>NC_082639.1:32075000-37075000 GCF_028023285.1 Balaenoptera ricei | reverse complement strand
GCCCAAACACTAGTTTCCTCACATTACAAAGAGCACTTTAAAATCAATAAAGAAAAGAGTAATGACTCAATAGAAAAATGGGTAAAAGTTATAGGTAGTTGGTTCATAGAAAAAGCTAGTACACATATGAAAAGATGCCTACTCTTATAAATAAAAATGCATGTTAAACAGTTTTAGAATACTGTCTTTATTGTATGGCAAAGATTTTTAAATTTTGTGATGAAGCTAGTAAAGCTGTGGGGAAATTCTCTTATACTGTTTTACATAAACTTTTTGTAGGGTAGTTGATGATACCTATCAAAACTTAAAATTGTATACTCTTTGACTAAGCAGTTCTTTCCCGAAGAATCTATCCCACAGAAATATTTACTTAAGAGTATGGAAATATTCATTGCAAAATGTTCTTTGCAACATCCTTCATAACAGGGAAAAGTTATAACAATTTAAACAGGGTAATTAATTATATTATTGTGCAACTGTTAAAAAGAATGAAGTATAACTCTGTGTGGTGATACGGAAAGATTTCCAAGATATATTTACTAAAAAAAGCAAGTTGCAGTATTAGCATGTATTTTCAGTGTAATATGATTCTATTTTTTGCTTTAAAGAAATAAAAAGATATGCATATATATGCTTTAGAAGGTCTTTTTATCTATTTCTGAATGCAGTATGACAGACGGATGTTCCAAAGACTGTCTTGAAAATTTTAATGCAAAAATGTCTTGGATTTTATGTCCAGAGCCAGAGCAGAGCTTAGACTGAGTATTGTTACTGTGATGCTCTTGATGCTGGGTGGTGAGCTAAAAGTTTCTCCTCTTTTACAGTGTTATCTGATCTAAGCCTAAGGAAGCTCGCCTCTTAGGAACTTTTTGTTTGGCTTAGCAGGAGTTGCTCCAAAAGGAGACCGGTCCTGTAGAGAACTGAAGCAATATGCTGGGTCTCTGAGCTGAAGCCCGGAGAGACAGGCAGTTCATACCAGAATTAGTCCTGGTTTCCTTTACCACAGAAACCCAGAAAAAATTGTCTTTCTCTCCCTTTTCCTAACTTGCTAGACCTGCTAGCTGTTTAAGAGACCTAGAGGAAATTAATCTTCTTAAAAGGAAGAATTAAACTGAATACTTCCTTCCTGTTCAGAAAAACCCAGAGTTATAATTAACCTCTTGTAGTGTTTGAACCCAATCCATCTGTGCAGGACATACAGTCTTAGGGTTTGGCCTTCAGAGCACCAACCATGCACCAGATACTATTCTGGGTACTTTTCACACTTCATTCAGTCCTTAAAATAGTTCTCTTATTTAGGTATTATCTTCATATTTATAGAAGAGGGAAATGAGGCTTAAAGTCATTTGCTCAGTGTCATACAGTCAGCACCCCAACAAAATCGGCCACTGTTGATGAGTTGATTGCTAGCAACATCTACCACATATATCAGATGTCTCTGTGTTACAGACACACACACGTGCACACATACCCGGGGGGATAAGAGAGTAGTCACAGCTTCCTAGTCTTAGCTACACAGGGATGCAGAGGAGTACAGATGGCCCCCACAAACTAAAGTCAGGAATTGGGGATAGGCAGCCATGTTACAAGGTCAGAATCAGGGTGATAATTAAAGCCACATGCGAGATGACGTTATAGACTGGCTAGAAACCCGTGAGTCAGTGTAGGAAAGCAGAGAAAAGAAACAGAAATGAGAGACCATGGGAGATAGGCAGGAACCTTGGTTCCTTACTGTTCAGTTCAAGTATCCATATGACTTAGCTGTACTTGGTTTCCTGTCCTTAGATGTCCTAGAGATTGCATGAGGTATCCTTTACTTAAATAACAGAACAAAATTAAGCTAAGAATTTGTGGTTGACATAACCCTGTAACTGGAGCTATTATGTGGTAGCTGTGTACTGACATCTGAAGATGTAGGTGTTACCAAGATTAAACTAGGGTAGTCTCCTCTGGACTTCTTGGTTACATTCATTTTGATCTCTGGGACTTCTGGAAATAACTTGCTGCTGAAAAAGGGACAAAGGCCTAGCAACACATTGTATTGACTTATAGTTAACTTAAATATAAGCCCCCCAGCTGAGCCTTGCCTAAGCTACCATAGGCGACCATGGGCCAGATTATGGTAGGAAAGATAACCTTTTTAAAGAAGACTTTTAAACTGGCATAATATTTATAATTAAAGCACTCCTAGGAAGAAGAATCATATGGAACCAGAAAGTCTAAAGCCAGAAGAAAAGATGTGTTTAGTTTGCTGAGGATTTAAAAATAATTTCCCTATAAGTATAATGCTTAACTGGTGTGCTTGCCTTCTTTCTTCCTTCTCTGACAAATTCTTAAATATCCATTAAAGCTTACCTAGGTATTACTCCTTTAGGAAGTTTTTTCTCAATTTTTTTCCCCTTCACCCCCACTTAGAATAGATACCCTTGCTCTGTGCTATCGTAGTATTCTGTGCTTATCTCCATTAGGCATGAGATCATTCTCTCTTCTGATCTTGTATAATCTTCAGTTATTACATGCATCCTATTAAACTGAATTTGCATGTCTGTTTTTTCTACTTTTTTGAACCCCTTGAGGACAAAAACCAACTCTGATTCATCTTGTGACACACAGGAGATGCTCAGTAAATATAAAGGCAGCCAAACCATCAACTTCATATGAGGGCATGGATTTACCTGTTTTGTTTCACTGTCATATCCCCACTGTCTAGAATATGCCTGGCACATTTTGGGTACTCAGTGAATAAATTCAAATGAATAAAATGTTAGTTGAATTGCCCTAAGCCTAAGCAGTCTCTCCAGCCTGTAGGATCTGAACCTGTTTTTCTTTCTCAAGACATATGCACCAACACTGAAAATTTATTCTTATAGAAGCTTTTAGTATTTTTGTTAAAAAGGGGAAAAGGATATCACAGAATACTGTATACCAAATACTTGGTTCTAAAGTCAGTACCTTTTAATCTAAAACAATTCCCTGTTTACTCTTCCAGATTATATCTGTTTTCTTTGAAGGAAAAAAAAAACTGAAAACAAAGCATAGGGTTAACTCAGCAATCACCTTTTCTTCCCAATTACAGCTCTGCTGAGAGAAGAGGCAAGAAAACCCAAGCCTTTAGTATTCTCTCCAGACTTGAGTTCCAGGCCCTATAAAAGTAGGTTTTCTGTTCTACCTCTTTGCTAACTAATATTTTGAAGGACTGACTTGAAGTAGAAGACGTTTAGAGGATTTTAAGTCTCTTTGATTTGCTTACAAAGACAGAAAAGCCAGAATGCAAAAGTAGCCAAATTTTTCCGTTTGCCATGGACATAATTTTAAGACTTCCCCTGAAAACTTACAGCCACAAGGAGGACCTGATCACAGATCAAGGCAAAATGCTAAAAATAACAGATTTAAGCAGAACTAAACTAAAACATGTGTTTTTTCAACTGTTGGTTTTTTAATGCTAGTAATATTAATAATACAGAAACGTATTTAGAGTTCATTACATTTCCAAATCAGGAAAGCTCTGCTTCCTATCTCCAAAAATCAGAAGGAAAAATTATTGCCAGCTGTCTGGCCTAGAGGGATTACACTCAATCATTCACACATTCACTCATTCGTTTATTCAAATAAATATTTATTTAGCACTGACTGAATGTTTACTGGTAGAGAGACAGTAAGCAGAAAATTTTAAATCCTGTGGAAAGTGCTGTGGTTGCAGAAAACATGGGATACTAGTTAATATGGTATAGTGGAAAGAGTCATAGGCTTTGAGATAGATGTGGAGTAAGTTTCCGCTCTGCCAGTTATAAAAGCTGTGTTAACCTTAAGCAAGATAACTAACCTTTCTAAGCCTTGATTTCCTCACTTATAAAATGAGGACCATAATACCTACCATGAGGATTGCTGTAAGAATTTGAGATATGTATATTAATTTCCTAGCATGGAACTCGCACATGATATGGATTCAAAAACAATACATACAGACCTACTAGAGAATGGACTTGAGGATACGGGGAGGGGGAAGGGTAAGCTGGGACAAAGTGAGAGAGTGGCATGGACGTATATACACTACCAAACGTAAAATAGATAGCTAGTGGGAAGCAGCCGCATAGCACAGGGAGATCAGCTTGGTACTTTGTGACCACCTAGAGGGGTGGGATAGGGAGGGTGGGAGGGAGGGAGATGCAAGAGGGAGGAGATATGGGGACATATGTATATGTATAACTGATTCACTTTGTTATAAAGCAGAAACTGATACACCATTGTAAAGCAATTATAGATGTTAAAAAAAAAATACATATAATTGTCTTTGCTATGAGAGTACAGAAACCTGCAAGTGTTATGAAAGCCTTCCAAGGAGAGATGATATTTGAGAGCAGTCTTATGGCTCCATAAATTTTCACAAAGTTAACACTCCCTTGTAACTACTATTCAAGTCAAAAAATAGAACATTACCCAGTTTCCAGACACTCCCTTCAAGCACCTATCCCCCCAACACACAAAAGTAACCACTATCTTGAGCATTAAATAAATTTAAGAAGATAAGACCAGATTTATACTTTAGAAAAATCACTGTGCCTGCAACACAGAGGGTGGTTTGAAGGAAGAAGAGACATGATCAGATTGTGCTTTAGAGAGGGTGTTCTGTCTGTAATATAAAGGATAGATTTCAAGAGGTAAGACTGGAGGAAGAGAAACCAATTAAAAGCAGCTGAAGGAATCCAGGCAAATAATGACAGTGGCTTAGACTAGGCAGTAGCGGTAGAGATGGAGAGTTGACAGTTTTGAAAGATTTGGCGGATAAAATCAGCAGTGTTTGGTGACTGGTTGTATGTGAGGAGTGGAGGAAGGAGGAGGAAGCAAGATGATTACCACATTTCTGGCTTGGGTGACTAAATGAATCTCCATATCACTAAGCAAGGTAATCAGTGTTTGGGGTGGGGGGAGCATGTTTGGGAGAAAGATGATGGGTTCAGTTTTAAACATTGTTTTTAAGGTACCTGTGGGTCATCTAAATGGTGGCAGAGTCCATCAGGCAGTTGAAAATGTGAGACTAAACTAAAGAAAAGAGGTCTTGGCTATGGGTCTACATTTGGGAATGAGCTGCAAAGAAGCCACCAAGTGATCTATCTCAGGGAGACGAATAGCATGAGAAAAATACAGGCAAAAAGAAAAATCCTGAGAAACACCAAGTATTTCAGGGGAAACAAAGAGGTATCAGAAATAGGAACAGGGCTTCCCTGGTGGCGCAGTGGTTGAGAATCTGCCTGCCAATGCAGGGGACATGGGTTCGAGCCCTGGCCTGGGAAGATCCCACATGCCGCGGAGCAACTAGGCCCGTGAGCCACAACTACTGAGCCTGCGCGTCTGGAGCCTGTGCCCCGCAACAAGAGAGGCCGCGACAGTGAAAGGCCCGCGCACTGCGATGAAGAGTGGCCCCCGCTCACCACAACTAGAGAAAGCTCTCGCACAGAAATGAAGACCCAACACAGCCAAAAATAAATAAATTAATTAATTAAAAAAAAAAAAAAAAAAAAGAAATAGGAACAGATCAAGAGAGTGATGCCACAGAAAGTAAGGGAAGAATGGCCTATGATTGTGAAATTTGGAAGATTCAAAAAATATTTTTAAAATACTACCCATAATTCTGCTACTGTGAGATAATTGTGAACATTTTAGTGTATTTCTTTCCATCATTTTATTTATTTTTATATATACATATACACACTTCAGATTGTGCTGTAGAAATAACTGCTTTCTGCTTTTTTTTCCTGAATTTTTGAATTTTATTTTATTTACTTTTTTTATACAGCAGGTTCTTATTAGTTATCCATTTTATACATATTAGTGTATACATGTTAGTCCCAATCTCCCAATTCATCACACCACCATCCCCACCCCCACAAGTCACTTTCCCCTCTTGGTGTCCATACGTTTGTTCTCTACATCTGTGTCTCTATTTCTGCCCTGCAAACTGGTTCATCTGTACCATTTTTCTAGGTTCCACATATCTACGTTAATATACGATATTTGTTTTTCTCTTTCTGACTTACTTCACTCTGTATAACAGTCTCTAGATCCATCCACGTCTCTACAAATGACCCAATTTCGTTCCTTTTTATGGCTGAGTAATATTCCATTGTATATATGTACCACATCTTCTTTATCCATTCATCTGTCGATGGGCATTTAGGTTGCTTCCATGACCTGGCTATTGTAAATAGTGCTTCAGTGAACATTGGGGTGCATGTGTCTTTGAATTATGGTTTTCTCTGGGTATATGCCCAGTAGTGGGATTGCTGGATCATATGGTAATTCTATTTTTCTTTTTTAAGGAACCTCCATACGGTTCTCCATAGTGGCTGTATCAATTTACATTCCCACCAACAGTGCAAGAGGGTTCCCTTTTCTCCACACCCTCTCCAGCATTTGTTGTTCGTAGATTTTCTGATGATGCCCATTCTAACTGGTGTGAGGTGATACCTCATTGCAGTTTTGATTTGCATTTCTCTAAAAATTAGTGATGTTGAGCAGCTTTTCATGTGCTTATTGGCCATCTGTATGTCTTCTTTAGAGAAATGTCTATTTAGGTCTTCTGCCCATTTTTTGATTGGGTTGTTTGTTTTTTTAATATTGAGCTGCATGAGCTGTTTATGTATTTCGGAGATTAAATCTTTGTCCATTGATTCATTTGCAAATACTTTCTCCCATTCTGAAGGTCGTCTTTTCGTCTTTTTTATGTTTTCCTTTGCTGTGCAAAAGCTTTTAAGATTCATTAGGTCCCATTTGTTTATTTTTGTTTTTATTTCCATTACTCTAGGAGGTGGATCAAAAAAGATCTTGCTGTGATTTATTTCAAAGAGTGTTCTTCCTATGTTTTCCTCTAAGAGTTTTATGGTGTCTGGTCTTACATTTAGGTCTTTAATCCATTTTGAGTTTATTTTTGTGTATGGTGTTAGGGAGTGTTCTAATTTCATTCCTTTACATGTAGCTGTCCAGTTTTCCCAACACCACTTATTGAAGAGACTGTCTTTTCTCCATTGTATATCTTTGCCTCCTTTGTCATAGATTAGTTGACCATAGGTGCGTGGGTTTATCTCTGGGCTTTCTGTCCTGTTCCATTGATCTATATTTCTGTTTTTGGGCCAGTACCGTATTGTCTTGATTACTGTAGCTTTGTAGTATACTCTGAAGTCAGGGAGTCTGATGCCTCCAGCTCTGTTTTTTCCTTCAAGACTGCTTTGGCTGTTTGGGGTCTTTTGTGTCTCCATACAAATTTTAAGATTTTTTGTTCCAGTTCTGTAAAAAATGCCATTGGTAATTTGATAGGGATTGCATTGAATCTGTAGATTGCTTTGGGTAGTATAGTCATTTTCACAATATTGATTCTTCCAATCCAAGAACATGGTATATCTCTCCATCTGTTGGTATCATCTTTAATTTCTTTCATCAGTGTCTTATAGTTTTTGCATACAGGTCTTTTGTCTCCCTAGGTAGGTTTATTCCTAGGTATTTTATTCTTTTTGTTGCAGTGGTAAATGGGAGTGTTTCCTTAATTTCTCTTTCAGATTTTTCATCATTAGTGTATAGGAATGCAAGAGATTTCTGTGCATTAATTTTGTATCCTGCGACTTTACCAAATTCATTGATTAGCTCTAGTAGTTTTCTAGTGGCATCTTTAGGATTCTCTGTGTATAGTATCATGTCATCTGCAAACTGTGACTGCTTTACTTTTCCAATTTGTATTTCTTTTTCTTCTCTGATTGCTGTGGCTAGGTTTCCAAAACTATGTTGAATAATAGTGGTGAGAGTGGACATCCTGTCTTGTTCCTGATCTTAGAGGAAATGCTTTCAGTTTTTCACCACTGAGAATGATGTTTGCTGTGGGTTTGTTGTATATGGCCTTTATTATGTTGAGGTAGGTTCCCTCTATGCCCACTTTCTGGAGAGTTTTTATCATAAATGGGTGTTGAATTTTGTCAAAAGCTTTTTCTGCATCTATTGAGATGATCATATAGTTTTTCTTCTTCAATTTGTTAATATGGTGTATCACATTGATTGATTTGCGTATATTGAAGAATCCTTGCATCCCTGGGATAAATCCCACTTGATCATGGTGTATGATCCTTTTAAAGCATTCTTGGATTCTGTTTGGTAGAATTTTGTTGAGGATTTTTGCATCTATATTCATCAGTGATATTGGTCTGTAATTTTATTTTTTTTTTGCAGTATTTTTGTCTGGTTTTGGTATCAGGGTGATGGTGGCCTCATAGAATGAGTTTGGGAGTGTTCCTTCCTCTGCAATTTTTTGGAAGAGTTTGAGAAGGATAGGTGTTAGCTCTTCTCTAAATGTTTGATAGAATTCGCCTGTGAAGCCATCTGGTCCTGGGCTTTTGTTTGTTGGAAGATTTTTAATGACATTCTCAATTTCAGTGCTTGTGATTGGTCTGTTCATATCTTCTGTTTCTTCCTGGTTCAGTCTAGGAAGGTTGTGCTTTTCTAAGAATTTGTCCATTTCTTCCAGGTTGTCCATTTTATTGGCATATTGTTGCTTGTAGTAATCTCTCATGATCCTTTGTACTTCTGCAGTGTCAGTTGTTACTTCTCCTTTTTCATTTCTAACTCTATTAATTTAAGTCTTCTCCCTTTCATTCTTGATGAGTCTGGCTAGTGGTTTACCAATTTTATTTATCTTCTCAAAGAACCAGCTTTTAGTTTTATTGATCTTTGCTATTGTTTCCTACATTTCTTTTTCATTTATTTCTGCTCAGATCTTTATGATTTCTTTCCTTCTACTAACTTTGGGTTTTGTTTGTTCTTCTTTCTCTGGTTCCTTTAGGTGTAAGGTTAGATTGTTTATTCGAGATGTTTCCTGTTTCTTGAGGTAGGCTTGTATTGCTATAAACTTCCCTCTTAGCACTGCTTTTGCTGCATCCCATAGGTTTTGGATTGGCGTGTTTTCATTGTCATTTGTCTCTAGGTATTTTTTGATTTCCTCTTTGATTTCTTCAGTGATCTTTTGGTTATTTAGTAACGTATTGGTTAGCCTCCATGTGTTTGTGTTTTTTACGTTTTTTTCCCTGTAATTGATTTCTAATCTCATAGCATTGTGGTCAGAAAAGATGCTTGATATGATTTCAATTTTCTTAAATTTACTGAGGTTTGATTTGTGACCCAAGATATGATCTATCCTGGAGAATGTTCCATGTGCACTTGAGAAGAAAGTGTAATCTGCTGTTTTTGGATGGAACATCTTATAAATATCAACTAAATCTATCTGGTCTCTTGTGTCATTTAAAGCTTGTGTTTCCTTACTAATTTTCTGTCTGGATGATCTGTCCATTGGTGTAAGTGAGGTGTTAAAGTCCCCCACTATTATTGTGTTACTGTCGATTTCCTCTTTTATAGCTGTTAGCAGTTGCCTTATGTATTGAGGTGCTCCTGTGTTGGGTGCATATATATTTAAAATTGTTATATCTTTTTCTTGGATTGATCCCTTGATCATTATGTAGTTTCCTTCCTTGTCTCTTGTAACATTCTTTATTTTAAAGTCTATTTTATCTGATATGAGTATTGCTACTCCAGCTTTCTTTTGATTTCCATTTGCATGGAATATCTTTTTCCATCCCCTCACTTTCAGTCTGTATGCGTCCCTAGGTCTGAAGTGGGTCTCTTGTAGATAGCATATATATTTGTCTTGTTTTTGTATCCATTCAGCAAGCCTGTGTGTTCTGGTTGGAGCTTTTAATCCATTCATGTTTAAGGTAAATATTGATATGTATGTTCCTATTACCATTTTCTTAATTGTTTTGGCTTTGGTTTTGTAGGTCGTTTCCTTCTCTTGTGTTTCCCACTTAGTGAAGTTCCTTTAGCATTTGTTGTAGAGCTGGTTTGGTGGCGCTGAATTCTCTTAGCTTTTGCTTGTCTGTAGAGCTTTTGATTTCTCCATCGAATCTGAATGAGATTCTTGCCGGGTAAAGTAATCTTGGTCGTAGATTCTTCCCTTTCATCACTTTAAGTATATCATGCCACTCCCTTCTGGCTTGTAGAGTTTCAGCTGAGAAATCAGCTGTTAACCTTATGGGAGTTCCCTTGTATGTTATTTGTCGTTTTTCCCTTGTTGCTTTCAATAAGTTTTCTTTAATTTTTGTCAATTTGATTACTATGTGACTCAGCATGTTTCTCCTTGGGTTTATCCTGCATGGGACTCTCTGCGCTTCCTGGACTTGGGTGGCTATTTCCTTTCCCGTGTTAGGAAAGTTTTTGACTATAATCTCTTCACATATTTTCTCCGGTCCTTTCTCTCTCTCTTCTCCTTCTGGGACCCCTATAATGCGAATGTTGTTGCACTTAATGTTGTCCCAGAGGTCTCTTGGGCTGTCTTCATTTCTTTTCATTCTTTTTTCTTTATTCTGTTCCGCGGCAGTGAATTCCACCATTCTGTCTTCCAGGTCACTTATCCGTTCTTCTGCCTCAGTTATTCTGCTATTGATTCCTTCTAGTGTATTTTTCATTTCAGTTATTGTATTGTTCATCTCTGTTTGTTTGTTCTTTAACTCTTCTAGGTCTTTGTTAAACATTTCTTGCATCTTCTCAATCTTTGCCTCCATTCTTTCTCCGAGGTCCTGGATCATCTTCACTATCATTATTCTGAATTCTTTTTCTGGAAGGTTGCCTACCTCCACTTCATTTAGTTGTTTTTCTGGGGTTCTATCTTGTTCCTTCATCTGGTACATAGCCCTCTGCCTTTTCATCTTGTCTATCTTTCTGTGAATGTGGTTTTTGTTCCACAGGCTGCAGGATTGTAGTTCTTCTTGCTTCTGCTGTCTGCCCTCTCTGCTTTCTGCTTTCTTTATTCAGTATTATTTCATGAGCATTTTGCTGTGTCATTAGAAAATTCTTTACGATCAGAGTTTTGCCTATATGCTATTCTATTACATATGTGTGTGATTGTTCTTCCATTGTTGGATATTTGGTCGTTCTCTATTTTTTGACATTAAGAAGAATACCTTTTTGTGCAAAGATCCTTTTTTATTATCTGATTATTTTGTTTATTCAGCAAATATTTATTGAGCATGATGTATTTTCCTTAAGATAGATTTATAGAAATAGAATTATAGGATAAAATAATAAGAATGTCTTCAAGACCTTTGTTATGTATTGCCAATTACTTTTCAGAAAAGATTTTACCAGTTTATACATTGTATGAGAAGTACCCTTATCACTAATGAGAATTATTTTAAATCTGCTAATTTGTGAGAGAAATTGCATCTTTTTTTAATATTTATTTCTTAAAAATATTTTTATATATTTTTGAACATTTATATCTATTTACCTATTAAAAATGTTAATCTTTTGTCCTGTATGTAACAATTATTTTTTCTTTTTTATTTGGTGGAGTTATTTGTTTGCATCTGATAGTCAAATCTGTTGTTCTCCTTTGTGATTTCTTATTTCTTAGGAGCTTATAATTTTATGACATGAGGCAGGTGTTTCTGGGAAGGCTGTGTATGAGAGGGAAGGGAAAAAGTGAGGTTGCCGGGGCCCAGGGCAGTGGATCCAGCTGCTAATCTTCAGCCCCAAGGTCAGGATGCTCACAGTGGGTCACAGTGGCCTGTCCCACTTCTTGGCACAGCTTTGAGCTACCTCTAGTTTGAGTACAATGCAGGAAGAGTAATTTTGTCCTCCATTGTGCTGCTAGGCCAACCGCATTATGAGAATTGACCTGATTGCTGAGCCCCAGCAGAAGCAGGTGGGACCTGGCAGGACTGCCTCAGGTCCTCTCCTCAGATCCTTGTCTGGTCTCCTTAAAGGGTTCTGCCTAAAAGGGCTGTGTGCCAAGGCTTGTTTGCTTGCCTCTTGCAGTGACAGTTCTGTTTGTCCTATAGTGTAAATATCATGGCTCAAAAATCCCACAGCTGTCCATGCTTTGTCATTTCTTCAAAGGGAACTGACTTGTTTTCCACCAGAGGGGGCCAAGGAACATTTTCTACCCACACTGGTTTGGAGCATTTAAAGGGGAGAAAAAAGCTAAGAGTGAGTGTTATTTCATTCTTTGAATTTATATGGAAATTTTTAATCTCCATCAAAGGATCAGAAGAAAAAGGACGTTGAAATTCAATACAAGAGCTTCCAGCTTACACAGAATTCTTCAAAGATGTTTGACTTGATCTTTTAAAAATGACAAAAACCATGAACTGTGTAGCTCCAGGGTTCCTAATTTTGCTTACCCTCCTCAGCCTCCACCTCTGTCTTGCCTTCCTACCTACACTCCATCTGTGTGGTCCTGTGTCAGCCTGCAGAGCTTCATTGAATAGGGGCTGGGAGAGAGGGTGGGAAGTATGAAGCAGCTGTCAGGTTTCTGGGCTGCTTATACATTAACCCCTCTCTCAGGCCACATTATCTCATCTTTCAGAGTCTTGTAACTGGTCTCTCTGTGTTCATTCTCCTTATTCCAAGCCTATTTTCACTGCTATCAGAATTACCTTACTAAGAAATAAAACTGATCATGTCACTTTCCTGCTTAAAAACTACCACTGGCTTGTCTCAGTCCAAACTGTCTAGACTGCCACAGAAGGCTTTCATGATCTGGCTCCATTGCCTCCTTAATCAACCTCATCTCCTACTCTTCTCCTTAAATCCATAATCAAGCTACTTTCCACTGGATTATGAATTCTTTGAGGGCAGAAACAGTATATTTCCAAGGCACAGAACAGTGACTGGCATATTACTACAGTCTTATTAAATGCTAAATTAATTAACTAGTGATTCAAAATTCTAACAAGTTCACAGTATGAGAGAGAAAACTAAAAATCATTTGATAGTCTTTCATTTCCTTTGCTAAGTATAAATCAGAAGCATACTCACTGCACTAAGGATCAGGTTCCTTCTTCCCCATTACAGATTCTTGGTCATTTAGACCCAACATCCTGACTCGATACCCATGAGGAAGCACCATGCCTCCAGGGACCCAACGAGGCCAAATGAAAGAGAGCTCCGAAGCTCTTGACCAAGGTTGCTTACTGCTTGTATCTGAGTGATGTAGTACAGGAATGTTTTTGCCTTCTGGAGGTTCTTCTACACATTGATCTTTGGTCTGATTTTCTTTCTGTAAGTGCTGTCCTAGACTGATCTGATTTCATGAAAGTAAATTGAAGTTAGCTTTGTTGTGGAAATTCTTTGATAGCCATTGGTAAATAAGTACAACTGTTATAATGTGAGGGAGCCCACTCTTAAGTAGAAGGGAAGTTGAAATCTGTGTGGGAAATACTTAGTCATCAGAATGAATTTTAAATTTGCAGAGTCTGAATCAAGCCAGGAGAGTAGTACCGTAGAAGCTATGAGAAAATGAAAGACAAGAAACTTAAAGAAGAGCCTAAAGTTGTAAAATTTTATAATTTGCATAAAAATAGAAGAATCACCTGTAATTCCTCTACTGTGAGGGAGTATAGAGTAGAAATTGTGTATATAGTCTTTGAAAGGTGTTATTCAACCTGTTAGTGTCGGAAAATGTTTTAATCCATTACCATAACAGAATAAAGGAGAAAAAAAATACAGTGAGCTCCATAGATGCAAGAAAAAAATGTTTTTAGTAAAAGTCAGTACCCATTCATTGATGAAAGCTCTTAGCAAGTTAGGAATAAAAGAGAAGTTCCTTAACCTGATAAAGGGTATTTATAAAACCAATAACATGTGCCAGGTATTGGCTATAAAGCATGAAGCCCAATATCTACACATAGAGGACAGTCAATAAATGGTGGCTTTGATGATAGGGAAAAAAAACTGTAACAATCATCAGTCTAAATGATAAAATAGAAAAATTCCCTTTAAAATCAAGAATAACTAAGGTTGACTGAGGGACTTGGGGGGTGGCTCACTGCGCTGTGTAAAGTTTTCTCCGCAGGGGCTGGGTTCACATGGTACGTTCGGCCTCAGTGCGAGGGTCAGGACTCTGTGAGCGGCGGACAGTCCCGGGGCTCCCGTAGGAGTCTAGGGAGGGGCATGGGTCTGGGGAACCCCCATCACAGGCTCCAGCATTCCTCCCCCTTTCCCACGAGCCGCGTTTCCAACTCTGGGGCCTCAGGCTCACCCCACTGGTTGGCCCGGAGCCTCCGTTTCCTCCTAGCTCTGGGCGCCGCTGTCCCCTCCTCAGAGTTCCCCCTCTCCCCATCCTTTCCCCGGTGTGACTTTGCCCCCAGGGAACTTTTAGTCACGTGTGGAGGCATTGTTTCTGTTGTTACAAATGGGAGGGGCTGCTAGTGGCATCTAGTGTGTGGAGGCCGCGGATGCTGCTGGACGGCCTACACTGCACTGAGCAGCACCCGTGACAAAGCATTATCAATAGTGCCCGGGTTTGGAAACCTGCTCTAGGGTCTTACAGTCTTCAAAGCCGTGGATGAACTTAAAGACAAGTTATCTCTGGAGTTCAAGTTTGAGTTGAAACCAGCCTCAAGTTTCACCTGTCCTCACTGACCCGTGGATTTCTGTGTGACCAGGTGGCTTTGGAAGAACTACCAATACATGCTGGCATTTCTCGTTGCCATTGAGGAAATCAGTAAGGACTCCCATCTGCTCCCCAATCTGTCCTTGGGTTTCATCCTCTACAATGCCTTTCCCAGTGACCCAAGGACCTTGGAAAGTGCCCTGTTTTGGCCCTCTGGAGGAAATCAGACTTTCCCTAACTACAACTGCCAGGGACAGAGAAAATCTGTGGCCATTGTTACAGGAACCGCGTTGGAATTTTCAGCCGAGATTGGAACAGTTCCGGAGCTCTACAGAAGCCCACAGGTCACGTACGGTCCTTTTGATCCCATCCTGAGTGATAAAGACCAGTTCCCATCTCTCTATCAGATGGCCACCACGGACAGCTCCCTGGCTCAAGGAATGATGTGGTTATTGCTGCATGTTGGCTGGACCTGGGTGGCGCTATTTGTATCTGATGATTTGAAAGGCGAGCAGTTCCTCTGGTATCTGAAAACAGAGATGGTGAAGAAAGGTAAATGCCCTCCAGAAGCAGGACCTGCATTGATCACCTGATGGCGTCTGGAGCTGCATCCGTTTCTGAGGAAAATCCAATTTACCAACAGTGCTGGACACCACATATCCTTAGATGAAAAACAGAACCGTGTGACATGATAGGATATCCAGAATGCTATGAATTTTCCTGCTGGTCTTGGGCTGCTGGTTAAAGTAGGAGAGTTTGTCACCAATATTCCATATGGTCAAGGCCTGGTCATCAATGAAGAGATGACAGAATGGTCTGTTGTCTTCAAAGAGGTAGGGAGTCATTTCAGTCTTGGAGATAGACATTAAGGAGGTGTCTGAAGCATGTCCAGATATGAGACTGAGTATGCACCTCCTTAACTCAGCCCTAAATTCACATTTCACATTTAAACTTTTTTCTATGTCATCTTACCCACATATATTCTGAGCTAATGCCTATAGAAAGAACAGGTCTCTGTATAAGCTCTTGTTTTAAATTTCAGGTGTATCTGTTCATGCAGCGGTCAAGTGAATAAAATGAATGGAGTTATGAAGTTAAAAAAAAAAAAAGGATGACTATTAGTGCTTCTGTTCAGCGTTAGTATATTGGAGGTCTTAGCCAATATGGTAAGATAATGAAAAATAAGGATTAGAAAGGAAGAAAGAAAATTGTTTACATAGTTGGTATGACTGCCAGAATCTACAGATAAATTATTAGTATTAAGATTGTTTATCAGTCTTGGCTACAAGATCAAAATACAGTGAATTGAGTTTCTGTTGACCAACAAGAAGAAAATAATTGTTTAAAAGACACCATTTATAACAACAAAAAAACTAAGATACTCCGGATTAATCTTACAGAAAGTATGCAAGACCTTTATAGAAAATGATTTATGTTTTTTTAAATAACTTTTTTTCAAAAGGCCAGAGCATTCTACCTTCTCATGGGTTATTGCCAGTTAATAGTCAAAGCACCATGTTAAGATACACACACGTGCACACACATACAAACATGCAGGCACACACTTTGTAGATAAGTCTTGTAAAAGACTATTTTCTGCATGGATCAGGGAAAGGGCGTCTCAGATTCAGTACACTACCCTCCCACCTCCAGCCTGAAGCTGATAGAGAATGTAGATCCTCTGCTTCTCCAGAACTGCCAAATCCTTGTCATTTCTAATCTCTATCCGTCCCAAGGTGGCATGACAGGAAGGAATTTGGCTTTTCCTTGGATGCACAGTTTTTGATTCTGATTGCATCCAGATAGTCAGATTTCTCATATTTGACCACTCTTTCTTCCTAGGTCAATCACTTCCATCCGGAGTGAACTGATTCCATACCTAGTAAGAAAACAGTTCTCCTCAGCTTCATCACAACAAGGACAAGAAGAAAAAGAAGAGGATCTAAAGAAAAAGGAGCTGAAGTCCTTAGGTCAGTGCTTGAGTTGGTGCAGTAAGGTAGGGGTAACAATATCTTTGGAAGAGTGGCTGGGCAACTTAGCCCAGCCCAAGATGCCTGTCTCAAGGCAGCAGGTTTTCATCTAGCCAACAGTTAGGACAGGCTAGCTGACGCCACTCCCTGAGCTCTGGGTGGGCTTGCTCAAGCAAATCCTGTCACTGTGCTCTTCAGGGACAGGCTAATCATGCCTCTGGTCCATTCTCTGGTTAACAGCTGTGGTTTAGCTGTGTTCCTCTCTAGACCTTTTTGACTTTGAACTCTGCGCACCACTTCTCAGTTCCCCTATTCTCTAGGCTCTGGGAGCCCCACTCCTGACTAAACTCAGCCTCTCCTGTCAAGGGAAGAAAGGTGAAAGGCTGTATAATGACAGTCCAACCAGAGCCAACAGACTATCTCCCTTCCAGGATGTAGGGACGAGGTCAGTCTTGTTTGCTCTCATATCCTTGCCTGGTCCCTGGCCCAGTCCTGGGCTCATAGTAGATGTTCCAAAAAATGTACTTATCAAAGGGATAAATGGAAACAGTATAGCATGATGGTTAAGATATCAGGGCTTAGCATCTCAGACCTGGGTTTGAAATTTTACTCTGCCATTTATTAGCTCTATGACCTAAGGCAGGTTATTTAGTCTTCTGAGCCCCAGTTTTCTTACCATAAAATAAAAGATTCAAATGATTGTTGTACGAGTTGAAAAACTGAGGCCCAAGTCCTGTGCTATTTCTCTCATAGCACAACTATCTGATACGATAATGGAAGCTAGCAGCACAAAGCCAACATGGCTGGTCACCAAAGCCTGGACAGTTGCTTCTGCTACCCCATGGTGTACAAGAGTAATTTATTTTATTTTCCCTAGTAATGCTTGATTGTAAGTCAAACTTGCTTATAGGACCTCTTTTTAAAGCATTTTTATATCATACAGTATTTCAAATGTACAGGAAAGCACATTGCCTCTTTTTTTTTTTTTTTTACATTGCCTTTTTTAATTTGACTTAGTCTTTCAGGTTTTAGTGGGATTTCCCCAGGGTCCATGCTGCATGGGTGCATTGCGGGGGAAGAGGTTTGAGCTGTGCCCTCTTTCAAAACTTGACTGATTCTGTATCCTCTCTGTCATGTCTCTCATGTACTTGCTCGGTTTGGGTATTTGTTCTGAAGATATTTACAGTTTTATAAAAGAAGCCAATACGCTGACCTTTGCTCCCTATGATGCCTGCTGGAATGCCTGTCGAGGAGACAGCTGGGAAGATTTGTCCAGGTCACAGGTGCGCTGTTACGTCCACATCATGAAAGAGGGGCTCTGCTCTCGAGTGAGCACCCTAGGACTCTACATGGAAGCCAACAGACAGGTGAGAGGATGGGTTTAGAAGAGAAATCGTGGGAGTTCCTGTCCCAGGAACAGACTGAGCCTTTTGTCTTATTTCTTCATTAGATACACAGTGAGTTGTTCAGAATCCCTCTCATTCCTAAGGTTGAACAAGACCTGGCATGTCAGGAGAAACCATTGGGGTACCCAAGTACAGCAAAAGGGGGAGTGAGGGGTCTGGTCCATAGAGGCAGAGCCTCTGTGGCTCCAAAGAAAGGCCAAGATCTCCAAGAAGGCTTAACTTCTGGCCTCTGGGTTGAACAGCTTTCTCCTGTTCTGCTCAGCATGGGGATATCTACAGCACTTCATAAACAAGCAGATAAATACTGTGTAATCATTACTGTGATGACGTAAACATAGGCACACAGAGGAAGCTTTCTTAAGGAGGCAAAGGAGCAGAGTATAGAGTAGCCAGATGGCAAAGCATCAAGGAAGGAATGCCCATGAGAGAGAAGTGTCTGGAAAACAGCATTAGAGCATGAGGAGTCTTGCCAATCCACCCTTTTAATCCTGAGGTTTGTGAGATATGAAGAATGAGTAGCTTCTATTGAAGGGAAAGCAGTGCCCTGAAGGCAGGCCAGGTTTTAGTTAAGGCAAGGGGTGAAGAAGGGGGACAATGAAGAGGCCGAACGTGTGCAGGAGCTCTTTATTGTGTAGCAGGCACAGGAGGAAGGGAACACTGGGATTGGGATTGAATCCCTGAAGAAAACCTGACTCAAGAATCTTCAGGACCCACACCATGTGGTAGATATGGTCCCAGCCCCAGACCTCAAGCTGGCCTCAACCTGGATTGGTTAAATCCAAGGGAATCCAAGCTAGAGAGTTTATGAGAAATCACAGCTAGTCCCATGTTTGCCCAGGGCAGTCCTGGGTAAAGTTAGCCCCAATTTAGGGTTAGAGGTATAGAAAGCTTCCTTAATTTGACTTTAAGTTCTCTTTCTTCAATTCTATGGCTAGAGTCTGTCCGGCTGGTCTGAAAGCAAGTCCACGGATAGCCTGAGGCCAGAGAAGTATCCTCTGAAGTGTCAGCAGGGGCTGTGCATCAGACAGGCCTGAATGGCCTTGGCTGAAGGGTAATAGAGGAGATCCCAGGGATAGGGACTGAGGGATTAGCCTTCACATCTCCATTGTAGCCAGTCTAGCAAGGCCTCCCTCAGTTAGTGTGACTACCACACACAGTGCTCCGACCAGCATTCTGCCCATTCTGGAGAATCACAGATAGACACACTATCTGTGCCTTCCTAATGGGTCCAGAGCTAAAACACTGCATACCCATAACGTTTTCAGTTTTCTCATACTGGAAAGAGAATAGTGTGAATTTCCCCTTCAGCATTTTATTTTGCCTGGTGAAGAACATGGATGCCTTCTCAGGGTCTGTCCTGATTGTGGAGTTGTCTAACATTACTCCCATCCTCACCTCATGCATGGCCACTGTGGTCCAGGAGGTGAGCAGGAACCTAGGATGACTGTGGTCAGGCCTCAGGAAGCTCCTTGCTCTCTTTAGGCCTCCTCTCCCAAGTGCTGCCTGGGTATCTCAAAGGCTTATCTCACAGCCTCCCAGCTGAGGGAGGTGGCATTAATTTCAGGGAGGGGACTCTCAGCTAGGAAACTAAGGATAAGATTATCTAGAAGCTGCTGTGTATACAATCCCTGTCCTAGGGGAAATGCATCAGCCTGCCTCATACAGACAGGAAGCTATGGCTGAAAACTCCCCACATCTCTGCTGGACACAGGGTTCTACTTAAGGTGCTTTCAGGTGTTTTCTGGTTTGTCTTTAGTGACCAAACCTCTTTCCTCAAGGTGTCCAAATTGCTACCCGTTATCTGTCCGGAAGAATCACTGGTCCATTCATCAGCCCAGATTGTCAGCAAACACCTGGTAAGTGCTGGCTTGGACAGGGCAGTTATGGGACAGTGTCTGGGTGCACTGAGGCTTGTCCTTGAGAAGCTGGTTTGGGGCTTCTCCCAAACCAGCTTCTCAGGTCAAGCCCTGAACCTCATTGGCCCCAGGGAAATCCCAAACTGAGTTCTGGTTATAAAATCTTACCTTCCAGCCCAAGCACTCAAGAAGATTGCCTGGACAGGTGCTGAGCCCAGCCACACAAACCCTGTAAGGAAGGTCCATTATATAGTCTTTGGACTCAGACACAGGAGCTTTCCATCATTATCCCTCTTCTTACCCTGATTTGAGCACTGTCTTCAGGAGAGCACATATATATACACAAGTGCATGAGTGTGTAAGTTTGAGTTGGTCTCAGAGATATTATATGACCTTGTGGCCCTGAGAAATACTGATGATGATCCCTCTTGCTAAAGTGTCTCTAGAGAAACATCCCATTAGACCCAGCTCAAGGGATCTGGAGGGTTGGTTTGCAGTTGGTTGAGATGGGTGGACAATTTTTATATTTATATTTGCCTTTTGCAGGTTGGAGTTGACAGCCTCATTGGGCCAGATACACAGGTTGGAGAGAAGTCATCCATTAAGCACTCAGTCATTGGTTCATCCTGTGTCATAAGGGATAGAGTGACTGTCACCAGTTGCCTTCTCATGAACTCAGTTACCGTGGAGGAAGGGTATGTTTCCCCTTGTACCCACTTGAGGCAAGGCCCCTGGTATCTCTGGGAGGCTTTGGAGGCCAATCCAGCCTAGGAAAGGGGTCAGCTTGGGGAGAGGAAGAAAGGGGAAAGGATGAAAGAAGGAATAGTGCCTAGGCCTTGGTTTTGGCTCCATAATACTTAATATGGTCTCTGAAAGCATTTCTGTCAGTCTTCTCATACTTATGACAATTGTAGTCCTGGGAGAAGCTGCCTTCTCTTGCTTTGATATTCTACTTGATGGGATGGCCACAGTAGTGAGCCACTGGCAGGACTGGAATGACACTGTACCACTGTCTAAGGGTCACCTTCCCCTACCTCAGTATCCCACAGCAGCCCTGAAGAAAGCAGAGGCCTAGGAGGAATGGACATATAAGCCACTTTCCATTTTTGAGGGAGAGCTTCTCTGTTACAAGTTATAGAGAATCTTTCCCCATTTTTTTTTCCCCATTTTAAGTTGCTTTAGAATGCCCTAAAATCTTAGTTTATGAACAGCCTGAACTTGGAGTAAGACTTGAATGATGCTTAATAAGATTCTTCCTCTGTATGGACCTCAGGTTTTTTCCTTGTATAAAATGCAAACATTAGTGGTGGAAGAGAGGAAAGATATTACCAATGGTTTTCAGACTTTTTAGAAAGGAAACTTTTTCTTAAGATAAATCTTAAGCAGAAACTCATTAGTTAAAACTGGTAAAAGCACAGTTGTTTGGAATATAGTGGGGAAGGGGCACTTATCCTTCCTATAGAATGTGAAAACTGATCTATAAAACAAATTTTAAAAACCGCTAGACTAGGGAATTCCCTGGTGGTCCAGTGGTTAGGACTCCGTGCTTTTGCTCCCAGGGCCCAGGTTCAATTCCTGGTCAGGGAACTAAGATCCTACAAGCTGTGCAGCACAGCCAAAACAAAAAACATAAAACACCACTAGGCTAGATCAGTCTGAGATAGATTCTAGCTCTGACATCTGTTGATTTCTCTGTCCGGGGACTGATAGGAGAGAAGGATAGGGGAAGACTGAGGCCAGTAAAAGCTGAACTACCTCTCACAGCTGCCCTTGAGGGATTAAGTGAAGCATTTTGGTGAGAGGCAGTACATAGGGATAGAACTAAAGGTTAAGCCTTTGCTCTTTTTTTTTTTTTTTTTAATTTATTTATTTAGTTATTTTATTTTTGGCTGGTTTGGGTTTTCGTTTCTGTGCGAGGGCTTTCTCTAGTTGCAGCAAGCAGGGGCCACTCTTCATCGCGGTGCGCAGGCCTCTCACTATCGCGGCCTCTCTTGTTGCGGAGCACAGGCTCCAGACGCATAGGCTCAGCAGTTGTGGCGCACAGGCCCAGTTGCTCCGTGGCATGTGGGATCTTCCCAGACCAGGGCTCGAACCCGTGTCCCCTGCATTGGCAGGCAGATTCTGAACCACTGCGCCACCAGGGAAGCCCAAGCCTTTGCTCTTTAGGAAGAGTGGCTGATGGAAGACAGTAGACAGTGTGGAAGTGAAAAGTACCATAATAAAAAACCAGGAAAGTTGGAGACCATTGGGGATATTGACCACCAAGACCTGTCCTCCCCTAAGCCTACTTCCTGATGACTCCCAGAACCCTGGCAAAGAGGCCTATAACCTTCTGTCAGGAGTTTGAAAGAATCTTTTCCGGTGAATTTGACCAGCCCAAGAAGAAGAACCTGAATTTATTTACATGAGAGATTTCTAACGGCCCAGTCAAATCACCCTTTGGTGAAAATTATGGATGGCAAATTCCATTCATGTGCTGTTTTAGAATCCTTTCCTAAATATGAAGAGATAATCAAAGATTACCAGAGATCTAAAGAAAGCCTCTATCATGAAAGATAGAGACCAAATCAAACAGATAGAAAAAAGCAACTTAAAAAGAGATAGGGACTCTGCAGGGAGAGAAAGATGCTTTCAAACAACCTGTCATTTCAAAGAACAAAAAACAAACTCTAGGAAATTTAAAATATGATAACAAAAAGGAAAACCTCAGTAAAAGAATTGGAAGATAAATTTGAAATTTCACAAAAAGTAGAACAAAAAGATAAAGAGATGGAACATAGAAGAGAAATGATAGAAAATTAGAGGACTAGTCCAGGATGTCTAACATCTGAATAGGAGTTCCATAAAAAGAGAGCTGAGAAATCAGAGAAGGAAATTGTTTAAGAAATAATATAAGAAAATATCCCAGGGCTTCCCTGTGGCGCAGTGATTAAGAATCTGCCTGCCAACGCAGGGGACACAGGTTCGAGCCCTGGTCCGGGAAGATCCCACATGCCGCGGAGCAACTAAGCCTGTGCGCCACAACTACTGAACCTGCATTCTAGAAACCGTGAGCCACAACTACTGAGCCCACATGCCACAACTACTGAAGCCCGCGCACCTAGAGCCCGTGGTCCACAACTAGAGAAGCCACCGCACAGCAATGAAGACCCAATGCAGCCAAAAATAAATAAATAAAATTTAAAAAAGAAAAGAAAATGTCCCAGAACTGAAAGATACGAATTTACAGAATGAAAGGGCCTACTAAGGGTCCAGCCCAATGGTAAAAATGAACCCACATCATTGTGAAACTTCAGAACATCAGAGACAAAGCATGCTACCAACTTACAAAGAGAAAATAATAGGTCATATACAACTAATCAGGAACTGGAATGGCTTTGGACTTACCAGTAGCAGCAATGAAAGCTAGAAGATAATAGAACAATGCCTTCAAAATTCTGAAGGAAAATTAATTTCAACCTAGAATTCTGTACTGAAGGTAAGTGTTAATGAAGTGTGACAGTAGAATAAAGACATTTTCAGACATGAAAAGGTGTGTCCCACCAAAATGAAAAGTAAACCAAAAGGAGATAGATGAGAAACAAGACATCCAACTCAGAATAAGGCAAAAAGAATCCATGGGGTGATGGTGAAGGCAGATCCAAAGATGACTGCTATGCATGAAGCATAAAGGGAGCAGTTAGTCCGGAGTGGAATCCAGGAAACACTTATTTAGGAAGATGAAACTGATAAAATGCCAGATATATATAAACATCTTGAAAAATTTAGACAAGTGGCTAAAAGTTAGGTTTGAATTAGTAATAACATAGAACACTAACAAAAACACAACAGTTATTAACTCTGTTTTTAAAAAAAGTTGTACAAGAAAGGAGAAGGCATCAGAGTTTGCTATGTGGCTCAACTATGAAATAGAATTAACATAGTCATAATAAACACTGAGCATTGACCAAAATTATGCTATAGCTATATTGAAAGGATGAGGGTAGGAAGGGGAAAAGGGAGCAGTGGTGGGGAGAAAGGAAAGCTAAATCCTCATCTTCCATTGTGGGAAGTCTACTGACAATGCTTAAAACTGAAAAATTAAGATGTAATATAAGCATGTTATTATCTATAGACATGGAAGTAAATACTGAAATACTCAGCAAAAAGAAGTCAAAGAGTTGTCTCTGGGAAGAAGGAAATGAGTTGAGGGAACAGGGGACTACTATTTTTCGTAATAAAACCGTCAGAACAATTTGCTTTAAACTTCAAGCATGTATAACTTTAACTGCAAAAAAAAAAAAAAAGCCAGAAATTTTTCTGGTACACTGCTACCAGTGGTGTGCTGATAAATTGTTAACAACCAGTTCTCCAAAGCAAAAAATAAGTGGCCTGATTTGTAGCATTTGCCAATTCCCATGATATGAAGTTTCCCCCTATGACCAGTGATATCAGTGAACACTGATTTGGGAAGAGACGCTACGAGTCAGCTCTCCCAAGCAGGACGGGCTGGCTCCAGCACAGCACTGATATAGAAACCTGTCTCAAGTATTTCACCCTTTCATCAAACACTTAAGGACTCACTCTATGCTGAAGAATGTAGTAGGCAACTGAAGACGGAAAACTACATAAGGCTCAATCTCTTCCCTCAAGGAACTCATAAGCTATATGCAACAAGAAGTTACAAGTGCTGTGATAGAAATCTGTATGGTCACAGAAGAGGAAAGGGTCAGAGAAGACTTAATTAAGGAAATGACCCTTGAACTGAATCTTGAAAAATGAGTAGAGCCCCCCAGGCTGGAGAAAGGAATGTTCTAGATACATCAAGAATCTGAAGTGTGAGAGAGCATATCTTATTTCAGAAACAGCTCCTCATTTTGATGTTAGCTCAGATTTCACCACTTAAAAAGAGGCTCTGCTGACTACCCTCTCAGAAGAAACCTGTCCCAGCGCTCCCTGTTACATCTTATTTTCTTCATTATAACATTATCACTGTCTGGCCTTATCTTGTTTACCTGTCTATCACAAGAAGATGTTAGTTTGAGAATGTAAGTACCTTATCTTTCTGTTTCACTGTTATATCCTGAAGGCCTACAGGAACTCAATAAATATTTGTTATGTGAAAGAATGGTAAACGATTCATCATGACCACAATATAGAATTCAGAAAGAAATGGATATGACAGAAGACAAGGCCATATAGATGGACAAAAGCCAAATCATGGACTATCCTCTAAGGAGTTTAATGGGTAGTGGTAATTTAAGAGTTTAAAGAAAAGGAATAGCATGATTAAATTCCCATTTTATGAAGATCATTTTGGCTGTGGTGAGAAGGATGATCTGTAGAGGGTAAATACGGAGGCAGGAAGACTACTGAAATAATCCTGGTAAAATGGAAGAGGTCCTTAACTAACGCAATAGCAGTGGAGATGGAGAGGATAAGTAACAGGGTGGTGAAAACTGTAAAGCATGATGACTGCCTGGATATGTGAGGTGAAAGAGAAATTAAGGAAAATTCTTAGATTTCTTGCTGGAGCAATAAAGTTTCTGGTGTGCCAGTCACTAAGATAGAAATCAGTGGAGAAGGAGCAAGATTTGCAGGGTGGGAAGCAGAGAAATGACACGTTCCATCTGTGACAAGTTGAGCTCGTGGCAGGCGGCCTGACGTGCAGCACTTGCTATATAGGACTGGAGTTCGGGAAAGAAGCCTGTGCTTGAACTACAGATTGGGGGCGGTGGGCATGGAGGTGGTAACCGAATCCATGGATACAGCTGAGACCACCCAGGAACAGTGTGTGACATTGAAAGAAAAGAAACCAAGACAGAACCTTGGAGAAAGTCAGTAATTTTAGACATAAGAAAAGGAATCTAAGGAGACTGACAAGGAACGAGCAAGGAAGGAATGTAAGGGCAAAGGGAGAGGACAGTTGGCGGTGAAGCCCAGGTTTCTAGTTGGGAAAATGGTAGATGATGGTGTACTCACTGAGATGAGGAAGGGTGAGGGAGGAGCAGATTTGTGGGGAGATAAGGCTTGTGTGGGGCACATGAGATTGGAAGTACCTGTAGGACATCCAGGTGTGTGGAGGTATCTGGTAGCCAGTTTGTGAGCAGAGGTTCGGAAAAGAGGTCAGACCCAGAGACCGCTTCCTGAATCACTGTGTTCTCTAACTTATTTTCCTGTCTCCATTTTTCTTTCTCTTCCAAATCCACCCTTCCAGCATTGGTCCTGTGGATTAGAGCATGAGCTTTGGGGTCAGACTGCCAGACTGAATCCTGAGTCTGTCACTTACTAGTCATTTAGGGGATTGACTTTACCTCTTTGAGCCCGATTTTCTCATTATAAAATAGGGTAAAAACTGGGTTGCCTCATAGGTTTATTGGGAATACTAAGTGAGTTAATAGACCTAAAGCACTGAGAACAGTGCTTGGCACAAAGAATGTTAGCTGTTATCATCATCATCTTCTTCTTCACTACTTTATCTCATCAGAGAGGTGACATGTTGCCAGTGTTGTCATCCTAAAGAATATCTCTGATCATATCCATGTTCTATTCAAAAACTTTTGAAGAATCCCCATTACCTTTAGAATAAAGTTTCAGTCTTTTGGAAGAAGTTGAGTAGGATCGGTGTAAGTTCTGCTCTGTACATTTGGTAGAATTCCCCAGTGAAGCCATCTGGTCCTGGACTTTTGTTTTTAGGGAGCCTTTTTTTATTACAGATTCTATTTCATTTCTAGTGATTGGTCTGTTCAAGTTATCTATTTCTTCTTGATTCAGTTTTAGAATAAAGTTTCAACTTCAGAGTTTCTCATGTTTCTCATGATCTAGCTCCAACACTGGGTCCTGGAATGTTAGAGTGAGATGGGGCCTTTGAAATCATCCAGCTCAATTTCTGCATTTTTACAATGAATAAATCGTGGCAATCCAGACTTTTTTCTTATTGTTCCTGTGCATATCCATATCCCATTCCAGATTCCTACGTAAGACTGACAGATGTCACCATTCTCTTAAAAACCAGAACTACACTTGCCTTTATCCATTTGATCACCTGGTTCTAGAGTAGCTCATGAGGCTTTGTAACTTCCACTCTGTCTCATCTTGCCTCAGACCTTCCAAGGAAAACAGTACCATAACTCTTGTTTGCTCTAATTGGTAACCTCTCCCTCCCCTCCTGTGGGTGGGCAGACAAAGGAGCAGCTCCTAAAGCCCACTGTTAGTGTCCTGAATTGACATGAACAGACTTGGTAAGGAAACTAAGGCTCTGTAAGGAACTCCAGCTTATTTATATGAGAGAAGTTCATAGAAAGACCTAGCATAATATCCCAGAGTCAATTGCTGTTTTGGGGGAGGTATAATCTTGGATAGCCTAATAAGATTTCTAGCTGGGGAAACAGTAAAGGTTTAGATGGTGGCTGCTGCTATTTTTCCAACTAAAAAAGTTTAGGTGAAGCTATAGGCAGCCCACATGGGACTAATGACTAGGAAGGCCATTAGAGACTACCCAAACCTGCAGGTTAGCCCCTGGTGATAAGATGAGACATCTTGCATCCCATATGAAAATTTTCCCATTATTTTTGGGTCATTTAGTTTTGTTTTGTTTTGTTTTTTAATTTTTTTTTTTTTAATTTTAGTTTTGGCTGTGTTGGGTCTTCATTGCTGCGCGCGGGCTTTTCTCTGGTTGTGGAGAGCGGGGGCTACTCTCATTATGGTGCGCAGGCTTCTTGTTGTGGTGGCTTCTCTTGTTGCGAGCACGGACTCTAGGCGTGTGGGCTTCAGTAGTTGTGGCACACAGGCTCAGTAGTTATGGCTCACGGGCTTAGTTGCTCCGTGGCATGTGGGGTCTTCCCGGACCAGGTCTTGAACCTGTGTCTCCTGCATTGGCAGGAGGATTCTTAACCACTGCGCCACCAGGGAAGCCCCGGGTCATTTAGTTTTAATTACTTATAGTAAAGTTAGGAAAGGTGATTAAATTGCAGTCATGTGAGACTTGATTACCCTGATGCTATTACATCTGGACTAAATGGCACAGTAGGAGCATGAATTTGTCTAGAAAGGAGTTTCTCATATTCTTAGTCTGCTTGTCTCTGCCAGCATTGGTGAGCTGCTAAGACTTTCTGGACAGTGGCTTGGACACCCGCCCAAGGTCCTCAGGACTTAAAGGATGCTAATAGGACCGCCTTGGGGAAGGTGTGGGCAAGACTATGCAGAGAAGCCTCCTGCCTGTCTTTCTGATTTTCTACCACTTCCAATTTATATGACAGCTGATGTTCAGCAATCCAAAGTGTAGTGAAAACTTCATTGTTGAGGCTTCAGTGTCAATCCTGTGTTCTGCATCTTTGGTCCTCTGGTCCTGATTAACATCTCCTGCATTTCCTCCTAGTCCAAGGTGAATGACCCAAGCAGCAGTCTAGGGTAGCACCTTCACATGCAGGCAGGCTGGGGAACCAGGATTTCACCTGGATTTTCCGTGCTTTCTGCAGGCAGCAAGTGCAGCCCTCAAAGCCAAGCAAGATACAGTACTGCTGCTTCTCATTGTTACCCTGAGTGTCCTCTTTACCGACATTCAACTCACTGCCCTGCCCACTGAGCCCCTTACTTTTCCACTCCCCTTTATCCCTGACATTCACTGTGCCTGAATTGCCTCTCTTTAGAGATCTTTACCTGTAGAAATCCTACCCATCTTCCAAGGTCCAATATGTATTCTAACTGCTTCATGCAGTTTTCTTGAATTTTCCTAGCCAGAAATTATCTCTCCCACCTCTCTGTTCCCTGTGCGCCCATCACTTTACTTATGCTCATGTGACACTTACTGCATCTTTCTTTTTTCCTCAACTAGACTGTAAATTCCTTAAATACAGAAATACTTCTCATATGTCTTTGTATCCCTTAACTCCCAATACTGTATTTTTTTTTTGGCTGCGGTGGGTCTTAGTTGCAGCACATAGAACTGAAAGAAAAAAACATCAAGGCACATAGAAGGGAGAAAACCAGGCTGGCCTCATACTTTTCTGTGACAACATTTAAGGCCAGAAGACAGTGAAACAACATTTAGAAAATTTGGAAGGAAAACTATTGTGACCTAAGAATCCTGTATGGTTGAAATATAAAATCATCAGAAATACTCCAAGGCTCAGGAGACTTGTCACCCATGAACCCTCTGGAAATCTGTACTCAAAGACATAATATAGCCAAGTAAGTAATGAAACAAAATACTGACAAATGGGTAGGTTGAGTATAAAAGTGAACTTCCTTAAACATAAAATTAAGTCTGTGGCAGTTAGAGTTGAAAAAAGATCATAATTGTTCAAAGAATTCTGTCCATGTTTCTCCAGTCACACTTTTCAAAAAACCAAATTATAAAATTTTGGCAAGATCTCCTGGACTTAAGGGGCTCCTTCAGACTTTTGATTCATTCCCTACTTGGAACCATTTGCACTAAGCCCATCTTCTTAGACTACTACAGCTTATTTCTTTTAAGATTGTTACATCCTGGGAATTCCCTGGCTGTCCAGTGGTTAGGACTCCACACTTCCAGTGCCGTGGGCCTGGGTTCAATCCCTGGTCGGGTAACTAAGATCCCGCAAGCCGCACGCAGCATAGCCAAAAATAATAATAATAAATTTTTAAAAATAATATTGTTACATCTTTACTTTTATTCCCCCTGAGCCCTTTTTCTTAGCCTCTGCTTAGGGAATATAATTAGATTTCTGAGGAGGAAGACATTTTTCACTACTAAACCTTTATACAGTAAAGGGAGGCACATAGAACTAAAAGGAAGAAATGTTCAGCCTGCTCACTGGAGTCAGTACATTTTAATCTAGAGGACCCAAGAGCAAGAGTGACCAGAGGCAGGAAGAAAGTGAGATGTTTCTTCAAGTATTGTATCTCGTTACATGAATTAACCTGGATAAATCTCACAAATATGATGCTGAAGGAGAAAAAAGCAAGTTGCAGAAGGATACATAGAGAATGATAGCATTTATATAAAGTTTTTAAACTTTGCAAAAGAATACTATATATTGTCTACTAGTATATGTAGTAAAAATGCTTAAGATCAATAAATACCAGAGTCAAATAGTAGTTACCTCTGGGAGGAGAAGGAGGGAAATGTGAAATAAAGAAAAATACTTTATTTTTGTATTGTTTTTTGGTGGGTACACAGGTGTTCTCTATATTCTCTGGACTTTTCCATATGCCTGAAATATCTCATTAAAAATAATACATGTTCTTCATCTAGAGGAACACCTGGACCAGGGCCTCTTGGGCCAAAATTAGGAGCCTCTGGCATCTGGAGAGATACGGGCAACTCAGCCATAATCTTTGGGCTGAAGCAGTGGGTTGGCCTAAAGCAGACCTTCAGTCACATGCCTAAAAAAGCTACGTGTATCTCCAGTTCCTTACTCTTTTCTCCCCCAAGGTTATGAGTAAGTTTAGAAAGCCTGCCAGCTAATCCCCAGAGAAGAACCTGCCTGTCCTCAGAGTTAACTAAGAAGTTTCATGGCTCTTTACCACACACTGCCAGTTAGCAGCTGAGGCAGAAGCCCGTGGCACCGTGGAGAGTCACTTACCACTGTGTAGGCTTGGGCACATTGCTTAACTTCTGTGAGCCCCACTTTTCTCTGTAAAAATTAGAATAAATACCACCATTCCTGCGGGTTTGCTAAAAGGATTAAGTTACATAACGAATATAAAGCGCTTTGTGTAGTGACTGAGCTGTACTAGACATTAGATTTATGTGAGTTCCCTTCTCTCTTGGAATAAACTGAAGAAAGCCCTAACTAAAGCCAGAGGAGGAATGAGAATTTGGAGGCACTCCTGCTTCCCAGGTGAGGGTTTCTTCCTCCTGTCATATGTTATGGTATCTTGGCAGTGATCTTACAATAAGCCTCTGTTTTTCTCATGGCCACCTCTCCACTGAAGCATTAGGGTTCACGGGGTAATTTCTCAAGGCCTGCAGCTTTGCTTAAAATTTGACACCACCAAGAAGTGAGGACCAAAAGCCCATTAATCTTAGACATCTCTGAGCAGCTTGTTAGAGAACACAGCCAGGCATCGGCACAGCAGAGTCCTTAGTACCAAGCTGAGAGTTAAAAGTAGGTTTCAGAAACTGTAGTTCTGGCACTGGGGCCAGGTCTTTTCATGAGCTGTATAGGAAGTACCTCCCCTCCTGCTTTAAGCACTGAGGAGAAAAGGCAAAGTCTTTACTGTGGATTGGCGACCTGGAGGGGGGCTTGTTTGATATGGTAGTGTCTGTCCTTCCCCTCCAGCCTGAGCAAACACACATACTACCTGTAAAGTCCTTAACCTTGGAGTTCTTTCTGGACAAGAGGAAAGCTAAATTGTCTTAAAATTTTTCCAAAGAACCTCAGCCTTGCTAGGTGACTTGTGACTGCAACAGTGATCATGGGAAACAGTTGAGAAACAAGTGGTAGAAAAGATTTCACACTCACTAAGCATTTTGTCGTCTCAAAGCCTTTCACAGATTCACTGAACAAGAGCTTCAGAAGAGCCCCCAGCTTCCCATCAATCAACCCACTTTTTCCCTATCACATCTGTAGACTCGCTAGTGGTGGTTTATTTGTCTCAGAGGGAGTTACACACAAACTGGATGAGACAAGCAATAAAGCAATATGGGAGGTTCCTGAGACCTTAATCAGACCTGTTAAACATAAGGAGAACCCAGGCTATCCATTGGTGTAGAAATTTGACCTCAGTCATTCCAGATTCTTCCTTCCAGAAATGGTTCCCACTTGTGTCCCAGATTCCAAAATAGCCATTTAGTACTGTCTAATTATGGCTGCTGGAGTTCCTGTTGGCGGTTTCTTGTTTGCTGACTATGTTTACCCCTAGCCTAACTCCAGAGCATGCTACTACTCTTAAACTACTGAGTAGGAAGCATCCCCTTTCTCCCACTTTGAAAAAAGAAATGAGACTTTTCAGTGACAAACTTGTAGCCAGTTGTAAGCCTGCTATGTCTCAGAAGCCTCTGTGTCTGAGGCTTTCTATACTTCCTTACTCTTCTCTTGGGGTGAATTTTCCCCTAGGAGCAGGAGTCACCCTAACCACTGACTGGACTGCTTTTCCTCAGGCAGAGGGCAAATTGGAAAGTGCTGGAAGGTCCCCTAATGCCCACCCACTGAGTGTATCCTGAGTCTGAGCCAAAAAACAAACTAATACTAGGACTTCCCTGGTGGTCCAGTGGTTGAGACTCCACACTTCCACTGCAGGGGGCATGGGTTCGATCCCTGGTCGGGGAACTGGGATCCCACATGCCGCATGGTGCAGCCAAAAAAAACCTAAAACTGTTTCTACCCATCTCTAGCCCACACCACAGAGGTGCTGTGGCTTTGGCCTTTTGCTGCTTTCCAACAAGCTTTAACCTTCTAGAAGAATAGAGATAAAAAAGGCTCTGGAATGCCATAAAGTGCTAAAATTCCTTTTTGGCAGTTTACTAAAGTTTTGGCATTTGGGAAGAATCTTTTTCTTTTTAATATTTATTTTATTTTATTTATTTTTTGGCTGCGTCGTCGGATCTTAGTTGCGGTACATGGGATCTTTCGTTGCGGCTTGTGGGCTTCTCCCTAGTTGTGGCGTGCGCGTTTTCTCTCTCTAGTTGTGGTGCGTGGGCTCCAGAGCGCATGGGCTGTGTAGTTTGCGGCACGCGGCTCTCTAGTTGACTCACGCAGGCTCAGTAGTTGTGGTGCACGTGCTTAGTTGCCCCGCGGCATGTGGGATCTTTTTTTTTTTTTTTTTTTTTTTTTTTTTTTTTTTTTGATGATGCTTCCGTTTTTTTTTTTTTTTTTTTTTTTTAAAGACTATTTTTCAAGGGGATGATTTTTTTTTTTTTTAATAGCTACTTTATTATTTATTTATTTTATTTTTGTTTGTGTTTGGGTCTTCGGTTCGTGCGAGGGCTTTCTCTAGTTGCGGCAAGCGGGGGCCACTCTTCATCGCGGTGCGGGGACCGCTCTTCATTGCGGTGCGCGGGCCTTTTCACTATCGCGGCCCCTCCCGTTGCGGGGCACAGGCTCCAGACGCGCAGGCTCAGTAGTTGTGGCTCACGGGTCCAGCTGCTCCGTGGCATGTGGGATCTTCCCAGACCAGGGCTCGAACCCGTGTCCCCTGCATTAGCAGGCAGATTCTCAACCACTGCGCCACCAGGGAAGCCCGGCATGTGGGATCTTAGTTCCCCGACCAGGGATTGAACCGGCGTCCCCTGCATTGGAAGGTGGATTCTTTACCACTGGACCACCAGGGGAGTCCCACGGAAGAATCTTTTTTTTTTAATGGCCTGTGCATGATAGTTTTAGTCCTTGGAATGGCCTCTTTTCCATCCGCCATGCCTCCTGGGTTGCTTGAGGATTTTTTTTTAGTTGTTTTGTTTTGTTTAAATGGATACTCACATCCTTCCTACTCACCTCTTTCTTCCCTCCAGCTGCCCACTTCTGACTCTTTAGGGTATTAAATATTCCCTTGTTAGGGTAGAGCTCCTTCCACAGAGCCATCTTGGCTCAAAAAAACAACTAGGCAGGGCTTCCCTGGTGGCACAGTGGTTAAGAATCTGCCTGCCAATGCAGGGGACACGGGTTCAAGCCCTGGTCCAGGAAGATCCCACATGCCGCAGAGCAACTAAGCCCGTGCGCCACAACTTCTGAGTCTGTGCTCTAGAGCCCGTGAGCCACAACTACTGAGCCCGTGTGCCACAACTACTGAAGCCCGTGCGCCTAGAGTCTGTGCTCCGCAATGAGAGAAGCCACCGCAATGAGAAGCCTGTGCACTGTAACCAAGAGTAGCCTCCGCTCGCCACAACTAGAGAAAGCCTGCACGCAGCAAAGAAGACTCAATGCAGACAAAAATAAATAAATAAAATAAATTAAAAAAAAAAACAAACTAGGCAGTCCCAGGCTTCCTCTAGCCTTTTCTCCCCTTAATTTCTTTCTTTCCTTTTTTTTTTTTTTTTTTAAACCTTATTTATTTATTTGGTTGTGCCAGGACTCCTTAGTTGTGGCTTGCTGGCTCCTTAGTTGTGGCATGCAAGCTCTTAGTTGCGGCATGATGTGGGATCTGGTTCCCTGACCAGGAATCGAACCCAGGCCCCCTGCATTGGCAGTGTGGAGTCTTAACCACTGCACCACCAAGGAAGTCCCCCCTTAATTTCTTTGTATGGCATTATGATTAAATGTATGAATTCTGGAGTCAGGCAGACTTAGTTTTGAAATTGCTACTTGGCAGTTACGTGGTTTTAGGTAAATGGTTTAACTTAATCTGTTACCTCATCTGTAAAATTTGGTTATTTTTACTACATCAGAGGTAAAAATGGTACTTCCAGAATGATTTAGGAATGTCCCAGATGATTTTACTGATGAAATGGCTGGATTTGTAAGTCACTCCTGTAATGTATATAGAATATTTAGCACAGTACCTGGCCTGAGGTAGGTATGCAATAAATGCTAGTGAAGATTTTCAAAAGGACTTTTCCCCCACCCACCAGTCCTCAGAAGCCAAGAAGATGCTTTTTAAACACATTCAAATGCTAAGAGCCAGTGGAGCTACTCTTGAGACTGTGGCTTTTATGAGTAATCTTTTATGTAGAATGGAGTTGGTTTAAAAAGCATCCTTTTTTTTCTAAACGAGTATGGTTTTGATTAACCAGGGTCTATGATGAGAGCTGTGGGGCACCCACTGTTTCCATAGCTGATCTCCTGGGAAGATTCATGGGATCTGAGCTTCCAGTGAAATTTGGTATATATTCCCAGATGAGAGACAGGAGCAGTGGATCAGCCCAGGGACCAGGGCCAGCTTCCACCCCCAGACCAAAGGAAGAGAGATTGGATGGAATTTAGACTTCCCAGTCTGGGGTGCCTAAAGAACTGAAGGCAGACTGGTTGCTCTTTTCAGCCTTTGGGGGAATATCATGATGAGCATATACAAACTCTGATCTTCTCTAAAGCCCAGCCCTCTCCTGGCCCAGCTGAGCCATTCTGTCTTCTAATGATAAGCTTGTAGCCATTAACTGGACTGGCCAGCTAGTCCTAGCATATGGGGGAGCCAGAACCCCCAACCCATAGTGACAAGGATAGTGATGAGAGCCATGGACACTCCCTAACTTGGTTACTGTGTTACAGAAGCAACATCCAGGGCAGCGTCATCTGCAACAATGCTGTAATCGAGAAGGGAGCAGACATCAAGAACTGCCTAATTGGAAGCAGCCAGAGGATTGAAGCCAAAGGTAAACCAGAAACCAAATTACAATCACAGGTGCCATTTTTTATATATCACAGTAGCACAGATAATGCTCAGTGCTGGTGAGAACTGGGGAGCAAGCATATGCATACATGTCAGGTGAGAACATAAATTGATAAAGCTGTCTTAGGAGGGGATTGACATCACTGTCAAATTTTTTGACTTTGACTTTACAGTTCCATTTTTAAGAATTTATCTTGTTAGATAAGCTCATATATATTTATGCAGCCTTACTACCAAAAAATTGAAAACATAACAGAAAGATCTGATGACCCAGATTGGCACCAGTACATTACAGTGGCTGTTAGGCATAAGAGAGAAGGGCCAGTGATCCAACAAAGGCTCTGGAACTAGCTCTGGCCTCCTGCAGTCCTTGACTACCTCATCTGACCTGATAGTTAAGAGAGAGAGTCCCATAGATTCTTGGCCTGGAAGAAGGTTAGCAGCTTCTTCAGAAGCCATTTTCTCAGAGCCATCCTCAGCTGCTTAGCGATGACGCTGTGAGCTTTACTGTTAGCTAGCTCTGCGCTGTAGCTGTAGAAAGACTGTATAGTGCTTGAGAGACATGCAGACATCAGGATTTCCCTGCTGGGCTGGTCAAATTTGAATGGTCCATAATTTGGCTGGGTATTTTTAACCAAAAAGTAGACAAAGCTCAAGATCAGTAAGGATGGCTCATTCCTTTTCAGATTATTCCTAAACCTAAAATAGGATGGGATAGGGGAGTTGCTGAAGGAACTAAACCCACCAATTCTGAATTGGTGTAAACCACATCATTTTCCTTCTCCCAGTAAGTAGAGGCCTTCTTCAGTTTTTTCTCCTTCCCTTTTTTAAAGTTGTATACTTCCCTTGTGAGCTTTAGACTCAAACAGACCCGGGTTCAGATCTCAGCTGTGCAACTCACTGGACGTGCACCAGGTTAAGTTTTTAATTTCTTGGCCTCAGATTTTTGAAACTAGAAAAATTGAGACAATAATACCTATCTTGGAGGATTGTTGTGAGAATTAAATACAGTTAAATGTTGTGAGGAGTACACACAGCTTCTGGAGCATACCAGGGGACTTACAGCTCCAGATACACACCATGCTCTTGTGCCTCTCCATGCCTTTGCACATGCCCCCTCTCTCTGGAATTCTTGATGACTCTGCCCAAGTGCTTTCTCTATAGAACCTTCCCTGACTCTTCCCATGATTCCCCACAGTCAAAATGAGCATTCCTTCCTCCTCTGCTCCTTTTTCAATACCTTTATTAAAGTATATACACAAGTTATGGCTATTATTTATGAATCTACCTTCCCTACTAGACTGAGATCCTCAGGCCAAGGATTGACTTATTTCAATATGTATCCCTAGCTCTCAGAACAGGTCCTGGTTTATCGTAGATAGTGGGAAGAGGAGAGATGAGTGAATGAATTTTGGATCCATAAAGGGAATTTGGGGGCATTTCAGGGCAGAGAGTTTGGGTTCCAAGAAAGGCATTTGTGAGATAGTTTGCAATTATCATGAAATCTCTTCTGGCTTTTCTTCTAAACTTATGCTGATGGAAGAACCACATAAAACACCGATAAATGAACTGGGGAGATGTGGCCTTGGCCTGAAACCACCCTTCAACCTTTTTCTTCACTTGAGACTAGATGCAGCACTCCTCTTCATTGCCTTTCGTCTCACATTTCAAGTGCTTTCTTCTTCTACGTGTGAGAATTGTCATTTCTAAGAGGCCTTTCCTGGGTGTCACTAGTTTACCAATAACGTTCTTTGTTATAAACATCATAAACTAATAACTCTGGCTGATTTAAGCTGATAAAGAATTCATTGTAAAGGTAGGTAGCTCACAGCTCTAAGATAGTTGCAGAATCAAGCTTAGAAAATGGGTTACAGCCAAGATTTACACTCCAAATCATTCTGGTGAGGACACTGCTGCCATCCTTGCTGAACACTGGTTATCACAGTTGGCAGTGCTACTCCAGCCGCCCAGCAGGTGGATTCTCTCTGGTTCCTACTTTTTTGTGTGGTGGCCCAGCCCAAGGTTTGTGGTGGCTGCATTAACAGGTCAAGCCTAGATCCTATACCCATGCCCTAGCTACAGGGAAGGCTGGCATTTTTAGTTCAGTTAGTAGGAGACAAACTCCACCCAGTGTCTCACCAGAGAACCTTTGAACAGGAGTGTTGGTCAGCAGCGGTGCCCCAGCTATTGGTACTTTCTGCTGTGATCCCGTGCCAGCTGAGAGTATTAGCTTAGGTGAGAGGGCTGAGACACCAGCTTGGACTCCAGCACAGGAGGCATGGATGGCCCTGCCCTCCTAGAGCGCCACCGGCCTACAGCTATTGTTTACAGCTTTAAAATGTTCTCACATGCATTGTCTTATTGGATTCTCATAAAAGCCATCTAAGGTAGGGATTCATTATGGACCCATCTGGTGAAGTGGAAACTGAGACTTTGAAAAGTTGAAATTTACCCAAGGTCATAGCTAGTACCTGACAAAACTGGGTCTTCAGCCTGAACTATTGACAGCCTCCAAAAAGACCAGAAGAAGAAGCCATTCCTGGCTTGTCTAGCAGAATTTGGTCATTGATACCCTTTTTCTCCCTTTAGTCCATCTTTCTCGGACCAATAGGAAAAATATTTTTGGACTCCATATTATGGCTCTCACTCTCCTCAGGAACGTCAGGTCTTAGCTCTTTCTCCTGCTCAGCATACCAGTTCACCCAGGCCTACCCTTGGCTTGCAGAGAAACTTGTTTTTTGAGCATCTGAGGCCTGTTGGTTGTTTCTTAAAAAAAGGATTCAGAACACCAGCCTTTTCTCTGACTCCATGGAAGGCCTTGGAAGGGATCCCCAGAGCTTCAAAAGCAGCTGCTCAGCTGGTCTGTGGGGCTGCTTTCTTACCCCATCCTTTCCCCTGTCTCCTCATTGCATTTCTCTCTCCTGCTTTGTTCTCTTCTGTTTGGGTTTATGGCCCCACACCATGTTTCTTCCACCACCTTCTTGCCTCTTTGTCTTTGTAAATTATCTCCTGCTCAGCAAAAAGTAGAAACATCCCCTAGTGCTTTTCTTCTTTCAGTCCCTCCTGGAGCCAGGAGCTGCTTCCTTTTGTTGTTTTTACTGGCATATTTGAATGAGTGAACTCCATTTGCCACTGCCCTAGGGTGTCCCTCCTTTCTTATTTGCTGGAACCTGGAAACTCACAGTTTTTGCTTGTTCTTCTCCCCACTTCCAGCAAAGTAATGGTGCTCCTTTCTTTTACTTTGCAAGGACCCCTCTTCATTCTGTGTGCAGAATGCATGAATGTCAACTGAATGCCAGTATTGAGGCACATCTCCCATCAGGGAGCGTAGGGATGTGCCAGCCAAACCCCTAGGAGGTCACAGGCTGCAGCGTCTCCTGGGCTTTCTGGCTCTAACTACATGCCCTCTCCTTAACGGTCCTGAAGGAGAGATGGCCAGGGAAGTCATCTGGACTTTAAACTGGAGAACCCCAACATTTCTTGCTCTGTCCTCTATGCTAGAGGGACCAATGCCTCCAGCACAGTAGTCAGTGCCTTCCTGCCACAGGTACTCCTGGCCAGTCACCTGTTCCCACTATCACTTTTCTTTTTTTTTTTTTTTTTTAATATTTATTTACTTATTTATTTTGGCTGTGCCGGGTCTTAGTTGCTGCACGCGGGATCTTCGTTGCGGCATGCGGGATCTTTAGTTGCAGCATGCAGGCTCATAGGTGCCACATGTGAGCTTCTTAGTTGTGGCATGCAGACTTCTTGGTTGCGGCATGCAAACTCTTAGTTGCGGCATGCATGCGGGATCTAGTTCCCTGACCAGGGATCAAACCCAGGCCCCCTGCATTGGGAGCGTAGAGTCTTACCCACTGGACCACCAGGGAAGTCCCCACTATCACTTTTCTTTGAGGCTGAGCCACATTGAGAATGCAAATTCCAAACCATCAGTGCAGCAATCAAGACCTGTTAACTATGGATGGCCCAGACAAACATCAACTCAGGTCCTCACTAGCAAAGAGTCAGGAGATGGCAAAGTCCCCAGTCAGTCTTCCTCCCATGGAGGGATTTCAGGAAAAAACATTCATCCTCAGAAGCAATGCCGTCCCCTCTCCAAATCCGAGTCATTTGCATGCCACAGAGTCACCACATCCATAGCAGTCTTCCACACCAAAAATGGGACTATCGTAACCCAGCGTAGGCCCCTCTGCCCTTTTTTAGCACTACCAGGAGAACAAGGCATTTTCTAACAATTCTGGCTTTACTCACCCCACCCAGCATGCTCAGTTAATGAGATTATCTCTGGCAAAAATCCTGGCAGCCAAGTTTGACCTCCTGCTCAAGCCAACTGAAAAGCCACAGCCAACAAAGTCAAAACCTGGGAAACTAATTGGACATTTCATCTGAGTCTTTTATTACTGTCAGTGAGAGAACTTGGATCTGTTCCCTGGTCCCACAGTGATCAGTCCTTTGGCTGTGAAAGTAGACCTGATGGGTACATAGGTCAAGTCCTGGCCAGCAGGAGTCCTCCCAGCTTCCCAACAGTGCAGCTTTTCATATGTGACTTGTCATTCCCTTCTACCTCAACTGGTTTTTTTCCCAACTTACTTTCCTCCCTTGTACTCTTCCCTTTAGGATCTTTCCCGACCTGATTCCAGCCCAGAACTTTTCCAGTGTGTTTATCGGAACCTGCTTCCAGCCCTGGCCAAGCGGAACTAGTACTGCTTGCTTTTCCCCTTCAGGTTTCCTCCACTTTACTGAATCTCCATAAAAATACATCTTCCCCCAAAATGCCAGATACAGTCTTCCTCCCCTGAGTCCCAGTGAGCAAACCAGAGATGGTGCAGGTATTTATTTGGAGCCTAGCAGAGCAGAAGAAGGTGTTGTTTGCCTCAGCCTAACCCCTTATTAACCCCTCTGGTCTGGAGCACTGAGGACCAAGAAGTGTTAATGAAACTGGCACTGTCTTCAGAACATTCCAGTGTCCCTGGAAACTAGGAAGAGACTGGGTGAAGGAAGAGCAAATGTCAGAGTCTGGTTATGAGATGATGTGGCTAACTGATGGCTACAGAGGGATAAAGGGCAAAGAGGAGCTTTTGGAGGTGCCCTGGGAAGCTAGCCAGAGAAACGTTTCCTTTGTTCTTTTCTGGTCAGTGTTACCTCAAGGTAGAGCCTGATTGACAGTCACACTCCAGGACCGGCCCCAGGCCTAGGGAATTTAGCAGCCTGAGCACTGTCTGGGCCTCCCTCCCATTCCTCTCACTGAAGGAAGCAGATGGCTATGAAGTATAAAAAGAATACCTCCTAGGGCAGGAGTACACAGGCCAGATGCAGCCACATCCTGTAACTTCCATTTAATACTCATCAAGGCTCTTTACATCAATTATCTTACTGAATCCCCACAACTTTGTGAGGAAACTAAAGCCCAAAGACATGAAATAATTTGCTCAGAGTTAAATTACCAATAGAATTCAAATCTCTATGGCTCAGAGCTCTCCTATTCTGCACTGTCACCTTTTCTTCTCACATGAGATTGCCTCTGTCAAATACAGTGCTGAAACAAGAAACTCTGTGAAAGGCCTAGACCTTGGTTTCTCTTCCTACTGGAGAACATTAGAGAAATAGGCCCGAAGATGCTCTAGACCCACTAGGACCTTTGCTGTAACACACCGGATGTGTCAGTTATATTCTCTTTGACAAGGGGATTGGAGGCCTTCTCCTCCATACATGCTCCTTTTCCCACTTCTCTACCCTCACATAACCCCCAAAACACACACACCTTCAACAAACAATTACCGCCTATCTTCTAGGCTCTGGGAGGCTAGGGGTGTAAAGATGAGTAAGACTTGCCTCTTGCTGTCCAGCTGCTCACAGTCTATTATAGAGACACAGATGAGTAAAGAAATAAGTACAGTAAAGTTTCACGGGTATGATGGTAGAAGACTGTCAGGGTTAATTAAGGACAGAAGAGAGAAATTGGTCAGTTCCTGGCACAAGGATCAGGAACGCCATCTCAAAGGAGAGAATTTAGGCTAAATCTTAAAATTGTTGGCTATTTACCAAATATACAAAAGGGAAGAACCTCTCAAGCAAAGGGGAACCATGTAAACAGGCACCTGACGGCAAAAAACAATCTGATATGTTGGGAATTGAAAATCATTTGGAAAATCTAGAATATAGTGTATAAGGGAGATATAGCAAGAAACAAAACTGGAAAGGTGGATAGAACAGAGGACATGTCTGAAATCTCAAAGTCTCCAAAGCTTCAGTCAGAAACCCCCTTTCTACTGACAGAGCAGAAGTAGGCTCCAGGCTGTGGGCAGTATGAACAGAACAAAACATCTCTTACTATCAAACTTGGTCCCATCATTAACGATCTTCATTTTGCTGCACCAAACCCTTCTGAGGCTGAAGTAGAGCCTCAGGAAAGTCAGAGTTTCTGCCTCACCTATCAGGGTCACTCTCAAGCCCCCAAGTGTGGCAAGAAAGGTGTTGGACCTTTAGAAGCCAAGCTAACCCAGAAGGAATCCATTTTCAGCCAGGTGGTCAGCCTTTTCTGTCTGAGCCAATAGAACAGTGAAAGCTCTCCTGCCTCCTACATCTGCTCCATACCTCCAGGGAACAAGCAGACAGCATGCTCCTGGTTTCCCCTACCCCTTCCAGACCATTGGTTCACTGCCTCCTTTCTATAGCTCTTACTCCTTGAAAGCTAACCCTCTTCTTAGCTTTCACCCCATCATTGGTAAGCTCCCAGGGCACTCCCCTAAATATATTGAGGGTTCACAGTCTTCCCCTTTCCTCCCTCTCTTTTTCCAAACATCTTGGACAACTTAAACATATTCATCGCTGAACCATCCAGCCCCTCAGCTTCACCATTCCCCGACCTTCTCCACCAGCCTTCACTCCCTTACAACTTTAGCTCTCCACTTACATAACCATACCCTATCCCTCTCATTACCCCAAACCTCTGAAATCTTTCATGTGCCAGTAGCTGTGCTAGACACTGGGGTGTGATCATAAATCCACTGCCCCTGCCCTCAAGATTCTTACAGTGAAGTAGAGATAGAGATATACATCAGGTAGAGTGTTTTCAGAGAGCAGGAAATGGACAGTTCGGAAGGGAAGGCATCACATAGTGGAGGTGCTTGATTAGGGCATTTAGGGTGAGTAGGGAGGGGAAGAAAGGCATTCTAGGCAGAGGGAACAGCATGTACTAAGGTCTAGAGCTGTAAAATAACATGGCTTCTAGGTACAAATGGAGAGTGATGGAAGATAAAGCTGGAGAGGTAGGCAAAGGTCAGGTCATAGAGGGCCTTATGAGTTTGGACTTTATAAAAATAATAACGACCACTGTTTGTCAAACGCTCAATGATTCTTTAACTCATTGAATCCTCACAATCACCCTGTCGAGTATGTGGTATTATTTACATGTGACATATGAGGCATCTCCCTTTCTCCTTTGAATATCTCCATTTAACTATTTAGTCTCTTTTCTTCTCACTATTTTCCCCCATTCCCTATCCTCTGGCCACACCACAGCTTTTCACATTCCTCTTTCTTACATCTTTATGTCTTTGCTCATGTTGTTCTAACAGCCTGGAATGCCTTCCCCTTGATATACTGCCTGAAAAAACTCTATCATTCTTTATGACTCAGTTCCAGTCCCCCTCCTGTGTGAAGTCTCCGGAAAGCCAGGTGTATAGAGAGTCAGTCCCCTCCTCCTGTGTGGGAAGATGCTGTCTCTTCCAAAGTCCTTTCGACAAGTTGTATTCCCAAGAGCTTCTAAAGAGCAGAGCCACATAGGAGAGGAATGAATGTTTATGAACACAGAATGAGAAGTAATTGGGTTTGAAATGACATATTTTGCTGCCATTTCTTAAACAATCTTTTCTTTTTCTTTTATAGCCAAACGAGTGAACGAGGTGATCGTGGGGAATGACCAACTCATGGAGATCTGAGTTCTGAGCAAGTCAGACTCCTTCCTCTTGGCCCCCAGAACTACAGATGTTGGCTGGCCCACCTGTTTGACTCTGTATTTATTTCCCAATAAAAGAAGGGCTCCCAAAGTCATGCTGGAGACTTAGGGAGTAGTCCCAAGCTCCACATCAAATGGGCTCCAGAGATACACAGTGTGTGTTCATGTTGTAGAGACCATCTGGAGCTGGCATGTGGAACAATGGCCTAGCTCTTGTACACCGAGGTTATCAGGCAGGGGCAGCAGCTGTCCAGTGGTGAAGTTCCTAGGAGGGCTACTTTCTGACTGGCTGGCCCAGCCTAGTCCTTAACAGCATCTCCCACCTGAAAGGACCTGGGGGTACTTCAGTCCCTGACCCTAATCAGGCTTTCTAGACCCATAGGCCTAGCTGCTGCCATTGCGACCTCTGCATATGATGTTCCCTCTACAGCTGTCAATTTGGGCAGCCTGGCCCCTGAACCTCAGTCCAGGACTTACTACTCTGCTCTCATACCTACCACATAGATTCCTGGCCCCTGACACCACGCCACCGCCAGCCTCACCCTCTAACCCCTGCCATTTACTTCCTATCCTTCCAGTCTCGGGTCAGTTTCTCCAGCTCAACTGTTATTACCTTGGAGACCCTAAAGCAATCAGGAGGCAGCCCTTGCCTAGCCAACAAGCCTATCCCCACAGGTTTTAGTGGAGGAAAGAGCAATAAAAGAAAGCCATGGTTTGAGAGAAGCCAGACCCCTTCTCACCTCCTCTTAGTGAGGTCTGCCCAACCTGGTAAGGAAGAGCCAGCAACCTATATCATCATTTGAAATTCTTTCTGAGTCTTCTCCAACTGTACTCCTTTATACCCTAATTACACAGACTCTCCTGCTTCAGATCATTGAGAAGTGAGATTTCAGTACTCACAGCTCTTCTGGAGCCCTGTGCACCTTGCCTGCACCACCCCCGCTCCCAAACACACACACTCTGCTCTTGCCTCTCCCTACATTGCTTTTACAGCCTGCAGGTGTTTGGTGGAAGATGAAAGTGGTTCCTGGGGTGAGATTTCACCTCCTAGAATTATCAAAGGAAAGGTTTCTCTTGATGTGCTCACTGTGGGTGGCTGTAATTATAAAGAATGATTTGAAATACTGGTTTCTACAGTGCTTCAAAAATCTGAAGTCTCTCAAGTTCATTTGAGTGATCTTGCCTGAATCTTAGTTGCTTTTATTGAACTTGTCAGAGACTAGATGAGCATTCCTACCCTGGGGGATCTCCACCTCCGCCAGCCTTCTTGGTTGCTCTAGAGCTCCACATTCCTCCCACTGGTCAGGACAAGGTTCCTGAAAGTTTGTCCTAATCAGACAGGAGCTGAAATGGCACAGCAGAGTGGTTGAAATTGATAGGACTGCAGGGGAGGTGGGAATAAAGAGCTGTGGTAGTGCCCAAGATGATCCCCTTTGGAGGTGATATTAAATTTGTGGGGCTCCGATGATGCTAGAGACAGTTCTGGCCTCGATGGAAGAAGACCTGCCCTGTGGAATGTTGTTTGGCTTTGGCCAAATCACTGTCTCTCTCTGTCCCTAAATTCCCACATCTGCAAAATGGAAAAGTTGGACTGGGTGACTTTTAAGTGACTTTCTCAGGTTTTGTCCCCTCTCAGAGCTTTCTGACCCTTGGGGTCCAGGTGGCCCAAGAGGCCAGAAGACTGCTCCTTGACCGCAGAAAGGGGATAGAGGTGGGTGGATTTGGAGGTTGGGTGGGGTAGGGGAAGAGAAGGGATTGATTAAACTGTCCCAGAGCCTTCCCATACCCCTTTCTGATCTTCCCCACTGAGCTCTTGGAACCCCTGACAGTAAAGTAGAGGAAAAGCCTCTCCTCTACCTTCCCTTGCACAAGCCCATGAGCAGCTCCTGCTCCAAGGAAAGGAGGGAGCTGGAGAAAACGCAGGGTGGGCTTCCCTGGTGGCACAGTGGTTAAGAATCCACCTGCCAGTGCAGGGGACACGGGTTCGAGCCCTGGTCCAGGAAGATCCCACATGCCGCGGAGCAACTAAGCCCACGTGCCACAACTGCTGAAGCCCACGTGCCACAACTGCTGAAGCCCACGTGCCACAACTGCTGAAGCCCACGCGCCTAGAGCCCGTGCTCCACAACAAAGAGAAGCCACCACAGTGAGAAGCCCGTGTACCGCAGTGAAGAGTAGCCCCCGCTCGCTGCAACTAGAGAAAGCCGGTGTGCAGCAACAAAGACCCAATGCAGCCAAAAATAAATAGATAGATAAATAAATAAGAGTTTAAAAAAGAAAGAAAGAAAAAGAAGACAAGGTAAAAGTCCCCCAGGGGAAGACCTTGCTGAGTTTGAGTCCCAGCTGGGAGTAGCCCCCAGCTCAGGACACTGCTGCTATTGTCTCCAACAACTCCAGAATTGGCTGAGTGCCCAAGGTGCTTTGATTTCTCTTCTCTTTGCTCTATTTGTCTGCCAGAAGGCAGGGACAGCTTTTGTTTCCTTTTGGCAGCATCTACAGAGGTTTGAAATGTAGTGAGCAACTGAATGTCCACTGGCCAGCTGCCTCTCCATGGGACAGAAGCCAGAAGAGCCAGGCAGGCAAAAGAATTGACAGAATCTGCCCTGCCTCTCTCTCCCAGTGATGCTGCATGAGGGGAGTGGAGGAGAGGGGGAAGGGGGCCTGTAATGCCAAATCAAGGAGGACTCTGGGGAGGTGTTGAGGAACAGGGTTCTGGGAGCTTGCCAGATCAGACAATTTGATGGCTACTGGTGCAGGAACCCCTCCCCCAGTAACCCATCTCCCCTACCTGCCAGCAAGAGCTCCCTGAGCCTGTAAGGGGATTGACCGCCAAGACTGCCCTCCAAGCTTTTTCCAAGGTGAGAGGCTGAACTTCCCAGTTCTTCACCACATTACTTTTGCCAGCCCACTCCCATCTGCAGTGGAAAGCGTCAGGGAAAACTCTAGCTGGATCCCAAGAGTGATCTAGGGGTCTGCACAGCCTAGTTTAGAAGCGGTTCCTATTTCCAGAGAATTGCAAAGAGTAGACTTTTTTTAATCCACAGGCATCCCTACCCCTAAGAAGGTACATAAGCCAGGTCTTGGTATGCTGCTTTTTAAATAGTTAAATGTGTCTGAGGAAGGCGGAGAGGGGTGTGGGAAGGACCACCCAGACAGAAGGTCTAGAAAGCTCAGCTCTGATGGAGCTGACAGGGAGATAAAGAGGCTGAGCAGGAGAACACATTCTACTAGAGGTCAGGATGACCTGTCTTCAGCCTGAGCCATCTGCCACCACCCAGAAGGCTTGCATCAGGGGCTTTTCTGCCATGGATAAATGGGGAAATTCTGCCTTGATTCTTATCCTCTCTCCTTCCCTCACCATCAAGGTAAAAGGCCATTCTCTGATCTCTGGTTGCAGCCTCTAGCACTAGAGACTTGACAGGTGCTACTGGAATAAATCTGCCTAGAGGGAAGGGGCATACATTCCCAGGCTTGGCCCCTAAACATAATGGGTGGTAGTGGGGGGCTGCTAGGGCATCTGCTTCCCTCCTCCACATCTCAGGGTCATTGACTTTGCCTGGCCCAGGTAACAGAAGCCAGCCCAAAGCATGGTGAGTGAGTAGCTTGGGGAATACCAGGGAAAGAAGGCCTGCCCTGGCTCCTCCCTCATGGACCCTACCCTGAAGCCAGGCTGATGACTTTCCCCAACAGAGTGTGTGTGTGTGTGTGTGTGTGTGTGTGTGTGTTGTTTTGCTTCACTTTTCCTGGCACTGTTCCTCAGCTATATATATTATCTCATTTAATCCTTAGGGCAATGTCAGAGATTATGTGACTTGCCCAGGATCTCATAGCCAGTAAATGAAAGATCCAGACCTTGAACCATGTCTTCTCCTTTTAGATTCTGTCACCCTCCCACCTCTCCCATCCAGATCTTCTCACTTCTGGAAACCTCCCTGAGTATTCCAGCTCACAGTGGTTTCCCATGTGGTCTCTGTGCTCCTTCTTAGGCTATGAACTTCTAAAAATCAGGTACTCTGCAACCCCAGAGCTTAGCAAAGGGGTGGCTCCATAAGAGACCTTAAGGAATATTTGTCTCAGTCAGTAGTTAGATTTACTCCTTGGTGATAATGAATGATTGCTTTTCTCTTTTTGTTATTCCTTGGAGAATTTCTCTGGTTTGGGCCCAAGACACATACCAAGGTCCAGTGGAAGTGACTGTGAACCAGGCTATTCCATAGTTGAAGCAGGCTGTTTATAGAGAGAAAAGAGGAGCTTCTTCCCTCCCTGTTCCCTGGGGTCTGTGGCTTTAGCTCACCGTGGCTGAGCTGAGCTGTACTTAGGAACTCAACTTTGTTGGGGAGAAGAAAGGTCACTTTGGAGCTCAGAGCAGTCAGAGGGCACTAGGCCCTGGGTTAGAATTGTTGGAACTGCAGACCAGTTTCTCCCACCCTGGTGTTTGGACTCTACAAGGCAAGGAGTTTTCTCAGCAGGCAGGCCCTGCCCTGAAAGCATCCATAGAAGTGCCGGACTTTACCACAGTTGTTAGCAATGGTGGGCCTGCTGTGGAAACAGAGTCGCAAGGCCCAGGTGATTAGCAATCTATTTCTCCATGGACCTTATGTCTGCAAATCTAGCGAGAAGGAAGGAGGCCTCAAGAACTAGTTACAGCAAAGCCTCTCTACTTCCAGTCCTGATGACACCCAGCCATACTCATCTTTTGCTATAGCCGCAAGAGCAATCTAGGGGCCCACACAACCTAGTTTAGAGGCTATTTCTATTTCCAGATAATTGCTGAGGGTACACTTTCTTTATACACAACAGGACCCTCTTCTCTATGACAGGGAGGAACAAAGTGCTATGCACATACGCTGCTCTTACTGTGTAGTCACTACTTGGCCAACAGCATCACATATGTATTAGTTCCTCCAAGGCATTTTGCTGGACGAATGGACCAATGGAAGTGGCAAACCTGCTAGGTGTTCACCCCCTTGGCCTAAAGTTCCCCTTTCACCAGAACTGAAGAGAGATCTCCAGGGAGATGATGTTAATTGACACAACTTTTCAAAAAGCAGTTTGGCAATGTGTAGCAAGAGCCATAAAAATGTTCATACTTTTCGACCAAACACCCCCACTTCTGGGAATCTGTCCTAAGGACATTCTCCAAATGACTGATACAAAGACTATGTAGTAACATGTAATGTTTGTGATGTAATCATAAACAAGTCTGGAAGAATTGACCAAGAAATTGGCCAGAGATAATAGTAGTTGTGTTAGAGTAATGAGTTTACTGGAGATTCTTTTTCTCTTTCCCAAACTTTACATGCTAGTATATTGATTTTACCCTCCTCTGCCACTCAGTGTTAATCAGTCAGGAACCTGCAGAAACACACTCAAGAGGCCAGACAATTGATGAAAGTTTAATAAAGGGACTAGGCTCTGTTTCCAAGTCACTTCCAAGACTGGTTTGTGCAACTCTCAAAGGACTCACTCAACAATTATTGAGCACCTACTTACTCTCTAGTGAGGGAGGCAGACTTTCAAGTACATAAATTGTATCATGTGCAATAATAAATATATAAATTGAGTGTTATAAGGCGCACAAAGAAGCAACTATCCGTTAGGAGGGGTGGTGTGACTCAAGGAAGACTTCAAAGGCAGATGGTTGATTCATGTTCAGTTTTGGGTCTTTTTTTTTTTTTTTTTTTTTCCAGGCAGTGCTGCGAGGCTTACAGTATCTTAGTTCCCTGACCAGGGATTGAACCCGGGTCCTCGGCAGTGAAAGCGGGGAGTCCTAACCACTGGACCGCCAGGGAATTCCCTCATGCTCCGTTTTGAAGGTGGTCTGCCAAAACGAGAGGGCCACATGTACAAAGGCAGAAATACATGGAATAACAACATGGTGGGTTTAGGAAACTATATGTGGCTCTGCAGGCCTGGAAGGAACATTGGGTGGGTGTGAAGGAACTATGGGAGGGGAGACTGTTTAGATCCTGCAGGGCCCTGTGCTCCAAGTGGGTTTTGTGTTTTGCAGCTGTCATCAGATTCGCATTTTAGAGAGATGACTGGCCTCAGTGGAGAGAGTGGACTGAAGGGGGAGAGAATGGAGGCAGAGAGTTGTGAAAAGCAGTCTTTGGGTCTTGGCTGCGTCGGCCAGCAGATACCTTTTCTCAGCATTGGTCTCTCCTGACTTACATTTGGCCAACGCATCGCCTCTCCGGGTTCTCCCTCCCTCCTCCTCCCCGAGGGCAGGCAGGCGGGCGGGCGGGCGGGGAAGCGAGGAGAGGGGTGGCCCTGCCTGGGTGGTCTCCTGCCCCGCCCCCCGCGGCGCCGTTGCCTAGCAACGGATCCAGCCGCGCAGCTCCGGGTAATTTGCCGGCGACTAAGCCAAAGGGAGGGCGTAGCCCCGGCCCTTCCCTTTTTCTTGGACTACAGACGCCTCCTCGGCACTGCGGTCGCCACCTCGAGCCGCGCCGGGCGTCGCGTAGCTGTTCCTGCACGCGGGACCGACTCCGGCTCGGCGCCCCGGGCCCGCACCGCCCTACACTCCTACAGCTCACGGACGCCACTGTACACCCGTACCCGCGGCTAAGCGGCCCCACTGAATTCCGACGCGGGACCTCGCGGTACGCGGGACCAGGCCAGCCTATGGGGGCTCCCAGATAACGCGAGTTGGGGGCGCCCATGCCCCCCATCCCTGCCAGCATGGCTCGGCCGCCACCCCTCGGGGAGCTGCCCCCGGGCTACACACCCCCAGCTCGATCTGCAGCACCCCAGGTGAGTGGAGGGGAAGCCGGAAGAAGGGGCCGGGTCTAGAGACCCCAGGTCTGTCACTCGGCAAGGTGTGATGTCTCTTAAATGCCATGTGTTATTGGCTCTCGCCCGGGAAAGCTGTGTTGTGTGTCTGTCTGTCCGTGTCTCCTCCTGCTCTGCCCGGTGAGAGTAGGTGTGTCTGTGTCCACCTCTGTCCACCTGAGAACAGGTGTGTGTATATGTATCCTATCTCAGAAAAGGAATCTGTGCCTTCCTCAGGTGTATATTGGGTGGGAGGCAGGGAATGGAGTCAAATTTTTTCCAAGTTTGGGCCTGTGTCTGTTTAGGTCCTCTGTCTTGTATCCAGAAACCAAGAAGCTAGAGCTTGGTAGAGGGTATAATAAGGAGAAGAGGTAAAGGTTTCATGCGTTGTTGCAGTAATGCCTGGCTGACCCTTCTCTTTCCATCCCAGATCCTAGCTGGGAGCCTTCAGGCTCCACTCTGGCTTCGTGCTTACTTCCAGGGCCTGCTCTTCTCTCTGGGCTGCGGGATCCAGAGACACTGTGGCAAAGTGCTCTTCCTGGGACTTTTGGCCTTTGGGGCCCTAGCACTGGGTCTCCGCGTGGCCATCATTGAGACAGACCTAGAACAGCTCTGGGTGGAAGGTGAGTTGTGGACACTGGCCATAGTTGCTTGGGTATGGTGAGAATAGGGTGAGGAGCTGGCTACTGAGTTCTAGTGGGCTTTGCGCTGGGTCTGGAGGGGGCACCTGCCTGCCAGAGCCTGAGCATCTGGGAGCCCTGCTCCCTCTCACACCATAAATGGACATCTGCAGATGGTGGAACCCTGTGAATGGGTATATGGAACAGTTATCTGTGAGTGCGTGTGTGTTTATTTAGCATTTACTGGCAATCTTTCATATGTATTTGACTGCACTGCAGTGCTTGTAAAGGCAACTAAAGCAAGACCCATCTTTCAGTAGCAAGGAAAGTAAAATATATGCTGGGATATAATATACAATATAATACAAAGCAGAAAATGATTGTGTTGTATAAAAGAAAGCAGGGAGAGAGCGCATCTAACTAGGAGAATCAGAAAAGTTAGAACTAGAAGGCTGGGGAAACAGTAAATCATCTGGCAGGCCTCCAGGGAGAGGTCCCATACAGCGAGGTCCCCTGCAACCATTTAATGGAAAAGTGGCACAGAATCTGTACTTCAAGGCAACAGCGGAGTCAAATGGAACCAGATCTTCACTTCCTAATGGAAGCATTAGAGTAAAATAATTTCTTATTAATAGTTTTGACATAACTCTCTTTTCCTGGAGCCTAGTATGGCAACCCTTTAACAGAGTCCAACTCCCCTCTGTTTTTTCCTGGGAAATTTACATTTGTGGGCTGGCCCAAACCTCCCCCAGCCCTGGCGCACACCCAAAGGCAGGGCCCAGGTTAGACTCTCACACCCTTGAGTTATTTTAAATGCTGGCAAGCCCTAGGATCCAGAGCAGATGTTTCTTGGAGCCTGCCTGCCTATTGGGCTCCCACACCCCATCCCCACCCAACCCCCCAGCCCTCTGCAGACCCTCACATATATACACACTCTAGGCCAGCCCTGGGGTCCAGAGCAGATGTTTCTCTGTGCCTGCCTGCCCCCAGCCCCAAGACAAACGTGCGCGCGCGCACACACACGCACATGCACATAGCCCCACCCACACTACTGCTGCCTGGGTGGTCCCAAATGACTCTTGGATTTCCTGCCACAGTAGAGGCTGTCTCCCACCTCTTCTTCTTTCTCCATTCCCCAGATCTTCCCAATCTAAACACTGCTTGAACCTCCATGTTTCCTCATCCTTTCTCCTACACTCCAGCACAGGATAGGCTAGATCCCACTGGATTTTTGCTGCTGCTTGTGCGAGGGTGATATAAGAGGGTGGTAATCAATTCCTAGGTCTTTTCTCTTTATGTCAGAATATCACTCTGGGGCTTCCCTGGTGACGCAGTGGTTAAGAATCCACCTGCCAACGCAGGAGACACGGGTTCGAGCCCTGGTCTGGGAGGATCCCACATGCTGCGGAGCAACAAAGCCCGTGCACCACAACTACCGAGCCTGCGCTCTAGAGCCCGCGAGCCACAACTACTGAAGCCCGCGCACCTAGAGCCCATGCTCTGCAACAAGAGAAGCCACTGCTATGAGAAGCCTGCGCACCACAATGAAGAGTAGCCCCCCGCCAGCGCAACTAGAGAAAGCCTGCGCGCAGCAACAAAGACCCAATGCAGCCAAAAATAAAAATAAATAAATTTATTTTAAAAAAAGAAAGAAAGAAATTACTTTGAAAAAAAAAGAATATCACTCTGCCCTGTATTAGCTGGGGCTATGGGTGAGGTAAAAGCAGTGATCTTGACCTGATCGTTTCTCTGTACATCTGTTGTTGAGGCTTCTTCCAGCAATGCCCTAGGCAGTGAAGACTGAAGGGTATTTTCCATTCCTTTCCTGTTTTGTTAATACAGAAAGCAAAGAAAGACATTAGCTATCAGAGTTCTGGACTCTCCAGCTTTGCCGTGGTGAGATTTGGAATGTGACTTCTCCTTCCTGATCAATGTTAAAGCTGAAGGACTCAGATAATTTCTCTAAAATAAAAATCACAGGGAATCCCCTGGTGGTCCAGTAGTTAGGACTCTGTGTTCTCACTGCCGAGGGCCCGGGTTTGATCCCTGGTTGGCGAGCTAAGATCCCGCAAGCCAGGTGGTGCGGGCAAAAAAAAGAAGAAGGAGAAGAAAGGAAGGAAGGAAGGAAAGAAAAGAAAAGGAAAATCACAGCATGTAGCCCAGCTAGTACTTACAGGAACAGTGATAGAGATGGTTTGAAACTGGAGCTGTCCCTGAAGATAAGGAGCATACAGCCCTTCTGTCTGGAAGGCAGGGGACAGCCACATATCAATTGGTGGAACCACTATTCACTCAGACACCCAAGTCTGAAACCTTGATGGTTGGCCTCAGTTCTTCTTGCTCACCTGATTGGTCACTAAACAATTAAAATTCTTCCTTCTCAGCTTCTCTCAGATCCCTCCTTTCCACCCTTGCAGCTGTTGCTCTAGTTGAGGCCTGGCAGTACACTCCTGATTGTATCATTTAGCATGCTTTTAGCCACATGAAAGAGAGAGAAAGGGAAAGAGGGAGGAAGGAAGAAGAAGACTGATTTATTATCCCCCCCAACAAGGAGTCTAGCAGTAGACAGTAGAGAAGTTCCAGGATGGATAATTCAGCAATCTAAGGACATCATCAAGGACCCAGTTTCTTTCTGTCTTTCTCCTCTGCCTTCTGCATGTTGGGCTTTTGTCCTCAGACTTATCACCTCCTTCTCCCAAGGTGGCTGCTGCAGTGGTAGAAAAGAGAAGTCATCCCTGTCTTGCATCCCTTTTTGAAAGTGAGGAAAAATACACCACCTACCCCTCCCCACCATCCACCCCCACCGACTTCCCATTTGGTTATACTTTGGCAAGAACTGTGTAGCATCCTATGCCTAAATCCTTCACTTGGCAAAGACGGTGGAATTACTGTGATTGACTTATTAGACTAATCAAATTTCACCTCCTAAGGCTGGGGAAGGGCCCAGCTGCCCTGAATACTAGGCCTTTCAGAGGATGGCCCAGGAAATCAAGGTCTATTAAGTGACTCATCTTTCCCCCTCACCTTCAAATCTGCCTCCGCACTGCCCTCCTGTGGTGCTTCTAAATCTGGCCAAGTCAATCCCTGCTTAGAGCCCTTCCACCACTCTCTACTGGGTTCCGGGGAGTCTCCAAAACCAAGTTCAAGCTCCTTAGCATACTCTAGGTTGCTTATCCAGCTTTGTCTCTGCCTCACTCTTAGCAGCCCAGCAACACGGAGCCTCTTACAGTTACCTGCACACACTTGGTCCAGAACCCCTTTCCCTGACTTCTTTCCCTGGCCAACTCCTATTCATCATTCACAGCTCAGCTCCAGAATATATCAGGTGATGAAAAAGCCTGGTCATCTCACTTCTCTGCTTAAAACATAATATGGCTCCCATTCCACACAGAGACAGCCTGAGTCCCTACAATAGCTTACAGGTCCTTACATGTGCAATTTCTGGACCAAAGATTATGAACATTTCTGAGGATCCTAAAACATACTGCAGTATTGCTTTCCCCCAAATATTCTACCAAATTACACTCCTGCGGTAGGTAAGTTAGAATGCATTCCTGTAAGCCAGCAATGAGTACTACCAATTCTTAAATCTTTGCTAATTTGAAAGATGATAATTCATTGCTATTTTAATTTGCATTTATTGGATTACCTATAAAGTGGACTCTTTTTCCATGCTGGCTAACCAGTTATATCCTCCCTTTTGTAAAGTTTTTTTTTTTTTCCACAGTTCAGTGGCTTTTATTTATTTATTTATTTTAACATCTTTATTGGAGTATAATTGCTTTACAATGGTGTGTTAGTTTCTGCTTTATAACAAAGTGAATCAGCTATACATATACATATATCCCCATATCTCCTCCCTCTTGCGTCTCCCTCCCACCCTCCCTATCCCACCCCTCTACGTGGTCACAAAGCACCGAGCTGATCTCCCTGTGCTATGCGGCTGCTTCCCACTAGCTATCTATTTTACATTTGGTAGTGTATATATGTCCATGCCACTCTCTCACTTCGTCCCAGCTTACCCTTCCCCCTCCCCACGTCCTCAAGTCCATTCTCTACATCTGTGTCTTTATTCCTGCATCGTTATGTCCTGCCCCTAGGCTCCTCAGAACCATTTTTTTTTTTTTTTTTTTAGATTCCATATATATGTTAGCATACAGTATTTGTTTTTCTCTTTCTGACTTACTTCAGTCTGTATGACAGTCTCTAGGTCCATCCACCTCACTACAAATAACTCAATTTCATTTCTTTTTATGGCTGAGTAATATTCCATTGTATATATGTGCCCCTTTTGTAAAGTTTTTAACAAATGTGATGATTTTGATGTCTCCTTCCCCTGTTCCCCCTGCTTCTTCCCCACTCACTTGCAGTCTCTTTTTTTCTCCAGTTCTTTCTCATTTTTCCATCATATCATTTCTCTCCCAGCAGCTATTGAATAATAACTCCATATCTGTACCTACTGTATTCTGTACAACTTCCTAAGTACTTTGCTCGCATTGATTCTAATTCTACCAAGGTAGGCATTTCTCTATTTCACAGATGAGAACATTGAGGGTCAGAGAGACTAAGTAATTTACTCAAGCACAGACCAAGCATCAGAGCCAAGACCCAAAGCCAGGTCTGTCCAGAGCCTTTGTGGCACCCCGCCCCGTCTCTTCTTGCCTCACAATATATCCTAGTGCATCTGTCCTCATATCTGTCATCATCATCGTCAGCGAAGACTTATCTTTTTCTCTTCCTCATTTTCTCTGAGGATTCCTTATTCTCTTTGATGCCGTATTTTTTTTTTTTTAATTTTTTGGCCACGCCACGCGGTTTGCAGGGATCTTAGATCCCTGACCAGGGATCGAACCCGTGCCCTCGTCAGTGAGAGTGCAGAGTCCCAACCACTGGACCTCCAGGGAACTCCCTTGATGCTGTATTTTAAATTGTGCTTGTCTCTTTCTCTTGCTTTCTTATTAGCTCTGTCCGGGTTCCTTCTTTCTCCCATGCCTCCTTCCCCTCAGCAAACTCACTTACTGTGAGGAGCTTATCTCTGCCCTCCCCTCCTGTCCCTCCTTGTGGCACCTCTGGCCCAAGCCTGGTGAAATAAACACTGCAGTACGAGCCTACTGCAGAGGAGTGGGGAGTCAGGAAAGGAAGAAAAAGAGTAGGTGGAATTGCCAGCCGAGAAGGCAGGATGATGGCTGTGTGAGACTGTTGTGGGGATGGGAGGTGTGAGCATATGGGTGAATCCGTGATGGGGAGTTTCCAAGGGTTTGGGGCTCGCATGAGTGAGGGGATTGTGTGGGTTTGAAAAAGAGATTGGGAAGCATGATAATCCCAGGTGGGGCTGGAGTCTCAGAGAAGCAGTCCGTTGGGCCCCAAGGGTGGCAGTGACCTACAGGAAGAGGCCCCAGATGGGTTGAAGCAGGATTATGGGTCTAAGACCAGGCCAAGTCCACAAAGCCTCCGGGGTGGTTTGGCCCTGGCCCTCGCCTCCCCCAAACCACAGTCAGGTCGTAGCATCCCTCACAGCATCCCTGCCTCCCCAGATCTCAGGTACAGAGCTGGCCTCCGTGGCCAGTGCAATGCAGGACTTGATCAAGGAGATGAAGGCAGGCCTGGCGCCGGGACTCCCCGTTGTCTGGACAGAGAGACTGGTGAAAGGGATCTTTTTCCCCAGGCCCACTTTGATGTCACCTCTGCCAGGATCCATGGGTAGAAGCAGTATGTTGGCAGCATCACACTGAAAGACCGTCTGACCCTCCCCTGCACCTGTGCCACCACAGAGCCATTATTGCCAGGCACCCCCCACCCCTCTGCAGAGCGGTTTGCAAAAAAGCGTATGGATATAAACCACTGCCTGGGACAACCTGAACTAGGAACCAGCCCCAGTGCTAGATCTGTTCTTTTAGGAGACCCTCCAATGGCAGCCTCCCTATTGGCCCCTCTGTCCCTCCTTGTCCTCCCCACCAGAGTAGAGAGGGACTGAGTGAGGGCTCCCTTACCAGGACACCCCCAGAACCCCACCCTGGCCCAGCTCATGTTGATCTCTCGTTTTGAAGTTATTTGCTCCAAACCCAGCCAGCCGGGTTCATGCTTAAACCTTAGGTCCCACAAGAATTCCACAGAGCCACACAGCTGGACCTCTCCACTCCAGATTCCAAGCAGAGGGCCAGGAGCCTGGGGAGTCAGCATGGCCATCAGGGAGAAGCTTCTCCCACTTGTCCTGGGAGGCCTCTGTGGGTTAGGGTCCCACGGCCCCTGGAGCTCTGATCCACTGAGGCTCTTTCCCCCCAGCTTTCTCTCTCTGCTCTGGCAGCGGGCAGCCGGGTGAGCCAAGAGCTGCAATACACCAAGGAGAAGCTGGGGGAGGAGGCTGCATACACCTCCCAGATGTTGATACAGACCCCGCGCCAGGAGGGGGAGAATGTCCTCACGCCTGAGGCACTTGGCCTCCACCTCCAGGCAGCCCTCACCGCCAGTAAAGTGCAAGTATCACTCTATGGAAAGTGAGTCTGGCTGAGCCCCTGAGCAGCTGGGGGTGAGAGGTGCTGCAGCAGGGCTGGAGTGGGAATCCCCCTCTTCTGCTGATGTCCTGTGCCCCTGGTTATTGCAGGTCCTGGGATTTGAACAAAATCTGCTACAAGTCAGGAGTTCCCCTAATTGAAAATGGAATGATTGAGCGGGTGAGTATCCTGAGCTGTTCTCTGAGACTAGGTAGAGGTGGAGCCTTTTCTGCGGTAAGGGAGGGCTTGGAGAGACGGCGGGGGGGGGGGGGGTGGGGGAGGGGCGTCGGGAGGTGGGGGCATTGCAGAGGGCATCCTACAAAGGTCATGGAGAAAAGAGCCCAGGGACAGGACTGATGTGGCCTGGGATGTCCCTGGCAGATGATTGAGAAGCTGTTTCCCTGCGTGATCCTCACCCCCCTCGACTGCTTCTGGGAAGGAGCCAAACTCCAAGGGGGCTCTGCCTACTTGCCGTGAGTGCTGCCACAGCTGCTCCCAGGGCCCTGCTTCATTCCCTGCCAGGACCTCCCCAGCAGAAAGAAGGGTGGGAGTAAAGATGATGATCAAAAGCTCACCCAGGGCCTAATTACCTCCCAGGCCAGGGTCAGAGCACTGGCAGCCTCAGGGCTCTCTCCACATCCCCCTTCGCCTCACCTCCGAAGGAGAGGCAGACCTGTCTTATTTAGACAAAACATGAAGATCTGTAAGATCTGAACAAAGGAAGGAAAAAATCCCCAGAAAGACTTTGCCAGGGAGAGTTAGCTAGGTGTCAGCTCAGCTGTGACCCAGGCCAGAAAGAAAACCTGTTCTAAGCAGGTGCCTGTATGGTTATGTATTAGAACCAAGGGTAGACGGTTTGGGAAGGAATGCAGTAGGGCTTTTCTGGGCCTTTTCATTGTGTTAAGTACCATCTGTCTTGAGGTCCATCTCAGCCCAGGTATCTGTCCACAGCTTACTGCAGCAGCCTGCTGGGCTGAGCCTTGACCACCCTCCACACAGAGGGACAGATGAGCAGCTAGGAGGAGGGTGGGCTACTACATGGGTCCCATAGCAGTGGTTTGGAGGGTGGGCATTGATCCTTGATCCTTACCAACTATGGGCTCTCCCCTGCAGGGGCCGCCCCGACATCCAGTGGACCAACCTGGATCCAGAGCAGCTGCTGGAGGAGCTGGGCCCCTTTGCCTCCCTTGAGGGCTTCCGGGAGCTGCTAGACAAGGCACAGGTGGGCCAGGCCTACGTGGGGCGGCCCTGTCTGCACCCTGACGACCTCCACTGCCCATCTAGTGCCCCTAACCATCACAGCAGGCAGGTGGGTTCCAGCCAGGTCTGCCAGGGAAAGGTTATTTTCCTTCCCTTTCCCCTCATATGTTCCCCTGTTCTAGGAGAGAGCAGACTGCTCTGTGCTCTGCCCCCCATTTCCTGGACGTTGTTACCCTGCCCCCACTGTGCTAGACACCTAGAGGGTTCCATTCCTCTTCAGCTCTGCTAAGGAACCCTCAAGTGGCCTATGAATCCCTTTGTCATTTTCTAAGCCCAGAAAGGCTGGACTTCATCAAAATATACGTGTACAGGGAAACAGGACAAATTAGCTAAGCACGAGTATCATACCTAATTTCCTGAGTGTCTGTGTGGCCCTGTGAACGTGGACCTTTTTCCAAAACCACCAAAGTTATGCCCGCTCCTCCCCGCAGCCTGTCTCTAGGCCTCAGCTCCCTCTTGTGGCCTCCTCTCTGCAGGACACTAGCTGCTCCCTTACAGAGCAGGCAAGAGGCTCAGCATAACAGTTATCTACGCTCCAGGCCCACAGAGCTACGTGGCAAGCGTGGTTCCTGCAGGTTCCAGCCCAGAGACACCCAGTTATCCAAAACCAGGGCCTTGAGTAATGAGCCCCTCCGCTGTCCCCCTCCAGGCTCCCAATGTGGCTCAGGAGTTGAGCGGGGGCTGCCATGGCTTCTCCCACAAGTTCATGCACTGGCAGGAGGAACTGCTGCTGGGAGGCCTGGCCAGAGACCCCCGAGGACAGCTGCTGAGGTAGGGCCTCCCCTGGGGGTTGGTAAGGGCACCCCAGGTATGGGGAGCCACACCCTGATGCCAGACAACTCTGGCAAAAGCCCCTTGCACACCCCCTCCTGGGTGTTCAGACCAGCTCTGACTCCTACTTCTCCTGTACCCCAACCAGGGCGGAGGCCCTGCAGAGCACCTTCCTGCTGATGAGTCCCCGCCAGCTCTATGAGCACTTCCGGGGCGACTACCAGACGCACGACATCGGCTGGAGCGAGGAGCAGGCCAGCACGGTGCTGCAGGCCTGGCAGCGGCGCTTCGTGCAGGTCAGTGTGGAGGCGTGGAGATGGCGAGCGCGGTGCCCTGAGGCCGCTGCCGCCTCCTGCCCCTCACACCGCCCTGTCTCCCCAGCTGGCGCAGGAGGCCCTGCCTGGGAACGCGTCCCAGCAGATCCACGCCTTCTCCTCCACCACCCTGGATGACATCCTGCACGCCTTCTCTGAAGTCAGCGCTGCCCGCGTGGTGGGAGGCTACCTGCTCATGGTGGGTCCTCCTGGCACCTTGTCCCCCGCCACCGGCCCCCACCCTGGGAGCCCCTATCCAAGACTGCCCTCTCTCCCCACAGCTGGCCTACGCCTGCGTGACAATGCTGCGGTGGGACTGTGCTCAGTCCCAGGGTGCCGTGGGCCTCGCCGGGGTGCTGCTGGTGGCCCTGGCGGTGGCCTCGGGCCTCGGGCTCTGCGCCCTGCTCGGCATCGCCTTCAATGCCGCCACTACCCAGGTACACCAAGACTGTGGGGCAGACTTGGGGGCCGACGGCCCAGGCTGCTCGGTTCCTCCAGCTGCCCGCCCCGTGCCCCTCCAGGTGCTGCCCTTCTTGGCACTGGGCATTGGCGTGGATGACATATTCCTGCTGGCACATGCCTTCACAGAGGCTCCACCTGGCACCCCTCTCCAGGTGAGGCCTCGTCCTCCAGCCTGGGTTCATCTGAGGCAGTGCTGCGTAGGGGCTCAGAGCCTCTTGGTTTGAGTGACCTTGGGCTGGTAATTAACCTCTCTGTGCCTCGTTTCCTCATCTGTAAACAGGGGCAATAATAGTGCTTGTGTCGTAAGGGTTGTAGTGAGGATCGGTGAGGTAATTCAAGTCAAGTACTTAGAACAGTACGATAAATATTAGCTGCTATGAGGCTCCTTTACCCACCTCTGCCATCCTTCACGCTGCCTTGTCCTGACAGGAGCGCACAGGTGAGTGTCTGCAGCGCACAGGCACCAGCGTTGCACTCACATCCATCAACAACATGGTCGCCTTCTTCATGGCTGCCCTAGTTCCCATCCCTGCACTGCGGGCCTTCTCCTTGCAGGTGAGGCCTCACAAACGGGGCCCGGGCTCAGGGTGGGCATGGAGCCGGGGCAGGCCTCATCCAGGCTTTGTGCCCCTCCTGTCCATCCCGCAGGCGGCAGTAGTGGTTGGCTGCAACTTTGCAGCCGTGATGCTTGTCTTCCCAGCGGTCCTCAGCCTGGACCTGCACCGGCGCCACTGCCAGCGCCTTGATGTGCTCTGCTGCTTCTCTAGGTATCCCTACCCCACCAGGCCGTCCTTCCTTGGCCCCATCCCGTCCTGTCCCTTCAGCAGCATTTCCAGGCACAGACCCATCACCCCCTCTCTCTGCCTCTTCCAGCCCCTGCTCTGCTCGGGTGATTCAGATTCTGCCCCAGGAGCTGGGGGATAGGACAGTACCAGTGGGCATTGCTCACCTGACTGCCACTGTTCAGGCATTTGCACACTGTGAAGCCAGCAGCCAGCATGTGGTCACCATCCTGCCTCCCCAAGCCCACCTGGTGCCCCCACCTTCTGACCCACTGGCCTCTGAGCTCTTCAGCTCAGGAGGGTCAACACGGGACCTTCTAGGCCAGGAGGAGGGGACAAGGCAGAAGGCAGCCTGCAAGTCCCTGGCCTGCGCCCGCTGGAATCTTGCCCATTTCGCCCGATCTCAGTTTGCACCCTTGCTGCTCCAGTCCCACACCAAGGTAAGCCTCCAGGCCCAGGCAGGTCGAGGTGAGACACAGCAGAGGCTTCTTAGGTGTCTCTGGGCCCCAAGAAGGGAAGAGGGCTTAGCCCAACATCTGAGGGCCCAAGGGTATCCCTGGGCCTCCAGCTTAGTTGCCGTTTCCCACAGGCCATGGTGCTGGTACTTTTTGGGGCTCTTCTGGGCCTGAGCCTCTATGGATCGACCTTGGTGCAGGATGGGCTGGCCCTGACAGATGTGGTGCCTCGGGGCACCAAGGAGCATGCCTTCCTGAGCGCCCAGCTCAGGTACTTCTCTCTGTACGAGGTGGCCCTGGTGACACAGGGTGGCTTTGACTACGCCCACTCCCAACGCGCCCTCTTTGATCTGCACCAGCGCTTCAGTTCCCTCAAGGCGGTGCTGCCCCCACCGGCCACGCAGGCACCCCGCACCTGGCTGCACTATTACCGCAACTGGCTACAGGGTGAGAGGCAAGGAGACCGGCAGGGAGGGCTGCGGCCAGCAGGAGCTCCCAGAGCTCCAGGCCAACCGGACCCCACCCTGTTTTCTCCCAGGAATCCAGGCTGCGTTTGACCAGGACTGGGCTTCTGGGCACATCACCCGCCACTCATACCGCAATGGCTCTGAGGATGGGGCCCTAGCCTACAAGCTGCTCATCCAGACCGGGGATGCCCAGGAGCCTCTGGATTTCAGCCAGGTTGGGAGAGGACTGGAAAGGTCAGGGAGCACCCAGGGGCTCCAGGCCCCATGGGCCCAGCCTTCAGCTCTCTCCGCCTCTACAGCTGACCACAAGGAAGCTGGTGGACAAGGACGGGCTGATTCCACCTGAGCTCTTCTACATGGGGCTGACCATGTGGGTGAGCAGTGACCCCCTGGGTCTGGCAGCCTCACAGGCCAACTTCTACCCCCCACCTCCCGAGTGGCTGCATGACAAGTACGACACCACCGGGGAGAACCTTCGCAGTGAGTCCCAGGGGAGCCCGAAGAGCCTAGGCCTGGGCCCACACAGGCCCTCCCCTGAGGCCCTGCCCACGGCTCCCTGTGCTTACTGGCCACCCCTCCCTCTCCCTCCACCCCCTCCCCTCCACAGTCCCCGCGGCCCAGCCCCTGGAGTTTGCCCAGTTCCCCTTTCTACTGCGCGGCCTCCAGAAGACTGCAGACTTCGTGGAGACCATTGAGGGGGCCCGGGCAGCGTGTGCCGAGGCAGGCCGGGCCGGGGTGCGCGCCTACCCCAGCGGCTCCCCCTTCCTCTTCTGGGAGCAGTATCTGGGCCTGCGGCGCTGCTTCCTGCTGGCAGTCTGCATCCTGCTGGTGTGCACTTTCCTCGTCTGCGCCCTGCTGCTGCTCAACCCCTGGGCAGCTTCCCTCATAGTGAGTCCTTGCAGGGGCGGGGCTGGAGAGACCCATAGCTCCCCCCCTGCCCTGCCCAGGAGCCCTGGGTGAGCCCTGCCCTCCCCAGGTACTGGTCCTGGCAGTGATGACCGTGGAGCTCTTTGGCATCATGGGTTTCCTGGGCATCAAGCTGAGCGCCATCCCCGTGGTGATCCTTGTGGCGTCTGTAGGCATTGGTGTCGAGTTCACGGTCCATGTGGCTCTGGTGAGCACAGGCACTAGGGGAGGGGTGGGCCAGCTGATTTGGTATTCAACAAATATTGATCAAGCACCTACTGTGTGCTAGGTACTATTTAAAGAACTGAGGAGATAAGAGCACTACAGACGGGCTTTCCCTTCAAGGAGCTTATTCTAGAGCGTAGAGATAAGCAATAAACAAGTAAACAAACAAATAAATAAGCAGCCATTTCAGTAGGGAGGAGGGACAAAGGCCTGACCAGAAAGGGGTGAGGGAGGACAGAATGGAAGGTGAGGAAATGGGAACCAACAATTCTTTCGGATGAATTTACTGTGAAGAGGATCAGAGAAATGGGGTGGTAGCTGGATGGCGAGATCCCACCAAGACAGAGATATTAGAACAGAGGCAGGCAGGCCTCTCTCACAGCTTCGTGGTCTCTGGCGGGGGAGGAGTGCGGGTGGGGTGGGGGGCGTGGACCAGCTGGCAGCTCCGGCACAGACCTGGCCAGACCCCACAAACAGCTCCCTTCTTCCCCCATAAAAGCCTTATCATTTTTCCGCTTATAAGAATAATATATACTCCTTGGGAGACAAAAAATGTCAGCATGCTAGAAAGTACCAAGAAAGAATTAGAAATCTTCTGAAATGCCACCCCTAGAAGTTATCACTTTGGTGTCCATCCTTCTAGACCAGGGGTTGGCAAACTTTTTCTGTAAAGGACCAGATAGTAAATATTTTAGGCTTGGCAGGCCATATCGTCTCTGTGGCAACTCTGCCGGGGTAGCCCAAAAGCATCCATAGATACTATGTGCACAAATGGGTGTGGCTGTGTTTCAACAAAACTTTATTTACCAAAAAACATGGGACAGACTGTAGTTTGCCAACCTATTCTAGACATCCCTGTGTCTCACTCATCTATACAGTGTTACCTATATGGACTCGTGCTTGTGTCCTGGGCAACTCCCAGGGACTCGGTTCACCTGGCCTTCTGTGGGCCAAGGCATGGGTGAGCCCTGGGGACACAGATGAGCTGGCCATGGTTGGCCAAGGAGCAGCTCCAGGACCGCTTTATTCCCCCAGGGCTTCCTGACCTCCCAGGGTAGCCGGAACCTCCGGGCTGCCCGGGCCCTAGAGCACACATTGGCCCCGGTGACCGATGGGGCCATCTCCACATTGCTGGGTCTGCTCATGCTTGCTGGTTCCAACTTTGACTTCATTGTGAGGTAGGGGAGGGCTCGGGGCAAGGCGGCAGGGCTGCCCTGCACTGGCGGCAGGACCTGCCCAGGCTGACCGGCCCCACACACCGCCCCCCTCCAGGTACTTCTTCGTGGTGCTGACAGTACTCACACTCCTAGGCCTCCTCCATGGGCTCGTGCTGCTGCCTGTGCTGCTGTCCATCCTGGGCCCCCCACCAGAGGTGACCACCCTCCTCCTGCTCCCAGCCCAGGGGATGGGGTGGAACAGAGCCAGGGCAAAATGCCCTCAGCGGCCAACAGACAGGGCTCAACTCACAGGGTCCTCTCCCCATAAGTACCACCAACTGAAGGTGGCAGCCTCCCCCTTCGCCCAGACATCATGTCCCTACCCCTCAGCCCTCCTGACTTCTTCATGGGACCCACCTTAGCCATTTAGGTGCAGGGTTTGCCCCAGACCTCGACATCCTGTCCCTTGTCAGCTCTCGTATCCTGCTGGAAGCCGCCAAAGACCCCAGCTTCCCAACCAGGGAGGTGCTGAAGGGGGCTGCGTCCCCAGTAGCCCCTGGGCTCACTGGGGCTGGTGTCTCCCCCAAGGTGGTACAGATGTACAAGGAGAGCCCAGAGGTCCTGAGCCCACCAGCTGCACAAGGAGGAGGGCTCAGGTGGGGGGTAGCCCCCACCCTTCCCCAGAGCTTTGCCAGAGTGACTACCTCCATGACCGTGGCCCTCCGCCCACCTCCACTGCCTGGTGCCTACATCCACCCAGCCTCTGAAGAGCCTACTTGGTCCCCTGCTGCCACACCAGCTGCCAGTGCCTCCAGCAACCTTAGTTCTAGGGGACCATGTCCAGCCATCTGATGAAAGAGCAGCTGAAGCATGGAGACCCCGTTCAGGCCACATGAAGGCACTGGGAAGCCGTGGGGTGTTACTGAACGCAGGGCAGACTCCTGGGGAGCCCTGCTGCTGCTGCTGTCTGCCTCCATCCCCTCCCCGACCCAGCCATCACAGACCTCCCTGGGATCCACACAAAACCACCACCCTCTAGGCTGTGAGCAGCCTTGCACACCCGGGTGCTCCGTGCCTGTGCCCATGCCCGGGTGGGGTGAAAGCCAGCAAGCACTTCAGGCTGCGGTGCAGCCCTGTCCCCCCTCCCACCCCACCCTGCTGCCCCCAGCAGACCAAGCCTGAGGGATCCTCTAGCACCCTTCACCAGTCCTGGTCCCCCACTGCTTGCTGAGTCCTGGGTAGGCTCTCTGTATCCCTGCCCACCTCTCACCACATAAATTATTTATATGGAGACGTTTATTTTTGTAGTTTGTATAGATGTTAGCTATGCTGAAAGTTTTATTTTTAAAAGTGAAATATATTCTATATGAACTCATCTCAAATGACTTTGGCGCTTTGTTTTCAGATAGAGCTGTGAGTTTGCAAGTGGAGGCGTCGGGGCCACAGGTCGTGGGGCTACCCTAGTCCTTGGTGTGTTTATTCACCTGGCACGTGAAGATGATGTTCAGCCCATGTGTTGGTCATATACTTGGTAACAGGGTCTGACTGAAGTGCTTAGTACACAAAGTGATACAAATGTTTTTGATGTCAAACCCCACTGTGTGGCTTTCAGAGCCATCATAAGCCAGCCTTGCGCACCTCTCCAGACTCATCACCCACCTTCCTTTGTGAGCGGCATGGGGGGATGGGCAGAGGGACACAGCCAGGCAACAGGTGAGAGGAGAAGTGGAAGCAGATCAAGAAAGCGTCTGAGGGAATTCCCTGGCGGTCCAGTGCTTAAGACTTGGGCACTCTCATTGCCGGCCTGGGCCCGGGTTAGATCCCTGGTTGAGGAATTAAGATCCCACAAGCCGCGCAGCCAAAATAAAAAGAAGAAGAAGAAGGTGGCCAATTGAAACAGAGATGGGGATAGCAGGGAGGTATTTTAGGAGTTTTGTGCCCAGACCAACCTCCAAGGCAGAGGCCCCTGCAAGTCAGCAGTCAGCTTGGCGCCCCAGAGGCATCTTTGGCCAGACAGCTAGGGGATCAGTAAGGGCACTGTTGAAACTGAGGTTGCATTAGCAACCAGTGAGGCTCTGTATTTAAGCTGTTTGTTCTGTGAAGGTTGAACAGGCCCACTATACAGAGGCCTGGAAGATTCTGGCCACACCCCTGGGTGTAGAGTACAGAGTCTCATCTGACGCATGAGGTGGGGGAGGTCTTTTATTGCCCTTCTCCAATTATCCCAGGGCTCCGTCTCAACTGACACACATACACACCCTGGGTTCCAGCCACCCACTCACCAGGAACGATCCCACCCCCAGAGTACTGCCTTCTCACACTCCACCCCACCAGGCCAAAGGACAGAAAATCATGTTCTGACCAAAAGTGGGCAGGGAGGTGGGGGGGGAGAGGGAAGACTTCTGCAGCTGAATCAACACTTAAGATGCTTGAGAAGACTTAAGAGAAGCAGGCGGTTGGCTTGGAACCTAGAGTAGGGGATGCCTCCAGGATGCCCAAGGGATGGACACTGGATTTGGAGCCAGTAGTGTTTGGGTCACTTTGGAGGGGATTTTGGGTAGAGCAGGAGAGCTCACCAGGCTGGAATAGTGCAAAAGATGTCACTCCATCGGTGCCACTTACCAGCTGAGTGACCTGGAAAAGTCAGAGAGCCTCTCTGAGCCTCAGCTTCTTCATCTGTGAAATGGGAAGATTAGAGCCTATCTTGTAGGGTGCTAGTTTTTCCTTTCAGGATTTTAAATGAAATATTTATGTAAGACATCACCCGGCTTCTCATAGGTGCTATTTCTGTAGTTTGTGGGATATTAGCTATGCTGAAAGTCTGTGCTCCAACTGCATGCTTAGTGAATAACCCTGAAACACTGCACAGTGTCCTGGTGTGGCAGCAGCCGAAGGATTCCAGCCAGTTGGAGCCGGACCACCCCAGGAATGGTCAGTTCCGGGGCACTGACCACGGCCAGTCTTGGGGACAAGTCCCAGTGTTTGCAGGACAGCCCACCCTGTGCGGCAGCGCACACTATTCAGCCCCGTTCATGGCTCCCCATCACTGATATCACAAGATCAAAGCCAAGCCCTTTCCAGGCCTAACTCGATCTAGCCTCTGCCATCATCCCAGCTCTCTCAGGACAGCGACTGGCTGGATTCACACCCTCATTCAGACACACCACACTCTACTCCAGACAGACTGATTACTTTCTATGTTCACCACCCATAACTTCACAGAGGCCATTCCCTCTGCGGAGAACACGTTTCCCATAAACCCGAACCATCCTTGCAGATAAGTTGGATGTCATCTCCTCCAGAAGGAGTGGTGACCTGCCTCCTACATGGTCCCAAAGTCCCTGAGTGTCTGTGCTCTACCGTTTCTGCTTCTGTCCCTAGAGCAGGGTTGGGGGCAGTCCCTGAGGGTACGGAATAGTAGGACTTAACCTCAGCCGGGGTAAGGAAGCGCCGGCTCCCGGGCGGACCCACAGCGACGAGAGAGCGCTGCAGCCCTGGGGTCCCCACGGTGCCGCCCTGCCCGGCCAGCGGCTGGTGCCGCCCAGCGGCCGGAACCGCCTGCGATTTGCATACCCATGGTGCACCACGAAAAGACAGTTTCATGCTGCTTGAGTTCCCACCACGGGGTTTGTCCACTGTTGCAGGGGACAGTGCCTATTAGAAATCTATGGTCTGTGTAAATTCCACTCAGGGAGCGCGGACCGCGCAGGAGCGGAGCAACCGTAAGTGGTCTGAGTGTTACGTTGTTCTGGGAGTGTTCCAAGCGGAAACGAGTAAGCATATTGTGGTTTCTTTTCATATCATGTGAATCTTTCGCTTTTTACTAAAGATTTCCGTGGAGAAAAACAGTTTTGAGTGTCTACTTAAGTTTTTGAGGTTGTGTGTTTTAGGAGAGGTACATATTGGAGTTAAAAAGCGAGAAGTTAATGTTTGTTTCTGTGTCTTGACAACTTGTCTGTAATTACCCGGGGGAATTTGGACAGAAATCCCGTCTCGGTTATTGGAGTTTTTTTTTCCAATTATTTACTTCGTTTATGCGAGGTATGCCTTTTCTGTGTTTCTGCCAGTTTCTCTCCAAAGCTTCGCAGTAGGTGAAGACGTTAACTAAATAAAGGAAGGCATGAAAAAGCACGGAACGTTTTTGGCACGATGTATAGCGAAAGAGATTAAACGCAGCAGTGCTCATTTCCAAACAGGCTCATCGGTTTCTTTCCCAAAACTAGCAGAGGAGGCAGTTTGGTCAGATTGTCCCCATTCAATGCTCGCTCGATGCCAGTTTTCCGTGTAAATGTACACGGTTCTTTCTCTTAAGGAGGTTAAGTTTTTGGTGGAACCAAGAACTAAAAAAAAAAAAATTGGGTACATAATACAGAATCTCAGTGAAAAGTGCTCTACAGAAAGAGCATTATTGAGAGGACAGGGCAAGCTAGCAAATGTGTTTTCTTGTCGCTGGGTCTTAGATCAACCTTACAGTAGGGGAGGTTATCTAGGTCTGTGGCTTTAAGTGAATATCATTTTCTACGTTGTGTCCTCCGAATTCACAGCCAGCAGCTGCTCCCACTGACTCCCATATTCAAAGCATATGCTTCATGCAACCGCATATGTTTTTCCTCCTCCAGTGCCAGCAAGCTGGTACAAGAGTTTTTGGATTCCTGCAAAAGCCTCCCACCCCCCGCCCCACTCCCTTGACCGTCGTTGTCCCAATTCTCCACACAAAGGCCAAGTAATTGTTTAAAATGTAAATCCGATCACACCACCACATCGCTGTGTAACATGCTTTTTCTTCAGAGTGCAAACCTGCCCCGGAATATCGTACATGCATTTCTTTACTTGTCTGCTCTTTCTCCTCCTAGAATGTAGGTTCTGTGAGGCAGAGACTTTACCTGATTTGTCCTCTGATAGATCCCATGACTCTAAATCAATGCCTAGCCCATGAACACTCAATGAATATTTGTGTAACAAATGAATGAAGAGATTTGTTTTCTAAACACATGTACTGTCCCACTACAGTCCTAAGCACTTTACAAAATTAATCTTCCTGAGAACCTGACTAAATAGATTCTATTTTTATCTCCATTCTCCATTTTATAAATAAAGAAACTGAGGCATAGAAAGTTAAATAGCCTCAATCAAATCACAAAGCCAGAAAGTGATGGAGCTGAGATTCAAACCTAGGCAGCTTGGCTCCAGAAGAGGCGTACTCTTCATCACTGCGCTACTTAGTGATGGGGTTCAGGACATGCTATCCTAAAATATGGCACCTCCACATATTGAGTATTTTAAGCTGAAGGAGTTTGAGAAAACAGGAAAGTCATTCTGACCTCCTCACTCCCCCAACGCCCGACACCCCCCCCCCCATGAAACAGGTCATAAAACCCTCAAGTGAGAGCTGCCTTTAGTATACTGAGAGGAAATGAGCATCCTTATCTCCAAGGGCAAGGAGACGCTGAGAAGAATTGTAACGAGAAAGTCTTGCTAAATTCCCCCCAGATTACTACCCTTTAACCTAGCATAAAAATACTCAGGCTTAACTGTTTCTTTCGGTCTTCATTTCCTTATGAAGGCTCCCATGTCACGTAAAAACTTACATTAAATAAATTTGTAGGGACTTCCCTGGTGGTGCAGTGGTTAAGAATCCGCCTGCCAATGCAGGGAACACGGGTTCGAGCCCTGGCCTGGGAAGATCCCACATGCCGCGGAGCAACTAAGCCTGTGCACCACAACTACTGAGCCTGCACTCTAGAGCCCGCGAGCCACAACTGGTGAGCCCTTGTGCCACAACTACTGAAGCTCGCACGCCTAGAGCCCACGCTCCACAACAAGAGAAGCCACCGCAATGAGAAGCCTGAGCACCGCAACGAAAAGTAGCCCCCGCTCACCACAACGAGAGAAAGCCTGCGCGCAGCAACGAAGACCCAAAGCAGCCAAATGCAAATAAATAAATAAATTTATTTTTTTTTTAAATTGTATGCTTTTCTCCTGTTAATTGTTTTTGTCAGTTTAATCTTCAGATCCAGCCAAGGACCTGAAGAGGAACAAGGAAAACTTTTTCGTCTCAATATTACCTTTTCTTTCAGCAAAATGAATCATGCTCTACTTGGTCTGCACTGTGCTTTTCTTACCAAAGATCATGGATTTTTTTTTTTTTTTTTTTTAATTTTAGCTGCACTGGGTCTTTGTTACAGCGCACAGGCTCTTCGCTGTGGCACACGGGCTTCTCTAGTTGTGGCGTGCAGGCTTAGTTGCCCGCGGCATGTGGGATCTTAGTTCCCGACCAGGGGTAGCACCCGCATCCCCTGCATTGGAAGGCGGATTCTTAGCCACTGGACCACCAGGGGAGTCCCAATCATGGATATTTTTTAATATCACTGTAGGAATATACCATAGTTAATTTAACCAGTCCTCTAGGTTAAACCAGTCCTCTAGGACTAGTTTGTCTTCAATTTTCATTATCCAAACAAAGTGGTACTGAGGGTAACCACATTTTCAGTCTTGAGAAATAATAGCAAATAACTATTTTTAATCCATGTGCAATATATTTTTACATAAAATCCCTGAGAAAGCAGAATATTTTTTTCCAATTAGGGACGTCCCTGGTGGTCCAGGGTTAAGACTCTGCACTTCCACTGCAGAGGGCACGGGTTCGATCCCTGGTTGGGGAACTAAGATCCCACAAGGCGAGAGGCACAGCCAAAAAAAAAGAAAAAGTTAATTGTCCCTAATTTCACACTGATAGTATCTTTTTTTTTTTTTTTTTTTTTTTGCTGCGTTGGGTCTTTGTTGCTGCACGCGGGCTTCCTCTAGTTGCGGTGAGCGGGGGCTACTCTTCACTGCGGTGCACGGGCTTCCCATTGTGGTGGCTTCTCTTGTTGCGGAGCATGGGCTCTAGGCACAGGGGCTTCAGTAGTTGTGTCACGTGGGCTCAGTAGTTGTGGGTCGCGGGCTCTAGAGCGCAGGCTTAGTAGTTGTGGTGCACGGGCTTAGTTGCTCCGCGGCATGTGGGATCTTCCCAGGCCAGGGCTCGAACCCATGTCCCCTGCATTGGCAGGCGGATTCTTAACCACTGCGCCACCAGGGAAGCCCCACACTGATAGTATCTTAATGGAATAAAATAACATTTAAATAAGAAAGCGAAGTCATCACTGAACATTTACAGAGCACTGATTATGTGACAGGGACTGGGGAAGTAGAAATGAATAAGGCACTACTCCAGGCCCCAGAGATCTTTCTCCAGGGAGATTCAGATCCTCAGGAAGACAAAAATGTGTAACAAATGAAAGGGGAGCATGGGGAGTCTTCAGTAACCAAGAAAGTAAATCCAGAGCTAGAGGACCATTGCCTTCAGGACCAGTGAATTTATGCAAAGGCAGTAGTTGAGAGAAGAGTTGCTAATGTTTGGAACCACTAGTAATTTTGAGTTCCCTAAAAGTGAAATAGATTATATTTTGTCCTGAGGGCAGTGGGAATGTTGAGGAACTTAGTATGGAGAGTAGGGCTGACAATCTTACACAAGTCTGGCAGCAGTGTGGGAAATGGTTGGGGAGGGGGTCGCCGCTGGAGTGAAGGCAGGAGGATTAATAAGAGCCTGTGGCAGTGATTCCTGCCACAGATAGGACTGGCTGAATTGGGCTGAGAGAACTGAACCAGCTGGAAAGATCTTGTAGGAGAGGAAAAATGATTTTCTCTCTACTCTCTGTGCTCTTGGCTGAGACCTTTGTAATAAGACATCTTAACAAGAGAAAACAAAAAAACCCAGAAGTTTATTAGCATGTATATCTCATGTATACATGGGAGATACCCAGGGGAAAATGAGTAACTCCCTGAGGTGGCCTAAAATACCTGCTTAAATACCTCCTTCAGCTAACAACAATAGAAAGAAAACTGTGGGGAGGCCAGTTATAGGAAGGCCATCAGCAAAAAGCACCAAAAGCAAGGATAAGGTTTATTCAGCAGATTTCACTGACTTCACTGGAAGATTCTCCTGTGAGTTAGTCATCCTGGTACAGAGAGGGAGACACCCTTACAAATGGAGATTTCCATTCTAAAAATTTCCCTTACAAAAGGGTAACTTCTCTGTTTTCAAAACTTCTCCCTTTTCTCAAAATAATCAGCTTAAAATAACCTTATGCCAAAAAGGCATATTTTGGGGTGGCATATTCTGCTAACTTTCAGCCTCCTAAAAGGTAGAAGCCACGGGAGGCAGATGTGAGGAAGAGGAATAAAGCAAGGATGAGCGGTAGACTTCTGGCTTGGGCACCCACGGAGATGAGAAACACGATGGGGGCAAAACTGGAGAAAGATGAGGGGTGAGCTCAATGTTGGATTGAGTCTGAGGTGTCTGTGGGAAATTTAGAGAGAGATCGTCAGGAGGCAGGTCTGGAGTTAAAGAAGGGGCTGAGCTGAAAAGATATGTGGGAATTAAAAGAGTAAACAGGGCGGGCGAGAGTGCCCAAGGGCCGGCTGTAACGCCAGAGCACAGCGCGAAGGAACCCACTTGCCGGCTTTGCGAGGGCCTTGAAGCCAAGGCTCAGCCCACTAACGCGCCTCTCAGGCCCGCCCTCCCCCGGAACCTCACCCACAGCGCCTGCGCGTGTCAGACTGCCGCCCCTCCTGCGCCCCGCTAGCCGGGCATTCTGGGAGCGGAAACCCGTTCCGAGCTCGGAGCATGTTGGGAGCTGTAGTTTAGGAGAGGCCCAGAATTCCTCGCAAGTCGCGGCATTTGGTCACTTAAAGGGCAGGTCCAGAAAGCGATGATGCTCCCGGGGCAGGGTACCCCTCCGGCGGCGGCACGGGGCGCCCCGGGCCGCATCCCCTCTCCGCAGAGCATGGCATTTCCACGCCTCCACGATCTGTTCCACCTGCAGGGGAGGCGAGTCACGGCGGAGTCACGCAACGCCTACCTCATCCCGCAGATCCTGGGCTGCGCCCCACGCCCTTTCCCCCACGCCACGGAGTGAATCTGAGCCGTGTTCCCCGCGTCCGTACCGGGATGAGCGGCTCCCGCCGGTTCTGCTCTTCCAGGGCGCTCAGCTCTGCCGGAGCCAGCAAGGCCAGTCTTAGCTCCCGCACCACCGGGGCCGCCACCTCGGCCACAGGCCGCTCCAGCACCGCCTGCCGACGCCAGCGTTGAGCCCAGGCGGGCGGGGGCACCTGCCCAGCCGCCCGCTCGCCGGGTTCCTGCGGCCCGAGCCTCCTTCAGCGCCCCCACCCCGCGCTCCCCTCAGCTCCCGCTCACCGCGCCCACGCGCGCCCAGCTCCGGGCTGCCAGGACCAGCTCGGCCTCGTCCACGCAGAGCTTGTCGCTGCGCAGCAGGAGCAGCAACGCGGGTGCCGACAGCTCCAGGAAACCACGGGTCCGGAGGGTCTCCTGTGGGTCCGCGATTGGGTCAGGGGGGAGCAGGATGAGGCGTGTGGGGTTGGGAGTATGCAGGTCGGGAGCTGTACCTGGCTGTGGGCCTCTATGAAAGCTACACAGCGCTCCTGCAGCGGTCCCAGGCCAAAGGATACGGCAATCTGAGAGCAGAATGAGGGAGGTCGGGTTGAGACTGGAAAGGCCATGTAGCCCAGCCCTCCACAGGGGGCCCACCTGCAAGCCTGTCCAGCAACACCCACCTGCAGGGCCTCGCAAACCAGCTCCACATCCAGCACCTTCATCACAAACTGCAGGCACAGCTGGGAACAGAAACCAATGTGGGTTGTGTCCAAATGTCCCTGTTCCAAGACCCCAGCCCCAGTCCAGAAGCAGTGAGCAGGCTTGGAGCAGTGAGTCACCCAGGCTTATAGCAGCCCCAGGCCCATACAGACGTCCCAGGCCAAGGGAGGCAGGGAATCACCAGGGCCTGAGACTTGGCAAACCTGGAGGAACTAGAAACTAGCAAAGCCAAGCCCAGCAGCCTACCTTTCAGTACATTCCTCACTAATCAAGCTAGATAAGAGCCATGTGAAAATTCCACTCTCCCTTTCTCTCAGGACACTTATCTTTCTCCATGTGTCCCCCTCTGGACTCGAAGACACTTCTCTTTTAACCAGAAACTTGAATTTCATCCACAACATCTCCCTCTCACCCCCCACATCCAGAAAAGCACTGGGTCATGCCAATTCCACTTCTCTCAAAGCCATGCACCTCTCTTGGGCAACCACTGCCACCCCCCGCCCCTTACTGGACTGGTAAGCCCTAATCCCTTCTCCCCTTAGCTTCCAAATCCTCACTCCTTTATCTGAAACCTCATGAATTTCCACTGCCCTCTGGGTAAAAGAAGTCCAAATTCTTGAAAGTTCTGCAGGAACCAGCCCTTGGCACGCTCTCCAATCTCATCTCTCCGTCTCCTCCTCTCACACACTGAGTCCAGCCACACTAAATGTCTCACCAGCATCTTTTGTACCTCTGTCTCTGTAACTAGAATGCCATCTTTCCTCTCCCCTCTCTGAACAAACTCCTACCTGTTCTACCCGATCCAACACAAATGTTTCCTCCTCCAGGAAGTCTTCCCCTCCTCTTTCCCTGGTGGCGAGACTAGAGACTCTCCATACAGTCTCAGCACCATTTGCCCTTATCTGTCACACTTCTTATGGCACTGGGTTAAGAGTTTTCTTGTGTCTGTCTCTCTTTGAAGAACGGGGATCAAGGCTAATTTATCCTGGTATCTACGGCACCATCCATAAACACCCCACATGCCCCCACAGCACACACGGTACACGCATATCCGTTTGCACACAGGCACACATAAATGCATATCTACACAGAGATACCCATACTTCTGTCTGTACCGGTGCATGTTGCTCTCCAGGCTAGCCGGTGTGTGAGGCAGGATATGAACTGAGCCCATAAGAGGCGGGGGAAATGAGATGAGGCGCCACATAAACCCACCTCTCGCAGTTCCTCCAGCCCATACTCCACAGCCGCCGTCAGCACCTCCAGCACCTGCAGAGTGGGTGATTGGGGGAGTGGAAAGAAGTCTCCCCCGTCCCTCAGCCACCCCTCCTCCCACCCAGACCCCTGCCCAGTGGGCTCACAGAGTGGCGGTGCAGCTTGGCACTGTTGGTGTACAGAAACTCCAGCACTGCCAGGAAGGCCTCAGCTGGCACGGTGCTCAGCACCACAGGGCTAGGCACCCCGGGGCCCGGCTCTGAGCCCAGAAGTCGCTGGAAGAAGTTGCATCTACATGCCAACAAGCACCGGTGGGCAAACACCTCCTGCCGTTCTTGACCGACCACAAAGCGAACATCACTGTGGGAGAGAGGGGCAGAGAACCAGGAAGAGGAGGCCAGAGTCTCTGTGCAACTCTAGGCTTTGCCTTTGCCCAACTCTGTTTACCGTCTGCCCTGTAAAAGAGACAGTCCCTCCAGCCGAAGGTCTGGGTCACACAGGCCTGGTTCTAATTCCAGCTCCACCTTGTGGTGCCTAGGCAAGAGACTTCCTACTCATTAACTCTCAGCTTTCTCATCCCTGAAATGGGATGCGAATCCCAAACCCTAGGAGGTGGCTATGTTTGATCAGTTGATCACTGAGGGGGCACCAGGGCTGATACAAGGTTGATCCCAATACCCCTCTCCTCCTCAGCCTGTGTCTTGGGGTAAGGGGAACTCTTTTTGGCTTCTCCTCCACAGACTGCAAACTCAGCTTTTTCAGCCTCCTCCAGACTCAGCTTTTTCAGCCTCCTCCAGACAGGAGAGGGTAGGGTTGGGGGTGCAGAGTGCACCGGCTGCAAACAGACATGTCAGTGAGGCACCATCATGAGGCCGGACCACATTTTCCATCTTCACGATCACTACCGGCCCCAGCCTCTGGGCCTCTGAACAGCATAGCGAGTAGGAGGCAGGAGATGAAGCTTGAGCTTCCTGGAGCCTCCCAGTCTCAGGTCCAAGGCCTGGGGGTTCCCACTGCTCAGACCAGACTGCGATGCCCAAAGAAGTAGGGTTATAGGAGTCACCAACCCATAGGGAGGGGCCCAGCTCTGAGGCAGTGGGAACAGAAAGCTGCATTCTAGTTCTCCTGACCAGCGTTGCCCCTGTACTCTATCCCTTGGTTTCAGACACCACAGCATCCTGGGCAGACAGTGAGCCCCAGGCAGCACCCTTGAACTACTTCCTGTCTGCAACTCTGGCTCAGTCTCTTGAGCTTTGTTCCTCTTGTGAGTCCGCAGTTCCCAGAGCAGGGTTATCTGCTCCTCTGCCTCCCTAGGGAGGCACTCAAGTTACATTCCATTTCTCAGGGTCCAGGGGGCAGAGGGCTCTTCTCTGCCAGGAGCCCAAGATCCAAAACAGGAAGGCCTTTCCCTGAGGTCACATAGCTGCTCTGAGCTCCGGTCCCCAGTGCCCCCACCTCTGGCTCTCGTAGACACTAAGTGACCAGTAGTTATCCTCTACACTTGACTTCCCCAGACTGAGTTCACCAGGGAGGAGGGTCAAGTCCTAATTCCCCACTTCCTCTGTACCCAGAGCTTCCTCAGAGTCATGGGGCCCAGCAGAGCCAGCTAGGGAAAACCCACAAACAGGGCCCCCCCTCACCTGTATAAGGGGTTGTTGACGAGCCTTCGGAGTGCTGTGGAAAAGGGCGCAGCCTCCCCGTGCACAACCAGTCCTGGGGTCTCCATGGGTGGGGTAGGGCAGGGGAGTGAGCAGGAGGAACAGTCTAGGAGGCCTGTTGTCTGCTGGTCTGTGGGAGGCGGTAGGTGGAAGGAGCAGGAGGCCTGGTTGAGCCCTAAAGCTGGTGAGGAGCTAGAAAGGCCCGAGAGGGAGGGGCAAGAGCTTGGGAAGCCTGTTTGCTGAGAAGCTAAAGTTTAGGAATGAGGCAGGAGGCCCAGGTTCCTGAAGGCATCAGAGGCCAGTGGAGGAGGCCAGAGGCTTGGCTTGGGGATGGGGACTCAGGGAGGGGACCAAGAGACGCCAAGGTAGAGCGGACTGGACTCGGGAGGAGAGGCTGGCTGCGGATGAGGCCCCAGCTGGGAGCCGGCCCAGGCAGCGCTGGGGTGGGAAGCCTGTGGGTTTCCACGGAAACTAGAGCCCAGCCAGAGACGAGGCCCCGCCCAGCTCCCACAGGCCCAGCGAAAACTTCAGCCCTAGAGGGGCCCTAAGCAGAGTCGGAGGGTCTTGGCACCCTGGCCCCTGCCTGTCCTGGGTTCAGAGTTCAAACTCCCTGACTCCTCCCACCCTCCCCCCAACAGGCACACAGGGTCAAGATCAGGCTAGCCAGACCTGGGGAACCCCCCTCAGCGGGGAAAGTCCTTGTCCCTATGGACCGTTTTCAGGGCCCAGACCTGGCTTGTTTGGGAGGTGGCAGTCCTGTCGCTCCCAGAGGGGGGTCAGGTGAGGAGGTGTCACCTCTGACAGAGGAGTCATGGTCTCTGGCATCCCTGAAATACAACCGAAGGGGGGTGGGGGCGGCAATCTGGGCAGTAGGGCACACAAGAGGTGTGGACAGCTGGGGACAAGCCCCAGGGCGCTGAGGTCAGCAGGGTGCACTTAGGAGTGGAGTCACCACTGTTGCATCAGGCCTGTGTTCGGATGGGTCTTCCTTCCCCCCTCCCCCAGCCCTGAACTGAGGAAGTCATCCAAGCCACACCCTAGCTCTGCACAGGGAACGGAAACGTTTGCCCTAGTTGAGGCTGACGGGGAGATGACAGGGCCGGGACACGCTCCTTCCCGTAGGCCCAGGTCCGGATTTCTGAGGGGCCTCCCCCACAGCCTCAGGGTTTCCCCATATCCCAGGCCCTCTGAGACTTGCTTACAAGTAGAGAGCCAGTCTTCACAAGGGGGAAATGGACAGTGGCTCAAGAGCTCTGGGGTAGGGGGACACCAATCTGACCAGAGCCCCTCTCTACATCTGCCCCTTCAGTCATACTTGTATGCCCTAGGGCTCTAAGCCCCCGCTGATCCCTCTCCCCTGATGACTCAGTCACCCGGCACGTAGGAACACTCCCAGGTTAAGCCAGAGCCAGGGCGGGAAAGTGGGAGCCAGGAAGAGGGGAGTGCTTGCCCAGCAACCCATGGCAACTCCACAACAAAGGCAAGGGGCCCTTAACCTCCCACCTGCCAGCCAGGCCAGCTGGGCAAGGGCTGTTAGGAGAGAGCTTGGAGGCCAAAGGCTACAGGTGACTCAGGTGTCTGAGGAGTTTCGGGAGAAGAGGGCAGCCATCCCAGAATTGATTCTGGAGGTAGGGCCAGAAGCCAAAAGCAGAGAGTGGAAGGACCATCCTGAGTCACCTGGCCCCAGCTGCAGCCAGTTGTAGGGATCTTTGTGCCAGCCACCTTAAGAGCAGGTAGGAGTGGAGGATGGCTGGATTCAAGACTCACAGAGCTAGAAGGATCTGTGGGGGTTGAAGGAGCTGGGTCTGTCTGTCCCTCCCTCTGGTCAGGGGGTGGAGGCGCCACTCTCTAGGCTGAGGCAGAGGGCAGATACATCTCCCCCTTCTGCTGGTGAAGTCAGGTGGAAGGGAGAAAAGGTGTACTTCGAGCTCATTTAACTAACCTCCATAGGAAAGTGGAGCTCAAGGGGCAGGGACAGCAAGATAGTCTGAGCAGCATCTCTCCTCTTATTGTGTCCCTAACAGCCCTTAACCCTCTAAGCACCTAGGAATCCACGCAGCCCCGGACTATTTGATTCACCTGTCCCCCAAAAAATCAGGTAAGAAGGGATTAGGGGGTAAAAACTCTTTAAGTAAGAGACGGGATGGTGTACAGAGACGCCCAGTGAGGGCCATCCCGTCCAAGCGTGGGTCTTCCAGCCGGCAGGTCCATGGCTGGCAGGCCTGTGCCCTCTGGACGCCAGGAGGAGGAGACTTCCAAAGACCATGGGCTGAAACTATCACCAGCGTGGCCTCCAGGCCGTCTGCCCAGCATCGATGAGACCCGACCAGAGGGCTCGGGCCTGGCCTCCCGCCGTGGCTCCGTGCTAGGTCCGACCTCGTCCTTTTTGCGCCGCAACTCGCTGGCCGGGCCAGGCGCAGGTCTTGGGGGTCGGCGCCCATCCCTGGGCCCCCTGCCCCCTCTAGGCTCGCGGGTCAGCTTCTCTGGCTTACCCCTGGCGGCCGCCCGCTGGGCAGAACCCTCGTACCGCACGGAGCCGGCGCCAGGGGAGCGCTGGGAGGCCGCGCGCGCACAGTGGGCCCTGGAAGCGGCGTTGCAGGCAGGATTGCGCGACGCGTGCTACTCCGGCGCCGAGGCCGGGCGGCTGGCGCGGGAGCTGTGCGAGCTGGTGCGCGTGCGCCTGCGCGAGCTCAGCCCGCCGCGCTACAAACTGGTGTGCAGCGTGGTGCTGGGGCCGCGCGCCGGCCAGGGCGTGCGCGTGGTCAGCCGCGCGCTCTGGGACGCGGCGCGCGACGGGCTGGCCTCGGCTGCCATCACCAATACCTCCCTCTTCTCCGTGGCCACGGTCCACGGGCTCTACTGCGAGTGAGGACTCCCCCGAGTTTTGCAAAAACGGTTTATTATACCAGGAGGAGGCCCTCCCTGGGGCTCACATCCCAATAAATAAATGTCTGTCAATAAATAAAAGTGGTCCATAAATAACGCCCCCTAGCGGGGGGCTAAGGCTCAGGCTTTTCTTGGAGAAGGGGTAGGAGGCCGCCTCCAACCCCAGTAAAGCTGGTCCCTGATTCCCTGGGGGATTCGGCCCAGAGCCCCCAGTGAGGCACCAAAGGAACAGGGAGGGCCACAAAGGCAAGGGCCAGAGCCTTACAGGCACAGGCATCAGGCCTGAGGGCTTGGGCGGTGGCCGGCCCCGCAGGTTGGGGCCTAGACGGGGCAGCGGTCCCGGAGCAGGCGCAGAGCATAGCGGAGCCGCTGCCTCAGGTCTGGGGAGCAGCCCAGCTGCTGAAGGTGGGAAGCGAGGTAAGTACAAGCACTGCGATTGCGGGCCACAAAAGTCACAAGGAGGGGCTCCCAGCCACTGAGGATCAGCTTGGTGTGGTCTCCGTAGAAGTTCACCTGTGCGCAGGAGGGTGGCACTGATCAGGGCCTAAGGCCCAGATCGTTTCCTCCCCAGCACCCTGGACCTCCCAGACCTTACCCCCAACTCCAAGAGGAGCTCTTACCTGGATGGTGCCATCACTAAAGAGCATGAGTAGGGCCTGATCAGTCTTGACCCACTGTAGCAGGAGTGGGGGGACAGGCACCTCCACCTCTTCCACACTGGGCAGATCTCCACCCTGGGAGCAGGGGCAGGTCAATTGTCTGACATGAGTCAGTCCTCTCTCCATTCATGTCTCCCTTAGAGGTTCAGCTTCTAGCTTCAGCACCCACCCCCTCGCCCACCCGCCCCCAAAGGGGAACAGAAAGGGATCAGGATGTGTTCATCCTCAACGTGCCCCACCCCAGTCCACAAACCTTCATGAGGCGCTGCTCCATGTAGGAGGCGAAGTACCTCAGGACACCCAGCTGAGGCTGCAGGGCCCGAGGCACAGCACCCACAGAGAAGGAGAAGTGCTTGGTGCTGGTGGGGTCGTAGCGCACAGTCCTGGAGGGGAGGAGACGGAGACAGAAGTCAGACGGAGCCCTGTACCCACGCCACTCCCCTGAGAGACTGCAGGTCCGGGAGCCCAGGAGCACACACCAAGGTACAGCCCTGCTGAGTACAGTGGGCTGGATACAAGACACCCCATGACACCACTTACTTTTTGTTGGCTGACAGGGCCATGTGTGTGCCATTGTTGAAGAGCACAGCCACACGGCGGCTGGACAGTTGATACCCAAAGCCAAACTTGTTGGAATAGTCAACCCACTTGCTGACCCACACCAGAGGCTCTGGCTGGGCCAGGGGAGCGGGGTTCTGTTCAGCTGTCATGGAAGAGGAAGGAATGAGGACCTGTTCCTGGCCTCCCAGTCAAAGAACTCCCACCACCATTCACATACGCCAGACCCCAGCCTCACCTGGGGACATGAAGGCCAGGCAGTTTCTCAGAGCACAGAGGGCTGACTCCACCACTGTGGCCACAGTCAGACCTTCTTCGAAACCTGAAGGGAACAGGGCACTGAGAATTAGGCAATAGTCCCCCAGGTCCTAGACAGTGACTCTCCACCCACTCCTTCCCTCTGGGCCTGGTCTCAGGTCCAGCAACCTCTAGCACCCTTCACCCTCCCGGTGGCTCACCATCTCCACTGCTCGCCAGTGTCCCACGGGGTGAACTGTCTTCAGGTGCTGTCTCTACCAGGCTGACGGGGGCTGGACCTGAAGCTGCCGGAGCCTGGAGGGTTGGGTGGAGAAAGGGAGTGAGATAGGCCCTGAAATCCAAATCCTTGAGAGTCCATGGCCCAGCCCTGCCCTGGCACCTGGGGCACCCCAGGTCAGCCCTGCCTGGCTGATGAGACACAGCCAATTAGGCCACCACGAGGCTAGATGCTTCATCAGCCCCTTTTATCCCAGGCTTCCCACAGCTGCTAGGGTGGGGGTGAGTCAGGGGAACATTGTCCACGTGAGCACCTCACCTTGGGCCTGGCATCCTGATGGCCAATGGACATCCGAGTGAGGCTGTTCACCAAACAGGAGACTTCGTCCCGCTCCTCGGGATGGTTCTTATCTGGGTGGGGCGAGATAGAACCCTCAGAATCCTGTCCAGCCCCCCTGCTTCCCGCAGGGATGATACTGTTAGGCATACCCATGTGCCTGTGTAACACATGCTCTCCCCAGGGGTCCCCAGGGACTCAGACTCACACCCTCACATGTACTTGACAAGCCCCCTGCTGCTCTGTACCCTCAAAACCACTGACATCCCAGACTCACTCTTACTCTTCTTCCTCCCAAATAGGCTCTTGGTAACTTTGACAAACAGAATCCTAGCTGGGTTAAGGGGTGTCAGGTCTGGGACTGTCACACAGCTGCTGACAGGGAGCCGGTAGGGGGTGTAGCCCTGAGGAGAGAAGGCATGTGAGCAGAGAAGAGCAGCCCAGGGGTCCTGTCACCCGCTCCCATTCAATCCCCTGGGAATCCGCAAACCGGACATGTCTGGGGGGCCACAAACCTTGGTAAAGAAGTTGTGGCGCAGGATCTGGTCAATTGAGGGGCGGTCTTGGGGTGAGGCTCGAAGGATGGTGGCCAGGAGCTGCCGGGCAGGCAGTGAGAGGCTGGCAGGCAATGTGTAGTGAACCTGTTTGATGCAGCGGTATGTCTCCTTCAGGTCAACTGTCTCAAAGGGGGGGCTCCCACATAGCAGTGTGTACCTGTGGGGCAGAGAAAGGGGGTCAGGAGTAAACTGGAACATATGCTCCCCTGGGTACCCCCTGTGTGCACATGACCCTGGGACTCACATGACACAGCCCAGGGACCACACATCTGCCTCAGGGCCGTGGCCCTGTCTCTGCAGCACTTCTGGGGCCACATAGTTGGGGGTGCCACAGATGGTCCTGAAAGGGGGTAGGGAAGAGCAGAGGGCAAGGTTCAGAAGCAGCCTGGCTGGCCCCTCATCCCTGCCCCCACTGTGAGTCCAGACAAAGCAGCTGCCTGTCACCAAAGGCCAGAGAACTCCTGCTTGTTCTGAGACAATGGATGCCGGGGATGGCAGCTGAGTCCCTGCCCACCCGCCTGGCCCAGCTGCTCAGCTGCTCTGCAGGACAGGGGGAGGCCCTGACCCCCAACCCAGCCCCCTCCTCCAGGGTCAACAGAGGGTCCATCACTGATCCCTTCCTCCTTCCCCCACTTCCGTCTGTCAGACACCCATACAGGCTGTCACCTCCTATGGTCTGTGCCACACACACCAACACCAGCTGTCACGTCCCCCATAAACACTCAACTACCACACATGCTATCTGTTTTACACCCAGTCTTCATGGCCACAGCAGGTTATCGTGACACACGGGGTGTCATGTCCCACCATCCCTACACTCTCAGTCCGTCTCACACACTCTTATGTCACCGTCCACATTCACACACAGGATCAGTCATACACCTCCAAGAATCCTTACACCCATCTGTCTCAGGGACTAAACACACAGAGGACCCACAGCCTCTCCATCATTCCCGTTCACCCAGGTTGCCACTGCCACCTTCACACACACACACACAGCCCATCATCCTTTCCCATCTGTCACACAGACACATCAGGCAGTCATTGTGCCTCCCACATACATATTTAGTGTCTGTCACACACGTCATCTGTGTCACACAGACTGTGGCCACCCCCCTCCTCAAACACTCACTTCTTCCTATGCTCTGGGGGCTCCAACCGGGTTGCCAGCCCAAAATCCCCCATCTTCAGTTCCATGTTCTCAGTGATAAAAAAATTTCCTGGACCGGGGTAGAGAAATGTGTCAGACGCCTTTTTCTCTGCCTCCCCAACCCCCCATCCTGTTGGCCCAGGAGTCTCACCCAGCTTGAGGTCCCGGTGCAAGATGCCCCGCTGGTGCAAGTACTTGAGTCCAGAAAGGATCTGCCGAAGGTAGTAGCGCACTTCTGGCTCCAACAGGGTGTGCCGGGCCTTCCAGATGTGGGCCAGGGACTGCAGAGAGCCACTGCCTCAGCCCCTGGTCTGCCCTCCCGGATCCTCCCTCCATTTGTGCTTGCTGAGGAAGAGCAGGCCTCCAACTTTGGGTCTTAAGGTCCCCATTCCCTCCCCCACCTCCATCACCATCCCTCACCTTTCGGCTGCAGAGCTCCAGGAAAATGTATATGTTGTCAGCATCCTCAAAGTGGTGCGAGAAACGCACAATGTGGCGGTGCTGCAGGCCGCGGTGCAGCTCAATCTCGTTTAGGATCTGCAATGGGGACGCGGGGTTGTCATCCGCCAAGGGCTCCCACGCCACTGTCCCCCACCCCACCCGTCGTTTGCTGGGACTGGGGCTCACCTTCTCGCGCTGATGCGGCTTGGTTATGCGACTCTGCGAGATGACTTTGACCGCGTAGGCATTGCCGGTCTCTGTGTCAGTGGCCTCGTAGCAGCGGGCGAAGCCTCCCTATAAGGAGGGGGCATCAGGCAGGGCGCTCCACGGGAGCGCCAGGGCAGGCCAGCAGAGGTTCCCGCGCCGAGGCCAAACGCCCCTGCCACGCCCCGCGCGGGCAAAGAGGCCGGCAGGGTCCCCCTCCACCCTCGCTGACACCACCCCCCAGCTCACCTTGCCCAAAAGGCGGCCTTTGAAGTAGGTGCGGCCGCTGCGCGAGTCAGTGATGAGGCGCCCAGGGTCCGGCGCCAGCGGCCCGACCAGCACCTCCAGCTCAGGTCCCGGCATGGGACTCCCAGGAGGTCCGGGCCCGGCGGGGGGCGCTGGCGGGGCGGCAGCACGCGGGAAGGGGCGCGGGGACAGGAAGCCGGCCGCGGGCTCCATGAGGGCGGTGCGGCGCAGCGCGGGCCCGGCTAATTCTGGCTTCCGCCAGGCCGCGACAGCGCGTGGCCCTGGCTGGATTTGCTACGCGGCGCTCGCGCCCGAGAGAGCCCAGCGTTTTTATCAATGAACGCCTGCCCCCTCCCTGGCGTCTCGTCATTAAGAGCCCGCCCCCTTCCTGGAGGCGAGTCACCAAGAAGCCACGCCCTTCCTCAGGCCTTACGTCATCAAGAAGCTCCGCCTCCCACCCATGCACCCGAGGCCCAGCTTCCTGCTCCAGCCTTGAAGACGCAGCCATACAGCTAGTCACCATGCGGGTGGCCATCAAGATGTAGCAGCCAGCTGTGTCCCTGGTTCCCTACCTCGCCCTGGTGACTGAGAGTCCCTCTAATGGGGGTCCTCTTTTCCCCCATCCTTGGGGGCTTATGCTGAGGTCCGAGGGGGCCTGGACATCTGGGGAATCTCCCCGGCAACTAGATGGACTAGCGTTCCAGCCTGGAGGACAGAGGCAGGGGCGGCGCTCGCTTTTGCCTGAGCTTGTCACCAACACTCCCCCTTAAGTGCGCGGGAATTTGCGCGCACTGGCACTGGCCACACCCTTGGCCAAAGCCCCCAGGCTCAGGCCAGTGCTGCCCCCCTTAGGGCCTGAAAGGAATTGCACGCGCCCAGCTGGGCTTGCCTGGCGTGGGGAGGAGCGTGGAGACCTGGGCTCCTATGCTGAGTTTTGGGGTCAAACAGCCTGGCATTCAAGGCTTTTGACATGAACCAGGCCACATCTTCCGCTACCCACATCCACACCTTTGAAGGGCAGATCTCAGGTTCTGGAGGGGTGCCTATTCCAGTTCCCTGAAAACATCCACTGGCCTGGCTCAACAGCCAGAGGCCAGAAAGTGAGGAATGGGAATTGTATTTTCTCAAATCTAGCAATAGACAATTGGGCAGGTGGTCCCCGGGCCAACTGAACCCCTAAATCTCTGGTCCATGCCCACTGTTCCCAGGGCCAGAGACAGAGAGGTGGGGACTTTTTTTAAAATTTACTTTATTTGAAGTATAGTTGATTTACCATGTTGTGTTAATTTCTACTGTACAGCAAAGTGATTCAGTTATACATCTATATTAATTCTTTTTCATATTTTTTCCATTATGGTTTATCACAGGATATTGAGTATAGTTCCCTGTGCTCTACAGTAGGACCTTATTGTTTATCCATTCTATATAAAATAGTTTGCATCTGCTAATCCCGAACTCCCAATCCATCCCTCCCCCATGCCCTCTCCCCCTTGGCAACCACAAGTCTGTTTTCTATGTCTGTGAGTCTGTTTCTGTTTCGTAGATAAGTTTATTTGTGTCACATTTTACTTTTTTTTTTTTTTAAGTATTTATTTATTTATTTTTATTTTATGGCTGTGTTGGGTCTTCGTTTCTGTGCGAGGGCTTTCTCTAGTTGTGGCAAGCGGCAAGCGGGGACCACTCTTCATCGCGGTGCGCGGTCCTCTCACCATCGCGGCCTCTCCTTGCGGAGCACAGGCTCCAGACGCGCAGGCTCAGTAATTGTGGCTCACGGGCCCAGCCGCTCCGCGGCATGTGGGATCCTCCCAAACCAGGGCTCGAACCCGCGTCCCCTGCATTGGCAGGCAGACTCTCAACCACTGCGCCACCAGGGAAGCCCTGTGTCACATTTTAGATTCCACATATAAGTGATCTCATATGGTATTTGTCTTAATCTTTTTGACTTACTTCACTTGGATTGATAATCTCTAGTTTCACCCATGTTGCTGCAAATGGCATTATTTCATTCTTTTTTATGGCTGAGTAGTATTGCACTCTATATACGTACCATGTCTTCTCTTTCCATTCATCTGTCAATGGACATTTAGGTTGTTTCCATGTCTTGGCTATTGTAAATAGTGCTGCAGTGAACATTGGGGTGCATGTGTCTTTTCTTTTTTAAAAAAAAATAATTAATTAAATTAATTTTTGGCTGCATTGGGTCTTCGTTGCTGCGCATGGGCTTTCTCTAGTTGCGGCAAGCAAGGGCTACTCTTTGTTGCAGTGCGTGGGCTTCTCATCGCGGTGGCTTCTCTTGTTGCAGAGCGCGGGCTCTAGGTGTGCGGCCTTAGTAGTTGCAGTGCGTGGGCTCAGTAGTTGTTGCGCACAGGCTTAGTTGCTCCGCGGCATGTGGAATCTTCCCAGACCAGGGCTCGAACCCGTGTCGCTTGCATTGGCAGGCGGATTCTTAACCACTGCCCCACCAGGGAAGTCCCGCATGTGTCTTTTCGAATTACAGTTTTCTCTGGATATGTGCCCAGGAGTGGGATTGCAGGATCATATAGCAACTCTATTTTAGTTTTTCGAGGAAACTCCATACCATTTTCCATAGAGGCTGCACCAATTTACATTCCCACCAACAGTGTAGGAGGGTTCTCTTTTCTCCACAGCCTCTCCAGCATTTGTTATTTGTAGACTTTTAAATGATGGCCATTCTGACCGGTGTGAGGTGGTAGAGAGATGGGATCTTAACCCCTCTGAATCCCAGGATCACAGGCTTCTTTCTGGGCTTGTCCTTTCACCTCTCTGTGCTCACTCTGCACCATCCAATCAATTATTAACCTGTTCAGTCCTCAAAGATCTGAGAGCACCTACTAAGTGCCAAGCACTGTATGTATAAGACTGGTCAAGGTTGCAGCCTTCATTTAGTTTACATTCTGCTTGATGGAAACAGATAATAGGCAAGTATATAAACAAGGTAGCTGCAGGCTGTGAAAAGTGCTGTGAAGGAAGTAAACAGAGGAGCAACCAAAGAGCTTACATTAGAAAGAGTAGCCAGGAAATCCAACAAATATTTATTGAGTACCCAGTTCCTGTCAGTTTTATCTTCCAAATATCTCTGAAATCTATGCACTTTGCTCCATCTTCCCCAAGCACCCTAATCTGGGTCACAGTCTCTCAGGTTGGGATTATTGCTACAGCACCTTGTTGGTCTCCCTGCCTTTAGTCTCATCTCCATTTCAACCTCTTGCCATATGGATATCCCACCCAGTCCCTCAGCAGGCCCACAAGAGCCTGCTTCTCTCGCCTTGCTCTCCATGTCCCCTGAATGGAGAACCAAACCAGCCAGAGAGGTGGAGAAATATTAGTAGTTCAGATGAGTGAGGGGGAGAGGGGAATGGGGGTGGGCAGGAAGGCCTTAAGTGCCATACTCTGGAGTTTGGTCTTTATTCTACAGGTCAGCAGTTTTCTAGGGGAGTAGATGGTAGAGGTGAGGCCAGAAAAAGCAAATCCACAGGGGAAATGGGGCTGAGGCATGTATAGTTTGATAAGGCATATTTGATATTGCAATTTTAAAAATTTATTTATTTATTTATTTATTTTTTGGCTGTGTTGGGTCTTTGTTGCTGTGCTTTCTCTAGTTGCAGCGAGCACGGGCTACTCTTCGTTGCGGTGCACGTGCTTCTCATTGTGGTGGCTTCTCGTTGCGGAGCACGGGCTCTAAGTGCGTGGGCTTCAGTAGCTGTGGCACGCAGCGTCAGTAGTTGTGGCTCGCAGGCTCTAGAGCACAGGCTCAGTAGTTGTGGCGCACGGGCTTAGTTGCTCCGCAGCATGTAGAATCTTCCCAGACCAGGGCTCGAACCCGTGTCCCCTCCATTGGCAGGCGGATTCTTCCCTGCGCCACCAGGGAAGTCCCGATATTGCAATTTTATATTTGGAAAATAAAGCAAAATGTCTTTGTATGAGTTTTCTAGGGTTGTCATAACAAAATACTACAGACTAGGTGGCTTAAACAACAGAAGTTTATTTTCTCACACTTCTGGAGGCTGGAAGGTCAAGATCAAGGTATTGACAAGGTTGACTTCCTCTGAGGCCTCTTTCTTGGTTTGTAGATGGCGGCAGTCTCCCTCTGACCTCACATGATCTTTTTTGGAGCCCCACCCCCCACCCCCGCCCTGTGCATCGCGGCATGTGGCATCTTAGTTCCCAGACCAGGATGGAACCCACACCCGCTGCCGTGGAAGCGCAGAGTCTTGTCTGGACCACCAGGGAAGTCCCACATGATCTTTTTCTGTGTGTCCTAATCGTTTCATCTCTTAAAGACATCAGTCAGATCAGATTAGGGTCTACCTAAGGACCTCATTTTAACTTGACCTTTTTAAAGGCCCTATCTCCAAATATAGTCACAATCTAAGGTACTGGGGGTTAGGAGAAGTCAAAGCTCCATCCGTCTTAGGTTTTCATACAGGACTCTTTTTTTTTTTCAGTTTTGTATTTTTTATTAGTAGGCTTTATTTTTTAGAACAGTTTTAGATTTTTCAGAAAAATTGAGCAGATAGTACAGAGAGTTGTCGTATACTTCCCCCTGCCCCCGCCCCCACACACACAGAATTTCCCCTATTATTATCATCTCACATTAGTTGGTACATTTCTTACAGTAACTCTTCAGTGGTTTCCCATTGCTCTGAGAATGAAATCTAGAATCCTTGCAACCGTCTATAAAGTTCCCCATAATCAGGCCCTGCCTAACTCTCTAAACAATCTCCTCTTGTCTACTTTGCTCCAGCCAGGCCTTCTCTTTCTTCCTCACACATAATAGAACTGTTCTTACCTCTGGACCATTGCACATTTATTCCCTCTGCCTGGAATACTTTCCCCCTAGTCTTTACTTATTACTCATTCATTCTCATCTTTTCTGGCTTAACTCACATGTCACCTCCTCAGAGAGGTCTCCCCAACCACATTACCTAAAGTTGGATTCCCTCAACAAATTAACCCATACAGGACTCTTCAACAAAGAGATTAACAAGAACAATACAAAAAACAAAAAGCAAGTTTATTAACACGTAGAGCTTATGTATACATGGGAGATATCCAGGGAAAAATGGATAACTCTCCCATGTGGCTTAGAATTTAGGCTTAAATACCATCTGAGTAGGCTTTCCTGCTGGCACAGTGGTTAAGAATCTGCCTGCCAATGCAGGGGACACGGGTTCAAGCCCTGGCTGGGGAAGACGCCACATGCTGCGAAGCAACTAAGCCCGCGAGCCACAACTACTGAGCCTACGTGCCACAGCTACTGAAGCCCACACGCCTAGAGCCTGTGCTCTGCAACAAGAGAAGCCACCGCAATGAGAAGCCCGTGCACTGCAACGAAGAGTAGCCCCCACTCGCTGCAACTAGAGAAAGTCTGCGTGCAGCAACGAACACCCAACGCAGCCAAAAATAAAATAAATAAATTTTTAAAAATAAGTAACATCTGAGTAGAGAAAGGGGGAGGGGAATGTAGGCTTCTTAGGGGAGAGTAAATAATTTCTAGGAGAGATGAATGGGCCCTTAGAAGAATGAATGGGAGGTATGATAGTTTATGACAAAAGTGGACTGGATATGATATAGAATTCTAATTTCCTCTCCTGTGATATGAGATGAAACTCCCAGGAAGGGGATTTATGACCATTGAGTTCCTTTTGGAGGCTCTGTGTCTTTAGGCAGATAAGAGGAGTTCAGAGAAAGCCTCTCCCTGCATTTGCTGTTTTTCAAGTGCCTACAGCTCAAAATAATCAGTATGCCAGAGTGGCATATTTTGGGGTGGCATATTCTGTTACCATCACTGGCTCCTCCCCTTGGGAGGTTAACAAGGTTCCTGAGCCCTCCTTCGGGAGCCAGGGCATCAGGAGGACATCCTCCTGATGCTGTAACTGGAGGGGCTGGCAGCCTGTTCTGCCTCCTCCCTCAGTGTAACATATGCTGCCATTAAGGGATCTTATGCACCTGCCACATGCCAGGCATGGAGCTAAGCATTTATCTTCTGGACTGCTCACAGTAACCTTATGATGTGGATGTGATTATTATCCCCATTTCACAGGTGAGGAAACCGAGGCTCATGGGGCTAAGCCTCTTGCCCAAGGTCATATGCAGCTACCAAGGGGCAGAGCCAAGATCTGAACCCAAGATGTCTGACTCCACTATTCATCATTGCCTGACTTTTTCTTTTTTTTTTGGCTGCGTGGTATGTGGGATCTTAGTTCCCCAACCAGGGATCGAACCCGTGCCCCCTGCAGTGGAAGCATGGAGTCCTGGACTGCCAGGACTGCCAGGAAATTCCCCTGCCTGAGTTTTCTCAGAGCCATAGTTCTCTGACCTTGCATCTGTCCTCCTATACTACTCCATGTCTCCCTGTCCCTCTTACTAGTGCCCTTTCTCCTCCCCCCAAGACTCTCACAACCCCTGCCCAAGCTGAGGTTTTTCTGAGCTCTCTGGGTCTCCATCCCCCAGAGGATGCTCTCAGGCCCACTGCTAGTTGAGCACGTATCCCACACTCCTTGCCCCTTGGCAGCTCATAGTCAGAATCTCTTGACAGTATCAGGTCATAGAGGTCAAGGGAGTCTTTCAAGAATGAAAGATACCAAGTAAGGTTAGGACTCAGGAGGGGCCTACTGGATTCAGCAATAAGGAGATCTCAGGTGTCCTTGGTGGTGGCAGAGGTGGAAGTAAAAGAGCTGGACCAAAAAGAAGAGAGATGCTAATAGCTACAGTAGCATTTCATGCTTACCAAGCGCTTTATAAATATTAATTCATTTAATAGTCACAACAACTCTGTGAGATAGATACTATCATTCGGTTTCCCCAAGGGGAAATTAAGGACAGAGAAGTTAAACAGTTTGCTCAAGGTCAAGGTCACAAAGGTAGTGCACAGTGAAGTCCGGATTTAAAAATCTGGGCGGTCTGGCTCCAGACTCCATGCTGTAAACTGCCAAGTCATATATACAGCTCTCGGCTGTGACGAGGGGAGTGGGCATTGGTGGTTAGGACTGGAAGAGAAGGAGAGGCAAGAGCCAGAGGAGGATAAAGAAGGGTGGGGAAAATGATTTACAGGTGGAGTGGTTCCCTCTCCTGGACCATAAACCAAAGGGACCTGACAGCAGCTGGGAAGGGAGATAAAGTGACTGAGGAAGGAGGGGCTGGGTGGGGCCTGGGGACTGCTCCCTCCTGGGGCAAGCCTTCAGGTTCTGTACCTTTACCCACAGCTCTGTGGGAAAGTCACAGCCCAGGGATCCAGAGAGTTGGTAACAGGCAGATGTGAGGGGGCCTCAGATGGGGATGGGGGCTGAGGACTGAAATGCAGCCAGCTGGGCTACCCTCAGGGAGCACTGTCAGAGAGAAGCTACCAGGACTTCAGGGCCTGAGCTCCCCCAGTCCCAGGGCCTGGCTTCCCAGGTACCAGAGACTCTTTAAGTGGTAAGCAGCCCAGAATGCTCTAGAAAAGCCACAGATCAGAGCTTGGGAAGGGGCTGCACAGCCAAGATAGCTGAGGCCCCAGAGCTGGTATCTTGCCCTTCCCAGGTCAGGTCCTGGGTCTTCCAGACCTCCAGGACACACACATGGAGTCCTGTTCTTTCCACATATGGACATCTCACCTGGGCCCTGGAAGGAGAACATAACTTGTCAGGCCATGAGTTGACTTCCAGACCTTGCTCATCCAGGGAGTTTCTTATAAAAAGTGGGGAGGGGGACCCCTCAGGTTAAAAGATACATGCACCCCAATGTTCATTGCAGCCCTATTTACAATAGCCAAGACATGGAAGCAATGTCCATCGACAGAGGACTGGATAAAGATGTATTACATACATAAAATGGAATATTACTCAGCCATAAAAAAGAATGAAATAATGCCATTTGCAGCCACATGGATAGACCTAGAGATTGACTGAGTGAAGTCAGACACAGAAAGACAAATATCATATGATATCGCTTATATGTGGAATCTAAAAAAGGGTACGAATTGACTTAGTTACAAAACAGAAGTAGAGTCACAGATGTAGAAAACCAAGGGGATGGGGGGGGGTTAAAATTGGGAGATTGGGATTGACATAGACACACTACTATATATAAAATAGATAACTAATAAGAACCTACTGTATAACACAGGGAACTCCTCAATTCTCTGTAATGGCCTATATGGGAAAAGAATCTAAAAAAGAGTGGATATATGTATAACTGATTCACTTTGCTGTACAGCAAAAAATAACACAATATTGTAAATCAACTATACTCCAATAAAAATTTTAAAAATAAAATAAAAAGAAAGGAAAGAAAGAGAAAAGAAAAGAAAAGCCTGCCTGGGTTCAAGTCCTCCCCAGCTTTACTGAGATGAATCAGATGCAATCCTGTCCTCAAGGGTCTCATGGGCTGGAGGGGAGATCTCTGTGTAGATGGATTATAGGCCAGTATGATTAACTGATGCAAGAAAGGACCTCAAAGGAGCAGTGAAAAGGAGTGAGGCCAGAGGCTGGTGATGGCAGGTGGAAGTGGGGGGCATCTCAGAGGCCTTATACCCAGATTAAAAGCCAGGCCTGGCACTGTTTGGCTCGGGGACAGGCAGGACAGGCATCAGGGGAAAGGTCTCTGACTCTGTCTCTGCAGGATTGCCTGGTTCTGGGATGCAAACAGTGGATGGACCAGTAGGTGGCAACCAAAGGGAAAAGACTTGGCTTTTCATGGTAACAGCCACCCAGGATAAATGCCTGCATGCTCCAGGCTCCAGGCATTGTTTCTCTGAATATTACCAACTGCCCTGTGAGGAAGGAGTTATTGATCCTGTTTTGCAGAGGAGGAAACTGAGGTTCAGAGAAATTAGGTATCTTGGACAAGGTTACAGAGAGCTAGAATTCAAACCCAAGTTTGTCTGACTCTCCAGCTTGTGCTCCTAACCACCTCTCCATGCTTCCTCTCTTCAGAAAACACTTGCATTGAGAACCAGCTCACAGTGTGGGGGAAGGAGCTTCCCAGGACAGGTCAGAGGTTTGATGTAGTGGTGTTTGGCACAGTGCCTGTCACTTAGTCAGTGCTCTGCGATCAGCAGCTGTTATAACACTTAATCATGCATCTGTCTTCTCACCTGGAGCTGGGACAGTAATTCCTGTCACCCTGGCTTCAAGGACATGGTGTGAACTGTGGGGTCAATGATGATGGCATTTATGACACTCAAAGGCCAGCCCAGCCCTGCAGGCATAGGGAGACACATCCAGTTCCCAGCACCAGGGAAAGCTGGGTGACAGCCTCAATCCATCAACGATAACCTCAGTCCAGCCAAACTTTATGGGCCCAGGAGGTACTTAAGTGCTGTGGGGTGAAGGTTAGCCCAGTTCCCCTTCCTCAGCACAGGCTGCCGTCCAGAGCAGGTAAGTAGATGTGGGGTGCGGGTGAGAGTACCCTGGGCCTTGAGAGACCAGCTATCAGCTTCGAGAGCAAGACTCCAAGGTGTGTGGGTCTGGGCTAGAGTTGGATCTCCTGTCCTCAGCAGTTCAGGACCTGGTTACTCCTAGCCCTGCAAGTGGAAGAGGAGCTTGGGGAAGCTTCATGCATGAGAGGGTGTAGACCTCAGCTCGCTCTTGCCCCACCTCATCCTGGTTTGACCCACACACCACTGAGTTCTAGGGGGTGGGGGTGTGCTCTGTCTGCTCTGCAGCTTCCTCCCCCTTGTCTACTGACACAGGGTGAAGGCTGGGGTGGGGGATGACCAGAGTTGAAGGAAGGTTGCCTGGGGATCTAAGGTGGGTGATAAGAAGGCAAGCTAAGGAGAAGGTTTGCTGGGGCAGAAGGACAGCTCTGGGAGCAGCTCTTGTGACCTTCTGCCCCAGGCCCCCAGCACCATGACGGTTTCATACACCCTCAAAGTGGCGGAGGCCCGCTTCGGAGGCTTCTCTGGCTTGCTTCTCCGTTGGAGGGGAAGCATCTACAAGCTCCTCTACAAGGAGTTTCTCCTATTCATCGCCCTGTATGCTCTGCTCAGCATCACCTACCGGTGCGAGGGTGAGGGCAGGGTCTCAGGGCTGGCCTGCGGGTGACTAGGCTACCTACCTCCCTCTAACCCTGGCCTCACGTGACATTCCCCAGCCTGTTGCTGACCCAGGAGCAGAGGCTTGTGTATGCTCAGGTGGCCCGATACTGCAATCGCTCTGCGGAGCTCATCCCCTTGTCCTTTGTACTGGGTAAGTTCAAAGGACCAGGGGTTCTCCCTTGTAGCCTCCTAACCATCTTTCCTGACCTTTGGGTTGGGTTGCTAGCTCTGAGGGTCAGAATTACCCCAGCGGAACCGCCTGGAGGGCAACCAGAGCAGGCTCAGCAGGCATGGGAGCTGCGTGCGGGGTCCAGGATTTCCAGAGGACTAGGCCCTGCCTATCACGTGCTGGACCCTCACTCCAAACAAGGCCCAAGCCACCTGCTGGCTTCACAACCCTCTGGGTACTGGAGGAGAACTGGAGAGAGGTGACACCTCCCTCCCGACCCCCATGTGAAGCAGGGCTCAGAGTTAACCATTGCCTGGACTTGAACCATCACTTCTCTTCTGCTTGAGGAGGTTTGCACTCTTCTTCCTCCCTGCCTGGTTTGGTACATCAGGGAGGGACCAAGAGGAAGAGGCTGTCCCCCTGACAGAGAGGCAGGGCGTTGGAGCCAATGTGTCCTTCCCCCTGCCTTGCTTCCACCTGGCCTGGACCACGTGCTCTGGGTGGGGGCAGGACACGCTGACTCCCGAGCCCTCCATCTTGCTTTCCCGTCCCCCCTACCCATGACGGTGACCAGGTTTCTACGTGACCTTGGTTGTGAACCGCTGGTGGGCCCAGTACACAAGCATCCCGCTGCCGGACCAGCTGATGTGCGTCATCTCGGCCAGCGTGCACGGCGTGGACCAGCGCGGCCGCCTGCTGCGCCGCACCCTCATCCGCTACGCCAACCTGGCGTCGGTACTGGTGCTGCGCTCGGTCAGCACCCGCGTGCTCAAGCGCTTCCCCACCATGGAGCACGTGGTGGACGCAGGTGCGCGGCCCACAGCCAGACGCAGGTGCCGCGCTGGGGGAGCCCTGGAGCGGGCGGGACCGGACCTGCCCCGCGGGCCTCCTGGGAGGGGAGGTTTGACCACCAGGGGGAGCTCCAGGGCCCCAAGGCGGTGAGTCCCTGGGGACAAGGATGAGTCTTCATCCCTCTCACTACATCCCTGCAGGTTTCATGTCCCAGGAAGAGAGGAAAAAGTTTGAGAGCCTGAAATCTGACTTCAATAAGTACTGGGTCCCCTGCGTCTGGTTCACCAACCTGGCGGCCCAGGCCCGGAGGGATGGGCGAATCCGTGATGACATTGCTCTCTGCCTGCTCCTGGAAGTGAGTCAGCCTAGGACCAGGCCCATCTGCCCTCCTCCCCCTAGTTTTGCAAACTGGAATAATAATTTTAGTGCTTAACACTTACATGGTGCCAATTATGTACAGCACACTGTTGCAAGTGTGAAGAAATGAGGAAACTGAGGCACAGAGTGAAAAGAAACTTGCTCAAGTCACACAGCTAGTTAGTGGAGCTGGGAATCATCCTCAGACCTGGCTCCAGGCTCTGTCCTTGCAGTTACTTTGCTGAACTGCTTTCCATCACAGTCACTCCAGCCTGACAACACCTCTGAAAGCAGAATGAGCCTCTAGACCTGGCCCAGGCCTAACGTGTGCTGGGCTCCCCTGTCCCCTCCCCATTCTTCCTTCCTCGCCTCCACTGACTTCCTCTTCTTGCTGTTCCACCAGGAGCTGAACAAGTACCGGGCCAAGTGCAGCATGCTGTTCCACTATGACTGGATCAGCATCCCCCTCGTCTACACCCAAGTAACTGCCTCTCACCTCCCCAGTCCCAGTGCCTACTGTATGTCCTGTGCTGTGTGACACTGAGAATTAGAGATGGTACCTGCTCTGGGGCAGTTTGGTCCAGTGAGACACTCAACAGCCACAGGCTCATCTTCAAAGCCTCCCTGGACCCCCCAATAAGATGATCCCCTCCTATCTGGTGCTGCCACACCTTGCTACATGTTTTAACTATTATTAGATCTGCCACTGGCCCTCGGGGCACGGGCGGCATTTCTCCCTGCCCCACTTAGCCTGGCTTCCCTTTCTCCAGGTGGTGACCATAGCAGTATACTCCTTCTTTGCCCTCTCCCTGGTTGGCCGCCAGTTCGTGGAGTCAGAGGCAGGGGCTGCGAAACCTCGGGAGCCTCTGGAGCCAGGGCCAGCCCTGGGGGACCTGGACATGTACGTGCCTCTCACCACTCTGCTGCAGTTCTTCTTCTATGCTGGCTGGCTCAAGGTGGGCACTTCGGGTGGCCAAGACACGGGCCCAGGGCCCACCCCAACTCTGGGGTTAGAAAATAGGGCTCTGAGCCCAGAAAACACTCTCATCACCTGCAGGTGGCAGAACAGATCATCAATCCCTTTGGTGAGGATGATGACGACTTTGAAACCAACAAGCTTATAGACCGCAACTTGCAGGTGATTAGGGGTCTGGTGGCAGCTCACTGGCAGTCGGGCTCTCCCTCCCTGCCAGCTCTCAGCCCAGGTATGCAGGAGAGGGGGATCCTTGTGACCTGCTGCCCGCCCCAGGTGTCCCTGCTCTCCGTGGATGACATGTACCAGAACCTGCCTCCTGCGGAGAAGGACCCATATTGGGATGAGGACTCGGCGCAGCCGCCCTACACTGTGGCCACTGTGGCTGAGTCGCTGCGGCCTTCCTTCCTGGGTTCCACCTTCAACCTGCGGTGAGTGGCCCATGAAGGCCCAGGCAGGACCTGAGTCAGCACATGGGCCCTAGTTCCCCACCCACCCTCCGGGATGCCCAGGACTCGGTCCCTCCTGCCCCGGGCCCCACTCTGGGGAGCCGGTCCCCCGGCTGCCAGAGGCTCGTTCACACCGCCCTCCCACCCGCCTGCAGCGTTAGCGACGACCCTGAGCAGAGCCTGCAGGTGGAGACGTCCCCTGGGCCAGCTGGGCCGGTGACCACCGCACAGACCCCACTGCTCAGCCGCTTCCTGGGCGTAGGAGCGCCCTCGCCAGCCATCAGCCTCCGGAACTTCGGCCGCGTCCGAGGAGCCCCCCGGACCCCTCACCTGCTGCGCTTCCGGGCCGAGGAGGGTGGCGACCTCGAAGCCGCGGACCGCATCGAGGAGGAGGCGTTGGGGTCAGGGGACGAGGCCCAGGAGCCCTGAGCAGAGGCAGCAGGGCCGGGCCATCCGGCTGCCTCCCCTAGGTCCTCCGGAGCTATTAGAGCAGCACTTCCATGCACCCTAAGCTGGAGCACTTAGGGACGACCCTTGAGAGGGCAGAAGAGCCTGAACCAGAGTTAGGAATGCGTCCACTTTGGCTTGGGGGAGGTGAAGCTAGGACACAAGAGGCGAGGTATAGAGGACTAGAGCCCAGGCGCACGATTAATTTCCTCCACAATGCGGGGCTAGGCCAGTTCTTGAGGGAGCATCAGTATCACTGAAGGGCTGGTTAAAAAGTTTTGGGTATGACTCCCAGCGTTTGATTCATTAAATCTAGGATGGGGTCAAGAATTTGCATTTCTAATAAGTTCCCAGGGAATGCTGCTGCTGCTGCCCCAGGGATCACAATTTCAGTCACATAAAAAGATGTTTAGGATATACCTTATTCTGATAACCTCACTCTGATAAGGGGTCAAAGTGTGTGCTGGGGCACTTTTGCTTCATCTGTCATATTCAATTTTTTGTTTACAATGAAAATATATTCATTTATTATTGTGCAATTAAAATTGCTTAAAACTGAATTGGCATGCTCTGCCAATGGACTAAAGATGAGGGTTTGAGAGTCTGCCCTGAAGCTGATTCAACTGAGACGTGAGGGTAGTCATACACCACCCAGCCTAGACTTCCAGCATCTGAACCAAGCCCTTCTCTGCTCCCACCAACCAAACAGGGAGAAAGGACAGTTTAAGGGGTGAAAGCTGCAGGTCCATCTCTGCAGTAGGACCGCAGTACTCAGCTGATGGTAATAAGAGGGGGCATTGTGGAAAACAGCCCCACAGAGCACTATATTAGAGTTGCTGCTAAACTGAGTTTCTCTAAGATTCCTGCCTTCTAAGCTCAGCCACCACTAAAGAAATTGGCGAATGCCAAAACTGAACATTAAGGCCAAAGGAAGGACAAATGCCAGAATTCAAAGGGAGGCATGAAGAGTGTAGGTAGAGGTTGCGAGGACGCGCAGCCTCCTGTCGACAGACAGGATTATAGTGCTGGCTTCTACTTTCCTGCTGGGTGACAGGGGATACTGAATTTTTCTCAGCCTTGGTCGACAAATCTATACTGTGAAGACAAAGTACCTTGTGGTCACCATTCACTCAGAAGGCACCTGAGGTGTTTTGCTGGGTCTACAGAGGAGGTAGCCTTGCTCCAGGGTGAGAATGGTCATCTATGAGGGCAGTGGAGATGGATAGTTGATGAATTCAAGGCTCTTTAGAAAAAGAACCCCTTGGGCTTCCCTGGTGGCGCAGTGGTTGAGAATCTGCCTGCCAATGCAGGGGACACGGGTTCGAGCCCTGGTCTGGGAGGATCCCACGTGCCGCGGGGCAGCTGGGCCCGTGAGCCACAATTACTGAGCCTGCGCGTCTGGAGCCTGTGCTCCGCAACAAGAGAGGCCGCGATAGTGAGAGGACTGCGCACCGCGATGAAGAGTGGCCTCCGCTTGCCGCAGCTGGAGAAAGCCCTCGCACAGAAACGAAGACCCAACACAGCCATAAATTAAAAAAAAAAAAAAAAAAAAAAAAAAGTCATGAAGATACAGTGCAAATTTAAAAAAAAAAAAAGAAAAAGAACCCCTTATCCTATGGACTGACTAGAGGGTGAAGGAGGAGAGGAATAAACATCAACGCCTTGTAGAGCTCAAATTAGAAGATGAAGGCAAAGTGTTGCTGTGCCATGCCCAACACACAGCTCAGCAAACATCAGCTAATGTTCAGATGGTAAGGGAAGATCACTGGGTGGGAAGGCCAAGGCCAGGTCTCCCCAGAGCCAATGGTAAGGTTTTAGAGGACTGGACTGACTTTTTGTCCTTAAGTTTTTGTACTAGAAAAGGGGGTTCACCTTTCCCAAACGTCTATTCACAGAAGTCTGCAATTTAGCCAAGGTGATGGACCAATTAGATTTTGTACTTCTTTAGCTCTTAAGACATGTGCTTTCCAACAACTTTAAATTGGATAAAATATTTTTTCTTTAGAACTCATTAACTGAAGCACATATTTGAGTGCCTGGTATATTGCGCCATGTACCTTTCCAGGTACTGGAGATGCCACAGGAAACATATTCCTGTTCTCCTGGAGATATATTCTAATAGAGGGCAAAAAAAGACAAGCAAATAAAATGAGCAAAATTTATGCCAAATTAAGAGATAAGGAGAAAAAACAGGGGCAAAGGATATGGCATGGAGGGGAGTGCAATTTAAAATCCTGTGATCAGGGAAGAACTCACTAGACTAACAGAACAAAGACCTGGAAGGAATAAGCAATGTGGGTATATGATGGAAAGTATTCCCAACACAGGGAATAGTAAGTGAACATATGTTCAGTAAGGCCAGGATGGCAGTCACTATAGAAGGGACCGCGTCCCACTGAGTTCCAAACCATCTGGTAGGAATTTTGAGATGGGATGTCCTGTAAAAAAAATATCTTATCTTTTAAAATGATCACTGATAGCTGGGATTGCGTTGGGGACAACAGAAGAGCAAGTAGGATGCAGAGATGTGACCAGAACAGTAGAGGTGGTGTTAAAGGTTGAAGCAACAAGATGTGGTGACATTAGATGTGGGAGTTATGACCCAAGGATCACCTAAGATTTATGTTGTCATATGAAGACCACTATTTGCTGCAATCAAATAATTGAGAAACTGTTTGAAATGGGAAAGCTGAAGAACGTGATCAGTTTTGAACACGGTGACCTTTTAGAGTCCGATTATGATATCCAAATGCAGGTGTCAAGTAGGTCTGGGCTAGTTAGAAAGATGGAGCTTAAACCACTTTTAAAAGTTGATGACAGACAACAATGTAGCTAAACTGAAGACAAGAGCTGACCCTTAGAGATTCAGCAGCCATCACTGGTAATTTTACATACTTTTGAGTAATGAGAGGAGAAAGGATTAGGGTTCAAGAGAAAATTAACTTCAGAAAGACATCCAAAAGCTGACAAGATACAGACTATGTAAATGTGTATAACCTGTTCAACAACGCAGAAATCTGGAACACAATTTCAAGGTTTCTAGACCATCCATGAACCTGAAATAAACCCCTAAAACCAAGGTCTGCACACAGGGTCTCTAAGAGAACCTTACAGAAGCAGCATGGTTTCAGCTTCCAATCATGGTCCAGTCAACAGCCCAATACTGTTGGGGGCCCCGTGCTGGGATGCCTCCCTCATACAGTCTCTCCTCAGCCTGCATGCCACATCCCTGTTGCCACTGTAACCCAGCCTTAGGGGTGAGAAACGTTCCTCCTGCTATAGAAAGGCACATAATAGACCTGGACAAAGGGAGGCAGGCAAAGGGAGTTGGGGCACTCTACAGTGTGGCAAACAATCAAACATTCTCAGAACGCAAACACAGGGTATAGAACAATAAACACCTTTATAACATGAGCTAAGATAGGAAAGAAGAGGATTTATTTGCCTTTCCGGGCCTTGATTTTCCTCAGATAGAACTCCAGCTCCTTTCCCTCTAGCACATAGCCATCTGCTCGGCCACACTGGCCTGGTCTTGAGGCGATGCAAGCTGCAAGAGAGTATGTGGTCCTTAGCAAAATGACACTGTGGCCCTATCCACACCTACGTATCCCCTTAAGAGTCCATGTTGGTCCAGGTATACTGGGGGCAGGCATGAAGCCCACTGTCTCCTCAGATATACTTTATCGTCATTTAAAGTCAGTAGCAGAACTGGACAAAGTTTTCATCACTGAGACAACCCCCTAAGCCTGGACACAGACTTCTCAGAATACTCCTGAAACTCAGAGGCAGAAACCAAGCTCAGGCCTATGGGCTCCTGCCCACTATTTTCCATTTCAGCTTCAAACTAATGGGATGACCAAATATTCTGATTTGTGCTTGTGTGCTGTTACCGAACTCTCTAGCCCACAGAGGGCACACCATATCTTGGGAAGCCCCCTCCGCCAAATGCAAAAGCCATCTCACCAAGAAGTTTGCCCTGCTGGAACTGCTCCTCTAGAAGACTGCTAATTTTGGCATTCTTTTTCCTTTCATCATATTTCTTCTGAATTTTCTTTGATCGTTTTTTGTTTAAAATCTCTTCCTCCTCAGGAGTCTGAATAAAGGAAATACACATGGGTTAGTGGGGCCTCCCCAAACCCTTTCTCAGGGAAGGAATGTCACAGCCTTGAACACTGAATATCCCATGCCCCTGCCACCTTCCTCAGCACTAAAGGCTTTCATCTCTCCCTTCAGTAGCAGAACTGGACAGAGTTTTCATCACAAGAAGGCTGGAATCAGGGCGGCCTCCCCTCCCCCCACAGGAAGTTGGCTCCCCAAACACGCACCAGCTTGGCCCCCTTCTTGCGGCCCAGGGGCAGTGCATAGTGGGACTCGTACCACTGTCGGTACGGTGTGCTGTCAATGAGCACGATGCAGTTCTTCACCAGGGTCTTGGTACGGACCAGTTCATTGTTGGATGCATTGTAGACAACATCAATGATCCTTGTCTTGCGTGTACAACCTGCTCACAGGAGAAATTCAGAATCAAGCCATGTGAACCTGAGGTCAACTGTCCCCCACCCGCGCCCTAGTAGGGCCTAAGGAGATGGGAACTCTAAGCCTTTACAGAGCCATAGGGCATAAGCTCATCTTCCACACACCCATCTTTCCAGATGTGGCTGACACCCACACATACATGGTCTCTAGATTCAGCCCCAATCCCTGAAGCTACAGGAGTTAAGAGACAGGACAGGATGGAGAGAAAGCTCCAGAACCTCAAGGTCTTTCAACAGGAGAAACTTCAGTATCTTGGTTCAGGCCATGGACTTCCTGCTAAAAGCACTTACTGAAGCTTAGAAAAGGTTTAGGTGCTGAGTTCCCACCCATGCCTGCAGGGCCTCACTCACACTCCGAGCCCCAGGAGAAGTTCCCCACGTCCAGCCTCAAGGCCCGGTACTTCTTGTTGCCTCCCCGCACACGGACTGTGTGTATGCGGCGGGGGCCAATCTAGAAAACACAAGGAGACAGGAAGTAGGTTATCAAGGAGAAGCTAGAGAGAGGGAAGGGAACCCGGGCTGGACGGAGGTAACAAGTCAGTGTAACTATGACAAGTCCTAGCATTGGCAAGTGGCACACAGGTGACCAAGACGGCCACAACCACGCCTAAGGATACTTCTTCATCACTCTAGTTACCTCCAAGAGGAAAAGCCTGATTCCAAACACTGAAAATTAATTCTCCGTGCAACAAAAATTCCAGGTTTCTGACTATCACTGAGGAGTCCACTCGCTCCAGGCGCCCTGCAGGTACCACTAGGACACAGTAGCTGTCACCATGCAATCTCTCAGTATTTACCCAACACGCAAAGGCGAGGAGACCGCCTAGTCCCTACAGCAAATCGCAGAGCCCCACAAAGATTCAGGCGGACCGCGGAGAGCAGGTGGGCGACCTCCCGGGCGGTGAGGCCCCGCACGCACCTTAGTGTTGGCAGCGGGGCGTCCCAGCTCATACTTCCGCTTCTTGTGGTAGGGCTTTCTCTTGCCCCCGGTCTTGCGGCGCTTGTGCCAGTTGTCCCGAGAGATGCCTACGTGTGGAAGCGGGGGGAGGGAGCCTCAGCCAGGGAGCCCGGGGCCGGGCCCCGCCAGCCCAACGCCCCGCGCCAGTGGCCGCACGCTCAGCTCTCCAAGGTTGGCTCCCCCATAGCGCAGTCGGGAGGTTACAGCATTTCCAAGGTGTCATCACGCACGTGCGGCCCGACCCCTTCCCGTCCCGATCCCGGCAGCCATGATGGTGCCGCTCGCGGCCCCGATCCCTGCGGCCCCCGGAGCGGCCCGGGCGGCCCAAGCCCGAGCATCACCCTCCTCGCGGAGGCTCGCTGCCCGAGGCCCGGGCGCCCGCGCTCCCGGCTGGGCTGCGAGGCAGGATGGCGCCGGATTGAGCTCGTTCCCCAGCCACGGCCCCAACACAGAGAAACACTCACCCATCGCTCGGCGCTGGCTAGAAAGAGAAAACGCAAAGCGTCACGGTTCGGTTTGTAAAACGTAGCCCCGCCTCTTGACGTATCTTCCGGGCGCCGCAGAGAGCGGCCTTGGGTCGGAGGGCGGGGCGCCGAGGACTTGGGCCTGAGAGGGTCGAGAGGGCGCTGCAGCTCGGCCGAGGGCCAGGCTGGGGTGCAACAGAGCCTGGACCTGTGCGCGCCTCGGGGGGAGGTTGAGAGACCCAGGGCACAATTCGGGCGGGGCTTGCCTGGTTTTATTTACGTTTTGAAAAGACCCGTTTTAGAAGCTACTGCTGTAGTCCTGGATGAGAGCTGTGAGTGAGTTGGAGAAGAGCGGAAGGCAGTAGAGGTGGAAACGAGAGGGGGACTTGGCTTTTGTTTTGAAGGGTTTGGTTTAGGGGGCGGGAAGTGTGTCAAGGATTCCGAATTCCTCACGTGACCAGTTGTATGAATATTGGTGCCACTTAGTGAGAAAGGGTAGGCTGAGGTAGGAGCTGGTCTGGACGTGTTCATTTTGAGCTCTGGTGACTCCCGCACGTGGGAATGACAGGCAGATGGATGGTCATGTCTGGTCCATCCATAGAGAAGGGATCTGGACAGAAGGTGTTACTTTGGGAATCGTTGGCATATAAATGGTAACCAAAGCTACCAGAATGAACGGAACCTAGGGAGAGCGCCTAAAGCAAACTTTTCTTGTAAAGGGTAAGTTAATACTGTAGCCTTTGTGGGCTGTAGGGTCTGTGTCACCACTCAATTTTTTTAAAAGTTTATTTATTTTTGGCTGTGTTGGGTCTCCTTTGCTGCACGCGGGCTTTCTCTAGTTGCGGTGAGTGGGGGCTACTCTTTATTGTGGTGTCCTGGCTTCTCATTGCGGTGGCTTCTCTTGTTGCGGAGCACGGGCTGGCTCTAGAGCGCAGGCTCAGTAGTTGTGGCGCACGGGCTTAGTTGCTCCGCGGCATGTGGGATCTTCCCGGACCAGGGCTCAAACCCTTGTCCCCTGCATTGGCAAGCAGATTCTTAACCACTGCGCCACCAGGGAAGTCCCTGCGCCTGCTCTCTAAATAGCAACACTCCTTTTTCTCTACCCACTCAATACTAACATTGTTTTTACATGCTCATTATCTGTTTTCCCACTAAAATATAATAAGCATGAGAGTAGGAACTGTGTTGTTCACTACTGTATTTCCAACACCTAGAATAATGCCTGGCATTTAATAAGTACTCAATAAATATTTGAATGGTACTCAAATATTTGAGTAAATTATTGTTCTACTTACATTGTATTCAATGGGTTTTCCCAGTAGACTGAGGTCTTAAGAATATAGTGCACATATGTCATTCGTCTCTCCATCCCCAGCCCCTTGGCACAAGAAAAAGAAAAGGCAATTGCATTGGACATAATAAGGAGAAAGTGGGGACTTCCCTGGCGGTCCAGTGGTTAAGACTCTGTGCTTCCATTGAAGGGGGCAGGGTTTGATCCCTAGTCGGGGAACTAAGATCCTGCATGCCACTTGGTGCGACCAAAAAAACAAACCGAACCAAAAAAAAACCAAAAAAACAAAAAGGAGAAGGTGGATTCAAGGGGCATTTGTTGGGTGATGGGATTTTGTGATAGACTGGATTAAGGGGATGAGAGAAGAGTGACATGAGGTTTCTTCCCTGGGAAAACACATTAATGGTGGGGTGACACCACCATTAATAGAGAACACAGGAGAGGCAGGTTTCTGGAAAGTTCAATCTTAGGATGAGTTTGAATTGCCTGTGGGACATATAGGTGCTATTCTTTGTATTTAAAGTAGTTGGAAAGATGAGTCTGAAGCTTGGAAGAGAATGGGACTGATAATTCCCACCCCCACCCACCATGGTCTCACTCCTCTATCCACCTAACCCAGTGGTCCACCCCATCAGCTAGTCTGTATCACGTGAGCATTTTGTTGTTGTTACTGCAGAAAAAGCTATAATCAAAACCCAGTGCTATTTCATAATACGAACACTCAAAGTAGGAATAAAAGGAAATGTATTCAATATGGAAAAGAGTAGTATACAAAGCCACAGCAAACATCGTGCTCAGTGTTAAAGACTGAAAGATTTACTCCTGAAATCAGGAAGAAGGCCAGGAAGCAGGCCTTCACCACAGTCATTCAACAGTGTACTGGAAGTTCTACCCAGAGTCTTGAGGAAAGAAATAAAAGACATCCATGTGTGAATGGAAAAATTAAAACTGTGTTTATTCACAGAACACAGATCACATCATCTTATAAAACTTCATCTTATAAAACTTGCTATAACAACAAAAAATTATTTGAGCTAGTCAACTAATTTAGCAGTTATAGGACAAAATATCAATTCACAAAAATCTGTCTTATATGTATACACTAGCAATAAATAATCTGAAAAAGAATTTATGAAAACAATTCCACTTTAGGACTTACCTGGTGGCACAGTGGTTAAGAATCCGCCTGCCGATGCAGGGGACACGGGTTCGAGCCCTGGTCCCGGAAGATCCCACATGCCACGGAGCAACTAAGCCCGTGCGCCACAACTACTGAGCCTGCGCTCTAGAGCCCGCGAGCCACAACTACTGAAGCCCACGTGCCTAGAGCCCGTGCTCCGCAACAAGAGAAGCCACTGCAACGAGAAGCCCGTGCACTGCAGGGAAGAGTAGCCCCTGCTCGCTGCAACTAGAGAAAGCCCACGCGCAGCAACAAAGACCCAACACAGCCAAAAATAAATTAATTAAAAAAAAAAGAAAAACAAAAAAATTCCATTTTAAATAATGTCAACATTAATATTTAGGAATATATTTAATCAAGTTATTAGACTTATTTTATGTATGTAAAGTTGTCTGTACATTTGAAATTACTAAAAAGTAAATTACTTTTCAAAACACCATGTCAATACCATGCCAGAAAAGTAGAGAAAACATCAAACTTCCATATAAAGGCAAAGCCTTACCCAGATCCAATTCACCCAAAGTCTGTATGTAATTTAGAGGCACTGTGGGAAGTTACATTAGGAGCCACTTTCTTCCGCGTTGTGGATGACCTCAATGTGGTAGAAACAGTGGGATTTTTGAATTCCAATTTTCCACAGCATTCCACCAAAAAACTGTCATAGTCTTGGCAAATCTCCCCCACAGCTACCAGGGCCTTCAGGTACTCATTGGGCTGGTAAGGGTGGATGTAGTGCAGGAAACAGCCAGTCCTGGGGTCCCCCATTCGAGGCAGTGGAATCTATAGCTACCTGGGGTGTTCAACAACCTCGACATCTTGCAGAAGTAGGTGGCATATTGCTCACATGGAGGCGCTGTAAACGAGCTGAGTATTTTTCTGGGTTGTAGCCACCACCGTCGTCTGCATCTGCAGATCATGAGACACTGTGGTCCGTACTTTGTCCTCTTTTAGCAGAGATGTAACCAAACTCAAATTCCTGCGCCCAATGCACAGTGAGGCCAAACAATTCCAAAACGTTGGAGTTTGGAGCAGAGAAAGGTTTCTTGCAGGGCCAAGCAAGATGGAAGGCTCATGCCCAAAAACCCTGAACTCGAGCCTTTTTTTTTAATGTACTTGAAAGGTAAACTAATAAATGCATCTGAATCTCTGTTGGGGCAGTATTCAAGATGGACTCTGGAGTTCTTGAAATCAGAGCAAGACAGTTCTCTGTGTCCCACACCATGCCCTCCAAGTCTCTACTCTTGCTTTAGCAGAAGTCAAACAGGGGCTCTATGATTCTGTGTGATACTGGAGAGATCCTCTCTTCTGCTGTCCTCCTAGCCAGGCCATCACTCCATGTGCTTTGAGACCATTAACATTAATTGTATTATGCCTTTGTCCCTATTTTCATTAGTCACCTTAAAAAAATCATCACCCAGATTATACCTATCACCCATGCTCTTATCCTGACATAGGTATTATATTATCTTTTTTAAACTGATCTCCCACCATTCTTCATTTTCTAAAAATCTTCTGTGTCCTGTGTCATTCATCAGAAAAATCCTGTATATCTTCAACCTCTTCTCTGAATGTTTCCTTTTAACATAAATCTACTTCTTTCGGGATTTTCTCTCTTTTCTTGTCAGCCTTCTCAAGTGGAGGATGACTGTGCTGTCCTCTAGATAGGAGACAGGTGTGCTCCATGGTCTTCATTGCCAATTTCAGACCATTCTTACTCTATCCTCCCTAAAAACCAAACTTTGAATCTAAGACTACAACAGTCACTGCTCCTCTTTATTGAACTTACCTATAAATTCTAGTTCTCTCCAGTTTGTGCCTGGAAGATTTTATGTCCTGACTCACTGTCTCTTCCTCTAATAATACCCGTGTCATTTTTTGGGTGCCTACACATGAGCATCTTTACCTTCCTCAACCTTAACCTTTCACCAGCTCCTCACCCTGTAAGTCCTTAAACCTGGGATTGGTCCAACCTCTTGTGCCTGACACCTGGGTTACAGAATGCTGCTGGTTAAAGGCACGTATCTCTGCAGACTACTGCCACTAGAAATTAAGAACAATAATTGGTATGAGGCCCTGGAGGATCTTTACAATGAAAGACTTACTTGGGGAGTTCCCTGGTGGCCTAGTGGTTAGGATTCTGGGCTTTCACTGCGTGGTCTGGGTTCAACCTCCAGTTGGGGAACTGCCTGCGCAGCGCGGCCAAAAAAAAACTTACTTGAAGCATAAACTCTACTGGAGAAGACAAGATATTTAGACTGTAATAAATGCTATGAAGGAAATAATGCGCTGTCATGGGGCAAACTTGAGTTAAGATGCTCTTAGATTGCTTCTCTGGGGTGACAAGATACCTGGGGTAAACTGAGACCTGAAAGAAAAAAGGAATATTTTGAAGAGCTGATGGTTCCAGTCTGAAGGAACATCAAGTGTGAAAAGCCCTGAGAAGGGTGTGCACTTCTGGAATGGTGGAGTAAGGATCTTTGAAAAACCACTCCTCCATTAAAGCAACGAAAACACTGGCAAAAATCGTCAAAATCAACTTTTCCAGAACTCTGCAATTAACTAAAGACTTACAACAATCCAAGGAGCATTTATTCAAGAACAACAGCTAAAACTTTGTTCAGTGATCTTTACTGCTTTTTAATTTGCCCTAATCCCCTCCCCTTCTCCTAGCTCCACATTAGCTTTGAAAACCAGTAGCCTCCTAGCTAAGGTACTTGTGAAAAGCAGCAGCCTAATAGTAGGTGGAGGGGGCAGATGGGTGTGGAGCTCCCCAAAAGCCCCATCCCCAAAGAACTATCACCATTTGACCTGCCTGGCAGCTGGCTGAAAAGCTCCATTCTTAGGGCTTGTCTTTATTTGATCTCACTCAAAGCTCACTCTCTGAACAGCCCTACCCCTGGTGTTTATAAGAAAAAAAAGTCAGGGGCAACACAACTGCCTGAGGCAGGATTACAAGTTGGGGCTGACAAGAGGCTGATAAAAAATAATAATAATAAAATAAAATATTTTTTAAAAAGGAGAAATAGGAGAATATGGGAGTTTTTAAAATTCCCACATTTTCCTGGGAATCTAGAAAATCTAGAAGGTCATGTGTGTATGCAGGACTGAGTACATGCCCAGTAAAGACCTGCAAAGGCCCTAATATCGGTGATATATGGCTGACCTTGAAGCTCTGCACAAGCAGGAAGTGAAGGCTGTACAACATGAGCAAGTGGAATTTATCTCAGGTTTGCAAGGTTGGTTTAACATCTGAACATCAATCAAGGTAATATACCTTATTAATAATAAAGGGGGAGGGGGCTTCCCTGGTGGCGCAGTGGTTGAGAATCCGCCTGCCAATGCAGGGGACACGGGTTCGAGCCCTGGTCTGGAAGATCCCACATGCCGCGGGGCAACTAGGCCCGTGAGCCACAACTACTGAGCCTGCGCGTCTGGAGCCTGTGCTCTGCAACAAGAGAGGCCGCGATAATGAGAGGCCCGCACACCGCGATGAAGAGTGGCCCCCACTCGCTGCAACTAGAGAAAGCCCTCGCACAGAAACGAAGACCCAACACATCCAAAAGTAAATAAATAAATAAATTAATTAATTAATTAAAAATAAAGGAATTCCTTTAAAAAATAATAATAATAAAGGGGAAAAAACACGTGATCACCTCAAAACACAGAAAAAGCATTTGACAAAATCCAATATCCCTTCATGATAAAAACACTCAACAAATTAGAGTGTTTAGAACAAATTAGAACTTCTTCACCTGATAAAGGAGCCACAGCTAACATCATAATTAATGATCAGGAACAAGACAAGGATATCCACTCTCACCACTTTTTTTTTCTTCGTCTTTATTTTTTTGGCTGCATCGGGTCTTCCCTGTGGCGCGTGGGCTGCTCTCTAGTTGTGGCATGCAGGTTTTCTCTCTCTAGTTGTGGTGCGCGGGCTCCAGGGCGCATGGGCTCTGTAGTTTGCAGCACGTGGGCTCTCTCGTTGAGGTGCGTGAGTTCAGTAGTTGTGGCGTGCGGGCTTAGTTGCCCAACCAGGGATCGAACCGGCATCCCCTGCACTGGAAGGCAGATTCTTTACCATTGGACCACCAGGGAAGTCCCTCTCACCACTTCTATTCAAAATTACACTGGGTGTTTTATCCAGGGAAATTAGGCAAGAAAAAGAGATAAAAGGCATCTTAATTAAAAAGGAAGAAGTCAAACTTTCTCTATTTACAGATGACATGATCCTATATAGAGAGAATCTCAAAGAATCTACAAAAATACTATTACGGTTAATAAATGAATTTAGCAAAGTTGCAAGGTACAATATTAACACACAATGGGGGCGGGGGGAGAGGAGATAAATTAGGAGTTTGGGATTAACATATACACACTACTGTACATAAGATAGATAAACAACAAGGACCTACTGTATAGCACAGGGAACTATATTCAATATCTTGTAATAATCTATAATGGAAAAGAATCTGAAAAAGAATATATATATATATATATATATATATATATATATATATATATATACATATATATATATATATAAAACTGAATCACTGCTGTATACCTGAAACTAATACATTGTAAATTAACTGTACTTCAATTTTTAAAAAGAGGTTAAAAAAAAGATCAACACACAAAAATTAGTTGTGTTTCTATACACCAGCAATGAACAATCTGAAAAGGAACTTAAAAATAATTCCTTTTGCAATAGCATCCAAAAGAATAAAATACCTAAGAAATAAATTTAACCAAGGAGGTGAAAGAGTTGTACACTATAAAATATTGTTGAAAGAAATTAAAGACCTGGGCTTCCCTGGTGGCGCAGTGGTTGAGAGTCTGCCTGCCAATGCAGGGGACACGGGTTCGAGCCCTGGTCTGGGAAGATCCCACGTGCGGCGGAGCAGCTGGGCCCGTGAGCCACAATTGCTGAGCCTGCGCGTCTGGAGCCTGTGCTCCGCAACAAGAGAGGCCGCGATAGTGAGAGGCCCGCGCACTGCGATGAAGAATGGTCCCCGCTTGCCGCCACTGGAGAAAGCCCTCACACAGAAACGAAGACCCAACACAGCCATAAATAAATAAATGAACAAATACTTTAAAAAAAAAAAAAGTAAAAGTCTATTAATTAAAAAAAAAAAAATTAAAGACCTAAATAAATGGAAAGACATCTTGCATTCATGGATTGGAAGACAATATTAGGATGGCAATACCACCCAGATTGAATGTAATCCCTATCAAAATTCCATCAGCCTTTTTTGCAGAAATGGAAAAGCTGATCCTTAAATTCATATGGAATTGCCAGTGTTCCTGAATAGCCAAAACAATATTGAAGAAGAACCAACTTGGAGGACTCACACTTTCTGATTTCAAAACTTATGGGAGTTCCCTGGTGGCCTAGTGGTTAGGAATTCGGGCTTTCACAACCGTGGCCCAGGTTCAATCCCTGGTCGGGGAACTGAGATCCCGCAAGCCTCATGGCACGGCTGAAAAAAAAAAAAGAAAACCTTATTACAAACTACAGTAACCAACATTGAAGTATTGGCATAAGGATAGACATATAGACTGATGGAATAGCACTTAAAGTCTCAGAAATCAGCCCACTCATATATGTTCATGTTCTTTTTTAAAAATTTATTTTCATTATTTCTTCCAGTTTATTGAGATATAATTGATATATAGCACTGTATAAGCTTCAGTTGTACAGCATGATGATTTGATTTATATACATTATGAAGTGATTATCTCAATAAGTTTAATGAACATCATCTCATATAGATATAAAATTAAATATAAAAACATTTTTTTCCTGTGAGAACTCTTGGGATTGACTCCCTTAACAACTTTCATGTATAACATACAGCAGTGTTAACTATATTTATCATGTTGTACATCACATCCCTAGCACTTATTTATCTTATAAATGGAAGTTTTCACCTTTCGACTGCCTTCCTTCAATCCCCTCCTCCCTCTGCCATCAACTGACTTTCAACAAGGTTGCCAAGACAATTCAATGGGGAAAAGAATAGTCTTTACAATAAGTGATGCTGGAAAAACTGGATCTCCACATGCAAAAGAATAAATTTGGACCCCTACCTCATAGCAGCTACAAAAATTAACTCAAAATGGATCAATGACCTAAATATAAGAACATAAAACTCTTAGAAGAAAACATTAGAGTAAATCTTCACAGCATTGGATTTGGCATGAGATTCTTAGATGTGATACCAAAAACACAAGCAACAACAAAAATGTAAGTTAGACTTCATCAAACTTAAAAAAACTGTTGTGCTTCAAAGGATACCATCAAGAAACTGAAAAGACAACTCACAGTGTGAGGGAAAATATTTGCAAATTATAAATTTGATAAGGGTCCAGTTATCTACAATATATAAAGAGCTCTTACAAGTCAACAATAAAGACAATCCAACTTAAAAAATGGGCAAAGGACTTGCATATACACAAGAGAATTGAAAACATATGCTCAGACAAAAACTTGTACATGAGTATTCATAGCACAAATGGTCTGTTCATAATGCCAAAAAGTGGAAACAACCCCCAAATTCATCAACTGAAGGATAAACAAAAAGTGGTATAGCCATGCAATTGGAATATTATTTGGCCATAAAAAGGAGTGAATTGATACATGCTACAACATGATTCTTTAAAACATATGCTAAGGGGCTTCCCTGGTGGCGCAGTGGTTAAGAATCTGCCTGCCAATGCAGGAGACACAGGTTCGAGCCCTGGTCCGGGAAGATTCCCACATGCCGCAGAGCAACTAAGCCCGTGAGCCACGACTACTGAGCCCGCGTGCCACGCCCGTGCTCCGCAACAAGAGAAGCCACCACAATAAGCATGCGCACCGCAACGAAGAGTAGCCCACACTCTCCACAACTAGAGAAGGCCCGTGCACACCATCAAAGACCCAACGCAGCCAAAAATAAATAAAATAAATAAATTATTAAAAAAAACAAAACAAAACATATGCTAAGTGAAGAAGCCAGACACAAAAAAACACATATTATAAGATTCCATTTATATGAAACGTCCAGAATAGGCAAACCCATAGTGAAGGAAAAATAGATTGGTTGTTTCCTGGGGCTGCGGGGAGAGGTGAATGGGGGTGTGTATATGGCTGCTTGTGGGTAATGTTTTTTTTTTTTTAATTGAGGTATAGTTGACGTGCAACAGGATTTCTTTTTGGGTCATAAAAATGTTCTGGAATTAGGGGTGATGGTTGCCCAATTAAATGAGTATACTAAAAACCACTAAATTGTACACTTTAAAAGAGTGAATTTTATACTGTGTATTACATTTCAATAACTAAAAATTACATTTTCATTATTTTTTAAAAAGCCCTGGCATATTCAAGAAATAAAGGCCAGGGCTTCCCTGGTGGAGCAGTAGTTAAGAATCTGCCTGCCAATGCAGGGGACACGGGTTCGAGCCCTGGTCTGGGAAGATCCCACATGCTGCGAAGCAACTAAGCCCGTGCGCCACAACTACTGAGCCTGCGAGCCACAACTACTGAGCCCGTGAGCCACAACTACTGAGCCTGTGAGCCACAACTACTGAAGCCTGCGCGCCTAGAGTCCGTGCTCTGCAACGAGAAGCCACCACAATGAGAAGCCCGTGCACCACAACAAAGAGTATCCCTGCTCGCCACAACTAGAGAAAGCCAGCGTGCAGCAACGATGACCCAACATAGCCAAAAATAAATAAATAAATAAAATTAAATTAAAAAAAAAAAAAGAAATAAAGGCCAGTGTGGTTGGAGAACAGTGGGTGGTTAGAGAACCGTTCATTCATTCATTCAAAATACATTTTGTGTACTTGTCATATGTTCAGGATATTGTGGTTACAGTATTAAAACAAAAATCTTTGTTCTTATGTGCTTAAATAGCTAGTAATTATATAGCACTTATTAAATGTGAGACATTGTACCTATTGCTGGGTGTGTGAGCTCCGTTTTCTTTTCTTTTTTTTTTGGCCACACCGCACAGCTTGCAGGATCTTAATTCCCCAACCAGGGATCCAACCCAGGCCCCTGGCAGTGAGAGCGCCGAGTCCTAACCACTGGACCACCAGGGAATTCCCAAACTCAATTTTCATAGTAATTCTATACTGTACCAGCATTATTCCCATTTCAGAGAGCACAGAGGTTAAACAACCCACTTAAGGTTCTGCAGTCACAGAGGTCGGATCCCACCCTGCACTATGGCTTCAGAAGCTGGGCTCTTAGCTTCCAAACCATTCTGCTCAAATTACATTCCCACTGGACCAATAGAGAGGAGCTGACCAGGTGGGGCCATGCCATGATAGGGCATTTAGAATTTATTCTTTGTGTTATTAAAGGGTTCCAAGCAGGGGAGAACCTATAAAGATTCTTCTGGCTGCTTGGGGAGAATGGGTCACTGGGAGTTAAGAATTCACGAAGTGGGGTAATTAGGGAAGGTGGTCAGGTCTGGGATGGTGGCATTGGATCTTTGCAATTCTGAGGTGGGTATTGGTGGCTTTGTTTTACAGATGTGGGAGAAGTTAGGTATCTGGAAGCTTTTAAGGCCTCAAGAGTTAGTGCCATTTCTGTCAAACTTCTGATTTAGCTGAATTTCTGAATCCAGGCCCTCTATTTGGTTATTTAATGGCACCTCAAACTCCTGTAATTTTCTCACCATGAGGTAGAGAATGCCCCAACTTTACAATGAAGTAACTGAGGCTGAGAGGGCTAGAACCTGGTCCATCTGATCCCACTCTTCTCTGGAGTTTCTGCAGTAGCCCACATGACCCATGCCCCACCGTGTCTCCCAGACTGAGGCCTTTCTAAAACATACATTTGGTTGTGTGGCTCCCAGGCTAAAAACCTTTAAGTGGCACGTTACCGTTTAGATAATTCATGTTCTGTGACACAGGATCTGGAGTCCTCTAGTTCCCAAACCATACATGCCCTATGTTTGGTTCCCCAGTCTACCTGGCAAACTTCTCATTTTTCAAGATCAAACGTGTTACCCATCAGATCCTTTCCTGTCTAGCAAGGCAAGTGCTTTCGTGTCAGTGTTGCCACAGAATCTTTTAACATGCCTTGAGCAGACTGTAAATGACAGAGCACCGTCTCCTTTCTGCTTAGGGCTCCTGTGCCCAGGAGAGGGCCTAGGACCTAGTCAGCATTGAACAAGGCAGAGGTTGGAGTCTTCACCATGTCACTTAAACTGCAGGTGTAGATTTGGCCTCCTGGGTAGGGTACAGAATCAGCACTACCCAGAGTTGCAGTAGGGTCTTAAGTCCCAGAAGGCTCAGACACATCCCAGGCACTTCCCAGATACCACTCAACAGGCTGATTTTTTTCTCTTTATTGTCAGACACAATGTATAAATACATAAAACAGAAAACAGCAGGGATCCTCTTGGGCCTCAAAAAACAGCAGGGAAGGAAGAGGTCCCTGAAACTTTTTTTAAAGTACAAAACATATTAGTGCCCCGACCAAGGGTATGGAAGGCAGGCCAGGGCCAGCAGAGCTGAACTAAAGGCTCCTTCCCTCTCCCAAGAGCCAGGACAACCCCAGGGAGCTCTCCACCAGCAGCCAGTCCACACGGGCAGAGTGCTGCCCAAGGGAAAACTCTACACCAGAGAGCTTTCTCCTCTTGGAGAGAAGGGCAGCACATAAGATAACTAAAAGCTCCCTCTTTCCATCCTTGTTCCCTTCATGGCTACAACTGAGGAAAAGGAAAGTCGTGTTCCATGCACTCTGACCCCTCCCCAGCTGCCCTGGGCCCAGATGCCCCCATACTTGGCATTTACCAAAGCTCTCCCAGCTCAGACCTTGACTAGACCCACCAGGTGCCCAGAGTTCGTTGAGGAGGGAAGGGGAGGGGAAAAGGCTGGGTGTGACACCAAACAGATCTTTATTTGCAGTCGTCAATGGGGCCGTTTCTTGATGCTTATTTGTTTGCTGGCCTGCTCTTCTAGCTGCATGGCTAGGCGCAAGGCCTTGAGGACATCTGGAAGGAAAGGGTGGTGCACCTGGGGTTAGTGGGTCTCTCAGAGGCCCCATTCCCTCTGGCAGAGCTGCCATCACCCGCAGAGGCCCCATCCTCTGGCTGCACCCACCTTGCAGGGCTGAGAAGTGCTTGGCTTGCTGGGCCAGGGCACATTCTGCTTTATTCACAAAGGTCTCCAGGTCATAGTCTGGCTGCTCAGCCATCTCGCAGAGCTCTAGCCAGCCTGGCCCTTCCTGCAACAACACAGCGCGAAACTTGTCAGGTCAATAATGACCAAACCAATCTAGCAAATCATTCCTAGGGCTCTACCATCTGCAATGCAGATGCCCACTCCTCCAGCCATGGCCCATACCCTGCCTCCTGATCCTCTCCCAGAAATTCTCAGCTTGAATTCATCCTCTTCCCCACTCCAAACTTGTGCCTGTCCCTTATGTCAAATGAATGTTATCATGTCTTGATGCTCAAGCCAGAAATCTCAGCAAGAACTTCTTTCACCCTGCTTGTCCCCCAATCCTAATTCCACCCCCGAAATGGTTCTTAAATCTCATGCCCTAATTCCAATCCCATGGCCATGGTCATAGTTGGTCTAGACACCAACATCTCTCTTGAACTCTAACAATCTTCTAACTGCTCTTAACTCCTAAGTGCCTCTACTCATGCTCACCCCACATCCCGAAACCAGCCTCTATACTGTGGCCATAGTAAGGTACCTAAAGCTCTGATGTGACCATGTCACCACTCTGCTTTACTCCCTTCAAAGGCATCCACTGCCCTCATAACGAAGTCCAGGCCTTTGGTGTGAACCATTAAGGCCCTTTAGCATCAAGTCCCGGCTGACCTGTCCGCAGCCTTGATCTCCTTCCCTCATCTGCTCACACCTTTTGCTCTGGCCAGAGTGAACCTCTCACTCTTCCTGAAAGTACCACATCCTTTCAAACATTTGTACCCTGAGCATGCCAGGGAGGGAGGACACATGTAGGCACTTATCCTACATGTTCCCTCCTCAGTTCTAAGTGCCCTGAGCTCTCCCCTCTGCTCTGCACTCTGAGAGCCCCATTCTTAGGGACTCTCCCCCACTTGCTCTTCCACAGCGGGGATCACAGCAGTGGTAGCATCTACCACTTACTAAACGCTGACTACATGCTGGGGACGGCTGAGTGCTTTAAAAACATATCACTTAATCCTCAGATGTAACCATCTTGTCTTGCCCATTTTGGGGATGAAGAATCTGGGGCCCCAGTGAAGCTCAATGACTTCCACAAGGAAATCAGCTTATAAATAGAAGAGTCAGGATTGATCAAGTCTTACTTTCGGGCCTGTTATCCATACTTCAGGTTTTTGGCCCTTGGTCTCAGCACAGGAGCTGGCATATAGAAAGTACTCACCAAACATTCACTGAACAAACAAGACAAGGTTACCCTCCAAACCCTCAGTCAGGAGCATGGGGTAGAGAGACTAGCTCCAGCCAGAACGATGGAGGAAAGCCTATATGTGCCAGGCTGGGGAAGGAGGTGCGGTAATTAGCTGCCCTAGAAGAGCAGCTGAAAAAATAAGTGGAGAATTAAGAAATGCTGGTGTAGACGGCTGCCTCTTGCCACCCCAGCCAGAAGACCGGGGGAGGGCAAAGCCCAGGTCACGGTCAAGGAATGGCACTAAGCCTGTGCTAGGATGGTTATCCAGTCTCTCCCAGACCAGGGCCAGTCCTCCACCTGTATAATCTCTTTGAGCTCTTCCATGGCCCTCTCCTCCAGCTCCCTGATCTGAGTCATGGCTTCATTGAAGCTGGACATCTGGGAAGACAGTTCCTCCTCTTCCTTGGAGAACTAAGGGGGCAAAAGGAGAGACACAACGGTGTGGCCCAGTCCCCATCTCAGGAGGCCACGTTTCTGTCTTGCCTGGCCCACCCTGCCCCTTACATTGCCTGCGCTCAGGGCCCCGTTAGAGCTGGCTTCCATCTCTTCTGTTTCCATCTGAGTTGGCTGCTCCCCACTGGGCCCACTGTGGGGGCTCAGCTCCTTGACCCTGAGAAAACAAGAAGGTCTCAGATCCCACAGCAGCCTCCTTGGCACTCACGAGTGTGCAGCACCACTCAGATTGCGAGCCTTTGAGGAGATGGACTAGCAGCTTTGCTTTGGCCCAGGAGAAGTCCCTCACTCACACTGCTCCCCACCAAAGCCTGAGGGGATCGGAAAAAACCTTGTAGCCTCACACATGAACTCCCAGGCCTCAGATTCAGCGAGTCACAGAAGAGGAGACAATGGGCACTGAGTCGCCAGAGCTTCCTCCCCGCTCTCATTGCTGTCATTCCCTCCCCCACCCTGCACCCCCTCCCCATCCCACCTGGTTTGGGTACTAGTACCTGTCTGCATATCTTAGTGTATTTAAAGTATATTCACAGGAGCTTATGCCTGGTGAGATCATGGCGATCTGCAAAAGAGGGAACGGGCAGTTAAAGGTCAAGGATCACAGGGTAAGGGTGCTCTTGGAGAGGCTGCCAGCAGGAGTCTCTTTAGGCTGCTAATACCCACGTGGAATTGGGGGCAGAACCCATTAAGCACCCACTTTGTGCCAGGCAACTTGCCCCATGGGCCCTGCAAACTAAGGTGCCTTAAAAATTGGTCCCTGGGGACTGCCCTGGTGGTGCAGTGGTTAAGAATCCGCCTGCCAATGCAGGGGACACGGGTTCGAGCCCTGGTCTGGGAAGATCCCACATGCTGCGGAGCAACTAAGCCCATGCACCACAACTACTGAGCCTGCGCTCTAGAGCCCACGAGCCACAACTACTGAAGCCCGCACGCCTAGAGCCCGTGCTCCACAACAAGAGAAGCCACTGCAATGAGAAGCCCGCGCACCACAACGAAGAGTAGCCCCCGCTCGCTGCAACTAGAGAAAGCCTGTGCACAGCAACAAAGACCCAATGCGGCCACAGAAAAAAAAAAAAGTCACTCACAGTTGTGGCCTTCTATTTCCTAGGCTGGGAGCCAATGACCCCTGAGGGAAGCCACAGAAGAGACGAGGACTGCCTCTCCTGCTTCCCCAAAGGTCCTCCTTCTGAACTCTGCAGCCCCCTTTTCATCAGGTAAGGGAGGAATGACCTTCCCCAAAACAAGAGCTGCACGGACATACAATAAAGGGAGAAGACCCTTTCCTCCCCTCTTGGGTAGGCAAAGAGGAGCCTGGTGTCCAAAAGCAGGGGGTGAAGCCCAGTCAAGTTAGAGCCTAGAAACCCTGGTGGCCAAGAGCACCAAGCCTCTTGCCCAGGGACAGGACTGCACCACCTCCAAAGGGACACTACTCACCATGCAGGTCCTTGAGTTCTCCCCGATAAAGGAGTCCCTTAGCACCTGTGTCAGCTTGCTCTCGCGGAATGGGGTGTGAGCTTTGTTCTGTCCCAGGGCCCTGATGCACTCCTGGGGCACAGCAGGGGAAGCTGAGGTCCCCTCCCTCCTCTTGAGATGCCCACTCTCTCCCTCCCTCCCCCAGCAGCCCTCCAGGCCAACCCCCTCCCCTCCAGCTGGGCCCCACTACCTTCAGAGCCAGGAGACTCTTGTTGATTTCTGCGCCCTCCATGCGGGTCTGCCGGTCAGCACTGGAAGTGTCTGCGCCTCGCTCATTCCCTGCCAGATCCACCAAAGAGAACTTGCCATGCACTCTCCCTTTGGCTCGAAGAAGAATCTGGAAGCAGGCGTGGGAGCGGGAAGAGCTGGAGTTGGCAAATGTCTGCCCAGAGGTCCTGTGGCAAAGGAGGACAAAGAAGGACTATGAGCTCCCAGGGTCACCAGCCACCATGGCACCCCAGGTCCCAAAGCAGTCAGTTCTCCGGTAGCAGAGGGACACAGGTCAGGACTCTAAGATGTCTTGTGTCATCCAGTCCCACTTCTGTCCTGCCCTCCCTCCAACTCTGGACCTAGTGGCTTACCCTTACAGTCAAAGTACTGGATTCTCTGTGAGGGCCTTGGCCAGACCCCAGGGCCCACAGGACATGGGGAAACATGAGTTGCCTCTGCTGCAGGGCACACAGGGAAGGAGGGGCTGTCATGAACCACTTGCTGCAACTCAAGGGCCCTGGGGCGGCAGCCCTCTCCCTGGGCCTCCGGTAGCTGCCCAGCATCCACTGCACCACACCTAGGGCCCCGGTAGTGCGCTTCCCTACCTCTATACAGGAAGGGAGCTGTGGCCCCATCACTTCCAGCCTAGAGCACATCCAGAGCTCCTGTCTCCCACCACAGAGGGAGGGAACAGCAAGGAGAAACCCAGAGAAGTCAGGAAGCATGCCTTTGGGTAAAAGCCGGGGAATAAAGCCTCCCTTGGTCAGATTCAAGATACTTTGACTCGCCCCTGATAAGTCTCGCCCTGGGTCATCGGCCCCACTGAGACCACTTAAGGCAGAGGCCTTCAGAGCCCGCACCAAGCCAGGGGAAGCGGCGCTCTGTGGAAACAGCAAAGGACTCAGCGCTAGTCTGGCACCTGACCTGGCATTAGAAGGTGGCCCCTTCCCCTGGACGGAACTCTGACCTGCAGGCACTGCCTATGTCGATCATCTTGATGACGTCATCAGCACAGCTCACCACGTGCTCCTGCAGCCCCACCACCTGCACCTGCTGCTTGCCATCCTCTAGCACGCGCAGTTTGGCCTTCTTGTTGAGCAGGTCAAACAGCTGTGTCAGGCAGGGGAACAAGGCCAAGGCCATCAGGTGCCGGGCACCCCACTGACTCCTCCCTCCTTCAGGGCCAGTCCCAGCTTAGACAAGGGCTGCCAGCAGGAAAGGCAGGAGAGGCTGAGCTGGGTTATGCCAGACTAGCAGCGGGCAGTCCACTTGGGAGCTGAACCAGGCTGCCTCAGTTTGATGCGACCCTGCTACTTAACTAGCTATGTGAACCTGGACAACTACTTAACCACCTAGCCTCGTTTCTGATCTGTACAATAGTGACAGTGACAGTAATACTTCCTAGTAGGGTTGTGGTGATGAGCTGAGACAAGTAAAGCGCTTAGAATAGTGCTTAGCACCTAGTAACATCTTAATAAGCAACCCTAGCTATTATTATTATCTAGACCCCACTTGGGGAAGATGACTCTGCAAAAGCATAGAGAGGTAGAAAGATACATAGACATATAGAGAGAACACGAGTGTGAGAATGGGGAAGAAGAGTTATGAGGGAGGTGTGTGGAGGGAGGACACGGCACACACAGGCAAACCTCCCATCTGAGAGGGGGCCCCGAGGCATATTCCTGCCATACTTGTTGAGTGTGGGTACCATCCCACCATTGGATGAAAGCTCCCACATGTTTGGGCGAAGTGGCCCAGAGGCTTGACAACCCACAGGTTGTTTGGCTTCTACAATTTCTAGCCAGCCTCAAGGTTTCTGAAACTTCAGGGGCCCCAACAGCATAAACAAAGGGCTCCCTGCCAGCTACCTTCCCATTATAGATCTCGAAGAATGTCACATAGACTTCCAGGCCCAGGTTCCGGTATCGGGGCTGATTCTTCAGGAGGAAGACGTCCCGGGCTGTGGGGGGAGAGGCTGGATTAAGTAAGCAACCTGCCCTTCTGTGCCCAACCCCACTGTGGCAGAACACACTACTTACAGGCCATCGCATAGATCCCTTTCGATGCGTTCTGGGCTTTCCCACAGAGGTCTCCACCCATCGTCTGCAAAGGGAAGGGGCAGAAGACCGTGGTAAAGGGCCCTTGGCCTAGGCCAGGGCACTACTGGCTCCACCACCACAGTGGGCCACACCAAAGCTGGGAGGGGAGGCTGGACCTACTAAGGCCCCTCCTTTAACCTGGCACAGCAAAGGCATCTGGAGATGGGGCATCTGCACTGAGGGGATTTTCTGCAACAAACTCATTGTCCTCCTTTTCAGAGACCCAGAGTTGCGCTATGGGTAGGCTTGCTCTCTGCCAGGCCTGAATACTCACATGAGTCTTACCACTTCCCGTCTGGCCGTATGCAAAACAGGTTGCTTTTCCCCCTTCAAAGATTGTCTGTACCAGTGGCCTTGCTGTGAACCTAGGAGAAAGGATGGGGAAGAGGGTACATCTCTTCTCAAATGTGCTCCCTGGAACATGGAGCACAAAGCAGACTCCTGGGGGCCTCCTTCCAAGCATGAGCACACCTCTCACACAAAGTGGTCCCACCTGACCCCAGCCCCACTTATAAATTTGAAATTCTCCTAGCCACCTGGGGAGAGCTGGACCGACCTGCCAGGAGCAGGCTGATGGTCCACACTCTAACTGAGCCACCAGCACCTCCTCTACCCTGGAGACACATGGTGAAAGCTTGAGCTTAGCAGCCGACTTCCAGCATAAGATACACTACAAAGATCAAAGAAACCATCTAAAGTAGGAGCCTAAATTATTTTAGGCTTTGTGGGCCTAAAATAGGTCTCTTCCATATATATACATACATACATACATAAATATACATATATATTTAATGATTCTTTAAAAACACAAAATCCATTCTTAATTTGAGAGCCATATAAAAAGGGATTGCAAGCCAAATTTGGTCCATGGACGATAGTTTATCAACCTCTGGTCTAGAGCAGTACTGTCCAATAGTAGCCACTGCCACACATGGCTATTGAGCACTTGAAATGTAGCTAGTGTAACTGAAGAACTGAATTTTTTTTTTTTGTCGGCCACACCGCATGGCATGCGGGATCTTAGTTCCCCAACCAGGGATCGAACCCAAGCCCCCTGCAGTGGAAGCACAGATTCTTAACCACTGGAATGCCAGGGAAGTCCCTGAAGAACTGAATTTTTAACTTTATTTAAACAGTCACACGAGGCTAGTGGGTGTTGTATTGGACAGAGCAGTTCCAGAGTTTGCTGAGTCTGCTAAGCCCAGTGGGAAATGGGTGGCTGCACAGGACACAGGAAGAACCCCTAGGGCTTGCCCAGCCCAGCCTCAAAGAGTGCAATGGGTAATACCTCACTTCTGTCCACTCAAGCGCGGGCCACTAAAGCTGAAAAACGGGATGGGACAGCCTCAACAGGGCCTTCCAGGTGCTGGGAGCCAGAGCCAGCTCTATCTCATGGCCCATCCAAAGAAAACACAAGAGGAAGCCAGGAAGGGCTTCAGGGTCAGCATGTCTGTGAGCGTGAGTGTTACCACAATGTCCCTCACTGGAAAGAGTAAAGTGTCAGGGGGAAGGAGGAGAAACAAAGAGGCAAGGGACTAACCTGTAGACGACTTCATTTGAAGCTGTTTCGTCAAATGCGAAGTCAAAGCAGAATGCTTGGTTCTCCAGATACTTTGTTAAATCCACTTTTAACTTTGGCTCATGTACCAAGAGGACACACTTGCTAGGAACGGAAATCACATCAATTTCTTTCTTGGCCAATTCTGCAGAAGGACAGTATTTCAGGGGATGCTCCCTGGACACGGGGGAACCCACAGTCAGTCCAAAGCCTCATTCTGACTGAATAGGGCTTACCTTGTTTATTCAGTGGGCGTTTCCTAACACAAACACATATCCTGTGCTCTTCAATCTTCAAGAGGATGAGAAAAGACAACCATGAGCAAAAGGTCAGAGCAATGTTGAAAGAAAGCTTGTCCAGAACCCGTCCAGTTCTAATCCCAAGTCTGGCTCAGGCAAGGGCCAAGATCTAACACTGGAACCCACTATGCCCATAGTTACTCTGGAGCGCAAGAAGGTAGCTCTGAATTTTCTTCCCAGTTTCCTCACTCTGCTGCCCATAGGAGGGTTCAGCACACTTTCATGATTAGTAGTAAGAATCTAGCCAACCTATTGAAGCAGGGAGGATGGGGGTGTGGGAGTTGATAAAGATCAGACTCTCCCATCTAGGCCTCACTAGCTCCAGCCCACCAAAGGGTATTAAAAAACCCCTTGAGGGTGAGTGAAGATTCCTGCACGCTCTCATTGCCTTAAGAGAATGTTTCTGTCTCTCACTTGTAGGCCTACTCGGGAGAAGAATCTGAAAAGGAATCGTGTGTGTGTGTGTGTGTGTGTGTGTATATATTTACATATATATGTAGAGAGAGAGAATGAATCACTGTGCTGTACACCTGAAACCAACACAATGTTGAAATCAACTATGTTTAAAAAAAAAAATTGTACACCTACTCAGGAAGGAGAGGTAGAAGCCCTTTGGGATTACTTACAGGATCAGTCACAGTAAGTGGATGACATTCCAAAGTAGCCCGAAATTCTTTAATCATCCGGGAAAATTCCCAGTTTGGAAAGCTGTTGTCATACTCCTGTTTGGGATAGGAGTGAAGAAGGACTAACTGCCAAGATGTTAAGTGCTCTCAGGCCTCAGTGCTAGGCAGCAGCAACAACAGCTCTTCATATGCACACAGCCCTGCAGGGCTGACAAGCCCCCACACGATCTCACTGCCCCCCACTCTGGCTCTGGGCAGAGAACCCAGGAACAAAGTCTTGGGAACAGAGATTGGCAAGGGGCCTAGGCATGCACCAACCACTCTAGGAACTGGGGCAAGAGCCACTGTCCCACATCTTAGGAGACCAGCAGGCTGGGATTCCCCTGTGCCATTAACCCAACTAAAGGGAAATAATCCAAACTGGAACTCCACTGTGGCACCCCTGCATACACACAACTAGGAAGTCGGGGGAGGCAGGCAACTGTGCCCAGCAGCCCACTGGACACTGAACTGTGTGATGGGCGTACCCACTGGACAATCAGCAGCAAACATTCCTCATCTGAGGGCCTTCAGAAAAATATCTGAATTATTTGTTCTCTGAATCCTGATGAGAAACTAGTTAAGCTTCTTGGATATCAGAATTGGAGCCTCAGAAATGCTGGGGCCGAACTGTTATCTCTGTTGCAGACAAGGTTTCAGTTAAGGATGCCTGTCCAAAAACCTTTGCCCTTGCTTCCCAAGAAAGGTACCTGAGCTCGTTTTATTCTCATTTCAGAGTTCTGGGCTCTTTTCTCTTCTCGCTTGTTCTTCATTTTTTCCATTTCCTTCACAATACAAGATTTCCTCCGAACTAGGGGGAGAAAAAAAAAGGAAGCCCTTTCTTTTACCTGTCTAAGCCAGCCTGGTCTTCTCTGGCTGTTGTGTTGAGTCCTGGGCCTTTCCCAGGACTAGGCCTTCTCTAGACCCTTGCTCTTATGTCACCATATGCATGGAGAGGAAGCAACAGCTATGACTCTTAGGATGGCCAAGCCCACAAGAGACTTGCTAATGTGGGCACTCCAGGTCTAACCCAAGCTCTCTCTATGCCTCTGTGGCATCTTCTCAACAACCAGAAGAGGTGAGATCATCCCTGCTTGGTCTTGGTGGGCACTCTGGGCTCTTCTTCGGGTGTTGGCCAAGACTTTAGCTGTGATAGCAACTCAACTACATCAGAGGGCTCCTGCCACCTGACAGTGACAGGGTCACCTCTTGTGAAAGATTGATTCCGTGGCCACAGGGAAACACGACCCCATGTAACAAACATGGTTTGAACTCAGGTACCAAGGCAAGCCAGGTGTGGGACAGGCTGTAACTACCTATCCTGCACTAGGATCAGGGCAGCAGACAGCTCAGCGTGTCTACCTGAGTTCACAGGGTTTGCAGAAGAGCTGCCTTGGACGGAATGGACTTGCTCTTCCACCTCCTCGCTGACCATCGTCAATGGTATCTCAGCCACTGCAGGGCAGGAGGGCCTAGGGGGGCCGGCTGTGGGGGAACAAGAGTCATTGGAGAAGCAGGCAGGCATACGGCAGCCATGCTCATCTGAGCCCTAGCGGGTCATAGGCCAGGAGGAAGGCTACCGACTGCCAGCTCAGCAAGGGCTCAGGCTCGTACCGTGTGAGCAAAGCTCAGGCTTTTTCCTGCATCTCGGCCCACACCTTGAACCCAACAAGTCCCTCCACAGGGGCTGGCTCCTGGGGTCAAGAAATCTTAAAGAGTGTGTGAGTAGCTCAGTGTGGGCTTCACCATGAAGGGAAAAGCCTTTAAAGGCCTTAACTCTTTAGGCTTGACCAAGCATGGGTTCTCAGGCCAGGCCAGACCAGGCCTTTCTACTCATTTAGGAGAAATTTCTGATTTCAGAACCCAGGTGGTTAACAGGAGCAAGGACTGAAAGCCAGGAATAATGGGAACCTGAGCAACAACCAACCATATTTTTTAAAAAATAAATTTTATTTATTTTTATTTTATTTATTTTATTTTTGGCTGCGTTGGGTCTTCGTTGCTGCGTGCAGGCTTTTCTCTGGTTGTGGCGAGCGGGGACTACTCTCCTTTGCGGTGTGTGAGCTTCTCATTGCGGTGGCTTCTCTTGTTGTGGAGCACAGGCGCTAGTCGCACAGGCTTCAGTAGTTGTGGTGCACGGGCTTAGTTGCTCCGCGGCATGTGGGATCTTCCAGGGCCAGGGATCAAACCCGTGTCCCCTGCACTGGCAGGTGGATTCTTAACCACTGCGCCACCAGGGAAGCCCCAACCAACCATATTGATTCAACCCAGAAAGGTACAACCCATGGTGACTCACTACTTCCCATACCTGGTCGTGACCCTTTTGTTTACCTTTTGTTTACCCTTTTGTTTACCTTTATTAGAGCTGAATTTGATACACATTAAATGTAATGATTACAAAAATCACCTACTTTATTTACTAATAACTAGTAAAAGTTGACAATTAAAAATGTTTGGGACTACCCTCCACCCTGCTGGCGCAGTGGTTAAGAATCCACCTGCCAATGCAGGCGACACGGGTTCGATCCCTGGTCAGGAAGATCCCACATGCTGTGGAGCAACTAAGCCCGTGCACCACAACTACTGAGCCTGCGCTCTAGAGCCCGTGAGCGACAACTACTGAAGCCCGCGAGCCACAACTACTGAAGCCAGCGCTCCTAGAGCCCGTGCTCCAAAACAAGAGAAGCCACCACAGTGAGAAGCTTGCGCACCGCAACGAAGAGTAACCCCCACTCGCCGCAACTAGAGAAAGCCTGCGCGCAGCAACAAAGACCCAGCACAGCCAAAAATAAATTAAAAAAAAAAAAAAAAAAGTTTTAAAATCTCCATTTATATAAAGTCCAAAATAGAGAAAAAGTTAATTTATGCAATCTGAAGTCAGGACGTAGGTACCCTTGGGGGCTTAGGAACTGGGAGGGGGCCTGAGGGGGACTTTTGGGGGTGCTGGTAATGCTCTGTTTGATCTGGGTGTCAGTTACATGAGTGTGTTCACTTTGTGAACTATGTAGTCAACGATAGGTTTACTCTTCTGTATATATATTATGTTTAAATAAAGTTTAAAAAGTAAAGTGAGATGATTTCCAGATAAGGGAGCAGTGGGGCAGGAGCAGAACAATATGAAAGCGAGGGAGTGTAGGAATCCTAGGATATTCCAGAACAGGTTCAGGGCAATGTGTGAGGAGCCGCTCCAGGGCCTCAAACAGGGAGAACAGATTCATTACTCACTGGGAACTGAAAACTGCTTGCGGGAATTTGCAGATGCAGGCAGCTCCACCTCCATATCATTCTCCTGAGTGGTGATGCGAACCTCTGGGACAGTGGACATGCGAGTGGAGCGGCCTCGGAGACCTGAAGGACCAAGGGCAGCAGCCGATCAGTGCAGCATGATCAGGAGAGCCAACAGGCATAATAGAGGGGCGGTTGGGGGTAACCCTCCAAGATTCTATACAGGAAAGGAGCCCACCAACTTCCCATTCCTTCCACACAAGGAAAGGAAAAATTAGAAAGGCCAAGTACCAGTGACCCCAAAACTAATTTGTTACGTTCTGCAATCTGAGAGCTCCTGAGGGCTCCCACAAGAGCATCTGTCTTGAGTAAATGGAGGGACCTACAGACAATCTGAAATCATTTCTGGAGACGTAGACCTAATCCCTGAAAAAAAGCATTCTTAACCTTAGCAACAGCACCTACCATTCTACAATCTTCCCATACCACGAAACATTATGAGGTAAGTATCAGTATTCCCAACTAATGGAAGACGACATTAAGGCACAGAGAAATTAAGCAACTTGCCCAATGCCACTCAACTAGTAAGCATCAGAACCAGGATGTGAACCCAAGACTGCCAGATTCCAGTCTGGGCTTTTTCCACTGCTCCAAGATACTTTACAGAGCCAGGCCTGGGCCACATCTTTAGAAACCATGGGATCAGCTACATGAATCTTCTGGAATCTTAAAAGAATGCTTAACTGAGAGAAACAATTGAGTTATACTTTAATTCTTGCCAATTTCTACCCATCTATACAGTTTCTCTCCATAAGAAAGAAATAATGCACCTATAAATAAAAGAAGTAGTGAATTTAGAAATAAAACACTGGTGTCATATAAGCAAATATCAACTTGTACTGAATTTGAGTTTTCTAAGTTTAGGCTGATCTGATGGCTCTATATAATCCCTATTTTTCATAAAGAGCATGAATTATATCATGCACATTCATTAAGGTTTTTTTTTCCATTAAAAGGAGCGGTGGCAGTATCCTTTCGGGTCATGCACGTGGAGTGGGAGGGCTGCCACCCCCATCTCTCCTGCAGGCCCTTACGGTGGTATAGCCAGCAAGAGAGGGCCAGCAACACACCAGTCATGCCCAGCTCAAGCTCAAAACTGCACCACCTTTCACCTTGGGCCCCCGGGAACCTGAAGCTCCAGGCATGTCGTTTCTGGGCCCGAGGTGGCTGTGTTATGTCAAGGCAGTGATACCCCCTCGACTGGGACAGGCTATGCAGGCTGTGAGGTACAGCTGGTTCTGGGTTATAAGCTGGATTATTTGGGCAGTTTGTGCCTACAGCCACCGTCACAGATGACTGTAGTCAAAGTAGGTTTATGCTGACTTCTTCTGCAGAGAAAGCCCAACCCTCTGCTGGAGTTCGAGGCATTGCTATTATCTGTCCAATCTCACCCCACCCCCAGATCACCACAGCACTGCCAACTCTACTTCTAAATGGCCCTGACCTAGCTTTTCTCACAGCCTGCCCACCACCTCACTCCAAGGCATGTTGTTCCCCCAAGGAGAGAAAACAAGCCCACAATGGCTGATTACTGCTCTGGATTCCACAGGCCAGTCAGCAAATTTCCCAAATGCACCAGGTCCCTGAGAGGTTGGCCTAAGTAAGAGCTGTAGGTTGAACTGTTGAATTCTTTCTCTTCTTTTCTTTTTTTTAAACTGCTTTAGAGGTATGATTGACATATAAAAAGCTGTAGATATTTAATGTGTACAATTTGATGGGTTTGGAAGTAGGTATACACCCATGAAACCATCGTCACAATCAATGCCATAAACCTACTCATCACCTTCAAAAGTTTCTTCCTGCTCCCTTTGTTTTGTATTTTGTTTTTTCCTTTTGTGGTAAGAACACTTAAAATAAGATCTACCCTCACAGTAAATTTCTAAGTATACAATACAGTATTATTAATCATAGGCCCTATGTTGTACATTAAATCTCCAGAACTTCTTTATCTTGCATAACTGAAACTCTGTACCCTTTGACCAACACCTCTCCATTTCTTCCTCCCTGTAGGTTAGATTCTTCCTCACTGAGGAAGGTGCTTGGAAGACAGAGCAGGACTCAGCCCACACAAAAGCCACCTGCTAAACTGGAGCAATGAGTCTACTTCACAGCTTCCTGAGCTCCAAGAACATCATTCCTGGCACAAACCCCATGACAGTGAGCCAGTAGAAATCCATTTACCTTCCTTTGGAGCGGGAATTTTGGAGCTGACTGCTCTGCGCTTTTGTTTCTGAAAAACAAAACAAACCACCACAATATATGGCTCTTATCAATTCTCAAGGGCCTATCCTGGGCCCATGTGCTGTGCTGAAGAACTAAGCAGCCCCAGAAAACAAACCAGCAAAGAGCCAACAAGCCAAATGGGGCACTGGCTGCAGTCAGGTGACAGGCACCTACCTGAACCGTTACATTCTCCTGCAGGGGTAGATTGTCCTTCGGGTGTAAGGGAAGAAGCTGTAAGAGTTCTGGGTTTATTGCAGCCACATCATCAAAATCAATCTGCAAGGAGCAAGTAAAACTTCTGTGAACAACATAGCTTGTTCAATCCAACTGCATCTCTGCAATCAAGGCTACCCCTAGATTCAGACTTTATAAACTTTAAGTTCCACCAAGTACTAATAGCTATAAACAAATATTTATTCCCTAGTCGTGTTTTACCATCTAGATGGATATTGGTTTCTGATTCCGAGCCAATGGTAGCTGTCAGTGATGAGAATGAGGTGAAGAGGAAGGCAGACAGGCAGGCAAACAGGAAGTCCACAGTAGATCTAGGCCACTCGGCTCCCCTAATGCTCTGCGGGGCAGTGGGGTCCTGCTGGGCACAGCCCCCTGAGCACCCCTTGCTGCCTGACACCAAGGAGGAAACAAGTTCTAACTGCCCACTGATAGTCAAATGGAGGGCCCTTCAGGATCTTATGGGCAGGGACCAGTTCCCGAGAGCTGCTACCTAATCCTAAATCTACCTACATTTTCTACTGGGCCCAGAAACTTCGGGCCCAGAAGCTTCTTCCCCAGTCACAGTGTCCTGCTCAGGCCTTCCCTACTTCCTGCTCATGCCTGCAATGAGGTCACAATTCTAGGTTTACATCACCAGAGTCCTGAAACCCTCTGGGGACAACTCAAACTTCACCAGCATACTTCACAGCAGGTTCAAACACACCTAAATAGTACCAACTTGATTATTTCTGTTTCAAAATGTGAAAGAGCTGAAGCATGTACTCCAGGGTGAGAGCTTCACCTCCTACATATGCAACCTTTATGTATTAATTAGCTATTCAAACACTTATTAGGCATGAGTAAGGCCGTAGGGGGAAGGTATTCAAAAATGAATTAAGACATGTATCGCCCTTGCTTTCAGTGAGCTCACATTCTAGTGGGAGACAGAAGCCATGTGCACAAAGGGCTAGAAACCAAAGCAGCATGGGATAGACGAGGAGGACAGAACCACCAAATGCAAAAGCTGGCGAGTACTTCAGTAGCCAGGCTTCTATCCACTTTTCTTGGACAGCTACAGACCCTTACCCTCCCCCGCTCCCCCGATTCCAATCCCTAAACTACAGAGAGCATAAACAACACAGGAGACCAAAGTTCTGACATTAACTGATCCTCACTTTGATGATTCAGGAGGAAGGAATAAGAGTGAGAGTGTGAAGGCAGCGAGACACTAGGCAGGATCATAGAGTGGGGAACTGCCCCATTTGTCCCTGGCACTACTTTGGAAGGAGTGTGTGGTATAAAGAAAAAAAATTGATTGGGATCAGATCTTGAAAAGGCTTTAATTCCTCACTAAGAAGTTTGGACTTTATTCCAAAGGCAATATTTAAGCTGGAGTGAGACCCAATAAAAGCTGTATTTCTAAACAAACAACAAAAACAAAAATAAGTCACACGGAACTGCTAATAGATGGTTGAAAGGAATTTTAGGAACCTCTTGATTCAAGGACAGATAATGTAAAGAATTCAGTTCTTCTATTTCTCAGATATACCACCTAAATATATGCATACCTACCATAAGGCACTATGCTATGCAAGTCCTTTACATGTGTTATCTGTTAAGCTCCACGGAAGAGGGTCCAGGTCTGTCTTATTCACTTCAGTATCCCCAGTACCAAACACACTGGCTGGCATTTTGGAACCAGTACAAAAGGATTTGTTGAATAAGTCCTCAAAACAACCCCAAATAAGTAGATATTATTATCATCCTCATTTTAGAAATGAGGAAGTTGAATTTTTAAGAGGGACAGAAACGTGCCTGAGAACACATTAAGTAGTGGCAGAGCCAGACTCTAGAATCCAGGTTTTCATATGCTTAGCCTGGTGACCTCTTCACCACACCACAATGCCTCTAAAACATAAATATCTTAGGCACATCCCTCCTCTCCTCAAAATCCTTCCAAGGCTCCCACTGCCTACAGAATAAAATCTTAAACAACTTAGTGCCAGAGACAAAGACCCTCTAGTTTCCTTTTTTAGCCATTTTGCTGCTGCCAAGCATCCTTGGCCTTCCTCAATGCCCGGAGCCAGCTTCTCTACCAGTCCCCATGAGGGCCATCTCACTGTTTCTGCTAAGCTTTCTGGCCCCCACAAGCCCAGCTCATCCTCAGTGAGTTTCCACCTCTGAGCTGCTCTAGCATTATTCATCTGTAGTTGCCTTCTATTATTTGGTGTTTCAGAAACATACTTTTGTCTCCCCAACTAGATTATCAATTTTGCTCCCCAAATCAATATCATAGGTAGTGTGCACTCAGAGCTAGCTTGGGTGAGCAAGGTTTTAGAATTCTGTGCAGTTTACTTTCTAGAAACACAATAGAAACTGTTGATTGCTTCAATTTAGAACAGGCCTGCCTAAATAAAATCCCAATGCATTCAAAGAGGACGATATTTAAGATTAGGGAGGACAAGTCGACATCAAAAACAAGGCTGACACAAGTTCCATTTCCACACACATCTTTTAGGTAGGAAGGTGTTAAATGTGGTACAGGCATACTCGTAGAACCTACCTCTTTGCCCTTTGTGGCTCCTCCTTCTGTCCATTCCACTGAAACGCAGGATTTCTCCAAGTTCACAGTCCTTATGTTGGCACTGTGAATTAAGCCTATAGTATGAAAAGATCAGAGTTACCCATATTTTTCACTTTTAGGATCCCACAGGGACTCTTAATGTAGAGTTGGCCTGAAGGAAGGGACAGTTGACTTTCTTTCTAACCCCAGGAGACAAACCTCCTGGCACTTCACCCTTGGAATATCCCACAGTGAGGTAGGCAAGGAACAGTTCTTAAAACTGAGCTGCAGAGGATAAGGACTCATCCCTACTCAAAAGAGAGCCTACAGTGGGGTGAAGGTATGTTTGGGCAGGAGAATCACTCTAGTGCTTAGGTGAGCAGTTCCTCAACACAGCACTGAGGCTCTAGCGCCCTCAGGTTTCCCTATCTCACTCCTGACCTTTATGTCTGACCATTCTAGTGATATGGGTATTAGACCTGCCCGAGTTGAGGTAGCTGCTCAACTAAAAAAGAGAGGGCAGGATTGCAAGCTCCTGAAGAGCAGGGATCTCGTCTGTCTCGTTACCCTGAATCCCAGTATCTGACATACTGCAAGTGCACAGTGTTTATGGGAGAATAGAGGGGCGAGAAAGCCGAGGTCCCTGCAAGAGCAGGGCAGTTGCAGGGGCTAACTTTGGAGGGGAAATGAATCCAGCAACCCTGACGTCCCGGAGAAGTCCAGTGACACAAAGGAGCTCCGCCCATTCCTGGAGGACGGGGAGGGGACCCACCGCCAGTGCAGAGGCCCCTGGCCCTGGTAGAGAAGACTGACTGCCAGTGCGGAGACCTAGACCTGGAGGGTGGAGGGGAATCCCCAGTAGTGATTCAGGGCCTGCTGTTTGGGGAGGGGAGGTAATCTCTGCCCTCTCAGCCCACGGGTCCCCTTGGCCTCAGGACCCCGCCCCTCACCATTACTGCGTTGTATCTTGATGGCGAGACCGGGAAACAGGCGAGCCTGAAGAAGCGACGAGTCCATGGGTAGGCAGGAGCTCCGGGAAGAGAAACGCGAAATGCCAGAAAACCACAACTCTGCCGACACTGCGAAGTCTTAACGCCGCGTAAACCGCCGAAGTTTAAATCCCGCGCGCCGGCGTCCCTGAACGTCACCACGCTGTCGTCGGCCTCTCTTCCGCCAATCAGCGGCGCCCTGCGGAGCCTGTTGGGATACGTAGTCTCCGGGGGGGGGGGCCTTCCGGGGCCTGGGACCGTTCACTCGTCTGACCACAGCCGAGAACGCAGGGCTTGGTGGGAGCTTCGCGAGCCCTCGCGGCCGGAGGGGACAGGTTATAGGCCTTCAATCAGAGGGTTGCAGTACTGCTGGGGTTCCCTAAACTGAGAAACCTCAAGATGGTGTCTCAGAGGGAGGGCTCACGGGTCCTACAGTCATGGGTTCGAATCCGAACTTCTTTAGTTGCCTGCTCAGTGACCTCGGACAAGTTACAAACTTTTCCTCTTCACACAGTGGGGAGCATGATTCCTCCCTCGCGGAATTATTGCTAAGTTTCAATGAGGGGCTACATTTACAGTGAATGGAAGACCAGATTCGCTAGCTTTTTAATCGAGTGTCTACCACGTGGTAGGCATGGTGCAAGGCGCTGGAGATAGCAATAATGAAAGCGACACGTAGTTCTTGCCCTCGAACTAACATTTCTAACGTGAACAGGGGACAAAAAGAAGCAAATTACAAGTAAATTACGATACGTAGTAAGTGCTCTGAGGGAAACCAAGAACTGGAATACAGAAAAATGGAGGAACCTACTTTAGATAAAATGGTCAGGGAAGAAATCTTTGAAGTGATACTTAACCTGACTCTAGAGAACAAGGAGGAATGTCAAAATGAAGGGCAGGGAGGTGGAGAGGCTTCCAGACTAAGATCTGAGAATGATATATGCAAAGGCCCTGAGGTGGGACAGAACTTGATCTTGAAGAACTGAAAGAAGCCCATATGGATGGAAGGCAATAGGTGAGGGGGAGAAGAGTGAGATCAATTTAGCATCTTGTATCCCATAGTAATATTATAATTTTGGCTTTTGTCCTAATGAGAAATCATTGAAGAATTTTGAGCAGAGGAGTGACAAGATCTGAATTACATTTGATTTTATGTTCATTGGGCTTGCTGCTGTGTAGAGAACTGATTTGAAGGGGGCAGAACTGGAAGTGAGGTGACCTAGTAGGCAAGAGATTATACCGGCCTAGCCTGGGGTCATGATACTGGAAATGTAGCTAAGAGGATGGATTAAAGGTGTACCTTATTTGGGAGGTGGAAAGGTGGAGTGAATGGGTCTTGCTGATGGGTTTGTGACAGGATTTCAGTCTAAAATGAAACAGGAGGATCTGAAATGGAGAATCTCACAAAGGTACCCTCCAAAGAATGGAACTTAGAGACTGATTTCCCATAATTGCCTGGTTTACAGAAAACAGGCTTATTTCCTGACCAATGAACATCCACCAAGAATTACTCCCCATCCTCAAGCCAATGAACTTAATACTTTTGGACTCTGGTCAGACTTGCTTCTGGTCCATAAACACAACTCTGCCCAAACCCTCAACGGACTTGCTTGTATCTTGCTACATCATATGTTTCTCAAATTGCAACTCAATTTCTGGTAATTCGAGCTTGCCTTGGTTTGCCTCTATTTAGGTTGACAGGTTGGATACGTGGGTGAAGGAGAAGGGATAATCATGGACGACTGCTGGTTTCTGGCTAGAGCAACTGGGTGGGTGGTGGACTATTTCTTGAAATAGGGGAGTGGGGTTATGAAGGAAACAGTTTGGGGGGGTTAGGTCAAAAGCTTCACTTTGGTCATGTTGAGTCTGAGATATATACAAGACTTCAGAGTGAAGGTGTCAGGTTAGCAGTTGGATACACAAATTAGGAGCTCAGGGAGAGATCCAGGCCAGAGACAGAGATTTGGCAGTCATTTTAGGTAGATGTATTCAGAGTCCTGGAACTAAATGAGATCTCCTAGGGAGATAGTATAGATGGAGATGAGAAGAACCATCATGGAGCCATGGGGCATACCAGCATTTTGAGGGAGGGCAGAGGAGGAGCAAAGGAGGTGAGATTAGAGCAGTTTGAAGGGATGAGGAAAACCAGGGAGTAGAAGTAGAGGAAGGAATGAAGGAGGAAGTAACTCTGGAGAACTGCAGTAAGGACAGGCAAGATGAGGACATGGAAGTATCCTTTAAATTTGCTAGCACCTAAGTCATTGGTGACCTTGAGCAGTCTTGGTAAAGTATTGAAGATGAAAGTCAGAGTAGAGAGAGAAATGGGATATTGTTTACAGTTACATATATATGCGATAAAAGAATAAAGATATGCCTGGGAATGATAAACACTAAGATTCAAGAGAGCAGTTGCCTCTGGCAGAGAGAGTAAAGTGGTTGGAGAGGGGTACTTCAACAAAATAGAATTTTGTTTTTTAACATGAATCATGGGTATACATGATGTTCATTATGTTATTTTCTGTGCCTCCTGAGTTAGGAGGGCAATATAAATTCAGACCCATCCCCACCTTTTTTGCTTTTTCCACCTGTGGGTCCAAGTAGTTGCAAACTTCCTTGCTGCTTCCCAAGGCCCTTGGGGCAATTGGGGTTTTGCAGGGGGCATTTCCAGTTCCTCAACCTTGGGCAGACCTAGTGAATTTCTCCTGGCCCTGCATGGGTGATAAAACTCCAGCCCTCATAACTTGTTTCTGATTCCAATACCCTCCTGTTATAGGAACCTGAAGTCAAGGACTTAACACCGAGTGGTCCAAAAACAGTAAAACCTACAGGAAACTCAGAGTCTCCAAAGTCGAGAATTCCTTTTGTGCCAAAAATGAAGAGAGTAGTCAGAGCAGCAAGGGGAACTGACCCAGAAGAGTCCTATGGTCTGAGAATAATGAAACCTCTAGGACTTTCAGAAACACAAAGCCATTAAATTGGGGACACTTATGTGTGCCAGGGACTCCAACATATTACCATGTACATATCACCACAACAGAGAGAAAAAGAAGCCCTCCCTTCCTTGAACTGGTAATAGAACAATCAGAGTCTATAAAATTGGTATGCTTTACGTCAAAAAAATAGCAAGTTAAAAAAATCATTGTGAAAGGATAGAACAATATGTTTAAAAAAAAGACATATATGAAAAAAACAAAAACTAGAAACACTTTAAAAGTACAGCCACTGGGGCTTCCCTGGTGGCGCAGTGGTTGAGAGTCTGCCTGCCAATGCAGGGGACACGGGTTCGAGCCCTGGTCTGGGAAGATCCCACATGCCGCGGAGCAACTAGGCCCGTGAGCCACAACTACTGAGCCTGCGCGTCTGGAGCCTGTGCTCTGCAACAAGAGAGGCCGCGATAATGAGAGGCCCGCGCACCGCGATGAAGAGTGGCCCCCGCTTGCCAGAACTAGAGAAAGCCCTCGCACAGAAACGAAGACCCAACACAGCCAGAAATGAATAAATAAATAAATAAATTTATAAAAGTACAGCCACTGAAATAAAAAAACCTCTGGAACTGTACTACAGTTTCCAATTAATTAAATGATTCAGTGGATGCTAGGTGAAAGGTTACTGAGTACAGGATGTTTGTATGGTGCCGGAGTATTGCTCCACAGATTATTTGTTAACAATTTGTAAAGGGAAAGCACACCTTTACATGAAAAAACGTGGCAGTCACCATTATAACCAAGTGATCAAACAGTATCACCAGTAGTGAGGCACCCTGACATTAAGTGTCTCCTGATAGGATACAAGATGAAGTACACAGCATCATCTAGGAGATAATGATGCCAAAAATGTGTAAGCTAAATCCAGTCCAGCCTCTAGACTTAGGTTTTATTCATTATTTTTTTCTGAACTACTTGAAAGTTGTGTTAAACACAATTCAACCGAGTAAATTTGAAGATCTAATTGGCGATTACACTGGTGACTCATGAATCACTCATGAATCGGGCAGCATCCCATTTAGCAACTAGGAGGGTGCTCTAAGTGGCTGTATAAAATGGAAGGTTTTTATAGGAAGGAGGGTGGGGAAAGGGAGCTATTAGCAAAAGAGAAGAAAGGATTATTTTTAGGCCAGGACATCTTTTTGTGGGGGAAGGGACTGGCAAGGGTTTTATTATACAGATTGACTCTTCTTTCTCTGGGGAATGAAGAAGGCCCATTTGGCAGATTACCTCATTGATGCTGACTAGAAAATTCCAGACTAAGTGATTAAGATTACATTTCCAGTGAAGGTTGAAACTGCCATAGGTTAGGTATTAAATCTAGGATTGGTGTCATGGGCTTTAGCACAAGTGACACCATTTTGGGCCTGTGGTTTTTCTCTTTAACAGTTGCAAACATCATGACTCTTTAGCTCTAAGTATTTCAACATGCATCTCCCAAGAACAAGACCATTCTCCCACATAATTACAGTATCATTATTATACTTAAAAAATTGAAAATAATTCCCTAAAGTCTTTTATATCTAGAAATGAGATTTGTTTTTAAATTATTCAATAATCCAGTGGGCCAGCAGTGAGGGATGGGGAGACAGGAAATAACTGTGGCCATGAATTGATGATAGTAGATGCAGGCTAATGGAAAATGGTGTCTTTGCACTTAACGTTTATTTGTTTGAAAAATTTTTTTAAAGTTTTTTTTTTTTTTTTTTTTGCTGTGGACCATTTTTAAAGTCTTTATTTAATTTGTTACAATATTGCTTCTGTTTTATGTTTTGGTTTTTTGACCATGATGCATGTGGGATTCTAGCTCCGCGACCAGAGATGGAACTCGAACCCCCACCCCCTGCATTGGAAGGCGAAGTCTCAACCACTGGACTGAAGAGGGGTTGAGGATTTGAAAAACTAGAGTGAAAACCGAGAAATCCATGAGAAGACGGAAGGTAGTTGGGGGCCAGTTGTGGGGAGACTGTGACTGTAGCCAGAGTGGAAGGGTGTCAGATGCCTTGAGATGGGGGTGAGGCTGAGGGAGAGCTATTTCAGTTGTGCTCACCTGTGCCTCTCCCCTCCTCACCCCCACTCCCCAGGACCCTGGATGGATCATTACCTGCCCCATTGCCTCATGAGGCTGTAAACTCAGCACTCTAGCCTGACTAGGTAGGGCTAGACCAGTGGACCTTAAACATTACCTCCCCACCTGCTTCATATCCTAGGGTCTGGGCCTTAGCCTTCCCCTAAATTCACTGACACCCCTAAAATAATAGGAACTCAAAGGGAAACATATTTGCAATGAAAGAAAAACAACAAACAGAGAAACCTATATTAGATGAAGCTGAGTTAGTAGACCTGGTCAAGTTTAAAATAAGTATAAATAAATATCCTCAAAATATAAGGGAGGATATTGTTAACCTAAGGTAGGAACAAACAAGAAGAATCAGTTGGAAATACTGGGAATGAAAAATTTAATAGTTGAAATCCATACATGGATTGAATAGCAGAATGGTTACAGCCAAAATGAAACGATGAGCAATAAGATCAGGGTGAGGATTCTTCCAAACGGCATCAGGAAGGGATAAAGAAAACAAGAAAGATAGAAAACAAATGAGCTAGTTGTTTTTTTTGTTTTGTTTTGTTTTTTGTTTTTTTTTAATTTATTATTATTATTTTAAATTAATTTATTTAATTATTTTTGGCTGTGTTGGGTCTTCGTTTCTGTGTGAGGGCTTTCTCCAGCTGCGGCAAGCGGGGGCCACTCTTCATCGCGGTGCGCGGGCCTCTCACCATCGCGGCCTCTCTTGTTGTGGAGCACAGGCTCCAGACACACAGGCTCAGTAGTTGTGGCTCACGGGCCTAGTCGCTCCGCGGCATGTGGGATCCTCCCAGACCAGGGCTCGAACCCATGTCCCCTGCATTAGTAGGCAGACTCTCAACCACTGCGCCACCAGGGAAGCCCCCTGAGTTAGTTGTTTATGACCCACACTGTTGGTGACTAATTCTGCAGCCGTTCCCAGCCCCCTTCTCCCTTACTTATCTCCACATTGGAGATAGAAAAAGAAGGGACTGAAATGAGGATCATTTGCTGGTAATATGTCCTCCCCCTTTTTTCTTGCCTTGGACATGGATGTTTTGTCTGGAGCTGTGACAGCTGTCTTGCGATCATGAGGTAGGTTGATAGTCATCAGATCAAAAAAATTCAACACACTCAGGACAGCCAAGTAGGAAGGTAGGAAGAGCCCAAGAAGGTTCTTGGTGGCTGAACAGTTGAACTAATGCCAGCAACCACCTACAATCCAACTCCTTGCTGTGTAACTACAAACAAAAGAAAAGAAAACAAAAACCCACGTGTTTATTTTTTTAAATTATTTATTTATTTATTTGGCTGCGCTGGGTCTTAGTTGTGGCGTGTGGGATCTTTTTATTTGCAGCATGCGAACTCTTAGTTGAAGCATGTGGGATCTAGTTCCCTGACCAGGGATCAAACCCGGGCCCCCTGAATTAGGAGCATGGAGTCTTAGCCACTGGACCACCAGGGAAGTCCCCCAACTTGCTTATTTAAGCCACCATTATTCATGTTTTCTTTAATCAGCAACTGAAAACATACCTAACTAAAATATTCCTAACTGATGCCTTGTTCAATAATTTGAAAAAGAACTACAAAGTTGAGATTCAAAGAAATGAGAGGGGAAAAGGTAGAAATCAGTGAAAAAGAGATTTAAAAGAAGTATTTTAGGACTTCCCTGGTGGCCCAGTGGTTAAGAATCCACCTGCCAATGCAGGGGATACGGGTTCAAGCCCTGGTCGAGGAAGATCCCACATGCCGTGGAGCAACTCAGCCCGTGTGCCACAACTACTGAGCCTGCACTCTAGAGCCCATGAGCCACAACTACTGAGCCTGGGCGCCTAGAGGCTGTGCTCTGCAACAAGAGAAACCCGCGCACCGCAACAAAGAGTAGCCCCCACTCTCCACAACTAGAGAAAGCCAAAAATAAATACATAAATAAATTTTAAAAAAATGAAACTACATGCAATAGTAGAAGAAAACATGAGTGTATTTTTCTTAATAATCCGTGTGTGAAGAAAGCCTTTTGAACTATAACTCAAAATCCAGAAGAGATAAAAGATTTATAAATTTGACTCCATTAAAAAACACCTGCTTGGCCAAATGAAAAACTGGGAGAGAATATTAGCAACTTAACGATACATGGCAGATAAAGAACTAATGTCCTTAACACACAGAGAGCTCTTTAAAATAAAGGGAAACTTTTCCTTTCTGTGATGCATGGCTGAAAGATGGCAATGCAGGTTTCCGAGAAAAATTGAGGGGAGAGAGCAAACATAAAAATGGACAAAAGATATAAACAGAAAATACACACACACAAAAGATACAAAAATGAAAAATATACTCAACTTCTCTTATAAAAAAGAGAAAAAATACTCAACTTCACTTATAAAAAAGAGAAATGCAAATTAAAACTACACTGAGATACCATTTTTCACCATTTAGATAGGTAGAAATTTAAAAACTTGACAACATCCTGTTGACAAACCTGTGGGGAAACAGACACCCTCATATGTTGCTGGAGGGAGCACACTTGGAAACAAACTATAGAATTTGGCAGTATTTAACAAAACTACATGTGAATTTAGACTTTGACTCAACAATTCACTTCTGAGAATTTATCCCAAAATACACACTTAGAAATATGAAAAAACATATGCACAAAGCTATTAGTTCAGTATTATCCGTAATAGCAAAATTCTGTAAACAACTGAAATTCCCACCTATAGGGACTGACCGAATAAACTATAGTATGTCCACACAATGGAGTACTGTGCAGCCACAAAAGAATGAGGGAGATCTCTATAAACTGATGTTGCTTGATTTCCAGGGTGTATTATTAAGTGAAATAAGTAACGTGTATGTTACCTTTTGTTAAAGGAAATAAAATGTGTGATAATAATGATGATAATGTTTTTTTTTTTTCTTCAAAAAGAAACATGTAAAGATAAACCAGAAACTAATGAACACAGGGGAACACAGGGTGGAGGGGATGGGGTGGAGAGGATAAGGCCAAAAGTGACACTTCTCTTGAGTTTATTTATTTATTTTTATATTTATTTAATTTATTTTTTTAAATTTTAGGCCGCATTGGGTCTTCATTGATGCATGTGGGCTTTCTCTAGTTGCGGCGAGCGGGGGCTACTCTTATTGCGTTGCGCAGGCTTCTCATTGCGGTGGCTTCTCTTTGTTGCAGAGCACAGGCTCTAGGCGCATGGGCTTCAGTAGTTGCAGCACGCAGGCTCAGTAGTTGTGGCGCATGGGCTCAGTAGTTGTGGTGCATGGGCTCAGTAGTTGTGGTGCCCAGGCTTAGTTGCTCCATGGCATGTGGGATCTTCCTGGACCAGGGATGGAACCCGTGTCCCCTGCATTGGTAGGTGGATTCTTAACCACTGTGCCACCAGGGAAGTCCACTTCATAATTTTAAAATAGAAAAAATAGGGGCTTCCCTGGTGGCGCAGTGGTTGAGAATCTGCCTGCCAATGCAGGGGACACGGGTTCGAGCCCTGGTCTGGGAAGATCCCACATGCCGCGGAGTGACTAGGCCCGTGTGCCACAATTACTGAGCCTGCGCGTCTGGAGCCTATGCGCCACAACAAGAGGGGCCGCGATAGTGAGAGGCCTGCGCACCGCGATGAAGAGTGGCCCCCGCTCGCCGCAACTAGAGAAAGCCCTCGCACAGAAACGAAGACCCAACACAGCCATAAATAAATAAATTAATTAAAAAAAAAAAGAATAATGATGACACACATTGTATTTATTTAAAAAAAATAAAATAAAATAAAATAGAAAAAATAGAAAGGTTTTTAAAACGAGGGACTTTTTTTTTTTTTAGGTTTTTTTTTTTGCCGCGCCGTGCAGCATGCGGGATCTTAGTTCCCCGATCAGGGATCAAACCTGTGCCCCCTGCATTGAGAGTAAGGAGTCTTAACCACTAGACCACCAGGGAAGTCCCAGTGAGGCACTTTTTAACTCCAGGAAAATAAAAAGTTATACATGGTAAGAAAGGTAATCATAGAACTCTACTTGGCTTGGCTCAAACAATATTGAATGTTGAAATACAATCACATGGGGATGATGGGCATGGGGAAGAAGGGGTGTGAGGGAGAAAACATCCTCATCTCGCTTGATGGTAAGTGTCAGAAACAAGGCAAAACACCTAAAATGTAGTTGCTTGTGCTAAACCGCACATCACCAGACTGAGGCTTAATTACAGTTTTGGTTCTCCTAGAAATGGAATCTTCAACCAGTCAATCAGGAATTGCCTGGTCAGTACTAGTAAGGTCATCTGCCTGATAGACTCCTGCCCTCCCCTAAAGGAAAGGAACTTTGTCATGACCAACCCGACTTTTGGCAGAGTACAACTTCCTTGTTCCTGCTCCCTTCTGCTTATAAAAGTCTTTCATCTTGTACAGCTCCTCCGAGCTCCTTTCTCTCTGCTACATTGGACAGTGCCCAGTTCATGAATCATTGAATAAAGCCAATAAGATCATTAAAATTTGCTCAGTTGAATTTTGTTTTTTTAATATAAATCAAGAAATAATGTTTAAAATTAGTGACTTAACCAACGAGGACCTACTGTATAGCACACAGGACTATGCTCATTATTTTTTAATAACCTATAAGGGAAAAGAATCTGAAAAAGAATATATATATATATATATATATATATATATGTAACTGAATCACTGTGCTGTACATCTGAAGCTAACACAACATTGTAAATCAAGTATAAGTCAATAAAAAATTTTTTTTAATTTTTTAAAAATAAAAAATAAATAAAATTAGTGACTTAGGCAACAGTATAGTCTGTTATTCTGAAACACAGGCCATATCCAGTAGAAGAAACTGCTGAGAGTTAACAGCGGTTGCTTCTGATGACAGAAATGGGGTGTGAGGTGGGATGTAGAGAAAAAGTGAGTAATAGTTTGTTTGTTTGTTTTTAAATGCTATTTAGCAGTATCTGCCTTCTGCTTTGAATACTGCCTGTGGTGAGGAGATAACTTGCTGGTTCTGGAGATCTTGATAGTGCCTATTAAGGGACAAGCCAAGGTGTTACAGTTTAGGACTCCTGAGAAGAAATTCAGCTCCCATTCAGCACTGCCCCTTCCCTTACACCACTCTCTTCCACTGCTTGAATTATGATTACAGTATTTATGTTTTTCCAGGCACATGAATAATTTCCCCTAGATTGTGTACTCTTTTTTAAAAATTTTATTGAAGTATAGTTGATTTACAATGTTGTGTTAATTTCTGCTATACAGCAAAGTGATTCAGCTACACATATATATTCTTTTTCATATTCTTTTCCATTATGGTTTATCAAAGGATATTGAATATGGTTCCCTGTGCTATAGAGTAGGACCTTTTTGTTTATTAGATTGTGTACTCCTCGAAGACAACTCAGTTTGATTTGTCTGCCTCCTTCCTTCTTCCATTTTCCATTCTTTTTTCTTGCCTACCATCTCTCTCCCTCCCTCCCTCCCTCTCTCTCTCTCTCTCTCTCTGCCTCTCTTTCTCTTTTCATAGCAGCCCTGCCTGTCTGTCTGTCTATCTATCTGTCTGTCTATCTGTCTGTCTATCTATCTATCTATCTATCTATCTATCTATCTATCTATCTATCATCTTTGGCCCTCACGAGATGATTATTCTCCTGGGTTCATGACATTATCATCAGTGGTCTATGGAAGGCTCCTCTTGCTATTCATTCATTTATCTATTTATCATTAATTATTTCTTTATTTTATTCTCATTCGCCTTCTTTTCCCAGGCAAATATCCCACTATGTTTAATATATATCTTCTTGTTTTTTGTTCTTATAAAATGGGTATTGTGTGCATGTATTATTTACGTGCAAGGATTTTAAAAGTTATATTAATATTATTGTATCGTGCATCTCATTTTTATCACTAAACATTCTATTTTTGATGCAATGCGACATCTAATACATTATTTCCAACTGTTGCATAATAGTACATTTTACCCATTTTACCTGCTGTTCTCCCAGTGATGGATGTCAGGTTGTCTCCAAGGATGCTGCAGACAATGCTCCATAAAATAAAATTAGGCCTTTATTTCACATCATACAGAAAAAAAATCTAGATAATTAGGGATTCAATTGTAAAAACGTTAAAACTTTCAGAAGAAAATACGACTATATTTTTATAACGTTAGGGTAGGGAAAGATTTCTTAAAATCTAGAAAACTATAAAGTGAAAATTCAGGAATTGAATATATTAAAACTTCTGTATGATAATAAACAAATAAAAAAACAACTGACAGACTACAGGAAATAACTTGCAATACATATAAACTGTCAAAGGTTTAGTTTCCTCAATATAAAGAGTAAGAACCCCTACAAGTCAATAAGCAAAAGATAAAAAACAAGTTAAAAATGGATAAAAGACCAGAACAGGCAGTTCCGGGAATGGGAAACTGGAATTACCAATAAACATGAGAAGATACTCACATGTATTTCTCTCTATGTATTTTTAAAAGATTACTTGTTACCTAAGTCTCTGAGTGTTAAAACACATCTTCTGGGTTGAATTATTATCATAATAAGTACATGATTGATCAAAACAAGATAAGAATTTTCAACCTAAAAAGTAAAAAGTAAAGTAAAAAACAAAGTAAAAATTTACTAAAAAGTAAAAATTTATTGGAAATACATCTAATGAGATGAACAAACTTTTATTTTTCAGTTGGTATACATAAAGTGAGACAGAGTTTGTTGCCAATTCTATTCTTATTTTTGTTTTCACAAGTAAAAGATCTAAGAAACCTTAAAATAAATAAATAGATTGGAGTTGGAGAGAGTTTTTTATAGTAATGTCACTATATGTCCCTTTGTTGGATGTCCTAGGCATTGTGGTATACTCAAACAATGGAATACTGTGCAGAAAATAAAATGGATGTACTGGAACTAGGTTTACAGATACCAACACAAATAAATCTTGAAAATGTAATGTTGAATTAAAAAAAAAAGGAAGTTAGGGACTTCCCTGATGGTCCAGTGGGTTAGACTCCGCGCTCCCAATGCAGGGGGCCTGGGTTCAATTCCTGGCCAGGGAACTAGATTCTGCATGCATCCAGCAACTAAGAGTCTGCATGCCACAACTAAGAAGTGCACATGCCACATCTAAGAGGTGCGCATGCCACAACTAAGAAGTCCACATGCCACAACTCTGAGCCCGCATGCTGCAACTAAAAAAAAAAGATCCTGCATGCCACAACTAAAAAAAAAAAAAATCCCGCATGCCGCAATGAAGATCTCGCGTGCTGCAACTTAGACCCAGTGCAGCCAAAATAAATAAATAAATATCTTTCTTAAAAAAGGAAGTTACAGGGAATTCCCTGGCGGTCCAGTGGTTAGGACTCTGCACTTTCACTGCTGAGGGCCCAGGTTCAATCATTGGTCAGGGAGCTAGGGGAGCTAGGATCCCCAGAAGCCCCACTATGTGGCCAAAAAAAGGAAGTTACCAAAGGATGGATGAAGTAAGATATTTATATTAAATATATATTTCTTTAATTAATTATTTTAATGATTTGTTTATTTATTAATTATATTAATAATTATATTAAATTTAAAAAACACATAACTTGGGACTTCCCTGGTGGTGCAGTGGTTAAGACTCCGTGCTCCCAATGCAGGGGGCCTGGGTTCGATCCCTGGTCAGGGAACTAGATCCCACGTGCATGCTGCAACTAGGGAGCCGGTGAGCCGTAACTAAGGAGCCCCCTTGCTGCAACTAAGACCCAGTGCAACCAAATAAATAAATAAAATAAGTATTAAAAAAAGACATGAAAAACACATGACTGACATTGTTGGTGGATGGAGGACACACCAACTTCAGCGGAGTAGGTATCAATGGATAGAGGGGGAGTAAATGGGATTGGGGGAACAAATGCAGGCTTCAAATGTGTATATAAGGTTTTGGTTTTTGTTTTGTTTTTATAAGAGAACATCCACACTTTTATTTATTTACTTTTTAATAAATTTAAATTCTTGAGGGATACAGCATCACACAGATTCTGAGTTCAATGGCCTTAGCAGGAAAGTTGCTTCAGAATTCGGCAGGAACCATGCCATTGTTTCCATGGGCATGAATTACCTTTTCCCAGTTACTCTCTTTGGTTTGGTTTGCCACCAGGAGTCACTGTGCTGTCTCTGCTTTGTACACATAAGGACATCTCTTGCTTAGATAGAATTCGGTTTCATCCCAAGCATAAACACCTTCAGTTCTCAGAAGAGCTGTGTGCTCCCTCTGCTTCCAGAGACCCTGCTTAGAGCCAGCAAAAATGGCCTTGCACCAGAGCCTTCCAGACATATTCATCATTTTAAAGTCCTCTTCCCAGCAGGCCTCCACAGGCTCCAAAACGGAGGTAAGGGAGCTATGTTAACTTTTGTTTACTTTTCAAACATATCTAAAGCACATCTGAAAAAATGTTCATATCTATTAAATCTGAGTATCAGGTGTGTTTTTGTCCTCTACACTTTTCTGTGGAGTTAGAAATAGTTCATGATGAACTTTTAAAGTAATAAAGAATGAGGAGTGAGGAAGTAGAGACCAGGGGAAAAACTAAGAACTCTGTTTTACTATAGAAGTTATTTCACCTAAATGTATCCTGAAATCTCTGCTGTTTGAATCAATTTCAAAGCACTGTTTAGATAATTACAAAAGTCATTTAAAACATCTAGTATGAAAATTAATTAATTCAAAATGGTACCAGTTGATGCAAATGCATCCACAGTAAAGACTACTAAGCTTCGAGGTGAAACTCAGTGGAAACTAATTGTTTAGAATGAAAGTTTCATTTGTTCTCTTGTGGCTGTAGGAAAGTTTGTTTTTAATAAAGAGATTTCTGTCCGAATTTTTCTCTGAAACAAAAATACCCAGTGAAGTTTTTTCTTTGTTGTGGTTGATCACTATATTCCAAAAGGAGACTGCAGTTGGAGGGTGATGTAGGTCTAGTAAGTTCACCCTCCCCCGCTGCCCCTTCCTGTACCCCCTCCACCGTCTTACCCTCTCCCTTTCTTTTTCAGCTGGGAGTTGATGGAGGCTACCTGGCCTGCAGGGATGAACCAGCGGGGAGGAAAGATAGCTGGTGCCCTGGAGGGGGACGGTCTTTGATGGGAGGAGGGCAGAGGAAGGGACCCTCTGCTGGGCGCTGTTAGGTTGGGGCGTGGGAAGATAAGGAAGTAGCTTCTGCTTTCTCAGCGACTTCTGTAGTGGGGTTATCTGCTGAACTTGAGAGCTGGGGAGGAGGTGTGGGATGGTTTCGGTGAGAGAAGAAGGTATATAGTGAGCGCCTCGAGAGTGGGAAGCAGAGCCAACTAGAGACATGTCGAGTAATATCCAGACCTTCATCAGAGGCCTGGCTCAGTGGTCTGATTTTTCCAGCAGTTCAGCTGCTACAGGGCAGATGCTGAAAAGGTAGAGGAATATAAGGGCCAGAGGGGTGGGAGGAGGAGGAGGAACTGCTGGCGAGGGATAGGATGGAGGGCCAGCTCCACAGAGATCCTCACTGTGGTGATTACTACTGCACCCTCTCCCTCCCCTCCTCCTCCTGCCACCTTGGAGTCAGAGTCTGGATCCTTCCTCTTACCTCACTTGACCTCCATCCTCCTCCCCTCCCACTCCCCAACTTCCTTCATCTGTCCTTTAATTTCTCTCTCCAGGCTCTTCACTCTCTCCATCTGTACTGGCTCCTTCCCAACGTGTTTAAGCATGTTTAACACTCTCCTAATATTAACAAAAGGGGCAGAGGGAGGCTGCCATTAATCCCACACCCCTTCCAGCTACCGGCTCTATTTCGCTTTACAGGCCCAATGTCTCAGAAGCATTGCCTGAGTTCTCTACCTCCCGTGGCCTCCCTCATCAGCTCCCTGCAGTTGGGCTTCCATCACCCCCCACCCCCGTGGTCACCAGCAAATGCCTTGTTGTTGCATCCAATGGACTTTCCTGTCCCCACCTCACTTGATCACTCATTTGACAGAGCTAACCACTTCCTTCTTGAAACTTATATTCTGCCCTTGATTTCTTTTTTCTTTTTTTTTGGCTGCGTTGGGTCTTAGTTGCGGCCTCAAGGGGGTCTTCCTTGAGGTGTGTGGGATCTTTCGTTGCGGCGTGGGCTCTTCGTTGTGGTGCAGGCTTCTCTAGTTGTGGTGCACTGCCCTTGATTTCTGTGCCGTCCACACTGCTGCTTTTCCTCTGGCCTTCCTAATTTCACTGCTCCTTCTGCCGCGCCTCCCTTAGGCCACTGTTCTCTAGGGACCTATCCTAGACTTTTTTTCCTCTCCTCACTTTCCACTCTTTCTCCTTGAGCAATCCTGGCAACCCCCTGGTCCAGGCTGCCTTTTATTTCTCTCTGGCTTTACTGTTCAGTCCTAAATCATCCCCCAAACGTCTTGCCCTCAGTCTCCTTACTTTAGCCAGTATGGATGTCCAGTGGTTCTCAACTTAGCCTGCATCAGAATCATGTGGAGGATTGTTAACATGCAGGTATCTGGGTCCCACCTGGAGTTTCTGATTCAGTAGGTCTGAGGTGCGGCCCAGTCATTTGCATTTCTAACGAGTACCCAGGTACATTAGGTGTATTTTCTAGGGTACCATGACAAAGCGTCACAAACTGGGTGGCTTAACAGAACTTTATTGTCTGACAGCTCTGGGGGCCTCATTTAAACTAATTACATCTGCAGTGGCTTTATTTCCAAACAAGTCACATTCTGAGTAATGGGGGTTAGCATTTCAACATATGAATTTGGAGGAGGGGGGACACAATTCAACTCATAATACTGATAACACCAGGTGATGCTGATGCTGCTTCAAAACACTAATCTGATCATATTATTCTTTAAAGCTTTTCAGAGGTTTCCCATTGTTCTCAAGGTAAATCCAAAGTCTTAGTTTGGCACTGAAGACCCAATCTCGTCCTGTCATTTAGCCACTTGTCCTTTTACCTCTCAGGCTCACACTGCTCATGGTGCCTCTCTGCCTAGACCCCCCTCACCACACTACTTCTATGGATCCTTTATTGCTCAGCCTATGTGTCACTGAAATTGTCATCAGTGCTCATCACACATACCTGTCTCTTAGGGCCTAGCACAGGGTTTGACACAGTGTTCCATACATTTTTGTTGCATCAATGTATGAAAACAATTATTTTCAAGCCTCTTTAAAAAAATTCAATTTTAATTTTTTTAATTCAAGAGAAATTTTAATTTGGAGTATTATAAAACAAAATCATAAAATAGGTAAGCAACAAGGATATACTGTATAGCACAGGAAATTATAGCCATTATCTATAATCTATAATGGAGTATAATTTGCAAAAATACTGAATCACTATGCTGTACACCTGAAACTAACATAATATTGTAAATCAAATGTACTTCAGTAAACAAACAAACATGCATTCAGGCGCGGAGCTGGACGGGCGCAGCTGGCAGGTCGGACGCGGAGGGGGGTGCAGCTGGATTCCCGCCCCCTTCCCCCTCCGCCGAGAGCCCCAACCCCTCCGCCGGCCAGGCCCACCCAACTGAACTATCCTCTGCGGGCGCGAGCCCGGGACGGCTCGGGGCGCCCCCAGCAGAAGCCCCACCATGGGCAGTCAGAGCTCCAAGGCTCCCGGGGGCTACGTGACCACTGAGGAGGCAGCAGGCGCCTCCCCGCTAAGGTCAACAGACAGGAGAACGGCCACGTGAAAAGCAATGGAAACTTCTCCCCCAAAGATGAAGGGGAGTCGCCCCCCTGAACGGAACAGAGGAGGCAGCCGGGGCCCCTGGCGATGCCATCAAGCCAGCACCCCCTAGCCAGGGCGTTGAGGTCAAGGGGGAGCGTCCCCCCTCCAACCCCCGCCAAGGAGACCTCCAAGAAGAAGAAATTCTCTTTGAAGAAGCCTTTCAAATTGAGTGGCCTGTCCTTCAAGAGAAATCGGAAGGAGGGAGGGGGTGACTCGTCTGCCTTCTCACCCACAGAGGAAGGGCAGGAGCAGGGAGAGGTCGGTGCCTGCAGCGAGGGAGGCACTGCCCAGGAAGGGAAGGCTGCCGCCACCAGACAGCCAGGAGCCCCAGGCCAAAGGGGCAGAGGTTGGTGCTGCTTCCAAGGGAGGAGACACCGAAGAGGCAGGGCCCCAGGCACAGAGCATCCACTCCCTGGGGGCCCTATATCAGCGAGCGAGCAGAATGAGTAGCTGGGTGGGGGCAGGTGGGTGATCTCTAAACTGCAAAAACTGTGCTGTCCTTGTGAGGTCACTGCCTCGACCTGGTGCCCTGGCTGCCTTCCTGTGCCTAGAAGGGAAGGAGCGGTTGCCCCCGAGCCACGTTCACTCTCCTCCTCTCCCTCCTGTGCATTCTCCCATTGTTGCAGCACAAATAGAAATGAAGTTTTCCCTCTCCTTAGAACAAGGAAAATAAAGGGAACAGTGAACAGGCTGTAGAAGAAATATAACCTGGCCTGAAAGAGTTAATCACTCCTAGTTGTTTTTTTAAACTGTTACTAACCTGTAGTGTCTGTACCTAGATTTGTACTTCACAAAGCTAAACTATTACTACCTTTTAAAAAAATTAATATTTATTTATTTATTTTTGACTGTGTTGGGTCTTCATTGCTGTGCGAGGGCTTTCTATAGTTGCGGCGAGTGAGGGCCACTCTTCATTGCAGTGCGCGGGCCTCTCACTATCGCGGTCTCTCTTGTTGCGGAGCACAGGCTCCAGACGTGCAGGCTCAGTAGTTGTGGCTCACGGGCCTAGTTGCTCCGCGGCATGTGGGATCTTCCCAGACCAGGGCTGGAACCCATGTCCCCTGCATTGGCAGGCAGATTCTCAACCGCTGCGCCACCAGGGAAGCCCTATTACTCCTTTTTTCAAAAAATTAAATTTTTTTATGGCTGCATTGGGTCTTCGTTGCTGTGCACAGGCTTTCTCTAGTTGAGATGAGTGGGAGCTACTCTACTTTGCCTTGTGCAGGCTTTATATCGTGGTTGCTTCCCTTGTTGTGGAGCATGAGCTCTAGGCGCGCGGGTTCAGTAGCTGTGGCACGTGGGCTCAGTAGTTGTGGCTTGCAGGCTCTAGAGTGTAGGCTCAGTAGTTGTGGCACACTGGCTGAGTTGCTCCTCGGCATCTGGGATCTTCCTGGGGCCAGGGCTCGAACCCGTGTCCCCTGCATTGGCAGGTGGATTCTTAACCACTGTGCCACCCCGAACCTATGACTCTTTAACACTATGTGAATTACATCCTGCACTGCCTTGTAGCAAATCACCCCCTGTAGCATTTGCACTTCAGAAAAAAGGTCGCAGGCCAACAGCCCAGAGACAAACCGACCCAATTACCGGGCTGCCTGATGCCAGCAGTGACTGTTTTGAAATAACGCAGGAAGAAGAAGAATGCAAGACCTTCACTACTTTGATCCTTATCATATATCCCAGACTGCGAGCCCCACATATAAAATCTTTTCCGATTCCCGAAGGAGATGGGGGCACAGTTCTTCAGGCGCTAGCCTGCTGTGTCTTCCCTTCTGCCTGGCAGAAAAATGAAGCCATCTCTCTCTTCCTCCAAAATCTCTGTCTCCGTATTTCTGTTCGGCATTGGTGCACAGGGAAGCTGATATTGCGGCAACACCATCATCCATCTGCTCTTCCTCTTAAGGCCAGTTGAAGATGGTCCCTTGCAGTTTCCCAAGTTAGGTTAGTGATGTGAAATTCTCCTGCCCCTGGCCCTACCTCCTTCCCTGTCCCCAGCCGCGCAGAAGGCAGTTTGCTGGTTGTCTTCCCCAATTCTTCTCCAAGTAGGTTATGTTTACTCCCCAAATCCCTGAGCCAGAGGTGGGGTTGCCTACACTCCCAAACCCTGAGTGTCCACCTTGCCCTGTTGTTTGTAGTCTCTTGTGCTGTGCCTACAGTGGCACCTGGGCGGGGGAGGACACTGCCCTCGTCTAGGTTTTTCTAAATGTCTTACTCAAGTTGCAACCTCCAGCTTGTGAATCAACTGTGTCTCTTTTTTGACTTGTAAGCAAGTATTAAGCTTTGGGGTTGGGGGGAGGTCTGTAATGTGAAACAACTTCTTGTCTTCCCTCCCCCCACATTGTTGTAAATAACTTTTAACGGCCAAACCCCAGATTTGCACTTTTTTTTTTTCCTAACTGCTAAGACCATTTTCTTCCCCCTGGTCTTACTGTAACATTTGGAAAAGGAATAAATGTCGTCCCTTAAAAAAAATAAAATAAAATAAAACAGACTTTCTGGGACTTCCCTGGTGGCACAGTGGTTAAGAATCCGCCTGCCAGTGCAGGGGACACGGGTTCGAGCCCTGGTCCCGGAAGATCCCACAGGCCACGGAGCAACAACGCCCGTGCGCCACAACTACTGAGCCTGCGCTCTAGAGCCCGCGTGCCGCAACTACTAAAGCCCGCACGCCTACAGCCCGTGCTCCGCAACAAGAGAAGCCACCGCAATGAGAAGCCCGCGCACCGCAATGAAGAGTAGCCCCCGCTCGCGGCAACTAGAGAAAGCTCACGTGCAGCAACAAAGAGCCAACACAGCCAAAAATAAATAAATATATAAATAAAACTTAAAGGAAAAAAAAAGAAGACTAAAAAAATAAAGGGAAATCTGCCCCAACCTGTGAAATTATCTTAAAAACAAAACAAAACAAAACAAAAACAAACAAAAAAACAGACTTTCTGGTTGGACTCGGCGACTATATTCCTATCTGGCTTCTGCTCCGCCCCCTGGTGGTGGCTCTAGACCGAGCAGGAAAACTAATAAACGAAGGCATTTGCCGAAGCGCGAGGTTGGTGACTGGGCTTCATTTACATACCCACAATGCATTGCATTCCGGGTCTTGCCTACTTTCAAAAGGCTAGATTCTTGTATTTCTTTTGACTCCCGCCCCCGCTCGAAATCAGGATATTTTCAGAGAATTGTCTGAAATAATGGCAGAACTCACTCGTTGTTTGCGGGTAAATAGTTACCATTGGTGACTTGGGACTTACCGTTAGCCGAGGACTGTGTGAGAGGATGTGACGCCATACTCTGGTTTCTCTTCAGAACGCATAAATCTTTCGCCTTTTACTAAAGATTTCCGTGGAGAGAAACAACTCCGAGTTTCTCATCAATTTTTTGAGGCCTTGTTTTCACAAGGCTAATAACTTTGTACAAAAAGTAGAGGAATGTTCTGTACTTCTGTGGGTCTGACGGTAGCGTTCCCCGTTCTGGGAAAAAGTGGTAAGGCAGTTCTGGTTTTGTTGCAGGTCGTGTTTGTGTTGGTGTGTTCCGATTTGTTCTTTTTTTTTTTTTTTTTTAGAAATTTCATGTAATGTCTGAAACATTTATATTAACATATTTCCATACATATTTCCATACAAGTACAAATATAAGATTTTTAGAAATTTCATGTAATCCGATTTGTTCTTGTCCAGCGTGTGGTGTGTCGTGTTTTCTTCCCCCTTGATGGTTGTATCGTTGGTGTTTTCGCGGTGAGGCGCGTGATATCCGTGCGGTTTCGGAACCTGGGCAAGCACCTGGAGTGCCATCGGTTGGCGGCGCGAGACCAGTGAAGTACAGTGGCGAGCCGTGCTTGCGGTTTCTGGCTGTTATTCGTAAGCAGCTGGACTCCTCTGTGGGAGCAAGGTGTGGTGTTCCGTTCCTGTGAGGTTGTCTTCGGAAAGCGGGTCTGGTGTGGACGGTGAAGCTGGTGCTCGCGGAGTCGTGTGGTAGCGTGGGGCGGTGATATTGACCCTGGTTAGAGGAAGGCGGCACCCGTGGGTGGGAGGAGGAGAGGCGAGACAAGCGCCCACCGTTTCCTTAGCGCGAGCGGCCCCACGGTTTTCAGAAATGCATGTACTCACGGAGCTGCAGAACGCACTTTGTTCCTAGGGCTTCGGGTTTATGTTTGCACGTTGAAGACCACCACGCATGAACTTGAACTGCTTCTTGTGCTCGGCACGGGGCCTGGCACGGAGCAAGTCAATCGTGCAGTAGACGGTTGCTAGCTGTAGAGTATCCGCTTAACCTGGCTTTGGTTAGGTCTTGAATTCAAGTGGAGGCTTGGGCCTATTTGTCTGCAAAGGTCTTTCAAGGCAGTACGTGAGCACCTCAGGCGAGATCCACGTCTCTGGGACTGTGGTTCTAACTGCTGCACTTGTGGAACTGGGCTTTTCTAAAAACTTCAAAAAAATTGAAGTATAGTTGGTTGATTTTTGTGTGATACATGTTTATTTTATTATGTATTTATTTATTTGAAGTAGCACAACATTTTTTTATTTTTTTAACATTTTATATTTATTTATTATTTTTTTTAAACCTTTCTTTTAATTGATTTATTTATTTTATATTTATTTTTGGCTGTGTTGGGTCTTCGTTTTTGTGCGAGGGCTTTCTCCAGTTGCGGCGAGTGGGGGCCACTCTTTTTATTTATTTATTTATTTATTTATTTATTTATTTATGGCTGCGTTGGGTCTTCGTTTCTGTGCGAGGGCTTTCTCTAGTTGCGGCAAGTGGGGGCCCCTCTTCATTGCGGTGCGCGGGCCTCTCACTATCGTGGCCTCTCTTGTTGCGGAGCACAGGCTCCAGATGCGCAGGCTCAGTAATTGTGGCTCACGGGCCTAGTTGCTCCGCGGCATGTGGGATCTTCCCAGACCAGGGCTCGAACCCGTGTCCCCTGCATTGGCAGGCGGACTCTCAACCACTGCGCCACCAGGGAAGCCCTGTAGCACAACATTTTAATCCATTAATTCTAAAAATAACAGAGACATTTTATATCCAGTGTCACCTCCTCAAGAGCCTACTGCAGATTAGACAGCCAGACTGCAACTTACAAAGCCAGACATTAAAGTTGAAGATGCAGTTTGGGACAACACCATCATGGGGAGATTTTCCTCCTCTTTGCTCATAAACGTAAGTTGTCAGCTTAAAAGAATCCTCAGACAGAAAGAGAAAGCTTTCTCTCTCTATAACCTCTTTATTTTAAATCTGTCTGTAATGTTTGAAGACAAAACAGATAATCAGAAAACCAACCTCCCAAGCAAGTACAAGGATCTGAGCTGGACTCCTGGGACTAAAGACTGGTTTAGTTCTATTTCTACCAACACTGTGACGTGAGGTGCTGTGGTTCTTGTTTTAGTTAGAAGAGGGGTTAGGAATGAATGCCCACACACAGTTAATAATAGCTTATCTCGCACATAACTCTGCAGCAGAATACCAACAACAGCAGTATTTTAAAGCAGGGGGGAGAAGAAAGTAGACATTAATACAACTTAAGGTTTCCTTGGTTCTTCCCCTCTTTTTACAAGGAGAATTCAGCTCAAAAACAAAACTCCAGAATGCCCGTACTGTCCTTTGGCCCACCAGGCCCGGAGAGCCTCAGGCTTTAGTGATGTATCCTTCTCGGATGAGGAAATCATAGATTTTCCGGGTTTTGTTCACGTCTATCTTGATGAGTGCTCTTGCCTGTGCCAGTCTCAAGCCTCCTTGCTTGTTACATTCGTTCAGTAGAGCAGATTTGTATTCTAAATAGGCTCCTGGGGCCAATCTCACCACCTGACAGAGCTCCTTTTCTTTTTCATTCAACTTCTCTGTGCCAGGGAGGCCAGTGAGGTTCAAGGGCGGTGCACTTCGTGTACCTGAATTCGAAGCCACTGGTACGGAAGAACTCAGGCCAGAATCAATGGCAGCCCGCCGGCGGAGCCCCTGCTGGCAGGCGCTACCGTCCTGGAGGTACTGGAGAACCTCCGAGAGCATAGTGCGTTTGAGGCGTTCCTCTTCTCGAGTCTTCTTGAGGTGATCATAGGTTCTGGCACTACAAAAGTTGGTAATGCCTGCTGTCCTGTATTCCTGGAGCCTCTTGATTTCCCTTCCGGGTTCGAATTCCAATGCATGGCTTTCAATGAACTTGTCATGTTCCACCGGCCCCACTATCCTTGCAAATCGCCTCATTGTTTCATAAAGGTCTTGGACTTCCTTGGGATACCGCCGTTCCATTAACTGAAACTTTCTAAGGTTGATTAATCCATGGTCTCTTATATAATTCGTGTAAAATGTCCGAGTCATCTTCAACAAAATCAATGTCTCTCAAGTCCCATTCTGCATACTTGTCAAACTCCTCAATGAAATCTGCTCGAGCTGGCATGTATCCTGCCATGTCCCGAGAAAGCAAGGAGTCAAAGGTAGGTCGGGGAGGGTCATCTGTAGAGTGAAATGGAATGGCTGTGTCAGCAGTTTTTGCCTCCTCTGCTTGCTTCAGGTTTAGCAGGGTAGATGCAAATAGAGGGTTATTGATGAAATGCTTCATGTAGTGCTTCTCACACTCCTCCTTGGTCTTGGTGCACATTTGATTGGCTACTTCCTGCCAATTTCCAAAGCCACAGTCCATCACAGCTTCTAAAAGGGCCATTTCTTCTTGAGCAGTCCAGCTGGGGTCAAGAACAGGTCATTATTTCGTAAGTATGATCACGTTGATGTTTCTTGTACTCAAATCCTCGAGTGAAACACTGTAAGCACAGGAAAAAAGGAGGTGGCCCACATTCAGCACACTTGATATGAGGCTCCATGAGGTAGGAGGAGCAGCCTCGGCAAGGTGGCTTATCAGAGGGGTCATTGCTAAAGGAACTCAAACGGTCCATTCCCCAGTTGGCAAAGACTGCTGCTTTGATCTTCCTCAATGTAGGGCTCCTTCAAGGAGATTTCAGAACTGGCCAACACAGACACCAAAGCTGACGACCCCCCCCCCCGCCCCCCTTACTGCATTCCCCTCCTCCGCGCCGAGGAAACGCCAGCGGCGCGCGCGCCCTGGGCTTGCGTGCTGGCTCCCGTGCGGCGCAGGCGCCATGATACATATTTATATATATACTTTGTGATGAGGTAGTTTAGCCTTAGAACTAGAATTGTTAAAAACAAGAGATCCTAGGAATTCCCTGGCGCTCCAGTGGTTAGGGCTCCACGCTTCCACTGCAGAGGGCGCGGGTTCTATCCCTAGTTGGGGAACAGAAACCGAGCAGGCCGCGCGGCGCGGCCAAAAAAAAGAAAAGGAAAAGGAAATGCTCGAGATTTTCTGTAGTTTCCAGTTTCTAATGTGGATCAAGACAGCAAGTAATTGCTGTAAATTTTAACTTTAGAAGTAAGCTTAGGGCTTCCCTGGTGGTGCAGGAGTTAAGAATCCGCCTGCCACTGCAGGGGACACGGGTTCGAGCCCTGGTCCCGGAAGATCCCACATGCCGCGGAGCAACTAAGCCCGGGCACCACAACTACTGAGCCTGTACTCTAGAGCCCGCGTGCCACAAGCACTGAAGCCCGCGCGCCTAGAGCCCGTGCCCGGCAGGAAGAGAAGCCACCGCAGTGAGAAGCCTGCGCACCGCACCGAAGAGCAGCCCCTGCTCCACGCAACTAGAGAAAGCCCGTGCGCAGCCACGAAGACCCAACACAGCCCAAAATAAATACAATGCATAAATTAGACAGACAAAAAAAAAAAAAAAAGCTTATACTACATGACAATCAAATGCAATATACAAACCTTAACTGGATCCTGGACCAAACCCAATAACACACCAAGAAAAGGAAGGCAGGAAGAAAGCAGAAGGTACACTTTTGGTACCTTTGTGGAAATTTTAATATGTACTCTGTTTCACATGACAGTATTGAATTAATAATTGTATTTGTTTTCTTGCTGTTGTAACAAATTATCACACGCTTAGTGACTTAAAACAACCCAGATTTATTCTCTTACAGTTCTGGAGGTCAGGAGTGTAGAATTAAGGTGTTGACAGGGCTGCACTCTTTTCTAGAGGCTTCAAGGGAGAATCTGTTCCCTTGCCTTTAGAAAGCTGCCTTCATTCCTTGGCCTGTGACCCCTTCCTTGCACTCCAAATCTCTTGCTTCTGTCGTGTCATCTCCTAACTAACTCTGGGTCCTCCTGCCGTCTAAAGACCCTCGTAATTACCTGGGGCCCACCTAGATAATCCAGGAGAATCTCCCCATCTCAAGATCCTTAATCACACCTGCAAAATCCCTTTTACCATGTGAAGTAACATATCTACAGGTTCCTGGGATTAGGATGTGGATGTATTTGGAGGCTATGACTCACACTACCACAATAATGATATAGTAATTATGTGGGAGAACGGCCTTATTCTTATAGACACGTAATGTGAAATATTTAGTAGTGAAATGTCATGCTATCGGAAACTTGCTAATAGCCCAGTAAACAGAAAGAGAGAAAGAAAATGTGTCATAGGTACTCATTCTTTCAACTTTTTGTAGTTTTGAACTTTTGGGAATAAAAAGTTGGGGGAAAATAAATGTATAGTGATACATTTCATGTAACGTATATTTGTTTTGGATATTTGTAGTATACTTAAGATTTCATTTTTATTTATTTATTTAAAAAAGTATTTATTTATTTGGCTGAGCCAGGTCTTAACTGTGGCATGCATGATCTTTAGCTATGGCATGAGAACCCTTAGTTGCAGCATGTGGGATCTAGGTCCCTGACCGGGGATCGAACCTGGGCCCCCTGCATTGGGAGCGTGGAGTCTTAGCCACTGGACCACCAGGGAAGTCCCTTAGGATTTCATTTTTTTAAAAGTTCCATTGTTATTAAACTATTATCATCTTAGACCAGTGGTTTCCAGATTGTTGGATTTTCCAATTATTAAAATTTCCAAAAAATTTCTGCGGTACTAATTTTAAAAATCATGATTCTACAAAAAGGCCATTCCAAGACTAAAAACAGTAAGAGTGACTTGACACCAAAGGACAGGACACGTCTTTAAAACAGGAAATCCATTTAGCTTTATGGAAGACATACCGATATTTCGTTAACTTTTCTCTCCTCCCTCCGCCCAAATAGAGGAAAGCTGAGGCTCAATTAGGCTGCCTTTGACCAACAAGATCGGGGCCGGTGATGCCCTCTTGTGGCATCCTGGAGAATTACTGCCATCTGACTTCATGTCCTCTGACTTTGAGGGACAATTCCCTCACAGTAACTCGGTCATTCATTAATATGTGCCAGGCATTGTTCTCAGCATCTGGGATATATCAGTAATGAAAACAAATATCCCTGCCCTGCTGGAGCTTACATTCAGGTGGGGAGACAGACAATAAATAAATAACACATAAATAAGTGCTATGGAAAAAACAGCAGTGGCAGGGGTTGGGGGTCAGAGTATAGGGGTTGGTAGTGTGGGATGCGACTTAAAAAAGGGTAACCCTTCCTGAGAAGATAACTTTGTTTTTTAAGAAAATTATTTATTTATTTGGTTGCACCGGGTCTTAGTTGCGGCAGGCGGGCTCCTTCGTTGTGGCTCGCCAGTTCCTTAGTTGTGGCGTGCACGTGGGATCTAGTTCCCTGACCAGGGATCGAACCCTGGCCCCCTGTATTGGGAGCACAGAGTCTTATCCACTGCACCACCAGGTAAGTCCTGAGAAGATAGCTTTTGTGTAAAGAGTTGAAAGGAGGTCAAGGAGTTAGCCATGCAGACACCTGGGGTGAGAGGTCTAGGAACAGAACCTCTCTCAAGTGTTCAGCAGAGAAGTCTGCACAAAAGCCCTAAAGCAGGAGCTTGTTTTTATTAATTAATTTATTTGTTTATTTATTTTTGGCTGTGTTGGGTCTTTCGTTTCTGTGCGAGGGCTTTCTCTAGCTGCGGCGAGCGGGGGGCCACTCTTCATCGCGGTGCGCGGGCCTCTCACTATCGCGGCCTCTCTTGTTGCGGAGCAGAGGCTCCAGACGCGCAGGCTCAGTAGTTGTGGCTCACGGGCCTAGTTGCTCCGCGGCATGTGGACTCTTCCCAGACCAGGGCTCGAACCCGTGTCCCCTGCTTTGGCAGGCAGATTCTCAACCACTGCGCCACCAGGGAAGCCCCAGGAGCTTGTTTTGTCAACTTCAAGAACCACACAGCCAATGTGTCTGGAGCCCAGTGAAGAAGAGAGAGGGACGTAGGAGAGAGTTCAGAAGTCATGGGAGACTAGATCACCCTGGAGGCCATAACAGTAAGGGCTTGGGCTTTACTCAGTGAAATGGAGAGCCCTGCAAGGTTCTGAGCAGAGTGACAGAATCTGAAGTTTACAAGGACCACTCTGGCTGCTGTGTCGACAAAGAGAATGGGGCAGAAAGCAGAGTCATCTAGAGGAGAGATGATGGTGGCTTGGACCCGAGTATTAGCAATGGAGGTAGTGAGACATAGTTGGATTCTGGATATATTTGGAAGGTAGAGTCGACAGACAGAATGGATCCAGAGGTTAAAGAGAGACATCAAGGAGAACACCACGATTTTGTTCTGAGTGGCAGGAAGGATGAGTTGCCATCAGCTGAGTTGGGGAAGATGGCACAGGACTGGGAGTTCAGATTTGGACACTGATGAAATACAAATCCATATTCTAAGGCAAGTCAAGGAAAATTTGAACACAAAAAATGTTCTCTGCCCTGTGGCCTCCTCTCTTCCCTCTACTGTGCATTGCGTATCGGCATCATGCCTCAACCAACCTCCCCACCGGCAGAAATAGCTGCTCAACTGTAAAGAGCGACATTCTCCTAGTATCAACAAGAGAACTCCTTAGGAGATAACCTTCCTTCTTGATCTTGTAAGGGGCCCTGATGACCCATGACCCATTACTTGCTTTGTAGGTGTAGATCTGGATTGTGTGAATGTCACTGTGTACGTCATTTAACGTACAAAGCCCTGGATAACTGTGCTTTGACCTCTCACAGGCAGAACAGTTCTTGGAGCTTTCTGAGAGGCTGCTCCCGGCTTATACGCCGCCCATTTGGCTCGAATAAAATTTTCCATTGCTTTCTTCGATCGACTGATTAAATTTTTCGTCGACAACACAATGAGGTAGAACTGTTTAGCTGGAAATAGAAATGTGGGAGTCGTTGCACAGAAGTGGTACTTAAAGTAATGGAATCACCAGGGTGTAAACGTAGGGAAGAGGCTCCAGGTCAGAGTCCTGCCTCACTCCACCTTGAAGGCAGCTGGGTTGAAGAGGAGGAATCAGCAAAAGAGAATGAAAGGAAGCAACCGGAGAGGCAGGAGAAAAACCAGGTGGGTGTGGTGTCCTGGAGGGGAGAGCGCAGGGGCCAGCAGGGAGCTGAGGTAAGGCCCGCTCCTCAGGCTGTGCCCTTGAATCTTCTACGACGTTGGTGGTCCTTCCCCTCAGACCAGCTTTTTTCCTTGGTGAGCAGGGGCACCCCGACCCATCGTCATAACTCTCACTAGATCTCCCTCTGCCCTCCACACACGGACGCCAGATAGATAGCAAGACTGTTTGTTTATTGAACCCTTCCCAGCCAGCTCTCCTTTTCCCCTTCTGGCGGGCAGAACCCCAGCCTCCCACCAAGGGCCAAGAGGAGTCAACCGGGGCTTGGCCCTGGCTCCTTCCTTCTGCCAGGCTTCCCTGCCACACAGCCTTGGCTTCCTGGCTGGCCTTGGAGGCTCTGTCACTCCTTTTCTTCCACAGCCTCCTTCTGGAAGTGTGTGATGTAGGCCACCTGACCCTGATTACAATGGCCAAAGTAAAAGCTCATGGTGCTGTCGGAGAGGCCACTGAGATCCAGCTCTGGGGACAGGGAGGTGAGCCTGAGTCCGGGTGCCGCCGCACCTCTGCTCCAGGCCCCCTCACACCCCACTCACCTTTGGTGACATTGACTTTGTTGGCCGCCAAGATGTCCGCCTGAATGCTATCTATTTTCACGTACAAGTCCTCGGCGTTGCTCTGAGGACAGGAGCAAGGGGACCTGGGCTGGATGCCAGGGCAGCCTGGACTCGGAGTTGGGCGTGGGCAGACGGAGGTTGCAGCCTGCGGTCAGGCCCTTAGCCTGACTGGAAGGGCAGGAAAGGGGACGGAAGGGTGCCAGGCGGAGAAGCCCAAGCCAGGGCAGTCCCTCCCGCCGCCGGCCCCGAGGCCGATCTGTGTGTGGGGTGTACAAGGGGAGGGGCCGTGCGCTGGGGTGTGCACAGGGGCACTGTTCCGTCCCGCGGGGCGCGGCGGGGCGGGAGCACTTACACGGAAGAGCTTGTAGAGTTCCTCCCCCATGGACCTGCGCACGTGCTCCTCCACCACTGGGAATAACTGCACAAAGTACTGCGTGGGCGGGCGAGGGGGCGTGACTGCCGTGCCCACGCGCTGTGCCCGCCGCGCCGCCCGGCCGCCCAGCGCACCTCTAGCGTGAGGCTGGCCTGCCGCTGGCTGTTGCTGTGGTCCATGTTGCCCATGGCGGCCATGAGGCTGTGCACCACGCGCAGGTGCAGCATCTCCTCGGCTAGGCTCGTGTTGCCTCGCGCCAGGATCCTGGGCGGGGGTGGCGTGGGGTGGGGGTGGGATTCGGGCTGCGGCGGCCCCGTGGGACCCTCCGGGCGGCCGGAGCGCTCTTGGGGGCCCGCGGGGCAGCGCCGGGCCTGGTTTGCCGCATCCGCCCACTACCTGCTGCCCGCTTACCCGATGGCCTTGGCGGCCGCGGCCTGCTGCAAGAACAACGGCAGGTGGGCGGTGAGCTGCAGAACCGAAGAGTCTGCAAGAGGGAGTGGCCGTGAGGCTGGAGGACCCCTCGCCCTCGTCTTCCACCCTGCCGCGTCGGGGTCCACCACCCCGATCCCAGCGGATCCCTACCGCTGACGATCTGGGACTGCTGTTTGCTGGTCTCCTCGAAGGACGGTCTCAGCAGCGCCACGAGGCCCTTGAGCAGCGCCGGGCACACGTCGTAGTTGACCAGGTCCTTGATCAGCTCGATGGCTGGGGAAGGCAGGGGCGCTGGAGAGGCCCGCCGCTCCACTCCCCACCCTCGCAAGGAAGCAGCACCCCTCCCCCCCAACTCCTTATCGACCTTTCTTAGCACCTGTTACTGGCCAGCACTGGGCCAGGCGTGGGGGGAGCTGGGCCGGTGACCCCTCAGTCCTGCCCTTCTGGAGCTCGTGGTTAAAGGGGAGAGGGAGGAGGAGGCCGAGGCCCCCTGGGACTCACAGAACCAGCCAGAGCCGGAGGAAGAAGGGTTGGAGGCTGAGAGGCTGAAAAGAGCTGGAGGCCCCACAGAGGTAGGGCCGCCAAAGGGCTTTGAGGAATCTAGAAGGTTTCGTGGAGGAGGGAAGGACCGCGGGTCTTCAAAGGGAGACAGGATGGGGAAAGACAAGGGGTGAGAGGGAGACAGAGCAAGTGGGTGGGGAGGTGTAGCAGAAAATGAGAAAGGAGGCAAGGTAGACAGCAGTTTAGAGAAACTTTCCTTTCTGACGAACCCTTATTGAGGCCCTGTTTGCCTAGGCTCTGTGCTGAGGGCTCTCCGTTCAGTGTCCCAGTGACGATCCCTGTGACCAACGAGCTTCCTTTTGCAATAGCATGATGACTTATCCCTATTGGACATTTGAGGGAATGAGGCACAGAGAGGTAAAGCACTTGCCTAAGGTACCACAGCTAGGAAGTGGTGGAAGCAAAAGGAGGGACAGATTCGGTTAGGAAGGAGGAGGGGACTAGAATTTAAAGAGGGCATTTTCTGTAGCTGCTTCGCAGTCATTCATTCCATCTAGCATTGACTCAGCCTTTCGGCAAATCTGCATAGGACGCCTCTTGGGCCCGGCGAACAGTTTGGTGACAAGTGCTATAAAAGGGGTGGGTGGGCTGTGGGAGAGCCTGGGAAGATGGCAGAGGACTGAATATTTTGGTAAAGAGAAAAGAACCCCAGACAGGCAGAGCTGGAAGGGGGCAGGTAATGCGGTGTGATAGGACAGCGGGTAAACACAAGTGCTTGCTGCATGGAAGACTGGGCTTGGAAATGAGCTGTCCCCCCAGCTGCAGAGTCAAGTGCTGCTGGCCTCTCCACTTACTTCGAGGGCAAAGTTGTTTCCCTGACTAGCTCATCTGCATACCAGAATGCAGTGTAGACTACGTGAGAAATATTAACAGTATTATCTGTTTGAAAAACAGAAATTAATGTTTTATTTTCTTTTTAAAAAAATTAAAAATAAAAATCTATTTATTTATTTATGGCTGCGTTGGGTCTTTGTTACTGTGCACGGGCCTTCTCGAGTTGTGGCGAGCAGGGGGCCTACTCTTTGTTGCGGTGCGCGGGCTTCGCCTTGCGGTGGCTCCTCTTGTTGTGGCGCACCGGCTCTAGGCGCGGGGGCTTCAGTAGTTGTGGCACTCGGGCTCAGTAGTTGTGGCGCACGGGCTTAGTTGCTCGGCGACATGTGGGATCTTCCCGGACCAGGGCTCGAGCCCGTGTCCCCTGCGTTGGCAGGTGGGTTCTTAACCACTACGCCACCAGGGAAGTCCCACCTTTTATTTTCTTGTCAGGAGCTTTTACCCAGTAAGAACATGTTTAGGGGTAATTCTCTACAATGGAAGAAAGGCTTTCGTTGGTAGGTACAAAGGCACCACAAACGTTGGGGGACCAACGAGTATATGGGAGGATGGGCATGCATGGTACACACATACACATTTCTCCCCAGTTTAATGAAATCTTTTGTGTCTTGGCAAAGACTTTCGTGGAGAGAAACACTTGAGAATTGGTAGTGGAATCTTCTGAGGTTTTACTTAAATAAGGGTAAGTATGTGGGTTTTCAAAGACAAATGGCTGATGTGTAGAAATATAAAGAGGTTCCTAGTTAAGAAACAGAAGATACAGCCAACTTGTTTTAGAAAGCAGTTCCAAGTTTAAGTTGTAGGTTGGGAACTGGGTTCTCGGATTCCCTGCCCCCAGCTGTAAGTGAGGCTCTAGAGAAGTTATATAGCAATCTTACTCGTGAACATGGATGCAAAAACTCTACACAAAATATTAGCAAATTGAGTCTAGCAGTATGTAAAAGGAATAATGTGCCATCTAGGAATGCACAATGCAATCACCTTAATAGAAAGAAAGTTTGAAAAAACTGAATCTCAGTGTGGTAAGAGCTATCTAGAAAAAACTATAGCAAAGGTCATACCTAATAGATGAAACATTGGAAACTTTCCCTCTTAGATGAGAAGGCAACCTCCCACACATTCCCCTCCACAAAATCTTTAGTAAAAGGTAAAAGACAAGCGATCTGGGACTTCCCTGGTGGCACAGTGGTTAAGAATCCGCCTGCCAATGCAGGGGACACGGGTTCGAGCCCTGGCCTGGGAAGATCCCACACGCCGCGGAGCAACTAAGCCCGTGAGCCACAACTACTGAGCCTGCGCGCTAGAGCCCGCGAGCCACAACTACTGAGCCCGCGTGCCTCCACTGCTGAGCCAGCGCTCCACAACAAGAGAAGCCACTGCAACGAGAACCCCGCGCACCATAACGAAGACCCAACACAGCCGAAAGAGGAAAAAAAAGGACAAGTGATCTGAAGAGAGACCAGAGTACACTTAGCTACATTTGCCACTCTCTCCTTAACTGATTGTAACGCTCCAAGACTGCTGTCTATTCCTGTGCTACGGCCACTCCTCCAGGAAAATCCGTGAAAGGGATTTTTGGAAAAGATGTACTATCTTCTTCTAATCTCTGGAAGAGCTTAAGACTAGAATTTTTTCTTGAATGTTTGATAGAATTCTCTGAAGCTTCTGATCTTATGGAAAAAATGAATTACTGATTCATTTTCTTCAATGGTTAGAGGACAATTTGGGTTTTCTACTTCTCGAGTATGTTTTGGTGAATTATATTTTCTCGCTGTTTTCACCTACATTTTCAAACATATTGCAAGAAGTTTTCATTATGTCATTAACAAAATGATTTTAATGAATGTACCATCTATAATGATGTCTCCTTTTATGGTCTTCATATTGATTATATGGGTTTTCTCTTCTTGCGTCAGTTCCCTTTGCCCCCAAGTCCCATGGGAGTAACACAGATGAATGCCGGCTTATGCAATGGATTTTATTACAAAGAAGAACCCCGATTTCAGAGAACCTGAATGTTATATAGCACTCAGTAAGCATGCCTGCCCTTTGCTCTAAAGGGGAAACTATCTTTCTTTTCTTTTCTCTTTCTTTTTAACTTATGGACTTTATTATGTATTTATTTATTCATTTATTTTTGGCTGCACTGGGTCTTCGTTGCTGCGCGCGGGCTTTCTCTAGTTGTGGCGAGCGGGGGCTACTCTTCGTTGCGGTGCGCGGGCTTCTCATCGAGGTGGCTTCTCTTGTTGCGGAGCACGAGCTCTAGGCGCGCGGGCTTCAGTAGTTGTGGCACACGGGCTCAGTAGTTGTGGCTCGCAGGCTTTAGAGCGCAGGCTCAGCAGTTGTGGCGCACAGGCGTAGTTGCTCCGTGGCCTGTGGGATCTTCCCGGACCAGGGATCAAACCTGTGTCCCCTGCATTGGCAGGCAGATTCTTAACCACTGCGCCACCAGGGAAGTCCCGAAACTGTCTTTATTTTCCAAAGCTGTTTGCTAAACAAACATCCTTGAAAAGATAGTCTGGAACAAAGAACAGTAAGTATTTCATTTACAAGGTGTGCAGAAACGTGAAAGACCTGTAGAGAATTGTCTCCTAGGATTATTTTTCTTTTGCCAGAAGTAATCCTTTAGCAGACACAGTGGCTCTGTTCCTGAATTTAGGGGGAAAGCATTCAGTCTTTCGTTCTTAAGTATAATGTTAGCTGTAGATTTTTTGTTTGTAGATGCTTTTTATCAAGCTGGGGAAGTTCTTCTCTCACCCTTTCTTTTTTTTCCTTCTTTTTTTTTTTTTTTTTTCTTTTTTTCCGGCGTGCCGCATGGCTTGTGGGATCGTAGTTCCCCAACCAGGAATTGAACCCGGGCCCTTGGCAGTGAAAGTGTGGAGTCCTAACCACTGAAGCGCCAGGGAATTCCCGGGGAAGCTCTTCTCTAGTCCTATTTTTCTGAGAATTTTAAATTACGAATGAGTTTTGAATTTTGTCACATGCATTTTCTGCAATGATTGATATACAATAATGTGATTTTCCTTCTTTAGTCTGTTAATTTGGTAGGTAAAATTGGTTGACTTTGGGGTATTGAACCAGCCTTGCATTCCTGGAATGAACCCCAGTTGGTCTCAGCCTGTTCTTCCCAATCACAGAATCAAAGAGCTACTCTCCCACGAGGAAGATCCTCAAGGATGTCTGGTGCCACCCCTTCCAGTGCCTGGTACCCTGGGGACAGGCCTCTGGGACAGCCCCTTTCCTCTGTGGGCCAACCTGATTCAGAAACAGCTGGCCACTGCTTCTGCACTTTCTCTTTCATCCAGGTCTCCTGGGGTAGCCCTCATAATCCCAACTACACCCTACCCCAACCTCTTATTGCTCAGATATGGTTCTAATTTGGAATCACAGAGCCAGCAACCCTGTGGAGGGAAAGGGACCAGGACACTGAGCCTCCCCGTCTTCACCCAGACACTCTCCCACCTGGATAAAAATGCAGCCTGGGATGCCTCTGGCCACTTGGCAGCTATAGCCTGGTGCCTGCAGTCCCCAAGTCTTTCTCACTTGTTCTTTTATTGTTTGGTTGTGAAACCTTTTCTTCCTTTTTCTTGAATTAGTGCTGCTTGGTTTTGGGGTCTGAGTGGTTGGCTCCTCCTCATATCTGACTATAGGGGCCTGGTCAGCTGCCGCACAGCTCTCAGTAGTAGCTGGGCTCTTCCCAGGCACAAGCTGGTGACACCTTAGTGCCAGGATGCCCTGGAAAAAATGCCAACCTGTGCCTCAGATAGCTTTTCCTGCGGCAAGACGTGGCTAGGTGAACCTTCAGGGTAAAAAAATGAATGGATGAGGATATTTTAATGAAATTTCCCTGACCACCAATGGCATTCTCTGCCCACATGGGACCAAGCGCTGCAGGAGACAACTCCCTGGTTCTGCCTCTTCACTTTGCACTAAATGCTTGAGCCTTCACTGATTATGTGTCTGCTCCTTGATGATGTATGGGGATCCTTGGAAAAATGAAGATTTATTCACTGAATCACTTTTTTTTTTTTTTTTTTGTGGCCGTGCCACTCGGCTTGTGGGTTCTTAGTTCCCCGACCAAGGATCGAACCTGGGCCGCGGCAGAAAAAGCACTGAGTCTTAACTGCTGGACCGCCAGGGAATTCCCCACTGAATCACTTTTTTAAAAAAAATAGATTTATTTATTTACTTTCATTTTTGGCTGCGTTGGGTCTTTGTTGCCGCGCGCGGGCTTTTCTCTAGTTGTGGCAAGCGGGCGCTACTCTTCGTTGAAGTGCGCGGGCTTCTCTTTGGGTGGCTTCTCTTGTTGCAGAGCACGGGCTCTAGGCGCGCGGGCTTCAGGAGTTGTGGCACACGGGCTGAGTTGCTCCTTGGCATGTGGGATCTTCCCGGGCCAGGGCTCGAACCCGTGTCCCCTGCATTGGCAGGTGGATTCTTAACCACTGTGCCACCCCGAACCTGTGACTCTTTAACACTATGTGAATTACATCCTGCACTGCCTTGTAGCAAATCACCCCCTGTAGCATTTGCACTTCAGAAAAAAGGTCGCAGGCCAACAGCCCAGAGACAAACCGACCCAATTACCGGGCTGCCTGATGCCAGCAGTGACTGTTTTGAAATAACGCAGGAAGAAGAAGAATGCAAGACCTTCACTACTTTGATCCTTATCATATATCCCAGACTGCGAGCCCCACGTATAAAATCTTTTCCGATTCCCGAAGGAGATGGGGGCACAGTTCTTCAGGCGCTAGCCTGCTGTGTCTTCCCTTCTGCCTGGCAGAAAAATGAAGCCATCTCTCTCTTCCTCCAAAATCTCTGTCTCCGTATTTCTGTTCGGCATTGGTGCACAGGGAAGCTGATATTGCGGCAACACCATCATCCATCTGCTCTTCCTCTTAAGGCCAGTTAAAGATGGTCCCTTGCAGTTTCCCAAGTTAGGTTAGTGATGTGAAATTCTCCTGCCCCTGGCCCTACCTCCTTCCCTGTCCCCAGCCGCGCAGAAGGCAGTTTGCTGGTTGTCTTCCCCAATTCTTCTCCAAGTAGGTTATGTTTACTCCCCAAATCCCTGAGCCAGAGGTGGGGTTGCCTACACTCCCAAACCCTGAGTGTCCACCTTGCCCTGTTGTTTGTAGTCTCTTGTGCTGTGCCTACAGTGGCACCTGGGCGGGGGAGGACACTGCCCTCGTCTAGGTTTTTCTAAATGTCTTACTCAAGTTGCAACCTCCAGCTTGTGAATCAACTGTGTCTCTTTTTTGACTTGTAAGCAAGTATTAAGCTTTGGGGTTGGGGGGAGGTCTGTAATGTGAAACAACTTCTTGTCTTCCCTCCCCCCACATTGTTGTAAATAACTTTTAACGGCCAAACCCCAGATTTGCACTTTTTTTTTTTTCCTAACTGCTAAGACCATTTTCTTCCCCCTGGTCTTACTGTAACATTTGGAAAAGGAATAAATGTCGTCCCTTAAAAAAAATAAAATAAAATAAAACAGACTTTCTGGGACTTCCCTGGTGGCACAGTGGTTAAGAATCCGCCTGCCAATGCAGGGGACACGGGTTCGAGCCCTGGTCCCGGAAGATCCCACAGGCCACGGAGCAACAAAGCCCGTGCGCCACAGCTACTGAGCCTGCGCTCTAGAGCCCGCGTGCCGCAACTACTAAAGCCCGCACGCCTACAGCCCGTGCTCCGCAACAAGAGAAGCCACCGCAATGAGAAGCCCGCGCACCGCAATGAAGAGTAGCCCCCGCTCGCGGCAACTAGAGAAAGCTCACGTGCAGCAACAAAGAGCCAACACAGCCAAAAATAAATAAATAAATATATAAATAACACTTAAAAGAAAAAAAAAGAAGACTAAAAAAATAAAGGGAAATCTGCCCCAACCTGTGAAATTATCTTAAAAACAAAACAAAACAAAACAAAAACAAACAAAAAAACAGACTTTCTGGTTGGACTCGGCGACTATATTCCTATCTGGCTTCTGCTCCGCCCCCTGGTGGTGGCTCTAGACCGAGCAGGAAAACTAATAAACGAAGGCATTTGCCGAAGCGCGAGGTTGGTGACTGGGCTTCATTTACATACCCACAATGCATTGCATTCCGGGTCTTGCCTACTTTCAAAAGGCTAGATTCTTGTATTTCTTTTGACTCCCGCCCCCGCTCGAAATCAGGATATTTTCAGAGAATTGTCTGAAATAATGGCAGAACTCACTCGTTGTTTGCGGGTAAATAGTTACCATTGGTGACTTGGGACTTACCGTTAGCCGAGGACTGTGTGAGAGGATGTGACGCCATACTCTGGTTTCTCTTCAGAACGCATAAATCTTTCGCCTTTTACTAAAGATTTCCGTGGAGAGAAACAACTCCGAGTTTCTCATCAATTTTTTGAGGCCTTGTTTTCACAAGGCTAATAACTTTGTACAAAAAGTAGAGGAATGTTCAGTACTTCTGTGTGTCTGGCGGGAGCGTTCCGCGTTCTGGAAAAACTGGTAAGGCAGTTCTGGTTTTGTTGTAGGTAGTGTTTGCGTCGGTGTGTCCCGATTTTTGTTCTTGTCCAGCGTGTGGTGTGTCGTGTTTTCTTTCTCCTTGATGGTTGTTTCGTTGGTGTTTTCGCGGTGAGGCGCGTGATATCCGTGTGGTTTCGGAACCTGGGCAAGCACCTGGAGTGCCATCGGTTGGCGGCGCGAGACCAGTGAAGTACAGTGGCGAGCCGTGCTTGCGGTTTCTGGCTGTTATTCGTAAGCAGCTGGACTCCTCTGTGGGAGCAAGGTGTGGTGTTCCGTTCCTGTGAGGTTGTCTTCGGAAAGCGGGTCTGGTGTGGACGGTGAAGCTGGTGCTCGCGGAGTCGTGTGGTAGCGTGGGGCGGTGATATTGACCCTGGTTAGAGGAAGGCGGCACCCGTGGGTGGGAGGAGGAGAGGCGAGACAAGCGCCCACCGTTTCCTTAGCGCGAGCGGCCCCACGGTTTTCAGAAATGCATGTACTCACGGAGCTGCAGAACGCACTTTGTTCCTAGGGCTTCGGGTTTATGTTTGCACGTTGAAGACCACCACGCATGAACTTGAACTGCTTCTTGTGCTCGGCACGGGGCCTGGCACGGAGCAAGTCAATCGTGCAGTAGACGGTTGCTAGCTGTAGAGTATCCGCTTAACCTGGCTTTGGTTAGGTCTTGAATTCAAGTGGAGGCTTGGGCCTATTTGTCTGCAAAGGTCTTTCAAGGCAGTACGTGAGCACCTCAGGCGAGATCCACGTCTCTGGGACTGTGGTTCTAACTGCTGCACTTGTGGAACTGGGCTTTTCTAAAAACTTCAAAAAAATTGAAGTATAGTTGGTTGATTTTTGTGTGATACATGTTTATTTTATTATGTATTTATTTATTTGAAGTAGCACAACATTTTAATCCATTAATTCTAAAAATAACAGAGACATTTTATATCCAGTGTCACCTCCTCAAGAGCCTATTGCAGATTAGACAGCCAGACTGCAACTTACAAAGCCAGACATTAAAGTTGAAGATGCAGTTTGGGACAACACCATCATGGGGAGATTTTCCTCCTCTTTGCTCATAAACATAAGTTGTCAGCTTAAAAGAATCCTCAGACAGAAAGAGAAAGCTTTCTCTCTCTATAACCTCTTTATTTTAAATCTGTCTGTAATGTTTGAAGACAAAACAGATAATCAGAAAACCAACCTCCCAAGCAAGTACAAGGATCTGAGCTGGACTCCTGGGACTAAAGACTGGTTTAGTTCTATTTCTACCAACACTGTGACGTGAGGTGCTGTGGTTCTTGTTTTAGTTACAAGAGGGGTTAGGAATGAATGCTAGTACAACTTAAGGTTTCCTTGGTTCTTCCCCTCTTTTTGCAAGCAGAATTCAGCTCAAAAACAAAACTCCAGAATGCCCGTACTGTCCTTTGGCCCACCAGGCCCGGAGAGCCTCAGGCTTTAGTGATGTATCCTTCTCGGATGAGGAAATCATAGATTTTCCGGGTTTTGTTCACGTCTATCTTGATGAGTGCTCTTGCCTGTGCCAGTCTCAAGCCTCCTTGCTTGTTACATTCGTTCAGTAGAGCAGATTTGTATTCTAAATAGGCTCCTGGGGCCAATCTCACCACCTGACAGAGCTCCTTTTCTTTTTCATCCAACTTCTCTGTGCCAGGGAGGCCAGTGAGGTTCAAGGGCGGTGCACTTCGTGTACCTGAATTCGAAGCCATTGGTACGGAAGAACTCAGGCCAGAATCAATGGCAGCCCGCCGGCGGAGCCCCTGCTGGCAGGCGCTACCGTCCTGGAGGTACTGGAGAACCTCCGAGAGCATAGTGCGTTTGAGGCGTTCCTCTTCTCGAGTCTTCTTGAGGTGATCATAGGTTCTGGCACTACAAAAGTTGGTAATGCCTGCTGTCCTGTATTCCTGGAGCCTCTTGATTTCCCTTCCGGGTTCGAATTCCAATGCATGGCTTTCAATGAACTTGTCATGTTCCACCGGCCCCACTATCCTTGCAGATCGCCTCATTGTTTCATAAAGGTCTTGGACTTCCTTGGGATACCGCCGTTCCATTAACTGAAACTTTCTAAGGTTGATTAATCCATGGTCTCTTATATAATTCGTGTAAAATGTCCGAGTCATCTTCAACAAAATCAATGTCTCTCAAGTCCCATTCTGCATACTTGTCAAACTCCTCAATGAAATCTGCTCGAGCTGGCATGTATCCTGCCATGTCCCGAGAAAGCAAGGAGTCAAAGGTAGGTCGGGGAGGGTCATCTGTAGAGTGAAATGGAATGGCTGTGTCAGCAGTTTTTGCCTCCTCTGCTTGCTTCAGGTTTAGCAGGGTAGATGCAAATAGAGGGTTATTGATGAAATGCTTCATGTAGTGCTTCTCACACTCCTCCTTGGTCTTGGTGCACATTTGATTGGCTACTTCCTGCCAATTTCCAAAGCCACAGTCCATCACAGCTTCTAAACGGGCCATTTCTTCTTGAGCAGTCCAGCTGGGGTCAAGAACAGGTCATTATTTCGTAAGTATGATCACGTTGATGTTTCTTGTACTCAAATCCTCGAGTGAAACACTGTAAGCACAGGAAAAAAGGAGGTGGCCCACATTCAGCACACTTGATATGAGGCTCCATGAGGTAGGAGGAGCAGCCTCGGCAAGGTGGCTTATCAGAGGGGTCATTGCTAAAGGAACTCAAACGGTCCATTCCCCAGTTGGCAAAGACTGCTGCTTTGATCTTCCTCAATGTAGGGCTCCTTCAAGGAGATTTCAGAACTGGCCAACACAGACACCAAAGCTGACGACCCCCCCCCCGCCCCCCTTACTGCATTCCCCTCCTCCGCGCCGAGGAAACGCCAGCGGCGCGCGCGCCCTGGGCTTGCGTGCTGGCTCCCGTGCGGCGCAGGCGCCATGATACATATTTATATATATACTTTGTGATGAGGTAGTTTAGCCTTAGAACTAGAATTGTTAAAAACAAGAGATCCTAGGAATTCCCTGGCGCTCCAGTGGTTAGGGCTCCACGCTTCCACTGCAGAGGGCGCGGGTTCTATCCCTAGTTGGGGAACAGAAACCGAGCAGGCCGCGCGGCGCGGCCAAAAAAAAGAAAAGGAAAAGGAAATGCTCGAGATTTTCTGTAGTTTCCAGTTTCTAATGTGGATCAAGACAGCAAGTAATTGCTGTAAATTTTAACTTTAGAAGTAAGCTTAGGGCTTCCCTGGTGGTGCAGGGGTTAAGAATCCGCTATAGGGGCCTGGTCAGCTGCCGCACAGCTCTCAGTAGTAGCTGGGCTCTTCCCAGGCACAAGCTGGTGGCACCTTAGTGCCAGGATGCCCTGGAAAAAATGCCAACCTGTGCCTCAGATAGCTTTTCCTGCGGCAAGAAGTGGCTAGGTGAACCTTCAGGGTAAAAAAATGAATGGATGAGGATATTTTAATGAAATTTCCCTGACCACCAATGGCATTCTCTGCCCACATGGGACCAAGCGCTCCAGGAGACAACTCCCTGGTTCTGCCTCTTCACTTTGCACTAAATGCTTGAGCCTTCACTGATTATGTGTCTGCTCCTTGATGATGTATGGGGATCCTTGGAAAAATGAAGATTTATTCACTGAATCACTTTTGTTCTTTTGGTTTTTTGTGGCCGTGCCACTCGGCTTGTGGGATCTTAGTTCCCCCACCAGGGATCAATCTCGGGCTGCGGCAGTGAAAGCACCGAGTCCTAACTGCTGGACCGCCAGGGAATTCCCCACTGAATCACTTTTTTTTAAAATATATAAACTTATTTATTTACTTTTATTTTTGTCTGTGTTGGGTCTTTGTTTCTGCGCATGGGCTTTTCTCTAGTTGTGGCGAGCGAGGGCTACTCTTCTTTGCGGTGTGTGGTCTTCTCATTGGGTGGTTTCTCTTGTTGCAGAACACGGGCTCTAGGCGCGCTGCCTTCAGGAGTTGTGGCACTCGGGCTCAGTAGTTGTGGCTCACGGGCTCTAGAGCACAGGCTCAGTAGTTGTGGTGCATAGGCTTAGTTGCTCCGCGGCATGTGGGATCTTCCCGGACCAGGGATCGAACCTGTGTCCCCTGCATTGGTAGGCAGATTCTTTTTTTTGTTTTTTAAATTTATTTATTTTATTTATTATTTATTTTTGGCTGTGTTGGGTCGTCATTGCTGCGCGCAGGTTTTCTCTAGTTGCGGTGAGCGGGGGCTACTGTTCGTTGTGGTGCGTGGGCTTCAGTAGTTGTGGCTCACAGGCTCTAGAGCGCAGGCTCAGTAGTTGTGGTACACGGGCTTAGTTGTTCCGCGGCATGTGGGATCTTCCTGGACCAGGGCTTGAACCTGTGTCCCCTGCATTGGCAGGCGCATTCTTAACCACTGCGCCACCAGGGAAGTCCGGCAGGCAGATTCTTAACCACTGCGCCATCAGGGAAGCCCCCACTGAATCACTTTTGATTGAGTTTTAAATTTCACAGGTGCCACTGTTTATACCCAAAGTGGAAGTGCTAGTCCCTGCCCAAATATCTCCACAAGAACCACAGCCAGTTACAACTCTATACACTGTGCGAATTACTCAGCATAGCGGACTCATTCAGAAAGCAAAGGGAACAGGAGACTGCTGCCATTGGCAGCTTTGCCTGAAGCCTGTGGTGTTGACAACCCCCAACTGTCCTAAATTGAAGCAGAACCTGATTTATTCATTGGCTGATTCATTCATCTAACAAAATGATTATTGAGCATCTTCTCTGTGCCGGATCCCTGGGCTATGAGGAGGACTAACATACAATCCCTGCCCTCAGGGACGACACAGTCCATTGGCGAGTACCAGTAAAGAAATTGGCATTTATGATTTGGTGTTAAAAGAGCCATGGGAACACAAAGGAAGCCAGGCTGGTGTGAGGGCCTGTTGAGGGCATGGGGGATAGAGAATCAGGAGAAGACTTCCCTGGAGAAGGTGGCACATGAACTGGCAAGGCCATGGGGAGAAGGGAAGGACTGGGAGGGAGAATGTGGCGAGTGCCATATTGGATAGTGTGTGCCACTCTGGTAGCCAGGCAAGCAGGGGGGTCTGGCTGGGACGCAGTGTGGTGGGTCATGGAGTGAGAGCTAAGGCTGTGTAGGCAGGCCAGCCCCAGCTTCTGGAGGCTTTGCATGTGCCAAGTACCCTCTAGAGCAGATGTTTTCTCATCTTTCATTTCAGGGAAGACTAAGACTCAGAAAGATTGACAAGCTTGCCCACAGTCAAACAGCTAATGAGTAGTGAAATAACTCTGTTGGATTCCAAACCTCATATTCTTCACCGTTAAACTAAGCTCCACTGCAACCTCTCTGGTGGAGGACCAGGAAAATAGACTGTGTGGGTACCATGCTGGAGAGATGGAGATCAGTGTAGATGTGAGAAATACAAAGACCTGAATTATAGCAGTGGAGACAGAATGGAGAAGGCAGAACAGATCTGAATGATGTTAAGGAATTACAGTTGACTGGTCTTTTTAGAAGTTGGTTGAAGGTGGGAAGCAGGAAGAGATGACAATTACCCACATGTCTAACCTGGGTGATTGGATGCTTTTTGCTGAGATTGGGACCTCGGAGAATGAAAGGTTTGGAGCAGGAATACCAGGAGTCTAATTTTTTTTTTAATTTATTTATGTATTTATTTATTTATTTTAATTATTTATTTATGGCTGTGTTGGGTCTTTGTTTCTGTGCGAGGGCTTTCTCTAGTTGCGGCAAGCGGGGGCCACTCTTCATCGCGGTGCGCGGGCCTCACTGTTGCGGCCTCTCTTGTTGCGGAGCACAGGCTCCAGATGTGCAGGCTCAGTAGTTGTGGCTAACGGGCCCAGTTGCTCCGTGGCATGTGGGATCTTCCCAGACCAGGGCTCGAGCCTGTGTCCCCTGCATTGGCAGGCAGACTCTCAACCACTGCGCCACCAGGGAAGCCCCTAATTTTTTTTTTAACATCTTTATTGGAGTATAATTGCTTTACAATGTTGTGTTAGTTTCTGCTGTATAACAAAGTGAATCAGCTATATGCATACATATATCCCCATATCCCCTCCCTCTTGCGTCTCCCTCCCTCTTGCGTCTCCCTCCCACCCTCCCTATCCCACTCCTCTAGGTGGTCACAAAGCCCCGAGCTGATCTCCCTGTGCTATGCAGCTGCTTCCCACTAGCTATCTATTTTACATTTGGTACTGTATATATGTCAGTGCCACTCTCTCACTTCGTCCCAGCTTACCCTTCCCCTGCCCCGTGTCCTCAAGTCCATTATGTACATCTGCATCTTTATTCCTGTCCTGCTCCTAGGTTCATGAGAACCATTTTTTTTTTTTAGATTCCATATATATGTGTTAGCATACAGTATTTGTTTTTCTCTTTCTGACTTACTTCACTCTGTATGACAGCAAGAGTCTAATTCTGAACATGGTCAGTGACATCCAAGGGGAGATGTCCAGAAGGCAAGTGGGTATGAGGGTCAGGCTCTCAGGCTCAGGAGAGAGGTCTGAGCTGCACAGTGGTCACTCAGCCACTCTGCACTTCATCCATAAAATGGGAATAATAGTGATATCTGCCTCATCAGCTTGTTGTGAGGACTAAATGAGTAATGAGCTAGAGCAGTACTCAGTATATAGTCAATACTCTATAAAAGTGAGCTATTATTGTTTCTATCATTATAGGTGGTAATTAAAACCATGGGAGTGGATGAGGTACCACAGAATCAAAAGGAAGAGAAGAGAAGACGACCTTGGATTGATTCCTAGGAGAAAAAGAAACCAACACTTAAGGGACTGGTGGAGGAAAAGGGATGTGTGAAGGGCTGAGAAATAGTTTCCAGAGAGATAGGAGGAAGACAGGAAAGTGTGGGGTCTGGGAAGGAAGGGATCAGAGTCCTCAGGGAGGAGGGTGGGATCAGGAGGGTTTGTAGTTTGAGAGTTCATGCCCAGTGAGGCTGAGAAGCAGCTCTGCAGGACCCATGCCCATTCATTGGACAAATAACAGATTGGGTACGTGTCAGCTACAGTCAGCAACAGCGCTGACTGAAACTGCAGTAAACAAAACAGATGCAAGGAGCGTGCCGACACTCGATGGAAACTGGAGTGCAAGGGGAAGGATTCCTCCAATCCAAAGAGGAACCACGGAGCCCACAGCCTGTCAGCACGAGAAGAAAGCTCTGTGATCACCTGTTTGATAGATGCAGAAACCCAGAACAAAGACTTGCCCAGGGAATTGCAGTGAATGGGAGATAGAGCTGTAGCAGCAGGCTTCGTTCATGTGGCAGACGTGCCTCAGAAATGGCATGGCACCTGGGAATTGTGGCTCTGTCAGGCAACCGTTTCCAAGGCACTCAGCACTGATGAGGTTGGTTTTACAATTCTTTGGTCCTAGAACCTGGGAAAACCAGTGCCCCCGTTCTTTGTCCTCACATCCAGACAAGACTGCCACCTGCTGGCCACACTAAAGAAGTGCACCTCAGTGCCATCCATACACAGCTTTGCTTCCTTTTCCAGCAGAGTTGGGGTATGAATAAGTTGGGCAAATCGCACTGTTGTAAGGAAAAGACCAGTGCCAGGCAACTTCCTGACCAATTACATCCTGTTCTTTGATCCCTGTACATTCCGCCACCTCTTTTACCAAATCCTGTTCAAAGCCCAAAGTTGAAACATTAAAAATATATTTTATGCAGTATTTTGTTTAAAAAAGCCAGGCAAGGGACTTACCTGGTGGCGCAGTGGTTAAGACTCCGCCTGCCAAAGCAGGAGACGCGGGTTCGAGCCCTGGTCCGGGAAGATCCCACATGCCGCGGAGCAACTAAGCCCGTGCACCACAACTACTGAGCCTGCGCTCTAGAGCCAGCCAGCTACAACTACGGAGCCCGTGTGCCACAACTACTGAAGCCCGCGCTCCTAGAGCCCGTGCTCCACAACAAAGAGAAGCCACCGCAGTGAGAAGCCCGCGCACCGCATCGAAGAGTAGCCCCCGCTCGCTGCAACTAGAGAAAGCCCGGGCGCAGCAATGAAGACCCAACGCAGCCAAAATAAATAAATAAGTAAATAAATAAATTTATTAAAAAGAAAAAAAAGCCAAGCAACATAGTGTTACGTGCTATGGTGCTATACCTGTTGCTGAATCAATAATTACCAAGGTGTGTCTCCCATTGGTATCCGCCCTTCTGGGCCGGTCTCGCCAAGCCCAACCAGCCCTGTCACCCGAGCGGCACACCCCACACCAGGTGCAGCGTGGGGTGAGGGGAGACAGTATCAGGCCCTGGCGGACACAGTGTTTAGGGCCAGACCAACTGGGCAATTAGAAACAAGTTTTTCCCAAGGACTTTCTATTTTTAAAAAAACTCTGGAAGACTGTATAATAAAACTTATAAATGCTAAGTAAAGTGTCGCAGTTGAAGGGCTCATGTAATTTTGGAGAAATAATGTATCTTTTAAAAACATTCAGTAGGTTTTTATGTGAAACTGTCCTTTAGTGTCAGAGCCTTGTGACCGTTGTTCATTGAAGTTACACAGGACCTGTGCCTCTTACACAGGAAAGGCTGACACTACTCCCCGTGTCAACTCAGAGGAGGAAACAAAGGCACAAGGTTCTACGGGGCAAAAGCTGTAGTTTTAAAAATGAAATCTTTTAGTATTTGCTTGACCTTGTGAAGGGCATGAAGCTGAGACACATAATTTTTAAAAATATGTTTTATTGTAATAATAATGATGTCTATCCTCAGGTTTTGTGTGCTGCTCAAAACTGGCAAAAACAAAGAAGAAAGTCTTGTTCTCGTAACACTGGGAAGACAAGAGAGTGTGGTGGTGAGGAGATGGGTGCAGGAGTCAGACTGTCTGGGTGTGACCCACAACTTCCCCGCTTAACATCTTTGAGACTTTGGACAGGCTATTTAATTGCTCTGTGCCTCAGTTTCCTCACCTGTAAACCGGGGATGATAATACTACGTACTCCTCAGAATTATCCTGACCGTCACTGGAGACGATGAAAGAGCTAGAACAGTGCCTGGCACATAGTCATCCTCAGTCACTGGTAGTGATCACCAGTTATTATTACTATGATTATTGCTTCTGTAACAAAGTTCTAGGACAACAGGGACTTTGTTTCATTTGTCACTATATACACAGTGCCCAGCCCAGTGCCTGCTCTTGTTGAATAAGTAAATGAATGAATGAAAAACTTAAGTTATTTAAAAGTAAACCAACAAAGTACATTATCAAAAAAGTGAAAAGATAACAACAGAATGGGAGAAACCATTCTAGTATCCAGAATATATAAAGAACTCTTACAATTCAACAGCAAAAAGACAACCCAAGTTTTAAAATGGGCATAGGACTTGAATAGATAGTTCTTCAAGGAAGAAACATAAACATCAACAAGCACACGAAAAGATGTTCAACATCTTTAGTCATTAGGTAAATGCAAATCAAAACTGCAATGAGGTACCACCACTCCATATCCACTAGGATGGCTATGTATATATATCTGGACAATAACAAGTGTGGGCAAGGATATGGAGAAATTGGAACACTCAAACATTGCTGGTGGGAATGTAAAATGGTTCAGTTGCTGTGGAAAACAGTTTGACGGTTCCTCAAAAGATTAACTGGAATTACCATATGACCTGGCAAATCCACTCCTAGATGTATACCCAAAAGAATTGCAAACAGGCACTCAAACAAATACATGTGCATGTATGTTCATAGAAGCACTATTCACAATAGCCAAAAGGTGGAAACAGCTCAAATGTCCATCAGCAGATGAATGGAGAGACAAATTGTGGTATATCCCTACAATGGAATATTATTCAGCCATAATAAAGAACAAAGTACTGGGATTCCCTGGTGGTCCAGTGGTTAGGACTCAGTGCTTTCACTGTGGTGGCCTGGGTTCAATCCCTGGCTGGGGAACTAAGATCCTGCAAGCCACGCAGCACAACCGAAAAAGAAAAGAAAAGAAAAGAATAAAGTACTGATACATGCTACCACATAGATGAACCTCGAAAACAGTATGCTAAGCAAAAGAAACCTGATAAAAAGTTCATATATTGTATGATTCCACTTATGAAATATCTGGAATAGATGAATCCATAGAGACAAGATTGATGGTTTCCAGGGGGTGAGGGGAGGGGTGGTGGTCAGGGTAGGTCCCTGACCAGGAATCAAAGCCTGGCCCCTTGCATTGGGAGTGCGGAGTCTTAGCCACTGGACCGCCAGGGAAGTCCCAATCATACTTCTTTGTATTAGGAATCTACATAACTTCACAGAACAAAGAACCTCAGGAAAATTAACAATGATGTTCTTGCCCATCGCCAGTCTCTCCAGGTCTCTGGAGGAGAGGGGAAGAGATGTTACACATTTGAAGACTTGTCTGTGTCTGTCCTGTTTGGTCACTTAGGGCCACTGTTTCCCTGCAATAACATTTCTAGAGGAGTCCACTGTGTCAGTGAATGCAGTTTGCTTAGCCATGAATCCTGCTGTTGTACTTTGTGGCTGATAAGCCACACTTCCAACTTCACTATAGGAAACATGATCATTTTATGAGCATGTCAAGTTAATCGTAGGTTGTAGGTCAATTAGAAAAAAAATTATTCTCCAAATGACCATTTTTCCAAATTCGCAAACATTTCCATTTTACCATAAACTTGTTTCTTATAGCTATTTGTTAAATTTTCAGCAATTTTTATCAGATGGTACAGTGGTTTTAAAATATGTCCACAAAGTTTTTAGTATGTTTCCTTTCAAGAGGTGGAGCCCAATTCTTCTCCCCTTGAGTGTGGGCTCAACTTAGTGACTGGCTTCCAATGAATAGAGTAAAACAGAAGTGACATGTGCAACTTCTGAGATTAGATTATGAAAGATATTGGGGCTTCCTCTTTGCTCTCTCTTGGATCACTCGCTCTGGGAGAAGCCAGCTGACATGTCAGGACACTCAAGCAGCCCTATAGCGAGGTCCACATGGTGAAGAACGGAGGCTTCCTGCCAACAACCAGCACTAACTTGCCAGGCGTGTAAGTGAGCCACCCTGGAAGCCTGTCCTCCAGACCTGATCACGCCTTCGGATGACCACAGCCCCAGCTGACCGCCTGACTGCAGTCTCATGACACACTCTGAGCCAGAATCATTCAGTTAAGCTGCTCCCAGATTCCTGACCCACAAAAACTGTGGGAGATAATAAATGTTTATTTTTTTAGTCACTCTGTTTTAGGGTAATTTGTTATATAGCAATAGGTAATGAATATAGATGGACTGATTTAACAGCTTTTGCGGATTTCTGCAAAGTTTGAATATAATGCCTTTCATGTGGCCTTCATAGCAGCATTTTAAGGAATCTTCATTTGTCTCTGCCCAAGCTCTCTGTAGCTGCAGTGGCAGGGAGTAGGGGCAAGGAGGGGGAACCTGGTGAGGAAACTTGCTGGAGGTCACCATGCTACATGGCCTAGACTGCCCATCCTTGGGAGAAGAGGGGATGGGGAGGGGGTAGGGCAGAGAAAGGGAGGGCAAGGGTCAGAGAAGGGGACCAACCAAGGGCAGAAAGTGGTACTGAGGGGCAGAGAGAGGCTGAGACCCCTGAGAACTCAGAAGTTCTGGCTTCTCCCAGCTCTCTTAGGCCCTACCAATACAACCAAGAGGAACTGCTATACACTTTAAATATTTTAAACATTTAAAGTAAACATTTTCAGTAAACTGGTAATTTGGTGAATTGGGTACTCAGCAAACTGGTCATCTGGCCAGTTGATTTTTGGGTAAGCATACACTTGGCAAATTAATTTACAATGATTCGTCTGTTTCTAATTAAGTCATACATAGTAATTTTTATGTTCCTAAGGCAATAATTTATTTGTAACAGATACTAATATATTTACACACACACATATATATTTCAAATTCCCAACAGAATTAACTTCTCCTTCCAAAACACTTTGTGATTTTGACATTTCTCTTCTCCAGGGAGGGAGACCAGTGAGTGAATACTTCTGTGGCTTTAGACTTCTCGTCATGATTAAGTCCCTGCCTGCCACTAATTCCTGGAATAGCAACCCTCCTTGGGAGGAAACTGCCATTTTTCACTTCACAGCCATTATAAATGGAGATAAATTCCAGGCAGGACCACTTTGGAGAAGTCCTCCCTTAATTTTAATTTTGACTCTTTTAGATTGAAAGGGATCATCATTAAAAGAAATTCTGAAGTCTTAATTCTATGAAAAAAAACCAAAACCAAACCATCCTCAGAAATTAGTGGATGTAAGTGTCAGAACCCTTTCCCCGGTTATTTCTACTTCAAAGTGAAGAACAGACAAGAATGGGCAATCAGAATCTGCTGCAGTGGGGAACAGAAAGCCATTACTTGGCCCCAGGTTTCCTCCTCCACTCTTTTGTAGGAACCTGGAAGGGCAGGGCTTTCCCCACGACCTTCAACGTGGGGCTCCCTGACACACCCCTCCTCCAGGGGCCCCTGCATGGGTATGGAGGAGACAAAATGTTACAAAATCCAGCTTGGCCAGACAAACGTATTTCAGGAAACTGCATGAAAATATGGAGAAAGGGGAGAAAAAGGAAGAAAGAGAAGCTTATCCCACCTAGACAGACACGGAGCCACCACAACATATGTGCCCCAGCTGCCACACGGCCCACTGCAGTGGTTTTAAAACTTGGCCACAAAATTATTTGACCCCCCTCCCATCAAGATGTGGGATCTACTTGCTTTCTTTGAATCTGGCCAGGAAGTGACGCTATGTGACTTAAGAAGCTAGGTTGGGCTTCCCTGGTGGCACAGTGGTTAAGAATCCGCCTGCCAATGCAGGGGACACGGGTTTGAGCCCTGGTCCGGGAAGATCCCACATGCCGTGGAGCAACTAAGCCCGTGCGCCACAACTACTGAGCCTGTGCTCTAGAGCCTGCGAGCCACAACTACTGAGCCCGCTTGCCTGGAGCCTGCGCTCCGCAACAAGAGAAGCCACTGCAATGAGAAGCCCGCGCACCACAACAAAGAGTAGTCCCCGCTTGCTGCAACTAGAGAAAGCCTGCACACAGCAACGAAGACCTAACACAGCCAAAAATAAAATAAATAAAATAAATAAATTTATTAAAAAAATAAAGCTAGGTCAAGAAAGGCTATGCAGCTTTGGTTTGGAATGTCTTGGAAGCTCACTCAGGATTCCTCTTGGAATCCGGCCACCAAGCTGAGAGAAGCCTAAGCTACAGGGAGAGGCCACATGTAGGTGCTGCAGTGCACAGTCCCAGCTCTGAGTCCCACCTTCAAGACCCAGAAGATCCCAGCCTCCTTGTGCTGCTCAAGGCTTGGTCTTGGGTGAGGAAAGACCAAGTTGCCTCTGATGCAAAATTTAAGGGAGAGGTCAAAATCCAGTAATCAAGATAGATACTTTTTAATGCAATTAAAAAAATCAATGCAAAAAAATGAATGAAGAACGACCTATCAAAATGTTAAATAAAAACAGTAAGAGTGCCACATGGAGCCATATTGGAGCCCGAGACAAAAGGAAAAATCAGTAAGAGTGATCCTCATTAGCCTCACTTGAGCTCCTGCTGCGGTCCCAGCTGTCTTCCAACTGAGGCCCTGGAAATCATGGAGCAGAGATAATCCATCTCTGCTGTGTCACGTTCAAATTCCTGACCTACATAATATGTGAGAATAAAATAGTGACAGTTTTACAACACTAAAACTGGCGTGGCTTGTTATAAGAAATAGGTAGCCAGAATACCCCCCCACCCCTCTGCTCGAGAGCCTTCCTTCTCCTTTTCCTCCTCCGAACCCTGTGCCTTGGCCCTAAGAACTCTCAGAAAGTAAAGAGTCACTTAAGACACACAGCTTCCACTTAGCCATCTGGGCTGAAAAAACTAGGTATTTCAAATTTTATTCCCAATATGATGGAAGAAAATGGAAAAGTGAGGAGCTGGAGGGGAACTTGGGGTCAAGGAGGTGGCCTGTGACGGAAGTAGGGACACTCTGTTGTAATGGGAAAGAGAGTAGAGGAGTTGGGTGACAGGCCAGGCAGGCTGGTAGGTGTGGAGGTGGGAAGGTCTCAGTGGAAAAGGAGGTGAGGTCATCTCCTGGCTCCTCCATCACAGACGCCCACTGCGAGGGAAAGGGTCACCAGGCCCACCGAGCCTCTCCACCTCCTGTTTTCACAGGACTCCCCCTGAGAATCCACTTTCCCTGGAGACTTCTCAGGGAAGGATATCGTCCCCCGCCCCATGCAGCACGCAGGGTAGAGAGCACGGCCTCCGTAACTTCCTCCTTCCAAACCATTCCTTTTTCTCCTCAAATACAAACAAACAAACACAAACAAAACCCTAGTACTTGGTACACCACAGATGTTCAATTAATACTTGTTTTTAAAATCAAGCCCTTATAAAGCTTAGTCCCTTCAGCTATATCACTGGCTCCCCCTGATGTTGCCACCATCCTGGGGGGGCTCCACCTTGGTCTTGCAATTTGGTGTCCTCAAACTCAGAGAAATTCACCTCTGATCCTCTCCGGTCGTCACTGTTAGGCCCCACCTAAGACCTGTCAGACTTTCCCTCCCCTGCCTTTGGAGGAGTCGCTGTGGAAACTGAGAACCATATTCTTGCCCTTAACTTCCACCCCACCAATCACGTGAAATAGTTCCCCCTAGTGGACGATCAATGCACATGCATGCTCTATATTCCCAGGGACACGAAGACTATTTTGAAGTGCCCGGTAAAAAAGAATAATTCTTTCATTCAACAGACATTTCTTGTACCCCTGTTACGAGTCTGGCTTATCTGAAATTATTTTGAGGTGCACAGTTTCACAACAGCAGACATCAAACCAAAAAGGCAGTGACAATTCATGCTCCTGCTGCCTCCGTCAGAGTCAGTTGTTACATAATAAACTCAGCGGGACTCTAGATTGGGCCTGATATGGGAAGAAGCTGGGCCAGTTCAACTCTGGAGGACTTCATCAGCGAAACTGAAGCAAAGCCATTTCTTCATAAATTTATTCAACAAACTTCTACTGCACACCACCCTTTATATGCCAGGCCCTGAGCTGGAAAAAGAGATGAATCAGACCCTGTCCGCGCCCTGAAGCTGCTCAGAGGGGAAGACATTTAGGCAAGTAGTCACTAATACAGTATGCATGTGCAGGACTCCCTCCCTCCCTCACGCACTCAACAAACACGTACCGAGGACCTAACATACGCTGGGGACTGTGCTGTGGGTATAAGGACAAAAACTGTGAGAGCTGCATGGAAACGTGCACAGTCTATGTAAAGGGCAGTTACCATTCTGGAGATAACTGCTCCAATGGAGGCAGGTGCTGGGGGGGAGGAGGGAGCAAGATGGTAAAAAGGAAGGAGGCTGACATTTGGGCAGGGGTGAAGGCAGGTCAGGGAAGCCCTCAGAGAAGAAATGCTTAAGGGGGGAAGTGACAGAATGGTCACTTTGCCACGTGGAAGTTGGGTGAGGGGAGGGAGGTCACAGCGCCACCCAATCTAGTCTCCTCGGGGTTGTTTGATTAAGCCTCCTGACATGATTCCACCGCCAGCTCACCCCCTTGCTCCAATGCCAGCAACAACTCTCTGCTGCTGGGCCTGACCTTGACTTAGGTGCCTCTACCACTCCACCCGCTCACTGGCAACTCCTCCCCAGCTAGGAGGCTCTGCTCCAGCTGGTAACCGATTCCAACATAGCATTACTTCCCAACACAGGAGTCCATGTACCCCCGCAGGGGTCAAACAGATACAAAGTTGACAGTGCTGCTGAAGGAAAGATAAGGTGGGCATTCAATCTCAACACTGCCTCCAAAAAACAATCTAGGTTGGGAGTGAGCGCCAGGCCTTTGTTGATCCCCAGGGTCTCACTTGTATACCTTAACCCTGGTACCGGCCTCCTCCTTCTGACCCTCCTAGGCTTCCTGGACCTGGGGCTCAGCCTGTCATCCTGGGCACAGAAGTCCCGATATGTAGTGCCACCCAGACCCTTCCTGCCTTATGGGTCTCCCTGCCCTGGCCTCCTCGGCTAGGCCCATTCCCCCTTCATGTGCCATCTCACTCTCCACACCCAGGCGGTCCCCAGTCCTGTCTCTCCTCTCTCTTCCTGGGGCCTCTCTATCCTGCTAGATTAGCACATTCCATTTTGTTGTCTGAACAACTCCAGCCTAAAGTCTCCCTGTGGCTCTGGCCTGCTATTCCATCTGACATTCAAGGTGCTCCATGATCTGGTCCTGGCCTACCTTCCTAGGTCTTCCTAGACCAAGACCGCTACCAAACCTCCACCAAATGATCTCCATGCCACTCCCCAGACATATCTTGTACTTCCCTGTGTCTGGGCCTTCCTTTACACCATTCCCCTTTCCAGAATGCCCTTCTCTGCTTTCTACCTTCCCATTTTTCAAGGCTCAGCTCAAATACCACCTTCTCAGAGAACCCTTCCTTGATCTCTCCTGTTGAAAACAGAATCTCCCTTCTCTGAACCATCGTAAGAGCAGGGAAGGAAATAACATCCTGGAAACACCTGCCATGTGCTGCATGTTAAAAGCATAGGCTTTGGAGTCAGACAGATCTGGTTTGAATCTGGTCAGCTGTGTAACTTTGGGAAGCATACTTAATCTCTCTGTGCTTCAGTGCTTTAGCTTGAAAAGCATAAAAATGCCGACCCCCACCATTCATTCATTTGAACATTTGAATACCTAATATGTACCAGAATCTATACTCTTGTGGTTATTTTGAGAATTAAATGGAGCAATGCATGGAAAGTGGCTGGCACATAGGCATACTCAATAAATGAAAACTTATTAATACTACCATTACCCAACCTAGTTTCTTAGAAGAACAGTCCCCAGGGTGATTTCTGTTTGGAGGGGAAGTGCCACATAAGTCTGGGAACCAGAGCCAGCTCTGGACCCAGGCACATTCTAACAACTGCTAGAGCATGCGGCTGATTCCAGGCACAGAACGTGACTGTCGTTTTCTGAATAACTTGCCCATCAGTACAGAGCCAGGACCTTCCGTCTGCCGAGGCTGTCTAGGACACTCAATCAGGCTCTTTGTGAATAGGAGAAAACGTCTCAGAGCAAAGCTGCCTAGCTCTCATGGCCACCTTCTGCCATCTGGAGCAGACCCGGCCGCCTCCCCTACCTTCATACTGGACCTCCAGGTGCATAGTGCGCAGCACCTTCAGCACGCCGTCCACAATGCCGGGGTGTGTTGTCCCGATGATCGACTGGCAAGAAAGCAGGACAAGGCGGTTACTCTTTCTTTTCCGTCTAGTCCACCTGGGAGAAGTGAAAAGCTGGCTTCCAAACAGCCGGGAAGCCTTAGCTGAATGGGGAGAGGGGGGCAGAAGTGAGTCACTGGGCCCTGGCCCCGCACCCGAGAGGTTAATTTCTTTTTTTTTTTTTAACATTATAGTCAATTTTTTGCATACTAGTAGGGAGGGAGAGCTCTCCCTCTCTTTTTTAAAATTAATTAATTAATTATTTTGCCTGCGTTGGGTCTTCGTTGCTGCGCGTGGGCCCTCTCTAGTTGCGGCGAGCGGGGGCCACTCCTCGACGCGGTGCGCCGGCCTCCCACCGCGGTGGCCTCCCCAGCTGCGGAGCACAGGCTCCAGGCATGCGGGCCCAGCAGTTGTGGCATGCCGGCTCAGCTGCTCCGCGGCACGCGGGATCCTCCCGGACCAGGGATTGAACCCGTGTCCCCTGCATTGGCAGGTGGATTCTTAACCACTGTGCCACCAGGGAAGTCCATGTCCTTCTTCTTGAAACTCTTTTCCCTTATTTTTCACAGCCCTGTGTTTTCCTCTTCTTTTATGGCTTATCATTCTTTTTCTTTTTTTTTTTTTAATGTTTATTTTTTATTTATTTATTTTTTCTTATTAGTCATCCATTTTATACACATCAGTGTATACATGTCAATCCCAATCTCCCAATTCATCACACCACCACCCCCACCCCCCGCCATCATTCTTTTTCAAGGAGGCAGAGTGGTATATGGAAAGAATAAGGACTCTGGAGTTAGAGTTGGATTTTAATGTTCACCTTCTACTTAGTGTGTGGCCTTGAATAAGTCACTGAACACCCTCCTAAGGCTCGTTAGCATCACCTTTAAAATGGGGATGATAATACCTGTCTCCATCAGCCACTGTGAAGACTAAAAGAAACAGTGTAAGCAAGCCCTGAGCACAGTGTCTGGCATGTAGGAGGCACTTAATAAATGGAAACTGGAAACAATAATGAAAATCAGATGTTTTGCTGATCTTCTTCCTCAGCTCATCTCTTAAATGTTGGCAGTGTTCCTTCTCTTCTTAGTTGGTGTATTCTACCTGGGTGATCTTATTGACTTCTACTCTTTCGGATATCACTTCTCTGTTCATGAACTCCAAACTGCCATCTTCATCTCGGATCTCTCTCTGGAGCCTCAGACTTTTATTTTCTACTGTCCTGTGGGCATCTCTACTAGACGTCCCGAGCAGTGATTCCTCAATTGAGCTAGGAATCAGAATTGCCTGGGGGAACTTAAAGGCCACCCGAAAGCTGTCAGATTCTACAGGAGGGGAGCTCAGGGTTCAGTATTTTTTGCACAAGTGATCCATCTATATCTTCTGCAACCAGCTTGGCCTCCTGAGATGGGCACTTGGGAGCCACCAAGGCTCATCAAGTTTATTGGGTCAAAACCTAAATCAGATCCGTTTTTCCTGTTCTCTTGGTGGCACACAACTCACCCCGTGGTCTAAGTCCAAAGCTGGCGTCTTCTTGACTCCTTTTCTTTTACTGCCCCAAGTCCCATACACTCTGCCTCCGAAATGTCTGTCCAACCTGGTCACCTTGCTTCCTCCTGCCATGGTTCAGGCCGTATCATCTCTTTGGTCTCTTAATTGCCTCCCTGCGTCCAGCCCTTCCTGGAGCTGTACTACTGAGAGCTTTTTTTTTTTTTTTTAAATTAATTAATTTATTTATTTCTGGCTGTGTTGGGTCTTCGTTTCTGTGCGAGGGCTTTCTCCAGTTGCGGAGGGCGGGGGCCACTCTTCATCGCGGTGCGCAGGCCTCTCACTGTCGCAGCCTCTCTTGTTGCGGAGCACAGGCTCCAGACACGCAGGCTCAGTAGTTGTGGCGCACGGGCTTAGTTGCTCCGCGGCACGTGGGATCTTCCCAGACCAGGGATCGAACCCGTGTCCCCTGCATTGGCAGGCGGATTCTTAACCACTGTGCCACCAGAGAAGCCCGAGAGCTTTTGATGATTCATTTCAAAACCTCTCTTGGAGCCTCTATTCCCTCCTTACATGGTGTCTTCGTGTGGTCACCATGCCCCAAAGCTGACTTTGCTGCATTCTAGGGCACCGAGAGGAAGGCAGAAGACGACGAGAGAAATGGAGCTTTCCCAAGCACCGGAGATCTGGCTTCTTTCTTCACTTACGTGCTGCCTACAAATGCACCATGATTCTTTCCCTATCAAACTGACTCCTTTAATCTTTTCTACGGTCCTTTCATCATCCTTGCTGCTTGTCTCAACCACTTTTAAGTCTGCCAACATCTTTCTGATCCTTAAGTAAACAGGACAAATCACTCTGCTGGGAGACATCAACTCTCTGCCCTGCTCTGGCCTTCTGGAAGTAACGCTGATGGAACAGCAGACATGCAGCGGGAGGCTGAGCTCTGCTTCTCATGCCTGCATGGAGTGCAACTGTGGAAGGTAATTGTCAGATTACTGAGTTGGAATCAGAACCACCGGAGCATGCAGCCTGGGCTCACCTGGGCAGTCCTGAGAGTCTGCAGGGACAGCTGCTGAGCTTTCGGGGACGCACAGGGCAGCAAAGCTATTAGACCTTTGTACACTTGATTCTGGTACTTGGGATTACTGTGGATCAAAGAATCCAACAGAATCTGCACTTCTTCCTGGGTCTCTTCTGACTTAGACTTTGCCAAAAATTCTGCTATGGATCGTACACCTGAGCAAAGGAGAGAGGAAATGCTAAATTGGAAGGGGTTTATGAAAATAATCCTCACTCAAGGTTACATAATATGAGGTAATAGGATTAAGATGTATTTAACCAGGCCTGTCCAGTCAAAGCAAAATCGAGGCTCTGTTCTCATGTTGCATCACTACTGTTTTCACCTCGTGCCTAGGTGGCTGGGGGATTTTGTTTCAACATAGGCATGTTAGCTTGTCAAAATCTGTTTTAAAATTTAAAATAGCTCTGCAAAATGCACAAATAAAACTTGCACTTTTGATTGCTGTATGATAACTAACACGTAGATAGCGCTCAGCACTAAATGTTTTTTGACAAATACTACCTTATCTAGCCCTGGAAACTACACTGAGAGGGAGGTGTTGGTCCCTTTTTAGGATAAATACACCGAGGCTGAGAGAGGCCATGGGGGAGAAATGACGAAAGAGCAGTGAGGGAAGTGCTTTAAAGAGGGATGCGTGGGGGATGGCATCTCCTGTGCACACCTCAAGCAGACCACTTGGTGGGACATACTGAAATTACCGGGTTATTTCCTTTTCTCACGGCACTGTAAGCTCTTTGAGGACAAGGACTGTATTTTATTCATCTTTGTGTTCCCAGCACCTTAGCGTATACCTAGCATACATATTCAACGATTTTAGTTCAATCTTATTTCTAGAGTTATTCATAAATGGCTCAACAAATCTTTGTTGAATGGATGCATGAAAGAGGATATATTTGAAATGAAGTATTTCCAAAACCACCATGGAAAGATTTGAGCAAATGATAAATCAAGAAAATCGTAACTCTGGGTCTTCCAGTGGTGATCCGGATAGAAGCTAAGTGAGTCCACTCTACAGAACGCTTCCTGTGCAACCAGGTCCGTGATGCATTTTCCTCTAGCAGTGCTGGGGGCGGCCCCCTGGGAGACAGGAGAAGTGACACCCTCGTTCTACGCGGTACCCACCATAGCTTTCACAGATGAGCTCCTTGTACTTCCTGCCAGAGTTTGCGATAACCTGAAGTAGCTTGATGGATTCCTTCTTGTCCTCCTCCTCGATCTTCTTCAGTGCAAGTATTTCCAAGAGTGTTAGGGCCCCTCCAACCTCAAGAAATTCTACAAGATATCGATTACTGTCCAGAGGGATAGAAAAGTAGAAATAAGACATTGTCAAGTTCCTTGACACTAACCTTTCTAAGGGATCTCAAGGACCTTTTTTCATATACTCCTCCTAGCCAGGAAATGTTCGTGGGTAAAGTGACACAATAGTTTGGAAATTTTCCTTCCAGAAGGAAATGCAGAAGTTAAATACAATGGCCATTTCCTGTGCTTGGATTTCCAGCATCTGTGTCTCTTCTTCTTGAAAGGGCACCTCAACTGTCCCATGGGAGATCACCCCTCCACCACTCACGAGCCATGTGGTTTTGGGAGGGTGAGCAAGTGAAAGTGTGTCATCCTTCTGGCTGCAGTAATTGGTTTGGGGCCAGGCATGTGACCTAAGTTGGTCCAATGAGGCTCAAAACCTGGGACTTTCTTGGGAACGCTTGGGAAAGACATGTTCTCTTTTTGGTGTGACTGAGCTAGAAGGATGCATGTCTGGAGTACTGAGGACTACAACACATGGAGCCTATGAATATAGAGGAAAACAAAGCTGAGAAATGGAGAAAAAGAGGGAGAGACCAAATACTGAGAAATGGAGAAAAAGAGGGAGAAATCAAGTACTGATGACATTTTTTGAGCCCCTGGATATAGTCAGGCCTGAAATATGGATTTCCACTCTCTGGACATTTCAGTTAAGTAGTCTAATAATTTCTACTTTTTCCTGGTCCAGTATGAGTTGGTTTTCTGTAAGTCACAACCAAGAGGGTGCTGACTAGCAAACTATCAATGGAGAACATGGGATGGAGGAGCAACTAGACCAGGACCACAGCTGCCACCATCTCTGGGTCCATCCTGAGGGCTACTAGGTACCCACTGATAACTAGAAGCTAAGGTCCCATGTGGTGTGAATGTCAAGGATATCATGAGCCCGGTAGGCAACTGAGACCCCAGAATTTCTCTAGAACAGAACTCACCTGCTTACAGCTGATAAGAAGATGCCAATGGACCTGAGCAGCTTATCTAAACGTGAGCCAGTCATGTAGCTGTACGACAAGTTAAAGAGTGAATTTCAGGGTGGTTTTCCATCCCGTGTCTGATCCCTAATACCACCTATGGCCCAGGATGACCAACAGCTGAATTGTATCCTTTATCTGAGAGGGGCCACTAGGTTGAAGGGGTAGGGGCATGGGGGGTGGTGGCAGGCATGTTCATGGTTCTCCAGGAAGCTCTTCTGGGGTAGTTCAGCCACTTTGGCTCTGACATGCTCTCTAGAGAGTAAGAGGCTCTGATGAATGGAGGGTGCATGAAGAAAGCTGGGGGTCAATTTCCAAAGCTTCTCTGTGCCATGACCATTGCACCCTTGGGCTCAGCCCAGTTCATTACTTTATGCCTCATTCCTGGACTTCTCTAAAAATAATCAGCTTCATCATTAATCCTCAATTTTGTACTTGCTCAAAGCTTCATAATGGAGGTCACTATCTTTATGAAGAATTGTGTGTCTTCCTAATAAGAACAACAGGAGATGGTGGAAAAATTAAACTCTGATTTAAAACAACCCTGGTACTTAATGTTATTTTTTAATGTGAGCTTTTGCAAAAAGCTTCGTTGTAATAAAGCACCCAGAGCACGCATCAGCTCGGATACAAGGTATGAAATCAAGCCACAACAGAAAAGGAACCAGTCAACAATTACTAGGCTCATAACACATCACAGGCTCTTAGAACACTTAAGAAATTAGCTGAAATTATTGCAGCTCATGGAGGATGACTGAGAGCTTCCAAGACTGATAAAGGCTAATGTAATGGGTTGGAGGTAATGGTGCTTTGTTGGGGAGGGAGGGTGCATGAGGCAAATTATCTCGGCTGCACCCTGGTTCCCAGGATGCCAATAGAAGTAGAGACAGATGGGCTCATTAGGAAAGGCTCTTTACTGCAAAAGCAGTGTTTGCTCTGGAGCCAGGTTCCCCTGCCTGTTGCCGTTTTAGCTGGGGGCCAGGCTACCAGCCCACCACCCAGCTCCTCTGAAACCCCAGCCCCCGTTTCCGCCTCCATGCCTTCTCAGTGCCTCTTTTCTTCAGCTAGCAGCGAGGCTGACCGACTTTCGTCACCTTCTTTTTCCTCTGTCCCAGGCTAGCCTTATTTTCATAACCACTTCATTATACATATTTCTGGCCCATTATTTCCAGCAATTAGTTCTAGAAGTTTGCCACGATATCAGCAGTAGCTAACAAGTACTAAGCATTTATTGTGTGCCAGGCACTGTGCTAACTGCTTCGCTGGCATTGTCACATTTAACCCTCAGTGCACCCTGCAGTGGGTGCTATCAGTATTTCCACTTCCTTCATGAGGGAACAATCTCAGACAGTTTAAGGACCTGATCATGGTCCCAGAGTTAACTGATGGAACTGGGATTTGACCCTAGGCAGCCTAACTCAGAGTCCGGGTTCTTACTGTCAGCCCTTCCTGCCTATAGACAGACAGAGGGAGGGAGTGGGCTATTGACACAGATGGTGTTGGAGGTGGGACCGTGGCAGGGATACACTGAAGTTGCCTGGATGGTGTATGGGCTTTGGAGCCAGACTACTCATTTTAATCCTTATCTCTGCCGCCTGCTAGTAAATTATTCAACCTTTTCAAGGCTCATCTTTCTAATCTATAAAATGGGATGATACTGAATTCCCTGGTGGTCCAGTGGTTGGGACTCCGTGCTTCCACTGCAGGGGCCGCAGGTTCGATCCTTGTTCGGGGAACTAATATCCCACATGCCTCGCGGTGAGGCCAAAAAAAAAAAAAAGGTGGTTGGGGGAATGATACCAATACCTATTAGGCTTGGTGTTAGGCTCAAATGAGATATTTGTGTGGTACACAGAGTTCAGTGCCTAGAGCATAAAAAGACTCAATACATGGTAACTAATAATTTTTGTTATTATAATATATAAATCTTTAGTTTTACTGATTGGTTCTAGAAGTTCAAGTTTCAAAAAGGGGTTTGAAGCTAATGTGGGATTAGGTGGCAGTCAATTTTACAAAACATAATGATGCTATATTGATTTGTTTTCCTTTAAAATCCACCGTAACTGGAGGGGTGGGAAGGAGAAGTGGGGGGGTCACTGATTCAAAATGCTATGTCTCTTCAGCCAGTCTCTTTTCTCTCCTGTATGACAAGGTCACAAAAAGTTAGGAAATTATGAATAATTCCAGGTGTAGAAACTGAATATACAGCTGTATACTAAAAGCGTGGTTTGGGAGTTCCCTGGTGGCATAATGGTTAGGATTCTGGGCTTTCACTGCTGTGGCCTGGGTTCAATCTCTGGTCGGGAACTGAGATCCCACAAGCCGCGCAGCGTGGTCAAAAAAAAAAAGCGTGGTTCATTTAATAAACATTGGCTGAGTGTCCACTAAATGTTGGGTGCTCTGATTAGCACTTAGGACATGGAGAAGAATAATATAATGCCTCGGTTAACAAGTGCAATGATTGAGTAAGAAAAGAAGAGGGCTTGGGCTACCCTGGTGATGCAGTGGTTACGAATCCGCCTGCCAATGCAGGGAACACAGGTTCGAGCCCTGGTCCGGGAAGATCCCACATGCCGCGGAGCAACTAAGCCAGTGTGCCACAACTACTGAGCCCTCGTGCCCTAGAGCCTGTGCTCCACAACAAGAGAAGCCACCGCAATGAGAAGCCCTCACACCGCAACAAAGAGTAGCCCCAGCTCACCGCAACTAGAGAAAGCCTGCGCGCAGCAACGAAGACGCAATGCAGCCAAAAATAAATAAATAAATAAATGAAATTAAATTAAAAAAGAAGAGGGCTGAACACAGAATTCTTAGAAACACTAATATTTAAGGGTGGTAGGAAAGACCCTGCAACAGTGACTGAGAAACAGCCATGGGAGAAGGGAGAGAAGAGGAGAGCTTTATTTTTTTTTACTTTTTATTTAAAAAAATATTTATTTATTTATTTATTTGGCTGCACCGGGTCTTAGTTGCGGCACATGGGATCTTTAGTTGCTGCACGTGGGATCTTTTTAGTTGCGGCGTGTGGACTTCTTGGTTGTGGCAGGCGGACTCTTAGTTGCAGCATGGATACAGGATCTAGTTCCCTGACCAGGGGTCAAACCCAGGCCCCCTGCACTGGGAGTGTGGAGTCTCAACCAATGGACCACCAGGGAAGTCCAGAGAGGAGAGCTTTAGAAAGGGCAGTGGTCAAGCAGGGCTGGGACTAGGGTGTGAGGCGAGTGACTCACTTGCTTCAGGTATGTATTTTTTTTTTTTTTGGCCGCGTGGCTTGTGGGATCTTAGTTCCCTGACCTGGGATTGAACCCGGGCCCTTGGCAGTGAAAGCAAGGAGTCCTAACCACTGGACTGTCAGGGAATTCCCTCAGGTATGAAATTTGAGGGGGCATCAAAATCTCAGTAACTAAATAATATTTCCTGCATTATTAAAAAAAGAAAAAATAATATAAAAATACACGATGAATAAAATATCAAAGTTTTAAATAAAGCTAGGATCTGACACTGCCTCACTCACGTCACCCTTTGGTCGAGTGGAAAATGTTGTCAAGTTAGTGACAACATTTTGGTGAGGTTAGTGTCATGAGTTATGGGGACAAAGCCAGATTGTAGATCCTGATGTTTTTCAAAGCACCACTTGTGGACCACTGGCATCAGAGTCAACCCAGGGCTCTTTTGAAAACGAAAGAGTCCTGACATACAGATGGCCAAGAGGCACATGAAAAGATGCTCAACATCACTAATTATTAGAGAAATGCAAATTAAAACTACAATGAGGTATCACCTCACACTGGTCAGAATGGCCATCATCAAAAATCTACAAACAATAAATGCTGGAGAGGGTGTGGAGAAAAGGGAACCCTTTTGCACTGTTGGAGGGAATCTAAATTGATACAGCCACTATGGAGAACAGTATGGAGGTTCCTTAAAAAACTAAAAATAGAACTACCATATGATCCAGCAATCGCACTACTGGGCGTATACCCTGAGAAAACCATAATTCAAAAGGACACATGTACCCCAATGTTCATTGCAGCACTATTTACAATAGCCAGGACGTGGAAACAACCTAAATGTCCAATGATAGATGAATGGATAAAGAAGATGTGGTACACATATACAATGGAATATTACTTAGCCATAAAAAGGAACAAGATTGGGTCATTTGTAGACATGTGGATGGACCTAGAGTCTGTCATACAGAGTGAAGTAAGTCAGAAAGAGAAAAACAAATACTGTATATTAACGCATATATGTGGAATCTAGAAAAATGGTACAGATGAACCTATTTGTAGGGCAGGAAGAGAGACGTAGATATAGAGAACAGATATGAGGACACAGAGGGGGGAGGGGAGGGTGGGACGAACTGGGAGATTAGGTTTGACATAAATACACTACCATGTGTAAAACAGATAGCTAGGGCTTCCCTGGTGGCACAATGGTTAAGAATCCGCCTGCCAATGCATGGGACATGGGTTTGAGCCCTGGTCTGGGAAGATCCCACATGCCGCGGAGCAACTAAGCCAGTGCGCCACAATTACTGAGCCTGCGCTCTAGAGCCTACGAGCCACAACTACTGAGCCCGCATGCCTAGAGCCTGTGCTCTGCAGCAGGAGAAGCCACCGCAAGGAGAAGTCTGCACACTGCAATGAAGAGTAGCCCCACTCGCCACAACTAGAGAAAGCCCGTGCACAGCAACGAAGACCCAATGCAGCCAAAACAAAACAAACAAAAAACCCAGATAGCTAGTGGGAACCTGCTGTACAGCACAGGGAGCTCAGCTCAGTGTTCTGTGATGACCTAGATGGGTGGGATGGGGGGGCGTGGGAGGGAGGTCCAAGAGGGAGGGGATATAGCTATACATATAGCTGATTCACTTCACTGTACAGCAGAAACTAACACAACATTGTAAAGCAATTTTATTCCAATAAAAAAAACAATAAAATAAATAAATTAATAAAAAAAAAAAAGAAAAGAAAAATAAAGAGTCCAGGGACCCACCCTTAATCTACTAAATCAAAACCTGGTGGTGGGGTGGGGAGGCAGATTGGTTATCTGCATTTTAAACCTCTTTTATGCACACTAATGTCTGAGAATATTGGGGTTAACCTAGAGATGTATTCAGTGGATTCCCGTCAGACTGTGTTCAAGGCCTGAGTCTAATTAATAATTTTATCAATGATTAACTATAAGAAGAGAGAGCTGTGTTTACCTAAGCCTTTAGTTCTGCTTAGCTTCAGAGTCTCTGATTCATTCATTCCCTTGTTCTACAAACATGTATTAAGTACCCATTATGTGCCAGGCATGTGTTAGGTGTTAGAAATACAGAGAGGAGTAGAACAGACGTAATTCCTGCCCTTGTAGAGCTTACAATCCAGTGGGGGAAGTGAGATATTAAGCAGGTAATAACAAGATGTTATGACTATTAAAATAGAGGAAGTGCCATGAGTATATTTAACAGGGGAACCTAAGCTAGTCTGGGGCTCTGAAAAGGGCTTCCTGAGAAAGCGATGCTTGGATTGAGACCCGAATAATGGAGTAGGAATTAGTTAAATAAAGAGGAGGTTTAGGGAAGGGGAGAGGGTTCAGGCAAAGAGAAAAATACATAAGAAAAGGGTCTGAGATGAATCCATGGAGTGCTACAGGCATACAGAGCAGGAATATCCTGAAATCCACCCACGACTCAAACTATCACCATGATGGGCACCAAATCTGTCTTCAGCCCCAAGTCTGCTTCTGGGCTCCTGAGCACAGGCACCTCAAACGCAACATGTCCCAAATCAAACTTATCTACCCCCAGACTCACTCCTTTCCTTGTATTCTCTTCCCACGTAATGATGTCCCATTCGCCTAGTTTCCCAAGCCAGAAACGTGAGAGTCTGTGGGAGACAAGTGGAGGTGGCAGCTGGGTTAACAGGTATGGAACTCAGATTCCAGAGGAATGTGGGTGGGGTACACATCTGAGAGTCCTCAAACTGGAGTGGTGTTGACATCCTGACAGTGGCTAGATCACTTAGGGAGAAGCTGAGAGCAAGCAGAAAAGAGGGCTGTGGCTGGAGTCCAGCAAACACCAACATTTAAGGCATGGCTGAAGAGGAGCAGGATGGACAGAAAGAAAGGAGAAAACCAAGAGAACTGGTATCAGAAACCACAGGAAGTGTGTGACAGTGTGTGTGTGTGAGTGTGTGTGTGTGTGTGTGGTGATATGGTCTATATGTGCTTCTTTTTGCTTTCCTTCTCTCTCTCTTTTTTTTTTTTATTGAGGTAAAATTGACATAAACATTACATTAGTTTCAGGGAAGAATGTTGTGAGAAGTGGGAATGGTTGGCTGACAAATGCCACTGAGAGGTCACGTATAAGGTCTGAGGATGTGGTCACTGGGTTTCACAATTAGAAAAGCATTGGTAACCTTGGAAGACCTGCGTCAGTAGAGTGGAGGGGACAGAAGTCAGGCTGCAGTGGGTGTAGGAGAAAGGGAGGCGGGGAAGGTCAACAGCCTTTTCAACAGGCTTCAGCATGAAGGGCAGAAGCAAGGTGGAATATAGGTTCCAGACAAGGATTGAATTAAAATTTTAAGGTGGAAGAGATTTGAGCATACATAAATGCTGATGAAAAAGCTGGTAATGAGGCAAAAGTGAAGGCTATAGGAGAGAACGAATAAAGTCCTTGGGGAGATGGGAGGGGATTCAAGCGCAACACAGACAGAGTATTGGTCCTAGACAAGGAACACCCACTTCAACTCTGATGGGAGCAAGAGAGGTTAGCAGTGAGAATGAGGATATATTTATAGATTGGGAAGACAGGATGTTGAGGGAGTTCTTGACTTCAGGGATGGTATTTTGATCACTAGATGTCCTGTTCTAAAATCTGAGAGAGAATCAGGAGAAGAGCTCCTTCGACAATCTTTGTTCCTTTTCTCTTTTGAAGATTGCCTATTTGTTTTCCTGTTCAGCAAAGGATACGTGAGTCTAAGCCAGGTGGTCAAGCGGACCAGGAACAAGCTGGCTCCCTGGGAAAACTCCTGTTCCAGCTCAGGGGCAGTCTTGCCTTGGTTGGTTTCAATGAAATTGTTGAGGATGTGACTCCTTGTGACTTTGCCAGCATTGTCCCAATCCTGTAAAAAACTCAAGAGCCGGCTAATTGCTGCCTGCTCCTTTACAGAAGTCATGATCAGTGAGTCCTGAAGTTGGCTACGGAGGAGGGAAAACAGACAGGTTACCAAAGTACTCAGAACCATGCAAGGCCTGTAGTTACTCTGTGAGTTTTGCTTTTCCAGCAATCATCTGGAGGCAGGGTGAGCCTCTGTCACCCTCACGGATGTAGTGACGTTCAAAATACACCTCTAGGACTGGTCACCTGCTACTTGAACAGGGAGGATCCAGCTGTGTTGTCATGGAATTAAGAATATACAGTATAAATCTTTAGCTCTTTGGCTTCTCTGCTGGTGCCTGCAGCTAAAAGGACCACAGGCTCCAGGTGATATGCAGATGCTGCCTAAAACCACGGCCTCTCTTAGCCCTCACCTCACACAGCATCAGAGCCTGGGCCTTTAGAGACCCAGCCCCCGCTTACGCCAATCAGCCAAGGCAAAATGCTTCCTAATCTTGTACCTGTGGCCTTTAGACTAACTCTCTTAAAAACAACTTTTCAACAAAGTTAGTGGGAAGAAAAAGTTCTCATTCCATAGTTAGATTAATGGGCTGTGGTTTGTAGGAGTCTGTGTCCTTGGGAGAGTGTTTTCAGCGGGGGAGGGAAGGTTTAAAATAAACCCATTTTCCAAAAATAGTTGTGATTGAAAGTGTTATTATCCATAACAAATGTTAGTGCTGATGGGAGAGAGGCATATGTGATTCTTCTGTCTAACAGACAAGTGAAAGTCATACTTCACATTATCACGGGGTTTTCTGTGAGTTACAGAATATTTGTGAAACATTACTTGCAGGGCCATGATTGACATGGAGAAAACAGCTTGTGTAGGGGAGATGTGTATTTCACGAAGACTGTTCAACATGAAATTTACAGTCCCATAAAGTGCTTCTACATCTTCGCCAGAGATATAGTTAAAAGGACTTTACAGTCTGAAACATCTTAAAATTGGTTCTAAATTAACGTTTCCTCACATGTATTTGAGATATTGATGGGGCCCAACTCTCAGAATTTTATCAGGAAGCAATTGAGGCATGCTAAGACAGACAGACATACACACCAACCTCCACTGCTCCCCAGAGGACACCGGGTATGTGCTCCCAGGAAGGGCGTCCACGTAGCCTCAGGGATGGAGCCAACCACAATATCCTGTCAGCCTTAACAGCCAGGTGAATAACTGTGGATCAACCGAAACACAAAAATGACCAAAACCCCTCATGGGATCAGGCATCAATCATTGTGAATGACATTATAGCCCTAAGTCTGAGAATAACTTACAGAGGCCATAGCCACCTCTAACAGCCAAACTGGACTCAAGAAAATGGGGATGAGTGGCTGTTCTAGACCCCAGGAAGGAGGGGTTGATACACCACCAACAGCAGGAAAGCAGCCTGTGCCCCTCCCCTGCCGTGGTTGGACCGTTTGTTTCTAGGATCAAAACTCAAAGTGCTATCAGAGATGCACCCAACGATTCTAGAACACCAAGGGTGGGAAACTTTCAGCTGGATGCTGCATATTATGGCCCCTCGAGGTTTCCTTGGATCTGTCTTCCCCATCAGCTTTTTTTTTTTTTTAAACAGGAAAAGAAAACTGACAAATGGCAGCTTTAAAGTCACAGTGATACAGCTGTAAGTCATATATATGTAGTAAAGCACTGTGCAAGGTGCTGAGGGAGGTGTGAAGAGGCGCACTGCACTGCCCTGGCCTGGAGGAGCTCCAAATCTCATAGTAGTGGGGAAGAACATGAGATTTAGAGTCAGACTGGGTTCAAGGCCCCACTGCCCACCTGACAAAGTAAAAGAGTTAAATAGTACCTGCCTCCCCCTTTTCCATCCTCCAGTCTCACTCCAGAGGCAACCACTTTCAACTCTTTTGGCTATTTCTTCTGGAGTTACTTCTATTTGTCCAAATAATGAGTTTATACTACTTGCTATGGGCTGAATTCAACAAATCCATATGTTCAAGCCCTAATCCCCAGTGCCTCAGAATGTGACTCTATTTAGAGATAGGGTCTTTAAAGAGGTAATTAAGTTAAAATGAAGTCATCAGGGTGGGCCCTAATCCAACATAACTGGTATCCTTATAAATGGAGATTAGGACAGGGACACATAAAGAGGGAAGGCCATCTGAAGACACCAGAAGGCAGCCATCTGCAAGCAAAGGAGAGAGGCCTCAGAAGAAACCAATCCTGTGACACCTTGATCTTGGACACCTTTATCAGAGGTACAGAACTGTGAGATAATAAATTTCTGTTGTTTAAGCCACCTGGTCTGTGCCACTTTGTCATGGCAGCCCTAGCAAACTAATACATTACTATTAGTTGATTCGTCAATTTTAGGCACTATTTATTTCTAATTCTGAGGAATTAGCTCTCTTGCACCACTCTAACCCCCATTTTTCTCCCCTCATTCTCACAATATAGTTTTCCACAATTTATAGTTAAATCAATAGTGTTTACATTATTGACCAAGTAAATAAGCACTGTTCATTCAAGCTGTAAACTACTATTACGTTTTCCTTCTCTTACAAGTTGGTTTTACCTGGAGTTCATAATTGTTTCTTTCTTTTTTTTTTTTAAGAAGCTTTATTTTATTTTTTTAATTAATTAATAAATTAATTAATTTTTGGCTGTGTTGGGTCTTCGTTTCTGTGCGAGGGCTTTCTCTAGTTGTGGCAAGCGGGGGCCACTCTTCATCATGGTGCGCGGGCCTCTCACTATCGTGGCCTCTCTTGTTGCGGAGCACAGGCTCCAGACGCGCAGGCTCAGTAGTTGTGGCTCACGGGCCTAGTTGTTCCGCGGCATGTGGGATCTTCCCAGACCAGGGCTCGAACCCGTGTCTCCTGCATTAGCAGGCAGATTCTCAACCACTGCGCCACCAGGGAAGCCCCCATAATTGTTTCTTTTTTCAATTGTTTAATTTTCTAAGTACTAGAGCTGTTTTCTTCCAAATATTCCAAACACATAGCAATGATCTTTCTGAATGTTCAACCCCTAACTGATCAGTCCCATCTTCTCCTTGGAGAACTCTGTCCCAAGGACGTCTGTCTTTCTGCTCCAGTTTGGACTGGCTGCTTGCTAAGCCTGGCGTACAAATGTTGTCCTGGGATTTCCTTTTGCCTGTCTTCTCTGTCTATTGCCCTATTTCCTGGATCCACCTTATCCTCCTTGGTTTACTCTCTCATTTTGTTGAAGCACATTCTCCAGTAGCTTCCTAAAAAATGAATTTTTTTCTGTGTTCTTGAAAATCTGAGAGTATTCTGACCTCATGTCAGATTGGTTGGGTGTGTAATTCCAGGTTAGAACAAGCTTCCCTCGATTGAGCATCCCAGGGTTGCTGTTGAGAAATCTGACATCATTCTGATTTCTGTGCCTTTGTCTGTGGCTTGTTTTTTCACTCTTGATGCTTTGAAAACCTTTTCTGAAATTGTACGGTGATATGCCTTGGTGCAGGTCTTTTACAGTTATTATATTAAGCCTTCTGTGCTGTGTCCTTCAGTTTTTGAAAATTTCTTTAACAGGCAACAACTAGACTTTTCATTGAGAAACTCACAAATGTCAGTCAGTGGAGGGTTCTTTTTTTTTTTTTCTTTTTTCCCCACCTGAGGTTCTCAGGGCCTCTGGAGAAGAGTTTTCTACTTTCCCAGGGAGGATGAGAGGGTAGGGGTGCTAAGTGCCTGGCTGCTGGCATCCTGGGGGTGGGGTGGGGGAGGGACTAGGGCTGCCGCCATGTAGTGTGTAAATCTTCCCTCCATCCCTCAGTTTTCCACCCTGTATCTCATCCCTGCCCTTCAAACCCTGCCTGAAGTCCCTGAGTATGGAGGCCTCCAGAGTTCCTCCTTATGCAGCAAGAGAGTTTAGAGTAGTCGTTTGGCTTTTGAGAGCGGAGCTCTGGGGCCGCAGCAAAGTGCTCTGCACACAGACTCCAGCCAAGCCCCCATGTTTAGCCCTGTACCTCATTGCTGACCTTCTGGAGTAACTCATGCTTCCAAGGCATTAAGCGTCTTGGAGATTAAACTGGGTGAGCTGATTTGCTTCTTGTTGGTAATCTCCCCTGTTTGGCAGCTGGTTTGTAACTTCTTAGGATGTTTCAAGCCAGGTAACACTCCCCCACCTGCCTTCTACTTCCATATATCTGTTGACTTTCATCTGCTGTTGCCTCCTTCTCTGAGCTTTTGTAACTTAATACCTTTTATATTTCTTTAGTGTTAAGTCAGCAAGGTTTTGAGAGGTAGGGGGAAATACAGGGGGGCAGCCATGTTTAATCAAGAGACTACAGCCACATATTTATTTTAATCTCAACTTTTCTTCAAAATAAGATTTGATGATGATTGAAAAAAAAAAACACCCCAAAACCTAATAAGTACAGTTTTAAAAAGAATTAAGGAAAGAAAACTGGGAAAAGGGGAGAAACGTACCACTTTCAAGAGTTCATATTACATTTGTAGGCTTTATGACTCCCAAATCCATATTTTCAGCCTGGGCCTCCCTCCCAGGCTGAGAATATGATTAAATGACCACAGACGTCTTCCTTGGTAGGTTTCACATACTCTTCAAATCCATAAGTCCCAAACTGAACTCATCAAGCCCTCACCCCTGCTCCTTTCCCTATGTTGGTCCTATTTCAGTGACTGTTACCACTCTCCTAGTCACTCAAGAGCTATGTTGATGTAGTCCTCTCCCTTGCCTTCCTCATCCAATCTGCTGCCAGGTTCTGCCTATTATACCACCTAAATCTCCCTCAGATCAGTCTATTTAGCTTCATCTCCACTGCCACTGTTGTAGTTCACCCCCATCCCTCACATGGATCGCTGCAACAGCCTCCTAACTGATCTTCGGGTTTACCCCAACCTAATCTCCACAGTGATGCGACAGTCTTCTTTTTATATCATTAAAATAAAATGCGCTGGGCTTCCCTGGTGGCGCAGTGGTTGAGAATCTGCCTGCCAATGCAGGGGACACGGCTTCGAGCCCTGGTCTGGAAAGATCCCACATGCCGCGGAGCAAATGGGCCCGTGAGCCACAATTACTGAGCCTGCACGTCTGGAGCCTGTGCTCCGCAACAAGAGAGGCCACGATAGTGAGAGGCCCGCGCACCGCGATGAAGAGTGGCCCCCGCTTGCCACAACTAGAGAAAGCCCTCGCACAGAAACGAAGATCCAACACAATAAATAAATAAATAAATAAAATTAAAAAATAAAATAAAATGCGCTTTATTTTCTATACAATTTTTAAAGGATACACTCCGTTTACAGTTATTACAAAATATTGGCTATATTCTCCAGGTAGTGATGTGAGATTCTTTAAAAAATACAAATCGGGCATATTTCCCTGCTTAAAACTCTCCAGTTGTTCCCCATTACCCTTCTTCATTCAGGCCGAAGAACGTCTTCCATCTAAGTTTTGCCACACCTGAAATATGAGTCTGTCCCCCCCTACCCCGCCCCCCATGTCACTGCTTCCAGTAGGAACTAAGGGAAGGCTGCCAGCTTCCCCATGCTTCACACACCATTCTCTAAAGTTCTCATACTGCTGGGACTTCCCTGGTGGCGCAGTGGTTAAGAATCCGCCTGCCAATGCCGGGGACACGGATTTGAGCCCTCGTCCGGGAAGATCCCACATGCCACGGAGCAACTAAGCCCGTGAGCCACAACTACTGAGCCTGTGCTCTAGAGCCCTCGAGCCACAGCTACTGAGCCTGCGCTCTAGAGCCCTCGAGCCACAGCTACTGAGCCTGCGCTCTAGAGCCCTCGAGCCACAGCTACTGAAGCCCATGCGCCTACAGCCCATGCTCTGCAACAAGAGAAGCCACCGCAATGAGAAGCCCGTGCACCTCAATGAACAGTAGCCCCTGCTTGCCACAACTAGAGAAAGCCCGCGCACAGCAATGAAGACTCAACACAGCCAAAAATAAATAAATTCATAAAAAAAAAAAAAAGTCCTCATACTGTTTCTCAATCATTTCTTTTCCTCTGAGGTCAGGCGTCCTGTCCTTCCCCATCTCCCTTGCCCCAGTGCTGATTTACTTGCCATTCCCTCTTGCACCCAAGTCCTCCTGTTTACCCATGAGCTGCTAGGCAATTTCAGCATCAACCTGCTCCATCTTCGTAATTTTGGCCAGCATCGTCCCTGGCACATCATGGATATTCAACAAGTGTTACTTAAATTGACATCCAACACACTGTGCTCATAATAAGCATTTTAATTTCCTTAACCCCACACAGTAATTAATTAAACAGATGTCCTGGGTGCCACTCCTAGCCAAGCACTGGGACTGGCATTGGTCAACATAACAAATATATTTTTTGCCCTCAAGGTGCTTACAACCCTGAGAAAACCATAATTCAAAAAGAGTCATGTACCACAATGTTCACTGCAGCTCTATTTACAATAGCCAGGACATGGAAGCAACCTAAGTGTCCATCGACAGACGACAGGATAAAGAAGATGTGGCACATATATACTCAGCCATAAAAAGAAACGAGTTATTTGTAGTGAGGTGGGTGGACCTAGAGACTGTCACACAGAGTGAAGTAAGTCAGAAAGAGAAAAACAAATACCATATGCTAACACACACACACACACACACACACACACACACACACACACACACATATATGGAATCTAAAAAAAAAAACGTTCTGAACAACCTAGGGGCAGGACAGGAATAAAGACGCAGATGTAGAGAATGGACTTGAGGACATGGGGAGGGGGAAGGGTAAGCGGAACGAAGTGAGAGAGTGGCATGGAGTGGGCAAATGTAAAATAGATAGCTAGTGGGAAGCAGCTGCATAGCACAGGGAGATCAGCTGGGTGCTCTGTGACCACCTAGAGGGGTGGGATAGGGAGGGTGGGAGGGAGACGCAAGAGGGAGGAGATATGGGGATATATGTATATGTATAGCTGATTCACTTTGTTATACAGCAGAAACTAACACACCATTGTAAAGCAATTATACTCCAATAAAGATGTTAAAAAAAAAAAAAGGTGCTTACAAACTGGTGGAGTAGAGAGAAAGGGAACCAGATGATTTTACTGAAAAGTGTAAAGCGCTCTCATGGGGGTAAATCCCAGGGTCTGCTGGGGCTTGTAGGAGAGGCACAAAATCTGGACTCTGGTGACCTTCATCCAATCCAGCATCCACACTCATGGTCCACAGCCTAAACTTTGTGAATAGCCTGGGAAGTCTACAATTCCGAGCTCCTTACCCTCCCACCTCTTCCATCTGTTCTCAGGAGATCTACTCTTGGGTTTCACAAAAAAGTTATAGGCCATTAGGCAGAAACGTCCTCACAGTCTCTTCCTTCTTCCCACGTTATGGTATCCATACCCATCCTTCTCTTTTCCTTCTTTACCCCTTTACCACAGCTCTACACCCACCCATCCTGCCTCCTTAGAGCCCCCACTCCATCCACTACTCCCTCTTCCGCTGGATCCTCAACTGCTCTCTTTAATTAGGCATTTTTTCTTGTTAACTTACTTAATTCTTGCCTATCCTAAAGCAAAAATAAGCAAAAATGAAAACAAAAACCACTTACCTCACCCTCTTGTCCCCCTGCAGTCACCTCTCTGGTTTTCTCCCTTCACAGAAAAGCTTCTTAAAAACAGTCTACACACTCTTTTCTGATCCTCCACGGACCAGTCTCTCCTCAACCCACTGCAATTCTGCTTCTCTCCACTCCCCGTTCACTTGCTTGCACATTCAGCCATGTCTCTGATAACCTCCTAATTGTCCAGGTCAATGAGGACATCTTAGTCCTTTGTTTACTTGTTCTGTTGCTGCAACAACTAACATCACTGACCATCCCTCCTGCTCAAAAGGCTTTCTTCCCTGATGCCTCTCCACCCTGACATCTTCTCTTGGACAGCCTGCATCCCTGGCTGCTGCCTCCCGCCATCCCATCTTTCGGTTTCCAGTGCCTGTCACATTGTACGTAAATCCTCAGTAAATTGTCTCCGACGTGACTAGGAGTCCTTCTGCCCCACTGTCAACCTTACTATCAGCGATTCCATTCAACATGAAAGTCAACAAATACTGAGAGACAAGTGTGTCCCATCCTTGGGTTAGGCCTCTAGGGATAATTGTGAGAACAAAACAAAGTTCCTTCCCTCAAGGGGTATGCAGTTTTGGGGTGGCATAGAGCCCTGTAAATAAACCATTTTAAGTCCAATAGTGTGGTAAGTGCTAGGATGGGGCAAGCACAGGATACTCTGGGAATGTGAGCGAGGGACACCTAACCTAGCCTTAGTTGGGGTGCGGGCTGTTATGGAAGATTTCCAGAGGAGATGCCATCCAGGCTGAAAGGCACCTGCAGCTAGCCAAGTGAAGAGGTGAGGAAGCTGTACTCCAGGTAGAGGGAATAAAATATGTGGAGGCTCAGAAGCGTGCGAGTGTAAGGTATATTTAAAGAATTGCGAGTGGAAGGCAGTGTTGCGTAATGGTTAGGAACACAGACACTGGAGTTGGATGATCTTCCACCTCTCGGCTATGTGACTTTATGCAAATTACTTAACCTCTCCAGGCTTCAGTTCTCTTACCTGAGAAGAGGGGATAATAATACCTCATAAGGTATCATGACCCTCATAAGGGTCAACAAACTGCCTAACATATAGGAAACCCTCAATAAAGCTTAGTTCTTATTTTCATTGCTGAGATTGTTCAGAGTGGCTGGAGCATAGTATGAGGATGGAAGCGGCAAGAGACGAGGCTGGGAAAATGGGTGGAGGCCAGAGAACAAGGGGCCCTTGATGCTCTGCTGCAGGGTCAGCACTCTACCCTGAGGGCAACGTGAGGGTTTTAAGTCAAGGGCTTTAAGTCAAGAGTGACAAGAAAAGACTTTGTTCTAGGAATAGCATCTTGACTCTAGTGTAGAAAGGTGATCAGAAAGGGGCAAGACTGGAGGCGGGGCACCAGTTAGGAAGCTGTTCCCATAATCTCGGCAAAAGATGCTGATGACACTAGGGTTGGAGAGAAGTAGAAACGCCACATAGGAAGGAGCGACAGGACCTGGTGACTGACTGTGGAGGATGAAAGGGGGAGGAATCAGGGAGGACGCCCAGATAACCTTGCTTCCTACTTCACAGAGGAAACAGGGCCCGGGCTTCCCTGGTGGCGCAGTGGTTGAGAATCTGCTTGCCAATGCAGGGGACACGGGTTCGAGCCCTGGTCTGGGAAGATCCCACATGCCGTGGAGCAACTAGGCCCGTGAGCCACAACTACTGAGCCTGTGCGTCTGGAGCCTGTGCTCTGCACCAAGAGAGGCCACGATAGTGAGAGGCCCGCGCACCGCGATGAAGAGTGGCCCCCGCTCACCGCAACTAGAGAAAGTCCTCGCACAGAAACGAAGACCCAACACAGCCAAAAATAAATAAATAAATAAATAAATTTAAAAAAAACAAAACAAAAACCAGGGCCCATCAGGAGCAACTCCCTTCTCTCCCTCCATTTTTTTTTGGGGGGGCTGTGCCACGTGGTTTGCGGGATCTCAGTTCCCCGACCAGAGACTGAACCCGGGCCACGGCAGTGAAAGCCTGGAATCCTAACCACTAGGCCACCAGGGAACTCCTTCTCCCTCTATTCATTTTTTTTTTTTTTTTTTTTAAGCTATGTTGGGTCTTCGTTGCTGTGCGCGGGCTTCTCATTGCTGTGGCTTCTCTTGTTGCGGAGCACTGGCTCTAGGCGTGTGGGCTTCAGTAGTTGTGGCATGCAGGCTTCAGCAGTTGTGGCTCACGGGCTCTAGAGCGCAGGCTCAGTAGTTGTGGCGCATGGGCTTAGTTGCTCCGCGGAACGTGGGATCTTCCTGGACCCGGGCTTGAACCCGTGTCCCCTGCATTGCACAGGCGGATTCTTAACCACTGCGCCACCAGGGAAGTCCTCTCCTTCTATTCTTAACCTCACCACATGGGCACGCAGCCTTTCGGTGTGTGCTAGATTCTGCCCCTCTATATTCAATCTCTCTATCTCCTCTGATTCCTCTTAAACTTGCTCGATCTCTGTCAACCCCAACAAATACATAAACAAAGACTTTCCCTCAAGCTTCTACACTTCCTCCCTTCTTCACCCCCAAATTTCTCCTTCTGGCCTACAGGATAAAGTCTGAACTCAATGTGGCATACAAGATCCTTCAAAACTTGACCCCAGCCTTGCCTCATCTGCAGTCACTTCCACGTTGCAACAGACACCAACTTCTCAACTCCCCAGGCCCTTCCAGGGCCCACTTGTATCTCAACCCTGCTCTGCCATCAGGAATGGCCAGCCTCCTTTTTGCCCTTTGGCTAATTCCCCAAGACAGCTAGGGGTTCTCAGGTCTGTGGTCCCACTTATGCCACCTCTTCTCCTGCTATGCTGTAAAACTTCACCATCCCTCCCACTAGAGTGTGAGTTCCTCAAGGGCAGGGGTTGGTCCTCCCTGTCTCTATGTCCCCAGGGCCTGCCTAATGCCTGGCACAAAATAGATGTTTAATAAATGCTCGCTGGGTGAATGAGTAAAGAAATCAGCCAGCTCCCGTTTAGACGGTTATATCTGAATGTTCATGATATGTAGGTCCATAAAACTACCAACTTCCCAAAGCTGCCATGTGCAGAGTGGCAGAATCTCCATCCAAGAAGGCCAGTGCATAGTCTATGAGGCATTTTACAGCTGACAGGAAATAGCAATGTCAGCAGCGGTGTCATCTTTGGACACTGAGGACAGGGATTCAGTGCCATGAATGGTCAGTTAAATTGTAATTGGAGTGAACTGTTCCTCTGCAAACCATACTGTTCTTTAGCTGCAGCCAAATGGCATTCAAGAAGGAGAGAAAATTTTTTGAAATGTCAAAGAAATCATTTCCAATTTGGTGCTCACAACCAGAGACTCTAATGATCAGTGGAAATGAGAAGCAAACAAATTAGCACTAATGGATAATGGCTTTTGGAAAAGAGGATTTAATTTATAGTCAACTGATCATGGCATGCAGCATGCAGTAAAAGTCAGTTTCACCAGCTTGATCATAAGAACCAGAGCACACCCAGAATGCCAGAGAAAAATATACGTATGCCATCATGCTTATTGGAAACTCTCTGTAAGTGGCAGCCAATTAAAATGGTCATTATTTTACCTTGGAGAGAAAATGGTCTGAAAAAATCAAAGCACATGAAATTAAAATCTGGATTAGGAACCTCGGTCCAAATTGGTTTGTTTGTGGCCTTCTAACCTTGGCAAGGTCTTCTGCAAGGACGACAAACCTACTTTGTCTTCAGCCCAGAGTGGACTCTTTGTTTTTAATTTCCTCTCCATCTTCAGAGGTGATTAATAAATCTGGACTCATCCATAAATCATTTCTATAGCAGCCAAATGGTTCTTCTTCGTGCCAGGAAACGAAAATCACAGAAATCTCAAAACCCTCAGCTCTTGTACTAAGCCAGAGGTCCTTAGCAACAAGTGAGAAGAGGTATTAAAAATCAAAAGGTCACTAGGTTTCGTTTCTAAATAAAATTTCTCAGAGCGCTTTTTTCCTCCTAAATCAAAAGACACATTTCTAAAAGCAAGAAGCCTCCAGGGCATGGGCTGCCAGCCTGGCTCCTTGTCCCCACGTGGCCTCGGAGATAAGGCAGTCACTGTCTCCTGTTCCTGCGGGTTCCACCTGCACAATGGGACAGAGGCCTTCTCCCAACCCGACTCTTCACTCTCAGCTCCTCATTCAGAGAGAGAGGGAGAAGAGATAGAGACAGAGACAGAAACATTCTCCTTTCAACTTCAGGCCCAGCCAAAGAGGGTGTCCTGGCCTTTACTTCCACCTCAGGGCCAAGTGCAACACAATTTGTCACTTTCTTCTCATAGAGAAGAAAGTGACAAATTCCTTCTGCTCCCCACTCATATCCTCTTCACAGACTCCATCTGCCCCATCTCTTCCCCACAGCCAGCCACCATTCCCTCCATCCTGTTTCCATAGACCATTTTCCCCATCTCCTTCCTGCAAAACCTACTGCCGTCACCAGCTTCCCAGACCTACCCTCATTCTCTACCCATGGACCCCCTTTTCCTCTCCCCAGACTCACTTCTGCCCCCAGCTCCACTCCACAGGCCTGGCTTCATGCCCTCCCCACAAAATGTAATTCTCTAGGTCAACCAGAGTCTCTCTGCCCACGTTCTCCTCACCCCTTCATTGCTCTATGCTTCATCTTCCTTGATCTGATTTCCTGTCCTTCCTTCCCTTCCCAACCTTCTTACTCTTCCCTGGAAAACTTTTGTTTCTGATCAGCAAAGTCTCCTCCACACTTAGCGGCTCCACACTCGCTCTGCCCACCTCCAGCCTGCCCCGGAAGCTGGCTCTTCCTCAGGGCGCCACTTCTGCATAGCTGACCCTGGAGGAGGCTGCTTATACTCTTAAACCCAAGGGATCTCAGGACTGGGAGAGGGGCTAATGTCTCCCCACCAAAGTCCAATTCAGTTCCTATTCTACCAGCTCTTTGTAAAAACCCTTGCTACTTTAGGGTCATGCCATTCAGCTGTATTGACCTTTGCCCCTCCTCTTGCTGTCATCTACAGACTCCAGAACAACCTGCTTTACTGGTACCTGGCTCACAAGCATCCTCTTCCCTTTTCCCTCCTCAAGTCCTGCCATCATCTGGGGGGATTTCAATGGCCATGTCAACATCTTGGCTGTCTTCTGTATTCCACTTTGGCCACCTGCTACCATGGCCATACCCTGGACCCTGTCATCACTTGAAACTACTCAAACTTCATTACTCCACTTTCTCATAACTCTCTCATTCAACTGTTTCCAAGGTATGGGTTCTCTGACTTCATTGGGACCTCCAGCCCATAACACTTTTACTCTCTCCTATACAGTTTAGGGTCTAAGATCCACCATCTCAACCACTCTTTTGCCAGGATCCTCAACTTCCTTGTCCTTTGTCCTTCCATTTCATCCACCTGATAAAATTCAAACCTGGATCAACTCAATTCACCTCTCTGCAGCCACCAGTAGATGGCTGAATATTGTTGGGGGAAAAATACATAGCACACAACCATGCAGACTGCTGCTGCTACAAAATAATGTCACCAACCTCAATAGGGCTCATAACTGCCCAGAAAGCTGTATGCTACCTCAGTTATCTTGCTCCCATTCTCCACTGCAGCTATTTCAATCCTTCTCTGCTGGTCTCAAATCTTGCAAATCATCTCCAGTCCCTTTCTCCCTGGCTGATACCATGTCCTTATTCCATAGAAAAAATAGGAACCACCATACAAGAATTCTCTCAAGTTCCTGCCACCAAATCTACTAATGTACTAATCTCACATGCCTCCTTTCTGTCACAGTGCAAATGTCCCTCTAAGTGAACTTCTCCACTAATGCTTTGGATCCCCTACTCAGGAGTCCCCAACCCCACGGGCCGCGGACCGGTAGCAGTCCGTGGCCTGTTAGGAACCGGGCCGCACAGCAGGAGGTGAGCGGCGGGCAAAGGAGCGAATCTTCATCTGCCGCTCCCCATTGCTCCCCACCGCTCGCATTACCGCCTGAACCATCCTCTCCTCTGCCCCATACATGGAAAAATTGTCTTCCACCAAACCGGTCCCTGATGCCAAAAAGGTTGGAGACTGCTGCCCTACCTTACTCTTTTTCTGGGGGCGCCACTCTCTGTTATCTCTTTTTCCCTATAATATTATCTTTTTCTCTTTGCTGGATCCATGCCAACAGCATTTCTCCCATCTGAATAAAAACCTGCCTCTCCTTCCAGCTATTTTCTTCTCTCTTTTTGCCTCTTAAAGAGCCAAACTTCTTAAAAGTGTAGTCTTCACTTCCTCACCTTCCCACCCACTTCTCAACTCACTGTAATTCGACCTCAGCTCCCACCACTCCACTGAAACTGCCTTTACAACCACTTCCTTGTTTCTAAAACCAGTGGATTTTTTTTAGACCTTATTTTACTTGATTAGTCATCAGCCTTCAACACTTTCCTCTCCTGGTTTCTGGGAAACCACGTTCTACTACTGATTAATTAACCACTGTGGACACTTCATCTCAATTATCTTTGCAGAACCTCAAATGTAGGTGCTTCTCAGGGCTCTGTCCTAGGCCCTCTTCTCTTCTTACTCTACACATACTCCCTGGGCAAGCCCAACAAATCAATCCACTCGTGTGGCTGCCATATAAGGCACAACAGACTACACATTTTAATTTCCAGTTTAGACTTATCTTGCAAACTCCAGTCAGGCATACTCAACTGCCTCTTGGACACCTCCACTTGGATGTCCCACTGGCACGTCCCACTGGCACCTCAAACTCACCATGCCCAGAACTGACCCTCTCCTAAGAACTCTCCTTTCTGTTTGCCCAAGGCAGGAATTCAGAAGTCATTCTTCATTTTTCCTACTTACCCCATGTCCAACCAGTCACCAAGTCCAGTTCTTTTAAACTCGTAAGTGTCTAAGGAATCCATCCCCTTTTCTTCAATCCTGTTACCTCTCCATGTTTCAGGCCACCATAATCCTTCCCCATTACTAAAACAACTTCCAAAACTGGTCTCCCTCCTTCTCCCAATCCCCAATCCATTCTCTTCATTGATCTTTCTAAAACACAAATCTGATTGTTACTCTTCCACTTAAAGCCCTGCAGCCTCCCCATTGTCCTTAGGATAAAGTCTAAGCTCTTGTGCTCATTGGTGTAAAATGCATTGGAAATTTTTTCCATCAGTAAGATCTACCCATAAGTTCAGAGCTGAGTGTGGTATCAAAGACCCTCCAGAATCTGGGCCTACCTGTTCCTCCAGGATTGCTCTCCCGTTAGTCTCTTCTCTGGCCAGGAAATGCTCAGAATTCCTGGCACCGACCCCTCACTTTCCTCTCTTTTTATAAATTTATTTATTTATTTTTGCCTGCGTTGGGTCTTTGTTGCTGCACGTGGGCTTTCTCTAGTTGCGGTGAGCGGGAGTTACTCTTCGTTGCGGTGCGCGGGCTTCTCTTGTTGTAGGGCACAGGCTCTAGGCACGCGGGCTTCAGTAGTTGTGGCTCATGAGCTCTAGAGCACAGGCTCAGTAGTTGTGGCTCATGAGCTCTAGAGCACAGGCTCAGTAGTTGTGGCTCATGGGCTTTGTTGCTCTGCGGCATGTGGGATTTTCCCCGACCAGGGCTCGAACCCGTGTCCCCCGCGTTGGCAGGCGGATTCTTAACCACTGCGCCACCAGGGAAGCCCTCACTTTCCTCTCTTTGAACCCTGTAAGTTCTCATGTCTCCACAAGTCTTTCAAAGCCCAGCTCAAGAGCCATCAGCACTTCCATAAATGCCCCTCTAATTCTGAGCTCCTAAAATCCTTAGGGCCTACTCTTCTTGTAGTACTTATCCCTTGCACAGTATTGCAGTTGGCTCATGCATGATTTCTCTCCCTCTCCTTTTAAGACTTATGGAAGTCAGAGCCAAAAACCTAATCCTCACTAGAGTCCACCTATGTAACAGGTAGTCAGTAAATATTTTTTAAGCGCGTGGATAAATTTAAGAAAACTGTACCCCCTAGCCCCTTTATGTCCCGCACGAACAGGGCAGTCTCTAAAGTATTCGCTAGAAAATAGCACCTCCTTTGCATCCTGCCCACCTCACCAGTCAGAATATTCCTCGACCAGCTGGGTGGAGGATGGGCTGGCACGCATTCCTGTGGCCGTTTTGTACGGTTTTCTACCTCCAGCCCTCGGAGCTGCGGCTGGTAGAGGATAGTAAAGATAGCTAGATGATGTAAGTCAAAGGGCACTGCTGTCCACCCGGTACGACAAGACACGGTTAGGAAGGAAGACCCTCCCCAACCCCAGAACACAGCAACTCTCCCGCAGACCCTCTTACCTACACAGGAGAGTAAGGACTCTTCTTGACCGGCGTCTTGGCTGGCCAATACCTGATCCTGATCAAGCAAGCCAGCCAATGGCTGAGGGCCAGGGATAGACTGGGGCGGGGCATGGTTGCTAGGGCCGAGCTAGCAGGGTGCTGCGAGAGGCCCCGAGAGAGACTTGGTGGTTGCTAAGGGGTGAGGTCACAGAGCGCGGCTCAGGGATTGGGTAGCGTCGAGGGAGGTGGGTGGTGATTGGGCGGTGCCCAGGAGGCCCCCGGGTGAGGTGCGGGAACGTGAGCGAGAGTTCCGGCCGGAGGCCTGAGCTGAGGGCCGGCGCCTTCATCATGGCCTCGGCCCAGCTGGACTACACCATCGAGATCCCGGATCAGCCCTGCCGGAGCCAGGGTATGGAACGAGGGTTGGGTCCAGTCGTGGGGAGGTGACCTAAGGAGTCTGTGGGTCGCAAGCGCAGCTGTGGCCCCGCCCCTCTTGCGGCCCTGTCCTCTCGCGGCCCACCCCCTCACGGTGGGGGGCCCCCCCCTCACCGCAGGTCCGAGACTTGGTCGGGTCCAGAGAGCCCCGCCCCCTAGTAAGCCCCTCCCCCAGAGTGCTCTTGGTGTCCGAGCCCCGCCCCTTCCCGGCGTCTACCTGACCCCTAACCCCGCAGGTTGGGGCCCTTTTTTCTGTCTCTTTAGTCGGAGTACTGAGGCCCGTACCTTCACTTCTCTCCTGGTAGCTGAAGGCCCTCCTGATTCCTTTGTTTGGGGTCGGGCTTCCCACTGCTAGCCTTTCTTCGGCAGTTGTGGTTCGGGGTCCCACCCATTATATTTCATCCACTATTTTCCTTGGGGCCCATGTAGAAGCCCAGGACACAGAACATTCATCCCTCCGTTCTCTGCACTCTCCTTGGCAGTGGTTACAGAGCCGTCTCTGCCGTGAAATAGCAGTCTGCTCAAATCCTGACTCCTCCCTTTAGTAGCTGGATGACCTTTGGCAGGCTTCCAGCTCTGAACTTCGGTTTCCTCATCTGCACAGCTGGGGTACCAATAGTAACCTCCCTCCTAGGGTTGTTGGTTGCACAACTGAGATTGTGTAAAGGACCCAGCATAATGCTTGGCACAGAGTGAGTTTAATAATTAGCTTTGTTTTCCTCTCTACAGTCGTATCATTACAGAAAGGTGTGTGGGAGGCTCCACAAAATTAGTAGCCTGTAGAGCAGGTCTGGATCCCTGGCAGTGTGAGTGGGATTGGGGGCCCAGAGAATGGAAAGTTTGGCCCTGATTGGGAATCATGGTAGAGGAGCCTTGACATACACCCCAGCCTGAGCTGCATGTCTTGCCTGCGTTACTCCACATCGTCTTCACACCTCCAGCTGCTGCTCAGCCTCTTCTGTTGCTACCACAACCGTCTTCCCAGTGCAAAGCTTTGATCTTATCACTGTTCTACATAAAACCCTTCAGTGGCTCCTTATTGCCCTCAGGATAAATCAAATCCAGATTCCTTAGCCTGGCATTCAAAGTCCTCCATAATTTAGCAGACCCTGCTTACCTCTTTGATCACTGTGTCCTTCCACTGTTCAATTTGAGTTTTATGTTCTAGCAACCCCAAACTGCTTGTGATTCTCCACACACTTCTTGCTTCTCTGCCTGTGCTCCCTCCATTTCTTCTGTCTGGAATGCCCTTTCCCTCTGCTGCCCCACACTGCCCCCTCGCTTGCCTAGTTCATCATTTAAGGCTTCGCTCAGATGTTACCTCTTTCAGGAGAGCCTTCCCAGACCCCTCCCATAGCATCTTGTGTTCCTGGGGTGGGGTCTACGAGGGGAGTGCAACCCCTAGGCTCCCCCAGAACAGATGGCTCCAGACCAGCTGTATTTCTCTAGAGCCCTCTGTTGGCCGAGGGCTCTTAGGCTTATAGATGTAAAAATGCTTTTGAAAAGTTTTGGCATCAGTGGGAGATAAAGCCAGTTAATAATATTGCCCTTGGAGAACCTTCAGCTGCAAAGAGCTGGAGCTGCCTTCTGCATGGCCAGGAGGGCAGAAGTTCTCCCTCATCCCACGTGGGCAACCTGGTGGTCTTGGTTTGCATTTCAGTTCTACCTCCTGCTGTTCTATGGCTTTGGCAAGTTATTGAACCTCTCTGAGCCTCAGATTCCCTATTGTGAGGGTTAACAAGGTAGTGACTGGATGTGTGTGCCTGGCATGGAGCAGGTGCTCTGTTGGTATATTTCCTCCCCTTGCGGCTCCCCTCCCTGCTTCAGGGAGCTGGGTCCTAGAATTGGAAGAAATCTCAGGGGGCCACTTTGTCTTGCATCCTTCTCCTGGCATGAGAGAATGCTGTTGCCACCAGACCCTTCCCTGACAGGATGCTTCCTCCCAAATATCCTGGCCTGTTGGAGGCAACTGGGATTGTTAGAAAGCACTTCCCTTTCTTGAGCCACAATAGGCCTTCCTGTCATTTCTGCTTTCAGTTCAGCATTTGCTGTGTCCTGGCCATGGGTTAGTTGCTGGTGCCTCAGAAGTGACTCACACACAGACTCCTTCAAGGAGCTGTGGTTCTGGGGAGGGCTCAGGGCTTAGAAGCAGGTGGTTTCACAAAGACGTGGTAACTGCAGGGCTAGGATGTTGTGGTGGGTGCAACACAGAGCAAGGTAGTCTCTCTTCCTCTCTTTGCAAGAGGACAGCTCATCTCTCTTCTCCAAGAGAAATACCTCCAGGGCCTTCAGCTGTTCCTCCTCTGGTGTGGTTCTAATAGCCTCCTCCTTCTGATTGCTCCTCTGCACTGGCTTTGGTTTCTCATTCCTTTCCCTCTCAAAGTGCATAGCCCAGAGCTGAACTCAAGGCTGTATGGCCCTCAGAAGGAAGTGACAGCACTGTGATCCCCTGATTCTGTTTTCTTCCTGTCTGCAGAGAGCTCCCCTCCAGGCTGACAGGGCTTCACAGACAATCTTTGGGGGTCCAGAGATTGTCTCTCTTTTGCAATTATTGTTTAACGGTGGAGAAGTGTGTAGGACAGTCATATTCGGTTTCTGGAATTGCTTTTCCCCCATAATTGAGCATCAGAGCCACAGAGCCCAGCACTGCTGTGAGTTGATAGAGAGGCGAGCAGCTTCTGCTGGCACATCAATTAGCTGGAAGGCAGCTACAGATCTGGGGTCGTTCAGAGCCCAGGGTCCTTCTGCTGGGATTCCCACCAGCAAGTATCTGTGGCTGTCTGGGCCGAATGAGGGTCGTCTGCCTGGTCCTTTGCTGAAGCTGATCCCTTGACCCAGCATTTCCCCCCATCCCACCCACTCCTCTTTGACCAGTGATCCCCTCACCCTCCTAAGTGAGAATCGGGTATTCTCATCTCATTTCCTTGGGGAAGGTTCTGTTCTCAGGGCTGCCACAGCAGGGATCTCTGTCGTGTTGTTGGAGGGTTTTGCTCAGTGTTGCCAGAGCCTGGCAAGGATGAAGTGCCAAATGAGCTGAAGGGAGTCGTTTGGCAGCACTTGGGCCCCGCCCAAGTTGCTCTGCCATCCCAGGCCAGGGCTGTGCTGCCCCTCCTCCCAGCCAGAGAACGGTCAGCCAAGTCCTGCCCTGGGGCCCCTCTGCGGCTCACTGGCAGGCCAGCAGGCCTTCTTAAAGGCACCCTGTTGCTGTCATGTTCAGTAAACATTTTTTAGAAATAATTGATTCACAGAATTAATGAGGCTGGGACAAGGGGCTCACTCTTAGGGTACAAAGAAAGCCTTCCAGGGGGGGTCACAGAGAAGGGAAGTGATAGGCGTATTGTAGGCCCAGGCTTAATTGTCAGTCTGCTCTTCTGCTGAGCGCCTGCCCGGGTCAAAGAAATGTAGACTTCGTCTTGACCCCCAGGAAGTTTTCCCTGGCACCGGGGAAAGAGTCTGGGGTGGACCACAGTCCGGACCACCATGGTGGGCCCCAGGGGTCGGCTGCCTTCCTGTAGTAGAGTGGCCCAAGCTGGACCTGGAGCTGCGGGAGGGCTGACAAGTAGATGGGGAGCAGCAGGAAGTGCAGAACTAGGGGCGCTGGGGGGACTGAGAGTGGCCCGAGAGAGCAGGGCCCTGGCAGCAGGCCGCCAGGTGCTTTCAGGAGCCGGAGAGAAAATCTCAAGAGCTGTCATACCAGAGAGGCCTCAAAGCCCCGGGTGAAGGGTTGGGACTAGACCCTCTTCTTGTCTGTGGGGACCCCGTAGGTGCTTTTCTTTTTTAAACAGGGGAGTTTTGTTTATTTTTTTAATCACGGTGTCTTTTCTTTCATGCATTAATAAAAACCCTTCCTAATTTGTCTGCTTTATACCAGGCACCGTGCTAGGCCCTGGATCTGAGCTCCAGACGTGAAGGACCCTTTGCTGGCCTCCTTTGCCTGAGGTCTCTGTGGTTTCTGTTGCACTTACATTGTTGACCATGCCTGGCTCACATCCCAGGCCTGCCAGGAACCCCTCTTATGATTTTATTACTTCTCACGACCACCTTGTGAAGTAGGGAGTACTCTTATCCTGTCTTACAGATGAGGAACAGAAGCTCAGGGGAGGTGAAGTATCTTGCCCCAGGTTATCCCAGATTCCAACTTGGGAGCCTCACTCCAAAGCCTGTGCATGCAGATTTCAGTTGCCATCAGGAAGTACTGACTGAATACAGTTCCATTTCTAGGAAACAATTAAGGACATGCAGGAAGAAAGAGGTGTCCATTAAAGTATTTTTATAACAGCAAAAGATTGGAAACAACATCATGTCCAATAATGGGAGCTTGGCCACCATAAATTATGAAATATTCTATAGCTGCTCTGCAGCCACTAAAAAGAATGGTGTAGAGATATATAAACCGACAGGGAGAGATGTTCACAATATATTGCTAAATTGAAGAAAGCAGATTACAAAAGCAGTATGATTCCAATTTTATGAGATATTCATTTTCTGCTTTTTCTACAGTGAGCATGCATTCCTCATGAAGTAATAATAACTTCAATTCATTGAACTCTTTCTTTGTGCCAGGGTAACATGCTAAGCCCTCAGTAGTCACTATCTTATTCAGTCCTATGTATTATTATCCCCATTTCACAGATAAGGAAATTGAAGCTTAGAGAACTAGCTCAAGGTCTGTTTCATAGTTATTGGTGGCAGAACCAGAGATTTGAACCCAGGTATGGTTTTATACAGTATGCACTCCTAGATACCATGCTACTCTCCTATGCTGTTACTCCAAAAAAAAAAAAGTAAATTTAAAATGAAGTAATTTGGTTTAAATATAGGAACTGTGAGACTCTAGAAAGTATTTCTTGGGAGTAGAGGAAATTGAGGATCCTTTTATTCCTTGTATTTCAAGAAGAAAACATAGGTTCTTTGTATTTTCGTTCTGGCTTGCAGAAGAAAAGCACATATTGTTCCACAGATTCTTATGCCTTGTCAGCCCTTTCCTTTGTCTTCCCCATATGCCCCTGGGATATACACAATCCAATTTATGCTTTAGTTTTATGACTTGAACTGTTGTACAATATAGTATGTATCTGTAATTCTTGTATTATTGGTGTCAGTGTTGTTTGTTGAGAAAAGTCCAGAGGACAGAGAGTCCGTGAGATTAAATTGTTTTGTGGGGTACTGAAGAAGTGCCAGGGTTGAAAAGAATACTTCTGCCTCGCCAAGGGGCTTCTGGGTATCCGTGATCTCTTTGACTTCTCAAGTGCTGTTGACTCTGCAGGACACCTCCCCCCACCTTTTTTTTTTTAAAATTAATTAGTTTATTTATGGCTGTGTTGGGTCTTCGTTTCTGTGCGAGGGCTTTCTCTAGTTGCGGCAAGTGGGGGCCACTCTTCATCGCGGTGCACGGGCCTCTCACTGTTGTGGCCTCTCTTGTTGCGGAGCACAGGCTCCAGACGTGCAGGCTCAGTAATTGTGGCTCACGGGCCTAGCTGCTCCGCGGCATGTGGGATCTTCCCAGACCAGGGCTCGAAGCCGTGTCCCCTGCATTGGCAGGCAGATTCTCAACCACTGCGCCACCAGGGAAGCACCCCCCCGACCCTTTTTTAAAAAATAATATTTTAGCTCTCATTGCAAAAGTGATACATATGGATTTTAGAAAGTGAGTAGAAAAAAAAAATCATGAAAAAGAAATTGCCTCTGATCCCAGAAATAATTGCTATTAATATTTGATGTATTTTTTTCTATGCATAAGTATGTGTAGGTATGTGTGTATGTATGTATATAGGTATTCTGTTGTACATACTTCTTTGCAACTTGCTTTTTCACTTAATGTGTTACTGTTAATTCTTAAAATAATAACATTATTGAGATACAATTCACGTACCATAAAATTCACCCTTTTAAAATGTGCAATTCATTGGTTTTTAGTATATTTACAGAATTGTGCAACTGTCACCACTATCTAATTTCAGAGCATTTTCATCACCTCCAAAAGAAGCCCTGAACCATTAGCAGTCTCTGCCCACTTCCCCCTCCCTCCAGCTCCTGGCAGCCACTAATCTACTTTCTACCGTGTGGACTTCCCTATTCTGGACATTTCATATAAATGGAATCATGCAATATATGGTCTTTGTGTCTGACTTCTTTAACTTAGCATATGTTTTCAAGGTTCATCCATGTTTTAGCAGTACTTCATTTCTTTTTATGACCAAATAATATTCCATTGAATGGATATACCACATTTTGTTCATCCATTTACAGGTGATAGGCATTTGGATTGTTTCTACTTTTTGGCTATCGTGAATGATGCTGCAGTGAACATTTGTGTACAGGTTTTTGTGTGGACATATGTTTTCAGTTCTCTTGGGTATATACCTAGGAGTGGAAGTGCTGGGTCATATGGAAACTCAATGTTTAATTTTATTTGAGGAACTTCCAAACTGCTTTCTAAAGTAGATGCACCTTTTTGCATTCTCACCAGCAGTGTATGAGGGTTCTGAATGCTCCACATCCTCATCAACACTTGGTATTATCTGACTTTTTATTATAGCCATCCTAGTGGGTATAATGTGCTGTCTCGTGGTTTTGATTTTCATTTCCCTAATGACTGTGATGTTGAGCACCTTTTCATGATCTTATTGGCCGTTTGTACATCTTATTTGGAGAAATGTCTTCAAATCCTTTGCCTATTGTAAAGTTGGGTTATTTGTCTTTTTATTTTTGAATTGTGAGAGTTTTTTTATGTATCCTGGATACAAACCCCTTATCAGATATATGATTTGCAAAAATTTTCTCCCATTCTGTGTGTTTCTTCATTTAAAACAAAAATAAATTTATTTATTTATTTAGGCTGCATTGGGTCTTTGTTGCTGCGCGTGGGCTTTCTCTAGTTGTGGTGAGCGGAGGCTACTCTTCATTGGGGTGCGTGGGCTTCTCATTGCAGCGGCTTCTCGTGTTGTGGAGCACGGGCTCTAGGTGCGTGGGCTTCAGTAGTTGTGGCACTCGGGCTCTGGAGAGCAGGCTTAGTAATTGTGGCGCACGGGCTTAGTTGTTCTGCGGCATGTGGGAATCTTCCCATACCAGGGCTCGAACCTGTGTCCCCTGCATTGGCAGGTGGATTCTTAATCACTGCGCTACCAGGGAAGTCTGGTTTCTTCACTTTTTGATGGTGTCCTTTGATGTTCAAAAGTTTTCAATTCTGATGAAGTCTATTTTTTCTTTTATTCCTTGTACTTTTAGTCATGTCTAAGAAACCATTCCCTAATCCAAGGTCACAAAGATTTACTCTTACATTTTCTTCTAAGAGTTTTATAGTTTTAGCTCTTACATTTATGTCTATGATCTGCTTAATGTATTACAGACTATTTCCATATGATTAAACATTTTTCTTTCATAGGAGTAGAATTACTAAGTCAAAGAGTGCATGTGTTTTGAGGCTTTTAATACATGTTCCAAAATTGTTGTGATTCTCTTCTCCCTATCATTTCCTTCCCCCTTCCTACCTGTCCCCCACTGCTCTGGTTCAGGCATTTGCCAACTCTTGCCTTGCGTGTTACAGTAGTAACATGACCTGTTCTTAATGGGCCCTTTCGGTGCAGTGGATAAGTACAGTGGCATGGTGATGGTGGTGCTGTGACAATACAGAGGAGGGGCATCTAACCCAGTCTAGTGATGAAGGGTCTGGGGAGGGCATCAAGGGGGGCTTCTTGGATGTCAACAGTGAGCTGACTCAGCAGGTGGCATGGGCATTAGCAAAGCATAACATGGAGCATCAGCCTCCAGGGCTGGGGAGTGAGGCGCATGTGCAAGGTCCTGGAGGCGGGGGGTAGTGTGGCATGGTGGTCCAGAGATGGATGCTGGCTGTGCCACTTCCTGGCTGTGTGTTTTTGGGGAAAAAGACTTACCCTCTCTGTGTTTTAGTTTTCTTATCTGTAAAATAGGGATAGCAATAGCAGCTAACTCCTCGGGTGGTCGAGGGACAAAATGAGGCAGCGTATGCTGAGGTTCTGACTGCGATGGCCAGTCCCTGAGGAGGAGCAGGTGGAAGAGGTTGGTGTTGGATCTGTTGCTATAAAGAGGCAGCCATGTGTACGGGTTTGGAGCTGAGTGGAAAGAGATTTGGTTAAGACTTGTTTTTTTTACCCAGGGGGCCTCCTGGGGTAGTGGTGATGAGCTGGTCTCTGAGTCAGACCACCTGGGTTTGGATTCCAGCTTCACTGCTTATTAGTTGTGTAACCTTGAACAATTATTTACTATCTCTGTGGCTTAGTTTTTAATCAGTAAAATGAGAATAATAACAGTACCTTGTTCGTACGATTGTTGTGAGGATTAAATGAGTTGATATATAAAGTGCTTCGAATAGTGCCTGACACAATTCTCTTTTTGCTGTTATTGTTATTGTTTTTCTTGGTGATGGGAAAGAGGGGGAGGTAGGAGCTAAAGGAGATGTGGAATTCAGAGAGGTTTGTGATGGTTTAGGACCAAGGTGGGTTTGATTGCCTGTGCAGGGCTGTGGTAAGTCCTGGTGTAGAAGTGGGAGACAGAGCCAGTGCCCGAGTCTTCAGTGCTTGAGGGGCAGTGGCCAGAGGCCAGGAGATGTCAGCAGTGGGAGGGGGAGAGGGGGATGACCAGTGGAAGGAGCATAAAAGGAGCAGGGGCTTTTACAGAGAATGGAGGAATCATGATCTGGATGTGGCAATAAATAACAATAGCCATAGCTATTACTTTTATTACTCTGGAAAGGGCAATGGGTAACAAGAAGAATGCCAGCTCTTTCTCCTTGGATCTATCCTTCAATTTGCAGCCACGTGTTCATTCATTCAGCATGTTTCTGCTGAGTGCCTAGACGGGCCAGCTACACTGCTGGGCACCGGGAATATGGCGCTGAATGCAACAAACCCAGTTCCTGCCTTCACAGAGCCTACTGGCTGAGGGGAGACAGACATTATACGAGTAATTGTGCAAGTCATTAATCAATACAGACTGCATCATGCCACTCCCCCAGTTCCAGAATCTTCATTCGCTCTCCACTGCTCCGGATAAAATCCTGACTCCTAAGCATGGCTTGGGGGCCTTGCAGGATTGGGCCCCAGTCCCACACTTGGCAGCTCTCCTGCCCACTGCTGCTCCCTCTTCCAGGCTTCTAGCCTCCTAGGACTGCTTGCTGTGCCCCAGAGCAACTGTAACCTCTCCATCGTCCCCTGCCCCTGCTCATGCCCTTTCTCCACCTGGCATGCTCCTACGGTCCGTCAAGGCCAGCACAGCAAGCGTGTCTTCCTGTGGGAGGCCTTTCCTGGTCACCGTCACTCTCTCAGCCATGTTCCCGGAGCACCTTGGACTTTTCTGGTTTATAGTGCTCCACGTCTAGAATCAGAATGGGCAGCGTGGCTCCAGTGGGAGGAGATCATGACAAAGGCTCTGAGTTAGGAATGGGCATGGAGAGGGGGCCCTGGGAAGAGACTGTGTCGGGGGAGTGGGAGATGCCTGTGGGTAGGAGGAGCACCTTGTGCTTCAGGGGGGCGGCCTCAAATGCCTGGCTGGAGTAGAAGGACAGATTCCCTCCTTTTAGGAATGTTATGGAAAGCTTGGGCTCTGCGAAGAGGCAGTGTGTCCAGGGTGTCCGTATTCTGAGTTTCTTCGTGGAGACGTGTGTCTGGTGAAGAGTCATTTCTGCCTGAGTTGGTGAAGCCAAGGGTGCCGGCAAAACCTGCAGTGGAGCAAAGTGGAGTTATAGAGCCCAGCTGTGGGGTGAGGGGCAGCTCAGAGGCCTGGCAGAAGTGTCTGAACCTTCCCGGACTGGGAATGCCCCACCACTGCTGGTAAGGGCGGCCACCAGGGGATGTGACCGCCCCTGGCTGCCTTCTCTCTATTTGAGATAAACCCCCAAACCCTTTGCTGGTGTCTTGGTGGTGGTACCTGGAGGGGAGCCCCATAGGCTGGGGGAGGGGAGCCCATGCTCAGACAGCTGCACAGAGGTTAGGGAGCCTCCCTGGAGCGAGTCTCAGAAATCCAGCTGCTGGACCTCAGAGGGTCAAAGGCAGATCCAAACTGTAGCTGTTGATTACCACGCATGAGGCTGCTGCAGCCTGAGCTTTACGGGTAGTCATTGCCAGCAGGGTTGGGCCGGGGCCTCAGTGAGGCCCAGATAGAGCCTCTCCACCAGAAAGGCCAGTGTAGGCGAAGAGCTGCCCTGGCCAAGGACAGGAGGCCACCAGGCCAAGAAAGGTGGTGAGAATATTTAGAGTGGCCTGGTTAGAGCTGTGGGACCATCTCTCTTATCAGAGGCTGAGGCCAGTGTCAGGGGAGCCTGGGACAGCTGGCAGGGGTCAGCAAGGGAATGAGGTGCTGGGAGCTCCTGGTCCAGGCTGAGTTGCAACTCAGTCTGGCATCCCCATGGGTGCAGGCAGTTAATCTCCAAAGGCCGGAGTTGCCACTGCTGGAGAGCAGGAACACTGAACTTTTCAATCACATTAATTTCCACAGGAAATTGTTGTCTTCCTTTTGTCCAAAGGTTAGTGATTTATATTTACCATCCTCTTAACTAGCCTTGAAATTTACTGTTGCCAGGTCACCACCAGCATCCATAAATCTTAGGGTGGCAGCTGAGCATAGCCAAGTGGCTTGATCCTTGGAAGGGTACACCCCGGTCCTTTCAGAAGGGCAGATAACTAGCAACAGACAGTCCGTGCACAGAAATCGCCCCAAGGAGGGTGGGTACTCACTTGGCAGGGGAAATGAGAGGAGGTCTGACCGACAAGGTTGCAGGGAGGCCTTCAGAAGCAGCTTGTGGCTTGTGCCTTGGCACGTCACTGAAGGAGATGAGCTTCTAGTTGTGGATGGGGCTGGTGGCACAGAAGGTCTCAAGTGACTTAGCTAGGATGGGGAGCAGGGACCAGATTCCCAGCTCTACACTTCCTGTGTGACCTTAGGCAAGTAACTTAACCACTCTGTGCCTCAGTTTCCTCATCTGTAATAATATTACTCGTATTGTTGTTGTGAGGGTTAAACCTCAGTAAATACCGGCTGTTATTCTTCTCTGTCAGGACAGGGTGGGTGGTTTGGTAGTGGCCGCCAGAGTCTGTCTGCTTCACTTCCCTGCTTATACTGCCTTATCCATTTCTCCTTTTTTTTTTTTAATAATTATTTTATTTATTTATTTTTGGCTGCGCTGGGTCTTCGTTGCTGTGTGTGGGCTTTCTCTAGTTGCGGCGAATGTGGGCTACTCTGTTGCGGTGTGTGGGCTTCTCATTGTGGTGGCTTCTCTTGTTGCAGAGCATGGGCTCTATGCATGCGGGCTTCAGTAGTTGTGGTGCACGGGGCTCAGTAGTTGTGGCTTGTGGGCTTTAGTGCACAGGCTCAGTAGTTGTGACGCACGGGCTCAGTAGTTGTGGCTCGCGGGCTCTAGAGCGCAGGCTCAGTAGTTGTGGCGCATGGGCTTAGTTGCTCCGTGGCATGTGGGATCTTCCCGGATCAGAGCTCGAACCCGTGTCCCCTGCATTGGCAGGCGGATTCTTAACCACTGCGGCACCAGGGAAGTCCCCCATTTCTCCTTTTAAAGCCCTCTTCTTCCATCTGCTCATGCAATTCACATCATAAAATCTTCTTTTGATTTTTTAAAAAATCATTTTAAAATGTAAAAAACATTTTTAGTTTTAGTTTGAAGGTCATATGAAAACAGATCATGGGTCGAATTTGGCCCATGGCTTGTAGTTTGCAGATCCCTGGATTAGAAGGTGAAATTGCATGGCGGAAGTATTTATTCACTTTTCTCACCTGGGCTGTCTTTGAGTCACCAAAGAAAGGGGCCCTCAGGTGGGTTTTTCCAGTTACCCTGCAGTGCCTCCTGAGAAGCCTAAAAGCCAGTTGAAGTGAAGGACAGAGGAAGGAGCCCCCTGGGAACCTGAGGCACAGGGACCAGCAGGATGTCTGGACCTGGCACCTGGTGCTCCCCTGCCAGCAGCCCGAGTAGCGCTGGCTCTGGATTGGCCAGTCACCCCCACCCCGAACCCTAACTCCAGGGATGACAGTCTTAACCTGCTTGTGTTTCAGAGAACAGCCCCAACCAAGGCGGGAAGGAGGCGGGGACTCGACAGCCTTTGGTGATTCTCTTGGGCTGGGGTGGCTGCACGGACAAGAACCTGGCCAAATACAGCGCCATCTACCACAAAAGGGTGAGTACTGCAGGTGTGCGGACGCCCAGTGCGTGGGGCCGCTCTGCGGGGCTCTCCCAGCTTTGGCTGCCCTCATCTCCGGGCTGCAGTGGAGGCTGACCACCAGTCAGCCCAGGCAGGCCTGGAAATGGCACCAAGAATAGCCTGTGAGGAAGACGCTGGGCCCATGGGGACTTGGGCAGGATTATCCACCCTTTGCAGCCAGCTCTGTGGCCTGGTCTGTCCCCTTCAGCCCCCTGACCTGCTCCCCCTTCCTTCCTCCCTAAGCCCCACAGTGGACAGCCCATCCCAGATGTGCTCCCAGCTGCGGAGTCAGCCCAGACCTCAAGTCTCTGTTGGCTAGTGCTGCCTCTCTGGGCAGCAGGAACCTGGGCCGGGTGTGCTGGGCATAGTGTGGACTCCTGGGGCTTTCTCCTTTTCTGACCAGGTGAGTTTCTGTCTTAGGGCTGACCATGGCACCTTCACGTTTCCAGAGTAGAAGGGCCTCTTGGAAGAGAGATTCAGGACTGCGGTTTCCTTGCTTCATCTCAGGATGCACCAAGAGTTGGATGTAGAGGCTGTGGTTATTGGAGAGAGCCTTGGGAGGGCCTGGTTATATCTGGGAAGCCCCTTTCACAGCCTTGGCCGCTGGCCTGACCCTGCCCTCCTCAGCCCAGACCTCCCGAAGCAGGGAGGCATCAGTACAGACCCCCAGCCACCAGCTGGAAGCCCTGCACTGAGGAGGAATGGCAGTCACCTGGGAGAAGGGCCAGCTGGGGCCCCCTCCTCTCAGCCTCCCTCCACTGACCCACGTCTGTGCTGGGCCCCAGGTGTGTGGTGGCCCTGGAATGGGAGAGGAATTGGAGGAAAGATGTAGTTCTGAGCTTGAGGCCTCCCCTCAACCAACAAGCCTGGTCCTCTGGCATTGCCTTATTCCTTAAGTAGTTTCAGCTGCTTCTGAATTCTACTTACTGGGCGAGGCTAGTTTTGTCTGGCTTCTTCATTAGACTAAGATCCTTGAGGGCAGGCAGAGGACTAGGAATAGGTGAGTGTGGCCAGAACAGAGGACAAAAGAAAGGGCAAGTGTGAAGAGATGAGGCTGGGAGGGTCCTCAGGGGACTTAAGCAGGGGTGTGATGTTAGACTTGTGCTTCTGAGAATACCTCACTGCCGAGTGGGGAAAGGATTGTGGGGGCCAGGACCAGAGGCTGGGAAGTGAGTTTGTTGAGGTGGTCAGGACCTTGGGGCTGGTGGTGCTGGTGGAGGGAAGTTGATGGATCAAGAGCTTGTTAGGAGGTAGAGTGGTCATTGGATGAGAGATTGTGTGTGGGCACAGGTATAGGGAGGGGTCTGGGTAATGCCAGGTTTCCGGCTGCAGCAGATCCTGGGTTCTTTGAAACAAGGAGCACTAGAAGAGAAGCCGTGGGCTCTGGGGTGGATGAGATTTCCCCCAGGGAGTGTGTAGAGGGCAAGGAGAAGAGGCCCAGGACAGAACCCAAGCTTAAAGGAGCAGAAGACGAAGAGGGTCCCACATGGAAAGGAGGAGTGGCTACAGATGGACAAGAAAACTCAGGGGAATGTGATGGAATCCACAGGAAGAGTGTCTTAGGGAAATGGACCACTGTGGAGGGAGAGAGGAAAGATGTTCTTGGGGCAGACGGCATGGGAGAAAGTGATGGAGTGGAGGGAGGAATTGATCCCAGGGAAGGCAGAGGGCTTGAGGTGGCAGCGCTCGTTGGCAGGGGGTTGTCTGGGAAAGGAGTGGGTGCCTTTACCCCCTGGTCAGGAGGATAAGATGGGGGTAGAGAAAAAAAATTTCCAACCCCAAACTCCTGATACTTTATGATTTAAAAGAATATAAAAAGTCATAGTCTGTCCCCTAGAGATCACCTCTATTGAGCGTTAGTATATATCCTTTCAGCTTTTTTCCCGTTTGTGCATCTTTTCTTTACCTAAATAAGATCTCTTGAATACACTATTTTATATCCTGCTTTTTTTTGGACCATGGTCTCCACTGTCCCATGTTAATACATTTTAATCTCATCGAGTTTCCAGTCCATATTCAGATTCTCTGATAGTCGCCAAAGTGTCCTTTATAGCTGATTTTCCCGAACCAGGGTCCAATCCAGGATCGCCCATTGCATCAGTTATTTTGTTCCTTAAGTCTCTTATAAGTCTAGAACAGTCCATTTTTTCCTGTTTCTGTCTTATTGAAGAGCCAGGGCTACCAGAGAGTGTTTCTAAGAGCTCGTAATCCCAAATGCTGCCAGAAAGAAAGTACGGTGGGGACCGAAAGGTGTCATGGGATTTAGCCATTCGGGAGAATGTGGGCGACCGTGGTAAGAGCAGTGCAGCTGTCAGAGTGGAGTCAGTGGGAGGGGACCAGGTGGAGAGGGAGGGTGTCAAAGTTTGGGAAGGTGAAGAGAGGGTGGGACAGAGTTAGAGGGGAACATGGTGGAAAGGCAGAGGCTTTAATTTTTTTTAATGAGATCGGTTTGAGCAGGAATCTGGAATGAGGAAGAGACTGAAATACAGTAGAGTGAGGTGAGGGCAGATGGATCAGGCTGGGACCGAGCGTGTGTGGAGATGGAGAGATGGTTGGCTTCAGGGGAGAGAGAAGAGACTGGGATCGGACAGCCAGTGAGAGCCCGGTCCTTGGTGCAGGGGGGTGGTTCTAGGAGCATCTGACTCGGGAGGTGTCAGCAGAGATGGAAACCTCAGAGCGAGGCCCAGGGAAGCTTGGTGTATGTGCCCTTCCTTCACAGGGGGTGTTGGGTGTTCACAAGGCAAGCTCTGTGCATGCACTCACGGGTGACGTGGAGGTGGAGGGCACATGCGCCCTCAGAGATGGTGAGTTCCCAGGAACTGCTGAGTTTATGCCTGTATCAACAGGTAGTTCTGCATGGGAACGCTTCTGGGGAGAAGTGTGTGTGGGCGTGTGCGCACGCACGTGTGTGGGCTCCTAAAGGTAGCACCTACAGTGGTGTGTGTGCTGTGGGTGTGCGTTGGTGGCTGTGCTTTTTTGTGCACTTCACAGGTGGTGCAGTGGGTGCCCTAGTGTGCAGTGGGTGCCATGGGTGTCTGCATCTGTGGGGTGTGAGGCGGACAAGGCTGTATTTAGTCCCAAGGGTCGTGTGTGTGTGTGTGGTGGTGGTGTGGGGTATGTTTGTGTTCGTGGGCGATGCTGTGTGTAAGTTGAGGGTGGGTGGAAAGCACCCTCTGGGGAGTTGGAGCAGAGCTCTTTGTGAAATTTTCCAGATCTGCGGGGCCAGGTAGCATCCGTGACTCCCGCTGCAGAGTCTTGGGAGGGGTGCTTAGGTACGCTAGGGTCTTGGTGAGAGCAGAGCCAGGAGGAGTTGGGGCACATGTGATCACAGTCAGCGGGAGGGGACAAGGTCAGGAGGCTGATGGCAGGGTTACCTCAGCTGACCATCTCTCTCTGGCTCTGGGTCATTCAAGTACTGCGCGCATATAATTTTCTCCTTGTTATTACTCCTACCACCACTAATGACTGCTGCTCTTAGCTGAGGACTTTGTGCCAAGTGCTGTTTTGGGCACTCGAGATAACGTTTTTTCGTTTCATTTTCACCACAATCCCATGAGATGGATGTTATTCCCAACTTACAGATGGGAATGCAGACTCAGAAAAATGAAGTAAATTGCTGTTCATCCATACTGTTAATTAGTGCTGGTCCCAGGAATTGAGCCCAGAACTGTCTGACCCCAGAGCCTGCCTAACTCAGATTCCCCTGACAAAGGGCCCTTTGTCTCTGGCACATGTTAATGATAGAGGATTAGGACTCAGGGGGGCTTTGGCTGCCTGTTCTAACTGGCCTAGAAGGGGATCTGTGTGGAGACCTTGAGGTGTACTTGACCCAGGCATTGAGGGGTACAGAGGCCTACAGAGAGTTTAGCTAAGATTTTAGAATTTGAGGAACAATGGAGTTTTACTGTATTTGGAATTTCAGGGAGAGTGAGGAGTGATCCCAGGCCTTGGAACCAGACATTTGGGAGTATGGCCTCTGTTCTCAGGGCCCTGTGGGAAGGTGGCAGTGGCCAGAGACTGACGCCATGTGGGCCTGGCTCACGGGTGGCCTCTGGTGGTCAAGGCTGGGCCTGCAGGCTGTCTCTGGTGTTGAGTCTTGTGGGGATACCTGTTTGTCCCTGGGAAGTAGGGACAGGCAAGAGCAGAGTCGCTGTAGCAGGGTGTAGCCCAGCAGTGAGGCCTTAAATGTGCCAGAGTTGAGCAGATGAGGGTGCAGGGTCAGGGGTGGGAGGGAGACAGGGAGCAGACCCGAGTGAGGAAGCTTCCTTCTGGTCAGCCCAGATGTTTCCAGAGTGAGCTCTGGGCTCCAGGCCTCGCATACCATCCCAGGCTGAGGGGGCTTGGCCAGCATGAAGCGCTTATTCCACAAATGGGCCTGGTGGACCTTCCTGCGTCTAGGAGAGGTGAGCTGTTGCCCAGACTCCAGCAGGGCCTAGAGCACTGCCAGCTTATGGGCCTGTGGAAACTGGAGCTGCTGGACCCCTCTGACCTTAGCTGGTCCCCACCTCCCCACCCCATCCCCGAGGATGGACAGGGCCTCTCTCCTCTCCTCAGGGCTGCATCGTGATCCGATACACAGCCCCCTGGCACATGGTCTTCTTCTCCGAGTCCCTGGGCATCCCTTCACTTCGTGTCTTGGCCCAGAAGCTGCTTGAGCTGCTCTTTGATTACGAGGTTGAGAAGGAGCCCCTGCTCTTCCACGTCTTCAGCAATGCCGGCGTCATGCTGTACCGATACGTGCTGGAGCTCCTGCAGACCCACCGGCGCTTCTGCCACCTGCGTGTGGTGGGCACCATCTTTGACAGCGGTCCTGGCGACGGCAACCTGCTGGGGGCTCTGAGGGCGCTGGCAGCCGTCCTGGAGCACCGGCCTGCCGCGCTGCGCCTGCTGCTCCTGATGGCCTTTGCCCTGGTGGCAGTCCTGTTCCACGTCCTGCTGGCGCCGCTCACTTCCCTCTTCCACACCCACTTCTATGACAGGCTGCTCGACGCAGCCTCTCGCTGGCCCGAGCTCTACCTCTACTCCAGGGCCGACGAGGTGGTCCTGGCCAGGGACGTGGAGCGCATGGTGGAGGCACGCCTGGCGCACCGGGTCCTGGTGCACTCTGTGGACTTTGTGTCATCTGCACACGTCAGCCATCTCCGCGACTACCCTACTTACTACACGAGCCTCTGTGTCAACTTCATGCGCAGCTGCGTCCAGTGCTGAGGTCCTTGCCCTACCCACCTCACCTCTGCTCCAGAAATAAATGCCTGACACCTCCCCATAACCTACATCCATGGGTGGGGTCCTCTTCTGGTTCAACTCCCTGCAGCCCTCTGGGACTTTATGGTCCTCCAGGTAGAGAATTTCCATGGGCCTCTGTCCTGGGGACTGTGGTGGTCTGCTTATCCCAGGATTCTAGGGGCAGGAGTGCCTGCGCAGGTCTCTGCGGAAGCCTAGCAGTGGTTGTGTTTGGATAAGTGCAACAGTCAGGCTGTTGACCCCTGTGGCATTTAGGCTGTGAAGGGTTAATAAAGCTGGGGGTGGGGGGTAGGGGTGAGGATGAGCCCCAGCGTTGATCTCCGATTCCTTGAATAGGTGCCAGAGGGTAGGGGCAGGCTGGGGCAGGGGCTGTGATCTGTGCTCCCAGGTCCCAGAAGGGCAGAGCCCCACAGCATGGAGTACCGTCCCTGTGGATCCCACTTGGCAGTTCACTCAGGCTTCTCATTGCCAGGGAGTCTGATGTGGAAGCCAAATGGGGAGCTGAGGATACACAGGTGGGGGGCCTGTCCAGGTGTACCACACTTTGCCAGGAAGCCGCTAGATCCAGGAAAGTTGCAAGATGTGTGTGTAATGGGCAGATGGAGTGGGGAGCAGGAAGACAGCAGCGCCAGATGGGAGCTGGGACAAGCTGAGTCAGGAGCCCTAAAGACCAGAACCAGAACCACTGGCCTGAAAAAAACTCCTTCATCTCCTCGAGGGAGACCCACTTGGATCCTCTGTAGGCAGAAGCAGTGCCTTCAGCCTTAGAGTCCTGTATCATCTATCATTCTACAAGTCACTGCTGCACAATGCTGGCACATAGCAGGCATTCAATAAATATTTGTTGATTTAATGAGCTTACTGTGGTGATCGAGGGACTTGGGGGGCAGGGATGGGCTTTGAAAGTTTGACCGGCAGTGAAGGAGATGGCTGGAAAAGCTCTGGGTGGGAGCTGACCCCTGATAGTCTCAGGGCTGATGGACCCTCTGTCTCCAGAGCCAAGCTCTCCCTACATCGCCTCAGCCCTCTGGGACTCCCCCACGACTGTGGCAGCCAGTTCCTATGCCTGCATGGCTGCATTCCTAGGCATGGCCAACAGGTGGCAGTGCTGCACGCGACAGTGCTCAAGGATCCCACAGCAGGGTGGGTTTCATGCCCTCACTCTGGGTTAACGTCTCCTGTTAGAGAGCATATGGTCCCCAAGGTGGAAGTAACCAGCCATCAAGGACCCACTGAGTCCAAGGCAGGGAGAGCGGAGAGTAGAGAGCCGAAAGGAGCCAGCCCGGTGGGGATTGGGCATTGCCCACTTCTCTTCCAAACCCTCAGCCATCACTGGGGCTGCTCTGCCTCAACGGGCCACATACATTCCCTAGAATCTTGGGCCCCAGGATCCTTGCTTTCAGAATATTTGGTGCCATCAAGCTGGGCCTGGGCCTGTGAAGGGCCTTCGCTGGACTCCAACCAGGGTGATTTGTCATCTGGGTGCAGAGAGGGACATGAGCTGCCAACTGGACCTGATTCTATAATATTCATTGTGGGCATCCCAGAGGAGACAGGTGTGTCTGAGATTTGGGAAGACGGAGGGTGGGCCTGCTGTGTGAGAATGTGTGGAGAGGAGTCTGGAGTCATAAAGATATTCTGAGGTCTTGAATTTTAGCAAAATCTTGTTTTGTCAAAACAGCTTTCTGTGGTGGACAAGGACTCCTCTGCAGCTTTGAGCCCCTGCCCAAGTACCCAGAATGCTGCTCACTCACTGGCACTGGGCAGCCGTGGGGATAACCGTTTGACAGAGCTCCATCTCCAGTGCTGGCTGCCCAGCCTCAGTTCCCTGACTTGAGGGTCCACTTTGGTTAAAGGGGGTTCCTACTGTTTGTTTGATCTGGGCAGTTAACTATACCAGGCTGTTGGTCACTAGGATGGAGAACAGAAGCCACAGGGGACTGAGATGGTGGTTCCATTTTTGGTCCCTGGCTCACTTCAAGGGACTAGAAAGGGACAGAGGTTTGGGGCTTATATTTTCACCCAAGCTTATAGCCGTTCCAGCCCTAGACTGGGGGATACAGGCTGCAACCCCTCTGTAGCCCCAAGCTCTGACCTCTTCTGTGATTAATGAGCTGACGATTCTGCATCGATAAGGAATTAACCTGGAGCCCCTACCCATCAATAGTCAGGAGTCCAGGTCCCAGCCTCACCCCGACCCCTGACAGTGCTCCAGGGCCCCTGAGCAGACCAACCCCACACTGCTTTACAAACCCATAGCCAAGTCCTTTCCCACACTGCGGCCAGGAATTAACCCCTTAACTGCCTCTGTTCATACCACTCCATCATCCACCCCTCCCTATACACATGCACAGAGGCAGCAGCTGTTTATACTGGTTTAATCCATGTCAAATGTAGTTTACAAAGGGAAAGGACAAGTACCTTTGTATAGAATATACAGACACAGCATCACACCATGGAGCCCACAAGAAGGGCAGGGGAGACAACACTTTTCCCTGGGAACAGCAGTCTAATCCCAGGGAAGGTTCTCTGCAGAAGGCTGGGTAGACAGGAGCACCCTCATCCAGCCCCAGTCTCAGCCCCTGCTTCAGCTCGGTTCCCATTTCCTGTGCCTCCCCCCTCCCCCAACTCCTTATGAAGAGCCCCAGGAGCTAAGACTAAGGAGAGGATCATGTCCCTTGGGGCACGTGCCCCACGTCTGGGAGAAGAAATATACACCACTGAACACCGAGCACATGGGAGAGGGAAGAGAACCACGGGAGAGGGAGAGGGAGAGGGAGGGGGAGGGGGAGAGGGAGAGGGAGAGGGAGAGGCAGGCACCCCAAGAGGTGGATGGGCCGAGCCCCCAGCCAGCCCTAAAGGAGGCACTGCTTCCAGGTGTTCTTAACAAAAGAAGAAAATCATACAACCAAAGGGGAGGGGACGGGGTAGAGGGTGAGGAGTTGTCCCATTTATACACAACATTGTAAACATACACGGTCTATATTACATGTGCTTCAGTCTGGTGTTTGCATGTCTGTCTGTCCGTCTGTCAGTTGGGGGGGCTGGATCTCAGGAGCCTTGCCTGGTTACTCCCCCTACCCCCACCTCCCTGCCCCACCCTGGGAACGGAGCCTGGAACAGGTATGGTCCCCAATCTTGGTGGGAGCCAGCAGGCAGGGCCTGGGCCTCAGCCTCCACTCTGGCTCGAGTCCTGTGTGTGTGCATGTGTGTGTGCGTTCATGTGTGTGCATGTATGTACACGGGGAACCTGTGTGCAAGTATGTACAAGGGGGGGGGGTCACGTCACAGGCGGGGCAGGTGGGGCGCTCGAGGCAAGGCCTGCCTGGGGTGGCTAGCTCACAAGTAGATTCTCCGCAGGTCTCCGGGCGCTGTGATGGTGTTGCACTGAGGGCAGAGCTTCTTGGCACCCTGCAGGGAGAACAGGGAGGGCTCTGGTTATACCCTGTGCCGCACATTTGCTCGTGTGAGCCCCTGGGCCTGCAGCCGCATCTCCCCGAACCAGCTGTGTGCTGGGACCTCGGATCGGTCCTGCCCACCTGGGCTGGGGAGGCATGGGCGGCCTCTGTGAGCAGGCAGGCACACTCCTGTGTTGGGGAGACGCCAGGATCAAACCGGCTGGCCAGGCCCGCAGCGGGAGCCCCAGTAATGAGAACAAGGCTGGGTCCAGCTGTGGCTGCCGCGGCCCTAACGAGATTACACGCGGCCTTTGATCAGGACACAGAGCCCACGTCCGGGCCTTTTATTGCTGTCTCCGGGCGACATTTTAATGGCTGCTCCCGAGCGAAGAACAGGGGTAGGAGCAGAAGGAGCTTAGTAATGGGAGGGGGAGGGGCTGAGGCCCTGGTCCTGCTCACCCACACCCAGCCTCCTCCTGACCCGGGATCTCACTGCTGTGTGTAATACGTGGGCCTGCTGGGGTGGGGGGACGGGGGAAGGGAGCAGGCAGAGAACCCACGCGTGGGGAGAATTTAATAAACCTGGGTGGGGGAGGAGGGAGGGCAGTGAGCTTGGGGGTGAATATCCTGGCTTCGGGCTGTGGTCTATGCTTTTGCTCCCCCTGCCCCTCGCTCCTCCTCCCCCGAAGCAGGCTCAAGCATGAGCACGGACATCTGGGCAGTACCCCAAATGGCCACCCACTCCCGACCCCCATGCCACTTCACCAGGGTCCGCAGCCAGCACTCCTCACAGTGCACATGCCAACACTGGATGGACGTTAGGGGCATCGAGTATGAGTCCTAGGGAGAAAATGGGCAGAGAAGGGAGGGGTCACTCTGAGGCTGTCCCACCCCCTGAAGGGCCCAGATCACAGGGCAGAGACCCTCTCCAACCCCCAGGGAGCACTGAAGCCTGAGCAAGGGCGCCCGAGGTTCCCTTCCTCTCACCATGCAGATGAGGCATTTGTAACGGTCCCCACGGGATAGCTGCCGCTCAAGTTCCCTGACCCGAGCCTTCAGGGCCTCAAACGTGGTCACAGCTGAATCTTCGGTGATTCTGCAAAGAGGATGGCATACCTGGGCAGGCAGCAGGCTGGCATCCCTAACCTGAACCTCCAGCCTACAACTCCCTTGAATTCCAGAATCACATATATAGATGTCTGCTAGACACCCACCCATATCCCAGATCCGCAAACTCCACATTCCAGAACTGCACTCCTCACCCTCCTTGCTCCTCCACCTCCATCCTGGTGAATTTCTAAACCAGATACCCGGGAACCATTCTCAAACCACTTCTTCCCAGTCACTCCTGACATCCAGAATCTGTCATCTAGCTCCTAATATCTCTGGCATCTCCACTTCTTTCCATAGCTACCACCCCTAGTCCAGGTGCTCATGATTTCCTCTGTGGATTGTGCCACCAACCTGAACGGCCTCTCAGCCTCCAGTCCCCTCATTCCATTCTGTTCTCCTAGCACCTAGAATTCTGCAAACCTGACCACTTCTCCTTCTAACATTTTAGTGTCTACTTCAGAATAAAGCTCCACCAAACTCTCCACAAGCTTACAAGGGCCTCCTTGGGCCGGTCCCCGCCAGCTGCATCCCTCAGTGCCCTGCCACGTACTTTATGTTCCATTCATGCCAAACTCCTGAGTTTCCCCACACACCCCACCATTTTTCACTCCACTGGCCTCTCAGCACTTTCTGCTTCTTCTGGATCACCCCAACCTCCTAACTCACTAGTCCCATCTCATCATTCAGGCCTAGTTCCCACCTCCTCCCAGAAGCCTTTTCCAAGCCCCCAGCCAGTACCCCAATGGTGGCTGCCCCTTCTGTGCTCTTCCAGCCCCTGCGCTGGACTTCACCATAGCAGTATAACCACAAATGCCTGTCACTGCTAGACTCACTTCCCTGAGGGCAAGCTGCTCACTCCACCAATACTGCCTCTGAACATTAGCCCCATACTAGGCGCGCACGTGAGTATGAATAAACATCTGCTGAAGAAATAGCTGGTCTAACCCCCAGGGAGAGTGAGAAATGCGGGGACTGATGAGGCCCCTGGGCTACAGTCCTAGCCTACCTCAAGGGCTCCTGGTTGCTTCTTCCTAGGCATGTCAAATGTCCTGTTGGTCCTCACCTGTAGTCCAAGCCCTGCACAAGGTCCCTACAACTTCCTGAAGACTCTCTGAGCTGCAATACTGAACAGGGAATAGCTAGGACTATTCTAAAGAGTGATCCCTCCCACCTCTCCTAAAACAAGTCAACAGAACCTGGAGAGGCTCACAGGAGGAAGAATACTTCCTGGAGGAGTAGAAAAGATGGCACTGGAGACAGGCTTTAGGGAATAATAATGACAATAATACAAATAAAAGAGCTAAAATGTATTAAGCACTTACTAAATGCCAGGGATTGTACTGAGGGATTAAAAGTAATTATCTTATTTACACCTCACAAAAACCCCATGAGGAGATCCTAATACTCCTATTTTATATATGAAGAAACTAAAGCACAGAAACATTAAGTAGCCTGTCCAAGGTTCACAAAGTGGGGAAGATGGGATTCAAACCCTGGCAGACTGATTCTGTGATCAACCAGTAACTGTGTAAGTAACCACTACCCTACACTGGCTACACCCAGGAGGAGACAGGCCTCCAGGCTGAGGGAACAGTGGGAACCAAGGCCTAGAGGCCCTAGAGCCCCATCTGGCGGGAAGGCTCACTTCTGAGTAAGCAGAAGGTGCTACACTGGGAAAGGAGACTGTGTCCAAGAAGACCCCAGATGCCGCAATCAGAAAGGAAAGTTTATCTTACAGGCAATTTACAGGAAGTTGTTGAGAATGTTGGAAGAGGGCTGTAAAGGGTAAGAGCTGAGGTTTAAAGGGTGTATTCAGTCAGCTGAGGTAGAATCACAAGGGTGGTGTGTGGGCAAGGACCATCTCCTAGGGTGGCCTGTCTTGCCAGCTTAGGGGAGACAGTTGGCCCAGAAAGCCTGAAAGCTTACAGGTAGTCTGTCCCTGCTGGGTGTAAGTGGTAATGGGGGGGCATGGGTAGGATGGTAGGAAACATTTCATGGGCAGCAATGAACTTTGATCTCTGACCTTTCTCTTTTAGGGCACTAGCAGTGACACAGAATGTGACTTCCTGATGCCTGTGTCCCTATGTCAGGGATGCTCTAGATCCATCACTCCATGGGTCCATGATTCTTTCTGCCTTGCCTCTCTCCAGGGAAGCCGAGAAAGGCTCTGACTACAACTCCTCCTGGCATTGGCGGATTTCCTGGGAGCATCCATTCAACTTTCCAGCTCTGGAAAGCTTTTACCATCCCCTCCTTCCTCACAAGCACTTGCACAGCTGGCTCCTCCCCCAGGCATTTTGCCCAATGCTCTATGTGCCATCCCCACCTGGACTGCTGGTAAGTTCCTGACAAGGAGACAAGGATGGGTAGCTGTGTTCCCTTCCTCTCCAAGGACCAGGCTGATCCTATGAGGTTATTTCAAAGGTTGGGAAACCAAGGCCTGGAGCTGGGGGCAGCCTACCCCAGAGTAGAAAACTAACTGTCAAACCCCAAACCAGAGAATGAGTTAGAGCTGGGAAGGCAAAAAGGATGGGGCTTCAGGAGAGAATGAAGCCATTTCCCACTTCCATCTCCAAAGGCTCCAAGGCCACATCCAATTCCAGAGCTCACCCTCCCTTGGATTTGCTCGGCACATAACTGGCCTCTGTTCTTTGCTCTGGTGAAATATCCAATCCTCCAGGCCCCTGACCCAGGTAGGTTGTGAGCTATTCCTGAGCCCCTCTGGGGTATGGGGTGGAGAATTTCTTGGAAGAAGCCATGTCTTCCTGCCTTCCTCCTTCCCTAGGTTGTGAAAAAGATCTAGGATGGGAACCCATAATGTGTATGGGGAAGAGAGACATCATGGGGACTGAAGGGCCCTAATCTTGGCAAATCCAGACCCAGTGGAGATCTCTGCACATGACTGAGCCAATCCCCAGTTCATCCCAGACAGCCCTGCCCACTGGTGCCTGTGCTCACACAGGTGGGACAGTCCCCAGCTCCCCCAGCCCTCAGAGGGTAGGACCTTCATGGATGGCCACTGGTTCTGGCCCCCACCTCCCCCTTGGGTGCCATCCCTGATTAATGATCTTGTCTTTCTGATTTATGAGCAGCCCCTCCAGATGAGGGTGGGTGCCCCTTACAGCCCCGCCCACCCCACTCAGCTGGAGTAGGAGAGAATTATTAAATAAACATCCATACGTCATTCCTCCCCCCGCCCCAAAGCTGGTTGCGCCGAACCCGTGCGGCCCGCTCTGGCGCTGACATGGAGCAGCTGCGGTGATTCATGGGCAGCTGGGCCCCGCGCTGCGGCCCATACATCATGCCAGCAGCACTCACGGCCCTGGCCGAGATAAACTGATCAACCACAACGGGCTGGAATGAATTTATGACAACACAAAATGGAGAGAAACAAATGGGAGGTGACCCTGGGCCACCGACCCGGCCCTGCACCGGCCTGCAATCCACTCTCCTGGCAGAAGGCAAGATGGAACACTGGCCCTGGAATGAAGAGGCTGCCTTTTAACCCTGGGCAACCTAGCCTCGAGAGGAGGGAGGGGTGGGTGTGAGGAGTTAGGTAATGGCCAATGGCAGCAGCTCCAGGCAGCCAGAACTGGACAATGCCACCTCCTGGGGCCAGAACTGGCCTTGCCTGGGCTTCTGGAAAGGCACTAAGGTGCCCTGCTGATTTCAAATCCTGGTGGCTCCTGAGGATCCAGGCCAGGGGTTGCCCAAACCTGGGGGAAGTGCTAACGGATCCCCTTTTCCCCTGCCTGAGAACACGGGCCAAAAATTCCTACCAGAAGTGATGAGACCCAATACTCCTGCCTAAAACCCACTGCAAGCGCCACCCGGGACAAGAAAAATGAAACCAATTTAGCTCCCGATTAAGAAACAGAAACTGGAGATGAATCAAGTGTGCTGGCTGGGCTGGGCGGCCATACATCACATTCCCTGGGCGTAGGCCTCTGCAGCGGGCGGGCAGGCAGGCAGGCAGGCTGACTGCTCCTCCCTCCACCAAGGCTCCCAGGGCCTGGGCCCAGCGATCAATTCACAGAGGCATGCTCAGCACCCACCGTCGGCTGTGTGCCCAGGGCAGCAGGCCTTCCTGCTAGCAAAGGGCCCCTCGCCCTCCAACTGAGCTGTGGTTCCCTGGGCCTCCCTCCTGGCCAAACACTCACTTCTCGATGTCACTGTTCTTACAGGTCTTCTGCATGGCCTCCTGCTTGCTGCTCTCACCGTTGCTGGTAGATGGCATCTCTGCTGGGACAGAGAGGCAACTCACACTCTGGCCAGACTGGGCAGCACAGGTGAGGGGTTGGGCTTGAGGCAGTCACTACCACCCCCCATCACTCCTAACCTGCGTCAGGACTTACCGTCACTGGCCCATTTAGAGAACTCAGGTGTGATGCGTGTGCTGGGAGGGCCACCACTAGAGGAAAGGAAGGAGGAAGAACGAAGTGAGCCCTGAAGGCAGGCAGGATAACCTTGAGGGCGGGTACTGGGTTGACACCCACCTCAGGGCTTCCCATCCCTCTAACCCACCCGCCCAAGCCTGTGCCCACACTTGCTTTAGGACTGCGCCCCGGAGTGCCTCTCTCTCCTTGGCTTCACCGGGCTCCTCGCCTGTGCAGGGGATGACGTCGGCCTCCGTGTATCTGGCATGGTGGTCAAGGACAATGGATCCTAGTTTGCGGTGGGCCATGAGGCTTGAATCCTCAGGAGGGCTCCCCCGGCCCAAGCTGAGACACTGACCCTGGGGGGGTGGTGTGGATGAGTGACCGGAGGTGCTCGCTACTTTTCTTATTCCCTTTGGACTGTCCCACCAGCCCCACCTTGTCCCGCAGTGCCCCAAGGATACTGTGGTTTCCCATACTCCAGAGTGTCATCCCCATCCACATCCAAGTCAGCATCACTGTCCGGATTCTCTTTGCCGCTGCACATGACGAAGCCAGAGCCTGTGGGAAGCAGGATATGAGGAGGGCCTGGGGCCAGCAAGACGAGTCCAAGGGTACCCCTTCTGTTTCCCTAGGTACGGGTCAGGTTTTGGGCTAGGTAAGGCCAAACAGAAACTTGGGCTTGGGATATAGAGAGCCAAGAAACTTGGGGGCTCTTGACTAACATTTCAGTCCTTTTCACTCTGCACACCTCAGCCTTCTCTGCACTGCCTCCTGCTCCAAGTGGTCTCTGCTTATAAACTAGCCCATTCATACACTAGGTCAGGTCCTCAGGAGACACCTAGTCTAGGCCTGCTGAACACCTGTCTTCCAGGTCTAAGAAGAGCAGGAAGAAGACAGAGACATTCAGGTCTACAAGGCCACCCCCACCCAGGACCTGGGCATCCCGTGTCCCAGGGTCCAGCCTGACAAGTCTACCAGAAGGGAGAGTAGGCTGGCAAAGGCCCGTCGGAGCCATACAGCAGGACCCCCAGCCAACGTCCTGGTTTTGGCCGTCAGGTCCTTGCCAGCAAAAACACCAGGCAGCTGTTCAAATATTTGGTGTCTGAAGCGCCTGACATTAATTATTCATCCCAACCTCACTCAGCCCAGATTCCTGGACAAGTGCAGTTATAAAGGGATTAAGAAGGGATGGCCGAGGGAGGACAAGCATGCACACCTGCTTCTCAAAGCAGTCCATGGAGGCAAGCAGGTGGGCGGAGGCAGGGCCAAGGGCCGGGCAGGCAGCTGAGCTCACCGAGGTGCATCTGGCACAGCCACAGGCGGACTCCCGGCCAGTGGCAGCGGTGGTGATGTAAGGCACTGAGTTGCTGAAGCTACTCCAGGCCCGCTCACCTGCCATGTGGTCTGACTCCCAGGACCACCCTTCCTGATGGCCCAGGGCCAGTGACCACAAAGCTGCTTCTCCCTCCCCGCCCGTGTCTTCTCCCAGTGGTCCCCATCTCGGACCACATCTCATGAGCCAGTGGAACAGCCCTGCCGGGAACAAAAGGGGCTGAAAGCGATGGGATCTGGGTTGAGTGGAATCAGAGGTGTGAAGCAGTTCAGGGTTCTGCCTCATGATCTCAGACATTTCTTGTTCATTCTTCCCACTTCCAGGGTCTTAACACGCTCATCAGGGCAACAGACATGTAACGGGTTGTCACGCCTCTCGCCTGTTCCTTCACCCTGTTACCTTAGAGCCCTGACCCTCCTTTTCCCTGCTCCAGCAGTGTCTGCAGCTCCCCTCTGCACGCACGACCAAGTCCCAGCTCCTCAGTTAGACCCGCTAAGCTCCGGATGCCCCCACTTCTCCACCTTCCCTCTTTCTCTCACTTCACTCCATAAGCTCCACATATACGGATAGACTACTTACTGCACCTCAAACGTCACCGTGTCCTGCTCATGCTCTCCCCTCCATCTGGAATGTTCTCCACCTTTCAAGCCCATTTCGAAAGCACTTTCTTCCTGATCCTTCTTCTCCCTCCTGCACCTCTGGTCTCTGGTCTCACAAAGGTTCCACCCATCCCAGAGGTAAGCAGCACCAGGGAAAGAGAGAGGCCAGGCACTGCCCAGGCTCCAACCCTCCCTGCCAGTCCTCATCTGCCCTCCACACTGAGGCACCAACAAACTCGAGGCAGCAGGCAGGTCAGCAGCGGGGCCATTAAGCTGAGAAAACACCAAGTTACAGCCCTGTCTACTGTTCATGGCCAAGTGTCCTGACAAGCAATTCCTGCCTTGTGGGTCTATAAACCCTCTGACAGTTTGGGAGACAAACTCCGCCATCAATCAGAATGTGGCCGTCAGGTTCACTTACAGCCTGCGCCTCCCGAGCTCTGCCAACCTCCCTCCCCCAAGTACATGCAGCTCAGCAGTCAGCCTCACATCCTTGGCTTAGCCAGGGCCTGCCTGACCCTGCCCAGCCCTGCCTTTTGGGTGGGCGAGAAGCAAAGCTGAGAATCCTGGCACCACTCCTCAGCCCAGTATGGCTCCCATGGCACAGCTGAGAAAACCGGGCACCGCCAAACTGCCAGGAAAAGTCCTAGCTTCTCAACACATAAAGCAGCCCAGTGGCCAAAGTCCTTATCTCTGCAGTCTCATTGCCTAGCAGGCCTGAACCAAGTCTTGTACTTCAGTGGAACATAGCTATTGTGGTTTCCCAAGTGCTGCATGTTTTCTCATGCCCCCATGCCTTTGTACTTCTTGTTATCTCTGCCTAGAAACATCTCCCTCTTGGTCTACAGAACAAATTCCTGCTCGCTCTGCGAGTCTGACTCTTCTCAATCATGCCTTCTATTCATAGTGCCTACACATGGTAGTTGCTCTATAAATACTTCCTGAATGAACTCACCTCAACATTCTCTCAACCTTTATCGAACTTACCCTCTGCCTGGCTTGACACTGAGGACAGTGTTTCCAGACCTGATTCCTACCCTCAAGGTGCTGAGTGTGGACGAGACGTCCCCACACATTTCTGCATAGGGGTCCCTTCCGTGGCGTCCATCCAGGCTCCTGTGCAACTCCAAAATCGTATTTATTACCACGTATTGTCACTGTCCCTTACCAGAATGAAAGCCCAAGTCTGTGATCTCAGCGTCATCCAGCACAGAGCTGGCCAGGCCCACAGAGGGTGCCATACAACACACCCGAGCAGTAATGGCTTAATGCCAACAATGCTGTTCTATCAGGTCCTGGGAGCCCTGTGCCAGAAAGCCAAGGCCTGATTAGCTGGTGGCCTGGAGAAACCTCTCAGGCCACAACCCTCCCTCTCAGACCTCAGCTCTCGGGTGAGCCACGACCTTCTGCTGCCTTGACCAGCCTGGCAGGATGGAGAGCACAACACATCTTGTTTGCCAAGGAAAAGGCCTGTCTCTGGTATGAGCAGTTTCCTCTGACACTGACCCCATCCCCCAGCAGAGACAGATGTTGGGAACCTCTCCCTACCCCCACAGGTGTTCAGAACAGGCTGCCACCACCAATTTCACTCTTGTGCTGCCCCAGCCAGCTCCAACCTCCTTCCCAGCACATTAAACTTTATTTTCTTAATGAAATGTCACTTGCTGACTTCTGGCAGAATCATAATAAAAAGAAACGGCCATAAAGCCGTTTTATGCAGACAGCGCCCCTGCCAGCTTGCGCCACCCCCCCCAACCCCCGATTTGAGAAGAAGGCTCCAGTCATTTTATGTTCTCAGCTGCTGGAACATCCCAAGCCAGTACTCAGAGGCAAGATGGCACGGAGTACTCCTTTCCAAGCCTCTGGCTCCTGTTCTGTGCAGCTCTGGGGATAACAGGCAAGCTGCCACTCCTGATGCTACTATCCAGGGAAGGGACTCTGCCCCTGGGACCTGCAAGATGACCCAGAGTACCCTTTAGTCACCAGGGAGGCCGCCTTGCTGAGGCTCAGCCCCACTGTATTGTGGCACAAAGGGCTGGGCTGCTGCCCACAGGCAGACTAAGCCTGAGAGTCAGTGATGCTCAGCAGCGGGAGCCTGGTCCTGGGAGGACGGGCGGTGCAAAAAACCTCCAACTGGACACAAGCGATAGAAAGGGAGAGGGTTAAGTGCATATATGATAAGCAAAGCCTAAATTTTATAAAAACGACCCCCCTCTCATAAACTCCTTTTTTCTTAGGTCAAAGAGAGAGAGAGAAAAAAAATCAGCGTTAATTTGATCAACTGATCAGATAATCGATTGAGAAACTGGAGATGCCCGCTTACTGGGGGCAGTAACGTCCTGGAACATGAAACCACAAAAAAGGAGCCGTTGATTTCCTCACCTGCTGCTCCCAACAAAACCAGAGCCCAGGGAGAAAGGAGTCCTGGGGCCTCTGGAGGCCTGTGCTCTCCAAAGGTGTGGTTTGAGGGTGGTGGTGCAAAGCAGCAGCTTCCGGAGAGTTTTACACTGGAATTAGTTACAGATGCAGTTACGGTGTCTTGTGTAAACGCCATCGATTGGGGAGCTGACAGTCTGGGGAGCTGCGATGCGGGACAATCAATCGGCCTGCAGTGTCACCTGCCACCTCGCTGAACAGTTGACAATGCAATTATCCAGTGTGGAGGCAGGGAGTTGGCGTGTGTCAAACGCACTTAGCCACTTTCCGGGCCTCCTCGATAACGTGTTTCACTGCCTCACGTCAGGAGAGACGTAGAGAGACAGACGCCGTTTAAAACCATTGATACTTACTCCTTCTGCCTGTACTCCCCCTGTCCTGGCTTAACAATTGTGTTCCAAAAGGCGATTAAATCCCGACAGTCGCCACAGGGGACAAGAAGGTGCCCTGCTCCTTGCCACCTCTCCTCGCCCCTCCCAGCAGCCAACAGTTATAACTAAAGGTGGTAAGGAGGTAGAAGGTGGCAGCCCTAACACTCTCCATTCCAACACTGCCTGCAGCAGTCGGCTGTTCCAACACCTGTCACTGACTGCACCCAGCAGCAGGGCTGCGCTGGGGGACATTTTTAACATCTGGGGTTCCCATCTTTTGGAAACCAACATGGCAAAGGAGGCAGCAGCTACGGCCAGGCCAATTTCTCCATGCCCCTGGGCTCAGAACACCTCTCAACCCCTTGACCCATAATCTGGAGCTGAAGTTTTATCAAGCAACAGCCAGTTAAAAGACCTGTGCCACAGCTGCCCTGCCTGTCCCCTCCATGGCATCTCATCCCAGGCCACATGGAACCAGCCTAAATCTAAGGCAAGAACTCGAGAAAGATGCAGTCCCTAGGCCAGGACTGGGGCAGGGCAGAGGCCCTGGACAGTGGGTTCTCTTAATATCATCCCTGTCCTCCACCTGTTTGATTCAAAGGGGCTCAGTGCTGGATTCCAGGGATGCATTTCCCTCCAGGGCTCAAAGATGGAGTTGCAGCACCTTCCACTTCCTGTGCCGCCTCCTGGGAAATCCCTCTATCTTGCCACTCATGTGCCCACCACATCACTGTGACCTTATCTGAAGCCAACCATTCCATATTCTCTCTCCAGCCTGTCCATTCCAGATATGATGAGCTCCAGGCTCCCCCAATCCAGCTGAGTGAACTTTCACTGGCAACCAAAACAGGAGGGACCAAAGCTCCCACAAGTCTCTTCTCCGGGACCCAGGAGCTGGTGACAGGCAATGAGGAGAGCTGGGGCTCATTCATCACATACCTCCTTTGACTATAGGCAGGAGCAGGTTTGTCCCCAAGGGCTGTATAATTAGGTTTCTGCTGTGGCCCAGCCTAGAGGTCCCTTGCTCTGCCCAGGGCTGGCATAGGGCACCAGAAGAGCGTCTTTCTTCCCTAACTGTTGAGCTCTTTTAGGGGAATGTTGGTGAAGTACTAGGGTCCATGTGCTGCCCTTTATGCAGTTATTAACTCTGGGTGGGGAGAAACAGCACTAGCAGGTTAGCAAACCTAAGGTTCAGAGAGGACAATCAACAGCTTAGGCACGCAGCCCAGGGTGTCTCTGAGAACTGAGAAGGCCAGAGCGTTTCCTAGTCACTGAAAGTTTCTTCCAAACTACTCTCTTGAAAACTTTATCTCTTCCTTCAGACTCTTAAAGATCCACTTCCAGCTGGACCTATCTGAGTGCTTACCTGTTCTGTCAGGTCCTTCGTTTTGTCCTAAAATACCAATTCCAAGTACTCCCAGGCCTAAGCAATCTGGGCCTCACCCTCAGTAACCACAGGCCCCATCTCCAAGGCCCATTCCCCTCAGCCAAGTGTCCCATCAAAAACTCTTGCTTGTTCACTGGTTCCACGGCAGAATACATTCAAGGAAACCGATTTGCTCCACCAGACCATCTCCCAGTGGGCCTGGTGGGAAGCTTTGCTGAGGATGATGAAGGGGTCCTGGTCTGGGAGGAGGGATAGGGGGTGATCGGATATAGGAACTTATCTGCAATTCTTTCATATCTAACAAGGACAGCAATCTCTGTTCTGTCAGCACGCACAGCTCGGCTTAAATGGGCCTCACCACTCGTCTGCTCATCCTGCCTCTGCTCCCTCTCTCTGAAGTCGGCTGGGCAGCTTCTTCAGCCAGCGTTATCACTCCCTCTAACCGGTCTTGGCAGGCAATCTAATTCCTCCTGAAAAGGTCACCGCCATTTTAACTGCCTTTCAATCACATTAAGCACGCGCTGCCCGGCTTGCAGCCCAGCCCGCCCGGCGGGCGATCAATGCGCTACACTGACACCAGCCCGCCTGGCGGGGCCACACCCAACCCCCCAAGAGTTGGGGCCTATCGGTCCTGGCCAAGGAGGGTAGACTGACAGATGGCCAGCTCCTGCAGACAGGGTTTCGGGGGCAGAGGCGGTCAGGATCAGACAGGGCCTCCTTTGATAGCACCCCCCACCGAGGAGCCTCAGCCTCCTCCGCTCCACTGCGCCCTGCTCTCTGCCTCGTGGCCCCTGCTGATCTCGCTGTAAAACAGCCTTTCAAGTCTGCCTGTCTTTTGACTGCACTAAGCTGTTTAAGAGGCGGCAGCAGCTTCTATCAGGAAAGCTGGAGCAATTCTCTGCAGATAAAGGCACCTCCGGCCCCATTCCCTCTTCAAGTCTCACTCTCATTCTCGCTCTCCAAATCGCTCAAAGAAAAGCCCCCTTTGAACTCCTCTCAGGAATTCTTGAAAAGAACAACCTCACAGTGTAAACACTCAGGGAAAACTGACACCCGCCCATAGGGCTGAAGAGCCCCTCACACCCGCTCTGCAAGTGCGTCCCAGCACCTGGGAAATACTTGGTTGTAGCAGCAGGCCCCATGCAGCTTCATCCCCCTAAGCCCTGTCTGGTGCCCAGAAGCCACCAGGTCCAGTTCTGTGCCAAGAAACCTGACTAAAAACTTGCCGCGGTAATGGAAGATATGAAAATCTGCAGCCACCCAACAGAGCGAACCCAGAGCGGCATCCTGGAACTGCCCCTGGAACAGACACCTGTGTGTACAAGTCACTGGACCCTGGGCTTTGCTGCTCATCCTCCCTGGGCCTCAGACACTCGGAAACTCCAGGATGGGACCAGAGTGAAATGGCAAACGGACATCCTCCCACCTCAGCGTTCAGGATCGGGAAACGGTTTGGCCTGATTAACCTTCCTGATTTACACTTTGGCTTGTCCCCAAACACTTGGGCAATATGAGAGAAGCCCAGAAGCATAACGCCACACCTGGGCTCGTGGCCCCTTCATGTAGCCAGTCTGCCCTGGATGGCACTGTGGGGACCACTCCTCAGCACCAGCCCGAGAAGCACTGCCCCCAATGAGGCAGAGACCCTCCTCCCAGCTGCTGTGAGATTCCCCAGGGACCAGACACAGCAATACTCCCAAGGGTGTTGCCCAGAGAACTGGAGGCAGATGGGAAGCAGACTGGCTCACTTAATGACCACAAGCTGCAGTGCCAGCTGTGCTTGTGCACAGAAAGAGAGAAGAGCTGGAGGCTGGGAGGCTGACAGCTCCCCCTTTGCCCTGCCCAAGGCAGAAGGCTTTGACAAGAGGACACCGACCCTGGGCACCTACCAGTCTGCTATTTGACCTGGTGGGGGTGGGGGACTTCCACTGGGCCAAGCTATATCTCTCCAAGGAGCCAAGTAGGTAGTGGGTCTGGGCAGGGTCCTGCAGAGTCCTCTGCAGCAGCAGGGGAGAGTCCCAGGGAAGCAGGGAGCAGCTGGGCACAGGCCCCTCTTGCTTCAGGGCAGAGGGCGCCCAGGGAGAAGAGATGGGATCAGAGCTAAAATTAGATTCACCAATGAAGCTCATGGGAGGTCAAATTTTGCCATAACTCACTCTCTCCTCTGTAACTGATTTCCCTGACATGGGGCCGAGGAGGAGGAGCGGGGGGGTGGCGGGGGGAATCCAATGTGTTTGCCTGGAAGCCCTCGGGGCCCCCAGTGCTGGAGGTGTACAGCAGGTTGCTGGATTCTCATTTATCAGCCTTAAGAGGGATGGAGTGATAAATGCATAACCGTCCCTTTAATATTTTATGCAGGTGCTAACGTGGCTTGGCTGTCACCTTCAACGCATCACCCGAGGCTGAGAGACCCCCCTCGTCACTCCTAGCTTGCAGCCTCACAGTTCCATTTCCCCACCCAAATACATCCATTTTAATATGCACATCACAGGCAGGCAGCACGGTCACAAAGGAGCCCCGCCAGCAGCAGCTTGCACGTGGTGGAATGGATGACCAGCCACCAGCCCTGGCCTCTTGGCTCCCAACAGATGGATACCCAGCAGAGGCCTGGCCACCAGAGTGCCACCGCCTATGTGTCAGCTGCTTGTACCTCGGAAACCACCTTCCAGGAGAGTGGTGGCCCGTATCCGCTTCTGCCCGCACCACTCATACTCCTCAAAGCGGTTGCTGTTCTCATGCTCGATGTCCACGGCATCATCCTCAGCCATGCAGGAGCCTTCCCTCTGTGAAGAGCAGAGCAGGATCATGCGGGTCCCAGGCCATCCCTACCTGCTCCCCAGGGCCTGCAAGGAAGGCACAGCCCTAGCCCCAAGCTGCAGTGTGCCCCACAGGCCCCCAGCTCTAGGGCTCCTTTGAAGTAAACGAATCTAGAGGTCAAAGACCTGGGCTTTTCCCCAATAATTTTCCACTGGAGCCCCAGGGGAGGAGTGGGAGAGCGAAAGCAAAGGAAGAGAGCAAAGAACAGAGAGGAAGAAGCTGCTGAGACCACAGGGAAACCCCAACAGCCCATAGATCTGGAGGCAGTCAGCAGCTAGTGTCAGGGGAAGGAGGGGAGGGGAGGGGAGGTAGGTGGTGATGGCCCCTCTACCTTAGAAAGGCAATGCTCCACATGCCTACTCATCTCCTGCTCCGATCCTGCCAGGGGGCGGCTGCACAGGGGACATACCTGCCCTTCATCTTGCTTCCTCCGTTTCATTTTCCCAATCCGAGCTGCATGGAGAAACCGAAAACAAAGCATAGAACAGGCAGACGGTCACTGTAGTTCCCAAGGTCCCAGTGGAGCTGACACATCCTGACCTCCTGCCAGCCATTAGCCCTTTTGTTCAGTGCCTCATCTGGCCCTCATCATGCAGCACCTTCGGCTCCTTTGGGGACTGGACCTTGCCAAGAGCACCTGGGGAGGAGATTGGTGCTAGGCCAGCGAAGTGTCCACTCTTTGGCCACAGCTGGCTCAAGCTCAACCCTTACCTTCCTACCTGCAGTGCTCAATGAATCCAGTGAGCAAAGATGCTCTCCTTGGCACTTGCTATGTGTCTCCCCAGAAGGCCAAGACCATACGCTCTTTTAGAGTCAAGAAGCATAACTTTAGAGAACATTTCTTGGCTAGAATCCAAGGTCCCTCCAGGGGCCTGATTTGGCCTGCTGTTCACTTATCAGTTAAAACCCCTTTGTTCCTGGGCCAAGAGCCCTGAGGTACAGCCCTTACTGTCCTATGTAGAATTACCCCAGTGAGAATTTCTCTCATGTCCACTGGTCCCATTTTACAGAAGAGGAGACTGAGGCCCAGTCATAAAGGTATAGAGGATCTGAGTCAGACAGCCCAGATACCTTGAGAGGGTAGCCCTTACTGTGCCTACCCAAACCTGTTCCATCATTTCTAATCAGTGCGGAGGGGCTGGCAGGCCCTCGAGGCAGAGGGCTCCCTGCCATGCTGTCCCGCAGGGGGCTCAATTCCAAAGTGCACGCTGCAAGCCCACAGCACTGCTAATTAATGCCGAGAGATACAATCATTTCTAATTAGCTCACTAATCCCTCTCTGCAGCCCTCCTGTCACTGAAGCAGGAAGGGGTCAAAACAAGGGACTCTGTTCCCTCTGCCCTCTCCTGTGATGCATCAGTAGAAGTAGAGCTAGCCACTCTGAGACCAGACTGACTGGGGTGGGGATAGGGGTGGAGCCAGCCAAGGAGGGAAGGGTTCCCCACTGCAAGGCCAGAAAGAACTTCCTGTGGATACTGACCCTGGTGGAAAGCTCATCAATGCAGTTTAGGGAGCGAGACACAGGTGAAAGGTGATGCAGGTGAGAGTCGATAAGTTACAGTTTAGAGTTTCAATTGTGTGTAAGGTTCAGAGCCAAATACCTTATACAAGGTAGCTCATTTTATTCTATATCCAGAAACTAGGTTGTATTATCCATTTTAACAGAAAAAGATAGTCAAGGCAGTTGTCCAGGTAGCTAAAAAGTGGCAAAGGCAGCATAGGAAACCAGGCCTGACTCCATAGCTTAGAAGGCTTTCCTGTCCCGAGTGCCCCCAACTGATCAGCATCAACAAAGATTGATCCTGTGAGTGTGCTAGGTCAGCAAGAATATGCACTTGGGGCTCCTGCCTGTTGAGGGTCTGAGGCAGGGAGCTACTCCAACCCTAAAACAGAGTAGCCCTAGAAAGAGCCAAATCATCAAGAAAGCCACCATCCCACCAGGACTGAGCATGGAGTTTGAGAAACCGTGGTCTGCAGCCTGGCCCGTCTCTTCAATTTCCTGTGCTCTCACTATAGGAGATGTGACTATGTTCTGGTGCCCCGCTTGATTTTGTGGACAAAGATCTAGACTTCTTCACCTTGACTTCCCTAACCCTTGGACTCTCAGGCTTGGGTCATCTTGACACCCTAGAGCAGGGGTCCCCAACCCCCAGGCCATGGACCAGTACCAGTCCATTGCCTGTTAGGAACCGGGCCACACAGGAGGAGGTGAGCGGTGGGTGAGTGAGGGAGGCTTCATCTGTATTTACAGCCGCTCCCCATTGGTCGAATTATGGCTTGAGCTCCACCTCCTGTCAGATCAGCAGCAGTACTAGATTCTCACAGAAGCGCGAACCCTACTGTGAACTGCGCATGCAAGGGATCTAGGTGGCGCACTCCTTATGAGAATCTAATGTCTGATGATCTGAGGTGGAGCTGAGGTGGTCCCATCACCCCCAGATGGGACCATCTAGTTGCAGGAAAATAAGCTCAGAGCTCCCACTGATTCTGCATTATGGTGAGTTGTGTAATTACTTCATTATATGTTACAATGTAATAGTAATAGAAATAAAGTGCACAATAAATGTAATGCGCTTGACTCATCCTGAAACCATCCTCCCCCCCCACCCCCCACCCCCCCCCCCCGGTCTGTGGAAAAACTGTCTTACACAAAACCAGTCCCTAGTGCCAAAAACGTTGGGGACCACTGCTCTAGAGGCAGGGCTAGGATGGAGAAGGGATGCTAGATATCAGAAAGGCAGTGAGCAAGGTACCCTGAAACTTCTAGAAGCCTATATGGAGCAGTGCGCCAGTACAAAGGTTCCTCCCCTACCCGGCCTAAAGCTCAAGGGAGTGCCTCTCTGGTAAGAAGGAGACTATGACAGACACTGATAATTGAATAAAGGAATGAATCTCATAGGATTGCCAAGGAAGGCATGATACTGGATGCTCTCCTTGCCCAGGCCACCCATGCCAGAAAATTCCTTGTAGTCCCAGGAAAGTCCCTGATGGATTGGGCATCACCTGGAAATCCTCAGATAAGCAATTCAGGTTTATTTTCTTGCCATTCATCTTCTAAGTCCTGAACTAAGCTTACTAAAACATGATAAGGAAAGTTTGCTCCCTACCTAGAGGCTTCCACTGAGTAGGACAAGTCAAAGTATTGCCAAGGAGGTAGCATGGCATAGTCCAAGAAGCACAGGCTTTGGAAGTAAACAAACCAGTTCAAACCATGGCTCAGTTACATCCCAGCTGTGTGGTTTTAAACAAATCACCTTCACCTCTCCCAGCCTCAGTTTCCTCATCTACAAAATGTGTGTTAACACTCCCTCTCAGTTATGATAAAGGTGCTTAACACGGTGCCGGCCCATGATAAATGTTCTCCTTTTCCCAGTCTGGGGCTCAGCCTCCCAGCAGAAACCAAGTGGCAGGAACTGGGGACCTTGAACATCCATGGCCTCACTCACCAGTTGGCCTAGAGACCCCCAAGCCCCTTACAGACAACCCCCATATATACCACACCCTACCCAGCACAAAACACTAGATCATTCAATTGTGTTCAGCAAATAGGAATGTTCCAGAGGTTTGAATCCAAAAGGGGCGCGGGGCGGAGGTGGGGGGGGATGGTGGCCTGCCAGGTAGTACATACACGGAGTGCTTTCAGAGAAGGCCTCTAAGAGCTGTCGAGCCCACGCTGATCACCTTTGTGAAATGTGGGCCGACTGATAACTCAAAAAGCCCTGGGATGAGTTAGTTCCTGTTGCCGTGGGAACTCCAGATCTCACTGCATTGTCAAGTCTCAGCAGAGAGGCTGTATTCACACTACTGGGCACTGATTAAAAACTGGAAGAAAAACATTCTCAGCGCCCTGCCGGCTTGTACAGTGAGGTCCCAGCAGTTTGCAAATTCAAAACTGAGCTCCCGTGTGGAATTGTGTGGCTTGTTTCTCATTCTCTGGCACTTACTGACCCCCAAGGTTCTTCAAGGCCTAGAGAGGCTCACGCAAGAGATGGGGACCATAACCTCCACTAGACAGATGGAGAAACTGAGGGCAGCCGCCTTGGTCAGCACATACTCAGACGCTGTGACTGTGAAGAAGCCAGTGGGCCCTAATGTCGAAGAGACCCAGGGAAGTCAGGAACTGCAGGCAGTGAGGGAGGGAGGAGGCTGGGGGTGGGGCGGAGGGAGGGGCCGCGCAAGACTCACCATTCAGTCGGGTCTGCCGGTTGGCTCGCACTCGCAAGAAGGTCTGGGAAAAGATCCCGGGCAAATGCAAAAAAGAGAACAGAGTGTCAGCGCGGCCTGGAGTCCCGACCCCCGCCCCAGCCCCAGCCCCCGGTCCAGACCTGCCCCGCCCCAAACAGCCCGTAAACAAACCTACTTCCTCCCTCCCGCCGGCCCCCCTGCTTCGCCGGCCGCTCCGGGCCCTCGGCATAGCCGCCGGAGGCTGCTCTAGCGGGACCCCGTGGCCGCCGCGCGGTGCCGCCCCAGCCCCGGCCTCCGGCGCTCCGGGCCCCGCGGCCGCCCGGCCGGCGAGGGCGGCGATGCGGGCGGATTCCCCCCGGCTGCCCGGCGGCGGCGGCACCTCAGCTCCCAGCGGCGGCGGCGGCCATGTTGGCCTTGATCACGTGACTCGCCGCCGTCGCGCGCCGGGGGTGAAAGTTCAAGAAGTGGTGGGGGCTGCTGGACCGGGACCAGGAAACAGCGGCTCGCACTCCGGCAGCAACAGGCTGAGGCAGCCCTGGGGTCCCTCCCACCGGCCGCAAAGCCAACCGGCCCGGGTTTTAGTGGCTGCGAGGTCCTCCCAGCCTACTCCACGGCCCCTCCTAGCGCGGGGCTCCTTCCGCCCCGGAACCTCGCCTGGCTCCCGCCTCCCGCGCGGCTACCCCTTTGCTGGGCAGATGGCGTAGGACTTCCCGATTGCAGCGGCCCGTCTCACCGCGAGTCCCAGCTGTCTCTTCCCCAGTCCCCAGCCTTTCAGCAGTCCCGATATTAGAGGATTCCCAACATTTCAGCTGTCTTCTGGACAACCTCTGGAGCTGCCACTGGCAACGCACAGCCACGCGGCCAAAGTGGAACCCAGCATCACTCAAACAAGTGCCTTCCTCCAGGATTCGCAGTTTCTAACGGGATACCACCATCCACTCTGGTGTGCCCACACCAGAAAGTTGAGAGTGAGTCGTCCTTGACCCCACCCTCCTTCAGGTCGTCACACTCAAGCCTTCTTTCATCTCAGAGTCTACCTTTAAAGGCTAAATCTTTTTATCTCCCCTTCTGTGTATCTCCTTCTCGCCCTTCCAGGCCTAACCTAAAAATATTATTTCCTCTCTACTTCCATCTCTACTCTCAGTATGGCTTGTACAAATTGTTATCGGTGGGCTGACCACTCCAGGGATGGGGCCATGTGTGAGTCCTGGGTGAAGCCAGAGCCCGGTACAGCGCTGGGCACAGGGCCAGCCATCCCTGCGTGTTTCTTCAGTGGCTATACCTATCCTGGATGTCATTGCTCTAGTTCATAATCTTAGGAGCTCTCTAAATTTGCAGCTGTCTCCCATTTGGCCTTCACATCTCCAGCTTTTCTCCCTGTAACCCATCCTCCACAGTACATGCAGTGTGATCTTTGTATCATGCAAAATTGACCCTCTTTCTTCCTCCCCTTTAAATCCTTTAGTGGTTCTCCACTGAGATCTGCACCGTGGCATACAGGTCGTCTCTGACGTGCTCTGCCTATTTCTCCAGACTCTTCTTCTGCCACTCCTGCTCTCTCCTTTTCCCCTCCTGACACTACCTGTAGCTCTTGGAGCACCCCATACTCTGGACTTTGGGCTATATTATTCTCCATGCACCCATATTCCCTGCTTGGTTAACTGTTTGTTGTTCATCCTACAGGACTCTGGGATGACTTCGCTTTTCCCCCAGTGTTGGGTTAGTTGCTTCCTCTGAGTTTTCACAGTCCCTTGGCTTTCCTTTGAACTTGGATATTTTGACTGCTAACAGACCTGTCCCTTCTACTTGGGAGGTCATCTCCATCCAGTAACAGGGCCTGGCATGCAGGAGAAATCCGTGGGGTGGAGAGGAGGATATTTATGAGGGAAGCCCCTGAACCCAGTGCAGGGCTGAGAAACAATCTAGGATTCAGGGCTAGACAAACTCAAGTTCAGATCCTGACTTGGTTACTTATAATATATGTGCTCTTAGAAAAGTCACTTCTTCTCTCTAGGCCTGTTTCCTTAGCTATAAATTGGGGGCAATGAATCCTAGCTTGTACAGTTGCTATGAGGGTAAAGTGAGGTAATGGTTAAAGGGTTAGGTAACCCAGCAGGGGCCAAGGAAATGGGAAACCAAACCAGAAACCAGTACCTCCTGATTTCAGGGCCAAGTTTGATGATTTTTTAAAAACAGTCCAACATAATTGAGCAACTACTACATGCCAGGTGTTGTGTAAAGATCAGGGGATTCCAGCTTCACTTTCTACCAGTTCCCCTTGTGTTTTACATTCTAACAAAACTGAACTGCTAGTGGGTCCCCAAATACATCATTCTGTGTTACACCTCTCTGCCTTTTGCACATACATAGAGTTGCCTTGATCTGGAATATCTTTTCTTCCTTGTCCACCAAAGTGAACTCCTACTCATCCTGTTCAGTCATTACCTCCTCTGTGAATCTTACTCTGATTTTCTCTTTCCACTGTGCTGTCCTAGAAACTTATTTATATCCCTATCATAGCACTTAAAACACTGGGCTGTAATTATCTATTTGCAGATCTAACCCCGTGAAGGCAAGGACCTTGGGCTGAGCATGAGTGAGTACTAGATAAGTGTTTGAGTAAAGGAAGGGAGTAAAGAAGGGGCCTTGGCGAGACCCTCAGTCTAGTGCAAGAGTCAGGCTCATCATGATAGATTAAGTATGTTCATAATTCTTTGCAGCTCCTCCTATCAAAGAGCTGCATTTCCTCATCCCTTGATTATGTGTTAGCTTTGTGAGTTCCAGAGCCTAGGCCTCAAGAGGCCTTTCAGCTTTGGCCTTCGCCCTCTTGGCATGACACTGTCCTGAGACTGCCAAGTAAGGAAGCCAGTCTAACCTCCTGGAGGATGATAGGCCGTATGGAAGAGAACCAAGGCCCCTAATCTTCCAGATATGTGGTGAGGCCATTTTGGACTTTCTAGGCCAGCTAGTCCTCCAGCTGAATGAGCTTCATGAATGAGGAAAGGCCTACTCAGCTGACAGAACCATGAGAAATCATGAGAGATTATAAGTTGTATTAAGCCACTAAGTTTTGGGATGGTTTGTTATATACTAGAAGATAATGGAAACATACTTAAATGGGTGTTGATATAAGATGATCGGGGCAATAACATGGACATGACGGGGTCATGAGAAGAGAAAGCTAATCCAGAAAGGCTTCCCGGAGCAGAGGGAAGTTGGACAGGTTGTTGAGGGATAAATAGAAATTTGATGGGGTGGGGTAAAATAACCCCATTAAAAGCAGCATGTGTAAAAACAGAGAGGCAAGAAAGGAGTGGCACAGCCAACGAGTGGTTAGCATTAATCTGGCGAGCACAGCCCACAGGATTCACGGAAGGCAGTATTAGGAATGGAAGCTGGAAAGGTCGACTCTAAATCACAGAGGCCTTGGTGCCATGCCTTAGCACGCCTAGCCTATGCCTGATGGTTACTCTTTCCCTAGTTCAACAAATAGTGGAGCTGAATGCTGTGGCTGAAATAGAGAGGACTGGCCACTGAAGGCAGGGCTCTGTCTCCCTTTGGGACAGAATTCTCTGGGATGGAGCCTTGTCTCCCTATCCCAGAATCCCGTAGAGTTGGGTCATTTCTCCATCTTGAATCAGGATTGTTTGGGTGAGGAGTGACTGCCTCTCTCAAACCAGGGCTCACAAGAGCAGGGATCCCTCCCCAGGGCTGGCACTTTGGGCTCTGCAGTTTGAGTCCCAGACAAGGGCATCCAGCAGAGGAGATGCTAGTTGAAGCTGGTGTACAGCCCACACTCCGTATTCCACTCACCAAGCTCTGCACCCTGACGCCAGGCTGTGCCAGCTGGGAGGAAAAAGTGCCCAGAGAGAAGACCTCGAATTCCAAGAAAGGCTTCCTGTGTACCAGCAGTGGCCCTGGTTCTCTACCCCAGATGATAGGTCCCTGCTGCCTTGTCTCTTTGCATTAGTCAGGACTGTGTTTCCCTTTTCACATAAGGGCTCCCTGAGAAGCCGTGCTGCCATTTAGACAAATGTTCCTTGGAGCAGGCCCTGTTTTCTGCCCTCTGACTGGAGCTCCTGAAGGCAGGGCTCTGTCTCCTCAGAAGCTTCTGGGGGAAGCTCTTTCTCCTTCCTACCACAAATAAGGTCTATATAAGCTGGAATATTACCCTTAGGTCCCCCTCCTGCTCTGCTGATTTAGGATTGTGTAGTTATTCCCTTCCTGTTTGCCCAAGGCACCCACAGGCAATATCTACCTCCCTCTCTCTCTCTCTCTCCCTCTCTCCCTCTCTCTCCCTCTCTCTCCCTCTCTCTCCCTCTCTCTCCCTCTCTCTCCCTCTCTCTCTCTCTCTCTCTCTCTCTCTCTCTCTCTCTCTCTCTCTCTCACGGCCTGACACCAGGGTTTGGCAGGATTGATGGTTATTTGCTCAGGGGATCCTGGTTTTGAAGTGTGAAGTCGTCAGGTGATTCTGGGCTATGTCCCTGGGTCCCTGATGAAAGTGAACCCTAGAGGAGACCTCCAGATGGCTGGGATGCTTCAGAAGAGCCCACCTGAGCCCAGGGGACCTTGGCATCTCTCCCTAAAATCCATCTATTTATGGCACATTCCCTGACACCTGTGCCTTTTGGTTCAGTTAGAGGCACTAGACACAGAGGGAACCAAACACAGTTCAGGCCTTTCCCCTTGTCTCCTGAGGATGGGAGGAATTAGCCCCAGGCCTGCCCTATAGGCTCTCACCCAAGGGCCCAGCCCACCCCTCCTCACCTGGTATCTGTCTGAGTGGTGCAGGTCATCGGTGGCAGACGAGTGTGGTGATGCTGTCGGAGACTCTCCTTCCCTCTTGATAGAAGCAGACAACAAGAGGGACTGGAAGAAGAAAAAGGACACGTGGCCTCAGGCTGAATGAGACCTACAGTCAGTCCCCTAGAGTGTCCGGTCCTATGGAGCTTTTGGGATAGAGGCAGAGAAAAGGAGGGCAGAGGGGTAGAGACCGCTTGAGATTCTGAAGGCATGTGGTCAGGCCCCCCAGAGTCTGGTTGTGGGAAAGGATAGCTTGATCCTAGGGATGGGTGGAGACCCTTGGAGAGGGTCCAACCTCTTCCACCCCAGCTAATCTCCGTCCCAGTGGGGCAGGCCTCCCAGTGGGCTGAGACTATCTATAGGCTGTGTTCTCCCGTAGTGAGCAGAGACTCTGGGACCTCTCTGAAGGGTTGGGGGTAAAGCCACATCCCTGCTGCCCTGCCTGCCCCTAATACAGGCTGGTGGCAGCCCCGCTATGGAGACGGTAAATTAAATAGTGTGTAAGAGTTTCCTTCGTGCAGCTAGCGATGTACACTGGCTCCATTTATCCCCGTGCTGTGGCGATGACCCCAGCAAAAATCCCAGCAAAACTAATCCCCCCCATGTCAATCCTGCATGGCCTCTTCTACATACACCCGCAGTTTAGATTAATAAACTGTCTGCTTTAAATTGTACACAAGCACCACAATTCTAAATACCACATGGCACGGTCAGCCTGCTCTTGCTGGCTCTCGCCAAGGCCTGTTCAACTGCAAACTGGGGGCCTGGAGGCCTGAAAGCAATCCATACTTCCTCCCCCCCCACCCCCCGCCTTTTCCAGCCTGCACAGCCCAGAGCCGGAAGCATACAATTCCCTAGGAGGCCTCCCCAGCTTAGAAAACCATGCCAAATCGCCACTGACAGCCCAAAGAAAGCAATTTGGGAAAGATGGAGCAGCCATTTATCCTTCATCTCCGACTGAGCCTTAGGATGTGACCTGCATGCGGTGGCCACGCTGCACATCCTCAGGCAAGGGCCCTGGGAAGGGGGGGCAGCTGCTGGTCTGGCAGGGTTCCCTGACTCGGCCTCATCCCAAGAGCAGGAGGAGGGAAGAGGCCAGGCAGGGACTGGGATGGGATTCCCTGCAACTTGGAGCCCCTTCCTCACCTACCCAGGCCCAGTGGGAGGCCTAGTGGGTGCCTTGGCCCCCAGCTCGGAAAAGAGGTGGGCTTTCAGGCAATGTCCTTTTCCTTCTCTGGTCCCAAGGAGGATGCTGAGGAGGGGAAGCATCGTGGGGCCCCTACCCCCCCATCATGAGAAAGTTCACGCTTGTGTGCTCTCTCTCATTCTCTCTAGGTTAGAAGCCCTGAGAGGTCTCAGCATTACACCTGGGGCAAGCGGAATAAAAAAAGGTCACTGGCGCTTTTTAAACATGGACCAAAAAGCAGTAAAATGTGTTTTGAAAAAAAAATCCCGACATTAAATCATGACTTTTTGCCTGGCTCTTCGCCTCATTAAAAGTGGCCTTTTGGAAGGTAAAATTATCATTGTAAGCGATAAGATCTTTAAGAAAATAATTCACGGCTTCTTCACCCTTTAATATGATAGCCGCCACCGGCTAATTTTTTTCTTAATGGCAACGAGGCCATCAATCTTGTCTGAGGCCCCCTCGCCCTCTCCTCCTCCTCCCTCCCTCCTCCTCCCTGTCCTCTCAGTCTCTTGCTTGAACCTTCTACCTCGTGCCTCTTCTACCTATGACCTGCTTTCCTAAAGCCCCAGTCCAGGCAGAGGACAGACCCTGAGATAGGCAGCTTTGGGGGCGTGAGCCTATATCTAGAAGTGGGTGAGCGGTGGCCCTTGCCTCTGAGTCTGATTATCAATGAGCCCATGTTGGTGGTTGCAGGAATCTGCACATGTTTAAGACTTCCTATATGAGTATTCTGATGGGGCCAGGTGGGTGTGCATCTGTGTATGTGGGGAACCAGGTGTGGACGTGGATCGTGTCTGTGTTTGTGCTTTGAACACAGGCCTCACTGGGGTCCAGTCCCCAGCCTGCCAGCCATGCTGAGGTGTCAGGGGTCAGTGGTTGTGGCTGACCTGGCTGCACGTCCGTGACCTGCCTGCCTTAACCATAGCCACTGGAGACTGCAGGCTGGACCAAGCTCCGCCAGTGTGGCCCCCCTTTCTCCCCCCACGCCTTTTCTCTTGAGGGCTGGGAGGGCTTTGGTTCCTTGGCCAGGGCCTGCATCAGTCCGGGGCTGGGCTAGGTTCCCTGCCCCTCCTCTGTCCAGCTTGCTGTGTTGAGTGATTTCCTGAATGAAGGTGCGGAGTCCACTCCCACCCTTTTGAAGGGCCTGCAGGGGAGACAGGCCAACCCCCTGGAAGTAAGATTGTCACTTTGGCTCCTTTTCCCAAAACTGCTCTCTCAGAGGTCACCAATGCTTTTAAGACTTCTAAATACAGTGGCCTCCTTCTCCAGCCTTTTTCTACTTGACTGCTGACCACCCCAGACATTTTGGAATTTTTTTCCCTTAGGATCCTGGGACACCATGCTCTCCTGTGCCCCTTCTCACTCGTCACTGTTCCTCTTCTGCTCCTTCCCTGGCTCTGGGACCTTCTCTTGACCCCCAGCACAGGAGTCCCAGACTCTTCTTGGCTTCTGCTCTAATCTCTCCACACACACTCCCTTACTGATTTCATCCATTCTGGGGAATTCCCTGGTGGTCCAGTGGTTAGGACTCCGCACTTTTACTGCCAAGGGTTCGACCAATCCCTTGTCGGGGAGCTAAGATCCTGCAAGCCACGCGCCGCGGCCAAAAAAAAAAAATGTATCCATTCAGCACTCATTCCTCACTCCCTGTAGAAAGGGCTGAGGATTTCTGCCTTTACAAGTCATTGTGAGAACTTATAAGACAGGATGCCACCTTACTGAGGGGTGGGGGAGAGGACATTCAGTGAGTGAGTGTTTAGTCCTCCAACCCCAGGTCCCCACTCCCTCAAAACATCACCTTTGAGGATGCAGTACCATCTACCTATGTGGCCACCTATGGGAGTTCTTGGTACAAGTCATGTCATCCTGCTGAGGCCTCTGGCCCTTCCTTTGAGCCACTTGTCCTTCACTCTTCCTTTCTCCATCTGATGCTTTCAAGCTTCCCTTCCATAGTGTCTGTTCAGAGGGTCAGATTGTCTCCCCAAAAGAGCCCAGCATCCTCTCTGGCTCCCTGTTGCCCTCAGGACAAAGCACATGCACACACCCCATGGTCTGGCTTCTAAGGCCCTGCACCACCTGTCTTGACCTGCACTTCTATATTTTTCTTTACCTGCTACAGCTCACCTTCCTCGTCTGAGTCTCCCTAGATTTAGTGTCTGGGTCCCCCACACCCCCAGGTCATTCTTGGCTTTGACCCCATCCTGACTAGAAGAGAAAGTCAGGTGAGCATACTGTGACTCACACTCAGACTACACACACATGTACTCAAGTGCACAGGGCAGCCCGAGGCCTCAGGCTGACGATCAAACCCTGAAAACAGCTGGGGATCCAAGAAGAGCTCCTTTTTCTCAAGAACCAGTTCTGAGTGGGCTTAGGTTAGGATGGGCAGGAGGAAAACACAATTGTCCACCTACCTTGGGGGTGCCTGGAGCCATGGCATCCTTCAGAAGGGAATTCTTGCTGCCAAGAAAGAAGAGAACAGGGTGACCATTCCACTTGCTGCCCAGGGCATGCAAGAGTAGAATAGGAAGAAGATCCCAAGGAGAGAAGACATAGCCAGCCTAGCTCAGCCCCCCTCAGCCAAGCTCCACCCAGCCCATTCAGCCCCAGCTGGCCCTGCCTCACTCAGCCTCCATCAGGGGCCAGGGGCCAGAGTGGGCTCCCGGGCAGGGGTACTGACACTAGGCATGGTAGGCTGTCTCGTGGATCTGAGGAAGGGGACTTTACCTGACTGCTCCTATCAGCCCTGAGGATTCTGCGTGTCCTGCCCCCTTCCTTCCAACCCAGTCCTCAGCCTGCTGTTAGCTCCTATGGGATTGGGGTGATAGAACTGACATGGCTCTTGTCAATTCTCCCTCCAACATGCTGCAAACTGCGTTAGGCCAGGAATGATCTCCCCCTGATTCAATTTGTCAGCCCCAGGCCCTCCGGCATCGGGCGCGGCAGGCGCGGCAGGCGGGCGGTAGCTGGGCCCTGAAATACGGTGGGCGGCTCAGAGTCGGGGGAGCGGGGGTGGGAGGTGATGGATGGGCTGTGGGGGAGGCAAGGACTGTGTTTAATAACAAAATTGGTATGCAAGGCCACATCCTGCGCTAAGCATGAGTGATCCAGAGCCACAAAGTATTACAAATCCCCGCTAAACAGATGCTGACAATGGAACAAGACGTATCAAATCAGATCCACTTCAGAAACATTAATATCCCTGTTCCTGGCCCTCCCTCCCTGCCACCCCCAGTGTGCTCACCACATCTGTGCTCACACGTTCACCTACGTGCTATCACACGCACAGAAATATTACATGCACACAGAGGCGCTGGCTGATACACGCAGGAGGCAGATACAGCCCATTCACATAGGGTCCCCACACAGATGCACATACAAGGTGTACAGGTAGAGCACACCCAAGAGATCCACGCAGCACAAAAGACGCACCCCCAGGGCAGATACACGGGGCACACACGGTTGGTGTATACACAGGGAACACCCACTGGGTCAGGCATAGACACAGCCAATATGTGAGCAAAGGCATAGGCAGATTTGGATAAAGTAAGAGTTCTCACCCAGGGCCATTTTGCCCCCCAGGGGACAATTGGCAGCATGTGGAGACATTTTTGATTGTCACAAGTGGGGGCGGGGAGTTTTCTACTGGCGTGGAGTGGGTAGAGGGGATTAACCATCCTTCAGGGTACTGGATAGATGCTCACAACAAAAAATTATCCAGCCCCAAATGTCAGTAGTGCTGAGGTTGAGAAACCCTGGTATAAAGGCAGATACACACATATGCATTGTCTCTATAATTCTGTCAACGTGTGGTCACACCTGGAGGCTCAGATATGCACAAAGAGGTGCAGGCACACAGAGTCCTGTTCCCAGAGATGTGTCCTTAAAGACACACGACTGTCACCCAGGCCTGGATGAAGAGCTGTGCCCACATCCACACAAGCATGCACAGACACCCATGTGCGCCAACACCTGACACTCATGCACCCACAAATGTAGATACACGTGGATACACACCCACACAAGCAGACACATACATCACAGCGCAGGGGCCAGAAGGCTTGGCAGCAGCAGGCTGAGGCTAAGATCTGAGTGTAAAAACAGCTGTCTGGGGACTTCCCTGGTAGTCCAGTGGTTAAGATTCCGAGATTCCACTGCAGGGGGCGCAGGTTCAATCCCTGGTCGGGGAGCTAATGTCCCACACGCCACGGGACATGGCCAAAATGTTGAAAAAACAAACAACAACAAAAAACAGCTGTCTGCCTGTCTGATCACACAGTGGGGGCATCACAGGCAGGAGAGGACCACCAGACTGGGTTCCAGTCAGTGCCATTTTGTTCATAAATGGTCCCCACGTTCCTGCTCCTGATCCAAGCACCAGGGATACAGAGAGGAAACTGAGCTGCGCTTGAGGAACTGCTAGGTGCGAGTTTGTTACTTTTATCTTTCTTTCACTGTCAACAAGTGCTGACGTCGCCGTTGTGCCGGCCCCATTCCTGGACTTGAATGGGTGCAGAACTGGGGCATCTACTGTATGACACTGTTCTCGTCAGACCCCGGACTGAAGTCTGAGTGTTATCCGAGCAAGATCAGGGTGAAACAGAAGAGGAAAGAATGAACAATTAATTGTGTACCCACCACACATGACAGGCATGGGCTAGGAACTTTATATGTGTCATCTCTAAATCTTCACAAAAACTTTACAAAGTTGACTAGCAGGCTACGTGACACCTCTCTGCTCAGCCCATGCAGGGTTTGGGATTTGAGTTCATGTCTGACGGAGTCCAAAGCGCTACTTTTCGGTTGGCCACAGCCTCCTAAAGACACTCAGGGGTTAGGATGGAGGGCTGAGCTCTGAGTTCTTTTTCTCTCTTCATTTTGGGGAGTGTCCTTCTGACTCTGGGCTTCAGTTTACTGCGCTGGTGAGTAGAAATGGAGACGTTTAGGGCCAGGATGTCTCCCTTTGCCAGCCCTCTGGATCTTTTCCTGGCAATCCTCTTCCCCTTCCCTCGAGTTGGACTGGTACTACGCCGGACTCCTTCCCTCTCCCTGAGCAAGCGCCCCACTGCCCTACCTTTCCTCCAACAACTTGCTTACCTCCAAGTGTGCTTGGTTCCCCCAGACACAGGAGTCTGGCGAAGGGCCCACCTTGGAGAGGAGAGTCGGAGCCCTGAGCCGCTGGCAGCCGGGCTCCTGCCCAGCCCATCCGCTCTGCTCTGCCGTCGTCCCTCCCTGTTTCCACAGCCCGCCCCCAAAGATTTCCTCCCTTCTTAGTCACTCGCTGCCTAGTGATCCATGGGTTTTAAATTATAACTGGGACCCAGGAAACGCGTTCTTAAGTACAATATTCATGGGCTGGGCTGACACTTTTAATTAAGGTGATTTACACTGAATTATCCTTGGAAATAAAGAAATGGTGTGCTGCCCGGGAATAAACCATCATCACCAGCCGCCTTTGTAAGTTACACTTCGTTTTAATCTATTTGGGGAATTGTTTATCTAGTTCATTACCCAACCAAACACCGAGGCCCGCCTTAAATAAGGCTTAAGTGGGGGTGGGGGCACTGCCATCTCCACACCCCGCCTCCCCTCTAGAGTCACCCAGCCTCCCTCTGGCTCCTTCCAGCCCCTTTAAAGCACTGACCAGAGATCCTGCTTCCCAGCCTACAGGCCAGATCTCAGAGTGGCTGTGGAAGCCTCCAGGAAAAGGTCTCTGAGCTCAGGCCCCACCAAGCCAAGCCCTCCTTTCAGCTCTGTGCAATCTTTCCGCATCCAAGGCTGTTTCCTCTCTCTGGGTGGAAACTTCTGTTTGAGGGCCACAGAGAAGACTGGGGGCCACTCCCCGACCTGTCCTTCAATCTTCAGCCCCCATCTATTTTCCTGCCTGTCTGTCTGTACACATCCAGTCTCCACCCCATCACCATCCTAGAGAAAGCTTAGCGTGCCCAGAGCTCTGTCCGCTGTCCCCGCCTTCCCTCAGATATCTGCTTCTCTGCCATCATCACTCTTCCCATGACCCAAGTCAGAAAGCTCTTCCTAGTAAGCACCCCACAAGTAATCAGCTAAGTTCTCTTGCTTCTCCCCCCCCCCCACCAGTCTCTCATCATTCCTTCTTCTCTGTTCCCACTGCCAATGCCATTGTCCTAGGTCAGCTTCACCACCTGTTCCTTGGACCCTGCCTAACCTCCTCACTTGCTTCCCTGCTTCTACCCCCAAATCATGTCCCACACTGGCCTCCAGAGTGATTCTCCTACAGCTCAGCTCTCTGATAGGCTTCTCCAGCTCACCGATGTTCTAATTCCTCCATTACCTCCAAGACCACCCTCCAGCATTGAAGGCCCTCCACTATCTGTCCTCAGTCTAACTTTGCCCTTCTTGTTCTAGGTAGCCGAGTCCTGGGGCCTATTGGAGTGCCTGTGCAGGACTGAGAGGGGGAATGGTAGAAGATGGGGTGAGGGAGGGTGTGTGGGCACAGCCTCTGATCTCTAATGGAAACGTGCTTTGAAAAGTGTAAGTGCTTTGCCAATGGGAGTTCTGACTCTTCTTCCTGTGTCTGTGTGCCCGTGTGCCTGTGGGAATGAGCGTATGTGGGAAGTGGTTCTTTTAGGGGGTAGGTGTGAGCACATCTGTGTGTGTTGGAATGGGGCTGTGTGCGTGTGCCTGTATGTTGTGGACATATATTTGCGCCTGTGTCTGTGAAAACCAGCCAGCTCTAGTTTGGGAGCTGGAAGGTCCCTGCTCCTCTGTGTGAGCCCTTGGGTGTGTCTAAAATAGCAGCCTGCTCTGTGCTTTTGTGCAGAAGGGGGCAGAGAGCACAAACCAGGCCCACCCAGAAGAACTCCTCTGGGACCGACCATGTGGGAGGGTGATGCAGAGGCACCCTGGCAGCAGCATCCACAGACTCAGGAGCTGAGCGAAGGGAAGGAGGGCAAAGGAGGCAAAGGCAGGGTAAGAGAGGGGAGGGGACAATTGGAGAGAAGAGGAAAGAAAAGAAAGGGAGGGGAGCAGAGAGAAGGGAACAGAAAGGGAGGATTGGAGAGCTGGGGAAGAAGCTGCTGACCACACGCCGTGGATGCGGATGCCCTCATCTGGGCTCTGCCCAGAACTCTCTGAGTGATGCACACACAATCTCTGCCCTCCGGCAGGACTCGGTTTCCCCATCTGTGAAATACCTGCTTAAAGCTCGGCGCTGATGGCGGGAAGAGGAGGAGGGAGGGGTCTCGGGAGGCCGCGTGCCACATCTTCTCCCAACCTCCACGTCTCCCCTCCTGCCTCCTAGAGAGTGGGCAGGGGCGGGGCAAGGGCATTCAAGGCTGGGTCCCTCCCCGAGCTACCCAGGCGCCACGGCCCTCAGCCCGGAGGGAGCTGACACGCTCCTTGGGAATTTATCACGCACCCAATTACAATGTTAATTGGCAAGTTCCTGAAATCAATTAATTCGCAAATTTTTTCCAATTAAAAATCCAGATAAATCACAGGGGCGGCGGCAGACCGGTCCAGCCTGCAGTCCGGTGGGCGAAGCGGCTGCAGGGAGGTGGGGGGGGCGGGGGTGGGTGGCGGGAGAGAAGAGGAGAGGGGGCGGAGGGCGCGGCTGCCCTTGAACGCCTTTGCCGGCCGGTCGGACTGTCAGCGCGCCGGGCGCGCGGGGCCGAGACAGATAAAACCATCGACCCGTCGCCGCCAGCGCTTCGGCTTTATCGATCCGACGGGAATTTCACTTGCTGTGCAGATCCCGCTGTCCGGCTGTCAGACACCGGGTTGAGGACGGGGGACGTGCCAAGGGTTAGGGGGTGCTGGGCTGGGCCTGGACGAGAGGGGCACAGAAGTGGGGCACGCAAGACAGCGGTGAGGGGCGGGGCAGATGTGAAGGCTCCGGGTGAGGAAATGGACGTGGGCCGAAGGGTGTGGACGTAGGGGATGCTCTGAGAGGACGTGAGGGAGGAGGGATTGGTGCAGGGTCACGGATGGGGGTGGAACACTTCTGTGGGCAGAAGTGGATGCCCTGGGCAGTGCAGGGATGGGGCCACAGGGACTAGGCTGTAGCGTGACCCCCACTGAAGAGGCAGAGAGCTTTGGCCCCCATTCTCCAGACCCTTAGGGGTGCACTGCGATTACAAGACTCTGCGGGTCCCTCCATCTCTGCTTGTATTCTCAGTTCCTGTTGAGAAGTCCTACACTGGGAGCAAATTACCCAGAAACACTTCTGGATAGCCAAGGTATGGAACTCAACTGCAGAAGGGTGTTTCTTTCACTCCCTGCCTGTTCTAGGCTAGTCCTGCATATGTGTGTGTGTGTGTGTGTGTGTGTGTGTGTGTGTGGGAGGGAGGCGGGAGTGGTTAAAAGCATGGGCTCTAGAGTCAGATTGATTGGGTTTGAATTTTTACCACTTCACAGGTTGTGCAACCTTAGAGAAGTCACTTAACCTCTCTGACCTCAGTTTCCTCATCTGTAAAATGGAGTTAATAATTATTACCTAGCCCAGTGGTTGTTGTGAAGATTAAATAAGTTGATACAATATAAAGTTCCTGGCACACGGTGTTCAACAGGATTATTATTATCATCATTAGTATAGTCTTCTGTGGTAGTTTTAAGTATTCCCACAAATTCTTTGGTGCTGTCCCCTTCAAGAGCTTATAGTATTTAATTCTCCGTTGAGTGTGGGCTGGACTTGGTGACCTGCTTCTAGTGAGTAGAATAGAATACATTAGAAACCATAGTGTATGACTTCCCAGACTAGATCATGAAAGGCATTGTGGCTTCCTCTCTAGTCTCTCTCTTGGATCACTTCCTCCATGGGAAGTCAACTGCCATGTCACAGGGAAACTCAAGCGGCCCTGTGGAGAGACCTGCATGTTGAGGAACTGAGGCCTCCTGCCAACAGCCATGCGAGTGAGCCATCCTGGGAACAGATGCTGCAGCCCCCGTCAAACCTTCAGATGACTGCAGCCTTGGCTGACATCCTGGCTGCAGCCTATGAGAGACTGAGCCAGAAGCCACAACTACCCCCAACTACCCACAATTACCCAACTAAGCTGTGTCTGAATTGATGACCCACAGAAACTGAAATATTAAGTGTTTGCTGTTTTAAGCCATGGATTTTTGGAGGAATTTGTAACACAGCAACTAGTATTTTGGCCTTCAACATTCAGCCCAGGCCTCACCTCCCTTAGGAGGCCTTCTCTGCTCTGAGCTGGGTTTGCTGCCTCCTCGATGCTCCCACAGCTCCTGTTCTTCCTGTAGAGCAGCCTCTATCCCTCAGGGTTTCTAGTGCTTGGCTCTCCTTACTCTGCTATTATGAGCTCCTGAGGGTGGGACCATTTCTTTCTTTCTTCTTTTTTTAAATTGAAGTGTAGTTGATTTACAATACTGTGCCAATCTCCGCTGTGCAGCAGAGTGACTCAGTTATACACATAGAGACATGCTTTTTTATATTCTTTTCCATTATGGTCTATCCCAGGAGATTGGGTATAGTTCCCTGTGCAGTAGGACCTTGTTGTTTATCCATTCTAAATGTAATAGTATGCATCTACCAACCCCAAACTCCCAGTCCATCCCTCTCCCTCCCCCACTCCCCCTTGGCAACCAAAAGTCTGATCTCTATGTCTGTGAGTCTGTTTCTGTTTTGTAGATAGGTTCATTTGTGCCATAATTTAGATTCCACATATAAGTGATATCATATGGTATTTGTCTTTCTTTTCCTGACTTCACTTAGTATGATAATCTCTAGGTCCATCCATGTTGCTGCAAACAGCATTATTTCATTGTGGTTTTTTTATGGCTGAGTAGTATTCCATTGTATATATGTACCACATCTTCTTTATCCATTCATCTGTTGATGGACATTTAGGTTGTTTCCATGTTTTGGCTATTGTGAATAGTTCTGCTGTGAACATAGGGGTGCATGTATCTTTTTGAATTATACTTTTGTCTGGGTATATGCCCAGGAGTGGGATTGCTGGATCATATGGTAGCTCTATTTTTAGTTTTCTGAGGAACCTCCATACTGTTTTCCATAGTGGCTGCACCAACTTACATGGGACCATTTCTGATTCACCTTTGGTCCCCTGCACCCTGCACGGGGGATTAGGTGAGAGGGTAGAGGAAGGAAGATCAGTCAAGTCTGGTGACTTGAACTGAACAAGGGGTGGGATTGGGAGTAGTGGAAGAGACTGTATTCCCCTTTTCCCCAAAGATGGCTATGACCATGTCTCCCATCCTACATGCTCTTCTGTAATAGGAGCTTGCCACTTCTCCATCAAAAGGTGGGGTGTGTGTCCTTGCCCCTAAAATCTGGGTGGGCTAATACTGCCTCAACCAAGAGAGGACAGCAGAAGTGATGTTAAGTGATTTCTGAGGCTAGGTTATAAATGGTGGTCCAGCTTCCCTCTAGTTGACTGGAACATTTGCTTTCGAGCCCTAAGCTGCCATGCTATGAGGAAGCACAGGCCACAAGGAGAAGCCATGTGTAGGTGCTTTGGTTACGGCCCCAGCTGAAGTCCTAGCTGACAGCCAACATCAACCACCAGACATGTGAATGAAGCAGCCAGGTGATCCCAGCTTCCAGCCACCATGTCTTCCCAGCTGGGGCCCCAGATATCATGAAGCAGACACAAGCCACCCCCTCTGTGCTCTGTCTGAATTCCTGACCCCACAGATTCCACAAGCACCATGAAATGGTTGCTTTAAACCGCTAAGCTTTGGGGTAATTTGCTACACACCTCCCCTGCTGCCTTTAACAACCATGGCTCCTCCACAAGGGCCTGGGAGGAGCCTCCGCGCGGTCCTTCAGGCAGGGACAAGGGAGGTGGGGCGGAGCAGGGGGGACACGCCGGAGCACGTTCTCAAAATTGTCACCTTTCAGACCTTGAGATTCATAGAGAAGGTGGATGGCAACCCCAGGCTGCACTTCTGGGGGAGCTGCCAGGCCCGGTCCCTGCTTCCGTTACCCTGCCCCGAGGCTCCTCCCCTCTCCAGCTCCTCTTGTGCCCTTTTGAGGCTGAGGCTCACTCTCCTCACATCTCCAAAAACAGAGCAAGAAGAGAAAGGCAGCACCATTCAGCTGGTGGAGCTGAGGATTGAAAGCAGAGTGGAGAATGGCAGCAGGGTCTTGCCTTCTGCCAAAAGGCTGGGACCTGTTGGCCAGAACCCCGAGTGGAGGCGTCCGGCGGGCAGGCTCCCCGTCAGGTGGCTTACCTGGCAGGCAGCTGCGCCAGCTGCTCCAGTTCTTGTTCCATATGCTCCTGCAGCTCGCTGGGCCTCAGCAGGACCTGGCAGATGGGGCAAATAGGGGCCTGGCTGTCAAACAGTGCTGCTGCCTTTTTCTTACCTGGTAAGGGAAGAAGAGACAGACATATAAGCCCGGCTATATGTGGATGGAAATGCCTTGTCCCAATCCTCCACTCCAAGCCGGCTGCTACCTCCTAGGGCTTCTTGGCCTAGAGGAAGGGTGAGCCTGAGGGTCTCAGAGCCCATGAACATCACTCAGCTTTGCAGTTCCAGAGGCTGTGGCTGTGCACGGCACCTCCCCAGCCAGCTGCCCCTCTCGGAAATCTATCAGGACGCAATCAATGCTCTGTGCAATCAAACCTTGATCACTTCATTTCACACGTTAGTGAAGCAGGTCTTGTTTAATCACACCATCACCCAGAGTATCCAGGGCCCTCTCTGTCTCTACCTTAGCCTCACTGCTTTCACACTCCCCAAAGCGGGAGAAGGAAGAGAAGAGGAGAAAGGGGATTCTTTCCTGCAGTCATTCAACAAACATTGATGTCTTCACTGAACCAGGCCTAGTGCAGAGTGGTGGGGACACAGAATATAATCAGATCTAGTCCCTGAAACTGAGGCGCTCACAGTTGAGTGGGAAAGACAGAAAAGGACCTGGGTGACTGCCAGGGTGGCATCCTCTCCCAGTTCCTCATTTTCCCCCATGCTTCTTTCCATGGCCTCTCCTCTCCTCCCTCTGCATTTGGGATGATCTTGTTCATTCTTATGGCCATCACTCCCACCTGTGCCCTGCTGACTCCAGAATCCATTTCTCTATGCCAGATCCCTCCCGTGTTCTTCAGACCCCTATATCCAAATGCCTAATGGACATAAATGCCTGAATGTCCCACAAAAATCTGAAACTCAACAATCCATAATTGAGTACTTCAGCTTCTTCACTTTCCCCTCCCCGCCCTCTTCAGCAGTGCTCTTCTCAGTGAAAGACACCTGCATTCACCTGGTCACCCAAGCCAGTAACCTTCGCCTCGCCCTCGGCCCCCTCCCTGGCCTTACTCCCCTTCCCACATTCATTTAACCACCAAGTCCTCTCCATTCTGCTTCAATATTCCTGGAATCTACATTCTCCCAGTTCAAGTCTCACTCCCTCTCACTTGGATAACCTCATTGGCCTCTGTGAGTATAACAGATTCTGAGCTCTTCCCCTCCAAAATGCCCTTTAAATTGTGTACCCCCAATACACAGCCACACGTGGGTTTAGCACTGGCTATGCTGACTTGGGGGCCCGCTGGGAGCCTGAACTCTGTTCCCACTCTGTCCCTGATGGTAACCAGAGCACACTGTGCTAGGAAGGGGCCTGAAGGTTGCCTAGTGCACCCATTGGGGTACCTAAACCCCCTCCCTTGCCACTGTCCCCAGCCAGTGCTCCCTTGGCCTCTGCTAACAGGCACAGTGTTGAAGAGCCCTATTCATCTAGAAACATCCCTGTCTATCCATGTAAACTCTGACTGTAGGAAGGACTTCTTTAGCTTAAGGCCACATCTTTCTCCTTGCTTCTTCTTTCCTCTGGTGTTTAGGGAGGGTCAAATTAGCTTTTAGAGAGATAAAGGGCCACGCCAGTGATGATTAAAATGGTTGCTTCAGTAGGGTTGCCAGATAAAATACAAGATGCCCAGTTGAATTTCACATAAATAATGAATAATTTTTTAGTATAAATATGTCTCAACTATTGCACAGGATATACTTATGTTAAAACTTATTCATCTATTTTCTAGAATTCAAATTTACCGAGACGTCCTGTATTTCTATTTGCTAAGTCTAGTAACCCTATGCCTGAGGGAATTCCCAGTTCAGGCTGAACACAAGAACCCACCTCCTTTTGACACAAGACTGAGGGTGATCACGGCTCTCCTGGATGCCCAGACTAGGTCATCTGAGAGCTCAGAGGAGGGAGTGATTCATTCTGGGTGTGTGTTTTGAGGAGTGGAAAAAGAGAAGGTTTAACCAAAGAAATGAAATTTGAGATGTGCCTTAGAAGAGTTCCAGGCAGAGAATGGGAGCAAAGGAATGAATGAATGAATGATTGAGTTGTGAGTTTCTTGTGGGTGGGGACCATTTCTTAACCATCTTTTAATCTATAGACAATAGAAAAAAGACCTGGCATAGATTAGATGCTCAACGATGAAATGAGACAGTGGAGAAGAGGAGGGGAAGGAGGAGAGGTAGGAACGAAGAGCTAACTGTCCCAGAAGCAAGATGACCTTTGCAGAGCTGGGATGTCAGCTGTGGAGGCTTTGTGTGTGCCGGGGTCGGGTTGGGATGGCTCTAGTTGGTGTGGCTAGGTCTGTGAGGAAGGGAAGGGACTCTACTGATCATGTGCCCTGGTGGCTGTGCCTCAGATGCTCAGGGGACAGCTGGAAGGCAGCTCTGAGTAAAAGAAGCAGATGTGGTCCCGGTCTGGGAGTGGGGAGATGAGGAGTCTAAGCTCATTCTAACTTCATTCAGCCAGAAAATCTCAGAGGTGAGTGAGGCCCTAGAAATTCTGCAGGCCATTATCTTTATTTTACAGATGGGGAAACTGAGGCTCAGAACTAGACAGGGGCCTCTACCTGGCTCTTGATCTCATTGCTTCATTTATTTATTCATTCAGCAAACACTTATCAAACAATTATTCTACATCAGGTATTATTCTATGAGAAACTGAGATATCTTTATCTCTTTCTCCGAGATAAAGATAACACATTCCTGGCCTCAAGGAGATCACAAACTAGTGGGAAAGCTGAAAAAGAAAATCAATGATTGCAGTCAGTGCAGCCCTGGTCAGGGCTGAGGGAGGCATGAATGGGTGCTTGTGGGGGTGGGCAGGAAGGGGCCAGAGGAGGGTGGTAGGACCCAGCCGGGGGGGATGGGGGGTGGGCATTGCTTGATGGCAGGCATGAAGGATGAAAAAGGGAGAGTTGACAAGGCTGTTGAAACCAAGCACTGAGGAAGGATCTGGGCATAAGAGGGGAAATGGTAAGAGAGACGAATGGAGAAAGAGTAGGATCTAGGGCATGGGCTAGGAGCTGAGGTGGAAATATCAGGATTTCAGCCCCTCTCAGCCTGGGATACCAAGTATGGCTCTTAGGGCTTCCTAGAGCCCAGGTTCCTCCCTCTACACCTGGGAGCAGGCACCAGCATTCCCGTATACCTGTTCTCAGTTCATCTGCTTTGTTAACAGGGATCTTCTACTTTTCTGATGTTGGCCTCAGTTTCCCTTTTGGGACAATGGGTCCTCTTCCTGGCTCCCAGCTTCAGGAACAGCACTCACAGGGATCAGCGGAGGGACCCTGCAGCCTGTGCCCTCCATCCCACCCCTATTTTCTCAGGGGCTGGAATGGCAGGTGTCAGCATGGCTGTGGGCCCCCTGCTTCCCCTCCCCCGCTGTGTTCCCTATAATTTTATATTGAGACCTGTGGTCATGACGTGGGTTTTACTGCACTAACGACATGGCCTGCCCAGGTTTAATGACAAAATCCATACTCTGGCCCTGGGCCTGCTCCTCGTTTGCATAATTCCCAGAATACAACTCCCTGAAGCTTTTGACCTGAGCCATTACGGTGGCCATAAAACGGGCCATAAAACCGCTGGGGATGGCCAAAAGGAAGGGGCTGTGGTCTTGCAGGGGTGGGAACAAAGTCTTCAACCCCCTACTCTTCCTAGTCATCCTTTGGCTCTTCCCTTCCACAGTTCCCAGTATCTGGGAGTCCATCTCAGGCTGGAGAGGCTTCCAGAAATCCTTAGTCCAGCTGCCCATCTAATGCAGGAATCCCTTCTCCAACACCGCTGCCAGCATCGCAGGTAGGCAGACCGAGCCCACCAGCGGCGGGCTGTCAGAAAGCATCTTCTCCTTGAGCATTCCTCACTCCTGACCCCGCCCCCCCACCCCACAGCTGGCCAAGCCCTCGGCCACAGGTGGGTCTAGGTCCGAGGGGCCTAGGTTGAATCCCGTCCCTCTTCAGGAGGCCTGGCTCTCCAGGGAGGTCAGGAGCCAGGCTGAGCAGCATCGTGGGGAGACGCGGGAAGCATGAGGGGATGGGGACAGGGACTGGGACGGGCTGTCACTGCTAAAGATGATGAATGGGGGAGGTGAGGCACGAGGCCCGGTGTTATCGGCAGTGGATGGCGGTGCGGGCGCTCGCTTCTGCTAATCCCCGGGCGCTGCCTCAGCCCTTGCACTGATAACGAGGAAATGGGACTGACAACAATTTTTAGCTGAGAGATTCTTCACCAAAATGCCAGGCGGCCGGAGGTCTGACAGCGCCTGATTGAGTGTGTGAGTGTGTGGGGGGAAGGCGCGCGGCCCCCTCCCCTCCCCTCCCATGCAAAGATGGATCGCTCATTCCGCCTCCCGTCCACATTCATTACCGCACCTCCCTCCAGCCACCCCGCCGCCGGCTCCGCTGCTCCTGCCACCTCCACCTCTCCGTCTGCCGCAGGTATCCCCCAGGCAGGAGGAGAGCAGGGAGCAGAGCGGCCTGACCCTACCCTCAGCCTCACACGGGGCACTGCCAGCTCAAAGAGCAGAGAGTCAGGGCTGAGTCAGGCCCTGCCTGGAGGCCCCTTAGTTGTGGGGCCTCCAGACGGTCCCTTCCGCTTTCTGAGCTGCCGGGATACCTCCCCACCAGGAAACAGCCAGCTCCACCAGGAAGTGACTGCCTGCGGTTGTAAGCTGGGGGGACTGGCCTGCTGACGAGGGGCAGTTGAGCCAAGTAGCTTTTCCCTGGCCTGGGCCAGGCTCCAGCTAGTCCGGCCCTCAAGCCTTGGATCAAGGCCTCAGGTACCTGGGGTCCAGGATCAGCCCTCTGTTGTGCCCCTCTGTTGGGAACTGCTGACCACTGGGAGCTCAAGGGCCGGCACAGCTGCTCCTTCTCTGCCACCTTCCATAGTGAGGCCTGGTGCAGAACTGGGCCCTGGAGGATGAGGGTCTCATTCAAAGAGAAAACCCTCCCTTCCTAGATCACTAACCCACATCCGGCCCTGCAACTCCCAACCATGTGATTGCCTCTCCAGCTTGGCCTGTTTAGTTTTGTCCCAGTTCTGCTGCCTGTGGGTTCCATTCTTGCCTCTCTGTTTATTCAAGCAGCAAACCCCAACTTCATTATCTTTTTTCCACGGACCGCAAAAGGCAGAGCTTGACTGACTGGTGCCTGACTTAAGAATGGGGAGGATTAAAATGAGGGGGAGGGTAACTCTAATGACAACTGGCAATGGAGGCTGGGACTTTCAAGAGTATGTACGTGTGTGTACATGTGTGTTTATGTGTACATATGTGTGTGCTCCACCCTTTTCCTCCTGCAATCCCGACCGAAGGGCTTCCATTTCCTGGTGACCAAGAGCCTTCAAGCAACATTCAACAGAGTTGCCTCTTACTAGCTGTGAGACATTAGGCAAATCATTTAACACTTCTGAGCTTTAGTTTCTTCTTGTCTGAAACAGGGATAATAACAACTAACTCTCAGGATCTAGTTAAATCAGGGCTGTGTGCTGAGTCACTATTATCTCTAGTAGGACACTAGCACAGTTTGCTGTTTGTGCCTGGATCTACCCCATCCTGACACCAGCCTGGCCTTGCCCTGTATCCAGCCTTCTTCCCTGCTATGATCAAGATTGTGTACCACTCAGTAGGTACCCTGGCCCTTTTGGCTTCCATGGAGTTCCTTCTTCCTATCCATCCATACCTATATAACTATTTACTGGTTTGTTTGTCAATATATCCATCCATCCACTTAAACATTATCTGCCCATTAATAATAATAACAGTTTATTGAGTGCTATTATATGTTAGGCTGTAGGTTTAATGCTGCACATATGTAATCTCATTTAATCCTTACAACAGTCCAATGAGGTAGGTATAATTAATCTGTCTCTATCGCACTGATGAGGAAAACGGAGCTCAGAACAGTGAAATGACAGAGCTGGAAGGTTCAGAGCAGAGATTTAAATCCATATTTGTCTGACTCCAAAGCCAGTGCTCTTAACCACTGCATAATACCCAGCTACCTACCTAGCTATCCACCCACCTCGGGAATGATTCAATAATCATTGACAAATGTCAATTGAGTACCAAAGATGGGTCTGCTACAGTATGGATACCATGCAGTAATGAACAGACAGACACACTGTCTGCCCTCAGGGAGCTTAAGAACTAACTGTGGATAGAGACGTTCAACAAACATCCCCAGCGTGGTCTTAGAACAAGGCAAGTACGTGGAACTATGGGAGTATATCATCTGGTCTGGGAGGTGAAATAAGTGACATTTAAGCAGTCTTGAAGAATGACTGGGAACCAGTCAAGCAATGATGGTGAAGTAGTGTTCTAGATAGAAAACAGCATGTTTGAAGGTACAGAGGGGAGAAAGCCTAAGTGAAGAATTGAAAAGGGTCCAGTATGGCTGGAGCAGAGAGTGAGGGGCAGAGCACTGAGAGCTGTTGAAAGAGAGGCCAGATCCTGGAAGACTTTTCAACTATGTTAATGATTTTGGCTTATTATTATTATTTTTTAACATACAGTGAGAAGCCATTGAAGAATTTTAAGCAGGGGAGTGACATATCAGACTTGCATCTTTTTTTAAAATTTATTTATTTTTGGCTGCGTTGGGTCTTTGTTGCTGAGCGCGGGCCTTCTCTAGTTGTCGCGAGTGGGGGCTACTCTTTGTTGCGGTGCGCGGGCTTCTCATTGTGGTGGCTTCTCTTGTTGCGGAGCACAGGCTCTAGGTGTGCAGGCTTCAGTAGTTGTGGCACGCAGGCTCAGTAGTTGTGGCTCGCAGGCTCTAGAGCACCAGCTCGGTAGTTGTGGCGCACGGGCTTAGTTGCTCCACGGCACATGGGATCTTCCCGGACCAGGGCTCGAAACCGTGTGCCCTGCATTGGCAGGCGGATTCTTAACCACTGCGCCACCAGGGAAGTCCCAGACTTGCATCTTAAAAGGATCATTCTAACTGCAAAGCGGAGAATGGTCTAAGGGGACAAGATCAAGTGCAGGAAGGCCATCTAGGAGGTTATCTGACTAACTCAGGTGAGACATGAAGGTGACCTGCTCTAGTGAGATGATGTGGATGATGCTGGAGATGAACAGAAGCGGGTGGATTGGACATGGGGGTTCAAGGACAGAGAGGAGTCAAGGATGACTCCAAGCTGCCTGACTTGAGCAACTGCTAGGTGTAGACCATTTACTGACTTGTGGAACAGGAGGAAGAGCAGTAAGCTTGGTAAGGAAGAAAATGAGTTCAGTTTTGGATAAACTTACTTTGAGGAACTGTTAAGGCAACCCTGTGAAAATGCTGAGTAGGCACTATATGTGAGCCAGAGCTAGAATTATAGAACTGAAGACGCTGACATATAGATAAAGACTGAAATTCACCACTGCATGTTCTGTGTCTAGAACAATGTCTTGCATATGATAAATACTCAACAAAAGTTAAGAGTAGGTGAGATCACCTAGGGCGAGAGTGTACAGTAAGAAGAGGCTGGAACAGAACCCTGAGTAACTCCAACAGGTGGAGGAAGTTTAAGTCATTGAAGACTAAGAAGGAACAGCCAAGAGGAGGATGAAAACAAGGTGATGTCATCAAAGCCAAGAAAGGAAGAGTTTCACGGAGGGGGGAGCGTCATCAATAGGGTCGCATGCTGCTTAGAGGTTAAGAACACAAGGCATGAAAAGTGTCCCTTCCACCCATCATGTCCATGGTACAACCATCTACCCCACCACATCCATCCAAGCCACCACTCTGCCCTCTCACTCATTCCCCTCTTCCTTCTCTTCTCTCCAGAAAACCGTGATTGGTGCCTCTGCTGAGCGTGGGACAGGAAGAGTTAACATGCTGACAGATGGCATTTTTTACCTTCAGTCAATATGAACAAGGCCCCAAGACTATGATTCCAAACATCTGGATTTCATCAATATGTGATCTGTCATCGTATATTGGCATTCCCCAGTCCCCGCGCCAGAGCAATGCGGCTGGTTTTATTAATACGTCAAATACATTATCCGTGTAATACACTTGTCTGGCTGGGGCCTCCCGCTGGGGCGGGGCGGTGGATTTGAATGTATGATGAATCAGTTTGCATTACATGTTCGTAAGTCATCATTTGTCAGGATTAATAGGCATCCCTGATCGAGGAGGTGGGGGTGGGGCAGGCAGAGGGGAGACGTGTATTTAGCTATGGCCCATCCTTATCCGCCAGTGCCCAGGGGTGCCCTGAAAACAGCTGTGCACCCTCCTGCCCAGACCCCAGGGCAGTGGCTGGTGGTCTGGTGACATTTTTAGCAGTTCCAGAGTCACTTGGAACCAAATAGGCCTATCTGTCTCTGCTTTGGGCTTGCCAAGCAACCAAAAAGGATATGGCAGGGACCATTTGCACAGGCTGGCTAAATCTTACTCATCCTTTAAGACTCTGAATTCTTTCTTCCAGGGAGCCTTTCCCGACTCCTCCAGACTGCACTAGGTGCCTCCTCTGCGTTCCCACAGCTTCTTGTGCTACCTCTGGTCACACAGTATTATAATTGCCTATCATGTGTCTGTTGCTCTCTTTAGAATGTAAATTTCTTGAGGTCAGGGAGTAACTTGTTTACTGCTATAGCCCCAGTGTCTAGCAGAGGGCATAGCCCAAAGTAAGAGGATAGTAGTAGTAAAAGTAGGAACCAAAAGATATTCCTTGAATAAATGAATAAGTGATCACTGACCTTGCTAAACCCCCAGAAGATGCAGATGTTAGCTGGGAGACATTGAGGGGGTTTTGTCTGGTTCCTTGCCCCTACCTCGCCCCTGGTCTGGTCTGGTCATCTATCCTATTGTATATGCTCTTCTTCCCTTGCTCCTCTTCCTTGCATAAGGAGGACCCCCTCACACAGCACTGGCTCCCTGACGCGTGACATATACACTCAGGTAGAATTCATAGGGGTGACATGTTCATGCCCACATGCCCTTGCCATCTTCCCTTCTCCCTCTACTCTGCTGGCAGAAACTCAGATTGGCATTGCCCATTCCACATGGCCTCCTGCCAGCTCCAGGTTCTTGTGAAACAGGAGCTGGGCTGGTGCCCTGACCCCTATTGTGATGGATGCTATTTACTGTCTCTAGCAATAGAGGGGGCCTGGATTGAGCCAGACATGGCTCTTGGGTGGCCAATGGCAAACATCTGCAAGACAGCCAGGAGGAGGTCAGCCTGTGGGTAGTCTAGGCTCACGCTTGGGCTCTAGCTGGAACCAAGGGCTCTGGGCCAAGGCATAATCAAGCTCACTGAGTTTTGGGCATGGACCCTAGATGCTTGGCCCCATGAGCATTTGCTCCAGCCAAGTGCACCAGCCAGACTGTTGAGAGGCTGGTGGGGCTTCAGGGGTCACAGCTATTTCACACCATTGACCTTGGCTGCCCCAAACACAACTGCAGCCTCTCTCCTCTTAGCTAAGTTTCCCTCCTCCCTTAGCTAATGACTTCCAGACAGTGCCCTGTGCTGGGCCAGGCCAGTGGTGGGTACGGCGGGTGGGCTTCCCAGAGTTCCCTGGGATTAGGCTTTATTATGAACTGCAGAAAAGGGCCCAGTTCAGGACAATATCCACATATAGACATGCACACATATCCTCTTAAATGTCTGGACACACACACGCACGTGTGGGCACTGGCACACGCATGTGCTCGGACAAGTGTGGGTATTTGTTCCCTTCTAGATAAACACATGTGAGCACACGTATATATGCAAGTGTAGACTGAGTACCCCCGGACACTCTCCCCACACACTTCATTCTCCCCCAGTGTCTTCCTTGCTTTGGAGCCAAAATGCTAGGACTGGACTGTTTAAAGCAAATCCAAGTGTGCTTTACCCCCTGCTGGCTCTGACGATGGGCTTATAAAAATGAAGTGGGAACCTCCGCAGCTGTGGGCAGTAAATCCTGAAGCGCCGAGGAGGGCAGCGTTACCTGCCTTCTAAGCTCATGGGGGGAAGTTGGGGCACTGATTACAAGTGCCTGCAGAGCTGGATGGGCAGTGGGCCAGCTTCTTGGCCTTGGGTGCTGCCTGCTAGCCTAGCCCCGGCCAGCTGTCACCCACTGACCTCTGGGGTCCAGAGCCCCAGAGCCCACGGGGTGTGCCAGGACCAAGAGAGGAGGAGAGAAAAGTGGAGGGCTGGGGGTGTGCAAGGGCTGGGGTGGGCAGAGTGAGCAAGACAGCCACGTGCTGCTAAGGCTGAGGGGAGCCCTTGCATCTGGAGATCAATTAGCATCAATTACTGACTTCATTTAATTGTCGTCCAAGATGAATTTGTCATTTTTAGCTGAGAATTAATGGGAGACCTTCACCTCTCCCTGGCACCAGCCGCGGAGCCAACAGCGGTCACCTCAGCCCGCTAGGAGCCCTGAATCCTGCTTGGGGATGGGGCCAGGCAGGGGCAGGCAGCTAGTGGGGCTTCTGCTCTCTGGGCAAGCTCTGGCCTGCCCCAGGCCCAGCCAGCCTGGCCCACTGTAGCCCAGGGCCAAGGTGGGGGCCGTGAGTCCTGCGGAGCAGTTCTTTGTAGCCTCTGGCTTCAGCCAGAAATTAATTTGCTGGGCTGAGCATGTTTACCTTTTCCCAGCAAAGCCGAGACAGTAAACAGCGGACCGGCGGCTGAAATTGAATTGATAACTGCATCAACGTGCCAGATAACGCCTAAAATAATACGCCGATAAGGAAATTCGATTTGATTTGCTGCTGCGCATCAGATTGGCCCCATCTGTTAGCTGCCTGTAATCATTTTCAATTGCGTTGGGAAGCCTTATTTGTCCTTAAATATTTCTGTCATTTTTCATTGCTGGCGACAGATCCTTGGGCAGGTGGCAGGGGTGCGCTGCCTCTGTGGGCGCGGGGCGGCGGCCCGAGGAGGAGGGGTGGCGGGGACTTGCGGGGAAGGAGGCAGGGAGCAGGCAGCCGGGCGGTGACAGCTGTTCCTCCAATCAATCACGCTGTCGACAGGGAGGGACGACTGGCTGGCAGAAATTGAGTTTGCCTCACAGGGGACGATTGAGCAAATTAATAGCCCATTAGCCAAGCAGTGACCTGAGAAATGAAGGTGCAGGGGTTCCTGCTCACTCAGGCCGGCTGGGGTGGGGCAGGGCAGGAAGAGGGTTTGGGGAGGAGAGAACTGGGGAGGAGGTGTGGGAAGAGGAGGGAGGGACGTGAGGATGGGATGGGGAACATGCATGTGGGAGGTGGGCTGGGGAGTAGATGGTACTGGAGGAGTGATGTCAAGTGGGGGAGGTGGGCTAGAGATGCAGACAGTCCTAGGAGAGATGCTGGGAAAGGAGGGGATGGAGGAAGCTCTTGACCATCTTCCCATCACGCTCTCTGGGACTGAGTACCATGCCAATAAAATCCTCTCCATCCTCGTTCCCTAGATACTCCCTTTACTTCCTCTCTTCACTTTCCCGGAAAGCTGGTATATTCCCCAGAGACACCACTTCCCGGCAGTCCTCTCCAGTGCTGGCTGTTTTTCTGCCAACTCCAGGTTCCTCAGGCCAGGAGGTGGGGTCAGTGTCTTCCTTAGTGCTCACTGTTGCTTTCAGACCACTGCTTCTCTACCCATTGGGCTCTGAGCGCAAGTACCATGCTGCATCCCTCATCACTGTTATCCCCCTTCTCCACATCTGCCAAGGACTTTGACACTCACCTGTCACCCCGAGCCCTGTCACTGCCCTGACCTCCTCAGCTCCTGTTATTTTTTCCTGTATTCCACTTCCCCCTGGAGGACCTTGTCAACAACCTAAATTGCTCTGTGAAAGAACTCCCTCTCCCCCAGCCCTCTCATGGCCTTGTACCCATCACACTTGCTTCTCTCTCTCTATCCTCCTCCCACCTCCTGAGACCACTTACTCATGGATTCTAGCCTGGACCCCAGGGCGCATCACTGCAACACCCCCTTGTCAACATATTCAACCTCTTTACTTCCTTTGCCTTCTCCACAACCCAGCTAATCTCCTTTTTGTCTCAGACACACAGGCGGCTCAGCGCAGCTGGGGAAAATCACAAAACCACGCAGAGATGTGCCAATAAAAATTCATAGTTTCCAATCTCAGCACTACTAAGCAATCCTCTTCCATGCCCTTGGTCAGCTCTGTCTCCCCTTCCCACAGAGACAATCCAATAATATTTTACTGTCTCGAGTCCCCCTCCCCATCTTCTGTCCCTCTCTCTCTTTCTAGGTGGCGTCACTGCCTACTTCACTCAGAAATTTGAAGTCCTTAGGCACAAATTCCCTCAACTTCCAGACCCAAACTCACTTCCTTGTTTCCTCTTCCAGTTTCAGGGCAAGAGGTATTCACCATCCTGTTTTAGCTTAATCCCTTCTCCTGGACTCAGAATCCCTTTCCTGCCCACATTCCTCAGGAAGCTGTCCTGTTCTCCCCTCTCTCCTGCGTCCTCCCCTTTCCCTCCTCATGCTTCCCTCCATCAGCATATACATCCTCTAGTCTCCCCCGTTACAACAGTATCAACAATGCATCCCTCTCTTTCTTATGGCACCTTGTAGCTAATGCCCTTTCCTTCTGCTTCCCTTTTCACCTAAGATGCTCCAAGGAGTCTTGCTTGCTGTCCATACTCCTTTATCTCCCAAGCACTTATAAACTCATTGCAGTCTGATTTTCATCCCCCTCACCCTACTCTCAATCAATCTGCTCTCAGTCAGATCCTTGATGGTCATCGTTTGCCAAATATGATGGAACTGCAGCTATATTCATTTATTAATTCGATACATATGTATTGGGTGTTTTCCATGTGTGAGGCACTACACCAAGGTCTAAGGATACCACGAAATCTATATCCTTATGGAGCTTGCAAAGCAGTGAGGAAGCATGCAATAAAATAATTTTACAAATAATTGTAACGTTGCAGTTGTGTCAAAGAGAGGTGAACAGGGTTATGGGAGCCTATAATATGGAGATTTGCCCTGCTCAGAGGAATCCAGAAAGGCTTCACTGAGAAAGAGACACAAGCTGAGATGTGATGGATAAGTAGGAGTTGAATAGATGAGGAGGAAGGGAAGTGATAACATTGATCAAATGCTTACCATGTGCCAGGCATTGTGCCATTCCTCACCACCCCCTTCATTTTATAAATGAGGACACAGAGGCATAAGAAGTTCTGTAACTTGCCATGGTTACCTGGTAAGTGGTGTTGCTGGACTTTCCACCCAGGCAGTGCTATAGTGGAGCCCCTGCTCTCAACCACTCTCCTTCCTCTGATGTTAGCTGTCATCCTCGCCATCATCCACTCCCCTCTCTGCACACTCTCAGCGTGATCTCTACTCTGGTTTCATTTCCTCAATTTGTACCTCCAGTCCTGAACCTTATGAATCACTGTACACCAGATTCTCTACGTGGATGTCCCACAGGCTCTTCAAGCTCAACGTGCCTGAAACAAGACTTATCTTCCTCTAGACCTGCCCTCCTCCTGTTTTTCAACTTCAGTGGCTGGCACCAGCACCCACAGAATTCCCTAAATCGGCAATCTGGACTCTTACTCTCGACTCAGGCCCCTACGTGCAGTAAATCAACATCGTAGCTGTTTTTACCTCCTAAGTACCCTGGAACCATCTTCTTTTCTGCAGTGCCCTCGTTCAGGCATCATCATCTCCAGTCTTTACTCTTAAGTTTCCTAATGCATCTCTCTCCCCTCTAATCCATTTCTATCTATCTCTACAGCAAGAAGGATATTCCAAAAACACAAATTGGATCCTATCATTCAGCTACTTAAGACCCTTCCTTGGCTCCCAAAGCCCACAGCATAAATCCTGAACTCCTTATCAGACAGTCTCTCTCCAGTCTCATATCCCTTCCAGCAATGCTGTGTGCTATGTATGGCTGGACAAGACCTAGCTGTTCACTTATAATTCTCACTGCCAATAATGCCCATGACATCCATCTCCCCATGGGCAACTTGTAACTCCTATTTATTCTTTAAGACCACACTCGGACAATACTTCCTCTCTGAAGATTTCCCTGATAGGGAATTCCTCTATTTCATGTTATATTTCTTATATGTCTACACCTTGATTATTGCACACATCGGATAATATTGCAATTATTTCTTTATCCATCTGTCTCTCCTGGTAAACTCTGAGCTCCTTGAGGGCAGGGAAATTATCTGACTCATCCTGGTACACTCAGGACCCTGAAGAAGGTCTGGCACAGAGTGGTAGTGACTGTTGAATGATTCAGTGACCCAGTTAATGGGAGGAGGACTTAAAGGGACAGAAGGGGAGGGAAAGATGGGGTGGGTGGGGGTGAGAGAGGTGGGAAGAGGGGAAGGAAGGCAATTGAGGTGATGCTGAAAATTCCTTTTGCTTAAATGAAGCCTGGCTTTCATGGTCAATGAGAGGCAGAGGCCGCAAGGGTTTCAAAAGGCAGAGGCTCTCAAAAGACAGAAGCTCCATAACTGCTGTCCCACAAAAATACCAAGTGTTCATAGACGGTGGGAAGAGAGTGGGCAGTGGCCACCAGACAGTAAAATCCCACGTCTGGAAACACTGACAGACAGACATACCCCCCAGGACAGGCAGATACCCACGTGCTCAGGGAGGGTCCCCAGCAGCCTCCTCTGTCACAGGGCCCTCTGCGGCCTCTGTGCTGGCCTGCCACCCCACCCGGAACCCCTGGCTGCTCTTTCTCAGCAATTTCCCTACCCGAGAAAGCTCTAAGGGTTTCAATTACTGGCGCGTGGGATTTAGTGCCCTGGGCTTCTCTGACTGGAGGAGATTTATTTGAAGGTTTAGTGTCGTGGAGAATTCACGTCTTCACTCCCAGGAGCCCAGCTTCCGTCCTGAGCCCCTAAATCAGGAACCAAGATGGGCTATTGTCACTTACCGCATTAGCCTCGTTAGCGGACCAGGAGGGGTGATTAATAGCAATGCACACACAGCCATCCTGCTCGCTGGCTCTGCGGCTGCGCCTGACCTGGGGAGGGGGTGGGGAGAGGCTGAGCCGGCTCCAGGATAAGTAAGGAGACGGGCTAGAGCCCCCGCCCCTGCCAGGCAGGGCGGTCCCTGTGGCCCTTCCAGATCTGGGGACAGTTCAAAGGTTAGCAAGCCTAGCCAGAGACAGCCCAGCTGGAGGCCTCTGGGCCTAACTCGTGGAGGGGGCAAGAGAGTGGGTGTGTGCGGGAAGGCGGGAGGAAAGGGTGGGTGTGTTTATTTCAATTCCCAAGTGCTCTTTGAGTGCTTACTTACTACGGAGGCCAGTGGGCATGGGACACAACGGCACATTGAGAGAGGGAAGTATGGGGGGAGGGGTGAATGATGGAGGTTTCTATGAGAGAAAGAGGGAGAGAGAGAGAGAGGTGTATCTCTGTGATGAGGCAGAGAGGAATACGTGTGGGAGAGGAGTGCATATATAAGGAGAGAGATGGTGGGAGAGAGAAGAGTGGCTGTGTGTTTTCTCTTTTTTCCTTTGTCTCTGCAAATTCTTCCCTCCATAATCCTGTCCCCCCAAAATTTTTGGAGTCAGGCTAACCTGGGTTTGGCTTTCAGTTTTGGGTACTTCATGCATTTATTTATCTGTTCATTTACCAAGTTGTTACTGAGCATCTACTGGCTTTTACCTTTCTGTGCCTCATTCTTCTTACCTGTAAAACGGAGATTAATAGGGTGGTTATGGTAACTCAGTGATGTAACTTATTAAAAAGTCTTGTAAGCGCACAGAATCAGGAGCCAGATGTGCCCTGGCACCAGGGGGGGCGTCAGGACCAGAGGGAGGGTCAGGAAATGGTAGTTAAAGAGCTAGGGCTCCTCTGCCAATCCTCTCTCCCTCTCCTCTTTCCACCTCTCTTCTCTCTCTCCATCACCCTCTCTCAATCACAGCTGAGCCATAGTATTAATTATTAGAACCAATTGACTGTTTAGACTCTGATGTTTTAACTAATCACCACTAATGCAGACACTGGTGGGCAATCACAATCATTTAGTTCTCAGGCAAACCCCTCCTCAGAGCTGAGAGCAGACTAGAGGGGCATCCGGCAATAACTGAGATTTGGGAATGATGGGAGAGGGGATGACTGCTGCCCAGAAGGAGGCCCCTCTCTCGATCCTGGTGGCCCTGGCCCAGCAGCCTGGCACCCAGGGGGCCCTCTGGACCAGCCTGGTCCCCTGGGGCGAGTCTCGAGCCCTGTCCTGGAGGTGGGCTGGCTTCCTTCCCCATCCTCTTACTCCTCTGCCCTTTGGCCTTAGCCTCCTGCTTTAACTTAGAATTCTGTCGTGGGAGTCTCCTCCAGCAACCACCACCCTGGACCAGAAATAGTCCAGCGACTCCCCTTCCCTGAGTTGCTTTTCAATTGTTGTAGCTCCTAAAAGCCTGCTTCCAGGAAGAGTTGTTTAGACAAAGGTTCAAGTCCCACTGGGGCATCTGCTGGATGCTGATTGGGATGGGAAGCTGCACCCTGTCCATTTTGGCTGAGGATCTAAGAGAAGAGTGCAAACATGCGTTCTGTGCTGTTGAGTGTGGAGAGAACGCCAGGGCTGGGATGTGACCTGAGTTCTATGTGCCTGAGGACACTTGCTCACCTGTCCTGCCTTCTTCACACGGAGGCCCCAGAGCCTCAGCCTGCACATAGCCCTGCTCCACCCTGAGGCCCTGGCCCATCCTACACCTGCTGCAGCATTGCTGGGGAAGCCAGACCCCCAGAACTGTGGAATGCCAGCTTCAGGGTGGAGGCCAGGCAGAGCAGGACCATAGGGTCCAGATGTCCTGGAGGGGGCAGCCTAGATGCCTGTGGCCAGTAGGTGTCGCTGTGGCTCCAGCACTGGGAGGGGTTGTCAGGCAGGGGGCCCTGGAGCAGGCCGAGGGGCTGGGTGTCCTTTGGCCTCTCCCACCCCTACCTCGGGCCTTCCTGCTAGGAAAGCTTCCCCAGTGCTTCTCAAACTGGAAGTGTCTGTGGAACACTTGGGAGTTCATGTTAAAATGTAAATTCTCATTCCATAGCTCTGGAGCCCATCCCAGGGTTTTGCGTTTCTACAGAGCTCCTGGGTGAAGCTGATGCTGCTGGTCTGTGGACCACCCTTTGAGGACCGAGACCGTAACCTCTACGGCTCCCTAGTTGGGGGACACTGACTCTGCTCCCTTCCAAAGCCAATGCTCACCCTCACTCCTATTTCCTCAGTAAAGCTCCCAGACCAGAGGCCAAGGGTAACTATTAGGATCCCGTTTTTTTGGAGATGGGCTCAGCTGGATTGCATGAAGTAGGCAGTTTCTAGGGAAACCCTGAGGCAAAACCTAACCCCAGTCCTCTGAGTCAACTCAGCCCTACCTCCTAGCTCAAATCCTAAACGTCAATCTAAACTTGAATCAATCCTAATTCCCCCTAATAATCCCAGCTACCACCTTCAGAGCTATATCTCGATGCCAACCTCAGCCCAGTTCTTGTGCCCCCTTAAGTCCAGCACTTGTGCTACTCGTTGCTTCAGTTCTATCCCAAGACTGAGTGTCCTCTCTGACAACCTCCAGGTCCTCTGCTATCCTTTCTTCTAGATACCAGCCTGAGCCAGGACAGCGGGGCGCTAGGATCGGTGGACATATGCCTCCAACAAGCTCATCCAGACCTCAGCAATGTTCAGGCATCTGCCCCCAGGCAGAGAGAAAAAGCAATTCAGCAGTCCGGTTGAGAATAGGCATCCCACACTCTTCCTGGAAGGCCCCTTGCTGTTGGGGTAACGTGTCTTACCCCATGTTTTCTGTTCTAAGGGCTCCATTTCCTGGATGTGGGGTAGGTGGGGAGGAAGCATGTACACTAGCCCAACCCTGACTGCAGGTGAACAGGGAGGATGTGTGTACGTGTGTGTGAGTGTGTGGGGTGAAGTGAAGAGAACGGTGAGTGGTGGGGTAGGGCAGGCAAAGCACTCTCCAGGGCTTCTCTTCTAAATCAAGTTTTCTCTAAGGAGACTTCCTCTTTCCCAGCCCCGTCTACTCTCTGGCCCTCCTGGGCACAACAGAAGCTGATTCTTGCAGGGGTGATAGTTATGTGACCTGGACTATAAGGATTTACCCCTTCCAAGTCTGACATGTTGTGATTTTTTAAGTAGGAATGCAGTTTTAAATAGGAGCAATTTGGCCTTGCCCTGGTGGGCTACACACCGTGACCCACTCCCCAAGTCTGTAGTAGAGGAGGTGGGTCCAATCAGAGAAAAACCATCTCTCACACTGAGGCGTCGTGTAATAAAAAAAATACTCCTGCATGTACCAAACCCTTCTGCCTTTAAAAAGCACCCCCCCCCCACCAACTTACAAATATCTCTATTTAGGAAAACAGTCTCTGAATTTATAAAGTACTTCTACATTTACAAAATATCTCTATAGTTTCACAAGTCACTTTCTCATCAACCATTTAAATAAAAAAGATCCCTTGAATACCTTGGGAAAGTTACTTAACTTCTCTGTACCTTAATTTTCTCATCAGTAAAATGGAAAGACTAAAAGTACTTATTTCACAAGGCTACGCTTAAGTTATTCGAATAGTGCCTGGCACGTATAAGCCCTCTTTGTCAAGTGTTCGCTATTATTATTATTAATATCCTGGGATATTAAGCACCTTAGATAGGGACAGCTTCTTTAGATAGGGAAAGGTAAAAGTACTTGTCTGTTGCTAGTAAGCTTAAAAGTGAAACTTTTGGCTCCTATAGTCCAGTGCTGTGTTCTGTCGACTACACTAAAAACATCTGGCCAAAGTAATCCATATCAGGAAGCAAAGACTGACTGCGTAGGTCTGTAGGTCCAACGGTCTCCTGCCCACTGCGAAGTCTAGTGCATGGGAGGGAACAGGCAGGGGGGGCCTCGTCTCCCTTTGTTGAATTGTGGGAATTAATGGGGGTCTGTGTAGGGGGAGGAGACTGGGTAGGTTCTGTTCCTGGAACTGTTCTGTGGGTGCCTACTGGGCTTCCATGACCCAGAGGAGACACTTACCAGGGCAGCTCTGGACCCAGTGCCCCCACCAGAAACATCTCCTCTCCCCTCAAGCTTGTGGCCTCCTCATCTCTTTCCACATTGGCATCCCCTCCACCTGTGCTCTCTGCATTCTGTCCTGGTGGCTCAGTCGTAGGCAGAATCCCGGGGCCAGGGCTGAGCTGAAGGTAGGGAGCGGGAGTTAGGGAGGAGCCTGGGAAGGTGGCGCATGAGTTCTGGGGTCAGACAGACCTGGTCTTGAAACCCAACTTTGCACTAGTAACCATGTACCCTTTGGTACCTTGCTCTATCTGAGTCTTCATTTCCTCATCCCTAGAGACTGAGGATGATAATACTGGCAACCAGGTTGCTTTACCAAGTGAATGAGAAGAGTGTGCAGAACCTGAAGCCCAGAGACTTGCACAGAGTAGGTCTTCGCATGTCTTCCTGACCTGCTGGGGATCATCTGTGGGCCTGGGAGTGCAGGCGGACCAGGAGCCTTGGGAGGCTCTGCCCAGAGGCTCTAGAACCCCTCCTTCCGGGCGGGCCTAGCCCTCTCCCAGGCATAGCGGTCAGCGGTCATCAGGACAACACAGGCCAGTGTCATGAGGAAGGCAGCTGCGTGGGGGGTTGGGTTGGAGGTTATGTGCAAAGAGGGCCAGAGACAGCGGGGCAGCCGGGAGGCCTGGCCAGGCACAGCCTGGTACCAGCTGCGCCATGGGCCTCTGAGCCCAGCCTCAACCAGCAGGCCCTGGCTGAAAGCCACAGCCCCAGGCTCCCGTGTCCTAGTTCTCAGTTCTAATTGTGGAGCAGGGCTGAGGGAGGATCTGGGTGAAGACTACCCTGGCTCAGGCTGGAATGCTCAAGGGAGACTCTGCCCTCTCTCCTTCTGTCCATTGGTCTGTCCCTTCCTTTCTCTTTCTCTCATTTTTATCATGAGCAGTTCCAAACTTAGTCCTGGAACACCCTCAAAGTTTGGGAGCCAGTGCTCTGGGGGTTGTGGAGAGAAGTGCAGCCCAGGCTCCAAAGCTCTCAGGCTGGGCACAGCAGATACCACTACGAGGCTGAAGTGAGAAGGGCTAAGGGGGACAGTGAGGTCGCAATGTGCAGGAGTGGAGGGCTTCCTGGAGGAGGGGGCGCCAGAAGTCTGGAGTGTAGGATGGCAAGAGAAGGAAGGGTGGAGCCATGACCAAGATAGAGGCTGAGAGACAGCCCAGCAGGGCTAGTGTGTGGCTGGAATAGAAGGCGGATGGAGGGAATACTGGAGTCTGGGAGATAAAGGTTGCTGGGGGCTCCCCTCATCCTTTGTTCTGTAGGCATTAGGGGCCCAGGGTGCGCTGTGAGGCAGGGATAACACGGCCTTGGCATGTCAGAGCCAGGAGGACTCATAGACCCTCTCCATGTTATTGAGCCCTCTCAGCGTTTAGACAGGGAACTGAGGCTGGTGACTAGAATAGCCCTTTGTGGAAGGGCATGTCTCAGCCATGTCTGTAACCACACCCTAAAAGCCGGTCCTGGCCCAGCACAAAGTGGCCTGAGCCCTGTGCTTGGTGAGGGAGCTGGGATTATTACCCCCATTTCACTGACCGGGGAACCCAGACTCAGAGGAGCCAAGCGAGATACGGGAAGTCCCACCGCCAGCACATCATGGAGCGGGGACCTGAAGGGCCCGGTTCCTCAGCAAGGCCTGCGGGGCGCTCCCGTGGAGACCACTGCGTGCCCAGCCAGCCTCCTGCCTCACCGCTTCTCGCCCTCACACCGATGCTCTGGTCACACAGAGTTCCTTCGGTTTCTCAACTGGGCCATTTCCTCTCGCCTTTGGGCTTTACACTTTGTTTCCTCTGCCTGGAACACCGCCTTTCAGAGCTCAGCTTCAAGGTGAGCTCCTCTAGAAGCGGTACCCTCCGGACCTTTGGGTTCTGTGTCCCCATAGCCTCCTGGCCTCACCTGTCACACTGTGATTACACATTACTTCTCTATTTTCTCAGTAGGCCTGGCGCAGTGGATGATGTCAAACGAGAGAATGAGCGGAGGGGTGGCTACCGCCCGCCCCGGCCTTCCTATTCTCTGCCTCTGGTGTCAGCAGCATCCCTCCCCACGGCCCCCTGAGCTAGCAGCCCTGGGAGAGCGGCTGGGCTCCAAGAACAGAGATGGTGCTGATACGGCCCTGGGCCTGCTGGGAGCAAGCATTCCGGAGGGGGCTGGTGGAGAAAGCAGAGACTCACTCGAGTTCAAGTTCAATGCAAGACGTAGCCTAGAGCAGGTAGTCCTCAGGGCCACGGTGGAAGGCCCTATTGGGTTGGGAAAGCACCAAGGAAGAGTGGGGCTCCTAAAGGCTGGGAAGGGGTCATTGAGAGGAAGGCCCCAATGGATAGGGAATACCCAGCTTCATGGAGAGCAGAGGACTGTAAGTCTGGGAGCAGGGGGACATGTGGGAGCAACGACGGACAGAGGAAGGCATTCAGCCCCCTAGCTAGACTCCTTGTCCAGCAGGGCCTGGGCTGCCCGCCCTACCACGGGCATCATATTGGTGATTGTCCGAGGAGTCTGGCCCTTCTAACATGAAGAATGGATGAGCTGGGATGTCATAAACCATGCCTGAGAGTGCTAGCATCAGGTGCCTGCTCCCCAGCTTAGGGCTTCCCACAGGAAATGCATTTTCCGAGGACCATGCCCCATTGGAGGGGCCAGCACCCTCACGGTCACAGAGCCACACACAGCGGCCCCATTGTGCTTTGTCCATCCTGGTCATACCTCGGTCCTCATATCTGGCTTTGCCTTGGGCCCATGACCTTCACCTGTTTCTCCTCCAGCACTTTGCCTCTTAACTTGCACCAGGGTTCACAGCCTGCACACTTATCCTTGAAGCCTTAACTTAAACCAACTGATTGTGTGCACCCCTTTTCCCTGCACTATACCCCCACCAGACCGGGAGCTCCCTGAGGGCAGTGGTCTGATCTTAGAATCATCTTGTTCTTTCTGGTTCCCAGTGTAGATGTTGTTTTTAATATATATTAAATTTAACTATTGGGAGAGACAGAGAAGTGTAAGACACAGGGATGGGGATTTTGACGTTTTTAAACCTGTTTTGTCACAGGTAAAGAGGAGACAGTAATCCTGTCACCTGTGACTCTTGAGAAACATAAGTGAGATTAAGGTTGACATTACTACACGTTTAGGAGGTGGATATGCTTGTTATCTCTATTTCACAGATAAGCACACTGGGGCTCAGAAAAGCTTGATGACTTGTCCAAGGTCGCACAGCAGTGAAGTGGAGGGGCTGGGATTCACATGAATGCTCCCCCCACTGTACCACTCTCTCCGGCTTCCTGGGGGATGTGAGGTTCCGTTGGAGGTCGGGATGTGTAAGTCATGTCAGGGAGTCAGGAAAGGCTTCTTTCCTGGGTTTAGAGTTCAACCTGAAGCACCCAGCCCGGCAGAGTGAGCCAGAAAGGAGAAATAGTGGGAAGAGGCATGCCTGAAGCCAGGGGACTCTTCAGGGAGAAGACGTGGCCTTGTCCTCTCCTTATACATTCTGGGAGAGGAGGCGGCCTCAGGCACCAGAAAGGCAGTGTGAGGGCTGGTAGAGAAGTGCATGGTGGTGAGGAAGGCCTGAGGTCACAGGGTCTGAAGGTGGGAGAGCCATAGGAGATGGCTGGCAGAGGTGACTCCGTCCTGCCCCCGTACTCTTCACACCCTGGTCCCCCAGGCAGGGATGGGGATTGGCCACCTGCCACCCTCCTCACACCTGGGCTGGGGCCTGGCCCCTAGGCAGCCCTAGGCTCCAGACACCTCTGCCCCCTGGCCCGGCGGCAGGCCCAGCTGGCTCACCTTCTCAATCAATACTGCGCTCTTAATGGGCCCAGCCACCAGCACCAACCAGGGGCATTAAATGTTAATTATATCTATTTGGATTTGAAAAATTTTATTACTCCAGTTAATTATGGCTGGAGTCATAAAAAGGTTTCAGAGTGAAAGGGCTGCCTTATTGGGGCCACTTTCCCCAAGACAGATTGGAAAGGAAAAGAAGAAATAAAAGCATCTGGCTCAAAGGGCCATGCGCTCCGTATCCACCAGGCTGGGAGCCCTGGGCTCAGGACCCACATCCTCCAGCTTCAGGTGAGCCTGAAGTGCGGCTCACCCGCCCACAGTGCAGGGGCCCAGAATACTGGAGAGGCCAGTCCTGGGAGGGCAGGGCCGCGGCCCCAGCCCCAGTGTGAGTGGTGCTGTCAGTAGAGAAGGGTACCCTGCCAGTGGAGGCTGCAGGGAAACTGCAACCCTGCTGAGAACAGACAGGCTCTTTGCGATCTGGGATTGCAGGATATGCCCAGGGCTCCCCTCCAAGTGGTCCTAATACTGGGAACTCCTCCATCCCAGCACCCCACCCTGGCCTGGCCCCACCCAGCTGTCTGATTGCTTCCTGCTGGGTCGCTTATGATTCACGGGCCTGACCTTGGGCTATAAAGTGTTCACTCTAGCGGGCACAGAGGCAGGATTTACAGCCCTGGGGTCAGCTGTAGGCAATGACACACACAATAGCTGACGCACAAGGGTGCCCCATTCCCGGCCCACACATAACTCTCTCTTGCACACACAGGTACACACACACACACACACACACACACACACACACACACATCTTGACAGAGACAGGAATGCCCATGCATGCCTAGGAGCTATCTGCGTCACGCATCTGGTAATGGGAGTTCCATTTGTGGAACAAGTGCTGTGTATAAGGTGCTTTAAAAGCATTTGTCTAAGCCTTAACGCTGATCCTGTAAGGTCGAAGCTAGCGTTACTCATTTTATAGAAGAGGACGCAAGCTAAGGCTCAGGCAGGTTAAGTGATTTGAGCACATGTGCCCTACAGGAGAACCAGCTCTACAGAGAACCCCACATGCCGACTGTTAGCCAGGGAAATAGTAATTCCACGGGAGAGCTGGGCTGCAGCAGCCTGGAGGGGGTCAGAGAGGCCAGACCATCCTCTCTGCCTCTACCCCATCCGAGGAGCTGGAGGCTGGTTCAGAGGGAGAGACAATCCTCCGGAGGCAGACTTGCCCCCCTCTTCACCCTGCAAGGTGGTAGAAGGGGGAATAAAAACCAGGAGAGGAACGCCTTAAGCCAGAAACGAGATTGGAATTCCAAATTGCGTAAACTTTTAAAAAGCAGAAGTAATTGGGACTTAGCAGGGGAATTTGCCCATATTGTTCAGGTTTCAACTACCCATCCAAGAAAGGATATTTGACAAGGTATAGCTGGTAGAGATTGGCGGGGGTAAAGATTTCAATTTGTACCTCTCAAGTTGACCTACTCAATGAACTGTTTTTATAATTATTGTTGTCACTATTACTCTGTTGCTGAGACGACCACGTAAAAGGAGTCCCCCCCACTCTTCTCTTCAACTCAAATGCCATTTCCCTCTACTTGGTTCCTTCCATCTACCAGGCCTCAGAATCTCTGCCTTTCCTCCAAAACCAGTGCCTACTGCCCTCTAGAGCCGTTCCCACTGTCCTTGGAGGGGCTTCACCCTCACATCTACTCCTCTGACTCTTGGGTGTTGCCCTTAGGTTAGTCCTTTCTCTTCCCCTTTCAAACTTGTGTGTAATTTCTCTCTTAAAATGGCCAGCCCTGGGACTTCCCTGGTGATCCAGTGGGTAGGACTCTGCGCTCCCAATGCTGGGGGCCTGGGTTCAATCCCTGGTCAGGGAACTAGATCCCACATGCCGCAACTAAGAGTTTGCATGCCGCAACTAAAGATCCCGCATGCCGCAACTAACACCTGGCACAGCCAAATAAATAAATAAATAAATATTTAAAAAAATAATTAAAAAAAAAAAAGGCCAGCCCTTCCCTTGATCTTGCTGCTCCCGGTCCCTCCCTCATCTTCTTCCGTCTTCTCATCTGCCTCCTGGAATAAGGGACCTCATGGCTTCCTTCTCACAGCATCTGTGGCTTTCCCTCAAGGCTCCTGCTCTGCCATCTATCCTCTTCCTGTCCCTCCCTCCTCTTCAGTGGACCTGACTCCCATACTTTGTCGCCTCTTCCCAGTTCCTCTGTAACTCTTGTGCTCTCTGCTCTTGGAGAATCTCTCTTCTTACCCTTGAGGACTTCAACTTCCCTTCCCAAACCTGCCTCTAATTAGATGTCTGTCCAGAACTCCATCTGAATTGTCAACTGCCCAAAGGACGTATCCATGATGGAAATAATTATCTTCTCTTCAAAACGGCTTCGTTTCCTCCACTTCATTTCTATCTGTTAAATAACTGTTGTTGGGCTTCCTGGTGGTGCAGTGGTTAAGAACCCTCCTGCCAATGCAGGGGACACGGGTTCGAGCCCTGGTCCAGGAAGATCCCATATGCCGCGGAGCAACTAAGCCCATGAGCCACAACTACCGAGCCTGCGCTCTGGAGTCCGTGAGCCCAAACTACTGAGCCCTCGTGCCGCAATTACTGAAGCCCACACACCACAACTACTAAAGCCCGCGCACCTAGAACCTGTGCTCCGCAGCAAGAGAAGCCACCGCAATGAGAAGCCCGCGCACCGCAACAAAGAGTAGCCCCTGCTCGCTGCAACTAGAGAAAGCCCACACGCAGCAACAAAGACCCAATGCAGCCAAAAATAAATAAATAAATTAAAAAAAAAAAAAACAAACTATTGCTCTGGTCCCCTAGCCTCCCCAAACACAGAACAAACCGATTAAATGAACACATTGAGCAAAGATTTTCCAGATAACTACCATGTGCCAAGCCCAAATAGCCCAGGGTGGTGGGAGTGAGGGGGAGGCAGGAAAAATAGGGAGGTAGCTGATGCCACTGAGAGTGAAGGCTCTGGAATCAGGTAGATTTGGGTCCAAAGACTGGCCTGACCACTTGCCAGCTGTGTGCTATTAGGTGAATTATGTAATGTGAATGTAGCTAGAGCACTTGCTATGAGCCTCCATAATTCACTTCATCCTCACAACCATCTTCACAACGATACTATGATCATTCCATTTTAGAGGTCAGAAAGCCAGGCTCAGAGAGGTTAAGGAACTTGCCCAGTATGAACCCAGGTGGGCTGGCAGCCTGTGCTTATGCTAAATTTAACCTCTCAGGTTCTCAGTTTTGTTCTTTTTTGCTTACTATTGTGTCACCAGCATCTAGGAACCCATTAAGTATCTGTTGGGTGAAAGAATACAAATAAAGGAGTAAAATACATCTATTGGACTTGACAGTATATTGTATTTGAGTAGTTGCTGGATCTTGGCAAGAGCAGGGTCAGGGAGCAGCAGGGACATACGTGAAGCTGCAGGTGTTTAAGGAATCAAAGGGAGGGAAAGAGTGGACAAGCCATTCAAGAACCAGAAGGAAGGAGCAAGAGTGGCACAGGGTTGTTTTGCATAATGACTATTGTGTGTTTCTTTTCAGTGTTGGGAAGACAGTTGGGGCTCCAGAGAGAGGATCGTTTCTGGAGCTAGGCCTCAGAGGGGACATGAGGAAATGGGATCCCAAGCACCAGGAGAGGGAACAATTCCTGCCCACGGGGGACATTAATCTGTTGGAGGGAGAGATGGGTTAAACAGACAGAGGCAGCCTTACTACGGAAGAGCTGAGCTAGAGGAAAGCCTCAGGGGCTGGGGAGCCAGGAGAAGGGAGATGCCTCCTTACGACCATCTTTGCTGGGAGCCAGGTGGCCTGGAGAGCAGGTAGGTATCTGAGCTTTTTTCTTCTACTTTTCCCCAGGATGCCTAGAGCCAGCTCTAGAGAGAGGGGCTTGGGTGGCTGGATTAGAAGTGGCTACTTCTGGCTGTGTCAAGACAAGCCTGCAGGGAGACTTACACCTGAGCCCCAAATCCCATTCCTGCTGGTACCAGCAAACTACTAAGGGACAGTAGCAGTCCCTGCTGGGGGAGCCAACTTCTGTTTCCAGAGCTGGAGCCAGCTAGGTTTTCTCAAGTGAAGCAATAAAAGAGGAAAATCAACATCCCAATGATCTTGTTTATGGTGCTAAGTAAGCTGTACAGCTTAATCCCTTCGAGGTTAATGAATTTACAACTTGCTTTGGAATTTGACAAGGGCCGTAAAAGAGGAATGAAGCTCTGGGCAGCTCCTGCCCTAGCGGCTGCTTAGGGTTAGACTAGCCTGGCCTGGCCGGCCCTGGTGAAGGAGGGGAGAAGATTTCAGTGGTGGGTTCATGGCCAATTGTCTGGGCTCTGAACTGAATGGGCTGAAAGAGGGACCATGCATGGGCCAAAGGATGCTTTCTGTAAGCCTGGGGCAGGCCGGACTGAGCTGGAGCCCCCAGGCCCTCAGGACCTCTGCATCTTGGGCAAGTCATTTAACCTCTCTCAGCCTCATCCGTAAGAGAGATTAGTACCTTCTACCTCCTATTGTAGCTGAAAGGATGAAAGCTACTGCATGTAAAGAAATGAGCATTAGTCCTCAGTAAGTGTTAACTATGTAATTATCATTTTACTCTGTCTTACTTCGTAATTTGCTGTTTACTTTTCTATGTCTCTCACCATTTATCCATCCATTCAGAAATCCAATAAATCTTCATTGAGAAGTTACACTGGGTGCCAGGCCCTGTGTCAGACACAATTTAGTGTGAGAGGCACACACCTTAAAACACATTAAAAATCAAGGGAGGCCAGTGCTGGAGAGGAGGAAGTACACGTTACTCTGAAAGCACAAAGAAGGGAGTGACTAAGCCGCCTCTCTAGTCTAAGCCAGTTTGAATAATGCCTTGTACTGATAGAGCCCTTGGCAGGTCACGGAATACTTTCATGTGATTAATTCTTTCGATTCTCACAACAATCCCATAATGCCCACAATTTCTAAATCAAAAATTAGAACCCAGTGTGACCACCTGGTGCGATAATAGGTCGAAACATTTGGAATTGGGGCAGTTTAGAAAATCTAGGACGTGTTGAGTTTCGTAAGCAGAGAGGGCAGGGATTTCTAGTATCTCTATGTGAACAGTTAGGAAAATGAAGCTAAAATTGTCAGTGGGAGAAAGGAGACTTCATCTCGTTCATTCACTGATTACTTTGTGAGGCTGCCAAGGTCAAGGGCTCTGCTGCTTACTTCTGGGTACACACGCCGAATACAGAACCTCGCAGAGATTAGGGCCTCAATAAATGTTTCGCAAAAGAATAAACGAATCTTTGTATAAATGTATCTATCTGCTGCTAGGAGCAAAACTCCTCAAAAGAGATGTCAATAGTCATCATTTTCTCTTCCTTCCCTCCAATCCTCTCTTGAAAGTGCTCTTGCCAGGGTGGCCAAAGATACCTGGTTTACCAGTTCCGATGGTTAAGTCTCTGTAATCCTCGTCGATTCTATTGGCAGCAACTTCACTGTAGATCACTCCCTCCTTCTTAAGCACTTGTTTCACTTGGCTTCCTTTACAACACACTCTCCTGTTTTCTTCTTGCCTCACTGGACACTCCTTCTTAGCCTCCGTGCTGGAGGCCCCGCCTTTTCCCATCCTCTAAACACTGGAGTGCAAGAATAGATTTAGGAGAAGGTGTGCATGAGTGTGTGAGTGGGCCGACCCCACAGTTCAGGGTCCAGGGCCCTCTCTGCTTATGCTGGGGTGCTGGTTTCTCAGGCTTCCCCTCAGGGAGTATCTCTTTCCTGTTCCCCTCCTCCTACCTCACTGGCCCCCGGTTTTAGTGTTTGCAAAGTCATCTCTCTTCCTCTGTCTGTCCTCATTCTTCTGCTCTGCCACTAGACTTCTCTGTGATCTACTGGTAACTCTCAACAAACAAACCAAAAGCCCCAGGGTCAGGCTGCTCCCATTTAGCTGGGAAGGGGGTCACCTCTCAAGGTGAGTGCCGAGTGTTTCGTGTATGGCTCATCCTCGGCCACACCAGTGCTGACAGATACTGCCCGTTCCCGTGGACCTGGCTAGTGGGCGCAGCTGCTTCATCCCCAGAGACGAAATCTAAGAGCATACACAACACAAGAGTGGAGTAAGAAGACAGGCCCGGGCCCCCACTTTGGCAAAGAGGAATGAATAAAATACTAGGAGACCCCAGGTTCTATCCAGGGTCCCCAAGGAAGGCCCAGGATCCTGCCCAATGTGGCCTCCCAGACCTCCTTCTTCCCCCACATCCTTCACCTCCTCATAGCATCCACTCTGTACTCTCAGCTCTTTCTCCAGAGCCTCTCAACTCTCATTCTCTCTGCCCAGAGGATGATACTCTTAGAAAAACACTGCGGCTGTGGGTCTGTCTTTCCCCTTCCCATGCACCCCAGACCCCGAAGCCAAGGTTGCCTGGCCAGAGACTTCATTTTCTCTGGATCCCACTCCTCCTTACTCCTCAGGCATGTGTGAGAGGGAGCTTGGCCAAAGCAAGGATTCCCTGGTTAGCACCCTGGGGAGTCCTTTTGCTCTCTAGGGAGGGTCCCTGTGGGCTCCGCCTGTCCAGCTGGCCCTGCTACTGGGGACAGGCAGTTGGGACCCCTCCTGCAGGCGTAGAGGCTGAAACAGGCTAATGAATCCTGATGGGAGAAGTGACCTTTTCCAAATGCCACATGTCATTGGATTTTATATCACACAAGGACAATGTGCCATGGGTATTAAAATCGTTTTTCCAATAGTTATATATGTGTGTGAGTGTGGTGCACAGTCTGTATGACGAGAGGAAAATCCTAATGAAGATGTTCTCAGATGAGCCTTCCCTCCTCAGCCCCAGACAGCCAGTCCTTCAGGACACTCCCTGCCTCAGCCAGGGTTAGGCCCTAGACCTCAGCTCTTGAGCATAGGTACGCCTTTCTCCCATGAAGTTCCCCTGGCCCAGACCCTGGCTCTGGACCTGGCCTTGGCTCCACTTCCTGGCCTAGGAAGGTCTACCCAACGTTAGAGGAAAAGCAAGACTTGGAGGAGCCAGTGACCCACCCAACTGGTCACCCACCCACATGGTGGTAGCAGACCCACCATGCTGGTCTTCTCTCCTGGGTCTCCTGGAGAAGCTGGAGGATGCTTTGGACAGGAAGGACACGTACCAGAGAGAGCAGGCCAGGTGGCAAGTGTGGTACTCAGAGGCTTTCAGAACTCTGAAGGCCAGGAGAGGCTGGACTTAGAGCCAAGAACCCCAGATTATTCTGTTTAAAGCCTCAGAGTTCTCATGGTCCAGCCCATCTTCACAATATCCCTGACAGGTGGCCCGCCTAAACACCTCCAAGGCCAGGAGACTCCAGGCATCCCCAGGTATCATGTCTGCTCTGCAGAGTTTTGGCTGTTTAGAAAGTTAACATAGAGGCTGAACTAAAATCTATTTCTCTGGAAGTTCCACCTACTGGTCTGTATATAACTGCTTGGGCTCAGACAGAACAGGTTTGATCTCTGTTCTACACAATAGCCTTTTGGGAATCTGAAAACATTAATAATGTCCCTTGATGTCTTCTTTTCTCTAGATTGAGCATTTCTAGTCCATTTGATGGTTCCCACTATGACCCAACTTCAAGTATCATAACCTATCGGCACTCCAGTTCTGTTCCACTGAGAATGTTATGTCCATTTTCTATCATCACGGTAGGAAAAGTAAGTCTATATGGTAAAGGGGGAAAAAGCAAGCATCCAGAGTCAGAGCCCAAGGTTCAAAATCTCAGCCTCATTATTTAACAGCGATACGAATTTGAGTAAGGTACTTCACCTTTTGGAGATTTCATTTCTCTATTATAACACTAGGTAGAGGAACAACCTCCCCATTGGAACAGGTTCTTCAGGATGTGGTCCAAGGACAGACCAGGATCTTAGTGGAGACCTGCCCAAGCAGAGGAGGTCCACAGAGGTCCTAGGATGAGGAGAGAGGCAGAAACAGCAAACAATATCCACAAACAGCTGCTTGTCCCAGACAAGCGTCCAGAATTAACTGCCCCAAATCCTAGTAAATAGCTTCAAACGTGCAGTCTGTCCCCATTCCTGCCCTTCATGCTCAAATGAGCCCACGTGTAAGAGGCTGCTTGTCTCAGTGATGGAGCCCCTCCCTTTGCAGGCCCCACAGCACCAGCATTCAAGGCTCAGACTGGGGCTCCTCAAGCCTGGGGAGAGATTAAGATCCAGCCTTGCCCTTCCTGCTGAAGCAACTAGTGCTGATTCCCAAAACGCCTCTGTATCTTTGGCTTGCTCAGACTCTTCAGTAGTCTGGCTTTGGATCTTGGTCCAACCCCTTGCTAACTGTGTGATCTTGGCCAAGTTACCTAACCCTCCGCACCTGTTCCTTCATCTGAAATATTTACCTACCTCGCGGTTGTTACAAGGCTTATGTGGTTTACGCGTGTAAAACACTTGGAACAAAAAATGTTGGGCACACGGTAAGCATTCAACAATATTAGCTATTATTATTATTCTGCTCCCAGGACTGTTGTGAAGGTCATGGGTGCTAAATAATAGGAATTGTGTCATTCTTGGCAGACTGTCAAGTTCTGTGTTCTGTGGCAGGGTGGGGGTGGGGGTGGGTTGATTAGAGCTGTTGATCAGCGCCTAGTCTCCCACGTTGGATGTAGGCCCCCAAGTTAATCTGACCAATGCAGAGTGGAGCAGAGCTATCTGTCCCCTCCACTGTTCTGGCATCCAGATGATACCAGCTGCTTGTGGGTAGCCATAGTACTTGTTGGATTCTTCTGAATTTACTATCAAAAATCCCCCTGAGCCTCTTTAGCTTTGTCTCCCTTCCCTCTGCATGTACTCAAATTCAAATATTTATCCTGGTTGCATTTCATCTGGCTGGAAGATTCTACCCCTTATTCGAGCCAATCAAGATCATTTGATATTCTGATTCAGTCATTGTTTCTCCTAGGATCATGTCTTCTGCAGGTCTCATCAACATGGTTTCAGGTCCTTTGTGATATTCCATAGCTCAGAGCCAGCAGAGAGAAAACAGAGCCTCTGCCTGGCAGCCGGGTGTCTCAGTCCTCCTTGTTCACCTGGTTAGTTCATTCTCACCCTTCAGGACCTAACTCCAATGTCAACCTTCCTTGAGAACCCCTGGATCAATATTTAGTTTAAAGAACATTTGTCAGAACACTTTATACCTACTCAGAAGGCTGTAACCAAAAAGCTAGTAACAAGTGTAGGTGAGGATGTAGAGAAACTGGAACCCTCATTATTTGCTGGTGGGATTGTAATTTTCACTTTGTATATAGTCAAGAGAAAGGAAAACATACTTCTACACAAAAACATGAATGTGAATGTCCATAGCAGCATTATGCATCATAGTCGAAAAGTGGAAACAACCCAAATGCCTTTCAACTGATAAACGGATAAATAATAGGATATTATTTGGTCATGAGAAGGAATGAAGTACTGACACATGCTACAGCATGGATAAACCTTGAAAACATGCTCCATGAAAGAAGCCAGGCACACACATAAAAACACATATTGAAGAATTCCATTGCTATGAGTAGGCAAACTTATAGAGAGAGCTGTTCGGTGGTTGCTTAGGGCTGTGGAGGGGGAAGAGGGGGACTGACTGCTAATGGGGTTTCTTTTAGGAGGGACAAAATGTTCTAAAATTAGATTGTGGTACTGGTTGCACAGTTCTGTGAATATACCAAAAACACTCTACCACACATTAAATTGTACACTTTAAATTATATGGTATGTGAATTATATCTCAATAATGCTGTTAAAAATTTTTATCAGGCATCTACTACATGTTAGATATTCATTGCAGCAGGGCTAGGGTGCTGGGAAAGAGATTGGGGAAGGGTGGTAAGGGAGCGTTCCCTGGAGTTAATGATTCGTGAGCTCTGTCTTTATGGAGGAGTAGAAATTAGGCCAAGAAGTAGAGACAAGCGTACTCTCAGCTGAGAAACAGTAGAGCAAAAAGCATGAGGTTTGTTGTCAGACTGACAAGATCTGAACCCTAACATTTACTAGCTGCATGACCTTGGTAAGTTACTTAGCCTCTCTGTGCCTCAGTTTCTTCATCTGTAAAAGGGGGACAGTTGTAGCATAGAATGGGTAGTATATTATAGAGTGGTATAGTATAGTACAGGTCATGGTGATGATGAAATGAGTTAACTTATATAAAGTGCTTAGAACAGAGACAGATACATAACAAGGTCTCAATACATACTAGCTATGTTGGCTATTGGGTTCAGCCTGATTTGGTGTGAAAGGATAAGACATAGAATGAAGGGAGATGAGGAAGGAAAGGTAGAGATCTGACAACAGGGGGACTTGTACGCAGGCAGAGGAGCATGATCCTGAGCAAGAGGAGGTAGTCCTCTAGGAAAAAGAGAAGGAGAGAAGAAAGAGTCTAAGTGGAGTCGAAGGGAGAGGCTCAAAGTTGAGGGATGGCATGTAGGTGTCCTGGTTTTCTAGATAAAGTAGGCTGCAAGAGTGATAGAGGGATAGAAGAGGGTCAACACGGAGACGTAGATGATTTGGAAGACGTGTCTGCAGAGTTGTATAATTTTGCTCAGTAGCTCTCAGCTCTGGGCATAGAGATAGAGCATGGCAACGATACAGAGTCAGGGCTGTGCTGAGTAGTGTTACAGGGCAGGTGCAGCGGTGAGTCTGGGTAAAGAAACAGCAAGCAGGTTTTACACTGGGAGAAAATGTTAGAACTGGGTACTGGCGATCTTGATGAGGTCAAAGAGGAGGTGTTCAACTGTGAATTAATTTATTCAATTATTCATTCCCTCATGCAAACAATATTTATTGGAAACCAGTCGTGTGCCAGGGATAGAGGGGTGAAACCTGACGGATGCTGTCTTTGCCTCTCGGGTGGGAGTACTGGTGTGAAAGAGGGGAAAGCATAGTTTGCTGGAGTGACATTTTCAGAGGTAATGCAGTTTTATCTAAAACCTTTTATCTAAAATCCTTTAAGTAGCTTCCCATTGTACATCCAAACTTTTTGCCATAGGCTATGAGGCCCACATATTCTGGCTTTTTGCTGCCTCTCTGACTTCTTGTACCACTTTCCCCTTTCTACATCCTAGCTACTCTGGCCTCCTTATCAGGTCCTATTCCACCCAGTTCTTTCCTTTCTTAGGATCCTTCTTTGCATGTCTGACTCCATTTCATCTATCAGTTCTCAACGTGAATGTTACATGTAATGTGGAGTCCTTTCCTGTATCATCCTATATAAAGGAGTCCCTCCCACCACATTATCTTATCATACTATTTATTTCCTTCATAATACATAATATGCTCTCTTAATTATCTTGTATTTTTTCATCATCTGTTTCCTGCCTCTAAAGCAAAAGCTCTTTGACAACAGGGTTTTGTTCACCACTCTGGTGCTGAGAACAGAGTAGATGCTTACTAAATATGTGTGAAATGAATGAATGACATTAGATCAGGGATGGACAAATAAAATGGTGGGAAAGGTCACTGAAGTTAAGGAGGTCAAGACCCAAGAATTGAGGTGCTGGATGGCTCATCATTTCACGGGCCCTGAGATCCCTAAGATGAGGGAAGGAGACGGGGTAGAGAAGACTGATACAGGTATACATGTCGGGGAACAACAAAGAAGTTGGTAGATTATGAAGATAGCAAGTGATACATGGTCTAGCCAATTGGCAAGAGCTTGAAGGGAAAAGGGATTTTCTTTTTACACGGGGGTAGACTCGTGACAGTCTGGAAGTGCTGCAGGAGAGGAGAATGAGGCTGGGATCTTGGGAGAATGAATGGCCTCTATTGAAGAGAGCTGTAGGAGAAGCAGAAGCCTTTGAAGAGAGTTGAATTTCAGTTAAGTTGGGAAGTAGAGGGAATATTAAGAAGCCAAGGTTTGTGGCTTCAGGTGGCAGAGAGGAAAAGCTGGGAGGGGAGGTGGCTGTGGGTAAGGGGAGGGAGTGCACAGTGGTTCGGGGATGAAAATACAGGGGAGAAGTCTGCAGGGGCTTGTACCTGGGCAGTGACCAAGGAAGACTAGGATGTGAAACCCAATAGGAATGACAATCCTAGGCTTCCACACGGAGCTTTGGGATCAAGATCATTGGAAGGTTGGAGTGAGCTCGCTTTGCAGGGTCAGAGTGGGGTGTCGGAGACAGTGTTACTCAAGCAGCCCCAACTAGTCACATCTCTGCTTTACGTTCTCCCAGCACCTTGCTTACCTCCATGTGCGCACGGAAACTTCGCAAACGCCCAACTCCTTACCCTCCCATCAGCTCCTGGGGCCTGTCCCCACTGGTTTGCAGTGCCATCTTTGGCCCCTTTCCCAGAAGTGAGCCTACAGCAGGGAAGGCAGAGTGAGGTGAGGTGAGGAGGCTGACGGCGCCTTTAGCCTGGCCCCGGTCAGCCAAGCTCGCCTGGCCCAGCCCAACCCAGCCCCGCGGTCAGCACAGCAACTGTCGGCTGAAATAACAAGTCAGAGACGAAAAAACTGGCCAGCCCTTTTTGTTTACTCAGCTTTTTTCCCCCCCTTTTTCTTTGGACAATGCCCTGCTGGGCTGGGGCTGTCCCGCTGGGTTGTTGCTGGAGCTCCCCCGCCAAGATGGAGCCCAGCTGCTCAGCTGTTTACAAGGCGAATCCGGTTTACACTGGGGCCCATCCTGTTCTGGCTGGGCCAGGAACTCGAGTCAGAGACCAGCCAGTGGCCTCTCTCGGCCCAGAGCTCCTCAATCTCTATCTCAGGCTGAGGAGCAGTAGGGCTGAGGGGATCCTACAGGCCTTAGGGCCATGGATGGCAATGTCTCAAGATAGAGTGCAAAATGGAATAAGACCTGGCCGCATAGCCACACTTCTGCCCTAAGGAGCCCCCGAGAAAGGAGAACTGCTGGAATCCCATGGCCTCCATCTCTGTTCTTTCAAGTGGTGAACTTATGACAACAAAGATGGCATTCCTCCCCCCCATTCTTCCTGGTAGCTAAGGTCTGGGAACTAATCTCTGCTTTATCTACCACCCCCCTCAAAGCTGCTTGAGGATCAAAGGAGATTATGTATATGCAAAGACTTGAAAAGCATTTGTTGCTATGATGAAGTGATCTATAGTAATTCATTGAAGTCAAATAGCTGAACTCTAGGGATGAGGATCAAGCCCCTAGATTGGCAGCCGTTCAAGGCAGGGCCCTTGGCCTAGTCAACTTGGTGGCCCCAGGGCCCATCATAGAGCATGACACATAGTGGAGGCACAATTATTCTATTTATTAAGCAAATATTTCTCAAGAAGCTCTCAGACGAATGGGAAAGACAGGTAAGAAAAACACAGTGAGAGGGACTTCCTTCATGGCGCAGTGGTTAAGAATCTGCCTGCCAGTGCAGGGGACACGGGTTCGATCCCTTGTCCGGGAAGATCCCACATGCCGTGGAACAACTAAGCCTGTGCGCCACAACTACTGAGCCTGCGAGCCACAACTACTGAGCCCATGTGCCACAACTACTGAAGCCCACGTGCCAAGAGCCTGTGCTCTGCAACAAGAGAAGCCACCGCAATGAGAAGCCTGAGCACTGCAACGAAGAGTAGCCCCCGCTCACCGCAACTACAGAAAGCCCGCGCACAGCAATGAAGACCCAATGCCAAAAATTAAATAAATAAATAAAAATACTTAAAAAAAAAAAAGAAAACAACCCAGTGAGAGCAATGTTATGGCAGGGATGAGCACAGGGGCCTGAGCAAGTACAGAGGAGGCACCTCCCTGGGCCTGGAGGTCAGGAAAGGCTTCTCTGAGCCAACAGCATCTAAGATACAGTAAACAAATGTGCTCATTAAATGAAGGAAGAATGAACTTGCAGAATCCCTAATGGTGGTGCAGGGGCAGGCTGACCTGGGTGATCTCTCTTATTCTCTTGTCCTCCCAAAATAGTACTGAAGGGTGAGGCCTTAGGCTCTCAGGCACCTGGGGCCAGTGAATGGCTGGATCTGTCTTCCCTAAGTGAATTTATTAAGGAATCATGTGAAGCCTTGGGAAGCTTTTGCCTATGCTACCCAAGCTTCTTAAACTGGAGCATGAAGGGGCTTGAGATGGTGTACTTATGGACTACAGGAAGCACAGGATAGATATACGTTCTCCTGGACTTAGCACATCAGCCTTCTCAAGGGCAAGCAATTTAAAGCTTGATTTTGTGTGGAGTAGGAGTAGGGAAAAGTTAGTTTTCCCAGAAAGGAAAGCCCAGGAAATGGCCTGCAGGTGGAAGAGCATGGTCCAGCTGGAGAAATCTAAGAATTATAGTATGGCCAGAGGGGAGAGCAACTCTGAGGGGACACTGAGGGATGATTCCCAAGAGGTAGGCAAGGGTTAACTGATGAAGGGCCTGGCAAGCCCAGTGCTTTGTCCTGAATGGGGATATGGTCCCAAGGATGCAACTGCCATCTATATTCTGTTGATTCTAATTTTTATGTTTACCTTGGAACTCTCTTGGGAGTATCAAACTCTTACATCCAACTGTCAGTGGATGGAAACTCCTTAAACTCAAACTATCCAAGAGAACTCCTCCTGATATCCTTCCAAACTTCCAAACTCCTAGTTCAGGCTTCTGCCCTGGTTCATAGTGAAGGTCTACTCTCCATCATGCCCACCTTTAGTTTCCTCCCATGGATTCTGGCCTCTTCTCCTCTCTCTGGCCTGTTGTCCCCATGGACTGATAGCTTAGTAATGATCCCATGGTTTTCCTGATCCTGACCTCTCCCCACTTTTTTTATTGAAGCATAGTTGATTTACAATGTTGTGTTAATACTACTGTACAGCACAGTGATTCAGTTATATGTATACATTCTTTTTCATATTCTTTTCCATTATGGTTTATCACAGGATATTGAATATAATCCCCTGTGCTATACAGTAGGAACTTGTTGTTTATCCGTTCTATATATACCATTTTGCATCTGCTAATCCCAAACTCCCAATCCATCCCTCTCCCACCCCCTGCCCCTTGGCAACCACCAGTCTATTCTCTCTGACATCTCCTTTTTTTGCATGCAACATTCCATGTGCAGGCTCTGGACAAATATGACCAAGCAATTCTCCTTCTTCAAGCCCTGAATGGATCCCCATGCCCTCAAGATAAACGAGATGAAGTTCAAACTCCTTAGCACCTAACTCACAGAGTTCTAGTGAAGGGCAAATGAGATAAAGCACGTAAAGCACTTGGCACACCACCTGACACATTTTAGGCATTCAATTAATAACAGGTCTTATTACTATAAAATAATTTAATAATTATATAATTTCTATTATAGCATATTATAATTATATTATAAGCTCCCCCACCCCCCAACCTGTGTTCTGCTGCCTTTCTCTTCAGTCTTCTTTCACGCTATTCTCCCACATGATTTCCCCCATGAGGTCCTAGAAAACTCCTCTTTCAATCCTCCCTGTACTTGTCCATTTCATCCAGTGTGATTTCCACCTGGAGGACCCTTCCCTTTATTGTTTACTTGGTGAATTCCCCATCATCCTTCCTCAGGAGCATCTCTCCACAAGCAGAGCAACAGGACAAAATTCTATGGACAGATGTTTCTCTTAGACAGCATGGGTACTTGATATTGTAGAGAAGAGGGGTGAGAAGGATCCTCCGTGGTGGTAGCCGATGGCAGAGATCAAAAGCTACCCTTGTTGCAGTGAGTCACAGACACCAAGAGAGCTGAGAAGTGGCTGAGCCAGAGAAGATCAGCCGGGCAAGATGGCTGGCCTTGAGGCTGTGGAGGCCGGCTGGGCAGGAGGAGTAGAAGGACCAGTAAATGGAATGTTGCAATGTCCCAGGGAGAGAGTCAGGCTGTCATTTAGTTGACAAATGTTACTGAGCACTCACTTTGGGCTGACGATTTATCTATGAAAGAGGGGCTCATCATTTAGCAAGGAATCAGACAAATACACAGGAATTACAGTATGGTATGATAAATATTATAATAGCAGTGGTGGGGTGCCATTGAGGCATGAATGTCAAAAGAGTTCCTTCTCTAAATGAATTTCAGGGTGATAGTCACATGCAATAAACATTCACGAGCACCTGCTCTGTGCCAGGCACTGTGCTGGGTGCTGAGGACACAGAGGATACAAAGGTGAGTGAGATGATCTCTGCCACCTAGTGGGAGGAGACAGTCAAGGTAAAAAATGTCACAAAGGGGGGCTTCCCTGGTGGCGCAGTGGTTAAGAATCCACCTGCCAGTGCAGGGGAAACGGGTTCGAGCCCTGGTCCGGGAAGATCCCACATGCCATGGAGCAACTAAGCCCCGCAAGCCACAACTACTGAGCCCATGTGCCACAACTACTGAAGCCCGCGCACCTAGAGCCTGAGCTCTACAACAAGAGAAGCCACTGCAATGAGAAGCCCACGCACCGAAACGAAGAGTAGCCCTCACTCACTGCAACTAGAGAAAGATCGCGCACAGCAACGAAGACCCAACACAGCCAAAAATAAATAAAATAAAATAAATTTATTAAAAAAAAATGCCACAAAGGCAGTCAAATGTCACACGTCCCCAGACTGCCTTCTCTTCCATTTAATGTGATAGGAGTCATTATCATCAAATTCCTCAAGCTAGAAGCCTGGACATTATCTCTGACACAAAGATTTATGTTTTAGATAAAAACATAAAACATCCTGTAGAGGACGGATTAGAGGGAATGGAGACTGGAGGCAGGGAGACCAGCTGGAGGCTGATGCAGTAATTCTGCAGAGAGATGATGGCTCTGGCCTGGATTAGGCTAGGAGTCTTGGAGATGGAGGGAGGTGGATAAATCTGAGAGCTATTTAAGAGTCGGATAAACAGAATTTGGAGATTGGATGTATGAGTGAGAAAGGGAGAGTCAAAAATGATCCCAGGTTTCTGGTTTGGACATCTAAGATTATGGTGCCATTTAATGAAATGGGAACTAAAAGAGGAGAAAAATGAGACGTTCAATTCTGCAAGGACAGTCGTCCTTGGTATCCCTCGGGGATTTGTTCCAGATCCCCCACGGATACCAAAATCCATGGATGCTCAAGTCTATTATGTAAAATGGCGACGTGCAGTCGGTCCTCAGTATCCACAGATTATGCGGTTGGTTAAGTCTGTGGATACGGGACCCACGGATATGGAGGGCCGGCTGTATTGTGCTTTAGACATCTTTATGGGGAGATGTCCAGTAGGTGGTTGGAAAGTGAGTTGGACCCTCAGGAGACTGAATTGGATTGAAGTTAAGATTTGGAAGCCATTGACATATTGGAGTAGCCCTTCCATGGGTGTGTTGAGATCACCCAGAGTACGTGCAGAGAAAAGTGGAGCAAAAATTCATTCATTCATTTAGTAAATTTATTGAGCACTTACCATGTCCCAGGTACAGTTCCAGGTGCTGGAAATATAGCAGTGAACGTGGAACTTACCTTGTACTGGTGGAGGAAGACAACCAACAAGTAAAAATACAATAGGAGGTCAGACAGGGACAGATGCAATGAACAAAAATTAAACAGGGAAAGGAGATGCCCAGCATGATGGTAGGCAGTCAGGGAAAGGCTCTCTGAAGAGGTGACATTTGAGCACATGTCTGAATGAAGTGAGCAACAGGACCATGGGAATCTGTGGGAAGAGTGTTTTAGGCAGAGGAGCCAAGTTCAAAGGCCCTGATGGGGAATGTACTTGGTGCCTAAAGGAGTAGCCAGGCTATGTGGCCGGAGTGAAGGGAGCATGTGGGTGAGTGGCAGGAAGTGGGGGTGGAGAGAGAGCCAGGGGCCAGACCATGGGTCCTGTGGGTCCGGATAAGGACACTGGATTCTACTCTGTCTGTGATAGGAAGATCTGGTAAAGTTTGGAGCAAGGGATTAATCTAATCTGATCTATGTTTTAAAGGATTACTCTGGCTGCTGTATAGAGAACCAATTGTAGGAGAGCAAGAAAGGAAGCAGGGAGACTATTGCAGGGGTACAAGGAAGGCTGATGGTGGCCTGCATTCCCATACAAGCAATGAAGGTGGTGAGACGTGGTCTGACACCTTCCCATTGGCTGATATAGCAGGTAAGTAAGATTAAAAGAGGTGCCAAGAATCGTAAGTGAATTAGAAAGGAGGAGGCTTCAGTTTTAGTCTCTGCTCAGATAGAACTATGTGGTCTCAGCTGCATTTTCTGACCATGCTATACTTCACATCTGTCAGCCCAACAAACACGTATAGAGTGCCTACTGTATGCAAGCCCTGTTCTAGGTGCTGGGCATTCAACACTGAATGGCACTGACAGAGAACTTAAACTCTAGCAGGGGAGAAAACAAGCCATTTTAAGAAGTGATAAATGTTACCCCCCAAATCAATCATAGAGAGTGACAAGGAAAGGGATGAGTAAGAAAAGCCCCTATGGAGGCGCCATTTGAGCTGAGTCAGGAGTGGGAACTACACCCCTCGCTGGGTCTGCTTCCCAGCATTGCTGGGTGCTCACTGAGGCAATGGATGGAAGAGCACATCAACTAAAGCAGTTACGAATAATGGTCTTAACTTGGTTCAGCTCTCCTCCCCATTACCCAAAACATACACCCATCATTTCCGTTAAGACCTGAACACCCCCCCGGCCACCCCCCCCCCCACTTCCTTCCTTTGTGCTAGGATGGCCCTCGATCTTCCAGGAGCTCTTGGTACCTAGGACCACCGCCAAGAGCCATCCCACAAACCATCACGGGTCTGAGCTCCCCCTGGGGCCCAGGACAATGAAGGCAGAAGGCATGTAAGTCAATGACTATGGAAAGAAAGGTCTAGAAAGGAATGCCCTTTCTGTCTCCTTTTCTCCTCTCTGCTCACCTCCCCATGGTCTTCTTTCTCCCTTTCTCTCTGTTCCCTCTCAGCAGCCCCCATGCCTTCCTGCTGGTCCTGGGTAGCTGCTGCCTTTGGAGGTGATGCAAAGATCCTGGGCTTGGCGAGGGTCGGGTCTAGGCTAGCCAGCGCCTAAGTCAGCAGGCTTCGTCCATGCCCAACCCTGACAGTTGGTGCCTCTGGCAGCAAAGTCATGGCCCTGATTCCTCTGTCTCCACATTTAAGAACATCTCTAACTGCTCCTTGGATAGCTCAATTAGTAAAGTGAATATATTATATAAAGTCTAAAAGATTAAACTATCATCGTCAGCCCATAATTTCATGAAGAAGTCAGGGGACCGTATCCCTCTTATTAACTCTATAACAAATGTGATGAAAATGTTCAAATAGAATGTTAATGCAATGTTACGTGTAATTTTCCCAGGCGATTTTCTGCTGAAATATTTCTTTATTAATAGTAATTGAGGGTATAAATTATGAATGAGGCGATTTTCTCCTTTCAGTAGGAAAGACGTACTAATGGCAATAATTCTTTATAATAATTTTTGGGGAGAGTGGGGCGGGGAGAGAGGCTAGTCTAAAAACAGAAAAAAGCTCCTTTCCAGAGTCTCCCTTGGGGGGACAATGCCTTTGCTGCAGTCACCTCTCTTTAGCTCCACACCTAGACTGCCTGCAAGTGAAGTCTTTGGTCTTCATCAATTTTCCAAAAACCTCAAGGTCTGTTTGGAGGTCAGGAAGGAAGTTTTTGCCTCTAGTCCTGAAACGGATAAAGTTCTGAGGCCAACTTCTCTGCCTAGAAACTGTTCTGCCAACAAGACCAAAAAGCCAGGCTCCTCTGCTGAGCTTCCAGACCCAGTCAATCAGTCTGCACCCAAACAGCTTGTGTAGCATCCTAGAATATTCAAGAAAGAATGGCCTTCAGAAATCTTTCCATCTAACCCCCCCATCCCATTCCATAAATGAAAAGAAAAAAGAACAGAGAGGGGAGATGAGTTATTCCAAGCCACAAAGTGTGTCTGTGGGAGAGATGCAACTCAGCCCTAATGACCTTCCACGCGCCTCTCCTCTCCTGCCTCTATAACTCCATCCTCACTGGTCCCCAGCCTGGGCATCCTCCTCATATGTTAAGACCAAGCTCAGATGCTGGGGCCCCCTTGAGTCATGGGCACACTGCTCATCAGTCAGTCACATGGCCTTGACTTCTCTCTGTCTCTGATGGTCATAGGTCTGGACAGAGCTCCAGGAGTACAAGGGTTGTAGAGAAACACCTTCCAAGTTCTGCAGAGTGATTAGACTAGTGCACTTCTCCAGGGTCTTTCTTCATCCAGGGATACTCCATTTGGTATTTGCCCATTCATTTATTCAGCAGATACTACACAAGCATCTAACATGTGCCAGGCACTGGGGTTACAGTGGTGAATTTATCCAACAAGAGTTAAGATAAATTCAGTGTTCTCAAGATCACAGGTAGGAAAGTCAAGAACAGGTACACAAATGTCTATGTGAAATAACACGTGTAAATAACACATACTTATGTCATAGCAAGTGTTTATTAATATTATTAAATGTTTGAGGAAGAGCCAGGCAGCCAGTGTGGCTGGAGCAGTGAGGGTGGGAGAGGCAGCTCCTGCAGGACCTTGTGGCCACAGTAAAGGTGCTACCCTGAGTAAGAGGAATAGGAGGATTGGAGGATTCTCAGCAGAGGAGTGGCACGGTGTTAACTACATTGGGAAAAGGGGACACTCTTGACAAATCACTAGTTGGATGTGGACGTTGAGGGTTAGGAGGGAATCGAGGATGAGCTGAAATTTTGGCTGTGGTGACTGAGTGCTGGTTCACTATGGCACCGTTCACTGAGTTAGGGACACTGAAGGGGGAACAGACTTGGGGACAGATGGCAAGTTCAACTTTGGACAAGTTGAATCTGAGAAGTGTGAGGGTCAAACAAGTGGGGATGTCCAGGAGTCTGGGTGGAGTCTGCAACTGCAGGGCGAGGCTGGGCTTTCCAGGCTGCTTTGATCAGGGACCTCTGGGCTCACAGGCTGGGTTTCATCATCTGTTTACAAGTCTGTTTCTCCCTGCTAGACTCGAGCTCCTTGTGGCAAGAATTGGGCCTGGTTAACCTCCCACCTTCAGTCACCAGCACAAGGCAGGTTACACAGTGCACTGAATGAGCAAGTGAATAAATGAATAAGTGAATGAATGAAAGGAAGGAGGGAGGGATGTAGAGCTATGCTTATGCTCTGGAAGGCTCCCCTGGGGTCCTGGGGGCCACCTCCGAATCTCTCTGGATTGCTCCTAAACAAAGGTTACACACCTCCCTACCACCCCCCAACCCAGAAAGGGTAGGCTCTCTCCAAGTCTCCTGAAAGATCTTGTGAGAAGTGCTGTTGATATTAACAACCGCCATGATATGGGCATTCTTGATGTTATTCCCAGGGCTCAGTCTGTTATTGCTGTGACTATTTGGCCCTTCCCTGGAGCAGGAGATAAAGTCTCCTTCAGGTCCAAGACTCTGGCTAGGGGCTATGTGGCCAACTTATGTCCCTGCCCCAGGATCCTGCCCAGCTGGGAGTCTCACCACATGTCCTTCCCTTCGCCTTCTGCTGTGTCCTCATCCCACACAGCTGGTCAGAAATGGGATCATAATAATATGCAAATCTTGTTTTGTTCCAAATAACACTCTTCCAAGCCTTCTGTTTGGACTCTTCCTGGTTCCCTAACCAGAATCCATAGCAGGAACATCCCATCTCCTGCACCCTGGTAAGGAATCCTGGCCCACCCACTTGATCCCATTCTAGAGAAGCCAGACTTCAGGAGAGAAGCCTGACAGGTGCCTCCTGGACACACTCCAGGATAATTCTCCGCTAGTTCTCTGCCCTTCACCATCTCTGGCTTTGTGTCCTCTTTTGACCCAAGAACCTTAGGAATATTCTAGGAGTCCTTGGCAGGGGCAAGGGCCTGGGCCTGTATAACCGGGCAGGCTCAGCTTTCTGCCCTCTGAAAACAATAGGAGGAAGGGATGGGAACTAGAGCTATGTTAGTGATGTTCTCTGAGCAGCCATCATGACCTCTTGACCAGAGGCCACTGGGGTGACCTCCAAGGGCATCTCTATGTCTCCCCAGGCAGGGCCCTGGGGCCAGGAGGCCAGGCAGAGCTCTAGAGGTCCTCCTCCCTCCCTCAGGGAAATCTATCCATTAGCAGTTGCCCTCCAAATTAAGGTAATGTATGTGCTCCCCAGACCCCCTACTGTGTAACAGCCAGCCCTGAGGCTTCCCCAGCTTCTATCTCAGATCCATACCACTTATCTGGAGAGACCTCATCCCCCCTTCAATACGAGGTCATTTCTAGACCAGGAAAGCTCAGGGCTAGCCCAAAGCAGCCTTGATGGGCAGGGGGAGATGGATCTAAGAGGATGGAGACCCCCAACTCCTAAGCCTATCTTCTGGTCCCTTCCATGCCCCACAGGCCTGGGCCTTGGAAACAGGCAGGCTTAGCCAGAGAGGGACCGGGACTTCATCCCCCCCACCCCCGCCGCCCCCACTTAGTCTTGGCTCCCCAGGGCACTCTCCTCCCACCTCGGCCCCCTTCCTTGTTGAGCCAACAGCTCGATCTTGATCTCTTGAACGGGAAGGTCAACTCCGGAGGGGCCTTCTCTGAAAGCCAATGCTAATCCGGTTAGGGGCCAGGCTGGGCGCTGCACTCTCTCTGTAGGACCAAGTGCAAGTGAAAAAATGTCAATTACCAGATGACAAAAAGGGTCCCTGCCCCTGGGGAAGGGCAAGCTGGGGGGAGGGACGGGAGGGGCACAGTAACTGAACACCTTGCCGGAAATAGCTCCTATCAGTCCACTTAGGGAGCCATCAGCCCCGGCAGATTTATGGGCAGCGTGTGCCCCTCTGATAGATCGGACTATTTAAAGGCAGCCGAAGCCTCCATTTATATCAATGTGGAGCAGAGAGGGAGGGTGAGAGGCTGTGAGGTGGGGAGTGAGGAGCAGCGACGGGGGCCCGCCCCGAGGTGGCATATCGTCTTCAGAGAAGAGGGGAGGCCGCTGGCCGGCAGGATTGGGTCACACAGTGGGGATGGGAGTCTCGGATCAAGTCCCATTGGCACCGGGGCAGGAGGGTGGGTGGAATGGAGGGTTTTCACAGATCTCCCATCAGCATCTCCGTGCGGGTCCTAACCCAGGCTCTGCCAGCCCCTCCAGCTAAAATGGGTAACTCGGGCTGATACTGAAGTGGAACTCCTGATTGGATTTCTCCAGCCGTGGCCCCCACCCTCCCCAGCTGCGGGACATGCTTGCCCTCCGTGCAACCTCCCCCTTGCCTGGGCCGAAGGAGAAAGAAGGGGTAATCGCGTTAGGCTGGGGGCATTAGCCGCTGAGGAATGGCCTGCTGCCTCCTGCCTGCTTGTCCCCAGCCTGCACTTCCTGGGGGCAGATTAAGCAGCTTCCATCGCTCTCTGGCTCTGCCCGGGCCTTCCTCCCTAACTCCATTACTCCTGGGCTGAGGTGCTTGCCCGACTCATGGTGGTCCCTCTGATAATTCACCTCTCAGGAAACTCTGCCTTTCTGACCTCTCACTGCCTCCTTCCTCCCTCCCACCCTCCCCAGGGTCTGCTTTCTCCCCAGCCTTCCTGATCTGTACCTAACTGGCCTTATCCTCTTGGCTCAGTGGTGAATTGCTGTCGCTCACCAACATATTCCTAGTAACTGAACCGACTGCTATCTGTCAGTCTGTTGGTTACCGATTCACTAATTCATTCACTGAATGCTAACTGGGTGCTCTGCACTGAGGGCCCCATGCCAGGGACTGTGATACAGAGCTGATTCAGGTATCATCCCTGTGCTGGAGGAACCGAAAATCGAAGGGCGAGGAAGCAAGGGAACAGCACGACCAAACTTGTAAAGGTCACCCTGACCACACACGGGATGGAGAGCAGATTAGAGGGGATGAGAACAGAGGCAGGAAGACAGGAGAGTGGTTCTCAACCTTGGCTGCACAACAGAATTAACGGGGGAGCTTTAAAAATGCTGATGCCCAGGCCACATCAAGATCAATGAAATCCAAATCTCTGGGGAGAGATCCAGGCATCAGATTTTTAAAATATCTCCATCATGGGATTCAGACATCTAGCCAAGGTTGAAAACCACTGAGTTAGAAGGCTACTGCAACAGTCCAGGCGGGAGATGACAGAGTCTAAACAGGGGTAGCAATAACAAGGGTGGGAGGAAGAGGAAATTTGAGAACTGTTCTTTTACAGCTATTTTTAACCGTTAACACTCTCTGGTCTCCCATTCCTCCCACTCCCACCCCTCTTAGCAGATGACCTCAATTACAACTTCACGAGGAAACTGAGGCCATTGGATAAAACTGTGGGATTATAAATCCTGGAGGGCAGGCACCAGCTCTGAATCCACAGGAGCCAGTAGAGTTCTCGCAGGATAGGCATCTAATAATTGATGAACTAGCTGAATCTAATGGGCGCCTAGACCTGTGGGTCTCCAACTCAGGAGAGAAATACCAGGACATATGGATTGAGGAGCCATCAGCCCTGGGGAACCCCATGGGGCTTGTGGAAGAAAAGGAGCACAGGAACAAGACTGAAGGGCACTCGGAGAGGCGGGAAAGGGGGTGGTGCTGGGCAAACAAGCCGTCAGCTTTCCAGTGCATAACAGTTATCACTGCGTTTGAACTTCACAAAAACCCTTTGAAGTAGGTGCTCTATCTATCTTTTACAGGTGGAGGTTCAGAGAGTGTAACTTGCCTCGGGTGTTATCAGGCGATTCAAATTCAGGAGCTGAGATTTGAAACCAGGTCTGTCCAATCTCAGGCATCAGTGCACTAGGTCATACTACAGGAAACAATGGGGTCACAGAACCCAGTGATAGAGAATTTCTAGGACAAGGGAGGAGCCAAAGTGTCAAGTGCAGCAGCTTCCCCTCTTCCTGTTCACCTGGCCCCACTTCCCTGGAGGGCCTTGGAAGAGGCACCATCAGGACCAGGAGGAAAGCACTGCATCCCTCAAGCCCTCAGCTGTTGTGCATAGAGCCCGTTGCTCCACAACCGCTGTGCCACTTCAGCCACCCCTGCAGCAGGGGACCCACAGCCCGGCGGCCCTGCTCGGCCTCCACTCAGCCCAGTTAGAGCTTGCTCAGAGCGAACGAGCCCAGCCTGGCCTTGCCCCTGCGGACTGAGGACCTTGCCAGGGAAGAAGAGGCTGCCTCTCTCTGCTCCAGCTCACAAAATCCTTCTTATTCGGTGAGGCCCAGGCCCCCAGGCCCATCATCCCCTTCCTGGTGAAATACTCCCCATCTTCTCCTCATTCCCCTGGCCTTGTCAAGTACACCATTTTCTGGGTTCCCACCATAGCGTTTTATTCTTGCCTAAGAGAACTTCGATCACGTGTATTTTGATTACTTGGTAGGTGTCTGCCATTTCCAGCCCCAATCAGGTCACCAGCTGCCCAAGGGCAGGGAGCAAGTATGGCTCTTGACTGGATCCCTGGCTTCCTTCTGTGGTGGCATTGGATGAATACATATTGATTGAATGAATCAAGAAAGTGAAACTCTAGGACAAGGCTGGAAGGGGCTGCATGGGGTGGAGGAAAGGAAGGTAAGAGAAATGAGGCCCCTTTGGATGTGTAATGGCTCCGGCAGGGAAAATGGCCCCAGGCTTTCCAGCGACAATTTCCAGTCTATAGGAAGAAAACTTTGGGGCGTAAAGGGAGCTGGCACCTGCCTTTTCTGGGCTTCTTTGAGCTAAGTGTGTTCCAGTCTCCTTCAGGCATCCCCACTTAGCCCCTGCAGCTGTCTGGGACCTGCTCAGGCTGAGGTGGAGACTGAAACAGCAGCTCGGAGAGGCTGAAGGCGCTCCTATATCTTTGCTCAGGAAATGGCCTCATAAAAGTGACAGGGAGACACACCTATGGATGCTTGTTAAAGTTTTATTACTAATCACCTCCAAAGTCAGCGAGGCAGAGGGAGGGAGTGGGAAATGGAGTCTTCAGGGCCCGGGAGCAGGTGTCAGCTGCCTCAGCATCAGAGGCGGGGACTGCCTGTGGGTTGAAACAGCCATAGCTCCCTGCAGCGCCTTCGACCCCCCACCTGGCTCTGGGTCCACCTGGATGGGGCACTGCCCCTGCACTCTCCCCCACTGTGAAATGGAGACGGCCTCCTCCAGTCCATGTACCCGGCAGGTCACTTAGTCAACCCATCCCAGTGCCACTGCCCTGGTCTGACGCACCACCTCTCACTCAGCCCATTGGGAGATGGCCCCAAATGGGCCCTGCATTTGCTCTGCCCCTCTAGACAACCTCTTTCACTGCTGCCAAGGGGGCTTTTCCTCTTCGGTGACCCCCAGTGCCTGTAGAATGGTTCCAACTCCAGAGCCTAGCATGGCAATTCCTTCTGGATTTGGGCTTCCCTCTTTAACACCATTTCCACTACTTCCCTCATGGCTGAAAGGTTTAAATTCCCCCCCAAATCCATGTTCTGTGTGCCTAGAAATTCCTTCTCCCTGAATGCCTGGTAAACATATGCTCTTTTTTAAGACTTAGCTCAAAAGTCTTCAGGAGGGCTTCGCTAACCTCTCAGTGCATTTATTGCACTGTTTGATAATTGTCTGTTTCCTTGTCCATGTGCTTCATAGACTATAAACTTCTCTAGGGCAGGATTCATGTCTGATTCATTTCACCATCCCCAGGAGTCCGGCCTGGCATCATTGTTTGCTGAACGAAGGAATCCATGCAGAATTGTCATGAAGTTTGCTCTCCAGAAGGCCATACGCTACACAGGGGGAGGGACAGCTTGGGTCTTGCTCACAGAGGTAGCTCCAGTGCTTGGGCAGTGTCTGACAGGGAAAAGGAGTTCAACAAGTATTTGCTGAACAAGTGAATGAGGATTAAACGAGATAATGTGTGTGAAGACGCTCTGAAATGCTACAGATACTATTTTTATCCTTCTATTCCCACACGTTTCCTGCCAGTATCCTTTTTCTTATTATGGTCACCACCACTTCTATTCTCCAGGAGCCAAACTAATGAAGGCAAGGAAGGAATTTGAAAATATTGGAAGGTCTTGGGGCTGATTTTCCTGTTTGAAAACAGTGCCTCATCCTCGAATCACATCATGATTCTTCTACTATCTGAAAGGGTGGGACAGGGGTGCAGAATTTTCACTCACTCAATCAGCTACCAACTCAACCTTCCATGGAAGAAGGCCTCTTTGGAGCTAGGCTCTGCGCTAGTGCTGGGGGCACAGGACCACCCAACAAGTACCTGCTCACCACGAGTTCTCCCCACGTCTCAGGAGGGGATCCTGAGTAGCAAGTGGCTACAGCCTTTTTAAAGGCCACCCCACTCAGAGCTCTGAGCTCTGCTGGGACTACCTGGATGACAGGAGCCGGGAGCCTGGAGGCTGTGAAGGAGCCATGACTCTGCCTGGTCCGAGGGGCCCAGCAAGCCTCAGCTCCCAGCCCAGGAACAGCCCTTCCTAGAGGGAGCTCAGGGCTGATGGAGCTGTAGGCAGGGGGCTGGGGGGCTCTGCCCGAGGAGGCTCCCGTACTGGGGGCAGTGATGGGGCAGCTTCGCAATGCTTCTCTGTGCGTGCCCACTCTTCCTGACAAAGAACAGTCACCCCCTTGCCTTCACGGTAGGCAAACGAACAGGGCCGGAGTTCTTCAGAAATTATGTGCCCGGGCAAAGAGAGTGACATTTGATGCAGAGAAGTGGGCATTCCCGAAAGTGGGCTGGAGATGCCTCGACCCCCTAGGGGCCAAGTCCTCTCCATCCACCTCCTCACAGAGATGGCAGCTTCAGCTGGCAAAGCTTCCTCACGACGCCGGGAGAGCCCCCTTCCTTCAGCTCTCCTTTCCAGTGAGTCAGAGCTGTGGCCCCTCTTCCTCACCGGTGTCACCCACCTGCTCCAGCCCGCACTCCTGCTCCTTCAGGGCCGGCCCAAGGTCTCCCCTGAGATGCCCCCGGCCTCGCCTGCTGTGCTTGGCCTGATCCTGCAGTGCCGCCCGCCCTCCCTTCCTCCTTCCCATCTCTATATATCTGTCTAATGAACATTTCAATAAGCCGAGCACAGCTTTTTCCACTTAATAAGCAGAGTGCTGACTTCATTGCGGGTTTGCTCTTCACGTATCTGTTCGGGGCCTTAAATCATTCCTAAAGAAAAAGCTTAGCAAAGGGAAACCTGGTATCCTGGCTACTGGCTGCTCCTGTCAGCACCCTGCCCTGCTGGGGCTGAGGGGCTGCCGTGCTTCCACGGAACGGCACGAAAGTACAAACAAAACTCCCAGTAGCCAAGAGATGGGAAGGCTGAGGACTGAGGTGAGGGGATGCTGGAGTGTCACCACTGAAGGAAGTTCTAGAAGCAATGTGGAGGTGGCAGAGGAGGGCTGGCCTGGGGTGTTCTGCTCCCAGCTGGGGAGGAGGGAGGGCTGGAAATCCAGTGAAGCTCCCCGAGAAAGAAAGTTTAATGAACATCTACTATGTGCCAGGCACCGAGCTCGGTGCTAGGGACAAAACGGTGAACAAACTTGTCATAGGTCCTGCCCTCTGGACTTGCTTTCCAGTAGGAAAGGAAAACACGAAACAAACAGTTGCTTAAATGTGGCTGCAAGAGGCAAGGGCAGGTGTTATAGGCGTGAATAATGGGGGCTGGGGAAAGCTTCCCTCAGGAAATGAGGTTTAAGCTCAGGTACGAAAAGATTAGTACCTCTCAGGGAGAGACCGGAAGAGTCCAATACTGACCACTTTCACCAGGGCTCTGACATGTCAGGTAGCTGTTATGTGTTGAGACCATGTAATGTAGTGACAAAGGACACAGACTTGGGAATAAGACACACCTGGGAAAAAATTCTAACTGTGAACTTACTAGCTGTGTGAACTTGGGGCAGTTATTTAACCTCTCTGTGCTTTGGTGGCTTCATCTGTAAAATGGGGTTAAAATACCTACCTTGTGGGGCTGTTGTAAGGATTAAACCTGATTCCTCAATATAAAGAATGTATGTAAAGTACCTGGCAATAAGCTCAATAAGCAGTAAATGCTGCTGCGAATAATACTATCGTACGTGTCTATTTCCCCACCCCCACCCCAAGCCTACTACGGGGTCTCTGAGGGTGTAGACAAAGGCTTATATGTTTTGTGTCTGACTAGACAGGGAGAAATGGAAGAGACTGCTATTTTACATGGTGCAAGAAGGACTCTCCCAGAAAACAGCTGCAGGCATCCAGCCAAAGTTATGACCCTTGGAGTGTGTATGTATATACGGTTGCGGGACAGGCCATGGGATGCTGTTTTCCAGAATCCTCCTGGACCTAGTTGGCAGGAAGACTTCAGGGCAAAAGGGTACAGACTCAATTAAATGCGGGCAAGTGCAAGGCAATGCCTTTTGTGATAAACACATCAAAACCCCCTCTCCAGTGCTCGACTCTGCATGGTCAGCCACAGTTCTGGCAAAGGACCTGGAAATCCTTCTTCATTTAGACAATTCCCCGAGGCTGTTGGCCAAAAGACTAAGAGAACCGTGAACAAGGGTTTTAAAGAAGGAGCACACGCTCCTCGAGGTGTCCAACTGGGGCAGTCCTACCTGCAGGGCTCCGCTGTGTCATTCTGTCCCGTCCTGGAGGAGACCCAGGGGCTGCAAAATCTCCTTGGTAGGAAAGGCTAAACGACTCACGCTCCAGTCTGCAAATGTGAGGGCTGCTGGGGGACGTGCAAGAAATCACAAATGGTGTAGGGAAGGTGGCTGCAGAGTTACTCATGAAATCCTGAAACCCTAGGCAAAATGGGTTTGCTTTGAAACTTGAGCACATTTGGGGCGAACACAGGTGATTGCTGTTTTACACAGGGGCCAGTAAACTTAAGAAACTCATTATCCCAAGTTGTGGGTCTAGCAGAAAACACAAATGAATTAAAAAGTCTTTGGACAAATTTATGAAAGACAGAGTCGTAGATGTCCCTTAATCAGGGTTTGTTCACTGAATGAAGGAATGAATATGGATGATCCTGAATCTCAAGGCATTTCAATCCAATGTAATAAATATTCATGGAGCACCTACTATGACAAAGCATTGTGCAGGATGTAAACCTGAACAGTTTCTATCCAGAAGCTTACACTTTTATAAGAGGATTAGAGAGAACACTGTCAACACGGGGTGGACATAGTGAGGGCTGTAAGAAAAGTGCAGGAGACTACGACACTCAAAGAAGGGAGAGATTCTGTGGGGTTTGGAATAGGGATCAAAAACGATTTTATGGAGAAGGTGATATTTGAAATGGGCCTTGAATAACAAGTTGGTTTTTAACAAGTGGAAAAGAACATAAAGGTATCCCAGAAAAGAGGGAATGACAAGTCCCAAGATTTGGGGGTGGAGAATAAAGGACATGTTTAGATTCAGACAATGGAACAGTGAAGGGGGTGGGGAGGACAGAGAGAGGGAGAGAGAGAAGAGTTATTTGGAAGAGAACAGGGTAGTGACAGATGAACAACAAAGGAAAATCTAGGCTCCCCTATGGAGAGTAAAAGCAGGGTCAGAATTCCCAAGGCAAGACCCTCAAGATCCTATGACAATCAGGCTTTGAGATGGAAAGGGGCAGACAGGGATTCTAGTGGATCTCAAATTTGAGACTCAAAATAACTGGTAGGTTTTAGAGCTAAGCAGAAAGAAGCTCCTTCAGCTCAGCCCCTAGAGAGATGCAGAGTGAGGCCCCATGGTTCACCATTAGTTCTGGGATTGTCTTGGCCATTTCCAGTCTCCTGGGGTTCTCAGTGGGCAAGGACAGCTCAGTTATGCTCTGAGCTCCCTGGGAACTCCCTGCCAGTCAGGCAACATTTATAGAGGGGAGCTTTGGTTAAGAATGAACATTAGGAATAGCCAGGAAGAGCCAAGAGAGGCAAGGAGATATCATACACTGGCCCAGCCCATCTGGAAGAGCTGTAGTAAAAAGAGGGCAGGTTTAGCAGAGGGCAGCAGGCAAGTCTCAAGACAGAGAAAGGAGTCATTTGTTCATTCAGGTTGTCATGAACTGGCTCTTTATGGATCGTGTTTTATGTGCCAGGCACTGTGCGAGATTGAAGGAAACCTGTTTTTAAGAAGCTCATGGTTTGAAGGGGGAGAAAAACATGTGAACAGATCTTAGAAAATGGTATAGTGATAGAAATATGTTCTGGGTAGAGGCACAAAGGAGGGAATGATCAGCAACATCAAGGAAGGCTTTAAGGAGGATGTGTCACTCGAGCTGGGTCTTGGAAAATGAGTAGGAGTTCAACAGGTAGATGAAGGGACATAGGGCATTTTAGGCAGAGGAAATGATTGGTATGTGGAGTCATGGAGGTAAAAATAAATTAGTATTTGCAAAGGAAGTACTTCAGTAGAGCTGGAATTTAGGGTATGCAGAGAGGAGCCATAGCAGCTGAGACTAGGGAGGTAAGTGGGGTCAGATCATAAAGGGCTTTGAACGCTATTCTCAGGAGTCTGGACCTGGTCCTACAGGCAAAAAAGAGCCATTGAAGGAATTAAGAAAGGGGTGAGACATGGTTGGATTTGCAATTTAGAAGTATCACTCTCAAAACAGTGTGGAGGAAGAATTAAGGATTCAGAATTGTTAAGACTAGCTAGGAAGCTATTACAGAAATCTAGGAGGTAAGTCAGACAGAGAAAGACAAATATAATATCACATATGTGGAATCTAAAAAAATAATGCAAATGAACTTATCTACAAAACAGAAACAGACTCACAGACTTCGAACACAAACTTATGGTTACCAAAGGGGAAATATGGCAGGGGGAGGGATAAATTAGGAGTTTGGGATTAACATATACACACTACTATATATAAAATAGATAATAAACAAGGACCTACTGTATAGCACAGGGAACTCTACTCAATATTCTGTAATAACCTATATGGGAAAAGAATCTGAAAAAGAATGAATATATATATATATCCATTCCATTTTATCTATATCTATATCTATATCTATATCTATATCTATATCTATATAACTGAATCACTTTGCTGTAAGCCTGAAACTAACACAACATTGTAAATCAACTATGTTCCAATATAAAATAAAAATTAAATTAAAAATTATAAAAAGGGAATTCCCTGGCGGTCCAGTGGTCAGGACTCCATGCTTCCATTGTAGGGGGCATGGGTTCAATCCCTGGTCAGGGAACTAAGATTCTGCAAGCTGTGTGGTGTGGCCAAAAATAAATAAATAAATAAATAAATAAATAAATAAATAAAAAAGAAAGAAATCTAGGAGGAAGTATGAGGACAGGTCTGAGCTAGAACAACGGAAGCAACGGAGATAAAGAGGAAGAAACCAAAACAGAGAGAAGAAGGGGTGGGGAAGGTTAGCTGGGAAGGCCATTGTCTTCTACCTGCTTGCTATGAAATTCCAGCGGGGACCCAGGCTGGTTCCCCACATGGCTGCCGGCAAGGAACTGCTCTGTTATGGGGCCCCCAGCTGTGCCTCGGATGATTTCTAGGGAAAAGGTAGATCTTTCTGTCTCTCCATTCTCTTCTCAGCTGATTCCAGGCCCCCTCCTTCCTGGGGCTAACATTGGAGCCCTTCACTCTACACACACTGAGGAAGCCCTTGGAAGGTTCTAAGCTCTTCAGAACAGGGAGCTTTGCTGAGTATGACTAGATCAAGAAATGTAATTTGAAATAGCTGCCAGGGGTCCTACTCAGTGTAAGTTTAGGAACTGGCACTATGCCAGGGGAGTGGAATAACAGAGGAGTGAGGGCAGGTGAGAAACGTACTCCCTACGCAGTGATAAGAGTTCCAAGATTTTTGGCCCAAGTCTGTCTTCAGTGTCCACTGAGTTGCCAGAGCCCCACATTCTGGGCTTTGCCTCTTCAGAGGCTCTTGCTCTCTGTGCTGGGTGCAGCCTGAGTGGATGAGGAGACCCAGCTCTGCTCATCTCCATCCTGCCTCCCTTCTCTATTTGCCCCTCCAGCTCTAGACACCACCCTTCTCCATCCTGTCCTGTCCTCCAGAAGCCGACTTCTGTGCACTGCCTCAAGCACGCTTCCTTGCCTTCAGAATTCCTACTGGGTTCGATGCATGGAGGACATTGGAGGACAGGAGGAGAGAAGCAATTGGGATAAATAATATCCTGGCTCCTTCTTCCTTTTCTGAAGGTCACAGCTCCTAAGCACAGCTGTAGTCACAGCCACAGCTCTTTCTGGGATCTGGTTGATGCTCGCTCGGGCCAAGGGGTGGTAACAGCTCCCCTGCTGTGCTTCACCTTCTCTTTGTAAATAGTCCCTTCATTAAACTCTCCTCAGTTACTCCATTTGTGGACCTCTGTTCCTTGCTAGAACCTTGACTAGTACAAGAGGCATCCTCAGAGATATGACACTAGCTGGACATATATTTGTTCCAGCAAGTTCTCTTCGATCCCATCCTAGTTTGTCTACCATGGGCCTTTCAGTATTATATTAATAAGAAGCTGCCTCTCCCTACTGGGTTGATGGGCAGACTGTAGAGAAACCAAACAGAAATTTAATCCCATGTCCTTGGCCTGGGCAGCTTCTCATCGCTCTACTTAGATGTTCACTCCTACAGCTTTGCAGAGAGTACAATGGCCAAAAAGAAATTTAATTGAGATAGAGAATGTCAGGACTGGGCAGCTGTATGGCTTGGTATATTCATTCATTCTTATATTCAGCAAATATCTGTGCAACACTTACCATGTTCTAGACACTATGCTAGGCCCCGTGGATACAACAAACAGTAAACAAAATATAATCCCGGTCTCACTGAGCACACAGTTTTGTTGGAGAGACAGATGAGTAATCAGGCAATTATAAAAAGATAACCTTATCAGAGGGGTGAACATGGCTTGATGTGGAAATACATAGAAGTGGCACCTATCCTAATCTTGGGGGGGTAGGGCAGAGAAGGCTTCCTGGAGGAATTGAGTTTAAGCTAAGATCTGGGGAAATCTTGGAGTTGACAGGAGTGGAGGGTAGGGGAGAAGGGGAGGGAGGAGGGAACAGCATGTGCAAAAACAAGGAGTTGGAACCTGGTGCCTTGGAAAGCAGAAAGTAACTCAGTATGGCTGGAGTTTGTAGAAGGGGAGGGTGGCGAGAGATTAGTCTGGAAAGGAGGTAGAGGCCAGACCCTGCCTGGCCTTCTAGAGTGTATTAAAGAGTCTGGACTTGGTTCTCAGAGCAACGGGGGATGCCATTGGTGGTTTTTAAGTAGGGAAGGGATACGATCAGATTTGTACTGAAGTAACTGGCTGCAGTGTGGCGAGTGGATTGGCAGAGGCAAGATGGGAGCAGGGAGCCGTCTCAGAGGCTGATCCAGTAGCCCAGACAGGGACAGGCACAGGTCCAGGGACAGTGAGACTTGATAAAACCTGGACTGGTGAGTGATAGACGCTGGGAAGAGTGAGGAGAACAGAAGAGGCAGGGACTGCTCCCATTTCTGGCACAGGTGACCGGGAAGATGGGAAGAAAAGGAAGAGAAGGGGGAGCAGGTCTGGTAGGAGGTGGAAGATGAGTTTTATTTCCATTCTTGAGAAGATGTTGAGATGGATATGTCTGGGGACAGCCTGAAGGCAGCCAGTTACAGGAATCTGCAGTTTCCACAATCACAAGTTCTGAGCCTGCTACTGAGCTTCTTTCTCTGAGCACCCTGAGATCGTCTTGGGTGAGGTCTATCAGAGTTGCCAAGCAGCCTCCATCCTTCCTGTTTCAATAGCCTGCAGCCTGTCCTTTGATGGCTCTCCCAGGCACTAGAGGGCAACGGCTTCCACTGGCACACATCAAACCAGTTCCAGCTCTGGGTCAGGCCCTTGGAGGGCAGTAAAATGGAGGTGCATGGCAGGAGGAGACAAAAATAAGCTTTGGCTTGTACAATGTCAGCCTGAGGAGCTCTAGCTTATGCGGCAGGCAAGTCAGGGAGTTGGACTGAGGATTCTCGGCAGGGAAGGAACATGGTGAAATTGTAAGCTTAGGATGTATGAACTGATGGTGTTGTGCAAGGTGAACAGGAGGTAGGAAGACCAATCGACCAATGGGGAGGTTGCTACAATAATGCAGAGATTATTAACAAAGATTTAAAAATTGATAATATGGATAATGGTTTAAGAAAATGGGTATAATCATGCGCTGCTGTGAGATTGTGAATTGGTATAACCACTTTAGAATGCTGTCTATCGATATGTGTCAACAACTTTTTAAAAATTCATAAATTTGATCCAATAATTTCAAAGGTAATTATCAGAAATTCTCAAAAATATGTATGTTCAAAAATGTTCATTGGTGAAAAGAAAGAAGACACCACCTAAGTACTCATCAAAGGGAAAATAGTTAAGTATATTAAAATACACTAGGGCTTCCCTGGTGGCGCAGTGGTTGAGAATCTGCCTGCCAATGCAGGGGACACGGGTTCGAGCCCTGGTCTGGGAAGATCCCACATGCCGCGGAGCAACTGGGCCCGTGAGCCACAACTACTGAGCCTGCGCGTCTGGAGCCTGTGCTCTGCAACAAGAGAGGCCGCGATAGTGAGAGGCCCGTGCACCGCGATGAAGAGTGGCCCCCGCTTGCCACAACTAGAGAAAGCCCTCGCAGAGAAACGAAGACCCAACATAGCCATAAATAAATAAATTTTTTTAAAAAATAAAAAAATAAAAAATGAAATAAAATACACTAAACAATGAAATATTTTTTGAGTGAATTTTATGGCATGTGAAAGCTGTTTTTTTAATTTATTTTTAATTTTTAGTTTATTTTTTATTGAGGTAACAGTTTATAACATGATATAAGGTTCATGTGAACGACATTATATTTCTATTTCTATATATCCTAAAGCATTCTCACTACAAAAAATTTAATTTCCATCCATCACCATACCATTGATCCCCTTTACCCATTTTGCCCCTCACCCCCTTCCCCTCTGGTAACCATTACTCTGTTCTCTGTATATATGTGTTTGTTTTTAAACAATGAAGTATTTCAACATCACTGGAAAAAGCGTCTTGTAAGCATACTTAGTGGAATTAGAAAATGCTCACAACATAATGATAAGTGGAAAAACCATGATACAAAATGGAATGTAGTATCCTGAATTGAATCCTAGAACAGAAAAGGGCATCAGTGGAAAAATTGGGGAAATCCAAATCCAGTCTGTAGTTTAGTTAATTTCTTAGTTTTGATAAATGTACTATGGTGATTGAAGATGGTAGCATTAGGGGAAGCTGAGTGAGGGGCGTATAGGAACTCTCTATACTATGTAATTTTTCTGTAAATCTGTGGCTAATATTTCTTGAGCCTTACTACGTCAGGCATTGTGTGAAGTACCTTCCTTACATTTCATTTAATCCTATCTTATGAAGTAGACACTATTATAGCTCCTTTTTTTTAAAAAATTTAATTAATTAATTTATTTTTGGCTGTGTTGGGTCTTCGTTTCTGTGCGAGGGCTTTCTCTAGTTGCGGCAAGTGGGGGCCACTCTTCATCGCGGTGCACGGGCCTCTCACTGTCGCGGCCTCTCTTGTTGCGGAGCACAGGCTCCAGACGCGCAGGCTCAGTAATTGTGGCTCACGGGCGTAGTTGCTCCGCGGCACGTGGGATCTTCCCAGACCAGGGCTCGAACCCGTGTCCCCTGCATTGGCAGGCAGATTCTCAACCACTGCGCCACCAGGGAAGTCTATAGCTCCTTTTACAGATGACAAAACGGAGGCTCAAAGTCACACAGTTAAGTGGTAGAGCCAGGATTCAGATTCAGATATTCCTGATTCTAAGGTCTGTGTTTTTGCAATTCCGCATTGAAAAAAGAAATGCAGTATCAGATGGTTACTCGTGGTTACCTCTGGGAGGTGGGAACATGTTTTTCCATGCCCTTGGGGGTGTGGGTAGGGAAAGGATAGGGGAAAGAATAAATAGGACTTGCTGTCTGATTAGGGATAGGTAGGTGATAAATAAAGTCAGGAATTGAAGATGGCAGTAAACTTTGGTGCTTCCAGAAGCATGGAAGATAGGAGAGGGGGCCAATTTTGGTGGGTGCTAGGGGAAGACTTGACTTCAGCCTCCACTCTGTGGAGATGGCAGTGCTAGAGGATATTGACTGTTCCATGAACAGCCTGAGTGATGGGTCTGGGCCTGCCTCAGAAACCTCGCAGTTCTGGGAACCATGGCTCAAGTTTGCCATGTGACACTAGGAGAACACACACATTCAGGGATGGAGAGTGAGGATGAGATGAATAGCGGGCCAACCTGACCAGGGGAAGGAAGCATCACAAGGAGGTCCAAGAAGTCCCTAGCTTCACTGAGTTGCTGCTGAAGCCACCCACAGGCTCGGGGCTAGAAGGGGTGGCTGGAACCATCATTCATAGCCTAGCTATGTGATACTTGGGTACAGCTCCTATGACCTAACCTTGGGGCTGCGACAGGTGTAGCACGAATCTGGGGCAAGTCCTGGGCAGGCACGACTTTGCTCTCTGGAGAGGTTCCTATTCCTAAGGGTAGAAAAGTAACCTTTCTGGGGCTTCCCTGGTGGCGCAGTGGTTAAGAATCCACCTGCCAATGCAGGGGACATGGGTTCGAGCCCTGGTCTGGGAAGATTCCACATGCCGCGGAGCAACTAAGCCTGTGCGCCACAACTGCTGAGCCTGTGCGCCACAACTACTGAAGCCCGCCCACCTAGAGCCTGTGCTCCGCAACAAGAGAAGCCTGTGCTTCTCACATGGGCCAAACCCAACACAGCCAAAAATAAAATAAATAAATTTCTATAAAAAAAAAAGAAAAGTAACCTTTCTGCATCTTTTCAGAATCTCTGGCTCTCCCGATTTCCCCATACCTGATTCTTCCCATCAGCTCATCATTGATGACAAGCCCTTACATCTTCCCTATGCACCCAGAGGAGAAGCTTTGCCCTGAGGATGCTGTGAAATCAAGGGCAGCCACGGGCACTCGATGGCCTTCCCAGCTCATGCACCTGACACTGGCACCTGGGAGGCTCCCTGGGGGAATGTCTCCCTAACCCCAGAGATCTCCACCTGCCTCCTCATCAAACCCGCCTCACTCGGCTGCAGTAGGAGAGGCCAGACCTGGGTCCTCTGGGCTTCTTCTCTGGAGTAGCTTTGGGTCACCCCTCTAAGCCCCCTTGGCCTCCTGGCCTTGACAAAGGGACCGTGGAGGGACACCAGCTAACAGTCAGGAGGGCTCGGGCCTGCTCTTGTGCTCTCTTCTTGATCAATCTGCTCTCTTTCTGTCCCTCTGGGCCCTAGGGCCTAAGGTTGTCCCAGGCTTTGGCCCTGCAGGGGACAAACTCTAAACTTCTCAGCTGGCTCTGGGTCCCTGCAGAGCTGCGGGCTGAGGACAGGGCTCCTGTGGTAGCTTGGAGCCCTTGCTGCTTCTCTCCGTGGAAGCTGGACAGATGGAGCCCAGGCACAAGATAAATAAACCAATTAAATCTGAGAAAACACCTTCCTGCTATTTCTCTCCAGAGCCACTGCCCACCCCGACTCAGAGTGAGGGTAGAACTGTCTGCGAGCTGAGAGGCTGGTGTGGGGACTCTCCCTGCCCCTTCCTGGGGACCCCCTCCGTCAGGCCGGCCCCTGCGGCTTGGCGTGTTTTCCTAACGTGGTGAACACATGCTCTCTCTGGAGGAGCACTGTTTTCCCTCCAAGGCCCTTCAGTCACGCTGGAGGGGAGGAGTAGGAAAGGCCAGGGGTCCCCCAGCTAAGAGGAAGAGAGAGGAAGGGGAAGGGGTTGCTAGACTGGGGAGGCCGAACTGGGAAGGATGGCAGATGAGGCTGGTCAAGGCTGGGGGGAGACAGGGAGTTCCAAGACTTCAGAAACTCGTGGCTGGTGAACCCCTCCTACCACCAGACACACCAGGGATCAGTCTAGGAACAATGCGAGGCAAGAAAGAGACGGTCACTCTTGGAATCCACTCCTTTTGAGAACCAGAGAAAAGGTGGAGAGAGAAAAAGCCCACTGTAGAGGAAGCTTCCTTGAGTATGCTGTGCTTCCTTTACTTAAATTTGACCTGTGCTTAGCAACCATTCGGAGAGAGCCTCCCAGATGGAAGGCCTCGTGCCAGGTGCTGGGGCTGCTGGAATAGAACAGACACTGCCTGGCTGGGGAAGATGGCCATGTATACTGAGCATTACAAGCTACATCACATCTGTCCTGAGAGAACATGATGGCACGAACAAAGTGCTTAGTGGAAAGAAGGGCTCCTTTATGTCTGGAGGGGTTGGTGAAGACTTCACAAAGGAAAGGACCTCTGAGCTGGGTCTTAAAGAATGATCCGGAGTGTACTGAATAGAAGTTGAATGAAGGCATCAGGGTGGAGGAGAGCAGGCCAGGTAAAGGGAATAGTGTGTGCAAATGCTTGGAGGCGTTAGAGAGCTGGGATGTTACCCTGGGAGCAATGAGGAGCCCTTGGAGGGTTGCAGGCAGGTATTGGAGCGGCATTTTAGCAAGATCATGCTAGCAGCGGGGTGGAGGTTGCGTGACAGAACGATTGGATGGTGAATACCAATTGGGAGGATTTTTAGGTAATATAAGTGAGACATACTGTGACCTGAACTAAGTCAGTAGCAGGGGCTGGGGATAAGGGGACATATAAAAGGGATGATAAGGAATCTATAGGATTTAATGACTGATGGGACATGGGGGATGTGAGGCCAAGAAAGAAGAGAAAAAGGATGCCTAGGTTTCTGGCTTAGGTGCCTGGAAGGAGAGTGGTACTCTTCATGCTGAGAAATAAAGGGAAAGAGAACAAGTTGTGTGTGTGTGTGTGTGCGTGTGTGTGTGTGTTAAGGCATAATAATGGCTGTTATAAGACAGGTTTGCTCTAGGTGGAGATACACGGGATGTAGTGGGTTTATGAGTCTAGAGCATCTATGGCAAAGATCGCTTCAAGATTTCATGACTGGGTAATTGAAAGGATGATCATGTCATCAACAGAAATAAGGACCGCTGAAGGTGAATTATGATGTGGTGGGGGCTAGATGATGGATTCAATTTCACGATGTCTGTGGGACAGAGCACTGAAGATATGCACCAGGCAGTTGGAAAAATGGGATCAGAGCAGCAAGAGGTCAGATTTGGAGCTTCATATTCAGGAGTCCTCTAAATAAAGATGAAAGCTGCAGCTGCAGGGACGGATGAGATCATCAGATTAAAGCATACACGGAGAGAAGAGGGTCAAAGACAGAACACTGGAAAATACCTGCTTTTATTTCGGGTGGGAGGAGGGCAAGAGCCAAAGAAGGAGCTGTCTGCAAGAAGAACCAGGCGCGTGGTGCCAGAGAGAGAGGAGGGTTTCCAAAAGGTGGCCAGCAGGTTAGCTGGAGAGATGCTGGGAAGGGCGAGGACTAGGACAGACTTGGGGATTCAGATTAATGACCTTTAAGAGAACAGATTCAATAGAGAAGTAGGAATGATGGCAGCAATGAGCCAGTGGTGGGAAGTGAGGTGGTTAAGTATAAATAAACCTTTGAGCAGTGAGACAGTGAAGGGGACAGAAGCGCAAGAAGTGATGAGGGTCTACAGGATTTTTAAATGGGGAAAACTTGGTCCAGGTTCATTTCTGTGATACACACAAGGACACATCTCCATATTAGCCATCTCACGGGGCTGTTGGCCACGCCCCGCCCCTGTCCTGGGGCCTCTCGTGTTCACAGATTCCCCAGGGCCAGTGTGCCAGTGACCCTGGGGGAAGGGTGCCCCCTTCAGCCTGTGACACTCATCAACACCTTGATTCTTTCCTCCCTTCTTTCTGCCCTGACTCCTCTTCGTTTCCAAAACAAACATTGATGGAACACCTATTATGTGTCATGTGCATTGGGTGATACAACATTGTACAGGGATTAGCACAGGCAAGAAAGAACTGCAGGGGGAGACTGGTGAGGCGACCATAACAATGCAGTAGTTTGAACTAGGCAGTAGCAGGTGGGATGGAGGACAGGAGGGTGGATTTGAGGGGTATGTTGGAGATGGAGACTCCAGGGCTTTGAGATTGACTGGAAGAGGGCCGAGGGGAAAGAAGGGGCTGAGGCTGCCTTAGAAGTTTCAGCTTTGGGATGCCAGTGGGGGGTCAGGAGTGATCCCTGAGGCCTCTCTTGCCTGCTTCTAGCCAGAGCTGGGTGCGTCACCGATTCTGAAGCAAGCACTCCATCTCGGGGTAACATGATCCTGTAACGCAGGGCTCCTCTGATGTGGGCTGCTTGCCTTTTACAGCATTAGGGGAGCAACATTTCATGGAAAATTCAATAAATCCCCCTGTACAGCCAGACGTCTGTAAACAATGGCTTCCAAATTCAATCAGGCTGGGGACCCGCAGCAGCATTTATGAGCTCTAACGTGGAATATTATATAGGGAAGTGAGTAGCAGGGGGCTGGGGGAAGGGACTTCCTGGAAGATGAAAGCTCCTGTGTGGTTCCTGCTTTCAGAGGCTTAACAGTGGAGTGATTCTCCAGGTAGAAGTCCTGGCCCTGGGAACTCTTGGGCTGGGCCTGGGGCCACTGAGCCGAGGCTCTGGGCTTGGGGAGGAGGACAAGGGACTGAGACTTTGGTACTGGCTGTGATGAGGCTGAATGGTCACAACCACCAGGGCTGAGAGTCAGCTCCCCAATTCCTCCCGCAATCTGCAGGAGACGCCCGTCTGAGGTGCCTGTGAGGTGTCATGATGTGCTCACTGCCTTTGTCATGTGTGAAGGCCCCACAGCTTCAAACCTCCTGTTTATAAACCTTCCACCCCTTTGGTCCTCTGGCTTGGCAATGATCTTCAGAGAACTATTCCCTCTCTATCAGGTTCAGATTGACCTTCACCTAGCGCAGAAGGAGGCAGGGGCAAGGACAGCAGCTACAACTCTGAGAGCTCTTCTGCAGCACGTGCTCTCAGGGAGGCTCCAAGGTCTCCTCCACTCTCTAGGCCCCCGAGATTTCTCCTCTCCTTTGCCCTTCGAACACCTCCACCCTCTAGCCGGCTCTCCCAGCCTCTTCCTCCTCTACAGCTGTTGCCTTCGAACCATCTGGCAGGCTTTCTCCAGCAAACCAGTGTGGAGCTTTATGGGGCAGAGGAAACAACAAAGGCTCTGGATTCAAATCCATTCTTGTCATTTACCAGCTATGGATCTTGGATAAGTCACTTCCTCCTCTGAATCTCAGTGTCCTTATCTGTCTAGGAGAATAATATTAACTGCCTTGCAGAGTGCCCATGAGGATGAAATTGGACAATGAATGTCAAGTGCCTGGTGTCCTGGTATGAAGTAAGCATGCAAGACGTGCTAGCTTCCTTCTCCACGTTTCTCCTCCTCCTCTCAAATCTCCCTTTAATAAAGCTTCAGTTAATCACTGGAAGCTGCCCTCCCTCCAACCAAAGGTACCAGTTGTTCCATTGGCTCTTTGCTGGTGCCCTGCACATCTCACAGGCCCCCTTTGTGATTCCAGCACAGGCCTGATTGGAATCCAACAGGAAGAGCATCAAAGATCACAAAAAGCCCTGGCCACACTGAGAGGCTCAGGTAAGGGGTGGAGGCACCTCTGGGGAGCCCCAACACTGTGGGGCCTTTCTTAGATACCTGGAACGTAAGCTTCAGGAGGACAGGGGTTTCCACCTGCTTTGTTTATGACTCTATTCCCAGTGTCTAGAGCTGGGCTCGACACTTGGTAAGTGTTCATTAAGTCCTTCTTGAATGATTTAATTACTTCAGCTTCTCTCACCATTTTCCTGTGGTTTTTCTCTGGTCCCAGGGGGAGAACAGAGAGTCTGCCTTCCAGAAGAACAAGCCACAAACCCTCTGGAAAGTCAGGAATCCTCTCTTCCTTCTAAATGTCCTTGGAATGCGGGCCAGGCTTCCCCCCATGGAGCAAGTAGGGAGCAGAATCACTGCCAGCAAGGATTCTCCTTGCCGCCTGCTGCTAGAAACACGAGTTTGGGGAGGATGAAGGGACGGGGGTGATTCTTGCAGGCGAGGTTTTATGGAGGCTCTAGCCTGGTCTGTATTCAGCCTTTGGAGATAGTGGATATACAAGTTTTGTGAATGTGAACTGGATATACACTCCCCTCCCTTTTCAGAGAACAGTTCCATAGAGCCCCACCCCAGTCAATTTAAAACACGGGGCCAAAGGAAGGAAAAGGCTGGCTAGCCCCAGAGCAATCTTAAGTAGCATTTTAAAGGATTTATCACGTGCCAGCCTCTGCCCTCAGCACTTCAGGCATCAACTCATTTAAACCTCCCATCAGCCTAGTATTATCCCCATTTTATGTATAAAGAAATCTAGGCTTAGAGAGGTTAAATAACGTGCCGAGATCACAGAGCCGAGCAGAGGAGGAACAGGATGGGATCCCAGGTCTGAGCGATGAACCATGGCCTGCTGCTGCTTCAGAAAAAGATGATGGAGAGCAGACCTGGGCTTGAATGGTTCTGGGGCCCCGGCAGAGACCAAGCATTCTCCATCTGCTCCCACTCCGTCCTTCACCCCCACCTCCTCCAATTCATAGTGGGCAACTGAGATCGTTTGGGAGAGGTTATCTCCTCTGGGCCCAGAGACCCTGCTGGGTCTTCCCTGGGGAAGAGAAAGAAGGTGGGATGGGGTCCAGGGAGAGCTGCTTCTCCCTGACCCCCGCTACAGATACAAGTGGGATGCTCTGCTGCCCAGCTGGGACCAGTTCCAGCCAACTGGGCATACTTGCGAGAGGCCGCTGGGCAGTCTCAGGCTTGAGGCCGCTGCTTGCTCCACCGCTTCCAACTGCCCAGTAATTCCACCCATCTGGAGGGAGGAGATCCTTTAGGATCCAAGCCAGTGTTGACCTTTTGGTTTTCCATTTGGCCAGAGCGGGGAGGGGGGGTCCAAGGAGACAGATCCCTGGGGTGAGATCTCTCCCCAGGGCCAGATATCCAGCTTCCGGAGCTCTGGGATTTACGCCTGAGGCAGTCACGCAAAATGCCTGTTTCCCCCCCAGATATCCAACATACGATATCATGTCCCCTGCACACCCCAGAGACGTATCCGTGGACACGCACACGCGGCTTCAACGTTGACTTCGGTGACTAGTTGGGTCTGTGCTCCTGCTCTCTCTCCCTCTCTCTCTCTTTCAACGCCCCCCGCCCTCTCTCTCTCATTCTCCCTGCTAGCTGCTGTAAGGATCAGTCCCCAAAGAAAAATGCCCAATTTGTCATGTCATGTCCAGCTGTTAACCTCCCGTCGGTAAGCCATGGGGAAGACTTACTTTCTCCTATTTATTTATTTGCCACTTGGACAATAGAAGGCCCCAGGCCTGCTGAGTTCTCCATAATAAAGCCACCAACGATCTCCCCCTTCACCCCTCCCCTCCCCCCACCCCCATGTCAACAACACTAGCCAACCTGCAGGTGTCACTGGGCATTAACCCCGGGCTTAACTCTGGCTCTGCTGAACCAGAGGGAAGGGGGAGGGGGGAGCGAGCGAAGGTGGGGGGTCTGACGGGGAGGTCTCTGCACAAAGAGGAAGGCCTGGGGATGGGCTGGCTCATAACCATCCCTCCGGAAAGCTCAGTGTGCTGAGGCTGGGGGAGGGAGGGAGGGATCAACCAAATAATGCGGCTCCTTCTTCCCAGCCTCCCCAGTGGTCTCCGGGCGGAGCCTGGGCCGGCGGGTGGCAGGCACCCGGGCTCACCGCACCTAGCAACACTGCCGAGAGACGGGGCCCTGCAGGAATGAGGCCCAGGGCGGCTGGCCTAGAGCAGGCCTGGGAGGGGCTGGGGCAGGGCGGGAAGCTCACACCCTCCAGACTCACACTCCCTTGCTCCTCTCTCCAGGCTCCTTTGGCCCAGCCTGATTTGCTCAGGTGGAAGGGCTAGCGATGCCCCCAGGCTGGGCTCCCTGTTCTCCTGGGATTAAGAAGAGGTGGGGAGGGGGAGGGGGAGGGGCTACTCTTTAGTCTGCTGCCCTTCCTTCTGTTCAGATGTCAGAGTGAGTTACGGATAGCACTGAAGTGCAGCCCCCGTGGCCTTTCATCTGGGGCTCCCCCCGCCCATGTCATCAATAACACCATCCTCTCTTCCCGGGGACCTTAGTTTCCCTCCGGGACCAGCTGTGGAGCAGAGAGCACAGATTAGGATTAGCCAGAGTTGCGCTCCCAAACTGTCCCTACAGTGGTTCCCTACACTTTGGTGACCACTCCTCCACTCCCAGCATCTTCCCCATCCCGGACAGATGAGCATGTTAACGTTGTTAACTGCCTGCTCCACGGTAGGAGCTCACTGTTCTCTGAATCAGAATGGAAATAACTAGGAAAGGGAAAAATGATGGTTACTGCAAAGTTGCCTCCAGGGTCAGAGGGGGTCTGCACTGGTTCCCACTCTGTTCTTGGCCTAGTGCTACCATCATTTGTACGAGAAGCAGCTGGAGAGACTCTAGGGCCTGGAGGACCAGCGTACAGAGACAGAGGTCAAAGGCCATGGAGACCAGGCAGAAACAAGGTTAGGCAGGTTAGGCGAGTCAGTTAGTTAGTTTCGTTAGTTAGGTCAAACCCACACTCTCCTGTAGCACCAGTCCCGGTTGCCACAGTGCTGGAAGCAAGGACCACACTCCACCCGGGGATGTCAAAGGCTAAAATTTTTCTCAAGAGGGATTTCTCAAGATTTCATTTTATAAAATTACCCATATCCAGGAGATGCACGCTAAGAGGGCTGCTAACAGCTATAATTTTCCAGAGTGAGGCGACCAGAATGGGAAGGCATCTGACCAGACTGGAGATGCTCCATCACCGTTCAGTGTGAGAAGCATGTGGGACCCTCTGGAGCTGTTCCACAGTGCCCCAGAATGCCCTGGAAAACAGCAGCTTCCAGCAGGGGGCATGGTTATGACCGTCCAGCACAGGAAAAGGGCAGCGTCTGCGGTGGGCAGGAGATGGGGCTGTGAAATAGTTCTCTGAGGAGCCTTCCAATTAGTGCTCAGAAGTTATGATTCTAAAGACGTCATAATTCAATCTAGGAGACAATGGGTACAGAGAAAGAAAATCCAGACAACCATGTGAGATGGACCTGGATTTGAATCCCGGCTCAGTTGATTACTAGCTGTGTGACTTTGGGTAAGTTACTTGACTTCTCTGAAGTTCAAGTTCCTCTTCCATAAAAGGAAGTGCATACGCCTACCTAACTCCTAGTTGTTAGGAGGATTAAGTGAAATAATCTAAGGGAAAACACCTAGAATTATGCCTGGTATATAGCAAACACCGCAATAAATGTTAATGACTGTCTCCTGTCCTTGTCTGAAACTTACCTGGTTCGGCCTTGGCCTCAACAAGGAAACCTGATTCATTGGACCCAGCAGCCACCACAAAAGGAGGATGTATTAGTGCCCCTGTTCATGGCGCTTGGCTTGTCCACTCAGAGTCTGGTCTTTCTCCCTCCTCACTTCCATCACCCAGAACGCTTCGTTCTGGACAGAGACGCTGCAGTGGCTGGTTTGTGGGGGAGGCATATACACATTTCTTATCTGGCCTGAATAGCAGGCATTAAAATGCATTTTGGTTCACCCAGGACAATAAAGAAAAAAAAGGAAGCTTTAAGTCACTAATAAAAATCAAATGTAGGCAGTTTGCAGGAGTGATCAGCTCAGAGCTTTGCTGTTCTCTTGTTAAGGGTCTGGAGCCATAAATAACTTCCCCATAAGAAGGCAGAGGCGAGGGGGAGTGAGTGAGAGGGAACGCAACAACACCAAATTTTTCATTTTTCTCCATAAATCATTTCAGCGTGCGATAATATTTGTTTTTTCTAATGAGTCTCTTGTGATCCATTCCAGGAGCTAACATCAGGGCCTGTCAGGGGGTGATGTGTGGTACAGTTCAACGCTTTACAAAAACTGCCTGCTACACAGATTTTTTTCCTTTCTTCCTTATGCTAAGTATTCATGAAGCCCATTATTCTGTGCTCATGCTTTACAGATTCTTCCTTTCTGATCTTTCTCCTTTGGGTAGCTACTCTCCTGCTCTCTCCTGTCTGCTTTTACTGTGGGGCTTTGCTGTTGCCTGGGAAGGAGATGTGGGCAGCGGGAGAGGAAGGGGGATCGGAGGTATCCTTGGGAAGCCATCAGGTGTAGACTTTGAGCTCGGGTGGGAAGGGGGAGCATTCTTCAAAATTCAACTGAAGCCAATGTAGGAGGATGTCTTTTATAGGCTGGATTTCTCATGGCCAACTCCTGCCCACCCTAGCACAGTGGGCAGGACCACCTGCCAACCAAAGCCCCCTTCCCCCAAAGAGAGCTGGCAGGTTAAACAGAGGCCAGATTCATAGGAAAGCCTGTGCATACTATGCAGAAGAGTCTGGAGTTTAGCCTATAGCAAAGGAAGTCAATGAAGGATTTTACAAAGAATCAAATTTGCATTTTAGACTCTTCTGCATGATGGGTGTGGACAGCAGATTGGGTAGGGGTGTAGGAGCAAGAAGTGAGATGGAAATCAGAAAATTTTGGAAGTGGTATAGTGATACAGATGAAAAATGATAAAATAGTGGATTCAGAAATGAGGGATTATTAGGAGAGCTTAGTAAAGCCCTACTCATCCTTTAAGACTGATTTTAGCATTACCTTTTCTGTGAAATCATTTCTACCCTCTCCAGGTTGGCTCACTAATTTCTCTTGGCTCCTATAATGCCTTTTTTGTATCTTCCTTCAAGCACTCATCACATTGAATTAGGACTCTTAGCCCGAGTTCCTTGAAGCTAGAGTCCGTGCTACCTTGATCCTTGTATCTTACCTTCTAATATGGTGCATGGCACATAATATTGCTCAGTGGTACTTATTTTGAATACGCACACAAACTAATGGACAAATAAAAAGAAGAGGAAAAACAGAACTATACGTAGAAAGCTGAGGGTTTGGGGGCAGGTGAAAGAACAGGAGCCACCCAAGGAGAACAAGAAGGAAATGCTCAGAGTTAGGGAAGATCTAGGAGTGTCATGTCACGGGCTCATGGTGAGTCATAGGAATAGAGCTTTTGAAAAGAAGGCAATGATTTTTGGCGCCAAATGTGAAAGGGAAATTAAGTAAAACAAAGACAGAAAAGTGTCCACAGTATTTGGCAATTCAGAGGTTGTTACTGAGTTTGTGAAAGCAGTTTAATTGGAGTTATGAGGGCAGAGGCCAGACCAGCCAGGTCACCTCTGAATGGGAAGTGAGAAAGTGTAGACTAGTCTTTCAAGAAATGCAGCTACAAGGAGAATGAGAAAACTAGGGGTAGCTTCAGGAGACATACAGGATCAAGGGTAGATGTTTTTAGGAAGGAGAGGGAGTTTAAAGGACACTTACAGGGACTTTCCTGGTGGCGCAGGGGTTAAGAATCCTCCTGCCAGTGCAGGGGACATGGATTCCAGCCCTGGTCCGGGAAGATCCCACATGCCACGGAGCAACTAAGCCTGTGAGCCACAACTACTGGGCCTGCGCTCTAGAGCCCACGAGCCAGAGCTACTGAGCGCACGTGCCACAACTACCGAAGCCTGTGCGCCTAGAGCCCGTGCTCCGCAACAAGAGAAGCCACAGCAATGAGAAGCCCGTGTACCACAACAAAGAGTAGCCCCTGCTCACTGCAACTAGAGAAAGACCGTGCTCAGCAACGAAGATCCAATGCAGCCATAAATAAAAATAAATAGATAAATAAATAAATAAATAAAAAAGAACATTTATAGGGTAAACCAGACAGAAAAGAAAGGGTGATAGAGGAGACACAGGAGAGAGACAGGTAGATCCAGAGCTGGTTGGATAACTGTTCCCAAAGAATACTGGTCAGTGTTTGAAAAAGAAGTCTTCAGTGACATAGGACAGGATTTTGTCCTTTGTCCTGTTTAGCACTTTGATCAACACCTTGAAACCATAAACAATATGGCTAACAAATTATAGTGAGACAAGCTAGGGACAAGTCAACAAGATGGAATACAGAATCAGGATTCAAAAGTTACTTCCACAAGTTGGAAATTTAACAGAAAAAGGTAAGTGTTCTACATGTAGGTTAAAAATAAATTCTGAAAGTGTAGGTTGGAAGAGTTATGATTTCAGAAGAATTCGTGGGAAGAAGACCTGGGAGTTTGGGGTGAATGTACATCTGCCAAAAGACTTCTGAAGGTCTTGGCCACATTAGCAGAGATACAGTGAACAGAACAAAGGAGCCCACTCACACCACAAGTGCAGTGGGAACATTCTGCTCTGATTTGGGCTTCATGTTGTTTGGGGGACATTGGTGACTAGGGCAGATTTGGTCAAGATGGAAAGATGTCTTGAAATCACGACTTGTGATCATTGGTTGGAGAAGCTGAGGAAAGAATCATTGAGAAATGCGATAGGAATTCTTAAGTATTTGCCAGTTCATCATAGAGTAAAAAAAAAAAAAAGATTTTCTCTGAAGAGACTCAAAGGACAGAACTTTAACTCCAGGATGAGATTTAAATAAAGGCACATTTTGGCTCAATATGAGGTAAAAAGTCAATGGATCCTCCTCTTTGCATGGGTTTTAGGATTCCTAAAACTGAATATAAATGTTGTGTATATGTGAATACATATGGGGTCCATGAGTTTCCAGAAATTCTTAAAGGGGTCTGTGACACACACACACATGCACATACACAACCAGAGAAAAAGGGAGACTTTTCTTTCAAGTATGGCAATTGGAATGGAACCATGCTTCCAGAAGGAGCAGGCTTCCTGTTACCGCATATGTTCAGATAGAGGTAGAAAGACCTAGTTAAGCCTCTATCAAGTTTGGAGGTCTGATTCAGGAAGAGGTTGGTTGTAGACCACGCAAAGGAAGGTGTGTGTGTGTGTGTGTGTGTGTGCGCAGAGGGTTAGGAAGAGATAAAGAAGGCGGCAAGACAGAGGTAGTGAGATAAACACTGTCATGGGCCGTTTCCATCATGTACTCACAAGAGCATAATAAAGCCCTTGTAATATACTAGAACTTGTGTGGTCCCGGGGCCTAATTTGCATACTAATTACTGAGTGCAAATGGGACCGAGGGGTAGGGAGGGAGGGTGGGGGAGGCATGCAGGGAGCGAGGGGCCTGGACTGTTTGCTCTGCCATTTCATATCATGCTAACAAGCTAATCCGGCGTGCAGTTAGCTCCTGATATATAACTGCTCATTAGTATTATAATAAAGTACATGAAACAACCATAAAACGTTATATACTGCACAAGTGTTGTTTTCTTGCCAATTATCTGCAGGCGGATTTATCACCACAGTTGTTTCGAATTCCCCTTGGTGAGGTTTGGGCGGAATAAAGAAAGGTGTTGGTGGCAGCAGCAGCAGAGGGGGGCCTTTTCGAGGGGCAGACCATGTGTTTTCTTAAGTAGCACTTACTGATGCGCCATTTCATGAGAGTGAAGCAACGAGATCCCATCCTTCCCCATCTCAGCAGCTCAGGAGGAAAGCGAGGAGGAGAGAGCCGAGGAAGGCTACAGGCCTGCAGTGCTGGGCCCCAGAGATACAGGGCCTATAGTCCTTTGGACAGCCCAGAACCTCCAAGCACAGAAACCTGTATCAGTCCCATGGCTGTTTTATGAGATCTTGTAAATCTGTACCACTTGCTCTCCAACCTTCCAGAGTGACCCAGTTCAAAGCAACACTTGCCTTATCCCCAAAGTGCCTACTCAGTGAGTTCTAGGGAAGGCAGCCTTATTCTGGGAAGATGTTCTGGAGATCAGCGGTTCTGTCAGAGTTCCCTTCTGCCTCTGTGCCCTCAAGATACTCTGGAAACCCAGCCTCCACTCAGCACTCTGGGAGAAGCTAAGAGTAAGTGAGGGAAGTCCCAGCTTTCCCAGCTAGTCTATTGGGTCCTGGCCATACCTCTTAAGGTCACTACTCCATCATCACCAGCAAACACAGGAAAGGCCATAATAGTGCTGCGATCAGGAAATAGGGAAGGCCCCCTTCTCAGGTTTTAGGTTTTAGGAGTCCCCTTATTTAGTAAGGAAGCAGGAAGAGGCTTCAGGGCCCTGTCACCCTTCTTCAGCCCTTCTCACTCCTCCCCAGGCTGAAGGAGGATTTGCAGAGTTCTCACTATATCCTCCTAGCAAGGTCTCTTTTGAACTACCTACACCCACAGCACATGGCCAGCTCCCAACAGCCTCACTGTCAGGAATGGGACAGAGGGTCAAAGAAGCCGATTCTTAAAATGGAACTCTCTGACTAGAAGCCTTAACTAGGCCCCATTCATCATCCCAGACCTGTAAGGGGACATCACTTTAGTAGTTCCCTTTGAGCCATGGCAGAAGGACAGCAAGTCGATTCCGCCTTGCCCTGTACTGTCTCGGTGTACCAAAGGATGCACGTGGGTATCAGGAAATGGATGTTGACTTCAGAGGCTGGAGATGTACCCCAAACAGCTATACTCCTTTTATTGATTCACAGTTGATCTGCTAATTCACGAAAGAAATTCAAACTTTGAACACAACTGTCCTGGACTCTGAGATCCTTCCAAAGAACCCTAATGGTAGACAAGGCAAGGCAATACCAGTAGGAGTTCCACAAATTTCTTAGAAGCAGAGGCCTGCTGAAGGGAGGGTATATCAGATGCCCCTCCCCACAGGGAAGGAAGGAAATATGTGAAGCTGTACCCTCTGTACTACCTCCCCAACCCCCATGAAGCCAGAAAGCTTCACACCTCCTAACAAGAGGAGACACTATAATTCTCATATGTAATCTGGACAACTCAGTTCCCCTTGGAATAACATTTTCACTTGAAGAGCTTAAACACATGTCATAACCTTCTGTTCTAGATAGGTTCTTTGTTGTCTTAATTCTCTACACCCTTTAAATGTCTATCTGAATCAGATCACAAATGGCCAGAGAAGGACCACTTGACCATTTTCTAATGTCAGAAACATGCTTTGATGTATCACCGACTTTAGGTTGATGAAATGGGGGATCACAATTCTCCCCTCTATGCAATTCCAAGTGTTATTTTGTTATTCTGATGACCACGATGATGATGATGATGATGGCAGTGATGATAAAGGAATGACCACCTCATTCGGATTCCCAGACTGAAGGAGACAACGGTGGGCCAAAGGGTGATTCATGTCTCTAAACTAGACTAAATACCATTGCTCTGGCAGAGTCTAACAGCAAACAAATAGTACTTGGGCTTTAGGTGCAACTATTATGTGGACTGACTAAAGAATTAAGTTCAAGCTCTTGAGCGGAGGCCACAAGTGCTTCCATGAACTGGTGCCCATCTCCTTCTTCAGCCTCATCTTCTGCGCTCTGTCCCTCGCCCAGATGCCTCTGCAATGCTGAGCTGGGCCTAGTTTCCCCTAACAAAGGATGCTTTCTTGTACCTCTGCTTGTGCTCATTCTGATCCCTCTGCCTGGAATGCCCATCCACTTTTTTTCCACTGCCAACTTCTTAGAACTTGGGTCTAGCATTATCTCCTGAGGAAGCCTCTTCTGGCACTCTACCTGAGTCTGATCTAGGTGACCCTTTACATGCCTGTACTTAACCTCTGCCTTAGTCGGTAGCTTTTAAACGGCTTCAGGGCAGGTGTCTTACTCTTTGAGTCCCAGCACCTGGCACAGAGCCTGGCCCAGACCAAGCACTTAATACATGTTTTTATTTATTGCACAGTTTGAGAGAACCAACTTGGACTGAAGTTTTCAGCTTACACAAATACCCCAGACCAGAGCCCTCTGGGGACTTTTGTTTACCGTTGTTCCAGACAACACCCACTAATTCAGCATGCGTTAGGCCCTCAAAGCCAGGGAGTCCCCTCCAAAACCAGAGAGAAGGGGCAAACCCCCATCTCTGTGATACTGAAAGCCCTCTACCTTCTTGTCATCCTCTTTCTCCTTCCTCTGAGACTAGTCCTTACAGGTGCAGGTCCAGAGACAGCTCCACCATGGCTCAGTCCTACTGAGCCTGGCAGGCCGCCTCTCCCATTCCTCCAGGATGCTGGAGCTCTACCTTTCCTCCCACGCCTTGGTCAGTGGGTCTTCAGGGGCTGTTCAGCAGAAAGCCCCAGTCATCCCCTCTGCTTTGGGCTGTTCCCATTTGTAGGAAACTTTGGTGGACAGCAGGTGGGCTCTGGATGCCTTTCATGGGATTGTTGGGGGGATTAACTGAGATTGTTGATGCAAGGCTTCTAACACTGTGTCAATCACACAATAAGCACTCAAGTCATACTGTCCTATTCCTTCTTCCCTATTGAAAGGCACACTTATAATTTAAAAAAAAGAACATGGGCTTTGAAGTCAACAAAATTCTGCCTCTTTTTTTTTTTTTTTTTTTTAAATTATTTTTTATTAATTAATTAATTAATTTATTTTTGGCTGTGTTGGGTCTTCGTTTCTGTGCGAGGGCTTTCTCTAGTTGCGGCGAGCAGGGGCCACTCTTCATAGCGGTGCGCGGGCCTCTCACTATTGCGGCCTCTCTTGTTGCGGAGCACAGGCTCCAGACACGCAGGCTCAGTAGTTGTGGCTCACGGGCTTAGTTGCCCCGCGGCATGTGGGATCTTCCCAGACCAGGGCTCGAACCCGTGTCCCCTGCATTGGCAGGCAGACTCTCAACCACTGCGCCACCAGGGAAGCCCCAAAATTCTGCCTCTTAAAAGCTACTCAACCTTGGGAAATTTGCTTACCTATCTTAGCTTCAGTTTTCCTACCTGTTAAATGGAAATAATAACGCCCACCCTAGCTTTAATAAGGAATACAAATATTTGATAAAACACATCAATATATGCATATATCTGAAGTGTCTACCCTCAGTATATAGTAGGGACTCAGTAAATAGTAGAAGATAATAATAACAATAAGTGGGAAGGTCTGAATTTGGATCTGAAAACATAACAGCATAGGAAAAGGATGAAAGAGACATGACTCAGCAGTGAAAAAGGAGTTTGGGGTTTTAGCTGATAACAAGCTCAATATGAGTTAGCAGCCAATGTGATATTCACCTGCATTCACCAAGCAGTGACAGTCTCTTCCTGCTCTCCCTGGTTGGGTCACCACAGGCAGGGCAGGTCTGAGCACCATCCTTTGAGAGCCCCAAATAACAATGTATGTGAAGACCTACTGTAAACCATAGCACTTTCACACCTGTAAACTGTTCTGAATCAGCAGCAGCATCATAATAATAACAGAGAGAGAGATAATCTGTACTGACTTCAGACGTGAGGAGACAGGACTGCAAGGGAGGGTGGGAAACTCAGCACCATAGAAAGAAAGGGGGAATCATCAGTTTGTAAAAAGGAGGCTGATAAACGCAGAGGGAGCTGATTCCTGTGTGTCCCCCATGGGGAAAACCAAGAAAAGTGGGTGAAAAGTTAAAGCTAACTTAGACTGATCATAAGATTTGGGCTCATTTTAAGAAAAGTATTTTCTAACAATCAGAGATATCCAAATAAGGACTGCTTTGAAAAGTAATGAGCTCCCCCTCATAAGAGGTATTCAAGCAGAGATTGGATGATGATAATTGGTCCTAATAGAGGGAATTCCAACATGGAAGTTGGGACCAGAGCTCTTCTGACCCTGTAATGTCATGGCTAGAGGGGCTCTCTCCCTCCTGTTCTCTGTCATCAAAGGGGCAGGGAAGAGTCAGAAATCTTCAGTCTAATCACTCATCTGATATTCATTGAATATGTACCACATGCCAGGCCTTGTGCTAGGTGCTGAGAAAATAAGCAAAAATAAGGAAAAGACTTTGGCCTCTGAGTTCTTAGAGTCTAGTGGGGTTAACTGCTATGATAGAGGTCTGGCAAAGTGCTTTGGGTGCACAACAGAGAGAATAACTAGGTGCTTGGGACAGGGAGGATCCTTGAGCCGAGTTTGGAAGAAATACTCTTATAGACGGAAAAGGGAAGTAAGAGTACAACAGGCAGAGGGCACAAGATGTGCAAAGCCATGGAATCGTGCAAAAGCAGGGTATGTTTAGGGAAGGCTGAGGTGTATGGGAAATGGGACGGAGGAAACATGTTGGGGTTGGATTGTGAAGCACTTAGGGCAACTTACTGAGGACCTTAAATTTACCTTGAGGGTTCCAGGAGGCACGGGTGGAATCTAAGAAGAGTGACCCTTGTATTTTTAAAAGATCACTGGCAGAGGTTGTAAGAGGACTGAAATATTAGGAGGCCATAGGTAGTAGAAGCACAAGCATTGAAGGATGACTGGTGACTCTATGATCAGAATTTAAAAATGTATTTTTTTCTGATTGTAAAAGTTATATATACTGATTGTAGATCATTTAGAAAATCAAGAGAACTCTAAAGAAGGAAACGAAGTGACATAATCCCACCATGCACTATAATATGTTGGTGTAATTCCTTCCATTTTTTTCTATGCATAGTTCTTACTTAACATTGTTTTAGAATCTCTGCTGAAATATTCTTCAAAAACAGATTTTTTTAAAGGGCTGCACAATATCTCATCATATGATTGTATTATAATTTATGTAACAATTTCCTTGTTGTCAAACATTTAAGTTGTTTTCAGATTTTCCCTGCTATAAATAATACTGCAATGATTATCCTTACACATAAATCTTTGACCACATTTCCAATTATTTTCTTAGAATAGATTCCAAAAAGGGAATTACAAAAAAAAGGACATGAATATTTTAAGGCTTTTGCTACACATTACAAAACTGCTTCCAGGAAGATTATACAAATATATAATTTTACTAATAGTATATAAGAATATCTGTCTAATGCCAACCTTATTAAATAAGCATTGAGCTTTATAATTTTAAAAGTTGCCAGTTTATATAGGCCAAATGTTATGTCATTTATTTAATTTATATTAACTTTATTATTTTAAAGGTTTTTATATTTCTTTTGTGAATTGCTTGTTCATGCCTTAGTTCATTTTATATTGAGCTATTAGTGCTTTTTATTGATTTGTAAGAGCTCTTTACATATTAAGGACATCATATGTTCTGCTAGGTTTACTGCAAATCTTTGTTTCTCAGGTGGCATTTTGGCATTTGCATTTTATTTTTGTTATGATGGGGCTTTAGTTGTTGTATAGCAATTAAAAATTTTGGTGAATTTTTCCATTGTGTTTATGCTAAGAGGGTCCTTCCTTAACCAGATACATATCTGATGCAGATCTAGTTATGGCTCTATCCTTTGCATTTAACTTTTAAATTCATCTGGAATTAATTTTGATATGAGGTACAAGGCAAGGGATTTACTTCTCCCCCCACCCCCAAAGATTTCTTTTCTTTTTAGGTAAAAGAGGACTGATAAAAGGAAGGGAAGAGGGGAGAATTCTCCCCTCTATGTTGAACCAGGTGTGTTTGGTTGGATGGTGCTTAAGGATCATTTAAGTTGCAGGCTTGAAAAAAATATAATAATGTCAGTTTTGAATATGTTGAGTCCAAGGTGCTCTGGGTTCACGGGGAGATAGTGAGTTGGCAGTCGGAATATGGGCATGACATTCAGGAGAGAGGTTGAGGCTGAGGCTGTAGACGTGGGCATCACCAGTGTTCAGTTGGCAAGTGACACCACAGGCTTGGAGGAGCTCAGCCAGGGCAGATGTGTAAGGTAAGAAGAGAAGTGAAGCAGCGTACTCTGGGGAGCAACCCTGCTGATGGTGGAGAAGCTAAGGAAAGAGAATGAGAAGGAGTAGAGAAAAGCCAAAGAAATGAGAAGCTAAGGAAAAGTAATCTGAAGAAGAAAAAGGTGATCACAATATCAGTAGGGATAGAACACAGTCTACAATGGGAAGGGTGAATTGGAAATGGGGAAGTAGAGGGGATAGGAGTAAGACTGCTTTTGAACAGGTTTATCAGTAAAAAGAAAGAGGAAGATGGGGCAGTAACTTGGAAGTGCTTGGAAGATAACATGAAAAGAAGGTTTAAAGGGGAGATTTGAGGGTGCTCGAAGGGAGGGAAAGGCACTGGTAGGAAGAGGGACATTTAAAATACAAAGGAAGAGATGGTGCAAGGTCTGAAGGGGCAGGAGTGCTGGGCACAAGAGGTGGGGGGATTAGCGCTGAGTGAGGATGTAAAGCAGGGAAGGTGACTGCCAGCGCCAAGGGGAGGGTTAGAGGGGAGAAATTTGAGCCTGTTGGCCGCTATTCTCTGTGTAAAGCAGGAAGTGAAGTCATCTATGGAGAATGAGGTAAACAGAGGCAAGGAAGGACATTTTTTGAGAGAGGGAAAGGCTTAAGACAACTGCTGTGGGAAATGGAAAAGAGAACCGATTATGGGACAAGCCAAAGGGCTGGTGACATGCATTCAGGGCCTGGATAAAGTTGATACCAGGTGGTTTGGTTATGTGATTTTCTTAGTCAAGCATCGCAGGCCAGAAGTCGAGGAGAAAGCAAGTGCGGATATGGATTTGGATCTGAAATAGGCAGACAGGTGGGGGCAGAAAGGCAGAGGGGTAAGGAAATTGAATGAAGAAATTCTTTAGAGAGATTGATCAAAGGGTCAAGGTTGGGTAAGTAAGGAAGTGAAGCTAGGAGAGGAATGATGGGCTTGTTAAATTAGGAATGGTCCAAGGATGGAAGGTCTAAATGAGGTCAAAAAGCAGATTCTGTGGGAGTGAGGAAGTGGAACAGATGTAAGGATAAAGGTTCTGGTTAGAAGGTGGAATTTCTGAGTTCATGATTTCTGAGGTGAAGAAATTCTAGGAGATGGTCAGATGGAGGGTAGGGCCATGCTCCTGTGGACTTCTGCTGGAGGAGTGAAGGAGACTGGAGTCAAGAATCCCAGGATTTGGAAGATCTGTGTGGGTGTGGAAATTCCCAGGATGAAGGCAGGAACAGGGGTGAGCAGGGAGCTATTGAGCCGAGTGTCAGAGTTCCCACATATAGGGGAGATGTCATCAGCAGATGACAGTGACGGGAAGGCAGAGAGGCTCCCACAGCCTCGGAGAGCAGGGGTGGCCGTGGGAGTCTGAAAGAACACGTGTGGCCACACAGGTGTCACTGTTTACCATACTAGGGGGTCACAGGTACAGTGCACACTTATTAGGCCGGCCAAAGTGGGGCAGCAGCTTCAAGGCTCTGTTGATTTGGTTTGTTGGTTGGTTCAGTCATCCATTCATTCAAAAAGGATTTGATGAGATGTGTCTGCTGGGCCCTGAGCACTGCACTCGGCGTTGTGCTGAGGCTGCCTCTTCCACAGGAAGGCACTAGAGCCAGAAGCCTTTCTCCTTCTTGCTAAAGGCGGCCCCACTCTCTCTCAGCAAGCCCCCGCACCAAAGTCCTGCCGCCAAAGCCAGGCAGGCCCTGACACGGCTGATGGTCGGTAGGGGATCTTCTTGTTACAGCTTTTTCCCCAGAGATAAATAGGCCACAGTAAAAAAGATTGCTACATCCTTTCAATAAAGATTTTTTTTTTTCTTTTCCAGACAGCTTGAGAAATGTTTTAAAAGCTTCTCACATTTCCAGTGAAACCCACAGAGAAGAATTTTGCTTGTTATCAGCCCTGGAAGCCTCTGATAGACGGGTGACATTTTTTTTTTTCCTTTTTCTTTCTCTTTTTCTCTTTTCCTTTTTTTCACCAGCTGAAGAGAGAGTCACAGTGTGTTTTATAACTGGCTCTCTGCATTTCAAAAGCTCAACGAGAGCTCTCTGCTAACCCCGATAAGCCTTGGGCTCTTAGCGTCTTAAATACCTCTGACAAGCTATACATTACAGCGCTAATAATTCGCCAAATTTGCGCCCATAATATGATATCTGTAAAACGTCAAGGGCAGTAATGCGATTAGCGGTCTCAAATGAAATATCGAACATTCAGCGTTTAGGTCCTGAATAGGGGAAGAAAGGAAAGGAAATCAATTTCAAAAGCAGGAGGGAAAAAGGCGATAAGCGTGTAATAAAAATAGAGAGAGACAGAGAAGAGATGCAGGGGAAGAGAGACAGGCAGAGCAAGACTCGGGAAGAGATATACCCGTCTTATATTCATTTTCCAGGCAGGTAAGAGATGTAAAAAACTTTTACAAATTAGTTGGAATAGGGAGCTGGGAAATAACATTTGGTCACCACGGCAACGGGGTTTGGGTGGAAGGAGGGAGATGGGGGCTGGGCGCTGAGCAAGGGGTTGGCCAAGCCTAGGGAGGAGGGCCTTTCGCTCTCTGCCCCCAACAGCCTCCTTCATAAAACACAGGAAGTTGAATTACTAGGAGTCTGAGGGTGGGCTCTCACCCTGCCCCCACCCACCCAAGGTGGGAGAGTCGTAATGGACTAATTAAATGGCCAGCAGAGGCGGTGGCGGCAGTCGCAGGAGAGAGGGTCCGGGCTGTCACATACCAGGCTCTAGACTAAATAACAACATCGCACACCTGCAGCTTTACGAGCCCTCGCTGAGAGGAGCAAGCCCTCCCCTCTCCTCTGCCCCTCCAGCTTCTTCCCATGCACTTGTGGTCCCCCACTCCAGGCTGCCTCGGGGGCGGGGGTCTCACCCTTGCTGAAGCCACGGGCCCGTTACTCCATCCTTGTAGGCTGCAGGTAGCTACACACAATGCTCCTTCTCTCGGGCCCTCCAGGTAATTGTCCAGAGCTGTCAGCAAGGTGAGGGGCTCAGGCCATTAAAACAGGCCATTCCAGAGTTCACTGGTGAGCAGGTTTATCTGCACCTGCAGTTACCTGTCTCAGGCTGAGGGACTGGCTCTAGGATGGCGCTGCACCGGAGCGTGAGGGCAGAAATTACTAGTGGGTCCTTCTAGGCTTGAGGGGACAGCCGAGGCAGGAACCCTGGGCGCAGCTCTCTGCTTTGCTCCTTTCACATCTCTTCCTAATACCCTGCTTCACAGGGAGGAGCAGTTCTTTCTAAATGTGCTGTGCCTGCCCTTTCTGCACCACTTGGTCTTGGAAGTGACCCCATAACCCTGAACCTTCCTCTTTGGCAAAGAGATGAGACAGAGCTGCATCAGAGGAAGAGAGAAAACCATGATGGACGCCGGAGCCAGTGCCTGGTCAAGGGGATGGCAGTCAGAAGAGCAGGACCACATCCTTCCCCCCTCTGAATGTTGGGTCTTCTAGTTCCACAGCCTCCCCACAGCCAGTCCGAGGCTCCCCACCAGGATGCAGGCCAGCTCACCTGGGCAAAGACGGGCCGAAAGGTGGTAGATGGCTGGGGTGGGAGAAGCGCCAACAGGCTGCCTGGGGCGGGCCCCAGACCCTTCCCAGGGCAGCCCGGAACGGCCATTACAGGGCCACCTCTTGCGGCACCACGAGCCATTAAAACAGGAGTGCTCAGGGAGCCATCAGCCCAGCACAGATGACTTCCCCAGATGTGGCGGTGGGCAGGATGTGGAAGCCCCCGACCTCAACCAACAGACAAAACATTCCCGCGCTAACCATCCTCGGAAACCCCGCAGCCCCGAGCCCCTCTTACAGATGCTTTCTAGACCATTTAGCAGGAGGCAGTGTTTATTTTTGAACATGTGTTCTTTCCCATCTCTCGCCTCCCTTCTCCCTTACTAGTCCTTCCATACCCAAAGCTACCCTCTGGACGGGCCGCTGGTGCTTGTTACTGCCAGGCTCCAAGGCCGGGGTGGGTAGCATGCTTTGTTCTGGCTTTACTGTGTGTTTCAGTGCGTGCCCATGGCGCACACTCACAACCACACTCACACACACACACCAGTACTTGCTCAAACCTCCATTAGTGGAGTGTGTGTACTACGCAAGCTCAGAGCGCAGGCTCTCAGAGGCTGCCTACGTTTGTGAGCAAATCCTGAAGGAGGCTGTAGGTTCCCTCCTTTCCAAAAGAGATACCCTAGTCAGAGATGGTTCCAGGGCATTACCTTCCTGTTGAGAAGATGAGATCAGGGATGGAAGTGGGGAAACTGTTGGCCTGGAGCTGGGAACTGGGCTCTAGCTGGTTCTCTGTCCACGTGCAGAGCCCAGCACAGTGCTATGCTCCATTACCCTTGCCCCACCTTCCCAACTAGGGCCTCTCTCTTTTCTTCAATAAAATAGAATCCCCCAGTCCTTAAGTGACCAGCTCAAAATTTGCCTTCTTCAAGAAGCCTTCCTGGGGCTTCCCTGGTGGCGCAGTGGTTGAGAGTCTGCCTGCTAATGCAGGGGACATGGGTTCAAGCCCTGGTCTGGGAAGATCCCACATGCCACGGAGCAACTGGGCCCGTGAGCCACAATTACTGAGCTTGCGCGTCTGGAGCCTGTGCTCCACAACAAGAGAGGCCACGATAGTGAGAGGCCTGCGCACTGTGATGAAGAGTGGCCCCTGCTTGCCGCAACTAGAGAAAGCCCTCGCACAGAAACGAAGACCCAACCAGCCAAAAATAAATAAATAAATAGAATTAAAAAAAAAAAAGAAGCCTTCCTGAACTCAAATAGCCCAGAGTTCTTTTTCTTTTAGTAGACGGGGGGGGGGGGGGGGGCTCGCATTTACTGGGGACCTACTGTGCGCCAGGTACCATGTTAGGCATCTTCCGTGTTATTCTATTTAGCTTTCAGAACGTGCATATTATTATTTCTATAGACAGGAACACAGGCTCTGAGAACTTAAGTGATCCATCCGATTCAGCCAGCAAGTGGTAGAGCTGGAATTCAAACTCAGGTCTGAGTCAGAAATCCCATGCTCTTTCCATCATGGGATGGAGCTTCCCACATGGAAATGTTCTGCAAATATTTGTCACAGTCCTTTCTAAAGTGTGGTCCCCAGGAAAGAAAACCATACCCAAGGGACAGTCTCGAGTAAAGAGTAGGCAGAGAAGAGAGACAATTTTTCTTAACAAAGCCCAAGTTTGCAGCCATCTCACTTTGTTGTTACATGTGTAGCTGATGCTCAGCTTTTCTCAGACAGTCATTCTTCTTCTCACTCTGTTCCCAGACATATTGGTCTGTGGTGCTTGTTCCCTCTGCCTGGAATGCCCACTTCCTCATTCATTCACTCACTCATTCATTCATTTATTCTTTCCTTCATTCAGGTAAACATCAGTTGAGAGCCTACTCTCCTGGGAATACACTGGTGGGCAAAAAAAGACTCTTCACTGTGCATAGTCTAGTGGGGTGATGGGCGTTAATCAAGTGACGACAGAAATAAACGTGAATCTGAAACAGTGAAGTTCTGCAAGAACGATCCATGTAGCTACAGGACAGTCAGGGAAGGCTTACCTAAGGAAGTAACAATAGAGCTGAGATCTGCTGAGAGCCATATCTCCCACCCAACCCCCTCTTCCTGGGTCCCACCAACCCTTGACTTTGCCTGGAAAACTCCAATCTTTTGGATCAGCTTTCATATCACTTCCTCATAGAGTCTTCCTTGACCCTCCAGACCGGGTTGGATCCCCACTGCACTCTGTGGTCTTCTCTATAGCATTTCACTTATGTTTAGTTACTCATCTAAAATCTGTCATCCCAGTAGCCTGTAAACTCCATGAGGGCAAAGAACGCGTCTCTGTGGTTTCCTGCTGTATGTCCAGTGTCAAGCACACTTGCTATTCAACAGCTGTTTGCTGAATGAATAATCTTGCTCTCCCTTCCTGTACTGGTGCAGAAGGTTTGGATCCAAGTGCAGGAATTTACATGTATTACATTTCACATTATGAGATCATCCCAGTTTATTAGGACAGCTCTTCCTCAACTTACCATGTGGTTACATCTTGATAAACCCATCCTAGGTTGAAAATATCCTAAGTCAAAAATGCATTTAATACAGCTGCCCTACTGAACATCATTGCTTAGCCTAGCCTACCTTAAATGTGCTCAGAACACTCACATTAGCCTACAGTTGGGCAAAATCACCTCACACAAAGCCTATTTTATAATAAAGTATTGAATATCTCATGTAATTTATTGAATACTGGACTGAAAGTGAAAAACAGAATGGTTGCCTGGGTACAAAATAGCTGTCAGTGTGCTGGTTATTTACCCTTGTGATTGTGTAGCTGACTGGGAGCTGTGTCTCGCTGCTACTGCCCAGCATCAGAAAGAGTGTTGTGCCACATATCACTAACCCGGGAAAAGATCAAAATTCAAAATTCGAAGTATGGATTCTACTGAATGTGTATCACTTTCCCACCATCATAAAGTCAAACAAGCATGTCTTATAATTGTAAGTTGGGGATTGTCTGTATCCCAATACATTCCAATCCATCTAATATTTATTGAGTACCTACTGTTTACCGTGAACCATACCTGATGTTGAGGATACAAAGAAACTTGCGCAGTCAGCCCTTGAGGAGCATACAGTCTTGTTTGGGAGAGAGCTGAGAAAAACAGTAATTCTAAAGAAGTTGTTATGGCCAGAGTGATGCGGTAGCCCAGAGAACAGAATTGTTAAATTTGTCTCTGGGGGAGAGGTGTAGGGAAGACTTGAACTGAGACTTAAAGTTTTAGTTTAAGATGGACAAGAGGCAGGGGGGAACTTTCAAGAAGAGGATGCAAATGGCAAGTAGTTCAGTGGACTCATGAAGGTCAGAATTGAGACTCACGTAGATAGTTTCTTACACACACACACACACACACACACACACTATCTTGCACTTTGGTATTTTCTTACCATTTTATTTTTCAATCTGAAGAATGTCTTCTTCACAGAAAATATGGTAGCTTCTGTTCATGTTTCCATTAATCCATTTTTCACACTAGCCATGAGTTACTTCTATATATGTACCTGATCATGTCACCACCACCACCATCACCCTTCCCAATTAAAAACTTTCGATGGTTGCCAATTGCCCCTAGAAGTCATACTCTTTATTATGGCAACTGAAACTCTTACTAGTTTGGTCCAAGGTTATGATTCCAGCCCCACTGTCTCTCTCCCCACTTTCCCTTCACACACTTGACTGTGAGCAGTGACTTACATCTGCGTGTGACTTTCAGCTCTCTCTGTCCGCTCTCAATGGAGAGACAGAAAGGGGGCATGTCGAGGAGGTCCAAAACTTGGGTGTCTCACTACTTTTCACAGAGCACCCGGCTCCCAACACCATGACTCCCGCCTACTGAGCTATGTACTGTCCTCCGAATGCTTTTCTTTTCTTTTTAATCACTGGGCTTTTGCACATGCTACTTCCGCTGCCTGGAACACTCTCCTTGGCTTTTAGTCAGGCTAGTTCCTCCATCCTCCAGGAGGCGATAGATGGAGGCGTTACTTTCTCCAGGAGGTCTTTCTGCTTCCACTTCACAGGTGCCACTGCCCCATGTGCTTACTTTTACAATGGCACTAACCACTTTGCATTTGAATATCTGTCTTGTTACCCATTTCTCTCACTTGACTTTATCTGATTTATTGTCGCACCTTCAGCACCTAACATAGTGCTTGATATATACTAAGCTCTTAATAGGCATTTGTTGGTTGAGTGATGAAGTGAATAAATGACTGAATGAATAAACTTCTCATTGTTCCTGAAACACACGCCTATTGGCGACTGTGCCTTTCTCTATATGTCATTCTAAAACTAAACTCTAAATTCCTCCCCACCCCTCCCCACCTGCCAATAACTCTGCTCCTCCTCTCCCTTCTCCACCTCAGTAAATGGTACCTCTGTCCATTTGCTCATATTAAAACCTGAGAGATTCTCCTGGCACATTGGTTGGTTCATTCATCATTTACTGAGCAGCTACCCTGTGCCGGGCACATTACTAAACAGTGAAGAAATGGCCCCTAGCTTCACAGAGCTCACTGTCCAGTCAGGATTAAGTTTCTGAAGGATCCTCTCCATCTCATCTCTGAAACAAACTCCAGGAAGACCGCTGTCTGACTGCCCAGGCTGGATCTCATCCCCAGGAAGGCAGTGTGATGGAGAAGAAAGTGCATGGGCTTTGTTGTCAGGAAGAGATGGGTTTAAATCCAAGCTCTTCTTTATCCTGAACCAGTTTCACTTAATACTCCTTTTTAACAAAAAACATATCAAATTTTAAAATATAACATACTGAATGCCTGCTCTGTGCTTGGTACTATGCAAGGTGTTGATGATTCAGTGGTGAACAAAGAGACAGAGGGCTACCCTCCTAGAGCTTGTGCTTAGCGGAGGAGACATTAAACAGACACACAAATAAATATATCACTACAATTTTTCATAAAGATAAGAAATAGAGAAATAGGGGGAAATCTGTTTTAGATTTTTTAGAACTCTCTGGGAAGAGTTCTCTGAGGAAATGACATTTAAGGGGACATCTAAAAGATGAGAAGGACTCAGCCATGTGAAGGGGTCGGGTAGAGTGAGCTGGGTGGGATGCAAAGACCCCAAGAGGGGAGAGTCAAGGTAGACAGGGAGCAAATCTTGCTGGGGAAGGACTAAGGGCCATGTATCTTAAAAAGATTCCTGGGTTGCCAGGTGGATTGCAAGTGGCAAGAATGGAAGAGAGAAATCAAACAAGAAGACTATTCAAGAGTGATGATGGCCTGATTTTTAGGTGGTGCCAGAGAAGCTGGGCAGAAGTGAATGCATTTGAGATACATTTTAGAGGTAGAGTGGTCGGGACTCAGCGATGCATCAGATGTGGGGCTGAGGAAGAGGAGAAGGTCAAAGAGTGATTCCGGGTTTCCAGCTTGAGCAAGTGGATGGGGAGGTGGCATGGGAAGAGTTGAGAAGGAGCGGGTTTGGTGGGGGAAATTACTGCAGCATTTTGGATGGAGTGTCTGTTAGAGATCCAAGTGGTGGTGGTTAAGTGCAGCAGGGAGCTTCAAAGAGAGGTAGAGTTACAGTGGGAATGGAGGACAGGAGGGGACTGAAAAGTGAAGAGAGGGTGAAGGAATTCATTCATCTCTCTGAACCACATCTTCTTAATTTAGAAAATGGCATCCATAACATGAAATGAGATCATATAAAACCACCTGGCACATCATAGCCACTCAATAAATGCTGGTTTCCTTTTCCCTCTCTTCCTCCCTCTCTCTATTTTATTCCCATCCTCCTTTCTTTTAGTGACTCTTCAAGCTCTTTCCCTTTCTCACTCTTCCTGTACATGTCATACAATTGTCACAAAAATGGGGAAAGTGAACTTAGGAACTGCTAAGCATATTAAGGAACCGAGAGCCAGGATTAGTTGACTTAAAATTGATGTCTTCAACAATCATGCTATGTCTTTTGCTTGGAATACTCTGCCCTTTGCTTTTTCTCTGCTTAGCAAACTTCTCTTCCTCCTTAAAGAATCATTTCAAGCTTTGCCAACTCTGTGGAGCCTTCCTTGAGGTCTAGCTGATTGACGTGCTTGCTTCTTATCGGTGGTGCTGCATCTTGCTTATTCATCTAACTTAGCACTTAGAGTATATTGAAACAATCTCTTCAGATGGGCTGTCTCCTAGTGAACTATGAATTCCTTTAAGCAGACACTGTTTTTAAACCTCTGTATCTCCAGCATTTAACTTAGACTAGGCAGTCTATTGAAAAAAATGTTGCCTGACCGCCAAGAAGGCTCTGAGATTCCATAATTTTAAGCAGAAAGTTTAGGTGAGTGAAAAAGCAAATACCACCCATAGTTCATTTGCTATCCTTTTAGGAGGTTATGGTGTAACAGCTAACACCATGTCCAAGGGGGTCAGACGAGAAGGGTTTAGCATCTCATCTTCGGATCAACATGCTGCACTGGCTGGCAAGCCAAGTGGTACCCAGAGGCACCTGCATCCAAGTTGTTATTCCAGATCCCAGCGAAAGGACTGTATTTTAGGAAAATGCATGTAAGTTACGATTGCACAAGGTTACCATCTCTGTGCCAAATGCCAGAGGAGGAAAATTCTGTGAGCTGCAGCAGTTACCCTAGACTCTTGGATTGTCTACAGAGCTTGGAGAGCTCTGAGGTTGTAAGAGAAACTTTTCACATTTTGTGATTTTCTTGGATGGAATGCCAGCCATTTCTTTTCTTTTTTTACAATCTCAATTCAGCATATAAAGGGAAAATAAAAGGGAAGTGACTCAAATTAAATAGTAGGTCTGAGGGGCTTTCACCAAATACGAAATGCCTGGAATAGAGTAGTCATTCCATAAATGCTGGTACAAATAAATGGTTCCAAAACCCTGAATGCCTCAGTTTTTCTTTAAGAACCTCTATTCTGACCGTAAGTGACCACTTCATCTTCCCTACTCCTAAAGCACGTCAATCCTATGAATCATTTCCAACATTACTTGCTATTACCTAACTGAGTGCTGAGCATACGGGCCACACCCTGTATCATTCAAGAACCATCCACTGAATTGTACTGACTCGACATCATCTCAGTGACTACCACAGCTCTAGAAGCATTGTTTCCATTTGATTCTAGACACTGATGCCCTTCTCCCACCCCCAGCAACGCTCACCCAGTGTTCTGGATTCCCCTGGTGGTCTTGGAACCTCCTGGGTTGCCTGGGTTGAAATTTTCTTCAAACAAACACTGAGGTAAAACGGGAAGGTCATAGAATGCTGCCTGGTCCTGTTGCTGCTACCTATACATCCCCATTCTACACCAACCTCCTGGACTCTCCTTTCAGAAAGGATTCCCACCTCCACAGCAACTCGCTGGCACAGTCCTTGCTGGGTCTCCCCTATCTAACTCTGTTTGTTCCTCACGACTGACCAATTCCCCAGGGCTGGCTTCTGCTCAGCCCAGCTCCTGGCCCTTGCATTTCTTGACTCTAAGCTCTACCTCACTGGCTGAACACACCAATCTTCACAACTGGAGTTTGAGAGGTTATTGTAGAGATTGTGCATGCAACTAGTGAAGGGTGTACTTCAGAACCTCTAAAGCCACTCCCCAACCTGAGATTCTGTGATTCTGTTACTTCACCTTGAGCTCATGTGAATAAAACATTCAATTTAGTTTCATTCGTGTGTCTTGTTATTATGTTAGTCAAATGGGATTTTTTTTTTAGAAAGCTCAAAAGTAGACTGATCGCTGACTAGTTCTCGTCTTAGCCCCTACACTTTGCCTAAATCCAAGTAAAACAGGGAGCTGCAGTATAAGTTGCAGGCTTTGAGTGGACCAGCCTACACTGGGAATGGTCATTAGCATCAAAGAGTTGATTGGAGTTTGACTGTAGAGATTCTAGTACTGCTCACAATGAAGAAAGTCTTAAGTATTCTCAACAAGGGATGAACACCTAATATTCTCGTTGCCCTGCCACCTCTGATGTCTTCCTGTCAGGCCACATTTCTAAAAAGCAATGAAGAATCAATTTTCTGAATATTCTAGTAACTGAAACAAAAGTCTGATTTATCAGCATTTTATCCTCAGGAAGGCATGGTCTTCCAACCCAGCTCCTGTCTCAAAAGAATTCGGTTATCCTGGGCCACCCATTACTGGAAGCCTGCTATGTGCTGGGCGCTGTGCTGGGTGCTGGGATTATGGCCCTGAACGAGATAAACAGAGACCTGCACTCAAAGGGCCCACATTCTGGAGTGGGAATCAGACACTAAACAAATATAATTACCCAATCTATTACTTGGTCTTATTTAGGACTAAGAGCTACAAGGATAAATACTAGATGCTAGCTGACTGTATTGAGACTGAACAAGCACTGTTATGGCCAAATTACGCAGGGTGGCCTCTTATATTACTGGAATCGTTCTCTTTTCATTCTCTTAGGCTCCTTCTACTTCAGAAAGAGAAACTTCCAAAGCTGAGCAATGCCTCCATTTGAGTAAGGGAGAAAACGGAAGGCACTGACAATACAGAGATAAAATGCACCTATACCTGCGGGACAGCTGCATGTCCGTGTGTGCATACACACACGTACACGCACACGTACACACACCAGCAGAGGAAGGCCCATGAAACATGCCCTGGGGGGAAGAAGAGGAAGAAAAAAAATGAAATCCAAACAGTCTTTTCCACCCCGAAAACATATAATTTTGTGTAAATTTTTACTTTAAACATCTCTCTTTTCCTGAGCCGTGATATGGGCCCTGTCAAAGCCAGGGCCAATTACTGCCATTAGGTTCCCATCATGTCACTACTTCTCCCCCCGTCAGGAAGGCCCTCGCCTCACAGGCCTATAATCTGCACTCACTTTCACTCCATCACTTTCAGAAGGAACAAAATTGTTTTGTGTGTTTTTTTTAAAAGGGCTTTATTTGGCCCCTGTCAACTCTGAAAAGAAGAGAGAGAAAGAGAGAGAGGGGGAGAGAGAAAAGAGGAGGAAGAAAGATTGTTTAAGTGTTTAACTGTGAGATTGCCAACAGGAAGCAGGATGAAAGGCATCCCAGTTCCCCCAAGGGTCCAGGCTTGGGGGCCCCTGGGACAGCGGACCATGGGCCTCACCGTGGACCCCCCTTTGGGGGGAAGTTCTTTCTGCTCCTAGAAGGTTCTATCTCACAGGCTTAGAAGACTATCCGAAGACATCATCAAAGAACAGCCTGGCTGTGAATTGCCAAACCAGCTACTAAGAACATCTGCCACAGGCTCCAAAGTGGGGTAACCTTTTTGGACTCCAAACCCCCTAAGGCACTGACTGCAGTGGGGATAGCTGTGGGCCAGAGACGCCCCTCAGGAACGCGGAAAACGGTGTCAGCAGAGGGCAAAGTGAAGGCTGGGGGTTGGGACAGGTGGGTTGGCTCAGTCCTTCCCTTCGCTCAGCCGGGGTGTCCAGACCCTTGCCTTCTTCTCCGCAGGGCGACCTACTGCACCACGAGCGGCTGAGCTCACAATGGGTTTCCTCCCACTGATGGAGGCTGAGGCCCCTTGCACCACCCGAGACAGCTGCTCTTCCTACACTGGAGCTACACACACCTTTCTGAAATCTGCAGACGGTTATCACGCCGCTCGCTCGGCCGGGCAGGGCCAGCATGCCTCTCCACTCCCGCCGCCTCGGTCGTCACTTAGCCAAGCTAAACAGATCTCGTTCCTTTAATCTTTCCTCATTAGCTGGCAATCTGGAAAGGAAACAAATGCTCGCCCCATACAGGTTCAAGCTGTTGCTTTAACCTTGTAAAAGCGTGCAGGCGCTGGGGCTGCAGAGCCCACAGGATCATTACCATGAGAAGCCACTCCCGCTCAGCCAGCCCCCTCAGGGCCCTTCCCCTCTTTTTTGGAAACCACTTTAGGGTGTCAGCGTCACCTCCCTTCCAGGCCCAAGAGCTCCACACCCAAACTGTGCACGCAGCTCCCAGAGCAAGGCAGCTTCTGGGGCCTTCCTTTGGCTTCTTGAAAGAGCAGGGGGAGTTACCCCCCAGACACACTGATTTGTTTCAACCTGGCCCCAACGCACACATCACCGGGCGCTCACACTGGTGACTTCTCCAGGTCCCTGTGCTGTTCCTCAGCCACACCCACCTATCAGCTTCTTCGGCTGCATGCAGGTTTCTCCCAGCCCCAAATGAGACCTCATTAAAGAGGCTCAGAATCCTCTGCTCACCGGGAGGGTGTCCCTCTCCCAGAATGGATTCCCTGCCATCGATTTTTCTTCTCTGTGCAGTTTTCATTTGCATACCTACACCACTGGCGAGAACCCCAACCTGTTTTAACAACTGCCACTTGTGGCGCACCCGTCACAACACATCTGTTTTTCTGTTTCCAATTTGATCACTTAGTGTTATTCTGTTTGGTGTGGTTTGGCCCTTAGGTGCCACACACACACACACTGAGCTCGATTCTAGTTTTCTCCCCAAGATGACAGATACCCCACCCCCTGTTCTTTGTATCTATCTCCAGACTGACTGGGTGAACATTTGTAGGACTGTCGCACCATGTTTTAGAAGACAGGAGTCGCATCGTTTCACTTCCCCAGGCTCCTGATGGCTCCTTTTACTTTCTATGATTTTCCAGACATAATTATAAGTGGTTCCATCAGCTCCCCACTCAGCACATCCCCAGAACACCAGCCTTAATACCCCATGATGGATGTCATCCAGGCTTGCTGATTTGTGAAACCTTTACATTTTCTGAGGATTCTCCTACCTGCTTTCTATCAGTACCGATTTTTGCACAGTCTGCATTTACTTCCTAATTATCCAAATTCCTTTTTGTCATTTTTCTTCTTAAAGATGGATCTGAAAAATGAGCCGAGTATCTCTGCCCTGTAGGAGGTAAGATGGATCTCCCACTTCTCTTCATTTATTAGCGGTCTATATGCTCGCTGGTCTTTCCCCCACCTTTCCCTTCCCCTGAACCTCAATATACTGCTAAACATGTGTATTCCCTTTAACCCTTCACTAGTTCAAGCTTCTCTCCATTTCCTCTGGTTCACCCTCTTGCTTACAGTCCCAGGATCTATCCTCTGCTGCTTCCTGAAGACAATCCCTTTATTTTGCAGAAAACTAGGGCGGCCTCACCCAATGCGATTCTAGCAGGCAAAGCCTCTTTTTTTCTTTTATTCTTCATCACACCTGGCTACAGTTCCTAGCGTTCTTCTCCTCCTCCTCAGGGCTCCAAAAATGAACTGACATCTTTGAAATACAGGGGAAAAACTGAAGTCAGCTGCCTGCTTTCCTTGCCTCACCTAGAAGCCCTCAACCATCAGCAATGTTCTCTCCCATCTGCTACCCTATAAATGTTCTCTGCACCATTCATGCCTACTGACTTCCATTATGGGATTCGAAAGTAATTTTCTAGATGTCAAAGCGAGATTCTCATCTGTACTTCTGGGAAAACTTGGTTTTCATTTTGCTCATTTTTTTCTGTGAGTTGCTACCTTTCCCACCCATTCATTCATTCTTTCAACGTGTGTTAAGTCCCTGAGTGCCTACCACAAGCACTGGGGATAGGGTAGTGAACAAAGTGGCAGGATACCTGCTCTCACGGTGCTTAAGGTCTAGTGGAGGAGAGACATTAAACAGTCCCAACTCTGTGTATGACTCCAAACCATGATCTGTTATATCAAGGAAGTACAAAGTGCTATGGGAAAGTATAATCCGAGGGCAGGATTTGCTTTCGGAGGACAGGAAAAGCTTCTTTAAGCAGTAAAATTCACAGAGACAGGAAAGGTGGGTGAGCGTTGAATGAAGTAGATGCTAAGATGCTGAAAAGGAAAGCTTGTACATTTGATGAACCAAAGGAAAAGCAGTTTGAGTGAACATAGGCAGTGAAGGAGAGAGGGCCCCGAGCTGAAGCCTGAGTGTAGCGTCCTTCACTGAGCATGACATACGAGACAAAGAGCGGGCTTGGGAGGGAGGATGGTAGTCCACTGTGCCCTAGGAGGGTTGAAACAACTCGTTTCCATATTTGTTTCTCAACATCATCCTCCCCTGTTGCTTTGATGAAAGCCAGGGCTGGTGAAAAAGCAACTGAAACCATTGGGTTTATTCCCTCTTTTGCCTCAGCTAACTTGAGTGGCCTTCCTCATTTTCTCTCCTGTCAATGGGACTCCGTACTTGGCTAACAGAAAATGCACACGATGTAATTTCATTAATCAATTCTACTCTGAAGTCATGATAGGGGGAGGAGGGGTGAGAGTTTTGGGACTTTTGGTTAGGGATGGGCAATTTGAAAGAGGCCCCCAGGTGATTTGATGTGCCATCCAAAGGATGCCTTATTTTTCAGAATTAACCTCTCTTGAGTCTCAGTTTCCTCATCATAAAAAAGGGATTAATCCCATCCATCTATCCCACACACCAAGAGAAGACACATGAATCCTCTGAAAACTACAGACTGTTCTTCTCATTATGGCAAGAAAAGTCTTCACCACTGGGCACCCAGGAAGAGGTGAGGCCCTGAGTGAGGAAGAGACCAGCGGAGCCTAAGGAAGATCTGCTCCCAGATCCCAGGGAAGGTGGAGAAGGCCGCGGGATGCAGCACTGGGGATGAAAGAAGTGTACAACCTGAACTCTTGGGCTCTGATTTCTGGCCATGTTATATTCTGGCTATATTCCCCATTGCCAACCGGACGGGGCTGGAGAGCCCTTTGAGAACATCTGGGTCAGATATCTGAAGTGAGTCCTTCCACAAGTGCTCTTCCATGTTCTGGGGCACCCATCCCAAGAGGTGAAATGAAAAAAGCAGCCCTTTTGAGGAAAAGAAGGGAAGATGTGTAGAGAAACAGGGACAGCCATTAAGGGGGTAATTAAGGGGTAAACAAGGTTCTTACTGATCAGCACTGAGTCTTCCCTCCACCTGTTGACCCTGTGCAGCTCTCCCCATCTCTGCTTGGGGTGTGCCCTCTGGGGATACACGCACAAACCCACTCTATGCAGGTGGGACCTCAGCCGAGGACACCAAGAGCTTCTGGGGATATTCACCAGAGGACAGGGTCCCCTGCTTGGCCTGAGGAAACAATCTCACCGCTCCCCACCCCCGCCCACCCCTGCCTCGGGAAGAAAGGTCATTCCCTCCTCCTCGCCTCCACAGTAGCTTTTCAAAGGTTAAATTCAACCAGCCTGCTCCACCACCCCCCTCAGCCCACCCCCAAACAAGAGAGGAAAAGTTAATTGAAAATGCTGTTTAATTTTTCAGCTCCAGTGGATCCTACCCCAGCACAGATGGCTCCCCCAGGACTGTCTGTCCAGAGCCCATCTCCACCATCCATCGCTCCCCCCAAGCATGGGGGCAGAGGCACAGCCAGCAGTGGCTCAAAGGGAGAAAAAAGAAGGGGGAGTGTGTGTGTGGGGAGCACCTCCACACAAAAGAGCATTCTGAGCCCTTGGTTCCCTGGCCTGGAGAACAATGCTCCCGACTTGATCCTTTCATAAAGAGAGTTTCTGGTGTCAGGAGACAGCCGCCCAGCGCCCAAGCCGCCCGCACCGGCCACTTCACTGCCCGGCACCAACTGCTGTGCTGGCGGGGCTTCATTCCGCGCCCCCCTCTGCGTCCAGCTGGAAGTGAGCGCGGTACCCACCCCCACCCGACTCCGGGGCCTGCCCGCTACTTGTTGCCCCCTAAAGGCTCTGACAGGGCCCCAGAGAGGCCAGCCAGCTGAGATGAAAGCCTGGGGCTCTAACTGGATTACCCCAACCAGCCCCCGGACTAAAGAGGCCAAGAAGCCCTAATTAAAGCCATCCCCCTGCCCCTCTCCCCCCACCCCAATCACCACCGCCTTTCTCCTTTCATCCCAGGTTCTCCACTTTGTTCAAATTTCCGCTACTCATGAGTTACTAGGCTCTGGAGAGGTGGGGCAAGTGGAGAGAAGTACAAACGCCCTCAGCCTCCTACAGCTTAAAGCCAGTGGCTGGCAACGTACTTGGGCTCTGTTGTCTCCTCCGTTGGAGAAACCCTAGAGGGGGAAGAAAGGGACGGAGGTGAGCGAGCCAAAGAAGGGGAAGGGATTGGGGCTGGAGGGAGAGAGGAGACCCCAGGTGCTGGTTGAATGGTGTCCCGCCAAGTCGGGGCACAGCCGAGTTACCCGCCGGGTGGAGAGAGAGCAACAGTGATTTCCTTCTCCGTGGAGAGCTATGGGGGCCGAGGGGGTCTCTGCTACCCTCTGCCCCCCTCTTTGTACCCCCCCAGCTCTCCCCCACTCCCACCTCCTTCTCTCCCTTACGCAGAAGTAGCCGCGTGCCTTTGGCTAGAGAGTATGCGGGGCTAGGCGAGCCTCCCTGATAAACCTAGCACATTTTGTTCTGGGGTTTGTATTAATCCATTATCTCCTTTTGATCATCATAATCATCTCACAAGGTGGGTATTTTTGCCTTCGCTTTACAGACAGAACTGAGATGGAAGGATTCCAAGGAACTTCTCTTTCCACGAGTTTACTAGCACCCGCCAAGGTGGTGGAAAAGTAAGAGCACAGACCTCCTGACTCCTGCTTCAGTGTTCTCCCCTCTGCCAAACGCCCTGAGGTCTAGAGTAAGCCAGAGGGCCCTCTCTGGTGACTCTGGGACTGCTTTTTGGGACAGGGGGCAGAGGTTTTACTTTTCTTGGACCATCCCAGCCTATGGGGCATTGCCAGAGGCTGAGAGATGACCCTCGGGGCAATGATGAAGGCCAGCAGTGCCCACCTCTGGGAAAGCAAAAGGCTGAGCCTGCAGGCCCCATGGTACCCTGCCCTCTGCTCCGTTCCACGGCCTGGAATGACAGCCTTCCTCTGTAGGACACACGGCAGGCGGGGCCAGCAGTCTTCCTGCCTGGGTGTGATGGTACCAAGAGAAGAAGAAGAGAGTCCCAGTGGCCACTGGAGGTCGTTTCCCTGTCCCACTGTCAGGAAGTTGCTGGCAGACCCAGTCCTCCTGCACACCTGCCCCCTACTCCTCCCCACCCCACGGACCACTGCAGCCCTGGGTGGGACTATCAAGTTGGTGAGGTGGGCCCTAAGGAGAAGACTAGTGTCCTGGTTCATGCCAGGACCTGGCTTCCTTGTGCGAAATGAAGGACACCCACCTGTGAGCTGAGATGCCCGGGCATTGCTTGGTGTTGGGTCCAGGCAAAAGAAGCCTCCTTGTTTCTGTTTATTCTTTTGTTTTGTCTTGTTTGCTGCCCGGAGAAGAGGTAAGAAATAGGAGTGCTTTTTTAACCTAATTTTCAAAATAAGGGGGTAAGACGGGCTACCTTCCTGAGGTGTCAAGGGTGGGGAGAATGAGTCTACCAACCAGAGTGGGCGGAGACTGGGCAGGGCATGGGGGGAGGGGAGCGGAGAGGATTGGAGGGAGGTCAAGGGAGAAACGAAGAAAGAGGAAAAAAGAAAAACCCAGCAGTGCGCCATGTCGCATTGTTCATGCTCAGCCCTTCAATTTGCTCTCTGCATTCTCCTGCCGTGGGGAGAATGTTACGCTGGCTTAAGGGACAAATCAGACACAAAATAAAGACCAACACTCAGCAGTAAAGCAATTATCGCAACATTTTATGCCAGGACTGTTCCTTTTGAAGGCAGCCTGGTGCTACCCGCATGTACCTTAACCCGTTCCTAATAACCATAAAGTTACCATTATTTACGGTACAAGACATTAAATAAATAATGCAAACTCAGGCAGGCGAGCAGTCGGTGCAGAGCTCGGCAAGAGGGCTTCCCCACTGTGGGCCAGCCGCAGGGGTTAACACTGGATGGAAGGGACGCCCATGGCACCCTGTCCAGACTTTACTCTGCCCTCTCCCCCAGGTGCCAGGCAGGGCCAGGAGGGCACGGCGTCCAGCTGGCCAGGAGAAGGGAAGGGCAGAAATTAGGCGACGCCTGATCCTGAGCCTCACCAAGAGGGAATCCAGCCAGGACAGACACAGCCCGTGGACTTGGCCAGAGTCCTGTTTCCTTGATGTTGGAAGGACTCTCAAGGAGAGTCCCTCCTCCTGGGAGGGAGCCAGGACCTGGAGGAACTCTCCTGAGAAGGTGTGGTAAAGAGGAATGAACAGATCTGGGTTCAAATCCTGCTGCTACTTCAAAGCTAAGCAACCCCACACAGCAACAGACTTTCCACACCCCAGTATCCTCATGGATCAAAGGGGAAAGAACGAATTTACGGGGTGGCTATTAATTAATTAATTGGCTGCTTTGGGTCTTTGTTGCTGCGTGTGGGTGAGCAGGAGCTACTCTTCGTTGTGGTGCGGGGGCTTCTCATTGCGGTGGCTTCTCTTGTTGCGGAGCATAGGCTCTAGGTGCACAGGCTTCAGTAGTTGCAGCATGCAGGCTCGGTAGTTGTGGCTTGCCAGCTCTAGAGCGCAGGCTCAGTAGTTGTGGCGCATGGGCTTAGTTGCTCCACGGCATGTGGGATCTTCCCAGACCAGGGCTCGAACCCGTGTCCCCTGCACTGGCAGGCGGATTCTTAACTACTGTGCCACCAGGGAAGTCCTGTAAATTGGTTCTTAAAGCTACTGTGTGTCAGCCATTCAAGTCCATACCCTTGGGCAGAGGGGCCCAAGAACTAACCAAAAGACAGGTGCAGGGCTAGATTGGTCCACTGGCTTGACTTCCACCCAGAGCAAGTTATTTTTGAGGAGCATCAGGACTATCTAACCAAGAGTAGCAAGGTTGCTCAGCATCGCTGAAACTTTAGGGAGCACCAGAAACAGCTGGAGAGCTTGTTAAAACACAAATGGCTAGGCCTCACACGCGGAGTTTCTGGTTCCAGCGGTCTGGGGTGGGGCCTGAGGATTTGCGTTTCTAAATTCCCAGGTGATAATGACGCTGGTGGTCCAGGGCCCAGGCTTTGAGAACACTGGCCTAGAAATCTTCCTTTGGCTGACATCCCAGTGCCCTCTCTTCACCTCAGATCTGGCCCTAAAAGATGAACTGAGGACCTCCTGGTGGAGGTGGTGGCGGGGTTGGAAGTGGGGAGTCTGGGATTACTTTTTGGCTACAAACTAGGTGAAGACTAAAATCAGAAAAATACTTTCAGTGGGGCATTGGATGAAGGGCAGCACAGCTATGGACATTTTCTAGCACATTAATTTGTGTGCACACAAAAATGGACACATTCCTCTTTTTCCCTGAGCCTGGGTTTGGGATCCAAGCCTTTTCTTGCTTGGTGGGGCAAGTTTTCACATCTGCAATGCTTTTCCTTTGTAAACACTCCAAATGCACCAAAAATTGAGACAAAAATATGAATGTAGTCTTAAAATTTGGTTCACACATTTTTCTGTAGAATTCTCTTGTCAAATGAAGTTAGATGTAATTTATGTTACAATGTATTATGTGACATGGGGTATTATTATTATCTCATTGGATTATAATTCTTTGTGTACTGTTTGTTTTTCTATTCTAGACGGTGAGCTCTTTGAGGGCAGGGATAGTTCTTCTTCCCTCTGTGTCTCCGAGGGCCTGGCGCAATGTCAAGCTCAAGGAATGCTTAACAAATATTTAATGAACGAACATTTGCTCCCTGAGGACGAGGCCTAACACTGTGTGCAGATGTAAAAGAATGATCCCATTCCCCAATTTTCTTCCTCTCTTTCTCAGAACCTTTTCTTTTCAGGTATTTCCAGGCTGGAGTTCAGGGATTGGTCTGGGGGGTGTCATGGCAGGTCTATAATCCATGGGGCCAAGAACACATAATGGTTCCTTTTGGAGAACTGACCACCCACAGGAGATTTCTCCAGAAGGATTCCCCAAACACAGAATCATGCCTCCAGCCTTAGCCAGGAGACTTATAAAAACGTGTGTGTGTGTTTGTGTGTGTGTGAAGTTCAAAGAGGAGACAGATCCGAGGACTCTGTATATTTGTGGCATCAGTGGTACTGAGCCGGGCAATGCCAGGCCCCCACAGCCTGACTTGGAATTGCAGATCTTTAGCCTGTTTCATGGCTACAGCTCCTGCATCCCTTCTTTTTCTCCTGTTCCAAAGACTGCAATAGCTCCACATTTTTGTGTTATATTTTTGGAGGAGTTAGGGTGCAGAGGAGGGTCAGCAGAGGACAAAAGCAGTGAAAACAGCTGATTCCCACCCTTGCCTCCCCTCTCCGCCAAACCTAAGCCTGTGCTTGTCACAAAGTCAGTCCAGGCAAATGCACTGCTGCTGTGATGGGGTGGGGTGGGAAGGAGGGGAGAGAGAGAGGAAACTTCGTTCTTTGCTGGCTTAAAAAGTCAAAGGCTCTGGAAGGCTTGCAAAAGGAAGAAAGAAGTTGCCCTGCTCTGCCCCATGGTGCTTCCCTTCCCGCATTCGTAGTAACCCTGATGCTTCTCTGAGTGGCAGGCACTCCTCAGTCTGGTCCCGCGAAGGGAGATGGGACCCTGCTCCTTCTCCGCTCTCCCATCCCAGCCTTTCTGCCAGCCGGGGTGTCCCACAGCTGACTGGCCTGCAAGCAGGACTCTATCTTCAAAACCCACCCCCTCCCCCTCAACTTTAGCATTAACCTTTCTCTCTCTCTCAACAAAAGCCAAACTCTTTCAAAGCCAATCTGATTGAAATTCAAAAACTTTCTAGGGCCTCTGCACCACTCTCTACTCCTCCCCATATTGACAGCCGCTTACCAGCTCCTCCCCAACCTTCCAACCCCTCCCCCCCCAGCAATGTAGAAAATAGCGGGACAAAGGGCTCTCCCACCCCCTTCCCCCCTGCACAAGACTCTCCCTTTGTATCATTGTATCACTTCAGGCTGGTGGAAGAGGAGAGCTGGCTCTGGGCTCTCCATTGTCTCTCGCCATCCCCACCCCCACTGCCTTCTGCATCTTGGGGGCCTAAAGCTGGGCTCAGCTTAGTTGGCCAAACCAAGAGAAGTTGGGGCCTCTGTGGGGAGCTCAAGGCCCACCCTCTGACAGGGGAAGAAAAGAGCCAAGAGCAAGTCTGGGCCAAAAGGGCACCAGGCCCCAAGGCTCCCTGGCCTCGCATCATGGACTCCCAGTGGACCTAGCACAGCAGACCCTGGCTTGCTCCCTTATTTTCCTGGACACCAGATGGAGCTCCTCCCTCCCTCCTCCCTCTTTAGCGACTAACTCCCTCCTTCTGCAGCAGGAGCAATTAGAATAGTCTGGAAGGCCCTGGGGAAGGGAGGGGGCCCAGGTGGTAGCCAGGAGGCTATTAGAGCATAGAGAAAGGCAGCCTGGAAACACCTCCCCAAACAGGGCTGCAGCCACTGGGGAGGAAAGACCTGAACCATTTTCAATTAATTAATTAATTCAACAAGTATTTATTGAGCACCTACCATATGCTCATTGGGGAAATGGCCACGAACAAAATAAAGTCCCTTCTCACAGAGCTTACCTTCTAGTGGGCAAAGCAGATGATCAACGAATCGAATCATAATATTTCAAGTATAAGTCTCTATAGAGAAATAGAGCAAGAAAAGGGACAAAGAGTGCCAGGTGGGGGTTAGCTTATGGGGGGAGGGGTGGTGGGCGTATCGTGAAGGCCTCTGGATACCAGAATTTAGACAGAGACCTACAGGGAGGGGGTGTCTGGGAAAGGAGAATCCAGCCTGAGGGAACAGCAAGAGCAAAGGCTCTAAATTGTTGATTTAAGAACAGAAAGACTGAAGCAGAGAGATCAAAGGGCGGACCCAACAGCATGAGAGAGGAGCAGGGAGGCCAGATAACGTGGGGTCTTTGAAGCCTTGATAAGGGGTTTGGATTTTACTCAGAATGAGTAGGAAGTCAGAGGAGTCAGAGGATTTGATTTATGTTTTAAAAGGTCCTGGGGCAAGGGGAGAAAGTGGGAGACCTTAGGGGACCGTTGCAATGATCTGGGTGAGAGAGAATGGTGGCTTGCACCAGGGTACTATGGTAGAGGTGGAGAGCAGTGGTCAGATTTGGGATATAGCCTGATGGTAGAGCCATCAGGATTTGCTGATAGGCTGTATGCAAGGTGTGAGAGAAAGGAGTCAAGAATGACTTCAAGGTTTGGGGCCTGGTTCAAATGGAAGACTGAAATCGCCATTTACTGATATGGCAGAAAGAAAGGGGTTCATATGAGCCTGTGCAGTTAGAAGAATCAGGAGTTCAGTTCTGGGCTTATACATTTGAACTGCCTATTAGACATGCAACCAGAGATGTCCAGTAAGCAACTGGGTACATGAGTGTGAAGTTCAGGGGAGAGGTCTGGGCTAGAGATATACATCTGGGAGTCACCAGCATTTAGCTGGTATAAAAGCCACAAGACTGGATGAGATTATGTAGGATGGGAGTGTAGATAGAAAAGAGAAGAAATCTGTGGACCAAATCCAAGGGTACAACAAGATTTAGAGGTCAGAACCAGCAAAAGAGGAGCAGTGAGGTAGGAGAACCAAGAGAGAGAGGTGTCCTGGAAGCCAAGTGAAGCTCGACAAGGAGGGAATTGGTCAAGCATGATGTGCACTGAGGATTGGCCATTGGATCTGGCAATAGGGGAAGTCACTAGCGACCTCGACAAGAGCCATTTCAGAGGAAGGATGGGGGAAAATCTGACCAGCGAGGGTTCAAACGAGAATGAAAGGAGAAGAGGTTGACAACAAGTGTAGGCACAGGGGGCAATGGAGAAGTGGAGAAGTAGCTGTAGGGGGAAAGGGGACCAATGGAAGGTTTTTAAAAAGATGGTAAATATCATTGCATGTTTGTATGTTGACAGGAATGATCCAGTAGACAGAGAAAATATGATGATGAGATGTAAGCAGGGGAGACAATCGCTGGAACTGTGTCCTTAAGGAAGTGAGAGGGACTGGAATCCAGAGCATAAGTGGTTATCTTTCTGGAGGAGAAGCATGACCGACGTCACCCATAGCAACAGGAGAGAAAGCTGAAGAATGGTACAGACACAAATGTATTGGTACATGAGATGGTGGGAGCAGGTCGAAGTTATCTTCTGATTGCTCCATTTTCTCAATTAAATGAGAAGCAAGCATTAAGCGGAGAGAAGGCAAGAGGTGGACTTAACTAGGGTTGGAGTTTTGCTAGGAGAGTATAATGAAAGAAAGAAGAGTGAGGGAATTGAGGGTATATGCAAGGGAATAAACATAAAAGCGGGCCATGGGATCTAAGCTGGGTTAGGGGAGAAGTTAGGGCATGATGGGGGTGAGGGACAGTGAGAAGCTGGTAGGATCAGTGGCGTACAGACCCACTGGGGTTGAAATTGGGGCACAACAAAGAGCAAATCGGTGGCTGGAGGGAAGGAGACATAAAATGGACATTATGAAGGGGTACAGTCATTGGTAATGACAAGGTTTGGGGGATGAACATTGGAATCCATGACTGAGGTGGGGCAGAGGATTAGATCACTGGAGGAGAGAAGGTCAAGGAAGCAAGAGAGCAGGATATTGGAAATGATTCTCAAAGTGGGGTCCTTGGATGAGCGGCACTGGCAACCCTTGGGAACTTGTTAGAAATGCAAATCTTTGGGCTGCACTCCAGACCTACTAAATCAGAACGCAGGAGGCAGGGCCCAGTAAGCTGTGTTTTCACAAGCCCTCCTGGATGATTCGATGATTTTAACATTTGAGAACTACTGGTGTAGGGGATTTTGATGGATTGTGGAGCGGGGAGGGGTGAGAGAAGGGTCAAATTTGGGCAGTGGTTCTCAACCATGGCTGCCCAACATTCGAATCACCCTTAAAAATCCCAGCATCGAGGCTGCACTCCAGAATCAATGAAATCATAACCTGGCAGGGAGGGGGACCTTAAGGATATCAGTATTTTAAAAGTTTGTCAGGTGATTCCCATGTGCAGGCAAGGTTGAGAACCACTAGATTATGGGATAGTCAGAGCCCTAAGGGGATGACAGTTGAGGTGAGGAAGGCTTCCTGGGAGTCAGGGAGCTTCTGTGGTGAGTGAAATAAATAGAGAGCACGATGACACTGGTCCTGGTAGCCTCTGGGGCAGAATTTGGTGGTGAGGCTGGTTGTGCTACAGCTGAAGGTGTGAGAGTATTACCAGGGGCATGTGGACCTCTAGGGTTTCCACTTCACACCTGTCAATGTGTCCTTCTCTTCTGGGAATCCGGAAGAAGTGTAGTTTGGAAGGATAGACAAATCCATGAATGAAAAAAATAGGGATGTGTATCGCTCACCAAATACACTCCATAATAAATGCTGGCTTCCTTTTGGCATGCCTGGGTTTAGGGAGAAGCAACCGCCATCAAGGCCAAGTTAGGGCCAGTCGCTGCTAATCCACTGCTTCAGCCAGCAAGCTCCTTGGCCAGGCCAAGCTTTTCCCCAGCTGGTTTCTGTTTTTGTAGAAGCACAAGGAGCTTTTCATGTATCAGGCATCTTGGCCTCCAGGTCCAGTCCAGATGCCTTGGGAGTTCAGATGAGAAAAGGAACATCATTAGCTTTGGCGAAAGGTGTATCCCAAGAATTTAGGAGGCAACTTCTAGCAGAAAGAAGGGGGACATGTAAAAGGGGGTCATGGGAGCAGTAACAATATGTGCTCAATAAATGTAGATAGTAAATGAACCCAGGAGTGAGGGGAACTGTTGGACTTGGGGGCATGTGGAGATTATCAATATTCTGGGGAAGGGGAGTAAGGATGATCATATATTCACAAGGTTTGGCCTTTATGCAGGAGGACTTGATTAGGGGAGATGATCTCATTCAGTAAAACAACACTAAGGCCAAAAAGAAGGATTATCACATGGTGGTGATGGGGCAATAGAGCTATCACACACAGGTGAATGAGAGAAACTGCCATACACTGGAGTCTGATCATACGCTCATGAGACCTGGTGTTTACTCAAGATTCCAGGGGATTATCCCACACAGGTGGATAAAGGTCCAAGGGCGTAAAGGGCAGGTGATTTTATATAGAAAGGGCTCGGTCTCTAAGCATAGGGTAGAATACTGGTTGGGGGGAGGTGGGGGGAAAGGAATTATCATGGGCACACGTGCCCAGAACCAACAAGAACCTTAAGAAAGTATCTGGATTCTGGATAAGGGGGCACAATCAGAAAGAAAGACAGAAAAATGAAATATGTCTGTTATAACAGCAGGGTTTTAAAGGAACCTCCAGAGATGCTCCAGGTATTCTGGGCTCTAAGACCCAGAATTCATTTGAAAGGTGACACTAGTTTAACTCTTCTCTGCATCCAGGGAAAGGGCAGACTGGCCAGAGGAAAAATTGTCCTGGCGCTCCTCCCCCATCTCCAGGCCAGTGTCACAGAGGAGACGTTACTGGCCAGGATTCTTCTCCTTTGAAGCAATAGGCAGGTGGGCAGGAGACAGGCACAAGAGCCTTTCTGGCCGTCAGGAGTTTGGAGAGGAACCACAAGAAACTGGAGGCACCTCATGCTGCTCTCACACTATAATTAATTGTCTGCCCCAGCAGTTCCCTGTTCTCAGCATCCCCAAGTAAACATGCTTGATTGTTTTAGCTTTAGCAACTTGCTAGGTGAACAGGGGAGGCTGTTTCATTGTTGGGGGGAAGGGACAAGCTAGAATAAGAACTGGGCTCTGGACCATCGCCCACATCACACAAATCTATTATACACGGCAGCACCACATTGGACTAGAAAGCCCGATTACCGGTGAGGTGGCAAAGGGCAAGGGTGATGTGGCAAGTCTCCCTTGCCTCCTTCCGGGCACACAGCTTTCTTCCCTTACATCCAGCCCTGCAGCGTGGGGTTGGGAGGGAGCACTGGTTCATAATTTAAGCCTTCCTTCTTTCCACAGCACTCCTCATCCTGCAGGTTTTTAGCCAAAGCTAATCAGAGCAGGTTGTGCATTTCATTCATTCATTCACTCATTCATTCACCCATTCATTGTCTGCCTATAGGTCCCTCTTCCAGGGATAGCTCCTTTACTTCCACAGTTTTAGTTACTATGTAAATGTTACCGACCCTATCACCAGCCCAGACCCCTCTTCCGGGTTCCACCTGGTAAAACTGCCCGTATCCCCAACTTCACCAGGATTTCCCACAAGCACCTAAACTTCAGTATGTCAAAAGCTGAACTCACTCCCTCTTCCCTTTACATTCGTCCTTCCACCTCGGTGGATGGTCCCTTTGTTCACCCTGTCACCCAATCTTTCCCAGAGCTCCTTTTTATTCTCCACCCTACAGCCATACTGCTCCTTCTAAAACACAAATCTGTCATATTTCTGCCCCACTTACAACTCTTCAATGGCTTCTCATTGTCTTTAGGATTCAGTCCAAGCTCCTTAACAAGCATTATAAAAGCCCCACATGACCGGCCCTTGCCTACTTCTCCAGCATCATCCCTTGCCACTGTCCTCTTTATTCATTGCATCATCTCTTACCACTGTCCCATTTATTAATTCATTCAGTGAACACGTATTGAGCACTTATTACGTGCCAGACACTATTCTGAATGCTGGGATACAGCAGTGAACAAAACGGATCTCTGCCATCCCAGAGCTCCAGCCAACCTGATTTACTTTCTTTTCCCCTCTCACCTCTGGACCAATCGGTACACAGTTTATTCAGCTTAGAAAGCTCATTGTCTTCCTTCTACCAAAATGTCTCCCTACTCCAATTCCCTCTTGCCTAGTGAACTCATCATTTAGGTCTCTCTTGCTCTCCAGACTAGGTTAGGTTCCCCTAACTTCATGCTGCCAAAGCAAATTGTACCAGCCCCATCAAAACACTCGCCACATTTTATTGTAACTACTTTTCAAGTTGTCTGTATTCCCATTGGACTATATATTCTTGGAAGGCAGTCTTTGACATCATCTTGTATTCTTAGTGCCTAGCACTATTGAATTAAATAGATATTTAATTATCACCTGCTCTGTGCCAAGTACCATGAAAGCTGGAAAATATTTATCTTGCCACCCAAACTTAGCCTTTTTCTTTTTTTAAATTTCCTGTTCCTGTTAATGTTGTTACCCATTACTCTCAGCCACCTAACTTAGAAATTTTATCATGAATTTATCATGAATCTCACTTGTCCATAAATCAAAATTTTAGTAAGTCCAATAGATTTTCCAGTTCTGTAATCTATCTTTAGTTTATCCCCTCTTTTCTATCCTCACTATTACTGTTTCAGTTCAAGTCTTCATGATATCTTATTTTTAGACAACTTTATTGAGATATAATTTATATACCATACAATAGATCCATTAAAAGTATAAAATTCAATGTTCTGGGTATACTCAGAGGGTTGTGCAGCCATCGCCACAATGAATTTTAGAACATTTTCATCAACCCCCCAAAATTCATACCTTTAAGCTATTACCCCCAATCCTCCTATTCCCCCAGTCCTAGGCAACTACTAATATACTATCTCTTTCTATAGATTTGCCTGTTCTGGACATTTCACATAGATGGAATCAAACAATACATGGCCTTTTGTGTCTGGTTTCTTTCACTTAGCATGATGTATGCAAGGTTCATAAATGTTACAGCATGTATCAGTACTTCATTCCTGTTTTTCCCTACCTTTATTGAGATATAATTGACATATAACATTGTACAAGTTTAAGTTGTACAATGTGTTGATCTGATACACATATATTGCAAAATGATTACCACAGTAGTGTTAGTTTATACCTCCATCACCTCACATAATTACCATTTCTTTTTTGTGGTGACAATATTTAAGATTTATTCCCTTATCAACTTTCAAATATATAATACAGTATTAAAATACATAATCACCATACTGTACATTAGCTCCCCAGAACTTATTCATCTTATAACTGTCAGTTTGTACCCTTTGACCAATATTTCTCCATTTCCCGCACCCACCAACTTCTGGCAACCACCATTCTATTCTGTTTCTATGAGTTTGGCTTGTTTAGATTCCACAAATAAGTGATATCATACTTTGTCTTTCTCTGTCTGACTTATTTCACTTAGCATAATTCTTTCAAGGTCCATCCATATTGTCACAAATGGTGGAATTTCCTTCTGTTTTAATGGCTGAATACTATTACTTTATATATGTATATACCACATTTTCTTTATCCATTCATCTGTTGATGGACACTTAGGTTGTTTCCATGTCTTGGCTATTGTGAATAGTGCTTCAATGAACATGGGAGTGCAGATACGTCTTCAAGATCCTGATTTCATTTCCTTTGGATACATACCCAGAGGTGGGATTGCTGGACGGTATACTAATTCTATTTTTAATTTTTTGAGGAACCTTCATACCGTTTTCCATAGTAGCTGCACCAATTTACATTCCCACCAACAGGGCACAAGGGTTTCTTTTTCTCCACATCCTCACCAACACTTACCTCTTGTCTTCTTGATGATAGCCATTATAAAATGTGTTAGGTGGTATCTCACTGTGGTTTAGATTTGCATTTCCCTGATGATTAGTGATACTGAGCACCTTTTCATGTACTTATTGGCCATTTATATGTCTTCTCTGGAAAAATGTCTATTCAGATCCTCTGCTCATTTTATTTTATTTTTTTTTGGCCGTGCTGTGTGGCTTGTGGGATCTTAGTTCCCTGACCAGGGAATGAACCTGGGCCCTCAGCAGCGGAAGTGCAGAGTCCCAACTACTGGACTTCTGGGGAATTCCCCTCTGCTCAATTTTTAATCAGATTTTTTCCTATTGAGTTGTATATGTTCCTTATACATTTTGAATATTAACCCCTTATCCAATATATGATTTGCAAATATTTTCTCCCATTCCATAGGTTGCCTTTTCAATTTGTTGACTGTTTCTTTTGCTGTGCAGAAACTTTTTAGTTTGATATAGTCCCACTTATTTATTTTTGCTTTTGTTGCTTGTGCTTTTGTTATATCCAAAAAGTCATTGTCAAGACCAGTGTCAAGGAGCTTTTCTCTTTGTTTTCTCCTGGAAGTTTTATGGTTTCAGATCTTACGTTTAAGTCTTTAATCAATTTAGAAGTAATTTTTGTGAGTGGTGTAAGATAGGGGTCCAGTTTCATTCTTCTGCATGTAATCATCTAGCTTTCCCAGCACCATTTATTGAAGAGACTATCCTTTCTCCAGTGAGTATTCTGGGATCCCTTGTATGAGGGTTTATTTCTGGGCTCTCAGTTCTATTCCATCGCTCTACATGTCTATTTTTATTCCAGTACCATGCTGTTTTGATTACTATAGCTTTGTAGTATAGTTTGAAACCAGAAAGTGTGGTGCCTCCAGCTTCGTTCTTTTATCTCAGGATTACTTTGGCTATTCAGGGCCTTTTGGGGTTCCATGCAAATTTTAGGACTGTTTGTTCTATTTCTGTGAAAAATGCCATTGGAATTTTGTGAGTGATTATGCTGAATCTATAGATGGCTTTGGATAGTATGGACGTTTTGACAATATTAATTCTTCTGATCCATGAACATGGGATATCTTTCTACTTCTTTGTGTCTTCTTCAGTTTCTTTCATCAAAGTCTTATAGTTTTCAGTGTACAGATCTTTCACCTCCTTGGTTAAGGTTATTCTGATGTAGTTTATTGTTATTGATGCTACTGTGAATGGCAATGCTTTCTTTCTTTCTTTTTCAGATATTTAATTGTTAGTGTATACAACTGATTTCTGTATGTTGATTTTGTATCCTGCCACTTTACTGAATGTGTTGATTAGTTCTAGCAGTTTCTTTTTTGGCAGAGTTTTTAGGATTTTCTACATATAAAATCATATCGTCAGTAAACAGAGACAATTTTACTTCTTCCTTTCTGATTTTGACACCTTCCCCCACCTCTTTTCTTGCCTGATTGCTATGGCTAGGACTTCCAATACTATGTTGAATAGGAATGTGAGAATGGGCATCCTTTTCTTATTCCCGAAACAGGAAAAGCTTTTACCCTTTTAGTGTTGAGTATGATGTTATTGGTGGGCTTGTCATATATGGCCTTTATTATGTTGTGGAGTGTTCCTTCTATAAGCAAGTTTTCAAGAGTTTTTATCATGAAAGGATGTTGTGTTTTGTCAAATGCTTTTTCTGCATCTATTGAGATGGTCATATAGTGTATCACATTTATTGATTTGCCTATGTTGAACCATCCTTGCATCCCAAGGATAAATTCCACTTGATCACGGTGTATGATCCTTTCAATGTGCTGTTGAATTCAGTTTGCTAATTTTTTTTTTTGAGAATTTTTAGGTCTATGTTCATCAGGGATAGTGGCCTATAGTTTTCTTTTCTTGCTGTGTCCTTATCTGGCTTTGGTATCAGGGTAGTGCTGGCCTTATAAAATGAGTTTGGGTGTGTTCCCTCCTCTTCAGTTTTTGGGAAGAATTTGAGAAGGATTGGTGTTAACTCTTCTTTAAATGTTTGGTATTTATTGCTTTTTATGGCTGAATACTATTCATTGTATAGATAAATCATTTTTTGTTTATCCATTCATCAGTTGATGGATATTTAGATTGTTTCCCTGTTTTGGCTATTATGAATAATGCTTCTGTGAACATCAGTGTACAAGTTTTTGTGTGGACATATGGTTTCAGTTCTCTTGATTAAATATCTAGGAGTAGAACAGCTGGGTCAAATGGTAACTCTATGTTTAACTTTTGGGGGAGCCGCCAGACTGTTTTGCAAAGTGGTTGCAACATTTTATATCCCCAAAAGGAGTTTACTAGTGTTCCAATTTCTCCACATCCTCACCAATACTTGCTATTGCCTGACTTTTGATTATAACCATCCTAGTGGGTGTGAAATAGAATCTCACTGTGGTTTCGTGTTGCATTTCCCTGATAACTAATGATATTGAGCATCTTTTCATGTGTTTAGTGAGCATTCACATATCTTCTTTAGAGAAATACCTATTCAAATCCTTTGCCCATTTTAACATTGGGTTATTCTTTTTATTATTCAATTTACTCCTTTCTTTCCTATCTGGATAGCTTTTATTTCATTTTCTTGCCTAATTGCTCTGTATAGAACCTCAATATTGAAAAGAAGTGATGAGAGTGTACATCTTGCCTTGTTCCTGATCTCAGCAGGAAAGCATCCAGTGTTTCACCACTGAGGAAGTTCCCTTCTATTCTTAGTTTGTTGAGTGTTTTTTTATCATGAAGCACTGCTGAATTTTGTCATTTTTTGGTATCTATTGAGATCATCATGTGGCTTTTGCCCTCTATTCTATTAGTATGGTGTACTGCATTGATTTATTCATATGTCAAACCAACTTTGCATTCCTGTGGTAAATCCCATTTGGTCATGGTGCATAATCCTTTTTAGATGTTGCTGGATTTGGTTTGCTATAATTTTACTGAGGATTTTTGCACATATATTCATAAGGGGTCTGTAGTTTTATTTTCTTGTGATGTATTTGCCTGGTTTTGGTATCAGAGTAATACTGGCCTCACAGAATGATTTGGGAAGGGTTCCCTCCTCTTCTATGTTTTGTAAGAGTTTGTCAAGGATTGGTATTAATTGCTCTTTAAAAGTTTGGTTGAATTCACCTGTGAAACCATCTGCGCTTGGGGTTTTCTTTGTGGGAAGTTTCAAAAGCACTAATTCACTTTCTTTACCTGTTATAGGTCTATACAGATTTTATTTCTTTTTGAATCACTGTTGGTAGTTTGCATTTTTTCTAGAAACTTGTCCATTTTATCTAAGTTATCTAATTTTTTGGCATATAGTTTTTTATAGTATTCCCTTATTATGTTTTTTTATTTCTGTAAGATTGGTAGTAATGTCTCCTCTTTCATTTCTAATTTTGGTAATTTCATTCTTCTCTCTCTCTCTCTGTTTAGTCTAACTAAAGTTTCCTCCATTTGTTGATCTTTCTAAAGAGACAACTTTTGGTTTTGTTGATTTTCTCTTTTGTTTTTCTTTTCTATATTTCACTTATTCATTCTCTAGTCTTTATTATTTCCTTCCTTCTGCTTACTTTGGGTTTTCAGACTTACTTCATTTGCTGTTCTTTTTCTAGTTTCTTAAGTTGAAAGTTTGGGTTATTGAATTGAGCTATTTCTTCTTATTTATTTATTAAATTTATTTATTTTTGGCTGCATTGGGTCTTTGTTGCTGCACGTGGGCTTTCTCTAGTTGCAGCGAGAGGGGGCTACTCTTCATTGCAGTGCACGGGCTTCTCACTGTGGTGGTTTCTCTTATTGCGGAGCATGGGCTCTAGGCGTGCAGGCTTCAGTAGTTGTGGCTCGCGGGCTCTAGAGCACAGGCTCAGTAGTTGTGGTGCACGGGCTTAGTTGCTCCGCGGCATGTGGGATCTCCCCGGACCAGGGCTTGACCCCTGTCCCCTGGATTGGCAGGCGGATTCTTAACCACTGCACCACAAGGGAGGCCCTTTTCTTTTTAAAATATAGATGTTTATAGCTATAAATTTCCCTCTGAGCACTGCTTTAGCTGCAGCCCATAAGTTTTGATACTTTGTGTATCATTTTCATTCATCTCAGTTTTTAATTTCCCTTTTGATTTCTTCTCTGATCCTTCATTATTTGTCTTTAACTATCCCTAAGAAAGGTATCCAGTATTTCCCTTTCTAGTTGATGTTACATTTTGCTACCCAACTAGTCTTATGAAAAACAGTTTAGTTTAATAAACATTTGTTGAGTACCTACTATGTTCAAGCTGAGGGTTGGGAATACAAAAATATTTAAGATAGTTCCTGCACTGAAGTAATTCACAGTACAGTGGGAGAGATGACCCTGAAACAGACAATTGTAATATAAGTTGATAAATCCAGTGACAGACTTATATTTAAAGTACAAAAGAATATAGAAAAGAAAGTGATTAGCTCTGTCTAGCAGAGTAGATTTCACAATGGTGATAATTACTGAGCAGGGTTTCTAAGGACAATCAGTAACTCTTTAGTTAGGCAAAATAATGAAAGACCATTTCCCAGGCAGTGGAAATAGTATGGGTGAAGACTTAGAGTTGTGAAACAAAGTAGTGTATTTAAGACCACCCTCTCCCCCATCTTTAGTCTATGAGATTCTGATGAAGCAGATTTTACCCCTCACTCCCGGCTGATGGATCTGACCCAGACATAAGAGCATTGTTTCAGAAATGAGCACAAGTCAAAGTCAAAAGGATACACTGGGACTTTAACTGTGGTTTTGAGAAAAAGACATTTCCTTTTTCATGCTGGAAAATACCTAATAGGCAGCTGAAAATCCAAGTCATCCTCATGTGGTTGAAACCAGGGAGATGGAGGAGAGCCAAGAGAGAGTGCCTGTCACATAGTGGGAACTCAATAAATATTCATTGAATGAATGAATACATGAACAATGTGGAGAACAGAATCCTGAGGAAAACAAGGAACTCCTGAAAGCCATCTCATCTTCCTCTGAACTCCCACAACTTCTCAGAATTCTTCTTATGGTGTTTTATAGTTATCTCTAAATCTGCATGATCTCGGGCTTCCCTGGTGGCGCAGTGGTTGAGAGTCTGCCTGCCAATGCAGGGGACGCGGGTTCGAGCCCTGGTCTGGGAGGATCCCACATGCCGCGGAGCAACTAAGCCCGTGTGCCACAACTACTGAGCCTGCGCATCTGGAGCCTGTGCCCCGCAACAAGAGAGGCCCCCACAGTGAAAGGCCCGCGCACCGCGATGAAGAGTGGCCCCCGCTTGCCTCAACTAGAGAAAGCCCTCGCACAGAAACGAAGACCCAACACAACCATAAATAAATAAATAAATAAATTAAATCTGCATGATCTCTTCTCTTAGGATCTAATGCTTTTCTGACCATAGTTACTTGTGTCATATATAAGATTTTATATTATCTGGCCCTACCTCTTCAACTTCAACTTTTATCATTCTAGCAGTATTTTAAAACTTGCTGCACCCTGAACATGCCACACACACTTGTCTTTGTTCTTTCCATATTCTACCCTCTCCTCCAGAATACTTCGCCTATTGAGAACTAACCAAGAACCTGTCACTTGCAAAGTGAGATCTATTAGTGGAGGGTGATATCAACTTAAGAGTGTATTTTAATGAAATACAATAGAATAGAGTAAGGTAGAAAATGGCAGAGTGCATTGCATAAAGTATGGATAAGTATTACCTTTGTGAAACTTTTGTTTCAGTTGGTGGGTATGTAATGAGTCACACTGTAAAACATATATCTTACTGTAAATCACAGTGTAAAAAGTTTAAAGGCCTAAGACACCACTATTACCAAGGTGACCAGGTCTTTGGTTTAGAACTCAAACAACTAAGAATGCCCAGAGACTTCCCTCCCTGTGTCTCTAACTGAAAGTTTGAAACTTTGTCCCCAAGTCCAAACTCTGAAGAAGGGTTGCAAGTCAGGTTAGAGTCTTTACTTCTGTGGCAGCAACAACATTTTTTAAAACTGTCTTTTCAAATCTATCACACAGATTTAGATCTAACACACTTGCTCATAGCAGTTTGCTGCTGTTAACTATGCTACTTAAAATAATAGCACTTACTGAGCACTTGCTGTTTTCCAGGCATTGTTCTTAGTTCTTTTCATGTACTATCTTATTTATACCTTACGACAACCCTAGAGGTAGGTAATATTATTGCCAATTTCATTTTATAGAGTGGAGAGATTGAGGTATGGAGATATTGACTCAACTTTCCCAAGGCCACACGGCTAGGAGGTGGTAGAGCTAAGATTTGAACCCTGCCGTCTAGCTTCCCAGCCCATGCTCTTAACCACTAAGCTCCCTGGCCTCCCAAGTAGCTTTCTTGTTAAACAGACACATGTATGTCTCATGGAACAGCTCTCCTGAAATGGCCCTGAGTAGCTGTTGCCTGAAGAATGTTCTCTCTGCTGTGGATCCTAGCTTTTCTAACCATCCATTTTGATCAAGAACAGCCTAATTGGGCTTCCCTGGTGGCGCAGTGGTTGAGAATCTGCCTGCTAATGCAGGGGACACGGGTTCGAGCCCTGGCCTGGGAAGATCCCACATGCCACGGAGCAGCTGGGCCCGTGAGCCACAACTACTGAGCCTGCGCGTCTGGAGCCTGTGCCCCGCGACGGGAGGGGCCGCGATAGTGAAAGGCCCGCGCACCGCGATGAAGAGCGGTCCCTGCACCGCGATGAAGAGTGGCCCCCACTTGCCTCAACTAGAGAAAGCCCTCGCATGAACCGAAGACCCAACACAGCCAAAAATAAAATAAAATAAATAAATAAAGTAGCTATAAAAAAAAAAAAGAAAAGTGCTTTAAAAAAAAAAAAAAAAAAAAAAAAAGAACAGCCTAATTTATTTGGCTCTGGGTCTGTAGTTCAATGTTAATCTGCAGGTTGATTTAAACTCTCACTAGTTCCCTTGGAGAGAGAGAAAAGAAGGAGGAAAATGAGGCCAAAATTCATCCCAATTTTTAAAGTTATTTTTAAAAAGCAAGATGATGGGGGAAGACAGCATACGTCTGTCTCTTAAAAGGAAGGAGCCTCTGTCTCCTGCCCATGATTGTCTCTGACTTTGAAGCTCTGCTCCCCGCTGGAGACTCTGAGCTCTCTCTGCTCTGGGCACTCTCTTAGCCCGTGGACTCCTGTGGAAGGTGATGAGGACAAAATTGGGACAGGTCGCCCAAAAGACCCCCCCTTCCTTTGCTCTGAGTGAATGCTCTCTCTTTCTGAAAATTCTCAGCTTTATCTAAGAAAGGGAAAGGGCAGACCCTATTTCATAAGAAGAAGGGAAGAGGGTCTGGGAGACTGTTCCTTCCCCAAGTATTCAGTGAGATACTGAATAACGGAGAAAAGAGTCAGAGAAAGGACAAAAAAAATAAAAAATAAAAAAAATAAAATGACACAGCACAGCTCTGAGCCCCTCTCCTATCAGGTTTTACAGAGGGGCAATAGATTTTCTTCATTGCCAGCCCTGACTTATCGCAGCCTTGTTTTTAATGAGGTATAATAAGGGGAACATTTTGTAACAACACGGTTCCCCTATTTTATCCCGCAAACAGCTGTGTCATGCTTGTGGCTGGAAGAATGAATCATATCTCTGCCTGCATATGCTAACTCCCATGTAATTACCCCAGCATCTTAAATAAAGCAGGCCCTAAACCTGTCGCTCACATTACAAGCAAACGGTGCAGACCTTGTGAGGGGGGCCTCTATCATTACAATTAATTTATCACAGAAGCAACTGAGATTAGAGGCTAGAATTAAAACCCAGAGCATGGAGAGTCACGGTAGTGACACTGACACACAGGCTCTTGAGAGGCGGCTGGCTCCAGCGGCTGCCTGACTAATGCCTTTCCTGGGGAAAAGGAGCCTGAGCTGCATTTGGTTTTCTTTACATTTTTCCCACTCAAAGATTTTACTAAAGTGATTTCATTGTCTCTCTTGATTCAAAACGATGTTGGAAAAATTCTACCTGGTACTTAACCAGAACTCTGAACAGGAGTCACCATTTTCTCATTCTTAAACGACCACGTTCTCTCCATGCGAACAATCCCCCTGAGACCTCCCATTTGTTTTTGTTATTAGAAAGGAATTTCTTCTGACATCAGTTTGCTTCCTTTCAGGGGGCAGGAGATTGAGGGGAGGGGGAAAGAGCCCAGAGAATTTGCTTCCAATAGAAAAATACTGTTTGCGTCTCCTCAGGCAGTGTTTCTCACCGAGGTTCCTCAGCTGAACCAGAGAGACAGAAAAATTACTTGAGTAACTGTTTCCTTAGTTCTCCCAAGGGTGGTACCACTAGTACATCTAGATGGTACATCCTAGATGCATAGGAGAGAGGTCGATTCATTACATTCAAGGGGGACCTTAGCACGTTCATGCTCACCCTGATTGAAAGAGGCTGCAGAGAGACCATTAGACTGACTCTGTTACAGCATTGTTCAGAGAGCCCAGCAGAGAACCCCCCTCCCAGTCCAGGGTCAGCTCCCGTCCCAGTCAGAGCAGTTCTCACTCACCCCCCACCCCCATGCATGGGCTCTCATTAATGGGTGGATAGTGCCTTTTCCAGACATCCTAACCTAAAAGCTGAATTAGAATATGCTAGGCCTCCAGGCATTGGCGGATCCCGTTTTTGTCATCGCTGTCGTTGTCACCAGAGCTCAATAGTCTGCTCTCTCTGTCAGCTCCACACTATGCAGCCAAGCCTACTGTGTGCCCACCGAGGCCCATCTCCTCTCCTTCCCGGGCACAAAGCTGCACCGCCTTTCCCAGCTTCCCTTGCCCTGAGATGTGACGGAACTCTGCTTGTTGGATTGCAGGTGGAGGGGATGTATGCCACTTCCCCTGGGCCAGTAAAGGTCTCCCACTTTCTCCTCCATGTTCTCCTTCTTTCTCAAATGGCAGCTAGAACATCCAGCAGAGGGTTCTGAACCCTAGGGGTTGATGGACCTGAATTCCAAAATCACCACCATGAGGCTGCCTTCTAAACAGGGTTTGTTTGATGTAGTAATTACCCTATCCCGGCTAATAAAGCCTGCAAATGAGATGACTCAACCCCTTCCTCAGAGGCTGTACAGCTTATGAAGAGCAGGGAAGGAAGGAGAACCTGGAGCATAAGGCTGGGAAAGCAGATTTCGGAGACATTTCAGCACTTGGATAGGATAAGGGGCTTAGGACAGCGGAGGCCGGCTGTGGGCCCAGATGCTGGACCTGGGAAAGGCTGTGCACAGTTCCTTGGTCCCTCACACACCTGGCACATTTCATTCTGATAGCGTCTGGAAGGCTCAAGGGAGAAAAGGTAATAAGGGGGAAGTATTTGAAAATCTGACTCAAATAGAATAATAAACATGTATGTGAAAGCAAACTCTAAATCATAATCTCAAATCAGATCAAGTCGCACCACTGCTTACACTCTTTGGCTCTCCTTGATCTGGTTCCTTGTCTACCCTGGCACTGCTTGTTCTCACAGCTCCCTGGACACATCTTCATCAGACACCTTTTTGGGATAATCTGCTTGCCCGCTGGCTTGGGAATTCTTCAAGGTCAGGAGAAGAGCCTCATTTGTCTCTGTACACCCTCAGCTGGCTCAGGGCCTGGAGCTCAGTCCTGGCTCAGTATCTGCTAAATGAATGGGCACCAAGCATTGCATGTGTTAATATGACGAGTCTATTTTCTGATACGGGCGTGGCTCTCCCCCTCTCCTTACTCTATAGTGGTGCTGTGAAACTGGAGATAGTCCTCCACATACTTCCTTTCAGTCTTCTTTCTGATCAAGGGCAGGTATTTGAAAGCTGGGCTTCTGGCATTGAGCAAGGTAGAGCAGACTTAACTGGCTTACAAGGAGATGGGAATTACCCCTGGAAAGGTGTATGTTTACACTATGCTTGAAATAGCCATCAGCTGTGCCAAGGCTGCACTGTGAAATAGGAAAAATCCCACTTCCGATCCCCTAGAACTCAAGTACCTCATGACTACCAGAACACAGCTCCTTTTCTTTTTACTGATAGACTTTTAGCTCCATTTAAGCCATGCATCACTCACTGAGAGAAGGAACGCAAAAATACTTTGAAAAATATGCAGTATTTGCAGGGGAACAGATTGGTATCAGTGTCAGTCTGATCTCCCTCCTTCCCTTGAACGTCTTCACTGCAGCACACTCTCCCCACTCCTCCGGCCCACTCAAGAAGGGAGGCTACAGAGGTCTAGATTGGACAGTGCTGGTCTGGCTTGGTTTAATCTCGTTTAAAAAAATACTATTCCACTATGGAAAAATGAATTGAATCAGCATGGAACAGAAGTTAAGAGTGTGGGCTCAAGGCTGGACTGACTGTGTTCAAGTCCCAGCTCTGCTACTTATAAGGTGATAAGTCTCAGGAAAAACACTTAACCTCTTTAAGACTCTTATGTTTTTAATCTGTAAAATGGGGATGAAAAAAACCCAAGTTCACAGGACTGAAGTATTGCATGCAAACGTTTGGCACAATGTCTGACAAATAAAAGGCACCCGAAAATGTTAGCTGTAATTGTTTGGCTTCCTATCTCTGAATTAACACCCATCTTCTCCTTGTGCCCTCTTGTTACAACTGAGACAATGACCCTCTTCCTATTAAAGTCTAGCCCTGGGACTTCTCTGGTGGCGCAGTGGTTAAGAATCTGCCTGCCAATGCAGGGGACACGGGTTTGATCCCTGGTCTGGGAAGATCCCACATGCCGCGGAGCAACTAAGCCCATGTGCCATAACTACTGAGCCCGCGAGCCACAACTACTGAAGCCCACACACCTAGAGCCTTTGCTCCGCAACAAGAGAAGTTACTGCAATGAGAAGCCCCCGCAATGAGAAGCCCGCGCACTGCAACGAAGAGTAGCTGCCTCTCACCACAACTAGAGAAAGCCCACGCACAGCAACGAAGACCCAAAGCAGCCAAAAATAAGTAAATAAATAAATAAATTTATGTGTAAAAAAAGAAACAAATAGAAATTTAAAATAAATAAATAAAAAATAAAGTCTAGTCCTCCCCATGTACTCTGGATCCCATCCCTCCTTGCCTTTTAAAAACTGCTTCATTAATCATCATCTCTCTTTCTTGCACTACCAGTCTTTTTCTTTTCTGGATCATTTCAATCAGCATACACACGTGCACTGGTATCTTCTATCAAAAAAAAAAAATCCTTCACTTAATTTACACTTAAATGTAAATTGATACAGCCACTATGGAGAACAGTATGGAGGTTCCTTAAAAAACTAAAAATAGATTTACCATATGATCCAGCAATCCCACTACTGGGCGTATACCCAGAGAAAACCACAATTCAAAAAGACACATGCACCCCAATGTTCATTGCAGCACTATTTACAATAGCCAGGTCATGGAAGCAACCTAAATGCCCATCGACAGACGAATGGTTAAAGAAGTTGTGGTACATATATACAATGGAATATTACTCAGCCATAAAAAGGAATGAAATTGAGTCATTTGCTGAGACGTGGGTAGATCTAGAGACTGTCTTACAGAGTGAAGTAAGTCAGAAAGAGAAAAACAAATATCGTATATTAATGCATGTATGTGGAACCTAGAAAAATGGTACAGATGAGCCGGTTTGCAGGGCAGAAGTTGAGACATAGATGTAGAGAACAGACATATGGACACCAAGGGGGGAAAACTGTGGTGCGGTGGGGATGGTGGTGTGCTGAATTGGGCGATTGGGATTGACATGTATACACTGATGTGTATAAAATTGATGACTAACAAGAACCTGCAGTATAAAAAAACCAAACAAACAAAACAACTAATACTAAACTTTCATTGGGTTATTTGTATGGAAATATGTTAATAGAAATGTTTCAGACATTACATGAAATTTCTAAAAATCTTATATGTTCTGGTATAATGTTATAAGTCATAATTCTAGTTATTCCTTTAAAATGTATATCTCAGAAAAAAAAAAAAGATTAACTATGAGTTGAACCTGGATGATGGATACAGAAGAGTTCATTATACTGCTATTTTTGTTTATATTTTATTGTTTTTATTGTTTTCTATAATAAAATGTTTTTAAAAATTAAAAAAAAAACTAAAAAAAAAATCCTTCACTTAAACCCACATCCTCTCCACCTGACATCATATTTTTATGCTCTTCTTTATAGCCAATCATTTCCAAGATATTGTCTACATCTGCAGTATACCTTTTCTCACCTCCCCTTAACTCTTCAATTCATGTCAATTTGAATTTTCCCTGTCACTCCACTAAAATGGCTCTCAAGGTTACCCGCCCTCCATATTGCCAAATCCTGAAGACATGTCTCTTTCTCTGATCTCTCAGTAGCATTTGATAAAGCTTACCATTTGTTCTTTTTAAGAACACTCCCCCTCCTGCTCCTTGGTTTTACCATATCTCTGTCCACTCCTTCTCAGACTTTCTTCTTTTCTTCTACTAAATATTTAAATGTTAGAGTTCTCCAGGGGTTGGATCTTTGATCCAATCAATCCAAACTGATTCTTAAAAAAATAATAATAATGAGGTGTTGTTATAACAAAAACAACAGAACATCTGAAATATATGACACCAGCTTTGGAGCTAGATAGTGGGCAGTAAGGAAGCTGGTATAAAAGTCAGGAATAATAGCAACTTGTATTATGTAGTGGTAAAGCATTTGGCTAAACGATATAATCTGGAAGGCAGAAAATGTATCTAATGAACCAGTAGAGTTGGAGGAGGAGACTTTATGGCAAAATACGGAAAGCATGAGCTGGTTGCTTTTAGCTACATTTGTTGAGGCACTAACAAGAAAGAGATAAACTCAAAGAGAACTGGCTAGTTTGCAAGCAGAGTTCAGCAGGAATATTGAGAACCCAGAACTTATTGGGTTGAAAAACAAAACTTTCTCATCTCCAGCCTCTCTAGTAAAAGATCTTCAAATTAAGATCCATCCTGGGGCTAAAGATCAAATCCATGGTGCTGCCAGAAGATAAAGTTTCAAGGTGAATTCAAAATCGAGGGTCTTCATTAAGCTCTGAAAAAAACAAGGCAGCATTTAACAGGCTCTTTCAGTTGGAAAAGAGGCTTCTAGAAGGCTTATGAGCATGGTTCTACAGCAGCCTGACATACCCAGAGTACCAGTACTTAAGTCTGGATAGATCATGCCTTGTATGAACTGTAGGTATGGCTTGTGGCACATAGAACTGATTAGTATTGGATACGTGGGAAACCCACAAAGTTTGTGAGACAGTTGTATTGGCAAATACACTGCCAGTTCCAGCTAAAAGGGACGGAGACTGTTCAAGATGTAAAAATATCTCTGAGCTCCCAAATTTCTACAGCCAGGCAGTACACTGAAAAAGCTGCCCAGCCACCAAAAAAGGCATATTATTCAATGTCCTCTTCAGAATTATCCAAGGATGATGGAAAAGTTAGGGCTTTCTGAGTCATGGAAAACAATGGATTGGAGACCCACTCCCAGTAATCAGAACCAGGGCCTAATCAGGGAACATTCCCAACTCCCAGCATGGTAGGACCTGTTAACATTTGCCCAGTAGAATTTCAGAACTGCTATGGACTGGTGATTTCTATGTACATTTAGTTCTACCCTTTTTTAATGAAATAATTTATTGCTGTTATCATGTACTTTTCCACCACTCTATGTTTTTTTTTTAATTTTTTATTTATTTATTTATTTTTAAAAAATAGTATTTATTTATTTATTTATTTATTTTTGGCTGTGTTGGGTCTTTGTTTCTGTGCAAGGGCTTTCTCCACTTGCGGCGAGCGGGGGCCACTCTTCATCGTGGTGCTCTGGCCTCTCACTATTGTGGCCTCTCCTGTTGCAGAGCACAAGCTCCAGACGCGCAGGCTCAGTAGTTGTGGTGCACGGGCCCAGCTGTTCCGCGGCATGTGGGATCTTCCCAGACCAGGGCTCGAGCCCGTGTCCCCTGCATTAGCAGGCAGATTCTCAACCACTGCGCCACCAGGGAAGCCCCCGCCACTCTATGTTGAATTGGGGGCAGGGGATGGTTGATTTTTTTTTTTTAGTTCTTAGGTTTTCAGATCAAGAGAAACCATATTTAGACCTGACATGGATATAACATGATCCTTTAAGCCAGGAACAATGATTCAGATAAAATTTGGGCAAGTCTTGGGATTGTGAGTGAGTGTATTTTACAGGTGAGAGGATTGTGAATATTCATGAACAAGAGGTAGACTGTGATTGATTAGATTATTGTTCCAGACTCCACGGGAGTTTACTTTCCTGCTCCTTGATTTTTGGCTCAGTTATGTGATTATTTTGGCCAGTGGTATACGGAGTCAAAAATGACCCAAACATGGGCTTGAAATATGCTTGTGTGGTTGGCCCTCCTGAGGAGAAGAGTTCTTCCCAGGTAGCTGCCACCTCTTCAGCCAAAGCTGCAGAATGAACATCCATGGATCAAACTAGAGCTCAACCTCCTGCAAGGAGCAGAGATGCCTGGTCAAGTGGAACTTAGATCAGCCAACCTACAGATGCATGAGAAATAAGTGCTACTGCTGTATTCAGCTGAGATTTTTGTAATTGTTTGTTACGTAGCAATAGCTAACTGGTTCTTTCTTATTCTTCAGAACACTGGTGCCCCCGGTTCTTTCTCATCCTTCAAATGCAACAAGCACTTTTCTGCCTCAGGACTGTTAAAATAACCTGTTCCTTCTTTTTGAACATGGCTTTGCTCATTGCAGGTCTTAACTTCAGATCTTTATTTAAATGCATTTCTTCAGAGACCACCCTTAGTAGATCATCCAATTATTCTATATCTTTGTGCCATTTCTTTCATAGTACTCATCCTCATTTGTACAATAAATATTTATGTTTCCTTATTTGTTTCCCGCTGGACTATAAGCCTTGTAAAGGAGAGGACCATGTCCATTTATTCACTAATGCATTCTCAAAGTCTAGGATTAAGACTGGTGCATAGTAGGTTATCAATAGATATGTTGGGGAACACTTGGCATACTCTTTGGACTACTCAGAAAGCAGCTTTAAGAATGTAATTCAGTTTATTTCCATTCTTCTTACTTTTAATAATAACTGTTTTGTTCCCTTCCTAATGAGCTGTGTTTCCCAAGGAACTAGGTTGCCTCTTTGGTAACCAAACCAACCAATCTAACTGATGGGCTCCTTGCACATCACTGTGTTTCATTGCTTCTGGACAAATATTATGACTTGGGGTCAAAGACAGATGCAGGTGAGGCCATCTGCTGTTTCTGCCAAGGCCAGGGCAAATTTTTTCACAAACTTTGGTTGGTGTATTCTATCTGTTCCAAAAACATAAACTTCCCCACAAAAACACACACAGACGCACAGAGCTTGGTTCAAAGCTACGGTGGAAACCTGAGGCCCAAGGGTATCATCAGCCCGATGGCTCCAAGCCCACACACTGGTGACTCCAACATATACCTTCTCCAAGCCACCTCCAGCTTCCTCCCTGTAGCATCTTTTGCCCCTGCTGCAAGGTCCCAATGTCAGTCTCTGCAATATTTCTGAGGCCACAGACCGCACACTGGGGTCTCTTGTAAACCTGGAGGTCCTCTTTTAAGGGAGGGGAGGAAAGAAGACCCAAAACCTGGATCCTGGTACAAGCTACCACGCTAAGTGAATTGTTTCTGGAGGTCTGGCTTTCTGGCTTCCTAACCCCAAGCTTCTCCAAGTCAAGATCTGTGACTTCAATTTCTATACTTTTCTACTTTCTTTTCCTTCTTTGAGGCTTAAAATTGTATTAAATGTTATATCTGAGTTATATGATACACAGATATCATATCATATATGATATGAAGCAAAATAATAAATGAACATTTGTGGACCACCGTCCAACTTAAGACATAGAACATGACCGCTAATAGTTATGTTGTCTTTCTGGATTCCATCTTCCTATCTCTTCCATCCCACTCATGTAACCACCATCCCGGATTTTTTCCTCCTCAGATCCTTATTTTTCTCTATAGTTTACCAAAAATGTATGTTTTTAAGCAATATATGGCTTGCTTTGGAACTTTATGAGTGTATCACACCATATGTATTCTTCTGCAACTGGCTTTTCTTACTCAACATTATATTTCTAAGAGTTCTCTGTGTTGATTCATATGGTTGTAATGCTTTCATTTGCACAACTCTATAGTATTCAATTACATGAATATACCACAATCTGTTCATCCATTCTCCTGTTAATGGACATTTGGGTTATTTACAGGCTTTGTTTTGTTGTCATTATGAGCAATTCTGCTGTGAACATCTTGTGAGCAAAAGTTTCTCTAGGGACTATGCCTAGGGATGGAACTGCTAAGCACTCAGCTCTACAGGAATGTCAGCTGCAGTGCATGAGGTCAGGATTTCTGTCTGTTTTGTTCATTGTCTTATGCCCAGAATCTAGAACAGTGCTTGGCACAGAGTGGGTGTCTCAATAGATACTGATTGAATAAATGTAGATAATGTTATGTTTTTCCAAAGCGATGATAACAATTTCTATTCCCAGCAGTCTATCAGGTTATACTTATTATTACTTTTTATCAAACACAAATACCTCTTCCGCAGTTCTGTTTACTCATGTACTCCATGTTAGCCTTTGTGTCTTCTTCCTCTTGGTTCTACAGCTAACAGACCTGGGATGGTCACTGTCTCTGAGTGAACTAGGACAAGTTTAACCACTCTAAGCCTCAGTTTCTTCACTTGTGAAATGGGTACAGCAATGCCTTCCTCTGTAACGATTTAACACACTCAATAATGGCACCAATAAATGATAAATCCTATTACAAAGAAACTTCTTGTCCAACACACTGGTTGATTATCCAGAAAGTCCTGTAAAGCAGAACATCACTTACAAAAGATATACACTCACCTGAACATTTTATTTTAACTTAAAATATATAAATGTGTATTCATTCTCCAGTTTTTTGATATAAGGCCAGGGCATGTGCTGCTGACTGGCTTTCCAGACCTTTCCTGCATAAATCACACTCATAATACAGTGTCTACAATTCTTGGTTTTAGTTTTTTATAGTGGAACAAGAACTTAAAGAAATTAGAGAGCAGATTCTTAGATTGTTGTGATGTTTTTCCTCAATCTATCTTACCCACCCCTCTTTCAACAGCAATTATTTTAGAAACTCACCTTAATTTTCAACTTGACTTTCATAAAACAACAACAACAACAACAAACAACATCTCTTTCCAATTTTATATTGTTCAGTTTACAAAATATTTAATGAAATGAGGCAATTACAATAACTGCTACCAGTGGCATAAACAGGTTTAGGAACAAGTACAGCTGAGTCTTGATAAGCACACAAGTTAGCTGGTGGGAGAAGCTGTGAGTGGCCATACTATGTAACAGCAAAATTAACAGTAACCATCAGGCGAGAGTACACTGTAGGCATTATTTAGTGTGTTTCACAGAGCATAGAGTGTTGGTTATCTTGGCAAGTCAGTTAGGTGGAAGCTGGTGAAGCCAGCTACCATATTATTATTCTCTTTGTTTCTACCGTTGACCTAGTTACTGGGCCCACCTGGCTTCTCAGCTGATCCCCCTGAAGGCAATCATCTCAGTTAGGCTTGGTTCACTGCCTAGATTTGCTCCTGGGCCAGTAAAGGGAAGACATGGACTCCCCAAGGAATGAAGCCTGATAGGTTAGGAGATTTAAAAATATTCAGTAATTGAATGGTTACTCTTTATTTCTAAGAGTTCTGTGTCCCTGATAAGCTGAGATAAGGAACAGAGTGGGGAGAAAAGTTCCACCTTCCTACATTGTCCTCGGGTGAGGCACAGCGTTGTGGTGAGGAAGAGGGCCTGACTTTAATTAGTCAGACCATCACCCTACTAAACTCCACCGAAACCAAAACAAACCAGGCAGTCCCATATGTCATAAGAATTAAAGGCATGGTTCCCACTTCCTAACGATGCTTTTACAGAAACCGTTCCACTGTAAAACTTTATGATTTGAATCTTTATAGCCGCCAGCAGAGCACATGTTCACTGCCTTAAATTACAACATAATCACAGTAGAAGCTGACTTTCCAGCCCTTTGCAGCCACAAGAGAGGGAAGGGGCCTGCAGAAAACAATGCCTCCTCTTCCTCTGCCCACCTGCCTCCTCCTGGGTTGTACAGTCCCAAGAACGTGGAGGGACAGGAGGAAGCACACACCTGACAGCCCAGGAAGACCTAAAAGCTAGAACCTTCCAGAAAGGTCTAGAGACATGAATCTAGTCCCGTCTAGGACTTATATGGCTTGGTTAAAGCAAAGTGAGTGCCGCCAAGAAGCAAGACAAGAAGGATAAGAGTGAGAAAGGAAAAACCAGCAGGGATTTGCAGGTATCCTAATCCCACCTTATCATTCCACTGGTCAGATGACTCTTCCTTAACTTTGGTTGAACATCCTCTATTGTTGGAGACTGGGTTGACAAAAAAAGAGACAAAAGTTAAATCCTCCCAACCTCTCCTCAGTTCAATATGGCTAAAAAGTAAAGAGTGAGGAGGAGAGTGTTAGAAGAGGTGGAACAGAAAGGGCCTCATGTACTATATTAAGAAATTTTTATTTGATTATTTCAGCAATAAGGAGGGGTTAAAATTTTTGAAGTACCATGATGAGATTGCTTTTTTTTTCTTGTGTTTTGCATTTCACCATAGTTTGTAGAGATTACTTTTTAAAAAGACTTTGCATCCAAAGAAGATATACAGACAGCTAAAAAATGAAAAGATGCTCAACATCAATAGTCATTAGAGAAATGCAAATCAAAACCACAATGAGATATCACATCACACCCACTAGGATGGCTATTAAAACAAACAAACAAAAAAGAAAATACCAAGTGTTGTTCAGGATGTGGAGAAATTGGAATCATCATACCCTGCTGACGGGAATGGCAGCTTTTTAAAAAAAATTTATTTATTTATTTATTTATTTATTTATTTATTTATTTTGGCTGCTCCAGGTCTCAGTTGCGGCACGCAGGATCTTTGTTGCGGCATGCGGGATCTTTAGTTGCGGCATGTGGGCTCTTTTAGTTGTGGCATGTGAACTCAGTTGCGGCATGTATGAGGGATCCAGTTCCCCGACCAGGGATCGAACCCCGGCCCCCTGCATTGGGAGCATGGAGTCTTACCCACTGGACCACCAGGGAAGTCCCAGGAATGGCAGCTTTAAATGGTGCAGCCACTATGGAAAATTATTTGGCAGTTCCACAAAATATTAAACACAGAGTTACCATATAATCCAGCACTTCTACTCCTAGGTATATACCAAAGAGAACTGAAAAAATATATCCACATAAAACCCTGTACACTAATATTCACAACAGCATTATTCATAATAGTCAAAGAGTGAAAATAACCCAAATGCCCATCAAGTGATGAATGGATAAACAAAATGTGACATACCCATATGATGGAATATTATTCAGCCATAAAAAGGAATGAGGTATGGATATATGTTACAATGTGGATGAAGCTCAGAAACATTATGCTGAGTGAAAGAAGCCAGACACAAAAGGCCACCTTATATGATTCCATTTATGTGCGATGTCCAGAATAGACAAATCCATAAAGACAGAAAGTAGATTTGTGGTTGTCAAGAGATGGAGGAAGGGGGAGAGTTGGGAAATATAGTGTTTCTTTTTGGAGTGATGGAAATGTTCTGGAATTTGATAGTGGTGATGGCTGTACAACGTTGTGAATATACTAAAACCCACTGAGTTGTACACTTCAAGATGATTAAAATGGTTAATTTTATGTTATGTAAATTTTTATCTCATTTAAAAAAAAAAAAAAAGACTGGAGAGGAGCAAGATAAAGGCCAGAGAGACTAATTTTAAACCTACTGGAATAATCTAGGTGAGCTATGGTAAGACTGAGAAAGGAAAAGCCAGTAGGGATCTGATGAGGGCCAGAAGTAGGATAGTAGTAGGGGGGACAGAGAGGAGGAGACAGAGTCAAACACATTTAAGGGTGAAAATAATCAGATCTCCTTACATCAGTAAAGAGTCTGGTGACTAGATGGGCGATGCTACCATTAATCAGAATAAGAAACATAAAAAGAGGAGGAGTGGGTTGCAAGGAAAAGATGACTTCTTGTTTGGACATGATAACTGTGAGGTGCTTATGGAATTTTCATTCATTCATTTAACAAATATTTAATGAATGCCTACTGGGTGCCTGGTGAGACTATCTAGTAGGCAGTTGGAGACACATTCTTTGAGTTCTAAGCTGGACATAGATATTTCAGGATTAACAACAGAGAGAATGGATGTGATTGTTTAGGGAAAATGTGTAAAGGAGAAATGAAGAAGGCTGAAGACAATCCTTGAGGGTTAAGATCCCTCAAAAGATATGAAGAAAAAGTGATCAGAAAGGCAGAAAATGCAGAACTTAAGGAAACAGGGTTTTAAAAGGAAGGCAGCAACGTTCTGATAAAACAAAGCTGAAAAGTATCCATTGGGTTTGGTAATTAGGAAGCCTTACTGGTCTAAAGGTGGAGTGATGGAGGTCAACACTGGACCATGACGGGTTGGGGGATGAATGGGAGATAAGGAAGTAGACATTCATTCTCTCAACAAATACTTATTACATGTCTGCTATGTGTCAGGCTGTAATAGGGAGGAAGTCCTTTTAAAAGCCTTGGAAATAATGGAAGGAAAGAAATGGGACAGCAAATGGAGGAAGACATGGACATGGAGGAAAAATGGGAGAGCTGGAAGGTATAGGAGGGTATAGTTTGAAAGTGAAAGAAGTTCAAGGTCGATGAGTTCTGAGTGATAAGGTTCATGGTGTGGCCATGGGACTACGTAGTGAAGTAGAGTGGTCTTTAGAAATTAATAGGCCAAGAAACCATAAATGTGAGGTATCGGATCATTCCATCCAACAAATGAGGAGTCGAGAGAGTCAGACAAATGACAGAAGTAAGAAGGAACAGACAATATAATAGTGGAACAGCAAGGGCCTCAAAAAAAGGGGAATTGTGTTTATCCTTTTTTTTTCTTTTTCACAAATAAACAATAAACCTGTATATTCCACTGCCAGCTGCACAGTACACACTCCATAAATAAATGCTGCCGACTGACTGATGTGTCTTCTCAAAAGCATCTTGTATTTGGCATGTTCTAAACTGAACTCTGAGATTTCCTCCTAAACAGTTGTCTTCCATTGTTTTCTGTCTGAGTGAATGGTACCACCATCTATCCAATTAGGAAATATTAGTGTTCCTTCCTCTCTGTCAGTCTTCAGATCTAGTCCATCACCAAGTCTGGTCAATTTTACTTCCTAAACCTCTTTCACATTTGCCCAGATCGCTCCACCACCAGCACTCTCATCTAAGTGACCATTCTCTCTCGTCTATTGCATCTGCTTCCTAACTCACCTGTGTCCATCTGCTCTTGCTTCCCTCCCATCCATTCTCCACTAGGGAGCCAGATTAATAGTTTCAAAATGTGATCTGATCAAGGCTTGTCCCCTTTTTCTCCTTCCCTAAACCCTCTGTGGGCTCTCCATGACGGACTCCTTAAGGCCAGACTGCTAGCTCCTCCGCCTCGCCTCATACCACAGGCTTATCACCATTTTCAGTCCTTTCCGTCCCTTGTCGTGATCCCTCCTGATAGGGCCTTTGCGCATGCCGTTGGCTCTGCCTAGGTATGTTTTCCCTCTCCCTGGTGCATGGTTAAACTCCTATTCAGCCTAATTAGCTCAACTTTCCTAAAATCCCTGCCTGGGTCATATCACACCCTTAGGCTTTCATAGCCTGCCACTGTTGCAGTTTTACATTTGTTTGAATAAATATTTGATTAATGTCTGTCTCCATGAGGACAGGGGCTGTGCCTGACACGTTGAAGGAACTCAGTAAATATTTATTGAACGAATGAATGATTTGGTAATAAGCTTGCTCAGTGTTATTAAGTGGCAAATCTGGAACTGTGCCCCAAGAGACGATGTATTAGGTGGGATGTTTGAAAGATGAGCTCCAAGATCCCTTCTATTTCTGAGATTTTTGTGCTTTTAGGTGAACTTCCATTATATTCCTTTCCCTTCTTTCCCTAGGCTTGCTTGCTTGGCCTTGTCAACACCCCTCCATTGGCTACCATAAGGAATTAAAGACCCTAAGGATTGGAAAGAATTAGTTCCTTTGGATGCTAGAAATCTTTCCTTTATCAGATGCTTGAAAGAAACCCTTCAACAAACAACTTTAATAATTGGTCACTTAGTCTCTCCTTAAACACATCTAATAACAGAGCTCAGTTCTTCTCTGAAGCATTCCTTCTGATTTTTCCTTTATTTTCTTTAATAATGTATGAGTTAAGCATCTTTTTCATATAACTATTGGCCATCTGTATTTCTTTCTGAAACTAGTTCTTATATCCCTTCCCTCTTCTCCCTCTGTCTTAATTTAACTGATTTATAAACTGTTTGTAGATTAAGGAAATTGGCCCTTTGCCATATTATGTTACAAATATGTTTTCCAGTTTGTTGATCTTCTGATAGTGTTTCTGTCACCTAAACAATTCTATTCTATATGGAACAAAACTTAAAAGATACAAAAGAATATACAATGAAAAAGAAATCTTCCTCTCAGCCTTGTTCTCCAGCTCAATTCACCTCCTCAAAAGGGAGTGTTATTAACAGTTTCTTATATATCTTTCCAGAGCTTGTCTGAGCAAAAACAGCATATACGTATATCTGATTTTCTTCCTTCCACGCACACAGAAGGTAACTCTGGTCCGTGTTCTGCATCTTGCCTTTGCACTTACAACACAGGGTCTATTGGAGACCCTTCCATATCAGTACATAAAGAGCTGATAGATATTGCCAAATTGCCCTCTTTAGAGGTTGAACCTATTTACACTCCCATCAGCAATTTATGTACCTCTTTCCACACCCTTCACCAGTACAGCGTTACAAACATTTTTGATCTCTGCCAACCTGATAGGTAAAAAATGGCATATGCATTTCTCTCCGAGTGAAGTTGAGCATCTTTTCACATAGTTAAAGTGCCTATGGCCATTTAAAAATTTGTGTGGCTTCTAGACCTTTCCATCTTTGAAGAATTAGGATCAGGAAGGATTATTGCGATTACGGGAGAAACAATCTTTAGTTAATCTAGAGCAAGTAGCCTGCTTTTCTACCAGTGTAGGAGTGAGAGGGTTTGAGCTTTATCCTTGTTTTTATCAGCAACACATCTGTGACTAAGGCTAAATTATGGTAGAGTAGAAAGATTTTAAGCTTTAAGGTCATATAGGCTTAAATTGGAATCCCATCTTTCTTCTTTGCTTCCTTCTTTCCATATTCACTTATTGAAGTTTTACATGCGTCAGGCCCAGTGCAGGATGCTGGAGATTCAAAGATAAATAAAACCCAGTTCTTGCTATCCAGAAGCTCTCAGTATAATGAAGGCACATAAACCAGTAAGTGTAATGCAAAATAGATAACAATAATGCTGATGCTGATGAGATACTGATAATAGCTGGCAGCTCTGTGGATGATAAATTGGGAAAGGAGAAGACCAGAGACAAGGGGAGCAGTTAGCAGGCTACAGCAGCAATGCAGGCAAGCAATTCAGTGAGAATGAAGAAGAATCAGATTCTATGTATAATAAGGCAAAATAAGTAAGACAGTGATTTTGGTAAAAGCAGGGAATGAGGATAGACTCTGGTGAGTTGAGGCCTGAAAAGTGAGGAAATCTGCTCTTTCTTTTATATATTACATAATGGTTCACCAAGTGTTCACCCCCTCCATTCCCCCACCTCCATCTTCCCTGCCCCACTGATGTTGCCTTGCCCACATGACTTGCTTTGCCCTCAAAGCAGGGTGCGATGATTTTCCTACCCTTGAATTTGGGCTTGGCTGTTAATGCGCTTCATCCAATGGAATGTTAGCAGACATAGTGCAAGCAGAGGCTAAAAATGTGCTTGCACGGTTGGCATTGGTCTCTTGGGCTCCTGCCTTTCACCATGAGAAGAGCACGCCTTTGGTGGCTGATGGTTCAAGGGGGATAAAGGACGCAGAGAGCAGAAACGGATCTAACCCACAGCCTGAAGCCAAGCCCGGCTGAGCCCAGCTGAGATCAGCTGACGCTCAGTGATCCACATACCTGTGCATTCAAGAAACAAACACCCACCACGTTATGGCACTGAGTTTTGAGTAGACACGTTATACAATGTTGTGACAAAAGCTCAAACCTATGATACAGGTTTCCAACAGAGACATTGCTTCTCCAGGCTAAATATTCCCACTAACTGCAACCGGTCATCATATGTCTTCTCCTTTCTCATTTCTGCCAAATTTCCTACAAGATGTACCAACTGGGACCAATTAGGAGGCACTGCCCCCAAAGAGACATCAAATTAGAATTAGAATGCATGTGATGCTCTTCCCCCTTCTTCCCTTCAACTCTGCCTCCATTCTAGAGCCAGCCAAATGGCAAAGGAAGAAGAAATCTGTCCCGGGGGCCTGGGCTCAGAGAGACTCTAGAATTAAGAAGCTGGGTAAGATTAAAACTCAAGCTCCATGAGTGTATCAGAAGGGAGTGGTCCTCAGCTCCTGGTTAATTCTAGAAACTCAATTTATTCTATAAACCAAAAAAGGAGGTCAGGCATCATCTAAAATGTCTCCATGGCAACTAGTCATACACCAATTATCTACAGTTGTGATTCTAAAGACTGTGTTGTTTCACATCCAAAATCACCTAAAGCCAGGAAGAGAGAGGGAGGATACAGGAGCAGATCCATGTTTTGAAGCTTAGCATGTACAACTTTGAGAGCTCTCTTTAAAAAATTACACATATAAATCAGGTTCAAAAGTGAGTATTCAGAATGACAAACGATAGCACGACAAATTACAAAATTTTAAAAGTTAAGGAAAATCATAAGCATCACAAAATTTTTTAACAGACTGCATACTCTGATTAACTCTTCATATGAACAACAATTGTTAACTAATTTTCTGTTAAGAAAAGGGAAATATAATTCAGTCTTTTATCTACCATTATTGATCAAACTTTGTTTATTACTGAAAATATAGGGAATTTCTTTCAGCTTCAAAACTCCCTATTAGTATTGTTATATAATTTTTTAAAGGATTATTGTGAAATTTGGGGAAACATCTATCAAGTTTCTTTCATATAGGCATTCAGGGCATTTCAAATTTTCCTGAATACTTTTGGACTTTATTGACATTCTTTTACCAGTTTATTATTGATGCCCTAGTTATAGCGCACATTAAGAGTTTTATGTTATCTTCAGTGATGTCAATATTTTGGGGATGTGTAAAACATAACTTCGCATAAGAATGCGCTTATTATTAGTAGCATTGCTACAGGTTTATGCCCTATAAACACAGGAATTTTAATAAACTCTATCTCATGTGATTCCCATCAAAAAAAGAAAAAATATATAATACATTTATCACTGTATATACTGCATTAAGAAATATATTCCTGATAGGTGAGAGGTTCTGTTTTGACCAGGCATCAGTAAAAACTAAAATTTCCACTTACAATTTTACATATGTGATGACTAGTTTATGGATCCATACGTTTTTAGCCTTGTTTCTCTTCCATGGCAGGGTACCCTAGGGCACATTCATGCCCATAGAAGCTCTGGCCATGCACCGTTGTGTCCTGGTCCCCGGTGAATTAGCATAGTGGGCAGTAGCAGGTCTCCTGAGAGCCACTTCTACACCAGGACAGCCAGTAGTAAGTTAACTCTGCACAGAAGAGACTGTGAACCACATAAATAGATCCCATTAAATCCAAATAAACAAACTATATTCCCAACTCAACTTCCCTTTAACCAGGTCCCCAAAACACCCACAACTACTTCAAAGCCACTCCACAGGAGGAGAAGTACGAAGTTAGAGTGGCATCAGTGGTCATCTTCAGCTTTGATTAAGGTATTTTTTTGCAAATTTAAAAAATGTGACCATGAAGGCCTCTCCTAGGAGCCCATGCAAATAAGGGGCCCTTAAGTTTAAATTTCATTAGCTTCATAGAAAATCCATTTCTGGGGTGGGGGGGAGTAAAAATCTCAGCTTCTTTTTGGTCTAGGCACCATCAATAGACAGCATTACTTGTTTTTTCTTCCCCATTAAGCAAATATTGATTGAATACTGATTATGTACCAGGCACAAGGGATACAATAGTGCTAAAATGAATACAGTCCCTGCCCTCATGAGCTTATGCTTTAGCTGAGATAGACAGCAATCAAATGAAGAGCCATACTTTAGATGAATGTCACAAGAATGTTTCTTTTGTGGTTTTGCCCGTTATGCTTCAACCAAACCTATTATTGTGATGTGCTGACATGAGAGAGGAAGGCCAGGCAAGCGAGGAGCCACTCAGTGGAAAAGCCCACAGGCCTCTCCTCGGACCCTGTGGTTCTCCGTGGGCTCAGAGTCTGGCCACTGGGCTCCACTCCTGCCCCAGTCTGCTCAGCACCCACAGTCAGTCCACCCCTCTGGCTCTTCAGGCTTAGCATCTCTGGAACCTTGAGGCTGGAAAAGACTAGCTCAGCAGGGCTTCTTCAGTGGGGGAACTCAGGTCCCAAAACCCAGCAGAAAAACCACTGGATGCTAATCTAAGGAAGCCGAGGAAGGACCCTGAAGTGGGAAGTAGTTAGAGCGGCTCACTACTTCTCACTCTAAGAAGGGGAAAATGAGAATTTCCTCAATGACCATCACCAGGAGGTTCTGATCTCCCATTATATTCTGCCCTCCATTGAGTCAGCCTACTGACATATCTTTTATCTTCTTTTTTCAGCCAAGCACCTTGAAATAGTTATCTAAAGTTATCACCTCCAGGTCTCACCTCCAACTTACTACCAGTCCATAGAATTCTAGCTTCTGCCACTGAAACTGCAGATTCCAAGGTGCTGTTGCCACTCTGTCCATATCCCTGCCCTTACTACTTGAGTGCACACCCGACTTCCAACTGCCAGCACCTGCATTCATTTGCTTTTTCGTGCAACCAGGGTCTGCTTTGCTGCCCAAGTATCAGGCTGGAAAGGTCAGTAAGTTAATGCCCCTAAGAGCAGCCCTCAACAAATGAGGTGCAGGAGTCGGTATATAATACCCCAGCTCCCTCAACTCCTGCTTCGGGTAACTGTGAGCTGAGTGCTCTGCACTGACTTCCGGAGCTTTCCAGCGGGATTAACGCTAATTGCCCACAGTGGTTGCTGGCTTGATAACTCATCCTTTATTGGCTGCTCCTGGGCCCCATTTCATGATTCTCTCCCACCTCCCTGTGTTCCCTCACCTTTCAAATAAACTAATCCTTGTCTCAAGGTCTGCTTCTCTGGAAACTCAAACCTAGCACCAAGATCACCAATGCCATCCTAATGATTTCAGTCCTAATGTGTTATTTAGTGAAGAAGTATGCACTGGAGTACCTACCAGGTGCCAGGCCCTGTCTAATCTTACCTCACTTCTTTGTTATGTCTGACACTGGTAACCATCGCTTCCTCAAGCCCTCCTGCCTTGGATTCAGGCTTCGTTGCGTGTCAAGATTCCCTCTGTCATCGGCAGCTCCTGCCTCCCCTGCCCCTTACACAGTGATGTTCCTCAGAGCTCTTAACTCAGCCATTGTTCTTCCCGCTCAACATGCCCTTTTTTGGTGATGTAACCTACATACATGGGGTCAAATTCCACTTATGTGTTGCAGATTTTTTTTTTTTTTTTTTTTTTTTTTTTTTTTAAATTTATTTATTTATTTATTGATTTATGGCTGTGCTGGGTCTTCGTTTCTGTGGGAGGGCTTTCTCTAGTTGCGGCGAGTGGGGGCCACTCTTCATCTTCATTGCGGTGCGCGGGCCTCTCACTATCGCGGCCTCTCTTGTTGCGGAGCACAGGCTCCAGACGCGCAGGCTCAGTAATTGTGGCTCACGGGCCCAGCTGCTCCGCGGCATGTGGGATCTTCCCAGACCGGGGCTCGAACCCGTGTCCCCCGCATTGGCAGGCGGATTCTCAACCACTGCGCCACCAGGGAAGCCCCTGTGTTGCAGATTTTTAAATCCCTTTATCTACTTTTACTCTGTCTCCTGGGTTCCAGACTTTTATGTTCGACTGTCTATTGGGCATTTCTACTTGGGAGTGAAAAGTCACCTCAAATTCAATATAGCCAATGTTTGGGGGGCTATTGGATGGGTTCTGTGTAAGGACAAGTATGTGAGGAAATGGGGTAGAAGATTTTGGCAAGAAAGCAGTTAAAAGTGATGGATCTTGGGATCGAGGGTTGATAGGGAGGAAAGTGATTCTAGGCAGAGGCTGAGAGGTTGGGAAAAAATGCAAGAGTCAAAGGCAGTGCTGGATTACCCAATAGATAAACATATTCTCAAGGCACCAGCAAAGCAAAGGGAACCCCTGAAACAATTCTGGGGAGAGAATCTGAAAATTTTTTAAAAAGCACCGAAATAATCACCATGGGAAAAGTCAGACTTTACTGGACTTCCTTATGCTTATTTTATAAGTTAGTATTGTTTTTATTTTAAATTCCATACGGAGTACTGATGAGCCTAGTGGCAGGGCAGGAATAAAGGCGCAGACGTAGAGAATGGACTTGAGGACACGGGGGGTGGGGGGGAAGGAAGGGGAAGCTGGGACGAAGGGAGAGAGTAGCATTGACATATATACACTACCAAATGTAAAATGGATGGCTAGTGGGAAGCAGCAGCATAGCACAGGGAGATCAGTTCGGTGCTTTGTGATGACCTAGAGGGATGGGATAGGGAGGGTGGGAGGGAGGCTCAAGAGGGAGGGGATATGGGGATACATGTATACATATGGTTGATTCACTTTTTGTACAGCAGAAACTAACACAACATTGTAAAGCAATTATACTGCAATAAAGATGTAAAAAAAAAAAAAATTCCACAAGGGAGCTGTCTCTTTTTTGATGCTTAGGAAGATTACAGGTCTGGCCTGGGTCTAGGAAATTGATGAAATTAAAGCGTAGCTATAAGAGCAAAGGAGAGAGGATGCAAGAAGGATAGAGGTTGTCACCTAAGAGTAGATGCTCTCTTAACTGATCTCTTCTTTACTGACCTACTGGGCTCACTAAAACTTCCCCTTCCCACTGTAACACACCCTGGTTAATGGCCACAGCACCCTGCCTGGTCCTGGCTAGTAGGCTACCCTCTCGCACGTCCACATCTACTTCCACAAGTTGAGTGTAAGTCTTTGTGATTGTTCCAAAATTTATTTATGCCAATAGTAGTAGTTACTGTACTTACATAATTTAATTAAATATTATGTAAGCCAGTGATGCAAAAAGAAAGAGAACTGTTGTTTCTAAGAACACTAAACTAAATGCTTTGGAAAGTCCCAATAAAGGAAAGTCTCTTTAAAATGCTATTGAATTGGGTGTGGGTGAGACAACTGGAAAATAGTTAACATCTACTGAATGTTGACTATGTGCCAGGCACTACATTAAGCCTTTATATAAAATATTGATTTGATCCTCACGATAATTCTCTGAAGTGAGTATTGAGGAAACTGAGGCACAAAGAAGCCAACAACTTGCCCGAGTCGGGAAGTGGTGCAGCCAGGATTTGAAGCCAGGCAGTCTGGCTTGGGAGATTGTGCTCTTAACCATTATGCTATCATGTAAAAAACCTGAAAAAAAATCATAATCATGGAGTCTGTGGCAAGGTTATTTTATAAGAAATATTTAAGTTACTTGTTCTGCTGAAATCAATTAGACGATTCAATATGGGTGCGGTCATTCAAGAATCAAAGACTCCACACTTACGGGAATGCCTTGGCCCTCTACCTGAAGATTAGCAAGTGCATTTGTATATTCTAAATTAGAGTAAGATGTTGAAAACACATATGGAGTACTTTTGATGATTTTCAGCTTTAACTGATTTTGATTAATCATCCTACTAGCCATGCTGAATGAGTAGGACTTCTGTTGTAGAATTTAAAATTTGGGGGATGGAATAACAGTAGATGAAGAATCAGTTCTCTCTCTATCCCTCTTTGAATATAACACTCTCTTGCTTAAAAACCTTTGATTTCCACCACCTTCTCCCACTCCCAACAGGGAAAAAAGCCAAAGTTACAAGCAGGATCCTCCTCACCTTTACAATCTTAACTCCAGCCAATCCACTTAGTCATATTTCTAGTGATTTGCCAATTACTTCATGCCCATTCATGCTTCTGTATCTTTGCACGTGTCATTTTCCTTGCCTGGAATTCTCTTTACTACCTCCTCTGATGAGAGAAATCTTACTCATAATCATTCTTCATTCATTTATTCAACACGATTCTGGACATCTATGTGAATAATGAACTAATATATATAATAATATAATTATATGTCTTTATTGAAATGTTATAAGCTGTTCTTTTCCTTCAAAGCATTTATTGCAATTTACCGCTTTCTATTTCTCTTTGTGTTCATGTGTTTAACGTTTGAGGGAAGGAGGAGAGGAGAAAGGAAGAGGGGACAGGAAAGTAGACACAGGCTGTTACGAAAGTTGCAGGAAAAGGCAAACGCTGGGAAAACTCTGAGGAGTCAACTTTGGAGCAGATCTGAAGGGTAGTGGGATTAACTGGGCAGCGTGGGCTGGAGGCAAGGGTGGTTAGGGGCAAAGAGGTGGGTGGGAGAACACGTGTTCTGGATCAAGGGAACAGCAGGTGCCAAGACCCAGAGGCAGAAGCAGGAGGGGAGACATGTTTGAGATACTAAAAGAAGGCTGGGGTGGCAGGACTGCAGAGCGTAAGGGAGACTGTGGGCGACGGGCGTGAGGCCAGATCCCTCAGGGCGCTACCCGGTCACACTAATGCAACTTAGATCTTTCTCAGAAGAGCACAGAGAAGCCACTGGTGAAACAAAGCAAGGGAATAAATAACATTTTCAGTTTTGTGATTTGAAAACATCTTTCTGGTTGTGTGTAGAACAGATAGGGAGGGTGACAAGTGTCACTCTTCTCTTGGGCTTTCCCTGGTCTCAGGTGAGGTTAATACTTTCTCGCATGTGCTCCCACCAAAATTCAGAAGCGTCTTGAGGGCAGGGCCTCAGTGTGTTTTGTTCACTACGGTATTTCTAGTGCCTAAAACAGCACCCAGCACTTAGTAGGTTCCTAGCAAATGTTACATAAATAATGCAACGTTATGATGTCATTTTTCACACTACATTATTTTCTTCCATAGGACTCAACTCCACGGGCTTTTCGGTGCTCTGAGAAGTAAATGGCCTTTCTTGTAAAGGGGGAACTGAATTCTTCCTTAATGTGCCATTGAAGCTATGAACAAAAATCATGTAATCTGAAGGGAGAAGACGTCTGTCCTGCCGCCTGATTTTTTTCCTTTTCCTACAACATGTAGTAACCATACCTCATTATAGGAGCACTGGACAAAAAATTCCACAAATTCTGCAGTGGAAAGAGCTGCATTCTCTCCTAAATTAAACACTTCCAGAGATTAATGGTAATTGTCTTGGCTTGGGTTACCCAATAGCCTTTACTTAGTCTTTTCCTCTGAAGGTCTTAGGGCCTTTCTCCAAATCAAGAGAGTCCTTATTCTTATTCTGGGAATATGACACTTGAGCAATATTTTCACTAGAATCACAAGATCCCAAGGCTAGAAAGGTTCTTGAGGGTCATTTAATTTGCCCTCACCCCCACCCCAAAGCTGAGACCCCCTCAGGAACACTCCTTCTCATCACTTGGCTCTCTGGCTTCAGGGTGTCCCTAGATGAGCTCTGGTCAATCAGGGACAGATGGCAGGTGCTGGAGCTAGAGAACTCAGAGTCATCCTTGATCTTCACTAGGTTTCCATGTTTATTCCAAAGAGTCTGTGCTATAGTCATAGCTTTCTGACTAGTTGATTCTCTGTCTCGGTTGCCAACTCCTTCCCTTACCCCAGACTGTTAAATTCATTTTTCAGGATTCTTTTCCCCTCTCAACCTACTCATTTTTCCATATTGTTTTCAATATCTCCAGTTCATTCATTTGCAGTTCTAACAAACCTCTATTTCTTGCAACCAACTTAAAATATCAAACTCCTTAATTAATTAATTAAACAAGTATTGATTGGATGCCTACCACATTTTCCAGCCCACAAATTTCTCTTTCCCTTTATAGTACCAGGAGCCCCCCAAGACTCTTACAGCAGCTTCACTGCTGGCCCCACCTCCAGCCTCTTTCCTTTTCCCAAACCCCAGTCCCATCACAACAATCACTGGGATCAGATCATTCCCCTTTTCCAAAGCCCATAATGGCTTATCTTTACTCAGATTGAACTTTGGAACCACAGGCTTTCAGGGTCTGCGTTAGTGGTTCCTGGCCCACCTTCCCTACCCTATTGTCCTCAAGGTCAGTGCTCTCTGTAGGCTCCCATGACATCATCATGTTACATTAAAGTATTTTAGGGTAGCATGCATCCCTCCCCTTTCAGGCACCATTTTGTTTCCTTTTCTTTTCTTCCTCTTCTTTTTTTTTTTCTTTTAATTTATTTTTATTTTTATTTTTGGCTGTGTTGGGTCTTCATTGCTGTGTGTGGGCTTCTCTCTAGTTGTGGCGAGCAGGGGCTACTCTTTGTTGCAGTGCACACGCTTCTCATTGCAGTGGCTTCTCTTGTTGCAGAGCACGGGCTCTAGGCACGCGGGCTTCAGTAGTTGTGGCACGTGGGCTCCAGAGTGCAGGCTCAGTAGTTGTGGTGCACAGGCTTAGTTGCTTTGCGGCATGTGGGATCTTCCTGGACCAGGGTTCGAACCTGTGTGCCCTGCATTGGCAGGCGGATTCTCAACCACTGCGCCACCAGGGAAGCTCTGCTTCCTCTTCTTTTGCTCTCTTTTTCTTTCTATCCCATTTTCCTTCCCTCCCTCCTATGACCCCCATGGGTGGCTCAATTCAGAAAACATAATATCATCTTGCTCAACCACTTCCCAAGTCTTGTCACTGAGGTGTCCTCCCTGGCATCTTATGTTTGAGGCATGCCCTTGCTATCTGAATCAGTGTGAGGAGACCAAACACATTCTAAAAAGAGATTTGACAGAAGCAAAGGAAAGGACAAAACAAATAGAAATCCAGTAAACGGAGAATGACAGGAAAATGATTTGGCAATTTCTTATAAAGTCAAACAGATACTTACCATATGACCTAGAAATCCCACTCCTAGGTATTTACCCAAGAAAAATAAAAACTTATGTTCACAAAAAACCCTATCTGAAAATGTTTATAGTGGCTTTATTCATAATCTCTCCAAACTGGAAACAACCCAAATATCCTTCAACTGGTGAACAGATAACTTCAGTATAACCATATAATGGAATACTACTCAGAAATAAAAAGGAATAAACAACTAAAACAGGAAATATGATGCCAGAAACTGGGGATCAAAGGAAAGGTCGACTACAAAGAGGAATGAGGGAATTTCTGAGGATGGCAGAATTCTTCTGTACCCTGATTGTACCGGTTGTTACATGGTTGTATTGATTTGCCAGAACTCATAGAACAGTACACTATAAAGGGTGAATTTTACTATATGTAAATTATACCTCAGTAAATCTGACTTTAAAACAGATAAACCAGGCTTTCCTGGTGGCGCAGTGGTTGAGAATCTGCCTGCCAATGCAGGGGACATGGGTTCGAGCCCTGGTCTGGGAAGATCCCACATGCCGCGGAGCAGCTGGGCCCATGAGCCACAATTGCTGAGCCTGCGCGTCTGGAGCCTGTGCTCCGCAACAAGAGAGGCCGCGATAGTGAGAGGCCCGCGCACCGCGATGAAGAGTGGCCCCCACTTGCCGCAAATAGAGAAAGCCCTCGCACAGAAACGAAGACCCAGCACAGCCATAAATAAATAAATTAATTAATTAATTAAATTTAAAAAAAAACATACTGAAAAAAAAGCACACAATTAAAAAAAAAAAAAACAGATAAACCTCTAGCAACAGAAGAATAAAAAAGAAAACATACGGGCAAATAATAACGAAAATAAAAGAGGGGGTTTAATATTTGACATAAAGAAAATCTAAAAACTGTAATTAAACATAACTTTATACTTAAAAAGTAAAAAGCTACCTGAAATTCCATGACTTTCTAGGTAAATATAAATGTACAAATTCAGTCAAGAAGAGATATAAAACACGAGGAGGACAATAATCATAGAGGAAATTGAAATGGTAGGCAAAGTTATATCACGCCCAAAACCATCAGTTCCAAATAATCTACAGATTAGTTCTACCTTCAAAACATAAAAAATGTCTATGTTATTTGTATTAGTACACAGGAAATATGGAAAAATTATAACTCATTCTGCTAGATTGGCAGTTCTCAAAGTATGGTCTAGGGATCCCTGAAGCCCTTTCTGGGAGCCCATAAGGCAAAACTATTTTGATAACGATACTAAGATGTTTTTGCTTTTTCACTCTCATTCTCTCATACACGTGTACAGTGAAGTTTTCTAGAGACTGATGGAATGCCATGTGATGATGTCATTGCTCTGGCAATTAAGAAAACATATGCTTGGGCTTCCCCGGTGGCACAGTGTTTGAGAATCTGCCTGCTAATGCAGGGGACACGGGTTTGAGCCCTGGTCTGGGAAGATCCCACATGCCGCGGAGCAACTGGGCCCGTGAGCCACAACTACTGAGCCTGCGCGTCTGGAGCCTGTGCTCCGCAACAAGAGAGGCCGCGATAGTGAGAGGCCCGCGCACCGCGATGAAGAGTGGCCCCCACTTGCCACAACTAGAGAAAGCCCTCGCACAGAAACGAAGACCCAACACAGACAAAAATAAATAAATAAATAAATAAAAATTAAAGAAAACGTATGCTTGCTTGTACATTCTTGTGTTTTAAATTTTTCTCCATTTAAATTCTAATAGTGACAGGAAACTCACATAAACAAAAGTTCTTTGAGGATCATCAATTATTTTAAGAGTACAAATGGGTCCTGAGACCAGAAAGTTTGGGAACCACTGTACTAAACTAATATTACTCCAGCAGGAAAAACAGACGAAGGAGAAAACTACCAGTTTACTTAAGAACATCAATGCAAATATCTTAAACTTAATTGTTCTTAAAAGAAGACAAAAATAAATGAAGAATACATCATGTTCTTGGATGAGACTCAAATTAAACTATAAATTTAATGAAATTCCAATCAAAATACTTACAGGATATTTTATGGAACTGGGCAAATTTATTCTAAAGTTCACCTGGGAGAGGAAATGTACAAAAGCAGTCAAGAAAATTATGAGAAAGGAAAACAATGTGACAAAGAAAAAATGGTAGTATATGTAGTTTTGGGTCCCATAAGGTATAAAAACATTCTATAATGCTACAATAATCGAAACAGTGTGGTGTTGGTACAAAAATGGATCCAAAAAGTCTAGGGAGCAGGATAGAATCCAGAAGCAGACCCATGTACAACCTGACATTTCAAATCAATTGGAAAAATGTAGACTAATTAATTGTGTCAAGACAATTAAAATTTCTTAGGAAAAAACTAAAGTCAAAATCCTAATTCACACTATTGGCGAAAATTAATTTTAATTGTATTAAGGATCTAACTTGGACAATATACCTATGAAAGTATTGAGAGGAAAAAGATTATATGTATAAAATCTTCTGGGAGAGAAACACAAACCCCAGAAGCCATAATAGAAAAGGCTGATGAATTTTACTACATATGAAAACCTTTTGTATTATGTAAGACAGTGTAAATAAAGACAAACAATGGACTAAAATATATATGTATATATTTGTAACATATGTAACAGAGAAAGAATATCAGAATGAAATGATGCAAGCCTTCAAATCAATAAGAAAAAGATAACAATCTAATAGAGAAACAGGCAAATAACATAGAAAGGCAATTCACAGAAGATATACAAATGATCAATAAATATATTAAAGCGTGCTCAAATTCACTAGTAACCACAGAAATGCAAATCTATAAAATATAAGTATAGCTTTTTAATTCATTAGAGTTGCAAAAATTGAAGGAATGATAATATCCAGTATTGATGAGATGTGGGGAAATGAGCATTCTCATTCACTGTTGGATGGCAGTCTTTTTGGAGGGTAACTGAGCACACTCTAACAAAAATATAAATTCTCACATCTTTTAACCCAGCACTTCTACTACTAGAAACTTACTTGCAGAAATAATTGCATATTTCTGCAAAAAGTTTGCTGTAGCAGTGCTTGTAATAGTAAAAAACTGGAAGCAACTGAAAAGCTTCCAACAGGAAAATAACTAAATAAGCCATGGTAGTTACAAAATACGGAAAAGCATTTGGGGGTTAAAAGAACAAGATAATTCTATTATGTATTGACATGGAGAAAAAAATTTTTTTTAACATCGTTATTGAAGTATGATTGCTTTACAATGGTGTGTTAGTTTCTGCTGTATAACAAAGTGAATCAGCTATACATATACATACATCCCCATATCTCCTCCCTCTTGCTCCTCCCTCCCACACTCCTTATCCCACCCCTCTAGGTGGTCACAAAGCACGGAGCTGATCTCCCTGTGCTATGCAGCTGCTTTCCACTAGCTATCTATTTTACATTTGGTAGTGTATATATGTCCATGCCACTCTCTCACTTCATCCCAGCTTACCCTTCCCCCTCCCCATGTCCTCAAGTCCATTCTCTGTGTCTGCATCTTTATTCCTGTCCTGCCCCTAGGCTCTTCAGAACCTTTTTTTTTTTTTTTAGATTCCATATATATGTGTTAGCATATGGTATTTGTTTTTCTCTTTCTGACTTACTTCACTCTGTATGATGGTCTCTAGGTCCATCCACCTTGCTACAAATAACTCAATTTTGTTTCTTTTTATGGCTGAGTAATATTCCATTGGATATATGTGCCACATCTTTATCCATTCATCTGTCGATGGACACTTAGGTTGCTTCCATGTCCTGGCTATTGTAAGTAGAGCTGCAATGAACACTGTGGTACATGTCTCTTTTTGAATTATGGTTTTCTCAGGGTATATGCCCAGTAGTGGGATTGCTGGGTCATATGGTAGTTCTATTTTTAGTTTTTTAAGGAACCTCCATACTGTTCTCCATAGTGGCTGTTATCAATTTACATTCCCACCAACAGTGCAAGAGGGTTCCCTTTTCTCCACACCCTCTCCAGCATTTATTGTTTGTAGATTTTTTGATGATGCCATTCTGACTGGTGTGAGATGATACCTCATTGTGGTTTTGATTTGCATTTCTCTAATGATTAGCGATGTTGAGCATCCTTTCTTGTGTTTGTTGGCAATCTGTATATCTTCTTTGGAGAAATGTCTGCTTAGGTCTTCCACCCATTTCTGGATTGGGTTGTTTGTTTTTTTGATATTGAGCTGCATGAGCTGTTTGTATATTTTGGAGATTAATCCTTTGTCAGTTGCTTCATTTACAAATATTTTCTCCCATTCTGAGGGTTGTCTTTTCGTCTTGCTTATGGTTTCCTTTGCTGTGGAAAAGCTTTTAAGTTTAATTAGGTCCCATTTGTTTATTTTTGTTTTTATTTCGACATGGAAAAATTTTAAAGATATATCATTAAGTGAAAAAAGCAAGAGGTATGTTTATGGTATGATTCCATTTGTGTAAAAAACTATATTTTTATCTACCATAAAATATATAAATGCACACATGTATAAAGAAGAAAAAGTCTGGAAGGGTACATACTAATCTGTAGACAGTACTTACCTTTATGGAGGGGAGTCTATTAAAGAAGTAGAGTAAAAGAGACTTTTACTTTGTAATTAGTGTTCTGTAATTTATTATAGCAAGTATTTCTGTTTTACCTGTAAATTTTCAAAATCGATCAAAAGAAGAAGGAAAAAAAAACCTCCTGCAATATCTACAGTAAGAGGTGATGCAGGCTTAAGCAAGAGCATTGGTTTTGAAAGGTGGAAGAGATATCTCTTCCAGGCTCTTTTTAACACACTTTGTGCATTTCCATTATGTGGATCATCTGAAGGCTGCAGCTATGTATGTATCTGCCTCTGAAAACACAGAAACTGGTAAATATTCATCTCTGTGTCTTTCGTGCCTGGCAATGTGTTTGGCATTCAGCAGATGTTGAGTAAGTATATGTTGAATGAATCATAAAGATAGTAAAAAGGTAGAACATACAGTTTTTGGTAACTAATTAGATGCGAGGGGTGAAGGAGAGGGTTGGAGTGGATAATGATATCATTACCAAATAAAGAAAACAGGAAGTTTGGGGGAAATTATGACAATAGCTAACATTTAATGATTACTATGTGCAGGTACTATGTTAAATGCTTTGTATCCATTATCTCATTGAATCCGAAGAAAAACCTTATATTTCCCTCACACGAGGAAAGAAGAGCTAAGAGACTTTCCCAAGGTCACTTAGCCATAAGTACAGCCAATATCCCAGACTCTGTGCTCTTAATCCCGAGGTTATACTGCTTCTCCAAAGAGGGAAAGTTAATAAAATCAGTTTTGATATGTTGTGATTGAGGTGCTCATGGGCTATTCACTGAGGTTAACCAGTCCAGTGGAGAGTTGGATATCTCAAGTCTGCAGCTTGTTAGAGACGTCAGGGCTAGAGGTATGGATTAGAAGTTGTCTACGAGAGTGGCATCTAGAAGGTCAACATTCAACAATCATTCAACAAATATTTATTGAGCTCCCACATAAGCTCCAGGCACATGTTACATCAAACACTCACTTCAAACCCATTTGATTCACAGAATGCTTATCATGTGAAAGTACTGGGATCTTGTATTTTTAATAGTTGGTCATTTCTTTTTTTCATGTCTAATGATCCCCATTACACTGTAAGTATCTTAAACTACTAAATTTCTTTGTATTCCCCCTTGTTACAGGGCTCTAAACATGTTTGTTGATTGAATGCTTGAGAAAACATTAAGAAATGAGCAGCCATTCACAAAGACTAGCCTAAGTCTCAGGAAACCAAGTGCAGAGAGTGTCTGCATCTCTGTTACCAGCTAAAATTCTGTAAAAGCAGTCAAGTCTCGAACCAAATATAAGATTTTTCATCAATGTCATCAAGGTTAATTGTAGGCATCAGAAAATTGTAACTTGAAGCAGCAGGCTGGCTGCCAGAAGACCCATACCAGGTGGTATTTCCCTTGGCAAATTGATCAAAGTCCAGAGTCTGGCCCTCAGTCTTACTCGTCTAGACACTCAATCCTGTCAGAGTTGAGAGAACCCAGGGAGCTTTATGCATGTTCACTAAGTCATAAAAAACTGAAGTATAAAACTAGAGTGTCAGTTATTAATATATGACCAGATATTTGCCTCCATCATCATCTTCCTGTAGCCAATTGATGTGCAAAGCCAGATTCCTAGGAGACCATGTGGTAAGCCCAGAATCAGCACACAGGGAGTTAGTTAGTCACAGGATTAGGAGGTTTAACAACACCAGTCTCTGAGCCTGATGCAAAGGCAGCATGAAACAGGAACAAAGCACATACTTTGAAACCAGAGAAACCTGGACACACACAGTGCCCCTTACTTCCTAGCAGAGTGGCTGTGGGCAAGTCATTCAATCTCTGCAACCTCTAGTTCTTTAAAGGTGAATGACGATACCTACTTCATAGGCTTATTGTGAGGATTCAACGAGATGATGCATAAAATGCTAGACCAGCTCCTTTCATGTGATCGGCGCTCAGTAAATGGTAGCTACATATCCGTCTCCATATGTTAGGGGTTAAGGGTTCAAGTCAGCCTTGCAGAATATCCTTTGCTCTGAATAAAACAGGGCAAGAAAGGACGGGGGCAAAAGACCAGTACGAACAATGCTGCAGTAATCCAGAACACAGATGTTAGTGGCTTAAAACAGGGATGCAGCCTCGGAGAGGTGGGGAGCTGGGAGAGATATATATATACAGATCTGAAAGATATTTAGGAGGCAGGCACTATGCTGAGTGTTTTACATAATTATTTATAGTCCTGACAGCAACTTATAAAGTAGCCCATTTTTCAGATAAAAGTCAGAGATATTAAGCAACTAGCTGAGGATCACACGGCAGTGACTGAACTGCAATATGAATTATAGTTGGTGTGATTCCAAAATCTCTCTTCTTCCTACAAATATACCTCTGTACATATCTTGGTTCTTAACCAAGATGTCAATTGTGAGGAGTATAGTAATTTCTTACCACTAACAAAGTACTGAAGTTTAGAGAAATGATTGAGTTTTTAGAAAATATAACTTGGAACAGATCAAGGTTATCACTATAACAAATAATGTCACTACTGCTCACTTCCATTATGATATGCTTTCTTGGGGGCGGGAGAGAAAGAGGTGGAAGCAGAGCTCGTGGATCAGATATTGTACATCATTCATCGTAGGTTTGTCTATGACAGAGTACCATGCATGTGAACTTCATCCATTGTTTCATCTTGGAAACAGTTTCAGAATGGTTACTCCGAGGAACAGGCACTCTTGTTGAGCAAAGAAAGTCTTAGCTGGGCCATGTACAAGCTTTCACTGTGACAGTGACAAGCTCTTCAGACAGCAGACATAGGTGCTAACCAACGGATAATCTCCTGACACTGTGTTCCTTAGATTTTCATCTTTCCAGTCACACGCAAATTATAATCCACTGCAGAAACTTAACTGTTTTAGATGGAGGACAATATCATCTAACAAATTTGAACTCCTTTTCCATATGAACCAACAAGTTAAGTTTTTCCTACCTTTACAGCTTAATATTTTAACCAAGGTGCTGCCGCCATTTCTTCTACCTTCAGTCTCTGCGCCTTTCGCAGAGCTCCCAACAGCACTATGTTGGGACAGAGCATCCGGAGAGGTTCACAACCTCTATGGTCTGTAAGAGCCACTATGAGGATGGTCCAGGGAATAATTTACCATTTTCAGTGGAAAACAAGTGGTGGTTATTAGCTATGATGACTTTGTACTTTGGGTCTGGATTTGCTGCACCTTTCTTTATAGTAAGACAACAACTGCTTAAAAAATAATCCATGAGGGGCTTCCCTGGTGGTCCAGTGGCTAAGACTCCACGTTCCCAATGCAGGGGACCCGGGTCCGATCCCTGGTCTGGGAACTAGATCCCACGTCCCACAACTAAGATCTTGCATGCCGCAACTAAAAGATCCTGCGTGCCACAACTAAAAAAAAGATCCCGCATGCCGCAACAAAGATCCCGCATGCCGCAACTAAGACCCAATGCAGCCAAATAAATATAAAAAAATAATAATAATCCATGAGACAGATATGAAGAGGAGCATTTTAAGAGGTGCAATCTCTTTGAAAAAAGGATTGAACTCAACATCCTAGATATGTTTGTAAATAAACTTATGGCATAAATTCTTAAAAAAATTTTAACCCAAGCATAACATTTTACATTTCTTTTAATAAAATTTTGCTTTGAATTAGTTTGAGCCTAAAATTTCATCCTCATGAGATGGATGTAAATCAGTTTTGTTTCTCTGCAAATTTAATACTCATGACTTCTATATTCCTATTCCAAATATTGTTTTAGAGCAATGGTTGTTTTCAGAAGTTTTTATAAGTTATTCATTCATTAGACAAATGTCACTGCATGCCACCCAAGTACCAGGCCCCTCAAGGAATTCACAATCTAATAAGGAAAACAGATAGACAAGTACTCCTAATGATAGTTATAACATTAATAACAATTTGTGCTATTTACCACCACCTGCTCTGTACCAGACACTGTGCTAGGCCTTAGGAATGAAAAGAGGAATAAGAAATTTCCCTACATTCAGGGGCTTCCCATGCCTTCAGAGGGTTTATGTACAGTCTGATGGGGGAGGCAGGTATATGGACCAATACATGAAATAGAGTAAACAAATGCCCTGCTAGAAATAACAATAGTGTGCTTAGTAGAAGGACAAGAGATGGAGAGGTTAATGAGAGATGAGAAGGCAAGCTGGAAAGGTTTCTTAGAGGCAGTGACCTTTGAACTGAGTTTTAAAAAGATGAGTGTTTTCCAAATTAAGAGCAAAAGGAAGAAAAAGGATAACTAGCAAAGACAGGTGTAAAACAATTTTATGTGTTCAGGGAACTGCAAGCAGTTTGGTAGAGATGGAGGTTACAGTAAAAAAGGAGGGAGGAGGAGTTGGGAGGATCCAGTAAGAGCTGAGGCTTGTTGGGCAGAGGGCAGATGATGGAGGGCCTTCCACGCTGTGCTGTCTGTGAGGCCATGGGGGTCACCAAAGTGTTCCAGGCATGGGAGTTACAAGAACAGGGCTTGTCTTAGAAACAGAACTCTGGTAGCTATGAAGAGGATGGAGTTGAGAGATAAGGAGAGCAGTTAGAAAATACAGAATATATGTGTAGGATGGGAATTCCCTGGTGGTCCAGTGGTTAGGATTCTAGGCTTCCACTGCCGTGGCCTGGGTTCAATCCCTGGCAGGGGAGCTGAGATCCCACAAGCCACGTGGCACAGCCAACAACAACAAAAAAGAGTATATTTGTAGGAGATACTCATAGGGAGATTAGGTTGACTAGAAGGAGAAATACTATGTCTACATGAAGAAATCAGGTTAGAGACAACCCAATAGAAAAATCAGCAGAACTCTGAAAAGGCACTTCACAAAAAAAGAAAAATCAATGGCTAATAAACACATGAAAACGTACTCTACCCAGTAACCAGGGAAATTTAAGTAAGAACCACACTGAGAAATTGTTATATATCCACAAGGCTGGCAAAAATGAAAAGGTCTCACAATACCAAATATTGGTAAGAATGTGGAACAACAAAAATTCTACATGCTGGTAGTAGAACAAACTGGCAGAACCTCTTTGGAAACAGTTTGATGTTAGCTAGTAAAGTTGAAGAAGCACTTATCTCAGGACCCAGCAATTCTAGTTCCAGATCTCTACCCTAATGAAACTTGTGTCCTGTACACCAGGACACTTATAAAAAATGTTTATGGTAGCATTTTCCATAAGAAAAAAAATTGGAAATAACCTAAATATGAATCATCATTGGAATGAATACATGAATCAGGGTGTATTCATACAATGGACTATAATACAGCAATAAAAATGAATGAACTCCAAGTACACGCAATAATATGGATGAATCCTAAACTCTTAATGATGAACAAAAGAAACAAGACCCAAACAGTACAAAAACATGATTTTACCCATATAAAGATCCAAAAATGCTAAATTAAACTATATTGTTTAGGGATACAGACATAGGTAATAAAATTATAAAGAAAAGCTGGAAAGTAATCATCATAAAAGTCAAGGGAGTGATTATCCAAGTAAGGGAGAGATGGGTTGTGACCAGGGAGAAGTATACAAAGGATTAGTAGGATGCTGGAAATGTCCTGTTTCTTGGGCTGGCTGTGGTTTCATGAGGGTTCAATTATTTGCTTAACTGTACACATATAGTTTGTGCACCTTTCTCTAGGTATGCTATATTTCACAATATAAAAGAGAAAATTAATGTACTTAGGGAAAAAACAAAAAGTACATTAACAACTATGTACTGCTAGATGTGTTTATAAGTGAAAAGCTGTTTTGTTGAAAATTAAAAAGAAATCAGAAAAGGTTTCACATAGGAGATATATACATGTGAATTGAAACATAAAGGATCCCCTGCTTTCCAACCTGGGTCCCACAAAAAAAGGTGGCAAGAAGAAGGACTGTTCTGAAATCAATGAGGTAGTGACCAGAAAATACACCATCAACATTTACATGAACATCCATGGAGTAGAGTTCAAGAAGTATGCCCCTCGGTCACTCAAAGAGATCTGGAAATTTGCCATGAAAAAAATGGGAACTCCAGCTGAGTGCATTGACACCAGGCTCAACAAAGCTGTCTGGGCCAAAGGAATAAGGAATGCCCCATACTATGTCCGTCCAGGTGTGGTTGTCCAGAAAACGTACTGAGGATGAAGGTCCACGAAACAAGCTCTATACGCTGTATACCTATGTACCTGTCACTGCTTTCAAAAATCTGGATGAGAACTTACAGCTGATGGTCAAATAAAGTTATAAAACTGAAGAAAAAAAATTCCTTGACCTAATTCTAGGTTGGGTACCAGTCCTGTGAACTATACCATGTACTTATCTGTCTTAAAATACTTGCTGCAATGTAATGTATTTGGCTGTTTATATATCTGTGTTCTCCACAACTGTAAGCTGCTTGAAGGAAAGCTGGGTCTTGTTTACACTGGATTCTTATGACCTAATAGTTCACAGTATATAGTAGGTACTCAATAAATTTGTGGAATGAATGAATGAATGAAGAAATGTTGCTTACTCTTCTTATAATCATGTCTTGAGTAATCTATGCACTACTTTCAACGGAGATCACAAACCTTCTCCATGCATTAAGTTTTCAGCTGCTACTCTGTCCTTTCCTCTACAGTTCTCCACTTCCTACTTTAAAGGTAGAGGCCACTAGAATCTTTCTCCCCATCAATTAAAATTTTTCTCTTCTTTCACTCCTCTTAGAATAACTGCTCATCTCCAAGGCTAATCCTTTTATCTATCACCTTGACCGTATCTCGTATTTCTTCCCCAGATTTGCATCCTTCATTATTCCTGTTCTGAGTGATTCTACATTTTATCTTCCCCTCATTCATTCATACCAGCTCAGAGAATGTGAAGGTACCATGTTCACCCTAGAAAATAATAGATACTGTACTTAGGGAAACAGACTAATCTAGAATTCACATCCTGATGGTAATTCTCTTTAATATCCTGCCATGCATGACTTTCACAGGCTCAGAAAAGGCCTGGAGTTGTGACAGCAAACTAAAAGCCTCGGTCCCCATGGCTGCTTAGGGCTGGGGCAGGCACGGCCTGACACTTCTCTCAACTGCTGGATGAGATGGGATTGTACTAGGGCAAGGAATTCCCCTTTAACGGGGGACCGGCACTCTTTCCTTCCAAAGATAGTACCTTGGAAGTGGCCACCGCAACAGGTTCTAGGTCAGGGGATGAATCAAGGGACACATTCTGATACATAGGAGTACCACTGCCAGGTTTCAGATTGTTTGCTTCAAGCTGGCTGCTCTCCTGGACAATGCAGTCCTGGTTCTGAGGGCCAGGCCCTGAGGAGATCTCCCGCTTGAATTTGGCTAATATCAAGGTCTCTAAGGTACCTGAAGGAGTTTCTCTTTGAGACTCAGGGAACAGGAGGCGTAAGGCTCCAAAGAAAGTTCTGCCTCTAAGCTCTCACTTGTACCTCCAGATGGGGTCCCAAGCTCACCCATGATTAACATTCCCCCAACAGAAGAAGGACCAAGTTTAGAAGCAGTCTCTTCTAAGTCAGAATCCCTTCTATCCTGACTGAAGAGATCATTTGGTAGAGATTTCTGCAATCTATTGCAGTGATACAGGGAAAGAGCACAAGTTTTTGGCATCAGACAGGTCTGGCTTTGAATCCCAGCTCTGCCACTAACTAGCTGTGTGTTGGTCAATGTCTTAAATCCTCTGAGACTGTAAAATGGAGATAATATCTACCTGAAGGGTTGTTGTATAATAAATCTTAAACTTATTTCCCGGTTTCCCTTTTACTTCCTCTATAACAGGCTGGGAACATCAGTCCCAATCCCAGGGTCAGCTTTGACTAAGTCCCTCCATTCTTTGCTATGTCCTCTTCATCTTTTGCCCCTCCCCTCCCTTGCACAATATGTACCTGCTGGGCTTCCCTGGTGGCGCAGTGGTTGAGAGTCTGCCTGCTGGTGCAGGGGACACGGGTTCGAGCCCTGATCCGGGAAGATCCCCCATGCCGCGGAACAACTAGGCCCGTGAGCCACAATTACTGAACCTGAGCGTCTGGAGCCTGTGCTCCGCAACAAGAGAGGCCGCGATGGTGAGAGGCCCATGCACCACGATGAAGAGTGGCCCCCACTTGCTGCAACTAGAGAAAGCCCTCGCACAGAAACGAAGACCCAGCACAACCATAATTAATTAATTAATTAATTAAAAAAAAATGTACCTGCTGGAGTAAACTCTTGTCAGTTCCCTGAATACATCAAGCTCTTTCTCCACAGAAACTGTCTAATAGAACTTTCTGCAATGATGAAAAAGTTCCATATTATAGCTGTCCACTATAATAGCCACTAGCCACATGTGGGTAGTCAGCACTTGAATTGTAGCTAGTGGGACCAAGGAGATCAAATTTTAATCTTCTTTAATTTTAATTAATTTAAATTTAAATAACCCCACAAGGCTAGTGGCTACCATAATTTACAGTTCTAGACTGTAAGTCTTTGCATTTGCCATTTCCTTGCATGGAAATGTATTTCCCCACTCTTCTACTCAGTCTTAAAATCTCAACTTGAATATCTATTCTTCCAGGATGCATATCCTGAGACCTTGGACTCAGTTAGGTTTCTTCCTTGTTACCTTCCATAGCATCCTCTACCCTTCTCCTATAATATCACTCATCACATTTTTTTTTAAATTACTGCTTTGTATTTTCCATTAGGGTGTAAACATCATTGGTGTTCTTGGGGCCCTACAGACTTCCTCTCTCAGGTATGGATACTTCTTTTCTTCCCTTTGAGTGGACATCCAGAGGATCTTAGGATTTAGGCTTTTTCCAAGTTGGGGACTACTATCTTTGAGGTAACTTTTGCACATTGGAAGCTTTAGGGATTGATTAGGAGTGGCCTTATACCTTTCTAAGGATAAGCTAAAAGTCAGAAACTAAAAAGGAAAGGAATAATAAAATGCCTCATTAAATTAAAAACTTCTATATGCAAAATAAACAACAACAGGGACTTCCCTGGTGGTCCAGTGGTTAAGAATCCACCTTCCAATGCAGGGGATGTGGGTGCGATCCCTGGTTGGGAAACTGAGATCCCACACGCTAAGGGGCAACTAAGCCCTCACACCACAACTAGAGAGAAGCCCACTGCAACAAAGAGCTGCAGCAAGGACCCAGTGCAGCCAAAAACAAAAAACAAAAAAAACCAACAACAATAACACCCCACCAATATATCAAGACAAATGATAAACTGGAAAAAAATATACAACATAAATTATAGATGAAAAAGGATTAATAAAAAGAGTACTTAAAATCAATAAGAGAAAGGTGGACACCACATGGATAAAAGAAATGAACAGGCATTTCAAAAAAGAAGATAAACTAATCTCAGAAAATATTAAAAAATGTTTAACTTCACTAGTAACTAAATAAATGCAGATTAAATTAACATAATACAATTTTGCTTATTAAATTGGCAAAGATTAAAAAGTTTCATCCTAATGTGTTGATAAGAGCATGAAGAAATAAGTAATCTGGCAATAAGCATAAAAATTGAAATATGCATACTTTTTATCCAGTGATTCTACTTTTAGGAATATATCCTAAGAAAATGATCAGACACTTGACAAAGGTGTATTTATAAAGATGTTCTCTGTAAGTGTTGTTTATAATACTGAAAAGCTGGAAACGATCTAATTAGACAACCAGAGGTTGGTTAAATAAAATATGATACATCCCTGCAATGGAATACTAAGTAGCTATTCAAAGTGGTGCTATGGATCTATATTTACTGACACAGAGCACTATCTATAATAAATGAAAAAGTGAAAAAGAAAGTCACAAGCTAGCATGTTAACATAATCCTACTTTTATAAAATTTTTGTCAACTTACCTATCTACTCATAAAAAGAATTTTGAAGGATATATGCCAAAATATTAATAGTTCTCTCTGGGTAGATGTTTCACTATCTTTCCCTGCTTAAAATCATGGCAACTAGCCAGTCCTCCCCAGGATTCTCTGGCGTAGGGTTTGATGTCCCCTCAAGTGGGTCACAGAGGACCTCAGAGATAGCCAGTACTAGGTTTCCTGATTGATGCAGTCATAGACTCACTGGTAGTCCAGACTTTACCTATTTTATTCACTGCTGTGTCCTTTGTGTCTATAACTGCCTGGCACGTAGTAGGCATTCAATAAATATGTGTTGAGTTAATGTATCATATCAGAGCACCAATTCTATTAATGATAAAGCATATTTAAACATTATTTTGATAAATTAAACCCAGAATGCAAAATTCACAAAAAGTTTAGATAATGTAAGATTCCTAAATACGTTATACTCTCTATTCACCATTATGATGCTGGGGCCAGAAGTTTATTTTCTTCTATCATTTGTGTCCTTTCCCAGAAGAGTCTGAGAAGCAGTGAATAATATCTTTGTGCAAGGCCTTTTCCACACCCTTCTGAGGCTAGGTATTACAATCTCTAACTCACAGACGAGAAAATGAAGGTTTGGCGTTGCTCAAGGTCACACAGTTAAAAAGCAGGGGAATCGGGACCCAAATCCAGGCCCATTTGTCTCCAAAACTCATCTATGGCTTTGAGAGGTACAAAGTAAGACAATGAAAAGGACATTGCAGGTCTGTGACAGCTAACGTCTGTGCTTCCTAACAAGTCACCACCACTTAGCCCTGAGCTCCCATGTCTAAGAGGTGCTTTTTCTTAACCCTTGGAGAATCCAGAGGATGATTTGTCACCAGGGTTATTAGCATTTCTCCCTGGATATCGACAGCTTGTCTTTCCTCCCTCCAACCAGTGACTGATTTCTTCAAATGCTCGCCAAATACGGCCCAAGTCACCATGGTAAACGTATTGACAGAATCATATTAAAAGCTACTGAGCATTTACAGGGTTGTAAGTTATGCAAGGGAGGAACAAGATAAGAAACACAGGGAAAGAAAACAGGTTCAATCAGCAGTGACAATTATTTATTTAGAAGCTGCTGGTTGGAACAGTTTTTTAAATATCCTTTAATTGCTAATTATGGTTTCTTCAGGAGAGTTGCTTCACCTTAAAGCTAATCATTAATATTTCAGCTGCTCAGCATAGAGACTGTGTACATGCCGTAGACCTACCCAGAGCCGTGTCTGCAGTTAGCATCTGCTGCTGGCTCTGAAACAGAGTCTACTGCGTTGGTTGGTTTCCTACCCCAAACTCAAAGTCGGCTAGTCCACTTACCTTAAGAGAGCAGATATTTAAGTCCTTATTTCTCTAAAGATTGAGGCTGGTTCAATAAGCAAAATTCTGCTCTAAGCCACCTAGACAACTGACAATTTTTCAAAGGAATGACCTATCTTTTCTAAGTTAATTTACACCTTTTATTGGGGGACATAAGTGTTGCCTTAGGCAAGGTAGAGAATACAGAAGAGTTTGTTTTCGGCTTCTAATTCCCTGGGTACTCCGATGTGAACCTTATAACAAATAAGGTCAGCTTCCAGGCCCGGAAGGTACTGAGGGTAAACAGGCGCGAGGACGCCGGGGTCCCCGTGTGGGAGTATATTTGGTGTAGCCCCTTCTCCCGTGTTTCCAACTTCACATGCTTCTTAAGGAGAATCTAATCCTCACGGGAGAGTTGAATCTGTTCATTTGCAGGCATCTCATCAGCACCCTGCTTTGTGGAGGGCTGTTTGATGTCCCAAGGAAAAGACTTCGAAGTCTTTTAAAGCCTTTTTGATGTGAACCAGAAAATCACGTTTTGTCGAGAGTGCACTCAACTTGAACCTCAAAAGGTTCAGGACTCAGAAACCACACGGTTCAAGTGGGATTTAAACTGGGCAAAATCACTTCCTTGTCTTCCCTGGCAAGTCCCTCCCCCTGGCCTTTGTGCTAACAGTATCTCTACACTGTTGGGCCTTTTTCCTCTCTCTCTTTCTCTCTCTCTCTCTCTCACACACACACACACGCACACACACACACACATACACACATATCTTGGCAAGAAAACCTTAAGAGAAAGAAAAAATATATCACCCCCAAAGAGGTGGCTCTCTCCTCTCTGAGGATAAATGCTGTCTCCAGCTCCACCCTGCCCTCAAAGATTCTGAATGGCCATTGCTGCAGTCCCAGAGGCCTGGAATGCTCTAGGTGAGGGTGAAATGATTTACAGAGCCAAACAGCTATGATTGCATCCTTAAGTGAGGCATTTAACTAGGTACAAGACTAGAGCTCCCTGTGCTCCGTGGAGCTTTTGCAGAGAAAACTGGAAACTTGCTTTGGGGAGTAGCTACTTTGCGTGGAAGGAAGCACATACCTTAGGACTTCACTGTTCCACTTGGAAATGAAGGGACAGGAGATATGACTCCTCCTAAAATCAAAGGGAAGAACTGAGCTGAGAGAATAATCTAACCCTAACTTTCTCTTTCCAAAGTTCTCTTCTGATTTTTCCTCATTAGACTTGAAAATCCAGTTACTCAAGAGCCAGTGAAAGTTTAGATTCACGAGACAGAATATCAATTGTGAAAAGATCCAAAGTGTTCCTCACACCCTAAGGAGTCTCAGATGCCCTGTCCCCATGGCTGGAACCACATCAAAGCCCCAGTGACCACTATCTCATGTCCTGCTAACCATAATAGTCACTATTTATTGAGTGGCTACCGCAGATCAGGCACCATGCTATAAACACATTATCTCACTTAATTTGTTCAATAAAACAAAAAGGTGAGTCAGCTCACTCCCATTTTGCAGACATGAAAACTGAGGCTCAGAAAAGTTTAAATGACCTGCTCCAAAGCAGCTCAGCTAATAAGTGCTTGAGCTGTGACTAAAATCCAGTCTGTTGAGCATCAAAGTCAGTGGTTCTTGGCTTAACACCATGTTACTCAGCATCTGTCCTGTTGCAGTTTTGGTTTTGTTTTGTTTTGTTTTAAGACACTTAGTGCTTTATAAATTTATTTATTTAGTATTTATTAAGTACCTACTATGGGAAAGGCATTGTGGATATTTCAAGAAGTGTAAGACAGACATGCTTCCTTCCCCCTCTCTCACTGTGACACTGCAATGGCCTTTTTACAGTGGTCCTCTTTTACTGACACTTACCCTCCTTCAGTCGGTTATTCACATAGCAGCCCGAGTAATCTTTTTAAATGATAAATGACAACACGGTACATCTCCCTGTTTAAACACTCTGCGGCCTCCTGTTGCATCTAGAATAAAATCCAAACTCTCTGTGACCCTAAAGATTCACGGAGGTCTAGCCCCTCTCCATTTCATCTCTTGCTGCATCCCCCCAAGTTCACCCCATCCAAGCCCTCAGACCGTCTCTCTGCTCTTTAAATGTGCCAACACACCCTTCTTCCAACACTTATGTGGTTGTCACCTGCTCATCACTCATATTTCAATTCAGACATCACCTCCAGAGGTATACCAGGCATATTTGACACAGCGTATCATTTTTACATTTTTTATGACATAATCAGTCATAAAGCTATTTTCTTGATTAATTCTTCAGCTTTAACATAAGTGATTAACAATATTAAAGGAATGTTTTATTTTTAGAGATATTCTAGTTTAGTAAACTATTTACTAGGTGAACTAAAATTTGCACAGACCAAACAGAAATGTCCCACCCCTCATTCACAGCTTGTTTCACTGTTCCAAAATTTAAACATAAATAAGAACTCCAAGTAGTCCCAAAGAATGGCAGAATTGAAATAACTCAATTTATGCTTCCTCCTCTTTATAATTAATGTGCTCTCATTGTTCACTTTGAATCTACTGTTCATATGCAGGAATATGCAGTATTACAGGACTTGGGTACTGCATATTCCTGCATATGAATACGGATAGAAACTGTGTCCTAAGTGAGCTCAGTTGCTTCTGAGCTGTTAGGCACTTACACTTGAAGCGAGTCTGCAGATGTCGTGGCCCACAGTGTAACTGGAAGTTCTCCCAATTCTTCCTTACAGAATGCAGTGTTTATTAAAGAATAAATAATTAAAAAAGATGTAAATTTGAAACGTACATATGTATTATTAAAACTCAATAACCACAGCAATTTTTCAGAACTTAGACCAACAAAAGAGATTTTCGGGGAGAAATATATTATAATCAACGTTGTTTAAAACTGTCAGCATGTGATGGTATTTAAAAGCAAGCAAACTTTTAGTTGATTGTTGTTTTAAAATTCCTCTACAGGGTAACATAGCACCCTACTCCCCTCACCTGCACACTTCACTCTCTATCATGATAAAACAAAATAAGTGCTGCAATAAGGGGAAACACCAGGTATTATGGGAACAAAAACATGGTTGAAGAAGTAGAAAAAGAACCAAGGGAGTATCATGTCCCAGAAGCCAAGGGAGGGGAATTCCCAGAAGGATGAAGTCATCAGTTGTATCTAGTACTACAGAGGATCCCTCCTCTGAACTGGGTGCCAAGGTCAACTGGGCGCAGGGCCTAGAGATCTCCTTCCACTACATGGAAAGGTAAAACCAAGTCCTCCTTCCTCTGGCTGGCATGTAAACTAATTCAGAGGGAACATTTCTTATACGTGGTCTTAACCATTTCTTACCATCAGTGGCAGAAAGACAGATGTGGACATATATTGAGCCAATGGCAGGTCTGTGTTTTCTAGACCCTAATGCTGCAAAGAACTGCCAATGGCCACCACTAGCCCTCATGGTACATGGAGGAAAGGAACCCCACTTAGAGGATGGCAAGGGATGGAGTCTTCTGGCCTGCTTCTACTTGGCTGCAGTGCCGATGTGAGAGGCAAATCTCATAGAAATGGCCATAAACGGAGCTAGTTAAGTGGGAATCCACATACCCTTCACATCTGCACTCTGTCCACCCCACCCTGCTCATCTGAAGAAAGCAGCAAGCATTTGACCACCTTTAAGTCTCTTCATTTTTGAAACTCCTTCACCATATAGCTCCCGGACCAGTCTGTACTTTTTGGACGTTGAAACTGAAACAACCATCAGTTAAACTTTTTTACAAACTAATTCAGAAAAGAAAATTAATTTAATAAACAACAACAAGAAATCAGACACTTGTCCAGCAATTGTGACTGTACATCTCATCCCACTTGGCCGTTTGAAAGAAATGGAACCAATTAGTAATTAGTTCTAGAACCAGACGAATCATTCAATTTTATCAATTCATCTCTCTAAGATTCAATCTTTAGATGCTAGGCTATGGACCTTTCCCATAAAATAGTCTTCCAAATTGTCTTTTTTAAAATAAATCTTTTAGAATAGTTTTTAGATTTACAGAAAAGTTGCAAAGATAGTACAGAAAGTTCCTATATTCCTCACACTCAGTTTCCCCTATTATTAACATCTTATTTTAGTATGGTACTTCGTCATAACTAACGAGCCAATATTGATACACTATTATTAACCAAAGTCCATACTTTTTATTTGGATTTCTGTAGTTTTTACCTAGCGTCCTTTTTCTGCTCCAGTACTTCCACGTTATCTGTTTTAAATTATAAACCAGATTTTTAAATTATAAAAATAGTACATGTACTTGCTAACTATTCAAATCCCACAGAAGAGCGTAAAATAAAAAGTACTACTCCTGGACTTCCCTAGTGGCGCAGTGGTTGAGAATCTGCCTGCCAATGCAGGGGACACGGGTTCGAGCCCTGGTCTGGGAAGATCCCACATGCCGCGGAGCGACTAGGCCCATGAGCCACAATTACTGAGCCTGCGCGTCTGGAGCCTGTGCTCCGCAACAAGAGAGGCCGTGATAGTGAGAGGCCCGTGCACCACGATGAAGAGTGGCCCCTGCTTGCCGCAACTAGAGAAAGCCCTCGCACAGAAACGAAGACCCAACACGGCCATAAATAAATAAGTAAATAAATAAATAAACTCAAAGTTTAAAAAAAAAAAGGTACTACTCCTACTTTCCATCTCGGTCATACTCCTCAAAGGAAACTACTGTCAACAATTAATTTTGCACCCTTTCAAAAGTTCTGCATGCAAATATCAATATAAAGATATATACGTATCTTCTTCTCTATACAAAGGGGTCATATACTTCTCTGTACCTTGTTTTACATATAAGCACATATGGCTCTAACTCATTTTTAAAAACCACTACCTAATATTCTCTTATACAGATGTATCATAATTTATTTTACCAATTCCCTATCAATCTACATTTAGGTTGCTTCTGTTTTTTCAAATTACAAACAATCCTATAAAGTACATACATCTTTAGGTACTCGACCAAATATATGTAGGATAATTTCTTATTGTTGAATCTCATCAAAGGATATTTGCATTTAAAACTTTCATAGGCAAATAGTGCTAACCTGCCCTCCAAAGAGACTGTACCACTTTACGCTCCCACCAATGATGTGTACAGGACCCTGTCTCCCCATACCTTCACCAACAATGGCTGTGTTATCAAACAAAATATGTGTAATTCCTTGAAATGCTTCAAAATTTCCATCGTCTTCCTGCCTCCATCTTCAAGTTTTCTTTCCTTCTTTTTAGCTTTCTGATCACTTCTGGTTTTCTTCCTGCCTCCTCTGTGAAGTCTGTCCTGTACTTTTTCTACACTTACACTCGTGATTCCCTTCCCTCAATTCTCCGACAGCCCCATTTTTCCTGCTCACAAAGTTCCCTTAAAGTTTCTCTGCAGCTGACCGTGATTCAGTAAAAAACAGACACTCTTCTGCTCTCCAACCTGCTGGCCCTCCTGAAGCAAGAAAGAATGTTAATAGGGAAACCCGAAAATCTTTAATCTGGGTCCAAATAGCAGAAGGAAGAAATTCATCTTGGCATAACTCTGAGGAAAAACATCAAGAAGAATTCTGCATTGTTTCCTTGTTAGAACTGAATCTGTTATTTTTTCCTACATTCCACACCTGGATTTCCTGCCTTTGAATCAATAGTTCTTAATTTTTATTCATTACTGTTTTTTGTGTGTGTGGCTATAATGGGAGTGGAGGCAAAAGTTAAGGTGGAAGGAAAGAAAGGAAAAAAATCCCAAAGTGGTTGATTGAAGAGCAGGAACAAATGGGCAGGAAGGATAGTGGGGAGAGGGCAAAGCACAGCTCAGGGAAAAAGGCCAACTTCTTAAGTCTGCTAAGAAATGTTCTTTACTTTAGCTCCATTACCACTCCCTTCATTCCTGAGCTCTGAAAACAGAATCACAGGGCAGGAATGGCTTGGAGGGAGGGGCAGAGTGGAAGGGGGACTGAGAGCATCCTATGCCTCTAACTGCACCCCACCCCCACTGCCCCCAACTTCTTATCCAGCGAAGCTCTATGCACCATCAAGAATCAGCTTAATAGAATAAACCACTTAGGGCTGAGGCTCAGAGAAAGTCAAAGAGCCCACAATCTCCTTGCCTATTAAGCTTCTTAGAAGTTAGAATGCTGCTAAAGAAAGTGATATTGTGGCCATGCTACTTAGAAAGAACACAAGGATGCTAAGTTGGGAAGAGGGAGGCCAGTTTGGGGGTTTATGAGCATCAATCGATCGTTAACTACAGATGATGGGGCAGGGGGTGGATACAGGAGTGGGAGCAAAAGTGGCCAGCCATGAGAACAAGTGTTCTAGGAAGTCTTCAAGTTGAGATTGAGGAGAAGGGTTTTTTTGTTTTTTTGTTTTAAATTAATTAATTATTTATTTTTGGCTGTGTTGGGTCTTCGTTTCTGTGCGAGGGCTTTCTCTAGTTGCGGCGAGCAGGGGCCACTCTTCAACGCGGTGCACGGGCCTCTCACTATCGCAGTCTCTCTTGTTGCGGAGCACAGGCTCCAGATGCACAGGCTCAGTAGTTGTGGCTCACGGGCCAAGTTGCTCCGCGGCATGTGGGATCTTCCCAGACCAGGGCTCGAACCCGTGTCCCCTGCATTGGCAGGTGGATTCTCAACCACTGCGCCACCAGGGAAGCCCGAGGAGAAGGGTTTTTGTAGAATGTAAGAATGGGATGAGAATCTAGATAGTGAAAAAGGAATTTTTTTCCCTTAGGATAAAGGGGAAAACACAGTCTTAAGCTTCAGGTAAGTAATTAAATAATAAGAAAAATAAAGCAACCTGCAATAGTTCCTTCCTAGCTCAAATTTCCCAATGATTCTAGGCATTCTGCCACTCCCTCATCCTCTCCCCAATACAGCTGGCCCACAGACTTTGCTATTTGAGTGGCTGGCAGGGCAGAGGCCAACAACAAGACTTAACCAAGCCCTTTATCCCAAAAGAAAGTCCTGATGGTTCACTGTCCTTTCCAGGGTAAGAGTTCTAGTTATTTCCACCCTATGCCTTTGAGGGCAGTTAAAAAGGGGGGTCACCAGGTGAGTTCTAGTCCTTCGTGCCCCAGCCCCATTTAACTGGAGCCAAGAAGGAAGGACAACATTGTGGGTACCAGCTCCTTAATGTCAATCGGGAATTCTTTTGGCTATAGAAAGACCTGTCACAAACTGTACAAACCCATAAGAGATCAGGGCTCACCAGAGTTCACTGTCCCTGTAATGTTATCAAGAGTAGAGGTTGGGGGTCACGGGAAGATCCTGGTTCAAGAGACTTCAGATCTGTGCCCAAGCCCCTGTAATAGTGATTCTAGCTAACTCATATTAAAGGCTTACTTTGTGCCCGGGCCTGTTCTTAGAACTTGATTTGCATTTTATATGAACACATTTAATCCTTGTAACAACCCTAGGGGATTGATACTAGTGCTAATTCTACTTTATCCTGAGGAAACTGAAGCACAGAAAGATGAGATGAAGCTGTCCTGTCTCAGAGTTAGGTCTTCTGAATTGTGGTATCTGTAAAGTGCGAAGTATCCCAAAGGCAGGCACTGCACCGTGAGAAGCACTAGGACTTAGCAGACGCTAAAGCATCTTTCCCCTTCCATCAAGGGGTACATTTGACAAACTGTTTTTTGTTTTGTTTTGTTTTGTTTTAGACCATAACTAGTACGTTCCAGGCAACACTCTAGGTACTGAGAACAGAGATGAATAAGACACACATCTCACCTCACAGAACTCACAGTGGAGACAGGGTGACAAAGGCTCATGAGCGGCCAACAGATTGTGCCTAACAGCTGCTCACTACAGAAGACTTCACATAAGGACGCAGCCTGACATACATACGTGTGGTACTGAGAACTGTGTCCAGCACAGATGAGCAGATACAAGGATTATTCTTATTCTTATTTCCTCATGAATCTGACCCACAGGCCTCCCTCTCCTGGGGTTTTCCTCCTTCCCATTGACTCTGGAGCCAGACTGCCTGGATTTGAATCTCATCTCTGCTATTTCCTGCTGTTGTGACAATGAGTACAGTGTGTTGCTAAAACGCTCTGGGCCTCAGTTTCCTCATCTGTAAAATGGAAATGACAATACCTATCTCATAGGAATGTTATGAGGATTAAATAAATGATTGCCTGTAAAGCACTCAGAATTGGGTCTGACACCTAGAAAGTGCTCCAAAGGTGTTACTATTCTTATTAGGAGCGGCCTCTGTGCCTGTCTTTGCCCACAGTCATTTCACTCGCAATAAAAAGACTGAATTTAAATGCATCTGGTGTGGTTAGTTTAAGGAGGATAGGAAGTCTCTGGGACTAAATAGGAGGAGAACAGTTCCCTTGGGAAGTTGGAGGAATAACCCTGGAACTTGTTAATTAAGATCTTGTTAATGAATCTGCTTGTTAATGGTCTATTAAATAATCACACAGTGAAGTTTACCGCACAAGTAAAGCCTTTTTCAAATGCTTGCTCTTTCCAATTCTCCTGGCCCAGCTCTGACTTCTAAAGCTCTCCCCTAAGGGAAGGCCCTTCCAAATCCTTCCAAATCTGACAAGGGCCTCTTCATCTTGTCCTACTCGCCTGTAGAGCATGGCTATTCTCGCAGCCTAGGAAAGGTCTCCAGGGCAGAAAGCCCTCTTCACCTTGATTCTGCCTATCATTCCTTAGGCCAAAGCATTATGCCTCTGAGCCAAAACATTTCCCTCCTCGAAGTAGGATTAGAGTCACTGGTCCTGGAAACCGAAAAATAAAGATGCTCTGAACTTTGCTGAGAAGAAAGGCAGAGCGTACATTCCTTTCAGTGGGAATCTGGCAAGATAAAATTTCAGCTGAGATGTCACAGATCTTTTATAGAAAGGGGCCTGCCAACCTACGTTCACAAAAAGTCTACACAACTTTTGTCCCAAACTGCCTAGGAAAATAAACAGCTGCAGCCAGTGTCAGGGAATGCAGCCTCTCTTCTGGAGCCAACTTCAAGGATGAAACAGCATGTAAGAGGGCTCCCTCTAGGTTGAACACTCAGGTATTTCATAAACTACTTTAGTCTCCTAAGACCATTTTACTCTTTAGATGGATGTTCTTGAAAGGGGATGGATATATATATTATATATATATATATATATATATATATATATATATAATATATATATATATAAAATATATATATTGTGTGGCCTTTATATGGTTACTTTTAGATAACCAAAACACATCTGTATTATCTTTTCTGATTCAAGAACCCTATAAGGTAAGGCAAAGATTATCTGCCACTTCCCGTTTTATACATGAGGAGTTGGGGCTCAGAGAAACAAAGCAACTTGCCCAAAGTTACACAACTAGCAAATAACAAGTCAGAGCTTCTGGCTCGATGCTCCTGCCCCATCGCTGAGCTGTACCCAACGCCTCTATTCCTTGTCATCACTTCCCACTTGTAAATGTGCCACGAGGTGCCCAGCCCTTGGTGGATCCTGTGTGGTCCTTCAGACTAGGTCACAGTGGGTAGGGCCAGCTGGCAACGCTCAGCATAACCTGGCCCAGGAAACAGTGGTCCTGGGTTCCCTTACTCTCCCAACAAATGTTTATTGAACCAGGCGCTACACGAGGAGAAATACTGCATAGAGTCACACAGGGGACAGACATGGGCCCTTGGAGGTGGGACAATTAAGCAAATAATTACAGTACAAAGTGATGAGTGTTTAAGAAGGGGCAAGTACGCTGGGAAAAGAACACCAGCCCAAGTCCATTAGCAAGGTTGCCAAGAGCAACCACTAGCGTACAGGTGTCTGCAGCCACCCGAACCTTGAACCAGGCCCCTATTCGCGGCTCTTTTAACCTCCTGCCCACTGGCAGCTGCCCCCAGAAGGGTTAAAGCTTGAAGCAGAGAGCCAGCCTGCAGGTGCTGGTGACCGATTCTGACACTGTGAGATTCCTCTAACCCTTCTTTCTTTCCAAATGAGCATTTCAGCAACAGAAGCTTCAGGGGGAAGAGGAGAGAGGAGGCTGGCAAAAAATACTCTCCAGCCCCTTCTCGGCAGTATAACAGCAGTGAGAAGACAAGCTGGCTGGAGCCCAAGGAGCACCAAAGCGCTCACTGGCCTCCCTCACATCTGGCTAAGCACCATGAACCCGTCCGCTGGGCCACCTCAATTACAATGCTGCACCAAGAAAGGGGAGGTCTTCGCCAATACAGTCAGCTGATCGGCAATAAGGGAGGGAGGGGGAAACAACACGAGGAGGAGTGAAGGCAAAGCGGGAAAGGAGAGGCAGCTGGCCAGATCCCACCCACGACAGGAGACTGGAGAAGGTACTGCCGTGGGCAAGCCCTGAGTCTTCACCCTTACCAGCCCCGGTCTCCTCAGTGGAATCCCAGCCTCTCCCTCTCCACTGCCTGGTCCTGACTCCCCTTCCTCCAAAGCCATACTCCTCTGCCAGAGCTTCCCTCTGAGACTCTCACCCTAGAGGAGGGAGTCATAAACTTTAAGGAGAACCACCTGCTTGCTCAATATGCAGATTTCCAGGCCACATTCCCTGTGATTCTGATTAGGACGTCTGGTGTGGGCCCTGGGAATATGCATTATAAGTAACATTCTCCCCCATCCCCAACCCAGCCCCTCCGCCACCACAACCACAAGTGATCAGGATGCTGGTGGTCCTTAGATCACATTTTGAGAAACCAGCCTTGGGGATTACTCCCTCTCCTGAAATCCCAGAGTCCTATCTTTCTGTTATCTTACATTATTGTTTCTTTTTCACATGTACATCCTAACTACTCACCTTAACCATAAGGCCCTCAAGAAGAGGAAGTATCATCTCCTAACTCTTTGACTCCCCCGCAAACAGCGCAGAGCCCAGGGCTCTACACACAGGAGCTCAGGAAATGCTGTGCATGTAGAGCTACGACAATGGCGATAAGAGGCCAGGGGAAGGAAAACCACAGCAGAGACGGCGGAGTCCCGAGGCCCCGGCTGGAAGGAACTGTTTTTAGGATGCCTACATGAGCCAGGCTGGGACAACAGTTGGCTTCGCCTTCTTTTTTTCCTTCTTCGGTAGTCTTGGCACTACTCTCCTAACCTCCCTCGTGCAAGTCAAGTCTGTGCAATGCACCTCCCATAGGAAACTTTGCCAAGAAATCTTGCCAAGAATCCTCGGTGCGATGTGGCTTAGTTTAATGGCCAGGAAGTACTCTAGATCCTGAGATCCATCAGGTCTCCATGCAGGGCAAAGTACATAGCTGAGCATGAACTTTAGTATAAAGCTTAGGGCACTTAATCTATCCCACTAAACATCAGCAGGGTCATGGTCCTCCTGCATTCAGCAAATATTTCCTGAGTGTCTACTCCATCCCAAGCATGGTTCTGTGTGCTCATGGGTCTTAAGATATCATACGTCATCAGAAAGTATTTTATAGTGACTGATCTTTAGAAAGTTACTTTAAAAGCAAGACCCTACATGATGCTGGGCCTCAGAACCATATAAGCACCAAATGGACATTCTCAAGAATGCCTGGCTATAGGATGAAATATAATGGAGACCCAAGGTCAGGTCTGAGGCCCTGGTAGAGAGAAATTCTATTCTTACTCACCATCATGAGCAATCTTTGGAAGCTCCGGAGTTCTTTTTTCCGCATTCAGATGCAATACTTGGTCCAGAAAAGCAAACTGCCACACCTAGCCTCTTTGAATAAGTAACTCCTTGATTTTCAGATATCAGCTTAAAGGTCACTCCCTCCAGAAAGCTATCCCTGACTCACAGACAAGATAGGTGCTCCTGCTTCTAACCCCATGGTGTTTTATATTTCCCCTATTAGAGTACTTTTCACAACATCCTGCAACTGCTTGTTAAGCTTTCAGCTCCAGTAAGGCAGCAACTCTAATCTGTCTTGCTCATCATCGTATCCCCAGCACCCAGCACAGTGTCTGGAAGGACACAAGTACTTAGGAAATACTGGTTGAATGATTAAATGAATTGATGAGTGTATCATACTTTCTATCAGGTTGGAAACTGAACCATGCCTCCTGTACTCTGCTGCAGTTTTACCCACAACGCCACCAAAAAACACCCAAGATGAAGCAGCACCATTCCTTCTGCAGTATCAGTATTTTATAGATGTAGATCGGAGGCTCACAGGATCACCCCAGTACAGATTCCAGGAGGCACTTGCCATGATCTGAGATGGACACAACACTCCAAAGTCAATGTAATGTCACCAAGAGCCTGAGAGTTATACCAGCCAGAAGCCACAATGCCAGCCATCACAGACTGGATGGTAAGATCTCGAAATTTCAAGTCATTCAACTTCCAGAGACCCAGCTTTTTCATGAAGAAGATATTAGGTCCTTCAGCAGCAGGTACTCGCTTTGAATAAAGAAACAACCACAATAAAAAGCTACCCACGCCATGATGGGAAACTGGAAGAGGAGGGCAGCATTTGCAAGGAGGCACCTCAGCAGTTAGGAAAGGGTTAAGAGCACATGTCTGTCTGGGACCTCTTACCCATAAATCAGCCTTGACTGCTGCTCAGGCTGAATGAAGCCCCACCAGGTTGGCCTGTCAGGAAGGAAGCCCATGCGTCCAGACTTTTGTTGTTCTAAGGATTTTTTTTTTTTTTTTTTTTAATTTTACTGCTCAGGAAGGAAGCTGAAGCCTAGGCCCTAACTGCAGTCCTGCTGATTACTTACCCTCGCATGCGCTGCTGCCTTTACCTCACTATCTACCTCTCAGACCCAACTCTTTCCTTTCCTAGAGTTCCTTCCTATGACTGTGGTATTTGGGCCTAAATCCCAGACTTTCCACCCTTCTTTAAAAACTCAAAATTAAGAATGTTCAGCGTTTCCCTTCCTACATCCCATACGTTTCTGTGTCTGTGTGTGGAAAGGACTGGGGACTGGGAGAGAGGAGTGGGTGCTCTATGATCTACAGAGACATTTTGCCCCCCAGAGCGACTTGAACCCCTTCTCTTAAATGGAGCCATGAAGGAACGGATGGGGATTGAGGTATCAGACAACTGGCCTCCAATGGCTATTTTCTGCTATGTATATATGTGAAGAGAAACCTATATTTAAATAACAGACTCAAATCCAAGGTCCTCAGGCAGAGGGTCAGTCTTTCCCACTCCCATCCTCCTACTCCCCACCTCTCCTACTGATGTGCAGTCATTCTCTGGTGTTCCCAAGCCCCCTGGGGCTTTCTTTCTACAAAGAGAAAAACACTGAGTTTATTTGTGCGCTCAGGGTAATGGACAGCCCTCTTTTACTCCTAGGAGAATGCACACAGACACTATGGAAGAGGCCTATCCCCGCCCAACCCTGCCCTCCCCTTCCCCTGCTAATCTCTCCCCAGCAGCCCCCTGCCCACCCACCCCCCCCCCCCCCGCCAGGCTCAGTCCTGCTGCTGTATTTCTCTCCTGACCTACAAGGCCTCTTCAAGCCCCTTCCTAAGCCTCCCCCAAGCAGAGACAATCCATCATGCTGTGGGACTGTGACACACACAGATGGGGGAAGGTTCACAGATTTCTCTCACATAGGCAAGAGGGGAAAAGTGCCTGTATAACTTAAAATCTGAGGACATACTAGAAACTCTGGGACTCTGAATTCTAATACTAGTCAAATACCATTAAAGCAAATCCTATTATATATGGCCCAAATTTCTAGCACACACAAATTGTAATGGCCCATTTATTTCAAATAATATCTGATAATACAAAATTCCAGAATAAGAAGATATGATGAGATTCAGATTCTCTAACCTGGGCCACTGCCTAGATATCTAATCCTAGTCAAGTCCCTTCCTGACTCAGAGACTCAGTTTCTTTAACTATAATATTACCTTGCTTCTTAATAAAATGAAGGAAGAAAGAGGTCAGAGGGCCACCAGGGCTTATCCTGGTGGATGGATAATAATGCAGGGAGGTGAAGCAGCTGCTATCACAGAAAAGGGCTCTGAGCCTTTCTCCCTCCCTCTTCCACATCACCATAAGGCATGAGTGCGTGAAAGGATCCTACATACATGCTAGTCAGTAATGACCCTGTGTTTGTCTACATCAGTGCTTCTAACAAGGAAGATTATACCACCAGATTGTCCTTGAAAATAATAATAGTCATTATGTATTGCACACTTAGTATGTGTGAGGAACTGTTCTAAGCATTATCAGTGTGCTTAATCTCATTCAGTCCTTCACAACAACCCTTTTAGGTTGTGTAATTCCCACTTTACAGATGAGAGTACTGAGGCCCAGAGAGGTTAAGCAATTTGCCCAAGGTCACAGAGCAAGTAAGCTAAAGGGTCATGATTTTACTCCAGAGGCTGAACTCATAGCCACTATGTTATATTGCCTCCCCACCTTTGATGTGAAACACCTTCAAGTTGAGGCTCAAAGGGGCAAATACAGTATTTATCCCTCTAACAGGTATTTATTATGCTAGGCCATTCTGACTCAGTGTAGATCAAACTCTGAAAAGCAAGGTCAAGTGAGAGCAATATAGGATCAGCTAGCACCTAAATGGAAATCATATACCTGAATATAAAGCAAAGGTCTCTCCAGGGCTGGCCCTTGCCCCCTCCCTACAGCTTTCTGACTGTCTGCTGCTGTAAGATGGATGCGAAGCCATAAGTCTCAGCCTGCAAATGAATTTCAGTGGAAAAAGACAACCCTCATCTGGTGAGTCACACTAAGGCTTACCGGGCTTGATTTCTCATGAGACTGTACCAAAAGGTTCCTTCTTCACCCATGCAGCTCTAGACTTTCCTAAAGCTCTGTGTCTGCTGAACAGAATGTACTGGATGCAGCACCATGTCTCCCCCCAGAAACACAACTTTCGTTTCCTCTAGGTCATCTTCACTCAGAACACATTCCACAGAGAAAATTGCCAGTCAAATGTCTGAATTGCCAGATGGTTGTATGTGTCTACAAAACTCCCACATCACTTGTCTGGTTCCAGCTGCAACCAGGATCTAGGTAGAAACTTTTTTTCCTAAAATACACACCCAAAGAAGATCTGTTTTTGTAGACTCCATGATAGGAGATGTAATGCTGTGGGAAAACATTTGGGTAGGGGATAGACTCCAACCTTAGGTTTCTAGAGAGTTAGGAGAGAAAAGCAAATTTTAAATTATTTTTTAAGCTATGAAAGTTTTTTAACCAAAATAACACAATAAATCTGTATTTGAGAAAGGTAATTGCACGTCTCTTAAAAAACTCCTTCCTTACCTCCTCATCAAAACTCAAGGTATATAAATTCTTCCTTTCTTTCCTCAAACCACTACACCTTTGGGATAGCACAGTTTTATGGATACTATCCAGTGTAAGGCTGAAGAGTGGCAAATTGATGAAAACTTAAAGTAAAAATTAGATTATAATCACTGCCATCAATTTATTCAATACTCAACAAACACTTATTGAACGCTTTGCTGTGATTGGTACTGATTTAGTGCTAAAAATTTTTTTAACACTGAAACTAAAATGTGACTGAGATAATAGAAAAGTCTGATCCATTGGGTAAGGCTGGAAGGGCATGAATTACTCCTGTTTACTTAGCATCTACCAGATTGACTGATTCATACTACAGCCTCTCATTTCTCCAGGTCTAAACCCATAGCCCCAACTCAGGACCTCTTCCTGGAAAAGGCACAACAGAGTGACTAAGTAGGTGAAAGTTCTTTTGCAGAAAATTCTCCTCCTTGTCCCAAAGAAAGAGATATTTAGAAATTTCCACTCTGTAGCACACACTTTGAGGTTCCAAAGGATAAAAACACACTCTTTTCAACCACAAATGCCACAACTTAAATGGCATTTTTAAAAAATTTTAAGGCATTTTAGCTGCTATATAGCAATACGTCATCCTTAGGTCTGCAGCTCATCTCTCTTCAGGAGGGGTAAAATGGCACTGGGAAATGTTGCCGAACTGTGTGAAGAGAATATTTAAATCCAAAAATTATTGTTATTTTGGTGTTAAAATCGTGTGGGTTTTACAATAAAATGTAACATCACTCCGAATCTCAAGTATTTATAAAGAGTACATTCCAACATGTGTTCTGATATTTTTTGACCAGAGAGATGTGGCTAAAAAGAGTTAAAAATATGAAAATCCATCATAAAAATATAACTCTATTAAGTGTATTGTCACTCCAAATCTGGACTATTTACAAAGACTCTATTTCAAAGTGTGCCAATATTTACTAACCAGATGGGTGTAGTTAATAAGGGTTAAAAATAAGATAAACCAATATAAAAATATAATTCTATTTTTTAGTTTCCTCTTCCCTGCCTAATGAGGAAAAGGGGTGGGGAGGGAAAGCAACTTTTGTTATTTGGATACAATGTGTGTTTTTTGTTTTCAAACAAAAAAGGGCCACCAAATAATCAACCTGGGGCCACTGACCGGAAGGCAGCCCCGGAAAACTTCCCGTGGGAAGAGTTCCAGAAATTGCCCGGACATTAACGAGCCCCGCTGTGCTGGCTGCGAGCCTCAGACGGTCAGAGGTGACCGCGACTCGCCTCGCCCGAATACCAGCCATCCTGCCGATTCACGAACCCCGGGACTTGGGAAACATTTCCCGGACTTGAAAAGCAAGACGGACGGGGAAAACATTTCGAACCTACGTGAGAAACCTCAAAGTCCTCGGATGCCGGTGGCGACGCCAGATCCAGATGCGCGCGTGCACACGTCCATGCCCCCGGCTCGACGCGCCCCGGCGCCCTGCGCGCTCCCTCCTCCCACTCCCGCCTTCCCCCAGCCTCGCCCCCCAAGCTCTCTCTCCCCGCTCAGTGTCCCCTAGCCTCTTCACTCCGCCACCCGCCCATCTGCACCTCCCGCCGGGTCCCCGATCGCCCAGACCTCCGCGTGGGCGCGCCCCCTCCTCGGCCACAACCCCTCCCACCCCCTCACCCCGACCCCATCTCTCTGCGGCTCGGACGACGTACAGGAAACCGGCCCAGGGCTCGGTTCTCAGTGCGACCTGGGGGCGCTGGGCGTGGAGGGCGGGGCGGGGCGGGGGTGGGGGACCAGGCGGCCCTCGGGTCCCGGCCGCGGGCGGCGGCGGCGGCGCGGTGCTCGCCCGGCCCCGGGGTAGCGCCCGGAGTTCTCCCGCAGCCTCCGAGTCCGGCCGAGCGACGGCGAGGTCACCAACATTTCTGAAACCACTTGAACGCCATCTCCGTGGCGGAGGCTGGGGGTCCTTTTCAAGTGAGCCAACGGGACCCACTCTGTGGTCCTTCCTCCCCCCCTCGCCGGCCTCGCGCCTCTCCGCGCCCCCTCCCCCAAACGATCAATTACTAGCCACCCTTCTGCCGGGAGCGGCGAGGGGCTGGCTGGCGGCCGCGAGGAAACAGCAGCCCGGATCACTTCTGCATGACAATTGATGGGAGGGAGGGCGCGAGGCAAGGAGGGAGGACGGCTGTGGTGTCCGTTTTCTCACCATGGTGATTAGGCATTCCGGCCGTGCGAGGAGGCAGCCGCCGACCAGAGCGGCGCGGCGTGGAGCGAAGGCAGGGGAAGAGCGGGAGCGGGAGCGGGAGCGAGCCCAGCCGCCGGGCGGGCCAGCGGCGCGCCGAGCCGAGCCAAGCCAAGCCAGGCCAGATGGCTCTGCAGCCATCAGGGACTGCTCCCGTCCAGCCCGGCCCCACTTTAGCTGTGCAAACATTTCTTTATCCCGACAAGACAATTAAACCTAGCAGCATGAAAAGGAGTCTCCATGACTGTGTTGGGGGTGAACAACCAGAAACAACCACACACATCACAGGAGTTCTCGCCCCCTCCTCCCTGACCCACCCCAGATGGGGAGGGAAAAGGGACTCCGCGAGAACCCCGGGAGCAGCTGAGCCGACAACCGGGCTAGGTCTGGGCAATCAGTACAGAGGGCACCATCTGACCCATCTTTCTGGTGATTTCTGCACCCTTTCAGGGTGGTCATCTGCTCCAGCTACAATCCAGAAGTTGAGCCTGGTGACCTGAGAACCGCCCCAAACATTCTTCCCAGCAAGACCAATTCTCCTAAAAGCCCAGATCAAGGTCGCTACCCAGAGGTAGTCCTGGGTAGTCCCAGAGCCCTTGGGAAGTAGCGCCCCTAACACCACCCCCACGATGTGGCCAGCCCTGCTCATTCCAGGCTGCCCTGGGCCTATGTGGGCTCAGCTGATTTGATTCCTAGGACATAGGGTCTTCAAGAATACGTGCCTTTGTAAAGACACATCTCAGAGTCAAAATACCATCTCTCCTACTCAGGGCTTTTCAAATTTGAATGACTTCGAATATATCAAAGACGAGAGCAAAGCAGAACATCTGGGAACTACTGTGAGCCACAGGGTTCCCTGCCTACCTGTGAATCTGCCTGACCACAGGGAAGGGCAAAGAAAGAGGGCCACTTGGGGTCAGTGCCCAGTGCCCATCTCTGAGGTGAGCCAGAAGGCAGGGCCCGCCATCACTTCCCAAGGGCAGTTCTGATCCCTCTCAGCCCTCAGGGTGAGCATGCATCCTAGCCAACTCCAACTGCTGTGTCACCCAGACAGGAACTGGGCACAGGAGTGGTCTACAGACAACAATCAGGAAATGCACATGATAAGAACCAGAGTGCTAAGGGGGTAATAAATGTATAGATTCTAGCACAAGGCAGCAGAGAATACTTATTTTCCCTTTTGTTGTAAAGTTTCCTTAATGAGGAAATGTTTATTTTAAAAGCCCTGGGAAACATATCTGTAGACACTTCATATGTAAGACACACGTGGACTATTCGTAATTGGTCCATAAATTTTCACCTCATTTCCCTGGACAAGGAGCCTTGGAGACGGGTTCAGAGCACGACAATAAACAGGAGTTACCTCAGTCCCCTTCCTGGGGAATCATGCATCCTCCACGAATGGCTTCTCACAAAATACTTCTCCCTTTTTCCAGGGCACATAAGTCAGTCCTGTTGAGTAAAGGCTTCTTTTTTCCATAGAGCCCAACACCTACCTCAGGAATCACCTGTGATGCCAAGTAGATGAACAGGCAAGCAAACTGGAATCATCTACTAGGAGAGACAATACTTTACCCAAATAGCTACATTTCTTTCTACAAAAACGCATATTTAATCACAAAAGAAATCCTGCCTATCAGTACCCAGATTTAAGGAAAGAACACGTGTGCATTACACCATGTCTGCAGGCCCCTCTTTCAAATGCTCTCAGATGTGGACATATCTGCATATGGATGCAGTGTGTGAGCAAGGGGAGGCTGCGAGAGTAAAAACTGTCAGTGTTTCCACTGTAAAACTGATTTTTTTCATTGACTTAAAACTCAGTCATAAAACTTCTGCTCTAAGTAAGGGACACACACACACATACTCATCCCACCCCGCAGCAAACCCCTAAAGCTACATGCTTATTTAGGAGTTTTACTGTTGTATTTAATTAAAACATTTCTTACATTTTATGAAAAAAATTTTATTTATATGAAAACTGAAAAATCAGTCAACCATATCAAAGATTAACTCTAAATTTTAAGAATTACAAAACCTAAAATATACACGGTTAATTTCTGGCAATCTGGGCAAAAGCCTCTGTATCCTATCACTTTGCTCTTTTGAACACTTTCTATCCTCTCTCTTCTTGCCTCCCCACCCCCTCACTGCCCCATCTGCCCCTCAAGCTCTCCCCTTGGAAGCAGTCTTGTATACTGTCACTCGATTATCTGAGAAATATTACTTATTTCAAAACGGTTCTGTAGGGAGGACCTGAAAGGCATCTAGTGGGAATAATCAGGCCTTCTAACGGCCCTTAAATATGTATTTACATAAAACAGACCATAAATATTCCGACACACGTCGGCATATGACAGGAGCCAAGAAAGCTGCAGCAGACTTTGTCATGGTGCCTCTTCGACCCTTCCTTACAGAAAAATGTTTCCCCAGCCTTCCAAAAACTCAAAATGAAAAGCACCAAATGCTCCCCAGTACAACCCTGTGAAGGCTGCTACCCCACCCAAGGGAAGGAAAGGAGAAAGGAGCACAAATCCAGGGTTATCACAGGGTAACATTCTCCTATTCACTTTGTACCTTTATTTCTCATTTAAGATCAGTCACAAATGCAACTCTAGATAATAATGTGAGTGGACAGTCTACACTCACAGACACGCCTACAAGGTCTAACGTTTGTGTAAGGGAAAAAAGAGAACACAAAATACTCATTAAAGCATATTTTAAACAAATAAAAGGGGAAAGGGCTCCAATTTATACAACACTACATTTTGAAATAAAGAAGTTTCCCCACCCTTCTGATCAGAATCTCATTAATTTCAAGGTCAGAACTCCATTTCACTTTGGGAGACAGACTCATTTAATTTTTCTCCACCCAGGCGTATTCCTGTGTGAGGGATCCATCTCCATGGGGGATGGCACCCCTACACAATGCAAACCAGGCAAACAGAAGAGTTATGGCTTTGACACTCAGAGGGGAATGGATATCCACATCTATGAGTGCTGACCTGACTAACAAGCTTCTTCCTGCTCTGGGGGTCTGAGACAGGTTTGGGCTAAAAAATGGAAAAATGGAGACAAGCTGGATTTGTTAGGAGAGAAGAAAGGAATCTTGATCTCCAGGTGTTACTCTGTGGCATGTTAGTTTTAAGAGGATTTCATTTTCAACTTGTGTTTGGAGAAAAAAGGAGCAGAATCTGTCACACCCGAACCCAGGACAGTTTTGGCCAGAGGTCAGGTTAGAGCTTGCCTTGATCACTTGCACTTCGACAAATGAAAACTAAACTACACTAAACTAAAACAGACCGACACAACGCCAATCCGTGTTCAGCAAGTATATTCCCAAAGCAGGATCAGCACACACACACACATACACACACTCACACATCAGCTGTACAGAAAGGGAAAAGGTGGAATAGGAGCTAAAGCAAAAGAGAGAGAGAGAGAGAGAGAGAGAGAGAGAGAGAGAGAGAGAACGTGGGCAGTTGTGCTGTCAGATAGCAGCCTTCTCCCTTAAGTGGAGAGGTCTTGGGCTTACAGACGCTGACATAAAAGACACACTCGCAACATATTTCAAAACCAAAGAGCGATGGATTTACAAGGCAGGTTGATTTTATGATGACTTTTATTGAAAAGGTACGCTGGGTTTAGGCAGATGCCTTTTAGCGCAGGAAAGTTAACACAGTGCCTAATTCAAGGAGACAGCCTGAGGAAGCAGTGCCGACAGGGGAGAGAGCTGCAACGTCTCTATTACTCTCCTCGGCATCATAAAGAGAAGAGGAAAAAAATGACATTCGTGGTGGTGGTTATAGAGAGGACGGGAGCACAAAAAATAGAGAAGAGGGGAAAGCAAACCTCAGATGTAGTTTTCTTAAGAAAATAAAATGAAGCAAATCTTAGAACAAAGGATCGGGTGGAAAAACACCCTCAGTTCATAAATTCTCACCAGGCTTGAAGAAAACTGCTCTGTGGGGTCTACCCATAGTCCAGGAGCTTCAAAACACAATTATTTTCTGATTATATTAGAGGCGAAGATGGCAGAGTTCAACACTCCTACTCTACAAGTTCCAAGTAAAGGTTTAGCCCCAACTATTAGTGAGTGTAGCCGGAGCCCAGCAAGGCACTTGGAGAACATGACAGAGCTGTTCTCTAAGCAGAAATTAATAATAGTTGTGAGCATCAAATATAGAGCAGCCACACAGGCCAGCTGGGTCTAGTCCTAAAAGGGAGCCCCAGGATAAGCACCCAGAAAACCTGTTAAATCCCAAGACAAGTCGGCTTTCTAGCCTTGCCATTGCAAGGAAAACACAGCTGTTTGAAATGCTTTATGGTGATTGACGACACCTTTGTCCTTCTCTGAAAAATAGCCTGATTTGGAGTAGGGCTGAGAGTTGTGAAAAATAAAATCACGTGGAGTCTGCTGGATGTGATACAATGGAAAAACTAAAAAAATAATACCGACATCAGAGAAACATAATGAGAATAGCAAGGAGAGGAGGGATGGACGGTTTCTTCGAGCCCCCCAAATTCCCTAGGAACCTACGCTTACTAATGAAATGACATTCACTCCGGTCCATATACAGCACCCCCTCCACTCCAGAGTCCCCAGAGAATAAGCCAATCGTGCCCTGTAGGGAAAGGCAGTGCAGGCCAATGTGCCTCTGGCTACCTTCAGAAAAACATTTCCTACAAGAACTATCAATGCTCATTGACAAGAGACAAGTAAATGTCAGCACTCCACAGCTATTGAATGGGAGGGAGTCGGCCCTTCCCATTACTAGGAGCATGAAAAATGCCACCGACCTGTTGAATCCTATTGTAAGGCAGGGCTTACTGGGGTTAGGGGAGGGCTGCACCAAAGTACTTACATCTGTCATTCCGATCCTCTGGGCTAGATGAGGCTTCCCGATCCGAAATGAGGCCAGAGACAGCAAAAATCTTCTTCCCAGTGTCGTCAACCTTAAGTGAACCGGGGGAGCTAGATGGCAGCTGTGTCCCAAAGTCATATTCCTTGCCATCTGCATCTGAGAAGCGCAAGTGGGGAGACTCTGTGTCATGGCAGTTTTTAAGTCGCTTGGCCGGCGTAAAGGCTGACTGATAACTCTCCCGGTCCTCAGTGGAAGCAAAGGGACGGAAGGCCCCCACTCCACTATGATTCAGCATACTGATTGGGGTGCAATCTAGATTTGGGGGCGCGAACTGCGGGTGGAGGTGTAGTAAAGAAGGGGGAAAATCACGATTGGCAAAAGTGCCCGGCACCCCACCTTGCCGATGGTACATAGAGGCAAAGGTGTAGGAACCATTGGTGAATGGAATATGCACGTCCTTGTCTACCGAGACAGGTACACCGAAGGGTCGTGGCTGCTGACAAGGGATGGAAGCATCACGGCTAGCCTCAGCCGTGGACGCCAGGACCATCAGTGCTGGGGATGCCAGCGGGTTGGGGAGGTAGGATGAGTTCTCCATCTTGAAGGCTGCCCGGTGTAAGTCCATCGGAGTCTCTTTCTATGGCCGACGTCACACAAGAAGCAGTCTTCCCTGGGAGGGAGTGGCACCTGGGATCAGGGCAGGGAATATTACTGGGGAATCATCCCCTTCTAAGACCTGCGGAAACAGCAAAGAGAAAGAAAGAGGGGGGAGGAAGGTCAGGGGGAGGAAAGAAAAGGGAAACCCCAAGTGATGGAAACACCATCCTTCTGGCGTACAGATGCTCGGGCAAGAGACACCACAGGCTTTAGGAGCCAGTGGGCAGTAGCATCAGACCATTTTCATTCAGGAAAATCAATAGACAACTTACTGTGATGTACGCGTAGCTGACTTTGGTCCCTACACGTTCCGGGTGAAATGCGCCTGAGCCCAGCAAAGGAAAAAAAATCATAAAACCTCCAAATACAATATTCCCTGAGCAAATGAGCTTTGGAAGGCCAAGTCACCCAGTAGATTAGGTGGGGTCTATATTTTAAAGGGCCTGCACCTGCATACACTGCTCATGGCAGGCCTGGTGTTCAGAGACCAGGTTCTACCCATATGACTCCCCGCATCCGCATCCTCTCTTCGTCTTCCCTAACAATGCCCTGAGACTGAAAAATCCCTAAGTCAAGCACATCTAGATCATGAACACCTCCACGTGTTAGTTGGTACAAATTGTACATGTGGATAAATCACACACATTGGCACATACATAAACACACATCTTCATGTATCATCTAAGACTGTTTCCAGAAAGAAGTACTATGTGAAGAAACAACAGCAGCATTATTTTTGATCCACACCCCTCCCTAATCATATAGGCTTTCTCTTTTCTGAGAAGGAACAAAACCTTCATCAATAAAGCGCCTGGCGTCTCTGGCAATATTTAAAAACATAACGGGTGCCTTTGGCATATGTTCTCTGGAAGCGTCTGTCTTCCAGGGGCAGCAAAGAACTGATTGGTAATTTTAGTTACTAATGCACTCACTCTTAAGTAGATTTGTAAACTGCCTTGAATTTGCCATTGACATTTAGAGCAAAATGTTAACAACATTTCTGACTTACTTTCCTCTGCTTATTGGCCCAGTCAGAGTTGATGTCCGCTAAAGACCCCTGGAACAAATTGTAGTTCAGAAAGACTTCTTTCAATTTCCCTTCTAAATTTAGGTTGTACATTTTCATAGCCACTGATTCTGTTTCAAAATTTATTTTGAGTAGGGGGTGGGAGAAGGGCTGTATATGAAAGTCAGGATAACATAAGATGAATACTAGGACTTATTAGCTTCAAAAATGTACACTAAATAAAAACTTAATGAAACTCAAAGTGTAACCAAAAAGCACCATCTGCTACAAATCGTAACCTCTAAATTGAGAGTCATGTCTCAAATAAAATTTACCCCCTCCCTTAAAAAAAAAAAACCCCACCTAGATAAAGGAGTATCTCTGATATTGCCTCAAACAGAGAGACCTCAGTTAAGCAGTAGATGAATCCTCCCAGCTTAATGCAGTGCATAGAGAGTATTTCCTTCTCTCATCCTGTAGCAGACATGTCAATGACTGTTATTAATTGGGAAGATGAGTGCACACCATCAGACTGCTTCCTCATTTGGCATCTTTCCTTATAGACATCATTGCTAAATTACCAGATTATGTATCTCACATTAACGGATTTTTCTCTCTCCCAAATTTTAAATAACTTTCCTGTCAAGTTATAGCAGTGCAGGGAATGATCTGCCAAGGACAGCCAGTTAGCCTGACAAGTCTGGGAATCCTGTTCTTGGCTGTTTTCAAGTCAGATTAATGGTCATACAACATGGATGCTCCGAAAGTGGGTCCAGGGCTGTTCCAAGGGTTCTAAGCAGCTCCTCACAACAGAAATAACAAACTACTTGTCTGTCAAACTAGCAATCCTATATGAGGCAAGTTGGAGAAAAGGGCAAACATAATAGACTAGGGGTGAGGGGAAGGATGTTTCCCCCTCAAAAATAACCATCACCCAGAGGATTCGCTTTTTATTTTTACTTCCTGGATCACCTCATTATCTTAAATGAGTTTAATAAATTAATAATCTGGCAACAGCACTGGACACTCCAACAGAACACAGTGAATCACTCAAACCTGGTTATTCATTTAAAACTTCATTATACTGAAAATAAATCAACAATATTTTCCCAGGCCACATCTCTTTTACTCCACTGTGTGGGCGTTGGTCTCTGTGGGGGAAGGGGGAGCGCTTTTTTCTTTTCCCTTTTCTTTCTTACCCCCTCCTCACATTAACAACTTGTATAGATGAGGCTTCAGCAGACCACAGTCATTATGAAAATCTATAGTTAATACACTCCCAATGTCAAAATGTCATGGGTTTAAACACAGAACCCCAAATAAGAAAACTGACCCTCTTAATTAAAAAAATATGGATTGTAAGATAATCAGCTTGACGGAGCATTTGGGTGACTGTAAAGAACCGGCCAAAGGGAAAGTAAGTAACTGTTACTTTTCTGCCTCTATGCTGATTTTTTTTAATTTAGCACTTCGTGCAAATCCAGATTAAAATAACTCCAGCTATTGATCTGAGCAGTGGAATTGACATTAATTTTAGTTCACTTCTCACTTTGCAAAGGGATCAATAGGAAGTAATAACAGCTGACATCCCCGCTGAAAGGAGGAGAAAGAAGGGCTGAAGACAGAAATCGAAAAGCAACCAAATAAATCATCAGCTACTTTTCCACGGCATCAGACAAACTCCAAACAGATTGCAAAAAGTCTTTGTTGAATTAACTAAACAAGGAGGAGGGATCAATCCACGAAGCTAAATAAATTGTCTGGCAGGCAGTGAGGTTGGACGGAGGGACCAACAAATATTGAGTTTTAAAAATTTCAAATCCTTGACGTGATGGGTTTGGTTCAGGGCTGTATGTGTGGCAGTTTGCTAAATCACACACCCGACCCTGGTTTAAAGTGATTACAAAACGCCAGCTAACTGAATAATTAGTGAGATCACTAATTGCGTGGTTAAACATGCCAGAACCAAGACAAATGAAACGAAGAAGCTGGCGTTTGGAACGTGAACATGTCTGAAACTGGGCTGATGCGCAGCGCTCCCCGCTCTCCGGCGCGAACTAGCCACTTTCCCATTGAAAAACCGAAAGCCAGAGAGAAAGTCTCAGAGAGCGGGCAATCTCCCACCCCAGCCTCTGACCATCCCTGTCCAGGGTCTTTCCTGACCCGCGCCGGGGATCGGCGTAGAAGGAAGCTGAGCTGCGGCTGCTTCTGCTGCCCTGAGCCCAAACCCACTTGCAAATGACTGCCACAAAGAAAGCTGCAAAAGCCTCTTTCCCGGAGCCCGAGCTCTGAACGCCCACCAAACTACGACTCTGCTGGTAATTAAAACGCACACACAACCCCCCTCTGCTTATTACAACAGGTGACATTTTTGTGGTCTCTGAACCGTTTCCAAAAGCCAAGAATTAAAATAATAGAACAAATTAAACGATATTTTACCTTTGCATAACTAAACTTAAAAAAATTAACAGGCATCTTAAAAAGCAAAGAACAGTGGGAAATGGGGCCAGGGCGGTGGAGGGTTGTGAAGAACTCAGGGAAGATTTTTTTTTTTTTTTTTAAGTTCACAGACTTCTTCGCTTGAAGAGAATTCCCGAACGCCAAATGCCCGGGGGTATTTGGAGACACCGCTCTAGCAGAAATTTAACCACCATATGCACGAGCTCAGGAAGCAGAAGGCTAATACGGTTCCATGTCTGGGGCCAACGCCTGCGATTCACACGTGGCCTGGTATCTGTCCCAGGTTTGGGCCCCGACTCAGGCCCGGCTTGGCCAGCGGGTGGGAAGCCGAGACCACCCGGCCTGTCCGAGAGTGCGGGGCCGCGGGGCTGCCGCTCAGCGAGCGGGTGCACAGTTCAGCCTCTAAGTCTTCAAACCGGGAAAAACCCAACTCTTTTAGGGAAAACGGAGGAAGAAGAGGTGAAGGCGAAACCTACATAAACTTAGGGCCAACGCAGAGCCGAGCCCATCACTCCTCGGCCTGACCTCTCCCTCCAGCTCTCGGCTGCCTTTGCACAAACAATACTTTAGGTCCCAACAACCTCCGCACGAAACATCTGTTTGTAACTTTGGGGAACCGGGGCTCCAGCCAGGCAAGAACCGCTAAGTGCGACGGGCCCTAGTCCGCGGCCGGGTGTGACCTGCGGGGCAGGAGCTCGGAGGAGGCTGCCTTCGATCAAAGTCCAAGGACCTCGTGCCCCTGCACAGCCCCGCCCCGCAGGTCACCCGGGTCCTGTCGCCGCGCGCCACTGCTTCGGCGGGCAGCCACCAGGCTCCTGAATTGCGGGGCTCCTGCACAGGCGGGCCGGCGCGGGGAAGCCGGGCCCTCCCGGTTCTCGGACAGCGGGCCTGGAGTGCGGGAGGGAGGGCTCTGCCTCTCGCGCCGCGGCCGCTCGGCCGCCGCACACGACGCGACTCGCAGAACAGGTGTGTGGTCCCCGCTCGCTCGGCGCCCGGCCCTGTCTGTCACCGGCGGCGCGGCGCCGCCCTGTCCTCGGCCTTCCCCCACTCGCCCCGGACTACGGCGAGAGAATTGACGCCACTTTCGCCGGGTTTCCGCGAGCCGGTAGGGATCGGCACGGAAGACGCCCTCACCGCTTTTCCTCGACGCTTTTTCTGCCTTTCCCACCTCGGCTCATTTTCCATCTGCGGGAAGAACCCCCGCCCGAGACGCGCAGAGGAGGAGGCCGGCACCCCTGGCCGCTCTGTTCCCTCCTGCCTGACTCGCCGCTTCCTCCCGGCCGGCCCTTTTTTTCTCTTTATTTTTCCTTTCTTTCCCCTTTGCCCCTCAAGCCGAGTCTGGTGCGGAGGCGAGAGGCGAGACGTGGCTGGTGGGCATCGTGGGCAGAGAGTGCCCGAGTCTTCCCTCTGAGCTGCTCCAGGGCAGCAGGCGGCGCGGGCCAGAGACCCCAGACTGCCGGCCTGGCCCGGCCTGGCAGGACTGAGCCCCAAACCGAGAGCCCCCGCCCCATACACCCGCCCGGTGCGACGCGCGCCCGGCTCGGGGCCCGGGCTCTGGCCCTCCGCTGGAGCCGCTGCCGGGCTCGAGAGAGCGCGTTCTGATCGGGAAACGAGAGCTCTCCCCCTGCCTTCGGGCAGCCCGAGTCCCCGCTACTTCTGGGCTCCCGCGCGCCGGGCCGGCCGGCGTCCACCCGGACCTCGAGCTCCTGGAGCGGAGGACAGACCGGGCATCCCTTCGGGTGGCCTCACCACCGTGGGCGGCCTCGCCCGGGGGGCCACACGGAAGCTCTCCGCCCAAGTTTGTTGTGCCCTGGAAGAAAAGGCTTTCCCTTACAAATCACAAAGGCGAAACGCCCAGGCGGAGCCCTGAAAATCCCGGGGTTGGGGAGAGGGGCGACCAGAGGCTCGGGAGCGCGGTGGCGGGCCTGGCTCCGGGCGGAGAAGGTCGCTCCGCCGGGGCTGACGAGCGCGGCTGCGGTGGCCGCAGGACTGCAGCGCCCGGCGTGCTCGCTGAAAAGTTTTGTTCTCAAGTCGGAAGAAGAGAAATTGTTACTCAGTTTAAGGCAGGTCTAAGATAAAAATAAAACTACAAAAAGAGCCCCGCGCCGCTGTGTGTACGGCGGTCCTCCCGCCCCGCTCGGTGGAACCGCTGGGAGAGAGAGTCCCGGCCCCGAAAATCCCGGGAGACCCCTCACGGGTCGGGCTGCTCTGAGACCAGGCCCGCGGGCCGAGCGGAGCGGGGAGTTTACCCGCTGCATTTCGAGCGGTCCACCTCTGGGCCAGCACCTGCCTCCTTCCTGCCCGCGGGGGCTTCCCCCACCCCCACCCTCCCACCTCCACCTCCTCCACGCCCTTCACCCCCGCCCCCTCCAGGAAAGTAAGCCGAGCCCCCGGAGGCCCCAGGTTTCCAGCCTCTCCCCGGGTACCCCACCGGGCAGGCCGTGTGTTGTGTGGGGGCGGTCGAGGTCCTTTCTCATTCGGATCGCCCCTTCCCCATCCCGCCAGTAGCCTCGGGCTCCCCGCTGAGTACCACCCGGCCCGGGCCCCGCCGGAAATCACCGCGGGATCCACTGGGGAGCCGGGCAAGAGGGCATTCTGGCGTTCGACCCAAACAAAGTGGGAATGTGGCTTATTAAAAGATGGAGAAAAGGAGTCCCGCTCCCTTCCCTCGCCGCCCCTGCCCCCTCACCCTTCCTACTTGTCCAATTCCCGCGTCTGGTCCCTCCCCCTCGCACCCCCCAAATAAAACACATTAAGGAAAACTCAAGACGGAAAGTTTGACTGAAGCAGCGCACGGAGTGCGCAGGGCACCGATGCCGGGAGGCACCGTCGCGAAGATCTGAGACGCGCCAGTCCAGATCCCAGCCCCTTCCCCTGTCGGGGAGGGGGGGGCGGGGAGCCGCCCGAATCCCTAGGAAACGAACCCGGAAAGTTAGCCAGGTTCCTGAGCCAGCCGGCCGCCTTCGCACCCACCCCTCTTATGTACGCACACTCATCCACACCCCTTTCTGGTCTCCATACTTGCCGTGGAAATTCCTTGGGAGAAAGGTCGCACTTTTCAGGACACGGAGGGAAGGAGGCGGTGAGTGTGGTGCATGAAAAGTCCCGGGTGCGCAGAGCCGGCGGAGGCAGCGGCGGCGGCGGCGGCGGCAGCGGCAGCAGCAGCAGCAGTAGCAGCAGTAGGCGGCTGGCCCCGGGTTTGTGTTCGCGAGCTGCCTGGGATTGCATGTACAGATCAAGAGACTCGGTTGGTGTAAGAGAAGGAGCAGTGCTGCCTCTCAGCGCTGGCTCTAATCAGTGAATGAGCCTCCACTCTCCCAGGGACTCGGAGACACACACGCGCGCACACACACACACGCACATTCACACTCACACACATACAGGCACTCTGAGCACTGAATACATTAGGGCACTAAGGGACTCTGGGAAATGGAGTCCAGAGCCAGGACACTCCTGGAGCACAGACCTGCTGGCCTTCGCGAAAGAGCTCGAAAGTCTTGGGGTTGCGAGACGTTGTGGAAACTGAAGAGAGCTCCTGGTTTTGTTCACATTTACGCCCCTTGAAAGATCTCAGCAGGTGGTTTGCTGTCCTTCTTCCTCTCTTGAACCAAAAGCGACCAAGAGTAAATGGGTATCTTTAATATTGACACCCACTGCAGCTGAATGACTCCCAAATCCTGGCTCCCTCATAAACTCTGCCTTTTTCCCAGAAAAATCTTACCTATCACTTTGCTCCTGGAATGCTTCTCTGGGTCTTTGCCTATAATAATAAGATAATAAATGAATATAAATAAAACTGTTACTTGCAGAGGGGATGGAGAGGGCCTAGTTCAGCATGCATTTTTGAGATAAAAATTGTTATTGGTGTTTATATTTACAGTTCTTTCCTTTCAAATAATTTTATATCATCCTTTAATTCACCACATATAGAAAGATAAATAAGGGAAATGGATGGAGAACTAACATTCCCTGAGTGCCTTCTAGAAGCTGGGTTATGGGACTAAATGCCTTTACATAATCCCATTTATCCTTAGATCAATTCTGGAGATAATATTAGCACTATTTTATATATAGAAGAGGAAACTGAGGTTGAAAGGGTTTTGTAACTTGCCCATGGGAACACGGTTAACTATTCTAGGGTAGCAGGTATTCCAAACTCTGGAAGGGAAACCCAACCAAAATCTAATCCTGGTTTAAGAAATCCCTCCTTTCTGTTTTTTTTTTTTTTTTAAACATCTTTATTGAAGTATAATTGCTTTACAATGGTGTGTTAGTTTCTGCTTTATAACAAAGTGAATCAGTTATACATATACATATGTTCCCATATCTCTTCCCTCTTGCATCTCCCTCCCTCCCACCCTCCCTATCCCACCCCTCTAGGTGGTCACAAAGGCTCCTTTCTTTTGTGGCTCAGTTTCTAAAACCACAGATTTCTCATCTCAAAAAAAAAGGGGGTGGGGTGGGGTGGGGAGTACATACTGATAATCTGCCCTCCAAAGAACCACGTGGGATTACAAATTGTCTATCTAAAAACATAGAGCCCTCACAGTCTCATTCTTGCTATTATTTCATGGCCCCTTTTTTCTTATGTTTAACATTAAGGTAGCATCTAAATATTATGTATGTTTAGGTGTACATGTGTTGTATGCATTGTGTGTATTTAAAATTTTTAGTTAGCAACTCTAAGTAAATAGTTAATTTGATCAACCTAGAGGTCTATGCTTATGAGTATTTCTGTCTCTGTAATTCATGAGATCAGGGTTGTTAAGGAACCTCTAAGTCTTTATCTCCACATTGAGTCATTCATTCACACAGTGACATTTAATGTATTAGGCACTATTCTTCCTGCTAGATTATTCTTTCCTGCTGGATTGTAAACTTCATGAAGGCAAGAACCATGTTTGCTTTATTCAGCATTATACCTCAGCATCTAACAGTGTCAATCTCTTAGTTGAATGAATAAATGAGGATATAAAAGTAAAATGAACAAAATTTCTGCCCCCAAAGGGCTCATTATCTAGTAGGTGAGATTAGAGTTAGAAAACAATTTGATGACTGCTATAATTAGGGTAACCATGTAATTTTTTGGCCTGAGACAAGTTTGATAGTGAAAAGAAGCACTATTAATAATTATGCTGGGGTGGAAGGTGTAAACAGGGACCATTCTGAGCCAAGAATATTGAATGGTCACTCTAACTACATAAGGTGTTTCATTCATTCAATTAACAAGCATTTATTGGGAACTCTCTTGTGTGGCGTGTTGGAGAAACTACAAGCCACTAGATTTCCCTAGAAATTGAAGTATGAGCATTGAGTAGCAAGAGAAAATCAGGGGAAGTGGGACAGATCATTAAAAAGTTACGTATACTAATTTAAGGAAAGTGGATGTTATTCTACGGGTGATGAGAAACCCCTAGAGGGTCTTTCAGGGGTGTGACATGATAGAATTTCTGTGTTAAAAAGAGCACTAGGGACTTCCCTGGTGGTACAGTGGTTAAGAATCTGCCTGCTAATGCAGGGGACACAGGTTCGAGCCCTGGTCCAGGAAGATCCCACATGCCACGGAGCAACTAAGCCTGTGTGCCACAACTACTGAGCCTGCGCTCTAGAGCCTGCGAGCCACAACTACTGAGCCCACGTGCCACAACTACTGAAGCCCGTGCACGTAGAGCCTGTGCTCCACAACAAGAGAAGCCACCACAATGAGAAGCCCGTGCACCGCAACGAAGACCCAATGCAGCCAAAATAAATTAAAAAATAATAATAATAAAATAAAATGCCAATTCTAAGAGCAAAAGTACAAAAAAAAAAAAAAGAGCACTAGTTACTGGGTGAGCAGTGTGGAGTTTTGACTGGAGGTAGGGAGACTAATTAAGGAGTCTATTACAGGTAATTCAGTTGGGATATAATAGGGTCTGAACCAAGGTACTAGGGCAGTGGGAATGGAGAAGAGGGGACACATTACAGTGAAATCTAAAAGGTGGAATTAACAGGATTTAGCCACTTACTATAGTAGATGAAGGCAGAAAACTCTATATAAATCCTAAAAAGGATTTTATTATTTATAGGACAAGATGCTGTCAGTACTTTAATGTTCATTAGTAGTAAAAGACTTCCTCAGATGAGCTTATAGAGTTCCCATAAATCCAGTGCACAATCTCACAGGTAGATGATACAGATAAGAAGCCCCATGTCAATCACCAAGCCAAACATTCTAATTGCTACCGTATGCAATGGTCTGCACTATGATGCAAGTACTTAGGATTAGAAGAAATAATCACTGTCTACAAAGACAGTCTAAATTTAAAAATTAAACGCACAACCCTCACAAAACCATAGCATAATCATATAATGCAAAATCGAATATGTAATACCTCACTAATTCACAGGTCATATATCCAGCAACCTCAGCTATCCAAAACACAATGAACCAGGAAATAAGCAAAAGGGGTCCCAGAGTAGCCAAGATAAACATTACAAAGACTATGCACTAAAGTTAACACATTTTACTCCTAGGAGAATTCCTCAAGCCTTCACTCAGAGCCGATTTACTCTTTCTTAGGTACAATTCTAATAAGCTTGATTATTTGGCTTTCCCATTCACAGCTGATTAAGATTGTCAAATTAAAAGGGGGGCAGCCATTAAAAAGAATGAGATAGACTTGGATGTACTGACATGCAAAATACCTATTGTATATTGTCAAGTGGGAAGAAAAGCCAGTCATAGAACAGTGTGCAGAATATGATTTGATATTTGTATATACACAAGTATACACACACGTTAACAGAAAATGGCCTGTGGGGATGTACATTACACTGCTAAGAGTGGTTATGCCTAGAGAGTGGGAGTGTGAATGTGGGGGGGATGGTGGGGGGCCAGGAACAAGGAAGGACTTGGACTTTAAGTGTGTCTGTTTGTGTGTCAATGAACATATATTAGTTTTGTGATTTTAATATCCATTAAAAGACGTACAACAGGAGCAAAAGGCAGTGTTGTTAGAGCGAGCACACTGACACCAAGAAGTGGTGACCAAAATACAAGAAGCGAGCACAAGAACTCTCAAACCAGAAGAGAATGGAGTTATTTGGTGTGGAGGCAAAAAGTCCTATCCCGTCAGCGTCCCCAGAGGATGTCATGAATTCCAAGCCAGCATAAAGCTGGTGCTTTCAGGGATAAGTCATCAGGAACACATTATGCTTAGTATATTTTACTTAAGAGAGGAAGCGTGTAAAAACTTTAAAAAAAGTAAATTCCCACCAAAAGCAGATTTTGATACTTTAGGAAGTAAATTTCACTTGTCTGGAAAATAGGCTTTTGTGGAACACATCACTCCCTGAAGATGAGAAGGAAAGGAGATATTACTTAATGTAAGAGCAGAAGGGATGCAGAGTAAGTGATGGTCCATAAACTCAACACTCAACAAACATTGATTGAGGGGCTACCAAGTGCCAGTCCCTAAGGACACAAAAATAAAGTTAAAAATAGTCCCTGCCCTAGAGAAGCTTACAGTTCAGCAACAGCAATGGATAAGGAAACAGACAGTAAGCTTCGCTGTACAGTGTGAGCAGTGCTGTAATGGAAACTCTGGGTAAAGGGTTGTGGGAACAAAAGAAGGTGGTCCTAACTCTGCCTGGTGCTATTGGGAAAGGAGGCAGAGATGTAAGTGGGTGTTCAAAGAAATTAACTGTGCTAAATTAACTGTCCCCTCTTATGGGACGACACTTAAGTTAGCTTTGAAGGATAAGTAGAGTTTACCTAGGGAGAAAGTAGGAACAGCACTCCGGATGAGGGAATAGCATATGCTAAGGCACAGAGACCTGAAAGTTCCTGGTGCATTCAGCTAGTGCATTTCAAACTTTTCCACAAGAAAGGGGTGGTGGTAGATGGTGGTGTCTAAGGGCGAGCCACAAATGACTTGTCATTAGCTTGGAATTTATGTATCCTGTTTTATCTTGAAAAAAAAATCAATGCAAATTTTGCCTTCAAGTCCACAAATATATTGTGCTTTAATATAAAACAATGTTTTATACTATTTATCATCTGGTAAAACTGATGCTTAAGAAAGATGCACCACATTTATCCAGTACTTTCTCATATCCCATGTGTAACAGTAAATGATCCAGGGGTCCTTGTTCCTAATTTAAAAAACAAAGATATAGAAGACATAAGGGTGCGCTGGCAAAGTAGAGCAATGGATTGTGAAGGATCTTGTTTGTCACGTTAAGGAACTGGATGCTTCAGCGTCTAGCTAACTCCTGTTCATACTTCAAGACTCGGCTTAGGCATGATCTCTTCCAAAAGCTTTGCCGCCTACCAGTCCTCTCTCCTCTTCAATCCCTGTTATCCTAGCATCCTATGCATTTATCTATCCACGGACCACATTGTGCAGGAATTATCGATTAAGTTCTCAGGCTCCTCCACTAGACTTTGATCTGCTTAAAAGCAGTTGTTTTGCATAGTACTTAGCACAATAGATACTGGTATCTGTTGGACTGCATTGATTTAAATCTGAGGACGAGATTCAGGAAGCACAAGACCGGACAAGGCACGCCTCTGTATACACCCACAGAATTGTCTGCATGCCCTGTCAAAGCTAGTATGAAACTGTACGGAAACTGTCTGATTACTTGTCTGTCTCTCGGTCTAGACTATAGGTTTCTTTTTTATTTTATTTTATTTATTTATTTTTGGCTGTGTTGGGTCTTCATTGCTGCACGCTGGCTTTCTCTAGTTGCGACAAGGGGGGCTACTCTTTGTTGTGGTGCACGGGCTTCTCATTACAGAGCCTTCTCTTGTTGCAGAGCATGGCCTCTAGGTATGCGGGCTTCAGTAGTTGCAGCATGCAGGCTCAGTAGTTGTGGTGCACGGGCTTAGTTGCTCCATGGTGTGTGGGATCTTCCCGGACCAGGGCTCGAACCCATGTCCCCTGCATTGGCAGGCAGATTCTTAACCTCTGTGCCACCAGGGAAACCTGGTGACTATAGGCTTCTTGAAGGGAGAAATTGTTTGCTCACCATTGCATTCCAAACAGTTGGTATTTGCCTGACACAGCACAGTAGGTGATGGATGAATATGCAGAATGAATGAGTAGCCATTAAAAATTCTCAAGACAAGAATGACAGGATCAGATCAGGGTTTAGAAAAATAACATTGGAGGCAATTTTATTTTATTTTATTTTTATAAATTTATTTATTTATTTTATTTTTGGCTGTGTTGGGTCTTCATTGCTGCGCGCAGGCTTTTCTCTAGTTGCTGCGAGCGGTGGCTACTCTTCGTTGTGGTGCACGGGCTTCTCACTGCCGTGGCTTTTCTTGTTGCGGAGCGTGGGCTCTAGGCGCGCGGGCTTCAGTAGCTGTGGCACGTGGGCTCAGTAGTTGTGGCTCACGGGCTCTACAGCGCAGGCTCAGTAGTTGTGGCGCACGGGCTTAGTTGCTCTGCAGCGTGTGGGCTCTTCCCGGGCCAGGGCTCGAATCTGTGTCCCCTGCTTTGGCAGGTGGATTCTTAACCACTGTGCCACCAGGGAAGTCCTGGCAATTTTAAATGTAGACTAGAAACAAAGAAATCAGGGGAAAATTGCAAAAGAAACAACGGACATACTGGTAAAAGACTGTCTTACTAAATGTCTTTCTAATTGGCTAACTTGATTAGATGTTTATATTTATTTTACGAGGCTGATCTCTTCATTCTCTTAGGATTCCCCAAAGGAGGATATTCAGTTACCTCGTTCAGGAAGCCTTCCCTGATCCCAACCCCCAGCAAGCTGGTGTCTTCGTGTACATCTGGAGGTCACTGAGGGCAGCGACTACATCTTATTCATCTTAGTATCTCCAATGCCTAGGACATGCCTGCTCAATAAATGTTTGCTGAATGAATGAACACATAAATTGATCTATTAGTATACTGTACTCAAGCTCCGACCAAGACACAGAGGACCTAATGATCCCCCGCGTGCAGGTTTCTGGATCCAGGAAACAGAACAAATAAAGCAAGACTGGATACGGAGGTACACCTATTCCACAGGTAACACAGGGTAAATTTCTCTCTCTGACCCCTCCATCCTCGTTCTGAAGAATAACTCTCATTGAGTGAAAATCAATAAAAGTCATTTTAAGGGAAGTAGGTTTAGAAAAAGGTTCTGCAGGAGGAGAAAGGAGGAGGGGAACTTCAAGTTCGACCAATTTGGACTTTTTCTTATGAGAACTTGTAAGCTTCAAAAAACCTTTACAAAATAAAAGGTCTGCTTTTTTTCCACAATCCCTTTCAAAAGGACCCCACCCCCTGCCCCGCACACACATACAAGCCAACAGTCTTTTTGAGATTCCCAGTTTTATAACCAAAAAGGAAAAAATAAATCCACAGCAGAAATAAGAACTCCTCCATTTCTCAGAATGATATCAACAGAAAACTTTCTGAAGTGGTTGCAGACAGTTCTCAGAGATATTCAACCAGTATCAATGATGAGATTGACCCAGCAATCAATCAACAAATATTTATTGACTACATACTATGGATAAGGCATTAGGATGACGTTTTAAAAGATGTTCAAAAAAAAAACCCCAAAAAAACAAGAAAAAAATACGATGCACTTCCTATCCTCTGAGAAGCTTATGGATTTGTGATGTTAAGTCATAATCAAAGAAAAGTGAAATAATATCCAACTCAATTGTAATGCAGATAAAATTTATCAAATAACACTGGCAGGTTGTCACAGGATTTTAAAAGCCAGAGAGACCATCAGGATTTGAGGTGTCCTGAAGTGTTTTGGGAGAAGGTGGGATTTAAGTAGGGCATTAAAGAGGTAGGATTTGAATATTGAAGAATGGAAAATATCACAAAAATAATGCCCATGGCCACCCCAATGTTCATTGCAGCACTATTTACAATAGCCAGGTCATGGAAGCAACCTAAATACCCACTGACAGACGAATGGATAAAGAAGCTGTGGTACATATATACAATGGAATATTACTCAGCCATAAAAAGGAATGAAATTGAGTCATTTGTTGAGACGTGGATGGATCTAGAGACTGTCATACAGAGTGAAGTAAGTCAGAAAGAGAAAAACAAATATCGTATATTAACGCATGTATGTGGAACCTAGAAAAATGGTACAGATGAGCCAGTTTGCAGGGCAGAAGTTGAGACACAGATGTAGAGAACAGACGTATGGTCACCAAGGGGGGAAAACAGCGGTGGGGTGGGGATGGTGGTGTGCTGAATTGGGCGATTGGGATTGACATGTATACACTGATGTGTATAAAATTGATGACTAATAAGAACCTGCAGTATAAAACAAACAAACAAACAAAACAACTAATGCTAAACTTTCATTGGGTTATTTGTATGGAAATATGTTAATATAAATGTTTCAGACATAACATGAAATTTCTAAAAAAAAAAAAATAATGCCCATGGCATTATTTGTCAAGAAATAATTTACATAAAAAAAAAAAAAGAAAAGAAACAATTTACTCATGATTGCACCACAAAGTGTGTTTGCAATGGTAAGAGTTATTAAAATTTGAGATGGAAGTAGAGCGCCGCGGTTAAGAATGAGTGAAGAGGGGCTTCCCTGGTGGCGCAGTGGTTGAGAGTCTGCCTGCCAGTGCGGGGGACATGGATTAGAGCCCTGGTCTGGGAGGATTCCACGTGCCGCGGAGCAACTGGGCCCGTGGGCCACAATTACTGAGCCTGCGCGTCTGGAGCCTGTGCTCCGCAACAAGAGAGGCCGCAATAATGAGAGGCCCGCGCACCGCGATGAGGAGTGGCCCCCGCTTGCCGCAACTAGAGAGGGCCCTCATGCAGAAACGAAGACCCAACACAGCCATAAATAAATAAATAAATAAATAAATATTGTCTAACTTTAAAAAAAAAAAAAAAAAAGAATGAGTGAAGACAGATCTGAATTTGAACCCTGTTTCTACCACTTATTGATTACTCTCCAGTGTGGAAAGTTACTCTCCACTGTTCTTTACTGGTTCTTTTCTATTCAGTATTTAAATGTACTCAAGAAGCTCTCATAGGAAAGGAAAGGAAAAGAAAGATCCCCCTCAGTCCTTCATCCACATCTTTCTTCAGCTCTCACTTCTTTCTCCCCTCTCTCCTTCCCAAACTTATGGCAAGTGTTACCTACATATTCTGCCTCTATTTTCTCACCTCCCACTTAGTCCTAAACCCACTAATCTGGATTTTGTGCCTGCCATTTCTCAAAAACTGTTCTCAGTAAGATCATCCATTTTTATTTCTCATTTTACACGACCATTCCCTCTTTGAAACGCTTTCTTCCTTTGACTTCTGTGATATCACATGTTTCTGATTTTCTTCTTTCTTCTCTAGCTGCTTCCTCTTAACCGTCTTTGACAGATCTTCTTTTATGCAACCATTAAATGTTTTGCACATTCTATTCTAATGTCTCTTCCCACTTGGAATTTTTCCTGAGGTAAATGCATTCACTCCCTTGCTTTATTACCATTAATATACCTAAAACTCTCAAATCTGTAGCTCCAGACAAACATATGCAACTGCCTACATAAGTTCTCCACCTGAATATTTCACTGGTACTGCAAACTCAGCATATCAAAACCTGGACCTGTTATCTTCAGTCCCAAACCTGGTCCTTCTCTGATGTTCCGTAATTCAGTAAATAACTGAACCAGCTGTTTTGGGAGCCATCCTTGACCATTCCTTCTTTACCATTCATTACAAATCAATGACCAATTTTGTCATTATATATTTCTAGATATTTCTAAAAATCATCATTTTCTCCATTTCTACCACCATCATCTCTTGTCTAAGCTACTGCAACAGCCTCCTTCTAGAAAGAGCAAATCAGTTTACATTGCTTTCAATGCTTAAATTATGGCTGCCCATTGACCTGAGGTAAAGTTCACAGTCCTTAATATGGTCTACAAGGTCTTATAAGTTCTGACCCCTGCCTACATTTCCAGCTTCATGCCATGTCCCTTTCCCCACTCCTCTTTCCTCTTCAGCCATATTGGTCTCTTCTCAGTGTTTTAATACCTCATACTCTCTCCACCTCAAGATCTTGCTCTCTTTCCCTCTCTTATCAATCTCTGCCCTTCACCTAACTACTCCTATTCATCTTTTCACATTTCAACTTAACTGTTATGGACTTGGTTGCAGAGTTGGTTAGTTCTCCCTTTATGTATTCACATGATGCCCCCTCTTTTTTTCTAATACTTCTCACTTTTATACTGTCTGCCTTCCCTAATAGCCTATAAGTTTCAAGAGGACAAGGGTCATACCTGTCATGCTTATCAGTGTATTCCCTGTGCATAGCATAGTGTCTAGTAAATTGTAGCTAATGAAATATTAATTAATTCATATAATAAGCCACAGGTCAACTTCATCTTTATTTCTGCAAATCCTTCTTTGAACCACCCAAGCAGAGTTGATAACTTCCATGTCGACATCACCACTTTACCAAAAACACTACCTCTATGTTTGCACTTCACACACTAAATTGCAATTATTTAGTTGCATGTTTATTATTTAATGTGAGCCTTCTTGTATATCAGGATTGTATCTTATTTTTTTATCCCTAGCGCTTCACTTAGTCTCTGGAACAAAGTAAGTGCTCAATAAGTGTTTATAAAATTGAAGTTGACAATCTCTGCCAATTGGCTGGATATGAAGGAATATGGAAAGTCAAAGATAAACTCTGAAGTGTGGTCTAGCCTTCAACAGAAATGGAGAAGTTGGTAAAGGAGGGTGGTTTAGAAAATAAACATATGCAGTTATGAACATAGGTACTGATAGCAGTGGTGACAGAGGGAAGAATTTACACTGAGTAAGGAGGTCAGTGAAACAACTGAGTCTTGAAAGGACAACATAAAGATATTTCCCAGGGTAGGAAGCAGTCTGCTGTAGCCAGGAGAGGGCTAATGAGTAGGATACCTTCGAATTTGCCTAGAACAGTCCCAGTTGACACTTGTTGTCGTAGCATAATAATTGATGGTTCCTGCCCCCTTACACTCTCAAAAGTGTCCAAATAAATTATATGGTCAGCCTACTAGAAGACCACATGAATTTGGAAAAGCTGAAGTAGTTCAGGGCAGGAACATTTAGGACAAGAGCATGGCAAGGGATTAGAGTGATTTCAAGGCACAAATAGTGAAGGAAAGTACTGACCTGAGTAACACTTTTGATGAGGTAAAACTATGAAATGAAACAGCTAGCCACTCTTAAATAAGCGCTGTCACCTAACTCTTTCAAAACCCCTGATAGGTAGGCATTTTCATCTACATTTTATGGTTAAAATAATTGATGCTCAGATTAAGTAATCTGCTCACAAAGTTAGCTAAAACATAGCTAAAAAGTACAACATAGCTATAAAGTAAAACTAACTAACTAAATATAAGCAAAAAATTGAAAAAACAAGTCAAAGGGGGAAATATCTGGAAGTCACTGGAGGTCCCCTCTCTGATAACTTGCAAGCAGTTTGGGTAGAAAGGGAGAAAAAAGGCATCAATATGATACTTTCCCCATAATGCAGGGCAACCACTACTCTCAAGATCCTTCATTCTAACCTGTAAAATCAGTGCCCATTATGTTCTGGAGTAGTGATCTTCATTGCAAGGCACCCGGCTTTTCCCAGGAGAGAAGTAATTCCAAGAAGTAACTTCAGTGAAATTGGAAAATAGACCCTTCCACAGTGGGACACATCTGGCTTCAAAACAAGCTTGTAGGTAGAGAAAAATCAAATATTCAGGAGCAAATGGAAGTTAATCTTTTTTTTTTTTACCATGACCAAGTGGAATTTATTCCAGGTATTCAAGACTAGTTCAACATTTTAAAAACAATCAATGCAAACCACCTATCAACAAGCTAAAGAATAAAAATTACATGATGAGATTAACTGATGCAGAAAAAATCCATTTGATGAAATTTAGTACCCATTTATGATAAAAATAGGAATAGAGGGGAATTGCCTCAACTTTCTAAGAGCATCCACAAAAAACCAAGAGCTAACATTACTATTATTATTATTTTTTTATACAGCAGGTTCTTATTCGTCATCAATTTTATACACATCAGTGTATACATGTCAATCCCAATCGCCCAATTCAGCACACCACCACTCCCAATCCCCTGCCGCTTTCCCCCCTTGGTGTCCATATGTTTGTTCTCTACATCTGTGTCTCAATTTCTGCCCTGCAAACTGGTTCATCTGTACCATTTTTCTAGGTTCTACATATATGCATTAATATACGATATTTGTTTTTCTCTTTCTGACTTACTTCACTCTGTATGACAGTCTCTAGATCCATCCACGTCTCAGCAAATGACCCAATTTTGTTCCTTTTTATGGCTGAGTAATATTCCATTGTATATATGTACCACATCTTCTTTATCCATTCATCTGTCAATGGGCATTTAGGCCGCTTCCATGACCTGGTTATTGTAAATAGGGCTGCAGTGAACATTGGAGGGCATGTGTCTTTTTGAATTATGGTTTTCTTTGGGTATATGCCCAGTAGTGGGATTGCTGGATCATATGATAGTTCTATTTTTAGTTTTTTAAGGAACCTCCATACTGTTCTCCACAGTGGCTGTATCAATTTACATTCCCACCAACAGTGCAAGAGGGTTCCCTTTTCTCCCCACCCTCTCCAACATTTGTTGTTTGTAGATTTTCTGATGATGCCCATTCTAACTGGTGTGAGGTGATACCTCATTGTAGTTTTGATTTGCATTTCTCTAATAATTAGTGATGTTGAGCAGCTTTTCATGTGCTTCTTCGCCACCTTTAGGTCTTCTTTGGAGAAATGTCTATTTAGGTCTTCTGCCCATTTTTGGATTGGGTTGTTTGTTTTTTTAATATTGAGCTGCATGAGCTGTTTATATATTTTGGAGATTAATCCTTTGTCTGTTGATTTGTTTGCAAATACTTTCTCCCATTCTGAGGGTTGTCTTTTCATCTTGTTTATGGTTTCCTTTGCTGTGCAAAAGCTTTGAAGTTTCATTAGGTCCCATTTGTTTATTTTTGTTTTTATTTCCATTACTCTAGGAGGTGGATCAAAAAAGATCTTGCTGTGATTTATGTCCAAGAGTGTTCTTCCTATGTTTTCCTCTGAGAGTTTTATAGTGTCCGGTCTTACATTTAGGTCTTGAATCCATTTTGAGTTTATTTTTGTGTATGGTGTTAGAGAGTGTTCTAATTTCATTCTTTTACATGTAGCTGTCCAGTTTTCTCAGCACCACTTATTGAAGAGACTGTCTTTTCTCCATTGTATATCTTTGCCTCCTTTGTCATAGATTAGTTGACCATAGGTGTGTGGGTTTATCTCTGGGTTTTCTATGCTGTTCCATTGATCTATATTTCTGTTTTTGTGCCAGTACCATATTGTCTTGATTACTGTAGCTTTGTAGTATCGTCTGAAGTCAGGGAGTCTGATTCCTCCAGCTCTGCTTTTTTCCCTCAAGACTGCTTTGGCTATTTGGGGTCTTTTGGGTCTCCATACAAATTTTAAGATTTTTTTGTTCTAGTTCTGTAAAAAATGCCATTGGTAATTTGATAGGGATTGCATTGAATCTGTAGATTGCTTTGGATAGTATAGTCATTTTTACAATATTGATTCTTCCAATCCAAGAACATGGTATACCTCTCCATCTGTTGGTATCATCCTTAATTTCTTTCATCAGTGTCTTATAGCTTTCTGCATACAGGTCTTTTGTCTCCCTAGGTAGATTTATTCCTAGGTATTTTATTCTTTTTGTTGCAGTGGTAAATGGGAGTGTTTCCTTAATTTCTCTTTCAGATTTTTCATCATTAGTATATAGGAATGCAAGAGATTTCTGTGCATTAATTTTGTATTCTGCAACTTTACCAAATTCATTGATTAGCTCTAGTAGTCTTCTGGTGGCATCTTTAGGATTCTCTATGTATAGTATCATGTCATCTGCAAACAGTGACAGTTTTACTTCTTCTTTTCCAATTTGTATTCCTTTTATTTCTTTTTCTTCTCTGATTGCCGTGGCTAGGACTTCCAAAACTATGTTGAATAAGAGTGGTGAGAGTGGACATCCTTGTCTTGTTCCTGATCTTAGAGGAAATGCTTTCAGTTTTTCACCATTGAGAATGATGTTGGCTGTGGGTTTGTCATATATGGCCTTTATTATGTTGAGGTAGGTTCCCTCTATGCCCACTTTCTGGAGAGTTTTTATCATAAATGGGTGTTGAATTTTGTCAAAAGCTTCTTCTGCATCTATTGAGATGATCGTATGGTTTCTATTCTTCAGTTTGTTAATATGCTGTATCACATTCATTGATTTGTGTATATTGAAGAATCCTTGCATCCCTGGGATAAATCCCACTTGATCATGGTGTATGATCCTTTTAATGTGTTGTTGGATTCTGTTTGCTAGTATTTTGTTGAGGATTTTTGCATCTATATTCATCAGTGATATTGGTCTGTAATTTTCTTTTTTTGTAGTATCTTTGTCTGGTTTGGATATCAGGCTGATGGTGGCCTCCTAGAATGAGTTTAGGAGTGTTCCTTCCTCTGCAATTTTTTGGAAGAGTTTGAGAAGGATGGGTGTTAGCTCTTCTCTAAACATTTGATAGAATTCACCTGTGAAGCCATCTGGTCCTGGACTTTTGTTTGTTGGAAGATTTTTAATCTCAGTTTCAATTTCATTACTTGTGATTGGTCTGTTCATATTTTCTATTTCTTCCTGGTTCAGTCTTGGAAGGTTATACCTTTCTAAGAATTTGTCCATTTCTTCCAGGTTGTCCATTTGATTGCCATAGAGTTGCTTGTAGTAGTCTCTTAGGATGCTTTGTATTTCTGTGGTGTCTGTTGTAACTTCTCCTTTTTCATTTCTAATTGTAATGATTTGAGTCCTCTCCCTCTTTTTCGTGATGAGTCTGGCTAATGTTTTATCAATTTTGTTTATCTTCTCAAAGAACCAGCTTTTAGTTTTATTGATCTTTGCTATTGTTTTCTTTGTTTCTATTTCATTTATTTCCACTCTGATCTTTATGATTTCTTTCCTTCTGCTAACTTTGGGTTTTGTTTGTTGTTCTTCTTTCTCTAGTTCCTTTAGGTGTAGGTTAGATTGTTTATGTGAGATGTTTCTTGGTTCTTGAGGTAGGCTTGTATAGCTATAAACTTCCCTCTTAGAACTGCTTTTGCTTCATCCCATAGCTTTTGGATCATCGTGTTTTCACTGTCATTTGTCTCTAGGTATTTTTTGATTTCCTCTTTGATTTCTTCAGTGATCTCTTGGTTATTTAGTAACATATTGTTTGGCCTCCATGTGTTTGTGTTCTTTATGTTTTTTCCCCTGTAATTCACTTCTAATCTCATAGCGTTGTGGTCAGAGAAGATGCTTGATATGATTTCAGTTTTCTTAAATTTACTGAGGCTTGATTTGCTTCCTGTACTTGGGTGGCTATTTCCTTTCCCATGTTAGAGAAGTTTTTGACTATAATCTCTTCAAATATTTTCTCAGGTCCTTTCTCTCTCTCTTCTCCTTCTGGGACCCCTATAATGAGAATGTTGTTGCATTTAATGTTGTCCCAGAGGTCTCTTAGGCTGTCTTCATTTCTTTTCACTCTTTTTTCTTTATTCTGTTCCACAGCAGTGAATTCCACCATTCTGTCTTCCAGGTCACTTATCCGTTCTTCTGCCTCAGTTATTCTGCTATTGATTCCTTCTAGTGTATTTTTCATTTCAGTTATTGTATTGTTCATCTCTGTTTGCTTCTTCTTTAATTCTTCTAGGTCTTTGTTAAACATTTCTTGCATCTTCTCGATCTTTGCTTCCATTCTTTTTCCGAGGCCCTGGATCATCTTCACTAACATTATTCTGAATTCTTTTTCTGGAAGGTTGCCTGTTTCCACTTCATTTAGTTGTTTTTCTGGGGTTTTATCTTGTTCTTTCATCTGGTACATAGCCCTCTGCCTTTTCATCTTTTCTATCTTTCTGTGAATGTGGTTTTTGTTCCACAGGCTGCAGGATTACAGTTCTTCTTGCTTCTGCTGTCTGCCCAAATGGAAGTTAATCTTGGCTAAAATGGATGTCAGATAAGACATCATTGCCATGAACACAAGAGCAGGAAAGGGATGACCTAAGGAGAGCCTGGAAATGTGTGTGTAGAAGTGAAAGCTATTCCAAAAGTGGAATAGAAGCTAAGCAGTGGAGTGACACGATGGAGGACTGTGCAGAAGAGCCACGCAAGACAAAAGAATATAAACATTTCAAGAGTGACTTCTCTGGTGGTGCAGTGGTTAAGAATCCGCCTGCCAATACAGGGGACACAGGTTCGAGCCCTGGTCCAGGAAGACCCCACATACCTCGGAGCGGCTAAGCCCGTGTGCCACAACTACTGAGCCCGAGTGCCACAACTACTGATGTGAAACCCATGCTCCTAGAGCCTGTGCTCTGCAACAAGAGAAGCCACAGCAATGAGAAGCCCGTGCACCACAATGAAGAGTAGTGTCCGCTCACCGCAACTAGAGAAAGCCCACGCGCAGCAACAAAGACCCAATGCAGCCAAAAATAAATAAATTAATACATAAATAAATAAATTTATTAAAAAAACATTTCATGAGCATGACTTAAAGGTTCTAAGTTGGAAAATGAATTGACACTTGTGATGATTCCTTCAAAGTGAGTGAAAATTGCATTTTAGTAGTAAATATTCTTCAATCTTTCCCAAGAGCTAAATAAGGTGCTCTTTACTATGCAATAATAGTAGTTTTGCTTCTTACTGCCTCCCTCATTGAGTGATGCCTAATAAGCAATTATGCTTTAGCTCTGCAGTATCTTTTCCCACCCTTTCTTTTGAAGACTAGAAGGAGATGAAGGCAACAGCACATATGTAGTTTGAATTTCACTTCATGGCAATCAATTTTAAGACGACCTTTGCAAAAATGGGTTGCATTTAAGAATGCTTTTGGTCCATTTGCCTTTCCATGGGACAATACAGCCCAGTGAAAAGAACAAGTACTGTGAGCCAGGAAAGCAAGACTTTGACTAGCTGCGGAACTTCGGCAAATCATATACTTTCTCTGTTATTCGTTTAGTCTTTTTTTTCTACCTGTATTGCAGGGGGCTTTTGGTGACAAATTCTACACAAAAGTAAAGTAGGTATTACTGTGGAACACCTTTTAAGTATTAAATCCATTTAAAAGTCACTGTAAAAGCAGTAACTAATTACACTTTCCTCATTTCTTCTATTTTTTGTAAGAATCTAACGTTTTATTGAATAAAGACTTGGGGACCTTAAGAGTTTGAAGAAATGCCAGAGGTCAGGTTAAAGTTTGTATTTAAGAAGTAATTCGAATTAAATGGCCTCTTCAATTACGTATTAGTCAAATAATAAACAAACATTTGCTCAGTGCTTACTGTGTGTCAGGAATTATGTTAGGTTATATGGGAGAGTGCTACAAAATGCTATATCTCATCTAATCAAAGATAGTTTGGATTATAAGCAGCATCCCAATGTCAGAGCTGTTAAAATGTGGGAAAATATGTGTCTTAGAAGTGATTATATGTGGGTAGAAAACGAAGAGCTTCCACAGTGAGAAAATAATGGAATATACCCATAAAAAGCTCCGAGTGTTAGAGACAAAAGGATCTCAGAAGTTCAGTGGAGCAAGAAGTCGCAAGGAGCCTCACTGTGTATAATTCTGGCCTGGTTCTGCTAATGTATTTCCTGTTGATTCTATAAGGCACTGGAAAGAAAAGAATAAATTAAAAATTAAGCTTTATACTTTCCCTCCTAAAATGTGACAACTTAAATTTTTTTAATAATTTATTTATTTATTTATTTATTTATTTATTTATTTAGGGCTGCGTTGGGTCTTTGTTGCTGCGTGCGGGCTTTCTCTAGTTGTGGTGAGCGGAGGCTACTCTTTGTTGTGGTGCGCGGGTTTCTCACTGCCGTGGCTTCTCTTGTTTCAGAGTACAGGCTCTAGGTATGCAGGCTTCAGTAGTTGTGGCACACGGGCTCTAGAGCACAGGCTCAGTAGTTGTGGCGCACGGGTTTAGTTGCTCCATGGCATGTGGGATCTTCCCAGAGCAGAGCTTGAACCCGTGTCCCCTGCATTGGCAGGCAGATTCTTAACCACTGCACCACCAGGGAAGTCCCTAAATGTGACAACTTTAAGTTTTGTTAAGACTTCTGAACCCCATCATTACACCAACTGGAAACCATGATTTCTCTTATGTTGGAAAATTTAACTTAACCCCCCAAATTTTGTAAATTAAAAATTAAGCAAATACATAATATGCTAAAATAAGAATGAAATTTGGGGGAAATGGCCCAAATCATTTAAAATTTGAACCTGCAAGAGCAAGTGTAAATTTTTTTTTTAATTTTTATTTATTTATATTTTTTTATTTTTGGCTGTGTTGGGTCTTCGTTTCTGTGCGAGGGCTTTCTTTAGTTGCAGCAAGCGGGAGCCACTCTTCATTGCGGTGCACGGGCCTCTCACTGTCACGGCCTCTCTTGTTGCGGAGCACAAGCTCCAGACGCGCAGGCTCAGTAGTTGTGGCTCACGGGCCTAGTTGCTCCACGGCATGTGGGATCTTCCCAGACCAGGGCTAGAACCCGTGTCCCCTGCATTGGCAGGCAGATTCTCAACCGCTGCACCACCAGGGAAGCCCGCAAGTGTAAATATTTTGAAATAATAGTTTAGGTATCATTTCTGTACGTGGAGAATGAAAATAAAAATTGTGCTCTAATGGAAGTTCTAAATCTATATCTGCACCTGGAGATCTATGCTCAATTCCTGGGCTACTACTAAGTCCCTCATTCCACACATCCAATCCCAAGCTACAAGAACCAAGACCTCCAACACCTTATTAAACAGGACACCAGTGGATACTGAACTTAAGAATTTAATCTTTTTAGGACAACTGTTCACCCCTCCCCTTAAAGAACCTTGAACTTCAAGCTTCTTTGCTCCCACTACTGTCCTGTGCTGCATCTGCTGTGACTAATCATACCTCTGCATCAAAACATATACTTGCAGAACATTCCAGACCACAGTTGACTTTTATTAAGCCCTTGTGTCCACTGTTTTCCATGGGTCAGTTGTGACTGAACCTGCCAAGCTTCATTCCTATTGTCATAGGTCAAAGCACCAAATATAAGTATCTGCTCCCCTCCTAAATTTGTCCTCTATGGAACTGTCATTCCTAAAATGCTCTATACTTCCCTAAGCCTAATCAAATCGCTTTCTTTTCCCTGCCAAAACTTTCCATTAGCCCTCTGGAAATTCCAACTCCTCTATGCCTTCAATCACTTCTTTGAATGTTCCTTCTGCTTCTTGCCTTATCTAAACCTGGCTCTCTTTTTGCTACTTTCCCTGCAACTCCCTCCAGTAAAGTCTGCTCATATTCTCATACCTATGTAGTGTTGGGAGAGGAGGATACTCCTCAGTGGTACTCAGAGTCCACTGCTTCTCCACCCTTCAGTAAAAAACCCCTGCTACCCTCACCTTGATTGGTCATTGTAGTCTACTTCAGATAGTGACAAATACTTTGAAGACATAAAACTAGGTGCTTCGATGGAGTAACTAGAGCATGGATATCCTTAGAAAGGGTAATCAGAGGAAACCTCTCTGAGGAGGTGACACTAGAATTGGGATTTGTTTTTGCCTAAGAGCTACAGTTTGAGGGTGGACTAGGGTAGTCTATCTACATATCTGTAGCCTGAGAACATACAGTGAGGGTGAGGGATGCTTAGCTGCTATGACTGCTAAGTGTTTTCTTTTCTCTTTTAGAAATTATTATTTTTATTGAAGTATAGTTGATGTACAATATTATATAAGTTTCAAGTATACAATGTAGTGATTCACAATTTTTAAAGGTTATATTCCATTTATAGTTATTATAAAATATTATCTATTAACCTCAGTATTTTATAAAACACTCTTATGGTAATTCTAAACCAAAGCAATAAAATATAAAAAAGAAAGAAGAGGCATCCATTTACCAATTGTCTTAGAATTCTGATTGGCCTTGTTTGTGTATGGGCCCACTCCTTGAACTAAATAATGTTGCATAGGTCTCATGAAGGAATTCCTCCACAATATCACCATGATAAATGTATAATTATAACATGGCAAATAAAAAAGAAAAAGAGACAAAGAAAGAAAGGAACATGGCATGCAAAAAATAAAGAATGCACGGTTGAGGAAAATATAACCAGGGGAAAAGAAAATTGGCCATGAATGGTTCATGCTACAGAATAAATTTCTAAAAGCATGGATTAAGTAAAAGAACCCAAAGACAACATGATAAAACAATAGAATGAGTTGAAAAGAGATATTATAGAGCAGAGAAAATGAATTAGAGACTCAATGAACACTTGCATAACTTATAAATTAAGTAAAACAACAGGGAACAAAATGATTCTTCATTTAATATTAGTGAATCAGAGAAAAAAGCCAATTTTCTAAAAAATTTGAGAGAAGATTTTAAAAAATATGGAAGACACATAAAGATGATCCAACCTAAGGAAAATTGATGTTCTCAGAGAATGCAACAATTTAAAAAGAAAAGCTGTTTTAATGTATAACAGAAGAAATTTTTCCTGTTATGAACTATGGAGAACTGAATCTACTCATTAAAAGGACATACTGTGTTCCAAAAAAAACCGATTGTGAGCAACTGAAACCAAGATATATCTTGATTAAGTCCTTCAGTTTTCAGGAGGAAGAAGGAATTACTCAGTCATTTAGGCAGAAAAAGCAGGTCACTTAAAAGAAGGAAGAATCAGGCTGGTCTCAGACTTCTCCACCAGATTCTGTGGCTGCAAAGTGTCTAGGGAAATAAAGTGAGCCCAAGAACATTACATCTGGTCAACTTGTCATTTAAGTAAACAAGCTGAAGACAGACATTTTCAAACAAGCAAGAACTTAGGGAATAAAGAATATATGATGCCTTCCTGAAAAGGAAAACAAAAACAAAACAAAAACTTAAGATGAAATCAGACCAATCAAGAGATGAATGAAAATACTGGTGTAAAAGAGCTAAAGCAACATTCAACATCAGAAAAACAATAGAGCAGTGACTTTAGGTTCTGAGGGGAAAAAAATGCAAACAATTCTTAGCCAAGTTGTCTTTCAAGTATAATAACAAGAGTCACATTTTAATACATACTTCCAAATGATCCTCCAAAAGAAGCTCTACCAAGGGATATCCCATTAACAGTATTTTGAGAATATCTGTTTCTGCACACCCTCATCAATTGCATTAAAGACACTACCAAGTTTTCAATTAAATAGCTGTGATACACCCCTCTAATGTATCTTTTAAAAATTATATTATGACCTATATGGGAAAAGAATCTAAAAAAGAGTAGACATATGTATATGTACAACTGATTCACTTTGCTGTACAGCAGAAACTAACACAACATTTTAAATCAACTATACTCTGATAAAAATTAAAGGGGCTTCCCTGGTGGTGCAGTGGTTGAGAATCCGCCAGCTGATGCAGGGGACACCGGTTCGAGCCCCGACCCGGGAAGATCCCACATGCCGTGGAGCAACTAAGCCTGTGCGCCACAACTACTGAGCCTGCGCTCTAGAGGCCGCGAGCCACAACTACTGAGCCTGCGTGCCACAGCTACTGAAGCCCCCGTGCCGAGAGCCCGTGCTCTGCAACTAGAGGAGCCATCGCAATGAGAAGCCCGCACACTGCAACGAAGAGAAGTGCCCCTTGCCGCAACTAGAGAAAGCCTGTGTGCAGCAACGAAGACCCAACGCAGCCAAAAATAAATAAATTAAATAAATAAAATTTTAAAAAATCTTTAAAAATTAAAAAAAAAGATTATGTAACTACGTGTGGCAATGGGTGTTAACTAGACTTATTGTGGTGATCATTTTACAATATATACAAATATCAAATTATTATGTTGCACATCTGAGGCTGTTATATGTCAATTATACCTCAATTTTAAAAAATAGACTAAATAAATATGTTCACATATTATTAAAAAATTATATCAATCTTATGGAAGGGGAGTATCACTGCTTTTTAAATTTCATTTCCTTAGTTAAAAGTGAGCTTGAACCATTTTCAACTACGTGTGAAACATATTGATATTGGACATATTTTCTGTGATTTTCCTAATTCATATCCTTTGCCCATTTTTTTATTGGATTATCTTTTCCTTATTCATTAGGTTCTCTTCATATTTTGTGGGTATTCATCCTTTATTTCTTGTATATGTTGCAAATATGTAATCCCAGTCTATAATGTCTTTCGAATTATAGTTTTTCTTTGTATAGAAGTTTGAATTTTTTTCCTTAGTTAAATTTTTTCCTTTACAGCTTCTAGATGCTATGTCGTACTTAAAAGGGACATTTCAACCACACAGTTTAAAAAATGTTCTGCTCTATTTTCTCCTGGTCTGTAAGTTTCATCTTTTCCACTTAGATCTTTACCTAATTATCAGCTTCACATAAACTACGATTACCAAACTTTGATTATCAGACTCACATAAACAATGGAGATATAATTTTCCATTGACCAGAATGCTTGAACCCCTAACAGAGGCCTCCATCTCCATCTGGATGTACTTGGGAAGCAGAATTAGTAAACCAGTGCCCTGATTGTATTCCCAGAACTAGTACAGTTGACCCTTGAACAACATGGGTTTGAACTGCACGGGTCCACTTACATGCAGATTTTTTTCACTAGTAAATACTATAGGATCCACGGTTGGTTAAATCTGTGGAACCTCGGATATGGAAGAACCATGTAGTTGGAGGGCCAGCTATGTTATATACAGGTTTTCAACTGCATGGAGGGTCGGTACTCCAGACCCCTGTGTTGTTCAAGGGTCAACTGTAATTAAAAGACAGGGATATTTCATCCAGGAGGTCAAAGATGAGAAGAATGCTGGGTATATTACCTAGGGAAGTAGAAGGTACAATGGAGCAGGACCTCTCCTGGTGGAGGAAGTAGCAGCCCTGAAGACAAATGATTGAAGTGCTCAGGTTCCCCTGTGTCCAGTAACTTTCTCCCATGGACTTTGCTGGATGCATTCAGCTAAAGTTTAATAAACTCTGGCTTTCCTCTCTTTCCTCTATTGTAGACCATACTGAAGGTTTCTTTCCTTAGATGTGTTAATACCACTGATTAGTTGTCTAGTAACTGTTCCCAAGGGCCTAGGAGACCTTGGGTTCCTTTCATCACCTGCTGATTAAGTTAAATTCTCTCAAGGGCAACCTGATTTTCCTTACTTGTAAGTTCTAAGTACTAACTACAACAGTTTTATCTGGAAGAGAAGTCTAACAGAGAAAAATTATTGAACAATATGAGACAGTATATAACAGATAGAGAATTGTCTAGGACAAGAGAATTATGGAAGGTGTGTAAGCATGGAAATGAGTGATGAAAGTGATGAGGAGGACTGGTTTGTCGGTCACATGAAAAGGGAAGCTGGAGCCAGGGAACTTTGGGGACAATGAAGGCAGGGAGACTAGACAGAGAGCTGTTGCAGGAATCCAGACAAGGTCAGCTCCAAATTCTGGACCACAGGGTCTATGCCAAATTAGACAAATACCATATGAGATCACTTATATATGGAATCTAAAATATGACCCAGGAGATTAACCAAGATGGCGGAGTAGAAGGACGTGCTGTCACTCCCTCTTGCGAGAGCACCAGAATCACAACTGGCTGCTGGACAATCATTGACAGGAAGACCCTGGACTTCACCAAGGAGGATACCCCACGTCCAAGGACAGAGGAGAAGCCACAGTGAGACGGTAGGAGGGGCGCAATCAGAGTAAAATCAAACCCCATAACTGCTGGGTGGGTGACTCACAGACTGGCGAACACTTATACCACAGAAGTCCACCCACTGGAGTAAAGGTTCTGAGCCCCACGTCAGGCTTCCCAACCTGGGGGTCAGGCAACGGGAGGAGGAATTCCTAGAGAATCAGACTTTGAAGGCTAGTGGGAATTGGATTGCAGGACTTTGACGGGACTGGGGGAAACAGAGATCCCACTCTTGGAGGGCACACACAAAGTAATGTGTGCATCAGGACCCAGGGGAAGGAGCAGTGAGCCTGGGGGAGACTGAACCAGACCTACCTGCTGGTGTTGGGGGGTCTCCTGCAGAGGCGAGTGGTGGCTCTGTTTCACCGTGGGGATAAGGACACTGGCAGCAGAGGTTCTGGGAAGTTCTCCTTGGCGTGAGCCCTCCCAGAGTCTGCCATTAACCCCACCAAAGAGCACGGGTAGGCTCCAGTGTTGGGTTGCCTCAGGCAAAACAGCCAACAGGGAGGGAACCCAGCCCCACCCATCAACAGTCAAGTGGATTAAGGTTTTACTGAGCTCTGACCGCCACAGCAACAGGGAGGGAACCCAGCCCCACCCATCAACAGTCAAGTGGATTAAAGTTTTACTGAGCTCTGACCGCCACAGCAACAGTCAGCTCTACCCACCACCAGAGCCTCCCATCAAGCCTCTTAGATAGCCTCAACCACCAGAGGGCAGACAACAGAAGCAAGAAAAACTATAATCCTGCAGCCTGTGGACCAAAAACCACAGTTACAGAAAGATAGAGAAGATGAAAAGGCAGAGGGCTATGTACCAGATGAAGGAACAAGATAAAACCCCAGAAAAACAACTAAATGAAGTGGAGAGAGGCAACCTTCCAGAAAAAGAATTCAGAATAATGATAGTGAAGATGATCCAGGACCTTGGAATAAGAATGGAGGCAAAGATTGAGAAGATGCAAGAAATGATTAACAAAGACCTAGAAGAATTAAAGAACAAACAAACAGAGATGACCAATACAATAACTGAAATGAAAACTACACTAGAAGGAATCAATAGCAGAATAACTGAGGCAGAAGAACGGATAAGTGACCTGGAAGACAGAATGATGGAATTCACTGCTGCGGAACAGACTAAAGAAAAAAGAATGAAAAGAAATGAAGACAGCCTAAGAGACCTCTGGGACAACATTAAACGCAACAACATTCGCATTATAGGGGTCCCAGAAGGAGAAGAGAGAGAGAAAGGAACAGAGAAAATATTTGAAGAGATTATAGTCGAAAACTTCCCTAACATGGGAAAGGAAATAGCCACCCAAGTCCAGGAAGCGCAGAGAGTCCCATACAGGATAAACCCAAGGAGAAACACGCCGAGACACATAGTAATCAAAGTGGCAAAAATTAAAGACAAAGAAAAATTATTGAAAGCAGCAAGGGAAAAACGACAAATAACATACAAGGGAACTCCCATAAGGTTAACAGCTGATTTCTCAGCAGAAACTCTGCAAGCCAGAAGGGAGTGGCATGATATACTTAAAGTGATGAAAGGGAAGAACCTACAACCAAGATTACTCTACCCGGCAAGGATCTCATTTAGATTTGATGGAGAAATCAAAAGCTTTACAGACAAGCAAAAGCTAAGAGAATTCAGCACCACCAAACCAGCTCTACAACAAATGCTAAAGGAACTTCTCTAAGTGGGAAACACAAGAGAAGAAAAGGACCTACAAAAACAAACCCAAAACAATTAAGAAAATGGTCATAGGAACATACATATCGATTATTACCTTAAACGTGAATGGATTAAATGCCCCAACCAAAAGACATAGACTGGCTGAATGGATACAAAAACAAGACCCATATATATGCTGTCTACAAGAGACCCACTTTAGACCTAGGGACACATACAGACTGAAAGTGAGGGGATGGAAAAAGATATTCCATGCAAATGGAAATCAAAAGAAAGCTGGAGTAGCTATACTCATATCAGATAAAATAGACTTTAAAATAAAGAATGTTACAAGAGACAAGGAAGGACACTACATAATGATCCAGGGATCAATCCAAGAAGAAGATATAACAATTATAAATATATATGCACCCAACATAGGAGCACCTCAATACATAAGGCAACTGCTAACAGCTATAAAAGAGGAAATCGACAGTAACACAATAATAGTGGGGGACTTTAACACTTCACTTACACCAATGGACAGATCATCCAAAATGAAAATAAATAAGGAAACAGAAGCTTTAAATGACACAATAGACCAGATAGATTTAATTGATATATATCGGACATTCCATCCAAAAACAGCAGATTACACGTTCTTCTCAAGTGCACACGGAACATTCTCCAAGATAGATCACATCTTGGGTCACAAATCAAGCCTCAGTAAATTTAAGAAAATTGAAATCATATCAAGCATCTTTTCTGACCACAACGCTATGAGATTAGAAATGAATTACAGGGAAAAAAACGTAAAAAGGACAAACACATGGAGGCTAAACAATACGTTACTAAATAACCAAGAGATCACTGAAGAAATCAAAGAGGAAATCAAAAAATACCTAGAGACAAATGACAATGAAAACACGACGACCCAAAACCTATGGGATGCAGCAAAAGCAGTTCTAAGAGGGAAGTTTATAGCTATACAAGCCTACCTAAAGAAACAAGAAAAAGCTCAAGTAAACAATCTAACCTTACACTTAAAGAAGCTAGAGAAAGAAGAACAAACAAAACCCAAAGTTAGCAGAAGGAAAGAAATCATAAAGATCAGAGCAGAAATAAATGAAATAGAAACAAAGAAAACAATAGCAAAGATCAATAAAACTAAAAGTTGGTTCTTTGAGAAGATAAACAAAATTGATAAACCATTAGCCAGACTCATCAAGAAAAAGAGGGAGAGGACTCAAATCAATAAAATCAGAAATGAAAAAGGAGAAGTTACAACAGACACTGCAGAAATACAAAGCATCCTAAGAGACTACTACAAGCAACTTTACGCCAATAAAATGGACAACCTGGAAGAAATGGACAAATTCTTAGAAAGGTATAACCTTCCAAGACTGAACCAGGAAGAAATAGAAAATATGAACAGACCAATCACAAGTAATGAAATTGAAACTGTGATTAAAAATCTTCCAACAAACAAAAGTCCAGGACCAGACGGTTTCACAGGTGAATTCTATCAAACATTTAGAGAAGAGCTAACACCCATCCTTCTCAAACTCTTCCAAAAAATTGCAGAGGAAGGAACACTCCCAAACTCATTCTATGAGGCCACCATCACCCTGATACCAAAACCAGACAAAGACACTACAAAAAAAGAAAATTACAGACCAATATCACTGATGAATATAGATGCAAAAATCCTCAACAAAATACTAGCAAACAGAATCCAACAACACATTAAAAGGATCATACACCACGATCAAGTGGGATTTATCCCAGGGATGCAAGGATTCTTCAATATACGCAAATCAATCAATGTGATACACCATATTAACAAATTGAAGAATAAAAACCATATGATCATCTCAATAGATGCAGAAAAAGCTTTTGACAAAATTCAACACCCATTTCTGATAAAAACTCTCCAGAAAGTGGGCATAGAGGGAACCTACCTCAACATAATAAAGGCCATATATGACAAACCCACAGCAAACATCATTCTCAATGGTGAAAAACTGAAAGCATTTCCTCTAAGATCAGGAACGAGACAAGGATGTCCACTCTCACCACTATTATTCAACATAGTTCTGGAAGTCCTAGCCATGGCAATCAGAGAAGAAAAAGAAATAAAAGGAATCCAAATTGGAAAAGAAGAAGTAAAACTGTCACTGTTTGCGGATGACATGATACTATACATAGAGAATCCTAAAACTGCCACCAGAAAACTGCTAGAGCTAATTAATGAATATGGTAAAGTTGCAGGATACAAAATTAATGCACAGAAATCTCTTGCATTCCTATACACTAATGATGAAAAATCTGAAAGAGAAATTATGGAAACACTCCCATTTACCATTGCAACAAAAAGAATAAAATACCTAGGAATAAACCTACCTAGGGAGACAAAAGACCGGTATGCAGAAAACTATAAGACACTGATGAAAGAAATTAAAGATGATACCAACAGATGGAGAGATATACCATGTTCTTGGATTGGAAGAAACAACATTGTGAAAATGAGTATACTACCCAAAGCAATCTACAGATTCAATGCAATCCCTATCAAATTACCAATGGCATTTTTTACTGAGCTAGAACAAATCATCTTAAAATTTGTATGGAGACACAAAAGACCCCGAATAGGCAAAGCAGTCTTGAGGCAAAAAAATGGAGCTGGAGGAATCAGACTCCCTGACTTCAGACTATACTACAAAGCTACAGTAATCAAGACAATATGGTACTGGCACAAAAACAGAAACATAGATCAATGGAACAAGATAGAAAGCCCAGACATTAACCCACGCACCTATGGTCAACTAATCTATGACAAAGGAGGCAAAGATATACAATGGAGAAAAGACAGTCTCTTCAATAAGTGGTGCTGGGAAAACTGGACAGCTACATGTAAAAGAATGAAATTAGAATACTCCCTAACACCATACACAAAAATAAACTCAAAATGGATTAGAGACCTAAATATAAGACTGGACACTATAAAACTCTTAGAGGAAAACATAGGAAGAACACTCTTTGACATAAATCACAGCAAGATCTTTTTTGATCCACCTCCTAGAGTAATGGAAATAAAAACAAAAATAAACAAATGGGACCTAATGAAACTTCAAAGCTTTTGCACAGCAAAGGAAACCATAAACAAGACGAAAAGACAACCCTCAGAATGGGAGAAAATATTTGCAAATGAATCAACGGACAAAGGATTAATCTCCAAAATATATAAACAGCTCATTCAGCTCAATATCAAAGAAACAAACACCCCAATCCAAAAATGGGCAGAAGACCTAAATAGACATTTCTCCAAAGAAGACATACAGATGGCCACGAAGCACATGAAAAGATGCTCAACATCACTAATTATTAGAGAAATGCAAATCAAAACTACAATGAGGTATCACCTCACTCCTGTTAGAATGGGCATCATCAGAAAATCTACAAACAACAAATGCTGGAGAGGGTGTGGTGAAAAGGGAACCCTCTTGCACTGTTGGTGGGAATGTAAATTGATACAGCCACTATGGAGAACAATATGGAGGTTCCTTAAAAAACTAAAAATAGAATTACCATATGACCCAGCAATCCCACTACTGGGCATATACCCAGAGAAAACCGTAATTCAAAAAGACACATGCACCCGAATGTTCATTGCAGCACTATTTACAATAGCCAGGTCATGGAAGCAACCTAAATGCCCATCAACAGACGAATGGATAAAGAAGATGTGGTACATATATACAATGGAATATTACTCAGCCATAAAAAGGAACGAAATTGAGTCATTTGTTGAGACGTGGATGGATCTAGAGACTGTCATACAGAGTGAAGTAAGTCAGAAAGAGAAAAACAAATATCGTATATTAATGCATGTATGCGGAACCTAGAAAAATGGTACAGATGAGCCAGTTTGCAGGGCAGAAGTTGAGACACAGATGTAGAGAATGGACATATGGACACCAAGGGGGGAAAACTGCGGTGGGGTGGGGATGGTGGTGTGCTGAATTGGGCGAATGGGATTGACATGTATACACTGATGTGTATAAAACTGATGCCTAATAAGAACCTGCAGTATAAAAAAACAAACAAAACAACTAATACTAAACTTTCATTGGGTTATTTGTATGGAAATATGTTAATATAAATGTTTCAGACATTACATGAAATTTCTAAAAATCTTATATTTGTATTTGTATGGAAATATGTATGGAAATATGTTAATATAAATGTTTCAGACATTACATGAAATTACTAAAAATCTTATATTTGTACTTGTATGGAAATATGTATGGAAATATGTTAATATAAATGTTTCAGACATTAAAAAAATAAAATAAAATAAAATAAAATATGACCCAAATGAACTTATCTACGAAACAGAAATAGACTCACAGACATAGAGAACAAACTTGTGGTTGCCAAGGGGGAGGCAGGTGAGGGAGGGATGGATTGGGAGTTGGGAATAGCAGATGCAAACTATTATACATGGAATGGATAAACAACAAGGTCCTACTGTAGAGCACAGGGAACTATATTCAATATCCTGTAATAAACCATAATGGAAAAGAATATGAAAAAGAACATATATATGTATAATTGAATCACTTTGCTGTATAGCAGAAATCAACACAGCATTGTAAATCAACTATACTTCTATGAAATAAATTAAAAAAAAAATGTTGGCCAAAATATTGTTTCTCCTATTAATTTGTTAATCCTCTTAATTTGGTTTAGCAATATCTTTCTTTGTAATAATGTCAACCATTTATCAAGGGCTCACAATGTGACAGACATTTAAACATTTTTATATAATCCCTAAAACAACCCTATAATGATTTACAGGTAATCAAAGCAAAGGTCAGAGAGTTTTGAGACACCTGTGTGAGATTTCATAGATAGAAAATGACTGTCCAGATGCTAAATACATATCACAAATTAAGAGAAATGAAGTTTTATCTTATCACTGTTCTGAAAAACAATAATTATTTTTGACAAAACCTGAGCCACAGACAAGCTAAAATAGTGATCTCCAAATTTTTTTTTTTTTTTAAAAGGGCGTATGCGTTTTTTTTTTGTTTTTTTTTTTTAAGAAATTCACGTTCTTTTATTTATTTATTTATTTATTTTTATGACTGTGTTGAGTCTTCGTTTCTGTGCGAGGGCTTTCTCTAGTTGAGGCAAGTGGGGACCACTCTTCATCGCGGTGCGCGGGCCTCTCACTGTCGCGGCCTCTCTTGTTGCGGAGCACAGGCTCCAGACGCGCAGGCTCAGCAGTTGTGGCTCATGGGCCCAGTTGCTCTGCGGCATGTGGGATCTTCCCAGACCAGGGCTCGAACCCGTGTCCCCTGCATTGGCAGGCAGATTCTCAACCACTGCGCCACCAGGGAAGCCCTCCAAATTTTTTAACCATGCATACTTATTAGGAAAAATGCACACACACCCTCAATATATGTATATTTATATATTTCTAAATTACTAGTCTTGGCTAATATCTCACGGTACAATAGGGCAGAATTTGTTATAATTATGTAAACCCGTATTTCACATACTCTTCTACTCTTCTAAATAATTTTTTAAAGTTTTTGCTGCTTTCTTGTCAGATCTGATAAGCTTGTAATTGTTTTTGTCCGATAATCTAAGAACTCCTACTAGGAATAGAAATGATTGCTTGGGCCTGAATTTTTTTGGTATTATTTAAAAGTCATGTTTTCTTTGCAGGAATCTTTTAAAACCATCTGTCCATTCTATGAAGATGTTTAACTAAAGCTAACTAATATAATCAGTAAATCCCTTAGGTGGGCACATGTTAACTGCAATATGTCATAAGCACCCCGTCAACCCCATATTGTTGAATTCCCCATCTCCCCTCAGGATACATCATGTCCCCTACATGACAGGTGACCAAGTGACTCACCAAGTGAGGGTGACTGTCTCAATGTGTATGTCAAATATCAGCAAAGCCCAAATTTCTTTCTTCTTTACATTAAAAAATACATATAAACTGTAGTTCAAGTATTTTCTTTCTGACCTTGAAGACCCATAGAACAGAAGGTTCCTCAAGTAACAAGGTCAGAAGTTGTCTAGTCGGCTTTCTGATTCTCAATCCAGAGTCTGCCTGAAAATGAGGTTCCAAGGAAGAAACATGTGTATCTGGGACTCTTTGTTCACCTCATGGTGGATGAGCCTACTCTGCCTAGAGCGTGGGGAGGAGGGGAACTGGGCCTGGTCATCTTAATTTTAAGGTTCCAGAGCCCAGAAGAGTGGTAGCAAAACCCTAGAACTGAGCTCTGCTCCATCATTTTCCTGGTGGCCACCACAAGAAGACATGGAATTTCAAATGGGCCTTTTGATGGAGGAGGTTTTTAAGAGAAACTTGTCAGACCCCCTTGTTTCATTGAAGAGGGAGATGTGGGATGAAGTGCCCAGGGTCCCCCAATCCTGTAGGCCTGGGGCTTTGTGTGACCTAAAGGGGACAAGTCTCCTTGCCTGCCAGGCTTATCTTATCTCCATCATGTTACCACTTTGGGTTAGGGCCAGGAACCTGGGGATTAGCCCATTCGCAGCACAGGGCAGAGGCAAGCCAGGGGTGCAGGGCCACCTGCCCACCGCACAGACATCCCGCCTCTACCTTCCACCTCCACTGCACACCCTGTGCTCCAAAAGGCAAGAGAATACCACATTCTCCCTACTACTCATAGGTGAAACATCTAGACCAGTTAATGGGGGTGTCAGGCAGTTCCCACCACTTAATACCCAACAAAAGTTTGAGGCCCTCCCATCACCTGGAGCCCAGCCACTCCCTCCCATGACCCTTTGGAGGTGGAATTCTCTGGACTTTACCAGGAGTCTCCTCAGCACCCCACCGCACATACCACTCCTAGCCTAAATCTCAACTCCCTCTCCTCACCTCCCCTTCACTTTGAATGACTTAGGAATTTACTTCCCAATACCCGCTTTGGGTGCTACAGACATCCTAGGCCCTCCCAAGTCTCTTGCCAATAAGTAATAGCTAACCCTTAATGAACACTTACTATATGCTAAATGCTTCAAATGGATTAACTCCTTTAATCCTCACAGCAAGTCCCAGAGGTAGATACTATAGTTACCCACGTTTTATAGATGAGGAAACAACCACAGAGAAGCTAAAGCACGTGCCTGAGTTCAACTAACTGGTTAATGGCGAAGCTAGAATTTGAACTCAAGCAATCCAGCTCCAGAGTTCTGTTCTTAGCCACTGTGCTGTGCATTAAGATACACTTTATATAGAAAATGGATGTTTTCTCCACTTGTGTAAAGTATGACTGAAAGCACGTTAAGAAATAGCGTTGCTCTGTACCATACAAGTTATACAAATGCAGCTTCAAGGTAAGTCCCCCCAGCTGCCTTCCAGCCAAACTGCCACTGCCCCAGAGACCTTCCTATGTAGAAATTCTGGAACTGCTGCTGCAGTGCCCTTCATTCTGCTCCTTCTTGAGACCCTTGATATCCCTGTGGACACCTTCATTGGTGGTCCTGTCTGCTCTCAATGATATTCCTTTCCACTCCTCGAGGGAACACCTGCAGTGCTCACTAGCTGAATGTTTACTCCTCCTTCTGGAAGGAAGATGAAAGTGAACAAGGAGAGCTGGGTACACAGCCATCCATCAAGGGGGCTTTTGATCTCTCTGCCCGGGAAGCAGATTTCACACCCAGGCCAACCGCAACAAGTTTTCCTAGTGAAGTGTCCTGTGATATCCCATCCAGTGTGCAATTGAATCTGCACAGAGGTGAGTCCCCTCATGCCATGCCCCCCCGAGGGCCCTGGGTTTGCTGCAGCGTGGGTGCAGGGAACATTCTGCAAACGACAGGACATGATGTCAACTCCTGTAGAGGTTGGGGGGCCATCAGGCCTCACACTCCAAGCTCCTGCTATGCGCCAAGCCCATCACGTGTCCATACTTGCAGTCACAGCCAGCCCTGGAGAGAGACATGCCGGACACTGACCCCAGCCCTGCCCACGGCAGCCGCCCTTGAGCCCTTTCATTCTGATGTAGGATCAGGTGACCTGGCGCAAGTGAAAAAACCGTCTCTCTGAAGTAAAAGGGATTCGATGAACAGATGAGGGGGCTGCCAGGAGGAGATGCCAGGTGGCAGATGGAGAAGAAGAAAAGCAGTCAGTGAAGGCAAGAAGGACAGGGGACCAGCTGTGGCAGAGGCCAGACAGCTGGCTGGCCAGAGGAAACCCTTTAGGAGGTTGTTCAGGGCCTGAAATGCACCCTCAGCAGGGTAAGTTATTGCAACGCCCTTGCAAATATAAAGTGCTGTACAAACACTAAATCTAGAATGGCTAATAATTTTGTTATGTTAAAGCATTCATGTCAGGTAATTAATGTACTCATTGTGATCATTTAATTTTATGGCAGGTAGTGTAGGGCTGGACAGAAATAGGGCTCTTTGGCCCAGTCCTCTCATTTCTCGTTAGATAAGCCAGCACAGTCTCCCTGATTTCCTGCGCCAAGGTCCTGCCGGAGGGGGCTGCAGGGGCCCAGCAATTGCACCTGGGGCCTCCATGCTTCGGGGATTTCCTTTTCCTTGGCCCTTGGTGCCTAGAGGCCCGAGTGCCCCCTGGTGGTGCCTCAGGCACCACCAAGTCCTCAAAGGAAATTCAGAGATGAATGAATGGGGCAAAGAGAAAACTGGTCTCCTAACAGAAACTTCTCCCTTGACAAGTATACCTCAAAGTCACCAGATGCTGTGCACAGTAAGAGGGAGTTGGCGTTGCTGTGTGGGGCTCCTTGGGGGGGCTGGCAGAGCAGAAGGCTTTGTAGCAGTTGGAGCACCTGGAGGGAACCAAGAAGCGCAGCCATATTGCCCCAGAAAGTCCTAAAGGGAGGCTGGGGCCAGCAGACTCCTGCCCACAGCACAGGCCACAGCGGTGCTCCATGGAGAAAGGGGCTCTCCTTGGTCCTTGTGTGGTCTGCTGAGGACTCAGCTTGCAGCAGCGACTCAGCCTCCCTCTCTGTCTCTATTCCTTCTCCCTGCCCATTACCTGTGTGCTTCCTCAACATATCCTGAGCCAAGGTGACTACTCACATTCTTCTCCCCAAACCTTCTTGCAATCTCTTCCATGAGGAGCCCTTCCTGGTTAAGTAGGTCCCAGAGAAGAACCTCACCTTCCATCAGCTCTCAGTCCCAGGCCGTGTGCCAGCCTGGAGCAGGGCTCAAGAGGGTGTAAGGCTAGGCTTTTCTCTGCCCTGAATGAGCTTCCAATCTCAAATGTGTCTGCATGCACATAAATGCACAGACAGCTATCTCCATCTTGATCTTCTTATTGATCCCTGTGTTTCCAGAGGTGGTGACCAGAAGGCTTCTCCAGGCTAGATGGGCTTGGCTAGATACTGAGTTATAGCTAAAGAATCCTTGACTCTGGTCAATGTGCTCTTGCTCTCTCTCTTTTTCCCTCCTCTCTCTTCCCTTCCCCATTCTCTGCTGGACACCCCTCATGTCAGGAGATTAAGGGTATAGCAGCCTGCTTGCCCAGTGAATAATATATTTATTACTGACTCAGAAAGGTTTTGGGGGGTCCTTCATTGTAGTTTTCTTTGCTAAAGTCAGCAACAGCTGCCTGGATGACCCATGAAATTGTAACCTGGTGGATGGGGGCAGAGGGAAGACTGTGGGTCCAGCCAGTTGACCTGGCCCTGCCATCAGTGTGCTCTCTGCATGGTAGGACCCTGCTTTACTCAGTTGAAAGTGGGACATGACTGCTGCCTTCCAAACCAGGATTTAGCCTAGAGATCTGTGCTCATTAGCACGAGTCTCACAAAGGAAAATAACACCATTTTCTATTAAGGCATCACCACCTGCCAGGGACTGTAGAAAAGTACTTTATTATATTGTTCATTTAATGTACCGAACACTTTTATGATATCAGAGCCATCTGTGGCAAGAACTAAGTCTCAGAGAGGTTATGTATCTTGCTTGTGGTCATGTGGTTGCTGGGTGGCAGAGTTGGGATTTGACCTCAGTCTAGGGCAAGAATCCACATGCAAAACCACTACTTTTATACTTTTTCCTTCTGTACAATGCTGTTTGGATACATTGGCTTTCCATTTCAAAATAACTATTATCTATCTTGTGCCAGCCATTGTGCTAGCCCTTGGGAGGGGTAGACTTTATACAAGATTGATTGATTGATTGATCAATTGATCTTCCCTATTTGCCAGTCATTGTGCTGTAATGGAGAGGAGAGTCTGTACTGGAGAGTGAATAACAGTCACATCTATTGCCCCTTGTCAGGAGAAGGAGCTCTGGGTGCTTCCATATGCATAGATGACCATGCTTTGTATCAAGCAATCTTACTACTCTGACCACAGCTAACTGGATCAGGGATGGACACTTGACCCAAAGGCAGCCAATCTATTGGCTGGCCAGGAGCCCATGAAGTGGTCCAGCAAGAACGCTCTGCTCAACAGAGTTATTGACTGGGTGTGGCCAAACCAATTAGATCCATTTTCTTGGAAAATATAAACTCATGTTGGCTGGAAGTGTTAGGTGCAAGGACAGAGTAGTAAGTGACTATAATGGTGAACTATAAGAGCGGAGCTCAGTGAATGCCCATTCAGAGGCAGCAAGGAAAACACCTACTTTCTAGAACTATGCTATATCCTGAATAACCTTCCAGTTCTCAAAGTTCTTATAGTCTCTGTGAAGTCTCACTGTGTGGCTGTATGTCTTGACTTCCTTATTTCCATCTATATCCTCACAATGACCCCCTTTGACCAATGCAATCTCAGTGTGTCCTCATAAAGCTCACGATTAAAGTGGGTAACACAGACAATGAGGCAGTTACAATAGAATGTGATAAATGCAACCATGGCAGAAGCCCAGGAGGCTGTGAGAGCACAGAGGAGGCACCAGAGAGAGTGCATCTAGCCAGAGAGAGTCAGGGAAGGCTTCCTGGAGGAACATGAATAAGACACAGTCCTCATTTTACTCAAAGTAAAAGCCATCATCTTTAAAATGGCCCTACGTAATCTGACCCTCTAGCCCCACATTACCTCTCCAATTTCTATTTCTGTCATTGTATTCCCCTTTTGCTCACCCTAATCTACCCTCACTGGCCTCCTGGGTGCTCCTGAAACACATTGGCTCCTGACTTAGGGTCTTTGCTCTTGCTATTCTCTTTAATTGGGATGTCTCCAGATATCCACTTATTCAACTCTCTCCACTCCTTTAAGTTTTGCTCAAATCTCATCTCTCACTAAGGCCTACTTTGACACCTGATTTAATATCGCATCCTATCTGCCAACTCCTACACCCTGGCACCACTGATCTCCTTACTCTGCTCTACTTTTTCTTTATGTCTTAGAGCTTATCATACTTAACATCTTCCAACATACTTAATGATTTACTTATTTATTATGTTTATTGTTTTTTGCTTGCTTCCCGCACTAGAATGTAAGCTCAACATGGATAGAGATCTTATTTTTAAAAGATATTTATTTATTTATTTGGCTGCAACGGGTCTTAGTTGCGGCACGTGGGATCTTCGTTGCCGTGTGCAGGATCTTTAGTTGTGGCATGCAAACTCTTAGTTGCAGCATGTGGGATCTAGTTCCCTGACCAGGGATCAAACCTGCCTCCCCTTCACTGGGAGCGCGGAGTCTTAGCCACTGGACCACCAGGGAAGTCCCTAGGGATCTTATTTTGTTTTTTGACTGTCATAAGTTGTGTTCCCCAGAAAGCACATTCTGAGACAAAGACTAGCATGCAGGAGGTTTATTAGAGTGCTCAGCTAGGCTGGCAGCTTCTAGATGCTGGAGCGTGTGATACAACCAACGGATCCTATGTGATGGTCTCACTCTTGCACCTCCTATGCTGTGAAGTGGGTCCCTTGGTCTCACGTGGTGGATTTTATATGGGATTCTATGCTGGGGATCAAACACTTTGTAAACCTTCACTTGGTGGTGCTAGCTAAAGCCCTTTAGACAGAAAAGGCAAACTCATAACTGGAATGTGGGACTATTCCTGTCAAAGTGAACTTCTGCTCCTTCTAGAACGGAAAGGGCCCCAAATAGTCAACTTACCACCAGTTGGCCGATTGATCTCCTAAATGTATTGTGCCATACTTGGATTTAACATGGGTTTCTGTTACTGGTAGGTTGGACATTCTGCAGTGGCAGTAGCTAGATTAGCCTTGGTAAGTAGCAACCCATGCTTTTGGGCCTGTGCATAACTTCCCTCCATCCCTGCCATCATAGCTACTTCATCCATGCGTTCATTGTGTTGATATTGGGGTAGCTGATGACAGAGGCTGACTGGTGTCAACAAGCAGAGTCATTTTGTTTACTTGATGGTTTAGTGCTCCTTCCATGTTTGATACTCTCTGGTGGATATTAACATGTGATACAAAAATCGTCACACTTTGTGTCCATTCTTTTTGTTTGTTTGTTTGTTTTTGTTTTTAATTTAATTTTATTTATTTTTTTATACAGCAGGTTCTTATTAGTTATCCATTTTATACATATTAGTGTATATATGTCAATCCCAATCTTCCAATTCATCACACCACCACCACCCTTCGCCACTTTCCCCCCTTGGGGTCCATACATTTGTTCTCTACATCTGTGTCTCAATTTCTGCCCTGCAAACCGGTTCATCTGTACCATTTTTCTAGGTTCCACAATTATGCTTTAACATACGATATTTGTTTTTCCCTTTCTGACTTACTTCACTCTGTATGACAGTCTCTAGATCCATCCACGTCTCTACAAAATGACCCAGTTTCGTTCTTTTTATGGCTAATATTCCATTGTATATATGTACCACATCTTTATCCATTTGTCTGTCGATGGTCATTTAGGTTGCTTCCATGACCTGGCTATTGTAAATAGTGCTGCAGTGAGCACTGGGGTGCATGTGTCTTTTTGAATTACGGTTTTCTCTGGGTATATACCCAGTAGTGGCATTGCTGGATCATATGGTAATTCTATTTTTAGTTTTTTGAGGAACCTCCACACTGTTCTCCATAGTGGCTGTATCAATTTACATTCCCACCAACAGTGCAAGAGGGTTCCCTTTTCTCCACACCCTCTCCAGCGTTTGTTGTTTGTAGATTTTCTGATGATGCCCATTCTAACTGGTGTGAGGTGATACCTCACTGTAGTTTTGACTTGCATTTCTCTAATAATTAGTGATGTTGAGCAGCTTTTCATGTGCTTCTGGGCCATCTGTATGTCTTGTTTGGAGAAATATCTATTTAGGTCTTCCACCCATTTCTTGATTGGGTTGTTTGTTTTTTTAATATTGAGCTGCATAAGCTGTTTATATATTTTGGAGATTAATCCTTCGTCTGTTGATTCGTTTGCAAATATTTTCTCCCATTCTGAGGGTTGTCTTTTCGTCTTGTTTATGGTTTCCTTTGCTGTGCAAAAGCTTTGAAGTTTCATTAGGTCCCATTTGTTTATTTTTGTTTTTATTTCCATTACTCTAGGAGGTGGATCAAAAAAGATCGTGCTGTCATTTATGTCCAAGACTGTTCTTCCTATGTTTTCCTCTAAGAGTTTTATAGTGTCCGGTCTTACATTTAGGTCTCTAATCCATTTTGAGTTTATTTTTGTGTATGGTGTTAGGGAGTGTTCTAATTTCATTCTTTTACATGTAGCTGTCCACTTTTCCCAGCACCACTTATTGAAGAGACTGTCTTTTCTCCATTGTATATCCTTGCCTCTTTTGTCATAGATTAGCTGACCATAGATGTGTGGGTTTATCTCTGGGCTTTCTATCTTGTTCCATTGATCTATATTTCTGTTTTTGTGCCAGTACAATATTGTCTTGATTACTGTAGCTTTGTAGTATAGTCTGAAGTCAGGGAGTCTAATTCTTCCAGCTCCGCTTTTTTCCCTCCAGACTGCTTTGGCTATTTGGGGTCTTTTGGGTCGCCATACAAATTTTAAGATTTTTTTGTTCTAGTTCTGTAAAAAATGCCTTTGGTAATTTGATAGGGATTGCACTGAATCTGTAGATTGCTTTGGGTAGTATAGTCATTTTCACAATATTGATTCTTCCAATCCAAGAACATGGTATATCTCTCCATCTGTTGGTATCATCCTTAATTTCTTTCATCAGTGTCTTATAGTTTTCTGCATACAGGTCTTTTGTCTCCCTAGGTAGGTTTATTCCTAGGTATTTTATTCTTTTTGTTGCAATGGTAAATGGGAGTGTTTCCTTAATTTCTCTTTCAGATTTTTCATCATTAGTATATAGGAATGCAAGAGATTTCTGTGCATTAATTTTGTATTCTGCAACTTTACCAAATTCATTGATTAGCTCTAGTAGTTTTCTGGTGGCATCTTTAGGATTCTCTATGTATAGTATCATGTCACCTACAAACAGTGACAGTTTTACTTCTTCTTTTCCAATTTGTATTCCTTTTATTTCTTTTTCTTCTCTGATTGCCATGGCTAGGACTTCCAAAACTATGTTGAATAAGAGTGGTGAGAGTGGACATCCTTGTCTTGTTCCTGATCTTAGAGGAAATGCTTTCAGTTTTTCACCATTGAGAATGATGTTTGCTGTGGGTTTGTCATATATGGCCTTTATTATGTTGAGGTAGGTTCCCTCTATGCCCACTTTCTGGAGAGTTTTTATCATAAATGGGTGTTGAATTTTGTCAAAAGCTTCTTCTGCATCTATTGAGTGATCATTTGGTTTTTCTTCTTCAATTTGTTAATATGGTTTATGCATTGTTTGATTTGCGTATATTGAAGAATCCTTGCATCCCTGGGATAAATCCCACTTGATCATGGTGTATGATCCTTTTAATGTGTTGTTGGATTCTGTTTGCTAGTATTTTGTTGAGGACTTTTGCATCTATATTCATCAGTGACATTGGTCTGTAATTTTCTTTTTTTGTAGTATCTTTGTCTGGTTTGGGTATCAGGGTGATGGTGGCCTCCTAGAATGAGTTTAGGAGTATTCCTTCCTCTGCAATTTTTTGGAAGAGTTTGAGAAGGATGGGTGTTAGCTCTTCTCTAAATATTTGATAGAATTCACCTGTGAAGCCATCTGGTCCTGGACTTTTGTTTGTTGGAAGATTTTTAATCACAGTTTCAATTTCATCACTTGTGATTGGTCTGTTCATATTTTCTATTTCTTCCTGGTTCAGTCTTGGAAGGTTATACCTTTCTAAGAATTTGTCCATTTCTTCCAGGTTGTCCATTTGATTGGCATAGAGTTGCTTGTAGTAGTCTCTTAGGATGCTTTGTATTTCTGTGGTGTCTGTTGTAACTTCTCCTTTTTCATTTCTAATTGTAATGATTTGAGTCCTCTCCCTCTTTTTCGTGATGAGTCTGGCTAATGTTTTATCAATTTTGTTTATCTTCTCAAAGAACCAGCTTTTAGTTTTATTGATCTTTGCTATTGTTTTCTTTGTTTCTATTTCATTTATTTCTGCTCTGATCTTTATGATTTCTTTCCTTCTACTAACTTTGGGTTTTGTTTGCTCTTCTTTCTCTAGTTCCTTTAGGTGTAAGGTTAGATTGTTTATGTGAGATTTTTCTTTTTCTTGAGGTAGGCTTGTATTGCTATAAGCTTCCCTCTTAGAACTGCTTTTGCTGCATCCCACAGGTTTTGGATTGTCGTGTTTTCGCTGTCATTTGTCTCTAGGTATTTTTTGATTTCCTCTTTGATTTCTTCAGTGATGTCTTGCTTATTTAGTAACGTATTGTTTAGCCTCCATGTGTTTCTCTTTTTTACGTTTTGTTCCCTGTAATTGATTTCTAATCTCATAGCATTGTGGTCAGAGAAGATGCTTGATATGATTTCAATTTTCTTAAATTTACTGAGGCTTGTTTTGTGACCCAAGATGCAATCTATCCTGGAGAATGTTCCGTGTGCACTTGAGAAGAAAGTGTAATCTGCTGTTTTTGGATGGAATGTCCTGTAAATATCAATTAAATCTATCTGGTCTATTGTGTCAGTTAAAGCTTGTGTTTCCTTATTAATTTTCTGCTTGGATGATCTGTCCATTGGTGTAAGTGAGGTGTTAAAGTACCCCACTATTATTGTGTTACTGCTGATTTCCTCTTTTAGAGCTGTTAGCAGTTGCCTTATGTATTGAGGTGCTCCTATGTTGGGTGCATATATATTTATAATTGTTATATCTTCTTCTTGGATTGATCCCTTGATCATTATGTAGTGTCCTTCCTTGTCTCTTGTAACATTCTTTACTTTAAAGTCTATTTTATCTGATATGAGTATTGCTACTCCAGCTTTCTTTTGATTTCCATTTACATGGAATATCTTTTTCCATCCCCTCACTTTCAGTCTGTATGTGTCCCTAGGTCTGAAGTGGGTCTCTTGTAGACAGCATATATATGGGTCTTGCTTTTGTATCCATTCAGTGAGCCTGTGTCTTTTGGTTGGAGCATTTAATCCATTCACGTTTAAGGTAATTATCGATATGTATGTTCCTATTACCATTTTCTTAACTGTTATGGGTTTGTTTTTGTAGGTCCTCTTCTTCTCTTGTGTTTCCTACTTAGAGAAGTTCCTTTAGCATTTGTTGTAGAGCTGGTTTGGTCGTGCTGAATTCTCTTAGCTTTTGCTTGTCTGTAAAGCTTTTGATTTCTCTGTCGAATCTGAATGGGATCCTTGTCAGGTAGAGTAATCTTGGTTGTAGGTTCTTCCCTTTCATCACTTTAAATATGTCATGCTACTCCCTTCTGGCTTGTAGAGTTTCTGCTGAGAAATCAGCTGTTAACCTTATGGGAGTTCCCTTGTATGTTATTTGTCATTTTTCCTTTGTTGCTTTCAATAATTTTTCTTTGTCTTTAATTGTTGTCAATTTGATTACTATGTGCCTCAGCACGTTTCTCCTTGGGTTTATCCTGCCTGGGACTCTCTGCACTTCCTGGACTTGGGTGGCTATTTTCCTTTCCCATGTGAGGGAAATTTTTGACGATAATCTCTTCAAATATTATCTCGGGTCCTTTCTCTCTCTCTTCTCCTTTTCCTTCTGTGAATGTTGTTGCATTTAATGTTGTCCCAGAGGTCTCTTAGGCTGCCTTCATTTCTTTTCATTCTTTTTTCTTTATTCTGTTCCACGGCAGTTAATTCCACCATTCTGTCGTCCAGGACACTTATCCATTCTTCTGCCTCAGTTATTCTGCTATTGATTCCTTCTAGTGTATTTTTTATTTCAGTTATTGTATTGTTCATCTCTGTTTGTTTGTTCTTTAATTCTTCTAGGTGTTTGTTCTTTAATTCTCTAGGTCTTTGTTAAACATTTCTTGCATCTTCTCGATCTTTGCCTCCCTTCTTTTTCTGAGGTCCTGGATCATCTTCACTATCATTATTCTGAATTCTTTTTCTGGAAGGTTGTTTATCTGCACTTTATTTAGTCGTTTTTCTGAGGTTTTATCTTGTTCCTTCATCTGGTACATAGCCCTCTGCCTTTTCATCTTGTCTATCTTTCTGTGAATGTGGTTTTTGTTCCACAGGCTGCAGGATTGTAGTTCTTCTTGCTTCTGCTGTCTGCCCTCTGGTGGATGAGGCTATCTAAGAGGCTTGTGCAAGTTTCTTCATGGGAGGGACTGGTGGTGGGTTGAGTTGGCTGTTGCTCTGGTGGGCAGAGCTCAGTAAAACTTTAATCCGCTTGTCTGCTGATGGGTGGGGCTGGGTTCCCTCCCTGTTGGTTTTTTGGCCTGAGGTGACCCAACACTGGAGCCTGCTCGGGCTCTTTGGTAGGGTTAATGGCGGACTCTGGGAGGGCTCACACCAAGGAGTACTTCCCAGAACTTCTGCTGCCAGTGTCCTTGTCCTCACAGTGAGACACAGCCACCCCCCACCTCTGCAGGAGACGCTCCAACCCTAGCAGGTAGGTCTGGTTCAGTCTCCTATGGGGTCACTGCTCCTTCCCCTGGGTCCCGATGTGCACACTACTTTCTGTGTGCCCTCCAAGAGTGGAGTCTCTTTTTCCCCCAGTCCTGTTGAAGTCCTGCAATCAAATCCCACTAGACTTCAAGATCTGATTCTCTGGGAATTCCTCCTCCCGTTGCCAGACTCGCAGGTTGGGAAGCCTGACGTGGGGCTCAGAACCTTCACTCCAGTGGGTGGACTTCTGTGGTCCAGTTTGTGAGTCACCCACCCAGCAGTTATGGGATTTGATTTTATTGTGATTGCACCCCTCCTACCATCTCATTGCGGCTTCTCCTTTGTCTTTGGATGTGGGGTATCTTTTTTGGTGAGTTCCAGTGTCTTCCTGTCGATGATTGTTCAGCAGTTAGTTGTGATTCTGGTGCTCTCACAAGAGGGAGTGAGAGCATGTCCTCCTACTCCGCCATCTTGAACCAATCTCCCTGTGTCCATTCTCATAGGTCCAGTCCCTGGTCTTGTCTGTGATCTTCTAACCTTGCTCCTTCCAGGCCCGTGATCAGTCAGTCCAGTCATTAACCACTGTCCATGAGTCCAGATATATTCTATCCCTGAGTCACTTCTCTTTCCACACAAAGTGGATGACCAGTGCTCTGCCCATTGGGAACACTTTCCCTCATCACTGTCTTTCAGAGCAGCCACTGTCCATTTTCAGCTTGTCCCCTGTATTGAGTCAATCCAACCAAGAACCAAGGTAGGGCTTTTTCCTCCTACTCCCTGGTCATTCCTCCATGCAAATAGGTGTGAGCAGAGGAAACGCACTGGTGCACCAGTGGTGGACGATAGGGGAGTCTGGGATACCTGCTCAGCAGGTTGCTTGTGCCCTCCAATCCTGCTTATGCTCAGTCTCACATCTGTCTCTTCCATCTGAGGATGGATTGTTATTGGGCCTACACAACCTTATGACTTCATGGGTCTAAAAGCCCAGTTTTTATTAAACAGTAAAGTTATAGGACCTGACTAAAAAAAACCCATATAGCAACAGGGAAAGAACAGCCCCCTAGAGAAATTTTGAAGGGATACAAGTTGGAAGTGAAGGGAGAAATAGGATGTTTTCTATACTACTGTTTAAATTTTCTCTACTGTTCTGATTTTATTGAATCCAACCCCATCTAGAGTCAATTTCTGTGTGCCAGGCACACTGTACTATTTATACAAACTATTATGAATTATTAATTTAATCCAAAAAACCTATGAAGTAGGTATTATTATTATTATAACCATTTTACAGAGGAGGAAACTGAGACTTAAAGGGGTATGTAACTTCCTAAGGAGCATGGAGTTGGTGAGTAGTAGGGCAAAGTCTGAATCTCAGGGCTGTCTGACTCCAGGTCCTTTTCTTTATTTTATTTTCTATCTAATTTTAAAAACTGGGGCTTCCCTGGCGGCGCAGTGGTTGAGAATCTGCCTGCCAATGCAGGGGACACGGGTTCGAGCCCTGGTCTGGGAAGATCCCACATGCCGCGGAGCAGCTGGGCCCGTGAGCCACAATTACTGAGCTTGCGCGTCTGGAGCCTGTGCTCCGCAACAAGAGAGGCCATGATAGTGAAAGGCCCGCGCACCGCGATGAAGAGTGGCCCCCACTTGCCACAACCAGAGAAAGCCCTCACACAGAAACGAAGACCCAACACAGCCATAAATAAATAAATTAATTAATTAATTTTAAATAACCAAAAAAACAAACTGAAATACAGTTAACATACAATATTATATTAGTTTCAGATGTACAACAGTGATTCAGTTTTTTAATACATTATGAAATGATCACTACAATAAGTAGTCTAGTTAACCATCTGTCAACATACACAGTTGTTACAATATTATTGACTATATTCCTTACGCTGTACATTACATATCCATGACATTTATTTTATAGCTGGAAGTCTGTACCTCTTAATCCCCTTCACCTATTTCATTTCACCCCCACCCTGCTCCTACTCCCAACCACCAGTTTGTTCTCTGTATTTATGCATCTGTTTTGTTTGTTTTTTTTTTTTAGATTCCATGTATAATGGAAACCACACAATATTTGTTTTTCTCTGACATTTCACTTAGCATAATACCCTCCACGTCTATCCATGTTGCCACAAATGGCAAGATTCATTCTTTTTTTTTAATGGCTGAGTAATATTCCATTGCATGTATGTACCACATCTTCTTTGTCCATTCATCTATCGATAGATACTTAGATTGCTTGCATATCTCTGCTATTGTAAATAATGCTGCAATGAACATAGGAGTACATATATCTTTCTGAATTAGTGTTTTCATTTTCTTTGGATAAATACCCAAGAGTGGAATTGCTGGATCGTATCAAGGCCTTTTCTTTAACTAGCCACACCATTAGCCATTCTCTTCATGCCAGCTGCCATGAGATGGAATGAGGAAAGAGGTGTGGAGAGGGGGTTGGGGGAGGCTTTTCTAGTATGATTATGATGTGTTATGCAGAAGAGCTTCAAAATTTTTACATATTGAGTTGGTCCTTCATCCAACAAACAATCACTGAATACCTAGTTAATACAGAATAAAAAGGAGTGAAACACATGTCTTGCCACTATACCCTTGCTACTTCCCTATGGGAAGTTTCTTTTACAGGGAGAGGGTTACTGTTCAGGACAAGAGTAAAGAAGGGAGGGCCTCTGTAGGAAGGGCTGCACTCATCTTCCCAGGACTGATCTGAGGCCTAGAGGAAGGAACAGACAGCTTAGCCTTCAGATGCAAACTGCTCTCCTTCTCTGCTTCCAGGAGCTGCCCCTGTCGGGTCTGGGAAGAGGTGTTGACAGCCTGGTCCTCAACATTCCTTTCGATAGCCTGGCGTCAGTCTTCCCGCTTCTCAGGGATCTCTGGGTCCTGATGTCTCACCAGCATCCTGTCCCACCTCATCACTAGAGCGACGAATTACTTTCTGTCTCATGGGCCCAAGTTTCTACTTACTAAGTAGCCACTTTTCTGCTGGCTCCCTGGTTGCATTTTGGAGCTGCAGCCATACCCTTGGCCCAGGTTTTTAACTTCAGCCTGGAAATATTAACAACCAAATTAATAATAACTTACATTTAGTAAGCACTTACTGTGTGCCAGGCCTTGTGCCAAAAGCTCTGTGGATTTGATTTCATCCTTGTGTCAACCCCATGATGGAGGTCCTGGTCTACTGTTAGAGGTAGAGCGTGCAGCTGGCACGCACAAGCAGCTCTTTTGGCCAGGATCCTGCTGTCCACGGGCCTGCCCTGCACATGCAGACCACCACAGGACCTAGGCTGGCTGCTCTGGTCTCACACAACACCCGGTGCCCCCAGCTGAGCCCAGTGGTGGATGGAGCACACAGGGCTGTTGGCTGGTCTCCCCCGGCCCATTTCCTTCCCTGAACAGGCAGCTCCCTTTCCCTCCGCTTCCCTTGCGCTTTTCCTGGCAGCGGCTCGCGCTGTTCCTTCTGCCTAGCATCGCTCTGTTCCCTTCTCTGCCTGGTAAAATCCTTATTTTCAAGGCTTGCTTTAATGTCATCCTGACCTCCCTGCCCTCCCCTGTCAGAATTAATTGCTCCCTCCTTTGTGTTGCTCAACAGCACTTATCACGGCGAACTGTAGTTACTTGTTTCACCACTCAGCCTGGGGGAAGAGATGGCAGAGGCCCCGTCTGGCCCACCCACCTGCTCGTCTCCGGGGCTCAGGGGCTGCCCAGTAAGTGTTTGCTGAAGCCCATTGGGATTGGGGCCGGGGAGACGTGAAGCTTGTTGTCCCTGCGGACCTCCTTGGGATGGGACCTGGCTTCTCCCTTCCTCCCTGCTGTCTGTCTAACCTCTTTCTCCCTGGCTGGCCAAAACCGGATTTCAGGGACTATGTGACAGGATTCCCCTCAGCTGGGCTACGTCTATCTTCTCTCCCCTCCACATGAGTCTCCTTCTTCAGGGGCCAGCCTGCCTGCTTGCCTCCCTCCTGTATCCCCTCTAGCCATCCAGCTCTCCCCATTTAGCAGCATCTGCAGATTTCATTAACTTGCTACTTAACCCCTCTTGCTCAGATCAGCTCTGAAGATGATAAATCAGGCCCCGGGCTCATCCCTGCAGTGGCCATCCTCTCCACACCCCCTCTAACGAGGCTCTGGCTGCCCCTATTCATCACCGACTGCCCTCCTTTTCTCCTGCGGTGTCACTGTCTGTACCCGCCATGCCCCACGTGGACAATGTCAGTGTTGTTATGGTCCAGCCACTTTGGATTGAATCCTGGAACCAGATTTCAGGACGGACCCTGGACCACCTCTGTCCCCGGGGGAAAGCTGTGGGCCTTGGCTTCCCTGGGCAGTTAGCCCAAAGGCAACACCCAGGAACTGCAGGGGAGGGTGGACCGTGGCCTAGGAAAGGATGGAGAGGGGTGAGGATGCATGGGCTCCCTTCCTAGCCATAGGACCATGTTCAATTGCGCAAAAGAGGGGGCGCGGGTGGGGGTAGAGTGGGCCTGCATGCTCCCTCCCTTACTTTCTTCCTCAAGCCCCACCCCTCCCTCCCTGCCTAGATCTTCCCAAGAGCCCACCTTTATTTTTTTTTATAAATTTATTTATTTTATTTATTTATTTTTGGCTGCACTGGGTCTTTGTTGCTGCGCGCGGGCTTTCTCTAGTTGCGGCGGGCGGGGGCTACTCTTCGTTGTGGTGCGCGGGCTTCTCATTGTGGTGGTTTCTCTTGTTGCAGAGCACAGGCTCTAGGCACGCAGGCTTCAGTAGTTGTGGCACATGGGCTCAGTAGTTGTGACTCTTGGGCTCTAGAGCGCAGGCTCAGTAGCTGTGGAGCACGGGCTTAGCTGCTCCGCAACATGTGGGATCTTCCCGGACCAGGGATCGAACCCGTGTCCCCTGCATTGGCAGGCAGATTCTTAACCACTGCACCACCAGGGAAGCCCAAGAGCCCACCTTTAAATCTCCTCCTCTGTGACCCTGCTCCTCTCGCAGACACCCTCCCGGTCCCCAGCTGCTCAGGGAGAGTGGGTGGGACGAGTGCCGCTGCACCAGTGACCTGGGTGGTGGGGTGTGCAGAGCAGCATCCAGACTCTACCCCTGTAGCTCGCCCTACAAGGTCACGCCTTCTCTGGGACTTCTTTCTCACCCTCATCTTTCTAGCTCACCCTCCTCTTATTTCTTCAAGCTCCTTCGCTTACTTTCAACCTGCGACGCCATCTGTCACTGAGGCTGCCATGCTGCTCAGTGGGTGCGTCACCTGGGCCGCGGTGGAGCGCTGGAGCTGGCGAGCAGTGTGCTTTTCCCAGAACTTAGCAGAAGGGCCCCGCACCCCACCCCTCCACGCTCCTTCCCTAAGCCCCACCCAAATACCATCTCTCACTTTCCTTCCTCCATGTAAGCACTTTGCGCCCTCTCTTTCAGGCTCCAGGTCTCTCCTTCTAACACATTTCTCCTTCCCTCCCATGCCTCCTCGCCTGTTCCCTTCTGCTATTTACAGGCATATGGTCCAAAGCAGCCACCCCAAATATGTCAGGGGCCTAGACTTTTTGTGGTTCTAATCAGGGTCCCGCTTTTTCCCTGCCCTTAGAGATGCCCCATCTCTGGGCACCCTTCAATCACCTCATGTGCCCTCGTTCTGGCTCCCTTTTATCTGCCCCCCTCGCCCCCGTTCTCACCTTCATTTCAGCCTTCACAGGAGACAATGTTGGAGAAGGTGTGCCTGGCTCACGATAGGTTCTTAAAAAACATCAATTAAGCCCAAATCGGAGTTTCCCCATTCTGGTTCCTTCCCTACTCCTTCCCAGGCCCTGTAATGATCCCCTGTTCTCCCCTGTGTTGTTAGCCTTCTTCTGGGGTCGGGGTAGGGGCAGGGTCAAGGCCATTAGATGTTCACTCAGTGCCTCCCCCCGCCACCAACGTGTGCTTTTTGTCAGGTGTTATTTTTACAATGTCTTCATTACCTCCTAATTGGCCAAATCTCTTTTCTTTATTTTTCTTGTTAAAGACAGATTTAAAGAATGAGTTCAGTAGCTCAGCCATTTTCAGACCATCGTTAATTTCCCGCCTTCTTACTTATTAATGGGGCAACTTCCTTGCTGGTATTTCTTGTTCCCTGGATATCTCTGTAAAAGCCTGCCTGGCTCATGCAGCCCCTGGGACCAGTGCTAAGTCACTCTGACTTTGTGCTGCCCTCAGCGGCTCAGGCATTCCCTCCACAGCCCGCCTGCTCTCTCTCGGCCCTCCTTGGCCAAGGCCTCTCACCCACAGCCTGCAGGAAGGAGAGTAGGGGACACCCCTGCGTTCTTCTCCCTGTGATGAAAAGGACTGAGACCCCCGGTTCCCTCCTCCATCCCTCTCTCCTCCCCTGTGTTCCAGGTCCAACTCTAAGCTGAACACAGACTGTCTCGGTGACCCCTCAAGACCTTTAGGAACAAAAGAGGGAACTGACCCTCAGGGAGCAGCAATGACTTGCCCAGCGTTGCTTGGCTTGAAGTGGGTAGAGCCAGGATGGGAACCCAGTTTTACCACGTGACTCCACAGCTTGAGCTTTTCCTCTGTGCCAGCCTGCCTCAGGGAAGCCCGTGTGAGAAGGTCACGTTCAGGATAAGTCTTGAAATAGAGGGAGAAAGCAGGGCCATTGAGAAGGCAGCAGCACAGTGGGAAACAGAAGTCAGTGGCCTGAGGATTAGCAGGGCTGTTGGTCAGCAAACTGTGTTGGGTGACCCGTCTCTTCCTTCTGAACCTTGACCTCTTCATGCTCCGTGTTCTCATCCTCCCATGTCGGTTAGCTAAGGACTCACGTTCTCAGGGTGATGTTACTAAAATGTGGGAACGGTTATCTGGGGACTCTTTCCATGCCTCTGAAGGGTGGGTCTGGGCACATGGCTCCCTTTGAGGTCTTCTTGTGTGTTCTGGGTTGAGGCTTTTTGATTCTGGTTCTCCCGGAGCCTCTGCCCTTCTCTCCAGGTCAGGGGGTTGGCCCTGCTGCCGCCCATAAACCGCTGCCCTCGCATGGGGATGGGTAAGAGTCAGTAAGCCATGGGCTCTATGGACCAACAGCTACTGCCCTAGAGCCCAGGCCTGGGTCTGAGCATATGCTGACTCCACGATGGCTCCGGAAACTTCTCCGAGTAATGGGGACTTGTGGAATGGTCCTGTTAGGATCCTCCTCAGTCTTTCCATAATCAGGAATACTGTTATCGCCTAGGCTCTGAGCGCAGACTCCAGGTCAGGCCCCACCGTGCCCCCCACCCCACCCCATCCCGGCCTCAGCGGCTAAGGCTGTCGCTGCCTGCACATGGGGGTGAGTGATGATGTGATGAGGATAGTGATCCCAAGTTAGGGCTCAAGCCTAACACAGACAGCCTTGAGGGCCCCGTGGCTGCCACCAAATGCCAAGTCATGCTCTTCCCTTTGGACATGAAAGCTCTGCGCAGGCCCTTAGAAGTTTCTAAAGAAGCAGGGAGAGAGAGAGAAATCAGGGCAGAATCATCTTGCCTGACCTGGACCTCCAGAAGCGGTAGCTGGGAGCGGCAGCAGTGCCGGGGAGGAGTCCCCTGGGGCCAAGCCCAGGGAGCCCGTGTTTTTACACTAAAAGACCTTGTTTCTTGTCTCATCCTGGTCATAACCCTGCTTAATAAAGACATTAAGATGAATGATTGAAGCTGCCTCTCTCCCTGCAGCCAGAGGAGGGGCAGCCCGGGTGACCCCGGGCAGAGGGGACCCTGTGGGGATGCGTGGAGGTAGGAGGGAATCCACAAAGCATCCCCCTCCAACACGGAGCCTCAGCTTTGGGAGGCTGAAGCCTCCTGCCCTGTAAGTGCTCTCCAAAGGCTGCCTCATCCAGCGGGGCACCTCTGCACTGCCGGCCTCGGGCTGTGTTCTCTTTCCCCAGCATTAGGGAGGGGTTGGTACAGCAGAAAAAGCCGTGCTAGGTTGAGAGGGGATGACAGGGATTTTCGCTTATACAGGCTTTCAACAGGGCTTTGGTAAGCTCCTGTACACAAAGGTTTTCGTATTTATAAAAACAATAGCTAACAGTTATGGGGTACTCTCTGCTTGTTTCAGGGGCTCTGCTTTATAGGCATTGTCACATCTGAGTCTCAAAACAGCCTCATGACACAGGAAGAATTATTATCCCCAATTTACAGATGAGAGGACTGAGGCTTAGAGAACTTAAGCCACTTGCCCAAGGTCACCCAACTAATAAGTAGTGGAGTTGGGCTATGAACCGAGGCAGTCTGACTTCAGAGCCTGCGCTTATAACGCCTGTCATCACACGTGCCTCCAATTTTACAAACTGACATAGCCTGGAATTGGGAGGAGGACTGGGGAGGACCAGGGTTTTTGTATCAGACAGGGAATTGATTTAGAGGTCACAGACGACCGTTAGGGATAAACAGGCTCATCTCTGGATGGGGCTGCCGAGGAGGTGGGGCCCCAGGGAGCACTACTGAGACAGGCCTCATTTACCATGTTTATGACAAGTCTGGCAGAGGGCAGCTCAGGGAAAACTGCCCCTTCACAGATGACGCTGAACACTTTTGGGCAGGAAAATGTCTTGCTTATTGTTTTCCCCCAGCCCTGCACCCTCTGCACCTGATCCTTTGCTGGGCGTGGAGCAAATTATAAATGAACAACTTCTAAAATATAGATGCTAAATAAAAGTGAAGAGCCACAGCAGCCTTGAACCATTTTCAGTGAAAAGAAGAATGCTCTGTGAGTGGATGCACTGGGGAAGGCGGGAAGTTGGGCCAGAGAGGTGGCACTAAGACCTGCCTACTTCTTGCGTGGTCTGAGGACCAGCAGCATCGGCGTCACCAGGGAACTCCGAGAAATGCAGAATCTGAGGCTTTTCCCAGGACCACAGAGCGACAATTTGCATTTTAACAAGATCTCCAGGTGCTTGGAATGCAAGCACATTAAAGCTTGAGCAGTACCACCCTAACACCGAACGGACCTAGTCACTGCCCTGCTTTAAACCCTTGGGTGGCTCTCTATTGCCTTCAAGATCAAGTCCAAACACCTTAAGAAGGCTTGCTTATAAGACTACACATGAATTTAACTCTTGCCTACTTCTTCAAACTCTTCTTTCACCACTCGCTTTGCCATGCTTTCTGCTCCAGTAGTACTGGCTTTATTCCCATCCACACATGGGCCGTTTCTTTGCCTTGAGCCTTTGCTCATGTTATTCCCTTTGCCTGTATTGCCCTCTTCACTCTTTTCTTCCCCACCTCCTGGGCCTGGGAAAGTCCTGCTCAACCTTTAAGACTTGACTTAAATGTCACCTGCTCTAAGAAACCTTTCCAGCTGTGATTGACCCCTCATCCTAAAACCTTCATGGCAACTGGTCTCTATGATCACAGTTATCACTCTGAGTGACACTTGGTTCCTTACCCATGTGTCTCCTTCAGTAGAGTGTAAGCTCTATGAGGGCAAGAACTGTGTCTGTGGCTCATGTTCCTGTCCTGAGTTTTCAAGGAGCCTAACGCAAACTAGATATTCAAAGAATGTTTGTTGCATCTTGAAAAAAGTATACACACAAGCTCTTAGTTCAGCTGGGGTTGCCAGAGGAGATCCCCTGAAGGCCTTGGATGCCCTCTCAAAAGCTCTACAGCAGCATTCTCAGGCCCTGGGGGCTGTGGTCGGGCAGTGCCTAGAGATCAAGAATGCTGAGCAAGCCTCTGGCCTGTGCATTACCGCCTACCATGCAGGGTGTGACAGGCAGATAGGGTTTGGGGACTCAGGAGAGGGGAAGGAATAGCCACTTGGGGATCAGGAAATACTTCCTGGAGCAGGGCACGCTTCTCCCGGGGTTCAGCTGAGAGATGGGAATGGGGAAGGCACTCCCCGCTGAGAGAACCACCAGCAAAGTCTCGGAGGCAGAGACATACAAAGCTCCTCGATGCGTAATAATCAGTCCCTTTGGCCTGGAAGAGAAGGGGAGTTAAAGAACTACTAGGAAATAAGGCTGGAAGCATAGGTTGAAGCCTGAGTGTAGAGGACTTGAACACCAAGTCAAGACCAGGAAGGAGGAGCTATGAAACCACAAGGGGTCTAGTGTAAGGACAAGGCCCCACTAGTCTGGGAAGGTAACAGAAGGTGGTAGGCAGTAAAAGGAATTTATTCACTAAATCCTGGGGGGGCGGAAATTTAGTGTAATGGTGGTCCTACGGGATTTCGAGCTGATACTTGGCTACATCCAGTGTGGGGAGCCAGGCAACATCCTCTGACCCAAATATCTATTTGAATCCACTGTTTTACACGGGGCTGAAAATCCTCTCAGAGGAAAAACATTTTGAACCAAGCCCATAACTGGATCAGGTATACACCAGCATGACTGGATAACCCAATGGACACCATATTGCTGGAAGGGCCAGCAGAGCTCCAGAGAGAAACCTAATGATAGAGGAGAGGGGGGTCTGGCAGATGAGCCAGTTTCCACAATAGGACTAAGGGTTGAAGAGGGATCGTGGGTCTGGTTCAGTATGATGGCTCTTATTAAACTCACCCTATTTTCGCTCCTCTGGTGGTAGTAGATGTACAAAATGGGAAGAAAAAGGACTGGTTAAATAAGTGGAAAGACCTGCCTCTGAAACACTTAAGAGCTCAAACCTCCCTACTGTGGGGCTTCACATCCCCCTAGCTGCATATAATATGGAGGGAGTCATCTTCTTACTTCGTGAGAGAGTGCCATGCTCTCACACTGTCATGGTACCATGAGAATTGAGCACATCAGGCAGAGGCATTCCAGGCCAGCATCCACGGTGCACTTAATGACAGAAGCCAGTGGATCATAGTAGCTTGTATTGCTCCATGGGCACAATTGAGGCTTTTTTTAAGGAACATTGCAGGGGACCAACATTTCTACAGGAGCGGGTGAGGGCCTAGAATCAGCAACATTGGTGTGCTAACATTAATGTAAATTTACTGGTATCACCAGCTGGTATAGATGGTAGGGAGCATCTGCACTGCTATAGTTGAACTACAAGGTAGTCCAGGGAATAGAGCCACCAGGAGACAGCAGTTTGTGAGTAGATTTGGAGAAATGGAGTGAGCCTGGTCTAGAGGAGAGGAGAAGTTGGCACCACTTTAAAGGGGCCAGGGTGAATGCTGGCATTTGAACTGTGGTGGAAGGGCTCCAGCAGGCAACAGGAGAGAAGAGCTGAACTTGAAGCCAAGACGGGAACAGGCAAAAAGTGGGAGTGCTGGTGGCTGATGACCAACTTCAAGGGAAAATTGATGAAGGAAACTTCACTCACTGAGCACCTACCTCATGTTGGTTCGGCACTGTGGTAGGTGCTTTCTTGTTTATGTAGGTATTATCTCCATTTTATAGTAGAGGAAACAGACTTTACTGATTCATCAAATAGACATATTTGGAATATAAAGACCATTAAAACACAGTCTTCTTCCTCGAGGATCTCAGAGTATTGTAGGTGAGCAATACAGACAAGTCGTTTCATTATAGAGTGGTCCTTAGAAAAGAGTAGATGCAAGCACAAGATGCAATGAAACCACAGAGAAGTTCCCCAAGTCACAGAGGCAGCAAGTGTCAGAGCCAAGGTTCAACTCCTGGGCTCTCTGGATCCAAACCCTTGCACCTTCCACCACTCTAGCTGCACAGCTACAGCTGTCAGGACCTTTAGTCATAGTCTGAGTTCTGAGGAAGAGCAGTAGCCCTTGTTGCTGGCAGGGAATGTTTAACAGCAAGGAGAAGCCATTGGGAATTGGGATGCGGCATGTACAAGTGACCCAGCAGCACCTCAGGCCCAGAAGGGGAGATGATGACTGGGACGGGAGAGGCTACCAGATCATGAAGCCTCTCCCCTAGGACAGGACTGATTCCAGAGCCTAGAGGTGGCAGTGAGTGGTTCTACCTATAAGAGCCACTGGGGCAAGCAAGAAAGCAGGTTGCACTTAGAGAGGCAGATTGGTACCAGAAAATGGAGGGTCTCAAAAATCAAGCTGGGTTTGAGAGGAGGGGCCTTATTGGGAATGGCAGTGGGGATGTGAGAATGAAATCAGTTCTTGGGCTGGAAGGAAAATCTGCCCAATCTCTAGGATCATCATCTCTTTTTTGTTTCTGTTGAGTTCAGTAGCTCCTGACAGGACTGTCTGCCCTTTGGAAAACAACTCTTTTGCTTTAAAAACTTTGTTTTTTCCTCCCTTCTGAGCACCAGATCTGGAAGAGGCCCCAATCATTTCTAGGGATTCTTTGCTTCTGACTAGTGGCTGGATAGCCTAAGCCAACCTTCCACAGTTGGGACGGGGCATTGGGCCATACCTCTGGGGCATGTGAATCACAACTCTCTCTGGAACAATGGGCGAGGCCGGGAGAAGTCAGAAGATTAGAGGTGGGGAGGCTAGGACTGGAGAAGGAATAGTGGAGCAGCTTGGGGAAGAGAGCCTCTCTGGGCAGGTGGCTCCATTTGATTTCCAATTTAAAGGGAGGCTTAGATAGCCAAGAAGAAAAAGGCTAATAAGAAAAATATTAAACGGCAGTGTGTATGTCCCCAGGGACCTCCTGTTGCCATGACTGACCTCCCGGAGAGCGCCATTCGTTCCCGAGCATGGCAGCTTTATAGGCACTTGTAGGCCAGCAAAGAACACCAATTTGCTGCTGCAGTTTGTTTTGATAACTGAAACTTTCAATAAATCTATATTAAAATCAAAGGGAAAATTAACTAGGCCCCAGTGAGGGGCACAGAGATAAGGGAGCACATTACCACCCTGGCCTCAGCCACCCCACATCCATCTCTTAGTTCAGATTCAGGTCACCAGGGAGATGAATGGCTCAGGCTCATAGGGAACAGCCCTGGGGAAAGCAGGACGAAGAAGGCATGGCCAGGTCTAGGCTCCACTGCTCTTGGAGCAGAGAAGACTGGGGCTGGGCGTGGGGGAGCAAGGAGGTGGTATGGTGGTGGTCACGGTGGGAAGAGGAGTTGGAAGAGGGGTGGGGGAGGGGCAAGAATAATAGTAACAGCCAATATTTACTGCACTCTTTACACAGGATACTGTGCTAAGCACGTTTAATTCTAATAACAAGTAGGTACTAGTATTACCTACACTAGAGAGATGAAGAAACTGAGCCTCAGAGAATATGTGACTTGCCTAAGGTCACAGACAGAGCCAGGATGCAAACCTGAGCAGGCTCTCTCCACGCTCACACACACTCCCTATAACTGCACTATGCTATCTTACATAGCTTACAGGGACTGAGAATGGCAGAAGCAGTTTCTCCAGTTATCAGATCAAATGGTTTCAGATCCAGTCTGGGTTCTCTCAGCTGTGCCAAGTTTGGGGGCTGCCATGCGCTGTCCTTGGGTCCTGGGTTCTCTGCCCTTCAGTTGCTGATTAAGGTCCCAACTTTGATGGCTATCTTGAGGTTTTTCCTGGTGGTTTGACAGGGCTGCAGAAGAACCCATGTGGTCCTCTTTGGTTCTTGCTCTCAGTGTTCACTTTAGTTCAGTCACTTAATGCAGCAGCCAGGCAGTCTACCCAGGGTGTATATGTGCCTGTATTGGACTCAGTTCATCTGTCTCTGAAAATTCACTCGCCCCATCTGCTTGCCCTACCCCAGACCTTGACCACCTGTTTTATGGACAACCCAGCTGCCACTGCTATCACGTCATTTACTAACACATCTGGTTGTCTCAGCGCCCTCTGGGAGGAGGGTTAGGTTCTGAAAGAGCTTCCGATGTGCCCACTGTGATGGGACTGCAGTGGCCTATTTTGACCAAGCCAGAGGCTCCTCTCATCCTTTCTAGTCTCAGCTGAACCACTGTGCTTTAGGGTGTGGGATCTGGCGCCCCCTGTGGCTACAGGAGTGGTGGGGTAACACAACCCTCCCTTTCTTCCTGTCTGAGAAGTGATGGTTCTACATGGTCTGTAGGAGAGAGCAACTAGCTGTGCTTTCTGTTAAACTTTGGTCATACAATACTACTTTATATTTTCTTTCCCTCCTTCCCTGCCTCACTTCTCTTTTCCCCCTCACCCTTGCTGTCCTGGGATTACATTTCCCAATGAAATCTTACTACATAAGCTTTGCCTCAGGCTCTGTTTTCTAGGGAACCAGAACACAGCCAAAGGCTTGAGGGAGCCAAATGCTGGGTTAGGCAGCAGTGTAAGGTACCAAGTGTACTTAAACTGTCCTACAATTTGAGTGCATTTTGCCTGGTCTTTGTCCAAAAAGAGCTTACAATGTGGTGAGGCCCTGGAAGTTGTTCAGATGAGCTCTAGGGCACCAAGGAGGAAAGAACACATTTTGGGGAAGTCAAGGGTTCCATGGAGGATACTGGGGCTGGGCCTTAAGGAAAGCCTCCAATTCTCATAGTGTGTGTTTACTTCATTCTTACAGCCAAGAAGGCTGGCTATGCCATATTCTCAGGCCAGATTCAGGATATAACAAAGCCAGAGACAAGAGAGGCCATACTAAGGCCTCTTATTGGTCTAATTTTTTTTTTAAATGTCTTTATTGGAGTATAATTGCTTTACAATGGTGTGTTAGTTCCTGCTTTATAAAAAAGTGAATCAGCTATACATATACATATATCCCCATATCTCCTCCCTCTTGCGTCTCCCTCCCTCCCTATCCCACCCCTCTAGGTGGTCACAAAGCACTGACCTGATCTCCCTGAGCTATGTGGCTGCTTCCCACTAGCTATCTATTTTATACTGGTCTAATTTTATTTATCTATTTACTTACTTGTTTATTGTCTGTTCTTCCTCTCCCCTCCTCCTCCTCAATGTAAAAGCTCCTTGAGGACACAGATTTTGTGTGTCTTTTTCACCAGTGAATCCTCAGCAACAGAAACAGTGCCTGACACTTAGCAGAGGCACTATAAAATATGTTGACTGATATGATCAACTGGGATTAACATCTAGATAACATTAATGGAAAGAGGAAGACCCAATTCCAGCTCCAAGAATCAGGCGATAGGCAGATGTGCCTCCACTTTACTGACCTTTGGTTAAGTGACACCTGTCCCTGCTGGTGTTTATTCCCTCATTTGTTCACAAACATTTATTGTGTGCCTGCTTTATGCCTGGCACTGTGCTGGGTATTACTTTACAGCATGAACAATATAGAAATAATGCCTACCTTACAGGAGTTTACAGCCCTGGGGGAGAGACAACAAAGAAAGAGACAATTATAAAACAATGCAATAAATTCCGTAGGTGCACAGTAGAATCACCTAACCCATCATGTGGGATTAAGGAAGGCATTCCTTAAAAGGGGGATTACCAGGCTTTCCCAGCTCAGGTGGGAACCATTCATTATGTTAAGGTCAGAGCTCACGGAGGTGGTAGGGCCCAGAACTGACGTCATTTTCTTTTTTTCTTTCTTTTTTTTTTTTTTGGCAATAATTAGTTGGCTTTTGGTTTTATTTATTTATTTATTTATGGCTGTGTTGGGTGTTCGTTTCTGTGCGAGGGCTTTCTCTAATTGCAGCAAGTGGGGGCCACTCTTCATCGCGGTGCGCAGGCCTCTCACTGTCGCGGCCTCTCTTGTTTCGGAGCACAGGCTCCAGACACGCAGGCTCAGTAATTGTGGCTCACGAGCCTAGTTGCTCTGCGGCATGTGGGATCTTCCCAGACCAGGGCTCGAACCCGTGTCCCCTACATTGGCAGGCAGATTCTCAACCACTGTGCCACCAGGGAAGCCCTGACGTCATTTTCTTAAGTGAAAATATGTAGATGTCAGACAGAGGGCTTGGTGACCTAAGCTGGGCACAGAAGATGGTTCCTGGCTGACTGGGAGGCTGTCAAAACCATCACTGGCTTGGACAAGGCTGGGGTTTCCCAGCTCAGAACCTAGTACCCATGACTTCCCAGAGAGGCACAACCAAGATGAAGAAATACATCTCTGGCTTTGGCCAGAGTTCTCTCCAGTTGACTGAAGAGACTGACTACTGAAACTCCCCACAGCTGAGGCCAGAATCCTTTTTAACTCTGAAGTTCCCTGTGGAGCTGATCTTAACAACTTAGTTCCCTCTTCCTTGGGAAGGCCCTTCAGAAATCTAAGCATTTTTTTCTTCGCCTAAAATCCCCCTCCTCTCAGGTCTTCCCCCAGGCCGACCTCAGAGAGTAAATGATAGTCATGGCTTGCTGAATGAACTAATCATGAGAAGGTGACATCTAAATACCACATGTCACCTTATGAGCCTATACTCACCTCATGAGTATATTGGAAGGTGGGAAAACGGAAGTGGGGGACCTGGGTTTCTCTAGGCCTTAGAAAGTTTCCTTTTGTAAAAAATTTCTTTCACAGCTCAGAAGTGAGGCCCCCCTTCACTTTCTTCTAAATACGTGCAACCTCGACACTACAAGTCCCATAAGGCCTGCGGTGGGGAGTCACCATCTTGGCGCACCTTCGCGCGCATGTCGGCGGGAGAGCGAGCCTTTGGGGAGAAGAAGCCCCGCCCCCGTGCAGCCCATTGGTCGGAGGAGCCGGCGGCGGGCTCAGCGGTTGGCCGTCGCGCCCGCCCGTCCGCCGCGTCGGCCGGGGTCAGAGTGCGCGGAGGTGAGTCGGTGTGTTGTGGACTCGTGGTGCTGGCTGCCGCTGTTGAGGCGGCCGGGAACGGGCGGTGGGGAGCGGGCGGAGCTGGCCCTGCCTCTGCCTGGCCGGCGCCGCAGTCGGCGCGGGCCGCGCCCGCCGCCGTAAACTGCCCTGAGCGCCTGCTCAGGCCGAGGGAGAAGTCGGGGCCTGCACCTGGAGGGAGCCTGCCGCGCTGGCCCCGAGGAGGGGGCGTTGCCATGGCGACAGCCTCTCCCGCTGCTGACGGGGGGCGGGGGCGGCCCTGGGAAGGAGGGCTGGTCTCCTGGCCCCCTGCTCCTCCCCTTACAATCCCCTGGACTTGGATGGGCCCGAGTTGGGGGCAACACCCCGGGGTGGGTGATGCGGCGAGGCCCCCCCATATTGGGCCCTGGTAATGCATGCGGGGTGAGGGTCGCGGCGCGCAGTTTGTGCAGCCTGGGGTGCTGGCCCATGTGCTCACCCTGGATGCATGGTCTACTGAGAAACGTTTTGGCGGAGAGGGAGAGGGGCAGGGCTTTGAAAGACAGGCTGGGTGAGGTGATTAAGCATGCTGACTTCCTACCTGGGATTACTTAGGAGGAGGAAGAGAGCTTTGACCAAAGAGGATTGAAAACTAGCAAGGAGATGGTAGAGAGAACATTCCCTTTACCCGCTCCCCAACACACACACAGACACACAAGCTTAGCAGTTTACTTCTTTTTGTAAATCTGTAGCGGTGGTCGTAGTTACGGTGGAAGGATTGAATAAGGGGCCTAACTTGGCTAGCTTTCTGTTTGCTTTTCCTGCAAATGCTCCAGCAACAGGTGTTTTCTTAAAACAAAAAGGCATGAACTTGGATTGGGGCTTGATTGCGAGTTCTTGCAAAATATAACTGCTCCTTGTTGACTTGGAAGATGCTGAACGTGGCTTCTCATTGGGTGTTTGGATTCTGTCCTTAGGGCTGGATTTTGCAAACTGATAGTACCCATCATTCCCTCTGCCCTAGGTCTCTGGCCACTTCTCTGGTGTTAGTTCTTGTCAGACATTTTATCAGTCTCCCAGGCGAAGGGCAAAAAACCAGGAATCCCATTGGCTAAAGACCGTACACTATTTGAACGATAGTAGGTTGTGATTGGCTGAATGATTTTTGATTGTAGAGTTTCTATCAGAAATTGGCTTCATCAAATTCTGCTTTATTCTGACTTTATCATACACAGCATGCCTTGTTTTGGTGGGTTCATGCCTGGAGCTTAAGTATATTATACCTGAATCCCCTAGCATTTGAAAGCCAATTTATAAACAGGGACTTGGAGTGTGACTCCACTAATGTGTGTGTCTGTGATCTTGGTTAGAAACCCACTTGGCTGCCTTTCGTGGAGGGGGGTTGGGGGAAGTAGCTGCCGGGAAGTGATTGATAAGGTTTCCTTTATGGATTCTGTGGTGCTTCACTGGAGCTCAGAGCACTTTGGCAACTTAAGCACTCCAAATTAAAAGCTCATTAACAATTCCTGCCCAAAGATCCTGTAAATAATCGGCTAGCTAGGTCACAAAGCTTGGCTGAGAGCTCTCCTTGCAACTTGAAATTTCCAAATAAAAGTGCTTTTATTCCCTTTCATTTTGAAAAGTGTTTTCTTTGTGGTGGGGTAGGTTGGTGAGTGGCATTTTCCCAGGGGATCTGAGTAGAATAAAGTGTTAAATGTGTAGAGTGGTAGACAGGAATAGATTGGTTCCAAACCTAGGTGTTTCTTTGTGCAAGGGCGTTGCTAGCTTAGAAGGGCACCTCTGCAACTTCTAATCCTTTGGAAGATCTGATGAGTAAAAGGTGCAAGATTTAAGTTATCTGAAGAGAAACCGGAGTATGGAAAATCTGAATTAAGTGATAAATATGATAGGTGTCCATTGATGATTTGATTTGGGGTTTGATTACCTTGACTTTTTTAGAACTTGAGGCAGACCTGGATATATCCTGCAAGTGTTTCCTGGTCTGTGTGGTCATTTGCAGTATGGCCTGTGGCTTTGTGGCAACCAGTGTTTCCCCCAATCCCTGCTTCAGTTCCTGAGTTTTGAATATTGTCAGCCTTTACTAGTGTCCCCTCCTTGGCTAGACTAGGATTCGGGATTATCCAGAGAGCCACGACTTCATGGCCATCTCTCTCAGTCCAAGCTCAGATATTGTAAATGTTTAGTATTTCTAGGAGATAAACCTCCTTAGGAAGAAAAGTATGCCACTAGAGAAGATGAAATTCATCATTGCAAAAGTATATATTGTTGACCATTGAAAAACGCAGAGGTTAGGGTAACCGACTCCCCACACAGTTGAAAATCTGCTTATAACTTTTGACTCCCCAAAAACTTAACTACTAATAGCGTTGACCAGAAGCCTTACTGATAACATAAGCAGTTGATTAACACATATTTTGTATGTTATGTGTATATCTACTTATATTTAATGCATTCATGACATCCTAACTTTTTCTTAATTTTTTTTGGTATTTCTAGGCTATGTGGTTTATCTGCAGGTTTTTTCAAATTGTCACAAATCTCCAAAAAAATCTCCCAATATATTTATTGAGAAACATCTGCACATAAGAAGTGGACCTGCGCAGTTCAAACCTGTGTTGTTCAAAGGTCAACTGTAGTACTAGTAGCTTCTGAAAGCTCTGTACTGGCACTGTGCTTCCACATAGATAACTGTTATCCCAAAGTAGTTTGAGTTTAGGAGTTTGAAGTATAGTGTGATCTTTAAGTTGTTTCAGACAGTATTGAAATAGACTTGTTGCAGAGATCTGTATTTATCCACAGCATTGGGGCTTTCCAGCTCTCACAGAACCTTCAGCATCCCCAGCGGCCAGTCTTGGCATCTTCGAAGTAAGGAGAGGTGAGAATCCTGTTGCATGGTCAAGGTTTGGCTTGACTTCTTCCTTATGAGTATTTGGGCTTGGAGGGTGGGGAGTGGGGACTGGTGCAGACTGTACTTTTCTGTAGCTTTTTCTGACAAGATACCATATGCTAAAAGACTACTGAAACTTACCCGAAGTCTATAAAGTGGTGAGAGTTGAAGGTGGGATATCCATACTTTCAAGTTCTGCCATGATTTCTCAGTGGGCATTACATGAGCACCTACTTGAAGTTCAGGAAGGTTGAATAGAGCCGGAATAATCCTTTATCCTGAGAAATACACATCTTAAGACAATAGGAAGGATCACATTTATTTGGCTTCTGATAAATGCATTTGACCAAGGCCTTTGGGATCTTGGTCACATACATTTATCAAATTTGGGTTGTGGGTCACCTTTGGGTGGATGGTTAATCCCAGTCTGTCTCCGTTTTACGAGGATCGGGGCTGGCTAAAAAGGTAGACTCTGACGATTGATATCCAGGATGTCAGATGCTGTTTGTTGAATAACTGAGGTCCAGGCATTTTGCTTGGTGGTGGGATTGTGGTGGTGAGCAAGACAGCTGCTATCCCTGACACCAAAGAGCTTACAAGTTCATGGGCGAGACAGATAGTATTGAAGCAGTCACAAGACCTCTGAGAGTGCTGTAACGAGGTAAGTATATGTGCTTGAGAGTACTTAGAAGGATCTCCAGCCCAGACTGGTGGGTTCAGGGAAGGCTTTTCAGAGGAAGTAAACTACTCAGCTAGAATTAGATGAAGATGTGAAGAACCAAGTGTGAAGGTCAGAGCTTTGTTGAGTTTGAGAAACTGAAGTTCAGTGTGATTGAAACATAAAGTACTCAGTGGGCAGGAGACAGGAGAATACACTGAGAAATTAAGGAGGAAAGGGAAGCAGAAGCCAGGGCCTTATAAACTCTTAGGATTAAATGGTGGGTAGAAAAAAAGGTTAGACTAGGTCAGCAAACTTTTACTGTAAAGGACCAGATAGTAAATATTTAGTCTTTATGGGTTTGTGTCACAACTGTTTACTCTGCTGCTATAGCATGAAAGCAGCCATAGTAGGAGAATGAGTGAGCATGGCTGTGTTCCAGTAAACTTTATAAAAACAGGTGGCAGCTGGATTTGGCCTGTGGACCAACCACTGGATCAGACCATCATAAAAGCCGTGAGAAGCCATTGAAAGGTTTTAAGAAGTGGACTGATACTAGATTTGTGTTTTAGAAAGTTTGCTTTAATTTCAATGTTCAGTGTTAAGAATGGATTGAAGGGGATAGTACCTGAGACAGAGAGACCAGTAAGGAGGCTGTGGCAGTTACATGGGTAACATTTTCACCTTTGAGGCAGTGTTTTGACAATTAAAAATTGAGTATACCTGAATCTTTGCATCTTTGTGTATACTGGTTCTCTTTGCTAATTTCCTGGCCATCTACTTGAGCTTAAAGGATGTCTACCAGAGAAATTGTTGGTGATACCAGCTCCTATTTCACAGACTAGAAAAGATGTGGGAAGGACAAGTTGGTGTGGAGTGAATGAGAAGTTTGAGGGAACTCTTTTCTATTGAAAGTAGTAGTGAATAAATGTAGCTGGGGAGAGATTTTGGTCTTTGGTCTCATAGCTTAATGTTAGTTGCTTTGAATTTCTTGAACTGTACACACGGAGGGGGACCCATTTTCCTAAGCTTCCCAGGGAATTGCCTCATTCTCTGTATGTCCTACTTAGTCTTCTTCTTTGCTTGCTTCTAAGAAACTGATGATCTTATTCTGGTTTTGAGAGTGTCTCCTAGTTGAGTATGATGGTATGTGTCAGGTACAGGGATCAAGTAAAGTATTTGTTGAGTGTCTGATGAATTGTCTTCCTCTTCCTGCAAGCTCCGGTGTGCATTGCTAGAGGTTTCTGATAACAGTGCTTATGTGACCTTGGGCAAATGACTTACCTCTCTGAGTTTAGCTTTTCTGTCTGTAAAATGGAACTTAATAGGTTGGTTAAAGGATTTAATGAGATGTAAAACTCTTAGCAAGGTGTCCTTAACTTTTGTTACTAACAATATTTTACACAATTTTTTAAAAAGCAGGTAGCAATTGGGTGACTTGGCCTTTGGCTTAGTACATTTGGGGTGCTCCCAATTGTCATTGTGGCCATGTGATAGAAACCTAGCACCTGGCAGAGGCAGCCAGCAAACAGGAGGAAATTATAACTAAAGCAAGATGCTGCTCTTCATAATGGAAAATCTTCAGACAGCAGGAGTCCCATTCGGAATTCCAGAACTTTCTTCAGGGTGGACCTTAGTCCCAGCACCATCAGTGAAGTGAACTGAGTGAGCAGCTACCCGAAAGAAATTCACCGAAGTGTGACCAGTCATTTTCCTGGTCTGTCGGGGTCGTTTATTAATGTTGCAACCCTTGTGGCTTTGTAAAGTGCCTCTTGAATGCTTTTTATTACTTTTCATCACCACTCGGGGAAGCGGGTCAGGTGGTCAGCATTATTGTCCCTGCTATGCATGTGAGGAAACTGAGGCCCAGGAAGGTTAAGTGTGTTGTCCGAGGTCATGCTGCGAGGTACTGTTAGAGCTGGTTCAGAGTTGCCCCCAGATGAAATTGTGTGAGTTTATTGCTGTGATTTCTCTTCCTTTGAGTGAGAGATGTATAGTCATTACAGAACTGCAGTCTGATGCATGTCTTATCCATATCTCCTAGTCTTGATCTGGGTCCCTTTATCCACTTGGTCCTGTTGGGTTTTAATTGATGACTGCTAGGAACAGGCCTGCTGGGAAGCAGATTCCCTTTGGGTCATTGTTTTTAGTCCATCCTCCTTTGGGGACATTCTTGGGGGAGCCTTGGGTGACGAGAGATTGCTTTGATATGTTCAAAATTGTGCCTTGTGCCCCACAGCTACAGGTAAAATCAAAAGGCGGATAATTTATGGGAGTGTCAGAGCTGGCCGCTGGCACCTCAGGAAGCCATTAGTATGCCTGTTCAGACCCTCTGTGTCCTTGCAATTGATTCCTCTTTGCATGAGCCTGATTTGGGAAGCTGTAGATCTGTGGGTAGTGATTGGATGTGACAGTCCAAACACCGGTCCCTAAATTAATCCTTTTAATAGTATTCTGGCACCAAGGCAATGCTTGCTCACTCTCTGTCTCTAACTGGGGAGGACAGAATTGGGGGGAGGTGGGTAGGAAGAAGGAGAGAGAAAGAAAGAAAAGAAGCTTTTCCTGCTTCTTAGGCCCTGCTCTGTTCTGCCATGTTCTGATTCCAGAGCAGTTGACATCATAATTCATTCAGCAGACATTGCCTCACACTTACTTTGTGCCTGGCCCTGTGCTGGGGATACAGAAATGAATAAAATGTGGTCCTTGACCTTAAGGATCTATGTTTAGCTCAGTGTTCCTCAGACTTTTTAAACTCATATACTCCTTAGATGGAAAAAGCTAATCTTATACTTTTCTTTAATGCTGCTTGAAATTTTAAACTGGATTCAAGGGTCTGACAAAAAACAAGTACAGAAAATGATCTCTTCAGGGACTTCCCTGGCGGTCCAGTGGTTGAGGCTCCCTGTGTCCACTGTAGCGGGCATGGGTTTGATCCCTGGTTGGGGAACTAAGGTCCCACATGCTGCGCGGCCAAAGAAAAAAAGAAATGATCTCTTCAAATATGCCTTTTTACACACACATACACCCCTACACCTGCTATCTTCCATCCTTCTCACCCGACTTGCTGAAAATTACTGCTAAGAGGAGAAACAGATAACTAAAATCTTACAATATAGTGAGACAAAAGTTAAACTGTGCTACTGGATCACTTAAGCAATTAACTTTCTGATGAGGTGTCAGAGAAAGCTACTAAAAGGGGAAGATTTGTGGCAGTTGGGCTCCTTAGTTGTGGCTCGCTGGCTCCTTAGTTGCGGCACATGGGCTCCTTAGTTGCTGCATGCGGGCTCCTTAGTTGTGGCATGCGAACTCTTAGTTGCAGCATGCATGTGGGATCTAGTTCCCTGACCAGGGATGGAACTTGGGCCCCTGCATTGGGAGCACAGGGTCTTAACCACTGTGCCACCAGGGAAGTCCCCCTGTTTCCGCTTTTGTACCCAGGCTGCAATTTGTTTTTCTTATTAGAAACAAATTTGAGTGATTTGGACAGACTTAATTATTGCTATGGTTGAGTTCATTTTAGTTAAAGTCATACCTTAGCTCAAAAGAAAAACTATAGTTGATATGCATTGTTAGCTCTATGGCTGATGGGAGAATCAGCCAAGTGGAGAAAGTGGGCCCTTAAATGTGGGAGAGGAGAACAGGGCCCTGAAGAGCTGAGTGCCTCTGAGCCTTAGTGTTCTCATGTGTAAAATGGGAATACTGTTACCTATTTTGCTTGATGGTTGGGAGGCTTAAATGAGATGAAATATGTAAGTCACAACTACAGTGCCTGGCTTGTAGTAGATTTTCACAAAATAGTGTTTCACTTTCCTCTTTCTCATGTATTAGCAATAGCTCCCTTTTGCTGAGAACTTACTATTGTGCAAAGCACTTTGTACATATTGTATGGTCTAATTGAACCCCTAAGAGATAGGCATTTTTGTTACAGCTATTATTACAAAGAGCATGTGGTGGAGGCAGGATTTGAACCTGTGCTTGTCTAATACGGCATTTTAACAACTAGCTGTATGACTCCTTGTTTCTGCTCCAGTTCTCCCTTTCGGAAGCAGGGGTATAGCAGGTTCTGTGTACCTCCCCTCTGGGGTCAGATGCTGTCTACAAGTGTGGGAGGAGCTTACAGGGATGAGAGTACCATACCATACCCTGCCCTTCCTCCATTTCTATCCTATTTACCATGTGTTAGGAAACTAGCCTTTGCTCCCTCTCGTGTGTGGGGTCACAACTGACGTGCAGGTCTTTGCAAAGAGATGTTTCCCATCCTTGGCCCCTTGAAGGAGTTTGCCCAAGCTACTGAATGTGGCTGATGGGTTAGTAAACAGCAGGCAAATCACAAACAGGTACTTCTTTTTCTGTGCTGCCTTGAGTTGCTGAGACAGGCTAATTGAAGGGGAGAGCGAGCCTCCTACGGCCTGTGATGTTGCCCTCAGAATTTGGTATTCCTGAAGGTCTTTAGTGACTTTAGCTCTTCTGATAGTTTGGGATTAGCAGCTGCTTCTGATGTTGGACAAGTTCTCCCTAGCCCTGTCTTGGAGCAGAAGCAGCTGAAGCTACAGGTCTAGGGGGTGATGGGGTGTAGAGAGGAGAAGAGTGTTTTGTTGAGGTGAGGACCCAGCTTTAGAGTTCCTGCTTGCATTCCACTTTGGGGCCATCAGGAAGTTGTGTAGAGGTTCTAAGCTTTTGTAGGGGTGTCAAGCTTTGTTCTGCCTTAGGCCGAGCCCTCAGGCCCCTGGCCTCCACTTGTGAGGCTACAGAAAAGCTTGGGGGACAAATGCTGGTGTCTGCTCCTTGTGTTGGGGCAGTGGCTGGAGGCTCTGAACTGGGGGTCGGGAGCCATGGGTTCTCTTCTTACCCTTACTTGCTCTGTGAACCTTGGACTGTCCTTTTCTCTTTCTGGGGCTCATTTTCCCTGGCTTGCTGGACTACGTCTTCTCTTAGGTTTTCTTTCACCTTTGACAGTCTATGATTTTCACAGAAAGTGCTCTGGCAGTTAAGAATGCATTCATTAGATTGAAAATTATGACTTTTGAAGGCATGCAGTTTATTTATATTTTTCCCAGGTTATTTTTAGCCGCCTGAGACAGGGCCTGTGACTGAACGAGTTGCAGACAGATGTTACTGTGTTCTCTGTGGATGCCTCTGTGGCTTAGGTGTCTGAGCACTTGTGCTACTGCAGGTCAGATTGGAACAGGGACTTCCCCGAGACTGGGAACTGGGTACTCTGTGGCTGTCCCATGTGCTTCTAGTGTGGACCCAGAACCTGCCTCAGTGCCTTGAAGTTTCTCTGGAATGCACCCCTGCCTCCCAGTCTCGCTTTTGTTTGTTTGTTTGTTTGTTTTTGGCCGCACAACGAGGCTTGCAGGATATTAGTTCCCTGACCAGGGATTGAACCCAGGCCCGCGGCAGTGAAAGCACCGAGTCCGAACCACTGGACCTCCAGGGAACTCCCCAGTCTGGCTTTTTATGGAGTGGATTGAACCCAGGGATGGTATAAACCCATACCCTCCCCAGAGATCCCAAGTATATGTGGATGGGGAGATGCGGTGGGAGAGGACCCCATATTTCATGATGGGCTTCTCTTCTTTTCTCTCCCCCAGACTCCCCTGGCCTGTATGTGGATATTAAAGGATGGCCCCCTCCCTTCGCCCTTCCTTCCCCCCTCCAGTAATGGAAGGCTATAAAATGTCTATTTACCTAAGACGCCAGAATGACTCCTCTGTGGGTCCACTAATCTGGTGATTTGGTGCTTCCCTGGTCTCTCAGGTAAATAGAAATTGAGGCTTTTTATAAAGGCATATTATTTCCCTCATTAAATGTGTGTTTTGGCACATGCGTTATTTACCTGACCGACAGTAATGGCTGCAGAGGAGCCATTGTGTCTGTTGTGTAAATACTGTGCACATCCTCCGGGGGCTGTGGTGCAGGCCTGCTCCTCCAAATCGGGCTGGCCCTGTGGCAGTCCCTGTTTTCCTCTCCCCTGCCCCACTGGGTGACTGGTCCCTTTATTTTGAGGAGAGAATCATTCGTTTTCCTCTTTGCCATAGGCTACTTACTACCTTTAATTTGCTAGGAGAAGGAAATGGGTGTCAGAATAAATGTGTGTAAATCTTCGTCTCTGGTGAAAGCTGGTGAGGAGATAGACATACACAGAATCATAAACTGTTCCTTTTGAGTTCTGCCCCTCAACTAGATTCTCAGAGTCCTGGCTGATGATATAAGTTGTAGACTTATATTCTGCAAACTAGTGACTAAAATGTAATGACATCAGCAGAAAGGGGCAATCTCTAAGACGTCAGAGGGTAGGCAGGCAAGTGGAGCGCCTCTGCAGGGAGTGCAGGGATATTTCCCGAGCAGGCTCTAGAGGTGGCAGAGATGCCCAGTGAGGGGGCACTGGGCAGGGGCACTTAGGATGGAGACTCCGTGCTTTGGGGGCTGCCAGAGGAGAGCGTGCAGCCTACCCTCTGTGGCAGTACGGGGAGATGGCTCCCTCACATACTGTTCTCTGTTTCTTTTTTTTTTTTTAAACAACATTGCATGTGGTTAAAAAAAATTTTTTTTTAAAGTTTGAAATAGGCCAAATTTACATAAAAGTTGGAAGTAGGGTACAAAGAATTTTTTTCCTGAACCATTTGTGAGTTAAGTTGCCTACCTAACACCCCATCGCCCTAAATACTTTGCGTGCATTTCCTATGTGCAAGGACATTCTCCTACCTAACCATAACACAACCATCAAAATTAACATTCATATGTTACCTCCATCTAATCCTCAAACCCCATTCAAGTTTTGCCAGTTGTCCCAGTAATGCTCTTTGCAGCAAAATGATCCAGTTCAGAATCGTGCATTACATTTAGTTACCAAGTCTCTCATCTCCTATAGACTTTTCTCAGTAAACGTTCCTTGAGATTCATGATCTTGATACTTTTGAAGATTACAGGCTGGTTATTGTGTATACTGTCCCTCATTCAGGGTTTGTCTGATATTTTCTCATGATTAGATTCAGGTTATGCATCTTCGACAGGAGTATCACAGAACTGATGCTTTGTTTTTCTCATTGCATCCTATCATGTGATGCAAGATTTTGATTAATCCCATTATTGATGATGTTCATTTTGCTCACTTGATTAAGGTGATGTCTTCCAGGCTTCTCCATTGTAAACTTATTCCCTGTTATAATTAATAAGCATTCTGTGGGGAGATACTTTGAAACTATGTGAAATCCCTTACCAAACTTTAGTTTTTAAAATTTATTTACTTATTTATGTATTTATTTTTATCTTTATGGCCTCATGGTTTCCTTTTTTTATTCAGTGCATTATAATCCATTAATATCATTATTTACTTGCCAGTGGGAGCCCCTTCAAGCTGGTTTCTGCGTCCTTTTGAGCATTTCCTTGCTTTCTGGCACAACAGGATGTTCTAGGCTCATCTTGTACTTTCTCTGCCACAGCCCTGGAATCAGCCAGTTCTCCAAAGAGCTCTAGTTCTTTCAGTGGAGGATGTTGTTTAGAAGGCAGCTAGGTGCTAGATGTGCACATTGCTATCAGAGTGTTGCTGCTCCCTGGCCCTTCAGTAAGCAGAGCTAGAAAATATATATACATGTGTCTATATATTTGTGTATAGATATATACTCATCTTCATATGTACATCTAGCTTTATTCATTTAAATTTATTTATTTATTTATTTATTTTTGGCTGCATTGGGTCTTTCTTGCTGAGTGCAGGCTTTCTCTAGTTGTGGCGAGCAGGGGCTACTCTTCATTGCGGTGCGCAGGCTTCTCATTACGGTGGCTTCTCCTGTTGCGGAGCACGGGCTCTAGGCGCGCAGGCCTGAGCACTTGTGGCATGCGGGCTCAGTAGTTGTGGCTCACAGGCTCTAGAGCGCAGGCTCAGTAGTTTGTGGCGCACGGGCTTAGTTGCTCTGCGGCATGTGGGATCTTCCCGGACCAGGGCTCAAACCCATGTCCCCAGGCAGGTGGATTCTTAACCACTGCGCCACCAGGGAAGCCCTAGCTTTATTTTATATATTATATATATATCAGAAACCATGAGTTCACACACCAATTCCAATTCGACACCACAGATGTTTTTCCCTTTCCATGTTTTAATTCCATCCTCTAACAGTGAGAAACCTGGTCCCATTACCCTTAATATATGCCCTTTTTTGATCAATCCCTCTGTATGTAACTAATCTCCCGTTGTGGCCACTGCCCTTTCCCCCCTTGGGTACTCTTTCACCCTGCCTGTGAATCCCCACATCAGGCTGCCGCTCCTTCTCCGCCAGCGGTGCCCTTCATACCCCACTAGGGCTGTGGCATGCTGCATCACACCTTCCTGCCTCTGTATGGATGCCTCCTCACCCAGCTTGGGCTCTGATACTCCCTCCCAGACCCTTCTGCTCCTCCCACTTCAACTGATGTAGACCCTACTTTCCTCTGCCACAATTAATGGCTCTAAAGCTATCAGATTGAATTTTTCAGGAAGGGGAGAAGAGCTGCCCTCTGTTTCTTGACTTGAGTTGAACTTGGTTTTTTTAAATGTAAGGGAAGTATGGAACCCAGTGACTGCTGATATGTGGAGGCCTGGTCTCCTAATGTCTGCTCTCAAGACTTTTTACAAGAGAGAAGCTTTTTTATGTGGGTGAAATCAGATAAGAAAGCAAGGCCTGCAGGCGTGAGGACCTCTGGCCATCAGTGTGTTGTCCATGGGAGGGGATAGGGCATATACAGTATGTAGTATGGGGGGTCTAGAGCAATCTGGGGGTGCAGGAGACATTTATGTTACTCTGTGAGGTTGCCTTATGCATTGGATTTATAGGCCCAAAGTATGGGGGTCCAGGCTTGGCCAGGTGGGCATAGCCCAATAGGATAGTAGTAGTAATAATAGTAAGCTTATATTTATTGAGCCCTATGTGCCAGACCCTGCTCTTAGTGCTTTACATATGTCCTCTCATTTCACTCTCGCTTAAGGAGTAGGAGCTGCTATTGTCATTTTACAGGTGAGGAATTGAAGAACAGAGCTTGCCCAAGGTGCCATGGCAAATAAGTGGTAAAACCAGGATTCAAACCCAGAAGCCCTCCTTAATCATGTTGCTTAATTGCCTGTAGTATTTGGCAGATGGAGTCTGATTGACTAAAAACACTTTATACACTATATATACACATTGGAAAACATTAAGACTTTCAGAAGTCCTTATGCATGACCTGACTTTGAGAGGTTAGAGAAAAGTTCTAAGGCCCTGAGGGACTTTGGATTCAAACTAGAATGTGTAATCTGAGCAGACTGGTGTCTCCTGTGTCAGCAAGGCTTCCAGTACTGTTCAGGAGTGGGTGACGTGAAGAGTTATTTTGGATTCCGGCTTTCAAAAGGATGTTGGCCCGTTTGCCTTTCCAAGGGATTCCATAATGAAACTCAAGCCAGCCTTTGTCTATCCCAGGCTACGGAGTTTGGCTGCATTTTTGGAGAGGCTGTAGGCCACGGTGAAAACAAGCACTACGCTTGTGCTAGAATCATGAAGAACTTAAAATACTTCTTGGTCTTTGTTCCACATGGAACCTCACTATAGGAATAGGGAAATTGAGGACCCACACCAGCATGTATCCTAATAAATATGCAGGCAAGTTACTGTAGGTCATTCCTTGAGTCCCGCGAGAGCTGGGGTGAGAAGTGATACTTGGCATGATCCATGTCCGCTCAGGTGGTAGTGACCTTGTTGCCTCTAGTGTGCTCTGGACTTCCCAGGCTGCTAGCCTCCTCCACGCTACAGGAGGGAGTGAGTGCCCACTGCAGTCTTTCAGAGGCAAGCTTTTGGCTCCGTCAGACTGGGGCTTCAGAAAGCTTAAACTATGGCCATTTCCGTATTGAGCAGCATGATTTCTTGTTTGACTTTGAGGATTAAAGTTGAGGGAATTTGAGTGTTGGGTATGAAATGGGAAAAACACAACATTTCTGCTTTATTCCTGTTTCTTTTTTTTTTTAAGGAAGCTTGAGTTATTTGTGAGTAAAACTTAGGCTTTGATTTTTATATTTCGTTAGTCCTCCAAGGAGCAGACATTCTGCAAATTTAAAGGGAAAACTTGAAAAGTGATTTGGATTTTTTTTTTTTTTGCACGTGTACACTCAGAAAACTTTACTAGACTTTTAGCAATGCTCCCATTACCACCACATCTGGGTTTTCTCTTTTTCTTCCCTATTTAAAAAAAGTCCTGCAGTCATTCAAGGCCTCTAGTAGAGAGTTAGTCTAAAGGCAGTGGAGGAAGGCCCGAGGCTGTTGGCAGCTGTGCTCTGCAGGCTTCGTTCATTCCCCCAGGTGCCACTTACTGGCTGGGGGCTGGGGAATCACCAGAGTATGGTGAGCAAGCTCCCTGTGATGGGCTCTGCTCCTTTCCCGTTGGGAGAAGGAAGGAGGGCATGTGGAGACATCAAGATACAGACAGGAAAGCCAGGGACAATGGCTGGGAATGGAGCTGAGGAGAGAGTCCTGGGCATTTCCTGCTGTCTGTCTGGGTCTACTTAGCTCCCAAGACTGATTGTGCAACCGGGGCACCCCGGGTTACTTTGGGAAACTTAGCTTTAATGTTAACTGTTGCCACCTGAGAAGTGAACACAGAATTTCTCTCTCTCTCTTTTGAACTTTAGAGCTCCACTTAAAGATCAAGGCCAGTGCTGCATCTTGTTTTGAGAATGGTCTGGGAGACTCAGAGCTGTCATAATGCTGTGGGGGCCAGTATTAAGGGTCTTGAACTTCAATAACAAATACTGGGATTTAGAAAAGGGGCACAGAAACACTGGGGAGTGGTTCATGTTCTGTGACTATTCCTGAAGACCAGGTGGAACAGGGCCACGGTGGGAGGGAGTAACCCAGACTCTCTGTTCTTTTTTTTTTTTTTTTTTTTTCTTTTTCTTTCTTTCTTTCTTTTTTTTTTTTCTTTTAAACTTTCCTCGCCTAAGTTTTAGATGCTTCTGGATGTTCAATGCTAGCACCTTTACAGACTGGAGCAGCTCGATTTTCTTCATATTTACTTTCAAGAGCAAGAAAAGTGCTGGGCTCCCACTTATTTTCTCCCTGTGGTGTTCCGGAGTTCTGCTCCATATCCACCAGAAAGCTGGCGGCCCACAGCTTTGGCGCATCCATGGCGGCAATGATGTCCTTCCCTCCCCAGAGGTATCACTACTTTTTAGTGCTGGACTTTGAGGCCACGTGTGACAAGCCGCAGATTCATCCTCAGGTAACTGTTGCATCATTGCTTCAGCAAAAGGTGGGGTGGGCAAGGAGGGAGGGAGGATAGACTTGCTTTCTGGGACCCAGAGGAACTTTCTCATGTCTTCTTGGCTTTTAGCTACTCATCTGGAGTTCCTGCCTAAGAAGCAGGACTTGACTCAGGCATCCTAGGGTAAGGTAGACCTGAGAGGTCTTTGTAGAGAACTGGGCACACTGTTTCTCTCTGGTCTCAGCCTTTGGGAATCAAAATGTTTCCTTCTGTCCCATCCTTCCTCTCTCCTTTCCCTTCCCTCCTGCCTTCTCCTGCTACTGCTGCATGTTCTTTTAAGGAATACTGTGTTAGCCTCCAGAATGGCCCCCAACGATCCTTACGTCCTGATATTCCCACCTTTGGTAGTTCGCCCCTCCTACAATGAATGAGAGCTAGCCCTGTATAACCAACAGAGTAGAGTGCAAGAGACATTGCGTGACTTCTGAGGCTAAGTCATAAAAAGCGTCACAGTCCAACTTGCCCTTTTGGATCAGTTGCTATGGAAGAAGCCAGCCACCATGCTTTGAGGACACTCAAGCAGCTCTGGCGAGAGGCACATGTGTACCGGAACTGAGGCTCTTAGCTAAAAGCCAGTACCAACTTGCTGGTCATGTTTCTTGGCGCTGTCTTGGAGGTGACTCTGCTACCCCCAGTCAAGCCTTCAGATAACTACAGCCCCAGTGGACATCAGACTTCAACCTCAGGAGAGACCCCGAGCCAGACTGACCAGCTGAGCCACTCCTGAATTCCTGGCTCATCAAAGCTGTGGGAGATAATAAATGATTATTGATGTTTTAAGCCACTAAGTTTTGGGATGATTTGTTATGCAGCATTAGATAACCTGAACAATCATTGCTGGTCTGTTGGAAAGGAAAATTTCTTTGCTTGCATTTTTTTCTTAGTTACCAACTGTGTTCGGAGATCTTTTACCTTTTGAGGTAGTGCTGCTAAGAAGCTTGGATTAGCAGCAGAGAGACACGTGTGCTAGGTGATATTAGATTGCTTGGTGTTTGCTTTGGGGGCCTGATTGGGGGCCAATGTGGCAGTGCATTGTAGTGTGGGGGCCTTGGGTATGCCTGACTCTAGGACTGGAACTCTTCCCTGTAGGGCTGGATTATCAGGTGGGTAATTTGGGGGTTTGTAGACATGTGTGTCTGGGAGTAGCTTTCAGTAGTAAGAGGAGGAGAAGAGGATTGTAGCAGCAGGCACTTGGGAGACAGGGAGGTCCATTCAGAGGTAAACTGGGTTCATTTCTCATGGTTGGTTTTTTTTCCAGGGAGGGGTTCTATCTTTAGGAGAGTAGATTATTTTCCATAAAGCAGATACCACAACCCTTTTACCTTTCCCTTTCTCCTTTCCTGTTTGTTTCCTATTCTCAAAGTAGTGGTCTGCCTTTGGGGGAGGATTGGAATCAGGCCTGCTGAGGCTTGGGAAGACAGGCGCTGGATGAGGAGAGCTTCCTAGGGGAAGGAACTTCGCATGAAAGGGAAGACGGCTTGGGGGCAGCCTGAGCCACACTTTCTTTCTCAGCCTCTTGCTCCTACCTGTGCTGTAGGGTCGTCTTCTCCACCTCCCCAAACTACTGGAGATTCTGTGGTGGGTGTACCTGGGTGGTGGGTGGGAGTTTTGGTTATGTAGATTCTCTTGGGTTGAGAATCAGGGAGCCATACCCCAATATGCCATATTATTTCCCTTGCTGATGATTTCAGTTGCTGAGTAAGCCTTAGTAGGACCTGAGTCTAAAACCTAACACGTTGCTACTGCATAGGATTCATCCTTCTTCTGAAGCCTCATGATTGCTTGACACCTTCTTGATGACATTTCCTGCTTTCTGCTTCCTGGCACATGCCTATGTATATTTGTTTCTGAACTTTTCAGTTAGATTATAAGCTGAGATAATTATGTAGCTCTGTTCTCATGTCCTACAGAGGGTCCTGCCAATGTTACTGAAGGTGAAACTCGATTCATGTCTCAGTTTGGTCTGTTAGTATCACCTTTCATCTCTCTTTCAAGGGCATTGTTCTTTTAATTTTTTGTTCTTTTTATTTATCTATTGCAATGCTGAAGATATAATGCAGTACAGATTTAAATCACTTGTATCACCAACTTCCTTCCCAGACTTAGGCACCAGGGCCTTTTAGACCTAGACTGAGGTTGGGCTTCCTGCTTTTTACCAGGGTCTGAGCCTGATTAAAGATTATCTCCAGAATCAATGAACCCTGATGATGTGATTCCAAGGGCACTTAAGGAATTGGCTGTCCTGGTTCATTATTAGCAAAGCATTAGCTGTTACTTTAGAGAACTCAGGAAGAAGCATTTGCTGTCTTGCTTATCTTTAAAAGGCAAATACGAATGATCTTGGAAATTATAGACCCGTTAGTTTACTGTGATTCCAAAGAAGATACTTGACCTGATCGTCAGATAATCAATCAGCAAACAGCTAGAAGAGCATAGGGTACTGAGTAATAACTTACATGGGTTTGTGAAGAAGAGCAAATCCTGTCAGATCAATCTAACTCCTTGCTGTGACATAGTGATGGATTTGAGTGGATCTAGGGCAAGTGATAAATGTAATGCATCTCTACTTCATTAAGCCTTTACAATGCTGTGATCAACAGGTAAGAAGGTGAGTTTGGGGCCAGACAGCTCTGTTGTTGAACTACCCCCTGGACCACTCTCAGGAAAGGGATGGGCAGCTTAGAAGTGACTTGAGACTTATTGTTATTGGCAGCTTAAAGCTCCCCCCACAACCCCACTTTCTTTTAAAAAAAAAACCTTCCCTAAAGTTTGCATGTAGCAGGGTCCTGAAAGGATTCAGAGAAAGGTTGGAGGATGGATTGGAGAAGTTGTCGGTCCCAGATAGGATAGTGTCCTTCCACTGAGGTCCTCATAGGTCAGGTTCTCATCATAGCCTCTGTATTGTTTAGATCTTTTGGTCAACAAGGGCAGTGGAGCTCTGCCCACCACCAGAGCCTCCCATCAAGCCTCTTAGATAGCCTCAACCGCCAGAGAGCAGACAGCAGAAGCAAGAAAAACTACAATCCTGCAGCCTGTGGAACAAAAGCCACATTCACAGAAAGACAAGATGAAAAGGCAGAGGGCTATATACCAGATGAAGGAACAAGATAAAACCCCAGAAAAACAACTAAATGAAGTGGAGATAGGCAACCTTCCAGAAAAAGAATTCAGAATAATGATGGTGAAGATGATCCAGGACCTCGGAATAAGAATGGAGGAAAAGATCGAGAAGATGCAAGAAATGTTTAACAAAGACCTAGAAGAATTAAAGAGCAAACAAACAGAGATGAACAATACAATAACTGAAATGAAAAGTACACTAGAAGGAATCAATAGCAGAATAACTGAGGCAGAAGAACGGATAAGTGACCTGGAAGACAGAATGGTGGAATTCACTGCTGCAGAACAGACTAAAGAAAAAAGAATGAAAAGAAATGAAGACAGCCTAAGAGACCTCTGGGACGACATTAAATGCAACAACATTCGCATTATAGGGGTCCCAGAAGGAGAAGAGAGAGAGAAAGGACCAGAGAAAATATTTGAAGAGATTATAGTAGAAAACTTCCCTAACATGGGAAAGGAAATAGCCACCCAAGTCCAGGAAGCGCAGCGAGTCCCATACAGGATAAACCCAAGGAGAAACACGCCGAGACACATAGTAATCAAATTGGCAAAAATTAAAGACAAAGAAAACTTATTGAAAGCAGCAAGGGAAAAACAACAAATAACATACAAGGGAACTCCCATAAGGTTAACAGCTGATTTCTCAGCAGAAACTCTACAAGCCAGAAGGGAGTGGCATGATATAATTAAAGTGATGAAAGGGAAGAACCTACAACCAAGATTACTCTACCCAGCAAGGATCTCATTCAGATTTGATGGAGAAATCAAAAGCTTTACAGACAAGCAAAAGCTAAGAGAATTCAGCACCACCAAACCAGCTCTACAACAAATGCTAAAGGAACTTCTCTAAGTGGGAAACACAAGAGAAGAAGAAGACTTACAAAAACAAACCCAAAACAATTAAGAAAATGGTCGTAGGAACATACATATCGATAATTACCTTAAACGTGAATGGATTAAATGCTCCAACCAAAAGACACAGGCTTGCTGAATGGATACAAAAACAAGACCCATATATATGCTGTCTACAAGAGACCCACTTTAGACCTAGGGACACCTACAGACTGAAAGAGAGGGCGTGGAAAAAGATATTCCATGCAAATGGAAATCAAAAGAAAGCTGGAGTAGCTATACTCATATCAGATAAAATGACTTTAAAATAAAGAATGTTACAAGAGACAAGGAAGAACACTACATATTGATCAAGGGATCAATCCAAGAAGAAGATGTAACAATTATAAATATATATTCACCCAACATAGGAGCACCTCAATACATAAGGCAACTGCTAACAGCTATAAAAGAGGAAATCGACAGTAACACAATAATAGTGGGGGACTTTAACACCTCACTTACACCAATGGACAGATCATCCAAACAGAAAATTAATAAGGAAACAGAAGCTTTAAATGACACAATAGACCAGATAGATTTAATTTATATTTATAGGACATTCCATCCAAAAACAGCAGATTACACTTTCTTCTCAAGTGCGCATGGAACATTCTCCAGGATAGATCACATCTTGGGTCACAAATCAAGCCTCAGTAAATTTCAGAAAATTGAAATCATATCAAGCATCTTTTCTGACCACAACGCTATGAGATTAGAAATGAATTACAGGGGAAAAAACATAAAAAGCACAAACACATGGAGGCTAAACAATACGTTACTAAATAACCAAGAGATCACCGAAGAAATCAAAGAGGAAATCAAAAAATACCTAGAGACAAAAGACAATGGAAACACGACGATCCAAAACCTATGGGATGCAGCAAAAGCAGTTCTAAGAGGGAAGTTTATAGCAGTACAAGCCTACCTCAAGAAAAAAGAAAAATCTCAATCTAATTTTACACCTAAAGGAACTAGAAAAAGGAGAACAAACAAAACCCTAAGTTAGTAGAAGGAAGGAAATCATAAAGATCAGAGCAGAAATAAATAAAAACAAAGAAAACAATAACAAAGATCAATAAAACTAAAAGCTGATTCTTTGGGAAGATAAACAAAATTGATAAACCATTAGCCAGACTCATCAAGAAAAAGAGGGAGAGGACTCAAATCAATAAAATTAGAAATGAAAAAGGAGAAGATACAATGGACACCGCAGAAATACAAAGCAACCTAAGAGACCAGTGCAAGCAACTCTATGCCAATAAAATGGACAACCTGGAAGAAATGGACAATTTCTTAGAAAGGTGTAACCTTCCTAGACTGAACCAGGAAGAAATAGAAAATATGAACTGGCCAATCACAAGTAATGAAATTGAAACTGTGATTAAAAATCTTCCAACAAACAAAAGTCCAGGACCAGTTGGCTTCACAGGTGAATTATATCAAACACTTAGAGAAGAGCTAACACCCATTCTTCTCAAACTCTTCCAAAAAATTGCAGAGGAAGGAGCACTCCCAAACTCATTCTTTGAGGCCACCGTCACCCTGATACCAAAACCAGACAAAGATACTACTTAAAAGAAAATTAGAAACCAATTTCACTGATGAATATAGATGCAAAAATCCTCAACAAAATACTAGCAAACAGAATCCAACAACACATTAAAAGGCTCATACACCATAATCAAGTGGGATTTATCCCAGGGATGCAAGGATTCTTCAATAAAAAAAAAAAAAAAAAAAACAAGGGCAGTGGAGAAATTGGAAAAGCTCAGGATAAGAGGAACAAAAATTAGGGACCTCAGCTTGGTGCTCTGTGATGACTTAGATTGGGGGGGAAGGGGGGGAGGGAGGTCCAAGAGGGAGGGGATATAGGTATACATATAGCTGATTCACTTCATTGTACAGCAGAAACTAACACAACATTGTAAAGCAATTTTACTCCAATAAAAAATAAAAAAGGAGGAACAAAAATTATTAGAGGCACAAAAATAAGACTTAGAAAGAAGAGAAATTGAATATGGTTTTAGTGACTGATTTCTTGTCCAGACTTGGAAGGAGTTGTTCCAAGGAGTATGATGATAACTTGCTCTTCATTTTAATAAGGACAAAAAGAGAATATAAGTGGAAGCAGGAAAGATTGAGATTTGGGATGAGAATGAACTTCTAGAAGAGACAGTAAAAGGACTAGAATATGGTGTGCAGGTTAGATCAGCCCTACCTAGCTCTCTCAGAACCTCTTGATGGCTGTCCACTTGACAGAGATACTTTGTGGACAAGGTCTGTGTGCCTCCTGGGGATGTGCTTGGACTGTGAATCAGAACCACCCCGGCTCCCCTGCTGCCTGGCTCCCAAGGGTTGCACACTTGAACACAGCGCACTTCTGATTCTTTTGGGAGTGTGTCATACCCCTCAGTTGCATAGGAGGCAGGAGCAAGTTTTGGGCCAGGGCCTCTCTGGAGGCTCGGCATAGGGTGCATTTCTCTCATCTGTGTCTGGTATTCAGAAATCCCTGAGTCAGCTTGTTGGGACTGTCCAAAAGGAATGCCACCATGCAAACTGACTGGTGCAAGCTTTGTTGTACTTGAGTAACAATATTGGTTGTAAACATGGTAAAACATCTGGTATTTCCCATTTGTCATAATTTTTGCTGTTTATTTTTGTACTCTGTTCAGCTCACTGAAACTGGAGTGGTTGGTTTGCCAGTAACAGGCTTTCACCTTTCTGGTATTTGCACTCATTTTGTTTTATACATTTTGATTCAGATTAACATGATAGGTATTGGTTGAATATGAGACTGTTTTTCGTTTGAAAATATTTTTTCACTTAAATGTTAACTTAGGTGGATTAAAATGTTTTAGAGACTCAAAATGTGAGGAATACAGTTCCTTTCTTGCTTTAGGAATTGTTTCTTGATATGGAAGTAGGTTTTTATCTGGTTCGGAGAATCGTGGCTGCTTTGTCCTCGCCAGCAGGAGTTCATGTTGCTCATTTTGGTGTGGATGTGCATCGAACGCTGGTGGCTGTGACCCCGAAGCCCAGGGAGCAGCCTGAAAGCTTTGGTGGGAACTTTAATTGTGCAGCTTTAACCTGGGGGCAAGTTCTCTCACCACCTCAGTGTTCAGAAAAGACCAAAGCAAATGTAAGTGAGGAAAATGAGGTGTAGGCCACAGCATGCGGGGAGGAGGAAGTAACCTCAGCTGTCCAGATGGCCAGGGAGGGGCGGCCCGGCGCTCCTGTCTGGGAGCACATGTCCTGGCTGCCGCCTCCCCTCCCTCCCTGAGTTCGTCCACCAGGCTCCGAGGTACAGCCTTTTTCTCACTGCTCTGCAGCAGCCCCGGTGACTGTTTTCCGTCTCATCTGTATTTAAGTGCCCACAACTTTGGAGAAAAATGACCTTTGGGGTTGAGGTTTTCTAGTGTTTGGTCTTTGTCCACAGGGGCTTTTTTTTTTTTTTTTTAAGGAAACCTCGAAGAGACTCCATCTGCATTTTGAGTTAGAACTATGAGTAAAGGCGTTTTCTTTTTTATAGAAAATTGTCCAGATGCCGGGTTATTTTGGGAGGGCAGGGTGGGGGGAGGGTTGATGGTGACAGGAGAAGGGATAAAATAGAAGAGAGGCATTTGGAGGATTTCAGTATGACTTGAAGCTGGCTCCTCATTATTAGTCTTTTGTGAGAGAGACATTTTGGAAAACTTCACAGGAAATTGGTTAAGATCCCTACAAATCACACTATATTGATTCCCTTCTCCTCCCTTCAAGGCTGAGAGGCAGGAGCCCCCTACCCCCTACTCTCCCCCCACCTGATACACAAACATTGCTCTTGCTCCATATTTGGCTTCTTCCCCTCTGCTCTTGGTTCCTGTTCTTTGCAAGTGGATGGAAAGGCCATTCCCTAGAGAAAGAACTCACCCTTCCCTCCCCATTCACTTGTCCTGGTCCAGGTTCCTCCAAGGGGGAGGGGTCGGGTCAGGCTTTTTAGCGGAGGACCCAGTTGTTGGGTGGTGGTCCGTCTGCCTGTGGCCCCAGTCAGCCCCGCCCCTTTTTCTGTACAGACAGGCAAAGGCGCTGACGCTATTCTTCTAAACTGGGAAATGAAATGCAAAACTGACGTTAATGTAACATTATGGTTGAGATTAAATGCACCAAAATCAGGAAATTCAAAGTTATGCTTCTCACAGCAACTATAACTCAGCCTCATCTGGCGTGTGTAGTATTTTGTGTTAGTGTGGATGGTGTTATATGTTAAGACATTAAAGTTAACACCATAAGCAGAGCACAAAATGCTTGAGGGGGCTGAGTTATGATGACTGTGTGAGCCGTAAGTGTTCTTGCATAGGCTCTCGACTCCTGGAATAATTTTTCCCCTGCCCATCAGACCAATTATTGCCTTTCTTATCTCTGCTTTAACACATCTCTTCTTTCAGGGTCACTGTAAGTGAATTCCTCTAGTGGTGGCCAGTGATGGGTGGGCATGGGGCAGCCCACTAGGCCCTTTTGTCCTTTTTGTTGCTGCTTCCATAAATGTGGTGCCTCCCCCACCCCTTCCTGAGCCCCCCTCCACAGGCTGCAGTTTCCTGGTGGTCCCTCATAGGGATGGGCCTCCCCTGGCTCTCACTGTGGCTCCCAACTAGTGCTCCCTGAGTGGGACAAGCATTTGCCCCATTTGCCGTGTCCGGAACTTGACCCTGTTGTAACTTCGTGTGAAAGCCGAACGGCCTTTCTTTATTTGGAGCAGACACAGCAATGTAAAAGTAAAATATACATCTCGGGGAGCGGAGCACTCGTGCATGGTGTTGCTGCCGCGTGTGTTTGGCACAGCAGGGGTACGATTGAAGTGGGTTTATTTGCTCTATTCAGTCTGCTTCTCTCCCTTCCCCAGGGTTTACACCTTTAAGCTGCCATAGTGTGTAGTTAGGCTATGGAGTTGCCTTGGGGTGGGACCAAGGAACTTTCCTTGGGGAGCGCTGGGTCACTGGTAACAAAGTCACCACGTAATTTAGTGCAAATCAGAAGACATTTCCCCCAGCCTCTTATTGTCCGGTGGCCTCTCCAGGGCTGAGACAGCTGTTGGAATGCAGATTTTGTTAGACACGGAGCTAAGGTTGGTGGTGGGGAAGAGCTCTAAAGAATAGGGCCATTGATAAATGGTGAATGAAATTAGGGACTGTTAAACTAACAGTGACACTGAGCTGCCTTTTAAGGTTTTTGTTGGACATGACAAAACCAACCAGGTCAGTAAAGGAATGGGGAGGACTTCATGGTAGCCACCTTAGAGGCAACGAAAAGGCCTCCTCTTACTCTTTGGATAACAACTTCAAGCTCTATGTTAGATGCTGGGGCATAAAGACAAGAAATGATCCCTACCCTCAAGGAGCTCGTAGTCGAGGAGGGTAGACAGCCGCGTAACTGCTGTGAAGCAGCGTGATAAGTACCGTGGCCTGGGTGAGTACTCAGTACAGTGGGCGCGTAGAGGAGGGGACTGGTCAGCCCTGCTCACGGGTGGGGGAGGGGTTGCACAGCTTCATGTTAAGGGAAAGTCAGGAGGCAGAGAGGGCCAAGTGGGCTGGAGGGCTCTCAGAACTGCTGCAGCAGGAATGAAAGAAGGCACTCACAGAGTAAGCCAGGACCAACTGAATGAAGTCTGAAAAACCTGACCTGCATTGCAAGCTTGTTTGTGCGAACGTTGAAAATGAGGAAGAGGGAGAATGAAGACTTTGAACCCGGCAATTTTTTTTTTTTTTTTTTTTTTTTTTTTGCCATGCCGAGCGTCTTGCAGGATCTTAGTTCCCAGACCAGGGATCGAACCCGGGCCCACAGCAGTGAAAGCGCCAAATCCTAACCCCTGGACCACCGGGGAATTCTCAGAACCCAGCAAATTATTTCACTGTTTGGCTAGTAGGATTGTCTATATCGGTGATATGGTATTTCTCACGTTCAAGTAGAACATCTTATTGGGATGCTGCAAGTGAGAGTACAGAGGCTGCAAGAGGTTTAAGAGAATTTTAGCCAGTAACGTGTGGGCCAAAAGGGTGAGGATCAAGATAGAAATATGTGAGCTGAGGGCCTGAGGCGTTGTCAGGGAGCTGCCCCTGAAGGTAGCACTGGGCTGGGCTTCGAGGTCTCCAGGGAGAGGCAAGGGCTAGGGAATGATATGACAACCGCTCCGCCTGCCAAGTACTGGCAGTTTGGATCTGGATCTGCTAGGCATCCCTTGGGAAGACCTCCTTCCGTAGATCAGGGAGGTTTATACCCTTCAAACAGATAAACGGCCTGCTGACTAACATTGAGAAACAGAAGGAAGGAGGGAAGGATTAATGAAGAGGCAGGAGAGCCTGGATGAGAAGAGATTTGCTACAGTGGAGGTGACCAGAGGGGGTGGGAGGTGGGGACAAGCTCTCCCTCGGAGCAGCAGCAACAGGTAACACAGCCACAGAAAGAAAACCAGTTAGGTCGGGAAGGGAGGAGGGGGAGTGCAATCCAGAGGAGCGTTTAGGGTTGGTCCGTGGGCTTCACTTCTGCCCCCATCCTGTTTTGTTTTTCCTCTCCCCTCTGTTGATTACATTTCTTACTTTGTAGACTGAAATCAGTTGTCTGACATGAGGAAACTGATGTTAGGAGATGCTTCCTCCATCTCTGTGTCTTGTTGGGAAAAAGGATCCTGCATCATTTTGATTAAGATGCCATTGGAATGATTATTTTTTATTCCCTTATCCTGGGTGTTCACAATCCTTAAAAAGCCCCCACAGTCATGCGTTTATGTGATGAGGTTTGAGCCCTAGCTGTGAAAACTGAGTCATTGCCTAAAAGCCTGAAACAAGAGTGTTCCCAGATTGACACTAGCCCCCCAGGCTGGCAGGTCTGCAGCAGAAGGGTGAGCAGGCTAGGACAGGCAGAGGTTTGTGTGTGTTGAGTGCTACCACAGGCAAAGCCCGATTAGGTGCTGGGAGAATCAGAAAGGAGGGAGGTAGACTCCGGAGGGGGAGTCAAACATCAGGGAAGCTCCTAAGCTGAAGTGAAGGTGCCTTGGAACGGGCTGCTGTTTAGGCCCTGCCCCTGCCTGTAGCTGGCCAGTGGGAGATCTTGGTCTGTGGTAGCAAACGTCTGTTGTATGGGCTCCACTTCTGTTCCAGTGCTATGGTCTAGTGCTGGGGAGGCCCTTCCAGCCAAGGGCTCGTCTGAAGGCTAAATGCTGGCAGAGGCTCTCACTGGAAGATGCCGATGTTGCTGAAAGGAGAGGAAGTGCAGAGTCCACGGTAAGGTTGGGGGCAAAATTGGCGTCCCAGAAAAGGAAGTGTGAATGTATTGTTGAGTGGAAGAGATGAAACAGAAATAGATATCATAAGCCAGAGTTCATGGGAATGGAGGGAAAAGTGTTCAAGGGGTTAAACATGGGCAGAGGGAAACTGGTTAGGAGGCATTACTTGAAAGTGGGTTAGTGGGTTGGACTAAGATGGTGATGGTGGGAATGGAGAGGAGTTATGTGTTGTAGCCCTTAGATGTGCTGGGAAAGAAACAAGCTTGAGAACTGTGCTCTTAAGTAGCTCATAGCTTTTTTGGGTACTTGTGGGCTCTGGTAGTCAGTGGTGCTAAGAGATTTGGTAAGCAGTGAAGAGCGAAACCTATGGTTGTCGTAAGTGAAGTGCTCTGCACTGAAGGTCCATGTTGGGTACACCTGACATAGGTCAGCTCCTTAGTGGTGATGTAGGCCGTTACTCTTCTAGGGTCTGTTTGATGAACTGTTTGGCCATTGGCCTTTGGGAGGTAGGTGGTGATGGTTGGGTAGATAGGACGATAACTGGCTGAAAAACTTGGAATCTTGCTCTCCACAAGTGTGATACAAACTGAGGGCCATGGTTTGAGATTGCGATGTCTGAAATGGAGTCCAGGGACTCTGTATTTTTCACTGTCCACCCCCACCCCACCCCCAGCACTCGCAGATGTGAATGAAAGGCCAACTGCTCAGCTGAAAGGGATTGGTAGTTAGTTGGGGATGGAGGAGGCTGGGACTGATGAGTGGGAGGAAACATGCCATTTTGATAAGGTCTGCTTTCACTAGAGAGGTAACATGACTAGAGGGACAGTGCTGGGGGAAGGCCTTAAAGGAAGTTCATGGCGATGGTGTGGAGTGTGGTGAGGCATCTCCAGCTTGGGGCCTCAGGATATCGTAGGAATTGCTGTGATCCCGCTCTGCATCCATGGCCAGTGTTAGGCCTTTCTCAGGACCAGGGGCAGAAAAATAGCTCCTGGCTTATGTCTGTAATGAGAGCTCTTCCTAGGAGACCTAGGTATCCAATCCTGCTTTTTGGTTCATTTGTACAGAAGGAAGGTGTTTTTTTGGAGAGAATAGTATGACGAGCGCTCTGTTGGGTAGCTGATGCCCTGGGTCTTGACCGCATTCTTAAAGGGAGCAGGCATTGCCGTGGCAGGAAGACCTCTTGCTGGCTTCCTAACAGAGATGTGTCAACTTGCTCTACAAAGTTCTGGGATGTGGGATGCCAGCTTTTCCTCCCCTGGATCTTGGCGGCCAGGAGAATGAAATGTCTGATGGCAGGAGCCGGGAGTGGTTGGCAGATCTAAAGGGCTCACTCAAGGGGCTTGAAAGTAGGCCAAGCAAGGGTTTGTTCTGAGAGAAGAGCTGAGAACCTTGTGCTCTGATTCTCACTCGTCAGTATCTCTGTGATAAGGCGCTAGTCACACAGATGTTCTAGATTACACCTTTGCTATTCAAAGTGTGGTCCGAGAACCAACAGTATCCCCAGGGATGCATCCCTGGGAGCTTGTTAGAAACGCAGAATATCAGGCCCTACTCCAGCGCTAAATGGAATCTGTAATTTGACAAGATCTTCAGGTAATTTGAAGTCTGAGAAGCACTGCTCTACTCTAGACCAGTGGTTCTCAAGCTTCAGCAAGTATCAGTATCAGCTGGAAGCCTTTTAAAACACGCTGCTGTGCCCACCCTCAGGGTTTCTGATTCAGAAAGTCTGGGGTGGAGGCCAGGAATCTGCATTTCTCATAAGTTCCCAGGAGATGGGATGCTGCCCATAAGGGACCATGCTTTAAACCACTGACCACCTTAGCTTTCTCGTGTATAAAATCGGGCAGTGATACCTGCCTTTCTTACAGAGATGTGGGTTCCGATGAGCCAGTGTGAGAGAGAAGTGTTCAGGCAGTGTGGGCAAGATGTCAGTCTTTGTTGCTCGCTTACTGGTCAGTGATTTTGAAAATCTGCCGTCATGGCAGCACAGTTGTTTCCCTGTCCTGGCTTCTAGCCGTCAGGTACACACAGAGAGCAGGGAATCTATGAAGCATCCCAGGGGGATTCAGTCTTCTGTGAAGAGACCAGCAGCCCCTGGGGCTGTGGATGGGGACTACTGAGCAAGGCTTCCTAAAGCCCAGCCAGCCTCTCTGGGCTCCTCTCCAGGTTGCCTGACCAGAACCCGCTGTCTGCCTGAGTGGGCCTGGTCTGTCTTGATCACCTGTTACTCACCCCCATCTCTTCACCCCCAGCTAGTGGATCTTCAGTGCAGTAGGTGCACTGATTGGAAAAATGATCTTTGTCAAACCAAGCCTCTGATTCATCTTGTGATCCTGAGCATGTTAACATAACTTTCCCCACCCTATTGAGTGATTAACTGAACAGGCTTTGGCTGCATGTGCCCTGGTCCCAGAATGTGGACTCTCAACCTCCAAAGTGAGGGGGAACTCAGGTAGAGGCTGTTCTAATGAGAAGCAATGGACTCCTAACCACTGGACTGGACCCTCTGGATCTGAGTCTGGTCTCTACCACCTACTAGCAGTATGACTCGCCTTGAGCAAGTTACTTGTACTCTTTATGCCTCAGTTGCCTTATTGGCAAAATGGGATTAATAATAGTATCAATCTTATAGGACTATTGGGAGGATAAAATGTAAGAGCTTAGAACAGTGCCTGGCATGTAATAGCTATATGGATCAGCTCTTGTTAATAGAATTACTACTAGTATTATTTTGACTCATGGCCTCATGGTGAGCTTTTGGGATACAGCAGGTGGCTGGGAGGCAGGCCCTGCTTCTCTGGGGAGCACAAAGGGAGCCTGCAGGCCCTCTATCAGCATGTCGATGGGAACGCAGCACTATCCAAAGAGATTTTTTCCTTCCACTGGGATGGTAAGTTGGACTTCGCACCCTTCCACTTCCCTGCCCTCCTATAGTGCTGCCTCTGGGGAACCTCTCCTGCCCAGAACCTGAGATTTGTTTAACTAAATTCCATGACAAATGTATGTAAACAGATAGCTACAAAGAAATCATTTGGTTGTTTGCTGCCCTGAAGGGTCAGCTTCACAGAGGCCACTAATATCAGAAGTTATTTACAGTTGAGTATCTAGAAGTGTTTGAACTGAGGCTGATTCAGAGTCATGTGCGTGTAGAGGTAGACGCAGGCTCGTACACCCCTGGGTGAGGATGCAGTTTCTAAGACTTTTGGTCTCCTTCATTTATTGGTATTATATATTTTTTTAAAATTCAGATTTCAGTAAAAGTAAATTATAATTCACTCTGCACCCCCCCCCCCCAATAAAGAATAGCAGTGTCTATTTTCAGCCTCTTTTCTACATTTTAATTGCTCTGGGGTCTATGGGAATGGGTGATGACGGACACGTAGGTGAAAAATCAGCCTTTTAAAGCTCCAATTTTTACCCTTCCTTGTCCTGAAACTTCGAGCATCAGCTCTCATCTGTCAAAGTGTAAATCAGCAATTAAAACCCAAACAGCCAAATGCCAAAGATGACCCGAAGCACAAAGCAACTGACAAACAAGTCCGGACAAATCGACGGGTAATTTATAAGCTTTGCCCTAAAATCTAATTATTTGGCAATTCGAATTTGCAGCCAGCCAGGGCTCGGCAATAAATTTAACCCGCCATAAATTATTTAGGAGCAGGCTGTGGTGTAAATCAAAACCACGAGTGTTTGTTTAAGAAATAAGCTCCTTGTGCATAAAATGTCTTTTTTTTTTTTTTTTTTCCAAAGGAGAAACTGTTAAGCAAACCATGTTCCCTCCGTTGCCCAGTGCAGCCCTCACTTCTCCCTCTCAACTTCCCCTCTTCCCTGTGGCCAAGAGCCTCTTTGATCCCTTGGAGAAAGGGCCTGCCTTTGCATGGAACTTTTATCCAAAAATCATTGTCTGGATAAAACCCATGTTTTCACCAGGTACTGCTTTTTCTGCCTTGCCGTGTAATAATGTTGCTTTTGGATTTTATCAAACCTTTCTCTGCAGGGGTGCACAGTTTTTGGACTAAGAGTCAGTGGATGTAGAGAAGGGATAGTTTAGTTGTTACGGTCTCTAAATTGAGGGAATGTCAGTTCCTAGGCTGAGAGAGGGGAGCCATGAAGAATGATCTGCCCATTTTAGACAGGACCGTAGAAACATCGGCTCAGGCAAAGAAGAATCTGTGCTTTGGAGAAAAGGTCTTTAAGAATGCTACACTGTTAAACCCTCTGGCCCATTGTCAAGAAATGCCTAACCCAAGTCCCTTCTGCTTAAAATCCTTTTGTTGTTGTTGTTGTATCTTCGAATGTAATCTTATCACTGCAGACACTTTAGCTTAAGGGAGTCTGAATACACCGAAAGAGACCTACACATTTATTTCTTGTAGTCTACTGATCCTGCGTGTGAAATTTCATTTGAAATGCTGTTGCAGTTTTGTCCTCAGTTTATCAAGAGAATTACTGGGGTTCCTACTTAAGCAATTTTAGAAAGTAGCTGCATCTGAAATCTCTGCTCCAACTGAAACTTCTACTCACTTAAAAAGGTAAAAGAATATTTGCTTGGTGCTTCCTTTTAATCTCTGTCTTCCCTTCCCTTTCAAAACAAATTTGCAGCTAGCATTTTATTGATTGAGACAGCAGATACAATAGGTTTAGAACCATGGATACTTTGAAAAATCCAAGTTCCAAGGCTTTTGCGCTTAGTTATCAAGTTGTGGCCACTTCCCATCAACCATCAGCAGACCAGCTTTTTGTGGTTATGGTGCTCTACCCTTGGACAACCTAGTAGTGCAGGTAGCGGTGGATGGTGTAGGGTGACCAAGCTATCCCAATTTTAGCAAATTCCTGCTCCAGGAAACTGCGGTCCCAGGCAAACAGAAAACGGGGATGTTGGTGGTTTGTAGCCGTTGAGGGAGGATGGGAGACCACTTAGAGATGAGAGGCAGAAAGTAGAAAGTATCAATACTTTGGAGCGATATATATCTGCATTTGAATCCTGGCTCTACCACCAACCATCACTTCACCTCTCTGGTCCTGTGGAGAACTCTGGGAAAACAGAGAATTTTCTGTTAGAGCTGTGCGCTTGGCTTCTGTCTTGCTATTTATTTATCAGCCCCTTCATGTGTTTACTCACCAAAAGCAGAGAATGAGGTCTGGGTGCTAGAGATGCAGACTGAAGGCTCACAGTTCTGCCCTCTCTGAGCCCAGAGCTCAGCGTCATCTGTGTCCCTGCAGCCGTAGTGGAGGCTCTTCAGTAGCAATCCTGCAGGACTTTCTGCCAGGATGGTCCACATTCATTGCTCTTGTAACGCGAGAACAGCCTTTCTTCCTGGGAGATAGGAGTCTGAGCTCCTTAAAGACAGCCTTTCAGACTAAAAGAATCAGATCTTTCTTGACCCTTCAGATTTTGAAAGCTGTTGGTCCTACTCTCTTTAAGTCTCATTTTCCCTATTTGGAGTCCCAACTCTGTCCCTTACTAGCAGTGTAACCTTGAGTAAGTGACAACTGCTTTTTGGGCCTTAGTTGTTCTGTAAAATAGGGATAATAGTGATTCCCATCTCATGAGTTGTTAGGTAGATTCAGTGCGGTCATTCCTATTGAGCGTTTAGCAGAGTGTCTGCCACATAGTTAACAATAAATGGAAGGAATGAAATGATTCCATTTTGTGTGTGTCTCTGAGGGTCTTGGGGCCAGCTCCTCTCTACCCCGTGCCCAGACTCTGAGCACCTCAGACAGAGGAGCCACATCTCATTGTATTTGCCTCTGTGTCCACACCCAGCCCCTGCCTGGTAGGTAGTAGGTGCTTAATAGTATTGGTTTATGACCTGATGGTGATGACGATATGACTTATCTTCCAGGATTAAAAAGGGTAAAATAAGAAAATACATTTGAAAGCACACTGTAATAAAAAGCATAACACTGGGTATGTCGTTCCACTAAGATATTTATCATAGTGCATTGTTCATCACTTGCTCACGTATCTTTTCTGCCCTCTAGTTCGTGTACTTCTCCAAAGCAGACTACATCTTATCTCTGAATCCCACTCCAACACCTGTCCAGTGTCCTACACAGAGTAGATGCTCAGGTAGTTTAACTGAATGCAAATGTCATACAAAAGTAAGGAATTGAGAAATTATTATTAGGGTTGGGAAAGAGGGCTGGTAAATACAAACCAGTTCTTCTTTCCCTCATGGTGCCACCTTTACACAAGCAGACGCTCAAATGTTCCTTTAAAAAAACTTCTTCCCAGGGGAATGAGGAAATAGAAGGAGGGCAAAGGAGGAAGGGCAGAAATAACAGTTTCATGATCCGAGCACCTGTCCCTAGAAGCTGGCACTTAGGGCACATCTGCACAAGCTCTTGGGTGGATTTAATGTGATCAGCTTAGAGCTTTGGGGTTCCTGCCCTGATTCATTATCAGCTGAAAACTGTTGAAGTGTTTGGCATACCCAAGGTGTATTGGCTGCAGAGTTTTGTCATCTGGTACAGATTGGGGCTCCTCTCCTATGAATGGGCTGTTGGGGCCAGTGTTTTGAGGCTCTGGCCTTGTCTGGGCAATATGGGAAGTTTAGAAGTATCTAAGTGAGGTCCTTACTCTTCTGACTCCCCAAAGGGTCATCTATCAAAAGTTCCTCTTTTCCATCCTCAGTGGCTCAAAAGAATATGCCAGTGTGTAAGGTCATTGTTAAAACAGCTGATGGTGGTGCTGAGGAAGGGCCCCTGCAAAGTCATGTTCTGAGATTGGCCCTGTTCTTGGTCTTGGAGGGAAGGCTTGGCTGATGGGCATGCAACATTGGAGAGGTGTTCAGGACAGGTCCAATTTGCTGTGTTCTGGCCCCCAGGCATTTCAGGGGTCACTCCTCTTCACATGGAGCCGAGGCTGGCTTGTTCCCCCTCTCTGGGAGGGTCATACTTAGTGCGAGCACTTAGGTTGGCTCCATTTCCCCAGGGGTGAGGAAGCCAGCAGCAGGAAAGATTGAGCTGCAGCAGGGAAACCCAAAGGCCAAGTTTTAAGAGTATCTGTTGGGGATGCTGACTTGGTGCTGGTCAGAGTGGGAGCTGAAGCGCTTACTATTTTACAATAAATACTAATAAAATTCTAGATCTATAATAACATTTCAGATCTCTAAAACCATGTGCTTGTAAAAAAGTGGAAAGAGATCAACTTTAAGCCATAAATTCTTGGTAATAGAGGGGTTTTTTTCTATTTATGTTTGATAGATATTTTTGTTTCCAAGAGGAATGTCAACTCCTAATTTCATAATGTATCGTGGACTTAAGAAAATTGAATTTAATAAAAGCCAGAGATGAATGGCATCCTTAAAGGTCCCAACACTTGTCTTTATTAGCAGGACAAACTGCAGGTCTCCAAACACTGCTTCTCTCCAAATGAAAGTTTAAATGAAAAGTACAGTTGTGTCACAGGTTAAATTTCATTGCGGGCCCAGCTAACATTGTTAGTGAGGAGCTGGCTGTATTTGTTTCCTTAGACGCCAGGGCAGCCAAACTCACCAGGCTACGGAGGTCTTTCTGTTGGGGAAGTGTTTCTCCTACTTAGCGGTAGAGGAAGGGTATATCAGAAATGAGCCTGACTCAGATGAGCCCCACCTCAGAGTTAGCACTTGGAAATTTTGGGTATCTGATTTCAAAATACACATTGGGGAACCAGTGTGTATTTTGTGTGTGTGTGCCTCAGTTCTGTTTTTCAGAGCCAAACTCTCCTCTCTGGCCTACTTCCTAGTGCGGTGGGAGGAGAAGCATCACCTAGTTTAAGCAGCAGTCTGGGCTTCCTCTCTGTTCCCTTCTGCCTCCGTCTTGCAGTCTTTCCGCCCTTCCTATCTCTGGGGGCTCCTGTCAGCTTCCCCATCTTTGGGGGCACTCCGGGGAGACCAGTCAACCAGAACCTTTGAATTTCTCAGTCATGAAATCTGGCTGCCTTGATTTGTTCTTCAGTCCTGCTGTGATGTGTTGGATAAAGATGCTTTAAAAATGAGGCCAACAGAGCAGGTATGTTTGGTGGGGAGACGTCAGGCTGCCGTGGAATATCAGGGAGGTGGGCTGTTTCTCCTTCTGTCTCCCCGCTCATCCATTTCCTGAGTGCAGTCGGGTGTCAACGGCTTCTGTGTTGCTTCTTCGGGCTGTCCCTGGAGAGAACCAATTTGCCTTGATTTTAGTGATACTGGAAAGGTCCGCTCCAGAACGGGGGACCTGGGGTAGGGATGCCACTGGGGCTGACTGTGGTGGCCACTGAGTGGGCAAAACCCCCCTCCTCTCTCTGCAGTGGAGGCCTTTTTCACATGCTAATTTTACTCGGAGGATTTTGTTTTTATTTATTTATTTTTATTATTTCCTATTTGTCTCTTCCAGATGTTTTCAGGGCAGTTTTTTTGTGTTGTAAACTAATTCCATTCATGTTTTAAAAATTTATGAAAGCGCTAATAAAAATGTCAAAGTGGTAAAAATGTTAGCTTTTCCTCTGCTTTGATTAAATTTTGCAAACTGTTTTTGAATATTAAAAAGCACTCATTTTTTTTATTCTCTCTCCTGGCTTTCCCTCTTCTCTCCAGCATGTGCGTGCTCTCTCCGGCCCTCTCCCCCCTCTGGCGTGTTCCTTCCTTCCCAGCAGCGATGTATGAGGCAGGCTGCACGGCCGGCGTGCTGCAAGCCTGTTTGCACACCAGGACCTTGGTGCTGTGCATCTCTATTAAATAACGGAGACAAATTAATCTTAGAGACACCAAACAAATTGTCACTCCTCCTCCTTCTCTTCCATTACATTCCAGTGGACTGGGAAGGGCTGGCTAAGTGATTGGGTTGGGGGGGGGGCAGGGGGAGAAGCTGAGGGGTGGGCGTACTGCCTGAAAGAAAGGTGGGAGGGCACTAACTCTTATTACTCTTATTCAGTTTTCTCCTTCTCTTCAGTATCCCCTTTGGCCCCTTTGGCTTTATTTATTATTTATCTTTTTTTTTTTCCTTTTGTAAAAACTAATGAAACTCATCGGCTCTGTTTAAACTTCATATATGGAAGTCTGTGCATTAGTCTGATGGCTGGTTATTTATGTGACTGGAGACCCAGGCCCATTCCAGCGCAGGGACCTGGGCAAGAGGAAGGGGGTCCTACTTTTAGGAGCTCGAGTGAGCAAGCCTCTGCTAGAGAACCAGTTGGGGAAATCAGGGCAGATGTTCCCACTGTCTTCCCTCCCCTTTCCAGAGACAGTGGGAATGGTATATGTGTCGAGTCCCTGGAACCTGTGAGGATGTTACCAGCGGGAGGGTTAGGATTATAACTGAGCTGGCACCATCTCACTCAGTCTTGGGTTTGGCCTGGCAGGAGCTAATGAGTCCAAAACACTCCCCCATTCTTGATTCTGAGTTATTTGAAATGGTTAGTTAAAAAAACTCATTCCTCCTTTTCTGTGCCTTTGCCGTTCCAGGAAATCATCGAGTTCCCCATCCTGAAGCTAAATGGCCGGACCATGGAGATTGAGTCTACCTTTCACATGTATGTCCAGCCCGTAGTCCATCCACAGCTTACTCCCTTCTGTACAGAGGTAAGGGCCCTGGCTGGGCAGCAGGGGTTGCTGGGACGGGAGCTTGGGGATCACTGGTGCTCTATACGGGCTGCTTAGGGAAAGCTTAGGTCTTTTCAGTGGTTAAGGCAGGTGTGCATTGGACCCAGTCAGCTTTTTACAAAACCTGCCACTCCCCTTGGACCAGTGTGGTCATTAGGGGACCCAGGGAGAGCAGTGGCACAATCTGTCCCAGCTTCCCCAACATCTTCCCTTCCTTGTCATCCCTCCCCTTCTTGGTGACCAGGCACTTGGAGTTTAGGAGCAGGATGGTGCCTCTGGGGTTCAGCTTCTTTTCAGCTCCATTTCCCTTAGGGCCCTTGGCAAGAGGTGAAGATTTCAGCTTCTTGGAAGCAGAGGTTATGTTCAGGCTTTCTTAACTTTCTGGTGATGTTTTTCTGTGCTTGAGCAAAGTGGTCCTGTGTGAAGCATTGGCTGAATTTGTGGGAAGCACAGCGCTATCACTGAGGAAAGACAAGAGCAGTCCAAGTTGGGTATGAGGACAGCCTGGCTGAGGCTGAAATGTCCTTATCCTTATCCTAGGCTGGTTCTGTACCCGGCCACCTTGCCAACAGGTCAGTATGGCCCCATTTCACAGATTGTGAAACTGGGACTAACTGAGATCTTGATGCTTGCTGGAGACTCAAAGAGCCATCGGCAGAGAGGAGGTGCCCCTGAAGAGTTTGACTCCCAGGACTGTATGGAGAGGCCTTCTATGGCTGCTTTTCCCTGTGGTGCATCATGTTATTTACTCTGTGGTAGCCACAGGCTGTGTGGTGGAATCACCGGTCAAGTGTGTGTGGCAGAGGTGATGGGAAAACATGAGCGTTTTTGGAATCTTAAGCATTTGGGGTGAGAGTACATTAGAGACTTTGTGCCTTCATTTAGAGACCTACTTTCTCCATATGAACGAAACAGGAGGAAAGAAGTTCTTGAGTAATCCCAAAGCAATCCCTTTGGTGTGGAAGGGGCTGGGGAAGGGCCTGCCTGCACTGCTGGGGGTGCTCAGTGGGCTCTGAGACTGACTTAGCCCAAATATGAGTCTTAAGGGTCTCCCAGGGCTGGATGCCAGTGACCCAGGTGGGCCTTTTGTTGTAGGCATCCATCTGCCAAGGTGTCTAGTCTCTCAAGCCTTTTGTTGTTCCAACCAATGATGTTGAGGCTCTTGCTTCCTCTGGGGTCAACTGTTTTTCCCCCTCTTTCCCCTGGGAATTACCTATACCACTAGGGGGTGCTAATCTGTCCTGTTTGCCCCTTTTGAAAAAAATCATCATTTTAATGATGATGAAGATCCCCTTCCTTATGGGAAGGGAAGGGAAGACTTTCCTTAAACCAGCCAGATACCTGAGCCCTCCACTGGCCTGAAAGTGTAATGTCCTCTTATCCTTTTCTTCCTCCTCCTCTGTGGCCTCCCCCTTGGGGGCTCCAGTTCCAGCTCGCTGCCTGGCATAGACAGGCAGGCCTAAATTTGGGGAAGTTGCTACTTGTTTAGGAATGGAACAGAGCACTGCTGGAACTCAGCCCTGGGCAGGAATGGATGATTGAGAATATTGGGAAAAGGGTTTTTTTTTCAGAGCAGGGCTGCTGCTGCTTCTCTTTGGGGAAGGGGAGGAGGGATTGTGAGACTTTTTTTTTTTTTAATTAATTAATTAATTTATTTATTTATTTATTTTTGGCTGCGTTGGGTCTTTGTTGCTGTGTGCGGGCTTTCTTTAGTTGCAGCAAGCGGGGCGTTGCGGTGGCTTCTCTTGTTGCAGAGCACGGGCTCTAGGTGTGCGGGCTTCAGTAGTTGTGGCACATGGGCTCAGTAGTTGTGGCTCGCGGGCTCTAGAGTGTAGGCTCAGTAGTTGTGGCGCACGGACTTAGTTGCTCTGCGGCATGTGAGATATTCCCGGACCAGGGCTCGAACCTGTGTCTCCTGCATTGGCAGGCGGATTCTTAACCACTGCGCCACCAGGGAAGTCCCGATTGTGAGACTTTGATGAAAGATGTTTCCTTTTTGTAGAAAGTTTCACCCAAGGACACACATACATAATTTGGAGGGTAGTAGGCTTGATGGTGTGGGATCCTCATTACGAAGCCTGCTCTGAAGTGAGGCTGTGGCTGTGCTGTAGGTATGGATTCTGCCATTTTGTCTCAGGCTTCCAGAGCTCAGAACTCTCCCTGGCCTGGTCCCTGCCTTTGCATCCAGCCTCAGATCTCCCTGCTTCGTCTCCCCCTCACTTCCCTCGGTCTGCCTCTGCACGCGATGGTCTTTCTGCCTCTGTGTTGCGCCCACCCTCCTACTTGTCCTCCAGCACCCTGCTCAGGGTCACCTTCTCTGGGAAGCCTTCCTTGAGCCCAGGCTGGGCTGTGCTCACCCCAGCGTAGCACCAATCAGATACATTATACTGCAGTCATTTGTCCATCTCCCCACTAGATTGTGAGTTTCTTGAGGGCAGAAACTAGATCTGATCCATCTCGGTCCCATCTTTAGGGCCTGGCACCAAGTAAAAATACATGTTCCTTGAATGAATATTGTCAAGGAGTTTTTCAACCACACCTTGCCTCCCCTCAGAGTAGCTGTACTGCTGACTTGCTCTTTTGAGTAAGTAAAGTCTTCTTTGTAAAACCTCAGATCATCTAAATATTGCCCCACCTTCATACTAGATGGATTGTAATGCAAAGAGAGGCATGGACACGGGACGGGGCTGTCATTCTCAGACCTCATCCAATCTGGTGGTAGTTGCCTTTGCGGGTCGGGAGGGAGGTCATTATGGCCAGAAGGAAACTTTTATTAGTAAGTGTGAGGAACAAAAACCTCCAGATTTTCCTAAGCAGCTCCTCTGGTAGGATTTTCTCTCTTGCACAAGAAGTGTTTTAAGAACCCTGGCCATGTGTGTACACGCACAAGCACATGCTTGTGTTGGGAGAGAGACAGGCTCAGTGCTGGGCAGCAGGAAGAGGGATTCTGCCTTGAGTGAGTCTGCAGCCCACATGTAGACACTCTTACTGCTCTGTGTAATGAACATGTTGTTAGCTTTCTTGAGGTCCTTTCTTAGTTCCAGTTGATAGTTGGTCTGGAGACATGGTTCTGACAGAGATAGGATGGGATGTGTTTCTTTCCTTTCCCTACCACCTCTAGAATCTGCTCCAACTCATCAGATCTCTGTCTCTAGCAGCTGGGCTGACCATGTGCAGTCTTTTTTGTTGTTGTTGTCATTGTGAAAAAAAAACTAGGAAAAATACCCATTTTGCTAACTGCCAGTAAAGGGCTTTGTCTTGCACCTGTACTTGTAAAGGGTGAGATTTATTGGTCTCTTTGTCTGAGGAGAAAGAGTGGGTCTGATTATCAGATTGCACACCAGAGACAAGTGCTTATGTAATCAACAAACTGTCTTGGTGTCAGAATACGATTGTGCTGGAGATAAACTGTGAAGGGAGAAAGCACTGGATGCTGACATGCTATTGGCACCGAGTGTCCTGGGCTGCTTCGTGTAGTTGCCAGTCTTTATGAGGAAGCCAGCTCGTTCCTGGACAAAGCCCTTGTGCGGGAGGGGATCTCAGTAACCAGCCATGTTATCAGTCAGGGTCAAAAGCCCCTCGCCTTGTGGTTTCTGAGTCTGGAGAAGCGGGAGTTAATCTGTAATCCCTCAGTGAAAGGAGCCACAGAGCATACATTAATTCTTCCTCTCACCTCTCCTGCTTTAAGTGGTTAAGGTCTCTGAGCTCTGTTTAGCCTGTGAGCCCTGGTTCTCAGCTTAATAAATACTTGGCTTTGCTCTAGTACCTTTCATTGTGAGGCTGTGAAAGCTTTTTACAAACATATATTAACCCAAGTGGGAATGGGCTTAAACAGCAGCATGAAAGATTTAGGTTAGGCATAAGGTATAACTTCCCAGTATTTATTTTATTATATTGTCTCTCTTCCTCACAGTTTGTGGTACAAGTCTTATAGGTCGTCAGTATCAGGTACAGGGACTGACTTTTAAGATTTCACCCCCTCTTCATCCAGTGCCTTGGCAGAGCTGATAAGATGTGGTCCATTGTTGGAGGCATTAATGCGGGGGAGTGAGGCCTGCCCCTGAAAGGATCTCCAGCCCCTGTATCTCTGGGGGTTGAGTTCAAGTCCTTCAGCTGTAAGCCGTAAGCCATGTCCTGCTGGACATGGCGGTCTGGGAAGCATGGAGAGGGAGGGAGCTGAGCTCACTAGGCTCCTCCCAGGCTGATGATTCTGGGATTGCTGAGCCCTGGAGAGGAGTGTGAGAGAGCCCCAGGATCTGGGAGGCTCCCACCCTCACCACACCCCAGGGTGGGAAGAGGTAGGCCTAGTCTGTGGTGAGAGACCATGCAGAGCAGTGCTCCAGTTTTTCTTTTCAGTGTAGTGCTTTTCCTGGGGCCCAGGGAAGGTGCTTGTGCACCTTGTACACAAGTGCTGACCTAAGTCCCATCTCCACGGAGGGAGGGTTCTTGGTAAGGGTGCCATTGGTTTCCTGTGTAAGCGAGACTTTCTGGAAGCCCTTCAGTGTTCATCTGAGTGACCCTTGGTGGGAGCCAAGAGAAGGAGTAGACCTAACCTTGCCCCAGGAAACTCAGACTGGACATGAGACTGTACACAGACCCTGGGGCTTTCCAAGAAGAATGGCTGTGGGCCCTCTTTTCCAGGATAGTCCTGACCCAAAGCCCCAGCTCCAGGCTTGGGGATGTGACTCGGCCCTGGGAGAACTGAGCAGGAGAGAAGCTGGGCGAGAAAGGGCAGTGGTGGGTGCATGGGTGCCAGCCAGTCATCTGGCTATTGGACCTGGAGTTGGCAACAGGCCTACTCTGGACTCTGGCCCCTGCATGAGACAAAACACAGGGCTCTTCCTGCTCAGTGTGTGGGTCGGGAAGGCCGACAGGCTCTGGGTGCTGGCTGGACTGGGCCAGGACGGGGCTGCCAAGAAGAACGCAGATTCCACAAGGGCAGGGTTTCCACGCTTTTCTTCACTGCTGGATCCCCGCTTCCCAGAATGGGCCCCAGCCTCTCCAGGAGTAGATGTTGACTAAATAAAAGGAGGAGTCTTAGCACTCCAAGATGAAAGCTGCAGACCCTGGGCTCTTCCCCATCCCCACCCCCAGCCCTCAGGGGACCGACCACCTTTTCTTCTCTTTGGCTCAGGCCCTCCCTCTGCTGGGCAGTTCTTTGGTCTCCCAAGCAAGGAAAGGGTGTGGAGGTGCCAGCCGGGTGGGCATGCTGTGGGTTAAAGCCTCGCGAAACAACAGTGTAGTTAATCTTTCTAATTTATTTTCCTTTTAGACCATGGGAAGTCTGTAGGCAGCAGCTGTTACCCAATTAAAATACAGATTAATATAAAAACAGTTTCTGGAATATAAAATAGAGTGGCTGTGTCCTTACACTTCCTTAAAATACCACCTAATAATGACTTGATGAACTACAGAAACCCACCTAGAGGAACTCAGCGTTCTTAAAATGAAAATTTCTTCCCTAAAAGGTGTGTATTACCATTCCATGTAAGTCGCTATGAGAAAATAACCTTCCCTCTTAGAGCCAGCGGTTTCTGTGAGTTGGGTATTTGGTATTCATTAAATGTAATTATAGTTTAATTGGAGTTTAATCCCCACCCCCCGCACTTAAAAAAAAAAAAAAAAGTTTCCAAGCAGGCCTGAGATGCTACTCTGTCTGGAAGTGGCTGGGGGCATGTTGGCCACCGTGATTTCCAGCTGGCCCCGCGTCTGTGCAGGGGGCCTCCTGCCACAAGCCTTCCAGGCAGCCTATCTAGTCTGCGCTTGAGGGATATTCTCCACTTCAAAACAAAACAAAGCAACAAGCTGGTTTGAACTCAGGCCTGACCTGGGTGGAGCGGAGGCCCTTGAGTCAGAAATTCTCTAGACTAGGTTCGTAGGCTTTTTTGTCTGCTAAAGGTGCCTGTTTCCTGCTTGGCTAGCTGGTATTGAGGGCCCAGGTATGCGGGGTGAAGGGTGGATGCCTGGGGGGCTCCCCCGGCCCATTGCTGGTTTCAGAGGGGGAAGTGCTGGACACCGGCGCTCAGAGAAGGGGTGGACTTGGAACCAAGTGTGCTGGTCCCGTGTGAGCATTCCCCGAGTTCTGCAGGAACTTCTGAGAAGCTTGGAGGTGAATTCACTGTAATTCGGGGGGAGTTATTGAGCCTATTGAATTCAAAAGACACATAAAATCAAATTTTCTGCAAAATGAAAGCTGAAACAGGTCTGAGACCCACTCCGTGGTCCGTATGTGGATGTGTTCCCCCATCTCGGGGCAGGAACTTGTGGGGAAACTTGATTCCCAAGGCTTCTGTCAGGTTCGGAGCCTACAGCTGTGCAGGTCAGAGTCTTTTACGGTAGAAGGAGAAAAACAGAAAGGAAAGGATCCAGTCCAGCTTTGAGTCCCTGCGCCCTGGTTTTCCCACCCATCGGCTATTTCTCTTTTCTTTCAGCTCACCGGGATTATTCAAGCCATGGTGGATGGTCAGCCAAGCCTGCAGCAAGTGCTGGAGGTAGGTTGAGTGACCTTTAATTCCTGACCTCTGACCCCTTCCTGCTGCCTTCCTCTCCCTCCCCTCATGAGAACGTAGCCGTGTAATTTGACTATGATTATGGCTTGATTAGAATAACATTTGCTGTCACATCAGTGACATGCTGTTGAGAGTATTGAACCATTGATCTGTCATCTCCAGCTGTTCCCATCAGGGTTACTGACAAGATGTCCGAGTGCCACCGGGGGTTGGTGGAGGCCCCGCCAGCTCCCGGCCCATGGCTGTGCTGGCTGGCGGCTCTGGCGGCTCGGGCAGCCCGCGCTGGGCGGCTGGGAGTAGGGGAGCCAAGCTGCAGCACTGCGGGCTGGCCCCGGGGACTGGAGGTGTTTTTGTTTAGCTTTAGTGTTGGCTTCCTGTGGCATGTGAGCACTTCATTAACTCACGCAGAACTCCCCATCGATGGCTTTTGTTTGCTGTCAGCTCCTCCAGGAGGTGCGGCCGGCCCGCCTGCCCCACTGCAGCTTGCCGCTGGATGCATCGTGCCTGTCAGGGGTGCAGAGGCTGCGCTGGGTAATGATTCCTAATCAGAATAATTACAACAATTGCCTATGTGAGGAAAATCAAATTAAAGGCTTTAGAACCCTTGGCAGAGACCACACTTCTGGGATGTTCTCCTCCGGGAGCTGGAAAAGGTTAAGATGCTGCCGCTTGTGCTCCAGCCTGAGGGAGACAGGCAGCGGTGCTTGGCCTCCGCTCGTCTCCCACCCCCGCGGGCCTGGGTTTTCAGAGAGGGAGAAAGGTCCCCCTCCCACTCCCTTCTCTAGCAGGAGGAGAGAAGAGGAAAAGCCTGTGGCTCTCCTTAGGTGCTTTATTTATCTTTAAGAGCAATAAACCCAAAGCTCAGCCCCTATCACAGGAGAGAGCAGAGTGTCTGGAGGATAGCAGAGCGCATCTGCATCGGAGGTCCACCTGGAGGGAGCAGGGTGGTGGAGAGGGAGGAAGATCTCTTTCTTGAGCCTAGAGGCCTGTCCCATGGGAGAGAGAAATGCAGACTGAATTTCCTGGGGCTCCTCAGGATGGAACTAGGGCCAGAGAGAGAGGTCTAGGCTCACCCAGTGGCCGAGTGTGCACCCTGTCCCAGGGAGCGTGCAGGCCCAGGCTCTGTGGCTGGTCAGGCTCTTGTGGGGTTGGGAGAAGATGGGCTCTGAGGTGTCTCCCAGCCCCACTGACCCTCGTTTTTGGGTGGGGAGATTCACCCCTATGACTAAGGGGGGTCCTCAGCCTGGACTGCTCCCTCCAAGCCCAGACTCAAGGAGAAAGAGGGGACCCTTCCTTCCCTATCTCCCAGCCAGCATCCCAGAGCGAGGCCAGGGAGGCAGGCAGCTTTTCCCTGGAGTGTCTCTGGCTGGGATCCCAGGAGGAAGATGCTTATTCTGGGCCAGCACCAAACCAGGGCTATTGAGGTTATGGAGTTTTCTCCATGGTGGCGCTGGTTGAGGGAGAGATTGTTCTTCAGAAGGCTTCCTCCTGCTGACCCCAGGCCAGCTCTGGAGCAGGACGCTCAGAGGATTCTGAGTCTCACCCAGGAAGCTACTTTCTGCTGTTTCAGCGTACTTTGGGGGTGAAGAGGGGGAGATTCCTGGCACTGGCCTAGATAGGAAGTCTCCGGCAGGACAAGGAGACCAGACCGGGCTCTACTCTTTCCCATTAGCCCTGAGTTGGTTATAGAGCTGAAGAGCTAGTTCTTGTCCTAAGCAAGGCCCTGAGCAGATGGCCAGTTAGATGTTTGCCTGACACATTTGTTCTAAGCAGGGCTCAGTCTGCATTCCTCTAGACCTTCAATAGCCAGGAGGGCTGGCTGATTGGGGCTTGTCTTGGTGGTCCCTCCAACCCTTTATCCATTCAAACAGGAAGGGAAGGAAAAGGACAGGCCTGATTCCAAAAGCATCACTTTCCTGGACAGGCTCGTAGCAGAAGCTGCTCACTAAATATCTGCTGCATGAGTGAATGGCCTCGGCCCTAAGCTTCCAAGAGGCAGTAAGTGCTTCTCATGGTGAAGCCCTGGTCTTGCTGGGCATTGCCTCCTGACAGTCCTGTCCTGTCCTGTCCTGCTCTCTTTTCCAGGACCACTGTGCAGGAATTGGGGCGTTGGGGAGCCCCCTAGCAGGTGGGGCACTTACCTTGGGGATTTAAGGCCAGTGAACTGGAGCGAGATTAGCTGACTTAGGGACCTCCAGGTTTGCCTTACCTCTTTTCTTATGTAAAGTTTGCCTTATTTTCTTTAGGTGACCCTGGGGAAGGGATGCATGTGTGCGTGCATGTGTGTGTGTGTCGTGCAAGGGTTTGGGCTAGAGTGACTGGGGAGACAAACCATTCAGCAGTGGCAGGTCCAGAATTTAGCTGCTGGGGAGACCCTCGGGCTGAGGAGGATTCTCTGGTGTGCAGACTGTGAAGAGGGTCTGCAGAGTCCGGTACTGAGGAGCGGCCCTGATGCCCCAGGAGATAGGGCTGCTGTAGCCGTGGACCTAGATGGGATCCTGGGCCCTGTTCCAGCACTGCTTCAGCATGGGCCAGGCCTCCAGAATCTCTGCGGTTCCAGGGAGCCCAGGATTACCATGGGGTCTCCATTACCTGCTGGGCACCCAAGGCCCTTCACAGTCTGGCCTAACCTAGTTCCCCAGCCTCAGTTCCTGCCCTTCCTTTCAATCACAGCGGACTCCAGTCACATTATTTCTTACTCACATTTTAATCAAGAAGACACTGTGCTGGGTTAGGGATTAAGACGGTGAATGAGACAGCTAAGAGTCCCTGCCTTTGTGATGCTGATAGTCTGGTGGGGAAGGCAGACATTAAACAGACAATTGCTAATCAGATACAAAATGTCTGTGCCTAAGCCTCTGCCTCTGCCTGGAGTGTCCTTTCCTGCGTTCCATGCTGTCAAGCAAACTCTTAGTTTTGTCATCAAGCCCTTAGTTCAGTCATCTTTATGAAGCCTTTCTGACTCCTTTCCCTGTAAAAGTTAGGGCTAGCCTCTGCCTCTTCTTGGTCTGATGGCATCCTGGGTACTTCTGCATTGCTGCCTCTATTATATTGTATTAAGATGATCTGTCTTTCTCCCCTTCCCAGCCTACTGTCTATTTTTAGGTAGGCACTTAATACATTATCACATATAATTCTCAAAACAACCCTGTAAGGTTAGTCATCCTACCTCGTTTTATAGATGACGGAAACTGAAGTTCAGAGGGGTTATATGACTTTTAAATGACTTCCCATCAGTGACACAGCCAGGATATGGAAGAGCCAAGGTTAGAACCCAGATGTGTCTGACTTTCAATCCCACGTTTCTAACGACTACGCAATATAGCCTTTAAAAATAATCCTCCTGTGTGAGCGGAGCAACAGTGTAATCTGCTGCACGCTTGCCCCATGCCTGGGATCTTCTGAAAAACAGGCAATGCTTCATGAATTCTTTATGATAATTTTCTCGGTATATACTGATTTTAGTATTTGTACTTCCAGTGTGAGGCAAATAATAAAATGGATCAAAGGGATGAAGGGGAAGAAAGACTTAAAGTGTGTTTTGGAGTAGTTTCTTTCCCTGTCTAGGAACTGAGCTCAGCCTTCAAAAGATTCCGCTGAATTCGAATCCCCAACCAGGAGAGGAGAAATACAAAGTCTGGGGCCAGTTTATGAGCTTCTAGCGACTGGAGCAGGCAGTGCTATCCCAGTTGTCAAGGTGGGCCTACAGCCCGGCAGAGGAGCCTCTTCTGCTAGACTCATGGTGAAAATTAACTTCACCTTCATTTGGGGAATAACCAAATTAATAAATTTGGTTAGTAGACATTTGGTGGGAGGGTGGAATGAAGAAATGAGCGAATGAACGTGTGGATTGGAGTTCCCTGCATGGGGCCTCCTCCCAGCCTGTTCTCGTGGCCCAGGACAGCCTGTGTCTGTGCTAGGCTGTGCCTTTGTCTGAGGACCAGAGGTACGTGGACTGACCTCCTGGGATCTGTCCTTATCCTGTCCAGGGTGGGCTGCCAGGCACTGGGGGAGTGGAGGGGCTCCCTGCCCCCCACCACTTGGGCTGTGGGATCTGCCTGCAGGGATTGTCCTGCAAGGGCCTCCAAAGTTCTGAGCCAAGACTGAGAGCCCAGAGTGGAGGGATAAGATTACAGTTTTCTCCTGCTCTGATTACAAGCAGCTTATCTGCGTTTCACTGTGTGGCTCTTCACAGACTCAGAAAAAAAAAAGGAAAATCTCATCTGTTCTTGTTGTGTACTTTTCAGAGGGTCGATGAGTGGATGGCGAAGGAAGGCCTCTTAGATCCAAACGTCAAGTCAATTTTTGTCACCTGTGGAGACTGGGACTTAAAAGTCATGTGAGTATGAGCAGGACTCCTTTGCTGGCAGGGCTTGGAATCTGCGGGACCAGGTTTTGCTTTTCTCAGGCTCAAATGTCCAAGCCTCAGGGCACCTGGGTCAGGGAGTCCCTGGATTTTGGGGTCAGTAGGGCAAGATGAGGGCTGGGACCCCTGCCTTCTGCCTCTAGAACCAGGAGTGGACAAGCCAAGTACCCTACTAGTACTGCTGTTGCCTTCTTGCTTTTGCCAGGGCAGCCCTTCCTGTTGTGGAGCTACATGTTATTGCCCTGAAAAGAAGGAGGTAAAAGAGGGTCTTAAATTTTTTTCTAAACCAAATACATAGTATTTACTGTTCCAAATGCTTTGGAAATAGTAACTCATTTACTAACCCTAGGGATTCTTGTTATTCTTATTTTATAGCTGAAGACCTTAAGGCACAGAGAGGTTAAGTAACTTGCCCAAGAACACACAGAGCCAGAATTCAGACCCAGGCAACCTGGCTCCAGGGTCCATTCTCTTAACCATTATACTAGGCTAGGCTCTTATCTGGGATACGAGGCCCTGACGGTCCCACGGAGAGCCCAGTGTGGGGATGAGAGAGGGATGCTTCTAGGAAGCTGCCCAGGTCGCCAGCCTCCTCTTTCCTCCTTTGTCGTCACTGCTTTTTCTCCTTTGTCTCCTGATCCTGTCCCAGTTATGGAAGACAGAACTGGTTCCTTTGCTGGGTTGACACTTCTGCCTCTTGGCTATCCTCCTGGATACCTGGCTTCAGAGAGCCCCCAGGGAACTAAAGCGGGGTGGAGGTGGTGGGGCACTGTTTGCTGAGGATTGATAGAATCGATACCTCTGTGTTCTTTGTGACTGAAGGTGGCAGCAAGCACTCTGTGTGTGTGTGTGTGTGTGTGTGTGTGTGAGCTTTTGAACATAGGGTAGGGTATTGGCCGGGGTGGGGAGTCGTGGCTCTAGAGTGACATTTCCTACAAATTCAGGCATTACTTTCTCACCAAGATCCTTTTTATGCCTTTTGGATGCTGGGCATTGAGGTGAAGTTCTGCACGCAGGTGGCTGTCCAGCCTGCTCTTGGACCCAACCCTCTAGGTGAGGCGGGAGGAAGGGCAGGCCTGGATCACATAAGCGCCTGTGCACCTGTCTCCCTCAGCACCTAGGTCGTGTGCACGCTGACTGCACACCACACGCTCCGGAGCTCCCGTTGTCGCTCGTTGTCAGGGAAATTACAGTGGCTGGGCCTGGAGGCAGAGCTGAGTCCGGGGAGGGTTCCGCGGAGAAGGTGAGGAGGAGGAAGGCTGTTGCTCTGTTACGGCATCCTGGGCAGCTTTGAGCGCTCGAAGTGGGAAGGGGCTTAACGAGGAGCTCCAGCACAGGAGAAGCTATCTGGGGTGGGGCGGGATTCAGGCTGACACCCAGAGTTCTGGGGCTCTTGTGGCCCAGACCAGAGGCCCAGTTTCTCCAGGTAGCCTTCTGAGACTCCCACTCTCCCAGTGGCTTTCTCTCTTTGGTGTGTTCATGTCCCAAACACCCAGTTTCAGCATCTTCTGTGATAGCTGTGAGTGGTGTGTACTTATATGTGTATATGAAAGCTTTCCTGTGCGTGATGTTGGGGACCGTCGGGTTGGTTTCTGCATGAGAAGGAGAGGAGATGCTGTCTTCCTTGGGTCTGGCCTGCGCTGGCCTGCAGCACCAGTTCAGGCCTTGGCACGGTAGGCCCTGGACAGATTTTGGTGACTCAGGAGGCTGCTTTGCATCTTCACGAGAACTGGTGTAATCAAGAAGAGGGATAGGGTTGGGGAATCAAATCACACATAAAAGGAAATCAGATGTTAATGAGCACATACTATATTTCACTCAGTCCTCCTAACTGCCTTCTCGGGTAGGAGGTGGTGTCTCCCTTTTATAGATGAAAAAAACAAAGCACAATTAAAAACCGAGGCTCAAATTGGCAGACTCAGAGGTAGGCAGAATTGAATTCTTAAGGCCACATAGCTTCCAAAAGAGATGATTCCTGCGGACTTTGGTGGCTGGTTTGGGTCTGGCTTGGGAAGACCAGCGAAGCTGTGAAAGCCAGTGAGCAGGGAGGTGGCAGGTGGCGGGTGGCTGGGGGAGGAGAGCTCTGTGTCTGCCTTTTAGAAGCAGGACCCCACATAACTGCTGGGAAGGCTCTTAATTAAATGTGTAACAAAATAAAAACAGCCAGAGAGGAAATCTAAGTAGTGCTGCGTGACAGCGCACAGCTTTTCCATGTTCCTGGAGCCTCTCGTCAGATGGCTGTCGTCGGAACCATCACCTTCTCACACGCCTGGTAAAGCCTGCTGATGAGCCTGACAAGGGTGGTGTTAAACTGACACCCACAACTTGTTAGTATGTGGCTCACTTCTTATTTTGACATCCATTTTCAGATTTAACTAAGTCTAAGGAACTTGGCAAATATTTTCATTTCCCACTCTAGTCTCTCAGAGCCATGGTTCCCTCTCATTGCTGTCCTTCCTCTCTCTCCCAGCCCCCCTCTCCCTCCAACCAACTTCACACCACTTATGTTGGAAAGGGCCTGATTAGTGAGGCACTGAGAAACGGGGACTGAAGTGGCAGCGGAAATCCCACTGGAGAAAAGAAATCTGCTCCCATCCTGACAAAATCATTTTGTGTCCATCTTTGGTCAGTCTGAATGCGTTGACACTCAGTTTTACATGGGCTTTGATGCTATCATCACAGATCCTGCTATGGTGGGTTTTAATTTAGGGGGTGCAGATTTAATTTTCCTTCTAAACCTGTTTAAGAAACGACACTCGTGGTTTTGGCTCTTGGTCAGCTTGCCTTTCCTACCTGACCTACCTTTCCTTTGCCTTACCTGGTATTTCTTGAAGCTCCTTGTAGAGTTTAGTGTTTTCACCAATTTTCTCTCTTTTCCACTTACCCAGGCTCTCTGTATTGTCTCTGTAAAGGGCTTCTACCTTCGGCATGGTGGGAGGATAGGGCGGATGCGGAGTGAGGAGTGACACTGGCACAGGTGCTGCCCTTGAGGAACTCAGCTTTTCACCTGTAGCTTGGAGACCTGTGTTTACCAGCTGAATAGCACAGGTAGCTGAGAAGCTAGACCAAAGGCTTTTCCAGTGACCTGTGGGTCTGAGATCAGGAGGACGGGGGTGTGGGCTGGGAGTGGGGGACAAGGAAGAGCTGATATGAGGTTGGACCTGGTCCTTGGTGCCGTCTGGGAAGAGGCCCTTTGGAGGAGAGGGGCAGGATCATCAGACACCGCTGTGGGGAAGCAGGGCCCAGGGGTCTGCTCAAGGTCTGCTGAGAGGGTCCTCCTCCCCCTCCCCCTCAGCTTTGGAATAGCGAGTTTTCCTGCCATTGGAGGTCGACTGTGAATGCGGGGCTGGCATTTGACTTGAGTGTTTTCCTTGCTTTCCTTGTGAGGTGTGCATACCACACCCCTCTGTTGGTGAAAGTCTGGCGATCAAGAGATACTTGCTCAACACTTAACATTATTTTGTGTGAGACCATCTGAACTAATTTTGCAACAAAAAACTCAGCCACCTGGGTAGAAAGCTTTCTGAAAAAAGAATGATAATTTATAAGAGTGCCAACTGGGGGAAAGCACTTAATACTATGCTGTCCAGCCAAAGGAAATGAGATCTATTCCAATTACTTCAGTACTCTGACATGAAGTTTTTTGTGTTATTTTGTTCTTTATTCATCATGAAGAAGACCAATCAGGAGGCAGGTGGAAGCATCTGTGTAAAAGTCACACCTGAATTCACACTCTTTTTTTTTTTTTCAGATGACTGAACCCTTTCCAGACTACATAGGTCTCCCTTCTTGTTGTTTCAAGTACAAACAAACATGATGTCTCTGATTGAAAAAAAAAGACACTTGCTCATATTACCCTACTCACTGCTTGATTTGGGGGCATGCACTCAATGGGGACTACTGAGGGTCATGCAGCCAAGACTGTGGAAGAGCAGAGACTGCTGTCACCTGGGGTGAAATCCCATGGCGGTGGAAGCACCCACCTGGGGAGCATTGTGGGGCAGGGACTGTCTCGTGGGGCATGTAGATGAAGGCTGAAATGCTGAGCCGGTGACATGCTTGATGGGGGTCAGACTGGGCCCTCTTGGCATCATTCAGCAGAGCTGACCACTTCATCCTTCTTGAAGCACTCTTCATTTCTACTTATGTCTCCTGTTTCTCTGACTTTTCCTTCACAGTCCTTTTGGCAGATTCTTCTTTCCTTTTTTCTTAAATTTGGTGTTTCTTAAATATTGGTATTTCTTCGACCTCTCTCCTAGCTGTCTTTTCTTTTTATCCGACACACTCACACTTACCAGGGTGATCTAATCTATTCCCCAGCTTCAGTTATTCTCTGTATGCTGTCTTCTCATCTTTTCCTCCATCTGAGAAGTGGGAACTGACATGGCAGCAGTGATCCCACTGGAGAAAAGGAATCGGCTCCATCTGCCATCTGAACTCCAAGCCTTCATATCCAGCTCCTATTCTTTCTCTTACCTAGATATACACAGACCCCTTAAAGCTCAGGTGTTACTTTTCTCCCAACACCTTGTCCTCCAGCATTCTCTTAAATAATGACTGACTGGTACCATCTACTCAGTAGTTATGTCAGAAACCTGAGAATCACCCTTGGTTCCTCCCTTTAGCCATAACAAATTAATTGCCAAATCCTATTGATCCTTTGTCCCAGAGGTTTCTCAGTCTTTGCCTTCTTTCCAAACCCACTACCACTGCCCTAGTTCAGGTCACCATATTCTTCTTGGATTCCTATGAAAGTGTTCTTTCTCACTGGTCTCTCTGACTGTCTTGCTTCTTCTGTTCCTTTCTCCTGATTGTAGCAGATTACATCACACCCGCTTAGCAGCCTTCAAGGCTTCCCCTTGCCCTCCAGGCAAAGTCACACTGTTTATTGGAGCTTTCAAGGCTCTTGTTTATTACTCTAGCCTCATCTCTTGATGCTGTCTATGTATTCAGTCCCCACCCCAGCCAGATGCTCTAACTGGCCAATTCCTAAGGATCCCTTCTAACGTCTTTCTCCAGGTGGCTTCCTGTGTGTTCTTGGAGCACATGTGCTTATTGATACGTGAAAGTGTGCTGTAGCTGCCTCAGCTTGTCTGTCTCTTTCCCTAGATTGTGGGCACCAGTACAACCCTAGGACAATGCTTGACATGTAGTAGTTGTTCAATAAATGTGTGTTGAATAAATGACAACTAAGTTATGGAGTGGGCCTGTGGAATACCCTGCTCAGGAAGAATGGCAGAGGGTCATAGTGGGTAGGTTCAGGGAGAATGGAATGGAAGAGGAAACCTCGGGCCCTCCTGCACCAGCCTGAGTGTGAGGGGTTAGAGGACCGTTCTGCTAGTGCCAAGAAGCTCCTGGGTTGCCCCTGCCAGCACTGGGTGTTGGGCCCTCCACGGTGGGTACTGGGTGAGATGGCGTAGGGGGGCCTGGGCGAGGGAGGAGGAGTTTGGTCCTAGGCGCAGTGTGAAGGGCTTTCTCTGAGGCATTTGTGCCCCCAGGACTGAGGGCTGGGACTGCTCTGGAAAAGTTACATCAGGTAATAAAGATAGCCAGCACTTATTGAGCACTTACTACATCCCAGGAGTCCTGCTGTGCTATTTATACATTAATCTCATTTAACCCTTACTACAATCCAATGAAAAACATTATTTTTGTAACTTTTTTTTTTAACAAATGAGGAAACTGGGGCCCAGAGAGATAAGTAATTTGTCGAGGGCACACAACCAATTTGTGGCAGGGATTTGAATTCTAGAAGCCATGCGTTTGACCGCTCTGCCATCTGACGGTCTGCTTCTATCTTCCTTCACGGCCCATGGCTTTGTGGTTGGTGGGAACGCCCTTCCTCCTCTCCTTTGTTCGCAACTGAATGGCAGAGCCTCGGGATGTTCTCTGACACCCTCGGCTTCTGGTACCTGGTCTGGTGTTGGCGGAGGTCTGGACTCTTATGATCATTTTGCTATGGGGACGTGGTTGGCCAGGAGGTGTGGTGGGGGATGACTTGGGGCTGTCTGAGAACCTCTTTGCTGAGCTACAGATGAATGAATCCTCAGATCTGTTTTAAGGAAACCACTGCCAATATCACTTTGGACACCTCTATCCTGTAGTATGTTTGGAAGCACGTGGGGCATCTCGTCGTGTCTTTAAGCTCATGAAAACGTGTCTCTTGTCCATGGGTTTGCCAGTTGGTCTCAGCACTGAGCTGTATCACCTTTGATTAGCAGCCTGCTGGGGGAAGGGGCTTGAGTAAGAACTCCCTGGCAGTCCTGACTTGTCTCATTTCCTGATACTTTTATCTGTCACTGCAAGCGCTTGGGCTCCCCTCCTGAACTAATTAAGTTTGCATGTGTTTAGACACATTGCCAAATAGGGCTTAGCAAAGCAGAACTGAGCTACATCTCTTTCTGAGTAGGGAAGGAAGGGTACATGAATGCTCCACCACGAGGACCGGGAGAAGTGTGGGTGACATGGAGCCGGTGTGTACAGATGATAAGCATTCTGCCCTGGCCTCCTTGGGACACAGCAGGCCTTCAAAGCAACCTTCTGACTAGCTGGCAGCAGCAGGTGAGGGCCCACCCTCCAGCTCTCTTAGTGAATTGGCGTCCTAAGAGGGCTGAGGATGGAAAGAGGGCAGGCTCTGAGTAGGATTCTTCTCCTAAGCACAAGCAAAACTGAACATCAAGTTTAGTGGGATTTGCAGGGGGAGTTTGTAGGCCTGTGTGCCGTTTGCTGCCGGCCTGAACCTACCCAGCTCCATGGCCTAAAATCACTTGTGTGGCTAGCGGAGTGCAGGGTGGCCTTCTTTCCAGGTCTGTGAGAAGTACATTGGAAACGTGGACCACTGAAGGCCGCACTTTCCTTTTTGCCTTGAAGACCCCAGACCACCCTGCACAGTCTGATGATCCCTGTGAAGTGGCGCCAGGGGGAGGGAAGGAGAGTCATATTGCACAGGATCTCCCCACCCTGGATGTAGGGTTCAGCCTAATGGGTCACCACGGTGAGGTGATGGCCGCCAGCATGTTTCCGTGTCAGACCGATGCCTGCCTTTTACCTAGCGCTGGGTAGCCTGAGGTCTGAGATGTCCCGTGGCATCCTGCCCACACAGCAGCAGACACGGGGCCTTACCATGTTGTGGAGTCCTCCTCTGAGGTAGGGAGTGAGGGTATTTCCTACAGAAAGCAGGAGAAACAGCCGACTGCCATGGTCAGGGCCTCGGTCCCATAGCTGTGAGGCCAATGGGTCAGCTTCCTGGCCATGAAGAGGTTCTCAGTGGATGAGATCAGCTCAGAGTCAGGGTAGGCTCCCAGTGCACACAAAGTGTGTGCGGACGGGGTGGGGAGAGGGTTCTGGAGGTTGTATAGGAATTCTGGGCCTTTGAGCTGCAGCCTAAGCCCAGAGAGAACGAGAACCAGACCTTCTGCCCTCCCTTCGGCTTCCCTAGAGCCCTCTCGTCAGCAGAGGTACATGGGGTTAGCCCCAAGAAGGCAGCTTGCGTTGATGGGGTCATGTTTCAGCTGCAGCTAATCCAAGTCACTCGATATAAATCTCTCCCTGCTGCCTCTCCCCTCCCTCCCATCCCCAACCCACAGACAGGGAAATGAGTCCTGGCCCTCGCCCTGAATACATCATGGCAGGCCTGCCTCTAATGAGAGAGGGCCATTCATTGTGGGGTGAAGCTCCCTGCAGAGCCTGGGATGCCATTAATTAAAGGAGAGCCACCTGAAGCCAGTGGTGCGGCGCAGCCTGCCACGCTCAGATGGAGCGGTGGTGGGGTAGCCTCGTTAGCCTGACAGCTCCTTGGGCCCCGAGTTCCTGGGCGCGGAGGAGCGAGGGGTGCCCCGCCTCCACCTGAGGGCTCACGGCCTCTGGGGCCAGCCTCGTCGCAGATGCAGGAGGGCCCCTTCCTGCACCTGTCCTGGGGCCTGGACCTGGCAGGAAAGGGGCGCCTGATGGCAGGCTTGGCTGGGGATTATCCATTTCCTTTGGGCAGGCCTCAGGGCAGGAGCAGGCTTCTTTGGAGCCCGAGCAGGCTCCTGGCTCCCGGCTCCCGGTCTGCGCTCCCTTCCCGCTCTTCTGCATGTGGTCCTGGAGCTGCAGGTCAGTGGGTGGCACAGCCTGAGGCCTTCCTTCAAAGCCTGAGTCCACGGAAGCTGGTGTGCCCTGGAAGGACCTTGGGCCTGCAGGGGCACTCGGGGAGAGAGAAGTCCTGTCGTCGGGTCTGCGAGCACGGCCCGTCACAGGCAGACAGAGCCTCTGGTGTTCCACTTTCTGGGCATTTCTAGGCTGAAGGGTGGGGCCCCAGTGGCAGCCTCATCTCCTCACCCCCTGGAAGGTGTCAGAGGGTCTAAAGCGCTTTAGTGATTATAGGAATCCCTGGAATGGAAGTTTTGCTCAGTTAAAACCCTGATAAAAGATGGAGATGTTTATGTAGTGACTGACCAGGCGTTGAGATGTTTATGGTGGTGGCAGCCTCCTGCTTTGGCCTGCTGCGGAGCTGCTGACTAGATGGCTCTTTACTGCTTAATTGGTCCTGAGGTGAGTGTTGCCGCCTGGTTTCTGGTCCCCGGTCTGACAGGTGGAGTGCCCCTTGACCATCCATGAGGCTCTTACTGCCTCTTCCTTGCTGGCAGGAGGGGCTGTAGGCACTCGGACCTTGACCATCGCCCAGAGTTGGGGTAGCTCAGCCAGTCTCCGACTGGCTTGTCAGGAAGACAGATTGGTTTTATGTTTGTGGCTCTTCTGGGCAGTGTCTGGAAGTCTGGTTCTACGCTGCATGGGAGAATCTGACAGGCTGCTTCAGAGAGCCTCAGAACCAGCAGGGCACGGCTTGACCAGGGGCACCAGCTCTGCTTCCCTGGAGCTCATGTGGTCTGGAGTAGAGGCCGCATGCGGCCTCCCGCCAGCTCATGATGTCCTCCTCCTAAGACTCAGGCTGCACTGCTTTGTGTTTTGAACATTTTTGGACCTTCCCAGGCCTTGGCCATTTGTTTGGGCTTCTCTTTCCTCTGGAGGGTTTGTGTCCTGAACTCCAGGGAGAAAGAGCCACTGTTGATGCTGGAAAATATTTTCCTTTGGGTGAGATATTTTTGTGTTTTTTTTTTTTAACATTCTTTGTGTGACTTTTGAGACCCAGCTTTTTTAAAAAAAATTTATCTTTTTAGAAATGGAGGTATGAAATAGGTACAGTAGGGTGCATACAGTATACAAACGAGAAATGGACAGCTCAATATATTGTTATACAAGTATACACCTGTGTAGTCACCACCCAGATCAAGACGAAGAACCTTTTCCGTCATCCCAGAAAGTTCCCTTGTGCCCTTTCCCAGTCAGTAATGCCCTCCTTCTGCCAGGTAACCACTACTCTGACTTCTGCTACTTTTGGATCATTTGCCTCTTACTGACTTTCGTATAAATGGAATCAAACGAGATGTACTCTTGTGAGTCGGACTTCCTTTGCTCAACATAGCATATGAGAGATTCATCCGTGTTGTTGTATGTATCGGTAGTTCAGCCTTTTTATTGCTGGGTAGGACTCCACTGTATTACTGTACTGCAGTTTATCTGTTCCCTTTCTGTTGGACTACATACCTTCTTTAGTCTTTCAGTTTATGTTTGTCGAATAAGTATGTGAATGTTCAATCTGATACGAGCATCTCCCTAGACCTATCAGCTTGTCCTAATTTCCCTCATCCTTTAAAATCTAATTCCAGTCCTTCAGACATGTGGTCTTCCCTGTCTCTTGTGGAATCTGCACTGGCCTCCCTCTTTTCTAAACCCCTGTGATAGAGAGAGACTGACCCCAGGCCTGTGGAAGTGGCCTTTGAGCCCTAGTGACCCATTTTATTTATTCTTTCAGCAGATGTTTATTGAATGCCCGTTATATGTTTTACACTGTTCCAGGTATTGAGGATTTAGCAGTGAACAAAGAGATAAAACTTCCAAAATATCCTGTCTTCATGGGGTTTACATTTCAGTGCATGCAGCCAGCCCTGCCCTCTGTCTTTTGGACCCTGATACCAGAAGAATCTTAGTCTTGCCTAGGCTCCTCTGTCTCCTGGGATTTTGTAGGAGCTTGGTGGCAGTGGCTCTTGCCACCTTGACAGGGCCTCTCCAGGGCTTTCGTGGGCTTTCGTCTCCCTTCTCTGCTGCTGCTGCTTGGCAGTGAAAGGGTTTTTCAAGATTGGTGCTTTCTTCCACTATCCAGGAGTCTGATTCCCTCTGTGAGAGGAGAGAATTAATCTCCAACTTTCCATGCCTGTAAGGTGAGTGACCTCTGTTTTGTCAGCGCTTGCCAATCTGTCCTCTAATTCCCAGCCAGGGTAATGGAGACATTACTTTGTGCTAAAGCAAACCACCAGCTCTCCTAGTGCGGATTCTGTCCTGATCCAGGCAGCTCAGAGAGGATCTCCTCGCAGGTGCTCAGGCACCTGGGGGCTACAGAGGTGTTGGTACCTGAGCAGCTTTGGTCTTGAACGGTGATTGGCAGATTCAAGGAGGGAAGATGCCCTGCCATCGTATACTCCCTAACCACCATCCATGCCAGTGGGGCGGCTGCTTCTGAAATAGGTTTCTATCCTCAGGCTCCTAAGAGCACATGAGAGGCTGTGAACACCCCAGTGAGCAGGAAGGGTCAGGAAACAGGGGTCTTGGAAGGTGAAGGCCAGGGAACTTAAGGCTGCAGCTGGCATAGTGGCCCGTGCCTGAATGATCTGTGGGCTCTGGGGGCTTAGTTCTGTCGCCCTTTGGGAAGGGCACCTGTGAGCGGGTGGGGTAAATTCTCAGTGTCCCTGGCTAATGGGTGACACGCCTCAGACTTGATAGTTCTGTAAAACTGTTTCTTCCAAAGCCTGCAAGGATGTTGATTTGGGGAAGAAAGCCAGCCAGCCCAGAGAATCCCGGGAGCCTGACAGGCCTTTTTCTCTGCGATTCTTTCTTGCAGGCAGCCCGAGGCAGCCTGTCTCTTTGTTAACAGAGTGACAGCAATGTGACACCATGGAAATAATTACTAACAAATCACGGTGCTGACTGCAAACAGCTCTCTGTCTTCAGAGGCATGTCAGGGTGCATTAGAGCAGGGCTGGAGGAGCGGCACGAGGGGGCTGAGGAGCAGCCTGTGCTCAGACGCTCTCCTCTTCTTCCCCCACCCTGACCCCTTGCTGCTCTGTCTGACTTTCCTGCTCGTGGGCTTTCCCCACTAGGTCAGCTAAGGGACCTGCTGGGTAAGTGGCATGTGGCTCTTCCCGCTTCCTCTGGGCAGGTAGCTAGGACTCCTGTCTTTGCTAAGGAACACCTGGGTAGTGGTAAGATCCAGGAGTTTTTCCGTTACAGGACCCCCAAAAGGTGGAAGGATGGTCCATTTTTGATTTACTCGCTGCCAGTTGGGACCAGCTTCGCCTGCTGGTGGTTTTGGGGTGATAGAGAGTATTTGTGCCAGCTGGACCCAGAATCTGGGGGAAGCCTTGCGTTTCAGTGTTGGCTCAGCTCCCTTCCCCGACAGCCCTGGATTCTTCCTCGATTGCCAGAGTCAGTTTTGGGTGAGTCGACTCTGTCCATTCCCTCTTGGTTAGCAGAGTGAGTGCTCTGACTGTCAGGGCTGTAAATAAGGTTCTTGGTGTGTGTGTCTGGAGGCAGCCGGGTTGGGTGGGGAAAGGAGTGGAAGGAGGGGCAGCGCTCCGATGGCTCCCTCGCTTGCCCCCCTCCCCTCTCATACAATATTTATCCAGGGATGGGAGTCAGATGCAGCGACCTCAGGGTCACCCAGTTAAATAGCTTCTGAACCTCCCTGCATTCTAATTGCTGCAGTTGTCCTTTGCTCTGGAGGCTTCTCCTCCCCATTGTCTGCTGAGGCACACACTAATGGCTCCCCTCCCTGGCCCTGCTGGGAGGCATCTGTGGGGTGGGGGTGTGTGGAGGGAGGGAGAGGGCTCATTGCTACCTCCCTTTCCCCGGGGATAAGGGAATCTAGGGCCTATTAACAAGCGGCTTTAGCTAGGAGGAGCACAGTCCCCTGCCCCCCTGCTGCCACCTCCCCAAAGCTGGCTGGAGAAGGAGGCCCAGACGGCAGGTCTGGTTGACGGGCCAAGGGGCTTCCCCCATCTCCAGTCGGATAAGCAGAACTGTGGGACTCGTGACTCCTCTGCAAGGGGACAGACCCTTGAGTACTTGGCTGAGGAGCATCATCCTATGTTCCCATGGTCCCACATTCATGGTTTAGAAACGTCTAGTGAGTGGTATTTCCTGTTGGAATATACTGCATTTTGCTCAGAGATTGGCCAGATGCAAAAGTCTTCTTGGTCCCCCGGAGGTTGATTTAGATGATTGATGATGGTAGCAGGTGTGCTGCATTTGGTGATTTAAGAGTGGCACGTGCCACACGTCTTCACTAGGACCTCCCTGTAAATGTCAGTTACCACCCACTTCAGCTCTTCTCTTCCGAGAAATACCATTGGAAACTGCCATCGAAGGCACTAACCACTGTGTATCCTGGAAGAATATTCCAGCAGGAGCCTGAAGTTAGCCCCTGTTGAGAGTTGCTCGGGGCCCAGTAAGTACTGTGCTGGGGACTGTGGGGACTGCCAGGTGATCAGGGCAGAAGGAGCAGCACGTGCAAAACTAATTGCAAGCTAAGTAATAAGTACAGTAGAGCATGAGAACACTGCAAAGAAGATACAGAACGAATGCCATGAGAACCCAGAGCAGCATAGTAGAGAGACTGAATGGGTAGTATTTTTAGCAGGAAACTTTAAAAAAATAAAATGTTAAAGAAAGCCCAATATTACAAAACATAAAAGCTGAGCTCTTCTGGTTGAAGCTGGGGCAAGGCCCTGCCCATTCTCCCTCCTCCTCCCCCAGTCCACAAAGTAGCCCGACGTCCCTCCTAGAACCCTAGAGCTCCATGGAGCACAGTTTAAAATGCCCACCAGAAGTGTGACTGTGTAGGCTAGGTGTTACACCTCCTGAAGGGGTCAGGGGAGGAGCTGGGATTAGGGCAGAGGAGATCAGCCAGGGGTCAGGGGAACAGCTGTGTCCTGGAAGCAGAGGTCAGACCGCATCCCAGATCCCGAATGCTTGCAGGATGCTCTCCGCAGAGCCTCCAGAGGGCATTGTAGGCCACACAAAGGCAGCCCAGGCAAAGGGTCAAGATGGCCATAGGCCAGGTGGAGACTCTGGTGGGGAATGAATGAGGTATCTTAGAGACCACTCAAACTGCTACGGAGTGCCTGAGCCAAAAAGAGAATAGCTCACCAGCCAAGACACTGACCAGGGTACCCTGGAAACCTCCTGTCACCTGCTCACCCTCCTCCCCGGACCCTCCTCCCTGCTGCCTGCTGGGGCCTCTGCCATTCCGCCTGGGAAAGAGGGCTGGCCGGTCCTGGTGGCCGCTCCAGCACTTTTCGCAGCCACAACAGGTGGGGCACTGTGCCCTTTCCCTGGAAGAATTGCAGCGGGAGGAACTCCGAAGAGGCACTAGTCTTATTGTTTCACCAGAGGCGGGCTGGCGAGATACACAGTATTTGATTTTGTGGCACGGGGGAGGTGCACGTTAGACTGTTCCCCAGGGTGTTTGTGGCTCTTGTGTGCTTTGTGTGGTTATTTCTGTGGGCTCCGTGTGGGAGAAATGGGAGTAGAGATAGGTGGCAGGTGGGCCACAAAGCAGTGGAGCAGGGAGGTGCTCTGTACATATACGGTGCCTTTTGGAGGCTTCAAGCATCTGCTTGCCGATGGGGATTTGAGGTTGGTTTTCTCTGGGAGTACGGGCAGCTTGGCCTACGGGGAGTCCCTCTGCACCCGCTTGTGTTCTGGTTTCTGTTTGGGAACTCTCCAGAGCAGCATGTCTGGGAACACCTCCAGCTGTGCTGCCAGACCCAGACGCAGGTGACGGCCTTTCGTCTGTACCATAGGGAAACCAAGAGGAAATTAAATGTCATTTGCCCCCTGCACAGCAGGTCGCTGCCAGATCAGACATGCTGATCAGAGCTGTGCGGAGAGCACCCGAGGGAAGGCTTGTGCCTGCAGCCATGCCCTCTGGGCTGTGGAGACTCCCGGGTGACGGCCTGGCTCAGGCCCAGGGCTTTCTCTGCCAGGCTGGGTTCACCCTGGCCTGAGGCCCAGCCCTGTGCTACGTGGCAGCTGTGGCCCATGCCAGGCCGGAGGTGCATGTGTACCAGTGGGAGGGGGTGGAGGGGCAGGGCAGGGCCTGGCAATAGAGGACACACAGGAGCCAGTGAGGTGATCAGCCCCTCCTCAGAGAAGCTGTGTGGTATTGTGGAAAGAACAGGACCTTTAGGATTGAAAGAGACCTGGGTTTGAGTCCTGGCTCCACTACCTACTAGTTGTAGGGCCTTGGGAAAGTCACATTACCACTCTCAACCTCCATTTCCTCATCTGTGAAATGGAGAGTATAATAAGCTCTGGCTTCTGACATCTGTTGGGGAAGTAGCTTCCTGTTGGGACTGGTGCCTGAGTTTCCTCACCCCACCTCCCCTAGATCTGGAAAGATGGCCTGGAGCCCCTGGTACCTGGGGCCTCAAGTGTAGTGAGCTGGCTGAAGTTGATGGGAAGTGGGGCGGGGAGTGAGTCTGGCTGGGGCGGTACCGCTGGTACTCTCTCCCAGCGCGAGGCCTTTCCTTCTTGTCCTCCTTGTCCTCTCAACCAAGCATCCCAAGGCTCATCTCATTATGAGATGAGCACGGGTGATAGTGGTCACCCTCTTAATTGGGGGGCTCAGCTGGCTCCCTCCAGCCTCATACTTGCACTCCCCTTCCTGTTTGGGAGGACCTCAGGGCTCGTCCCAACCCCTCCCTTGCCTTGAGTCCTAGTGGCGGGGCGTAGTTCTTGGCTCTGCAGTGACATTTATTAACAGGGCTTTGGGAAGAGATGTTTTAATACTGTGAGTGTTCTCCCTAGAAAACTCCCCACCCCCACCTCACCCCCATCTGAGGCATGGCTGCTGGTGGTGAAATTCATTAGTGTTCCCTGACAGGCAGTGGCGACAGAGGCGCTCGCTGTCTGCTTCCCGCTCCCTCGCTCTCGTGCTCCTGCTTCACGCACACTGATATTTAAAGCTGATGGGCTGCTTATAGACTTCTTGTACCATGACAAGTTTGGGGAGGGGGATGGGGGAGGAAGAGACAGACAAGGAGCCAGCTGTCACGCTGGTATTTCAAACAGTACTCTCTCCTGACCCTTTGCAGGCTCCAGCAAGTGTATCATCTTTCTGAAGCCGGTGGTTGGAATTGTAACCTGCAGCCGTCCCAGAGGATAGGGGCAAGTGTGGGGGCAAAGTGGGCTGAGAAGTCGGCAGTGCGTTCTCCCAAGGCTGTGGGCAGGAGGAGAGTGCAGGGACAGAGAGAGGGAGGGAGGGGGGGAGAGAGAGAGAGAGAGAGAGAGAGAGAGGGAGAGGGAGAGAGAGAGGGAGTGTGTGTGTGTGTGTGTGAGATAGCAAAGGGAATTGAAGCTCAGTCTCTGTAAGTGTTCCTCAGCATTGCCCTCCCATCCCCAGGAATGAGATGACCCTTTTGCTGTACTCTCTCCTGGAGCGATCATTATAGTTCATGCTGTGGTTATCTTCTAGGTAGTCCTGAAGGCTCCCTGAGTATAGGAATCAGGTTTGATTGGCCTCTACTCCTTGAGGGTCCTGGGTCTCAGTGATACCCGTGGTATCAATTCAGGTAGAAAGTTCTCCCACTTTGTGTCTCAGACTGGGGCCTTGGCTTTTGTTCCCTCTTGTTTGCGTGCTGATTTTTTGGATTTGGAGAGTGAGTACCAAGGTGCTTCTCTATCCACAGCTCCTCCCCTCGCCCCCAAGCTTCTTGGAATTCATTTTGGCAACTGTTGAATGGTTCTGGGACCTCCCTACTCTGTCATCCCCAGGAAACTTCTCTAGAATTCTTTTCCTGACCAAGGCACTGTCTTCTCAATGCAGGTGGCCTGGAAGCATCTGCAAAGGCAGGTTTGGTCTCAGCTGACCTCCTTACAGCCAGAATCCCTTCTATAAGTGCTTATTTATAAAATATGTTTCCCTTGGCCGGCTCGTTTAACCTTCACAGAGCAGGGCATGGAGGTGATGTAACTTGCCCAAGGACACATGTTCACTTGACCAGGTTGTCTCTTAGTGCGGCAGAGCCATGTGCCTGGTGGGGCTTCTACTGTGCTCTCCTTCCCCCCACCCCCATCAGGGGCTGTTCTAGCTCCAGGGTCTGCATGGGGGAAGTGATTTGGGAACAGACCTGACTCCTCCACTCCCTGCTCTTTTAGCCTTGTCAGTGCTGTCAGTGCTCCCATTGGCTTCCTCAATTTCAGCACAGCTGTGTCTGTGTATGTGTGTCTGTGGGACAGAGAGGGGTTACTGGCCATCTCCTGGTGGAGGGTGGAGCCAGAATGCCTTTTCTCTCTGTAGATTGAAGTGTATTCTTGAACTGTCCAGGATCATCTTTGATGTGCTCACCTCCTGTAACACCCATTGCCCTCATCCTTCCCCCACACCCTACACACTATCCTGTAGGCTTCTAGTAGGGTTTGCTGGTGCAGGGCAGTGCCTTTCTCTCCCTTCCTGTCCTTGCCAGCCCTGCCCTGGTGGAAAGCACTGAGTGTTCGGCCCGCCGGGGGCAACCAGGCTGTATCTCCTGCCATGGTGCGTCTTGCAGGTGAGATGGAAACTGACTGGCTTTGATAAGTACGAGACTTGAGCATTAATTTTTTATACATCAGCAGTGGCCAAGTGAGTGAATTCAATTATGAGTCTGCCTCTCTCCACCCTCCTCCCCATAGTGTGGTGGTTCAGAGCAGAGACTAAGGAACCTGTTGAAATGAGAAACCCCTATTTCCTTGTTTGACCCCCTCACTAATTCGGGTTAAATTGCTACGTGATTGCAGTGGTGACACATTGTGCCTGCCTGTGTTTGTATAAGAGGATGCAGTGGAGGTGGAAGGACCAATTTGTGCAGAGATAAAAGGTGTCACAGGCAGATAACTAACGTCCCAGCCCCGTGCCTGCTCTCATTGTAGCTCAGTTGGCTCCGTGTAGAAGCCCAGCCTTCCCCTCTTCCTTCCTTCCCTCCCCTTGCTCATATTTTACCTCGATGCCACAGCGTAATGATGCCCTGCGTAGTGGGGGAGGAGATAGGCACCTCTGGCTGACAGCCCTTCCTGATAACCAAATTCCAGCCCATCCATCACCAGCTACTCTCCTCAACTTGAGGAAAAGTGATCGTGAAAGGCGGGCCGTTTATCACCCAGGGTCTGTTTATCTCCTCTGGGTAGGGGAACGGAAATAGGAGAGACAAAGAGCTGCGTCCCCAGCTAAGTGCTGCCTCGGCTGGGGTAGCCTGCCGGAGCTGGATGCAGAATCACGTCATGCTGACTGGGGAGGCTCTGACTAGTAGGACTCCCAGACTGGGACCCAGGGGAAGGGGACCTTTCCTGAGGCTCAGCCCTGGGAGTTGGAGACAAGCCTAGGAGATGTGGTGGTTCTGAGATGCAGGACAGCCAGTGACAGCATTCTTTGGGAAGGTTTGTATCAGAATGAGCAAGTGTGGAGCCCCTCATGGAAACAAGTCCAACCCCCCTCATAGGTGACCCCTCGGCAGGAGCTCCCATCTGCCTGGTCGGCTGGGTCTGCTGCTTCCATCTTCCCCAGGCTGGGCCTTCCATGCCTCCGTGCTCCAAGGTGACTTTGAAGAAGACAGGGCCTTTCTCCCTGCTCTTTGCCTCTGCACCTCAACACTCCCCATTTTCTGCATATCAGGTGGGACAAAATAGTTTGCCCTTGCAGGTGAGCAGTACGTGCTTTTGAGTACCAGGACTGACAGCCTACATCACTCCAAGATCTGGGTCCCACAGTTTTTCCAGAGAGGCAGAGAGGGATCAAATTTGGCCTCCGATTCAGCTGACTTTCTCCTCTTTAAGGGCTTGAGAGTGACCTGCATCTCCGCAATTTAGAGTTGTCGCTAAGACTTGCAGAGAAAAAAGCACAGAAGGAAGAGTGTCCATGACCTCTGCCAGAACGGGTGCCTTCTCTCCTGCTGGTCCTGGCTCTTGGTGTCTGCCAGTCTGTTTGTCAGACCTCCATGGATGCTGCTGGCCCCATCGACTCAAGCCTAGTAGTTCTAGCAGGGTCCCCCAGCTCTGCTTCACCCAGTCTTCAAAGCTGAGCTCTTGCTAACAGTGGCTTCGTCCCGCCCATACCCATTAGCAAGGGTGACGTTCCCTTAATGAGCTAGTCCCCTGCCTTGGCTGGTGCTGAGCTGGTCACACCTGTTTGCCATCAGGGCTGTCTGGACCTAGCCCAAGTGCTGGGCTGCAGGTGGTAGGGCTGGATGAGGGGCTCCTTTTGCTCTGTGCTGTATGGGCGGGGGCCTGTTTCTTACACCCCTATTCCTCCCATACTGTTCTCTTCTTTCTAAGTAGGAGAGGGCTTTCTTTGCTTTCTTTTTGTTATTTAGCAGGAGTAATATCTTTTCTAACGCCCCTCTGGATGGAGCAGCAGGGAGCCAGTCAAGCATCAGCAAGAGGGTTTCACAGTGGGTTCTGATGACCCTAAGGGGCCAGTGTGATAAGAGCAGGGCCACATGGTAAATGCCAAAGGCAGAGCCCCTCTCTGGCCCTAGGCCCCATAGTATTTGGAAAGCAATCATATCCCTTGGTTTAGAGCCCACAGGCAGGACTGGGGTTGGTGGTGGTGGGGGGGGGCTTCCTTAAAGAGGGCCCCTTGCATTCACGAAGCTGAAGGAAGTTTTGATTTGGTTGAAAAAAAATCCCATTCCTTTTTACGGCCTGGACATAATTGGCTCTTTTCTATTGGCCATCAGTGATGTCATTCGGACCCTCATAAAGAAGGGGAAATCACACCTGTGGACTTGGTGCATAAAATTTCATTGGGCAGCAGTAATAAGCATGGCCAGATGATGTTTGGGCAGTTGAGGAGCTCTGTGCCCAGTGATCCCAGCTGCCTGGAGACCTGGGCACCATAAACCTGCCTGCACGTTCATGCCCGTAGGCTAGTCCAGGGCCCACTGCCAGTGGCTCTTTTCCTGGGATCAGTATCTGGTAGGAACTCACAGCATTCAGGCCCTTTGTGCCAGGGTGACTTTTGCCTTTTTCTTTTCCAAATTGGTGGAACCATGTACCCACAGGTACCCACTGACCCTAGCCTTAGGCTCCTAAGAACCGTGGACCCAGGTGTGACCTTGAGCACTGACCACCATGCTGCCTGCCCCTCTAAAGCCCCAGACCTTGCCTTCCCAGGGACTGCAAAGACTGCATCTATATGATTGATGCCTTGTGTAGTCAGAAGACTTAGATCCCATTTCTAGTTCTGCCCTTGGCTTGTTGTCTGATTAAGCAAATCCTTTTTCTTCTCTGGGTATCAGTTTCCTCTTTTATGAAGGGGTGACAACTACTCTAACCTACCTTCCTCACAGGGTTTCTGTTGGTGCTCTCTAAGCTGGGCTAGGGTTCTGTCATAGAAATGTGTAACTGTCTTCCCACGAGGCACCTGGGAGTTCAAGTTCTGGCATATGGCTCTGTGTCTCTTGTGAAGATGGGCCTGGGTCCTGCTATAACTGTACTGCTTGTGTCTTGAAGTCACATAGCTAGGACCTCCCATTAGCTGGAGGACTCAACAACCTGAATGCCTGTGAGTCTGCAAACAGCATGTGTACCTGCAAGTGACCAGGGCCCCGAGTGAGAATGATGGTCGCGCCTCCCTCTGTTTCAGTCAGCCAGGGGGCCCAGGCAGCACTCTGGATGCTGCTGAGCCGTATCTGAAGCTGAGTCTCCAGCCTGACAATCTGTCTAGTCTGTCCTCAGTGTGACCACTCTGGTATAGGTCCTCCACCAAGAGAAACAGGCAGGATCCTACTGAGCTAGACACTTCCTACCTGGGTAGAGAAGCCTACAGCTGACATCTGCCTTTGAAATCCTGCTGAAGAGGGAGCCTTCCCTCTCCCAGGACCAGCCAGCCAAAAGCACTCCTGGCCTGTGTCAACTAAAAGAATCAGAGGGTGCTGGGCTTGGCTAAGGGAGGGTATGATAGGTGACCCAGGACCCTTGCCTTTTGCTGGCCAGTCCCCTAACCTGCTCCGTTGTAGATTCTGCTGCTTCTGGTGGCCCCCTTCACTCACAGGTCTTAATATGATTTTTCAAAAATAGCTGACCTGAGCAAGCATTTCACAAATACCAAGGATAAGGAACATGAAAGAAAAATTGAAGGGAATAAGAAAATTATCCAGACATTACAGTTCTGCTTCTTAGGCAACCACATTCTAGTTCCTAAAGCTACTTTTCATCTTTCAAAATCTTGCCTCATTTCCTTATAACCTTGGTCCTTGGTTCCCACATGGGGACATCCTACCTGGATACCCCTTCATCATCTTGGCCCCAGCCAGAATTTCCCTCCCAGGAAATTGACTGGTTGTAGTTAGTGTCACTGTGCCACCTGGGTGTTGAGAGGAACCTTCCCTTGGAAAGGTGTCTCAGGTCTTAGAAAAGTAAATCCTTAACTCTACCACCTGAAACATGGGCACTGACTTCCAACTAGTGTCTGTCAAATAATTGAAGAGTAATGGATGGAAGGCTGACTGCCCTAACACTTTCTAGGGTAGAAACAAGTCATTTCGACTGGATTCTTTTTGCCAAGCCTCTTAAAAAAGGAGTTTGTGCTTGTGATCTCCACTTTCTTATCTCTTCTCACTCTTCAACACATCGCCTGCTGCCTTCTCTTCTGTCCCCACCAGCCCACCGATGCCAAATTCATTGGGTTTTTCTCAGCTCCATCTTGCTTGACCACTCTGGCATTTGACACTAATGACCTGCTTTTTAAGCTCAAAAATCAGTTATAAATATTCCGGAAAGGGTAAACCTGCTTTCATCATCATTTAGGTTGACCACAGGTGATGTGAAGTGGGGTCCAAAGAGCATGTGTGACCTTGGCTATCTGATACCCTGAAAAAGGTCCAGGAGCCTTGCCCTCTGGACATGGCGGTGGGTTGGGTGAGTCCCGACTCATGGTACATTATCTCCTACAGAATTCTCAAAGGAGCTGAGGCTGTGCGACCTGGAGAAGGGAACTCTGAGGAAGCTCCCTAGGCTCTCAGATCTTGGGAGGGTTCTGCAAGGAAGAGATAGAAGTCTCATTCTCTGTAGTTTCTAAAGACATTTCTCAGACTCATGGGTAGAAGTTACAAGGGACAGATTTTAGTTTAGTATTAAGGAAGGATGTTCTGAGAATTGAAGGAGTCTAAAATTAGAGCTGACTGCTGTGTGTAGTAGTGAGTTCCTTGTCTGTGGTGATGGTCTGGTGGGGGTGGCCTGGTTTCATTTTAGCTCAACAAAACTTATGAGACATTAGCCTGGGCCCTCTGCTCATCTCATTCCACAGTCTTCCCAGGTGATCTCGTCTACTCTCATGGCTTTAATTTTACTTAAATTACATTAATGACTTAGCAATTTATATCTCCAGTCCCGACCTGTCTTTAAAACTGGATATCCATCTGCCTCTTAGACATCGTTCCCACTGCCAAATGTCTCCTAGGCATCTCAGACTCAATAGATGTTGAGCACTTAGCACACGTCAGGTGTATATCTAAAACTGCATTCCCAAACTCATGCCTTCATCCGGTGGGGAGGTAGGGGCGAGGCAGTGGGAGCAGTGTACCCTGGTTTAGGGAGACACTGTATGAAGAAAATTTAAAAACAATAATGAAATTGACTAAATGCTGGTCCGCTTCATCTATTAGATATGCTCTCTGCGCCCCTAACTTTGTCTTTGTATCTGTCTCAGTGAGTAGCATGAAGCGAGCCAAGCCACACACCTCTGAATTGGGTTCTACTGCTTTCTCTCATTGGGCCCCACGTCCCATTTGGTCACCAAGGCTTCCTTTATATCTTTTTCTGTTGCTGGCTCGCTGGCTCGCTGTCTCTTCGGCTACTGTCTAGTCTCCTGGCTACTACTTGGCTTTTTTAGTGTATTGTTTTTGTTGCCCCCAGAACAATCTTTGTAAATCACAACTCTTCTGAGGCTCTCTATTGCCTGTGGCCAAGCTCCTCTTAGCAAGAAAACTCCATGATCTTCCCCAGCTGATATTTCTAGTATCTTCCACCATCCTTCCATGTACCCCAATACTGCAACTTAAGGCTTTTTTTAAAGTATTTATTTTTGGCTGCCTTGGGTCTTCGTTGCTGCGTGTGGGCTTTCTCTAGTTGTGGCGAGTGGGGGCTACTCTTCGTTATGGTGCACGGGCTTCTCACTGCGGTGGCTTCTCTTGTTGCGGAGCACGGGCTCAAGGCGCGCAGGCTTCAGTAGTTGTGGCTCACGGGCTGTAGAGCGCAGACTCAGTAGTTGTGGCACGTGGGCTTAGCTGCTCCGTGGCATGTGGGATCTTCCCGGACCAGGGCTCGAACCTGTGTCCCCTGCATTGGCAGGCGGATTCTTAACCACTGCGCCACCAGGGAAGTCCCAACTTAAGGCTTTTTATCTATTTCTTTTATTATCCATCCATTGAACAAACTGTGAGCCCCTTATGTGCAGGAGTTAAGTCTTACTTTTTGAGGCCTAAGTGACTGACGGTTATTGTAAAACAACAGTAAGTGTTTGGCTGAATGGATTTGTGTGGGCGAAATGGCATCATCAGCTGGAAGGGGAGATAATTTATAAATTATAATTTAAAGAAAAAACAAGAACAGGTTCTTGGTTTAGATTCTGACTTCTTTTTAGCCCTCTGTATGGTCTCTTCTCTATCACAGAAAGCCTATTGCTTGAGACTTAAATGTGAGCTGAAGCCCCTGCCCAACTAACTCTAAATCACATGCTCTTCCTCTCTCTCCTCCTGTCTTACATCTCTGCCTCTCTGTGTAACAAGATGACGACAACATCCTGGTGCACTGGAAAGAACATAGGCTTTGGAGTGAGACAGACCTAGGTTCAGTTCTTGGCACTATCATGTTTTACCTGTGGAATCTTAGGTAACCCCTCTGAATCTTTTCCTCATCTATAATATATACAGATCTACCCACCTCACAGCATCTCTCTGAATTAACGTGAGAATGTAAGACACTTAGTGTGTTGTAGGCCATCAGAAAGCAGTGCAGCTGATATCATTTTGAATAGAGTCTCCAGGTTCTCACAGTTGGATCTGAGGGCTGCATCTGGAGCCCAGTGTCCAGAGCGCTGGAGGTGGGGTGCCTTTCTTGGGTGGGGTAGGACCCATGGCTAGTGGGTTAGCCTTTGAGGTCACTTTGTCTTATAGACTCTATTGGATTTCCTGTTTTAAGACTCCGTACTTGGGACATGGGTGCTCAACTTGTTCTCTCCTCCCTTTCTTCAGGCTCCCGGGCCAGTGCCAGTACTTGGGCTTGCCAGTGGCAGATTACTTCAAGCAGTGGATTAATCTGAAAAAGGTACTGTGTCTGAGTCCCGCTCCATGCTTCCTCTGGTTCTCCTTTGCCTCAGACCACCCCCCTCTCTTGCTTTCTTTTCTCATTGCTGTTTTCATCTTGTTGTTCTCATCTCTTTTCTTTTCTTCTCTTTTCTTAATACCCTTCCCTAGCTAATGTGTGCTGGAAAGTTGTGGTTATTTCTGGGAGTGGGGAGCTGCTTGGGGGACCAGGCTGCTGGGTGGAGTTTGACACTGCCCTCCTTGGTGTTAACCCAGATGTGCAGAGAAGTCCCGATTAAGGGTAGTTTCCAGGTTCTTGCTTGGTGCTCCACCTCTGGGCTGAGCTGCATTGCCTCTGGGAGGGAGGTGGTCCTAGCTGAGCCTCTGGGAAAGTATCATGAGTGATCATGAGTGTGGCCTCTGAGCCTCCTGACTGGCCCTGGTAACTCCTTTGGGTTGGGAGGCAGAGTTGGTTCAGGTGGGCTTTGGTCCTGTCTAGCCCCAGCCGAGCTTGCTCATGTGAGAAGGGCTGTGGACACTAGAGCCCACTTCCCTTTGAGCATGGGGGAAGAGACTGGCATTCATGTAGCACTAAGCACCTGGGGAGTGGGCGCTGAGGCTGTTGGCCAGGAGGGACCCTGTGTAGCTAGGAAAGTGGGCCTGGCAGAGAATGAATCACCCAGAAAACTGTACTTTCCTAGTATGTGCTGTCCTTCCTAGGTAAGCACAAGAAGGGAGGTGCAGGAATAGACTCTGCAGACCCCTGCTCTGATAGGATCCTGGCTCTAGGAGGCCCAGGCCGCTAGGGAGACTGACTCCTATTAATCCCTGTGATGTAAGGGCAACCGACCTGGGGCAGCCACAGGAACCCCATGCCGTTCAGCGACTCCCAGGAAGCTCAGAAAAGGGAGAACACACCAGAGGTCAGAGTAGTGGCTCCCAGGGGGCTCAGAAAAGGGAGAGGTCGTTGGAGGCTCAGGCTGGTATCGTGGGGATTTGGGTCTTGAACTGGGCATTCAAGGGAGGTGGGATTTGGATCTGAGGAGGAGAGGGGACTTCGGGGCAGGGGGAGCAGCATGCCTTTGGTGTGTGTGAGGGCTGGAGCTAAGTGAGCATTTGGAGGAGCATTGGAAGACAATGACCTTGGACTTTATTCCATACGTCTCAGGGTGGCCACTCTCTGTGACAGTGTTTGTGAACTCCTTTGCTTTTCCCTGGTGTACGGGTCCTTTGCCCTCTGGCTTGTCTGTGCTTTGACCCCTCCCCACCTCTCCCGATGATCTCCCTTGCAGCTGAACAACAGCTGCTTACTACCTCCCAGCTTTGGCTGAGGAGGCCAGGCTCTGTCCTGCCTTCAGGCCTTGGCCTATGGCCTTCCCTCTGAAGCGCCCCCAGTCATCTTCATCGGGCTTATTCCCTCTCCTTGACGATTCAGCTCAGGTCTCATCTCCACTGAGAAGCTTTGCAGTCGAACTCTTGCCTTGAGGCTCCTTGACACTCTGGATATCAGTGATCTTTGAGGGTTGAAACTGAGTCCGTGTGTTTCCTTGCAGACGTGTCCATCCGAAGCACAAAGACTGAGTCTGGCTCCTCTCTGTGTCCCCGGTGGCCAGATCAAGGCTAGGTGCAGAGTGTGTGCTCAGTGAACGATTGCTGGCTGGCTGGCTGATCTCTGAGAGCTGGCTCCAGAGAGGCCCTCTCACGCGGGCCTTGGCAGGGCTACGCGTGCGGGTGTGGCCAGGCCTGTGCTCCTGGAAGACGGCGTGCCAGCTGTCAGAGTGCATCTGAGGCTGCTTGCTGGCCTCGGCAAATGCAATGTGAAGGCCCCACCAAGCGAGGCAGGCGCTGACCATGAACAATTGCTCTGTGAAGTTCACTAGACTTTTTGGTGTATGGATGACTCCCTGCCTCTAGCTTCCTTGGCAGAGAGGCGGGAAAGCAGCCGAGCCGTGTGATAACATTGCTACTCGGGACTACCTGGGTGCTGCTGGCAGTGGAGGCTGCTGCCGAGCCTGCTCAGCTTGCGTGTCTGCCAGACTGTGCTGAGCCATGGAGCGGAGAGTGGGTACCAGGGGAAACTGAGGACTCCGTCATCGCCTCTTGGGAGGTCGACTGAGCAGGTCTAAGAAAAACCAGGGGTCTCACCCCTTCCTCTCTGCCCTACAGCCACATCGTGTTCCAGCTGTGCTTAAGGGTCCAGAAGGAAAGATGACCGAACTCCAGTCCTTGCCAGCAGCCATGCAAGACAGGGAGGCTGCAGGGCCCCAGAGGTCCAGGCACATGGCAATCTTTCTGATCTTTATACTGCATGACTTAGTGCAGGCTGCACAAAGATTCCTGCACCCTTAAAAAGAGCAATGATGAAAGCTAAGCCGGAGAGGCCATTGCCAGGGTTGTGGGAGTACCATGTAAAAGCCTCACTCCTGCCTTCTGTCCCCAGGTGGGACCCAGGCCCTGGCTGTCTGCAGACTCCTCTCCCGTCCTTGATCTTACTTTGTCCTACCCCCTTCCCTTCCTCTCCTCTCCTCAACCCCCCAGCAGGGCTTTGCCCCATGAAAAGAATGGGGAGTGTCCTGGTCTGCTTGGCCGCCTAGACGTGCTGAGTGAGCACCTGGGACTGAGGTCACAGTCTGCACTGACTGACTAAGGCCTCCAGTCTGAGAAGAGGCAGAATGTTATCTTTCAGCTGCCCTCTCCTGTCCAGAGGCGGTGTGGGCTGCGTCAGGGAAGGACAACTTTTCTAGGGCCAGGTTTCCACGTCGCCTGTCTCCACCTACTTTCCCTGTAGCAGAGAGGAGCAAGCCGGTGTTTGCTGACATTTGGAATGTCATTGAATGATCTATACTCTTATTGAACTGTCAGCCTAGAGAGGACTTGGGGCCCTGCTTCCAGCAGCCTCCAGGAGGTCAGAGCTGTCACTGAGGGGCCAGAAGAGTACACACACACACACACACACACACACACACACACACAAATATACACATGTACTCATGTGAATGAATACACTTAAGCGAGCATACCCAAAATTGTATGTATGTATCCATACTTGCATATATGTGTATACACATATTCATCTGCAGAAATATCTGAAAATATACACAGACACATATGTGTTTATATATACATATTCATAAAATGTAAGGGTACATGCACATATATAAACATACACATCTGCATCAATAAGCAAAATATTTTTGAGCACCTTCTGTGTTCCAGGTACTGTGCTGGGCCCTGGGGATATAACAGAAGAGATGGATGTTAAACAAACAATTTCAATTGTGTTGTAACACTAAAAAGTTCAGAGTCATGGAATCACATCACAAGGGGACCTGACTTAGTGGGGTGGAGGAAGGAAGGGAGTCTAAGCTGAGACCTGGGGGATGAGCAGGAATTGGCTAAGCAGAAAACCACAAGTGGCAAGGCCCTGGGGTGAAGAGAAGCCTGGCAGCTTCATGAAACTAGAATGTAAGTTCCATGAGGGCCAAAGAACTTTTGTCTCTTCTGTTTACTCTTCTGTCTTCATCACTTTGGATAGTTCCTGGCACACAGTAGATGTTTAATCATTATTTGTTGAATGAATGACTACCTGAAGCACAGTGAAAGTGGGGAAGAGAGAAGGCTGACATAAGATGAAACTGGAGGGGAGTCTGTAGACCAGACTTTAGATTTTGATCTTTATCCTTAGGGTGAGGGGAAGCAATTAAAAGGTATTGAACATAGGAGAGCATCATCTGATTTGCATTTTGAAAAAAGTCTCTCTGGCTGCAGTGTAGAGAGAGCTAGGAGTAGATATAGGGGACCAGTACTGGTTTTTCTTAATGGGGCTATAGTTGGCATGTTGGGATGGGGCACATCATCACATGGGCAACATCACTGAACTCGCAGCATCCCCAGTCCCTGTTCATTGAAGCCAGTAGTGCACCTCTCCAAGTCACTGTGACAACTAAAAATGCCACCTCCCCCTCGACAGACACATACTTTTCCGGTGGCCTGGATGGTGCAGGAGTGGGGAGGTACCGTCCCTGGTTGAGAACCAGAGAATTGGACCATTCCAAGTGAAAGATGATAGCTACCGGGATTAAATTGTTAGCAGTGGAAATGCAGAGAAATGGACTGAATCTGGAGTGTTAAATGGTACAGTCAGTCTGCTGTGATGCAACATATACCTCCCCCCAGATCACCGTGCTATGGAAAGTTGTGCAATAAAAATGGGGTTAGGTGCACAGTACTCAGAAACTTCATCAGCGACACATGAGAAAAGTTGGGAATCTAATAAAATAAAAATTATGGGTAGCATGATTTTACATGTATTAAATGGTTAAGAAATACATAAATGCTACGATAAATATGGCATTTTACCTTGAAAAAAACTTGAAGTTTGCTTGTGGAAATGGGCATGAGAAGGGTTGTAGCTTGTGAGTTATTGTAAAGTGGCGGAAAGAGAATTCTCTGAAATCAGAGATTGTAATCAGATGGTTGTGTCTTGTAGCACATGTGGTGATCCAGGTAGCTGGTATATGTTTGAGGTGTGCGCATGTGTCATTTTGTTTATTCGTACACAGCTCTGTTCAGCTGGGTGTAACTTCCTGTGTTTATCTTGTATTGCTTAAGGACAAAGTCTCACACAAATGCACAATGTGCGTTATGCTAAATCGTTCCCTAATACTTCAGTTGCGCTGGAACAAATTTGCTCTTTCAAAATGAGTGTTACAGCAGAATTGACTGTACAATAGATGGGAAATGGTGACTGATTGGCTGTGAGGGTTGAGGATGAAGGCGGAGACCATCATGACTCCCAAGGTTTATGATGTGAGCAACTGGGAGAGTTGGAATGCATTTACTGAGATAATAGAAGGAGGAGAAGTTTGGGGATTGGAAGAGAAGGTGAATTCAGTGTGGGACATGTTGAGTTTAGATGCCTTTGAGACATTCTTGTGAAGCTGTTGAGAACGTATTTGAATATATAGGTCTGGGGCTCAGGGATAAGGTCAGGATAAGAGATACAGATTAGGGGGCATTATTGGTATGTGAATGATAATTGAAGCCATGGGAATGGAGTGAATAAGATGAGAAGAAAAGAGAGCCTAGGACAGAACACTGGGAAACACCAATGTTTGATACATAGAGGAGGAAGAGTCAGAACTAGAGAAGGAGGAGGAGTGGTCACTAGTAGTAATAGTAATATTTCTTATTTAATGATTGCATTTAGTGTGCTAGACCTGTTGTGTCCAATATAGTTGCCACTAGCCACCTGTAGCAATAGAGTGCTTGAAATGTAGCTGATATGACTGACGAACAAATTCTAAATTTTATTTAATTTTAATTAATTTAAATGTAAGTTAAAAACTTACAAGAAGAACTTTTCAGTATATTTAGAACACACTGGATTGGTAAATCTGCATTTTCAACTGTTAATTGTTTAAAGTCTCAATACAGATAAGGTATCTCTGATGAAGATTTAACATCTCAATTGAGATGTGTCATGAGTGTAAATTACACACTTAATATGAAAAAATACAAAATACCTCATTAATAATTTTTTTATACTGAGTCCCTATTGAGATGGTAATCTTTGGATATACCAAATTAAATAAAACATATTCTTAAAATTAATTTCATCTGTTTCTTTTTTACTTGAGCTGGGCATTCAATTCATAAATTGCTTATGTGGCTCACGTTATGTTTGCATTGGACAGTGCTGTGCCAGACACTGCACTCATTATCTAACGCATTATCTAATCTTCACAGCCCTGCACAGTAGTTACTATTATTTTTTGCATTTTAAGGTTTAGAAAACTGAGGCACAGGGTGATGATGAAATTTGCTCAGTGTCTTACTTTGGTACATGGCAGAGCTAGAACTTAAATTTAGTTTTGCCTGACTCTGTGCTCAAGAGAGTAAACAGTAAAAAAGAGAGGGTAAAAAAAAATGGTAGAAGAAGAGGTAGACCAGGAGAGTGTGATGCCATAGACACCAAGAGTGTCTTCCAAAGAAAAGGACTGGTCTGCTCAGAGGGAGCCACATAACGTAAAGACTGAAATATGAGTGCCAGACCTGGGCTCAGGGACCTTGGTGACTCTGGTAAAACCTCCTGATGGCATGATAGGGATAGGAGCCAAGTTGGAGTGAATTGGGGAGTAAATGAGGAGACAGAGAAATTTAAACTTTTTCAGAAATGTGGTTTTGAAGGAGAGAGAAAGGGTAAGGGCTGTGGTGGGGCAGCTGTGTAGTTGAGGCAGGTTTTGTGTTTTAAGGTGAAAGATATACGTGCTCGTTTGTATATTAGACAAGGAAGTGTCGAAATATAGGAGTGAGAGAGGTCTCTGAGAAGGTGACAGGAGATGGTATGGAAAACTCAGGTTCTTGACACTGGCTGTCTTCAGGAGGACGGTCCCCTCTTCTGTCATTATGGGGTAAGGAGAGGAAGATGGATGCAGACAGATGCAGGTAGGCTTGTGCACTTGGTGATGACAAGTAGTAGTTCCCATACGAGGCTTTTGTTTTTCTCTGTGAAGTAGATCAGTCATTTGCTGATAACTAATAGGGGAGGGCTGGGAAGGTTTGCAGAAAGTGGAAAAGGATTGCTGTAGTTTTAGTAAAGAATAGCAATATGAGCTTACTTGAGAAGTATAGTCGGATTTCTAGGCAGTGGTGCGGGTCCAGTTGATGTTGGTGACATTAATTCACAGTGGAACCTCTCTGTTCAGTCGTGTGGCTTTCCTTTAGCAAAGCTCAGCTGCCTGGCTGTGGGCATGCAGAAAGCAGACATTTAGATTCATACACAGTAGAGATTTTCCCAAGGGGCGTGATGAAAGGAACAAAGGAGTTGAAGATATTGTCAAGACAGTGGTTGCCAAGATGGACTGTGGGATTTAAGCTGGATGTTGAGGGAAATGAAGACAGCAGGGGGCCTGACGGATATGGAAAAAGTAGATAGGTCCCAGTAAGATGGGGAACAGGTATGCCGGCTATAGCTGAGCATGCCAGATGAAAGGATAAGAGATTATGGTTGGAAAGTAGCATATCTGAATTAGTGATTTCAGAGATGGGGCAGTTCTAAGTGTTGGCAGGCTCCAAGGTGTGCCCATGGGGGTGGGTAGCTAAGATTAGGTGGAAGAGAATGTTAGGGTAAATAAGAGGTCAAGAAATGGGTAGGTCCAAAAGGATGTGAGTATGTGGATATACACATGCACACATAGTATGTATATATTCACTGCATACGCAGGACACATAGGTATAAATGTATGTATAAATGCATGCCTCCACATACACGATTCACGGACAGTCAGACCAAGCCATGCAAGTACGTGCACATACACTCACAAATGGTCTGGAATTCCCTCTGGTGTCTGGGCCTGTTTGGATGGGCTTTTGGGGAAGCAGGCAGGCAGCAGCCTTTGGAGGATTCTGAGTCAGTCCTGGCAGACAGGGCTCAGCCAGTCATGCTCAGAAGTTGTAGGGTTGGAGGTCACCTAGAATTTGACAGACCCAGATGAACCAGGGTGTGAAGATTGCTGTTCCACTTTTCCTCTGCCATCTGTGCTATATGCCCTGCTACAATATCTGCGTGCCCTGAAGGGGATGATGGGGTTGGGACCAGCTGTGAAAGAGGGAGAGGAGACCTTCTTGGGTCCCTCCAAGAAGCATTTCTGTCTCCCCCTCCCCTGGGAGCAGACAGCAGGAGAAACTGCTGAAGGGAGGGTTGGTGTCTACGACTGAGTACGACTTTTCCTGACCTTGGAGCGTTCAGAGTCCCAATCAGCGCAGTAATAAATTAAGGGCTTATGGAGGAATAAATTCTCGGCCTTAATGAAGTTCTTTGCTGGGGGCCATAGACAGGTCAGCAGGTCGGGATGGTGCAGATTGGAGGCTCCAGCGAGTGGGCTGAGCTAGCTGGGAAGCCGTCTGGACTGAAAGGGTCTGGAACTCTGCTGGTCAGGTCACTCTTTTGGAGCTGTGGGGATAGAGCTGCTCAAGTGATAGGCAGCCTGACAGAGGCTGGGACTCTTCCTACAGTGGTGGCTGCATGGTGCCTGCCGCAGAGCCCCTTGATTGGGGCTATTTGGAAAAAACAAGAACAAAACAAAAATGAAAACCAAGAGAGGTTTGAAGATGTAGGGGCCCTGCCAGGTGTTTGTTTTGTGTTATTTTGGAGGGAGGAGGGCTTGCACTGAGACAGATGCTTCTGGACCACTCAGTGGTCAGGACGAGACTGGGGCTGTGGCGCAGGTCTTTGGCATCAACCAAAGTACAGAGCGTTGTCTGTGGGGCAGTGGGCACGTGGGCTGCCATCTTGAGGGGAGCCAGCTCTGAGGCCAGGTAGATGAGAGCCTCTAACTGTCTTTGGGAAGAAATATGTGCAAAGAGAACAGGACACAAAAGCACCAGGTATAAATGTGGGAGAGGCAGAGGCACAGGCACCGGACAAGGAGAGGCCGAGTGGGAGAGCAGCCCTGAGGGTTTGCCGCTGGATTTGATGCTGAAGCCCTGGGAGGGGCCAGCTTGGGGGCTGGAGGCTTTGGATTGAAGAGCTGAAACTAGAACCTGGGCCTCAAGACTCCACATCCTGAGCTCTTTCTCCTTTCATCCCATCCTCTGTAACATCTGCCCTTGGGAATGAGCTCTTGGGGCATAGTCCAGAGGTAGCAGAGGGACCAGTGCTATATTTGGAGTCGGGGCAGCTGGAGCTAGAGAGACTGTCTTCTTTCTTCTCATCTCCCTGCCCCCATGGTGTAGTGCCCTGCCTGGGCTTTTCCTTTAAATATGTCTTACAGCTATCTGAACTCTGAAATTTCTTTCACTCCTTCCCTCGCCTTGTTAACATGTGTTGCCTTTGGGGTAATCAGGGAAAAAATATTATGTCCTTTTACAATTACCGGGTTTTGGAATATTAAAATGTCTCGCTGCATCGGCACTGTTATTTTGATTGGTATTCTAACCTTTGACTAGCCCATAAAGCGTGCCGCTCCTGAAGCCAATATTGCAGGACTGAAATTTAATTCCGAAATGATTCCAGATAATAGGGAGACAGATAATATATGCATGAAGGATATTATGTTTGGACTAACTGCAGCAGGGCCAGGGCTGGGAAGCTGAATAATAGCCCAGAGTGAGTTATAATCTGTGGGACAGAAATGCCTTACTGTCAGGGCCAGGAGAGGAACTCTTAAATCAAAGGCACAGGAAAGGGTGTGATTCAGTGTGCTTGTTTTGACAGGAACAGCACCGGAGCCAAGAGGGTAGGTGTGGGAGGCTGTGGCCCATCCTTCCTCTTGAGCACGGTACCCAAGGCCTGGAGGATCTAGCTCATTGCAGCATCCCTATCTTCATATCTCCTGTCTCTCTAACATTCCAGCCATATCAAACTTCTTGCTGCTCTTCAAATAGACAGGGCACTTTCACTTCCCTTTGCTCATTCTGTTCCCTTTGCTTACCTCACCTTTCCCCTTTTAATGTGTTGGAAAAACTCCTGTTCATCCTTCAAAACCCTCTTCTGTGAAGCCCTCTCTGGTGTTCCCCCACTTCTGGTAGACATAGTTAATCACTTCCTTAGTATGGCTTCAGTACTTTGTAATGAGTATATCATGTGGTCTTGTAATCATCTGCTTACATGTTTGTGCTTCCTACTAGACTGTGAGCTCCTTGAGGCCTGCTTACCACCCATCTCTGTATGTCCTGTGCTAAGCACTGGGCCTGGCACACACCGGGTATCAACAAGCATTCACTGAACCCATGCTGAGTATAAGGCTGGACTAATGAGCTCCAGAGTCCAGATGCCTATTTCCCTACCAGATTTCCCAGAAAAATAGACTTAGAGAAGGTAAGTAATTTGTCTAAGGGCACATAGCCAGGAAGAGGTAAAGCTAGGATTTGAAACCACATAGGTGTTCTTTTCCCCAGACCATGTATCCTAGGCAGGTGGACTGGGAAGGAGTTGGAGGCCAGGATAGGAAAGACAGGAACTCACTTCCCTGACCCCTTCCTTCCTTCCTTCCTTCCACAGCTCAGGACTTGGGTCCTCTTTGCTGGAGACTGCATTACTTCTTATTCATGGGACTCAAGACCTGGAAAGGATTGTGCCTCCTGTTCCTGCTAATGACCTTTAGACAGTTATTCCACACAAAAGGCACTTCTCTATTGTGAGTTTGTGACTAAGGATCAGGAAGGTACCTTGAGAAAGGTACTAAGTGTGGTTTTGGAGAGCTCTTAGGGAGGTAGGCAGACAGCACATGGAGCTCTTAGTAATATCAGAAAACTTATCAGACATTCCCTTCCCCCTTGAGCACTTGGTGGAACTTATATTTTGTGTGTATAGTGATGAAAGTACATAATAAAAAAAGCTACAATGAATTTGATTGGCTTTTAAATGAACTTGTATTTTCTTAATTACAATACTAGCTGCATAATCCTAGACAAATGGTATGGCTGTATGTGACACTTCCCCTTCACTTAGTCTTCAGATGATGCTTGATGTGATATGGCCCTGGGGATGTGGCTCACAGGCTAGAGACCACTGGTGCAAGAGAAAGAGTTTTGGAGCCAGATGAGTCTGGCTCAAACGTATGATACTGCTACCAACTAGCTGTGTGATCTGGGGCAAGTTCCTTAACCTCTCTGAACCTATAAAAGGTGCCAATATCTGACACATAGACTCTGAAGTCCAGTAGGCTTGATTTAGAATCTTGATTCTGCACTTACTAGCTGTGATGTTTTAGGAAATTCACTTAACTTCTTTCAGCCTCAGTATCAACCTCTGTAAAACAGGAAAAAGAGTACCCACTCCGAGAGTTGTCCTGGGCATGAAGTGACAGCACTGTGCCTCTGCTGCTCCCTTGTCCTTGCGCTGACCACTGGAGACAAGACGACTAGGCTACAAGGGGAAAGGAGACAGGAGCTCAAGATAGACATATAAGCCTTTGTGGGCAGGAGCTAGGAAAAGGGGGTTCCTCCAGCAGAATGCAAGTGAGCACCAGGGAGGAGGAGCCAAATGCCACCCCGGGACTAGCTTACCCTCAGCCGACACTGAGGAACAGAGCCCATCCTCTCACGTCCTAGATTCCTGCCGCCATCAGCGTGCCTGGCTGTCCAATAGCGTATGGAGTCACCCTCACCTTCGGGCAGTTCCTGGCTCTGCCACCTCGCTGCGTTATGACCTTGGACAAGCCACTTACCTTCTCAGAACCCCAGTTTCCTCGTTTGTAAAGTAGAGATAATTAATAATAATAAACAGGTGCTTCTGTAAATGCCTTTTTATAAATTAGCTCAATCCTAAACAACTCTGAGATAAGTACTATTATTAGCCAACTTACAGATGAGGAAACTAAGGTACAGAGGCTAAGTACCTTCCACAAGGTTCAAGAGCTAGTGAGTGGTGGAGTTACGCGCCTGAATCTAGGGACCATGCCTGTAACTGATTTGCCCTGTTGCCTCCAGGGCAAAGGAGGAGTCATTTCACCTGGGGTGTGGGAGAGACAGTCAACAAAGTTTCACTGAGGAAACTGTTGAGGTGAGCCTTCGAAGATGAGGGAGTTTTTAGGAGTCGAATGGAAAGGGCATTCCAGGCAGAGGGAGCCGTGTGAACAAAGGCCTGGAGGGGAAGGAGCTTGTTGCATTGGGAAACTACAAACAGTAGTTTTCAGGTTTTGTAAGCTACTGATGTGGTCCAGCCGTGTGTATGCCTTTTAGCGGAGGAAAAGCAGAGAAAGCAAAAGCAAGTGAGCGTGGTAAAGAGCCATTTCCTGATGTCTAGGGTGGAGCCAACCTAAGCTGCCTTCTAAGAATGGGGCAGTGGCTCCAGAAAACTGCCATGTTTATGTCCAGGTGAGGGAAGGAAGAGCCTGTGGGCCTGGTGGATAGCAGGGAGGGAAAGAGGCCACCATGACCTGTAGCATTATTGTCTGTGGACAGTCTGAGAATACTTGGCCAGAAGACCTCAGTATCCTTACAGTAACATGTAGGAAATTACAGAGTGAAGGTCCTGTTTGTCACGCTTTTAGAAAAGTGCTGGTACTTGGTGTGGGGGTGGGTGGTCTGGCACCGCCTCAGCCGGGGAGAGATGCTGCCTTGCTCTGTATCCCTGGTGAGTGTGGCCACAAGGGGGAGGGGAGCGGGTGAGGAATCAGCTCAAGGCAGCTGGGATTCTTTCTTCCTCGGTAAGGTTCCCTGCAGCTGCTACAAAATCGACCTCTACCCTGGAGTTGCCTGCAGTGCCCTCCGTGGCAGGTCTTTACAGCGAGACCCGCCCTGGGTCTGTGTGCCTCTCGCTGGCTGCTGTTCAGAGTCTGTGTCCTGTCAAATGACACAACCTCTTCATCCTGGTCCCACCATGAGCTGCCTCTGTCTTTCTCTTGTGTCCTTGAGGAAGTGAATTCTGAGCTCGCTCTGGAGCAGGGGAGAGTGCTTCTTCTGTCCTGGGTGTGTTTGGAGCCTGGATTTAAGCCTCAGCATCCAGACTGCAGAGCCCATACTCTCACCCTTGGGCCAGGGGCTAGGGGCCAGGGGCTAGGGGCCAGCGGCCCATGGTCCGTGCCTTTTGGTTATTTTGTGGCCTGGTCTCTCCCTGTGCAGGACAATAAGCCACTTGAGGAAAGGGACCAGATTTGCTGCTTCTCTGAATCCACAGAACGAGGCAAGCAGAGGGGACCTCAAGAGGCTCTTAGAGGCATAGATACTATAGAAGAGCTGAGGGCAGTGTAGGGAAGAGGTGGACTTATCAGCGTTCAGTGTGAAGTCTGAGGGAGCCAAGGGAACCCTTAGTTACTCTGCCTTCTCCCAGGTTCTGTTTTGTTTTGTTTTTTTCTTTCTTCCCTTTTTTTTTTTCTTTAAGTTGTTGTTGTTGCTACTCTGGACCCTGGAAACTGGGAGGAGTTACAGAAAAGGAGAGAAAAGGGCAAAGGGCCTCCTTGAAGGGAGGAGGTACAGCCCTGCCTCCCATCTCGCACATTCCATGCAGACCACTCTGGAAAGGCAGGTTTGACCATGTCTGTAGGTATCAGCAATAGAGCACCAACATATTGAGCCCCAGCTGGGGTCAACTTCTATGCTAGGCGCTTTCCACACATTATTACCATGTTTAGTCCTCGCAGCTACTCAGCAAGGCAAGGGCTATTGTCCCTATTTTATGGGTGCTGAAATAGAGACTCAGAGGCATTAAGAAGCTTGCCCAAGGCCACATGACCAGGATATAAATCCAGGTTCTCGCCTTCCATGGCTTCCTTCTTGTCACTTGTCCCATAGCAGATACTACCTGAAGGCAGTTCCTCTGGTCTGGCCTGGGCTGGCGGCCTGGGCAAACACACACCGGCCATTACTAGTTGTATGGCCAGGGAGGCAGTGGTTGGGGAAGGACAGGGATTGGCCTCATGCTCCAGTTCTCTTGGGAGTGACATCTATTTAATGGGAATCTGTCTGTGTGTAAGAGAGTGCGCCCATGTGAACATGCATGTCTATATGTGTTTAAAGATGTGTATCTCGTATCTCTCCCTGCGGGGAGGCTTGTGTCTGTGCATACTCAGGTGTGTGCATGTGCCCACACATGGGAATATGGGGAGGGTGTTGGTGTGGGCTCTGTGGTCTGACTCCACCTGGAGGTGTGCAGATGCGGGCCTTGTCTCTAGAGGACAGCATGGTGCAATACAAAGAACCCTGGACTGAACTTGAAGCTGGAAGATAAAGGCATGGGCTCTGGTGTTGGGTCACTTGCCCTTTCTAAGGCCTCAGTTTCCTCATCTAACAAATAAGGGAGTTGAGTGAGGTGATCTTTCTTGTGGTCTCTTCTGCCTTTGCCATTCTGAGATCATTCGTTGTACCTGAGGTTTCCTCTTTCTGCTCCCAGCAAAATGTGTGATGGATGCAAGGAGGGAAAGAGAAGTCCCTCTTTGACCCTTACTTATTTTGATCTCTAGCCTTGGGGCTACCCCTTTACCGCGTTGGGAAAAGTTGCAGGTCCAGGGAAGGCAAGGCATTGCCTGGCATCAAGTTAGGAGAGCTGGGGGCTCAGGTGTTGGGGAGGAGTTTGGACAGATGGTGTCTGTCACAGTTTGGGGTGACCTGGACTGGAGCTGAATGCCATTGAGGCTTTGGGCTTTTCCATAAGAATATGGGCTGAGGAGAAGCTTGTCTCCCTGCTTCTACAGGGGGTGAAGGGGGGTCCTCTCAGTACCCTAAAGGTGGGGTGCAGCCCAGGGCCTTCCTCTGGCCTTTGACCCCCTTGTTGATTGTCTTGGCAGACATGGAGTGACGGCCAGATAGAGACCAGGAAAAGTAGCTGGATGTGTGTTCACATTCATATGGGACTGTGCTGGGTCAACCAAGGTCTTTCTGTGAGCTCACCTGGCCTGCAGTCAGCTCTCTTGAGGGAAGAGTGTTTTAGGGTTGAGTGCTTTAATTTTTCCTGGCTGACTCCTCAGAGCTGATCTGGTGGCTCCTAGAGATGGGATCTTTTGTCTCAGTCTTCAAGTGGGGTTGGAGCCGGGTTTTGTCTATTCTGTTCCATTAATTAGCCATCAGTTCCCTGAAACTTTGAATTTGGCTGGGTCACTAGAGGAGGAATGGGCATTGTGTGGACTCACAGTGCAGCTGCCTCAGCGCTGGTGAGGGCTTCTCTCTCTGTTGGTTGGGCTTAGGTCAGCCTGGACCTAGGCCCCAGGTAGCAAGTGACCTGTGCTCTGCCTGGGCCAGCACATCTCAGTTAACATCTCACTTAACACCATTCCTCCACGAAGCCCTGTGCATCAGGGCATGTAGACTTGGAGATGAATCAGGTCTGGTCTCCACCTGTACAGAGCTCCGCATCTGGCAAGGAAGATGGGTGGGTCAAGGTAGATGGGGGAAAATACAGTAGAGGTAATAAGTGCGGTGATAGGAATATGTGTACGGTATGTGTGAGTGTATTTTTAAAAAATAATTTATTTCGAATTCACCTCTGTACTGAGTTGGAATTTACAAGAGAAAGAGTCAGTGTAATCATGACCATATGCTCATGTGTCCCCTTGCCTGTGCAACTCGGTAAGCTCAGGGCTACCTGGATGAGTGAGCCCCTGCTGCAGCCAGGCCTGTGACCTCTTCAAGGGCATTAAAGCAGGGCCCTTGAGAGACCCTCGGCTACCCTACTTGGAAAAGAGGAGTGGCCTTCCTGGGGAGATGAGGTCCAGGCTAGCTGCTCAGGAAGTGCTTGTGTGTGGGTGTGGGCAGGTGTGCTTGTGAGCGTGCACAGGCATGAGCCCAAGTGTGCATATGGCAGCAGCCAGTGGTCTGTCCTCAGCCCCACAACCAGGTCTTAACTGTGCTAGGCTTGGGCTTGGCCCCTACTTGTCTGCAAGCAGGGGGGCAGGCTGCAGGCAGATCCCAGGGCAGCCCTGAGGCCTCCCCGGTGGTGTGTTTGCTGTGCCTAATTACCCGGCAGTTGTTTAACTATGCAAGCTGCATGCCTGCCTTTATTGCGCTGTGATTGCCGAGCTGCCTATGGGGAGTGTCATAAAAAGATATAAAATGCCCATTATCTGTCTGACGCCCTCCTCCTGGACTGTGGGTGTTTGTGTTTTATTTTATATTTATGGCTCGAGGGAAGCTCTGCAGGAAGGAGAGGGAGGGAAGGAAAGGGAGGGGAGGGGAGGCCTACAGGAATTGGGGGCTGAGAGACTGAGGAGCCCCCTTCTTACTGTGGTCAGCCATGAGCTGAAGGGCCCTGCCGACCAGAGGGGAGATGTGGAAATGGCAGCTGTCCAGGCTCAAGACAGGGTGCTCAGGAGATAAGGCCCAGATCTTCCCCTCCTTCTCCACCTGCAAGTCCTGAGTCTCTGTTTCCACCCTACCTGTGCTAGGTTCCCTGCGTGGAGGCCTGGTCCAGGGCAGTCTGCAGAGGGTTCTGAGAATGCGCTGTGGGAACAGTCTGATCCCTGCTCAGTTCTTTACTGGCTTTGATGACTCGGATCGCCTCCTGGCGCACCATGGCTGGCTTTGGGACAAACACCGTGGGCACCACCCCCTGCTCCTGAAGCCTTCCACCCCTACAGCTTCAGCTTCCCTTTTCTCACCAACCACAGTGAAGTGTTCAGGCTACTCCTCTCCAAGATTCACTGGCTCTTAGGGAAACCTCCTAGACCAGGACAGGGAAGGGAATTAATATTGATTTCAGCACCTGCCCTGTGCCAAACAGAAACTGTGTAAGGCGCTGAGGCAGAGGTCAGAGATCAGACAGGGGCCCTACCGTTGAAGAGCTCACACTATGTAACCAGAGTGCCAGCTTCACAGTAGGTGTTCAATAAACATTTGTCAAATGGGATTGAATTCAACATAGCCATTCATTCATTCATTTTATTTTCATTCAGTAAATGGCTATTGAGCACCTACTGGGCCAGGCAGTCTGCCAAGCAATGGGGATAAAATAGTGAGCAAAATAGCAAAATCCCAACCCTTGTTAGTTATTTGAGTTTATTGGAAGAGGAATTTAAGGATTTTAAATCCTGGATATCTGACTCCAAAACCATGTCCTTGCAACTGTGGCGTGTTATTTCCCATACATGAACCATCAAACCCCAAGCTATCCTGTACTGATCATCTAACTTCTCTGCTTGAAAAATCTTGATGTCTACTGAATGAAGTACAAGCTCTCTGGCCTGTCCTTTGAGACCCCCAAAGTACCTCTCCAACTATACCAAGATAGCCTGTGTGACTGTCCACTTCCAGACCTTATTCACATTGGTTCCATTTGCATGGAATGTCCTTTGCTTTATTCCTGCCCAGTGAGCTCCTGCTTATCCTTCAAGACCTAACTCCTTTATGTCCCCTGTGAAGACTTTCCCCCTTTCCCACTGGGAACTTCCTCTCTCTTCAGACACCTGTGTCAAGTGCCTGCAGAGCAGGCCGGCACCGTGCTAGAGCTTTCCCTGGCTCTGTTCACTGCTGGTGAGCCTGCACTTCTTCTGTCATACTGTATGTGTAAAAAAAGCTTTATTGAGATATAATTCACACACCATACAATTCACCCATTTAAAGTGTTTCAATTCATTGTTTCTTGGTATCTTTACAGGGTTGTGCAACCATCATCACCATCTAAGTTTAGAACATTTTTGTTACCCCTAAAACACAGCAGTCACTTCCCATTTCCCCTCAAACACCCCAGCCCTAAACAACCACTAATCTACTTTCATCTCTATAAATTTGCCTATTCTGGCAATTCTGGGAATTTCTTATATGTGGCCTTCTGTTTCTGGCTTCTTTCACTTAGCATAATTTTCAGGGTTCATCCATGTTGTACCATGAATCAGCACTTCATTTCTCTTTATTGTGAATAATATTCCATTGTATGGATATACCACATTTTTTAAAATTTTATTTATTTTATTTTTATTTATTTTTGGCTGCGTTGGGTCTTCGTTGCTGTGCGCGGGCTTTCTCCGGGCTTTCTCTAGTTGCAGCAAGCGGGGGCTACTCTTTGTTGCGGTTCGCGGGCTTCTCATTGCGGTGGCTTCTCTTGGTGTGGAGCACGGGCTCTAGGCTCACGGGCTTCAGTAGTTGTGGTGTGCGGGCTCAGTAGTTGTGGCTCGTGGACTCTAGAGCACAGGCTCAGTAGTTGTGGCTTGTGGGCTTAGTTGCTCCGCAGCATGTGGGATCTTCCCTGACCAGTGCTCGAACCCGTGTCCCCTGCATTAGCAGGTGGGTTCTTAACCCCTGCACCACCAGGGAAGTCCCCACATTTTATTTATGTGCTCATCAGTTGATGGACATTTAAGCTGTTTCTACTTTATGGCTATTAAATAATGCTGCTATGAACATTCGTGTTACAAGTTTGTTTTATTGTTTTTGTTTTGCAGACAGAAAGATGCTTGTCTGTCTCCTAGTAGATTGTGAGCTCCTGAGAATAAGGGTCATTTCTATACTGTTCCCTGCTGTATCCCCAACACTTAGCCTATGGTTAGCACTCAGTAAATGTCAGTAAGTGAATACATCCATGCTCTCTAATTCTCTTTCTCCCTCAAGATGTAATAGCAAATTGTGGGGACCTGTTTTAATCCCATAACCCACTCTGCTTGGGTATAACTGTATATACATACATATCTGCCACCCATGCTGAAGCATAAGTTGATGCGTCAGTGTCCTGGACCATGTCCTTTTCATTCCACTGTTGGCCTTTCTCGTGTTAAGTCCTTCACCCAACAACAGGTGATCTGAGAAACTGAGTTGCCCCCATGATGGCAGATACAACCTCTGGCTAACTTGACGCTGAGGCAGAGACCAAATCCACCCTCCCCTCTTCTCCTGAGGAGGGGCCCTGCCTTGTTTTATGCACAGAGGGCTGCATCTGTGGGAGGACCCTGGAGGGAGTGTGGGGCTGGGTGGCCTCCTGGCTCTAGGCCAGGCTGGCTTTGTGAAAGCTCCAGATGCCTGGACCTCTGAGGAGGAGGAGAGGCTGCCCCTGCCCTTCCAGTCAGTAGCCCATATGAACCAAGTCTGTGGAAGAAAAGGAATTTCTAGAACCAGCAGCCTCTAAGAGATTAGTAAAACCAATATTTCTCTTTTCTTTGCACTTGGTGATCACCCTAATAGTTTGAGCCCATAATTAGAATTGGGCTTTATTAGGCTAATTAGGAGGTAGGAACGATGGCAGGAGGGCATGTGGAGATGCATCAGCGTGGTGGGCAGTAAATCTAGGGTTTTAAGAGGTTTCTTCCGTAATCAGGTGGTCTGGAAGGCTGCGGGGTGGCTGGGCCCCTCCCCTCCCTTCCTTCTACTCTCATCACTCCTTGAAGTGGCCTTCACACTTTGCCGTCCTTGTCCTCGATGCTGGCAGTGGCACTGGGATATGGGGGCTCCGGAGGGAGGGAGGAGACCCCACCCGGAGCTTCATTGCCTATGCACGCGCCGTCCAGCCTGGCGGCATGATTACCTTGCTGAGAAATCCGTCCAGGCGCAGGGCTGCTGATAGCAATCATTGATTAAGAGGGTAATTGTCCTGAAAATTCAGATTGATCAGAAGGCAGAAATGATAACTTGTGTAACTGTGTTTAAAGCCACGTCCTGTCAATAGAAGAGACTGAGATGTATCGCGCCAAGAAGGGGGCAGAACGGATGGGTGTGTGCAGGCGGCCGGGCGCTGCCATCCTTCTCTCAGGGCTGAGCAGGATGTTTCTTGTCAGTAACCTGGACTATTGGAGATTCAATCACTTTTATCTCCCCCTCTCTCTCAATCCAAATGCCTTTTCATATTAGGAAATTAGAATCGGCCCTGCTCATGCAAGATTTATTAGCTCTGCTGAGCAGTCGCACTGAAGAGTAAATGATTTTGCTTTGCTGGAGCTTTTTACACATTAGGACCCAACTTCTTCCCTGCTCTGTGCCACCGGCTGCCTCGAAGAGTGGGCTCTAGAACCAGGCACTCAGAGAGTGAGCTTTTAAAGTCTGGTTTGCGGGGAGAGCATCACTCGGGTCTGGCTTCTCGACCTGCCAGAGATCCTGTTGTGTCTGGCTGACTTTCTTCTATCTGACCTCCGACAGGTCCCTTACTGAGGTCTAGGTTGACTCTCTCTGCTGCAGGGGCCAAGCCTCCTGAGGGGATGAGGTTCACCCCTGAGTTGGATGGCCTGGTGGAGGCATACCTTGGGGGAGGCCCTGAGACTGTGTATTGGGTAAAGGTAGAGGATAGAGGGGCCACCGTGACTTCTCTTCCTAGGGCCTGGGACTGTCCCACTGTCAGGGGTGGGGCATCTTTCTGAGCCCCTGGGGAAGCTGATTAGAGCAAGTTTAGGGGTGTCTGGGCCTGCTGGCTGCCTGTGTCTAGAAGGCTGCAGGCTTGACTGGCTGAGGCTCCCTGATCTGCCAGCAGTGTGGGCTCTTAGCAAAGGAAGGGCCTCTGGGCTCCATGCTTCTGGAGCTCTGCTGTGGCCTTGGCCTCGGAGGCAGTGTGGTTCTGTGTGCCAGCTGGACCTAGCCTGTCCTGGAGCCCAGGGTACCGGTGGGCTAGGTTGGTTGTAGGGAGGACCATTCTCCTTCAGTGAGACTGTATCATTCTCTCTCCTTCTTGCCCTCCCTCTTCAGCCCCCCACCTCCTTGGGTCACTTGGACCCGTGGACAAATTTCAGTCACTGTCACTATTTCAGCCTTCTCTATCGTAGGTGTCTGATCCTGGAGGCCTGGTAGAGCAGGTGACAGTGTGGACAGTCCTTCTGATATGGGGCTGAGGGAAGGTTAACAGAACTTCTGGATTTTTGGTGGATGGGATATGATCCCTACTTTGCTCTTTGACTTGGCCCTATGAAGCCTCCTTTTCTCTGGACTTTCCCCAGGCAGAGATATAACTGGGCAAACCTGAGAGTTGGGACTGGAGGTGATGGGGCCCCCAGGAGTGAATGGTGGGAGTAGGTGGCAGCCATTTTGATCCAAAAGGAGGGCTGTGTTTTGGGGCAGAGGGTAGAGGGAGACTTTTTGGAGGAAAGTATCTGGCAGGTGTCTGCAAGATATTCCCTAGGAGGGATCTGCCTCTCAACAGATCACAAGGCCACCAGCTTTCTACTGAGGGTCTGCTTTGGGTCTTTCCTGTCTACTACCAGACTCTGTCCTTGGAGAAGCCTTGACTTTCTTGGAAGGCTCTTCCTACTAGACTGGATTGGGCAGGGCAGACGTTCCTTCTGCATACGTGCACCCCACCTCCCGCCATGAGGGTCTGCTGAAGAAGAGAGTGGTCCAGGGAGCTTGGTGCAGCCCCGCCTCCCTCCACTCTGATGGACTGTGAAGGGAGTGGGTGCACAGGGCCGAGAGAGCTTCCCCATGCGGAGTGCTTCTGCCTCTGCCTCTGAGCTAGGCTTGCCAGTTGCCTAGGAATACTTTGCAGTCCAGAGGGAGGGTCGAGCCTTGTTTGGCTTAGTCTTCTGCTAGACCTAGTTCGGGCAAAGTCGAGAAAGAATGGAAGCGCCATGGGCAGCTTGGACCTGGGACTAGAGAACTCAGAAGACAGACTGCCAGTGGAGTGAGGGAGACAGATAGTCACTACAGGGTAATGTGAATGCTGTTGCCTTCCAGAGCCCTGAAGAGGGAGTGCTGAATCCTCCTGGGAGAGCTCAGCCGGGCATCCAGAGGGGGCCCCTTGAACTGAGTCTGAGAGGAGGATGGGAAGTATGCCGTGGAGACAAGTCTGGGCAAGCACGTGGGCAGGGAGAACAAGAAGCATCGCAGGTCAGTTGTGTTAGGGCTAGGGCTGGGGCCCAGTGGGGTTTATTGTCCCTGGTACACTTCTCCATCAGAATTTGGAGGTATGGGCCACACCTTGGTTTTAGCAAGCTTGAGAGGTGCCTACTTTCACCATCTAGCTGAGCTGCTAGCAGCTGGGGGCCTTGGATTGGACCAGCTAGGGCCTTAGGTTGGAAAGATGTGCAGGACAGAGCCTTCGGGGATGGGCCCCAAGCCCCCTCTCTGCTCTGTTCCCTCTCCTCTTCTGCCTAAAGAGCAGGGAAGGGGCAGGGGTTTGTGCTAAGGGAACAGTTCTGGCAAAGCTTTAGGCCAGCTCGCTCCGCCCCTTTCTAAGCCCCTGCCCAGCCCTGTCTCATGCCCAGACCCAGCCCTGCCGCCAGGGGCCCGATTGGTTCCCTGGGCCTGGTAGGGAGGCTGGGAGGAGACCGGGAAGCCAGGAGACTCATTTTCACTGGAATTTGACCTAAAGCAGGATTGGAAGGGAAGAAAAGAATTTGAACAAAAGTGCAGGCAGGAAGGAGCTGTTAACGAGCCTTTCTTTCTCTTGGGGACAGAGCACAGCGCATAGCGGGGCGCTGCCGCCGCTCTCCTCGTGGCTCTCTGAGACCGCTGCAGTCTCTGGCCGCTGCCTGCTCTCGCTCGCTCTCCTTTTTTCCCTCTCCTCTTTCTCAGCTCTCTCTATTATGGGGACTTGCTCCAGCTCTTTCTCTCTCTTCTGTCTCTCCTTTTGTTCTCTCTTTGTCTATTTATCACACTGTGAAGGTTGAAAGAGATGTTATTAATCTGGGAGAATGAAGGCAGGATTAGTGGTATGAATCGGATTTTGAGAGGTGTAATGATAGAAAGACTCGCTCGGCTGGCGGCCTGCGTGAGCTTGATAAATGGGGAGCACTCCAGACTGACTCGCGCCTTCCTCCGCGCTGTGCGCCCTGCCCGCTGGGGCGTGCCGCGCTCTCAGATCTGCCAGCCAGCCCACCCCGCTCCTACCTGAACCAGAGCAAAAAGCCAAGGGTAAAGCAGACACAAATATCTCCCATCGCACTTGGAGACATCATTGCTTTCAGCACCCTTTTCAAGCGGAGGCCTGTTGAGTTCTCAAAGGACTGTGGGCAGAGGGAGTGGGGACCCAGACTTCTGTCTGCTTCTAGGGCCTGTGTGGGTGGAGCTTCCCTCCTGCCCCTGAAATGGATGTCAGAGGTTGGAAGTGATGAGACAGTCCCTAGACTAGTCAAGCAAGAGTACCAGACCATATGTAATAGGTTATTAAGCAAAGTGCTGTTGGGAGAACTGTGGAGGTCAGGGTGGCACGTGGAGGAGGGAGGAAGAAAAATCAGGAAGGACTTCCTGAAGGTGGTGTCCTGGCAGACAGGATTTGGAGAGGGTAGAGGAAGGCCAGTGTTCCAGGTGGGAAAAAAGCATAAGCAAAGATTGGGGGATGGCAATAAGCCTGACTCTTCTGGGAGGCTGAAGAGCCTCAGAACTGGTGAATTTCAGACCAGGAAGGGACCTAAGAAATCAAGTAATTAAGCAACCTGCCCCCACCTTTAAGTTTTTAAAGTATAGTTGATTTACAGTGTTGTGTTTGTTTCAGGTGTTCAGCAAGGTGATTCGGTTTTATATATATATATATATATATATATATATATATATATATGTATTCTTTTTCAGATTCTTTTCCTTTATAGGTTATTACCAGATAGTAAATATAGTTCCCTGTGCTAAACAGTAGGTCCTTGTTGTTTATCTATTTTATATATAGTAGTGTGTATCTGTTAATCCCAAACTTCTAATTTATCCCTCTCCCCCACCCCCCAGCCCCGTGTTTTCCAAAGAGGAAACAGGCCTGGAGACTGGAGTTGCCATTTCCTGAAATGATTTTCTATTCCAGTCCTGTTCCGTGTTCTAAAGGTGCCCCTTCCCTTATCCTTGGACGATACAGTGAACCTTTCCCTCTTCTCTCCTTAGTGGCTTTAGTCACAGCCTTTCACCCTTCATCTTTGCGACCGGAAGCTCCTGGCTTAGGTTCACTGCTGCTCAGGGTCCTCCTCACACGCCTGCCCGCCGCCCGATCTGCAGTCTCTGTGGGAAGTGCTGTCTGTCCCAGCCTGCTGCGGGTTGTGCGGTGAGGAGAGGACTAGGAGCAGCACTCCCCACGCCGGGCTCCAGATGCCTCGGGCCTGAGCACTGTCCTCCTTTCTGTCTCTACTGCAGTTCTCTCTAACCACTCTCTATCGCAGTGACCAGGCACTTACTGACATCTGTTTCCTTGCAAAGGACTGTGAGTTCCACAAGGACAGGGTCTGCGTGTGATTCAGTTGAGTTGCCAGGGTCGGGCAGGCCTTCAGTAAGTGTGTGAATCTTACAATGAACCAATGAGGTCAGTTGCTCTCTTGCAGTTTCTTTCTCTCCTTCTAGATAAAAAAAATGGTCCCCGGTTCCCAGGCCTGTCTACCCTTGGGAATAGGGATGGGTAGGTGTGCAAAGGAACTAACTTTTGATGCTGGTGGAGCACCCAAGATCGCATAGCATGGCAGTGGTAGATACTTGGATGGCTTCCCATCGCCTTAGGAAACAGTACAAAACCCTCATCGTGTCCTATGAGGCCCTGGATTTTCCTGCCTTCCTCATTAGCCTCATCTCTTGCTGGCTTTCTGTGCTCCAGGGACACTAGCATTGACTTGATTCCTTCCAAGTGCTGTTTGCCTAAAGGCCTCAGCACGTGTCATTCCCCTGTTGCCTTCCTGTCAGTCAGTTTCTGCTGACCTGTCCTGAGTTCCCCAGCTAGGTCAGATTCCTCTCTTCCATCCTATAAACAGCCTGCCTTTCTTCTTTGAGCCCTTATGATAACTTAATGATTATTTATGTTGCTATTTATTTAACATGGGCTTTCTCTAATAGACTGGAAGCTCTCTGAGGACAGTACTGTGTCTGTATTGCTACAAGTACACATATGGCCTGGCATATAATAGGCTCTCATAGTAATGTTTGTTGTGACTAAGTCGGTGTGAGCCTGAAGTCCACACTGTTTCATCGTGTCACATCCGGGTAAAGTGAAGGTGGAGATGACAATCCTGGTGAAGAGGCCAGGATGTTGGGTGTGCCCAGAGAGAAGTCTCTTTGGGCCTTAGCTCTGGAGGCTCTAGTGTTCAGCCGTCCCATCTCTCAGCCTTCGTTGTTTCTGTCCAAACATCAGAGAAGAGAAGGGCCTCATTGACCCTAAAGGCTTATTCTCTTCCTGGGTGAGCTTATCCACTCCTGCAGTTTCCTGCGCCCCCCATGTGCTTTCCTAGGACTTTCTTGTTTCAGCTCAGACCATGGAACTGAGCTCCTGGCCTGCATATCCACCTTCCGCAGCCACCCCACCTTGGATGTCCCATTGAAAGCCATCTTGGTCCTTCTCAGTTATTCCCCCTCTAAGGCTGGTTTCTCCCTTGGGGCTCTTGTAGGATATCAGTCCCCCACCATGTTTGAGTTGACATGTCTCTCCTTCTAGTTTGGAAGCTCCTTTTTTCTTTTTTTTAAGTCTTTATTGAATTTGTTACAATATTGCTTCTGTTTTATGTTTTGGTGTTTTGGCCGTGAGGCATGTGGGATCTTAGCGCCCCAGCCAGGGATCGGACCCGCACCTCCTGCATTGGAAGGCGAAGGCTTCAGCACTGGACCGCCAGGCACGTCCCTAGCTTGGAAGGCAGCGAGCGGCCTAGTGTGCTTTATCCCCAGCACCGGGCACAGAGCTTGGCACATGGATTTGCTCATTAAGTGTGTGTTACATGAGCAAGCCAACAAAGAGGGAGGGAGGTCTGGGATGAAGGTTTGAGCACCCTTTCCATTTTCCTAGGGAGAAAGAAGTGAAGGTGTGTGTGCTGGGTGCCAGCATGTACCTGCCTTCGTTTGTGAGGGCTGGGTGGCCGTGGTGGTGGTGTCACATGCTCAGTAAAGGCTTATATTTTAATTTGGAAAGGACTTTAGAAACTTAAAGTGCTTTGCCTAAGTGCTGACTGCTATTAGTGTCTCCTTTTTATTAGGAAAAAGGACATGATTTTTCTCTTTCATCTTCAGGCCTGTCCAACTTCTGAGAGTCAAACTTAGCAAAATGCCTGCCCCTCACTGAGGACTAGTTACATGCTAAGTTCAAAGCTTTGGACTTAAAACACAAAATTCTGCTTTGCAGACTGTTTTCTGACACCCCTGAGGGGATTAGTCCTGACAGCTCAGTATCAGGAAGGGGGTGGGAGAGACAGGGTCATTTGACATAGTTCAGGCTGCAGTCCCAAGCCCCTCCCTTCTCCATATAGGCCTGGGTGGGAGGACATAAGAACTTGGACCATCTGGGGGGATGGGAGAATGGCTCCAGTGGTTATCAGAAATCCACTTGTCATGCAGTAGTCAGGGCCAAACTTCAGAGGGAGAATTGGGGAGGAATGGCCTCAAGAAGAATTGGGTCTGTTCAGCTCAGGGATGATAGGATTGAGAGGCAGAGACATCACAGCTGCTGGACTTGGTGATGTTAAGAGCTGCCAACACAAAGGGCTAGGTCAAGGGAGGGAGTATGTGTAGCAATAGTAGGAGGAATTCTGGTCTAGGAGGCCATGAGACAGGAACTTGCCTTGTGCCCTACAAGCACCTTTGAGGGCCTTGCTGGTATGAAGGAAAGGTAACAAACACCCCTCCCCATGGAGAAGATTTGGCTCTGCAATGGCAGGAGGCCTGGCAGGCCCGGGTCTGCCAGACTTCTCTCTGGGCACACCCAACATCCTGGCCTCTTCACCTGCCTTGTTGTTGGCCCTCTCTGTGTGGCCTCTGCCCCACGCTCTTTCCTGAGCAGCCACAAGACAGACAGCACCCTGGTCTCAGTCTGGCCTATGTCTGCCAGCCCCAGATGCTGAAGGCTCTGCCCATGGCTGAGGTACTGGGAGGTGGGAGCTTTGGCCCATTCTTGCTAGTGCCCTGCAGTTCCCATCTCCTAATCGGGCCCTAATCTGGGGGAGCTAGGGCGGGGGTGGGGTGGGGGGAGTACCTTGAGCCTTCTGCCTTAACTGAATTTCCATACCTCCTGTTGTTAATTATAGAGATGTAATAATGCGATTAGTGCACGATTAAAAAAAATCCCTGATATGATTACCATGGATTTAATATCACATGATATATCATTATATCGTTATGCAGTGACAGATGTAATTGAAATACACTTATTGGAGCCGGGGGTGGTGTTTCATTCAATCCCCAGCACCCCGGGGAGGAAAGGGCTGGCTCAAAAGAAGCAATGGGAGAAGAAATTGTAATGAAAACAAAGAAAACCCACAATGTAGCTCTCACTCTGGGCAGCTGGCTCAGACTGACGTGCTGCCTTGACTCTGTGGCGGTGCATGTGGAGCCCCAGACAGGCCAGCCTCTTCTGTGGAGGCTCAGGCGGCACAGCTCAGGATCCTGCTCCTTATCTGGTTCTCTCCCCAGAGACCTCAGTGTCCCCAAGTCCACTCTGACTCAGCAGTGAAGCAAGGGCTCTGGGAACATGAGGAAGATTGCTCTACCTAAAAATAGACTCAGTACCCAAGGGATCAAACTGCGCTGGCAGCTGTCTTCCAAATGTTGTGGGTCCTGGACCTGTAGCACAGCCCCTGCCTTTGCTGTGGTGATGGTCCCGTGCACTAGAGGCAGCTGTCCTGTTGTAGGCAGTGAGCAGGAAGGTTAAGTACACAGAGAAAATAATTATTCCACTCAAGTGCTGTTGATGGACAGAGGCGGCAGCAGCTCTGGTGCCCCTGAAGTATGTTGGAAGCCAAGGAACACTGTGAACATGGAGAACTACCAGCTGGAGGTAGGAAGGATGGGTTTGTGTCACCTGATGGGAGTGTCCATCCTTTTGCTGCTATAGCCATGCTGGCCAGGTCTCTGCTGGCCCAAAGAATGGAGTCAAGACCACCCATAAGACCAAAGAGTTCAGAAAAGGAGAAGGGAGACAGGGCCACTCTCCCTTTCTTTCCTAACCCAGGCAGCTGAGCCCCCAGTTCCAAGGATGGCTGGGGGTCGGGTGGGATTGCTGTTCTGCTGGGCAGGATCACAGTGGTTCCTGAAGGAGACTGAATAGGATTGGCAGGAGCAGCAACTCTGAAAACCAGGCCCTTCTGCCTGGCGGAATTATATCCAGAGAGATGCTTTCCTGCCCTTCCCTCAAAGGAGGCCGTTCAGAGAGAGCAGACAAAGCCCCACCCTGAGAGTCTCCCAGCATCATGGGGTAACCGATTTGTAAACAAATCTAATAATACAGATGCTATTCAGAGTCTGGGTGGGTTTAAGGAAGGGACAAGTCAGGAAAGGCCTGGTGATGGAAGATACTTTTGAATTGGGTGTTGAAAGAAGAGTATGTGTTCATTAGGGGAAAAAAGTGGGAGAAGGCAGAGGGCATACTAGGTAGGCTGAAGGAATTGCTCGAGTAGAGTCTTGGGGGCATGAAACAGCAATCTCAGGACTTGGTGAGAGGTAAGGAAGAAGAAGGAAGCAAGGCTGACCCCCACATTTCTGGTAGACCAGGTAGGTGGTAAGGGTTTTCACTGGGACTTGGGAGCCCAGGAGAAGGAGCACTTTGGAGAGGAGATGTTGAAATTGGTTTTAAACCTACTGAGAATGAAGTGCCTGAGTGGAATCCAGGTGGAAGTGCCCGGTAGGCAACAGACTATATATGTTTGACACTCAAGTAGTGGCAAAAAATACCAATTTGCAAGTTGGAGAGGTTGAAGACCAGGGAGTTTAAGAAATCACCCAGGGAGAGTGGTAGAGCACAGACAGAAACAGGAAGGGGACATGCATAAGCCCACACATGACCAGATGAATGAGGCTCTACAGGAGACTGTGAGGAAGATGTCAGAGAGAGGGGAAAACTCAAAGAGTAGGGTGTTGAGAAAAATCAAAGGAGAAGGATTTCAAAGATGTGAAGCAGGCTGCAGGGTGGCAAAGGCAGCAAGAGCCTGAAACTGTCCATAGACGTGGGCAGCATGGTGAGGACTGTTGACCTTCACTGGAGCTAAGTGACATGATAAGGCTGGCAACCAGACTGCAGGGGTTAAGGGCTGTTGGGGAGGTGAGTGGAGACAGCCTTGAGAAGTTTGGTTGTTAACAGGAGAACAGGCAGTAGCTGGATGAGGATGTGGAATGAATGGAAGACTTTCAAAATAATTATCTAATACTTACATAACTTTCAAAGAGCCAGGCATCGTTTTAAGCACTGTGCATGCAATAACTCATTCACATCAACTCTATGGGGTAGGAACTGTTTTTACCCCCATTTTACAAAAAGGAAACTAAGACACAAAAAGTTATGTAAAGATGATAGAGATTCAAGCATACGCTTGAATGCTAACGGAAAGGAGCCAGCAGAAATGGGGAGGTTCAGAATTTAGAAAGAAAGGGGATACTAGATGAAACAGGGCCTGAGGAGGTGGAAAAAGAGTGAGATGTACAGCACAAGTGTGGGCTTGCCCTTAGACTGGAAGTGAGGTGTCTTTTCCATTAGAACAGCATTGGTGCACGAGCAGGTGGGGAAGGATACAGATGCATTTGTATATGAAGGGCATGCAGTTGGAAGAGTTCTGCCTAGCAGCTTTTATTTTCTTTGTGAAAGTAGGAGGGGAGTAGGGTGGTTGGATACCATTGAGGGTTGCTAAGATAGTGATCTTGGATCTATAGTGGCCACTTTCTATACAGAACAGTGACTTCTTTCCAGCATCACTGAGCTCAAGTGCATGTGTGGTGAAACAGAGTCATGTTGGGGTTTCTTAGGGAAGATATACTAGGATAAATGGGCAGGGAAGTTGAAGATTGGGCTGGTTGAAGTCATAGATTCAAGAGGTCTAGGTTTGGTAGAAAAGGGCTAGAAGGGGATTGACAGACGAGGAAAAAAAGCAAGAGTAGAGGGAGAGAGGGTTCAAAAGCTGGAAGGACAGAGGCTGCGATCAGAGTGGAATCTGTCATTGTATGATTCCAGAGGGAGAGCAGTGCTGGGTAATAAGGCCCAGGGTGTGGCCCCAGGGACAGATGGCTGAAATTGGTAGAGGAGAAGGTCATTAGAGCACAGGGAGCTGAGAAATCAAGAGGCTAGATGCATGAGTGGGTTTATCCTGTAGATACTGAAGTTACCCAGAGTGATGATGATTTGGAATGAGGTTCCAGAGAGAGAGGAAGAATTGTCTAGAAGCAGCCAGAAAGAGGAAGTTGAAAGTATTGACACAGTGTATCCAGAAGTGAGTAGGCATTAGTTTTCCAGAACTGCTGCATAACTAATCACCCAAAACTTAGTGACTTAAAACAACGACAGCTGTTTTATTATCTCTCGTGGTTTCTATGAGTCAGGAATTCAGGAAAGGCTCAGTTAGGTAGTTCTGGCCCAGGTTCTCTCATGTATTTGTGGTCAGTGACCGGAGCTGGCACAGTGTGTGGGTGGAGCAGCTGGGGGCTGGCTGGGCATCTCTCTTTCTTCACCTAGTCTCATGGCTTCTTCATGTGGTCTCTCCTTGTGGACTAGTTTGGGCTTCCTCACAGCATGGCTGCCTTGGAGCAGTCTTACCACTTACAAGCAGCTCAGGGTTCCAGGGAAAATGTTCCAGCGAGTGAGGAGGAAGCTTCCTCAGCATTTCTGAAATAGCCTTGAAATCACATCGCATTACTTCTGCATTACAGTTTTGGTTGAAATAGTAAAAAAAAAAAAAAAAAAAAAAAAAAGCCCACCCCATTTCAAAGGGAGAGGTATAGACTCCCCCCCTTTTCTAATGATTTTTTTAAAAATTAATTAATTTATTTATTGTTTATTTTTGGTTGTGTTGGGTCTTTGTTGCTGTGCGCAGGCTTTCTCTAGTTGCGGCGAGCGGGGGCTACTCTTCATTGCGGTGCGTGGGCTTCTCATTGCGGTGGCTTCTCTTGTTGTGGAGCACGGGCTTCAGTAGTTGTGGCACATGGGCTCAGTAGTTGTGGCTCGTGGGCTCTAGAGCGCAGGCTCAGTAGTGTGGCGCACGGGCTTAGTTGCTCCGCGGCATGTGGGATCTTCCCAGACCAGGGCTCGAACCCGTGTCCCCTGCATTGGCAGGCGGATTCTTAACCACTGTGTCACTAGGGAAGTCCTAGACTCCCCCTCTTGATGGCGGGTTTATCAGAGTCATATTGCAAGAAAAGCATGTGTGAGATGGAAGATAATGTTATGACAGTCACTGGAAAATACAGTCTGCCGTGATCGGTGTTAAGCTGAACCTGGAAAAGGGAGAGGGACCAGCATTCTCAAAGGCAATCTGCATTTTGGGTGATGGCACCAAGAATATTTGGAGGTGGCAGTGGGAGTGGGTGTTCCTGAGTGACCTCAGGTATACCGGGGAGAAAGAACTATCATCCCATCTTATAGTACAGGAAGTTGAGGCTCAGAGAGGTTTAATAACTCATCCAAAGTTATGGTGCTAATAATTGGCAGAATTGGGAACCAGTGCCTGAGCCTGAACACACTGCCTTTCTATGAGGCCTGGGCTGCTGGGTACGCCATCCTCATGTATACTTATTGCCTTGGTACTTGGTTCACCAACTATAGATGTGTTGGCCAGTTAAAGAAAAGGTTAGGTAGTAGTTATGTCTGTCAGACTCTCTCTCCCCCCATCCTCCAGAGTATCACCTCTATATCTTTGCCTGTTGGGTGTTTATGGGAAAGGCAGGTGATTTGATTTGGTTCCTCCTCTTGGGAAATGGCCCTTCAGCCTTAGGCCCACAGGGTAACCTCGTGGGGAGGATGGATGGGTCAGATGTGCTGCTGCCAGCTTGCAGGCTCTGGGTTTTCTGGAAGTTGCAGAGCAGTTTGTGCTTCTCTTTGCGGTCTGAGCTGGGTTCTAGACCCAGCCACTGCCCTGCCCACTCTGTGTCCACCCAACTCTCAGGGCCCTGGTAAGGTAGCAAATGGGTGGGCAGAGACACCCTAGCAGCTGTCGATGCCTCTTCTTTCCTCTTTGAAGGATCTGATGCTGCTGCCGATGAGGGCTACTTCATCTATTAAACCCAATACACTTGTCGCAGCTGCTAAGCCCCCGTAAGCCGCCGGGCGCAGTGTTTGTGATGGGACTGACAGTGCATGGAGGAGGCTGATTATACACGATTCCATTTCGCGGACCCAGCAATGTAATTTCACAGGGCGATCAGCGTTTGCATGTAATAGCAGGCTGTGCTGAGGTGTCAGAATATTAAAGGCGCTAATGGCAAAGCTCCCTGTTACACAGGGGGCCACCCGCTGCGCCTACAGCAGGGCTGCGCGGCGGGCCCGTCGCAGATGGCTGGCCACTAAGCTAATGGGGCAGCAGCCAAGGCGGGCAGAGCCGCGAGAGGGGAGAGCCAGCCGGGAACAGCTCGGCACCTGCTTCCCTGCGCATGGAAATTACAGCAGCCCAGGGGAAGGAAAGTGTGTGTGCCTGCCTGGCACAGGGCTGGGGTGGGTGGTTTGGGAGGCCCAGCATCTTTCACCCCGACTCTACCTGCCCTGGATAGGACTCCTCTGTCATCCTTCCACCTGCCCCACCCTCTGGCCAGGAAGCCACAGGTGGGCAGGTTGGGCCCTGGTAGCTGGGAAAGGTGCAGCTAGAGAAGTGGCACCCAGAGAATTTGGAACCAGAATGGGAAAGGGGCCCAGGCACAGGCTTTGGCTCTTAAATTTCTGCCCAGCACTGATCAGGGTCAGAAAGCTTTTGGGTCCCTTACCCCACACCCCAAAGGCTGGCAGAAGAGAGGGAGGGAGTGGGGATAGGAAGTAGGTGGGAGAAAGGGGGTAGACAATATTAGGGCCCCTTGACTGATGACAGCGGCCAGTGTTGCACAGAGCTGGGAGGCAGCCCTCAAGATATTTTCTCCTTCCACCCACGTTGGCTGCCCCAGCCACACCCCAGCCTTTGCCTGTTCTCATCAAGCTTGCTCCTGTTATTCTCCTTTGTCCTTGCTGTGTCTTCTTCCTGGTGCCTCCAGTACCACTTCCTCCAGGAAGCTCTCCTAGCCATCTCCAACCCCTCATGGGCCTGTCTTTCTCCATTGTGCTTGTGGGCAACCCACAGGGGACAGCCTCCCCAGTTCTCCTGCTCTGATGGTTCTCTGGTCCCAGCCTTGACTTCTCAGCCAGAATCTCTGAGATATAGCCCACATCACCTTGCCCTGAGCTGGACTCCTGGGAAGGCTCTGCTAAGATTCACAGATGGATGTAATCTCTTAGGGAGGATGCCTGAAGGGAGTAGGGAATGGAAGGATGGGCTGAGTCACCTGAGGGAGAGTTTGGTGGGTGTGTGTACTCGTGCTCGATGGTGTATATATCTGGGGTTGGGGGGAGTAGGGGAGGGACTTTAGAATGGAGTGCTGTGGGTGGTGGGCATGTGGGTACGGGCTCACAGGGGCAGCAGGTGCAAGATGCAGACCACACATTGATAGGAGCACAAATTGTGACAGGACCCTGTGTTCTCTGGGTGGCTCTCTGCTGGCTGTGCCTGAGGGGTACCCGGGATAGCAGGAGTTGAGGGGAGCTTGTGGGGCTGTGCCCTGGTACTGTGCCTAGGGGGGGTTCCACGAGGCAGGTGGTCACGTCTGAAGGTTCAGCTCTGCAGAGGTGCATGGCAGTACCTGGAGGAGATATGCCAGGGTTCTCAGCAGGGGCAGCAGGGGGAGAGCCCAGGCTGAAGGAGAGCAGTTTTAATTAACCGTTTTTAATATCATTTTGGACTTTGGCTGGTATGTGAAGGCCCCGCTGGAAGCAGCATTTGTAAAAATTAAATCCCTCTTATTAGGAGCTTGGCAGACCCATGTGCACGTGCCTTCCCCTCCCCCCGCCCATGCCCCCCTGAGGAAGTGCTGGATGAGGCCATGTCACGGCAGCAATTGGTTATCACGCCTTATCTGGGAATACGAAACTGCGGCATGACACCCGCGGCCGTGGTGGAGACGCCAATTCATCTCGCCTCGGCTCTGACAAGCTAGACTGCCCTTCCTGAAAGGCATTCATCAGGCGGGACCGGGCTGCCGCCTTGCCTCGTACCCCTGTTTTCCCCCCGTGGGTCCCCGCTTGCCCTGGACCAGCCAGGCCCAGTCTGGCCCTCCTGGTCTCTGCTGCCCTCCACCCCGCTTCCGCACATCCCCGTCTGCAGAAGATCTTGGGGAGTCATAATTATAATAATAATCTAATCATGGTGACGCATCGGGGCAAGCGCCTAATGTTATCTGAAGTGGTCTTCCCGCTTAGCTGCGATAAGACTCAGGACGACGTGCAGATAACGCTGAGCTGCCCTGTCCCCAAGCCCGCAAGCGGAGCAGAGGGGCCTCCGCAGCCCTGCCGCCCGCCCGCCGCTTTAAGCCGGGAAGCGGCAGCACCTGCTAATGCAAGTGTTTAATATTTGATGGGCTGGGATAAAGCAGGATCACCTTCGAATTGAATTGAGTGTCAGCCGAGAATCTATTACTGAAATTCGGGTGTGATTTGACAGCAAAGTAGACGATGTTATTCTTCACTAGTTACTGCAATCTTCTCCCCGACATCACTTAAATATTTTTTTCTTTGCTTGAGTAAACACACATTATCCTTCTTTTTTTCCCCCTTCCTTCCCTTTTTCCTTTTTAGAGGGGGAAAAAAACCCATCCAGCTCACCTTCTCCAGGCTGATAGAGTAGATTGTTATTTCTTTATTTGTCCTATTAAATGGAATTTCTGATCGTTTAATCCGCCCTTTGTAAGTGATTTTAAAGTACTTGAAAGCCAGCCCGCCACTGCTCTCTGGCCCACTGCGCTCCAGCCGCGGCCCTGACCATGCTCAGCAGCTCCTCCAGCTGTGCACCGCCCACTGGCTGTTCTCCTTGCTGCCTGTGTCCCAGCTCTGCCCTGGCTCCAAGCCAGCGTCCTCTCCCCTGTCCTTGAGCCTCACGCTCAGCCCCCGATTTGTGGGTACAGCTGTGGCCTGGGGAAGGGTGGGAGGGTTCGCTGGGAAGTTGGGCTGTGGCTGGTACCTCTGTGGTCAAGGAAAGTGGCTTTGGAGGGGGCTGAGGTTGAAGTACACTGGCTCCTAGCCTCCCAGTGCCCAAGGGGCTGAGGCTTTGGTTCCTGCAGCTGGGAAGGAAGGGTACTAGACCTCTGCCCAGCCCCTCGGTCCTGGCACAGCCTGTGTGTCCAGCCTCCTGTCCTCCGTTTTTGACCCCGTGCTGGGCACTCTTCCACTGGGAGGCAGTCTATAGTGGGATGGGGACCTCCTGGGCCCAGTGGTGGGTGGGGGCTCTGCAGTGCCTACCTGACCATGGCTAGCAGTCACCTTAGTTTCACCAGTGGACTCACCATCCAGCTTCTGGAAACTCACCCAAGCTTCATTCCCACTGACCACTGTCCCACACGCTGTCACCTTCCTGCCCCTGGGAGGACAGCCTGGTGTTTGGGGACTTCTAAGGTGAGGAGATGGGCAATGTTTGAAGAGTCAACTAGCCTCGCAAGCCCACTGGTAGAAGCCTGGGACTTGCTAGCAGGCTGAACAGGAATTAAATCCCTGTTGGGCCACTTAATAACATTCTAACCCTTATAAGTCTCTTCTTGGCCTCAGTTTCCTCATCTGTGACATCTGGTCATGGAGCCTGTAAGGGATGTAAGAGAAGGTGCTGTCCCTGGCCTGACGTGTGCCCCGCCCCCCCACCATGGAGGTGGGTGGCGGCCAGGGGACAGAGGGGGACAATGGAGTGCTGGGGGCCTGAGCAGATCGATACCCCCAGCACTTCCTTCCCCAACCCCAGGAAAACAATTAAGTACAGATCGATGGGTGGCCGCTTTGAATATGCATAAGTGAGCACTTGACCTTCAGCGAGATCTGCTCCCCACCACACACACACACACACACACACACACACACACACACACTTCACATGCTCCCCTCACAGCTGCCTGAGTCAGCCAGGTGAGCTTACCCCTCCTCAGCTGAGCCCCCATGTGGCACAGCTCCGCAGTCTGGCCTGCCTCCAGGTCAAAAGCAACTTGACCACAGGCAGGTAGTTGGCGCCCTGGTCTCTGGCTTCAGTTTTCCTGTCTGTGGAGTGAAGTCTGGATATATTGGTCTCCAAGTCCCTTCCGACAGCAGTCTTTGTGACCAGTAATGCTGTGGGGAGGGGGCCCAGCAGAGGGCCGGGGACTCTGGAAAGGGGGGGCGTGGGGTGAAGCGGATGCCCTATGAGAGGAGGGGTCCTGATCAGGAGAATCTTAGTAAATGGGAGCTGTAGAAAGGAGCCTGGTGAGGGGCACCCCATGGGAGCCGGGGGCCTCTGATGGGGAGACGCCCAGGAGAAAGGGAGCTGTGGAGAAGGAAGGGGTTTTCTGGAGGGGGCCCTGGTGGAAAGGGGACCCAGCAAGGGGACTCTCATGAAGTGGCATGATGAGAGTAAGCCCTTGCTGGGAAGACATGGGGGGCTGGGGGTGTTGGTGAGTGATGGGATTGGGTCAGGGGTCAGGGCCTCTGGTAACCACTCTTGCCTCCTGTCTTCCAGGCTTACAGCTTCGCCATGGGCTGCTGGCCCAAGAATGGACTTCTAGACATGAACAAGGGCCTCAGCCTGCAACACATAGGCCGGCCCCACAGCGGCATTGGTCAGTCCCTCCACATATCCCTCTGGCAACTCGGTCCATCCCCTGCCCACATGCCCCAGTCCCCTGGCACACAGAGGGGTTCCATGGCTCATTCAATGCTCCAGCCAGGTGCTCCCCCTGGCTGGGGGGAGCAGGGAATGGGGGTGGAGTGAGGGGAGTAGTGGAATCTGACCATTGGAAAGGATCTCTCAAAACAATATTCAAGAGGAGGCTGGGGTCTGGGCTTTGGGTGGGTCACAGGTGGCCTTGGATTCAGGCCAAGGGATCCTGCCCTTGGCTGCATCTCTGATGGGTGATGTCCTCAGAGGGGTGGGCACATGTCAGCTTACCCAACCCCCGTGGAGCTAGAGAAGGCTGTTTAATATTGTTTCAAGTCTGTGGCCACTAAACTGGGCGATCAATGGGAGTTAAGGAGATGAATTATTTAAACCTCACCAGCTTTTAATTAGTCAGGGTCCTTCTGACCGATGGCTCTGTCCACAGGGTATTGAACTCCCCCGTAGGAGCAGCAGCCTCCATTGAGCGGTGCCTGGGTTGGGAGGGGCCACTTGGGGTACCAGATGGGGGTGCACCCTCAGGGGGATTCCTGCATGGGAGGGGGCTGGTTCTAGGCATTGGAGGCTCTGCTAGCTTCTTATATATCATTGTGGATATGTGTCTGTGAGTGTATGTGTGTGTGAATGGCACCTTCAGCTGCATGTCTCTGTGTTTGTCTAGGGGTTTATATGTGTCCCTGTATGTGTATCTTTTTTGAGGGATGCGTGTATGTGTGTATGTGTAACAGTGTATCTATATACATTTTCCTGGGGGCACCTGTCCGTGTATGGAAGCAACCATCAGCCTGTATGTGTATCCATCAGAAAGTGTGTTTGTTCATTTCTGTGTATCTTATTTTGTGTGTGCATCTGCACACATGTGCATACAAATGCTTTCAAGCAGAGTACTTGACAGGCATAGGCTTTGTTCCAAGTGGGGAGGAGCAGGGGTGTCCCTGGGTGGTGCTACGACATTATCATAACCTGTGTACCTTTGGGGAGGTATGAGGGGGAGGGGACTGGCAAGGTAACACCGAAAGGGTCCAGTCACCTGCTACAGACTGGCCCCTAATCCTGTCTGCGGACATCACAGGTGCCTAGTAGAGCTGGGCATGCTGAGTGGATGTTCCTGTCCTCAGGGAGCTCACATCCTGGGAGGAGACAGAGACTGAACTGGGCAGTTGCCACCCAGGGTACTCAGGGTGGTGATAGAAACTCCTGGGCTGCCCCAGGGGAGGTTTCCCCTGTCCTCAGTTGCCAAGTGGCTTCTACTTCTTCATTTACATTTCACTGACTTCAGGGATGCCCCATATCATTCTTATTGGCCCCCAAGGCTCTCCTGGGGTCCAGGGGGAAAGAGAAAGTGGTCAACGGGCCTGGGGAATTGGGAGTACCCCACAACCACTGCTGTTCCCTCCCACAGGAGTTATTTTGTACAGCCTAGAGGAGACCCCAAACCTAGCAAGCTGATAGGCCTTGGAGGTCAGCAGAAAGTTTCCTAGAGAAGATGAGACTTGAGTCAGGGGATCCCTGAAGGATGAATAGGAGTTTGCTAGGCAGGCAGATGGAGGAAGGGTTTTCCACTTTGGGGAAACTGTGTGTACAAAAGCCCAAGGGCAGGAGGAAGCCTGACATGCTGAGAGGATAATTTTGGACGTCTGCAAGTAGTTTGCCGTGACTGGAGTGGGACATTTGGGTTAGCAAACGGCTAGAAAATAAATAGGGAATAAGCCAGCCTTGAATGCCAGGTTAGAGGGTGTGGCTTTTTGTGAGGTTCTGAGGAGACAGGAAGTTCGTGAGTGAGATAAGGACAGGATCAGAGCTCTGATCCAGAATCAGTGAGGCAGTTGGTGCTGTACACACTAGTTCTAAGTAGGTGCTCAACAAATGCTATGGTAGATGAATGGACAGTTAGTGAGTGAGTGAGTGGATGAATCAGTGCAAGTGTGACGGGAAAGGGAGGGACCAGAGAACCAAGGCCACTGAGAAGACTTGCATTGGCCCAGGGAAGGAGGAGCTGCCAGAAACTGAGTCTGCCTGGTGGGAGGGGCTGGCAGGACTGCGTTAATGCACCCCACGCAGCCTTGAGTTGGGTGCCCTGCTTCTGTGTATCTGTCCTGGGGGTGTTTGTGAGAGGAAGGGGTTCCTTGTTCCCACTTTCTGCTGCCTCCTGGGACTCAGTGATGTCATTCTTGTTGGTTCACCCATGTTGACTCTGGGGTGGGACCCCTGAAGTATTCCCTCTTTCTTCAGAGAAGAAGGTTTTTCCATCTGGGTGGGCCCCAGGGGACAGCCCAAGGCTACGAGTGACAATGAAGTCAGGGCTTTGGAGCCAGAAGCAGTTCAGGCCCCGTGACCTTAGACAAGGGCCAATGCTACCTGCCTCTCCGGGCTGTTGGGAAAGCTCAGCGAGGTCCCCTGTGTGAAGGGCCTGTGCGGTCTGAGCACACAGTGGCTGCTCAAGGAGCTGCCTCCTCTGTCGCTCTGCCCATGCCAGGGTCTCCCCAGGGCACTGGGGGCTCCTGGCACTTGGTCCTTGTATCTGTGAATGAAGAGGGCTGCCCTGCCAGCTCCTGGCTGGCTCTGAGGTGTGGGTGAGGGTGCTTGGAAGGAAGTGGGGGGGATGCAGGGCATTAATTGGGCTGGGAGAGGCGGGGAGGGGAGGTGCGGGTTTTGAGCGGTGAGGTTAATGGCCCTCGCGCCAAAGAGACAGCTTTAATGAGCTTCAGCTGGCGGTGCCCCGAGTTACTGTGCGTGCTAAAAGGGTCGCGCTGTAAGAGTTTGATGTGGACTGTTTCCCAGCCCTGGGGTCAGGGGTCAGCTCCTGTCACTGGCCACTCAGGCTGGTCCTCAGTGACATGGTGCTAATTAACTGTGTGAGGAGCTGCCAGCCCGAAGTGGGGAGTGGTATGTATCTTGCTGGGAGGTGAGGCGGCACTGGTGACGCTGGGGAAGGGCTCTGCGGACCCCACAGCCTGGCCCTCTCCAGGAGCTGCTGGCTTCTCCCACAATGCCGTGGGGGGCAGTGGTGGGGTGTGCAGATCACCGAGGACCCTGGGCCCTGGAGGGATCTTCTGAGTCTCCTTCTAAGGTATGTGTGGCAGGGGAAGCCTGTGGGGCCTACCTGGCGGGGACTCCTGCTGAGCATTGGGGTGGAGGAGGCGCTGACAGAGTAAGGGGGCAGGCGTGCTGGAGGCGTGGGCTGCCGGGCAGGGCAGGGGCCTAGGCTGTGGAAGGGAGGGGCCCGCTGGGATCGGTGCGCCCGGCTGAGCTGTTTGAGTGGGAGCCGCAGGGTGTTTGGGTAGAGGAGCGACCTGGTCAGAGTTGGGTTCCAGTCAGCGCCATCTGAGAGTTTGTATAGGGAGGACTAGTGAGGAGAAATCACAGAAGGGGAGGCCACGGGCGTGGGGGGTGTGTGTGTGTAATAAAGGCATGCGGGAGAGGTGGTGGTTAGTTCAGGGCCGGCAGTGGCCATGGGGAGGGAGGTGGTGGACGTCTGCTTTGCATCTACTGTGTGTCAGGAGCTGTGGCAGGTGCTGAACGTGCGTTGGGAGATGACAGCCACAGGGCCCTGCCCCCACCCAGCTCACAGGTACGGTCGCCAGGATGGGGTGAGGGCTTGGCCCTGGGGACTGAGGAAGAAGTAGGGTTCAGGGATGGAGCTCCAGGCAGAGAGGGGGCTCGGGGGCTGTCCGAGTGGGCTCGTGGTCAGGGAGGGACGCCTCCTCCTGGGGGGGCGGATTTGCCCTTGGGAGCCTGGTGAGCAGGGTGGCATGGAGCAGGTTGTAGGTGAGGGGACTGCACGTTTGTAGGACTGCTGACTGGCTGGGTCAGCGGGCTCCGTCAACGCTCTTGGCTCGGGCGGCTTCTGAGGCAGGGCAGCCTCCAGAGGGGACTGCTGAGTGGGCCTTCTTTCATTTCAGCAAGTGGTCAGCACGGCACTCACATTACCTGGGGGCGCTAATTTAATTTTCACATTCTCATGAAGGCAGGCATTATCGTTCCCATTTTACAGATTGGGAGGCTCAGGCTTAGTTCAGTGACTTGCTTGAGGTCACACAGGAGCCAGGATTCAAACCCAGGTCCACCTGATCACAAAGCCTGTGTTCTCACCACCGTGCTGAACTAGGAGCACCTTTTTGGTCTTGGGCTTTGTGCTGCCAGCAGAGATGGTGAGGAAGAAAACAAGCTCACGTTCTGCATTTCCCTCAGTGTTGTGTAAAACACACAGGTCTTGACAATCTTCGGTAGCAGCACCTGAGGAAGAAAGGGGCGGGGGCATCTCCACCCTTCACCCTGCTACAGTCGCCCTTGGAGCCAGGGCCCTAACACTTGGCTTCCAGCCTCCTCCTGACCCCGACAGTTAGTTCTGCACTGTGATTTCTGTTTGCTCTCCACCTCGTGGCCCAGGAAAATCCTGCCCATATTCCAGGGGCCCCCTCCTCTGGGGATCTTGCCTGGCCCTCCCACTGTGAGCGCACAGAATACATCCCTGGACCCCAGTTATACGTAATGATCAGGCCCTACGTACTTGACCTCTCTAAGGGCGGGGCCTGGGCCTCCTTCCCTTCCTTCTTTTTGGAAGTCTGCACAGGAAATGTCAGATTTCCCCTGTTGTTGGGACACAGAGGCCCCACAGACTGCTGGTGTCACAGGCGGGGAGAACAGTCGGAACCTTCCCTGGTGCCCAGCTAGGTGGTCCTGCCCTGGTTGCTTACCCTCTCTGCTCAGGGACTGGGGGCCCCAAAGGCTCCAGGTGAGACGGGATGGCCCGACACCGGGTGGGCTCTCTCAGGAGCTTGCTGCCCAGCACAGTTTGGCAAGAGAGCGGGCCGGCAGGTGGCAGGTGGGGCTTGGCCCTGGGGGGCAGTGCTGGCCTGTGGGCTCCCCTGAAGGAGTGGGGTGTCTATCAGAGTCCAGTCAGAGCACATTAGCTCTGTGACATGGATCTCATTAGCGCCCGTGAGAGGTGTCACTGCAGGAGAATCGTTGGTTCAGGGAGATGCTTGTACCAAAAGGAAGAAAGGACAGTGACAGCCTTTTCTCTGCCGCCTCCGCTGCCGCGCTCCCTGGGCTGCCCGCCCTCCTCCTCGTGGGGGGGTGGGGTGCTGGCTAATGAGCTCGTCTGCAGTACAGCTCTGCCTTTCCCTCCTTGAAGTTCCCCGGTCCCTCTGAAGACCTCGGCCAGGGATTAGCACACACCAAATGCCAGCCCCCCTCTTGCCCAGCAGGGAGTTCCTTCTGATCACCTGCTCCTGCTGCCGTGGCGAGGGAAAGAGGTGGGGCGAAGACAGAGCCACTGGGGGGCACCCTTGGAAGGCTTAAGCCCCTCTGCCTCCCTTGACAGAGTGACCATGCCCACCTCTCTGCAGTGGGCTCTTCCTTCCCAGAATTCCCATCTTCTCCTCCCCTCCCCTCCCCCATGACATCTCCTGCCCAGGCAGCGTCCCCATCCCTGTGGTGAACCCTCCTCCCAAGGCAGGGGAGAATGTGGGGACTCTGGCCAAGGGTCCAGCAGGTAGGATGTAGACCCGATCTGATCTTGGGCTTCCTGGCTGAGCTAGGGGCCTTTAGAATCAGTCAGAGCCCAGTCTGGGCTTTGGGTGACCTGAGGGTGGTGAAGAGTTGATATGAGGCTTCTGCAGACATGATAGCCCTGTCCCAGAGAGGCAGAGGGGTGCCTCGCCCCCTCCCCCCTGCTTTGGCCATCTTCAGGGCTGGGAGGGGAGGAGTCAGCACAGCTGCCTTATGAGGAGGCGTCAGAGACAGCTGGAGTGTGCTTGTTTCCCCAGCACTACCACTCCCCTACACCACCTCCCGCCTCTCCGCCCCATCCAGTTCTTTCTAGTGTGTCCCAGAGAAAGTGAGGAGCCAGGGGATGGCCAGCCACAAGGAGGGATAAGTCTCCAGGCATTGACAGGGCCTCCACTGGCCTGCCTGCATTAGTGCTCAGGGCTGCTCACGCCTTCCCCCCTGAGCTGGCACCCTTGGAGTCCAAGGACATCTGAGGAACTGGTCCTTGCCAGATACCAGGCTCTAGTCTTCAGGAGCAACCACAGATGGAAAAATGGATGGACGGATGGATGAGTGTAGTGACAGGTAGATGGAGGAGGTTCTGGTGTATGTCTGTGTGTGTGAGATGCACTGGGAAGTACAATCTTTGTTTCCCTACCTTCCTAGCCCCAGGCCTGGCTTGGCCTCCCCTTGTCTCTCTCTGTATCTCCTGTCAAACCATCGCAGACGTAAATGACAAAGAAATCAGAAAGACAGATCAATGCTGGCCAAATTAGCACTTGCAGATAGACTGTGCGGGGATGTCAGCGCCCTGACCCCTGGTGATCTTGCAGCCTCCGCTGCTGATATTATGCAAATTGCATCCATCTGGCAGGACCTGCGTGCTGGCTGCTCCTGCTCAGAGGAGTAATGGGCTGGGGGTGGGCAGGAGTGTTGGAGCAAGAGTCGGAGTGAGTGTGTGCGTGTGTGTGCATGTGTGAGCATGTGCTTGAGTGTGTGCGAGGGCGTGCGGTGCCCACCAAGCACTGGGCGGTGATGGAGTGATTGACAGGGCAGATAAGGGGCTGCATTGGATTCCTTTGGGCTGGGGGATTAGGAGCAGCCACAGATGGGAGATAACTGGACTTCATTTCAGTTTATTTTCCTCCTTATCCCCTCTCCCCACCTTCACTCCCCGAAAAACACAGTCTCTGTAGTTCGTGTTTTCATCAATATTTGCAAGTCATTACCACTGGTTTAAGGTGAGAGACAATGTCAGGGCCCAGACCAGGCCAGCGCTTCCCCCGATCCTGTACAGGTCTGGTACCCTGAGAATTAACACCTAGAGCAGTCCAGTCAGCCTCCACTCCAGTGGTGTTCACAACAGCCCCTCCTTCCAAGCCCACAGTACTCAAGGGACGATCCATACCTCACGGACCAGCCTTACTAACCTACCTCATCTGACCTCAAGCCACCTGACAGTCCTTAAGCTGGGCCCCTGCCCCTCCCACCTGAAACTGCTGTGTGACATTCCTGCCCCCAAGTTTTGGTTCCAGCATTGGTGCTTCTGCCCCTGGTATCAGCTGGGTCCCCTGGGAGCTGCTCTTTTTTTCTGCAGGGCTCTGGACCCTTCTTCACAGCTCCTTCTGTCCTTGACACTATTGACCCAGCTGGACAAAGCGAGGCCTGTGGCCTGTGGAGAAAGGAATTTGTTTGTTTGGTCTGGTCTGAATCCGCCATCCACACCTGTATCCTTCCACAAGATTTGCTGAGTGCCAGATGTACTACAGAGGACTTTATGTCTGTAATCTCATTGAATTCCCAAACCCTGTGAGATTGGGGCTGTCACCTCTACTGTATATAAGGAAACTGAGGCTCAAGAAGGTTGTCATGCACCCAAGGCAGCAGGGCAAGGAAGCAGGAGAGCTAGAATTTAAACACACATCTCTCTAGGGTCAGAGCTCTTAACCACCAAGCTCTCCTGCCTCACTGCCATGCCACCAGCCGCAGACACTCACACATCGCCATGCCTGGATCTGTTTAAGGGAACCACCCTTGCACAGTAGGCAGACAAGTTCCTTCAGCTCCTAACCTCTGAACACAGACCCTGACCCAGACCAGACCCCCTACCGGGCAGAAACAGCTGAACCAGCCCGAAGGGGACAGGATTCAAATGCATCTTGCCCTCAGGAGCTGTGTGTCTGAGAAAGTTGGGCTGTAGCAAGAAGGACACAGAGGACAGAATGCACCCAGCGGCTGAGCCAGCCCAGGGATATGTCACAGCACGTGGCATCCAGGACCCTGCAGCTCAGGGAGAGGTGCTGAGCCGCTCAGGCCAGCCAGCTGTGGCTGAGGGAATAGCTGTCCCAGGAGCCCCGCCAAAACTGGGTCCCCGCTGTACCCTCCCACCAGGCAGGGTTGGGAGCTGGGAGTGCTGGGGACATGTCCGGGGACATGTGTGCAAGGGGAGCTTGTCCTAATGAGGAGAACATGGCTGCTAGTTAGGCGAGGGGCGGGCAGGGAGCCGCAGAGCTGATTGAAGGCAGGGGCAGGGGTCAGACAATTAGGCCCAGATCCGGCCGTTTGATGTGAGTTCTGAGGCCTCAAAGCCTCCCTTCAGCCCGCTCCCTCCACTCCCTCCTCTCCCTCCTCTTTCCTTTCTTCTTCTGCCCAAAGGCAGGAGGGATGGAAACGCTTACTCTCACTGTTACTATTATTAAACTCTGCAGCAGGCCAGCCAGACCCCAGGACTCCTGCCCACAGGGGGCACCCCAGGCCCCCAGGAGGCTCCTTGGGCCCCGAGGGGGCATCTGGCCAGAAGCCAAGGCCAGCCCGAGGACAGGGACGAGATGAGCCCTAGGGCAGGGTAACCCTGCTGCCTCTCTTGCTTCTGAGGGAGTGAATAAGGTTGCCCAGTGGGGATTTGGTCCTGGGGCTGCCGGGGCCACATCCCAGGCCCGCTTAGACCATCACCTCCTGCAGCTGCCTGGTTCTTTCCTACTCTGCCCTGGGGGTTGGGGGTTAGGGCATGGATCATTCATGCTCATACCCCGTCACACAATCTTTGTCTGCAGCAGTCACACCAGAACCTTGCCCCACAAGATAAAGATACATAGAGCCGCATGGCTCCACAGTGCTGTCACAGTCATACACCAGGGCAGGTCCCCACCCCCCATATGAGGGCCACACGTACCATCACAGGGTCCTTACACCCACAGGGTCTTGCACAAAAGCCCTGACTGTCTCTGTGGCAGGGCTCTGGGAGCTAAGCCCCTCCCCTGGGGTAGCTGGGAACCGCAGCCCAACCTGGTGTCTACGGTGGGTGGGTACCCTTCCAGTCCCCCATCCTAGGTAATAAGCCTTGAGAGCTGGTACTGACCAGAGAGTGGGAGGAAGCCAGATTGGGGGGGGGGGGCAGTGGGTAGAGGGAGGGTGGGAGCAGAGATAAATGTTAGCTCATTTCTTCCGTAATTAGTTACTCCCTCATCCCCGCGTTGTAATTGTGAACAAGCTGTAATGTTTAATTAGTCTGTAAATGAAACCCCAATTTCATAATGGCCTGGCTGACAGGGCTAAGTGAGCAGGGGGGAGGCAGAGGGGAGGTAATCGGGAGGGCCTGCGGGGGGTGGGTGGGCAGCAGGCTCATGGGCTCACCTCCTCCCCTCTTCAGCCCCAGCCTGGCCTCTGTCAGGGGAGGCTCTGTGACTGATCCAGTCCTTGCCCTCCTGCCTTTAACATCCTCTCCACTGGCCCTTCTTACCAGAGAAAGGAGAGGGAAGGGAAGGGTCCTGGCATCCTCCTTCCTCCCTCCCTCCCCTTCAATTCTCTGGTTGGGATACCACAGTCACAGCCCAAGCTAGATGCTTCTGGTTGGAGAAGCTGGCTCTGGGGGGCCCAGGCCCTGTGACCCCAGCAAGGATGATCCTTCCTCCCTAGGTCCAACCTTCCCCCTCCCCAAGTCATCCTACTAAAAGGCCCTTGCTCGCTTGCCCCTGGACTTCAGGATCTGGCCCTACACCTCAAGGAGCCAGTGATTGGCATAGGACTGGCTCCTCCCCCTGCAGTCCGACTGCTAAACGGAATCAGCATCCACGCTAGGCTGGCACCCCAGGCCAGACGTTACTCTCGGTAGGTATCTCCGCAGACTGCGATGAACCGTAGCTGCCGCAGGGGGGAGCCCCCGGCCCCATCGCGGCCTCGTCGGCCTCTGCCTGTCTCCGCCACAGCATCCTCGCCGTCTGCACGCGCCCCCGCCCCGCCTGCTGCAGCCATAAATCTCAATTTACGAGGGCGGCCCTGGTGGGGGAGGGAGGCAGCGCCGCTAATGACGGCTCCTCAGCCGGATTTTTCATGTTGCACAGTCATAAATTTTTAAGAACAGCATGGGCAGCACGTTAGCGAGTTATCGAGGCTGCCTCCACGCTGGCTGCCCAGCTCCAAGAGAACAGAGACCCGGTAGGGCAGAGGAGGCATTTGGGGCAGGGGTGGGGCCCGGCAGTCAGGCTAGCCTGAAGGCAGGGGTAAGGCTGGGCCAAGCAAGCAGGCTAGCCTGAGCCTTCTCACAGGGCGGGGTTAGTGCTGCCAGAGCAGCCCCAAGCCAAGGACAGGCGCATGGGCGGGATCAGGCTGCGGGCACACAGCCCATGGCGTTGGGAGGCGCTGACGGATGCCTCTGCTCCAGGACTTGACACCATGATGGACGGAGAGCCTGGAGACACATGGATTTTCAAAGTGGCCACTTTGAATAGAATTACACACCCCTGATCATGCGCACAATGAGGTCTCTGCCCTGGCAGAGCTACACTTGGTTCATAAACAAGGTGCCTTCTAGGATTGTCTTCAAGAACTAGGGTCCCTGGAGTCACCAAGGGAGATCCCTGGGGAAATGCCCCCACAGAGGGGTTAGATCTATGGATATGCGGGAGCCAGGAGCCTGGAGCCAGGCTGACCTCATCCTGGTTACGGCCCATCACTTCAGGTTGTGTGGTCCTGGGTAAGTCATTCACCGTCCAGGGCCTCTGTTTCTTCCTCTTTAAAATGGGGCTGATGATGGCTCCCACCTCTCAGGCGTACTGTGAGGCTTACTATGAAAGTACTGTAACATCCTGCGTACAGGTTAGCTCGTTCCGTCTGTTTAGATCTCTGGGGAAGGATCTCCCCAGAGAGAGATTCGCTCTTGTGCGGTCATTCACTCAGCAGGTGTTTGCTGGCGTCTCGTGGGTGCCCCGTCCAGTGCTGGGTTTTCAGAGGTGAGGCAGGTTCCTTCCTGGGGGGTGATGTGAGCATTGTGGCCGAGGCCGGTCGGTGTCCCCAGCCCTGGCCTGCCACGGGCACACCTAAGCTTCAGGGTGCTAAGGCCCACACTGGCCCCCTCAGAAGCCTCCAGGCCAGACACTTGCCTGAGTTTCCTGATCTGTGCAGTTGAAGGTTCATAATCTTGACCGCCTCTCCGGTGTCGCAGGTGCAAGGTCAGGCCATCAGATGCTGCTCAAGTCGGCAGAGGTGGTGTGAGTGTGTGCTTGTGTCCGGGTGTTCAGGAGGACTCTGTGCTAATCCGCCAGGACAGATGCTGGTCATTCAGGGAGAAGAGCGCTCCCTTCTCAAGCCTCTCTCCTCGTGCCCCGTGCGCGGCAGCACAATGCCCTCCCTCATTCTCTGGAACCTGCCATGCCTTCGATCACCTCAGGGCCTTCCCACGTGGCTTTATTTTCCTTGGGAGCCCCCATTCCCACCCTTGGCCTAATCAAGTCCCGCTCCTCCTGCAGAGCACAGCTCAGTTTGCTTTTCAGGGAAGCTTCCCTGACTCGTAGCCTTGGTCAGCGCCCCTCCTCTGTGCACTGCGCCTTTGGAGCATCCCGTCACAGTCCTCATTAAGAGGTTGTTTAGTGCCTCTCTCCCCCACTAGATTGTAAGTTCCCTGAGGGCAGGAATTTATGTCTGTTTTGTTCAGCTTGTATCCCCAAAGCATAACATAGTGTCTGACTCTTGTGGGTAGATGGTGAGTAAAATGTGTTGTTCTGAATTGAGTTAAATTGAGCTGAGATGGCCCGGCCCACCCCTGGGTGTCAGGGCAGGGGGAGGGGGCTAGGGAAGTGCCTGGAGCTGAGGTGGTTCCCATTAGTCCTCATGATTAATTCACAGCCACACTGTGATGGAGTGGGCTTGTCCCCAGTCAGCGCCTCCGCTGGGGCCCACCTGTTAGCGACAAACAAACAAAGGGGATAAATAATGCATTGGGAGCTGAGCCAGGCAAGGCATCAGTATTGAAATTAATAGGGATTAGCTGAGCAGCTTGAGGATGAAATATTTACCAGGTGGGACTGGGCTTAGGGAGGGCAGCCCCCCCTCCCAGAGTCCCCAGGCATCGCCAGGCCCTTCTCCAGGGCATCATTGGCGGGGAGTACGGAGCCCCAGCGCCCCCAGATGTCTTGGTTCAGGACAGGCTGGCCAGGTCACTTGAGAGCTCAGGTCCCAGCCAGTCTCCCGGCACAGCAGGTCCTGAGGAAATGAAGGTACTAAGAAGGATGGAGGTGGGGAAGGGGCCGAAGCCGCCGGCACGTTGGAATCCGAGGAAGGACCGTGACTGATTTTCAGGGCCTGGGCCTGTCTGGGCTTCAGGTGGCAGATGTCATGGCTGGAGTAGGCTCACCTGTGATTTGTCCCTCCACCCTTCGCTCTTTCTTTTCCTCCAGTCCTTCCTTCCCTACACTTAATACATATTTACCGAGGGCCTCTGTTGAGGTAAACTTAGTGCCCCCAAAGGGTTTGTGGTCCAGCAGGGAGTGACAGAGGCAGTCACATGGAGGAACATGGGTGCTGTGGGAACACACAGAAGGGGTTCCTAACGCCTGCATGGGGGCGCAGGTAAGGCACCTCAGGAAACCACAGCACGCCTCCATCCCTCAGGATAGACGAGGGGGCGCTCCAGCTGAGCAGTGGGGGAGGAGCTTCCCAGGCAGAAGGAAGAGCCCATGAAAAAACACGTGAGGGAGGAGCGCCAGAACTCCGTGGTCCAACAGGAGAGTGGGAAGGATGAGGCCAGAGGGGGACACCTGGGCAGATCCCCAGAACTTAATGTAGAAGTTTGGATGCTATCCTGAGAGCAGTGAGGCACCGTTGGAAGTGGTGGTGATGGTTGTCGTTTTAATTATTAACTCTTAAACTTTTTACTTGGAACTCATTTTACTTTTGCAGAAGCCTTTCTTACCCAGCTTTCCCTAGTGTTAACATCTTACCCAATCATAGTACAACTATCACCACCAGGCCATTAACATTGGTATTACTTCACTGTTAACTAAACGAAAGGCCTTACTTCAGTTTCACCAGCATTTCTACTGATGTCCTTTTTCAGTTCCAGGATCATTGAAGGGGTTTAAGACAGGCAGTGAAATGACCAGATTTGTGGCTTAGAAGGACGCTATAGAGGAGATTGGCAGGGGCACTAACGTCACCTGGATGAGGGAGGGTGGTGCCCTGGACCAGGGTGGTGGTAGTAGGAATACAGGTTTAGAAACTATGGGGAAATATATGGTAAATAAAGCTTAGGGGTGGATAAGTTTGCCCAGGGAGAGTGCAGAGAGTAAAAAGGGAAGAAGGCCAACGACCACTCTGAGCAACACCCACCTCTTAGGGGGTAGTCAGGAGAAAAGGCAGGCACGGACAGGGGAGCTGGAGGAGGGTAGTGGAGAAAAGGTGGTGTCACTGAAACCGAGGGAAGAGTTTCAAGGCATGAGTCAGTCCACTGGGTTGATCTAAACCTGAAAAGCTTCCATTGGACTTCAGCCCCATGAGGCCATAAGGATTGTTAGAGAAAGCAGTTTGGTAAGGCGCTGCTGGGGGAAATCAGATTGCAGGGTGGGAGAGGAGGAAATGAGACCTTTGGCTACGAAAGGGAGGAAAGATTGGGTCTTAGCCACATGGGAAAAGGGAAAAGGAATTAAAGGGAGCTTGTTTTTAAAGATGAGAGAGATTTAATATATTTACATGTTTTCATGAAGGAACCAGTGCAGAAAAAGCAACTGAAGCTATATCAGAGAGAAAGGGGGTTACTCACAAAGTAAGACCCCTGAAAAGGCAGTCGAGTTAGACTCCAGAAACCAGGTGGAGTGGGGGGATGGGCTTCAGAAGTGACATCAGGACAGTTCCTCTTTTTTATCAGGATGAAAGGCGAGGACTGGCACAGGTGCAGGGGTGTGGCTTCTGTGTTTCCTGTGAAGTAGGAGATGAGGTTGTGTGGCTGAGAGGGTCAGGGCGATGTTGGGGGTAGGGAGTTTGAGAGTTGTGGAAAGTAGAGAAAGTTGGAAATTGAACTAGGGAGAAAGGGAGAGAGAGCATGCGCACTGATCAGGCACATAGGAAATGGGGCGGTTTTATACACCCAGTTGAGGTTGATGACTGTGATTTTATGAGTTGCGTGAATCTGTAAGGTTTCAGTTTTCTCTAGTCACACTCAGCTCAGGTGTAAGCATGGAGAAGGCAGAGTTTGGGTTTTTCCAGGCAAGGGTGATGGGAGAAAAGAGGAGCAAGAGAGTTGAGACGATTGGCAAGAAAGGACTAAGATGGTGGACCATGGAATCCAAGCTCCAAAGCGAGGTGTATCAGTTATGTTGCTAGGACAGAAACTGCTTGGTATGTACCCAATAGCCATTGACCTTCTTTCTCACTAAATAGAGCCCCTGGATAATTAGGGGCAGCAGGGTGTACCCAGTTAAAAGACTACTTTTTTTTTTAGTTTCTCATACAGCTGGATATGGTTATGTCTCTGAGTTCTGGCTAGTGAGATAAAAGGAAAAGTGTGTGGGTCCTCCAGGAACAGTACTGAAAGGGAAATGACTTAGCTGGAAAGTACATTATTCTTGCTTTTTCCTTCTTCCTCTTTCCTAAAATGTGGATGTGATAATTGGAGCTTCAGCAGCCATTTTGGACCATAAGATAACCTGGAAATTGGAAACGACATGCTCAGAAGGGCAGGGGAGAAAGAAGCCTTGAGTCTTGTGATTTTGTGTTGCCATGGGACTTTGAAAAAGTCAACTTAAATTGCAAGTCAGAGACATAAAATCCTTTCTCAGTAAAGTTGTATTTTCTTCCCTCTGTTTTCACCTGGGTTCCCACCTAAGCTTGACTCTTTTAGCCTTTATGGTAACATGGCCTATGTCCTGAGATACAGCAGGAGACAATTTGAGCAAATGGTTTTTTTGTTTGTTTGTTTGTTTTATAAATTTATTTATTTTTGGCTGCTTTGGGTCTTTGTTGCTGCTTGCAGGCTTTCTCTAGTTGCGGTGAGCGGGGGCTACTCTTCGTTGCGGTGCACAGGCTTCTCAGTGCGGTGGCTTCTCTTGTTGCGGAGCACGGGCTCTAGGCACGCAGGCTTCAGTAGTTGTGGCACGCGGGCTCAGTAGTTGTGGCGCATGGGCTTAGTTGCTCCGCGGCATGTGGGGTCTTCCCGGTCCAGGGCTCAAACCCGTGTCCCCTGCATTGGCAGGCGGATTCTTAACCACTGCGCCACCCGGGAAGCCCTGAGCAAATGTTTTAAGAGAGCATAACAAGGGTTACCAGCTTCCTAGCCTGAAATAGTGTCCTCATTGCCCTTTGCCTCCCTTCATTTGTTTGGTCATTCTCTTTCCTGCCTTTACATTCTGTATGTTAGTAAGCTTTTGGCTACAAGAAAAAGAAAACCCAATTTAAATCTTAAATAATAAGAGGGTTTATTCCCTCACAGAAGAGGTAAGGTGATCCTAGGGTTGGTTAATTCAGCATCTCAGCAATGTCATCAAGGACCCAGATTTTTTTCCATTGTTCTGTTCTTTTATCTTCAGCATGTTCTTCACAGGCTAACTCCCCTCAAGGTTGGAATATGGCTTCTGCAGTCCCAGACATTATGTGCAGACGTGAAAACATCCAGCAGAATATACAGGACTATTTTCCCCTCATGGTTCTCTTCGTAAGAGTGAAGAAATTTTCCTTGAAGGTCTTTGAGCAAACTTACCATCATATCCCAGTAGCCAGAACACTTGGCCCCTCCTAAACCCATGGCTGGCAAGGGGGTAGGATCCGCACAAATGGCTCAGACCACGGAGGTTTCTCTGGGTCAGGGAGGGAGGAGCGGGCTCTGCCAGCTTCGCAGAAGGGGAGTGGCTGTTGGGTAAGCAGTCAAAAGTGGACGGGGAAAAAGGTGAACACAGGAGGGGGATGTATCTGGAGATACTAGGGATGTAAACGGTTTCGAGGTTCCAGTGAGAGGAAAGAAAAAGCATATTATCGTCAATAACTGGGAATATTTGAATTTAACATTTCAAAGGTAGCACAGTGAGGATGTTAACAAGGTGGAGGGTGTGACTGTGGAAATGGGTGAAAATAAGATATAACGGAGACGGTTGTTAGTGCTGAGGTCAAAGAACAAGAGGCTGGCGGCAAGTTTCTCAAAGGACAGGATGTAGAGGCTGTGACAGCCTCTCGGGAAGGAGGTGGCCGTGGTCTGGATTGATAGCACATGCTCACAGGAAAGGCCTCAGATATGCTGCTGGCACATGGGTCTGGGGCCAGGTCATAGGTGCCTGGGGCATACACACAAGTAGCCTAACCTCTCCCTATCCCTGTGTCTCCATTTTGGAAAGAATCTGCCCTGATTGGTCAGGCCACTCTGGAAGGGTGTGAAGCCCTGTCACCTTCCTGTTGGAGCCACTCAAGGACCCCCAGAAGACAGTCCCACAGGAGACCCCTAGGGACAGGGTCAGGTGGGAGCTCGGTTGGGGCAGAAGTGTCTGCCAAGTACGGCAGAGGTGCTCAGCTGTTCTCAGTAGCCACCTCTTCCCCTCTCCCCTCTCCCCTCTCCCCTCCCAGTCCAGGTCCCGTTCACTTTGCCTTAGATTATCAGGCACTTTTATCTGTGGCGTCCAGAGCCAAAAGAAGGGCAAGGCTCTTGGCCCCTCTACCTGGATGGGGCCTTGGCTGGGGACGAGTTGGGGGAGGCGGGCACCCGTTGTAATGGCCAGAGCAGCCGCCCTGTTACTACGGCGTATTTCACTTTTAATTCTGACATATAATGTAATGATCTTTTTTAAGGCCCGATGATATTATCTGCCTGACTAGATTATTGAGTCTTCATCATCTCCAGATAAATTTATGGCCAGGATGAGGCTCAGGATTTATCATCAGTCAATAGAGCTCGATACTCTAACAAGGCGTGTAATAAGATATACATATTTAATGATCCAAGGGGAGGAGCGCTAATGGGAACCCAGAGTGAGTGGTCCACGGGCCGGGGCTCTGCCCTAGGGCTGCCATAGCTGGAGGGGCGTGGATGTGGTCTTTGCCCCGTGGTCCCCAACTCTGGTCGTCCTCAGGACTGCCTCAGTCTCCTCCTTGTCAAGACCCTGAGGGAGAGGCACTAGGGACAGTGTCAGAGCTGGGGCCCAGAGGGCATACACGCGCCCCACTGGGAACTCCTCTCCCTGCTTCCAGGCCTTGGAGGGGTTGGGGTGTCCTTAGACCTGTACGTCCAGGCCCCTGAGCATGAGGGTGGGCCCACAAAGGGAGGGAGTGCCGCGGCTATGTGCCCAGCCCGCGCTGATGGTGACGGATGGTTTTTCATTACAGCCTCTCAGGTCCTGCCCGCGCCCTGTGTGGAAATTCTATTTATTCCCTAATTTGTAAAAATTCCCTCTTTATCTGATCCCAATCAGGGCGGGGTAATTGGCTCTCTGGGGCAGCGGCTGGGGTCCTTGATGAAGAGCTATGTGGATGTACCCAGCCCGGCCCCCGCCCAGCCCGCCACCAGGGCCCGCAATTAATAATGATTTGCAAATGGCAGACAAGCAATAACACAGAAAGATGTGGCATCCGCGCTGCCTCTTCATTTCCTCCCCTCGCAGATATAAATGGCCACAGAACAAAAACCCAGCACTATAAATTCTGGAATTAGTTATTCACCGGGATAAATGGGGCCTGGAGCCACCAGCCCCTCTCCCGCCACCCTTCTTGCCTACTTTCCCCAATCCGAGTCTGTCCCCAGGTGTGTTCCTGAGCCTGGCCCCTGGCTCCTCTGCATCTTTGGCTCCCAGCTCAGTTCCCCAGCTTCCTCTTAGACCCTTCTCCACCACTCTAGCTGCCCCTTCCTGTGTGGCCCAGAATTGGGAGTGGACACTCGGGTCTGTAGCTTCCTCAGCCTCCGCCTCTTCTCATTGTCCTCTCTGGCTGCCCAGTCTGGCTCCTGTCCCCACTCTGCGCTGGGGTTTAAATGAAGTTGATATGTCCTGCCAGTCCTGGGAGTCTGGACCTGGGTTAGTCTTGGGTGTCTTCTTTGGCATTTGGGACCTGTCCAGTCATTTGCCTGGCCAGGTTTGAGTTGGGCTCCTGGTGGCCAGATGTCCTGTAAGTGATGCTGTGCTTACTGGTCAGGCTGTTGTGGGCTGTTGGCACAGGTGTTTCTGGGCACTGTGCCCTCTCGGCCAGGCGCATCCTCTCCCCGCCCCCCAAGTGGCTGTGAGCTGGCGGGTAATGGGCGTGTAATGGCCTCATTTCCATGCCCGGCCTCCAGAAGCGGCGGTAAGTGTTTGATTGCCTTAATTTCCAAACACATCATTATCCCAGCTTTACCAGCGCTTAATAAACACTTTATGAGGATTTTTTTAAAAACATCTTCGGTCCACATACTTCTCCGAAGTGATAAACTCTAATTAAGTCTAATATTTAAAAATATGGTAATGGTGAGTTGTTTGAATAAGTGGACTGCATTTCTGTAATTTCATTATTACGTAAAACACGCTAATTATTTGGAGCGCGCTTATTACGGAGAGAGAAATCGCCTGCTAATCAAGATGAAATTGCCTTTTCCCCTTATTGTGGAACCACCGTCATCCTTCACCATCAGCCCTGTGGCACCTCCAGGCACCTCGGTGGGGTGGAGGGGGGATGCGGGGAGGGGCTGGAAGAAGGGGTCACTTTGGAGTTGAGGCTATAACGGCCCCACCTGGGGGGAGGGGGAAGGAGCCGTGGGAGCCGTGTCGGTGGGGAGAAGGGAATCTATGTCTGGAGGGTGTGTCGGGTGGGCCAAGGTCACCCTGTCTGGGGGCCCAGGGGACTCTGTGGGTCATATCTGGGACAAGGAGCAGGGGTTGGGGGATATCAAGGTATTTCTGTTGGAATAACAATATTATTATTGGATATTATTGGAATAACGACACCAATACTACTAATAATAACTAACCCAGCCACTGTTTTAAGCACTTCACAAATAAAAACTCATTTCATCTTTTTAACAACCCTTTGAGGGAAGTAGTTGCTATAATTATCATTATTATTCCCATTTTAGAGAAGAAGAATCCAAAAACAGAGGTTAAATAAAGTACAGTAATTTGCTCAAGTTCACACAGTTACTAAGTGATGGAGGTTGGATTCGAACCCAGAATCTAAGGATATACAGGGGCCCTCTGCTGGTTTAGTCCTAAATTCCCTGCCTTGGCTTCCTTTCTTCTGAGTTCCTATTTGCTGTTGTGCCCTGAATTGCACCCAGCCATGGCTTGAGATGCGGGCCCCCAGCACCGAGTTGCCGATTTAGCAATAAAAACATAGGAACATCAGTTAAATTAGAATTTAAACAGATAAACAGCAAATAATCTTTTTAGTATAAGTGTGTCCCATGTGGGGCTGGGGACGTATTTGATCCGGCAGGCCCACTGACACTTTGCACTCAGGCACACTGCTGCCAAGGTGTCCTAACAGACAGACAGAAAGAGGTAGAAACAAGATGAGGTTCTAGAATGTCGACATGCGCCAGGTTCTTGCTCTCTTTTCCTTGTCATGGTTCCTGCTCCTTGTGCTGTTCTCTCCACCCATCTTTGCTCCGTGGGCTCCAGCCCCGTTCCTCACCAGCACCTGGAGATCACTCATAAGGTGTGTTGCCAGGCTGAGCTTTTTAGGCAGGAGGCCTCAGGTTGTGTCTATGTCTTCCTTTAGGCCACATTGCCTCACAGCCCTGTAAGGTCAGCGGCTTGTCACCCTGCTGCTCCAGGTGTCCTCTCAATCTGGTTTGCTTCTTTGATCATTTCACGTTCATTCTCTTTCCTGTCTCCGACAGATCCATGTGTGGGGATGGTATATAAGATAGAGGCATCGTTTCAAAAGCATGGGGCAGGTGTGGACAGTTTGATCAATGGTGACAGGACAACTGGCTATCCACTAGGGGAAAAATAAAGTTAGATCTTCTACTTCTCACCACATACAAAAGTAAATTCCAGACAGATTAAAACGTTAAATAGAAAAAGTATTCAAAGAAAATACATGATAGTTTTCTAATAACACTGGGATAGAGAAGGCCTGTTTAAGCAAGATATATAGCCCAGAAGCCGTAAAAGAAATGCCTGATAAGTTTAGGTGTCTCATAGAAATCTCAAGACTTAATACATCCGAAGGTACGTTCATCACTGCCCCAAACCTGCACCTTCTCTGGTTTGCCTCATCTCAGTGAGTGGCACTCAGATCCTAGACGCGTCCCTCCTCCAGCCCTCCCAGCCCCCTCATTAAGTCTTGCTCATTCTATTTCCTAAAAATCTCTTGCCTCCGTCTGCTTCTCCACATCACCAGTATATCTCCACCTCCATTTCCACCGCCACTGGCCTAGTTCTGGGCCACCATTTCTGGCCTGGACCAGAAATACATAGTAGAGTCTGCTAGTTGCTGTCTCTGCCTTCCGCGTTAATACCTCTAATCCTTGAAAGATAATTCTGAAACACAAATCGGGTCCTGTCATGCTCCTCCTCAACCATGTGAGTCTCCCCATCATTCCCAGAACAATGAAATTATAAGCTCCTTAGTCTGGCATTCGGGGCTCTGCAGGGTTTGTTCTAGGCGGCCACTGCTGACCTCGCCGCCTTCGTCTCGCCGCTCCCCTGCCTCTTATTCTTCATCATCCCCAACCTGCTCAACTTAAATTTGTGGGGGACACGCCACATTTCCCCTCCAGAAATGTGCCTGTGCTGTTCCGTATGCTGAGAACTCCTCCCCACCTCAACCCCAACTTGCTGGCCGGCCCTCTCTGCATGTTTAACTTCGTCCTCCCAGGAACCCTTTCCTGATCCTTGGACTGAACAAAGTGCCCTTTTTTGTGCCTCCTTCTCTCATAGCACTGTTCACACTGCACCACTTATAGATGCAGTCTCTGAGCTCCTCAAGGGCAGGGAGCTGCAGAGTCTGCAGCCCTGTGGCCCAGCATGGCCCTGCGCAGCCGGCACACAGAAGGTGTCAGTGTGTATTTGCTGAATGAATGAGTGCATGAATAGACGGCCTTCCAAGAGCTTCCTTGGGTCCGTTCCCTCCTGAGGGTGGCCCTGGCCCAGGCTCTGCATCCCGTCCTCTACCGTTCAATTCCCAGACAAGTGCAGCCAACTGGAGCGTGTCAGCCTCAGGTGGTTGCCCTGTGTGTGTTCTCACTGGCTGTCCTAAGCGATCTGAGCCACCCTTCCACTAGCAGCTATTTTGCCAAGCAGATATTTGACTACCCTTGGAGCCAGCCAGCAAGCTCATCCTTTGTTAGGTGCTGGCCCCACTCACCTCTCTGAGGGGTTTATGCAGCCGACCCCTCCATTACAGCCTTGGCAACATAAAAACATTAAGAATTAATTCCAACATTAGGAATATTAATGCCCCCCAAAAGAAGAGGGCAGTCTTGTCACAAGTTGATGTTCCTGCAGGAACATAAAAACAGGTTAGTCTTCTAGAATTTGGAGGTGAGGAAGACCTACTCTTGGAGGCCTCCATTGTGGGCACAAGGCTCCCTGCCCCCGACCCCAGAACAGCCTCAGGCTGGCCTCAGTAGCTCAATGACGTGCCACAAGGTGGGGCTGCTGACCCAGGAGGCCCCAGAGCTTCGAGCAGAGGACTTTCTGGGAGGCTCACCCGGTGCTCTCTCTGAACTTATGGTCTATTAAAAGCCCAGATTTGTCTCTGTGCTGATCAGTGGGTTGCACTGACTCTTAGGTCGGCTTTCAGGGCTGTCTTCCCCAGTCTGGGTCTCTCTTCATTGTGGTGGACCAGTTGCAACAAGTTAAGACTCCAGAATCCCCAGTGGACAGGGTCAGTAGTCAGAGTTTGTGGTGCGAGTGACAAGTGGTTTCACCAAGTGTGCTGGCCCCTGTGTCATCTGTGCCACAGATTGTACAGTATACACCTTCTCACCATTGGGTCATCCAGAAAACTAGCATCCTTGCCTTCCCTTCAAGAAGAGAGGAGGTATTCCAAACATACAGCATGTGCAGACATGTGGGTGTATCACTGTTCAGTCCTCCCAGTAACACTGAGGTAGTATCTGTTGTCACCCCTAGTGAACCTGAAGTTTGGAGAAACTCGGCACTTGCCGCAGGGCACACAGCCAGTGGGCGAAGTTAAGACTACAAACAGGTCTGACTCCGAAACCCACTTTGTCATTTTCAGAAAACATAAGTGGTTCCTTGAGGTTGGAATCCGGGCGTTGGGGGTAGAGAGTGACGGGGGTGAGACCAGAGATAGCAGGGATCTGTTTTTGCAGGGCCTTTAACTTGAAGTCATAATAAGGAGTGTGTAGACTTGAAAGTGAGGGCAGGGGAGCCACTGAAGGGATTTAAAGAGAAAAGAATGTGATCAGATTTGTGTGAGAAAGATCACTTTGGCTGTAAGAGAATGGATAAAAGGGAAAAGAAAGAGGACCAGCTGCTGTTGTAAGAGCAGGAGATGATGGGGTCTGGACTGGGAAGTGGTGCCAGAATGAAGGGAAGTAGATGATGAGACAGAGAAGAAGATAAAGCCTGCAGCTCACGCTTGATTGGATTTGGGGGGAAGGCAGGATGTCAAGCTTGAATCAGGTTTCTTCTGGGACATTTGGGAGTGCCATTCACTGGGATGGAGAACACAGGGGAGAGAAGGAGCTTGGGGGAGAAAATTAGTTCACTGCTGGATGTTTTGAGTTTGTATAGATACCTAGGAAGAGGTGTTCCAGAGGCGTTTGGATCTGTGGTCTGGAGCTCAGGAGAGAGGCCCAGACTGGAGACAGCAATTTTCAGAAGCCCAGGATGTGGATGAAGCCATCTGGTGTGTAGAGTGGGGAGAGGTCAGGGGCGAGACTGGGGCACATGGACCTTTGCCCAGCTCCAGACGAGGCACAGGTGGGAAGTCAGTGCTCCCCCACTGGATGGCTGGTGGCCTGGGGGGAGGAGCTGGGCACATTCACTTGGGCCAGGGGAGGTAGATTGAGCAATTTGTCCAGCAATGAGGGAGGAGCCAGATGAAGTCAATAGAAAACTAATTTTCTTTTCTGCTGGAAGAAATGAGGTGTGTGGCCGCTGGGTAATTGCAGATAACGAGGGGACTTATCCTTAATATGCACAGCGGCCACGGTCCCCAGAGTGCCGGAGACAGCAAGGATCGGAGGGGCCCTGACAAGGCCAGATTTATTTGGGAAGAAAATCACCTATCGTAGCCCTTTCAATGGTGCCGTGACAGCCCCTGGACCCTGTCATAAACCCTCCCCACTCCTGGGGCCCACCCCTCCTGCACAGCCATTCCTGCCCCATTCCCCTTCCTGTTGACTGCCTAGCTCCTCCCGTCACAGCCCCCTCCCTCCACCCTCTACCCCCACAGCACAGGCGTACACACTAAGGGAGACAAATGACGGGGCCTCAGCTGAGCGGGGCGCGTGTCCGGCCCATAAACCATGGGGATGGGTCATGTCTGGAGTTGCCATGGCCGCCACTACCCACCCATCTGTCTTCTCACTGTTCCGCCTCAGACCAGCCTTCATGGCTTCCCAAGCGCCTAGAGGAACAAGGTGTCCCTGTGCCTGGGTCCTGGGTCACCTGTCCATGCCCACATCCACCGTAGCTACATTCATATAGAGCTGAGAGACAGGACCCCGTGTGACTTGTCTGACCTGACCCAGAGAGCTCGTCTGCCGTGCGCCGGGTCTGCAGAGCTGGTGTCTGGCTGATGATAACAGGGCCTGGCCTGACCAGACTCCTCCCACCCCACAGTCTTTTTCTAGCTCTGGTGGGTCCCCTTTCCTGGTCTAAGGTCCTGGCAAGGGCAGGCTGGGAGCTCAGCACAAGGGGTTGGTCCTTGACAGACGCAGGGGCCTCCTGACCCCACCTTGACCTTACCACCGCCACACCTGATTATGACATCGACGAACGATACTTCTGCCACCACGGCATCGACCCCACGAGGGCGGTGGCAGCTGAGGTCCTGGTTATGGCACAGGAGCAGAGCACCTATGGGAGGTGGGAGGGGGATGGAAGAAGAGGCAGGTGAGGGAGTCGGGGCCCATGACCATGATACTGAGGCTCCAGGAGTACCTGTTCCTGTGGCCACCTGGGTGTAGGACAGTTTTCACCATGGAGTTTCTCACGGCAGTCAATACTGCTGTGACAGGGTCTGGCAGGCGCAGATGTCTTTAATCTGAGATATGGCCAGAGACAGGGCTGAAGCCTGCCGGGGTGGGAGAGGCAGGGCTTGGGCTGAGCTACACAGGCGTGTCTGGTAGAAGGCTGCCGGCCAGGGTGTTAAGAGGACCACAGACCTGGCCCCTCTCCACTGGCCTGGGCTGCACAGGAGCAGGCGCCCAGGCGGTAGCTGCTGGAGCACGTGAGCCTGGGACCCTGGCCTGGAAGTGCCGAGGCTTGTGCCTTGTCACCAGTGATTATGGCCTGGGCCACATCTCCCACACACATGCAAGTGCCGGCAAAGTCACCCTGGCCGTGGGCGTGATGAATGGCCGCACAGTAATGAAATGGAGACATCAAGACGGGTGGCGGGAAGACGGAGTGTGGCGGACGGGCCGTCCCCACGCCGCGGCAAAAAGAAGGATCGCCCAGCGGCCGGGGGCCGTCAAGGGAGAAATTACACATTTACTGTGCCTTTTTCTTACTGCGACGGTGCCCATACATCACCGCTGGGGCCAGGGAGGGACACGCTGGCCAATTTCCAGCATGAATTATGGAACTCAGAAGCATTGAGACCAGGCTTCTTGCTGGCCCAGCATCACCCGGCCCAACCTGAAGCTGGAGTTGCTGCCACCTGGGGATAGGACCCACCGGTTTAGAGCCTATGGCTCCTGAATCTGAACCTGCCTCCCACCCCCACCTGTGTACCTCTGGGCCCACAGGGGAAGGCTCTGGGGCCCATCTAAATGTCTTCTCTTCCTCTTTTTAGATGACTGCAAGAACATTGCCAACATCATGAAGACACTCGCATACCGAGGCTTCATCTTCAAGCAGACGTCAAAGCCGTTCTGACTGGCCGAGGATGGGATGGGGCAGGACAGGGTAGCTGCTTGGCCCAGCCCAAAACCCTCCTCTCCCTCACCAGAGGGGCAAAGGGAGAGTGGCACAGCTCTACGTCCAGAGTGTCCCCCAGCCCGCCCTGTGGGCTTGTGTCCTGGGTAAGGCTTGGCCACTTGGCTCCTCTGGAACAGACACTTTGTGCCCCCTACCCCCTCCCCTCAACCTCAGCCCAGTATCAGGCCCTCCCATTGTGGGCCTGGGCTGGGGGACCTCCTCCTCACTGTCTCCTCCCAGTACAGGCTTCTTGCTGGGGCCACCAAGCCCCCCTGTGCCCCCTCCCATCTGTAGTGCATGGTGTGTGGTGCCCCCAGGGCTCCAGGACAGATCAGGCCCCACCTTGTGTCTACCCCCATCCCCGCTGTGAACGTGCCACTGAATAAAGTCGGGGAAACGAGGCCCTGGGTGTGTGTGTGGACCAGGCAGTGCCGTGCCTGACACTGGATGTGCAGGGGTTAGAGCATATGCCAGGCTGCCCTGTGCTCAAGGCCACCAGTAGAGCTGGCAGTCTCTGGAGCACCTAGGGGACCCACAGCGAATATGCACAGGGCCCTGGGGACTGTCTGAGCACAAGGCTGTGTTCCAAGCAGCCGGTATCTACGGTCATTGCTGTGTGTGAACCAACCTGAGTGCAGAACCACGGGTGTTCCCAGATACAGGTGTTTGGGCAAAGCTGGTCAGTGGTTAAAGGGCTGCTAAGGGCCTCAGTGCAGGCAAGCCCCAGCGCCATCCCCATGGAGTGGCTATGGTGACCCCCCTCCTGCCCACCCTCCCAGCCAGGGGCATGAGAAGTGGTGGGAAGGAAAAGGAAGCAGCCCAGTCCAACTCAGCAGCTCTATTTACACAGCACCATCCCACGCCCCGTGTGGCCCCTCACGGCTTCTTGGCTTTCTTCACAGAAGAGGAGCTGGAGGCCGATTCCCGTCGCTTCCTCTGAGGAGACACAGAAGGTGCTGAGGTCAATGGCCCCCAGGGCCAGATTCAGGCTGGGTGCACATGTTTCACGCTCTGAGTCAGGAAGGTGATGCCCCCTGACCGACCACCCACTCCCTCATTCTCAGAACCCCTCAGAGTGACGACTCCTGTTGCAGGCACTAGAGGGGGTGGGGCCTGCGTACGCACCTGCGTGTGCTCACTAGCAGGGCCAGCTCGCGCTCTCCTGGCCTCTTACCGAATTGGGCGTGAGGGGTGCGCCCACCACGTCAATGATGGCGTCCTTGCTGGGGTCCGGGCCGAGACCGGGTTCAGGCACCGCCGGCTCCGCCGGGGCCGGGGCCGGGCCCGATGCCGGTGTGGTGGGGCCCCCCAGCACACCGGCCCGGGCCAGCGCCTCGTGCCGGTGCCGCAGCATCTGCAGCTCGTACTCGCAGTTGGCGCATGCCTGCTTGAGCTCGTAGAGCAGCACCAGGTCACTCCGCAGCTCGTTGAACATGTGCACCAGCTCCTCCGTGGGCGTCGGGCTCAGCTCTGTGGGCAGGTGGGTGGAAGGCACAGGGCCAGAGCTGGGGTGCGGTGGGAGGCCGGCAGCCGGAACTGCCCCCCCACCGCCCGGCCTTCATCCGCAGCCTCGGTGGGGACGTCCTGAGGGGCTGGCCCCCGCACTCACCCACACCCAGCTCCAGCAGCATCTGTTCCAAGGCCTTGATCTTCTTCTGTCCCACAGAGCTTGGCAGCTTCATCTGCAATGACCCAGGCAGCTAAGCCCTCTCCCCCCACAAGCAGTTTAGAATGAAGGAGACTAAAAGCAGTGGGGGGAGTGGAAGAGAAGTTAACCCCTAGAGGCAGCTCTGGGTCACAGAAGGAAACAGCCAGTAAGCGGAATAGAGTGAAAGCTGTGAGCTCAGCCTGCCATCCCTGAGATCCCGGTACGTCCGCCTCCACCTGCTCCGGCCCCATGGCCTCCAGCATTCAGGCCGCAGAGCCCAGGGCCCAGACACAGTGAAGGAGGTGACTCACGTACCCGCTGGCTCCGCAGCGTGACGCCTGCGGACTTGAAGTCTGGGAACTTGATGCCTGCAGTCTCGGGAACGGCCTGGGGGAGAAGGAGTTACAGAGACCAGGGTGTCACGGGGAGAGGGCCCAGTGTTAGTCCCAGCCCCCTGCCGGTTCCGCGTGCTCTCCGAGCCCTCCACCCTGAGCTGGGCTGACTTGGTCTCCACACCGGCTTCTCAGCCTCCTTTTTCTGGGGGAGCTTCTTCTTGGGGGCCTTGCGTTCCGTGCGCCGCTGCTCGGCAGTGGTGTCCGCCGCCGTTATCAGCTTCTGCAGGTCCTGGCTGCGCTTCTCCCGCTCCTTCTTCCGGGCCTCGATCTTGCGCAGCTCCTGCAGCAGGTACTCCTCCTCCGCCACCTGGGAAAGAGAGACGCTGAGACGCCTGTGAGGGTCATGGGGCGGTGAGAGGAGACGGGGAGACGGAGGGGTGCCGGGCTGTCTGTGAGGGAACCTGAGCAGCAGGGGATCGTGAGGGCGGTGAGGGCTACAGAGCAGGGAGGATGGCCGGTGAGAGGCGGGACTGGATGGGGGCGGGAAGATGGGGAAGAAGGGGAGCTGGGGTGAGGGAGTTGAGGGTATGGAGGAGGGAGGCAACGGTCAAGGGGTTTCACAGCATGGAGCAGAGTTTGTGGGATTCGGGCTGACCTGCTCTGGGGTCCGGTTATAGAGACGCTCCAGCTGTTCCTTCCGCCGTCGCTCGTGCCCAGCATCAAACACTGGTATCTTGAGGTCTGTGCCTGGCACGGCCCGCACGTTGGCAAGCTTGGCACAGATGTGGTAGTAGCGCTCCTTCAAGTCCTCCACAGAACGCTTCTGAGGATAAAGATACAGAGAGAGGGAGGATGAACACTCAGAGGCATGTGGAAAGGAGATCATGAAGGTAGTGGGCCTGACATGCCCGGGGGTTGGGCCCACATGCAAATGCACCATACCAGCTCACCTTGAACTGCTGGTGGTCATACCGGTCGTGGATAACAACAAAACGTAGGTCAAAGCGGCGGCTAAGGTCAAAGAGGTGGTCGGTTTCTGCCTTTGTCCAAGCGTCGTCATGAAGATAGAGCTGGTACTCCTGCTCTGAATACACGGGCACCTGCACCGTCTACAAGCACGGAGGGACAGGGGGCACGCCCACGTCACGGCACGTCCCGCAGGTTCCAGCAGCGTGACCACAGACCCTCCTGTTTATTGTCAATCCCTGGGCTGGACAAAAGCAAATCCTCTGCCTGGGACCCTACACAGGGCACCTGGAGATGATGTTTCCAGAGCAAGAAAAGAAACTCTCTGCTTGACCAAAGGCCCTGGCAGGCTCTAGGACTGTCGCCTGCCTCTGAATCCACTCCAGGACCAACTTCATCATGCCTTTGGCTCCAGAGCCTCGGTAGCAGGACACATGCTCCTGACCCGATGGTTAAGGTGAGGGGCCCAGGTGTAAGTGCTTCTGTGGAGTCCAAAGGTCAACTTTGGAGTAAGGCAGATGGCTAAATTCTGGAGAAAGGCCCAGGAGCCCTAGTCATGGCACACTTGTCTGAAGCACTCCTGCCACCCAGTGGTGACAGTGAGACTTGCAGCTCCCCCAGAGCTGGCCAAGGTCACATCTCTAAGGAAAAGGCACCTGAATCCTACTCGCAGTATACACCCCCGACCCCAACACCCAGGCCCCTGGCTCCCCTCCCCCATGTCCCGTCCCCCAGACCTCCCTCAGGGACAAACAGCACCACCACCAGCTGCGTCTATCAGTCAGAGACCCCAGGAAAGAGACAATGCTAGGCTGGACCAGGGAAGTTTCTCCATCAAAGACCACATTGGCTCTGAACCTGCTCTCAAAACCCTTATGTCCAGCTGCCTCTTGGACATCTCCTACTGGAGATTCTGTATACATCTCAAACTGAATATGTTCAGGTGATACGTGTTAACTAGGCTTACTGTGGTGGTCATTTCACAATATGTACAAATACTGGATCATTATGTTGTAACCTGAAGCTAATATATGTATGATATATAATAATTATACCTCAATTTTAAAAAAAAACAAACAAATCCTAATATGTTCAGTACTGAGCTCATCGCCCTCCCTCAAACTCCTATCTCCCCCAGTCCGGATCTTAGTCAATGTAACCATCACCCAAGCGGAAACCTAGCAGGCATCTTTAAATCCTACCTTTACCCTTGACCCCTCCCCTTTCCCACATGTGTGGACTTTACCTCCCAATTCTGTATCTCCTCTGCCACAACCCTGTCCAGACCACCACTACCCCTTGCCTGGATAGAGAAACAGCCTCCCCACTGGCCTCTCTGCCTCCATTTAATCCTCTTCCAAGCAATTCTCCATCTGCAGCCAAGATGTGACCTCTCTGAACACTGCTACTTAAAATAAAAAGAAGTTCACCGTCAAGCAAGGGAGATGGTCATTCATTCAACAAATATTTATCATGGGCCTGCTAGCCCTATGCTGGGGACACAATGCTGAATAAGACAGACAGGGGCCTTGCCTTCTCAGAGCTCACAGTCCAGCTGAAAATTTAGTAAAGTGCAGCGAATTTGATGACAAAGGTATGCCTAGGGTGTAATGAGTGACACGTGATGCAGCCTGGGACAAGGGTTGTCAGGGAAGAGGTAAATGGAGCCTGGTTCAGTCTTAAGGTTAAGTAGAACTGAACCAGTGAGGGAAGGTGCTGGAGAGACTCCTAAGCAGGGGGGCCACATAAACAGCGATGAGAGAGAAATGGCCTAATGTGTGCAGGCTTGGCAGTCAGGGACACTAAGGGAAACAAGAAAAGGGCGAGATAGGGAGAGGCCTGAAGAGAGCCTGGAGAGTTGACAGAGGCAAGCTGCTGCAAGCCTTGTGTGACTGCTAAGGAGTCTGGAATTCATCCTGTGGGTGATGGGAGTCAATAAGGTTAGTTTTAAAGAGAGGAGTGAGATGGTCATGATTCTCTTCTACAAAGACCACCCTGGCAACAGTGAAGACAGGGGGTGAAACATGAGCCTGGGAGACCAGCTGGCAGGTTTATGAAATAATCCAGGTGGGAAGTGAAGAGGCCTGAAATAAAGCAGCACCAGTGGAAGGCAGAGAAAAGGGCACGGACTTGAGAAGCTTTAGATTAAACACCATAGGACGTGACAACTGGCTGTGGGAGTGAGAGAAGATGCTGTCATAGGTAACTCCTATGTTTCTGGCTTGAGCAAGAAAGCGGCTGGGGAGCCACAGACTGAAAGCGGGACCCCAGGAAAGAGCAGTATTGGAGGGAAGATTGTTAGTTCCCTTTACTTCAACTTCATTCTCCACCCAGTTACCACGATCTTTCTAAAACTCAAATCTGATCCCGACACCTCTCTACTTAAAATTTGCCAGTGGCTCCCTAAAGACATCAGAGCAAAGCCCAAATTCCTGAGCCTGGCTGCCAAGCCCTGCCTGACCCAGCCCTGCTTGCTGCCCTCTCAGGTCTCATCTCCCACCATATCCTACCTTGGACTTTAGGTTCCATCAACAGGGAAATGCCCACAGCATCCCACACATATGACTGATTTTTCATTTATGCCTTTGCTCATGATGTCCCCTCTGCCTGAACAAGTCATTGCACTCCTTTTCTACTATCACCTGGTAACATACTTTGAGACTCAAATCAATATCATATGACCCAGCAATCCCACTCCTGGGCATATATCCGGAGAAAACTCTAATTTGCAAAAATATATGCACCCTTATGTTTATAGCAACACTATTCACAGTAGCCAAGACACGGAAGCAACCTAAATGCCCATCGACAGATGAATGGATAAAGAAGATGTGGTATATATATACAATGGAATATTACTCAGCCATAAAAAAATAATGAAATAATGCCATTTTCAGCAACATGGATGGACCTAGAGATTATCATACTAAGTGAAGTAAGACAGAGAAAGACAAATATCATACGATATCACTTATATGAGGAATCTAAAATATAATACAAATGAACTTATTTACAAAACAGAAACAGACTCAGACATAGAAAACAAACTTACGGTTACCAAAGGGGAAGGGGGAGAGGGATAAATTAGGAGTTTGGGATCAGCAGATACAAACTACAATATATAAAACAGATAAACAAGGTCCTACTGTATAGCTCAGGGAACTATATTCAATATCTTGTATTAACCTATAATGGAAAAGAGTAAGAAAAAGAATACATAAACACACACACACACACACACACGTATAACTAAATCACTTTGCTGTACACCAGTAACACAACACTGTAAATCAACTATACTTCAATTAAAAAAAACTCAACTCAAGCTCTAACTTCTCCAGGAAGTTTCCATGACCTTCAGTTCCTCCCAGTATGGCATGTATCCCACCAAACTGTAATTGCCTGTGCCTCCCCCCAGCTCCCCAACAACATGGAGAGTTTCTAGAGGGCGGATATTGTGTCTGATTCATGTTTGTGTCCTCACTGCCTCGGGCTTGACTTGGCATGGAGTAGTATTTACTAAATACAAAATGAACACTCTTGGGCTTCCCTGGTGGCGCAGTGGTTGAGAATCTGCCTGCCAATGCAGGGGACACGGGTTCGAGCCCTGGTCTGGGAAGATCCCACATGCCACGGAGCAACTAGGCCCGTGAGCCACAATTACTGAGCCTGCGCGTCTGGAGCCTGTGCCCCGCAACGGGAGGGGCCGCGATGGTGAGAGGCCCGCGCACCGCGATGAAGAGTGGCCCCCGCTTGCCACAACTAGAGAAAGCCCTCGCACAGAAACGAAGACCCAACGCAGCCAAAAATAAATAAATAAACAAAGTAAACAATGCCTTAAAAAAAAAATTCTTAAAAAAAAAAAAAAAAATGAACACTCTTTTGTCTTCACCTCAAATTATCTCATCCAACCTTCCCACCCCCACCTCAAATCTCTTACCTCTTGGTTATCCCTTCTCAGTCTTACATCTCCAGCCTCTCCCTCCACTGGACCTGAGGGGCCTAAGGATGGTGGTGAGGGGCCTAAGGAGGAAAATCAGTTTGGGGGCATGGGGGAGAATGATGGGTCACACCTGGACGTACTGAGTCTGAGAGGCCTGTGAGCCATCCAGGGGGAGGTGTCCAGGTGCAGGTGGGTATACTGGCTGAGGGGAAAGAAGTCAGGACTTGGGAGTCCTGGGTTCAAGCCCCCAGTGCTTGCAGACTTGAAGTCTAGGCTGCTCCAAGCTGCAGGGACTGTGGGGCCGTATCGTGAGTGGCTTAAACAACAGCCTAGGGAATCCTAGCCCAGCCCAGCTCTGCTTCTCACTGGCTGGGTGAGTCTGTGTTAAGGCCTTGCTCCATCTGAGCCTCAGTAATCTAGACCAGAGATAATTCAGCTTGGATTAGGGTATAGAGAATGAAGAACACAGGCAGATGTGATTTATTATAGAAACAGAGTCAGCAGGACTCAATGACTAGATGTATCACTGAAGTCTAACTCAAATGCCAGCTTCTCAGAGAGGCCCTCCCTGACCACCCTATCTATTAGGCCTCCCCTACACCTACAAGTTCACTCTTTATCTCATTTCATATCCTGGTTTCATTTTATTGATGGCTCCTATCTGAAAGAATCCAATTTATTTGCTTACATGTTTGTTATCTGTCTTCCCCTACCTTCTTTGTCCCATTGTTGACTGAAATAATATGAGAGCTAAGGGAGAAGCTAAGTCAAGGATGATTCCCAAATTTCTGGTTTGGGCAATTGGGTGGATAGTGGTGTCATTCACTTATGTGAGGAACAGGTTTGGGGGTGGGGAACAGAGGGAAGATTATGAGTTCTGCTCAAGGGTATCCACTTGATCTGAAGTACCCGTGGGGCCTTCAGGGAGAGAGGTAAGCAAATGACTGGATATATGTGGACTGCTGCTCTGGACTGGAGATACTGAATTGGGGTTAATGGCACACAGAGGGTAACTGAGGTCACAGGGTAAATGAGACACACTAGGGAGAAAGTAGAGAGAAGAGTAGAGCACCTAGGACACAGCTCTGAAGAACAGTGAGAAATGAAAGGCTAAGGCAACACACCAAAAATCAGAGCAGGTCTAGGAGAGGACAGGATCCCATGGGCAGTGAAGACCCACAGAGGTATTTGCACCAATGACTGAGCGGGTAACCATTGTTAATGACCTGGCCTGAGGGGGCCTCTGGAGCCAACTAGGAGACTGGAGTGCTCAGGCAAGTGGCTCAGAGTAGGTGGGCAACCTTGGCCTACGTCCCAATGGTGGTGGCTCACCTTATTGAACCTGGCGAAGGGGTAGTCCTTGCCCTCCTCGGCTGCCCGTCGCCAGTGGAAGAACATGGCTCCATCCTTGCGGGCTGGGTTGGTGAATGGCATCCACTTCCACGGCCGCACCTTCTTGGAGCCCAACTTGGCCTTCACGGTCCGGTAGCCTTGACCAGTGTCACTGGGTAGCAGTGGGGGCGCATCCCTGGCAGCAGGGTTTAAGGAGGTGAGAGATTACAGTCAGAAGGTGCGTAGAGAGCCTTTGGACCCAGGCTGCTGATCTACCATAGAGCAAGGAAGTCACGTCCCGGAGTGAGACATCCGAGCTCCCACATCCTAAGCAAGCAGAAGCCCTGTGTGGAGAAGGGAGGTGGGGAGAAAACTGGCTGGGAAAATTAGGAGTTAGGGACATGCAGGTTGGTCAGGGACCAAAGCCTGGGGGATCTGGGATTCTAATACTTGCTTCTTGTCAGAGTAGAGCAGTGCATAGACCTCCCGGTGCATGCCCTCGGGCCTCTTGAAGGTCAGTGTCTCAGAGGACTTCTTGGACTTTTTCTGGGGAGGGAAACCACAGGAGAGGAACCACAGGCTAGACTCCCTTCCCTGAAAATTCTTTAGCCCAGCTCAATCCCTGAACAAACCAGCATCTACAGGTACAATGACACACATACACACTGTGACACATAATGACACACTATGAAGGTACAGAAACCCACTCAAGGGGCACCTGGGTTTGAGCAGGTCATTCCCCTCCACACCCGTACCTCAGAGCCCTACCTGTCAGAGCAGAAGATACTTTTCCAGCATCTCTCAGCGTGTCACACCGAGTTGATGTCCCCCCAATATCCCACAAGTGTCACACTCTCTAGGTCCTGTCTTACAAATGTCGCACCCTCTTGGTCCCCACCATTTTCCACGGGGTCCCACCTCCTCCATCCCATCTCACCAAGGTGACACATATCCTCTATCCCGTTATTTCACATCTTTTACCGCCCATCTCACAAGAAGTGTGGCACCTCATCTCTCCCCGAGCCGTCTTCCGTTGTCACTCCTACCCACCACTTCACTACCGCTACCCAGCGCTCTCAGGCACCACTGCTACCTTGTCCGGATTGATAATGTCCTTCTTGCTGATGGTCCCGGAGGCTGCATCCCCCTCTGGACCCCCGAGCTCTAGAATGTCCCGCACATCCGCGCCCGTAGCCATCGCGCCCGAGAGATGGGGGAGCGCCCCGAGGTCAATAGTCAGTGCCTGAGGAGCGACCAGGCTCAGATCGGGGGGCGGAGCCACTTCAGCCCCAAGTGGGGGCGGGGTGAAGAGGCGGGCCGCGAGGACGAGAGTGGCTCAGGGTCAGGTCGGGGCCCCGCCAGTGTCCCGCCGCCTGGGTCTCCCTAACGGCCCCAGCTGTCTCCTAAGCCCCAGCGCCTCCGCACCTAGCCCTCCGGGCTGCGGCCCAGCGACTCCCCTATCCCCGCAAAACCTCAAACAGAAACTTCCGGTCGTGCGCGTTAGAAATGTGGCCGTCAGGAACACTTCCGGTCTGTGCTTAGCGGAAACCGAGCCGGCTGGTAACCCAGTGTGAAAACTACTGACCGCGCAGAGAATGCTGCACTCCTTGGCTCCCAGGAGCCCGCCCGTTTCCTGGGCTGCCTGCCTTCTGGCATTTTCCCTCTGCGTTGCTCCGTCGCGCAATGAAGAGAGAGTGCACAGCTTTGTGACCTTGGAAGTCGCTTAATTTCTCTGAACTCGTTTCTTCACTTTAAAATGGAAATTGTCATGGTACCTGCATAAGTGAAGTGCCAATAATCCATGTAAAACATTTGCACGGTGCCTTTTTTCATTAAATAAATTAGTGGTATTAATTGCCCCTGTTCATTAAGTGCTAAGTATGTACCAGATACTGTGCTACGCGTTCGAGATGAAGAGATCAACTGGACAAGGCAGAGCTTCCCCGGGTGGCTGCCAAGATGGAGTGAGGTCTGGACCCTCACTTGCACCTCCTCTGATGGGGGTGTGTGGGGGTCGGGGCCTCATGGGGCTTTCCTGGAGCCCAGCTTCCTGGAACTTCACTAGTCTGGGAGCTAACTGCACTAGTGTGGGTTCCAAAGAAGTCCAAGAACACAGCCCCAAACAGGTAGCAGCTGGAAGAAGTATCCCTCAAAGGAAGAAACTTGCTGATCTCCCTGGAGAGAGAGAGATTTCTAGAACAGGAGGTCCTGAGGAAGCACAGAAGGGACAGGGGAAGCAGCTCCCAACTTCAGCCTCTGCAAAGTAGCCTGTAGACATGGAGGACACTGGGCATTGAGCATGGGGGATGGAGTAGAGCTTGTAAGGTATTAAGGAGACCAGACCCCAAGCCAGGGGCCTGTCAAAAATCCAAGCGGGGCCTGGAGGAGCAGACAGCCCACACAAGTGAGCTATCAATGTTGTAACTTATTCTGGCTTGGGGGCGTATGGGGACATAGCTGCTGCAGCCACAAGCCTAGCTAGACCCCGAAAGTTTGAAGAACTGGGCCTAGAGGTACAAACCTTGCCCTGTTCCTGAGGCCTAATTCCTGGGTGAATCCTCTGAGCTCTAAACAGTTTCCAGGGGAAGCCAGGGTCTTGCAGCAGAAATTGCCCACCGGGTAAGGGAATGGTCCTTGGAGCGAGAAGTGGGAGAGGGTCCTGCACCTCTGCCTCAAAACCCTTGACTCTGCCTGTAGTTACTGTGTTGCATAATTATTTGTTTAAGATATGTCTCTCTTGATAGAATCATTTCTGTGAGGGCAAGGATCATGGTACATAAATATGTGTATGTGTAAGGCATTATTCTAGGCTCTGGGGATGCAGTGAGTGAATGAGATACAAATATTTCCCAATGGGGCTTGTAACTAGCATATGAACAATAAAACAGTGTAAGTTTGATGGTGACAAGCACTGTGAAAAAAATAAAATAGGGTAATAGGATAGGGGACTATATGGAACCTCAGGGAAGTTTTCTCCAGGGAGCCGAAATCAGAGCTGAGGCTTAAATGATGGAAACAGCCACAGAATACCTGGGGAAGGAGAGTTTCAGACATGAGAAATAACAAGTGCAAAGTCAACACACAAGAACTATGTGTTGAAAGGACATAAAGAAAAAAGGCCAGTGTGGTGGCTGTTGGGTGAGGAGGGGAGAATAGGAAGACTTAAGATCAGAGGTAGGCACTGGGGGCCATGATAAGGGGTTTACCCTAAGGTTAATCATTTGTCATTCTGTCTTGGCCATGGCCTGGTTCTGTCCCCATCCTGGAGTGCCACCTTAGCTGCTGCCATTAAGAAATCCCCCAGAATGACGGGTCCAGAGCTGCTCATTCCTTCGGGAAACTGAGTCCAGGGGTTGGGGAAAAGAGGACGAGAGAGGAATGCCTCTCTCTTGACCCTTCTGGGGAGCCACTGCTACCTTTCCTCTACCAGACTGCAGGTGACAACGGGTCTCCCTGCCAGCCCCGAGAGGAGCTTATTCTGCGGTGCCCACCCAGCTGACCCTCTTCAGGAACCCAGCATCACTTCTGAAGAGACTCTTGCATTGCAGTGTCCTATTGAGGGGCCTGGGAGAGGGACTTCAGGCTAGGGTGCTCTGGGGCTGCAAAGTTGACTTTAACAGAGTTTTTATTCAATCCTGAGAGCAATGTGAAGCCATTGAAGGGTGTGTGGCGGTGGCATGGGGAGGAGAGTTAGGAAGAAGGCTGAAAAGAGTCAGATTCATCTTTTAGAAAGATGACTGGTGGCTTGCCAGTGGGGAGGATAAAGCTGGAGGCAGGAGAACCTGGTGAGAGGCAGTGGTAGAGTTAGCTGGAACTGGGGACTGGTTGGCCGTGGCAGTAGGATGCAGAATAAAAAAGAGTCGCAGAAGCTCCTCCCTCCTCACCCTCTCTGTTCACAGCTGCGCCCAGAAAGAGTGGATTGGAGCTCCTGAGTGCCTGGCCTGGCTCTCTCCTTCCTTTCCCCCTCTGCCCTCCCCCTCTCCCCTCCTCCCCTCTCCTCACCAAGACTATTAACTCCTTAAGCGTGGCACTGGGTCTCCTCATCCTCTGGTCTCTCCCAGCATGTGCCCTATTTGCAGGGCTCCTTAGAAACTGGGGGAAAGGGAAGGTGGTCTGTGTGTGGTGTGATCAAGATCTAGAACCGCTCAGTCTGACCTGGTCTTGCTCAGGTTAATTATGAAGAACATTTTCCAACTAATAGGACAAATTTCCCACTTTTTGAAATGCGCAAAGAACATGATTAGGAAAGTCACAGAAGAAGTGCAACAGCCAGTAACCATACAGATAAGCATTCCACCTCACTGGGATTCAAAGAGCTGAAAAATTGAAAGCTATAATGAGAAATCATTTTATGCCTATCATATAGGTAAAACTTGAACATAACTGTGATACCTATTTTTGACAAGGATATGGATGACATAGGCACCAGTCTACTGTTGGTGGGAATGTACATTGATTCGATTTTGTTCATTAGTTCATTCAACAAATAATTGTTTAGTACTTACCACAAGCCACTTAGATATGCCACTACATGCCAGGCCCTGTGCCATAGAGGCCTCAGCAGTCCAGAAGGAAAAGTGATCATTGCCTTCAGCTGGTACATTAAGAACTGTGCACTTAATCGTGTGAAAGTTGTACCTCAATAAAAAGAAACAGGTAGGTGGGAACTGGAGCTGCCAATGAGGCCTGATCAAGATGACAACCTCTCCAAAGCATCCTGCACCCCTGGGGGGAAAGCCAGTGGGGTGCGCGGGATTGGCAAAGTTGAGGGCAAGGAGCTGGAGGACAGTGGCATCGACAAGGCCTGTGTGGTCCCCGGCCAGTTCTGGGGGCCAAAGAAAGATGAAGACCTCCTCTGGGAATAGCTGGAAGACACATGTGGCACCAACCGGGACAGTGCCAGGTGCCTTCCGGAGGGGAGCGCCTCCCTTAGTGCTCTCGGGAGCCCCGCCCCCATCCCCAGCCCCAGCGCTGAGTCTCCAGAGTTTGCGCCTGAGTGGAGACTCCACCTCCATCCTCCGCAAAGGAAAAGATTGCTGTTGTCAAACTCACTGCCCATGTATTCCAGGGTTTGTGGGAGTTCTCTCCCCACACCATTTCAGCTTTTTTGGAATTCGTTCTCTTGCAGGCATCTCCCTTCTCCTTCCCCTGCCAGTTCCACGTCGACAATTACCAGCTTTCCTGAGTGGACTCCTGTCCCCTTCCCTCATGCTCGCTCTCACCTGTGGTCTATTTTATGCCATTTGGCTTTTTTTTTTTTTTTTAGTTCAGTCTTTCCAGCAGCCAGAACTCTGAGAAATAAGTTTCTACTGTTTAAGTCACTCAGCCTATAGTATTTGTTAGAGCAGCTCAAACTAAGACAACTTTTTTTTTTCTTTTAAATACACGTTGTATTTTTCTTTGAGCCAGTCCTTCCAAAGTCTTGGAGTATCTTACAAACTTCTTTGCAAGTCAGTTCTTTTGCTTTTCTAAACTAAATAAATAAATAAAAATTAAAGTAAGAAACAAGATGCCACAGCTTATACCACTCACCTCAAAGAAAGAGTTAAAAGCTTGGTGGCCCTCTTTGGGTTTGGAGGCGATGTGTACTATTTTGGGGCGTGCTGCTCTGACTCACTTACCAGTAACCTATAAGTTTAGAGAGGAACCTGGCTCCAAAGGGGGTTCTCCAGAAGGTAGGTCCAGGTTGCAGTGCAAGCTGTGTCACCAGTTGGGCCTGATTATCCAACAGACCCAATGGTTTTGGAAGTATTTTGTGACAAAAAACTTACATATACCTTCTGGCAACCCCAACTGGAGAATTACAGCATGGGCACCTAGGATTCTGAAGTAAGGCTCTGATCCCACCCGCAAACCACTGTCCACTACTTGAAAAGCAGTCTTTGGCTTACAGCGACCCTGGTAGAAACTGAACACTTGTCCATGAGACGCGGTGAAACCACCCAGCGCGAACTGAGAATTATCTAATCCGCTGGACCATAAAGTTGGGGATGCAAGTCAGCATTCCACGATAAAATATAAGGGGTATTTAGACCGTTCTTATTTTCAATTACAAATACTTAGAGCTATAATTTTCACCCTAATGACTGCTTTAGCTGCATCCTACTAATCATTTTACATTTTCATTATCATTCTAACTTCCCTTGCAATTGCTTCTTTGATCCATGGATTGTTTAGAACTATGTTGCTTAATTTCCAAATATCTGGGAGTTTTCTAGGTATCTTATGATTATTGATATCGAATTTAATTTTATTGTGGTCATAGAACAAACATATTCTATATGATTTCAATCCTTTCAAATTCTTTTTTTTTTAATTTAATTTTATTTTTTTATACAGCAGGTTCTTATTAGTTGTCTATTTTATACATATTAGTGTATATATGTCAATCACAATCTCCCAATTCATCCCACCACCACTCCCCACCCCCTCTTCCCCCCTTGGTGTCCATACGTTTGTTCTCTACATCTGTGTCTCTATTTCTGCCTTGCAAACCGGTTCATCTGTACCATTTTTCTAGTCAATCCTTTCAAATTTATTGAGGATTGTTTTATGGCCCAGCATGTGGTCCATTGGTGAACATATTGTGTGTATTTGAAAAGAATGTTTATCCTGCAGTCGTGGTACAGAGTTTTATAAATTTCAGTTAAGGCAAGATGATTGATGGTATCGTTCACATAATCTATGTCTTTATTGATTTTTTATGTCCCTTAGTCTATTGCTGAAGATTTTTTTTTTCATCTCCAGCTATGATTGTGGAATTGTGTATTTCTTCTTTTAATTCTGTCAATTTTTGCTCCACATATTTTGAAGCTCTGTTATTAGGTCATAAGCTCTGTTATTACACATTTTTAATTATTATTTCTTCCTGGTGAATTGATCCTTTTATCATTATGAAATATCTATCTTTATCTCTAGTAATAGTCTTGGTCTTGAAGTATACTTTATCTGATATTATAGCCACTCCAGCCTTCACAAGCTTACTGTTTGCATGGTATATCTTTTTCCTTCCATTTTCTTTCATCTTTTAGAGTACATCTCTTATGTACAGCAGATATTTGGGTTTTGCTTTTCTTTATCCATTCAAACAGTCTCTGCCTGTTGAGACCATAAGTATTCATTCAGCAATGGGTGGTAAAGGAAAACATGCTTAAGCCTGGTCTCATTTGTATCCTTTCTACCTGATGATGAATGCTTTTGGACACTACAGGCTTTAGAGTGGATCAAATAGTTCGCAGGTTATATTGGGCAGTTCAGTTTGCAAGACCACTTGTCCTGGTTGTCCCATGGACAAGCATTCAGTTTCTGTCAGGAACCAGTAGTAAGATAAAGCTATTTCTCAGAGGAGATCAGTTACTTATCAGACAGGGCATGGCTTTCTTCACTTCTGCACTGCTGCTTCTGGGCTTGCTATAGACTCCCTCAGCAAGATGACCAAAACATGATTGGGATCTGGTGGGTCATGGAGACCAAGCGGCCTATCTACTTACATTGCAGCCTAGACCACCTGGACAATTTCCTTTGCTCTGGATTCCTCTCAAAGCTGACAGTCTTTCAGGTCACTCAGTAAATGAGTGGGTTGCAAGACACCCAAATATGATGTATGCTCCCTCAAAAATCCAAGAAAACCACCAAGTGCCCAAATTCAGCTACTCTAAGACACCATCAACTGAAAGGTGCACCTTTATTTATATTCCACTATGAAAAATTTTATAAAACACTATCAATTAAACCATAGTATACCATTGATTGTAAGATGAATTCCATTTCAGAGATGTTAGAATGTTGGAATCATGAATGTACTAAATGCCACTGAATTGTTCATTTTAAAATGATTAATTTTATGTTATGTGAATTTTACCTTAATAAATTATTTTCTTAAATGTGAATCAGTAAAATATGGTATTCTGTCTCTTTCATATGGTAGGAGGTTGTAAGGCAAAGCAACTTGTACTTAGGAAGGGACAATGTGATGCTCCCTAGAACACTGGCTCTCCAGAAGCATCACTCACATGTATTTTCATAGAGTTTACCTTATTTACCTTGATTTACCAGAAGGGATCAACAGAAGGCTGTCACAGAACTATGTCACTATTTCCTCCTGCTGACAAGGATTGTCAGAAGTCACCCATTAGCCTCGAGGAGCCACTTCTGCTGGCCAGGGAGGCTCAAGGGGGTAGGATTTTGGATGCTCTGAGTCATCTGACTGCTTTCTTTTCTGGTCAACGTTCTGACTTTCAAATACGAGACCTGGCAAGGCTATGAGTTTTTTGTTTTGTTTTAATATTTATGTATTTATTTGGCTGCCGGGTCTTAGCTATGGCACGCGGGATCTTCATTCCCACTTGCGGATTCTTCGTTGCAGCATGCAGAATCTTTAGTTGTGGCATGCAGGATCTAGTTCCCTGGCCAGGGATCGAACCCAGGCCCCCTGCATTGGGAGCACGGAATCTTAACCACTGGACCACCAGGGAAGTCCCAAGGCTGTGAATTTTACTGATATCGTACTACAGTAATTCTCAGTATAACACTTTGGATTTGATCTTCAGTTACTATCAGCCCCGCGACTGCAAAAGATAAATTATTTTTATCATAGACATAGAAAGCCAATGGTTTTGGGACTTGTCTTGAGCCAAACTTTTAGGGTATTAAGCTTCACATTCTTTTTCTTCATTCTGTCCAGAAAGAAACCCCTCTTTACAGTAGTTCACAGATCCCATCTGCCCTCCATACTGTTCTGTGGCAGAGACCACTTGGTTCCCCAACGTTTTGCCTTCAACGCATCTTTCATTCAGGTGATAATTGATTGCAGATGATAATCTATGGGCAGCAGGCCAAAGGCTACCTTTGATATTAGCTGGATTTTCACTGCCCAAAAATAAATACCAAATTCATGCCTGTTCTGATACCGATTTCTTTATCAGTTAAAGCTCATAGTTCTGAGTTATGTTTTCCAGTAAAAAAAAGAAAAAAGTAGCCAAAATTGTTCCAAAAAGAATTAGGAAACCAAATGGAACAACAACCATAGAAAAAATAAAAATATTGTCATTGAGCTACAATGTTAAAAAGTAACAGGCTGAGAGTTATAAATAGGTGGTTCTAGTCGAACTTCAAGGGACAGATTATTCATCATTTAAATAAGTTGACTTCAGAGCATATAAGAAGTTGAAATTTTTCTCAGCTCATGAAAGTAGCACAATATCAGAGCCTAATAAAGAGAGAAACACATTTGAAGGATACATAATTTTCACCTTATATAATCTATTTAAGAAAATAAGAAAAGGCCCAACATGCTGTTCACCAGTCAGGGTGTATGGCAAGGTGGAGCTGGAGGGTGGAGCAGGCAAGGTAAACCAGGGGTTGGAAAAACCACACTAGGCAAAGGACTTGCATCAAAACCAGGCAAAGGACTTGCATCAAAACTGAAATACATTCATGTGGGTGATTTAGCTCAAGGAGTCTGATCATTAGATATCACGGATTCTGGCAAGATGCCTTCTCCCAAGAGCATGCTGAAAGATACACAGATGATGGCACAAATCCTGAAGGACATGGAGATTACAGACTATGAGGCAAGAGTTATAAATCAGATGTTGGAGTTCGCCTTTCAATTTGTGACCACAGTTTTAGATAATGTGAAAATTTATTCAAGCCACGCTAAGAAAGCTACTGTTGATGCAGATAATGTGCGATTGGCAATCCAGTGTTGCACTAACCAATCTTTTACCTCTCCTCCCCAAGAGATTTTTTATTAGACATTGAAGGCAAAGAAATCAAACTCTTTTGCCATTGGTCAAGCCATATTCAGCCCCTAGATTGCCACTTGATAGATATTGCTTGACAGTCCAAACTATAAACTTAAATCTTTACAAAAAAAGGCATCTGCTCTGCAGGAAGAGTAACGGTTCCACAGTTAAGTGTTGGTTCAGTTAGTAGCAGACCAAGAATTCCCACTCCAGGCACACCAACCACAAAAATCATGTCCGTTTCAACTAAGGTAGGGACTCCAATGTCCCTCACAGAGCAAAGGTTTATAGTACAGATGCTCACTTCATAGTCCCAGCTGTAAAAGCATCAATTCCTGCAACAGCAGCAGTTCAGAATGTCGGATTAATCCATCATTAATAGGGTCCAAAAACATTCTTATTACCACTAACATGGTGCCATCACAAAATACTGCCCATGAATCATCAAACACATTAAAAGAAAATGTGAAGGTGATGACGATGATGATGGTGATGACGATGAACATCTGTAATCCAGCCTTAATACGTGTAACAGGTATATTTGATCTTGAATCCATTGTACTGAAATTAAATACGCACATGATGTTTTCAAGTTGTTTTAGAAAACTTCAGTAGTAGTTAATGAGTAAATACAGTCACCATACTTTTCAATTAAGATGTTGGATTTTCTTTAATAGGACTAGTAATTGTTTTTCAGCAGCCTTTCAGTGTAAAAAATAAATTGTCACTCATGAAAGAAAGAAAGAAGGACAGAAAGAAGAATGGTTCAGCATTAGATTATATATCAATTTAACCTATTATATTAATAAATAAAAACATTTTAAATGAATGCCTTAATAAATTCAATACCCATTAATGATATAAAAGAAAAAAAATGTCCTAGCATCTAGGAAAAGAACAGCCTTAATTTGATACATTGGTTTTTTTTGTTTTTTTAAAATTTATTTATTTATTTATGGCTGCATGGGGTCTTCGTTGTTGCGTGGGCTTTCTCTAGTTGTGGCAAGCAAGGGCTACTCTTCGTTGTGGTGTGCGGGCTTCTCATTGTGGTGGCTTCTCTTGTTGTGGAACACTAGGCGCACTGGCTCAGTAGTTGTGGCTCACGGGTTCTAGAGCGCAGGCTCAGTAGTTGTGGTGGCACACGGGCTTAGTTGCTCCGCAGCATGTGGGAATCTTCCTGGACCAGGGATTGAACCCATGTTCCCTGCATTGGCAGGTGGATTCTTAACCACTGCGCCACCAGGGAAGTCCCACATTGTTTGTTTTCAATAAAACAATGATAAAAACCTACGGCAAATGCCATACTTAATGGTGAAGCAATAGACACCTTCCAATCGAAGTCAGAAACAAGACAAGAATGACCTTTATCACCACTACTATTTAAAATGATATCACTTATTTTCTCTAATTCAAAATGAGAAGGAAAGCACTAAGAGGTATAAACGTTAGAAAAGAAGAGGCAAACTGTGATTATTTGCAAATGACACTATCGCTTACATATGAAAACCTAAGAAAATCAATTGATAAACTATTAGAATTAATAAGAGAATTCAGCAAGGTGACCACATACAAAAGCAACCTAAAAAAAATCAATAGCTTTCCTATATACCAGCAATAACCAATTAGAAAATGTAATAGAAAATAAGATTTCATTCACAATAGCAAGAAAAACTACTAACCACCTAAGAGTAAACCTAAAAATAGAATTTATCTCAGGCCCTTACAGATAGTTCAAAATTAGGAAATCCATCAACCTAATTAATCACATTGATAAAATCAAGTTGAAAACTGTACAATTATACAGCAGCTAAGAATATTCAAGAACAGTTTCTGGTAAAAAACACTAAGTAAAACAAGAGACAAAGGATATTTCTTAACTATGATAAAGAGTTGTTTATTTTCTTTTTCTGAGAAACAAAGAGCAAACATCATATTAAATGGCTAAACATTAAATGCACTGCCATTAAAGTCAGGAACAAGGCAGGGACCATTGCTATCACTCAAAATTGTTTTGTGTAAAAATGAAAGAGAGAATTAGAAAAAGGGAGTAATGACTTCATACAGCAGACCCCATTCCAGAGTCTGAGAATGCCCCCTTCTATAAACAAGAGGACATGCTTTGATTTTATATTACACAATAGAATGGAAATTGAAATCTTACACAAAGATAGAAACTGATCAAAAGAGGTTATTTTCTTCTTTCCCTATCAAAGCCATTGCCAAGTACTATACAGATATTACTCATACTGTTCCTGTCCTCTGCTTGAAGGAAAGATTTTTAAATTGTCCGAACAGTCCTGAGACCTGTCAAAATCTGAATGAGGGACTTCTCTGGTGGCACAGTGGTTAAGACTCTGTGCTCCTGAAGCAGGGGGCCTGGGTTTGATCCCTGGTCAGGGAACTAGATCTCACATGCCACAACTAAGAGTTCACATGCCACAACTAAGAGTTCGCATGCCACAACTAAGAGTTCACATGTCACAACTAAGAGCCCACATGCCACAACTAAGGAGCCAGCGAGCAACAACTAAGGAGCCCATGAGCTGCAACTAAGGAGCCTGTGAGCCGCACCTAAGACCTGGCGCAACCAAATAAATAAATAAATAAATAAATAAATTTAAAAACTGAAAGCCTTGATGGGTAGAGTATTCTTGGTTGTAGGTTTTTGCCTTTTGTCACTTTAAACATATCATGCCACTCCCTTCTGGCCTGCAGAGTTTCTGCTGAAAAATCAGCTGATAACCTTATGGGGAGTCCCTTGTATGTTATTTGTTGCTTTTCCCTTGTTGCTTTTAATATTTTCTCTTTATCTTTAATTTTGGTCAATTTGATTACTATGTATCTCAGCGTGTTCCTCCTTGGATTAATCTTGTATGGCACTCTCTGCGCTTCCTGGACTTGAGTGACTGTTTCCTTTCCCATGTTAAGGAAGTTTTCAGCTATCATCTCTTCAAATATTTTCTCAGGCACTTTCTCTCTCTCTTCTCCTTCTGGGACTGATATAATGCAAATGTTGGTGTGTTTGATGTTGTCCCAGAAGTATTAAACTGTCCTCATTTCTTTTTTTTTTTTTTTCCTTTTTAAATTTTTGGCCATAGTACATGGCATGTGGGATCTTAGTTCCCCGACCAGGGATTGAACCCTCACCCCCTGCATTGGAAGGAGGAGTCTTCACCACTGGACTGCTGGGGAAGTCCCTGTCCTCACTTCTTTTCTTTTCTTTTCTTTTTATAAATTTATTTATTTTATTTTTGGCTGTGTTGGGTCTTCGTTGCTGCACGTGGGTTTTCTCTAGTTGCGCCAAGCAGGGGCTACTCTTCATTGCGGTGCGCAGGCTTCTCATTGCGGTGGCTTCTCTTGTTGCAGAGCATGGGCTCTAGGTGCGTGGGCTTCAGTAGTTGTGGTGTGTGGGCTTCAGTAGTCGTGGCTCATGGGCTCTAGAGCACAGGCTCAGTAGTTGTGGCACACGGACTTATTTGCTCTGTGGCATGTGGGATCTTCCCAGACCAGGGCTTGAACTCATGTCCCCTGCATTGGCAGGCAGATTCTTAACCACTGCACCACCAGGGAAGCCCTGTCCTCATTTCTTTTCATTCTTTTTGTTTGTTTGTTTTTTGTTCTGTTCCATGGAAGTGATTTCCACCACTCTGTCTTCCAGCTCACTTATCTGTTCTTCTGCTTCATTTATTCTGTATTGATTCCTTCTAGTGTATTTTTCATTTCAGTTATTGTATTCTTCAACTCTGTTTGGTTGTTCTTTACATTTTCTAACTCTTTGTTAAAAACTTCTTGTAACTTCTCACTCTGTGCCTCTATTCTTTTCCCAAGTCCTTTGATTATTTTTACAATCACTACCCCTGAACTCTTTCTCAGGTAGATTTCCTGTCTCCATGTCACTTAGCTGTTCTGGGGTTTTATCTTGTTCCTTTGTCTGGAACATACTCCTCTGCCATCTCATTTTGTCTAAATTTCTATTTGTATTTTTATGTATGTGGAAGGTTAGTTATGTTTCTCAACCTTGGAGAAGTGGCCCTCCGTAGGGGATGTCCTATGTGTCTCTGCTTGTCACCCAAGGGCCAGGGACCAGCTGGCCCCAGGGTAGGTTCTGACCTGCATTTGCAGACTGAGTTGCACAGGCTGCAGGATCATAGTTTTCTTGCTTCTGGTGTCTGTCTTCTGGTGGGTGAGGCTGGTCTAGAGACTTGTGCAGGCTTCCTTGTGGGAGGGGCCAGTGTCTGCCCACTGGTGGGTGGAGCTGGGTCTTGGCCCTCTGGTTGGCAAGGCCATGCCAAGGGATGTGTCTAGAGGTGGCTGTGGGCTCAGGAAGTCTTTAGGCAGCCTGTCTGTTGATGGGTGGGGTTGTGTTCCCACCCTGTTGGTTGTTTGGTCTGAGGAACTGGAGCCTACAGGCTGTTGGGTAGGGCCAGGTCTTAGTGCTAATGACCCAAGCAAGATGTCTGCCTCCAACAAGAGTTCAAGTAGATGAACACTCCCTGATATTTCTGCCACCAGCTTTTATGACCCCAGAGAGAGCAATAGCCATCCTCTGCCTCCCCAGGACACACCCCAAGACCAGCAGGTAGGTCTGGCCCAGGTCAGAAGGCACTGCTTTTGCCCTGGGTCACGGTGTGTGTGACATCTTGTGTGCACCTCCAAAAGTGGAGTCTCTGTTTCCCCCAGTCCTGTGGAGCTCCTGTACTCAAGCCCCACTGGCCTTCAAAGCCAAACTCTCTGGGGGACTCCTCCTCCCAATGACAGACCCCCAGGCTGGGGAGCCTGATATGGGGCTCAGAACTCTCACTCCTGTGGGAGAACTTCTGCAATATAATTATTCTCCAGTTTGTGGGCTGCCCACCCAGGAGGTATGGGATTTGATTATATGGTGAGTACATCCCTCCTACCATCTTGTTGGGCTTCTTCTTTATGTCTTTGGATGTATAATGTCTTTTTTTTGGGTAGGTTCCAGTCTTTTTTATCAATGGTTGTTCTGCAGTTAGTTGTGATTTTGGTGTGCTTGTGAGAGGAGGTGAGCTCAGGGTCCTTCTACTCTGCCATCTTGTCTCCTCTCCAAATCAAGAGAAATATTTTTTAAAAGAGAGAGAGAGATAGAGAGACAGAGAAAGAGAGACAGAGAGACAGAGAAAGAGAGAGAGAGAGAGAGATGACCATATGGTGAAATATTTTATAATTGAAAAAAATTGTTTTTATCAATAATATAAATGAGGCTTACTCACATATTAAATGAAAAGATTTTCAAATTGTCAGACAAATCAAAGTCTAACCCCATGTTACCTATAAACACACCTAAAAGAAAGAGATTAGAAAGCTTAAAAATAAAAGAATGGGGGCTTCCCTGGTGGCGCAGTGGTTAAGAATCCGCCTGCCTATGCACGGGACACGGTTTCGAGCCCTGGTCTGGGAGGATCCCACATGCTGCAGAGCAATTAAGCCCGTGCGCCACAACCACTGAGCCTGCACTCTAGAGCCCATGAGCCACAACTACTGAAGCCCACGTGCCACAGCTACTGAGGCCCACGCGCCTAGAGCCTGTGCTCTTAACCAAGAGAAGCCACCGCAATGAGTAGCCCATGCACAGCAATGAGGAGTAGCCCCCGCTCATTGCAACTAGGAAAGCCCGTGTGCAGCATCAAAGACCCAACACAGCCAAAAATAAATAAATCAAATAAATAAATTTATTTTTTAAAAAGTCTAAAGAAAAATAAAAGAATGGATAAATACATACCAAGCAAGATGTAAAACACAAAAACAGCAAGGGTCATGCTGTTGGTATCTGTCAAGGTAGAATTCTGAACAAAAAGCTTTAAAAAGAAAAAGGAGGACTTTTTAAAATGTTAATGGTTTTAACAATGGAGCTATATACTCAATAACACAGCAGTCAGCTTCCACAAAGTAAAAACTACAGCAGATGCAGACAAAATAGAAACACATTAACAAGAGAAAAGTTTGATACATTACTTTCATTCCAAGACAAAGCAAGTGGATGAAATATGAATAAGGATTTAGGAAACCTAATCCAGTGCTACTGAAAATGTGGTTACAGACTGGTGCAAGTTCATGAACTGTGGTTACCAGATGCAGTGAGATAAGAAGCTTACTCCAGAATATAAATCGATGAACCACTTCCTTCATCTGGAAAGTCTTGCTACAAAAAAAAAAAATCAGCTGAACTATTTTGTGCTTAGTGATATAGTAGACTGGCTACTTTGAGTAGCACTGACCTAAAGAACATAATCGGTATGGTAACTCTTACAAATATATGTCAAACTCTGAATATCAATATTAGAGAATACACTTCCTTTTGAAGTGCACATGGAATGTTCCTAAAAATGGATATCTTAGGACACAAAGAAAACTGGCAATAAACATCAATCATTATTAGAGAAATGAAAATCAAAACAACTGTGAGATATCACCTCATACCTGTCATCAAACAGTCTACAAATAATAAATATCAGAGAGGATGTGGAGAAAAAAGAACACCTGTGTACTGTTAGTGGGAATGTAAATTGGTGCAGCCACTATGGAAAACAGTATGGTGGTTCCTCAAAAAACTAAAAATAGAGCTACCGTATGATTCAGCAATTCCACTCTTGGGTATATATCTGGAAAAAACAAAAACACTAATTCGAAAATATACATGCACCCCAATGTTCATAGCAGCACTATTTACAATAGCCAAGATAAGGAAGCAACCCAGTACCCATTAATAGACAAATGGATAAAGAAGATGTGGTACATATGTACAATGGACTATTACTCAGCCATAAAAAAGAATGAAATTCTGCCATTTGCAGCAACATGGATGGATCTAGAGAATATTATGCTTCATGGAATACGTCAGACAGAGAAAGATAAATACTGTATGATATGTGGAATCTAAAAAACAATAAAAAATGAATGTATATAGCAACAGAAACAGACTCATGGATATAGAAAACAAACTACCAGTTGTTACCACTGTGGGGAGGGGAAGGAGGAGGGGCAAGATAGGGGTATGAGATTAAGAGATACAAACTACTATGTATAAAACAGATAAGCAACAAGTATATATTATACAGTACAGGAAATTATAGCCATTACCTTGAAATAACTTTTAATGGAGTATAATCTATAAAAATACTGAATCACTATGCCATATACCTGAAACTAATATAATATTGTAAATCAACTATACTTCAATTAAAAAATAATAAAATAAATTAATGTAAAAAAATTTTAAATGCAAATAATAGAACTCTCTGATTACAATGTAAGAAATTAGAAATAATAATAAAGTTTCTGCCACTTGGAAAAAATTTTAATGCACATACTTTTAAATGATTCCTGCAATGAAGGAAAAATAAAAAATTCAGAACTCTTGAAAATACTACTGCTAATAGTAAAAATATTACATCTGAATAAATGATCTACAGCAACAAAAGTTATCAGAGGAAAATTCATACACTAAATACTGATATCAATGAATATGAAAGAAAAATAAATGAAACATTGATGTCACAAAGATAGAAAAAGATCAAAGAAAACCAAAGGAAAGCATAAGGAAGGAATTGATAAGAGTGAAAAATTAATGAATTAAAAAAATAGAGATAGAGTAAAAGCAATACAGAAATCAAAAGGCTTATTTGAAAACACTAACAATGTGCACAAACTATTAAATAACTTAATTTTTTAAATAAAGTATAAACATACAAACTAAATGCAAGCCAGACATGGCCATCAAAACAGAGCCTATGAATTTGTATAATTTTATGCAAATAAATATGAAAATCTTGATGAAATAGATAATTTTCTAGAAAATTATAATTTATCAAAATTGACCCTCATAGAGATATAAAATCTAAACAGACAGAATTCTGTAGAAATACAAATTTGCAAAACAGAAACCCAACAAAAATTGCATCAGGCCCAAATGGCTTTAAGAGGGATTTACACTAAATGGCTTTAACGGGGATTAAAGAAAGAAAAAACCTGAATGTTACTTAAACAATTCTAGAGCATAGGAGATGAAGAAACACTTCTAATTTCTTTTTGTGGAGCAAGTATAACAAGTAAATGAATAAAAACGGTAAAATATTAGTAAACATACCTCAATAGCACATTAAATAAATATATATAACCAAGTGGGGTTTATTTCAGGAATATGAAGATCATTTAACACTAGGATACCTGTTCACATAATGTATCAAATTTATACACCTAAGGAGAAAATGATCTGATAATCTCCATAGATGCTGAAAAGGCATTTGACAAAATTCAAAGCCCATTCATATTAAAGACTCAGTAAAAAGAAATTGAGGGATACTTCCCTTACAAAGCTTGACCCCAAATTCAGCATCTTAATTAATTAGTGGGCAAACACTAGAGGCTTTCCTACTGGTGATATAATTTAAAAAAAAAAATTTTTTTTTTCTCCCAGATTCCTGGCACAGACCTTCAAAAACCCTTGGAATTTCCTGAGTGATAAAAGTGTCTTGTTATTTATAACAAGCCCCTTGATACTTGAGTTTATAAACTCAACTCTTGAGTTGATATATTTAATACTTTATAAATTCAAGTTTATGCTAATAAGGAGTTTCATGGTGATGATTCATGGGGGGAGGGCTTTGGTAGCTTCAGGATGGGGCCTGGGGCCAGAGGAACCAAACCAGTGATTAGAGCATTAGGACTCTCAGCCCCACCCTCAACCTAGGGGAAGGGGATAGGGACTGGAGACTGAGTTCAGTCACCAAGCCAATGGTTTAAAAACCCTGGGCCAGGAGGCTAAGGGAGCTTCCCCAGCTGGTGAATGCCTTAATAGCCTTAGGGGATAGTATCTCTTCATCTGGCTGTTCATTAGTATCCTTTGTAATAAAATGGTAATTGTAAATATAGCACTTTCCTGAGTTCTGTGAGTGGTTCTAGTGAATTTTCCACCTGAAGATGTTGTGGGAAGCTCCAAATTTGTATCCAGCCAGGCAGAAGTGTGGGTGGCTTGGGGACACCTAGGACCTGATGTGGGGACAGCCTTGTGGGACTGAAAACCTTAACCTGTGGGATCTTCACTAACTGCAAGTAGTTGGTGTCAGAATTGAATTGAATTGCAGGACACACAGCTGGTATCAGACAATTAGTGTTGGAACTCATTGCAAAAATCAGAAAGAAGACAAAGATGTCCACTTTTTTAATACAAGAGAAAACAATTAGAGGCATAAGAATTGAAAAAGAAGACATAAAGTCACATCCATGTGCAAATAATATAGTTCTAGGTAACTTATAATAAATGGAAAACCTCCTATGAAGAGTAAATGTATTTTGTCAAGTAGCAGGATATAAAATTAACATACAGAAATAAAGAGCTTTGTAACTGAAACAGGAGGGAAGGGGGCAGGGCACAACCTTTGAAAGAATGACATAGCCCGAGGACATGACATAAACTGATTAGAACCAAATGGGTCCAAGATGGCAGACAAGTCGACTTCCACTAGACCTTGAGCCTCAGTATAACACATCATTGTAACACATCACTGTAACACATCAGCAAGCTAAATGACACACCCACAGGCGCCATGACAGTTCCAAGGCCGACCATAACGATCAAAAAGTGGGCGGTGGCCCAATTCCTGGAAATCCCTGCCCCTTCCTGAAATAGCTGGAATACTCCTCCCATCATTAGCCTATGAAATTACCCACCCCTATAAAAACTGACCACCCCATACATACCCTGGTCCCTTTCTCACCTTCTGAGATGGCCCACACTCTGTCTGTGGAGTGTTTCCCTCTAAATAAACCCACTTCTTACCTGTCACTTTGTCTCTCACTGAATTCTTTCTGCAATGAGACATCAAGAACCTGAGCTTCATTAAGTCCTGAAACAAGGTGTGTGATCTCAGTTGGAAGACCATGGGTTTTGGCTGCATTCGAGTCCCAGCTGCATGGGTTCAAGTCCCAATCAGGGTTTTGGCCAGGTTCGAGTCCTAGCACGTGGGTTCGAGTCCCTAGCTGAGGTGCATGGTATCATAACCACTTGGAAGAAATAAAGGAAGAGGAGAGCCCTGATTCCATTTACAATAGCAAAAGCAAAACAAAACAAAATACAGGCACAAATTTAGAATTGTGTAAAACTTACATGAGGAAAACTATAAAACATTCTTACAGGACAAAAAGTAGGTTTGAACAAATGGGAAAACATACCATGTTATTGATCAGAAGAATCAATATCAGAAAGATATCAATACTTGCCAAGTTAAAAGTTTGTAAACTTAATGTGATCCCAGTAAAAATATCCTCAGGTTATTTTTTTTTTTTTCTGGAGCCAGACAAGTTGATTATAAGGTTATTTTGGAAAATAAATACAAGACTAGCCAGAAATCTCCTAAAAAAGTAGAGAAATGGTGGACTAGCCCTACCTCACATTGAAACATTTATTAAAAACTCTCTTATTGAATGAAATAATGCCATTTGCAGCAACCTGGATGGATCTAGAGATTATCATACTAAGTGAAGTAAGTCAGAAAGAGAAAGACAAATACTGTATGATATCACTTACATGTGGAGTCTAAAATATGGCACAAATGAACTTATCTATGAAACAGAAACAGACTCACAGACATAGAAAACAAACTTAGGGTGACCAAAGGGGAAAGGAGGTGGGAGAGGGTTAAATTAGGAGTTTGGGATTAGCAGATACAAACTACTATATATAAAATAGGTAAACAACAAGGTCCCACTGTATAGCACAGGGAACTATATTCAATATCCTGTAATAAACCATGATAAACCATTCAGATATATCTGAATCACTTTACTGTACACCAGAAACTAACACAACATTGTAAATCAACTATACTTCAATTAAAAAAAACTCTCTTATTAAAACATTATGGTATTGGTGCATAAACAGACATGTGGCTAATAGAACAGGATATAAAATTCAAAGATAGACTCCAAAGTCATATGGAAATTTAGTGTTTGATAAACAAATGGTGTTGGAACAACTGATAGCCAAGTGGATAAAGATAAAATTGGATCCTGGGACTTCCCTGGTGGTGCAGTGGTTAAGACTCTGCACTCCCAATGCAGGGGGCATGGGTTTGATCCCTGGTCAGCGAACTTGGTCCCACATGCATACTACAACTATGAGTTTGCATGCCACAACTAAGGAGCCCACCTGCCGCAACTAAGGAGCCTGCCTGCCACAACTAAGACCTGGCACAACTGGAAAAAAAAAAAAGATAAAATTGGATCCATTCCTCACACCTTGCACTTGGATAAATTCCAAGTGGGTCACATATCTAATGTAAAAATATAAAGTCATACAAATACTAGAAGAAAACAAGTTTTTTACAACTTGGGAATGAAGAGGACTTTCCTAACTATGATACCATATCTGGATTTAATAAAGGAAAGATGGGTAAATTTATCTACCTAAAATTTTTAAAAATTTAAAAATTGCATGCCTGAAATACCATGAGCAATGTAAAAGTTAAATAAAAACCAAGACAAAATTGTAACTAATATCACAAAAGGTCAATATCCCTAATATACAAAATTTTTCTAAATATTGAAAAGAAATTCAAATCCTAGTCTAACAACCCAGTAGTATATGAGAAAGTTATAGAAAAATAAATGCAAATAGCTCTTAAGTATATGAAAAGATGCTTAACTTTGATATACTACTTGTATAGTAAGAAAAATGCATATTAAAACTAAAATGAGATACCATTACTTATTTATCAGATTTACAAAAATCTCAAACTTGACAACACACTGAGTTGGTGAGACTGTGGAGAGACAGGTACTTTAATGTATTGCTGATGGGGGTGAAAAATGGTACAACCGTGGAGGGGGATTTGACAAGAGCTAGCAAATCTATGTGTGCATTTATTCTTTGCCCAAGCAACATACCTTCTAGGTATACGTAGCTAAGATTAAATGGTAAAAACTTGAAGTGATGAGTACTCAAGGCTATTTATTGCAACACATTTTGTAATAATAAAAGACTGTAAACAGCCCACATGTCTATCTGTAAAGGATAGGTGAATAAACAATGGCACATACATGCACTGGAATATTAGTCAAATGTAAAAAGAAGAATACCTCTATATATTGCTAAAGAGTGATCTCCAGGATAAAAGTGAAAACAGCAACATGCAGAAGAGTATGTATAGTATTATACTTTCTGTGTAAGAATGGAAAAAAAGTATATATATGTATATGTATGTATATATATATATATTTCTATTTTCAAAATTTTAAAGTGCATAAACCAAAACCTAATAAATAAAAATGATTACCTATAAGGAAAAGGATAGGGATGTATCTCTCTCAATGTACCTTGTTTTATAGTTTTGATATAATAAAATATACACACAGTTAAAAAACAAACTTAACTACAAAAGATAAAAGCAATAATTCCTCACTACAACCATCACCCTCACAGTTGTCATGCTTTGTACCCAAGCTTTTGCCTTAGAGTCCTATGATTGTTGCAGTAATCTCTTACACTAAGAATGTGAGGGCAAAAACAAAGTGCCGTTAATAGGTATAAGGAAGACCATAAAACAAAGCGAAATTTCTATGCCATTTTTTTAAAATTAGGAAGCTCATATTTTAGCTTGGCAATGCACTTTATATGATATCAAGATGAATGCAAAATGAAGGAAAAAATACCTTGTGTTATATATATATTTTTAAAATGACCTTAATCTTAGCAGATTTTTGCCTTTGGTTCATATATTTCTGACCAAAAGGTACAATTCTGTTCTGAATGTGCACTCTTAATCTATTCAAGTTCATTTACTCAATTTATTAGTATTCTTAGACCAGTCTGAATATCTAATATGTGGCTCTTTGGCTAAGGCTTTTTCCTTCTGTTTAGAAACCTGATGTCTATTTCGGGAACTAGAAAAAACATAAATTGCTTCAATAGAAAAGACTGTATTTAACTTAAAAAGAGAGAGAGAGAGAGAGAAAGAGATGAGACCTACCAACCAAATGCAATATGTAGCTCTTGTTTAGATCCTGATTTAAATAAAGCAACTGTAAAAAGGCATTTTGAGACAATTGGGGAAAACTGAACATGGACTGATTATTAGATGATATTAAGGAATTAATAGTTAATTTTGTTGGGTGTGATAATGAAATTGTGGTTATGTTATGGTTATAAAATTAGTCTGTTTATGTTAGAGATTTTTAATGAAGAATTTACAAAGTGAAATGATATGTCTTGGATTGTTTTAAAATATTCCAGCAAAAGAAAAAAACAAAGTAGTGGTGGGTAGGCTAGAGTATAAGTAACAGGAATAGAATATTGATAATTGTTGAAGCTGGATGATAGGTGCTCGGAGGCTTCTTATACCATTCTTTCTACTTTATGTATGTTTGAAATTTTCCATAATAAAAAGGTATGAATTCTCTCACTCATATGTCTCCCCAGGTGAAGCCATTGAACTCAAAAGAGCAAGATCAACTGTTAGATCAAATAAAAGTTTTATAACATAAATTACTTTCTTTAAGTTGCTTTCTTTGGTCTTGAAAACCTTTTAACAGATAGAAGTTAAAATATTATGGAAGAATAAAAGACCATTGTCACAGTCTGTTAATCCCATATGCTTCCCATGAGAAGGATAAATAGTTATATGGCAGTTTTATGGGATCCAGGATCCAATATAGAAAATTTTCCCAAAGGGCTCTCTAACACTCCATCCTTCCTTTTCTTCTTCTTGTTTTTTTATTTTTTTAACCAGCGGGGGCAGATGGGGAAAAAATGGAGGCATGAAGTAATCTCCTATTTGACTAGTTAGAGCAAAGTAAACATGGGGGCTGGTGGCCTTTGATTTGAGATTGATGTGATAGAAACAAAAGTACATTAAGTCTAAAAGGACTATCATTTGAAATCACCAGATGAAGCTAACTTTACGCTAATAAATAGAGCACATTTAGAAAGCATGTTATCTTCAGCAAATGGCTCTTTTGGGAACTAGCACCTGGCTTGCTCCTGGACTCCAGGAAAGTATAAAAACACTAAGCCATGAAATACTTGGTGACTATACAACCCCAACGGATCCCAAACCATAAAATAGAGGGCACATCATCCATCAAGTGGAAGTGGTCTTATAAGACCAGGCCTAAGTCTGAATATACATGTAAGTTGCATGAGCTGACTGCTTACATTCATAGTATGTCTACTCTCATCACATGCCATCCATCCCTCAGCCAATGCCAATGACCTCACAAAGAGTTTCCTATGATCAATGAGCCAAGAGAAAAAACGTTTAGCTTTTTTACAGAATACTCAGCACAGGACACTGGCAGTGGCCAGAAGTATACTACTGTGTCCTGTATTACATTCGGAGTGTCCCTGATGGACTGCAGAGAAGGGAATCCTTCTAGTGGGTAGAACTTAAGTAGCACAGCTTGTTGTCTACTCTCCTTGTTAGGGAAGATGTTCTGAGGTAAGACCTCACAGGGCCACATAAAAAAGTGGCAAGTTGTTAACTGTATGGTCAGGGACTTGGAAGGAGCAAAATAAGAAAATTGATGACAAGGAAGATTGGAGAAGAGGTATGTAGATGGATTTAAGACCCTCTTAAAATGTGTCTAGACTATGAGAGTATTTATTCATCTTACTCTCATCTTGTGTCTAGACTGTGAGAGTATTTATTCATCTTCAGAATGGAGGAGACTCCCCATAACCTGGTAAACAAGATGACCTGTTCTGTGGGTGTCAGTCAGCCTCCCTCCCTAGTCACTCCCTACTTGCTCAATGGATTCATAAATTAAATGGGTTCAATGACATGGACTTCCCCTTACTTTGACATGTTTATTGCCATTACTGAGGCCCAATTTACCAGCAAGAGTCACTAACTCTTAACTCCCTGCACTTGGGGGCAGTCAAGCACCTGGAAGCAGATTGATTACATCACAACACAGTAGTGATTTGACCCCCATTGGAATAGACACTTATTCTGATCTGGATTTGTTTCCCCTGCTCACCACGTCTCTAGCAGCACTACTGCCCAAGGCTTGTTAAGTGCCTTATGCTGTTATGGTATCTCATACGTATGAATCATGTTCATTTAAATGCAAAAAAAAGACACCCGACACATTTTGAATATGGAATCCCATTAGCCTAGGTTTATCTTATTCCTATGCATGAAAGGAAAAGAGAAAACTTCCAATCATGCCCAATAAAGAGTACATCTGTGAAACTGCAGTATGTCTGGAGTCCTTGAAAATAGCTTTTTCTCAGTTGTTGGAAAGATGCTGTTCCCCTGCACAGATATTATGTTCTAGGTAGTGGACCCAGAGTACCATAACTGTAACATTTTTCACAAAAGTATAGTGGCTTTTTTAGGCCACACAGGACAGATGCTTGTTCTGTTTGCAGGCACCTACTGAAGGACAGAATAGCAATAGATCATCACTATGTCAAATGAGACTAAACAACCAGGAAACATAATAGTTTTTTTCTTTTTTCTTTTTCTGTCTGTGCCGCGTGGCTTGCGGGGTTTTAGTTCCCAGACCAGGGATCAAGCCCGGGCCCCCGGCTGTGGAAGGAAAGAGTCCCAACCACTGGACTGCCAGGGAAGTCCCAGGAAACATAATATTATTTAAACCCTTCTAAATCATTTAGAAAAATGGATAGGCCTTGGAATGTTTTCTCTGTAGATTGGAACAGAGAAAAAGGTAGAACGCAAGGCTGTGAGTGTGAAATATTTAGCAGACAGTGTTGTGGCTGGATTAGGGGCAACTGGAAACAAAGGCAGTATGCTTCATTAATGGAGCGGAGATCTTGAATTAAAAGATAGGTATTTTTACTAACTTTGTGGCCTCCCTACAGGTATCCAGGTGCAGAAAAACTCTTGTTTGAAAAATAGCTTGTTTTAAAAGTGATATAATTACAGAAAGGAGACCTGCTTCCAGATGCAGAAGATACTATACTAGTTTGCTTGGGCTGATGTAACAAAATACTACAGACTGAGTGGGTTATAAAACAGAAATTTATTTTCTCACGGTTCTAGAGGCTAGAAGTCCGAGATCAAGATGTTGGCAGTGTTAATTTCTTCTGAGACTGCTCTCCTTGGCCTATAGATGGCTGTCTTCTCCTTGTGTCTTCACAAGGTCTTCCCTCTGCATGTCTGTGTCCAAATTTCCTCTTCTTATAAAGATACCACTCATATTAGTAACTAATACCCAGATTAGGACCCACCCTAATCACCTCATTTTAACTTCCTTACCTCTTTGAAGATCCTATCTCCAAACACAGTCACATTCTGAAGTAACTGGAGATTAGGAATTCAATATATTAATTTAAAGGGGACACAATTCAGCTCATAGCAGGTACTTCTGTAACCGAAAGTGGGGTCCGGCTGCTCGCCGCTGAAAAGCCAATAAAGAGGCAAGGTTGGTGGAAAGGAAAATTTGCTTTATTTTGGATGCCAGCAACCGGTGGAGAGGGCAGACGACTGTCCAAAGGCCGACTCCCCCCACTGACAATCAGGGGGCAAGAGCTCTTATAGACTGAGGGAGGGAGCTACATGCAGCTCTGACAGTCATCTTGAAATTGGTCATCAAGACCAATGGTCTGATCAATTGGTCATCAGACCAATGGTCATCTTAAGTACAGTTAGTCTTCAGTTCCAGGGTCGGTTTGTTCCAATTTCCCTGAGGCCAGTTCTCGGAATTGTGGCAGCTTATGTCATGGCTACAGTCTGGTCTTCATGTAGTTAACTTCTTCCACCTGGTAGGGGTTTCAGTATCTATAAGACAGCTCACAGGATACGGCTCAGAAGATTATCTATAGCCCTTGAGGAGGAACTAAAGGTCCTTGACTTTGTTTAATGACTAGATTATTATTATTTGGTCTCCTTTGACTCTTTTCCTGTGTTTCTGCATTTTCTCACTTCTCTGATTAAACTTATTCTTTGGCTAAAGTTTTTCCACAGACAAAAACAGGCAGAGGACATGGGAGGCATAGACCATAGGGTCCTGTTCCATTTCACTTTGAGAATAGATTTATGTACAAGAAGTGATCACTGCAGGACCCTACCCAGATGCTCTCAGTTCCCCTTTATCTGCTCTGTGCACCCTTCCCCAAGCTTCTGCATGCTTTGCTGCTCAAAGCTTACACTTGCAGCAAAGCATGAATTGCCTTGGGCATTGGACCCTATAACTTGGCCTCACTATACAGAGGGCTGGAAGTGCCTGGGAGTCTTACAAGTCCACCTGACTCCCTGCTCCTTTCCTGGGAGGAGTGGGGTGTCCTCCAGAAACTCTCTCCATCAGGTCTACATCAGGTTGACAGGAAAGGAAGGATTTAATTAAAAAGGCAGAATGGCCCTAAGGTAACATTTGCAGGGAGAGAAGTAAAAGAAGTCACACTTTGATTAGAAATCCCCACAGCATTAAACATTTTTAAAGAGAGAGGAATATGCCACAACTTATCCTAACTGAACGTGGGGACAAGCCCTTGACTTGGGTGACACCCGAGTGTGTGGAAGATGCAAAGTTCCGTGTGACCTAGGGGCTCTGCCATGTGGAAATGCCCTTCTAATTCTTAGGCTCCCATAAGAGGAGTACAGATTCGGGGATGCAACTTGATTCTGAGCCCGCTGAGGAGGTGGGCCCAAGGAATTACTTCTGTTCGGAAGTCAGTATAGGTACTTATTTTTTCCAGAGATCTATTTGCCTGCAGAAATGAAAACTTTTCCACTCAGGATCTTTGTTAAAAGCTCTTCCTCCCCTTCCTTTGTAATTCCTCTGTCCCCTTCCAGCATTTCGGTTTTTTTCAATTTGTAAAGCTATGATTCTATTCTTTTGCTCTAAAAATTATGGGCAGCTTTCTGCTACTGTCAGAAGCACTATCAGAAGAGATTGACTTGAATCTATATTCAACCATTGGCAGTAAGCAGTAATAAAGGCTACTGCTAGCTCTGTCCCTCTGTATAAAACAAGCCCAAGATCTGGCGGGCAGGGTCACATGTTTGGCAGCATGGCCAACACAGTTAGCAAGGCAGGAGCTGAAGATCTGATTGGTGCAGCTGGCATCGTCTGTGGGGTTGAAGCCAAGGAGTAAAGCGGTGCAGTAGGCATGGTTGTCAGGACCAGGACCAAGGAATTTGCTGGTTCAGCCAGAGTAGCCAGAGGTCAGTGGGATCAGGGCTGAGCAGGCTACCAGTGTGGCCAGAAGATTTCTTACATATAGGCAAGTAAGTAAATACACTGAGAATATTGGGAACCAGGTTCCTCAGTATTGAGGGAGTTACAAATATGGAAAGAGGATAGTCTAGAATAATTCTGTAGGATTGTATTGGAATTGGAGGTATCAGTGAGAACTCATGATTTTTAGTAGATAGATACAAAAAGCAAATATAGATGTATTTGTGAGTGTGTATGTATATGTCCTAGCTCTGCCCATTGAGAAGGTCTAGTAGCAATGGTACCCCATGGCAACGAGGATACCTAGCATCCAAATCTAAATACTATTTTTCCATAAAAGGAAACAGGGCTTCTTACAGAAAAGGCTGATTCCAGGACTGGATAAAATAAGAGCCTAGGATATCTTATGGTGTCAGAAAATAAGGAGATGGTCAAAGAACTATGGGAATATGTCAAAAGGAACTTGAGAAAAGGATACAGGTACTACCACTGGACAAATTAGGGACAATTTGAGCATCAGAGTATATAATGGTAATATTGAATTTTAACTCATCAAATAAAATAGAGATCCATGAGCCCATACTCATATAAATAAATAAATGAGGGAGAATTGAAAGCTCTTTCTTATAGTAGAATGCCAACTAATAAATGTAGAAGGAAGGGTAGAAGTAGAAAATTATCATTTATCCATCATCATAACAATAATTGATTTATGCAAAAATCATTAATGAATGATAAAACTAATAGGGGAAAGTTTGATGGGAAAACAGGTATTTACATAATCTCAAATTGTGTCCTCACAAAATATTTATTAATTACTTATTAAATGTATAAGTACAAGATACTTGTCAGTTAAATTAATAAGGACAACATACCTGTTAATTACTTTTACAGTGGACAAATCTGGAAGACACCATCTTAACCAAGTGATTAAAAGTTTGCATCAACAATAATGGGACAAATCAACATCACGTGCCTCCTGATATGAGAAGAACAAAGCACCACTTCTCAGGTATTCCTGCCCAAAGTATATGATCTGAATCTAATCATTTAAAACATCATACAAACCCAAATCGAGGGACGTTCTACAAAGTAACTGGTCTTCACTCTTTAACAAATGCCAAGATGATGAAAAGCAAAAAAGACCAAAGAGCTGTTGCATATTGAAGGAGAATAAAGAGACGTAACAACTAAATGCATGATTCTGGATTGGATCTTGGACCTATAAAAGACATCAGGATAATAGGCAAAATGTGAGTGGAGCATATAGATTACACAGTCAAATTGCTCCAATGTTTATTTTCTGATCTGTTGGTTGGTTATAGTGTGGTTATGTAGGCTAGTACCCTTGCATTGAGGAAATCAACATTGAAGTATTAAGGGGTGCTGTGGATGTATTAATGAAGCATTGTGTGCAACTTACTTTTAAATGGTTCAGGAAAAAACAAATATCAATATATCTATATCTATACATACAGAGAGAGAGAGAATAACAGTAAGGATATCAACAACTGGGGAATCTGGATGGATATATGAGTCCTTTGTGCTATTCCTGCAACTTTTCTGTAAGTTTGAAATGATTTCAAAATAAAACTTTTTTTTTCAAAAAGTGATATTCAGTTTTGGGGTTCCAGAATCCTCCTAAAATCTCCAGTCTCCATCTCTCAACCAATTCATACTTTCGTCCAGGAAGAAAAGAAAAGATCTCATGCACTCAAGGAGTTGCAGGTTTCATTAAATTCTCAGGCAATCTAGAGAGTTTAAGAAGACCTTCTTCTAAGACAACAGGCCCCCTTTCCCCAGAGCCAAGCTCTGGTGAGTATCCCAGTCAAGGTATAGAGTTTTTAAGCCAGGAAGCCCCCCTGTGAGGATTTTATTATTGGAGAATATTTCTTCCTATTTTATTACATATGCTGCTTCCATTGTCCAACTGGGTTGAGAGATTAGCTTAAGCTTAGCACAGTATCTAATATCCACGGATAAAATGCCTTTTTTCTGTCACGTAAGTTTTTGTCCACTTCCTTATTTGGCTTCTGTAATAGATTGGATCAATGCTTCCAGTTCTTCACTCTCTTCCTGTACAAAAGTTATACGTGCATGAGGTCTGTCATGTATTTTGCAGTACCTCCCACTAAAGGAGGCAGAGCCATAACTGTCTTCCGCACTGATGTTGGGCTTGGCCACATGGTTTGCTTTGGCCAGTGACATGTGAGCAAAAGTAACTGAAGTTTTTAGCTGAGAATTTGAGAAACAGTGCATTTTTTTTTAATTGGGGTATAGTTGTTTTATAATGTTGTATTAGTTTCTACTGTACAGCGAAGTGGAGTTCCCTGTGCTATACAGCAGGTTCTCATTAGTTATCTATTTTATACGTATTAGTGTATATATGTCAATCCCAATCTCCCAGAGAAACAGTGCATGTTTTCCCACTCTCCACTCTTACACTCCTATGATCCAACATAAGAAGAGAATGTCCAGGTAGCCACTGCCTCTTCAAGGTGGGCCCCAGAAAGAAAACATGAGGAGCAGACCTGAGCAAAGGTCATGGCCTACAGACAAGCCCAGCCAATCCAAAGTGAAGCAGATGCCCCAGCTGACCTACAGATTTATAAACAAGAAAAAGAAATGTACAGGCATACCTCAGAGATATTTTGGGCTCGACTCCAGACCACCACAATAAAGCGAGTATCATAATAAAGCAAGTCACACAAATTTTTTTGGTTTCCAAGTGCATATAAAGGTTATATTTACACTATACTGGAGTCTATTAAGTGTGCAATAGCGTTATGTCTAAAAAAGCAATGTACTTTGTTTAATTAAAAAATATTTTATGGCTAAAATATGCTAACCATCACCTGAGCCATCCATGAGTAGTAATCTTTTTGTAACAGTAACATCAAAAATCACTGATCACAGATCATCATAACTAATATAATAATAATGAAAATGTTTGAAATATTGCAAGGGTTACCAAACTGTGACACAGAGACACAAAGTGAGCAAATACTGTTGGGAAAATGGGGCTGATAGGTTTGCTCAACACAGGGTTGCCACAAACCTTCAATTTGTAAAAAGCACAGTATCTGTGAAGTACAATAAAATGAAGCATGATGAAACAAAGGTAAGCCTGTATGCTGTTGTGAACCACTGAGATTTTGGGGGTTGTTTATAATGAGCTATTATTAAAATAATAGCTGACTAATATAAATCATTTGATTTTTTATAGATTTCCACATTTCTTCTAAAGAAAATGAAGAAAAGAGAGATTCAAACATTTGGAACAAGCTTCAAATAATCAGACCCAATTCACCCACAATTTTAAAAGATACACTCAGAATAGAAATATAATCATATATCCCATCCTGAACTTTTAAAAAACTGATATATTGTACATGTGATTCTCCTCCAGAATAGGTAGTTTCCTATTGATGAGGAAAAGCAATGTATTTCTTGCCAACAGCTTTCCCTCTAACATAGATCAAAGGTCCACGGTGGTTTGTCCGAAGTCTGGAAAAGCCCTCTGACATGGCAGCTTAATTTCAGTTCTGACAAGGGAAGAAAACTCTGAAGCCCATAACCTGTAGAATCTTATAGTATGATAGTGGATGTTGCCTAGATCTGATACCTCCCACACCTCCTCCTAAAAATCAAACAGAGAATTGAGAATAAATAAAAATACTCAGAACTTATCCTCATAGTCTAACTCTGAGACAGAAGAGACTACACATTCCAATTTAATAGAAAGTGAGGGAGAGAAACACCAGGGACTAGCAGAATTTGTGCTTGAGCCCACATAGGTGTGGGAGGGCAGAAGGAGTTGCATGCAAGAGTGAGAATGTGGATAGGTCCTAGCAGTGGCAGAACAAGGGTTCATCCTCAGACAGAGAGGAATCCGTCCTGAAGGGAACTACTGAGAGCAGGTCGGAGACTGATGTGTCAGAACACTAACAATAGAAGATTCAAAAGGAAGTGGCTCAAAAGTGCCTGTGACCAAAGTTGTAAAGTGTTTGAAAGGTACCAATTCTAAGGGAGAAAAAGAGAGTCACCCTAGAAGACAGCAGTGTCTAGAAGAGGCCTCAGTAGATGTGAAGAGAAGGAAAGAAGTAGCTTATAATAAAGATTCTACTTAAATAGATAAGATCTAAGGATCAGAGAAAACCAGAAATAAAGGTACCGTGTATTAAAGAAACAGCTCTACATTTTGGCAACAGAAAGGGAGCCCTTGAACCGAAAATTGGTAAAAATGCCTACACCTTCATTCCTTGCCCTCCAGAAATTCCTTCTTCAAATATATTGTCCAGAAAAACCCAATACATTCTAAACATGAACATAAAAAAATAAAAACATAAAAATAAAGCATACATGCAGAGATAAAATGATTGTTAAGAATAAGAATCAGGGACTTCCCTGGTGGCACAGTGGTTAAGAATCCACCTGCCAATGCAGGGGACATGGGTTCGAGCCCTGGTCCGGGAAGATCCCACATGCCGCGAAGCAACTAAGCCTGTGCACCACAACTACTGAGCCTACGCTCTAGAGCCCACGAACCACAACTACTGAGCCCGTGTGCCACAGCTACTGAAGCCCGTGTGCCTAGAGCCCGTGCTCTGCAATGAGAGAAGCCACCACAATGAGAAGCCCCCACACCGCAACAAAGAGTAGCCCCCACTCACCACAACTAGAGAAAGTCCACGTGCAGCAATAAAGACCCAATGAAGCTAAATAAATAAATAAATAAATAAATAAATAAATAAATAAATAAAATTTTAAAAAATAAATAAATAAACAGGCACCTCAAAAAAAAAAAAAAAAAAAAAAAAACCAGAATGAGAATCAACTATTTTTATCACATGAAAACACACTGAAAACTTCCTGTCATTTAGCAGAGGAAAATTACAAAACAAGAATCCAACCAGAATTTCAAATACTTAAACAATTGTAAATATGGGGAGGAGGGGATCACAAGAAACAAAGATGCAAAAATACAGAAATGGACCAAACCAGAGGATCATGTAAACTGTAGCTTACTTATTAACTCAGGAAAGAGATTGAAAAAGACAGAATTATCTCAGAAAGAAAGACTAAATTACAGGGTGTCCAAGAGAAAATAAATAAACTGAAAATACAATAAAGGATATAGAGAACAGAAATGAAAAGAACCAAGAAAGTGTTTCAAAAATAAAGAAAGAGATTTTTTAAAAATCAGGAAGAAAGTGATAGATACAGAAAACAGACAAGGAAGAGTCAACCAATGTATAATTGGAGTCTCTGAGAAAGAAAATCTGAACAGGGGAAAGCAGCTAATCTTTAAAATTCTAATTCAAGAAAATATTTTGAAGTTAAATGGGATCCATCTGTATATATTTAAAAGGTACCACATTTACCTAGAGAAATTGACTCAGTACAATCAACTCTGAGACATATCCTCATAGAATTATTAGACTTTAAAAATAAAAAAAATTCTTAGGGACTGCAAGCAGAAAGACCAAGTTATTTCACAAAGGAAAAAAATCAGTTTGGCATTACGCTCGTGACATAAACATTCAATACAAGAAAACAGTAATATAGCAACTACCCAGGTAAAGAAAGTGTGGAACAGTTTACCTGTAATATCGAGGCAGCAAGAAAGCAATTTTAAACATGCCAGAATGCAGGGAATATTGTTCCCATTATCCCTTCCTGAAAGGGGGTAGGGATGGAGATTCAGAGGAGCAAAGTTTTCGTATGTTTTTGAAGTTAAGCTGGTATAATTTCAAATTAGGGTGTTAAAACTTTAAGATGTTAGACATAGTCCCCACGGTAGGCACAAGTAAATGGCTATACAATATATGCAAAAGGAAACAAGAAAGAAATTAAAACATGCAAAAAATCAACTAAATGCAAAAGGAGATAGTAATATGGGAAGTGAGGGACAAATAAAGCTATGAGGCATATAGAAGAAAACAGATAGCAAAACAGTAGAAGTGAATCCCTCCTTGTCAGGGATTAAACTCTCCAAAGACAGAGATTAGTACAGTGAAGTAAAAAACATGATCTAACTAGATGCTGTCTATAAGAGACTCAGTTTAGATCCAAGGACACAAATAGGTTGAAAGTGAAAAAATGGAAAAGATAGTCCATGCAAATAGTAGCCAAAAGAGAGTAGGAGTTGCTAAGTTGTAACAGATAAAACAGACTTTAAATCAAAACAGTTTACAATAGACAAAGAATGATATTATACATTAATAAAAGGTTCAATACAGCAAGAAGATAATACAATTACAAACGTTTACAGACATAATAACAAGCCACCAAAGTATATAAAGCAAAAACTGAAGAAAGTGAAGGAAGAAACAGTCCTACAATAATACTTGGAGGTGTCAACACCCCACTCTCCATAATGGATACAACCAGATAGAAGATAAGTAAGAACTTGAACAACACAAAAAACCAACTGGTTTTAACAAGAGAACGTTCTACCCAACAACAGAATAGACATTCTTCTCACCTGCAAATGAGACATTCTCTAATACAGATGATATATTATACCACAATTCAATTCTCAATAGATTTTTAAAAAGATATATAAGGATAACAAGTATTTTCTCTGATTACAATAAAATGAAGCTAAAATCAATAACAAAAGGAAAACTGGAAAATTCACAAAATTGTGTGAATTAAACACTACACTTTTAACCAACCAATGGGTCAATAGAAATAAGAAAATATTTAGAAATAAATGGGAATGAAAAAACACTGTTTTCATTTGCATAATAATGAAAATATGAAACTTGAGGGATGCAGTGAAAACAATGTTAAGGGGGAGAAGAGATAAGAGAAAACCACCTAGTTTTAAGCACAGATCATGTACCCAGAGCCCAATTCCATTTTCTCTGAGCTACCAGTGTCTCTCTTTTATATACTTCTTATTTTGCTAACTTTATTATATGTACATTGATAGTTAAGTATGTACATCTACATGTGTTTATATAGTTACATCCAACAATAGTTTACATCAACAATGTTTAATTGATGGTATTATTCAAAGCTTTAAAGTCTACTTTTTTTTTTTTTTTTAATGGAACGAATCTAGTTGCTGGTGGGAAGGGATTTTGCAGATGTAATCAAAGTCTTTAATCAGTTGTCTTTTTAAGTTTGGGAGACTCTCTTGTGTGGGCCTGACTTATCCAGTTGAAAGGGAGATTCTCCTTTGTGAGCATGAGTTAAACAATTGGAAGGTCTTTTTTTTTTTTTTTTAATTTTATTCATTTATCCATTTACTTATGGCTGTGCTGGGTCCTCGTCTCCGTGCGAGGGCTTTCTCTAGTTGCGGCAAGCGGGGGCCACTCTTCATCGCGGTGCGCGGGCCTCTCACTATCGCGGCCTCTCTTGTTGCGGACCACAGGCTCCAGACGCGCAGGCTCAGCAACTGTGGCTCACGGGCCTAGTTGCTCCGCGGCATGTGGGATCCTCCCAGACCAGGGCTCGAACCCGTGTCCCCTGCATTGGTAGGCAGACTCCCAACCACTGTGCCACCAGGGAAGCCCTAAACTCTACTTTTTAAAAAATTAATCTAATCACTCTAGTTCTGGGGCAGAGTTCCATGAAATAGTCCACTGACCTGCAGAAGCAGCATCACCTCAGAGATTGCTAAGTTCCAATTCTCCAGTCCTATTCCAGACCGAATGAATCAGAATCTCCAGAGGTGGGGCCCAGAAATCTGTATTTTAACAAGCTCGGCAGGTGACTCTTATTTGTTGTTTTTGTTTTTATTGAGGTATAGTTGATTTACAATACTATGTAAGTTCAGATGTACAACGTAGTGATTCACAATTTTTAAAAGTTATATCCATTTATAGTTAGTATAAGAAACTGGCTCTATTCTGTGTATATATCCTTGTAGCTATTTTACACATAGTAGTTTGCACCTCTTAACCCCTATCCCTCTCTTGCCCCTTTCCCCTTCCCTCTCTCCACTGGTAACCACTAGTTTGTTCTCTATATCTGTGAGTCTGTTCCTTTTTTGTTATATTCACTAGTTTGTTTTAATTTTTAGATTCCACACATAAGTGATATCATACAATATTTCACTTTTTCTGTCTGACTTCTTTCACTAAGCATAATACCCTCTAAGTCCATCATGTTGTTGCAAAAGGCAAAATTTCATTTTTTTTTTATGGTTGAGTAGTGTTCCATTGTATATATATATATATATATATATATATAGAGAGAGAGAGAGAGAGAGAGAGAGAGAGAGAGAGAGAGATAGACATTTATATACCACATCTCCTACCTATTCATCTGTTGATGGACTCTTGGGTTCCTTCCATATCAAGACAGTCAAGGCTATTGTAAATAATACTGCTATGAACATTGGGGTGCCTGTATCTTTTCAAACTATAGTTTTCATTTTCTTCAGATATATACCCAGAAATGGAATTGCTGGGTCATATGGTGGTTCTATTTTTAGTTTTTGAGGAACCTCCATACTGTTTTCCACAGTGGCTGTACCAATTTACATCCCCACAAAAAATGTACAAGGGTTCCCTTTTCTCCACATTCTCACCAGCATTTGTAATTTGTGGTCTTTCCCAGATGATTCTGATAAACCCTAAATCTAATGAAAAGACGCACTATTTTGGAAGAAGGATTAAAAGACGTGGAATGACTTTCCATCTTAGTTTGAGCATTATGAAGAAGACATATATGGTCAAGAATACATAGGTTAAAAATTCACTTGAAGATCGTATGGCAATTAAGAATTTTATTTTCTCTCCCTCTCTGAACTTCTTTGGAGGCTTCCAGGTAAACAATGACTACTATTATCTTAATATTGGATTAGTCCAAGATCCTAAAGTCAGTTAGCAATTTCACATGACATAATTAATTTATCATTGAAGAATAATACCATCACTGTTAATAATAAGAATCTGACAGAGAAACAAGACCCCTGAAAACATGTCCCAGTTAGTTTAGTTAGCCTAATTCCATAGGCTCACATAATTTTCATTTTTGCCTGAGATTTATAAGGACAAAATTTATAAAGATGTTAGTTATTTAAATTATGATTCAATTTAATTGGACAACCATGTTTACACTTAGAATCCTTAAATATTAGTGTAAATAATAATAAACTATACAGCTTATAGGCAATTTAAGAATTTAGGAGATTCTTTTAATTTAGCTTATTTATTTAAACCAAATCCAAATCCTACATAAATTAAAATGACCTATTTGCATGTTTATTTCTCACAGTGGTAAAATCAAGAAGTCATATAGCCATCTTTGAAGCCCCAGACTCCCCCCAAAATTTAATTCATCAAAGAGTATGCCATGATTAGGTATATAAAATTACTTTGATGAAATTTTAATTTCCTGGATTTAGTTTACCTTCTAAATCTCAGTGAAAAGTCTTAATGCAAAAGTGTTTCTTAAAACCCCTTTTATGACTATGAATTGTTGACCTGATGTCAACTTGCATGTGTTCATTGTCTTCAATTCAGCAGGGACCCTCGAGTCAACAGCCACAGGTAGCTTTTCTCTTTCTCATCAAACAAACTGTTTAGAAAAAGGAATTACATTAGAAGGATACTGTTTAAACTTTGGCCAAAAACTTAGTAGTTTACCTGGTTATTCACATGACGTTCTAAATTTTTATGAGTGTAACCTTTACCATTTAACCAAAGTTTTACTTTTCCCACTTGGCAGCCCTATTTTTTCAAATACAAAACCACCTTAAGGTTGAAACTACTCATTTCTTCAAACTATTTACTGTATTTCTTTTATCAATCAATGCAAATTCCGTCAGTGACACTGGATTTGAGAGGCTTGCGCCCTTTGTTTTATCTATGAAAGTGGGTGGGCCTTCAGTCCTTAATCAAAGGGAATTTCCCAACTTATCCAAAGGTAACCTGGAAAGGAAACAGCTTTCCTTTGCCCTGAGGGTGTGCTCACACCAGGCGCTTCCCGCACATGCCTTGCTTCAGAATCAGAAAAGCCAGTCCCTCCTGAGGACCCCGAATTTTCTGGGATGGCATCTCATTCCTCTACTCACACAAAGGAAAAAAAGCTGCTCTAAAAAGACTACACTGTCTATCCACAGGAATAGATATGAAGACATAAGGTCCAGGGAGAAAAGGCAAATTTAAGAAGTGCTGGACTTCCCTGGTGGCACAGTGGTTGGGAACCCGCCTGCCAATGCAGGGGACATGGGTTTGATTCCTGGTCCGGGAAGATCTCGCGTGCCGCGGAGCGGCTGGGCCCGTGCGCCACAATTACTGAGCCCTAGAGCCCACGAGCCACAACTACTGAGCCTGTGTGCCACGACTACTGAGGCCCGCGTGCCTAGAGCCCATGCTCTGCAACAAGAGAAGCCACTGCAATGAGAAACCCGCACACCACAACGAAGAGCAGCCCCAGCTCACCACAACTAGAGAAAGCCCGCCCGCAGCAATGAAGACCCAACGCAACCAAAAATAAATTAAATAAATAAATTTATAGAAAAAAAAAAAAAGAGTAAGTGCTGAGTAATGCCAGGTATATGAGTCTAAATGCACATAGAAACACTATACGTTGTCATTTACATATGTGGAATAGTGAGAGAAAACACAACAGTGGTTGCCTGGGGATGAAGGGGTTTGATCGAGAAAATGGTCTGGATTATAAATGAGAGCAACTGCCTCTGAGTGAGCAGAGAGCAAGACGACTGGAGATGCCGACGAGGACAGCCTTTCCAGCGGCCAAGAGCAGAAGCCAGGATCTGGGAGTCCGTCCAAGGACCCCGTCAGGCTCCTTCCGCCCCGCTCGCCTCACCCCTCAACCCAGGTCGGGGCCCAGGTGAAGGGGCATGAGCACCTTGCTTTAAAATTTTTAGAGACCGGAGGCTGTCGGGGCTCCCCTCGGGCGGGTCTACAAATGGTTAAAGCCCCGAGGCTTGTTGGTCATGGACGAGCCATAGGCCATGGGGACCAGACACGACCTGGAGCAGAGTTGGAAGTGGGTCAGAAGTCACTCATGCGACCCCAGAGGTGTATCACTCTGCTGGGATGAAACAGTCTCCGTGGGACTTGGGGGTGGGAGAAGGGAGATGGAAATCATTTCTAGGTGATCTCATCAAATCCAGGATTTCACCCTGAAAGTATTTCTGATTATGTTTACAGCCAAGAGATGGAATCTGCAGAACTCAGTGGTGATTGGATCCTGGGCTGACACCTCTGATGTGTTCAAGGACCCAGATTACAAACGCTAAGCCCTCTGAGTTCAAATCTAGAACCTATGACTGACTCTGTGTGTGATCTCCAGCAAACTGCTTAACCTCTCTGAGCCTCACTTTCTGCATCTTATGTTGACAGTTATAAATTCCACCTCATACTACTGTGGTGAGGATGAAATGGGCTAATTGTGTAAATCGTCCCGCCCCCCCGCCTCCGCCCCCGCCCTCCCCCCCCCCCCACCACAATTTGAACACCTGGGAAATGTCTGTAAAAACGTCCCGAGGTGCCTTGTGGGTAACCCAATTAGGTAGGTAACCTGAAAGGTCGAGAATTCCCAAGTGTCTGATTTGGGTGCGCTGGGATCCGCCCAGAGGGCGTGGCCAACCAAAGAATGCTGGTCTGGGACGCCAGTACATCTGGCCCCCGAGACTATATAAGAGGTCAGCTACTTCAGCTTGTAGCCCAGTCTTGGCAACTCTTGGCCCACGACGCTGAGGTCCCCGGCCACACAATGGATCCACTGATGGTGAGTCTGCCCCTTCAAACAGAGCAGCCAAAGTCTGGGTAGTGAGGTGGAAGGTCAGCAACTCCCAGGTGGACAGCCGTGAGTCCTAGCAGGGGGTACACTCTTGTGGAAGAGGAACCCAAACATTCAAAACATTAATTTCTTTGAGGCCTTCTTTACTGAGCACCCCTGCGTGTCTGCACTGTCCAGGGGGTGCCCTCGTGCAGACAGTCGAGTTCCTGAAGAAGAGATAGTGTTGGGACCTGTCCAGTTGGCTGCTGTCCCCGAAGGCCCCTTGAGGGCAAGGCTGCTGCCTAGATGGTACCCCCCCCCCCCCCCCAGTCCCCAGATCACTACCTGGTACTGGGCAGCTGCAACCTGTGTGGAAAGGATGGAAGGATGTGCAAAATGGGTGGCCATGTGTGGAGGGGCCTGGGTGGACTCTGGTAGAAATTAGTTAGACAATCAAGAGAACGAGTTATATAGCCCGTGGCAGGGGGCACCGATTTCTCCCTTCCTTGAAAACATTTTATTTTTATTTACCCAGCTTTATTGAGGTATAATTGACAAACTCACATAAATTTAAAGTGTACAACATGCTGATTTGATGTATGTATATGTTGTGAAATGATTACCACACTCAAAGTGGTTAACACAATCATCACCTGACGTGGTTACCTTTCTGTTTTGGGTGACGATGCTTAAGATCTACTCTCTTACCAAATTTCTAGTATCCAATACAGCATTATTAACTATCATCACCATGCTGTACATTAGATCCTCAGAACTTATTCCTCTTATGACTTGTGTACTCTTTGACCAAGAGCTCCCACTCTTCTCTCTGATTCTATGAATTCTACTCTTTTTCCTCATTCTACATAAAAATAATAACATAAAGTTTATGTTTTTTTCTGACTTATTTCACATAGAATAATGCCATGCTCTCTAGGTTCATCCACGTAGCCACAAATGTCAGGATTTCCTTCTTTTTGATGGCCGAATAATGTTCTCTGTTCTCAGAAAGCAGAGCATTCCTATGAAACTTTTTGTAAGCTGAAATGGCATAAAGCAATGAGGCAAATACCTCAGGACGCTTCTTGCTAAAGGATGGGCAAAACAAATGGAGATAAAGCCCAGGTGCTCACAGACAGAGTTCAAGGGTATGGCGGCTTGCTGAGGAGGTGCTGAGTGTAGTCCCCCTGGGAGGAGCTGCCACTCTCCCTGTTCTGGGTGTGCGTTGACTCTGTTCACGTTCACTGCAAAACAAATGTTGAGGGACTTCCCTGGTGGTCCAGTGGTTAAGAGTCTGCGTTTCCAATGCAGAGGGTGCGGGTTTGATCCCTGGTCGGTTAACTAAGATTCTACATGCCACACGACGTGGCCAAAAAAAAAAAAATGATTAGCACTGTTTTCACTTTCACCTGTTTTTGTAAAAGTGCAAATCCTCTTCTGGGTTTTTTGTTTTTGTTTTTTGTTTTTTGTTTTTTTTGGTTATTGAAAACAGATATTAATGTAGGTGTTCCATAAAAGCAAAGTGGCATAATGCGAACTGTCCAAAAGCTCTGGATACCTGAATAGCACATTTTCTTTATCTTTCATCCCATGGACAGACACTTGGGTTGTTTCCATATCTTGGCTATGGCGACTAGGGCTGCATTGAACCTCTGAGTGTGGAGCTCTTTTCGAGATACGGATTTCATTTCCTTTGAACACCCAGAAGTGGAATAGCTGGATCATATGGTAGTTCTAGTATGTAATTTTTCAGGAACTTCCATACTGTTTTCCATAACAGCTGTGCCAATTTACATTCCCAACAGCAGTGCATGAGGGTTCCCTTTTCTCCAAATCCTCCCCCAGTTTTATATCTTGTCTTTTTGATAATAGGTATTCTAACAGTTATGAGGTGCTATTTTACTGTGGTTTCTGTTTGCATTTCCCTGATGATTAGTGATGATCAGCACTTTTTTGTGTACCTATTGGCCATCTGTATGCCTTTGCAAAAATGTCTGTGAAGGTCCTTTGCCCATTTCTAAGTCAGATTGTTTTTTGCTATGGAGTGGTATGAGTTCCGTATATATTTAGATATGAACCCCTTATCAGATAGATGGTTTGCAGAGATTTTCTCCCATCCACAGGCTGCTTTTTGACTTTGTTGCTTGTTTCCTTTGCTGTGCAGAAACTTCAGTTTGATGGAGTCCCACTTGTTTATTTTGGCTTTTGTTGCACATGCTTTTGGTGTCAAATCCAAAATAATCAATACCAAGACCACTGTCAAGGAAATTTTTCCCCTATGTTTTCTTCTAGAATCTTCATGGTTTCAAGTTTTATATTTAATTCTTTAGTATATTTCAAGTTAATTTTTGTGAGTTCTATAAGATGGGGATCCACTTTCATTCTTAAACCTGTGTGTATCTAGTTTTGCCAACACCCTTTATTGCAGCGACTATCTTTTCTACATTGTGTTTTCTTGGCACCCTGGTCAAAGATGCATAGATTTATTTCTGGCTCTCTATTCTGGTCCATTAGTCTATGTGTCTGTTTTTCAGCCAGTACCATACTATTTTGATTACTATAGTTTTATAATATAGTTTGAAATCAGGAAGTGTTATGCCTCCAGCTTTTTTCTTTTCTTTCTCAGATTGCTTTTGTAATTTCGGTCTTTGGTGGATTGAGTTGAACTTTAGAATTGTTTTTTCTATTTTTGTGAAAAATGCCATTGGAATTTTGATAAGAATTCCTTTGAATCTTTAGATCAATTTGGGTAATTGCTCATTTTAACAATATTAACTCTTTCAATCTAAGAATAGGGGATATCTTTCCATCTATTTGTGTCTTCTTCAATTTCATCAATATAATTTTCACTGTTCAGGTGTTTCACCTCTATGGTTAAATATATTACTAAGTACCTTATTGTTTTGATGCTATTGCAAGTGGGATTGTTTTTTTAATTTCTCTTACTGAGAGTTGTTTATGTATAGAAACACTACTGATTCTTGTATGTTGACTTTGTATCCTGCAACTTTGCTGAATTCACTTATTCTAGGCATGTTTTTGTGGAGCCTTTAGAGTTTTCTGTATATAAGATCATGACATCTGCAAACAGACATTTTTGCTTCTCCCTTTCTGATTAGGATGCCTTTTATTTCCTTTTATTAATTAATTGCTCAGGCTAGGAATTCCAGTACTATGCTGAATAGAAGTGACAGCTGGCACCTTTGTCTTGTTCTGAAACTTAGAGAAAAATCTTCAGCTTTTCAACACCTAATTTGTAGATTTTGTCATGAAAAGGTGTTGAATTTTGTCAAGTGTTTTGTCTGCAGCTACTAAAATAACCACATAAGTTTCATACTTCATTTATTAATTCATTAGACACATTTATTGATTTGTGTGTATTGAACATCCCTGTAACCCAAGGAAAAACCCCATTTAAGGATGGTGTATAATCCATTTAATGTGCTCTGAATTTGGTTTGCTAGAGTATTGTTGAAGATTTTTACATCTATGTTCATCAGGAATACTGACCTATAATTTTATTTTATTATTTTTTTGTTTATTTGTTTATATTTCTTTTTGGTTGGGTCTTCATTGCTGTGAGTGGGCTATCTCTAGTTGTGGTGAGCGGGGGCTACTCTTCGTTGTGGTGCACAGACTTCACATTGCGGTGGCTTCTCTTGTTGCAGAGCATGGCTCTAGGTGTGCAGGCTTCAGTAGTTGTGGCTCGCGGGCTCTAGAGTGCAGGCTCGGTAGTTGTGGCGCACGGGCTTAGTTGCTCCACGGCAAATGGGATCTTCCCAGACCAGGGCTCAAACTCGTGTCCCCTGCATTGACAGGCAGATTCTTAACCACTGCTCCACCAGGGAAGTCCCTGGCCTATAATTTTATTTTCTTGTAGTGTTCTTATAAGCTTTGGTGGCAGGATAACGCTGGCCTCATAATGAATTTGGAACTAATCCTTCCTCTTCAATTATTGGGAAGAATGTGAGAAGGATGGACATTAATTCTTTAAAGCTTTGGTAGACTTGATCAGTGAAGTCACTTTCACTGTTGGAATCTTGTTGGAAAGATTTTTGATGACTGATATACGTCTCTTCAGATTTCCATCTCCTTATGGTTCAGTCTTGGTAGGTGGTATGTTTCTAGGAATTAACCCATTATTTTTAGGCTATCCAATTTGGGGGCATAAAATTGTTAATAGTAATCTCTTACGATCTTTATATTTCTGCAGTCTCTGTTATACTCCTTCCTCTTTCATATTTGATTTTATTTGTTAGACTGTTCTCTTTCTTTCACCTATAGTCTAGCTAAAGCTTCGTCAATTTTGCTTGTCTTTTCAAAATCCAGCTCTTTGTGTCATTAACCTTTTCTATTATTTTTCTAGTCTCTATTTCATTTATTTCTGCTATGGTCTCTGTCATTTCTTCTTTTCTTCCACTAACATTGGGTGTAATTTGTTCTCTTCTAGTTCCTTGAGATGTGAACTTTGATTGCTTATTTGAGATCTTTCTTGTTTCTTAATGTGAGCACATAATTGTTATAAACTTCTTTTCTAGAACTGCTTTTGCTGCCTCTCATAAGTTTTGGTATTTTGTGTTTCCATTTTCATTTGTCTCAAAATATTTTCTTTTCTTTTGATTTCTTCTTTGACCCATTGATTGCTCAGCAGTGTGCTGTTTAATTTCCACATATTTGTGAATTTTCCAACCTTTCTCTTTTTTGATTTCTACTTTCACACCATTTTGGTAAGAAAAGATACTGGATATGACCTTAATCTTATTAAATTTTTAAAACTGTTTTTGTGATGTAACATATGATCATGATTTATCCTGGAGAATGTTCTATGTGTACCTGAGAAGAATGTGTATTCTTGTGCTGTTGGATGGAATGTAGTATATATGTCTGTTAGGTTCATTTGATCTAATGTGCAGTTCAAGTCCAATATTTCTATATTGATCTTCTGTCTGAATGATCTATCTATTGTTGAAAGTGGGAAATGAAGTCCCCAGCTACTGTTGTGCTGCTGTCTATTTCTGGCTTCAGAACTGTTAGTATTTGTTTAACATATTTATGTGTTCTTATGTTGAGTCCATTAATTTACAATTGTTATATCCTCTTGATTAATTGTTCCCTTTTCTTATATAATGACCTTCTTTTTCTCATGTAACAGCTTTTGATTAATCAACTTTTCTGATACAGTATAGCTACCCTGCTCTCTTTTGGTTTCCATTTGCATGGAATGTATTTTGTCATCTTTTCACTTTCATCCTACGTGTGTCCTGAAACCTTAAACATCAACTATATTACAATTTTTAAAAGTCTGTGAGGCAAGATCTCTGCAGGGGATGGTGTGGTATTCATGCATCTATCGAGATACCACCTCCACTGACAGATGAGAGTACCATAGGGAAAGTTCATATTTTAGAAATATTACCCTGACTGTCTTTGGAGGGTACACAAGATGGAGTCAACCCCAAATTCACAGAGGCCAATTAAGAGGCAGTTGCAGGCTTTTAGGCAAGCAATGATGGTGGACTAGACTAGGATTGGGTCAATAGGTATGGAGAAGCATGGTGTGTGGAATTGGGATTTGAGCTAGGTAAGGCACATGAAATTCTAACTTTTTTTTGCAGGATCTCACAAATGAAGACCAAGTTCAGTTATCAGGCAATGGCAAAGAGGCTTCAGGGGACTCTTACCTTCAAGCAATTGAAGAAATTGAGGCATTTTATCAATACCTCAATGAGAAATATAAGGCAGGAACTCCAGCTGCACCAGAGCCAGAGCTCTATGTACCTCTGACTGACCATGATGAGAACAGCCAAAAGGAGTCAATCCAGAACCAGGTGATGTATCCTTTGAAGCCCACAGTGATGATTTCTACATGTTCTAACGTCCCTGGACAGTTCTTATCCAGAACTAAGATCACCCCATGTTAGAGCCCTTGATTTGCCCTTGGAAACCTAAGCAAGACCCTTTTTGACCCCAAGGTGACCTCTTTTGATGAGAGCAAACCCACAGTAACATCCCAGATGACAGATGTTACTGACACCCCAAACACATCCTGAGATTTTAAAGGCTGGTTGCAGACCTAGAACTGGGGGAGTGGAAATCAGAAGTCCTTTACTGGGTCCTTTTTCCATGAGGTCTTCCCAACTGGATCTGTCACACCCTGCTAAGGATGAAGTAGAGTTCTGTAGTCTTGAGGAGCTTTCAGTCCAGTGGTGGGGGAAGGGGCATAGACAGGCATAACAGTATTTCAAGAGTGGAAATGAGAGGAAAGGAAGTGCCCTAATATGATGTTATTAGAGGTTGACTTCCAATGAGGCTTCATCTCAGAGAATCCCTAGGTTGTTTTTTTTTTTTTTTGAAGTGGCGCTTTTATATTTTTAAATATTTATTTATTTATTTATTTGCTTGTGCTGGGTCTTAGTTATGGCCGGCAGCCTCCTTAATTGTGGCTCACAGGCTCCTTATTTGTGGCATGGGAACTCTTAGTTGCTGCATGCATGTGGGATCTAGTTTCCTGACCAGGGATCAAACCCAGGCCCCCAGCATTGGGAGTGGGAAGTCTTAACCACTGCCCCATCAGGGAAGTCCCAAGAATCCCTAGGTTTTGATGGTCCTTTTTGTTGGAGTATCTCCACAGTGACATTGGCCTCATGAGGGTACCCATTTCCACACCTCCAAGTGACAGTGGCTTCTGCTACACCGTGGCTTGGAAAATTCCACTTATTTCCAAGTGTGATTATAGATAACAATTAAATTTAAGGGCATCTATCACTTCTATGGATTTTTTTGTAGAAGAAGATGACTTCGGAGTGCCCTCAGTCTACCATAGTCAATGGCTGTACAGTCATAAATTTTTAATATAACCTGGGGGAATTATCCTAGCTGTCTCTCTGCTCTGAGATTCAGGACAGGACAGAGAGACCAGTCTTTGGTGGCAGGGATAGGAATGGATGTCATATTTGATAAGACAGGCTATAGTCACTAAGACACTTTACTGAGAGAGACAGGCTGAGCAAAGGACAGGACAGGGATATGGCAAAACTGAGCAGACTGGTCTGGCTAAAGCAGGACAAGAGCTGCAAGGAAGCACACAGGGTGAAAAGATATGAGGCTACTGACATGATGGCTTTGGGGAGTTAATTGTAAGCTTTCTACCAGATGTATAAGAAACCTAGAAGTATAGGGGTAGCTACTTCGAATAGAAGTATAGACTTTGGCCGTGTGCACATTAGGCTGCTGCCTGTAATGAGGCTTCTTCTTGGAATGGTTCCTGGAGGCTGATGCTTTCCAGGATGGTTCTCAGGAAGCTAGAATGCCAGGGACAACCCTGTACATTTCTGGGGGAAATGTCCACAGTGGTTCAGGTCTGTGAGCACCCAGAGTGAGATAGGTCCAATTCAAGTTAAAAGTCTTCTACTTAAGCCATGTCACTTCACCTTTTTGGACCCCTATTTACTCTTCTTTAATAGGGATTAAGGATTGCTCCTGTTTCTGGGGTCATGGTGGGAATAAAATGAGATAATATGTTTGGAAGTTCATTAATTTAACCAAATCTCCAGTAGGATGTCTGGGAGATGGGACATCTTTGGAAAAGTCTCTGGGTGGGGGCAGGCAATATAGAGATAGAGGATTAAGAAGTACAAACTCTTATGTATACAACAAGCTACAAATAAATATTGTATAAAACAAGGAATATAAAAATTATTTATAATAACTAAAATTTGAGTATAACCTTTATTACGAATCACTCTATTGTATACCTGTAACATATAATACTATACATTAAGTATACATCAATTTAAAAAAGGTCTGTGGGGCAAGATCTCTGCAGGAGATGGTGGGGCTTTCATGCATTCATCGAGATTCCCACCTTCACTTATAGACAGGAGTTGCATAGGAAGAATTTTCATTTTAGAAATATTACTCTGATGGCCTTTGGAGGTTACCCTATATGGAGTCAACTCCAGATTCACAGAGGCCACTTAAGAGGCAATTGCAAACTTTGGGCAAGAAATGATGATGGGCTAGACTAGGATTGGGTCAGCAGGGATGGAGAGGAAGCATGTGTGAAATTGGGATTTGAGCTGGTTACGACACATGAACTTCTTTTTTTGCAGAATCCCACAACTGAAGATCTAGTTCAGTTATCAGGCAACAGCAAAGGGGTGTCGAGGGACTCTTACCTTCAGACAATTGAGGAAATTGAGGCATTTCTCCAGGACATCAATGGGACACATGAGGCAAGATCCCCAGCTGCACCAGAGCCAGAGCTCTATGTGCCTCTGACTGCCCATGATGAGGACAGCCAAAAGGAGTCAATCCAGAAGCAGGTGATGAATTTTTTGAGGCTCACAGTGATGATTTCTGCATGTTTTAACATCCCTGGGACAGTTCTTATCCAGAACTAAGATCACCCCATGTTAAAGCCCTTGATTTGCCCCCTGTAAACCTTAAGTGAGACATTTTTTGACCCCAAGGTGACCTCTTTTGATGAGAGTAAACCCAAGTAACATCCCAGATGACAGATGTCACTGACACCCGAAACACATCCTGAGATTTTAGAGGCTGGATGCAGACCTAGAGCTGGAGGAGTAGAAATCAGAAGTCTTTCTTTGGGTTCCTTTTCTCTGAGGTCTGCCCAGCTGGATCTGTCAGACCCTGATAAGGTGGAAGTAGAGTTCTCTAGTCTTGAGTTTTCAGTCCAGTGGTAGGGGAAGGGGAGAAGACAGGCATGACACTATTTCAAGAGTGGGAATGATAGTAAAAGAAGTGCCCTAGTATGATGTTATTAGAGGTTGACTTCCAGTGAGGCTTCATCTCAGAGAATCCCTAGGTTTTGATGGCCCTTCTTGGAGGATTGTCTCCCCAGTGACATTGGCCTCATGGAGGTACCCTTTTCCACACCTCCAAGTGACAGTGGCTTCTGCTACACTGTGGCTTGGAAAATTCCACTTATTTCCAAGTGTGATTATAGATAACAATTAAATTTAAGGGCATCTATCACTTCTATGGATTTTTTTGTAGAAGAAGATGACTTCGGAGTGCCCTCAGTCTACCATAGTCAATGGCTGTACAGTCATAAATTTTTAATATAACCTGGGGGAATTATCCTAGCTGTCTCTCTGCTCTGAGATTCAGGACAGGACAGAGAGACCAGTCTTTGGTGGCAGGGATAGGAATGGATGTCATATTTGATAAGACAGGCTATAGTCACTAAGACACTTTACTGAGAGAGACAGGCTGAGCAAAGGACAGGACAGGGATATGGCAAAACTGAGCAGACTGGTCTGGCTAAAGCAGGACAAGAGCTGCAAGGAGGCACACGGGGTGAAAAGATGTAAGGCCACTGACATGATGGCTTTGGGGAGTTAATTGTAAGCTTTCTACCAGATGTATAGGAAACCTAGAAGCATAAGGATGGCCAATGAGAACAGAAGTATAGACTTTGGCCATGTGCACATTAGCCTCTGCCTGTAATGAAGCTTCTTCTTGGAATGATTCCTGGAGGCTGATGCTTTCCAGGATGGTTCTCAGGAAGCTAGAATGCCAGGGGGAACTCCAGGAGGTCTCTGGGGGAAATATCCACAGAGGATCAGGTCTGTGAGCACCAAGAGCAAGACAGGTCCAATTCAAGTTAAGAATCTTCTACTTGGGCCATGTCATTTCACCTCTTTGGACGTCTGTGAATTCTTCTTTAATAGGGTTTTATCATGGCTCCTGTTTCTGGGGTCATGGTTGGAATAAAATGAGATAATATGTTTGGAAGTTCATTAAATTCACCAAATCTCTGGTAGATTTCTGGAAGATGGGGCATCTGTGGAAAAGTCTCTGTTGGGGTGGGGCAATATAGAGACAAGGGATTAAGAGGTACAAACTCTTATGTATACAACAAGCTACAAGGATATATTGTACAAAACAAGGAATATAGCCAATATTTTATAATAACTAAAAATTGAGTATAACATTTAACTATTGTGAATCACTATATAGTACACCTATAACACATAATAGTTTACATCAAGTGTTCATCAATTTTTAAAAAGTCTATGGGGCAAGCTCGCTGCAGGGGATAGTGGGGTGTTTCCATTCATCTAGAATCCCACCTCCACTGATAGGTAGGAGTAGCATAGGAAGACTTTTCATTTTAGAAATATTACTCTTTATGGAGGGCACACCGGATGGAATCAACTACAGATTCACAGAGGCCAATTAAGAGGCAATTGCAGGCTTTTAGGCAAGCAATGATGGTGGGCTAGACTAGGACTGGGTCAGCAGGGATGGAGAGGAAGGGCGTGTGGAGTTAGGATTTGAGCTGGGTAAGACATCTGACTTCTAACTTTTTTTGCAGAATCCCACAGCTGAATATCTAGTTCAGTTATCAGGCAACAGCAAAGAGGCTTCCATGACTTCTTTCTTTCCGACACTTGAGGACATTGATGAGTTTTTCCAGGACATCAATGAGATACATGAGGCAAGAACCCCAGCTGCACCAGAGCCAGAGCTCTATGTACCTCTGACTGCCCGTGATGAGGACGGCCAAAAGGAGTCAATGCAGAACCAGGTGATGAATGCTTTGATGCCCACAATGATGATTTATGCATGTTCTAACATCCCTGGGACAGTTTTTGTCCATATCTAACAACAACCCATGTTAAATCCCTTGATTTGCCCCCTGGGAACCTAAAGTGCCTTTCTTTTTGACCCCAAGGTGACCTCCTTTGATGAGAGAAACGCTGCAGCAGCATCCCAGTTGATGGATGTCACTGACACCACAAAGGCGTTCATCACTGATTGTAAAGTGACAACCGTTAATGCAAACAAGATGACAATCCCCATTAAGGGTACCCAGATGAAGATCCTCGATGATGACCAGAACCTCAGTGGAGGCCAGATGACCTTCAGTGGGGATCAGACCCTCTATTGGGGTCAGATGAAGAGCCCCAGTGAATACCAGATTCTCAGTGGAGCCCAGATGACCTTCCCTGGGGACCAGGCTGTCTCTGGAAGTCAGATGAAAACCATCCATGTGTACCAGACCCACAGTGGAGGCCAGATGAGCTTCAGTGGGGACCAAACCCTCTATAGGTGTCCGATGAAGACACTCAATGATGAGAACACCCCCCATGAAGTCCATATGGTGCCACATTCCTCATCATCATTGCCATATCCTAGATTTCTGTACATTTCTAGTTCCCATTTGATCCAAGGACAACCCCTAGAAAAGCAGAAGTGGAATCTCAAGATTCAGAGATGTCCATTGCAGAAGAATTCTGACATTTTGAAACCCTACATCTGTACATACCAGGACTGTGGGAAATCATATTCAAAATCTTCCCACCTGCGAATCCATGAGCGCCTACACACTGGTGAGTGAAGACTGAAGTATAAGGGTGTCAGGAAAATGACTAAAGATCTCTGCCTTTATAAGACTTTGGGGTCATTTGAGATTGTTGCCACCTCCCTCTAAGTCTAGGACCCAGAAGACCCTAGAAAATGCTGGCAAATCTGGAAGGGTATATAAAGCAGTCCTAAGAACAGACTCTAGTTCTGGGCCAGAGGCAACCTGGCTGCAGCCTTTTCTGGTATTGAATGCCTGGGATGATGGAAGAAGTGGAGGGATTTGTTTGACCTCTTAGGATGGTCTTGACTTTACCTCTCCTGGGACTTCTCTTCATGACTCCTATAGGTCCAACAGATAACCCCTCTCCCTCAACCTTCTTTACCCACCACTGACCTTCGTCTTCCCCTCCTGGTTTTCTTTTTCTTTTCCTCTCCCTCCTGTACAGTTTTCCTCTCAGCCTTCTAGCCCATCCTGCCCTCCTTCTCTTCCTTTCCCATGCACCCCTTCCAGTCTCCTGTCTGTCTCTCCCTGTCCCACTGCAACATGCCCAATTCCCTTTTCTTCTCCATTCATTTCCAACTTCCCTGTCCCATGTTACCCTGAAGCATGACAAGTCTTCCTTTCTTTCTTGGGTCTAGGAGAGAAGCCCTACAAATGCAACGTGAAGGGATGCACGTGGGCATTCTCCCGTTTGGATGAGCTCAACAGACACATGAGGAAGCACACCAGGGAGCGGCCCTACCTGTGTACTAAATGCAACAGGAGCTTTGCACGATCCGATCACTTAAAGCAGCATCAGAGAGTCCACAGATAAATTTCTTCCATGATGACACACCTATCAGCCTTTGAGAAAATGAGTTGAGCTGAAAGATTCTCCCTGCAAAACTTTGCTCGGTGCTCAGTACCTAGCAGTGTGCCAGCACATAGTAGATGCTTAATATTAGTTGTAAACTTTTAAGGTTTTCATTTATTTTTTTCTGAAACATATAAAGAATGCATGTATGCATTTCAATAGAATCAGAAGCACTCTTCATTCACTTTCCTGTACGTGGTGAATGTTTTCAGTGTGCTATGTATGAATCCTTGTAGATCGCTGCTTGTGTATTTACTTCTATGTGTACATGTAAAGATGTTTATATGTAGATGATTGCAATGTAAGCATAGCATAGTTCAGATGTATAAAGAATGTAGCATTTCATATCTGAGCTCATGTTTCTTTGGAGGTTCATTTCAATGGAGTTGGGAGGGACACTTGGTCACTTCCAGTGTCAAGTGGCCTCAGATTAAATGAAACTCATTTGGATGAACTTAATCTATTAAAAAGTTGAATCTCTTGTCTTGGCTGTTTTTCTCTCGGACAAAGTGTCTCTTTCCCCCTCTGCCTTCTCTATATGCCGTCAGGACACGGGGTGGTGGTATTGGAGGAGGAGGAGTCAAGTGCTGGCTGCCAGGGGCAGGACATTTCCTCTCCATGGGGCCTCAGGGTCTTTCCATCATGGCTTCTGCTGACATGTCTGCAGCTGCAGTGACCTGGGGTCTGCTTCTCTTGGCCTGGGCATGGCTGGACACCTGCTCCTGAGGAGTTTAGCCATCTTCGCCTGCTGCTAGGTCCTTCTCCCAGCTCTTGCAGGCCCTGTCCTCTCAGGTGTGGCTTGGGCTCCCATCCAAATGCCAGCTTGTATAATATTCCCCCTGGAAAAGTGTGTGGGTAAAACCCAGGATGTGATTTGTCCCACTGCTCATTTCCAAGGGGGGCCCCTCTGAAAAGCACTTTCCAGACCAAGACTTAAAAAAGAAGCAGACTACAAATCCCAGGGCTTCAGTTTGCCCTGCAACATTTGAAGATCAACTTGACCCACCCACTCTCACCTCACACAGGTCCCAGATACTAGATCCCTCAAGATCCCCACATGGATTATATGAGGGCATCAGTAGCTAAGGACCCCAACAAGTCACTGGACCTCTTTTATGTTTGTCATGTCTGGAATGAGATACCATGCCCATTCCCAGATAATGCCGAGGAATTTCACTGGATACTAGGTCCCTGTGCCTTGCTTGTGTCAGTGGCCCAGCTATGTGGCTGCATGTGAGTCAACTGGGGGTCCAGTCCTTGTTAGGTGGTGCCCTTGTCTAGGTCCACCAGGAGAATGTCATCAATATAACAAAGGCCAGTGCTCCCTCCAGGAGCAGGACTTTTTCCAAATCACATTCATCACCGATAGCTGGAGAATTAGGTAGCCTGGAAGTAAGATATTAAAGGTATACTGCAACCCTTTCCTTATGAAGGCAAATTGATTTTTATCATCTGGGTAGAGAGGGGATTCTTAAAAAAGCATTTTCAGTAACAATTGCAGCATACCAAGTTCCCTCAGCTTGGGCAATAACCTCTGTGACACAATATCATGTACCTCTCTGGAGCTATCGCATTGAGCCTCCTATAAGCAATGGTGAGTCTCCAGATACCCAAGGCCTTGAGCATGGTCCAGGTGGGGCTATTGAATGTAGAGTTCTCTCATGGAGAACTTTGACTTCCTTGAGATTGGCAACGTGGGTGGCTATTTCTTTTTTTGCTCAATCAGCCCATATTATTTTGGATAAACCATGCTACTCAGCACTGGTAGGAAATTGGGTAGGTTCATGAGTCATCCACCCACTAAAATTTTGCAGTTCTTATCAGGGATTTGGGGCAAAGGCAGGTAGGAGTACACACAGACAATCCATCTATACCAATAATATGTTCAGTACTGAGCCATGGCAAAGGAGGTTTATAGGGACCCACAAGGAATTACCCATAGCTCAGTTTTGGCAAGACTCCCAGTGATAGAAACCTCAAACCCCAAACTGGAGAGCTTTATCTATTCCCCCTCATCCTGGAGCAAGGATTTCAGGGATCACAGTCACTTGTGTACCAGCAGTTAAAGGCCAAGAAGTGCATATTTACAATATCCAAGACATGGAAGCAATCTAAGTGTGCATCGACAGATGAATGGATAAGGAAGATGTGGTATATGTATACAATGGAATACTACTCAGCCACAAAAAGGAATGAAATAATGCCATTTGCAGCTACATGGATGGAACTAGAGATTATCATACTAAGTGAAGTAAGTCAGACAGAGAAAGACAAATATCATATGATATCACTTATATGTGGCATCTAAAAAAATGATACAAATGAACTTATTTACAAAACAGAGACAGACTCACAGACATAGAAAACAAACTATGGTTACCAAAGGGGAAAGTGTTGGGGAGGGATAAATTAGGAGCTTGGGATTAGCAGATACGCACTACTATATATAAAACAAATAAACACCAAGGACCTACTGTATAGCATAGGGAACTATATTCAATACCTTGTAATAACCTATAATGGAAAGGAATCTGAAAAAGAACATAGATACAGATGATACAGATACACATATAGATATCTGAATAACTTTGCTGTTCACCAGAAACGAACACAACATTGTAAATCAACTATACTTCAGTTTTTAAAAAAAAGTCAAGAAGTGCAATTCTCCCTCACATCCTTGTTGAAACTTGACCTTGGCTTAGGGCCTCCAGTCCCCTGTGGGGACAGAGGGACCTTAGCATGGCCCGTAGTCTTGTTAATTTTTTTAGTCTTATTTATTTTTGAATGCCAAGAGGTCCAGGTAAAAGTGGCAGTATTCTTCATTTCCAGGCTCCCCAGGAGCCCCATCAGGTGTCCCATGGCCCAGCATTTGGTCCTGATTTCCTTGGCCTATCAGTTGCCTTTGAGACTGCCAGCTAAGAATCAAGTTCAGAGAACTTTCTAGGAAGTCCTTAGCCCAGTTTGCCCAGGAGAGGGCGCCAGGTCATTACTCTAACATCCGTTATCTCTCTCGCTCAGTCTTTGCTATTTTGCCAGTGGCCACTTTTTCCATATCTAGGAACTGGTCAGTTAAGATTTGAACTGTGTCATGGACCAAGTGACCTGACTTCACAACAGGGTGTAACAGCCTGATGACCAGGGCCAACTCAAGCAGCATCTACAAACCTGGAAATTTGAGTCTGGCTAAGTCTTACCATCTACTGTCCTCAATCCCTCATTGTAGGTCCCCATGGGGCCACAAGGATGGCGTGCAGGGAGGCTATATCCTCTGCAGGTGTGGTCTAAACAAGGGACCTGTCACGGGTGAACCAAACCTGAGGGAGTACCCAGTAGAGGAAGGAGGTCTCAGATGGTTGGGCCCCCTCTCCCTTCCCTCTTCCTCTTCCTCCCCAGCCAAAATGGACACCATCAGGGCACTTTGAAAGAGAGGGTCTGTAGCAATGCACCCCACAAACAGACTCTCCATCATGAAGTTTAACAAGATGATCTTTGTTATGGTGGAGGCAAACTAACCAAGTCTCTAGGTCTCTTTGAGCTACTGGAGAAAGCAATCCTGAAGGACTCCATACTCTTTTGCAGACAGTATGAATCTCAATAACGCACTGGGTTGCAGGGCCTCTGTTGGCACCAGGAACCTGCTTGGATCCAACAAGAGTTACTGCATGCAACGCAGTGTCTCTGACAGCTGTTGGTCCCGTTGCTGCAGGACCATGAGCAGTGGCCAGGGAACTGCTTGCTACCCTAGCTTTCCTGGAGTCCCTCTGTTGGATTTCTAATTTGACCCATGAGGAAACTCAGCCAGGGAGTTGAAGACCAATGGTTCCTCTCAGAACTAAAAGTTTCCATAAATAATTCACTAGCACTCCCAAGGCCCATTTGCATGGCTATGGAGTGCCCAGGGGACCCTCAGCCTTTTTGTTCTTCCAGATAGGCTTAGGGCTAGATTGGCCACCCTGCTGGCTGCATCAGTTTGTTGAGTTGCCAGGTGCCAAGATGGTTAAGACAACAAGCCAAATTGCAGGTAAAAGTCCAACCTCACTTACTGTGTCACTGCAAGCAAGAGGTGAAATGAAGAGGTGCTGGCTCCTTAATGCTCCGTTTTCCACAAGGGAAAAGATTTTCACATGTTGGGGTATGAGGAAATTCTGGCTTATACAAAGTTTGGCCTAAACTTTATGTGAACTAGAACATCCTGGCTTTTGGCCTGTCAAACAACCATTGTACATCTGCTTTAACTATAGAAGAATGCATTATCTAGAAGTAAAAAGAATGTCTACTTTGAGGATAAGAATCAATGCTTCCCTTCCTATGACACCAATGTTAGTACTCCTTGGAAGATTTCTTTCCCAAATGCCAAGGCCATACTGACTCGCCATGTTTTTTTTTTTTTTTTTTTTTTTTTTAAAGCACTTTTTCTTTTTTATAGCTACTTTATTTATTTATTTATTTATTTTATTTTTGGCTGTGTTGGGTCTTCGGTTCATGCGAGGGCTTTCTCTAGTTGAGGCAAGTGGGGGCCACTCTTCATCGCGGTGCGGGAACCGCTCTTCATCGCGGTGCGCGGGCCTTTTCACTATCGCGGCCCCTCCCGTCGCGGGGCACAGGCTCCAGACGCGCAGGCTCAGTAGTTGTGGCTCACGGGCCCAGCTGCTCCGTGGCATGTGGGATCTTCCCAGACCAGGACTCGAACCCGTGTCCCCTGCATTAGCAGGCAGATTCTCAACCACTGCGCCACCAGGGAAGCCCCTGACTCGCCATGTATTGATGCACTCTAATCTGTTTCTTCTGAAACCTTGAAGGAATGTACCCTTGTCATGTTTGATGTACGTTCTTGTCCTGAGAAGATATGAAGCTGTGCTGAAAGTCATGCATCTCTGCAGCATTTTCTTCCTTGGTGGAGACTGCACTCCAAGGCTAGTCCTCAGTATGGCTAGAATAACACTCTCTTCTATTCCTTATTTTAGATTGTTTATTGATTGTTTGGCTTGACACCCGCTTGGAACAGCACAAGGCAAGGGTCAGATAATGCAGGCTGACAGGAATGATCTCACTGCCAAGGATCCTCAAACAAACACTTCCTGTCTTTTCATGCACTTGGGGGATCTGGGGGAGGAAGAGGAGGAAGGGCTAAGACTGGAAAAGTACTGAGTCATAGTGAAGAAAAATGCCTCACCAAGACCCCTGGTAAGGAGGCCTCTGGATGGAGGTGACCAGGCAAGAAACACAAGTATGCATCAGCTTATCTGGTCCAAGTGGCCCTGGGATCCTTGCAGCTCCCTTCAGAAAACTGCAATGGCCTGGCTGTGCCAGGCTGCCTGGCGTGGGGAGGGCAGCTTCCCCCAGGAGACCCGTCAGGCAAAGCCTTATGGTCAGCCCTGAAAAATCGTACACAGGATTTAGACTGGAACCTGATTCCTCACGCAGTTTCAGAGTTGGAATATTATTGATACTTTTGTACCTACTTGTGTTCTCCCCCATCCAACCATCTGTCTAGCCTCTAGAATTAACAACTACTCTGAATTTTGTATGTATAAAGTCCCCTGATTTTCCTTGTATCAATTTATCACAAATGTATGTATTCAAAAAATGTATAGTTTTTCTTATTTTGTGCTTCATGTAAATGACATTACGCTCCTCATAGTGTTCTGAACCTGATTTATTCTCAACTCAAAATGATATTTCTAAGATTCATTTGTGTTATTGCTTGGACCAAAAAAAAATGAAAAGAAAGGAAAGGAAAAGAAATCCTTAACAACTGCCAAAGAAAATTTCAATGCCTTATCAACACACTGGGGTGGGAAGGAGACCAAAGAGATATGAGAGTGCACTTGGGTCTTGTGTCAAGTGCAACCAACTGAAAGAGAAAAGATAATACAACCGTCCCTTATTATCCAAATTTAATCTGCTGGACAGTGAATTTCTTTTTAAATTTATTTATTTATTATTTTTGGCTGCCTTTGGTCTTTGTTGCTGCATGCGGGCTTTCTCTAGTTGTGACGAGCGGGGGCTACTCTTTGTTGCGGTGCGTGGGCTTCTCATTGCAGTGGCTTCTCTTGTTGCAGAGCACGGGCTTTAGGCGCACGGGCTTCAGTAGTTGTGGCACATGGGCTTGGTAGTTGTGGCTCGCAGGCTGTAGAGCACAGGCTCAGTAGCTGTGGCGCACGGGCTTAGTTGCTCCGTGGCATGTGGGATCTTCCCAGACCAGGGCTCGAACCTCTGTTCCCTGCATTGGCAGGCAGATTCTTAACCACTATGCCACCAGGGAAGCCCTGGACAGTGAATTTTTAGACACTGACTTAAATATGCAAAATAGTAACACATTCCCACCCCACTGAAAATCTCAGCCAATTTCCTCAAATTTCACTAAAACACTCATATACTAATCCACCAAGCATTTCCCATTATATAAAGAATTAAAACCCCCAATTCCATATTTATTTATAATGTAATAAACTCACTAGTAGACATGGCAGTGTGCAGTAGGCAATGATACTGTTACAGTATGGGATACTAATTGCATTCTCCTTTTGCACCACAGCAAACATGCTCTGTGATTGCATCATTCAGAGTCCAATCAGGAGACAGAAAACACAGTGATTTAAACATTCATTAAACAGAATGAATAAACTGTGATAAAAGAGTAACTCTCAGATGTAAGGGAACATTATATGGGACCCTAGGGCTGAAAGAGGACAGGCTCAGGAGTAAGGACAAGCATGGAAGATGAGCCCTCTCTCTGACGTTGGGGTTCTGATCTCACTGAAGAAGGTATAGTTGCAGAAGGTGGATGGCAAAGAAGTTTGCAGGTTTGTAGTCATTGCGGAAGCAGAGCTGGACCACAGTCACTGCTCAAGCAGGAAGGAACCCTCCAGGGTGCAGGTCAGCTGTAGACAGGGGCTGGGTGCATGAGCGGGAATGGAGGTGCTAGTGTGGGCCCGAGGCACAGAACACACAGTGCCCATGGTGGGAGGGCTGTGGTGCTGGGAGGGTTAGAGGAGACAACCTTGAGAGTTAGCAGAGGGACTGAGGACACTGGTGTGGGTGGGAGGCCTGCAGTGTGCAGTGTCTGCATTGACAGGGCTGCAGGAGGATGATCACCAGGCTGTGCTCTGGCTGCAAGGTCAACAAATACTAATGTGGAGGCGGTGAATGAAGACACAGATAGATCAGTGGGATAAAATAGAAAGCTCATAAACAGACAGAAGGACATATGGGAAATAAGTATAAAAGTGACAAATCACTGGAAGAAAGATGATCTTTAAGAAATTGTGCTGGTCCCAATGTTCACTGCAGCACTATTTACAATAGCCAGGTCATGGAAGCAACCTAAATACCCATCGACAGACGAATGGATAAAGAAGATGTGGTACATATATACAATGGAATATTACTCAGCCATAAAAAGGAACGAAATTGAGTCATTTGTTGAGACGTGGATGGATCTAGAGACTGTCATACAGAATGAAGTAAGTCAGAAAGAGAAAAACAAATATCATATATTAACGCATGTATGTGGAGCCTAGAAAAATGGTACAGATGAACCAGGTTGCAGGGCAGAAGTTGAGACACAGATGTAGAGAACAAACGTATGGACACCAAGGGGGGAAAACTGCGATGGGGTGGGCATGGTGGTGTGCTGAATTGAGCGATTGGGATTGACATGTATACAGTGATGTGTATAAAATTGATGACTGACTAAAAAAAATTTAAAAATAAATAAATAAATAAAAATAAATTAAGTCAAAAAGGGTACAAAAGAAGCAAATACCTACATAAAAAACAAATAGCAACAAAGGAATGAAACATGATGATATTAATAACTAAATGAAATGTGTGGTCCTTGATCGGAAAAAAAAAAAAGAAATTGTGCTGGGATAGCTGCTTAACCTACTAGCAAAAGTTGAAATTAGATCTGTAGCTCATTCCATAGGTAAAAGTAAACTCAAATGGGTCAGGAATCTAAAAGTAAAATATGCAACCATACAATTACTAGAAAAAGAAATAGGTGAATTCCTCTATAACCAGAATTTAGACATAGTGTTCTAAGTATGACCCAAATCCAGATGCAATAAAAGAAGAGAGTTAGTAAAATTGATTGCGTGAAAACAAAAATCTTTCACATGGCAAAATATAGAAAGATAGATAGATTATTGATAGATGATATATAGATAGGTAGATGATAGATAGATAGGTAGATAGATAAAATCAAAAGGCAACTGGCAAACTCTAAAAATGAGGTGAAAATACACCAAAACTGAGAGGAAAAAATAGACAAAATCATGAACAGATAATTCACACTAAAAAATACTTCAATTGCCCATAAAAATATGAAAAGAAATCTAGTTGTTATTCATTATTTGAAAGGCAGAAATTAAAACTACAATGGGGCTTCCCTGGTGGCGCAGTGGTTAAGAATCCGCCTGCCAATGCAGGGGACTCGGGTTCGAGCCCTGGTCCGGGAAGATCCCACATGCCGCGGAGCAACTAAGCCCGCGAGTCACAACTACTGAGCCTGCGCTCTAGAGCCTTCGAGCTACAACTACTGAAGCCCGTGCTCTGCAGCAAGAGAAGCTACCACAATGAGAAGCCCCCGCACGCAGCAATGAAGACCCAACGAAGCCTAAAATAAATAAATTTTTTAAAAAAATTATAAAACTACAATGAAAGAGTGAAGTCAGTGAAAATGGTGCGGTAAAGACCTCTAAAAATTCTCTCCTCCATAAAAGCAATGAGAACCTTGGAAAAAATTGTTAGAATTCAGCAATTTTATAATTCAGGAGATTAGTTAAAGGCTTGCAGCTATCTGGGGAGAATTTATTCAAGAAAAATGGCTGATACCAGTAAGAACAGCGAACTCTGTGACATTTCAACTTGTCCTATTTCCGTCCACCCCAGCTCCATGGTAGCCTTGAAAACTAACAGCCTGCAGTCACGGTGAAAACTAGCAGCCTGGCAGCCACTGCAGGGGACAGAACAAGGCTGGAGTTACTGTAAAGCACTGTTTCCAGAAAACTGTCATTATTTGACCTGTCTGGTGGTCCCCTGGAAGAACCCACTTGCAAGGCTGACTATATTTGGCCAACCTCAGAGCTTGCCCAGTGCAAACAGCCTTTTCTCCAGGGATGTTTATCAAAACGACCATAGGCAATTGTTGAACACCACACTTGCCTGAGGCAGTAGATAACAGTTGGGAGCAAACAAACCAAAAAGGTTAAATGGAAAAGCTGGGGAATAAGATATCCATAGGAGACTCTGGAAAGCTCCAACATATAACTGGGATTCTAGAAGGTCACACACATACATAGGGCTGGGCTCATGCCCAGGCCTCTATGCATGCTCAGGAAAGAGACGGTCTTAGTTTCTCATCTCTGGTTAACTTTGAGGTTTTGTGCAAGCAGGAAGTGAAAGCTAATATGGAGTTGTCAAGTGCCTGGCTGAATATTAAAGATGTACTACCCCAGTGTGCACACAGAGCCACATGGCAAAGACTGTAAGACTTATTGGTTCCAGGCATCTAAAGAAATATCTGTCCAATCATTAGCTGACCATTAAAGTAGCTAAGCAGAAACTTTGGTCACACACAACAAAAAATCCAATCTCTGTAGAATTATTTCAGAAAAGTCACTAAGCAGATAACAACCACAAATACAACAACCAACACTGGGGAGGGGGAGAATTGGATTTCTAGAGTTGCCACATTATTTTTAAAATGTCAAGTTTTCAACAACACAAAAAATGATGAGACATGCAAAGAAACAAAAAAGTATGGCCCATACACAGGGAAAAGATAGTCGATAGAAACTGTCCCTAAGGAACCCCAGACATTGGACTTACTGAACAAAAATTCAAATCAGCTAATTTAAATATGTCCAAAGAACTTTAAAGAGTATGAAAATGATGTCTTAGCAAATGGAGAATATAATACAAAAACAACGGGATATCCACATGCAGAAGAAAGGAGTCACAGCATAGACAAAAATTAACTCAAAGCGATCAAAGACCTAAATATAGGAGCTAAAACTAGAAAACTCCTAGAAGAAAACATAAGGGAATAAATTTATGACCATGAATTAGGCAATCGTTTCTTAAATATGACACCAAAAGCACAAGCAACCAAATTAAAAATAAATGAACTGAACTTCATCAAAATTTAAAACTTTTGGCCTTCCCTGGTGGCGCAGTGGTTACGAATCCTCCTGCCAACGCAGGGGACACGGGTTCGAGCCCTGGTCCAGGAAGATCCCACATGCCGCGGAGCAACTAAGCCCGTGCGCCACAACTACTGAGCCCGCGTGCCACAACTACTGAAGCCCACGCACCCTAGAGCCCGTGCTCCACAATAAGAGAAGCCACCGCAATGAGAAGCCTGCACACCGCAACAAAGAGTAGCCCCCGCTCACCGCAACTAGAGAAAGCCCGCGCGCAGCAATGAAGACCCAACACAGCCAAAAATAAAAAAAATAAAATAAAAAAAAAATTTTAAACTTTTGTACTTCAAAGGACCCCATCAAGAATATGAAAATTCCACTCACAGAGTGGGAGAAAGTATTTGCAAATCATATATCTGATAAGGGTCTAGTATCCAGAACATAAAAACTCTTACAATTCACCAATAAAAAGACAAATAACCCAATTTAAAAATGAACAAGCAATTTGAAAAGACATTTCTCCAAAGAGAGAATACAAATGGCCAATTAGCTATATTTGTAAGAAAAATACAAGAGAGATATACAAATGCCAATAAGTGCATGAAAAGACATTCAACTTTATTAGTCATTAGGGAAATGCAAATTAAAACCACAGTGAGATATGATTTCACACCCACTAGGATGACTATAATCAAAAAGATGGAAAATAACAAGTGTTAATGAAATGGAGAAATTGGAACCCTCATGCATTGCCAGTGGGAGTGTAAAATGGTACGGTCACTTTAGAAATAGTTTGGCAGTTTCTCAAAACGTTAAACTAGTTACCATGTGACTCAGCATTTTCACACTAAGAGAATTGAAAACATATGTCCACACAAAAACCTGTATATGAATGTTCATAGCAGCATTATTAATAATAATAAAAAGTGGAAAGAACCCAAGTGTCCATCAACTGATGAATGGATAAACAAAGTGTGCCATATCCATACAATGGAATATTCTTCATCCATAAAAGGAATGAAGTCCTAATTCATGCTACAGCGTGGATGAAACTTGAAAACATTTAGCTAAGTGAAAGAAGCCAGTCACAAAAGACAACATATAGTATGATTTCATTAACATGAAAGGCCCAGAATAGGCAAATCCAGGACACAAGAGTAGATGAGTGGCTGCCCAGGGGTAGAGAAAGGGGGGGAATGTGGAGGTGACTATTAGTGGGTATGGGGTTTCTTTCTGGGGTGATGAAAACATCTTGGAATTAGTGGTAATGATTGCACAACTTCATGAATATATTTTTTAAATGCTGAATATACACTTTAAAAAGATGAATTTTGTTATGTGAATTATTATTATATTATTCAGATACAAATTAATTATTCAATGAATAAATGAATAGGGGGGAATAACAGACAAATCTCTCAAGCAGAAGAATTCCAAATAATTTACATAGAAACTTCACCTTCAGGGAGGTGGAACACAAGTCCCTACTCCTTAATTGTGGGCTGCACATAGTGACTTCCTTCCAAAGAGTACAGTATAGAAGGTGGGAGGGAGCTTCCCTGGTGGCCCAGTGGTTAAGAACCTGCCTGCCAATGCAGGGGACACAGGTTCAAGCCCTGGTCTGGGAAGATCTCACATGCCGCGGAGCAACTAAGCCCGTGCACCACAACTACTGAGCCTGAGTTCTAGAACCCACGAGCCACAACTACTGAGCCTGTGTGCCACAACTACTGAAGCCTGCATGCCTAGAGCCTGTGCTCCGCAACAAGAGAAGCCACCGCAATGAGAAGCTCACGCACCGCAACGAAGACCCAACACAGCCAAAAATAAAATAAATTTAAAAATTAAAAAAAAAAAAGAAGGTGGGAGGGGGGAGCAACTTTACAGTGGAGAAACTTAACAAACACAACCACAGCCAAGCAATCAAGCTTAACATCAACAATGATAAGTCATGTGAATAGTATGTAGTACCTATGATATGATGTGCTGGAAATATCTCCAACCAAATCTTGAGAAAAACATCAGACGAATCCACTGAGAGACTTTCTACAAAATATCTGACCAGTACTCCTCAAAACTGTGAAGGTCATCAAAAAAAAAAGGAAAGTGAGAAATTATCACAGCCAAGAGGAGCCTTCATTCTAAAGGCAGTAAGAAAACATGATTACTAAATATAAGGTACTATCCTGGATGGAATCCTGGAACAGAAAGAGGACATTAGGTAAAAACTAAGGAAATCTAAATAAAGTATAGACTTAAGTTAATAAAAATGTATCAATATTGGTTTATTAATTGTAACAAATACACCATCCTAATGTAAGATGTTAATAATAAAGGGAATTGGGTATGGAGTACATGAGAACTCTCTGTACTATCAACCCAATTTTTCCAAAACTTCTCTAAAATAGTTATTTAACTGCCCCCCAAAAGGCAATAAAATAAATCAATAAGATTAAATATTTATAACTGCAATGGAAATAAACTCATCTATTAAAAGAAAAACAACTTTCTCAAGATTATAGCTTTGATAATAGCAAATGAACTGAATGGCCTTCAATAGAAGGTTGATGAAATAAATACAGTACATCCATATGACGGAGTTATATGCATCAATTTAAAAGATTCTGGTAGCTCTATATTTGCTGACATAAAACAGCCTTCAAGATGTACTGATAAGTGAAAGCAGCAAGAGACCCAATGGTGTGAATACCATGCTATTTACATATTAGAGATAGTTCTGGAAGCACATAACAAACAGTAGCATCACTTCCAAGGAGAGAAGTTCAAGAGTGGCAGGAGGACTTGTCACTGAACAATATGTTCTACCTTTTGGATTGTGTACTATATGTACATATTATCTATTTAAGATGATTTTAATGAAGCAGGCAAAGGAAAAGGAGGAAGGAAAGGAAAGAGAGAAGAGAATAACTGAAAGTTAGAGGGCTTATCTTTTATCTCAGCACTCAACACTCAGTACAAGTAAGATTCATAGACCGAGGTTCTCACCAAGTGAGAACTGAATGAATGAATGAATGAATGAACACCTGAAAGCCAGAGGAGAGACATTGAAAAGGGGCATTATTTCCTTGCTATCTTATATGTAGGAGTGGAATAGATGTACCAGTATTTTCTAAGAGCCTTTTGACATGCCATCCCTCCTATCCCTCCCCCATCCCATCTTTTCTGCAACCATCCAAGGCTTCATTCTAAAGGCAGCTTCCAGGGACTTCCCTGGCGGTGCAGTGTTTAAGAATCCATCAGCCAACGCAGGGGGCACGGGTTCAATCCCTGGTCTGGGAAGATCCCACATGCCGCAGAGCAACTAAGCCCGTGCGCCACAACTACTGAGCCTGCGCTCTAGAGTCCACGGGCCACAACTACTGAGCCCGTGTGCCACAACTACTGAAGCCTGTGCGCCTAGAGCCTGTGCTCCACAACAAGAGAAGCCACCATAATGAGAAGCCGGCGTACTGCAACAAAGAGTAGCCCCCACTTGCCGCAACTAGAGAAAGCCCACGTGCAGCAATGAAGACACAATGCAGCCAAATAAATAAATAAAATAAATTTTAAAAATAATAAAAATTAAAATAAAGACAGCTTCCATGCCCCTGTTTCTCCAGAATGTAAGATTCTCTTTAAGAACTGTTTCTCCGGGCTTCCCTGGTGGCGCAGTGGTTGAGAATCTGCCTGCCAATGCAGGGCACACGGGTTCGAGCCCTGGTCTGGGAAGATCCCACATGCCGCAGAGCAACTAGGCCAGTGAGCCACAATTACTGAGCCTGCGCGTCTGGAGCCTGTGCTCCCCAACAAGAGAGGCTGCGACAGTGAAAGGCCCGTGCTCTGCGATGAAGAGTGGTCCCCACTTGCCGCAACTAGAGAAAGCCCTCGCACAGAAACGAAGACCTAACACAGCCGTAAATAAAATAAATAATTAATTAATTAATTTCAAAATAAATAGCTGCATGTTAACTACTTTCAAAAAAAAAAAGAACTGTTTCTCCAGTCTGTAGAGGGTGGCTGAATTCTACACTGGCCCAGACATAGGAGGGGGTGTCCTCCTCTGGACCCCAGCTGGGCCAGGGAAGTTGCGTTCAGGAGGACATTAGCTGCAGCCCCAGAACCCCAAGCCAGGCAGCCGCCTCCAGCACTTTCTTGAAAAAACACAATCATCATCATATGCACAGGGCACTGGGTATGTTGCCAGCACAGCCCACCAGCAGGGATTATGGCTGGGGGCTGGGAGGGGACCTATAGAATGAAGACACGAGAAATTCTTCTCAGCTCAACTACTTCATCCCAAATACTGCTACTAACAATCTACTTGACTGTGCAGACCACTGTCTGCTGCCTTCCCCATAAGTAGTTGTCTACTCTTCAGCCCAGAATCTTCCATCCATCCTCCATACAAGGCAACCAAGATGGGCTTCCCAAATGCAATTGTAATCATCTCTCTCTGGGTCAGCCTTTCCTCCACTAAGATCTCCAGGAGGAGCTAAGATCCAGTTGACCCCTTGGTCACTGTATTCCTAAACAGCAAGGCCCCTGGGCACCCAGTAGACACCCAGTACATTTTTGATGATGAATGAGAATGAATAAAATGAGGGTTCCAACACTGTGCAGGGTCAATGTCCAAAAGATCTTTGGAAAGCCTTCCCCATTTCTAGGTCTTATTTTCCATCCTTCTCCCAAGCTCGCTCCCAAACTACCCCACTGTAGTAGTGTACCCCCCCGTACACTCTGGAACTCCTGCTCCAGAATCCAGAACTCCACTACCTCCTCCACCTCTGCCAAGAAGCTCCCTCTTCTGCTTGCCTTCACACCTTGCTACATCTCTGTCTTATGGAGACCTCTCATTCTCTCCATCCTACCTACCTTTGAATCTCTCACCACAGTGCTACTTAAAAATCATTATTCTACTTCCCCACCAAAACCCTGTTTCCTTGGATACCTTATCCTTTTCCTGGTCACTATTTTCCACTCACCTCCCTGGTCACTTTCACTCACTCCTAGAATTTGTCACCTGCCTTGAGTACTCCTTCTTTACCCAAGGTTTAGCCATAGTCCTTGGCACCATCCAAGGATGACCCAGATAACACCCTGAATTCTCTACATTTCCAAAAACCTTCACCTCTAGTCCACCCCAGCCATCCACTTCTTTGGCCACATCCTGGATCTCATCATCATTCTAACAGCAAAAATACCTATTCAACATCCTAATCTCCACCACCATTTCTCTTTCCAGCCTCACTCAACAATTGCTAATCTACTAGTTATGTGACCTCATTAGAACCTGTTGGTAGCTCTACTGTGTCTGTTCCTCAGCGTCCTCTAGACTTGACATTCCCCCTACCCAAACCCGTCTTAGCTTCCAGGGCCCCTTGATTCTCCTGCCATTTTCCTAAACTCCTTTGTCCCTTTGTCTTGCTGTGGCACTCAACGGACAAAGCTCCAACTGCTGCTGACTCTAACCAACTCCTTCTCTTCTCAACTATGCAAGCAACTGATGCCACAGGAGAAAGTTCCATAACAGGATAGACTGACTCTTCAATAAATTGTCACCAAGCTCAGCCCTTGCCAACCTTGCCCTTTAATCGTACTATGTTTCTCTAGTCCACTCACAACCCACTAATGAGTTAACAACCACCCTTTGGAAATGCCTCAAAGAGAGATTTATCATAAATGCAAGCATTTAGGCAGGAATATTCAGGGCAGCACTGTTCTTAATAACAACAACAACAAAAAAAAAACAACTGGAAATGACCCAGTAGAATAGACAGATTATATATTCAGATAATAAAATTCTGCACAACAGTGAAAATAAACTCCATCTGCATGCAGGTCATAGATTAAATCTCAAAAGCATAAATGTGAGAAAAAAATAAATTCAGACTTCATTAAAATATGATTCCACTTGAATGCATTTTAAAGATGGAGCGACAGACACTGGATTTTGTCTAGATGATCAGATCAAATATGAAGCAGTGGTTTTCTCCAAGTACAATAGACAGCACAGGACTGTGACCCCAGAGACAAGGGAGGGAAACCGAAACAGAGCATGGAAGTCTGAGCTGAGGAGACAGAAACTAAAGTTTAGGAAGGCCAAGATATCTAGAGTTTGTCAGGCAGAGTACCTGAAAGGATAAGAGTTTTGCAGAGAGTGCTTGAGAGCTGGAAAGGTGTATCCTTGAGTCTCTGAGTACTGATCAATCACGAGAAGAAATTACCCAAGACTAAGAAAAAGATCACTGAAAAAAAGTAGGCAGAACAATTCCTGTAGCCCACACAGGGCTGGAAATAGTTTGTTTCCACTAGCCAGAATGCAAAGACATAACATACAGATAAGGTAGAATCCTTGGGATATTGCCTTAGCAGTGGGGCAAATTAGAAAAAAAAGGCAGCTCTGGGCCTGTCCTAGAAAAGGTTAAAAGTAGGCCTCATACAAATAAAAATTCCCTAAGTTGGGGGCGAGGGGCGGGGAAGTAAGCCTCAAAGAGATCCAACTAATTCCAAGTAGAATGCAAGCCAGAAATAAAAGCCAACACCACTTAAAGGAATAAAACAAAATCCAGCAACCAACAATGTAAATTCACAATTGTCTGGCACCCAGTAAAAAATTATCAGCCATTCAAAGAAGTAGAAAAATAAGGACAGTCACCTGAAGAAACATCAATCTACTGATACAGACTCAGAAAGGACAGACACAACGGAAATTAACATCTGAAGGCATTAAAACAGCTACTGTATCTATGCTTCATATGTTCAAGAAAGTAGAGGCAAACATGAGAATGTTAAGAAGAGAAATGGAAGATATTTTAAAAGATCCAGATCGAATTTCTAGAAATGAAAAATACAGTATTTGAGGGAATTCCCTGGCGGTCGGGTGGTTAGGACTCCGTGCTTTCACTGCCAAGGGTGCGGGTTCAATCCCTGGTGGGGGAAGTAAGATCCTGCAAGCTGTGCAGCGCAGCCAAAAGAAGAAGAAGAAAAAAAAATAGGTATGTGAAAAACATACTGGATGGAACTGATAGCAAATTCTAATCTGCAGAAGAAAAGATCAGTTAGCTTGAAGACATCTAAAATGAAGCAGGGGAAAAAATGATAGAGAAATATTGAGTATTAGTGATCTATGGGACAATATCAAGAGCTCTGTTTATATGCACAGATGGTGTGTCAGAAGGAGAAGGGGTGGGGACAAAAAATTGACAAAACGTGGCCAAAATTTTTCCAAATTTTATTAAGACTATAAAACTACAGATTGACGAGTTCAACAAACCCCAAATAGAATAAACACAAAATTCAAAACCACATAAAACCAATCATTATATGCTTAAGAATAGATACATAGGGGCTTCCCTGGTGGCACAGTGGTTGAGAATCTGCCTGCCAATGCAGGGGACACGGGTTCGAGCCCTGGTCTGGGAAGATCCCACATGCCACAGAGCAACTAGGTCCGTGAGCCACAACCACTGAGCCTGCGCGTCTGGAGCCTGTGCTTCGCAACAAGAGAGGCCGCAATAGTGAGAGGCCCGCGCACCGTGATGAAGAGTGGCCCCCGCTTGCCGCAACTAGAGAAAAGCCCTTGCACAGAAACAAAGACCCAACACAGCCATAAATAAATAAATAGATAAATAATTAAAAAAAAAAAAAGAATAGATACATATAGGGTAAAAACAACAAAGAAAAGCAAAGACAAGATTAAAAATTCAAGATAGTGGTTACCTCTGCTGAGGACAAGGAATGTGATGAGAAGGGAACTCAAAGTTCTTCTCAAGTGTTATAAAAGGCAAATAAGTGTTTTTATTATTAAGCTGTACATATACAAAAGATTTTTTGCACACATTAGATATCACAATAAAAATAAATAAGTTAATGAATTTCATCTGGTTCTCCTTATTTATCACACAAGCCAGAAACCTGGGTGTCATCCTGACTACTCCCTCACGGACCTAATCCAATGAATTAACTGGATTAATTCATTGGATTAGGGTTAATTGTCTCTCCTAAATCTACTATCCTCCACCTCTACTTCCATAACCTGGTCCAAGCCACCTTCCACTCCCACCTGGAATACCAAAACACCTCCCTCTCCCTTAAACAAGTCAAAGAAACCATTTTTGAATGGGACTAATCCTATCTCTCTTGAGCTTGAATCTACTAATCTGGCCCCACTGCTATCTGAAGCAGAGATAACTAATTTGCCCAAGGCCACACAGTCACTTATGGCAAAGGCAGAATTAAAATCTTCTAGTCTTGAGAGCCCACAATGTCTTACCCACCCATTATCCTGCCTTGTGTTGAAACCAAGATAACACGGGAAATGTTTAGCCATGCCTGCCATAGGGTAATCACTGGATAAAGGATAGACTGACTTTCCTCACCTCCTTTATCTGCCTAACTCCTAGGTAATCCTTAACTCTGAGCTCAAATTACTCTTCCTAAGAAATGCCTTCCTAACTCCTTTGGCCTACTATAGTAAACTCCAGATAGATATATTTGTCCTCACAGCGTGCTGTACATTTCCTATGTCCCTCCTCCACTAGTTTGTGACCTCCAAGGGGTGGGGGCCTGTTTTGCCTGCCACTGCAGCATACATGGCGCACCCTTGCCCACTCTGGCTCCTACCCACTTCCATTCCTCGGTGAAAGTGATGGGTCACCAACAGACCCCTCTTGCATCCCAACAAGCAACCTGGCCTGCTGACCCTACCAGCAGGGCTGCGTGTGAGCAAGATGGGTGGCGGACAGAGACCAGCCCTGGCCCATTGAGCCTAAGATGCCCCCACTCCGTAGAAGGGACCTAGTGCTCAGGTGGGAATGAAAGAGACTTTGGGTACTTCAGACTGCTGTCCCTGGGGCCAGTAATTGGGTCACAAAAGAGAGCCCCCTGCCCCCATTTTTTAATCATATCCACTCCCCTGGCTCACAATTTGGGTGGAAGCCACTGGGATGCCAGGCCCAGGTATGCTGGGGCCACTAAGGAAATGGACCAAGGTGGCCCTGCAGGACAGGGTTAGGGTGGAGGTGGGAGGGGCAGGCAGTCACAGCCAAGGCCATGAGACTCCCCCAGACACCCAGAATAAGTTTGAGTCCACAGAGGTTTGGCTCTTCTCCTTGGCAGCATTGAGCACTTTCAGAATTTTTGTTGTGATCTTTCTGCCCTGCAGCAAGGCACTGTCATGCTCTCTGAGTGCTTAGTGTCCAGCACAAGGCATGACTAAAGGTAGATGTCCCGGAAATGGGAGGTCCAGCTAACCCCCATAAACCCGTTAGGTCTGACTCAGGCACCTCCTTGAGAAGTCTTTCTTCCCTGACACACACTTTCGTTGTCTCCGTGCCCCTCACCATGAGTTGTCCCGACAGCCATGGTGTTCTCTGTATCATGGGTTGAAGAACATTTGTCGAATGAATGGAAGTCTGCAGGCTGACTCTCCTGGGAGCAATTGCCAGATCCAGCTTCTCTCTGCCTGGAATTCTCTTTTCTCTTGATTCATCTGCTCAGTTTATTTCAACATTAAGGGATTACTAGATGTTACATACCCTTGCTTACTGAGCTCAAGGGTCACCTCCTCCAGAAATTCTGACCTTCCCCTTCAGGTGCTCCTCCTCTCCATGGCCACTGCACCAAGGTGGACCTCTCAACCCCTAGACCAAGATGGTCCCTGGGCCACAGGAACCAGATGTGATTCATTTCGCTGTGGCCATCATCTGATAGTGCTGGGCACCAGACTGGGCCCAGGAGACACCTGTAGAAGACATTATCTCTAAGGTAAGAGATCTACTTCTGAAGTGGACAGATCCTGGTTGGGATCCCAACTCTGCCACTTGAGAACTTAGGCAAGTTCCTTTCTATTAGTTTGCTGGTCAGTAAAACAGCTGGCTGAGAAATCCAGGAATGAGGTTCTGAACTACCTGTGGCTGAGTTTCCAGGGGAGTCATTAGGTCCTCAATCCTAGGAGAGGGGCAGGACAGAACAGGCCTTTTAATAGCTGATATTTAGTAGTCCAGGTACCTGGGCTTGGTGGGGGGAAGAGGGAAGGTTACAGTGCGGTTCATCCTTCTCTGCCCCAGTCTAATGTCTTCCAACCCCAAGTTACCTAGAAAACAGAGCCTAGAACAAGAACTAAGTACCGGTGTTTTATTCGGGTGATGCAAATACAGGGCATTGAGAGTGAGAAAAGGGACTCGACGCAAGAGAATGGGAGGCAATGCCAGGTGATAGCAGGTTGAGTCTGCTTCATGACAAGCTTGGAAGAGGCACAGAAGGTGTGTCCGCTGGCTACTTGGGAGGTCTCCCCATTGGGAGAAATGGTGTCTTGCACCAGACCAGTTCAGGGAAGGGAGGGAAGAAGAGGGAATTTATTGGCCTGGATTTCTCCCATCTCCCATTAGTCAAATGTTACCCCAGGAGCACTAACTCTTCCACATTCCTGGGTTCCTAGTGGCTACTTGAGGTGCCAGATCCCATGTCTTGTGGGGGCATTCCACCCAAGTCTGGAAATGATGGGAGGAGACAAACTCTAGGCATGAGGTTGGTGAGTGCCGGACAGAATCTGATTTTGTACATAAGATGTGTTCACAACAGTCCAATACTGTTTTTCTTTTACCAGAAGAGGGAACCTGGCATAATGATCAAAGACCCTTCCCAAAGTCACATGGCTAGTAAGTGGTAAATTCAGGATTTGAACATAGTCTGTCTCTGGAAACTGTCAAAGACCAAGATAAGGAACTTTGATTTTATGTAGCAGGCAAAGGAGAGTCGCTAAAGGGTTTCAAGCTGGGAGTGATGTAAGATAAAGAGCTTTTTATAAAGCTCCCAATCGCTACTTTGCTCCACCTTGCCATGTGGCTGAACTTGGCACAAAAGTATGTAGCCCCAGAGATGTGAGGACATCCAAGATAGTTTTTGAGGGGCCCCGACTAGGTCCAGAGCTCATATGGGCTTCCACACTGTCTTATAATCTTTCTGTCTTCATCTAAACCTACACCTACCAAAGAGACTAGCTGGTCAGACGCAGGCAGTATCTGGGCAGAGAAGCCAAAATGAGGGGAAGAGCAGACTGACCTAAAGACCAGGAGCAGGAGGAGGACCAGCCATATGTCCACTGTCAGCCAGCGGGTCTGGGGATGTTGGCACCCGCATATGAGTCCTTTGGTGTTGCCTGAGATGGTCAGATCTCATGAACTGTCGGCCGCACTGGTCACATTTATGTGGTCGGTATTTGGTGTGTATCCGAGTATGTCTTCTAAGTTCATCAGAACGGAAGAAGGACCAAGTACAGGCTTCCCACATGCATTTATAGGGCCTTTCACCTGGGGGAATGACAAGGGAGAGAAGGAATTTAGAGGAATAGGCCAGCGGGTAGGAAGGAAGGGGTCTGACTTTATGAAGCAGAGCAGTCAACGTTGAGGAAGCAAAAGGAAAAACACAGGACAGTGGTGAGGAGACAGCACATCAGCAGTCTCCATCTTGGCACAGTCATACTGGACTGTGGGAAAGCAAGCTGGTGGGGCCAACAGAGCTTGATCCCAAGCTTGAAGGATGATGGGCTAATCCCAAACCATTACAAACCAGGGGTCCCCCACAAATCTAAAGCCCAGAGATTTCTCCACCCACCCCACCCGTCTGACACCTCATTTACCTGTGTGTTTGCGTTGGTGACTCACGAGGTGGGAGCGCTTAGTATAAGCTTTTTCACAGTTCTCATAGTCGCAGCGGTAAGGCCTTGAAACTGGGGATCTCCTCCTAGGAGCCCTTTCCTGGGCCCCGGAGTACTGCTCCGCTCTCCGTGGAGCAGGTAAGGGCTGCTTAGGTAGGAAGGGGTCTTCCTGGGAGACTGGCTGGCTCACAAAAGAGCCCTGGGATTCCAAAGCCAGCAATAATGGCGATCCAGCTGGGGGCATCCCATAGTTGTGGGGGTTTCTAGGGGGCACCATCTGATCCAAAGAGCGGAGCATTTCCAGGGCCTCAGTGGAAGGCATGGTTGGATCCAATAATGTTTTAGGTGTTAAAGGGCCTCCATTAGAAGTTACTGTTGGGAGGTCAGAATAAGGCATTGTTCGCATTCGGACGTGGGACATCATTGGGATTCCACTGGCAGGTGAGACTGGCGGCCCATTGGGGGACATCCTCAGATTCCCACCAAAGGTCGTGGCCATCCCTGGAATACCGGGCTCTCCTAAGGGCATCGCCTGGGGCCCCTTGAACATCATCATTCCTGTCTGGGAAGGAGACATTCCCTCAGTGTAAATCATCTGGGAAGGAGTGAAAGTCACTTGGGGGCAGTAGCTCACACCGTGATCAGGCAGCAACATACTGAAGTGTGGCCCCATTTCACTGGCGTTCTGCCTGGGTGCCTCAGCAGAGACCAAGGAGATCGTCTCCAGCTCTATGCACTGAGGGATGTGTTGAATGCCTGATGGGCCATGGTTCCAAGAGGTGTGCACTCCACTGCTTCCGGGAGATGAAGACACGTCCAAGATGGACATTGACTTCTCAGTATCCTTAGAAAAAAAATGTCAGGTGAAATTCACCATAGCTCAAATTCCAGTTCCACATGTCCCTTCTCCCCATTTCCAGACGCCACCTTAATCCAGGCCTCTATCATCTCTTGCCTAAATATCCTATTATCACCAGGCCATTCTCCAGTTTGGGCTTTCTAAAATGCAAGCCTGGGGGATTTTCCTGGCTGTCCAGTGGTTAAGACTCTGTGCTTCCACTGCATGGGGTGCAGGTTCCATCCCTGGTTGGGGAACTAAGATCCCACGTGCCGAGCAGTGCATGTTTTTGGTTTTATTTCAAAAAAAGCACAAAGAGGGCTTCCCTGGTGGCGCAGTGGTTGAGAATCTGCCTGCCAATGCAGGGGACACGGGTTCGCGCCCTGGTCTGGGAAGATCCCACATGCCGCGGAGCCACTGGGCCCGTGAGCCACAATTACTGAGCCTGCGCGTCTGGAGCCTGTGCTCCGCAACAAGAGAGGCCGCGATAGTGAGAGGCCCGCGCACCGCGATGAAGAATGGCCCCCACTTGCCGCAACTGGAGAAAGCCCTCACACAGAAACGAAGAGCCAACACAGCCATAAATAAATAAATAAATAAAATAAATAAAATATTAAAAAAAAAAAAAAAAAAGCACAAAGAGCAAATAAAACATTCTACAACCTGTACTTTCAGCAAAACTGAGAAAACCCTCAAATTCCAGATTATGTTTAAGTGTGAGGGTGAAAGATCATCCCAAACCAGGAGAACAGGTTCAGAAAGCCATAAAGGTAAGAAGAATGGAGGGTTCAGTTAGTCTTGGCTTTGGCAAAACTTAGAAACCATTCACAAATATTTACCTACTGAAGAAGCTCTCACCTGAGTGGGAATGCTGTGGGCAGGTGTGAGATCAAGCATTGGAGGAGGTAAAGAAAAAGGCATACTTTTAAAAAGGGTGGGGGATTGTCTTGGAAGTCAAGGGAAAAAAGAAGAGATTGGTGGTAGAACTTCTTGAAACAGGACAGGATCCAAGAATCATATTTTTTAAAGTTGTCAATTACTGTAGCAGTAGAGAGAGAGTTCTTGAGCTGAGAAACTGGGAACACTACCCTATAATTTCCCATCTGAGAGGATCCAGAAAAGACCAATCCATTTAAATATGAAAACCAAAACATGAGTAAAATACAGTATCCATAGAAGATACTAAAACATCAAAGATCCCACATGCCGCTGAGCAACTAAGCCCATGCACCACAACTACTGAGCCTGCACTCTACAGCCCACAAGCCACAACTACTGAGCCTGAGTGCCACAACTACTGAAGCCCGTGTGCCTAGAGCCTGTGCTCCGCAACAAGAGAAGCCACAGCAATGAGAAGCCCGCGCACTGCAACGAAGAGTAGCCCCTGCTCACCACAACTAGAGACAGCACAGCAACGAAGACCCTACGCAGCCAAAAATAAATAAATAGACAAATAAATAAATAAATTTATTTTAAAAAAAGATCAAGGAAAAATTTAACAACATTCAAACACAAATTTAAAAAAAAGAAAAGAAAGCAAAACTTAAGAAAGCAATTGCGGCTTTTACCAATTACAGGAACACCAAAGGGCAGAAATAGAGGAATTCAAAGAAGTTATGTCCAGACAATAGGCCATGAGTAATATTAGAGGGGAGGGAAGGAGGCAATAAGGGAAATTGTAGGGGCTTCTGCAGTGCTAACAATGCTTCAAAGGTCTTTATTTTGTAATAATCCATTAAGCTGTGTACTTATATTCACTTTTCTGTTTGAGTGCTATTTTTCATAATTAAATGGTTTTAAAACAATACTGTGAGAAATCAGGATTTTCAGCATAAGTGAAATTATAAAAATCAGAAATAAAAATAATGCTATATTAAAAAAAATAATGCTATATTTAAATAGGAAATATTTTATACAAACACAAACCCCTCATGCTCGGATTTTGGCCTTTAATTCCATTCCTTACTAAAAGGAAGAATCATCCCTGGAGTATTTCCTGACTCCAAGTCTGGAAGAAGGAATGAATAAGTGAGCCTGGTGCATCTTATTGTGCCAGAAAATAAGGGAACTTCCCAGGATTATTAGGACTGTGTCAAAAGGACACAGGAAGTGACACCAGGGAATATGATAGAGTAGGAAGCACCAGGAATCCACGTCCCCACCAAGATAACAATTACACCTGCAGAATTTGCCTTTTGTAATTACTTTGGAACAATGGAGTCAATTAAATGCTTGTAACTTCCAAGGGAAGGCTTGGAAGGTAAACTGCAGTTAATTTCAGTCGGTTTCAGCTCTTAAGTAGGTAGTGGCTATCCCAAGACACCCCGGGTCCCATACCAGGAAGCTGTGCACACATTTCTGGACCTGTGGGAGCCAGAGTGGGCAATGAAAACCTTGTGCTCCAAATATTGAGTAATCTGTGTTATCACTAATTGCTGCTTCTGATCATGATGAGCAGAGAGAGGTGGGAAGCCATTGTCGCATCTCCCACTACCATTGTCACAAACCTCTCCTCCTCCAAATGACAGGACTTCCAGGGTATTTAAAAGGACTAGCACCTGTTTCTCTCTCTCTCTCTCTCTTTTTTTGGCTGTGCTGCATGGCATGTGGGATCTTAGTCCCCTGACTAGGGATGGAACACATGCCCCCTGAAGTGGAAGCACGGAGTCTTAACCACTGGACTGCCATGCAAGTCCCTGGTGCCTGTTTCTTTCCCCCTTCATTTATCCTTTTTCACCTTTTGGGAACCAGACATTTAAGAACTAGTATATTCAAAAGCAATCACATATACTAGAAAATTTGGAAAGTCACCACACATACCCAAGAAAAGATGCAGGCTCATAAAAGATCTAAGAAAACCTTAAGTTTACCTCTCAGGCTGATGCTGGCACAGAGACAACATACATCAATTTAAATAAGCTATAAACAAACAAAAAACAAAAACAGCAAACCCTGAGGAAGAGGAAGAATTGGATTTCCAGAGTTTCTACATTATAAGATTCAAGTGTCCAGTTTTCAACAACAACAAAAAAATCACAAGTCATAAAAAGACAGGAATGTATGGCCCATTCAAGGGGGAAAAAAATAAACAGAAATGTCTAAGAAAGACCAAATGATGAACTTACTTCACAAAGAATTTAAAACAACTGTCTGTCTTAAAGATGCTCAAACAGCTAAAAGAAGATGTGGACAAAGTCACAAAAATGATGTATGAACAAAATGGAAATTTTAATAAAGAGATAGAAAACCTAAAAAGAAACTAAAAAGAAATTCTGGGGGCTTCCCTGGTGGCACAGTGGTTAAGAATCCGCCTGCCAATGCAGGGGACACGGGTTCGAGCCCTGGTCTGGGAAGATCCCACATGCTGCAGAGCAACTAAACCTGTGCACCACAACTGCTGAGCCTGCACTCTACAGCCCGCAAGCCACAACTACTGAGCCTATGTGCCACAACTACTGAAGCCTGTGCGCCTAGATCCTGTGCTCCACGACAAGAGAAGCCACCGCAATGAGAAGTCAGCACACCACAACAAAGAGTAACCCCCACTCGCCACAACTAGAGAAAGCCCGCGTGTAGCAATGAAGACTGAATGCAGCCAAAAATAAATAAATAAATAAATTTATTTTCAAAAAAAAGAAATTCTGGAGCTGAAAAATATAATAACTAAAATGAAAAACTGACTAGAGGGATTCAAAAGCAGATTGAGTAGACAGAAGAATCAGCTAATATGAAGAAAGGACAATTGAAGTTGTCAAGCTAAGGAACAAGAAGAAAAAAGATTGAAGAAAACTGAACAGAGTGCTTAAATGACCTGTGGGGCAACTTCAAGCAGACCAACATATGCATTGTGGGAGTCCTAGAAGAGAGAGAGAAAGGGGCAGAGATTGCTTGAAAAAATAGTGGGTGAAAACATCTCAAATGTGATGAAAGACATGAATATAGACCTCCAAGGAGCTCAATGAACTTCAAATAGGATAAAATCAAAGAAATCCACACTGAGACACATTATAATCAAAACTGTCCAAAGACAAAAAGAATCTTGAGGGCAGCAAGAAAGAAGTAACTCATCACATATATGGGATTCCCAAATAAGATTATCAGCAACTAGACCCGTGAGCCACAATTACTGAGCCTGCGTGTCTGGAGCCTGTGCTCTGCAACAAGAGAGGCCGTGATAATGAGAGGCCCGTGCACCGCGATGAAGAGTGGCCCCCACTTGCTGCAACTAGAGAAAGCCCTCGCACAGAAACGAAGACCCAACACAGCCATAAATAAATAAATAAATAAATAAATAAATAAATAAATAAACAAACCCAAAGTTAAAAAAAAAAAATAATTGATCATGTCTACATGATAAAGCCTCCCTAAAAATCCCCAAAGTACAGAGTTCAGAGAGCTTCTGGGTTGTTGAACACATGGAGGTGCTAGGAGGGTACTGTGCCCAGAGATGGAATGGAAGCTCTGTGCCCCTTTCCCATACCTCACCCCCTATGTATCTCTTTATCTGGCTGTTCAATTGTATTCTTTAAAATATCATTTGTAATAAATCAGCAATAGTAAGTAAACTTTTCCTGGGTTCTGTGAGCTGCTCTAGAAAATTATCAAATCTGGGGAGGAGGTCATAGAAACTGGCCCCGATTTACAGCTAGTTGGTCAGAAGCCCAGGTGACAACCTGGACTTATGATTGGCGTCTGAAGCAGGGGGTAGGGGGCAGTCTGTGGGATTAAGCCCTTAACCCGTGGAATTGGGCACTAATTCCAAGCAGTTAGTGTCAGAGTTTCTTGGTGCAGAAAACCCACATATATGATGTCCTAAGTGTGTGAGTGTGAGAATGAAGGAAAACAGTTTTCTTAGACACTAATGCATTTAAAAAAACTATTATTAGTCTATATTTTTGGACACTCAATGCATAAAGATGTAATTTTGTGACATTAATAACTGAAATGGAGTGGGGACAGAACTGGATGGGGAATTTTTTTATCTTATTAAAGTGGTATAAATTCAAATTAGAATATTATAATTTGGGAATGTTAAATGTAATCCCCATAGTAAACACAAAGAAAATAGTTATAGAATATATACAAAAGGAAATGAGAAGGGAAATAATGTTTCACTACAAAAAAACCAAATCAACTAAACACAAAAGATATAATACAGAAAACAAGGGACAAGAAAAGCTAAAAGCCATATTGAAAACAAAGAGCAAAATGACAGAAGTCTCTCCTTATCATTAATTACTTCAAATATAAATGGTTTAAACTCTTCAATCAAGACAGAGATTGGAAGAATGGAGTAAAAGAAACATTATCTAATTATATGTTGTTTACAAGAGATTACTTTAGATCCAGAGACAAAAATAGGCTGAAAGTGAAAAGATATTCCATGGAAATAGTAAACAAAAGAGTGGGCGTGGCTATAGTAGTGGCTATCAAACATAACAGACTTTAAATCAAAAAAAGTTGCAAGAGACAAAAGATATTATATATTAATAAAAGGTTCAATACAGCAAAAAGATAAACAATTATAAACATTTACACATAATAATAGACCATCAAAATATCTGAAGCCAAAACTGACAGAATTGAAGGGACAGATAAACAGTTCTAAGTAAGAGTTGGAGATGTCAATACCCCACTTTAAATAAAGATTAGAACAACCACACAGAAGATAAGTAGGGAAACAGAGAACTTGAACAACACATAAACCAACTAGATATAACAAACATATACAGAACACTGTACTCAACAATACCAGGATACACATTCTTCTCAAGTGCACATGGTACATTCTTCTCCAGAATAGATCATATGTTAGGTCACAAATTAAGGCTTAAGAGATTTTGAAAGATAGTTAAAAATCAATAATGGCAGGAAAGCTGGAAAATCTCCAAATCTGTGGAATTAAACAACATACTCTTAAACAACCAATAGCTCAAAAAAAAAATAATAAAACAACCAATAGGTCAAAAAAGAAATCACAAGGGAAATTAGAAAATACTTGAGACAAATGAAAATGAAAACAACATTAAAAAACTTACCAGGTACAGCAAAAGTAGGGCTGAGGGAATTTATAACTGTAAATGCTTATAATTTAAAAAGATCTCAAACCAACGACCTAGCTTTACACCTTAAGGAACTAGGAAAAAAAACCAAACTAACCCAAAGTTAGCAGAAGGAAATATTAGAGAAATATTAATGAAACCAAAAGTTGGTTCTTTGGAAAGATTAACTAAATTGCCAAACCTTTAGCTAGACTGACCAAGAAAAAGAGGACTCAAATTACTAACAGCAGAAATGAAAGTGAAGACATTACTACCAATTCTATAGAAATGAAAAGAATTATAAGAGAGTACTATGAACAGTTGCATGCCAACAAATTGGATAACCTAAATGAAATGGATAAAATCATTGAAAAACAATATCTACCAACACTGAATCATGAAAAAATAGAAAATCTGAATAGACCCACAACTAGTAAGGAGACTGAATCAGTAATCGAAAGCTTCCAGGACAGAGAAAGTTTCTTTACTTGATGGCTTCATGTTGAATCCTACTAAACTCTTAAAAGAAGAATGTCAATGCTTCTTGAATTCTAACAAAAAATCGAAGAGAAGGGAACACTCCCTAATCCATTCCATGAGCTGGGCATTGCCCTGATACCAAAGCCAGACAAAGACATCACAAGTAAAGAAAACTATAGACCAACATCTTTTATGAATATAGATGCAAAAATCCTTAAAAAAAAAAAAAATAAGCAAACCAGATCCACCAGCATATTAAGCAGATTATACAACATGACCAAGTAGGATTTATCCCAGGAATGCAAGGCTGATTCAACTACAAAAATCACACATATATATGGAATCTAAGGAAAAAAAAAAAAAAAAAGGTCATGAAGAACCTACTGGCAAGACGGGAATAAAGACACAGACCTACTAGAGAATGGACTTGAGGATATGGGGAGGGGGAGGGATGAGATGTGACAGGGTGAGAGAGTGTCATGGACATATATACATTACCAAATGTAAAATAGATAGCTAGTGGGAAGCAGTCGCATAGCACAGGGAGATCAGCTAGGTGCTTTGTGACCACCTAGAGGGGTGGGATAGGGAGGGTGGGAGGGACGGAGATGCAAGAGGGAAGAGATATGGGAACATATGTATATGTATAACTGATTCACTTTGTTATAAAGCAGAAACTAACACACCATTGTAAAGCAACTATACTTCAATAAAGATGTTTAAAACAAAAAAAAAAAAACAAAAAACAAAAAAAAAGATGTAAAAAAAAATCAATCAATGTAACATACTACATAAGAAAAATAAAGGTGAAAAAACACGTCATCTCAATTGATGCAGAAAAAAGCATTTGAAAAATCCAATACCTTTTCATGATTAAAAAAAAAAACACTAAAAAACATAGGAATGGAAAGAAATTTCCAACATGATAAAGGACATTTATGAAAAACCCACTGCTAACGTCACACTCAATGGTGAAAGACTGAATGCTTTTCCTCTAAGATCAGAAAAAAGACAAGGATGCCTGCCTCCACAACTTCTATTCACATTGCATTGGAAGTTCTAGCCAGAGCAACTAGGCAAGAAAAACAAGTACAAGGCATCCAAATTGGAAAAGAAGTAAAACTGTCTCTGTTCCCAGATGATACACTCATATGTAGAAAATCCTAAAGATTACATACACAGACCCACAGATCTGTTAGAACTAATAAACAAATTAAGCAAAGTAGCAGGATACAAATTCAAGACACAAAAATCCATTGTGTTTCTATACACTGCAATGAACAATCCAAAAAGGAAAATAGGAAAACAACTCAATTTACAATAGCATCAAAAATAATCACTCAGAAATAACCAGAGTTTAACTGAAACTATATCACTGAAAACTATAAAACACTGCTGAAGGAAATTAAAGACACTTTTTTAAAATGGGAAGAAATAATCTGCCCAAAGCAATATCCAGTTTCAATGCAATCCCTATCAAAATTCATTTTTTGCAAAACTAGAAAAATCCACCCTGAAATTCATATGGAATCCCAAATAGCCAAAAGCAGTCCTGAAAAGGAAGAACAAAATTGGAAAATTCACACTTCCTGATTCAAAACTTACTATAAGGCACAGGTAACAAAAGAAAAAATAGACAAAATTGACTTCATCAACATTTAAAACTTTTGTGCATCAAAAGACACTACCAACAGAGTGTAAAGGCAACACACAGAATGGGAGAAAACACTTGCAAATCGCATATCTGGTAAGGGATTAATATCTAAACTATATAGAGAACTCCTAAAATTTACCATAAAAACCCAATTCAAAAATGGGCAAAGGACTTAAATAGACTTTTCTCCAAAGACATAGATGCTCAACATCATTAACCATTAGGGAAAGGCAAATCAAAGCCACAATGAAATATCACTTCACACCCACGAAAATGATTATTATTTTTTAAAAAAGTGTTGGCAAGATGTGGAGAAATTGGAACCCTTGCACTGCTGGTGGGAATGTTAAAATGGTGTGCTGCTATAGAAACAGTGTGGTGCTGCCTCAACAGATTAAAATAGAATTACTATATGCCCAGCACTCCCACTTCTGGGTATATACCTACAGGAACTGAAAGCAGGGACTGGAAGAGACATTTGTACACACAGGTTCAGAGCAGCATTATTCACAATAGCCAAAATGTGGAAGCAACCCAAGTGTCCATCAACAGATAAACAAAATCTGGTATATACCTACAGTAGAGTATCATTCAGCCTTAAAATGGAAGGAAATTCCGACACATGCTTCAACATTAAGACATTAAGCCAAGTGAAATAAGCCAGTCAAAATAAACAAATAATGCATGATTCTATTTATGAGATACTTAAGGAAGTCAAATTCAAGGAGACAGAACGTAGGATGGTGATTGCCAGGGACTGGGTGGAGGGTGGGCGGAGGGAAAACTGAGAAGTTACTATTTTAATGATTACGGAAATTTCAGTTTGGGAAGATGAGAAAAGTTCTGGAGATGGGTGGTGGCAATGGTTGCACAATAATGTGAATGTGTTTAATGCCACTGAACTATACACTTAAACATAGCTATACTGATATTTTTATGTTATACAGATTTTACCACAATTTTTAAAATGTTTAAAAAGGGGCACAGAGGGACTTCCCTGGTGGTCCAGTGGTAAAGAATCCGCCTTACAGTGCAGGGGATGTGGGTTCAATCCCTGGTCAGGGAACTAAGATCCCACATGCGCGGGGCAACTAAGCCGGTGCGCCGCAACTACTGAGCTCGCGCGCCTCAACTAGAGAGCCTGTGTGCTGCAAACTACAGAGCCCACACACTCTGGAACCCGCACGCCACAACTAGAGAGAAGCCTGCACACCGCAACAAAGAGCCCGTGCAACTAAGATCTGATGCAGCCAAAAATAAATAGAATAAGTAAAAAAAAGAAAGACAAACTAATTGTATAAAAAAGGGGGGTACAGAAGGGGTTCCCACGGGCCAAATTTGTGACAATTTGAGAATCAAAACGAATGATTGTTGATTTTAATAGATTGAATCGGGCTTCCCTGGTGGCGCAGTGGTTGAGAGTCCGCCTGCCAACGCAGGGGACACGGGTTCGAGCCCTGGTCTGGGAAGGTCCCACATGCCGCGGAGCAGCTGGGCCTGTGAGCCACAGCTACTGAGCCTGCGCGTCTGGAGCCTGTGCTCCGCAACAAGAGAGGCCGCGATAGTGGGAGGCCCGCGCACCGCGATGAAGAGTGGCCCCTGCTCGCCGCAACTGGATAAAGCCCTCGCACAGAAACTAAGACCCAACACAGCCAAAAATAAATAAATAAATAAATAAATTTATAAAAAAAAAAAAAAATAGATTGAATCTATGAAAATTCATGAGCCAAAAGTGACAAAGGGTCAGCTATTATTCCAGCTTTGAACATTGTGAATTAAAGTGAAAGAAGCATTTATTCTGTCCAATAGGAAACTGTTATTTCAAATTCACCCAATGATTCCAGTTGTTTAAGAAAAATTCTACTTTACAGAAGAACACAAATACATGTAGAAGGAATGAAGGCATTGAAAATCATTTTACAACCTCTAAGGAAACTTCTGATTAAGGAAAAATTAATATTTGGTTCAAACCTGTAAGTGAATGATTAGTGGGGAACTGGACATTTGCATGTATCCAAGGTAACATTACACAGATTACTTTCTGACCACAAAGCTAAAATATAAGTTTGAATAGAGAGATCAATGAGGCTTTTCGCTACCCTAATTCAAGGGCCACGCCTAATGTCACCAAATGTGGGGAGCCAAATGTGTCTCCTGATGTAATGCAAGATGAAGCCTATCATACCTATGAGACATCCTTACCCCAAATCAGGAATCCAGTTAGCTTTAAGATCTAACTTCGATTTAGAGGGAATACAAGAGATAGATCAAGCTAAATCATACCACGAGAAAGCAATCTGATAAATCCACGAGGAAGAATATTTTACAAGACAAAAGTTAAGATGATGAAAAATGGAAAGTCAGTCAGGAAGAAAGAAAACTTTTCTAATTTCAAAGAGACTCAAGAGACATAATAAGCAGATACAGCATGTGGTCTTAAAATTGGATCCTGGTTTGGACATACCAGCTGGAAAGGACATTTTAGGGACAACTAGGGGAACTGAATAGATGATATTAAGAAATTATCGGGACTTTCTGGTGGCTCAGTGGTTAAGAATCTGCCTGCCAATTCAGGGGACATGGGTTCAAGCCCTGGTCCGGGAAGATCCCACATGCCGTGGAGCAACTAAGCCCGCGAGCCACAACTACTGAAGCCCGCGCGCCTAGAACCCATGCTCCGCTACAAGAGAAGCCACTGCAATGAGAAGTCTGCACACCACAACGAAGAGTAGCCCCCCCTTGCCGCAACTAGAGAAAGCCGGCGCACAGCAATGAAGACCCAACGCAGCCAAAAATAAAAATAAATTAATTTTTTAAAAAACAAAAAAAAAACACAGTCCATTTTATTCACCACTATATGCTCAGTAACTAGCATAAACTAGGCACATAATAGGTGCCAGATAACTGTCTATTGGATGGGTATTTCTGGGGGTACTCAGCCACTTTTCCCTCCCTTTTACTTTCCTGATTCTTCACAGGCAAACTTCTTTGGAGATGTCTAAACACATCTTTACCACTATCTCGCCTCCAAGTTCAGCCTGGCCCCCATCTCTCCACAGAAACAGCTTTCATAAAGGTCACCGATGATCTCCATGTTATTAAGTCCAAACCCATGTCAGATTCCTCCCTGCCTGACCTCTCATGAGTTTCTGAGACTACTGGCCATTGTTCTTTTTTTTTTTTTTTTTTTTTTTCAATTTTTATTTGAGTATAGTTGATTTACAATGTTGTATGAGTTTCTGCTGTACAGCAAAGTGAATCTGTTATACATATACATATATCCACTCTTTTTTAGATTCTTTTCCCATATAGTGGCCATTGTTCTTTAAATGTTTCCTTCCCTTGGTCTCTGGAACACATTGACACACTAGCCTGGTTTTTCTCCTTCCCTTCTCTCTGGGCTTCCTCCTTCTCAGTCCCCTTTGCATTATGCTACTCTCTGGGCAATCTTTCTCATGTTAATGAATCCATTTCTGTTTATAGTCAATTATTCTTAAATCAATAGCTCCAGGGCAGACCTTTTCTGAATCTTCAAGTTGCCTAGTGCTCTGTCCATTTGGATAGCCCTAAGGCACTTCATCCGACTGTGTCCAAAACTCATGATCATCTTTACTAACACACCCACCCCTCAACATACCCCCAGGGGAAAAAACTATTAATCCTCTTCCTTCTCATCCTTTGCTCTCAGAAAATGTCACCACTATTCTTATCCAGTTTTATAAACCAGAAATCTTGTCAATTGTCCTGGAAGCCTCCTTCACCACCTAGATCCAAGTAATTACCAATTGTTGTGGTGTCTACCTCCAACACATCTCCAAGATCCATTCCGTTTTCTCCATCTCTCTAGTTAGGCCACCATTTTGATTGGATTATCACGATAGCTTTCTAATTATTTCCTTGACTTCTGCCCATGCCCCCACCCCGGGACACTCTTTTAAAAATACAAATCTAGGGCTTCCCTGGTGGCGCAGTGGTTGAGAGTCTGCCTGCCGGTGCGGGGGACGCGGGTTCGAGCCCTGGTCTGGGAGGATCCCGCATGCCGTGGAGCGGCTGGGCCCGTGGGCCGCGGCTGCTGAGCCTGCGCGTCTGGAGCCTGTGCTTCGCGGCGGGAGGGGCCGCGATAGTGGGAGGCCCGCGCACCGCGATGAGGGGTGGCCCCCGCTTGCCGCGGCTAGGGAAGGCCCTCGCGCATAGGCGAAGACCCAACACAGCCATAAAAAATAAATAAATAAAATAAAATAAAATTAAAATTAAAAAAAAAAAAATACAAATCTAATTGTGATCGATCATGCTTAAACTCATCAATGGCTTCCCCCTGCTCTTGGAATAACCAACTCAAGCCCCGCATGACTTAGGTGGTTCTGGGGTCCCTGCCTCCCCTCCGCTTGACCACTCTCCCATCAGTCTCTTGGCCTTGGTCTCGCAGTCCATCTTTCATTACCTCCAAGGTGGAGGCATTCTGTCTCTGGTCTCAGGATCTGCTAACCCTTCACCTAAACAGTTGTCTCTGGTCCCAGACAGAATCGTCAGCTGTCTTCTCCACCTCCTAAATCAGATCAAACACCTCTACTATTCGTTTCTGTGGCCCCTGTATTTCTTCTTTACAGTAATTTATACACTTCCGATCTTTTAGCTACTTATTAATAAAATAGTAAACTATCTTATGGTAAACTCACCATTGTATTCCCAGGGTCTGTCAAAGGCCTGCCAATTAGTAATTTTTTCCTCCCTGTCTGCTTCCCGCTGACTTTCTAACTTTGTCTTCTTTCCTGAGTATTCAAAAGTCTCTATCAGAAGTTACCTGGAACTTCTTTACCCCCAGCACCCAATGCTAAGAATATTAACTGAATAAACGACACGTGATTTAGGTTCTTGATCTTCCATCCCTTCCCTTCCCAACCTGCCCCTCGGACCCCTAATCCTCCAGATTGCTATTTCCCTCCACTCCCCCAGCTTCCATGCCCTCAGCTCCCACGCGGGGCCCTGGGGCTGACGCCCTGACTCACCTCTGTGAACTGGTGCGGAGCCCCATGCCACTGGCTTCGGTCCTCGGCTCTCTGCTCCATCTCAACCTGGGATCGGTTGCACATCGAGCCTGCGCGAGGGTCCAGGCCCACACCTGAACAGAGCTCAGACTCAGCGAGCATCGCTGTCTGGTGTCGCGGCACCACCACGCCACAATCACCGCTCTCAGCTTCTCACGGCGCAGGGGGGGCGGAGCCAAGGGCCGCACCCACTGACCCACCCAGCAGCCGCTGCCCCACCCTGCGGGGCTTCAGCCTCGCGCTGATCCTGCCCAAACGCAGCAGGGTCACTAATAGGGGACCTCAAGACTTTCATCACTTATTATGTCTCACGTCTTCGCCACCCTACCTACCCCATCCACCCTTCAGTCTGAGCATCTTTATTTGGCCCAAGTGAGGGTGGGGAACACCGAGGTTTCAGACTTTGGCCAGCCGTTGTTGACCTCCGAGTGGAGGAACAAGGGAAAGAGGCTGGAGAGAGCAGAAGATCGGGGTGTAGGGCCTCTGCAGACAGGAGAGCTTCCAACACCAACCCACCAGGTCGGGGTTCTTGCCATAAGCTGGATATCCTCCACTACAGGCCACGTACCGATGTCCTTGTGTGTACAAACCGGAGACTGGGAGCTCCGGGGAGCAAAGTCTTTTTTCAAGGATACCTCGGGAGTTCCTACTGTGCGTTGGGCACTATTTTTTGGAATTAGAGATACACTGGCAAATAAGACAGAACAAGGTTCTTTCGCTCAGGGAATTTTCATCCTAAATGGGCAGACAAGAAATGAATGTAATAATAGTTAACATAATTTTAGATGGTGGTGAGTACTGAGGAGAAAACAAAACAGGACACAGCTCACCTGAGAACCAAGTGCCTGAAATGAACCAGACATAGGAAGATTGGAGGGATCTGGGGCAAGAAAGAGCTTGGCAGGCCAGAGGGGAAATGGGAGAGCCAGGTGACCTCAGTGATGTGAGTATAGGGAGAGAGTGGAATGACATGAGGGCAGAGATGGGCAGGGTCTTGGAGGCCATGGAAAGTAGTTTGGATTTTATTCTAAGTGTGATGGGAAGCCACTGAAGGATTTTAAGCAGGAAATAGATATGATCTAAGTTTTTAAGATAATCATCTGACAGGAACCTACTGTATAGCACATGGAACTATACTCAATATCTTGTAAAAACCTGTAATGGAAAAGAATCTGAAAAAGAATCTGAAACTCTTTGCTGTACACTTGAAACTAATACAACATTGTAAATTAACTATACCTCAATAAAAAGAAAATAATCATTCCATTCCTTTGAGGCTTATGGACAAGATGGCAGCAGGGACACCAGTTTGAAAGCTAAAGGAGGTCTCCAAGAAAGAGAAGTTAGTGTTTGGTGGGGGGGTGGGGGTGGTCATTAGAGAATATTTTAGAATTTAAAAAGTCAGGACTTGGTAATGGATTGGAATGGTAAAGGGCTGGGAGGAAAAGAGGAATCAAAGATGACCCTTAGATTATTGGGGGTGCAACCAAGAGATGACTGCACAATTTAGTAACATGGAAAGATGGAAATCTGAGAAGATTTGGAGGCAGCTGAAACAAGAATTCCATTTTAGACATGTCGATTTTGAGATGGCTATTAAATATGCTCAGGGAGAGGTCAAGGATGTAAATGTAAATTTAGGTGTTGTCAGCATAGAGATGGTGGTTTTAAGTCCATAAGAGTGGATGATATCAATTAGGGAGATAGAGAAAAACTGAGGACAGAACCCAAGTTCCCTCTACATTTAAGATCTGGTAGAACAGTGAGGTCATCCAAAGACACTGAGAAGCAGCAGCCAGAAAAGTAGAGGAAAAGTCAGGAAATTCTATTTCAAGAAGCCAAGAGAGGGAATTCCCTGGCGGTCCAGTGATTAGGACTCCACACTTCCATTGCAGGGGGCCCAGGTTTGATCCCTGATCGGGGAACTGGGATCCTGCAAGCCATGCAGCATGGCCAAAACAAAACAAAAAAGCCAAGAGAAGCATGTATTTAAAAGAGGGAATGTTCGACTGCACCAAATGTTGCTGAGATAAGAAACAGGTAAGTGCCTATTAGATTTGACAAGGTGGAGGTCCTTAGTGACTTTGACAAAAGCAGTTATAGAGGATATAGAAGCCCGATTGGAGTGGGTGAGAAGGGAACAGGCACTGATGATGTAGAGACACTGAGACACTGCCTGGTAAACAACTTTTTTTTTTTTTTAATAAATTTTATTTATTTATTTATTTATTTATTTATGGCTGCGTTGGGTCTTCGTCTCTGCACGAGGGCCCTCTCCAGCTGCGGAGAGCGGGGGCCACCCTTCGTCGCGGTGTGCGGGCCTCATCGCGGGCCTCTCTTGTTGCAGAGCACAGGCTCCAGACGCGCAGGCTCAGCAGCTGTGGCTCACGGGCTTAGTCGCTCCGCGGCATGTGGGATCTTCCCAGACCAGGGCTCGAACCCGTGTCCCCTGCATTGGCAGGCAGATTCCCAACCACTGCGCCACCAGGGAAGCCCCAATAAACAACTTTTTTGAAGGAGTTTGAAACTGACATTGAAGCAAAGAGAGGGCTAAATTATAGAAGCAACTATGATAAGTGAAGAAAAGACAGAACACAGGGTACAAAGAGACAAGAGAGCTTTTGGTGAGAGCAGGGACTTTTGCTCTATGGTAACAGGTGAGATAACAAGAGTCTTAAGAATCTTAGTGTCTCCAGCTACGAGCATGGGGTGGGGCTGAGAGCAGGCCCTTGAGAAATAGTGGCAATGCTTCCATGACTAACACCAGCTCAGGTATCAGCTCCAGTATCACCTCTTCCTGGGCCATCGCTGACTCGCGTTTGTTAATTTTTTTTTTTTTTTAGGCCACACCTCACAGCATGTGGGATCTTAGTTCCGCGACCAGGTATCGAGTCCACGCCCCCTGCATTGGCAGCACGGAGTCTTAACCACTGGACCACCAGGGAAGTCCCTCTGATTCCCATTTGATGCCTCTTCCAGTTACCATACACCTAGTGTTTCTTCCAACATGAAACTTAGAAAATATTTGTGAAATGAATCGTATTTGACATATTAGATCATTTTTTAACACCTTATTCCTCTATAGGATAAAATTATTTCACAAATCACATTTCATATTAATTAATTTCATATCACTCTGGTTTTGAGATTTGGGGATCACTGATTTAATCTTCCTGATTCTCACTTTCTTTATTAGCAACCGGAACCTGAGAGGATTAGCTTTGTGATTTATGAACAACCCATTAATGTCTTTATTTCATCAAATTCCCCAGGGCAAGGCACAAGACAGAGCCAGCCCCACCCTTCAGCCTTTTAATTTAGAGCCTATTTTTGTTGTGGACATCTGGAACACCAGGGACTGGAGGGGAAGAGGAGCTTACTCTGGGGTCCTGCCTCCTGCCCCAGCATAAAACTACACCCCATTGTCTGCTGACTGTCCTAAAAGAAATATGTCTCAGGCCTGGGAATGACTCAGGGACAGGCATGTCCCCCTGTTTCCCCTGTCACCCCCCAAAAGCCCGGGTCATTCTGGACACCAGTCTTGGGTCAATGAGCTGTCCCTCCACCCACTCTACCCCGCCATCCAAGGTAGCTCTGATTCCTGTGAGTATTCCTCACACACAAAAAAGCAGTGGTACCAAGCACCAGGCATTGTTACATTGTTACATTTTCATCCTTCTCTTCTTTCATCATTCAAAGAGAGGATTATCACATCCATTTATGCATGCTGAGGCTCAGAGAAAAGCAGTCAGTCCATCAAATCATAGGAAAGGTAATTCTGCAAGCCGTATGCTACTTAATGTCTCCAGAACTTGTTTCTCTGCCAGGAGTATCCTTCCCGCTCGTCATTAGAGCATCCGCAAGCTGACTAACTCCTACCTGTCTTGCACCTCCTATAAGGTAGACTTCCCTGATACTCAGGCTGGTTAGGTGCCTCCTCTGTGCTCCCACTGCCTTGGGTTACCCACATCTTGGCACAAATAGCTAATTGCTTTTTTTGTTGATCACGTGGTTAGTTTTTACTTGCTTAAGAGTCTTCCTTTTCTGCCTTCCTCCCTCCCAGTCTGAGGCCCACATATACATACCCCATTCTGTGTTTACCTCTCTCTCCTGTATGCTACTCAGGGTGTGGTCCGTGGATGACACCAGTTTGCAGACTTAACCAGTCTGCAATGAGATAGGTACAGAAATCGAGAGAAACATTTATAGACTTTTATAGTAATTTGGCAAGTAATTTTTGTTTATTGAATCTAATAATGAAAAACTGACACTTGTATTTTGTCTGTCCTTTTTTTCATTTTATTTTTCTAGTAATTGATTTTCATTGTATTTTACAAAAGAATCCATTCTTGACTGATTGGGAAAAGAAAAAAGAAAAGAAATGGTCCTTCACTAAGATAGTTTGAGAAGCACTGGTTTATTTTTGTTTCCCAGAACCCAGGACAGGTTCTGGCATAAAAAGGCATTGAATAAATGCAAAAATGAATAAAAAGTGAATGAAGTTGACAAATGTGTTTATCCTAAGGTAATAGAATAGACAGAACTTTCATATGCCTCTATGTGGTGTTATTCCATATCCATGCTGATCATTAAAAACAACAACAACAACATTTTAAGAACATAATTATTTCTTACAACCTACTTACTAATCCCATTCTGCTCTTGATCCGCACAGCGTTCTAACAGATACCGCTGAGGCTGATGGTAGGGTGAGGAAGATGACCAGAAACGACAAGTCTGGGAAACAGGAAAGCACTGGGCAGAATTAGAAAACATTAGAGAGCTGGAGAAGTCAGTAGTGAACTTGAAAGGTTGTCTGGGAGTTAAGATGAGGCTAGAACAGAAAGTCAGAGCCAGATTTTGAAGGGTATAGGCTAAGACTTCATTATAAGTTACAGATAGATGCAACAGATAGATGTTTTCTGTTTCCTGACAGGGTAAAAAATACAGACAAAGGTACAAGGATTGCCCCAGTTTATAATAGTAAAAGAAATTTGGAAACAACCTAAATATCTACCAATAGGACAATACATACCTTGGTTACAGTCAAACAATGGAATTCTATCTTCAGTTAGAATGAATAAATAAGAATGCCATGTATCATTATAAATCTCAAAAATGCAATCTGATAAATGTAATGTAGTATCCTGGGTTGGATCCTAGAACAGGAAAAGGACATTAATGGAAAAACTGGTGAAATCTGAATAAAGTCTGTAGTTTAGTTACCTGTATTGTACCTGTATTTGTTTCTTGGTTTTTGACAAATGTCCCACAGTTATGTCTGACATTAACATTACGGGAAGCTGAGTGAAGGGTAATTCTCTGTACTACATTTGCAGCTCTTCTGTAAATCTAAAATGACTCCCAAATAGAGTTTATTTATAAAAATGTAAGCTCATAGAAAAAAAGGAATCATGCAATATGATAACTTATATAAATAGTTTTAAAACATACAAAATAATACCAAATATTATTTATGGATATATACATATATAATAAAGATTTTAAAAATTCATGAGAATGATCAAAACCAAATTTAAGACAGTGGTTTCAAGGGGCAGGAGGGAGGAAAGGAAAGAAGCAGATCCAAGAGAAGTAGTTAAGGAGTTTTAAACATATCTGTACTGTTTCTTTCTCTTTAAAGGAATCTGGGGCATATGTTGTAAATGCTAAGATCTGACAAACATGGGGTATGTTTAAATTTTTTTCCAGGAAAGAAAAAAAACTATAAGGGTTTTCTGAATTGTCAAATTATATAACCATAGAGAAGATCTTAATTTCTCAGTAATGTCATCTCAACCCTCAGAACTAGGCTCACATTAACTCTGTCGAAGTAGAATTTTTTAAAGCTTAACTCAGAAAGTTGGGAAAGCTGATTCAAAGGGCGTTTAAAGAACAGAGATTTACATAATTACATGGGAAAGGAATGCTTAAATAAGTTTGCTGAATTAGAGGCTTATGGACTGAAAGTTTGTGTTCCCCAAAATTCATATGTTGAAATGTGATGGTAATAGGAAATAATTAGGTAACAAGACTGGAACCCTCATGAAGGGGCCTAGTGCCATTATGAAAGGGACCCCAAAGAGCTCTCTCACTCTCTTTCTGCCACGTAAGGATATAATGAGAAGATGGCAGACTACAACACAGAAGAGGGCTCTCACCAGAACCTGACCATGCTGGCACCCGGATCTTGGACTTCCAGCCTTCAAAACTGTGAAAAATAAATTTTTATTGTTCATAAGTCACCCAGTCTATGGTACTTTGTTATAGCAGCCTGAACTGACTAAGACAAAATGAAACTAGTTAATGTACTACAGGGCATTAAAACTATAAGCTTTGGAGTTATCTTCTCTACTGGATAGATATCATTTAGATCTTTACTAGGCAAAAATCTCCAAGTCAACATGTAACTTCAGAGAATCTAGGCCCTAATTAGTAGTAATAGCAAGTCAAACAAAGGTACCCACCCTAGAGAATCAAATAATAAATAAGCCTATGGGACCATACTCCACTATAACATTGAAAGGATTCAAGAGAGTGATGTCATCATCATGGCAGAATAAGAGCTTTCTACCATCTTCCTCCCAAAGAGCACCAATTTAGGCAATTTTGAGATCAGACAAATTAAAGAGGTAAGAGGAACAATTTCACTTTACCTGAATCACCCCTCCCCCAAGAAGGCACAGCTCAGTGCCAAGGGAGACTGTTTTGGCCCATGATTTCTCCCATGGGGGAAAATGAGCTTGTGAATAAGTGCCCAGTATCCCCAGTTGTGCCTTCCACTGCCGAAGACTCCCGCTTCTTTGTTGCCCCATCCGGAATACTGAGGTGTGCTGCACAACAGGAAGATGGGGAGCAGCAGATAGAGCACAAAGAGGGCAGCAGAGGAACATAGATACTACTAACTGTGTCACAAACTCCATCAGGAAGGCTGCCCATGAGCCACTGGAGATGCCTCACCTGCAAATCCCCCCAACTGGCTCCCAGCTCCCCCAGCACTCCACATGCCTCACCCACACACACCCCCACCTCATGACTGGCTTTCTATGCTCGCAGTGGTGGCAAGAGTGAACTTTTGCAGATGGTTAGTGAGCACACAGAAAAAAACAGCCCAACTCTGCAGGCCTGGGAGAAATCACAGACTTGAGCATTCAGTACCGTCACAGGGAAAGCAAAAGGGAGGCTGTCAGCACTTGGTCTGGCTTTGCAGGATCAAAAGAAAGCATGCAATCTTAATTCTGCCACAGGAGGGAACAAGTGTGAGGCAGCATACCCTTAGGAAAGGTCCGAGAAAGCCTCAGAATCCCTAGCAAGGGTGACAGAAAGTATTTCTCTCCTAAAGCCAGTCAATAAAGAATGAAAAAAGTGATTGCTACTTCAAATGAGAAGATAGCAATGCAAGGCTTCAAGGTACATGAAAAATCAAGGAAACTTGACACCACCAAAGGAACAAAATAATTTTTCAGTAACCAACCCCAAAGAAATAGAGATCTGCAATCTTCCCAATAAGGAATTCAAAATAGCTGTTTTAAGGAAGTTCAGTGAACTAAAAGAAAACACACAAAAAAAGGCAATTCGATATAATCAGAAAGACAATACATGAACAAAATAAGTTCAATAGAGAGATAGGAATTAAAAAAAAAAAAAACCAAACAGAAATTCTGTAGCTAAGGAATACAATGAGTGAAATGAAAAATGCAATAGAGAGCATAAACAGCAGACTGGATAAAGCAAAAGAAAGAATCTGTAAAGTAGAGGACAGGACCTTTGAAATTAACCAATCAGAGGAGAACAAAGAACATTCTTGAACATTCTTACTAAACGAAAAAGAATGAAGAAAGCCTACATGAATTTTAAGACACTAACAAGCAAACAGTATGTGCATTATGAGAGTCCCAGAAAGAGAAGAGGGAGACAAAAGGGCTGAAAGCTTATTTAAAGAAATAAGAGCTGAAAACTTTCCAAATCTGGGAGGAGATATGGACATCCAAATACACAAAGCTCATAGGTCCCCATACAGATTCAACCCAAGGAACGCTTCACTGAGACACATTATAATAAAACTGTCAAACAACGAAAACAAAGATACAGTTCTGAAAGCAGAAAAAAAAATTTTTTTTAACTCATCTCATTGCATGGATAAAGAAGATGTAGCACATATATACAACAGAATATTACTCAGCCATAAAAGGAAATGAAATTGAGTTATTTGTAGTGAAGTGGGTGGACCTAGAGTCTGTTGCACAGAGTGAAGTAAGTCAGAAAGAGAAAAACAAATACTGTATGCTAACACATATATATGTAATCAAAAAAAAAAAAAAAGGTTCTGATCAACCTAGGGGCAGGACAGGAATAAAGACACAGATGTAGAGAATGGACTTGAGGACACGGGGAGGGGAAAGGTAAGCTGGGATGAAGTGAGAGCGTAGCATTGACATATATACACTACCAAATGTAAAATAGATAGCTAGTGGGAAGCAGCCACATAGCACAGGGAGATCAGCTCAGTGCTTTGTGACCACCTAGAGGGGTGGGATAGGGAGGGTGGGAGGATGCAAGGGGGGAGGATATGGGGATATATGTATACATATAGCTGATTCACTTTGTTATACAGCAGAAACTAATACAACATTGTAAAGCAATTATACCCCAATAAAAATGTTTAAAAAACCCACCTCATTTCATGCAAGAGAACCCCCATAAGGCTATCTGAATTTCTCAGCAGAAATTTTGCAGGCAAGGAGAGAGTGGAATGATATATACAAAGTGCTAAAAGAAAAAAACTGCCCACCAAGAATACTTTAGCTGGCAAATTTGTCCTTTAGAAATGAAGGGGAGATAATGACTTTCCCAGACAAACAAAAGCTGAGGCAGTTCATCACCATTAGACCTACTTGTTCTAAGAACTAGGAGTTCTTCAAGCTGGAATGAAAGGACACAAATTAATAACATGAAAACATCTAAAAGTATAAAACTCACAGATAAAGGTAAATAGATAGTCAAATTCAGAATACTACTCTTTAATGTGGTGGTGTGTTAACCACTTAACTCTAGTATAAAGGTTAAAGGACAGAAGTATTAAATATAACTATAGCTACAATAATTTTTAACAAATACACGATATAAAAAGATGTAAATTGTGACATCAAAACCATAAAATAGAGGGGGAGCAGTAAAAGAGTAGAGGTTTTGCAATCACAATTATCAGCTTAAATAAAACTGATATAACTATACGAAGTTTTATGTAAGCCTCAGGGTAACCACAAAGCAAAAACCTAAATAGATACACAAAACATAAAAGAAAGGAATCAAGGCATATCACTATGGAAAATCATCAAACCACAAAGGAAGACAACAGGAGAGAAAGAAAGGAAAAATGGAACTATAAAACAGCCAGAAACAATTAACAAGATGGCAATAGTAAGTCCTTTCCTATCAACAATTACTTTAAACGTAAGTGTATTAAATTCGCCAAGCAAAAGACAGAGTGGCTGAATGGATTAAAAAAAAAAAAAAACAAGACCCAAGTATATGCTGCCTGAAAGAGACTCACTTCATCTTTAAGGACACACATAGGCTGAAAGTAAAAAGATGAAAAAATACATTCCATGCAAATGGAAACCAAAAGAGAAACAGGGTAGCTATACTATATCATAAAAATAGAGACAGAGAAAGACAAATATCATATGATCTCACTTACATGTGAAATCTAAAAAAGCCAAATTCATAGAAACAGACAGTAGAATGGTTGTTGTCAGGGGCTAGGGGGTGGGGAAAGATGGGAGAAGTTAGTCCAAGGGTAAAAAGTTTCAGTTTTAAGATGAAAAAGTTCTGGGGATCCAATGTACAGTGTGGTGAATATACTTAACACTATTGTGTTGTGTACTTGAAGGTTGCTAAGTGAGTAAATCTTACTGTTTTCACCACACACACACACACACACACACAGCTAATTATGTGAGGTGATGGAGGTGTTAACTAATCTTACTGTGGTAATCATTTTATAATATTTCACAGCATGTATCAAATCATCAGGTTGTGCACACCTTAAACTTACACAATGTTATATGTCAATTGTATCTTAATAAAACTGGGGCAAAAAAATTTAAAAAGAAAGTAGAAGAAAAGAAATAGTGATAAAGGCAGAAATAATGAAACAGAAAACAAGCATAAAATAAAGAAAAGCAACAAGCCCAAATTGATGTTTTGAAATGATTAATAAAATTGATAAACGCTTAGAAAAACCAATCAAGAAAAGATAACTGAATATGTTATTTTGTGCATGCAATGAAAACATAAGGAAATATAAAAGAATTATAAAAGCCACTTTAAAATGATTAATAAAATTTCCTGGACATTAAAATAGAATAATATGAAATATTAGAATTGTATAAGTTTGAGTTTATATAAAATTTGTATTAAATTATATGAATATAAACAAATAGAAATTATATCTTTAAAGAATAATATGATCACCATATGAAACAAAAGCTTAAGGAATAACTGGGCTTTTTACCATTATAGCTTTAATGAATAAAATACTAACTTTGAAAAACTAAAAAAGAAAAAAAAAAGTACATGGTTACATAAGATGTGAGATGCTGGGTGACAGGTGTATGGAAACACTCTGTACTATCATTGTAATTCTTGTGAAAATTGAAAATTGTTTCAAAATAAGAAGTTTTTTGAAAAACTTTAAAAGAAAGGACATGTAGTCATCCTTTTGCCTTATTACCAGTTTTATACAATTTTTCTTAATAGTCCCCCACCGTGATCATAAATATTCTCCAAAGATTATTCCTGATCACAAAGTAAGGCTGGCCTCACAGTGTTTGGCCTGATTCATTTATATCAAGCAGCTGAGCTAGAGTGACATGCTGATGAACAACTACTAAGGCCAGAGAAGTAACCTTTGTCCAGAGATGTCATAAGGAATCTAGGATTAGACTTCTAAAGACTTTTATTATCTGCCCTTCAATCCTATGGCTCGGAAACCCCACAAAAATTATTTCCACCATGTTTCACCTACAGCAGCTATAAAGAATCCTTTCTCAAGATTCCCCAAATCTGCTGAGGTTTGGCATGCCGGAAAGGACCCTCCTTACTACTACCTGAAAGTCTGCAATGCTATACCACAGAACAGGTAAGATGCCACTTTAGGTTCCTGGAAGGGCTTTGTGGGATTTGATTCCACATATGAATTGAAACCCTCTCTCCTTAATCAGGTTTGCCAGACTGAATGAGATGTATTCTCAAATATGATATTCCAGGAATGGGCATGATGGCAGAATAGATTTTTCCAGTTTCATACTGGTAAAAAGGAGGATGGATACTTATTGAACCCCTGCTAACGTCACTTCCATATAATGTTTAAGATTAAGAAAAGCAGGACTTGCACACCAATGTTCACAGCAGCATTATTCACAATAGCCAAAAGATGGAAACAACCCAAGTGTCCATCAACAGATGAATGGATAAGCAATGTGATCTATCAAACAATGAAATATTATTCAGCCATAAAAAAGAATGAAGTTCTGACACAAGCTACAACATGAATAAACCTTGAAAACATTATAAGTCAAAGAAGCCGTGCACAAAAGGACAAATACTGTATGATCCCACTTACATGAAATATCTAGAATAGGCAAATTCAGGATCTTCCCTGGTGGTCCAGTGGTGAAGACTCTGTGCTTCCACTGCAGGAGGCCTGCATTCAATCCCTGGTCAGAGAACTAAGATCCTGCATGCCGCGTGGCACGGCCAAAAAATAAAGTAAATAAATAAATAGGCAAATTCATATAGACAGAAAGTAAACTAGCGGTTACCTAGACTGGGGCTTGGGTTGGATGCGAAGTTACTGCTTAGTGATTACAGAGTTTTTGTTTGGGACAATGAAAAATTTTGGAAAGAATTAGTGCTGATGATTGAACAACATTGTGAATGCAATTAATGCCACTGAATTGTACACTTTAAAATGGTTAAAATGGAAATTTTTACTGAACATCTATTTTACCACAATTTTTTTTCATATCAGGGAAATTTTTTAAATTTATTTTTTATTGAGGTAATACTAGTTTGTAACATTACATAAGCTTCATGTGTACAACATTATACTTCTATGTAGACTACAGTGTGCTCACAACCAATTTAGTTTTCATCCATCACCACACAGTTTATCCCCTTTACCCATTCCTCCTTCCTGCCTGTCCCTACCCCTATCCCCTGGTCAAACTACTACTCTGTTCTCTGTATCAACATGTTTATTTTTGCTTGGTTTGTTTTATTCATTTATTTTGGTTTTTTTGTTTGTTTTTTATATTCCACATAGGAGTGAAATCATACAGTATCTGTCTTTGTCTGGCTTATTTCATTTAGCATAATACCCTCAAGATCCATCCATTTTGTCACAAATGGCAAGATTTCAACCTTTTTGAGGCTAAGTAGTATTCCATTGTGTATGTATGTATATATATATATATGTGTGTGTGTATGTATATATACATACCACACCTTTTTTATCCATTTATCTGTTGATGGACACTTAGATTGTTTCCATGTCTTGGCTATCGTAAATAATGCTGCAGTGAACACAGGGGTGCATGTATCTTTTTGAATTAGAGTTTTGTTTTCTTTTACCACAATTTTTAAAAATTAATAATGAAATATACCAAAAGCATTGAATCATACACCTTAAATGTGTGAGTTGTATGGTATCAACAAAGCTGTTTTGAAACAAAAGATTAGAAAAACATAAAATTATGTGTTTAATTAAACTGAAGTATAATTCTGACAAACTTTTTGATAGCAACATTAATTAGGTTCTGTAATATGTCAGCTTGTATATAATTCCCAAGATCCTTAGTTAACTTTAAAATCTAGTATAAATGGTAAGTATAATTTTGCATATCTGGGTAATTTCTAAGTGAGATAGGATGCTCAAACATTGGTCATGAGGTATAGCTTATATCTAGCTTTGCTTCTTATTTTCTTTTTTTTTAAACACGGGTTTTGTTTTGTTTGTTTGTTTTTAATTAATTAATTTATTTATTTATTTATGGCTGTGTTGGGTCTTCGTTTCTGTGCGAGGGCTTTTCTCTAGTTGTGGCAAGCGGGGGACACTCTTCATTGCGGTGCGCGGGCCTCTCATTATCGCGGCCTCTCTTGTTGTGGAGCACAGGCTCCAGACGCGCAGGCTCAGTAGTTGTGGCTCACGGGCCCAGTTGCTCCGCGGCATGTGGGATCTTCCCAGACCAGGGCTCGAACCCGTGTCCCCTGAATTGGCAGGCAGACTCTCAACCACTGCGCCACCAGGGAAGCCCCTGCTTCTTATTTTTATATGTTATGAAGTAGTTAGATCTTTGTGTCAGTCAAATTGCCACTTAAGAAGGTATAAAAGTGATGTGTATAGCAGTGGGGGTTATTTCATGTGTTCTTATAAACTCTTTTGGTTTGTGACTTTGTGATTTATAACAAGAAATATTATAAATTGTGATTTATAATAAGAAATATATATTTTGTCTTCCCCTTGTTTCTGGCTCCTAAAACCCTTGGAATTTCCTAAGTGATGAGAGTAATAAAGGTGTCTTTTGTTATGTTAATGAAGTGACTTTTAGAATGCCTGTGATCACCTAAGGATGGGAGCTGGTCACCAGAGGAACCAACCATGTGATTAGAGGGTTGGAACTTTCAGTCCCACCCCTCTGGTTTCTGGGAGGGGGTGAGGAGCAATGGCCAATGATTTAACCAATCATGCCTATGTAATAAAGTGTCCATAAAAACCCAAAAGGATGGGGTTCAGAGAGCTTCTGGGTTACATGGAGATTCTGGTAGGTTCTGGAAGTGCCTGGAAAGGAAATGGCAGCTCTGCACCCTTACCCTTGCGTTGCCCTACACATCTCTTCCATCTGGCTGTTCTGAGTTATATCCTTTTGTAATAAACCAGTAATCTAGTAAATAAAATATTTCTCTGAATTCTGTGAGCCTTTCCAGGAAATAACTCAAACCCAGAGAAGGAGTGGGTCACGAGAACTTCCAATCTGTAGCCAGTCGGTCAGAAGCACAGGTAACAACCCCTAGAGAAGAGCAGGGTGGGGTGGGGGGCTTATGGGTCTGAACCCTTAACGTGTGGGATCTGATGCTGCCTCCGGGTAGATAGTGTCAGAATTGAGTTGAATTGTAGGACACCCACCTGCTGTCCAAGAATTATTTGTTGTTGTGGGGAAGTCTATACAGACACACACACACACACACACACATGGATTTGGGTCCAGGAACCTAAAAGTTTTGATAAAATATTTGTTCATGATAGACAGTTCTCAGTGTTCTCTCTCTGAAGCAGAACCTAGTCACTTTGGTAAAAGTTATAATAAAGGTGATCTAGCAACAGTGTTAGAGGAGTATATTGTATATCAGAATGTTCATATCAACTTTTCTCTTCATGAGAAAACAAAAGCAAACTTAAAAAATCAAATAAACTAAACTGTATATTTGTATTATACTCTACACTGGTAAAATCTGGAAAATGACATGTTTGTTTTTAAAGACAAAATTTTCAGATGATTCTGACTAAGGATTAAAGCTTGCTTGATGACATGAACTTGGATTCTGTATAAAATTGCTTCTAAGCTAGTAGTTTCTATGAGAAAGTGGTTTTTGTTTTGTTTTGTTTAACCCATTTAAAGTACTAGAAGTTCAGCTTCTTTGTGGTCTGGGAGTTTGGGCAATATTGGATTTATGTAAGCTCTTGTTAGTCTCTATAAACCAATCAGAACATATCTCCCTTAATTTGAGAGTCTTTATAATCTAATTTGTTAACACCCTTAGGAGGTAGGAAAATATTCCAAGCTGGAATAATGAGATTTAAGGCTTTTCTCATTTATCAGCCTACAGACTGTCTGGAGTTTGCAGCTTCAGTTCTACAACTTGAGCCACTAGTCAGAGTAGACACAGAATCACAAAAACTCACCAGTCCAGATCTCAAAGGGCTCTTCTCCTTTCCGCTGGGCACAAAATATTTTAAGTGACTTAATCTGACAAATAAACAATCAGACAAATAAAAAGAACCAATGAACCAAAAAAAATCTCTGTCATCTTTCCTCACCCAACAGAGAGATCTCATCATCCACCTGGCAGAGATCACCAAATGTCAAATCATAAAACTAGATTCCTGACCATTGCTGCTACCCATGGGAAAAACTCATCACCCCTGCACAATTAAATTCTTTTTTTTTTTTTTTTTTGGCTGCACCGAAGCTAGTTCCCCCACCATGGATTTGAACCTGGGCCCCAGGCAGTGAGAATGTGGAGTCCTAACCATTGGACCACCATTGGACCACCCCAGTTAAATTCTTTTGTACCTAGACTGCCCTCTCAGCCAATGCAGTCCAGCCTGGCCTAGTGGTCTGGTGCCCTCCTTTCATGGACCGGCTATGGAAAGGGACACAGCCCAAAAGACAAGTTAGACAAGTCACAAACACACCTGACCAATAACCAGAAACCAAAACAAAGAATCAAAAGGAAAAAGGAAGAAGCAGAGTTAGCAGAAGTAATGGCCCAGTACTTCTTAAGATTCTTTCCAGGAGTCAAGAAAAGACATTGCTTAAACAACCCTTGAGATTCTACCGCGAATCTTATCAGAAGGTAACTGGACAGAGCTTCCACTTCTGAATTCCTAGCTCTAACATAAGGGAAGAAACCTTTCAGAATCGCTAAGCCAGGCTTTCTTTGTATGGGTTTATCTGTCTTTTGAAACCTCCCAGCTCACTATCAGGTAAGGTCAGGAGAACTCATAGCAAAGTCTTAGGAAAAGGAAGAGACTCTACACAGCAGGTAACTGGCTTGTTGAATGGTCTAAAACTCGGTTGGGGTACAAACATAAAACCGTTATTATTCTCTAATCACTGCCTTCAACTCGGTTTTGTCACCTTTCCCTTTCCAGTGCCTTAATGTCTTGGGCAGGCTCATTAGCTTTCTAGTCATTCAGTATAATTTAAAACTCTAGTCGCATGTTCGTCAACTCATCATCATCATTACAGTGCCACTTCTATTCTCATCTCCACCCCACCCCCAACTTCTCCGTTTCCATCCCAAACAGGATCATCTCTGCAGCCAGATAATTGTCCATTTCCAGCTCCTTTCATATTCATTTGGGAAAAAAACAAAACAAAACAACAACAACAAAAATGCTGAACAGACAAAGGATTGAATGAAAAGGCAGACCACACTTTTCCCTTCTCTAAATTCCTTGTATCAAAGCCTGACCTGTGGAAAAGAGGGGGAAGGAATGGAAAGAGGTTCAGATTAAATCAGACTTGAGATCTCTTACTCCATATGTTTCTTTCTCTTTTGCCTCTTCTGATCTCTGACTTATCCTAGCTTCTCTCTTTGTGTCTTTGTATCTCTCTCAGGCTGCCTTACCTCCCTTCTACTCCCTCCAACTTCCTATCCCAATCCCTGCCCTGCCCTACACTCACCATGAACAGTGGAGAAGTTCTATCTGAAATCTAATGTGAGTGATTTCTTTTGAAGTTTCTCACTTGGAATCTGGGGAGGAAATTTTGTATGGAGGGATCATCAACTTTCATAGTCCCCAACATTCCTCCAAACTTTTAGACTTCTTCATGAATCTTTCTCAATTTTCACCTTGGATGAAGTGAGGATGGAAAGGAAATATGTAAGAATAGGGATGGGGTGCATTGGAGATAGGATGGAGATAGCAATGAAGATTGAGATTCACCAAGGATGAGTACTGGAACGGGATAGGAACGAACCCTGGAAGAAGCAGGAGCTGGTGATAAAGATGGATGAAACTGAAGATAAAAATGAAGATGGAGATGTGGGTGGAATGCAGACCAGATAGGGATGGGGATGGGGTGGAATCTGAGGATAGAGAGGGGGATAGAGGAGGAGAAGGATGGGAATGAAAATGAAGATGGGAAGATGGATCTGTAGGGATGGGGGAATGGAGATGAGGAGAGGAGTATAGAGATGGGGATACGAGTGGAGGTAGAATGGGAGTGGAAATTGGAATAGGATGGAATCATAAAATGTGTGGCATCAGGTTGGAGATGATGATTCTTATGAAGTCAGGATGGGAGTAGTACACTCCATAACCTCCAGTTGGTGGGGTCTCCTCATCCGGTACTCTTGAGTAGGGAACTGGCAGCATAGTGTAAACTCAGCTGGTAGCCACTGGCCTATAGGCAACTCCAAATCATAGGAGTACAGGCTGCTCCATGGTAGTACTCTCTTGCTACCCTGCCATCTCTATCCAGTTTCCTTTCTTCCTGCTCAACCAGACACAGAAGGTAGACCAAGTCCATTTCATGTCCAGCATGGGCATGAGATGCCAGTCTCCTTGTGTGATTACCTCCAATATCCCTACAAGTGATTCTCTTGGACCACCCTTTCTTGGGGAGGGGCATGAAATCTCCTCCTCCCCAGCATGAAGGGAAAAGAAAAGCCATAGCTCTTCTCCCTAGGCCAAAGACTCATATGTCTAATAACCCCCCTCATTCCCTCTCTCCTTCCTCCTTTTTTTTCTGCTTTCTTTGAGAGGGGGTTTTGGAATGGTGGTTAGGGGTAGCAGAGCTAGTGGGTTACCTCTTAAGTCCTCAAAGGGGTGGCCAGCCCTTAATTATCAGAACACCTGATGCTGCCTTGTTCTCAGCTTTGGTCCTAATGAACCTTCTAGAATAACAGGAAGAAGTCCCTTTCATCACCTTTTTATAACCATTGTCATTGAATTGATCGAGCTAAGAGAGGGTCAGACCAGATTTAACTGAGAAGTTTTTCTCTCCTCCAGCTACAGATGTGAGTGGTTTTTCCCAGTATGAACTGAGAATTATCAGAACAAGGTATGTTCTTATGAGGTAAAATCATGGATGGTGGAAGCTCTATATTGACTCTATTTGAATGTGCTCCTTGTATAAACTAAGTTACAAAATCTCCTAGGAGAACGTCCCCAAATGCTTGTAGCCTGAGGCAGTCTTCCTTCTCTCATTATGGGCATTTATTCTAGCCCTTGCCATACTTCTTGAAGGAGACTTTGGCTCCAGACTTTAGAGAATAACATTTCCAAGGAAGGTACTGGTCTATATGAGGAGGTACCCAGGGCTGGATAGTCCTCTTGGATAGCAGGTAGGTATGGGCTTCCTTTGTCCAAACCCATACTTTTCCATTGGCCAGTTTCTACACTAATACCACACTATCTTTTTAAAAATTACTTTTTACTTTTTATACAATTTTGAAAGGTTACACCCCATTTACAGTTATTACAAAATTTTGGCTATATTCCCTGTGTTGTACAATACATGCTTGTAGCCTATCTTACACCCAATAATTTGTACCTCCCACTCCCCCACCACTATATTGCCCCTCCCACCTCCCCATTGGTAATCACCAGTTTGTCCTCTACATCTGTGAGTCTGCTTCTTTTTTGTTATATTTACTAGTTTGCTGTATTTTTATATTCTGCATATAAGTGATATCATACAGTACTTGTCTTTCTCTGTCTGACTTATTTCACTTAGCATAATGCCCTCCAAGTCCATCCATGTTGCTGCAAATGGCAAAAATTTCTTTCTTTTTTATGGCTGAGTAGTATTCCATGGTACATATACCACATCTTCTTTATCCATTCATCTGCTGATGGAGACTTAGGTTGCTTCCATATCTTGGCAATTGTAAATAATGCTGCTATGAACATTGGTAATACCACACTATCTTAATTATGATAGGTTTGTAATAAATACTACTCCCTAGTAGTGTGGGTCCTACTGTCTCGGTTTTTTTCAGGAGGTAATTGGTAATTCTTTTTTTTTGTTTTGCATTTTTATAAAACTTGATTTAAAAAAATAGTATTTCAAAGTGTACGCTCACCAGAAGTACACAGTTATCAAAAATGCACACACTTTACTTGGTATCTCCAGCACCTTCAGCTTTCTGTGCCTGGTCTGTTTTGGCATCTCCATTTTCTGCAGGGTTATTCCCATCCTTACCAATATCAGCTTTCCCTTTTTTCCCTTTGGGTACCTTCTCTCTCTTCTTTGCAGGGGCCTTTTTAGGCTTGGACTCTGGCTTTGGAGGAACAGGTTTAGCAGATAACCTTGCAGATCTTCTCTGTGGTTTGTCCTTCACCTTGGCTTTATCTCTAGCATCCCCTTCAGACTTTCTCTTGGGCCTGGTTGAGACGGGACATAGACTCTGGACACGGGGATGCAATGGTGCACCAGCTTTGGTCAGTCCAGGGGTCACTTTCGCCTCTCTTCTTCACTGCTCCGGTAATTGGTAATTCTTATCCACTTACATTCCCACAAATATTTTATGACATTATTGTCATGCTGGCATTTTCTTTGGTATTGCATTGAATCTATAAATCTATTTGAAGAAACTAAATATGTTACTCTTCCAATACATAAACGTATCTTTCCATCTATTTAGGTCTTCTATAATGTCTCTCATTAAAGTTTTATCATTTTCCCTGAAGATGTCTTGCACATATTTTGGTAGACTTATTCCTAGGACTTCATTTTTTTTTTATGCCATTGTGAATTTTTTTTTTAATTTCAATTTTTGCTTTCTTACAGGAATGTATATAGAAATACAATTGATTTTTTAGTGTTGGTTTTATATCTAGCAACTGTGCTAAGTTTTAATTATTTATCTTTCCATTACTTAAGGTTTTTAAATACATATAATCATAGGATCTGCAAATAATGCCAGTTTTGTTTCTTCCTTTCCAGTCCTTTATCTTTTAAATTTTTTCCTTTTCATACATCACAGGCTATGACCTCAGGGACAATGCTGAATAGAAGTGATGATTGCAGGCATTCATGTCTTGTTCCAATCTCAAAAGGAAAGCTTTGTTGCTTGCTACAGGGTTTTTGTAAACAGCTTTTATCAGACTAAGGAAATGTCATTCTATTCTTAGTTTGTTAGGAGTTTTTGGGAATAGATATTAAATGTTATCAAATGCTTTTTCTATGTCTATTGAAACAGTCATATGATTTTTCTCTTATGATTTGTGAATGTGGTGAATCAAGTTGATTGACATTTTGAATGTTTAAACTAAAGGCATTTTATTAGTTGGATTTACACATCTGAAATTCTAAATCTTGGTTACTACTGGAACAGCGTCCACAAATTTCAGATTAATTTTTTTTTAATGTACATGTTAGAGGAGGAACTCTCTTAAATTCAACACCAAAATCTCTTTTCTGAAACCTCCAGCCAGTCTTCTCCTACAGTTACCTGAACAAAAGGGTACAGGTCAATGTTCCACTACTTTAACAATTAAATCCACTTTAGTTGTTTCCTTTAAAAGTATGCAGTAAAACTGCAAATCAAAAGAGAAAACTGGAACCATTTACAGTTTGGTTGGAAATAGAGCTTATTTCACCTTGATGCAATGTCTTTTAATACATATTTGGCAGAGTTTCCATAAATCTCAACAACTTAATTCCACTTCCTAAAATTTCATAGGAAAATTCAGTTTTTGAGCAGAAAGGTCAATCTTACTTCTTCTTTATCTGTTAGCACTTTTTAATTTTCTAAAAGAATAGTTATCAATAATTTCTAGCAATTATCATAGCTTTTTTCCTCTCTCATTAAAAAAATATCTCAAGTGTACATTGTTTCTTTAGTTTAAGTAAACAGAATTTTTGAAAGCAGAGATTAAACCTTCTGGGTGTTTAGGTGAATTGGCAGAAATCCTGACCTCTCATTCTTATATCCAGCAACCACACCCAGCAGCTGTTACACAGACACTGAAACAGCCTGTATCTCTCTAGCTTTTGAAAGACTTTGTATATCTCAAAAGTTTTGAGTCTTTGAAGGGATAAATAAAATGTGGTATATACATAGAGTGGACTATTGTTCAGCCTTAGAAAGGAAGGAAAAGGGTGGGGGAATTGAATAAAGGTGGTCAAAAGGTACAAATTCTAGTTATAAGATAAATGAGTACTGGGCATGTAATGTACAACATGGTGACTATAGTTAATGCTGTTGTATGGCATATTTGAAAGTTGCTAAGAAACTAGATCCTAAAAGTTCTCAGCACAAGGAAAAAATTTTTTTGGTAACTATATGAGGTAGTGGATGCTAACTTATTGTGGTGATCATTTCACAGTATATGTATGTCAAGTCATTATGCTGTACACCTTAAACTTATTCAGTGCTATATGTCCATTATATCTCAATAAAGGGCAAAATATTAAACTAAATTTTAAAAGGAAGGGAAGTCTGACACGTGCTATAACATGGGCGAAACTTGAGGACATTATTCTAGTGAAATAAACTGGTCACAAAAAGACAAAGAGTACATGATTTCACTTCTGCGAGGCACCTAGAGTAGTCAAATCCATAGAGACAAAAAGTAGAATGTTGGTTGCCAGGGGCTGGGTGGGAAGAAGAAATGGGCAGTTGTTTTATGAGTACAGAGTTTCAGTTTTGCAAGATGAAAAAGTTCCGGTTGCACAACAATGTGAATATACTTAACACTACTGAACTGTACACTTAAAAATAATGAAAATGGTAAACTTTGTTATGTTTTACCCTAATTAAAAATAAAAACAAAACAAAAAACATAGAGTCTATATCTGTATCATTGCATCTGGCTATTAGTTAACAAATCAGTTTTCTTTTTCCTTTGTGGCATCATCAGTATTTGTTTTTAAAGACACTACTCAATCTTTAAATAATGACAGCTGCACTTACAGCTTAACAGTATAACAGCACAGGAAATCCATTAGGGGTAGGAGTTTCATTACTAAAGATGAGTTGAGCTCTTTGCTGAGTGTAAGCTTGAACAGATTCTTTGGGGTAGATGGATCTGTGTTTCTTTAAGGGATGAATCGGGAGGTCATGATACATCTTCAAACTCCTTTCCTGCCAGTATCCACATCTCAGCTACCTCAACCTGGACAGCTCCTCTAATTATATCTGGGGTGAAATCCTTATGGCCTGGAGTGTCCATTAATGTCATAATTTGGTTTCCTACTTTGTCATGTCAATATCGATCACTACTTCCTTTTCCCTGTCTTTGCTTGTGTCATCTGAGACTGCGCATTATGTGAACAAAGATTTGCCAGCCTTTTTAGACTGCTATTTATACCTGTGCATACTTCGTTTGTTTATATTACCCAGAAGCAGCAAATGGCCCATCAATGACATCATCAACCAGACCAATGACCACCAGGCTAAGCAGCTGATCCTCTTACACTTTCTCCATTTCTGCAGTAACAAACAATGTGCAGATCTCAGTGGTTTGGAGCAAAAGGGTTTATTTTGTGCTCAGGTTAAATTTTGGCTGCAGTATTCACATTTTCTTCATTCTGGAACCCAAAAGGGTAGAGCAGTCCTTACCTTGGGCACTCTACTCATATCACAGAAGGATCAATGGTAGAACCACACAATGGCTCCTAAAGCTTCCGCTTGAAAAGCGCGTGGGTCACTTTTGCTCACATTTTATTGGCTTAAGCAAGTCCTTTGACCACGCCTGATGCCCATAGAGAATTAGAAGTATAATTCTCCCATAGGATGGGGCAACAAATAATTGAAACCAATGACATAGTGTGCTAATGCTATGTTTAAGATTTTTGTATTTATATTTAGGGGTGAGATTGGCCAGCCTATAATCTTCCTTCCTCAAAGTGTCCTTGTCGTGCTCGCTGCGGCAGCACATATACTAAAATTGGAAAGTGTCCTTGTCAGGTTTTGGCATCAAGGTTATGATGGCCTCATAAAATCACATGGAAAGTGTTCCCTCTTCATTAGTTCTCTGGAAATATTTGTGTGAGATTAGAATCATGTCTTCCTTGGATGTGGGATGGAACTGACCAGTGGCAGTCAATCTGCCATCTGACTTCTGTTTGGTTAGCACTGATGGAGCATTCCTCCTACAGCAGCTCTTTCACATCCTGTGAAAACAAACAATGATATTCACTAGCACCCAGCAAAGCGGATATGAAATGTCACTTCTTCTGGTCATATGATTATTGCCGTTGTTAAATCCAGCCTATTTCCAATTCCAACAAAGAGAGAAGCTCATGATGGCTTTGCAGTTATTAAAGCTAACACCACTCTATGTTAACCCCTCCTAAAATACCAACAGGTCAGTGAGAGTCTCAAGGAAAGCTCCCCTCAGGAAGTTCCGGTTTCAGCAGGAGGATGTAAAGAGGGTCCCTCTGCCTTTCACATACTGCACACAAGAGGATGAACTTATTGCTCTTGTTCCAGCTTATTCCTTTGCTGCTCATGAATCTGTTATATTTATTCCTTATTCTACTTGGTGTGATGCATAATTGTAGACCATTGTGGAAAAACAGGAATTTTTCACCTCTGGAGGAGTAAAATTTTCTATGGTCCTTTATGCTCTGTATATGCCTTACTTTTTGCTGTAGCCACCCCCTCTGCCCCCACCCCAAAAATGTACTATTCTTTAAAAATCTTATACTGACTTTCCGTGTAGAAATGCTACTCAGAACGTGGTTTGTGAACCCAGCAGCATGGGTGTTACCCAGGAGCTTCTTAGAAATGCAGAATCCCATGGACTTCCCTGGTGGCACGGTGGTTAAGAATCCGCCTGCCGATGCAGCAGACAAGGATTCTAGCCTGGGAAGATCCCACATGCCACGGAGCAACTAAGCCTGTGCGCCACAACTACTGAGCCCGTGTGCCACAACTACAGAAGCCTGTGTGCCTACAGCCCGTGCTCCACAACAAGAGAAGCCATTGCAGTGAGAAGCCCGCACACCGCAATGAAGAGTAGCCACTGCTCACCGTAACTAGGGAAAGCCCATGCGCAGCACCAAGATCCAACACAGCCAAAAATAAATAAATATATAAATAAGAAATGCAGAATCCCCAGACCTGTGGATTCAGAGTCTGCATTTTAGCAAGATGCCCAGGGGTCTGTGAGCACACTAAAGTTTAAGTGCTCTAGCTCAGGGGTCCGCAACTGCTCCCCACCTCCACCAGCCGCACTGCAGGAGGTGAGCGGCGGATGAGCGAGCGAAGATTCATCTGCTGCTCCCCATCGCTCCCCATCGCTCGCGTTACCACGTGAACCACCCCCACTCCCACCCCCGTCCATGGAAAAATTGTCTTCCACGAAACCGGTCCCTGGTGCCAAAATGTTGCGGACCGCTGCTTTAGCTGATGCCATGGCCCTTTACCTTTGCCAGGTCACACTACTGCTTTTGTCCCCCACCCCCCATCAATGCTTTTCCTCTGACAATCCTGTCTGCCAAATTCAGGAAAGGACACCAGGAGACTGCTGTCATGAAAATTTGACATTGTGCTTTGTGGGTTTTTTTTTAATCCCTTATAAAAGCACTATTTATTTTAAGAACTCTTTTATTGTGAAATATAACACATGTTAAAGTGCATAAAATATAAATGTAAAGTACAACTAATTCTTTTTTGTAATCAAAATGCATTTTTGTAGTCTTTCAGCATTTTTTAAAATAGAGATATTGTTGATATACAATATTATATTTGTTTCAGGTGTACTACATAGTGATTTGACATTTTTGTACATTATTAAATGGTCACCAAGATAAGTCTAGTTACCATCTGTCCCCATACAAAGTTATTACAATATTATTGACCATATTCCTTATGCTGTTTATTACATCACTGTGGCGTATTTATTTTCTAACTGAAGGTTTGTATTTCTTAATCCCCTTCACCTATTTCTCCCCCACTCCACCCCTCCCCTCTGGCAACCAGCCATTTGTTCTTTGTATCTATGAGTCTGCTTTCATTTTGTTTTGTTTGCTTGTTTTTTAGATTCCACATATAAGTGAGATCATGTGTTATTTGTCCTTCTCTGTCCGACTTATTTCACTTAGCATAATACCCTCTAGATACATCCATGTTGTCACAAATGGCTAGATTTCATTTTTTATGGCTAATATTCCATTGTATATATATACCACATCTTCTTTAGCCATTCATCTATTGATGGGCACTTAGGTTGCTTCCACATCTTGGCTATTGTAAATAATGGTGCAATGAACATTGGTTTGTATGTATCTTTTTGAATTAGTGTTTTTGTTTTCTTTGGGTAAATACTCAGAAGTGGAATTGCTGGATCATATGGTAATTCTATTTTTAATTTTTTGAGGAACCTCCATACTGTTTTCCCTAGGGCAACCACCAATTTACTTTCCCACCAACAGTGCATGAGGGTTCCCTTTTCTCTTATTTGTTGTCTTTTTGATGTACAATGACTAATTCTAATGTGAACATTCATTTAACCACCACCCAGATCAAAAAATAGAACTAGCTAGCACCCCCAAGGCAGCCTCTCACCCATACAAGACTTCCCTCCAGATCACATGGCCCTTTCTATCCCTAGAGGTAACTATGATCTTGAATTTTATGTTAATTACTTGTTTGTTTTTCTTTGTAGTTTTATCACATATATATGTCTCTAAACAATATAGTTATTTTGGCTTGTTTTTTTGAACTTTATACAAATGTTATCATTTGTATCTTGCTTCATGCACTCAGGGGACAAGATTCATTTGTGGTGTTGTAGTTCATTCATTTTCATTGCTGAATAGTTTTCCATCTTATGAAATGTTACAATATATTTATCTATTCTGCTGTGGATGGACAATAGGATTGCTGAGGTTATTGTAAAAATGCTGCTATTATTGGTCCTACACAATTATTCTGGTGAACACGTGCACAAATCCTCCTGGGAAGTTATCTCAAATTTTTTGGCTCACTTATCCCTAAAAGACTTTGAAAAAGTATATATTATCTCATACATTTCTTTTAAATAGACTTCATATTTCAGGGCAGTTTTAGGTTCCCAGCAAAACTGTACAGAAAGTACAGAGTTCCCATATACCTCCAGCCCCCAACACATGCACAGCCTCCCCTACAGTCAACATCCCACACCAGAGTGGTGCATTTGTTCCGACTGATGAACCTACACTGACGCATCATTATCTCCCGAAGTCCATAGCTTACGTTAGGGTTCACTCCTCCCATGGCACAGTCTATCAGTTTTGATGAATGTATATTGACATGTAACAACCAACTAAGGTATACAGAATAGTTTCACTATCCTAAAAACTGTCACGCATGTTTAAGTTGATATCTAAAACTTTCCTTGTAAGTTGAATAGTTGCAAAGGATTTAATTTCTGAAGTACTATAAACATTGACATTTAAAAATAAAACTATTATAACACTCTTCTCTAATACTATCTAAATACCAAGAATCTAAATACCATCACAATTTTTAAACTTTTTATTTTGAAATAACTTCAGATTTACAGAAAATTTGCAAGAATAGTACAAAGAATCCTCTATACCCTTCAGACTCCTCAAATGTTAACATTTTACCACATTTGCTTTATCTGTTTATCTACCCCTAAATAGTGCAGATTTCCTGAAACAAGGACATTCTCTTTTATAACTGCAATATAAGTATCATAATCAGGAAATTAATACTGATACAATACTAAATGGCTTTATTCTTTGCCAATTATACTAATAACATTCATTATAAGCAAAGAAAATCTAGGACCATGAGTTACATTCAGTTGTCATGTCTCAATTCTTCTTTATTCTGGAACAATTCCTCAGTCGTTCCTTGTCCTTTATGATCTTGACATTTTTGAAGAGTACATTTTGAAATGTCTTTTAATTTGGGTTTGTTATGACGTTTCCTCATGACTAATTAAGGTTATGCATTTTTTGGCAGGAGAACAGGGTAAGTGATGTGCCCTTCTCAGTGCATTGTATCAGAAGATGTATGATATCTGGTGTCCTTTTACTGATGATATTAACTTTCACCACAAATTTCTTCACTATAAAGATAAAAAATAAAAATATAATTTTATTGATATGCTAAAAATATTTTTATTGATATGCTAAGAAAGAGAAAATGAAATCATATTAAATGCTCAATAAAACCACAAAAGGCAGAAAAAGAGGAGAAGGTAAAAACAGGAACAAAGAACAAGGGCAACAAATAGAAAATAGTAATAAATATGGTAGATATTAATCCAATTATATCAATAATCATTTTAAATTTCAATGGTCTAAATACACCAATTAAGAGATTGTCAGTGTAGATAAAAGAACATAATTATATGTTTCTACAAGAAACCCACTTTAATTTTTCTTGGTATAACATACTTTCACTTTAGCAAGAGAGAAGGAGTACGAAGACACTTGAAGGAGATCAGAAGTTATGTTCCATACTCCAACTTGATTTTCCCAACTGGATGGGATTAAGAAACCCACTCTAAATATAAAGACACATATAGATTAAAAGTAAAGGTGTAGAGGAAGATATACCATGCTAACACTAATCAAAAGAAAGCTGGAGTAGCTGTATTAATTTAAGACATAGCAAACTTCCAAGCAAGGAAAATTATCAGGCATAAAGAGGGGCATTACATAACGATAAAAGGGTCAATTCTCCATGAAGACGTAACAGTCCTTCTTGTGTATGCACCTAACAACAGAGCATCAAAGTATGTGAGTCAAAACTGATTGAACTACAATGTTTGAAATAAATGAATCCACTTTCATAGTTGGAGACTTCAATACTTCTCCATTAGAAATGGACAGATACAGCAGGCAAATCAGTAAGGACATAGGTGAACTCTATAGCACCATCAGTCAACTGCATATAATTGACATCTATAGACTAATTCATCCAACAATAACACAAAACACATTTTTCATAAGCTCACATGGAACAAGACAGACCACATTCTGGACCATAAAACACACCTTAACAAATGTAAGAGACTAGAGATCATACAACGTCTGCTCTCAGACAACAATGGATTTAAACTAGAAATCAATAACAGAAAGATAGCTGGAGAATTCCAAGATACTTGGAGGTTAAAGTTACAGTTTTTCCTTTCACGATCAATCAGTACTTTGTGGGGAGAATCTTTGAGACTATGTTAAGTTTACCCATTAGTTTTAGTATCTTTTGAGGATTCTTGCCTGAATCAATTATTACTATTATGGTTGCCAGATAGTAATTCATAATTAAATCACCCTTCTACATTTATTAGTTGGCATTCTACTGAAAGGAATAGTTTCTCCTTCTCCTTCGTTTATTTATTTATGTATAACAGTATCAACTCATGGATTCCTATTTTACTCAGTGCATGCTAATCCATACTCTCACTTATTTTGATGATTGCAATGTCCCATATTTGGCCAGAGGGAGGCACTTTAATCTAGCTCCTGTGTCCTGTTGACATGTCACCATCCTTCCTTAAGTACTTTCTTAATTTCTGCCACAAAAAGATTGTCCAAGTTCATGTGTGTTTTCCCAACCCCAGGCTTCAAGTGTTGGTTTCTCTTAGTGTGGATCTAAAGCAAGATCTAAACACTAGAGGAGCTCCTTGCTACTAAGGTGTTACTGTTTTTAGACCCTCTTAGTGGACCAAGCTAAGAAATATGTATATACATACACACATGTCCAAACCATGAATTCATATTAACACTTCCAACTTTAATCCAATAACACAGGGTTCATTCTATCCTTTCTTCTTTTCGCATTTGTAACTTCCTTCTCCAACAGTGAGAAACCTGGCTTATATATTCAATCCTGGAATGCACAGAAAGAGAAGTTTCAAAATCTCTAGCCCATACCATTGCAAAAAAACAAACCAGATCTCGATATTAAACAGAACTCCATATTTCTGTTTTTCTTTGACTGGAGAGTTTGTACATATAATTCTGTGTTCAAAAGCCGTCTGAATTAGCTCTATTTTTCTTCTTCAGTGTGGTTATGTTTTTCATTTAAAATGCATTTAGTCTCATTTGTTTCTTTGTATTCCATTGTAGGTTTCCCCTATTTTTGGTTTTTTGTTTGTTTCTGCTTTTAGTATATAAAACATTAGGATGATTCCAAAACTCAGAACTGTACCAACAGGCCCACTCAGCAAAGCATCTCTCCCCTTTGTCATTCTCTTTACCCTACTTCCAGCCCCACATTCTTTCCACCCCATCCTACCCACCCAGTGTCGGTCACCAGTCTCATTTATTTCTGTTCTCTCCATGCTATGCTTCTTTCGCACAAATAAACAGATGCATGCATATTTTCTTGTTTTCACTCTTTCTTACACAAAAGGTAGTATACTGTAGATACTCTTTTGCACTTTGCTTTTTCCACTTAATATATTCTGGAAATTATTCTGTATCTGTTCATATACATTCTTTCTTACAGTAGCATAGTATTCGTGTGTGTGGATGTACCATAATTTATTCAGTCACTTTCCTGTATGGCATTTATGGTGCTTTCAATATTTTGCAATTACAAACAATCCTGCAATGAATAAACTAGTCCATAAGTATCTTTGTATTGTTTGAGGCATATCTTCTGTAGGTGAGATAAATGGGTCACGAGATAAATGCATATGCAGTTTTGATAGATATTGCCAAATTCCCCTCTGTAGGGCTGTACCAATTTGCATTTCCGTCAGCAGTGTATAAGGATGTCTGTTCCCCTACAGCCTCACCAACAGAAACGTGTCATGAGTTTTAATTTTTACCAGTCCGATGGGTGAGAAATGGAATCTCAGAGTAGGTTTACTTTGCATTTTCTGTTATTATGAGTAAGTTTGAATATGTTTTCGTATGTTTAAGGGCATTTTAATATTTTTTTGTGAATTGTCTTTTTGTGTGTTTTGCTCGTATTACTAACAGGTTTTGTTCTTATTTCCTTCAATTCTTTCTCAGAAAAAAATGCATATACTTCTTTAAAAGATGTTAATAATAACTATCACTTAAACCAATATTTCTTATCTGATTCATTTTCATTTCACTTTAGATGAAAGTGTATATAAAATTTCAAATTTAGAAAGTTGTTTTTACAAAATTAAAATAGCAATTTCCAACTTAAATCTATCAAACATTTCGCTTTTAAAAAAATTTTTGGTCACACCCTGTGGCTTGCGGGATCTTAGTTCCCCAACCAGGGATCGTACCCACACCCTTGGCAGTGAAAGCTCGGAGTCCTAACCACTGGAATGCCAGGAAATTCCCTCAATCATTTCATTATTAAAAAACCATTTTAAGGAAATTCCTTGGTGGTCCAGTGGTTAGGATTCTGCGTTTCCACTGCAGGGGGCCCAGGTTCAATCCATGGTAGCCACGTGACCAAAAAAAAGAAAACATTTAAAAATGATTGGAGGAAAACGGTTGGAAAGTAGTGACCACTGAAAGACTCATTCAATGCAGTGACAGAGTTCTTTAGTGCAAACTAGTCATTCTTTCAAATAACAGCATATCTAACATATATATACATATATACATATTAGAAAGAGAGAAATGTTAGAAAATAAAATTAAAAAAGAATACACATACACGCACACACACTGCCTTAATAACAATTTTCTATTCTTCATTTTGATTACAAAAGGCTTCAAAAGAAAACTCGTAGACTTAACCAGTTCTGTTTGCCAATGTCTTTTATGTCTTCTTTATAACTTGACTTGCTAAATTCTCCCAATATTGTGAGTGCCCTACTGTCAGTCATGGGTAGGCTATGGTTTTTAAGTGTTTTGATACTTTCAAAGAATAGTACAAATGACTTAATACAAGGACTTGCACATGGCTACCAAAGCAGCTGGAAATTTTGATAACGTGATTTTTGCCTGTTCTTTTAAAGAATTATGCTTGGCACACAGAGGTAAAACTATGACTACCTCAATAATCTACTGGAGTCGCTCTGCATTAATTTCATCTATATGTGGTACTTCAACATCTCCAGATGCTACGACATTTTACATAAAACTCTGGTTTATCTATCACAACTAAAATTCAGAAATGATTTGCTCAAGCATATAAAATACATAAGCTAAAGCTATCTTGTCAGGTTCTCAAACCCATATTTTGAAATCACAGGAATGTCACTATGAAAGACACACACAAAATAAGTCAAAGAATTACATATCTTATTGATTTTAAAAATTACTCATTGCTGATTTCTTGGATAAGTCACCAACAGCACAGGCAACAAAAACTAAAATAAACAGGTGAGACTACATTAAAGAGTTTCTGCACAACAAAGGAAACAATCAGTAAATTGAAAAAACCTACAGAATGGGAGAAAATATTTGCAAATCATATATCTCATAAGGGACTAATATCCAAAATATTAGAACTATACTATATATATATTATATATATATATAGAACTATATGTAAAGAACTCATACAGCTCAATAGCAAAAAAAGAAAACAATCCATTTTTTAAATGGGCAAAGGATCTGAATAGACATTTTTCCAAAGAGGACATACAAAAGGCCAATAGGTATATGAAAAGGTGTTCAGCATCACTAATCATCAGGGAAATGCAAATCAAAACAATGAGATATCTCCTCACACCTGTTAGGAAGCCTTTTATCAAAAAGACCAGAGATAACAAACGTTGGTGAGGACGTGGAGAAAAGGGAACATTTATACACTGTTGGTGGGCATGTAAATTGGTACAACCATTATGGATAACAGTATGGAGGTTCCTCAAGAAATTAAAAATCAAACTACCAAATGGTCCAGCAATCCCACTCCTGGGTATATATCTGAAGGAATTGAAATCAGTATCTTGAAGGGATATCTACACATGCATGTTTTCTACAGCATTATTCACAGTAGTCAAAACATGGAAATACTTAAAATCTGTAATTTAAAAAAAAAAAAAAAACAAAACAGCAAACAAAAGTCCAGGACCAGACAGCTTCACTGGGGAAATTCTACCAAACATATAAAGAACTTATACCTATCCTTCATAAATTATTCCCCCAAACTGAAGTGGGAACACTCCCAAATTCATTCTATGGAGGCCACCATTACCCTGATACCAAAACAAGACAAAGACACTACCAAAAAGGGAAATTTTGGGCCAATATCTTTCGTGAATATAGATGCAAAAATCTTCAAAAAAATATTAGCAAACTGAATCCAACAGTATATAAAAAGGATCATTCACCATGATCAAGCTGAATTCATTCCAGGGTCACAAGGATAGTTCAACATACACAAATCAATCAATGTGATACACCATATTAACAAAAGGAAAGACAAAAACCACATAATCATTCAATAGATACAGAAAAAGCCTTTGACAAAATTCCACATCCATCCACGATAAAAACTCTCATCAAAGTGGGTTTAGGGGGAACATATCTCAACATAACAAAGGCCATTTATGACAAACCCACAGCCAACATAATGTTGAAAAGCTGAAAGCCTTCCTTCTAAAATCAAGAACAAGACAATGATTTCTCTCTCACCACTCCTATGGTATTGGCACAAAAGCGACACATAGATCAATGGAACAGAATAGAGAGCCCAGAAATAAACCCACATACCTACAGTCAATTAATCTACAACAAAGCACTCAAGAATATGGAGAAAAGACAGTCTCTTCAAGTGGTGTTGGGAAAGCTGGGCAACTACATGTAAAACAATGAAATTAGAACATTTCCTCACACCATGTACAAAAATAAACACAAAATGGTCTAAAGACCTAAATGTAAGACCCGACACCATAAAACTCCTAGAACAGAACATAGGCAAAACATTCTCTGACATAAATTGTAGCAATATTTTCTTAGATCAGTCTCCCAAGGCAGAAGAAATAAAAGCAAAAATAAACAAATGGGACTAATCAAACTTAAAAGCTTTTGCACAGCAAAAGAAACCATCAACAAAATGAAAAGACAACCTACAGAATGGGAGAAAATATTTGCAAACAATGCAACTGAAAAAGGGTTAACATCCAAAATATACAAACAGCTCATACAACTCAATATTGAGAAAACAAACAACCCAATCAAAAAATGGGCAGAAGACCTAAATAGACATTTTTCCAGAGAAGACAAACAGATGGCTAACAGGCACCTGAAAAGATGCTGAAAATTGCTAACTACTAGAGAAATGAAAATTAAAACCAAAATGAGGTATCATCTCACACCGGTCAGAATGGCTAGTATCAAAAAGTCTACAAATAATAAATGCTTGAGAAAAAGACAAAAAAAACAAAACAAACAAAAAAAGACACACACACACAAAAATAATAATAATAATAATAAATGCTTGAGTGGGTGCGGAAAAAAGAGAACCCTCCTACACTGCTGGAGGGAATATAAAGTGGTGCAGCCACTATGGAAAATAGTATGAAGGTTCCTTAAAAAACCAAAAACAGAACTACCATATGATCCAGCAAGTCCACTACCAGGTATATATCTAGAAAAAAGCAAAAACTCTAATTCAAAAAGATACATACACCCCAATGTTCACAGCAGCACTATTTACAATGGCCAAGACATGGAAGCAACCCAAGGGTCCATTAACAGATGATTGGCTTAAGAAGATGTGGTATATATATTATATAATTATATATATATAATACTCCAATATATATAATGGAATATTACTCAGCCATAAAAAAGAATGAAATATTGCCCTTTGCAGCAACCTGGATGAACCTAGAGAATATTATACTTAGTCAAATAAGTGAGACAGAAAAGGAAAAATACTATGATATCACTTATATGTGTAATCTAAAAAGTAATAGAAATTAATCTATATACAAAACATAATAGGGAACCCTGCTCAATATTCTGTAATATCTTAAATGTGAAAAGAATTTGAAAAAGAATAGATACATGTATATGTATAATTGAATAACTTTGCTGTACACCTGAAACTAACACAACATTGTTAATCAACTATGCTCTAATATAAAATAAAAATTTAAAAAAAAACAGAAACAAACTCACAGACATAGAAAACAAACTTATAGTTACCAAAAGGGGAATAAGGGACAAATTAGGAGTATGGGATTAACAGATACAAATTACTATACATAAAATAGATAAGCAACAAGGATTTACTGTACAGCACAGGAATTATACCAAATATCTTGTAATAATCTATAATGGAACATAATCTGCAAAAAAACCAAATCACTATGCTGTACACCTGAAACTAACACAATATTGTAAATCAACTATACTTCTTTTTTTCAAATTAATTTTTATTGGAGTATAGTTGATTTACAATGTTGTGTTAGTTTCTGCTGTACAGCAAAGTGAATCAGTTATACATAGATTCTTTTCCCATATGGGTCATTACAGAGTATTGAGTAGAGTTCACTGTGCTATACCGTAGGTTATACTTCACTTTTAAAGAAGAACATCCATTAGAACTTCCACTTCTGGCTGTAATGGAATAATTGTAACTAGATATGACCTGTTTCCATAAACAACTAGAAAACTGAAGAAAATATATTTTGCAATGGTTTTCAGTCAATAGACAGGATGAGATTGTGATCCCTAAGAGGAAAAAAACAAACTTAGTAAGCACTATGATCATTCCAGTTTTCTACCTTCAAGGAGGGTAAGCCCAAACAAAGCATGATAATCTTGCTGAGTTGAAATTTTTAAAAATGAAGCAGATGAAATTCATGGCACAAAGCACTGAAGAGGAGGGAGCTTCTCAGAGAGAGCTCTAGAGGAATGTGTCTGAACAAGTTTTTTTTTTAGTATTACCATCCACCTCCTCCACCAAAAGAGCCTTTCACCTGGTTGTCCTAATGAAGTAGACATTTTTTCTATTGTTCCCACCCTGTGAAATTTTAATACCACAGATATGCTGTATAACTGTGATGTACAGTATGTATATCTGTGCTTTATACATAAAAAGAATAAGATTTTTTCACCCCCCTCCAAACCAATTTTTGCCCCTTTGGGGGCAATATTATCCCTGTTGAGAATGTATGCCCTAGAATAAAGTTTACTCTAGACCCACCTTAAAACAGTTTAAAATAAGACTCAGAAGCATTATGATGATCTACAGATCATTTTTCTACTTGCCAGAACAAAACTCAAGACTCTTTGAAGGAATATAACAAAATCCAGTTACTCAACAATGTAAAAGTCATACTAATCAAATTTAGACATATGAAGAAGCAGAAGAATGTGGCCTATGACCAAGAGAAAAATCAGTCAATAGAATAAATCCAGAAGTGGCAGAGATGATGGAATTAACAGACAACTACTGTAAAAAGAGGTACTACAAACATTATGAAGATGCTCAAGGAAAAATATGAACAAAATGAGGAAGAAGATTCTTGCTTCATAATCAATTTCCTTGAGTTTGCTTTATTGTTGCCTTGTTTTATATGTTGTTTTTGAGAAGCCTGATGTTAGTCTAATTCTATTGGCTTGCATGTTATTTTATCTTTTTGCTTGGAGTCTTTGAGGTTTTTTCTTTATGTTTAAAGCATAGTAGGGACTTCCCTGGTGGCTCAGTGGTTAAGAATCCGCCTGCCAATGCAGGAGACACAGGTTCAAACCCTGGTCTGGGAAGATCCCACATGCCGTGGAGCAACTAAGCCTGTGCGCCACAACTACTGAGGCTGCACTCTTGAGCCCATGAGCCGCAACTACTGAGCCCATGCCACAATTACTGAGCCCGTGCCACAATTACTGAAGCCTGCATGTCTAGAGATCATGCTCCACAACAAGAGAAGCCACCACAATGAGAAGCCCACGCACTGCAACGAAGAGTAGCCCCCACTCGCTGCAACTAGAGAAAGTCCACATGCAGCAACGAAGACACAACACAGCCAAAAATAAATAAATAAATAAATTTATTTTAAAAATAAAGAAAGAAAGAAAGCATAGTAGTTTTACTAGGATATGTCCTATAGTTGATCATTCTAAGTTGATTTTCCCTGGCCTATACAGTTTGTAGAATCAGGTCTTCTCTTTCCAGACATTTTTGTGGATTGTAATTTTAAATACTAGCTCTGTGCAACTGTTTTATTTATTTTCTTCTTCAAGGATTCTAATTATATGTACATTGTTTCTTCCCTTTCTGTCTTCCATTTCAACTACTTTCTCTCTGACCCTTTTTACTTTTAAAGAGAGCAACAACCCACCAAACTGGTATACAGATTACCTCCAAGTGGAGACATCTGAGCTACAGCAGATGCAGAAAGAAATCTTATCTGAACTTCCCTTATCTGACTAAAGCAGAGCTTTAAGAGAGACAGCTACCACAAAGCCCCCCTAGAGAGAGGTCTCCATTCAGGTGGGCACTGACCTTGGGCACCAGGACATTCCTAAAAAAAAATTGTGTAAATAAGACTTATTAGAACCTTCCATCCTTTGAAGTCCTAACCCTCTCACTCACCCCCTTATTAGGCTGGTACATAAACCTCTATCTCTAGCTGTTCAGGGAGCTAATCTCTCCATAGGGTATGCATGCATGCATAATAAAGGTTTCCCCTCTTAATCTATTGCCAGTTCATTTGCAGGCCCTCGACTAGTCAGATCTAAGTCGGTAGAGAAGTTTTTCCTTCCAATGCTTCTCTCTCTATTTCATTTTCACCCTCTTGGTTTTTCCTTTCTTCAATGCCTCTTATAACATTTCCATTTGAGCTTATTTCCCCTTGGGCACCTTGTAATTTAGTCTTCATTTTTGAAATGATTTTGTCTTTTTCTTCTTTACTGAGTTCAATCAATTCTTTTCATTTATTTCTTTGGAGGGGTGTGTGTCCATTTCTGTTTTTAATTTTTGTATTTCTATTTCAGAGTGATTTTTCATATCCTCAAATGCTTCTGCAAAGAATTAATTCAGTTCGGTGTGTGGTGTTACAGTTTTCTTCTACTTCAAGGCTGCTTTTCTTTGGAGGGTGAGGAGGGAAAGATGTGGAAATGTTCATCACCAGAGCTATTTTGATTCTAATTTTTTGTTTCTTACAGATACTTTGATCAATTTAATCTATCTTCACCTATTCATTTTTTGGATTGGTCTAAGGGTGGTCTAAGACTGTTAGTTCAATGGTACTCCCGTCTGTCAGAGTAGTGATGTACAGTTTTTTATATGTAGCAATTCTCAAAGTGTGGTTCAGGGACCCCTAAGGGTCCTCAATATCTTTCAGGTAGCTACAAAGTCAAAACTATTTCCATAATAGTACAAATATTTGCCTCTTTCACTCTGATTCTCTCACTAGTATCTGAAGTTTTCTAGAAGCTACACAATGTGATATTTCAACAGATTGAATGCAGATATAGAGATAAGAGAATCAGCTGTCTTCTCTTAAGCCAGCCATTAAAGAGATTTTTTAATGTAAAAATAATGCCACTCTGGGACTTCCCTGGTGGTGCAGTGGTTAAGACCCCATGCTCCCAATGCAGGGGACACTTGTTCCATCCCTTGTCAGGGAACTAAGATCCCGCATGCTGCACGGTATGGCCAAAAACAAACAAACAAACAAACAATGCCACTCTTCTCATGAAATTTTTTGTTTTGAAAAATATAGTTGTTTTTCATAAAAATATTAGTTATGTTAACATACAATAAGTTTATTACTGTTGCTTTTAAATTAATTTCTAAAATATTTTTAAATTCTCAGTTTTAATATCAAATATAGTAAATAGTAGTAGACATAACCCACAAATACAAAAGGTCTTCAAGGTTCTCAAATTTTAAAAGTGTAACAAAGTCCTGAGACCAAAAAATTTGAGAACAGATACTTGAATGTGTGCGTGTGTGTGTGTGTGATGGTAGTTTTTTATTCTGCAATTTTTTGTGCTCTGTTTTGTGTTGCATGGTTCATCATTTTTCTCTTTTGATTATTTTCCTCTTCAACATCTAATCTTCAAAGGGTGCCTCTCCCTTCCTTTTTTGCACTCTCTTCCCCCGGAAGCATTACTTCTCTGAGATTGTCTCCCTAGTCCTGCAATGCCTTTTTATATCCCTTCCCATGGTCAGGACTCTGATCTACCAGGATTCTTTTTCAGTATTTTTCCCCTTAATAGCAATTTTAGATCAATCTTTGACCTGCTGTTATCTGTCCCCTCTTCTGCAGTTTTTCCTGGGCTGCCCTTGCTCTCCACAAAGATTTGCAGTAGGATCATGAAAGATCTCACTAGGATTTGCTTTTGCTTTTCTAATTATAGGTAATTTGAAATTAGGGCACTCTCTGTCATCTAGTTATGCTGAGAGTGTAGGTTTTGTCTTATTGTTTTCTTGTTCTATATCAGGAGTCAGGAAACTTTTTCTTAAAGGTCCAGATAATAACATTTTAAGCTTGCAAGCCATACTATCTCTATCACAACCACTCAACCCTGCCATTGCAGCATGACAGCAGCCATAAAGACAATGTCTAAATGAACGGGTATAGCTGTGTTCCAGTAAATCTTTATTTACAAAGACAGTTGCTCAGCCCCTAGGACATCATTTGCTGACTCCTCTTTTATAATGATATTTGGAATGTAAAGAGATTCATATTTAGGTAGCCACTATTATCCTTTGCAACACAGTTGTTCACATTGCTTTATAGGGGTTCTTTATATATGCAAAATAAGAGTCTTTCTGTGGTAGACATAGAGATGCACTGCCCAGATGCCCTTTCAGGCAGGACTTGTTTTCCAGCTGCAGGGAATGCATTAAGCAGACAGCTTCCAGCTGTCAGCTATTTCAGGATCTGCCACATCTGCAGGGGGCTGTCTGCCCAAGGTCGGACACATCCCAGTGCAATCCATATCTGGTGATTGAAGGGGGCTGTGGGATCTTAAGACCCAGCTATTTGGCCTAACATTGAACACTTTGATGTGCATTATATGTTCCAGAGCTCCCTGCTGGGTATGTAGGACCTACATCATAGTTCAAGTTCTTTCTCTGCCCAATCCTGCTTCCTCCCCATTCCTTTCACAAGTGTTGATCTCTAGTAAACTTCTTGCACCTCAAATTCCTTCTCATCTGGTTCTGGAAAATCCAATCTGTGACACCCTTGTTGGTTATATGGATTGCAAATATCTTCCTCTGTGACTTATGATTGGTTATGCTACATTTTCCCCCAATATAGTCCAACTTAACCACTATCATCTATTTACCTTAAGTTGTTCTCTCTCCTTCCTTAAAGATTTAACACCTGGTTTGCTGTCTCTCTCTGCAATGCTACTCCTGTGGTAATTCCTGGTAATTTCAGTATGCACAGAGATGGTCCTTCTAATGACTTGGTCTCACAGTTCCTTTGCATCCTCTCCTCCAGTGGTCTTTTTATTCATCTATCTCTACCTCAGCCATTCATTCCCACAGTCATACCCTAGATCTTGTCATTACAAATGACTGCAACCCCTCTATCATCTCAATTTCATATACCCCACTCTCCAGTCAACTCCTCCTGTATTTCCAGCTCACACCTTCTAATGCTCCAACTCGAGTGATCCTTTGGTCTCACCATTACCTACAATCCATTAATCTTACCACCTTTTCATTGTCCTAGATCCCCTTATATACTTCTTTCCTTCCTGTTATGGACAATTTGTGTTCCTCCAAAATTCATATATTGGAAATTCCCTGGCAGTCCAGTGGTTAAGACTTGGTGCTTTCACTGCCGAGGGCCCAGGTTAAATCCCTAGTCAGGGAACTAAGATCCCATAAGCCACATGGTGTCGCCAAAAAAACCAAAAAACAAAAAAGAAACTTCATATTTTGAAGCCCCAACCTCCAATGTGACTGCATTTGGAGATAGGGCCTTTAAGGAGACAATTAAGATTAAATGAGGTCATAAGCCGACAAGGGCTTAATTCCAAAATATACAAACATCTCTTGCAGATCCATAACAAAAAAACAAACAACCCAATCAAAAAAATGGGCAGAAGACCTAAATAAACATTTCTCCAAAGAAGACATAGAGATGGCCAATAGGCACATGAAAAGATGCTCAACATTGCTAATTATTAGAGAAATGCAAGTCAAAACTACAATGAGGTAACACTTCACACTGGTCAGAATGGCCATCATTAAAAAGTTTACAAACAACAAATGCTGGAGAGGGTATGGAGAAAAGGGAACCCTCTTACACTGTTGGTGCAAATGTAACTAGGTGCAGCCACTGTGGAGAACAGTATGGAGGTTCCTCAAAAACCTAAAAATAGAGCTGCCATATGATCCAGCAATCCCAATCCTAGACATATATCTAGACAAAACTATAATTCAAAAAGTTACATGCACACCTATGTTCATAGCAGCACTATTTACAATAGCCAAGACATGGAAACAACCTAAATGTCCATCAACAGATGAATGGATAAAGAAGATTGGTACATAATATACAATGGAATATTACTCAGCCCTAAAAAAAAGAATGAAATGATGCCATTTGCAGCAACATGGATGGACCTAGAGATTATCATACTAAGTGAAGTAAGTCAGAAGGAGAAAGGCAAGTACCATATGATATCACTTACATGTGGAATCTAGAGTAACACAGATGAACTTATCTATGAAACAGAAACAGACTCACAGACATAGAGAACAGACTTGTGGTTGCCAAGGGGGGTGGGAGGAGGGTTGGATTGGGAGTTTGAGACTAGCAGATGCAAACTATTATGTGTAGAATGGATAAACAACAAGGTCCTGCTATATAGCACAGGGAACTATATTCAATAGTTATATTGACTATATAGTTATATTCAATAGACCATAATGGAAAAGAATATGAAAAGAATATCTATCTTTCTATCTATATCTATATCTACCTATATATATATCCAAATCACTTTGCTGTACATCAGAAACAAACACAACATTGTAAATCAGCTATACTTCAATTGTTAAAAAATGAGGTCATGAGGTTGGTGTCTTCATCAGAAAAGGAAGAGACACCAGAGGTCTCTCTCTCTCTCTCCACAAGCATAAGAAAAGCCATGTGAGAACACAGCAAGAAGGCAACTGCCTACAAGCCAAGAAGAGAGGCTTCACCATAAACCAGATCTGTCCACACCTTGATCTTGACCTTTCAGCCTCCAGAACTGTGAGAAAATTAATGTCTGTTGTTTAAGCCCCTTGGTCTGTGGTATCTTGTTATGGCAGCCTGAGCTAAGACACTTCCTTACCCAGTTTAAATTCCATGATCAATCAAAATCAACCACTGCAAACACCCTCAACTCCCTTGGCCAGATCTAAATTTGTGTCCCTTGCTTAGCAAAACCCAAACCTTGATGAAATCCAGTTCTCTCAGCTACTCCATGTCTGCATCAGTGCTGTCAAATATGGCTGAAGAAAAGCAATTCTGTTGACTAGACTACTTTAAAATCATGACCGCTTACCTCCAGTGGGCACTTAACTTCCTAGCAATTATGCTACATTTTTCTTGTCCATTAACTCTCTCAGTTAATTATTTCACATCCTTTCCTCCCTCTTCATACAGGTTCATTCTCACTCCCTGCTGACGACCTCGCTTCTTATTTCACTAACAGAGGCCATTGCGAGGGAATTTCCACAGCTCCCACTATCAAATCCGCCAGTCTACCAGCATCTCTCCACAGGCCTCTGCCTTCTCTCCTGGGCTATCTGTGCCCTCACTTTGCTCCTGTAATTTTCTTAGCTCTCCTATAGCATGGATATAGCCTCTTTCCAGTGGATAATCGCCACCAACATTCAAAGATGCTATATGATCGCCCAACCCCCAAAACCAGAAAACAGAAAGGCAAAGACTTCCCTTTGCCTAAGTCCCCTTCCAGCTATTGTACTGTTTCTCTGCTCCCCTTTAAAGCAAAATCCCTCAAAATAATTGTCTGTGCTCACCATCTCCAGTTTCTCGTCATCTGAAGCCACTTCAATCGGGTTCTCACCCCTGTTGCTCCTCCAGAGCTGGCCCACTCTCTCTCCTCAATTTACCCAAGATGGGAAGAGAAAGACTTGGTCACCCTCTCCTTCTTTTTTTTTTTTTTTTTTTTAATGTTTTTTCATCCAAGCCTAGTTCAACTTCTCTTATTCATTTATTTATTTATTTATGGCTGTGTTGGGTCTTCTTTTCTGTGCGAGGGCTTTCTCCAGTTGCGGCAAGTGGGGGCCACTCTTCATCGCGGTGCGCGGGCCTCTCACTATCGTGGCCTCTCCCGTTGCGGAGCACAGGCTCCAGACGCGCAGGCTCAGTAACTGTGGCTCACGGGCCTAGTCGCTCCGCGGCATGTGGGATCTTACCAGACCAGGGCTCGAACCCGTGTCCCCTGCATTGGCAGGTAGACTCTCAACCACTGTGCCACCAGGGAAGCCCCCACCCTCTCCTTCTTGAAAGCATTTTTTTCGTTGGGCTTCCAGAACAACATAATCTCCTACTTATCCTTCTACCTCAGTGAAATTTTTACTGGTTCCTCCTCATCTGCCAGACCTCCAGTAACAGGAGTGCACCCAACCATTTCTCTTTTCAAGCGGAACTTAGGTGTATAGAATCTTGGAGTTTCCATCTCTCAGATAGCCACATGGTTTCCTCTTACTTCCTTCTGGCGTTATTCAAATGTCCCTTTCCCAGTGAAGCCTTGCCCTGGCCGCCCTATCTAAAATTGCAATCCTCTTACCACTGACCACATAGGTACTTTCTATTCCCTTTCCTCACTTTATTTTTCTCATTAGCACTAAGTACTACCAACATAATATACACGTTACTTCCATACCTTGTTTTCTGTCTTCCCATTAGAATGTGAGCTCTTTGAGGGAAGGAATCTTTGCCTTCTTTGGTCACCACTTTATCCCCAGCATACAGAACAGTGCCTGGCATATAGTAGGTGCTCAATAAATATTCATTGAATGAATAAACAGTAACACCACTCTGGTTTCATGCAATGGAATACTACTCAGCCATAAAAAAAGAATGAAATAATGCCATTTGCAGAAACATGGATGGACCTAGAGATTATCATGCTAAGTGAAGTAAGTCAGAAAGAGAAAGACAAATAAATGATATCACTTATATGTGGAATCTAAAATATGACACAAATGTACTTATCTACGAAACAGAAACAGACTCACAGACATAGAGAACATACTTGTGGTTGCCAAGTGGGGGATGGGGGAGGGATGGATTGGGGATATGGGATTAGCAGATGCAAACTATTATATACAGAATGGCTAAACAACAAGGTCCTACTATTTAGCACAGGAAACTATATTCAATATCCTATGATAAACCATAATGGAAAAGAATATGAAAAAGAATATATATATGTGTGTATGTATAACTGAATCACTTTGCTGTACAGCAGAAATTAACACAGCATTGTAAATCAACTATATGTCAATAAAGTAATTTTTTTAAAAAAACAGTAACACCAACTTCCCATAAATATGAGTAGCTCATCCTCTACCACAAAGACGTTTGTAAATATTTAGATTTTTTTCTACCCAGGCAAAGAAATGTTGTTCATTGGATTATGAACTTGGTACTCATGTATGTATTTAGAACAGAGAGAATTTTAGCAATGAGCAAAGGCTTACACAGTTACCATTCATCAAAAACTTCTAAAGCGCTTCACTTCCAGGTTTAGGCAACTTTATGCTTCAACAGTGATCAGAGCCCTCAGGTTTCAGGCCAAATTGTAATGGAAATGTATAAAGCCTACCAACACTAATGCTTTCACTGTTCACATCTCACCCACAATTAATTCAGAATGGTAGAAAGCCAAAAGGAGATTTTAAAAAGTAAATTGGCCAAAATGTATAGACCAAAATGGTTAGCTGTCCTGCCCATAATTCCCAAGACTATGAGATCTGTAGCCAACAGAAGGACTGGGTAGGCTCATGAAATTTCTGCTATCCTTCCAGTGGCCATTCTCTTGGAAAATATTCATGTCTTAAATGGTATTTTGCTACTTGATTACAAAACTTTACTGAAGTGTGTTGGAACTTTCTATTCACAGTAACAAGAAACCTAAACAACCACCCTGGTAAAACTGAGCTATAATCTACTAACTGAAGATTGAATATACATTAAGATTAATCAAAAGAAAGAAGCATCACTTGAACTTCACTGGAGGGGACCATCCCAGCTTGTACTTACCACCTACATACCCTGGTCTAGGCTTTCCACCTCAAGAAGACGTGTGCCCCCGGGGGCATGGCAGCTTCTCGTACTTATTTCATGGACTTTTAACCTTAAGAATACTTAGTGGATGCTTTTTATTGGCTCATTAGTTGCTCTCTGGGTGCCTAGTGATACTTATCCTATCACAAGAGGCTGGAAGTGGACCAGTTTGTTTGCAACATAAGAGGTTGCAACTTTAAAGAGAACAATTCTGTCACTAACCTCTTTTCTGTGAGGAAAAAACTTAAGCAAATTAGCTATCTTTTCGTTGGAAAAAAAAAAAAAAAGGCCTTAGTTCTTATTTCAAAAATTTAAAGACACAGGGACTTGCCTGGTGGTGCAGCGGTTAAGAACCCGCCTGCCAATGCAGGGGACACAGGTTCGATGCCTGGTCTGGGAAGATCTCACATGCCACAGAGCAACTAAGCCCGTGAGCCACAACTACGGAGCCTGCGCTCTAGAGCCCGTGCTCCGCAAAAGAGAAGCCACTTTAATGAGAAACCCGCGCACCGCAACGAAGAGTAGCCCACGCTCATTGCAACTAGAGAAAGCCCACGTGCGCAGCAACGAAGACCCAACGCATCCAAAAATAAATAAATAAATAAAAATTTAAAGACACAGTGAGTGTGCTGGTCCCCTCTTCTCTGGCAAAGAGACCAAATGACGAGGTCAGCTCCACCAGGCAGTCACCAAGGCAGTGGTCCCACTGTCCCTTCCAAATGTGCTGGTTTGGTCTTAGGTCTTGCTTCTGAGGTACAGAAAATGTGCCATTCTAAAGCGAAAAGGATTTTCCACTCTGGAGACAAAAGGACTATCCAAAAGTTTGAAAAAAATTCCAAAATGATTGATGAGCATTTGTCTGGTTACTGTTGTATAACTTTTGAGTGTCAAAAATTCAGGGATAAAAATATAACTCTTCCCTTAAACTATTCCTTCTGTTCGTAAAGAAACTTCGTACCTCCAAGTGGTTGGATCATTTCTCACGGGACACCCGTGTTACTCCTCTAGGAAGACTTTTGAAGCCTGAGGATGAAAAAAAATAAAAGTTGTTCTGGTTGCTGCTGGAAGAGGACCAATAAAACCCTCCAAATGCACACTTTGCCCAGTGTAGTTTCCAATACTTCCATACTCTTTCCACAAATAGCCATCACCATTAAAGGGTTTTAATGTTTCTTTCAAAATGGATTAATTCCTGTGGCCAGTAGCCAATGTAATTACAGTAAATGTTATATTAATCCTTATGGTATTTCCCTGAATTCAATACATTTCTGTGTCTTAATCTTTTGCTATTCAGTTGCTCAATTGCCCAGTTAGACTGTTGGTGATCATTCCTTAGGACTTATTTCATCTGTGGTACGTGAGCTGACTTTTGGCACCCAAGGAATTGGTCTAGCCTCTGTGATTATGGGGATATTATCCTGGTTATTCCCCACTTCCAGTCTCTCCCCTAAGCACAATTATAGGGTCTCAGATAAATAAGTGAAACAGAAAGTCTTTGGACATTAACTTCCCTAATATATGGTGTTGCCAGGTCCATTAATAAAAACTACCTAACATTTTAGAACAAGTTGGTAATGTTACATATAATAACACTCTAGAAGATATTACAACAAAAAGGCTTCTGCCACAAGCAGCATAGCTCACTGGGAAAAGCCCTCCTGCTTAAAAACATATTGATACTGGATAAATTTCAACAAATATATATTCACACACTTTGTTAGGACTTCAAGACACTAAGGAAAATCTCCAGGGGCCTAAAACAGATACAAATTGCTAGAATTAGTGATATGTTAACATGGAAGCTAAGTTATCATTAGGGGAAATGACAATACCAGAAACCTAGAACTTTGGGGGTAAATAGACATTATGGGAAACGGAAGGTAAGTCTTGGGCCTATAAAAGGCAGGGCAATAACAAGAAAAACCTGCCTGTCTCTGATGCAACTTGAGTGAAAATAATAATAATAGCCTCCCCAGAGAAATTTTAACTATGAACTTGCCCTCTCACGAGTCTGGGGTTCAAATTTATATAATCTTAATCTTACAGATTGTTTAGCCAAAGATGAGCAAGCAATAAAAAAGAAAATCTGCCACATAAGAAATAAACCACTATCAGACAGAGCCAACAACAAAACAGATTTAGTTTAGCATTTAAAAAGAAATCAATGTGGGACTTCCCTGGCGGTCCAGTGGTTAAGACTTCACCTTCCAATGCAGGGGGTGTGGGTTCGACCCCTGGTCGGGGAGCTAAGATCCCACATGCCTCGTGGCCAAAAAACCAAAACAGAAAACAGAACAATATTGTAGCAAATTCAATAAAGACTTTAAAAATGGTCCACATCAAAAAATAAAAAAAACAAAAAAAACTTGGGACGTCCCTGGTGGTCCAGTGGTAAAGATTCCACCTTACAATGCAGGGGATGCGGGTTCAATCCCTGGTCAGGGAACTAAGATCCCACATGCCGTGGGGCAACTAAGCCCGCATGCCACAAGTACTGAGCTCATGCCCCTCAACTAGAGAGCTCGTGTGCTGCAAACTACAGGGCCCACGTGCCCTGGAGCCTGCACACCACAACTAGAGAAGAGAAAACCCGCACACCACAACTAGAGAGAAGCCCATGCCCTGCAACTAATGGTCCCGCATGCCTCAATGAAGATCCCGTGTGCTGCAACTAAGACCTGACGCAGCCAAAAATAAATGAAATAAATAATAAAATAAATCTTTTAAAAAATCTTTAAAAAAAGCAATCAATGTGATTCACCATAGATTAAAGAAGAAAATATAAGATCTATAAGATCATCTCATAAAAAGTAGAAAAAAGCATTTGATAAAAATTCAACATAATTTTGAAGAAAATGAAAATGGTGAAGGGATGTATGCTTTACTAGATACCAAAACTTATTATAAAATATAATAATTAAGACATGGAGGCATTAGTGCAGGCACAGATAAGAAGAAAAACGAGATAAGGTATACATCCTAGAAACAGACTCAAGCACATGTGGACAGAGCTTGGTATATGACAGAGCTGTCACTGAAGGACAGCAGGGAAAGATGGTCTTTTCACTAAATGGTGCCCAATCAGCTATCTGTATAGAAAAAGTGAAGTTGGACTCCTGTTTCATACCACATACAAAATCCTTTCCAGGTAGATTAAATCCTTTGTCAATCAGTGTCCAGTCAGGCAAAAGAAACCACACAAGTAACCTGAACTGGGAAAATTTTAAATAAAGAATTACTAACTAGTAACAAAGGGATTAACTACTTAGAGGAGCAGAGAACTACCAACGACACAGGTGTCGCAGATACAAGGAGCAGCCACCACCTTGATGGCTAAGGCAGAGTGTCCAAGGAAGGAACAAACTTGGAAGAGAGCCCCCCACCCAAGGCTGAGAGGCAGACCTTGCTGGGCTCCACTGGATGGGACAGAAGATGCCACAGACCTGCTGGGCAGGAAACTGCCCACTGGGGTGCTGGTGAAACTCGCTAGGAAACCACCCATCGTCCAGTGTCGGCAAAACTCTCCAGGAAGCCACCCATTGGCAATGAAGCCACTTACTGGCTGCCACACCACTGAAACAAGAAGGAAAAGCATCAAAGCAGGAAAAGTACCCTCCTCTTGCAGTGTCCCTCTAGCGCCCTCTTCTGGCAAGACCTAGCATTGTGTCCGTTGACAAGGAGAACAGCTTACAAGGTCCAGCTCCAGTATTACAAAGCAGGACAAAGAAAGGTGGATTTGGAGCTGAGTGGTAAAAATTGATAACTGAATAAATACTTAAATGTGAAAGGCAAAACCATAATGCTTTTGGAAGATACTATAAAAGAATAGCTGGTGTTCCTAAGACATCTACGGCACCAACCATAAAGGAAAAGACTGATCATTTGACTAAATTAAAATAAACTTCTATTCAACAAAAGATGTCATTAAAACAGTGAAAAACTAATCCTTCTAGTGACAGAAGATATCTGCAGCATACATAATCTATGAAGGCCCTCCAGGAGGAGTGGGAAAGGAGCAGAGAGTGATCGCCCGGCCCACTCGGGCCTGGGGAGCCCGCTGAGCTCCCAGGCTGGTACCCCCCCTCCAAACCCCCTCCAGGCCGCATGGGTCCTGGGGGCATAGGAGGGAGGCCAGGGAGATCAGGAGAGGCAGGAAGGAGGGGCCCTCTGGGAGGAGTGGGAGAGGAGAGGAGGGCATTTGTCCTGCCCACTCGAGCCTAGGAAGCCTGCTGGCTCCCAGGTGAGGTCCCCTGCCCTCTGAGACCAGGGGTGGGGGGCACACCTGGGCCCCTTCTGTTAGGGTGAGCCTAAGCCCCACCCACCACAGCCCCCAGGGCCTTTTCCAGCCCTCTGGGTCCTAAGCATAGGCCCTGCCCACCACCCAAACCTCGCCCTTGCTTAGGCCCCATCCTCTACAGTCAAGGCCATTCCCCCTCCCCTTTTTTTTTCTTTTCTCTCCTCCTCTTTTTTACTATTGTGGTACTGTTGTACCTTCCAGTTGTTGATTCATCTATATTTTTATTTTTATTTTCTTTCTAAAATATCTGTTAGTTTCCTGGTCTAATTTTATTTTTTACTTTGTTATTGTTCTCTCTCTCTTTTTTTTTTTTTTTTGCTACCCCATGTGGCTTGTGGGATCTTGGTTCATGAGCTGGGGGTCAGGCGAAGCTCCTGTGGTGGGAGCTCTGAGTACAAACCACTGGACTAACAGAGAACCTCAGACCCCAGGGAATATTCATCAGAGTGATGTCTCACAGAGGTCCTCATCTCAGTACAAAGACCCAGCTCTACCCAACAGCCTACAAACTCCAGTGTTGGAAGCCTCAGGCCAAACAACCAGTAAGACAGGAACATAATCCCACTCATTAAAAAAAAAAAAAAAAAAAAGTGAGATGGCAAAAATATATGTCACAGATGAAGGATCAAGGTAAAAACCTACAAGAACAAATAAATGAAGAGGGAATAGGCAATCTACCTGAAAAAGTATTCAGAGTAATGATAGTAAAGATGATCCAGAATCTTGGAAATAGAATGGAGGCATGGATTGAGAAAATACAAGAAATGTTTAACAAAGATCTAGAAGAACTAAAGAACAAACAAACAGAGATGAACAACACAATAACTGAAATGAAAAGTACACTAGAAGGAATCAATAACAGAATAACTGAGGCAGAAGAACGATTAAGTGAGCTGGAAGACAAAATGGTGGAAATAACTGCCAAGGAGCAGAATAAAGAAAAAAGAATGAAAAGATTTGAAGACAATCTCAGAGACCTCTGGGACAACACTAAATGCACCAACATTCGAATTATAGAGGTCCCAGAAGAAGAGAAAAAGAAAAGTCTGAGAAAATATTTGAAGAGATTATAGTCAAAAACTTCCCTAACATGGGAAAGGAAATAGTCACCCAAGTCCAGGAAGCACAGAGAGTCCCATACAGGATAAACCCTAGGAAAAAGACACGAAGACACATATTAATCAAACTAACAAAAATTAAATTCAAAGAAAACATATTAAAAGCAGCAAGGGAAAAACAAAAAATAACATACAAAGGAATCCCTATAAGGTTATCAGCTGATTTTTCAGCTGAAACTCTGCAGGCCAGAGGGAGTGGCAGGATATACTTAAAGTGATGAAAGAGAAAAGCCTACAACCAAGATTACTCTACCCAGCAAAGATCTCATTCAGATTGATGAAGAAATAAAAAGCTTTTCAGACAAGCAAAAGCTAAGAGAATTCAGCACCACCAAACCAGCTTTACAACAAATGCTAAAGAAACTTCTCCAGGCAGGAAACACAATAGAAGAAAAAGACCCACAAAAACAAACCCAAAACAGTTAAGAAAATGGTAATAGGAACATACATATCAATAATAACTTTGAATGTAAGTGGATTAAATGCCCCAACCAAAAGACACAGACTGGCTGAATGGATACAAAAACAAGACCCATATATATGCTGTCTACAAGAGACCCATTTCAGACCTAGGGACACATACAGACTGAAAGTGAAGGGATGGAAAAAGATATTCCATGCAAATGGAAATCAAAAGAAAGCTGGAGTAGCAATATTCGTATCAGATAAAATAGACTTTAAAATAAAGATTGTCACAAGAGATAAGGAGGGACATTACATAATGATCAAAGGATCAATCTAAGAAGAAGATATAACAATTATAAATGTTTATCTACCCAAAATAGGAGCATCTCAATACATAAGGCAAATTCTAACAACCATGAAAGGAGATATCGACAGTAACACAATAATAGTAGGAGACATTAACACCCCACTTACACCCATGGACAGATCATCCAAACAGAAAATAAATAAGGAAACACAAGCTTTAAATGACATAATAGAACAGATAGATTTAATTGATATTTATAGAACATTCCACCCAAAAGTGGCAGAATACACTTTCTTCTCAAGTGCACACAGAACATTCTCCAGGGTAGATAACATCTTGGGTCACAAATCAACCTTCAGAAAATTTACAAAAATTGAAATCGTATCAAGCATCTTTTCTGACCACAACGCTATGAGATTGGAAATCAGTTACAGGAAAAAAACTGTAAAAAACACAGAAACATGGAAGCTAAACAGTGCACTACTAAATAACCAAGAGATCACTGAAGAAATCAAAGAAGAAATAAAAAAATACATAGAAACAAATGACAATGAAAACATGACCCAAAACCTACGGGACGCAGCAAAAGTTTATGGCAATTCAATCTTACCTCAAGAAACAAGAAAAATCTCAAATAAACAATCTAACCCTACACTTAAAACAACAAGAGAAAGAAGAACAAAGAAAACCCAAAGTCAGTAGGAGGAAAGAAATCATAAAGATCAGAGCAGAAATAAATGAAATAGAAATGAAGAAAACAATAGCAAAGATTAATAAAACTAAAAGCTGTTTCTTTGAGAAGATAACAAAATTGATAAACCCTCAGCCAGACTCATCAAGAAAAAAAGGGAGAGGACACAAATCAATAAAATTAGAAATGAAAAAGGAGAAATCACAACTGACACTGCAGAAATACAAAGGATTATAAGAGACTACTACAAACAACTGTATTCCAATAAAATGGACAACCACAAAGAAATGGACAAATTCTTGGAAAGGTACAATTTTCCAAGACTGAACCAGGAAGAATTAGAAAATATAAACAGACCTATCACAGGTAATAAAATTGAAGCTGTAATTAAAAATCTTCCAACAAACAAAAGTCCAGGACCAGATGGTTTCACAGGCGAATTCTATCAAACATTTAGAGAAGAGCTAACACCGATTCTTCTCAAACTCTTCCAAAAAATTGCAGAGGGAGAAACACTCCCAAATTCATTCTACAAAGCCACCATCTCCCTGCTACCAAAACCAGGAAAAGATATCACAAAAAAGAAAATTATAGACCAATATCACTGATGAACATAGATGCAAAAATCCTGAACAAAATACTAGCAAACAGAATCCAACACCACATTAAAAGGATCATACACCATGATCAAGTGGCATTTATCCCAGGGATGCAAGGATTCTTCAACTTACGCAAGTCAATCAATGTGATACACCACATTAACAAATTAAGGAATAAAAACCATATGATCATCTCAATAGATGCAGGAAAATCTTTTGACAAAATTCAACACCCATTTATGATAAAAACTCTCCAGAAAATGGGCATAGAGGGAACCTACCTCAACATAATAAAGGCTATACATGGCAAACCCACAGCAAGCATCATACTCAATGGTGAAAAACTGACAGCATTTCCACTAAGATCAGGAATAAGACAAGGATGTCCACTCTCACCACTCTTATTCAACATAGTGTTGGACTTCCTAGCCATGGCAATCAGAGAAGAAAAAGAAATAAAACACATACAAATTGGAAAAGAAGAAATAAAACTGTCACTGTTTGCAGATGACATGATACTATACATAGAAAATCCTAAAGATGTCACCAGAAAACTACTAGAAGTAATCAATGAATTTGGTAAGGTTGTAGGATACAAAATTAATGCACAGAAATCTCTGGCATTCTTACACACCAACAATGAAAAATCAGAAAGAGAAATTAAGGAAGCACTCCCATTTACAACTGCAACAAAAAGAATTAAATACCTAGGAATAAACCTGTCTAAGGAGGCGAAAGACTTGTACTCAAAAAACTATAAAACACTGATGAAAGAAATCAAAGATGACATAAACAGATGGAGAAATATACCTTGTTCTTGGACTGGAAGAATCAGTATTGTGAAAATGACTATACTACCCAAAGCAATCTACAGATTCAAAGCAATCCCTATGAAACTACCAAAGGCATTCTTTACAGAATTAGAAAAAAAATTTTACAGTTCATATGGAAACACAAAAGACCCCGAATAGCCAAAGCAATCTTGAGAAAGAAAAACAGAGTTGGAGGAATCAGGCTCCCCGACTTCAAACTATACCACAAAGCTACAGTAATCAAGACAGTATGGTACTGGCACAAAAACAGAAATATAGATCAATGGTACATGATAGAAGGCCCAGAGATAAACCCACGCACATATGGTCACCTAATTTATGACAAAGGAAGCAAGAACATACAATGGAGAAAAGACAGCCTCTTCAATAAGTGGTGCTGGGAAAATTGGACAGCTACATGTAAAAGAATGAAATTAGAACACTACCTAACACCATACTCAAAGATAAACTCCAAATGGATTAAAGACCTAAATGTAAGACCAGACACTATAAAACTCTTAGAGGAAAACATAGGAAAAACACTCTTTGTCATAAACCACAGCAAGATCTTTTTGACGCACCTCCTAGAGTAATGGAAATAAAAACAAAAATAAACAAATGGGATTTAATTAAATTAAAAAGACAACCCTCAGAATGGGAAAAAATATTTTCAAATGAAACAACAGACAAAGGATTAATCTCCAAAATATACAAACAGCTCATGAGCTCAAATCAAAAAAACCCAAACAATCCAATTAAAAAAATGGGCAGAAGACCTAAATAGACATTTCACCAATGAAGATATACAGATGGCCAAGAGGCATATGAAAACATTCTTAACATCACCAATTAGTAGAGAAATGCGAATCAAAACTACAATGAGGTATCACCTCATGCCAGTCGGAATGGCCATTATCAAAAAATCCAGAAACAGTAAATACTGGAAAGTGTATGGTGAAAAGCAACCTGAACTGTTGGTGGGAATTTAAATTGATACAACCAGTATGGAAAACAGTATGAAGTTTGCTTAAAAAACTAAAAATAGAACTACCATATGACCCAGCAATCCACTACTGGGCATATACCCTGAGAAAACCATAATTCAAAAAGAGACATGTACCACAATGTTCACTGCAGCACTATTTACAATAGCCAGGACATGGAACCAACCTAAATGTCCATCGACAGACGAATGGATAAAGAAGATGTGGCACATATTTACAATAGAATATTACTCAGACATAAAAAGAAACGAAATTGAGTTATTTGTAGTGAGGTGGGTGGACCTAGAGTCTGTCATACAGAATGAAGTAAGTCAGAAAGAGAAAAACAAATACTGTATGCTAACACATATATATGGAATCTAAAAAAAAAAAAAAATGGTACTGATGAACCTAGTTGCAGGGCAGGAATAAAGATCTAGACATAGAGAATGGACTTGAGGACACGGGGTGGTAGGGGGAAGCTGGGGCAAAGTGAGAGTAACATCGACATATATACACTACTGAAAGTAAAAAAGTTAGCCAGTGGGAAGCAGCGACATAGCACAGGGAGATCAGCTCAGTGTTTTGCAATGACCTAGAGGGGTGGGATAGGGAGGATGGGAGGGAGGCTCAAGAGGGAGGGGATACGGGGACATATGTATGCATATGGCTGATTCACTTTGGTGTACAGCAGAAACTAACACAGTATTGTGAAGCAATTATACTCCAATAAAGCTCTATTAAAAAATTAAATTAAAAAGAAAAAAGAAAAAGAATTTGATGAATTAGGAATTTGGGATTAACATATACACACTAATATATATATAAGATAGATAACCAACAAGGACCTACTGTATAGCATAGGAAACTCTACTCAATATTCTATAATAACCTATAAAGGAAAAGAATCTGAAAAAGAGATAGATGTGTATGTATAACTGATTCACTTTGCTGTACACCTGAAACTAACACAACATTGTAAATCAACTACACTCCAGTATAAAATAAAAATTAAAAAAAGAATTTGAAACCCTAAAAAAAAAGAGTTGGTGAGGAAATGGAGTAATGAGAATTTTCTTAGCCTGGACCCTCTAGAAAGCAGAACCTGAGGCAAGGATTAAGAAGCTAATGTTTTATTTGGGATGTGCCAGCTGTGGGCAGGAAAGTGAAGGAGGAAGAGCAGTGATGCTAGGAAAGATAGAATGCAATGCAATGCTTATTGACTAATACAGATAATGCTGTTATAAAAATCTTTGTTCCTGTGATCTGGTTCACATCTGCACAGATTTCTGATTATTGCTTTGCAACAAGCTTCAAAGAGACACAGCAAGTTGTTCATTTAACATGATCGTTCTTCATGTGAGAAGGGTTGCAAGGAGGAACTACGTGTCAGAAGAGGGAAAGGAAGCTCCTGGCTCCTTCCCTTTTCCTGCTTCCATTAGTCAAGGTTTACATCACATTGAGCTACTCCCCTGCACTTCCAGACTGCTACCCATGGCCCTCTGGCAGATCTCCACAGTGTGGATTTTATCCAAATCTGGAAGTGGCCAGGTGACCAGGTGTGGTTCAGATGCTCAGAAAAAGAAAGAGAGAAAAGGAGGCGGTTGAGGGACTCTGAGAAGGCACACAAGGTTTGTGTCACAATAAAAGGCACTCACATACGGTGCTGATGGAATGCTGAATTGGTACAACCACTTCAAAACAAAAGTTTGGCAGTATCTGGTAAAGTTGAAGATGTATATACCCTACAACCTACCAATTCTACTCCTAGGTTCATACCTTTTGGAAATCTGTGCATATGTTAACAAGATCACAGGAGCAAAACATTTACAGCAGCATTATTTGTAGTAGTCAAAAGCTGGAAGTAACCCAAAAGCCCATCAACAGGAAAATGAACAAATATAGTGTGGTTTGTTCTTACTGTGCTATACTGTACACGCTGAAAATGAACAAACTACAATTACATATATGGATAAACTCAAGAATCAAATATTAATTGCAAAAAGCATACGTTATGAAGTATAGCATACATTATGACATGTTTTATATAATACTCAAAGATACAGAGAATTTAACAATATATTTAGGGTCATGTACATAATTTGTAATAAAATAACAAAAGGGAAGGGGATTATACTCCAAAATTTAGAGTAGCCATTATTCTTGCAGAAGAGGGAGAGAAATGCGCTGGGAAGGATCTTCTAAAAGGCTTCAAAAATACCGGTGAGACTTTACTTCTCAAGCTGGATATTGGGTATACGCTGGTGTTCATTTATGCCTTATAGTTCTTATACATTATCATTCCCTATAGTATTATTATTTGTCATATTACTCTTTGGGATGCAAAAATAATTTGCTTCATAACTTATAAGAAAATAGAAAACAAAGTGTCAATCTGAAGGATTTTGATTAGTATAGACCTTGAACAAGATAGGATTCTCAGAGGTGATTGTTAAATTTGTGATGCTCACCCAAACACTGTGTAGGAGACAAAGTGACTTGGGCCAAAGTCTCTACTTGCTTGGTCTCGATGACTATATATCCCTACTTAAGAAACATTTATTAGATCCTGATTCAAATAAACATTCTTACAAATCAAATTTATATACAACAATAATGGTAGCAAATTCAACCGTGGTTTTCACAAAATCACATCTCTTGACTTTATTCTAGCCAAAAAAAAAAAAAAAAAAAAGGAGTTTGTGCCCTCGTTGCTAAACAACACTACTATACATTCCAAAAAATTCCAAAGAAAAAGTGTGAAACACCAGATTGAGAATTGAGGCCCATGATCTTGGGTTGGCATCTTACTAAGATAATTAAGAATAAAATAAAATTATATAAAGAATCATAGTTATATTGGGAATAATAGTTTTATTAATATGTGACAGTAATTATATATGTTAAGTATAATAACATGCAATTATTATATCTATATATTGTATAATTCATTCATTCATTCATTAGAACATATACACATTTTTGTCCAGCGTTGACTAAAAGTGAATTCTAGGTCACAAATTGGTATGGGGGGAAAAACTTATAAAGAGGGGATAAAAATTATTTATTCAGGTCCTGGACTGATGATTTCTTTTGAAGATAAGATAAAGAAGGATACAGAGTACTTATAACCCCCAAATCCTTGTTAGCTGACTAGTCCGTCTGGGGCAAAAACTGGAGTTCCAAGTGAGATTCAATTTGAATTGCTTCGTTTTCTATCATAACTTACAGACTCTTTCCCAGGGTTTCCTGACATTGGAAATTAAGAAAAAGGGGCCCTCTGAGAAGGCAGATTGTTTTTCCACAGAGATTGTCTTAATGTCGCAGGCTGGGCTTCCCTGGTGGCGCAGTGGTTAAGAATCCACCTGCCAATGCAGGGACACGGGTTCGAGCCCTGGTCCGGGAAGATCCCACATGCCACAGAGCAACTAAGCCCATGCACCACAGGTACTGAGCCTGAGCTCTAGAGCCCACGAGTCACAACTACTGAGGCCATGTGCCACAACTACTGAAGCAGGCATGCCTAGAGGCCGTGCTCCGCAACAAGAGAAGCCACTGCAATGAGAAGCCCGTGCACTGCAATGAAGAGTAGCCCCTGCTCGCTGCAACTAGAGAAAGCTCACGCGCAGCAACGAAGACCCAATGCAGCCATAAATAAATAAATAAATCTCGCAGGCTTGGAACCCCTAGTGCCAAGGCTTGTGATAATGCCAATATATGTAAAACATATTTTAGAAAATTTCAGGAAGTCATTTATTATGTCTACTGTAGGGAATAGTGCTAGTCCATAAAATAGGCTTGTTAATATTTACTTAAGTCACTATGAAAAAAAGCAGTTCCATCTCTCTTTCTTCCCACAGCTGCTTGTATTAACCATGGCCCTGGCAATTTCTAACCAATACACAGTGCAAAGATATGTTTCTTCCCCAGGGTGCTGAAGCAGATTAGGTGGTGATGGTGATGGCAAAAGGGAATGGGAAAGTGATGGTGATGGAGATGGAGACTGCATGTTGATGTCAGGAGAATGGAATGGGAGAGAGGTGGAACTGGACTGTGTTGGCCACGAAAACAGGAAGTGAGGTTAGCCATAATGATGCAATCAGGATGAGCAGACAGGATGTGGTTGGGGATAGAGCTGAGACTGGGGTTAGAAGGGGAATTAAGATGGAGGATGGAGGAGATGAGACGCAGATGAGGATGGATACTCACAAGATAAGGGTAGTATGGGGAGGAGGGTGGTATGGGAATGATGGGGATGCCAATGGAGATGGAACAGAATGCTTTCTTGGGTGAATGGGAAGAGATGCTGGTTATAGAAGAATGGAATAAAAACAAGAATGGAATGAGAATTGAGGTGTTGCCATGAGCATGGGTGAAAAATACACTTCTTCCTTAATTCCCAAATATTTATTGGGCAGCTACTGTGTGAGACATTATGCTGGGGGCTGGCAATCCAGGGTGAACAAGACCAAGTCTCTCCCCACATGGAATTTATATTCTAATGACGAAGACAGAAAATAAACGTATTTGTTCTATAATATTATGAGAAGCACTACAAATGAAAGTAAAGCAGTATAAAAGGATAGAGAGTGATGGGTACCACCATTCTAGAAGGCTGGACAGGAAAGATCTCTCCAAAGAGCAGACTTTGGAGCAGAGTAAAGGCAGAGAGGAAGCCCCGGAAATAGCTCAGAAGAGCTCCTGTCTAAAGCCAAACCTCCCTGCCTGGGGAACAGGTCCTTTCCTCTCTCAACCCCTCAAAAATTTCGTCCTTCAAATATTTCTTCTCTGTTGTTTCATCAGTCTTTTCCTCTCTACTGGATCAATCCCATAAATATACAGAAATAATCTGCTGTTATTTATCCCATCTTAAAAAAAAAAATAAAACCCTCTCATGACCCTAACTCACCCTCCAGCTAGCATCCACTTTACTGTACCATTTTTTCAGCAAACTTCTTCTAAAAATTTGTCTATCTAACTCCAACCCCTCTCTGTCCTTTTTCTCTTCTTTGTAATCCCACAAGCTTTTGCCCACACCATTTTCTGAACTGCTCTTGTCAACATCATCAGTGATCTTCCTGTTATTAATTCTAGTGGTCAATTCTCAGACCTCAGTTTACTTGACCTCTGACACAGTTGACCACTTCCTCCTCCAGCAAAGCCTTCTTCCACTAGGCTTTCAGGATGCTACATTTTCCTGCTTTTCCTCCTGCATCTTTCCCTGCTGAGGCTCATCTCTACAACCTCTTAATGCTGAAGGTTCTTGGGCCTCTTCCTATTTTCTGTGCAACTTATACCCTCAGTGCTCTCATCCAGTCTTGTGGCTTTAAATACCACCTTTGCACTGATGACTCATACATTTACAGCTGCAGCTCAGATCCGTCCCCTGAACGCAGACTCATATACGTAACTGGATTTCTAACAGCCATTTCCACTAACACATCAAAACTAAACTCCTGGGACTTCCCTGGTGGTCCAGTGGCTAAGACTCCACGCTCCCAATGCAGGGGGCCTGGGTTCGATCCCTGGTTAGGGAACTAGATCCCACATGCCACAACTAAAGATCCCACATGCTGCAACTAAAGATCCCGTGTGCCGCAACTAAGACCTGGCACAGTCAAATAAATAAATATTTAAAAAACAAAAACAAAAATAAAACCAAAAAACTAAACTCCTTATCTTCCCACCCAAACCCACTATTCCCACTATCTTCCCAACTCTTGTTAGTGGAATTCATTTTTTTCTAATTACTCAGGAAAAAAAAAAAAAAAAAAAAAAAACCTGGGTAGTTATCCTGGACTCCTTTCGTTTTCTCTTCCCACATTTCCAAATCCAACAAGTCCTACTGTATCTCCCTTCAAAGTATGTCCAGAACCTCATCAATTCTTACCACATCCATGTCACCACCCTAGTTCAAGTCTCCAACATCTCTTGCCAGGCTATTTTTGTCCCAAAAAAGAATAGAGGAGGAGTGGGAGAGGGAAGAAGGCAGCCTAGGCAGCAGAGGGGAAGCTCCAGGTAGTTAAATTTGTCGGAGCAGAGAGTGAGTGGCAAATTGCAGGGAGAGCTAATGCTCTCCTGAGCACATGCACACCTAAGGTCAGGCACCAGAAAATGGCAAGTCTGGGGGCTTCCCTGGTGGCGCAGTGGTTGAGAATCCGCCTGCCAATGCAGGGGACACGGGTTCGAGCCCTGGTCTGGGAAGATCCCACATGCCACGGAGCAACTGGGCCCGTGAGCCACAATTACTGAGCCTGCGCGTCTGGAGCCTGTGCTCCGCAACAGGAGAGGCCGCGATGGTGAGAGGCCCGCGCAACGCGATGAGGAGTGGTCCCCACTTGCCGCAACTAGAGAAAGCCCTCACACAGAAGCTAAGACCCAACACAGTCATAAATAAATAAATAAATAAATAAATAAAAGAACGTGAATTTCTAAAAAAAACTAAGACCTGGCGCAGCTAGAATAAATAAATACATAAGTAAATATTTAAAAAAAAAAAAAAAAAAAGAAAATGGCAAGTCTGAAATGCCACCTTAAGGAGCTTGGGTTTATCCTGAGCCAATGAGGAATCACTGAAACCTCATCAGACTGGCTTCAGTATGGAAAGTGGATTGAGCAAGTTGAGACTGGGAAGACCAGTTCAGACGCTACTGGAATAGCATAAGCCAGAGATAATGGCGACTTGGACTAAGATGGTAGCCAGAAAATAAAGAGAAAAGGATAAATTCAAGATATTTAGGAGACAGAGTCAATAGGACAGACCTGGTAGATTGTGGAGGTGGGGGGCGGCTCACGGAGGATGTGGGAGAGAAAGGTTTTGAGTTTGGGGACTAAATGGATGATGCCGCTACTCCCTAAGACAGGGGATGCCAGAGAAGGAAGGTTTTGTGGGGGACATGAGAACTCAAGTTCAGACTTAGTGAATTTAGGCGCCTGAAAGAGTACACGGTGGGACACACAGATCTACAGGTCAGGAGCTATGGCTGAGCTAGGGAAAGCTGCTAGGAAGTAATCTGAGTGCAGATGGTAACTAAAACCAGAGAAGTGGAGGAACTATCCCAGGAGAGATCTGTAGAAAGAGCCAAAACCCAGCTCTAGACTCGGGAACACAAACATTCTGGGAGGAAGAGGAACCAGGAGCACATCAGAAAGGGAGCGGTTTACGAAGCAGAGGGGAACCCAGGAGAGCAGTTGTCACCGAACCCACCTGAGAGCTTTTCAAGGCTAGAGGTGACTTCTGCTGAGAGGGTCACAGCTGAGAAGGAAACCCATCCATCGAATTTGTCAACGTGAAGGTCACTGGCGGCCTTGGCAGGAGCAGTTAGTAACTTAATGGTGTCTGAAAACACACAGGATTGAAGAGCGAGAGGTGACGAAGAGAGAATTAACACCTTTAAAAGATGAGGGTTCCCATCCCTCCTATATGTGATGCAAACTAATTTTTCGATTTTCAAAATAATGTAAAACTTGCATGTATGCTGAAATTCAAATAAGCCCTTTCTAAATTATCCTAACTACAACGTTAATTTATTGCCACTTTTCATTGAAAATGACTTTTCCTGTTCCTATTGCACTACTTATTCGTTGTGTTGCTCCTCTTGGCTGGCGCCTGAAGCGCGTCTCGGTTTGTCCATTCACCCAGCAGGGCCTGGCTCTGATGGAGACAGGGCAGAGGGGAGAACAGCGGGCGGGATGTGCAGCAGAGGGAGACGTGGGCCTCTTTTATTTTAATGAGAGAGGCTTTTGCAGGTTTATAGGCTATAGATAGAAACCCAAAGACTTGGAGGCTAAAAACGCAAGTGAGGAGGACTAATCAATAAAACAAGAGGGTGGAAGATGGGGGGACAGCTGAGGATGTGGAGTCCCCACCCGTGTGCCACCGAGACAGAGGTGCCCCCTCTGAACGCAGTGGCCACAGCTGTGAGGGCCGATGGGACACGGGGTCTGAAGGAAGGGACAGGCATTGACTGCGGGTGGGGCAGCAGCTAAGGCTGGGCAAGAGCAGGGAAAAGAGAAAGGGGGTACTTGGCGCCTTTGGGCTGGAACGTGGGGCCCTGATCCACGAAGCAGCCAGGGCAAAAATAGACAGAGCCTTTCCCTCAGCACGTCCAAGGTGAGGACTAAGGGAAGAAAGAGGGACCACCAGCCTGGGCAGAGCCCGCTGAGTCTCCTCTGGTCAAGATCCCTCCCAGAAAGCTCCCGTCCCCTCCTCGACCCCCACCCCACCCTGCCAAGATGCCTCCATCTGCCATCCGGAAGGATGAGATTACTGGAAGTTTGCAGTATCTCCCACCCAGGCCTGTCTCAGCCTCTGAACTTCCGCCACTAGCCTGTGCCGGCTCTGGCTTCCTGTGTGGGTGCTCGGGAAGGTGTAAATCTCTGCTGGAGGTGGGGGCCGGCCCCTGGGAGGAGGCGGACAGGGGAAGGTGTGCAGAAGGCACAGGTGGGCCACTCCGTTAGAGATGGCACATCGGTGGCCCCAGAAAGTATAGACAGAAGCGCAGAGGGTGGCAACTGTGTTGGAATGGGCGGCGGGCCAGGGGACGCTCTTTTTACTCAGATTAACTGTTTCCTGGTTGGCCGGGGTGAGAATGAGGACGTATATGGAGTGTCGCAAGCCCTCCACAAGGCTCCCTTTGGTGCCACGCTGGAGAAAACAATTTTCAGAACCCCAGGTTCTGGCCCTGGAGAATCATGCTGGCAGAGCAGGAGTTAAATTGTGACTCTTGGGCTGCCCTCCTATGAGGTCAGAATGTTCCACTCCAGACTGAGGCAGGCAGCTTGGGAAAAAACTACCTATCACCCAATGAATCAGACATCACATTGAATCCAGCACCTTCAGAGCCTGAGATCAAGGCCAAGGCCAGGGTGGGGAAACGTAGTGATGAGGGAGGGGTAAGCAGGTTGCTAAGAGAGAAAGCTAATTCTCTCTGCCTGAGTAACAGGAAGGGCGACACTGATGACTGGGGTGGGGTGATCATGTGCTTGGCACCCACTGGAATGAGAAGCTAAGGGGAGGGCTTGGCCTGTCCTTCTACGCGCAGATGGGGAAGAGACGTCGCTGCTGCATGAGGCCAAGCCCCTAGGGTCTCAGGGAACCTAGGCTGTGCTTCCAGGGTGCACAGACAGCCCCCTTCTGCTCTCCCCACCTCACTGCCCTCCTCCATCCCTGACCCCTGATCCTGACCTCATCCCAGATCTCCCCCACCCTTCCCAGTGAGGTCAGGTTGGTACTGAGTCACTTCCAGGGCTCTGCCCTGATCAGTGCACCCAACCCCAGTCGCTGTGAGAGCTGGTGGCCCCTTCTCAGCCACATGGAAATCAACTCCCCTGGAGGCTGGGCACCTTCCCTTAGGTACAAAGGGCTATCCTATCCCACTTGCTTGAAACAGGAACCAATCCTGTGGTACATGCTCTGATCTCCCCTGCAAACCAGGCTCAGGACCAGTCTCCAGATGACACCACTTCCACATCCTTGTTGAACTTTCTTCCTCTGTCCTATCTGGCTCCTCTCAATCACCTTCTCCCAAGAGTACTCCTCCAATAAATCACTTGAATAAGAATCTCCGTAACAGCCTCTGTTCTAGGGACCCCACCCTACAAAAGCCTCTTGTCATTCATAATCAGCATCATCCACGACCCGATGTCAGCCACAATCTATCGCCTTTCAAAATTCAGCTGTACCCAGTACCTAGTACGTTGTAATAAATCTCTTTCTGTTTAAACTGAGTATTACATTCTGTGGTCTGCCCAAAGAACTTTGACCAGTACAATGATTCACACCAGAAATAGTTGCAGCAATTAACACTCAAGGGAGTGGGAGTCTGGCATCCTAGGGGTAGGATTGGTCATCCTACCTGGTTGAGTTCGAAGGCACTGAAAATCCTATTAGTATTAAAGGATGAGATAGTGAGGACTACTTATTTATTTCTTTTTTTTATTTTTTAAAATAATATAATGAGGGACTTCCCTGGTGGTCCATTGGTAAAGAATCCACCTTCCAATGCAGGGGACGCGGGTTCAATCCCTGGTCGGGGAACTAAGATCCCACATGCCGCAGGACAACTAAGCCCACATGCCTCAAGGAGAGAACCTGAGTGTCCCAAACTACGGAGTCCACGCATTCTGGAACCCGCGCACCACAACGAGAGAGAGAAAACCTGCACTCCACAACTAGAGAGAAGCCCACATGCCTCAACGAAGATCCCGCGTGCCGCAACCAAGACCCGACGCAGCCAAAAAATAATTAATTAAACACAAGAAAAAGGTTTTTTAAAAAATAATAATATAATGAGCACCCACGAGTTCAGTATTCATCCCAAGAGCTAAAATATTATCAGTAACTTAGGTCTACCATGCGCTCCTCTCCTATCCAGTACCCATGCCTCCCCCAAGAGGTCACCACTATCTGAGGGTTTTACAACATATGTTGATGCCTAGATAAGATATTGTTTTGTTTTAGTTGTTTTTGATCTTGATGAAAAGAGTAGCCTTTTGAGACTTGCTTTTCCACTTAAAATTATAATTACTAAGATTTATTCAAAGTTGTGGCACGAAAAGGAATATCATTTTTATTTTTACTGCTGTGTAGTATTCCATGTGCAAATATACCACAAACTATCCATTCTGTGCTCAGTGGGCATTTGAATTGTTCCTTCTTTTTTTTTTTTTTTGCTCTTACCGATAGTGTTGCAACATCCCTGTCACATGTCTTCTGGTGTACATGGCAAAAATTTCTCAACTTAACTCAACCTAAGAGTTGAGTTTCTAGGCATCTGATTATTCAATAACAAAAGATAATGCCAAATTGTTTTCCAAAATAGTTGTTCAATTTTCACATCCACCAATAATGTATAAGAGATCTCATTGATCAATATTCTCTTCAGAAAATATTGCCATAATATAATGTACAACATGATAAATATAATTAACACTGCCATATATTATACATGAAAGTAAGAGAATAGATCCTGAGTTCTCATCATACACGCATTTTTTTCTATTTCTTTAGTTTTGTATCTATTTGACATAAAAACTTACTGTGATAATCCTTTCATGATGTATGTAAGTCAAATCATTATGCTGTACACCTTAAACTTATACAGTGCTCCATGTCAATTATATCTCAATAAACTGGAAGAAAAAAGAATTAAAAAAAAGAAAATGTTGCCATACTTCTTAATTTTTGCCAATTGAATGTATGTAAAATGGTATCTCACTCTGGTCTTGATTTAAATTTCCCTAATTATTAATAAAATTAAGCATTTTTCCATCAATTATTGACCATACAAGTTTCTTTTCTGAGCATGTCTTTTGTCAGTTTCTCTACTGAATTGATTCTCTTTTTTTTATTATTTTATAGGAGTTATTTACATATACTAGATATTAACCCTTTGTTGGTTATGTTTGTCACAGGCATCTTCTCCTTTGCTTGTGGCTTGTATTTTTATTTCTTCTGAGGTGTCTTTTAATAAACAAAAGTAATACAGTTATTAAAGATTATTTTGATGAATGTTATGAATACTGTTACACCAAAAAATTCGCTAAAATTGGAATCATGGTAATATCTGATCACTAGTATTCTGATTTGTATTATTTAAGTTGTATAAACAGTTCTTGACTTTTTGTTGTTGTTGTTTTGTTTTGTTTTGGGAACCGACTTCCATACAGCCAAAAGCCTGTGTATAACTTTACAATCGAACCTCCATATCTGCAGTTCCCTATCTATGGATTCAACCAACTGTGGATTGGGTAGCACTGTAGTACATGTTAATTGAAAAAAATCCACATATAAGTGGGCTTGTGCAGTTGTTTTTTTTTTTTTTTGAATTTTTGAATTTTATTTTATTTATTTTTTTATACAGCAGATTCTTATTAGTCATCAATTTTATACACATCAGTGTATACATGTCAATCCCAATCGTCCAATTCATCACTCCACCTACCCCCACCTTCCCGCCGCTTTCCCCCCTTGGTGTCCATATGTTTGTTCTCTACATCTGTGTCTCAATTTCTGCCCTGCAAACCAGTTCATCTGTACCATTTTTCTAGTTTCCACATATATGCGTTAATATACAGTATTTGAATTTCTCTTTCTGACTTACTCACTCTGTATGACAGTCTCTAGATCCATCCACTTCTCAACAAATGACCCAATTTCGTTCCTTTTTATGGCTGAGTAATAGTCCTCTGTATATATGTACCACATCTTCTTTATCCTTTCGTCTGTCAATGGGCATTTAGGTTGCTTCCATGACCTGGCTACTGTAAAATGTGCTGCAATGAACATTGGGGTGCATGTGTCTCTTTGAATTATGGTTTTCTCTGGGTATATGCCCAGTAGTGGGATTGCTGGATCATACGGTAATTCTATTTTTAGTTTTTTAAGGAACCTCCATACTGTTCTCCATAGTGGCTGTATCAATTTATATTCCCACCAATGGGGCAAGAGGGTTCCCTTTTCTCCACACCCTCTCCAGCATTTGTTGTTTGTAGATTTTCTGATGATGCCCATTCTAACTGGTGTGAGGTGATACCTCATTGTAGTTTTGATTTGCATTTCTCTAGTAATTAGTGATGTTGAGCAGCTTTTCATGTGCTTCTTGGCCATCTGTATGTCTTCTTGGGAGAAATGTCTATTTAGGTCTTCTGACCATTTTTGGATTGGGTTGTTTGTTTTTTTAATATTGAGCTGCATGAGCTGTTTATATATTTTGGAGATTAATCCTTTGTCTGTTGATTCGTTTGCAAATATTTTCTCCCATTCTGAGTGTTGTATTTTCGTCTTGTTTATGGTTTCCTTTGCTGTGGAAAAGCTTTGAAGTTTCATTAGGTCCCATTTGTTTATTTTTGTTTTTATTTCCATTACTCTAGGAGGTGGATCAAAAAAGATCTTACTGTCATTTATGTCAAAGAGTGTTCTTCCTATGTTTTCCTCTAAGAGTTTTATAGTGTACAGTCTTACATTTAGGTCTCTAATCCACTTTGAGTTTATTTTTGTGTATGGTGTTAGGGAGTGTTCTAATTTCATTCTTTTACATGTAGCTGTCCAGTTTTCCCAGCACCACTTATTGAAGAGACAGTCTTTTCTCCATTGTATATCCTTGCCTCCTTTGTCATAGATTAGCTGACCATAGATGTGTGGGTTTATCTCTGGGCTTTCTATCTTGTTCCATTGATCTATATTTCTGTTTTTGTGCCAGTACCATATTGTCTTGATTACTGTAGCTTTGTAGTATAGTCTGAAGTCAGGGAGTCTGATTCCTCCAGCTCTGCTTTTTTCCCTCAAGACTGCTTTGGCTTTTCAGGGTCTTTTATGTCTCCATACAAATTTTAAGATTTTTTGCTCTAGTTCTGTAAAAAATGTCATTGGTAATTTGATAGGGATTGCATTGAATCTGTAGATTGCTTTGGGTAGTAGAGTCATTTTCACAATATTGATTCTTCCAATCCAAGAACATGGTATATCTCTCCATCTGTTGGTATCATCTTTAATTTCTTATATCAGTGTCTTATAGTTTTCTGCATACAGGTCTTTTGTCTCCCTATGTAGGCTTATTCCCAGGTATTTTATTCCTTTTGTTGCAATGGTAAATGGGAGTGTTTCCTTAATTTCTCTTTCAGATTTTACATCATTAGTATATAGGAATGCAAGAGATCTCTGTGCATTCATTTTGTATCCTGCAACTTTACCAAATTCATTGATTAGCTCTAGTAGTCTTCTGGTGGCATCTTTAGGATTCTCTATGTATAGTATCATGTCATCTGCAAACAGTGACAGTTTTACTTCTTCCTTTCCAATTTGTATTCCTTTTGTTTCTTTCTCTTCTCTGATTGCTGTGGCTAGGACTTCCAAAACTATGTTGAATAAGAGTGGTGAGAGTGGATATCCTTGTCTTGTTCCTGATCTTAGAGGAAATGCTTTCAGTTTTTCACCATTGAGAATGATGTTTGCTGTGGGTTTGTCATACATGGCCTTTATTATGTTGAGGTAGGTTCCCTCTATGCCCACTTTCTGGAGAGTTTTTATCATAAATGGGTGTTGAATTTTGTCAAAAGCTTTTTCTGCATCTATTGAGATGATCATATGATTTTTATTCTTCAATTTGTTAATATGGTGTATCACATTGATTGATTTGCATATATTGAAGAATCCTTGCATCCCTGGGATAAATCCCACTTGACCATGGTGTATGATCCTTTTAATGTGTTGTTGGATTCTGTTTGCTAGTATTTTGTTGAGGATTTTTGCATCTATATTCATCAGTGATATTGGTCTGTAATTTTCTTTTTTTGTAGTATCTTCGTCTGGTTTTGGTATCAGGGTGATGGTGGCCTCATAGAGTGAGTTCAGGAGTGTTCCTTCCTCTGCAATGTTTTGGAAGAGTTTGAGAAGGATGGATGTTAGCTCTTCTCTAAATGTTTGATAGAATTCACCTGTGAAGCCATCTGGTCCTGGGCTTTTGTTTGTTGGAAGATTTTTAATCACAGTTTCAATTTCATTACTTGTGATTGGTCTGTTCATATTTTCTATTTCTTCCTGGTTCAGTCTGGGAAAGTTATACCTTTCTAAGAATTTGTCCATTTCTTCCAGGCTGTCCATTTTATTGGCATAGAGTTGCTTGTAGTAGTCTCTTAGGATGCTTTTTATTTCCATGGTGTCTGTTGTAACTTCTCCTTTTTCATTTCTAATTTTATTGATTTGAGTCCTCTCCCTCTTTTTCTTGATGAGTCTGGCTAATGGTTTATCAATTTTGTTTATCTTCTCAAAGAACCAGCTTTTAGCTTTATTGATCTTTGCTATTGTTTTCTTTGTTTCTATTTCATTTATTTCTGCTCTGATCTTTATGATTTCTTTCCTTCTGCTAACTTTGGGTTTTGTTTGTTCTTCTTTCTCTAGTTCCTTTAGGTGTAAGGTTAGATTGTTTATTTGAGATTTTCCTTGTTTCTTGAGGTAGGTTTTTATAGCTATAAACTTCCCTCTTAGAACTGCTTTTGCTGCATCCCATAGGTTTTGGGTCGTCGTGTTTTCATTGTCATTTGTCTCTAGGTATTTTTTGATTTCCTCTTTGATTTCTTCAGTGATCTCTTGGTTATTTAGTAACGTATTGTTTAGCCTCCATGTGTTTGTGTTTTTTACGTTTTTTTTCCTGTAATTCATTTCTAATCTCATAGCGTTGTGGTCAGAAAAGATGCTTGATATGACTTCAATTTTCTTAAATTTACTGAGGCTTGATTTGTGACCCAAAATGTGATCTATCTTGGAGAATGTTCCATGTGCACTTGAGAAAAAGTGTAATCTGCTGGTTTTGGATGGAATGTCCTATAAATATCAATTGAATCTATCTGGTCTATTGTGTCATTTAAAGCTTCTGTTTCCTTCTTTATTTTCATATTGGATGATCTGTCCATTGGTGTAAGTGAGGTGTTAAAGTCCCCCACTATGATTGTGTTACTGTCAATTTCCTCTTTTATAGCTGTTAGCAGTTGCCTTATGTATTGAGGTGCTCCTATGTTGGGTGCATATATATGTATAATTGTTATATCTTCTTCTTGGATTGATCCCTTGATCATTATGTAGTGTCTTTCCTTGTCTCTTGTAACATTCTTTATTTTAAAGTCTATTTTATCTGATATGAGCATTGCTACTCCAGCTTTCTTTTGATTTCCATTTGCATGGAATATCTTTTTCCATCCCCTCACTTTCAGTCTGTATGTGTCCCTAGGTCTGAAGTGGGTCTCTTGTAGACAGCATATAGATGGGTCTTGTTTTTGTATCCATTCAGCAGGCCTGTGTCGTTTGGTTGGAGCATTTAATCCATTCACATTTAAGGTAATTATCGATATGTATGTTCCTATGACCATTTTCTTAATTGTTTTGGGTTTGTGTTTGTAGGTCCTTTTCTTCTCTTGTGTTTCCCACTTAGAGAAGTTCCTTTAGCATTTGTTGTAGAGCTGGTTTGGTGGTGCTGAATTCTCTTAGCTTTTGCTTGTCTGTAAAGCTTTTGATTTCTCCATCAAATCTGAATGAGATCCTTGCTGGGTAGAGTAATCTTGGTTGTAGGTTCTTCCCTTTCATCACTTTAAGTATATCATGCCACTCCCTTCTGGCTCGTAGAGTTTCTGCTAAGAAATCAGCTGTTAACCTTATGGAAGTTCCCTTGATGTTATTTGTCGTTTTTCCCTTGCTGCTTTCAATAATTTTTCTTTGTCTTTAATTTTTGCCAATTTGATTATTATGTGTCTTGGCATGTTTCTCCTTGGGTTTATCCTGTATGGGACTCTCTGTGCTTCCTGGACTTGGGTGGCTATTTCCTTTCCCATGTTAGGGAAGTTTTTGACTATAATCTCTTCAAATATTTTCTTGGGTCCTTTCTCTCTCTCTTCTCCTTCTGGGACCCCTATAATGCGAATGTTGTTGCGTTTAATGTTGTCCCAGAGGTCTCTTAGGCTGTCTTCATTTCTTTTCATTCTTTTTTCTTTATTCTGTTCAGCAGCAGTGAATTACACCATTCTGTCTTCCAGGTCACTTATCCATTCTTCTGCCTCAGTTATTCTGCTATTGATTCCTTCTAGCGTAGTTTTCATTTCAGTTATTGTATTGTTCATCCTTTTGTTTGTTCTTTACTTCTTCTAGGTCTTTGTTAAACATTTTTTTGCATCTTCTCAATCTTTGCCTCCATTCTTTTTCTGAGGTCCTGGGTCATCTTCACTATCATTATTCTGAATTCTTTTTCTGGAAGGTTGCCTATCTCCACTTCATTTAGTTGTTTTTCTGGGGTTTTATCTTGTTCCTTCATCTGGTACATAGCCCTCTGTCTTTTCATTTTGTCTATCTTTCTGTGAATGTGGTTTTTGTTCCACAGGCTGCAGGATTTTAGTTCTTCTTGCTTCTGCTGTCTGCCCTCTGGTGGATGAGCCTATCTAAGAGGCTTCTTGACTTTTTTAATTTTTATTTTTTATATAATTTTAAAGGTTACACTCTATTTACAGTTATTACAAAATATAGACTATATTCTCCATGTTGTACAATACATCCTTGTAGCCTTATTCCCCTACCCCTGTGTTGCCTCTCCCTCCCCACTGGCAACCACTAGTTTGTTCTCTATATCTGTGAGTCTGCTTCTTTTTTGTTATATTCACTAGTTTGTTGTATTTTTTAAATCCCACACATAAGTGATATCATACAGTATTTGTCCTTCTCTGTTGAATTTCACTTAGTATAATGCCTTCCAAGTCTATCCATGTTGCTGCAAATGGCAAAATTCATTCTTTTTTGTGGCTGAGATGTGATGTATATACCGCATCTTCTTTATCCATTCATCTGTTGATGGACACTTACATTGCTGTTTTTTCGGATATATACCCAGGAGTGGAATTGCTGGAACCTCCATACTGTGTTCCACAGTGACTGCACCAATTTACATTACCACCAACTGTGTATAAGTGTTCCCTTTTCTCCACATCCTTGCCAACATTTGTTATCTGCGTACTTTTTGATGATAGCCATTCTGACAGATATGAGGTGATAGCTCATTGTGGTTTAGATTTGCATTTCCCTGATGTTTAGTGATGTTGATCATCTTTTCATGTGCCTGTTGGCCATCTGCATTTCCTTTTGGAAAAATATCTATTCAGGTCTTCGGCCCACTTTTTAATCTGGTTGTTTGTTTTTCTGATGTTGGGTTTTATGAGCTGTTTATGTGTGTTGAATATTAATCCCTTATCGATCAAATAATTTACAAATATTTTCTCACATTCAGTAGGTTGTCTTCATTTTGTTTGGTTTCCTTTGCTATGCAAAAGCTTTTAAGTTTCATTAGGTCCCATTTGTTTATTTTTGCTTTTATTTCCTTTACTTTAGGAGGTGGATCAAAAAAAATATATCGCTGCAATTTATGTCAAAGAAGTGTTCTGCCTATGTTTTCCTCTAGGAGTTTTATGGTATCCTGTCTTACATTTGGATTTTTAAACCACTTTGAGTTTATTCTTGTATATGGTGTTAAAGAATGTTCAAATTTCATTGTTTTAAATGTAGCTGTCCAGTTCCCAGCACCACTTATTAAAGAGACTGTCTTTTCTCCATTGTATATTCTTTCCTCCTTTGTCATAGATTAATTGACCATAAGTGCATGGGTTAATTTCTGAGCTCTTTATCCTGTTCTATTGATCTATCATGTCTGTTTTTCTGCCAGTATATAACAGTTCTTGACTTTTAAACAACACAAATTTCTTCCTAAAAATACCTAGTTAACATACTTTCTCTTAAAAATTGCATTAACTATCAATCTATTTTCATATTTAATTATTTGAAAGTTCTTAGTCAATGTTTCTGTACACACAATTAGCAGCTTTTTAGTACTTTCTGTATTAATTCTTATGAGGAACGTATGTCTTTCTATGATGATTTATTTAAGAATCCTTCCACAATCACAAGATCAAGAATTACATTTAACCATAAATTTTACTGGTTTTGCTGGCTTAATGCTGTCTGTGTTCAGCGTATTATGCCTTCCTTGTATTTCAGCTAACTTTTTTCATTCATTTTTTTATATGGCTGAAGGATTTTCTCTAATAGTTATTTTGGAGAGGATACATGGGCAGCATTTTCCCTTTTGGTCCACTTCCTACCTTTTTACCCCCTGATCTGTGTGGCCCCCTATCCCACCCCAAAGGCTGATCTTTCAGAATTGCATCAATTGTTCCTGCGTCCTAACAGTATCCAATGCAGGATTGCTTCCCCAATCCCTTCTCAGCAAAAGCCCAAACCCAAGTCTCCCTAACTGAGATGACCCCCAGGTTCCCTTGGGGAGCATTTTCCTTGGGGTGTATTTGCAGCAAGCCAAATACACCTAGCTTTGATTAACTACAGGTGTGTTCCTGGTGATCTTTTGCTGGTGGATTTTGACATACTTCACAAATTCATTCCCCCTGAATCTATGGCTGAAGAAAAGAAAGCTGCAAATTAAAAGCAGAGTATTATTATCTCAAGCTGTGTCCAAACCCCATAAGCAAAGAGAATACATCCAAATGACTTCTTAAAAATTTTTTTTAATTAAAAAAGTCAGATGGCAGCTGCCAAATCTTATGATTAATGATTTCTGGAACAGCCAAAATGAAGAGCACTCCCAACTCTTACGGAAGAAGCAGCTTGATTCTCCCCTATCTTACAACATGCTTATGAAAAATGGTATTTTCATGCTACACGGCAATGTCAGCTAAATATAGCATAAGACTTAGGCTGCACCTGGCATAAGGATCTGACTCAGTAACATCACTCTTAATAACAGGCAGCTATATGATGTTTCCCATTTTATTGGCATGTAATTTAGATACAGTAATGTGTACAAATCAATTTTAAATACATATACCCCATGTAATCTCCACCCAGATCAAGAATAGAATAAGTCCAGACTTCCAGAAGAGTCTCTCTTGTCTCCTGCAAGTTAGTACCACTCCCATGGGTGACGTCTACCTGGCCTCTACCAGTGTTGATTAGTTGTGCCAGTTTTTGGTCAAAATTATGTGAGGCTCACCCCTGTGGCTATACTGTCCATACTGTATTCCTTTTTTATTGCTGCGTAATATTCCATTGTATGGACACGTTACAATGTATTTATCCTTTCTACTGCTGATGGACATTTTGGTTGTTTCCAGAGTGGGTTATCATGAAGAAAGCGGCTATGAATACACTCATCCATGCCTTCTGGTGGACAGAAGCACTCATTTCTATTGGGTATATACCCAGGAGTAGAATTGCTGGTCGGGGGTATATGTATGTTTAGTTTTAGGAAATACTGTGGGAGCTTTCCAAAGTTGTTGTACCAGTTAACAGTTTCACCAACAATGTAAGTTTGTCCTGGTTTTTCCTCATCCTTGACATTAAGATACATGATTTTGAAAAGACTAAAAAATAAGGTTATCATTTTTAAATTTGAGGGGTGTTTGTGTGTAGAAAGTAAAAGATGTCTGACTGCTTGTATATTTGATCTTTTAAAAAGATTTTTATTGGAGTATAGTTGATTTACAATGTTGTGTTAGTTTTGATCTTAATAAAATAAAAATAATATCTCTAAATTTTGTCTTATGTTAGGGTTAAAAATATATTCAATTAAAATTTTGTACAAAAAATTATTTTATTATTTCTTTTTGGTGGAGAAAAAGACTGACAATACCAAGAATTGAAAAACATATGAAGGGACTTCCCTGCTGGTCCGGTGGTAAAGAATCTGCCTTCCAACACAGGGGATGCAGGTTCAATTCCTGGTCGGGGAACTAAGATCCCACATGCAGCGAGGCAACTAAGCCCATGCGTCACAACTACTAAGCCCGAGAGCCACAACTACTGGGCTCGCATGCCTCAACGAGAAAGCCCGCGTGCCACAACTACAGAGTCCACGTGCTCTGGAGCCCGCGAGCCACAACTAGAGAAGAGAAGACCCACATGCCACAACTAGAGAGAAGCCTGCACGCTGCAACAAAAAAAAAGTTCCCTCATGCCACAACTAAGACCCAACACAGCCAAAAAAAAAAAAAGAAAAAGAAAAGCATATGAAGTTTTTGTGACAATGGGTATTGGCAGTGGTGTGCTGGTAACTATTTAACAACTGGCTCACTGAAAAAGAAACCCTGATTTGTAGAAGTTGCCAATTTCTGTGGGGTAAATACTTTTACCATGGCTGAACTCTCACACATTATTGGTAGGAGTATAATTGGTACAACCACTTTATAAAATCATTTGATGATATCTGCTAAAGTTGAATATATGCATATGCTGGGAGACAGCAATCCCAATCCTAGGTATGTGCACCAAAATATTTGTATTATTTATAACAGTCAAAAACTGAAAAACTAGAATGGATAAATTGTTGTGTATTCATGCAATGGGATACTAATACAGCAATAGAAACAAATAAGCTGCTACTACACATAACAACGTGGATGAATCTCACAAATACAAAAAGAGTGTATACTGGGAATTCCCTGGCAGTCCAGTGGTTAGGACTCTGCACTTCCACTGCCGGCAGCCCAGATCCTATCCCTGGTCAGGGAACTAAGATCCTACAAGCTGCAAGGTGTGGCCAAAAAAAAAAAAAAAAAAAAGAGTATATACTGTATAATTCTAACTACATAACATTCAAAAACAGGCAAAATGACTAGAAGTCAGGGTAGTTGTTGCTTTGGGGAGGACAGAGAAGGTAGTGACTGGGAGGCGTCTTTACTGGATGGTTATTATACAGACTGAACGTTTGTGTCCCCCAAAATTCATATGTCGAAGCCCTAACCCCCAATATGATGATATTATTGTTACCGAGTCCAAGCTCATACTGCTCGCCACATGACAGGTGTCCCAAAGAACCATCTTACTCCAGTTAGAATTCAGTCTTCTTTTATACTAAAAGGGTAGGGGATGTGGCTGGTTGTTGCAGACTTCTTGGTGCTGGCCAGACCCCAGAGGGAATGTGATAATCCTTTGTTCTTGTAGCTGTCCACTCTAGGTCTGGTCACCATGTTCCTGTAAATCTCCAACAAGACAAATGTAATTCTGATCTGCAACTTTTTATCTCTATATGAATGAAAATTGTTATACCTTTAATAGTCAAGCCTGGGAGGCAGAGCCTTGGAAAGGGGCTATTATGTGTATTTCAGGCTATAGGCAACATTCCTTTCCAAGGTGCAGAGCCAGCATGACTAAGCACAGGAAACAGAGCACAAAGGTTAGAGCTAAAGGAATAGATCCAATATGGAGTCAGGTTTGTTCTCTGTTACACTATGAGGTGGAGTTAATTGGGTTTAGATGAGGTCATGAGGGTGAGGCCCCCATAACGGGATTAGTGACTCAATGAGAAGAAACCAAAAAGTTTAACCTCTCCATCTCTCTCTTTCCCTCCCTCCCTCCTGCCCTCCCCCTTCCTCCCTCCCTCCCTTCCTTCCTCCCCACCATGTGCAGACACAGCAAAAAGGTGACTTTCTGCAAGCCAGGAATCCAGGAAGCCAGGAAGAAGGCTCTTGCCAAGAACTGAATCTGCCAGCACCTTGATCTTGGACATCTCAGCCTCCAGAAATGGGAGAAATAAATGTCTGAAGTTTGAGCCTCCCTGTGTATGGTATTTTGTTAGAGCAACCTGAACAGACTAAAACGTTATGTTTGCACAGATGTGTCCAAGTTATAATGATGCATTAATGAGTGATTTCAATTAAATTTTATCAAACTAATGGATTATTTGCACACACAAAACCAAAAAATCTTAACATCATTATCAGAATAAATCAACTTTTTCAATGTCTCTAATTCATAGATAAATCTTACTGTGTTCATAAATAAAACAAATTATACCTTGGCCAGTTAAACACATAAAGACAATTTTGCCAAGAGCAATTTAGGCTCATAATAAAGCAATTCATCCACATGCTTAAGAGAAGCCATTCAAGCAAACAAAATATTTTCTAAATCCCCAGATACTAATTTTTAACCAACTAGCTCTAAATCCAATCATATCAAAGACAGTTTCTGGCTGGAAACAAAGAGTGTGGTACCTTCTCAGAAGGAGAAAAAATTAAATACACATTTAAAGACAAAAACATTCACCATTAGGAAGAAACTTCTAACTCATCTCCTTTTATATGCCCTTTCCCCCAAACCCTTCTATTTCCCCATCCTGGCAAAAACATCCCTTTATTTACTGTGGGTATACTATCTCTTGGTCCTTTACTTGTTTGTTTTTTTATAATTTTTAATTTTTTAATAATGGCACAGCACTTTTTATTTTCTTGTTGGGGTGAATCAAGCGAATCAGTGGAATTGGAGTATTTCTCAGTTTAACTGACATCCAGAATCCCCCCAGGCACACATCCAATTCTGTTTGGAAAGTTACTGGCTGTGCCTTCATATTTAAATCACCTTACTTAGTCTACATCTAGAGAGGGAAAAAGTTCCTATCTCCACAGCCTTTGGCTTTCTCACATTTTAAATAAAATCCTTGGGTTATTGCCATCAGCTACGCCCACATCTTGCCTCTCTAACCATTTCCTGACTTCTGCATGGTGAAGTTAGGAGAAGCTACACAGCTCACAACACACACACACACACACACACACACACACACACAGTGTTTCTTATGGGCCTGTTTTCCAAACACTCTGGAGGCCAACCCCCTGGTAAAAAAGTTTGCCTTGCCTTGGGTGGACTTAGCCTACGTTAATGTGCCACATCCAAAATCTGATATTGTGTAAATTCACAAAGTGTCCACTAGAGGGAACTATAACCCCACCCCGACACCAATTTGTTGCAGAAACCACTCATGTTTCCACCTATTTCTTATACTAAGCACCTAAGAATGATTAGGTGATATGAATAAGGACATAAGTAGCACCCCTATCCATGCCCCCTAGTCTCTCGCCCCTGGCAAGATACTCTCACAATCCAGGCATTCTTTCCCTTAAGATGTATGTGACTGATGGCAGATGTATTATTAGTAAAGTTGATTCAACTGTGCTGGATCCCTGTCAATGCTCCAGGAAAATTCGAAAGGTTGAGTCTGGTCTTGGGTCATCATCCAAATGTAAAGGATTTGTCAACAATGGCAGCCCCATCTCAGCACCAGGCTAGGTCCTATCTAGACCTAGTTCTTCTCCTGCTCACCACCAAGGTCCCTTCCTCCCTCCTACCCCACCCTTCACCCCAGGACCAGCTCTTATTGTTTTCTCCCCCCAAGAAAGTCACAACCAATGTCTCATCAGCCCACTCAAAAAAATGGATGGCTTAATGCTATTAGCACAACTGCTTTCTCTTAGAAAAACAAAAATGAGCAACTTTTTGTAATGAAAATGTTTCTGTGACTGCGTCTTGCTAATAAATACAACATTGCTTCTTATTGTACATTTTAAAATAAAACCCGACATATCTAAATATAAACATTCAAGATGGTGGCTGTGGAGGGTGCACGTTTTTAAACCAGACTGCCTTGGATCAAATCCTGGGTTTGCAAGGTACCAGCAAGTTACTGAACCTCTGTGCACCAGTTTCCTTACCTGTTAAAAGAGGAAAGTAAAAGTTCTACTCCAAAGAGTTGTCATGAAGAATAGAAGAGTTAATCTATTTGTGGTGTCCTGCAAAACACAGATGATCATGTGACCCAGACTTAGCCAATCAGAGCCATTCTTAGGGATTTATAAGTACTTGTCTCTTCCTCTGAAATCGCTGAGCCCACATGACATAATGAGACAGGCTGGGACCTGGGACCCTTTGCTGCAGTGCTTGCACCTGGACAAACGTCTCCTGGAGCAACAAAATACAAAGAAACTATAAGGGATGAAAAATAACTGCGTGCATGTGCAGTTGGGGCAAATTATGGACAAGATACAAAAAGACCAAAAACTCAACTGCCACTTCTGAAGAGCCCAGAGCAAAAGCAGGGTGTCAGGAGCAAAAGCAGGGTACTACACATGCCCCCTGCACTCAACAATACCAAAGGGGTGGTTAAACAACTTCAGCCACCTCTCCAGCCGGACCCCTGGACATACCCCTACCCTCAGCCCATATAAGGAACCAGCTCCCTGCCCCCTCGGGGACTGAGCAAGGGAACATGTCACTTGCTGCAGCAGGGGCCCCGATAAAGCCTTGCCTGAATTTCTTGTCTGGCCTCTTAATTTCTGTTGATTAAGGAAGGCCAAGAACCCTGGTGGGTAACAGTATTACGGGAGCTGCTTTTGGCCATGTGTTTTCCTGAAATGGAAGAAGCCTGTCTGAAGCAGAAGCTGTAATGAGAAAGGGAGAGAACGTTTGAGTCCCTGAATCTAAACCTACTCTTGTTCTCTCCAGGCCTGAGTCAATAAACAGCTCCGACTCTGTGCCAGGCACTATTCTAAACACTTTACAAGTGTCAGCTCAGCAATCCCAACAACCTCAGAAGGATACTGCCTGGGTACTCCATGTTAGACCTGAGAAAATTTGCCCAAGGTCGCAGAGGGCAAGAGCTGGGGTTTCAACCTGGGCAGCTGGGCTTCAGAGCTGGTTCATTGCATTTGGGCCTGACAGTTCTTTATTGCGGGGGACCGGCCTGTGCACGTGGAATGTGGAGCGGCATCCGCGGCCTCTACACGCTACATGCCAGTAGCATCTCTTCCCTCACTTGTGACCATCAAAAGTGTCTCTAGGCACAGCCAAATGTCCCGGGAGGGGAGGGGCAAATTGCCCCAGTTGAGAACCACTGCTGTCGCTCTACTGCCTCCAAATTCATTTTGCATTGCTATCGTTGAGTCTCCCAGATCCTGTGTTAGCCACAACTCAGGGTCACCCAATCTGTGTGTCAAATACAAACAACCCAACGTCCCTCAAACCTGGGTCACCCACAATGCATTGCCACTGAGACCGTGTTTCCTAAGACCTCATATCACCTACCAGTCTGTGTCCCTAAGACTTCCTGTCACCCACAGTCCTGTCACTGACATCTGTGTAGTCCATTACCTAGTGGTGTCCATGCCCTGTGTCACCAACCAGAGATTCACGGAGTCAGGGCCGCAGAGCTCTTCACAGAGACAAGGCACAAAATACACGTGGAGACGGGGGGACCGAGACACAGAGGCAGGGAGGGGCAGAGAAGCCCACAGAAGCAGAGAGACTCACAGAGACAGGGACAGAGAGAGGCCCATTCCCACAGGGCCACAGCTGGTTATGCTAAATGTGTCTCTGGAGACCCATCAGGGCCCTTCCCCCCACCTCGGGATTAGACCTGGGGGTGGGGAGGCTAGAGTCTGAGGGTAAGGAGCTTAGACCCAGCGTGACAGCTAATCACCGCACAAGGCCTCTGTCTAGGTCACCAAGCCCTGGGCAGCCCTCATCCCCACAGTCACTCCTCTACTCCTCCCATCAGGTACTCATTGACAAGATCTCATCCCTAATACATCACAGCCCAGGGGGGCAGAGGCAAGAGCTCAGACCCTCCCTGCCTCCCTTCCAGCTCTGCCACCAGAATGCCAGGAGGAGACGTTCACCAGCATCTAGAGTGTTGGGGGGAGGGGGACAGAGAGCTTGAATTTCCCACTGGATTGTGTCGGGAAGGATCTGGTTGAGACCAGAGAAACATCCTTCCCTGAGTTGAGAGACATGGTGGGGAGCAGATGGTCCCTACTTGCTTGGATCCCCCAATCCACAGGGCCCCTGAACATGACCAAGATGAGAGGATCAGGCCTATGTTTTGAAGCCACAGAAGACTTTAAAGCAGCCCCACCCCACCCCCATCCTGGCCTGGCCTGGTTGCTATGGTGATGCCCCAGTTGCTCCAGAGGCAGCTGCTGGTCCTTGAAGTGGGGGCGGTGGGGGCAGTGGATCCTGAGCTGAAGCAGGTTGGGGTGAGAGGTCAGCACTGTCTGGGAACATTCCAGACCGTGGCTGGGGGCTGAGAGCCCAGGGTTCCTCTCCATTCCTGCTTCCCTCAGCTCACACCCTGTCTCTACCCACTGCCCTCACCCTCCAGCTTCCACTTCCTCTGCTGCTGCCTGAAAGGGGCGGTCCTGGAGTCTGAATCCACCCATATTTCAACACCAGGAGAGGGGTTTTGGCGTGACGGCTGATCAAAGGGCTCAGGTATGTAGGATCAGGTGAGGAGCTCAAGCATGTTGCCCCAGGTAAGGGCTCAGAGAGATGCCGGTGGAGAGAATGGGGGGTGGGGGTGGAGATGGGGGTGTGAAGGCTGTGCATAAAGCTTCTGGAAACAATCCAGGCAAGACATCAGTACTAGGGCTCAGACATGCCCTCAACATGACATGGGCTTCAGTGGGGTCTCAGGGGCAAGGACCCAAAGGTGGAAGCTCAGGTGAGGCTTAGGTATGGATCTGTGCTGGTGTCTCCCTTCAGCGGTAATTTGTTACTAAGAACAATTATTAAAGTACTAAATTTTAGATGAATAACTTTTTGAATGTATAAATTAAAAGGGGTTTAAGGTCAGTTACATTCCTAAAGCCTTCTCCTAACCTTTCTGAGGTTGCGTTTTCTTACCTATAAAGTAAGAATCATAGTTTCCAGCCTGTAGAATCATTGTGAGGATTAAATGAGAAAATGAATATAAAGTTGTTAACACAGTACGCAACAAATAATGGCTTTTCAAAAAGTGTGCTTAGAAACAGGAGAGATGGGATAAGCAGGAGAACCAGTAATTACAAAGAGCCCAGCCAGCCTGCTGGCCTGCATCACTGGTCCTGGAAGCAGTAGCTGCTGACGGATCAATTTTTCTTCTCATGAAGGAAGACCAGGCTGTGTGGGGAGAAGATGACAAGGTGCACATCCCACAAGGGAGAGAAAATGTCACCAATCACACTGCGAATATGCTGAAAATCTGTGGCTTATATGCATTGTGATGGAAGCAGTAAAATAAGCTTATTCTCCAATAGTATAACACATTAATAATAACAATAAAAAAATAAAGTCTCCTTTTAAAAAACTGAGATATAATTAATAGATAACATTGTGTAAGTTTAAGATGGACCGCATATTAATTCAATACATTTATATATTGTAATGTGATCGCCATTGCAGCGTTAGCTAACACTTCTATCATGTCCCATAATTATTATTTCTTCTAGGGACAATTAAGATCTAGTTTCTTAGCAGGTTTTTAAATATAGTTTTGTCTTTTTTTTTAAGTAAAACTCTAATTTAGCGGTTCTCAAACTTTTTGGTCTCAGGACCCTTTACACTTAAAAATAATTGAGGACCCAAAAGTTTTGTTTGAGTTTCATCTATTGACATTCATACTGATTCATATTAATTCTCATATCTGCTTCTGCAGTCAATCTGTTGCATTAAATGGTTTTGGTTGAAAGATGTGAAGGAAACTCAGCCTCACAATGTATGTAGTTGGAAAAGGGAGAAGTCGTTTAATAGCCTTTTCAGTTTACTGTGGCTTTCCTCTCTGATACTACACCAAAACTCGACAGGTGTCGTTTCTTAAAGGTTAGTGACAGTGTGGAATCTGAAACTATATCAATGAACTGTTTATACTCTGTTATATTAAAGTCCATTGGTGTGTCTTGCATTTTGAATGGTTCTTTCATCCATGCATGATTCTGTAACATCATACCCTGGTCATTCAGAAAATATTGGTTCGCTGAGTTATCAGATCTTCCAAATGTTGACACATTTCATTATACACACCAACCAGCAACCAACCAACCAACAAAACAAAAATCCAAAAAACAAAAAAGCCCATACATTCATTAATGTCATTACCAATCTCATCAAACCTGGGAAGCTTTCAAACTCACGGTAGCAGACGGAAGTTTTCGAAATTCTAATTTTCACTTGAAAGCTCTAATTGTATCACTGGCCACAAACACTAATAGTTTTCTTCCCTTGAAGTGACAGGCTCACTTCATTCATTTTTGAAAAAATCATGCCAAATACCCAAGTCTGAATAACTTTTTTTGTCATGTGTTCTTTTAAGTGAAAGTAGTCATTCAGTGAGAAAAGTGACTTTTGGCTCACAACTCAAAATCTTTTTGAGTGCTTTTCCTGGAGATAACTATCATACTTCAGTATGCATACTTCCCCTTTGCCACACAAAATATTAAAAAGACATACTCAAGAGTTGAGATTTAGGGTTTCCCTCGTGGCGCAGTGGTTAAGAATCCGCCTGCCAATGCAGGGGACACGGGTTCAAGCCCTTGTCCGGGAAGATCCCACATGCTGCGGAGCAACTAAGCCCGTGCACCACAACTACTGAGCCTGCGCTCTAGAGCCCGTGAGCCACAACTACAGAAGCCCGCATGCCTAGAACCCGTGCTCCGCAACAAGAGAAGCCACCGCAGTGAGAAGCCTGCGCAACACAACGAAGAGTAGCCCCCCCTTGCCGCAACTAGAGAAAGCCTGCACTCAGCAAAAAAGATCCAATGCAGCCAAAAATAAATAGAAAATAAAATAAAAATAAATAAATTTTTTTAAAAAAGAGTTGAGATTTAATAAAATTAATAATTTTGTTGCTTTATTAACAGTGAAACCAGCCCTTTTTCTCTCTCTTTTTTTTTTTTTTGTACTGTGCCTGCATAGTGGCAGAGAAAAATACAGAGACTGCTGGTACCGTTGGGAGCCACGCCTTGATTCCTACTTGGGTGCCACCAATTCTACCCACTGCTGTTCTTGCATCATCAGCACAAATATCAACCAAGTGAAAATGGCAAAGAACAATTTAGTAGTATTATGAACATCGTTTTTGCTTTGTGGATCCCCTGGAAGGGTCTTGGAGACGCCCAGGGATTTGTGAACAAGACCCGGAGAATGAATAAGAACTGACACTCGAATTCAAATTAAAGAATTAGAATAGCCATATTTACTTTTCTTTTTAAATGATTTTTTTTGGAGTTATCACTCAAAGGTTTATAAAATGCTCTCACAAATATCCTATGGAAAAAATGAAAGCCAACTCCATTTGTGGTACTATTTGCTTTCCTTCCTCCAAAAAAAGTCAGGGAGAGGGGAGGATTAAGAACCAGGAGGCCCATGGGAGTGTATCAAGCATGTGAAGCCATCCATCATGTGTGTCATGGTGAGCAGATACAATCCTGGGACCGCAAAGGCAAGTGGTGCTGGGAACTCAGGGCCCTCGGTCACCTTCCCCCACACAGTCTCTCTAGCTAGCCACACACCCGTCCACAACAGTCTCTCTCTCTCTCTCTCTCTCTCACACACACACACACACACACACACAGAGCTGGACTTTGCCATGGCTAATCTCACACAGCATAAATGACGAGCCTAACCATGGTTACGCTCACACAATAAGATCATACAGCCACACTAAAGCCACATAAAAAGTCCCCATAGTCAAACACCCAACCTCATTGTGCTCAAAACCAAGTCACACAATTTTGTATTCACAGTTGAAGAATTTCAATGAGCACACACCCAATCATAGTTGCACTCAAATTGTCAGTACGGCACATAAAACACCGACTGGGTCACCATGTGACCTTGTGTGCATACTGTTCGCAAGGTGAGAGCATAGGTTGTGGAGACCAGCCAACCTGGGTTCAAGTTCAGGTTCTACCACTTATTAGTTCTTTCACTTTGGGCAAATTATTTAACCTGCCTGAGGCTTAGTTCTAGAAAATGGAGATAATCTCTACCTTGTAAACATGATGTGGGGACGACATAAAATAACCAGACAAAGGACAGCACCTTGTCTGGCCAGATGTGCCCTAGGGATAGGGCTGTGACTGCCATGTATGGCTTTTGTCACCAGAGGGCACCAGGGTTCCAAGATGTCAGTTGGGGGGCTCCGGAAGAAACCCTGCCAGAAGGTCCAGGATTCCCGGGGAGTCTGGAGGCAAGCGCAGACTGGGAAGGTGTGGGGATGGGGATGGGCCTGCACAGATTCTGGAAACCCCAGCAAGGCCTAGGCCAGCCAGGTGTGCTGCTGGGCCAAATGGGTGCCTCGTAGGTAGGACCCTGATCTCACCTAGGAAGGAGGCTAAGCACTTACTATGTACCAGGCCCTCTTCTGTGCCCACTTCACCCATATTTAATCCTCACAACAATACTATGATTGATAGTCACACTGATAGTCTTCCTGTTGAGGAATATTGAGGAAACCGAGGTTCCACTTTACGTGGCTATTAAGTGGAAGACCTGGGATAGGGATGCAGGCAGCCATCGCCCTCCCAGGGACCCCTCCCAACCCCTTCCTGGGGCTCTGCCAGGGCTCCCTGACCACGGCTGTCTTCCCTGGAGCTCAGCCAGCCCCAACTGACCCTTTTCCCTCTTCCAGCCTGCTCCCTGCCTGCTCCCTGAGCTAGCCCACGGTAAGAGGCTTATCAGACACGTGGGGGAGACTGATAAGGCAGGGCCCCCAGTACAGCCTTATCCATCCTCAGCTGCTGGGAGTTGTGGGGTGCTGCCAGCAGGTGGAGCCCCACCCACTCAGGCTGCCATACACCACCCATGCGCGAGGGGCCCTGTGTCACGCCCCATAATGTCATAACTCCCTATGATGTCATCATTTGTAGTCACATCATGGCTTTGGCCCTCCTTCAAGTCTGAAGGGGTTACTCAGAAAGGAGGAGTGGAGTCAGACAGGAGCCTTACCCAGGCTCCAGGTCAGCAAGCCGGGTTGGGCTGGACTGGGAAGAGGGGGTGGTGTCACAGGATCCTCCCCAGGGTGGATGGCTATTTTTGGTGTTGGCTGCTCCACTTATAGCCACTCCTCCCAATCTAAAGAGGCTCTGGGTCCAGCGGGGGCAGGGGCAGTGGGAGGAATCTCCCGTCCCTCTACAGGGCGGCTCTGGGTGTCAGCCTCTAGCTCTGAATCAGCCCCCTGCTCCCCACAGGGAGGCCCGATCCTGGGGAAGAGGGGGCCTTACATCTCCTCAGCAGTGAGGCAGCGAGGGATCATAGAGATGGCCAGACGGATGCACCGAGTCAGACCCTCTGTGACAGTCAGATATGTCCACTTGCTGACAGTCTGTGCTCACGGCCTCACATCCACACTATCACACGCCAGCAGCCATTCATTCTCACAGCCAAGCCTGTGGCCACACATGGGTCACAGACAGAGACGTGTTGCCCCACATTGGCAGATGACATAGGCACATGGTCTCACATCCCATACAGGAGAGCAGGAACTCCTTTTCTCTCAGGGCTGAGTTCCTAGAAATCAGCACAGTTCCCAGCACAGTGTAGATGTACATTCATACGTGGTGAGTAAGTGGACATGCAATTACACAGGTCATGTGACCGGGGTGGGGAGGGACTGGAGGAAAAGCCGCCAGTCTCCATCCCTCCTCAGGACAGGATGGGATCATCAAGTTGCTTCCAGCACCACCCCCAGCCCCAGCTTCCATGATGGCCACTCCTCAGGCAGTGTCAGTCACTGAAGGGACCTGGGTCATCAGGGCCACCACTCCCTCCCCTCCAGATTCTTTTCCAGTGAATTGGGACACTGGCACTTTGAGAGTTGGATGTTAGGAACATCAGTGGTCTAGACATTAGGTGCCCTGGGCATTAGGGGGCTCTGGGTGCTGGGAACTCTGGGTTTGGGGTTCTCTGCAGTGTTGGGAATTCTGGATTTTGGGAGGTCTAAGGTATTTAGGAATCTGGACATTGAATGTTCTGGACATCAGGGCTGTACCCCAGACAGGCCAAAGTCAATGTTTCCAGTCTGTATGCCTAATTTTACCTGCAGCTGCTGAGGTCCAGCCTGGAACCCTGCTCTGATTCCCGTAATTGGCTCATGCTGCCCCCCCTGGATCAGGGCCAGAGAAAGCACAACAGGATGGCCTGAAGGGCACATGAAGCCCCAGAGACAGCTCTTGGATCTGGAACCAACCTAGCCCGCTCCCTTGCATTGGGACAGGGCAGGGAAGGTGCCAGGCACTGACCACTAGGCTCCAAGTTCAAGGGAGGAAGAATCTGAGAGCAGAGCCCAGGTGGGCTTCTGCAGCTCCTGAGGCTGGGGCTCCGAGCCTGGCCAGGCCCGGCTGTAACTCAAAGCAATGTCCACCTTCCCCCAACGTCTCAGCAGGGTCCCTCAGCACCCCTCCACCAAGGTGGCCAGTGCTGCCAGGTCCTACAATGCCTTCCAGAAGTGGCCCACATCTGCCCTTATCCCTAATCCCACCAGACATACACCTAAGCACACTCCCTGTGGCTCAGCAGAGGCCTTGCTCCTGCAGGCTGATGACGACAAGTGAAACCTGTCAGCACCAGGGGATCTGATGCTGGGCCCAGCCCTCCCAGGAAATTGCACTGCAACTGGAGGCTCCTGAGACACGCCTTAGCCCGCAGTGGGTGGGGCCCAGCTGCTGCCTGTCCTCTTACTGCCCTGCCCCAGGAAGAAGCAAGCCAGGGAGATGTCTGACCCCATCAGTCCTTCTCTCTGTCCTCTGGCCTGATCCCCCTACCCTCCTCACAGTGGCCCAGGCTGGCCATGCCCTTCCCAACCTGTGGACCAGTGGCCCAGGGCGGGGAGCTCACAGGAGGGGATGAAGGCCATCCCAGCTCTGACCTGGACTAGGCCCAAACCTGCTTCCCTTGGGGCCTCATTCTGGTTGGAAAAAAACAGCCGCTTCAGCCCCTGACTCGTGGAGACGATTTTTCAAACCAGAATCTTTCTCACAAGCTTTTCCTCAGGACTCAACTCACTGTGTAGCTGCCTGAAGCCCTTTCTAGATCAAGATGTGTAAAATACACACATCTATAAATCTCTCAATATGTATGCAAATATGATTTGTGTTTTGTCATCTGTCTAGCAAAACCCATGTGAGCAATATCTCCAACTTTCCCAAACACCCCCAGGGAAAATCTCTTTCCCCCACCCCATGGGCTAAAGGGTGAGGCTGCCTCCCTGCCCCCAGATTAATCCCAAATGCTCTTTCTCCCTGATAGAGCCTCAGAGGGCTGAACCCTGAGCACCGCCCCCCCTCTCTTCTTCCACCCCACCCGACCCCACCACCAGTCGCAGGTTCTGAGAGCCTCCCCAGGGTCTGGCTGTGAGCGTCCTGAACCTCCCTCCCTTCATATGGAGTCCTTAGAGTGAGGTGGCCAGGTCGATCCCAGAAGCTTCACTGACCCTCAGTGCCCTCTTCTCAGGGCCCCTTGACCCCCAGTCTACTGCTTCAAGGGGAAAGGAGGCCATTGTCCCACCCTCCCACTCTTCCTTGTCCCCACTCCACTCCATGGGGGAATCTTCCAACAGCCTCTATCCTGCCTTCCCTGTGTGGTGGCCCTTTTTGACAAGCCCCAGGGGGAGGGAGGGAGGGAGAGACCAGCCACAGACTTTATGTCCTAGCAGGACAGGCGAGCGGGTGGGGCCTGGATCACAGGTGCCCAGCTCCCAGAGTTGCACGCACAAACACACACCACTACACAGAGCTGCTGCAGTGCACACAGTCACTCACAAACACAGATCCACCTACTCAAATCCACAGGGGCAGGGGGGCACAGGAACAACAGACTGCTCGGGAAGAGGCCACACATACACATAAGACACCTGTAATTCGTTCATAGGAGAATATAAATCACAAACATGCTGTACCTGCTAGGTTTGGGGACAGAGTACAAATGAAAATAATCTTGCTGACAAGAATAATGTCTCCAGATCTTCCCAGATCTGATCAAGTCTCTACTGTGAATAGGTTATAAGTTCTGAGTTGGTAGGGCCCTGGAGAAGCCTGGTGGAATGAACTGTGTGTGGCCTGAGAGCACTCCTTGGCAGGAAGTATCTGTGCCTGATACCTGCTATCTTGTTCAGTGCCTCTGATTGTAAATTAATAAAGTGGAATCTCACTTGTCAATTGATCTTGTGTGAGTTTGGCATATGTGAATCAGCATCTTGGAGGCTGACTAGCCCCAGGGAACAAATAAAACTGGTTTCCTGGCCAGACAACAGTGAGGACAGACTCAGGGTGCCGAGAAGAGACTGGTCCCCTTCCCGAGCAGATGCTGGGGGCAACAACTGTTCCCTGACAGCCAGTACTAACCGGCCCTTCTCCTTGAAAGCTGGTGGCTCTCAAGGTAAGCAATTGTGGGAGCCCCTTTCCACCAACTGCCAAGCCTTGCTGCTCAGGGGCAGCCTAGAGCAATGTGTTTTGTCTATTTTACAGGAAGGAAACTGAGGCTCAGCAAAGCTCCCTTCGGCAAAGTCTCCGTTAGCTGGAATTGGAACCCAGGTATGTCTCCCCAGGGAGAGAAGAGGGGGCCCAGGTGGGTGACTGCAGCACTTGTAACACAATGGCCAATGTAGGGTTGGCCAAACCAGTGGTCAAAGGAGGGTCCATGGAGAAAGGGCCCCCAGCCCTCCAGTTCCAAGGAGTAGGACCCAGGCCTTACCCAGCTGTGCCCACAGTCCCTAGCGGCACTGCTCAAAGGGAATGGAATTTGCTCTGACTTCTCTCTAGGGGGAACGCAGGCGCAGAAAGCCGGGGGCCTGGCAGGCTAACTCCAGCTCCAGCCCCCCAAGTGCCCCAGGCGTTCTGGCTTCATTCCAGCCTAGCCCGAAGGGGACATCTGCTTCCTCCAAGGGCCCCAGCTGAAGGGCAGCAAGGCAGGGGCGGAGAAGGGGGCTCCTTTACGGAGCCCACTCCCAGGGGTTCGTGGGGATCAATCATCTGAAAGCAGGAGCAACTTGTAATTTTATTCCCTGGGAGGAGGAGCCTGAGAAGTCGTCGGGGGTGGGGATGAGATGGGGGGGGGCGCAGGGAGGCCAGGGGAGCTGTTCAGAGAGGGGAGGGACTTGGCTAGATCTCCCAAGCCTTCTCCACTCTCCAAACTTTCACCAAACTCTTGGCCCCCGCCTCCCTGAAACCAAAACACAACAAGCTCTGGAGGAGCGGCGAGCGGCGCGGCGGGGCGGGCGGACTCGCGGCGGCACTGAGCCTCAGGAGGCTGATGCAACTTTCCCTTTAAGAAAGCCACCTGGGCGCACCGCGGTGCGGACCCAGCAAGCCTGGGCCGGGGGCTGCAGCATGGTAAGGCGCCTGGGGGAAGGGGGCGCTGTGGCCCGCGCCTCTGTCTGTCCCGCCGTCGGTCTGGGTGTTTGGTGGCTACGCGGGGCTGAGCCCCAGGACCAGCGGGCGGGCGAGCGTGTGTGTGTGTGTGTGTGTGTGTGTGTGTGTGTGAGATCGCGCATGCATGCGGGCATCTGGGGGTAAGAGTGTGGGTGCACGTACAGGGATGTCTGTCTCGTCGGAAAGGTCGGGGTAGGTGCGCGCGTCTGGGTGTCACCGCTGTCACCAAGGAGCTGAAGCGGGAGGGAACGGCGGCGCGGGGCGGGGGGCGCTCCTGGAGGAGGGGGAGCTGCGTGCCGACGCCGGCTCGGTCCGGGGCTGCGGGAGCGGAGCTGTGCCGGCAGCGCCGGAACCAGAGCTTCTGTCTGAGGCGCCAGTGGGTCTGCGCGCCAGGGGCCTGCGGGCGCCGGGAACCGGTGGGCCGGGTGTCTGCGCCCCTCATGCGGGCTCCTGCTCTCCATCTCCTTGCCGGCCGCTGGCCGGCCAAGCTGCCTATCTGGCCCCTCCAGCCGGCCTGCCTCACTATCTGCCCGCCCACTCGGCGGCCGGTTGAGGGTTCCCGCGCGCCAGCAGGTCCCGGGAAGCCGCGCCAGGGAGTCTCGGTGCCCTCGGGCTGTTGTCCTCGGCTCCTGGCCACGACTTTGGGAAGGGGCTACGGCCGCGTTGTTCTTTGGGGGTTGTAACCCGCGCCCTCCCCAGCCCAACCTTCATTCCCGGTGCGCGTAGGGCGGGCCCAGGCGGCCGCAGGTGAGGGCAGGGGCCTAGCAGCCTGGGGCGCCCACTCCCAGCCGGCGCCCCGCACCCCGCAGCCACGGCCCGCGGGAGCAGGCGGCGGGGCCGGGGCCAGGCGGGAGGGGGGCTTTCTTGGAGGGCCGGGAGGGGCCGGAGCCGGCTCGGGGGCGGGGCAAGGGGGCGGGGACCTGGGCGCCCGGGTACTTTTCCACGGCAGGGACCGGGGGCGGGGCTGCCGACTCCGCACCAGCTGAGAGGCCCACACGTGGCGGCTGATGTAACGCCCGCCCCCGACACCTCGCACCCCGATTAAGGCGGACGCGCCCCGCTTCGAGGAATCTGGGCGCTCCAGGTGGTGCTACAGCTCCGAAAGCGACCTCGCCTCTTCCTGCCGTTCCAGGGCCTCTTCTCAGCCTGCCGGCCGCTTCTTAAAGGAGCCGCGCCCCCTTTCGGGCCTGTACTCCGCAGGCCACGCCCCCTCACTGGTCACTCTTAAAGGAGCCGCGTCCCCAGCTCTCTGACAGCTCCCGCACAAAGCCTAGGTCTGCCTTTGCCGAAACAAGCCTGATGCTGCGGCCGCTAGAAGATAAAGGCTGGGGAGCGAGGAGTGGAGAAGGAGAGAAGGACATGAGAGGTTAAAGAACCCCAAAGTGAGGGAGCGTCAGAAGATTGGAGGATAGTGGGTGAGGGGACTGGTTCTAGGAAGGGACTAAAGAGCGACACTGAGCATGCCCAAATGTTTCCAAGGACCGCAGAGAAAACGCCCCCTTACTCGGCCTACACTGCGACTGAGGCTCAGTGCCCAGCTCTGGGGACACAGAAGAGTCACACCTCTGCCCTGGATGATCTCTCCAGCTGGTGGGGAAGGCAGATTGGGACACAAGTAACCATGCTGCAACAGCTACGTGTGAGGAGCATATTAATCAGATGTACACAGCGTGCTTTGGGGGTAACCGGGAGTAGCATTTAAAGATTGACTGCAAGTGGGAGGAGAAAGGAAGGCTTCTTGATGATAATGGCATTGGGACAGGTTTTGAAGACGGGTGGGGTATATACAGATAGATATGGGGACGAGGGTACTCAAGGAAGAGGGAACTGCCTAAGCAAAGGCATGAAGACAAGAACCCTCTGGGGATGCTGAACAGTCCCACGTGGCCACAGGTGGCCACAAGTGGCTGCAGGTAGCCGACCTTGAATCTAGGCAGAACTAGGGCCCTCCGCTACTCTCACAGCCCTTCCACTGCCTCCGTCACAGTGAATGGAGATTATGTTTCCTCCTCTATCTCTCTCCTAAACTGTGAGGTCCTTGAAGGCCAGGAAAGAACCTGTCACCTTTCCATCCCCAGCGAGGACTCCAGGGCTTGGCCCAGACGGACCCTTAAAATTGATTGACCTGACAGTCCTGTTTGGAGGAGAGGAAGACTGAGCAATGAGACAGTAAAGGTGGGCTGGGTCCTATGACTACCCTCTCCCCATCCTCCCTTGGGTGGCTGACAGGCAACTCGAACCCAGCGCATCCTCTCCCCACTCCAAACCTGCAGCATCCCCAGCATTCCTGTCTCTGGGACTAGCACAGGCTTCTTCCTATTATACCAACAGAAACCAGAGACCCCCTCCTTATCCCTCACCCCTTAAGTCCAATTCATCACCAAGTCTCCTACCAAAGTTACGTTCTATATTTTTCTCAAATCTCTGTACCTCTCCCCACCCCAGCATCACCTTCCTGAGCCAAGCCCCCTCATCCCTGGCCTGGCCTATTCCTAATTGATTTCCTCTCTTCCCTCTCCCCTCCCTCCAGTCCTTTCTCCACACTAATCTAGGGTGATGTTTTCAAAATGTACCTTCCACCAATTGCTCCTCCTCACAGTTACAACTCTGCTTTAAAGACTTCAATAGCTGCCATTGCCCTCAAGATAAAGACCAAAACCGAGGCCCCAAAGACCCCGAACCTGCTTATCTATCCACCTCTGTCTGTGGCCACTTTCTCCCTCACTATCTGAGCCTCAGCCTCACAGTCTTTGCACATAGTATTTCATTTGCTTGAATCTCTCTTCCTCTTCTCTGCTCACTGTTGCCGAATCATCCCCCTCTGACTCTTAAACATCACTTCCTCAGGAAAGTCCTCTGTAACTCTCAGACAAGGCCAGGCCCCCCGGTGTAGATTTTCGTCAAGAAGATCTTTCACTTTCACACCCTTTATTGTAGGCTTTAATTGTACACATTTGAGTCACCAGTTTCATTCATTTCCCCACCAGCCTGTAAGCTGCAGGAGGGCAGAGACTGAAGAGTTCTTGGTGCCCAGCACAGATCTGGCCCAGAGCAAGCCCGAAATAAATATTTGCGGAGTAAATGAATTGAATTGTGGCCAGCCCTAAATGCCTGCTGAACAATTTAGGCCATATCCTGTTGGCTGTGGAAAACTGTTGGAGGGAATCAGGGCTTTAGGACTTTGGGAAGATTAATGGATTGGAGGGAAGGAAAAAGTGGAGGACTTGTTGAGTCAAAAATTAAGCACAAACTTCAGAATGTACAAAGGAAGTATGATTAGCCCCGTCTTACAAATTGAGAAAACTGAGGCTCAGAGAGGTTAAGTAACTTGCTTGAAGTCACATACCTAGTGAGTGGCAGAGCCAGTTCCTCCTTCCAGGTCCCAGAGTCCAAGCTCTTTATCACAAGCTAACCTGACTCTGACCCACGTGGCACAGATGGAGAGCTTGTCAATAGTGGCCCATATATGGGTTAGGGGTAGGCCTGGTGCCTGGGTAATGTGGATGCCCAACCCCTAGAAGAGGGCCTGGCCTATCGCAGGCATTCAGGTGGTACTTTTTGAATGGATGGATGGGGCCGTTTAACAGAAATGGCAGAAGCAGGAGAAGCAGCAAAGCTTTACACCCAACTCATTGTCCTGGAAGCAGCCCCCAAGCAATCTTTTCTCCACTAATCTGTCAGCACCCTGACCACAAGGGCTGTATTTGCAGTGCTTAGGGATAACACCCTGGAACTTAGGTTCCAGGACGGAGTGTCCTCAGTTTACTCACCTGACCAGAGGGCGTAATGCCCAACCAGTGAGGTGGCTCTTAATAATGCCATCTGCTGTCATTACTATCATCATTGTCATTATTATCATTATTGTCATTATTATCTGTTAGCTGAAGAGGGACAGCTTTGAGGACAGCAAATCTAGAGTTTATAGCTTGGAGGGAGGGGTGTGGTAAGTGAAGACAAGGGTATGATCTTCTAAGGGAGCACACCCCCTGTTCTGACTGCCCACAGAAGACCAAAGCCACGAGCAGGGACCTCTTTAGGGAACAGTGAGAGGCAGGAAGGCCGGCCTGGGTGACTAACCAAAGGGAAATGGTCGCAAGTCACATCCCTACCTGGCTCGGGTCTGGGGAGAAGGTTATGCAGGACACCTGGTGGCCAGGACAAAGGCCTAAGGTAGCCAAGAAGAGCTTCTTCGTCCTCTTTTCTAGCCTTCCAATGACTTCCTGGGCCTGTGGGTGAGAGGTGGCCCTTGAGGTGGCTGTAGGCGGGGCAGAGTGGCACAAAACAGCCTTTGGAGTAGAGGCGACTCCTTGAGAGGACCCAGAGAAGGCCCCAGTCCTTCCTAGGACCAGGCCCTATGGAGGGTGAATGTGCTTGTCCATCTGACCCCGGGTTTTCCTCCCATAAGAGAATCCTTTGAGGCTCCCTGAAGGTTGATTCCACTCCTGTGACCTGTCAAAAACTCCCTCCTCTTCCGTCTGCGTCCATCCAACATTGAACCTGCAGACACCAGCAGCTGCATGGCCGCGCCTCACGTCTGTCTGCCCCTCCCGCTCGCCAGCCCCACCTCGCCTCTCAGAGGCTTCCTACTAGATCTCTCCGGCTGACCTGGCCCCTCATTCCAAGGCCTCAGCCTTACCCATTTCCCTTCAACTCAGTTCCACCAACACTCCCCGCAAGCTGAGCACCGCGCCAGGTGCTGGGCACAGAGGGGTAAATGAAACACATCCAACCCCTCAGGGAACTGGCCAACCAACCCATGGTTGACAGACGTAAGCAAATGAGTTGATAAGGACACTGGTAGAAGTCTGCACAAAACACAAAAGAGGAGACAGTTTGTTCACTGTGGGGTGGGGTGGGGGCAGTGTCAGGAAAAGCTACAGAGGAGAGGCGACACTTAAGCAGGCTCCTAAAGGATTTGTAGAATTGCACCTGGTGAACAGGAGGGAAGGTGTTCGGCAGGGGCCAGCCTGAGCACGGGCATGGCGGCGTTGTGCCTGCACATGCTGTGTTTGGTGTGCCTAGAGCTTCTGGTCCAAGTTAGCGACATAACAACGAGCCCGCTGCCTGGAGCCCAAGCTGAGTGGCACCGGGATAGGGAAGGACCATCCTGGACGCCTGGCTGGGGCGAGGTTGGGGAGCATGTGCTGATCCAAGCTGACTCCCCGTCAGGGAAAAGGTTGAAGCCATTCACACAGATGATGAAGGAATTGGACCCTGTGCCAGTTCTGTGTTCATTTTTTATCTTTTGTAGAATTGGGCATCTGGAGAGTCAAAAATAGACCTTTGCCCATTGGGACAGGAAGTCTGGAGACCAAGGGATCCAGGGGAAGGTTTGGGAGAAGAGTGAGGTAGGAACTGTACTGAGGGTCATCCAGAAATGAGCAGGACAGGAAATGGTCTGGCAGGGGTTGGGCCAGGGTGGGAGGGAAGAGAGGGCCTGCCAGCTGGTGGTCTGGGCCCTGCACTACCTGTTCTGAAGAGCCCTGAGGGCCACACATGTCCTGCCCTGCCTTCCTGGGCCAAATCCTCAGCGCATTCTCTGCTCTCTCCACAGCTCTTGAGGCCTGTGTTCTGAAAGGTGCTAGAAACAGAGCCTGTGAGTGTGGTCCGGGACTCCAGAGCCCCTAACCCACCACCACCATGGTAGGAAAAGGTGCCAAAGCGATGCTGGTGAGTACAGGGATCGGACTGCAGGGAGGAGGGGTTCATGAGCACCATCCCCTCTGGGGCCTGCCGTCAGCTGCTGGCCCTGACAGGAGGGCCTAGGAGGCTCCATGGGGCCCCGAGTCTGGCACTGCCAGGGCTCCTGAGTGCTAGGGCTGTCCCAGGTCCAGGTGGGAAGCCCCTCACACAGCAGGTTAGATGCTGCCATGGCTCCGAGCCCATAGCAGTGCGGATTCCACCACAGAGCCCGAAAGCCATGCTAGGAGGCACGAGGCACACTTCCCGCCCTCATCACAAGATACCCTGGAGAGAAGGCTGCAGTCAGTCCTGCTGGGAGGGCTGTCCTGTGGCTGATACCCAACGCTGTGCTCTGCCTGCCGTGGGGAGCATTCAGCATGTGCTGATCAAGGGGTCCTCAGAGCCTGTCTGATTTTTTTCTTCTTCCACTTTGAAAAGTAACATAGAGCGTTTCATTTCGAATCCTCTCCTGAGGCCTCCTCAGAAAGCCTCCCTCTCCCCCTGCCCCAAGCCACACACTCTCTCAGAGCGCAGGAGAGGTGGTGAGAAGCAGTGGGCAAGAGCAGGGCCGGCTCACTGATGGACGGAACAGGCCAGCCCTGGAATCAGGAACCAGGAAAATACCCCAAGGGCAGTGGTTGTATTCCTCCTCTTGGGATCTTGCCTCAGGAACCAGTGACACTGGGCAGCTGTCAGGGGAGGAAGCCAGTGACTGAGCACGGCCCCTCCCGTGGCTCCTCCCTCCCCCACATGGATTCTTGGGTTGCTGTTCACATTCGGTGAAAGACTGATTGGCCTAGGGTCTCTGCCGAGCCCTCCCCAAACAAGCCCTGTCCCTCACCAGGGATTTGATTTCTGGGACTCGAAGTACTTGGTCCAAAGGAATGGTCTGGGGGAGGGAGCTGGACAGTCGTGCTCCAGGCTCAGGACCCTCTATCCTGTCCTGCTCTGAACTTCCAGCATCCAGCCCCTCAGACCTGCTCTGGTCTGGCCCCCTCCTGACTGGAGCAAGTCTGAATGCACTAAGCTTCTCAAAGTATTCCTCAGCCAACCTGAACTCTGAGTGCTCAGATGTGGGCAGAGCTGGAGGTCTCCTGACCTGAATACTTGCTAGGGGGCGGATGCTGTGATAGAATCAAAAATGGCCTCACCCTTCCCGGAAGTGTTGGAATTGCCATGGGCCTGTGGCAGGAAGTGGGCTGTGGCTCTGCCCCTCCCTACATGGAGATTCTGTGTCCCGTGAAACTTAAGAAACCCTCCGAGTACTCTACACTACTCAGTACTGGCTGCTCTACTTTCTCTGGAGTGACCCTCAAAGGACTGGGGCAGGGAGGCAGGAGAGATGCGGAACCCACGTGGGCAACATAGGGAGCGTGAATCACAAGGTCCCAGAATCCCTGCCGGAGCTGAGCTTCCCGGACCCTGGGCTCTGCCGGCCAGCAGGCCAGCCCGTCTGTGGAAGGGAATGTTGCCTTGGGACGCCTGTTCCCAGCACCAGGATGTGCCTAAAGATAGCTGGGGCTTGATTTCCTCCGTGCCCTCTGACCTTTGACTTCTGCCCGCCACTGCTGCGTCTGAGGCTCCATAGCATGTCCCCTGGGCACCCCCAGTGGTTGCTCGAGATTCTATTCCTGCTTCTTTCTCAGTTCTGCCTATGACCTTGGGCTCCGCTATTCTCGGGGCCCCGTTTGGAACCAGTTCCGCCTCCATTCAGTGCTTGTCTCTAGGATACAGCTTCTGAGGAGCGCCATCTCTCCTAGCTAACCTAGGCAGCTGCGCCCGGACTTTATCAGGTGCCTGTGGTCCCCTAAGGGCGAGTGACTGAGGCTGCTCCTTCTCTGGATGCCATGGTGGGGCGGAACAGAGGGTCTTGAGGGCCACGCATGGAAGCCAGCGGCACTTGGACCATCCCAGGTCTGTGGCTTCTGTTGCCGTTTGTGCCCTGGTAGGCTGGGAGTAGGCAGCTGGCCCCTGCCATGGGGTCCTCACTTCCATCCCCCTTTGCCCCAGGTTTGGGTGTGAGGACATGGGTCCCCTGGGTCTCTTCAGTGTCCACCCTGTGTCATCTTTGGAGCTCCTGCTGGGCTCTTCATGTGGCAGGTGCCCCGTGGATGGTGAGCCACTTCCCAGCACGTGCCCAGACCCACATGCCTGCCGCACGTGTCCCTCCCCCCGCTCCCAGCCCAGATGGTCTCTGCCAGGCCAGCTCAGCTGCCTCCCTCACGCCTCAGCAGCTCCTAGGACAGGGCCATGCAGGAACCCAGCTGGCCGGGGTGCCTCCAAGCCTGGGAGCAGCTGGGATGCTTGGGGGCACTGGGGGTGGGGGGTGGCGGTTGTCCTTTCGTGGAGACCTAGTGCCTCTATACACATGTGGGGCCGGGCTGCCTGGGGCTCGGAGGACAGGGAGCTGGAGGAGAGGAGCCCAGGACAGGAGAGCCCGACTGGGTCAGCTTTAACCCCACAGCTGCACACCAAGTCCACAAGCTGGCCAACTCAGTCCCCTCCCCTGTGTCCGCTCCCCACTCATACAGCATCTTGGGCAGAAAGGCCTTGGTGAGCCTCACTGGCCTCTCCCAACATCTTTGAGTGCACTGGTTGCTTCTGCTCCTGGAAGCCTCATGATGAATAAGAGCAGTGTCACCTGGGCTAGAGCCCTGGGTGCCAGAACATCTGAATCGTCCTAGAAGGCTTTTTTTAAAAATTTATTTTATTTATTTACTTGTTTGTTTGTTTGTTTATTTTGGCTGCGTTGGATCTTTGTTGCTGCACGCAGGCATTCTCTAGTTGCAGTGAGCGGGGGCAAGCTTCTCACTGCGGTGGCTTCCCTTGTTGCGGAGCACGGGCTCTAGGCGTGCGAGCTTCAGTAGTTGTGGCACACGGGCTCAGTAGTTGTGGCTCGCGGGCTCTAGAGCAGAGCTCGGTAGTTGTGGCGCACGGGCTTAGTTGCTCCGCGGCATGTGGGATCTTCCCGGACCAGGGCTTGAACCCGTGTTCCCTGCATTGGCAGGTGGATTCTTAACCACTGTGCCACCAGGAAAGCCCCCCTAGAAGGCTTTGAAAGCGCCACAGGCCACCTGGGGCTGCCCCACCCCGACCTGTTCTGTTATGCTTTGACAAGAGGGTTTGGGTACTTCTTGTCTGCAGCAGCCATCACAGGGCCTGGTGAACAGTGGGTGCGCACCCAGCCCAAGTCCTGGCATGTAGCGGGTGCTCAACTAGTATGGGCTTGACACACATCGGGATCTCAGCAAGCACAGGCTTGGCACCCACCTGGCCCTCCCTTGGTAGAGGGCCTGTCACTTACCAGCCACTCACCTAGCATGAGTCCCAGCATGTAACAAGTGCTCAACTAGTACAGACATGGCACACATTGGGCACTCACTTAGCATAGTGCAAGGCGCACAGTGGGTGCTCACCCTGCTCAGGCCTCGGTATATATTGGGTCCTCACATGGCACAGAATTTGGCATGCATGGGGCACTCATGTAGTGCAGGACCCAGCACACCACAAGGGCTCCCTGTGGGGCGGACACACAGTGGGTGCTCTCTTAACACAGAGCCTGGCACACAGTGGGAGCTCTCCCAGCATTGGATGTGGCACACACTGTGTGCCTTCCTAGCATGGGTTTGACACACAGTAGGTCTTCTACCTCAGGCACCAACACACAGTGGGCACTCTCCTTCTATAAGGCCTAGCACAGAGAAGGTGCTCTCCTAGCCAGGACAGCCTGAGCAATGACTTAGATAATCAACTAGACGATCCTAGATGCGCAACTACCCCCTCCCCAGTGAAATGGACAATATCTAGATCCAGAGGAAAAGGCCCAACCTCCTCAGGCTTCCTCTCCGGACCTAGGACCTGCCCTCCGTTCCCCTTGGTCTCCCTCCCCTCCCCGGCCTCTCTGGAGGCCACCTACTCAGTCCTGCGGCCTCCCCTCCCCTCACACGGCTTCCCTGCAGCCCCGCCACCCCCAGCACTTTCCAGTCCTGGCTCGGCAGGACCTTCCCTCGGAGTCGCAGGGTACAACAAAGCCCCTAGACTCCTTGGCCCTCTGGAGGCATGCCCACTCTTATTAAGAAAAGTCAGAGGCGGGGTTGGGGGAGTCGGCCTCCCTGAGTGGGGCTGGGGCAGCTGGATCCCACTAATGAGGCCTCATTACTGCCAGGACCCAGCTGGGCTGCTGCCGCCTCCTGTCCCCATGGCCAGAGCCAGAGAAAGCTGTCCAGCCAGGGCTGCCTGTTCTGGGCACCCAGCCCAGGCCAGGGCAGCCAAAGCCCAGAGCCCACCCTGGGTGGAAGTGAGCAGTTGGGCATCATGGGTGACTGGGCCTTCCTGGAGCCAGCGGCCCAGCCAGGGCCTTGGCCCTCAGTTTGGGCTCACAGGAAGTCCGCGGAGCGTGTCTGGGGGCCCGGCTGCGTGAGGCTGGCCCGGGGAACAGCTCAGTCAGTGGAGTCTGAGGCCATTCTTAGGAGACTTGCTTGAGCCGAGGTCAGTCCCCATCTTCCTCCCCAAAATGGGCATAATAACATACCTATCTCAAGGGGCTGTTGGAAGGATTAAATGAGTTAATATATATATAAAGTGTTTAGGACAGTGTCTGGCTCATAGTAAGCACTTATTATGTATTATCTGTTACTATTGTTAATAATGCTAATAGCTTCAAAGATGGATGGATATTATCCCCATCTTAGAGATGAAAAAATTAAGACCAGACATGTTAAGTGACTTGCCTAAGGAGATATATATAGTGAGAACTGCCAGAGCTGGGGTTTGAACCCAGGCTTGTCTGACTAAAGCCTTTGCCCTTTAAAAAGAATGTCATCCTGCCATGTTCCCACTGGGGTCACCTCACTTACCAAACTCACAGGGAAGCTGTCCTTTACATCAGAATTCATACATGCTTCAATTTGACTGATGTTTACTAAGATCCTACCATGTACCAGACCCTTTGCCAACCTATCAGTTTCCAAAAAGAGCTATGCCTTCCCAGCACCAGAACACTCGTGCCCACCTTCCTGGCCACAGGTTTGTGGTGTCTCAGCATCCGCTGGAGACTGACCAGTGAGTGTGGCCTCAGAGAAGAGGGATTGGATGGGTCTGAGTGACATTCCACCCCAGCCATGGTGACACCTGCTAGACTGTGCCCAGCCCACTCGGTACACACTCCCAGGGGGAACACCTCAGGTTCTGGGTGATGCAGTACTAATCCTCAAAGGTCCTTATTCTGCAGCCACCCTCTTGGCTAGTGCCATCTTTCTTCAGACAGGTGACAGCACCGTTCAGTAAGCCAGAGCTTTTATACATGGTCAGTCATATTCTCTAATGAGGACACTCCATCATCTTGGCTGGTTGGGAGTCCCCAACTCCTGGGAGGACTGCTTCAGGACCCATCACCCCCCAGCCCACAGCATTCTAAGAAGTCTGAGATGCTCTGGTAGTGCCCTGTGGGTTGCGCCCCCTTCCCCCTTCTCCTTCACCATCTCTAGTGCCCAGTGGTACCCAGGAGCCCACCAAGTGCCAGGCCTATGCACTCAGAAGCATCTGGGCCCCAGACCTCATTCTGGAATGGGAGTGAGCCGCCCTCTCTCTCTCTCAGTTCCACGCCTGCTCTGCCTCACCCTGTGGTTGTGAGTGTGTGTGTATGTGTTTTGTTCCAATAACTTGCTGGGAACAAGGGAGAAACACAACAAACCCTGCGCTTCACTCTAACTGTGGAGCACCCGCGCTGGGCTGCGTGGGGACTGGCTGGAGGGGGAGGGCCGGGGAGGGGGTAGGCAGAGCTTCAGGAAGAGATGAGGTGACAGTAATTGATGCTGCCCAGCCAGTAGTGGAAGAGGCAGGGGATGCGCCAGTGTCGCCCGGAGCTGGCAGAGGTGTGAATGAGAGGAGACACGCACACCCCGCTCCAAGTGCTCACCCTGGGATGGCCGCGGCTCAGGGACCTGTGGCCCCCTCCTCCCCAGAACAGGTCAGTCACCTTCCAGGAGGTCGAGCCCCCTCTCTGGTGCCAGGCGGACTGGGAGGCAGGGCTGGGGGTGGGGAGAGGGGCTGAGTGGTCTGTGCCAGGGAGGGGCAGGCACAGCCAGCCAGAGAGACAGACACCAGCATAAGTGACCCAGAAAGTTGCAACTGTGCAAAGGAGCGGGAAGAGTTAGCTATGCGGAGGGAGCACAGGGGAGGAGAATGGGGGTATGAGGGCTCCCCCAGCCCAAGGACCTGCTGAGAATCTGCTCTGTGTATCAAAGCTGCATTGTCCTAGCTCCCGGGGAGACGGGCCGGAGGTGCCCAGGAATTGTACTAATCAATACAGCCCCATTGTCTGTGCCACGGCAGCTACTCCTATGGGGAGAGTGGTGAGGGGGCAGGGGGACTTGTTACATGGACTCAGTGGTGAGGGTGGGGGAACGGGATGGGGCGACAGTCTCGGCTGCGAAGAGAGAGACCCCACGCGGTGTTCGCCAGTGTCTAGGACAAGTGCCCGGGTGGTGGGGGCACCGGTGTGCCCTCCTCCCTGGAAGCCAGGGATGGTCAGGGATGTCAGGCACAATGGGACTGATGGCAGTGAGGGAGAGGGGACTGGGAATGCCACCTTTCTTCCCTGTAGGGCATCCTGACTTGACCTTCGGAAGGCAAGAGAAGGAATGTCCTCTGGGGAGATGTGGGTTGCATTTGGGAGAAACATTATGCAGGGCTGCCCTCCACCTTCAGGACTGCCAGGGTCAGAAGCCAAAGCCACTTTCCAGAATGCCAGCCCGCCGCCAACCGAGCCGGGCAGAGACTGCTCAACGGCTGCCACAGTGCAGGGCATGACTGCTGGGCTTCAGGGCAGAAGCAGAGCCCACCCAATGGCCCTATCACTTCTCCCAGGGCCTGGAGTGGAGCCTGGCATGCCTGGGGTGCATCTTCTGTCTGCTCTCCACAATATTGGCAGATCACTCTCTGCCAGTCAGGGCTCTGGGACGAAACAGCACCGGGCATGTCCTTGCCTCTCTCACCTCCTATATGAGGTCCTGATCTCCTGACAGGTGCTCGGAGGTTTTCCTTGAAGCCAGGGGCACTCTCTAATAGCCCCTGCATCCTGCTCGGGTCTGGGGTAGATTTTCCCACGGTCCTGCTGCTCCAGCCTGGGTCCTTGACTCTTTCCCATGTCTGGATGAGCGAAGCCAGATGAAAGATGGAAGGCTCTGTCATTGCGGGGCAGATGTTGCCTGAGGGCCAGCCTGGCTCCTGGATTGATTGGACCGATGGGAGAGAAGTTGGGGAAACAAGAACCAAGGGGTGTGAGGAGGTCATGGGGTCTCCTGAGGCAGCCACAGTTTACTGTCCTGGCTGTTCTGCCTGAATTCCCCACTGGGACTCAGAGAAAGTTGCCAGTGATCTGGATTTGGCTCAAGGTCAGTCTGGGATGTAGGGTCTTGCCCGTTCTCCTCCACAAAGTTTGTCTTGGATGGGACTTCATCCCTTGAGCAAACCCTGGGGCTGCAGAGTCCTGGACAAGAAGCCTGCTGGATCCTAGTGGGGCCCGCCCTGCCTGGGCTGCTCCAGGATTCCTCCGCGTCCACCGAGAGCAGAGCTCACAATTCACAGAAATATCCCGTGGACACCGCTCTCGGAGGGCAGGAGTCGGGACCCAGAGCACAGCCGTCGCCCAGGGTAGAATCCTGGGCTGCCTCTGGGTCTGAGCATGAAGAAGGAAGGGACACGCCTGCGGTGGTGCTGGTGGCCGCCACTGGGAGCGGGCTCTGCAGCATTGTTTCTTTACACGTTGCTGTAGTTTCCAATTATTTTTAATGATAAGCTTATAATGCTTTTATAATCAGAAAGAAAGCAATAACAACTTTTTTTTTTTTAAGTTGTTTAGAAAGCCAGTGGGAACCAATGGAAAATACAGGAGAGAGTCAGAAATAGCAAATTCCAGGCAGGGCAGAGCTACAGAATATTAGGAGATCTGTTGAGGTTGTCTGTCTATCCCTTGATTTTACAGGTAAAGACGCTGAATGCTGAGAGTGGAAGTGGCTTGCCCGGGGCTGCCGGGGGAGCAGGCTCTAGAATGCTAGGCTTCTAACCCCCAGCGCAGGGTCCCACCCTGCCAAGCCCAAGGTATAGAGGGACATCTGGATTCTGCCCTCAGAGCTGAACTGCCTTAATTCCAGGAGTTCATCCAGACCCGTGAATAAGTAGAGGGCAGAGGGCTATGGAAAGGACTTACATAAGTGACTGCTCGGTGTGGCTCACCCCTCTAGCAGGAAAAGGGGTGGGAGGTTGTGAACCCAAGACAGGTCAACGACTGCTTCTAAGGGTAAGGGGCATGGAGGGTTTTATATGTGTATGTCTGTGTATGGCAGGCGTCACGGAGGATGATCAGCCAGCCCACCCACACAGCCATGGAAGGCACGCCCCGTAGCCTGCATCCTGCCTGGCCTGGGGAAGCTCGGGCACAGGACAGGGCAGGGCAGTGCCCGCCCTGGAGATCACTCACCGGGCGAGTCAGAGGTGAGGGGTATGGCTCTCCAGGGAGCCCAAGGAGGAGGGGAGCAGCCCAGAGGGGCACCAGGCCACTATGGTTTAATTCACCACCCAGGTGTGAGCGACGGAGGGAGGTAGGGAGAGCAGCGAGGGGCGGACAGTGGGAGGTGGGTGATGGCAGGAGCAGCCTGGAGCCCGGCCAGTCGGCGGGGCCAAGCTGGGTTAGGCAGACAGGCCACAAGTCTGGGTCAGACCATGAGCACAAAGAAATTCTTTCGTGGGCACCTCAGAGCCAACAACCTCTGCAGGGACAGTTAATATCAGTGACACGCCATCCACCTAGTAGATCAAGAAAATGGGAGGCTTAGAATGGGGGAAATTATGCAAGGAGAAAAAAAGTTGTGCAACATTGAAAAAGGCTCACCAGCCTTGGGCGTCGCTGCCAGGGAAGGAAGTGGAGGGGCGTCCCCAGAGGAGGGCTGGAGGAGGAAGGGAACTAGAGCCCCTAGGACCACCCCACCCCCCTACAGAGGGACCCTTCCCTCCAGTGTACTTGGAGGAAGGTTGGCTTCTTCTGTCCTTTGTTGAGCGCTATGCCCTCACCAGCCAGGCTGCCTGCTCATAGCTCGCACTGGAATTAAAAGTCAGAGGCCTAGCTGTGGACCAGGCTCCCGCGGCAGCACCCCATCCACGGTCCCTGAATGGGGCACCGCAGGGCCGGGGAGCAGCAGATGGTGCTGCTTCTGCCGCGAGCTCCTCACACCACTTGCAGGGCGTCATTTCAGCTCCTTCTGCACAGCAGACCCCTAGTGTTGCCAGTTACTTCCCGCCGCAGCCCAATCCCCAGTTCCAAGCCCCTGTCCCCCAGGCTTTGGCCTCCCCAGGTCACAGCCGGCAGCGCTGAACTGGTTAGCACAAGGCTCAGGGGCGTGCTGCTCTGGAATGGAGTGACCACTGGCTCTGGAGGGCTCAGGCAAGCTACTGCCCATGGCACTCGGCTGGGGGCATCATCGCCCTCCCCACCCCCTCCATGCCAGGGAAGCAGCAGACCTCAGAGGTCCAAGTCTGGTCCCGCTGCACTTGGTCAGAGGGCTGGGGCCAGGAGAGAGGCCTTGAACTTCAGGCCTTGGGGACCTCGGTCTCTGCAAGAGGCTTTGCCCTTGCCCAGCCCATGAGGCCATCCTGGACCCTCAGTTGTCTCTTTTACAGCTGTAACCGCTGCTTCGTGACCCCACCCATGTACTCCACAGCTGCCACAATCCCCCATTGTGCCCCTAAGTAAACAAGCCTCGGACAGAATAAAACTGTTATTGTAGGATCAACATATAGGAGCCCTATTTGGCTGGGATTTGTTTGGGAATGGATAAACTACCCCAAGCAGGCCTCACACCCTCTGAAAAAATGCTCCCCTGACCCTGAGGTATTTCTAGGCCTGTCCCAAAAAAAGGCCCTGGGAGGTGGTGACAGGCTTAGGCAGGATTCTGTAAGGACCTGTCACACTGGGACTGGGAGCCGCCCACTCCCAGAGCCAAGGTGGCCTTCAAGCCCCTTCATCAGGGAGGGCTTCTGTGACCTCACCCAGCCCCCAGCCCCGCCCCTTGTCATCCTTCCATGCTCTTGTGACTTGAGAAATTCCCCTTTGTGGGCACATTGAAGTTGCATATCAAAATTATGTGTTTATGTCATTGATGGCTTACTTCCTCCTGGACTTCTAGCTCTGAGTGGGTAGGGGTGTGTTTTGTTCACTGCTGAATTCCCCGAGCCTGGTGCAGGGCCTGGCACATAGTAGGAGCTCGTAAACCTCCGTGGCTGCATGAATGAAAGTACACAGGCTCTGCCGGTTGGCTCTGCGTGCTCCTTGAAGGGAGCACCACGGTTTCTGGTACTGTGCCCCCAAACCTTCCGGGATGGTATAAGGCTCAGTGTCTTCCCCGGGCAACGCTGGATTGGATGTGCAGGACAAGGGTGTCTGTGCTGTAGTGCCCACGTGGTGTGCAAGCCCAGAGCACCCCCCCCAGATGTACCCATTGCGGGAGCAAGGGATGCACGGCTGGGGGGCCACCACCAGGTGCCGGGGCCTCCTGTGCCTGCCTTCCTAAATGGGCCTTTCCGGAGGGCGCAGGCCCGGGGAGGCCATTCCTCCCCTCTGCATCTGTTGGTCAGTGTCAGGGTCCGACAGCGTGTCAAAGCACCAGGCCCGTTTGTTTATTGGCCAGCGTGCCTATTGTCCTTGAATATGTCTGTTTCAAGCTGAGGGTCAGCGTCACTGCAGTGCCGCCCCTCAGAGGCCATACGGCTGTGTCTCTGACCCTGGGTGTCCTCCAGGGACGCCTGGCCATTTCTCTCAGGAGAACAGCCCATCTCTGGGAGGCTGTCTCCGTCACTCAAGGGCTCTCTGGGCTTCTCTGTTGGTGACTCTTGGGGTCCCTGTCTCTTAGTGAGACACCTCTGACCCCTCAGGCTCTGGCTCAGGGTGGCTCGATTTCCAGCTCACCTGGTAGGGGGTGGAAAGGCCAGGGCATGGGGGAGGGGTGCACTCACTTATAAAGGAACTTACTGGGTTAGTTCCAACGGTGGGGTTAGGGTCCTCAGTGGGGCTTCAGACCACCCAATCCAGCCTCGCAGCTCCTCCAGGCCAGCCCGGCAGCCTTCCCTTGGGGCAAACTCCCTCATCAGCCCCTCCTGACCAGCCTGTCTTCCGCAGCCCGCCTCTTCTCAGCTCAGAGACCCTTTTCTAGAGTCACTCCCTCTGTTTCCCCTAGCAGAGTCTGTCCTCCAAGTCTGGCGTGGTGCCTACAACTCTGGTCTCCTCCCCCCAACTCATGGCCAGCATCCCCCAGCCCAGGTCAGCTTCCCCAGGGCCCCCGCCCCCGTCATGGGCAATATAGGTGGCTCCCCTGGCCCTCCCATCCTGAGCCCCAGAATGCCCTCCCCAGGTCTGGGCCAGCTCAGTTGCTTCCCCCTTCCCCCACCCTACAGCCCTGCCCACCGTGTGCCCCCCGGAAAAAGCCTTCAGTTGGGGGAGGGGTCCGGGTCCCCTCCCCCGCAGCCGCCTGCCATGGGCAGCGTGCTCAGCCTGGCGATGTGGTGGCCGCAGCTGGGGGGGCTGTCTGGACACAGGCCCCTTTGTGCCCAGCCCAGCTTGGCTGCTTGGTATGAGGCTCAGCTGCTCCCAGATCCTCACCCAAAGGGGAGAGGGGAGGCTTGGGAGGGGCTGGCGCTGGGGGGCCCTCAACTCGAGCTCCCTCTCAGTGTCCCACCTCTCAGATGTCGGTAGCAGCTGCTCAGGTGGGCTGGTGCCCCTGGCACAGTGTGCCGGGGGGCTGGTGGGGGAGGCCGGCTTGGCACCCTCCGGCGGCCGCTCCTCCCTCTCCCGTCCTCTGCCGGGCCTGCCTGCAGCTCCTGCCAGCAGAGGGGAAGCCCGGGGTGGGGTGGGGGCCTGGAGGGTCCATGGTGTCCCCACTGGGGGAGGCCCAAAGGGTCAGGCACCACGCGTGCAAATGCCTTGCTGATGGTAGCTTCTCTCCTGTTCCCGCAGAATGGTGCTGTGCCCAGTGAGGCCACCAAGAAGGACCAGAACCTCAAACGAGGCAACTGGGGCAACCAGATCGAGTTTGTACTGACGAGCGTGGGCTATGCCGTGGGCCTGGGCAATGTCTGGCGCTTCCCGTACCTCTGCTATCGCAACGGGGGAGGTAGCCAGCGGGCACAGGGCAGGGACCACCCACGTGGATAGAGCCCACCCCCCAGGGCCCAGCCACCCCTTCCACGGCACACACTCCAGACAGGCTGACCTCTGGCCCTGATCTCCTTTGCCCCCATCCCTGGCTTAGGTACCCTTTACCTAAGGGGCAGCACCCCGGACCCTGGCAGCGTGCTCCCTCGAGGGGAGGAGAGGTAGAGAAAAGCAACCCAAACTCCCAAGTCTCCCTGTTTTATACTGCCTGTGTTTCAGCAGCCCCCCGCCCAAATGATTCAGGGATATTTGAGGATCTCATTGACTAATGTGTGTGAAATTGCTTGGTTAAGCCATCAAATCCCACCCAAACATGGTGGCTCTGGGCCCTGGGTTTGACTCAGAGCAGACTTCCTGGGAGCCTCTGTCAGGTTCAAAGACAGGTGGTGAGCAGTGTGCCTCAGACTTAGGCTCCGGCCCAGTGCATGGCACACCCTCCTGGGGGCCCAGCCAGTTGCAAAGGTTTTGTTGTCGGTTCTGAGCAGGAAGAGGGTGGGATTTCCCCAAAGCCGCCCTGAGCCATCCCTCTCCCTGCCCACCAGGCGCCTTCATGTTCCCCTACTTCATCATGCTCATCTTCTGTGGGATCCCACTCTTCTTCATGGAGCTCTCCTTCGGCCAGTTTGCAAGTCAGGGCTGCCTGGGGGTCTGGAGGATCAGCCCCATGTTCAAAGGTGAGGCCTGGGTGGGGTACACACACACACACACACACACACACACACACACACACACGGGCCTCTGGGGACCATGGTGACTCACCCATCTGTATAAACACTGCCAACCCCAATGGGACACTGGTGTTAACCTGAGGCCCACATCAATGGCCAAGGCCATGGACACATGCTGGGATCCATGTTTACTTGGCCTCCACCCTCTCTTCCTACCACGTGCGTACACAAAGGCCCTTCGCCCCCCAGCTTGCCCCTGCCAAGGCCTTGAGCTGCCTCTTTTGTGGCACTCTATGAAAGCCTGCCTCTTAGGCCCTTCAGAATTAGCCTTGCCTCCTTCAGCTAGATGTGTGAGGCTGCTCCTGCCCCCCTCCTCCCCCAGGTGTGGGCTACGGCATGATGGTGGTGTCCACGTACATCGGCATCTACTACAACGTGGTCATCTGCATCGCCTTCTACTACTTCTTCTCGTCCATGACGCCCGTGCTGCCCTGGGCCTACTGCAGTAACCCCTGGAACTCGCCCGACTGCGCCGGCGTGCTGGATGCTTCCAACATCACCAATGGCTCCCGGCCTCCCGCCCTGCCTGGCAACCTCTCCCACGCGCTCAACCACACCCTCCAGAGGACCAGCCCCAGCGAGGAGTACTGGAGGTGAGGCCCCCAAGGGACCTGGGCTTCTGGGGGGGACCCCTGGCGCCAACACTCAGCCCTCGCTTTGGCCATCAGGCAACCGTCTGCAGCCTCTGGAGGGTACCAGGAGTGGAGCGGGCCAGAGGTGCGGGAAGAGGTACAAGGAGTTCACAGCCTGGTTCAGGAGAGGCTGACACACACTTACGCAATGGCAGCAAGGGAGGGAGGGCTCCAGCAGTCAGGCAAGTCTGCAGAGGAGAGTCAGGGAAAAGGGGGATGGCTTCCTGGCGAGAAGAACAGCACGAGTGGAGGCCCTGGGTCCCAGCTGAGCAGGGGCTGGGCCTGAGCCTGAGGGGAACCTGTTGTGATGAGAGTGACAGGTGTGTGGGGAGCTCACGGGCCGTGAGGTAGCCTAGGAGGGAGCACCAGCCCTCTTGGAGAACTTACAAGAATGAAGCACAGACCTAATGCTGCGGAACAGAAGAAGCCGTGGAAGTTTCCTGAGCCCAGGGCTGTCCTCATCAAGCTGTGCTTAGGAAAGATAGCCTGGCACCACTGTGCTCCGTGGTGACAGCGAACGGAGTCTCGGGGCTGGCTGAAGGGAAGCTGCTGCTGGAGGTGTTTGGAACATCTTGTCCCAGCTGGGTGGGTGTGAGGGCACAGCAGGACATCCTGGAGGAAATGCCCCATGTCCTGTTGAGGAACTCATGGGAAGAGGGCTTGGTGGGCTGGTGGGTAGGCCTCGTTCATTCATTCCGCAAACATTTATGGCGTCCACCCTGCCGGGCCCTGTGTGCCCATGGGGTATGCATGGCCCTGAGCCCCGGCCCTGAGGAGTCCACAGTCCAGGGGGGAGATGGGTAGTTACCGCTATTAGGGGCAGGTGCCTCAGTGCAGGTGTGTGCAGGGGTGTGGTGAGTACAGGAGGAGCTGATCAAGAAGGCTTCCCAGAGGAGGGAGGGAGACGTAGAAGGGACTGGGAGAGACATGAGCAGGTGAGCTGAGGCCAGGAGGTGGCAAACTGGAGCTGGGGTCGGGGGCAGGTGGGACACTGAGTATTGGGACAGACGAGGCCAGAGGCATCATAAGGTGCAGAGCTTTTCATGCCAGGCTGAGGGTTGGAGGCTTTCTCCACAATGTGATGGAGAGCCGTGGGTGAGCGGCCGAGGCCCCAGTGGTACTTGAAGTCCTAGCAGGTCAGTATCCTCGAAGCCCAGGCCCAGTGCTCAAACCCTGAGGGCCCAGCTTCCCTGTGCCAGCCTCTGTGCTGGGCTATAGACATTCAAAGATGGTTAAGATGTGGTTACTGCCCTTGAGGCTCGTGGTGGACACAACAGAGCTGTTGCCTCCCAGTAAGGGGTGGGCAAATTTACCCCTGGGCAGACTCAGTCATTCAGTCACTGGACAGGTCATTTCCTGAGCTCCTAGTAGGTACCAGGCACTGCACTGAGAGTGGGGACAGAGCGGGGAGTAAGAAACAGAATCTGCCCATTTAGGTATTCTGCTATATTTGAGGCATGGTGTGGACTGGGCAGCTTGATCTAGACTGGGGGTGAACCTTCTGGAAGCTCCCAGAAGCACAGTGTCCCGCCCATACACCGGAGATGCTCCAGAAGCTCTCACCCCAGGGGCCGTCTGCCAGGGATTCCCCGATGGGTGGGTCCACTGCAGGGCAAAGCTCACGAGATTTTATCCAGTGCAACTAGAGGGGAATTTCCCTCAAAGAAAACTAGCCGTGGGTCAGGAGGTCCACAGGGTGGCCAGCTCAACTCTACTCCTCAGCCAGGGCTGGAGCCAGGCATGCCTAAGGAGCCGCTGTCCCAGGCAGGACTCCTTCCTTGAAGGATGGCTCCCTGCCGCCCCCTCCTGGAGAGCCTGGGGAAATGACCCTTGAGAGGGCTGCCTCGGATGGCATCAGCAAGGAGGTGAGGCGAGCAAGCACCCCCATTTCTCGGGCAGCTACTATGTGCCAGGCATATTCTCTTATATGATATTATCCCTGTTTTTCAGATTCAGAGATTTATGCTCAGAGGTTAACGAACTAGGCAGCAATGCTGTGTCAGGATATACATGCCTCTCTGTGCCTGGTGCCTGGTGTGAATTAGGCCAATGATACTCTACAGGCATTCTTGGTCCACACTCTCCAGCGCCCCTCTGAAAAGCTGCGCAATCTCATTTGAGCCCCACAGCAATGCTGTTAGGTAGTGGGTGCAGGTTTTATAAAATATTCCCATTTTACAGGTGAACAAACAAGTCAAAAGAAAGATTAAGTGACTCCTCTAAAGCAAGAGAAGCTCCCAGGGCAGATTTCTGAGCCCACGTCTGCCTCTTGCTCACCCTTTGGCCCACAGTCTTCCCCTCCTTCACCACCCCTTCACAATCTTGTCTTACAGTCCTCTGTGTGCTGGTCTAACGCCTGCTAGGCAGGCCCTAAGCTCAGGACATGCCCTCTCATCTCCCCAGCAGACACCTGACACCCAGTGGGACTTGGATCCCAGCACCCCTCTCCCGGTGTCTTCATGGCAGCCCCGGAGCCACACAGACCTCACTCAAATCCTGGCTCTGCCACTTACCAGCTGTGTGGACTTGGGAGGTCACCAAAACTCTCTAAGTCTCAGCTGTTCATCCGTTAAGTGGGCGTGGTTACAACATCATTCTTGTTGTTATAAAGATGCAACATAAATCACTAGGAGCAGTGATGGGTGCTCAGTAAGCACAGTGATAGCCACTGCTGGAAATGCAGTGAAATAGATTAGGGTGTCCTGTTCTCAAGGTGTTTACCATCTGGTTGGGGAAATTTAAAAATAATGCAGAATAAGTCCAGAGATGTTATGTGAGAGCCAACTTGTAAATATGTGGGGTTCCAAAAGTTTTAAGGTTAGCTGTTTGATCTCAAAAGCACATAGTCCAAAACCAAAACAAAACACTAAATATGGTACCATAAAAAGAAAGGTAGAGTTCATTATTTAATTCCCAGGCTAGCCTTCTAAACTCTTTAAGCCGTCGTGTTATATGCTGGACTCTTGCAATATAAGATAATATAAAGCACTACCAGCTTAACAGATATAATTAGCAAAGTTTTTAAAAAGTCTTTTGAACAAGAAATGGTTTCTTTACTTTGAACGCTGTTGCTCAAAGTAAAGCGACTCTCGGCTGTAGCAGTAGGACCCGATGGCTATTCTGGAAGGCAGAGCCTCCCAACACGATGCACCCTAAATAGTGTGCCAGTCCGGTGGCGCTTGGGCAGCCCAGAGTCCCCAGCCCTGCTGCCTTGAACTTTGAGTGACCTTGTCGACTTGCCCTTATGGGCCAAAAATATTTTTTCTGCGTGCCACTAAGGGAAAAGGATTGGAAAGCACAGCTGCAGGGGTCCAGAAGCCTCTCCTTGGGGGGAACCTCTCCATCCCTTTGTCTTTGGTTCCCCCATGGACTAAGAGCCCGGAAAGATTCCAGCCCAGGGCCTGGCCCGTTGAACAAACCAGCGCTGTGGCGGGAGTTGGACAGGAGAGGGGCGTGTTGGACAGCGCCCTCTGCAGGTCACAATGTGTAAGGCGGCCTGGGGGAAGATTTGAGGCAGAGGAGGCAGGACAAGGTGTTTGCAAGTCTTAACAGCCAGGCAGGCTGACCAAGCAAACACCAAGTCCCAGGCCTGGCAACATTGTCCCATGAGGGGCCGGAGTGACAACCCATCGCAAGGTATTAAACATGTTGTCATGAGGTTTGAGAACTGATTTGGAAAAAAATAAGTAAAAATAGCTAAGACTAGAGGACAGCCTATGAGCTACGCTGAGAGACCCTTGCTGAAAGAAGGGAAAGAAAGGAGCCTGTATTTACCTAAATTTCTCTACAAATTATCCTAGGTTGGTGTTATGATGCCCATTTTACAGATGAGGAAACTGAGGCTCAAGAGTTTGTCTCTTGCTCATCACTTCTAGCCTGGACAACTCCAGCAACCAAGCCGGTCCCCCTCCAGGTTCTCCCCTTTATACTTCTCAGTCCATTTTCCATGATGTGCATTCACTCATGCATTCAGCAAATATTTATTGGGCACTGCTCTGTGCCAGGCACTGTGCTAAGCACTGGGGGATACAACAGTGAACAAAACAGACAAAAACCCCTGCCTTCAGAGGGCAGATGACAAACTAAGTAGTAGAGTGTACAGTGTGATAGAAAGAGATGCGCTGTGGAGGAAAATACAGCAGAGAAGGCGGTAAGGTGTGCCAGGCTGGGGCCAGGGTGGCAGGTTTAATCAGGTGTGCCAGAGTAGGCCCCTTTGCAAAGAGGACACCTGAGTGAAGACTTGAAGGAAGTAAAGAGGGCGGGAGCCACGTGGACGAGCCCAGCTGCATAATTTGTGGGGCCCAGTGCAGAATGAAAAGATGGGGCCCCTCGTTCAAATGAATTAAGAATTTCAAGATGACAATGGCAGGGCATTAAACCAAGCACAAGGCCCTTCTAAGCATGGGGTCCTGTGTGCGTGCACAGGTCTCACACCCATGTGGACATGTGGAGATTTGGGGAAAGGGTACTCCAAATAGGGAATAGCATGTGCAAAGGTGGGAGCATGCCCGGCACATTTAAGGAACAGCAAGGAGCCCAGTGCAGCTGGAGCAGTGAGCAAGGGGGAGGGCAGGAGGAGAGGAGATCTGAGAGATGGCAGTTAGGGGGTAATGGATCATGTAGGGCTCTGTAGCCACCGTAAGGACTTTGGTTTTTCCATGGCGAGATATGGGAGATGCTGCAAGGTTTTGAGCCAAGGAGAGACCCTGAGAGTGCTCTTTTAAAAACCCTCCAGAAGCTTCTCATTGTTCTCAGAATAAAATCCAAACTTCTCAGCCTTGACTTCGCAGCTTCTCTTGGTCTGGTCCCTTTCTATCTTCATCCTTCTCTATTCCCTTCCCCCTTCTCCTCCAGCCTTCCTGAGCTACTGACATGCCCAGGCGGGGCTGTGCTGGTTCCTGACCCCTGTCCTGCTGCGTGCTATTCCCTCAGCCTGGCATACACTTCCACTCCTCTTCACCCACCTCCTCCCCATCCCTCAAACTTTGGCTCAAGCTTCACCTCTTCCAGGAAGACTTCCAGTGTGCTCCTCCCCATGGGGTTGAGACACTCCTCCCGGCAATGCCTGATCCAGGTCTATATGCCCAGCATCTAGCAAGGGCCTGGCACATAAACGTCCAGTTGATTGAAAAAGCACAGCTGGCATGGCACAGGGCGCCAGATAGAGCCACACATACGTAGGTTCAAGTCTGGGCCTGCGTGCTCCGGAGCCTCCATCTTTACTCAGTCCTCCACTGCCTCCCTCTGTTCATCAGAGCTGGAGGACTAGTGTGGGTGAAAAGATCACAGAAGGCTTCCTGGAGGAGGTGACGCCAGATAGGGTGTGTCTAGTCCGGAGGAGAGGGCATTCCTGAGGGGAGAAACACACAAGCAAGGGCCTGGGCTGGGTCTGAGCAGGGACAGGGAGACCTCCACACCCAGGGGCTGAAGAGGCTGGCCCAGGACCAGGGTGTGGCCTGCAGGTGCCCTTGAGGGTCCTGGGAGAGGCAGCAGGCAGAGGGGGCTGGGCCTGCCGGGGCTGGCGCCTCACAGACGCTCCCATCTCACATGAGCCAGCTGCTGGGACTTCGTGAGAAAGGAGGGAGCTGCCAGGCTGGGCCCTGGCCTTGGGAGTTTGTTGCTGGGTGGTGGGGCTGGCCATCAGTGACAAAGTATCCCCTTTCCAGGCTCTATGTGCTGAAGCTGTCAGATGACATCGGAAACTTCGGGGAGGTGCGACTGCCCCTCCTTGGCTGCCTGGGTGTCTCCTGGGTGGTCGTCTTCCTCTGCCTCATCCGAGGGGTCAAGTCTTCAGGGAAAGTAAGTACCCCTCCCCCTGCAGGATCTGTGCCCACCCAGAGGTATCCTGCCTCCCCTACCTGGGTTTTGTGTGGAGGGGTGGGTGGGGGAGCGATGAAAGGATATGGGAGGGGAAGAGGGACCAGAGGACCAGTGGTGGTTGAGGGGGCAGGAAGAGCCCGAAGGAGTCCAGCGGGGCCCCTCTCGCACCCAGGTGGTGTACTTTACGGCCACATTTCCCTATGTGGTGCTGACCATCCTGTTCATCCGTGGCGTGACCCTGGAAGGAGCCTTCACGGGCATCATGTACTACCTGACCCCACAGTGGGACAAGATCCTGGAGGCCAAGGTGGGCTGTGGACGGAGGGGGACCTAGAGGGACGGGGAGAGGCAGAGAGGTGCCAGCCTCTGACCACAGGTCCTCACCGGCCCATCCCTCCCGCAGGTCTGGGGGGATGCCGCCTCCCAGATCTTCTACTCGCTGGGCTGCGCGTGGGGCGGCCTCATCACCATGGCTTCCTACAACAAGTTCCACAACAACTGTTACCGGTGAGACTCTCCCTTCCAGCCCTGGGGCTGCCCCCAGTTCCTACCCTCTCTGCAGCCTGAACCCGGCTCCCCCAGACCCACCAGATCCCGTGCAGCCTCCTGGCCCACCAGGGCCCTCCCTTCCACTCACGGCCTTGAGATCCTGGCAACGCTGGGTCCGGGTCCAGTCATTGCAGAGCTTTGGCAGAAGAGAGAAGAGGTGAAGACAGTGATGCCCCAGGGGTCTGTGAGGACTCAAGAGCCTCAGGCCCACTTAAAGAGGCCCAGAGCAGACCAGAAAAGAGATTGGGGGCACCTTTGTTCCTAGAACTTTCTCTGTCTCCAAGCCTCTTGGCCCAACTCGGGCAGGGGGAACTAAGCTGCGTGTCCTGACTCTACCTGTTTTCCTCCCCATCAGGGACAGTGTCATCATCAGCATCACTAACTGTGCCACCAGCGTCTATGCCGGCTTTGTCATCTTCTCCATCCTGGGCTTCATGGCCAATCACCTGGGTGTGGACGTGTCCCGCGTGGCAGACCACGGCCCTGGCCTGGCCTTCGTGGCATACCCTGAGGCCCTCACCCTGCTACCCATCTCCCCGCTCTGGTCCCTGCTCTTCTTCTTCATGCTCATCTTGCTGGGGCTGGGCACTCAGGTACGAGGTGCAGGACATGGGCCTGTGGCTTGGGGAGGGAGGAGGCCGGGGCGGAGGTCAGGCCCCTGCTCTGATGGCTGTATCCTGCAGTTCTGCCTCCTAGAGACGCTGGTCACGGCCATTGTGGATGAGGTAGGGAATGAGTGGATCCTGCAGAAAAAGACGTATGTGACCTTGGGCGTGGCTGTGGCTGGCTTCCTGCTGGGAATCCCCCTCACCAGCCAGGTAAGAGCCGAGGGAAAGGCTGGGCCGGAGTTGCCAGGGTATGGGCGTTAACAAGGGGGGAGTGTAGCCTCGGGCACCCTGGACTCAGCTGCCCACTGGCCCGCAGGCAGGCATCTACTGGCTGCTGCTGATGGACAACTACGCGGCCAGCTTCTCTTTGGTCGTCATCTCCTGCATCATGTGTGTGTCCATCATGTACATTTACGGTAAGTGCCCAACCTTACATGGCCTCCTGTGTCCCGGCCCTGGGCCTGCCCACGCTGTCCTGCGGGCCTGCTGACCTCCCTCTCTCCAGGGCACCACAACTACTTCCAGGACATCCAGATGATGCTGGGATTCCCACCGCCCCTCTTCTTCCAGATCTGCTGGCGCTTCGTCTCTCCAGCTATCATCTTTGTAAGTTCGTCAGTGGTCCCTCCCCTGCTGCCCTGTGGCAAGCGTCCTTCTCTTGGGAACCAGCAAAGGGAGAGCAAGAGCCCATCCATCTGGCCAGAGCTCCCCATGGAGGCTCCACACCCACATATCTGGCCACTGGGAGTCCGAGCAAGGTTGCGTAGAGTCATACAGGTGTGTGGAGACTCAGAACCACCCAGGCCCTGGCCTTGGGTTAGGAAGGGGGCACAGGGCCCTGTATTTGAAGACAGTGCCCAGCTTCGGCAGAGGAAAGCAGGCTGGCAGCAGCTGAGAGCCGGCCCTCCCTCCCTGGTGTTCCCGCCTGGCATTCCCAGAGGAGCCTCGGGAACCATGACTGACACTGGTGTCAGCCTCCGTCAGCCTCGCGGAGCTCCTGTCTCCAGTCCCTGACAGCCGAGGTGCTCGGAGTACTCAGGGTATGTGGTGTGAATGCGTGTTCCAGAAGCAGGTTGTACAAGTCAGATGTCAGCTCAGGATCCGGGACACCCTCGTAAGCCTTCCAGGCACTGGAGTGGGCCGGCTTGGGAGGGGGAATTCTGGGTTTCCACCAGTATTCAACACCTGGGAAACTCCCATCAGGGAGCTGAAATGGTGGAGGGAACTCCCACCGTGGCCAGGAACCATATATCAAGTCATGTGATACAACTCTCCAAGGTATCGTTAGTATCTCCACTTTACAGATGAGGAAACTGTGAGGCACCGAAATGTTAAGTAACTGATCCAAGGTTACACAGCTTCTAAGAGGCAGAGCCCTCATGCAAAGCAGGTAGTCTGATCTGGAGCCTGTGTGCTGGGCCCGTGCTACGCTAGAAAGAAGTGCAGGAGGAGGGGTGGTCTATGGACTAAAAACCCTCTGATTTTGCTCCTTTATGCTCAGGGTGAGAAGTGGGGGGCAAAAGGGATTTGCTAGTGTAATGGTCCCTCCACAGAGAAGAGGCAGGGCCATCTCTGAGTGACAGAGGGGTCAGCCCAGTGGCCAGGGCAGTGTCCGGAGTCATGCCCCCATCATGCCAGCTCCTGTGTGCCACAGAGAGGTCAGCACCGGATTTCCACTTTGGCTCATGTTTCTGAATAAAAGGCCCCTGAGGGCTGAGGCCTCCGTCACATGGGTTGTGGGATCTTCCCGAGCCTGGCGCACGCACCAGCTCTGGCCACTGGCCCAGCTTTGAAGCAGGAGCAACGGAAGTCTCCTGTAAGTGGTGGGAGGAGGGGAGGGTAGATGCCAGCCAAGCGCAGTGCCCTTGAGGGTTGTGGCTTTGGCCCAGGACCTGCCCCAGGGGAGCTCATCCTCCACGGCTCCCAGGAGGCTGCCGCCCTGCTTGGAGACCCAGGGCACCGCCCAGGCAGGGCAGGAGGCAGGAAGGGCCCTGGGTCCAGTGTCTCCGCGAGATTGAGTCAAAGGCAGCAGCGCCCTCTCTGTGCCCAGAAAGCCAGGCTGGAGTCACCTTCAGGTGAGGATGCCAGGCTCTGTGGACACGTGTTTCTGGACTGTTGGTTTTCTTTGGGGGCTTTACTTCTTTATATTGCTGAAAAGGTCTTTTTTGACAAACTCCATCCTTCTATCAGCTCAAATAAAGAATTTACTGGGACTTTCCCAGCGGTCCAGTGGTTAAGACTCTGCCTTCCAAGGCAGGAGGTGTGGGATCGATCCCTGGTCGGGGAAGTAAGATCCCACATGCTGTGGGGTGTGGCCAAAAACTCAAAAAAAAATTTTTTTTTAAGAATTTATCCACAGCTTAGATCAGGATCTAATTCCATTCAGAAAACTTGCTCTAAGCTCCTCTGTGTGCAGCGTCCCAGAAGGGCCCACCCACCCCTCAATGGATATGGGCCTTGCCTTCTAGAATTTGGTCACCCAGAAGGCTGGAGGGGCCTGAGCTCCAGAACACAGATGAGGGCTCAGGGTGGATGCTGAGCCCTCCTGGCAAGTGGCACCCACTGCCCCGGCTCCTCTGGGTGGCCCATGAGCCACCTGCCCATCTTTCTGCTAACTTTAGTTTTTTCATTGCTGGAACCCCAGGCTTTATTTCCCATGTCCCTCATCTCTTTCCAAAGTGGTTCCCGAGAGCATCCCCAGCCTGACACTCATGATTTCTAGCCTTTGGAGCCTCCGCAGGCTGTCTGTCACTGTCTCCACAGCCACAGACTGGCAGGACTTTGCCCTTTCCTCTCCCCCATTACTCCCACTTCCTTGCATAAGTCAGTTCAGATCAGCACACGAGATTGTGCCAGGCACCGTGCTGGGCACTGGAGACCCAGAGCTGATGCAATCCCAGGAGCTCCCAGGTCTGGGGGAAACACCCATAAAATGCTTAGTAGATGGAAAATGCCACTAAAGCCCTTTCAGGAAGAGGAGACTGGAAATCAGTGGAGGCTTCTTGAAGGAGGTGGCATTTGCATAGGGTTTGACAGAGGAGGATGCAAAAGAGGATCCTCCATAGTATGAAGGGTGGGAAACGCTGGGTGTAGCAGAGACACTGAGACAGTAAGGCCAGAAAGATAAGCCGAGGTCTTGATGTGAGGTGGAGAAGGCCCTAAAGGCCAGGGATTTGGCCTTACCTCAGCAGGCAATGCAGGGCCATTGCGAGTCTTTGAGCAGAACTGACTTCCAAGGGCCACGGCAGCTGAATGGCTCCCTGGCTGGTTCAGGATTATGCAGAAGACAGACCTCTCCCCTTCCACCGTGGCCACCTGCCCATCATACCCTGGACCCCTGGTTCCACCAGCTTCTTCCACTACCCAAACACTGACGTCACCCCTGCCCTCCCCAAAATGCCTCTTTCTAGTTTGGGAAACTGGAGAGGGAGGGAGAGGGTGCGGATAGGAGGCCTGAGGCCTGGGTGGGGCTGGGCAGGACTCACGCCCACTCCCGTCCCCCACTCTCTGCAGTTCATTCTCATCTTCACGGTGATCCAGTACCAGCCAATTACCTACAACCACTACCAGTATCCAGGCTGGGCTGTGGCCATCGGCTTCCTCATGGCTCTGTCCTCTGTCATTTGCATTCCACTCTACGCCCTGTACCAGCTCTGCCGCACAGATGGGGATACCCTCCTCCAGGTGAGGGGTGGGGGCAGGGGGCAGCCAGGTGAAACAGGAGGGGGTGGATGGACGGGGCTTCAGGGCTCCCTTCTGATGACCGTGCCCACCCCGCCCCCAACCATGCCTACCTCTCCTGCAGCGTCTGAAAAATGCAACCAAGCCAAGCAGAGACTGGGGGCCCGCCCTCCTGGAGCACCGAACGGGGCGCTATGCCCTCACCATTCCACCCTCTCCTGAAGACGGGCTTGAGGTCCAGCCGCTGCACCCGGACAAGGCCCAGATCCCCACGGTGGGCAGTAACGGCTCCAGCCGTCTGCAGGACTCCCGGATATGAGCACAACTGCCGGGGGAGTGCCCCACCCCCGCCCCGTGCTCCCGCCACAGAGACTGGGGAGGCGGTGGACAGGTGTCACCGCCTGCCCCTCCACGCCCTGACCAGGGCGGCTCCTGTCACCTTGGCCACCACTGCTAGCGTGGTCATTCGTGCTCGTGTCCCTAGTGTTTACAGGTCCTTTGGATGCCAAGATGGCAGCTGGGGGGCGTGAGTGATGGGAGGGTTGCTGGGGGGCCCAAAGCACTTTGGAGGGGTCTCAGGCCAGGTCCCCGGAGGCAGCTGGACTTTATGTGGCCTCTGATGCCCCCACACGTTACCCTGAGCTAAGGTTCTGGGTGGGCCCCCTACCTGTCCCCCTCCCCGAGCCTTCAGCCTCCTGACCAGTGTTCCTGCCCCCAGAGCAGACCCCAGGCTCTGCCCAGGCAGATTTGGATCTTCCTACCTGGAGGCAGGGTAAGGGGCTAGGGGGCTGTGCAGTGTTACATGTCAGGCTGTAACCCCAGCCCTGTTTGTCTGTGTAATTATTTTTGTAAAAATTGTATTATCTGTGGTTGCCACCCCCTTGCCCTTGGCCTCGGGCCCAGTCTGTCTTCCAGGCCTGCCTGCACCTCACTCAGCTGCTCTGGGGTCTCTGCGCCGCCTCCCAGCACTGGCTGTAGGGCCAGCCAGCAGAGGCCCATGACCCAACAGCCTGCCCAAAGAACTCGTTTCTGGGGGATAGGGGTGGGGTGATGTTCAGCAGGAGGTTTGAGCCCAGAGCCCTGGGGAAGGGGACCCTACATGACACCCCCTTGCCCTCCCTCTGCCAGGCTAAAGGCCCAGTCTTCCCAAAATGGGCTGCCCTTGTTCACGTGCCAAATGGTCCCAGCCGGCGTGCCCCACCCCCTCTCTGGAGCCAGAGCTCCTTCCCCCAAGCCCTGCAGTATCCGTTTGTCCGTCCTCTGTGCCCCTCTGTGCAGTGACAACCCCGGAAGAGCCGCCTCTAATCCTCTGTAGCAATAACGGTGCGCCGCCCACCCCTGCCCATCCGTGCACCACTAGGATTTTAAAGTCCATAGATTTTAATGAAATTTCTATTCCTGTCTCTGCGCTGCTGCTGTGCTTTGTCTGGGTCCCCCATGGGGACGAGAGTCAGGGCTGGGATGAGACCTCTTCCTGCCAGACCTTTGAGGGATGCCTGGGAAGAGAAAGGCCAAAGGCTGTGATGGTCAGGACCAGACACCAAGGACCAGGCGAGGGGGTAGGGTGAGGGCCAGAGAGACAGACAGCCTTGGAATCCTGGTGAGGCCTCATCCAAGACTAGATCTGAAGTGGGCTGGGCCATGGCAGCTGAGAGGTGTCAGCAGCAGACAGGGCGAGTTCCAGCAGAAGCGGAAGTCTCCTTCCTGACCAGCCCTTCAGGTTGGGGCCTGGGGCGCCACACTGGACATCGGAGTGGAAGCTGGCCTTTTTCCGGGGCTGCACTGAAGCTTCCGTCCCCAGCGGCAGGTGGCGGCCAGGCCTTGAGGTTTGGGGCAGCGCTCCAGAGGAGGAGAGGGCAGGTGGCACTGGAGAGGCCTGGCCCAAACTCCAGCAGCCCCACGGAGGCAAGGCAGTGGTCCGAGGCCCTGGCTGGAGGACTCCAAGGGCTGCAGCCTGAACAGGAGGGAGTAGCTATGAGGGGGCCGTGGCCTGCGCTTAGCCCACCCGTCCAGCTGTCCACCTGCTCTGGTTTACCTGTGACCGGGGGAGACACAGGAAGGCCTCGGAGGTGCCCGCAGCTCCTGTTGCATGGCTGCCTTCTGTTCCTTTAGCTCTGGAGGAGAGGTCTAGCTGAGACACAGCGCTCAGCAGTTCCAGGGTGTGTGTACAAGAGCAGGATGGGGACGGGAGGCTGGGTGCTCTGGGGCCTGCTCAGGGTCCTCACCTGCCAGGGTGGGCTCTAGGCTTGCCTCAGAGGGCCAAGGGGCCCCTGTATACTCCTCTTCCAGGCGGCGCTGCAGGGAGAGCTGGCTCAGTGCCCAGCCTTACGGCAGGGGCGGGGCGGGGTGGGGCGGGATGCAGAGGCCAAGATACCCAAGGTGGGGCCCGGGAACCACCCCATGCAGCCTCCTCATCCCAGCCACCTGAGGACACTCCCGAGAGGAACACCAGCCTCCCTGGAAAGCTGGGCTTGGCAAGGTAGTGGCAGGCCCGAACCCAGACATGGGGAAGAGAAGGAGGCAAAAGACCAGGGGCAAATCCAGCAGGTTAGTCTAGACGTGCTAACCTTGGACTTAGGGACTCAACCAGAATCTGGATTCACACGTACGAGAAGTGTGCATACAGGAGAAATGGACACAGGACTCACACAATCTTGGCACACACAGACACACACGTATGTGGATCTCACACACCAGGTGCGAGACGGGTGTGTCTAGGCTCAGCAGAAAGGCTCTGGGGGTGGGGAGGCCCAGGGCTGCTGCTCACCTGCAGGATGGCAACCTCCCTCTTCAACTTGCGACACTCCTCCTCCAGGAGGGCCCTGGGACATGGGGGAGTGTGGCACCGGCAGCAGTGCTGCAGGCCCGGGGCACAGCAGAGCCCTCCACATAGACCCAGCCTCCAGCCTTACCAGGAGTTCCCTCTAGGCCCTCCTTTCTCAGCCCACCTCTCCCTCTGCTGCCCAAGTGCAATCCCAGCACAGCCTTGCAGCCCCGCCAGCCTCTTCCTGGGTAGGATGTGTCCTCTCCTTGCCCGCCTCCCAGCGCCCACGCTGGGGGGCCCCATTCTCTCTTCTGCACGACAGTACTGGGCCTGCAAGTCCTCCTGCCTCCATTCTCCCCCAGATCACAGCCCTTCCCCTGTTTAAAAGACTCCTCTGTGGTCCATCTCTCTCCCACACCCCAGGATAAAAGTCCTCAGGCCAAGGCCCCTGCTGGCATCCCTACTTGGCTACTTCCTGGCAGCAACCTCACCAGCAACCTGCCCTACTCTCCTGGGTCTCCCCATCAGGTATGCTGCCTCCCTCCTCCTTCCTCATAGTCCCAGTACGTCAGGATCCATCCCCCGTCCCACCCTCCCTGTCTCGACCCCCACTGCACACACTCAGGGGCCTCACCGCAGGTATCCGGCAACCTGGTCAACGTGGGACACGTTCAGTTGGTCCTTGATGACGCTGAGGTCCCTGTGACAGCTGCTGGCAGATGAAGTCAACATCACTCTCCCATGTTGCTTCACCCCAGGCCTTCAGGACACAAATGCCATTTCTCCTAGACAATTTTGTGTGTTTTCTCACAAAGGCAACATAAGATGGTACTAACAGGAGGAGTTCTGGAGCTTGGGTTTGCAAATGGGCTCTGCCACCCTTCACTGTGTGTGAGCTTGGACAAATCCATCATCCTTTCTGAGCTTTAGTTTCCTCATCCGCAGAATGGGGACATCACCCACTTCCTAAGGATGTGCGAGAACTAAGTTGCTGCCATTCAGTGATGAACACGCTGCTGCTCATTTATCTTGTGCAGTCCCCAGCCCTCTCTAGCACAGCCCTTGCACCTGTTCTCCAGGCCGGAGGAACAACTGACCACTGGATGAAGACTTTCCTTCCACCCATGTCTGCGTATAGTGCTCCCTCTTCCTGCAAAGCTCTTCTCTATTTATCTGTCTGGAAGTCTGTTCCTCATGCTCTAAGACCCAGATCAAACCAAGCTTCCAGGCTTGGTACATGTCTCCTGGGCTTCTGCAGCCCTCATGTGCTGATCCCTACAACAAGTGGCTGTAGAAGTGTCCAGTCCCAGACCAGGAGCTCCTCCATGACGGCAGGTGGGACCCGCCAGTTGGCTGGGGCCTCTGCCAAGCGGGAACAGACCCCTCCTTTCCTACCACTATACCTGGGCTCACCAGCTCTCAGGCGGAATATCCCCTGCTCTGGCAAATCACGCCTGGGCTCCTCCAAGGCAAAGCGCAGGACCCCGGGGCTGTACTGGACCCAAGCCTGGGTCTGGTCCCTGCAGAAGGTGCACACGGGGGACACTCAGGGGCTCCTTCCAGGGAACCACAGGAAAGGCGACCCTGGCCCCTTGTCAGTTTCAGGGCTAGCCCATCTGAGTTCTGGGGACAGGGCCCAGCCCCAGGTCTGAGGCTCCAACCTGCCCTCACAGATGGCCTTCCGGCGGAGACCTTGGAGCAGCTGCCGCAGTTCCTGGCGCACGAGGTCTCTGAGGAGGGGCGGTGGTGCCAGAAGGGAGGAGAGGTCAGAGGTGCGGCGCGAACCAGGGGCTTGGAAGGATCGAGCCTCTCGGAGCAGTGATCGTAGCATCACCACCTGCAAGGAGAGCTGGGACACCTTGCGACTGCGGGGGGAAGTAAGGGGAGGAAGGGGAGCTAGGGGAGTGAGGGGCAGGGCAGAGTTAAACTGGAGAGGGCTGGGCGGACAGTGAGATCCGACAAGAGCTCCAAAGTTACCGGGCAGAGCCAGGGACCCGGAGGAGGTGAGGAAATCGCCCAAGTCGTGGGATAGGCCTGGAGTGGGGCCCACCTTCCCACGCCCCACCTCTGCCCGCAGCTCCAGGCTCAGGTCCACCGTCGTCTCCCCGAGAATCCTCTTCACTTCGGGCCGCTCCGGGAGCGGAACGTGCTCTTCCACCAGCTCCCACAGCGGCGGGGAGTCCCCAGGCATGGCCTGCCCGCACCGCCGCCCCGCAACGCGCGACCGCACGCTCGGACTGCCGAACAGCTGATCGGAGAGCTGGGTTACTGGGAGACCGCAGGTCTCCCAGTGCTGGGCACGCCCCGCCCCTTCCTGGTCTCACAGGCCACGCCCCCAGCCTGTCTCTCGGGCCGGCCTCTCCCCAGCCCCACCCCGTCCCCACGGCTAGAGTTGCCCGGTCCAGAGCCGCCGATCTCTGGCGCTGTCTCTTCTACCCAGCTACTGGCCGATTCTCCGGGGCCGGGGACCAGGAGCCAGGCCGCAGGACTGGGGCCCTAGCCCCACCTCTTCCGCGCGACCGTCACCCGGGAAACGGGGCCCGCTACCCCAAGCCCCGCCACCAGAAGGCCCCGCCCCCGCCCATTCCAGGCCGGTGCCGGCTCGTGAAGCCCAACCCACAGCCCTGGTAGGTGGTTTTGGAGTGCGAACCATCCACACCGCCCTGACTCCAAGCACCTTTCGGCTTCAGGGCAGGTGAAAGAACCGAGAAATCTGAGCCCAATGGGTTTATTACTTCTTTGTCTCTTCTGGCCGGGAGGCAGCGGCAGGGTAAACATTTCTCCTTCCAGCCGGCGGAAGTCTAGCGAACCACTGCATTTCGAGGGGCCTGGGGAACCAGGACAGCCTGGGCCAGACCGATAGGCTGTCCTGGTTCCCCCTGGCCCTCCCGTAACACACTCTGGGTCTGGGTTTAGGGATCCAGATCCCCATCCCCAAACAGACAAAGGGGCTGCTCCATTCACGTTTTTTACTAAAGCACCCACACAAGTTTCTGTGCAATGTACAAACACGAGCCGGCCCTGGGGCTACTGCCTTCTCTCTGAGGGGGGCGGGGCAGGAACCCAACGGATCCGAGCCCCATCCGCCCCATGCAAAGCCCAACCCCAAGATCCCAGACACAGCACGCCCTCTGGTCCCCTCCTGGCGCTGCTCCTCAGCAGGGGGTGCACCAGAGTTTGCCCCCTACAATGTTGAGTGAAAAAGGTTTCCCCTCCCCTGGGAGCATGGGGGATCCCCAGGCCTGAGAATTCCCCCTGGAAGCGACATTGCCCCCTAGTCATACCTCCCACTCTTCCAGGCCCTAGGGGACTCAAGGGGGGGAAACTGAGGCACAGAGAGGTGGAGTGACCTGGCCCAGGCCACTTGGCGAGGCAGTGCAGGGGCTGGCCCAACCCTGACAGTGAGGGGGGCTGAACTGGGGAGGGAGGAGCAGGAAGAAGGGTTGACCCCAGAGAGGGCTACACTTGAGGGGTCTGCCCAGGACAGAAGCTCCCCGAAGTAGGTTCTGAAACTTCCAGGTGCAGCTGGGGGGGCCTACTGAAGACCCTCAGAAAACAGAGCCCACAGTCTCTGTCCTGGGGGATCTGTCACGGAGCAGCCACCAGCCAGGCTGTAGGTCAGTCCTCTGGCAGGCAATCCTTGGTACTGGTAGCCTTTGTCCATTGGTGTCAGCCCCGAGGAGGCCATGATGGGGGCCGCCCAATGTCCACTGTGATATTAGTGAAGAGCGGTTGCCGAGACACCTCCAAGACCTGGTACCGCACTGACCCGATGCCATCCCGCTTCATGGTCAGCTTCGTGTTTTGAATCTTGGTAAACCTAGATAGGATGGAAGTGGGTCCAGATCAGGGCTCACCACCAAACCCAACAGAGATCACTGGGGCCAAGGGTCACGCCATCCTGGCTTCTTCCTGGGGTGACTCGGTTCTCTTCGTCGCCCCGTCCACCTGCCTGGAGCCCTTTGGCTCTTGCAACTACCCTCCAAAAAGAGATCTCACCCCCTTGAGTCCAGAATCACAACACCCTCACAAATCTTTCTCTCATCTCAGACCTAGACACAGGGCACCCCACAGGTACCTCAAATGCAACGTGTCCTGTATTGTATGCATCATCTTTACTCCTCACACCCATCATCTCTGTGCCATCTTCTCTGTTCCTCATCCTTTAGTCACTCCTTCACCATCTATTTATTGAGCAGTCCCCGTGTGCCAGGCGCGCTCTAAGCACCAGGGTCACAGCCATGAACAGGACAGCAAGGTCCTTCCTCTCGTGGCAAGTCTATTCCACTAAGGGAGACAAGTAACAGACAAGGAAGACATCAGCGCGCTAAGGGAGACAGGAGAGGGAGATCAGGATGACTGCCATGGAAGGGGTGCGTGTGGGCCATCAAGCTGACAGCAGAGGAAGAGCATTCCAGGCAGAGGTAACAGCACATGCTGACCCTACACTGGAAATGTGAATTTGCACAGCTGAGTGGCTAGAGCTTAATGGGCCAAGGGGAAAAACCAGAGTAAGATTAGCTGGGAGGTTAGAGCATGTACGGGCAGGCCTCTGTAAGTCAGAGGAAGCAGTTTTTTATTCTGTGGGTGAGAAGACACTGAGGGATTTTTCGCCCAGTTTGGGGGAGGGAGGGCCAGGGAACATGAACTATAGAAGAGGGAAGACAGAAAACCAGCTGGGCAAGAGGACGGAGGCCACACCAGGGCAGAGGTAAAGGGAAAAGTGGACCAGCTCAGATATGTTTGGGGCGGGGGTGGCACTGATGTGACCGGCTGATGGTCCGGACATGTAGGGTGAGAGAAAGAAGAATCCAGAGCTCCTAGGGCTTCCCTGGTGGCGCAGTGGTTGAGAGTCTGCCTGCCAGTGCAGGGGACACGGGTTCGAGCCCTGGTCTGGAAAGATCCCACATGCCGCAGAGCAGCTGGGCCCGTGAGCCACAATTACTGAGCCTGCGCGTCTGGAGCCTGTGCTCCGCAACAAGAGAGGCCGCAATAGTGAGAGGCCCGCGCACCGCGATGAAGAGTGGCCCCCGCTTGCCACAACTAGAGAAAGCCCTCGCACAGAAACGAAGACCCAACACAGCCATAAATTTAAAAAATAAATAAATAAATAAAACTTAAAAAAAAAATAAAAGATCAATTTGGTTATTGAAAAATAAAAAAATAAAAGAATCCAGAACTCCTAGATTTGAGGCAAAAGCAACTAGGTAGATGAAACCAGCATCCACAGAGTTCCTTAAGCCAGAAACATCTTGCTATCATGCCACTCCCCCACCTAAGGCAGACATCACAACTGAGGATGGCACCTAGACACGCTATTCCTGCAACAGGACCATGGCCCCTGGCAGGTGCTTCCAGAGCTCCACTCCCACCCTCATCCCAACTGTTTTGATCCTCCCAGTCGTTCTGAGCTCAGTTCAGATTGCTCTCCAGAGCCATCCCAACACTGAGCGCTCTCCCTCAGATGCCCTGAAGCCCCTCTTCTCCCAGCCTGTCGTCCTTGCCCTGCTCACCATGGTTTTTATCTGAACTGCTTTTTCATCAGCTCCCTGGACGCCTGGTGCGTCATGCTTCTGCCAAAGATCAACCCTACATCAGTGCTGCCACTTCCCTCCCCACTCTGACACACTAGCTTCACAGCAGAACATCCCTACTGGTCCCGTGGGGGCACGGCAGCGTCACACCCACATGCCCCCTGGGCTCCGTCAGTTCCTTTGGGCCTAGTCTGCTTCCTCCTGCTCCACCCAGCAGCTCTGCCAGCCCTTCACCTTCTTCAAACTCAAAGGGTGGTCCTTCCAAACCCAAATCTGGTCCTGCCCCTTCCCCGCTGAAAACCCTTCTATGACTCCCCAGCGCCTCTGGGACAAAAGTGAAACTCCCAACCTGGGATCAGCAGAGACCCCCTCTCCTGTCACTCCCAGCCTTCAGACTGAAGAGTTTCAGACTCTCAGTGTATACAATGGACGTTCACATTCCAGACTCCCACACATACTATTCCTTTTATCCAGACTGGCCTCCTCCATCAGCCTGGTGAATATAGCACTGTGCCTAGGGTAGGTGTGTGACAAATATTTGTAGAATGAATAACTCTTTTCAAACTCCAGTTTACCATCACCTCCTGCAGGAAGCCTCCCACCATCACTCCCTCTTCTGCCAGGATAGCACCTTGCCCTGATCACCTTGTGTTGCCTCTGCTGGCCTCCCTGCCTAGAATGAACTTCACACAGGCTATCCAGCCAGGACTGGGTCTGACTGCTCTGCACCCTCTCGCCCCCTGCCCCTACATTTCACATGCCCTCAGGCACTTCTCCCACCCAGCATCAGACACCAATGTTGCTTCCTCCTCGGAGACCAGCCACCTACTCCAATCTCAGAGGGCTCAGCAATGACTTCCACTACCACCCCACATTGCTCGGGCCACCTCTGTTGGGTCCGCAGGCCCTGGGGCTGTGCCCTGGGCCCACTATCTCTCGTCCTATCTGTTCTGGCACAAGTGAGGTCTGTGAGGGCACCGAGAGGAATGCAAGCTACTCAGTGACGATCTGAGTGAGCCCTGCCTTTAAACTTCAGTCACTTCTAGGAATCAGGCCAGGGGTGAGAGCTGGACGGGGTGAGGCTGAGCTGGGGACTGGGGAACAGGGATCAGGGTGGTGGGAGTCATCTCTATAAGTCAAGGGTCGGGGACCTTGGGATCACCTCTGGGTGTCAGTGGCACTGGAACATCACTGCTACGGAGTAAGGGGCCGGGGCGGTTGGGGTCAAGGGCGCTGGGGGTCACCTTTGAGGGTTGGGCTCATTATGCTTGTCCCGGTCGTGCTTGATCATGCGGTAGCGGCCTATGCGGACGTCTGGGCGCGAGATCTTCATCCCAGCCAGGGAGATCCTGGGGACGGGGACAGCCGGGCTGGAGCAGGCACCAGGAAGGGTGAAGAGCCCCGCCCGGTCTGCGCCACCCCCGCCTCAAGCACCCAGTCTACTCCCTACCCTGTCCCCACTCACCGGTTGAAGATGTCGTCATCCTCACCACCCCAACCCCAGTACTCGTTGGGGAAGCCGTTGATTCTCAGGAACTGGGATTTATTCAGGCCCGACACACCTCCAAAGTAGCCAGCATAGGGCAGCCTAGGGCACGGAAGGCAGGCATCAGTGAGGGGCCTCAGGGGATTCCAGATGGAGGCCCGGCAGCAAGGGGGCCACTGGGGCTGGGAGCGATGGCCTGGGTTGGGTGGGGAGGCCTGGGTCCACCTGAGAAGGGAGCCCTCACCGAAAGCCAAACTTGTCCATGGCAATGGCGAAGTGGCGAGGCTGGTCGCCACAGCGGTACAGGTTGCGGTCATCCATGGGCACCAGGTCCACGTCACTGAAGATGAAGCAGTTGTAGGTGGCGTCCTCCTTCAGTGCCTCTAGGAAACCCACGTTGAGCAGCTTGGCCCGGTTGAAGGTGTCCTCACCGTGCTGGGGTTGGTGGAGGGGACAGGTCAGCTCTGGGCCTGAGACTTGGAGGCACCTGCCACTTTACCACCATCCAGCGCGGTCCCTGCGGGCCCAGTACTACTACCCCCACCTGCCCCCATCGGGGCCCCCAGACTCTAGGAATCAAGGCCAGCTCTTTACCCTGGACCTGGCCTTGCAAGGCCTTTCAGGAAGTGACTCCATCTTCTCTCTGGCCACTGCCCTCAGATGCTGAGGACCAGCTATACTACATTCCTCCACGACCCCAGAACACGCCAGACTCTTTCTTGCCTCCAGGCCTCGGTGTTAGCAGTTCCCTCTGCCTGGAATGCTCTCCTTCTATGCTTATCAAACTCATGCCTGGAAAGGCCTCCTTCACCAAACCTCCCCGCCCCAGTATAATTACTCATTTCCTCCCGTGTGCTTCCCTTATGCCAGGGTCCATTCCAACTGTTACAATTTAGAGCTCTCCTTTCATTCATTCCTTCTAACATGCCAGGTGGCCCTGTCCTTGGTGCCAGGTGTCTTCTCTGTGCTGGTGCGAATCCTAGAGATGACCGGCCCTGAACACACAGTTTCCCTACTGAGCACGTCACAGAGTGAGATGAACCAAAAATGCCCCCAAATGACCAGCATCTAAGATGCAGAGACCACGAGGACTGAGCCACTGAGCCTCAGCCACCTGTCCCCTCTGGCTCATGTAGATCCACATCCGACTCCCCGGGCAGCCTCTGGGACCAGGACAGGACCAGGCTCAATTCACTTGTCTCCGCAACAAAATGATAAGCACAGTGAGCCTGGGATCCCCCGAGAAATGGGCTGCGGGACGAGGTCTCCTTGAGGCTGGTCTCCTGGCCATGTAGCCCCAAGCTCCAAATTCTGGCCAGAGCAAGGAGGGTTCCATGGAAGAAGCTGGCTGGCCCCTGAGCCCCCTGCTCCAACCCATGATCTCCAGGCTGGAGCCAGAGACGCTCCTGGTCTTCAAGTGGGCCCTTCTGGAAGGAGAGGAGGAGTAGCCCCTCCTCTTCACCAGCCAGCCTGGGCCCGAGGGGGTGGGAGCTGCTCCCCTGGAACCTGAACGGCCCAGCCTCACCTGCTCTCTTTCCTCCTTGCCCTGAACCTTCCCACCAGCCCTTGGAGCAACTGTCCACTTTCTCCTGGCTCATCGGCACTCCTTCCTAACCTCTCTCACCACCCCAGGGCCCTAGGTTTCTCCCACAGGGCTCATAAACATGCTCATTTCTCTCCCATCCAAAGAAAGCCCTCCCTCTAGCCACCGCCCTACCTTTTGCCTTCCCTTCTCAGCAGAGGGGTTTTTTTTTGATCGAGAGTTGTCTCCAATTGGCTACTTGCATTTTGTCAAATCTGATTCCTTCTGCAACCCACTGCAATCTGCTTCCGCCCCCACCAGGCCCCTGAAATGGCTCTCGCTGGGCCCACCTTGTTGCTAAATCCACTGGACGCTTCTTAGTCTACATCCTTCCTTACTCCCCCAGCAGCGCTCATGCAGCTGCCACGCTCCCTTCTTGACGCTTATTCCTAGGCTCCTGGGACACCAAGCTCTCCTGGGTCTCCTCAAACCTTTCTGGTCAACCCACGTGGCCTCTGTGTTCTCTCTTTCTCCACCCGTTCCCTTATGTTCTGGCTTTCTCCTCTCAGCTCCCAGGCCCCCCTGGGCAGGCTGACATTGCTGGTTTTAGGGACCATCATCTGTGTACTGGTGGCTCCCAGATCCCTCTCCACCTCAGACCTCACTCCTAGGTCGATTCATTTGTCCAACTGCCTGCTGAACATTCCTCTTATACTTCCCCCAGGCACTTAAATTCATCACATGCAAAAAAGAATTCAGAGTCGCACTCACCCCCAGACCTGGCCCAGATCCTATGTTCCCATCTCATTCAGAGGCGCAGGCATCCACACTGCCAACAGTCAAGACAGAAACCCTCGAGATGTCCCGGCATCTCTCTTTCCTTACTCTCTGCTATAGTGTCACATCTCTCCCCTCACCCACACGACTCCTGCCCGACTCGTATGCACATTCACCACCTCCTTCCTGAACATCGTAGCCTCTTCCCAACCGGGCCCCCTGCCTCCAGGCTCCCCTTGCATCCCACTGTCCACAAGCAATCAGAGCAATCTTTTTAATAAGCACACATACACATTGCTCCCTCATTAAAACCTCACAACGGTGCCCCATCACTTTCAGGCTAGAATCCAACTCTTTAAGATTCCTCCTAAGACCCTTCTGGATTTGGCCTCCACTAGCTCTTCCAACCTCATCTCTGTTACCCACCCTACACGTTGGACCCCACCCCTCAGCGGACAGTTCCCGAACACGAGACCAGTTCTCTCGTTGGGGCCTGGGGCCTCCAGGTCCCTCTACATAAAATGCTTGCCTCCTCCAGTCCCTCCGCCAGCTGATGCCTGTTCATCCCTCAAGACCCATCTCAATCGTCGCCTTCCCACCCCAGGGCTGGACCAGGCCCTTTGGTGGTCCCACTGCCCCCTGCTCCAACTCCAGTCACACAACATTGTCCTGGAGTCTAAAGGGATCCAAGTTCAAGTCTGGGAATTCTCTGTGGGGAGGAGGGCCTGTATCAGATCCTCTCCAGGTTCCGGCAGCCAGCCCCAGCCAGGCCCATGGCAGGGCTCAGAGCCTGAGCTAAATTCCTGGATCTCAGCTGTGCTCAGCACTTGGCCCTAAGGCAGACTTGATCCCTCTTTCAGGTCTAACTCTCCCTCTGCTCGGGGCCCTCCATATCTCAGAGCCAGCATACCCTAAGCCGCCACCCCTGTGGGTGGGGCCTACCACGGGTAGACAATGGCTCTCACCCCCTATCGAGGCCATGCACACACCTGGCAGTGTGCACACCACCATTAACACACATGCACGCCCCTGAATGCACATACAAACCTGCCTACACACGCAATGACATACACGTGCCCCCACACATATGTACACGTGTCCGCACAACCACTGGCAGACGAGCAGCCACGAATGCCCCCAACCCCGTGGCTGCACCAGCAGGTATGTGGGCCCCTCACCCACGGGTGCTCGTGGGTTCCCTGGTGGCTGGTGGCCAGCCTGGGGGCCGCAGGCAGCACACCTGGTTGATGACATAGATGCCATAGCGCAGCCGCTGTCGCCTGAGGATGGGGTGCAGATAGTGGAGCCAGTAGCGTAGGTGGTGCTCCCGGTGTCGGAAGGGGATGATGACCGCCACCGTCTGGGCTGGCGTGCAGTCGGGCGGTGTATAGCGGCCGCCCAGGAGCACGCCTGGGTTTTCCCTCTGCACCCGCTCCAGGGGCATGGGTGAGGTGAACTCAATCAGCAGTCGGCCCACTGCAGGCAGGACGGTGGCAGGAATCAGGCCTTCATCAGAACCCAGGGACACCAGCCCTCTCCCTCCGCCTGGGGTGGGCAAGGGAACCCCAGAAACAACCCTCTGACAACACACCCAGACCCTTGGCAACCCCGTGGGTCAAGACTCCACTCCCCCAGTCCCCTGCCCACCCCTAGAGGCAAGCCCCACCCTGCAGTCTCACCAAGACCAGGCGGCGAGTCAGGACAGGGTGGCAGGACAGGAGCCGTGGGGCCCGGCCGGGCGCTGGGAGCCTCAGGGAGCCCGGAGCTGGGGGCGGTGGCGTTGGGCCGAGAGCAGTTGGTACTGCTGCTGGCGGCTGGGTGGAGGGCACGGGCGGGGCCTCGCGCACTGAAGCGGCTGAAGAAGGCCAAGTGCTGGGCGTAGACGTCAAAGTAGAGGATGACGGCCACGAGAAAGTGCAGCAGGCAGAGTAGGAGCACGGCCTTGCAGACGCGCTCCAGCGTCCCCCCGAGGAGTCTGCTCATCCCGCAGGCGGCCACCGGCCCGCCCAATGGGCCCGGGCATCCGGCTGCTGGCCTGAGCAGGGGTAGGAGAGAAACAGACCCAGGAGGTCAGGGCCGGAGGGGCTAGGCCACCCACCCACCTCCTGCGCACCGCTCACAGTCTTAGACCCGCATCCTCACACTTACCTGCTCACACCCTTCGACTTACATTCTACCTGCAAATACACACAAACAGTCCCTGGCACCTCACTACTCCCGCATCTTCACACAATGCCTTCCTTCCTCATCCTCACTGACACAAGCACAGCTTCACCCACCCTCACACTCAGGTATGTGCCCTTATTGCCTGACTTCACACACACCCCATGGATTCCCAAGAACATGGACATGTGACCTCTAGGTCACGCTGGCTCATACCTGAACAAGGAAACACGTTTACGTATAGACCCACATGTGTTCTCTGTGCCCCAGAGAACAAACGCCCCACAGGCCAGCATCCTCAACCCAGGACTCCTGGTCTGGGGGAGGGAGACCATTTACTGAGTACTTACCATGCAAGAGCGCTTTGTACTCAAGACTTCATTTAGTCCTCTGGGGAACATGGTGGGCAGTGGTTTGGTTGGACAGGTTCCAGTGGCAAGCAAGCCAGGCCATCTGGGACCAGGCTGGGAAGTGGCCCTCAGCATCCAGGTGGCCCAAATTTGAACAAGATGTTTATGGGATCCCTTCCCTCTGGAGCAAGAGGTCAAAGTACAGGGTGGGGCATCAGACACCCCTCCCATAAGACCTCAAGGATTGGGATGAACTATCTGGGGCCTGCCCAGCACTGCTGGTTCTGATTCCCAGGAAGGGGAACGCTTGGGCCCTGGAGACAGCATGTTAGGAGAGGGTCTTGCCTGGGCCATGGCTCTAACTGTGGGTCCAACACAGCAGCAACACTTCTGGGGGGCACTTCTGGCAGTGCTTCAGAGAGCAGGGTGAGTCCCACTCAGATACATAGCGTCACACAACCACAAAGACACCCGCAGTCCCAGCTACAGTCACCTGCACTCAGATACACACAGAACTACATATAGAGTCACAGACACGCCTGGGTGACAGGAACAGCAACACGAGTCACGCATTCACAAACAAAGCCGCCGCTCCTGGACTTACAGAGTCACACAGACGGGCTCCCGGGCAGCTCACAACACCCGGACCCACGTGCAAATACTCCCACCCCTCCCTCTGGGGCAGGGGTTCTGGGTCAGGCTGCCAGGCTGCGAGGTGCGTTTGGGCGGGGCTGTAAGGCTGAGTGGCCTGAACACGTGGCACCCCGAGACCTGGAGGCAGCGAAGACAGGGTGGGTGTGGAGCCTGGCGGGGAGGGGGCTTGGAGGAGAGGATGTGGGGTAGGGGCCGAGGAGCGCCTCCCCACGCCACGAGGCCAGGGTGAGCGAGGACAATAAGGGAGGCTGGCTGGGAGCGGGCAGAGGAGCCCGAGGGGGGCGAGGAGACTCGAGGGATGGGGGTAGGGTGGGGTGACGCCAGGCCAGTGTCCGGCCGCTAGCGACTCTCACCGGGTCCTGGGCGGGGATCTCGGGGCCGCGCTCGGGGCACCCCTCGCGGGGCCGGGTCTAGAATCTCGGGGCCCCGGGCTGGGGGCCGCGCGCGCCCCCCTCTCACCCGGCGCTCGGGGCTCAGCAGGGGGCGCCGCTCCGGCTCCGGCTGGATTCCGGGCTCCGGCGGCTGCGAACGGCTCCGTCCCCCATGGCCCGGCCCCGCCGCCTTCCGCCTCCCGGTCAGCGGCCCCCGCGGCCCCCGGGCCGCCTCCCGCCGCCGCCGCGGGCCATGGAGCCGAGCCGCCCCGGGGGGCAGGGCGGGGCCGGGCGGCCGGGCAGACCCACGAACCCGCCGACCGATAGACCACAGCGCCGCCACCTCCCTCCCGCGCTACGGCGCCTCGGAGGGGCAGGCCCGGCCCGCGCGCCCGCGCGCGCGCCCCCGCAGCCCCCCGCCTCCAGCGCGCCCGTCCCCGCCGCGCGCCTCCGACATCCGCCCCTGCCGGCGGCCAAGCGCAACGGAGCGAGGGGACGGAGGACCAGGGAGAGGCGGGAGAAATTAATCAGACTCATCCAAGGGGTTGGATTCGAGGTCCGAACCGGAGAGGGTGTGGATGGGTAAAACCCATTACGGAGGAATGGGGTCTGGTCTGGGTTGGAGCGCGAACTCGGCCAAAGCAGGGCCCCTGGAAGTTAGGCCAACTCGTGCAGGGAGGTCAGGGATTTGTCAGCTCATCGATGGGAGCATGACTAAGGGTCCGCCAGAGGAGGCTGCTAGTTAAAACTGGGCAGGACACTGAAAGGCGTAGACAGAAGTGTGTGGCAGGGGCTTCTAGGGAACAGGAGGTTGGACAGGAGTGGGAGGAGCTGGACATGGCCCCAAGGGATCAAACTAGTTACTGGCAGGGTATGGTGCGGGGACGACGGGCAGAGGCAAATGAATGGGTTCCAAGGCCCCAGGGGTAGAGATGATGGATGCCTGAGGGTAAAGCCAGGTAAGCAAATGTGGCTAACTGGGGCTGGGCTGACCAGAGCCCTGAGAGCATGGGACTAGGACACCTCCCTTCCCCACACAAACACATGGGCCCATATACCTACACTCCCCCCTTCCCTTCAATAAAGATGTTCAGAACTACAGAGTCCTCAGCCCAGCACACTTTCCTTCCAACCCTCGTGCCAGCGTTGTCCACAGCAGAGACAGTGTATGAGTCGGAAAGTTGGCAAGAAGCTGGCACGAAGTTGAGACCTACAGGCCTGTTTACCCTTCCTCTGTGAAAGGAGGTGGCGAAGAAAGGCAAGAGAAGCAGCACTGACCCAGACAAACACCATGTTTATTTCACAAACACTGGGAAGATGGGTTGGAGGTGGAGGTGGGACACGGGTGCAAAGCTGCACACCGTCAACAGCAGCCCACTCCCCACACTGCGGATCCAGCCAGGCAGTGCCTCCAAGTCGACAGGCAGCAGAAGTGAGTGCAGGGAGGGCCCTGAACACCAAGCCCCCTGAAAGCCGAAGGGGCACAGCTCCAGCTGTCCCGGGAAAACCACAAATAAACACGAGTGGGGCACGGCCCCGCCCACACAGATCATCTAATCACCCATCTTCACTCTGGAGGTCTGCAAAAGAAGAACAGGAGAAATCAGTCAGGAACAGAGAAATAGATTAGACAATGACGAATGACAGATAATCAGACCCATGGCAGGACGGACAGACCACAACAGATGGATGACTGGACCAGGATGGACATGCTGTGACAAACACAGGGACACAGAGACAACTACAGAGTTCAACTGTGGGACAGACAAGACAGAGAGAAGTGGCATATGGACAGTGCCAGTCACCAAGAGTCAACCCAGTCAGGCGCCCACAGTCACATTCAGACACTCAGGCTGGTCCTTAATCACACACACCTCAGATGTGCTGTCCTACTGACAGCACAGTCAAATACACCAAGACGGACTGAGACAGACGCATCCCAACCTGGTCTAGACTACAAAGACACAGAGGAACAGACAAAATAACAGAACAGGAAAGAGAAGCTAAATCTTTTGTATATATACACAACAGACAAAAAAAGACAGTTGTCAGTGATACCACATTGAAGACAGAAATAAATGGAAAACTTCAAAAGGGGAAAACCAAGAGATGGGAACTAGGTGGTGGAAACTGTTTAAGAGGTTCTTATGGTTACAGGTGTAGACGGGAGCACTGTGGCTCCTCCACAAGAAGGGTGAGGCTGGGCTGGGGACAAGGAGAGAGGCTCCCCAGGGGGATTCGGCACCTGAAGGATCGCAACGATGACCCCAAAGAGGCCGATGGCACTGCCGAAGATCTCCACAATGAGAATCTTTACAAAGAGGCTGGGGTTCTGTGCATCAGCCAAGGCGGCACCACTGCCCACGATGCCCACGCACACTCCACAGAAGAGGTTAGACAGGCCCACTGTGAGGCCAGCCCCAAACATGGAGTAACCTGGAGGGATGGAAGGGGAGCACTGAGGCCAAGCCAGACACAAGGAGAGAAGAGGGCAAGGGATTCAACATGGACTAGTGGGGCCAGCCACCACCCCAACTCTACAAAGCAGGCCAAAGTAGGTGAGAGAATATCAAAATGAAGAATCTAAGCTGGGGCGCACACTGGAGGGGGAAGCAGCTGTGAAGCCCCAACTTTTTGCCTTCACACACCCACCTACCTGCATGGTAGTTTCGATGGCCAATGGCCTTGGGGTCAGTAGCACTGAAAGGCTGAGGGAAGCAGAGAAATAATCAGAAATCACCCCCTACTCCACTCCCCCTCCTCCACCATCACTAAGCAATATATAGAACACACTGGAATAGATGCCCACCCCACCTAGTCCTCCATACCTCAGCCATGTTGCTAATGACAATCGCCATGATGATGCCATAGATGGCCACAGCCTCACAGAAGATGATGCTGGTAGTGGTAGCGGGGGATTAGGGGGTGGAGAGGAGAAAGAGTTGAGAAAGAAACCAACCTTCCTCCCTGAAGAGTCTCCAGCCACCTCTCCCCCACTGACATCCGACCCCAACAGGAGGCTGGTCAGGAGCAGCACATCAGGCAGGTCAAACGCACAGGCAGCTACCAATGCAGCTGGTTCTGACAACCTTACAAGGGTCCTACACTTACCTGACCAGGTTCTTCGTCTTAATCCTGGGGGCCTTCACCCCTCCCCCAATGATGGAAGAGCCAGTGATATAGATGCCCCTGGTGGACGGATAAGAAACCAATGAGCAAAGCCCAATCCTGTGGTTGCCCCCGAGATGACTAAGAACCCAGTGACACCACTTGCTATGATTCAGCCCCTCCCCTGACCCATGACCCCAACACTCACCATGCTGCTCCAACCACAGACAGAGAGATAGCTAGACCAATGCCCAGGTTTGACCACATGAAGGGGGAAGTCTCCGTCAGGAACCTGGTGTGCAGACGGGGGAAGACAATTCAGCCCTGGTGGAGAAGTGGGCACAAAATCCACCCCCCCCCCAACACCCCCAGTCCTCAATGCTGAGACAGAACACTTCATGTTTCCCAAAGGTCCCCATCCCAGACAGCTCGGGGGTGGGGTGGGGTAGGGATCAGATCAGAGAGGGCAGGCGGCAAAGAAGCTCCTAGGGGAAACCTCTCCCTTACCATGCCACATCAAAGCGGAAGCCCAAGTCAAAAATGGTGTAGCAGATTCCTGCAGCAGTGAGAAAAACGGGGGTTAGGGACTGCTCTCTAGAGAGAAGCGCCACAACTTAGGCAAGAAGTTACTGCTCAGCTGATGGGCCACCTTCCCAAAAGGTCTGCCTACACCTAAGTCAAGGGAGAGTCCTCTGGCTGACCCCACGTAAAAGCACAGCTGCCTATACAAATTCCTCTACTCAGACCTTCATTTTCTACCACTCCCTCAGGAACATATACCCTCTGTGACACCACCTCCCAGACCCAGATCCGTCAAGGGGAGCCACCGGCAGGCCTGAATACCCTGGAGGAGGGGAGGGAGCAAGAGCTCTGGCCAGGCCCCACCAGATGCAGCCAGCCCAGTCCGAGCCGCTGTTTACCCAACACGCTGTGGGTGTGGGGGGAGAGCAAGACTACCGGGAAAAGAGGAACTGGAGCAGCCGGCTCGTGACCCAAGCAGGCCGGTCAAGAGCAAGAGAGGCACGACAGCAGGGAGCCGGGGAAGGGGGCGGCAGTGTCAGAAACGGACAAGGCCTGCGCTCGCGGTCCCCACCGAGCCCCGCCCGCGCCCCTCCCCAAGCAGCTGGAGATACGGGTCTCCTCTGTCGGGGTCAGAGGCCCGGACAGACGCGAGGCAAGTCCAGGAGCCCGGGGTGCAAAGCCCGCGCCGGGGCCCAGTATTCCCAAGACTCCGCTTCCCCGCTGGGCTCTAGCCGGGCTAGCTCGGCCCGATGCCGGCCCCGCCCGCCAGGGCCCGGCCTCACCCACGACGAGCAGGCAGGCCCAGAAGGCCACGAAGACCCCGGAGTAGAGCAGCACTAGCCCAGTCATGGCGGCAACGACGGAGGGGCTCGGGTCGGGGGCGGGGGGGGGCCGGAGCTCAAACCTCGTCCCTGCGTCCACCGTCCGCCCCGCAGTGTCACCTGACTCGCCCACGTGACGCGCCGGCGCCACGTGACCACACGCCGGGCCCGGCGCCGCTGGTCTAGAGCTTGGTGATGCCGGAAGTGCGGACGCAGAGGATTGTGGTGGTTGTAGTCTCGCGCCCCTAAGGGCCTCGGATGCCCTTCTTACTGAGTACCTCGACCCCTTGCCTGGCCGGTCAGTCTCGCGTTCGTCCAAGCTCGCTCCTTCTGCGCCCCGACACTCCGCCCTGCTGCGGCGCACCAGCCCTGCTTTCCTGCTCGCCGCCGCCCTAGCTTAGTCTCCAAGCCAGTGCTGATCTCGCAGGCCTCCCCACGACCGTCCCACACAGTTTCACGAGAGTATCCGCTCCGTCCCTGACTGAGCTCATGCTGTTTCCTCTGCCTGAAGCACGCTTCTTCGTGCTCACCCCATGGCCCAGCCAACACCTATTGGTCTTGGGATACCATTCCCCCAGGAAGGCTTCCCTAACCAGAGGCAGGGGAGTGCGCCCGCTCTGGGCTCCCCCGCCGCCCTGGCGATCCTTAATGAAACTTCAGCAAGATCATGTCAATCTCTTTGAAATACCTCGGAGGCCCCCATTTCCCTCGGAATAAAAGCCATAGTCCTTAAAATGGCCTACTAGGCCCCTACTGTTGCGGCTCCCCATGCCTCTTACCCGACTTCATCTCCTAATACTTCCCCACTAACTCCCTCCTCTGACTGTACTGGCCTCCTGGCTGTTCCTTGAACACACCAGTCACACGCTCAACGCGTTGCACTTGCACTTGTTCCCTCTGCTTCTCCAAATTATCCACGTGGTTCATTCCTAACTTCTTTCAGTCTTTGCTCACCTTCAAAAGGCCTTCTCTGACCATCCTGTTTAATATTGCAGCCCCTTCTCTTGCACTCCTTCCCAGCTTTACCATAGCCCTTATCACCATTCTGCATACTAAGTGTTCCGTGTCTATCTCCCCCACCACGAGAATGTAAGCACCATGAAAGGATTCCTGAGCTCACTGCTGGATTTCCAGTGCCTGGCACACAGTGGGTGCTCAATACATATCTGTAGAATACATGATTGGTGCCCACCTTGTCCTAGTTACCACAGTCAGTTTACAGAACTGCCTCTACTAGCAGACTGGGCAATCCCTGAGGGCAGAAATCACATCTCCCTGTTCACCTGCTTCTTCAACACGCTGGACAACGCCAATATGCCGAGATTCTCAGCAAATGTGGGGAATTAAGAGGTGAGTCATTTCATTTCACCCCTCTGAACCTTTAGGGTCCAGCAACTCCACTTTGCCTGAAGCACCCACAATGCTGGTTTATGCCTGTTTTAGCATGGTGTATCCTTTGCCCAAATGTCTTTTTCACCTCACTTCTGATTATTTTTTTTTTCCCCTCCAAGCGATCCGGCTTAGGTAACACCCCCTCTGAGAAGCCTCTTCTGGGCTCCAGCTGCCCCTGGGGGCTTCCCTACTCATAAAGAATATTGCTTCATCATGTGGCAATTGCCTGTTTAACTGCCTCTCTTCCCAGCCACACTGTGAGGACAGGAATCCAGTCAAATACAATTCAGATCTCAACCCACAGCACCTGTGCAGGACCTGCGGTATTTGATGAATAAAAAGAAACAAGGAGAAAAATTATCTGGTTTATTCACATTTCTGTGATCTCCCTGAGAAACAAATTGGAGTCAGTGTAGACCAGCACTGCCCGACAGAACTTTTTGCAATGATGGAAATATCTTACAGCTGCACTGTCTCTCACGTGGCTATCTGAGCACTGAAATGTGATTAGTGTGATTGAGAAACTGAGTTTTTAATCTTACTTAATTCAAATTTATGTTTGAACAGCCACATGTGGCTACTGTATTGGACAGCACAGGTGCAGACCAGTGGTTCTCAACTGGGGACGCTTTTGCCCCCATAGGGGACATTTGCCAACATCTGGAGACATTTCTGGTCATCACAATTGGGGAGGGGCATGCTACCGGAACCTACTGGGCAGAAACCAGAGATGATGCTAAACATCCTACAATGCCCAGGACAGCCCCTCACAACAAATAATTATCTGGCCCAAAGTGTCAATAGTGCCAAGATTGAGAAACCGTGGTCTAAACCATTTAGCACCTGCCTTTGACAAAGGCAGACCCTCAACTGTCTTGTGCTGTTCCCAGGAGAACAGATGGCCCAGAAAGCTTCAGGGAAGACCCAAAGCTGTTTCCCCCTCTGTCAAACAACAGATATTTACTAAGCCAATATGTGCTAAGCCTTGTGCCAGTGCCAGGACAGGACAGGAAGAGCTGAATCCTATCCCCAGTGAGGGGCTGCCTCAGTGAGAGGCTCCTTCAAGGATCCTGGCAGAAGAGTGGGATTGGTGCAGGGAGCACTAAAGGTCTTAAGTCCACCTGTGGCTCTGGCCCCACATGGTATCAGCTGCTTCCCTCATCCTCGTAGGCGATGGCAATCCCTCGTCTTCCGCTCACAGCTGCCGTCACCGGCGTCTGACCCAGGCAGGGTTGCAGTCCCTGCCAGCTCCGGGAACTAAGGAATGAGGCTGCAGAGGAAGGGGATTGAGGCTGAGTGGCCTGAACATGGGGGAAGAATTCAGATGGGAGTGGAGATTTGCCACACTCACCTGCAGGGCTGCTCTCAGCCAGCTCCAGCTGGGGCCTCGGGGTTAGGGCTGAGCATCCAGGATCAGTTGATGGCTTCCAGGCAGGTGGGGGTCGGAGGTCCCCAGTAATGAGTGACACATCTGGGGTGTCCCACAGCTCCGAGTCAGGTGGAGGGAGGGGCACGTGGAAGGGAGAGCCTGGAAGGGAGGGAGGGAGAAAGCGGATCCATACTGGCCCCCAACTCCATGCCCCAAGCATTTTTAGCCTAGGCAGTGCCCCCACCACTCACCAGGCAGTAAGTCCGCGTAATGTGTGAGGTGGGGAGCCAGGCCTGGAGGTGGCCATGCAGGGTTGCAGGCAGCCTCCAGCTCACACGGTGCCAAAACAGGCCGGAAGAAGCTGCCAGAAGGCTGGGTGGCTAGGGCACCCAGAGGACAGGCCAACAGCACAAAGACATCCACCTCAGGGAAGTTGGCAAGCTTGGCAGGCGTGGGTCGCCCCAGGGCCAACACATAGCTACGCTTGCCAGCAGCCTGTGTCAGGTTCCGCAAGTGTGCCAGTGCCTCACGGTGTCGGGCCACACCCAACGTGCCCGCCAGCAGCCCCACCACACGGGCATCTCTGGCCCTCTCTACCAGATAGTGTCTACGTGCTCTTAGCCGCCAAGCCCGGGCACCTTCATCCTGAGTCCGCCCTGTGTCTGGGCAGCAGGAGGAGAAGGGCCGCCCTGGTGCCCAGCCCAAGAGCAGCCGGCTCAGGTCTGGGTCAAGGTCAGGGTCAGAGACGGCCTCAGAGCCCCCCACATAGAAGGCACCATACTCTTCCAAACACCTCCCTGGAGCCAGGGGGAAGCGGCGCCCAAAACGCTCCAGGGGCTCAGGATCTGGATTGAGGGAGCCCACTGGCAGGGGAAGAGCTGGGCTGGAGACAAGCAGGTCCAGGTACCGTGGGCGCAGAAGGGTGGCCAAGGCCTCTGGAAGAAGGAGGTGGTGTCAGGGTTGGGGTCTGGTAAAGCAGGATCCCCCTCATCCCCAGGAGACTGAATGGGACCCAAAAGCAGAGGCTGGGGTCAAGCCCATATTGAGAACTCCATGGGAGTGTACTGACATGGGGAAATTACTGGTCAGCCCACCCTTCCTGCATGCACAGGCAAAACCCTCACCCAGGGCGTGGGCACAGGCCGGCTCACTCAGCAGCACCACAGGCGCTGTGGGGTCTGGGTTCTGGGCCTCGAAGGCCTTAGCGCAGAGCTCCAAGGCCACAGATCGCTGACCAAGGACGAAGGCAATGGGCAGTGGGCGGGCAGGAGGGCTTAAGCAGGCAGGGCCAAAATGTACAAGGGCCTGAGCTCCAGCTTGCTCAGCACCCAGTACATCCACACAGCAGCTGAAGAGGAGATACCATTAGTGAGAGGGGTTCTCATCGACAAAAGCGTTGCCGTCATCAATGGAAAATGTGGTCAATGAAGAATATGACGTTATGAAAAGAAGACATCGTCACTGAGAAGAGCTAGTATCAGGAGAGGAATCGTCACCATCAGGGAGAAACACAACCATCGGGGTCAGACACTGTCATTAGAGGGGAAATGCCATGAGCCCTGGATCCCTAGACCCACCCCACCCTCTATCGTCAAGCTCCAGTTCAGACCTGCCATAGGCTGTGTCTCCCAGAATGAACACCTTCGACCCTGTGGCCTCCTCCAGTCGTGCAGCCACGGCCCCAGCATCTCCCAATAGCTGATCAGGGAACTGCAAGGCCACCTGTAAGCATAAACCATGGAGTCAGGAACAGCCTCTCCTCTTCAAGGGAAACCTTCCCGGGAGTCCCTACCTAACCTTCAAAGCCCCTCCTCCCAGAGAAGCATCTCCCCTCATTCCCATCCTCACAAAATCACCCAAGATCCCGATCCTCTGGGCGACCCATCCGCTCCTCACCCGTTGGCACCCCAGGTCGCGGACAAATCCAACGACTCGCTCCAGCTCATACACTCGGTCCAGGTCCCCAAGAGGAGTGCGCAGCCCGCCAGCGCCCGCCTCTCGCTGCAGCGCCGCCTCCGCGGGGCTGCTGAATGTAGACTCCATGAGGCACAATTTGGGTAGCGGGAGGCAGCGGGGACCTCCCTCAATCAGCTTCAGGCCCCGCGTTCTCAAAAACGGCCCTCAGAGTGTCGGAGTCGCTTGGTGGGGGGAGGAGGGGCGGGGGAGTCAGTCAGCCCGCAGCCGTTGGGCCAGGACCCGACCATTCCAAACTCCCGTTTCTCCGCTACACGTGGGCCGCCCAGGGAGATTACTTCCGGGTGTTGAGGCGGGGCTGATGGCAACTTTACCCATCTAAAACTCAGCACGGCTCTCGCCCTCCAGTCCTCGCCAAGCCGCCCACAGAGAACCAATAGTCGGCCTCCCAGCCCGAAGCCAATCGGAAGTGCCTCAGAGGAAGGCGCGGAGCCTTGTGGGTGTTGTAGTTCTCCTGGCCCGCCTCTCCGGTCGCTGGTCTTCCGGTTCACCCGCCAAGCGCCCTCAGAGACACCGACTCCCTGAAAATAACTACTCCAGTTTGAGCAGTTCCTATCCGCCTACACTGTTAAGCACTTCCCCTGCACTCTGTCAGCTGGGAGGTGATAGAGAATTAGGCATTGCATAATTTTTAAATTAGGTACCAAACTGCCTGGGTTTCAATATTGCGCTCTGCCCCTTACTAATTACTGAGGCTCTTAGTTACTCAACGTCTTTATGGCTGTTTCCTCATCTGCAGAATGGGGCTTGTAACAATAGTACTTTTAATAGGATTGCTGGGGCAAATTAATTTAGATATAAAACTTCATAAGGTAGTCCTTTGCATAGCACATGTACTGGAAGAATCCACTACTATCCTCACAGCAGTCTCAATCAAGCAAACACTGAGCACTTATTGTTCACCAGGTACTACAGAGTTTAGTCTTTGGAGTAAGAGCTGTCGCATTTTGCAGATGAGGAAACGGAGGCTCAAAGAGGCTAACTGCCTGTCTAATAAGATACAGCAAATCAGTGGCACCATCAGTATCAAACCCAGATCTGATTTCAGAAGCTGTTCTTTAGACCCCTCATTCTCCCGGGTCATATATGCTACATTCGATCATGGCAGCGGGGAGGAAGACACCTGGGTGCTATGTCGTAGGAGAAAAGGACAAAAAGTATGTGAAACATCTCCACATACCCCAGAAGTGAAAAATCAAGAGTAAGGTGAGAATGGGATGGAGGAGGGGTAAGGGAAAGGGGACAGAGTGACCTCAGGGGATGACATGAAAGGGGGACTGATGCTGGCTGGTGTGGGAAGAGATTGAATGAGGATGAAGAATGGAGGACACAGAATTTGCGCAGAGGTTGGGAAAAGAACAGGAGAAAGAGTGAGACGATCGTGGGAGTAACCATTTCTCCTAACACTTCCAAGGAGACTCATGGCTCAGGGCTGGGAGTCAGGAGAACCCAGTCCTGCTCTTGCGATCTTACTGAAGAGATGGCTGGGGTGCCTGAGAGGCAGCCAGGGTGGAACTATGGCTGAGACAGAAAGGGAGGGAACCCTGCTAAGGGAGAAGAGCAACAGCAGGCCGGGAGCTGTCCTTGGTCCTGACCAAACCCTGACCATCACGTGCTGGTCAGGTACCATAGAGTTGGGGAGCTATGGGTTTACAGACAACACTAGGGCCTGCCTTCCTCTTCCTCTGGGGTCCACTGTATCTCCTCCCCCACATGCTCAGCCCCGCTTTCTATACCTCTCCTCAACCAAGTGCAAGTCCGGGTGCCTCAATAACCCCACACAAGAAATACACCCTGGAATTCAAAGCCATTCTCCATTTCTTCCCTCCCAACTGAGCCCAGCCTCACCTCACTGCCAGCTCAAGTCCCCAAGTCCTCTACCTCGGAAACCTCCCATTCCCTTCAGAAATGAAACTTCCTTCATGCAGCCTTCCTCACTGGTCCCATTCTCGCAGCTTAGTTAGCATGGTAGCTATGGACTAGATCAGCTTTTGTTCAGACAGAACAAGGCATGGCAGAATTAGGGGCCTAGTACTCAGCATTGTTGATTAAGTAAACGTATGCATGCATAAACGCTGGGACTAATTTAATGGGGGGGGGGTTGCTGACACTACTGCAGTCCCCACTTACCCCAAGGGCATCTGCAGTATCTGGAATGGCTCCAGCCTAGGCAACTTGGCTATAGCAGTGCCCCTTCCACCCCAGGAGCGAGAGGTTGGCCCCACCACACCCTACCAAGGCCTGGGTCCAAGCATCCTCCCATCCTTCCCCCAGGTCTTCTGAGGTCGCCCAGTTAGGTGATGGTGGCAGTGGAAAGGAAGCAGAGACAGCAGTGCAGTGAAGGTTCAAGTTTACTCTTTGGGGATAGGAAGGGGTGAGGAAGAGGTGTGGGTGGGACGGGGGCGCCCCTCAGTAGTCAGCTGTGTAATCTGTGCCATGTAGCCCCCGGCACAGCAGTGTGAACTCTTTCACCATCTCCTTCACCCGCCTCTTGTTTACTCGCTCACTGAAGGAGAGAAGGGAGAGCAAGTTAGCACCATCCACCATGCCTCCTCTTCCCCCTGACCCAAGCCCAGGCCCTGCCAGCTCTGCTCACCGAAGGATCTGTTGGCTGAAGGTGTCCTTCTGTTCAGGGCTGAGGCGGGCAGAGGGAAAACCAGGTGACTGAAGTGCCTCCTTGATCCACACACTCAGGAGGCTGAAGCAGTGTTTGTTCAGAGCAAATAGGATGTCGGCAAAGCAGTCCATGAGGCTGCGGGAGGCCTGGCCCCCAATGGCCTGAGGGAGACAGGTTCTCAGCACACCAGGGCCTTGCCCCTTCTGCAGCAAGGGTGCCTAGCCACACCCACCCACTCCCAGACAGTTCCTCAGCCAAAGTGCATATGACAGGTGAGCGCTGCTTTTCAAGAGCCAGCTGATCCTCACAGAAACCCAACAACTTCCAGCCATTTACTTGACGGAGAAACAAGAGCTTAGGGAACCAAGGCTCAAGCTCCCCAGGAAGGCAGCTGCCCCAACAGTGAGGGCCACCCAACCCCCATCAAACCCCCCACACCTGCTCCATCTCACCTCCAGCACTGCTATGAGCAGCATACGGCCATCCTCCTGTACCACCTTTCCCACAGGTTCTACTTCCCCACACCGAGGCAGCAGCTCTGTCTACAGAGGATGGAGAGGCCCATCAGCCCCAGCTCTTTCCCCCGTCCCCCTGGAGACAAGACCTGCATACCACACCTCTACCCTCTAGAGTCCTGGGCAGGGTGCGCTAGGTATAGGGGTGGTGGCGGGTTAGGGGTCAGCATGGGACTCACAAAGAAGCCACAGGAGGCCTTGACAGTAGGTGCTTCGGGGAACTTGAGGGCCAGCACAGCTGTGGGAGAGGCAGAGGCAGATTAGATGGGTCTCAAGGATCCTCCCGAAGGGGCCCCAGGCCCACCTGTGCACCTGGCCCCACTTACCACACTGGAACACAGCTTTGACGTCCAATCGTTCACACAGGAACAAATCTGGCTTCCGCTTCAGAGCCTGCAGGAGGTGGAGCTGGTAAGCCCAGCCCAGCCAACTCCAAGAACCATCCCCCCACTCACCTGCCACCCAGACCCCAAGTTCACACACCGCAAGTAGAGGCTGTCAACACCAGCCACCCAGCCGTCTCTGGGGGACCCAGACCCCTCCAGAGCTCAGTAGGTCAGGAGGGGAGCAGCCAAGGGATGCTACGTACATGTATGTGTACATGAACGCACAGGTATATGAGACAGGTTGGGAGTCATAATGCAAAAGTTTGGGTCCCAAGTCACCCCTGATCAAACACCTCACTCCCCACCTCCCACCATCAGGGCCAGACCTCCTGCAGGCTCCAGGTTGCCAGCAGTGACTTCACTCTGATTCACAGAGGCAGTTGAGGCCCCCTGGATTTGTTAACAGGGCAGCAGGAAGAAGAGATGGCAGCTGGACATGGAGCCCAGTCTAATAGCCCCCCTCCTACGTCCCGCCTGCATTCCTAGACACTCTCCAGCTTAGGAAGAGGAAAAGCAGGGCAGAAGCCTGGGAGCCACGGCCCCACCTTTCACCCAGGATACCCTGTGTCCAGGCCCTTCTCCTCTATACCCAGCCCAGGAGCCAGGGCTGCCATGTCAGGGGGAGTGGATGGAGTATAGGGGCAGAGAGCCCACCCCAAGTGGTACCAGGGCATGACTGGCACATCCTGAGGTCACAGGAGATGCTCTGCACAGCTCCCCCAGTCATCAAGCACTGCTGTTCCCCAGCAGCCCCCCAATGCGTGCCACATCGACCCCTAACCCTCCAGTCCTCACATACCTTCCACTCCCCCATGTTTACTCTTGTGCACACAGCCCCACATGCACCCTCACTTGAAACGCCCTACTTACCCTCTATCACACACCTCTATCACGTCCCTTGTACACACCACTCTACCACATTTGCTACACACCCTCACTACATATTCACATCCCACCCCACCACGTCCCCAAACCATGTCCACACGCCCACACCCTCGTCCCACCTGGTTTCCCAGCACGTGCACTCTCCCCACGCACAGGCACAAATACATAATCAAACGCCCTCACCCCAAAGATGCACCCTCATGGATACCTCCACACATGTCCACCCAGGCCCAGGACACACCGCCCGTTCCCACTCCTCCTGCGCCCCCTCCACTAGACTGTTAAGTTCTAAGACAGTAAGAACAGTGCCTGCTTTTGCTCACGATTATATTCTCAGCACCTAGCAGACTACCAAGCACGTATTAAACACTCAAAAAATATTTGTGCAGTGATTAAGCAAAGAAACACACCATTTACCCCACCCATGGGAACCCCCAACTCACAGGAACTTCCTGACACATAGAACCCCCCATCATACTAACCCCACATTCCCACAGCCCGACACATATATCTTCTCAAACATACAACCCCTAATACAGACACACCACTGCCGTACATACGCCTACCCTCCATAACACACACTCCCACAGCCCAACACACACGCCTCCAACACGCATCAATATTCAAACTCCATCAATGCCTAACGCATAACACACAACACGCAACAATGCACAGGCCCACACTTCAACTACATGTTTATCCCGACACTCAACACAATACACATACTACTTACAGCAGCCACGTGATTTCTGCTCCCTTCCCAAACCAAACTCAAAACATACAAGTAAGGTCCGACACACTTACACACCAGACGCATCTCACAATGAAGCCAGCACCCCACCTCCCAGCAGCAGCAGGATCTGTCTGCCAGCCCAGCGACAGCCAAGCTCTGGGCTCCACCGCAGCACATTCAGCTCGGCCCCTCCCTCGGAGCTCCTCCCAGCCTACCTCTCGAGAGCAGGCTGGGGGCACTGAGGCAGGCAGTTCCCGGCAGGAGCACGGGGACAGTGAACCCCAGGCCCTTCAACTCCGGTCCTGCCCCTGAACTCCTCGACCACCCCAGCCCCACAGGAGCTGCTGGGCACAGTTACCACCCCCTCCCTTCCCCACCCCCCAGGCCAGCCCAGCTCCCTCCCTTCGGGATCAGCCTCTCCCTGGTCTCTGTGGAGGACTGAGCTAGTTGAGGCAAAGGGGCACTAAAGGAGGATGTTGGGTTGTCAACTTCCACGGAAACAGATGAAGAAACTCTATTCAACTGAACAGAAAAAAAAAATTTGTCAACAGAAAGCTAAAAATAGGCTTAAATTGAATTTCAACATAAGAGAAAGAGAAAGAGAGAGAACAGAACGTGAATGAATAAAACTAAAACACACCTGTGCCAGGAGTTGCATAAATGAATCAACAATATCAGGATGATCCCTGGGCCCTAAAATATAATAAAGATGGAACTTAAGAAAAAATTATACAAACAGCAACTCAACCTCATATAGTTATGTGGGACTGAGAGCCTGCAGGGAGACAGCGTGGGGGCACATGAGCAGCAGGAAGCAAGATAAAGAAACAAAACATACAAAAACCATGAACTGGGAGAAGCCCAACAGAAAGAGACGGCAAAGTGAAGGACGGTCTGCCCCAGCTCCCTCCCGAGGGGCCTTCCACCTACTCCCCGCTCCTCCTCAGGTCAGTCCCCAAGTGACCCTGCGATGCTCGAGCAACGCTGGCCACCACGTAGCTGGACAAACAGCCCCCAGGCTCTTGCTGTGGCCTCTGGCACGCTGCAGTGGCCCTACACTGCTTCCTAGCACATACCTCCCCATCACTAGCCCTCAAAGAGGAGGGCAGGGCTGGTGGGAGGTCGGTCCTTGGTACTGCCTTTGGAGGCCTGGCTGAAGGCCCTGGAAAGGCCCTTGTATCATGGTCTGAGCAGGCGCCCCCTCCCTTCCACGGCCTTAGGGCTCTTGGTTTAGCCAAAGAAAGGAATCTGTTGGGTTCTCTTAAACCAAAAGACTCCTTCTTGGGTACTGCAGTGCCCCATATGCTGTGGGGATGGCCGGGCAAGCCACTGGCAAGGCCTAGGGGAGGGAACTGCATCATGAGGCCGAAAATGAGAGCCCCACCCACAAAGCCCCTCCACATGGACACAGACCCAGCAGAGAGCCAGGCTCAGGGCTGACTACCAGCTCCCACCATCTGGACGCACAAGGAAAGAGGGAAACCAGTCACCCCACGGTCTGGTGGGAGGGCAGAGCCCGAGGAAAGTACGGCAAGGCTGGGACAGCATAGCAGGTGAGGGGACCATCCTGTCCTGTAAGACAACCAACAAGCCCAACAGATAGGATGTTGGACACTACTCTGCTTCCAGTTCTGAGGACACCTGTGGCAAGGACGAGGCGTGCGCCTGGAGGTCCTGCCCGCCGCTCCACTCTCAGGAGGAGGTGCTGCAGGAACCCCTGCCTGAGACACCACTAAGCAGCTGTGTGATCTTGCGCAAGCCACAGACGCTCGGTTTCCCCGACTGTCAAGTTGATAATAATCTCTCCCTGGCTTCCTTCGGGCTGTGAGGAGCCACTGATAAAGCCCATCCCTTCCACATCTGTGCCCCAAGTTACTCAAGTCTTGGAAAATGAAGCCCAGTGTGCCCCATGCCTGGGTTGCCCTGCAGACGGCAGGTCTGGCGTTCAGCAGCCACCCTGCTAGAGGTGGGCCGGACAGTGAGGAAGAAAGGCTCCAAGGGCAAGGAGCCCTCGTCCTCCTTTCTTCAACAGCGTCTGGTGCCTACTCTATGCTAGCCTTGATCTGACGGACGCAGAGGGAAGAGAGCCAAGCCTGCCCTTGAGGGGCTTAGTCCAGGGAGAGAGACAGACATGGGAGCTGCTTACTGAGTGTGATCAGTGCTGTATCAGCAGTGCATGCCCAATGCAGTTTTGGCACAAGGTCAGAAGCACCCAGCTCTGCCTCAGAGGAGCTTCTGAGGACTGATGCATGGGTAAGGCGTGGAGGAGCGAGAGCTCACCCAGTAAAGGGCACAGGGCAATCCAGGCAGAGGAGCAAGGCATAGAGATTAAACGGGACACGGTGAGGAAAAATCAGGGTGGCTGAACTGCTGGAGCCATTCAGGAATGGACGTTGAGAAGTAGGCAGGAGCTATGTCACGTGGAGGGCAGTGGGATGATAACCCCACAGTGATGGGGAGCAAAAGAAGGGCTTTAAGCCAGGGAGCGAAAATGCTCAGATTTGTGTCTTATAAAAAATATTACAGCTGCATGGTGCAGAATGAATTGGAGAAGGGCAGATGTCAAGGAAACCAGTTAGAAGATTGCTGAGCTGATCCAGATGGCAACCTACACTGAAGCAGTGGCCGTGGAGGGTGGGGAGAAGTGGGCAGGCTGAAGGTCCACCACGACTTGTCCCCAGCTGGATACGAGGAAGGGGAGAGGTGGCGCTGAGGATGACCACATCCGGGTTTCTGGCTCAGGTTTCTCCCCACTTTGGAAACTACCCATGGCCCACCAGAGCAGAGGCCAGCATCATGGGACCAGACACCAAGGACAGAAGCAGAGAGCACTCTAGCTCCAGCTGAGACTCCTGGTGAGCCTCAAACCTGTGACCACAAATCTAGGCAAAACTCAGGAGGCTGGAAGAACAACACTGTTTCCTTTCCGAGTGAGAAGCCTGGGTTAGGCAGCAGGGGAAGCCTGGAGACCCCTGCTCCCAACTTCTCTCAGGCAGAGGGTCGCAGTGAATGAATGGGGCGCTGGGACCACAGCCAAAGGATTTTGGCCTAGAAAGGAATAAGTCTCAATGTAGGGAAAGGACCAGCAATCACTGAGTACATCGTGTGCAAAAACCCCAAGCCAGGGGCCCAGAAGATGCTACTTTAATACCTGTAACAATCCTATCGAGTATCTGAAAATCTCCATTTCACAGATATGGGAATGAAGGCTCTGAAAAGGTAAGTGACTTGCCCAAGGTCACACAACTAGTTGGTGGTGATGAGCTTAGAATCTAAGTCTATCTGACTTCGAAGCCACGCTCTCTCCACTTTTCATTCTATCCCAAAGGAAATGGAGTCAGCCTGGTGCCCCAAGTCCCTCAGAGCTTCCAGCCCCATCTTCCCCCACATCCAGACTGGCCCTGAGTCCAGCAGGCCAGTAGAAGACATCATTCACTCTCTTGTCCACTTCAACCTAAGGTGTCAACTATCTGTAAGGTGACAACTGTGCTGTGCTTGATCCCGTTAGTTTCCCATCAAGTCCCAGGTGCAACTCAGGGGAGAGAAGGGAACAGAGTGGGCAGCTTTGGCTCCCCAGTTGGGGAAGCAGAGGCAGTGGCAGTGGCGGCAGCAGCAGAGACCCTGGTCAGGACCTACCTTGCTGGAAGAGGGTGAGTGTGATGGAGGTGACGAGCAGGAAGAGGGCCTCAATTGGGGGAAAGTGGGCAGGCTCATGAGCAAAGATGTGGACCAGCTACAACAAAGCAGGGAATGCTGGTCAGCTGAGGCCCTGGCCCACCAGGACAGGCCAACATTCCTGGGATGCAGGTGAGAACCCCTGCCAGAGAAGCCATCCACCCCACTCCACCCACCCGCCCAATCCCTGTGTCAGATCTCTGCCTGGGATGACATCTCAAACACCGCTGCATCCCCCAGAAGGCCCACCTGTCGAGTGAGGTCAAGAGCGGAGGCCTGAGGGATGGTGCTGTACATCCGACCCAGCATCTCACACAGCTGTGGCACCATGGGGGCAAAGTCATCCAGCAGCGTCTTAACTGACTTCTCGAAGATAGCGCACACCGCCTGGGAAGAAAGCAAAGGGGCCCTGGTCAGCAAGTCACCATTGGCTGGAGCAGAACTGAGGCCCTTCACAGAGGAGGCCTAAAAATGGGCCCTTACCTACAAGCCCTGCCTGGCTCTGCGAACCAAGGAAGGTAGGCAAGTCTGACCCTCACCCTGGAAGGCAGGAGGCTAAAAGGCCCTTCTCAGAGGGGCTGAGGATGGAAATTTGTAACAACTCTTGCTACTTACATCCTCACCATTGCCTCTCAGGGAGCAACAGTAGTGAGAAACTTCTGAACTGAACAGAACCAAGGCAGGTGTCTGATGCTGAAATGGATCCCTGTCACTCAGCCCCAGCATCAGTCCTTGGGTCGAGCACTTCTTGTGACGCTGGGGAGCTCTGAATGTCTTCCCCAGAGATTCCCTGTGTCTATGGGGCAGGATTCATCTCCTTTACTTCCTCCAGGTCATCTCAAGCCGAGGTGGGGCGGCAACACCTTCTTCCTGCTCCACCTCTGAGCAAAGTCACCACAGGGGCTGATGGCAAGGGTCAGGACTCACCTCCACCACCTGGGCATCATTCAGCCATTTGCTCAGCACCTTCTGGATAAGCTGGAAGACCTGCTGCAGTACCACCACCACCTGAAGACAAAGGAAGAAATGAGGTGCCCCCACCACCACTCTCACCCACCCAAGAAGGACTACTCAGTAGCTGGAAGTAGGCCAGAAGTTTGAACCTATTACCCCAGACTGCACATTAAGGACTCAGTGCACGGGACCCTGGGGGCAGGAGTGCTTTGCTGAATTCCCATGAATGAAAGAGGATACCCTGAATTCTGGGGATCACCTTAGAGGAAGCCTCAAACTGCAAAGCAGGCATATTACGAGTGCTTCAGAAGATAACCTTTTTAAAAAGTCACTCCCTATCTACTTCTGCTCAGTAAAAGTATTTTAGTGCCAAAGGCCTATGGGCTAGCCCCTGAAGAAGCAGAGATGCTGTCTCACCCAGATAGGCTTAGGGTAGAGAGCCCCAGGGGATGCGTAGATACGGGCAGCTTATGGTGGAGCAGAGAGCAGCCTGAGGTCCTGAGAGGTGAGGGAAGGCAGGATGATGACTACCATAGGAGAAGGGGCTCTGTGGGAGGGCAGTGGCCTCGGTTTGGTCTGGAGCCAAAAGGGTAACTGAAACTGGGGTGGGGAGTTGAGTATAGGGACCAGGATACTGTGGTTTCCTTTTCTCCAGGAGAAACCGTGGAGTGGATACTTGGAACAATGACCAAAGCAGTCCCTCACATCTGTACAGAGCTTTACGGTATGCAGAGTACTTTCAATCAAGACCACCCCTGCTGTCCAGCACAGTTCTAAGAGATGAGCACCAGATATCCTGATGTTCATAGTTCTGAATGGGAAGCTGAGGCTTGTCCCAGACCAAACAGCCTGTAAGTGGGCATCCCAATCCCTTTTGTGCCCGAGCTTACCACAGTACTTATCACACTGCTCTGTGACAATCTGTTTACATGTATTTCTTCTAGACTAGGAGCAACTCAAAGGCAAGAACCATTACATGTGGAGTGCCTGTAGGGGACAGCGAATGCTGAAGTAGAAGGCCTCACAGAGTTGGGGATTAAACAGGGGTCCATAATTACATCACTTTGGGATTGTAGCATAATGTCGGTGTCCCCCATGGGGAGAAGGAAACACTATAACACCACCCCAGTTGGGGGGGGGGGACAAAGACAACATCACCCACAGGACTGAGACAATGACATCACTTCCTACAGAGCAAGGGGCAATGGTAGGGTCATTCACAGGGTCAGAGGACCAAATGCATCAAGCCCCATGAGGCCAGGGACACAATGACAATATTACCCGTAGACTTCAGGGGTGACTATGACATTCCCACAGGGGTGGGGGGCAGGCAATAGCAATGACAACATCACCCACAGGGTTGGGTCCCTGCGGCACTGGCAGCTTCCGGAGCTCAGAGCCTTCATGATCATCTTCATGATGACTGATGTCCAGCGTGGTGAAGAGGTTGGAGAGAAGCCCCAAGATGTGGACTATGGCCAGCTTGTTGGAGGGATTAGGCTACAGGGAGAAGAGAACCAAGCTCTGGGTCTCCCAGCCCTGACTGCCAGCTCAAGCCCCACCCCTCAGCAGTCACAGCCAACACGAAGGGAAGCCCCATAGTCCCACTGCTGCTCCCCAGCCGCACACACGCACGCGCACACCAGCTCACTCACTATCTCCTCTGCCAGCTTCTCCAGCTGCTGGATATACGGCGAGATGAGCGAGTGCAGGTTTTTAAGGATCTCCTCCACTTGTAGGGCTGACAGCAGGAAGCCCAGTGCCTGCATCAGCCACATGCACTGGCTCGTCTGTGGGGCAGAACATCGAGGGTCAGTCCCAGACACACCTGGTTGTGGGTGGGAAGAATGAACCTCTTGGGGAAGGTTCCGAGAACAGAGAATAAGGCGCAAAGGCAGAAGATGGGATTTCTACAGCTCCCCACAATACCCCAAGGAGCCCCTTAGAAACTTTTGAACTCACCTTATGGATCTGTTTCATCAGCACATCCTGGGGAAGAAAAGAAGGAATACGGTGTCAGCACAGAGCAGAGTGTGCCCTGAGGCCCAGCTACACACCCAGGGCCCCCGCGTACCTGGGAGACAGCCACGATGTTGGCAGCATAGGGCGGCAGGTCATACTTGCATTCTCGGCAGATCTTCTTGAGGGTGGACACAGAAGAGATAGAGAGCTCGGGATTGCCTAGGGCATGCAGTACTAGGGGTAGAACGCTGTTGATCATGACGGGGTGGTCAGCCAGCCATTCAGACAGAGCTCCTGGGGGAAGAAGGGAGAAGGCAAGACATCTGAGGCAGGCCAGGCTGGCTGTGTACCATGTCCCTGTGAGGCAGGCAGAGCTCCTGGCAGTGTGGAGTTGCAGCCCCTGTACGGAGCGCTGCTCATTCAGAGGACTGAATGGGCAAACATGCACGCACATGATTAAACATGAGCCTTACACCTGAGAAGCAGGAAGGAGTTATGCAGTAGAGGCCCAGCGCTGCTATTTCAGTGACAGTGAACTAGCCTCACTGAATTGCAGCTCAGTGCACCGCAGCAAGGACCCCTAGACCTGCCAGGACAGTCAGTTGGCTGCAGTTCTGATTGTGTGTGTGGGCATGTATGTCTCCCACTTTGGATAGGGCCCAGCAGGCTGGCTGTGGCTGGGGATGTGTGCCTTGGCTCTGGGAATGTGCTCATGGGTGTGTGCCAGGTCTCACCGATGGTGAACATGACAGTGTCCGCCAGCTGCACGTTGCTGATGCTGATCCGTGGGATGAGGCCAATGAGCCCGGGCACCACATCAGAATAGTTGACATCGATGGTCTCCGCGATGGATTGGAAGCCATAGAGCAGGGCCTCTGTGTGCTGGGAAAAGAGGATGCCACTGGCTTGGCTGAGGAGGAGGGTGCGACAGGTCTGGGAGGGCTGAGGGAATCAGGCTGGGGAGGTACCTGCCAGGAGTAGGGCTCCTCTGAGCTGGTAAGCAAACGGCCCAGCTTGTCATAGAGGTTGCTGAGCAGCTCGGCCCCCAGCATCTCATAGACATACATGAGCGTGTCTGAGATGTCCACCCTGAGAAGCAGATAAAGGTCTTATGCACCGCCTGGATGCTTCCCCCAAGCCCAGGAGCCCACCCCAGTTCCCTCAGAGCCCTGCCAAAGTGCCTATAGAGAAAGGAGGCCCAGGATTCAGGGCCTGGCCTTGGGCCCCTCCCTTCGTTGCCTTCATTATTTCAGGACTCCCTTTAGAGCTAGGATTGGCCTACTACCATCACCTGTAAATTCGGAACTGCTCCTTCTCATCTGAGGACCAGAATCCATATTCTTCATCAGAAGGGAACTGGGCCTTGTGCAGAAGCACATCTACCAGCTGGAAGTAGACTGGCCGGTATACCTGCTGGTACACAGCCTGCTTCTCTGCCTCGAAGGACAGAATGTCATCCTGAGAGAGCCAGGGAGGAGAGTTAGCCACAGAAGCCCCTGATCCACCTTCTTTCATCATGGCCCAGTCCTACTGAAGGTCACATGACACACCTGCAGCGTGTACCAGAAGGTGAGGGTCAGGGAGCTGGTGGTCTCATTGACAGGGAAGTGGCCAGGGATGCCCGTGCAGAACATGATCATGTTGACAAGGGCCAGAAAGCTCTGCCAGTGCTCCACTTGGTCCAGCAAGGCCCTGGCAGGGAGGAGACATGGGGAGGTCATTCCACCTCCCCCACTTCTTAGAGGGCCCTACTATCCCACCCCCAGCTGCTCCTCTCCTCACCGGGAGTGGTTCTCGCCCAGGGCCACAGCAATGCGACAGATGCCATGGGAGGTCTCCATGTCCCCATTCTGCACTGCCTGTCGCAGTTGATCCTGCAGTCCCAGTACCAGCGGGATGAGTTTCAGGAGTGTGTTCACATACCTGGAGGCATGAGGTGAGGAGACCCATCATAGCTGTCTGCCCATCCCCCACCAGCTTTGAGAGAAAGGCACAATTTCCCTGTCGTCCATCAAAGCCCCCCTTCCTTCCCACATCAAACCCAAAGCGAAAAAGAGGTCAGGGCCTACACGGCAGGTTTGATGCTGCCCAATTTGAGAAGAACCTTAGGTCAGAGACTTCCAGAAGAATTCTGGGAAGGAAGTACGAGAAGGTAAGTGTTATGGGTGGACTTGTGTCCTCCAGTTAGACTCAGAGTTGATGCTGAAATGGGTTAAGACTTTTGGGGAGGTTGGAATGAGGTGAATGCGTTTTGCATGTGGGAAGGACAAATTTTGGGGGACCAGAGAACAGACTGTTATGGATTGAATTGTGTCCCCCCAGAAAAGATGTGTTAAAGCCCTAACCTCCAGTACCTCAGAATGTGACCTGATTTGGAAATAGGGTCATTGTAGATTAGAACACAGAGTAGGGGGTGGCCCTAATACAATATGACTGGTGTTCTTAAAAGAAGACATTCATGTGAAGACAGAGACCTACAGGGAGAATGACATGTGATGATAAAGGCAGAGGCTGGAATTATGCAGCTGTAAGCCGAGCGAAACACCAAAGATTGCCAGCAAAGCACCAGAAGCTAGGAGGTGGCAAGGAAGGATTCTCCCACAGGTTTCAGACGGAGCTGACACCTTGATTTCAGACCTCTAGCCTCCACAACTGTGAGACAATAAATTTCTGTTGTGTGTGCCAGTGTGTGGCACTTTATTATGGCAGCTCTAGGAAACTAATACAGTCAGTGTCAGGGGAGACTGAACAAGGATGGCAGACAGAAGAGGTAACACAGGCTGAGGAGTCCTGTTAAAGACTTTAGAGGGCAGCAACGGCTCCTGAGAGCATCAACCTCCACCTTCCACTCCACCCCCTACCACCAAATCCTAACTCCTAAGGACTCTGGTGGCAGTAAGGAAGGGAGAGAAGCAGATGATGAACTCAGAGGGAGCTTAGAGGCAAAATAGGGATATGAGGATGGGGAAGAGTCAAGAACAACTCTCCTTGGTGGAGGTATTTACTGAGACCTGGAGGAACGGGTAGAGGGGGACAGTAATAAATTTAATGGGAGGCCAGAAGGTGGTAAGTTCAATGTTAGGCATGTTGAATCAGAGGTACCTGGTGAGATAGGCAGGTAGAAGTGTCCAGAGAGTTGGAGATAAAAACCTGAAGCCCGATGGAGAGGTCAGAGAAAGAGACATAGATTTTGGAAACATCAGCAAACGGCAATGGGAGTAGATGAGAATTGCCCAAGAAGAAAGTGTTGAATGAGAGAAAAGAGCACAACGATGCCTAAAGAAGGAGCAGAGGAAGCAGAGTATACAAAGGAGGCTGAGAGAAGGCTAGCTCCATTCCCAGAAACCTGCTTTGTGGAGATGAGACTAAGCAGAGAAGTGATACTCTCAGGGGGGGGATCCCTCTGCTGTCAATCATAGAGTCACCATAGCAATCTATGGAGGGCAGCGGTTACTGAGGGTCCAGAAGGAGTTCTCTCTGGACTTGCCCCAAGCAGGGTGCTAGGAGGTAGCCCCATAACCTTAGGTGGAGGATGAGAAGGACAAGAGGCAACCAGTCCAGGATGTTGGCCTTCTCCACATCCTGGTTCTGGTGGGACAAGACGTCCATACCAGGATACCCGCAGCCCAGAGACAGCTCCAGAGGGTGCTGCCTGGAGACAGTGGGGATAGCTTCGGTCTCATGGCCCTGACACGGGCTGCACCACAAGACAATGGGCACCTTCAGACCAGACTCTGGCACAATGAGTAGGGGCAGGGCCAAGGCCATGGCCCGCAAACTCCCCAGTAGCTGAGACAGGGGCAGGAGGTAGTGCCCTACCCTCACAGCATCCCCACTGTATTCCAAGGTTCTCTCACACCTTCAAAATTCATGTGCACGGCAGGCACTCAACGAAAGTTCTTAATTTGTCTCATCTATACCTCATAATAGGGTAAATCAAAGAGTATAGCCCAGTAGAGCTCAGAATATTACTCAAGGTCACAGAACAAATTAGAGACAGATTCCAGGCTAAGACAGCTCCTTACACAGCTATAGATCTGCTTCTGTTTCAAGGCCCAACCTGAATTTCCCCAAAGGATCTATGCAGATCTCAGCCCATATCTCAAGTTCTAACTGATGGGAGCTCCCAAGAGCCTGTCTAATTCACCTTCTTTCCCTTCCCCAGCCCCCAGTGAAAAGCTTTTCCAGGATTAACAACAAATCTCTGGAAAAAAAAATTTTTTTTCAAAGGAGAGAGCGCCAGGCAAGCAGCAGCAGCTGTGGAGGGGTGGGAAAATGGTGACTTGAGTGCAAACTCAGCCAAGGAGAGAGCTGACGTCAGGACACCTGGGGAGGTAGTGGCTGGATGACCCAGAAGTCAAAGCCACTAAAGGTGACTTTCTCAAGCCAAAGCTAGGAAACAGACTAGACAGAGCAAGGCCCGACACTGACTCCAGGCTGGATGCGGCCCACCCATGGGGTGAAACTCTTGCATAGATTTCCTACCACCTGGGCACCTGTGCCTGAGACCTGTGAGCAGACACGGGCCTGAGGCCTTGAGGCTTCTAGGTTTGGGGGAGGGAGATAGAGAGGATGTCTTTAAGCACCATGGCTGAGCCTGGGTTCAAAAGGCCTGGCTCCTGTTGGTCAGCTCGAGCTGCCGGGGCAGGGCTGCTGGGACTCCTTGACTGCCACTCACACTGAGCTCAGCCCAGACCTGCAATTAGAGCTCTGGGAGCAGAGTTGAGAAAATGGGGAGAGTTGCTAAGCAACCAAGGGGGCTGCAGCCAATGGGCGCTCAGGAGGCTATAGGTTCCCTCACTGGCTCCTTGCTCGCTCATTCGTTCAGAGGAGAAGAGGCATCAATTACCTGCCAAAGCCCTCGGGACTGGCAGACTGGCTAGCCGGGTAAACCTGGGTGTATCCAAGGACACCCCACATCACCCACGCACTGGCCCTGCCAATTCCCCTCAGCCACCAACTGTCTCAGTCCAGCCAGCCAAGAAAGGCCTTGACCTGGGACTTGGTACCCACCTGAAGTTGGAAAACCTGAGAAGCCATGGGAAAGGGCTCGTACTAACTGCCAATGCAGTAATGATACCAAATACTAGTGACTGCCGTTTATGGAGTATCCAGGAACCATGCTAAACCTTTCACAGACATTCTCTTATTTAATCCTCATACCAAAATATTCTCCACAGAATACCAGGGGCAGGCCCTGGGCACATTATCCTACTTAAACTCTGTAATATGATCACACCCATTTTACTGATGCTAGAAATTGAGGCTTAAAAGTGGTTTGCCCAAGGTCTCAGATCTAGGAAGCAAACCCTCTGGGATTCAAACTCAGACTGATGACAAGGCTAGAGCTATCAACCACTTCCCCAGGCCATCTCTTTCAGTGGTATCATCCCCTCTGGTTCTACCAAGCATTCCCAAAGCCTTTTCTCTGAAATGTGTGTCAAGTGTCAGGCCTCCAGTCTTGCCCTGGCCAATCCAACTTATACCAAAAATCCCATCATGCCATTTTCTCTGCTTACAATCCTTTAATAGCTTTACATCATCCTCAGGATGAAGACCAAAATCTTAAGCCTGGCCAACAAGGTCTTGCATGATCTGGGCCTGGATCTCCTACCACTGGCCCTTATACTCTGCTGTCTAATCACACCCACTCACCAGGCTCTCTCACACCCTTCCCTTGCTTGGGCTCTTCTATCTGTCTGGAAGGTCCTCCCCATATCCATCACCTCCATCTGGCTAACTCTTACACAGCCTTCAAAGCACAGCTCTATTGTCACTTTCTTTGGGAAGCCCTTAATAACCCTCAGACTGGGTTAAATGCCTCCTCTGGGTTCTGACAGCCACCAGCTCCCTCCATTAGAGCGCTCATCACATAGGCTCTACTTGCCCACCCAAGTGTCTACTAGATTGTGAGCCCCTATCCTGCAGAAATCAACCCATCTTTAGGCTCCCTGTGCTCAGCCCAGGGCCCCACACGTAAACAGACGCTCAAGCAACACTTGCTGAAGAAGCATCTCATTACACTCACCTTGTTTCGGGTCCTTGAATGTACAGCGGTGCTGCCCACCACAGGCCTTTGCACCTGCTGTAGCTCCCGAAGCCTGAAACACTCCCTCCACTTCCAACCTCCCCCTCCCCCACCCCCGTCCCTCACCACTCAGGCAACACTTACTTTTCAACCGTTCAAAAAATAATGAATGCTACCAAGTGCTGCCAGGTACAGTGTGACAAAATAAAATGACAGAGTAACTGTCCTCACAATGCTGAGAGACTAATGGGGAGACATACATTAATTTATAATGAAACTGTGTTACGGGCTAAGAAGGAAACACACTGGGAGCTCTAAGATAAAATAATAGAGACCAAACTGAGTCTTAAAAATCATGAGGACTTCCTTAAGGAAGTGAAGTTCCAGCTGAAGCAGCAGTGATGTGACAAGTACATGTGATGGTTCAGAGGCTAGGGGGAGCCTGGGACACTCACAGAACTGAAGAGATTGTGTGAGAGTGAAGAAAGCAGGGAGCACGGCACGAGACAAGGCTGGGGACGCCATGTTGTGCAGTGCCCCTGTGAATCACATTGAGGATTCTGAACTTTATCCTAAGAGCAGTGAGGACCTACTGGAGATTTCTGAGCAGAAAGGAAAGATTAGATCCTCATTTTTAAAGGATTGCTCTGGGTACTGGGTGGGCAATGAAGGGTATAAGTGTGAAAACCAGGGGACTGGTGAGGAAGCCCCTCAGTATTCTGGGGAGAGAGATGAGGACAGCTTACACCAGGGTGGTGGTAGTGGAAATGGAAAAAACAGATACACAATATAGTCAGAAGCAGAACACCAGGACTTTGTGACTGCATGATTGAGAGAAAGAGAAGAGAGAGTCAAACATTTTCATTGAATAATTCATTACATGGTTAGTTGTCTAATGTCTGTCTCCCTCTCTGAACCATAAGGACAGGAACCATGTCTTGTTTGATTCCAGCATAGGACCTATTTCTAGCATAGGACCAGGCATGCAGTAGGCACTCAATTAGTGTTTACTGAACAAATGGATGGATGGATGCGTGGCTGGCCAAGCAGGCTGTCCACCTCCAGAAGGTGGGGACTGGCTCACCTCTGGGCATCAGGCTGCGAGATGGCATTGACGATGGCCTCCACGCTGCTGTCGAAGAGCTCCGAGTCCTGCAGAGCAGCGAAGGCAGCCTGAATGAGTGCCTCACAGTCCTGCAGGGGCACCTCCAGCTGCACCCAGCTGGAAAAGCACTTGAGCACCTTCTGACGCACACAGCTGGGTGAGCTGGGCTGCTGCAGCAGCTGCTCCAGCAGCGGGAAGACAGCCCCGCACTCCACTGCCAGGCTGGCCCGCACCAGGCTTTTGCGATACTGGGGCAGGCGGCTGGTCTGGAACTCCTCGGGCAGCACTGTCAGCAGCTCTAGCAGGGCCAGGCAGCGGCCCTGGCCATCCACCGGTGAGTCCTCAGCCTGGAAGAGCCGCACCATATCTGCCACAGCACACGGCCAAGCGTCAGGCATCATGCTGAGAGCCAGCGAGGCCAGTGCCACGCACAGCCGAGTCAGCACAATCTTGGAGCCACTGGCAAAGCGGGTGATCTGGGTGAAGAGCTGTGCCTTTAGACTCTCATACTGGTCAGTGGGGATGTCACTCCAGTAGCGAGAGATCTTGATGTGCAGGGCACTGGCCCCAAAGTACTGGATCTCAGGCACCTTGTTGGGCTGCAGGAGCTGCCAGCTGAAGTGCCAGGCCTGTGGGGAGACCTGGGCCTGCATCAGCCACTTCTGAGCCAGGTTCTTGTTCTCAATGTTGGGGTCGTAGTAGAGCTGGTGCAGCGCCTGCAGGACAGCACAGGACTGAGCAGGTGCTGGCTACTCTGGATCCTGCCAGAGCCCAGAACAGAGGGCAGGACTTGGTCCTGCAAGACTGCTCTCTCTTTCTGACTGGGGGGCTGAGCGGGAAGGGAGAGCTCAGGGCTCTGCAGTGTTTCCTGGGCCTGGAGTCCTGCCGGTAACTTGAGTGCCTGAACTTTGCCCATGCTCTACCATAATCTCTTCTCCTTATAGCAAAACATTATGGGTTCAGAAAATGAACTTCCATAGGAAAGCAGCAAAAGAGGAGGCCGAGTTCCCCAAAGGGAAGCACCTGAAGTAAAGGGCAAGGCCCAGGTGGAAGGAATGGCTCCATAGGGAAGAAGCTAAACCTGAGAAGAGTATGAAACAGCCTGAGGGGCCCCCCCCAACCCTCCCAGGCACAGCTGCTCTCATCTACTCCAACAGCTCCATTTAGCTCCCCCAGGATCATCCCTAGGTCACTCCAGATGCTGGCACCAAAGCCATTGTGAAATCTGAGCAGGACTAAGACTTTGCCAGGCAGCCCTAGGGCAGAGACAAACTGGAGAGGAGGGTGAGAACACTCCTCAGAGAGCACATGAGAGGGTCCAAAAAGCTGGTCCAGAGAAGTCTTGGCCTGCAGCCCTGGCAAACGCCTAGCCTGGAGCTTTCAACTAGCCAAGTCCCCAGGGTCCCAATTCCATTAGGACTTCACGCAGTAAGAAAACAGTGGTTTATCTCCCTGGTAGCACATGGAACAGTACGCCACCATGCCAACGCTGCCCGGCCCCAGGGGGTGGAAGAGTGAGGCTAGGACTCTCACCCCCTAAGCAGGCTCCATCCAAGTAGACTTAGCCCTGTCTGTATCCCTGACAGCCAGTTATGGCCACTGTCCCTTGTTTGGACCCTCAGGGATGCTGCGGCAGGCAGAGAACAGAAGCAGAGAGACACATCCTCACTATTGAGTATGGTAAACGGGGCTCAAGAATAACAAACGAACATCTGCAACCATTCTCTGCTTTCCAGCAAGGTAGCCCCATCTCCCCATTCATCATAGGGAAAATGCATTTCTGCATTCCAGGCCTCTGGGGGCAGAACCCAGAAAAGAAACAGAGAAGCAGTTCAGAAAAGACAGACTGGGCAGTGGGGGAACCTGGGAGTGCCATGGCAGGAAGCCATGTGGGCAGGTGAGTAGGGAGGAACTCTGAAGCTGCCAGCAGGACCAGGTTCCTTGGACCCAGCACAAAACAAAGGGGGCCAACCCTACTCCTGCCTGGCCAGGAGTGGTCTGGCCTCGATCCAATAAAGGAAGGACCCATCTCCAAGGAAGAGTGAAAACATAACCCAGATTGTTTTAGTTCCAGATTATTTTCTGAGCCCTTGGCTCAACAAAACAGGTCCAGTACGGCTCAATATCACTATGGTTTCTGGAGACAGAGCTGCAGGTCTCCCGGGTCCTCGGTTTCTTACTGCACTGCTCATGCAGTTCCCATGGAGCTGGAGAATAGCCAGTCTGGCTGGAGGTCTAAACCGTCAGCACCCTGGAAGGACCACCTCAAGACCCTAGAATATCCACAGAGGACCCATGTCTAAGGAAAGCCAAAAATAGCCTATTAAGACACCATTACATTGCTGTCCTGCCTGCCCAGAGAGACAGCAAATGCCAGGTGCTCTGGAGGCACCATCCCAACGGGCACCCAGCCCAAGCCTGGGCTCTGGCATTAGTGTCAGTCCCCAGAACTTCTGCTCTGTCACTGGAGTGCCCACCCCAGGGCCCTCATACCTTCTCCACGTTCTCCACAGTGAAGTCCAAGGCTGGTGCTGCTCCAGCCCCTGCAGCCCCGGGCTGCTCCTCCCGCCGCTCCATCTTTGCTCCCTCCCCAGCAGGGAGGTGGACCGTGACCTGTCTCCTGCCCCAGCCTCTTGGCTGCTGGCCCCCTGCTAGACTCCGGCTTCGGTGCCCAGGGAGTGGTGGGGTGACAGGGGGCCCAGGGCGAGCATGGCTGCCGAGGCCTCCCCACCTCGGTTGGCGGGGGGGCTTGCCAAAGGCCAAAAGGGATGCTCTTAGGAGGAGACCCACTGAGGGGGACTCCTAGGAGGAAGCCGTCAGTGAGGAGTTCGCAGGCAGGGGTCCTGGTGGTAGGTCAGGGCTCTGTCCCCAGAAGCTATGAGGACGGAGTCATAGGGGAGGGAGGCCTGAGGGAAACCAAGGTCCTGGCCCGTGAGGGGTCACAGGGTCGATGGCCTGTACCCACAACACCTTCTTATGAGTGAGCTCTCGGGTCCTAGGAAGAGGTCACGGGTGTGGGAGGCTACGGGGGAAGAGAGCCCTTCGCGGGTTACGGAGGCGTCCAACGAAGCGCAGGGGGTACAGCTTCGCAAGTCGGGGGCGAAGAGTCCGTGGAGTTAAGGGGCTGTGGCAGGTCCCCACCGCTCGGCCTGGCCCGCGCTCTTCTCACCGCCCGGCTCCGGCCCCTCTACCGCCGCTGCCTCCGCCCCACTGACTGACAAGCGAGCTGGCCCGGCCGGGACGGGGCGGGGACCTCAGAGAGGCGCGGGCTGCCCCGAGCGCCTGTCCCCGGCACCGCCGACTCAGAGGCCGTTCCCCCCCATCCCGCGCCTGCCCTGGCACGACCCGGCACGGCACAGCCGAGCACGACCCAGCGGAAAAGCGCGGAAACTCTTTCCGGGTCCTCGTTCCTGTCCTCGCTCCAGCCCGCGTGCTCCCGAGCAGGCGGCGGAGCGGCGCGCCGCTCGAGGCCCCCGCCGAGCCAAGGCCCCCGCCGCTGTGCACCCTGGGAAATGTAGTCCGGATTGTGCCCAGCAGGAGGGCGGCGCCTTGCGGCGGAGGCGGGGAGCACGTGGGCCCGGGACCCGCTGAGCCCCGCCAGCCCCAGGCCTGCCGCGGCCAACAGGCACTCCAGGTCCGACCGGCGGGAGGCGCTGCGGGACAGCTTCATAGGAGGACGTGACTCAAGGGGCCGGTGGGTGGAGCTGGGAACCCAGGCTGGAGGATAAGGTACATGTTGGTGGGGGCGGGGGGGCAGAGGTCACTCCGGTGCTTCGCTGGCGGCCCGACCTGGGGCCCAGGAAAGGGGCCGTCTGGGAAGGCGTCCGCACTACCCTGAGAAGAAAGGGGGCTTGGCGCGCCTCAGGAATAAAAAAGGATGGCTCTCGGGGCCACCCAGTGAGCAACTGGGAAACCACATACCATGGACAGTGCTTGGAGAATTTCATCGGGTTCTTGAGAGCAACGTCCCTTTATGAGTAATTAAAATAAGAATAGCTCACATTTAAGTGCTAGGAACAGTACTTTACATACCTTAGGTCCAATTCTTCTTTTTTAAATTTATTTATTTATATGTATTTTTTGGCTGCGTTGGGTCTTCGTTGCTGTGCGTGGGTTTTCTCTAGTTGCAGCGAGCGGGGGCCCCTCTTCATTGCGGTGCGCGAGCTTCTCATTGCAGCGGTTTCTCTTGTTGAGGAGCACTTGCTCTAGGTGCGCGGGCTTCAGTAGTTGTGGCACGCGGCCTCAGTAGTGGCTCGCAGGCTCTAGAGCGCAGGCTCAGTAGTTGTGGCGCACCGGCTTAGTTGCTCCATGGCATGTGGGCTCTTCCCAGACCAGGGATCGAACCCGTGTCCCCCTGCATTGGCAGGCAGATTCTTAACCACTGCGCCATCAAGGAAGTGCCCCTTAGGTCCAATTCTGTCAACAACTCTGTGGTGGGTATTTTCATTCACCATTTTCAGATGAGGAAGCTGAAGTTGGGGAAAGTTGAGCTTATCTTGTCCCTGAGCACACAGCCAGGGTAGCAGAGATCAGCCACAGATCTGGTTGGCCGCAGACCCCAGTAGTCTCTACCCCTTACCCCTCCACCTCACCTTTTATTAACACTTGCCAGCTATCCCAGCAGGGAAAAAAAAAATCAAAAGGGAAAAGATCTCTGTACTCTGTGTTCAGTGGAGGAAGCTGGCATTGGCTATAGCCGCTGAGGCCTGAGAAGGTGGATGAAGGCTTCCCTGAGGAGGAGAAACTTGATCTGAGCTTGAAGAACAGCGAGAGACTGGGGAGGAGGGAGCTTGATTATCTGGTAAGCAGAGCCCAGTGGGAATCTAGTCATTCAACAAATCTTTATAAAGAAAATGTTTGAGGGCTTCCCTGGTGGCGCAGTGGTTAAGAATCCACCTGTCAGTGCAGGGGACACGGGTTCGAGCCCTGGTCCGGGAAGATCCCACATGCCGCGGAGCAACTAAGCCCGTGCACCACAACTACCGAGCCTGCGCTCTAGAGCCCACGAGCCACAACTACTGAGCCCGCACACAACTACTGAGCCCGCACACCTAGAGCCCATGCTCCACAGCAAGAGAAGCCACCGCAGTGAGAAGCCCACTCACCGCAACAAAGAGTAGCCCTGTTCGCCGCAACTAGAGAAAGCTCATGCTTAGTAACGAAGACCCAATGCAGCCAAAAATAAATAAATAAATAAATAAATAAATTTAAATAAATAAATAAAAAGAAAGCCCACGCACAGTAAAGACCGAATGCAGCCAAAAATAATTAATTAATTTATATATATATAAAAAAAAGAAAATGTTTTAAGTATAGCTAGTAATTTGTGCTCGCTTTAAGGGGATGTCTGTGGGGGTGAGGAAGGGAGAAGGGATGAGGTTGGAAAGACAAGTTGGGAACAGTAGACTCAGTGGGGAACAGTTTACACTTTATCCTAAGTGCAAAATGAAACCATCATGGGGTTTCAAGTGGGCAGTGATGATTGGATTTGCATTTTAGAAAAATGTATCTATAGTATGATACTGTTGAAGGGGGAAAGAGTAGAGGCAGGGGGGATTTGGAAGGAGGAAACAGGAAGTCAAAATAAAGTAACTGATTCCAGGTCTGTGCATGGGGGTGTGAAATACCTGGCCCTGATACTGACATCTCATTGTGCAGGTAGGGGGATGGGGGGAGGGTTAAGAGAACAAATTCTGGACTTAGGCCTGTGTTCAAAACCTGTCTCTGCCTCTTTCTAGCCATAAGACCTTGACTTCTTCTGAAACTCACTTTATAAAAAATAAGAACAGTAATTCCTGCAGTGAAGGACAAGCTGAGATGGTGTATGACTAGGGTTTGGCCCAGAGGCCACAACTTGGTCAAAGTGAGTTTTCTCCCTGCTTCCAATCTAGGGCTTCTTCCTGGTGCCTGGGGGTTCCCCTGGCAGAGAAAGAAGCCAAGTCTCACCAACAGTGGCTCCTGAGCATGCTTTATAAACTCACCTAGGACAGACAGATTGAAGTGAGCCCCAGGCAGGGTTGGGGGCATTTCTGGGTACCAGACCACACCAACAGTGGCTCCTGAACATGCTTTATAAACTCACCTAGGACAGACAGATTGAAGTGAGCCCCAGGCAGGGTTGGGGGCATTTCTGGGTACCAGACCACACCAACAGTGGCTCCTGAACATGCTTTATAAACTCACCTAGGACAGACAGATTGAAGTGAGCCCCAGGCAGGGTTGGGGGCATTTCTGGGTACCAGACCAAAGGGGACTTCCAGGAGACATGGATGACAATTCAGGATAGCTTAGAGCCAATTGGGGAATGAATCTTTGGGAACTAGTTACAGATGGGTTCTTCTCTCCTCTGAGAGGTAAGAATAGGACATATAGGGGCCAGAACCTGTGACAACCCTGGGAGGGGGTCCCCAAATTCAGGAGAGTATTCCAAAGCCCAGGAGAGGAAGAGAAAGAGCTTCTGTTGGTCACCTGGAACCACTAGCAATCCATGTCCATGACGAATTAACCAGTTTGAAGTTTTTCAGCCTTCTAAAACAGTGTGAATTGAGGACCCTCCTGTAGTTAAGAATTCTCAGGGGAGGTTGCCCCCTTTCCACTTAGCACTAAAGTTAATTGCAGGCAACTTTCTTTGTATCCCCTGGTTTGAGGGAAAGAGGTTAGGAAAAGGAGGGGAAGGTTTATTTCTAGTTCGCCCTAGGTGTGGGCATAGTCCTTTGGGGTCCTGGCCTTACGGAGAATGTTCCAAGTAGACCCCCACCATAAGCTCATGGAACCCTTACAAACCAATTCCCAGGTTCCCCAGGTAAGGAAAATGCCTTCAAGGTGAACGCCAACTACTGAGCTTTGCTTACCTTTGTAGTTTCCTGCATTCATTCATCCATTCATTCATTCATGCCTGAATGTTTCTCATGTGTTTGCCAGCTCACGGACACATTAATTTTTAAAACTATATGATATGTTTTGTCTAGTATTTTTAGTTGTTTTCAGCAAGAAGCTTAGCCTGGGTCTCTAGGCCACCATGTTGCCAGAAAACCCAATGGGCAGTTTCAGTCCTTATGTGACTTGATTTTCCTGTTGCATTTGGCCCCTTTGACCACTCCCTCCCTTTGTTCTGTTTTGTTTTTTTCCACCACTCTGGTCCCTCCCTTTTGGTCTCCTTCACAGGCTTGTCTCTCCTCCTCTCCCTGTTCCTTAAATGCTGGGTGTCCAGGCCTTAGCCTCTGCTTCTCCTCTTGTTCCTGCATATCTCACCACTCCCTTGCCTTTGATCTGTGACTCCCAGATCTCTCTGGTCCAGACTGTCCTGAGTTCCTGACCCTCAGACCCAGCTGCTGCCTCTGAAAAAAGTAAGTATTGCTTATCTGAAACTCCAGTTTAACTGGATGTCAAACGGGCAGCCCTTTTTTTTGCCAAACGGGCAGCCCTTCCCCCACCTCCACCTCCAACTGTGGTCTCCTTGATGGTAGAACATTTTTCTAGCTGACCTCAGAATCCCTATAACTGGCCCAAGGCACTACTGTTAGTGCTCAATTAATGTTAAAAGGTCACAGGGCTGAGAATGGCTGGAGGGAGTTGAGGCTGGAGACAGAGACCAGTTAGGAGGATGGGCAATAAACCATTCCACAAATTAGGAAGACTTCGACAGAATAGCATTGGGAAGAGAGAAAGTGGGATGGGCTTGCAGGATCTAAGGATCTGAGAACTAATGGAAAAGGGAAGTGACAAAGCTCAGGGAGTCTAGGCTGTTGTCCAAGTTTCTGACTCGTGTCCCTGGATGGAGGTTGGTGCCGTTCACTTGGGAGGGAACCCTGGAGGAGGCTCGGAGGCTGGAGAGCAGGGAAGCTCATCGATGTGGGGCTTAGAGCAGGTAGAGAAGGGTGGAGAGAGCATCTGAAGGAATGAACGGAAGACATCTAGGGCAGGTAAGTTCAGTTTGAGGTTTCTGAGGCTATGCAGACAGAAGTATTGGAAATACAGACAGAGCTTAGGAGAAAGGTTTAGCTGGAGATGCAATGAGAGCATCATCAGCCTGGAGGCGGTAACTGAAACCATGGGAGTTGGTGACATTGCTCAGGGAAAGTAAAATGGGGAAGGAAGGTCTGTATCAGAGTCCTGACGAACACTTAAGAGGCAGAGAAAGGAAAAGGAACCCAAAAGGAGTTTGAGAATGAGCAGGGGTGGGAGAAAATCCAGGAGAGTATGGAATGGAGAGTCAAGACAGGTGTTCCAAGAGGGTTGACAAAGTTGGGCGCCTCTGAGAGTCCAAAGGACTAAAGGCTGAGAAGTGGCCTTTGGGTTTAGTAATGATGAGGCCACTGGGGACCGCAGCCAGAGCACTTTTAGTGAAGGAGAGGTGGAAGTAGATTATATATTTGTAATCACAGTGTCATTTTTTTTATGCTGTGATATATTCAAGTGAGTTTAAATGCAGAAGGAAAGAAGACATTCAGTAGAAAAAGGATGAAGAATAGGGAGGCTTGTAAATAATGGAGACAGAGAGCCCTGATATGGGAACCTGAGCACAGACAGAGGAATTAATCTAGCTGCAGGAGGACATTAATAATAGTATCTAGAACAGGGCAGGAAAGCTGAAGGGCCGTGGACTCCTACGGAATCTCTGAATGAGCTTAGGAAAGTCTGTGGGCTCCCTCAAATTGTTCACCAGATTTACACATTGGTGGTTTTTTCAGCAGTGAGGTGGGAGGTGGGAGGTGGGGAGGATCCTTGGCTTTCATCAGTTTCCGTAAGGACTGTACAACTCCAAAACAGGTTAGGCACCACCCCTGTGAACAAGAAAAGTGATCTCACATGGCACAAATTCTCTTAGATCTTTTCTCTGATCTCTCAGCTTTCTACCCTACCTTTCCTTTTCAAGATGAGGCCTCAGTTAGGCAGCCAGTCCACATGCACTCAGTCACCGGCCTCTCTAGCTGGGGAAAGTGCGGCAATCCCCGGACAAGAGAGGAGGAACGCCATTGGCTGGGGCAGGAGGAGCGCATGGATCCCCGAACCTTGATTCCTGGATGAAACTAATCTAGAGGGATGTTTGGGTGACCCCTGAAGCTGGAAAAACTGTCATTTCAAAGCCATCTGTAGTTTTCTGTCTTGCAAGAGGCGGTGACTTGATACCTCTTTGGAGGAGACCATACCTTAGTTCTGGGAAGATCACTCAAATGGGCAATGTCATTTTGCAAATATGAAACAGACTACAGTCAAAAATGGAGAGTCTAGGGGCTTCCCTGGTGGTGCAGCGGTTGAGAATCCGCTTGCCAATGCAGGGGACACGGGTTCGAGCCCTGGTCCGGGAAGATCCCACATGCCGCGGAGCAACTGGGCCCGTGAGCCACAACTACTGAGCCTGCGTGTCTGGAGCCTGTGCTCCGCAACAAGAGAGGGCCCAGAATGCAGCCTTGAGTTGGGGGGATCCTACTCCCCAAGGACCGACAATTTGGGGAGTGTTGAGAGCTAGCGCCTTTGGCTGGGGTTCTGACCTGGCTCTCTCTCTGAGCCTTGTCAGACGTGGCTTCACCTCATCTCCTGTAAGTGGCTCTGAGAGCACAGATGTCCACTAAGGGGCAGGGCCTGGAGGGTCTGAGGACTCTGCCAGGCTTTCGAGTCTTTCCAGCAGGGGCTCCCTGGTTGCAATGACCTTGGAATTGACAGAACTCCCCCCCCCTTCACCCCCAGCCAGGACCAGGGCCCTGGCCTTCATGAGGTGTCTCCAAACTGTATGGCACTGCTGCCATTGTCTTTGGCTGGAGGTGGGGGTTGGCGACTGAAGATCCTGAATCAGTTTGGAGGCAGAGAGAAGGGCCAAGGGGGTGTTTGAGGGCAGCACGAGAGCACCAAAGTTTTGAGGGCACCTAGAACTGGGGCAGTGAACACAGAAGAATGGAAGCACAGACTTGTTTCTCCTCCTTGACCCGGAATGCCTACAGCCCTGAGAGCCCGGGCCAGCTCCTCACTGTAGCCTGGGAGAAGGGGGCCGCTGTGCCAAAGCGGGCAGGCGCTTAGGCAGCTCGAAGGAATTTTGGTTAATGCGGTCAAATGCCTGAGGGATCCCAGCCTCAACATGCTTCACTCTCATGGTGCCTCGTGCACCCCTGGCTGCAGCTACTGCCTGTGTCCTCACAGCTGCCAAATCAATCTTCAGCCCAGACCTGCCTCCTCAGCTCCAGACCAGTACAGCCCATTGCCTCCTGACGACCCCTCTGGATGTCCCATGGTTCCTCAGACCCAGCCTGCGTCCAAACACATATCCTGATATTATTTGCAAAGAAAAAAATCATGTAAGACAAATTCACTGGGCCCAGGAAACAAGGTTTCACAGGACACACACAAAAGCTCAGAGGGATTGCACTGACTTCTTAGATATGACTTGGGGACAGTGTGGAAGGCCAGGGTCAGCATTAACCTCTTCTTCCTTCCAGAGGAGAGTGTGTACCTCTTAGCTTCTTGTCTTTTTCATACTGTTTGCCAAACTGAATTTAAATATTATTTATGTAAATTATTTATTGTCTGTCTCTCCTGGTTTAAGCTTAAGAGCAGAGATCATGGGTTCACTTCTGTATCCCTGCTCTCTACCCAGCATCTGACATAAAATAATAAATATCTGTTGAATGAATAAGTGAATATCCTTGTTCATTACCCAAGATGCAGGTCTCTCTAGGCACCCTCAGTCTTTTCCTGCTTTCTTATCCCCATGATGCTCTGTGCTTCATCCCCCCAAACCAGCCTCCCACTGCACCCTCTTCCCCACCCTCAGCTTCTTCATCGCTTGACTTGGGCTGTTTCACGGAATGTGGGTGGTGAGCTCCCCATGCTGGGCCATCTGCAAGCACAGGCAGGCTATGCACCTGTCAGGGTGCCCTGGACTCTGATGAGTGACAGTGGGGTGGGGCAACGTATGGTTCTCTGCATCTTCACCATGAAACAAGGCCCACAGCACGCCTGAGGTCTCAAGGGTATGGCTTTCTCCACCAGTAACACCAGGCTCCAACCGCTGGGGACTGTGCAGGGGTTGTGAGCTGGCTGGCCTGTTGGGACTGGTGAACACACCTTTGTCACTCACTCTGCCTGTGTTCCATGCCCCTCATTTCCCAGAGCTGCTGGGTGGGCGCAAGCAGTCCTGGGCCAGGCCTGTGACTGCTGAGTGAGCCTGAAGTTGTGAGTGGGATGGTCAGGGAGTGACCTCCATCCGGCCCCCACAGCCCAGCAAAGGATCTGACAAACCACAGAAGTAAATAAATAACTTAGAAGTAATAAATAGGGGTCCAGCTCCCACGAGTGAGTCCAAGGCCCACTCCAGCACAGGCACTTCCCCAACACAATTGTAATGTGTCTCCAGATCTGTCCCCCCAGGCCTGGGCTGAGGCTGCAACCTGGCACATCTGGGTTCTCCAGAGGAGGAGTCCTGGGTCCATGGCCTGGTCAGTGCCAGAGTCTGTGAGCAGTGGGTCCTCGGGTCTCCACAGCTGAGGTTTCTGGTGTCTGCGGGGCTGAGGCCGGCAGGGTGAGAGCCCTGGGGCCGCTGGTCAGTCGTGCCTCTATCTCCGCAGGGCTGATGTCTGTCAACTCACCCGGCCGAAGCCTCCGTCTCCGGCCGAGGCCCCCGGCCGGCCCCAGGCAGTTAGATCCACAGGTAAGGGTGCTTCCGCATACCCTCGGAGTGAGCCCTCAGCCCAGACAGCCGCAGGCAGTGGCCGAGAGGCGGTCCACGGTCTTCCAGGTGCTGTTGACGTCCATGAAGGAGACGGCCTCGTAGCGCGTGGGTCGGCAGCAGGGCTGGCTGACGGGCCGCGAGCCGGGGGGCGGCCGCAGGGCCCCGGCACCCAGCAGGCTGGCCAGACTGAGGTCATGCGGGGAGCGCGCGCGGCGGCAGGAGCCGCTGCAGAAGCGGAAACGCACCAGCTCATCGGAGTGGTGGCCCAAGCCGAGCGCGCGCACCGGCACCAGCTGAGAGCGCAGGCGGCAGCCCCGCGCCCCCGCGGCCCGCGCGCGGCTCCCCCGGCTCCCGCGGCCGCCCCGGCCCCCAGCCCGCGCAGCGCGGGGCCCTCGGGGGGCAGCGGGCGAGTGCGCGGGCGGCGGGGGCGGCGGCCGCCGGGCTCTTCCGCCGCACAGACCGGCCGCGCGGCCCCCTGGAACGAGACGCAGTCACGCGCGGGTCCCCGGCCAGCCCGCCCCGCCCCGCGCCCTCGCCCTCTCACCTACCAGGCAGGGGACCCGCGGGGGGCGCCGGGGCCGGCGCGGGGCCTTCTCGGGGGACCGGGCTGCTGGGTGCGGGGCCCAGGGAGGCCTCGCCCTCGGCGATGCTGCTCAGCAGGGCCAGAGCGGCCAGGGTAGGCCACAGGGCAGGCTGCTCGGAGAGACGAGATGGAGCCTCAGGGGGGAGGAGGAAACCCTGGTGGGTGCAGGGAGGGGCTGGGGCCGGATGGAAGGGCTCGGGTTGGAGGATAATGGATCAGCTGCCCCGGGGAGCCCGGGTAAGGAATCACCACCTGAGGGCATTGACCTTTCCTCCTTCCTCCGGGCCCCTCCCTGACCATTCCCCCACCTACTTCTGACGCCTGCCCAGGGAGCCCTGCTCTCCCTAGTCAAGCCACCTTTCTTCAGTACCAGGTGGGAGTCACTGGGAGAACCACTCACCTGCCGCCTAGGCCGGGGCCAGAGGGGCAGCACAGAAGGGCCTCCACGTCCAGGCTCCATCTCTGTCAACACCAGGAACTCCCATCAGCCGTAGTTGACCTGTTCCCCCACCCTCCTCTTGAGGCAGCTTGGAACATTGAGAGATGAGTTATCCTTTGAGCAGGTCATCTCTCCACTTCAGCTTCTCCAGATGAGGGACAAGGGGCTTGGGCAGCTGGGCTCAACCCAGGAGAAGTGGCTGCATCGAGAACCTATTTCGTGGTGCTTTGCACCTGGTTCCCTCTTTCAGACCTCACAACTCCATGAACCTATTTCGTGGTGCTTTGCACCTGGTTCCCTCTTTCAGACCTCACAACTCCATGAGGTAAATGGTATTATCCCCATTTTCCAGATGAGCAAACAAGGCTCAGAGAAGCTCAGCAATTATCTAAGGTCACAAGGGTAGACCCACGCAGCCGTGCAGGAAAGGTGACCTTCCTGCTCTGTGCTGCAGGGCTGGAGAAGGGAGCAGTTGGACACCCTTGATCTCACAGAGAGCCTTCTCTCCATGCCACAGAGGAGGAGGTTGTGGCCTGGAGAAAAATTAGGGTGCTTGCTGGTTGACCTGAGTTATCTGATGATAGTGAGGCCCAGGCTTCAGCCTGTGCTGCCCACCCAGCAGATGGTGGAGGGTGATGAGCCCTCTAGGAACATGAGGCCTAGGCCATGGCTCCCTATGGCCACCAGGGGGTAGCATTTGCCAAGCCTGTGGACTCAAACGGGGGGTGGGCTTTTCCCCTACCTTCAGCTAGACTCAGGCCCCAGCAACTCCCTGGAGTTGCTTCTACATGAGACTGGTCTCTGAGAGCTTAGCCACCCTGAGAGCTGGTCCAGGTCTGTACCCCTTCCAGCTTCCCCTGGATCTGGCAGCCTGGCCCTGCTCCTAGAAGTTTCCCCCACGAACCATCCTTCCTGAGCCCAGCTGGGCTTTCAGAGTCCCACCAGGTTTTGTGAGCCCACATTGCCTGGCATTCCCAAGCACCTCTCTGGAGCCTCGTGAGCCCTCACTAGCCGGCCTGCTCTTTGGTCCCAGCAGTCACCTCCACCCCCACCCCTGAGCATACAGAATGTCTGCATACCTGTGGGCCGGTCCTCCCTGGTGAGGTCCTCCAGGGCCAGGTGTGCTCGGCTAACGGAATACGGGCCTGAGGAGCCAGGCTAGTGACTGTTCTCATTGATGGAGGGAAAGCCCGGCAAGGCAGGGTTAAAGGCCCCCTGCACTAGGGGGAGCCCAGGAGCAGGTCTCTTGGGACGTAGGCAGCTCAGGCCCTACGTCTCCCTCCCGGCAATCTGGGGCCACTTGGTCCTCCAGCCCTTGCCTTTCCTCCCCATCTACCAGCCCCCCCCCACCCCCGATACTCACCACGGGGGTTCTGTGTCGTGTTCTTCTAGGCACCTTTCCTGGGACCAGTACTGGGCTTTCCCCTGCAGCTCAAAAGGCTCATGCCCAGGGCTGTGCACCGGGCAGTGCCCCTTTTAGCCAAAAGCTTGGCAGCCAGTCTGAGCCCTGTAGCAGCAGCGGGAGCCTCACATTACAGCGGGCCAGCAGGGCTAGCGCAGTCCAACAAGCGACAAGAGGGACTGCGGGGGGCTGGGAGGGGCGGAGAGCTGTGCAGCAGGCCCAGGAGAGGGAGGATGTAAGAAAGGAGCGGAGGGGGACGACCCTGGCCGCTCCCTCTAGCCCCTGGGCTGGGACGAGAGGTGGGCAAACAGGTCGGCTTACCGCAAGTGCAGGGCTCTGGGTCTGGGGCACAGCGAGGGCTGGGACCCGAGGGACCTGCTGCTGGTGGAGCCCGTGGACCGTGTCTGGGGGCCGGGCCCAACTCCATCCCTCAGCAGCCTCCTGCCCGCCGCCGTCCGGTGTCAAATTCCAGTCCCGGCGTCACCGGATCCTGGGGTGGGGCCCGAGCACCCCCTGCCCCGCCCCACCTCTCAGGGCTCACCTGGCCACTCCACCCTCTGGAATCTGGTCCCCCTGGCTCCACTAGGTCCCCCGCGGTGGGGCGGGGAGGAGATGCTGGGAAGGGCCCCCAGGACAGAGTGGAGAACCCGGGCGGCACAGCGGCATGGACACTGAGTGTTCGGAGTTTGTAGACACTGGGAGTAGAGAGTTGGGAGGCCGGGCAGAGGGCGGGAGAGGGAGGGGACAGGCCGGTCCCTGCCTTGGCCCACCGGCCTTCGGGTTCCCGCCGTCCTGGCTGGCCGCTCTGCACTAGCTGCTCTCTCTGATCCACCGCTAGTTTCTTCTCTCAACAGACCCACTGCATTGAGTCCGAGACGCACTGACTGCGCTGGGGCTTTCACGGTCTGACCCGGCTCCTGCGGCCCCGCCGCTCCCCTCCGCTGCCGCCTGGGGCTTGGAGTACAGACACACCTGCAAACACCACTGCTCAGCCTGGCACAGCGGCGCTGGTAGGAGTGGGTGCCGGGGGCTGAAGAAGGGGAGGGTCCCGGCGGAGGAACTTTTGCACTGAGGCTTGAGGTAGGAGCTGGAGGCTAGTATTTCAGATGCCTAATTATGGCAGTTCGGCTGGTGGGTGGGATGGAGGTTGGGTGGGTAACATGGATAGAGGTAAGGAAAGGCCAGATCCTGTGTGTCCTAACAGGGAGTCTGGACTTTATCCCAGTGATACTGGGGACCACTGAAGGGTTTCAGGCAGGAGAATGGTGTGATCCAACGTGCGTTTCAGTGGCTGGCTCTGGCTGTGGTGGGGAGGGTGGTTTGGAGGTACGTCAGGAGGCTGCTGGGGGAGAGAGGATTCTGAAGCTGAATTGTGGGGAGAGTGTGGGGCTTTGTGGGCTCTTTCAGGAACACACCTTTTTGAAAACTCAGTTGGTGCCTGATTGGATGCGGTGAGGAAGTAGGATGGCATGCCTTTGGCCTGGGTGACTAGGAGGAGGGGATGCATTCTGGCAGTTGGGGCTCCTGAAGGAGGGATAGGTTGGGGGCAGGAGCTCATCAGTTCAGTGTTGGACGTGCCAGGCTGGAGGGACCTGTGGATTATCCTAGTGGAAATGTTCAGGAAGTGACTGAGTTTGTAGCCTGGAGCAAAGCGAAGAGAGCTGGGCTGGAGATGGCAATTTGGGAATCGTTGACCAACTGACAATTGGAAGCCGTGGGTGAAGCTGATAGTGCTCAGGGAACATGTGTGGACCAGCTGTACCCTGGCTGTGCATCTGAACCACCTGTGGACCTTTTAAAACTACCCGAATCTGGGCCTCACCCCAGACCTGAATCAGAATGGGCATGTGCAGTTTTCCACATCTGCACAGGTGATTCTGGTTTATGGCCAGGCGGAGAACCACAGCTTTCGGGAGGGCAGTTAATGTGTAGTGGTGGGGACTAGAAGCCTGACTGTCCCAGGCTCGGCAGGACCCCTGTGGGACAGGAGGCCAGGCGGTGAGCAGCTCTGTGTTCTGCTGCCTCCCCAAGCCGGCTGCCTGGGCAGGGGGGGCAGGGTGCAGGGGTTCTGCCCCAGGGCTGTATCAGCCAGGGCTGCTGCTTGCTGGCATGCAGCCTATGCCCTGCACAACTCCAGGGGGCGCCATTCACGTAGGACACAGGAAGCATTGGAGTTTGCATCATAGTGGCCTTGTTTCCAGCAGAATCGAAGGGAGTTTCTGGGTCTCCCTGTCCCTCAGTCAGGGCCTCACTTTCCCCTCGGCTGAGGAGGCTTCTGTCTGAGCACAAAGCACAGCAGTAAAGGGGCATGTGGGAAGTCAGAAGGGAATGGCACTTGGATTGGGATGTCAGGTAAGAGGTGACGGGGCCAGTCAGCCCCACCTGTTGCCACGTGGCAGCTCTGGCAGGAAGCTCACTCCCAGGCCTATGGCCTCAGGGGCAGGAGTGCGTTGGCCTTTCTCAGGCCTGCCTGGGAATGCTGGGGAAGGGAGAGAGCAGATTCCAGGGCTCTAGGGGGTAAGGTTGGGATGCCCTTTCTAATGTTTGCCAGAGGGGCTTCCCTGGTGGCGCAGTGGTTAAGACCAATGCAGGGGACACGGGTTTGAGCCCTGGTCCGGGAAGATCCCACATGCAGCGGAGCAACTAAGCCCGCGAGCCACGACTACTGAGCCCACGCGCCTAGAGCCCGTGCTCCGCAACAAGAGAAGCCACCACAATGAGAAGCCCGCGCACTGCAACGAAGAGTAGCCCCTGCTCGCCGCAACTCGAGAAAAGCCCGCTCACAGCAACAGACCCAACTCAGCCAAAAATAAATAAAAATAAAACAATAATAATAAAATAAATTTAAAAAAAAATAATAAAATGTTTGCCAGAGGGGTCCTAGAGATGGGCTGTGCCTTCCTCTTCTGTGCAGAAAGAGGGGTCCTGAGGGGAGACCGGGTGCCTGTGTGCTAAGGGGGAGGGCGTGTCTTTCCAGGGCTCAGCGGAGCTGCCGGGATTGGTTTAGGTCCCTGTGCTGGGGGCTCGGCCGTGCAACTTTCCTGTGCTTGCAGGAACCTCTGTCCCTGTAGTGCTGGGGCTGTGGTGACCCAGAGGCACTGTGCTCGGGCTGGGGCTTCAATCCCCTGAACTCTGGCTCCTGTAGGAGGCAGCAGGGTAGATTCTGGGGCATGTCCTGATGCCCCTGGACTGCCTCTCTTAAGGCAAAGAGGGTGCAGGACGGCTATAGGACAGGAGGGGCTCCAGAAGGCCCCTAGGTGGCTACCCAGGTCCTTCAGCTAACACGAGAAGTGAACGGGACCCAGGAGGGCTGGAGAGATGGCCCTTGGGTTTAGCATACTTGCTGAGGCCCCAGGTTCCTGTTTCTTCCAGGAAAGTCAGAGAAAGCAAGAGGAGGCCAGGTTCAGGGAAGAGCTTTATTGCTTCCATGATGGCTGCTCAGGATGGCTGCCACAGCCTGGGTGAGGTCCTTGAGCCTCACTTCCCTCTGGTCCAGGCTAAAGGCAGAACCCAAGGACCTGGCAGTCTCACTGCTGAAACCCAGAACAGCTGCCAAGTTGGTCACTCCAGGCCTGGGGCAGTGTCCTATGGGTCGGCTGCAGTTGGGGAGGGAGGGGCATTCCCATCAGGTTGGGCCAGGCCTCACCGCCCGAGCTCTGAAGTTCTCTCCACTCAAGCCCAGGGGCATCTTGTTGGCTTAAAGGATGGCTCCAGGGTTTCCCTGTGGGACAGCTGGGGGCTGCTGAGCGGGACTATCCCATCTGCTCCCCAAGAAAGGCCAAACAGTGTCATGAGCTGGAGGGGGCTGGCCTGAGATCCTGCCCACCTCCCTGTAGCCCCGGAGCAGGGCACAGGCTAGTCCTGGCACTCCCACTCTACAGGGAGCCCATTGGTACCACTGCCTGAGGGGCCCTTTAGTGGGTCTCCTTCTGCACGGCCAGTAGACCAAACTTGACATCTCCAACCTTATTGAAAAATAAATTATCCCTACCCTCCCCCCACCCCAAATTCACAAAGTGACAATACACCGAACACGGACTGGAGAAACGATTCTGGCAGCAGCCTTGCTGCTAGTGTCCGCCTCCTGCATGCTGGCCCGCTGGGCACGGCCAGTGGCCTCCTGGCCCTCTGGCTTCGAGGACCCAGGCTGAGAGTGAGGCCTAGTGCTGGTCTCTGAGGCTGGCCTCTGAGCAGACACAGCTCTGGCTGCCCCACCAAGGCCTCACCACCCCTGGGGCCACTTGGCACTGTCCTTCTCTGGGTCTGAAGGCTCCCGCACCTCTCAGGCAGAGCCAGACCGAGGCCAATGAAGTGGGCAGGTGGCGGTGGCTGGACTTCTGTGGCCACGTGCTGGGTCCACCTCAGATGCCACTGGTTAGGTCAGTTATGACATGCGCTTTCACCAGCTTCCGCAGAAACTCTTTCTCTCGCTGAATGTTGTGCGTCCAGGACTGAAAGGAAAGATGGAGCAGTGGTCAGCTGGGCAGCCCAGGTGGCTGCTGGGATGTGGCCCTGCTAGAACGCAGGTTCCCAGGGCTCCATGCCCACTTCCGACCGCCACCCTCCGATGCTGTGACTGTGGGACGTCTGCCCTAGAGGTGCCACAGCTCACCCTCCTCCCTTCCCAGGACCTGGAGAAAATAACCTTCTAACCCCTTTACCCGGCCTCTTAACTTCTTCCAAGTCTTAGAGATGTAGGCTTTCCAACCTGGTTCTCACTCCTTCCACCTGTCCTTGCCCGGCGGCTTCTCCAGGCCCCTAGGTCCTAGGCACCCTGAGGTCAGGCAATGTGAGTCACTTAGGTCCGGCCCAGGCCTGGGGTTGGGCCCTGCTGGAAAGGGAACCGTGCGGGGTGGCTTAGTCATTCTCTGGCCTGCTGCAATCCACTCTCCAGGCCTGGGGGCAGCTGATGAAATCCTGCCTCTCAGACCAGAGGAGCCAGGGGGCCAGAGGCTCATCTTAACGGTTAATATGAAAATTGCAGGGAAGACGCTGCCTTCCAGGGCTTTCCTGGGGAAGACTGCACCCAGGCTCAGGTTCTCTCCTTTCCCCAGTACTCTCACCAGGAAGCTGTGATGACTAAGTCTCTCAAAGAATGAAACAGGATTGAATGAATAAAGGAACAACGAAAGCCAATGGCCTTGTCACAGTCTGGACACAGCTGACCGCTCTGTTGCATCCGTCAGCGCTGAGGCTCACCCTGGGATGTTCACAGCTACTACTTACCGGTGTGGAGAACTTACAGCTCTTATCTGGTCCTTATCTGACCCAGTCAACCTCCTCCAACCTTCCAAATCTTTTCAGTCTGAAACTTGGGCAAAATCCCCTATATTCCTCTTCTTTGAACACCCCCTTCAACTTCCTGTGCTAACCACAAACCTGGCTGCCCCCAAGGACAGCATCCCCCAGACACGCTCTTTCTTCCCTCACATCCACACTCATGGCGCCTGGAGGTGGCAGGCTCTTCCTCACTCTTTGTTGCTGCATCTACACAACTGTCCCTGTGTACTCCCTTGAACGTCTGGCTCCTTTGGCTCCTGGCATTATCCTCAGCCGTCTGCAAACTGCCCGTCCTTGTTGCAGACCACTGGGTAACTCGCCCTCATTCCTTGAAGATTCAAACATCTGGCTCACTGTCTGTCTTTGAAGGCAGGGACTGATTAGCACAGAGTAGGTGCTCAGTACATATGTGTTGAATGAAATTAGATTTTCCAGGTAAGAAAATGGAGGCATGGAAGAATGGCAGGGCCAGGATCCAAGCGAGCATAGAAACTCATACAGCTCTTTACTTAGCCCATGCCGGCATCACTCCCCAGGGAGAAGTAACCAATCTGATGGGTCAGTTTCAAGAACACCCACTGGGAGTCCCTGAGGGTTGAAAGGTCAGCAGAGGACTGGATATCTGATGATATCAACGAATTATTGTTAAATTTCCAGGTGTGATAATGGTATAATATTGAAAAAATTCGTCCTTATCTTTTAGAGAAATTTACTGAAATGTTTATGGCTGGCATGATACGATGTCTGAGACTTCTTTCCCAATAACCAGCAGGGAGGGGAGGCGTGAGAGGAAGAGCAGATTGAGCAACACAGGCCGCATGTTGATACCTGGGGGAGGGAGGTGACAGTACGTGGGAGTGCATTATTTTACTCTCTATACTTTGAATACGTTTGACAAAGTTCGTAATAACAGAGCAAACAAAAAAGTCTGCCTGGATGCATCTCTCTCTCCGACCAGGCAACACCGCCTCTCTGGCGCTCTTTTCCCAACCTCTCCCCGGCGCACACAGCACAGGAGCTTACAGCGCTCTCCTCACTACGCCGTCTGCATTGTCCACGGGCTGGGGCAGGATTCTGGGAGCCTCACCAGGACCCCTGACTCTGGATGCAGAGACCACGCTCGCTCACAGAGGAGCCTTCCTTCTCACAGCTCTTTTCCCATCTTTATCTCTTTGCCCCCAGGGTTCTGCCCTGACCATCACATGTCCTCCTCTGTCATCTCCCTGGGAAACCTCATCCGTGCCTCCCCTGTATCTGAAAAGCAGCTGTGCTCACAACCCACAGATCCTCATTTCCAGCCCAGATTTCCCTCCCATGGCAGACTCCTGTGCGAGCCCACTTCAACCTCTGGCTACTGCTCAGTCCCTCGGGGCTGGTACATCTGACGGCCACTTCTCAGCACACATCTCCTGGGACTTCCTTGCAGTGCTGGACATTGTAGGCACTCCCTCCTTTGGTCTCCACGACCCTGCATCTTCTTTTTTTTTGGCCACGCCGCACAGCTTACAAGATGTTAGCAGTGAAAGCGCAGAGTCCTAACCACTGGACCGCCAGAGAATTCCCCAAACCTGCAACTTCTAACCCTTCTCTACTCTCTCTCCTCCTTTATGTTTTTTGTTTTGTTTTGTTTTGTTTTAATTTTTTGGGTGTGCTGCGCAGCATGTGGGATCTTAGTTCCCCGACCAGGGATCAGACCAGCACCCCCTGCATTGGAAGTGTGGAGTCTTAACCACTGGACTGCCAGGGAAGTCCTCTCCTCCTTTATGAACGCCTCTGACACCCCTCACATATCCTGCCGGCATTCGGTCCTCGCCCCACTGTCTTCACATCCCCAGGCTCTCACTGGGCCTGGAGAATGGACTGATCAGTCGGGTGGAGGTGAAGCAACGGTGGGGCCAGGGCACGGAATGGTTCACTTGCCTACCGAAGACACCCCGAGGTGACAACAGGGACCCTACACCCAAGCAACAGCATTTCAGTGACTTCTCTAGGGTGCTGAGAGGTAACAAGAGTAAGTAGGGGTGAAAACATTAATATTAATAATAGTGGCTAACACGTATGGGCGCTTACCATGGCCAGGCCTCTTCTATACATTATCACATCGACTCTTTCCCAGACCTAACATTACCCCTTGTATTGATAAGCAAAGGAAGGTACAGAGCCAGGCTCTGAACCCAGGCCATTTGATTTCATTGCCAGCACTCAGCACTCCACATGGAGGTGGTGCAGCAGATGCCGTGAGCCTCAGAGCCAGGCGGTTCTACAGGATGAGGAAGGGGGGCGGGGGCAATGGCCTGACAACTGAGATGTGGCAGGTGGCAGAAAGGGAACAGCCTCCACTGGGCACCTCAGGGAAGGTGGTGTCCTTCCACCTCATTCCTGCATGGAGGCCACCTCCAGGCCTTGCTGATTTAAAATCCTAACCGTTTCTTACCTCTGTCTTCCCATCATCACTGAACAGTTCCAGGGCAGGATCCTTCATCTCTTGCCTAGACTGCTGAGACAGTGTCCCCACTGGTTTCTGTTCTTGCCTGGAACCCTCTAGGTCACGCTGCAGCCACAGTGACCCTACTACATGCTAATCTACAGCCTAAAACTGGTCCATGGCTCCCTCCTGCCTTCAGAGCGAAGTCCACGCTCCTTACCGTGGCAGAGAAAGCCCTTCATGATCCAGCTACTGCCTATGTCTGCGGCCTCTCACCTTCTGCCTAAAACTTTTACATAAAGTTTATATAAAAGGAATACGTAAGAGACCAAATATAGGAGTAAACAGAAGCCAGGGGGCAGGTAAAAGCAGTGAGAGAAGTTTGGAGTGGGTGCTGGCAGGGGACGAAGCAGCAAGAAGATATGTGAAGAGAGGCAGAGACGGAGAGACCACCAGGGTCCTGGTGAAAATGAGGCAGGGCTGGAGCCACTGCTGAGGGGCTAAGACAGGTCAGGGGCTCTCCTGGACCCAAGATGAGCTTCCCACTCCTGAACCCCATTCCAGGCAACAGGAGGCCCAGCTGTAAGGCTATTTCTGGCTTCTCATGAGATTCCCAAGTCTCTCTTATTTCCTTGAAATAACTCGCAATTACTCGAGCCCGCCTGAATGAACCCAAAAAGCCTAAGACAATATGGATGGGAACGGAAGCCAAGGATGGGGATGTGAATCTCCTGGGAAACATGTGGAGTGAGAAGAGAAGACTGTCTAGGATGGAGCCCTAGCTAATGCTGACTCTTAAGGGATGCACTGAAATCCAGGACACGGAGGAAGAGAATGAGAGAGCCTGGCGAGGGAAACAGGAGGAGCACTGAAATGACCGACTCAGAGTCTAAGCAGGAGAGCGTCTCAGAGGGAGGGCCGACTCAGAGTCTAAGCAGGAGAGCGTCTCAGGAAGGGCCGGTCAACACAGAAAGTGTTTCAGAGCGATCAGAAAAGGCGGGACTGACTGATGCGTGTCCCTTGGACTCGGCAGCCTTGAGTCACTGGTGACCTTGGTGGGAGGTATGTCAGGTGAAGGGGGAAGCCAGGCTGCGAAGGGCGAAGGGTGAGTGGGAGTGAGGAGGGCGAAGGGGCAGAGCACCCCTGGGGCTGCAGTTTTCTCCAGTTTTCTCACGGTGGAGGAGGTGGAGGAGGGGAGGGAGGGAGGGAGCTTTGGGGAGCATAAGGCCTGAACAGTGCAGTGGGGTTGGAGATGGGCATGTGAGAGACTGATGAGCAGGGACGAGCGCTGGCTGAACCGTGAGTCTGCTCGGACTCCGGGAGATTGACACTAACAACACTTGCCACCCAGATGCAGGAGTAGAGAAGCCGCTCAAAGCACAAGCCCCAGACGCCCAGGGTCCAGGCTGGGAGCAGCGGGAGATGAGTGGTAGAAGCAAAGGGTGCTGTAAGAGGCGTTTCGATTTTCCACGTGGGCTCTTGCTGTGAAGGGAGAGGTGCCAGGAGAGGCTAGCTGACTGGGAGAACTTAAGGTACCTGAACATATGAATCACCCGGGAAGCAACTCTGGGTGCTAGAAAGCTTTAGTGCTTGGCCATGGGGAAGGGTGGAGGAGGTATGGGGGCATCCTGGCACGGAGAGGTAAGGTCTGTGGGTTGTTTGAGAGGGCGAGGAGGTCCTCTGAGGGAAGAGGAGAATCGAAGCAGAGAGGAGGGCTGTGAGCTTGCTCCAAGATGGGCATGTGATGGCTGGGGAGCAGCAAGGAGGAGGCAGGGGCTGGACCAGGACAAGGAGAGGGCCGGGGAGGGCAAGTTCAGGGAGAAGGATGCTTGGTGGTCGGAGGCCTGCAGGCAGGGGTGGATGCCTGGTGACCCAGCTTAGCTGAGGGTGGGGCAGGGCATTCCAGGGAGCTCTGAGCAGCCAGACCCGAAGTTGCCTCGTCCCTTGACCATTCATTTGTACACACGCAGTCAGAGTCTGTCCTTCGTGCTGGCACTGACCCCTCCCTCGCCCTGCCCAGGGACTGCCCCCCGCCCAGCCCTGCACCTCTTTGATGGCTGCCATGCGCACGGTCTCATAGTAGTGCAGGGGTGCATTGGGTGTGCTCATGTCGTAGCCGAAGCCTGCAACTGCCACCTCATCACAGCCGTGTAGTGCCATGGTCACTGCCACACTGCCGAGGGTCGGGATGTTCTGGATGGAGGGGAAGGGGGTGCAGAGTGAGGCTGAGACCCTCAGCGAAGCTCTCCAGAGCTCAGCTCTGCTCCTGAGAACTGAATCCTCTGTCCCCACCCTGCCGCCCTGTCCTTCCTTCCCAAGGCACCTCTGGCCCAGGTCCCCTTCTACCTCTCCCAGGATCCAGACATCTCACCCCGCGGCCCATGAGGCCGTTGTTGAAAGGCAGTCCGATGAGGGTGAAGGCGGCTTCCTGGATGAAATATGGGTTGAGGATGCGAATCTCAGGGGGTTCCTTGGGCACCCGAGTGGCCACAGATTTCCAGAAGCCATCTGACGCGCTCTGTAGACACAGCACAAGTGGGCATGAGCGGGCACACAGCTTGTGATGGGACTGGGTGAGTGGTGGGGACCCAAAGTGTGTACAGGCTAATGAGAAACAAGGTGGGGGGCATGAGGTATGTACAGGGAGCCTGGGGCATGGGGAACAAACATGGCTGGAGGACGGACGACCTGGTGGGTGCTGGGGACACAGGATGTGTGGCAGAGACAAGGTACATGGTAGGGCACAGCGAGCACACAGTGGGGCCAGTGTGGATGGAGGATACCAAGTGAGCTGCAGGGCGGGGCACAGGGCGTGGGGCACTGGGCTGTGCTGCTCTGGCCTTGGGCGGGGGGGGGGGGGTCTTGGGCCACGAGGAAGACCCAACGGCCCAGCAGTACCCCTCCCCTTTGCCGCTACTGAGGGGCCCAGGAAGAGCCTGCCCTCTCTCTCCTATCTGCTCTGCTGGGCTTGCCTCCTTTCCCTTCTGCTGAATTTCCTCGCTCTCAGTCAACTGTTCTAAAGTGAACCTGAAAAATAAAGACAGAATGTGAGCTAGTATGGCAGAGCAGAAACAACACTCCAACCCCAGTTCTGCCACCGATGGAGTTGGGTGACTTTGGGCAGGTGACAAGCTCTCTTAGCTTCAGTTCTTTAATTGCAGAATGGGATGATTCTTCCCTGAGGGATCTCAGTACCAGACTGGAAAGGCATCAGCTCTGAAACCTGACACCCCAGGGTCCACTCCAGGGCCACAAATTCCTCTCCTTCTACCTCTCTTCCTTCCTCTAGTTCCCAGCCCTGCCTTTCTGTTCAGTACACGAGCCCTCCCTGGTCTAGTCCCTTGAGTATATCGCTTCAGCCACTCTCTCGTGAGCACCCTCAACTCCCAGCCCCTTGTCATTCTATTGTCCTAGCCCAGGGGAACCACGAACTTAGATCAACCCATACATCCACCTTTCCCACCCTTACAACTGGGCTCCTGAGTACTGCTGGAGAAAGTCACAAACCAACCCTGTAGGCTGGAGAGATGTCCCAGGGATGTCCCATAGCCTATGTAAGCAACCCCTCTGTTGTTGGACATCTCAGTTGTTTCTGGTTCCCCCAGATCTGCTCCTCCTTCTGTGTTCCCTAACCTCTGCTGTCTACTCAATCTTCCAAACCAGAAGCCTGGGAATCGACTTTGCATCCCTCTTCATCTCTCCAGCCCGTTCTGTCCTACTGGTCATCTGGGTCATTTCGATTCTATTTTCTATAGAATCTCACGGATCCATCCTTTCCTCCCAAGCCCACTGCTACCACCTAAAGTCCAGGTCTCATCATCTTTCAAATGGACTATTATAATGAGGCCATGTACACTGTCTGTCTTGTTGGCCACTAACCGCCCCCAGAGCCCAGTAGAGTGACTGGAAAAGTACAAAATAATTGTTGAGTTCCATTCACCCAAAAGGAGTGCCCAGAATGGGCCACCTCTGCCTCCCAAAGCACTTTCTGCTCTCTGCAAGAATGATCTTTCTATATACAAACCGGATCACATCACCACTGCCCACAGGAGATCAGAGTTTTTTAGCCAGTAACCCTGCCTGCTGCTCCAGGTTTCATTTCAGCCCATCTTAAGTCCGCATCTGCTGATTCGTACCTCCATTCTTTTGCTGATGCTGCTCCTTCTGTCTCTAACGGTCTCCTCACCTCCACCCACCTGATCCACCCTACTTGCTTCTTAAGACTCAGCATCTTCTCCTTTCTCATGTCTTTCCTGAATACCTTCATCCCAAGGTAGAAATGACCTCTAACCTTTGGGAGGTGATAAAATATGGAGTTAAGATCTGCCATAGGGGCTTCCCTGGGGCACAGTGGTTGAGAATCCTCCTGCCAATGCAGGGGACACGGGTTCGAGCCCTGGTCCGGGAAGATCCCACATGCTGTGGAGCAACTAAGCCCATGCACCACAACTACTGAGCCTGTTCTCTAGAGCCCGTGTGCCACAACTACTGAGCCTGTGTGCCGCAACTACTGAAGCCCGCACGTCTAGAGCCCGTGCTCCACAACAAGAGAAGCCACCGCAGTGAGAAGCCCACGCACTGCAACAAAGAGTAGCTCCTGCTCACCGTGACTAGAGAAAACCCACGCACAACAATGAAGACCCAACACAGCCAAAAATAAATAAATAAAATAAATAAATTTATTTAAAAAAAGATCTGCTATGGTTTGAAAGTTTGTGGCCCATTCCCCCCCCCCGCCACCGCCACCAATTCATTTATGTTGAACACCTAATGCCCAAGGTGATGGTATTAGGAGGTGGGCCTTTGAGAAGTGATTAGGTCCTGAGGGTGAAGCCCTCAAGAATGGGATTAGCGCCCTTACAAAAGAGGCCCAAGAGATCCCTCGCTCCTTCCACCAAGTGAAGACATAATGATTTATGAACCAGGAAGCCCTCACCAAACACCAAGTCTGCCAGTGCCATGATCCTGGACTTCCAGCCTCCAGAACTGTGAGGAACAAATGTCTGCTGTTTATAAGCCACCCAGTCTGTGGTATTTTGTTATAGCAACATGAGCTGACTAAGACAGAAGATCCTGGGGCCCAGATCCAAACTCAGCTCTGGTCACTCAACTGTGTGGAGGCCTTGGGCAAGAAAACTATCATTTCCCTATGGATAAACCAGGGATACTAAGGGTATTTATCTTGTGTTGTGAGAACTTAATGAGATAATTCAGGCTGAGTGCCCAGCTCACAGTCACTGGTCAGCTACTATCACCACCACCATTAGCCCCAGGGCAGGGGCTCACATCTGATTCACTTCTGTGGCCCAGCAGCGCAGCACCGGCCGCGGGTGTGTAAGGGGACATGAACTCCATCCCGGCTCCTCCACTGCCCTCAGCATCTCTTCAGGCTTGTCTTCTGCGGCCTTCAATGGACTGTCTGCTCCAGCCACCCCCTCCTCACGTCTCCCCATCTCTGGCAACACCTCTCTCTCGGGCAAATTCTATCCATCCTCCAAGCGTCAGCTCAAAGGATGGGCCCTTAGGGCCAACTTCGCTGGGTCTCAGCCCCAGTGAGACGAGACAGCAGACCCCAGACCGGCTTCCTCCTGTGCCTCCCTCTGTGTCCAGGAGAAATGTGTGTGTGTAAGGGGGTAAAGGTCAGGACAGTGAGACCCAGCAGGAAAGGGAACGGTGGAGAAATGGCCAAGATCTTATGCAGAACTGGGGAGAAGCCCCTCCTGGGAAGATCAGACGTGTACTGAAAGGAACGGCAGGTACCAGTCTGTGCTGAGCAAAGCACAGCCCCCATCCCTTCTCCAGAGCCCAGCAGGTCCCAACATCCTCCCCGCACCCTACAACCCCGGGTCCCTGCCCACGCCTGCCCACATACCCCTAAAGAGGAGGAAGGGCAGGGGCTGCTCGGGAAGGGAGGGAGAGGCAGTAATGGCACACCTGGGGGTGTGGAGACTACAGGCTGGTTTTCATAGATATTATTTATGTCTCTTCAACTTTCACCCACTTCACAGGTACGGGACCCAAGATGAAGCAACGTGTTCAAGGTCACGTAAGAGTCTGTACCAAGATGCAAACCCAACGTCGTGATGCCAGGATGGGTGTTCTTTCTGCCACACCATTTATTATCAGCACTGCTGTTCCCACCTCGGGAGGTCTGGGGGGCTAGCCAAGGGATGGATGGGGCCTCCCTTCTACCCGCCAGAATCGCTGAGGTGAGTTAGGGGTCACCCCGGTTGGTGCCCTGCATCTTGTTTCACAGAGAGGACTGAGGCTCAGAGAGGCGAGGGGCCTTGCCCCGAGGCACACACAGCTGGGGAGAATCTGAGCTGGATTCAACTTCAGAGCCTGGGTCTTTCTGTGACACGAGATTCCCTCTCTGAGACAACATCTCTTGGCTTTTCCCATGTGCTTAAGGGTCCCATATGTAACCACCGTGTGAAACGGTAGGAAATTAGCTTACGATCTCAAGCCCCTTTGAGAAGCTGACAAACGCTCCAGGGTGGAGGGGAGGCTTCTGCCTCTCTTCCCATCTTTACTCTTTCCCAGGAGGGGAAACAACTCATGTGACTTCTTGGATTTGAGGATACGTGTGTCACATTTACTAGTAGGAAGTGCAAAGTCACAGGCACACATAGAGCTCCTTCTGGCTCCTTGTGCGCAGGCAGCGGCGGGTACGCCAAGGCAGAGCTTGCCTCCCTGGAGCAGGCCCGGCATTCCGGTCCCTGCTCTGCTCACCTGTTCTAAGAGCGCTGAAGCTCCTACTGCCTTCGGGCAGAGAGCAAGACTGGGACGGGGTCGGGGAGGGGGTGGGGTGGGGTGGGGGTGGGAGCGAGTCTTATGCTTGGGACTCAAGTCTCAGAGAGGCTGCCTTAGGGCACGGGGACCCGGCACCACTATTTTATTTTTCCCACCTGTCACTGTCCTGGTGCAGGGCCTCCTCAGGAATCCCAGGGAAAGGAGGAACAGGAAGACCAGGATCTGGCTGGGGCATCACTGTGTCAGACAAATACCAAGTAACCACAACTGCAGCCCGTCTCTCAAATAAAAGCCATGGCTCCCCGTCTCAGAAAAATCATACACGAGTACACACACACAACACGCCGCACACCACTGCCAAAGGGAGCAGGGTCCCTGAAAGCGAGGGCGTTTGGTGACTTGAGATTGAGAATCTCTGTGTGGGGCAAGAAGAGAGGAGAACCTCATAGACAGCAACACTGAAGGGGTCAGTGGGAGCAGAGGAGCCTGCGGAGCAGACTGAGAACCAACAGTAAGAGCCACAAGGAGACGCAGGGAGGGTGTGATGCCATGGGAGACTGTGGGCCTTGGAGTCTGGGAGACCCACGTCCACATCCAGATTCTGCATCTGTGCAACCAGGGCGTGTCACGGGATTTCTTCAGGCCTCAAGTTCCTCGTGCATAACGGGGACGTCAAGACCACTTCCCAGACAGCCGTGATGATTAAATGAAGCGCTGTGCATTTTACAGCATCTGGCACCATGTCTGGCACATGGCAAGGGCTCAATAAATCTTGTCTGTTATGATTCTGAGTGTCACAGAAGCCGAGAGTGAAGCAGAGGGTGTGGCCAGCAATGTTAGAGGTCACACACAGGCCAGTTCACAGACATACACACACTCAAACGGGGGCCAGCTTTGTCCTTGGGTCCCTTGCAGGAGGGCAGTGGGTGTTGGAGGCCTTCCTACTGCTGGGTGACACTGCCAAGCCTGCCACCAGAACACAGCCCTGTTCCAGAAGGCCTATCCAAATGGCCCAAGGCCTCTCACATCTCATTTCCCTGACCCACAGGACACAGCACAGAGGCCTATAAAGCCAGCCAATGACGCTGGCCTGGAATGGTCAAACCTCTCCTCAAGGCCACCTGTGGGCCGCATGCTTGGTTGAATCCCTCCTCCAGGAATGTCCCTGCCTCAGTCCAGCCGGGAGCCAGCTCATCTGCGTGGAGCCGCTGGTCTCCTGCTGATGCAACTCGTTCTGCTCTTGTCAGAACAGCCAGGAGCAACGGGGGGAAAGCATCTGGGAAGAAGTACCTGCCCAGCTGGGCTCCCACAGTGCTTGCCCGCGCCCTTGCAGGCTGCTTCTCCTGCAGCCTCTTCCTCCTCTGTGGGGAGAGAAGCAGTCTGCATGCCAAGATGAGAGGTCTGGGAGTGGAGAGCCTGACCGTGGCTGGCTTTCTGCAGCCAGGAGTAAGGGCAGGTGTGGTCGCTCCTGCCTACACCTGCACCCCGCCCCCCCCCCCCCCGGCCCCACCGCTGCTACTGCCTGAGGACAGGTCACCAGCTCACTGGGGTCACTCCAGGAGCCACCAGACCTCCCTGCTTCCATCGTGCCTTCCTTCAATTCCACACAAATCTGATCTTGCCACTCTCAGGGCTAAAATCTTCAGAGGCTTTCCACCGCCCACTCAGACAGCTTGTCAGGATCATTAAGAGCACGGGTCTGGTTTTTTTTTTTTTTCCTTACTCAAAAGGAGTTTGTAACCCAGGAGGAAAGACAGGGCTGTGTACAAATATCTCAATACATGGTATAATTATTATGATATGAGAAAGAGTCAAAAAGAGGTTTAAAACATCTGCTATACTTATTTAAAATATATACAAAGAAGACATATCCCCAAAATGTTCACATGCATAAAACTTAAAATGGGAGGAAGAGCAAGGTGACATACCAAGGAAACTATAAGTAAAATGAAGTAGAGCTTGAAAAGAGAGCTATTTACAGATGTACAAAATATTTCAGAACTAATGATTAACCTGGATCAACCAATCAACAAATACATGAGTCTCTGTTATATATAAGCCATTTACTTTCTGTACAAATATATTCTATAATATTTCAGACATCAAATAACCCTCAAAACATTGATTACCATCATACAAAAAGAGACCTTTAAGAACATCTGGTCTGGGAGGGGGGTGGGGGGGATGAATTGGGAGGTTGGGATTGACATATATACACTATTGATACTGTGTATAAAATAGGTAACTAATGAGAACCTACTGTATAGCACAGGGAACTCTACTCAATTCTCTCTGGTGAACTAAATGGGAAGGAAATTCAAAAAAGAGGGGATATAGCTGATTCACTTTGCTGTACAGTAGAAACTAACACAACATTGTAAAGCAACTATACTCCAGTAAAAATTAATTTAAAAAAATTTGCTTTCGGGGCTTCCCTGGTGGCACGGTGGTTAAGAATTCGCCTGCCAATGCAGGGGACAAGGGTTCAAGCCCTGGTCCCGGAAGACTCCCACATGCCATGGAGCAACTAAGCCCGTGTGCCACAACCACTGAGCCTGCGCTCTAGAGCCCGTGAGCCACAACTACCGAAGACTGCACACGCCTAGATCCCGTGCTCTGTAACAAGAGAAGCCACCACAATGAGAGGCCTGCGCACCGCAACGAAGAGTAGCCCCCCCGCTCGCTGCAACTAGAGAAAGCCCATGCACAGCAACGAAGACCCAATGCAGCCAAAAATAAATAAAATAAAATAAATCAATTAAAAAAAATTGCTTTCGGGGGGAGGGATAAATTGGGAGATTGGGATTGACATATACATAGTACTGTATATAAAATAGATAACTAATAAGGACCTACTGTATAGCACAGGGAACTCTACTCAATACTCTGTAATCACCTATATGGTAAAAGAATCTAAAAAAGAGTGGATATATGTATATAACTGATTCACTTTGCTGTACAGCAGAAACTAACACAACATTGTAAATCAACTATACTCCAATAAAAAAACAAAAAAAAAACCCCAAAAAACAAAACAAAAAAGAACATCTGGTCTAATCCCCTCTTACAGAAACCAAGGCCCTGAAAGGTTTGTTTTCTTATCTAATCCATTTCCCCCAAGGGATCCAGCCACCACCATTCCTCCACAATGACTCAGACTTGAATGCTCACTCTCCCTTGATGGTTCCCTCTCCCAGGTCCCCAGGAACCTAGCAACACCAGGTCTGTGGCTCCTGTGCAGATCCATCCCACAACTGCCTCCTTCCCGCCTTCCTCAGCCCAACCCTGCTTGCGGATTGGGCTGCCCCAGTAATTCTGTGGGTCTGCTTTTGAACCACTAACTCTGTATCCCTCGGAAAGTTCTTTACCCTTTCAAAGTCTCATTATCATCATCTAAGAATATGGGAAATCAGACTAGCTCCTTCTTCATAGTGTTTCTGTGCCATGACAGTTACAAGTCACACACAATGTTTGGCACAAAGGCAGCTCGTTAGCTTCTGCTATTGTTAGTCTGCAGGACAAAGTCCAAGCTCCTTGATGTGACTTTGGCTGACAAGACCCTTCACCGTCTGTCCCGTCTACCCAGCCTCACCTCCAGCCATTGCCACCATGTCCGTGAAGGCTCAAATCCCTAAGATTTGTGGGGCTAGGGACAAAATTACAAATGGATGTCCACATACCACACGTCTAAGATTTATATTCCAAATATGTGACAGTTACTAATCATGGTATCAAGCTGTTAAATAAAATATATTCTATCCTCCCTTGAAAAACGATCTGGAAGGCCAGGTTTGAATTGAGAATTCTGACTCCCGGAGACCCATGCTGGCCCATGGTGTAGGGAGAGCTAGCCCCAGCCTGCCCTCCCGTTCCCTTCCCACCCTGGTCCCATCTCACGCTGTGGGAAGCACTGTGCACACGTGCGCGGACTGCCCAGCTTACACATCCAAGTTCAGCTTACAGCCTCTGCAAACAGCCCTGCTTGGACTTTGGAGTCGGCACAGGGAGGTGTGTTCTACCCTCAAGAGGACAGAAGTGGACTTGGCACTGCTGGGGCAAGAAATTCTGAGGTCTCCAGTACCTGGGGATGGTCTAGCAGGGGAGGATGGGACTGGGGTGGGCATTTCCCTCTGAGCCCTGAAGAGGGGGCTCAGCAAGGCAAGCACTGACCTTCTCAGAAGGTGCTCGCCACTGCAGCGAGCACAGTGTGCCAGGGGCTGTCAGTGCACTGTCCCACTGGCTCCTTGCAGCGGTGTATCTGGGAGCCACCCCGGGAAGCTTTCACCAACCCCATTGTACGGAAGAGGAAAATGAAACTCAGAGACGGGGCCTGAGGCAGAGGCATCCGTTCCTGACACTGAATCCAGTGCTGCTGCAGCGGCCCCACCCACACCAAAGGAGCAAGAGTGGGAGCGGCTGTGCTGGCTGGTCCAGGTGCCCGCAGCCTCTGCAGGGTCACTGGGCTGCTCCTTTATACTCCGTATGCTAGTTGAACCATACTTTTCATAATAAACCCCTTAGGTTATATTTGAGTTTGGCCATTATAATAACACTATAATAAAAACCTTTGTAGGCAGATTTTTCCTTCCCTTGGGTGATGGCTCCTGGTGCCAAGTGTCATTTCCTTTCCAAAAAGCTTGTCCCCAATTACACTCTGACTAGTAGCCTTTGAGAGCACCTGTCACTTGCACTCTTGCCAGAATCATGTATTACAATTTAAACACATTCTCTGAAGACATGATAGGTGATAAGTGGCATCCTGTCGCCTTCACATGAATTTTCTGACTGCCAGGAAGGTTAAACAAATTTCTGTGGTTAACTAGTTATATTTCCGTTGTTTACTAGTTATATTTCCTTCTGTGTGATCGGTTCAGTCTCCTGCTCATTAACTGCTGGGGTCCTAATGGTTTTCCTGTCAACTTTCATGATAATAACCATTTGTCATATTTCCTAAACATACTTTTCAAAGTTTTGTGGTATCCAGTCTTTTTTGGTTGTTGTTTAAAGTGTTCGTATATTATCAAATCTGATTTTTCCTAGCACTGCTGTCCCTTGAAAGTTCTCTTCCCTCTAGGGATGTGATTTCTATTCTACTTTCTTCAAAAGTACTACTTTCCTTTGGCTGTATTTTTATATTTTACTTTTTAATCTATTTGGAATTTATTTTGATGCATGCTATGAGGAGAGGGTCAAAAACCTTTTTGAAAGCTATATTTGGAAAAAGCAATGAACAAAAAGAGGAGTCGGCTTGGGGCTGGCTGTGTGATACCAACAGACAACTGAACGAGGCAGAGGCCAGGGACTGTTCAGTTTTCACTTTTTTTTATCAAGGAGAATGATCTCGGAACCTCAGAAAGAAGATCAAACATGGCTAAGAGGAGAGAGGTGCCCAGGAGAGGCAAGAGGGGAGCAAAAGGACGCAAGGGTCCGAATCTAAAAGAATGATCTCTGGGGCAACAGAGGAGGGAGGCGGCCTACTTGCGAGGAAGGAGCCCCCACTGAGAGTCAGAAGATCTGGGTTGGAATCCTGACTCTGCCACAAGCTCCTGCCTTCCTCTGGGTCTCAGTTTCCACATTTATTTATTCGTTTATGCATGCCAACTCTGTCGCAAACACTGCAGGCGGTGATGGGCGTACAGAGATAAACAGGACAGTCCCTGCCCTCCAGGGGCTTATAAGAGTCGATGGATAAGAGAACCCTTATGCATAACAGACTGATGAGTGTCGTGGGAGCTCAGAAAAGAAGCATCTCATACAGCCTTGGGAAGGGAAGCAGACAAAACATGGAGGTGTGAAATGGGCATATACTTTGGTATGGCCAGAGTGCAGAGTAATTTTGGGTGCAAGAAGGAGCGGTCAGGACAAGGAAGGAGTTGGAGGGCCCAGATCACGGAGCGCTATGCTATGGAATTGGAATTTTACCCTGCAGGCCAGTGGTTCTCACACTTGAGCCTGTATCCAAATCACCTGGAGGGCTCATTAAACAGACTGCCGGGCCCACCCCCAGAGTTTCTCATTCACAGCCTAAGGTGGAGTCCCAAAATGCATTTCTGACAAGTTTCCAGGTGATACTGATGCTACCGGAAAGGAGAAGGCACTCTGAGAACTGCTGCATGTGGACAACGGGGACCCATTAAGCAGGAGAATGAACCAACCAGACAGACACTTTAGGATGATTCTTTTGGATACAGGTGTGGAGAATGGATTGGAGGGAGGCCTGGTTGGATGCAGGGAGATAGGAAGCTGCTGAAATAATCCAAGGAAGACATTTTTAAAAGGGAGAATCACAGATCTGGAGGCTGCATGACTGAATAGAGAAGGCAGAGGAGATGGAAGAATTGAGCATGCTTCCCAGGATTTTAGCCATGAGTCTGTAAGGATCAAGGACTATCCCTAGAACTTACCATTGCGTACAGTACACCGTAAATGCTCACTGAATATTTGCTGACAAGTTGTTCCTTTAAAGTGAGGCACTGGATTTAGAGTCAGAAGGCCACTGCCATAGAGGGATAGGTTTGGAAGACAGACTGGAGAGCGTTGAGAAACAGAAGGGGGAAAATATGGAGATATGTATTGTGGACAGCTGATGACTCTTCCCAGAAACTTGAAAAAGAAGGGAAGGAGAAAGGGTGAATACCAGCTGAAGAGGGGACTTTCTTTTTTTTTTTTGGCTGCGTTGTGGCATGCGGGATCTTAGTTTCCCAGCCAGGGATTGAACCTGCGCCCCCTGCAGTGGAAGCGTGGAGTCTTAACCACCGGACTGCCAGGGAAGTCCCTGGGGCTTTCATTTTTGTGGTGAGAGAAATGAAAAAAAAAAATAGCTGAACAAATTTATAGATGTGAGAGGAAGATCCAGTAAAGAGGTAAGAAAAGAGATCAGTGAAAAAAGACAGTTCCTGAGAAGGTGGGAGGAGATGGCATCCAGAGCTGGGTCTGAGTTCACCTCTACCACTTAACTAGTTGTGTGATCTTAGCAAGTAACTCATCCTCTCTGTGCCTCAGTTTCCTAAACCCCAAGATGGGGATCATAACAGTACCTATCTAACAGGGTCATGGTGAAAACTGAATAAAGGAATTCAAAGGAAGCTGGCAAACTGAAGATCTTAATAAATGACGTCTATGATGAGGATGGTGGAAGGAGGAAGAGGAGGAAAAGAAGCAGGAGGAGGAAAAGGAGGAGGAATAAAAACAAGGATCATGAGGTAAGTAAGCACGAGGCTACGGATGACGGTGATGAAGAGGAGCACAGGGGATGATGACGTGAGCCCCAGTCCCTGAGCACCTTTCATGGTGGGGGAGGAGCCATGGGCAGGATGCAGGATGGGGAATGTGCAGGGAGTCTTCCTGGCCCTCACAGGGGATAATGGATCTGTGAGAAAGAGCTGTGTCCACTGGAAATGGCTGCAAAGGAAATAGTATCCAGGAGAGCTTGTCTCAGAGGTTTGGAAAGGAGACTGTGGGGTGCGGAGCATCGAGCTGGCTCAGCAGAGGCCTTGTCAAGCAGTAGGAGGCAACGGTGTCTGCCAGCCTCACCACGCTTTCTAGGTGCCCTGCACGGAGTCTCCCCAGAGGCAAGGTGGTGTCCACACCGAGCTCCTGCTAGGCAGAGCCCATCCTAAGGCTCTGCATCTCTCTCAGGCCTGGACAGAGCACAGGTTTAGGTGCAGATGGATGTTCAGTCCCTGTCTCAGGCCTGGTCCAATAAGGCCTCACATGCGGGGACCTGGTGGCCATTTGCCTTGTGCTAGATTGCTAGCCCACCCCTGCGGCCTTTCACCAGGAGGTCCACGTCTCTCCTTCCTCTAGGCCTGGTCTCTGACCCCCGCTTTTAGGTCACTTCCTAGGTCAGGCCCTACAGTCTAGACAAAGACTTCACTCCCTAGTGCAACTGGGCTTTTCTAATAGCACCACCACCAATAATAATAATAAAATAATAAACAGTATTCATAATTGCCACAGACAGAACTTACTAAGTGTCAAGCACTATGCTAGGTGCTTCTATACTTCATCTTGTTTAATTTTTAAACCAACCCTGAAAGATGGGTAGTACTACTCCTGTTTTATGAAGTCTAAGGGGCCTAGGTGATTTGTCTAAGAACCCAGCTAACAAGTGACAGGGTCTAAATTTAAACCCGAGTCTGTATGACTCCAAGGCCTAAGCTGCTTTCTCCTCTTCAACCGCGTTGTCTCTCAAATTCAAGGGCCCAGTCCCCCTGGGCGTGAAGTGGGGCCCTGGCCGGCCTCTTAGATCCCTCCGCCTTCCCCAAGGACTGAACAAAAGCTGGAAGGTCGGGCCTGGGTCAAGGCTGTCCAGGGGCCAACCCCTAGCCCTTGTCCTCTCCTCCCCGCCTGCTAGGTTGGAACCACACCCACCAACCCAGCCCAGGCCTCAGACCCAGAGGCCACTCAGCAGTGAGGCCAGCTTTCCGGTTTCCCAAGTGAGGATGAAGAGGACTGGGAAGGCAGCTCCCCGGGGCTCTGAAGTGCTGGGTCACCAGCATCCTGGGGCACAGTGGGGGAGTCTGGCAGAGGCAGGGGACACAGCACGAGAAGCTCTGCCTCTCACGTGTCCCGTCCTCTCCAGGTCCCAGGGCTCCGTCCTCAGGACCGCAGACAGGGCGTCTCCAGCCTTCATCAAACACCAGGAGGATGCTCAGGGCACAGCACCTACTACACTGCATTATAACTCTAGTTCGGGGACTGTCTCTCCCATTAGACCGAGTGACTTTCTATTTCCAGGGAGCAGCACAGTGACAGCACAGAGAACACCTGACGATGCCTGGCAAATGAGTAAGCGCGTGGAGGGATGGAGCCAGATGTGCCTCTGAGAAGAACTTCACAAGAGCTGGAGGCCGCCCCTCCCTCCATGGCCCACATATACCTGCATCTCCATGTCCCCAGCTCCTCCCCTCCCCCTGACCTCAGCTTCCCCACTCAGTAGTCCGCTGGTGCTCCTCTGAGCTGCCCCGAGCACACAAGGCCTGCTGGGAACTCCTCCAGCTGCTTGATGGCTTGGCCTCCTGGGATCTGAGAGATAAAGGGCCTTTAAAGGTGACTTGTTTAGAGTTAGCTGTGCTACTGCCCAGCAAATCAGGAAATCAAACAGCCACAAATGGTGACGAGGACAGCTCCCACGTGGATGAAGAAAGCATGGTTAGCTCTAGCACAGGCTGTTTTTGGGCTGTTTGGTCTTCCTTTCCTGTATCTTTCCCCTTCTCATACCCTGTCAGGACTCCTGGGAATCAGGAAGTTACACAGGCAGTGAGCGACTGCTCACACAGCGAGCGGCAGGCAGCGGCCATGACTGAGGCCTAATACCTGTCCCAGCCCTGCCCAGCTAGGCCTTGGCTCCCAAACACAGAGCTGCCTCCTGCCAGAATTCTGCAGGTGAGGCTCCAGACAGGTGCAGAGAGCTCTCCAGTAGCCCAGGGGCTGCATGGTTAGAAACATAACTGCAGGAGCAGGGCAAGCCTGCAGCTGGGCACCAGACAGGAGGGGGCCTGGAGAAGCAGCCTCTCCCACATTTACCTGGGTCTCAGATCCCAGAGAAGTGAAGTAGGGCATGAGAGAGGTCCTGCGAAGGCATTAGCCCTGGGCTTGGGGTGGAGGAGGGCACTAAAGAGGCTTCCAGGTTAACCAAAAGGGCCTGGGCGGGCCCACTCGGGTGAGGCCATGGGCATCACTGGTTTTCCTCTGACAGCTCACTCTAAAGGCCCCAACTATCTTTGATTTTGGAGCCAAGGAAGCCTCATGAACTTCAGAGGACTCCTTCCCAGCTCCTCTCTCCCCTTTCCACTCACATCTCCCAACCTGGGAAGGAGTCCTCACCAAGGACCACGGGGCTGGTCCTAGATCCCTGGGCATGGCCGCAACAGGACACAGACATCGGCACAATGAGCGTGTGCCTGAGCACGGCCCACACCTCTTCATCCCAACTGCTCCAGTTAGTTCCTTGAACAGGCCTGCCACCAAGGCCAGGCCAGGCAGTAAGCTCCTGAGTCTTTCAGGGAGAAGTGAGGCCCTGCTGTCTGCTCCCTGAGTGGCCTGAGTATACTGAGTCTTCCAACTCTAGTTGGCTTCCTTCCTTTTCTTCTTTCTTTCCTGACTCCTTTGGATGACTTGTAAGAGTCTTGAATTAACTGTCCTTGGTGTTCTTGGAAGGATCATGTGACAACACCCACCTGGCTGGCCCTGACCCACCCTTTGGCCTGGCCTCCTGATATGGGTCGCCTGTCCTATCCCAGTCTGCCCAGAAAGAAGCAGGATCTGGTGTTTGAGCCAATTCCAGATCATTTGTGGTGGCTGGGCATTGAGGGGTAAGACAAGCAAAGGGGATCAGGGCCCTGCCCTCCAGGAGCTCCTTTGACAGGTGTCGATGAGCAGAGGAAAGGATATGCCAGGAGGGGGTGGGAAGATGGGAAGATGGGCAGAAGGCAGGGTGAGGAAGCATCCCACAGGCTCTCTGGGGCTCCTCAGGGCAGACCCAATTTCCTCCCATTTCTCCCTTAAAGGTGCCTACCTGTGATCCCAATTCTCTTGCCTTCAAGACAAAGAGAAGGGCTCTGAGGACACTAGTTGCTCAGGTCCTAGGGTTCTGAAAACAGAGGGGTGCTCCCTCAGCCCCCACATGCCGCCTAGTGTGCGTGGGCAGCTGGCTTGCTCGCCGCTGGGGCTGGCTAAGGTCAAACCCTTTCCTCCCCTCTGGGGACCCTGGCTGCCACATTCAGCCTGGCTCTGAGATGGGCTCCCCTTTCCCCACTGTCCCACCTACCTGAATTTCTGGACCTGACTTCTGTCTTCGCTCTCGCTTGCTACCTACTTGACACTGCCTGCACTTGGCCTTGCTTGGGAAAAGGCTGTGGAGTTAAACCAAATTGCACTGAGACGTCCATAGGCAGGAGAAGCTGTTCCAGCCCCCCAGCTCTCCTATAAACCTCCAGGAAGAACAACTAGCTTCTTACTGTAGGCGGAGCGCTGTCTGTCATCATTCCCCTCTGGTAAAAGGCTTGGGTATTGGAAGATGAATGGCCTGAACTCTGCAGTGCCCCTCCCCTGGGGTGGCTGGTGACAGCTGGTTGAGGGGAAAGGGGAATGAGCCTGGAAAATTTGGCCCAGAGCTGAGAAACAGAGAACTCAGGAGGGGACTCACTGGGTGGTCCAGTAAGGAGCAGTCTGACCCTACTTGGCCATATAAGCTCTCTAAAGAAACGGGCCCAGACGCTTGCCTGCCTAGACCTATAAGTACAGAATCTGGCCATTCCCAGAGTGGAACCAGACTCAATGGCAGGTTGGGGACACAACCACAAGTCAGTGGTAAAAGCACAAAGTGGAGAGAGGTCAGGACTTACAAGTTTGGGAACTGGCACCCTCAAGTTGAGGGGTCTGCTATCCCTGTGGAATGGCCCCAGGGTCCAAATAAGGTCTTCTTCCCCTGGCTGGGAATGAGGGGGGACCCACACGACCACAGTCAGAGAGACCTCACAGAGGGTAAGAGGGACTTGGGGGGCAAGTAGAAAGTGAGGGCGGGGGCTGTGAAGATCAGCAGGAAAGCTGGGTCTAGCCGGGCGACAGCTCTCCACACCGGGGAGCTAAGGCCAGGGAAGGGCCCACAGGGTCTGCTGAGGAGGCACCTGGGGTCTGGCTAGAGAAGGCTGAGGAAGGACCTGCAGCCTGGGTCTCTGGAGGCAGGTAGCAGATAGCAGGCACATCAGCTCCAGGAGTCTGGGCCAGTGGCCTTGGCATCTCCTGGCCTCTCTGCCCCTTGGTTGCATCTGGGTCCTTAATGCTTCTTTTGAAAGGTTCCTACTTGTTCTTTGCCTGGTTCAGGGAAAGGGGCTGACTTGGAAGCTGGGCAGGGCCAGGGCAAGAGAGGAAGGAGCTGGGGCACAGGGAGCTCACCACTCTCTCCTTGTAGACGATGTACTTCAACCACTTGAAGTCCTGCCACTTGAAGCCAGCGAGGACAAAGAGAGAATCACGTTCATATTGCTCAGGCCGCTGCATGGCACCCTCAGGGTAGGTGATGCGCAGTGTAGTTTTGCTGCCCACGTCCTTCTCAAAGCCTTTCACTGGTGCTGAGTTCAGTCTGCAGAGAGTGGGCCCAATCAGAGACTGCCTTGGGCTCACTGCATGTGGTCTGTAGCCCTGTGTGTGGGGAGGCACCATGACCCCAGAATACCCCAGGTGCAGAGGATAGGGAGCCCAGGCCACCTGGTGCCACCTGGCTTTCCATTCCAAAGCCTTCCAACCCAGGGTTCTTCTTGAGGCTTCTACTGACCTCCAGCCCAGTGGGCCAGATGGACAGACAGTTCTCAGTGGGCTCAGGGACCAGGACATGAAGGTGCCTGAGGCACTGCTTTGAGGAGCTCACCTGACCACAATGTCATAGTCATCGATTCGTGACCCCAGAGACTTGTTGGCAAGGACACCTCCATTGCCCACGATGATGCAGCGGCGGCAGCTGAGGCTGAGGGGACAGACGCAGAGACCTCTGGAGAGCTGTCCACCAGGTCTCCTCTCCCCCTGCCCCTTTGGCCCCTGACCCCATGCCCTTGGCCAGGCACGGGCTGGGACAGAGGAGGCAGACCAGTGAGCTTCTGGCAGCATTTCTGAGAGGCCGGAACCACACTGCAGAGAGCTGGGCCACTCAGGGCTCTCAGATACCCCTGGTCCCTGACACTTCTCCAGGGAAACATGGGTGTGGAAGGGGCTTGGGCACTAGCTCTGGGGTGGTGAGGAAGGAGCTCTGGTAAGATGGCATTCTGGGTTAAAGACTCCCCAAGGGTTAGTGGGTTTGGGTCGCCTTCAGGGGAGAGGGAAAAGTGGGCTGAGCTTGAGGCCTACGCTAGAGAAGCAAGAACAGAGGAATGAGCCTGGAGGCTCCAAGACTCAAGGCTGGACTTATTTTTAACTCAGAAGCCCCCATGCACCCAGTAGCCACCTGAGAACCCTACTCATTTTGCTTCTCGCACCTCTGACCCTGGGGCTTCCCCCACCTAGGGTCTGTTGCCTTCAGAGCTGTCACTGCCTCCTGGATTTAAGCCCCTTCAGCTGCCCCAGCACCCAGCCACTCAGTCCCAGTGCTGAGCTGATTCCAGCCCAGGACGTTCAGTTCTTACCCTCGGATCTCTGCTGCCTGAAGACTGAGATGTCTTGCCAACTGCTTATAGCCCACGGGGGTGGCCAGTCCAGTGCGGTGGCCCCACCTCCCTGCTCACCCACCCCAGTGTGTACGCGTGTGTGGGTATGCTGGAGAATCTGCCCAGGTCCAGGGAAGGCCAGCTGGGCCTCAGCCCCTCCGCACACGCTGGGCAGCCGAGGGGCAGGATAATGGGCAGCGAGTGGCTCACCTGTCCAAGGCAGGGGTCAGGCGGTACTCTTTGGTGACGGACAAGATGGCTTTGATCAGATTATCTGTGGACAGAGGAGGGAGGCAACTGTTAGAGGGTCGCTTAAGGGTTCCCATGAGATGTTTGCCGATGAGCCGATTTGAAGGCACATGGTCCTGGGGCTAGGGTGGACGTGAAGGTTGGGGAGGGAGCTCCGGACACAAGGCTGGGCCACTGGCCTAACTTTCTCCCTGAGATAGGAGATGGAGGCAGGAGAAGAGGCGGCACACACATCTCTGCCTGGAGCCAGCCCCCGGCACCCGCGCACAGCTCCTTCCTCAGGCTTCCCTGGCCCTTCCTTGGCAGTCTCGGCTGGCTGTCAGAGGCTCTGCCATCAGGCCCTGGGACATGTGCCCCCAGGTGTGGGCCTTGCCTGGGAGCTGGGGCATCTCAGTGTCCCCCAGAATGGCAGTGCTGGTCAGAGGCAGAGATCACGTGCTCACTTCTGTGCCCCCACCAAGCAGACACCAGGAAGCAAACAAGGAGCCAACCAGTGGTGAAGAGCTGGAGTGCTCCCAGCCAGCTCCCCGGGTCAGGCCACTCCGCCTCATTTTCTGATACCATCTTCCCCTCCCTTCCTCCCTCTAACACTGCTGACCTCTAATCCTGTTCTTGCCAGGCTGTCTCTACCTCCTTACCTCTTCAAGCCCTGTGGCCTGGCATCTGCCCACCTGCACTCCGCTCAGGCTACCCCTCAGCAAGGGCCCTGTGACCTCTGTGCTCTCAGATCCTGTGACCATATTCAGACCTCATTCTTCTTGACCTCTCTCTGGTTTTGGCAGTGATGACTGCTCTCCTTTCAAACTCTGGTATAATGAGAGCATTATAATATAACAGATAATGATATCAGCCTTGGACTCAAATCCTGGCTCTGCTGCTTATGAGCTCTGTGACCTCCGATAAATTGCTTACGTTCTTTGAGCTTTAGTTTCCTCATCTTCCAAATGAAGATGGTAATTCCTGCTGTGCAGAATTGTTAGGAAGGTAAAAAGGTAATGTACGTAAAGACCTAAAGATAAGTAAGTCGGTACAATCACAGTGAAAAGTATCTTAATATCAAGTAAAGATGTAGCTGTGGGCTTCCCTGGTGGCGCAGTGGTTGGGAGTCTGCCTGCCAATGCAGGGGACGCGGGTTCGAGCCCTGGTCTGGGAGGATCCCACATGCCGCGGAGCTACTGGGCCCGTGAGCCACAGCTACTGAGCCTGCGCATCTGGAGCCTGTGCTCCGCAACAAGAGAGGCCACGATAGTGAGAGGCCCGCGCATCGTGATGAAGAGTGGCCCCCGCTTGCCACAACTAGAGAAAGCTCACGCACGGAGACGAAGACCCAACACAGCCAAAAGAATAAATAAATAAATAAAGTGTAAAAAAAAAAAAAAGATGTAGCTGTGCATAGACTAACATCTTGCAACTCTACTCCTAGGTGGAGAGCATCAGAAAACTCACACATTTGTTTAAGGAGACTTGTACAAGAATGTTCATTGCAGAACTGTTGGTAATAGCGAAATGTTGGAGGCAACCTAAAAGTCCACTGTAGGAAAATAGATTAAATGTGGTACATGGAATACTACACAGCAGTTGCAAAATCAATGACCTAGAGTTATGTGTACCAGTACAGACACACCTGAAAAGCGTAAGCAAAAAAATCAATTTGAAAAATACACACACACAAGTACGATATACAATACTGTTTGTAAAGTTCAAAAACATGCAAAAACCATGCCATATTTTAAGCAGATATATAAATATGCTGTAGAAATATATAAACAGGCATGGAATGACAACCAGGATACTGGTCTCCTGGAGAAGGCGGGGAACGGAGGGGGAAGGGCTACACAGAGCTTGAGTCGTATCTCAAGTTTTATTTCTGAAGCTGGGTACAAGAGTACGTGGGTGCTCATTATATGAGTTTTTATGCTTTTTTTATATGCCTGAAATACTTCATGTAAAGAAAGGATGCCTCTGAAATTAAACACAGCAACCTCATAATTCTTTTAAAAGATGGACTGGACGACACTGTCAGATGCAGCCAAGATGTCAAGTTAAGGACTGAAAAGTATCCTTTGGATCTCCTGGGGGCACTGAGCAGTTTCACTGAAGTGGTGAGGGGAGAAGATATTCTTCAAGAGTAAATGGTGAGTAAGAGGAGACAGGTGGCACGGGCAATCTTTCTAGAAGTCGAATGAGAAAGGGTAAGGAAACAAACCTTTAAGGAAATGTTCTGTACTAAGTGCCTTCAGATACACTTTATGGTGGGCCTCGGGGAAGGTCACAGGTCCCTTCCTTTTCCCACCTCCAATTTCACCTCTAAGGAAAAGCATATTGCTGCTAACTGGCCAAGGCCAAGGATATGGATTGGGTTTTTGTTTTCTAGGAGGGGAACCTTTAGCAGAATGGTCATAAACTATGGGGTGCTTTTTCTTGCTGGATGATGGGCTCTGTATCAGCCTTTCCTGCCCTTCATAGCTTAGCAGGATCAGAATATTGAGTAAGGATTTAGGAGAAAAGTTAGGCTGCTTGGCTACCTGCACCCATGAAAAAGGAGTTCTTCATGTGGTTCAACCCAACCCATGAGATTTGTCCTTGGAGGTTGAAGGTCAAAGCTCCAGTTCAAGAGTATCCTTTTGCTGGCCACTGTCTTCTTTTCAGGGAGGGGTGGGCCGGCTACGTAGAGGGTTCAGGCGTTCTTGAGTCTGCTGGCCAAATGATATCACCCCTTTAACAGTTATCTTATTTAATTCTGACCACAACCTAATACAGTGGTATTATTCTCTCCATTTAACTGATGAAGAAACTAAAGCAAAACATGTTAGTAACTTGTCCACGGTCACAGCTAATAAAGAGGTAGTACTGGGACCGGATCCTTCTATGTCTGACGCTAAAGCTGAAACCCTACCATGCCATGAAATAGGGCAGGAACTTGACATGGAAAGAGAACTGTTAAACTCTCAGGGATGGGAAAGTCTTATGTCAGGAACTGCATGGGTGAGGTCCTTGAGGCAATAGAAGGGGACAGTTCTGAGAGTATAGGGGGAAAGGTTAGCCTTGGACAGGATAAAAAAGGACTGGAGGGGAGGCTAGGTTAAGGTGAAAAACATCAGGAGGGGATGATGGAGGGCCCTGGGGGCAGTCGTCCGGATGGCCTCTATTTTCTCTGGGATTTCCCCCCTCATATCTAGTCCTCTAGCACTGCTGTCTCTGGCACCCCTTTTGTGTGATCTCACAGCACAGTGTTCTTCCCTCATCAGAGTCCTTACTGCACTCCAAGTACCTGTGTCTGCATTAGACCGGAGCTTTCTGAGGAGAGGAACCACATCTGTCTACTCCACTGTTGTGTACCTAGCCCCTGGCAAAGTGGTGGTTTCTGAGTAAACATTCCACTAAAGAAGTAAGAAAAAAGGAAGGTCAGGAAAGAGGGAGAGAAGGTAGGGCATTGTTGAGAGGGGTGGATTCCCAGCAGGGAGACTTCTGAGGGTACAGCCCTGTCCTGACACTAGGGAGACAGCTTGGGGGATGAGATGTTAATGTAAAGTGGGGCAGGGTTCCCAACATACCTTGACCTTTGATCCCAAAAGGCGGCACAAATTCCCGGATCCTAGCCCACTTGCGGAAGGAGTCATCCAGGAACATGGGTGCTGGCTTGGAGAACCTGGAATACAACAGGGCTGTTGAGAGTCCCAAAGTGCACTAGGCTGCAGTGCTAAATGGCTTTCTGTCCATCTGCCTTGGCTGTGGATCCGCCAGAAGCCATCCTCCATGTTCCAGCATCTCCTCCCCACTCCAGCCTGCACATTGGGTAGCTGCTGTGCGGGGTCTGACAGGTCCTGTTCAGTGGAGCCTGAGTGTGGAGGAGCAGGCCTGGCCAGTCCTTATATGGCCAGCTGTAGGAGTGGAGAGGCAAGATGCACTCAGCAGGATCAGCACCTCAGAGCGGGAAGCTCTCTGGCAGGTTATCCACATGTGCATCCATCAAACAGTCACTGCTGCCCACGCTGTTCCTGCAATCTGGGAACACGGAGATGAGACACTGTCCAGTGAGCAGAAAAATACCCCAAAATACAGCCCGTGCAGAGAGACAGAATTTGGGAGAGAATGCTGGGAGGTGGACCACCCAGGGTGAGGAGGAAGGAGAATTCACGGTGGGAGGGCAAAGCAGGTGAACAGCCATAGGAGTTAGAGGTTTGACAGAAGAAAAAAAATCACAGTATCCTGCAGCTGGGAGGCAGGGCTGAGGGGAGGCTTCAGACAAGCAGAAGTCTGAGCACTTTTGCTGGCAGAGAGGAGGACCGAGGGAACACCAAGCTCCACAGGAGGTGGCGGAGGGACAAGGAGTTTACGGGGAGGGGGAGTTTTGGTCTGGAGGAAAGATGGGAGGGAAAAGGGGGAGAGAAGGAGTCATGCGGCAATGCCAAGTTGTGGAGAGAAAAGGCAAGCCTTGCTCTTCTTGGGAAACCGAGGAATGGGCAGGGCAGGGGGGAGGCTGGGGGTGGGGGATGGCATCAGAGGGATGCAGAAGGAAGTGAGGGCAGAGTGAGAAGGGACAGGAGGAACCAAGCTCTTCAGAGATGCTTGGACAGCACGACTTCACTTGGAACCTAGCACCCTGATTTTGAGACCTTTCAGGGAACCTAGCAGCCCGGGAGATGGCCAGCACCTGGTCACCTCCTGTGTGTTGACCTTGTTGCGGGGTGTGCTTAGGGCCTTCCTGGCTGAGAACGAAGGTGTGGAGGCCTAGGCCTCTGTGGCTGACTCTTGTTTCTAACAGCCTGAATCAGCCCACTGAAAAACTGAAGACTGGAGAAGGGGGCCTCCCAGCCCAGAAGCTAGAACTCACCGCCCCCCAATGAACTCTAACCTCAGCATCCATTTCTCATTCCCATCATCACTAACACCATTACAATCACCAGACCAGGGGGAATAACAGCAGTAATCACTTGGAGGTCTATCATTACTAGAGATTTTGAAGTGAACTTGAAAGAGGCAGAAAACTTTCAACGCTGCTCCCTCCCCATCCCTTGCTGCTAGGAAGAAACTGTCAACACATGATAGCGTGGGAGGGCTATTCCTGCACAGCGGCTTTCTTCTGGGCTTCTGAGTTAGCACACTTCTCCTCTGTGTAGAAGGGTCACTCGTGTTTCTCATACCCAGTACACACAATCTAAGTGAATTAATACATTTGATGTTTTACCAGAGGCCCCGAGGATTCTGACCAGAGTCCACAAGGTCCCTGGATAAACCTGGGGCAAGAACCTCTCCTGTGTCAGGACTGAGCTTATGAAAGTTTTGCAGTTTCTCAGTCAGGCATGGACATGATTTTATCTGCCTCCCAATACGTACTGCATGTCATATGCTAGCAAAATCTCCTAAGATCTAGCCAAATGGTCTCAACACATTTTTTCCTTGTCTTCTCTCTTCCCCCATCTTTTCAGCTGATGAGAAAGTTCATTATATTAATTTTTACTTAAATCACCCCCCCCCCCTTATTGGGCTTCCCTGGTGGCACAGTGGTTAAGAATCCGCCTGCCAATGCAGGGGACACGGGTTCAAGCCCTGGTCCAGGAAGATCCCACAGGCCGCTGAGCAACTAAGCCCGTGCGCCACAACTACTGAGCCTGCGCTCTAGAGCCCGCAAGCCACAACTACTGAGCCCATGTGCCACAACTACGGAAGCCTGCATGCCTAAAGCCCGTGCTCTGCAACAAGAGAAGCCATCGCAATGAGAAGCCCGCGCACCGCAAGGAAGAGTAGTCCCCCCTCGCCACAACTAGAGAAAGCCCATGCGCAGCTACAAAGACCCAACGCAGCCAAAAATAAATAAATAAAATAAATAAAATTTTTTAAAACCCCTCATTTTTGGTGCTTATAAAGTGTTAATTTTGGAAAAAAATACAGATAGGCGCGCACACACACACACACTTGTGTGTACAAGTAAAAAATACTCATAATCCTACAACACAGAGACAATTAACCTTTGGTATATATCCGTACTGACTTTCCTTTTCCCATATTATTTTTTAGATTGCTCTGTAGACTACTTTTTTCACTTTATAATATTATGAAAATATTGCTATGCAAACGGACAGAACAAAAACCATAAGCGGCTGGTAACCCGATTAAAAATGACTTCCCAAAATCAAATGTACAAGGATACACAAATGAAAAAATACGCTGAAACCATTTGATTTTATATTTATATCTCTTTTCTCATAAGCTGATATCCTTGTTTATAGTGATAGTAACATAATTAATTATTTGCTTTATCCTAATATATCCAAATATAGATACATATATAAAATATGTAGAATAGTTTCAGAATAAAAACACCAGTATTATTACTAATACTACCATTACTAAAAATGATTTAGGGAATACCCCACTAGAGAAATACAGATAAATTACTTTGCTTTTGCAGAATTATTTTGGAATAATCCTGCTGAGTTTACTTCATCAGCAATACATAGTTAAGTTCATTTGTTTCATTTTGCTTTTGCTTCTAGAGTTTGCTTACCCCTCATATTAATTTAACTTTGTTTTATGATGATATAAAACTATAGAATTCCAAAATTAAATTCACAAAGCAAGATATATTCAGAGAAGTCAAACTTTCATTTCTGTGTCCGACTCCTGTTACTTCTATTCCCATATAGTATTCATTTTTATTAGTTTTTATTTTTTCCTTTTTTTTTTTTTTTTGGTATAAGCAAATACATAATGTGTGTATGTGAATTCCTATTCCCTTCTTTTTCTTCTTCTTCTTTTTTTTTTTAAATTGGGGTATAGTTGCTTTACAATGTTGTGTTACTTTTTGCTGTATAACGAAGTGAATCATCTGTATGTATACATATATCCCCTCCCTCTTGGACTTCCCTCTCACCCTCTACCTCCCATCCCACCTATCTAGGTCACCACAGAGCACTGAGCTGAGCTCCCTGTGCTATATAGCAGGTTCCCACTAGCTATCTGTTTTACACATGGCAGTGCACATATGTCAATCCCAATCTCCCAATTTATCCCACACCCCACAGCCCGTGTCCACATGTCTGCGTCTCTATTCCTGCCCTGTAGATAGGTTCATCTGTACCATTTTTCTAGATTCCCCAAATATGCGTCAATATACAGTATTTGTTTTTCTTTCTCTGACTTACTTCACTCTGTATGACAGACTCTAGGTCCATCCACATCTCTACAAATGACCCAATGTTGTTCCTTTTTTATGGCTGAGTAATATTCCATTGTATATATGTACCACATCTTCTTTATCCATACATCTATATTCAATAAAAAGGTAACATATACAGTTTTACCTTTTGATTTTTTTCACTATACAATATATCCTGGTAATTACTGCATAGCAGTAGAGGTATATACTTGATTATACTCCATTATGGTTATGTACATATATCATTCAATCAGTCCCCTGGGTGGTTTCCAGTCTGTTGTAGAGTAGGTACCACTAACAGTGGTTACAGTGAATAACTTCATGCATATATCTTTTCTATTTGCCAATGTATCTTTGGAATAGATTCCTAGAAGTGGGTTTACTGATCAAAGGGAAAATGCATATATATAATTTTGCTCCATATTGCCAAACTCCCCTCCACCAGGATCACACCATTTCACATTACCCACCAGCAACAAATGACAGTGTCGTTTTCACCACAGCCTCACCAATAGAGTATACTGTCAAACATTTCAATTTTGCCAGTCTGACAGGAGAGGAACAGTATCTCAGTGTGGTTTTAATTTGCATTTCTTTTACTATGTGTGGAATTGAACACTGTCTTATATATGGAAGGGCCATTTGTGAGTTTTTCTATGAATTTTGTTTATATCTCTTGCCCATTTTTCCAAAAGGTTATGGGTTTTTTTCTTCTTTTTCCCCCTAGCTTTATTATGATATAATTGACTATAATTGATATATAACACTGTATAAGTTTAAGGTGTACAACATGTTTTCATACACATATGTGACAATACGATTACTACTATAGCATTAGCTAACAATCTTCTCTTTTTTTTTTTAAGCTCTTTATATATTAAATATATAAACCCTCTGAGATACAGTTACAAATATATCTCTATTGAGGTATAAGTTGAGTTTATTTATTTACTTGGCTTGTGGTGTTTTCCTTTCTTGCTTTCTTTTTCCCCCTTTTTTACAACAGATTTTTTAAAAAAGTGTAGTCAAAGGGCCCTGGCAGTCAAGTGGTTAGGACTTGACGCTTTCACTGCCGAGGGTCCAGGTTTGATCTCTGGTCGGGGAACTAAGATCCAGCAAGCCGTGCAGCGTGGCCAAAAAAAAAAAAAAAGTCGGGACTTCCCTGGTGGCGCAGTGGTTAAGAATCTGCCTACCAATGCAAGGGACACAGGTTCGCGCCCTGGTCCGGGAAGAACCCACATGCCGTGGAGCAACTAAGCCCGCGAGCCACAATTGCTGAAGCCCATGCGCCTAGAGACCTGCTCTGCAACAAGAGAAGCCACTGCAATGAGAAGCCTGCATACCACAACGAAGAGTAGCCCCCGCTCGCCAAAACTAGAGAAAGCCAGTGCGTAGCAATGAAGACCCAACACAGGCAAAAATAAATAAATTTTTTTTTAAAAAAGTGTCGTCAAATTTATCAATCTTTTCCCTTATTGATTCTGGGTTTTGAGTTTTAGTTTAAAAAGTTTTCTTCATTCCCAGGCTATAGCTCTTTCCTGGTTAGAATCCCATCCACCTCTTTAGTCTCTCTCTTGCCAGGATGCTATACCCTCTTGTTCCATTGTGTTTTTGTCCCATCCATAAGGCAAAACCCAATCAGAGATTAATCGAATCCTACACTCTTGCACTTTATATACTCAAAGTGCTGCTAGAAAAAACACACACACACAGACTGGTACCACTACAAACTCATGGACTGAGCCTTAGTTGGATCCTCACCTTTGCTCAGTAGCTATTCCAAACCTTCTCCACTCTCCATAAACTCTCTATCCTTTTCCAACTTTATCTAAGCAGATATCTCTTCTTTTTTCTCACTTCACAGACAAAACCAAGCCAATCAGGTAGGAACTCCTTCAGCTTCTTCCTTCCTTCCCCCACCCTAGACCCATCAAAGCTGATCTCTCCATCACACTATGCAGCCCACTCCTGTTTGTTTCCCCCTAAGCATACAGCAAGCTCAGGTCTCTCCTACATGAAAACAAACAAACAAACTCAATACACTTTCCTGACCATGTACCCAGGCTACCAGTCTCTCTCTTTATCCTTTCATGGCAAAACCTCCATAAAGAGCAGTGGATATTCTGTCTCAACTTCCTCATTTCCTATTCACTCCTTGATCTACTGCAATCTGGATTTTATTCCTGAGACTAGTTGTGTCCTACAAACTATGCACTATTTGTAGCTCCCTGAACGTGCCAGTCTTCATGCATTTACACATGCAGTCTCCGCCTGAAACGTACCCCCTCTCACCCTTCCCTGTATTCCCCAATCCCTTCCCTCTCTATTTGCCTGGAAAATCCCTTCTCATTCCTTAAGTTCAGATGCTGCTTCCTCTGGACAGCCTTCCCCCAGGAGGTGGCTCAGTGCCTGCAGAGGCCTTGGAAGCTGAGCGGGGGGGTGCCATAAACAACAGGAAATGGGGTGTGGTGATGGTAGAGGTGGTGTATGTGTGCGTCTCTGTGTTAATTCTGCAGGCGGTCTGGGCAGAGCCCCATGCTACACCTGGAAGAGAATTCAGGGGCTTCTGTCCAGAGACCAGTGTGCCAGTTTGGGGGCCCAGCCAGGGTGGAGGTGGCCCTTGAGGTGCAGAATAACTGGCCAGACTAGCAGGGGTGTGCGACGCCTGATCTGCTTGCCCTGGCCAAGGGGGTAGCGGGGGCAGGGTGGGGCAGGCTCCAGCAGACAGGCCCCAGCCCGCCAGCTCTGCCAGCTCTGCCGATAGCCCCAGCACACAAAGCAGCCTTGGGATCAGGTTTCAGGAGGGTGTGTGTGAGTGTGTGAGAAGGAACAGGGGAAGGAGGAGGCAGAAGTTGCACGGGGACCTGTGCGTCTTTTCTTCTTGGATCCTAGAGCATAGCAATGTGGAGAGTTGAGGCTCTAGGAGGGTACATGCTAAGGGTGGGTCTGACCCCTGTGCCTCTCATAACAAGGCTGGACCCCAGGACCCATGAGGCTGCCCTGCCCACAGGCCTATAAACTGAGAGAGGACGATGACTCGGCACGATGGTCAGTCTGCCAGCCAGGATGGGCAACCCAGGACCCCCAAAAGGGATTTCTTAGTTTCCAGCAGGAAAGCTAACTGAGTCTTACTAACTGGGAGGGGAGTAGTTCTTTGTGGGTACCAGCAGACCCAGAGTAGGATCTTTCTCTTAGTACCCACCATCCCAACTGAAAAAGGTGCCTCCAGATGTGGGTTTGCTGGGTTAGGGCAACACACAGTTTCAGCTCTCCATCTGTGCCTGTTTGGTTGTGTGGCCAGCCTTCTGGCCACAAGAGCCCAAGCAGCTCAGGAGACAAGAGGAAGGCAGAGCCCAGTAGTGGGTCCTGAGACCAGGGGCCACAGCACATCAGTCTGCCAGATTCAGCCACAGGCCTTGGCCCAAAATGAGTGAGACTGTCATCCAGTAGGGTGAAAGCCAAACCCCAGAGATCCTCCTTTCTAGAACCTGCTCTGGGAAGTGGTGGGGTGGATGAAGCAGGGGGACACACGTTTTCTAGAATCTACCTGTTCTTGTTTGGGATCTCGCTGTGGCAGCCCCACCATAAACGGCCCTGCACAGTAAGACCTGGTATATGTCCAAGCAAACAGGATAAGCACTTTGCCAATGCCTTGTCCAGCTTATGTCTTGCTGCCACTTCTCTTGCTGACCCACCTGAACGGGTCCCATGCGAGAGCAGGAGTCTGAGGAGAAAGGGTCATGAATATGCAGGGCAGGTGGGTCTACACCCTGCGAGAAGAGGCAGAGAAGACAAACAGCAGGTATCAACCAACAAGTACCGTTCCAAGCAAGAGCATGAAGTGCCTGCCTTCAATCCTATGCAGGACCAGATGGAGCTGGAGGACGCAGCCCCATCCAACAACTGCTTGCCTACTCGGGGTCAGGTTCCGTGCTGAGTGCTGGCTGGGGACCTAAGGTAAACTAGCTTTGGTTCTTCTCCTCAGGAGCTAATGGTAGACACAGGTAAACAAATAACCATAAGAAAATAAGTCTGCACATCCTGTGTTTTGGAATAGGGAGGGGTATAAAGGTCTCAGACCAACTTAGGGGTATAGCAAAATCTTGAAGGAGATGATGACAAAACCAAGCTGAGCCTTGGAAGACAAGTAAATGTGAGCCTCTTGGAGCATGGTGGGAAGGGTATTCAAGGAGGAGGGTCGTGCAGACAACGGCACAGAAGAGAAGAGAACCAGAAGCAACCCTCCCTTCGAGACAAGGAGAGAGACTGCTAAAGCTGCCAGGGTGGAGCAGCACCTGCCAAGGGCAGGGGAGCTTCAGCCTGGCCCCCCACCCGGTGACCTGCCCTCTAGTCCCCCCCAGGCAGGCACAGCAATGTGTGAGGAAGGCCCGAGTGGGCGAGTGCATTCTGACTGGGTGTAAACATAAGGCAGCTGAGGGGCAGGCTCTGCACAGAGGGAAAAGGCCGGGGCAGGGCGTGCATCAGCGCAGCCAGGGTTGGCCTGATGCCCTGAGGCAGTGTCAGAGCCAGTTTCAAGGTGGACCATCACTGGCATCTTGGGGCACTCAGTTCGTGCTCTTTCTCGTTAGCACCTTGCAGTGGATATCTGCGTCCCTTCCCCCCTTCTTCTGTAAAGCACCTACTTTTCATTCCATATGGTCCTAGTTGAGCTGACCCCCACCACGGCTGCTGGGATGGGCGCATGGTCCAGGCTGGCCAATTAAGATACTTCACCCCTCAGAACCATAGTAACTGGCTCAACAATGGGCACCTGATCCAAGTGGGATGAATCAAATTCTTCTCTGGGATTTAATATTTGGACACTAGGGTATATGGGAGTTTCTCTTTTTCTCCGAGATAGTGAGCTGTAAAGACCATATAAGCCTAGAACAGTGCTTGTGCAAACCATAGCCCAGAGGCCAGCTGCCTACTTGTATAAATAAAGTTTTATTAAAACACAGCCACACTCATTCATTTACCTAATGTCTATTGTTGCTTTAATGTTATAACAGCAGAGTTGATTAGTTGTGACAGAGAATATATGGCCTGCAAAGCCGAAAATATTCACTATCTGGACTTTTAAGAAAAAAAATTTGCCACCCCTGGGCCTAGAACTGCTGGAGCCATCTTCTGTGGCTACACAGAGAAACTGTCTACAGCACAGTCAAACCCAGGGAAAGCAGAGCCAAGACGTGGGGAGAAAGACACTGTTTGAGTCCTAGTTCAGGTGGGCCTGAAGATAGTTCAGCCCTGAACTTAACAGGTAAGTAAGCCAATCAATTTCCTTTTTGCTTGAATTAGTTTGATATGGATTTCTACCGACTACAACAGCTACTAGAGGAAAAAGTTTAAGCTCTTTCGTCTGGTTTACAAAGCCCCTGTGATCTGACTCTCCTGTGTCAACCTCCCCGCCTCAGATACCCCCTCTCTTCTCCTCCCTTTCCCTAAGCTCTAGCCATATCCAACTACTTATAGATTCTAGAATCTGCCAGGCTCTTTAACACCTCCATGCCTTTCCACTTGCTGTTCCCTTTGCCTGGAATTCTCTTCCCCTTCTCATTTGCATGCTGAATTTCTGCTCCTTCTTCAGCCCAACTCCAGCGTCTCTGCCTCTGCACAGGTAGGGTCTTCCCTGAGCCACACAGGGCTGACGGAGCCTCTCCAGGTCCCCACTGTTCTCCGTGTACCTTCCTGGCACTGACTGCACACTAATGTGCCTGTTTCCTCCCCGGCACACAGCCAGGATGCAGCAGGTGCTCCGTAACTGACTGCTGGCTGGAAGAGGGAGGAGCGCTCAGGGTGACCGGTTCCACAGTGTGGATCTCCCTGGGTCAGTGCAGGTGGAGGTTCTGCTCACCTGCGGAGCTCTGAGGACCGCCTTGTGCGGCACATCATGGACACTTTGATCTCCCTGCTCCGAAGGGCCAGGCTTCCAGTGATGTCCTTACTGTTTCCTAGTAAACCCCTCCTGGTCTGAAATACTGCCAGCTGCTGCCCCTTCGCCTGCTTAGGGACTTTGGCCACATCTGTGTCCAGACAGGCTGGAGCCACATGCATGACGCGTATGACAGGCAGGGAGGCCTGCGATGAAGGAGGCTCTCAAGGGGGCAGTGCCTGGGCTCCTGCTGACAGGGTTCCCATGACTGCTGACAGCCTGTACCCAGCGTGGACCAAGGAGGAAGGGAAGGGGCCCGACTTCCTGGTAAGGGGATGGGAGAGTGGGAAGGCGAGGAGAGAACGGCGAGCTGAGAAGCCGCTACGAGAGGCAAGCACACCTCCCCCAGTGACAGCCTGGACAATGGCCAGAATGTCTACAGAGGCCATTTAACCCAGAGCCCAAGGACACGATCCAATCCCCAGTGTCCACCCTCCAGCTCTCCAATATGTGCTAAGCCCCAGCCTATCCCAGGTACCGTGCGAGTCACTGGGAATACGACAATAAACAGCTCAGAGTCCCAGCTTCGTGATTAATGGATGAGGCAGCCAAATACACGTAGAGGCGATAGTGAAACATATGACAAACGCCACAATAATGAGAGTAATAACAGCAGTTTATAGGTACTGAGCTCTTGCAATGTTCCAGACACTGTCCTAAGTGTTCTACGCTTGTCGTCCTATTTCATCCACACAAGAGCCTCATGGGTCGGCACAAGGTACATCCATACTTTTACTTATGGCACTGCCTTCGGGATACATGAAAGTCACTGGACCCTTCGGGAAGCGCGCCATCAGGGATGGAGAGGGCAAAACCAGACGACAGGGCGTTGCGCAGGGAGAAAAGCGAGAGTGTTTGAGAGAGAGGAGGTGATCTCTGTAGAAACGTGATAGTGGAGGAGAGGACAGAAAGGGACCGGGAGCTGGTGAGCGAAGCAGGAGGCAGAGACCCGAGCCTGCTTGTACTGGGGGAAGGAGCCCGCAGAGAAGGCGGAGGGAGGGGGTGCGAGTGACAGAGAGGCAGCAGTGAAGAGGCCCCCAGGAGGCGAAGGGGACCGGATCAGAGTACGGGGAGAGGGACACAGAGGGCAGGGTGCCTTTTCCCTGGGAAAAGTGGGAGCACGCGAGGGTGGCGACCCTGATAGGTGCACTGGGAGCTGGGGGAACCTCATTTCTCCAGGGAATCTCTAGGGTTTGGGATTACGAGTGTGCAGGTCTGGACTGTAGGAACTGATGAGTGGGAGCGGTTTGAAGCAGTCACTGTGGTAAGTCAACCAGGGACGGGACTGCTGAGCAGTGCTGAGCACTGGCAGAGGCTGAAGACCAGGACGCCACTGTGGGGCCAATACATGTATTCGTGTGTCTCTGTTAACAGTTCAGCAGCCCAGAAACAGAGGCAGGAAAAGTGGCTGGATCAATTTCACCAAGTTTGGGCACTGCTTTATAAGGTGAGCTGGAAGGACAGGAGCGTGACAGAACTCAAACAGATGGTGAGAATACCAATGATGATGGATAGGGCCGTGGTGGAGGGGTGGTGGCTCTGGCTTTGATGGTGAGGAAGGCCAGGCCAGTGCAGTTGATCAAGAGAAACCTAGGAGTCATTCTTTTCTTTTTTAGTCCCATTTGCCCTGGATCATCACATTGTACAAAGAGAAACAGCTATTTTATAAACAATCCTCTCTATCTTGCCAGTTGGATGGAGTCATTCTTGACTCATTTCTTTTTCCTGTCTGTCTCTCATCTGGGTCATCAGCAAATCCTGTTACTCTCTAAACATAATGTGAATCCCTCCACTTATCTCTGTCTCCGCTGCTACCACCCAGGTCCAAATCATCACCTTGTGGCTGCTGAAGTGGTCAGTGACCAGCTTCTGCTCTGGCCCCTCATTCCATTCTCTAGAAAGGCCAGAAGCATACTCCTAAATCATCAACCATATCATGACATTCCTCTGCCTAAAACCGTCTCACTGCCCTCTGAACAAAACCAAACTACAGATGACAATGACTAATCCTCCTCACCTGCCTCTCACCTCATTTCAGGTCCTCCTCCTGACTCACCCTGAAGCAGTATACATTGGCCTCCTGTCCAGTCCTTGAATACAACAAACATCACTCTGCCTCTAGACCTTTCCAGAACCCCTCTGGACCTTCCCGAGGCTGGCTCTTCGTTTTCATTCGGATCTCTGTTCAAATGTCACCTCTTCAGAGGTCTCCTCCGACCCCTCTGTCAAGGGTGGGTTTCCTCCTCCTGTCTCTATCAGTCACCTTTGTTTTATTTTCTTTGTAAACATTTGGCACCATTTAAAATTATCTTGTTCATTTGCTTACTCTCTCTCATGTGTACCAGTTTATTATAATTGGAGAATGCAGGCTCTGTGTGACTAGGGATCTGCCTATTTTGCTCACGGCCATATCCCCCAGCACCTAGAATTGTGCCTTGCATGGTAGGTAGGTGCTGAATTAATATTTATGAAGTGAGGTCAGAGATCTGCCTCCCACCAAATCTACAAAACCACTGGCATCTGCTCCACTTTTCCTCCTTTCCTCTTGATAACACTGAGGAAGCATCCACTCAGCTACTGAAGATCAACCTCTCCTCATGTGCAATGTCTTACTATGTCAATCAGAGTAGAGGGTGAAGTCCTTACAGGGGCCTACAAGGCCATCCATGATCCCAGACACCTCCCTCCCCCATCCACTACCATCCCTCTTCTCACTCCACCACAGCCATACTCCTTGCTGCCTTGGGGCCTTTACTGGAGCTGTTTCCTCTGCCTAGAACACTCCCCTCCAGATACTCAGCTGGCTAACTCCCTCACCTCCTTCCAGTCCGTACCCAAACTTTGCCTTTCCCATGAGGTGAACCCTGACCATCCTATTTAACACTCAACCTGCTCCTATCACTTTGCCATACTGTTTCTTTTTTCCCCACAGTATTTGTCTTGTTCTAATTTACTAAATAATTTGCTTATAAGTTGTTTATTGTTGGTGTTTCCCTATTAGTATAAAAGCTTCATAAAGGTAAGATCTTGAGATGAGGAGATTGTCTTGGATCATCCAGGTGGGCCCTAAATGCATTCACAAGTGTCCTTAAAAGAGAGAGGCACAGGGAGATTTTAACACATACAGAAGAAAAGGCAATGTGACCTCAGGGACAGAGACTGAAGCGATGCCAGCAGCCACCAGAAGCTGGAGGAGGCAAGGAACGGATAACCTCCCAGAGCATCTGGAGGGAGTGCAGCCCTGCTGACACCTTGATTTCAGCCCAAAGACGCTGATTTTGGACTTCTGGCTTCCAGAGCTGTGAGAGAATAATTTGTTACAGGAGCAAAAGGAAACTAATACAGGTACATTATTTTCTGAGCCCCATAGGAAAACAGAATTTCCAGAAGGGTTCAGCCATTTTTTTCTCTGCTCAGAAATGAGACAACATGACAGCGAATGAGCAGCAGCTGTGCTCTCAGATGAGACCCTCTACCTTCAGAGAAGGGGGCTGAGGAAGGCAGCCCGGGTGAGGGCACAGGGGCAGTTGTTGCCGACCACCACTGCTTACAGTCCCAGGAAGGACTGCAAAGAAAAGGCTGGAAAATGTGATTGTTTCAGGAGGGTTCAAGTTCCAAACATCCAGACGCCTATGTCCAACTGGTGGTTGCTGACCTCCATCTTACGCTCAGACCTATACCCTGAGTTCAAGTCTTACATGCAACTGCTTCTGAAACATCTTGCCTGAGATATTCCACTGGCACCTAGGTTCAACGTAATATTAAAAAGGAGTCTATTTTCTCCCCCTAAACTTATTCCTCTCTCTCTTTCTCCCTCTCTCTTCAGTGAAGAGCACCCAAGTCACAGACTGAGGAGCAACCTATCCGGCTATTCGCTGCCTCTAGGGCCTGAGCGTGACCTAACTGCTTCTCTCTGCAGGGAAGTGTGAAGGGCATGCCAACTGTGCTGGCCAGGGAAGTCTGAAGTCCTTGAACCCATGTGGCTGGATTTCATCACACTTCTCTTCACTGTCCCAGGGTGGGCAATACATTAATGCAGACTGCTCTTGGAATTTCCCATGCTGGTCCTTCTTGGCCCTAGCTGGGGGCTCTAGCCCTATGGGGAATACTCTCGCTACCTTCTTTAGTCCAGGGGCTCCAGCATTATTCTTGACTTTGGAGACCTTGGGTGAGGCTTCAGGGGCAGAATTCTCTCTCCCCAGACACCAGATCAATTGCCAAATGGAATGGGTCATGCTAGTGATAGATGGGAACCCCTGTCACAGTTGTATTGTCAGGATGCAAAGGGAGATTGTACTACAGTAAGAATTCCAGGCCCTGTACAAACACAGATGCTGCTACTCTCACTACTGCCGTTTCTCACCTCTACACAGATGTCCTGACCCCTGCAAACCCAAACGGTCCTATATCTGAATTCATGACAAGCTAAGAGGCACTCTGAGAGAGACTGCCTTATCACTGTGTATTATCTTTACCACACATGCCTAATACTTAGAATAGCACATAGCTTGTTGAAGGTAATCAATGAACAAATGAATAAACAGCCACAACAATGGGCCCTGCACATGGAGCAGGGATTTGTCACAGTCAAAAATCATTGTGCTGCAGCCTTCAATTTCCTCTTTCACCCGCATCCATCCTGAGCTCCCCTACTCTCTGCTGCACTCAGCACCCAATGGCCAACCAGCCAACCATCAGGAAGAGAACCAGAGACTTTCTGTAGGTCATTCTAGGGACCTTTCCAAGACATGGCACTGCTAATGCCTGGTACAGTAAAGGGTCCTGGAGACAAGCAAGCCCCAGCCCATCTTGTCCACTCCTTGGAAGATCTTTAGATGCTCCATATTATTGATAGTATTGACTTAGGCTCAAATCCCTAGCCTTTCCTGCCCTCAGTACCTTATGAGGGCCTCTGTGACTTAATCTCTTACATGTGACAGCCAAGAGCCTTAATTCTGATGCTTGTCTGGCTCTCTTCCCCCACGCTCTCTATGACCTTAGCTGCCTTTCTGATCTCTGGCAGCCCTGATGGTTGACTATCTATGGCCATAGACCGTTAATGATCCTTGTGTTTGGTCTAGCACCACCTTCCTTAGCGGTTCCCTCCCCCCTCAACTGCAGGCTCAGTCAAATATAAAGTGAAGAAGAGAAACTCTGAAGCAATTATCATCAGTCTCAATACCTATAGTGTATTCCTTCTTCAAAAAGCAGGAAACAGGAGTGATGAGCTTCCTTCTAAATCTAAACTGGTAAACTCAAAGGCAGACCTGCCTTGACTTCTTCTCCTCCAGTGATCTTACTCTCTACCTTACCTCAGCTATTTACTCCTAAATTATATCCTAGACCAGGCCATTACTAACTAAAGCTCTCTCTAATCTCAAACTCAAACTCCCAGTCTCTGACTGTCTCCACCTATCTATATGTCTATAGCTCACCTGCTCTTGTAGCAAAACTCCAACAATTCTTCAACATACTGGGATCTTCAAGCCATTGGTTCTACCATCTTTTCACTGTCCTTTACCTCCTTATGTTCTTACTGCTATTCTCACCTAGCTTAAATTCCAAGTCAAACAGTACAATCACCTCCTTGCATTCATCCTCAACTTCTTTGCTCCTCCCTCACTCAGCTGAAACACAGCTCTGGTTAAATTCCACTTGCTTCCTACTCTGGGCATGGACCTGCACAGATGAATGCAGCTGGCGAGAGAAAAATGCATGCTGGCTCGTCTCACCTTAAATTCAAGTGAGTGAAAGATACGGAAACAAACTAAGTGTCCATCGATGGATGAATGGATAAAGAAAATGTGATACACACACACACACACGAATATTATTCAGCCATAAAAAGGAACTAAATCTTGCCATTTGTGACAACATGGGTAGACCTTGAGGGTGTTATGCTAAGTGAAGTAAGTCAGACAGAGAAAGACAAATACCATATGATCTCACTTATATGTGGAATCTAAAATAAACAAGCAAACAAACCCAAGCTCATAGAAACAGAGAACAGACGGGTGGTTGCCAGAGATGGGGGGGCTGGGGTGCAGGCGAAATGGGTGAAGGGGGTCAAAATTCCAGTTATGAAATGTATGTCACAGCATGGTGACTACAGTTAATAAAACTGTATTGAGTATTTGAAAGTTGCTAGAGAGTAAATCTTAAAAGTTCTCACTACAAGGAAAAAAATTCTGTAATTGTATGGTGATGAATGTTAACTAGACTTACTGTAGGGATCATTTTGCAATATATACAAATATGGAATCATTATGCTGTAACCTGGAACTAATATAATGTTGTATGTCAATTACACCTCAATTAAAAAATCTCAATAGAGCTGGAAAAAAATTCTTAAAAAAAATTCAAGGGATTGAGGCCCTTAAACTGCCGAGCAATTGTCCTGTCGTTACTAGCCCCGTTATTCTCCCATTCCCCTAGATAACTATTCATACTTTCTTCTTTGCCTTCACATTTCCAACACCTCCTCCCTTATTCTTATTCTCAACAGATGATCTTGCTCATCATTGCACTGAAATATCTGAATCAGAACAGAACTTCTGCAGGCTCCGTACCACCACTTGTCTGCATTTGTGCCTACGATCTCTACTTTCTTTTCTCTTGGAAGTGTCCATACTCATAACTAAGGCCAACTTTTGTTCCCTAGACCTTGTCCCTTCCCAATAGCAAACAAATGTTATTTTTTTCCCATATTAAAAAAATATTTTCAAAAGCTTTAACACTTTCATTTTTCCAACTCTATGTTACAAAAAAAATTCAAACATACAGAAAAGTTGAAAGAACAGTACAGTGACCACCTAGATTCAGTTATCACGCATTTCTTTCTCTTTACCGAAACACACCTTGAGAAGGAGCTATCTACACTCGCCATTTCTTTCTTTCTTTTTTTAATTTTATTTTATTTTTACTGAAGTATAGCTGATCTACAGTGTCGTGCCAATCTCTGCTGTACAGCAAAGTGACTCAGTTATACACATAGAGACATGCTTTTTTCATATTCTTTTCCATTATGGTTTATCCCAGGAGATTGGATATAGTTCCCTGTGCTATACAGTAGGACCCTGTTGTTTGTCCATCCTGTATATAATAGTTTACATCTGCTAATCCCAAACTCCCAGTCCTTCCCTCCCCTACCCCCGCCCCCTTGGCAACCACAAGTCTGTTCTCTACGTCTGTGAGTCTGTTTCTGTTTTGTAGATAGGCTCATCTGTGCCATATTTTAGATTCTACATAAAAGTGATATCATATGGTATTTGTCCTTCTCTTTCTGACTTACTTCACTTTACACTCGCCATTTCTGATCATTCAAGGTCACTAATTACTTTCACGCTGCTAAATCTAATGGTCAATTCTTATTGACCTATCAGCAGAGTGACCATACAACATTCTGATTTGCCTGGGACCACCTTGGTTATATGTCTTATCCTGGAGTAACTATGAATAATATCCACTTTCGCTCTCAAAAGTGTCCTAGTTTGGACAATAATTTATACAATCACCCTACCGCCCAGCAACATATTATACAGTTAATTACTCCTCTTGAAATACTTGCTTAATTTGGCTTCCAGAATACCACATTTTCCAGACTTTGCTACTATCACACTGGGCTTTCCTCCTTTGCAGTTTCTTCCTCATCTCTGGCACCACTACATGTTGCTGTGCCCGAGGGCTCAGTCCTTGCTTCTCCCTCTTCATTCACTTATGTGACAGTCTCTTCCATTTTCACAGCCTACACCTTTCCCCTGCATGCCAGACTTGTATATCCCCTGCCTTCTCGATATCTCCATCTGGATGTCTAAGAGGCATCTCATGCTTTGCATGTTTAAACTTGAGTTCCTGATACTCCCCCTAAAACCTGCTCTTCTTGTAATCATTTCTCCATCTTGGTAAATGGCACCTTCATTCTTCCAGTTGCTCAGGCGAAACGCCCGAAGTCAGCCTAGATTCTTCTCTTTCTCTCATACCCACGTCTGAGCTGTCAGCAAACCTGTCAGCTCTCCCTTCAGAACACATCCTGAATGCGACAATTTCTTACTACCTCCACTGCTTCCACCGCATCTGAGTCACCAGCATCTCTCTCGTAGATGATTACAGTAGCCTCGTAATTGGACTCCCTGCCTCACAAGAGTCTCTCCTCATCAAGGCAGCCAGGATGATCCTCTGAAACCTAAGTTACTCCCTGCACAGGATCCTCCACCCTCATAATGATCTCCAGTGTCCGCATGCTGCAGACTTCTCTTAATGCTCTGACTTCATCTCCTATTACTGCCCGCTCCAGCAACATAGGCCTCTTTCCTGTTTTTGGATCCCACCTCAGTGCTTTTGCACTGGCTGTTTCCTCTGCCTGGAAGGCTCTTCCCCCAGATAATCAGCACGGCCCCTCCCTAACTTCTTTCAGGTTTTCACTTAAATGTCAACTTTCCCAGTCACCCTGTCTAAAATGACAACCCCTCCCTAACTTTTCACTCCCTATTCCTACTCCTTTTTTCTCTAGCATCTCCGTTACCTAATACACTATACATTTTATTTACACATCTGGGGTTTTTGGCTTGCTTCCCCATTAGAACATGAGCAGGAATGTTTGCCTGTTTTGCTCACTGCTATACCTCCAGCACCTAGAGCAGCACCTGACACTTGGCAGGCACTCAATAAATTATTTGTTGAATGAATGAATGTAAAACGGGGCTGATTATACTCAACGTCACAGATTACTGTGAGGATGAGGTGACACAAGGCACACAAAGTTCCCGGCACACCAGTTGCTCAATAACTGTCAGTTTCCTTTGCCCCCTCCCTCCCTGCCAGTTTTGGTGTCAGCCATGCCCCCCTCCTCCCCAGGGAGTGCCAGGTCAGAGGCAGGGTTGATGGTGGCCGCTGCCCTACCAGTAGCCACCAACCGACCCCCAGGACTCCCACGGCCCTGGGCCAGCCTCAGCCCTGATCCCAGGTGCTGGTTTCTCTCGTTAGATGTGAGCTGCCCTGCTTTAACTCAGGAAGCTGAAGCCTGCAGAACGACTGAGGGAGGTGTTCAGAAGTCCTGTCCTCCGACCACATTTCTGTATCAAGGGCCCAGGGGGCTGTTGTGCCTCGTACCCCAGCCTCTCACACGTACCCCAAACAGAGCCCGACAGCCCTCGCTCGTGGGCTAACGGCTCAGTCTCACAGGTTTATGCGGCAGCACTGCCAGGCTGTCTCACCAGCCCCCTTCTCTAGACTTCCTACCCGGCTCTCCCGGGCCCCTCCACGCTCAGTGTACAACCTGCAAGGACTCTGGCCACTGCATCTCAGGAAGGCCGGAGTGCTTGGTCCACCAGAGACTACTGCCGTCTCCACATGTAGGGAGGGTCCCACGAACTAACCATCCTTGGTCAGATGCTCGCCTGGCACAGTCCATTCTGGCCATGGCTGCTCCCTTCAGGTACCCAACTCCCAGCACCTTTCTCCTCACTTTAGGAACAGAGGCTGTTTCCTACAGACGAGTCCCCTAGGAAGCACAGTCAACCTGGGCCAAGATTTCTGGGCTGGGGTTACTTCTTTTAGAATCCTTGCCTTTACACTTGGACGACTAAGCCTGCTGGTGCCACTGCAGAGTCATGGCCGCCCACCTGGCCTGCTCTGTTGCTGCTGGACAGTTTCTGGGTTGCCCTAGTAAGCAATCTCTTCCATTCTCCACAGGGGCCTTACAAACGTTCTCCACTCTTCTCAACCTTCTCTCCTAGCACCGTGCCCTTCATGTTCAGCACATGGTCCCATTTCCTGCTTCCTAGAGAAAATAAAAGCCACCAGAAGGGGATTCCTTCACCTTTACACTGCACTTACAAGCCCATCTATGTTTCTACCACTCTGCTCTGCTGTAGAACAGAAGAAGCCTCCCTCTTAAAGCAGAGGCCAATCCCTCCCCTCATTGTCCTTAGGGACCTTGTTGTATCATTTATCCCATCATTCTCCCCGGTATTTCCACTTTCCTCTCAATGTACAGAATCCTTCCCATTGGTGGTCCACACACCCACTTCACCCTCACGGCCGCACCTGCCGCAGCTTCAAGCCCATCTTCCTTCTCCCGTCACAGGCATGCTCTCCCGGGAGCAGTCCCCGCACAGTGACCACGGATCCTCGCCTCATGATTCAGCTTGATGTCAGCTGGCTGCCACCCCAACTACTCCAGAGACACGGCTACCACCGGGGACGTCTCTGGCTCCAGTTCCAACCTCTGAGTTCCCATTCCTGACTTGCCTCCGCAGGTTTTAAGCCTCTTCTTCTCAACATGTGTCCTGACACTGGACCCGACTAGCAAAGGCTGACTGTTCTCAGCCTGACTTCAGACCCTCCTGGGAAGCCTTTATTCTGCCTTGTCCTGAGTCCCTGAGCCCTGACATCCCCTCTCCCCAGGTTCTAGCTCCCTTGCTCCCGGCATGGCCTGGGATTGCTATGGACTGTGGCATATCCAAACCTCCTGCTGGATCAAAATCAGCAGGACCTGTGCGATTCCTATTTGTGTCACTCATGGTGCTTACGTGTTGGTAGGTTTTCAATAAATGTTTATGAAATAATTATCATCACCTTACTCTTACCTACTGTTTTTCATTATGCTATAATCCTTTTATCCTGACAAAAGCCATTTGAAATAAGCAAGGACTACGTTTCCCCTAATTTACAGGTGAAGAAACTGAGGTTCAAGAGTTTAAGTACTTTGTCCAAGGGAAGAAGGTACGGAGCCAGGTCTGAAACCTGAAATTTCTGATTTCAAAGTCGGTGCTCCTCCTAGGATTCTGCATGAGTCCTGTGCATAGAGCTGTCAGGCACCACAAGTGGACAGGGACAAGGTCCCAGAAGAGCATGTGGCAAGTGCCCTCTCATGTGGTTCCAGCAAAGTATGAGAGATGGATGGCAACGTGCGCTAGGTGGCAGGAAAATTCGAGAGTTTGGTAACTGGCGAATAGTTCTGCTCATACCTACCAGGTCAGTGGAAGACGCTGTTCTAGGATAGAAGGGCTTAGTCATCAAGTCTATGGAAGACAAAGGGAAAGGAAAGAAACAGCTTATGTTGGAGGTCCAAGAAGGATCCCAAAAGCTCCAGATCGGCAGCTACATGGCCAGGCCTGGTTTGGGTCCATAAAGTCCATCAGACATGCTGAGTAGGAAGGGGATGGGGACTTAGCAGCAGCATGTCAGATGACATGACCACTAAAGTAGTGTCTCTGGGGTGTCAGTCACTATGAGGAGCATCAGAAGTGGGGAGATGACAGATAAATGGATAAAGAAGATGTGGCACATATATACAATGGAATATTACTCAGTCATAAAAAGAAACGAAATTGAGTTATTTGTAGTGAGGTGGATGGACCTAGAGTCTGTCATACAGAGTGAAATAAGTCAGAAAGAGAAGAACATATACCATATGCTAACACATATATACGGAATCTTAAAAAAAAAAAAAAAAGGTTATGAAGAACCTAGGGGCAGGATAGGAATAAAGATGCAGACATAGAGAATGGACTTGAGGACATAGGGAGGGGGAAGGGTAAGCTGGGACGAAGTGAGAGAGTGGCATGGACTTATATATACTACCAAATGTAAAATAGATAGCTAGTGGGAAGCAGCTGCATAGCACAGGGAGATCAGCTCGGTGCTTTGTGACCACCTAGAGGGGTGGGATAGGGAGGGTGGGAGGGAGACGCAAGAGGGAGGAGATATGAGGATATATGTAAATATATAGCTGATTCACTATGTTATAAAGCAGAAACTAACACACCATTGTAAAGCAATTATACTCCAATAAAGATGTTAAAAAAAAAAAAGAAGTGGGGAGATGCTTATCCTGCATCCTCTCCACCTGGCAGGTTACCTCTGAGCAAGCATGAGCTCCATTCTGGGTGGTTCCTAGAGGGAACAGTAATAAAGTGGAACCGACCCAGAGAAGAGAACCACTGTGGTTGGGAGGGGCCTTATCATACCTCATGAAAGCAGACATGTCTGGCTAGAGAGGACTTGAGGGCACGTGAGCACCAGCTTCAAATCCCTGACCATCTGATAGGGAAGAGGGATTAGACTTGTTCTGTGTGGCTCTGGCGGGTAGAATCAGGACCACAGGTAGAAGTTACAGAAAGGTAGATTTGGGCTTTTCTTAGTTAAAATTCTCCAGTCACTGAGTATCTTGAAGTAGATGGGCTGCTTCTGGAAGTTAAGAGCCGCTGGCTATTGGGAATGGGGGGTAGACCAGGTAATCTCCATGATTCTGAGACAGGGGTTCTAGACCCACCAAGCCTGGAAAAGTGGAAGGAACCATCTCCCCCTGCGCTCCCCTGGCCCCCACTGGTCTCCCCTGGGCTGAAGTTGGGCCCAAAGTGGCAGCAGGTCCAGCCTCCAGTGTAACCTCGGGGGCCGAGGCTGCGAGTTCAGTCACTCCGTGCTAGAGTCCAGGGACTATCTTGGTAGGGCTGTCTGTAATTTAGATTTATATAACTAATTTTCTCTCTTTAAAAGGGAACACTTTAGAAAGGGGGAAGGTTGTGGGAGACTATTTCCATCTCGGTGTCTATTCCAAAGTTCTGGTGTTTTGCCAGGATTTATGCATGGTATACACAACACTGTTAAAAATAACCCCTTGATTGAACAGAAGGCGTGGGAGAGAGGAGATAGCCGGGCAATTTTGCTAAGGGGCGGGAGAGGTGGGTAAGGAGAAGAAACTTAAACCCAGAGACCCTGGGAAGGGTTGTATTCCAGAAGAGTTATATAGATTCAAAGGGACTAAGGACCAGGGAAATACTGTCCCTAACTGCTCCTTTCCAGAGAATTGCCCAGTAAGTGCCCTGCTTTGGGTGTGTCTAGTATATAAACAAGCTGCCAGTTTTGAAGGGTTCTCCCAGGATTGAGTCTGCCATTTTTCAATCCTGACTGCCAGCCTATGAGACAAAGGTCAGGGAATGACGACAAGGAGCAGAAGCCAAGAAAGGTTAACAGTGTCAAAAACCACAGAAAGGTCGAAGACACAGAGGCCAGAGAAAGGTCTACTAGATTTAGCTATTGGGAGGTTCTTGTGATTTGCGTGTGAAGGCTTCCAGACATTTCTTTTTACAACTATAACTAGATATTTAACATAAATGGAATGATCTAATATGGACAGTTCCATAACTTGCTTTTGAAAAATTCAACAATAAGTTGTGGGGTCATGTCAGGAAATAAAGTCTGACATCATTTTTTATGACTACATATTATTTCATCACATGGACATACTATATTTACTTAATCATTCTCAGCCAAGAGACATTTATGTTGTTTCCAATTTTCTGCTATTTTAAACATGCCGCAACAAGTATCACGTTACAAAAACTTGAGTGTACAGATATGATTATTTCCTTATGTTAAATATTGAGAAGCAAAATTGCTGGATCAAAGGAAATCCACATTTTACACTCTATTACATTTTGTTTCCCATAATTTTCGAGAGAACAAAATATTGTTCTCATGATTTCCTCCAATCTCTCTGGCCATTCTTTCCCATCCGCCTTCATTACTTCTCCCTCCTGTTCATCCCTTATGAGTTGATATTCCCTACAGTTGTTTCCTTCTGTTTTTTTCTTCTTCCTCCAAAAATTATAAGCTCAAATGCCTACCAGAGCCAAGAAGATACTATAAATATGTTAATTGGGCCCGATGTAAGACAAGAAGTGGTAGGGTCATGGCAAGTTAGAGTGGACACACTGCCTAAAAGTATTCACATTATTTGAAAACACTGTGCCAGCCATACAAAGCATGTCTACTTTATCTTGTAAGCTGCCAGTTTGGGACCCAGTCTACAGACTTACCCTGCACTACCTCATCCACTGCCCAAACTCCATCGACATGCTGAGATTCCCATTGCATCGTCTCTGGCTCTGACCTCTCCTCCTGGACTCCAGACTCAGACATGTAAATGATTGCTCTACATCTCTCCTTAAGTGTCCTGGAGGGATCTCAGACTCCTTTTGTCCATAACCAGACTTGTGATCTCTGCCCTTTCCTCTTCTCTTAACAAAAGCCAGAATTCTAAAATCAGATACAACCACCTTTCTTCTTGGGTTCCCTATCTCAGTGAAATGGCAGCCCCTTTTTTCCTATTTTGGAAGCCAGAAACTTGGGAGTCATTCCAGATTCTTCCCTCTCCCCAGCCTCCCATACTCAGTTAATCATCAAATCAATTCGGCAGGCATAATAAGCACTTACTGAGCACCTAATCAGGGCCAGGTGCTGTTAGGTGCTGGGGTTGGCTGGCCACAGAGAGGAATGCTGTGCCTGTCCTGGAGGGGAGACAGACAACAGCGTCATGACCGGAAGTGGCAGTGGTGGGAGAAAGGCCACACAAGACGTTTTGGGAGGAGGGGAGGGACGCTTTGATTCCATTTCCTAAGTGTTCCTCAAATAGCCTCTACTCCATCCCTGTGGAATTGCCTTCAGCGTGTCTCCTCCTCCAACTCATCTCCCATAATGGGTTAGCGCAACCCTTCCAAGGAGCAAATCTGACCATGGCATTCTCTTACCTCTTGTCTAAAACATGTCAATAATTCCCCCCGTGTCTTCTAGCAGGATAGAATCAAAATCCTTTTAGAATGAATTATAAGGCCTCCCTGGATCCGGCCCTGGATGACATCGTCTTCCAGTATTCTAGGATGTAACACTATGCCCCAAACATGCCAAATCACTTGCAGCTCTCTGAATATCCTTGGGTATCTCATGCTCTGAGTTTATGAAGTCCCTCTGTCTAGAACATCTGCCCTATCGTTTGATTTCAATTGCCTAATTCCTATGTTATCTTTAAGACTTGGATAAAATATCACTTCCTTCAAAAATCCTTCTCAGACCACTTCGCCCAAAAAAGATGGCTTCTCCAAGTGTTCTGTTACACGCCCTCCCAGTGGTGCAAGGCTTACAGCAGGGGAGGGAAAGGAACTTCCAAGGCATTTTGCCCAGGCTGCTGAGGGGGACGATGACATGTCCTTACCTGGATGTCTTTGAGAACAGGCAGTGCTGAGAAAATATGGGGGTGTGGAGCAAACAGTGTATGATTCCAGAAAAGGTCAGGAGACCAGGGAAAAGGCACAGCTCTTGGGTTCTGGTTGGGCATCGCCTTGAGGGGCCCATGAACCTTTCAGGTCCACAAGCCACATATTTTGAAGAGCTACTGACATGATCTATTCCAGCCACTGACACTTGTAGTACCTACCCCTGCCAAACACAAAAAAAAACAAAAAAGGAAAGAAAAATTTTCAACTGAATGATGGTGAGTCACCACTCACCAATAAACCAATGAGAGGATCTTCTATGGCTTTTAAATGCTAGAAGCAAATTATAAGAATGAAGGTCAAGAGGTACTGTAAATAATAATGGTGCAGAGACGTGAACCCAGAAATCTGCCTTAGGAAAAAAAAGGCCTTCTCTGACCTCTCCAATTTAATTTGGTGTCTCCTTTCTGTATATTCATGGCATCCTATACTTTCATCTACCATAGCATCAACGCTATATTACATTTTGGGCAAACTCCTCGGCATGGCATTCAAGGCTTCTTCCCCCCAGGGCCCGTACCCCAGACAGCCCAGATTACTTGCCAGTGCGTCTCTTTCCTCAGTGTGAGCACCTCTCCCAGATCCTTTGCCTGGTCAGTTTTTAACTGTCCTCCAACAGTCAGCACGCGTGGCACCTCCTCTAGGAAGACTTTCTTGCTTGCTCAGTTGGCTTAGGTGACCCTCATCTGGGCATGCACAGCTCCCTGATTTGCTCTGACCCTGCGGTCACCACATTGTTCTGTCTCTCTCATGCACTATCTCTTACTTATCACTGTCCCCCAAAGCTCCACACAAGGCTTGGCAGAGAGAGGGTGCTTAGGGGTTGAGGAAGGGGCAGAATCTGCCTTGGGCCCCTGGGGGTCAGGCATGGGGCAAGCAGTCACCAGGGGGAAGGGTCCAGATGGGGATCTGTGAGGTCTGGTCCCGGCACCCCCAGAGGTGGAGGATGTGGGAGGCTTGCTCCCATGCCCGGAGGGCACTCTCTGCTGCACTGGAGCCTCTGCTGGGTGGGGTGGGGTGGGGCGGTGCTGGGGGAATAAGACCACATGTTGCGCAGACAAGGTCAATTCTAGGGGGCAGACTCTGGCTTAATGACAGAGCGACAACTTCTCCCAGCCAGTCTTCATTTTTTATGGTCTCTGAATTGCAGAAGCAGAAACTGCTCACCCTCGGTCTGAAGCTTTTCGTGACTTGTGCAAAAGACACAGTATCAACAGCCTTTTGTTTGGGCTCGACTTGGGTGAACATGCCAAGAAGACTGGCTCAGAAGTCTTTTCAGATGTCATTTCTGTCTCTTTACAACTCTGCTCCATGAAAGCTATTCACAAGCCAGTTTTTCTGCGGCTACAAAGCTGCCACCCTCTCAGTCCCGCCACAGCCCGCAGAGCTACCCTGTGACACTCACCCGGGACGGCATGTGTTGTAGCCAGACCAAGGCCAGTGCAGGACTCAGCGGTGAGGGCTCTCAGCCATCACTCGCCTTTCAACCTGGCCTGAATGTCACCAGAGCCCCAAGGTACGGCTCCAATGTATGTCCCCCAGATGGTGATCTGGCACCACGCCTGTATTTTTCAAACTCAGTTCCCCAGTGTCCAACACAGGCACTCAACAAGAATGCATTAAATGAGTGAACAAACAGATATGCAATTCCCAGTTATTTGAGCTTATTTAGGGAGCCCATCAAATTCAATGTTTTGAGGGAAGAATTATCTAGAATTTAATATCTCCTTGAATAAATTTATTAGACTTTTCCCACTGCTGACGCTGGCGGTGTGGCTGCTGGAAGGAAGTGCCGAGTGCTGGGTCTGGGGTCACAGTGCGTGTGCATGTGGCACAGGAAGGTCAGCAGGACCCCCACTTCCATTTCCCGCTCCAAGCCAAAGCCGGCTGTGACAACTGTGCTGACAGGGCTGCAGACAAAGGCGAGGGAATGGGAGCTGTCCCCAGGTCGTTCTCAGGAAGTGGCGACACAGGGTAAATTAAAGGTGAAAATTAGACAAGGATTAGTGGAGGGCCTAGGAGGGAACTACATGCAACGTGTGAAGGGTTACAGAGCGAGATGCACAGGAGCTGTGGGAGCCCCGAGTCAACCTCTGCGCGTGGACCCAGGGGAAAGCTCACAGAGGAGGCGCCATCTGAGCTGGAGTTTGAAAAGTGGAGAGTGTGTGGAGGTACCCCCCAGAGAGCACACAAGAGATTGCCGTGCTCTGTGGCAGGTGATGTTCAGGCTGCCTGTTGTCGTCAAAGCAGTGGTTCTCGAGGCAGAGTACTGGGGGAAGAGCATGCCAGGCTGGGGGAACAGCATATGCATGGCACAAAGGTGAAGAAGACTACGGTTTGTAGGGCAGGGCCCCCCAGAGATTAGGGCACCAGCAGGCATCAGTTCCCTGGTGCTCTGGTGGCTCTGTCAGTGGGTCAGAAGACTTTTTTTTTTTTTTTTTTTTACCAAATTACAAGTTATCAGTTGCATCCTGTGTGGCTGGCGTTGCCAAAATCCACACTTCCTGATACGTGGAGGCATTCCTGCATCAACAAATGCCAATCACCTGCGTTTGTACGCACAGTCTATACAAGTCCTGATGGCTCCCAGCCGAGACACAGCGGAAGGTCCCAGTGGGAGCTGTGGCAGTCAAGGTGTGAGGACAGAACAGCAACAATAACCAGTACTGTTGCACACTCACTCATGCCAGCACCAGGCCACACACCTTGTGAACGTCAGCTTGTGGAATCCTCGTAACTGCCCACGAGGTAGGGACTGTTATTCCCACTTTGCAGGTGAGGAAGCGGAAGCTGGGCATGGCTAGGGGACTTGTCCAAGGTCACACAGTTAGCTAAGTGGCGAAGCTGGGATTCAAACCCAAGTTCGCTTGACTCCAAAACCCAAGCTCTTTTCATTTGCCCAGACTGAGGAAGAGGAGCCCCGGCCCCATTCAGTCTTTGTTAAGATAGCAGAAATGAGATGCTGGGGACCTGGCATGGGTACTGGCAAGGCCCTGACCTCAAGGGGTCACTGACCTAGGGTGAAGTCAGGTGGCAAAGATGCCCCTCTCCACTTCCGCTGACCAAGTTCACGCCAGCACCGAGCGATCAGAGTCTAAGTGTGGTTGGATCACTTCTGCCTCAGCTACAAAGCTCTCTACTTCCTGAAATTCAGGAAAACACTCAGAAAAGGGCTGAAAGGTAGCCAGTAATTGGGCCCAATCATGGTCTGGGAAGAAAATGAGCAAGCTCCAGCCAGAGGGACCACAGTGGCTGTAGCCCTGTAGCCCACGTCCCTGCCCCAACCTCTCTGCATGCAGCTCCCAAGCTCTGCCTGAAAGGGGCTCATAAGCGACAAGGACAAGGCTTGCTGCTCACAGAGGTCGGCCCTGGGGATCCAGATGCAGGGCAGAAAATGGCTGGTCCTTCCTTTCTCCCTTCAGCAAATGCTCCTCCAGGTCACTCCTGGGCTTGCACCCTATCTGCAGCTGTGCCTGTACTGATAGCTCGCCTTGGCCAGCCTGCAGCCCCCAAACCCTTTGTTTCCTCCCTGTAATTTGCGTGGCAGCAGAGGAATTTATCTCCATGAGGGTCAGTGACTTTGTTGCAGCCTGCTGGAGACGAGTCTGGGTCAAGGGCCCAAGTCTCCCAGATGAGCCGTCTTCCCCGCCCCCCCCCCCCCCCCCCCCCCCCGCCTCAAGCGCTGGGGCGTGGTTTGCTGTGCTCTGCCCTGCTGCCTCTGGCACTGCTCTTCACTCTACCACAGGAAGACTAGGTTACCAGCAGCACTGGCTACACCAGACGCAGCTGCTGACCATATGAAAAAAAAGGTCATTGCCTCTGAGGTCTTCTTTCCATCGGGGGAACCACACGGGCTCACAGAACCTAATCAAACCAGTGATGACGCTCACTGCGTGCTCCCTCAGGGGTGGGGGAGGAGTGGAGACAGGCGCACTGTGGGGGAAGGGCCCTGGATATCAGGGGCACCGGTGCGTGCAACGGCCTCTGAGCAAGAGGAGAAAGGCATGGGTGTACAGGCAGCCGCTTGGAGAGGGTTAGAAAGGTCCTAAGGGCTAGCACACAGCTGAGCCACGTCCTGCCTTAATCACTGTTGCTGGTCCTGGGGGTGTGCGGGAGGGCGGTGGGGCAGATGGGCAATGAGGTGGAGACAGCTAAGGGGCTGGCCAGAGCCCCGCTGAAGTCAGCCGCCCCTGGACGCATGGGAACAAGACTAGTGGGGACGGCAGGCCCAGAACCATCCCTAATCAGGCCCCACAGAGCTGGTGTCCGAGCCCAGGCCTCCTGTACTTGCCTTGCCCATTTGGGGGTCTTGCTCCATTTGGGGGTGTGCTTCTCGGGGCGAGCTCTGTAGCTGGCCCCTGGCCCGGCCACTCTTGAGGAGCTGAGCAACAGAGTGCAAGGTATTCTCTTGTGTTTTGCAACCATCAGTTCTCAAGTTGTCCTGCTGCAGGAAACTTCCCTGTACTAAGGCCTGGGAACACAGGGAGGGAGCGCGGGTCTGTCCCAACACGAGAGGCACAGAGGTGTCACGAGGTCAGCTGCCAGGAGGCCTGCCGCTGTGCTGCTGTCAGCAGTCAGGCTTGTGTTCCCCCATGAGGGTCTCCCAAGAGCAGACACCATGTTACCCCCGTCCTCTCCACATCGCCCTGGACAATCTCGTCCACCTTCCCTCTGAGATGGGTACATGGATTATCTCCATTTTTCTTCCTCCAGCCCAGACCTCTCTCCTAAGTGATTCACTGAAGCCAGGCTCCTGGGTGGGGCCATGGCCTCCCTTGGCTACTTCACTTGCCTCGGCCTGGGCACCCAGTGGTGCCCCTCACCCCCACCCTGGGGGTGCAAATAGAGTAGGGGGTGCGCGATGAGGTCCTAAAACTGCCAGCATCCTCCCCTGTGCAGCGCAGCTGCCTCCGCCCTGGACTTGTGTGGGTGGAGCTCAGACTCAGGCCCTCCCTCCCGCTGAGTAGCCTGTGGCTGGGCTGTTCCTGGCCCGGAGCCTGACACAGCGCACAGCTCGGGAGAAGGGCCAGGATCACGTTCCGTGCTTTCACCAGCTCTTGCTGCTCACAGGCAGCAGAGCTCCCCATGTGGGGATCTTGTACCTGAACCAAGAAAAGCAAAGCTGCTAAGCTGACGAGATCAATCTCCAAATACCACAGGAATGCAGCCCGCCGCCTGCTCTCACCAGGGGCCGGGCGTCTAAGCACATGTAGGGTTCGCTCTGCGGCAGAGCCTGGAGCTGGGTCTGCAAGGGGGGAAGCTGCTCCCATCAGTGTGTCTGACTTTACTCCTGAAGCCCCATCTTCCCAGGGGTAGCCCAGGCATCCCCTGCACCAGGAATTCCCCCAGTCAACCTCCTACTGCCCCTCCCTGCTTAAGGGTCTCCTCTGTGCCTCTGCGACCCTCTGTCCTCGCCTCCTCCAGAGCACACGCACCTTGGTGTGAGCATCCAGGTGCTGCTTCCCTTAACCCCGGGGTCAGGAGGCACAGAGGAAGAAAGGGGGGCTTGGAGAGGTCATGCCAAGCCAGCCCTCTTCACTTCCACAGCCTGTGCTCGTATCACTACAGTCCATGCTTCTCAAACCACCTGTCAAGAAGGACCAGTTTGTATTGCTTTTTAAATTTCAATTCTGTCACAGAGAGTGATCCTTTTATAAAGGGTAATAAAAATGAATCACTAGAAAAATTATAACACACACATAAAATATAAGCTCCACTTTTAAATTATTAGATTCAACTGACAAAAACTTACTCTAATTGCTATAGACATTTCTAAAACTTCATTTTCAATTTCTCAAAAATCTTGTTGCAAATCAGTTCACACACTTTTGATTCCACAGCACCTAACAGGCTCCCAACTGCCGGGTGCCTGCTGGGCCATTCTGCCAAGGGCTCTTGGTAGAGAAGTTAGAGAGAGGGTGAGACCCAGCTCCTCAGGTCCTGAACTGGGACAGGAGAAGACACGCTCTGATAACATCAGGAGCGGTGAGCAGACTGAGGCCTGGCACTTCGTCTATAGCAGATGAATTCACAACCAGGAAGAACCCCACCAGGTGGGCTGGCAGCATTCACCTGTGCAAAGAAGTGTGGGTCCTTAGTCATCTAGGCAAGGAGATTTTTCCAAAGAAAACACAGCTTGGGCCATGTACTATGGACCCACCTATAAAGGTTGGAAGACAGAGCAAAGAGGAAGGAAATCGGGAGTATAGCTACAGGGTCCTGGGGGGCTGAGTTCCTGGAAAGGTCAGGGAAACAGGAGGGGTAGACTGAGACCACGAGTGGAGTCGCTTTATTTATTTATTTAATTTTTTTTCTTTTTGGCCACGTGGCTTGTGGGATCTTAGTTCCCTGCCCAGGGATTGAACCCGCACCCTCAGGAGTGAAAGCACGGAATCCTAACCACTGGACCACGAGGGAATTCCCAGAAGTGGAGTTACTTTAAAAGCAGATCATGGATTGGTTCCCAAGGAGGCCAGAACACTGTCACTTAGGAACACATGAAAAAAACCTCATGGCAGAGGAACCAACAGGACACAGATGGCAATTCCTCCAGCTACAAGCTGCAGTCCAGGTCAAGGACAGGCATGTAAGCTGTCCAGCCCAGGCAGGACCGTCAGCCCTTGGACACTCCGCAGAGAAGCTTTAGTTATTCAGCACTCCGCTTTTTCCAGAAAGGCCCAGCACCCAAGTATTTCATTGCAGGCGTACCTACTGAAAATACTTAAAACATTCTCCAATTAAAAGGCATCTGTAATCCCCTATAGGTTCATGGTTCAGAGCCATGACTCAGGACATAAGGTGGGGTTGGTGGGTTTGATTCCTGGATCTGTGCTGCTGTGACCTTGGGTAAGTTACAGCTTTTTCATCTGTAAAGTGGGCATAACAACACTTACTCCACAGGGCTACTGAAAAGACTAAATAGGTAATGAATATACAGTGTTCAGCACAGTGGCTGGCACATAGCAAGGGTGCTATAAAACTGTGACATTTTATACACACAGGCTGTCTGCATCTGCCAATGGAGTGTAAGCTACTGAGGGGAGAGATTTTATGTACCTTATACAATGCTGAAGCTTCTAGCACCTAGAAGAGTGTCTGGTGCATAGGAGCTGCTCAATAAAGATTTGTTGAATGAATGATGTGGTAGCTATTATCATTAGGTCTACTATAGGATAGTGGAGTCAATGTGGCAACTTCTTGAGGGATGAGAGAAACCTGAGTAAGGTTAAATAGTGATTCGAAGGAGTCAGTAAAGAGAATGAAGATCCAGGTTCCTGATTTCGGGTCAAAGATACAGGAGAGGCTGGGGAATCAGAGCTCAGGGGAAGGGACTGACTTCTCTATAGAGGGGAAACGTGCCAGAACTCAATGACTAACTGATATCTCGTTGAGAAAGGAAGGAGAAAGAAAAACGCCCAGATTTCTGGCTCAGGTGAAAGAGTGAATAGTGGTAACACTCAGTGAAATAGGCAACATGGACTGATTAGAATTACTGGAATTTTGGTGAGTTGGATACACTGAGTTTGAGATGCTCAAGAGTCATCCAAGTGGAGCTGTCCAGCAGGAAGTTGGCTATTTGGGTCTAGAGATCAGAAGAGATTTGGGCTCCAAACAGATTTGAGACTCATCAGCATGTATGTGTTAGCTGAAGCTAACATAGTGAGAAGAGAAGAAAAAGGGCCATAGTTGAACCCTGGCAGACATCAACTTTTTTTTTTTACATCAACATTTAAGGGTGGGCACAGCAGAAAGAGATTGCTTGTAAAAGAGACTGAGAAGGAATAATAGAGAAACAGGAGGAGAACAGGAAGGGAGTTTAGATGAAGCGTTAATAAGAGTTGCAAAATGTTCAAAATGGAGGAAGAGATCAATACTGCCAAACACTTCAGAGAGGTCAAAAAAAGAGGTTCACCCATTGGATGTGTCAGTTAGTCCTTTTGGGTGATCTGGACAAGAGCATTTCAGGGAGGGGAGGGGTGGGAGTGGAAGTGAGAGTACAGAGATTAAGAGTTAGGGAACATGAGGAAGCGGGGAGAACAATGGTAACAAGTCTTCTGCACGCTCCTGGGTCGGGGGACACTCAGCTTGCTCCCAGGCTAGAAGGACAGTGATTCTGTGGAAGTGGCTAGTGCTCTATTCTCCTCTGTAATTTATGGTTTGGGACAAAGCTTTACAAGGATGCCTCTCAATCTTACCACTCTTCCCTGGTATTGTAGTGATAAAAGTCCCAGAATCCATGAAGGGCAGAGAAGGAGGGTCTTTGGAATGTGGGGCTACCAGATACCCAGTTACCTTGGCCAGGAGCCCATAAACTTTCAAATCCCCCAGGGCAGTGCAGTAGGCCTCCTGCACCTTCTCACGCGAGAGTCCTAAGACAGGCAGTTGGGACTCTGTCAATACTCCAGACTTCCTGCCTCAGAGAGCTCAGCAAGGTTTCAAAAGCCATCCTTTGCACTCGGGGGAATTTGGGCAGCTTGGACCACGGCAACAATTCCTTAGTAGCATGAGAATCACAGACACACACAGTCTCAGACACACGCCATGCACCCTGGCCTTCCCAAAGCAAAGAGTGTCCCAAGAGAAGGGAGGTTTTCCTCTGTAGAGCCAGGCAAGAAGGCAATTTCTACACCAGTGCCTCCTGAGCCCCCATCGGGCAACTGGTAGACCTCTGCACTCTGGCCCCTAGCCACCCTGCCCATGGGACAGCAGCTGTGAGAGGCAATAGAATGTGGCAGTTAAGCATATGGGCTAGGCGGTCAGAGTAGGGTTCAAACTGGGCTTCATCACTTCCTACCCGTGTGACCTCAGGCAAACTGCTCGACTTCTTTACGCCTCCGTTTCCTCAGAGTTAAAACTGTATTAATAACAATCCTATTTCATATGGTTGTTGGGAGGATTAAAACAGAAAAAATAGGAGAAGGTCTTAGCAGAGGATCTGAGAAGTCAATATTGATACATCAGTAGGTGTTGGCTGTCAGTGTTGCTGCTGTACTTGGGCACAGCCTGGATTTGGGTTCTGCTTTTGGCTGAAACTGTTCGCCGCAGGCCTCACCTATGGATGCATGCTTGTGCCTGATGCTAAGTGGCTTCACTGGTTACCATCAAAAAGACATGATACTCAATCTTTCATCAAAGCACCTTTAAAAAGCCACTCAAATGTTTATAGCAAAGCATTGCTAGGAAAATGCGGGGTGTCAATTAAGATTTTGTGAGTTGTATTTTTTCTTTAAACCTACATTTTAAATGTTTACCATGACCTATTCTGGGATCTTTATTTCTCCCTGAAAAAACTTACCTGATTTAATGAAAGTCATTGGGAAAACAGAGTTCACTAGTGTCTAACATTAAGTTTTGCTGGAATGATCTAACATTTATAGCCCCAAGATACATCCTCTCATTTCATTCTCTTGACTAATGAGTTATGCTGTGACTTTTCCAAGATCACACATAGCCCATTAAGTGAGAAAGCTGTGAGAATTTTCTGTCTCCAAATCTCATCTCTTTCCAATCTATCATATATTGGTACATGTCAAAATAATTATTTTTCTTCAGTAACTCTCTCCACTGAAAGAGTGTCTCATCAACATTCCTCATTCCCTCAGACTCTCAGTCTCCCAAGGGCAGAAATCAATATCCACTCATGAAACAAGCATTAAGTGCCTACTAAGTGCTAAATGTTCTGCTAAGTATTGGCAGCCATGAATAAGACCATGTCTCTGTGCTAAGAGGTACACAGCCTACTATGTGAGAAGAAACATCAATACATAATTACAAGTACCGTAACAGAGCTATGTGTGCAGCACTAGAGCGGGACAGGTTGAGGAAGGAGTAACTGGGTGTGTGCAGGAACGGAGGTCAGGGAAGACTTTCTGTTCCATGAGACCAATAGATGAAAAGCCCTAATCCAATGTTTACAGCAGAGCAGATGCTCAATAAATTTGATTTCCCTTGGACCTCATGCCCCCTTCCCCATCTCTCTCGTTAGAGGACGATGTATCCAGGCAGGCAAGGAGGATTTCCCAGCAGGCAGCACAAAGGTGTGAGAGGGAGCAGGCTGGCTTCGCAGAGAAGCAGGACTCTGCACCCTAGATGGGCCAGCCCACCAGCACCCCCCCGCTACCACTGCCTGCTCCCCAGTCTGTGCTCAGGCGTAAGAGGCAGTGACTGGGCGGGCTCAAGGAGGAGTGAGGCTTAGGGCCAGAGTGAGAATACCCTTCCCACAGCACTTGGTAACGAGAGAGAGAGAGACAGAGAGAGAGAGAGAGAGAGAGAGAGAGAGAGAGAGGGATTTAATGGCTTGTTTTTATTAGATCAGGTCAAAACTAACACGTCAAAAGAGCTGCATTAAGACCCCTTGTGTCAAAATATTATTGCTACCAAAATCAAAATCCTGAATTTACTTACAACTTTTTGGTCAAAATATCCAGAAACACTAGTTACCCACGAGAAAAAAAATTAAGCAATCCTAGATCCCAACACCAGGGATCACGCCTAACACTGAAACCAAAACAAAACAATAAAAACTCAGACGGATTAATAATTCAAATATAAATAATAAAGCTATAAAAGTACTGGATGAAAATATAGAGGAAGTCACCTCTATAAATTACTATATGTGGATATAAATTCAAAAACTGCTACAGAGGGCAATTTGCCAATAACTTTCAAAATTTAAAACACACATAACTTTGGATCCATAAATATCACTTTATTCTAGATAATCTCACATGTGTGGGGAGTGTTGTATAAAAAAGGTTATTCACTTAAGTAATATTTAGAGTAGTAAAAAATGGCAATTGCCTAACTGTCCATCAATAGGGAACTGATGCAGTAAAGTATAGTTTAGTTCATGGAATGCTGTGTAAAGAAGGGACTTCTGCTTCCCACCATGATAGAATAACAGGGGTGGGATTTACCCTCCTACCTTCAACAACCAGAAAACAAGTCAAAATAGATGAAACAAGTCTTCAGACCAGTGCAGGGATGGGGAACCCAAACAGAGCCCAGTGGTCTTTCTGAGTTGAAAAAAAGCGATCAAAGTTTAGGGAGGGCAAGAAGACTAGAATTTGTGGAGACTACCACAGAGGACAGAGATGCTCAGAATGCCCCAGAGATCTGCAAAGGGGTCCCCTCAGATCTTTGGCCAAGTACTGATCTGGGCGTATATGAGGGGAAATTCTGAGGCTGAGGAAAGGCCACTGGGAAGCGGTAGATCAAACAACTCCTGGTGTTCATACAGGGCTGGGAATTGTTTGTATTCATAAAACAATTGTGGAAATAAATCAGGCAGAGTGGAAATTCCTCATAATGCACAAGGCATTGGGTCCAGTCCTCAGACAGGTACTGCGTTAGTTATGGGGATAAATTAGCCCTAGACAAATGGTTGCTCAACACCTGCACTAACAATGTTAAAAGCAAATCTCAAAGGGATACAACTGATTCCAAGAAACTTAACTACATGTCCAAGCAAAACTAGCACTATTTAAGAGAATATAACAAAATCTAGCACAGAAAAACGTAAATTTCACATTGTCTTGAATCTAATAAAAAATTACCAGGCAGGCATACGAAGAATCAGAAAAATATAGGCCATTTTCAGGAGAAAAATCAATCAATAGAAACCATCCCAGAAATGACACAGATGGTGAGATTACCAGACAAGGATGTTTAAACAGCTATTCTAAATATATTCTCTATGTTCAGGAAGGTAGAAAAACACAAGAACATAATAAAGAATGAAATGCAAGATATAAAAAGACCTAAATGGAACCACAGAGATTAAAAACACAATATCTGAAACGAAAACACACCAGATGGGATTAACAGCTGATTAGACACCACAAGAGAAATATCAGTGGATGTGAAAACATAGCAATATCAACTATCTAAAATGAGACACAAAGAGAAATAAGAAAAAACTGGGGGAAAAAAACACCAAAGAAACCTAGCATTAAACAAACCAGTTGGATGAACGGCTTAACATACATGTAATTGGAATCCTGGGAAAGGTGATGGGCAGAAAAAATATTTGAAAAAATAAGGACAAAAAGCATCCAAATTTGATTAAAAAATAAACTATAAACCCATACATCCAATGAGCTAAATAAATGCAAGCCACGAATAATATAAAGAAAACCACAACAAACTGCATCATATCGAATTGCTGAGAACGAGTGATAAGGAGAAAAATCTCAAAGAGCAGGCAGAGGAAAAGAGAAACATTGCATACGAAGTGAAAAAAGGTAAACGGACTTCCCTGGTGGTCCAGTGCTTAACAATCCACCTTCCAATGCAGGGGATGTGGGTTCGATCCCTGGTCAGGGAACTAAGATCCGACATGCCACAGGCAACTAAGCCCACACGCCACAACTAGAGAGAAGCCACAACTAGAGAAGCCCACATGCCACAGCGAAGATCCCACATGCCGCAACTAAGACCTGATGCAGACAAATAATAAAATAAAATTTAAATAAATAAATAAATAAGGTAAGAATGACAGAAGACTTTCGTTAGAAACTATACAAGCCAAAAGAAAGTTAAGTTATATCTTTAAAGTACTGCATGTGTGTCAAATTGTCAACCTAGAATTGTATACACAGCCAAAAACAAACTTTCGAAACTGAAGGTAAAATAGACTTTATCAGACAAACCAAAGCTGATAGACTTCATTGCCATAAGATCTTCCTCATAAGAAATGTTAAAAGACGTTCTTCAAGCAGAAGAAAAAGAACACCATATAGAAATATGTATCTACACAAAGGAAGAAAGAACAACAGTAAAACTAAGTTTGTGGGTAACTATAAAAGAGTTTTCAGGGACATCCCTGGTGGTGTAGTGGATAAGAATCCTCCTACCAATGCAGGGGACATGGGTTCAATCCCTGGTCCAGGAAGATCCCACATGCCGCGGAGCAACTAAGCCCGTGTGCCACAACTACTGAAGCCTGCACGCCTAGAGCCCGTGCACTGCAACGAAGAGTAGCCCCGGCTCACCACAACTTAGAGAAAGCCCATGTGCAGCAACAAAGACCCAACGCAGCCATAAAAAAAAAAAAAAATTAAATCAAAAAGCAAAGGGAGAATGAAAACAAATCCGAGGGGGAAAAAAAAGGCTTTTCATTCTAATTTTTAAAAACTTTTAAAATTTAAATTGTGGTAAAATACACATTACATAAAATTTACTATCTTAAACATTTTTAAGTGTACAATTCAGTAGTGTTAAGTACTTTCACATTGTTATGCACTCAATCTCCAGAATGCTTTTCATCTTGTAAAACTGAAACTCTATTAAATATCCATTAAACAGCAATTCCTCATTTCCCCCTGTCCCCAGCCTCTGGCAACCACCATTCTGTCTTCTATCTCTGTGAGTCTGACTACCCTAGATACCTCACATAAGTGAAATAAAACAGTATTGTCTTTCTATGACTGGCTTATTTCACTTAGTATAATGTCCTCAAGGTTCACCTACACAGTAGCATCTGTCAGAACTTCCCCTCTTTTTAAGGCTGAATAATATTCCATTCCATGTATATACCACATTTTATCTTTTCATCAGTTGACAGACTCTTGGATTGCTTTGGCTACTGTGAATAATGCTGCTATGAACATGGATGTGTAGATACCTCTTCCAGACCCTGCTTTCATTTCTTTTGGGTATATACCCAAAAGTAGAACTGCTGGGTCATATAGTAATTCTACTTTCAGTTTTTTGAGTAACACCATGCTGTTTTCCATAGTGGCTGCACCACCAATTTACATTGTCACCAGCAGTGCAAAAGGGTTCTGATTTCTCCACATCCTTGTCAACACTTGCTTTTTTCTGCTTTTGTGATAGCAGCCACCCTAATGAGTGTGAGGTAGTATCTCATTGTGTTTTTTTTTGTTTGTTTTGTTTTTTTGGCTGTGTTGGGCCTTCGTTGCTGCCCACTGGCTTTCTCTAGTTGCGGCAAGTGGGGGCTACTCTTCATTGAGGTGCGCAGGCTTCTCATTGCAGTGGCTTCTCTTGTTGCAGAGCACGGACTCCAGGTACACGGGCTTCAGTAGTTGTGGCTCGCGGCTCTAGAGCGCAGGGTCAGTAGTTGTGGCACCCGGGCTTAGTTGCTCCACGGCATGTGGGATCTTCCTGGACCAGGGCTTGAACCCGTGTCCCCTGCATTGGCAGGCAGATTCTTAACCACTGCACCACCAGGGCAGCCCTCTCATTGTAGTTTTGATTTGCATTTCCCCAATGACTAATTATATTGAGCATTTTTTCATGTGCTTATTGGCTATTTGTATATCATCTTTGGAGAAATGTCTATTTGAATCCTTCACCCATTTGTTGTTGTTCTTGAGTGGTAGGAGTTCTTTATATATTCTGGATATTAACACCACATCAGATATATAATGTGCAAATATCTTCTCCCATTCTGTAGGTTGCCTTTTCCTGCTCACTTTTTTTTGTTTGTTTTATGTTTTGTTTCTTTTTTAATTTATTAATTTGAGGTGGTAAATAATTTCTCCAAAGAGTACAATGCTTCTGAAATACCCAACACATTATTTCATTTGAGAGAAAAGCTATTGGAACCAAAGAGATAATACCAAATGCTTGGGCCTCCAGGAATTTAAAACTACTTCAAAAGTTTTTCAATATTCACACACATGCCTATAATTTCCTACGCAAAATTCAATGAATAAAAATTCTATTTCTATGTTGAGTTTTTATGAAAAAAAATAATTCCTACATTCTTTAGAAAATTGAAGTTATGAGTAGCTTTATATTTCACACAGCTTTATCCAATATTCTACGAGGTGGGAGAATTGCATTGGTCCAGGAATCAGCACAAAGAGAAGTGTACTGGAGTGAGCTGATGCAATATCAACAACCTATGTACATAAGGATGTCAAAGTAATACAATCACTTCTGAAAAATCAATAATTGCCACAATCTCAAGAAGCATCCTTCTTATTATTTCTTTTTTTTTTTAAGCTTCTTTTTTTTTTTTAAACATCTTTATTGGAGTATAATTGCTTTACAATGGTGTGTTAGTTTCTGCTTTATAACAAAGTGAATCAGTTATGCATATACATATGTTCCCATATCTCTTCCCTTTTGCATCTCCCTCCCTCCCACCCTCCCTATCCCACCCCTCTAAGTGGTCACAAAGCACTGAGCTGATCTCCCTGTGCTATGCGGCTGCTTCCCACTAGCTATCTATTTTACATTTGGTAGTGTATATATGTCCATGACACTCTCTCACCCTGTCACATCTCACCCCTCCCCCTCCCCATATCCTCAAGTCCATTCTCTAGTAGGTCTGTGTCTTTATTCCCATCTTGCCACTAGGTTCTTCATGACCTTTTTTTTTTTTTTCCTTAGATTCCATATATATGTGTTAGCATACTGTATTTGATTTCCTCTTTCTGACTTACTTCACTCTGTATGACAGACTCTAACTCCATCCACCTCATTACAAATACCTCCATTTCATTTCTTTTTATGGCTGAATAATATTCCATTGTATATATGTGCCACATCTTCTTTATCCATTCATCCGATGATGGACACTTAGGTTGCTTCCATGTCCTGGCTATTGTAAATAGAGCTGCAATGAACATTTTGGTACATGACTCTTTTTGAATTATGGTTTTCTCAGGGTATATGCCCAGTAGTGGGATTGCTGGGTCATATGGTAGTTCTATTTTTAGTTTTTTAAGGAACCTCCATACTGTTCTCCATAGTGGCTGTATCAATTTACATTCCCACCAACAGTGCAAGAGTGTTCCCTTTTCTCCACACCCTCTCCACCATTTATTGTTTCTAGATTTTTTGATGATGGCCATTCTGACTGGTGTGAGATGATACCTCATTGTAGTTTTGATTTGCATTTCTCTAATGATTAATGATGTTGAGCATTCTTTCATGTGTCTGTTGGCCATCTGTATATCTTCTTTGGAGAAATGTCTATTTAGGTCTTCTGCCCATTTTTGGATTGGGTTGTTTGTTTTTTTGTTATTGAGCTGCATGAGCTGCTTGTAAATCTTGGAGATTAATCCTTTGTCAGTTGCTTCATTTGCAAATATTTTCTCCCATTCTGAGGGCTGTCTTTTGGTCTTGTTTATGGTTTCCTTTGCTGTGCAAAAGCTTTTAAGTTTCATTAGGTCCCATTTGTTTATTTGTGTTCTTATTTCCATTTCTCTAGGGGCTGGGTCAAAAAGGATCTTGCTGTGATTTATGTCATAGAGTGTTCTGCCTATGTTTTCCTCTAAGAGTTTGATAGTGTCTGGCCTTACACTTAGGTCTTTAATCCATTTTGAGTTTATTTTTGTGTATGGTGTCAGGGAGTGTTCTAATTTCATACTTTTATATGTAGCTGTCCAGTTTTCCCAGCACCACTTATTGAAGAGGCTGTCTTTTCTCCACTGTATATGCTTGCCTCCTTTATCGAAGATAAGGTGACCATATGTGCGTGGGTTTATCTCTGGGCTTTCTATCCTGTTCCATTGATCGATATTTCTGTTTTTGTGCCAGTACCATACTGTCTTGATTACTGTAGCTTTGTAATATAGTCTGAAGTCAGGGAGCCTGATTCCTCCAGCTCCATTTTTCGTTCTCAAGATTGCTTTGGCTATTCGGGGTCTTTTGTGTCTCCATACAAATTGTGAATTTTTTTGTTCTAGTTCTGTGAAAAATGCCAGTGGTAGTTTGATAGGGATTGCATTGAATCTGTAGATTGCTTTGGGTAGTAGAGTCATTTTCACAATGTTGATTCTTCCAATCCAAGAACATGGTATATCTCTCCATCTATTTGTACCATCTTTAATTTCTTTCATCAGTGTCCTATAATTTTCTGCATACAGGTCTTTTGTCTCCTTACGTAGGTTTATTCCTAGATATTTTATTCTTTTTGTTGCAATGGTAAACGGGAGTGTTTTCTTAATTTCACTTTCAGATTTTTCATCATTAGTATATAGGAATGCAAGAGATTTCTGTGCATTAATTTTGTATCCTGCTACTTTACCAAATTCATTGATTAGCTCTAGTAGTTTTCTGGTAGCATCTTTAGGATTCTCTATGTATAGTATCATGTCATCTGCTAACAGTGACAGCTTTACTTCTTCTTTTCCGATTTGGATTCCTTTTATTTCTTTTTCTTCTCTGATTGCTGTGGCTAACACTTCCAAAACTATGTTGAATAATAGTGGTGAGAGTGGGCAACCTTGTCTTGTTCCTGATCTTAGTGGAAATGGTTTCAGTTTTTCACCATTGAGGACAATGTTGGCTGTGGGTTTGTCATATATGGCCTTTATTATGTTGAGGAAAGTTCCCTCTATGCCTACTTTCTGCAGGGCTTTTATCATAAATGCATGTTTAATTTTGTCGAAAGCTTTCTCTGCATCTATTGAGATGAGCATATGGTTTTTCTCCTTCAATTTTTAAATATGATGTATCACATTGATTGATTTGCGTATATTGAAGAATCCTTGCAATCCTGGAATAAACCCCACTTGATCATGGTGTATGATCCTTTTAATGTGCTGTTGGATTCTGTTTGCTAGTATTTTGTTGAGGATTTTTGCATCTATGTTCATCAGTGATATTGGCCTGTAGTTTTCTTTCTTTGTGACATCTTTGTCTGGTTTTGGTATCAGGGTGATGGTGGCCTCGTAGAATGAGTTGGGGAGTGTTCCTCCCTCTGCAATATTTTGGAAGAGTTTGAGAAGGATAGGTGTTAGCTCTTCTCTAAATGTTTGATAGAATTCGCCTGTGAAGCCATCTGGTCCTGGGCTTTTGTTTGTTGGAAGATTTTTAATCACAGTTTCAATTTCAGTGCTTGTGATTGGTCTGTTCATATTTTCTATTTCTTCCTGGTTCAGTCTCGGCAGGTTGTGCATTTCTAAGAATCTGTCCATTTCTTCCAGGTTGTCCATTTTATTGGCATAGAGTTGCTTGTAGTAATCTCTCATGATCGTTTGTATTTCTGCACTGTCAGTGGTTACTTCTCCTTTTTCATTTCTAATTCTATTGATTTGAGTCTTCTCCCTTTTTCTCTTGATGAGTCTGGCTAATGGTTTATCAATTTTGTTTATCTTCTCGAAGAACCAGCTTTTAGTTTCACTGATTTTTGCTATTGTTTCCTTCATTTCTTTTTCATTTATTTCTGATCTGATCTTTATGATTTCTTTCCTTCTGCTAGCTTTGGGGTTTTTTTTGCTCTTCTTTCTCTAATTGCTTTAGGTGCAAGGTTAGGTTGTTTATTCGAGATGTTTCCTGTTTCTTGATGTAGGCTTGTATTGCTATAAACTTCCCTCTTAGAACTGCTTTTGCTGCGTCCCATAGGTTTTGGGTCGTCGTGTCTCCATTGTCATTTGTTTCTAGGTATTTTTTGATTTCCCCTTTGATTTCTTCAGTGATCACTTCGTTATTAAGTAGTGTATTCTGTAGCCTCCATGTGTTTGTATTTTTTACAGATCTTTTCCTGTAATTGATATCTAGTCTCATAGCGTTGTGGTCGGAAAAGATACTTGATACGATTTCAATTTTCTTAAATTTACCAAGGCTTGATTTGTGACCCAAGATATGATCTATCCTGGAGAATGTTCCATGAGCACTTTAGAAAAATGTGTATTCTGTTGTTTTTGGGTGGAATGTCCTATCAATATCAATTAAGTCCATCTTGTTTAATGTATCATTTAAAGCTTGTGTTTCCTTATTTATTTTCATTTTGGATGATCTGTCCATTGGTGAAAGTGGGGTGTTAAAGTCCCCTACTATGATTGTGTTACTGTCAATTTCCCCTTTTATGGCTGTTAGTATTTGCCTTATGTATTGAGGTGCTCCTATGTTGGGTGCATAAATATTTACAATTGTTATATCTTCTTCTTGAATCGATCCCTTGATCATTATATAGTGTCCTTCTTTGTCTCTTGTAAAAGTCTTTATTTTAAAGTCTATTTTGTCTGATATGAGAATTGCTACTCCAGCTTTCTTTTGATTTCCATTTGCATGGAATATCTTTTTCCATCCCCTCACTTTCAGTCTGTATGTGTCTCTAGGTCTGAAGCGGGTCTCTTGTAGACAGCATATATATGGGTCTTGTTTTTGTATCCATTCAGCCCGTCTGTGTCTTTTGGTGGGAGCATTTAATCCATTTACATTTAAGGTAATTATCAATATGTATGTTCCTATTCCCATTTTCTTAAATATTTTGGGTTTGTTATTGTAGGTGTTTTCCTTCTCTTGTGTTTCTTGCCTAGAGAAGTTCCTTTAGCATTTGTTGTAAAGCTGGTTTGGTGGTGCTGAACTCTCTCAGCTTTTGCTTGTCTGTAAAGGTTTTAATTTCTCCATCAAATCTGAATGAGATCCTTGCTGGGTAGGGTAACCTTGGTTGTAGGTTTTTCTCCTTCATGACTTTAAGTATATCCTGCCACTCCCTTCTGGCTTGCAGAGTTTCTGCTGAAAGATCAGCTGTTAACCTTATGGGGATTCCCTTGTGTGTTATTTGTTGTTTTTCCCTTGCTGCTTTTAATATGTTTTCTTTATATTTAATTTTGGATAGTTTGATTAATATGTGTCTTGGCGTGTTTCTCCTTGGATTTATCCTGTATGGGACTCTCTGTGCTTCCAGGACTTGATTAACTATTTCCTTTCCCATATTAGGGAAGTTTTCAACTATAATCTCTTCAAATATTTTCTCAGTCCCTTTCTTTTTCTCTTCTTCTTCTGGGACCCCTATAATTCGAATGTTGGTGCGTTTAATGTTGTCCCAGAAGTCTCTGAGACTGTCCTCAATTCTTTTCATTCTTTTTTCTTTATTCTGCTCTGCAGTAGTTACTTCCACTATTTTATCTTCCAGGTCACTTATCCGTTCTTCTGCCTCAGTTATTCTGCTATTGATCCCATCTAGAGTATTTTTAATTTCATTTATTGTGTTTTTCATCGTTGCTTGGTTCCTCTTTAGTTCTTCTACGTCCTTGTTAAATGTTTCTTGCATTTTGTCTATTCTATTTCCAAGATTTTGGATCATCTTTACTATCATTATTCTGAATTCTTTTTCAGGTAGACTGCCTATTTCCTCTTCATTTGTTAGGTCTGGTGGGTTTTGACCCTGCTCCTTCACCTGCTGTGTGTTTTTTTGTCTTCTCATTTTGCTTATCTTACTGTGGTTGGGGTCTCCTTTTCACAGGCTGCAGGTTTATAGTTCCCGTTGTTTTTGGTATCTGTCCCCAGTGGCTAAGGTTCATTCAGTGGGTTGTGTAGGCTTCCTGGTGGAGGGGACTAGTGCCTGTGTTCTGGTGGATGAGGTTGGATCTTGTCTTTCTGGTGGGCATGTCCACGTCTGGTGGTGTGTTTTGGGGTGTCTGTGGCCTTATTATGATTTTAGGCAGCCTCTCTGCTAATGGATGGGGCTGTGTTCCTGTCTTGCTAGTTGTTTGGCATAGGGTGTCCAGCACTGTAGCTTGCTGGTCGTTGAATGAAGCTGGGTCTTGATGTTGAGATGGAGATCTCTGAGAGATTTTTGCCATTTGGTATTACGTGGAGCTGGGAGGTCTCTTGTGGACCAGTGTCCTGAAGTTGGCTCTCCCACCTCAGAGGCACAGCCCTGATGCCTGGCTGGAGCACCAAGAGCCTTTCATCCACACGGCTCAGAATAAAAGGGAGAAAAAAATAGAAAGAAAGAAAGAAAGAGGATAAAATAAAATAAAATAAAGCTATTATAATAAAAAATAAGAAAAAAAATTATTATGAAAAACTTTATTAAGAAAAAAATTTTTTAATTTTTTTAAAATAAAAAATATGAAAAAACTTACTAAAATTTTTTTATTAATTTCTAAAAATAGAAAATAAGGAAAAAATTATTAAGAAAACATTTATATAGAAAAAAAAACTTTTTAAGTAAAAAAAAAAAAAAAACAAAAAAAAACGGACGGACCTAACTCTAGGACTAATGGTGAAAACAAAGCTATACAGACCCAGAAGCATACACATATACACTCACAAAAAAAGGAAAAGGGGAAAAATTAATATATCCTGCTCCCAAAGTCCACCTCCTGAATTTGGGATGATTCATTGTCTATTCAGGTATTCAACAGATGCAGGCACTTCAAGTTGTTTGTGGAGCTTTAATCGCTGCTTCTGAGGCTGCTGGGAGAGATTTCCCTTTCTCTTCTTTGTTCATACAGCTCCCAGGGTTCAGCTTTGGATTTGGACCCGCCTCTGCATGTAGGTCGCCTGAGGGTGTCTTTTCCCCGCCCAGACAGAACGGGGTTAAAGGAGCAGCTGCTTCGGAGGCTCTGGCTCACTCAGGCCGGGGCGAGGGAGGGGTACGGATGCAGGGCGAGCCTGCGGCGGCAGAGGCCAGCGTGACGTTGCAGCAGCCTGAGGCGCGCCGTGCGTTCTCCCGGGGAAGTTGTCCCTGGATCACGGGACCCTGGCGGTGGCGGGCTGCACAGGCTCCCGGGACGAGCGGTGTGGAGAGTGACCTTTGCTTGCACACAGGCTTCTTGGTGGCGGCAGCAGCAGCCTTAGCGTCTCCTGCCCGTCTCTGGGGTCCACACTGATAACCGCGGCTCGCGCCCGCCTCTGGGGTCCGCGCTGATAGCCGCGGCTCGCGCCCGACTCTGGGGTCCACGCTGATAGCCGCGGCTCGCGCCCGTCTCTGGAGTTCGTTTAGGCGGCACTCTGAATCCCCTCTCCTTGCGCGCCGCGAAACAAAGAGGCAAGAAAAAGTCTCTTGCCTCTTCGGCAGCTGCAGACTTTTTCCCGGACTCCCTCCCGGCTAGCACCGAAGCCGAAGCCTCAGCTCCCAGCCCCCGCCCGCCCCGGCGGGTGAGCAGACAAGCCTCTCAGGCTGGTGAGTGCTGCTCGGCACCGAGCCTCTGTGCGGGAATCTCTCCGTTTTTCCCTCTGCGCCCCTGTTGTCGTGGGTTCCGTGCTGATAGCCGCGGCTCGCGCCCATCTCTGGAGCTCGTTTAGGCGGTGCTCTCAATCCGCTCTCCTTGCGCGCCGCGAAACAAAAAGGCAAGAAAAAGTCTCTTGCCTCTTTTGCAACTGCAGACTTTTCCCCGGACTCCCTCCCGGCTAGCACCGAAGCCGGAGCCTCAGCTCCCAGCCCCCGCCCGCCCCGGCGGCTGAGCAGACAAGCCTCTCAGGCTGGTGAGTGCTGCTCGGCACTGATCCTCCATGCGGGTATCTCTCCGCTTTGCCCTCCGCACCCCTGTGGCTGCGCTCTCCTCCGTGGATCTGAAGCTTCCCCCCTCTGCCACCCGCAGTCTCTGCCCGCGAAGGGGCTTCCTAGTGTGTGGAAACCTTTCCTCCTTCACAGCTCCCTCCCACTGATGCAGGTCCCGTCCTTATTCTTTTGTCTCTGTTCTTTCTTTTTTCTTTTGCCCTACCCAAGTACGTGGGGATTTTCTTGCCTTTTGGGAGGTCTGACGTCGTCTGCCAGCATTCAGTGGGTGTTCTGTAGGAGCAGTTCCACGTGTAGATGTATTTCTACTATATCTGTGGGAAGGAAGGTGATCTCCGCATCTTACTCTTCCGCCATCTTGCCCAGACCCCCTGCTCACTTTTAATTCACTTTAAATAATTAACTGTTTAAAACAAAAATAAATAAGGACAGTGTTGTGTGGGTTTATAATACATAAATGTAAAATATGACAAAAATAGCACAAAGGGCAGAAGGTGAAATGGAAGTATACTGTTCTAAGGTTCATAAGCTCTAAGCAAAGTGCTATAATATTATTTAAAAGTAGATTATAAATCAACGATGTGTATTGTAAACTCTAGAATAATCATGAAAAACATAAAACAAAGAGGCATAGCTATTAAACCAACAGTTTTATTTTATGGTAAAATAAAACCATAAAACACACTCAATTAACCCAAAAGGAAGCAGGAAAAGAAAGGGAAAAAAGAAACTAGCAGAAAACTCATAGCAAGATGGTAGATTTAAGCCGAACCACACTGATGATTACATTAAATATAAACAGTATAAACATTCCAGTAAAAGGCAGGCATTATCAGATTGGATAAAAAAGCAAGACTCCATTATGTGTTGTCTGCAAGAAACCCTCTCTAATTATAAAGAAACAGATAGGTTAAATGTAAAAGGAGGGACTGCTGCCAACCACACCCCTAAGATCCAACTTCTCTGATGCTCAAGGGTATAAACATACAAACTCCTTCTCCACCAGAAAACGTAAAAGAATAGAAAAACATATACCACGATGAAACTAACTTTTAAAAGGCTGGAGTGGTTATATTAATATCAAACAAGGAAGATTTCAGAACAAGGATTATGACCAGTGAAAAAGGGACATTTCAGAAAAATGAAGGAATCTATTCAGCAAGGGGCTACAATCCTAAATGTGTATGCACTAAATGGCAGAGCTTCAAAATACACTGAAGCAAAAACTGATAAATGGAGACTTCAACATCCCTCTGTTAGTAACTGACCATATGTGGAATCTAAAAATAAAATGATACACTTAACCACTGTGCCACCAGAGAAGTCCTGGGAAAGACTTCTTAGATAAAACATCAAAAGCAGGGCTTCCCTGGTAAGCCCTCTAAGCCTTCCCTTCCCTCTAAACCTACTAGAACAGCTAAAATTAAAAAGATTGATGTCAGGGATATAAAATAACTAAAACTCTTATACTTTGCTGGTAGGAAAGCAAAACAGTATAGTCACTTTGGAAAACAGTTTGGCAAATTCTTCTGAAGTGAAGCATACATCCTCTACACAAATGTTTATACTGGCTTTATTTATAATAGCTAAAAACTGGAATTAACCCAAATGTCTTTTGACTGTTGAATAAACAACATACAATGTTATGCCCATATAATGGAATACTATTCAGCAATAAAAAGGAACAAGCAACTGCTACACACATGTGTGAATCCCAAATGCATTATACTAAACAAAAGAGGCAGACCCAAAAGGCTACTATATGATCCATTTATATGACATTCTGGAAATACTACAGGGACAGTAGTTGTCAGGGCCTGGGGGTCAAGGGAGGGGTTAACTGCAAAGAAGTATGAAGGAACTTTTGGGGGTGATGTTGGACATGTTCTATTAACTGTTACGGTGGTTGCACAAAGGTATTATCAAAACTCATACAACTATACTAATATGTAGATTTTACTGTATGTAAATTAAACCTCAACAAATCTTTAATAAAATTATGACACCTCCAAACAATTATATATTATGCAATCATTTAAAATATGAGATGAATCCATATATGCTGGTAATAGGATAAACTCTAAGACATATTGTTAGGAGTAAAAAGCAAGATACAGTATTATAAATACAGTATGTTCCTGTTTATAGTAATATTGGCTGTCTCTGGGATCTGGAGTGGGAATATATACCCTTTTGTACTGTTTGAGTTTTTTTTCCCTACATGCTTGTATTACTTTCAATTAGAAAACCCATACACAGGTCAAGGAAAACTCACAGGTGTCTGGCCCAGGGGCCTGAGCAATGTAGGTCTGAGAAAACCTATGCAAGAATATGGAACATGGTGCCAGACACTTAAGAAGTGCTCAGTAAATAGCTGGGGGAAACAAAACATTGGAATCAAGTCAGAAGGCAGACCCCGGACAAAGAGATCTCTAACTGAACACCAGATATTCAGCCAGCAGAGCCTTCTGTTTTATACAAGGAGCTAAGCTTGGATTGCTGACATTAGGAAAGAAAAGGAGCATAAAATCCAAATATCCTGGATTTGCTTTTGGGCAAGCTGTCATCATTCCTTTGCAAGCACACTGTGTGCCCTAACCTCAGCCTTCTAAGGGACGGGGTGCATACCCTTCCCCCGTGAACACAGCCCACCCCAAGAGGCCACCCCTAGGGCTCCTCTGGTGGTCTGAGTGCTACATCCTGACTCCCAGAGGTCCCAAGCAGCCCCTCCTACATCCCCTCCAAGTCAGATAGTCCTATAACTCTCTGAAGGAACAAAACGACCCCAAGGGTCTCACTGCACTCGGACCACAGACAAGACGATCGCAGCATGTCAGGCTCTTTTCCACACCAAGGTTTCAAGAAAGAAAACCCGAAAGGAAAAGGCGGATAAGCAAGCAAGGCCTCTCAGTGGAATTGGGTGAAAGGATCTCCCAGGGTTTGGCACAGCTTCTTTCAGCAGCTCCTATCAAGGAAATCAGGAACTCTAGAACGCCAGGCTCAGAAACTCCTCTTTATTTCCTGCTTTATTTGGATTTGCCTCCCTGAAGCCAGGTAGTTGGTCCTAGCTTCCAAAAAAGACTACGAGCTTCTGCGCTGTGGAGCACTGTCTGGCTGCCTCTGGATACCTGGCTTCCAAGGGGAACCACGTAGGTTCTACCTCGTCTCTTTCCTCCACAGAAATGAGCTGTGCTGGCAGGTACAAGCTCTGAGAGGAAGACGGGGGTAAGGTGTAGCAAGGGCCTAGAGTGGGACTGGAGAAGGAACCAACCAAAAGCAAAGTCCTTTCCAGGCACCCACAGACTCAAGGACACACGAGGGAAGGTACCACAGAATCTCATTTTCTCAGAGGCACACCACTTGCCACAAGGGGCAGGGTGTCTGAGTCCTGGGCCATGGACCAGGCTATCCAGGTGATGGGAAGAAACAGGAGCACTTACCGGGGGAAGATGGCAGTCATCAAGGCTGAAGCATAGCCAGGCTTGCAAGTTCCCTCTGAAAAGTTTGCGTACTTGGTGGCTAACTCAGCAGGCCTATGGGAAGAGAAAGAGAGTCACAGCTTGCCAGGCACTGAGCAGTGGTTACTAGTTCATGAAGAGCTGTAGGTGTGTAAACCCTGAATAAAGCTTCACTCCCTACAATCAGCACTTCAGCCCCTTTTCCACACCAAGGCCCTGGAGGTGGGGGTAAGGGGGAGGAGCCAAGAAACCCTAAAGGAATAGGTAGATAAATAAGTAAGGCCCAGCACTGGAATTTGGTAAAAAGAGCTCACTGGGTTTTGCATAGAATCTTTGCAGTAAGCCTGATTCCAGGGAAATCAGGAACTCCATCCAGGCTCCCAGATTGGGAGAGTAGAGCCTGGAGACCTAAGGAGAGAGCCGCCAGACTTTGATAAAGTCACAGGCACTACCCTTTCAACCTTCCTGTATATGTCTACATGTCCAGCCTCATCTGCCTCTATTCTCTCCACACACACTATGATCCAGCTAGTGGGAACCACTCACAGTGCCCTGAATGTAGATCAAATACATGTTGGGGCGTTTAGTTAAGGATGCTCTCCTATCCTCTGTGCCTGGAATGTTCTTCCTTGTCCTTCTCCACCTGCCTGTGCCTCCTGGTCCTTCACAACTCAGCTCAGATGTCAGTTTCTCTGGGCTTGGTTCCCTGACCCCCAGATTGGGCCAAGTGCCTCCCTGTGCTCACCGCCCACCCCCCGCCACCCGCATTACATGATTGCCCAGCACTCGCTCTACGGAATTGCAATCGTTGGTAGTGTGTCTCCCTCACTGCACTGTAAATTCCCAAGGTCAGGGTCTGATTTAACCCTGTACCCCCCAGTTCTTTGCACAGAGATGGGCACATAGAAGACCCTTATGATCTTCTGAAGGAACAAAATGGCCCTGACAATCTCACTACACTTGGACTGGACATAAGACAATCTCAGGAGCCCATAAGTCAGAGAGCACTGACTATTTTTCAGAAGGCTTGTGAGTTCTAGCCCTGGCTTTGTTGCTGTGTGACTGTAGTCAAGTCACCTCATATCTCTGGGCTTCAGTGTCCATATGTGTTCAGTGTGCAGCTGGAGTCACAGCCCTGCCACCAAAAACCCTGCCCAGCGCAGTCTAGAGAAGATCACAGCGGAAGAACAGGACACATTCAGTGACTGCTGGGGCTGGAGGCCCTGTGTGCTGGGGCACCTGAAGGAGCCCTGGCTCGTTGCCAGTTCCCAGCCCCAACCTCCCCAGTCTCCACCCTTGGGCCAGCTGCCAGCACTCTGATGCCCAGCTGCTCTGCTGTGCTGGGGCCCTGTGGTGAGTCTTCCCTCAGGGCTGCCTTCTGCAGGGGCGGGGGCGGGGTGGGTCCAGGGTAGGGGAGGCTGGTGCCTATACAGGACAGCCAGAAACCATGATGGCACCACCTATCATGCGTCACGTGTGATTCACTCAGTGCCCTGTGAGCCTAGCCCAGGGCCTTATACAGAGTCACTGTTCACTGAATTTAGACAAACTCATCTGTATCTATGTGCAATTTCTTCTAAAAAATCTACATTTTTTTAGCTTTCCCTACCACTGAAATTTAAAGCCTGAAATGCAAATGTAAATGCTGAGCGACAAGCCCGGAGTTGGGCTTTTATTTGGTAGGCAAAAGAAAGTCAAGGGTTTAACAAGAGAATTTACATAACAACATTTTCTTACATAAACAACTGTATTTCAGAAATGAAACATAAACTTCAGTGCAATTACTAAACCTACCGGAAGCTTTTGGACTAGGCACAGTGATGAAAACATTATAGATTTCTTCAATTACTCCTCTCAATAGCCAGGTGAGTATGTGCTATTAATTATTAATTTACATACAAGCTCAGAAAAATGAAGAGACTTATTCAAGATCATACAGCTAGTAAGTAGTGGATACTATGTGAAACTATTTCTCTCTAACACGAGTGCAGGAGCTCTTAGTATGGCACCGCCCTGGTGTGGATCACAGTCAGTGTCATCACAGAGGGAAGCACAGAGTCCAGGGACAGCATGAGTGGTCAGTGCAGTTGGAGATGGGGTAGAGAAGCTCTCTGGAGGTGTGTAACAAGCAGTGAGGCATTATGAGTCCTTCATATTCTTGTCTCCAATCCCCCACCATCCGCTTGCTTGCCTGGTACTGTGGGTTCCTATGGTCTTTCTGAATTCCAGAAAGTTTCACAAAGAAAAGGAAAGATGGATGGTGGTCGTCCCTTTAACATAGTGCATTGCAGAAATGCATGTAGAAATGCATGTACAACAGCAGACAAATCTTCAGCCACATCTTTCCTCTCTCTAGTGAACACCATCAACTTCTGGCAAAATGCTTCAAGAATCAGGGCTCTAGATGTGCAGCAATATGGATGGACCTGGAGGGCCTTATGCTAAGTGAAATAAGTCAGACAGAGAAAGACAAATACTGTATGATCTCACGTATATGTGGAATCTAAAAAATACAACAAACTAGTGACTGTAACAAAAAAAGAAGTAGACTCACAGATATAGAGAACAAACTAGTGGTTGCCAGCAGGAAGGGTGGGGAGGGACAAAATATGGGTGGGAGAGTGGGAGGTACAAACCATGGGGTGTAAGATAGGCTCAAGGATGTACTGTACAACATGGGGAATACAGCCAATATTCTGTAATAACTGTAAGTGGAAAGTAACTTTTACAAAATGTATAAAAATTTTTTTAGTTAAAAAAAAAAGAATCGGGCTATGGGATAGTCCAGGGTCTATGGACTCAGGTAATCCATAATGGAGAAAAAAGAGCACAGGCAAGATGGAACACAGGAAGCCAGAGCCCACCAGGAAGGGCTCTTCCCATGCCAGTGCAGGGTAGTCAGATATTAAGGATGGAGCAGCTCTAAACCAACCCCCCAAGCAACAGTAACTTCTAAAACATACAGCCCTGGGCATAGTGGGCCATGTCAAGTTATTACCAAATTAAAATGCCTTAGAAATGGCCTCCTGACTATCCCAGTGAGAGAAGAATAGGGGGAGTGTTGGGGATTCTGAGTCATACAGCAGGCTGGGACCTCTGGGGCAGTTAGCGGTCAAAACCACCAAGATTAACAGTCTCCAACTCCCTTGGGCCCGAATAGTTACTCTAAGGCACTCACACTCCAAATGCCAGGAGGCCCCCACAGATGTCTGATCAAATCATTCAGCCCTTGTTCTTCTCATACTCTGCAGCTGGCCTTTCATTTGGGGAGATTTAGCATTTTGACCAGTAAGAGCACCATTGTCCTGCAAACGTGACTACCAAGCGCCTGGGGTGAAGAGTGTAAACCACTACACTCTTAAGAGGAAATCCAGATGGAGAGGCTGGCACCTAAAAGAAGGAACCAGACTTCCACGCCTCTGCTTCACTCAGAAGTCCCAAGTTTAAGGAATCAGGTCAAACAACAGGTTGTAAATGGGAAGAATACAGGACCTGGAATTAGAAGCTTTCATAAAGGACACTGCAAGGTGCGTGACCATGGGCAAGTGAAGGACAATCTGCTTCTCAGCTTCCTCATCTGCAAATGGGAACCACTCAGCTCTCAGAGATCTTGGAGGGTGTGGTGAGAAAGAACATTTGGAGGGGCTGGCTGTCCTCTAGAGCACCACACACGTACGTCGTGACAGGTGAGGTGGCGGAGGTTTCCAATGCTCAAGTCTGGATTCTGTCCTGGGGAGAGTCACTGAATGATTTCCAGTGGGAGAGTGCCCTGATCACCGTGTGCATTTTAAGGGTCAACATTTGGTAGATAGCTAGTGGGAAGCAGCTGCATAGCACAGGGAGATCAGCTCAGTGCTTTGTGACCACCTAGAGGGGTCGGATAGGGAGGGTGGGAGGGAGGGAGACGCAAGAGGGAAGAGATATGGGAACATATGTATAACTGATTCATTTTGTTATAAAGCAGAAACTAACACACCATTGTAAAGCAATTATACTCCAATAAAGATGTTAAAAAAAAAAGAAAAAAGGATCAGTATTTGGGGGGTGAGGAGTAGCATGGCAAAAGGCTGAAAGGAGCAGTCCCTGAGACAGAAAAATAATCAGGACAGAGTGTGATGTCTCAGGTGCCAAAGGAATGAAGTGTCTCAAGAAAGATACAGGGACCAACTGCATCAAACACTGTGCTGGGCCTGGGAAGGTAGCCGTAAGATTGACAGCTGGATTTGCCAACATGGAGGTTGCTCTTGACTTTGAGTAGAGCTGTTTCACTGGAGGGTGGGGGTGAAATGCTGCTTTCATCGGGTTTCAGAGAAAACAGAAGAATTGGAGCCAGGGAATAGAGACTACCATTTTTAGAAGTTTTGCTATAAAGGGAGACAGAGAAATGGGGCAATTGCTGGAGGGGAATTGCAGGGAAAGAGTTTTTTGAGGTTAGGAAATTTTTCAGCATGCATATAAGCTGGTTAGAATAAGAGGAAAACTCAAGCATGATGCAACAGAAATGGGACAGTTGGAGAAATGTCCCCGAGAAGGTGAGAGAGGGAAAGGATCTACCACAAAAGTAGAAGGGTTGGCCTTAGCTCTGTCTACCCTGCCCTACCCTGGCCAGTGACTACCTATTCATCTTGCAACATTCGGGTGAAGCACCACTTCCTTTGTGAAACTTTTCGTGATTGCTTCCCCTGCCAAGCAGAACCAACCTCTCCTGCCTGTGGACCCCATTTTACCTAGAGCTGACAGTCACCTGACCTTGCTCACTTGTCCCCACTCTCTTTCTCTCCCACCTCCTTCTCTTCCATCCTCTCACTCACTCATTCATTCACTCAACAGATATTTAGAGGCAACAGAGTCACTCTGCTTGGGTTTGTACCCTGGCTCTATCCCTTACTAGCTGGGCATGTTATTTAACTGCTCTGTGCCTTAATTTCCACATCTTTAAAACTGGAATTATACTAATACCTCATAAAATTGTTGTGAGGATTATGTTGAGAATACAATGTTTAGTACAATGCCTGGCACATAGTTCTCCCTCAGTACATGCTAACTGTAACAGTCTCGTTGTTGTTATGTGCCAGACGCTGGCCTGGGATTAGGGATACAGTGATGACTAGGACATAACTATGGCCTAGCACGTGTTATCCTAAAGAATAAACTGTCCATTTAGGGACTTCCCTGGTGGCACAGTGGTTAAGAATCTGCCTGCCAATGCAGGGCACACGGGTTCAAGCCCTGCTCTGGAAAGATTCCCACACGCCGTGGAGCAACTAAGCCCGTGCACCACAACTACTGAGCCTGTGCTCTAGAGCCCGTGAGCCACAAATACTGAGCCCACGTGCCACAACTACTGAAGTCCACGTGCCTAGAGCCTGCACTCCACAACAAAGAGAAGCCACCGCAATGAGAAGCCTGCGCACCACAACAAAGAGTAGCCCCTGCTCACTGCAACTAGGGGAAGCCTATGTGCAGCAACCAAGACCGAACGTAGCCAAAAAATAAATAAATAAATATATTAAAAAAATTAAAAAGGAATAACTGTCCATTTAAACATCTTTCTCTCCCAGACCATGAAATCTGAGTATAGTGCCTAGCACAGAGTACCATGCGTGGCACTGAGTATGTAAGTACCCAACGAAATGTTTGTTGGACTGAACTCAATTGGTTACCTTGACTTGGAAGGTTAATTGACAGAAAGTGTGGGTATGAGGTGGTGATGGCTGGGGAAAATGAAGAAAGGACTTTGAGGATTAGGACTGTATAGATCAGTGTTGGGCATCTCGTGACCAATGGGCTAATTTCTGGAACCTCTCAGAAAAGACTGAACTTAGCCCCCTACTGTGCCCCCTCCCTCATTCCAGGTACTAGTTTACTGGAAGCAGTTCAAGGAACAGGTTGCAAGAATGGAATAAGACCATGTGTGTAACACCTAGCACACTGCCTCACAAACCATAGTTAACAAATATTAGCTTCTTTTTAAGCAAATATAGCAACTTAATCAAGGTAGCCAGTACGATTGTGCTGGGAGGACTTGCATGATAAACACAGGTAAGAACTCTCAGCACAGAGTTCACCCCACCACTGCTTCTTCAGTTCTATCCTCTCTAACCTTCCTGATGAAGATGCACTTCTGCAATTACTAAAGGGATGCTTCTGGAATGACGACATGATTTGGGAAATGGCAGAAGCAGCTTAGGTTAGCTTTAGTAATCCTAGCCCGTCATTAAACATTTTCATTTTCTTTTTTTTTTCTGAAATAGCCTTTATGTAAGAAAGGTTATTTAATACTGCCATAGAGCCTTTCAAGCTCCAAGATGGAAAGTTTTCTCTCTAAGGACAATTTCTATCTCCTCTGACTGCCTCTCCCCCATGATTACAGGTCTGCTGGCTCTTCCTGAATTATCAACTGTCTCTTCATTCACCCACATTTGGGCTGTGCCAATCCATCCTGCCCTGGGCATCACTGACCCTTTGCTCTTCGTGAACTCCACTGCAGACTTGGGCTTCTATACAGTTTTGCCTCACTTACAGTGATCTGTGATAAACATGGAGGCACTGTCTCATGTCTCTTCTATCACTTTAAGAGAAGAGGGACTGCTTGATTTGTGTGATCTGGAATTTGGGGTACTTCTCAGCTCTGGAGGCCCTGCCTTTCAGCTCTTGCTACTGGGCACTGCAGTATCTTCTCAACAAATCAGCCACTCTGCTCTTTGATCAGTGATTCTGAAGCTGACGCTACTGCAGTTTATCTTTGTCTCCAGGGCCTTGTAATTTACTTCATTTTGTCTGGGAGGATGCTCTCTAGTAAGCTCTTGCAAACACTTTAGCCTGAGCTGTATATGCAATTCTCACCGAGACTTTCCACCAGGAATCTCTTGCAACTGCTCCAATTCAATTTTGTTTCTACATTTTATTAACACACACACACACACACACACACACACAGAGTTGACATAATTATCTAATATAACTTTACAATAATTCTTTAAGGAGTACAGCCCTTAGATCTAGGCATGTGGGGCTAAAAGAGTCCAAGAGAGCATGGTTGGAAGATGTGCTATTCTATGTTTACACTATAAAATTTCAAATGATAAATTTTGGTAGGGATTGCACTGACTCTGTACGTTGTTGTAGATACTATAAACATTTTAACAATATTAATTCTTCCAATCCATGAGTACAAAATATCATTCATTTGTGTCTTCTTCATTATTTTCATCAGTGTCTTATACTTTCAGTGTAAAAAGCCTTTCACCTCCTAAGCTAAATTTATTCCAAGATATTTTATTCTTTTTGATGCAATTGTAAATGGGATTGTTTTCTTAATTTCTCTTTTTGATAGTTCATTATTAGTGTATAGAAACACAACTGATTTTAGTATATTGATTTTGTATCTTACAACTTTATTGAATTTTTAAAAATCATTCTAACAGGTTTTTTTTTTGGTGGAATCTTTAGGATTTTCTATATATAATATTGTCACCTCTAAATACAGACAGTTTTACTTTTTCCTTTCCAAATTGGATGCCTTTTATTTCTTTTTCTTTCTTAATTGCTTTGGCTAGGACTTCTGGTACTACAATGAATAAAAGTGGTGAGAGTGGCCATCTTTGTCTTGTTCCTGATCTTAGAGGAAAGACTCAGCTTTTTTACCATTGAGTATGACGTTATCTGTGGGTTTATCATATATGGCCTTTATTATGTTGAGATACATTTTCTTTATACCCACTTTGTTGAGAATTTTTATTATGAATGGACGTTGAATTTTGTCACGTGCTTATTTTGTATCTACTGAGATGATCATATGATTTTTTTCTCTTCATTTTATTAATGTGGTTTATCACATTGATTGATCTATGGATGTTGCACCATCCTTGCATCGCAGGAATAAATCCCACTTGATCACAGTGTATGTTGAATTTTAATGTATTGTTGAATTCTGTTTGCTAAAATTTTGTTGAGGATTTTTGCATCTGTGTTCATCAAAGACATTGGCCTGTAATTTTCTTTTCTTGTAGTGCCTTTCTCTGGTTTTGGTATCAGGATAATGCTGGCCTCATAAAATGAGTTTGGAAGTGTTCCCTCCTCTTCTATGTTTTGGAAAAATTTGAGAAGGATTGGTATTTTTTCTTTAAATGTTTGGTAGAATTCACCAGCCATCTGGTCCTGGACTTTTGTTTGTTGGGAGGTTTCTGACTACTGATTCAATCTCCTTACTAGTAATTGGTCTGTTTGGATTTTTATTTCTTAATGATTCAGTCTTGGTAGTTTCAAATGGTAAATTTAACATGACCACGAACTAATTACAATTCACATTTCCCCTTCATACACTGGGTAAGACTTGCATTTGTGGTCATTGTCAGCAAAGCACAGTCACAACCTTTCAGAGTCACTGGAAGCCAGTATTTGTGGGCAGCATAAAGGATAAGGATAGTGTGGCATCAAGAGTAATGATGTAGGAATATTACTCAGCCATAAAAAGAAATGAAATTGAGTTATCTGTAGTGAGGTGGATGGACCTAGAGACTGTCATGCAGAGTGAAGTAAGTCAGAAAGAGAAAAACAAATACCATATGCTAACACATATATATGGAATCTTAAAAAAAAAAAAGGGTTCGGAACAATCTAGGGGCAGGACAGGAATAAAGACGCAGACATAGAGAATGGACTTGAGGACACAGGGAGGGGGAAGGGTAAGCTGGGACAAAGTGAGAGAGTGGCATGGACATATATACACTACCAAATGTAAAATAGATAGCTAGTGGGAAGCAGCTGCATAGCACAGGGAGATCAGCTCCATGCTTTGTGACCACCTAGAGGGGTGGGATAGGGAGGGTGGGAGGGAGAAGCAAGAGAGAGGAGATATGAGGATGTATGTATATGTATAGCTGATTCACTTTGTTATACAGCAGAAACTAACACACCACTGTAAAGCAACTGTACTCCAATAAAGATGTTAAAAAAAAAAAAAGAGTAATGATGTAACCAGCATGAAATAAAGGGTACTAGAGAACTGAAGAGACAAGAAGATCTATATTGTTTCTATAAAACAGGTTCCAGAAAGCCATGGCACTGTAAATAATAACAGTACTGCTACCTTTTTCTTATGGTAGGAAATGTGAAATTAGCCAGGAATGATGCACCTGACAATAAAAAAAACATGATGAGATGGTTCCTGAACCTGAACAGAAAGAAGGGGTATCTGGATACTCTGAAGAAACTTCATGTGCACTGAATGGATAATATACACATACATAAGTATCTCTTCTTTCCCTATTGTTCTAAATCCTCATTAATAAATCATTACTTCTCACATGGACCCATCAACTTATTTATACAGCAGAGACCTTACAAAAATATTAGCCAGGGCTCTGCACACCCTTGGAGCAGCCCTACTCTGGGGTAAGTATTACTATCATTTTTGACAAGAGAAACTGACTCTTAAACCCATCCTTTATTCTCACCAAAGCCTTTGCTTTCTTTGGTAGAAAGAAGGGTGGGCTTAAAGATAAAAAGACCGGAGTTTAAGTAACTAGCTCTTCCACTTACTAGTTGTGTAACCTCAGGCATGAGATAATCGGTCTCTTAACTCTTAAAATAGCTATAACAAATACAGGACTGGTGGGAAGATCAAATTATTTCCTGCAACAATGTAGGTCAGAACATTCTTTGAAAGGTTATACAAATGTCGGTAACTATTCCTACTGTTTTAATGTTTGACTTCCGCTTTTTCTACTTCTAGACCACCTGAATTATCATCATAATTTCACTAATATTTTTTAATTAATTAATTAATTATTTTTATTTTTGGCTGCATTGGGTCTTCATTGCTGCACGCAGGCTTTCTCTAGTTGCAGCGAGCAGGGTCTAATCTTCGTGTGGTGCATGGGCTTCTTGTTGTGGTGGCTTCTCTTGTTGCGGAGCACGGGCTCTAGGCACGTGGGCTTCAGTAGTTGTGGCACACAGGCTCAGTAGTTGGGGCTCGCGCGCTCTAGAGCACAGGCTCAGTAGTTGTGGCACACAGGCTTAGTTGCTCGCAGCATGTGGGATCTTCCCGGACCAGGGCTCGAACCCCTGTCCCCTGCATTGGCAGGTGGATTCTTAACCTCTGCGCCACCAGGGAAGTCCCCATTTCACTAATTTAATGAGGAAAAAAACTATTTCTTTTATTTTTCTTACTTGGATTATTCTCTCCAACTCACTTGGCTGTCTCCAAACTTCTGCCCTATCAGCAGGAAGATCAGGAGACTCCTGGGGACAGAGAAGGAGGGCCGCTGAAATGAAGCCAACATCTCATATACAGGGACTTGTCTTCAACTGGCATGCCAGTGCATAACTGAGCTCAGTGGAAAGGCTAAATCTCATAAGATCCGTAGCATAGTATTTACTGTCTCCATAGTTTTCCTTTTCCACAATGTCATACAGTTGAAACCATATAGTATGTAGACTTTTCAGACTGGCTTCTTTCATTTAGCAACATGTATTTAAGGTTCCTCCATGCCTGTTCACGGCTTGATAGTGCATTTCTTTTTAGAGCCAGATAATACTCCATTGTCTGGATGTACTGCAGTTTGTTTATTCATTCACCTAATGAAGAACATCTCGGTTGCTTCCAGTTGTTGGCGATTATGATTTTTTAAAGATAATTAAACAAAAAGGCCCTATTACTGTATAAACTGGAGCAATGTGCAACATTTGTGCCATACTGTGTCACTGTGTGCTGTTTTGTATAGACATAAGTTTTCAACTCAATTGGGTAAACACCTACAAGAGTAATTGCTAAATCATGTGGTCAGACTATGTTTAGCTTTTAATACGTTGCCAAAATGGCTGAACCATTCTGCATTCCTGCCAACAATGAATGAGACTTCCTGTTGCTCCACATCCTTGCCAGCATTTGGTGTGTCAGTATTTTGTATTTTAGCCATTCTAATAGGTGTGGTGATATTTTATTCTTGTTTTAATCTGCATTTCCCTAATGACACATGAGATATGGGCATCTTTTCATATGCTTATTTGCCATCTGTATATATCTTGTCAGATGAGGTGTCTGTTAAAGTCTTCGGCCCATTTTTAAGTGGGTTGGTTGTTTTTCTTATTGCTGAGTTTTAAGAGTTCTTTGTATATTTTGAATGAAAGTCTTTTAAAAATCAAACATGTGTTTTGCAAGTATTTTTTTCTGGTTTGTGGCTTGTTTTTTCATTATTTTATCAGTGTCTTTCACAGAACAAAAGTTTTTAATTTTAGTAAGTCAAGTTATTGATTTTTTCTTTCATGAATTGTACTCTTGGTTTTGTATCTAAAAACTCATTGCCAAATCCAAGTTCACACAGATTTTCTCCTGTTATATTCTAGAAGTTTTGTGTTTTACATTTAGGTCTATTAGATTCCATTTTGAGTTAATTCTCATGAAAAGTGTAAGGTGAAAGATTTAGTTTCTACATATGGATGTCCAATTGTTCTAGCATCATTTGTTGAAAAGATGATCCTTTTTTTTCTGTTGAATTGCTTTTGCTCCTTTGTCAAGGATCAATTGACTATATTGGTGTATTTCTATTTCTGGACTCTCTATTCTGTTCCATTGGTGTATTTCTATTTCTGGACTCTCTATTCTGTTCCATTGGTCTGTTTGCCTTTTCTTTTGCCAATACCATGCTGTCCTAATTACTGTAGCTTTATATTAAGTCTAATGTCATGTAGCATCAGTCCTTCAACTTTGTTCTTCTTTATCAGTATTATGTGGACTATTCTCAGTTGTTTGCCTTTCCATATAAACTTTAAAATAAGTTTGTTGATATCCATAAAATAACTTGCTGGGATTTTAACTGAGATTACGTTGAATCTATAGATCAAATTAGGAGGAACTGACATTTAAACAATATTGAATCTTTCTATCCATGAACATGGAATAGCTCTCAATTTATCTAGATTTCTCTGATCAGAGTCTTGTACTTATATATATAAATTTATATATATCAATATATTTAGATTTATACCTAAGTATTTCTTTTTGTGTGTGATAATATAAATGACATTATGTTTTTAATTTCATATTCCAATTGTTCATTGCTGGTATATAGGAAAGCAACTGACTTTTGTATATTAACCTTGTATCCTGGAACCGTGCTATAACTGCTAGTTAGTTCTAGGAGTTTTCTGCCAGTTCTCTGGGATTTTCTACATAGTCAATCATGCCATCTGTGAACAAAGACAGTTTTATTCCTTCCTTCCTAATATCTATGCCTTTTATTTCCTTTACTGTTCTTATTGAATTAGCTAGACCTTTCAGTATAATGCTGAATAGGAGTAGTAAAAAGGGACATTCTTGCCTTTTCCCAAACTTAGGGGAAAGCATCTAGTTTCTCATCATCAAGCATGATGTTAGGTGTAGATTTTTTGTAGATGTTCTTTATCTTATTGAGCAAGTTTCTTTCCATTCCTATTTTGCTGAGAGTTTTTCCTAAAATCACGATTGGATGTTGGATTGTATCAAGTGCTTTTCTGTATCTTATAGATATGATCATATGATTTTTCTTCTTTAGCCTGTTGATGTGATGCAATACAGTAATTGATTTTCTAATGTTGAACCAACCTTGCATATCTGGAATAAATCCCACTTCATTTAGGTGTATGGTTCTTTTTGTACATCATTGGATTCAATATGCTAATATTTTGTTGAGAATTTTTGCATTATGTTCATGAGAGATATTGGTCTGTAATTTTCTTATAATGTCTTTATCTGGTTTTGGTTTTAGGGTAATGCTGGCTTCACAGAACAAGTTAGAAAGTGTTCCCTCTGCTTCTATTTTCTGGAAGAGATTGTAGAGAATTGGTATCATCTTTTCCTTAAATGTCTGATAGAAGTCACCAGTGAAACCATCTGAGCCTGGTGTTTTCTGGAAGGTTACTAATTATTGATTCAATTTCCTTGGTAGATATAGGCCTCTTCAGATGATCCATTTCTTCTTGTATGAGTTTTGGTAGTTTGTGTGTTCCAAGGAATTGGTCTATTGCATCTAAGTTATCAAATTTGTGGGCACAGAGTTGCTCATAATATTCCTTTATTATGCTTTTAATATCCATGGGATCAGTAGTGATGATCCTTCTTTCATTTCTGATATTAGTAATCTATGTCTTCTCTCTTTTTTTCTTGGCTAGCCTGGCTAGAGGTTTACTGCTTTTATTAATATTGCCAAAGAATCAGCTTTTGGTTTTATTGATTTTCTCTACTGATTTCTGCTCTGTTTCTTTTTTTTAAATTAATTTATTTATGGCTGCATTGGGTCTTCATTGCTGAGGGTGGGGTTTCTCTAGTTGCAGCAAGCAGGGTCTACTCTTCGTTGCAGTATGCGGGTTTCTCATTGCAGTGGCATCTCTTGTTGCAGAGTACCGGCCCTAGAGTGCACAGGCTTCAGTAGTTGCAGCATGTGGGCTCAGTAGTTGTGGCTCATGGGCTTAGTTGCTCCGTGGCATGTGGGATCTTCCCGGACCAGGGCTTGAACCCGTGTCCCCTACATTGGCAGGCGGATTCTTAACCACTGCGCCACCAGGGAAGTCCCTCTGCTCTTTGTTTCTATGAAGGTCTCCTAAGTCTTATTTCCCTTTCCACTTCTGCTCCTCTCCAACCCATCTACCGTCCCACAGCCAAAATCATCTTCCTACAAGTCAAAACTAATGCTTTTCAACTGCTTAAAATACTTCAGTGGCACCTTTTGCCTTCAAGATGAAGCCCAAACTTCTTATTGTTATCTCTAAAGCCCTGCATGATTTGGTCTGCTCATTCCTCCAGACTTATCATGTCTCATCCTTAGACCTCTTGGAGCTTTGACAGCATAGAAAAGACAGATATTAAGTTTTTACACAAATATTTATTCCAAGTATAGATAATGAAGAACTATTTAAATAGGCCAATAGAATTTACAGGAAACTCTTCAATTGATTCAGATTTTAAAAGACCATGAAGAAAAAAACTAGAGAAAGGGCTGGTAACCAAAAATTAATATAAAATGGATTTTTGAAAATAGTATTTAGAGACCTAGAGATCATAATGAAAGTTTGCGTTTTTTGGGGGGTTTTTTTTGGTTTTTTTTTCTGGCTGCACCACGCGCCATGTAAAATCTTAGTTCCCCGATGAGGAATCGAACCCACGCCCCCTGCAGTGGAAGTGCGGACCACCGGGGAAGTCCCGAAAGTTTGTTTTTTTTTTTAATTACAGAAAAGAAGGCACATCCAGATATATTTTTTCATTTTAAAGGTATATAAGGACAATACAGAAAAGGTAAACTCAAAAGGAAAAAAGTACTCACAATCCGACTGTCCTAACATAACTACTACTACATTCTGCAGTAGTTATTATGCTATATTCAAATATGGTTATAGTGATAGGCTTGTAGGCTATACCCTGGTTCTCAACCCTGGCATGTTAGAATCACCTGGTGGAACTTTTAAACATTAAGGTAACTGAGCCTGATTCCTGAACAACTAAATCAGAATCTCTGGGTGGTGAAGTCCTGTGCTGAGAAACACTGTATATAGACATGTCCTATGTACAGGCAGGGGCCTCACCTCAAAGGTGAGTTCATTTTTTGTATCAATCACCTGGGAAAGTGAAGAGTTCCTCAGACAGGATATGGAATCTTTTAGAGCAGTATTAGACTCATATGGGGAGCTTTAAAAATCCCAAAGCCCAGGCTACACCTCAACCCAATGACTTCAGAATCTCTACGGGGTGGGAGGCAGGCGTCAGTAATTTCTTAAGCTCCCCAGGTGATTCCAGTATTCAGTCAAGGTTAAGAACCACTGTGCTGAGAGCTCCAGGTGAGCTACAAAGTAGGAATTTGGCTTTTGGCATATGGTAGGTGCTCAATAAACACTTTCCCCACAGGGAAAATTTCCCCATGCAGCCACAGGGAACTTGACAGGCTGTTCTGGAAATAGTAAGCTATGCCTCAGGGTGTATTTTAGACTGCCCCACGTTTATAGGTCTTTCACAATTGGCTTGGTTTTCACAAGCCTTTGGGGGTTTAAAGTTGTTAGTTTTGGCTCCTATATCCTTGTCTTCACAAGGAATTCCTTATGAAATGAGACTGAGCATTAACGCCTCCATGCTCTTGCCCACATGGCAACCATAAAACATCATACTGTGGCAGCAGACAGGAGCTTTCCCAGCACACGGAGCACCCACCCACACCCAGCTGAAACAGATGACACCACCATTTAATTAAATCAGCTTCCAGAAGGCTGACATCAGCTCAGGAAAAACACACCTGGACACCAGGGTCTGGCACCTTCAAGACTCCAGATGGTTCCTGTCTCTGCTGGACTAATGGGCACATTCCCCGGCTCTGGTGTCATGTTCCTCATAACCAAGACTGAGATTTCCTTAGGGTTCTGTCTGAGTGCTCTGCCTCCAGATACAGGCAGGGCTAACTCCCTCTCTTCCACTGAGTCTTTGCTCAAATCTACCTTTCATTGAGGCTTGCCCTGACCGTCCCATTTAAACTTGCAATCTCTTCTCCAGCATTCCCTTGTCCTGCTCTATTTTCTTTCATAGCACTCATCACCTTCCAAGACACTGAAAACGTTACTTGTTTTTCACACTTTTTGTTTACTGACCACCTTGTTGACTGGTTTATCCTCAGAGCATAGAACCTGACACATAGTAGTTGCTCAAGAAAGCTGTTGAATGAGTGAGGAAGCGCTTACCTCGATATCTGGGCAGCAGACTGTAGCCCTGAGCCTTTCCCTAGGACCCTACACTTTGAACAGTAGACTCCTTTTTGGGAAGCCAGAGCCTCTCCAGGGACCAGACTTGGACCCTCTGGAGGTATCATCCAACTGGGCTGCAGCTGACTGCACTGAGCAGCCTAGTGCCTACCCCCCCAGGGAACACAAGGTTAATTCTTGGACAACTTTGAGGCCAACAAAACCCAACACGCCAGCCTCACATCCTGATTACTCACTCCCTCAATGACATCCTCATTAGTTTTCTCATGCTCAAGTCACTGCTGTCTGCTTCTTCATGGTTCAATCTCCCACTTCTCTCCCACCTCACCATATTCTAACTTTCCACTGTCTTCTGAGAAGCCTCGACTTCTTCAGTGAATGTTCCTTCCATCTTCTAATTTCATAGAAACCTGGGTCTTCACTGAAAACACCATTTCCTCTACAGCCCTATGTGATGGAGGCTGCTCTTTCTTCTATACCCCATGCATCTGAAGGTCCCTCATATCCTCTTTGTACTCCATTTATGCTTCCGAGTCACCAGTATGTCACCTTCCTTAAAAAAAAAAAAAGAAAACCTGTTCATTGCTCACGTTATCCAGAAATACTACCTCCTACCCTCCCTTGCTGTTCTCATTTACTCTCTCCCCCTTCACTAAGACTTCAGCTCACAAGACATCCTTTCCAATCAAGCTTACAAGGCTGTTCATATGGCTTAAAATTTTCACGGTTTTATCCCAATTACAAAGCACAGAGTTGGTACTCACGAAATATTTGCTAAATGGATGAGTTGAAGAAATGAAATCTGGGGCATGAAGCAGGAGGCAAGCTGAGGTTCAGGTCTGATTTTGGGGCTATAGCCTTCCCAGTTTACCAGACATCAATAAGGGTAAATGGATAGGTTGAATCTCATACTTGGACAATTATTATGATCCCACTTTATAGTAAGAAACTGAGCAAAAACAGTTAAATAACTCACTCAAGATTATAGCTAGTAAGATGTGGAACTGGGCTTTAAAAATCAACGTCTGACTCCACAGCCCACATTTTTTTTTAAATTTATTAATTTATTACTTATTTTTGGCTGCATTGGGTCTTTGTTTCTTCGCCCCTTGGAGGGAGGGGGGCTGGGGGGACTACTTTACAATGTGGTTGTGTGGGTTTCTCATTGTGGTGGCTTCTCTTGCTGCGGAGCACGGGCTCTAGGCACGCAAGCTTCAGTAGTTGTGGCTCCCGGGCTCTAGAGCGCAGGGTCAGCAGTTGTGGTGCGCAGGCTTAGTTGCTCCGCCGCATGTGGGATTTTCCCTGACCAGGGCTTGAACCCGTGTCCCCTGCACTGGCAGGCGGATTCTTAACCACTGCACCACCAGGGAAGCCCCACATTTTTAAAAATAAATTTATTTATTTTATTTTTATTTTTGGCTGTGTTGGGTCTTTGTTGTTGTGCGCAAAAGCAACGCTTCTCTAGATGTGGTGAGTGGGGGCTACTCTTCATTGTGGTGCACGTTGCAGTGGCTTCTGTTGTTGCAGTGCACAGGCTCTAGGCACGTGGGCTTCACTAGTTGTGGCACGTGGGCTCAGGAGTTGTGGCTCACGGGCTCTAGAGCACAGACTCAGCAGTTGTGGCGCAGGGGCTTAGTTGCCCTGCGCCATGTGGGAATCTTCCAGGACCAGGGCTCGAACCCATGTCCCCTGCATTGGCAGGCAGATTCTTAACCACTGTGCACCAGGGAAGCCCAGCACAGCCCACATTTTTAACCTCCAAGAAATACTGCCCTCCTGAACAATAGAGTTTGCAGTTAAAAGACAAGGTTTTGTACAGCTCACTGCATATAAGTATTTTGAATAATCTTCACAGCACTGACAAGTGATTCTGTCGTGAAGACACAAGTAGCAGGGAATTCTCAAAGGAAACAGAAACCATTTATTCCACAAAGACATAATTAAAAGAATATAAGGAAGACCAATAAAATCCAAGACATCTATTTCCAGGTTTTTGGAGAATCATTGGATATAGAGATATTTTAAGTGTATTTCTATAAACAGTTGACCCTTGAACAACAACATGATTAGGGGCACTGACCCTGCATGCAGTCAAAAATCCGCATATAACTTATAGTCAGCCCTCCATATATGAAGTTCCTCCATAACCATGATTCTGATGCAGCCAATCACGGATCATGTAGTACTGTAGTGTGTACTGTTGAAAAAAATCCACATATAAGTGGATGCACTGCAGTTCAAACGTTCAAGGGTCAACTGTAATAGGTTCTTAAGAATAGAAAACACCTGGGGGGCTTCCCTGGTGGCACAGTGGTTGAGAATCTGCCTGCCAATGCAGGGGACACGGGTTCGAGCCCTGGTCTGGGAATATCCCACATGCCACGGAGCAGCTGGGCCCGTGAGCCACAATTACTGAGCCTGCGCATCTGGAGCCCGTGCTCCGCAACAAGAGAGGCCGCGATAGTGAGAGGCCCGCGCACCACGATGAAGAGTGGCCCCTGCTTGGCGCAACTAGAGAAAGCCCTCTCACAGAAACGAAGACCCAACACAGCCATAAATAAAATAAATAAAAAAAAAAAAAAAAAAAAAAAGATCCTGGTTAGTTTATTAAAAAAAAAAAAAGAAAAGAAAAGAAAACACTTGGGGCTTCCCTGGTGGCGCAGTGGTTGAGAATCTGCCTGCCAATGCAGGGGACACGGGTTCGAGCCCTGGTCCGGGAAGATTCCACATGCCGCGGAGCAACTAGGCCCGTGAGCCACAGCTACTGAGCCTGCGCGTCTGGAGCCTGTGCTCTGCAGTGGGAGAGGCCGCAATAGTGAAAGGCCCGCGCACCGCGATGAAGAGTGGCCCCCGCTTGCCGCAACTAGAGAAAGCCCTCGCACAGAAACGAAGACCCAACACAGCCAAAAATAAATAAATAAAAATAAAGGAATTCCTTTAAAAAAAAAAAAGAAGAAAAGAAAACACCTGGGGTGGGGAGGCCATTCCCATGCAGATATATCTGCTGCATTCTCAGTGAAGGGCCAGCTAAGTATGATTTGTGAGCCAAATCTGACCCACTATCTGTTTTGTGTATGGTCGGTGAGTTAAGAATGTCTTTTACATTTTAATGGTTGGTTTAAAAATTAGAAGAATAATATTTAATGATATAAAAATTATATGAAATTAAAATTTCAGTGTCCATAAACAAAGTTTTGTTGGAATATAGCTACAGCTATACTCATTTGTCTATGTGTTCTCTATGGCTGCTTTCATGTTACAGCAACAGAGATGAGTAGTTGTGACAGAGACAACAAAGCTCCCCAAACTCAGAAATATTGACCATTTGACTCTTTACAAAAAGAGCTGGCCAACCTTGTTATAGGCCATTTCTTCTGACTTGACTTCCAGTTCACTGATTCTGTCCTCAGTTGTATCTAATCTGTTGCTAAATCCTTCTACTGCATTTTTAATTTTGGTCACTGTATTTTCAATTCTATAAGTTTTGTTTTTCCAGTCTAATGTTTTGCTTTTTATAGTTCCCTATTACACGTGTATAGTTCAATATTATCTTTATTTCCTTAAATAGAATATATCTAATTGCTTTATTTTTTATTTTTTTTGAATATTTGAATTTTATTTTTTTATACAGCAGGTTCTTATTAAATATCCATTTTACACATATTAGTGTATATATGTCAATCCCAATCTCGCAATTCATCACACCACCATCACCCACCTACACCACTTTCCCCCCTTGGTGTCCATAGGTTTGTTCTCTACATCTGTGTCTCAATTTCTGCCCAGCAAACTGGTTCATCTGTACCATTTTTCTAGATTCCACATATATGCGTTAAAATAAGATATTTTTCTCTTTCTTACTTAATTCACTCTGTATGACAGTCTCTAGATCCATCCACGTCTCTACAAATGACCCAGTTTCGTTCCTTTTTATGGCTGAGTAATAATATTCCACTGTATGTATGTACCACATCTTCTTTATCCATTCATCTGTCGATGGGCATTTAGGTTGCTTCCATGACCTGGCTATTGTAAATACTGCTGCAATGAACATTGGGGTGCATGTGTCTTTTTTTTTTTTTTTTTTTTAATTTCTTTCATCAGTGTCTTATAGTTTTCTGCATACAGGTCTTTTGTCTCCCTAGGTAGGTTTATTCCTAGGTATTTTATTCTTTTTGTTGCAATGGTAAATGGGAGTGTTTCCGTAATTTCTCTTTCAGATTTTTCATCATTAGTGTATAGGAATGCAAGAGATTTCTGTGCATTAATTTTGTATCCTGCAACTTTACCATATTCATTAATTAGCTCTAGCAGTTTTCTGGTGGCAGTTTTAGGATTCTCTATGTATAATATCATGTCATCCGCAAACAGTGACAGTTTTACTTCTTCTTTTCCAATTTGTATTCCTTTTATTTCTTTTTCTTCTCTGATTGCCGTGGCTAGGACTTCCAGAACTATGTTGAATAATAGTGGTGAGAGTGGACATCCTTGTCTCATTCCTGATCTTAGAGGAAATGCTTTCAGTTTTTCACCATTGAGAATGATGTTTGCTGTGGGTTTGTCGTATATGGCCTTTATTATGTTGAGGTAGGTTCCCTCTATGCCCACTTTCTGGAGAGTTTTTATCATACATGGGTGTTGAATTTTGTCAAAAGCTTTTTCTGCATCTATTGAGATGATCATATGGTTTTTATTCTTCAATTTGTTAATATGGTGTATCACATTGATTTGCATATATTGAAGAATCCTTGCATCCCTGGGATAAATCCCACTTGATCGTGGTGTATGATCCTTTTAATGTGTTGTTGGATTCTGTTTGCTAGTATTTTGTTGAGGATTTTTGCATCTATATTCATCAGTGATATTGGTCTGTAATTTTCTTTCTTTGTAGTGTCTTTGTCTGGTTTTGGTATCAGGGTGATGGTGGCCTCATAGAATGAGTTTGGGAGTGTTCCTTCCTCTGCAATTTTCTGGAAGAGTTTGAGAAGGATAGGTGTTAGCTCTTCTCTAAATGTTTGATAGAATTCACCTGTGAAGCCATCTGGTCCTGGACTTTTGTTTGTTGGAAGATTTTTAATCACAGTTTCAATTTCATTGCTTGTGATTGGTCTGTTCATATTTTCTGTTTCTTCCTGGTTCAGTCTTGGAAGGTTATACCTTTCTAAGAATTTGTCCATTTCTTCCAGGTTGTCCATTTTATTGGCATACAGTTGCTTGTAGTAGTCTCTTAGGATGCTTTGTATTTCTGCAGTGTCTGTTGTAACTTCTCCTTTTTCATTTCTGCTTTTATTGATTTGAGTCCTCTCCCTCTTTTTCTTGATGAGTCTGGCTAATGGTTTATCAATTTTGTTTATCTTCTCAAAGAACCAGCTTTTAGCTTTATTGATCTTTGGTATTGTTTTCTTTGTTTCTATTTCATTTATTTCTGCTCTGATCTTTATGACTTCTTTCCTTCTGCTAACTTTGGGTTTTGTTCTTCTTTCTCTAGTTTCTTTAGGTGTAAGGTTAGATAGTTTACTTGAGATTTTTCTTGTTTCTTTAGGTAGGCTTGTATAGATATAAACTTCCCTCTTACAACTGCTTTTGCTGCATCCCATAGGTTTTGGGTCATTGTGTTTTCATTGTCATTTGTCTCTAGGTATTTTTTGATTACCTCTTTGATTTCTTCAGTGATCTCTTGGTTATTTAGTAACGTATTGTTTAGCCTCCATGTGTTTGTCTTTTTTACGTTTTTTCCCTGTAATTCATTTCTAATCTCATAGCATTGTGGTCAGAAAAGATGCTTGATATGATTTCAATTTTCTTAAATTTACTGAGGCTTGATTTGTGACCCAAGATGTGATCTATCCTGGAGAATATTCTGTGCGCACTTGAGAAGAACGAGTAATCTGCTGTTTTTGGATGGAATGTCCTATAAATATCAATTAAATCTATCTGGTCTATTGTGTCATTTAAAGCTTCTGTTTCCTTATTTATTTTCATTTTGGATGATCTGTCCATTGGTGTAAGTGAGGTGTTAAAGTCCCCCACTATTATTGTGTTACTGTCAATTTCCTCTTTTATGGCTGTTAGCAGTTGCCTTATGTATTGAGGTGCTCCTATGTTGGGTGCATATATATTTATAATTGTTATATCTTCTTCTTGGATTGATCCCTTGATCATTATGTACTGTCCTTCTTTGTCTCTTGTAACATTCTTTACTTTAAAGTCTATTTTATCTGATATGAGTATAGCTACTCCAGCTTTCTTTTGATTTCCATTTGCATGGAATATCTTTTTCCATCCCCTCACTTTCAGTCTGTATGTGTCCCTAGGTCTAAAGTGGGTCTCTTGTAGACAGCATATATATGGGTCTTGTTTTTGTATCCATTCAACAAGCCTGTGTCTTTTGGTTGCAGCATTTAATCCATTCACGTTTAAGGTAATTATCGATATGTATGTTCCTATGACCATTTTCTTAATTGTTTTGGGTTTCTTTTTGTAGGTCCTTTTCTTCTCTTGTGTTTCCCACTTAGAGAAGTTCCTTTAGCATTTGTTGTAGAGCTGGTTTGGTGGTGCTGAATTCTCTTAGCTTTTGCTTGTCTGTAAAGCTTTTGATTTCTCCATCAAATCTAAATGAGATCCTTGCCGGGCAGAGTAATCTTGGTTGTAGGTTCTTCCCTTTCATCACTTTAAGTATATCATGCCACTCCCTTCTGGCTTGTAGAGTTTCTGCTGAGAAATCAGCTGTTAACCTTATGGGAGCTCCCTTGCATGTTATTTGTCGTTTTTCCCTTGCTGCTTTCAATAATTTTTCTTTGTCTTTAATTTTTGCCAATTTGATTACTGTGCATCTCGGCATGTTTCTCCTTGGGTTTATCCTCTATGGGACTCTCTGCACTTCTTGGACTTGGGTGGCTATTTCCTTTCCCATGTTAGGGAAGTTTTCAACTATAATCCCTTCAAATATTTTCTCGGGTCCTTTCTCTCTCTCTTCTCCTTCTGGGACTCCTATAATGCGAATGTTGCTGCATTTAATGTTGTCCCAGAGGTCTCTTAGGCTGTTTTCACTTCTTTTCATTCTTTTTTCTTTATTCTGTTCCGCAGCAGTGAATTCCACCATTCTGTCTTCCAGGTCACTTCTCCGTTTTTCTGCCTCAGTTATTCTGCTATTGATTCCTTCTAGTGTAGTTTTCATTTCAGTTATTGTATTGGTCATCTCTGTTTGTTTGTTCTTTAATTCTTCTAGGTCTTTGTTAATCATTTCTTGCATCTTCTCAATCTTTGCCTCCATTCTTATTCCGAGGTCCTGGATCATCTTCACTATCATTATTCTGAATTCTTTTTCTGGAAGGTTGCCTATCTCCACTTCATTTAGTTGTTTTTCTGGGGTTTTTTCTTGTTCCTTCATCTGATATATAGCCCTCTGCCTTTTCATCTTGTCTATCTTTCTGTAACTGTGGGTTTTGGTCCACAGGCTGCAGGATTGTAGTTTTTGCTTCTGCTGTCTGTCCTCTGGTGGTTGAGGCTATCTAAGAGGCTTGATGGGAGGCTCTGGTGGTGGGTAGAGCTGACTGTTGCTGTGGCGGACCGCATGTGTCTTTTTGATTTATGGTTCTCTCTGGGTATATGCCCAGTAGTGGGATTGCTGGGTCATATGGTAATTCTATTTTTAGGTTTTAAGGAACCTCCATACTGTTCGCCATAGTGGCTGTATCAATTTACATTCCCACCAACAGTGCAAGAGGGTTCCCTTTTCTCCACACCCTCTCTAGCATTTGTTGTTTGTAGATTTTCTGATGATGCCCATTTAACTGGTGTGAGGTGGTGCCTCACTGTAGTTTTGATTTGCATCTCTCTAAAAATTATTGATGTTGAGCAGTTTTTCATGTGCTTCTTGGCCATCTTTATGTCTTCTTTGGAGAAATGTCTATTTAGGTCTTCTGCCCATTTTTGGATTGGGTTGTTTGACTTTTTAATATTGAGCTGCGTGAGCTGTTTATATATTTTGGAGATTAATTCTTTGTCCGTTGATTCATTTGAAAATATCTTCTCTCATTATAAGGGCTGTCTTTTCATCTTGTTTGTAGTTTCCTTTGCTTTGCAAAAGCTTTTAAGCTTCATTAGGTCCCATTTGTTTATTTTTGTTTTTATTGCCATTACTCTAGGAGGTGGATCAAAAAAGATCTTGTTGTGATTTATGTCAAACAGTGCTCTTCCTATGTTTTCCTCTAAGAGTTTTATAGTGTCCGGTCTTACATTTAGGTCTCTAATCCATTTTGAGTTTATTTTTGTGTATGGTGTTAGGGAGTGTTCTAATTTCATTCTTTTACATGTAGCTGTCCAGTTTTCCCAGCACCACTTATTGAAGAGACTGTCTTTTCTCCATTGTATATCTTTGCCTCCTTTGTCATAGATTAGTTGACCATACATGCATGGGTTTATCTCTGGGCTTTCTATCCTGTTCCATTGAGCTATATTTCTGTTTTTGTGCCAGTACCATATTGCCTTGATGACTGTAGCTTTGTAGTATAGTCTGAAGTCAGGGAGTCTGATTCCTCCAGCTCCGTTTTTTTCCCTCAGGACTGCTTTGGCTATTCGGGGTCTTTTGTGTCTCCATACAAATTTTAAGACTTTTTGTTCTAGTTCTGTAAAAAATGCCATTGGTAATTTGATAGGGATTGCATTGAATCTGTAGATTGCTTTGGGTAGTAGAGTCATTTTCACAATATTGATTCTTCCAATCCAAGAACATGGTATATCTCTCCATCTGTTGGTATCATCTTTAATTTCTTTCATCAGTGTCTTACAGGTTTCTGAATACAGCTCTTTTGTTTCCCTAGGTAGGTTTATTCCTAGGTATTTTATTCTTTTTGTTGCAGTGGTAAATGGGAGTGTTTCCTTAATTTCTCTTTCAGATTTTTCATCATTAGCACACAGGAATGCAAGAGATTTCTGTGCATTAATTTTGTATCTGGCAACTTTACCAAATTCATTGATTAGCTCTAGTAGTTTTCTGGTGGCACCTTTAGGATTCTCTATGTATAATATCATGTCACCTGCAAACAGTGACAGTTTTACTTCTTCTTTTCCAATTTGGATTCCTTTTATTTCTTTTTCTTCTCTGATTGCTGTGGCTAGGACTTCCAAAACTATGTTGAATAACAGCAGCAAGAGTGGACATCCTTGTCTTGTTCCTGATCTTAGAGGAAATGCTTTCAGTTTTTCACCACTGAGAATGATGTTTGCTGTGGGTTTGTCTGTCGTATATGGCCTTTATTATGTTGAGGTAGGTTCCCTCTATGCCCACTTTCTGGAGAGTTTTTATCATAAATGGGTGTTGAATTTTGTCAAAAGCTTTTCCTGCATCTATTGAGATGATCATATGGTTTTTATTCTTCAGTTTGTTAATATGGTGTATCACATTGATTGATTTGCATATATTGAAGAATCCTTGCATCCCTGGGATGAATCCCACTTGATCGTGGTGTATGATCCTTTTAATGTGTTGTTGGATTCTGTTTGCTAGTATTTTGTTGAGGATTTTTGCATCTATATTCATCAGTGATATTGGTCTGTAATTTTCTTTTTTTGTAGTATCTTTCTCTGGTTTTGGTATCAGGGTGAGGGTGGCCTTGTAGAATGAGTTTGGGAGTGTTCCTTCCTCTGCAATTTTTTTGGATGAGTTTGAGAAGGATGGGTGTTAGCTCTTCTCTAAATGTTTGATAGAATTCACCTGTGAAGCCATCTGGTCCTGGACTTTTCTTTGTTGGAAGATTTTTTTTTTCTTTTTAAATCTTGAGTGTTACATCTTTTTTTTTTTTTTTAAACTTTGGGTTTATTTATTTATTTATTTATTTATTTATTTATTTATTTATGGATGTGTTGGGTCTTCGTTTCTGTGCAAGGGCTTTCTCTAGTTGCGGTAAGTGGGGGCCACTCTTCATCGCGGTGCGCGGGCCTCTCATTATCACGGCCTCTCTTGTTGCAGAGCACAGGCTCTAGACGCACAGGCTCAGTAATTGTGGCTCACAGGCCTAGTTGTTCTGTGGCATTTGGGATCTTCCCAGACCAAGGCTCAAACCCGTTTCCTCTGCAATGGCAGGCATATTCTCAACCACTGTGCCACCAGGGAAGCCCCTGTTGGAAGATTTTTAATCACAGTTTCAATTTCATTACTTGTGATTGGTCTGTTCATATTTTCTGTTTCTCCTGGTTCAGTCTTGGAAGGTTATGCCTTTCTAAGAATTTGTCCATTTCTTCCAGGTTGTCCGTTTTATTGGCATAAAGTTGCTTGTAGTAGTCTCTTAGGATGCTTTGTATTTCTGTGGTGTCCGTTGTAACGTCTTCCTTTTCATTTCGAATTTTTTTGATTTGAGTACTCTCCCTCTTTTTCTTGATGAGTCTGGCTAATGGTTTATCAATTTTGTTTATCATCTCAAAGAACCAGCTTTTAGTTTTATTGATCTTTGCTATTGTTTTCTTTGTTTCTATTTCATTTATTTCTGCTCTGATCTTTATGATTTCTTTCCTTCTACTAACTTTGGGTTCTGTTGGTTCTTCTTTCTCTAGCTGTTTTAGGTGTAAGGTTAGATTGTTTGAGATTTTTCTTGTTTCTTGAGGTAGGAATGTACTGTTATAAACTTCCCTCTTAGAACTGCTTTAGCTGCATCCCATACGTTTTGGATTGTCATGTTTTCATCGTCATTTGTCTCTAGGTATTTTTTGATTTTCTCTTTGATTTCTTCAGTGATCTCTTGGGTATTTAGTAACGTACTGTTTAGCCTCCAAGTGTTTGTGTTTTCTACGTTTTTTCCTCGTAATTGATTTCTAATCTCATAGCGTTGTGGTCAGAAAAGATGCTTGATATGATTTCAATTTTCTTAAGTTTATTGAGGCTTGATTTGTGACCCAAGATGTGATCTATCCTGGAGAATGTTCCATGCACACTTCAGAAGAAAGTGTAATCTGCTGTTTTTGGATGGAATGTCCTATAAATGTCAATTAAATCTATCTGGTCTATTGTGCCATTTAAAGCTTGTGTTTCCTTATTAATTTTCTGTTTGGATGATCTGTCCATTGGTGTAAGTGAGGTGTTAAAGTCCCCCACTATTATTGTGTTACTGTCAATTTCCTCTCTTATAGCTGTTAGCAGTAGCCTTATGTATTGACGTGCTCCTATGTTGGGTGCGTATTTAATTGTTATATCTTCTTCTTGGATTGATCCCTTGATCATTATGTAGTGTCCTTCCTTGTCTCTTGTAACATTCTTTATTTGAAAGTCTATTTTATCTGATATGAGTATGGCTACTCCACCTTTCTTTCGATTTCCATTTGAATGGAATATCTTTTTCCATCCCCTCACTTTCAGTCTGTATGTGTCCCTAGGTCTAAAGTGGGTCTCTTGTAGACAGCATATCAATAGGTCTTGTTTTTGTATCCATTCAACAAGCCTGTGTCTTTTGGTTGGAGCATTTAATCCTTTCATGTTTAAGGTAATTATAGATATGTATGTTCCTATGACCATTTTCTTAATTGTTTTGGGTTTCTTTTTGTAGGTCCTTTTCTTCTCTTGTGTTTCCCACTTAGAGAAGTTCCTTTAGCATTTGTTGTAGACCTGGTTTGGTGGTGCTGAATTCTCTTAGCTTTTGCTTGTCTGTAAAGCTTTTGATTTCTCCATCGAATCTGAATGAGATCCTTGCCAGGTAGAGTAATCTTGGTTGTAGGTTCTTCCCTTTCATCACTTTAAATATGTCATGCCACTCCCTTCTGGCTTGTAGAGTTTCTGCTGAGAAATCAGCTGTTAACCTTATGGGAGTTCCCTTGCATGTTATTTGTCGTTTTTCCCTTGCTGCTTTCAATAATTTTTCTTTGTCTTTAATTTTTGCCAATTTGATTACTGTGCATCTCGGCATGTTTCTCCTTGGGTTTATCCTCTATGGGACTCTCTGCACTTCTTGGATTTGGGTGGCTATTTCCTTTCCCATGTTAGGGAAGTTTTCAACTATAATCCCTTCAAATATTTTCTCGGGTCCTTTCTCTCTCTCTTCTCCTTCTGGGACTCCTATAATGCGAACGTTGCTGCATTTAATGTTGTCCCAGAGGTCTCTTAGGCTGTTTTCACTTCTTTTCATTCTTTTTTCTTTATTCTGTTCCGCAGCAGTGAATTCCACCATTCTGTCTTCCAGGTCACTTATCTGTTCTTCTGCCTCAGTTATTCCGCTATTGATTCCTTCTAGTGTAGTTTTCATTTCAGTTATTGTATTGCTCATCTCTCTTTGTTTGTTGTTTAATTCTTCTACATCTTTGTTAAACATTTCTTGCATCTTCTCAATCTTTGCCTCCATTCTTTTTCTGAGGTCCTGGATGTTCTTCACTATCATTATTCTGAATTCTTTTTCTGGAAGGTTGCCTATCTCCACTTCATTCAGTTGTTTTTCTGGGGTTTTATCTTGTTTCCTTGTCTGGTACATAGTCCTCTGCCTTTTCATCTTGTCTATCTTTCTGTGACTGTGGTTTTTGTTCCACAGCTGCAGGATTGTAGTTCTTCTTGTTTCTGCTGTCTGCCCTCTGGTGGATGAGCCTATCTAAGAGGCTTGTGCAAGTTTCCTGATGTGGGGTACTGGTCATGGGTAGAGCTGGCTGTTGCTCTGCTGGGCTGAGCTCAGTAAAACTTTCATCTGCTTGTCTGCTGATGGGCGGAGCTGGGTTCCCTCCCTGTTGGTTGTTTGGCCTGAGGCGACCCAACACTGGAGTCTACCCAGGCTCTTTGGTGGGGTTAATGGCGGACTCTGGGAGGGCTCACGCCAAAGAGTACTTCTGTGAGCTTCTGCTGCCAATGTCCTTGTCCCCATGGTGAGCCAAGCCAGCCCCCACCTCTGCAGCAGACCCTTCAACACCAGCAGGTAGGTCTGGTTCAGTCTCCTATGGGGTCACCGCTCCTTCCCCTGGGTCCTGATGTGCACACTACTTTGTGTGTGCCCTCCAAGAGTGGAGTCTCCATTTCCCCCAGTGCTGTCCAAGTCCTGCAATCAAATCTCGCTAGCCTTCAAAGTCTGATTCTCTAGGAATTCCTCCTCCCGTTGCCGGACCCCACGTTCGGATGCCTGATGTGGGGCTCAGAACCTTCACTCCAGTGGGTGGACTTCTGTGGTATAAGTGTTCTCCAGTTTGTGAGTCACCCACCCAGCAGTTATGGGATTTGACTTTATTGTGATTGTGCCCCTCCTACCGTCTCATTGTGGCTTCTCCTTTGTCTTTGGATGTGGGCAATCTTTTATGGTGAGTTCCAGTATCTCCCTGTCGATGATTGTTCAGCAGTTAGTTGTGATTCTGGTGCTCTTGCAAGAGGGAGTGAGAGCACGTCCTTCTACTCTGCCATCTTGAACCAATCTATCTAATTGCTTTATAAACTGTGTCTGGTAATTCCAATTTCAGAAGTCTTTGTGGGTCCCCCTCTGTTGTCTGTTGTTCTTCATGGTTCTCTCTAATGGAGTCTTGTTTCCTTATGTGCTTAGTAATTTTTTCTGTGAGCTATTCATTTCCTTGAAAAGTTATCTGTGAGGAATTCATGTCTTCCTCCAGAGAGGGACTGCAATTGCTTCTGCCAGGAGCATGGAGGCACTGCCAGTCTGGAAGACCTTAGACGGAGTTCATAGCTTGAAGTCCGTGGATCACCTGAGTGATGAGAGCCCTGGCTGTGAGTATCAAGCGTTTCTTTTTTATTGACTTATTGCCCTGATCTGCTCAGAGCTCTGGTAATCTTTCCTGCAGTCCTGATTTAGAGGTACAGGTGTAGTTCTAGTTTATCCTTAAGTTGAGTCCTTTGGGGTTCCAGTTCAATGCAGAAAGGATCAAAAATGGAAAATGTGGAAGTTAGTAGACCTGGAGGCTAGAATGAGAAGGTCTTACACTTTTTTTTTTGGTCTTACACTTAATCAGAGTTTCAGAGGAGGAGTAGAGACAGAATGGGGCAGAGGCAAAATTTAAAGAGATAATGGCTAAAAATTTTCCAGAACATATGAATTCATGTACTATAGAAGCTAAATGAATCCAATCAAGATAAACAAAAAGAAATTCCTACATTTGTATATTTACTCATAGAATGCTTTCTTTTATTCTTCATAAAAACCTTAGGAAATTGGTATTATTATCTATGTTTTTCATAAAGGAAAATTGTGATTCGGAGAGCCAAAATGAATTATCTAAGGTCATATAATTCTAAGCAGAAGGGGCAGAATTCAAATCCAGTTCTGATCCAAGTTCAGGTCCTTTCCTATACATTGGAAATAGAACACAACACAGCAGAGAAAGACTTCATAAGGGGAGATCTGAATATTGCTAAGGAATTACCTCCAAAAACCAGGATCTTTAACTTGGAAACTTCTCCCTGGAAGCAGGTAAAAACCTTTCCTATGTATCTGTGCTTTGCTCTGAAGATAGCATTGGATTAGAAAAGTTCTTGCAGTAAGAGGCAGGAAAGTTCTAGCTTATACCTTAAATTGTGAGTTAAATATAACGAGGCCAAGCCAGTTCCCCAGCCTAAAGACCAAGTTGACTCAAATGTTTTACGGAACTGGTCTGGTACACAGAAGAAAGCTATACAACAGCTTACTATGTACCACCCAGCTGTCAGGTCAGTGGGGCAGGAGTGTCCTCTTAATTCCCCTCCTTACACTGCTGAAGACAGTTTAAATAGTATAGTTAACGTGTCCTGGATAACATGTCTTTTGTTCATCAATGTGATTCAGCTGGTAAATTACTACATCTCTTCCGTTCTGGAGGCATTTCACTTGCTTATAGCTTATGCTTGATTTGTTTTTTGCCCAGAGCACTAAATCAAGAATTTTCTAAGGAAGAAGCCTGTGGATTTCCAGCATAATCAAGCCCCATTCCCTAGATGTTAACATGTGACTGACATCTCTATACTAGCTTGGTATATAGAAGAGACTGTTCTTCCCTCCATGGCTGCCTCCATGATGTATAAAAGCTGGGAGAATTACAACACCTGAACTCATAGTATGAGGCACCAGAGCCAAGAAGCCAGTTGCCAGGAAACGGGGCTAGATGCCAGACAATTCAGTGGGAAAGCCAAATAACCCTGGGTTTGATGCCTTGTATGTAGGTGTAGCCATCACTATCAGAAGCAGCTGTGGTCAAGGCCTCATGCAAGAGAGGAAAGAAAGAGACACAATTCTGATCTTTCACGTCTGTCTGGTACAGGACAGGGGCAGAGGTGTACAAAGACGACTAACCACAGAAAGGAGCCACAGGCAGTTCTGCAACCATTTCCTGCACATCCACCACGTGAGGGGTCCTGTGCAGGGCAGGAACGCAGAGTGGATAGAGCCCAATCTCCAGGCAGCCCAGTCTAATGAGGGAAGCACACAGGCATCCACCTGTCATCCGTGCAGCCAAGCAGCCATGTGTTCAGTGTTTACTGAGCACCTAACAAACATACGGCAGCGCTGCCTAGGTGCTAGGGAGACCAAGAGGGCCAGGACAGGGGAGGATTCTGAAAGAATTAGATACCTATTTGAAAGCCCCTGTAAATTCACCATTTCAATTCATTCCTTACAATGACCCTGTGAGGTAGGTATATTGATGTCCTCATGTTATAGGTGAAACTGAGGTTCAGAGTGGTTAAGTGGTCTGCCCCAAATCACAAAGAAAGTAAATGGCAATCCGGGATTTGAACCAAGCACGGCCTGGTTCCGAGCCTGTGCTCTTAATAAATTAATAACTATTACACAGTTAATTATACAGTAATGAGATAATGGGTGTCAGAGGTAGAAAATTCACAGGAAGCAGAGGAAGAGATAATTAATTCTGTATAGGAAGGAGGTGGACTTTAAGTTTTCCTAGTGGACAAGCAAGGAAAGGGGATTTCAGACACAGATAAAAAACATATGGAAGAGTAGAGGGAAAGGGAGGATCGACCTGTGGGAGAGAGACAGGAGTTAAAGCATGGAGGAAGCCTGAGCACAGAACGTTTTGCATGCCTGGCTGCAGAACATCTTTGAAAGGCTTTGCAATGCCTCCTGCTGTGACTTGATCATCCTCCACTCTGCAGCAGAAGCCTTTCCTCCTCGTCCTTCAAACTCCTGGCGGGAGCTCCTTCTGTAACGAGCTTCCTGTGCCAGCCAAATCTAAGGCCTTATGTTTGCACCCACAATCTCATCCTCTCCAGGCCCCTGCAGACTGTAATGTGCTCTAAGCTTCAGCTGACAGACTGAGGACAGAGGCCCCAGGGAACCGCCAACAACCACAGGTCTGATGAGAGCTGGCCCTTCGAGGTTGGCCCCCAGCTCTCAGACCTCTCTACAACAGAGTCAAGGAATTGTCTCATTCTACTCACAGTTTAGAGTCCAACTTCAGGAGGAAGCCCAACCGATCATATTCTGAAAAAGAAAAGCAAAGCAGAAAATGTCACTGATGTCAAGCCACTGTTGACACTAGCAGATTACACTCCCCAACCCAGACCCAGACCACAAGGGTGGGCAACTGCTTCCAGATCCAAACACATAAGCCGCAAGTAAATTTAAGTCACCAAACTCTTGCTGAACACCTGTCTTGTGAAGGACCAGGTTCAATGCCAGGTATTTCCCAGGCCTTATAGGCCAACCACTCCTATGCTGACATATAACTGTCCTCCTGTTCAAATGTGGTACTTGAAACTGAAATTTAGTAAGCCACAAAATGGGACCCTTGGAGAAGTAAGAGGGTCAGAAGCAACCTCTGCTTCCTCTAAGCTATAAACTCTAAGATTTATGCTGAATCAGTCATGTTAACTATGGGGTAAAAATATGGTAGCCAAGGGGTGCTCAAATCCATGGCAATGATCCTCTTCATGACAGTCACAAAGAAGTGAAAGACCTGATTTCATAAAGGACAGGAAATTTAAAATGAAATCTAAAAACAAATTGGTAATATGTTTGCAACAAATGATTAATCATTGATATTGTACTTAATTTCTCTATATCCTGCCTCATTCTAAAACAAAGTTGAAGCAATTTTACAAAATTGTCTGAAGTATAAGATTTTTAAAAAGAAGAAATCTTTTTAAAAATCTTGTAGGCAAAGTGGAAATCAGCATAGGAAAAATAATAAAAAGCAGCCAGGATAAGAATACCAAAAGTGGTTGTCCTAAGGTTTTATGTGCTTGCTGGAAGAGGATTATAGATATATCCCCAAGATTTCTCACAGCTAAAACTAAACGCAAAGCACTGTTTTAATGGTTTACAGTGTCCATAAAGTAAACCAGGAGAATCCCAGCTCTTCCTTTTTTTTTTGATTTGCAATTTTATTTTACTTTTTTATACAGCAGGTTCTTACTAGTTATCTATTTTATACATATTAGTGTATACATGTCAATCCCAATCTCCCAATTCATCCCACCCCCCCCCCCCAACCCCCAGCTCTTCCTGATAACTAAGAGTTTAGGGAAGCTTCCTCTGTGTCCTCAAAAATATCTGTATAAAGAAATGTTAGGAAGTGTCATAAGATTGTTTCATATAGCTTTATTCAATGATTGCAAAGAATGTGTGTGTGTGTGTGTGTGTGTGTAAAGTAGCTACGTCAAAATAAGGTGGTCTAGGAATGTAGTTCTCAGTTGGCCTCGCTTAATCTGAGGGTAAAACAGAATACCAAGACCAAACAACTGTTTGGAAAAAGCCATGCAGCACAGCTTTCAAAGAACTCAGTCTTTAATAAACAATGAATGGCAAAAAGAGGGAGATTACACACACTGACAAGAACCTCGCAGGAGCCACTCTGCAAGGCCAATTAAGGCCAGACTGTGCACTTTCATAAGCAGCAGAGCTGCAGGGAGAGAATAATTCCTCTTCTTAAAACTGAAGATATAACAACTCCAACACACAACTCAACAGAAGGCTTGCCTCCTAAGAGTATATACTTGGGCAAGTGAAAGCCTTTCCTCAAAATAATTCTGGTTTTGCTCTAATTCAGATAAATGGATAAGAGACTTTGCTTAACAGGAACTTATAAAAATCAATAAGGTTTCAATTTAAAAAATAAACTGAAAACAAAATTTGCCAGAAGAGTTAGTTTCAAAGTTGAATACTCTTTCAACAATCCTATTTTATCATTCCATGAAAAAGAAAACCTCATTAACTTGCCAACACCTGTTGCTTTTTCTCCAAGTGGCCATAACCTTGGGGAAACTATCCTGTTACTCCTTCTCAGATCTGAGCTAAGACCCCCTTGGACATACAATGAATCCACATTTTGGCTGATTCCCTCCAGAGAGGCCAGAGAATGTTTTCCCCCTGCTGCAAACTGAAACATCAGGGGCCAAGTAAGAACATAACATAAGCCAGGGAAGTGGGAGAATGTAATGCCCTCCGGCAGCAAATCACACAACTTATTTTAGTTGCACTAAAAACAAATCCTGTTGAAATGTCTTTTTCTCACCACATATTTTTGTATAGTAACCATGATTATATTTATGGGTTACTTTCCAATGGCACCTTAAGTTGTCTTTTACACACACACATACACACACACACTAACTGCACATTAAACACATAAGAATACTTTGTATCTCTAAATAAATTATGTCTCTCCCTTCCATGGCTCTTTTGGACTATCTTGTTTTTTCTCTTTTGTTAAGAAACACGAGTACCAGAAATATTTCACTTTAGTCCTTAATTTAAGAAAAGGTAACTGCATGAGCCCAATGATGATAAATGGCAACTGACATTGGCTTCAGGTCACAGAGCCCAGAGGGAATGGAGTCCCTCCTGTCAAAGGGGGCAGCCCCCACCACCTCCAGCTAACTATGCCAGGCAGCAGTGCAGGCCCAGCGTTGCCACATCTTCTGTTTCTTTAAAGCCAGGAATCTGGATCTTAAAATCCAGAGGTTAAAATTTCTCAATCTGTAAATACTGGCAATAGATTCAAGAAAAAATTAAAGATTATGAGGATCAACCAAAGTATGTCCATGGACAGGATTCAGGCAGCAGGCTAACAGTTTGTAAACTCTGTCCTACACTGGCAGAGGGCTGGAGGCGTTTTTCTTTTGTGGCTGCATACTTGATAAATATTTGTTAACTGTTTTTATCAGGATTATTTGGTTACAGTGGTCATAAATCCAACAGGATGCTAAGATGCTAAGATAGTTTCAGCCAAGCCTCTAGGATGATAAGTTTCGGACACTCAAGTGAGGTGCTAGACTAGGATGCAGATTTTCCAAGGAAATATCTGAAAACTTGTTACATCATTCTAAAAGCTCTCCCAACATCAAATATAAAAGTAACTGGTTGTGAGACATTAAGGGAGAGAGGACTTGAAGAATTTCTTTGGAGACAGCAGTGTTATGATCTCCACCTTCCTGCAGGGGCAAAATGGGTAGTACTTGGCTCTTACTCAAGCGTGGTGAGAAAAGCTTAACATATGACTCTTAAAGAAAGGGGAATACAGTGGACTGCCAGGTGTCTAAATTCTACCTGAGAAACATAAAGGACACAAGATGCACTGGCTGCAAAGGATAGAGCTGCATGGGAACTGGTCTGCACTCCCAGAATTTGTCGCAGAAAATGATGCATGAGTAAGCTAGTTTGGGTTGTTTTAGGTCCTTTCCTAAAGATGTGTCCAGCAGGCTGAAGGGTCCTCAGCAGATAGAAGCAAGAGCAGACACCGGGAGTCCCAGGAGCTACAGAAGGAGTGAGTGACAAGGCTTTGGTGAGTACATTGCCCACATCAGGAGACCTACAGAGGAGAGGTCCCCAGATGAAGGGGTCTCCAAAATGTCTACAAGAGAACCCCACAAGGGTCAGCTTTACACACTTGCCAGTTCAGGGAGTGCTGACACTATCTTGTGTCTTCTCTGCTCATTCTCTCTCCCTTCCCCACCAACTCCAGAGAGGTCCAAAACCGCAGCCAGCAACTGGGGGACGAGTGGAAGGAGGAGGACAAGCAGGGCACATCCCCTCCCTGGGTCAGCACCGCTGGTTCTAAGCCCTGTGCAGGGAGGGGAAGTCACTACAGCTCTGAACGAACTGAAAGCTATGACTATTGCCGTAAGGCAGGACACTAATTTTGGAACTGGTGATTCAATGTCACCATGGGATTTCTATTACCTCAGAGGTACCAAAAAGTTCTCTGGACCTCCCACACTGAAAATATCTTATGGGGACAGAGAGACACCAATGAAAGTGGCTGTGATTATCCCCTGATGTTTCCTGCATGTTCAACATACTGGTTGCACTAACTTAGGCAAATACGGTGATTCAGCGGTTCACATAACCAAAGCATGGGAAGGGTGCAGAGGGCTTCAGAGATGACTGAAAGTGACTGGAATGCCAGCAGGCCTCCCTCAGTTAGCTTTACTCTCCCCAACTAGCTTTCTTCCCAAGTCAGGACACATGGCCAGTAGCAATTTGCAGGCCATATCTTCAGTTCTGCCACTGAAAAGGGCATGAGACCCGGCATCTCTGTTCCTAATGGCAAAACTCCCAGGGAAGGGCTACAAGTGGTCTAGCTTGCTTCAGCTCCTCATCCACTGTCTGAATCACAGTGATCAAGAAGATGGGGTTTGTAAAAAGTTATGATTCTGACATGACACACCTGGTTAGAAGGCATTTACCAGAAGGAGGAATGTGTTGTCCTGAACAAATAAAAGCTCCTGGGAACAGCAAGAAGTCCTTGGAAAACTTAAAGCTAGCCCAATCTCCCAGGTATAATAGGTATACCCACTGTTAAAATGGGCCACAGACTTTTTTTCTCTTGTCCTCGTCCATTCTGCTGTGGGTTTTTTCTTCCTTGGCCAATCTCCTCTTTAAATCTTTCTCATAATGCCCTCTGGACCCCATATGCCAACTACCTGGCTTACTTCCCTCTACCTCCTGGCAGACCTGAAGCCTGAAGCCTGACTCTGCCCTGCAAGACCTGGCTTTTCCTGTGGCTCTCAATAGGAGGCTGCTTTTTCTCTCAAATGCCAAGCACCTGTGGGTAGTGAGAAGTGAGTGATTATGATGTGCTGTGGTATAGTTTTCACCATTTTTCTTGTGTTTGGGGTTCACTGAGATTCTGGGATCTGTGGGTTTATAGTTTTAATCAAACTTGAAAATATCTTGGCCATTATTTCCTCAAAAATTTTTCTGCCCTCCCCTCTCTTCCGGGGGCTCCAGTTACACATGTATCAGGGTGCTTGACATCCCACCACTCACTGACACTCTGTTCATTTGTTTCCAGTAATTTTTAGATGGTTTCTGTTGATATATCTTATAGTTCACTACTTTTTCTTCTGCAGTGTCTAATCTGTCATTTATACATTGAGTATATTTTTCTTCTCAAACACTATTTTTCATATCTAAGATTCTTTTTTATATCTTACATGCCTTCCCTTAATATTCTCATGCTTTCTTCTACCTCCTTGAAGATATGAAATATGTTTTAACATCTTTGCCTACTAATTCTATCATTTGTGTTATCTCTACGCCTGTTTCTATCAACTGATTTTTTTCTCCTCATATGGGTTGTATTTTCAAGCTTTTCTGAACTACCTGGTCATTCTTTTTTTTTTTTTTAATTGAAGTATAGTTGATGTACAATATTATATACAATATAATACCATATAGTGATTCACAATTTTTAAAGGTTATATTTCATTTATAGCTATTATAAAATACTGGCGAAATTCCCTGTGCTGTACAATAATATCGTTGTAGCTTACTTTATACCTAATAGTTTGTACCTCTTAATCCCCTACCCCTATATTGCCCCGCCCCCTTTCCCTCTTCCCTCTGGAAACTGCTAGTTTGTTCTCTATATCTGTGAGTCTGTTTCTTTTTTGTTATATTCACTAGTTTGCTCTGTTTTTTAGATTCCACATATAAGTGATATCATACAGTATTTGTCTTTTTCTGTCTGACTTATTTCACTTCGCATAATACCCTCCAAGTGCAACCATGTTGTTGCAAATGGCAAAATTTCATTCTTTTTTTGTTTTAATTGAAGTATAGTTGATTTACAATATTGTGTTAGTTTCAGGTGTATAGCACAGTGATTCAGTTATACATATATATTCTTTCTCAGATTTTTTTCCTTTATATATTATTACAAAATATTGAGTATAGTTCCCTGTAGGTCCTTGTTGGTTAGCTATTTTACATACAGTAGTGTGTATATGTTAATCCCAAACTCCTAATTTATCCCCCCCCCTCTTTCCCCTTTGGTAACTATAAGTTTGCTTTCTATGTCTGTGGGTCTATTTCTGTTTTGTAATATGTACATTTGTATCTTTTTTTTTAGATTCCACATTTTGGCATTATCATATGATATTTGTCTTTCTCTGTCTGGCTTACTTCACTTAGTATGATAATCTTTAGGTCCATCCATATTGCTGCAAATGGCATTATTTCATTATTTTTTATGGCTGAGTAATATTCCATTGTATATATGTACCACATCTTTTTTTATCCATTCATCTGTCAATGGACATTTAGGTTGCTTCCATGTCTTGGCTACTGCAATGAACCTTGGGGTGCATGTATCTTTTCCAATTATAATTTTGTCCAGATATATGTCCAGGAGTGAGATCACTGGATCATATGGTAACTCTATTTTTAGTTTTTTAAGGAACCTCCATACTGTTTTCCATAGTGGCTGTATCAATTTACATTCCCACCAATAGTGTAGGGGGCTTCCCTTTTCTCCACACCTTCCCCAGCATTTATTATTTGTAGACTTTTTGATGATAGCCATTCTTACCAATGTGAGGTGATACCTCACTGTGGTTTTGATTTGCCTTTCCCTAATAATTAGTGAGGCTGAACCTCTTTTCACGTGCCTGTTGACCATCTGCACTTCCTCTTTGGAAAAATGTCTATTTAGGTCTTCTGCGCATTTTTTTTAAAATCCAAAATGTGTTTATTGGGATGGTTTCCTATTCATCTTGATTCCAGGGGCTTTTAGTGCTGCTTCCATCTGAAGGAGCATCCTTCTGTAAGCCTTGCTTTTCCTCCTGTAGGCTGGCAGAGGATGGTAGAGCAGCCAACACACAAAACTACTGTTTGTGCATGGCTAAAGATGGTGGTGATTTTATAGTATCCTGGGCATTTCAAATCCATGAAATAGGAATTGGGGCTCTGCACCAGGTGCTTCTTCTTGTGTGTCCTCTTCTCTTCTGGAGAGGGATGAAGGAGATCCTTTGCAAGAGGCATGTTCTCGTGCGGAGGTCATCACCGTGGGAAAGGCTTCTGCACATTTTTTAATTGGGTTGTTTGTTTATGTTGTTTTATGAGCTGTTTATATATTCTGGATATTAATTCCTTATTGGTCATATCATTTGCAAATATTTTCTCCCATTCAGTAGGTCGTCTTTTCATTTTGTTGATGGTTTCCTTTGCTGTGCAAAAGCTTTTAAGTTTTATTAGGTCCCATTTGTTTATTCTTGTTTTTATTTCCTTTGCTTTAGGAGAGGAAAGCAAATATTGAAAAAATATTGCTACAATTTATGTCAAAGAGTGTTCTGCCTATGTTTTCCTCTAGGAGTTTCATAGTATCCAGTATTACATTTAAGTCTTTAATTCATTTTGAGTTTATTTTTGTATATGGTGTTAGAGAATGTTCTAATTTCATTCTTTTACATGTAGCTGTCCAGTTTTCCCAGCACCACTTACTTGAAGAGACTGTCTTTTCTCCATTGTATATCCTTTCCTCCTTTGTTTTAGATTAATTGACCACAAGTCCATGGGTTTATTTCTGGGCTCTCTATTCTGTTCCATTGATCTATGTGTCTGTTTTTGTGCCAGGGCCATACTGTTTTGATTACTGTAGCTTTGTAGTATAGTCTGAAATCAGAGAGTGTGATTTCTCCAACTCTGTTCTTCTTTCTCAAGATTGTTTTGGCTATTCAGGGTCTTGTGTGTTTCCATACAAATTTTACAATTATTTGTTCTAGTTCTGTGAAAAATGCCATTGGTATTTTGATAGGGATTGCACTGAATCTGTAGGTTGCCTTGGGTAGTATGGTCATTTTCATAATATTAATTCTTCCAGTTAATTCTTCCAACATGGTATATCTTTCCATCTGTTTGTGTTGTCTTCAGTTTCTTTCATCAGTGTCTTATAGTTTACCAAGCATTATTCCTAGGTATTTTATTCTTTTTGATGTGACGGTAAATAGAATTGTTTCCTTTATTTCTCTCTCTGATAGCTCATTGTTAGTGTATAGAAATGCAGCCTGGTCATTCTTGACTGGATGTCAGCCATGTGAATTTTACCTTGTTGGATGCAGAATATTTGTGCATTCCTTAAGTATTTTTGAGGTGCTGTTTAATTACTTAGAAACAGTTTGATCCTTTCAATGCTTGCTTTTAAGCTTTGCAGGGTTGGGGTTAGAGGCAAAAGTGGACTTTAGTCTAGGGCTAATTTGCACCATTACTAATTTTGCCCCACTGCTAAGGCAATACCCTTCTAAGTACGCTATGTGATGCCTCACGTATTATGACATTTCCCCATTATTCCCAGCCCTGTGTGAGCTATAGAGAGTACTCTTCCTGTTCCTTTCCAGTGCTTCTTTCCTTGGCCTCCAGTCGTTTCCTCACACACGTGCTTTGATCAGCTGAGGAGTCCAAGCAGTCCTCAGCAGATCTCCAGTGCTCTCTCTGTGTGCAGCTCTCTCCTCTCTGGTACTCTGCCCATGAATTCTGGCTGCCTTGGTCTCCTCAAATTCTCAACTCTGTTTCCTCTTAGGAAGACTCCTGCGTTCGGTTTGGGTTCTTCTTCCCTGTGCTGTGGTCTGGAAATCTCATTTGTTTCCCTTCTTTCAAAGACCAGGGTCCTGAGCTACCTATTGTTCAATGTCTGAAGAAACTTTTTTTAATTTTTTTCATATATTTTGTCTATTTTTCAGTTGTTTCTCCTCCTTTCTTCACTTTTTCCCTATCTGGGAAAAAGTCTATCTGGTCTAGACTTCACCGTGCTTAACTATTCAGTTTAGCCGGCCCAATGATCTTTCCATTGCACCCAAACCAAATCTCTCATTCCTGCCCAACCCTCTCTAGAGAGCCTGAGCTCCAGACTTGTGTATGCAGCTGCCGTCTCCACTTTGATATCCTATAGTTACCTGAAACTCAGGCTGCCTCACACAGAGTTCATTTTCACCACCCTTACACATGTACAACCTGCTCCTGTATTCCCTACCTTAATGAATGGTAACACTTTTCACCCAGCTGCCCAAGCTGGAAATCTGAGAGAACTCCTTGATCCCTGCTTCTTTCTTATTTCATTTAATTAAATACCATGTCCTTTTAATTACATCTTCTACATGGATCTCAAGTCCACTGACTTTTCTCCATTTCTACCATTCTTGATTAAGCCAGATTCACTTTTCACCTCAGTTACTATTAACAGCCTCCTACCAGGTTTCCCTGCGTCCTGTCTTGTCCCTTTCTAATGGATTCTCCATGATGTAACTAGACCAATCTTCCTAGAAGATAAATATGATTATGTCATAACTCTGCTTAAAACATTCAAATGGCCTCTACTGTTCTCAGAATAAATGCCAGTCTCTTAGTTTACAACGGCCTTCATAATCTGGCCTACAGTGACCACCCTAAGTTCTCTCTTTGACTCCCTGCATCACCCAACCCTGCCCCTGCCATGTTCTATGCTCCAGCCAGACTGAGCTATGTTATGTTCCTCCAAAGTACCTTATCACTTCCAGGCCTTCGTGCCTGCTTTTCCCTTCATGTAAAGTATCATTCCCAACCCCTTTTCACATTGGTTATTTCCTACACATGGCCCCTAAATGACCCACAGTCACCTCAAACTCAAAATGCTATAAATCAGACTTATCTTCACCCCATTCCCTGCCCTCCCCACAGCCTGTTTTGTTTCTTTGGTAACGGCATCACCATTCAGTCCCCGAAGAATGAAGTTTTTGGTGTGCCCTATTTCTCTCATTTCTAAATACAGATCCTCCTCCCTCTACCATGGTCACTGCTTTTGCTGAGTCTTCACTGTTGCTTAGGCTATGCAGCAACCACGTAATCTGTCTCTACCTGTCTTCCCAGCCCCATCTTCTGCCACCCCCTCCAGGCAGCCTTCATGCCTGAGACCTACTGCAGATGATGTTCCCTCAATCTATAATGCTCTCACTCCCCTTGTTAACTTGGTGAATTCCCACTCATCCTTCAAGATATAGCTGTCACCAAAGCTAAAAGTAATAGACATTTTTGTAGTGCCATAAGGACCTTCATGATTCGGCCTTTACCTACCTTTCCAGCTCCATCTTGTACTATCTTCTCCCTTGGGCACTGTGCTCTGGGCATTTTGGCAGTCTCTTAGTTCCTTGAATGAGCCAAGAATTCTCTCAACATAGGCCTTTTTCTTAGAAGCAGTTTTTCTGCCTGAAACATGTCCTCATCTCTTTATGTGGTTAATTCCTGCTCATTTTTAAGGCCCTAGTTCAAATGTACTCTTTTAGAAGAGCATGCCTTGACCCTCCTGTCTGGCTTGTGCCCCTCCTACGTGCTCCTTTCACACAGTGTCTTACTTGCCCTCATAGCAATTACTCTATTATACAAATGTAATTATACAGTTATCAGACTATTTGACTGGTGGCTCTCCTCCACAGACTAAAAGTTCTAAGGCTTCGTCACCTAACACTGTGCTTGGCATGATAAATGAATGATGAATGACAACCCCTACTCTGATCTAAACTGTTAGCCTAAGTGTCCCCTTATCTGTGCTCTCCACCAAACTTGTAGAACTTAATGCAGTTCTGCTAATTTGCTCATGAGTCTGTAGTGCACATCTGTTGTTTCTGTCCTCTTTTAGAAAGAAGTCCCTTGAATTTCAGGGAACTACCCTTCTCCCATTGCAGGCAAGTGGTAAGACTATCAATGGGATGTGCCTTTCCAAAGTGTGGACACTTGACAAAAGCTAGGTTGGTTGGACTCTTTCTCTTGCAAGCTGAGTGACACCAGGGAGAAAAACAGCATGCTGAAGAGATGGAACACTTGCTTCAATCTAGATTCCCGGCACTGCCCTTAATGTGTTTTCTGAGGGCCGGTTGTTTGGCTTTTAATTTGATTCGGTGGGTTCCCATGTCCTTCTGGTAAATTTCTTTTTCTTTTAAGTCAGTCAGGGTCAGTTTCTGTTGCTTACAATAAATAATCCCAATTGTATGTATCTGTATCTCTAGTACCTAATACAGGGTCTGGCATAGTTGGTGCTCCATACATATGCTGAATGAATGGAAGAATGAACGTGACCAAATGACCAAGAGAATCTAGTGAGGAGCCCTAAGACCTGATTCTTTGTCTTCCTCCACCTCTTGCTGCCTCTCCCAGCCACTAGCCCAACCACCTTTTAAGGTGGTGCTTCTCTTGCTCTGGCCATTCTTGGCTCCCAGCCCATCCAGCTGATTACATCAAAGTCACCTGCCTATGGAGAGCCTGCCCTGGCTCTTCTTAGGCACTCTTCCTTAATTTCAGTTTCTGAGGTTCCTTTTTGATGACTCCAAATTTGTCAGGGCAATTTCCTCCTGTCATTTATAAAAGCCTAAAATTTAACCTTCTCCACAAAGACTTCTGGAGGCTCCTGAGTAACACATTACTGCCCCATCTCCAACCCAGCCAGGGATCTTATCTGACAAGCATTCTATTCTCATATTCATAAGTGGATACTGAATATGCCACATATTCCTAAGCTGTTACTATGCACAGTCCCTCATAGAGTTCTCTGACTAGCAGGAAAGCTTAAGCATAATCTTTAGGAAATATAAACCAGAATAGAAAGTGATCAGGAAGTCACAGGCATAATGCTCTGGAGATACAGCAGCAGAGCTTCTTACTGTTGGGTTTGGGCAAGGTTGCAGATCCCAGAGCATCTCATTGTATACAAATGTGTTCTTGAAGTAGCATGTGAGTTCAGCTTACACGATGGAAATGCTATTTTGCGTGTACCAATTCTACAGGGACAATTCATCTCTAGGGAAACTGGCAGTAAAGCCCAGTTCTCACCGGCAGTCCACTGACCCCAAATCTGTAATAAGAAAGACTCTGGATACACAAAAATAAACTCAAAATGGATTAAAGACCTAAATGTAAGACCAGACACTATTAAAACTCTTAGAGGAAAACACAGGTAGAACACTCTTTGACATAAACCACAGCAACATCTTTTTAACCCACCTCCTAGCATAATGAAAATTAAAACAAAAATAAACAAATGGGGGACAATCCTGCAGCCTCTGGAATGAAAACCACATTCACAGATAGACAAAATGAAAAGGCAGAGGACTATGTACCAGAGAAGGAACAAGATAAAACCCCAGAAAAACAACTAAATGAAGTGGAGATAGGCAACTTCCCAAAAAAAGAATTCAGAATAATGATAATGAAGATGATCCAGGACCTCAGAAAAAGAATGGAGGCAAAAATCGAGAAGATGCAAGAAATGTTTAACATAGACCTAGAAGAACTAAAGAACAAACACCTAGAAGAATTAAAGAGCAAACAAACAGAGATGAACGATACAATCACTGAAATGAAAACTACATTAGAAGGAATCAATAGCAGAATAACTGAGGCAGAAAAACAGATAAGTGATCTGAAAGACAGAATGGTGGAATTCACTGCCGTGGAACAGAATAAAGAAAAAGGAATGAAAAGAAATGAAGACAGCCTAAGAGACCTCTGGGACAACATTAAATGCAACTACATTCACATTTTAGGGGTCCCAGAAGGAGAAGAGAGAGAGAGAAAGGACCCAAGGAAATATTTGAAGAGATTATAGTTGAAAACTTCCCTAACATGGGAAAGGAAATAGCCACCCAAGTCCAGGAAGTGCAGAGAGTTCCAGGCAGGATAAACCCAAGGAGAAACACACCAAGACACACAGTAATCAAATTGACAAAAATTAAAGACAAAGAAAAATTATTGAAAGCAACAAGGGAAAAATGACAAATAACATATAAGGGAACTCCCATAAGGTTAACAGCTGATTTTTCAGCAGAAACTCTACAAGCCAGGAGGGAGTGGCATGACATATTTAAAGTGATGAAAGGGAAGAACCTACAACCAAGACTACTCTACCCAGCAAGGATCTCATTCATATTTGACAGAGAAATCAAAATCTTTACAGACAAGCAAAAGCTAAGAGAATTCAGCACCACCAAACCAGCTCTACAACAAATGCTAAAGGAACTTCTCTAAGTGGGAAACACAAGAGAAGAAAAGGACCTACAAAAACAAACCCAAAACAATTAAGAAAATGGTAATAGGAACATACATATCTATAATTACCTTAAACATGAAAGGATTAAATGCTCCAACCAAAAGACACAGGCTCACTGAATGGATACAAAAACAAGACCCATCGATATGCTGTCTACAAGAGACCCACTTCAGACCTAGGGACACATACAGACTGAAAGTGAGGGGATGGAAAAAGATATTCCATGCACATGGAAATCAAAAGAAAGCTGGAGTAGAATACTCATATCAGATAAAATAGACTTTAAAATAAATAATGTTACAAGAGACAAGGAAGGACACTACACAATGATCAAGGGATCAATCCAAGAAGAAGATAAAACAATTATAAATATATATGCACCCAACATAGGAGCACCTCAATACATAAGGCAAATGCTAACAGCTATAAAAGAGGAAATCGACAGTAACACAGTAATAGTGGGGGACTTTTCACACCTCACTTACACCAATGGACAGATCATCCAGACAGAAAATTAATAAGGAAATGCAAGCTTTAAATGACACAATAGACTAGATAGATTTAATTGATATTTATAGGACATTCCATCTGAAAACAGCAGATTACACTTTCTTCTCAAGTGCACACAGAACCTTCTCCAGGATAGATCACATCTTGGGTCACAAATCAAGCCTCAGTAAATTTAAGAAAATTGGAATCATATCAAGCATCTTTTCTGACCACAACGCTATGAGATTAGAAATAAATTACAGGGAAATAAATGTAAAAAACACAAACACATAGAGGCTAAACAATACGTTATTAAATAATGAAGAGATCACTGAAGAAATCAAAGAGGAAATCAAAAATTACCTAGAGGCAAATGACAACGAAAACACAATGATCCAAAACCTATGGGATGCAGCAAAAGCAGTTCTAAGAGGGAAGTTTATAGCAATATAATCCTGCCTCAAGAAACAAGAAAAATCTCAGGTAAACAATCTAACCTTACACCTAAAGGAACTAGAGAAAGAAGAACCAACAAAACCCAAAGTTAGTAGGAGGAAAGAAATCATAAAGATCAGAGCAGAAATAAATGAAATAGAAACAAAGAAAACAATAGCAAAGATCAATAAAACTAAAAGCTGGTTCTTTGAGAAGATAAACAAAATTGATAAACCTTTAGCCAAATTCATCAAGAAAAAGAGGAAGAGGGCTCAAATCAATAAAATTAGAAATGAAAAAGGAGAAGTTACAACGGCCACCACAGAAATACAAAGCATCATAAGAGACTACCACAAGCAACTCTATGCCAATAAAATGGACAACCTGGAAGAAATGGACATGGACTTCCCTGGTGGCACAGTGGTTAAGAATCTGCCTGCCAATGCAGGGAACACAGGTTCCAGCCCTGGTCTGGGAAGATCCCACATGCCGCGGAGCAGCTAAGCCCGTGCGCCACAACTACTGAAGCCCGCACGCCACAGCTACTGAAGCCCGCGTGCCTAGAGCCTGAGCTCCACAACAAGAGAAGCCACTGCAGTGAGAAGCGCGCGCACCGCAACGAAGAGTAGCCCCCACTCACCGCAACTAGAGAAAGCCTGTGCATAGCAACGAAGACCCAACTCAGCCAAAAAAAAAAAAAAAAAGAAATGGACAAATTCTTAGAAAGGTATAACCTTCCAAGACTGAACCAGGAAGAATAGAAAATATGAACAGACTAATCACAAGTAATGAAATTGAAACAGCTGACCTAAAATCTTCCAACAAACAGAAGTCGAGGACCAGATGGCTTCACAGGTGAATTCTATCAAACATTTAGAGAAGAGCTAACACCCATCCTTCTCAAACTCTTCCAAAAAATTGCAGAGGAAGGAACACTCCCAAACTCATTCTATGAGGCCACCATCACCCTGATACCAAAACCAGACAAAGACACTACAAAGAAAGAAAATTACAGACCAATATCACTGATGAATATAGATGCAAAAATCCTCAACAAAATACTAGCAAACAGAATCCAACAACACATTAAAAGGATCATACACCATGATCAAGTGGGATTTATCCCAGGGATGCAAGGATTCTTCAATATACGCAAATGAATCAATGTGATACACCATATTAACAAACTGAAGAATAAAAACCATGTGATCGTCTCAATAGATGCAGAAAAAGCTTTTGACAAAATTCAACACCCATTTATGGACAACTGATGGGAACATGCTGTATAGCACAGGGAAGTCACCTAGTGCACTGTGGTAACCTAAATGAGAGGTAAGTCCAAAAGGGAGGGGATATCTGTATGTCCATGGCTGATACATTTTGTTGTGCAGTGGAGGCTAACATAACATTGTAAAGCAACCATACTCTAAAAATTAACTAAAAATTAACTAAAAAAAAAAAAAAAAGATCCTGGGACTCTCAAGTCACCAGGCACAATGTGCGCTGATGTATATGTACAGCTCTCCTGGCACCTGAAGGTACTCTCCTCGCAGGTGTCAGAGCAGCAAGACCACAGCTGCACAGTGAAGGGGAGATGTTTAGTCTGGTGGTTTAGGCTCCCTGCCTCAGCCAGGCTGGAAAGCCCTGATCAAGGAGCACATGTGTGTCCCTTGCCTGGCTCCAGGTGGGAAGTGGCATGCATGATGCAAATCTCTGCTCTTCTCCTCCACACCTGTACCACGTCAGACCTGTGAACGCATAAAGTGCCTGTTCAGATGCTTACTGTCTTTGAAACTAACCATTAACTCTTCCACTGGCATTTCAAAGGAAGAAGTTGGTGTTCTAAACTCATAGAAACTCCTGGAAGGTTCAGAAACTGGACATAAACAAAAGGAGGCCATGCACTAAAGTGTGTTTGCACCTAATAATGTCTCTGTATCAGGCAAAATTAATAGAATTATAAGGAGAAATATACAATGGGTCTCCTGTCATTATAACGGGGAACTTATAGACCACTGAAGAATCAGGCTCACAGAATCAGTGAGAAATCAGAAGATTTGAACAGAACAGTGAATAAATTTTGAACTAGCGGATACACAGAGTACCTTACACCTGACAAGTGGAGAATGCACATTCTCTTCAAGCATATTTGGAATCTTTATGAAAACTGACCACCTGAGAGGCATAAATCCTGAGATAAAAACTAACACACATTGAAACAAGCTCAAGTTTTTAACTTAAAAACTTAAAAATATTTATTTTTATGTTTTATAGCAATTCAACATTTAATACATTCCACAACACTTTGTATTTCATCTTGCTCATCATAATTCTATAATGTAAAGAAAATTTTAAATATTTTCACAATGCCCTGATTAAATAACCCTGAGTCCCCTCCTTTTATCTTAGCAGGGTGTACAAATGTTATCACTTTCTACTTATGCTCTCATGTTTAAACAGCTGGGGGTACTGACTACACAGTGATATCCTATTCTAGGATGAAGGGGGAGCTCCCCGAGAGAAAGGGTCCTACTCCAGCTCCACTCTTAGGCCACTGAGCCCTGAAATGGACTTTCAGGGAATATAGGTGCACATCATGAGCCAATTGTGCGACTGGCCCTTTCAGTCCCCAGTGACCCACCTCCTTTGATCACTGTAAAGAGCCACCACAAATTCCCATGGGCTGTCACTGTGCTTTGCACAAAGCAGATGCTTATGAAATAACTGCTGCCGATGACAACAATGAATATTTCCCAGGAAGGCCAGTTTGAGAAACATTATTGAAGTAGATAAAGTTTAGTATATGGGAAAAAACATGGACTTTATTCTATCAGGAAACTGCAGCGCTTCATATTAGAACGCACAAAAGCCAGAAAAGCAGGATAGGCCATTAGGCAAGAAAACTCCAAGCATATAAGAGAAGAAGCTCTGTTTCTTTAAAGGGGTCTTTGGCTCCAACCTCTGAGATATGATGAATTGCTAAGTGCAAAGGGCATAGAGATAAATGGAATGAGGACCTATCCTAACCAAAATAGATCCCTCTTTTCTAAAGAAAAGGCACTGTACAGCCTCGAATAAAATTCATGGGCTATATTAAACATAAGTAATATATATCCTGGCTTGGGTGGAGGAGGAAGTTGGCAACAGTTGCAAATGGACATGCCAGACAAAGGGAAGAACTGAGGGAACTACTATTTATTGAGCATCTACTGTGAATTCATGCTGCTCTAAGTACTTTCACCTACACTCTCAGTTTAACCCTTACAACCCTTATGAGGTGGGTATTTTCTCCATTTTACAGAGGAGGAAACAGAGTCTTAGAGAGTGGAAACAATGTGTTCAAGATCCCCAACCAGCACATGGACCAGCTGGGTGCGGTTGAACCAACCCAGGTCTGGCTCTGCAGCTTCTTTTCTTTACGTTACTCTACACTGACTCTCAGAGGAAAACAAGGAAAGCAGACCCCCTCATATTAGGAGAGCTGCCATGAGAGCAATTATCTACCCTTACCTCCCACCCCCCGCCCAAGGGTGGTGTCAAAAGGCCTAGCCATGCCCACACATGAACCATGGGAGTCCACAGAGACCCAAGAGGGGCTGGCCAAAGTGCAAACAGCTCCCACATCATCTCAAGTCAGGAAAACAAATTATAACGTAGGATCAGTTAATCAAAGACAAACTAAAATAGGAAAAGCAGTTGTATAAACACAGAAAAATTCACTGACCTGGACTAAATTAACTGACCCAGTAAAATAACTTAGAAGTTCACAAACTGAAATCCAGTCTCAAATGGGTGTACATTGGTGTGGGGGAGGAGAGAGGCCCAGCGAGGAGGTCCTGATAAGACGAGGTCCCCTGTGACTATGCGCCCTCCACCCAAGCACAGCACAGCTGTGACGGTACTGGGGGCCAGTGGAGTGTCGAACCTCCACTGGTAGGTAGAAGCCCCATCCCAATGCAAGCAAAGAGGTCATGCACCATTTCCCTTCTATCCTGGGAAGAAAAGAAGATGTCTAGAGCTGGGCATACAGTAAATTCAGTTCTACTCATGATATCAAGTGTGTCCAGACCATGCCAGGGCATCTTGTGTTAAGCTGCAGGATTAGGAGGGACAGCATGTCAAAAGAGCAGCTGGGACAGGAAACAGAAAAAATGGCTCACTCTGCAGTTTGTATCTGAAACTCCATGGAGCTTACCACCTAGTAGGGTAGATATATAAAAATAACCACTAAGCACAGACACAGTCCTTCTCTCCAAACAAAAGTAATTTTATTTTTCCCAGTTGTAGGAATAACACAAGCTTACTGCAAAAATCCAAATGTAAAAAACTGAAAAAGAATGAAGTAATAAGAACCATTCAAAACTCCCATTATCTAAAGTTAATTGCTGCAAATATTTTGGTGAGTACCTTCCCAGAAATCTCTTTCCACAAATATATGTGTGAACGTGCATATATAATTGTACTTACCTGTGGCCTCAATATACATGCTGTTTGTTCCTGTTTTGTTCACTCAGTAATACTCTCGACATCTTCTATGTCAATAAAAATAAAATTGCATCATCATTTCTAATGGCTGCACAGTATTCCACTGTATAAATGTGCCATTATTTATGTAATCCTTAAGCATCCATTAAGTGATGGACATTATTGTTTCTATTTTTCTATTCTTTTTTTTTTTTTTTTTTTTTTTTTAAATTATTTATTTATTTATTTATTTTTGGCTGTGTTGGGTCTTTGTTTCTTTGCAAGGGCTTTCTCTAGTTGCGGCAAGAGGGGGCCACTCTTCATCGCGGTGGGCGGGCCTCTCACTGTCACGGTCTCTCTTGTTGCGTAGCACAGGCTCCAGACGCGCAGGCTCAGTAATCGTGGCTCACGGGCCCAGTTGCTCCGCGGCATGTGGGATCTTCCCGGACCAGGGCTCGAACCCGTGTCCCCTGCATTGGCAGGCGGATTCTCAACCACTGGGCCACCAGGGAAGCCCTATTTTTCTATTCTTCATTCAATAAATATTTACTAAGCACCTATTATGTGCCAGGTACTGTTCCAAGTTCCAGGGACACAGTGATGAACAAGATAGGCAAGGTCCCTGGTTACATGAAGCTTACATTTTAGTGGGGGGGGACCAATTAAATAAGATAAACAAGCACATAATTTGAAGGAAGGATGAGTGCTAAGAAAAAATAAAGACATACCTGCTTAGAGAAGGGTTGGGAGTCAAAAGAGAGTAGACTACTTTAGAAAAAGTGTTCTGGGAAGGCCTTCTTGCAGAGATGACATTTGAACAGAGACCTGAGACAGTCGTGCAAAGCGAAAGGTAAGTGAGTACAAAGGCCCTCGGGCAGGAAGGGACCTGGCATATTCATGGAATGGCAGGAACGCCAATGTGGCTTGAGGGCAGTGAGGGGCAAATGAAGTAAAGTGAAAGTGTTGAGATAATTAGACAGAAATTGGCATAGGAGCCAGCAAGTAGGGCCCTGTAGGTCATGGAGTTTGAACCTGGAGTGATTTCAGTAGGAACAAGACATGATCTGATTTACATTTTTAAAAGATGACTCTGACTACAACATGGAGAATGGACCACTGGGAGGCAATCAATGAGCACGGAGAGACCAGTTAGGAGATGTTTGCTTGTCTAGGAGGGAAAAGATGGTACCTTGGACAGTGAGGCTAGAAAGAAGTGGTTGAACAAGGACATACCGTGAAGACAGAAAATGTAGGAAAGGGTGAGGAAGAGGAACAATTAAGGTGATTACTAGCTTTGTGGCTTGAACAGTTTGGTAGGCGGGGAAGAAAATATGGGAGAGAAACAAGTTTCGGCATACAGATCCTGCATGTTTCATTAGATATATACATAAATATTTCATTTTGGGGGAGGGCTACTAAATTTTTTTTAATTTTAATTGTTCATTGCTAATATACAGAAATACAATTAATTTTTTGCATTTTGATTTTGCATCCTTTTACCTTTCTAAACTCAGTTATTTGTTCTAGGTGTTTTTAAAAACATTTAGATTCCTTGGGATTTTTCTATGTAGGCAATCATGTCACCTATGAAGACGGTTAGTTTTATTTCTTCCTTTCCCGTCTGTATTCTTTTTATTTCTTTTTCTTCTTACTGCACTGGCTAGGACTTTCAGGAGTGGTTCTTGATCTTAGGGGGAGAGCAGTCTTTTACCATTAAGTATGATGTTTGCTGTAGGTTTTTTGTAGATGCCCTATATCAGATTGAAAGAGTCCCCTTCTAAGTTTGCTGAAAATTTTTATCATGAGTAGATGTTGAATTTTACCAAATGCTTTTTCTTTATCAATTGACATGACCATGTAGTTTTTCTTCTTTAGACAGTTAATAGGGTAGATTACACTGATTGATTTTTGAATGTTGAACCAGCCTTCCATTCCCAGAATAAAGCCTACTTGGGCACCAAATTTGGGAAGATTAAGCCATTATTTTTTCAAACATTTCTTCTGTACCGCACTCTTTCCCTCCTTCTGGGACTCCAATGACACAGATGGTAAACCTTCCAGTATTGTCCCATAAGTCACTGAGACTTCGTTCAGCTTCTTTAATCTTTTTTCTTCTGTTGTTCAGATTGGATAGTTTCTACTGCTTTATTTTCGAGTTTACTGATTCTTTCCTCTGTCATCTCTATTTTGTGATTGAGCCCATGCAGCAGTTTCTTAATTTTCCATTATCGTATTTTTTTTCTTGTATCTCCATTTGGTTTATATATACATATTTGGTTCATGGGGTTATTTTTTTGGCTAACACTTTCTATCTTTCCATTCATGTCAACAATGTTTACCCTTACTTTTGGGAGCATTTTTTTTTAACAGTTTACTTACTAGATTACCAGTTTGTTATGAAAGGATTCAACTCAGCAACAGCCAGATGGAAGAGATAGGGAAAGGGGGCAGGAGCTTTTTTTATAAAAGCTACTTTAAAGTCTGTCGGGCTTCCCTGGTGGCACAGTGGTTGAGAATCTGCCTGCCAATGCAGGGGACACGGGTTCGAGCCCTGGTCTGGGAAGATCCCACATGCCGCGGAGCAACTAGGCCCATGAGCCACAACTACTGAGCCTGTGCGTCTGGAGCCTGTGCTCCACAACAAGAGAGCCTGCGACAGTGAGAGGCCCGCACACCCGATGAAGAGTGGCCCCTGCTTGCCGCAACTAGAGAAAGCCCTCGCACAGAAACGAAGACCCAACACAGCCAAAAATAAATAAATAAATAGATTTATAAAGTCCGTCAGATTATTCCAACATCTGTGTCATCTCAGCATTGGCATCTATTTATTTATTTATTTATTTTATTTATTTATTTTTGGCTGTATTGGGTCCTCATTGCTGCGCACAGGCTTTCTCTAGTTGTGGCGAGCAGGGGTTACTCTTCGTTGCGGTGCACGGGCTTCTCATTGTGGTGGCTTCTCTCGTTGCAGAGCACGGGCTCTAGGTGTGTGGGCTTCAGTAGCTGTGGCAAGTGAGCTCAGTAGTTGTGGCTTGCAGACTCTAGAGTGCAGGATCAGTAGTTGTTGTGCACGGGCTTAGTTGCTCTATGGCAGGTGGGATCTTCCCGGACCAGGGCTCAAACCCATGTCCCCTGCACTAGCAGGCGGATTCTTAACCACTGCACCACCAAGGAAGCCCTGGCATCGGCATCTTCTGATGCCTCTCCCAGGCAAGTTGAGATTTTCCTAGTTCTTCATGTGATAATTAATTTTAGATTGTATCCTCTATATTTCGAATATTATGTCATGAAACTTTAAGTCTTATTTAAATTCAGTGGAGAATGTTGATATTTTTGTTTTACCAGACAATCAAGCAGGTTGGATTTAGTTGGCAAGTTCTGACCAGCCTTCTTTTGAGTTGTGGTTTCAATGCCAGTTCCATTTTCAAAGCCTGTTCAGGTGTGTACCACCAAGTGTCCAGTCTGGGACTCAGGTGGTGGTTTATCCCTTAGTTCAGTTCTCAAAGTCTTTGGTGTGCTGGTTAGAATCATATGCACACATGCACAGCTCAGGGTTAGCCCAGAAGTTCATACACAACTTTATGGAGTCATTTTCCTGAGCTCCTTCCTCTCTGCTCTCCTTGTACTTTCCAGTTCATTGGGCCTCCCCTTTTTGGTCCTCTGGCCAGAAATCTGGGGTTTTAGTTACACTTTCTGCCACACATTTCCTGAACTGTACCCAAATCTGGGACCAAGCAGCAGGAAGGCAGAGAGAGAAAAAAGCAACTGGATTTCACCCCACCTTCCTGGGATTACAGAGAGGCAGATTTGATCAAAGAAGAAAGTTTCCCTTCCTCAGTTTTAGGTGCTTGAAGGCCCCACTGCTGCTACTGGGCACTGCCATCGCCACCACCGAGGGGACTGCCTGGGGACTAGGGCATGAGAAAACAGAGAAAAACAACCCTCAGGATTTCCCATCCCTGTCTGAGCCTTAGAGCCCCTTTCCCAACCAGACTCTAGCCATAACTAGAGGTCTTCTGGAATTCTCTCCATTTGTGCCCTTATGTCCACTCTGTTTGTGCCCGGATTTTGGGCTGTCTCGAGTCCAGGACAGAGGAAAAATGAGAAATTCACTGCCAGGGTGGCAGTACTTCTAATTCTAGTTTTCTCCCCAATCTGTCTACTACTATTTATATTTCAGAGTCTTCAAATAGCTGCTAAATGCATTCTGTCCAGGCCTTTAGCTGCACTCAATGACAGAGATAGATTCTTACACATGTATCTTATACATATATCCTGGTATATATATATAAGTATCTATTTATGCAGGGAATATACCTACGGGAGGAAATGCCAGGTCATGGGTATGTATATATTCAAATTTAGCTAGACACTACCATAGTTTTTTTCCAAAGTGGTTGTAATCAACTTATCCACTGACCAGTAGAGACTCAGAGTTTCCACCATATCACTTCCTCACCAACCCTGGAATATCAAGCTTCTCAAGCTTTCCTATTTTGGTAGATGTACAGTGGTATCTCACTGAAATGCTAATTTGCATTTCCCTAGGTAGTAATACAATAGAACACCTTTTCATAGGGTTATTGGCCATTTGGATTCCTCTTTTGGGAAGTGCCTGTTGGGGTCTTTTGCTTTTTTCTATACTGGATTGTTTCTTTACTCACATTGATTTTTGTAGTTCTTTATTGTGGAAGCAAGCCCTTTGTTGGCTATTTGTGTTATAGATGTCTTTTTTCACTCTGCCTTTTCACTCTCTTAATGGTATCTTTTGATTAACAGAAGTTCTACTTTAATGTAATAAAATTGATCAGTTTTTTCCTATGTGAATGGACACAACTTTGCATCTACTTAAAAACTCTTTCTAAAGGTCCATTCTGTCTTAAGGCAACCTCTCCCATCTCAGCATTTCAATGAGGACACCTCAAGCATCAAAGTATGAGACAGCAAGATGACAAGGCAGAGAGTGCAGGCTCTAGGGGTGGACTGATATGAGTGGCCCTGGACAGGGTACTTCAAGTCTTTGAGAATTAAGTTTCTTTACAATTAAAGATGTACTATCCACCTTGCAAGATGTGTGTAAAGCACTTAGCATAGTGTTGGCACACAGTAGGCCCTCAGCAAACAGTGGCAGCTGTGATCATATTCTCTGATCATCCTTCCCCTTGTCCACATTGCTACAGTGGCCTGAACCTCATTGCTGCTTTGTGAAACATCAATCTATTGCAGTCAAGGACAGCAAAATGGGTTAATTGCCCTCACCAGGCCAGCAAAGTCTCCCTGTTACTCATAGGCAGCACCTAAGGTACGAGGACCACCGTCTTCAGCTAAAAATTAAGACCTGATACATAGAGATGCTCTCCTCACGAGGTGAAGTCATTCTGGGGCTCCCACAGGGACACGATGGCAGCAAGCTGAAGAATAAAAGTATCTTCTCTTTCTGTTCACTGCCAACAGCACAGTGGTGTGGGGCAGGCAGACTGCCTCAGACAGGGGAGAGCTGAGCTCCACTGAGCCTGGGTGATTTGTGTCAAAGCAGCGGGTGTGCCAATTTGTGTGTCCTGCACTGTTGACACAGGGAAGAGCAGGAGTACGTCGGCACATGTGCACAGTACAGTGCCCGTGCTGGAGGAGGTGTGTATTTGAGTATATGGGGTGTGCATGTGAACACGCAACAGGGTGTATGTCCCTAGGAAGCGCTGATACTCTGACCAGCCTGGCATGCTGCTGGAGAGCCCTGATGGTTAGCTACTCCAGCGTGCCCAGAGCGTGGGGTCTCTCAACGCCCTCTGCCCCACTCTCTGAGACAGGATGTGCGCACAGGAAACAGACACCTTTTCTATGACCCCGGACCACCCTGAATGAGGAAGGAGCATCAACTGCAAACTCCTTAGTGCACAGTTCTAAAGCAATTGGCGAAGTCTTCTGGATGTTGTATCCCACTGCTGCCTCCTAGACTGTGGGTCCCTAGAAATGCTTCTTGAGATTTTCCCACAATACTGAGATATTCCACTGCCCTCCCCAGACGCCCCCTCCCCCACCTCATTAGACTCCACTTCAAATGCGGCCAGTGCTGAGTGCTGAAAGGATGATAGAAGGGGAGGGATTGGTACCTGAGCCTAGTGTTTGTCCAGCGGAGTCAAAGGAAAGAACCACTGAATCTGCAACACAAGAGGACAAGTTCATTTCTTTCTCTTTCTTAAAGTAAAAACAAAACAAAACAAAAACAAAAAAACAAGTTCCCACTGGCTTTGCCCAAACCCTCTCCCAAGGAAAAGCCAACTGGACTGGAACTCAGCTGCACAGACAGCCTCCACTGGTCCGTCCCACCCACCACTGGGCCAGGAGGCCCTGCCGAGCCCAGCCCAGGCCTCGTGCCACCGGGAGGAACATCTCAGGGCAGAGATATGCCCCAAATTCTTCAGAGGCATTTCCTGCCAAATTAGGGGACACATTTACTTCTTTTTGCTTCTCACAGTGAAAATAAAATTAAAACAAAGCAAAAGAAAACTTCCCTCCTGCATCTGGTTAAAGGCACTAACATTTCCCTTTGATTTGTTTCCTTTTCCTATTCATATACCCAATGTTTATTATTTCTTCCCCACAAAGGCATAAAGTGACTTAGAGGAATTTACAGTACACACTGGAATTTTAAAAATGAAGAAGTCAAAGGAAGGAAAAATATTATATAGTCAGGGGAATGTTAGTGCACAAAATGCATGCCACGAGGACCTAAACAAACGCTACAGGTAGAATCAAAGAGGCCTGAGCTCCCAAACAGCTAAAGAAAATGAGAAAATAAACAAGATTGAGTGCTCACAATACATACATTCATTCATTTATTCAACTGTTCAGTAAATATTTATTGGGCATCTACTATGTGCAAGATACTATACTATGACTTTGCGATCCAGATGCAAACAAAAAAAAGCATGGTCTCTACGCTCACGGATCTGTCATCAGTCTAAGAGAAAAAAAGTTACCCAACAAGTTATTCAACTAAAAACTGATTAAGTAAAAAAGAAAAGAAAAGAGTGCTCAGAAAGTTTCTATTAGGAGGAGACCTAGTTTGGAAGGGGAGTGGGTGTTGGTTAGGGAAGTCCTCCCTAAAGAAGTGACACCTGAACTAAGAACTGAAGGATAAGTAAGGGTTAAACCCGACAAGAAGGAATGGGCATTCCAGGCAGAGAGGATGCTCTGTGTGGAGACCTGAAGCAGGATGGGACAGGGCGCCTCAGAGCCACCAGAAGAGCAAAGCATACATAAAAGCAAATACTATACGGTGATCAGAAAGAAATTCCTCTTATGGGTCTTAAGAAAGGGGGATACTGCACGATGTTGAAGACTGTAACTTCTACAACATTTCTATAATAAGTAATTGTGAATCTTTTATGGCTGTTTCTTACAACAGGAGCAATACAAATGATGGCATAGGCCAACACACAGCTCAATAAAAGCAATTATAAGGGACACCAAGATAATCTAAGGCCCAAAATAACCCCAGAGACCCCAGACTCAAAAGGGATCACATTCAAAAGGCTCACTCATGGGACTTCCCTGGTGGTCCAGTGGTAAAGAATCCGCCTTCCAATGCAGGGCATGTGGGTTCGATCCCTGGTTGGGGAACTAAGATCCCACATGCTGTGGGGCAACTAAGCCTGCACGCCACAGCTACTGAGCCCACATGCTCTGGAGGCCACGCACCACAGCTAGAGAGAGAAAACTCGCATGCCACAACTAGAGAGAAGCTGGCACGGTGCAACGAAGAGCCCATGCACTACAACGAAAGATCCCACGTGCCGCAACGAAGATCCCACGTGCCACAACTAAGACCCGATGCAGCCAAATATAAATAAGTAAAAATAAATAAAACCCATGCTCCCTTTAAAAAAAAAAAAAAAGGCTCACTCATTACAAAGGAATGCTAGCTGGCTGCATGAGGACCAGCATCTACACCACAGGCAGCATCCCACCTCAGCATGATCCTTCAGATCTCAGGTGTATGTCATTTTCTCCTATTGCACATGGAAATCTGACACAAGAGTTATCATAACTGTAAGTCATCTGTCTGCACTGCTAGACTATAAGCTCCATAAAGGCAGACATTATATCTGCTTTATTCACTGTTATGTTACCAGCATAACACCTGGCAGGCAATAACTGTTTGCTGAAAGTGCCTCAAGAAATGGATCGACTTCAACTCCTTCAGGTAATCCTTCATAATCACTTTTTCTCATAATCAAGTGTTTATTAAGAACTGGGTAGCAGAGAGCTGCAGGATACAAATTTTTTTAATTTATTTTTATTTATTTATGGCTGTGTTGGGTCTTCGTTTCTGTGCGAGGGCTTTCTCTAGTTGCGGCAAGCGGGGGCCACTCTTCATCGCTGTGCGCGGGCCTCTCACTATTGCGGCCTCTCTTGTTGCGGAGCACAGGCTCCAGACGCGCAGGCTCAGTAATTGTGGCTCACGGGCCCAGCTGCTCCACGGCATGTGGGATCTTCCCAGACCAGGGCTCGAACCCGTGTCCCCTGCATTGGCAGGCAAACTCTCAACCACTGCACCACCAGGGAAGCCCAGGATACAATTTTTGATAAGGATCCAGAGGCAGATATTCTGTACTGCCAGTTAAGGGCAGATCCATATGCTTTGAAACCTACCAAGTAAAAGGTAAGGTTGACTTTTTTATTCTTTCACAAAAATGTAGAAGCACAATTAGAACACTTGTCTAATCAGATAGGTGACCATCCTACCTTGTATGAGATACAATCAACATCTCTTACAAATTCTACTTCTTTATCAATGTTTCCCACATCTGTTTCCTCTCAATGTTACTGTGCCCTTTCAGAAGAGAAGCCCCTATTTTTCTCCCTCTTTTTTTTTTTTTTTTTTTTTTTAATTTTATTTTATTATTTTTATTTATTTATTTATTTATTTATGGCTGCGTTGGGTCTTCGTTTCTGTGCGAGGGCTTTCTCCAGTTGCGGAGAGCAGGGGCCACTCTTCATCGCTGTGCGCGGGCCTCTCACTGTCGCGGCCTCTCTCGTTGCGGAGCACAGGCTCCAGATGTGCAGGCTCAGTAGTTGTGGCTCACGGGCCTAGTCGCTCCGTGGCATGTGGGATCTTCCCAGACCAGGGCTCGAACCCGTGTCCCCTGCATCGGCAGGCAGATTCTCAACCACTGCGCCACCAGGGAAGCCCTCTCCCTCTTTTTAAAAGAGCTTTATTGAGGTATAATTTACATACTATAAAATTCACTCATTTTAAGTGTACAATTCAATGATTTTTAGAAAATTTACAGAGTTGTGTAACCACCAGCATATGCAGCTTTAGAACATTTCTATCACCCAGAAGATCCCAGGTGCCCAGTCATGCCCTGTTCCCACCTCCAGCCCCAGGCAACCACTAATTTACTTTCTGTCTCTATAGATTTGCCTTTTGTGGACATCTGCCTATCCTTTTCTTGCTAGGACTGTTCTGATAGGCCCTTTAACCACACGCTTACCTCCAGCTTAGCCCACTTCCATCATCCTTCATACTGTTGTATGATTTTTCTAAAAAGTATACCTGACTACGTCTTTGCTCTTTTTTTTTTTTTTTCCACACACACACTGTATTTTATTTTTACAAGAGATAAATCGACTGACACCAAGCATTGTACATGGATGACCACAACAAAAGCAACAATGATTGCAATTACCAAACGTGAAACACACTCATACTATGTCATAGTATTGACATTCAGTCCAGTAATCCTCCACTGTAACAGCTCCTTTACTTTGCAGTGAAAATTGATTTGTATATTCTTTGCCTCTGAGTCCTTGTGGAATTTTTTTTTTTTTTTTTTTTTAAATTCAGACAGAAAGTCACAAAAATTATACTCATCCTCATCAGTTCATTGATTAAAATGCTTCAGTGGCTTCCCGTAGCCTGTAAGATAAACTCCAAGCTCTGACCTTCAAGATCTTTACCATTTTGGCTCATTTATGACCTCTAAATGCCTCATTCTCCAGATATGCCAAACAACTTCTATTTCTCCAAAGAGATATGTACCTTTGTGTCTTCAGACACCAAACATACTGTTTTCTCTGCCTGTTTGCATTAAAAACTCCCACTTTCCTATTAAGACCCAACGCAATCATCCCTTCTTCTTGAAGGCTTCTCTGATCAGTTCTGCCCCTTCTCTTTAGGCCATCATTGCACTGCTATTATGGCATTTCTTATACTGCATTATAATCCTTGTTTACTGGTCTTTTTCTCTCTTTAAACTGCAAGTTCCCTGAGGATAAGGACTGTCTGTTCATTTTGAGGCTTTGATGCCTAGGACGGTGACTGACATACAGAATGTGGTCAATATGTTCATTAAACAAAGGAATAAACTAGTAAATGTCTTTGCTTTCTTTCAAAGGTGATGTTATCTGAGTGATATTTCACAAATTGGTGAGGGGAGAGATCCATCCTGCATACAGATTCTCATTCAATTCAAGTCAACCTTGAAATGTCCTTATACCATGAAGCTTCAGATGTTGGAGCCTGGCCTCATCTTCGAAAGATAAAAGCATTCCCACAAAGCAGTGCAGGGGGAATAAGGAAAGGGCCCTAGGCGCTTTCTAGGTGAGTGATCACAGTCACCTGGATGAAGATTAGGAAAGCCTTTCTGAGGGGTTGACTGCCCAGATGAGCAACAATAAAAACAGCATCTCAAATTTTAATTACAGTTGACAAGTATTTTTCCAATTTCAATTTACTTTCTTTGTACTCACAAGCAGTCCTGAAATAATCTCTTTTAAAATTTTCAATCTAAATGTAAAGAAAAAAGGCTACAAGTTAACTAAATGTGAACAACAGTTGTCTCTGGGTGAAAGAATTATAGATGATATTTATTCTCTGTATTTTTGAAAAATTTCCAGAGTGAACATGTAACTTGTAATATCAGAAAAAAAAAAAAAAGTCAAAAAAGAACTCTCTAATCCAGCTCTAAGATTTTAACCTCTAACACATTGGTACCAATGCAAAAGGATGGAAGGTTCTTGATCTCCCTTCATTATTCACTGTACATGCTGAAAAGCTATTCAGCTTTTCCCTTTAGTTATACTGAGGTCATCGTTAGACTTCATGACACTTAAATATACCTCAGCAACCTCAATTCCTAAATAGACTGGCTTTTAAAAAATTCGTTTCTTCTTCCTTCCTTCTCACAAGTATTATTAAGTGCCTATTATGTGCCAGGCCTGGTGTCAGATACTAGAGATATGGAGCTGAATAGGAGCTGGTCTCTGCCTTCCAGCCAAGGAAGCAGAGAGGTTAACAGGCAATTAAAATAAAGTGTGATAATGGTGAGCAAGGGGCAAGCACCAAACAGATGACAGTCTTACGGGAAAGAAAAAGTTGGAGTTTTTGTAAATATTATTTCCAGTGGCAGTGGAATGCTCCCAAGAGCATGTGCCTTTAAACTGCAGAAGATGCAAGTGAGAGGGTAGAAACTTCAGGAGAAAGTTAGGGACATATATCATGTTTTGTGTAAGTTTGGATGGATGTTGCTTTGAGCATTTAAGGCAGAGATTTGAGAATCAGTTTGGCCATTCATTTTTTGTGTTTATTCTAAAGGATGTAAGATCATTTGAGTTATAAACCACTTTGACAGCTAAAGGGAAAATTCAGTGTTCAACAAATTGAGAAGTTTGTTTTGCAAGAAACGGAGCAAGAATATCCAGACTTCTCCCTCTCAGGCTAAGAGATATGTCATTTTTATTTCAAGCATCCTGGGTTCCAGCTGTTCCTGGCTCCCAGGCCAGAGGCGGCCATGTGGGGTGCTATACAAGTGACCAAACAGAATTCTAGACCAAAGCACAACAGAGCATTGCTGCACATGACTTTGTTCAGTGAGGAAACCTAGAATTTACTGGAAACCTCTTATTATGGTCAGATGTTTCCTGTGTCTGGTTTCTGAAGCAGATAAAAAGAATATAAAGAGAGGATGAAGAATGAGGCTTAGTCTTTCCAGTCATTGGAGAGGCTTCCAAAAGTCAAATTATGCAGTGAACAAGTTACATTTTGGCTACTACCTGTCATGGTACACATTCAACACACATATTCTGCTAGCCACCATGTGTAAGCCCTAGAGACGTAAGAATGAATGAAAAAAAATTATTCCCTGAAGTAGCTTGCAACCTAACAGGTAAAGTAAAAACACATATACAGCTAAGCATTCTACAGTTAACAATACTGTATCGTACACTTGAAATTTGCTAAGAGTAGATCTTAAGTGTTCTTACCACACGCATACATGCAAAAAGGTAACTGTGAGGTGATGGATGTGCTAACTAACCTTATTGTGGTAATCATTTCACAATACTTACGTTTGTCAAAGGATCACACTGTACACCTTAAACTTACACATTGTTATCCGTCAATTACATCTCAATAAAGCTGAGGGGGAAAGCTAAGTATAATATATAGGTATGGAAATAAGGGTAATGAGGGAGATACTTCATTGTTCATTAATTCAACATATTTATTAAGCAACTACTATACACCAGACTTAGGGATACAATAGTAAAGAAGAACGAGAATGCTCCTATTCTCAGGGAATTTATAGTTTAGTCAGGGAGACTGAAAAAAAACAAGTAAACAAATGAACAAAACTTCTGACAGTGATAAGTGGTTATGAAGAATATCCAATTATGTAATAGTGACCATGAGGGGAAGTACAGGCAATGCTAGATTGGGTGTTTTGGGAAGGCTTCTCTGAGGAGGTGACATATGGCTGAGACTGGGAGACAGGAGCCCGCCAAGAAAAGACCAAGGGAAAAAGAGTTCCAGGCTGAAGGAAAGCAAGTACAGTAATCTTGGTGCATTAAGGAACAGAGAGAACGCCAGTGTTGCTGGAACACGGAGCACGAAAAACACAAGGGGGGTGGGAAATGAGGTCAGAGAGGAAGACAGGAGACAGATCTGTAGGAGGCCTTATGTAGGAGGCCATTGACAGACGTCTGCACTGTATTTTTCAATAGCAGAGAGAAGCCCCTGCTTAAAACCCGGTAGTAACATGATCTGATTTATACTCTTAAACATAAACTTTCACTGCTATGCGGGAACTAAATTGACTGTTCTGGCAACAGAGTAAAAGGTAGATTAGAGGAGACAGACTGAAGGCCAGGAGACTGGGAGAAGAGATTGCAACATTCCAGATGAGAAGTGATGGCAGCCTGAACCAAGGCAATGACAACAGGAAAAGAAAAAAAAAAAAGGATACTAATAATGTTTAAAAGGGAAAATTTACAGGACTAGTGACTTGTGGGACATGAGTAAGAGATTAAGAAGAAGGAGGATTATATCTACATTCTGGCCTTGGGCAAATAGATGCTGACCTGTGCTTAAATGGGTGTAGCCTCCATCTAAACCACATAACCCTGCTTCTCCTCTGGTCAGACAACTGGACCACAGGTGAGCACCTGACCCAGGAGAAGGCAATCCATAGGCAGATAGGTTCTACCTTTTGGAGACTTGAATTGGGATGCATAGAGAGCTGGGGCTGCTGGTAGGAGATACAAGCAGAAAAGCAAAGAAGAGCAGAGGCTAGGAGGCTATGGGTTGGACTTGATGCTGGGCCTTGGGGCCCATGTTAGTGGCAGAGCATCACAGTGAAGAGCCACAACCCTGCTGCTGAGGGCAACACGACACCTCAAAGAGCTGCCTTGGGTCCAGAATATTCTTCCAGTGCCAGTCTCTGTGGCAGTCAGCTCTCCCACGGATCATCTTTCCATGAGACCTCGGGGTTTAGCGCTTCCTCAGTTCCCTTGAGGCTTGGCCTATAATTGAGATTCTCATTTTTAAGTCTCCTGCTATCTTGGAGCTGTCTATAGTCTGAGTAGGTTCACCTCCTCTACCTTCCAGCCCTCATGCTTTAATACCCAGGAGCACTTTCTGCCTTCCCAATGACCTGCTCCAAGCACGACTCACCCCAAGGGTCTGAATCTCAGGAGAAATAAAAGGCCCTACTTGGACCTTGGGTCTAAGCGGTGTTCTCCAATCTAGCTTTATGAATGAGCTCTCAACTTTGGGGATTTACTGGTCCATCCGCAAAACTGATACTTCAATAGCCATATGGTTACCTGTGTCTTGTTCTACTTTCTCCACTGCTTAGATCCTGGGGGAATCTAACCCCTAGTCTGAGCCCCTCAATTTCTTCCCTCTCAACCCTAATCCCAAACAAACAAAACATGAGTAAATGAGATTCCTGAAGCTACATAGAGAAAAAAAGCCTGAGGACACAAAACAAAACACAACCATTGATTTAGAAGAATGTGGTATATGGAGGAGAAATCAGTGAAATAATCAGAGACAGGAGTAGCAGGACAGAGGAAGCCAGAGGAGGTAAGAATTGTTTATAAAAAGGAGTATCCAAATGTGGTAAAGAGGTGGAAGAAGCTGATGGATGAAAAGATGCTGCAGAATCGCTCACTGGGAGGGCATCTGTAACTTTAGTGGGAACGATTTCTGTACAGTGATCAGACTGCAGGGACTCAGCTGTGACTGGGTTAAGTGGAGGCTGTTGACTTAGTAGACATTTCAAGAAGTCTCTCCTTAGATTTATGTCATTAATTTAACTTACCAAACATATACAGAGTTCTTCTAAGCTCAAGAGACTAATCAAAAGATTAGACATGGTCCCTGACATGAAGGAGTTTATGAACTATCAGGAGGATAATACAAAGATACAAAGAACTGTATTACAGGTCTCTAGAAAAGGTGCTCTAGGAGTTAAGAGGCAAGAGGGAGAATTTTTTCTGGGAGAAGCTGGGAAGATATGGAGGAGACAGTATTTGAGCTGCTGTGAGATAACCTTTTGGGACAGGCTGTGCTGGTCGGGTGGGAACACTGAAGGAGAGGCACTGAAGCATGGAAAGTGAGGGGTGTGTGGTTTCAGGAAGGTAAAATCGTATCTAGTTAATATATTAGAGTTTCTTTCAGGAGGTAAAAATGCATGTGACTAAAGGGGAACTAGTCAATACAACCTGTTTAGACTTTCAAAAAAGGCTTTGACACATCAAAGACTATTTTTAAAAAGTGAGTCACCATGAAATTGAGGAAGAAATTGCTATGTCATCAGGAAACAAAAGGCACTTGGCTGAGGAGCAGGAGCAGGACATCCCCTGGGGCATCAGCACCCACAGGGAGACCAGGAAATCTGGGAGTAGCTAGATTTCCACTACCAACTGCCCTCTAAGAGGGTGGAGGGAAGGGGGAAAGGGTGGCACTGCTTACAAACACCTGTTGGTGCAACAGAAGCTGGAATGAAAATGGTACTAGGCATGTGCTGAGACTGACAGTGAGATGCTAGGATGAAGTTTGGAACTTTAGGGGCCTGGGAAAGTGTTAGTCGTGGTGCCTTAGAAATAGGAAAGGGCTGGGTTTGGTGCAGGAACCATTTGCTGAACCCTGATTTAGATCACACATATACCTCACTCCCTTCCAAACCCCTCAAAATGACAGAAAAGGTCGTTTGTTTGTTGTAAATCAGAAGTACACAGGAACAAAGAGAACAGGAGACACCAGCAACAAAAGTTTTGGAAAGCAGTTAAACAAGTGGAACTTACTCAGCAAAACCAGGAAAGGTGAATCCTATACTAGTAGTGGGGAAAGCTGAAATATGTCCTGAACAGAACTCCCCAAAGGCTCAACTGCTGGCAGCACCAGGTACCACTAGAAGTAGGAGAGAAGACGATACTAAAAACAAGACACTACACTCTTAAGTATGGGCTGACAGCCAAGACCACAAGGCATTAGAGGAAAGTATCTAATATAAAGACAGAGACCAAAACAAATGAAAAATAAATGCAATGTGGAGGGACTTCCCTGGTGGACCAGGGGGTAAGACTCCACGCTCCCAATGCAGGGGGCCCGGGTTCGATCCCTGGTCAGGGAACTAGATCCTGCATGCCACAACTGAAAAAAAAAAAAAAAAAGAATCCCACATGCCACAACAAGGATCCCACGTGCCACAACTAAGACCTGGTGCTGCCAGATAAATAAACAAATATTTTAAAAATAATAATAAAATAAATGTAATGTGGAAAAAGAGAAAACACATATAAAGGTGAAAACTCTTTAAAAAATCATTAAAATCCTCAGAAAGAAAATATTTTATTCACAAAATAGAATTCATTTTTTTAAAAAAGGTACACTCAGTGAATAAAAACAAAAAATAACTTTTGAAAATTAAAAACATAATAGCAGAATTAAAAAGGATTAAAAAGTAAGTTGAGGAAGTCTTTCAAAATGTAGTACAAAAGACAAAGATAGAAAATGGGAGACAAAAGATTTTTTTTTTAAATTAGAGGACCAGTCTAGGAACCATCACAACTGAATTATGGAAGTTCTATCTAGCAAAAAGAAAAAAAAATTTTTAATAGAAGGGAGAAAATATTCAAAGAAATATTTAAATAACATTTCCCCATAACTAAAGAACTTGAGTTTTTGGGCCTGAAAGGGCCCTCTGAGTGTACCGCACAAGATGAAAATAGTCCTCCAACAAATGCATCATCGTGAAATTTCAGAATACTCAAATTTCCAGAGAGAAAAACAACAAAGAGGTTTTTATACAAATAATAAAAAAAAATCAGAGTGGCTTCAGAACTCTCAATAGGAACGCTGAAAGCCTAAAATACAGTGGGGCAGTATCTTCAAAATTCTGAGGGAAAATAATTTCCAACCAAGAATTTTATACCCAGCCAGACTATCAATTAAATATGAGATTAGAATAAAGACACTTTCATACAGGTAATGTCTCAAAAATTTACCTCTCATGCATCCTTCCTAGGAAATTATTAGAGGATGTGTTCCAGTAAATGAAGAAGAAAATGAAAAAAACATGGGATCCAGGAAATGAGATATACCAAAAGAGAAGGATGGTGATGGGAGACTCTAAGACCATAGTTGGGCAGCAGGGATAGAGAGGAAACAGTCCAGAGCAGTGCATGTCAGAAGGCTCCTAGAGAGATTTCTTCAAGCAAATGAAACTGATAGACTGTCTAATGTGTTTGAACATATGGAGAGCAGATTTATACAACTGGGGAAGAGTGTAGAGTTAAATTAGTGGTCAATACATAGAAAACTAAGCAAAATAAAAAGCAAGACTGTTATTGACTTCAGTAAAAATAAAATGTGCAGTGAAAAAACAGTAATCATGGTATCTATGAATAGCATTTTCATGGCCATAATATACAGACTGAATGTTGTTCTAACTATATTAGGAGAATGGGAGGATGGACTTAGTATATGTGGTGGAGGAGCAGTGATAGAGTACTAAATACCAAATATTCACCTTCCATTAGAGAAAGTCAATAGATAATACTCAAAACAGAAATATCAAGAATGAATCAACTATACTTCAATAAAATAAATGTTTAAAAATTAAAATTTAAAAAAGAAATATCAAGAATAGCAATATAACTATGTTATTTAGAGATCTGAAGGTAAATATCAAACAAATTAGTTAGAAGAGTTGAAAACAAATGCCTCTTGGAGGCAGGAAATCAAGTAGTAGTGGTAATGGGGGAGTGCTTTTCTTGTTCATTTTTGTTGGTAACAAGTCTTGTAGAATTGTCTTTTTGAACTATGCACATGTATAACTTTAATAAGAACACACACTAAATTGACTTGCACAAGATTACACAGCCTACAGTGGTAGGGCCCGAGCTTCAAATTTAGTCCATCTGGTTCTCTAACCTATATATCATATATCTACCAACAGGGTCAATGAAGAGTCTATTAGAAACCTAGAAGCCTCATATTTGATTATAACCTACTTAATGCTTTACTAAATACTGTCTTACATTATTTTGTGATTACATTATCTAAATATGATCTATCAAAAATAATTAGTCTAGAATAAAAGATAATTAAAAGATAAAACAATCAAATGTGAGGACCTTGTTTGGACCCAGATTTTTAGAAAAAACAAACTGTGGAAATGCATATTTAAGATAATTAGTGATATTTGAATATGAACTGGGTACTAGAAAATATTAAGGAATTATAGTTAATGTCAGATAATAACATAATGGCTATTTTTTTAAAGTTCTTTACTGTTCGAGATGATACTGAAATGTTTATGGGTAAAATGACTTGATGTCTGGGATTTGTTTTATGACCCAATTAATTTTTAAAATCCAAATAATAAAAAAAAGATATGAATCTCCATGAGAGCAGGGCCTGCAATATTCACATGTGCCAGAGACCTTTGGACATGATGAGACTATTAAGTCATTTGCCATATGACATTCTTTCCTTCATCTGGAAAAAGATGTACTTGATAGGCTATCATCAAGAGTATGGTGCCATTCCATTCTCAAGAGATAACTTAGTTAAGACAAAGGGAAGGAATAAGATGAAAAGTTGTTCAATAAAGTTTTTATATTTTGCCATGAAAAAAATTGTATACCTATTACTTTGTATTATTTCTATTTAAAAAGAAAAGATATGTACCTCTCAGTACCACAGTTGAGAAATGAAAAGTAATTGGTTGACACCACTGTCATTCATCTTAAGTACTAAGAGTGGAAGGCATGGGGAGAAATGGAATACACTACTAATGGGAATGTAAAATGGTAAAGCAGCTTTGGAAAACAGCCTGGGAGTTCCTCAATAGGTCAAATATAGAGTTACCATATGACTCAGCAATTCTACTGCTAGGTATACATATACCCAAGAGAAATGAAAATTTTATGTCCACACAAAAGCTTGAACATGAATGTTTACAGCGGTATTATTCACAATAGCCAAAAAGTGGAAGCAACCTAAATGTCCACCAACTGATGAATGAATTGTGGAACTAAAGAAACCTCAGCTAAAACTGGAGTCAAGACAAGCCTGTAGGGGGAGCTCTCACACCCTGCCATGCATCCTCAATTATTCCAAATGGGAAAAGACTACACCAGCTCTTCAACAGAAAGGTGCCTCTACTATCCAGAAGGAAGAAGAAAACTTCTCTCCACCCCATGACAGCCCAGACAATAAGAGACAGTAGCAGTCCGACCAATGAGAAGCCTCTATGCTCTGGACTCCCAGCTTCCTCCAATGGACTCTGGTTATCACAGTCCCACACCCCCAACTCCCCCCTTTTCCCTATAAAAGCAAGTTCCCCTTCCTTGTTCTCTGGATTTGCCTATGGTTTACCATAGCTTGCATTTCCCAAATAGCAAGTTCTCTGGTACTCCCGAATAAATTCACTTTTGCTGGTAAAATAACTGGCTATGTTATTAAAGTTGACATATTTGGTGTCACAAGTGGGGTCCAAAGGAGGCAAACCCCCAGAGATGACGGCTCATGGAATCAAGTGAGGTACCTGCACTGAGCCCCTTGTGTTTATCGCTTCAGCGAGTTGCTGCCTGCTTTCAATATGGGGAGTCTTTTCTTGCATTCCAAGCTACGTTCTTCTGTGTTTCGAGCTCTGCAACTTTATTCAGGATCTGGAAAGCCTTTGTCCTTTCGGGGGAGAAGTTTCGGCCTTTCTGGTTCAAGGCTTTGTCCTTGGTGAGTACTCAAGTTGTTTTCTGGAGCATGTGGTAGCAAGGTTCTCTTTTGGAGATTGAGCTAACCGGGAACTAAGAGTTTGTTTTATTCCTTTTGGAATCTGGGCTAAGACTCTATCAACTTATGTGGGTTTCTGGGAGAACTTAGGGAAAAGGGATTCCAGTCATCTAAATGTTCTGAAGGCAGTCCTCCTTTGGGGACTCCGGCCAGTTCATGTTTAAAAACTGTGTACACCCTTTATGTGCATTTTTAACTAAGTGGGCCAAACTAAAAGTAATCAGGAATTACAGTGGCCATTGTGTGGAACTTTCAATCTCCCCAAATTCATTTTTCTTAAGATTAAATTGGAGGACCACAGTTCTAAAATTGCCTCTTTGCAAGATTCTGTTTCTAAATTGGCCAAAACAACCAAAAAACAAACAAACAAAAAAACCTAAAAAAGAACAAAATGTCTTCCAAAGCCTCAAACTCCTTGTGTCCCCCTCCCCCAAATTCTTTGTCTTGGGCACCAACTTGTGTGTCTTCTCTGCCCCCTCTGTCTCAGACTCTGCTCTGGCAGCCATCTTGTGCCCAGGCCCTGCCCCCAGTGTCATCTTCCTCTCTCCTCTGCAAAAACCTGCCCCTTTAAAAATCAGACCCTCTGAGGATCCAAATGCTAAACCCCTAATTACTGTTTCTAAGACAACTGGAGCAAATAAACAACTAAAAGGAAAGATTTAAACAGCAATTGTCCTAGATTTTTGAAAACAGACAAATAGACTGCAAAACTCCTAGGAGAAAATTTGCTTTCTGTATCTGTTTGGTGAAGCTTTTCGGTTAAGCCACCTATCCTGTTCAAAAGGTAAAACCTTTGTTTTAAGTCCATCTTAAGGGGCAACCTTAAAAGAGAGAATTCCAAGCCACTCAGGAGACAACAGATTGCATTCTTTGATGGATATGCAGAAGTTTCTAAAAGACAATTTGACTCCAAAAACAGCTCTAAAAGGATCCTTACAGTATGCCAGAAACACAATTTGGATCAAACTATTCTTTTTAGTTCTGTATTACTGTACCTGAGAAATGGCTAACATTTTAAATAAAACTATAAGGTCCCTGTCTGCATCTGTCTGTGTACTAATGTGTATCTATATATGCATGTATATATGCGTGGTATTTTTTTTTCTTTTCTACCTCTGGATGGTATTGCTAAAATTAATTTGTAAAACAGCTTTATTTAATTGGCTTAGAAACAAACAAACACTTAAATGAATTAAAATATAACGAAGACTGGCCCAGGTGCTTTCTGGGTTTACATAATCTAGTTGTGAAAGCTAGTTTGGGGTTATTGGTTTAATTAAAACAGGCATGTCTTTGGAGTTACCAGTGCTGAAAATAATGCAGGCATACAACTTTTATTCTGCCTGGGTTTATTGGTCAGATAAGTTCATGTTATCTTTGCTACAAAGTTTATCAGCAAGAAAAATACATGGTATGATAAAATTTTTCATGAGTGTTGGAAACAAGTGAATTGAAAGGATGTGGATGAGATATAAGTTTCTAGGTAAACCTTTTAAATAGCTTCCCCAAATATTTTTGGCATCCTGAAACCTTACAGTTTTGCTAAGTTAAATTAAATAATAGGTAGTCATTAAATATCTAGATCACTCCCAAATAAGATAAAATACTGAAACATTACTTAAAATAGGTTCATCTACTTTTGGCTTCCTTTACAAAGGGACTAAAGATATTTGGGTCTATTGGTAAACATACCACATTGGAAAATTTCCTATGAGGAAAATATGCTTTTAGGAATTATGAAAGGTATTCATAAATTTGTAACAGACCATTCATAATTGTTTAAAGCTACCAGAAAAAATAAGGGGAAACAACTATGTATGCAAGAAAAGTAAGATATGTGTTTTTGCTAAGAAAAGGTAGAAGAATGGAAATGCAGTCTATTGAGGGAAAGAAAATAATTTTGTCCTAAAGTGAGGCTTACTATTTCAGAATAGGAAAGAGGAAAAACAGCTGAATGGAAATAGTAAGTTGTAGAAGATTTATGGAAAAAATTTTTTTGAAAAAAATTTTATGTGTGGTCAAGCTGGCTAAGTTAAAATGAATTTATTTAAAAATTAGTTTAATGTAAAAAAAAAATCTAAAAATAAAAAGGGACTTCCCTGGCAATCCAGTATTTAAGACTTCACCTTCCAATGCAGGGGATGTGGGTTCCATCCCTGGTCGGAGAGCTAAGATCCCACATGCCTGGGGGACAAAAAACCAAAACATAAAACAGAAGCAATACTGCAACAAATTCAATAAAGACTTTAAAAACGGTCCACATCCAAAAAAGAAAATCTAAAAAAAAAAATGAGTTTAATGTCAAAAATACACTAGTCCAAAACAAATTTTGTTTTTAATCTCTTAAAAGGACAATGTTTTATTGGACTATTGGCCTGTTCCTAATAAGAGATTGTGAAAAAGGTTTTTCCTTACCTTTAAGTAATTTCCTTAGAAAACAAAGATTTGTGTTTTACCAAAATTCTTTTCTATGCTTCATGTTGTCTTAATCTGGTCTCTGACTACTCAAGAAAACAGAATCTTCTCAATATTAAAAGAGTTAAGTTTTGCCTACAACTATGCAACCTTTTGTATTTGCCATTGAAATGTGTTACTTATTGTTACTTTGATCAAATAGATAATTAAATATCATTTCATAATAATCTATGATCCTGTTTGATCAAGTGTCCAAAACCTTTTGATATTTTTTACAAACTTCCCAAAAATCGAGTTCTAAATTAAGTCTTTCTGACCTTGAACTAACTCTGGGACCTTCCACAGGCCCCTGGAAAATCTCAAAGAATTTGTCTTTCACCTGGTAAAATGTTAAACTAATCAGGCTTATTTGATATGTTAAATTTTATCAGACATTTGTCAAATAACAAGGGATACTAAACGTTTTTACCTTATATTTGTAATAGGTATATGTTAATAAAAGTGTTCCAAAATTGTATGAAATTCCTGAAATTCTAAAATGTCCTGATTACAATGTTAGGAGTCATAATTTAAAATGTATGTCACAGAAGTTAACAGAACCCTCTGTCAATCCCACTATAATGAACTCTCATCAGATATTTAATAATGGGCATTTTCAAGTCTTTTTGTCAGTTATAGGCAGTTACTGCTTTACTTTAATGCTTTTGCAAATATGTTTCTTCTTTAAAGAGATTCATGTAAAAAGCTCTGACAGGTACTCTGGAAGATGGGTTTTTGATAACTTTAAGATCATAAGACTGAACTGGGTAAGGATTTCTAAAAGTAATGGAAAACCAATTGCTTTAATGTTTTGTTTTCCAGGTGTAAAGAGACCCTTTTTCGCCTCTCCTTTAAGCTATCTATAACTCACAGAAATTTGGTAAAGTGTATGTTCGCAACAAAGATTAAAGCATTTAGCTTTTTCTCCCTACCTGGTTCCCCAAAAGTTCTGAAACTTATTAAATATTCATGTTTTTCATGACAATGTATATATTTGCATAGCTTCAATGGGAGTCTGTTCTCCTAGTAACAGGATGCCCACTGCACTTGGCTCCTGCTCCTTTCAATCCACAACTGATACAGACATACTTCTTTATTGTAAAAGCCTAATTACATCTATTAAAAATAACCATGCCCTAGTAGAGCCCCCTTTCTGCAGCACATTACCAGAAGACAAAGACCACAAACATCACACTCTACAACCTGGAAATTTTGTGTACTGGAAGAGGCACCTTCAAAAGAACTCTCTCCAGCCTCACCGTTAGGGCCCCTATCAGGTACTGCTAACTAACCCTTGTAAAACTCCAAGGAGTAGACTCCTGGATCCACACATCACACTTAAAGAAGGCACTGAACCCCAAATGGACCATCTGGCAACCTGAAGATAAACCTCACTAGGATCTGAAGCAGTACAACATCTGAGGCTGACAGCTTTCCCAAGATGTCTGAACCAAGCCTGTGTACCTTCTTTCAATACTGTCCCTCACCTTGTTTTCTCCCTCCCTTCCACTGAAGGACAATGCCCTTGTTTTTATTTCCCAATCCCTTGCAAAAGGGGGAAACCTCTCTGATTCCTGGATTTGCCATTGGAAACAACAGTCCATCCGAGATAGCAATGACCCTTTTGTTCACCTTATAAGTAATTTCACTGGGGTTCCAAATGCTGTTGTCTGTCCAAATGGTTTCATGGGCCCATTTTATAGAGTCAGTGTGCTAAGCCTGCCTAAACTTACTCCCTGCTTCAATATTTTTTTTTTGTTGGCTGCATTGGGTCTTCGTTGCCGTGCGCGGGCTTTCTCTAGTTGCGGCGAGAGGGGGCTACTCTTCGTTGCAGTGTACGGGCTTCTCATTGCGGGGGCTTCTCTTGTTGCAGAGTTGCAGTGCGTGGGCTTAAGTAGTTGTGGCTCACGGGCTCTAGAGCGCAGGCTCAGTAGTTGTGGCGCACGGGCTTAGTTGCTACGCAGCATGTGGGATCTTCCCGGACCAGGGATCGAACCCGTGTCCCCTGCATTGGCAGGTGGATTCTTAACCACTGCGCCACCAGGGAGTCCCCCTGCTTCCATTTGACCCAACCTTGGGATGGGAAAACAAGATCTTTTAAATATTTGTATGAAAGGTTCTAGGGAGTTGCCAGTGTAAGTCGCATCATTTGTAAACTTGCTGACACATCTATATGTCTAGGTAACCTCTTGGTGTGTAACAACCTAATGTGTGAACCTTGGTTAAGTAATGCTAACGCCTCTATGCCAACGAATGACTCTACAGATGCTATCATTTATGTGGGGGCCTTATATCCCCTGGTTACACCTTCATGTGTAAAAGTTTTGGGAATGCTTTTATGCTTGGGCAACTCATTGCCTTGATAGCTGGAGAATACAAGGACAGTGTACCCTTGCCATATATATGTATGTACTTTTTTTTTGGCTGCTCAGGTGCGAGGGCTTCAGTAGCTGTGGCTTGCCAGCTATAGAGCGCAGGCTCAGCAGTTGTGGCGCATGGGCTCAGTTGCTCCGTGGCATGTGGGATCTTCCCGGACCAGGGCTTGAACCTGTGTACCCTGCATTGGCAGGCGGATCCTCAACCACTGCCCCACCAGGGAAGCCCTACCCTTGCTATATTCAGTGTCTTGTTCTCCCTACATAATCAAACAGAAGCCTCTCATTGGTCCATCCCATTAAACCTTTACAACCACTTTAAGCGAGAACTTCCAGGAGGCATGCAAGATTCTGGTTTTGCCTCTGTAGGGAGAGCTTTCTTCCCATGGATCGGAGTGAGCACCAATGAACAAATAATCAGGAATCTCTCCTTGACATTAGGAGTTAGCTGACTCCATAGCCAACACAGTTTCAGCTGAGCAATGTTCACCTAACTCATTGGCCAAAGTGGTTTTGGATCACCACATAGCCATTGATTACTTACTTGCTGAACAAGGAGGCATCTGTGCAATAGCAAACACCTCTTGTTAAATGTGGGTAAATGCCTCTGGGGAAGTAAAGACCCAATTACATAAAATTAAAGAGCAAGCACATTGGTTACAGCAAATTTCACCTGACAACCCACCGTCTTTTGATGTATTCAACTGGCTATCTTTGGGTCTGGGTTCCTGGTTTAGAACCATCTTGCAAACTGTGTTTATGAAGCTGTTTTTAATTCTGCTGTGTATACTTGCTAAGTTCTGCATCTATTACTTGTCAAATCTTTATAAAAATGACATGCCTAATCAGATGATGCTAGCTCAGTTTTTCAAGATAATCTATAGCACTTACAACCTTGAGTAAATATGGACTTTTAACAAGAAATTCCTGAGAGTTACTCAAATGTGCCCTCATGAGGTTTCTAATTTGAGTATTTTCCCTCTGACATGGAATATGACAACCAGGGAAGGTCTGAGGGACAAACTACTACATGTGGAGATCCTGACTCTTGATCAGCAATGCTTTCAAGGAAAGAGCTTAAGCAAAAGGTGGAAATGTGGAATTAAAGAAACCTCAGCTAAAATTGAAGTCAGGACAGGCCTGTAGGAAGAGCTCTCACACCCTGCCATGTACCCTCAATTACTCCAAACAGGAAGAGATGTGCCAGCTCACCAACAGAAAGGTGGCTCTACTATACTATCCAGAAGGAGGTAGAAAACTTCTCTCCACCCCAGCCAATCAGAGACTGTAGCAGTCCAACCAATAAGAAGACTCTATACTCTGGACTCCCAGCTTCCTCCAATGGACTCTCTGGTTATCACAGCCCCTCCCAAATACCCTTCTTTTCCCTATAAAAGCAAGTTCCCCTTCCTTGTTTTCTGAATTTGCCTATGGTTCGCCATAGCTTACATTTCTTGAATTGCAAGTCCTCTTCTATTCCCATATAAACTCACTTTTGCTGGTAAAATAACTGGCTATTAAATTATTAAAGTTGGCAGGATAAATAAAATGTGGTATATCCACAATGGAATATCATTTCATCATAAAAAAGAATGAAGTATTGATACATGCTTCAACATGGATGAATCTTGAACGCAAAGTGAAAGAAGCCAGTCACAAAAGTTCACACAATGTATGATTCTATTTATATAAAATGTCCAGGACAGGCAAATCTACAGTAATAGAAATTAGATTTGTGGCTGCCTAGGGCTGGAGGTGGTTAGGGGAAAATGGAGCACAATTGCAAGTGGGTACAGGCTTTCTTTCTGGGGTAATGAAAATGTTCTAAAATTAATTGTGATGTTTGCACACTCTGTGAATATACTTAAAAACCATTGAATTGTATACTTTCAGTGGAAGAATTATATGGTATGTAAATTATATTTTAAGAAAGCTGTTACCTTAAAAAATAAAAAGGAGTGGAAGGCAGTTCACCTCATCTCTACGGAAACATAAACCCCTGTGGTCATAGAGGTTGACCATGGACAAATCTCGTTTGTCTGACACTCATAAAACAGAGGGAACTTTACTGTTTGGATTTTTTTTTTTTTAATGAAAGCAAGAAAGAAACCTCACCAGCAGAGGGCTAAGAAATCAGTGAAAGTAATAATTATTTATCACTTTATATTGAGGAGCAAATAAAAAGGACTTGGTTTAAAAAAAAACAACAAACAAGCAAAATACCTTTTCTGGTTTCTGTCCTTAGTATTCTGAATCTTTTATTCAGCAACTTAAAAAAATTTTTTTTAATTTAGGGTTGGACAAGAAGGGAGTTTTGCCTAATTGTTGGCTTAGAACTCTCCTATACCTATACTTCTGTGTCCCCTCAAGCAGATGTTGCAAACTGGAGGCTCACATACGTGCTATGTTTAGTCCACAAAGTGCATGAAAAGTTTTAAATTTATTACATTCATAAGTCAAGAGATTTCACATAAAAATGTAGATTTCCAGCTTCTCTTGAAAAATAGGCAGATTCTGGCAAGAGAGGAGAGTGCTTCTTTATTCAGCAAGGGTAACAAATTATCTTTATAAACTGATATCCAAAGTACTCAAGGAATAAGTTAGCTGGTCCTCACTCTAAAACTAGGGAAGAAAACAAAAGAATCAGGCAGAAAGGGACTGAACATAATCAGAAGCATAGCATGGAGATGTAGGAAAAACCATCTTTAGAACTACACTTTGAGGTAACATCTCAAAGAGACAGTCTTCCTACCATTTCCTCTCACAGTCTTTCTAACTACAGATTTTTAGAAGCCTGTATTTTAGAATATCCACAGGATGCTTGGTTCCACCTCCCTCAAAGAGATGAGTAATTCGTTCCTTCATACAGGGCTTATCCCATATTTATCCTTTACTGCTCTCGTCCTTTCTCTGGCCCCTAACCTAAAAAATCGAGTTCCTGATCAGCAATGCAAAGCTCCTGAATCTGCCAGAGAGAGGAGCCCACTCAGTGGCCGATACAACACCTGCACACATATATAGCAGGGTGCGGCCCTCTGGAAACATTCACTGCATAACACTCCACAAGGGAATGGGACAGAAAACAGCTTTGATTGTTATTAAAATATGGGGTATACCGTCCCATTTGTTCAGTGAGACGAGAATAAAAATATCAAAAGAAAAAAACAAGTTAGAATCAACACAACTACTAACATTGTTTTACATAACAAGGATTCAATATTATCTTATAGAGTACATATTAAAATTGACCCAGTTGTCCCCCAAATCTCCTTTATGGCTTTTCTTCCTCATATCTGTGTTCCAGTCAAAAGTTTGCATTTGGCATTTGGCTCTTTAGCCTCTTCTAATTAGGAACAGACTACCTCCTCCATCTTTGTTTACTCATGTAACTGACCTTTTTTTTTTTTTGAATTTTTCAATTTTATTTTATTTATTTTTTATACAGCAGGTTCTTATTAGTTATCCATTTTATACACATCAGTGTATACATGTCAATCCCAATCTCCCAATTCATCACACGACCCCCACCCCCACCCCCACCACTTTCCCCCCTTGGTGTCCATACGTTTGTTCTCTACATCTGTGTCTCAATTTCTGCCCTGCAAACCGGTTCATCTGTACCAGTTTTCTAGGTTCCACATATATGCGTTAATATTCATTTGTCTTTCTCTTTCTGACTTACTTCACTCTGTATGACAGTCTCTAGATTCATCCACATCTCAACAAATGACCCAATTTTGTTCCTTTTTATGGCTGAGTAATATTCCATTGTATATATGTACCACTTCTTCTTTATCCATTCATCTGTCGATGGGCATTTAGGTGGCTTCCATGACCTGGCTATTGTAAATAGTGCTGCAGTGAACACTGGGGTGCATGTGTCTTTTTGAATTATGGTTTTCTCTGGGTATATGCCCAGTAGTGGGATTGCTGGGTCATATGGTAATTCTATTTATAGTTTTTTAAGGAACTTCCATACTGTTCAGCAGTGGCTGTATCAATTCACATTCCCACCAACAGCGTAAGAGGGTTCCCTTTTCTCCACACCCTCTCCAGCATTTGTTGTTTGTAGATTTTCTGATGATGCCCATTCTAACTGGTGTGAGGTGATATCTCATTGTAGTTTTGATTTGCATTTCTCTAAAAATTATTGATGTTGAGCAGTTTTTCAAGTGCTTCTTGGCCATCTTTATGTCTTCTTTGGAGAAATGTCTATTTAGGTCTTCTGCCCATTTTTGGATTGGGTTGTTTGTTTTTTTTAATACTGAGCTGCATGAGATGTTTATATATTTTGGAGATTAATCCTTTGTCCGTTGATTCGTTTGCAAATATTTTCTCCCATTCTGAGGGTTGTCTTTTCGTCTTGTTTGTAGTTTCCTTTGCTGTGCAAAAGCTTTGAAGTTTCATTAGGTCCCACGTGTTTATTTTTGTTTTTATCTCCATTACTCTAGGAGGTGGATCAAAAAAGAGCTTGCTGTGATTTATGTCAAAGAGTGTTCTTCCTATGTTTTCCTCTAAGAGTTTTATAGTGTCCGGTCTTACATTTAGGTCTCTAATCCATTTTGAGTTTATTTTTGTGTATGGTGTTAGGGAGTGTTCTAATTTCATTCTTTAACATGTAGCTGTCCAGTTTTCCCAGCACCACTTATTGAAGAGACTGTCTTTTTTCCATTGTATATCCTTGCCCCCTTTGTCATAGATTAGTTGACCATAGGTGCATGGGTTTATCTCTGGGCTTTCTATCCTGTTCCAGTAATCTATATTTCTGTTTTTGTGCCAGTACCATATTGTCTTCATTACTGTAGCTTTGTAGTATAGTCTGAAGACAGGGAGTCTGATTCTTCCAACTCCGTTTTTCTCCCTCAAGACTGCTTTGGCTATTCGGGGTCTTTTGTGTCTCCATACAAATTTTAAGATTTTTTGTTCTAGTTCTGTAAAAAATGCCATTGGTAATTTGATAGGGATTGCATTGAATCTGTAGATTGCTTTGGGTAGTACAGTCATTTTCACAATGTTGATTCTTCTGATCCAACAACATGGTATATCTCTCCATCAGTTTGTGTCACCTTTGATTTCTTTCATCAGTGTCTTATAGTTTTCTGAGTATGGGTCTTTTACCTCCTTAGGTAGGTTTATTCATAGGTATTTTATTCTTTTTGTTGCAATGGTAAATGGGAGTGTTTCCTTAATTTCTCTTTCAGATTTTTCATCATTAGTGTATAGGAATGCAAGAGATTTCTGTGCATTAATTTTGTATCCTGCAACTTCACCAAATTCAATGATTAGCTCTAGTAGTTTTCTGGTGGCATCTTTAGGATTCTCTATGTATAATATCATGTCATCTGCAAACAATGACAGTTTTACTTCTTCTTTTCCAATTTGTATTCCTTTTATTTCTTTTTCTTCTCTGATTGCCGTGACTAGGACTTCCAAAACTATGTTGAATAAAAGTGGTGAGAGTGGACATCCTTGTCTTGTTCCTGATCTTAGAGGAAATGCTTTCAGTTTTTCACTATTGAGAATGATGTTTGCTGTGGGTCTGTTGTATATGGCCTTTATTATGTTGAGGTAGGTTCCCACTATGCCCCCTTTCTGGAGAGTTTTTATCATAAATGGGTGTTGAATTTCAGCAAAAGCTTTTCCTGCATCTACTGAGATGATCACATGGTTTTTATTCTTCACTTTGTTAATATGGTGTATTACATTGATTGATTTGCGTATGTTGAAGAATCCTTGCATCCCTGTCATAAATATCACTTGATCATGGTGTATGATCCTTTTAATGTGCTGTTGGATTCTGTTTGGTAGTATTTTGTTGAGGATTTTGCATCTATATTCATCAATGATATTGCTCTGTAATTTTCTTTTTCTGTAGTATCTTTGTCTGGTTTTGGTATCAGGGTGATGGTGGCCTCACAGAATGAGTTTGGAAGTGTTCCTTCCTCTGCAATTTTTTGGAAGAGTTTGAGAAGGAAGGGTGTTAGCTCTTCTCTAAATGTTTGACAGAATTCACCTGTGAAGCCATCAAGTCCTGGACTTTTGTTTGTTGGAAGGTTTTTAATCACAGTTTCAATTTCATTACTTGTGATTAGTCTGTTCATATTTTCTATTTCTTCCTGGTTCAGTCTGGGAAGGTTATACCTTTCTAAGAATTTGTCCATTTCTTCCAGGTTGTCCGTTTTATGGGCACAGAGTTGCCTGTAGTAGTCTCTTAGGATGCTTTGTATTTCTGTGGTGTCTGATGTAACTTCTCCTTTTTCATTTCTGATTTTATTGATTTGAGTCCTCTCCCTCTTTTTCTTGATGAGTCTGGCTAATGGTTTATCAATTTTGTTTATCTTCTCAAAGAACTAGCTTTTAGTTTTATTGATCTTGCTATTGTTTTGTTTTGATTTCATTTATTTCTGCTCTGATCTTTATGATTTCTTTCCTTCTACTAACTTTGGGTTTTTTGGTTCTTCTTTCTTTAGTTCCTTTAGGTGTAAGGTTAGGTTGTTTACTTGAGATTCTTCTTGTTTCTTGAGGTAGGATTGTATTGCTATAGACTTCCCTCTTATAACTGCTTTTGCTGCATCCCATAGGTTTTGGATCATCGTGTTTTCATTGTCATTTGTCTCTAGGTATTTTTTTATTTCTTCTTTGATTTCTTCAATGATCTCTTGGTTATTTAGTAACATACTGTTTAGCCTCCATGTGTTTGTGTTTTTTACGTTTTTTTCCCTGTAATTCATTTCTAATCTCATAGCATTGTGGTCAGAAAAGATGCTTGATATGATTTCAGTTTTCTTAAATTTACTGAGGCTTGATTTGTGACCCAAGATTTTATCTATCCTGGAGATTGTTCCATGCACACTTGAGAAGAAAGTGTAATCTGCTGTTTTTGGATGGAATGTTCTATAAATATCAATTAAATCTATCTGGTCTATTGTGTCATTTAAAGCTTGCGTTTCCTTATTAATTTTCTGTTTGGATGATCTGTCCATTGGTGTAAGTGAGGTGTTAAAGTCCCCCACTATTATTGTGTTACTGTCAATTTCCTCTCTTATAGCTGTTAGCAGTTGCCTTATGTATTGACATGCTCTTATGTTGGGTGCATATATATGTAAAATTGTTATATCGTTTTCATGGATTGATCCCTTGATTATTATGTAGTGTCCTTCCTTGTCTCTTGTAACATTCTTTATTTGAAAGTCTATTTTATCTGACATGAGTATTGTTACTCCAGCTTTCTTTTGATTTCCATTTGCATGGAATATCTTTTTCCATCCCCTCACTTTCAGTCTGTATGTGTCCCTAGGTCTGAAGTGGGTCTCTTGTAGACAGCATATCGATGGGTCTTGTTTTTGTATCCATTCAGTGAGCCTGTGTCTTTTGGTTGGGGCATTTAATCCATTCACGTTTAAGGTAATTATTGATATGTATGTTCCTCTGACCATTTTCTTAATTGTTTTGGGTTTGTTTTTGTAGGTCCTTTTCTTCTCTTGTGTTTCCCACTTAGAGAAGTTCCTTTAGCATTTGTTGTAGAGCTGGTTTGGTGGTGCTGAATTCTCTTAGCTTTTGCTTATCTGTAAAGCTTTTGATTTCTCCAACGAATCTGAATGAGAACCTTGCCGGGTAGAGTAATCTTGGTTGTAGGTTCTTCCCTTTTATCACTTTAAGTATGTCATGCCACTCCCTTCTGGCTTGTAGTTTCTGCTGAGAAATCAGCTGTTAACCTTATGGGAGTTCCCTTGTATGTTATTTGTCATTTTTCCCTTGCTACTTCCAATAATTTTTCTTTGTCTTTAATTTTTGCCAGTTTGATTACTATGCGTCTCAGCATGTTTCTCCATGGGTTTATCCCCTATGGGACTCTCTGCACTTCCTGGACTTGGGTGGCTATTTCCTTTCCCAGGTTAGGGAAGTTTTTGGGTATAATCTCTTCAAATATTTTCTTGGGTCCTTTCTCTCTCTCTCCTCTTTCTATGACCCGTATAATGCGAATGTTGTTGCATTTAATGTTGTCCCAGAGGTCTCTTAGGCTGTCTTCATTTTTTTCATTCTTTTTTCTTTATTCTGTTCTACAGCAGTGAATCCCACCATTCTGTCTTCCAGGTCACTTTTCCATTCTTCTGCCTCAGTTATTCTGCTATTGATTCCTTCTAGTGTAGTTTTCATTTCAGTTATTGTATTGTTCATCTCTCTTTGTTTGTTCTTTAATTCTTCTAGGTCTTTGTTAAACATTTCTTGCATTTTCTCGATCTTTGCCTCCATTCTTTTTCTGAGGTCCTGGATCATCTTCACTATCATTATTCTGAATTCTTTTTCTGGAAGGTTGCCTATCTCCCCTTCATTTTGTTGTTTTTCTGGGGTTTTATCTTGTTCCTTCATGTGGTACATAGCTCTCTGCCTTTTCATCTTGTTTATCTTTCTGTGAATGTGGTTTTTGTTCCACAGCTGCAGGATTGTAGTTCTTCTTGCTTCTGCTGTCTGCCCTCTGGTCAACTGACTTTTTTTTAAAAGTCCTGGTCAGCTGACTTGTAGCATGTCCTACATGTTGTATTTGTTTTATTATTTCCTCATGATTAGATTCAGATTAAACATTTTTGGCACAAACACTCTGAAAGCGATGTGTGCTTTTTATTGTGTCACATAAGAAGGCATATAATGTCAGCCTACCATATTGGTGATGTTAAATTTGATCATTTGGTTAAGGTGTTGACCCTCAGAATGTTTTCTTCCCTTATGATTAGTAAGTTAATTATTAAGTAATTAATATGAGAATTAATAAGTCAGTTTTCTTAGTGTGATAATGGTACTGTGGGTATGTAATAGATTATCCTTGTTTTTAAGAGATCCAAGCTGAGGTATTTAAGAGAAAGTGTCCAAAACTCTGCAACTTACTTTCACATATAGGAATACTATGAATAACTCTATGCCCACAAATTTGATGATTCAGGTGAGGTAGACCAATTCCTTAAAGACACAAATTACCAAAACTCACACAAGAAGAAACTGACAATCTGAATAGGCCTATATCTACAAAATAAAATGAACCAATAATCAATACCTTCCAAAACAGAAATCATTAGGCACAAATGGGTAAATTCTACCAAATTTTAAGAAAGAAATTAAGTCAATTCTCCATCATCTCTTTCAGAGGATAGAAGCACAGGAGATACTTCTTAACTCATTCTTTGAGGCCAGCATTACCTTAATACCAAAACCAGACGAAAACATTACAAGAAAAGAATACTACAGGCCAGTATGTCTCGTGAACGGAGACGCAGAAATCCTCAAAAAACTATTAGCAAACCATATCCAGCAATCTATAAAAAGAATTATATACCATGGTTGTGGGATTAATCTTAGGTATGCAAGGCTGGTTCAACATTCAAAATCAATTAATGTAATACATCATACCAACAGGCTAAAGAAGAAAAATCACATGATCATATCAGTAGATGCAGAAAAGGTATTTGACAAAATCCAACACCAAGTCATGATAAAAGCTTTCAGTAAACTAGGATTAGAAGGAAATTTCCTCAACTTGATGAAGCATATCTATAAAAACTTACAGCTAACATCATACTTAATGGTGAGAAAATAGAAGCTTTTCCACTAAGATCAGGAATGATACGAAGATGTCCCCTCTGACCACTCTGTTTACTAGTCTCAGCTAGTAAAACAAGAAAAGAAAATGAAAGCTATACAGATAGGAAAGGAAGAAATAAAACTGTCTTTGTTCACACATGACACAATTGTCTATGTAGAAAATCCAAAATAACTGACTAAAAAAAACTCCTGAAAGTAGTAAGTGATTATAGGAAGGTTGTAGGATACAAGGTGAATATACAAAAGTCAATCACTTTCCTATAAGCCAGCAATGAACAACTGGAATTTGAAATTAAAAACACAATACCATTTACAGTAGCGCCCCAAAACTAAAATACTTAGGTATAAATCTAACAAAATACATACAAGATCTATATGAGGAAAAGTATAAAACTCTGATGAATGAAATCAAAGAAGAACTAAATAAATGGAGAGATATTTCATGTTCCATAGGAAGACTCAGTTTTGTCAAGGTATTAGTTCTTCTCAACTTGCTTGACAGATTCAAGGCAATTCCAATCAAAATCCCAGTAAGTTATTTTGTGGATATTGACAACTGATCCTAATGTTTATATGGAGAGGCAGAAGACCAGAATAGCCAACACAGTGTTGTAGAAGAACAAAGTTGGAAGACTGGCATTACCTGACTTCAAGACTTACTATAAAGCTACAGTAATCAAGACAATGTGGCACTGGCAAAAGACTAGACAAATAGATCAATGGAACAGAATAGAGAGCCCAGAAATAGACCAACATAAATATAGTCAACTGATCTTTGACAAAGAAGCAAAGGCAATGCAATGGAGCAAAGACAGTCTTTTCAACAAGTGGTGCTAGAACAACTGGACATCCACAGGCAAAAAAAATGAATCTAGGGCACAGACCTACACCTCTCCTGGATACGTTCAGTTTCAAGTCAGCAGACTTCTAATATTTCCCCTTTTCTTAATTTTTCTTTTAACTTCCATGCTCCTGGAGGAAAGAAAAATGATGTCCCAAATCCGGGAGCACACCCCTTTGAAAGAGACTTTCTTCTCTAAAACAAGGTGTCGTTTGTCTAAGAAATTTACTTGCCTGAATTAATAGTATAGTCATCACAACTATGACCACCATAGCCTGTATGGTACAAACACTGCACACACATACACAAAACACACATCCATGAAAAATAGCCTAGAAAAATGCACACCAAACCTTTAAATTTGGGACTGTATGATGGATAACTTATTTTTTTACTCTGTATACTTATTTATTGAAGGTATTTAAATGAGCATGTATTCATGTTTAACATGTATGCCTAACTGAATTACATAATGCCCTGTGATCTTATAATTTCAGCCTATTAATGCTATAAGTTACAATTAAAAACTTAAAAAAAAAATGTGGTATCTATACACCAATGTGATTAGTTGTATACAACAAAGAAAAAAGCTAGGAAAAAGTTCAGGAGAAGATAAAAGAAAAATTACCTCAGATTGCCTCCAAATGACAGAATTGTAAATGTTTATTCTATAATTAGCCTTACTTTATAATGGTGAAAACATATAAATTTTTATTAAAAACTATAATTTCTGAGTTCTGGTCTGATTTTTAGATCATTGAGTCAAAAGTGGTTTCCCCAAAAGACATCACCCAACAGTCTCACTTATTTAAATATAAATAATAATTTCTAAGAATCAATTTTATAGTACATGGAAACGAGATCCCTAATTCATGTTAATTCTAAACCAGTCAATCTGTTTATTGCAGACATATTCAAGCACTTACTCAATGTACTAAAATACGTTCACAATTTTTATGTATATGTAAATAAGTGAGCACGTTATTGCCCAAAGGAAAAGAGCCAGGAAAAAGTGGAAGGTGGAAATGTCAGAGAAAGGAATATAACTGATGGTGAGAAACAGCTGATAAGGGACAAAATAATTCCATTGGACTTGGCAACTGGAAATAACTGGAAGAGTGAAGATCTGATTAAGGCAGATAAGGATGTGAAGCACTGAAACACAATAGATGATAACTAACTTTGTTACTCTGGCAGATGAGGCTGCAAAGATGGGCTGGAGATTCAAAACATGAAGGGCTTTGTATACCGTGAGAGGAAGTTTTGGACACCTTCTGCTAGAGATCAGGGCTCAGAGCTTCCTTCCAGCTCAGAGACTGAACTTGTTTAAGCATCCTAGGCACTTGGCAAATTATCTGGCATGCAGCAGGAATTCAGAAGTGTTTGCTAAATTGAAATACTTTCTTCCTCCTTCTAAGCAATGAGAAACAAGGCAAGATTTTATGAGATGCTTTGTTTTTAGTGTTAACAGTCAATCAATAAACTGCCCCAGTAATTTTCATCTCTGTCACTTCCAGGATGGCTCCTTTTTCTCCAATAAATGTGGTCTCTGAACAGGACGTTCCCTTTCATTATGTTTTTGTCACCAGTTCTATCTCAGCAAGTCATAATAAGGTTGTACCTCCCTCCTTGTGTCAATACTTTTAAAATCTGCTCTGTTTGTGTTGGTTAATCTTTGCATACAGCTGTGGACTTGAGGCCTGTCACTGGGGCAGAGGAGGTCTCTCTCTCTCTCTCTCTCTCTCTCTCTCTCTCTCTCTCCCCCTCCCGCTCTCCCCCATCTACCCCACCCCACCCCACCTCTCTCATAGTCTTACACAGACTCTAACTACAGATATCCTGTGTGATTACCCAAACCATGCTTCTAGGACCCCAACATACTTCCATTTCAAAAATCTTTTGCTTATGTGCTTTCAAGTTATAGTTCATGTGCTCCCTGGAGTGAAAGATTAAAGCCTTGATCTGATATTGACATTGAGCTAATCAGTATAGTTTTATGTTTGCTTTTTCACCTATAAAATTAGAAAAAGACCATTTGACAAACTTCATTCTACCTCAGACCTGCTATATAATTAAAAATGAATGAAAAATACATAAAGTACACGTTATTCTTAGTACCTAAATATGAGCTTAGCTTGAACTAGTATTTAACAATGAGGATAAATTTATGCAAATATATTTCCTTTTTCTCATGTCGCCTCCTTAATCATCAATTGCATGAGTTTTCAAGATAGTGAAGAGAATGTATGGATTAAATAATTAAATATGTGAAAGCATCTAGTCTGGAACTTTCACAGAATAAGAACTGAATAAATATTAGGCCCCTTTCCTTTGCTTCAACTTCTTCCTATTTTCCCATTACTGTAACAGAGAAGAACAAATCTGACTGCATATTGGATCTATTCCTTTAGCTCTAACCTTTGTGCTCTGTTGCCTGTGCTTAGTCATGCTGGCTCTGTACCTTTTGTAAAAGAATGTTGCCTATAGCCTGAAATATACAGGATAGCCCGTTCTCAAGGCTCTGACCTTTAAAAGTATAACACTTTCCCATTCACACAGAGATAAAACGATGCAGAACAAAGAAGAACATTTGTCATGTTGGAGGTTTATAGGAACATTGTGACCAGACCTACCTGGACAGCTGCAAGAACAAAGGATTCCGGCACCAAGAAGTCTGCAACAACCAGACACACCCCCTCTCCTTTTAGTATAAAAGAAGCCTGAATTCTACCTTGGGTAAGACGGCTCCTTGGGACACTAGTCTGCCATCTTAGCAGTCTGCTGACTTTCCGAATCAAGTCACTATTCCTTGCCCCAACAACTCGTCTCTTGATTTACTGGCCTGTCCTGCGGTGAGCAGCACGAGCTTGGACTTGGTAGCATTACCAGGCAATATATTTAATCAACAAAATAAATGAATCCATGAATCTAAGTCAGACAAGGCTTCCTAAATTTCTTTCAAACCCATGCCCTCACTTCCATCCTATTACTTCCTCAAGTTAGATTTTCATCATTTTTTTTCCTTGCCTCATTGCATTAGGCATCCAGCTCAATACTGAAAAAGAGTCAGTCATGTTTGGTGCTTGTCTTGTTTCTGATCTTGAATGGAAAAACTTCAAAATTTCACAATTAAATGAGATGTTTTTTGTGGAGTTTTTATGGATAGACACCTTTTTCAGGTTAAAGTTCTCTGCTAGTCCTAGTTTGCTAAGCAGTCCTAGCATGAGTGAATGTTGAATTTTATTAAATGCTTTTTTCTATATCTACTAAAATAATGATTTTTCTTTTTAATCTATTTAACCTACTAAAATCTATTTAAGTTATTAATATGATTAATTACACTAATGGATTTATCTAATGTTAAGTCAACCAGGTATATTCTTAGGATAAGCCCAACTAGATGTATTATTTTTTTATGTATTGTGGGATTTGCTAAAATTTTGTTCAGGATTTTTTTTTTTTTTTTTTTTTTGGCTGCACTGGGTCTTTGTTGTTACACGGGCTTTCTCTAGTTGCAGCGAGCAGGGGCTACTCTTTGTTGTGGTGCACGGGCTTCTCTTTGCGATGGCTTCTCTTGTTGCGGAGCACGGGCTCTAGGCACGTGGGCTTCAGTAGCTGTGGGTTTCAGGCTCTAGAGCACAGGCTCAGTAGTTGTGGCACATGGGCTCAGTAGTTGTGGCACGTGGGCTTAGTTGCTCCACGGCATGTGGGATCTTCCCGGACCAGGGCTCAAACCTGTGTCTCCTGCATTGGCAGGCGGATTCTTAACCACTGCGCCACCAGGGGAGCCCTGTTCAGGATTTTTATATCCATATTTTTAAGTAGCTTGGCCTGTAATTTTCCTGTCTTGAGTTGTCTTTGGTGGATTTTGGTATCAAGGAGGTGCTAGTCTCAAAAAACAAGAAGCGGTATCCCTCTTCTTCTGTTCTCTGGAAGAGTTTGTATGAGGCTGGAATTATTTATTTATTCTTTTCATTCTTTTGAAGAAATCTCCAGTAAAGCCATCTGAGCTTGGAGTTTTCTTCATGGAAAGATTTTTGATTATTGATTTCATTGGTTTAATATTTATAGGATTTTAAGGTTTTCATTACTTCTTGAGTTAGTTTTGGTCAGTTATATTATTTTAGAAATTGATCTATTTTCATAAAGTTCTCAAAACTTTTGGTATAAAATTGCTCACAATATCCTCTATCTTCTGATTGTCTATAGCTTCTCCAGTGTTGTCCCCATTCCTATTCCTGGCATTACTCATTCGGCACTGGTGCTTAAACACACACACACACACACACACACACACACACACACACACACCCCTCCACTGCTCCTCCATGATCAGTCTTACCAGAGGTTTGTCAATTTTATTAATCTTTTGAAAAAACAAACTTTGAGCTTTGTTAGTCCTTTATATTGTAACTTTTTTTTTAAATCAACTCTTTATTATTTCGTTTTCCTACTTTGGGCTTAATTTGTTACAGTATGTTTTCTAACTTCTTAAAATAGATGTTTAGATTTTCAGCCTTTGGTGCTTTTTTCTAATATATGCCTTTAGGTCTATGAATTTCTCTCAAAGCTTCGTTTTAGTAGCATTATACAAGTTCTGACATGTATTTTCAATACCATTCAGTTCAAGCTATTTATGATTATGACTTTTTTTTCTTTGACCCAATGATGATTTACAAGTTCATTTCTTAATTTCTAAACATACAAGGATTTTCTAGTTATCTTTCTGTTACTGATTTCTAGCTTAATTTCACTATGGCCGGAGAATTTGTTCTGTATGCTATCAACCCTTGGAAACTTGCTGGGACTTGCTTCATGTGTGGTCCGTGGCTTCTTCTTCATTTACCTGATAAAGTTTAACCTCTTCAATGTGACCTGAATCATTACCTACCCACCGAGTGAGTATCATCCCACTTATACCCTATTGGCCAGCCATACACGACTTCCCACAGTTTTCCAAACATGCCATGCTCTTTCACACTTTTGTGCCTTTGCCCATAATCTTCCCTTTGCCTCTACTGCTATTCTCTGTGTCTCCTTATTCTATTCAGCTCAGGTATCCCCTCCACCATGCAGCCTTTCCAGGCATTCTCCCCATCCCTGAACCTCCCTACTTGGTGAAGGGCTGTGGCAGTTGGTATCCCTACCTCCCATCTTTCTGTCTCAATCTATCCTCCACACTGCTGCCAGAGTCATCTTCCTAAAATGCAAATCCCACATTTCTCTCCTGCTTGAAGCAGCAGCATAGCACAGGGAGGTCGGCTCAGGGCTTTGCGATGACCTAGAGGGGTGGGATAGGGAGGATGGGAGGGAGGGGATATGGGGACATGTGTATGCATACGGCTGATTCACTTTGTTGTGCAACAGAAACTAACACAGTATTGTGAAGTAATTATACTCCAATAAAGACCTATTAAAATTTTTTTTTAAAAAAGAATTAATAAGAAAAAAAAAATCCTTGCATCAGCGGCTTCCCTGTCACAGAGTCCAAACTCAGCATTCTTTACAAGACTCTCCCCTAGCCCTTCCTCAGGTCCCTACCCCTTTACTCATGCTATTCTCTCTGCCTCAAATGCACCTCTCACCTTATTCATCTTTCAAGTCTAGGCTTGGGAGTCACCTCCTCTATGAAGGCTTTCCTGCACCCATCCCTGACACTGCACTTCTGTGTCCGATTAATCACTCCCTGTCTAACGGTAATAATCAAGGGGAGTGGTAGGGGCAGGAGAATTTCCCTAAACTAACTTTCAATTATGGTATTTATTTTATTTGTAAACAACAATTAAGAGAGACTGAGATTTCAATGTTTTCACAGGAGGGTGTGGGCTTTTTAAAAGGCTGCCAAGCACTGTAAGCCCAGCTATACATCCCTCTATCTTCACACATCTAAGACCTCAGGAACTTTTTTAAAAAGTATGTCTTACCTAACCAGACTATAATTTCCTCAAAAGTAGGGACTGGGGCTTAATTTTGATCTTTAGAGACTGGTACAGTAACTAGCTTGGTAAATACAATTAAATGGCTGTGGAATGAACTTTGCTAAGGGAATAAAGGAAAATAAACATTTTAGGTACTCAAATAGAAATTCCACAAGAAACCTCTGGGTTCTGTTAATTCTCCTCCACACAGAAGTCCAGAGCACCACATTTCCAGGCATTTCTATTAAGTGTAAGAACCTTTGATGGCCCTGCTGCATCAAATCTAAACTCGCACACCTGACACGAAGGCCCTCTGTGATCTGACTCCGCCCTCCTTCTCCAGCCTTCTGTTTCACAACTCCTCGCCCCTCACCATTCTTCATATCCCTGTCAGCAATCACTGCTGCTTCAGAAATACTGCTAATGTTCTACTTATCTGGAGCATTTCCCCAGGTCCCCAGATGTCCTACTCCACCAGTCAGGGTCCCTGCTTCAGAGCCCATCTCTCTCTCAAGCCTTCCATGATTTCATGTCTTCCTTCTCATCTCTGAAACAGTTAATCTGGCCCTTTCTTATCCTTGGTTCCTTTCTGTGGCCTCAGCTTTCAGTCTGCAAACTTCTCAGGCCCCGGTGCCTCTCTTCCTATGTGCCCCACACTGCCTAGAACAAAAGCTGAGTAAGTAACCAACTCTCACTCAGCAGTAATCCTTCTTGTTGACTGACAGAAAAAGTCCCTGATATCTCTACCTTGGCTTCTCTCCCTCCAACTCAAGGGCTGTTTGGGTGGTATTTACACAAAACCCCACAAGGAGCTATCGGCGCAACTTGCATGGCCATTTCCTTGTAATCCTATCTCTCCCAATTACCTCCATGTTATTTCGAGGAAGACATTCCTCCTTTAGCTGAGGGAGAGAAAAGAGCTTGTTTTCATAGCTATATGACAGGATCAAAGGCTTCTCAATTTTCTTCTGTACCACTAAACACACACACACACTCACACCTGAAGTTATTTTGCCTCTTTCTGCCTTTTCAGAGGAAGGAATCCTTAAATTCTCAGCTCTGTGTAACTCTGTTCTATCCTTTCTCTCTGGTAAAATTTTGTTTTCCTGAGCCTTTTAAAATATCCCCAGGTAAATAAAACCACAATATTATGATGATGGCAATTTAAATATGTAACTCTGGGAAATTAAAAACATACAGTTTTGAAGTGCCTTTGATTCACCAATAGTGACTAAATCCAGCCACCACAAGGATGTGAGCAAGGTACTACTGAAGCAGTGAGGGTTCTATGTCTGTCCTGTTCCTCCTGGGTGCCCCACTACTCTAGTTTCCAGCTCCCCTCAGTAGGTGAGAACATGTGCCTGGGGTCTGGTCAGTGGAATGTGAGTTGTAGAAACACATCACCACCAGGCCTGGCCCACTGGGACCTTCTGCACATTCTCCATGTTCTTGCCTGTTTCTGCCCTGTGAGCTGGACCAGAGGACCCAGTGGAAGACTCCACAGCCCTAGGAGCTGGCAGGGTCACTAGACTGAAGGAGTCTGTGTCCCTGAATGAATGAGGTAGGACAGAACTCCTGCCCCTATCCTCACAGATCTGCACTAGATTGTGCCAGGAGAGAAATGAACCTTCATTATGCTAAGCCACTGAAATTTGGGAATAGTCTATAATAGTAATGGGTCTACCTTGATTAAATTGATATCATCCTGAATGGTTAAAGTTAAAAGTAACAATTATTCCTAAGTATTCCTTACAAGCAATTCTGTCTAAAGCTATCTTTTGTTAAACTTCACTAGCCGTATTACTATTTTCCCTTTTGGGTAACTTGGGCACTGGTGCCCCTCAGATCCCCCCTCAAGTTACGAAGGACTAGTCCAGCTGCTGGGATCACAGTGGGCAGAAAGCCCCCAGCTCTCAGCCCTCTTCAGGAAATGTCTTGGCAGAAAAGAGCTGTCTTGCCCAGGGTCATGCCCCTCCTCAGGTGGCCTCATCCAAGACTAGTGGCATCCAATGACTAGTCAAGGAGAAAGCACAAATGCACAGCCCCCTCCCCCTAACTCAGGACCATCCCAACTGCACAGTCCCCATGGGGTAGTCTGAGGCCTTTCTTGGGACTCATCACGGCCCAGCTCCTCCCTCCAGACAATCCTGATTCCTTTTCCTCCTTTTCATGTCCTTTCCTTCCAGGGGTGTCAATCCCCAAAGCACTACACAATAAGCTCTTCACACGCTAATCTTTATCTCAGAGCCACTTCCCTGTGATCCCAACCTGAGACAGGTACTGTATCCTCGATGCAATACCATGACACTGCCTCCAGGTAGGGCCCAAGTATCATATTTTCCAATCAAAAATAAAAATACACAAAATCACGATGGGATGGAAGCTCTAAAATTGAGACTCTCCACAAAAATTCAGAATGTATTATAGTGTTAAAAGACTAACTCCTTATACACACTATATGTAAAATAGACAATAAGGACCTACTGTATAGCACAGGGAACTCTACTCCATACTCTGTAATGGCCTATATGGGAAAAGAATATAAAAAAGAATGGATATATGTATAACTGATTCACTTTGCTGGATACCAGAAACTAACACAGCATTGTAAATCAACTATACTCCAATAAAAATTTTAAAAATTAAAAATCAAAATATTAAAGACTAACTCTTTGCAAGAAAATAAGAGAAAAAGCCCCTCTAAGAAAAGGTGCTTTGAAATTGTCCTAAAGAAAATATTACCACCTTGCTTGTAATCAAGTAAAAAATTAGTACATACATAACAAACAGCCACATAACAAAAATTATTGACGATCTATTATCCATCTGTACCATTATCTGGTCTTATAATTAAAGCAGTTACCTCTTCAGTGCTTGTTACAACACAGCGCTAAGAGCTTTATAAGCACTCTCTCGTTGAACCCTTAACTAGTTCTGCAGGTGATAAAACTCAGGTTCACAGAGTAAATAAACTACCCAATGTCGCATAGCTGGGACTCAAAGTTAGGTCCCGCTCACTCTGAAGCCTCAGCTCTCTCTTAAGTCTTACATATTTTTGCATACTGCATATATGTTCTGCATATTCAAGCTCTGAGAGAGCTTAAGAACTGCAACTAGTTCACTAAGTAATTTGCAGGGGGGACAGAGGGAAAGCAAAAGGCAGGTATCTGTGATTCCAAAATCTATGGTCTCTCCTCTCATCCCTCTACCGATGACAGGCAGAAGCCCTGCCTTCTAGGTGTACATGGCCTAGTGAACGCATTAGTGAAAGAACAATTCCAGGCACAATTTTGCCAGAAGGATATCAGCACAAGCCTGTCCGGAGGCAATCAAAAGGTTCTTCTGCCCTCTTGTGGCTCAAGGAGACTGCTACATACCAAAGCTCCATTAAAAAGCTAAAATACCACATAAAGGCACTTGGCAGTAGGACACAAAAGAGCAGGAGGCAACTGTGATTGGCTCAAATGGAGCAGATTTAATAACTCAAAAATTTGATTATGCTAACCATTGCTTGTAATAAGAAAGCTCATAATAAGAATAACAGAATACTAGACTTCAGAGAACAACAAGAAAAAAGTATTTGGGGGGAATTCCCTGGCAGTCCAATGGTTAGGACTCTGCGCTTTCACTGCTGAGGGCCAGGGTTCAATCCCTGGTCGGGGAACTAAGATCCTGCAAGCCGCGCGTGGGCGCAGCCAAAGTATTTTGCCATGATAATAAAGAATACAATAATAAGCTACATCCTTTCAGAACAATGATAAAAGTTTAAAACACTCCAAGGATTCAGATCCTTGCTTTTCACACCTAATATATTTTAGAACTCTTTTCATATCAGCAAATTTACAGCCTCCTCATTCAGGTGCAGGGCACCCCTACTGGTGAACACGTAAGTTGCTTCCAAACTCCTGCTATTAAAAACAATGATGCAAAAAGCAAACGAACAAAAAATGCTGCTGTGGATAATCTTGTGCACAGACCATTTTGCAAATGTTCGAGTATACCTGTAGATGGATTCCTGGAAGTGGAAATGCTGGGTCAAAGAGCACATGCAAGCCTTAGCACTACTTCCTTTTTGAAACTCCTTCCTCTGACTTTCCCTCCTATCTCTCTGGCTGCTCCTTCTACGATCTTCCCATGCTTTTTTTTTTTTTTTTTTTTTTTTTGGCCAAGCCACATGGCATGCGGGTTCCTAGTTCCCCGACCAGGGATCGAACCCACGCCCCCTGCAGTGGAAGAGCGGAGTCTTAACCACTAGACGCTAGGGAAGTCCTTCCCATGCTTTCTTAAAAGTGTAAGAAACATTGGTTATTCAGGGTGACTTTACAAGAGGTGACCATCTACCGCTCACCCCTTAGATGCTGGTACCCCAGGAATTGGTCCTTTGTCTCTTTTATCCTACATACTCTCCTAGCTATCAGTTTCCTTCCCTGAAGGCAGCCAAAGTTATCATTACTGGGTTTTATGCTTCCAGAGTTATTTTATACATATTTACGCGAATCTATAGGTAATATATGTGCCTGTGTACGTATAAATATGAATATATATGCACAAGCCTTCCCCCTTGCTATACAAATATATTCTATATTTGTATGTAAATGGTAGGATTTGTAACCTGAATTGAAGCAATTTAAGGGGATGTTGCCAAGCAGCAACTTTCACAGGAGAAAACTGTGGCGCCAAACATTTTTCCACCTATAGCTATCTGCCAGACACCTGGAGTGAATCCACAGGAGAAGGTAAGATTAGAAGTACTGTCTCCCACTCTAGCCTACTATTTCAAAAGTTCTTACAAAGTAGCCACAAATTAATTCAAGAGCTAGAGAAAGGATAGAGCACAGAGGCCAGTAAACAAAAGATCGGAGTCTTTGGCAGCTGTCGTTACTAACCTATAAAAAGTTTTGTTTGATTTTTTTTTTTTAATGAAAGTTTTCTAACCGCACAAAAGTGGAGAGAAGACTATTATGAGCCCCATCCTACAGATTAAACAATTAAACATTTTGCTACTGGCTTCCTGGTTTTGTTCTCTCCCTTCCCAGCCCTCCCTCGCCCCCTCTTTATTTCTCCTTCTCTCTTTTTCAGCTGTATTATTTTAAAACAAATATCTGACATCATGCTGTTCAATCCCTAAATATGTCTAGACATTATCATAAAGCCCCAAAACATTTCCTTACATGACCACAATGTCATCACACCTAACAAAGTTAATTTCTTAATATCATCAAATGCTCAGTCCACATTCATATTTCCACAATTATTTCAAAAAAACCTTTTTACACTTGGCTACTTAAGTTTTGAGGGAACTGTATAGCTAAAGAAATTCCAAGCCCAGCCTGCAATAGCCTGTGATTATTAAATCTTAAAAGAACTCCCAGGCTCCCAAACCCTCACCAACAGGAAACGAACTGCTAAAGCTATACAGCTACCTGGAAGGGCATTCCTCCCACTGCCCACCCTGACGTGGCCTTGACAGATGACGGTTAAGGAAGAACCACTCTATACCCTTCAGCTATCATCCTCCTACCCCCGAGTCCTAATCAGCCACTAATCTGTTTTCTATCTCTGTAGGTCTGCCTGTTTTGGACATTTCACACAATATGTGGTCCTTTGTGACTGGTTTCTTTCACTTAGCATACTTCAAGGTTCATTCATGTTGTAGGATCTATAAGTACCTCATTCCCTTTTATTGGTGAATAATATTCCATTGTACAGATAAACCACATCTTATTTACCTATTCACCAGTTGATGGATATTTGGGTTGTTTCTACTTTTTGGCTATTATGAATGATGCTGCTATGGATGTTTGGGTACGAGTTTTAATGTGCACATATGTTTTCATTTCTCTTGAGTTTATGCCTAGGAGTGGAACTGCTGGGTTAAATGGTAACTCTAAGTTTAACTTTTTAAGCAACTGCCAGACTGTTTTCCAAAGTCGCTACAGCATTTTATATTCTCACCGGCAGTGCATAAGGGTTCCAATTTCTCCACAGCATCACCAACACTTATTATCTGTCATTTTGATTACAGCCATCCTCATCGGTGTTAAGCAGTATCTTGTGGTTTTGATTTACATTTCCCTAGTGACTAGTGATGTTGTACATCTCTCCATGTGCTTACTGGTCATTATATATCTTTGGAGAAATGCCTATTGGATATTTTGCCCATTTTAAAAATTGGATTATTTGTCTTTTTATTATTGAGCTATAAGAGTTGTGCTTTCTATTTTTCCCCACCTTTTCCATTGAGAATAAAAGGTTCCTAACCACCTAGGAAAGTACTGATTATTCTTCTATAGTAAGAAGTAACCACCATAACTAGTTTTAAACCCATCCAAATCAATCAGTGATAGCTTCACACCATAATAGAAGCTTTTGAAAGCCAGACAACAACAGCAGCTTCAATTCAATGACTATACTTCTTTTTTTTTTTTTTTTTAAATTTATTTTTGGCTGTGTTGGGTCTTCGTTGTGGTGCACAGGCTTCTCATTGCGGTGGCTTCTCTTGTTGCGGAGCACGGGCTGTAGGCGTGTGGGCTTCAGTAGTTGTGGCACGCAGGCTCAGTAGTTGTGGCTCGTGGGCTATAGAGCACAGGCTCAGTAGTTGTGGCACAGGGCTTAGTTGCTCCACGGCATGTGGGATCTTCCCGGACCAGGGATTGAACCCGTGTCCCCTGCATTGGCAGGCTGATTCTTAACCCCTGGGCTACCAGGGAAGTCAATGACTATACTTCTGAAAGTCACCCTATCAATGAGTCTTGCTCAGATAACTGTGAACCCACAGCTAAAGGTCAACCAATCCCTAAATACTCTTCCTTCTGAAAGTCCACCAATCCCTGAACTCCACTCTTCTGAGACTCCAGAATAAACAGTAGTTGTTAAACTTTTGGTATCAGGCCCTTTTTACACTCTTAAAACTCACTGAGGGCTCCAAAGAGTGTTAGTGTATATAGGTTAATAATTATATTAGTATTTAATATATTAGAAATTAAGGAATTTTAAAATAGTAATTCATTTAAAATTAATAATAATAAACCCATTAAATATTACAATATAATAATTATACAATATAATTCTATGAAGAAACAACTATTTTCAAAGCAAATAGTAGGAAAAGAGTGGCATCGTTTTACATTTTTGCAAATCTCTTTAATTTACAACTTAATAAGAGAAATTTGGATTCTCATCAGTTTCTGAAACTGGTTTTTTTTGTTTGTTTGTTTTTACTCTGTGTGGGAGTGGAAAATATGACTGCTAGTATAGTTTGGTGCCACTGCTTTGATTTGTGCAAAGGTTTGAACAGTTTTACCCACCATCACTTTATAGTATTAGTGCAAATGTCAACACACTGCAATGGGCAATCAATATCTTATTATTAATATGAAAATACTCTTGACCAAACTTTGAAAACCACTGCTACAAAAGATAGCTCTCTGCTTTTTTCAGAGAGATGACATTTTATCTTATTACATTTTTCCTTTTGTTAGTTTTTAAGTTATGCACTCTTTCTATGTGTGCAGTAGTTAACCCAGAAATCTTACCTGCATATTTAACTCTGAATTTATCAATATATTTAACCCTCTTACCAAACAATACAAGAAGCTCTTGTTTAACTCTTAACAACTTCCTCTCAATTTGTATGCTATTATTGACTAGTAGTATGGCTCCATCCCTTTGTTTTTATAATGCCAAATATTGGACAATACTGCCATTCAAAATATATATATGTAGCCAATATTTACTTAAATTTACCCACATGTTTATCATTCTCTTTGCTCACCATTCCTTCCTGCAGCTTCCTTCTGAAATCATTTTCTTTGTTCTGAAGTTTATATTTTGTAAGTGCTTTTATCTGTTGGTAGTTAACTTTCTTCAGTGTTTGTCTCATTCCTGAAAAATGGTTTCACTGCATATGCAGGTTATAAGTTGACAGTTTTCTTCAAACACAATAAAATGGTCCACTGTCTTCTGGCTTTTATTGCTACTCTTGAGAAATGAACTATCAGTCTAACTGTTATTCCTTTGAAGGTAATCAGTCTTTCCTTCTCTGGCTATTTTTTAAAACAGTTATTACTGAGGTATAATTAGCATACAATAAACTGTCCACAGGTAAAGTGTACAATTTGATGCATTTTGACATACATCTGCGAAATCATCACAATTAAGATAATGAAATCTATCAAGCCCAAAAGTTACCTCATGCCCCTTTAAATCCACCTGTCACCCTACCCCATTCCATGCTACCCCGATCTGCTTTTTGTCACTATAACTAAGTTTGCCTTTTATAAATGGAATCATATTTTATGTACTCATTTGTGTCTGGCTTCTTTCACTCAGCACAATTATTTTGAGATTCATCCATGTTTTTTGTGTATCAATAGTTAATTGCCTTTTTATAACTATGGGAGGTGACGAATGTTAACTAAACTTATTATGGTAGTCATTTTGCAATATATACATATATCAAATCGTCATGCTGTACACTTGAAACCAATACAATGTTATATGTCAATTATGTCTCAATAAAACTGGAAAAAAATAGTCCATTCCATTTTAATAGTGAGTAGTCTTCCATTGTGTAGGTATACCACAATTTATCCATTTACCTATCTTTGAGTTATTTCTAGTTTTTGGTTATTATAAGTAAAGCTGCAATGAACATTCGTGTACAAGTCTTTATATGAACATATGGTTGCACCTCTCTTGGAATGGAATGGCTGGAGGTATAAGGTGAATGTTTAATTTTTTTAAAAGCTGCCAAGCTGTTTTTCAAAGTGGTTGTATCATTTTATATTCCCACCAGTAGCGTTTAAATGTTACAGTTGTTCCACATCCTGGACAACACCTGATATGGCCCATCTTTTTAATTTTAGCCATTCTGAAGAGTTTAGAATAATATCTTATTGTGGTTTTGTTTTCCATTTTCTCATAATGACTAATGATGTTGAGTATCTTTTCATGTACTTACTTGCCATCTGCATATCTACTTTGGTAAAGTGTCTATTCATATCTCTGCCCACTTTTAACTGGCTCTTTGTCTTATTACTAAGCTGTAAGAGTTCTTTTTTTTTTTAAATTAATTTATTTATTTATTATTTTGGCTGTGTTGGGTCTTCGTTTCTGTGCGAGGGCTTGCTCTAGTTGCGGCGAGCGGGGGCCACTCTTCATCGCGGTGTGCGGGCCTCTCACTATCGCGGCCTCTCTTACTGCAGAGCACAGGCTTCAGACGCGCAGGCTCAGTAGTTGTGGCTCACGGGCCCAGTTGCCCCGCGGCATGTGGGATCTTCCCAGACCAGGGCTCGAACCCGTGTCCCCTGCATTGGCAGGCAGATTCTCAACCACTGCGCCACCAGGGAAGCCCTGTAAGAGTTCTTTATAAATTCAAAATACAAGTTCATTTCTGTACACATGTTTTGCAAAGTTTTCTCCCAGTCTGTGGCTTGCCTTTAAATTTTTGTGATGTTTTTTGAAAAGCAAAACTTCTTACCTTTGATGAAGTCCAATTTATTAATTTTTAGTGGGTTTTTTTTTTGCCCTACTTAAGAAATCTTTACCAAACTCAAGATTCTCTCCTATATATATATATATTTTTTAAACTTTGGGTTTATTTATTTATTTATTTATGGCTGTGTTGGGTCTTCGTTTCTGTGCGAGGGCTTTCTCTAGTTGCGGCAAGTGGGGGCCACTCTTCATCGCGGTGCGCGGGCCTCTCTTGTTGCGGAGCACAGGCTCCAGACGCGCAGGCTCAGTAATTGTGGCTCACGGGCCTAGTTGCTCTGCGGCATGTGGGATCTTCCCAGACCAGGGCTCGAACCCATGTCCCCTGCATTGGCAGGCAGATTCTCAACCACTGCGCCACCAGGGAAGCCCTCTCCTATATTTTGTTCTACGAGTTTTATAGTTTTAGCACTTCCATTTAGTGTATGACCCACTTCAAGTTAATTTTGTATATGGTAAGAAATAAGAATTGAGATTTGTTTGTTTATCCATTTATTGACAAGATTATTCTTTTTTCACTGAATTGCCTTAGCACCTTTATCAAACATCAGTTGGCCATATATCTGTGGATCTATTTCTGGACTCTTTTCTGTTTCATTGATCTAATGTCCATCTTAATACTAGTACCACTCTGTCTTGATTATTGCAGCTTTATAGTAAGTTTTGAAAGCAGGTAGTATAAACCCTCCAACTTTGTTATTTTTTAAAAGTGTTTCAATTATTCTAGATTCTCTGTATTTCCATATAAATTTTAGAATCAGCTGTCAATTTCTACCCCTCCCCCCCCCCCCCCAAAAACAACCCATCAAGCCTTCTGGGAGTTTGACTGGGAATCCACTGACTCTTTTTTTTTTCCCTTGGCCACACTGTGTGGCTTGTGGGGTATCTTAGTTCCCAGACCAGGGACTGAACCCACGCCTCGGTAGTGAGGGGCGGAGTCCTAACTACTAGACCACCCTGGAATTCCCAGGAATCCACTGACTCAAAACAAATTGGGAATAATCATGTCTTCCGATCCATGAACATGGTGTATCTCTATTTCAATATTCTTTCATTTCTCACAGCAATATTTTGTGGTTTTCAACGTACATAACGGCCATTTTGCTTCCTAGAAGGCCTTCTTCCTTATGTTCAGATAGACCATCCTCCTAACTATCATGAAATGTATATGCATACAGAAAAATTACCCAACCATACCAAGCGAACTGTAAGGAACCCTGTGGAAAATAATAGAAATCAAGTCATAATTTTTATTCCCCCTTTTCCCCATTTCCTTCCACTTACAAAGGCAACCATTCTATTGTTTTATATGTGTATATGTTTATCTTCTTTTAGTATATGTTTTATGTACATTTACTTTTTCTTACCAACTTTATCCAGGAATAATTTACATAAAATAAATTGCTTCAATTTAAAGTATGCAATTTGGGACTTCCCTGGTAGTGCAGTGGTTAAGAATCCACCTGCCAATGCAGGGGACGCGGGTTGGATCCCTGGTCTGGGAAGATCCCACATGCCGCGGAGCAACTAAGCCCGTGTGCCACAACTACTGAGCGTGTGCTCTAAAGCCCACGAGCCACAACTACTGAGCCCGTGCACCTAGAGCCTGTGCGCTGCAACAAGAGAGGCCACTGCAATGAGAAGCCCACGCACTACAACAAAGAGTAGCCCCCACTCGACGCAACTAAAGAAAACCCAAACGAAGACCCAACGCAACCAAAAATAAATAAAAATAAAAATAAAATAAAATAAAAATTAAAAAAAATAAACTATACAATTTGAAGAGTTTTGGCAGTTATATACATTCATGAAACCACCACCACAATCAAGACACAGAACATTTCTATCAATCTCAAGAAATTCCTTGTGCCCTTTTGTAATCCATCACTCCCCTCACTTTTCACCCCAGTTGAGTACTGATCTGCTTTTAGTTACCAATGATTAGTTTGCATTTTATATAAATGGAACCATACAATATGTACTCTTTTGTGTCTGTTTTCTTTTGCTCAGATATGAGTTTGACATTCATCTATGATGTGTGAATCAAGTTTGTTTTTTCACTGCTGAACAGTACATCATGGTGTGGATATACCACATTTTGTTTATCCATTCACCTGTTGATAGACATTTGGGTTGTTTCCAGTTTGGGGATCTTGGGAATAAAGCTGCTATGAGCATTTATGTACAAGTCTTTAAGCAGTCATATGTTTTTATTTTTCTTGAGTAAATACTTAAGAGTGAAATGACTGTCATTTGGCAGGTGTATAACTTTTTAAGAGACTGCCAAAGTGGTTGCACCATCTTACATTCACAACAGCAAAGTATGAGAATTCCAACTGTTTCATTATTCTTGCCAATGGTTTGTTATCATTTCTTTAAAAACTCGAGTGATCCAAATGTTCATTGCAGCACTATTTACAATAGCCAGGTCATGGAAGCAACCTAAATGCCCATCGACAGACGAATGGATAAAGAAGTTGTGATACATATATACAATGGAATATTACTCAGCCATAAAAAGGAACGAAATTGAGTCATTTGTTGAGACGTGGATGGATCTAGAGACTGTCATACAGAGTGAAGTAAGTCAGAAAGAGAAAAACAAATATCGTATATTAACACATGTATGTGGAACCTAGAAAAATGGTACAGATGAACTGGGTTGCAGGGCAGAAGTTGAGACACAGATGTAGAGAACAAACGTATGGACACCAAGGGGGGAAAACTGCGGTGGGGTGGGGATGGGGTGTGCTGAATTGGGTGATTGGGATTGACATGTATACAGTGATGGGTATAAAATTGATGACTAATAAGAACCTGCTGTATAAAAAATAAAATAATATTTCAAACTTTTTTTCATTTTTATTATATTTGTTATAGTGATCTGTGATAAGTGATCTTTGATGTTACTATTGTAATTGTTTTGGAGTGTCACAAACCGTGCCCATATAAGATAGTGAACTTAATGGACAAATGTGTGTATTTTGACTGCTCCACGGACCGGCAGGTCCCCCATCTTTCTCCCTCTCCTCGGGCTTCCCTGAGACACAGCGGTATTGAAATTAGGCCAATTAATAACCCTACAATGGCCTCTAAGTGTTCAAGTGAAAGGAAGAGTCTCTCAGTTTAAATCAAAAGCCAGAAATGATTAAGCTTAGTAAGTAAGGCATATCAAAAGCCAAGACAGGCCAAAAGCTAGGCCTCTTGCACCAAACAGCCAAGCTGTGGATGCAAAAAGTTCTTTGGAGGAGGAAGAAATTAAAGTGCTACTCCAGTGAACACACAGAATGATAAGAAAGCAAAACAGGGGCTTCCCTGGTGGCACAGTGGTTGAGAGTCTGCCTGCTAATGCAGGGGACACGGGTTCAAGCCCTGGTCTGGGAAGATCCCACGTGCCGCGGAGCAACTAGGCCCGTGAGCCACAACTACTGAGCCTGCGCGTCTGGAGCCTGTGCTCTGCAACAAGAGAGGCCGCGATAGTGAGAGGCCCGCGCACCGCGATGAGGAGTGGCCCCCGCTTGCCGCAACTAGAGAAAGCCCTCACACAGAAACGAAGACCCAACACAGCCAAAAATAACAAAATAAATAAATAAATTTAAAAAAAAAAAAAAAAAAAGAAAGCAAAACAGCCTTACTACTGATATGGAGAAAGTTTTAGTGGTCTGGATAGACGATCACACCAGCCATGTTATCTTAAGCAAAAATCTAACCCAGAGCAAGGCCCTAAATCTCCTCAATTCTATGAAGGCTGAGAGAGGTGAGGAAGCTGCAGAAGAGAAGTATGAAGATAGCAGAGGCTGGTTCATGAGGTTTAAGGAAAGAAGGCATCACCATAACACAAAAGCGCAAGGTGAAGCAGGAAGTGCTGATGTAGAAGCTGCTACGAGTTATCTACCAGCTCTAGATAATTAATGAAGGTGTCACACTAAACAATAGATTTTCAGTGTAGATGAAACTGCTTTACATTGGAAGAACATGCCATCTAGGACTTTCATGGCTAGAGACCAGAAGTCAATACCTGGTTTCAAAGCTTCAAAGGACAGGCTGACTCTCTTAATAGGGGCTAATGCACCTGGCCACTGTGTGTTGAAACCAATGCTCATTCACCATCCTGAAAATCCTAGGGCCCTTAAGAATTATGCTAAATATTGCTCTGCCTGTGCTCTATAAATGGATCAAAGCCTGGATGATAGCACATCTGTTTATAACATGGTTTACTGAATATTTTAAGCCCACTGCTGAGACCTACGGCTCAGAAAAAAGATTCCTTTCAATATTACATAAACTTAGTTGATAAAGCAGCAGTAGGGTTTGAGAGGATTGACTCCAATTTGGAAAGAAGCTCTACCTTGGGTAAAAGGCTATCAAACAGCACTGCATGCTACAGAGAAATTGCAGACCACACTGGTGTCTTATTTTAAGAAACTGTTGAGGTCCTGAACCAAGATGGTGGAGTAGAAGGCTGTGCTCTCACTCGTCTTCTGAGAACACCAGAATCACAACTAGCTGCTGGACAATCATCGACAGGAAGACACTGGAGCTCACCAAAAAAGATACCCCACATCCAAAGACAAAGGAGAAGCCACAATGAGACGGTAGGAGAGGCACAATCACAGTAAAATCAAATCCCATAACTGCTGGGTGGATGACTCACAGACTGGAGAACACTTATACCACAGAAGTCCACCCACTGGAGTGAAGGTTCTGAGCCCCACGTCAGGCTTCCCAACCTGGGGGTCCGGCAACAGGAGAAGGAATTCCTAAAGAATCAGACTTTGAAGGCTAGTGGGATTTGATTGCAGGACTTTGACAGGACTGGGGGAAACAGAGACTCCACTCTTGGAGGGCACACAGAAAGTAGTGTGCTCATCAGGACCCAGGGGAAGGAGCAGTGACCCCAGGGGAGACTGAACCAAACCTACCTGCTAGTGTTGGAGGGTCTCCTGCAGAGGCGGGGGAAGGGGTGCTGTGGCTCACCGTGGGGACAAGGACACTGGCAGCAGAAGTTCTGGGAAGTACTCCTTGGCCTGAGCCTTCCCAGAGTCAGCCATTAGCCCCACCAAAGAGCCTGGGTAGGCTCCAGTGTTCGGTCGCCTCAGGCCAAACAACCAACAGGGAGGGAACCCAGCACCACCCATCAGCAGTCAAGTGGATTAAAGTTTTACTGAGCTCTGCCTACCAGAGCAAGAGCCAGCTCTACCCACCACCACTCCCTCCCATCAGGAAACTTGCACAAGCCTCTTAGATAGCCTCATCCACCAGAGGGCAGACAGCAGAAGCAAGAAGAACTACAGTCCTGCAGCCTGTGGAACAAAAACCACATTCACAGAACGATAGACAAGATGAAAAGGCAGAGGGCTATGTACCAGATGAAGGAACAAGATAAAACCCCAGAAAAACAATTAAATGAAGTGGAGATAGACAACCTTTCAGAAAAAGAATTCAGAATAATGATAGTGAAGATGATCCAGGACCTCGAAAAAATAATGGAGGCAAAGATCGAGACAATGCAAGAAATGTTTAACAAAGACCTAGAAGAATTAAAGAACAAACAAACAGAGATGAACAATACAATAACTGAAATGAAAACTACACTAGAAGGAATCAATAGCAGAATAACTCAGGCAGAAGAACTGATAAGTGACCTGGAAGACAGAATGGTGGAATTCACTGCTGCTGAACAGAATAAAGAAAAAAGAATGAAAAGAAATGAAGACAGCCTAAGAGACCTCTGGGACAACATTTAACGCAGCAACATTCGCATTATAGATGTCCCAGAAGGAGAAGAGAAGGAGAAAGGACCCGAGAAAATATTTGAAGAGATTATAGTCAAAAACTTCCCTAACATGGGAAAGGAAATGGCCACCCAAGTCCAGGAAGTGCAGAGAGTCCCATAGAGGATAAACCCAAGGAGAAACACGCCGAGACACACAGTAATCAAATTGGCAAAAATTAAAGACAAAGAAAAATTATTGAAAGCAGCAAGGGAAAAACGACAAATAACATGCAAGGGAACTCCCATAAGGTTAACAGCTGATTTCTCAGCAGAAACACTACAAGCCAGAAGGGAGTGGCATGATATGCTTAAACTGATGAAAGGGAAGAATCTACAACCAAGATTACTCTACCCAGCAAGGATCTCATTCAGATTTGATGGAGAAATCAAGAGCTTTACAGACAAGCAAAAGCTAAGAGAATTCAGCACCACCAAACCAGTTCTACAACAAATGCTAAAGGAATTTCTCTAAGTGGGAAACACAAGAGAAGAAAAGGACCTACAAAAAGAAACCCAAAACAATTAAGAAAATGGTCAGAGGAACATACATATCAATAATTACCTTAGACGTGAATGGATTAAATGCTCCAACCAAAAGACACAGGCTTGCTGAATGGATACAAAAACTAGACCCATTTATATGCTGTCTACAAGAGACCCACTTCAGACCTAGGGACACGTACAGACTGAAAGTGAGGGGATGGAAAAAGATATTCCATGCAAATGGAAATCAAAAGAAAGCTGGAGTAGCTATACTTATATCAGACAAAATAGACTTTCAAATAAAGAATGTTACAAGAGACAAGGAAGGACACTACATAATGATCAAGGGATCAATCCAAGAAGAAGATATAGCAATTATAAATATATATGCACCCAACATAGGAGCACCTGAATACATAAGGCAACTGCTAACAGCGATAAGAGAGGAAATCGACAGTAACACAATAATAGTGGGGGACTTTTAACACCTCACTTACAACAGTGGACAGATCATCCAAACAGAAAATTAATAAGGAAACTCAAGCTTTAAATGACACAATAGACCAGATAGATTTAATTGATATTTATAGGACATTCCATCCAAAAACAGCAGATTACACTTTCTTCTCAAGTGCACATGGAACATTCTCCAGGACAGATCACATCTTGGGTCACAAATCAAGCCTCAGTAAATTTAAGAAAACAGATATCATATCAAGCATCTTTTATGATCACGACACTAAGAGATTCGAAATCAATTTCAGGGAAAAAAACGTAAAAAACACCAACACATGGAGGCTACACAATACATTACTAAATAACCAAGAGATCACTGAAAAAATCAAAGAGGAAATCAAAAAATACCTAGAGACAAATGACAATGAAAACACAACGATCCAAACCTATGGGATGCAGCAAAAGCAGTTATAAGAGGGAAGTTTATAGCAATACAATTCTACCTCAAGAAACAAGAAAAACCTCAAATAAACAATCTAACCTTACACCAAAAGGAACTAGAGAAAGAAGAACCAACAGAACCCAAAGTTAGTAGAAGGAAAGAAATCATAAAGATCAGAGCAGAAATAAATGAAATAGAAACAAAGAAAACAATAGCAAAGATCAATAAAACTAAAAGCTGGTTCTTCGAGAAGATAAACAAAATTGACAAACCATTAGCCAGACTCATCAAGAAGAAGAGGGAGAGGACTCAAATCAATAAAATCAGAACTGAAAAAGAAGTTATAGCAGACATCACAGAAATACAAAGCATCCTAAGAGACTACTGCAAGCAACTCTATGCCAATAAAATGGACAACCTGGAAGAAATGGACAAATACTTAGAAAGGTATAACTTTCCAAGACTGAACCAGGAAGAAATGGAAAATATGAACAGACCAATCACAAGTAATGAAATTGAAACTGTGATTAAAAATCTTCCAACAAACAAAAGTCCAGGACCAGATGGCTTCACAGGTGAATTCTATCAAACATTTAGAGAAGAGCTAACACCCATCCTTCTCAAACTCTTCCAAAAAATTGCGGAGGAAGGAACACTTCCAAACTCATTCTATGAGGCCACCATCATCCTGATACCAAAACCAGACAAAGATACTACAAAAAAAGAAAATTACAGACCGATATCACTGATGGAATATAGATGCAAAAATCCTCAACAAAATACTAGCAAACAGAATCCAACAACACACTAAAAGGATCATACACCATGATCAAGTGGGATTTATCCCAGGGATGCAAGAATTCTTCAATATACGCAAATCAATCAATGTGATACACCATATTAACAAACTGAAGAATAAAAACCATATGATCATCTCAATAGATGCAGAAAAGGCTTTCAACAAAATTCAACACCCATTTATGATAAAAACTCTCCAGAAAGTGGGCATAGAGGGAAACTACCTGAACATAATGAAGGCCATATATGACAAACCCACAGCAAACATCATTCTCAATGGTGAAAAACTGAAAGCATTTCCTCTAAGATCAGGAACAAGACAAGGATGTCTACTCTCACCACTATTATTCAACATAGTTTTGGAAGTACTAGTCACGGCAATCAGAGAAGAAAAAGAAATAAAAGGAATACAAATTGGAAAAGAAGAAGTAAAACTGTCACTGTTTGCAGATGACATGATACTATACATAGAGAATCCTAAAGATGCCACCAGAAAACTACTAGAGCTAATCAATGAATCTGGTAAAGTTGCAGGATACAAAATGAATGCACAGAAATCTCTTGCATTCCTATACACTAATGATGAAAAATCTGAAAGAGAAATTAAGGAAACACTCCCATTTACCTTTGCAACAACAAGAATAAAATACCTAGGAATAAACCTACCTAGGGAGACAAAAGACCTGTATGCAGAAAACTATAAGACACTGATGAAAGAAATTAAAGATGATACCAACAGATGGAGAGATATACCATGTTCTTGGACTGGAAGAATCAATATTGTGAAAATGACTCTACTACCCAAAGCAATCTACAGATTCAATGCAATCCCTATCAAATTACCAATGGCATTTTTTACGGAACTAGAACAAAAAACCTTAAAATTTGCTTGGAGACACAAAAGACCCTGAATAGCCAAAGCAGTCTTGAGGGGAAGAAACGGAGCTGGAGGAATCAGACTCCCTGACTTCAGACTATACTACAAAGCTACAGTAATCAAGACAACATGGTACCGGCACAAAAACAGAAACATACATCAATGGAACAAGATAGAAAGCCCAGAGGTAAACCCACGCACCTATGGTCAACTAATCTATGACAAAGGAGGCAAGGATATACAATGGAGAAAAGACAGTCTCTTCAATAAGTGGTGCTGGGAAAACTGGACAGCTACATGTAAAAGAATGAAATTAGAACACTCCCTAACACCATACACAAAAATAAACTCAAAATGGATTAGAGACCTAAATGTAAGACTGGACACTATAAAACTCTTAGAGGAAAACATAGGAAGAACACTCTTTGACATAAATCACAGCACGATCTTTTTTGATCCACCTCCTAGAGTAATGGAAATAAAAACAAAAATAAACAAATGGGACCTAATGAAACTTCAAAGCTTTTGCACAGCAAAGGAAGACATAAATAAGACGAAAAGACAACCCTCAGAATGGGAGAAAATATTTGCAAATGAATCAACGGACAAAGGATTGATCTCCAAAATATATAAACAGCTCATGCAGCTCAATATTAAAAAGACAAACAACCCAATCAAAAAATGGGCAGAAGACCTAAACAGACATTTCTCCAAAGAAGACATAAAGATGGCCAAGAAAAAAAAAGGAAAAAAAAAAAAAAAAGATGGCCAAGAAGCACATGAAAAGCTGCTCAACATCACTAATTATTAGAGAAATGCAAATCAAAACTACAATGAGGTATCACCTCACACCAGTTAGAATGGGCATCATCAGAAAATCTACAAACAACAAATGCTGGAGAGGGTGTGGAGAAAAGGGAACCCTCTTGCACTGTTGGTGGGAATGTAAATTGATACAGCCACTATGGAGAACAGTATGGAGGTTCCTTAAAAAACTAAAAATAGAATTACCATATGATCCAGCAATCCCACTACTGGGCATATACCCAGAGAAAACCATAATTCAAAAAGACACATGCACCCCAATGTTCACTGCAGCACTATTTACAATAGCCAGGTCACGGAAGCAACCTAAATGCCCATCGACAGATGAATGGATAAAGAAGATGTGGTACATATATACAATGGAATATTACTCAGCCATAAAAAGGAACGAAATTGGGTCATTTATTGAGACGTGTATGGATCTAGAGACTGTCATACAGAGTGAAGTATGTCAGAAAGAGAAAAACAAATATCGTATATTAATGCATATACATGGAAGCTAGAAAAATGGTACAGATGAACCAGTTTGCAGGGCAGAAATTGAGACACAGATGTAGAGAACAAACAGATGGACACCAAAGGGGGAAAGCAGCGGGGGGGTGGGGGTGGGGGTGTGATGAGTTGGGCGATTGGGATTGACATGCATACACTGATGTGTATAAAACTGATGACTAATGAGAACCTGCTGTATAAAAAAAAAAAACAACGAACCAAAACAGCCAAGACAATTTTGAAGAGGAAGAAGATGTGGTAGTGATAAGATGTGGAGACTTATTTATGCAATAACAAGACTTCTAAAATAAAACTAGTGTAATGTCGGCATGAGTGGGCAAGTACTGTATGTCAGTGTAACAGTTCAGAGTGCTCAAGAAATGACCCACATATAATGAGAACTTGGTGTTATTATAAATTGGCATTATATTGATTAATCAGTATATTGTGCTAGATAATTTTGTATGAAAAAAATCAACTTTAATTCTATATCTATGACTCTTCTTGGCGTTTCAGACTCATACTCAAACAATGTATCCCAAACTGAACTGATTGTAACTTGTCAAACTATTCCTTTTGTATTCTGTGTATCACTAGCAAAGAAATTTGAGAGCCAGTATTTATTCTTCTGCCTCCTAAATTTATCTCGCACATCCAAGCAATAAAATATTTTGTAGAGTTAAAAAAAAAAAAAGTGGTGAGAGTTGATAGTCTTTGTCTTGTTCCCAGTCTTAGGAGAAAAACACTCAGTCTTTCACCATTAAGTATGTTCGCTATAGGGTTTTGTAGATGTTCTTTATCAAGGTGAGGAAGTGCCTCTCCTATTTTTCTGAGAGTTTTTATCATGAATAAATATTCAATTCTGTCAAATGCTTCTTCCGCAATGATTGATATGATCATGTGATTTTTCTTCTTTGGCCTGTTAATATGATGGATTACATTGTTTAATTTTCAAATACTGAAAAAACAACAACAACAAAAAAAAAGAAACTGCCACGGCCACCCCAAGCTTCAGCGACCACCATCCTGACCAGTCGGCAGCCACCAACATCGAGGCAAGACCCTCCACCAGCAACAAGATTCCAACTCGCTGAAGGCTCAGAGGATGGTTAGCAATTTTTAGAAATAGAGTTTTTTAGTCAAGATATATACATTGTTTTTTATGCATAATGCTATTGTACACTTAATATACTACAGTATAGCATAAGTTTAACTTTTATATGTAACAGGAAACCAAAAAATTCATGTGACTCGCTTTATTGCAGTGGTCTAGAACGGAACATGCAATATCTCCAAGATACACTTGTATCCGTGTGCCATCAGTGCTGTCTTGAATTGGACATGGAATGCAATTGCTGTTATTCTTGCTTTTAAGTTATAAATTTGTATTAGTTTAGCCATTAGTTGTTTGTTGTGAGTTGTTTTAGTTGTTAACTCTACATGAGTATTGATGCATATTTACATCCATAAGATTTCTGACATAGGGGCTTCCCTGGTGGTGCAGTGGTTGGGAATCCGGCCGCCAATGCAGGGGACATGGGTTTGAGCCCTGGCCTGGGAAGATCCCACATGCAGCGGAGCAACTAAGCCCGTGTGCCACAACTACCGAGCCTGCGCTCTAGAGCCCGCGAGCCACAGCTACTGAGCCTGCGTGCCACAACTACGGAAGCCCGCGCGCCTAGAGCCCGTGCTCTGCAACAAGAGAAGACACCGCAATGAGAAGCCCACGCATCACAATGAAGAGAGCCCCCACTCGCCACAACTAGGGAAGGCCTGCACACAGCAACGGGGACCCAGTGCAGCTGCAAATAATAAATTAAAAAAAAAAACCATTTCTGACAGTTTTCGAATTACAAAACCTCAAGGCATATGTGAGTTACTGTTCAAATATGAACAATCTCTTAAAGTAGATTTATACATAATCCTCCCCAAATTTGCTTGTAGAGAGATACTCCACCCATTATCACCCAGTTCTTTTCCACTGAAAAGTGAAAACAGATGAAATAAGTGGACTAACAGGTCTCTTGCCCTAAGTTTGTGATGGTCATAAAAGTTTGTGAGGGAATAACTGAGGAGGAAGATCTCAGCAAAAAAGACTTAGTATATTAAGAAGACTTCAGCTATCAAGTATTGCTACTAAGAGCACAAACTTTGAGGATAGAAGTCTTTAGTTCCCTGTCTCCACTAGTGACCAATTCACTTAAAGCTTTCTGTTTTCCCATCTGTAAAATGGGACAACAGCCCAGACTCCACCCCTCCACCTATGTGATCTCAGACAAGGCACTAACTTGCTGAGCCTCAATAACCTAACCTGTAAATTGTGAAAATACTACCAAACATAACAAGTAGGGGATTAAATAAGGTGATGCATGCAAAGCATTTTAGAACAGTGCAACTCCAAGTACATAGTTAAGTGTTCAAAAGATGTGACCTGTTATCACCTCACAGCATTGCTAGATTATAAGCACCATGAAAGCAGGACAGCGCCATATTCATCTTTCTATCCCAAAGACCCAACACAGTGCCAGGCATATTCTAACTGCCAATGAATGTTTAAGTGCTGATGATTTTGAACTTCCTACAAATGAGGCCTAAGGTTGACCTATATGTCTGTGTGCATTTGAGTGTTTGCGTTGTGTGCGTGTGTGTGTGTGTGTGCGCGTATAAGTGAAAAACATCATCTTTTTTGTTTCAGGACCTAATGATCTACCTTAGCCATTTCAATCACTGTACAGTATCCACTGAATGCATACACCATATTTTATTTACTCAATCCTCTATCAGCCGTTTAGGTTGTTTCCATTTTTTTCTAATAAATAATGCTGTGATGTGCACATATACATGAATCTCTGCACGCTTGTTCTGTATTATGCAGGAAGTAAAAACTGCAGAATCAAAAGGTATGCATATTTGAACTTTTGAATACATATTGTTATACTGTCTTCCAGAAATCCACTTAAAGTGTATAAAAATAATGGCTTACTCACACCTGTGCAGGGCATAATCATTCTAAAATCTCTGTCAATATGGAAGGTAAAAATAATATAACTGTCATTTAACACTCATATACTGAAAATATTTTTCTTGGTTTGTTAGTTGTCATTTAACTTTGCTTAAAATTTCTTTCTCCATAAAAAAGTTTCATATAAAAGAAAATAAAACTTTTCATTTTTTTTACTGTGTTGTTTCTTACCTTGGTGTCATGCTAATAAAATCGTTCTCAACCCCAATGTTATATTCTTTTTTATTTCCTGCTAGTTTAATTTCATTTTTTACAATTAAATCTGTATCTAATTGGAATTTATTTTTGTATAAGGTGTGTGAAAGTGACGTAAATTTTTCTAAATAAAATAAAATAGGTAATAGTCTCACTTCTGCATATATATATATATATATATATATATATATATATATATATATATATACATATATGAGATCATGCACTGTAGATAACAGATCTATTTATTTCTTCCTGGGCTAGTATGACAGTTTTAATTACTGTAGCTTTATAATAGATTCTGATATCTGGTCAAATATCTTTTTCTGCAATGATTAAGATATGGTTTTTCCTCTTCATTCTGTTAATGTGGTAATTACATTGACTAATTTTTAAATGGTGAACCGACCTTGAAGTCCTTAGTCATGTTGTAATATCCTGTAATTATGTATTGCCAGACTTAATTAGCTAACATCTTGTTGAGGATTTTTGTACCTATGTTCATGAAGGATTCTGACCTATAATCTTGCCTTCTGTAATATATTTGTCATGTTTTGGTCAAGATTATGCCAGTCTCATAAAATGGATTGGGAAGTATTTCTTCCTGTATTTTCAGAGAGAGTTTGTGCAAGACTTAGTATTAAACCCTTCCTTGAATGTTTATAGAATTCATCAGTGAAACTGTCTGAGCCTGAAGGCTTCTGATTATGAATCTAAGTTCTTTCACAGATAAAAAGCTACTCAAATTTTCTATTTCCTCTTCAGTCAGTTTGGGTAAGCTGTGTTTTCAAAGGAATTTGTCCGTTTCACCTAAATTGTTAATTTTATTAGCATAATACTGGCCATAATATTCCCCAACTACCTTTTTACTGTGTGTAGGATCTGTAGTAATATTGCCACATCTCTTCCTAAATTATGTTTTCTTTCTTATTTCCTTGATTTTTAAAAAAATTTATTTATTGTAATTAAAATATACATAAAATTGGGCTTCCCTGGTGGCGCAGTGGTTAAGAATCCACCTGCCAATGCAGGAGACACGGGTTCGAGCCCTGGTCCGGGAAGATCCCACATGCCGCCGGGCAATTAAGCCCGAGCGCCACAACTTCTGGGCCTGCGCTCTAGAGCCCGCGAGCCACAACTACTGAGCCTGGGTGCCTAGAGCCCATGCTCCACAACAGGAGAAGTCACCGCAATGAGAAGCTCGTGCACCGCAACGAAGAGCAGCCCCTGCTCGCCTCAACTAGAGAAAAGCCCACGTGCAGCAACAAAGACCCAGTGCAGCCAAAAATAAAATAAAATAAATAAATTAAAAAATATATATATATACATAAAATTTACCATTTTAACCACTTTTAAGAGTACAGTTCTATGATAATAAGTATATTCACACTGTTGCGAATCCATCACTACTACCCATCTCCAGAACATTTCACCTTTCCCAAATGAAACTCTGTACCCATTAAAAGCTGATTCTCCATTCCCCCTCTTCCTCCAGCCCCTGGCAACCGCCATTCTACTTTCTGTCTCTATGAATTTGACTACTCTAGGAACTTCATGTAATGGAATCATACAGTATTGGTCCTTTAGTGACTGGCTTATTAAATTTAGCACAATGAATTCAAAGTTCATCCATATAGCATGTTTCAAAATTTCTTTCCTTTTTAAGGTGAAATAATATTCCATTGTATGTATATACCACATTTTGTTTATCTATTCATCTGCTGATGAACACTTGGGTTGCTTCCACCTTTTGAAAATTGTGAATAATGCTGTTATGAACACATGTGTACAAATATCTGTTCAAGTCCTTGCTTTCACTTCTTTCTGGTGTATACCCAGAAGTACAAATGCTGGATCATATAGTAATTTTATTTTTAATTTTTTCAGAAATCATCGTATCATTTTCCATAGCAGGTAGACTTAGTTAGGAATGCACGTAGAATGCATTTTACATTCCCACCAGCAATGCAACAAGGATTCCAATTTCTCCACATCCTTGCCAATACCTGTTATTTTGTTTTTTGATAATAACCATCCTAATGACTGTGAAGTGGTATTTCATTGTGGTTTTGGTCTGCATTTTCCTAATGATTAGTGATGTTGAGCATGTTTTCATGTGTTTATTAGTTATTTATATATCTCCTTTGGAGAAGTGTCTATGCAAATCCTTTGCCAATTTTTGAATCAGGTTTTTTAATTGTTGAGTTGTAGGAGTTCTTTATATATTCTGGAGAGCAATCTTTTATCAGATACATGATTTGTAAATATTTTTTCCCTTTCCATGGGTTGCCTTTTCATGATGTTGATAGTGTCCTTTGATGCAAAAAAGTTTCAACTTGAAGTCCAATTTGTCTATTTTTTTCTTTTGTTGTCTGTGCTTTTGGTGTCATCCATGATTATTCTTGTTAGGAATTTATCAATTTTCTTAATTTTTTCAAAGAACCAAATATTGGTTTTGTTAATTTTCTCAATTGTTTGTTTTCTATTCCTTTGATTTCTGTTATATCTCCATCATTTATTTTCTTCTACTTACTCTGGATTAAATTTACCCTTCTTCTTTTAGCCTTTTAAGGTGGAAATGGAGATCACTATTTTGAAGACTTTCTTCTTTTCTAATGTAGTCATTTAAAGCTATAAGTTTTCTTCTAAGCATTGTTCTTGCTGTACCCAACAAATTTTAATATACAGTGTTTTCATAATCATTCAGTTTAAAATATTTTCTGTTTTCTCTTATGGCTTCTTATTTAATCTATAAGTTACTTAAGAGCTTGTTTAGTAGGCAAATATTTGAGGAGGCAACAACCTTTTTCTGTAAAGGCCAGATAATAAATATTTTAGACTTTGCAGGCCAGATAGTCTCTGTCACAACTATTCAATGTGTGGAGAAAAGGGAACCCTCTTGCACTGTTGGTGGGAATGTAAATTGGTACAGACACTATGGAGAACAGTATGGAGGTTCTTTAAAAAACTAAAAACAGAGCTACCATATGATCCTGCAATCCTACTCCAAGGCATATATCCAGAGAAAACCATAATTCAAAAGGACACATGCACCCCAATGTTCATAGCAGCACTGCTTACAATGGCCAAGACGTGGAAGCACCCATTGACAAATGAATGGATAAAGAAGATGTGGTATATTTATACACTGGAATATACTCAGCCATGAAAAAGAATGAAATAATGCCATTTGCAGCAAAATGGATGGACCTAGAGATTATCATACTAAGTGAAGTAAGCCAGACAAAGACAAATAACATATGATATTGCTTATATGTGGAATCTGAAGAAAAACGATAACATGAACTTATGTACAAAACAGAAACAGACTCACAGACACAGAAAACAAACTTATGGTTACCAAAGGGGAAAGGGTGAGGGATAAATCAGGAGTTTGGGATTAACATATATACACTACAATATATAAAACAGATGAACAACAAGGACCTACTGTATAGCACAGGGAACTATACTCAATATTTTGTAATAACCTATAAGGGAAAAGAATCTGAAAATATATATATATGTGTATATAATAGAATTTGCCATACACGTGAAACTAACACAACACTGTAAATCCACTATACTTCAATAAAAATAAATTAATTTTTAAAGTATTGCCATTGTAGCACAAAAGTAGCAATAGACAATATGTAAATGAATTGACATGGTTGTGTTCTGATAAAACTTTACAGAAACAGACAGCAGGCTGGATTTGGCCTGCAAGATTTAGTTTGCCTGTACCTGTAATTACTGTCTTATTATTATTGATTTCTGATTTAATTCCATCATAACCATAGAATGTACTCTGTTAAGATTTCAATTTTTTAAAATGTATTAAGACTTATTTTATGGCCTAGTATCAACCTAAATGAACACTCTGTTTACACTTGAAAAGAACGCATGTCTGCCATTATTAGGTAAAGTGTTCCATAAATTTCAATTAGGTAGAAGTAGTTGATAGTGTTGCTTAGACCTCCAATAGCTGTACAGATTTTTTGACTTGTTTTATTAATTACTGAGAGACGGGGGTATTAATATATTTGAACATGATTGGGGAATCGTCCTTTTCTCCCTTTAGTCTTATTAGTTTCTGCTTAATGAGGTGTGATGCTCTGTTATTAGGTACATACATATTTATATATGTCTTCCTGGTGAATTGCTCCTTTTATCATTATGTAATGACCCTCTCTAACCTCTTGCAAACTCTTTGTCTTGAAGTATAATTTGCTGAAATTAATATAGCTGTGCCAACTTTCTTATGCTTATTATTTTCTATCCTTTACTTTGAACCTGTGTCTTTAAATTTAAAATATATGTCTCATATTAGGACATAGATTATGCTTCATTAACCATTCCAACAGTTTCTGCCTTTAACTGGAGTTTTAATCCATTCACATTTAAATGTAATTATTTATATAGTAAGGATGAAGTCAACTGTCTTATAATTTGTGTTCCATTTCTCCCTTCTGTTTTTATCTTCTTTTTTTTTTTTTTTTAATTTATTTATTTTTATTTATTTATGGCTATGTTGGGTCTTCGTTTCTGCGCGAGGGCTTTCTCTAGTTGTGGCAAGCGGGGGCCACTCTTCATTGCGGTGCGCGGGCCTCTCACCATCGCGGCCTCTCTTGTTGCAGAGCACAGGCTCCAGACGCGCAGGCTCAGTAATTGTGGCTCACCGGCCCAGTTGCTCCGCGGCATGTGGGATCCTCCCAGACCGGGGCACGAACCCGTGTCCCCTGCATTGGCAGGCAGATTCTCAACCACTGCGCCACCAGGGAAGCCCCTGTTTTTTTCTTCTTATATGGCTGTTTTCTGGGGTTAACTGAATTTTTTTAGTGCTCCATTTTATTTCTTCTATTGATTTCTTAGATATAAACCTCTTTTCGTTATTTTTTTACTAGTTGTTCTACTAAGGAATACCACACCCTTCACTTATCAGAGTCTATACAGAGTCAATATAACACCTCTCTACATACGACATTTCATACTTCTGACTTTACCCTTTACTCACTTTATATGCAACATTCCTATTTCCCATTTCTTATTTCCTGTTCACAGATGTAATAATCTTACAACACTAAAATTCCATTTACTCACCCCCCACTCCTTATGCAAGTGTTGTCCTATCTTTTATTTCACCACATGTTCTCAATGTCACTTTACAGGGTGAATATTTTTGCTTTAAGCAATTAGTTGTCTTTTAAGCAAACTACGGGGAGAAAGGAAGAAGAGTCTCTTATATTTGCCCACTATTTATCATGTCCAGTGATCTTCATTTGTTCCTGTAGATCCAAGTTTCCACCTGGTATCACTTCCCACTGGCCTAAAGGATATCCTTTAGCATTCTTTTGTTATACAGTTCTGCTAGCAACAAATTCTCTTAACTTTTCTTTATTTGAAAATGTCTTTATTTCATCCTCATTTCTGAAGAATATTTTCCTTACATAAAGAATTCTGGGATGACAGGTTTTTGGTATTTTTCTTTCAACATTTAAAGATCTTTCATTGTGTTCTGATCTTTATAGTGAAAGGTCAGTGGAATTTCTTACCCCCATATGTAATGTTTCCTTTTTTCTGTCTGCTTTCAAGATTTTCACTTTATTTTTATTTATTTTATTTTTGGCTGCGTTGAGTCTTCGTTGCTGCATGCAGGCTTTCTCTAGTTGTGGTGAGCAGGGGCAACTCTCCATTGCGGTGTGTGGGTTTCTCATTGCTGTGGCTTCTCTTGCTGCAGAGCATGGGCTCTGGGCGCATGGGCTTCAGTAGTTGCAGCATGCGGGCCCTAGAGCATGCGGGCTTCAGTAGTCACAGCACGCGAGCTCAGTAGTTGTGGCTTGCGGGCTCTAGAGCGCAGGCTCAGTAGCTGTGGCGCACAGGCTTAGCTGCTCCACGGCATATGGGATCTTCCCGGACCAGGGATCGAACCCGTGTCCTCTGCACTGGCAGGCGGATTCTTAACCACTGTGCCACCAGGGAAGTCCCCACTTTAATTTTAGATTTCAGAAGTTTGACTGTGATGTAACTAGATTTCCTCTCTCCCCCAAAATGTATCCTTCTTAAGAGTTTGCTGAGCTTCTTAGATCTGTAAGTTAATTTGTTTCCACCAAATTTAGGAAGTTTTCAGCCATTATTTCTTCAAAATTTTTTCTGCCCAATTCTCATATATATTAGAAAATTTTATATTGTCCCACAGGTCCCTGAGGCTCTGTTCATTTTTCTTCAATATTTTCTTCTTTCTGTGGTTCAGACTGGATAATTTCCATTGCACTCTCTTCAAGTTCATTGACTTCTTCTGTTTTATCCAGTCTACTGTTAAATGAAATACTCATTTCTGTTCCTATACTTTTCAGTTCTAGAATTTGCATTTGGTTCTTCTTTATAGTTTCTACTTATCTGCTAAGACTACTTACTGTTCACTGTATTTCTTTTCATTCTTCAGATTATCCATAATAGCTACTTTGTCTGCTAAGTCCAATATCTGAGCCATCTTACCAAGACTTGGGGTTTTTCCTTGAATATAGATTGCATTTTCCTGTTTGTTTGTATGTAACTTCTTATTGAACACTGGACACTGTGGATATTACATGTAGAAACTATGAGTACTATTATCTTCCTCTGAAGAGTGTTGATTTGTATTTTAAGAGGCAGTTCAAGCACTTCCCTGGCGGTCCAGTGGTTAGGACTCCACACTTCCACTGCAGGGGGCATGGGTTCAATCCCTGGTTGAGGAACTAAGATCCCACATGCCACATGGTGTGGCCAAAAAAAAAAAAAAAAAAAAAAAAGAGGCAGTTCAATTACTGCCTGACCACCCTAAACTTATGTAGCCATGATTTTATGCTACGTTTAGTGTAGATCTGAGGAAAGTCCATGGTGTTTCAGACTTCTCTAACTTGATGGGACTCATCTACTTAAGACTTAGCAATATGCATTTAAGGTTCCTCCACATCTTCTCATGCCTTCGATAGTTCATTTCTTGTTAGTGCTTAATAACATTCCATTGTCTGGATGTACTACAGTTTAGTTATCCATTCAACTATCGAAGGACATCTTGGTTGCTCCCAAGTTTGGCAGTTATGAATAAAACATCATAAACATCCAAGTATAGGTTTTGGACACAGTTTTCAATTCATTTGGATAAATACCAAGGAATGTGATTGCTGGATCATAGAGTAAGAGTATATTTCGTTTTGTAAGAAACTGCTAAACTGTCTTCCAGAGTAGCTGTACCATTTTGCATTCCCACCAGCAATGAATGAGAGTTCTTGTTGCTCCACAACCTTGCCAGCATTTTGGCATTATCAGTGTTCCAGATTTTGGCCATTCTAATAGGTATGTAGTGATATCTCATTGTTACTTTAATTTGCATTTCCCTGATGACATATGATATAGAGCATCTTTTCATGTGCTTATTTTCCATCTGTATACATTCTTTGGTGAGGTCTTTGGTGCATTTTTAAATTGGGTTACCTGTGTTCTTATTGTTGAGTTTTAAGAGTTCATATATTTTGAATAACAATCCTTTATCAGATGTATCATTTACAAATATTTTCTCCCAAACTGTAGCTTGTTTTTTCATTCTCTGCACAGAGCAGAAGCTTTTAATTTTAATGAAGTCCAGTTTTTTAGTGCTTTCTTTCATGAACTGTGCCTTTGGTGTTGTATCTAAAAAGTCATCACCAAATCCAAGGTCATCTAGATTTTCTCCTCTATCTTCTAAAAATTTTATAGTTTTATGTTTTACATTTAGATCTGTGATCCATTTTGAGTTAATTTTTGTGAAAGGTATAAGGTCTGTCTAGATTTGTTCTTCCTTTTGTTTTTGTTTTTTCGGTATATGGATGTCCAGTTGTTCCAGCACCACTTTGTTAAAAAGACTATCTTTTCTCCATTGTCTTGCTTTTGCTCCTTTGTCAGTATCAGTAGACTATATGTGGGTCTATTTCTGGGCTCTCTATCAATGTTCCACTGATCTATTTGTCTAGTCTTTTGCCAATACCACACCATCTTGATTACTGTAGCTTTATAGTAAGTCTTAAAGTCAGGTAATGCCAGTCCTCCAAATTTGTTGTTTTTGTATAAAATCGTGTTGGCTATTCTGGGTCTTCTGCCTCTTCATATAAACACTAGGATCGGTTAATATTCACAAAATAACCTGCTTGGATTTTAACTGAAATTGCCTTGAATCTATAAATCAAGTTGGGAAGAACTGACATCTTGACAATATTGAATCTCCCTGTCCATGAAAATGGAATCTCTCTCAATTTATTTAGTTCTTTTTTTATGTTGTTCATCAAAGTTATAAAGTTTTCCTCATATAGATCTTGCACATACTTTATAATATTTATACCTAAGTATTTTATTTTGGGTACTGTGCTTTTTTTTTAATATAGTTTTTTTTTTTTTTTTTGGCTGCTTTGGGTTTTCGTTGTTGCGCGTGGGCTTTCTCTAGTTGCAGCGAGCGGAGGTTATTCTTCATTGCAGTGCGCAGGCTTCTCTCATTGTGGTGGCTTCTCTTGTTGCAGAGCACAGGCTCTAGGTGCACGGGCTTCAGTAGTTGCAGCACACAGTCTCAGTACTTGCAGCACATGCGCCCTAGAGCACGTGGGCTCAGTAGTTGCAGCACACGGGCTCTAGGGTGCACGGGCTTCAGTAGTTGTGGCGCACGGGCTTAGTTGCTCTGCAGCATGTGGAATCTTCCTGGACCAGGGCTCGAACCCATGTCCCTTGCATTGGCAGGCGGATTCTTAACCAGTGCACCACCAGGGAAGTCCCTTTGGTACTGTGTTCTTAATTTCAAATTCCACTTGTTCACTGATGGCTTATAAGAAAGTGATTGACTTTTGTATATTCATCTTGTATCCTGCATCCTCCCTATAATTGCTTACTAGTTCCAGGAGTTTTTTTTGTCAATTCTTTTGGATTTTCTACATCGACAATTAGGTCATGTGTGAACATAGACAGTTTTATTTCTTCCTTCCCTATCTGTATAGCTTTTATTTCCTTTTCTTGTTTTACTGCACTAGCTAAGACTTCCAGTACAAAGGTGAAAAGGAGTGGTGAGAGGGGACATTATCGCCTCATTCCTGATCTTAGTGGAAAAGCTTCTATTTTCTCACCATTAAGTATGATGTTAGTTGTAGGTTTTTGTAGATATGCTTTATCAAGTTGAGGAAATTTCCTTCTAATCCTAGTTTAGTGAAAATTTTTTTTTTTTTTTTTAAAACAATCTATTTTTTTTATTAATTAATTAATTAATTAATTTATTTTTGGCTGTGTTGGGTCTTCGTTTCTGTGCCAGGGCTTTCTCTAGTTGTGGCAAGTGGGGGCCACTCTTCATCGCGGTGCGCAGGCCTCTCACTATGGCGGCCTCTCTTGTTGCGGAGCACAGGCTCCAGACGCGCAGGCTCAGTAATTGTGGCTCACGGGCCCAGCCGCTCCGCGGCATGTGGGATCTTCCCAGACCAGGGCTCGAACCCGTGTCCCCTGCATTGGCAGGCAGATTCTCAACCACTGCGCCACCAGGGAAGCCCCTGAAAATTTTTATCATGACTTGGCATTGGATTTTTATCAAATACCCTTTCTACATCTATTGATATGATCATGTGATTTTTCTTCCTTAGCTTGTTGATGTGATGTATTACACTAATTGATTTTCAAATGTTGAACCAGCTTTGCATATCTGGGATTAATCCCACAACCATGGTGTATAATTATTTTTATAGACTCCTGGATGTGATATGCTAATATTTTACTGAGGAATTTTACATGTATGTTCATGAGAGATATTGGTCTGTAGTTTTTTTGTTCTATTTTTTTGTTTCTTGTAATGTCTTTGTCTGGTTTTGGTATTAGAGTAGTGCTGGCCTCATGGAATGAGTTAGCAAATATTCCCTCTGCTTCTATCCTCTGAAAGAGATGACAGAGAATTGGCTTAATTTCCTTCTTAAAATTTGGTAGAATTCACCAGTGAACCCATGTGGGCCTGGTGCTTTCTGTTTTGGAAGGTATTGATTATTGATTCAATTTCTTTAATAGATATAGGCCTATTTGGATTGTCAATTTCTTCTTGTGTAAGTTTTGGCAAATTGTGTCTTTCAAAGAATCGCTCCATCTCGTCTAGGTTATCAAATTTGTGGACATAGAGTTGTTCAGAGTATTTGTTTATAATCCTTTTAACATCCATTAAATCAGTAGTGATGATCCCACTTTCATTTGTGATACTAGTAATTTGTGTCATCTCTCTTTTTTTCTTTGTTAGCCTGGTTAGAAGGTTATTGATTTATTGATCTTTTCAAAGTAACTGCTTTGGGTTTCACTGATTTTCTCTATTGTTCTGCTGTTTCAATTTCACTGATTTCTGCTCTAATCCTTATTATTTCTTTTCTTCTGTGTGCTTTGGATTTAATTTGCTCTTCTTTTTCTAGTTTCCTAAGGCAGAAACTTAGATTATTGATTTTAGATCTTTCTTCTTTTCTAATATATGCCTTCAATGCTATAAATTTCCCTCTATTTTTGCTGCATCCCACGATTTTTGATCAGTTTTGTTTTCATTTTCATTTAGTTAAAAATGTTAAAAAATATCTCCTATATTTCTTTTTTGACCCATGTGTTACTTAGAAGTGTGTTGTTTAATCTTCATGCATTTTAAGATTTTGTAGTTATCTTTCTTTTATTGATTTCTAGCTTAATTCTTTTGTGGCCTGAATATAATTTCTATTCTTGTAAATTTGTTAAGATGTGTTTTATGGAAAAAGATACTGCCATTTGTAGCAACATGATGGACCTAGAGATTATCATATGAAGTGAAGTATGTCAGACAGAGAAAGACAAATATCATATGATATCACTTATATGTGGAATCTAAAATATGATACAAATGAACTTATTGACAAAACAGAGACAGACTCATAGATGTAGAAAAAAAACTTATGATTACCAAAGGTGAAAGGGGGGGATAAATTAGGAGATTGGGATTAACATATACACACTACTATATATAAAATAGATAACTAATAAGGACCTACTGTATAGCACAGGGAACTGTACTTAATACTCTGTAATAACCTATATGGGAAAAGAATCTAAAAAAGAATGGATATATGTATATGTATAACTGATTCACTTTGCTGTACACCTGAAACTAACACAACATTGTAAATCAACTATATCCAATAAAAATAAAATAAATTAAATAAAATATGATACAAATGAACTTACTGACAAAACAGAAACAGACTCACAGACATAGAAAACAAACTTATGGTTACTAAAGGGAAAAGGGGAAGAGGGATAAATTAGGAGTCTGGTATTAGCAGGTACAAACTACTATATATAAAATAGATAAACAACAAGGTCCTACTGTATAGCATAGGGAACTGTATTCAATATCGTGTAATAAACTATAATGGAATATATATGTCTGTGTGTGTGTATATATACATAAAACTGAATCACTCTGCTGTACACCAGAAACAAACACAACATTGGAAATTAACCATACTTCAGGAGAAAAAAAAATGTGTTTTATTGCCCAGAATGTGGTCTATCTTGAATGTTGCATGAGCTTGAGAAGAAATGTGTATTCTGTTGTTGTTAAGTGAAGCAGTCTATAGGTGTCAATTATATCCAATTGATTGATGGTGTTAATTGAGTTCAATTAGGTTCTTACTGATTTCCTGCCTGCTGGATCTGTCAATTTCTGACAAAGAGGTGTCTCCAACTATGATAGTGGATTCATCTAGTTCTCTTTGCAATTTTATAATTTTCGCTTCACATAGTTTGAGGCTCTATTGTTAGGTATATACACATTAAGAATTTTTATGTCTTCTTGGAGAACTGACCCCTTTATCATTATGTAATGCCTTCTTTATCAGTGGTAACTTTCCTTGCTTTGAAGCCTGCTTTGTCTGAAATTAATACAGCTACTCCTACTTTCTGTTGACTAGTGTTACCATAGTATATTTTTCTCCATTTACTTTTAATTTATATGTGTCTTTATAATTAAAATGGGTTTCCTGTAGACAACAGACAGTTGAGTCTTGTTTTCTGATCCAATCTCTGTCTTTTAATTGGTGTATTTAGACCACTGATGTTCAAAGTGATTACTGATATATCTGGAGTAATACGTACCATATTCATTACTGTTTTCTATTTGTTGCCCTTATTCTTTGTGCCTGTTTTTACCTTCTACTCTTTTTATGTCTTTTGTGGTTTTATTTGAGCATTTTATTTTATTTTTTTTAAACAATCTTTTTTTTTTTTTTTTTTTTTTGGCTGTGTCGGGTCTTCGTTTCTGTGCGAGGGCTTTCTCCAGCTGTGGCAAGGGGGGGCCACTCTTCATCGCGGTGCGTGGGCCTCTCACTATCGCGGCCTCTCTTGCTGCGGAGCACAGGCTCCAGACGCGCAGGCTCAGTAGTTGTGGCTCACAGGCCTAGTTGCTCCGCGGCATGTGGGATCTTCCCAGACCAGGGCTTGAACCCGTGTCCCCTGCATTGGCAGGCAGACTCTCAACCACTGCGCCACCAGGGAAGCCCTATTTGAGCATTTTATGATTCCACCTTCTTTCCTTTTTCAGCATACTGGTTATACTTTTTAAACTTTTCTTAGTGGTTGCCCTGTATTCACCTCTCTCTCCAGCCTTGCTGGCAGTGGTTTGCCTGTGTGCTCCCCTCTCTTATAGAGCAAAGAAGAGTTGAATTTTCAGTCTGTTTGTGTTTCACTTGTTAGGTCACAGTGGCAACGTCCAAGCTCCTAAACATGCAGAACAGGAAACCTCAAGCTACAGAACTTTTTAAAATACATTGATAACTAGACCAATCTCATACAGGAAGCCTTTAGGTTAAGCATTTGACTCAAGTCCTGGCAATCTGACTAAGCCTTGGCCATGTGTAGCTCTAAACTGCTCAAAACAAAACAGTTTGCATCCTTCTACAACATGCCTTGGGATTAATTAAATCTTAACATTTTCTAGTTGGAAGGAATTCCACGCTCTAGCATGGTATTTCACACAGACCTCTCTTTTAGAACATGACATATTATAATAGTTGTTTTATTTCTTTCTCATGTTATTATAGGCTGAGAGCATAAAGTCTATATTCATCTTATATCCAGTTTACACAGAACAGTTTGTGGGCCATAATATGAACATAATGCTTATTGAATGAATAATTTAATAATAAAAAACTCTAGACTCCTCTTCTTCCCCCCCCCCACCATGAAGGAATTCCAATACTTAATCTTGTTTAAGTCATAAATAGTATAAAAATTAAGGAAAAATAATGCTAAAGACATTTATTTTTCAAGCTTGGAAATGCCCTCTAAGCTCTGCAGATGAGAGACATACAAACCCTTGATCACTGAGCCTCTCTGAAGCCTCAGTTTCTACATCTGTAAAAGAGGATAATAATAATCAATATAAACTATGAGATTATGAATATAAAGCTCCCATGTTACAATACAGACATATAGTAGACACTCAACAAATTATTATTTTCATTTCATTATTATCGGCATCATCATCAATACTGTTAAACCAACACCTAAATTTCAGTACACAGCAGTCATCTGCTTTGGAAGCTCCTTCAGCCTGACCTTGTTTATTGAGTAAAGGTAAACAAGGTAAAAGTAAAGATAAACCCTGACTTGGTAAGCCATCAGGGTTGGACATTATTCTCTGATATTACAGCACAGAAATAATATGCTATAGTAAGAAGGTCTAAACAACCTATTCAAAGTCAAATATCTGAAAGACTTGAGAGTCAGAATAACAAAAAAGATGCGGATAGCGGTTAGTCAGCTAACAACTAACTCAAAGGACAGCAGATAACTGTTAACAAACTACGGAAGCCTACAGAACATGAACAGCACCTGTCACCTTCAACCGGATAAACCCCTTTGTCGCCTGGAGGACTTTTTCTCTTTCTCTTTCCCTTCCCCTTATTTTCCTTCCCTTTTCTTTATCCACCTCCATCCTGATACTCTCTACTATTTCTTCTCTGAGTCTCTCTCTTCTCTCTTTTTACCAACTACAATATAGAATTAAACCTTATCCTTAGTATTTACTATACTTTTCAGTAAAATAACGAACATAGGTTTTAAAGAAAGAAAATCAGGACTCAATTCCAGTTCTAATAATTAGCTATGTAACTTGGGTAAATTAATTAAACTAAATACTTCAGTTTGCTCAAGTGGAAAACAGGGATAATAATAGCATCTTCACATGGTTATAGTAAGAAGTAAATTAAATCTGTAAATTATCTAGCCTAAAACCTGACACACAACAGGTGTTCCATAAAGTTAATGTTTTTCTCAATTTCTCTAGGAAAAAATTATCTAATCCTTGATTATATCTTCCACAGTAGCTCTTAACAGAAAAGGAGACCCCCCCCTTCCTTGTACATATTTCCACCTTTTTTATGAATACAGATGAATCCATCCATTACAGATATGGACAATGTCTCTAACTACAGAATTTTACACTGCACTGATATAAACACCCCTTACTCTGGGTCATCTCCTTGATTTTAAAAATAAATTGGAACAGAAAAATATAAATAAACCCTGGAAACACAAAGTAATTAGTGATAATTATAAGCTAGGCATTTAAGAGGCACTTAAACATTACATATAAAACAATATATGAAAGATATAACACTATACTTTTTAAATTGGCTTGAAACTGCTTCAGTAGTTTGGGCCATGTGAGAAAATAATGAACTACTTCATAGGAACAGTTCCCACGTTAAGGAGTCAATACAGTATTAGGCCAACTGCCAGTTGCCTCTTCTAACTCATTCTAACTCAGTTTAACCTCTTATCTAGAGCCTGACTCTATTCTCAAGTGAATTCCACACTGGCATCCAGTAGGTGTTTGTAAAAATAAAACTATTTTAGAGAAGAGGCATTAGGAATCAGACAGACTACCCAAATTTTCCTGCACCCAGCTCAGACAGCCATCAGACAAAAGAATCAAAAGGAAAGCTACGTGTTGTCACCGTGTGACACCTGAAGCTACAGCCAAGAAGACAGTGTGCAGAGGCTGGTGCAGCTCAGTGCAAGCTCTTCAACTGCAAACCCCAAACCACAGCACAGGCAACGCCAGGTGAACCGGAACCAAGTTGGTGTTGGGGGAAGGGGTCAGGAAGCCCTACAGAAAACAGTGTATCACATGAGAATGACTACAAATGGGAGAAAGGGATTAGAAGTTACTGGGTAGAGGAAAAGTCAATATTCTATTCAAATACAAGTTCAGTACCAGCAAGGGCTAAAAAGATTAAGTAGACAAAATTTCTTTAGGGAAACTAAAACAAAGACAGTATTAAATTAAAAACTGGGGCTTCCCTGGTGGTGCAGTGGTGAAGAATCCTCCTGCCAATTCAGGGGACACGGGCTCGAGCCCTGGTCTGGGAAGATCCCACGTGCCACGGAGCAACTAAGCCTGTGCACCACAACTACTGAGCCTGTGCTCTAGAGCCCGCGAGCCAAAACTACTGAGCCTGTGAGCCACAACTACTGAAGCCCACGCACCTAGAGCCGTGCTCCACAACAAGAGAAGCCACCGCAATGAGAGGCCCGCACACCGCAACGAAGAGTAAGCCCCGCTCGCCACAACTAGAGAAAGCCCGCGCGCAGCAACGAAGATCCAACGCAGCCAAAAAAATTAATTAATTGATTATTTTTTAAATTAAAAAAATTTTAAAATAAAAACTGAAAGTCCAAGGAAAAGGTAAAGATGAATGCTTTAAGGTCATTAAAAAACCAACTGCAATAGCAAGCCTTAAGGCAGTAACTGGCAAATGGGAGTGGCAATAAAGTGTAATAATTTAAAAAAACAACATTCAAGAACCAGAAGTACTGGTATGGTTTGGGTTTTTATTGAAGAATAGCACGTTTTCCTTGAGTTCATAAAAGGATTTGCCATGGCATGCAGTTTTTAAAACACATCAAAGTTCTCAGTCTAGAGCAACAAAAGTGGTAGGCAGTTTCTAAGCCTAAGTCCCAGGAATGCTCAGTTTACTATCACTGCCCATCTCTGAAGAATATGAGAGCAGCCACAGGAAAACCCAATAACTGATCTGCAGCAGGCTTTTTCCGGGGGTAGGCTAGAGTGACCATACTTACTGGAGTCCTCCCACTGGAATAAATGTAGCTTCCACGCAGAATAATACAAAAATCCCAGTACCAGAAAAAGGCAGAGGGCTAGCAGCAGATTGCGTACAAATACCAAGAGTCCCATCTTCACATGATTTACGATTTCCTACATGACCTAAAAAAAAAAAAACCAAAAAACAATTTAGGTCTTAACTGATAAAGCAATCATCTTATTGATATACTCTACCTTAAAATAAGTATTTATAGGAGAATTTCCAAATGAAGAACAACCTAGAATTACCACTGAGTTGATGACCTGGCATCCTCCAACCTGCTCAAGCCCGGCTAAAAGAACAGCTTCACCATCAGTCAGCATTCAAGCCAGAAATCAGTAGTCATCCTTGTGTCCCTCCTCTTGCTCATACCAAACTCTGGCAAGTCTAACCTCCCAAATAAATCTCAAATCACAACCCCTTCCCACCATCACTACCCTAGCCCATAGCACCACTGTATTCCCACAAGTTTCCACGCCTCCAAATTTGCACTCTCCCAAATCCATCTTCCACACAGCACATGGAACATTCTGTTAATAACACAGAGTCTAACATTACCTCCCTGCTTAAACCCCTTTGTATTAGTATTCTACTACTGCTCTAACAAATTATCACAAACTCAGCAGCCTGAAACCACTCAAATTTATTATCTCAGAGCTCTGAAGGCCTAAAGTCCAGCTACAGTGTGGCTCAGCAGGGTCCTCTGCATAAGTTGTCACAAGGCCAAAACCAGGGGCTGAGCAGGGCTGCATTCCTTTCTGGAGACTCTGGAGATGAACATACTTCCAAGTTCCTTCAGGCTGTAGGCTGAATTCGGTTTCTTGCAGCTGTAGGGCCCAAGTCCCTGTCTCCTTGCTGGTTATCAGACAGTGTTTGCTCCTGTGTTCCTCCTCCTGTTTTCCATGTGGTACATTTCAGTAGTGGTGGGTTAAGTCCCTCTTACTCTGATCTCACCAACTTCCCCTTCTACATCTTGCTACTGTTTCCAGCCGGAAAAACTTCCTTGCTTTCCAGGTTCATGCAATTAGATTGGGCCCACTTGAATAATCCAGGATAACCTCCCTACTTTAAGGTCTGTAGCCTTAATTTCATGTGCAAAGTCCCTTTTGCCATGTAAAGTAACATGTTTACAGATTCTAAGGATTAGCGTGTGGACGTCTTTGGTTGTTGTTTTTTTTTTCTTCTTCTTCTTTTTTTTTTTTTTTTTTTGGCCACGCCATGCAGCATGCAGGATCTTAGTTCCCTAACCAGGGATCGAACCCATGTCCCCTACAGTGGAAGCACGTAGTCCTAACAACTGGACCGCCAGGGAATTCCCACATGTGGACATCTTTGAGGGACCATTCTGCCTAACAGAGCTTTCATTAAATTCTCAATTCCTTTAAAATAAAGTAATTGCTCCTTAGAGTCTAGTAGCTTCTGATTGCACCCCTATTTATACTCTCCAACCATCTCTTGCTTCTCCCAACCTCATTTGTGTCCTATGCTCTAGCCTCTCTTCTTTCTAGTCACTGAACATTTCTTGTTGTTTCTCTCCTCAAGGTCTGTCTGGAATACATTCTCCACCACCTATTTCACCTGCTGCACGTTCTTTGATACTCACCTTAAATGTAGTATCAGCCAAGAAGACATCCTAGGAGCACCCTTCCCAAACCCCACTCAGATATCTTAGTCATGAAATAATCTATGAGAAATATTATAAATATTATAACCTATGTATAAATATTATAAATGAAGTGATAAAGAGTTAGCAGTTGCAGACTATATAACTGTCCACCTAGGAAAGCCAAGAGAATCAACCGAAAAATCATTAGAACCAATAGAAAATTCAATAAAGTAGGTGATTATATGATTTACTTACAAAAATCAACAGCTTCTTAAAAACTATACCAGCGATAACCAATTAAAAAATGTAAGGGGAAAAAATTCCACTCATGATGGCAACAAAATCTATAAAATACCTGAAAATAAACTTCGGAAGAAATGAACAAGATTTTCACCAAAGGACATAAAAGATCCAAATAAATAAACAGATATAACAGGTTCCCAAGTGAGAAGATTCAATATTGGAAACATGTCAGTTCTCCTGAAATGTCAGTTCTCTATAAATTTAGTCTAACTCCAGTCAAAACCCATGATTTTTTTAAACTTAGATCTAATGTTAATCTGAAGAGTTCATGCCCAAGAAGAGTGAAGAAATTTTTTTAACGAACAATAATGAGGGCTTCCCTGGTGGTGCAGTGGTTAAGAATCCGCCTGCCAATACAGAGGACATGGGTTCGAGCCCTGGGATCCGGGAAGATCCCACACGCTGTGGAGCAACTAAGCCCGTGTGCCAACACAACTACTGAGCCTACGCTCTAGAGCCCATGAGCCACAACTACTGAGCCCGTGTGCCACAACTGCTGAAGCCTATGTGCCTAAAGCCCGTGCTCCACAATAAGAGAAGCCACCGCAATGAGAAGCCCGCATACCTCAATGAAGAGTAGTCTCCGCTCACCGCAGCTAGAGAAAGCCCGCGTGCAGCAACAGAGACCCAACGCAGCCAAAAATAAATAAATTAATTAATTATTTTTAAAAAAGAAAAATAATGAAATGAGGATTTGCCTTACTATATTAAAACCAACTCAAAGCTATAATTATTAAGCTGGATGGGTACTGGCACAGGAAAAGACAAAAAAAAATCAATGGAACAGAATAGAGTCCAGAAATGAGCTCTCAATAAACAGATACAGATATGGATATATACACATACGCACATACAGAAATGAATTTATCGATATATTTGAATTTACAATAAGCATATAAGTTTGTTTAAAAACATATGACAGGATACATAGCTAACTGTTGATGTGGTTACCTCTAAGAAATAGGATAGGACAATGAAAAGTACTTTTCCCTTCATACACTTTGAATTAAATTTGTTATAAGTCACAAGTACTGCCTCTATAATTTTGAATATTTAAAAAATCAAATATAAACGAATGGGACCTAATCAAACTTACAAGCTTTTGCACAGCAAAGGAAACCATAAACAAAACGAAAAGACAACCTACAGACTGGGAGAAAATATTTGCAAACAATGTGACTGACAAGGGCTTAATTTCCAAAATATACAAACAGTTCATACAACTCAATAATAAAAAAAGAAACAAACAACTCAGTCAAAAAATGGGCAGAAGACCTAAATAGACATTTCTCCAAAGAAGACATACAGATGGCCAATAGGCATGTGAAAAGTTGATCAACATCGCTAACTATTAGAGAAATGCAAATCAAAACTTCAGTGCGGTACCACCTCACACTGGCCATCATTAAAAAGCCTACAAATTACAAATGCTGGAGAGGGTGTGGAGAAAAGGGAACCCTCCTACACTGTTGGTGGGAAATGTAAGATGGTGCAGCCACTATGGAAAACAGTACAGAGGTTCCTCAAAAAACTAAAAACAGAGTTGCCATATGATCCAGCAATCCCACTCCTGGGAATATATCTGGAGAAAACTCTAATTCGAAAAGATACATGCACCCCAATGCTCACAGCAGCACTATTTACAATGGCCAAGACATGGAAGCAACCTAAATGTCCATCGACAGATGAATGGATAAAGAAGATGTGGTGTATATATACACAATGGAATATTACTCAGCCATAAAAAGAATGCAATAATGCCATTTGCAGCAAGATGGATGGACTTAGAGATTATCATACTACGTGAAGAAAGAAAAAGACAAAACCATGATATCACTTTTATGTGGAATCTAAAATATGACACAAATGAACTTATTTGCAAAACAGAAACAGACTCAGAATATATGCTTATGGTTATCAAAGAGGAAAGGGGGTGGGGGAGGGACAAATTAGGAGTTTGGGATTAGCAGATACAAACTACTACATATAAAATAGACAAACAACAAGGTCCCGGGCTTCCCTGGTGGCGCAATGGTTAAGAATCCGCCTGCCAATGCAGGGGACATGGGTTCGAGCCCTGGTCCGGGAAGATCCCACATGCCGCGGAGCAACTAAGCCCGTGTGCCACAACTACTTAGCCTGCACTCTAGAGCCCGCGAGCCACAACTACTGAAGCCCACGTGCCTTGAGCCCGAGCTCCACAACAAGAGAAGCCATGAGAGCCACAACTTGGAGAGCCCGTGAGCCACAACTACTGAGCCCGTGTGCCACAACTGCTGAAGCCTGTGTGCCTAAAGCCCGTGCTCCACAATAAGAGAAGCCACCGCAATGAGAAGCCCGCATACCGCAACGAAGAGTAGCCCCCGCTCGCCGCAACTAGAGAAAAGCCCGCTCACAGCAACAAAGACCCAACTCAGCCAAAAATAAATAAATAAAATAAATAAATTTATAAAAAAACCAAAAAAAAACAAGGTCCCACTGTATAGCACAGGGAACTGTATTCAATATCCTAATAAACCATAATGGAAAAGAATATGAAAAAGAATATATAAGCATTTCTGCATCAAGCCACCATAGATAGCTTTGAATTCTATCTGTGAGCATCTGTGCTTTATCTTGATTTATTTTGTGCATCTGTTAGCAAGATGTGTCCTAAGGTATCAGAAAAGCCTAAGAGAACTTATAAGGGTGTTATGCTCAGCATAAAAATGGATGTAATTAAGCATTTAGATTGTAGTGAACAAAATAAAGATGCGCTTGTTTTGAACGTTCCTGTGTCCACCATTCAAACTATTTACACTCAGAGAGAAAGAATATTGAAAGCTGCCGAAGTTACTACTGGTTCTGCTAGTAGGAAAGGGGTCTCTCTTAACTGGCATCCAGTAATGGATAAATTGGAAAGTCTGCTGCTTGAGTGGATTGATGGGTGTACAAAGCACAGTGTTGCATTAAGTTATCTTATACTTAAGGAGAAATCAGTCTTTTCAAAAAGCTGAAACGGAAAGCACTGGATGGGGAATTCTCTGGTGGTCCAGTGGTTAGGACTCCATGCTCTCACTGCTGAGGGCCCAGGTTCAATCCCTGGTTAGGGAACTGAAATCCCACAAGCAGCACAGCGTGGCCAAAAAAAAAAAAAAAGAAAGCACCGGACAATGGTAATGAAAGTGTTACGAGAGTCAAATTTAACGGTAGTCATGCCACCAAGAAGGGTGGGATAGGGAGGGTGGAAGGGAGACGCAAGAGGGAGGAGATATGGGGATACATGTATATGTATAGCTGATTCACTTTGTTATACAGCAGAAACTAACACAACATTGTAAAGCAATTATACTCCAATAAAGATGTTAAAAAAAAAAAGAAAAAAGAAATAAAGGTAGTCATGGGTGGTTTCATTGGTTTTTGAGGTGAGGGCAGCTTCATAGCTTAAAAGTTACTGGACAGACTGCTCTGGTTGATACTGGAGCTGCTGAAAAGTTCCCAGAAGGTGGCTATTTACATAAGCAAGTGTTTAACTATGGCAAAGCTGTAATTTTTTGGAAAAAATTGCTGAGCAAGACCTTTCAAGAGAAGAAAAGCAGGCTAAGGGACACAAGGCATCAAAGAAGAGGTTTATCCTAATGCCTACTATTGACACCACTGGTGATGCTGTCCTAAGGCCTCAACTAATGTACCATTCAGAAAATCTGAGGGCACTTAAAGGCACTGATAAGAACACACTTCCTGGGCTTCCCTGGTGGCGCAGTGGTTGAGAGTCTGCCTGCCAATGCAGGGGACACGGGTTCGAGCCCTGGTCTGGGAAGATCCCACATGCCGTGGAGCAACTGGGCCCGTGGGCCACAGCTGCTGAGGCTGCGCGTCTGGAGCCTGTGCTCCGCAGCAAGAGAGGCCGCGACAGTGAGAGGCCCGCACACCGCGATGAAGAATGGCCCCCGCTTGCCGCAACTAGAGAAAGCCCTCGCACAGAAACGAAGACCCAACACAGCCAAAAATAAAATTAATTAATTAATTAATTTAAAAAAATTTTTTTAAATGAATGCATATATATGTATACCTGAGTCACTTTGCTGTACAGCAGTAATTAACTGAGTCACTGTGCTGTACAGCAGTAATTAACACAACACTGTAATTCAACTATACTTCAATAAAAAATAAATTAAAAAAAAATTAAGGTTAAGAAGGAAGTACATAGATAAAAGAATACACACCAAGCCGTTGACAGTAATTACCTCTGAAAAGTGGGTTTGGAAAGGGTATTTTTCACGATGTATTTGTATATTTAACTTTAATATTTGTACTCATGCAAGTAATAAATGTACAAAGTTTTCAAAGTGAAATAGAAATTGGAGACTTGCATTTCCAGTAGCACAAAGGACATGTACTCTGTCCAATCCTCCCACAAAAACAACGAGAAATTTAAGGTATAAACAGCCTGCCTACAAAAAGCAGGTGGTTCTTGGAAAGATTTTTCTTTCCTTTTAAAAGGGGACTGAAGTGGCTGCTCCCAGCCCTTCCCCCCTCCTTCTGTCCTGAATGCAGATGTGACATCTGAACTGCCACAGCCATACTGTGACTTCAACCTAAAGCTCTGGCAGACACATGACCGTCAGTCAGTCAACGAATTTACCCATTTGTTCAACAGATATGACAATGAGAATGGCGAACTAATCACCTATTTTATTTCTGACTTTTCCATTAAGGAAAAAGATTTTCAAATAAAGAGGTAGAACAAACAGCCTAAACAGGAAACTGATGTCCAGAAGTGGATGACATACAAAGAAGCAAGTACTAGCTTAAAATAAGCCAAAACGTCCAAGACAAGGAGGAGTACAACATCTCGATATTCGGAAAGAGATGAAATTTCAAACTCACTGCGAGGACAAAAGCTTGACAACACATTCTAGTGGTGAGGTTGTGGGGAGAACGCCCATACATTGCTGCTGGCAGGAGGGATTTGGCAGTATCTAACAAAATCATACATGCTTCTACCCTTTAACCCAATGATCTCACTTCTAAGAAACTATCCCAAAGATACACTGACAGAAATACAAAAAGACTTATGCACGTGGCTACTTATTGCAGCACTATTTGTAATATAAGAGAAAAAAACCCTTCAGTAAGAAATGAATAAACTCTGGTGTATTCACAAAATAGAGGATTATGCAGCCATAAAAAGGAATGAGGGGGCTTCCCTGGTGGTGCAGCGGTAAAGAATCCGCCTTACAATGCAGGGGACGCGGGTTCAATCCCTGGTCTGGGAACTAAAATCCCACATGCCGCGGGGCAACTAAACCCGCACGCCGTAACTACTGAGCTTGCGCGCCTCAACTAGAGCCCGCGTGCCGCAAACTACAGAGCCCACGTACCCTGGAGCCCGTGTGCCACAACTAGAGAGAGAAAACACGCATACCACGACTACAGAGAAGCCTGCACACCACGACGAAAGATCCCACGTGCCTCAGCAAGGATCCCGCGTGCGCAAATAAGACCTGACGCAACCAAAAATAAATAAAATAAATAAATAATAAAGATAAATAAATCTTAAAAGGAATGAGCTCTCTCCCTCTCTTCCTTTCTGAATAATTTAATCTAAAAGCCATTAGGCTTTAGGGGCCAAGCAAGGTAGGCACATATATCTGGAGTGAAGAGGGGGAGGAGCATCAGGCCATCATGATAAGTCTGGGGGTATGGCTGGAGGTGATAAGGGACTGACCAAATAAGTAAATATACTGAGGCTAACAGGAGCCAGATTTCTCAATGATGGAGAAGTGAATTGAAAATGTGGAAAAAGAAAAACTAGAATAAATCTTTTGGGTTGTATTGGAATTGAAGGTATCAGTGTGAACTGATGGTTTTCAATATATACACATACAAAAATATAAAAATAACTATAGATGTGGACAATGTATGTGTGCTTTTGTGTATGTACATGCTTGTAAGCCCTAGCTCTGTCCACTGAAAGGGCCCGGCAGCAAGCATATCCCAGTAGCAATGAGCACACCTAGCACCTAGATCTTGGTTTTTAAATACTATTCTCCACTATGTAATAGGAACCAGGGGTCCCTGGAAGAATGGCTGATTCCAGGGCTGAGGCAGAGAAGGCACTATCAAGATAAGCCTGAAAGTAGGAAAGTGCTCAGAGTGCCATGTGAAAAGGAAAATGCAGTCAGCTTGAGGGGCTCCTAATGGCCAGGTCTGGGGCAATTTAGACTGATAATAACAGATTATGACCCATTAAATAAGAATTTAATAAATGAGGAGAGGAAAAAGCTCTCCCTTAGAGTGGAATGAGTGTAGAATAATGTAATTAGAAAATCACCATTTAGCAATCATTTTAGTAATAATTCAGCTAAGAAACATCAAAGGATGCTAAAATTAATAAGTAATATTTTGAGAAATGGGATATTATATCATCTTAAAGTATCTCCCCACAAGATAATTATTAATTACAGAGAGGAAAAGAGTAATTTTACAAGGCAGAAATCTGATAGACACCACCATAGACTAGCTGAAGGATATATGGGAGTACTTGTAATATTTTTGCAACTTATTTGTAAGTCTGAAATTATTTCAAAATTAAAAGTTAAAAAAGAGGGCTTCCCTGGTGGCACAGTGGTTGAGAATCTGCCTGCCAATGCAGGGGACACGGGTTCGAGCCCTGGTCTGGGAAGATCCCACATGCCACGGAGCAACTGGGCCCGTGAGCCACAACTACTGAGCCTGCGCATCTGGACCCTGTGCTCCGCAACAGGAGAGGCCACAATAGTGAGAGGTCCGCACACCGCGATGAAGAGTGGCCCCCGCTCGCCGCAACTAGAGGAAACCCCTCGCACAGAAACGAAGACCCAATGAACACAGCCAAAAATACATAAATAAATAAATTTATTTTTTTTTTAAAAAGTTAAAAAAGAAAAAAACTTAAATCAAATGCACAAATAAATGTTCAAATAAACATCAAATGAGATTATGCAGCCAATTAAGATGTTGTTTATGAAACAATTTTAATGACATGGAAAAATGCTTATGCTATAGTAATGAAAAAAGTTGATACAAGTATCATATACTCAACTATTAAAAAAGAAAGAAAGAAAGAAAGAAAAAGACCAGAATAAAAACATAAGAACACTAACAGATGAGTGCAGAGAATTTTTCTGGCTGCGGGAGGGTACCTGGCCTCCCTGCACAGCCATAAAAAAAAAGCACGCAGGTAAAGAGCTACAAGTGCTCACAGCAAACTCTCTTCAGCATGTAGAGGGAATGCAGCAGCTGGACTCATTCCCTCCTCATGCATTCATCTTATCTCAGAGAAGGATATGTCTCTCTTCTGTTCAAAACTAATGTAACAAACACCAAGTGCCAGGGATTATGCAAGGCACAGAGGACACTAAGACAATCAGATTTAGACCCTGCCCTAGAGGAGTCTGACTTCTCAACTCTCCATTCATTCTTCCACCCACCACAATCTGATCTGGCTTCCAATCCTACCTGTTGCCCAACTCTAGACACAATTAATATAATTTGTACACATTCCAAAAAGTAATATATACTAAAGACATAATGTGTGTGTGTGTGTTTGTGCGTATGTATAGAGAGAAAGATAGAGAGACAGAGGAGGGGGGACAGAGGAGAGGAGCGGGAGGGGGAGGGGGAAAGAGAGAGGGAGAGAGGGAGAGGAGAGAGAAAGAGAGACAGAGGGAGGGAGAGAGAGAGGGAGCGCACGAGCAATTTTAAATGGCGAGAGAACCTTGGGGTGCTGTCTCAGGCTTTTTATATTCTCATTCCACAGATATCCCCAAGGCAATCTCATTCCACTTCCATGACTACAATTACCATCCTTAACCCAAATTTTATATATTCCATCCAGATACTTCTCCTAAGTTCCATGTCCATTTATTTAACTTTTTTGGGGGGGGGAGCCTTACCGTGCAGCTTGCAGAATCTCAGTTTCCCAACCAGGGGCTGAACCCAGGCCCCGGCACTGAAAGCCCAGAATCCTAACACCAGGCCACCAGGGAACTCCCTCCATTTATTTAATTTCTGTATCATCATCTAGATGTTTTACAGATGTCTCAGACTTCCCAAAAAAACCTCCTCTTTCTCCAGTATTCACTATCTCAATAAAAGGCAACACCTTCACAAGTGCTTCTGTCAAAAACCTGGAAATTATCCTTGACACTACCCTCCTTCTCACTCTCACCCTCCATATATAATCAGTCATCCAGCCCTGTGAGTTTTACCTCTTAAATACTTCTTAAATCCATCCGTCCCTCTATCTCCACTGCTACCATCGTATTTCAAGTCACTATAACCCTTTGTTTGGGCTACAACTATAACCTCCTAATAAGCCTCCCATGTCCATTCTTTTGTGTGTGATAAATTTGACATGTTACATTTCGTAAATTTAAGGTGTATAGCGTGTTACTTTGATATATTTATATACTGTAACATGACTGCCATTTAAGCAATATTTATCACATTACATTATAGTACAATATTATTGTCTATATTCATTATACTGTATGTTAGATCTCTATGGCTTGTTTACTACTTGCTACAAGTTTCTACCCTTAACCATCATCAGACTTATTCCCCCATCCCTCAACCTCTGGTAACCTCCATTTACTCTGCTTTTGTACAGGTTTGTTTTTCAGATTCCACATATAAGTGATATTGTGCAGTACTTGTCCTTCCCTGACTTATCTCACTTAACATAATGTGCTCAAGGTCCATCCCTGTTGTCAAAAATGGCAGGATAGCCTCCTTTCTCATGGCTGAATAAATATTCTATTGTGTATACGTACCACATCTTTTTTTATCCATTTATCTATTGATGGGCATTTGGGTTGTTTCCATATCTTGGCTATTATGAATAACGCTGTGATAAACAGGTGTGTATGTATATTTCATCCTGTTTTCATTTCCTTTGGGTACTTCCATATTCATTCTTGATCCTCTTCAATTCATTCTCCGCATAGCAGCCAATGTGGATCTATTTTATTCCCAGATTTAAACTTTGTAAATTTCCCACTGTCTTTAGGGTAAAGTCCCAAACCCCTTAACAGGGCCTATAAGATTCTGCATGATCTGGCCCCTGCCCACATCTCCTCCCATCTCTCTTACCATCTCTTACCACCTTACCTCTGTGAGTCTGCAACAATGAACGTCTTTCAGTGTTTTGAACTTGTCATGCTGTCTCCTAATGCCAGGCTGAAACCTTGACCTTACCACTTCACCTAACCAACTGCCACTCTGCCTTTAAGTCTCAGCTTAAAAGTTAATTCCACAGGGAAACCTTACCCGTCTCCACACTTTAGGTTAGGTCTCCCTATTAGAAATTCCCACAGCACCCGTATATCCCCATCCATTACATAATGCATTTATACTCAGGAGTATTTACAGTAATTTGCTTAAAATTTTATTCTGGCTAATCTAGGCAGTGAACAGGTCTATTTTATTCACCATTGCATCCCTGGTAGGTATTCAAAAACTATCTGCTCACTGACCAAATGTTCAGTCACTTATAGTCTGCTCAAAAAAAGGTACAAAAGGTACATAAAACTAGGTTATTTTAATTAACCATAAAAGAAAATTACAAAAAAATTTGAACTCACTGAAACAAAGTACACCAAACTCCTGTCACTTCTAAAACATCCTACAATGTGGTTATTTTCTAAACTATACTTGGCAACAATTTTTAGTCTGAAATGTTAGAATTTTGCTGACCTTCAAATAGCAGCCATAATGAATATGAACTCAATTATGACAAAATTACACAGAGCAAAAGCCACAAAGTATTTCCTGAACATGTCTCCTGTGAATACTTTTGAGGCAAGCTAATTAGAAGCTATTACGTACTATTTATTACCCAGCTTCCTGAACAAGTTACTGAAAAGATCAATTTTTTAAAATGGTTTTGCTGAATGTACACCTCCTTTTCAGACTTTATGCATGACTAAGCAGATTTAAGTAGTTAATTAACATGCAATATATTACATTATTCTCTGCAGAAGAATTGTGTATTTTCTAATTGCAAGTCAATGCAAGGGATAAAATAATTAATATTGCTAATATTCACACAGTACTTACTGCAGACTAGCCACAGTTCTAAAAGTTCTATATGCTTTAATTCACTGAATCTTCTCAACAATCCTACGAGGTTATCATTATCATTATATAGAGAATAAACTGAGGCACAGAGAGAGAAAATTATCTTATCTAAGATCATAGAGCTAGTAAGTGGCAGACTGAGGATTCAAATCCAAATGATCTGACTTCAGTCATGTAATTTTTTTCATTTGAAGAGGCTATATGGTACAGAACAAAAATGAAACAGAACCAGTGAAGAATCTAAACAAAAATGGAAGAAAGGAAGGGGGAGGGTCAAGGGGAAGTGTGGTAAATGAAGAGCACACAACAGAAAAAACTTTGTCACAGGATGGATACATATCATTAACAAAGGTTCTACCAGCCCCACGCCCACTCCCAAAAGGCTCTATAAAACAAGAGGTAACTAAGAGCCAAAATTAAAGGGAGAGCCTCAGGGAAAAAATAGTGAAACAATATTTTTTAAGTAAAATTAGCACTCAGGAAAAGTGAAGAAAGAAAACTAACACCACCACAAAAACAAAAGCCTCAATGAAAGAGAACAATTAAGAACTGCTGAAAACACAATAAGTCATGAAGGCCATGCGGGATAAAAAATGAGGAAGATAAAATGAAAAAGAATAAAAAGTTTAAAAGGATTACCAAAACAAACCCAAACAAAAAACAAAAACAAAAATACAATAGTTGCCATAGGAGATCCAGCACAGGTATGACTGGTGTCTGAAAAAGAGAACCAAGCATACAGAACAAAAAAAAAGATATGCAAAAATGGATAATCAGAGAGAACTGGGCTGAGGGCAAGTTGGCCCAAAAATACAGAGTCCCAGCTTCTCTGAGCCCCAATAACCAAGGTGGCAAGGATAACCTGAAGATCTGCAAAGGGAATTAAAAAGCTAAGGGTATGCTGAGGTTCAGATTACCCACTGTGTGGATTACAGACTTATTGCCTCTTAGCTCCAAATTCATCCTTTTTGCTTGCTCCGTGAAAATGGATCTGGGCCCTTTAAATATTTTCCTTTTGCTAGTTGACATGATGTCAAGCTTTGTCACTAGAGGGTGCTGGAAAGCCATGGCTTCTGGGTTCTAGTGTGTTCCAGTGTGTTCCTCTCGGTAGGCTCCTGCAGCACACAGGACTTTTCCAGTGGACAGCAGTCAGCAGTGAGCAGCAGCCAACAGCTGCCCTCAGCACTTCTCTTGGGCAGTTTTGTAGCAGAGTACCTCTGGTGAGACGTCTCTCTGTAAACAGCTTTCCCCAGTACCCAAGACGGCAGATTTCTGGCAAGTTCCACCATGCAGCATCACAGTGGCTCATCTGCAATCCAGTGAGCCACTGTCATGTCCACTACACCAAAGTCTGAATCTCAGCCTGTGGTGGGTGTGAGGCAGGTTGGGGGGCTCTTTGTTGAGCGCTCTAGCTCATCCCTGAGGTGGCGGCTGCTCCTTGGATCTGTTTCTATATTCTCTAGAGTTCTCTTTACTTCTTTTTGACAGCGTTATTGAGATATCATTCGCACACTATACAATTCACCCATTCAAAGTATACCTTTCGATGGCTTTTAGTATTTTCAGAGTTGTGCAAACATGACCACAATCAATTTTAGAACATTTCTATTACCCCGAAATGATTCCCCACACCCCTTAGCTGTCATCCCCTACAAACCTCCAGCCCTAAGCAACCACTAAACTACTTTGTTCTATAGACCAGGCAAATGTCTATAGATATTTCATATAAATGGAATCAAACAATATGTGGTCCTTTGTGACAGGCTTCTTTCACTTAGCACAATGTTTTTAAGGTTTGTGTACATCAGTACTTCATTGCTTTTTATTGCCAAATAACATTCCATTATATGGACCATCTTTTATTTATCCATTTGTCAGTTGATGGACATGTGGGCTGTTTCCACCTTTTGGCTGAATAATGCTGCAATGCATATTCATGTACAAATTTTTATAGGGACATAAGTTCTAATTTCTCTTGGGTATATACGTAGGAGTGAAATATACCCAGGTCATACAGTAACTCTATGTTTAATTACTTGAGGAAATGCCACTGTTTTCCCACCAGTGTATGAGAGCTCTGATTTCTCCACACCTGTGCCAACACTCCTTATTATCTGTCTTTTTGATTATAGCCATCCTAGTGGGTGGGTAGGAAGCGGTATCTCATTGTGGTTTTGATTTGCATTCCCCTGATGGCTAATGATGTTGAGCATCTTTCCAAGTGCTTATTTCTTTACTACTTATTAGCTAATCTCATGTTACTCCAATTCAGTTAAAGTTAATAATCCTTACATTAAACTCTACCTGCTGAAAGTACCACGTGATTGGACCTAGACTTGTGTAACACGGGCAGTCAGTGACTTTCTGAGTACAAATTAGATATCTACACCAAGGTTTTAAAAATGGAAGGCAGAAGAGTAAAACTGAAAAGATTTTGTCCCTGGTTAGATGTTCCCTTTATTAGTAGCTGAGAAAAAAGCCTAGGGGAGAGGGGTAAAAATCCAAGGAAACAGAACTTCCAGTTTTGCATGTTTTAGTTCATTTCTGTTTTTACAAACACACAAAAAAAAGCCTTTCTGAATAAGAGCTGTTAATGCTTGGTTTTATTGGGTTTCTGATTATTTGTTTTAATGGTATGTTCAGAGGACAAGCTTCTAGACATAATTCTTTGTTTGGAAAAGTTGACTCCAATCAGTCTTGAGAAAATTCAACTGGAATATTTGAAAAGATGACCTTGCTTTGGGCCAGCTGAGATAAAATGGTGGGGACTGGTGTTGAAGGTGGTTGGGAGATGGCAGTATGTCCAGAAAACTGGAAACAGAAGGTTGCAGCACAAAAGCAGTCAAGAACAATACTTAAACATGGACATGGCTGTGTTCCAATAAAACCTGCAGGCCTGTCTGCTGGCCCCTGCTATGCATGGTATATAGACACACAACATGTAGCAAAACCACAAGAGCATAAAAACATGAATGGGAATTTTAGAACTTTAAATGCAAGATAGTGTTTTCTCTGGTGAAGGACGGAGGAGACCAGGGAAAAATACATGAGGCTTTTACTGGAACTGTAATGTTCTGTTTCTTAAAAAAAAACAAAAACAAAAACTGACGTAATATGGCATATTAAGATTTGGTGATGGGTATCATCATATTGTTCTGTTCCTGTATGTGTAAAATACATCATTAGAAAACACAAGATAAATGTTCCCTTTCATTGCTATTATGTCTCTGAGACTTCAGATGTCTTAGGCCTATGTAGTAGTTCCACATTGTTTATCTGCTCATATCCTTTTTTAAAAAGGGCAAGGAAAAAAATATAATATTGCAGAATAACTATGCTGGAACCACGATGGAAGCTATGCCATCTTATCAGTCCAGGCAGAAGCCATTATTACACACTTGAGTATAGCAGTAGGAACACAGTGTGGTACCTGCCCTCGAGAACAGTGTGATGCATGCAGTTAAACAGGTACAGACATTATGAGGTGGTGGAAATTTATAACTGTCTGTGAGGTTTCAGAAAAGCTTCAGTGAAGAAGCTGAAGCAGTAAAAAGGTAGAGAGGCTTCAGATGCCATGCTAAGGGGTCGGAAATTTATCCCACTGGCAATGGAGAACCAGTGAAGGGAGTAAGTAAATGACATAGTCATACCTGTATTTTAGAAAGATCACTTGAGTCGCAATACAGAGGACAGCCTGGAAAAGGCCAAGCAAGAGCAAGAAGAGGGTGTTGTAACAGCCCAGGCCATTCACTGTCAGAGAGAACAGACATCTCAAAGGCACACAAAGATTCACCAAGGTAACAAAAGAAAACACCAGTACTCCTGTTTATAAACTTTTCTGATATTTAATTTCAGTGGACACTGGCCTCCTCAAACAATCCCTATGTCAGACATCTTGGGGCATATGAGGTTCAGGAAGAAGCCTCAAAAAGTGTGAAAGTTCCAGAGCATGGGGGGTAATGGTACCATTACTTACCATTTGCTTCGGGATGCAGTGCAGTTTATGCATTAAGTGATAACAATGTGGTTAATTTCATAAAAATTGGATCCTATTTTAAATAAATAGGATCATAACTAAACCTGACAATGAGATGGTGAGTAACCATGAAGCTCTTGTGCCTCAAAGAAGTTCTCTGGTTATCATCTGGCCAAGCATGTATAAGACTTCCAGAACTTAAAGAGCAGTTGTATATTCTTCTTTTACAAACATACTGGTGTTCCAAGTTTGCTAAACTTTTCTGGGGTGGCAAATGTCTGTTAATAGTATGGCACCTAGAAGATTTTCCAAAAATACACACATCTGTCCTTTCAAGGTGAAGAACATGTCTTCACAAAAGCTAGAAACTAGTTTTGTTTGTTTGTTTGTTTTTAAAGAAAATACGTTGAGTGCATTTTGAAAACAGATGTTTGGCAGTGTTTCCATCCTTATGTTATTTTGTTGCCAAAAAGATGTAAAAGTGTCATTTATAAAAACTCTCATATCTACATGCCAGCAGTTCTCAAACTGTGGTCCAAGGACTCCAGGCAGTCCCCAATACCCTTTCAGTGGATCTGAAACAGGAGGGAAGGGGGCAGGGCACAACCTCTGAAAGAATGACATAGCCCTAGAACATGACATAAACTGATTAGAACCAAATGGGTCCAAGATGGCGGACAAGTCGACTTCCACTAGACCTTGAGCCTCAGTATACACTCACTGTAACACATCAGCAAGCTAAATGACACACCCACAGGCGCCATGACAGTTCCAAGACCAACCACAAGGATTAAAAAGTGGGCGGTGGCCCAATTCCTGGAAATCCCTTCCCCTTCCTGAAATAGCTGGAATACTCCTCCCACTCATTAGCCTATGAAATTACCCACCCCTATAAAAACTGACAACCCCATACCCTGGTGCCTTTCTCACCTTCTGAGATGGCCCACACTCTGTCTGTGGAGTGTTTCCCTCTAAATAAACCCACTTCTTACCTATCACTTTGTCTCTCACTGAATTCTTTCTGCGATGAGACATCAAGAACCTGAGTTTCATTAAGTCCTGAAACCAGTGTGTAATCTCAGTTGGAAGACTGTGGATTCTGGCTGGGTTCGAGTCCTGGCCGCGTGGGTTCGAGTACCAGCCGCATGAGTTCAAGTCCCAATCTGGGTTTAGGCTGGGTTTGAGTCCCAGCACGTGGGTTCAAGTCTCAATCTGAGGTGCACAGTTTCAGATCCACGAGTTTAAAACTGTTTTCACAGTAATTCTCAGACATTATTTGCCCTGTTCACTCTTTTTCTCTCACCAAGGGTCCAGCACAGTTTTCCAGAGGCTACATAACATATGATGACATGTGACTATATCACTGTCCTCACAGCTAATGGAATGCGTGCTTGTGTATTCCTGTGACTTAAAATTTTCTCAGTAATTTTTAATATATTAAATATCAATAGACAAAACCCATAAAATGAAAGTTCTTTGGGGTTTCAATAATTTTTATAACTTATAAAGGGGTCCTGAGATCAAAAACTCTGAAAATCACTGCCATATACTTTGAAAACTTAGGAACAGAATATTCTAACCTGTTTAACATATTTCAAACACAAGGTTTCTGTGGGTTTTAAGTCATGTCAAAAACACATAAACATGCCATCTTTCCATTATTTTGTAAAGAAAACTAACATCAAGGAAAAGGGGAATTTACTGACATATAGACAAATAATGATAAGACAAGGCAGTAGATAACATTTAATCAGAATAACATAAGTTGTGCAGAAGTTCACAGGGAAGGAACTCCTGTCAACCAGGATGACCAGGCGGAACCTAAAGGAGAACAAATTGGAATTAAAGCCCCATTATCATCTTTACAAACATTTCAGAAGAAGACTGAGGAGGAGCAAAATGTCAGGGGGACACAGTCAACAACGATGATGACACGCTGAAGGAGAAGTGCATACATTTTAGCAGCCCAAGCAGTGAGCACATTATAACATCAGTGACAAGAGTGTATGCACACGTGCATGTGTCACTTCTGGGTGAGGGCTGGGAACGGCTGAATGACCATATATAATTTGTTGACATTTAAAGAATGTTTAAATTGGTATGATATTCATATCAACCAACTCTTCCCTTCTTGATCTCAGGATAATTCTCTCATGCCCAACCCGCCCAGACCATCATCACTGTTGCGCAGTGGTTAAGAATCTGCCTGCCAATGCAGGGGACACTGGATCGAGCCCTGGTCCGGGAAGATCCCACATGCTGCGGAGCAACTAAGCCCGTGCGCCACAACTACTGAGCCTGCACTCTAGAGCCCACAAGCCACAACTACTGAGCCCACGTGCCACAACTACTGAAGCCCGCGCACCTAGAGCCTGTGCTCTGCAACAAGAGAAGCCACCGCAATGAGAAGCCCACGCACCGCAATGAAGAGTAGCCCCCGCTCACCACAACTAGAGAAAGCCCACGCACAGCAACAAAGACCCAACACAGCCAAAAATAAAAAAATAAATTAAAAAAAAGGATGTATAAATAAAACCACAGTGTTGGCAGATGATTTTAGGCTAACGATCACCTACTGTGAACCAGGGAATATACTAAGCATTAAGAATCTTAAAACTGGGACTTCCCTGGTGGTCCAGTGAAAAAATCCACCTTCCAATGCAGGGGACATGGGTTCGATCCCTGGTCAGGGAACTAAGATCCCACATGCCGTGGAGCAACTAAGCCCGAGCCCATGCACCACAACTACAGAGCCCACGCGCCACAACAAAAGATCCCAGCATGCTGCAACTAAGACCCGACGCAGCCAAAAATTACTTACTTACTTAATTAATTAATTTTTAAAAATCTTAAAACTATTATTTTTATGATAAGAGGTCCCTTATGTATCTAATAGTACAGGAGCAGGCTTTTTACATCTATTTGCTCAAATTCTCAGAACCTTGCAAGGTAGGTATTTTAATCCCCAATTTACCAATTTGAAAACTGAGAGTACACAAGAGGTTCTGAAGCCTGCCCAAGGCCACACCTTAGAAACTGGTGAAGCCATGATGAAAATCTTGGTCTGCTGACTCTCCTCTACCCCCAGGCAGGAGATGGACACACCCTTCCTATTACTGCAGTAGCCTAAATGGTAACCTTCCCTCCAGCCTCACCTCATTCTAAGCTCTCTTCATCCATAATATTTTATGACCCTGTAGCAGACATGGCACTACGGTTGCAAACCTCAGAACTTCCCATGTCAGGGAAACAGGACATTCACTCCTCTGCTGCCTCCACACACACTGATCTTCCTAAAAGGCAAAGCTGATAAAGTCATTTCCTACCTTTAAACCCTTCAGTGGTTCCTCCTCCTCATCACAATAAACTCCTGAACTCACAAGCCTTCAGTCTAACTTCTGCAGCCTCCACACACTCCCCAAACATACCCTATTCCCTGCCTTTCAAGCATCTTCAGGATGCAGCCACACTCTCTTGTGTTTCTAGGCCATTATACACATTGTTTCCTGCCTGAAAAGCCTTTTAAACCCACATCTACCCAGCTACTAACTAGTGATCCAAGACTTAGGTAGGTGTGAGCTTCTCTGGAAAACCATTATTTACATTCCCTGTGTGACATCAGATTCTTTTTAGGAGATCCCACAGGACCCTCAAACATAGCCCGTTACAATGTATTCTAACTGCCAGTTCACTGGTTTCTGGTCCTACCAGACTAAAGGCTCTTTGAGGCCCGAGATATGCCTTTTGTATTTGTAATGCCATAACCCAGCACAGAGGTTAGCAGAGAGCTCATGCTCAATAGCTACTTGTGGGATGACTAGAGGGCCTAGTACAGTGGAAGACCCAGACACATATACAACCAAGCAAAATAAAATAGGATAAATGTGAAAATAAAAAAGGTGTGACAGGATGCCAAGCAAGTGGAAAAAGGTAGGAAAATCTGGGGAAATCCTGAGATTTCCTTACCTGATTTCTCAAAGTTTCTTCAAATCCTGATGCTGCTGCTATAATCATAATCATCAGTCCTTACCTTGAACTAGGTACTGGGCAAAGCACTTTACATAAAGTGAACTCATAACCACCCTATGCATTTCACTGATGATGCAACTCGGACTCCAGAATCAGACACTTGCTCAATGTTAGACAATCAATGGCAGAAGCAAGACTTCAACCCAGTTTTCACTTTCTTTGTTAAAAGTGAAATCTCCTCCCCAAACGCCAAAGTTTTACAGCCTCAATTAAACCCAATTAAACCAGTAAGGTTGAACTAGGATCCTTTTTATTTTAACCATTCAAGTGAAAATGTACCTTGAGTTATTACACACTTCCTTGCTTTTTAAATTGTGTATCTTGAATACAATTTAACTTTCTGTGGATGCCTCAGGACTATTTCTGTGTTCATCACTGAGGGTGCTGTAAAATAGTGATGCCCTCAGGAATGACCGTGCCATGACTGGAAAATCACTGATTGCCCTCGTACCAACAGCCTCGGCCTGTTACATTACAAGCATTACTGTGCTTGTAATGGAGTTCTGACTTCCCAATCCACCCTCATTCCATGCCTAGTTAGAGCGATTATTTCTTGCTACTGTCAATGTGTTTCTCTCTAGTAGCCCATCTGATTTCGCTACCTCTAATCTTCCATGGGCCGTGATACTCAAAGAAGATGTAGCAGTCATTACTGCTGTTCAACAGTTACTTCTGGCTCTTTGCTTTCCAGGCACATGCTAAGACAGCAATTCCTTGCCCTTCTTTAAAGTTAGGCATGGCCATATGACTTGCTTTAGCCAATGATATGGAAATGAAAGTGACAGGTGCCACTTCAGGATGGAAACTTGAAAGTCCAGTGTCCCTTGATCACCATCTTCCACTCCATCAAAATGATCATGGAAACACCATATTAAGATGGAGTTTCCATCAGCATGGGTCCCTGAGTGACTGAGAGGAGGAGAGTTACCTGTGCATCATGCTGGACATGTGGCATGAATGTCCACTTTTGTTCTGTTAAGCCACTGAAGTCTTAAGGGTTTTTGTTAATGAAGCCTAATCCAAGCTATACAGACCAATACACCAGCTCTCTCAGTAATAAATTATCTCACGTAAGTAACTTCATTTACAGATTTTATGATGGCCATTTTGTTTGCACAAAGAATTTTCTTTGCATCTATCCTGGTTCAAAGCTATGTTCAATATAAAATATATTTGCCAAGTACCTCCTATGTACAAAACACTGTGCTAGATAATGAAGAAGATGGCTCATGGCTTAAAAAAGCTTCAGTCTTAGGTTGGCAATTGGGGCAAAAAGGCAGATTCTAGTGTTATAATGGTTTAAAGGAGAAACAAGCCCCATCTAGATAGGGAGAAAAGTATAGAAAAGCTTCACAAAGAGAGTTCCAATCAAATGGCCCTGAAACATGGGTGAGAACCAACAATTAGAGATTCAAGGGGGTCATTTAGGATAGAAAAAGCAACATGAGAAAAGACAGGGAGCACGACAGCAACAAAGAGCAAATAGTTCCACAAACTTGGAAAATATAATAAAATCTCAGGGAATGGCAAGAAATGAGTTTACCCATATTGCCCAGGCTAGGCTGGTCTGTGCTTAATTCAACAGACGGTAGGAAGCCATTAAAAGTCTAGGCTGGGGCTTTCCTGGTGGCGCAGTGGTTAAGAATCCACCTGCCAATGCAGGGGACACGGGTTCGAGTCCTGGTCCGGGAAGATCCCCCATGCCGCGGAGCAACTAAGCCCGTGCGCCACAACTACTGAGCCTGTGCTCTAGAGCCCGCGAGCCACAACTACTGAAGCCCGCGCGCCTAGAGCCCGTGCTCTGCAACGAGAAGCCACCGCAATGAGAAGCCCGCGCACCACAACGAAGAGTAGACCCTGCTCGCTGCAACTAGAGAAAGCCTGCGCGCAGCCCGCACATAACAACAAAGACCCAACTCAGCCAAAAAAAATAAATAAAAGTCTAGGCTGGGGAATTGAGATACCTGCAAGTGATGACAGTACACAAGACAGATGGAAGGGGTGGGGGGGGGGGGGAAGCTAGGGGGTTTCTGCAGTAATTCGAGGGAATGGCCCCAAATCAGTGTGATGACAGTGGGAACAGAAAGAAGTTAGACATAGTGTGGAGGCAGTAGCAACAAGACCTGGCAACCAACTTAATACAAGGGGGAAAAAAAAGAAAGGCAAGAATGATTCTTGAGGTGCAGATCCTGGGTAGCTGAGAGGACCATTATTCTAAATAGCTAAGGTTACTCAGAAAAGTGACAAGGGCAAATAAAGTGCTGCTGTCTATTTCTCTAATAGCTAGCTCCAGTTTCATCTGAAGTACTACTACTTGTTTACCCTTTGCTCCACCCAGGACAAAGTTACTTCCTGATTTGATGCCATCAACCTGCCTTTTTTGTATAACCTCATCTCCCACTTTTTCTAATAAGAACCCCCTGGAACTACCCATGAGAGTTTTGGGTTCTCCCCTGCCACCTTTCCCATCCTCACTTTCTCATTTCCTCACTTCTCCTTCCTCTTCATCACCCAGGCCTACCCATTCATGGCTCAACTCAAGCCTCAGCTCTCCTGTGAAACCTTCCTCAAACACATGGATTTCTCCTTTTCTAGAATTTTCATAGACCTACTATCTTAGAATTCTAGAGACCATTTCATTAGTGATCATTTTCTTGTGTGCCCTTTATCCCCACAACCATCTCATAGGCCCATGAGAACAAGTCTCATACAATACAGGTCGTGAGGTCCCCACAGTTGCACTGCCTTGCACACAATATGTACTCGATAGACACTTTACTGATGATCCAAAGTCACTTAGTCTCTAAGAATATGCACAACTTCTTTTCTCATTAATAATTTACTTTTATTAAACTCTGATTAGACATTTAGACATGTGAAATAGGGAGATTCATCACTTAATACTTCAAAATATCCTTGAGTTAAGAATCTTTAATCTTAGGAGCTGCTATTGCCTTAAGAGATTATTTGAAAATACTATTTCGGTCATAAATTTTTGTGACAGCTTCCTTTTAATCCTTTTGACTTGAAGGTATACCCAACAGTTAAATGATCATCACTCGAAGGTGATTCTGACTTAGAAATAACCTAATTTTCCAGGAGGTCTATTTATTTTCTTGAAACCAGTAAGTGCTTTTTTTCTACCTTCCTGTTCAACTAGCTATAGTATAGTTAATTCAAAGTGTATCCATAGAAAAGTTTGTAAGCTTTTGTTGTTTTTTTTGTTTTGTTTTGTTTTTGTTTTTAACAAAATAACACTGCCTTCATTGGTCCCGCTCTCAATTAATTGCACTGAGTCAGTTCACACGTTTCTCTCCTTCCTCCTATGTGCGGGAAACACAAACATAAGTGAGGTCTATTAAGGAATCATAAAAACGAACACTGTTGCAAAAAGGAACTCAAAATGTTCGTGGGAGACTATCCTAATCAAACCTGCTCTCATCACTAAGTCATTTCCTCCTGCAAACAAAATCACAGGGCAAACAATGGGGAGAAGTGCCAGAGAAAAGGAAGCAAGAGGCGTACTTTGTCAGTAAAATAGACCTCAGTCCCCGGAACATCTGGCGGCTGGTAGAGCAATAAGCAATGACAGCCACTACCCGTACGCTGCTGATTCTCACTCAGGTTTTCCACTTTTCCTCCCTCTTCCCATAGCGAAGGCCCGCCTGACCAGGTCCTTCCTCTGCGCCAAGGTGCGCAGCGCTGCGGGGTCTCGCGCGCAGGTGACCTCAGACTGCTCGGCCCAGGTCCAGCCGTCCTCTCCCCCGAGGCCTGGCAGCCCCTACCCAGGCGAGGTCTCCCAGGGACCGGACTCCCGGCCCGAGCCCCCAGTCCGAGCCAGACCTCGTTATTCGGAGACTGCTGGGCCGCGCCCGACCCTTCCTTCCCCAGCACCAGCACGCGCGGGCTCCGCACCCCACCAACCCGGCGACCGCGAGCGGCGGGGGAGGGGAGGGGCGGCGGCGACCGTTAGCCGTGGTGACTGCCCGCCCCGACGCGCGCAAGACCGGTCCTTACCGCAGCGGAGAGGGAGGCAGGGGGGAGGCGGTGCCCGGCCCGATGCTGCCGGGAAGGCGGGGGCGACGGCGAATGCGGCGGCGGCAGCCGCGGGGGACCCCGGCGGGCGCCCAAGTCGCGGTGGGCCGCCTGGGCGCCGCCATAGTGGGGACGCAGCGGCGGGCGGAGCGCGCGGCCGCGACCCCGACTCGTGGACGACGGGACCACCAATCCCACTCTCCGCCTCAGCGCCCTCACCGGGGGTTGGGCATCCGCGGCCAATCGGCGCGCGGGAGCCGGGCGGGGCGCCGGGCTGACCAATGCGGGGCTGCACTGCAGGCAGAGAGCGGGCGCAAGCCCAAAGCGGCCCACTAGACACTGGACCCCCGAGTTTTCTGGCCCGTCTGCCTCGCGCGCCTGCCGGGACTCAGGCTGCTGGCGGTTCAGGGCGTGGGTCCAGCGGGCCCGGCCTGCTGGCTCCGCGCCGACGCCCACCCCTCGGCTCCCCGGAGCCTATCCGCCGCCTTGAGGAATCCTCCCCCGGCTTCACGCCCCGCAGGGCGCGCGTCTGGGATGCGGACCTCTGACGGCCGCAGGGCTTGCTGTCCACCGAGATGATCCCTCGAGAGCCTGTTTCCTCGGCCGTGCGAGGGACGGGGGTACACAGTCATTCCACACCGAGGGACGCAGGCATCCGCCTGGAACCAGGCTGAGACCCAAGGCTGTGGACCTCCACGGGCTGGGCGACCCTGCTCAATCCTGTGGAGTTGGGTGGACAGCGGTCGCTGGCTGTCCTCATTACTACTTTAGAGCCTCTTTTTATTCCGGGCACAGGACCACTCCGCCCCATCTCTTCTACCCTTTTCAGCTCCGGAGGTCCCAGCTTTTCTCCCACCCTACTGGGGCACAATTTAAAACGTAATTCCCCCGAGGGGAGTTACAGAAGAGAGGAACTGTCCGGCTGTGATCCTTGGTTGCCCACCCAAAGACGCTGCCTCACCAAAGGAGGGCAATTTGCCCCCACCAAAAGGCTTCTGAGGGGAGCCTAGGACAAGCTGGTGCACGCTTCCCTGGAATCAGTCAGTCCACTGAGGCCTGGGCCTGACTGCAGGCAGGAGGGCCTGTTCCGTGGGACTTGAGACTCTCATCACCTCTTTAAACTTCAGTTTCCCAGGGGGTTATTACATTTGACCAAAACAAAACGTGAAAGTTTCTAGAAAAATAGCCGTTGAGCAAGAACTCTGTTGGGGTTAGAGAAGGGACTACCCTGCCTGTCCTTCAGCAGGGCTGGGGATGGTAGGGTCAGTGAAAGGTAGGGAGGTCTGGGACCCTGCCAAGTTTGGGGAAGTGTTTCTTCCCTCCAAAGATGTGTGCTCCCAGGGCTTGCCAATCCATTAAGGCCTGGCTCTGTCCACGCTCGCCTGGGAATCCTTGGGTGCTGGACAAAAAATTCAACCTCCCTTTCTTGGCCCCAGGAGGGAACTGGCATAGAAAAGTATCTTTGAGACCTGCTGCTCCTCCCTTCCCCCACAATCAGACACCAGAGGTGGCAGCCACCTCCCAAGCCCCAGGACACAAAGAAGCATTGAGTTGCTGAGCTGACCCAAGATTCTCCCGCACCTGGCAGGAGCCAAGAAATAGGACCTAGTGCCTGGCTGTCCAAGACCAGCTGAACAGCTCTGCTGTGCCCAGTTCACTGCCCCCCCCACCCCCCGCTGCTGCTGCTGCTCTAGCCTTGTCCACCTGGACCTCAGGAACCCAATGGGGGTCAAAGGCACCGGGTCTTCCTCCGGGGAAGCGTCTCACCAACTACAGGCAACTCAGAACAGCTTCAGGACCTAAGGGAAGCATGCACGGGGTTGGGGGAAGGGGTTGTCAATCCCTTGCTTTTCAAGCACCTAAAATGTACTGCCTTCTTTCAAGCTGGTTCTACAATTTTTATGGAACAGACACTGGCATAAACTTACACCTGCTCAATGAAGTTAACAAGTGGGGTCGAGATGAGAGAGATCAAACTCAGTTCTACAAGTTGTGGAAGTGGTCTGGTCCTTCATCTATTACCTCTTCCTTCCCATCTCTAGGGCCAGAGAAGCAAAAGGAGGTACTCACGGCCAGAGGTGCCTCTACTTCCCAGGTCCCACCATACAGAGCCACAGGACCAGAACTTGACAAGGAGCCCATCTCTTTCGGAGGGCTTCCTAGATCCTCCTGCCTTACTGAGTCTTCTTAAAATGCATGGCCCTGCTCCAGAGCCTATGACTCTAGATACACTCCCGGCCTGACCCTGGGCCACTCAGGCTCCTTGGGGCAGACACAGCCAATCCTCTGCTCAACACATTTTATTGCTAAGGACAAGGTGATGCACCGGTTTTCAAAATAATTTGGTTTATAGCGTTCATACGTAACAAAAAAAGGGGAAGTATTATAAATCTGATTCTTGTATACATACGGTATAAGTGTGAATCCCTCCAACCCTGGGCCCAGGCAAACAAATTCATAAGGAGCAAAAACCTGTTTAACTCCTTCAGTGTTGCCCTCCAGTCCCACCCCACTCCCAAATCAGCTCCCTCCCACCCCCACACCAGGGGGCATATCTAAACCCACCCCCTGGCCTCCAGTGGCCCCAGTTCACCTTAACCCTCCCAGCCCCTGCATGATTCCAATTTTCTGTTGACAGACTCACCCGCCAGGCTCTGCCTGCTTCCATCATTAGATCCCCCTTCAGAGTATTCCCCACCCACACCCTTTAATACTGTCCACAGGGGTCTGTGCCTAGAGTGATATGGGCACACGCCCAGGTTACCCCTATCTTCTCCTTCAAGAGAAGGCAAAGAGGTGGCGTTAACTCCTTAGCATCTCATCACTGCAGCTTTGCCAGCACTCTCTTGAGGCAGTTCCAGAGACAAACAGATGCCACAGCCATCTCCAGCCAACCCCCAGGGGCCCTTACTCAGTTCAGCTGAGGGCAGAATTTCACATTTTTGTTGCCCTGGATAGGCAAGGAAGAAAGTAAAGGCCAGGGGCTGGCAGAAGCTGGTCCAGACCAAACATACATACGCACATCGCACATACATACACACACACACACACACACACATAAATACAAAAAGGGGGAGGGGGCAAGCACCAGCACCTCTGCCTAGTTGGTGCAGGTGATCATTAGGAAGCTAAGTCCAAGGCCAGGAACAGGGCAACCAGCCCAGCCAGCACAGTCGACCCCATTACAGACTGGGGCCCATGCAGCCACAGCGTTCCAGTGCTCAGCCCATCAGCTGGGAGATCAGCGGCTGCTGCCACATGTCCAAGTACGGCTTGTCGTTTCATTACAGTGGAATGCGATGAGGGTGGGGTGAGAAGATGATGGGGTCGGTTATTTCATTCCTTTTCATTTTACAGTTCACTTTTAGAGACTTCAGAGTTCCAAGTGTCTGCTGTGCTGTGGAACCCCAGAGTGCTTTCGCCTTGGCGGCTGGGACTCTCCTGGCCGCTGGAAGCACCTACTCCATGATGGCCCGGTATAGTGCAGGCTCAATGTAATCTTCCCGGTATCTTGAGTTGATAACTCGTTGCCGTTTCTTTTCCTGCTTAACTTCCTTCTCTGTGAAAATCTCATTGAAGCGCATGTCTGAGGCTACTGACTACAGAAGAATAGGCAAGCCAAATGAGTACTTTATGGCCAACCACCCCGAAGAAAAAAAACAAAGGGACACATCCTTGCTTTGTTCCCTCCCTCCCAGAGGGGAACCAAGGGCACACAGAAAGCACACACTCACCAGTCTAGACTTGACTCTCTTGGGAAGCTCTTCATCCAGCGTGTACACGTCATCTCTCTTAACCACAAGCTGTGAGCCATCCTCAAACTCCACCTACCAAGGAAACAAAGGCCTTTAGCTAAGATATCCCTGACTCTCTCCCTGGTCCATCACGCACAGGGGCCATTTCCTGCAGTCACAGGAAGGGTTAAGAACACTGAAGTAAGGCCTGCCATGTTTGAAGCCATACCTGGCAGACTGGACACAGGGCAGCCCCTAGCTCTGAAAAGGGTGGTCACTGATCCCTTGGCTCAGCAGTCCCCAACCCCCGGGCCGCAGGCTGGTGCCAGTCCCCGGCCTGTTAGGAACTGGGCCGCACAGCAGGAGGTGAGCGGTGGGCGAGCGAGCGAAGCTTCATCTGCCGCTCCCCACCGCTCGCGTTACCGCCTGAAACACGCCCACCCCCATCCCCGTCCGTGGAAAACTGTCTTCCACGAAACCGGTGTCCCTGGTGCCAAAAAGGCTGGGGACCACTGCCTTAGCTCTCCCAAGAGCAAAGACTTCCTCTTGCTCAAGAGGAAACACTGAATTAATCAGGCCCTCTCCCCCATCCCCAACAAAAGCCTTCGGTTACCTGGTACATCTGGATGGGGTGAGAGGCCACAAACTTGGCTCCATAGACTTGGCCGTCTGTCCATCTCACTTGGACTACTTCCCCTTCGGCAGGAGGACCCAACTGGAGACAGTCCTGACTCTGAGGGAACATTAAGGAAGAAAGGTGAAAGGAAGGTCCACCTGAGAGACCTGCTAAGTCCAAGTCCACCCCGTTATCTCTGCTGGCTGCTGCTGCTTCTAGGTGACAGAAAAAAGCAGCCATAATAAACTTAATAAATGTAAAAGACATGTGCCATGATCAAGAGTCCTTCTCATGTTCCTTCAACTGTCTCTCTAAGGGACAAGGGGACAGGGCTCTACCAGGAAGAAATACTCAAACTTTGCTCAACTATTTTAAGAAAAGGGTTCTTAGGACTTCCCTGGTGGTGCAGTGGTCAAGAATCCGCCTGCCAATGCAGAAGACACAGGTTCGAGCCCTGGTCCGGGAAGATCCCACATGCCGTGGAGCAACTAAGCCCATGCGCCACAACTACTGAGCCTGCGCTCTAGAGCTCACGAGCCACAACTACTGAGCTCACGTGCCACAACTACTGAAGCCCACGCGCCTAGAGCCCGTGCTCCGCAACAAGAGAAGCCACCGCAATGAGAAGCCCGCACACCACAACGAAGAGTAGCCCCTGCTCGCCGCAACTAGAGAAAGCCCGCGCGCAGCAACAAAGACCCAACGCAGCCAAAAATAAATAAATAAATACAAACAAATAAATTTTTTAAAAAAAGGAAAGAAAAGGGTTCTTAACCTTTTTTTTTTGAAGGAAAGGTAATAAAATACCACCTACCACGGGACTTGGCAAAAAACTTTAGGACTTTTACTCCCTGCAGACGGGGGAACCCTAAGGATGGGTGGAGTCCTTGCTGCATTCCCAGCAGAGGGCTTGGTATATAGTGGGAGGTCAGTGTATGAACATGTTCATGGCAGCCGAATGAAAGGTCTGATGGGTAGACCTGGGAGAAGGTCCTTGCAGACATGGCCCAAAAAAGTACATGTTGGAGCAGAAGTAGGGCAGAGAGTCTAAAATGCTGTGATATTCCAACTGCTCCTACCAATTCCACTACATGACAAGAGTTAGGAAGGTTCTACACGCCAATTCACTTACTGAATAGAAATGGCTCTATACTGTATTGCCAACTCATTATTGACAGGTACTCAGCAACTATATCGTGTATGAATTCAACAACTAAGTAGAAAGTACTGCCCCCAAAAGAATCTGAAGTGGAAGTTTTAACTAGCCAAATATGTGATCTTTGATAAATCACTTAAGTTCTCGGCTATTCAGTTTTACTATAATAGCAGTTCTCAAAGTATGGTCTGCAGATCTTAGCGGGGGTTCCTGAGCCACTTGCAGGGAACTTGTGAGAGCACGATGGTTTTCACAATAATATTAAAACATTAGCCTCTTTCGCTGCGCAGACATTTCCAGTGATGGTATAACACCTAACATGGGTGCAACTGCTGGCGCCTCAGCACAAATTGAGGCAATGGCCCTAAGCTCTACTACCTGTTACTGCATTCTTAACCACTGCGTACTCATGATTTAGGAGCAAAAGAAAAAAACCTGGTTTCACATAACAACGTCCCTTGATGAAGCAGAAAAAATTTTTGTGTTAAACCTCAATCTTTGAGTACATGTGTAAGTACTCAAAAGACACTTCTGCTACACGCTGAAGCATGATGGTTGTCTTGAGGAAAAGCATGCTGTAACTGTTTGAGTTGTAAAAAGTAACTGCTTTTTTCATGAAACACCAGCTTTATTTGAAAAAAATGACTGACAGACAAACTGTGGTTATTCAGACTTGGGTACTGGCAGACATCTTCTTGAAAATGAATGAAGTGAGCCTGTCACTTCGAGGAAAATGGACTGACAGTATACTGCCAATGATAACACCTAAGCTTTCAAGCACAAATTACAATTTCAGAAAAGTTGTGTCACCACCATGAGCTTGAAGCTCCCTAAAATTTAAAGATTTTTCTGAGCTTAGTGCTACAAATGAAAGTGATTTTTTTGGAATTGTCTAATAAAATTTAACAACATCTGCAAGATCTGCATAGCCCATTGCACCAATATGGATGATGGTGCAAAATCACGCATGAGTGAAAGAGCCATTCTCAGTGCAAGACAGACCAAAGAACGTTAATGTAAGAAGGTATGTTCACCAAGCTGCCTTCAGAGTCTACACTGCAGCTAACTTTTAAGAAACTACCACTCGTTGAGGTTTGGTGTAGTATCAAAGCAGGATGACCACAATCATCTGAAAGGCTACTTAAATTTTACTCCTCACTTTTTCAATCGCGTATCTGTGTGAGACCGAGTTTTCTTCACATACTTTAACCAAAACAATATATTGCAACAAACTGAAGATGTGATGTTAAAAAGGTTTGCAAAATTGTAGAAGAGTGGCACTCTTCTAATATTTTTTGTTTTACTTAAAATAATTTTTCGTTAAAAAATGGATTATTTCAAATCAATTCACCTCAGTTTTAATTTCTTATGAGCAAATATCGATAGACATAACCCACAAAAATACAAGCTCTTTGGCATCCTCAGTAACTTCCATAAGAGTCCTGAGATCAGTGTTCTCTAAGTTAGAGATACCACCTGCTTCTCAGAGTTGGTATGAGAAGTGACCGAGATACCCGAGTAAAGTACTTAGCCTAGTGTCTGACAAACTGCAAGAGCTTAATAAAGCATAGCTAGTCTACTGCCACAAACACTACTGATACCACCTTCACTACATGGAAGTCTGCCTCACAACTAATGAATGTGCTTTTAGCAACTAAGTTGCTAACGTGGTAGAGACGTGGGAAATACCTGTTGTTTAAGGAAGAAGTGGCTTCATTCCACTAGGCTGGTGCTCGGTCTAACATGAAAAGGTTGGGGTTGGGGTGGGAGTGGGGGTGGGGGGGTGGGGATGAGGACGGACGGACGGACGGACGGACGATGGACAGGGGAAACCTGAACTGAGTGCTGAGTCCAGAGCCAGGAAACCTAGGATTGAGTCCAGGCAGGGCCCCCAGTGTCTCAGGTATTGATAACACAAGCAGGCCAGGGGTATCTCCAAGCAGTTTCTATTCAGCCCCCAAAGGCATCAACTGTAAAGAACCAAAAGCAAATTCCATAAATCTACTAAGAGGGCATGGTAGAAAAGAGATAATTGGCTAATTCTCCTAAAATCACACAGCTACTAAGCAGTGAAGCTGGTACTGGCACATTGGACTGATTCCAAAGCCTGGGCTCTTCTTCCACTGCACCAGAACACCTTCAAGGGTAGTTTAGACTAAAATACAAGTATGTTTCAAAGAACTGCAAAAAACACCAATTCCTACAAGCTTCTAGAGGAAGCAGGGTACCCTAGAGGCACACAATATTCTTTGTACAGAAAGACCAGTACAAACACTTCTTTCTGTTTGGGGGCCGAATGATGGGACCATGGGCCTGGATAGAAAAGGCAGGCAGGCCCACAGCCAGTCTGCCAGTCAGACCAAGAAACTCCCCCGCCCCAAAATGCCCATGAAGCTCCTTGCAGACATTACCACTATGTCCTCGGGGTAGAGATTGTCGCTGAAGGAGCCGTCATCAAAGTTGACTTCATAGAAGGTCTCCGTGGTGAGCCTTACCACCTCACACTGGTAGAAGCGCCCATTCTTGTGCTTGCTAATGACCTTCTGGCCCGCAGTGATGCTCTGCAAGGCCCCTTTGGCACGCTGGAAAAAACAGAGGCTTGGGTTATGCCCACACTGAGCGGACAGGCCTAGCAAATGGGGACCAAGATCAGTTGGCTCCTCTTTACCAGGGAAAGATAAGCGTGAGAATGGAAAAGTAAAAAGGAGTAGGAGATGGGAGCTGAAACAGGTCTTTCCAGATGTCCACACCCCAGCCAGGACACGGAAGAACCTAGTGTCATATTTTCCCCATAAATATAGCTCCTCCCTCATTCCCAGTCCACAAATGGTCCTTTACCATCCTGTCTCACCACAAACTCCCAAAACAGACTCTTGTGACTTCCCTACTGTTTCGAGGAGCTGACCAAACAGCACCTACTAATTCACATAGTTTAGACATACATCAAGGTGGACGTTCAACAGGTGATCTGAGGCCCAGGGTCCCCACACAATGCTCCACACAGATCTTAGCACCAGCTCTACCCTCAGGGCCAGGGCACAAAGACTGAGGTTCCCTGGATGTCCTCCGCTGCATACGATACACAGCTCCACAGCTCTGCCATCTCTGGGGCCCTCACATCACCCTTCTTCTCATTCTGAACTTGTCCTTGATGCAAATGAAATCACAGAGCATCTGGTGGTCTTGTGTCCAACCGCCCCTCCCCAAGCTGCCCAAGCTCTGTGCTCCAGCCATGCTGACCTCCCTTCTGTCCTCTGAGCATGCGTGCCAAGCGTGTTCCCACCTCAGGGTCTTTGTGCCTCTGTTCCCTCTACCAGAAAGGCTCTTCCACAGTTGTCTGCACACTGGCTCCCTCACATCCAAGTGTCCACTTATGGACAACCTTACTACCTCTCCTCCTCCATTCCCATATACAGCTTTACTCTTATGCCGGCACTTCTCCTCGTTTGATACACTGTACGTTTACTTGTTTCTACGTGTCTTTCAACTACACTAAATGCAGCAGGAGGGCAGGCACTGTTGTCTTGTTCACCAGCATGTTCCGAGCACCTAAAACTGTGCCTGACATGGAGCAGATGCCCAGTAAGTATGTGAAGAATGAATCAGTGAAAGAAATACTCAACAGTACCCCGTTTCCTCATAGCACCAGCCATCTACAGCTGCCAATGTGAGGGCATGGGGGGCTAATGATCATCACCAAAATCACTCTCCTGTTCCAACACAAAGCTCCTACCTCCTTACCACAGCCAGGACTCAATGGTACCTCAAGCTTTTATTCCTCATTCCCGTATCGACTAGTTTTCCCTCTTCCTAAGCTCCTAACCCACCTCCGCCCATCTCTTGTGCTCAGTAGAACATCTTTAATGAAAAAGGGGAATCCAGTCAGCCAACAGGGCCCTTTCCTTGGTGGAGGACAGTCTGTCCTCTGGGCTGGTGCTCTACTGTGTCCTTCCTTTTATGATTGTTTTCACCACACTGTTGACAAGCCTTCATCGGCGTCTCCTCCACTGGACTGTAATTCACTGGTGGCACTCTGGCTTCTGACCTGACTACCCACGGGACCCCCGGTTTGGGGTGCACAGTGACGACGCCACCAGCCCTGTCTTCCCGACAGCACGTGGCCCTCCTCAGCCTCTGCTGGCTGCGGGGCTCTCCTTCTCTCCACGTCTCTCTGCTTCTCAGCTGCTTTCGCTGCTTCCTGCTCCACCATCTATCTGCTCCTTATACTAGGAATCTCCAGAGTCCAGTTTCTAACGGGAATTAGGTTTAATTATGCTGTTAAAGGCTGATAATATCCAAATCTTAATCCAGCTAATCTAGCTGCCTCCTGGTACCTCAATCAGAATGTTCCAGCGACCTCAGAGTCTACAGGTCTTTCCCTCATTTTTATCTCCCCCACTTTCCTCTGCAAAACAGCCCTGCCCCATCTCAGTTCCTGGTCGCAGTTAACACCATATTAGCATCCCTTCCACCTTTAAGGGAGTGGCCTGAGTCATCTTGAATTCACACGCCCTCACCCCTTCCTCTTCTTCTTTCTCCATCCTCTCCCCATGGCAGCCAACAAACCCCATCAGTCTACCCACTGTAGGATCCCAGCGTTGGCTGTGACCGTAAAGCTCTCCCTCTGTGTTCCCATTTCAGACCTCACTTCTCGCCTAGGCTAACTGGTCTCCCGGCCTCAAATTCTTATTCCTTCAATCTTTTCTGCAAACCACCACCAGAGTAACTGTTAAAAAAACATATAGCTCAAAATCATAATATTGGAAAAGTTCCCCTTACCTAGCGGAAAAGACGTCAAACCCCTAAGTGTGGCAGCCCAGGGCCTTAATCCTCTGGCACTGCCTGCCTTTCCAGTACCATCCCCTGCCACGTTCCCAGAACCAGTCTCACACGTTCCTTCTCCTGAGACTCGCTCATTCTGTTTCTGAAGACTTGATTGCCCTCCTGCTCACAATTCCTACTTACTGTTTAAGACCCATTTAAGCTTCACCGTTCAGAGAAGTGCAAAAATGACTACTGTATGGGGGTTAATGGTTAACTCTTCTTCCCATCAGTTCACAACATTTACAGAGCTTCTGCGATGTCCCTGACACTGTGTTAAGTATAGGGACACCCAGATTAACAAGCCATGGACCCTCAAGGAGTTTATCCAGGAGGAGAGGCAAACAAGGAATCAACCACAAGCAGTTGGTTCCACTGGATTAGGAAGCACAAAGCAGGAAGTAGAGGATGGACAGGGGCCATCTCCTAATCCCACACTCATTAGCAGTCTCCAAGAAGCACAGCGCTTGAGGAAATACTTGCTGACACAATAAATGGAGAGCCTGCAGAGAAAATGATCCTGGAAACCGTCGAGAGGACTCTAGAATGGCGCCCTCCTCACCTCCAAATTAGGGATCTTGTGCCGAAAGCAGGTAATAAAGACAACAAAAGGCCAGTCATCTGGCTGCATCATCACGCCTGCAGCCTGAGCACAGCTCACGTGGAAGGCAGTTGGGCAACGGCCATGAGAACACTGCACACAGCAGCCAGCAGTTCTTTTCCTCCGTTTCTTACAGAAGACACATTTCTACAACACAGGAGAAGCAGGCCGATGATTCTGGGAACTAGGATGGTCTCCTCTACTGTACCCACACCCAAACGCACAGAGCCCTATGAGCAAGAGCCCACCCCCTTCCCAAAACACGAGGGTACACGCACCCTCTGTTAATCTCGTGTCCGGTCACAGGCATCCTCACTAAGTAGTTTTAACCAGAGGGGGAGAATCATAAACCATGACCAAAACTGAGGGGTAAAGGATGGCCACTGGGTTAACCAGGCGATGCCCTCCTAAACGCTATGTTCCCCTCTATCCAGAGACTCGGAAACAGGGAAAGAATGTAGGATCACAGGCCCATCTCTTTCTGCTTACCAGTTTGAAGCGGGGCAGGGGAATTTTGCTCACATCCACTGGACTTCTTTCTGCAATGTTGACAAATCTCGCTTCCAGAATCGCCACTGCACATGAGACATGGACCCACCTGCCAAAAGGCAAAGGCCACCTCAGTCCCCCTCCAGCTGCAAGGCCCTGTGGCCTTCTCTTCTAACATGGGCCTGTCTATAGCGTTTCCTCCCTTACCCAGCGTGACCACTGGACTTCCCAGCAAGTTCCTGGGACCCAGTGAGGTAAGACCAGAAGCATCTCCACGCTGAGGAAGTGGAAGAAGGTCCCCACCACAACGTCCCGGGTCAGCGCAGGGTCACACTTCTGACACACTCACTCACCGCCTGTTGCCAACAGGAACAGAGCCACAGCTAATTGCGTGTGGCAGGTTCCAGGGAGTGAGAATAAATTAGAGAGCCCCATACACACCTCTTTTACCAGAGGACCTGGGCACTTCCTCAAAATATCTCCAGCTGCGCTCCAATGTGCCGGTAATCCCAGCCCTCCCCCTCCAGGCCTTTGTCCAGACCTTTCCCGGGGCCGAAGTGACCTCTCCCTTCTGCTCCCTTCCTCCACCTGAGACTCACTCTTTAAGGTCTGGCCCTAGCCCCACTTACTCTGAGAGGTCTGTTCAATGGACATCCTTAGAGAATTATTCAAGTAAGTTCTGGGCATTTGGGGAAACTGACACGCACCAAGATGAGATTAACTAAGATGGTGAAAACTCCCAGGATCAAGCCACCTGAAAACCTACGACAGACAGCGTCGGGGCTGCGTGGAAGCCACCTGCAGTGTGTGAGTGGGAACAGGTTTGTCTTGCATGGCCCTGGAGGGCAGACCAAGGATCACGAGGTAAAGGTGGGAGGTGCAAGCAGAGCCCTTTGCATTGCAAAAAAGGAAGAACTTTAACAGCACTCTCTTGCAATTCTGAGGAACACGGTGACCTCAAGTCACGGCAGCAAGTGCCTTTAGAGGAGTGGAAGTGGCAAGCAGAGCAGCCATCTATCTGGAACAGCATGAAGGGGATTCCTGTGAGGCAGGACGCCAGGCGGTGTGTGTGCTTTAAGTTCCCACAGGATTTTAGCTGGAAGCAGGGTCTTCACTGCTGGTTCCCCATCGACCTGGGAGTACTCTCCCCTAAGCAGCCGGTCTTCAGGGCGAAAACCTCATTCACCTTACATTTATTTCTACCTCTGAACCACTGAGCCATGACGAAGCACAAAAATTCAGCTCAGTGACAGCGGGCTGCCGGACGGCCAAGAAGCCCAGCTGTGGGCTGAGTACCCAGAACCCTCTGTAGAATCGACTGAGTAGTGGGTAGGCATGGCTGGGCTCTCCTCAATGTCCCACTGTCCTTCTTAAGGACAGTCGCCCTCATTCCGAACAACCAGGGAGTCTGCCTGCAGGAAGGGCTCACTAGCTCACAGCCGTGGCCACCTCTGTACCAGCCCCAGCTGTAACAAGGTTAACTGTCCTCACTTCCGCCACGAAGCCCCCGCATCATCTTCACAGGGTCTTCGTACCCTCGTGAGTCCATCTTAGCTCCTCCAAAAGGAGGACGTTACGTACAAGGCTGCCTCAGAGGGGAAGCTCGGGTTGGAAAGTTCTGGGACTGCTCGGCTTCCCATCCTTAAAATTAGTCTTGGAGATGCTATTTCAGCCCCAAACAATGTGCTTCCCAAATCCTCCTCAGTCATACCGATGACAGCCACTGCCCTGGCGGTGTGCCCGCACTCGGCTTCAGAGCCCAGGGAACTCACCTGTCATCATTGGCTCTCTGCAGGGCTCCTCCTCGCAATGAGCACAAGCAGCAGTCCTGCCAAGAAGACGGGGAGGAAGAGTGGTCACCACCGAGTCACTACCATCCCATCTGCTCTCCCCGCCACTTCCTGCGGGCCACGGTAGCCTCCACGTGAGAAAGAGGCCCACAGCACGCGGGGCCTCGCCTGCACAGCCCTTGTAACCAGGACTGCCCTGCAGGAAGACAGGGAGGCCACTCGGGGCTGAAGTGCACCAATGATTCTCCTGACTTAACTTAATCGTCTTCGCTGGTACTGTTAACAACAACTGTAAGCAAAGTCATGAGTGATACCCTGCTCAAGCAGGGGGCATTACAGGGCCCGGACTGCCTCCTATGTGGGTACTGCCAGGTTCCAGAGAGAGGGGAGGAGTGAAGAGAAAGCTACCAAATGAACCATCTGAGCCCCATTCTGATGCTCCAACCGGATGGCTCAATTCTTTACAGGAGGTTATGGTCCATCCACAGGAAAACCTCTACTTGGTCCTGACACAATGAAGCAAACACAGCTTCCAGACTCCATCGTGCCCTGCCACAGGTGGGCAGCACACACTCTCACTGTCGTGGGGATTTACTCCGACAATGCTCACTGACATCACTGTGTACCAGGCACCGCACAGACCCCTGGGACGTAGAGTCCGCGTGAAACAGTCTGGTCCTGAGCGAACCTGTCTCACAGGGAGACAGCAACAGCACGGAAGCACTCACCTCTTCCAGGGCATTGGCCGAACACCGAGAACACATCCAGTCTTCAGAAGCCTTTGCAGGGGGGACCCCGTAGCAACCTAACAGGGACACCGAGGTGAGCAAATTAAACCCAGAGGCCAGAGTCAGAAGGTAGACCTGCAACTCTTTTCCAAACACTACTTCCCAAAGCTACAACCAAATCTTACAGAAACCCCTGAATTCTAGCATCAAGGCCCCCACGGGTCAGCCATACAGTATGGCCCCCAGTCTCAAAAAGTCAGAAACTAGATCCACTGCTACCAACACCTAGCGAGCAGCAGAGACTAATCCCCTCCTGGTATCTACAATCAAGGGGACAGCCCAGGGTACACAGTGCAAGCATGGAGCCCAGCGTCATAGGAAACTCAGACTCAATCAGCACCAAACTCCAAGAAGAGACACATAAGCAATCTGCACTGGGGGGCTGGGGAGGTCACTGGGAGGTCGCAGGGAGGCCAACAGGCGGCAGGACTTCCAGTCAGACGCCCCCGCCCCTGGGACCGGACGCAGAGAAGAAGTGAGGCACTCACTGGCGTGGACCCGGACGCTGCACTTCTTGCAGGACACTAGGATGCTGGTGCCGTCCTCCTCTAGGTAAGGGGTGGACAGGTTGATGTCCGTGCTACACCCAGTCGAGGTGAAGCACATTTCTGGAATCAATGGCTTGGTCCTCTGCTTCTGGGGCGCTAAATCTGGAGCACTGCCACAGTTCTGACTAAGGCTTCCAAACTCCACCTAAGGAGGGAGCAAGTGCAGACCTCAGTGAACAGCCCCGTGTCCTCAGCTCTCCGCCTGCCCCGTCAGCAGAAAGCTGCTCTCTTCCTGACAGGGCACCCGCTACGGCTCCTGGGTGCACAGCCATTATCCCAGAGCCGCTAACTGAAGTCACCTCCAATGACTCCAGTTCAATTTCTCACAGCAGCATCAAACAAAGGCCCCCAGGGACAAGTGAGAAAAGGAAGCGAGGTAAGAGGCAACTGGGATTTCAATCTTCCCAAACCAAGTGGTAATAAAATGCACTGAGAGGCTGGCGAGGCTGCTCTTGGCGGCTCCCCGCTGCGATGCACGGCATGGGGGCCCCACTCAGGGAGAGGCCCCAGAGCAGGTGTTTCCGTGGGCCAGCACTGATTTCCTCTCGGGGCCCATGTCAGCAGTCACCTGAGCTGCAGCACTGTCACATGGCTGGAGCCCCGAGATCCGCTCCTGGCTTGGGGCCCCTTCGGGAAGAACATTATGTCCATGTACTTCCCTTGGCAAACAGCCTGACTGCAAGAATCTGCCGCTTCTGCCGCTGGATGGCACCATCACCCCGGTTCCAAGGATGGGGCCCAGAAACATGTCACCCCCTAAGCCTATGCCATTCATGAAACTCTGAGCCCCACTCAGCAGATCTACTGGCAGTACAGCCTGGCCATCTGCCTGCTTCCCTCACAGGTAAGGGCACATTGAGATCTTTTGGGTTTGCTTTTGGTCAGTGGAAAGAAGCAATGAGTTACTAACTCAAAAGTACTCTGGTCTGAAGTTTCATTCTTTGGCAAACATGAACCTGGGGCCCTGCCAGGCTCAGTGGCAGCCATGCTACTCTAACCACCATCAGGGGACTGGTTCTCTACATGCCACCCTGTGTAGGTCCCAGCTGAGACTGACCTGGTCATCTGGCACATGCGATCTGTGGGTGCCTTCCTGGCCTCCTAGAGCTGGACCCAAAGAGACCCATGACAGTGAAGCCATCAAATACCCCAGGAGTGGGAGGGGCATGGCTCAGCTTAGCCAGGGTGCTTTCCCATCCCCCTCCCTCCTGCAGGCCCTCTGCTCCTACACCTCCCAAATTCCCTTCCACTATTGCCAACATCCGCGGTGGCAATGGGAAAGGAAAGAAGAGACAACACTGGAGGATCTGGCTCTTCACCTGCCGTTCAGAATGATTTAAAGAAATCCCCTGCTCTCCAGACTGACGGGCAAGGTCGACAAACCACCTGGAAGGAATCATCACTGACTAGAATAACAAAAGAGCAGATCCCTCAGCAAACAGTGTGAGTGCCAAGGGCAGCAGGGAATCCCCCAGAGCCTAAGCCACACCCTCAGCTCTTCCCCAAAGCATTCTCAAGTGAACACCCGCATTGCTGCGTGGCTATCTGCCTGGTGAAGCCTTTCCAACACAGGGATGGGGCCGAAGACACTAGGAAAACATGCCTTTCCCAAGCTATGTCCCCACCATTAAACCTAGCTTTCCTCTGAGCGCTGGTCCCGGGTAAACAGAGGGGATGTGGTGGGCTTACCTGATGGTAAGTCTGAAAGATCATGCAGACGGCGCAATGAGGGGCCTGCTGGGCCATGGCCTCGTTGAATTCCTTTTCGGCCTCAAAGTTTGGAGGTCGGTTCTGCCACAGCTGGCTCAGGGGCTTGGCCCAGGCCTCCGTCTCCTCAGCCTCCTCCTCGGGGGTCCCCTGTTCTGATACATCTAGAGGAGGAAGCAGGGGCGTGAGTCCGTCAGCACCAGCCCTGACATCTACGGCTCTGTCCGGAGAGCCGACGAGCTCAGCCCAGGCTTCTGGTCCCAGGTTTGGACTAACCCAAGATCCTATGGGTGACAAAGGCAAAGGGCAGAGGCGATCTGCAAAAGACTCCTTCAATACTTGGATGATGTTGTGGGGAGCCCTGCAATCCATGGCTACAGCCCCTCCAATGACCTTCTCACTCCTTCCCAGACAGGCGTACTTTCTAAGAGACCCTGGAGTCCTATGCTGAGTAGCCCAAGGAAAGCTCTGGAACATACCTATGGAAGATACCCATTTATGTGTTTACTCCCTGCAACCCAAGCTCAGAGCAAATAAATAGTTATCTCCTCCGCCTTCAGTCAAGTTTAATCCAAAGGCATCTGGCAGCTGCCAGTACGTGTGACCTCGGCGAAGGGTACCATAGCGTACTTAGGCCGATGCAGACAATTAAAATCAACCCCTGTAAGCCCCGTCAATCAGGCCTAGCCAGGAGCCGTGGTGCCAAAATCCAAGCACAGATATTTTCTGCATCCTGGCCAGAACAAGAGTGACCGAGACAGGAGGGAAGAAACAGAAATGGACTGCTCACAATCACAACAGAAAAATTACCACACTGGCATCTGCTCCGCTTATAAAACCAAAAGTGGCCAAGAATCGTTCTACTTGTGAATACTGAATGAATGATGAAAATGTTCACTATGTTAAATGAAAACTGTAGGAATCAAAATTTTACAGTTTACAGAGATAAAACTTCATTGAGCTATACAGTTAAGGCATATGTACTTCACTGAATATGTTATGCCTCAACTGAGAAAAAATGTTTTCAGTGGAGAGAGGGGTATGTGAGACTAAAAGAGACTAAAGAAATGTAGTGCGTGACCCTAGTTTGGTTCATACTGGTTTAAAGGGAAAAAGCTATAAAAACACATTTTTAGAATGAGCAGGGAAAGATGAATATGGACTGAGAATCAGAGGACATTATGAAGTTACTGCTTACTTTCCGAGGTGTAATGACAGTGGATTTTATACAGGAGACAATCCTCCTTAGGAGATGCCTATCGGTGCACTTTAAGTGAAGTGACTTGACGCCTACAGCTGACTTTCAAATGATACAGCAAATATGCGTGTACTTGTTCGTACAAAGCAATGCATAGGGAGAGACAAGTGATTATGGCAAAATGGCAACAGCTGTTGAATACTGGAAGCGACACATAGTATTCTTATTGTTTCAACTTTTCCACGTTTGAAATTTTTTAATCATAAAAAGTTTGAGGGAGGTATATTATGACCTCACGTTATTATAAAAAGACATACATGGACATAATTTAACATCTAACAAGGACAATCAGGAAGATTAACACATTAAAGTGTTCACAGTAGTCATCTCTGTGGGGTAATCTTGCTGTCCTCTTTGTAACTTTTTCTGCTTCCCCAGTTTTCTACAGTCTACATTGCTTTAGCGCATTGGGGAGAAATCAAGAAGCTAGGCTGCTGCGACCCAGAGGACCTGAGACCCCCCACAGGGGGTGGAGGAAGACCCCCGGAGGGCTTCTAAGACTCTGCATGGAAGTCTGCCTGCTTCTGGCTACAAGGTCTGAAGAGGCTTTCCCCACCCAGCTTATCATGATCTTTCTACCCAGGAAAACAGTAGAGACGGGCATCGACATCAGATCAGAAAGGGAACGTGAGGCTTGTGGAGCAGAGGAAGGGCTGATGAGACTCTGGGCTTTCCGTGGGCGCAGGCAATGACAGGACAGGGTAGGAGGAGGCTGGGCATCAGGCAGCAGTAAAAAGGGGCCTGGTCACTGGCAGATCTTACGGGGTCTGTGAGCTCCGGGCAGCACAGGAGACCACACTGCACTGATGGCGATCACTCCCTGAGCTCCAGTTCTCCTCTGCATCCCTGCCTACTCCCCTCTGTCTCCTTCACAGGCTCCTCTTCCTCAGTTTTCCTAACCCCAGCCTCTGTGCTCTCTCTCCCCGAGCAGCCACATTTAAGAGATAACAAATACCACCTCCACACACCCCAAGCAACGCCAGAACCCAGGGAGGCACTCAGCTCAGGCTTCCTCTTCCTACCACCCTCACAGCTCCACGTCAGGTTGCCAAATCCAGTGGACTTTATCCTCCCAACAGGTTCTCCACTTCCCCTCCCCCACCCCTACCTCCACCGTCCTAGTTCAGACCCTCATATCTCACAGAGGCCATGACAAAAGCCCTCTGCTCCTAAGATGCAATCCCTAGAAAAAAAATTTTTTTCATTAATTTATTAATTTATTATTTATTTTTGGCTGTGTTGGATCTTCATTGCTGTGCGTGGGTTTTCTCTAGTTGTGGTGAGCCGGGGCTACTCTTCGTTGCAATGTGCGGGCTTCTCATCACGGTGGCTTCTCTTGTTGCGGAGCACGGGCTCTAGGTGCGTGCGCTTCAGTAGTTGTGGCACGCAGGCTTCAGCAGTTGCGGCTCGCGGGCTCTAGAGCACAGGCTCAGTAGTTGTGGTGCACTGGCTTAGCTGCTCCGCGGCATGGGGGATCTTCCCGGACCAGGGCTCGAACCCGTGTCCCCTGCATTGGCAGGTGGATTCTTTACCACTGCACCACCAGGGAAGTCCAGGAACAATCTTTCTAATGCAAATCCAACTGCATCACCCCTCTGCTTAAAACACTTCCAAGGCTCGGAACGCCCATGGGCAAAGTACTCTGGCTCACGACCACCTCACTCCTCCTCCTCTGCCCATCTCACCCTGGCCTGGCCCTGTAACGCCAGCCGCAGCAAGCTGGTTCCTCTGAATATACCTTCCTGCTTGTCTTTGCCATGGTTACTGGCGCTGTCCCGTCTGCCTGGATTAACATCTCCTCCCTTTAGATCAGTGCATTACCCTGTGAGCTTCTTGAGGGCATGGACACATCTCAGTTATCTTTGTCGCCACACATTCAGCACAGGGCTTGGCATCAGTGACAGAACCTGCTATCCTGAAAAATCAGCCTTGGACCTCCTAAGAGAGGGAAGAACTTGCATCCAATTATCCCGTATTAGGCACATTCCAAGACACTCAAACATATAATGAAATCTGATTATAAATCCCATATCCTGAAATCCTACCCTCTTTATGGAGTATCTGGGAGAAGAGCTAAGCCACAGGCCCACCCCTGGCCCTCAGCTTGGCCTCCTGAGGTCCTGTCGGAGGAGGTCCTGATGCAGTGAGAGCGGCTTTCCTCTGGTGAAGAGTGAAAACAACACTTACCATCATCGCTGACGCAATCCTGCAACACGAGCGGGTGGTGGCGGGGGAGCTTGCTTAAGGGCTGACGACGGCCCTTGGACTTCTTACTCTCCTCCAGGGAAAACATGTATTCATCCGCAACCTGGGCAAACCACAAGAAGGAATCAAGTTGGTCTTGCCTCCACTTCGGGACACAGCAGAAGTCAGTCTTACAATGAAAACCAAGGGAAAGAGCGGGGCAGAGAGTCACAGAGAAATGTAAAACCCAACATGGAAAACACCTGACTCCGAAAAAGCCAAAACGACAGTGTCATGCAAACCAGTGTAAACCAGGATTATGTAAACCATTTAGGGCAAAATTTGTGCCTAGTCAGCGTGGGTCCTGGCCTTCTCAGAAGCAGGCTGAAACAAATGTACCAAAAATAAACCTTCTCCAGCTCTAAAGGAGAGCCCCTTCCCTCAGCTCACTGACATGCGTCCGCGTCTGAGAGCCCCAGAGGCCCCTTTCCTTGGACCAGGAGGCCAGTAGCACCTGTTACAAAGTACCAAGCAGCTGGGCCAAACAGGTTTGAAAGGCCAGGGCACATTCAAAGGGGTGAGGAGTAGTGGACCCATTAAAAAGAAAGTAGGTCACTTCTCCTCATGCACTGTCAAGACCTCAGCTCTAGCTGATACTCTTTGATACTCTTCTCCAGGGGAGAACATCAGCCAAGACAGAGAGCGCCTCTGAAACTCTGGCCCAGCTGCAGAAAGAAAGGTTGATTTAACGTTGCATTCACATAATGTCAGAGCAAATGTAATTAGGTTTAAGGGGTACAGGACTGAACCAGTAATACCACATGAGAGCTTCCTTCTAACCAACATATTTAACACTTGGTTATACTGACAGTAGGAGACACAGGTTATAGCAAAACCCACTGAGCAAAGAAATGAGGCCTGGAAGAGGGCCACTTTGCAACCGTGACCAAAACCAATGCCTTAGAGCGCTGCAGAGAAGTGTCAGCACTGCAGTGCCACCTTGGAGAAGGGACACTGGGCCTGCAAACTCCACGTGCAACTACACAGAACCCCAGGACCTAAGGCCCACACTTGGAATGTTAAGAAAAACCAAATGCTGAACAGGTCACGTGCAGGTAGTACAGAGCCTGCTCTTCTAAACATAAACTGAGGGTCTATGTGACCATTCATTCAACAAATATTTACCGAGGCTCTACGGAGTCGGAAGGTCTGCCCGGGGAAGGAAGGTGTGAAGAGATGGGACCGCTAGGATGTGCTCCCCGCTTACGTGAGTGATGACGCGCACGGCAGCGTGCCATGCGGTGGAGGAGTGAGGATGGTAGGGATCTCCTACCACTGAGGTCCACGAAAGGCTAACACAAGCACACACTTTAATCAGCCCTGAGCTACACCGACAGTCTAAAGCAGCAGTTTCCAAAATGTACATCAAGAGGCCTGAGAAAGCCTCCATCAGAGTGAACAGGTGGGGCTCCGTTCCAACACACAACAGCCCTGCTTTTGATTTACATTTTTTAAACGAGTAAGAGGTCACTTAAAGAAGGGGTTCTTTGTCTAAAACAAACTGGAAGTACCAAATTTATCTGACAGTATTACCAGGAAAATAAAAAATGTAGGGATATGCACCCCAACACACGTATACTTACTGATGAATTATATACACTCATGTACTTTAAAACAAAAATACACTGTAAAAGGATTAAGATAAAAATAAAGTTCCATTATTTGATTCCTGCATCCCCATAATCTTCTTGCATCCCCTACTACGAAGACCACCTAGATAACAGGCCTAAACGTGAGATGTGGCAGAGACCAGGAAGTAAAGGCATGAGAATAAAGGAACCAATGATGGTGGGGATTTCCAGCCTGGGTCTCCAAGGTGAGAGAGACTAAGAGGGCTCCTGTGGACGAGGGGGGAGTGGTAACAAGCCAAGTTAGCCAAGTTAAACGTGCTGCGAATGGTACACACAACACCTACCTGTGGGTCCTTCATCTGGAAATATCCAGGGGGCACGAAGAAATTCAGCCTGGGAGTTCAGAAAGGAGGTCAGAGCAAGAGCTGTGGATTTGGGAATCCTCAACATCAGGCTCAGAATTTAAATCATGCAATGGATGAGATGATCAGTGGAAGATAAACTGACTGGAGACCAAGCCTTCCAGGACAGGAGTAAGAAGAAAGAGGAGATGCTGGGGGAAAGGGGCCCTCAAGTGGGAAATCCACAGTCCAAACACTACAGAAGAGCTGAGCAGGCAGTGGCCAAGGGACTCAGCAACTGGGAGGTGCCAGGACTTTTTTAGAGATAAGTTCCAGTAGACACACAATAAGGAACTAGGGAGTGAGTACACCACACAGACTATTTTTGCGAAGACCAGGAAAGGAATGACATGATAGCTTGAGAAGGAAATTTCCTCCAATTGTATTTTAAGATAGGGGCTTTGTGAGTATGGTTTTATGGGCGGAGAAGAAGCTTGTCCCCCAAAGATGCAGAGTCCTAATAATCCCCGTGAATACGTTAGGTTAACATGACAAAGAACTGTTAAGGTTGCTAATCAGATGACCATCATCCTGGATTATCTGGATGGGCCCAATGTATTCAAACAGCGCTTAATAATGGAAGAAGGAAGCAGACGAGTCACTGTCAAAGTGAGGTGACATGAGAAAGACTTGGCCAGATGTTGCTGCCTTTAAAGGTGGAAGGCAAGGGCCATGGCCAAGGAATACAGGTGCCCCCAAGGAAGCTGGAAAGGGCAAGGAAATGGACTCCCCACAGAAAGGTACAGAGCCCCTGAAGACACCTTGCCTTTAGCACCATGAGGCCTATTTCAGACTTCTGAACTGAAGAACAAGAAGATGGTAAATCTGTGTTAGGATGCTAAGTTTGCGTAACTTGTTAAAGCAGCAACAGAAAATGAATATGGGGTAGGAGGTGGAGACAAATCATTTTATAGGCAAGCACTGGAGGAGGTAGAGGGGTCAGGACCAAGAACACCAGAACTTGGCTTCGGGAAAGGAGGCGGCTGCCTCTGTCCACATCTGTTTAACCAAAGGGCCTCCTGCGCGCCCAGCAGATATGCCCAGCGTACCATGCCTGGTGCTGCGGCAACACAGAGATGGTGATATGGGATCTCTAACCTTAAGGGGCTTACAACCCAGCCAGAGTCTAAGTCTGCCCTTTCTGCTACCATCACTCTGCCTCTGACCAAAGCGGTCAGAGCTACTCAAATATTTGAACATCCTTCCACATTTTCTCCTCTTCTGGCTAAACACTCCTCCTCCAATTCCTCACAGTGCTGCCTTTCCCTACAATGTACTCCAATTTCTAACTTCCCGCAGGATTTAACGGAAAGAGCTGGGTTCAAATCCTCGTTCAACCATTTAGCCATATGAGCCGGAGCAAGTGGCAACCCAGTAATAAAACGGGGTAAAGAGCACTGCCTCTCAGAGCTCTTGGTGAGGATGGGGTGGGATGGCATGCAAGGTCTCCCAGGCTGCTGCCGGCAAGAGAGCTGGAGCTCCAGGCTCTCTCTTGAGTTCTCTGTTACCCCCGACACATGGGCAGCCAGGTCAAGGTCAACCCCCGACACATGGGCAGCCAGGTCAAGGTCAATGTTCCTGACGGGGCTTGTTCTGTACAAAGAACCAAGTGTTCTCTCTCCTTCTTTAGGGAACTCACTTTTTCAAAGCAGCCTGAACCAACAAGAACTTCTGCAGCAGACACGTTGCTGTGTGAAGACTCAGGTTGTGGTGCTTCGGCAGTCAGTCACCAGGGGCCCTTTTACCGTGGCCCCTGACACAAGATGGCAGCACGTAAACTGAATAGCAGACGGCCCGAATTACACCTTGGGGGACGCTCAAAGTGAGGGGAGTGGGCCCACAAGGGTGTTCTTCAAAACCCAGCTGTTTCCAGATATAGACACAATGCTATCAGACCTCTCCAGGGACAGGCAGAGTGCCTCAGCTTCTGCCCAAGCCTTGACTGTCAGTCTGCCATTCCACCCAATCAATCAACCCTCATGTCAGCTTCTTACTGGAGCTCAACTTCCATTCGTTCCACCCACATTTACAGAGGCTCCTGGGCCAGGCCCTGGGGACCACGCCGGTGCCGCAAGAGGCAAGGCTGGATGTGGCCCAGTACCTGGCTCCTAGAAGTGCACCTGCACCCGCCTGTGCAACCGCACCGAGACCAAGACAGCGTCTTAGACGAGGAGCAAAGTGCTGGAGGGACTGGAAAGAGAAAGGGACGCAGCTGAGAAGCAACGAAAGGTTTCCAGGAATACTGGCTTTTGAAAAGGAGCTGGGCCCCAACGAGCACAGGACTGCTCCAGGACAGACAACTGCCTCTTCCCACCTCAAAACTATCTGCAGCCTGGTGAGGGCTGCACAAAATATGAAGGCACTTAAGAGGGAAGAGATATGGGAACATATGTGTATGTATAACTGATTCACTTTGTTATAAAGCAGAAACTAACACACCATTGTAAAGCAATTATACTCCAATAAAGATGTTAAAAAAAAAAAAAAGAAACCAAAATATGAAGGCACTTCAGGCCCCTGAGCTGTACACTAAAAAAGGGTTAGCGTGATATTTTATGTCATGCATATTTTACCACAATAAAACACCCACCTGTAGCCATCCTCTCCTGTGCCCACCTCTGCTGGAGACCCCAGCCCTCCCTCCTGTCAGAGCTCCCCCCGCCCCACCCCACCCTCATTATGTCCCACCGCCCCCTCTTCAACACAGGCCCACTCGGCCGGCTGCCACCGTCTTCCACCCTCTCCTCCCCGGCTCTGCACACCCTCTCCTAGCTCCCTGAACCTCTGGCTGCTCTCTTCTGCTTGTCCTTTTCCTTCCCGGGCCCTCTACCAACACCCGCACTGTGAAAACTGCTCTTCACGTTCCACATGCCCCACGGGAGAACTCTCCCACACCCAGCGACACCCTCCAGGTGAAGGTGATTCCCAAAACTACCCACCTCAGGTGTGTGTATGCACGTCTCCAATGCCTGCCTCACAAGCAGGTCGCACTCAGCATGCCCCAGGCTGAACTCACACCTGAGTCACACTCAAATAACCCCTTCACTTTTCCTGCCACCTCCATCCTCCACCGATACACCCCTGTCCATCCGGTAAGTAACACGAGCCAGAATTCCAGGTCACCCCTGCACTGCTCTCCCACTCACCCCACACCAGCCCCCGGCCCCGGGCTCCCACCTTCCAAGCAGTCATTACCCCAGCTCCCCCCATCCACCCCCACCACCACCTCACGGCTCAGGTCCTCACCACCTCTCAGACTAAAGGAACAGGTTCCAAACTGATTTCCCTCTTGCAAACCATTTTTCCTCCTGTCCTAAAGGAGAAGTATTTGATTATAAAAATAACACGTATTCATAAAAAGTATTCAAACAATTTATAAATGCAGGAAGTGAAAATCATCTATAATTCCATCTTCAAGAGAACCTCTGCTGTTTCTAATTTTGCCTCCTTCTTCCCCAAAAAACCTTTATACTGCTTCCAAAATGATCTTTCAAGACATCAATGCAAAGCTTAAAAAACGCTTCACTGGGCAATCCAAAGAACAACTGACAGTTTCTTTGAGTGAGTCAGTGGCAGGTGGACAGAGGGCCACTGCTCTAGATTAAGGTAGACTTAAGAGACATAATGAACAGACATAAGATGTAAGATTAATTAAATCTTGATTCAAACAAACCTACTGTAAAATAAATTTTGTTCAGACTACTGGGGAAATTTGATTGTGAACTGGGTATTAGATGATGCTACAGAATTTCTGTAATTTTGTTAGGTATAAAACAGCATGGTGATTAAGAAAACACCCGTATTTTTTAGAGGTACACACTGAAGTAGGGAAGAAATCACATGACATCCGGATTTGCTATAAAATACTTCAGCAAATAAAAAAAGGACAGTTGGGGACTTCCTTGGCGGTCCAGTAGTTAGAACTCAGCGCTTTCACTGCGCCAGAGGTTCAATCCCTGGTCAGGGAACTAAGATCCCACAAGTTGCACAGCCACAAAGAAGAAAAAAAAAAAGGACAGATGAAGTAAACGTGGCAAAATATTGACAACTGTTAGATCTTGACGATAAGTATTTGTAGTTCACTGTATTATACCATATGCATCTTCGTGTATTAAAAAACGTGTTATAGAAATCTTCAATCTCCAAAAACACATGGCAGGGAAACTTCCACTGCCCCCCACCCCCTGACTCTCAAGTCAAAGAGCCTCAGAACTCCAGGACCCGGCTCCTGACACGGCCCACCTACACCTCCCAAGGCCTTCTCATCCCATATGCCTGAGACCAACAAAACCATTGTGGACCCCCGACCTGCTCTGACCCTGGCAGGAGCCCCCAGCACCAAACAGAACCCTCTCCTCCCCTAGATTCCCGCTCCAATTTCATCCCATCCGCCCAGCATGCTCCCGCTAAGCTCCTTCCCCTGCTGTCTCTCTGCCTCCTCACCCCAACCCCAGGCCGAGATGCTAACTCTTCCACTTGTGCTGCAATGATCATCACCAGGTACTAGAATTCCCCGCTCGCATCTATTTGCCTAGACTATGAGCTCCTTGAAGGCACAGTCCTAGCCCAGAGCAGGCGTACAAACCATTACAGAGTAAAGCGAAGAGGACGCCAGCATGTCAAGGGGAGAGGTGGGAGAGATGGCAGGTGATGGAGCGGAGAAGTTATTACCATCAGGCTGCAGCTGAGGTCCACACACAAACAAAAAAGAACCAAGAAGACACGCTACGGTTTTGGGGCAGGGGTTGCACGAGAGAGGCGTGTCAGAGAGAAGCCTCCTCTCCCAGCATATTCCCGCGGGAGGAGTCCTGGCTTTCATTTTCTGGCATCTGCCTTTTGCAGAGGCAGTGCATTCCTGTGTGCACAACACACAGAAGGTGAGTGGGAAACTCTCTGCCGCTGTGAGAGGGGCCTGAGTCGTCCAGGGCCGCCTGTGACTAGGTGGGTCATCTGTCTAATTGAGGGTAAATGAGCGGCAGGGCTATTCGGCCACGGGTTAGAAGCCACTCTCTTCAACCATTTTAACTGGTAACAAAGCGGCATTCTGAGTGCCATGTGCCCGCCTCCTGTATCCATAACTTAACTGGTTCCTAATTTGGGAGGAAAAAAGATGGCTGTTATTTATGTATTGCTCCCACCACCAAAAAAAAAAAAAAGCCACCAAAAACTTGACTCTGTGGTTAAGATTGCGTCAGCAGTAACATGTGGTCTGAACAACGCATTCAAGTGTCTAGTAAGTCCTTGCTATTGTTAGCGGCTTCTGTGGTTGTGAATTCAGCTGGAGGAAAGCAAGTCAGGAGGACAGGGCAAGAGAAGGACAGCGTGGCCTGCAGAGACAGCAGGATGCACAAGAGGGCACAGAGCTTTGGGAAGGATGGCTGGGATGCGGCCACAGGGAACCTAAGGGGTTCTGGTTTCCAAGCGGAAGAGCCCTCTCCTGCGGAAGCAGCCACAGGAGGGCAGAGGGAGCGGCGATCAGAGGCAACGAGAAGGCTGCACGGTGGTGTGCGGTGGATGCCCACACGCCGTGTGAGAGGGAGGGGGGACCTTCAGGTGGAGAAAGGGGGTCTACAGAAACTGAGCCCGAGATTCAGAGAAGGCGGAAAGAAAAACTACATCGGGTGTTCAAGACAAGGGGAAAAACCAACCACAGAAAGGCACTGCTGAAAAAACTAGAGGAATTTTAAGTGTTAGTATTTCAGCCAAAGAAAAGATAAAGCCAACAAGCCAATTGTTAATATGAAAAAATAACAAGGGTACACGTGGGGCTCGTGACAGTATTCTATTTGCATATACTTTTAAAATGTTTCATAATAAAAACTTTTAGACAATAAATTTTTCAAAGGTGAAGGGAAGGGAACGGGGAAGTCTGTGCTGACTTCTACTACCTGCCAGTGACCCCACTCCACCCCCAGCCTGGGCTGCAACTTACCCATAGGCTGCGAGGCTGGGGAGAGAGCAGGTCACCAGGGCAGGCCTGAGTCAGCTGCACCCAACGTGGCCCTGCTGTATCCCACTCAGACCCACCAAACGCCTTTCTACACAGAACAAACAAAAGACAGAGCTTTTGGCAACAGCATGTCCTGAGAGGAAGCCTGAACAGACATGTCCACGGTTACAGCTCTGGAGTTCATCCTGGCCTCCAAAACGATGCTGCGTTAGCAGTGTTATACTGGGAGGGGAAGAATGAAGAGGGGAGTAGAGGGAGAACTCCCAGGGGAGTCCAGGGTAAGAAAGGGCACCTCACCCCAACCCTCAAACCCTGCAACCACTGCCACTCTAATCCTGGCCCCTAAGGCCAAGAGGGGCAGAGGATGCACCCAACTCAGCTGAAGATCCACCGAGGGCGGCCATTGAGGCTGCAAGGCAATTCTTTGGAACAACAGTCCCACAGAGATAAGAGAAAGAAACTCCGAGCAAAAGAACAAGCTGAAGTGACCCACTGCCACCTGGCTTTTGCTTGACACAATTGCAGACCGGCGGTCCATCCTGAGGGTCTCTCCTGCCATCTGGGACTCTGCAGCAGCCCAGCCCCAGAACCACCTCCCTCCCCAACACAGGAGGCCCACTGCCCCCCACCCCACCCAGCACCCATACCTCGGCCAGCTCCCGCTCGTTGATGCTCCTGGTGGCACCCCCTTTCTTCCTCGTGCATGACTCTCCTGCGGTGACCCTGTCGTCCCCTTTGGCGTAGCTGTGCACAGTGAGGACTCCCGTTTGCCCCTGGACTCGGCAGGACAGAGGCTCACTGGTTTCTGAATCGGAAGAAATAGAATCCCGTGAAGAACCAGAGCCCAGGCTGGAAGATGACTTCTTTTTGGAGCCTGAGAAGACGAGGCGACCCCCAAAAGAAACCGGATTCACAGAAAGGTCCAAGGCAGCCCCTTCCTGATCTTCCTCCTCTTCCTCCTCCTCCTCCTCCTCCTCATCCTCCTCTTCCAGCTTGACATTTTTAAGCTCTTCAAATTTGACTTCGGTGGAGTCGGAATAATCTGAAACACACAGACACATTGGACAGAGCCCACTTTCTCTTGTGCTTCTGAACTTCAAGAAAGGCAGAGTGACAAGACCAAGGAACATGGGCAGCAAGTGAGGCCTGGCTCTGAACTCTGACTCCACCACCGACAGGGTGCCTGTGTGATCTGGGGCGAGCTGCTTAGCCTCTCTGGGCCTCCAGTTTCATCCTCTGTAACTTGAGGATACTACCACCTCTCTCCAGGGTTCTTAAGTAAGATTGCTGCGTGTAAGGTGGGAGCACAGCCTTGCACACAGCAGACACTCAGTTAAGTGGCAGCTGTCACTTCCTCATAAGTCTCCTGCAGCTCAGTAGAGACCCAGAGAAGCCAGGCTAGAAAAACTGCTCAACAGAAGGCAGCAGGGCCCCAGGGTCCAAGTCCATAGTGCTGACTGGCTCTCAGCAGACACTCCGAGGTCCTGTCGACGCAGAGATCCTCCAAGCCTGACCCGAGACTGATACAAGCCCCTTCCTAACACATCTATCCTCAACAACCGACCTAGTGAACGCTTTCAAACACTGTACTGGACCGCACTGTCCTTTCCTAAAATACAAACAGCCTCTCAAGCCTCCCAATGAGCAAACTCTCAGGCGGTAGGCAGTCCCCCCATCGTCTCATCCCATTTCTCAGGTCGCTCCTGTGACACACCTGTCTCCCACCCTTCCCACTCCTTGTTCAAATCACAGGAAATCACTGCCAGCTCCCCAAAGAGCTCATGCTTGTGCACGTCTCCGGGCCTGGGCCCCTGCTCCTCCTATCAGGGAAGCCCCTTCTATGACGTCCCCAGTCTGTCTGCCTGGAAAATCGCTGCTTACTCCGTAAGAGTTAATTCACGGGCACTTCACCAGGCAGAAGGTGGGCGGGGGCCTTTCCTCCACGTTCCTCAGCCACCCCGGGTGACCCCAACCACAGCGCTTCCCACACTCCAATCACACCATCCGCTCACAGACCCGCCTCCCCTTTGTCACATCTGCGACCCTGCACTGATGTGGCGTCCCACACAGAAAAGAATGATCAGGGCTGTGGGGAAAAATACCATAACCAACTCACCTGGGAAGGTGAGACCGTCCTCAACTTGGCGCACGGAGCTGTGGGTGGGCCTCACAGGAGCAAGGGCGGCCTGGCACTCCGCCATATCATACTGTCCAGAGCCCAGCTCCTCCCTGGGGAAGAGCTCGCTCTGACTCACCTCCTGTGGGATTTCAAGACAAACTCGGTGCCTCTTTGTCCCGATACGGTGCTTGGCCAGGCTGCAAGGAGGAGGGCAAACTTTTTAAGAGCCCCAGGATACATCTGCTTACACAAACACCTCCCCACACAACCCAAAATCAACGGCCAGGGCCTGCTTCACACTTCGGTGCCACCTGAGACCAGGAACCTCACCTCCCTGAGCCTGTTCCATCAAGTGCAAATAGGGATGTCACCACCCCCTTCACAGGTTTGACATGAGGCTTAAGAAAAGGTGTGCTGAGCACCTGCCAGAGCGCCTGGTGTATAGTAGGTCCCCGATAAATGTTCCTCCTTTCTTCCCCACACAGCCCAGGAGAAACGCTCCTGAGGACAGATGCTCCGGCTCAGACACCGAGGACCCTGGCCCCTGCCCTTGCGCGTCTCATTTCCTTCACTACTCTCTCCTTTTCAAAAAGCCCTCAAATGGGGACTTCCCTGGTGGTGCAGTGGTTAAGAATCCGCTTACCAATGCAGGGGACACAGATTTGAGCCCTGGTCCGGGAAGATCCCACACGCCGCGGAGCAACTAAGCCCGTGTGCCACAACTACTGAGCCTACGCTCTAGAGCCCCGCGAGCCACAACTACTGAGCCCGTACTCTAGAGCCGGCGAGCCACAACTACTGAGCCCTAGAGCCCACGAGCCACAACTGCTGAGCCCACGTGCCACAACTACTGAAGCCCGTACGCCTAAAGCCCGTGCTCCGCAACAAGAGAAGCCACTGCAGTGAGAAGCCCGCGCACCGCAACGAAGAGTAGCCCCCGCTCGCCACAACTAGAGAAAGCCTGCGCACAGCAACAAAAACCCAACGCAGTCAAAAATTAAAAAAATAATAATAAATTAATAAATAAATAAATTTATTTTTTAAAAAGCCCTCAAACGGCAATGAGAAAACTGGCTTCTCTGGCTCAGAGGGAGCCATGCCCTCGCACGCACGTGAGCCTTGCTCCAGCAGACTACAGCCCATGTAGAGGTGCTACCACCCTTGGGTGGCAGCCATGAGGAAGCGCCTGAACACCTCACTGAGGATTCTGGGGCCTGTACCAAGAAAAACATTCCCTCAGCTGTGCTCAAACACCCCACTCAGAAGCAGCCTCTCGGCAGGCTACGGGAGCTGCCAGACACGCCTCCCTCAGGCAGCTGGGCCCGAGGGCTGCAGGGTTACCTCCTCTTCAGGTCACCCTCCTCTCCATCCTCAACCCCCTCCATGTCGTCCTCCTCCGGGCACTCCTCCTCCTTCCGGGCTCTCGGGGCCAGTTCACTCTCCTTGAGAAACTCGGCCGCTTCTGGCGTGGGCAGAGTGTGGTCGATGACAGTGCTGTCCTTCCCAGCTTTCCAGAGTTTGTACCTTTCTGGCTGGAACTTCCTCACAAACACATCCATGGAGATCTTCACCATGTCCTTTCTGCAGGAGCACTGTCGCAAGGTGCCAGAGGAGCTCCAGGTGAGACACTTTCCCTGCTCCTCCCCCGACCCCCTCCTCCCATCTCCTCCCTCCGAATGGGAAAAGACACAAGACGGATTAAGGCTGAATTGTTTGGGTTCACAGGCTGAGGACATAACGTCCTTGCAGAGCCTTCACACATGAAAGGAAGCAGGGAAAAAAGGGTGGAGGACACATGGCACTGGGGCGAGTCAACCTGGGCGCTAACTAGGGCGCATGGAGAACGGTTAGAGATGAGGCTCAGCGTTAGACCCTGGATGGTCAATGTCCACCTTCCCTCTGCTGTCTATCCAAGCCAGGAGCACAGGAGCGAGTCTACTCCCAGCCAAACGTCCAGCCCTGCTGCTTCCCTAATGTAAAAGGAAGCCCTTAAGATTTCTCCTAGACAGAGAAATCCCAGAGTGGCTAAAGCAAGAAATAGCACAGTGTGTAGGTGTAGTTTTAATGCTCAATGGACTCAAGCATGGAAACCTCATTTTATACAACTCAAATCTCAACAAATCTTTTAAAATTCTTTGTGAATACAAGATGCTGGCACTTTTGCACATTCCCCGCCACTCTGCTTCTGAATTCCAGCAGCTCAAAGAAATGTTCTAATCACCAGCCAGTGTATCTAAGAAGGTTGGCTGGCTCAACCAGTCATTTTTAGACACAGTTATTGTGAAGGAAACCCAGCGGACTTACCAGCACAGCTTGTTTGCCATACTCGATCCACCGCCGGGTAGCAAAATTAGTGGACTCAGCACAGTTGAAGCCATGGTTAAAGCCGGCATGGTACCCGTAAGGGAAAGTGATCATAAATTCTCCAGCTTCCTGAGTCACCTGAACAAGAGCAAACGGGAAGCAGCTGCAGCAAACGGCAGGCGTCTAGAGACCTGGAAAGTTGTGTTCCAGCTCTGCCACAACTGAGCTTAGTGGCCAGGGATGGGTCACAAAACCACTGGGGACTTGGTGTCTTCTGTGACATGCAAAGCCTCTACACATCAGACACCATGACTGTAATTAATGACTCCTCCAGATGACACTGTTCAAGGGGGCTTGACCCTCCTCTGGCACCAGGAAGGGGTAGCCCACCTTTAATGCTTCGAGATCAAAGGATGATACAGATTAGCCCTGGCCCACACCTGGTACAGAGAATCAAGTAGAATAAAGCTCCTCTGTGAAACACACGCCAGAAAGGGTGGTTTCCGTGTAAGCCAAGGGCTGCTGTGTGCAAAATCCACTCACCTTGTCAAAGGGAATTCCGTATTTCTTCAGCATTAAAGGAGAAATCAAGGTCATCTTATGGCGGAGAAAAGCCTCACAGCTTTGAGCACTGCCCGGGAAAAAGCCTGTTTAATTGAAAACGGGCACAGTTAATACACAGCCCCACACTGGCTCTGTAACCCTGGAGTCACCTCACACCGTGCATCTCATCTACATGATAAGGAAGATGAATCACCAACGTGACCTCCACAGATTCTTCTAGCTTCAGGTCAATCCTAAGGTTCTACAACGAACCTCTGGGCTGTCTCCCGTGTAGGCTGTTACATGGGTGATTAATCAAATCCTGTTTGGGGGATTGCCCCAGGTGCCTCTGTTCTCACAAAGACCTTTGAACAATTTAGAGCCTTTCTCCATTCACTGGGATACTCAATCGTTTGTTAGTAACACAACTACAGCACACATGACCCAAGCTCTTGTGAAACAGGCTCTGTAGAGGTTCAAATCTATTAGAGTCCACTTAAAAGAACCAAAGCATAAAATTCAATTTTGACTTGATGATTTGGGTTTTTGGCAAAAGAACCAGACCCAATATGACCAATACACTATCCCTGGTCAAATAAACCCATGCATGATAAAATTGAGGCAAACACAGTCTAAGACTTAGTAAGTCCCTTCCCAAGACAAAGCGGGAAAAGGCTCTGATTTTAGTCGCTCTGATATGTAACCGATCTGGCAGTCTGGCTCACTCCCCACACGTGGGCCTGAGAAAGGACCACAGCAAGTGGACACCTCAGAGCAATGAGCGCAGCTCACAGGCAGGTCTGACCCAGCAAGCGGAGCGGACCCCGTACCTTTGGCCAGGCGCTCCAGCCGCTTTCCGTGCTCAGGCGGGACGGAGTACCTGCAAGCACACAGAAGCACCGGCCGCTGAGCAGAGGGGCTCGTCCCCCCTTTCAGAACAGCTTGAAATATCAGACTTTTCAACTTCCCAACCACGAGAACTAGATAGGGATCTGGAGAAATGAAGTATTAGACTGTTTGGGCAGAGGAGGGCAGAGCACATGCACAAGTGTGAGCGATTTTATCTTTTATATTCATTCATTTAACATTTATTGAATATTTACCATGAACCAGGATTTATGGTACACACTCAGTGTTGCTCTCCTTTATAATGCTGTTCATGCAATAAAAGTTTAAAAAAAAAAAAAGGAGGAGGGTGGCATTAATGTGCTCCTGGCAGAGCCTGAAGGGCCTAACTGGGATGAGATAGAGGGAGGAAGATGGGAAACGAGGTGACAATGGATCAGGTACCGGAGACCTGGCCCCTATGTGCTGAGCCCATTTCCCTTTGTCTCCACAACCGTGTACTGATTATCCAGTAACCGCTCACTCCTCCACCACTGTGGGTATCTAGACACCACAGGAATTGCCCTTCATTAAAAAACGAACAGAAAAAATAAAAAACACATAGAAGACTATTTAAAACGTTTGCACAACTGTTAAGCTTTATATTCGGGAACTCACAGTGAGTCTGACTTACCCTTACAATGCATTCTAAAGATGATTCCACAACAAAACCTTCCCATCCCAAATAGCTTTCTTATGCAACAAAACAGATGAGGAGCTGAGGAGAATGTCTGTCACCTAAAGGACTCTGTGATCCATCAGGCAACCTTGCACAGAAGTCTCTAAAGGAACCACTTCAGATGACGTAAAGAGTGTATATAGCAACTAGAAAACCTCTTGACTCGAGAACAGAAAGTCCAATTTCAGGGAACTTCAGAGTAAACATGGTGAAGACACAAAAGCTAGAGTCTAGAAGTCTAGCCACCTAAGGAAGGAACTGGGACAGTAGTTAGGGGGTAATCACAGGCTCAAAAGGGTTTTCCCCCTTCCAAGACTGGAAACTGGAAAGCATCTGACAGAAGAAAACAAAAGCCCTGGGAAAGGATGCGGCTGAAGATACCGGAAAGGAATGGAGACGGATACAGTTTCCACGACTCCCCCTGGCCTGGCCATGGGGTCCCCTCTGGCCTCCTCGCTCCTCCGTCCTCATGCACAGCATGCAAACCACAAGGGACTTCCTTCCTCTGGTTACTCAAGATGCCGTGCTCGCTCTCAAGTGTCTTTGCATGTGTTGTTACAACCACCCAGACACCCTTCCCTCAGTCCCCCTTCCGAAGCCACCACCACCCCACCCAGCCACGTCCTCATCTGCGAGCTCTCGGCTCAGCTGTCCCCTCTTCCAGGGGAGCCTTCTCTAGTCCCCATGCTCACACACCTTCCTGTGTGGACCTAGTACAACCACTGTTCCCCATCGGAGCTTTTCTCCCACTTTCTCTCTCCGGACCAGTCCCCTATCTGTGTGAGGCTGGGCACCTCATCTGTCTTTTGCTTTGCTGAAGGCAGCAGCTTCGCTAACATGCTGAGATAGATGGGTGGGCGCAGGAAGAAACGAGAGAGCTTTCTCGGATTTCTCCCCAGCCAAGCTGCGGCCTCGGTGGAGAGCAGGGAGCGGACGCTGCGTGGTCCTGCGTCCCCTCGTGAGTAAAGCACACACTGCTGCTCACCAAATATTTTTTCCATGAGGAAAAGAAAGCTTTCTATCATCTGAAGAAGTGACTCCAGTCTTGGAAGTCTGCCTCTAAGAAATGCCTCAGGCCTGTTCAGAAAAAGAAACCAGACAGCAGTGGGAGAGCCCCCATGGCTCTCGGTCACTCAGGCCCCTTTCTGTTTTCATACTGTGGTACCAAGTGCCCGGGCCCGCTAACGCCTGCTACTCCAAGGGAGGGAGAGCACCAAAGCTCAAACAGCACCTTACTGCTTGAAAGTCGGAACAAAATGTAACACACCAGTCCCACCCTAAGCCTGCGGAACCAGAATCTGCATTTTGCCTGATTCCAAGGTGTTCCCTGGGCACATGAAAGCTGAGAAGCCCCAGTGCCAAGTGCAGGCCGACTTTACCAGGATTTGGGTTCTCCGAAGTGCAGGTAATTGATGCTGTACAGGTCCATGTCTTCGGTGTGCCAGGCAAAGGATGTCTTCCACATGCCGAAGTACAGGTATGGGGTATTCACGCCCTCAATGGTAATCCCGCTCTCCTTTTCCACCAAGTCCAGGATTGTTTTCAGCCGGCCAATATTCCACTCATCAACATGCTGCAGAGGAAGTTATACTGAATATAAACTGAGGCTCTGAACCCACCAATCACAGAGCAGGTCACAGGTGAGCTGTCACTCCTAACAAAGATTGGGAATAATGTTGAAACTGCATGGCCCTGAAGACCACAGCACCCCTCACTCGCTGCTCAGAGCTGCCACTGGAACCGACGCCATTATACCTCCGAAGGGCAAACACCAGTTGGTGAACAACACTGAACACTAGTACATGAAAGATGAAAAAGGAAGGACAGCCACCTGTTCTAAACCCAAGAAGAAGAGTTTGCACAGAAGCTAAAGAAACTTAGGTCAGGACTTCCCTGGTGGTGTAGTGGTTAAGAATCCGCCTGCCAATGCAGGGGACACAGGTTCGGGCCATGGTCCAGGAAGATCCCACATGCCGCGGAGCAACTAAGCCCGTGCACCACAACTACTGAGCCTGCGCTCTAGAGCCCGCAAGCCACAACTACTGAGCCCACGTGCCACAACTACTGAAGTCCGCGCACCCAGAGACCATGCTCCGCAACAAGAGGAGCCACCGCAAAAAGAAGCCCACGCACCGCAACGAAGAGTAGCACCCGCTCGCCGCAACTAGAGAAAGCCCGTGCGCAGCAACAAAGACCCAACGCAGCCAAAAATAAATTAATTTAAAAAAAAAAGAAAAAGAAAGAAACTTAAAAGAGGAAAGTACTCTCAAACCATAAAAAATACAAAGCATGGGAATCAACTGTACTAATTTGTGACTTATCTAGCCCTTATTTCCACTGGGCAGTGTCTTCAGTAAAAAGTCTACAATATTATCCTGAGCTGTAAAGGTCATCGAGGAGCCCACTTCCTATAAGTACGTTCTGGATTTATGCCTACAAGCTTCACTTCCCACCACTCAAAAAAGCTGTCATCAACAAAATTGGAATCCACTTTTTAAACGTCTTCCTTCAAATAATTTACAAAAACAATAAATTAATCGGAGTGATAATCCCTAAAACACCCTACAGATTTTTTAATCATCCAAAAAACAGTCCCAAATATTTCTTCCTTGTATCATATCTAAGGCTGTTCTCTATGCCAAAAAGCACTAAATCCTAAGCCAATGCAATTTGTTAAAACAGCTTTTGCTACAGAATCTTGTTTGAGGATTCTGAAAATCTAAATATGTTTCTCTTCTTAAATATATACCCCTTTCATTATATTGGTCAGTGATCTTTTTTCTTCAGAAACCACATTGCCCTCCCCCAACATTTCATTTACTGTGATCCCACCCTTTCTAGAACTCATCGGAGCTACCACCCACGGACTCTTCTAACAGCCCTTGCTAAGAACACCATATCATCCAATTCACATGTAGAGTGGGAGAAATAAAATTCAGTCACATGCAAAACTACCCACAATTAATTGAGCACAGCCCATCACCTGGTGGTGGGCCATTCCTTTGTCCAGACACCCATTCAGCAAAACAGCTTTTTGGTGCCCACTACATGCTGGGCAGATGAAAATGGTATTAAATTACAAAATCGCAAAAATGCTGCATAGAGATCCCAGGAAGTCTCACCTTTTCATAGAGAGTGCCATTCACATCTGCACCATAGATTGGGGGATTGAATGTGAGATTTTTCCAGTATTTCCGTTCAAGCTCTTCAAATTCACTATAGCGTGGGGTACAGTACCTTAAAAAAGTTAAAAAAAAAAAAAAAAGTGTTAGCCACTTATAAGGGACTAAATACATGAGGCATTATGAACGGCACGAGACACAATCTCCTGTTCCAGGGATAGCAAGACATTTCAAATAAACAAGACATAACCTTGGCCTTCAAGGTTCCAATACAGTACCCAGTAACTCCCTCAACATCCCTTCGTGGGTTCTGGGCCCAAAAAAGGTAACGTACACAAAGATGTAAGCCCATCTTCCTTAAGAATGATATCCTCCACTCTTTCAAGAGACTCTACTATAACTACACACTGCACCTGTCAGGAGTGGCCTGGCCACACAGGGAGAAAATATGTTTCCAAACTTGTGAGAACCAAGACTGCAAATCCCTATGTATCCACAGACAACCAAAACCCAGCACATGGAGAGCTGAGGCCCTGGAACAGCATTCACTTCCCTGCACTCTAAGGAAGCGTCTCCAAGAGGGCTCACTTCAGTTGTCACTGCTACATTCCCAGCATCCTATGCAGTGTGGCTAACATTCAACAAATAATCACGCCTGAAAACCAAATATTTTAATAAAAATATAAAATAATCCTAAAAACATAAAAATAGGTTTTTGGGGCTTCCCTGGTGGCGCAGTGGTTGAGAATCTGCCTGCCAATGCAGGGGACACGGGTTCGAGCCCTGGTCTGGGAGGATACCACATGCCGCGGAGCAACTGGGCCTGTGAGCCACAATTACTGAGCCTGCGTGTCTGGAGCCTGTGCTCCGCAACAAGAGAGGTCGCGATAATGAGAGGCCCGCGCACCGCGATGAAGAGTGGCCCCCACTTGCCGCAACTAGAGAAAGCCCTCGCACAGAAACGAAGACCCAACACAGCCATAAATAAATAAATTAATAAATAAATTTTAAAAAAAAATAGGTTTTTGCACATCAAATGCTCCATTTAGCAAAATACATGTGTATACATACGCTCACACACTCAAATACACACACACCCCTATTATATATATATATATCTCTCCCAACATACCATTAAAAATATCTGTACTCTTTAGCTCAATAATCACATACTGAAAACTTACTCCCCAAAAAATCTTTTAAAAATTCAAACCACTTAAAAATTACTACGCAATTTAAAAAGAGTAACGTGTAAACCTAATAGGTATTTGAAACTGCACACTATAACTCAAATGGCCAAAAAACATGATAAGGAGTGGAAGACCAAAATGAAACTGTGTGGAGATAATGAGATGAGTGGGAAAAAAAAAAATCTTACTTTAAATACTGCCTTACATTTTGATGTTAAACTAATAAATAATAAAGTTTAGAACTCTCAAGTTCCCTTTAAATACAAATAATTCTACTTCCAACTGATCTGCTTTAAAAGTTTAGGTTTCTACCCTACTGGGTTTCCTTAAAGCTGGCTGACCACACAGACAGAAATCAAAGGTAAGAATTGGTTGTATTTCAGATGAAGGGAAAAGACATAGGTCCGGCTGATTTAAAAAGAGGTGTCCTGAAAGAAGGTAAGGCCTACCATATGTTGATGAGACAGGAAGAACGGCACAGGGGCCTGAGTGAGGCCAACCCGACGTGAAACAAAGCAAGTGTGCTTGGCATGGCGCAGAGCTAGGAAGCAGACATGAAGACGGCACAGCCTCTCATCTGCAGAGCATGGCACACTTCTTCAACAGGCTTTTACACAGATTCTCTCATTAGACAGCAGGTTGACCAGCAATAAAGATGCTTTAAGAGTTAGGCTGCCAATAAAATTGGAAGCCCACATTTAGAACTGTGCTATGTCAAAGGAAAAGAAGGCAGAGCACAGACGGAGAAAGTGCGCGACCTGATGTGAGATGATAAAGCGCTCCAAGTGTGAAGCCTGGCAAGCTGAGGCTGTACTCCGAGCCTCCACGGCAGAGCCGCAAAAACGTCTGGCTGAAACCAAGATATGCGCGGACCAGGAAGGCTCAGGAGAAGAGGCAAGGGGGAGGGAGGAATCCCTTGTGGAGCCACAAAATGAAGAAGTAACAAGGGAAGGGAGAAGATCCAAGCAAGAGGATTGAGGAGGACTGACTAGTCACAGCCCAACAAGGGGAACACACAACTTATTCTCTGTAAATCTGAGGTAATGAGAGCAAAATATTAAAAACAGCAGAGGAAAACAACTGAAAACAGCAGGCCTGAACAAAGATGTTTCCAACAGAGACAAGAACATACAGATGATGATGGAGTGATAGAAAACACCAACCAGCTTGGTAGTTCACTCACATTGGGTTAATGTCACAAAGGAAATGAGATAGCATCCATCTGTAGGGGTAGTAAGGAGTCTGACATGATTAAAGACAGCAGGACCCAGAAGGAAGAGATTAACTTAAACTACGAAGGCCACTTTTTGATAAGTGGGTGGTATCAATACATCCGGCCAATGCTCCTCTTGAAACAACTCCAAGTTTCCCCTTTGCAACTTTGCAAATTATTAGAGTCAGAAAATGATCCTACTTTTGAAGGAAAAACAATGGGATTACTTTATGTAAAAATATATACAAGTTTAGACTGTGACTGTGTACCGCCATGAGGAACGCTTCCATGTAAAGAGCGGACAGAGAGACAGATGCTAGAGGTGAGGAAATTGTTCTTCAGTGGGATGGCAGCAGTCCTGGAGACGACTGCTTTGCACATGAGATATTAGGTCCCAGATGCTAGGACAGGTGGGAAGGAATGTGTTTTCACTCACTTATCGCTATTGGCTATCTTGCGGAACTCTCGAACAGTCATGGCTTTCTTCTGTATGTTGTACTGAGTAAAGAGGCCAGACTGCCCAGTCACCAGCTGCTGGATCGGGGCAGGAATGACCAGGTCATCAATATCATCATAGGACGCTCGTGGCTTCCACTCCTTTGGAGGAACAACCTGTAGGGAACACAAGAAACAAAGAGATCAGAAACTTGACAAGCTGGTCAGAGTCCAAGAAGTGTGCAGGCCAACAGCCGATTCTACTAAAAAGTCACGTGGATTTAACCATGCTCACCCAAACACGGCAAGTCACACTGTCATGCTAGCCCTGATCCAGTTCTGCTACCAACTAGCTGCCTAGTTGCAATGATCTAAGGTACGGAATTCTCAGCCTCAGAATCTTATCTGGGCACCAAGACAGGAGGTTGAAGAGTTGATTCTCTCTCAATCTAACAGGAAGTTCACATGGGAAGCCAAATTACTATCAGAGTGCTGGATGAGACTGAAACCGAGAACGAGAGAAGTTGGATTGATGAAAACACCCTTCTCCACCAAGAGATGGAAGCACCACAGCAGCTGGCCCTGGGACACTGCTCTCTTCCTCCCTTTTAAACATTCTAAGCAGCTCTTCTCCAACCTAAAAAGAGATACTTCAGATGTTAACGAAAGGAATTAACTTGTAAATAGGACAGCAAATATTCAACTACCACCAAGCCTGCCTTTCAGTAAAACTCGGTTCTTCCAGCCTTCATTTAGGAAAAATCTTACTGCCACCCTGAGTCCCAAAGGCCCCGTCCCCCACCTTAGCCAGCCCAGCCCGATGAGCTCCTTGGGATTCAATGTAGGCAATATAACGACTGAAGTTCCGGAACTCCTCCATAGTCGGGTAAAAGGTCATTATCCGAGCACTGGGATTCAAGGTTTCAGATTCAGAAGCCATTTTCCCTCCTTTTTGAGGTCACTTTGGTCAGGCAGGAATCTGAAGAAATACATTAAGAACATAAAATTATATAAAATGTGGGCTTCCCTGGCGGCGCAGTGGTTAAGAATCCGCCTGCCGATGCACGGGACACGGGTTCGAGCCCTGGTCTGGGAAGATCCCACATGCCGCGGAGCAACTAAGCCTGTGCGCCAGAACTACTGAGCCTGCGCTCTAGAGTCCGCAAGCCACAGCTACGGAAGCCCCCGTGCCTAGAGCCCGTGCTCTGCAACAAGAGAAGCCACTGCAATGACAAGCCTGCGCACTGCAATGAAGAGTAGCCCCCGCTCACCACAACTAGAGAAAGCCCCGTGCGCAGCAACAATGACCCAACGCAGCCAAAAATAAATATTTTTTAAAATGTTAAAAAAATTGTATAAAATGTAATTAAGATTGAATGCTGGAAATGTCAGTGCTGAAAATAGTAAAAGATGAAGAAATTCTGAAGCAGCAGTAAGACCTCACACCTGGAATCTGCCTCTAGGCAGGTCATTTAAATGAGTAAGACACACTGGGACAGAAAAGGTTCTGCCTAAAGGATTCTAATGTACAAAATTGCCTGTATTTAAACCTCACTTACATGGAGACATTGTTTCAGCTAAAAAAGGGAAACTATAATTATTTGGTTGTTGGTCCCATCTAACAAAGCAGCTGCCCCGCCCATATGTTACCCTTCTCTTTTCAGCTGCTTCCTTATTCACACCTTGCTAACTGTTTCTAAGTATTAAACTTAATATACTACAACCAGATTTTTTTTTTTTAATAAAAATCAATCTATGGGCTCCCTTCTAGGGCAAAGCTTTAAAACAGGATTCTAGATTCCCAAGAAAAGTTAGTTGGCTACCAGATTACAAAGTTTAAGGGTTAAAGAGTACCCTGATATTAGTAGCCTGAGCTATGATTTTTAAAACCCTGAAGTGAAATTATTCTCATATCTAAACCAAAATGCAGTTTCAGCACTGCTATACAAAGTCAAGCTAGAGACTAGTTCAACTGCACTGTACCCAGAACTCAAAGGACAAAATTTAAACAGGCAATAAACTGGCAATAAAGGGCAAACTTCATAACTGACTGGAGGTGAAATAAATACTACTTTGTTTTTAGATGAGGCCTTCAGTTAAGTGGGTGCATCCCCATTGCCTGGTAACACAATAGACTATTTTGACTGAATAAGAACCAAGCACACCAGCTAAAAGAAGCCAGTTTAGAAGCAAAAACCGTATGTCCTTTTCTTTACTCAATTCCCCCAATCTGGGTCCCAAAGCCATGGCAGTTCAGCTCCAAGAGTCCCCTTGAGAGCTGGAGCGATCAGAAGGGAGGTAACTGTGTCCAACCTACCAACAATCTAGTAAAAGGCTGGGAAGACAGCATGGAGTAGAACTGTCTTTGGTAGGAGAGAAGACAAGTCCCAGTACCCGCATCTCTCCGGCTTCCATTTCACCAAAAATAAAGTGCGTTCCTGCCCTGGTGCTTTCCTGCACCTCGTCAAACTTTGCATGGCAGATATACTGTAAGCCCTGTTTTACATACCAGGAAATTTACCCACAGTCCTGTAATGTGCTCCTAGTGCTCCTTCCATTACTCTGTGCTGCCTACAGCATAATCTCCACTTAGTCTAAGCCCTTTGCAAGGGCAGATCCAAGTGTAGAGAGGAACCTAAAGTTTTATGCAGTCTTGAAGACCCTTTCTTTAAAAAAAAGAATACAAAATATCTTACTCTTGCAAATTTTATAAAGACACATAATGATGTGAACACAGTGCTAGGGCCCAACGTAGGGCCTCCAAAACCCCTAATGGGGCTTCATCTGCCTCTGGCCTTATTCATCTTTGTAAGCCTAGAACTTAGAACAATGCACGGCACAGAGTAGGCACTCAGTAACTGTTGAGTAACTAATTTCTTTGCTCTTACCTCAATTGCTCATTCCTTTTCTTCTACCCTAGGATTCCCTTCCCTCAATCTATTCCCTGGGGAAAGTTCCCGTTCCCTGACACCTTCCTCCCCCCACCCAGCAACAAAGCCTACTGGTTTAAGAGAGCACTGCCCCAGAGTTAAAACAACTCTGAATACAGATCCAGTCTCTGCCATTTATTAGCTGTGTGACCTTGGCTGTGTAAGCTGCCCGAGTCTCAGTTTCTCCTCCTGTAAAACGGGGATCCCAACCTCCTTGCCCTGCAGGGTTGCTGTGATCAACTCAGATGATGCAAGCGAAACGCTAAGCACTAGGCCGGGTACTTAACAACTCAATAAAGGGAGTTGTTGCTAACAACCACCTCAAACTCCCGTCCCCTCCCCTCGCAGCTGCCCCCGCGGGTATCGCTCCCAAGGTAGCCCCCCGCTCCCAAGGTCCCCGAAGCTCACCGCGTAGACGCCTGGCCCCTCCCGGCCCCGCCGCCTAGGCGAGTGAGTCCGGGCCGCAGGAAGAAGAAAATAAGGCCCAGTAGACCCGCCCACCCTTCCCGACGTCCATTGGCTATAAGAGATTGGAAAGGGCCAATCTCAGGACCCATTTCAGAAGCGCCTGCTCCCATTGACCGAGAACCATGCCTATCACTGACCGCTGAAGGCCGCCCTCCGCCCCTCCCCCACCAGGGCTCACGGTCACGGCTACAGAAGCAACAAACCTAAAGGATTCAAAAACCCTCTGGTTCTTACTTAAAGCCCACTGCCCCGGCAGGGCTAAGGCCCGACTTCTGCTGTCGCCACTAGCCGATCCCACTGCTTTTCCAGCCGGCGAAGGACGAAGCTCCGCCTCCTCTAAAGTAGGCCTCTGCGCAGTCGCACAGCGCTCCACAGAGTCAACCAATCCAGGGGCTGCTAGAAGCTTTCAAACAGCCAATGAACGCGCTCTGCAGCCGCCCCAAAGTATTGGCACATCAATCGGCTCAGCCTATGAGCGCCGGCTAGGGCTGTTGCCAGGAGGAAACGCTGTACCACTCGCGACCGCGGCCACTGAGAAATCTCTGCTGAATTGCAGAACTGGCCAATCGCAGGCGGGCTTCTGGCCGCCCGTAGGTAATCTGGATTAAAAGAGTTGAGTGCCTAGAAATGGGCTAGGTGGCCAGGGTAAAGGCACTGATGAGGTCGTTGTAGGATGTTTCTAACGAAAGGGTGGGCACAGTATTCTGCGGGGTCAGTAGAACCCTTACCTAAGGTAAAAGTGCGCTGGGGACCCTTAGGGGTGGCTTCCGAGGTCAAGGAGTTCCTGATAAGGTGACCAACCTGTCCCAGATTGCCCAGTACTGTCTCGGTTTTTAAAACGCAAAAAGTCCCGTGTCTTGGGAACCCCCTCACTTGCCAGCAAACCGGGACATTTCTTGAAAGGAGCAGTTCCTAAGGGGAAAGGAGCTCTGTGGGTCATTAGGACAAGTCCTGAGGGGGGATGTCCTTAGGGTCATTAAAAAGCAGTTCCTCCGTGAGTAGGGATTTGGGGTCATTAGGAGCAGCTCTTGGGGTGGGGGGGAGAAGATCCCGGAAGTCATTAGACACACTTCTGGCGGTTGAGGGGGTTCCTGGAAGTCATTAGGAACTGTTCCTGAGAGGTAGTGAGTCGCCCTAAGGAGCCCCCAGATTGTCAAGGGTGATGGGGAAGGAAGCAGACAGGACACTCTGATAGGTCAAAGAGAAAAGTAGAATACCCTCAACCTGAGTCATGAAAGATGTACAAAGTTACTCCCAGATGAGTAGTGCTGTGGTGCACTGTAAAGAGCTTTGGAGGGACTTCCCTGGTGGTTCAGTGGCTAAGAGTCTGCATTCCCAGTTCCGGGGGCCCCGGTTCCATCCCTGGTCAGGGAACTAGATCCCACATGCCGCAGAGTTCTCATGCCGCAACTAAAGATCCCATGTGCCGCAACTAAGACCCGCAGCAGCCAAATAAATAAACAAATAAATAAATATTTAAAAAAAAAAAGAGCTATGGAGTCAGATCTTGTTTAAAACCAGTTGCTCCTCTAAGTTTGGGTTTTCCCACGAGTAAAAAGGAAAAGGTAATACCTGCCTTGCAGGATTGTTGTAAAGATGAGAGTTAATATATGTTGGTAAAAAGGATGGTATTACATAGAATGGAATGGACATAAAACAACTGTGATTTAGACCCTGGGGCTGGGCACATGCTGCCCCCCCCCCCGCCCCCCAAAGAAAGCATGGTTCTGTTTCAAAAAAGGCAAGAGAATGACTGTTGGGTAGGCAACCAATAGTCTTTCACAACAATTATAAAGGTTTTCTCTCTTGACCTAGTAAGGTAATAAATTAGATAACAGATTATATTGCTTAGCTCAGAAAATTGCTAAGAGAATGGCTGAAGAATCCAACCTGGAGTATACATAACAAGGAAAATCACCCCAAATCACCCACCACTCTCCTCAATGCTGCCCCCAAACATGAGGTGCTGTAGCTTGCCTCACTGACTGTCCTGGGCATGGATACAGTGGGTAGCACTGCTGTCACTACCAACTACTCCAGGAATTTAATCTTGTTACATTTCCCACTGCTGCCAAAAAGGATTTTCCAGGATCGCTCTTACTTTGTATCACTAGCTTCCAGTTGGTGTGTGCACATGATAGGTGGAACCTAGATCCAGTTCTCTTGACATCCTCCCACAATTCTGACCAGTTTATCTTAGTCACCCTTTTAAGCTCATCTTTCCTTTCCCACCCCTTAAATGTTCGCATTTGAAGCAAAACTAATCTATGGTGAAAGAAGTCCGAGTTGGGTTTACCTTCGGGTGGGAACAGGGAATGATAGGGGGTAATATAAGGAATGTGTCTGGGGTGTTAGTAATGTTCTGTTTCTTGATCTGGATGGTGGTTATTACACTGGTGTGTTCACATTGCTTTGAGCTGTACACTTATAAGTTGTGCATAACATTCCATGAATACAATACCTTAATTTTTAAAATTAAATTACAAAGTTAATTTTAAAAAGCAAATTATTTTTTAAAAGAAAACAAAATATTGATGTCTTCATGGCTCTCTGTCCTGGTTTCTAGTGTTTAGGTGTTTCTGGTTTCACAACTCTAGCAGTATGACCTAGGGCAAGTTACTTAACTTCTCTAATTCTCAGTTATAGCTAAAATTGGAATATCACTTCCCTTTCTTGGTTGTGAAAACTGAATGAGATAATGCAGACAGAGCACTTAGAAGTCAAATTGGCAGGTAGTAAGTGCTCAGTAAATGTTAGCTGTGAAGGTGGATTATGATGATGGTGTAATGATACAAAGCACTTAGCATAAAGCCTGAAACCAGAGCTCAATACACGTTCACTCTCAGGCTTCACTCATATGTGCACACTGATGATACCCATTCTGTGCTCCAGTAAAGTCTTCTCCCCTGAGTTCAGATCCATACATCGTCCTATCTCTGGACACACACACACACACACACACACACACACCCCACCGCCTGGGTGTCCTAGAGGTACCTAAAACCCACATGCCCAATAAATAACTAATCTATTCACTCCACAAATGAGCTCCACCTACTAGGTCTCCTATCTCAGTGGGGCAGCCATCCACTGGATCACCTAAACCAAAAAAAAAAACCAAAAAAACAAAAAGCAAGCCAGAAACCAGTATGCAACTAGGGAGTCCTTGATACAGTCCATCACTTCACCCATACAGAGTTCCACAAAACAAGTGCTTTACAAATGCCTGGATTTGTTTACATGCCCATCTTCCTCCATGAGACAAAAATCTCTCAAGAGGATCACTTCGGTCTTATTGGTCGTATCATTTAGGAATGTGTTCCATTGCCAGAAATAGAAAACCCTAGCAACAGTGGCTTAAACAAATACAAAGTTATTTTTCTCAAATGTAATAAGTCTGAAGGGGGGCATTTATTGGCATTGTCTCAGTGCTCCACAAAGTCACCAAAGATACAGGCTCCTTCCACCTTTCTCCATCATACTTCACAACCTGGCTTTCACCCTCATGTGTGCACCTCATGATCATAAGGTGAGTGCTGAAGCTCCAGACATCCTGCCCACATTCATGGGGATATGGAGGAAAGGGACAGTATCAGCAGCACCTGTTACTCCTATCAGACCCAGCAAAAAGTCTCCCAGAATCTGTCCACCTACCAGTAATGAGTGGAACAGAAGTATCCCTGCTTTCATGGTGTTTACAATCTAATGATGGAGACAGACATGAAATAAGTGTTCACACAAATAAATAAAATCACAAAAGTTGTGCTTGCTACAAAGGAAAAAAAGAGGGGAGAACAACTTTTAAAGTGACTTGCTAGCAACGGTGGTAGGATTTGGACATTAAACTGTCATTGTGGCATAAAGTTCATGGCACGCTTCTAGCTCAAGGGTTCTTCCCTGGAGCTTCATTTCTTCTGGCACCCAGCACAGTGCCCAGCACATAGTAATCATTACATCAGTAATAATAGTGGCAATAACATTAGCTTAAAAAGTTAACTACATTTATTGAGCACCTACTATGTTCCAAACATTATGCTAAATGCTTTATATACACAAAAATTGTTTACATTGTCATTAACATTTTTCTTTTTATAAAAACTTTTTATAGGGGTATAATTTATATACCATAAAATCTGTCTACTTCAAGGGTATAATTTAAGGATTTTTAATAAATTTACCAAGTCATGCAGCCATCAACCAATCCAGTTTTGAACATTTCCATCACCTAAGTGAAATCTATCACCTCAATAAGGTCCCTCGTGTCCAGTTACAGTCACTCTCTATCCCCATTCCCAGCCCCAGGCAACCATTCATCTACTTCGTGTCCATATAGATCGGCCTTTTCCAGACATTTCATATAAATAGAACCATACAGTAGATGGTCTTTTGTGTCTGGCTTTTTTCACTTAGCATAATGTTTTTAAGATTCATCCATGCTATAGCATGTATCAGTATTTCATTCCTTTTTAATACTGAATAGTATCCTTTTGTAGTACTGATTGACATTGGGTTGTTTCCCACCTTTTGGCAACTATGAATAGGGATTCTGTCAACATTTATGTGTGAGCTTTCCCGTGAATGTATCTTTTCATTTCTCTTGGATAGATAATTAGGAGTGGAATTTCTGTGTCGTATGGTAAATTCCTGGTTATCTTGTTAAGAAACTGCCAAACTGTTTTCCAAAGTGGCCATACCATTTCACATTCCCATCATCCCTTTCTCCACATCCTTGCCAACATTTGTTACTGTCTTTCTGATTATAGCCATTCTAGTGGGTGTGAAGTGGTATCTCATTGGAATTTTAATTTGCATTTCCCTGATGACAAACAATGTTGAGTGTCTTTTTATATGCTTATTAGCCATTCACATATCTTCTTTGGTGAAATGTCTATTCAAATATTTTGTCCATTTTTTAATTGGGTTGTTTGTCTTAATATTGAGTTGTAAGAATTCTTTATATATTCTAGATACAAGTCCTTTATCAGATATAGGCTTTGTAAGTGTTTCCTTTCATTCTGTGGCTTGTCTTTTCATTTTAATAGTGTCTTTGGAAGCACAAGAGTTTTTCATTTTGATGAAGTCTAATTTATCAATTTTTTTCTTTTATGAATTGTGCTTTTGGTGCATTGACATTAACATATAGTTCTGTCCTGCCTCCAAAATTTATCCAGAACCCAGCACTTCCCTCTGCCTCCATTGTCACCACCTGCTCCAAGCCACCATCAGCTATAGCCTGACCAGGATAATTCCTGCTTCTACTGGGCCCCCTGCAGTCTGCTCAACACTCAGCAGGCAGAGTGATTCTTTAATACTAGATGCCAGATCATGTTACTCCTCCTCTTAAAACCATCAAATGACTTCGCATCTCATTCTGGAGAGAAGCCAAGTCCTCATAATGGCCTACATTCTTCCCCCACCCCCATCCTTGTATAACTCCTCCCCCAGCTCTCTGCTCCAGTTTCCTAATCCCCTAAATCTGAATGGCTTGTTCCCTCACCGGCTTCAGGGCCTTGCTGATATGTCACCTCCTCAGTGAAGCTTGTCGGGACCACCACTACATGCTTAATTTATTTGCTCTATTTATTTTTCTATTATTTAATTCTCCCCATTAGAATATCTGCCTCTATGGGGGCAGGGATCTGTGTTTTGTTCACCAAGATCCTCAGCACCTTATAGCTGAGGAAACTGGGAGGCAGGGAGGTTAAGAAACCTGAAACAAACACTGAGCCTGAGAATATTTGTCGAATAAATGAATGAATGATGAACTGAATGAGTAAACGAACAGGAAGGACTATGTTTGTATGTTAATGATGCCTTTGGTGTTCACCTCTGGGTCAGTCACATTCCAACCCTTGCCTCTGGACACTAGCTGCTGAATGTAAACTTTTTTCTCCAGAGCTTTGGGAGGCTCTGCACAAAGGGCCTGACACTAGTTGCCCAGGAAAGAAGCCATGATCCGTAAGCACTGGAAACAGATTGACACAGCCTGACCTGCTCAACCTGAATCACTGGGGTGTGGGTGCGCGGGAGCTTCTGCAGCCAGGTCAGTCCACGTACATAGGAAGAGAATCCAGCCTCAATTCAGCCTTGCAGACAAAGTCAGTTGGAAAGACCAGGGCTTTCTAGCCTATGAAATATAAAAATACAAATATAAAAATGCTCCAAGGCAGACACACACGTACCCACAAATACACCGTGGATTTCTACATTTAACAAAAACACAATTTTCCTTTCTGGCTCTGATTTATTCTCCGGCCATGCAGAGGATGGCTCAGTGTTCCAGGCAGAGGCACAAAAGCCTTGGAGAGCTGCAACAAGAGGTGCCCCGCGGGCCACTTCTACATCACAATCACTCCCTTCTCCTTTGCTTCCACCAACTTTCTATTTGGTTTTTGTTTTGTTTTGCTTTGTTTTGAAACAAACAAGCACCAAAATATTTTCATTTCAAAGCCAAACCCCGTCCATTTTTCAAGACTTGACTCAAATTCTACCCATTGTACATTCTTTTTTTTAAAGACTTATTAAATAAGCACCTCTGGGTGCTTATTTTGTGCCGACTCTGGGTATACTAAGATGAGGACAGTTCTATCCCTCTAAGTTACAGGCACCTCAAACTCAGCAAAAGCAAACTCTTGGTTCTCCTCTAAAGCCACTCCTCCCTTGGTGTTCCCCGTTTCAGTAAAGGCACCAGTCTTCATCCAGCTGTCCAGAGTCTGTGCTGATTCTTCACTCTTGCAGCCCACATCCAGTCCTATTGACCTTACTTTCAAAACTCTATCCTGAACCTACTCTTCTTACCACTCCTGGCACTACCAACCCACTTCAAGCCACATCACCTTTCTTCTGAACCCCTGCAACCACTGCCCCTTCCAACCTGTTCTCCAAAGAGCAGCGAGGGTGATCTTTCTAAAGAGCGAATCTGAATTCAGTGCTCTACTGAGAACCGTTGAAAAGATGTCTGTGCCTTCACCATGAACTCCAAGCCCCTTGCCCTGACCTACCAGCTCTGAGTGATTTGGCCCCTGCCCGCTCTCCACCCCATCCTGCCCCACTGCCCCTTGCTCTCTGGGCTCCAGCCTCGCTGGCCTTTGTTCTGTTTTTCTAAAACCCTCCTTAAAAGAGCTGTGCCCCCCTCTGCCTCAGGGCCTTTACTAAAGACCACTTCCTCGCAGAAGCCTCTCTGACTCCCACTCCAGCTCTATGCTGTTCTCCTTGCTTTAGGCACTTTTCCTGTAGAGCATCTAGAAGAGTCTGTCATTATGTATGTGTGTAAGATTTTTGTGACTGATGTCTGTTTCCCACCAGACCAAGCCGCTAAGGAAAAGGACTTTGTTTTTTCACCATCAAATCTCACCACTTTGCACAATGCCTGGTTCATAGTAAGTACTCATTGAATATTCCAGGAATATTATTTGCGGAAAGAACAGATAAATGAAGCCACCCGGATTGCACTTTGTATACTAGTTAAGCATTCAGGCTCTGGAGTCACACAGATCCAGGTTCAAATCTAGGTTCTGCTTCCCTTGTAGCTGTGTGACTTAGGGTGAGTTGCTTGACCTCTCTGAATCTTTGTCTTCAGCTGCTAAAGGAGATACTGATACGAGCTACTATACAGGGCTGTTGGGGGAAATAAATTTCAACAATGCAGGTAAAGTGCTTGGCACATTTAAGTGGTTAGTGATGCTAGCAGGTATTATTATAGCCCATCATAGGTGTATACCATGTGTTTGTTGGATTTAAATCTTTAGGACCACGTAGGAGCTCAGACTGGAGTAACTGCAGAGACTGCCCTGAAAATGTGCCAGAGAGGAGGCTGGAAAGGACCATCCCTAGAAAGAGGCCTGGGACACAAGGTCTTTGGGGGGGAAACTGAGGAGCCTACTTCTGGGGCCAAAAACCCCCTCACAGGTCAAAGTCCGGTCCAGGTCCTGGTTGATCCTCATTTATTTCTTTCTTTAAAAAATATTGTTCTTACTCTTTGACATAAATCACAGCAAGATTTTTTTTGATCCACCTCCTAGAGTAATGGAGATAAAAACAAAAATAAACAAATGGGACCTAATGAAAATTAAAGCTTTTGCAAAGCAAAGGAAACTACAAACTAGATGAAAAGACAACCCTCAGAATGGGAGAATATATTTGCAAATGAATCAACAGACAAAGGATTAATCTTCAAAATATATAAACAGCTCATGCAGCTCAATATTAAAAAAACAAACAACCCAATCAAAAAATGGGCAGAAGACCTAAATAGACATTTCTTCAAAGAAGACATACAGATGGCCAAGAAGCACATGAAAAGCTGCTCAATATCACTAATTATTAGAGAAATGCAAATCAAAACTACAATGAGGTATCACCTCACACCAGTTAGAATGGGCATCATCAGAAAATCTACAAACAAATGCTGGAGAGGGTGTGGAGAAAAGGGAACCCTCTGACACTGTTGGTGGGAATGTAAATTGATATAGCCACTATGGAGAGCAGTATGGAGGTTCTTTAAAAAACTAAAAATAGAATTACCATATGACCCAGCAATCCCACTACTGGGCATATACCCAGAGAAAACCATAATTCAAAAAGACACATACACCCCAATGTTCATTGCAGCACTATTTACAATAGCCAGGACATGGAAGCAACCTAAATGCCCACTGACAGATGAATGGATAAAGAAGATGTGGTACATATATACAATGGAATATTAGTCAGTCATAAAAAGGAACAAAATTGGGTCATCTGTGGAGATGTGGATGGAGCTAGAGACTGTCATACAGAGTGAAGTAAGTCAGAAAGAGAAAAACAAATATCGTATATTAACGCATGTATGTGGAACCTAGAAAAATGGTACAGATGAACCAGTATGCAGGGCAGAAATAGAGACACAGATGTAGAGAACAAACATATGGACACCAAGGGGAGTGGTGGTGGTGTGATGAATTGGGAGATTGGGATTGACATATATACACAAATATGTAGAAAATAGATAATAAGAGCCTGCTGTGTAAAAAATAAATAAAATAAAATTCAAAAATTCAAAAAAAAATATTATTCCTTGGGAAATCTCCATATGAGCCATTCTTACCGTTGGTGTGGGGCATGGGGCGAAAAGGAGTTCATTAGAGAGAGAGTGGAGTTTGCTGCGGTGGATGCAGACCCCTTCCTAGTTAAGGAGGTTGGGGGTGTGGGAAGTCCCTCTAGGAGCTGACTCAGGGTGTGTACTCAGGGTAAGACTGAAAGGAAGGGCCTCGGAGGAGCTGGGAGTAGAGATTCTAAGGATGAGTATTCTGGCAGCCCAGCCATAATCCCACCCAACCATCAGATTTACTTCCTGCCTCAGGGCCAGGTCAAACACCTCCTCTTTTATCCTTTTAGCAAACCTTCATTGAGTCCCTACTTTGGGCTGGGAGGCAAGTGAGACAGGGTCCTTGCCAGTGGAGGAGATAGATGAATCAAACAATAATTATAATGTCAATTTGCATTTCATTTCTGCACCACAGCCTACATAATATCTTTGGTATTTTTTTTCCTATCTTAGTATGTGAACAGCTGAAGAAGCAAGAGTAATAATTTCCGCACAGTGCTATGGTTACTGGACCAACAACACAGCTGGATGTGAGGCTGTCTGGCCGAGGGTGGGGGAGGTAAGGGTCAAAAGAGGATTCCTCAAGGACTTTCCCGGGTGAGGTGTGCCAGGAAGGGCATCCAGGCACGTGCGACCACAGCCTGGTGTGTTTGTCTACCACGGACACATTTTTATGAAAAAAGTACACGTCAGAGGGAGAGAAACTAGAAAATGCGTTTAAAACAGGGAGCATCGAGGGGCAGGCCCTGGGGCAAGCTGGAGGGCCTCACCCATGTTTATGAGGGGCACGCTCCCGGGGCGTCCTCTGCCTTAGAGAGATACAACTCCTTTCCTCATCATCCTGCCAAGGAGCTGGCTGCACCCCCCCAAAATACCCAGTCCCACTCAGCAGCCCTGCTCCAGGTCAAAACCACCTCTGAGCCAGGGCAGAATGACAGAGCTGGTGGACACCTTAGGGAGGTCACTGAAACCCGGCCTCAAAATGTCCCGCCCCAATGCAGCGACCAAAGGCCGTGGGGATGTGGCCTCAACCTTCACGAATCTGACAACCCAATTGCGGAGCAATAGACCAGGCACCTATGCTACTGGGGCCCCTAACCATTCCTGGGCAGCCTGGGAAGGCTTCCTGGAAGAGGTGACATCCTGGCCTCAGGAGGCCTGGGGCTAGAGGGCAGTCAGCGAGGTGGTGGGGTGAGAAGTTTCCAGGCAAAGGGAGGGCATGATGTGTGAAAAGAAAAGATGGGAGAGAGAGAGAACTAGGAACCCAAGGGAACTACACTACCACATGGTTGGACCTTATTGCTCTGGAGTGACAGGATGCCAGATCCAGCAGGACCTTGTAGCCTTATAAGAAACTGGATTACATTTAGATGAGAATAAAATGGTTCTAAGGAGGGTTGACAGGATCAGATTTGCACTTTGGAAGATTTGCTGTTTGGAGAACGGATTGGAGGACCACCAAGGGAGAGGGCAGTAATCTGTCCTACCTGTGGGTGGAGGACCCCCATTTGTCCTGGAGTTTTCAGAACTTTTTCTGTCTATGACCTTCTTGGCCCCACCTGTTAGCATGGAAAAAAGTAGTGTGGAGATTCCCTTTTTACAGCTGAGGTCCAGAAAGGTGTGTGTGTTGGGGTGCGGGTGGGGAATTGCTGCAAAAAAACAAACAAACAAAAAACCCAAACAGAGAGAATCATCACCTGGAAAAATCACTGCTAACATTTTAGTGTATATCCTTGCCAGCGCTTCTCTAATTTACAAATGCCTTAAGGAACTGTCAAAATACAAATTCTGATTCAGTAGGTCTGGGGTGGGGCCTGAGATTCAGTTTCTAAAATGCTCCCAGATGATGCAGATACTGATGGTCTCCATATTCACTTGAGCAAGGCTGTAGATTTTATTTATGTGTGTGTGTCTATTTTGGGTTGTTTCTAACTTTTCAGTATTATAAACAATGCTGCCATGAATCTTTGCCCAGAGATTTTAAAAATATTTGTACGGTCATTTCCTTTATATACATTCTTAAATGTGTATCACTGGGTCAAAGGTAAAGTATATTATAAGGCTTTGGATAGATATTGCAAATATTTCCCCCAAAGGGTAGAACCAGATAATGTCCCCACTAGCAATATATGAGTGCTCAGATCCCCACATCATATTAACACATAACTTTTGCCAAATTGATAGTTGCACAATAGTACCTCAGTGTTCTTTCAATTTGCACTTTGATTAATAGAGAGACTGAGTATCTTCCCCAGTTTTACTGGAATTTGTGTATCTTCTTTTGTAAATTGCCTATTTGTGTCCATGCCCGTTTTCCTATTAGGGTGTTTACTTTTGTTCTTATTGATTTGAAAGCTTTGGATTTAAACCCTTGATTGTTACAAAGGTTTAGCATGGTGTGCTTAAGAAACCACGGTATTTAGGGGCTTCCCTGGTGGCCCAGCAATTAAGAATCTGCCTGCCAATGCAGGGGACATGGGTTCGAGCCCTGGTCCGGGAAGATCCCATATGCCACGGAGCAACTAAGCCCGTGCACCACAACTACTGAGCCTGTGCTCTAGAGCCTGCAAGCCATAACTACTGAGCCTGCATGCCACAACTACTGAAGCCTGCACCTAGAGCCTGTGCTCCGCAACAAGAGAAGCCACCGCAATGAGAAGTCCCCGCTTGCCACAACCAGAGAAAAGCCCACGCGCAACAACGAAGACCCAACGCAGCCAAAAAAATAAATAAATAAAATTAATAAATTTATAAAAGAAAAAAAGAGAAACCACGGTATTTAGATAAACCTCGAGTAAAGGATTCAAGGAGAGATGAGCCAACTGTTGAAGAAAAACATCACGGTCTAAAGCGCCAGGCTGTGGACCCTGGGGATGCTAAGAGGCTGCACTGTATGCATTACAGCCCTTGTTCTAGAAACTGGGATGGCTGCACGCATCAGACAGCATTTCCTCCCTCTCAGCAGGGCTGGATGAGCAAGCTTACTTCTGATCCCAAATTTTAGGCTTCATTTAGACTCCAACCAGCTTTTCTTTCTTTTACCTTAACATATATTCTTCAGATACACTGCTGTCAATTTTATCTGCAACCAAAATTGAGGATGGAATTTTAAAAAAATAATATCTAGTGGAAGAAAAACAGGGGACTAGCACTAATTAGTTTTAACAGAAAAATATAATGATGGGGGACTAGCTGTATCCGGTAGGAAAACAAAGCCACAAAAGTTAAATGAGTAGTTCTGGCTTTGACTAGACAGACAGATGAATGAAACAGACTTGAGGCCCAGAAATAGATTCTGTACTTAAAATAACCTCATATGTGATTAAAAAGGAGGCATTACAAATCAGTACAGGGAGAAAGGTGATCTAAACAAATAATTATTTGGGGGGAAAAACCAGTTTAGATACTCACATTAACCATACACCAAAGTATTTTCAAACATAAAAATTCCAAATATAGTAAGCAGATGAACTCAGATTGATGGAGAAATCAGGGCTGAGAAAACCACAGCCCAAGATCCTTGAGTCAAGGGTCATTCTTCCCAAGAGAAGCCTGGACTGGGTTTAAGTTCAGAATTTACAAATAAAAAATCAAAGAGGGAGACCAGGCAAACATCAGGGTAACTTGATAAAGAAACCCATTAGCAAAACATCAACAGTGTCATATAACCCTCCTCCTTCAACAACTGATTCATACAGAACTAGAAACAATAGCTTAAAAAGTTTCTGGGGACAATTTTTTTTTTTTTTTAATAAAGAAGCCCTTGCCAGACAAAGTTAAAACTGAGAGTGAATGTAAGAAAGAGATATTGTGAGGAATACAAAAATCAGAAAGTTTATAATCCTATGAGAAAAAATTTTGTGAGAGGCACTCCACCAAAGTAAAGTAAAAAGGCTCAACATGCTGTGTAAGGAACTGCGGTAGCGGAGTGTGCTCCAGAAGGGAAGGAAATAAAGAAAAAAGCAGAGAAAAACTTATTTGAAATTGAACCTATTTGTAGGTTCTCGATGTTTAGGATGAAAGACTTAATTATACTAACAGATCAGAAAATATTATAAGCCTTGACAATGTGAAATAAAAAATGGTAGTTGGACGAGAGAGGAGAGAGAATCAAGGAAAGTGAGCTAATTTTCTCGTTCTTCATAGAGGGTGATCAATAGGATACTGCTTAAGGTGATAAATCAGGAAATAAATGTTTAAATATATTGTTTAAAGTAATGAGGGAGCCCCCAAAGAATTAAAAGTAATAATATATGTAACAAAATCAGGAGGAACAGGTGGGAGTTCACATCAATTGACCAAATTCCACAGGTTTTATTGTGAGGACTCACCAGGTATATCTACTAAAGGTGCAACTTTAGTTGAAGGTGCAACTCTTCAACTATTTGAAGATGTACTGCTTACACCCGAAAAACTAAAATCAGAAGCTCCAGGAGGGACTTCCCTGGTGGTCCAGCCGTTAAGACTTCGCGCTCCCACTGCAGGCAGCCAGGGTTCAATCCCTGGTCAGGGAACTAGATCCCGCATGCCGCAACTAAAGATCCCACACGATGGGGCTTCCCTGGTGGCCCAGTGGTTGAGAATCTGCCTGCCAATGCAGGGGACACGGGTTCGAGCCCTAGTCTGGGAAGATCCCACATGCCGCGGACCAACTGGGCCCGTGAGCCACAACTACTGAGCCTGCGCGTCTGGAGCTTGTGCTCCGTAACAAGAGAGGCCGCGATAGTGAGAGGCCCGTGCACCGTGATGAAGAATGGCCCCCGCTTGCTGCAACTAGAGAAAGCCCTCGCACAGAAACGAAGACCCAACACACCCAAAAAAATCAATCAATCAATCAATAAATTTATTTAAAAAAAAAAAGATCCCACACACTGCAACTAAGACCTGGTGCAGCCAAATAAATAAATAAATAAATATTTAAAAAAAAAAAAAAAAAGAAAAAAAAAGCTCCAGGAAATGAAACTGGAGTTGGGGAAAGAGGGAGGAAAGCATAACTTTTGTTTTGTATCCTTTAAGACTGTTTGAATTATTTTTATTAAAGAAGACGTGTGCAGCCACTTTTTCTTTAATAAAAAAACTATATTGATAACCATTTAAAAAATTATGGCACATCTATAACAGAAGAGTATGTAGCAGTTTAAAAAATGTTAAAAAACTAACATGTTTAAGTCCCCAGTATACTTAAATGAAAAGGGCAATTTGCAGAAAGATATGAACAATACGACTATAGTTGTATAAAAAATAGTTTATATACACGTTTGTATATTCATAGAAAACACGCAGAAGAATACAGACTAAATTGGGACTCCCTCCAGGGAGTTGGGGGGCAGGGAGAGGATGGGGACTTTAATGTTTTATACTTCTATGTGGAAGATTTTTGTTGTTTTCAAAAATGAATTATTGGTGGTACCATTTTAAAACTTTGCTCAGTTAAAAATTAGAGTAATATTAATTCTTTACAGATTATTTGGAAAATTATGAAGAAAAAAAATCACCCAACCTCACAACTCTTGGTGTATTTCCTTCCAAATATTTTTTTTCTCTGTGCATCTGACTCTGTCTCTAGCTATGGGCAGGTGGCAGTGGGGAAGGAGCCCTGGAGTCAGGCAGACCCACCAATTCCAGTTGGGAGCCTGGAGTAAGTTACTCAACCCTTACGCACAGCTTCCACATCTCAATAAATGGCAGCTTCATCCTTCCAGTTGCTCAGGCCGAAACTGTGGGGTCAACCTTGACTCCTTTCTCTCACCCAGTCCAGAAGCAAATCCTCTTAGTTCTGCCTCTAAGACGGAACCAGTATCTGGCCACTGCTCACCATACCTGGATTTCTGCCGAAGTCCTCCCATTAGCCTAGAAGCTGCCCCATTTCCTCTCCGACCTCATCTCCCGCTGCTATCTCACGTCCTGCTCACAGTGTCACGGGCGCACCTGCCTCAACCCATCAGGCACATTCCCACCCAGGGCCTCCACTCCAGCTTCTCCTTCAGCCTGGATGCTCATCTCGAAGATGTTTAGGCAAAATCCCTCACCAGCTTCAAGTCTTTCCTCAAATTCCATCTTTTCAATGATGCTTCCTCTGACCACCCTGATTAGTAACAAAACTTTCCCCATGTGCCTGTTCTAATTCCCCCCCACCTCGTGACACATCACTTTCTAACAAACTATATATACATTTATTATTTTTTGCGTGCATCACATTTCCTCCTGCTAGAGTATAAACACTACAAGGGCAGGAGTCTTTGCACTGATGTGACTCATGCATCCCAAATACTCAAGTATTTGTTGAATGAGTGGATGAGACCTGATTTTTCTCATCTACAAAATGGGCATAATAGGATCCACCCCACACATTGCTGTGAGGATTACATGAAAAATATGTATTTCAAATTGCTTGCACAGCAGGGTCACCTACCTTCATTTAGGATGGCTCCTGAAAGAACTACTAATGACCAGGTTAGTCAGCTAGAGAGGTGTGGACGGGGAGATGTTCCAGGAGAATAGCTCATGGGACGCTCTGGAGCTGAGAGAATGCTGAGGCAAGCACGAAAAGAGTAGACCAGGTCATGACTGGAAAGGCGGGGGCGAAGGGCGAGGAGGGATGGTAAGGCTGCAGAGGCTGGGTCCTGCAGCCTCGGAAACCTGTGGAGTCTGGGCCGACTCTTGAGGCCCTGGCAGGGTCTCCTCAGGACAGTGCCGTGGTCACGTCTGCCAACAGACGCACTCTGGTTGCAGGGCTGAGGATGGGTTGGCTGGGGCAGGGCTGGGGGCAGGCAGACCAGGGAGCAGGCATGGCTGCAGGAGAGGGTGGTCCTGGGAATGCAGAGGACGGAACAGGTGCAGAAGAGGCCAAATGGGCAGGGTTTGGTGATTAGTTGGATGTGGGGGTGAGGGAGGAAGGGATGCCTGATTGGGGACCGGTGGATGGGGAGCCTTGGAGGCGTGGGTTGGGAGGAGGCGGGGGTGACAGCCAAGGGGAGGGGGGCAGACACCAGCCGGCGGAAAGGGCAGGGACTCTGGAGCAGACATAACCAGGTGCGTGTGGGTCCCAGCACCGGCGCTTACCTGCCCTGTGGTCTGCCTGCCTGGTGCAGTTTGTATGCTGTCGCCCCTCAAGTGATAATCTGATAGCTACCCTCACTTGCAAATGTTTAATGGCTCATTTTTTCAAGAGGAAATATTTATTCAAATTTAATATCATCAAGAATAATGCAATGATGGTGTTGTTTTTCTGAACAAATAGAAATATGCCCGGCAGTGAGCTAGGAGCTAGGGAAACCAAGAGCCCCGATCCCAGGCCTTGGTCACTCAGAGCCCCCAGGGAGACAGCTGGCAACACTAGAGTGCAGTGAGGGCCTCGAAAGAGGTGGCATAGCGCAGTACAGAGGCATGTCACCCAGCAGGGACACCTGCTTCCCATTCTCAATCACCTCACACCCATCAGCTGCCTCCAGCCTACCTCTGGCCTTATGTCTCCCTACCCAGATCACGTGCGTTCCTTGTAGTTTCTCATATTTGTTGGTCTGTTTCATGCTTCCAAGCCCTTGTACAAGTTGTTCTCTCCATCGGAAATGCTGTTCCCATCTTTTGAAAGTAACCCCTACTCACCCTTTGAAACACTCAGAAGCCAGCTTATGTCACCTCCTCCAGGAAGCCTTCCCTGATCCTGCTGCAGGGTGAGGTGCTGCCTCAGTGCACCCACAGCACCTCTGTGTTGGGTTCATCGTGGCACTCTCTATAGTCTGGTCACTGCTGACTACATGTATTTCTCTTCCTCACTTGTTCTGGGTTTTGCTTGTCTTCTGTCCCCAGAAGTTCCATATGGTTTGACAACCTGGTAGGACTTATCTGATCACCAGTGGAGAGACCACTGCAGATGTTGCTGTGTGTCCAGGGGCCAGAAGGCCACACTGTGTCCAGTACCCACATTGCAAGAATTACCAGAGTCCTCACTAACCAATTTCCATACCTTCTTGGCCCCACTGCCACAGTGCCATCCTTCTCCTTATGGCAGGGGAGGAAGAGAGGGAGGAGTTGACGAAAGGGGATGAGTGTGGCCTGGGGAGTCCCGGTACCCACAACGTGGCGACCCAGAACATGGCAGGGGTGAGGAGAGGCAGGGGGTGTGCTTCTGGCCCGGGAGTCGCGGCCCATGGCGGGTGCTCCTTCCATGCACTGTGGCTCAGTCTTCAGGCTCCCATCAGAAAGTGGGCACCAGGCCAGGAGCCCGTCTTCTCACAGGTCCTCAGGACAGCCTCGCTGTCTCCTGAGGAGCGGGAAATCGGCAGAACCTACCCCTAGGGACTGACTTAGAGAGCCCAGACTCTGGTTCCAGAAAGAGCCGAGACAGAGGCCCGGTTTGTAAGAAATCTGATTATTCAAATTTATTACCATCAAGAATTATGCAATGATGCTGTAGTTTTCTTAACAAATAGAAAACAGACTGTGTACAACAGTGAACTCTACAGCACTAGCATCCACAAGGTAAAAATGAATGTCTCATTCAACATTACCAACCCTGGATTGTTGATCTTGACCGCCTAGCTAGATCTGGGGACGTCTGCCTCGAGTCCCTCGGCTAAAACAGCTATGCACCCTTCCCGCCCCCACTTACCTACCTAGATAGTGCTGCCCAGAGGAAGAGGCCACTCCCTGCCCCTCAGCAAGCCGAGATAATAAGGATTGAGTATAGTACCACTGAGAGAAGTCCAGTAGTCTTGCCACATTGGTTTAGGAGGGCATCTTGAAGGAGTGAAAAGAGCGATTCTCAGGGGCTTTGAAAACAGCTGCAAACCAGGGAGGGGAGTCATCTGGCCCCTGTTCCGAGGACAGATATGTGCTACCAGGCCCACTGGCATGGACCTGAAGGGCCAGCTGCACCCCTGCTTGGCCCTGAGGTGTGTGGGGCGTGGCACACACCCTGACTGGTGCCCATCGCCTTGGCCACACGGCCAGACCCACAGCCTACCAACACTGTGCCATCCCACAATGCTGGGGACAAAAAGCAAGGCTCTGCGGACCCAGAGGGAACCCCAGGCGGACGGAGTCACCTCCCCTCTCAGGGGTTTGAAGCAGAGGCCAGGGGATGACTCTCTTTTTTTCTTGTGTTTTTTGTTTTTGTTTTTTTTTTGGATTTTTTTGTCTGTTTGTTTTTTGTCTTTGCTTTATCTTTAAACTTTGCCAACGATGGTGATGAGGAATGCCTTTCCAGGCTCCCCCAGACACGTCTGTGGTTCTGGGCTGTGAATGTTAAACACACACTGGAGTAGACGACTGGGGATGAGTGCTTCCTATCTCCGCCCCGCCCACCACCGTCTGTGGGGCCCAAAATAAGGCTCTTACGGAAAAACAAAACAGAAATTAAACCAAAAAAAACTGTGTTTCCCTGCATTTGGCTAAAACAGGATGTTGTCTGAAGGGCTGGAAGAGCAGCTGGATCAGCAATGCCTCTGCGCAGGCTGGCGGCCCCAGCTCCACACACACGAGGAAGGCACACTCCGTCCTTCAGCAGTGAAAGTCGTACCAAGAAAGGGTCCAGAGCGAATTCAAAAGAGAACACAAGCTACACCGCAACCCCATTCTGCAGTTAAGAATTTGCAAAAGGAAAAGTCAGAGGGAAGAGGCTAGAATCCCTGTCTACCCCACTTAATGTATAAAAAAGGAGGCTTTGCTCCCATCCCCCCCACGAGAAGAAGCATGAGAAACGCGGCAGCGGAACAGAGAGCTCGCAGGGGCTCCGAGGCGGGCCTGGCGGACAGAGATGTGGCCTCAGTGCACGCCTGCCGGCCTGCCTGCCTGCTGGCCCACCCCCTCACCCAGGGCAGTTCTGGGCTCTCCGTTCGGTGTGGCAATGTTCCTGAAACGCTGTGATCCCACTGGGCTGTGCTCTGCCAGCAGCAGCACCCGTGCAGGAGGGCTGGATGATGGTCGGTATGGCTCAGAGGAGCTGGGTCCCCTCCGGAGCCCCCAGGTGGGGGCAGCGGAGGAGAGAGGGGCGGTGGTTACGTTGCATAGTGGTCAAAGCTGCCGAGGTACTCCAGGGCCGCGCGGTAGCACAGCTGGTACTGGTCCTGCCGGGACAGGGGTCCGGTCAGCGCAGACAGCAACGGCGGATACCCCGACACACAGCCAAGGGCACTCACACTGCAGCCAGTGGGTCACGGACTTAGCCTCTGCCTCTGCTGGCCAGCAGCAGGGGCTAGATCCAGACATCTGCCCAGGCTTCCCCCTGCCACCCCCACTCTGCCCCTAGATCGTGTACCCCGTAAGGACCGACATGTGCAACCCCAGCTGGGAGCCAGGCACAGCACCGGTGTCCAGTGCACGGCTGCTGAGCGGGGAACCCGTCCGGCTCAGCCTTCCCCAGCATGTGTCTGTGAGGAGCTGGCTTTGGCATGGCCAGTGGCCTGCATACCTCCGTCTGCACCATGGCCGGGCGCTGTGTGCGCAGGGTCTTCACGGTCTGGAACATGTCGACCACGCCCTCGTAGCGCATCCGCTCCAGGACGATGCTCAGCGTGATGAACACCCCGGTGCGGCCGACACCGGCACTGCCCAGAGACAGTGCTGGGTCAGGGCTCCTGCCCCTGAACCCCCAAGCCCCCAGACGCCCAGACCTCCATGGGGTCGGCCCACCTGCAGTGCACCGTGATGGGCCCGTCCTGCCCGAACTGCTCCTTGGTCTTGTGCACCTGCCCGATGAAGTCGATGAAGCCCTCGCCCGTCTTGGGCACGCCCTGCTCTGGCCAGTCTGTGAACTGGAACTGCCGGATCGTCCTTGACTGCCCATCCTGGGAGAGGTGGCAGAGGCCGGGTTCAGGGCTGGAGCTTCAGGCGGCAGCCCCCCAGGGCAGGCGGACAGTGCGGTAGCACAGGTAAGCACCCTGAGGTCGTTACAACGAGGCCACCCTGGGAAATGGGCTTGCAGGCCCACAGCTCACCTTCGATTCCTGCAGCTGGAGCTGGGGCACCACACAGGCAGCCCCACTGCAGGGCCTCCGGCAGCATTACAGACATGCTCTCGTACAAATACACACACTCCCCTGTCCACTCACCCTGGCATCTGTGACCTTGAATTCACGCAGGATATACTGGGGCATGTTGTACTCAGCCATCGGGTCAACGACAAAGTACTGGTAGCGAGCAGAGCGCTCTGCGGGCCAGTACTGGTGGCACTTCTCCTGTGGACAGAGGGCCCGGCCCCATGGTCAGGGGGGAAAAAGTGGGGAGGGGAGCTCCGGGTTTCAGACGATTCGGGGGCAGGATGCCACAGGTGGTGATAACGGGGTCTGAGGCTACGCTGACAGGGCCGGGAGAGGAAGGACACGATAGAGAAGGGGTGGCTGGTGTGCTCACCCTGCCCATCTCCCGAAGCCTGGTCAGCATGACGATGATGGTGGAGTTGTGCTCCCACAGCATGCGCCAGAAGTCCTCGGTGCTCTCCGCCAGAGGCCCCTGTGTGGCTATGTAGGCCTTCTGTTGTCTGGGGTGGACATAAGACTGGACATGCTGGAGGTGCTGCTGCCCCCCAAGTCTCCCCATGGCTGCCTAGTCCCTTGGGGTCCCGGCTCAGATCACCCCTCCTCCAGGAAGCCCACCCTGGTCTTCCAGGCTGGCCCTACTCTGTTGTGCCCCCAGCCGGCCAGGAACAGGCCTGGCTACCCATGGGCGTGGTGGGCAGTCACAAGTGTGCTGACCTATAGCCATCCAGGAAGCTGGCATTGATGTAGTCGGAGCCCTCCACACCACGGATGGGCTGCAGACACACACGGGTCAGTTCGTAGGGCATGATGTTCACCAGGCGGTTCTTGAACTTGTTGCAGGGCAGGTTGGCGCTGATGAAGCGGGATGTGTGGGCCTTGGAACTGGCCAGCAACTAGCGAGAGGGAGGGGCTGGTCAGGCCTGGCTTCCTGAGGGATTGTCCCCGGGACCCAGTCCAGGCTCTGAAGCCAGGCAGGCCCAGCCCTGAGCCCACCTTGAACTCCAGCTCCATGGCAGTCACACTTTCCCCAGGAGGCACTTGGCCCAGCTTCTGGATGTGTGCATAGAGGTTGCGAGCGGGCACCTCCGTGTGTCCACACGTGGCGGCCTCCAGCAGTGCCTCGTGGATGAACACGTACTGGTCCTCGGTCTGCACCATGTAGTTGCGCTGCGACCGCATGCACGTCACGTGGCCGTAGATGTCCACCGTCTTCTCGTGCTTCATCCGCTCCAGCATGGCGTCGATGACGATGAAGCAGCCCGTGCGGCCCACGCCCGCACTGCAGGACACAGACTCAGCCTGGCCAGGGGCCCACCCCGCCTCCGCCCCACCCCTCGGTGGCGTGGCCCTCCCTCACCTGCAATGCACCACCATGGGCCCGGCGTCCAGCGGGTTGCAGGCCTTGACCCGCCGCAGGAAGGCCAGGATGGGGGTCGGGTACTCGGGAACTCCGTGGTCTGGCCAGGCCATGAACTGGAACTGACGCAGCTCCCGCTTCTCACTGGAGCCACTCTGGGGAGGAGAGCGGGGAGAGCCGGTGTGACCAGGGAGCGTGCCCTCTACAGACTCAGGGCAGGATGCCCCAGTGCTGAGGCCAGACCCCGGCTTTCCAACGGGACTCAGAAGCCACACGGGGCAGTCTGAAAGAGCTCAGGTGCTGCTTCCGTCCATGCCGCCCATGGCACCGGCTGTCATGGTGCGCTCACACCTCCAACACCGGGCTCCCACTCGCCCCCTTCCCCACCAGCACACCATGTTCACACCATTGCCCTCATAGGTCCCGGCCGGGGGGACAAGCACCGGGGCAGGACCATACCTTGTGGAGCGCAAAGGTGCGCACAGTGTAGGTGGCCAGCTCCACCGTGTCCAGCAGGGTCACCTGGATGAGGCCGTAGGTCTCGGTGCCACGGGCTGGCCAGTACTGATCGCATTTCACCTGCAGAGGGACAGCAGGGCAGGGTGCAAGGGTGTTTGGAGGTACCCAAAGGCTCAGGCGGGCAGAAGCAGGGTGGAAGGTCTAGCCCTTAGCCCCGAGCTCTCAGATCCATTATGCCACCCCTCACCAAACCCTATCATGGTCTCACGATACGCCTCCACCCCTGCCCTCACCAGGGGAACGAGAGACGTAATTGAAAATTGTTTATTCATGACCAGATTTCACCAGGCACGTTTTCTGCCAAATTTACCCATAACGTTTATGCACCATTTTCAAGCTCTGTAAATTTTACGTTCCAGTCAACGCTTTGCTGTGCATAAGCAGATAACAGCAGCTCTTTCCACTAATTAACTTAGGAGACATGTTAATGCCCCAGCTACACTCCAGCATCTGGGGAACACGTGAACATCCCAGAAACATGCCAGCAACTGGGGAACATATTAACGTTCTTGGGAAATGACAGCATCTGGGGCAACATATTAACATGCTGGGAACCCACTAGTATATGGGGAACATGCCACATCCCAGGAACGTCCAGCAGCTGGGACACGATGACATCCCAGGAAAACAATAGCACTTGGCAAGTCCCTTGAGGAGCTTCTTCCCACAGGGATGGGAAAAGGTGTTTGAAGTCACCTGGTGGCTGAGTATCCACTGCCACCCCCCTCCCCGACCCTGGGCAGGACTCTGCACAGCCTTACCCGGGACTTTTCCTCCAGCCGTGTCATCATGACCACAGTGGCTGTGCGCTGCTCCCACACCATCCTCCAGAAATCGCCCATGGTCTCAGGCAGCGGGCCCTGCGTGGCAATGTAGGCATTCTGCTTGCGGTAGCCATCGATGTAGTTGGCGTTGATGTAGTCACTCCCCGGGACACCTATGAACAGGAAGGGACGTGGGAGAGCATTATCCTGGGGCCTCCAACCCAGTCCATACCTCCTCGGCGCACCCTGGGACCCGTGGGCCTCTTCTGGAGGATGAAATGTCACCCAGCGAGGAGGAGATCAAGGGGATGGGACGGGGCCCCACCCGGGACGGGGCCCCACCCTTGGCTCACCATCAGTGGAGGTAAGGATGACTCGAGAGTGGTCGTAGGCAATGACGTTGGCGTAGCGGTTCTTGGGCTTGTTCACCTCCAGGTTTGAATTCTCCCACGTGAACTGCTGTCCAGGGTCAATTGACTGCAGGGAATGGAGGAGGCAGGCGGAGTGGGGCAAGAGCTGACTACCCAGTGCCTCCAGGGGGACCCAGCCTTCCAGGTGGTGCCCACATCCGGCCTTCGCTCCCGGGTCACAGCCAGCTGCTCTATCGCGTAGTGCCCGTGACGGCTGAGCACCAGTTCCTCTGGCCACGGAGCACAGAGGCTGGCACGGCACCGATCAGCAAGCTGATGGACCGAAGACTCCTCTGACCAAGGTACCAAATCCCCTCGCCCAGGAGAGTGGTCAGGGGTGGGGTGGGGGCTAGGGAAGTCCCTCAAGCCCTGAATCCAGCTAATGAATGAGTGCAGAAGCAACGGCGGCCAGCTGTGCACGACCCAATGCTGCTGGGGCTCTGGCCAATGCTGCACGGCCTTGCCCAGCTCTCCTCTTCCCTCTCTGGCTGTTCCTTCCCATAGGCAGGACGCAGTGCTCCTCCGGAGTTCATTCCTGGGCCCTCTTTGCACTCTCCAGCCTTTCCTGGGTGAGTTCACTTGCTCTCAGGACCTTACGCCCATATGCTGGAGCTGCCATAACCCCAGCTGCAGCCCAGAGTCTCCCCTGAGCTCCCAGTCTGAATAGCCAGCAGCCCCTTGGACATCCCACCTGGACGTCCCACACTCCTTCGGTCTCACCCCTTGCCAAGCTGAGCTCATCAGCTCCCCCTGCAAACCTGGCTCTGCTGCTGGGGCCCCATCTCAGTGAAGGGCACTGTCCTCATTTACCCCAAAGCCCCGGCCACAACCTGCAAGTCGTCCTCAAAACTCTTCTGTGCCCCATCCCATCACTCCCAGCCCCTCGGCTCTCTCCAACCTGCTGCCAGGGCCTCAGCCAGGCCACCTCTGCTCAGACTTGGCATCTCCCTGCCTCTTCGCTTTGCCCCACTCCATCCTGCAGCCGGAACAATCCTTATAAAATGCAGATCTGATGATCAATTACCTTCTTAATGCCTTCCATGGCTCCTCATCGCCTCAGATGATAATAATAACAGCTGAGGCTCAGCGAAACCTTACTGTGTGCTTGGCAGTGTTCTCAGCACTCTGCGTGTATTCCCTCATCTAATCCTCCCGTGAAACAGGTTCTATTATTACCCTCCTTTTACAGACGAATACCACCCGAAGTTCTCAGCATAGCACACTGTGTCCTCCAGGTTTTGGCACCAGCCTGTGACTCTCCACGGGTCAGCGAGCACTGCTTCCGTGAGACCTCAGCACAGCCCACCCCTAGCCTGCTTGCCTCGGTGCTGTCGGCCGACCTTCTCCGCACGTCTGCATGTTTAACCCCAGGGCATGAGGTCACATTCAGTGTCTCTCATCTGTCTGCACTCGTCTCCCCGTTGGCTGAGCTCCCTGTGGACACTTGCCTCCACACCCCCAACACCCAACACAGGCTAAGTGCCCGACGATGCCAGATGAGGGACTGACTGACCGTTAAAGGTAACACAGCTATGGGATCCTGGCTGCAGGAAAGCTCTCGGCAGGCCGGGTGGCCAGAGGAGGCTTCCTGAGGAGGAGGCTGTGGTGAGGAAAGCGCAGACTGGAGCAGAGAAGCGGCAGAAGGTGGACGGGGTACACTGCGAGTCTGGACAGTGAGCCGCAGAGCCCCACGGGAGGAAGGGTGGCGTGGGACGCGGGACTGGATGAGTGTGGGCGGAAGACCAGGCCAGGTAAGGAGCTGGAGGCAGGGAGCCCGCCTTAGCGGCTCCGTCCCCCTCATGGCGGGCCTGTGCAGAGCAGGCCCCCAGTGGGCGCTCTGCAGCGACAAGCGGCACACCTTCCTCGCGGCACGGGTGATCATCAGTTCCCCTGCCAACCTCAATTTCCTCTGCGGAAACCTGGCTCACAGCCCTTGAAGGGGAGCCCTGGTGCCCGCCATAGCAGCCCAGCTGAGGGTGGACATCTGACTGGAGCGGGGCGGACTCACAGGCAGGGTGGAGCCAGCCCGTCAATCACCCATCCATCCACCCGTCATCCTGTGCCGGGGCTGCGCTGGGGGCGGGGCGGGGTGGCGGGTTGGAGGGGCCCAGTGGGGCAGAGGCAGAAGATGCCTTAACAACACCTCCGCCCCGCCCCCCCCACCCCCACCCCGTGCTCCTTAGAGGAGGCGGGGCTCTCCTTATCACCTCCTTAACACCCCTTTCACTAGCAAAGCACCTCCCCAGCGGGGCGCCTGGAAGCCCCGACTCTGGGCAGGAGCAGTGCTCTGAAGTCTGAGCCCCCAGCAGGTAGGGTCCAGGCCAGAGTGAAGGGAGTACATGGAGGGCCCTGAGTAGGAGGGTTTGTGCAGCCCAAGTGGCAAGATTCAGGCCCCCCAGCTCCCCGTCTCTGTGATCTGCACTCTGAGAACACCCGTGAGCACATGCATGTGCAGGGCACAGGCTGCCAGACACATTGCACTACTCATCAGCTGTGTGACCTTGGGCAAGTCACTTCTCCTCTCTAAGCCTCAGCTTCCTCATCTGTAAGATGGGATAACACCAGTATCCCTTTCATAGGGTGTGGGGAGGGCAGAATGGTATGCAAAGTGCCTAGCCCAGAGCTGGCCCGCAGGAAGCTCTCCATAAATGCCAGCTGTTATTACTGAGTGTGTGTGTGTGTGTGTGTGTGTGTGTGTGTGTGTGCGTGTGACAGAGAGAGAGAGAGAGAGAGAGAGAGAGAGAGAGAGACCTGTCTGCCTCTGTTAGCATCGGGACATGTGACTGAGTGTCCTGACCTGGGGATCTGGAAGGGCCTCTGTCAGGCCCAGAACCTGAGGAGTTGAGTTCCCTGCTGGCCACTGCTGACCCCTCCAGTGTGTGTTCTGGAGAAGCCTGGAGCCCGAGGCAGGAAAGGGGCTGGTCTGGGGCCAGGCACATGGTGGGGGGTGTGAAGCGGGGGTGAGGGGGGAAGTCTCACCTCGTATTCCTGGGAGAACTTGAGGCCGTCGTTGGCTTTGAGGCGCTCGATGTTGTCCGCCAGGTCGGTGATGGGGATGGGCGGGTGGTCTCGCATACCTGGGAGCAGGGGCACACATAGGCAGAGTTAGCGTGAGGCCTGAGCGGGGTGGCGGAGACAGCCCCAATGCATGTATGTGCACATGTGAACACGTGTGACCATGGAGCACTCGGCACTGGTGGCATGGAGACAGCGGCACATGCGGCGACAGGGATGGCGGGGCACATAGTGGCTGGGGGTGGGGGTGGGAGAGGACAGAAGTGGAAGGGTGTGTGCTGTGAGCACGAGTGAGCATGTCCGTGTGACACGGTGCTGAGTGGCGGGTTCTCCACAGGCATGGGAGGCCTCCCCCCTCCCAGGCCGGGGCCGGAAGCCCAGGTGGAAGGCAGTGGACAGGATGGGGCTGGGCTGCTGCAGCCTGCACCCCGCCTGCGGGTCCTGCCTCTGGACAGCGCTCCTGCCCTCACTGGTGCCAGTCACCGTGGGAGGCTCGGTGATGTCCCTGTCCCAGCACCCAGCATGTGGATGGAGTGATCACGATGTACATGGCAGAGACGTGGAAGAACTCGGAGGGAGAAGCAAAGGGGAGGAGGGAGATGTGGGGACAGGGAGGCAGGGAGACAGGAGAGGCGCTGGAGAGGGGTCGGACTGAGACCGGAGAGGGGTCGGACTGAGACCAGAAAGGGGTCGGACTGAGACCGGAGAGGGGTCGGACTGAGACCGGAGGCAAGAGGCAGAGACAGAAGGGGTGGCGGGAGGGAAAACAGGGCGGGAAGAAGGGGGCAAGATGGGGAGAGAGCGGGATGGACAAAGAAAAGGTAGGGCAGTGAGAAGGTAGAGAAAAGAGAGGAAAGGGGAGAGAAGAACTCAAGGAAGGAAGGAGGCGATGGGTGAGAGAAGTAGAGGAAACACACAGAAGCCAGAGTGGGTCCCAAACACGGGAACGCAGAAAACTAACTTGAGATATTCGGGCAACTGGGGACACTGGAACCTGCAGAGAAAAAGAACAAAAACAGCGGGGCAAGAGAAGGAAACCCATTAACCTCTGGTTACACTGCGGTTGAACACAGTGCGGGGCTGGGGGCTCGCAGGGGCAGCCCCACCGCAGCCCCTTCTGCCCCCCGAGGAGCAGATGCATCTCCCACCCAGAGCCTGGGCGGCCTCAGGGGCCTCTTTCTATGAAGGAAGTCTAGGTCCAAGCCAACCTTGTGCCCTCTGGTATCAAAGTTTGACCCTGGCTATTTCCAGATGAACTGGCAAAAGGGAAGTGTGCTTTTAGAGAGAGATGAGGCATGTGTGGTGAGAAACAGAAGGGTGAGTCCACACGAGGATGTGGAGATGGGGACTGTATCACTCTTTCAGCTTTTCTGTGCGTTTGAAGCGTTTTCAGAAGAAGAGTTAAATTATGAGAGAAAATAATAAACATTTGCTGAATGAAAAAAACGAGAAGGAAACCCCCAGCCGTGGACAGTGCTGCCATCCCCGCCACCCCTTCTGGTCACTGGTTCCCTCCCAGACCACCCCTGTGCACAAAGACACCTCTCCCTGCCAGCAGCCCCGTTCCCTGATCTCAGCACCTCGGGTGACCCTCACTGTGCCCCCTCCCCACGGCCCGCCCAGAGCCACAGCCTCCTGTCCTTCTGGACCCCCATCCCTTTTAACACCACCTCTGACTTCCTGTACTCCACCCCGCCTTCTCCTCTCAGATCCCTGCCATTTACACCGGGCCCTGAAGCCACAGGGATTCAGACCCCAGCAGGGCCTTCACACCCACTTGCTCATTCCCCACTCGCTGTGCCTCAGCCCACTGAAATGCTCCTGCCCCCAGGACCCGCCCACCACGTGCTCTCCAAGGTCCCAACTGCCGAAGCCAAAGGCCCTCCGTCTGGGTCCTCCTTGCACAGCCCTCCCCGCCTGGCCTCTGGGACACTCCTCTCCCCAGTGTTCTCTCTCCCTCTGGCTTCTCCTCCTTGGCTATCCTTCACCCATCCTTCCTCAACATTTCACCGCCTTCCCTGGCTGCCCTTCGGCCGCTCTCTTCCCCTGCCCCCTTCTCCTGGGAGAGCCCATCTATTTGCAGGCGTTGACCACTGCGTGCTCCTTGGCATGCCCCATGCCCGTGGTTCCAGCCAGGATGTTGGTGCGGAGGTCTCCCTGGACCCTCCCACCCCAATGCTCAGCCAGCAACCACAGAGGCATCCTGGGACCCCCGCCCCCATTTCCTCACCCCACACGGAATCAAGCCTGAGCCCTGCTGCTTAGGTCTCACTCATGTCTCCCCACTGCCACCCGCCTCGTCCAGGTCCTCAGCACCTTCTCAACGGCTTGCCTCCCCAAGTTCTCCCCTTCCAATCTGCCTTCCACATGGCAAACAGAGCTATGTTTCTACAGCACAATTCTGACCCTGTTGCTGCCCTGCTGAAAACCTTTAATGCCTCCCTGGAACCCTCAAGACAAAGTCCAAACCCCTTAGCCTGGCGCGCAGGTCCCTCTGTGACTGGACCTCGGCCTAGCCCTCCAGACTCGTCTCTGGGCTCTCAACATCCCCAGCTCCAGTGCCGCAGGACACAGTGCCCGAAAGCTGCTTCCCCACATGCTACTGCCATCGAAGGGAGCTCCCTCCGCTCCCTCCCACCCCCTCTCTGCCCAACTAAGGCCCACACGGCTTGGCATCCCTCTCAGAGGAGGCTTCTCTGCCCTCCAGGACCCAGCATTCTGGAGCTTTGATTCCTCGAAGATCTGATCACACCCGGTTGCAACAGCCTGCTAGGTCAGCCTGGCTCTCTCTCTTTCAGGACACGTGCCCTTGGAACTCAGTCAGCATGTTGTCAGGGAGCCCAGGCCACAGGATGAGAGCCGAAAACCTCAGGTGGGCTCACAGCTGACTGCAGTGTCAACCACAGGACATGAGAATGAATGAGTCTCCAGAATTCTGGGGTCAGCAAACTTTTCTATAAAAGGCCAGATAGTAAATATTTTTGGCTTTGTGGACATATGGTGTCTATCATACCTATTTAGCTCTACTTTGTAGTATGAAAACAGCCACAGACAATACATAAATGAATGGGCGTGGCTGCGTTCCAATAAAACTTTATTTGCAGAAACAGGTGGTGGGCTGCATTTGGCCTTGGGCCATAGTTTGCTGACCCCTGATCTAAATGATTCTGGCTCCCAGCTTTTGAGTCTTCCGGCTGAGGGCCCAGACATTCTGGAATAGAGACAAGCTGCTCCTGCTACGCTCCCGTCTGAATTTCTGACTCATAAAGACTGTGAGAAGAGTACATAATTGTTGTTGTTTTCAGCCATGAAGTTTTGCGGTAATTTAACGTGCAGCAATAACCAGCTCGTGTACACACAACCCCGCGTGTTATAGTTCACTCATTCATTCAGCTGCCTTGTGTTTGTTTCACAGGTGCTCAACAAGAATCCACCGTGTGCACAACCCAAGGGATGGGAGAGGAAGAAGACAGTTCCTGGCTCCACAGAGCTCTGTCACTGAGGCAATTCCAGCCCAGGGTGGGAGGCGTCATGATGGAAGCAGCATCTGGGAGCCGAGGAACGACCCCGCCCCCAGGGAAGAGGTCTGAGCTGTGTCTGCTGGGGCATAGGGAGGGAGTGACAGCTCAGCTAGAAGGAGCCGCCAGAGAGCCCCGTAACAGTGGCGGGGAAGGAAAGGCAGGCACCAAGCCCTGTGCGGGGTCTCTGTACTCGCACAGAATATCTGGGGCCAGCCACCAGAAAGGGCCAGATGTGGGCACCCCATCCCGCCACAAGTGTCTGATGGGCCATTTCCCACTAACAAACCTCTCGTGTGCAGGGGCCAGAGCGCGGGTGCAGAGGCTGGCCACCCCGGGGCTGGGATGTGGCTCTGTGTGGGTCCCGGGCCCATACTTGGAGGGCTTGACCAAAGACGAGGTTGGGTATGAGCAGCTGCCCCCCCACCCCCAGAGGCTCCCGGGCCCTGGGGCGCCTGTCCAGCTCTTGATATAGGGGTTCCTCGGTCACTTCATCAAAGTGGATGGGTACAGGGAGAAGGGCAGAAGGGAGGAACAGGAAATGGGGGCCAGGGTGAGGCCAGGGTCCCTCGGCGGAGACCGGCAGGCCTGGGCAGGGCGGGCAAGCTGGGGGAGCCACCCTACCTGGGGTCTGGTAGTTGAGCCGCCGCATCTCCACGGGGTCAGAGGAGTGGGCCAGCAAGGAGTCCTTCAGCCCAATTGACTGCTCATCCTTGGACGATGGGGAGTGGGTCCTTTTCCTGGAGAGGCGGAAGGGCGGTTGGTGAGAACCGAGGTCCAGGCGGAGAACAGAGATGCACGGCATAGCCCGCTACCACAGAGCCCCTGTGTCCACGGCTCTGCTCCTCCCACCCCAGCCTGGGGTCTCTGAGTGCAGGAGAGCCAGGACCAGAGCAGCTTCACGTGAGAGGACACAGGGTGGAGGGTGCGGAGACAGCGGGAGTGGGGGGTGGACAGAGGGCCAGCCCAGCGAGAAAGGAAGGGGCCACAGAGGCTGGTGGCTTCTTCCCGTAAAGGGCAGGTCACTGCTGGGCAGTGGCTCTTGTCCGCGAGGCCCCCACAGCTGAGGCAGCAGGAGCCACCAGGAGGAAACATGCAAACGACACATGGGATATGCAAACATCACAGAGAGCTGGGCCCCAGCTATCTGGCTCTCGGTACAAGGGTAGAGGTGCAGAGCAGCAGGGGAGGGACGGGGAAGACGTCCCACTAGCTGGGCAGAGTCCTCCCTTGCTGGCCTCGGCTCCCCGGGCTACAGGGACAGGATCAGAGACAGACTGCAGCATCCAGCTGCTGACAAGTACCCAGGGGCCGCTTCTGCTCGGTGGACACAGGTGTGCTTGGGGAAGAAACTTACGCGAGTGTGCATGAGTGTGCAGCACACACTTCCCGGCTGCAGCCCGTGCTCTTTGCACATAGGCCAGACTCTGTCCCCTGCAGCGCTCAGGTAACCTCAGAGACCTGGGAGCCTGGGGGAAGGCTCTGGTGAGCTCAGAGTCTGTGCCCGCAGAGGAAGAGCTGGAGGTCTGTGCTTTGCCTGTGCCCGGAGAAGGGGCATCCCCTGTGCAGAGCACCAGTCGAGAGAGTGACAGAGCCTGTCCCATCGCCTGCCAAGCTGACCAGACAGCCGCAGGCCAGGAGGCTTCCGGCCCAAGCAGCACCCCTCCCTGCTGGGCCCGCAGTGTGCATGGGGATAAGAAGTGAAGGGCGAAGCGTGTGAAGAGAGAAGGAAGGACTCCTACCTTTCTTGTTTACTAGGTCCCGAAAGACAGGCAAGGACAGAAGAAAGGAACGGTCACTGTTTCCGCCAAGCACTCAGACCCTCTCACGACATGGGGGCCACTGCAGACCCATCTATGGCACCCACGTGGCATTCACGGGGAGGGGTCGCCTCTCCTGGCAGACACCAGGACCCAGAGGGCAATGGGGGGAGGATGAATGGGTGTGTGGGACCCTCCTCAGGTTCCCCACCCATGGGTCTCCAGGCCCTGAACCAGGCGAGCCTGTCCCTATTCACCCTGGGAGAAAGGAGCTAACTTCAGGAAGGAGGCACCAGGTCCAGGTCAAGGGTCAGGGTCAGGGGCAGGGAGAGATGGGGCACTGAGGACAGGAACTCGTGTGTGTAAACATGTTCAGACATACGGACCAACAAGCGTTCACCGACAGCCTTGCGCTGGGTGCTGGAAACAGGCCCAGGGATGTTCCCGTGGAAGCACCACTGGACAGTGGGGGACAGTGTGGGGAAGGGGTAGGAGGGGACCGGCAGAGCCTCGTGGGCACCAGAGCCTGGAAAGGAGTCTTGAAGGATGAGATGGCAGTTGCCCGGGCAAGGGGAAGGAGAGCTGCAGAGCGGAGGGGCTCATCCCGGGCTGGCCGGGAACTGCGCTGGTTCAGTGATGACGTCGGGGTGGCGGCAGGGGCCAGACCAACCAGGCATTTGTTGGACTTCAGGCTACAGAGATCGGGCTATAAAACTCTTTAGTTAAAACTGGGAAGTGTTAAGCTGAGGGTGACAAAGTAAACCTTTGGAAACACCTTTCAGGCTGGGAGGAGGATGGAGAGGAAGGGGAGACTCCAAGATCAGAAGACCGCAGCTACCCGAGAGAGGACTGAGGCGTGCCGTGTGCACGTGCATTACCTCGTGGGGAGCCCACGGTGGGGAGGGGGGAGCAGGTCCAGTGATATCCAGGGCAGGACTCACGGGAGACTGGGTGGAGGGAGAGGGAGGAGGGGAGAGGGTGACACTCCAGGTTTCCGGTTGGTGACTTGGTGGATGGGCCCGTCCCCTGTGATAGGGACCCTGGGGGAGGGCTGTGGGAAGGGTCAAGACACCCTGAGTCTGGGACAGCTGCAGATGCTATGGTCACAGCAGGCACTGAATAAACGTCTGCCAAGTGAATGTCCACGGGCACATGGCCCTGGAGCTGGGTCTGGACCTCTCAAGGCCTGAGCAGGAGAGCCAGGCAGGGAGTCATCTAGGGATGGTGGCAGAGGGGGTGCTGAAGGTAGGAGACCAGGAGAAGGCCGTGTCTTGAAGCTGAGAGACAGACAGGCTCACATCCACTGAAACACAGAGACGGACAGACAGACATGCCCGGGGATGCACATGAACAAGCCCTCTGTGAAGTTGCGGCTGCTCATCACACCTGGGCCACACCCATGGGTGTGCACACGCACTGCTTCTGCTCTCCTGGCTTCCCACCGAGCCCAGGGGTGCACCCTGGGGTGCAGGCCAGTGTGGCTGCCGCAGGCCTGTATGCACCTGGCCAAGGAGCGCCTGAGAGTCCAAGGGCAGGTGGCCACGCACCGGAGCACTCACCTCTTGAACAGGAGAATGGCGATGACAATGAGGATGATGAGGATGACTGCCAGGACGGGGCCCGTCACCCACAGCATCTCGGGTTCCTCCTGCTGCTGGGCTGGTGTCACCTGGACCACGATCTCATCGGAGTAGGGGCTCGAGGCATAGCGCTTCTGTGGCCCAGTGGAGGAAGAGCACAGGTGGTGAGCCTGGGGTGAGATCTCCCACCCTCTGCCCCGCAAACCTGGAGAAAGGGCTCTGGGCCTGGTCTCCCAGACCTGGGCCTGGTCAGCTGACTGGGACCCTAGGGCTAGGTCGGGTCTGGCATTCTGGGTCCTAGGGGTTAGTGCCTTGAGACCCCAGTGCAGGTCTGGGGCCTCTGGGGTGTTTGAGACTGGCCTGGGGGGTGTCTGGTTAGGCCCTGGGTCTTAAGCAGACCTGGTCCACGGGTTCCTTCAGGGAGGCAAGCACAAAGCACTGGTAGCTCAGGTCTGGAGACAGTGGCCGGTTGTAGAAGCCCCGGTAGCTCTTCTTGTCCCCCAGGGTGAAAGTCTCAGGGAGCACGTCCACCTGAGCGGCCACGTATGGCTTCAGCCGCTCTGCCTGCCGCCGCTGCCGCAGCTCCCCACTGCCCTGCTCGATGGCCTCCAGAAGCTGACAGAGCAGAGCACGGGAGTCACACAGGGGCCTTGGAGCACACGCTCCTGGGCCCGGGGCCTGGGACATAAACCCCCTGGGCTGAGGCTAGGCTCACCTTCCGTGTAAGGGGCTCAAGCCTGGCCTGACTCACTGTCCTCGTAGAATCATGCTGAATGCCAGACACGGCAATGCCACTCCTCCTAGCCAACCCGGTAAGAAGGGGCCCTCTGGGTAACCTGCCCCAGCCTAACCAGAGAGGGCTGGCTGCACACCACTGCGAGAAGAGGATGGCAGGTTCCAAACGTGCTGGGGCTCCACTCTAGCCCCTCTGCAGCCTCCAGACCCTGCGGACTCCGAAGCTTACAGGGCCCAGAATTCTCTAGATCTGAGAGATGTCTCTGCCACTTCCCACCCCAGGGGATTCTCCACAAACCCCTTTGGAGAAGTCTCTGTAAGCCCTCCAGGAGTTCTCTGAAAGCGCCCAGGGGCTAGCTCAGAGTCTGTCTCCCTAGAGATGAGGGCAGGCTGCCAATCAGAGAGTGACTCCAGTCTCGGGGGGGTCCCTGGGGCCACAGCCAACCACCTCAATGGGACTGTCATCAGTGCTACCCTTTCTGGTCCCCAGGCACCTCGTCCAGCTCCAGCTCCTCGGGCGTGCTCCATCGCGGCGCCAGCATGCTCCCTCCTACACGGTCAATGGGCACCACCATGATGTAGAACCACCTGGGCGGGCAGAGGGGGGGGAATCAGGACCGTCATCACCTGCGCTCGCGTGGCCAGCCCTGCCCTCCTCCCCTGAGGCCTCATCTGCACACCTGACAAGCGAGGGGTCCTGCACGTGGGGCATGGAGAGAGTGAAGCGGCCATCCTCTATGTAGGCAGAGGCAGGCAGCGGCTTGTGAGGCAGGAGGTCGGGGGCTGTGCGAATGGACACGAGATGCTGCAGGCCCCCCGCACTGCTGCCACGGTTCATCAGCACGAATGAGTACTCTGTGTTCGGCTGCAGGTCTGCGATCAGCTTCCGCATGGAATGCCCATCCACCTCCACACTCTGCCCGTTGTACAGAATCTGCGTGGGACGGGGGCAGGCAGCACGTTTGAGTGAGGCTTCCCATCACGGGCCTGCAGGGCGGAGCATGCGCCCACGCCCAACCGGGATCTGGCATCACAAACACACACGCACAGGCTGGGACTGCAATGAGGGACTGCAGGACTGTGTGTGTGCCAGGTGCAGCTGACTTCACCCACCTTGAAGGGTACAGCTGACTTGTAGGAGTCAGGGACCTCCCAGCTGAGCAGCACAGATGTCTTCATTGCAGCCTCCACACGGAAGTTCTTGGCAAACACTGTTGGGATATAAGGAGGGAGTCAGCTCTGGCTGCGTAGCTGGGGTGAATGGGCCTGAAGGTTTCCCCGCCAGGAAGAGACGCGGCGCGGGGGCCCAGGGGGTGAGGAAAGGCTGCAGAGGACCAAGCACCCCTCACTCCCGCCAGCTTCAATTGCACACAGTTCAGCTCCCAGCCCCGGCTCTTCCTCGCAGTGAGTACCGAGTGGGGCAGATGCCACAGGACCCGTGGTCAGGATCTCCAGAAGTGCTTGGGTGAAGCTGGAGCTTACAGACACCAGGTCAGAGTGACCACAGGTCAGTGGGACTCAGTCAGGAGAAGCATGTGGCTGCCCACCAGAGCACAGTGGGCTGTGTTCACCAGAGGTCAGGGGGTCGTGGCCCCAAGAGATTAGTGTTGCATACCCAAGAGTGGTGATGCAGTCAAAAGAGATCAGTGGGTCAAGGTCACGAGAGATTGGAGAGTCACACAGCAGAGGTCAGTAGGTCAAGGACAGCAGAGGTCAGGGGTCACACACCGAGAATGCGGTACCCCTTCACTGGAGGTTAGTGGTCATGGACATGAGAGATTGGAGTGTCACACACCAGAGGTTGGTGGATCACAGTTGCCAGAGGTCAGTGGGTCAAGGAGAGCAGAGGTCCCCAGGCGCAGCCACGTGCCTGCAGCACACACCTTGCTCCATGGGCATGGTCCGGGACTGGATGCTGGGGCTGAGCGGGCCGGCGCCTTTGCTGGTGCGTGCACGGACCTTGACGTCGTAAGTGGTGTCTGGCTTGAGGCCGGAGAGCGTCAGGTGGGTGTCGGCAGTGATGTTCTGCAGCTCCTGCTGGCTGTTGATGTCACGGTACACCACGGTATAGTTGGTGATGCGCCCGTTCCTCTCCGCCAGCACGGGGGGGTCCCAGGTCAGTTCCGTGGTAGATGTGGTCAGCCCTATCACACGCAGGTTTTGGGGGAAACCACTGGGAGCATCCTCGGGGGTCGTGATCTCCTTCTCGAACTCCTCGCCCGGGCCGGCCCGGTTCTTGGCAGCAAGCCGGAAGATGTAGGTGGCCCCTCTGTGCAGGCCAGTGACCGTAAAGTGCTGGTCGTCCTTGCCAAAATCGATGGTGTTGGGCCGCGCCTCGTCGGCCCGGTGGTACTGCAGCCGGTAGCCCAGCAGCTCCCCAGGCAGCTCCTTGGGTGGGTGCCACTGGAGCAGCGCGGTGTTCATGGCCGTGGTGCTGACCATCATGGTGGGCCGGCCTGGGACTGAACAACCACGCACTGGGCTCTGGCCCTGCCCCCCCCGCCCCCCCCCCCTCAGCTCCGTCCCCGACCCCTCACTCACCTGCTCCTGTGGTCGTGACAATTTTGGGCTTGCTGCGGGCACCGTCCCCCTTGGTGGTGTAGGCGGCGACAGTAATGGAGTAGGTGGTCTCCGGGGTCAGGCTGCTGATGGTGGTTTCCTAAGGCAGGAGGAAGGGCCCATTCCCATCACAGCAGAGCAAGGAGGGACCAGAGCAGGCCAGCCACCTCAGGACTTTAGCCGGCGGGGCCCCCCAGGGCACACAGGGCCAGAGGTCCCCGGAGAGGGGGCTGTGAGCTGCTGGACTCTACAGAAGGCAGGACAGGCAGGTGGATGTGTGCCCAGGAGGACCCAGCCCATCCCGGGAGCAGCAAGCCTAAGGCAGACAGTCTGCTCATTCTTCCTTTCAGACAAGAACAAAGTGCCACACTGTTCCTTCACTCCACTGTACTATGAATGACACCTCGTGAGGTCTGGGCGCGTGTGACACACAGAGCACACAGCCTCGCATGCAGCCGATGGCTCCTCCTGCACCAGCAGGCGCAGGGCCACCTGTAGATACTAACGCATGTGCACGCACACCACAGAGCGAGGTGGAGGGGTGGGCCAGCGCGCCACCCTGCAGGACCAAGTCGGCACCCCTCCTGCCCCCCTCTAGGCACTGGCTCTGTGAGCACCTTATGCCCTGCAATGCTTCCTGAGCCAGGGAGGAGAGATGAGGACAGAGAAACCCCACCCTGGGGAGCACACTGTCCCCAGTGATGCCTGCGAAGTCAGCCAGGGCAGTGTCCCCCTGCCTTGGCAGGCCTTGCCCACACGCCCATCTCCAGCCAAGGCATCATTTCTGGACATGCCGAGAAACACCACGGGAGGCCAAGCCACACCACACAGAGGGAAAAGTGGGAAAAAGGGAGGGGACCGCCGCGCAGTGGGAACAGAGCTGTCACCACCAACCCTGGTGTCCCTCCAGCTCTGAGCCTCGGGTGGGGCCACTGCAGCCGCCACCAACCTCTTGCAGGCCCCCTCCTGCCCTGGCTGGAGGGTCTCCCAGGGCTGGGGCTCCAGAAGGCACCGATGCCGGAACCCGGCCCCCAGACTCCCTTCCCAGCCTGGGCCTGGAGCAGGTGATTTTTCACTCCAGGGATCAATAAGGCCTAACGATCAGGATCGGATTTAACTCCATCTCCATCCGGCTAGAGCAGGGGCCAGGCCCTGGTCGATCTTGAACACGGGCCTGAAATTGCCGCTCGACAGGTGAGAAGTAAGGATTAGAGGAAATGCCAACCACTGCTCAGCTTGGGGCTTGTGCCTAAGCGCCAGTTTTCTCTGGACGTGGCTGGTGCCCTGTGGATCTTGGCGGCTCAGGCTGGGAGGAAAGGCGGGGGAGGGGGAGTGTCCCATGAGCCCAGCCTGACCCAGGTCTTGCCCGCGCTCGCACACCTCTTACTTACATAGTCCTCGGACTCCTCTGGCCGCCACTGACCGCGGGAGAGGGAGAGAAAGGGAGACAGGATGTGAAGGACTCTGGCTCTGAGGGGGCCTGGCCAGGGAGGGCAGATGGCGGGCACGGGCCTCTGAAGTGCCCCGGGGGGTGGCAACCCAGGACCACTCCCCATCCAAAGATCCCAGCCCCTGCCTCACGAGCCCAAATGTGTGTGAGCCCAACTGTGGGCACCAGGGCTGAGGAGGTGAGACCTGGAGAGCGGAGGGCCAGATCGAGAGGGCTCCCTGACACTGAGGGGTCGGAGGGCGCCACCTGGAGGTACTTCGAGGGAAAGGCTGCCAGACTTGAGGGGTGGGCTCCACAGCTCAGGCAGAGGGGAGAGAAGACGCCGAGGGCAGAACACCTGGTTTGCCGGGGCCAGTCCTGGCCTAGGCTTGCCGACCTGGTATGATTATTCACAATGTCCCCTTTCACTCTTAAAAGTATCCCAGTTGGGAAGACAGATTAGCCAGTGGCCCTAGGCAAGGAGGGTTGCCCTAGGAACAGCAAGAGCTATACTGTGGCTGGAAGGGGTCCAGGCAGGCTGGCCAGCAAGATGATAAGGGCCGTGAGTGCCAAGCTCAGAGCCTGGACCCTGCCCCACAGGCACAGGGGAAGCCCTCGGACCCCTGTTCCTTCCTGGGATGCCTGAAAATCAAGGTAGGAAGGCGTATTTCTGGGCTGGCACTGCTGCTCATTCTTGGTACATTCTTCTTTAGGCCGTGGTGCCTGTAGGTTTACTAGCTGGACAGGTAGAGGGAGGGAGGTTCTGTGGCACTGGAGGGCTGGCGGCTGGCAGCTGTCCAGCACAGCACAGGGAGATGGTCCACGCCATCCCCAGGATAGACGTGCCATGAGGTCCTCCAGTCCAGCGACCCTCGTGGTGTTGGTCAGGTCTCTGTCCAATGGCCCCAGTGCCTCTGTTCTGGGAAGTTCTCTTGTAAAGTCCTTGTGAGGAGTGTGGGACAAGATACGGGAGGAGGCCATCAACCGTCCCTCCTGGCCACAGCCACTTTCTAGGGTGTGGCTGGGCCCGGCGCTGCTCTAGGTTCCTTGCCTGGGGCATCCTGCTATGTCCAAGCCAGGCCTGGGAATGGAGGTGCTCACGAGGAGGAGAGTGAGAGAGAAGAAGGAAAAGACAGAGGCTGAAGCAAAACAGAGGGAGAGAGGATGGAAGGGATTAGAGGACAGGAAAGAGAAGAGAATGAGAGACAAAAACACACTCAGGGAGAGGGAGAGACAGAAACAGAGAGAGGAAGGAAAAACAGACCATGGGAAAGGGACAAAATGAATGGATAAAGAAGATGTGGTACATATATACAATGGAGTATTTACTCAGCCATATAAAGAAACGAAATTGAGTTATCTGTAGTGAGGTAGATGGACCTAAAGTCTGTCATACAGAGTGAAGTAAGTCAGAAAGAGAAAAACAAATACCATACGCTAATGCATATATACGGAATCTAAAAAAAAAAAAAAAAATGGTACTGATGAACCTAGTGGCAGGGCAGGAATAAAGACGCAGACATAAATAATGGACTTGAGGATACGGGGTTGCGGGGGAAGGGGGACCTGGGGCGAAGTGAGAGTAGCATCGACATATATACACTATCAAATGTAAAACAGATAGCTAGTGAGAAGCTGCTGCATAGCACAGGGAGATCAGCTCGGTGCTTTGTGTCCACCTAGAGGGGTGGGACAGGGAGGGTGGGAGGGAGGCTCAAGAGGGAGGGGATATGGAGACATATGTATGCATATGGCTGATTCACTTTGTTGTACAACAGAAACTAACACAGCGTTGTGAAGCAACTAAACTCCAATAAAGATGTATTAAAAAAAAAAAAAAGGAGACGGGAGGTGGAGTCAGAGACCTGGAGAAAGAGACAAACTTGAGATAGAGACACACGTGAAAGGAGACAGGTCTGGCCACACAGCAGTGGAGGGCACGCACCGCATGGTTCTTTCAGAACTGACGGGGCCTGGACTGAGCAGATGGTGCTGTGGGGAAGGACAGGCTGCGGTGTCCTTGACCAGGTGCTCGGGGGACAGCTGGGCCCTGTGGCCAGGCTGGGGACCGGGCCCCATCTGCTCTTCTCCTAGCTTGGAGCAGAACAATCCAGTCCCGGCGGGGCTGCAAGGGCAGGCCCTCCGCCTTCACTCGGCTTCCCTGGAGCCCGGGCTCATGTTTACCTCCTGTCACAGGTTGTCTGTGGCCAAGAGGACAGTGTCCCTCGTCCTATGGCCCAGCTCCCTCCAAACCACTTAGGACCAGAAGGGGGCACCCGAAGTGAAGTGGCATCTTTGGAACCCCACTGGCTGCAGCTGTGCTGCTGGCCCCCTGGGGCAGGAGGGGCCAGAGGGAGCTCATTCCCGGGATGTTTCTGGGTGGGTGTGTCCGCTGAGACTCCAGAAAGAGCCCTCAACCTGCCCCAGGAATGCAGGAGGGTCCAAAAGCCCACCTCCTCCACCCCATTCCCTCAGCACCAGGCAGGCCGGAGGAGGAAGAGGGCGCCCTCTTGGCAGTGGGCTGAGCCCAGCTGGAGAGACAAAGGCCCTCGTCTGCCTGTGGGTAAGTCCACCTCTAAGCGCAGCACGGAGAACACAGGATACGTGCTTGCACCTCTGATCCCAGCCCAGGTGGGGTGAAAAGCTGGACAGGGAGGGTGTGTGGGTTCTGCGGGGGAATTGGGCTCTACCCCGCCACGGCCCTGATTCTGGATGGAAAGCCCCTGAGCACAGACACACCAGGCACTGTGAATCTTCAGGAGAATATTTTGGGAGGTAACTCGTGGTAGCAATTACAGCCCTTTCCCAGGAATCCTGAGACCAGACTTCTTATCTGAGCTCGGCCACCCCTTACTGGGAAATTCAGGCCCCCTCGCCTAACCTCCCAGTACCCCAGGTTTTCCATCTGGGTAGCCAACCAGTGCTGAGAATAGCCCAGGGACTTCACCCCAAGCTCACGGGCAAAATCATCATCCTCTGAGGACAAAGGGCACAGAGTGAGGTGTGACACTGGGCGCAGGCCCAGCCCTTGAGAGCAAACATCAGGGGCTGTGCCATCCCCCTGCGTGCCAGGCACGGAGCAACACCCCAGCCCGGCCATTCACAGAACTCTGCAATGCCAAGGGCCATGTGGGGGTGAGATGACCACCCGGCTGGGGGAGGAGGGCTGCCGAGGAGGAAAGCACATCTCGACAGCCGAGCCTGACAGCGAATGCACTTTCCGAAAACCACAAAGGAGGGCCTGAGGGGGCTGAGGCCTGGGTCTGTACGGACAGTGCTCCTCACTGCTAGCGCTGGTGGCTGAGCCACAGAGGTGACTGCCAGGCTGGGACTGTCACCAGGGCAGATGGGGCTGGCCGAGCCTGGACTGGCACAGCTCAGGCAGACCTAAGACGAGAGGAGGGAGTGTTCCTGGCACCTGGCCCTCACCTCCTGGTCTCAGCGCTTTCCTAGCCCGATACAGCAGGATGTCTCGGTGTCACAGTCCCTCTGAGAGCACGTAGGGGAGGGGAGCAAACCTGGGCTCCAAAGAGGAAGTGGAAAATGCTGGTCTCGCCCACCCGCCCACCTCCCAGTGTCACACCTGGGCCTCGGCCAGCATGACGTCCTGGATGATGGGTGGGCCGCGGGGCTCGCCATTCTCTAGCCGCACATAGGTGACCTGGTAGCCGCGGATCTGACCGTGCTGCTTGCTGGGGACGGGCAGCTTCCAGGAGACGCGCACGGCAGTGGAGTTCAGCGGCTCCACCTCCACCTTCCGTGGCGGCCCGCTGGGCACTGGGGACCAGGTGGAGAAGGAAGTTAGGTGCGTGGTATGGATCCGGGCTCAGGCGGGCACAGCATGCTCCAGGGCCTTGCCTTCGCACCCCACTGCCCCAGGAAGGCCCTGATGCAGTTTCCTTAGACTGTCTGCCCCGGAGAGGAACGTGGAGGGCTCCCTCTGCCTGGCATGGGCAAGAGCCCGGGACCCTGCGACTCCTCTGGCCCAGGGCTGCCTCACTTGGTGGGGAGGGCAGAGGTGGGGAACAGGTGGAGGCGGGGCACCAGGCCTTCGGCCACCCCAAGTCAGCACAACCTGGTCTATCTCCTGGGCCCCACATCACACCAACGTCCAGTGAGGCAGAGCCTCAGTGATTCTCCTGAGTGATTCTACTAGCCTCCCCAGTCCTCCTCCTTTCAAATCTTGGGTGGGCTGCCTCTTCGGCCTTAGCCTTTTAAGGTTCCAGCTGCCTTGAGGAAGCCCCGAAGCTGGGATTTGGGCAAAGGCTGTCCCACGAGCTACATCTCCCCAGTTGGGGCCATTAAGCCTGCACTGGGAAGACAGCAAGTCCTTCTGGGCTTGCGGGAGGCCAAGGCCCTGGGAGCCCAGCGCAGGGGTCCAGGCGGCACGGCGGCCCCCGCCCCCGCCTGCCCTGGGCGCTGCCTACCGTCCTCGTCGGTGCGCACCAGCACCGGGCTGCTCTCGGGGCCGGGGCCCACGTCCGTGTGCGCCCGCACCCACACCCGGTACTCCGTCCACTTCTCCAGGCCCACCAGGTCCCAGCTGGAGTGCTCGCGGCCGATGCCGTCCACCACGTGCCGCTCACGATCCTCGCCGTCCACCGCCTCGTAGGCCACCGAGTACTGGGTGATAACGCCGTTGCGGCTGTCGGCTGGCGGTGGGACCCAACTTACCCGGACCGTGGTGGAGCCCACGCTCACGCACGTCACCTTCTGGGGAGGGGCGGAGGGGGCTGGGGAAGACAAATGGGGGGAAGCAGGCAGATGGAGGGTGGGGGTCAGAGGCATGGCGACCAGTCACAGAGGACGGGAAACTCACCCAGGCAGGCTACTCCCCAGGTGCGTCATGGCTATCCCAGGGCCCCTCCAGGCAGGCTACCGCCACTGCCGCCAGACAGCCCGGCTCCCTCTGGACTACAGGCTCTTCTTTCTCTCTCTCTCTCTCTCTCTCTCTCTCACACACACACACACACACACACACAGAGCTCTAACACAGCGCCTCACACACATACACTGTCTCACACACAACGCACAGGGCATCAGACACACACAAGCACGGGGCCACGCCACCGTCACTCCTGGTCACACCCACAACCACACACGGAGACCCTCCCCAGCTGCTGTGCTCACAGTTCTCTCTCTTCTCAGGACAAGTGACCTGATGGCTCTTCTGGTGCGAGGCTGCCTCGACAGGGTGTCTGCGGCTGAGCCACAGGAAACCGCAGAGACTGGAGGCCCTCAGGCAGTTTGAAGGGAAAGTGCCCATCGGAGGGGCTCTCACTCATCAGGCTCCTTGGGTGTTAGGAGGTAGGTCTGTGCCCTCCTCGTTCCCAGTGATGTTTCCGGCTCCTATTCCCACTGAGGACTCTGCTGCCATCATTTGGGCTTTCTCATCTCGAGTTCTGCCACCACCTCCTGCTCAGGTGACTCCAGCAGCCCCTCGATCTACTGGCTCATCCAGAGATCCCTCATCTTCAAGGCTTTCTCCTCCCCTGCGCTGCTGTAGTCCTGCCCCAGATGCTGCCACTCTCTCTAAAACTGTGGCCTCCAATACCCCCTCGCAGGCCCTCATCTCTTGGCCCAGCTCAGCTGCTCAGGGCCCCCAGCACTGCACCTGCTCCTCACCCCCGGGGACCTCACCCATTGACCTACCTCCTTACTGCCCTCGATACTCAGCTTAGAACCTCACCACTCTTACCAACACCCCAAATTCCCCTCTCTGAGCTCCTGCCCAGCCCGTCCCAAGCTCTGAAGGAACCCACCCCCCATCTCCTCCAAGGTGGCATGGGGGTGGGCAGAAAAAGCCACCAAGGCAGGTTGGCACTCTGTGAGCGCCCCATGGCCTCCCCCGGGCCGTCCATGCTGCCGGCCGGTCTCTGCTCTCTGCCCGGCTCCCTCTGCCATTTAATACAAAACACCTTCCACCTCCTCCACGCTCCTCAAACCTCCAGCTCCCGTCGCCTCCCTTCCTCTCAGCAAATGACCCCATCTCCTACTTTGCAGAGAAAACCGAAGCCTCCCAACAGCAGCTTCTCCGTCTCTTGCTACCAAACCCACCAGCCTGCATCGGCTCCGAGTCTCTCCTTCCCTCCCCTGGGAAGGGAGAGGGGTGCCCTCCTGTCCAAGGCCAATCTCTCCCATCGCCCGTGCTCTGCCCTCTTCCCCACCCCCTGAGCCTCCAACCGTCTTTCTCTTTTCCATATTTTTTACTTCTCCTCATTGACACATTCCCAACAGCATTTAAATATGCTCAAGATTTCCCCATCTTAAAAGACACATCCCATCCTCAGCCCCAGAGCTTCCCCCCGCTACTGCACCAGCTACAGCGTCCCCTTCCCCCAGCTAAGCTCTCTGTCTCTACTTCCTCACCTCTCATACACGCCTCGTGGAACTCCAATCATCTTCGGCCCCTCATGCCAGGTCCACCCCTCCACATTACTAGACCTAGCGGACACGCCTGCGTCCCTCTGGCCCTGATCACTCAGCAGCAGCATCTGGTCTCCTTCTTGAAACCCTCTTCTTCCAACCTCCAAGACTCCCCTCTCCTGGATTTCCTCCCGTCTCTGGTCCTCCTCACAGCCCCCCTCCAGCCCCGGGCCTGGATTCCAGCAGCCTGCCAAGCATCAGCACCTGGATGGCACACAGCATCCTGAGCTTGGGGGCCTTGGAACCATGTGTGCCCCTCGCACCTGCTTCTGTCCCGTTTCCTGTCCTAGGGAGCGGCACCGCTCTCCTCCCAAGTCTCCACACCACGTACAAGGCTTCACCCAGCGTGTCCCTCTCTCTCTCAGTCTCCTACACCTAACCCATCCCCAAGTCTGGCCAGCGGCATCCCAGACAGCTTTCAAATCCACCCCACCACCTCACCTGAGCCGCCGTCTCTTGCCTAGACTGATGCACGGCCTCTTCACTGGTCTCCGGTGTCCTGTCGGGCTGGCCCGTGCGTTTGCACGCGGTAGGCAGGCAGCCCTCCTGCCTGTCCTCTGTCCCCGAGGCCCTGAATGCTGTGGGCTGGCGGCTGCTCCAGCCACACTGGCCAGCTGCTCGTCCCTGACCACAACCAAGTGCCTTCCTGCTTCTTGGTCTTTTGCACCTGCTGACCCCTTGCCTGGGGCCTCTGTGTCACCCAAGGAAGCCCTCCTCGACCCCTCAAATCAGATGAGGTTCCCGTCACATCATCTCTCCGCTGTCTCCTCTGCAGCACTTTACACAAATATAATTAAAAGCTCATTTGGATAACTGTGGGTTTAATATCTGTCTTCCCCACTAGACTAGGACCCCCTTGGGCAGAGGCTGTGTCAGGGTTGTGCTGCTGGCCCTGCAGTGTGCATGGGCCCCTAACAGGAGCATGGCAGGTGCTTATGGAATGAATCTATGAACGTCGGGTCACACGTGGCACATTCACACAGTCCCATGTGACATGGACAGCCTCAGAAGACCATCACATGTCATCACATGTGCTCACTGTCTCAACGCCATGATCCCAACCAGCCACTCACGCATGGTCCCGTTATCACATTCAGCCTCACAGACAGTGGCCCACTGTGGCCACGTGACCAGACAGCCTGTGGGCTCACGGTCTGTCACTGGGACAGCTGCAGAGACCCCAGACACCCCGAGACACACTCGCTGGATCCCAGTCCTAAGAACAGCCACACAGACCCGATCAGTGACATACACGTTCAGGTGCTGCACAGCTAGCTGCTCGAACGTGCACATGCTCACGGCATCAGAGTCTCACTCGCGCAGGAACACAGTTAACACACCACACCACAAAGCGGGCTCACACATGGCCTCACGGACAGTCCACCACACGGGTGGCCACACAGTCCCAACGTGGGTCACACGGTCTCATCTGTCCTGTGTGCAGCTGGCTCAGTGTGATTGCATGGCTCACACAGATTCTCATGGAGGGGGCAAGAGGTAGGCATATGGGTAACAGGGAGATGAGATGTGGGGATATGGGGAAGGAAGACGCCCACCAAAGCAGGTCTGGGACACAGTGAGCACAGCGGTCCCTCCACTGAGGGTGGCCCAGGGGGCTAGTGTGACCAGCACCGAGCGAGTGGGAGGAGGAGATGAATCAGAGACATAGAACTTACCTGGGTGGGGGTGGGGCTGAGGGAGGGCAGGAGTCGGGCAGGGAGCAGCGAGGGCAGCAGCCGCCTGGATGCAGACTAGAGGGCACTTACCTGTCCCTCACTTGGGGTCCAGACTGAGCCCAGGGCCCAGCAGGTCTGACCACCCACCTGGTCGAAGGGAAGGGGTATGTGTGTGTCCATGTCCCGCCCAGCCGTAGCAGACAGTGGCCCCGGGAGACACTCACTGGATTGTGCTGTGCGAGCCTCAATGGTGGGGGTGAAGACGCCCACCCCCATCTCGGAGCGGGCAGCCAGCTGGAAGCGGTACAGGGTGTCGGGCTTCAGGTCTTCTACAGTGTAGGAGGAGGTGGGGTCGAAGGTCACCTTGTGCTGGAAGAGCAGGGAGCACTCACTGACTGCCCTGACCTGAAAGGTCACCCCCAACATGGGCTGCAGCTGATCCCTGGGGACCCACCGTGGCTGCAGGGCTGGTTCCCTGCCACGTGGCCACCTGGATCACGCAAGGGCACCTCACCGACCACATGGCCATGGGAACACCAGGGATACGTGGCCCCAGGGAACTTTAGGGCTCTACTGGAGCCACGTGAGCCACAGAGCCTAGGAGACCCAGGACAGACCTAGGGCCTTTGTCCCTGCCACAGGGGTGACAAAGACTACAGAACCACACAGGCCACATGGGCCCCAGAGCCTCAAGGGGCTGTGCCCACACAACCACAGAAATCCAGAAGAGCCTGCCTGGGTGAGCCCACCACAGATCGCCAAGGACCAGGCGGAGCCCTCCCGCCTCTGGCCCTGCTGAGCGCTCACCTGCTGGCCCGCGTCCTCCGCCGCCCAGTACACCAGCTCATACTTGATGATCCGCTCCTGCGGAGGCAGCAGCCACGAGAGCTGGATCCTGGTGTCGGAGTCCGCGTCGGCCTGGAAGTCCGCGGGCTGGGCGGGCACTGCAACACCCCGTGCCCGGCGCCATCAGCCTCGCCAGTCACCGCGAGGGCAGGGGCACCCAGGGGAAGGAGGCGGGGGAAGTCAGGGTCTCACCCCCACGCCCGCCCCGCCTCCCCCAGTGGCCGTGTGGGCGGACATGGGCCCCAAGCTCATGGCTGAGGGAGGAGGTGCCGCCCAGCCCTGCCCACCCCAGGTCTGCCCGGCCGGCCAGCGCCTACCTCCCTGCTGTGTCTTGACCTGGATGGTGGGGCTGGGGGGGCCGTCACCCACGGCGGTGAAGGCCAGCACGCGCAGGCTGTAGGTGATGCCGGGCAGCAGGCTGCCCACGGTGGTGAGGAGCCCGGCATCCGTGTTGTGTTTGTGCCAGGCGCTCAGGGGGCGGCGGGAGTCGGGGGTGTAGTAGACACGGTAGCCCCGCACCAGGCCGTTGGGCTCCTCAGGCGGCTCCCACTGCACCAGCATGGTGCTGGCGCTCAGCATTCGTGCCTGCACGCGGCGCGGGGGGCTGGAGGGGGCCTGCTCCCCCGTGCGTGCCCGCACCGCCTCGCTGGGGGGCCCGCGCCCGATGCTGTTCACCGCCAGCACGCGGAAGGCGTACTCCGAGAACGGGCTGAGGCCACCGATGCTGTAGCGGGTGGTAGCCACGCCGTCCACCTCCTGAAAGGGGCCCTCCGCACCCGCTGGACGGTACTGGATGCCGTAGTAGGACACGGGCTCTGAGTTCCCAGAGTCCCAGGTCAGGGTGACACTGGTGGCAGTTGTCTCTGTCACCACAAGGTCAATTGGAGGCTTCGGCAGCGCTGGGGACAAAGTGCAAAGCTCAGGGCTGCCTGAGGTCATGACCCCAGGAGCCAACCCTGCCCTTGGGATTCATCCAACCGGAGTGTGGTTGAGCCCCACAGCCCACCCTGAAGAATGGCCTGGAAAGCCCTTGGTGACCTCTGAGTTCACTTAGTGGGGGCTGGTGGCCTTGGGTCATTCACTGTCTACCCAAGTCACTTCTAGGACTCCTTGGATCCTCCCTCATGTCAGCCCTGGTGACTCACCTAACAAACAGACCCAGAGGGGGCCTGTCTGGGCCCCATGCAGATGGGAGGCACACAGGCTGGGGAGCAGAGATCTCTGCCTCTGCAGCATGTCTGGGCTCCTCCATTGGCAAGAATGTGTAACAGGGGCTGGGACAGGGAAGATACTTCCTTAGGGAATGGCCCTGGATTTGAAAAAGCGTGACGGGCTGCTGGCCTTACAGACCACGTGGTTTGGCTCAAACTGAAGGTGAGGTCCCAGGTCCACAGCCAATCGCTCAACAAATAATACTGAGTGCCGACTCTGTGCCAGGCACTGTGCTAGGGCTGAGGACACACTGTCACACAGTCACACCCCTGCTCTCGTGGGGTTTACACTCCAGCGTAAGAGAGAAATGATCAGTGAGTTGATAATCATGGTTCTGGTATGGGTAAGGACAGCAGAAAGCAGGGTGCTGAGATGGAGAAAAATCCAGGGGTGTTCTTGGATGGGGTGATCGGGCAAAGCTTCACAGAACTGAGACCTGGAGAGCGAGATGGAGCCAGCGATGGCAAGGGAGGGGTGAGGGCACGGCAAAACCGAGGACTGTCAGCCTGCTCGGTTCATGGCAGTGAGGATCCTGGTCTTCATCCTAAAAGCAGCCGGAAGCCACTGGAAGGTGTTTCTCCCTTTCTTTAAAGGGGGTAACATGATCCTGCTTTACCTTTTGAAAAAGATGATTCCAGCTGCAGAATGGGGGGGGGGGTGTTGGAAGGGAGAGTGGAAGCAGGACACCCCAAGGAGTCTGCTCTACATGCGCCTGTCCCAGGGCTCCGGGTGGGGAGAACCCACCCTCCTTGGCTACTGTTTCCCATCCTTCTTGCCAGGAGGCTGGTAAAGCCGAGGGCCTGGTGCTATGTAGTGGTTAGAATGGTGTGCGGTGGGATCAAGATGCCCAGGGTTCAGGTCCCTGCTCCATCATTTACCTCCGTATGACCCTGCACCTCAGTTTCCTAACTTAAAAAATAAAATCGGGACAATGAGAGCACCTATCTCCAAGCACGACACCACTTGAACAAAATAATCTTTGCTTACTAACCAGCACAGCATCTGCCCCCAGGGACCCAACACCTGTTAGCTATAATGATTAAGACAATTTCTGACAGAAAGCCCTCCCTCCACCAACTAAGGGCCAGGAGGACCCCGAGGCCGGGCACCAGGAGAGCAACGACCCTCAGCCCTGCCTGTATCCCGGCAGCCGCACTCGCCTGCCACGTCCCCTGCTACAGGGAAGGCCACGGGCCATGGCAGGCACACCAGTGGCGCTCACCTTTCACGGTGACCTGGGCCGTGGCCTCAATCATGCCCAACGAGGAGATGGCCACGCAGGTGTAGTTGGCGGAGCGCACCACGTTGCTGAGCTCCAGCACGTTGCGGCCGACCGGCATCTCATCCTCCTTGGTGAGCTCCTCGGCCCCCATCATCCACTTCACATAGGGCATGGGTGCACCCACGGCGACGCACGTCAGGTTCACGCTGCCGCCCGGCATCACCTCCTGGCTGCTGGGAGGGATGGAGAAACGAGGAGCCACGCGGCGCACTGCGGGAGGAGGGAGAGAGGCACTCACAGCCCGGGCAGGACATGTGGGGGGATGCAAGGGCAGGGGCCCCTCATCCAGGAAGCCCCTCTCATCAGAGCCAAGCCCACCTCAGAGACAGGAGGGGTGGAGTCCCTGGGTCCCGGCTGACCACCTCCCACCCCGCTCTCAGGGACTGTCTGGAACACGAGAGATTCCACAACCAAGCTCCCATTTTACAGCCTAGGAAACTGAGGCCCAGGGTCACACAGGGACTCACTGCAAGGCCTTGTCAGGGCCACATCCCAGGTCGCCTTCCAGTGCCCGCCCCTACCTGCTCCTGACCCCCCAGGGGTCTCCAGAGGGGCTAGCTGAGGCACTAGTGAAAGAGATCCAGGCATCCCAGGGTGAAGGGTCCTCAGAGCATGACTGGGGCAGGGCAGAGGGTCAGCCCGGAAGTGACACGGCCACCTTCTCTCGAGCCACTGCCTCCACCTCCAGACCATGGTCCCAGGGGAAGAGATGAGGGCAGTGGCATGACCACCTGCCAGGACCTCAGCCATGCTCAAGGCACAGCCTGAGAACCCAGGAGTAGGGGCAGCCTCCAGGAGGGACTGGGCAGGGGCTTGGGTTCGGGGCGGGCCAGGGACGTGGTCCGCGGGCAGGATGGGCATGACGATGGCAGTAACATGATGAGGGTGTCAAGCAGACGGCCTTCAGCACCAATGAACGAGGATCTCAAGGGGGCGGGTGGCTGTGCCTGGCCACGACCTCCGGCCTCGGGCTCCCCGTTCAGAAGGTGTTCTGAGCCTCTCAGTCCAAGGTGCAGCCTGGACCCCCCCATCCCCCCGCCAAAGTCACAAGCTCGGCACAGACTTTTGGAACATGCAGAGGGAGGGAAGGCAGGCAAGACCTAGCCGTGGGCAGGCATGCTTGGCATGCAGACGGGGCATGCAGCTGGTGGGCAGAGGCCGGGGTGTGTCCTTCCTGGGCACCCCTACACACAGGGCTGGAGTAGGCAGGCAGCGAGCCTAAGAGACCAGAGGGGACCACGCAGAGTGTGGGTCTCTGAGGGCCCTTGCTGGGGAGCCCAGGCATGCGAAGGACCCATGGTGCTACATCGAGAGCACCTCCACCACAAGTGCCAGACTGCTGCTCGCACGGCCCAAAAGCACAGAATCAGAGCTCGAAGTAACTGCAGACACCACCTGGTCCAACCTATGACCTCGTTACACAGGGGTCAAAGTGGCAGCCCACAGACCAGACATCTAGCAAATCACCAGGTCCTGCTAATGCACCACCTAAAATATCTTTCAAACACTAATTTCTCTCCAAGTCCACAGGTGACTGCCACCTCCAAAGTCCAAGCCACCATCCTTCCCTGGATTGCTGTACCAGGTTCTCCTCTGCTCCTCCTGCCTTGCTGTCGCCCTCTGGGCCCCCGACCCCGTAACTGGCCCTCCACAAACAGCTGGCACAAATCCAAATCTGCTCATATCACCCCCATGTTAAAAATCTCCCGCATGGAGTTTTAAAGGACTCCTCAGCCCAGACTACACCTTACTCAGCCCCTGCCTCGACTCCAAGGTCTCCAGACAGAACCAAAGCACTGCCAGTGTCCCAGCGGGCCGGGCATGACCACCACCAGGGGCTGGGTCTACTTCCCTCTGTGCCCCAGGCTCACTGGGCTCTCAGCGTGTCTCGTGGGTGTCCAGTGTTCCGCCTCCCCTTAGAATCGGCATCCTCATCTTCTTAGGAGAACCATCTCAGCCCCCACTCTTGGTTCTTGGGGTACATGACCCAGATCTGGCTAACAAGATAGAGCCTTCGGACTGCTGTGAAAACTATTAGAAGAAGGCCCAACCAAACCGTTCAAATATCTGGATCTAGGCCTGCCTGACACTAAATCTGCTTCTACGTTTTTAGTTTTGTAAGACAAAAGTTTCCTTGTTGCGATTAAGCTGATAGTAGTGGGCTTCTGTCACCTGTCCTAAAGCTGGGAGTCTACACTGAATGACAACAGCACATTACAGGTAGAGCAGTGCTGTGCGGCAGGGAACAGGTGGATCCCGGGGACGTGGTTGGCAGGAAGAAGCCTCGACAAAGAGCCTCCTTTGAGCACTCCCCGCAAATAGCACAAGGGTGAGGCTGGGAGGCACGTACATGGTGCAGGCACTCCCTGGGCTCTGGCGCTGAGCCTGGGGGGCAGGCCACGGAGGAGAGGCAGGCCTGCCGGTGAAGGCACAGCCCTGGCTCGAGCAGAAAGGCACAGCAGTCTTCTTAACTGACTAAGTGAAGACTCTCCTCTCAGCCAGTGGCTGCCCTATCTGCTCCTTGTTCATAGGCATCCAAATGGGTTTGGGGGAAGGTAACCACTCTTGAGCACCTCCTATGTGCTGCAGGTTTCCACACCTCCCAGTTACAGACTGGGGAACTGACTGAAGACTGACACTTCGGGGACGTGCCCGAGTTTATATATGTACTAGAGTAGGTCTGTGGGATGAAAAAGCTCACGCCCCTTTGAGGCCCGGTTCACAGGGCTGAAAAGAGAGACCTAGGAGGCTCCACGAAGAAGCTTCTGGGTCAGCCGAGGCTGCCAGGAAAAGACACTTTCCAGCTGACATGAGGATGGGCCTTGAGCCTGTGTCAGGTCACAGCTGCAAGCTTGACTGTGGTCAGTGGCAGAATCTTGGGACCTGATCAGGTCCCTGGACATAAGAACAAAGAGCCCCAGGAGAAGGAAGCAGGTCCCTGGCCGATAAACCTTGGGTCCCAAGCTAAGCAGTGCAGGAAACTGACTGGGCTTTACCTCAAACAGTCCCGGAGGACAGGGTTTTCTGTGCCACTGCCAGGAAGCGGAGGCCCCTTGGGAACTAACATTGGGAAGAGTTTTGTTTTTATTTTTAATTTTCCCCCTCCTAGATGCAGGTGGAAGGGAGAACCCCAGGGGCTAAGGTGAGTGAGAGGTCAGATGTGACCCTTGGGGTCATCCCTAGCACCACGCAAGGGCCTCAAGCCCAGGGACTCCTGGAAGGCACACGCTGGCAGGGCGCCACCCTTCATGCTTTCACAGGGATACACAGCCACACACGAGAAGCCTGGACGCGGTTTCCCACAGCTCAGACTCATCTTCCCCACAGTGTGAGGGAGGTCAGGGTAGGTCCACAGAGGGAGGGTGGGGGCAACAGAGGCGAGAGACTACCTCCTGGGACCCCGAGTGCCCATGGGGGCCTGCACCTGGGACCTGCCTCGATGGCCACCCCCATCCCAAGAGCCAGGGGTGGCTGGCGTCTCCCTGCAACAGTCCCACCGCCACTCCTCCCGCTGTCACAGACACAAGGCCTCCCAAAGGGGCAGGACTCGCCCGGGACTCGGTCTATTGACAGAAGCAACAGCAGGGAAGGAAAAACCAGAGCCGGGGAAAAATGCACTTAGTGTCTAATCTTGAGCTCCAACAATGCCGGTCTATTACCGTTCCCCGTGCATCCTCAGAGCTGACATTTTATAGACAATTTCCAAAACAGGGCCTTGCCATTGCTGGATTATATTCCAGCTGTAACTTTTAAGTCTAATAATTGGAGCTGACAACCCGCTATGACAGGGCGGAGAGGCACCTGGAGGCATCGGCATTCAGTGGGGTGACAGCCTAACCGCGGGGGCAGGCAGCCCCGCAATCTGCATTCACTTGCGGAAATTTCTCTGATGAAAATAACACAGCATTCAGGAGGGGATAAGGGGCAGGATCCACTGTATCAAGATAAAATAACTCTTTAATAAATAACCTTGTGGCTGCCGCAGAGCAGTAATTAAATGCCGGCGCACTCGGCACACACTTTTAAGTAAAGCTGGAAAAATGTAAGATGGAATTATCAGCGCCAAACAAATTACCAGCCGGGCAAATCCCCCCGGAATATTTAGAAACTCATTTATGCCTTCCCATTAAATATTTGTGTACATGCTTATTTTTGGTGGGACCACGGACAGGGAGAAGAAGGGACAAGGGACTAGGAGGGTGGGGGAAGGGGTGCAGGGGGAGGCGGCTGCAGGCTGGGCTCTCTCTGCTGATGACTGTTTTCTGAACCGCCCCGGCAGATCTGCCCGGTCAGCGAAATGGTGTAACTGAAATGCCCCAGAGCTCAGGAGTGCATATGGATGGATGCTCAGGGCTGATATCTGAGCCGAGGCCACAGCCCTCCTCCCGACTGGCTCCCTCTCCCTCGTGGAGGAAACTCAAGCCGCAGAGAGAATGCAACAGGGGACCAGGTGGCCCGGGTCTGCTCCCTGGGGCTTAGCCCAAAGCCCAGTAGACAGGAGAACCTCCTCTGAGCACTCAGACCATGTGACACAGGAAGGACCGCTAGCCCCTACTGCTGGTCCCAGGACTGGAGGTAGGGGCCTGGCCCTGGGGGTGTGAGACTGCTCTGGAATGGGCTGGTGGAGTCTAAGAAGTGCTCCCCAAACTGCGGCTGGGCCAGGGCCTCTTGTAGGCTCCCACGTGGGCCTCCCTAAATGGCAGTTGACCGTTCAGTCAGGTGTGAGCTCTTGCTCTGAATGCCCAGCACCCAGCATGGGACTGAGGAAGTGCCAGCTGTCTGGGGGGCTCGGGCAGAGAGAAGGGCCTGGGGCAGGTGGGAAGACCCTCATCTGGATCTGGTCGGAGACGGAAAAGACAAGTCACTGGGAGACTTCCTCAGTGAGCCAAGATGGTGCCACCCACCCAACACCCCGGACCCTAAACTCAGTAGGCAGAGCAGGGCTGTTGCCCATCTGGCCTGGGAGAGGGGCTCAAGGACAGCGCAGACTCTGTAGGACTTTCGCCCTGTGCTGCAGGATCTTGAGGGGTGAGCTCATTCTCCATTAGCCTTTCCCCTTCATCTTTCCAGTGGTTTCGACTGAGCTTGGACAAACGTGGGTTTTAGGTAAGGGGAACTGTGGAAGGCCCCACAGGTGTGCATAAAGCCCTACAGCTCTTACTGCACAACCACTCCTGAGCTCCACCTGGAGCAGAGAGCTGGCCTGGCCTGGGCACAAAGGCAGGGCCCAGTCTCGTGCCATGCACCATGCCCACTTGACCTCCCCAGCAGGGGAGCCCAGCTAAGGGGACATGCAGACACGTGGGGTGTCAGGGACCCAAGCAGCAGAAACATGCGGGGCAGGGGGGCCTGCCCACCCACCACTGGTCCTGCCCGCCTGCCGCCCAAACAGTGGAGCGCAGAGCCCAAGGGGCGGGCAGGCCTGACTGGGGCCTGAGGAGCTGAACAAGCCCGCTGTTCCCTATGGACAGAAGCATCGCGTCGATGGGCGAACTGTAGATGGATAAGAAGTGAAAAGGACCAACCTTCTCGCTGATCTGAGAGATGAGAGTTTGGGTTGATGGCAGAGTGCGATGAGGATGAGGAGGAAATAAAAAAAAGACAAGGAGAAACACAGAGAGAGTAAAAACAGGCCAACCTTCATCTGCCCACACAGCACGGAAACGAGACAAGACTCTCGTGCCCCACGCACACGCATGTGCCCGCAGGTGCGCGCGGACCACGCCGCTCACAAAAGACTCAGGACTCATGGAGGACACGGCGGACAGGGCTGCGTCCCGCTGGCAGGCACCAGGTGCCAAGGGTGGGACAGGGAGGGGCGGGAGTGGGGCACAGGCAGGCCCCCATGCCTCACGCGCACCTCAAGGCTCGGACAGACCCAGTGAGCTGGGTTCTGGGGTCAGGGCCCACCCAGCCCACAAACCCGCCAAGGCACATGGGCCACTAGAACCCCGCCACCTTGAGGCAGCCCCACGCTGGGTGGCACCAGAGTGTGAGCAGCTGGTCTGGAAGCCTGTAGGGAGAAAGGCCGTGGAGCCATCGCCCTGTTTAGAGACAGCTGTGGCCCAGCGGCCAGGTCCCTGCAGAGAAGGGGGAAGGGTGGGGGCAGGTAGGCCAGGTTCTGTGGGAGGCGTGGCTCCTCCCTGGTGCCTGGCAGCTGTGTGTCCTAAGAGCTGGAAGAGAGAGACGCTGTGGATGGAAGGAGAGAGTGAGTCACTGGGGGAGGGAGTCGGACGGAGAGAGGTTGGTCCACCCAGCACGCCTGGGCAAGCTAGACTGTGGGTGGAGCTGCGGGCAACTGTGAGCAAAGTCAGACGAAACTGGGTGATGCAGGCCCAACACGGCTATCCCCACAGCGGAAGCAGCTCCGGACTGTGTGCCCGGCACTGGGCCAGGAGCGTTACATGCACGGTCCCATGAAATGCAGCAACTGCAGGTCTCAGAGAGACAATGGGAGCCCCGAGTCTGGGGGACAGAGGGACGTGAGGTGGACACTGAAGCCAAATCCGAGGAGGAGACACGGCCTCCGGCGCTGTGGGCACGGCCGAAGACAGTCAGAGACGGATGGAGATGACAGCCAGCGCGAGGCTGTCTATCCAGAGCAGTGTTTCCTAACGGGGGGGGGAGGAGGATCCCCCCAAGCGACACTGGGCAAGCTCTGGAGACACTGTGAGTTGTGACAAGGGGGTGCTACGGGCACCTAGTGGGTCAGTAAACATCCCACAACGCCCAGGACAGCCCCACACAGCTAAGGGTTACTGGGCCCCAAATGTCAATGGAGCTGGAGTCCACACTGACCCGGATGCTGAGGCTCCTGATGGCTGGAGCCCAGTGGGGGCCTCCCAGTGGCTGCCGCTTGGCTGGGAGGCAGGGGGGCACAGGCCAGTGGGCAGGCCAGCACTGGGGGTTTCTCCATGCGTGGACCACCCACTGGCAGGGTCCAGGATACAGAATTCGTGGCCAGCACCGCAGAGGCTGTGCCAGAGGAGCTGGGGTCGATGGGCCCTCAGCACTGCTGGGGGCAGAAAGCAGGGGCTTTACTAGGACTGTGATGAGGAGGGGGTGGACCCCAGAGGCCAGGGTCCTAGGAGCAGGGCTTTCTAGGTGTCTAGAAGTCCAGAGTAAGGCCTGTCCTGGGGCTACAGGGCAAACTGCTCTATGCAAAGCAGGGAAGGCACAGATTCAGGTGGGGCCAGGTTATGAGGCAGGTCCTAGGGACAGACTTAGAACTGGCCCTTAGACACCAGGGCCCACAGGAATGTGTGTGTGTGTGCATGTGTCACAGAGAGGGAGAGACAAGCCAACTGGGGTTGGGACACCCTGTTTTAGAATCCCTAGCAAGTGGGGCTAGAACTAAAGGAACCCTTACATTCCCTGCCCAAAAGGCCTGTGGAAATGGGCCCAGGAAGGCAGTTCAGGAAGACCTGGTGGAAGGGGGGGATGGGCCAGAGTCCTGCCTGAGCTCACCACGTGTAGACAGTGGGGTCCCCACAGAGAAGGGTAAGAGGGGCTGCAGGTAAGAGCCTCCTGGTCAGTGCCTGAGCCACCAGCTACAGAAGCAGCCGAGCTCAGCTCATCCAAAGAGACCCACTGTCCTGCCTCAGGGCTAAGGCTGGTGTGATGGTGACTTTGGAGAACTCTGCCCAGCCAAGACGACGCCGCCCAGTCCATCCACCTTGGGTCTGGGCCTTCTCCTGTCTCAGTACGGCCGCTGCAGCTCTGCCCCAGGAAACGTGCCCATATGACCGCACCCGTGCAGCTTGCTTGGGATACACAGCGGCTCTGCCGCGCCTCTCCTCTCCCTGGTGCAGCCACACGCAGTGAAGGACTTTGTTGCTGAGGCCCGGAACCTCCACATTCTCGAGCCTATGGTCTTTTGGAAGAAGTGCTTGGTCAGGCCCACACAGCAGTCGGAGTGGTCCGGGTGGGAGGAGGCAGGTCTTTGAGGAGGGTTGTTCCAGCTGCTCCTCTCAGAGGGGACGCGTCAGGCCCCTGTGCGCTGGTCAGAAGCTCTGCCTGAAGCAGTGTGGGGGAAGGCTGTGCAATTTACAACACTCATCTTGGCCATTTGGGTGGCTTGCACGCTCCTGGCCTCCATGCCCTGATGCTGCTCCTTAAGACAGGCCCTGGGTCAGCTCAGGGGAGCCTCGAAGATGAGAACAGCTGAGAAGGGGACCAGTGGGGACCTCCCGTCCCATGCCCCTAGTTCCGATGAGGCATCAGCCAGTCTCTGAAGCACAGTCTGCCCATCACCTGTGGCCTCTCGGGATCTTGTGCCCTGACACATCACAGCCCCTCAATAAGCACATGGTTGATGGCCTAATTCTCTCTGCCCTGTCTGACCATGTGGCCCTGAAGAGTGGGACAGGCCACTGCCATTGCCCTGCCCCATGCTTGGCCCTGGGCGGACAGGCAGACGACACCCTTTGTGAAGCTGCACTAAGCACTTAGCATGATGAAATCATCACTGCAAGGAAACTGCATCCACTTTCCTTTACAAATCCCTGGAGTGGAGACGGTTTCACTTTTAATGACGCCCATCTGTGCGGGAGGGTTAAGTGGGGGGGATGGCAGAGGTAGGAGGGGCGCCTAGGGCCCCTCCTGGACACCGTGCACACAAAACCCCGTGTTCTCAGGAAGGGGTAGGTGGCCAGCTTTGGTTCCCCTGGGGCTGTGAGCATAACAGACTGGACAGGCCAAAACAGTCCCCAGACCCTCTCTGCTGGGTACCCGGACTTGTGAGAGTGTGGGATCCACGCAGTCCCAGCAAGGAACACCTAAAACACACTAGGTGCTCACCTGTAGGGGCTCAAAGCTGCCTCGGCCTGACCCCCTACACAGGGTCCTGGCTGATGACAAAGCACAGCTGGCTCCTCCTCCAGGAAGGCCCCAGGCAAACCTGGTCAGAAGGCAGGTACACCTGGCCCAGAGCCCAGCCTGCTGGGGTGGGCAGGACACACTCAAGGAAGACCAGGCAGGTGTGCACACGTTCACACACAGACATGTGTGCCTGCTCTCACACACACACACACACACACACACACACGCACGTCTGCTCGGAAGGCTCTAGACTCCCGTGGGGCTCTGGGCCCATGAGGCAGGACCTACAAGAGATACAAATGCTCCCAAGAGTGTCTGTTTCCCAAAGGGCCTGCGGGAGGAAGGCAAAGTCGGGGCGGATGTTAGGAGCTTGCCCAGTGGGAGCTGCTGCTGCTACGGCCGCTGCAGAAAGAGGCGGAAAGGAGGAGAGACTGGGCCCACGGCAGCCTGGTAAGTCCACACCAAGGCTCGGGGCAGCAAGCCCGGCAAGGGCAGCTCAGCCCCGTAGAGTCAGGGCTGGGCACTGCCTGAGTCCTTACCTCGCACATACAGGTTGGCGGGGGCCGAGTAGCGTGTGCCTGCGGAGTTGGTCGCCACACACTCGTACTTGCCTTGGTCCGACTCCTCGCTGCTCTCAATCTGCAAGGCACCTGTGGGGACACAAAGACAACGGTCAGGCCTGCGACCCGAGGAGGGGTCTCGACAGCATCTGCGGCTTGTGTTGACCAGATGTTGCAGACATCAGGGCCACACCCCGGCACGGGTGCTGCTTCCGGGAAGCTCTCCCTGACAAGCCCGGAGGCCTCCTGGCCGGAACGGAGGGTCGTGCTCTGGAGCACAAGCCCGCCCCCCACGCGGTCCAGTCGGGCCTGCTGGCTCGGCCAGGGGCTCCACCCCATCCCCCAACTCCACTGAGTGTCCGCCACACTCTGGCTGGTACTGGAGCCTGTTTGCCAACGAGCATCCCCATCAGAGCATTGCGGAGCCGGGCGTGGGTGGGACAGGCTGTAGACCGGCTGGCCTGGGACCTCTGAGCGTGCAATGCCCTCCTCGGCAAGACCTGAGACTCTGCCGCCCACCAGAACCCACAGGAAGGAAGAGGTGGCCCTGGGGGCCCGGTGCCCAGCAGCCTCTGCTCCCAGCACCCAACCTCCCCCCCACGCCCCCACCAGCCCCACCCATTCTGGCTCCTCTCCTCAGCCTGGTCCTGCTAAAGTGCTTCGACCCACCACGGCTCCCGCATAATTCAGGAGGCTAATGGAGGATGCAGCTCCCACTCGGGCCAGCGCCCTGAAGGGCTGCTCTGGCCACAGACGGACAGACAGGAGCCGGGACCGGGGGTGCCGCTGAAAAGGACGCTCACAGAGGGTGGAGGAAAGGGCTGGGGCCAGTCCTGGCAGGTCCAGGTCAGGGAGGCCGAGGTGAAGGCGGAGTGGGAGATGGGGGTGAAACCGGCCGACTTGGCCACCTCCAGCCCTGGCAGAAACGCCTGAGAACTCTGCTGGTGAGAGCACACCGGGCAAGCCATCTGTGACAGGGAACATCCTGAGGCACCAGCAACACCCGCTCCCTGGAACAAGCCGACAGACAATCACACCCACACAGGACGGTCCAATGGACAGTTAACAACCCCACAGGACACAGCCTGACAAAAACCACTGCCTGCACAGACCTACCCCTCCCAGAGCCCAGGCCAGCTGACAGTCACGCCCACATAGGACACACACAGAACTGCCTGACCCCACCTGACCTGACCTGACCGGAGCCACTAGAAGAGTTCCAGGCCACGCTCTCATGGCTCAGGCCCCAGGGGAGGGCCACTGCGTCTGAGCTACAGCCCCTTCACTGCCCGACACCCCTCTTCCACCACCCAGACCTAGGGCAGCAGGAGTGGCGTGAACAGCCAAGGGGCTGGGAGCTGAAGGTGGGGAGAGGGGTGCCCAGGCTGGGCCCTGATACCAAGGGAAAAAGGGCTGGCCTGCTCTGTGGTCCTGGGCAGCCCTCCCCACCAGCATCAGGGAGTGTGAGGGCCCAGGGCCTGTGCCAAATACCCATCTCCTGCGAGAACAGCCCCGACGGGCACTCAACAGGTCACGTTTATGCGATGGATGTTGTCACAGAAAATGTTCATTCAAGCAGGTGGGGCTCAGGGCCCTGGCCAGAGGGAGGGGGGCTATATCAAGGTCAGCTCAGCTGGGGTTAGCGGGAGTCCTGGCAGCTGGTGCCACAGGCAGGAGCAGGGAGTGGTACCTGGGTGGGATCCCTGCTGGGGGAAGAGGCTCCCCTGCACAGAGAGCCAGGACTGGTCAAGGGACCCGACACAGACCCTGAGCCTACTGCACACAGAAACCCCCAAATCGGGAACCAAGACCAAGACCCAGCAGCGGGGGCACTGAAGAGTCAGCATAGGCTGAGAGGATGGGCGGGGGGATCCGGAGGCTGAGTCCTGTCCTCAGCGGGTGATGGACCAGATGCACCACAGGGGAGCAGCTGCTCCACCCAGCCGCGTATTCTGTTCCAAGAGCAGCCTGGCCCTGAACTCTGAGGGTCTAGATGCGCCCAAGAATACTGAATAAAAGCCTCATGGAAGCAACCATTTTACAGGGTGCCTGCTCTGGGCCAGACACTGCCCAAATCCTCTTCCTCTCCTCTAATCCTCACGACCCCATGAGGGAGGTGGGGCCCTGGCCCCGACTTAAAGAAGAGGAAACAGACTTCTGAGACAGAAATTGAGTTTTTAAAGGAGTTGAGGTGAGTCAAACTCGAACCGGACCTTTGAGTACAGTCCGGGCTTGGAACCGCAGAATGTAGGGTCCTGCTGCATGAAAGCAGCTGGGGCCGATAGGTCAGAGGATCCATCAGGCTACCTAGGATCCTATTTATTTCTGTTGTCATCCCAGCCTCTACATTAAAGTCTTAACTGCGCGTCCCTCCTAGCGTTTGCTGAGCTGGGGGATTTACAGGGGGATCCTCATTCTACTACAGGGCTGGGATGTTAACAGGGAAGTTAGTAATAATCGAGGGCCCCAAGACAAAGAAGGTTCTCAACAGGGAAGGCAAGGCTTGGTCATGCTCCCCCACCTCATGGGAAGACTTTCTGTCTCTGGCCAGCCTTGAGGACCGGGGCCTGGCTTCCCTGCAGGAGCCAACAGAGCCCCTTCTGTGGGGCTGGCCTAGAAGGCCTGGGCAGTTGGGCTTCCAGCCCCAAGACAGGGATGAGCCAAGTATCTCCACAATCCAGACTTGCAATGGATGAGTCACAGGAGGGGATGGCTGAGAGTGGATGTGTGTGGTGGCCGGTGGTGCTGAAGGGGCTGGAGCTGGAGATGAGGAGGCTGGAGAGGTCGGGATGGGGATGGGGGAGGTGACGGACTGGACTGGACGGGATGGAGTGGTGGTGACGGCGGGTGGCGAGGCGTGGTGTGGCGAGATGCACGGACAGCATTCTTACCTCTGATTGGTGAACCACCTGGCGAGGTAATTTGAATGCAAATAAGATCAGAGAGAAGCATTAGTACAAAAGGAAGGAAAGCCACAAAAAGCCAAATCAGATAAAATAAAACATGAGAGAGGGCCTTAAATACACAGAGAAGTTGAGGCGTGGCTTAGGTGTGAGCAAGCACCAGGCTGCGTGTAGGCAAAGCTGTGTTCCCCAGGTCACTGGCACGGCTCTGAGGAGGGAGGAGACTGAGGCTGGGCCAGCAGGGCTGGGGGTGCCAGGAATCAGGGTGGTGAGTCAGGGCTCCTGCAGACTCTGCCGGCTGAGCTCAGTGGAAGGGCAAAGTGAAGAGAAGAGGCGATAACCCACCCTGTAGGGCTCCCCAGATTCCACAGGTGAGTAGGATTTCAAAACAGAGCACTTACCCAAAGCAGGGCATTTAAGCAGACCAAAGAAACGGCTAAAGGGAGAGCTCACCTCAGGCTATCACCAGACCAGCCCTCCACAAACACACACACCAGTCCCCTACTCACCACCCGGTGGCAGACCCCTGTAAAGCCACCCAACCTTGCTAAAAACCAACTGACTGCAGAGTCCCCCCACCTGACTGGTGAGAGCCAGGGGCCATTCCCCACCCCCGCCCCTTGCCTGTTCATTGCCTTGTAACCCTGGGAATCAGCAGCCTCGAGAGCCAGATGCTCACCCTGCAAATGCCTGGTGTGGGGCTATTATGAGGTCTGGACATGCTCCCTTCCCAACAGGGACCCCCTCTTCTACCACTGCCCCATCCAGAGGAGTGAGGGGCCTGTGGGCAGGCCCAGGTCAGCCCCGTCCACCCTGCCCTTCTCTGCCCACTTCTGGGGAGGGAAGTGTACAGGGAGACAAACACTGGTTAGTTACTATCTCACTGAACCTGAAGACAACCACTTAGGAGGAATTATCCATCTCAGCAAGAATGAGGAAACAGAGGCTGAGGAACATTAAGTGCCCAAAGCCGAAGGTCACACAGCTTATGAGGTGGCAGGAACTAACCAGGTCTGGCTCACAGCCTTCCCACTGGACACAGAGGCTGGAGACAAGGCCAAGGCAGCTGCTGGGACCTGGGCTGTGTGCAAGGCACACAGAGGCTGTCCAGGAAGAACCATCATCACCGTGATCCTCCAAGCGTGGTCCACGGATCTTCAGTGTCCCGGAGGCCCTTTCGGGGAGTCCGCAAGGTCAAAGCCATTTTCATAATACTGAGAAGCTTTTTGCCTTTTTCACTCTTGTTCTCTCATGAACATACAGCGGAGTTTCCCAGAGGCTTCAGGACATGTGACAGTGCAATAGACCAAATGCAGAAGCAGGTATGAGAATCCAGCTGTCTTCTATTAAACCCCAAATTAAAGAGATTTGTAAAAGTGTAAAACAGGGCCACTCTTCTCACTAAATGCTTTTGTTTCACGAAATATAATTATTTTCCATTAAAAAATATTGTTTACGTTAACATGTAATGGGTTTTTTAATTATTTTAAAGTGGATTAATAAATATTTAAAATCTTCCAAGTCTTAACATCTAACATGGCAAATACTGATAAATAAAACCCACACAAACAAAAGCTCTTGGAGGTCCTCTGATATTTACAATCAGGGGTCCCGAGACCAAAAAGTCCACACGGCTGATCGACTCCTACAGTCCAGGCCTGACCTGGGATGGGGAGGGGAACAGGGAGAGGGAGGGGTGGCAGCATAGATGCTCCAGGACTGGGACACCCCAGCTTCCGGCCTCAGCTCTTCCGAAACCTAGCCTGCTGTGTGACAAGTCTCTGGGCCTCTCTGAAAAGTCGTTTCCCCACCAAATTGAAAGAATCTGCCTTTTCCATTTCCCGAGATGGGTGTGGGAGACTGGAGGGTCCCCCGGATTTCACATTGCCCCTGAGGGGTTGCCAGTGTGTTCAGACAAAAGCGACCATCACTGAGAGCGGCCCTCCTGGCAGACTGGCTGATGGTGGGACAGAGCAGGGGCTGCAGCCCTCAGGCCCACCGCAGCGTCCCATCCGCTGGGACAGCGGGTCTCTTCCCGCAGCCGATGCCGGCATCCCGGCTCAGGCGTCAGGGAGAGCAGTGGACAGGGTGGGCAAGTGGTCCTCCAGGGTAATGGGGATGGCGGCGTGCACACGCAGGCGCCGGGAGGAGTGGAGCACAGGCGGTGTCCCGCAGGGGCCCGTCCAGGCTCGGCAGAGTGCAGGGCCAACAGCAGTGGCTCGGAGCCCCGCTTGGAGGTCAGCCCCCTCGCTGCTCCAGTGATGCTGCCTGCTCCTGACTTCCACTCTCCCTGAGCTTGTGCCCATTCCCCCAGGGCCCACACCGGGCCTCAAGTTCAAATCCTCCAAGAGGCTCAGGTTGTGGCGGCAGGTGACATTGCTTCGGAGAAGAAGGTGCCTGTCGAGCAGAAGTCGTGCCTGGGCCGCGCACGCTGCCAACTGCCCTCCTCTCCAGCTCTTCACGCCCTGGTGACACGTGCTGGGGCTCGGCCCGCAGATGCCTGAGGAGTTCTGGGTACCGGTCAGGGCGGGCCTGAGGTCCGGAGAGGACGAGACTATGGCGCTCTGGGGCCCTAGCAGGGTCCAGCTGCTCCCCAGGCTCCAGGTTAGTCAGATGTGACAGAAGCCCCCTGGATGCCGTCCCAGGGGAGCTCTCCGGCCTCGGATCTCCACGTGACCCGGGGTGGGTGACTCCCTAACTCAGCTGTAAAGTAGGCATGATAATCACAAACTGTCCTACTTCTCAGGGCTGCAGGAGAATCAAGTGCAACCAAAGGCAGGAAAGCACTTTGTAAACTGTTGGTGACGCGTAAACCGTGAGGCCCCTGTAAAAGCCGAGCACACAGGGGCCCGATTCCGCTCCAACAGGGATGTCAAATGTGCGTGGCACAGCTCCAGCACACTTCTCAATGGTACAGGACAGGGGTAGCAGCTATTGGGTCAAGGGTCAGGGCCCAGGGTCAGGCAGTGATGGAGACAGTCCTGTCAGTTATTGCAGAGGTGGGATGACTGAGGCCCCTCAGGTACCATCCCAGCAGTTGGGCCCTGGGCCCACTACCCTTAGGTCACAGCTTCCAGGAGGCAGCAAAGGCCAAACAAGAAAGTCTTCCCCGGACCTGGGAAGCAGGGGGAATGAACGTTAGTCTGAAAGGACAGGGCCCAAAGGTCACGTTCAGGAAATCATTCACCCTAAGGGCTCAGAGATACCTGTCCTATAGCGGGGCTTGTGCTGGCCACTTGCGGGGCCCTCACAGACGGGAGCCAATCCCAGGCCCTCCCTGCAGAGTGCCCAGCCTAAGTGAGCAGAGCTGGAGCCAGACGGGGACAACACAAAGCAGGGTGAGTCCTGAAGGAGCAGGTCTCAGGCAGAGAAGGGGAGCTTCACGTTCTAGTGAATGTGAGCAGAGGGCGAGGATGTGGTCGGGGGCTCAGTGCAAGTCGGGGAGTGGCCGGAGCTACAAAGAGCCCCATTCATGGAACCCTCATCACACGCCAGTCGACTACAGCTCTCCCTGCCTTTGTCTCACTTAATCCTCACCGTAACTCCTTTTTAAAGAGGGGAAAACTGAAGCTCAAAGTTAAATAACTTAAGCGAGGCCAAAGAGCTAGCGAGTGCAGCCGGGACCTGATGAGATGAGCTGGGGAAGATGAGAGCTGGGGATGAGATGACCCGGAGATGCGAGCTGGGGAAGAGCGAGAAAGGCTCTGTGTGCCTTGTTCAGGAGTGTGCACCTGACCATGGAGGCAACAAGACGCCACTGGGCTTGTCAGAGCACAGAGGGTGCAGGCAGAAAACTCCGCCAGTGCTGCAGGATGGATTCAAGGGGAGAGCCTGGAGGCAGGGAGAGCAGTGTTTGGTGACCTGGGATACGGCCAAGGCAGCGGAAGGAGAAAAGGGGACCAACTGAGAACCATGTGGGTGGCAAATCAAGAGGGTTTGGCGGTTCCTTACATGGAGCAGGAGTTGCAGTGTCCTAGGTTTCAGGTTAGAGGGGCTGCCACTCAACAGAGAGAGGGTCAGTGGGAGAAGGGCACCACTGTTTGGGAAGGAAGTTACCACCCTTCACAGTCAGGGTGACACCCAGAAGGCAGATGGGTGTTTTAGTCTAGAACTCCAGCAAGATGTCTGGGTTAGACGGAACTGGGAATCTCAGGAGTGGAGGTAAATGGTACCTGAAGCTATAAGAGTGGGCGAGCTGGTGGGGGAACGGCTCTGTCTATGGGACGAGAGCAGGGTTCACAGGCTGCCCGGCTGGAGAAACGAGCAGGAGGGGCTGCAGGGCAGACAGAGAAGGGGCACTCGGAGAAGTAAGAGGGAGGCCAGGGGGACACAGGAGAGAGTGGCTGAGAGGGAGGGAGGGTGCTGGCGGCTGCTGAGAGGCTGAGGAGGCGCCGAGCAGCATCCAGCGGAGTCCTGGGCGGGAGCTGACTCACGGGGCCGTGAATGGGTGCCACCGGGCCCGGCACACAGCAAGCACTACACAAATACTTCACGAACGAACACGCGAGACAGCGTGCCTTCCCAGAACTGCTGCCGCGGTCAGCGCCGTTCCGGGCAGAGGCCAGGCCTGCGGGGAGGACCATCTGGCTGCTTGGGGAGCCTGCCTGGGGGCTGCGGGGAAACGCAGAGGAGCTGAACCATGGCGGTCACTGTGCCGCGCTGGGCAGTGGCCGCAAACGCTGGTGGACCGTTTCCTGCCTTGATTATAGCTGTTTTAATTAACTGCGCTACAGCTGCCTCCATCTTGTTGAGTTTTAAATTAAATTAAATGAGCTAACACTTCACAGGCTGTCTCAGGTGGCCGTGGCTGGGGCCAGAATCCTGCCCCTGCTGGGTGGCTTACCCCTCACTCCTCCCCTGGGCAGCGCAGGGGTGCCCACCTGGCAGAAGTTGGTGAGGAGGGGTTGGCAGCCCAGGGAGTGGCGGGGCACCTCTGCAGCCTACAGAGCCCTGAAAGGGGCACAGTCATGTCCTCCTTTGTGGTGTCGACACCATAGGTGATGGGCAGCGGGGGCTCTGGCTGGTGCTGCCCGAGCCATCCTGCCTGAGCCAGCCATCCCACAGCTAGCAGGAGGGCTCCTGGACCAAGGTCTATCAGTGCAGCCCATGCTGGCAGCAGATGCAGAATTGCAGCTAAGCGGATTCCAAGGCTCCTTTCCCGCCTGCTCTGTTCCCACAAAAACTGAATCAATTATCCTGGCGGGAGCCTCGCAGGCAGATCGATCGACGGGGCGACACCTCCTGCCCGGTCAAGGCGGCATCCTTGCTCGCGGGGCTCCAAGCTGGCTCGACTGAGACATCCAGAGGAGACAGGTGGCCCTGGTGGCCGAGGGATGGCAGCACATCCCCCTGGCTCCAAGCCTCTGAGGTCCAGCCTTTTGAAGCCTGATGAATCAAGCATCTTTGGCCTCTTTCCCTGCCGTCTGAAGAAGCAAAGAGAAGCACCACCCAGGCCCCCCTCAGGCCAGGCTCCAGGGAAGGTGGAGGATGAGTGCCCACAGAGCACCTTCGCAGAGCCCAACACCAGGCTGGGAACAACACTCGTGCCTCAAGGAACAGAGCTGGACTGAAGTCTGGAGTCTGACAATCCCGGGAAGGTGAAAGAATCACAGCTGACCAGCCCTCGCTGCCAAGCTTTCTTCCTGGGCGGGCCAGGTGGGCCTATAGCAGGATCTGGCCCACCCACTGGGCGCCCTCTGCTCAGCCCTGGAGGGTCAGCCCCAGGCTGAGGCCTCCTGTGGCTCCCAGGCACCCAGGCCCAAGAGGGAAGGCTGCGCTGGGTTCCGGCCTGATGTCTTTCCTGAAGTCTGCACGGCCCCTTGACCCTCGCCCTCTGCTCACCTGAACGCAGCTGCTTGATGCGGCCGTTGCTCGTGGCGGGGTCCACAGGGAGGAAGTCCTTGAACCAAGAGATCTCAGGGTCTGGATTCCCGCCTGCTGCGCACAGCATGGTGGCCGTGCGGGCCTTCTCCACCACCTTCAGCTGAGGCCCCATGTCAATGGAGGGGAAGCCGGGGGGCAGCTGTTCCTCTGCAGATAAAGAGCAGATGTGCACGTTAGGGCTGGCACTGCCTGCCCACGAGGACCGCCCTAAGACTCCCAGGGTGGCTGGGATCGACTTATCTCTGCCCTGACTTCTAAGCATGAAGCCTGCCCTGACATAAGGAACCAGAGTCCCGAGCCCCACTGCCCAGCCCTGCCCTTCACAGGGCCAGGGAGCTGCCGTGGGGCCCACCCTGCCCTGTCAGGAAGTCTCCGGGTCTGAGAAGCAATGCCTCGGACTGCAGACATGAGCACTTATCTCTCCGGGGCCTGGGAAAATGAGGATTGAGGCTCTCCTGGCCACAGCAGAAAGTGCTCCACGGACGCTGGGCTGCAGGGGGTCCAGGGCTCACACAGTGGCATCAACAGCCACAACTCAACCCAAAGGCTCCCTGTGCCGTTCAGCCCCCACTCCCTCTCCTGCACGTGCAGTGTCCCCTCCACTGCCTGTATCCAGCCTTCAGCTCCACTACGGGGCAGAGCCCCACGTCACAGCCTGGGTTCTGGCCCCGACTCTGGGCGCCCTCTGCCCTACCAATGACCCACCTTCGACCCCCGGTCCTGACCCTGACCCTCCTCCCTCACTCAGTCCTGACCCTGGAAGCCATGGTCAGGCCTGGGGACCACGTCTGAGCATGTGGAGGCTAAGGAGATAAAAAAGCCCTGTGAGGACACCAAAAGTTGATGAGGGGGGCAAAACTCCACGGCTGCCTTCTCCCGGCTTGCCAGGGGTTGAGGGCTCACTTTCATGAGAGCAACAGGCATGGACCACAGCAGCACACCCCTACTCTCCCTACACGTGGACTCGTGCATCAGCCCTGAGGGGCCGGGGATGGGGCAAGGCTGCCCACTCTGCACCCTTGGGAGCACACACTGGGCTGGTAGCACAGGCTCTGGATGAGTACAGACCAAGTGGAGCGCCCACCTCCGTCACTCACTAGCTCTGTGACCTGGGAGTGTTACTAATCCTCTCCCTTTATCCATTTTTATCTATAAACAGGGTTCAAGTGCCCTCCTTGTAAAGCCGTTGTGAAGACTACATGCAATGATACACGTAAGGTGCTGGAGAGTGCCTGACAAAGAATCCGAACCCAATGGCTATTGGTTGACGTTATTATTATTATAACTAGCAGGGACTGGGCCACTGGGGGCAGACAGGTACCAAGACTTGGGCCTGGGGCCCCCTCTCTCGCCCTGGGCTGGCGAGAGGCGCCCCTTCCAGGAGCAAAACCACAGACTGAGTGTGAGAAGTCGGCAAAGCCTCTCCGCCGGTGTGGATGCCAGGCACACCCAACGCGGGAAGGGGAACCCTGTCCTTTGTCAGTCTCCTGGCAGGGGAGCGGGGCTAAATGGTGGGGGGGACCAGGAGACCAGCACCGCTCCCGTCTCCCTCCTGCAGGCCCAGCACAAGACGAGCATGTGGGGATGTTTGCTGAGGTCAGGCTCCTGTGCCAGGGAAAAGGCAAGAGGGATCCTCAGAAGGGAGGAAAGTAGAGGCTGGCAGGGCTGGTCCCCCCAGAGACCCAGGGGGACTGGCTGGTGGGCAGGCAGGAGAGGAAACTGGAGGAGCCTCAGCAGGCAGGGGCAAGACAGCCCTCTATTTGTTGCCACATCCCAGGGGGCGCTCTGCCGAGGCTCCAGCTGCCTGGGGCATCCCTAAGGGACTGTGGCCCTGTCAGGAGAAGGGGGGCGTCTCGGGCTGGGGAGCAGTAGGACTCCCAGCACGGTCTCGCCTCCCAGCTTCTCCCGGTAACTGGCAGAACACTTCCCCACCTGCAGCTCTATAAGTTCCAGACATGAACCCAGCGTGTCCTTGGCTGTAAATATGATCCCACAGCGTCCTGACTTTCAGCTGATTTTTAAAAGGAAAACGTTAACAGTGGCAAGGAAAGGGAGGATGGAAATGAAGCAGGACTTGGGATGCGCCAAGCAGGGGAACAGCTTCCTTTGGTCCTGCCGTCACTTGCTTTTCCAGGAAGGCCCAGGCAGGGCTGCGTCCACGTCCCCCCTCCCTGCCCTCCCCAACAGCCAGGGGACACTCAGGGCTGCTGGAGCCATCCTAGCCCACTGGGGCACCAGTCTAGTTCTTCCCAGGCCTCAATCCTACCTGCTCAGCCCTCCAGAGCAGTGGAGGAGGGAGGGGGGCTGGGCCTGCCGGGGCACGGCCTGCCAGAGTCAGCGCCCAGGAGTCAGCTCGCCCTCATCTCTACCCACAAGGTGCTGCTCAAGGAGAAGGGAAGAAGTACAAACATCTGCAGCCCTGTGTCCTGGGAATATACTCTGAATTCCTAACACGGGGAAAGTCTTTGGGATTTGTGCCAAATTAAGGACAATTAATTTTCCTCCCTCAATTATCGTGCCCTCAGTGGTTCTGTCCTTGGCTCAGATCATCCCTCAGGCACAACCGCCAGAGCCTAAAACCGGCGTGTGTGAAGAGCTGTCCATAAAACAGCGGGACCCAAAAGCCAGTCCCTTGTGCCAACTAGGCTTCCAGGCACAAGTCAGAAGGCTGCAGTTCTGCACCTTGGGGAAGGGAAGCGTGTCTCACAGGAGGACTCCAGCCCCTCGGGAATGACCTGCTGTTGGCTCTTCCTTCTACGCTCACCTGCGGGGGCCGCTGGCACATTCAAATATAGCCAAGGACAGCAGCCATTACCGACGCCCGCGTGTTTCTGGACAAGCTGAGCACTGGGCAGGTTGGTGTAAACTGACCCACCATCAGACTGTGACATTTATCCTCTTCACCCCCGCCTCCTCCACCCCGCCCAGGAATCACAGGACCTTGGGGCCACTGTAGCCTGAACCACTCAGGCTAAGGACCAGGGCAAATTCCTCAGGCTGACGTTGCATGATCACTCCAAACCCATCAACAACCGGGAAAACAGAGGTCCAGATATGAGGGATAAAGGTTAGGTTTATGGAGCATTTACTAGTTCCAGGTACCGCGTTAAAATGCTTTACAAAATGATTTTACCGAAACTATGTAAGGTACGTGAGCAAACGGGGGTGTAGAGATATCTAGGAACCTGCCCAAGGTCACAGAGTTAAGTCGAGGTGGGGCTGGCATGAGACCAGGTGGTGGGACTCCACGCCTGTCAGGGTAGGGGGGCCGGCCCCCCCGGAAGGGCTCAGGGTAGCCCTGGGGGAGCCAGCCACCATCCTGCCCCCGTAACACGCCCTCTGCCGGCTGGGCTTCAGGCCGGCAGCTCCGCTGCAGACCCCTGCACACACGCCGCAGCGTTTTTATTTACGGCAAAACGAACACGACTGGCCCTCACACATGGCCACCCTCGGGAATGCACCCACGTTCCAACACACGCATATACGGGTCACGCCGAATCCCCTCAAAACCCGTCCTGAGGGCGGAGGGGCTGCGGAGCGCCAGGAGAAGAAGGGTCCCTCCCCCTTCCAGGCCGCCGGTAACTATGGCAACGGCGGAGACTCTGCGCCGCGGCGGAAAGGCGGCACATGCCGTGTCCACGCGGGGCGCGCATCTGCGGTCCGAGCCGCTGCCCCCCCTCCCGCCCCTGCCTGGGTGGAGTCACGGCGCCCCTTCTCAGGACCCCACTCCCCAACCCCAGGAAGCCCAGCTTCTTTCACGCTCAACCGACGCGTAGCTGGGGGCTGCCCCCTTAGTGTGCACAGCGCCGGGAGGTCCCTACACCTGCCTCGCAGTCTCAGTGCCAGACTTCCGCAGTGTCTGTGCCTCTGGGGCCGAGGTCTATCCATCCTCTGATAAAAGGGTACCGGCGAAGGAAAGAGAAACCCATGGGGACTTTAGGGGACCTCAGAGGTACTGGGGAACCTCTACAGCCGTTTGTGGATTCTGCCTGCATGCATATGTAGGGCGCACACATTCCTAGCGTCTGCCCGCACATATCTGTGTACCTGTGGTGGGTACACACGTGTGCATGAATTGCGATGGTCTTTAGATACTGCAGTGGGAACCCTGACCCCTTCTTCCCTGCTATCCCCACTGGGCAGAGGAAGGTGACAGGGTGTGGGGGGCTGGGAGATGGGTGTTGGGAGCCTAAGGCTCAGAGAGGGGCAAGAGCTTGGCTTAGGTCTCCACAGCAGCAGTGGAGCTGGATCAGTTCAACTCCACAGCTCACCTGCTATCTTGGTGGCTTCCTGAAGGAGGAGGGAGATGCAAGAGTAGGAAACACTTGAACAGGAGAGGCAGGGAGAGCTTTCTGGTGGAAGGGAGGGAGGGGCTGCCTGAGTAAGGGCTGTGGTCCGGGGAGACGGTGGGAAGGTGAGGCTGCTTGGAGCTAAGGCCTGATGAATGCGGCTGGGGTGGAGGTGGACAGGGGCTCAGCCTAGGCTGGCTGCAATGACTGGGGGAGGGGGCTGCTGAGGCTCCCTACAAAGCACACACAGGTCTCTTTGTCCAGCTCAGCCTGGGATGCCTGAGGCGGAGTCTGGGCCAGAGGGAGGGGGCTGCACCAGGGAAGCGGACAGATGGGGACGCCTTGCGGGGTCCCGGAGCGGGCGGCACCGTCTGTCAGCACGAACTTCTCACCCGTGTTTACCCAGCTTCCTGGCGTCTCTGTGCGCACGCAGGCACACACAGGCACACACATACACAGGCTCCCTGGGGTGGCACCGTCTGTAGGCCTGACCCCCTCTCCTGTGCCTGAGTGTTGGGCCTGGCCTCACCCCTTCTCTTAACGTAGACACCTAGATACATGCACAACCAGGGACCCACAGAGATATACGTGGAGAAAGAGACAGGTGCAAAAATAGAAACCTACATGTGCGTGCGGAGGGGCACCTGCAGTGACAAGCACCTGTGGAAACAGACTCATGCAAGCAGATCCAGAGGGAGAGCACGCAGAGACGCAGAAACACACATGTGCAGACATGCAGAGATAACACGTATGTTGACACACGTGTCCCTGGAGACGCATGCAGGGACAGAGCCGGGAAACGCAGACAGAGACGCATGAGGGGACCTCGTGGGTGGCAGGGCTGCTGGTTCCCCCAGCCCTCCTGGCACTCTAAGGAAACCAAAGCTGCCTCAGGCCCTGTCCCTGAGGCAGCTCCATCCTTAGCAAGGTCAGGGCCAAGACACCCCCTAGCAGGTGGGAAGGGCTCCTCAGACCCGCAGGCTCCCACACTCTCCCAGAGAGCCCCACCCCACCCCCAGACTTCCAGGCAGTAAGGGGGGCCTGGGGAGCCTTGGGCTCCCTTCGCAGCTTTCAGTCTTGATTTTCAGCTTTTTCTAAGAGAAAACTCCCACCTCTTTTAGCACTCAGATTTCATCAAACTTGGCATCTTAAAAGCCTGTTTTGTTTTTGAGTCTGAGCTGTTTGGGGCCTGTCGGCAGCACAAGCTAGCTGAGAACAGCCAAGCAGCCGAGGCCTCCCCCTTGCAGTCCCCCACCTCCAGGGCTTCCCTGGCACCTCACAGGGCTCTACACAACCTGGCTGGTGAGGCCTCCCAGCCACACACAGCCAGGTGAACCTGGGGACCGTCCCCAGGCCTGTACCCTTTCCACATTCCAGCTTCTGGGCCCTGACCCACAGCGAACTCTTCCTGGGGTCCCCACCTCAGTCCTACTCGAGGACGATTCTTTTGATCCCTTTACTCCCCTAGGTTCAGGCCCAGTCCCTCCAGACCACTGAGAGCCTCCCACTCACTCCTCAGGTCCCTGCAGCCCAGCTGCCACTGCCATGGCTTCCTGCCAGCGTGCTCACCAAGGTCAACCATGACTCCACGGAGCTAAGTCCAAAAGACACGTCTCATCGTTCATCCTGCCTGACCTCTCGACAGCACCCCTCCCTGCTCCTTCCAGACTCTTTTCTCTTGACTTCCACGGACTCACCCCTACCTCTCAGACACCTCCTCACCAGATTCCTATGCAAACTCCCCTCCCAACATGGAGAGCTAGCATCTGGGGCTCCATCCGGGCCCTCTTCCTGGGCCCTCTTCCTCCCCCTTGGCTCTGGCTCCGTAAGTTTTGCCATTTCTCCACCCTCAAAACTGCATCTCCAGATGTCCCTCGGAGTGCCAGTCCTCCTTGACACCCCTACCTCCAATGCCTGCGCACACCCGATACAACAGGTTTCTAAGTGGCCTCATCAACTTGCCCCTCAAACCAGGTCCTCCTCCCACACCTGAACCTTAGAAAACAGCACTGCCATCTACCTGGCCCAGAGCCAGCAACCCCGAGTCTCCCGCCTCCCCAGTCCCACAGGTGGCCAGGCAGGCCACCACTCTCTCTAAACTGCATGAAACCCAGTCTCCCTTCCTTCCCTACCCACTGCCTGGGTTTGGGCCACTACCACCTCTTGCCTGGGCTGCAGTGCTGCCCCGGCCTCTCACTGGTGTCCCTGTACCCTACTCTGTACCCCCAGGGACCTTTCTGAAACATAAATTTTATCAAGTCATTCCCCTGATTAAAATACTCTTTCCCCTGGCAACCAGAGAGAGGTGGCAGCTCACCAGGGATGGAGAAGGTACACACACAGGGGCATTTGAAACCTCCGACTTGGCTAGCTGTTCCCGGAGGTGCTGGCTCCGCTGTGGTCCTGAGGCTGGGGGAGATGGCAGTGGGCGAGGGAGCCACGGGCACAGCAGGGCCATGTAAGCACCTGTGACCACAGGGGTGGGAGGGGCAGGCTAGGCACAGGGAAGGTGTCCAGTGTCCGTGGCTAACAGAAGAGGCAGGCGTACTGCCCACCCCACAAGAGGACCCATTCAGAAGGAAGTCCGCTTGGACCTTGAACGCAAATCAGAACTAGAAAAAAATGGGGGATCCCAGGTGCCAAGAAACCCAGAGTCTGATCTTCTAGACCCTCCTGGCAGTGCCCACCTACTGACACCTCTCCCACCCCCATGCCTGGGGCCCAGATCTCTCCAGGAAATGGTTGCAGAGCCTCGTATCTGCACAGTTCTGAATGCGACTACAGTCACAATGGGGCGGGGAAGGACAGGTCACAGATCCCACAGTCACTGGGCCAGAAGCACTGAGGTCATGCCTCAGCTGCAAGGGGAGGAGCAGAAGCTGGCCCAGGTTCTAGGTGCTGGGGCTCCTTCTTCATCTTCCATGGAGGCAAATCAGGGAGGTGACAGGCCCAGCTTCCTCAAAACAAGCCCATGACCTAGACACGTATGCAGGCAACAGGAAGGGGGCACATCCTGCTACCTAAGGAGTCATCCTCTGCCTGGCAGCCCTTTACCCAAACTCCCCACCCTCCTAAGTCAGGCCTGGGCCAGGGGCAGGGAGGAGGGTGGGGCAGGGAGAGATGACTCCCTGGGAAAACGCCCACCCACCCTGAAAACACAAGCTTCTGTACTGGCCCCGCTCCAGGTTCAGCCAGCCCAGGGCCGCAGGACTGGGTCATATGTTGCTCATCAGCCCTCATGTCCCTGGGGCTGTTTCTAAAGGGGCTGTGGTGGTGGTGGGGGGGTTGGCTGGGGGGGTTCAAGAGGGCCTCCATCATCCCACAGTCCCAAAACCAGGGTGAGAACCACTGCGGAGCCTGGGGGTCCAGGCCCAGCACGGACTGCCCCCCTCCCCCGGTCACTACCCCACATGCCTGACAGCTGGCCTCCCGCAGGGCCTATCTGGAACGAAGGGGGCAAGGCCAGGCACTCCATGTGGGCACCTGGATTCCTGTGTGGCCTGAGCAGTGCGGTCCTGGCCAGTCAGCAGACACCAAGGCCAGGTGGGAACAGGTGAAAGGGAGCCTGGGCTCGATGAGGGGAGGGGAGGAAGAGGAGAGAGTCCCAAGGCCTGGGCAGGATCCCTATCTGGGGCCCCCTCCCTTCTGGCCTGGCTGCAGAGGAACTGCTGAGGTGCAGTTCTCAGAGGCACTGGGAACAGCTCAGCCTGACCACTCTGCCCCACGTCCGTCTCTGTCCCGCTGTCCTGGCTGACCGACAGCTCCGAGCAGGGATCCTGTGGGGTCCAGGAGACAATGAGCCCAGACACAGCATCTCTGGCCTCCCACAGCACCAGACTGACCGCACACACTCAGCCCAGGCTGCTTGCTGCACACCCCTCCCCCCGCCGCAGACACAGGTCATAAGGTGTACACCACCTGCTGTACACACCCCACCCCACACACACTGCCTGATGTGCGTACGCACAAGCACGTGTGCACGCGCGCGTGCACACACACACACACGCAGTCGGACGCACGCCCCCTGCTTTATGTACAACCCATAAGGCACACACAGCCCCTAAGACTGTAACACCACAACACACACCTCACACACACTGCCTTACAGACAGCACACAGGGCACTCACCACACGCAGGGTGCACGCTACCTGCTGTAGCCATGACCACGAGGCAAATGCTGCCTCCTGCACTCGGGGGCCCCAGAGCCAGGTGCCCACCACAAAGTCAGAAACGGCTTATCCCTGGCTCCTCGGCCTCTCCCCTCCTCCTTGCCCCTCTTTCCCTTCTCCTCCTCCTTCTTGGCCGTTCCAGAACCTGCCCAAGTCACCAGGGCCCTGCCCACACCTCTGCTGTCTGGCCTCCTCTGGGGCTTTCCTGACCACAGTACCGGTACTGCCCGGCTGGAACCCACTGGCCCACGTGAATCCACAACCTCCAGACTGAGCTCCAGGACCCTCCCGGCTTCCCCACACCCTGGAGGGAAAGGCCAGGAAGCAAGGCCAGTCTCCCCTCCCCCTTCACTCCCCCTCCCTCGCAAGGGAAAATGTCAGATTCCCCGTCTCAGTGGCGGCAGCGGGCGGGTTGGAGGGGGAGTGATTCAGCCTCAAGAGTGCGGCGTGAGAAGAGCTTTTCCTGCCATTACCCGGCGAGGGAGAGACTGGTGCGCTAATGGCTTCAATTACCACTCAGACAGGAACACTGGGCGGCTCACCCCCAGCCAGCTTGTGCCGGGTACCCCCACCCGGTACCCAGCAGGGCCTAGGGGGCGGGGAGCAGCCGGCTGGGCATCACAGGGCAGTCGGGACTCACTGGGAGTGGCAGTCCTGCCCAGAGAGCCGGCTGCAAAGGCCACGAAGTGGGAGTGGTGTGGGTGCTCCCGGAGGGTGAGGGGAGCTCAGGGCATGGCATGGAGCAAGGCAGGGCAGGGAGCTTGGCGTGGACCCGTAGGCCTGGGAAGCAGCAACCCCTCACCTGAGCCAAGTCACCCCAGAGAGCCCTGGGCCACTCCCCTGAAGAGCCCAGTGTGTGGTGAGCCCCATGCAGTTTATGATGCGGGTAAGAGACTCAACCTTTATTCCCAGCCCCCAAACCGGCTTCATCCTCTCCCCAGCCCTCCTCCCAGGAGTGACCCTGGCTGTCTTCTGGCCCCAGCCCACAGCTGTAGTCACACCATACTTTCACCCAACTCCCACACACACCCAGCTTCCCTGGCCAGCACAGGAGGCCTGGCGCGGCAGGGCGGGGCTGCTTTCCCCTGGCCCCGCCCCCTGGTACCTTTAAGGCCTCCCACTCCCCTCCTTTCTGCCATGCCCAGAGCCAGAGGGTCAAGGTTATGCAGACCAACATGGTAAGTCACTATTTCATCTTGCGGGTGCTGTGTTTCAGGAGCAGGAGGGGCTCATTCAGGCCCACAGCTCCATCTCAGCTGGGCCAGGCGCATGGGTAGGGCCCTACACGCTTCCCAACCTCATCAGACACCTCCCACGCCGAGAAGCACAAACAGACCCCAGACCCCTGCGAGAGAAACCCTCCTCCAAGAAGGCCCCTCTAGAAGGACAGACCCCTGCAAGTCTGAACCCCCTCACCTCAGCCCCTGCCAGACCATCCCAATCCTCCTCAACCCTTTAAAAGATAAAGCTGCCCAGGGCAGAGGTGCGGATAGGAGAGTGCCAACAGAGGACTTGGGGAGAGCAAGGGCCAAAATTGGGGTGTAGGGGCTTTGGGGGGACTTTTCTTCCAACACTTATAAGGAGGCTCTCTTTCCCTTAATATGAGGGCCTGAGGGATGCCCTCTGGGGTGGGAGCCACAGTCTGGCCCTTCAGCCACCTCCCAAATGCCAGGGCAGGGCAGATGGCTCCTGCTGGGGCAGACACCAACAGGAGGGAGGGTAGTGCTGAAATACCTGTCCTGAGGTCATAAGTGGGGAAACTGAGGTCAGGGGTGGCAGGGAGCACGATGAAAGCACTCAACCATCAGGGATCTTGGCCCAGGGCCTGTCCTCTGGGCTCCCGCCCCCCATAGGAGTGGATGGTGGGGGCTGCATCACCCAGATGATGCCAGGCAGCAGAGATGCCAGGTACAGCCAGCTCACATGTCTGGGCCTTGGGATGTGCTGCTTCCAGCCCAATAGCATGCTGGAATCCGGCAAGGTGCTTAACTCCTATTTAATCCTCCCAACCAGCTTGGGTGGCAAGTACTATGTCCCTATTTACAGAGCGAGCAAATGAGGCTCAGAGGCATGGTTACTTGCCTGAGGTCACAAGGTGAGAGAGTAAGTGGTCGAGAGCCCCTGCTCTTAACCCCTGTCCTCCACTGCCCCTCTAAGCTGGAGGGCCCTGCCCCGCCTCGCAGCAGACACACAGTCACAAAGGAGTTACTGAATGGACGTGCGTGTGAACACATAAAGCCACAATGTAAAAATGGCCAATACGAAAAGACGTTCAACTGCTCTGTAATCAAAGAAATGCAAATTAAATTGAGATGCCATTTTTTGCCTATTAACTTGGCAAAGACTTTTTTAAATGATAATTCCCACTGCTGGTGAGGATGAGCAGAAAAGAGGCCCTCTTATGCCCTGTTTGGTGAGAGTGTAAACCGACACAGTCTTCTGGAAATACTGAAAAGGCTTAAAATCGCATGTGCCCTTTGATCCAGCAATTCCACTTCCATGCATCTAGAATAAGGAAATAATCAGGAAGGTGAACACATCTTATCTGCAAGGAAGCGTATAGCACCTTATTTATAAAAGCAAAAAACTGGAAACAACATATGTGTCCAACAATAAGGGAGTGGCTAAATAAATTAGGGTACTTGCATGTGACACTTACCCACAGCCATTAAAAAATAATGATGCAGAAAAAAATGGCAAGGAAGATGTTCATGATACGTTTTTTTAAAAAGAAGTCCACAAATCATTGAGCAGAATGTAATCCTGTTTTTGTTACATATACCATGCATGCACAGAGAATGGACCATAAGGAGATAACCAAAAGTTAATAGTAGAGGTAAGATAAACAGGTGATTTTTATTTTTTCCTATATGCTATTTTATACTTAGCAAATTTTCCACAGTGAACAGGTATTGTTACTGTAATTTTTTTTAAAAAGCAACAATCAATGCCATATTTTGAAAATATAGGCAGACACATTCAGACTGATGACTCCATCATGGCTGGGGTTGGGGGGGGCGACCATGTCACTCTCTATTTGTGGCTTCCTATGTCCCCAGGAAAGTGTTCATTTCTCAACCTGGTCCTGTGTCATCTGCCCTCCAGTCTCTCCAGGCTCATGTTGAATTACTCTTCCCCGTTTCTCTGTGTCCTCCAGTGACCCCCCCACCCCAAAACCAAACGGAACCACTCAGAGTTCCTTGAAAGCACCATTCTCTCCTGCCTCTGGGCCTTAGCACATGCTGATGCTATTCCCCTGCCGAGGCCCCCAACCCAACTCCCACTTGTCCCCAGGACTCAGACCACAGCTCCCTTCTACGCTGCACCCTGCCCCCCAGTCCCGGGCCACACCCGCAGGACTTATTGGAGACTGAAGTCTCAAGGGCAGGACCGGGTCAGATAACTCTCAGGACACAAGGCAGCATTAGGGAGTGTTTGTGAATGAATGGAGGAGCCGCGGAGTGAGAGAAGTCATTAAAGTCCACATACAGAGCCTCAGCCTCCAGCCTAGGGCCCTTGCTCATAACGGTGACTGGGAACACACCTCTCTGAAGCCTACTGCCAGGTTCCACATGAAAATCACATCCACTGCCACGAGTCATGTACCCCAAGCGATACGTAGCTGCAGCCCCCCACCTTAAGTCAGTCCCCAGACCCACCAAGCAACATCCCGGCTCTGCAGAACACAAAGACACGAGGCACACAGCGGGCTTTGGCACAAGCCAAAAATCCAGTGACCATCCCTGCCCACCACTGACCTTCGCTGACCCCAGGATGGCCAGTTTTCCTTTCCACAAAAACACCCCAGCCCACGGCGGGTGCGGGCCTGGCTGGCTGGCTCACCCCTGCATCAGTCTCCGCACCCACCAGGCCCCATCCCTCCCCAGCACGTACCTTCGAGCACTGAGAGCTTGGCGCTAGTGTTGATCTCTCCCAGACTGTTGGTGGCCGTGCACTCATAGATGGCTTCATCTCGCTGCACCCGCAACGGCTGGATTCGCAGCACGGACCCTGCCCCGTCGTCAAACTCAATTACCTGCCGCAGGACAGACACGTGGTCACAGCCTGCTCAGGACACAGAGGCCTGCTCAGGGTCAGCCGTCCTCTCACTGCCAAAAGGCCCCCAAGGAGGGAGACCAAGAGCAGGTGAGGTAGGACCAGACCCCAGAATAGGCAGACCTGGAGCCCTGCCTGCCCCTTCCCACCCGAGACTGTACCTCGAAGCGCTGGGAGCTGACTTTCTTCCCCTTCTTCATCCATGTGATGCGTGGCTTGGGTTCCCCTGTGGCTTGGCACACGAAGGAGGCCACCCCTCCTGACAGCCCAGTCTGGTCCTCAGGGACCTTAACGAAGACAGGTTTGCCTGGAGAGATAGAGACACCAGGTCATCATGGCACGGTCACTGCCGACGTGGCCTGTACTACAGGGGGCAGGCATGGGGCGGGGGGCAAGAAAGATCTATAGAGGAAATAACAGGAGCGACGCCTAACCCTTATGCAGTGCTTCTTATGTGCCAGGCACTCTTCAAAGAGCTGTGAGCACATGAGCTGGGTGCTACAGTTACCTGTGCTTATACAGAAGGAAGTCAAGACACACAGAGGTTAAGGGATTTGCCTAACATGACAGCTGGTTAGTGGCAGAGCCAAGATTTGAACCCAGGAGACTGAGTCTGGAGTCCATACTTTAACTGCTACACTCTTCTGTCTCCCATCCCCCCATCAATTCCAAGCTCTAGGATAAAGGCATGCTGAGAGCTGCTGGGAACAGCCTTAGCATCTCCCCTGGACGTGTCCCTCCCCCACTGCTCTCCACCAGGGTGATGGTACCTCCATCCACCTCAAGGCTCAAGCCAGAAACCGTGACTCCACATCTCCCCGGCCCCCACACACCATCTGTCCTGAAGGCCTAGACATTCCACCTCCTAAGTATCTCTGGATGTCTTCCCAGGTGAATGCTGTCCTGTAAATCTGCCCTCCCCACCCCGCTGCCACTGGCTGGGTTATTGCCTTCCGATGGCCTGGACGTCTCCCCAAAGTGTCCACAGAGAGGCGGTGGGGGGGAGAAGGGAGGGGGCTTGGACACCGTACTGCCATGCCCACCCACGTCACCTTGATACACACACCAGGGCCAACCTGGAATCCCACCACCCAGGGTCACAAGACCCTGGAAACCCGGCCTTCATTAAGATGTAGAAATGCCTTGCTAATCCTGATAGCGGATCCATTTCCTATTAATCAGACCAATGAACAGCTCCAGGAAGCCTGATACCATGAGAAATGACATTTCAGACCACCTGCTCGGTGCCGATGAGCCCAGGCCTGGTCTGGTCTCTGGCACAAAAACATGTTTGTTCAATGACGATAATCCCACTCTGCACCAGGTACTTTATCTCATTTAGTCCTTCACTGTTGTTATCCCCAGTTTAGAGGCACAGAGAGGTCAAGTCACTAGCCCAAGGTCACACATCCAATAAGCGGCACATCTGAGATTTGAATTCAAGCCTATATGACTCCAAGACACCTGACAGAAACAGTTCACATTGGTATAGTTGGGGGCCTTATCAAGAGCAGAGTCAGTGGGGTGGCAGGGACCAAAGCCAGACCAAAGAAGGTCAAGGAGCAAAAGGTGAAGAAGTGGAGAGCAGAGTATAGTGACTATTTAAAGAAGATTGGGGACTTCCTTGGTGGTGCAGTGGTTAAGAACCCACCTGCCAATGCAGGGGGACACGGGTTCGATCCCTGGTCCGGGAAGATCCCCACATGCTGCGGAGCAACTAAGCCCGTGAGCCACAACTACTGAGCCTGCGCTCTAGAGCCCGCAAGCCACAATTACTGAGCCTGTGCTCCACAACAAAAGAAGCCACTGCAATGAGAAGCCCATTGCGCACCGCAATGAAGAGTAGCCCCTGCTCGCCCGCAACTAGAGAAAGCCCACACACAGCAACAAAGACCCAACGCAGTCAAAAAAAAAAAAAAGAGAAGATTGGCTGTGATGGGTAAGATAAAGAGAAGATGGCACCTGGAGGACGGGTTGAAGGGAGGTTTTTACATTCTTGTTTCTTTTTTTTTTAAGATTTATTTATTATTTATTTAATTTATTTTTGGCTGTGTTGGGTCTTAGTTGCGGCACACGGGATCTTTGTTGAGGCATGCGGGATCTTTGTTGTGGTGTGTGGGCTTCTGGTCTGGTTGTGGCGTGCGGGTTTTCTCTCACTAGTTGTGGCGCACAGGCTCCAGGGCACGCGAGCTCTGTAATCGTGTCACGGGGGCGTAGCTGCCCCGCGGCACGTGGGAATCTTAGTTCCCTGACCAGGGATAGAACCCGCGTCCGCTGCAGTGCAAGGCGGATTCTTTACCACTGGACCACCAAGGAAATTCCCATTCTTGTTTCTCTTTTTCCTAAGATGTGAAAGATAATATTTATTTATTTATTTAATGCTGATGGGAAGGAGCCAGCAGAGGGAGAAGGTGCTGATCCAGTGGAGAGAAGACGGACAGCAGATGGGGCAGAGTCTCTGAGGAGGGAAGGGTCTGGGGGACCCCCAGGGTCGGGAGTGACAGCTGCAGGTACAGAGAGCTGGGAGGGCTCAGCCTTGCAGGGAGCAGGGAGGGGCCCATCTTACCCAGCACCCCAGGGTCCAGTGGGCTCTGGAGGTTTTATGTAATTATTAAGAAAGTCACTCACCACCTCTGAGCCTCATCTGCAAAATGGTGCTAGTGCTAGGGCTCTGTGCAGACGAAATGTGATGATGTCTGCAGGCTGCTTGCACAGGCTGGACACGTGGTGGACCTTGCCTGTGGGCAGCCATCACCTGCCTTAGCATCATATCACCCCCGTTTTAGAGATGGGGAAATGGAGGCTCAGAAGGTTAAACAACAGACAAATCAGACTGATCTGGAGTAGAGCTAGGGTTTGATCCAGCATTCCAAATCCTAAGCACATCCTACAGCACCCAGAGCCTCCCTGGAGGAAGGAGACGTGGGGACCTACCTGACTGCTCTTGGAATACCCAGAGGGGGCGAGGGCAGCCTTGTTGGGGAAACACACAAACCTGCTGGGGGCCCGAGTGGTATGGGGACATCACAAAGGTTCAGGAAGCCTCAGTTTGCCTCACCATTGCCCCGACTGCCCTCTGAAGGAGGTTCCGGACTCTCCCAGTCTGCAGTTGTCTGCAGAGCCTGTCCTCTCACTGAGATCCTCTCAGATAGGATGCCCCTGCCCGACTAGGGGGTGGGGAAGAGTCTCCTGCCCACCCCCCTGCACACTGCACGCCCCTCCCCCACACCTCCAGACAGCAGCTCCCTGCTCTCCTTCTGCACTGCCATCACCCTCTCTCGACTGGACACTCCACCAACCTAACCAGCTGCGTCCCTAGTCTCTATTCAGCAGCCAGAGTGAAGCGGCAGCCTCTTCCCTGATCAAAACCCTCCAAAGGCCTCCCAAGATTTAAATCCCAAGATTTAAACTCCCGTCATGATGGCGTTCAGACCGGGAGCCCTGCCAGGTCTCACCCCAGCCCTTCACACCCCCCAGAGCCCTGGCTTCCCGTCCACTGGATAAGCAATACCCCCTGCGCCTCAGGGCCTTTGCATAAGCCGTTCCTTCTGCCACAAACCTCTTAGACTACCTCTTTACCCACTACCTCCTATTCACCTTTCTGATCTCAATTTAAACATCATTTCCTCAGAAAACCTTCCTTGGTCCCCCTGCTGTGGCCCCCACCTCCACTAGCTCAGTTCTGGGTTTTAGGCTCTCTGGAGACTCCCGCCGCCTCTCTCACAGCACTGCTCATGGTTTGTTATGTACACGTGTGAGGTTATTACTTTCTCCACACTTTGGAGGAGTATTTAATTCATGGCTCCTTCCCGACAGAGAACAATAACCCTGAGTAGGGCAGATACCACGCCTGCCTTGCTTCTCCCCCGTCCCAGCGCCTGAACCCATTCCTGGTACAGGGGGGCGGGGCAGGCAAGTGAAGGTGACCTGACAACAAGGGAAGGCCTGCGGAAGATGGAGACCTCAGCCCCTCACACACCACACTGGGGAGCCCCTGCTGCCCGCTGGGGAGAGAAGCCCTGGGTGAAACGCCTGCCTCAACGTGTCGGCTGCAGAAACCAGAGGCTGGAACCTGCTGAACCAGAATGGCCGGGTGAGTGTGCCTGGGGGCGGGGCCTCCACGCCAAACAAAGAACCAGAAGCTGGGGAGGCAGCCAGGTGGGGGGGTGGGGGGAGAGAGAGAGAGAGAGAGAGAGAGAGAGAGAGAGAAAAGGGAAGGCCTGAGTACAGGAGAGGCTGGATGGCGCCCAAGGCCTGGGGCCATCAAGGAGGTGGACCCCCCCACCCACCCCAGAGGCTGGAGAGGGGCCAGAGCCCTGCCAGCCCACCCACCCACCAGGCTCTGGCAAGACTGGCAGCATGCAGCCTGGGGCAGCCCAGGGGGCAGGACCTCCCCTCCAACAGACCAGACCCTCATTTCCCTCAGCCCACTCACCCCCACGGGTGGGCACCTCTCTTCCCGCAGCCCTGCCAAGCCCTCGCCTCTCTTCACCAGGCGGACTTTTGGGGAGCACAAACCCTGTGCTGACATTTGTCTCCCCGCTCGCTTCCCCACACTCACTCCTGCTAACTTCTCCAGGCTTTCTTGACTCTTTCAAAAAAAAAAAGCACCTGCCACAGGCCAAGCACCGTGCAGGACACAGCTCTGGCCCTGTGGCCGCGTCACCCCACCCAGGTCTGTGGGCACCCCCCTGCCTTCGTGCGTGCCCTGCCCCTCTTGTGCACCCTACTCGCAAGCCTGCGGGAGCCTGCTCTGCGTCCCGCAGCCCGTGGGCCACAGTGACCGGTCAGGTCCCCAGGCAGGCAGGCAAAATCAGGTGACTTGACCACTTCGCCCAGTACTGATCCAGAGCTAGTGTTTGGGGAGGGTCTGAACAGAACTTCTGAAGACCACGTGTCCGGAGGGGCTTTCTGCCCCACCAGGATGTGGGTCCACCTCCCCTCCCCTAGCACATGGAGGTCGTGGGCTGCACAGGTCTTTGGGCAGCAGCCCCCAGGGGCATGCCCTGGACACACGCAGGTAGCTGAGCCCATGCAAAGTGGGAGGGAGTGGCCTAAGAAAGGAAACAAGTGGGCTGGCCTGGGCGGGGGTTGGGGTGGGGGGCCCCCCACACCTCCCAGGGTCCAGCCAAACTGAGCCACCTATTTTGTGCCTTCCCTGCAGAGCACACATACACACAGCAGCAAGGGGCGGTGAGGCAGGGGAGGGAGGCGGGTTTCCCAGGCCCTGAAAAGTCTGATGAGCTGGGTACTCATTAACGCTGGCTCCTGTGACCACTCCTGGCATCCCCGGGAGGGAAGCCCGTTCAGAGACAACCCTGGTTTCCCAGGGGACACACTGGGAGCCCCAGGTCACGGCCTAGGATGGAGGGAGCACATACTAAGTGCCAGGTGCCTTGAATATGTGACCTCCGTTAACCTTTCCAGGTAGAAGTGATTATCCTCATTGTGCAATAGGAAAACAGGCCCTGAGAGAGAAAGCAACCCGCCGGAAGTTCCATGGAGGGCAGAGTCTAGCTGGGCCACCAGGTCCTGCCTCCCCAAGGATGAGGAGGAGGGCACCGCAGAACTGCGTGCAGCACCCTGCCATGTTCCAGCTCCCCGGGCTGGGTGGGGGCGGTGATACGACAGACACATCCTCAGCTACTTAGGCCTCTGCCCCTACCTACACTCCTAGCCATCAGGCATCCTGCTCTGGGCTCCTATGATGCCAAGTAACTGGACTGTGCTAAGCTGTCTGGGGACAAAAGCGAGATGGTCCTCATCATGGTCCTCCCATGGGCTCCAGGGAGAAGCCCAGGCCCGTTCCTGCTTCTTCCCCCTAATCTCATCTCATCAGGCAACGGCCCCCATTAGCAAATGCCCACTCAACCTTCAGGGCTCCCGTTTTCTAGGAAGCCCCCTACACCTCCCCCCCACGATGCTTAGGTCACTACCTCTGTGTCAGCACCACCCCAGCACAGTGGACGCTGTAGTAACCCACACTGTGGGCTCCGAAGGCAGGCCCGTGTGGATTCTTCCCACCGAGCACCTGACACGCACACAGCGGATCAGCAGAAACCTCTTCCTGCTCAGGACCACCTCTGGCCCCACGAGCCTCCCTCGTGAGAAGCCATGAGCCCCAGCTGGGGGAGCCACCGAGCCCCACGTGCCCAGGTCCCCGTCGGAGCTGACTCGGCATTGACGCCGGGGCCTCTGGGCTAACCCTTGGCAGCTGCTTCTCCGCCCCCCTTCCCTGCACTCCCCTCAGAGGCCAGGGCCCCCATTCATTTGTCTCGTTAAGAGGCCTATAGAAACACATTTGTCCGCTCTGCGCTCCACTGCTCCGGTCGTCAATTCTCCGGGGCGCCTGCCCTACCTTTTGCAGCAGCTCTGTCCACGTTGACTACTCGCCCCAGCTAGCAGTCTCCCAGGCCCAGCCCAAGCCTGGCCATGATGCGGGGGACAGATCCAAACGTATGTGCAGTGTTCCTGGGGTCAGGTCATCACAGCCTCCAGCCCATGCCCCTCTCCCGTGGCTCTCTGCCTGGGAGCAGAACTCAACTCACCTACATTGGCATCTCCAGCTGGTTCCTACCTTCAAGACCCTGGTCTTTGGTCCTTAAGGGACCAGCACGGAGGTTCTTGGCCTCTGCTCTAAAAATTGTTCTGCCCTGCCCCCTGAGTCCTACTAGGGGTTCAGGCCCAACTCCACCCCTACACTCATTCATCTACCACACTCCAGGCCCTGAACTGGACAATGGTCTGACCCCTCAGGATTCACAGTCCGATGGGACAGACAGACCTGAAGCAGTCACAGGTGCCCAGGGGAGCAGCACATGACCCAGGCTCCTAGAGGAGGTGATGGCTCCAGGTGAGTGGGAACTCATCAGGTGAAGGGGATGGGGAAGAGGGTTCCTATCAGAGGAAACAGAAGGAACAGAGGCCTGGGAGCATGGAAGCAACCGAGAAGTCAGCATGGCGGGGGCGTGGGGTGGGGCAGGTGAAGGATGAGGTTGGCAGAGGCTTAAAGATGCAGGGCCTGGACCCCAAGGCTTGATCCTAAAGGCGACAGGGGAAGAGAGCGAGGGGTTTTAAAATGAGGGGCGACATGATCAGGCTTTCATTTTGCAACACGACTCCTACCATGGAACAGAGACTGGACGATGAGGACAGAGACTGGAGACAGGGAAGCCACTGGGAGGTTGCTGCTTGCAAAAGCCCCAGCAAGAGCTGAGCATGGCTTGGGTGAGGGCAGCGGAGAGAGAGGTGGACGCATTCCAAAGATATTCAGAAGGGAGAAACAGCGGTACTTGGTGATGGATTGGATGTGGGTATGAGAGAGGGAGGAGGCTGGGAGGAGGCCCAGGTTTCTGACTTGGGTGGCTGGGTGGGTGGGAAAGCCATTCACCAGGAGAGAGAACACAGAAAGACGGGCAGGTCTGGGAGGATGAGGGTGAGGGTACAGGTTCCAGCATGTTCGGTCTGAGTAGGAGGGAAGACAGTTATGCTCCCAGGATGTACTGTCTCCAAAAGGCCAGCCGGGTGGTCCTCCCTCTGCTCTCAAGCTCCCATTTGAAGGCCCTAAGAGCGTCCAGAGTGAGGGTCGGGGAGCAAGGCCAGGACTTCAGTGTCCAAGGGCTGGCTCTCACAAGCCTTCGCCTCCGTGCCATTGTCAGTCCCACCCAGTGACTTCTACCCCAGCCTGCCCCTGCAGGCTCAAGCTCTCTCCCAGCAGCCCCAACCGGGCTGGAGATCACCCGCACCCCCAACCCCTCCCTGTTCCTGCTAGCTGAGCCCTCTCATCACCCGCACCTCAAGGTTCCCATTACCCCTCACCCCGCGCCCCGGGAGGAATGCCCTCTCCTTCTCCTTGCTCTACTGGCCCCACCCAACCTGGAGGACAAAGGGCGGGGCGCTCCAGTCCCACCCCCTCCAGGATCTGGTCCTGAATAATTAATGAGCCATTAGGAGAAAGGGTTTGGGTGGGGCAAGAAGACAGCTCTGCTCCCAGACACAGGGAGAGGGAGGTGGGGGAACCCTATGGCCTGCTGACCCCTGGGCTGACCCCCAGGTTGGCCCTTTGCCACCTCTGGGCTCCGGACAGGATGGGAACAGCTCTGTTCCCCAGGGACCTTGGCTCCGACCTCGCCCCTCCCCCTCAGTGTGCAGATTGGCTAAATCTGCCCTGTGCCCCGCCTCCCACCGGTAACCAAGCAGTGGTAACCATGGCAACGGGGCGGGCTGCGGCCAGTCTTATAGTGCCAGGCAGGGGGAAGGGCGGCAGAAAAGGGACCAAAGTTCGGAGTTGGATCTGGGCAGGGGACAATCCCATCTCCCCCCATACACAGAGAGGGGCGCTGGAGCCCAGCTTCCTGTGGCCAAGTGCAATCTTCCCCCATTCTCAGGGCTGAGGGGCTGGGGGAGGGGGATGCCCCTCTGCCTTGAAGTGGGGAGGGGAAGGAAGTGCTCAGTGTCTACACACAGGTCTGGTCCAGGGGAAGGGCTATGGTGGCTCGCCTTCCCATCTTTCCCTGGACCTGTGGACACCTCTGGCATCCCACTCACGTGTCCATACATGTTCCTGTGTGCAGCCCCCCATTCCCACACCAACACCAACACGGCCCACACTGTGCCTTCTGCACAGGTCCACAGTGGTGGACAGAGTACATGCCTGAGCACATCACTAATGACCACACGAGTCCTAGACATGTCTCACCTCCACCTCATAAACAGGGTCACACTCAGACACGCCCCACCCTGGCGCACCTTAAGAGACATGCGGGTATTCCACAGGATGCTCCAAGGAAGAACGGGGCTGGAGTATTACTTGGAGGGGGGCTCTCCAAGTGGGGCGGGGGCTCTCTAGGACAGAAGGTCTGGAGGTGTATCTAGCCATCCTGTCTCTCCTAGTGGCTGGCCTTGTCCCCCCCTTCCAGAGTCCTGCTGGGAGGAATGCACCTTTCCATCTAGGAGATCCCATGCCTTGAGAGGTCAGACTTACTGTCGCCGTGGGCACCCGCCACCAAACCAAGCATCACGAGTGCGGGCACGAGGGGCACCATCGTCCTCCCTGAGGCTGGCTCAGGGGCCATCCAGGGCTCCAGCACCACAGCCAGCCGCAGTCCAGGACAATCAACCTGTGACAGAGAGAAGGGCAGAGCCAATTAGCTGGTACCCACCAATGTCTTATTGCCCACATGCCACCTCCCAGCCCCCACTCACCACCAAGACCACCACTCATCATCGTTGACCACCCAGAGCCTAGTTCAACAGATACCCCCTCCTGTGGGGTATGTGCAATGACCACCCAGACCTTCCGACCCCTGTGAAAACCCAGGCTCCTCATCGATCCCCTAGTGATTCCAAGGATAACCCACCAGTCACACTGTAGGGAGAGAGTACAAGAGGCCCCCAGGTCATTCTCTAAACCTGAGTAGGGGGCAGGGACTACTGAGACCAGACGATGTATAGGGATGTTCCGTTCCAGACCTAGAATTTCCAACTTGCCTCCATAAGGGGACTGGGACAGGGAAACGGGGTCCGAGAGACACAGAGACACACAGGTGGAGACAGAGACCAAACAAAGCAAGACCGAGACGGAGCAGTTAGCAGACCCACAGAGGCCAGGGACTCCAGAGTCCCTGGGGTCTCCTGTTGCCCCTCCTCTCCCCAGCAGAGCCCGCATGCTGGGCACAAACCTCAGAGCACAGCCTTGGTCATGGCAGACAAGATCCAGGTATCAGAGGCTTGGAGCCAAAGCCACAACCCGTCCGGGCTCGCCAGGACGTGCTCTGGACAAGTTGCACCCGCCCCGCCTGGTTACCCTCATCCTACCCAACTCCCATGGCACCTTCCCACTCCACAGGAAACCACAGGGAGGCCCTAGTGGCCAGGACTGAGGGTGCTGGACCCTAAGAGTCCAACTTACACCTCCTCTGCCCTTGCCCCAGTGGCCCAGAGCATATCAAGCGGTGGGGTGCACTTGCTCACAACTGCCATCCGGGCTGAGCCAGGAACCTGCGCATGGGGAAGACCATTCGGGATTGCCTGAATGCCCCCAGGCCTTTGCTTACAGGGCTCCTCAGCCAGGTGTGCCCCCGCTGCCCACTCTGCCCAGCACCAATGTGGAGCCCTCAGCATGGCCACACGAGACGGTACAGATACACTGCTATCACTCTCCAGCCCCGGTGGCGAGCTCCCAAGGGTCTCTCTCCCATGGCTCCCTTTCAGGGGGCTTCTGGGGATCTGTGCCAGTGCCCACCAGCTCTGCTTACACCTTGCTCTGGGCCAGGGGCTGGTGCACAAAGCCCCTCATTAATGCTCTGGAGACACAACAGGGCGCAGAAGGGGAGTGAGTGACGGTGAACACACCTGGGGGCCCCACAGTGGTACCTACGGATTCTGGTGGGAGAGTGGGGATCAGACCCAGGTGCCAGCTGACCCACAACGGTAAGAATATTTGCAAGGAGGTGACAGGGCTGGTGAACAGGAAGAGGCAGGGCTCAAAGATGGCTCTGCTCCTCCCTGGAAATTAGACCCTAGTCTCAACTGGGACAGTCAAAGGTCATAAGATCAGAGGGCAGGAGGTGAGCAAAGGTGCTGGGACAAAGCAGGTACAACTGTGAAGTGAGGTAGGGGTTGAACACAAAGGGGAAAGGGTGGGAGATGTCCCTTGTCCCAAGATCTCACCGAAAGTCTGAGACAGGCTGAGCAGCAAAAGCGAGCACACTGAAGCAGCACGGTGGGCGTCCAGCCCCGTTTACACCATGCCTGGGCTTCCGCTCAGTGTGGCGAGACCAGGAGAGAGGGAGTCCCCAGCACCATGCCCCATACGGCCAACTTGGGATGGAGGACGTGCATCACTAAGGCCGTGTCTGTCTGGGCTTGGTCATCATGGCACTGTCGTGCAGCAGTGCGACCAATGATAGAATTCAACTTCCCAGCAGACATCAGGTGGTGAACTGCCCAGCCAGGGTGTCATGGGGGTATAGCCCCTTGATACAACCATCTTGCAGCTCCTGGTACACATATCAGTGGTGTGTTACACCAAAGGACAGAGGCAGAGGGGACTAGTACAGACATCATGGGGTGCAACAATACAATATTCAAAGAGGCTTCACTCCTAGGTACAAGCAGTCGGGGTGTGAACCCTCCTCCCAGTGCAGACATCATGGGGGCATAACCCTCAGGAACACACACCATGGGGGGCATAGCTCCCTGGTATGGATGTAAAGGGGATGAAGCTACAAAGAAGAGACATTATGGAGGTACAACTGCACAGCACAATCATCATGGGGTGTAACTCCCCAGTACAATGATCACGGAGGCGTAATCCCCTGTAGCTGCCTTGGTACAGTAATCATGGCAGTGTAACTCCCAGGTAGAGGTATCACGGAAGTGTAGCAGTCCTGTCCAGACATCATGTGAGTGTAGACAGACATCATGGGGGTGCAGATGCCCGATGGACATTATAGGGGTATGTTATCATAGAGGAATAACCCTGTTATATACATCATGGGGTGTCAGTCCCCAGTACAGCCATCAAGGGGGTGTTAATTCCAGAGCAGACATCATGTGGTACACTCTTGGATGAGATTCTGCCCACGGGTGTCAGAGAAACTGGGTTTGCCTCTGGTAACCCCACCCCACTGTGACAAAGACAAGTGGCCGTGACTTGGGGACCCCAGGGTCCTCCTGTGTATCTGGGTCTGGAGTGCCTAGGATACTGTTCAGATGCAGAAAAGTAGGACAGACAGAGGTGAAAAAGTTGAAAACAATGACATTCCCTCCCAGAGAGCTCTTCCCAGTGGTCCACGGACACGAGGACACCCAGAGAGACGGGAAGACGCGGGGACACACAGACATGGACACGTTCTCAGGGAACTACTCCGGCAACCACAGAGCTGTCCGGGCCAGGGCCTCTCCCTAACCAGCTCCTGGTGTCAGCAAGCTGCCTCCGCCCCAGACTCTGGGCACACAGCCTGCCCCAGTGTCAGGCGGCACAGGCCACTCCCAGCTCCAGGGCCCCGCATAGGAGGAGTCCTGGCTCCTGGGTCTGGCCTCCGTCTAGACGCTGGCCCTGCCCCCACCCCAGAGCGCTCAGGGTCACCTGTGGGGAGGTGGCGGGAGGGGAGCAGGGAGGTGGACCGACGCTAGCCTTGCTGGGGTAGCTGAGAACCTTCTGAATTCAGTGCAACAGCGTTAAGAGCAGAGCGTCCACTTCCGCCCACGGCTGGGTGAGTCTGGGCTCTCAACAGCCGAGATGAAAACATGGCCTGAGCACTTGCACGCTCAGCTCGTCTCTGAATTGCACTGCGGACCATCGGTTCTACCAACTGATACACTTGGGCAGGAAAATAATTCCATACTGAACAATACTGTACAATATCATCAAATGCCATTTTTCTACACTCAGAATGGTTTTAATATACGCTTTTTCTTTGCTACATCAGTGTAAAGCTGCCAACTGCCCTTTCTTGGGAAGAACTGTCCTTTATTCTGAAATTACGTCCTTGGTGTTAAAATGTCCTTTCTTGTAAGAAGTGATAGTGATAGCAGATACCAGTTGTTTTTTTTTTATAATGTCCTTACTTGGCAAGATAAAAAATTGCCAACCCCATGTCTGGCCCCCAAGTACTTTTGGAAACTACTGGTTTGTGAAATTGAAGAGCCTGGGAATCACTGCTCTGAGGGAAAAGGAAGGAGCAGGCCCCACATCAAGCCACAGGATTCGAATACAAACGTCATGGAAAGGCCTGTTACACAGAGGCTACGTCACCGCCGTGCGGCCCACCCAACCACCCCTGCCAGCCTCAATGGGGGGCCCCCCAGGAGAGACCATGTGATGCCAGACATGCGGGGGGTGGTTCCCTGGCTGGAGAACATCTGGGATCATTCCGAGGCTTCCTCATGAATATGCAAACACAAATTGATTTGTTTCCCTTGGGCACGTGTTATTATTCACAAATATTAATTAGTCTCCAAATACCACCTGTTCCTACAGCCTCCTCCCTGCTTCCTCCCCAGGCCAGGACCCTGGCTCTCAGGAGGCTGGGGCCCCAAAATGGACATCAGCAGAAGGAGGGGTATCCAGGGTCCCAAGGAGCGGCCGGCGAAGGGGAGAGGCCAGCGCTTGGGGCAGAGGAGCGTGAGAGCAGGCAGAGCCCTGAGCGGAGCTGTTCATCTTCTAACCGGTGGGCAGCTAACCGAGCCCTTTTGTCACGTCCCGGACACTTCACCACGTGGCACTGCAGCAGTGGCCACAGAAGCGGGAACAGGCCTTGTTACACTTGGGAAGGGAAAACCAACATGTTTCCAACTCTCACTAAACCAACCACCAGATTACGATGGGAATAAATCAGTCTCAGCCGTGACCCCAGCCCCGGGAAAGGAGGCTGCCTTTGCTCCTCCAGCCAGTTGGCCAGAGTCTGTGAGCACAGCCAGGATCTGCCCACCCTCCCTCCCTCTCGAAGCTGGGACCTTACTTACCCTCTGGCAGCCCTCAGCTCTTCGGTCTCCCCTGCAAGAGGACGGGGAGCTTAGGAAGAGCATCCCAGAGCCTTGGGGGTGGGGCACAAGCGGCAGCAGAGGCTTAGCTCTGGGGGCAGAAGACCAAGGGAGCCAGCAGAGGCACCTTCCTACAGCTATAACCCCTAAGCCACCAGCCGTCCAGCCTCCTTCCTCTGGAGAGTGGAGCCTCCCTTGGGTTAATGTTCACCGACGTGGCTGCGTCTAGGCCTCTGCACCCACTGTTCTCTCTGTTGTAAAGAATGCCTTGTCCTGGCCTCAGCCGCCTACTCACCCACCAGAACTCAGCTCCCGTGGCCTATCACTGTGAATCTTCCCTGCGTGGCCCTCCCCAGTTTCCCAGATTTGTACAGCACAGTGAAGGCAGCAAGAAGTGGTGTAGACCAGTGCTTCTCGATCCAGGGTGATTTTGCCCTGCTTTGGGACATTAGGCGATGTCTGGAGACATTTTTGATTGTCCGACGGGGATGGGGGAGTAGGTGCTACTGGCACAGTAGGAAGAAGCGAGAGATGCTGCTAGACATCCTACAATAATGGGCCAGGCCCTACAGCAAAGGGTTATCTGGTCCAAAATGTCAACAATACTGAGGCTGAGAAACCCTGATGCAGACAGCAAGATCCTTTGCCCATGTCACCTAAGGCCTGCTGCCCTGGTCCCTGCCCCAGAACTCAGTCCCTATGGGTACCCTGGGCCCCAAATACCCCAGGTAGGTTTGACATATATTAGCTGTACCTAGGTCTCGGGATCTCACAGCACCTTCCCCTCCCCCTCCAAGTCAGTCTTGCCTCCAGAGCTGGACCGTACAGCACACCCCACCCCTACCCCTTCAACAGGCCATCAGCAAGTGGCCTCCCCAGAGGACAGAGGGCTCCAATTTCAGGCACCTTTTATGGTGAGACTGGGCTCCCAGGAATGTCAGACTCATCATCTGAGGATAGCCAGGTGAAAGGTATCTCCACATCCACCCTCTCCATCTGACCTTTCCAACCTGTGACACAGCCTTCCTGCCGCACCTTCTACATAGTCCCATAGCTCACCTCACCACGCACGGGGCCTGCCCCCAGCAGATACCCAATACATGCTCATTTCCCTTCCACGCCCAGACCAGACCCATCTCTTCCACAGCCCTCTTCACCAGCCATCATGCAGAACTGTCCAGTGGGCCTTACTGGGCCTTGAGCCAGAAGGCAGGGTGATGAACAAGACAGTCATGGGCTCTGCCTTCAAGGAGCTTACAGAGGATGGCCCAAGCAGAACGCATCCTCCCCAATCCCACTCCTTCTCCAGGTCCCCATCTCCGTGACAAGCACCACCATGATTAGCCACCCAAGCCAGCCAGGCCTCCTCAAATTCTCCCTTTTCCTCATCCCACGTATGTCACTGGTCAATACATTTGAATCTGTCCTGGCTCCACCCCAACCACTGGCATGTTAGGAGGACGTCATCAGCGCCCATGTCTTCGGTGGGCTTCCTGCCTCTGGTCACTCCCTTCCAGCCCATCCTGCAAACAAACCAAGGCCCCCTTTCAGCTTACAAAAATGCATATCTGATCAAGGTTCTCAGCTCTGTTTGCTGCTTTATCCCCCAGTAGACATGCAGATAATGTTTCATGAATGAACAAACGAATGGGCAACGGGTAGATGAATGTGTGGATGTTGCTTCTCTGCTTAAGAACCCTCAGTGCCTTCATACCACCCTCAGGAGAGTCTACAGTCTTTAGCCTGACAACCAAGGCCCAGCACACTCTGACTCCAACCTAACTCCCCAACCTCATTCCCTGTAACTCCAACCCACCCGTTCTGTGCTTCTAGCAGAAAGAAAGAAGTGGACCTCAAAGAGACAAAGAAGGATGGGCCCAGATCTTGTGAGTACCCTGATCTTTCTACCACAACCTACAGTCGAACGGAACAGTCTTTTCTACAGAAACATGGTGAATGGGAAGCATAGAGATCCTGGTGTAAGTCCTAGAATGTTACCCGGAAGCCTATTTCACACCTACAGCAATTGATGAGCTGTATATCATTCCCCACCCACCTCCGTCACCCACTCCGGCCATAAACCCGGGAGCCATCCTCAACACCTCCCCTCCCTCATGCCCCACATTCAACCCTTCACCATGTCCTGTCTACTTGGCTTCCCTAAATAACACTCAAATCCCTTCTCTCCACCTCCATCACGGCCTTCCTGGTCTAGGCCTCCATCACCTCTCTGCCACACACACACTGGATCATGTCACGCCCCTAGTGACAACCCTTCCACAGCTCTCCACCAGCCTGAGTCAAAATCCAAGCTTCTCGGCCTGGCCCTCGGCACCCCTGCCCGGCCACAACTTGGGGGACACTCACCAGGTCTCTGACTGCTCACACCAGTCGCTCTTGGACAACCAGCACTGAGGGCAGAGCACTGGAGCCTCCGCTCCTTCCTGGAAAGAGAGAAAAGGATAAGGAAACATTAAGAATTTCATTACAGCAGAGCAGGTATTGACACAGAAAGACATTCAAAATTTGCTGTTTACGCAGGGGGAAGAAAAAGCAGGTTATGGAACTGTTCCTGCAGGACGAGCCCCATTTAGAAAAATGCCCATCTCTTCACTTCATTTACTCACTCCTTCCATACTCCTGAGCACCTACTACATGCCAGGCTTTCTGCCAGGCACCCTGCATATAGCCGTGAACAACACAGACCAAGTCCCTGACCTCAGCAGAAAAACTTGTGTCCAAACTCCTCAGCACCACCCTCCAGCACAGCAGTCGGCGCCGCCCACCTCTGTAGCCCAACCTGGCCACGCTCCCTCCTCCCAGCCAGCCAGCCAGCCAGCCAGCCAGCCAGCCCGAAAACTTCCTCTTCTGATCCTCGAATGTGCCATCTTCTTGCAGTCTCTCAGCCTTGCTCGGGCCCTATGCCACTGCCTGGACCGCACTCCCCACCTCTTCTAGCCAGTGAGCCCTCGGATCTCAGAGCCAAGAGCATTTTCTCAGGGAGGCCTTCCAGGATGTCCCAGACTACACGCCTGGACCTTACCTTGGAGTGGTGACCACGATATGATTTATTTATTTACACAATTGCCGAGTGGTCGCTGAGTCACAACCATAAGCTCAGTGTGTGCCGGCTCACCTCCGTGTCCCCAGCATCCAGCAGAGAGCCGGCACATAGTAGGTGCTCCATCAAGATATGCTGACTGAGTGGATGAACGCGTGAATGAGTTCACAGAAAACAGCCCAGCCTGGGAGAACCGCGCCAGCATCCATGCAGCCTTCAAAGAAGCTTCAGAAGCAATATTTATTTTTGACACTCTGCTGCTCTATAATTTTAAAAATGAAGGTGTGCCCCTGGACGCCTCCTCTGCTGGCACACACAGGGCGACAGAGCCCGGCGCCTTCCTTCCAGAACCATTACTGAGCTCCCACCAGCGTGGGCCCCGTCCTGAGAGGGGGCAGGGGTCGGACACGCCCGCTCCCCAGCTCAGCAACCGGCCCCCCGCTGCCCACTCCACGCAGGCCACACCTCGCCCCGTTTCTCCTCGGCCTCACGCCCCCACGTGCACAGGGATCCTGACCCATGCTGAAGCTCCACCCTGGCTCATCCCCAAACGGACACACAGGAACAGGATCAGGGAACAACCCCAGGGAGCAACCCGAGGCCAGCCTCCACACCTGGCACCTGGGAATCAGCCTCGCTTGAGACAGACTGCCTCTGCGACACAGGGGAGGTCCTCGTGCCTGAGCATGGCCAGGACAGGCCTGGCCAACCCACGACCACCCGCGCTGACCCTGCAGCCCACACCCTCTCCTGCCTCCATCACCCCTCCCCCCACAGCTCACAGACCGGGCCTCAGGATGGCCGCAGGCTTCCGTCTCCCAGCCCACCGGCTTCTCCGCAAAGTTCCCTGTGGCCTCCCTGCTCCCAGCACACAGGCTGCCGGGCGGGTCTGGCCAGACAAACCAGCTTCCGTGTCCCAAACTCAAAGGCCCGTTTGTCTGGGGACGCCTGCCGGGGCCTCACAGGGCCAGATGTGAGGCTGTCAGCTCCACCGTTGCTCAGGGACCCTGGGGCAGAGGGGCAGAGTCTGAGGTAGAGAATGGGGAGGGTCCCCCAAGCCAGCTGCACTACTGCCACGCCTGAGGCCACACCAGGAGCACTGGGCTTGGCACCTGGACCTAAGCTGAGCAGGAGCCACACCTGGATAGAGGGATGTGCCCCAGATGGCCTGGAGGTGGGTCAGAGAACAGACAAAACAGGCACAGAACCTTGCACTTGGAGAGACCCTATAGCACAAATAGGATTCTAGAAGAGCCAGAACAGCACCTGGAACCACCGGTGCCCCAAAATAACCTAGGAGGGCGATCAGAATCACCTGTCAGAGTCACCAGTAGCAGCTCCCAGAACCACCCCAGACACAACAACAATCAGGGCTGCCGGCTGTGCCCAGGAGACCCACTAGAAAGCTACTCAGAAACGGCCTGACTGGTACTGGACCCAAGTTAGGAATCACTGGTTGGCACACACAAAGGCCTCATAAGGGGTGAGGTTGGCAGCCGTGACCAAGATCAGGTAAGCAGGCCTTGGCACCAAGCCGGGGCTGGCCCCTGGCAGGGCTCTCCGTCATTTGCCAAGCCTGGAACCTGGCCTGACAGCGGGACAAGGAGCAACCTGAAATCTAGAGGAGCACGGACGCCCCTCCAGAGCAGCCCTCAGGCAGCCCTGGTAGTTGCACCAGAACAGTCCCCAGAAACAGCTACAACACTGCCGAGGAGCCAAAACCATTGTTCTCAGATCTGGAGGCTGGCGACACAGAGCCTGGGTGCATCTGGACCTCAGAGGCAGACACCTCACTAGAGGGCCCAGGGCCCAGGGTGGGTTGGGGGGACAGGGAACCCAACACACCGAAGCTGCTCCTTCTCAGAATCCCCTTCCACCCACTCCCAATGTGGGGTCTCTTCCCCAGGGCTTCATCCTCTAGTCTTCTCACACCAGCCCACCTGAAGGTCAAATACACCTGAGCAACACACACAATCCCAGCGATGACATGAGGGCTGAGGGCTGGGCACTTAGGTTAGGTTAGCCAGCTAACCTAAGCTCAGAATTGCAGCTACTTTAGGTGAGCAGATGCCCAAACAATAACAATGTCTAGTTTTTAAAGCCGCTCTCACTGAGATTCTGATGGGGATGGGTTTGCACCTCGCCCTTTGAGGATTATTACAATAACAACTGCTAACACTGAGATGGCAGTGCTTATTAGATGCCAGGCCCTATTCTAAGAACTTTCTGCATATTAACTTCAATCCTCATAACAACGCTGTGAGACATGGAACTTTGTTATACCCATTTGACAAGTGGGAAAACTGATTCAGAGATGTTAAGCAACTTGCTCAAGGTCACGCTGCTATTAAGTGGAGTTGAACCCAGCAGTTTGAAACTAGAGTCTGCGCTCCTCACCACTGAAGTTGTCTTCTCTTGAACACAGCTCTACACCCTTTCATATAACTCTCCATCCTTCCTCTGGCGCAGACCTCTCTCCCCAACTCCAGATCCTCACACACAACCACCTCCTAAAAGTCCCCCACCCGACCCTCAAATGCTCCAAGCATCTCAAAAACAACATGTCCAACCCTGAGCTCATTATCTGTGCCCCAAATCTACCTCTCATCCCCAAATCCCCGGCTCAGTAAAGGCCTCACCCACTCACTCCCAGGAACCTGGACCCCTTCCTCTTCCTCACCCCCACATCCAATAAATCATCCTGCCCTAATAAATGTGCCTTCTAAATGGCTCCATGCTACCAAGCCACAATTCTCTCTCACCTGACTTACTTGTACCCTTCTCCTCACTGGGTATCCTGTCTCCATTTACTTCCCGTAGCCACAGAATCCTCTTCCAGAAGCATGAATCTGATCATAGCACATTCCACACACACACACACCCTCAAGCTTTAATTCTTTGATATCTCCCTTTTGTGTTCTCACAGTAAAGTTACAGTAACTTAACAGGGCAATAGAGATCCTCTGTGATTTGCTGTAACTCTGAACATGCCACTAGTGATAAGATCTCTGAGTGTTTAGTCATACTGCTTTTTTTTTCTGCCTAGAGTGCCCTTTCTTCAATTGGAAAACTCCTATTCATCCCTCAAAACGCAATTCAGATAGCCCGTTTTCTTGGTCTTCTTTGAGACTCATCTCTCCTTGACCTCTGAACTCTCCCCTGCCTCGTGGTGAACTCCCCCAATCTTGTAAACTCAGCTCAGAACTGCAGCTGCTTTAGGGGAGCTGTTGCTGAGCTCAACCTCAGCAGCTCCTGAGGGGTGGGCTGCCTCTTCTACACAGTTGTTAGTTCCACAGGAAGCATGGCAGCCTGGCTGAAAGTGCCTAGCCCAAAGTCTGGCACACACTCGGCAATCAATAAGAGGTTACTGAATTGCTCTGCGTTCCCATGATGCAATCTGTTCCCCCCGGGACCATAAGCTCCTCAAGGGCAGGGCCCTGGCTGCAAGCTTGGCCCAAGAACACAGCAGTGTCAGTCACATGGGAAGCGACCGCCACTGCTGCTGATACACTGCCACACAGTCCCCTTAGATTCTCCCAACAGCCTTGGGAACTGGCCAGGGTTGGATTACCTCTCCCATTTTACAGGGGGTGAAACTGAGACTCAGGGAGGAAGGGATCTCCTCAAGGTCTCAAACTGGAAAATGAAGGGGCTGTAGCATGTGTCACAGCCTCTGTAGGAAGAGGTCTGGGTCCCATCTCTCTCTGACTAAGGGCCTTCAGTACTGGACTCCTACAGTTAGGACTGACGGGAGAAAGAGTGGAGGGAGCGCAGAGAGCCAAGGCCAGCATTTTGCTGTACATCAATACAATTCCCAAGAAAAGTAGCGAGTCTACTCTTACTGCAACCGCCCCATCCCCCCACCCCAACCGGTTCACCAGCACCCAAATCCAGCCTCCTCTCCTAGAAGCCCTGGACACCACACCCACTCTCACTACGTGCACAAGGCTGACTAGAAGGGAGGCCAGGAGCTGCAGGTGGAAGGAGGGAGGAAGGAATTGTATGAAAACAATTTCCTTGTTAAAGGAAATAAAAGAGGGAAGAGAAAGAGCAAATGGAAAAGAAAACAGAACTACAGAGACATTTCAAATGTCTCTGAGCAAGCAAAAACGTGCGAGAAAGTGTGTGCACAAGATTCCCTGGTGGCGCAGTGGTTAAGAATCCGCTTGCCAATGCAGGGGACATGAGTTTGAGCCCTGGTCCGGGAAGATCCCACATGCCGCAGAGCAACTAAGCCCATGAGCCACAACTACTGAGTCCATGCGCCACAGCTACTGAAGCCCGCGCGCCTAGAACCCGTGCTCCACAACAAGAGAAGCCACCACAAGGAGAAGCCCACGCACCGCAACGAAGAGTAGCCCCCACTCGCCACAACTAGAGAAAGCCCGCGCGCAGCAACAAAGACCCAACACAACCAAAAATAAATAAATAAATAAATGTATTTAAAAAAAAAAAGAATGCATGAGGCTGCAAGTGTGCACACACCCTCCCTGGACTGTGCATAGGGGTGCAGTGAGAGCACAAGCAAGCACACAGACCGGTACATGGGTGTGCAAGCACAGCAGATTTCTGAGCTCTGGCTGCCATGCAGGCCCAAGTGTGCAAGTGGGAGGGCATTCAGGAGACAAGTGGATGTGGAGTGGGGGTGAGGGGTGGGAGGGTGAGCTGAGTGTGGAAATGAGAGGGGTGTGAGTGTGTGGCCTGGGCCTGGGGCTGCGGATGTGGAGGGCTGCGCCTGGGGAGGTACACCTGCTCCTTCTTGAAGCCCTGGGCTCATTCATATCATCAGTGAAAAACGGGGATTTTCTTGCTTCCTGAAGCAGGCGTTGATAAGGAGCCAAGCATAGAATTTCCTGAGATTTTCTGACAGAACCCTGCTCTGGATCCCAATGGATCCCTCATGCTTCTCAAAGGATCCCTCAGCAGATCTCCTTCCTTCTCAGGGGATCCCTCACCATTGAGGATCCCCCTGGAAGCATCAGCCGTTGATCCTTTTCCAGGCCTCACACCCCAATGCACTTCTAGGGATTCTCTGGCCAGATCCCGCACCAGGTCACTCTGGATCCCTGCCCCCATCTGCTCAGGAGCCAAAGTGGAGCCTTCATCACCAACACTCAGCAGTCCAGCCTCCCAGGCCTGCCCCGCTGCCCCCAGGGGAATCCAGAGGACCACCTCCCCCATCCCCTCCTGCCAGCAGCCTCCCTTCCTTTTCACAGCTCAGACAGGTACCGGGCTCCCACCCACCAACCTGCTCCAACTCGGGGCCCTGCACTGGGGGTGGGGGGGTGTTGAAAACGGGAGAAAAACTAGCCCCTCCCCCACCCTGGGGTGGAAGAACCAGAGGGGCAGCATTCCAGAGAAACAGTGAGGAGGCCAGCCAGCAGAGGGGAGGCAGAGACTCCAGTCAGTGGGAGACAGAGACATCAAGAGACCAGCGAGAGACACGACAGAGACCCGGGAAGGGAGACCCAGTGATGGGGGAGGGAGCACAGAGAGACCTGGGAAGAGAGAAAAGACACCCGGGGAGAGCACAGAGAGACCCGGGGAAAGAACACAGAGACCCAGCAAAGAGCACAGAGAGCCGGGAGAAAGAACAGAGAGAACAGGGAGACCCTGAGAGAGTCGCAGCCAGCTGAGAGACTCCAGGATTACTGGGGCGGGGGAGGGGGTGCGGTGGGGATAAGACTGGGAGGCCGTGACACAGGGAGACAGAGATACAGAGACGTTGAAGGGCACAGAGAGACACCGACACACGGAGGGAAACGGAGAAAGAAGCTGAGACAGGATCGTGGGCCAGCGATGAGGACCGGGGCACACACCAGCACGGGACGGGACGCGGGGCGGCGACTGAGTGAACTTTCCGGAGCGGGTCCGAGTGGACACGTCCTCACGGGACAGGTCGCTCCAGGGCCTTCGGGTCTTGGCACCCGGGTGGGGGCGGGGACAGCCCGACCCGGCCCCTCCCTCCCCAGCCCGCGCCGGCGACCCCGCGGGGTGGGGGGTTCCAAACTCGCGCTCCGCGCACCCCGGGACCGCACGTGCGCCCGAGCCGCGAGCGAGACGGAGGCGCGGCGGCTGCGGATCCCCCGCCGGCTGGGAGGGGGCGCCTGTGCGGCGGGGGCGCGGCCTGGACCCGCCCGGAGCTGGGGTGGCTGAGGGAGGTTGAGGGCCGCCCCCGGAGCGCGTCCGCGCCGGTAGTAGGGGGAGACAAGGCGGGACCCAGGAGTGGGAGCACGGATGCAAGAGGGAAACTTTGCGCTGGGTGGGGGGGCGCGGGCTGCGGCTCAGGTGCGGCGGGAGGGAGGGGGAAAGGGGGAGGAAGGGAAAGGCGGCGAGGGGCGGCGGGGAGCTAGCCAGCCGGCGGCGGGGTGGGGGGGGCGCGTCTGCCGCGGGGTAACGCGGGGAGGAGCCGCCGGGCTTGGTGGTGGGCTTAGCCGAGGCTGCGGGCGCGGCAGGTGGGGGCGCGGCCCGGCCTAATCGGCACCCCCAGTCCCCCGGGACCGCCCCCAGCTCCGCTCGGCGGACGCGGAGAGAGGGCGGGGGAGTGGGAAAGGACGGATGCGGAGGGGACTGGAAGGGGGCCCGGGGGTCACTCACCGCCTATCCAGGGGCCGTCGGTCCGCATGTCCCCCCCCCAAGCCGCTGGGGCCGCTGCTCCCTCTCCTCTTCTGCCACCGCCGCCACCGAATCCCACTCCCGCCACCGCCACTCAAGCTAGAGCTGGAGCCGGAGCCGGAGCCGCCGCCTCTGCCGCCGCCGCCACCGCTCCCGCGCCAGCTCCAGCCGCGCGCCCGCGCCCGCGCCCCTGCCCCTGCCGTGCGCGTCCCCGGCGCCGCCCCTCCCCTCGTGCACTCTCGCTCGTAGAGCGGCTGAGACGCGTAGGCCCGACGAGGCCTCAACCCAACCCCGAGCCTAAACCGACCCGGGCTCCAGTACCGAAACGGAACCCCAAAATGAGCATGGACAGACCCAAACTCCCATACGAAGTCTGGATCCTATTAGAGGCTCCCAATCCAAATATGAACCTGATACTACTCTAGGACCCCATTCCCTCGATGTGAACCTGATACCGAGCCCAGGCCCACCCCCAAACTCAATAGTGAGTCCAAACCCCTAAATCTGCCCCGAAATTGGCTCAAGTAATAATTTTAATCCGAACCCCTATATTGACCTCAAATACCAATTCTGACTCTAAACCCCTTTATCACCTCTACTTGATAGTGACCCCATCACCAACCCTGGTCCTTAAATTTAAATGGACCCCACTACCAACGCTGAGCCCTGATCCCTGTATGAAACCTAAAGTCCAATGGCTCCCTTCTTATGGACCCCAGCACTCTTTTCTGAACCCCAAGCCTTACATAAACCTCTAATACTGCAGTCCTAATCCCAGGTCAACACCAACACCCTTCCTGAACTGGGATTGAGATACCAGAAAAGGACCCTAATACAAATACTGACCTCAAACCTCATCCATATAGGGGCCCATTTAAGACCCTACATTGTCTCACCTCTAATGGTAATCTTGGAACCCAAGATTTATGAGGCTGGCTTTGCAGAAACTCCACACTAATCCACTCAATCCCCATACTCACTCTACTTCTCTGACCCGATGTCAACCCCAGAGCCTGGCCAACACCTCAATATCTACACCAATTCCAACTGTGAACCTGAGTCACATTGTGAGTTGGCCCTTGAGTTCAGGACTTGATAATGTCCCCCAAGCCTGATATAAACCTCAGTATTGAGTTTCTGACTCCTCATATCAAACTCAGTTGCTGACCCTATAAATTTCTGGGCTAAACCAATAACTTACCGGAAGATTTATTCCAAGTCCTAACTCAGGAACTTGGTGAGCTCCAAACCAAGAGCCACACCTTGGCACCAAAGCCTCTGGCCCCAGACCTATCGTCCAGTCCGTGCCACACCAGCCGTCTCCTGCCTGCCCCCCTCATGAAAGACGGGGTGCCTACCCCTACTGCCCTAGGTAAAGTGAGGACCCCTATGGGATCTCTGATCTATGGAGTCTCTGTGATACCACTGTGAGTCTGGAGGTTAGGTGAGAAAGTTTGGGGATTGTTGAGGCATCTGGACTTGGGGATCACAGTGTAATGTGCAGGGCAGGGGTAGAGGTGGGGGTCTAGGGATCTGGGCTGAGGGGTCAAGTTCTGGTTATCACCTAATTCACTACCTGCATTTGCCTTGGACTTGGATTTAGAAACGGTGCGTGTGCGCCCCCTGGTGTGTGAGAAGGGGATGGGACTGGCTCCAGTGATTCTGGGCAAACAGATCCGGATTCCGGATGACAAACGGATCAAAAATGAACATTCCTAGTCCGTGGTTTTTTTATCCATTGGTAATTTTGGTGTATTGTGGAGGAGGCATTACAAATTTTGTGCATCTTTAGACGTTTTGGCCTGTTTTTTCAGTATTGGAGTGGGTTTAGGCTTTCGGGGGGTGGGATTCTTCTAAATTTAAAAAAGTATGCTTTTTGGCCAGTGATGCCTGCTCATTGCTGACTGGTGAAAACAGTTCCTCTTGGCTTCAATGGCCTACACTCTCCTCCCTGGCTACCGTTTCTCAATCTCTTTTACCATCTCCTGCTCCTCCTGAGGTCTATCCTAGGCCGTCCCTTCTTCCCCTCTGCCTCTTGTCCCTTGGACCGTCTCTACCACCACCAACCAAATGCTGATGACTTCCAAATCTCTGTCTGCAGTGTGGGCCTCTCTTCTGAGCTCAGGACCCATATATCCAAGAGTCTTCTCTAGATCACTCCCCAGATGTTCGTCAGGTAAACTGAATTCACCCTCTCTCCTGCTGCCCCAGCAGCAACACTTCATTCACTCAGTCACTGGGCCAGAAACAGGGCACCTTCCCTCCTGCACCCTCATCTAATGCAACCTGCAAATCTTGAAATGTAAAAAGGGACTAGAGATCATCCCAGAGGGAGGTGGGCAGGAGTCGGGGATGGAGAGAGAAAGATGGGGGGGAGGGGAAGAGATGGGAGAGAGACAGAGACAGAGAGCTTCTGACTTTTGGGTTTTGGTTCACACAAAATCAAGTTGGTCATAAAATCTCTCACACATAGTCATAAAAAACGCCCCTTAAGGCTTACTCTGTGTTGAGTAGGGTCAGTACCCTGGAACCAATGGTACCTATTTAGAACCATCACTTCCTCCAAGGAGCCACCTCTAACCCCTGGCTGAGTTGAGGGCTTGCCTGCCCAAACTCTAAACACTGGGTGTCACCACCATCAGTATCTGTGTCTGTCCCCACCCCCCCGCCCCACACCTTATAGGTTGTGGGTTCCTTGAGGGCAGGGCAGGAGGGATGAGCCTGCCTTGTCCACTGCCATATCCCAGGGGCCCGTACTGGGCCCTGATACACAAAAGGTGCTCAGTACATATTTGTTAAAGGAATAAAAAGACAGCTTTTCCTCTTCTGTGCTCAGGGACCATCAGACATAAGTGACCAGGTGGGGAAAGCTCCCTGACCAAGCCTCAGAGCTCGTCCACACCTGGGGCTTCTGTTGGCCTGGCATGCCCTGAGAGGGGCTTGTGGTGTTTGCTGACCTGTGTCCCTGCAGGCTGGGCCTCAGTGGGTCTGCAGCTCTGGCAGCCTAGTTCCCTCTGTCCAGCACTGCCTAATCTGTGAACTAAATACTTGGAAGGCCCGTGGGCCAGGGGCCTTACACTCCTATGGCTGAAGTCAGCAGACCCACTCATTGCTGGGCCAACCAGCCTCCTGCTTCAACCCTCACAGGGACAGAGGGTTCTCAGAATCTCAAGCCATTGGTCTCTAGCCCCCTGCTCACCCACCTTTCAGTACCACGTGTGGTCAGGTGTTTGCTGAGTTGCGGTGTGAGAGTGGCTGCAAGCAGCCTGCCCAGATCTCAGTGTGCCCAGCACCTGGAACTGGACACAAGGCCGAAGTAAAGGAACCAGAGGCGCAGGCCCTGGGGCCACACAGACAAGAGCCTCAGGTGGCTGGGCCTGTGAATGCCTGAGAGTGGTGGAAAGAGAGGAGCCAAGGCTCTGTCCAGACTGCCAAACTCTGAGCTCGGGGTCCATGTGGACTTGACCCGCTGCTCTGCTCCTGGGCCTGGCAGGGAGGGACGTCCTTGTGCTCATCTGTGAAGGCTGAGTGCTACCACATGGTAGATCCGTGTCTGTCGGGCTCCAGCCCCAGGGGGCAGGGTAAGGGGAGAGCCAGATGTCAGCTCCCACTCACTGTTCACCCTTTGCCCAGGTCCCAGGCTCACTGGACACTGCTCAAACTTATGACGTAAATACAACTCTTAGTCATCTCTTAGTTGGTCTAAATCAAATTAAATTCAGCTTGAGTCCCTGCCCAGCAGATCTGTGAGAATTCCATATCACTCACAGCTCTCCTTCCCCTCCCTCCAATGGTCCAAGAATGCCAGGGGCTTGCACGGCCCCAAAGATGCTCAGTCTGTGCTCCTCTTTGCAGAGAAAGGCTGAGGTCTATTTCAGGCCGGCGCTGCCATTGCAGACATTAGTCGTCCCTGCTGTGGGTGGGCCTCCCACTGTTTGTCCCCCATCTTCAGGGCCACTCCCCCATCCCTGGCTCTTTATGGGGGTCTCTCCCGTAAACCCTCAAAGTTGCAGCCCTTAGACCTTGGCATTTGCAGTCACACACAGCCATTTTCCGGGGCGGGGTGGGGGGGGGGCGGTGCATGCCAGGGTGGGACGGGGAATGCCCGTCCTCCTGCCCCTCTCTTCCATACTGGAGAATCAACTCCCTAAGACGCGGTGGTGTTCTCCCTCTCAGCCCAAAGGACTCAGACGCCTGCACCGCAAAACAGTCTGTGTACCATCTCAGGTGTGGAGTGGGAGGGAAAAGGCCCAGGCCCTAGAACATGAATGCCTGGCTAATGCCTTTCACTCCTTCCTAGTGAGTCACTACATGGGGGGCGGGGGGTGTGAATGAGACGGGAGTTAATGTCTCAATAGAACACTCCGCTGATGACTTCCCCTCAAGCTTCTCTGAGAAAACAGAGGCTACCGGGGAGGACATCTCCATCCCCCCACGATCAAATCCACAAATCCACCCCATCTACTCCTTCCTCTCTCTCTCCCTCCTGAGATGCGCCCTGCCATGACAGGGGCTGACCCCACCTGCCTCCTCTTTACTGTACCATTCCCATCGACTTGCAGTCATGCTCAAATCTCTCCCATCCTAAAAAGTTCCCTCCCTGGACCCCACCGGCCTGTCCAGAGTGGGAAGGATGGAGCGTTTCTCTGTTCTCCTTCACAGCAAACCCAAGAGCTGTTGACACAGGGAGCCTCCACCCTCCCGTCTCCTGTACACACTCAGCCCACTATGACACAGCTTTTGGGACCAACACCCCTCTGAAATTGCTCTTGACATGATGACTATTCACCTCCCTTTTGCCCAATCCAACGACCTTGCCTGTTTGCAGCTTAGTGGACCTCTCAGTGGCCTTTGCTACTTCAGTCCCTTCAGTGTCAGCACACACAGACCAGCTCCTGACCTCCTTGTCGAATCCCCATCTGCAGGCCACTGGGTCACCTGTTCATACCATCACCTGCTGGGCCTCGTCCCGTCCCTCACCGCACCACCTGCTCAGGTGACCTCAAGATGAGATAACTGTTGGGTCTCCTCAGACCTCTCTGCCGTGGACCTCTTTGTGTTCTCCTAATGCATCTGCTCTCTCCTTCCTTTGCTTTTCTTCTTGTCCCACCTGGATGTCAAGGCCTAACATTTTAATAACACTCTTGTCAATACCCCGAGCCCCTTTGCCTCTCTGCCTTTTGATCGTATCCGTCTGGCAAGCCCCCAGCTCCGGATGAGCCTTCCTATCTGCATTCTTGTGCTGTGCTCAAACAGCCAAGGAACTCCACAGGTCAGAGTGATGTTCCCATAAATCATAACTGCTGACTGCATATGGGCCCTCGACATATTTCTCCCGTCAGCTTGGAACCCCCCTCTCTGCAGCTGGCTGTTTTCAACCTTTGCCATTTTCTCTTTAAGCCTCCAACCAGCCCATTTTCTCCTTGCCGGGCAGATGTGACCTCGACTGCTCCTTTACAGGATTAAAGCCACAGACAGGAACACCCCCCCGCCACCCAGTTTCCTACTAACACAGTCACACATCTCCCTACACCTGCCCCCTCTCCTGCTGCCTCAGAGGAAGCACTCCTCCTCCTATCTCAGGCTAGGGCGGCTGCCCATCCTTGACTCCCTAGCCCCTGCGGCTTCTCTATCCATTATCCTCTCCCTCTCTGAGCTCTCCTTCCCACCAACCTGCCCCTGCAACCTTAACCCTGGCTCCCTCCCCCACTGTTGGCCGTTGGACATTCCTGTCCACTCCAACATTCAGTCATATATTGCTTTCATCTTCCACTACTTCCCCAAAACATGATATTTGAGCTAGGACCTCCATGTCTCAAAATTGGATGGGCATCTTTCCCAGTATTCATCTTATTAGACCTCCTGATTATTCAACTCCTAAAACATTAGCTTCTTTGACTCCCTTGACACCATACCCTCCTGGTTTGTCTCTTAACTCCTTGGTCTCCTTCTCAGTCTTCTCTGCAGGGTCACCCTCCTCCCTTAAATGCTGGTGTTCCTCAAGCCCATTCCTAGGCCTTTCCCCCTCTCACTGTGGACCCTCCCTGGTGATCTCATCCATGCTATAGCTTCAGTTACCGTTCATCTGCTGATGATTCACACCTTTATGTCTCCAGCCTGGAGAACTTCCTGTCTAAGCTCCCGACCAGCAGGAGCCTAGCCAATGGCTTCATCATCTCCACCTCCATTTCTCAGAGGACCTCGACCGCAACACGTCTGAGACCTAACTCATGGTCCTCATTCTCTCACCTTCCCAGTGTTCTCTTTCTCAGTGGATGGTACCATTGTCCACCTAACAGGCAAGCCAGAATCCTAGGAACCATCACCAAATCCTGTTAATTTTACCTCCAAAGCATCTCTGTAATCTACTCTTACCTCTTATCTGGATTCCTACAGTGGCTCCTAATTGATCCTACTGTGTCTACCCTGTCCTTATCCAGTCTTATCACGTCACTCACTCCCCTTTAAAAACCTTCTAATGACTTCCCATTGCTCCTGGGATAAAGAGCCAACCCATTAACAAGTACTAAATGCCCTCCCCTTGCCCGCCTTCCAGCACCAGTCCAGCATCACGCTCCCCGCTGCTCAGTGCCCTCCAGCTGCACGGGCTTCCTTTCAATTCCTCAGACACACATATGTGCCCCCACCCATCTCAACCACCAGGCCTTTGCACATTCTTTCTAGAAGACTTTTCTACTCCATCACTTCACTTTTTAATTCATTCTTCACTTTTCGCTCAAGCATCATTTCCTTGGGGCAACCTTCCCTGATGTAGGTCAGCGTTGTTTGTTACACATTCTTACTGTGTCCTGTTTCTTCCATATATAATTATATTACATACATATCTCTCTGAGCCCCTCACCCTGTGTGGGAGGTGGGTGGAGTCCATGGGGGTTCCAGGCCATGTGGGCATTGGGATTCATAAGCGTCGTGGGGGACTTCCCTGGTGGTCCAGTGGCTAAGGCGTTATGCTCCCAAGGCAGGGGGCCCGGGTTTGATCCCTGGTCAGGGAACTAGATCCCACATGCCATAACTAAGAGTTCGCGTGCCACAACTAAAGATCCCGCATGCCGCAAAGAAGATCCCGCACGTGGCAACTAAGGTCCCACGTGCCGCAACTAAGACCCGGTGCAGCCAAATAAATAAATAAATATTTAAAAAAGTAAGTGTAGTGGGGGCTTCTGACCAGGGGCTTGGAGCTGCACAGGTGTATATCATGGACACCTCCACATTTCCAAGGGCTCCCCACAAGCTGCCAATGACACTGGATGTCCCAGGCTGAACTGGCCCCAGTCAGGACAGACCAGTTGCTAGGGGCAGGCCAGCATTTGGAGACATACAGACCTGGTCTGAATTATACCTGGGGCACTTACTAGCTGTCTGGTCTTGGGCAAATTACTTCTCTGCCTAAGCCTCACTTTCCTCTTCTGTAAAAAGGGGGTACTACTTACTTTGCAGCATTGTAAAAATGACATAAAATTGTGTTTGTAAAGAGCTTCATCTGCGCTTCACATCACAGGTTCTTGAAAATAGAAGGTATTTGATGATTATTAGAATTAGCATAATCAAGCCTCTAAAAGCATCGGTTTGGAGGACCATTTAAAAGCTAATCCCACTGGGTCCCATATCCTGGTAATCCTCAGCTACTGTCTGAATGAGAGCCAGCTTCATCATTCATCAACCTCCTTCTGCACTTTGTCCCCCCTCATCCAACTTTTCACTGCTCCCTCCCCAGCCTTCCCCTATAGCCCTCTGTATACCCTCAGCCTCTTCAGAAGTCCTTCCTCCAATTCCTGCCTCACTGAGGACCCAGCAACTATCTCCAGGGAAGCTGCCATTCTCCACAAGTGCAGAGTAAAGAGGCCGGGGCAGAGCCTTCCCTCTCACAAAAGCCACTCCCAGATCATATTCCTTCAGCCTCTCAGAAAAATTCCTGCTCATTTAAGGTTCACGCCATCTGGCTCTTGAAATTCATTAATTCAACCAAGATTTATTGAGTGCTTTTTCCTCTTTCTCTACCCTACCTTCTTTCTGAAAAGGCTTGGGTGACATTAAAAACATGTAATATAAGATGCTTGGTACATAGTAGGACTCTAGTATATTTGTGAATAAATGAATACATTTAAAAATGTTACATAGAAGTTCCCCTCTCCCCAATCCCCCCTTCAGAGGTTTCATCTAACATAAACAGAGAAGTAGAAGGTTTAGTCTTAGACCTCCCTTGAGTTGTTCCATTAGAAGCTGGTGCACCAATTTAAATGTTCTTCTAAGCTCTGCAGGGGATCACATCTCATAATGCTAGTCACCACCTGGAGCCTGGGATGTAGATAACTCAAGAACACTTTGCTTCCTCCCCTTGAACCCCAACAAAGAGGTGGGAGGTGGAGCAAGCCCCCTGCCCCTTCACCACGGCACCTTTTTGTTCTCTGCAAGACCATTATATGAGGCTGAGTTGCCATATGTGACTTGCTCTAATGCAGGGAAGGGCAGCTTAAATGAATTACAATGCAGAAAGAGAAAAGTTACAGCTGGGTAATAACTAGGAGTTTCCCTGAGACCAGAGAGAAAAGTATCTCAGGAATCAAATGCTGGACTTCCCTGGCCGTCCACTGGTTAAGAAAACACCGCGCTTCCACTGCAGCGGGCGGGGGTTCTATCCCTGGTCCAGGAACTAAGATCCCTCATGCCGCGTGGCACGGCCAAAAAAAAAAGAAAAAGAAAAAAAAATCAAATGCTAACTTCACTCTCCTGCCCTCCTTTATACAGGTTTTCTCTAAACTGCATCCTTCATCAGCTCTCCCTTGCAACTGAGAAAATCCCTTCCTTCCCCACCAGGATGGGGGTCTAACTCCCTGGATCTCTTCCCTTCCCCCATTCAGTTCCCCAAGATAACTCCTGAGTCATATCTGCAGACTTCATCAAGTTGATCAGTAATGCTCAAATTGACACCTCCTCCCAAAGATTATTCTTGTGGGGAAGGGCTTTGGCATTCTACTTCCCATTCTTCAAGGTGGGTTTCTTTTCTTCAAGGGCCCTGGTCCAGGAAGATCCCACATGCCGCAAAGCAACTCAGCCCGTGCACCACAACTACTGTGCCTGCGCTCTAGAGCCCACGAGCCACAGCTACTGAAGCCCATGCGCCAAGAGCCCGTGCTGCGCAACAAGAGAAGCCACCAAAATGAGAAGCCCGTGCACCACAACAAAGAGTAGCCCCCACTCGCCACAGCTAGAGAGAAGCCCACGCACAGCAACGAAGACCCAATGCAGCCAAAAAAATAATAATAAAATAAAATGAACATATTCTTTTCAATATTCAATATCCGTACTGGTTTCCTTAAATATTGAAGTTGCTAAACAGATACATTCATACCCATAGCTCAAAGATTTTACTTCTTAGGTCTAGTACATTCTAAAACCATATTGAGAAAGGAAATAATTCCTTAACGGCCTCATAATTAGCATCGTGTCTTCCCTTTTCCCTGGGAATCAGTAAATCCGATTATTGTGGGAAGACTAGAATGTCTGTTCCTTTCTTGATCCCCTTTGGGATTTGTTTGAATAAGAATATGGTCATAGTCTCTTTAATGATTTCTCAGTGATTTTCACAAGTGAGGATTTGATGGCTTGATTTTAGGACGCCTCAGTTATATTCTTGCCAAGAGCTAATATCAATCTGGGGAAAGAGAAGGGGGTTGGCCTATTCTCCCAGTTAAATAAAATTGAAGTATATGAAAAGGCTGAAAAAAAAACACCCCAAAACAAGGACAGTAATCAAGACAGTGTGATATTGGCATAAGGATAGACCTACAAATCAATGGAACAGACTTGAGAGCCCAGAAATTAACCCTTACATTTATGGTCAATTGATTTTGACAAAGGTGCCAAGACAATTCACTGGGGGAAAGGATTGTCTTTTCAACAAATGGTTCTAGGACAATTGGATATCCACATGCAAAAATATGAATTTAGACTCTTGTCTGATGCCATATTCAAAAACTAACTCAAAATGGGTCATAGACCTAAATGTAAGAGCTAAAACTATAAAACTGTTAGAAGAAAACATAGGAGTAAATCTTCAGGACTTTGGGTTAGGAAGAGTTTTTAGATATGACACTAAAACACAAGCAATATAAGAAAAAGTAATAAATTGGGCTTCACAAAAATTAAAAACTTTTCAATTCAGAAAACACCATTAAGAAAGTGAAAACATGGGCTTCCCTGGTGGCGTGGTGGTTAAGAATCTGCCTGCCAATGCAGGGGACATGGGTTCGAGCCCTGGTCCTGGAAGATCCCACATGCCACGGAGCAACTAAGCCCGCGAGCTGCAACTACTGAAGCCCGCGCGCCTAGAACCCATGCTCCGCAATGAGAAGTCCCCGCACAGCAAAGAAGAGTGCCCCCGCTCTCTGCAACTAGAGAAAGCCCATGTGCAGCAATGAAGACCCAACGTAGCCAAAATTAAAAAAGATAAAAAAAAAAAAAAGAAAGTGAAAACAAGTCACAGACTAGGAGAAAATATTTGTAAATCTCATGCCCGATAAAAGAATTTGTATCTAGAAAATGTAAAGGACTCTTACAACTCAATAATAAGACAAATAACTCAATTTAAAAATGGGCAAAGGGGCTTCCCTGGTGGCTCAGTGGTTAAGAATCTGCTTGCTGATGCAGGGGACACGGGTGTGATCCCTGGTTCGGGAAGATCCCACATGCCGCGGAGCAACTAAGCCCGTGTGCAACAACTACTGAGCCTGTGAGCCGCAACTACTGAGCCCACGTGCCACAACTACTGAAGCCTGCGCACCTACAGCCCGTGCTCCACAACAAGAGAAGCCACCGCAATGAGAAGCCCACACACCGCAACTAAGAGTAGCCCCTGCTCGCCACAACTAGAGAAAGCCTGTGCGCAGCAATGAAGACCCAGCGCAGCCAAAAATAAATAAAATAAAATTTTAAAAAAATGGGCAAAGAATTGAACAGACATTTCACCAAAGAAGGCATACGAATGGCCAATAAGCACATAAAAAGATGCTCATCATTAGTTGTTAGGGAAATGCACATTAAAACCACAATGAGATAGCATTACACATCACCTACAATGGCTGTGACCAAAAACACAGTCAGTAACAAGTGTTGATGAGGATGTGGAGAAACTAGAGTCTTCACACATTACTTGTGGAAACATGAAATAGTGCAGCACTTGGGAAAACAGTTTGAGATTCTTAACACAAATTTACCATGGACCCAGCAATTTCACTTCAGGGTAACAGCCCAAGAGAAATGAAAACATATGTCCACAGAACTTATATGTGAAAGTTCACAGCAGCAGTATTCACAATAGCCAAAAAGTAGAAACAACCCAAATGTTTATCAACTGGTGAATGGATAAACAGAATGTATTCTATCCGTACAGTAGAATACTATTTGGCAATGAAAAGGAATAAAGTACTAATAGATTCTACAGATGAACTTCAAAAACATTACACTCAGTGAAAGAAGCCAAAGATCACATATTATATGAATCCATGTATATAAAAAGTCCAGAAAAAACAAACCTACAGAAGCAGAGAGTAGATTAGTGGTTGCCAGTGGGAATGCGGAGTGACTAGAAATGAGTGCAAGGATTCTTTTCGAGGTGATGGAAATGTTTTGCGGCCATAGTTACACAATTCTGTAAATTTACTAAGAATCATTTAACGCTACACACACACACACACACACACACACACACACACACAGTGAAGAAAGAGAAAAATTATAGCTGGGTAATAACTGGGATTTTCCCTGAGACCAGAGAGAAAAGTATCTCAAGAATCAAATGAGGGTTTCACTCTCCTACCCTCCTTTATACAGGTTTTCTCTGAACTGCATCCTTTGTCAACTCCCCCTTGCAACACAGAAAATCCCTTCCTTCCCCACTGGGATGGAGGTCTAACTCCCTAGATCCCTTCCCTTCCCCAATTCAGTTCCCCAAGATAACTTGTAAGTCATGTCTTCAGCCTTCAGCAAGTTGATCAGTAATGCTCAAGTTGGCACCTCCTTATGGGGAAGGGTGTTGACATTCTATATCCCATCCCATATAAGACAACAGGGTAGGAAAAAAATAAATGGAACTGAGGATGATGTTAGTATCCAAGGGTACGTAAGGTAGAGGTGGGCTCTAAATTTGGCTATGCTTTCTGACAGCCAAAGGGGAAAAGGAAACAAATTGAGTATGCAATTTAATCTTGTCTTTAAGATTAAAAACAAAACAAGACTAACTGGTTAAGAGCAGCTTTGCTTTTTCAGTTCCTTAGACCTGAGAAAAATTTTTCCTAGTGAGCGGGCAATATAGGAACCAGTCAACATCCTATGGAGTTTTCTTTGACAGTTTCCTAGAACATCCCTCATTGTCATTGGTGGAATTAGGCTAGAGTTGTGCTGCCCAATGTGGTAGCCAGAGTTGCACGTGGCCACTGAAATTAAAATTAAATAAAATGAGAAATTTCATTTCTTCGTTACCCGAGCCACATCCCAAGTCCTCAGGAGCCACCTGGGCTGGTGGTTACCATGTTGGACGGTGCATCTATAGAGCATTTCCATCACTGCAGAAAGTTCTATTGGGTCGTGCTAGGCTAGAGGAGAGTTTAGTAAAAACAAATAAAATTTAGAGTTCAATAGAGAACAAACGTATGGACACCAAGGGGGGAAAGGTGGGGGTGGGATGAATTGGGAGATTGGGATTGACATATATACACTATTGATACTATGTATAAAATAGACAACTAATGAGAACCTACTGTATAGCTCAGGGAACTCTACTCAGTGCTCTGCGATGACCTAAATGGGAAGGAAATCCAAAAAAGAGGGGATATACGTATATGTATAGCTGATTCACTTTGCTGTACAGTAGAAACTAACACAACATTGTAAAGCAACTGTACTCCAATAAAAATTAATTAAAAAAAAAAAGTTTGGAGTTCAGAATGTTGGTGAAAGAGTGATTCTGTCCCAACCTCGGCATGGATGGAACTCTTCAATCTGCTTTCATAACATCACACATTGAGAACAGGGGCAGAAGGATGGGTTGGGGATAAGAGTGGAAATTTGATTTTTAAAAAATAGGAGTCGGTTTAACATAGATATGTTTTGACTTTTTCTAACTTTTGAATGGGGAGTGGTGAGATAAACTCGGCCCCCCAGGGTCACGCTCCTTTAGGGAACAACACTGGGTTAGTTTAGCTGTTCGGCTAACGATTGGGCTTCTGTTTCACAAAGCACCCTTTGGCTGGCTTCTCCTTGCCGAGTGGTATGTTCAGGCTGGCAGGATTTTGATATACAGAGCAGGGAAGGGGTAAAGTCAGGCTGGCAGGGAGAGGCTGAAATGTGGATGGATGGGGGGAGAAGGGGTGAGTGTGGGTTCTGCCGTGAGGGCAGGTGCGAAGGAGTGAGGACCCAAGGGGATTCTGCTGTGCATGAATGAAGAGAAAGGTCATGCACCTTTCTCTTCAGTGCTCCAAGAAACTTTTGGTCACATGGGAGTTGGGTTTGTATTTGGGGAGATTTCATGGTGTGCAGAGACCAACTTCCTGTCCGGCAGAGGGTGGCGGAAGCAGTGGCTTTGGGAGATCCAGTCACATGGGGGTTAAAGTCTGGGTCTTGACCGGGATTTTTTTACCCGATGGGTGGTACTTACCTGCATCTTGGATTAAACCATTCTTCTCAAACTCCAGAGTCCAACCTCACTCTGACTGCCAAGCTTACAGTTTTATGGCACCAAGAAATGAAGATCTATCAGGCCTGAGCTGTAATGAAGTTTGGAATCCCATCTCAAAGTCAGGGGGAAATTGTGGAAACCACTCTGAGATAGAAATGACAACTGTGGTGGCACAAGGTCCTCTCTGGGCCCATATCTGCCTTCCTGAAGCATGAGACATACAAAGGCCTGAGTGACCAAAAGGGCATGTGGCCATGTGACTCCTGACCAAAGAGACAAGAGCTCTTTGTACATAACAACACGCAGGCCAGGTGCCAAGAGGAGATTGCAATGGTGGTAGGAAAAGTCTTTCTTTCTTGATATTCTCCCAACCAACAGCCCCCATCTGCAACCCACTCCTACTCATCTGGAGTAAAACCACAGAACTGAACAACTGACAGCTTGAACCAGAGCTCAAGGAGGCAGGCTCCTGCACCGGGGAAGGAAAGACAAGACCCAAATGGGTGAAGCCAGAGAAGAGCGAGAGAGGGTTCAGGAGAGGGTTTTCTTCCTCCCAGTGTCAAGAGGGTGGTGGTTTTGGGTGCGCTGAGAGCCTGCACGAAAAGGCCCTTGCTGACTGCGGCGCTATTAGGGTCCAGCCATTCTTGAAAGTTCTCTGGATACACTCTGTACAGATTGGAAGAAAAACTCAAGTCAGAAGTCAACAATGATTTTAGTGCTTTAGGTATGTGCCTTTTTCTGACTAATAGTACAGTTGTTTACAGTAAACTCCACTTCTCCCTCACTTCCACGTTTACAGAGTCGTGTTGAATAGTGTCAGTGAAAACCACCCAGAAGTATCGACCGAGGCTGGCAACCCCACCTTGCTACTGTTCATCCCAATGTTCTCCACTGTGGTATCCTAGGAGCGGTAAGGAATGTACTGAGGAACAAAGGGCATCCAGCAACGGAAGGAAGAAGAAGAGAGACCCGGGGTGGGGACGGGGGCGGGGTAGGCGGGGGAGAGAGAGGTTACAGTCACACCTGGCTCCGGAGTGGCTGGAAGGTGTAACTGTTGAGCACGGATGGTTCATGCAGGCAGCCCCAGACAACGTCTAGGGGAGGCAGCCGTGCAGGGAGCTGTGTGCACATGTATGAACTGAGCACATCTGGAGCAACAGATGCAAACAGTGCCACTAAGGAAGCGTGTGATGATCCACTGCCATTCTCCAAGGCTAGGGCCAAAAGAAATGAGGAAGTATTGGTATGTGAGGGAAATCACGAATCCTGTATATTTCAAGTTATTAGTGGTTTCACCAACATACGTAATTGTCCCAGGGATATAGGATACCTTTTATTTTGTTTAGATGGAGAGGGAGAATCCAGGAGCTCACACTAGGTCCTGCCTGTGAAAAAAAGCTCTTCATCCATACAGGGCAGGGATCTGGGTGGGGGTCAGGAGCTGCTGGAGCTCTGGGTCCCGGCTACACCCCCTGAATGAGGGGAATGACTGCAGATAGTGTCGGGGCCTCACTGGGGCTTCTGTGAGGTGGACTCAGGTTCAGATCTCCATTTGCCCCCAACCCCACACACTCCCACTCTAACCAGTGGACCTATCAGGAGGTATCAGGAGCTCTGGGAATCAATGTTAGGTCAGTGCCGATGCCCAGCGATCTCTAAAATATCTGGGGTGGCCACAGGCCCTGAAAGAGGGCAGGGTACTCAGAACCCCAGGGATCAGCTACTCTGTGCTCCTGGATGACCCTGCTGAACCCACCTGACCGGCCTCCCTCACCACTCCTCCTTGGAAGGTACATTAGTCAGGATTCTTTCCACTGCACATGGCAGAGAAAGTACAATGTATTGGTCTGTGTAACTGAAAAGTCCAGGGTGTGGAAGAAAAAGTTTAAATTCTGCATTGTGTTTTTAATGTGAGTTGGCTATAATTAGTACTTGTTTTTCTTACATAATTTCTGCAAGGGGGAAAAAACTTACAAATTCTTTTTCCAAATGACAAGAAACTCTACCATACTTACACTGCTGGTTGGTCTAAATAAAACAAAAGCACTGAAGTCATACTCAGCAGGTTAAATATTACAAGGTTGATGGAAAGTTCAATTTCCTATAACAAACTTACAATGAGTAAGTACAATTTCCTACAATAAGCAAACATCATAGTCTCAAGGTTGAGGGTTATAAAACAATAAACGATTGTAGCTAGAATAGAATTTTATAGGAGAGCTTCTTTCATACAAACTACTCAATATAATCATGACAAGATACAAAATAAGAATAAATGTAATTTGAAATAAGATCTTAACTCCATATGGTTAATATTCTCTCTCTCCCTCCCTCTCCCTCTCTCTCTCTCTATGTATTCCTTGTACCTTTCAACTTACTCCTAATCTTTGCCACACAAAAATTATATCCAGCCCAATGCTTTGCCTTCTCAAAAGCCCTCATGGCAATAACTTCTCATTCTCTCAAGATTCCTTATTTATTGTTTCAACTACATTTTTAAACATACATGAAATAAGAGATTGGGGCTTATAATATTTCCTCAAAGGATTGATACTCAGACATGGTTGGGTCCAGGGGCTCAAATATGGTCATCAAAGTGCTCTCTTTCTCTGTCTCTGTGTCTCTCTTCATCTCTCATCTCTACTTGATGTCTGGTTCAGTTGACTTGTTGGCTTCATTCTCTTCTATTGTAGAATTTTTCCTCCGTGGGGACAGTGAAATGGCCACAGGTGGCTCCAGCTTGAACTCTCAGAAAAGGAGGGAGCATTTTCTTGATGGAGCTGACAGAAAACTCTCAGGGAAGTGTCAGGTTGGCCCAGCTTGGCTATGTGCCCATCCCTGAACTAATCACTAAGGCTAGTGAAATGGAATGATCTGCAGGCCTGTGTCACATACCCATCTCTGGGCTCTGGGGCTGGGGACTGAGTGGGGCTCGGTGCCACCTAAACCACATGGAATTAGAGGGGGGATGGTTCCCTACAGGAAAGTATGCCAGGCAGACAGACAACCTTGGTCTAGGACAAGAAGATGGAAGGTGATGTAATATTGGGTCTATGGGAATAATAAAACTGTGACACTGCTCATCAAAGCCCACCTGGCAGTGAGGCCCAAGACCCCATTAACAGACTATAGAGTTTTTAATGCTGAAGTGGATTACCAAGAATACATTTAAGGAATATGAGTACAGTGCACCCTTCCTGGCATGGGTTGCTACCTGCCTCATTTTCCAGTGCTGAATTGGGTATGAAGAGGTAAGCTGGATGGAAGCTCCAGGGGCCTGTAATTCCAGCATTGTTATCATCTGCTCTGAAGGTGCAGCTGCTACATTGCAAAGGTCATGTCCTCAGGTCGCTGAGACCATCTTTAATGAGGGAGTGCAGGCCATTTGGAATGGCAGAGAGGTCTGGAAAGAAGGCTTGGCTGACAGCCTGGGGCAACCCTCAGAAGTTGTACTTACAACCTTGAATTACATAACCCAACTGTGCCTCCCCAGATGGAGGTGGGGAGTCAGCAAAGAGCTTTACCAGGAAGTGAGCTGTGGTTGACAGTGAAGGGGAAGAAGTGGATCCTTCTAGCAGGGAGGGTATGAAGCTCCTCTTATGGCCCAAATGTCCTACTCTAGGACATCGCCCTGATTATCGGGTATCACACAGGATCCTGTGTGCCTCGTAAATGGACTGTGGAAGCAGTTGGTACTGTTTCAAAAAGGCTGCCCCACAGCACTGAGGTCCATGCATGATGACACTGGGCCTTGGGGAGGGAACAGATGCTGGGGCTAATTAGGGCATGGCTCCTCTGGCCCATGACGGCAGAGGACATCCAAATAAAGTGGGACAGATGCGCCCAGTGCATTACGTGTACAACATTGCTTCCCGACCAGCCTATCTGGAGAGGACTCAGAGTGGCACGCTCTTAGAAATGGTGTACCTTGACAGTTGTCTTCTGAAACTGGAGAGTCAAAATTGGGATGGCACAGTTCCTCCCATGCCCGGGCATCCCACCAGGGATCAAGAAGCATCCTCTTGGCAGGGGTGTGGTGGGAGAGGGTCTCAGTTTGTGGATTTCCTGTCTTTTTACATCCTCACCAAGAAATTGTGAGATTTTGGGGAATCCTTTTACTAGCAGAATTGTAATTGGCAAGGCTAGGACCACTCCCTGAAATGGACCCCAACCCAAGGGGTTCCACAGAACTTTACTAAACATGCGTGGAAAGTTCTATCCAGATCAACAGTGGCAGTGGTGCTGGTGTGCAGATGCTCTAATCCATGCCAAGCCCTGGGAACAGTGCTGCTGTTGGCTCTCCATCGTGATAGTTGCACTGGAGCCATGGCCACTGATTGATCTTATTTTAGGCTTGACAACAAGGGGCCACACAGGGACAGTCTCACTCAGTATGCCACCAAGCTGAAGGATAAGCTCCAGGTGGCTGATGGTTTGTCACTACGGTGGCTTGGTGGAACACAGCACAGAAAGCAAGATCGGAGCGTGCAGAGCAGACATGTGTTGTTTTGGCCTCAGAAGCCACTTATCCTTCTTCCAGGGATCACACTCCACTTTTCACTTAGGGAACCACACCTCAGCCACTCTCAGTCTGTGTAGTTTAGGGGTCAGGGACTAGGGGAACTCACAACAACCATCAGGCAAGAGATAAAGGTAGATTCCTGATGATATTGTTTAAGTCAGGGGTTGGCAAAGTTTTCTATAAGAAGCCAGCAGTAAATATTTTCAGTTTTGTGGGCCATAGGTCTCTGTTGCGACTACTCAGCTCTTTGGTTGTAGACTGAAAGCCGCCATAGATAACATGTAAACAAATAAGCATGGCTGTGTTTCAATACCAAGGTATTTATAAAACAGGTGGCAGGCCAGGCCAGATGTGGCTTACAGGCAGTAGTTTATCAACCCTTTGTTTAAGTACCTGGATCCAGCTGAGCCTGAAGCTAACTGCCCTTGTGATCTTTCAGTTAATGAGCCAATACATTCCCCTTTTACTTAAAGCAATTTGAGCTGGTATTCTTGTCGACACGATGGTGAGGTTTCTTACTAATTTACCCAGGTACAGAGCCAGGGTTGCAGACTGGAGACGGGGTTTCACAATGGATCCAGTGACCCCAGGTAGGCAGGAGACAGCTTAGCACTAAAGGAAACCCCATATCTGATAGGGGACTGGTCAGGATGCCTGACTGTTTATAATATGCGGCCACAGGCCAGGGCTGTTAAGATTGTGCATCCAAGCAAACTTCCACCCAAGGGAGACCTGGAAGGGTGGCAGTCTACCTGTCTGCGGAGTCTGACCATAACCCCATGATCAGTGGAACAGGAAATGCCCTAATGAGGCTGAGGAGAAGCCAGCCCTCTCTCTTGGTGAGGAGTGGGTAGGAGACGGATGGTGAGGAGGATGACAAGGAGGGGAGGGATGCCTGATGACCATTTGGCATGGGATCCTAGGGACGCCTTGATCCCAGACACCTACTCCTCTCCATGGGGATGTGGGAAGCCCTCTTCACAACACTTAATCTGGAGATAGCAGACGATAAGGAAGAAGAAAAGAATATCACGAAGGGAGGGGTGGTGGGTGAGGGAGGGGTGGTGGGTGGAGAGCTAGGGAGCTGGAGCAGATGGGCAAGGGGAAACCTACCAGTCACTCAGTTGATGGATTAGAGGGTGGTTTTGCCAAAGATGGACACCCCCACCTGTCTAGGCACTGCCTCCTCTGTGGGGCGTGCGGATGCTCCAAACCCTTGCTACCCTTCATGTGTAAATCCCTCTCTGTGAGGAAATAGGAAACTCCAGCCTCAACACACTTTCAGTTCCTTAAGGGGGTCAATCTTTTCCTGGAGGAGAGAGGAGTTGGGAGCCCATACAACTGGATTAGTTTGGGGTCCACTCTTACTTCACCTGCTGGCTGAGCAGATGCCAAGGGACAGGATGGGGCAAAAAGGCACTCTGCCCAGGATGGGAGATGACTTAGAGTGGCAGGTTTCAGATACGAAGAGTTTGCATTAAGAAGTAATTGCAGTGCTTCCCTGGTGGCGCAGTGGTTAAGAATCTGCCTGCCAAGGCAGAGGACACGGGTTCGAGCCCTGGTCAGGGAAGATCCCACATGCCGCAGAGCAACTAAGCCCGTGCACCACAACTACTGAGCCCGCGTGCCACAACTACTGAAGCCCGCGTGCCTAGAGCCCGTGCTCTGCAACAAGAGAAGCCAGCGCAATGAGAATCCCGCGCACTGCAACGAAGAGTAGCCCCCACTCTCCGCAACTAGAGAGAAAGTCTGCACGCAGCAATGAAGACCCAATGCAGCCAAAAATAAATAAATAAATTTAAAAAAAAAAAAAAGGAAGTTATTGCAGAGAGACTAGCTGATGCTGTCAGTGCTCTGCCCATATTCCCCTGGATGTTTTTTGCGCATCAGCTCCGAGCTCTTTCACACCCAAGTGCCTGCACTCCATCTTTGTCAGAGACTGAGCTCAGGCAGGGGCCTGGGAACTGACACAGGGCAGGGGCAGCCTTTACCAGTGACCGTGGGGCTCCTCTGCTCCCTGGTCAGGACGACCCTGCGGGGTGGTCCTCAAAGTCCCCGTGTGGGATCGAGCCAAGGTTACCCTCCATGGGACTTTGCTCAATATCCCACCCTCACTTGACCCCCTCCCTGCCTGCTGACCACCCGCCCCCGCCCCCCACTCCCCAGTGTTTTTTCCCAGGAACTCTTAAATCTCCTGCATACAAATTGTCCTTTCAGGGTTTGCTTCTGGGGAACCAAGTGGTCCTATGAGCTGACAGCTGTGACAGCACAGAGCAAGGAGGTGAGGTGCCTGTTTCCGGTGTTGAGGCAGTGACCCCAGGCCACCGGGAATGGGGAGGCACTCTCACATGTGTGTATGGGCTGCAGAAACGTTTGGAGCGAGCTGTTTGCACGGTGTACAAGCCCAGCTTTGAGAATCTGGAATGGCCGAAGCCAGGCAGTGTGGGGACGATTTGGCCAGGTTTTCCTGAACAATTTTAGACCCTCTAGAATCTGGAGGGGCCACCTGCATTCCAACTCTTAGTGAGGGAGGAAGAGAGGGAGGTTGGGATCAGAGAGGACGACACAGGAAGCTGGAGGTGATGTAGGTCAAATTCTCAATAGATGAGCCCTGGGGAGTGGGGAGATAAGCCCCAATCTGAGGGCCCCTCAGATGGGCTCCAGACCTGGCTAGATACCATGCCCAAGTTTAGTGCATGGAGATTCTTGGCTCTCGTGGCTCCCCATAGGGTCCAGCAATGGGCAGACAGCCTTGGGGCCAACTCAGGACAGTCCAGGGCTTTGTGGCATGAAACCCTCCACCCTCTCCTGCCCGGAAAATGTGTACAGATTGTGGCAATGAAGGGTTTGTTATAGCAGACCGTGCCCGTGGGAAAAGAGCTTGGCAAACATGGCATTTCTCCTGGGGAAGGGAGACCAAAGTGGACAGAGTGGTGCCCAGGAAAACGAGGGAGTGGGAGACACAGGACAGCAGCCCCCGGCCGAAGGACCAGCTTCCGGCTCAGCTCCTAGTGAATCCCAGGACCCGTGGGTTTGCCTCCGTAGCAGTCACACATTCCTCAGCCCCAGGGCATCACCACAGGTTTTGGTAACCACCGAGGGTCCCCTTCGAGCCAGCGGGGGTCGGGGGACAGGTCCTGGAGGAGACTGTCCTGAAGAGCCAGGCTGGGACTGGCAGGCACGCCTGTGAGCAGAGCTTCAGGGATGAAGGCGAGGATGGGGTGGGAAGGGAGGAGGGGGCAGTGGGCTGGGCTTGAGCCAGAAGAAACTCCTGGGCACAAGCAAATAGCACACCCATTTCTCTGCTAAAGACCAGAGGCATCTCTTGAGCAGGAGAGGGCGGAGAGATGAACTGAGGCCTTTCTGGGGGTGCTAGGGGGACGGCCAGCAGGTGGTGGCCTCCATCTGGCTAAGGATGCAGGGGGTGGGGGTGGGGGTTACGTGCTGATTTTGAGAGAGAGGAGAGGGGAGGCTGGAGCCACCTCGGAGAGAGGGAGAGAGAGCAAGGAAGAAAGGTTGGGGAGAGGGGAGGGATGTGCAGCTGCTGTGCGCAGAAGGACTTGGTGGAAGGAGCCTGAGGGGAGCGCTGGACTCCCCTGTCATCTCACAAAGCCTCAGAAAAATCGACGTTATCTATTGCTGCCTTTGGAGCTGGAGTCCTGTTTATCTGGGATGCAGCCGCACGCGGGGACTGGCCTCAAGGGTGTCAGGGGAGAGCCAGCACAGCCCTGGGTGGCCCACTCATATGCAAGCGACATGATAAGCCAGTGAAATCCTGAGAAGGTTCAAATGAAGGCATGGGAGAGGCCTCTGTGCTCGGAATCCAAATGAAGACCTCCTGTTTCTGCTCCTCCCTTTTCCAGGACAAACGTGACTCCATGCAGCCCTAGGGAGTGTGGTTAGTGGGAAGAATGGCTTCAGGACTCAGAAGGCTCCTTCCAGCAGGAGGAAGAGGGAGGGCTTTGCTGCTTTGGAGACCAATCCTGCCTGCTGGGTCCTGGAACTGAACCTGCCCCTGCCTGGGGGATATTTCAGGGCACATGTGCTTGGGGAAAAGGGGGCTGGGGAGCCCATAGTGCCTGCCTTGAATTTGATCCTAGGCTCATGAAGTGTGAGCCCTTCAGAGCTATAGGGCCTTCAGAAAAAAACTGAGGGACTTGGTGAGACCCCAGGAAAAGCAGTGGGCTTGAGCAGATGATACAGGCCATGGTGGAGTGGAGGAGGGGCCCTCCCTCCAAGGTTATGTGAGTCTTTCACTGCCAGGACTCTTATCTCCAGGGCTGGCCTTTCAGGAAGCAGGAATGTCTAGATGTGATGCTTGTGAGGGGAGCAGGTGGAGAAATCTGAATTATAGCTGCTGTTGGGACCCCAGGGCAAAGCCCTCCTATATCTTGCCTGACTTGGGAATAGCCCACTGGACTTTCATGTAAGTGAATAACCTGTTTATAATGATCTGAACCTGGACCCTAACTCCGCGTTACAGGACAGCAAAGTGTGCAGTGCCCTCAAAACAGCGTGGGCCCGGGAGGGCTCCAGATGAAGAGCTAGCTCCTCAACACATGAAATCAGACCAGCAGTTCTACTAACCTGGTCTTCCGGTCTGGATCACAGAGACGCAAAATGATTTGATTGGGGCCGTTTGGCCCTCCTCCAGTGGAGCATTACTCTGGGACAAGGGTTCCCAGAGTATGAAAGAGCCATCTGAAGCTACTGTCTTCAAAAGGTAGCTTTGCGTATAGCAGGTGCAAGGTTCCCGGGACTCCTCTACTGCCTGTGCTGAGCACGAGGACGGCACCCCAGGAAACAGCTGCTAACCAGAAGACAGAATGAATAGACTAAGGGAGAGAGATGCAGAAGCACTGGCTGCAAAAAATAAAGAATGCAAGAAAACCCATCCCATGATACGGGGGCAATTGTTGCATTTGTCCTATTAGCATGTTTCTTTCTTCCTGTTGGTGACATCTGTTATTCCTTCGGGGAATAACTCATGAACTGCGAGACTTCTTGGTGTGAAGGTCACGGTGTCCTGCCCACCTGACTTCCCCCAGACCCTCAGGGAGAGGTGTGTCACCCAGGCCTGGCCAGTCAGAATGCCCCATTCCCTAGGACACAGAGATCAGGCCAGAGGAGGCATCTGATCTATGCTGGACCAATCACCAGTTGTCTGGGCCCTGCAAACATACAGATGCTGAGAGAAACAAAGGCTTTTTTCTTTGGTGTTGCTAAACTGAGAATATGTGAATTTGGAACTGTCGGCACCTATCTCCCCTGGCAACATGGAGGAAATCCATCTAGAGCCGGAGAGGAGAAGATCAATACACAGAGGGAAGCAGAGGGAGCCCTGGTGGCATCGAGGGGGGCGCTGGGTCCACTATGCACGATGCTAGAGCTGCCCGTGGCCTTTCCCCTGGAGTGAGCCTATGAATCCACATCTCCCCTTGCTTTTTTCTTTTCACTTCTTTCTCTTTTTTTGTTTCCTTTTACTTCTTCTTTTTTTTTTCTTTTCTTTATTTTTTTGCTGAAGCTAGTTTGAGATGGATTGTAACTGAAAGAGTCCTGACTTCTACAAATAGCATGAATTCATTAATTCATTCATCAAACATTTATTGAGTGCCTGTCATATACCAAGAAGTGACTTATATCCCAGAGCTACAAGTATAAACAAGTGGATTTGATCCCTGCCCTCAGAGAGCTTACTGTTTTGTGGAAGGGGCAGAAAAAAAAGAATCCCACAATCAATTATTTTATATACTAATTCTAAGAAGCACCATGAAGAAACACCTGTAGAATGAAGCTCTGTGAGGGCAGGGTCATCTCTTTTGCTCATTGATGTATCCCCAAGCACATAGGGGATGCTCAAAAATACTTATTGAAAAAACTGAACAAAAGACAAAGTTCCAGACATAACAGAGGGGAGGTGCAAGGGTCAGGGAGAGTTTTTCTAGGAAGCAACATTTAAGCTGAGATCTAAAGAACAGGGAGACCTAAATGGGAAGGAAGTCTAAAAAAGAGGGGATATATGTGTACGTATGACTGATTCACTTTGCTGTACAGCAGAAACTAACACAACATTGTAAAGCAACTATACTCTAATAAAAATTAAAAAAAAAAAAAAAAAAAAGAACAGGGAGGAGTTGGCCAGGCCATAAGAGCAGAGGGGCAGAAATCAGGGCCCAGACAACTGGTGATTGGTCCAGCGTAGATCACATGCCTCCTCTGGCCTGATCTCTGTGTCCTAAGGAATGGGGCATTCTGACTGGCCAGGCCTGGGTGGCCAATGGTGAGAGTGACGGGCGTGGAGGGAGCCGGCCTAATTGAAGGAGTAAGAGGAAGCAGCATGGCTGGCGTGTAGGGTACACGGTTGGTATGTAGTGGGAGACGAGGCTGGGGATGGGGGTGCCTCACCAGAGGCTGCAGTAGCTACATTCAGGATCTGGGTCACAGTCCCAGGGCAGCGGGAAGCTCGTGTTCAGAGCAGTGAACAGAGCAGTCAGGGTCCTCAGTGCAAGGGTCTTAAATGGAAGTAGAGAATGAAAAGGGAGTAGGGGTCGAGTGAAAGCAGGGTGTTGCCTTCACCCTGGTGAGAGATGAGAGGTGATGGAAAAGAGGGCACAGCCAAGAGATATTTACAATCATTACCATCAAATGAACGGAAGTAATATTCACATACTCAATGGGAAATGACCTCCTGAGCTGAAAAACGATTGGGTAAATAAATCAATGAGTTCCAGGGAAAATTAACAAAAGAATTATATACCAGGACATATCCTAGCCATGCAAAAATTCTTTTTCTATCATGAAGGAAAAATATTGCACGGATCCACAGATTAAATCAGGTTACAAAGGGGGAAGTTTTAGGTTGGTCTTAGGCTTTGCCTCAGTATTTCTAAATGCCAGACAATAGGGAGCAATGATTATAGTTTTGGGTGAAAAAGATGGTGACACAAGAATCCCGAACCAAACAAATTATCATTCATGTGCGAAAACAACAGAAATACATTCTAGATATACAGAGAAGGATGTAGAAAATGTATCACGCATGTGTTCTCCCTAAGTAAACAACCCGAAGACATATTTCAGCTGCTCAGGAGATGAATTAAAATTAAGAACTTGAAAATGGGAACACTGTAATATAAAAGGTTTGGTTGCAAGCATTTAAAACAAACTAAATATATCATAAGACTTGAACAACAACAACAAAATATATATGGTTGAAATGCAAGCTGGATTTATAAACCCACAGTACATTTTAAAAGACAGGGAAATGAGAGAACAGAGGGCAAGACAGGTAAGGATACACTAAAATCTTCATCTGACATAAAGTAAGGGAGTGGAAGATATTGATTGTTCTTTACTTTCCTAATCAGAGAAATAGAGGTTTAGGAATATAGTTGGTAAAAATAAAAGCCAATCACCAGTAAAATGAAAAACAGAATTACTACCTTTTAAATCATGGGAGGTGGCAAAAGAAAATAGAAGATGCTATATAGCAAAAAGCAGAAAGTAAAGGATTCCTAAGTAATAGAGATGCAATGTGAAAAATGATTGTAAAAAATAATCTGATACTAAGACTTCAAATGACTTCAATAAAAAAGGGGTGAGGAGTGGAGTGCAGTTAATGATCTTATCTTATTTGGAGGAAATTTATTAGCTGATCTGATTCTTGACATTAATAGGATAATTTGTTTCAATATTTAACAATATATACAAGGACAACCACTAGAAGTGTAGAAACAGAATGCAGATCTTCCAGACCACAAAAGGAACAAAGATATGCTATCAAGCCTCAAAAGGCATGAAGAGAAAAAGGAAATCAGAAAACATGATCAACAGAAAATACAGACCAAAATAGTAGGCATAAGTCCAAATACATCAGTAGTCACAGTAAACCCTTATTTGCAAATGATATGATGGGTTCCCCAGGAAAGAAATGATAATCAACTATAAAACTATTAAAATCAAGAAAAATGTTCAGGAAGGATGCCAGCAATAAGACCAAGACACCAAAATCAATAGCTCTACTATTTGTCCGTAGTAATCAATTAACAACAACAACTTCAAAATATCTAGGAATAAACTTAAAACAATGTGTGCCAGGTAAGAAAATGACAAACTATCCAATAGAAAAATAAGCAAAGGTTATGAACAGTCAGTTCACAGAAAAATAAAAATGGTTGGTAGACATAAAAACAAGTTCAACCTCACTAGTAATCAGAGATATGGAAATTGAAACAATATTAATATCAAAAGTGAAAAATGATCCTTAATATTTAGTGATGGTGATGAAGTGGGGAAACACATTCTCATAGGAATAAAAATCTGTAACGTGTTGTTGTAGGGCAATTTGGGAATATTTTAAATTTAAATGCATGTGTCTTTTGACCCAGCAATTCTTCTTTCAAGAATCTATTTTACAGAAATATCTGCACTCATGCCAAGATACTCACTGCAGAATTATTTATAATAATAAAAAAGGAGGGAAACAAATATCTAAAAGTAGAGGAAAGATCAATTAAATTACAATACATCCATATGTAAGAGAGGGCCAAGCAGCTGCCCTGCTTCTCTGCTTAGGTGATTTTAACATTTCACCTTGAAAAAAACCTTCTCCATTCAGGGAAGGATAGCTTTCATGGTATCCATTATTTATGGCAGTGTACATTAGACAGGCAGCCCTTGCCCTGAGAGAATGGTGAAATGAAGCTTTCTGTGGCTTCATCAAAGCAGGATTCTTACAGATGCCCTTGCTATGGAGGTTTGGTCTTTGAGGAGAAGGTGAACTGATTTACATGAGAAGCACAAGTCCTCTGAGAAGGAGGGGATGGCAGTTGTAGCCTCTCTTCTGACACTGGAAGTTAAGGAGCCCTGACGGGTAGAACACTAATGTCCTGATGTAGGTCTGCTGGTAAGAAGAACACAGTGGTTTCCAGTGGAGAAATCATCATGAAGGAAGGGGGAATCTGGGCTCAAAACAAGTATCTAAGAGATCATAGGGAAAGCTGTGCTTTTAGGTCAGAGCACCTAGGCATGGTAATGTTTTGGGGAAACTAGAGTTAAGTTGCAACTCTACTAAGAAAAACCCAGGCCAACAAGGTCAGCATCAGAGTAGAAGAGCATGCATTGGGTTGTGGGGGCCAGGTTCAACAGGAACACCATGTAGAGTCAACTGAAGAAAAAATACTAGTGGCTCAAGAGGGTCAAGTTGACCCCTTCCATGGAATGTCATGTAGAGATAGGTAACTACAGTGGCCAACAAGTCTTGGGTGTTTATGGCCCTCTAGAGCAATCTGACCTCATCTCCAATTACTGCTTCCTCCCTCACTCTGCTTCAGACACAGAAGCCTCTTTGTTGTTCCCCAAACATGCTAGCAGGTTGTTGCCAAGCCTTTGCTCTCACTTTGCCTAGAAAGATCTTTTCTCATATTGCCTCACTTCTTGCACGTCTGTTCAAACATTACCTTTTGAGTGAGGCCTTCTTTGTTCACCCTCTGAAAAACTGCAAACCTCTTTTCCTTCCACATGCTAGCACTCCCTATTGCCTTTCTCACTTAATTTTTCTCCACATCACTTACCACTTTACTTATTTATTTCTTTTATTGTTCATTTCTAATCCACCTCTTCCCACCCTCATTAGAATGTAAGTTTCATGAAAGCAAGTCTTTTGTATGTTTGGTTCACTGATTTATCCCCAGGACCTGGAATAGTGCCTGACACATAGCAAGTGCCCTATGAATATTTGATGAAAGAATAAATATGTACTCATAGAAAAACCTTTAAATACATAAGTGAAAAAAAAGCGAATTGCCAAATAACATGTATAGTATATAATTCATGTAAAAATAATATATGTGTGTTTCTGTGTGTGTGTGTGAATAAAGAAAAAATATCAAACTATATGGAGAGGAAAATGGGATGGGGGTAATTAAAGTGATTAATTTTTTAATTACTTAAAAATTAATTTTTCCTTTGTATACCTCTGTATTACTTGTATTATTTTATATAAGAGTATTTATTAGTTGTATAATAAAATGGATAATAAATGAATAATTTTTATAACTAACATTAAGAGGGTAACAATTTAAGAACAAGGTCCACACTTTTGGTGTTGGCAGCATAGTTTACATCAGATTTGTTCTCTTGAAGATAAAAATGATAAACTCTGGTCAAAATATTTTTTAAATGACTTGAAGTTACTGGAGAATGCCAAAAAACAGGAAGAAACTTGAGAGAATTCAATTCTTGAAAGAATAGAACATGCTAGGTGAGATCCATGTTTATATGGTTTCTCCTCAGACAGTACTTCCCAGTTCTTGCAAAGTGTGAGGATAAAGAACAAATAGAAAGCTGTAGCCTGATGAGTCAGAGGACAGAATTTAGGGCTGTCAGAGCGGCAGGAACTTGAGGAGGGAAAATGAGGAAGGTGGGGACTACAGAAGGTGGAACACTAAATCTGTACATAAATTTTCCTCAAATCCTTGGCTGACTCCTAAACTACATGAGTGGAGAGACTCCAAAAAAATTAAGGGAAAATACCTTCCAGAAGCCTGAAACAGCTGAGCAGAGACTTCCACAGCTCTCCACTTCAGGGGAAGCAGTGCTTGGAGTTTGAGTGTCATCATGTTAGGGGGAGCTTTGTAAATACCACAGGCTTTCCACTGAAATTCCAGAAGGACAGTGACTGGGACCAAGGAATTCTCCCTAGGAATAAGGCCAAAAAAAAAAAAAAAAAAAAAAAGAATTATAATAAAGCATAAAACCAAGCTTCCACAAGCTCAGGGTGATGTACCAGTAATTTATTGCCCACGAGAACAAAACTCAACCTTCTTCTGAGGAAGATAACAGAATTCAGAATCTCCACAATGTTTTACCTACGATACCCAGTATACGATAAAAAATTATTAGACATATGAAGAAACAGGAAAATGTGACTCTTAGTAGAGAAAAAAACATAAGGCTATAGGAACAAACCCTCAGATAACCCAATGTTGGAATTAACAGACAAGATAACTGATAAATATGTTAAAGAACTCACAGGAAAAGGTAAAAATAATGTGGTAAATGGAGAATTTCAGTAGAGGTACAAAAACTGTAAAAAAACAAAACAAAAACCACAACTCTGTGAATGTGAATTAAATTGTACACTTTAAATGGGTGAAGTGTATGTTATGTATACTATATCTGAATAAAACTGTTACATATATTTTAAAAGGTCAATGGAAATCCTTGAACTGAAAAATATACTAAATGAAATAAAATACTCATTGAATAAGATTAAAAGCAGATTGGGAAAATGGAAGAGTAAGATCCTCCAAAAATTCACTCCTCCGTAAAAACAACAAAAGAATTGGAAAACGATTGACAGGATTAACATATGCAGAACTCTGGAAATTAACCAAGAGCTTGGAGTAACCTGGGGAGTGTGTATTCAAGAAAAATGTTTGAATCTCAGTAAAAGCAGCAAGTTTTGTCACATTCAAACTTGCTCTAGTCTCCCACTCTCCAGTTTATCAGTAGCCTTGAAGAATAACAGCCCAATTCCCTCTTGGGAAGCCCTCTTGGCAGCCACTGGAGGGAACAAACTGGAGCTGGATCTCTTCCAAAGACTTGTTCTCAAAGAAGTGTCATTGTTTGGCCTGTCCCTAAAAAGACCCCAATTACAAGGCTAGTTTGAAGCAAGCAAGCTCATATAAACAGCCTCCTCCTGAGGGGAAGGAGGGGGTGTTTGTTGAAAATAATTACACGCAAATGTTTTAACTTCATGGCTACCTGAAGCAATGAATAACAGCTGGGGGTAGAAGAGACTAACCAAAAAGCGTAAAAGGAAAATCTAGGGAATGAGATGACCATGGGGTCTTGAAAAGCTCTGTCATATTCCTGGGGATCTACAAGGCCACATACATGTGTAGTGCTGTGCACATGCTCAGGAAGACTGGAGAAAGCCCCAAGCTCTCACTTATGGCTGACCTTGAGGGCCTGTGCAAATAGGAAGTAAAGGCTTAGGTGGAGTAGTAAACTGCCTGACTGAGTGTTGAAGGTGCATCCCAACACACATACAGAACCCCTTGGCAATGACTTATTCGTTCCAGTTTTTAAGGAAATCTCTCTCTGTCCAATCATTTGCTGACCACCAAGCTAACCAAGTAAAAACCTCATTGGCCACACACAATAAAGAATATACACTTTAATATGATGTATATATTAGTTTGCTAAGGCTCTTATAACAGAGTATCTCAAACTGAGTAGCTTAAACAACAGAAAGGTACTGTATCATAGTTCTGGAGGCCAAAAGTCTAAGATCGAGGTGTCAGTGGGCCATGCTTCTTTTTGAAGGTACTAGGGAAGAATCTATTTCAGATATTTCTCCTAACCTCTGGTATTTCCTTGGCTTGTGGCAGTGTATCTCCAATATTTACACAGTGTTCTCCCTGTGTGCGTGCCTCTACATCAAAATTTTCTACGGTATTAGGATATCGGTCATATTGGATTAGAGGTTCACCCTACTCTAGTATTACCTCATTTTAACTAATTACATCTGCAGTGACCCTTTTCCCAAATAAGGCGCAGTCTGAGGAACTGGTGGTTATGGTATGTAGCCCTATATTCTTTCAACATATGAATATGGGGCTACATGATTCAACCAACAACAGATCTAGTGTCTCTGAATACAACAATAAAAAATTATTTTTATATGTTAAAAAAAAAAAAAAAGAATATACACTTTAAAGAATTAGTTCAGAGAAGTCACTAAAAACAAAAATAAACAAACAAACAAAACCCCACACAGCTACAAGTAGCAATAACAATAAACACTGGTGGGGGGGGGCAATGATTTCCAAGGTACCACATAATAGTATTTAACATGTCCAGTTATAGTGAAAAATTATTATTCTCTTTTTCCTGTGAATACAAAAAAGTATCCACAGGAAAAAGGGAATTAATAAAAACTGTCCCTGAAGAAGCCCAGATGTTGAACCTTCTAGACCAAGACTTAAAATTGACTATTTTAAATATATTCAAAGCACTGAAGGAAACCATGTCTAAAGAACTAAAGGAAATTATGAAAATGATGTATCACCATTTAAAGAATATCAACAAAGAGACAATAATAAAAAATAACCAAATAGAAATTCTGGAGTAGAAAAATATAATTAGAATGGAAAAATCATTAGAGGTCTTCAACAGCAAATTTGAGCTGGCAGAAGAAATAATCAGTGAAAGTAAAGATAGCTTCAAATTATAAAAGCAAAAACTGACAATTAGAAGATCAGAAAAGAAATGGGAGAATTAAACAACACTATAAACCAAGTTGACCTGACAGACATCTATAGAATATTCTACTCAACAACAACAAAATGCACATCCTTCTCAAGTGCACATGAATTATTCCCCAGAATAGACCATATGTTAGGCAATAAAACAAGGCTTAATAAATTTAAAAGGACTGAACTCATACAATGTATGTTCTCCAGGCACAATGAAATAAAATTAGAAATAACTGAAGGAAACATGGGAATTCACAAATATGTGGAAGTTAAACAACACACTCTCAAACATGCAAGAGGTAAAGAAGAAATCCCAAGGGAAATTAGAAATTACTTTGAGAGGAATGAAAACAAAAACACAACATATCAAAACTTATGGGATGCAGGAAAACTGCTCAGAGGGAAATAATGTAAAGATGTACATTCAAAAAGAAGAATGACTGCAAATCAATAACCCAGCTTTTCACCTTAAGAAACTAGAAAAAGAAGAGAAAATTAAACCCAAAGCAAATAGAATAAAAGAAATAATAAAGATTAAATCAGAAATAAACAAAATACAGAATAAGAAATCAATAGAGGGACTTCCCTCGTGGTGCAGTGGTTAAGAATCTGCCTTCCAATGCAGGGGACACAGGTTTGTTCCCTGGTCAGGGAACTAGATCCCACATGCATGTTGCAACTAACAGTTCACATGCCACAACTAAGGAGCATATGTGCCACAACTAAGGAGCCAGTGAGCTGCAACTAAGAAGCCTGCTGGCTGCAACTAAGGAGCACACATGTCACAACTAAGACCCAGCATAATTAAAAACTAAAAAATAATAATAATAAAAAAGAAATCAATAGAGAAAATTAAAAAAACCAAAAATTAAATTGGTTTTTTAAAAAGAAGAACAAAATTTACAAATCTTTAGCTAGACATGACAAGAAAAAAGGAGAGAAGACTCAGATTATTAAATCTAGGAATAAAACTGGGGATATTACTGTTGACATATAAATAAAAAGGATTATAAGGGAATACTATAAACAATTATGTCAACAATTAGATAATGTAGATTAAGTGTGCAAATTTGTAGAAAGACTCAAACTACTGAAACTGACTCAAGAAGAAATAGTCCCAATAGATACATAATAAGTAGAGAGAGTGAATTAGTAATTAAGAAAAACAAAACTGTCCATTCGTAAAAGCCCAGGCCCAGATGGCTTCACTAGTGAATTCTACCAAACATTTAAAGAATTAATACCACTTTTTCACAAACTCTTCCAAAAAATAAAAGGAAACAGTTTTCAACTCATTCCATGAGACAAGCACTATCCTAATACCAAAACCAGACAAAAATACCACAAGAAAACTACAGACTAATATGTCTTATGAAGATAGATACAAGAATCCTCAACAAAATAATAACAATCTGATCAAGCAACATATAAAAAGAATTATACAGTTGACCAAGTGGGAATTTATCCCAGGAATGCAAGGTTATTTTAACAGCTAAAAAATCAATTGATGTAGTACACCATATAAATCGAATAAAAACCAAAAACTACATGATCATCTCAATAGGCACACACACACACAAAAACATTTGACAAACTCCAACTCCTTTTCATGATAGATACTAACCAAACTAGGACTATAAGAGAATTTCCTCAACATTATATGAGGCATCTATGAAAAATCCACAGTTAACATCATACTTAATGATGAAAGCCTAGATGCTTTCCCTCTAAAATCAGAAACAAGACAAGGATGTCTGCTCTTGTCACTTTATTCAACATTGTACTAGAGATACTAGCCAGGGCAGTTGGGCAAGAAAAGAAATAAAAGCCATCAAGGTTGTTAAGGTAAAAGTAAAACTATCTTTATTTGTAGATGAAATAATATTATATACAGAAAATCCTAAAGAATCCACTAAAAACTATTAGAACTAATAAATGGGTTAAGCAAGTGTGCAGGATTCAAGATCAAAACACAAGATCCAGAGACAAAATCAACTGTATTTCTGTATAGCAATGAACTCTAAAAATGAAACTGAGAAAACAATTTTATTCATGATAGCATCAAAATGAATGCAATATTTAGGTATAAATTTACTGAAATATGTGTAAGACTTCTACACTGAAGACTGGAAAACATTGTTGAAAGAAATTAAAGGAGATCTAAATAAATAGAAAAACATCCCATTTTCATGGTTTGGAAGACTTAATATTGTTAAGCTGGCAATATTCCCCAAATTGGTCTGGAGATTTAATGGAATCCCTATCAAAATTCCAACTACTCTTTTGTAGAGATTGATAAGATGATCCTAAAATTTTTTAAAAATTAATTAATTAATTAATTTTTGGCTGCATTGGGTCTTCATTGCTGTGTGCGGGCTTTCTCTAGTTGCGGCGAGCAGGGGCTACTCTTCATTGCGGTGAGTAGGCTTCTCATTGTGGCGGCTTCTCTTGTTGCAGAGCACGGGCTCTAGGCACGTGGGCTTCAGTAGTTGTGGCTCATGGGCTCTAGAACACAGGCTCAGTAGTTGTGGCACACAGGCTTAGTTGCTCCGCAGCATGTGGGATCTTCCCAGACCAGGGCTCGAAACTGTGTCCCCTGCATTAGCAGGCGGATTCCTTTTTTTTTTTTTTTCCCAGCATCATGATTTAATTAAGGGAGCATATTCATTGTAGAGAATATATTGACGATTGTAAATGTGACTCCTCATTACAGCCTTAAAATTTTGGCAGGCGGATTCTTAACCACTGCGCCACCAGGGAAGTCCCGATGATCCTAAAATTAATATGGATACGTAAAAGACCCCAAATAGCCGAAACAATCTTGAAAAGGAAGAACAAAGTTGGAGGATTCACACTTCCCAATTTCAAAACTTACTACAAAGTTTCAGTAATCAAGACATCAAGACAGTGTGGTACTGGCATGAGGATAGCCATATAGATCAATGGAATAGAATTAAGAGTCTATGGTCAGTTGATTTTTAACAAGGATGCCAAGACCATTCAATGGGAGAAAGAACAGTCTTTTCAACAAAAGGTGGTGGGACAGTTGATTATCCGCAAGTGAAAGAATGAATTGGACTCTTACGTCACACCATATAAAAAAATTAACTCAAAATGAATCTAAGAGCTTAATATAACAGCTAAAATTATAAAACTCTTAAAAGAAAATATAGAAGTAAATCGTTATGACCTTGGATTAGGCAATGGTTTGCTAAATATGACAACTAAAGCACAAGCAACCAAAGAAAAAATAGATAAATGGGACTTCATTGAAATTAAAAACTTTTGCACAAAGAACATTATCAAGAAAATGAAAAGACAACCTACAGAACAGGAGACAATATTTGTCAATCCTATATCTGACAAAGGGCTTTTATCTAGAATATATAAAAAAACTCTTACAACTCAATAATAAAAAAAGACAAATAATCCAACTTAAAAATTGGGGTATTTTTAACCCAAAACAACCCAAAGGATCTGAATAGATATTTCTCCAAAGAAGACCTAGAAATGGCCAATAAGTACACGAAAAGATGCCTCCTGACATCATTACTCATCAGGGAAATGCAAATCAAGACTACAATGACATATCACTTTACAGTCACTAGGATGGCTATAATAATTTTATTTTTATCTTTTTAAAAATTTTTATTTATTTTTGGCTGCATTGGGTCTTCATTGCTGTGTGGAGGCTTTCTCTAGTTGCAGTGAGCAGAGGCTACTCTTCACTGCAGTGCGCAGGCTTCTCATTGCAGTGGCTTCTCTTGTTGCAGAGCACAGGCTCTAGGTGTGTGGGCTTCAGTTGTTGCAGCATGCAGGCTCAGTAGTTGTGGCACGTGGGCCCTGGAGCATGCCGGCTTCAGTAGTTGCAGCACATGGGCTCAGTGGCTGCAGTGCGCGGGCTCTAGGGCACGCAGGCTCAGTAGTTGTGGCTCACGGGCTTGGCTGCTCCATGGCATGTGGGATCTTCACAGAGCAGGGATCGAACCTGTGTTCCCTGCATTGGCAGGCAGATTCTTAACCACTGCACCACGAGGGGAGTCCCTAGGATGGCTATAATAATTTTTAAAGGGCAATAACAAATGTTGGCACAGCTGCAGAGAAATTGGAACCCTCATGCAATGCTGATCTGAACATAAAATTGTGTAACTGCCATGGAAAACAGTTTGGCAATTCATTAAAAAGTTAAACATAGAGTTACCATATGACCCAGCAATTCCACTCCTAGGTAAATACCTAAGAGAAATGAAAACATATGTCCACATAAAAATGTATATATGAATGTTCATAGCAGCATCATTCATAATAGCTAAAAAGTGGGAACAACCCAAATGTTCATCAACTAATAAATGGATAAACAAAATATGGTAAATCCACATAATGTAATATTATTTAGGCACAAAAAAGGAATGCATTACTGATTCATATCACAACATGGATGAACCTTGAAAAAATATGATTAAGTGAAAGCAGCCAGGCACAAAAAGCCAAATATTTTATGATTCTATTTATATAAAATGTAAAAAATTGGCATATTTATAGAGACAGAGAGTAAATTAGTTGCCAGGGATGGGGGAAAGGGAAAATAAAAAGTGACTGCTAACGGCAATGGGATTTCTTTTTAAGGTGATGAAAATATTCTGGAATTAGATCGTGACGGTGATCGCACAACTTTTTAAATATACTTAAAAAAAAAACCCAATGATTGTACACTCTAAAAAGGAGAATTTTATGGTATGTAAATACATCTCAATTAAAAATAAGAAGGCTGGACAAAACAGAATTAAATATTAGGGGACTTGAAGACAGGTCAATATATATAATCTACACTGAAGCACAGAGAGAAAAAAAGGTTTAAAAAAAAGAGAGAAAGAACAACTCATCTATAACATGTGAGATAGCAACAAGATAATACCCATAAAATTGGAGTTTCATAATGAGAAGAGAAATAGAATGGAAGAGAAAACACATTTAAATTCTTTTTTTTTTTTTGTGGCTGCAGAAGCAGCATGCCAGATCTTAGTTCCATGACCAGGGATCTAACCCATGCCCCCTACTGTGGAAGTGAGGAGTCTTAACCACTGGACCACCAGGGAAGTCCCTGAATTCTAATTAGAGAAGTTTTGCCTTAAAAAGTCTTAAATTTGATTAAAAATATATAGCAACACCCAATCTGGGAAGGTCACAAATTCCCAAAATGGATAAATACAAAGAAAATCACACCTGCATATATCATAGTCAAACTGCTGAAAACAAAAAATAAAGAACAAAAAAAATCTTAAAGCATCCAGAAAAAAAGGACACAGGGGAACAATTATAAGAATGTCAGCTGACTTCTCATCAGAAACAATAAAAGTCCAGAAGACATGAAATGATATTTGTAAAATGCTGGAAGAAAAAAGATTGTCAAAGTGGAATTTTATATTGAGTGAAATGTATTTTTAAAAGGAAGGTGAAATAAAGACATTTTCAGATAAGCAAAAGTTGAAAGAATTCACTGTCTACAAACTAACTGCAAGAAGTACTAAAGGAAGATCTTCAGGTGGAAAGAAAGTTTTATCAGATGGAAAATTGGATCTCCAGGGTGGAATAAAGAGTACTGGAAAAGGAATATATTGTTTAAAAATAAAACAATTATTTTTATTTTAAAAATTCTTTAAAATTCAGTTGTCTGTTTAAAGCAAATGGTAACAATATATTCTGGGGTTTATAAAATACTGTTCTTATGAAATATAGCACAGAAGATAGGATGAGGTGTAAATGGAATTATATCATTGTATACTATCCTATGTATGATGTGATATAATATTAATTCAGCATAGATTACAGTAAGGTATGGATGAATACTGTAATCCCTAGAGAAACCACTGAATAATAACATAAAGAAGTATAGGTAAAAAGCCAAAAGACTCCAAAGAAGATATATGAACAGCCAATAGGCACATGAGAAGATCTCAACATCCTTAACCATCAGGAAAAGGCAAATCAAAACCCCACTGAGGAAACTTGCTCAAGCCTTTTAGATAGCCTCATCCACCAGAGGGCAGATAGCAGAAGCAAGGAGACCTACAATCTTGCAGCCTGTGGAACAAAAACCACATTCACAGAAAGATAGACAAGATGAAAAGGCAGAAGGCTATGTACCAGATGAAGGAACAAGATAAAACCCCAGAAAAACAACTAAATGAAGTGGAGATAGGCAACCTTCCAGAAAAAGAATTCAGAATAATGATAGTGAAGATGATCCAGGACCTAGGAAAAAGAATGGAAGCAAAGATCAAGAAGATGCAAGAAATGTTTAACAAAGACCTGGAAGAATTAAAGAACAAACATCTAGAAGAATTGAAGAACAAACAAACAGAGATGAACAATACAATAACTGAATGAAAAATACACTAGAAGGAATGAACAGCAGAATAACTGAGGCAGAAGAACGGATAAGTGACCTGGACGACAGAATGGTGGAATTCACTGCTGCGGAACAGAATAAAGAAAAAAGAATGAAAAGAAATGAAGACAGCCTAAGAGACCTCTGTGACAACATTAAACACAACAACATTCGCATTATAGGGGTCCCAGAAGGACAAGAGAGAGAGAAAGGACCCGAGAAAATATTTGAAGAGATTATAGTCGAAAACTTCCCTAACATGGGAAAGGAAAGAGCCTCCTAGTCCAGGAAGCACAGAGAGTCCCAGGCAGGATAAATCCAAGGAGAAACATGCCGAGACACATAGTAATCAAATTGGCAAAAATTAAAGACAAATAAAAATTACTAAAAGCAACAAGGGAAAAACGACAAATAACATATAATGGAACTCCCATAAAGTTAACAGCTGATTTCTCAGCAGAAACTCTACAAGCCAGAAGGGGGTGGCATGACATATTTAAAGTGACAAAAGGGAAGAACCTACAACCAAGATTACTCTACCCGACCAGGATCTCATTCAGATTCAATGGAGAAATCAAAAGCTGTACAGATAAGCAAAAGCTAAGAGAATTCAGCACCTCCAAACCAGCTCTACAACAAATGCTAAAGGAACTTCTCTAAGTGGGAAACACAAGAGAAGAAAAGGACCTACAAAAAGAAATCCAAAACAATTAAGAAAATGGTCATGGGAACATACATATCGATAATTACCTTAAACGTGAATGGATTAAATGCTCCAACCAAAAGACACACGCTTGCTGAATGGATACAAAAACAAGACCCGTATATATGCTGTCTACAAGAGACCCACTTCAGACCTAGGGACACATACAGACTGAAAGTGAGGGGATGGAAAAAGATGCTCCATGTAAATGGAAATCAAAAGAAAGCTGGAGTAGCAATACTCATATCAGATAAAATAGACTTTCAAATAAAGAATGTTACAAGAGACAAGGAAAGACACTACATAATGATCAAGGGATCAATCCAAGAAGAAGATATAACAATTATACATATATATGCACCCAACATAGGAGCACCTCAATACATAAGGCAACTGCTAACAGCTATAAAAGAGGAAATTGACAGTAACACAATAATAGTGGGGGATTTTAACACCTCACTTACACCAATCGACAGATCATCCAAACATAAAATTAATAAGCTTTAAATGACACAATAGACCAGATAGATTTAATTGATATTTACAGGACATTCCACACAAAAACAACAGAATACACTTTCTTCTCAAGTGCGCATGGAACATTCTCCAGGATAGATCACATCTTGGGTCACAAATCAAGCCTCAGTAAATTAAAGAAAATTGAAATCATATCAAGCATCTTTTCTGACCACAACGCTATGAGATTAGAAATGAATTACAGGAAAAAAAAAACGTAAAAAACACAAACACATGGAGGCTAAACAATACGTTACTAAATAACCAAGAGATCACTGAAGAAATCAAAAAATACCTAGAGACAAATCACAATGAAAACACGATGATCCAAAACCTATGGGATGCAGCAAAAGCAGTTCTAAGAGGGAAGGTTACAGCTATACAAGCCTACCTAAAGAAACAAGAAAAATCTCAAGTAAACAATCTAACCTTACACCTAAAGGGACTAGAGAAAGAAGAACAAACAAAACCCAAAGTTAGCAGAAGGAAAGAAATTATAAACATCACAGCAGAAATAAATGAAATAGAAACAAAGAAAAGAATAGCAAAGATCAATAAAACTAAAAGCTGGTTCTTTGAGAAGATAAACAAAATTGATAAACCATTAGCCAGACTCATCAAGAACAAGAGGGAGAGGACTCAAATCAATAAAATTCGAAATGAAAAAGGAGAAGTTACAACAGACACTACAGAAATACAAAGCATCCGAAGAGACTACTACAAGCAACTCTATGCCAATAAAATGGACAACCTGGAAGAAATGGACAAATTCTTAGAAAGGTATAACCTTCCGAGATTGAACCAGGAAGAAATAGAAAATATGAACAGACTAATCACAAGTAATGAAATTGAAACTGATTAAAAATCTTTCAACAAATGAAAGTCCAGGACCAGATGGCTTCACAGGTGAATTCTATCAAACATTGACAGAAGAGCTAACACCCATCCTTCTCAAGCTCTTCCAAAAAATTGCAGAGGAAGGAACACCCTCATACTCTTTCTATGAGGCCACCATCACCCTGATACCAAAACCAGACAAAGATACTACAAAAAAAGAAAATTGGAGACCAATATCACTGATGAATATAGATGCAAAAATCCTCAACAAAATACTAGCAAACAGAATCCAGCAACACATTAAAAGGATCATGCACCATAATCAAGCGGGATTTATCCCAGGGATGTGAGGATTTTTCAATATATGCAAATCAATCAATGTGATACACCATATTAACCAGTTGAATAATAAAAACCATATGATCATCTCAATAGACGCAGAAAAAGCTTTTGACAAAATTCAACACCCAGTTATGACAAAAAGTTTCCAGAAAGTGGGCATAGAGGGAACCTACCTCAACATAATAAAGGCCATATATGACAAACCCACAGCAAACATCATTCTCAATGGTGAAAAACTGAAAGCATTTCCTCTAAGATCAGGAACAAGACAAGGACATCCACTCTCACCACTCTTATTCAACATAGTTTTGGAAGTCCTAGCCACGACAATCAGAGAAGAAAAAGAAATACAAATTGTAAAAGAAGAAGTAACACTGTCACTGTTTGCAGATGACATGATACTATACATAGAGAATCCTAAAGATGCCACCAGAAAACTACTAGAGCTAATCAATGAATTTGGTAAAGTTGCAGGACACAAAATTAATGCACAGAAATCTCTTGCATTCCTATACACTAATGATGAAAAATCTGAAAGAGAAATTAAGGAAACACTCCCATTTACCATTGCAATAAAAAGAATAAAATACCTAGGAATAAACCTACCTAGGGAGACAAAAGACATGTATGTGGAAAACTATAAGTCACTGATGAAAGAAATTAAAGATGATACCAACAGATGGAGAGATATACCATGTTCTTGGATTGGAAGAATCAATATTGTGAAAGTGACTCTACTACCCAAAGCAATCTACAGATTTAATGTAATCCCTATCAAATTACCAATGGCATTTTTTACAGAACTAGAACAAAAAATCTTAAAATTTGTATGGAGACACAAATGACCCCGAATAGCCAAAGCAGTCTTGAGGGAAAAAAACGGAGCTGGAGGAATCAGGCTCCCTGACTTCAGACTATACTACAAAGCTACAGTCATCAAGACAATATAGTACTGGCACCAAAAAAGAGATATAGATCAATGGAACAGGTTAGAAAGCCCAGAGATAAACCCACGCATGTATGGTCAACTAATCTATGACAAAGGAGGCAAGGATATACAATGGAGAAAAGACAGTCTCTTTAATAACTGGTGCTAGGAAAACTGGACAGCTACATGTAAAAGAATGAAATTAGAACACTCCCTAACACCATACACAAAAATAAACTCAAAATGGATTAGAGATCTAAATGTAAGACCGTACAGTATAAAACTCTTAGAGGAAAACATAGGAAGAACACACTTTGACATAAATCACAGCAAGATCTTTTTTGATCCACCTCCTAGAGTAATGGAAATAAAAACAAAAATAAACAAATGGAACCTACTGAAACTTAAAAGCTTTTGCAAAGCAAAGGAAACCATAAACAAGACAAAAAGACAACCCTCAGAAAAAGAGAAAATGTTTACAATGAATCAACGGACAAAGGATTAATCTCCAAAATACATAAAGAGCTCATGCAGTTCAATATTAAAAAAACAAACAACCCAATCAAAAAGTGGGCAGAAGACGTAAATAGACATTTCTCCAAAGAAGACATACAGATGGCCAAGAAGCACATGAAAAGCTGCTCAACATCACTAATTATTAGAGAAATGCAAATCAAAACTACAATGAGGTATCACCTCGCACCAGTTAGAATGGGCATCATCAGGAAATCTACAAACAACAAATGCTGGAGAGGCTGTGAAGAAAAGGGAACCCTCTTGCACTGTTGGTGGGAATGTAAATTGACACAGCCACTATGGAGAATAGTATGGAGGTTCCTTTAAAAACTAAAAATAGAATTACCATATGACCCAGCAATCCCTCTACTGAGCATATACCCAGAGAAAACCATAATTCAAAAAGACACATGCACCCCAATGTTCATTGCAGCACTATTTACTATAGCCAGGTCATGGAAGCAACCTAAAGGCCCAGCGACAGACGAATGGATAAAGAAGAAGTGGTACATATATACAATGGAATATTACTCAGCCATAAAAAGGAACGAAATTGGGTCATTTGTAGAGATGTGGATGGATCTAGAGACTGTCATACAGAGTGAAGTAAGCCAGAAAGAGAAAAACAAATATCGTATATTAATGCATATATGTGGAACCTAGAAAAATGGTACAGATCAACTGGTTTGCTGGACAGAAATTGAGACAAAGATGTAGAGAACAAACGTATGGACACCAAGGGGGAAAAGCGGCGGGGGTGGTGGTGGTGCTGTGATGAATTGGGAGATTGGGATTGACATATATATGCTAATATGTATTAAATGGATAACTAATAAGAACCTGCTGTATAAAGAAATAAATTAAATTAAAAAAAACTCATTGAGATACCATTTCACACTCACTAGGATGGCTATAAGAAAAAAAAACCAGATAATAACAAATATTGGTGAGTATGTGGAAAATTGGAACCCTTATATATTGCAGGTAATGTAAAATGGGTCACTTTGGAAAACAATCTGGCAGTTTTTGAAAAATTTAAACAATGGGTTACCATATGACCTAACACTTAAAATCCTAGGTATATGCCCAAGAGAAATGAAAACATATATACATACAAAAACTTATACACAAATGTTCATAGCAGTATTATTCATTATAGTCCAAAAGTGGAAACAACTTAGTGTCCATCAACTGAAGAACGGATAAATAAAATTTGGCTTATCCATACAATGGAATATTATTTCACCATAAAACAGAATGAAGTACTGGGCTTCCCTGGTGGCACAGTGGTTAAGAATCCACCTGCCAATGCAGGGGACATGGGTTCGAGTCGTGGTCCAGGAAGATCTCCCATGCCATGGAACAACTAAGCCCGTGTGCCAAAACTACTGAGCCTGTGCTCTAGAGCCCACAGGCCACAACTACTGAAGCCCGTGCACCTAGAACCCATGCTATGCAATAAGAGAAGCCACCGCAATGAGAAGCCTGTGCACTGCAACGAAGAGTAGCCCCTGCTCTCCGCAACTAGAGAAAGCCCACGTGCAGCAATGAAGACCCAACACAGCCAAAAATAAATAAATAAATAAGAGGGTTAACATAAATTATATATAAAAAAAGACAGAACTTTAAAAAAAAAAAAAAGAATGAAGTACTGATCCTTGCTACAACGTGGACGAATCTTGAAAACATTATGCTAAGTGAAAGAAGCCAGACACCCAGGGCCACAAATTGTATGATTCCATTTTTATGAAATGTCCAGTACAGGCAATTCTAGAGACAGAAAGTAGTTTAGTTGTTGACTAGGGCTAGAAGAAGGCTGGCAGCAGAGGGAAGGGAGCTAACTGGTATGTGGGTTTTTTGGGGGGAGTAATGAAAATGTTCTAAAATTTTTTGTGGTGATGGTTGCACAACTCTGTGAATATTCTAAAAACCATTGAATTGTATACAATTGACCCTTGAACAACACAAGGGTTAGGAACACTAATTCCTGCACAGTCAGAAATCCCCACAGAGATTTACATTTGGTCCTCTGTATCCATGGTTCCACACCCGTGGATTCAACCAACCAGGGATCATGAAAAATCTGCATATAAGTGGACCTGAAAAGTTCAAACCCGTGTCATTCAAGGGTCAACTGTACTTTAAATAGGTGAATTGTATGACATGTGAATTAGATATCAATAAAACTCTTATTTTTAGAAATACCAATGAAGAAGATAAAAATGGAATACTAAAAATACTCGATTAATCCAAAAGAAGGCAGAAAAGAAAGAACAAAGGAATAAAGAACACAGGGAATACATAGAAAACAAATAACAGGATGTTTAACTAAAACCCAACCATATCATAATTATATTAACTGTAAATGGACTAAATATCCTTATTAAAAGGTAGAAATTGACAGACTAGATATAAAAAAGCAGGACCTTTTAATTCTTCTTGAACTTTGTTCTGGGATGCAACTAAGTTACTTTTAAACAGTTTGGTCCTTTCAGGTCTTGCATTTATGATTCATTGGCTGGGTCTGCAGCCATGCTCAGTCCAAGGCTAATTTTTGCCTGCTCCTGTGGCATTCTACACAATGCTTGAGTACTCTGCCCAATGCCTGGTGAATTTAGAGTTTTCCAGTCTGGCCTTGTGTGTGAGTGCCAGGCACTGCTCCCTCTAATCCTTTTGGATGGTTCTTTCTCCAGTCTCAGGAAGTTTCCTCACACACATGTACTGACCAGTGTATCTGTTGAATACTGGAGTGGGATCCTCTGTAAATCTTCAGGGTTCTCTCTCTGTGCAGCTCTCCACTCTTTTGTAGTCTGTCCTATAAACTCTAGCTGCCTTGTCTCCAGACTCTCAGTTCCATCCTCTCATCTCAGGACATCTCTAGGTTCTACCAAAGTTCCCCCTACTTATTCCATGGCCTAGAAACTCTTTCAAGGCAGTAAGTTTGGGAAATCATAGGATTTACCTCATTTGTTTCCCAATCTCAAGGATCACTTTTTTTTTTGTCTTTTTAAAAAAAATATTTATTTATTTTCTTTGGCTGCACTAGGTCTTAGTTGTGGCACGTGGGATCTTTTAGTTGTGGCATGTGGGATTTTTAGTTGTGGCATGTGGAATCTTTTAGTTGTGGCATGTGGGATTTTTAGTTGTGGCATGTGGGATCTAGTTCCCTGACCAGGGATCAAACCTGGGCCCCCTGCATTGGGAGTATGGAGTCTTAGCCACTGGACCACCAGGGAAGTCCAGGATCACTGTTCTTTTTTGCTTGATGTACAGTGTCTTGAAAACTTGTTTCATGTATTTTGCCTGTTTCAGGTGAGGGGGTAAATCTGATCCCTGGTACTCTATCTTGGCTGGAGGTATAAGAAAGTTGGTGTGGCCATTTTAATATAAGAAAATGTAAACTTTAAGACAAGGAGTATTATCAGAGATAAAGATGTTATTTCTTAATGATAAGAGGATCTACTTTTCAAGAGAGATGGTGCTGAAATCTCCAATAATTGTGAATTTGACCAATTCTCCTGATAGTTCTGTCAATTTTTACTTTATGTATTTTGAAGCTCTATTGTTAGGTGCTATTATGGACTAAATGTTGTGTCTCCCCAAAATTTATGTGTTGAAGCCTTAATTCCCAAAGTGTTGGTATTTGGAGGTAGGGCATTTTGGTAATTAGGTTTAAATGAGGTCATGAGTGTGGGGTCCCCATGATGGGATTCGTGTTTTTATAAGAAGAGGAAGAAACTAGAACTCTCTCTCTACCATGTGAGGATATAGCGAGAAGGCTGGCTGTCTACAAGCCAGGAAGAGGGCTCTATTACTGTGATCTTGAACTTCCCAGCCACCAGAACTGTGAGAAATAAAGGTCTATTGTTTAAGCCACCCAGTCTGTGGTATTTTGCTATGGCAGCCCAAGCTGACTGATACAGGTGCATATACATATTACAAATTGTTGTGTCCTCTCAGTAATTGACAAAACAAGTGCAGTAAAAATAGTAAGGATACAGGAAATTTGAGTGTTATCAACCAATGTGACCTAATTGACATTTATATAACATTGATACAACTCCAGAGTACACTTTCTTTTCAAGTGCACAAGGAACATTTATCAAGGTAGACCATATGCTGGGCATTAAGACAAGTCTCAATGAATTCCAAAGGACTGAAACCATACAGAATATGTTCTGTGATCACCATAGAATTAAATTAGAAACAAATAAAAATACATTTTAAAAAACTAGAAAATCCCCAAACATTTGGATATTAAAGAACACCCTTTAAATCCAGAAGTCAATAAGAAATTACAAGGGATATTCAAAAATACTTTGAACTGAATGATAATGAACTTATACCAAAATTTGGGGGATGCAGCTAAAACAACACTTTGAAGGAAATTTATAGCTTTAAATGCTAATATTAGAAAAGAACAAAGTGTTAAAATCAATTATCTATGCTTCCACCTTAAAATGCTAAAAAAGAAGAGCAAATTAAACTCAAAGTAAGGAGGATAAAGGAGATAATAGAGATAAGAGTGGAAACAAATGAAAGAGAAACAGACAAATACAGAAAATCAATAAATCCAAAAATCAATAAAAAGAACAAATTATTGATACATGCAATAAAATGGATTGACTCAAAAGTATGTTAAGTGAAAGAAGCCAGATCAAAAGAGTAGGATTCCATATATCTGGGGTTCTAGACAGTGGCCCATTGATCAAATCTAGCCCAGTGCCCGTTTTTGTATAACCTTGAATTAAGAATGATTTTTACACTTTTAGAGGGTTGTAAAGGAGAAGAAGGAGGAGAAGCAGTAGTGACAGAAATTGTATGTGCCCTGCAAAGCCTAAAATGTTTACTATCTGTCCCTTTATAGAAAAGTTTTCCAATGTTTGATTGAGACAAACTAAGCTATGACAATAGAAATGAGAGTGGTATTTACCTTTTGGGTAAGATGGGAGGATGACTGGAACAGGGCACGAGCAAACGCTCTTATGTAATGGAAATGTTTACTATTTTGATTGTGATGATTACGTGGATGTATATTCTTGTCAAAACTCATTAAAATCTGAGCATTTTATCGTACATAAATTTTTACCTTATTTGAAGAACCAGGAGATCTTCTTCCCCCACGAGTTGCATTCACTGATTAAAATAAAAAAGCATCTTTAAAAATATGTTTAACTTCCCCCCTCATATCTTTCCTTCTAAGTGGGATTGATATTTTGAATAAAGAGTTTTGTTCTAGAGGTCTTCTTTGATATTTTTAGCTTGGCTGAGAGCTAATCAAATAAAAAACAGTGTTTATAGAGCTTTAGAAGTTATTGTTTCCTTGGGAATATGCTTCCCAAGTAACAATTTAACATAACTGAAAATACAAATTTATGCTGTGAAAACTGCAACAGATGTTCTCTTTCTAATGTTTGCCTGTCTATATGTGATTGGGGCTGAGCAGTGTATTCTCTCCACTTACATGAAAAAACATGCGGCAAATTATTTTGCAGCATCTTCTGTTTTCCATCCTTTGGTATGAATTTAGCTGATAGAAAGTTGTCTTGGTCTTTATTTTCTTTACTTTTATTTTTTTTGAATTTTATTTTTTAATACAGCAGGTTCATATTAGTTATCTATTTTATACATATTAGTGTATATATGTCAATACCAATCTCCCAATTCATCCCATCACCACGACCCGCCACCCACCCCCCACTTTCCCCCCTTGGTGTCCATACATTTGTTCTCTACAGCTGTGTCTCTATTTCTGCCTTGCAAACTGGTTCATCTGTACCATTTTTCTAGATTCCACATATATGTGTTAATATACAATATTTGTTTTTCTCTTTCTGGCTTACTTCAATCTGTATGACAGTCTCTAGGTCCATCCACGTCTCTACAAATGACCCAATTTCGTTCCTTTTTATGGCTGAGTAATATTCCATTGTATATATGCACCACATCTTCTTTACCCATTCGTCTGTCGATGGGCATTTAGGTTGCTTCCATGTCCTGGCTGTTGTAAATAGTGCTCCAATGAACATTGGGGTGCATATGTCTTTTTGAATTATGGTTTTCTCTGGCTATATGCCCAGTAGTGGGATTGCTGGGTTGTATGGTAGTTCTATTTTTAGTTTTTTAAGGAACCTCCATACTGTTCTCCACAGTGGCTGTATCAATTTAAACTCCCACCAACAGTGCAAGAGGGTTCCCTTTTCTCCACAACCTCTCCGGCATTTGTTGTCTGTAGATTTTCTGAAGATGGCTATTCTGACTGGTGTGAGGTGATACCTCATTGTAGTTTTGATTTGCACTTCACTCCACTGGGTGGACTTCTGTGGTATAATTGTTTTCCAGTTTGTGAGTCACCCACCCAGCAGTTATGGGATTTGATTTTATTGTGATTGCGCCCCTCCTACCATTTCATTGTGTCTTCTCCTTTGTCTTTGGATGTGGGGTACCTTTTTTCGTGAGTTCCAGTGTCTTCCTGTTGATGACTGTTCAGCAGTTAGTTGTGATTCTGGTGCTCTTGCAAGAGGGAGTGAGCACACGTCCTTCTACTCCCCCATTTTGAACGAATCTCAGGTTGTGTTGGTCTTTAAACTGATGATAATTCTATTCCAGTATGATTTATAGTTTTGAGAGTCCAAGTTATGAATTCCTTCTTTGTTAAAATTTGTGATTTTTTTAAAATGCAAAATGTTGTTAATCTGCATTTCCTTATCTGTATACCAGAAGACCTAGCTCCCTTTTCCCTCTAATCAAATGATGAAATTGTATTGTTAGAAAAAACTTTGTTGGGCTTCCCTGGTGGCGCAGTCATTAAGAATCTGCCTGCCAATGCAGGGGACACAGGTTTGAGCTCTGATCTGGGAAGATCCCACATGCCGTGGAGCAACTAAGCCCGTGCACCACAATTACTGAGCCTGCACTCTAGAGCCTGTGAGCCACAACTACTGAGCCCATGTGCCACAATTACTGAAGCCTGCATGCCTAGAGCCCATGCTCTGCAACAAGAGAAGCCAGGTCAATGAGAAGCCCACGCACCTCAACGAAGAGTAGCCCCCGCTGCCACAACTAGAGAATGCCTGCATGCATCAGCGAAGACCCAATGCAGCCAAAAATAGATAAAATAAAATAAATAAATTTATTTTAAAAAAGGGAAAAGAACCAAAAAACTTTGTTATATAGATTTTGGGTTTATTCATGAAGAAATACATAGGAGTAAAAAACCCAGAGCCACTAAAGGAGCCAATAGTATTACAGTTTTTTATTTTAGGAATATTTCACTTAAAAGTAGGTTTCTATGACTCTTTTAGATATCCAGCTGGCAATAAGCAACAGAAAATAGGGAAGAAATATTGTTTTAAAAGTTGATTTACAGATACCATTTCTGAAGAAAAAGGAGGAACAGTAAAAATGGTGGCAGAGTTCTTAGACCTCTGCCTCACACCACGTATAAAATTAAATTCCAGATGGGTAAACATATAAATAGTCTATTTCTAGCAATAGCTGTCTGGAGAAACCTCCTAGTATAGAGCACTTAAAATGCTGGATGAAATACAAAAAAGCATCTTTCTTTTTAAAGGCATGGCGATGTCAGAAAATAAAGGGAAATTGTCAGAGACAAGAAGAAAGCTCCATTCCAGAAAAATTCCAGCTGGAGCTGGTATTTGCCTGGTGACATCTGCCAATCCCTGATGGCCTAGCAAAATGCAGAGGATAGGGGTTGAAGCCTAAGAGGGCAGGGAGTTTGGACTGAAAACACATAAAGCTGTAATTCCCTGAGGGTGAACTAGAAAAGTGATTGAACTGAAAAAAAAAAAAAATGTTGCCAACAGAAAAAAGGCAATGTGGATACCTGTCTCCAAACCTGGGGCTGTGCTCACTTGGAAGTGATGTCTCACAAGTGTGCATCAAAAAAAACCCTCAAGCCCCAAACTTAGTTAAAGTGATTCTGGGTTTGCAGTGCACTTAACTACCTGGCAGAAGCAACAATGGGAGATTTTTCCACAGAGGAACACATTTTCACCCAGGCCTCAATTCCCACATATATATTTTCAAAGAACATGAGTTCACACACATTTAAAAAATCCTCAAACATAGGAGGTACTAAGACACTCCCTGTGTGAATCAGCAGAAACAACACCTAGCAGAATCAGACCTGTATATATGATAGCTACTAGAATGATCAGGTACAGAATATAAAAGACACATTTAATACGCTTAAGGAAATACAAAAGACATCAAAAGTTTGGCAAAGGAGAAAGTGACCATCAAGAGGAATTATGCAGAGTTGAAAACAAACCAAATAGAACTTCTGGAAATTAAAAATAAAATGGGAAAAAATAAAAAAAGGGAAATCATACTCAGGTGGAAGGAGAAGATACATCTAGGAAACTACCCAGAATGCATTAATAAGAAATGAAGGTAGCGAAAATGTGAAGGATTAAGAGATAAGGAGGAGTGAATGAAAAGGCCTACCATAAACGTAATAGGAATTCCAGAAAGAAGGGGAGCTGCAATATTCAGAGATTGTCGCTGAGAATTTCCAAAACAGATAAGAGGTGTCAATTATCAGTATGAGATTCAAAAAGACGAACAATTCTCAAAGAGGATAAATAAAAAGAAATATACATCTGTATAAGATGAAGAAAGAGCAAAAACAGATCATTACAAGGGGACAAGAATTAGACTGAAAGCTGTCTTTTCAACAGCCACAGTGGAACTCAGAAGATGGGAGGATACAATCTGCAAAGTGCTGGGAGAAAGTAATTGTTTAATTATATGCTCAGCAAAATTTTCTTTCAAAAGAGAGGGCAAAATAAAGGTATTTCTGGACAAATAAAAACAGAGGAATTTACCTTCAATTGACTAAAGAAGATGCTAAAGGTTAAGCACCTTTAGATGAAATACTCATCTTCAGTAGTCATGAGCGAAATGTAAGTTAAAGCCTCAATGATACTACTACATACCCACTAGAAGGGCTACAATTTAAAGAGACTGACTACATCAAGTGTTGCTGAGAAAATGGAGCAACGAGACGCTCATTCACTGCTGATGGAAACTCTAGAATATGCAAGCTAATCTTTAGTGACAGAGAAACAGATTAGTGTTTGCCTAGGGATGAGGCAGGGGTAAGTAGGGGTGGGAGGAAGTGATCACCAAGGGTCATGAGGAAACGTTTGTGGGGGATGGGTAGTTCACTATCTTGATTGTGGTGATGGTGATGTCAGAACTTATCAAACTGTACACTTTAAATTTATACAGTTTATTGCATGCCAATTATACCTCAATAAAAATGTAAAAAAAGGTAAGAAAGGATGGGAGGGAGCAAGGAAGGAAGGAAAGAAGGAAGAAAAGGAAGGAAGGAGGGAAGAAGGGAAAAGAAAAACTGAATTCAGTGGTGTGCTGGAGCCTGCAAAATTCGACCGTCTCTTCCTACGTCCACATTCAGTGATGTTACACTGGTAGATTGAAACAGTCTGTGGTGGGAGTACACTTATTGACTACAAATCAGGGATCCCCTCACCCCCACTTTACTGCTTACCACTGGATGTACATTGGCAGAAGGAAATCAATCCTAGAAATGCCTTGAATGCAAGAAAAAAATTGTGAGCAAAGAACATGAAAAACATGTGAATAAATTAAAAAATAAAACGTTGTAAAAATTTGTTAATAATATCTAATTCATGGGGTTAAAGATAACGAGGTAGATCTAACATACAGAACAACAAGGACAACAATAGCACATAGGTCTGAAATAGGGTGACTGGAGTTCAAATATCACAAGATCCATGAATTGATTGGGAGGATGATATAGATACTAACTGTAGACTTTTAAAGTTAAATATAAATGTTAAAATGTTTAGAGTAACTACTAAAAGCATATAAATGAAGTGTATACTTTCAAAACTAGTAGAGGAAAAAAATCCAAAAGAAGTGGTGTGCTGGAGACATCCTGTACTGGCTCCTGAGAGCCAACTGTTAAGTTTTCAGGAATTATGTGAACCAGTTGTTAACCATAGCTATGATTAGATGTTAAAATAGATAACTTACAATTAAATATACAAAGTTTATTAATAACAGAGGTAATAAATACTCAAAATTCATCACGTCATAATTATTTTACTATTACCTGTGCTCTTGAAGTTATTCACATCTCTTCCATCTGTCTGGAGGAAATACTATGTGTGCTATTGCTCATTTTTTTCAAACTCTATATTTAGTGATGTCATGTTGGTAGCTTGAAAGGAGCCATGATAGGAGTGATTACACCCAGAAATCAGGAAACAATACAAATCAGGGCTTGGTTTATTGTTTTGTTGATAATCCAGACTCAAGAAAGTGATGAAGAAAAATGTTAACACAGGTTAAACTTAAAAGTATGTTGTGTCTGCAGCCATTATATCGGGAATAGCACAAAATATTGAGGGAATAGCCTTTTTTTTTTTTTTTTTTTTTTAGTTCACTTTAATTTTTTTTATTTTTAATTTTTATTTATTTATTTATGGCTGTTGTTGGGTCTTCGTTTCTGTGCGAGGGCTTTCTCTAATTGCGGCAAGCGGGGGCCACTCTTCATCGCGGTGCGCGGGCCTCTCACTATCGCGGCCTCTCTTGTTGCGGAGCACAGGCTCCAGACGCGCAGTCTCAGTAGTTGTGGCTCACGGGTCTAGTTGCTCCGCGGCATGTGGGATCTTCCCAGACCAGGGCTCGAACCCGTGTGCCCTGCATTGGCAGGCAGATTCTCAACCGCTGCGCCACCAGGGAAGCCCCTAGCCTTCTAATATTTGAAACTATTATCTAGTTTAGCAAAGAAGATGTTCTTATTAATGTCAATGAAAATATAAACCAACATTGATATCAGAACTATATTTAGAGAGCTGGTGGTTAAACTTTTTCCAGTACGCCACTGTAAGAAGGGGTAGATATATGCGGATATGTGTGTGCAGGTAGGAAGACAAAGTGAAAGCACAGATAAGAGTAGAAATTATTTCAACTATTTATATAATCACAATAAAGTAAAGGAGTAGTCAGCCTATATTAAGAAACAAAGAAAGCCCAATAAAATCCAGTTACACGTTATTCACAAGAGACACACCTAAAACATAAGGACAAAGAAAGGTTGGAAGTAATAAGATGGAAAAACATGTAACAAACACTAAGCAAAAGAAAGCTGGCATAGCTAGATTAATATCAAACAAAGCAGACTTTAAGGCAAAAAAACATACCAAGAATAAAAACAATCAGATAAAGATGATAAAATATTAAACACACTAGAGATAACATTTCTAAATATATATATATATAGATTTAGATAACATTTCTAAATATATATGCATTATATATATATATGACATAACTTTATATTAAGCAAAAATCAATAAAATTACAAGGAAGAATTGATAAATCCATTATAATTGTGGAAGATTTTTTTTTTTCAAAATAGACTTTATTTTTTAGAACAGATTTATCTTTACACAAAACTTGAAAAGATAATATGGAGATTTCTTATATACCCCCTCACCCAGTTTCCCTTGTTATTAACATATTAGTATGGTACATTTGTTATAATTAATGAACCAATATTGATACATTATTATTAAATAAAGTAGTTTATTCAAATTTCCTTAGTTTTTACCTAATATCCTTTTTCTGTTCCAGAATCCCGTCCAGGATACCACATTACATTTAGTTGTCATGTCTCCTTAGGCAGGCTCTTCTTGGTTGTGACAGTTTCTCAGACTTTCCCTGTTTTTCATGACCTTGACTATTTTGAGAAGTACCAGTCAAGTGTTTTGTAGGTTACTCCTTTACTGGAAATGATGTAATGTTTTCTCATGATTAGACTGGTAATGTATTTGAGAGGAAGCCCACAGAGGTAAAGTACCATTCTCACCATATCATATCCAGGGTACATACTATCAATGTGACTTATATAGCTGTTGATGTTGACCTTGATCACCTGGCTGAGTTAGTGTTTATCAGGTTTCTCCACTGTAAAATTACTCTTTTTCCTTCCCGTCAATGCTCTACTCTTTGGAATGAAGTCACCGTGTGCACCTCAAGCTAAAGGAATAAGGACGCAGACGTAGAGAATGGACTTGAGGACATGGGGAGGGGGAAGGGTAAGTTGGGACGAAGTGAGAGAGTGGCATGGACTTATATATACAAGCAAATGTAAAATACATAGCTAGTGGGAAGAAGCCACATAGCACAGGGAGATCAGCTCGGTGCTTTGTGACCACCTACAGGGGTGGGATAGGGAGGGTGGGAGGGAGACGCAAGAGGGAGGAGATATGGGGATATATGTATATGTATAGCTGATTCACTTTGTTATAAAGCAGTAACTAACACACCATTGTAAAGCAATTATAATCCAATAAAGATGTTTAAAAAAAAATAAAAGGGGCTTCCCTGGTGGCGCAGTGGTTGAGAATCTGCCTGCTAATGCAGGGGACACGGGTTCGAGCCCTGGTCTGGGAAGATCCCACATGCCGCGGAGCAACTAGGCCCGTGAGCCACAACTACTGAGCCTGCGCGTCTGGAGCCTGTGCTCTGCAACAAGAGAGGCCACAATAGTGAGAGGCCCGCGCACCGTGATGAAGAATGGCCCCCGCTTGCCGCAGCTAGAGAAAGCCCTCGCACAGAAACGAAGACCCAACACAGCCATAAATAAATAAATAATTAATTAAAAAATAAAAATAAAGGAATAAAGAATTATACTTCCCTTTTCTGAGGGCAGAGTATCTACATAAATTATTTAGAATTCTGCAAGGGAGATTTCTCTCTTCTCCTCCATCTATTTACTTATTCAATCATTTATATCAGTATGGACTCATGGAGATTTATTTTATACTTTGGGCTATAATATAATACTACTTAATTTGTTACTCATGTGGAAGATTTTCAACAGAAACTTATTAAAATTTTAAAGATTGAACATTCAGAAAATCAGTAAAGATATAGAAGATTTAAATAAGACAATTAATAGTTCGATCTTATGAACACAATTAAAACATTGCACCCAACAACTGGAGAATAAAAATATATAAAATATTTTGAAGCATACATGGGACATTTACAAAACTGATCATGTGCTAAATCATATATTAAATCAATAAATTTAAGAGAATTAACACCACTTAAACCACATTCTTTGACCATAATGCAATTACGTAAAAAGTTTTAAAATCCCATAAATTTGAAAATTTAAATGCATACTTCCAAATAATTGCTGGATCAAAGAAGAGATGAAAATGTAAATAAGGACATACTTAGATAAAAATACAAAATAAATACAACATATCAAAACTTGTAGGATGCTGCTAAAGAGAAATCTGGAGGGACATTTATAGATTTTATTCAGAAACTTGTAGAAGAAAAGCTAAAAATAAATGAGCTAACCGTCTAATTTAGAAATTAGAAAACAGAACAATAGAATAAGCCTAATGGAGAAGGAAGGAAATAATAAGGAAAAGAGCCAAAATTGCTGAAATAGAAAACAATGATACAACTGAGAAAATCAAGAAGGCCGAAATATTGTTCTCTAAAAACCATAATGAAAAGCAAGTTGGAGAACTCCACTACCTCATTTCAAGATCTTCAAAGATACTGTAATCAAGTCTGTGTGGTAATGGCAAAAGGACAGGCATATAGATCAATGGAACAGAATTGAGTCCAGAAATTGACTGACACTGTGGTAAACTTATTTTGTACAAAGATGCAAATGCAAATTTGGAGAAAGGATAATCTTTTCAATAAACAGTGCTGGAACTATGTTTTTTTTCTAACATCTTTACTGGAGTATAATTGCTTTACAATGGTGTGTTAGTTTCTGCTATATAACAAAGTGAATCAGCTATACGTATACATATATCCCCATATCCCTTCCCTCTTGTGTCTCCCTCCCACCCTCCCTATCCCACCCCTCCAGGTGGTCACAAAGCACAGAGCTGATCTCCATGTGCTATGCAGCTGCATCCCACTAGCTATCTACTTTACATTTGGTAGCGTATATAAGTCCATGCTACTCTCTCACTTCCTCCCAGCTTACCCTTTCCCTCCCCGGGTCCTCAAGTCCATTCACTATGACTGTGTCTTTATTCCTGTCCTGCCCCTAGGTTCTTCAGAACCTTTTTTTTTTTTTTTTTAGATTCCATATATATGTGTTAGCATACGGTATTTATTTTTCTCTTTCTGACTTACATCACTCTGTATGACAGTCTCTAGGTCTATCCAACTCACTACAAATAACTCCATTTCGTTTCTTTTTATGGCTGAGTAATATTCCATTGTATATATGTGCCACATCTTCTTTATCCATTCATCCGATGATGGACACTTAGGTTGCTTCCATGTCCTGGCTATTGTAAATAGAGCTGCAATGAACATTGGGGTACATGACTCTTTTTGAATTATGGTTTTCTCAGGGTATATGCCCAGTAGTGGGATTGCTGGGTCGTATGGTAGTTCTATTTTTAGTTTTTTAAGGAACCTCCATACTGTTCTCCATAGTGGCTGTATCAATTTACATTCCCAGTGCAAGAGTGTTCCCTTTTCTCCACACCCTCTTCAGCATTAATTGTTTGTAGATTTTTTGATCATGGCCATTCTGACTGGTGTGAGGTGATACCTCACTGTAGTTTTGATTTGCATTTCTCTAATGATTAGTGATGTTGAGCATCCTTTCATGTGTTTGCTGGCAATCTGTATATCTTCTCTGGAGAAATCTCTATGTAGGTCTTCTGCCCATTTTTTGATTGGGTTGTTTGTTTTTTTTAATATTGAGCTGCATGAGCTGCTTGTATATTTTGGAGATTAATCCTTTGTCAGTTGCTTCATTTGCAAATATTTTCTCCCATTCTGAGGGCTGTCTTTTCGTTTTGTTTATGGTTTCCTTTGCTGTGCAAAAGCTTTTAAGTTTCATTAGGTCCCGTTTGTTTATTTTTGTTTTTATTTCCATTTCTCTAGGAGGTGGGTCAAAAAGGATCTTGCTGTGATTTATGTCATAGAGTGTTCTACCTATGTTTTCCTCTAAGAGTTTACAGTGTCTGGCCTTAAATTTAGGTCTTTAATCCATTTTGAGTTTATTTTTGTGTATGGTATAAGGGAATGTTCTAATTTCATTCTTTTACATGTAGCTGGCCAGTTTTCCCAGCACCGCTTATTGAAGAGGGTGTCTTTTCTCCATTGTATATTCTTGCCTCCTTTATCAAAGATAAGATGACCATATGTGCGTGGGTTTATCTCTGGGCATTCTATCCTGTTCCATTGATCCATATTTCTGGTTTTGTGCCAGTACCATACTGTCTTGATTAATGTAGCTTTTTAGTATAGTCTTAAGTCAGGGCGCTTGATTCCTCCAGCTCCGTTTTTCATTCCCAAGATTGCTTTGGCTATTCGGGGTCTTCCGTGTTTCCATACAAATTGTGAAATTTTTTGTTCTAGTTCTGTGAAAAATGCCAGTGGTAGTTTGATAGTGATTGCATTGAATCTGTAGATTGCTTTGGGTAGTATAGTCATTTCACAATGTTGATTCTTCCAATCATGGTATATCTCTCCATCTGTTTGTACCATCTTTAATTTCTTTCATCACTGTCTTACAGTTTTCTGCATATGGGTCTTTTGTCTCCTTAGGTAGGTTTATTCCTAGGTATTTTATTCTTTTTGTTGCAATGGTAAATAGGAGTGTTTCCTTAATTTCTCTTTCAGATTTTTCATCACTAGTATATAGGAATGCAAGAGATTTCTGTGCATTAACGTTGTATCCTGCTACTTTACCAAACTCATTGATTAGCTCTAGTAGTTTTCTGGTAGCATCTTTAGGATTCTCTATGTATAGTATCAGGTCATCTGCAAACAGTGACAGTTTTACTTCCTCTTTTCCAATCTGTATTCCTTTTATTTTTCTCCTCTGATTGCCGTGGCTAGACTTCCAAAACTATCTTGAATAATAGTGGCAAGAGTGGGCAACCGTGTCTTGTTCCTGATCTTAGTGGAAAATGGTTTCAGTTTTTCACCATTGAGAACAATGCTGGCTGTGAGTTTCTCATATATGGCCCTTATTGTGTTGAGGTAAGTTCCCTTTATGCCTACTTTCTGGAGGGTTTTTGTCATAAATGGGTGTTGGATATTGTCAAAAGCTTTTTCTGCATCTATTGAGATGATCATATGGTTTTTATTCTTCAATTTGTTAATATGGTTTACACATTGATTGATTTGCATATATTGAAGAATTCTTGTATCCCTGGGATAAACCCCACTTGATCATGGTGTATGATTCTTTTAATGTGTTGTTGGATTCTGTTTGCTAGTATTTTGTGAGGATTTTTGCATCTATGTTCATCAGTGATATGGGCCTGTAGTATTCTTTTTTTGTGACATCTTTGTCTGGTTTTGGTACCAGGGCGATGGTGGTCTCATAGAATGAGTTTGGGAGTGTTCCTCCCTCTGCTATATTTTGGAAGAGTTTGAGAAGGATAGGTGTTAGCTCTTCTCTAAATGTTTGATAGAATTCACCTGTGAAGCCATCTGGTCCTGGGTTTTTGTTTGTTTGATTATTTTTAATCACAGTTTCAATTTCAGTGCTTGTGATTGGTCTGTTAAAATTTTCTGTTTCTTCCTGGTTCAGTCTCGGAAGGTTGTGCTTTTCTAAGAATTTGTCCATTTCTTCCAGATTGTCCATTTTATTGGCATATAGTTGCTTGTAGTAATATCTCATGATCCGTCGTATTTCTGCAGTGTCAGTTGTTACTTCTTTTTCATTTCTATTTCTATCTTCTCCCTTTTTTACTTCATGAGTCTGGATAATGGTTTATCAATTTTGTTTATCTTCTCAAAGAACCAGCTTTTAGTTTTATTGATCTTTGCTATCGTTTCCTTCATTTCTTTTTCATTTATTTCTGATCTGATCTTTATGATTTCTTTCCTCCTGCTAACTTTGGGATTTTTTTTGTTCCTCTTTCTCTAATTGCTTTAGGTGTAAGGTTAGGTTGTTTATTTGAGATGTTTCTTGTTTCTTGAGGTAGGATTGTAGTGCTATAAACTTCCCTCTTAGAACTGCTTTTGCTGCATCCCATAGGTTTTGGGTCGTCATGTTTTCATTGTCATTTGTTTCTAGGTATTTTGGATTTCCTCTTTCATTTCTTCAGTAATCTCTTGGTTGTTAAGTAGTGTATTGTTTAGCCTCCATGTGTTTGTAGTTTTTCCAGATTTTTTCTGTGATTGATATCTAGTCTTATAGCATTGCGGTCGGAAAAGATACTTTATACGATTTCAATTTTCTTAAATTTACTGAGGCTTGATTTGTGACCCAAGATATGATCTATCCAGGAGAATCTTCCATGAGCACTTGAGAAGAAAGTGTATTCTGTTGTTTTTGGATTGAATGCCCTATAAATATCAATTAAGTCCGTCTTGTTTAATGTGTTATTTAAAGCTTGTGTTTCCTTATTTATTTTCATTTTGGATGATCTGTCCATTGGTGAAAGTGGGGTGTTAACGTCCCCTACTATGACTGTGTTACTGTCGATTTCCCCTTTCATGGCTGTTAGCAATTGCCTTATGTATTGAGGTGCTCCTATGTTGGATGCATAAATATTTACAATTGTAATATCTTCTTCTTGGATTGATCCCTTGATCATTATGTAGTGTTCTTCTTTGTCTCTTGTAATAGTCTTTATTTTAAAGTCTATGTTGTCTGATATGAGAATTGCTACTCCAGCTTTCTTTTGATTTCCATTTGCATGGAATATCTTTTTCCATCCCCTCACTTTCAGTCTGTATGTGTCCCTAGGTCTGAAGTGGGTCTCTTGTAGACAGCATGTATACGGGTTTTCTTTTGTATCCATTCAGCCAGCTATGTCTTTTGTTTGGAGCATTTAATCCATTTACATTTAAGGTAGTTATCGATATGTATGTTCTTATTACCATTTTCTTAGTTGTTTTGGGTTTGTTATTGCAGGTCTTTTCTTTTTCCTGTGTTTCTTTCCTAGAGAAGTTCCTTTAGCATTTGTTGTTAAGCTGATTTGGTGGTGTTGAGTTTTCTTACCTTTTGCTTGTCTGTAAAGGTTTTAATTTCTCCATTGAATCTGAATGAGATCCTTGCTGGGTAGAGTTATCTTGGTTGTAGCTTTTTCCCTTTCATCGCTTTAAATATGTCCTGCCACACCCTTCTGGCGTGCAGAATTTCTGCTGATAGATCAACTGTTAATGTTATGGGGATTCCCTTGTATGTTATTTGTTGCTTTTCTCTTGCTGCTTTTACTATTTTTTCTTTGTATTTAATTTTTCATAGTTTGATTAATATGTGTCTTGGCGTGTTTCTCCTTGGATTTATCCTGTATGGAACCCTCTGCACTTCCTGGACTTGGTAGACTATTTCCTTTCCCATATTAGGGAAGTTTTCAACTATAATCTCTTCAAATATTTTCTCAGTCCCTTTCTTTTACTCTTCTTCTTCTGGGACCCCTAAAATTCGAATGTTGGTGTGTTTAATGTTGTCCCAGAGGTCTCTGAGACTGTCCTCAATTCTTTTCATTCTTTTTTCTTTATTCTGCTCTGCGGTAGTTATTTCCACTATTTTATCTTCCAGGTCACTTATGCATTCTTCTGCCTCAGTTATTCTGCTATTGATTCCTTCCAGAGAATTTTTAATTTCATTTATTGTGTTGTTCATCGTTGTTTGTTTGCTCTTTGGTTCTTCTAGGTCCTTGTTAAACGTTTCTTGTATTTTCTCCATTGTATTTCCAAGATTTTGGATCATCTTTACTATCATTACTCTGAATTCTTTTTCAGGTAGGCTGCCTATTTCCTCTTCACTTGTTTGCTCTGGTGGGTTTTTACCTTGCTCCTTCATCTGCTCTGTTTCTCTGTCTTCTCATTTTGCTTAACTTACTGTGTTTGGGGTCTCCTTTTTGCAGGCCGCAGGTTCATAGTTCCCATTGTTTTTGGTGTTGGCCCCCAGTGGGTAAGGTTGGTTCAGTGGGTTGTGTAGGCTTCCTGGTGGAGGGGACTAGAGGCTGTGTTCTGGTGGATGAGGCTGGATCTTGTCTTTCTGGTGGGCAGGACCACATCCGGTGGTGTGTTTTGGTGTGTCTGTGAACTTACGATTTTAGACAGCCTCTCTGCTAATGGGTAGGGTTGTGATCTTGTCTTGCTAGTTGTTTGGCATGAGGTGTCCAGCACTGTAGCTTGCTGGTCATTGAGTGGAGCTAGGTCTTAGCATTGAGATGGAGATCTCTGCGGGAGCTCTTGCCCATTGATATTACGTGGGGCCAGGAAGTCTCTGGTGGACCAATGTCCTGACCATGGCTCTCCCACCTCAGAGGCTCAGCCCTGACACCCGGCCAGAGCCCCAATACCCTGTCAGCCACACAGTGCTATAACTCTGTCCAGTGCAGTTTTTGCTTTGATAATTCCTATCCATATGAAAAATGAATTATGTCCCACAGGATTCCACTGGAGCTGCCACTCATGCAAGTCACAGGTCTCAAGCGATGCACTTTGGCAGGAATATCACTCAAGTGATACTGTGTTCTTCCTACTGCATCCTATCGGGGGGTGCACAATTTCAATTTGTTGCATTCCTTGTGATGTTAACTTTGTTTACTTGATTCATTTGATGAAGATGGTCTCTGCCAGATTTCTTAGCACTCAGAATCTGAGATCTGGTTGCTAAGCGGGCTCCTTGCTTTGGGATGTTGCCGTCCCCAGTCCCTCTCAGTGGATAAACCTGAGATGATGGTGGCTTGGATGAGGGTGGCAGAGATGGTAAGAAGTGGGGGATTCTGGGGAATTCCCTGACGGTCCAGCAGTTAAGACTCTGAGCTTTCAGTCCTGAGGGTGCAGGTTTGATCCCTGGTCAGCGAACTGGAGGCTCTTGGGAAGAACCTGCTTCTAAACTCATTCAGGTTATTGGCAGAATCCAGTTTCTTGTGGCTATGGCTCCGAGGTCCTGTTTCCTGGCTCAGTGCTGGAACAACTGAATGTTCATGCACAAAAACTGAGCCTTGGGGACTTCCCTGGTGGTACAGTGGTTAAGACTCTGTGCTCCCAATGCAGGGGGCCTGGGTTTGATCCCTGGTCAGGGAACTAGATCCCACATGCATGCCACAACTAAGGAGCCAGCGAGCCACAACTAAGGAGCTGGCGAGCCACAAATAAGGAGCTCACCTGCTGCAACTAAGACCTGGTGCAACGAAATAAATTTAAAAAAAAAAAACACAAAAACTGAACCTTGACCCACATTTTTCACTTAATACAAAAATTAACTCAAAATAGGCTAAAGGTAAAACCCAAAGTGATAAAACTTCTTGAAGAAAACATAAAAGAAAATCACTGTGTCTTTGGGGGGGCAAAGATTTTTTATATATGACACCCAAACCTTGATCCATTACAAAAAATATAAACTAGACTTCATTAAAATTAAAATTTTCTGCTCTGTGAAAGACACTGTTGAAAAATGAAAAGATAAGTCAGAGACTGTGAGAAAATATTTGCAAAACACATATCTGTCAAAGGATATGTATCCAGAATAAAGTTTTTAAATACCCAAAACTCAGTAATAAGAAAATATCTCAATTTAAAAATAGGCAAACATTTTTTTTAAACTGAATTTTGCGTTTTGCTTTTTTAAAAAAATTTTATTTATTTATTTATTTATTTTTGGCTGTGTTGGATCTTTGTTTCTGTGCGAGGGCTTTCTCTAGTTGTGGCGAGCGGGGGTCACTCTTCATCGCGGTGCACGGGCCTCTCACTGTCGCAGCCTCTCTTGTTGTGGAGCACAGGCTCCAGACACGCAGGCTCAGTAGTTGTGGCTCACGGGCCCAGTTGCTCTGCGGCATGTGGGATCTTCCCAGACCAGGGCTCGAACCCGTGTCCCCTGCATTGGCAGGCAGATTCTCAACCACTGCACCACCAGGGAAGCCCAAAAATAGGCAAACATTTTTAACAGACACTTTACCTCAAAAGATATATGGATAGGAAAAAAGCACATGAAAAGATTCTCAACATCATTTGATATTAGGGAAGTGCAAATTAAAATTACAACATGACACTGCTACACATCTATTAGAATGGCTAAGTATACAAAGGAACAAACGGAAACTGACAAAACCATGCACTGAAGAAGATATGGAGCAACTGGAACTCTCATACATTGCTGGTGGGAATGCAAAAATGATACAGCCACTTTGGGAAACAGTTTGAAAGTTCCTTATAAAGTTAAACATACACTCAACATGTGATCCAGTAATCACACTCCTAGGTATTTACCCATGAGAAATGAAAGCTTATGTTTTCACTAAAACCTGTATACAAATGTTTATAGCAGCTTTTCGTAATTGCATGAAACTGGAAGCTCAACTATCCATCAACTGGTGAATAAGCAAACGTCAATACATCCATACAATGTAATACTACTTAATACAACATAATATAGCAATGAAAATGAACTAGCAACATACATTAGCAAGAATGAATCTCAAAGATTAATGTTTAGAATAGAAAGCAAATCACAAAAGAAAAAAACCAATATGCTTTCACTTATATTGTATTAGAATTACAAGCCAAGCTAAACAATATATAGCACATATATATGTGATAAAACTATAAAGAAAAGCAACGAAATGATGAAGACCAATTTGGGATGGTGGTTACCTTTGGGTTCAGGGAGGAGGATGCCTTTGCATTTGAAGAGGGGCATATAAGAAACTTCAAAGGTTCTGTTGTTATTTTATTTCTTAACCTCACTATTAGTTTATGTTTTGTTATTTTAGAAAATTTACATATATGTTATACATACTCTTTTTAATGTATTATATATTTCATATTTAACAAAGATAAACATCTAACTGTAATAAAAGGCAGTGGAGAGTAGCTTGTGTTGGATTTTTCTGCACCTAATATGTCTTTATATCTTGGCCAACTCCTAAGATGGACATGCACACAGTAAGACTCCAAGAAACTTAGAAGAATAGAATAGCTGATAGAGTAAAAAGTTGAGCAGGGATTTCAGCAAATGCATTATGTTGGGAAGACAGAAGTTGGAGTTCAAGTCCTGCCAGGGTGAAAGGGTCTTGGTAAAAGCCTTAGGCTTTTAGTTGTGACTCTAGAAAAGCCATCCCTGGGGGTAAGGGCCACACATTAAGAGTAAGTTTCTTGACTTGGGAACAGGGCTCTGCTCCAGGGGTAAATCCAACCCTTGACAGGATTGAGGTATTTGGCCAATACTCTACCCTCTAGAAGAAAATTTAATCCTCATTGTAGAAAGACAACATCATCAAAGTCTTAACAATTTTTCATACACAGTGACTGGCATTCAATAAAAATTATGAAGCATGATTGAAACAGAACCAAATGCTTAAAAATCAAGAGAAAAATAGACCCATACATGATTCAGATATTGGAGTTACTAGACACGGACCCAAAAATAACTGTTATTAATATAGTCAACAACATACATAGTGTGTTTCACCAGAAACGTGGAATCTATAAGAAATGGTTAAATTAAATTCCAGAAATTCAATAGGTGGGTTTGATAGGTGACTAGACATGCAGATGATTTATAAACTGGAAGACAGTCTAGAAAACAATACATAGATTGAAACACTGAGAGATTCTTAAAAAGATTTTAAAAGAGGATCTTAAAGAACCCATAAGAGATAATATGAGATATAATGGAAAAGTCTAACACATGTATAGTAAGGTTTCCAGAAGGAGAAGAGTGAGACAGAAGCAAATGGGACAGGCATAAAACCACAAATTCAAGAGGCTCTGAAGATTCTAAATAAGATAAATACAAATAAAGCCATGCTCAGGCATATTAGAGTCAAACTGATGAAAACCAAAGGCAGAAAATATCTTTAAAATGGCTAGAGAGGGAAAAACACATTACCTTCATAGAAGCAACATTAAGAATGATAGCTGGCTCTTCAACAAAAACAATGGATGCCATAAGACAATGGAATGCCTGCCAATCTAGCATCTATACCCAGTGTAAATATACTTCAAAAAGGAAAATGAAATAAAGTTGTTTTCCAACAAATAAAAGCTGAGAGAATTTGTCACCATCAGACCCACATTAAAAACTATTAAAAGGGTGGGACAAGGAGAGAGACCTTCAAGATGGTGGAAGAGTAAGATGTGGAGATCACCTTCCTCCCCACAAATACATCAGAAACACATCTACATGTGGAACAACTCCTACAGAACACCTACTGAACGCTGGCAGAAGACCTCAGACTTCCCAAAAGGCAAGAAACTCCCCACGTACCTGGGTAGGGCAAAAGAAAAAAGAAAAAACAGACAAAAGAATAGGGATGGGACCTGCACCACTGGGAGGGAGCTGTGAAGGAGGAAAAGTTTCCCCACACTAGGAAGCCACTTCACTGGCAGAGATGGGGGGTGGCTGGGGGGAAGCTTCGGGGCCCTGGAGGAGAGCGCAGCAATAGGGGTGCAGAGGGCAAAGCGGAGAGATTCCCGCACAGAGGATTGGTGCCGACCAGCACTCACAAGCCTGAGAGGCTTGTCTGCTCACCCGCCAGGGTGGGTGGGGCCTGGGCGCTGAGGCTTGGGCTTCGGAGGTCAGATCCCAGGGAGAGGACTGGGGTTGGCTGCGTGAACACAGCCTGAAGGGGCTAGTGCGCCAAGCTAGCCGGGAGGGAGTCCGGGAAAAAGTCTGGACCTGTCTAAGAGTCAAGAGATCATTGTTTCAGGGTGTGGGAGGAGAGGGGATTCAGAGCACCACCTAAACGAGCTCCAGAGATGGGTGTGAGCCGCGGTTATCAGCGCTGACAGCAGAGATAGGCATGAAACGCTAAGGCTGCTGCTGCAGCCACCAAGAAGCCTGTGCGCAAGCACAGGTCATTATCCACGCCTCCCCTCCCAGGAGCTTGCGCAGCCAGCCACTGCCAGGGTCCCGTGATCCAGGGACAACTTCCCCGGGAGAACACACGGCGCACCTCAGGCTGGTGCAAGGTCATGCTGGCCTCTGCCGCCGCAGGCTCGTCCTGCACTACGCACTACGTATCCCTACCTCCCCCCCGGCCTGAGTGAGCCAGAGCGCCCTAATCAGCTGCTACTTTAACCCCATCCTCTCTGAGCGAAGAACAGCCACCCTCAGGCGACCTACATGCAGAGGCGGGGCCAAATCCAAAGCTGAACCTCAGGAGCTGTGCGAACAAAGAAGAGAAAGGGAAATCTCTCCCAGCAGCCTCAGGAGCAGCAGATTAAATTTCCACAATCAACTTGATGTACCTTGCATCTGTGGAATACCTGAGTAGACAATGAATCATCCCAAAATTAACGCAGTGGACTTTGGGAGCAACAATATATATATATATTTTTCCTTTTTCTCTTTTTGTGAGTATGATTTTTGTCTGTAAAGCTTTGCTTTTACCATTTATCCTAGGGTTCTGTCTGTCCGCTTTTTTTTTTTTTTGCATAGTTTTTAGAGCTGGTTCTCATTGGTGGATTTGTTTTTTGGTTTGGTTGCTCTCATCTTTCTTTCTTTCTTTTCTTCTTTTTTTAAATTACTTTTTAATTTTTTTATTTTTAATAATTATTTTTTATTTTAATAACTTTATTTTATTTTATTGTTGTCTTTCTTTCTTTCTTTTTTTTCTCCCTTTTCTTCTGAGCTGTGTGGCTGACAGGGTCTTGGTGCTCCGGCCGGGTGTCAGGCCTGTGCCTCTGAGGTGGGAGAGCCGAGTTCAGGACATTGGTCCACCAGAGACCTCCAGGCTCCACATAATATCAAACGGTGAAAGCTCTCCCAGAGATCTCCATCTCAATGCTAAGACCCAGCTCCACTCAACGACCAGCAAGCTACAGTGCTGGACACCCTATGCCAAACAACTAGCAAGACAGGAACACAACCCCACTCATTAGCAGAGAGGCTGCATAAAATCATAATAAGGTCACAGACACCCCGAAACACACCACCAGATGCAGTCCTGCCCACCAGAAAGACAAGATCCAGCCTCATCCACCAGAACACAGCCTCTAGTCCCCTCCACCAGGAAGCCTACACAACCCACTGAACCAACCTTACCCACTGGGGGCCAACACCAAAAACAACGGGAACTATGAACCTGCGGCCTGCAAAAAGGAGACCCCAAACACAGTAAGTTAAGCAAAATGAGAAGACAGAGAAACACAGAGCAGATGAAGGAGCAAGGTAAAAACCCACCAGAGCAAACAAGTGAAGAGGAAATAGGCAGCCTACCTGAAAAAGAATTCAGAGTAATGATAGTAAAGATGATCCAAAATCTTGGAAATACAATGGAGAAAATACAAGAAACGTTTAACAAGGACCTAGAAGAACCAAAGAGCAAACAAACAACGATGAACAACACAATAAATGAAATTAAAAATTCTCTAGAAGGAATCAATAGCAGAATAACTGAGGCAGAAGAATGCATAAGTGACCTGGAAGATAAAATAGTGGAAATAACTACCGCACAGCAGAATAAAGAAAAAGGAATGAAAAGAATTGAGGACAGTCTCAGAGACCTCTGGGACAACACTAAACACACCAACATTCGAATTATAGGGATCCCAGAAGAAGAAGAGAAAAAGAAAGGGACTGAGAAAATATTTGAAGAGATTATAGTTGAAAACTTCCCTAATATGGGAAAGGAAATAGTTAATCAAGTCTAGGAAGTGCAGAGAGAGCCATACAGGATAAATCCAAGGAGAACCATGCCAAGACACATATTAATCAAACTATGAAAAATTAAATACAAAGAAAAAATATTAAAAGAAGCAAGAGAAAAACAACAAATAACATACAAGGGAATCCCCATAAGGTTAACAGCTGATCTTTCAGCAGAAACTCTGTAAGCCAGAAGGGTGTGGCAGGACATATTTAAAGTGATGAAAGGGAAAAACCTACAACCAAGATTACTCTACCCAGCAAGGATCTCATTCAGATTTGACGGAGAAATTAAAACCTTTATAGACAAGCAAAAGCTAAGAGAATTCAGCACCACCAAGCCAGCTTTACAACAAATGCTAAAGGAACTTCTCTAGGCAGGAAACATAGGAGAAGTAAAAGACCTACAATAGCAAACCCAAAACAATTAAGAAAATGGTAATAGGAACATACATATCGATAGTTACCTTAAATGTAAATGGATTAAATGCTCCAACCAAAAGACATAGCTGGCTGAATGGATACAAAAACAAGACCCATATATATGCTGTCTACAAGAGACCCACTTCAGACCTAGGGACACATACAGACTGAAAGTGAGGGGTTGGAAAAAGATATTCCATGCAAATGGAAATCAAAAGAAAGCTGGAGTAGCAATTCTCATATCAGACAACATAGACTTTAAAATAAAGACTATTACAAGAGACAAAGAAGAACACTACATAATGATCAAGGGATCAATCCAAGAAGAAGATATTACAATTGTAAATATTTATGCATCCAACATAGGAGCACCTCAATACATAAGGCAATTGCTAACAGCCATGAAAGAGGAAATCGACAGTAACACAGTCATAGTAGGGGACGTTAACACCCCACTTTCACCAATGGACAGATCATCCAAAATGAAAATAAATAAGGAAACACAAGCTTTAAATAACACATTAAACAAGACGGACTTAATTGATATTTATAGGGCATTCAATCCAAAAACAACAGAATACACTTTCTTCTCAAGTGCTCATGGAACATTCTCCTGGATAGATCATATCTTGGGTCACAAATCAAGCCTTGGTAAATTTAAGAAAATTGAAATCGTATCAAGTATCTTTTCTGAACACAACGCTATGAGACTAGCTATCAGTTACAGGAAAAAGTCTGTAAAAAATACAAACACATGGAGGCTAAACAATACATTACTTAATAACCAAGAGGTCACTAAGGAAATCAAAGAGGAAATAATAAAATACTTAGAAACAAATGATCATGAAAACACGAGGACCCAAAACCTATGGGATGCAGCAAAAGCAGTTCTAAGGGGGAAGTTTATAGCAGTACAATCCTACCTCAAGAAACAAGAAACATCTCAAATAAACAACCTAACGTTACACCTAAAGCAATTAGAGAAAGAAGAGCAAAAAAACCCCAAAGTTAGCAGAAGGAAAGAAATCATAAAGTTCAGGTCAGAAATAAATGAAAAAGAAATGAAAGAAACAATAGCAAAGATCAATAAAACTAAAAGCTGGCTCTTTGAGAAGATAAACAAAATTTATAAACCATTATCCAGACTTATGAAGAAAAAAAGGGAGAAGACTCAAATCAATAGAATTAGAAATGAAAAAAGGAGAAGTAACAACTGACACTGCAGAAATATGAGGGATCATGAGATATTACTACAAGCAACTATATGCCAATAAAATGGAAAACCTGGAAGAAATGAACAAATTCTTAGAAAAGCACAACCTTCTGCAACTGAACCAGGAAGAAATAGAAAATATAAACAGACCAATCACAAGTACTGAAAGTGAAACTCTGATTAAAAGTCTTCCAACAGGGGCTTCCCTGGTGGTGCAGTAGTTAAGAATCCGCCTGCCAATGCAGGGGACATGGGTTCAAGCCCTGGTCCCGGAAGATCCCACATACCGTGGAGCAGCTAAGCCCATGCATCACAACTACTGACCCTGCGCTCTAGAGCCCACAAGCTACAACTACTGAGCCTGTGTGCCACAACTACTGAAGCCCGCATGCCTAGAGCCTGTGCTCCGCAACAGGAGAAGCCACCACAATGAGAAGCCTGTGCACCACAACAAAGAGCAGCCCCCGCTCGCCGCAACTAGAGAAAGCCCGCACGCAGCAACGAAGACTCAACGCAGCCAATAAAAAAAAAAAAAAAAAAAAAAAAAAAAAGGTCTTCCAACAAACAAAACCCCAGGATCAGATGGCTTCACAGGTGAATTCTATCAAACATTTAGAGAAGAGCTAACACCTATCCTTCTCAAACTCTTCCAAAATATAGCAGAGGGAGGAACACTTCCAAACTCATTCTACAAGGCCACCATCACTCTGATACCAAAACCAGACAAATATGTCACAGAGAAAGAAAACTACAGGCTAATATCACTGATGAACATAGATGCAAAAATCCTCACAAAATACTAGCAAACAGAATCCAACAACACATTAAAAGGATCATACACCTTGATGAAGTGGGATTTATCCCAGGGTTGCAAGGATTCTTCAATATACGCAAATCAATGTGTAAACCATATTAACAAATTGAAGAATAAAAACCATATAATCATCCCAATAGTTGCAGAAAAAGCTTTCGACAAAATTCAACACCCATTTATGATAAAACCCTCCAGAAAGTAGGCATAAAGGGAACTTACCTCAACATAATAAAGGTCATATATGACAAACCCACAGCCAACATCATTCTCAACGGTGAAAAATTGAAACCATTTTCACTAAGACCAGGAACAAGACAAGGTTGTCCACTCTCACCACTATTATTCAACATAGTTTTGAAAGTTTTAGCCACAGTAATCAGAGAAGAAAAAGAAATAAAGGAATCGAAATCAGAAAAGAAGAAGTAAAGCTGTCACTGTTTGCAGATGACATGATACTATACATAGAGAATCCTAAAGATGCTACCAGAAAACTACTAGAGCTAATCAGTGAATATGGTAAAGTAGCAGGATACAAAATTAATGCACAGAAGTCTCTTGCATTCCTATACACTAATGATGAAAAATCTGAAAGAGAAATTAAGGAAACACTCCTATTTACCATTGCAACAAAAAGAGTAAAATACCTAGGAATAAACCTACCTAAGGAGACAAAAGACCTGTATGCGGAAAACTATAAGACACTGATGAAAGAAATTAAAGATGATACAAACAGATGGAGAGATATACCATGTTCTTGGATTGGAAGAATCAACATTGTGAAAATGACTATACTACTCAAAGCAATCTACAGATTCAATGCAATCACTATCAAACTACCAATGGCATTTTTCACAGATCTAGAACAAAAAATTTCACAATTTGTATGGAAACACAAAAGACCTCGAATAGCCAAAGCAATCTTGAGAAAGAAAAATGGAGCTGGAAGAATCAGGCTCCCTGACTTCAGACTATACTACAAAGCTACAGTAATCAAGAGAGTATGGTACTGGCACAAAACCAGAAATATAGATCAATGGAACAAGATAGAAAGCCCAGAGATAAACCCACGCTCATATGGTCACCTTATTTTTGATAAAGGAGGCAAGCATATACAGTGGAGAAAAGACAGCCTCTTCAATAAGTGGTGCTGGGAAAACTGGATGGCTGCATGTAAAAGAATGGAATTAGAACACTCCCTAACACCATACACAAAAATAAACTCAAAATGGATTAAAGACCTAAATGTAAGGCCAGACACTATCAAACTCTTAGAGGAAAACATAGACAGAACACTCTATGACATAAATCACAGCAAGATCCTTTTTGACCCACCTCCTAGAGAAATGGAAATAAAAACAAAAATAAACAAATGGGACCTACTGAAACTTAAAAGCTTTTGCAAAGCAAAGGAAACCATAAACAAGACTAAAAGACAACCCTCAGAATGGGAGAAAATATTTGGAAATGAAGCAACTGACAAAGGATTAATCTCCAAAATTTACAAGCAGCTCATGCAGCTCAATATAAAAAAAACAAACAACCCAATCCAAAAATCTACACAGAGATTTCTCCAGAGAAGATATACAGATTGCCAGCAAACACATGAAAGGATGCTAAACATCACTAATCATTAGAGAAATGCAAATCAAAACCACAATGAGGTATTACCTCACACCAGTCAGAACGGCCATCATCAAAAAATCTACGAACAATAAATGCTGGTGAGGGTGTGGAGAAAAGGGAACCCTCTTGCACTGTCGGTGGGAATGTAAATTGATACAGCCACTATGGAGAACAGTATGGAGGTTCCTTAGAAAACTAAAAATAGAACTATCATATGACCCAGCAATCCCACTACTGGGCACAAACCCTGAGAAAACCATAATTCAAAAAGAGTCATGTACCCCAATGTTCATTGCAGCTCTATTTACAATAGGCAGGACATGGAAACAACCTAAGTGTCCAATGACAGATGAATGGATAAAGAAGATGTGGCACACATATACAATGGAACATTACTCAGTCATTAAAGGGAACGAAACTTAGTTATTTGTAGCGAGGTGGATGGACCTAGAGTCTGTCATACAGAGTGAAGTAAGTCAGAAAGAGAAAACAAATACCGTATGCTGACACATATATATGGAATCTAAAAAAAAAGAAAAAGAAAGGTTCTGAAGAACCTAGGTGCAGGACAGGAATAAAGACGCAGACATAGAGAATGGACTTGAGGAAACAGGGAGGGGGAAGGTAAGTTGGGATGAAGTGAGAGAGTGGCATGGACATATATACACTATCAAATGTAAAATAGATAGCTAGTGTGAAGCAGCCACATAGCTCAGGGAGATCAGGTCGGTGCTTTGTGACCACCTAGAGGGGTGGGATGGGGGGGTGGGAGGGAGACGAAAGAGGGAAGAGATATGGGGATACATGTGTATGTATAGCTGATTCACTTTGTTATAAAGCAGAAACTAACACACCATTGTAAAGCAATTATACTCCAATAAAGATGTTAAAAAAAAACTATTAAAGGGAGTTTCAGGCTGAAGGAAAATAATCCTATATGGAAGCACAGTATTGCAGGAAGGAATGTGAAACACTATATACATATACACACACACACACATACACACATAGTATATATATGTGTGTATATATATATACACACACACAGATGTTTTGTGTATGCATGTATGCATGTGTGTACATAGATACAGATATATAGATATAGATATAGATGGTGTGTGTTTAAATATTAATTGTTTAAAACAACAATAATGTCTTGTGGCGTTTAAACAGATATAGAAATAAAAAGGATAACAAAAATTGCACCAAAGGTGGGGAGGGAGAGGTAAATGGAGTTAAACTGTCATAAGTTTCTTTCATTTTTTGGGAAGTAACAAAAGTACTACTTTAAAGTAGACTGTACTGAGTCAAGGAGTCATGTTTTTTAAATACACTTTCAAAGTTTAGAATAGATTTACAGAAAAATTGAGACGACAGTACAGAGAGTTCCCGTACTCAATTTCCCCTATTATTAAATTTTGCATTATTAGTACATTTGTCACAATTAATGAACTGTTAATAATATGGGCACATTATTATTAACCAAAGTTCACATTTTATTTACATTTCTTTAGTTTTTATCTAATATTCTTTTCCTGTCCAGGATTCAATCTATGATATCACATGACATTTCCTTGTCATGTCCCCTTAGGCAACTCTTGATTGTGATAATTTCTCACACTTTCCTTGTTTTTGATGACCTTGACAGTTTTGAGGAGCACTGGTCAGTATTTTGTAGAATGTCCCTCAGCTGGTATTTGTCTAATTTTTTTCTCATATTTATATTGGGGTTGTCTGTTTTGGAGAGGACGAATACACTGGTACTTGCCTTTTTTCACATTATATCAAGGGGAACCTACCATCAATATGACCTATCAATGCTGACATTAATCTTGATCTCCTGGCTGAGGTAGTGTGTGTCAGACTTCTCCACTGTAAAATTACTTTTTCCTTTTTTTCATACTATACTCTTTGGAAGGAAGTGACTATGTATGGTTCATACCTGAGGAGTGGGGAATTATGTTCTACCTCCTTGAAGGCAGAGTATTTATATAAATTATTTGTAATTCTTATACAGGGAGATTTCTCTCTTCTCCTTCATTTATTTATTCAGTTATTTATTTATATCAGTATGGGTTCATGGATATTTATTTTATACTTTGTGCTATAATAGAGTACTCTTTTTTTTTTTTTTTCCTCAAATTGTTCCAGCTTTGGCCATTGGGAACTCTTCATTTGATTCCTGTGTCCTTTTGACATACCCTCACCTTTTTATTTTAAAAGCACTTCTTCACTTTCTGGCACTACAAGATGATTTAGGCTTATCTTGTATATTTTCTGTTCCAATTTTAGTCAGCTATTTCTCCAAACAGCCCTGGTTTCTTTGATTTGAGAATGGCATTAGAAACCAAGGTTCAGTACTAGCTGTGGTTGCTGCTAATGGGGTGCCCTCTCAGCTGACAGAGTAAGGAAGCATATGTTTGTATACTAGCCTGTGTACACACATATGTATGTTTGTGTGTGTATGTATAAATATTTATAAATATGTATTTCTATATCTGTATCTATATTAAACTAAACATGAGTTCATATGGATGTAAGGAGATTATTCAGTCTCTATGGTAACTACTAAAAGAATAAGAAAAGAATGTAAAACTGGCAAGGTAATGGAGGGAAAAATGGAAAAATAAAAAATAATTAGTCCCAAAGATGGCAATAAAGGAGAAATAAAGGAACAAAAACTTGGTGAAACAAGTAGAAAACAAAGAACAAAATGGCAGATTTGAATGTAAAGAAAAATAAATAGTAAGAGCGTCAGAAAAAAATTAGTAGGATATTTGCCTCTCCAGATTCACTGTGTACATTTTTCCACCCTGCTCTTTGCCTTGGCTCTGACCAGCATGGAGTATGTCAGTGGATTCTTCACCTTCTGGCTTCTTGTTGGGTTCAGCCAATGCAGATCCCCAGCAAGACATCTCCCTTAGAAGTCCACTTGGGCTACTGTGTCCGTCGATCAAAAGTCATTGCTTTTTTCCAATTGACCCACTCTATCGGAATTTCCTTCAGGATTACAGAAACCACTCCCTCTCTTCATCCCTTCAGGCCTACGGGTGTTAATCGTTCTGCTGTTCTTAGTTCTGGATTACCACATTATCCCTTGTGGGTTCCCTATACACTTACCCTGCCCAAACCTTAATAAATAGTACCTTTATAAAACCCTCTTTGAATTATACTAATTTCAGTGAGCCATCTGTTTCCTATTTGGATTCAGAATAATACAGTAATTGTGGAATCAGGAAATAGTCCCTCAAAATGGGATCCTGGAATTCAGTTGCTCATATATTTGAGGATCACAGTGATAACCTTGCTGGGGAAGAATTAGGAAATAGGCAATCCATGGCATGTGGTAGCATCATCATTACTCAAATTATCAATGGTGGCAGCATGAGATGAAATGCAGATGGAGGGCAAGGCATTAAGAGATCAAGTGGCTCTGACACTTCACTGCTGTGGTAAGAACGGTGGTTATAAAATAGTGGAACCAACTGGATTCTTTTTACCACCCTGAAAAGTATACATAGGGAAAAAGAGAAAATAAAAGCTACAGAAATACAATTAAAAAGACACACGGAAAACCAGAATACCTCCATGGAAGCAATGAAGGAGTCCCTTGTTTCCACTAACTGCAGAGGAAATATGGCTAAGAACCAATCCTAGGATCTGATTGTAAGGGTGGTAGATTTGCAACACCAGTTAAATGCTTAACTCTGCCAAGTCTTTTACACCCAGTCAAGGTTATTGATGGGAGGAGTAAAACTCTGAGACATGGGAAAGGGAGTCATGATGCAGACATGACATGGCTGAAAATTCTGACCCTCCATACTCCTTCGAACCTCTTCTGCTGGCTGGAAAAACTATCTCTCCTTTGTATAAAAGTCTTACAATAATTGCACCCAGGGCAGTTGCCTCATAAGCTGAGGTCAATTCTCCTTAGGTCCCATATCCTTATCTCTTATCACTTTCAGGCCCATATCAAGGCCCAGATGGAGAGGTATAAGGCCTGCTCCAGAAGAAGATGGCCTATGCACTTAAAGGCTACAAAACTTTGCCAAGGTGTAGAAACAAGGATCTAGGGAAAATGTGTGGTAGTGGATTCTAAGGAATATTAGATAACAGGTTCTCAAGGTGTGGTCCCTGTACCATCAACATCAGCATCATCTGTGAACATGTTAGAAATGCCAATTCTTGGGCCTCACCTCAGATCTATAGAGTCATAAGCTTTTGGGGAGTCAGAAATCTGTTTTAACAAGCTCTCAGGTGATTCTGATACACCCCAAAGTTTGAGGACCACTGATAGAATAGATCCATTATATTCCCATTTCCTGAGTCATCAGACACCCTCCTCTATAGCATTACTGCTCAAAGCGGTGGTATCAGATCAGAAGCACTGGCATCATCTAGGAGCTTGTTAAAAAATGCAGAAGCTTCGGCTCTACCCCAGACATAATGAATCAGATTCTGCATCCAAAAAGATCTCCAGGTGATTTACATGCACATTAAAGTTTGAGAAGCCCTGTTCTACAGTAATGGTTCTCAAACTTTAGCATGCATCAGAATCATCACAGTTTGAGAATGATGGTAGTGGGTAAACCTGCTCAATTCTCCCCAACCATAGCCCTCAGGAAGGCCTGGAGGACACTCCCTTCATGAAGGCATTAAGAAGTCCTTGAAGAGCTTGCAGTGACTGGACTGTCATCTATAGACTGGCGATGATGGTTGGGGATAATGCAAAGGAATTATATCCCTTGATCTCAGTGGGAATAATGGGATCCCAGAGTAGAAAGGGAAAGATGGCCATGCTTACCTGTCAGAGACCAGGTGAGCCAAGAAAGGCAGTCCAAGTGCTTTGATCTCTAGGGAACTGTGGCAAAGATTTTTAGAAATGAAACAGTTGGGCAGCCTGTTAAGGTGTTGCTTGACAAACACAGATGAAAAATACTAGATTTCTGGGTAGAAACTGGGGAGGGGGTATTCTTGGCCTTTTACCCAATTTCCAGATCTAATTAAGTCAGTTCACAGACTCAGAAACTCTCAACTGAGGGAGGACCCTGCGATGTGGCTGTAGATAGATACCATGTGTTGTCCCCAAATGACTTGCTGCCACTGACCAAGGTAACTGTGCACTACTGAAAGGTACATGATCTTCCTTAGGTTAACAGATATTGGATCTGGGACTTCCCTGGTGGTCCAGCAGTTAAGACTCTGTGCTCTCAATGCAGGGGGCCCGGGTTCGATCCCTGGTCAGGGAACTAGATCCCGCATTCCGCAACTAAGACCTGGTACAGCCAAATAAATAAATATATTTTTAAAAAAGATATTGGATATGAATTCATGCTGATCCCCAGAGCCCTGAAGTGCCACCAGTGAGACTGGGAACTTATGAGAGTCAGGTTATGTATGGAGTCCTGACCCAAGTCTAATACAGTGTCCATGGGGTCACGGACCCTGTGTTTTTCCCCCACTCCCAGAATATATGGTGAAAAGAGAGATACTTAATAATGGGTAGAATTCTTATATTGGTCTTTTCACTCATGAAATGAAGGCTATTATGATGAGAGAGGCAAAGTGAAAGCTCCTGAAACGACTTCCCCATTCCCATCCCCACCACACCAAGAAGGTAAGTCAGAAGCAGTACTTCCACCTTGGGGAAATTACAGAGATTGGTACTACCTTTAAAACTTGAGATGTGCAAGGGTAGTGATTCCTAGCACATCCCCATTTGACTCACTTATCTGGCTAGTGCAAGAGCCAGATGGGACATAGAGAAAGAGAGTAAATCTCTGCAAACTTAGGTAGTGATGCCAATCACAACTAGAGTACCAAATGTGGAATCTTCACTGTGGCAAGTCAACACAGCCCAGGCACCTGGCATTCAGCTTTTGACCTGGAAAACATTTTCTTTCCAGGAAAAGCTGAAGCAATTTGAACTTACATAGCAGGGAAAATAGTATACCATATCTTTACAAGGACAATGTCAAGTCTTGTCCTCCCTGTCATATTATGTAAGGGGAACTCAGGTATCTTGATATCAGACAGGACGTCTTGGTTCATCACATTGATGGTATTATGCTAACTGGACCTGTGAGTGGGAATTGCCTAGCACTCTAGATGCCTTTGTAAGATGTATGTGTGCCTGAGGTGGAGGGGGGCCCACCATATAGGGGAAGTTTCTAGGGCCTCTGTGGTCTGGGGCAACCTTCTAAATGGAGAGACAAGTTGCTGCCCCTTGAATTTCACACCACAAAGAAAGAGAGACACTGGGATTGGAGGGAGGCCACCGTGGACCCCTCTATCTTAGAGGGAGTGAAGCTTGGTTCTCACGGGGTAAATACATATTCCGATTGTTTTCTTTGCCTGAAGTTCTTCTTCCAGGATCATTTGTAGACTTACAGAATGCCTTATCCTTCACTTTGCTATCAAACGCAACATCACCTCTGGCAAGGGCACACATTTTACAGCATAAGAAGTGTGGCAGGAGATTGGTTCAAGATGGCGGAGTAGGGCTTCCCTGGTGGCGCAGTGGTTGAGAATCTGCCTGCCAATGCAGGGGACACGGGTTCGAACCCCGGTCTGGGAGGATCCCACATGCCACGGAGCAACTAGACCCGTGAGCCACAACTACTGAGCCTGCGTGTCTGGAGCCTGTGCTCCACAATGGGAGAGGCCGCGACAGTGAGAGGCCTGCGCACCGTGATGAAGAGTGGCCCCCACTCGCTGCAACTGGAGAAAGCCCTCACACAGAAATGAAGACCCAACACAGCCAAAAATAAAAAAAAAAAAAAAAAAAAAAAAAAGATGGCGGAGTAGAAGGACGTGCTCTCACTCCCTCCTGCGAGAACACCAGAATCACAAGTAACTGCTGCACAATCATCGACAGGAAGACACTGGAACTCACCAAAAAGGATACCCCACACCCAAAGACAAAGGAGAAGCCACAATGAGACGGTAAGAGGGGCGCAATCACAATAAAATCAAATCCCATAACTGCTGGGTGGGTGACTCACAAACTGGAGAACACATACCACAGAAGTCCACCCAGTGGAGTGAAGGTTCTGAGCCCCACGTCAGGCTGGGGTCCGGCACCAGGAGGAGGAATTCCTAGAGAATCAGACTTTGAAGGCTAGCGGGATCTGATTGCAGGACTTCGACAGGACTGGGGGAAACAGAGACTCCACTCTTGGAGGGCACACACAAAGTAGTGTGCATATTGGGACGCAGGGAAAGGAGCAGTGACCCCATAGGAGACTGAATCAGACCTACCTGCTTGTGTTGGAGGGTCTGCTGCAGAGGCTGGGGGTGGCTCTGTCTCACCATGAGGACAAGGACACTGGCAGCAGAAGTTCTGGGAAGTACTCCTTGCCCTGAGCCTTCCCAGAGTCAGCCATTAGCCCCACCAAAGAGCCCGGGTAGGCTCGTGTTAGGTCGCCTCAGGCCAAACAACCAACAGGGAGGGAACCCAGCACCACCCATCAGCAGTCAAGTGGATTAAAGTTTTACTGAGCTCTGCCTACCAGAGCAAGAGCCAGCTCTACCCACCACCACTCCCTCCCATCAGGAAACTTGCAAAAGCCTCTTAGATAGCCTCATCCACCAGAAGGCAGATAGTACAAACAATAAGAACTACAATCCTGCAGCTGGTGGAACAAAAACCACATTCACAGAAAGATAGACAAGATGAAAAGGCAGAAGGCTATGCACCAGATGAAGGAACAAGATAAAACCCCAGAAAAACAACTAAATGAAGTGGAGATAGGCAACCTTCCAGAAAAAGAATTCAGAATAATGATAGTGAAGATGATCCAGGACCTCGGAAAAAGAATGGAGGCAAAGATCGAGAAGATGCAAGAAATGTTTAACAAAGACCTAGAAGAATTAAAGAACAAACAAACAGAGATGAACAATACAATAACTGAAATGAAAAATACACTAAAAGGAATCAGTAGCAGAATAACTGAGGCAGAAGAACAGATAAGTGACCTGGAAGACAGAATGGTGGAATTCACTGCTGCGGAACAGAATAAAGAAAAAAGAATGAAAAGAAATGAAGACAGCCTAAGAGACCTCTGGGACAACATTAAACACAACAACATTCGCATTATAGGGGTCCCAGAAGGACAAGAGAGAGAGAAAGGACCCGAGAAAATATTTGAAGAGATTATAGTCGAAAACTTCCCTAACATGGGAAAGGAAATAGCCACCCAAGTCCAGGAAGCGCAGAGAGTCCCATACAGGATAAACCCAAGGAGAAACATGCTGAGACACATAGTGATCAAATTGGCAAAAATTAAAGACAAAGAAAAATTATTGAAAGCAGCAAGGGAAAAACAACAAATAACATACAAGGGAACTCCCAAAAGGTTAACAGCTGATTTCTCAGGAGAAACTCTACAAGCCAGAAGGGAGTGGCATGATACACTTAAAGTGATGAAAGGGAAGAACCTACAACCAAGATTACTCTACCTGGCAAGGATCTCATTCAGATCCGATGAAATCAAAAGCTTTACAGATAAGCAAAAGCTAAGAGAATTCAGCACCTCCAAACCAGCTCTACAACAAATGCTAAAGGAACTTCTCTAAGTGGGAAACACAAGAGAAGAAAAGGACCTACAAAAAGAAACCCAAAACAATTAAGAAAATGGTCATAGGAACATACATATCGATAATTACCTTAAACGAGAATGGATTAAATGCTCCAACCAAAAGACACAGGCTTGCTGAATGGATACAAAAACAAGACCCATTTATATGCTGTCTACAAGAGACCCACTTCAGACCTAGGGACACATACAGACTGAAAGTGAGGGGATGGAAAAAGATGTTCCATGCAAATGGAAATCAAAAGAAAGCTGGAGTAGCAATACTCATATCAGATAAAATAGACTTTCAAATAAAGAATGTTACAAGAGACAAGGAAGGACACACATAATGATCAAGGGATCAATCCAAGAAGAAGATATAACAATTATAAATATATATGCACCCAACATAGGAGCACCTCAATACATAAGGCAACTGCTAACAGCTATAAAAGAGGAAATTGACAGTAACACAATAATAGTGGGGGACTTTAACACCTCACTTACACCAATGGACAGATCATCCAAACAGAAAATTAATAAGGAAACACAAGCTTTAAATGACACAATAGACCAGATAGATTTAACTGATATTTACAGGACATTCCACACAAAAACAACAGAATACACTTTCTTCTCAAGTGCACATGGAACACTCTCCAGGATAGATCACATCTTGGGTCACAAATCAAGCCTCAGTAAATTTAAGAAAATTGAAATCATATCAGGCATCTTTTCTGACCACAACGCTATGAGATTAGAAGTGAATTACTGGGGAAAAAACCGTAGAAAACACAAATACATGGAGGCTAAACATTACGTTACTAAATAACCAAGAGATCACTGAAGAAATCAAAGAGGAAATCAAAAAATACCTAGAGACAAATGACAATGAAAACACGACAACCCAAAACCTATGGGATGCAGCAAAAGCAGTTCTAAGAGGGAAGGTTACAGCTATACAAGCCTACTTCAAGAAACAAGAAAAATCTCAAGTAAACAATTTAACCTTACACCTAAAGGAACTAGAGAAAGACGAACAAACAAAACCCAAAGTTAGTAGAAGGAAAGAAATCATAAAGATCAGAGCAGAAATAAATGAAATAGAAACAAAGGAAACAATAGCAAAGATCAATAAAACTAAATGCTGGTTCTCTGAGAAGATAAACAAAATTGATAAACCATTAGCCAGACTCATCAAGAAAAAGAGAGAGAGGACTCAAATCAATAAAATTAGAAATGAAAAAGGAGACATTACAACAGACACCACAGAAATACAAAGCGTCTGAAGAGACTACTACAAGCAAATCTATGCCAATAAAATGGACAACCTGGAAGAAATGGACAAATTCTTAGAAAGGTATAACCTTCCGAGACTGAACCGGGAAGAAATAGAAAATATGAGCAGACTAATCACAAGTAATGAAATTGAAACTGATTAAAAATCTTCCAACAAACAAAAGTCCAGGACCAGATGGCTTCACAGGTGAATTCTATCAAACATTGACAGAAGAGCTAACACCCATCCTTCTCAAGCTCTTCCAAAAAATTGCAGAGGAAGGAACACCCCCATACTCATTCTATGAGGCCACCATCACCCTGATACCAAAACCAGACAAAGATACTACAAAAAAAGAAAATTACCAATATCACTGATGAATGTAGATGCAAAAATCCTCAACAATAGACTAGCAAGCAGAATCCAACGACATATTAAAAGGATCATGCACCATGATCAAGTGGGATTTATCCCAGGGATGCAAGGATTCTTCAATATACACAAATCAATCAATGTGATACACCATATTAACAAATTGAAGAATAAAAACCATATGATCATCTCAATAGACGCAGAAAAAGCTTTTGACAAAATTCAACACCCATTTATGATAAAAACTCTCCAGAAATTGGGCACAGAGGGGAACCTACCTCAACATAATAAAGGCCATATACAACAAACCCACAGCAAATATCATTCTCAATGGTAAAAAACTGAAAGCATTTCCTCTAAGATCAGGAACAAGACAAGGATGTCCACTCTCACCACTCTTATTCAAAATAGTTTTGGAAGTCCTAGCCATGGCAATCAGAGAAGAGAAAGAAATAAAAGGAATACAAATTGGAAAAGAAGAAGTAAAACTGTCACTGTTTGCAGATGACATGATACTATATATAGAGAATCCTAAGGATGCCACCAGAAAACTACTAGAGCTAATCAATGAATTTGGTAAAGTTGCAGGATACAAAATTAATGGACAGAAATCTCCTGCATTCCTATACACTAATGATGAAAAATCTGAAAGAGAAGTTAAGGAAACACTCCCATTTACCCCTGTAATAAAAAGAATAAAATACCTAGGAATAAACCTACCTAGGGAGACAAAAGACCTGTATGTGGAAAACTATAAGTCACTGAAGAAAGAAATTAAAGATGATACAAACAGATGGAGAGATATACCATGTTCTTGGATTGGAAGAATCAATATTGTGAAAATGACTCTACTACTCAAAGCAATCTACAGATTCAATGCAATCCCTATCAAATTACCAATGGCATTTTTTACAGAACTAGAACAAAAAGTCTTAAAATTTGTATGGAGACACAAAAGACCCTGAATAGCCAAAGCAGTAATGAGGGAAAAAAGCAGAACTGGAGGAATCAGACTCCCTGACTTCAGACTATAGTACAAAGTTATAGTCATCAAAGCAATATGGTACTGGCACAAAAACAGAAATATAGATCAATGGAACAAGATAGAAAGCCCAGAGATAAACCCACGCACCTATGGTCAACTAGTCTATGACAAAGGAGGCAAGGATATACAGTGGAGAAAAGACAGTCTCTTTAATAACTGGTGCTAGGAAAACTGGACAGCTACATGTAAAAGAATGAAATTAGAACACTCCCTAACACCATACACAAAAATAAACTCAAAATGGATTAGAGACCTAAATATAAGACTGGACACTATAAAACTCTTAGAGAACAACATAGGAAAAACACTCTTTGACATAAATCACAGCAAGATCTTTTGTGATCCACCTCCTAGAATAATGGAAATAAAAACAAAAATAAACAAATGGGACCTAATGAAACGTAAAAGCTTTTGCACAGCAAAGGAAACCATAAACAAAATGAAAAGACAACCCTCAGAATGGGAGAAAACATTTGCAAACAAATCAATGGACAAAGGATTGATCTCCAAAATATATAAACAGCTCATGCAGCTCAATATTAAAAAAACAAACAACCCAATCAAAAAATGGGCAGAAGACATAAATAGACATTTCTCCAAAGAAAGCATACAGATGGCCAAGAAGCACATGAAAAGCTGCTCAACATCACTAATTATTTGAGAAATGCAAATCAAAACTACAATGAGGTATCACCTCACACCAGTTAGAATGGGCATCATCAGAAAATCTACAAACAACAAATGCTGGAGAGGGTGTGGAGAAAAGGGAACACTCTTGCAGTGTTGGTGGGAATGTAAATTGATACAGCCACTATGAAGAACAGTATGGAGGTTCCTTAAAACCTAAAAATAGAACTACCATACGACCCAGCAATCCCACTACTGGGCATATACCCAGAGATAAACATAATTCAAAAAGACACATGCACCCCAATGTTCATTGCAGCACTGTTTACAATAGCCAGGTCATGGAAGCAACCTAAGTGCCCAGCAACAGACGAATGGATAAAGAAGAAGTGGTACATATATACAATGGAATATTACTCAGCCATAAAAAGGAATGAAATTGGGTCACTTGTAGAGCCGTGGATGGATCTAGAGACTGTCATACAGAGTGAAGTAAGTCAGATAGAGAAAAACAAATATCGTATATTAACGCATATATGTGGAACCTAGAAAAATGTACAGATGAACTGGTTTGCAGGGCAGAAATTGAGACACAGATGTAGAGAACAAACGTATGGACACCAAGGGGAAAGCGGTGGGGGGTGGGCATGGTGGTGGTGGGATGAATTGGGCGATTGGGATTGACATGTATACACTGATGTGTATAAAATGGATGACTAATCAGAACGTGCTGTATAAAAAAGTAAATAAAATAAAATTCAAAAATTCAAAAAAAAAAGAAGTGTGCCCACAGGCTTATGCCCATGAAATTCACTGGTATTATCATGTGGCTGATCACCTAGAATCAAACAGCCAGAGAGGACGGGAGGTGGATTACTAAGCACTCGGTTACAGTGCCAGAGGGAAGAAAACACCCTTCCAGCAGTATATGTTCTAAACCAGAGGTCAGTTTTTGGTGCCATCTCCCCGATGGCAGGATCCGTGGCCAGAGAACAAAGGGCTCTGGGAGTGGTCCCTCTCACTGTTACACCTAATCATTCACTAGAAGACTTTTTTGTTTTCCATCCTTGCAACCAAAGGTTTGGTGGATCTGAAGCTTCTAGTGTCCACAGCAGTAATTCTTCTGCCAGGAAACATGGTCATGGTTCCAATGAACTAGAAGCTGAGATTTCCCCTGTTCATTTTAGGCTCCACGTGCCACTAAACAGTCAGAGGAGAGGTTCTCTAGCCTGACTGAGGTGGTTGATCCTGATCTCCAGGGAAAATTGTGTTGCTGCTATAGAGCGGGTATGAGGAGGACTTGGTTTAGGGCAACTCTAATTCTTCTCTTGCTCTAAAGTTCTGGTCAGTGGAGATTGACAACCCAGTACTGTCAAGACCACCAAAGACTTGGATCCTACAGCAATGAAGGTATGTGTCATTCCATCAGGTAAAGAAACTCATCCAGCTGCGGTGCTGGAAAGGGCAAAGGGAACTTGCTTTGAGTGCTGGAAGAAGACAGCTGTGATTACCAGTTTAGGCCCTATTACCAGCTGCAAAAATGGGGACCGTAACAGCTGTGTCTATGTTTCTTTACCGTTTGCTCCCGTATGGGTTTCTACTGCTATCTGACGAATTATCACAGATTCAGCAGCCTAAAACAACATCCATTTACTAGCTCACAGTTCTGTAGGGCAGAAGTCCAGGAGCAGGGAGTTCCCTGGTGGCCTACTGGTTAGGATTCTGGGCTTTCACCGCCATGGCCCGGGTTCAATCACTGGTCGGGGAACTGAGACCCTGCAAGCTACGTGGCACGGCCAAAAAAAAAAAAAAAAAAGTCCAGGCGTGGCATGTATGGCTGGGTTCTCTGCTCAAAGTTTCAAAAGGCTAAAATCAAGGTGTTGGGCTGCATTCCCATCTGGGGCTCAGGGTCCTCTTTCAGGCTCACTTGGTTGTGGCAGAATTCAGTTCTCCGTGGCCAAAGGATTGAGGCTTCCTTATCCCTGCTGGCTGTCAGCCAGGGGCTACTCTCAGCTCCTCAAGGCCACCCATATTCCTTCTCCATCTCCAAAGCCACCAGTGGACAACTTCTCATGCATTAACTTCAAATCTCTTTCACCAGGAAGAGCCCTGGGCCTTTTAAGGGCTCTCCTGACTAGGTCAGGCTCACCCAGCTCTCCCTTTCATAAATGATTTGGGACCTTAACTGTCTCTGCAAAATCCCTTCATAGCAGTATCTAGACTAGTGTTTGATTGAAAAACTGAGAGAAAACACACTCCGGGTGTGTACAGCCGGGAGCAGGAATCTGAGGAGACTATCTCCGGATTCTGCCTACCACACCTCTCCTCACTTTAACCCGATTCCTTATTTGAAGAACACTAGTGGTAGTAAAGCTTTAGGTTTCCAGAGAGGTTTTTCTGGATTGAGATCACCTCTTGATAAAATGGTAGTCAGTGGGATTTTGTGCATCCTGCTGATGGAGATGTGAATTTTTCACCCAGATGAAGAATGAGAGGGCATACTGAGGGAAGAAAGAGGAGAACCCTGCCAGATATTTCCTGTTTGTCCCTCATTCTGTTTTCCTCCTTGCTTTCTGCCCAAACAGAGGGACTGATGTTGGCTCCATCAATGGGTTCCCTTGTCCTTGGGCTCTGGTTGGTTTATCTAGTGGGGAGGCCCAGCAGGAGATTACAGGGCAGAAGGAGAGTCAGGTAGGCTATTTATTTCTCAGGTTTCCTCCCTACAGGCTGCCTCAGGCTGCCCGTGTCCTGCAACTGAGGGCTTCGGTTCCTCGTAGGACAGTTATCGCTACACGACTTTCTCCTCGTGGATTTCAGTCCCCATGCCCCCATCCCCTTCACCCTTTTAGGCTTAGGAGGAGTAACAGCTCTGCTGTTACCAGCCTTAGGTTGCTGCATTATCCCATGTATTTCCCCTACGGCCTGCCCACGTCTTCATAAATAGTCCCTTTATTCAATCTTCTGAATTATCCTAATTTGAGTGTGCCATCTGTTTTCTGTTTGGACTCAGTGATACAAGAACCTATTAAGAGATAGGCACGGGAGTGTGACAGATGGAGATACAAATATTACCTTTATTACCACTACAACTGACACTGGACAATATGGCTTAGGTCTGCTAGGCAAGCAGGTTGCTAATATTTCACCCCTGAGGTCAGCCCTGTGAGGGTTTATTCCTGTAAAACTTATGGCAGAGGGGGGCAGAGTAGGGAGTGTGCCTTTTTACAGAGAGGAGGGAGGATGGGAATGAGCTGAGCATTTTGGCTCCTTCTTTCTGCCAAAGGAGTCACTCTCCTTCCCCTGGGGAAGACCGAGAAGGCGGGGCAGGCACCCAGAGACGTCTGTAGAGGGCAGACCTCCTTCAAAACGGGAATGCGAAGCCTGGTAGAAAGGTGGCACTCCTCCAACACTCTGAACAGCAAATGATACTTTAACTAAAGTCAAAGATAAGCAAAAACAGCCAAAGACTTAATATCCAGAATTTCTATAAAGAACATCTACAAACTGATTAATTAAAACATTAAGAATCCTACTGAAGAGTGGACAAAGTCTACAGATAAGCAATTCACAGAAGAGGGAATGCTAATGGCAAATATACATCTGGAAAGATGTTCAACTTCAGTCATAATGAAGGATTTGATTTTTTAAAATGTTTTTTCCCCGCTTCAGATTGGCAAGAATCCAGCGTTGATGAAGATGTAGAGAAACAGGCGCTCATAGGCTGTCAGTACGAATGTAAACTGATAAAGCGTTTTGAAGGGCAATTTGGCAGTGAATTAGAACTTTAAACGTGCATATCCTTTGGCCAAGGAAGTCCACTTTCAGACATATATACTGGAGAAATACTCATATTTGTATCCACACACAAAAAGGCATATACAAGGATGTTTATTGTAATAGTGATAAATTGGAAGCAATCTTTTTGTCCATCAATAGGGGAAGGATAAAATTTTCATATTCTGGAATAAAATGCAGTTAAAAGAATGGCCAAAGAAAGGGAGAACAGTAAGATAGATTGAGTTTCTATATATATATATATATATATATATATATATATATATATATTTATTTATTTATTTATATTTATATTCCCCCCCCCGCCAAGGAAAGACATCCTATAAGACCTCCTATATATAATGCTAAGTGGAAAAAAAAAAACAAGTTGCAAAAAATATATACCTAATACCATGGGTAGAATTCATGAGTGTAAAAATTAAACAAGGGAAGAATAAGATTCTGTAGTTAGGGTTATTGAGATTTTTCAAAATTCTAAACATGAAAAAAAAACCTTTCTGACTATCCACACTTGTACTCTTTGAGTCATACATTCACTGGTTGTATTTAAGTTTAAAGGTTGCATGTGGATGGGTATGTAATTAGCTAACACTCCATTAACTAATATGGCCAAGAGCCTTCATGTGTTCCTAACAACATGCATACGTAGGGGAAGTGCACAAGAAGAGTTTCTGGATGCAATCCAGCCACCCAGTAATAGAATAGAAACTAAAGATAAGGGCCAGTTATAGGAGCCTCCTTTTAAAGATAAGGATGTATAACATGGAACAGCAAATATTATTATATTCTTCCAAGAATATAATGATCGCTCATGCAAGCACAAATTTTGTAAAGTGATTCAATGCTGTTTTGTATAATGATGTTATTATTCAATGTACTGTGTGTGTGAAATGATTCTGTGTAAATGTGCTGAAATTTTAGTTATCAAGTCCTAATGTATAATAGATGTATCACGGATATTCCTCTATGACATACTTGGATACAGTAGAAACCTATGAAAGAAAAATTTTACCAAAGGTTTAGTTTCCTTTTTGACACAGTTACAAGCTATCATGAATCTGTGTGATATGGACTATTACTGGTAAAATTGAGTAAAGTGGGAAAGTTACATTCCGAAGCCTTAGAAATGCAGACTCCATGGTTCCAACAAAAAATAAAGTGACACTAGATTCTGAACACATGGTTGGATGTGAAAATATATAACATGATATATGGAGCCTGATTTGAACATGTTGTATAAAAGTGATAAAAAGACTGGGAGCTCAAATAAGAAAGTTAAAATAGAAATGAAGATGCTCTTGTATTAGAGCAAGGTAGGAAAAAGCTTAATGAAGATCGGGTGAAATAAAAATCATCAGCATAAACTCATGACTTTGAAAGATAAAGATTCCCTCATAGACACTGAGACCCCTAAGTTGCCATGAGTCATCCAGTTTACCACTACCAGCTATATGAAATGATATAAATTCATGAAATGATATAAATACATAGCCCAAGTGCCCAGGGTCCAGGTCTTCAAATTGCTTCTTACCAAAAGCACCAAGTGTTTTTTGAAATGTGCACAAATGCTTGGTCTTGGGATGGGAAAAGCAAGTTAGTTCTGAGACATCTCTTTTTTGGAAAGAATTAAGATGAAGCAGGAAGGCTAGCTTGATTGATTCCCTTACAGATGTTCCAAGCGAATACAACGCCTCTCTCGGTTTTTCTTGCCACGTCTCTCTGTACATCATTTCTACTCTCTCTGGCTGAGTGTCCCCATGAGGTATGGTTCTATTAAGAAGGAGAAAAGAGGGAACAGATGTGGGGTAGGCAACCTACAATGTCTATAACAGGTACTCTGGTTGGTCCAGCTTGTGTCAGGTGCCCACTCACTGACCAATCACTGTGGCTGGGAAGAGAGGATCTTATAAGAAGATGACAGCGTCTATTCACACTTAAGATGAAGAAGTGGTGAAAGTGATAATTCCCCCAAACAAGGGAACAGTTCCCAGAAGAAGAAAGGGAACCTCTACTAGATATCTATTGCTGCTAACAAATTACCCCACAACTCAGTGGCTTAAAATGACAAATGTTTACTATCAAAGAGTTTCTGTAGGCTAGAAATCTGGGCGTGCCTTAGGTGGATGTCTCTGACTCAAACCTTGTCTGTCATGAGGCTGCAGTCAAGGTGCTGGTCAGGATCACAGTCATCTTAAGGCTCAGTGGGAGCAGACCTGCTTCCAAGCTCATTCACAGGCTGCATCAGCCCCTTGACATAGCTCTTTCCATAGGGCAGCTCACAATATGGCAGCTGGTTTTCCTCAGAGCAAGTGAGTGAAAGAGTGAGAGAGGGCACCCAAGACACAAGCCAAAGTCTTTTTGTAACCTAATCTCTGAGGTGACATTGGACCATTTTTGCTGTATTCTATTTGTTTGAAGTGAATCTCGAGGTCCAGCCCATATTCAAGCAGAGGGGGCATGGAGACCAGAATGTGGAGATCACTGGGGACCATTTCACAGGCTGCCTAGCACAGGTTCTGAGCAGGTAATACAATCAAAGACCACTAGCTTGAGCAGTGACACACTGAATCCAAAAAGGAGTCATTCTAGTCTAATACAGACAAGCTGAGTCTGTAGAAAAACCTTGAGATTCTCATGATACTACAATGAGGATGTTAATAGAAAATGTGCTAACAGGTGGTAATAATGCATACAGAAAGTTTTAAAATTTTGTTCTTATTAAATATGAAACAGATACAAAATGATATTTATAAAATATATGTAAGATATAAAGAGTAGTGATAAAACAAAGATGTGTGATCACACCACACCAGAGAAAGGGGACGACCATTACTCTTGAAGTCTCCAATGCCACTCCCTTCCCTCCCACTCCAGAGGTCACTATCATCTTGAATTTTGTGGTCATTATCACTTGCTCTTCTTTATAGTTTTACCACAGATGTTTGTAGCCCTACACAAGATATTGTTTGGTTTTCCCTGCTTTTGACTTCATGTAAATGGAATCATACTGTATATATTTCTCTGTGATTTGCTTCTTTCACTTACGATTATGTTTCTGAGATTTATCCATTCGATGTGTTCATACTGATGCTTTCAATTCGACCCAAACGTCACTAAGCTCTTCATATATTACTCTAATCCAGGAGCAAACTCAATTTTACCATTTGAGTCACCAGCTTTTTCTTCACTTTTATAAACAACACTGTAGGACTATACAACAACACATCTATACATGTATCAAGGGACATTTGAGTTAATTCCTTATTTTTGCTACATAAACAGTGGTGCTATGAACATCACTGAATTCTTTCCTGGTACACTCGTGCACAAGGTTCTCCAGGAGATAAACCTGGGCAAGGAACCGCTGGATCAAAGGTATATGAATGTTCAGTTTTAAGAAATAATGCCAAATTATTTTCCAAAGTGGTTGTAGTGATTTATACTCCTATCAGCAGTGAATAAATGTTGCAGTTGTTCCAGATCCCTTCCAATACTTGCTATTGTCTGACTTTTAAGGGTTTTTTTTCCCTCCCCAATCTGGAAAGTATAAAATGAAATTTCATTGAGGTTTTGATTTGCATTTCACATATTAGTTGTAATATTTTTTACGACATTGGCAAGTGCAATCCAGTGGTCAAATGAGACTCTGAACTCTACGTGCAAGTGTCAGCCATTATCCATGTAATTATTTACAAGCTGTTGTTATCTTAACTGATCATCATACCTGTACAAGTTCTTTGATTAAAAGTTAAATGCAAAGAATCAAGATTTGTAATAACTTAGTGTAATGCTTATGTTGCAAAGTGGGTTAAGATATAAACAAATGGTGACTAAAGAAAATAATTGTCATGGGCATTGTACCTCTCTTGTATATATTTTGATACATTATGTAAAGGTGGTTGTAAGGGAATTAAGGGAAAAAGTGAGTCATGCACATCTAGTTTATACATCATCTCTGCTGCCCTACAGGGAATACAAGCGAAAAAGGAGTGGAACCATTGGAGGCTGGACAAATTTTGTTTCTGGTACAGACCCCAGCAGATGGTGGTGCTTTGAAAGTCTTAAATAAAATTTGCATACTCAGATTTACAGTGAAGTGTTAATAAGGAATTACTTACCTTAGATGTTACTCTGTATTGCCAACCATGGATCATAAACACGCTGAAGTTGGGATTGATTAAAATGTTAAACTTAGTGAGGTCACATCCTGATTGGACAGTACCCAAGAAACACGTTCCAGGAGGAGTCTGAGTTCCAAGTATACTGCCAGCTGCAGGGGGGCAGGAAATCTGGTGATCAGTCATAGCTGGTGGCAGTCCGTGCTTGGAGGCAGAGCTGAAGAAACAGTACCTGCCAGGCACTTGGATTAACTCTGAGTTGAGCCTGGACCCCAGGTGTCTGGGTGAGCCTGACTTGGGATGCAGGAGAGCAGTGACAGGAAGACAGCGGACGCTGGGTGCTCCCGATGTTGCACTTCAAGCTGCTTTTTGTCAAAGCTAGTACAGGAAGCAGATCAAGATGACGTCTATGAATGTACTGTCCAAGTGTAAACTGACAATATTTTTGAAAAGCCATTTAGCACAGTCGTCAAGAACTTAAGCATGTTCCTATTTTTTCACCCAACTTGGAATCTGCCCATTCAGTTGGGTTAGTGTGGCTGAAATATTGATAAATCCATTCGAATGATCTGAAGAAACATTAAGAGGCTACAGACACAGAAACCCGGGAAAGTCTAAACATCCTGGCCTTGGGAAGCGTAGACCTGGGAGCTGCCGTGGGTTTGGCCAGTCCTGAGAACTCTGCAGCAGCGGTATCTCAACGTGCTCCCCCTACTCACAGTGCTCAGTTTCCCACCCCCTCTGCTCCAGCTTTTCTTTACCACCTGACTCCTGCTTATTTAGTTTCTACAGCCACAGTCATCTTCTGGCAAACCCACCTCCTACTTGGCTCTCAGTATTTCCTTGTTTGAACTCTCCAAGAGGGAACCTGATTGGCCAGACTATCTTTCCAAATTGGACAAATCAAGGGTCTTGGGCTATTCTATGGATTGGCTGCCCTTGGATCAGATGTCTTTCCGTGGTCCAATCAGCCGGGGTTGAGAGGGGACAGCCCGCCCATAGCCGCTCAGTGCGGAGTCCAGGGGTGGGGGCAGTTTTCCGTATAAAGGACTTCGTACTTTGTTCCTACAAAAGGAACCTAAGAAAACGATTCAGAGATGGGACCAAGAAGTGCATTAAAGTGCTTTTATAGCGCACGCGCACACACACGTTGAACTCCCTAATGACCATCAACAGAGTAGCATGATCAATTCTGGGCTGTCCAGGTGCGGAACAGTGAGCAGCTAATTCAAGGTTGTCACGGGAAATGGTCACGAAATAATATGCCATAAAACCTTATATACACTATGATCAGGGTTTTCTAAGAAAAGACTGCACGTGTTTAGTTTTTGCTCTGTACGGGAAAGTTAACGGGTGAGTGGTGCAGCACACACTTTCAAATGTTCCATAATGAACAGGTACTCTGGTTATAAAGAAGGAAAGCACGAAGCGTTTGTTAGCGTCCACGCTCCTTCACGTTAACTGGGGCCCCGCCCTCTCCCCGCGCCGCCCTCTCCTGTCAGGGAAAGTGCACTTTTCTGGCCAGTCCGCGGTTTTTACGACGCACGGCTTTCCCAGCCGGAGAGAGCCGGCACCCAGCTCGCGGCGCCAGCGCGCCCCCGCCCGGCGAGGCCGGGCTCCTCCGCCGCTCGGCGCCCGCCCCGCTCCCCGCGCGGGCCCTCAGTCCCTTCCCCTCCCCAGCCCCGCCCGCGGCTGCCGCCTTCCGGCTGCGCGGACTCTGCTCCACGCGCGCTCCCGGCCGGCCATGGCTCCGCTGCGCTTCTCGGCCAACGTGTCGTGGCTGTTCTCCGAGCTCCCCGGCCTCCCCGCGCGGCTCCGAGCCGCGGGCAGTTCGGGTTTCGAGGCGGCCGAGGTCGGCTGGCCGTACGGGGAGCCGCCGGAGGCGCTGGCGCGCGCGGCGCGGGAAGTGGGGCTGCAGCTCGTGCTGATCAACACGCCCCCGGGTGCGCTGTGGGGGCCCGGGCCCGGGCGGGGCGAGCCGGGAGCGTGAGCCGGGAACTGAGGCCCATTCTCTCCGCAGGAGACCGAGAGAAAGGGGAGATGGGTCTGGGGGCCGTTCCCGGGAGGCAGGCGGCCTTCCGAGATGGGCTGGAGCAGGCTGTGCTGTACGCCAAGGCTCTGGGCTGTCCCAGGTATCCTCCTCTCTCCAATCCCCCGCCCCCATGACCCACGAGAGAACAGGCCGCCGGGGCTTGAGAGGCTCAGGGGTCCGAGCGCACTGGCCCTTCTTCGCCCCTTCCGTCTGGGTCCCTTGTAAATTGCCTCCTGTATTTCATCTGTTGTGTGTCACTCTCAGCTTGCAACTCTTTCTTGCTCAACTCTTGCTGGGATCCCATGCTGGGAGCTCAGTTTGACCTGGGAGATAGATAGCACAGTAAACAAACGGAGTGATCCATTTGAGGACAGGTCAGTTCAAGGAGACTGTGGGAGCAGGTAGGCAGTAACTCTTGTCTGGGATCAGAGAAAGCTTCTTACAGGTAGTAAGTAGTGGGTCTCTAGTGGGCACTTGCTTGAGGTAAGGAGCATTCCAGTCAAGGATGCAGGGGCCAAAGGCTAGAGGGGCTTGGTGTGTTCTGCAGAGTTTACGAGGCTGGAAATGTAACCTGTCTGCTTTAGAGGTGGCTGAGAAGGATCAGGTGGTGAAGTGAGGGGGACTCAAAGTGGGGCTGATATCATAAACGTCAAATCCTGCACAGAGCAACCAGGCTGAGAAGGAACTGGCAACAAGGGGTTATTAAGGGGGTGGAGGGGTGTGTGTGCAGAAAACAGATGGGAAGCTAACAGATGAAAGGAGGAGAGACAAGCAGCGCGGAATTCCTGAGAAGGGTAAGGGTCAAAGTAATTTTTTAAAGGTGAGACTTAAGCATGTTTGCAGGCACGAGGAGAAGGGGCACGGAAAAGGAGAATTTGGAAGTACAGGAGGGGCTAAGTGAGAGACCTGGGGAGATGGGAAGCTGGCATGATCAGAGAGCAGCTGGAAGAGGTGCACCCAGGGAGCGAGGGAGTGAAGGCTCGCGCTTCGAGGATGGACTCCACAGCCCCCTCCAGGCCCATTTTCCCCACAGGATTCACCTGATGGCTGGCCGAGTGCCCCAGGGGGCTGATCGAGCAGCAGTCAGGGGTGAAATGGAGACAGTTTTTCTGGAGAACCTGAGGCACGCAGCTGGGGTTTTGGCTCAGGTGAGACAGTGAAAACACATACAGACACACATGCTTCATGAATGTCTGTGTGTGTGGAGGGGATGCACAGTGGGGAGGGCAGTGAGGCACAAGCCTGGGCCCCGGTCCAGGCCGGAGGGATTGGTGACGGGCTTGATCGGTGATTGACTGAGGGGGTACAAACCTCAGGGAGAGCTCTACTCATGGATCCCGCCTGGTGCTAGGAGAACCTTGTGGGGCTGCTGGAACCCATCAACACCCGCATCACGGACCCCCGGTACTTCCTGGACACACCCCAGCAGGGTAGGACCCCAGCCCTGTGTCTCCTCCTGTCCCTTGATTCTTGTGCCCTCCTTGAGTCTCATGGCCCCCTCCCTGGTTTCTCTCCCAGCGGCAGCCATCTTAGAGAAAGTTGGAAGACCCAACCTCCAGTTACAGATGGTAAGTGGGAGAGAGGGAGTGCTTCTCAGAGGGCCCATGGGCCTGTGTTCTCCAAATCCAGGCAGAATGATGTGGCCTGCAGGGTCTGTGACTGTCGGAATCTCTGCCCCAGGACATATTCCACTGGCAGATCATGGACGGGAACCTGACAGGGAACATCCGGGAGTTCCTGCCCTTCGTTGGTGAGGGCCCCTTTCTTGGCTTCTTCCTAGTCTGCCATGCTGCTTCCTCTGTCCTCCCACTCTTTCTACCCCCCCACATCTGCCCACATCTGCCCCCAGGGCACGTGCAGGTGGCACAGGTCCCGGGCCGAGGGGAACCCAGCAGCCCTGGAGAGCTGAACTTCCCCTATCTGTTCCAACTGCTGGAAGATGAAGGCTACAAAGGCTTTGTGGGCTGCGAGTACCAGCCTCGAGGTGAGGGTGGGCTGAGCTCCAGGCCTGGCCCTGGGGAAGGGGATCTGGAGGGACAGGTGTCGGGCAGGGGCTGTTTTCCTCCTCATGGGTTGAGACGCCTCGGGTCCCTCTCCCCTCAGGAGACACGGTAGAGGGCTTGAGTTGGCTACGTTCGTACTGGGATAAGCGGGGCCGCCCACAGGCTGGCCAGTGAGGTCCTGCGCTCCAGCCACACACCTCTGGGACGGTGAGCTGCACATCCCGAGTCTCCTCTGAATTAAAGACAATCTGCTGAAGGTTTCCATGTGTGTATGTTATTGGAGGGGGAAGGGGAGGGACACACAGTGTCTAACTTTTCAGTTTCTTTGGGTCACTTCCTTCCTGCAGAGAAGGGACATATAGCTCACGTTCAAGTCCTCCAGTCTGTGCCAGTGTTGTTGTGGAGATGGGAGAGCTTTCAAGCCCACCACCTCACGTACAGATGAGAAACCAAGGGTCCGAGAGCAAAGGGACTCACCCGTGGTCACAGATGCTTCAAAGGCAGAGCTGGGATTGGAACCCAGGTGTCTTATCTCAGTGGCAATTGTCCAGCAATAATGTCCCAGTGGGAAGTGAAGACCACAGGGCTCAAGATGGGGGTGGGGGAGGCGGGTGGCTGACAGCAAGCCAAGACACGGAGGCAGGATTCAGGCAGAGGAACTCTAAGGGGTCTACGTGCCACCTGATGTGAAGAATTCCCAGACTCCACCAAGTGAGGAGGGAGGAGGAGTCTCCTTCTGGAATGGCCCAGGGACCTGAGATGGCATGGGCACCTCAGGGAGGTGACCGGACCTTCTGGATCCCTGGGCTGGTCAGTGGCAGCGAGTGTTTAGGGAGGGCAGCTCCTGCTACCAGGTCCCCAAAACACATTCACACAACCTTTGGCATCCCTCAGTGTCCAGTCTTGTCCAGGGGCCCAGAAAGGCTGGTCAGTCCTGCTGCAAGTGGGCAATCCTACAGAGCCATAATTTGAGGACATTCAGTGGTCCATCCCTCAGAGGAGGCGGGTCCAGAGGGTGAAGCAGGCTGTGTTGATGACGGACTCCAGGTGGTGGTAAGTAGAGACCAGCTGGGCAGGGGGGCTCTCGCTGTCCTGGGGCTGTACCGGGAAGGGCTCTCGGAAAACCACTGTCAGAGACTGGGGAACACGGGGTGGGGGTGGTGAGAGGAGGGCAGGCTGAGCCCAGGGAGCAGGGCTCCCCAACCTCAGCAGGCTCTGGGATGGCGCATTTGGGGTACAGCCTCCCACTAGGCTGACACAAAGCCCCTCACTGCCCCCTCCCGTTCTCACCGTCTTTCCCAAGTGGGAATCCAGAAACACTAGCACAAAACAGTCAGTGAACTTCTGATTCAGCACAACCTGTAGCAAAAGACAAAATGAGATGCGGAGTGAGGCACAGACCCTCCCTGAAGGCATCCTGAAAGTGGGACCAGTCTGAGGAAGGCCCGCTTCCACACCTGACCCCACCTACACTGTACGGTCACCCAGGACCTCCTCCAAGCCCAACCTCGGTCCTCATCCTCACTGGCTCCTGGTTAGCCTGTCCAGCCTCGTCAGAATGAGCGAGTGGTACTTGACTGGAAGGCCCTGCATAAGCTGACACACTGAAGCCCATCAGTAAAGGAGGGTTCTCTCCCCTTGACATGAGCCCTCCTTTGCTCCTGGGTTTCGTATCTCTGGCCTCCCTGATGTCTGTCCCTGGTGCTCAGCTTTGTGATCTCTCCCTGGGCAGTTTCTTCTATGCCCAGCTTCAGTCACCACCTGTTTGTATAAGTGCTGCCTACACCTCTCTCCTGAGCTCCAATCCCCGATGCCCATATACCTTCTAGACTGTGGTCCTCGAAGGTCCTCCTGGGCCTCAGACTCAATTCTTCACCCTTCCCCCAAACCCACTCCTGCTTCAGCGTTCCCGCCACCCACAGAAGCATCCCCATCGGCTCACACCCACCTGCACTACTGCAGCCTTACCCTAACTAACCTCGGCTTCTCTGGGCGATGCTTTGTCACACCTTGAAACTAGTCTTCCCCACAAGCACTATGTCGCAGGACCCCTTACCACAGACCAAGTACCTTTTCTTTTGAAATCTTCTCTTGAATGTCTCCTCTCCTGATCGCTGCTCTCGTTGGGGCCATCCTTTAGGCTCTCAATCCCCAGGCTTGTGCCCACTGCCATAGCTCTCCCCTCTACCTGTCCTTCCCAGCAACTTGTCAACCTCTACTGCACACAAATCACCTGCGGATCTGGCTGAAAGGCAGGTTCTGAGCCAGCAGGTCTGGGGTGGGGTCTGAGAGTCTGCACTTCGGTCAGCTCCCAGGTGGTGCTGACGCTGCTGGTGTGAGGGCCACACTTTGGTGAAAAGGCTTGAAAGCCCAGGAAGTCCTTTCTGGGACTGGGACCTCCAAGACCAACCACTCACAAGGTTCCAGAGCTTGGCCCTCAGGATCGCTAGCCAAGGTTTGTGCTGTTGTGAGCCCTGAGGGCACAGCTCTAGGTTATTCTCAGTGAATCACATGCTGTGGCTTGGTGCTTGAAGGGTTTTACATCCATCTACCGGTGTGGTCACTCCATCTCAGCCTCCCTGTTTAGTCAGACTGGGGTTCTTTGAGGGGGACCTTGTCATCTCTCTGATGAGGATTTCTGCTGTGTCTCCCCTTTCAGAGGAAGGTCAAGGAGACTTACCAGGTACTGAGTTCCCAAGTCTGGGCTCTGGAAATGGCGACAGCTCTGGGGAAAGCGGCTCAGGAGAACCTTGATCAGGCTCTGGTACCAGGAGACCGTCATAGACAGGAAGCAGTCCTAGGGGAAGGTCCACAGGCATGCATCTGCTGTTCCAGAACCACCTCTGAGACCCTTGCAACCTCTACCTTGGCTGCCAGTGGGATTCCTAGCATCCATCCCAGCCCCTTCTGGAACCCACAGCTGCTTACCAGCTGGGGGTCGATGTCGCCAATGGATTTGGCATGGACTGCTTCTAGGAGCTCCTCCAGCTCAGCCAGGGCCAGGCGCCCCCCTAGTCGCAGCCGATCAGGTCCTGGTGGTTCCAACAAGAAGAGGCGCTTCCAAAGGGTGTCCCGACGGCAATGCCCTCCAGCCAGCCGTACCAGCTGAGCCAGCCGTGCCCGTGCCACGCCCACCTCTGCAGCCAGTGGGGGGAAGAGGGGAGCCGGTCCAGGGGCCAGACCAACCCCTGAGGCCTCCCCAGGGCTACCGGCTGAGCTCCCAGGAGCCTCTGGCTCAGGGGGCAGTCTGGGCGGCTTCCGGAACCGGCGCATGTCAGCAGTGAGTCTGGGGAAGAGCTCTCGTTGGCTGGTGAGCACCACGAAGAACTGCAGCCTAGGGTGGGGAGGGGACAGGAGTGTGACGGTCACAGCAGGAGAGACACGGGGCAACAGCACGGAGCGGCTGGGCAACGGGAAAGTTCAAGGCAGGGGATCTGCTGACCGCAGAACGTGCCGTTCGGCCTCTCCTTGCTCCTCAAAGGGTGCGGCACAGTGACAAACAAGCAGAGACACGTCGAAGTCGTCCTGGTGACGAAGTCCCTCAGAGTCCAGGTAGGAGCCAGAGCTGTGCGGTGGGGGTTGGGGAGACGTCAAGCCTGAGGTTCTGATGAAGCCAACCCCACCCCTTCTGCCCAAGAAAATACAGGTCCCCCACTGCAAGGATGGCCCCGACTGCAGCTCCAGACATCCCCTCTCGCCTTACCTGTGCCACGCCGACACCAGGGCGTACTCGTTATGTTCCGGGCCTCCTGGCCGGGCCATCCGTAGTGGCTTCATGTGGTAGGAGCTGGCATGGTCGGCCACGTAGTTGTACAGCTGGTGGGCAGCAATGAGCGGAGTGGGGAGCTCCAGGGTCCCTGAGGGGCGAGTTACAGGAGACACTGAGTCTGGGACAGACACAGTGATCTGGTGGGGCCAGAGGATGGGAATCCATGAGGCTCTGACTGGCAGGAAGGCCGATTCTTTCTGGGGAGCTCCTGAGGGACATGGAGATGGGACAGAAGTAGCTCAGGACACACAGGGGGCAGGGTACACACGACACAGGATCTAAACTTTGCTTGCTATGAAAATTAAACCAAACTTGCTATGAAAACAGACTGGGAAGAACTTAAGACAGAGACATGGGGACAGGGTCCAGGTGACATGAGGTGACTGACCATATAGGACAGGAGAGGTAGAGACAAGGTCTGGCCCCCGGAAGTGGTCCCCCTGGCCCTGGCTTGAGACACCTGGCAGCCTGTTCTTTTTCGGGTTCACTGGCTTGCCCCTGGGCACCGACCTTGGTAAATGTGATTGCGGCCGAAGTGGGGCCCATCAGGGTGGTGGGCCAGGAAGTGTCGCAGGAAGGTGGTGAGGTGGTAGCCGTGCCGCAGCACCAGGTGGGCGCCCAGCACGTGCTGGTGCACGAGGCGCAGGTGGAAGTCGTAGCTAAACGAGTGCACATGCATCAGGTCCCGCACCTTGTCACACTCCTCCGTGAACAGCATGGACAGCTGGGGGGGGTGGGGGGGGACCAGGTCAGGAAACGGTGGCAGGCTGCCCGCACATCTCACTTCCCTCCTCTTGCCTGGGAAACGGCAGCTCAAGATTCACCCTGTCGCCGTGGGCCCCTCTACCAGAAACACTTCCATGAGAAGCCCTCCTCATTACATTATGCAGTGTTGTAACTCTGTTTACATGAACTGACCATTTTGAGACATGAACCTTTTTACTCTGTATCCCAGTCTCCACTCAAGTCTGGCACAGATTCACTCATGCAACTAATACTTGTCGAGTGCCTACCACGTGCCTACCTGGTACTGTTCTAGTTGCTGGGGATACAAACCCCTACCCTCAAGGAGCTTACAGTCTAGTAGTGGGGAGATAAGACAATAAATATTAGGCAGAGTAAATGAGTAAATAGCACGTTAGTAGATGGTTATGGAAAATCAAGCAGTAAATAAAGCAGGTGTGGTTTTAAACAGGGTGGTCAGGGTAGGCCAGGTGTGTAATTACTTACTATTAGAAAGGTTTTCCTGGTCACTTCCCATCTCTCCAGCTTTATCTTCTCATCAGATTACTTGCTCTTCCCAAGTATACCACATATTTTCTCTACACTTTTGTACCTGCCGTTCTCTTTGCCTGAATGCTGCTCCCCCTGATCCCCAAAGCTGGCTAACTCCCACTCATTTGTAAAGCTTCATCTGGGACATCCTGCCAAGGCTAGTCCAGGGCTGGCCTCCTCTAATTCATCTGTGAATGAATGAATGAATGAACAAATGAACCACTGATGGAGGAAGAAAGGAGGGCAGAGACACAGAGCTGGTGCTTCTCTTGGTGGAAATCAGCATTACTGAGAGTGTGTTAACAGTTGGATAGGTGATGCTAGAATGGCAGAATCTACCTGACCGTGCCCTTGGGGGTACTGGGCATAAAAATTAACAGGAAAGGAAATCAATGACTGTAGAAGCAGCAGTTGCCTCGGAGTCAGAGTAGCTCCATGACCTTGGGTAAGTCACAACCTCTCTGCTTCAGTTTCCTCATCTACCATGGAGATAAAGGAAAGGTCCTCATAAATTTAGAGCTGCGTGATAAACTGCAGTAACCAAGGATGAGCCTCAGAGTCAGAGACCCAGCTTGCAACCCTAGTACTGCCAGCAACTAGCTGTGTGCCCTGGGGCACATCACTTAACCTCTGTGAACCTCAGTTTCCTTATCTGTACAGTAGGAGTAAAGTTCTCCTCTTCCCTTAGCATGTACACTAAGCACTTAATAAATACGTAATAGCTATAATAAAGCAACTTAGATTTCTAAGTAAGGTTAGAGATTAGATATGTAGGGGCAGAGAGAGCCAAACTGGGTGGAGATCAGGGGGCAGGGCAGCCAGGACTTCAGGCAGCTCAAGAGAATAATGGGGTGGGTCCTTCCCGCCAATACTACAGCAAAGTGTGAAAGAGTGCCTGCCTGTCCAATCTGCCTTCTGTGCCCTGGCCCAGGTAGGTTCCTGCACTCAAGTCACCAAGCTTTCCTGGGTCTCACTATCCTGTGATGGCTAGACCAGACATCCACACCCAAGTCAAAGGCAACCACCTGTGGGCTGGATCTGAGCTGTCCAGATACGGGAAAAGTTTGTGCCATCTGTACTGGAGGGCGACAGACTGCATCCAGTCAGACCCTGATCTCTCAGAAACTCAACTCGAGGCACAAGGAAGGCAGAAGCCTAACAACGAAGGGGCCGAACTCACTCAAGGCTGGAGGGCTTCGGGTCTCTGACCACACTCAGTCCCGACTCATTCGTTCTGAGCCCTCTTGAGTGCTCAGAACCTCATGGGGTGCAAAAGCCCTGCCTTCAGGCAGTCAGACAGGGACAGAAATAACAACTGAGTGTGGGGGCTGTGCTGTGTGGGTGGGGACTCTAGTCCACATTCTAAGTGTTAGTGACTACATGGACAGTGCCAGGTTGTCCCCAGCCCTAGATTAGGCCAGGACTGCCCATGGCACCGACCCACCCATGTGTCAGATTACCCGCTCTGCTCAAATGTCCTGTCTACCAATCTATGGTCAGTGCCAGAACGACCACAGGGCCAGACCAGCCACTGTGCTACACTGCCTTCTGCCCCCGGCGCCGTGGCTGAATACAGCTCTGGACTACCACAGAGTAAGACTGGCGCCTGAGGCGGTCACAGCACTGGAATGGCCCAGCTGCCTGCAGCACCAGATGGTCCCTGGGGCTGCACTGACTACGCCTGAGACCCCACGGCCCTCTGTCCCCACCACGTACCTGAGAGTTGACAGCTTGCCCCATGGGGATTCGGGAACATTCCAGGGCAAACTGTTTGACACAGAAGTAACAGCCCTAGAGAGAGGATGAAGATGAGGTCAGGAGGGCAAGAGACAGGTGGGCCTGGCTCTCCCGTGTAGTGCTTCTGCTCACCTGGAAAGCCAGCTCCATGAGGATGATGCCCCCGGGCAGTGCCCGCTGCAGGTGGTACGTGGTCACTGGAGAGCCAGTGCTCTGCAGAAAGGAAAAAGACTGGGGTTCAGGGGCAAGGGCAGGGGGCTCACCAGCCTCGGACCATCGGGGAAAAAGTCCCCTGGGTCAGTGACTTTAATGGTGTCAGGCTGGGATCAATGACCTCAGTCATCACCCAGAGCCCCTGGCTTTAGGCCTTGGGCAAATAATTCAGGCTCAGTGATGCTGGTGTCTGAGGCATCACTGATTTCACTCTTGGGGAAGGAACACGACGACGTGTTACCTTGGGGCTCCCTTCAGTCTTGGCTTTCGGGCAGGAGAAGGAACCCCGACCTTCTGTTCCAAGGATAGCCATGGCCCGCAGCCGGCTGGTGCTGCAGAAAAGGAAGAGGGACAAGGGGGTGAGGCAGGCCAGTGGGGTGAAGGGTTACGGCTATCAGACCCAGAACCCATTTCACGTGGAATCGTTCTGCAGGAGAGGAGACAGGCCTAGAGAAGGGAAGAACCTGCCTGGGGTCCCACGGTGGGTAAGTGGCAAGGCTAGGCCAGGAGTCCAGGGCTCGACTGTGGGGCGGGGCTCTCTCCACAGCAGCTGCTGCTCTAAGGGGGAGGCGGGGATCAGGCCCCTCTCTTCCAGTGAGAGGGTGAGGGTAGAGCTGCAGAGGCTGCTGTGACTGGGGGGAGACACCTATGAGCGGATGGAGATACCTGCTTACTGTGGACAGCAAGGGAGGGGAGAGGGTGATGTCTAAGATTTCATGGGGAAAGCGCAAGCAGATCCTTGATGCCCTGGTTAGGGACGTTCCCCTGAGAGGGAAAAGGGGTTCTCTTTTGACCCGGGAAGGGCATTTTCAGTGTTCCACAGGCCTGCTGTTCTTCATTTCTCAACTCAGAGGCAAAGGGAAAAGAGAAAGAGGGCCAGTGGGACCCACTCATACTCAGGAGCTATAAACCACTGGAACTCCTGCTGGGGGTTCAAAGCCTCTGGTGAGAAATGCCCCACTTAATCCTCAAGGAAATAGGGACCAGACCTAACTAGTGATTGGTGATGGTTAGAGACTGGAGAGGAAGGAAGGCCTGACTTTAAATTTTCCTCTAGAAACATATTTTTAATCCTAGTTTCTTTGGTTTTAAAAGGGAATTCTGATTTCTGGGAAGAACGTAACTGAATGGGAAGGATGCGAACTCCAGAGAAATCCCTACAGCTGGGAACTGGCTGCGGAGGGCAATGAGAAGAGAGCTCCTCCTGGGGTCTGTCGTTGAGAAATAAGAGGGGCGCTGAATGAAATGTCCCAGAGGTGCAGGCCTGTCCTCTCTTCCTAAGGCCTGGAAAAGAGAGGGAGGCCTGGGAGGTGGAGAGCTGGTTACAAAAACGCTAAGGAGTTGGAATTGGCTTTCTGGGCCAAGAGGGTGTCTTGATTAAGGAAGTACAACTTATATTTACTAGTCTGAAAAAGTATCAAACTGAAAGCAGAGAGGAGGGAGAAAAGAAACTCACACATCTGGATACATGAAAGCAACGGCATAACACGAACAGACATGTTCCCATGCAGCCACTGGGAAGGAGCTGGGAACATAGAATCTGGAGGCTCAGACGTTGAGAGGGGCATAGGGCACGGGCCACAGAAATGGGAATTTGAGACTTGACACAGGATGGGAAAGGTGGCTGCAGTTTTCACTGCGTTCTGGGGAGATGGAAGGTGTTGCCAGAGGAGCTGTCTACTACTTCCCAGGACTCAGACCTCCCACTACTGGCCAGTGAGTGAACATGACCAAGAACAGGCCAGAGGACAGTGATGCAAGTAGGCCCATTGCAGGGGTCCTTGGTGAGAAAAAAACAAAACAAAAAACAAACCAAAAAACATGGTGAGAAAAGAACTTCCTGGGCCAGGAACGATGTAAATCTCTGGAGAGGTCAGGAGGTGATCAGGACAACAATCATTAAGACCCAGGTCCAAGAGCCTGTACAGGACTGGTGTGTGTGGATGGACACCAGCGTTAAAGCACAGAAGACACACGTGGGCAAGCAGCTCTGTGAAAATGTACCCAGTTTGTGTATGAACGTGGCCATGGGTTCCAGGAGATGTGTGAGGCTTACGGAATGTGCTTGAGGGCTGCAGGTAGGTGTCCCAGATCCTAACGTGTGTGTGCGGGCCTGATGAGATGGTTGTACGCAAGGCCCAAACTACCCAAATAGGACCCAAGAGGAAGGGTGTGTGGGGCCTCACCTGCTGGGGAGGAGGAGAGGAGGGCGGGGAGACGAGACGCGCTCACCTGCGGGCGGGCGAGGGGGGCCGCAGCGGCACCAGCACAAAGCCCATGCTCTGCAGATACTGCACGTACTGCTGCAGGAAAGCCAAGCTCAGCTCCTTCAGCCAAGGCTCCTCCCGGGCGCCCGGTGGAGGCCCATCCGAGGAGTCGCAGCTGGCGGAGGCCTCTCGGCTCCCAGACCCTGACTCAGGGCGGTGGCGCCGCTGTGGGAGTGGAGATTAAGAAAGGCTCTACCCACCGTCAACCACCCTAGCAGGGGTGGAGGAATGGAGGTCCCCGCTGGGTAAAGGGAGGTCCCACAGGAGAAATCCAGAGCCTGGAGCCTCACCTGCCCCTCCAGGGGCCCAGAGGTCTCTGGGGGCCCATGCAGCCAGGCTGCGGGGTCGAAGAGCAGTGCCGTCGCACAGTAATGCACCAGGCGAGACGACTGTTTCAGGGTCTCCAGCTCCCCGGCCTGGGGAAGTGGGCAGTGAGCACCGGGGCGGTGGCCAGGGCAGGGTCATGGGACGCTCCCAGAGGACGCGGGTTGGCCACTCACACTGATGGGCATGCTGGCTGGGGCGGAGCGCTGCTGCCACGTTACAAACAGGTTCTCCATCTTCATCTGGCGCTCCAGTTCTGGGGGTTGGAGGCATTAGTAGCGGCCCCCAGGAGTGGCCACCTCTCGCCCTGCCAGACTCCACAGATTGCCCTGCCCGCTGCCCGGCTCAGCGCCCTCACCTCTGCGCTCTGCCATCTTGATCTCCAGGAACTGTTGTCCATGGTAGGTGACAGGATCGGGCGGTCTGGGCACAGGGCCGAGGGAGGAGCTGGGGCGGGCGGCCGTGATATCCCTTAGGGCCTCATCGAAGGGGAATGTGTCCAGGGCAAGGGGGCCCCCACCCCGAGAGGACCCACTCAGCCGTCCCTGCTCGCGGCTCAGAGGGGGGCTTGCACTCCGGATGAGGGTCTCTGCTTCCATGGTCGGCAGCAGGAATGGGTTTGGCTCCTAAGAGAGACGGAGCCTCACAATGGGTCCATGGCCTTTGCCCTCAGACCTCCTCTCCCACCGCCCCCGTGGCCTCCTCTCTCAGACTCTCCCGCCCCACTGCCCCTGCCCTCAGCCTGTCCCCTCTCCTGTTCCCGAACTGCTACTTCCTTTAGCTGACCACTCAGGAGAGGAGAGAACCTGAGCAGCAGGCACCTTTGCGTCGCGCACTGGGAAGTCCAACTGGCCGTAGTGGTGGAAGAGCCCAAGCTTCTGGCTGAGGAGGCAGAAGATGAGATGGGCGCGTGCGTTCTGCCACTGCACGAGGCGAACCAGTGCTCGGCCCAGGGCCGCCCCCAGGTCTGGAGCCCAGTTGTAGGTCAGCAGCTGCAGCTGGAAGTCAGGGCTCAGCGTCAGTGGGATCATGGAGCCCCTCCTCCCAGCCAGCCCCTGGCCCCACGTCTACCTTCTTGTCCATGACCTCCAGCAGCAAGAATCTCTGCCGGGGAGCATTTCGCCCCAAGCTCCCGTCGCCTCCTGGCTCGAAGCGCTGCACGGCTTTGGCAGCTACAGGGTCAGGGAGGGGCAAAATGAGGGTCTGGGGGCCGACCCCCTTTGATCCCACCCTGCCTCCCACGGGGTCAGCGGCTCCAGGGTCAGTCACTCTGAGCCCACCCTCCTCCAGGCCATGGCCTCACCCTGCTGGGTGGGTCTCCTCCACTGCGAGAAGTTCCTCCCCAGAAGCAGCAGATGCCGCTCAGCTGCCGGGCGGGGAGTTGGGCCCAGCTGTCCAAGGGAACAAGGACTGAAGATCTCTGGCTCAGAAGCCCTAGTGGGAGGGACGGACAGAAAGCAGACCGTCCATGGCCCCATTCCCTGGTTATCTCCTCCTGGGCCCAGGCCCCCACCTCTCCTACCTCAGCTGCTGTGAGACCCCAAACTCACAAATGCTGCTCAAAGATGCGGACACTGGTGTCTCCAGCCATTGAGGTGACCAGAGTGGTGAATTCAGACAGGACAGATGGGAGCAGGAACCGGGACACCATGTGAGTGGAGCTCCTGGACACCGAGGCACATCCTGGATCCAGGACATAGAAGTCACGGTGGGGCTGTGGCATGGGGACCAGGGCAGGAGCGTAAGGGTGGGAGAGGGGGCTGGGGTCTCACCCATCTGAACCATGAACTCCATCCAGCGCTGAGCGACAAGAGCAAACACAGGCTGCAGGGTGCCCGCCTCACCCTCCTCCAGCTGTGTGGTCCTGCGTCTGAAGACACAGCAGGAGTAACAGCCTTGCACCCACATACAAGACGGCTGTGTTTACACGCACCCAACATCCCCTGTGACTTCACACCACACCTCCCATGACAACACACACACACACCTTTGTCTCTGGGCTCCAGACTCTGGGCCTGCTGCCCGCTCAGTCCCACCGGGAGTCCGAACACTCTCTGTTTTGTGACGCCTCCGGCCCCGAGTGTCTTCTGGCCGATCCAGGACAATGTCATCAGTTGTTTTGGGGGAACCCAAGTCCCCACATTCTGTTTTACTCTGGGGACAATGCAGTGAATGAGGAGGGGCTAAAGGGAAGGGGAACGGGGCGGAGGACGGAGGCATCATGGAACGGTAACAAGAGCCTGGAGGATTTGGAGGCCCGGGTTCAGGCCCTGGAGGCTGACCAAGCAGCCTTGGACAGGCTACTCAACTTTCTGGAGCCTCAGCTGCCTCACTGGTGAAAGGCCTGCTGCAATCGTGCAGGCTAGGAGGATCCGACAGGAAAAGTGGAAGTGAAAGCACTTAACAAGCTGAGGCTCTCTCGGTATCAGTGAGAACTTGCCACGCTCTGCACACTCCTATCCAAGGCACAGAGCAGTTTTACACAACAGGAGATCTGGGGCAGGGCCTGTAGGAGCGTGTAGGGAGACAGGAGGCAGACAAGAAGGCAGATAGATGTCAACTTCACCACCTCCCTTTTTCCCATTACCAGCATATCCCAGAAGCTACGTCGGCCAGCTTTGCTTGGGGGTGTCACAGGCTCGCCAGGGCGAGGGCCAGGGCCAGGGGGAAAGATGCTAGCTCGGCCTGCAGGGCTCTTGGTTTCCAATGACCCGCTCTTGAGACTTCCTGTGGGCAGCAGACATTACAGACTCCTGTCACTGACCATCAATCCCCATTTCAGACAATCTAGCCCCAAGACTGGTAAGAGAGTGATGTGCCACTTACTCTACCTGTTCCTGAATGGCAGTATATGCAACTGAAGGTCCATGGCTGTGTGAGTTTGTGTGAAGGGAGTTCCTGACCATATATTCCCCCTCTCTAACTGAGTGACCAGCATGCATACATTTCTACCAAGGCGTATCACCTTGCTGATGCAGGGAAGGTGATGGACAGCTGTGAATGTGTATTTCAGATGGGGGCTCTGCGACGTCTCCCCAGATTCTCACGTTTGCACCTAGACCTGTGAGGTTCTCCAGACCCTGCGTACCTGGGGACGTGTCCTCTGTACATAGTGAAGCTGGCAGCAGCCGGAGCTCCATGATGGCATCAGCCAGGGACTGGCGAGCTGCTGCTCGGAGCTTCTCCTCCAGCTGCACGATACTGATGTTCCCCTTTTCCCACACATCCAGTCGAAGCCGTGGGGCCCCGTTCGGAGCTGGAGGAGAGAATGGGGGCCACTTGAGTGTGTCCCTGGTTTCTGCAGCATTAAAGGAACACTCCCTCCTCTGACCAAGCTTCCCTACCTGAAGAATTATCCGGCACGACTGGGCAGCGAGTGACTTGAGTCAGCTGCTCAAATTCCTCCTCCTGCAGTGGGTCTGGGGGCCCCGGAGAAGAGGGGGGCCATGATGCCAGTGAGATGGGGGCTCCCTCCTTATCCACAAAAGCTAGAGTGATGCAGGCGACCCCTGGGTAGAAATCCACAGGAAAGCTCAGGTCTGGGACTTCCAGGCCCTGCCCCACCCCACCCAATCCCCCTCAGCTGCAAGGCTGGGAAAGGCCCTCAGTCGTGGGACAGGAACAGGCTTTCCCATGCCTGGTGGTGCCACGGGCCCAGGCCCTGCACTGTACCTTTGCCCCCAGTGCCTTGTCCTCCAGGCTTGTTGTACAAGTAGATGTCCAAGTCGGGGAGGCCACCCTGTGGTGGGAGTGGATGCTGGGGAGAGAACGGCCACCGAGCACTAAGACCAGGCAAATGGACAAATGCCATCAGGGAACGGGTATCCACAAGGAGAAGTGGGGGACAGCTACACGTAGAAGCACAGGAAGACACAGGTAGATAATAAAGGCCGGGGAAGGGGTGCCTGGGTGTACACAGGCCCATGGGCAAAGGTACATTGGTGGGGGGCATCTGTAGCAAACAGTTACACAGCAAGGGTGTGTGGTGGGTGGAGGGCCTGGTGCACGCGGGTGGGGAGAGGTGCGTGCAGTCTCACCTGGAAGTGGTTCCGGCTGTTGCTGTCTGTGTACTTGGGGGAGTGCAGGAAGATGAGCAGATTCTGCCGCAGGTACCAGGCCAGGGCAGGAAGCCAGGGCCTGCAGGAGGGCGGCAGCGCCAGATGCAGCACCTCCGAGGGCAGACTTCCAGGGGGCTGGATGAACTGCAGAGAGAGGGAAGGAAGGGGAGTCAGAGATGAAGGAAGAGGTTGCCGCGGAGACCGTCCCTGCGGCTGCGGGGAGCCACGCAGGGAGCCTGGGAGGGAGCTGACCTCCACGTCAGCCGGCGTCAGCTTGCAGTTCCGAACGAGCATGACCGTGATGACGTCCAGGGTGGCCTCATCCAGGCGCCGACGCAGAACCCGCACCAGCTCATCTGTGATCTCGGGACCTGGACACAGCCACGGCGGCAAGGTGGGGACACGGGCGGAGGATCCAGCTACCCCCATCCCAGCCCTTAACCCCAGATTCAAACAGGCTCCCATGCACCAGAGGTGGCCAGCACCAGGCTCTGGTTCTGCCAAGCTACTCGTCATGTGACCGTGGACAAGTGAGTCTAACCTCTCAAAGCCTCAGTGCCCCCCTCAATACAATGGGGATAATAATAGCAACTACCTCATATGTCGCAGTCTTAACCTAAGACTAGTGCACTTTTGAGCCATAAATAAATTAAATGAGCCAGTTGCCTACTGGATGCCTCAGGCTCAACGTATCCCAAACTGAACCCATCATCTTCACCCCAAACCTGCCCCAGTACCCGGCCAGTGGTACCACCATCCACCCACACAGTCACCCAGGACAGACATCTGGGTGTCAACTTTTACAGCTCCTCTTCCCTAAGATGCATTTCAGTCAGCGACAGGTCCTACCCCTAAACATCCCAGGAGCCTGTCCTTTCCCACCCAGCTCCTGCTTGAGAGAAGCCCAGAGCACAGCATGAGCTGGCATAAGAAGAGAAGTCCCAGAGGACTTTGGAACCTCATCTGGTCGCTCCCCGACCCCTCCGCATGGCCCTCACCTGCCTGCCCTACGCCATGCACCAGCAGCTGGATATGTCTGTCCACTTGGCCCACAGGACGAGCAGCATCTGAACCTCGGCTGGAGGCCATGTCCAGGGGAGAACGAGGACCCTGCAGGGAAACTCTGGTCAGGGCCCGGCTCCAGGGAGCAAAGCATGAGGGAGCACGGGGGCATCGGGGAGTGGGGGATACATGCCGAGGCTTCCTCAGAGTAGATGGGCTCCTGGCTTCGGGACAGAGCTAGGGACGGGGGCAGGGCATCGCCGTCCCATGGCCGCTCACTGCAGGACGTCTCCAGGAGCCTGGGAAAGAGTGGCAAGGGCTTTGGACATACCTCCTCCTGCGCCAACCTTAACCCATGCTGTAGCCCATCTTCTCAGGGCCCACATACCGCAGATAGTACACAGCCTTCGTTGCTCGCTCCTGATAAACAAACATATTCTTCCGGTTCACCACGGAGAAGGCATTGAGCACAGAGCGCAGGGCCTGGATGGCTGGGGGAGGAACATGGGTTCAGGAAACTCCCTTCTCCAGATCGCCCCCCGACCTCGACCTGCCTGAACTCTACCTGCCCTCTCATGTCAATCACATACCCCGAGAGACCCCCATGCTGGGCCCCATTTTGAGGCGTGAGTGGACTCGAATCACGGTTCCCCACACAACGTCACAGGAGAAATGGCCAGGGACAAACTGCATGGTGGCTGCTAGGTACCCTCGGGGTCCACAGCTCTCATCAGCAGCGTAATCTGCGGGAAGGGTGACAATGGATCAGAAACGGGACACAGCCCTCGACCCTCAGAGACTTCTCACCTGTGAACCAGCCTACCTGTCCTCACTCCCCCTACTCCTCGGGCCTATTACTCTGCAGGGGGGATAGATGGTCATTTTGGGTAATAAGATAGGACCATGCTTTTAGGCAGATAAGTCACAGCACAAAGGTTTTCAGAACTATGTCAGGGAGATGTGGAGAAGGAGCTAAGAAAAGGTGTCAGGCAAGGCAAAGCATGAGAAAATCCTGAAGATAATGCGAAGACACTCTGAGCCTGTCAAAACATATACATATACATATACACACACATATACATATACATATACGGGGTACACAACATACACCCCACTTGTGTACTCATTGGGAGTTGCAACAATAACCCCATTAAAACAAAAAGGGCGTGACTGCTTACACACACGTGCAGCAAAGTGGGGGGAAACTACGTCCTGTGCTTTGGAGGACAGCTATCCCAGAGAACCCAAAGGGCAGTGTGGCTCTACACAAGAGCCCATGGCCACAGCCCATGGCCTCAGTCCACCCTTTTTAGGTTTCCAGGTCGATGAGGAACCTTCCGGTAGGTCAAGGTGGCAATTTGGTTTCTCAGAGAAGCTGCTGTCAGATGTGAGCAGCGTACAGGACACCTGGGAGGCTGCAGAGTCTGGAATGGAACGCTGGTTGCTAAGGGTTTCAGCAAAACCATATGGAGAGACTAAAATGAGGAAGGGCTGGGTCTGGATTCTGACTGATCTTACATCCTGGGCTGCTGGGAGCCATTGTGAAGTAAAAGTGCTTGGCTGTCGTAGCTCATACTCGATTTGCAGAAGATGCTTCAAAACCCTGGGAAGTCCATCAATTATGGGGATTCTGCTTTGATATGGAATACATCCCAGGATGAGCTGAGAGATGTACTCTCCCGGAGCTGTTAGGAACGTTCGTCCACGGACTTGCTGAGAATGTTAAAGATAAGGAGTGATCTGACTTTTATAACAGAGAGACAATGGCAAAGGAATGGCATGATCTGGCTTTCCTCTGTGAGCTGGGGTGAGAGGTCATGAGGAGTAAGAGAAGGAAGCAGAATTGCGGAGACTTCAATTACCATCTCGAGTAGATTATCACGTTTCCTAACTATGACCAGAAATCTCAGAAACCCCGAAGGGTTCTGTGCCTGCCTGCCTGTCTGGAGGGACAGCCAATCAGAAGGCAAATCCTTCTACCGGCCCTCAGGCTCCACCCCTCTGTTCTTCTCCCCTGTGAGCTGGCCTGCTTGTCCACGATGCCCCTGCCCCCTTCTTCGGCCCTGTCTATTATCCTGCAGGGGAAAGACAGTCATTTTGGAAAACAAGGTAGGGCCAGGCAGAGGCGTGCATTTAGGAAGACAGGTCACAGCGGGGGGCCTCTTCCGTGTACCTTCTCTCCTGTATTTCTCCCCCTCTGCTGGCTCTTTCCCGTGGAACATAAGGGTGCTCAAGTCTCTACCTTATTTTATTTTATTTTATTTTATTTATTTATTTATTTATTTACCTTATTTTAAATTCCTGCCTTGCCTCCCACCTTCCTTTAGTTTCTGCCGTATCTACTTTGTCTCTTCCTTCACTGCCAGGCTACTTGAAAGACTAATTAGTCCCAGCTCCTCTTACCTAACATCCTTTCATGTTTCCATTTCCTCTGGTTTCTACTCCCGTCTCTCCATTGAAAGCATTTTCACTAAAGTCACTGATGAACTCGCAACAGCCAAACCTGGTGATCCTTTTCTGTCCTCTCCTCCCTGCCCTCCCTGTATTACCTGGCACTGATGGCAATTAATGGTGACTCTACCCGCAGCTTCTCAACAGAGTCTTCGATAAAGGCAGGGGCAGCAGCATCCCCTGGGGAGGGAGGCTCCTGGGTGGGACCCACCATCACTGGGCAGGACTCACCATCACTGGGCAGTGGTACCCGCTGACGGGAGTGGAAGGGGGTCTCGCTGCGCCATAGATCTTCTTCACTCTCAGCCACCAGAAGAGAGTTACACACGTGACTGTCATGAAGGTCCTGAAGAAGCAGCCGCTGGGAGAAGAAGGAGCAAGGCCTCTGGGAACTGAAATATTCCCCCATACAATGGTGGGGGTGGTGAGGGGTGATCAAAGGCTGGAGGGAACGCCCATTATCACTGGGGGTTAGAAGTCAAAAAGAGCATCTGTAACCACTGGGAGCTCAGAGATGATGTCTGACAGTCACTGGGCTCCGGGCTCTGAGCACTGAAGCCCAGATAGGAACATCTGTCCCTCCTCTTTGCCAGAATCTGTTCACCATCTTTCAGGTCTCAGCTTAAAAAAATCTCTTCTTCCCAGCTTTCCCTGACACTGCAGATGGTCAGATCCCTGTTATACGCTCTCACACCAGTCTCTGCTTTTCCTCTGTAGAAGCCTTCACAATTGTAGTGGAAATAGTTTGTGTGTTTTAGTTGTTCCATGTCTATCTCCTCCACTTGACATAAGCTCCAGAGAGTCAGGGTTTCCCTCTGTCTTGTTCACTATCATGTCCCAAATGGTAGCACAGTGCAATGAGAGGGAGCATCTCATAGTCACTGGGAGGGGATGAGAGAGTGACCCACTCTGGGGGTGGGTTAGGGAGAGCTCCCCAGTTTGTAGGGAGCCTAGGGCGTAATAGCATCCCAGTAACTAAGGGTCAAAGAAAACATCAAAGATGGGCCAACAGCCTCTGAAGGTCAGGTTCCTGGAAACCCCTTCCTCATCTGGGCTGTGTCCCATGCCTGGAAAGCCCTGCCCCCGGCTGCCTCTTACCTGGTTGACCTCCCTGCAGATCTCCCCAACTCGCCTCACCAGGAGCTGCTGCAGGTGGCGACACTCAGTGCCTGGCCCCCCATCCTCCCGAATCAGGCTCCTGGGAAGGATGGATTGGACACAGAATTGCAGTGGGGAGGGTGTCATGGGAGTTGGCGCCAAGAGGAACCATGAAAAGGAAGGAGGACTGGACAAGGGGAAGTAAACAAGATGGGAACTGGGAAAGATGGAATTCTCAATAGCAATTCTGGAAGCCTGGGTTCCATGCTTGCCTCACCAGCTGCCATACTGAGGCTTCCATCATGCAGCTCACCTTCTCTACCCTCAGATCTTCTTCCTCAGGATGGTGGGTCCTCCCTTCTCTCAACACCCCCACCCCTCTCAACACTGTGATTAGAGCAGTACTGAACCAGATACCTAGGTATGGATCCTGGCGCTGCCACTTACTAACTGAGACCTTGGGCAAGTGTTTAACTTATCTGTGCTGGAGTTTCTTCATTCAGACCACGAGGATAGTAATACCTCATAGGGCTGTTACAGATTAAATGAGTTGATCCATGTAAAAAACTTAGAACGGTGCCTGCCGCATAGCAAGTACTTGTTAAATATTATCTATTATTCCTTATTTTTATATATCTACAGCTCCTGAAGCTGCTGTGAACTACAGATGCGCTTAATGCTCGGCTAGGAACCAAAATCCTCATCAGCTTTTCAACTCCATTAGGAAAGCAGAGTGATGCGCTTTGCTACAATCTGTGGGAAGTGGTCAGGAGCCCCCAACCTTAGAACACAAGTCAGACCCCTACCCAAACCCTCAGTCCCAAGTCTAGCCTTCTAACGACACTGAAGAGGGGTGATGTGGGACCAGGGAGAAGAAGCTAACATCAGAGTCAGGGTGTAGGGCCCCGCTGCTCCTTACCGTGCGTGTGCATACACTTCCACACGGTCCTGCAGCACCCGGACGATGAGCCAGAAGTCAGGCAGGCAGGGCCCAGGGAGGCCCGCGAGCGAAGGCTGTGGAGGTGCTGGGCCGGGCGGGGTCCGCAGCGTGAAGGGGGCCTTCTCACCTGGGGTCTCACTGGGACCCTCACTGTCTGAGCCACTGCTGCCACCGTCGTAACCTGTGTCAAACGTGCTGAAGTTCAACCCCATCCTTAGGCTCATCTGAGCCCCAAGTGTATCAGCTTGGTGGGCCCCTCCAGGTTAGTCCCTTCTGATGGCCCTGCCCAGACCTTTCACTGTGCAGCCCTGAGTCCACTTCCCATCAGCTTAGTCTTCCGCGCCCCGCCCCAGCTTACCTAGGTGGTCTGAGTCCACACTGCCCTGACTGGACATGAGGCTGAGTCCCCGGCTGGGCCCAGGCTGGCTCCCTGGGAAGAGAAGGGAAATGCCTGGAGCCTCTCTCAATCCTGCCGAGGATGCCCTCTGAACATGGAAGCAGGGCCAGGGAGCTGCAAGTCCTCTCTTACCTCGCTGGGGCAGGCTGGGCAGACTGATGAGCAGGGGGCCCTCAGAATCCTCTGGGGAGCCAGGGGCTTGGGGGCTGGCTGTCAGGGCCTGAGAGGCAGGAGGTCAGGATGGAGTACAGGCCCCACACTTCCACCACCACCCCCTCCGTTCCCAGGTCAGCCCAGGAAAGACTCACCTCCCCTTCAACGCCTTCCGCCCTGTCCTCCTGGCTGTGCCAAGCCCAGGCCGCCGAAGGGGGCTCCCCACGAGACCCACCTGGCTCTTGGCCAACTGCCACAAAGAAGAAGCCACTGTCAGCGTCCTCAAGAAGAACATGCCCAGGGAGGTGGAGGCGGCGGAACTCCTGGGGAGCAGGAGCCAAGGGCAGAGATTAGGCAGGAGCAGCCCTCCCTGTTCATGGCACCCCACACTTCCTCATCAGACCCTCACAACTACCGGGTGAAGCAGACACTAGCATCCCTACTGCTGAGTTACGAAAAGGCTCAGTGACTTGCCTAAGGTTCAACAGGCCCAGTGGCAAGGTTGAGCTGGGTCTCTTCCCACTGAGCTGGGTCTCTTCCCACTGAGCTGGGCTGCCAGGCATGGGGTAAAGGTCGGACAATAGGGTGAGGAGGTGAACCCAAACCAAGAGAGAGCCTTCTGGTTCTGTATGTGGAGTCCAGGGACGGACGGGCCCCCAGGTGACCAGGGAGCATTCTGAGGGCAGCATACCTCCTTGAATTGTGTGAGGGAACGCTCTGGCCCGAACACAAAGCTCAGTGGCAGAGTTTGGCGAAGGCAGGTGGAGCGTCCAAGAGAGCTATGGATGTGGGCAGCTGCACGGTGCAGGGCAGGGCTCTGGGGGAGGCCCCCTCTTCGGAGTGCCCCCACCATCTCATCCTCCAGCAACCAGCGGATCTACAGGTGGAGAGCAATCCAGGAAGTGGTGAAGGGCACCTCCCATGCTGATTGGGACATCACTGCACTCTTAGATTAGAAGATACTAGAAGATACTCCACCTCACAGACTGAGAGAGGCCTCACTTGGACCCCAGCATAAACAGGGTGCCTTACCTCACCATCTGATGGAAAGGGTGTCAGTTACAGTGTTGAGGGGCTGTCACTTAGGTTGGGGGAGGGAAGGCCCTCACCTCACTCATGGTGGTCTCAATAGCCAGTCTGTGGGGTGTGGCCAAATTAGATAGTCCTGGGTGCCTAATTGGAAGAAAGGTTTAGATATTGGTTTCCAGAAAACAAAACCAACAGGGAACAAGGAACTCAGAGAGGGAGCATAAGGAAGTACCTGTCTTCTCCTGGAGGTGGCAGTGGGGGCCCCAGGCCATCATCGGATGGTTGCCCTGGGGATCGTGGGAAGGACGTACTGCTCTCAGATGTTGACCTGAAACAGGGTAGGAGCAAAGGTCAAAGGTCAGCAGCTATTATCCTCCTAGGGCCTCCTCAGCATTCCTTTCTTGGAAACCTTAAGGTACCCTTAGTCCCCAGGTGCCCACAGATTTCTTAATGGTCCCCCTACTCCAACAAGACCCCAGATCCTCCCACCAAACTTGCTGCCCCACCGGTGGTGCTGAGGGTCTGAGGTCGGGGGAAGCTCCACTTCCAGGGGCAAGGTCAGCACAAAGACGTCCAGAGTGACACTGAGGTCCCGCAGAAGAACTCGGCCTCCAATGGGGGGGCCTTCCAGACTAGAAAGCACCTGGCCTGGGAGAGGAGGGAAGTTAGGGGTTACTGCAGCCCTGGGATGAACACAGATTCCAAGTCTCCAGGGCTAAAGAGTTACACCCGTAGGCTCTCCCCGACCCCCAGGCAGGCAGACAGGCTGTATTGGACCAGTGACCCTCCCCTAGGCATCCCAAACTCACCCAGGCAGGTGGGCAGGCTGCACACGGGTACTGAGCTGTGCTGGCCGCGTAGCCGCACGGAGCATGTGAGGTGCAGGAAGAGTGGTGGCAGGTCATGTGCCAGGCTCTCGGGCCCCGTGGGTGAGTCGCCCCCCAGGATGCTGAAGGAGTCTTCATCGGGGTTCACGGTATCTGCGTCTGACAATGAGGCGGAGTCCAGCCCAGCAGGCCCCAGGTCTGGTTCACGGCTCTCGAGGTATTCCACCTCCAGCTCTGGGTCACTCTCGGTGACGACACAGCAGGCAGATGTGTCTCCTAGAGATACACGTCGTGTGGTCAACAGGATAGGTTGGCAGCAAAGGCCCCCGAATCCTGGCTTGAAGCAGCCTTTCCCACCTCTACCCACTTGCCTATATACCTTCTTCTCCCATGAGCTCAGCCTCTGAAAACTCCAAGTCACTGACTTTTCTGTCTCCTGTGTCCCGGGGGCCCTCATCCTGGGCAAAAGAAAGAGACAGTATGATCCAAGGCAGGGCCTCAGGGAACCGAGAGTTAAGAGGATCCGGGTGGGTCAAGCGGGGCCTCTGGGGCTACAGGTTGGGGGTAGGAGGGAGGTAAGGGAGAAAGCCACTCACCTCACGCCTGCTGGATGGAGGGCAATAGAAGAAGTAGTGGGGATTGGAGGGCACTGTGCGGAAGTACAGACCGCTGATCTCCAGGAACTTCTCCTGTTTGGGGGTTAGAAGGAGGCTACGATGTCAGTCACTGCTTGGCAGGACACTGCTCCCACCCTAGAACAGACACCTATACACCCCGAACCCAGGAGGGACCACTGCCCCCCTGTGCAGGCAGGACTCTGCCCTCTCTACCCTCACCTGGATGAGGCTATGCAGGGCATCGTGTGCCTCTCCTCTGAGCTGGCAGACGTCTGTCAGAGATATCTCCAGGCCAGGGTCTGGATGGCCAGGGACACGGGTGCTCTGAAACTCAGGCTCGCTTAGGTCCTCGGTCTCTATGCTGAGTGGGCAGGGCGGGGTGGGGACAGTGAATTGTTAGGAACCATCAAGGCCTAAACGAGCCTGCTTCCCGAGTGGGAGCAGCACACACCTGTCTGTCTTTGCCTCTAGGAAGGGTGCTTATTAGCGCACGACATGGGCGGGAAGAGGCCAGGAGAGTCAACCCACCCGTCTTGGCTCTAACCTCCACATTTCTTAGTGGCTGGACATTTCTGTGAAACAGAGGAATGAGTAAGGCTGACTCCCAGTTTTCTGACTTGGACCAGTGGGTGGAGGGAGAGATCTTTCACCGTGGAGGAGGGACACAGGCGGAGAAGCAAGGGTTAGTGGGAAGAAAGTGCACTCATTTAGGAGGCATGAAAGGTGTGGGATCTAGACCTCCGCAGAGAGAACTGGGCTGGACTTCCGATCTGGGCATCATCAGTGGACTCATCCTTCCGCTCCTTCTGTTTCCCCAGTGCTGACCCACTGCAGACACCAGACACGTAGCTGTCTGTCTGCATGCCTCTCTCCCTCCCTTCAACAGTTTTTGCCTCTATGAAACTCACAGTTTGGGGGATTGTTACTATTATGTGAATGTCCTCAGAACAAACTTCTACTTTCACTGATGGCCACTGACAACTCCCACCCCTAATCTAGCTCAACACTCCACACCAGAACAGGAGAGCCAGGAGAACAAGGAGAGTAGGAGAGGAAGACCGCCGTGGGTGCCAAATGGGAGAAAGAAGCCTGGGCAGGAGGGGTGGGAAGCCAGGACAAAGCACGGCTGGGGACTACCGTGCACAGCCACTCCCCCAGGTCAGAAGGCCCCTGCTTATAGGGGCTTTGTCTGTGTGCCCCCTTATATGTCATTCAGGGACCATCCCAACCTGGACTCAGAAGCCAAGACAGCTCGTTCCCGAGGCTCGGGGCCCTCCTCCACACTGCTGCTGAAGGGCCCAGGGCTGAGAGGACCAGGGCTTGGGGGTGCATGAGGCAAACCCCGAGTGTGGCCACACAGTGCGAGCAGAAAAGGGGTGATGTCTACTTCCTGTAGTAGCTCCTCACAGGCGTCCACTGCTATCAGCATGTCCTGCAAGGTCACGCTCTGTGCTTGCTGCAAGCTCCGGAACAGCCCTGGTGGAAGTGGAAGGGGCCACGAGGGTCAAGCTCTGCAAGGGCCTCTCCAGTCCCCACGCCCGTAATCCTGCAAAGTGGGCTCCTCCCTGCCACGGCGTCACACTCACCACGGACGTAGCATCGCTGTGCATGCTCCTGCAGCAAGGCACAGTGGGTAGCTGCCTCCTTGTGCCTGGGCTCCATCCAGGCTGAGGAGAGGGCAGGCTGGTCGAGGAGCTGAGTCCTAGAAACAGGAGGAAAGAGAGGGCTTGGCCAGCTCCCCTGGTGACACCTCAGACTCACCATCCCCAACCTTCCAGTGGATCATCCCTAGGTCCCTACCAAATGTATTCATGGCCCAGCAAGCTCAACTGATGTGCTGAGGAAGTCCAGCACGAAATGGGCAGGACATGGCTCAGAAGCTGAGCTCCTGCCACTGACCATCAACCTGTCTGTCCGTACCCCTGAGTATGTATCTGAGCCACAGATGGGGGCCACGGTTGGCTGGGGGTTGGGAGAGGACCTAGGTCAACACTGAGGGCACTCACCGGAAGACGAGGTCTCGGGGCGCCTGAGGGGGCTGCACACCCACCATCTGCTCCCTCAGCGCTTCCAGGGAACAGCTATAGATGTAGACAGGACACCGGGTCCGGGGCCCATCTGCACCCTCTGTCTGTGAAGCCTGGCGCCCAGTGTAAGCTGGTAAGTCCCGATGGAAGGGTGGGCTCAGCTCTCCTGGATTCTGGGCACTGTCTGTGGGCAAGAGGTGGCACATGGCTTTGAGACCTCTTATCTGTTCCCATTCCCGCTGCAGCTTAACTGACTTAAGAGTCAGCAGCCTTACCGCTGGCTGGGGTGACACTGAGGATGGGGACCTGGGACTTTGTTGCCCTGACCCCAGTTCCTCCCAGATCTTTCAGGCTGGGAGCCCCACTGCAGTCCTCGAACTTAGACTTTGTCTCCTCTTGAGAGGGTCCCTCCAGGCCACAGGCAGCCAGATGCTGGACATCTGAAAAGGAAAAGCAAGACATAACTCAGAGCCACCTGCTGGGCTGGTGAGGGAGCTCCAGGGCTTGTATCTGAGGGGGTTAGTGAGAGAGGTCAGCGGTTGGTACCTGAGAAGGTCGCAGGGAGGAAAGTCAGAAACACATGCTGGGGGGTCACAAGCCTTGCATAGCAGCGCCACTGAGGGGGCTGGGCAGAATTGACAGGCCCGAGAGTTTCAGAAGGGCCTAGACTCTGTAAGAGAGAAACAAACTTAGAGCCATCTATAAGGGACCATCCAATGCCCGCTCTCTTTCTCCGCCCGAGAGTCCATCCTCAGGGATAGCTTGCAAGATCGGGGAGCAAGGGGAATGATGGCATCCTGTCAGTGGAGGGGGGCACTTAGTATCCCCAGTGATGGAAACCTGGGGGGGGAATATGTGGGGACGGCAGGAAGTCACTATGACAAAGGGCTCAAGGGGAGGCACAAGTGCTGACCCGGGTGGGAAGAACTGAGTCTCCGCTGGCCTGGGCGCTGCCGCCTGCTTGATCCTTCAGGATCCCGCAGTCCCCCAATGGTGGCCCCTCTGGACCTACAATGGGGGTAGAGGGAGGTGGGAGAGAGCAGGGCCAGCAAGAGAGGCAGGGCTCGGAGGTGAAGGGAAGGGGAGGCCAAGACCCAGACAGAAGGCACCCTGTGGGGTGGGGGAAAGCGGCTGGGCCAAAGTCCGGTGCCGGGAACAAGGTGGGGGCTCACGTGGACTGTGGCAGCTCCTCCGCAGCACCTCGCGCAGGAAGGCGGCCTGGTCGGCGGCGGGCAGCGGGAGCTCCCGGTCACTCAGCTCCTGCCCCAGGCAGCTGTGCAGCAGGCACAGCACCATGTCGTTGGCGGGACAGGGCCCCTCGGCGAGAGGGACGCCCTCTGGCTCTGCCCGACACACACTCTGCTCAGCACCAAAGGCCTCCTGCTGCCCGGCACCCCCGGCTCAGCCCCAACCAGCCCGGCCCCTCCTGCAGCCTCCAAGCCCCCTCCTGCGCCCTCACTCTTCCGCTCATTCGCAGACTCATCTGCCCTCTACGTTCTAACACTCCCTGGCTGGCTGGCCCTCTAGGTATAAGGTTCACCCACCTCTGGAAAGCAGAAGGAAGAACATCTGGATCTGCTGGCACTGCGGCAACAGTCCCATTAGGTCAAAATGGAAAGGGATCTCATGGACACAGGCGTCTCCTCCCTGGTCCAATCCTGGGAGGGAGGGAAGGAAGACAAGAGCGCAGTGAGGCCCACAGTCCCTGACTGTGGCTGCCTTCTCCCCACCCGCTCGCCTGCTCCTCCCCAGGGGCCCCCTCCCCACTGACCGTCAGAGACCCTCGGCTCTGGGGGCAGGGGACTCCACTCCTTGCTCTGGCACAGCTGTAACAAGTACTCAAAGCTCAGCATGGAGCCTATGCAGGCAGCATCCCGAGGGTGGAGCTAGGGGAGGAATAGCAGAGGGCAGGGGTCAGCCCCTCCTGGCCCAGAGGACCCCAGCCTCCAGCTCTCAAGGAAGCCCTCAGAGTCACGGACATTCAGAACACAGAGACTCAGGGGGACCAGGAAGCCGCCAAGCTGTGCTGCTCCCAAGGGGATGCACCCAACCTGGTAAGTGGTAGGGTACTCCTGAGGCCACTCACAGCTCGAGGGATCTCAGAGTATGCCAAGTCCTGGAGGTGCCTCCAGCTCTCAGGGCCAGGTCCCACTCGTCCATACTGTGGCTCCACCCACACCTCGGTGACCAGGTTGAGCTCCGAGTCTCCCTCCAGGGCCTCCACCTCCACATCGTTGTCATCATCTGTTGAGAAGCTAAAGGAAGAAGGGCTCTGAGACTGGAAGAAAGGAGAGTCCAACCCATCACCACCTGGTTGGGAGTTGGTCCATGGAGGGCGGGAAGGCCAGGGCACACGGGACAGCCACAATTCACACGTGGTCTCTCCAGACCTGCGTCTGCCCAGTGAAGCATCTGGAGACAGTATCCCCCGCCCCAACTCTCAGCACTGGGAGACAGAACTTCAGGGGACAGTAGGAAGAAGGGGGAATGTGGAGCAAGGTGGCTCAGAGAGGGGCTGGGCCTCACCTGTCCTTGGTGGAGGTAGAGTGCGGGGGGAAGAGGATGTACTGGACGACGCACGTGTGCCTCTCTTCGACTGCAGCCTGCCCCGGGGGCTCGTTCTGGGACAGGATGGGAGAGCTTGGCCCTGCCCCAGCCCAGGCAGAGATCTGGCCTGGCCCAGCTCTGACCCTCAGCACTTTAGTCCCCTCGCCACACTGTCCTGGGACTGGCCTCAGGCCTTGGGTCCTCTGGCCACAGGGTCCCTGTGAGGCAGCGTTTCCAGCGGTCCCAACCCAGCTCAGAGGCGAGTATCCCTGGGATGATGCTGGACCTTGGTGGGAGGGGTCGTGAGGGACAGCACATACCTGAATTGGAAGCTCCAGGACCATGTTGATGATTCCTTCCCCGCTGCAGGCAAAGTGGAACCCTTCCGAGAGCCGGACTCTGAAGCCCCACAAGAGTGGGGGTGGGGACAGGATGAGATGGGGAGAGACACTCAGTGTACAGCCCCTGCTTCCCACGCCACTTATATACCCACTTTCCAGCAGCCATCCAGGCAGACTTGTCTGCTGGTGGCCCTGCCCAAACGACTGGTCCCTCAGGGGTGGCAGGCCCAGTTAGGGCCAGAGGCCAAAATAAACTGAGTCGGGGGAGTTCTGGTGGGGAGGGCAGCAGCCCACACTGCTCTGTGCTGGATCCTCTGCATAGCAGCGGCTGCAGCAGAAACTGGGGCTGAGACGGGGCAGTATCTGGCTTAGGCTTTCTGCCAGCTTCCAAACCCGGAGTCTACACTAGACTCTGCCCAAGTTGCCCAGCAGGCTTGGTGACGTACTCAGTGAGGATGGAGAGGAGCTGGGCGATGGCGCTGAGCGGCAGTGCGGGGGCCAGTCCTGATGGGATGCTCCAGAGCCAGCGCTGATGGTAGAGGTAGCGGGATAGCGACGCTAGGCTAGAAGAGGCTGAGCGGCCCGACACCAGGGGCAGTGGCCCTGGTGGCTCCAGTGTCAGCAAGAAGGGTGCCCGGTAGTCCAGCGGTAGCTTCTCATACCTGAGCAACGGGGGCAATTCCCAGTTGATCTCTACTCATACCCAGCTTAGCCGCAGCCCCCCGCGTACTCCTGGCCCTGTCCCCACTCTCTACCAACCTGATGAGCAGCTTGTCCAGTGGCTTATGCAGGACCACAAGGCAGGGCCGATCAGACAGGGCCTGCTGTGGCCCCAGCATGGGGGGGGACTTGGAGGGAGAGTTGGCCCCACCGGCGCCCCCCAGCCCTTTTCGTTTCACCTTGGGTGTTGGCTCCTTGCTTTGCACCCGGTGGGGGAAACGTAGGCGCAGGATTTCTTCCTGCAAGTCTGACACGATCTGAGGGAAAAATGTGATCAGACCCTCCTACTCCCGTCTCCTACAGATGTGGAGAAGGGGCCCACAGACAAGGTGAGAAAGCCTTGTACCCCAAGCCTTACTTGGTCTGGGGGCTCCTCCCTCTACTGGCCCTGGCCCTGGGGGTTCTGGGGAGAAAGAGCTAGTCAACATTCCAGGGCTCCTCGGGCTGGGAGTGAGTCGGGGCCCAGCTCACCTTGTGCCGAGCCTGTGCTGGCGTGCCGATGGGGAAACCCAGGCGGAGCACCATGCACGGGGCCTTGGAAATGATGCGGATCATGTAGAAGGAGGAGGGGGGCTGGTCTGGGGCACTGGGGAGAAACGGGAGGGAGTCCGTGAGCAGCCCTTGGCTGGGAGAAGATGGGTTTAGGAGGTAGGAGGGAGAGGGTTTGGGGTGAGAGGAAGAGACGTGGGATGAGGGGGAGGGGGAGGAGTGAGGGGACATCACTTTGCCCACCTGGAGAGCAGCTTCACATAGGAATAGCCCTCGACTAGCACGAAGCTGCTCCAGTCACGGAGCAGGGAGGTCAGCGAGGAGTGTGAGATCCTGCACTGGACGGTGCTGTAGCGGCCATTGCTGCCCGGGGTGTGCAGGTGCTTGGGGATTGGCCTGGGAAGAGGGTGTGGAGAGAGGGCAGCCCTCCCAGCCCCAGTCATGGGGCAGAAGAACAGACTGCTACCTCTCTCTGCTAGGCCCTGTCTGAGGATCTGAAGGCTCATGAGCAGGAGGGCTAGGACGGCTTGGAGTTATCTTGGCCAAGGTCGGTACGGGCTCATCTGCTGCTTCCCTTCTCCATCACTCCCTGTCCCCTCACCCCAGCCCCTCCACCCCAACGATGGCCCAACTATGGCGGATACCCACGTGTCATGTTCCAGGATTAGCACCAGGCGATGCATGTGCAGCCAACGCTGCCAAGAGTTAGCGTCCATGGACAGCACTGGCTTCCAGTAGGCAGCGAACTGGGCGTGCGAGGAGTCGGAACCACTGTGCTGAAGGGAGAGCACCTGCGGACAGGAAGGACAGCCCTATAGGAGCATTCATGAATAACCTCCACGCAGCAAACAGAGTCGTGGGGCTCAGGGGGTCAGAGGTGGCACTGGTGTAAGGCTAAAGGAACCCATGGCCCAGCCTGGGACAGAGGCAAAAATGGCCTCCAATACGAAGGCTGGATTAGGATGAACGAGCCCAGGGACAGGCTGTGTAGCCCTTTAAAGCTGAATCCAGGCAAAGGATGGAACTTCCATCACTGACTTTGGAGGAAAGCCGCTGAGTGATGGCAGGACCCCAGGATGAGGCCATTATTTGCTAGCATAAGCCCCCTGCTTGTCAGTGCTAGGCTGACAGCCGGGGCCGAGTGTGGAGAAAGCACAGGACAAAGGGAGCCATGGTCTTCAGGAAGTGCACAGTTCACGGTGGTTGGCTGAAGGTGCTGGGGGAGGCCAGAGTATGCCACATGGAGACCGGCAAGGGGGCTCGCAGCCAGCTGGGAGACAACCACCTAGACATTCTGCAAGTCTTTACCTCTGACACCCGTGGTCTGCTGAGGACAGCCTCTCTCTATAGACCCTTCCTTCCCCCGGGGGCGTGGAAGGAGGGAGGGGGCTCTCAAGGCTAAAGCTTAGGGTCCTGGTTTGGGGGCCTCAGATTTGAGAGGAGAGGAAAACGAACGTGGTTCTGGGCTCTAGATGCAGTGCCAATCCAAGTCTGGGTGGGCACAAGATGGGGAGAGTGAGCGTTGGGGCCCCTCACCGGGGTGGTGGAGCCAGGCGGGATGTAGAAGAGAGGCACTCCGCTCTTGGTGCTGTCGGGAAGCGTGAAATGTTCCGGGACTGAGGAGAAGGACTGAAGGTGGGCTAGCATCTGGTCCGTCTGATTAATGCTGCAGAACAAGCGCCAACCCTGAGCCTCACCGGACTCTGGTGAGTCAGAGGAGGGGAGCCCCAGGGGCACAGGGGGCCCTGGACACAAGCTTAGTGCTCGGGGTGACCCTCTCTAGCCCCCAGTTTCACACATCTGTCCCTCCACACAACAAATGGGGCATCCCTCACTGAGCGGTGACCTCACTCACCTCTGCAGCGTGTTCCAGAACCGCCGGATAACGTGGGTCCGATACAGCGAGCGAATGGGTTGCCTTAGCGCACAGGACACATCATGCAGGATGTCATAGCCACCTTCCATTGTCACTTCCACCCGGGTGCCTCGAGGGCCCTCAGGCTCCAGGGGCCAGGGTGCCACAGCCACATACTCGATGCGCATGTTGTGTTTCCACAGCAACACCAGCTTCACCTCCAGCTGGGACCCTCCTTCAGGGGAAGCAGGAGAGCTGGTTAGGGCAGGAGTGCATGGGACTCCAGGCCTGGGACTGAGTCCTATCCGAAACCCCACCTACCACATGGAACTCTAGCCTGGCCAAAGGTTCCAAGCGTGGTTCCACAGAATGCAGGCCCAGAGCCTGCCAAATGACACAAACTGAAGTTTGTAGGAGTAATCTGAAAACAAAGCTAAGTTCAGGACACCACACCATCCTCAGCTGACTCACCTGGGGCAAAAGGAGATGGAATTGGGAAGCTAAATGCTATGAGAACTAAGCCCTGAAGGCAACTCAGAACCCACTTGTCTCAAATGACAGGCAGAATCTGTCACTGAGACACCCTCTCATGCACGGTACATGTGTGTCTTCTGCTTTGTTCAGACTTGTGGGATACAGCAGGGCCTAAACCCTTACCTTTGGCCAGTGTGACCTCTCGGACACTGTAGCCCTCTCGAAGCCGCACAGACACGGTGCTGACCAAGTCAGCCGGCACCTCCTTCTCAGTGTGCTTTTTCCGGCGCAGGGCCAAGGCAGGGTTGCTGCTTGCGGAGACCAGGTGCTCATTAAACAGGCGGTGCTGAGAGCCTAGAAGACCAGTGAGGATGGGGAAGGGGAAAGTGTTTTATCTGTTAGCTGACAGAGGCACAGGAGCAGAGGCTACACTGAGTCGCGAGAGAACAGTGCCAAAGCCGTCAGCCCCAGTTATACTGCTAGTGCCCCGGGGACCCAAGCCCTAGATGGATTCCTGCGTCATCTCTAGGTCCACATTATATTCCCCCGTTCCCACACCTGCCCCAGTCTGTCACTCACCACAGTAATATTCAGGGTTCAGGGCTTCCCCACTGCGCAGGAAGGAGTAGAGGAGAAACGCCCGGTGGTAGACAGTCAGACCCAGGTTGCCTGGCTCGGGCTCAGGACAAGTGGACAGGTAGGAGCCAAATGTTGCCATCGCGATGAACTTCATCAGTTCCACGTTGGGCACATGGCCAAAACTACAGTCATAAGAATAAACTCCTCCTACCTGAAGAAAGTGAGCAATTAGAGACCTAGCTCCAAAAGAGGCACCAGGCTGGGTGGCTGCTCCCGTCCCTGACCCACACGGTGGGAAGTGGGCCAGTGTTCTCCCAAGACAGACCACTGCTCTGCAGCTTTCCTTCCCTGAGCCCTTCTGTCTGAAGCCCATGCCATCTAGCCACACCCCTCTTGCTCCACCTCAAATACCAGCCTGCCCCCATTCACTAAAGATTTTGGCCACTGGTTCATTGGATTCCTATCATCATCTCAAGACTACAGTGTCTAACAAAGTGCTTCTCAAACTTTAGGGTGCACACAAAACACCTGGGGATTTTGTTAAAATGCAGTAGGTCTGGGGTGGGGCCTGAGATTTTGCATTTCTAACAAGCTCCCTGGTGATGCCAAGGCTGCTGGACTGTGGACCATATTTTGAGCACCAAGCCTAAAGATTGGAGATTGGCAAACAACATATAACCTGTGGTCAAATCTAGCCTATCATCTATTTTTTTTTTTTTTTAATTATTTATTTATTTATTTGTTTATTTATGGCTGTGTTGGGTCTTCATTTCTGTGCGAGGGCTTTCTCTAGTTGTGGCAAGCGGGGGCCACTCTTCATCGCGGTGCGCGGGCCTCTTACTATCGCGGCCTCTCTTGTTGCAGAGAACAGGCTCCAGACGCGCAGGCTCAGTAGTTGTGGCTCACGGGCCTAGTTGCTCCGCGGCATGTGGGATCTTCCCAGACCAGGGCCCGAACCCGTGTCCCCTGCACTGGCAGGCAGATTCTCAACCACTGCGCCACCAGGGAAGCCCCTATCATCTATTTTTGTAAATAAAGTTTTATTGGGATTTCCCTGGTGGCACAGTGGTTAAGAATCCGCCTGCCAATGCAGGGGACACGGGTTCGAGCCCTGGTCCGGGAAGATCCCACATGCCGCAGAGCAACTAAGCCCGTGTGCCACAACTATTGAGCCTGCGCTCTAGAGCCCGCGAGCCACAATTGCTGAGCCTGCATGCCACAACTATGGAAGCCCGCACGCCTAGAGCCCATGCTCTGCAACAAGAGAAGTCACCTCAATGAGAAGACCACGCACCGCAACGAAGAGTAGCCCGTGCTTGCCACAACTAGGGAAAGCCTGCATGCAGCAGCAAAGACCCAACGTAGCCAAAGAGATAAATAAGTAAAATAAGTAAAATAAATAAATAAATAAATAAAGTTTTATTGGAACACAGCCATGCCCATACATTTTCTTTTTTTTTTTTTTTTTTTAAAGTTTCATTTTTTATTTATGGCTGTGTTGGGTCTTCGTTTCTGTGCAAGGGCTTTCTCTAGTTGTGGCAAGCAGGGGCCACTCTTCATCGCAGTGCACGGGCCTCTCACTATCGCGGCCTCTCTTGTTGCGGAGCACAGGCTCCAGACGTGCAGGCTCAGTAATTGTGGCTCACGGACCCAGCTGCTCCACGGCATGTGGGATCTTCCCAGACCAGGGCTCGAACCCGTGTCCCCTGCATTGGCAGGCAGATTCTCAACCACTGCGCCACCAGGGAAGCCCCCCATACATTTTCTTATCGTCTGTGCCCCCTTTCAGGCTATAAGAGCACAGCTGAGTAGTTGTGACAACCACATGGCCCACAAAGCTTAAAATGTTTACTAGTTGGGGGACTTCCCTGGTGGCGCAGTGGTTGAGAATCTGCCTGCCAACGCAAGGGACACAGGTTCGATCCCTGGTCCGGGAAGATCCCACATGTCGTGGAGCAACTAAGCGCTGCACCACAACTACTGAGCCTGCGCTCTAGAGCCCGCGAGCCACAACTACTGAAGCCCACATGCCTAGAGTCCATGCTCCGCAACAAGAGAAGCCACCACAATGCAATGTCCGTGCACCGCAACGAAGAGTAGCCCCCGCTAGTTGCAACTAGAGGAAGCCCGCGTGCAGCAACGAAGACCCAACGCAGCCAAAAATAAATAAATAAATAGATTTATATTTTTAAAAAAAAGTTTACTAGTTGGCCCTTTGCAGATGTACTCTAGATGGTTCATTCAATTCCCTGGCCTCTCTGCTCCTTAACCCTTATCACCAGGAACCTTATTCCACTCACCTGCCCTCTGACTACACATTGGCCCTGGGCTTCACCTGGAACTACTTCCTCTTTGCAAATTCAATTGCCATATCCGACTAATTACACACAACTTTGTCCCATTTTTAGGTTCCTTCCATCCTCCTCCTGCTGCTCTTTGACTTCATTAAGGCTCCCAGGCCTTGAATCTCTACTCTTTTCAAATCTATCCACGTCCTCCTGGCCCTCCTTTCTCAACCCAGCCTGGACCCCATGGGCAAGTAACTTCTTATGCATCATTCTCAACTCCCTGGCTGTCTTCACCTTTTCTCTGCTTCCACCTGAAAACCCCAACTAGGATCACAAGTTCTATACCCAGATCCCAAATGAGATCCCAATGAATCCCAAATGGAAAAAAAAAACTGCATAGGTGTGTAGGTTGGCACCACATCAAAACATATGACACCCAACCCAGCTAGTCCTTCGGGGCCGTCCTCAGTGCCGCTCCTCCTTCCCAGCTCTGCCTCCCTCCCTCCCTCCCTCCAGTACACATCCTCACCTTCTACTTTGGAGAGAAATCAGAGGCCCCCTTGGCAGAATTTATCTACATCTTCACTTCTATCCAGTCTCAAAGAAGAAGTTACACTCTCCTGCTCCTAAAGAGTCCCTCCATCTGTTTCTTGAGCCAATGCCCTCCTGTCAATTTACGGACTTTACTCCATCCGGCTTCCTTTCCTTTCCCTTATTTTCAAACTCTGCTTCATCACAGCTCCTTGGAAACATGCTGAAGTCTCTAGCTTAAAACACAAAACAAAGCAGAACACCCCTCTCCTTCCACCCTGTACTCCCCTCTGGCTGCCATTCTCTCTCTCGCTCCCCACTTGATCTGAACAACCAAATTCCGCGTGTCAACACTTTTCTCTACTTCCTTCTCTTCTATCCACTCTTCAATCCACTGCAATCATTTCCCTCACCGCCTCTTCACTGAAATGGCCTGGAAAAAATCCCCATAACTACCTCCTAATCGCCAAACCCAAAGGGCACTTTTCTTTCCTTTTTTTTTTTTTTAACATCTTTATCGGAGTATAATTGCTTTACAATGGTGTGTTAGTTTCTGCTGTATAACATAGTGAATCAGCTATACATATACAAATATCCCCATATCCCCTCCCTCTTGCATCTCCCTCCCACCCTCCCTATCCCGCCCCTCTAGGTGGTCACAAAGCACCAAGCTGATCTCCCAAAGGGTAATTTTCATTCCTCATTTTACATGATCTCTCTGCTGCATCCCATGCTGTTAAGTTCTCCTTTTTTCCCCCAAACTCTGAAATTTTTGACACCAGAGCTCCCGGTTCTTGTCTGATGATTTCCCTTCATTCTTTGCTGGGCCCTCTTCCTATGAAAGATCTTTGAACACTGGTGGCCCCCAGGTTCTTTGGGGACCCTCCTCCCCTCTCAAACACCATGTGTCGGCTGCTAAATGCTAACTTGCTATATCTCAGCTAGTGCTGTCTCTTGAGTATCCGATCTGCATATCCAACTGCTAACTGCTATGAACGGCAGTCATTTATTACGTAATTATGCATTATGCTAAGCCCTTTAAATGCATCATCTCACCCATTTACAAATGAATCCAACCAAGAAGTGACAGTGATGTGCCCCATGTCACACAGCCAGTAAGTGAAGCCAGGATGCCGGCCAGGCATGCCTAACTCCAGAGGTGATGCTTTACAGCTACCCTGTTGACCCACAGGCACCTCAAACACAACATGCGCACACCTGGATTCATCGTCCTGTCCTCACTCCACCCCAACTGCTGCTCTCTGTTTGCTCTGCCAGATACACAGTCATCAGTGAAGTCAGAAAGTTGGAGACATCCTTAGCCCCTCTCTCTTGCTCACCCCTTACATTCTGCTGATCATAAGTTATGTTGACTCTACCGCTTCATTTCCTCAATCCTACCACCTTCTCTCTTACCCTGAATTCCCCCAGTTTAAACCCTGATCCTCTCTCACCTGACCACTGCAATTAACAGCCTCCCTGCCTTCTCTCCTGCCCTTCCCCCAGCAACAAGAGTGACCTTTATAAAACATACACCTAGCTAGTGGTTTTCCTTCCATATATCTGCATCACCCGCAGAATTATGCTGGAACGCCTAACACAGCAGAAGCGGCTTTCCATGCTTGGCCCATGCCTACCCTTCAGCCTTGTTTCCCACAGCTCTCTGCCTCCTATCCTATAGTCTGTCAATCCAAACTGGCTGCAGGTCCCTGAATATACCTACTCTCTCCTCTGCTTAAGCCAGTTTGAGCTGGGTTTTCTGACCCTTGCAACCAAAACAGTAATAATTAATCTAATAAGAGAGGTGGAACTGGAACTGACTGCCAGACTGCAAATTCTGCATTCTTCTTACTGTAACATGCTGCCTCTCACATCCTAAGGAAAGAGGACAAAGATGAGAGTCCTCTCCCACCACAGTACCCACCCTGTTCTAGACATGATGTCCCCCCCCACCCTCCAGAACTATGTCATTGGCTTTACCTGGGAAATCATTGCCTGCAAGAAAGTAACCAGCCACATCCCACCTTGTGATATACGACACCTCCCTCTCCTCCTTCCCAGAAAGTCCTCACCTGCACAAAGGAACAAGCCACAGTGCCACTGCGAAGCTGGTTCAGCAACGTCTCACAGACAGCAACATCAGGGACACTGGTAACCCCATCTGTGATCACAATGATACCTGGAGCAGGAAGCATCAGACTCAGACCTGGGGACTCTGGCCTGATCAAAGTCACGGGGAGGCATCTGATGGACGGGGCCTCAGTGTCCACCAACCAATGTGTTTTATAATCCTCCAGCACCTTTCCTTCTCTCCTTTCCTCCTGTTCCTTCCTCTCGAGGGCTGGATCCCAACTTCCTCCTAAGTGACAACCTTGGTGCTCTACTCCTTCCCACTAGGGTCCATGACAGTTGTCAGAGAAGGGAGTACTTGAGATATACACTAAGAAACACTTACCTTTTACAAACAAGGAAACAGACACTCTTCCCTGGGGCCCACTGATCCCCTGGAACCTCTATCTTTGCCGATAATGCCCCCTTCCCTTCCTGTATTCCCCCTTTTCCCCAATCCCACCAACATTCCTTCTACTGACCTGCACTGGAGTTTGACGGCAGCAACTGCAGTGCCAAGATGCCCTGACGAATCATACTGACCAGTCCAAGATCAGCTGTCACCATGGAGACTCCCACTTTCCGACCTGGGGGCTCCCCTGAGTCTGGAGACTGGTCCTCTGCCTGGCTCAAGAAAACAGAAAAGATAGAATGGGACAGATGGCACTGCTGCCCCATCCACAGCAAAACCAGAATTTATAGCCCAGCACTGCCCAGGCCAGATGGGCCTAATCCTGTGAGGACCCCAATTCCCCTACTGTGCGGCCAAGTCCTGACTATGCTCCCTCCCCTAATGTGTGCTTGGATACTGACCCTCAGATGGGCAGGGAGTCCAGCACCAGATGAAGCACCACACTGTACTGGAGCAGGGCTTCCCCACCTTTTGCCAATAAGGCCCCTTTCCCATATTTTTCCCATCGCCATTATGAAATATCTTACACATCAATCAGATTAAGTCTTCAGACATATAGAACTGCTATCTGCCTGGCTACTTCTAGGATATCTAAAGGAACGAGAGAGTGCACTGTAGTGAGCCCAAGCAGCTTTATCGCTGATTGTACAAAATACTAGAGATCAAAGTCACCCATGATCACCTTCTCAGAGCCACTGGGGGAGAAGATCCAAGGCTGAAAAAACACAAGCAAATGGCCTTCACATTTTCTCCCAGCAAGAACGTGTGTCTTGGGGAGTGTATCCGAGCCCTCTTCAACAGGAAACCTGTTGTGTGCACTCACTAGCACTTCTTTCCTTGGCACCCTCTGTCCCTGGCTTTCAGTCCTTTTTTTCTGCTGTCTTCTCCCTCTATAATATTTGGCTTGTCCTTCCTCTCTCCTCTCTGTCCCTTAACAGCTCCTCTTTCTAAGTGGCCTCTACCCACTTTCTCTCCCACATACCTGGCTCTGGGAATCATACTGCTGCTGCAGCATGGTGGCCACCTTATCCTCAAAGAGACAGAGCTGCTCATACACCTGCTGCAGGAACACCTCCCGCTGGGAAGGGTCCAAAAGGCAGCCCTGGACCAGCACCTGAGAAGCACAGTGGAAAGAGCAAGACATGAAGGTCAGGGGGACACTGGGCAGTACCCCTCTGGTCTCCCTATTTATTCTCCACACTGGGCTTCCCCAAGCATGGAGGCACCGTTAAGATCTTCCAGTTTCCTCCACCTTGGCCTCCAGAACATTGTCTATAAGCTGCCCTATCTGGCCAGGCAAAGCCTTTTTCATTGACTCGTACTTTCTTATTCTTGTTGATTTCTAAGCACTGCACACAGAAGCTGTTCTGGACCTTTTCTCTTTTTTAAGCTCAAAATCTTATTCCCCCAGTGAATGCTCCTTCTTTCCTTTTACCCTCAGCAGATAATTCCCACCCCCCTCTTCACAGAGAAAGGAAACAAGTCAACAGGAACTACCCACTCACCCTAACCCTGAGGGTGTACTACTCTCCAACCCATCGAAAATGTCCTCAGTGTTTGCTAGATGTTTATATCTATCTGTGTTCTAGTTCTTCCTTTCAGGCTCAGAAGAAAAGATTCCTCTTCCTCCTTTTTCTCTCTAAAGCTAATCGTTCCATCCACTCTTGGATCTTTTATCTAATAGCTTCATTCTCTCTCCATGGGGTTTCCTTCCTTCTACTCTCGACATAAATAAGTGTCCCCATCCTAAAAATTTTATAAAGGCCTGGTGGTCCCTGTGGTGGCCCTCGGGATCTCTCCTCTCTCCCTGCCCCCATCAGACTCCTACAACCTGCCCACTTCTCCCCAACCCCTGCCCTCCCGTGCAACAGCTACTTCTTCTCTCTATTCAGGTGAGTGGGTGGGGACAGCCAGAAGAGGGCAGAGTGGGACTCTGGACCACTAAAGGCCTGACTGTGAGAAAAGAAACAGAATCAGAGGAATAGTGGGAACTGGGGCTGTGAAAAGGTGAGAAAGATGCTCAGAGCTGTATTGTTTAGAAGAGTGAAAACTGGGTCAACCTAAGGGTCCAACAGTAAAGGTTTGGCTAAATATATAACGACAAAATATGATAAAATATTAAGACAAGTGGTCATTAAAAATTGTGTTTTCAAAAATATTTAGTGACACGGAAAAATGCCCATATCATACGTTAAAAAAGCAGGATGTAAAACTGTGTGTTTAGAATGAGCCTGATGTTTCTCCTCTCTCTGGATGGAGGGGTGGTGGTGAGGGAAGTAAACACAAACTCAAAGAGAAGAAACACAGTCCACAACATGTCAACAGTAGTTATTTATGGGTGGTTATTATAAGTGAGTTTTGTGAGTTTTTTATATTTTACGTATTTTTCAAATCTCCTTCACTGGGCATGTATTATAAACGTGACTTTTTGTTTGTTTGTTTGTTTTGAAAAACAGCAGGATGCATCTTGAGGGAGCTACGGAGACAGTGAGGAAGCTGTCTGACTTCTTAGCTGACTTAGTGGCAAGTGGCCCTGGAGGCTTACCTAAGTTCTCAGTCCTTGTCTTCTCCATAGCTGCTGTCCTCGTTCAGGACTTATCTCCTTTCCCATGCTGCAATACTCTTCTGCCTGTTCTCCCCAATCCAGAATTTGCCCCCCATCCATCTTTCTCACCGGCCACAAACAAGTGTGATCTTCCTAGTGTACGCATCTGATCCTGTCACTGACATTCCAAACCTCCAGTGGTTCTCTACCCATGGCTAATAGTTCTAACAGCTAACATTTGCATGTTTTCTATGTGGCAGGCACTGTTTTAAATGCTTGACATATATTAATTCAATCACCATGCAATACTGGTACTGTTGACATCCCCATTTTGGAGAAAAGACCCAGATGCACAGAGAGGTTAAGTAACTTGCATAAGAGCACACAGCCAGTAAGTGGTATAGCCAGGAAGCACATAAGGCACTGTTATTCCAGATCCAGTGCTCTTCACCACCACACTAAACTCCCCTACAGAATAAAGTACAAGTTCTTAGCCATGACATTCAAGGCCTTTCATAATTCTGCCCCCACTTATCTCTCCAGTCTCCTCTTTACCAACGCCCTAACCTTCCCCCCATCATTCAAACTTCATTGTGTCCAACTGAGTAACATGTAGTTCCCTAGAACCCCTGTCTGAGAGCACAGTTTCATAGCTCTGTGTCTTTGCTTTTGCTGGCCCCTCTGCCTGGAAAGCTCATTTCCTCTTCTTTGATTAGTTAACATCAATTCATCCTTCAAGATTCAGTTCAAATGCCTCTTTGTCCAAAAGTCTCTCCTGTTGCTGCCCCAGGCTTGGCTGGGTGCTCCCATAGCACGAGTCAAAACTTACCAGTGTCCTTATCACATTCAACTGAAATTACCCCCTTTTATATCTGTCTCCACAACTAACTCTCAACCCCTCCCATCAGGATAGGGACAGGGTCTGATTCATCTGTGTCTCCAGGACCTAGCCCAGTCAGGCTTTAGTAAGTGTTTGTCAAAGTGAACCAAGTGTTGAGTGATTACCTAATATCCAAGCTTTTCCCGCCTTGACTGTGAGCACCTGCAAAGTCTGGGGATGTAGCCCACAACCAACAGTCCTAACACCTGCACTAGGAGAACACTTTAAACCAGGGCAGAGGGCTGGGATCCAGGCATGTACCAATTGCCTTGTGTATATTTCAGCCCCTCAGATACTATTCCTTGCATCCCCTTCTCTCAAAGCCAGTTTGATAGCTAAGGTGACAATGAAGCCATCAGGGACAATTTCAGGGTAAGCCTCTACCAGTGAGTTGAGGGTGGTTAAGAGTAGATGAAGGGAAACTGGCCCAATGCTTATCTAAGCCCAATACAGATATTCCAGTAACAGACTTGGCCATTCTCCAAAAAGGAGTGCCTTCTGATGGCCTGCTTGGGTGCTGGATAAGCCCTGTAATTATCTGTGTAGTCAGCATTACACCCAACAGTTCACAGGGCTCTAGGAGAAAAATGACCCTCCTCTGTCCTTGGAAGAAATTATGTTTCTGGGTCTTTGTTTCTCCTGCTGGTAGCGCAAGGAGTTAGGACATTAGCTAACCTTCTGATGGAACTAAAGGGAGCGGGGGAGAGAAAACAGTCATTCAGTGGCCAGAACCAGAGACTTAGAGGAGGAATGAGAGGGGCATTTGTCCAGTCAATGCCAACTCACCTAATGCTATGGGAAGGCCCTTTAAGACCAGAGCAATGGATACTTCTTAAGAGGAGAGAGACTCACAGAGATGACTAGGAACAGGTTCGAGGAGAGCTGGGGACTTCGGGCACGGAGAGTGGAGACAGGATAAGGACTTGGTCAGTGGACTATCCGAAATTAGGTCTGAGGATACAAACTTGAAGAAAGGATGCAATACCTGGTGGGACTGCAAGCCAATGATTGAGGAGTAGGCCTGGATAGTGACGTAGATCTCAGGTTGGAAGTCGATGCAAGATCCAGGCACTCGGAAGGGCCGGAGCAGCCCGCCTAGGCAGCGGGAGAGGGCGTGGAAAACTTCATCAAACAAGATCTCCCCTGTGGAATCATCCTGAGGGCAATGCAGAGAAAGGTCTCTCAAGGGTAACCAAAGGCAGCCCTGAGCAGAGGGCAGAAACAAGCAGCTTCCATGGGTCAGTTAGACTCTTAAGGTTGATCACACATCCAAATACAGTGCCACAGATGAATGGGATCTGTCTTCAAACACCCACCACTCCTTCCATTGTGTAAAGGAAACCTGTCTCCTTTTCAAAATGGTATCATTGTGGGATCATTCTTCACTTATCCCAGGCCCCTCCTCTTCTCCTCACTTCCCACCCAATCCTTTCTTCCCACTGTCTCCCCTCAACCAACCCCTTACCACAATGCCAGTAGATGGGCTGAGGTCCAGCTCAATGACAAACCGATACTGCCAGGCCAGGAAGGTGACCCGGGTGGATGGTACAAGCAGGAATGGCCTGGGGACCACCGGTTCATCTGGCTGCCACCCAGGAGGCAGGACACTGAGGACTTCCAACTCCTGCTCAGACTGAAGCTGACAATTAGGATGGGGAGGAAAGGGAAGAGTCAGGAAGTCACCCCTTTCTTTCCAGGACCTGACTTCCATATCCAAAATGACACACCATTGGTTCTACCTTCTGCAACCCAACCAAGCACTATTCCGAGCTGGAAAAACAATTAAACAAGATTTCCCCTGGGGAATCATCTTGTGGGCAAAGTCACTTGCCCCTCCTAGAGTCAGACCCCTCAGAGTTAGTCTCCCCTCCTGTGTGTTTCCAGCACCCTCCTAAAAAGACAGATCCTCAGGGCTAGCCCTTCACATCCTGTGTGTCTCTGGGCCTCACCAGCAGCTCCTGGGGTGTGGCCTGCACAGTCTGATGCAGGTGATTGAGGAACCAAGCCAGGCGAACATTTCGGGATATTCGATAATCCTTTTTCATCAACAGGAACACCTGCCCAGCTTCTTCCACCTGGGGACAAAGAGACATTTAATAAATCCATAAAAATTCACTAGTTCCTAGTACATATAGATCATGGTGCAAGTAACTTGTCCAAAGAGCTCAGAATCCATTAGTGAGAGGCAAGGCAGCAGAAGTGAAACGTTTACCCCCACCTCAGTGCAAGGGCTTCCCAAGGATTCAGTTCTCAACTCTTGGCTCCCATTCCCCCTATAAAGATGTCTATGTAGACCAAGTGACCTTTGCACATTTCAACAGATATGTGAGTTTCTCCTATAAACTCTAAGTTCTTTGAGGGTGGGGATTGCGTCTTGCTCTATTTTTGTGTCCCTGTGCTTAGCAAATTGCTTAAAACAGAGCAGACAATAATGCCTGGCAGTTCCCCCTAATAAGCCTTGACAACAGCAGGCACTAAAGGATCTTCACTGGGTGAATGGCAAGCCTACTAAAGACCTCAAAGCCCAACTTCTGTGGGTCACAGTCTCCCACCCCCACCCTTCTCAGCTGTCAACGCTCTAGTTCCTTCCTTCCACTGCCTCATGGGCAGTCGGTTCAACTGTGTCCTAACAAGTGTCACTTCCCTTGCCCGTGTCCTCACCTATCACTACACAAGCCCAGCTAAATCTTGACTCAGGGTGAATTTGACTTTCTTCCTTATCCACACAAATACCACACCAGCTGTACTCTGACAGAAAGAAACTTGTCACCTCGCCAGTGGTGTCACTTCTAGTGGCCTTTACCAATCCTTTTGCTTCTCCCTGGTCAGTAACCTTTCCTTATTCCCCTCAGGTTTTCCAATCTCTCAACCCCCGCCATCCCAGCAGATAAATTTGCCTACTGTTTTGCAGAGAAAATAAGGGTCAAGGGCTTCCCTGGTGGCGCAGTGGTTGAGAATCTGCCTGCCAATGCAGGGGACACGGGTTCGAGCCCTGGTCTGGGAAGATCCCACATGCCGCGGAGCAGCTGGGCCCGTGAGCCACAATTACTGAGCCTGCGCGTCTGGAGCCTGTGCTCCGCAACAAGAGAGGCCGCGATAGTGAGAGGCCCGCGCACCGTGATGAAGAGTGGCCCCCGCTTGCCGCAACTAGAGGAAGCCCTCGCACAGAAACGAAGACCCAACACAGCCATAAATAAATAAATAAATAAATAAATAAACAAATAAATAAATAAATAAATAAATAAATAAAAATAAGGGTCAACTGGTCTGAACTCCTCCAATGTTTCCTCCAGATTAACCCTTATCTGTAACATTCCTTTACCCCCTTACTCTTGCCTCAGATGAAAAGATTACTCTCCTCCTGTTTAGACAAACTGCAAATTTCTCCTCCAGCGTTCCTAGTGTGGGGGACAGGCTGTGAGGAAGTGAGCTACCTGTTGAGAAACGGGATGTTGAAAGGAAGTGAAGATTTTTTTTTTTTTCAATAATGGGGAAATATGCATGGAGAAGAGATGGAAAAAGTCCTGTAAAAGCAATAATGAAGGGTGCCTGATGTCGGAGAAGAGTGTGGAGAGCAGAGATGCAATGACTAAAGATGAAGAAAGTCTTTCTTCTTCAGAAGGCAAGCATAAAGAGGTATAGAAACAGATATTAGAAAATGGCATGCATGAGAGGAGAAGGAAGAAGAGGGAAGGAACTCATATTTATTGAGCACCTAAAATACATTCAATAGTACACTGTAAAAGTTAAGTACAAGAATTTCAGATTCAAACAGCCTGGGTTTGAATCCCAATTCAGCTTCTTATTAGCTGTGAGATTGTGGAAAAGGCACTCAAACTATTTAAGCCTCAGTGTCCTCATTTGTAAAATGGAGATAAATCCTAATACCAATCTAATTGTGCTGTTCTGCGGATGAAGGGAAACCGCGCATATGAAGCACTCAGCACAGTGCATGGCACTTATAAGAATATAATAGGGCTTCCCTGGTGGCGCAGTGGTTGAGAATCTGCCTGCCAATGCAGGGGACATGGGTTCGAGCCCTGGTCTGGGAAGATCCCACATGCCGCGGAGCAACTAGGCCCGTGAGCCACAGCTACTGAGCCTGCGCGTCTGGAGCCTGTGCTCCACAACAAGAGAGGCCACGATAATGAGAGGCCCGCGCACCGCGATGAAGAGTGGTCCCCACTTGCCGCAACTAGAGAAAGCCCTCGCACAGAAACGAAGACCCAACACAAACATAAATAAATAAATAAATAAATAAATAAACCCCAAAAGTTAAAAAAAAAAAAAAGAATATAATAGAAGTTAATTATTACAGGTTATTACCAGGCCCAATACTAGGCTCTTTACCTAAGTAACTGCATTCAGTCTTCACACAAAACATTTAATAGAAGAAAGCTGAGGTCCAAAAAAGTTAAGTGACTTAGCAGAATTCATAGGCATAGGGTCAGAAGTCAAACCCAGGCTTGATGAGCTGCAAAACCCATCTACTGAGTGTGACAACTGGATCAAACTGGGGACTTAAGAGCAGAAAAGATTTAAAGTGGTTACAAGAAGGAACACGATGGGGGTTTATAAATAGAAAGGATGCTTTGACATAATCAAAAAGACAATTTAAACATCAATATGATGTGATTTAGTATTATTTTGTGTTTTGTCTCTACACCATCTAAAATCACATTTTGGGAAATACCACTCTGTTGTACTGTTTCCCTGCACTGGGCTGAGGCAGGCCCTGGCTAGGATTTTGGATTTTATCCAAGAGTTAGGTCAAGCTACCAAACTCTTTTTTCAGCAGGGCAGTACTATTATATCTGCATTCAAAAAAATTCCGTCTGGCTACCACATGATTTAGAAAGATCCCCTAACAACCAGGGGAGATGACAATGGCCTAGACCAGAGCTACTCAAAGTAGCCATTCTGTGAACTGTTTGAGACTGTTCCTGAAGAGACAAGTAGTTGTGCTAGAACGTAAAACCAGCACTGCCTTTCACTGAGAGAGTCTTAGAAAAGTCAGTTGAACTAAACTTCAAGACAAGTGAGCAAGTGAAGTGAGCTCAATTGTACTTTAAGGAATCTTTAGAATAAGATGGACAAGAACCGGTGATTAACTGAAGTAGGGAGGAAAGTAACCAAAAAAAACCAAAAAAAACAAGGCGTCAAGGATGACTACGGCAACATCAGAAACGAGTAAGTTGCAGGATGATTTCCATTAGCTAGAGAAATCAGATATAGCTATTTCCCATTATTTCTAACCACCATCCCCCTCAAAAGATCCCATCAAACTGAACGCTCTCATTGCCAAACTCCTAAAAAGACAAAAGGGGTCTACTGGCAAAGAAGGAAACTGCAGCAATTACCTGCCCTCTCTTTCTCTGATCCTTGGTCTCAGGAGGAGATACTCCCATAAATAAATAAATAGAAAAGACAGTCTTCTCCCTGATTAACATCTCGAAAATTCTGCCAGATTGCCTAATTTCTTTCCCACAGTGTTAGTCTATTAACTTGGGTATACTTACATATTGTACTGTAAAACATTTAGCATTAACTTTTCATTGGTATTTTGTCAACACCCTTATAAGAAATTCAAGGCCTGATGGCTTCCATATGTATGATTAGAGCACCAATAAACACCATAAAATATATTCATTTGTATTGGGCTTTGGCTTTCGCAGAGAAGGAGCAACGGCGCTCAATGCCAATAGGCAACCTCTCCCTCAGGATTGGCTGAACTGGTGTGGGTATGATATTAGTGATCTCTCTCGTCTACAAGTTGACTATGCTGGATCCTTGCCAAGGTTCTTATCTAAAAAAGGACGGGCTGGGCTCAGTATTATCAGAATAGGAAGGATATCCCAGTTCAGCAGCCCTTTCTGTTTATCACTCTATCCCCAGAGCCTGGTGCATTGCCTGGCAATAGGATGCTCAATAAAATTTTGCTGAATAAGTGAATTCACTATATATTCTAAGCTAAGCAAAGCAAACGCAGCATTTAAAATGAATCACAGGCAGTACAACTCTTCTTAAGGTGAGGTAATCTTAACAATCTTCTCCACATTTTTCCTTTTGTTCTTCTTTGGTGCTTAGTAAAGACTTTTTTTCAAGTGCCAGCCTGTTTCAGTTATGCAAGGAAATATCCAGGAGAGGAGTTTTGGCCCATATTGAGCCAGGGTTAAAGGAGGGGCCACCGTAAGGACAGCTGGGGACACTTGGTCACTTCATCTTCTAGGACTAAAATCTTGGCCACTCTGGGTTTAATAAATGAACTTTTCCATGATTCCCTACACTGTTTGTTATCTCTGCTAGGCATTAACAAAGCAGTCTGGACTTCTTAATCGCATCCACCACAGTTTATAATGAAGAATTTGTGTATTTTTTAACGTTGGTTTCCCCTACAAGTGTAGAAGCTCCAGGGAGGTAGGGGCTGTCTATATTGTTCTTTGCTGTATCTCTAGCAACTAGCGCAGTGCCAAGACACACTAAGGGTTTGAGTATTTGTTGAATGAATGTATGAATGAGGGAAATTGCTCTCGCAAGCTATATTTATTCTCTTCTCTATTTCAAGCTATGTTCTTAGTATCTTACCAGAGATTCCTAATTTTTCATTTTTATCAACATCTGGCTTTTGTTGTTCAAGAGTTCTCATCCTTCCTCATCTGCTTTATGGAAAAACTAACCCAGTCTGTTGTTTGGACTTTTCCTTTGCCTCCATGAAAGTTGTTTTTACCAAGTTTTTTTTTTCACTAGTATGTTCTTTACTGGTATTATCTTCTTTTCTACAATTCTGGAATCGGGGGAAGGGGAGTTGTAGTGTAAACTCTAATAGATTTGTTTTAGACAGAATTACAGTATTATGGAAAGAAAATGTGATATGATAGCTGAGACTCTGGGCTTGAATTTTAGTTTCCTCCTCTATAAAATACCACCACCTACCCCAATGATGGGTGAAAGCACATTGTAAAGTTAAAAGTGCCACATAAATGCACACAGTAGTAGTAACAAGGTGCTGCTTCTTTGAGTCTGGAGGAAGTCCTGCACAGCCATTCCCTTCAGCTTTTTTGGCTCACCCCCACTTAGTTGGCAGAGTTGGAAATTTCTTCACACTGAGCCAGAATCTGTCTTGTTGATATTACCTTGACCTGCTCTTGAAATCTGTTCTCTTGAACATATCTAACTCACTTTGGGTTTTACCTCCTGGGGCCACACAGGGAAAAATCTGACCCTCTGCCAAAGGAGAAGCTATCAAACATCTGATGATGGTTCTGAGTCTTTGATTCTCCATAACAAACATCTCCAGGTTCCTTACATGTATCTCAAATGGCATGGTTTCAAGTTCCCTCACTATTTTATATCTCAGATCACGTGCCTACAAATGAGCTCTGGATGGTCTACTTTTCAACTTAAAATGTGGGGGCCAGAAGAGAGCACAATACCCAGGTGAGGTCACAGATTCAGAATCTCCTAGATTCTATTTACTTCAGGCGAAGCTTTACCATGTTATTGACCCGAGAAACCTCTCTGACTTTCTCGCTTCTGCTGCTGCTTAGACACATCCTCCATTCTCTCCTCATGCAGCTGGCTTTTTTGGGACACACACAATTATTCAATTCGTCCTATTACATTGGATAAATCCAGCCTATTTTCTATTGTGAAGCTTGACTGCTGTTTTGTCTTCTAGTAAATCTCTTTCCAGCTTAATTTCCCTGCTAATTTGATCAGGATGCCATCAAGTCCTCATCCAAGTCCCAAGAGGACAAAGGCAAGGTGAGCATGCATTCATTTATCAGTCAACAAATTTACGGACAGCCTGATACATGCTAGCACTGGGCTAGGTCCTAAGGATACAATGGAAAGCAAAAATTGGCATTCTCTGCCCTCACAAGATTTACCCTATAGTGGAGGAAAAAACTAATCAAATAATCACTCTAAATACTATATTAATACAAACTAAGTGTGCCAAGGATAAGAATGTGGTTTTATGACAGCATGTAACAAAGTAACCTGATTCAGGCAAGAGTCTTAAGAGAAAGTGACCCTGAAGACTGAGCAGGGTTGGCCTAGTGAGGAGGGAAAGGGGAATACACCAGATGGAGGATATAAACAAGCACTGTCCTATTAGAAGATTTTCTTCACACTATTTGTTAGTAGGCTGCTTAATTCCACTGCTGTGCAGCTTCCATTTCTCCACCTCGTTTCGAAGGTTATTTTGAATGACAGACTGACTCTTCAAGGCCAAACTGAAGTCTAGTTCACCAATCAGTTCTTATAGAATCCACTGTCTTGAAACCAGGAACGTTTCCTAACTCGAGTTTTCTCGCAACATTCCCCCCATACACGACCCTTCCAAGTCAACAACTACATTTTCACAAACATCATCTCTAAGTCTTCGTCACATTCAAGAGGTGATTTAGGGCTTCCCTGGTGGCGCAGTGGTTGAGAATCTGCCTGCTAATGCAGGGCACACGGGTTCGAGCCCTGGTCTGGGAGGATCCCACATGCCACGGAGCAGCTAGTCCCGTGAGCCACAAATAGTGAGCCTGCGCGTCTGGAGCCTGTGCTCTGCAACAAGAGAGGCCACGATAGTGAGAGGCCCGCGCAGCGTGATGAAGAGTGGCCCCCGCTTGCCGCAGCTGGGGGAAGCCCTCGCATAGAAACGAAGACCCAACACACCCAAATAAATAATAATAATTAAAGGTGCTAATAATTAAAAAAAAAAAAAGCCAGACCCTTAGCTCTTTAAAAAAAAAAAAAGAGGTGATTTAACAGAACTAAAGACTCAAGAATTAATTAAAGCAGCTAGAATGGTATTTTTCCAAGTGTGATCCAAGGACCAGCAGCATCAGAACCACCTGAGGTGCTTGTTAAAATGCAGATTCCTGGGCGCCATCCGAGACCACCTGAATTAAGAGCTGAGAGAGCTTGGGAAGCTATACGTAACAAGCTCCCCCAAGTGATTCTTCCGCTTTCCTGTTTGAGAATCCCTGAATTAGTTGTGTTCTCCCAGCACCCACACTCATATGGAGCTTTAATCCCTGACACTTAATCCTTCTGAGTCTGAAGTGCACTGGAGCAGTCTGGCAAAGAGAAAGCAGGGTTTCGAAGTCAGAGATCTGGATTTAAATCTGGCTCTACTACTTGCTATCTAGGTGAGCTTGGACAAGTTAGTTTTTCCAGGCCTCAGTTTCTTCATCTATAACATGTGGATAAGAATGTCTACTTCAGGGACTTCCTTGGTGGCGCAGTGGTTAGGAATCCGCCTGCCAATGCAGGGGACACGGGTTCGAGCCCTGGTCCAGGAAGATCCCACATGCCGCGGAGCAACTAAGCCCGTGCGCCACAACTACTGAGCCTGCGCTCTAGAGCCCGCGAACTACAACTACTGAGCCCAAGTGCCACAACTACTGAAGCCCGTGCGCCTAGAGCCCATGCTCCACAACAAGAGAAGCCACCGCAATGAGAAGCCCGCGCACCGCAACGAAGAGTAGCTCCCACTCGCCGCAACTAGAGAAAAGCCCACGTGCAGCAACGAAGACCCAATGCAGCCAAAAATAAATAAATAAAATAAATAAATTTTAAAAAAAGAAAAGAATGTCTACTTCAGAAGGATGTTGTGGCAATTAATCAGGAGAGTCAGAACAATGATAGAGGAAGCCTATCATTCTTTGGAACATTTATTGAGGCCTCTATACCATTTATAGCAAGATGAATAAAACATTATCAGGCACTGTGCTGCATACCATGTATACCAGGATGAAGCAAACACTGTCCATCTCGTTAATTTGTTGTTTGTTCATTGCCCCTGTCCCTTGGTGGTTAAGGTATAAATTATTCCTGGAGACTTTTCCAACCCCTGTGCTGTTTTCTGTTGACAGAATCCCACAAAATAATGTAGTCTCCACATGCCTTTGAACCACTGTACTTATACCAAAGTCCTGAACCTGTAGCATGGCCTCAACCTGAATCTTCTTCACCAGCCTTCTCTCTCACCCACCTCCACCTGAGTTCGAGCGCCTTGGATCAAACGCTGGTTCTGCTGCTTATTAGTATAAGGCCTTGGTGAAGTTACTTAAACTCTCTGTGCCTTAATTTCCCCATCTGAGAAACAGGGATAGTAAGAGTGCTTTTTTTTTTTTTTTTAAGATTTTTTTGATGTGGACCATCTTTAAAGTCTTTATTGAATTTGTTATAATATTACTTCTGTTTTATGCTTTGGTTTTTTGGCCACGAGGTATGTGGGATCTTAGCTCCCCGACCAGGGATCAAACCCGCACCCGCACCCCCTACACTGGAAGGCTTAGTCTTAACCACTGGACTGCCAGGGAAGTCCCAACAGTGTCTATTTCACAGGGGTTTTCCCAGTATTAGATGATACTCAGTAAGCACTCGTGTTAGCTATTCTCATTGCCACTGCGCCCACACTGGCAGCTGCTTCGTCTTAGTTCTCTGAAGGTTCTCAGTTCCTCCTCACCTCAGCATTTTCACTGTTCCCTCTGCCTGTAATGCGCTCTGCCTCTTCTCACAGCCACCTTCCACTCCTTCTTCAGGCTTAAATGTCATTCCTCTGAGGCTTTCTGATCCACCCCCTCCACTGAACAATTAGGTTAAGAACCCCTGTTAAACACTCATTCATTCCGTACTTTTCCTTTGAAGCGCTTATTATCATAATTCAACATGTGCACTCCATTAGAACAGGGAATGTGTCTTACACTGCTCCGTATCCACCCTGATAATTAGCACAGTTCTGAGTCCATAGCAGCAGCATAAAATAATTTAAGTATCTGAGGAATGAATGACTTCTTAAATCTGACTATGCCCAATATTTCTCTCTTGGAATTGTAATAACCTCTAACAATCAGTCACTTTTCTGCTCAGGGGCAGAACTCTTTACTCCCTTTACCTTCTGAGATAAAATTTTCAGAAATGTAAATCAAGAATTCAACAAATGAACTTTTGGCTGAGTGAGACTTCCAGGAGCGTATGTCTTGACTCCAAGTTCCTTTAGATTTGCACTGCTCAATATGGTAGCCATTACCATATGGGGCTACTGAGCACTTGAGATGTTGCTAGTCCAAAGTGAGATACGCTGTAAAATACACTCTGGATTTTAAAGACTTCGTACAATAAAAGAATGTTAAATATCTCATAATTTTTAATATTTATTACATATTGAAATGATAATGTTTTGGAAATATGGGGTTAAAGAAAAATATATTATTAAAGTTAATTTTACCTGTTTTTTTTTTACCTTTTTAAATGTGGCTACTAGAAAACTGACATATATGCCTTGCATTGGATGCAGTGCTGTTTTAGACTACCTGCCTAAAAGGTATGTTGTGTTTCACCACAACATCCCTCCATTTCTTCTCATTTTAACCCATAACAAAACATACTCCAAATTCCTTCATCGGTTTTTCTCAATGATATCTCTGATGCGTAGGCTACTCCATCACCCCTGTCGACACATCTGATCCTTTTTAATAGGGTAGTTTCCTACAACCATATTTAATCTTGGGTCTCGTGACATCGAATTGGAGATTCACCATCCTGTGGCTACTTTATTATTTATACTGTAAACACTATGACTAAGAACACAAGATCTACAGCAGACCACCAGTTTTGGAGTCCTGGCTCTGGTACTTACTAGCTGTGCAACTTTATTACTCTTAATATCTATCTCTGTGCCTCAGTTTCCTCAACTGAAAAATGGGGATGATAGTATTGTCTACTGAGTAGGGTTCAGAGTATTAACTGATGTTGGTAAAGTGCTGAGATGGTCCCTGACACACAGTAAGCATTCAATAAGTAATGACAACTATCTGCATCATTATACACATCTCTCACCCTTCCCATCTACTCATATATTCTCTTGTAACACCGGGCCCCTCTCCTAGTGACGTTGTTCTTTCCAAATCCGAGATTTTACACTCAGATCTTCTAACTCCAAAACTCTGCTACACCCCAGCTGAGAGTAGCACTTGGGTAAGGTACTTCTATCGATTCTCAGCTTCTTACCTGTAAATGACAGTGGGTATTGCCACCTTCCTTTGCACAAGTTTGAATGACACAATGTATATAAAGTTCCTTGCATGGTCCTTAGCACCTTACGGATACTTTATTTGCATTTTCTGATTTAAAGCATGTGACCCTAACAATACACCAATGATAAGTACTTTATGAAGAAGGAAACAGGCCGGGAAGTCAAGACTTGCCCGAAGTTGCACAGATAGTTACACGGCAGCGCCAATACCGGAACGAGGTTTCTCTCTGAGTCAAATGTTTTTTCATGAAACCAAAGTTGCTCTCCAAAAGCATGAGCGATAGAACTAAATTCATGCTGTTTACGCCATTCCAATATTTGAAGAAATGCAGCAACTGGCAAAGCTGCCCACTGAAACTGCAACGGAAAATCAAAATACAGGTTTTCTTAATACCATTACGAGGTCAAAGAACCCGAGAGCCCTAGAGTTGGCGTCGTGGATGAAATTTCGGCAAACAAAACAGCGACAAGTTCCTTCTCTAGCCCCCCCAGGAAAGTGCGGGTGAGGAGATACGATTGTCTGGGCCTCGGGCTGGCCCGGCGGCCCCGGACCCGGAGGAGGCCACGGCCGCGCCCGGCCGCCGGGCCTTCCCCCTCGGATCTCGGGACCCAGCGCTGCGCCCGCCCGCCCCTCACCTCCGGCTCCGGGCGCTCCGAGGCCATCACACAGCCCTCCCGCGCCGGCCCGGGCCAGAGAAGCTGCTCCGCTCGTGACCCCTGACCCGGCGGCCTGGCGACCGGCGGGACAGGAAGTGAGGGGGAGGGCCGAGTTCTGAGCTTTCTGATTGGCTGACTTGGGAAACGGAAGAGGAAGTCTTTGACACCGCCCCTGTTGCCGCAATGCAGGTGAGGGCCAGGTTGGCGCTAGTGACCGCTAGCTAGCTTCGGGTATCGGGACCGAGAGTGGGCTGGCGGAGGAGGGAGTGAGGAGTTGGGGCTGAGAGGAGAGGGTAGAGCCCTCGACCGTCGAATAAGGGGACGCGCGATGGGGCAGAGGCCCACTGGCGAGGGAGCGGCGCAGATGAGAGATAGGGGTGGAGCTCGGCTGACGGGAGACAGACTGCGGTTAAGTCGGGAGGGAGAAGGCAGCACTGACTTGCTAGGGTGTGGGAAAGGATCAGGTTGTAATTTGGGAAGGTTGAGGTGCAGTCCGAGGAAGACGGCTCAAGAAAGTGGTGGATCGGCTCAGGCCCCGGCCTAGGCTGTTGGATGGCCGCTGTTGGATGCCGACAGAACAGGTAATCTGTAATTGGAGAGAAGCCCGAGGGTGGAAGGAATTGTGGGACCGCGGTGGCCAAAAGCCAGACTAATATAACCTGAGGCCGTGGGTGGAACCCAGGATCAAGGCTCCTGTCCTAAACGTTGGCGATTTGGTAAGACAGTTTTGCTTCATTCTTCCTAGTCTGTGCCCGATAGTAATTAAGGATGAAATGAAATGAAACTGGAGGCCATAGATGGAAAGGAAATGCTTTGGAGACCCCCCTCCCCCAGCATTTAAAATAGTTTGTGTAGTGCTTAGGGGCATGTGCATTTTGTTTGTTTGTTTGTTTTGTTTTTCATTTGTCACTTAGTTTCTTGCAGCTGGTAGCCTCTCCGTAAGTTTTTAGAGGTTGACTAAGCTTGTGAAAGGGGCACAGGAATATTGGCACAGAGAAAAAATGAGTGCAGATTAATTTAGCAAGGAGGAGGTTGAAGCAGCAAAGACTGAGGGCAAATGAAAGTGGGGGGTGGCAGCGGTGGTGGCGGCGGCAGTGGCAGGTATTCAGAGGAGCCTTCATGTGTAGGTAGATTTTCCAGAGATTGTATCATGGGCAAGAACGGCTAGACTCACCGGCAGGTTTTAGGACAGAGGAAGTCAGAGTATGTATGCTGCAGAGGTGCCCAAAAGATAATAAACCCCAGGCATTAGGTCTGGTGAAAATTGCTCAGTGGGAGAGAATAGAGTGTACCTAATACAGAGAAAAACCAGGCCTGGATTAGGAGCAATGAGAGAAAGGAATCAGTAGGTAGGAGGAATTGAGGTCAGATGAATGGGTTTAAAGGTCTAAGGGTTGACGCTGTCTGTAACCCTAATACCAAAGAAAGTAAACAACCTGGCTCTCCCTATGCCAATGAGATCCTGTGTCACTGGACTGGTGTCGCACACTGTCATCCTGGCTTTTCAGCCTTCCTCTGTATGTGTCATCCTCACACTCATCTGAGTAACCAACCTATTCCTATTGGTGCAGAGGGAGGAGAAGCAGCTTGAGGCATCATTAGATGCACTGCTGAGTCAAGTGGCTGATCTGAAGAACTCACTGGGGAGTTTCATTTACAAGTTGGAGAATGAGTATGACCGGCTGACCTGGTAAGGGTTCCCAGGGCAAGTTGGGGAGGGCTCCATGGGTGGGGGGCCAGGCCACCTGCTGGATAGGACATTTCCAGTGACGTAAGCATTTATCAGTTTGCAAACATCTTTTGATTTAGAAAGAGTTGGGTTTCCCAACATTTAACTTTGAAGTTGGCTTTGGGCCCCCAGGGTAAGGAAGTAGAGAGATGCCCAGTTTCCCAGCCCAGGTTCTCACTAGCTTTTGATTCTCATTCTTTGACTTCTCTGGGAGGACGTCTTCCCGCAGTGGGTCCTCCCACTACAGTATTCATACTGGATCTCTTGCCACGGATGTTGCTGAGTCTTTTAGGCCCAGTCTACTCTAGAAGTGTGGATACTATTTTTAGGCCAGAAAGGAGACTTTTACCCAGTTTCTGAAGTTTTAGTGATAATAGTGTAGCCATGGTTCCTATTTTGCCATTGTCCTCACCCCCATTCAAATATAGTAGTCCCCCCTAATCTGTGGGGGATAAGTTCTAAGACCCTCTGTGGATGCCTGCAACTGTGATAGTACTGAAACCTACACTGTATATACTATGGTTTTTTTCCTATACTAATGGGGTGGGTAGCGTATACAGCATGGATATGCTGGACAAAGGGGTGATTAACGTCCTGGGTGGGACAGAGCAGGATGAAGCAAGACTTCATCACGCTGCTCAGAACAGCGCCCAGTTTAAAACTTATGGATTGCTTTTTTCTGGAATTTGCCATGTAATATTTTTGGACTGTGGTTGACCATGGGTAGATGAAACCTCGGAAAGTGAAACTGCAGATAAGGGGGGCCTGCTGTAATGACCTGCCTTTCTTCTCCATCTGTATCAGAAACTGAAAGTGTGTCCCTCTTTCTTAACCCCATAATCCCTGTGAGCCAGTCTAGTTCCTGCCCAGGCCAGCCATAGGGCTATGAGTGTTTTGGGGGTGAGTCTGGGTATTCCTAGTCTGAAGGACCCCTTTGAGGCTCCTTTACCGGGAACATTCTGACACCTTCTTTCCACCACCAGGCCATCTGTCCTGGACAGCTTTGCCTTGCTCTCTGGACAGTTGAACACTCTGAACAAGGTCTTGAAGCATGAAAAGACACCACTGTTCCGTAACCAGGTCATCATCCCTCTGGTGTTGTCCCCAGACCGAGATGAAGATCTCATGGTAAGAGGAGGAGAGGGGTGCAACTTGGGAAATTAAGTTCTTAGATGAGGACTGAGGGCGCAGTGGTTGGTTGGCTATTCTAGAAGTTCTGAATGTGCAGTAGTGTGTGGCAGTAAGAAGCGAGGGCTGCATTTTGGAGCCCTTGCTTTTTGTCCTTCTGGAGTTGGGAGAGCCACTCCCAAACTGAATTAATCTGAGGCATTTGTCACCAAGACAAAGACCTTTTTCCTCCAGCACCTGTCTTGAGCAGAAAGTATGTTCTTTTGTGACTTTTTCTATTTCTTTTTTTTTTTTTGGTTTTGTTGTCATTGTTGTTTTTTGGCTGAGCTGCGCGGCATGTGGGATCTTAGTTCCCTGACCAGGGATCCAACCCGTGCTCCCTGCAGTGAAAGCATGGAGTCTTAACCATTGGACCACCCGGGAAGTCCCTGACTTTTTCTCTTTCAATCTTTGATTTAAATGTGGCAGAGAGAGGTTTATCCTTAGGTCTGGTAGAGATAGGGGAGTGAGAAGACAGAACTGAAGGATGGAGTGAGGGGGATAGTGTCTTAGGAAGTCAGATATTGTTAGTCTCAGGTTGTGTTTTCCCTGAAAATGCACTGTTTGCCTTTGGAAGGAACTATGTATATATCAGGCCAGATTGAATTTTCTTGGAGTGCACAGTAGGATCAATAAAATCTGTGTGTTACAGAGGCAGACTGAAGGACGGGTACCTGTTTTCAGCCATGAGGTGGTCCCTGACCATTTGAGAACCAAGCCTGACCCTGAGGTAGAAGAGCAAGAGAAGCAGCTGACAACGGATGCTGCCCGCATTGGTGCTGATGCAGCTCAGGTTGGACTGAGTCACTGCCCTGCTGCCCCCACCCCGAGTTTTATCATGAGAAGCTGGGCATTACCACCTCTGTATGGTAGGGATGCACAGCTGGTTACCCCTCAGTTGCCCCTGGAATAGCCCAAGGAAGAAACTTCCCCGTAATCATTTCTTGCTTGCCCTAATCTCTGCACAAATTTATGTGTGTTGCAGAAGCAGATCCAGAGCTTGAATAAAATGTGCTCAAACCTTCTGGAGAAAATCAGCAAAGAGGAACGAGAAGCGGAGAGTGGAGGTACGGAGGGATTGGTGGCAAAACGGAGGAGGAAAGAGGGATAAGATCAATCGGAAGGGTGGTGTTGGTAGTGGTGAAGTGAGGACGTAAGGATGTGCTGCTTAGGAAAAGGTATGCGTCCATTCTGTTAGCCTTTTGTATTTCTGGCCAGCCCTGGAGCAGGTGGAGGAAATGGGCAAAGGGAGAAGGGAGTATTCTGAGATAGTCATGGGGGTCCTCTGGCTCTTCCTCTGGGCTGCCAGGGAGCCTAGATTCTGCTGAAGTCAGAACTCCAAGCCCTGGTACCCATACTGGTCTTCCTGCTGCTAGGTTCGGTCCAGGGCCAGAAGCATACCTCGGGGTCCCCACTTACCTTTTTCTTCAGGTCTCCGGCCGAACAAGCAGACCTTTAACCCAGCAGACACCAATGCATTAGTGGCAGCTGTTGCCTTTGGGAAGGGGCTGTCTAATTGGAGGCCTTCAGGCAGCAGTGGTCCTGGCCAGCCGGGCCAGCCAGGAGCTGGGACAATCCTCTCAGGAGCCTCAGGATTACAGCAGGTGCAGATGGCAGGAGCTCCAAGTCAGCAGCAGCCAATGCTCAGTGGGGTGCAGATGGCCCAAGCAGGTCAACCAGGTAAGGTGACAGGGATTGGCATGGTGGCAGACCTTGAGCAGGGAAGTGGGAATAAGCTGGGTTATCTGGGGCCCCAGCATCCCCAGAGCTGGAGATATTCTCCTTTTCTCCCTTGGACTGTGACCCAGAAAATAAGCTTTTGGAGTAAAAGTCTCATTTGAGACTCTTAATAGGCACCAGACAATGAGGAAGAACTTTGACGAGCAGAAACTGCTCTCACCTCCCACCCCATCTCAGACCTCGGTCTCAACTACCCTTCTGTCCCCTTTAACTCTGGATATTAGGTGTGTTGTCACTGTCTTGTCTTAGGTAGAGAAATGAATGGTCAGACCTTCATTAGGACCATTGGGTAGGTGTGTTGGGAATGGACAAGCAGGCAAGTTTCCCGGTGCTGCGTGTATTCCTTTCTCTGTATCCTGTCTCTCCTGCTCGCCTTTAGTAATTATAAGAACAGCCTGGCAGAGTTCAGATGCAGGCAGCTAGAAGAGGTATTTTTCTTCCAAGCTGTCTAGGCAAAGGGACAATTAAAATAAGCGAGGACATAGCACTCTTTTACCTGTGACATTAAATGGGGGTCCCACAGATTTAGTTCTCTTTTTCTAGGAGGGGATGAGCAGGAGCCGGGTGTGTTCCAACCCCTCCCACTATTCCTCCCCCTAGACACCTTCAGGGAGAGGGCTGGACGAGGAGCCATACCTCTGAGCCTTGCCGTCCAGGGTCAGATGCCACAGAGATTCTGAGACGATAGCGGAGGTGCAGAAGGGAACCTGAGAGACCACATTTCTGATTTACCATGAACGTCTTACTGTGCTTCAGGTGTCTTTCTTCATGTTCCTTTTAGGGAAAATGCCAAGTGGAATAAAAACCAACATCAAGTCGGCTTCCATGCATCCCTACCAGCGGTGAGTGTGGCCGACAACCTCCACTCTCAGGTGCTCTTTGCAGAGTTGGGCAGTGAAACTGCCGTTTGCCCAAAGCTGACCTAGATGGGTATAATAAAAAGAATACGGGCTTTCAGCCACAGACAGATCCCATCTCCACTGCCGACTAGCTGTGTGACCTTGGGCAAGTGACCGAATTTTTCTGAGCCGGTTTTCTTGTTTATAAATGGTGATAATACCTACCTCATAGGGTTGTTGTGAGGATTAAAATGGGAAAATGAATGTAAAACACTTGGCACGGTCTATGAAATAATGGGTATTCAATAAATGAGAGTTTCTACAGCCACTTCTCCCCACTGCCCCCTCTTCAGTCCTCGATCCAGAACTTATCCTGATCTGATACTGCTTCATGTCTGTGGTGAGCTGATGGACACAAGATCATGGACCACTCAGCTCTGTTTGAAAGCCTGTGCTTATTTCGTGCTGCCAGAAACGATGACAGCCTCTATGTCCTTAGAGGCTTACTGTCTCCGCAGGCCTTCCTGCCCAGATTCCATCCTGGCCATCTCTCCAAGCTGCAGGTGACGAGGCCTCTGGGCTGAGACAGACCGTCCACTTGTGGCTCTGGAGAAGCTCAGGCCTGCTCTACTCTCCATCCTCTGAGAAGCCAATTCAGCTCTTATCTGGGAAATAGTCACAAAGTACCCTATCCTTTACCCTACCCTTCACACACGAAGGAAGATGTTGAAGGCCCGGTATATGGGGGCTTCCTCAGGAAGTGGCTCTACCAGGCCGGACTATGTGAGAAAGGGTTTTTCTTAGCAAATGAAAAAGTCCCTTGTTCTCCAGACTCTTTTTTTCTTATTTTAGAGGGAGAGGGGAATTGCACCTCACACCATTTTTCATCATGGTTGAGTTATCCTCATAATATGCCTGGTTCCTGGGCTCCAGCCAGGATGGTTTTTCTCCAGTACACTGAGCCTGTGGTTCCAGTAAGGGCCAGATGGATGGCGGGAGGTGGCAGCCGCCAGTACTTTTGCCTGCTTTTATAAAGCTGAGAGCAGAGTGGGCTTGGGTCTCCAGCTTAAGGTTGCTGCAAGGCAATTCTAATTTGTTTTCCAATAAAAAGTTTTCTTATCTTTGATTAGCTTTGATCTAAATGTCCTGAGAGGTAATAGGAGGCCCTGCTCATACCTTCCAGCTGCCTTTTTTCTGTTCTCTTCTGTCACACATTAGTACTTCGGCATTTGTTCGGTGCCAGGCAGAATTCTGCCAGGCTGTGGCAGCAAAGGGCTGGAAAAGTGGTTGCAGATGTCATGTCCATTCCTGTTCCATCAAGACAAGAAATGGTATTCACACAGCTCACTGATCATAGTACACAAGAGCATGGAAAGTCCTGCCATCAGCTCTGAGGCAATGTCAGACCTGTCCCCCACTTCAACAGTGCTCCCTTACTGGTCTTTCAGCCCACTCAGATGTTCCTTATCTTCTCTTCCCTTTGCACTGGAAATGTCAGAGCTAACTGTCATACTGGATAGAGTTCAAGGTGTGCTTCTCTAAAACCCCTGGAGCATCTTTTGGTGACTGCTGTCTTTTATTCTGCCAAAAGATTCCTTCCTATTGAAAGTTTCTTGAAAACTTTTTGGACCTATTGAAACCACCCCAAGTTTCTTTGTTGTCCCAGGCTAATATCGACGTCATTCCCAAAGTACCATCTGAAATGGCTTCCTTGTCCTCCCAGAGTGGAAATGTCCTCCTGCGCCAACAGGGACATATGCAGGACCCCACCTACATCTTGTGCCCTTAAACCAACAGTCATTACTCCGCAGGCATTCATGTCTTTATATTCACTCCGGGAGCACGTGCTCTCATTCCCAACCCCTCAACCCCAGATCCTCTGGAGTGCACAAATCTATGTAGCATTGCCAACTTTGGGGCCCATACAGCCCAGTAAATGCTTCAATGGAGAGTATCTCCCATCCCTAACACACTCATTCCCAAAGGAGGGAATACAGAGTTTCCTTTCAAGAAGAGGACATTGACCTGCTCCCTTGCTCAGATTCCAGATTTGCAAAAGATGGCCCTCTTGCTCCACTCTGGTACTGTTGCTCAGTTTCTGATGGCTCTGTTTGGCCTGGGGCCTGTGTTTTCTCCTACTCTTGGGGCCCCGGGAGAATGAGATTAGGCCATCGTCTCCCAGGTGTGTGTCTGGGATGGAGAAAGAAGCAGCAGCTGTGAAACTTCAATCTTCTGTAGCACAGAGGTCATCCTGCTGAAGGCGGACGCTTACTGCATCTGTGTTCGCATGACACCCATTGCTAGGACCACTTCCTCTCCAGCTCTGCCCTGAGGCTGGGACTCAGTCATTGTTGAACCTCCCTTTTGCTCATTGCCCCAGTCACCCTGTTCTCTTCCCCTCCTGGTGTCTATTGCTGCCCTACCTAGCTAGGTCACCTAACTTCACCTTGCATTTTCTTGGGAAACAGCCAAGGTAGATAGGTTCTAGCTAAGTGCTCCTTCTAACTCCATTATCAGTCCTGCCATTAGGACTGAGCTGCAGTGGGTGTAGCGCCCACCTCCTGTCCTGCTGTTGAAGGGAAGAAGCTGAGCTCTGCAGGAATGCCCCAGTGCAAGGCTGGTCCCTTTCCCACCCCCTTCTCACCTCCCCCAGGCAGCTGGGAACAACCTCTCCCTTTGTCTGAGCTTCTTGTACAGAATAATCCTCCTTATGGACAATGTATTCTCTGTGCCCTGTGGACACAGGAGCCGTGTGAGCTGATCCCAGCACCAGGCAGGACGGAGGCGGAATCCTTCCAAATGCCCACCCTAGGTCAACTCCTGATTACTGTTCAGAGAAACTACCAAGGGATGTACATTTTCTTCCATCTGTTCCAGATTTGGGGGGCTAGCCTATTGGAGTTTAGCAATGGGCCAGGAGTAGGGTTGGGGGCTGTGGTCCCTTTCTGGTTCAGTCCAGAGTGTTCACTGTACCAACCTGTGGAGGCTCGATGTGGCTCTGGCCCGTCAGCTTTGAACACACAGGGGCTAACACTTGGAAGGGGTTTGCCACCCTGCAGATGTGGCTTTCTAACTGGAACAGAAGGTAAACTCCAATCCATCTGACAGGGCCATAGCATCCATTGCTTCAACATGTGTTTTGTCCCACAGGACAAACTTCCTCTCTTCTTCCCTTTAACTTATCTCTCTTTTGTTCTTGAGCTCCTGTGCGTCTCTGAGGCAGGTCCTGGATCTCTGTTGTCATCTCTTGATGAGTTCACATGTTCTCAAGATGTCGCCTACCATTTGGACATGGCAGCTTCCCCAAGTACATTATGGACAAGGCCCCTGACTTCCCTACGCCTCAGTTTTCTCGCCTAGGTGCTCCCAGTGATCCTTCCTAGCTTTAAAGTCTCTGGCAATGATTCTCCAGCCTGTTTATCCCTGGCATTTTTCATATTCCTCATTGCATGACTATGTTATTATAGGCCAGGTTTTTCCTAGATCAGCCCGCCAATCCCTTGAACCCCTCCAAACTGTTCCTAAAGTTCCCTGTCACCTGCAGCTTAAAATACCCACATCCCTCTAGATCACTTCCCTAAAATTGTTTTCTAGCTTTCACTAGTTCTTTAGTGAAAATTCATCAAAGAGGTAGTAAGTTACCACAGAGATAAATGCATTGAATGCCAGAAGTCACCTTCCCACTCAGGTATCCCCCTCTCTCCCCTGGGCAAGATATATGTACCAGAGAGACTCCCCCATAAAAGCAGTAAATTATACTTTTCCATGTCATGATAACCTTCCCTACTGAATCAAATCCAAGGAGCCCTAGGCTGCTCCCCTTCCCGCTTTCCCTCTGCCATTCCACTGCCTTCCCTGGCTCTCACCCGAATTTCCCTAGTTTATGGTCATTTTGATTCTTCATCTTCTCTGGCCCACACCCCAAATGTAGAGCATCCTTATTTCTTTTTTTGTACTAATTTTTCTGGGCTGCACCCATTTTCATGGCCCTGGTTAGTATCCTTCCATGTTAGTCCTTCTTGAGCCCATGTCCCCACTCACTGACTCACAGCCACGCTCGTGAAATACAGAGCCTACCATTTTCCTGCACACCTCACATTCACTCTATAGCCCCGCTTCCACCCTTCCTCGGGAACTACCCTGTCTCAGATCACTGCTGACCTGATGGCTAAATCCAGACTTTTTTCAGTCCTTATATTTCTTACTTATCTCCATGGTGTTTAACAGTGCTGGCCATTAACTTTTCACCTCTTGCCCTTCACCGGCTCCCACCTCTCTGGCCATTCCTTCTCTGCAGCTTTTGGCCTTTTGTCCCTCTGCCTGCTTCTTTTTTTTTTAAAAAAAGCATTTATTTATTTATTTATTTATTCGGTTGTGCTGGGTCTTAGTTGTGGCAGGCAGGCTCCTTAGTTGTGGCATGCAGACTCTTAGTTGCGGCATGCATGTGGGATCTAGTTCTCTGACCAGGGATGGAACCCGGGCCCCCTGCATTGGGAGTGCAGGGTCTTAACCACTGTGCCACCAGGGAAGTCCCCCTCTGCCTGCTTCTTGAATGTTGTTATTCTCCAGTACTCTGTCCTTAACCCTCTTTTCTTATTCTACCTGCTCTCTCTGTGACCACCACCTTTATGTACATAACTCAAACAGGTTTTATTTTCAGCCCAGCCCTCTTTGCTGACTTGCAGATGCCTATTGGGTATCTCTGCCCATATAATCCGCGAGTACCTCAGGTTCTGACTGTCCAAATCCAATCATCTTTCCCTTCAAACCTGTTTCTTTTCCAACATCCTAGGTGTGACCTAAGCCAGGTCTATGGAAGCCATCCTAAACACCCCCCACCAACTCAATCAGATACTAAATCCTGTCATTTCTGTCTCCCCAGGATCCTGCCCTGCAGTTTAGGCTCTGGGCCTCTCACCCTAAAAGTATTGTTCAGACTCCCTGTATCCAGTCTTGCCCACTCCAACTCATCTTCCATATGGCTGCCAGATACATCTGTCTAAACTGCAGGTCTGATCACATTACTCCCTTGATTAAAATCCTTTTGATCGTTTCCTTCCCGTGTTTCTCAAACTGGGGTCCACATACCTGGCAGGTTGGTAGGGGCAGTGTGCCAGGCATACTGAAAGTCACAGGATAAAAATCATCCTAGAGGGACTTCCCTGGTAGTCCAGTGGGTAAGACTCCACGCTCCCAATGCAGGGGGCCTGGGTTCGATCCCTGGTCGGGGAGCTAGATCCCACATGCATGCCACAACTAAGAGTCCGCATGCCACAACTAAGAAGTCCGCATGCCGCAACGAAGATCCCGCGTGCTGCAGCTAAGACCCGGAGCAGCCTAAATAAATAAATAAATAAATATTAAAAAAAAAATCATCCTGGAATGCCCATTTTACTCGAGGGTAAATAATTTAAACAGAATGCAGAATTTTTTTTTTTTTTTAACTTTTGGGTTTATTTATTTATTTACTTATTTTATTTATGGCTGTGTTGGGTCTTCGTTTCTGTGTGAGGGCTTTCTCTAGTTGCGGCAAGTGGGTGCCACTCTTCACTGCGGTGCGCGGGCCTCTCATTATCGCGGCCTCTCTTGTTGCAGAGCTCAGGCTCCAGACGCGCAGGCTCAGTAATTGTGGCTCACGGGCCCAGCTGCTCCGCGGCATGTGGGATCCTCCCAGACCAGGGCTCGAACCCGTGTCCCCTGCATTGGCAGGCAGATTCTCAACCACTGCGCCACCAGGGAAGCCCCAGAATGCAGAATTATCATGCATGCAGTAAGAGAAAATAGACTTCAAAGAATTCCTACTAGTCTGAAGGACTTCATAATTAGCCCTTTGGGATTAGCCCTTTGGGATTCTCTGGGGATATTTCTTTCTTCTTCCTTTTTTTTTTTTTTTTCACATTTACTTCAGTGGAAGTTTGAAAAACAGCTTAGATTTCCTGGAAAGGCAAGTAGGATTCTGTGTGATCTAGCCCCTGACTTCTGACTTATTTTCTGTATTGTCCTGACACCCACTTCAAACTGCTTGAAGTTTCCTGAATGTAACAGACTCCATTCCTTTAGTCCCACTGTTCCCTCTGCGTGGAACATTTTGCCCCATCGTTCTGTGATGAATACTCAATCTTAATCTTTCAAAATTCAGCTCACGAGTTACTCCTCTGGGAAGCTTTCCAACCACCCAGTCTGTCTACAACCCAGTGCCGCTCCCACCAGGTAAGGTCCATGACCTCCTATCTTCCGCTCCACATTTGTACAAACTTATTCTAGCTCCTGCTGCTCTTTACTGTCCCCCAAGTTCAAGCACCCTGAACTGCCAAGGTTTGAATCCAGTTCTTCCGTCTAGGAGCCGTATGATCTTCGGCAAGCAACGTGCATGCCTGGCATACTCTGGCATCTGGACCGTCATAAACACGTTAAGTGGTAGTTGCTGCTATTATTATTATTATTAGGTTGACTTTGGAGAGAGAGTATAATGTAGCATTTTGGTTAAAAGAGCAGTTTCTAGTGCCAGACTGCCTGGGTTCAAATTCTAGCCGTGCCACCGACTAGCTGTGTGGCCTTAGGCAAGTTGATTTACCTCTCTGTGCCTCAGTTTCCTTATTTTGGGAGATGCTGTGAAGTTTAAATACATTAATACATACAAAGTGCTTAGAATAGTGTGCCTGACAATAGTAGAAGCTCAATAGATATTAACTGTCTTCAGAGTAGTGTCTCAAAGCCTGCTGTCAGTAGTTGTTGCTTAAATCAATGATTGACCAGTCCCTCTACGAGGAGGTAACTCTTCCTCCCTCTGCAGCTCGTCTGTGCATACAGCTATGCTCACGTGTCAGGAGAGACCCTCTGGGCATGTTTCATCCCCCACGGTGTGCAGAGCAGGCACTGGAACATTTTTATATTGGTTTGCCTGATGTGATAAGTCATTTTCAAATCTAGTTGTGTGAACTTTCTCGCACTTAGTTGTCACCTACACTCTTCTATTAAAGCCCAGTTTGATCTCTTAAACTGTGTGATTTTGATTTGAGATCAGATGACAAGCTCCCTCACTGGCAGTGTTCCTTTTCCTCCCTTCTAAACTGGGTCTGTTCCCTGTCCACACCAGCTGAAGACTCAGTTCCACAGTCTGCCTACATCCCCTCTCTAAAGGAGGCCCTTCACCACTCAGAGGTCTCTCTGTGCAGCTGGGATGTGTCCTCTCCTCTGTCTGTGCTTACTCAATCCAGGCTCAGGTCTTCACGGGTGGCTGTGTGATTCACTGGGTATCACAAACCAGAGCTCCATGCTTGCCTCTTCCTCACACTCACCACCAGTGCTTTAGGCCTTGTTTTGCCATGGCAACTTCCTGGTTCTTGCCACTGGACTCTAAGCTGTCGGCAACACCTGCAGGTCAGGTGCTGTCTCACACCTCCATACCTTACACATGCTCTGCCCTCTCCTTGGTATGTCTGCCCTCTCTTTTTCCTGCTCCAAACCCCTGTTCACCTAGTGAACAATTCATCCTTCCAGTGGCACCTATTTCTGTAAAGTCTTTACCACCTCCTCCCCTGTACGCTTGACCACTCTTAAATTATACCTGACCTGGACACTTATCCATTGTGTGACCTTAGGCAAGTTACTTCACTTCCAAGAACCTCAATCTCTACCTCTGTAAAATGGGATTATAGCACTGACCTCAGAAAGGTACCTTCCACCAAGCATATTTAAAATTCGATTTAAACCTTTAAATAGCTCTTAATTTTCTACAGGATAAAGTCCAAGCTTCTTAGAAGAGCACACAAGGGCCTCCAGGCATATAGTTAGCACTGAAATACTAATACTATTCTCTTCTTCTCCTACTCTCTCCTGAGCAATCTCGTTTTTATCACATGGTATATTAGACTGTTTTGATTGCAACATATTACAATTAAACTAGCTTAACTGAAAAAAAAAAAAAAGAGAGAGAGAGACCCAACTGGATTTGGATTATGCGGATGTGGAGTTGAAGGGTGACCAGCTCCAGGTGGGTCAGGGGCTCCAGTGTCATCTAGGCTCTCTGTCTCTGCGTTTCTCCACTCTACCGCATATAGCTCATCCCATGAAAGAACTCTGATTGTTGCTGCTTGGATTCTGTGCCATTTGGAGCATTGGGGGAAGTGGAGAGAACACCATGATTAAAGGGCCAGTGGAGCGGGACAGGAATTCCTTAAAGGAAATGAAAGCGGGGGGATGGGACAGTATCTGTATACGACCAGACCTACAGCTACTACGGTCCACTGTGTGTGGTTTCATCTCTACAGACAATCCGCAGATACTTTTTCCCCTGAACCCCATCCTTTCTCCTAAGCTTACAGTACTGTGTTTCAGATTGCCTGAGGAATGTGCCATCTTTCCTCAAACTCCGGATGTCCCAAACTGCATTCACTTCCTCCATCCTGCTCCACCTGCATTATCCAGCGTGCCAACCTTGCTGTCAGTTCTGGGTCCTCTCTCTGCTCTATCCCCTCTTCTTCCTTCTCACTCCGTTGCTCTAGGTTAGGCCCTCACTGTGTCACACCTGTGCCTCTGAGCTGGTCTCCCACCTGCTCTCCCTTCCTCTGCTTTCCTCTTGATAATCTCACTCTCACCAGGTTTTTCTTTATCAATAACAATGGGGATCATACCAACCCCTTAAAAATCTTCAGGGACATCCCAGTACAAATAAAACTCCTCATTCTTTCATTTAAAACACTTCATGATTTGGGGCCAACCTCCTTTTTAACCTAGCATATGAAGGCCTTTCACTCACCATATCCTTTAGCCAAACAGAATCACTTGCAATTCTCTACTCCCGTCCTGTGCCTCCCTCCATCCATCCCTTTGTCCACAGTTTTTCCTCAGCTTGGAACATCTATGTTGCTTCCACCTCACTTGCTTTGTGACCTTGAGAAAATCCTTCACCCTTTCTGATTTCGTTTTTTTTCCATCTGTTAAGCAGTGATAATAGTACTTACCTTACAGGACTGAACCATAAGAGCATATGGAAAGTAGCTGGCCCTATACTTGCCAGAGAAAGTATTGAACAGTAAGCTGCGTTTCCTCTTTTCCCCTTTTGGCCCTTCTCCCACATCTTCCAGATCTTGCTAACTCTCTTTCTTCCATCTTGATAACCTCCCCTGGATTGTCCCCTCACCAAAAGCCTTCCCTTTTCTCTCTCCAGAGCTCTTCCTGCACATTCTATCACAGCCCTCTCCCCCAAGCTGAGTTTCTTTACTTCAGTTCAGTGAACACTGAACGATACCCATAGTGCGTTGGCACTGGCTACCTACGATGGATCAGACCTTGCCCCTGACCTCTCAAGGGTCCAGGCAATCCCCAAATTCCAGATGGTGTGATGACTGTTTGCATGCAGTGTCTCTCTTCTGCTGGCCGGATGTCTTTCCTTCCGCCAAGGTCCCAGCCATAGGCAGAGGAGGCTAGCGAGCTAAGGCCCAGGGACCTGCAGAATGATTAACTGACGAGCCCTTCACCCTTGTCTTCACCCCCCTGTCCTCACGGACTCAGCCCTCTGCTCAGCTCCTCTGTGTGGGTACCGTGTAGAAAGCGCCCTTTGTCCTTTACAGGATGGGGAAGGGAGAAGCTTGACACAGGCCCTGGGAGGCTGCTTCCCTTTCTACCTGCCACTCCCGCTGTCTCTCAGCCTCGACCCTCAGTGCCTGTTGTTCTCAGCCGGTTCCCCTGCGTCTCCCATGCCCTGTTCCCTCCACGGCTTCACCTGCTCCCTCCCTCACCCACTCATGCACATACAGGCATACCTTTTCCCATTTTTTCCTGCTTCTGTGATCCCATTTACCTTAAGTTTTCCTGCAGAAACATATAAAGCTGCATAATCGGGGAAACAGAGTTGTTAGCATTCATACAGATGGTGGTTTTCAGGCTGAACCTTGGAGATGGTAAATCAGTAGTTTATCTTCTGGGGAAAGAGGATGGAGAAAGGCCCCTCAGAGAGCCGTGAGTGAGATGTGAGTCAGAGAGGATGGGGCCGAGGGGAGGTTGTCACGTCACTTCCCGTTAGTCAGGAAAGTGCCAGGTATTTCAGGGGGAGTTTCAGCTGTTGGACTGCCTATTCTTCCCTACCCACACGCACACCTGGCCTTTATCCTTATCAAGACAATTCCTGGACCCCTTCAGCTTCTCCAGTTCATCAGCCTGCCCCTGGCGTAGGTACGCTTCTGCGGACCCTCTTACCTCCAAGGCCTTCATCCTAGCTTCTCTGCAGGTCCCAAATGGTCCCATTTCCTCCCAGTCCACTGACAAAGTTATCCTTCTTTTCTGTATATTTCAGCCTGTGAGGTGTTCTCTCGAGCCAAAGGTTAACCCCTCCGTGTGTGCTGGATCTCATTGTCTTTCACACAGCACATAAACACACTCGAGCCTCTTCCCATTAAAAACAACCCTTAGAATCAATCTGGAGATGAGAGCCAGGCACTGATATTTTTAAAACTTCCCAGGTGATTCTAGTGTGTAGCCAGGGCTGAAAAAGATAAACAATTAAATCCAAACTTCTTACCAAGCGAGGCATACAGGGCTCTTCATAACTGACTCTTGCTGACATTTCCCCCTTACCTATACGACCTTTGGGCTGGAGCCACACCAAACCTGCCACATCTCCTGCTTCTACGCCTTCACACACATGCTTCCCTCGTCCTGGAATACGTTTCCCTGCCTTCTAGAAAGCGTCCTTTAATGCTCAGCTTTGGTGTCATTTCTTTGAAGCCTTCAAGAACTAATCCCCACCTTGGGGTAAGGTGCCCCCCTCGGTGCTCTCTTAACTCTCTGGGTTTATCTCTGTGGGAATACTCACCACACGCTTCTGTAAATTGTTAATTTATATGTCTGTCTTCTCGTCTAGACTGTGAGTATTTTGCAGTAACCCCAGGGCCATGGAGATACCATCTTGTAGGACCTGGGTAGGTGGTGTATATCAGATATTTGAAGACGCTTTCTCCTAGGACTAGGACAAAAGCTGAAGGAAGTGAGTCTTTGGGCATGTTCATTCATGTAGTCAGTGGGCATTTACTGAGGAATTGCTGTGGTCATTTACCCGTGTGGTCCAGGTGAGTAATGGATAGTTGAAGTTCTCTATCTCCAACGGACCTCTGGAACTGTTTCATCGTTTATAATAGTCTACTTTGTTCGTCTCTAGATGGACACTTAGTCCAAAACCTCTCAATAGTGCTCTCTGAACAGTGCTTTGCACACAGTAAGCATTTAGGAAATGTTTGTTAAATGAATGCTCATGAATCTACATACAAGTATATACCTTCTTGCTTCCCCCCTTGTCTATGATATGTCAAGATAGAAGCAGTGCTGAGCACTTTACATGGGTCATCTCCTTTAATCTTCACAACAATCCTATGAGACAGGTACTGTTGTTCACATTTTATGGAGGTTCGGCCACCTACATTAAGGTACTAACTTATAAGGTACTATACTTATAAGGTACTAACTAACTTATAGTACATATAGGTACTAACTAGAAGATTTAAATTCAGGCCTTTGGAGTTACGTGTGACCCCCAAAGCCACTGAAATATACCTAACACAGTAAATATTTATTGACTTAACAGATAGTGCCACCCCAAGGGAAGTAGAAAGTCTTTTGAATTCTTAACGTTTTCCCCACTTGACTCTGGGTCCCTTGACCTCTCTTCCACCTCTCATATTTCTCATTCACTCTAATATTCCACAAACATTGTGGAGGGTCAAATGAGTCTGACATTAGGCCAGATGCTAGAGGTACAGAGACAACTAAAACATAGTGAGGGGGCATGCAGATAATTGCATTGCAGGGAGATTGTGGAAGCGAAGGCAGGGACTGATTTATTGCCTGGGAGAGCGGCTTGTATCTTGTGTTGAGTTAGGAGACAAGGCTTGGAGGGGTGGGGGGATATGAAAGACGCTGATATCCTTGGGGAACAGTTGAAGCATAGGACGTGGCCCAGGAGAATAGCACTGGTAGAATGGGAGGCTGAGGGCCAGATCAGGTAGCCCTTCGTGTACCATGCTAAGAAGTTTGAGCCTTTTGAATAGTTGAATTCTTTTGCCATTTCCTTTCAAGCGTAGGTACTGATGGGCTAGATCATAGCTGTACTTTGGCTCTGACCTCTTAACTCTAAGCCTAAACTTCCACATAGCTAGATCCCACCACGGACGAATACACTGTTTCTTCCAAACCACCACCTCCTCTGAATTCCACGTGTACATCATACAATCCTGTACGCAGTTATTAGCAGTTTCAGGAGCTGCTGGAGATACAGATTTCATTTCGCAGAAAACTAGTCCTCACCCCCAGTAGTTCAGTCTAGTTGGTGAGTGTATGGAGGAGGGAGGGGAGAGCGCACGGAGCCAGATACGCAGCTAAGTGTACAGAGAGGGTCCAGCTGTCTTGGGGAAATCTCCAGTGTCTGCTTCTCCAATCCCGTCAGTTTCCAAACCTTCTTAGGTCAGGGTGCTCTCTCACCTGGTCTCCCCCCCAGTACCCTCATCTCACTGGATGCCAGAGCAAAGTGATTGGGCTAGACAGTAAACCCCATGCAGGGACGGCACCTGCCTTGTTCATTGATGTGCCACCAGCACTTAACCCCGTAGGTGGTCGATAAATGTGATGAATATTTAACAATACAGGTCTGATTATAGCCTCCTCAAAACTCATCAGTTTCTCCTCTGCTTCCAGAATAAACCAAACTGCTCCATTTGTCCTTCAAGACCTGCTACATTCAGCTACAGCCGGCTTCACTTCCCTTTTTTTCCTTTCACTACCTTGAAGGCCAGTGTAGCCAGTGATTCACTAACTGTTGCTGCCCCAGGCTATTGTATTCTCCCACCTCCAGTCCACACAATCCTCTCAGCAACTCCTAACGCTAGGCTCATCCAAGTTTTTGGTCTGGTAGGGAAGGCTTCCCCGCGCAGCCTCTCCCTCGGGCTGAGACCTCCCCGCTGCCCCGAGTCCGCTCTCCGCACACATACAGGCTACCTGCAGCCCACCCCTCCGGTCCCACCATCTAGAGAGGGAGCTCTTTGCGGGGAGGGCTGACCCTGGAACTTTTCCCAGGGTCCCAGGCCGGGTGGACCGGCCACGAAAGAAGCTGTATTGGTCTTGTTGGTGGATAAACCCCCTGAGAGCCCAGAATGAGGCCATGCGCGGGCCGAACGTCAGGAAGGCGCAGGGTGCAACTAGGGCGAGCCGGGGCCAGGCTGCGCGAGCTGACCGAGACGGGAGGCGATGCGGCGGGAAGGGGTGGGGAGCAGGGGCTGGGCGTGCTTCCTGCCCAGGGCCCGGCGGCCCGCCCCCACCCCGCGGGCCGAGCAGAGACGGGGCTGGTCGGCCCCTCCTGCCTCAGCCCGCGGCCCAATCAGCGGGCGCCCCCCACCAGGCCCGCCCCCTCCCCCTCTGGTGACAGAAAGTCGGCCCAGCAGATGAGGAAGTGGCAGGCAGCCTGGCCCTGGGGACACCTCTCCGGCCCTGCTCCTCCCGAGCCCTCCACGACTGCCCGCCTGGCCCCCACTGGTGAGTCGGGACCTCCCACGGCGGGCTTGCCACGTGCTCAGGCCCCTGACCCGCTGGGCCGCCCGGCCTGCCCTGCCCTGCCCTGCCCTGCCCAGGCTGTGGGCGAGGCCGTTCCTGGGGAGGGTGGGTGGGAGGTCCCAGCTCTCCGGGGCTGGGCCTGCCCAGCAGCCTCCCTCCCGCCGGGCCCCCATTTGCTTGAACCTGGGCCTTCCTCTACCACCTCCTTCTCTTGCCCCTCTCCCCCTCTTACTCCTTCCTCCCCTTGGCGCCCTTGTGCACCGCCACCGCCCCCTTCCTTTGCCTGTCTGCCTTTCCCTTCCATCCATCTGAAAGGAAGGAAGGACCAGACTGAGTTCCCCCACTGGGGACACACCCAGATTCTGCTCAAACTTGGGGAGAGGTCCTTCCAGAAGCCTCGAGCCACCCCTGACCTCCAGGGTGCATGCGTGTGTGGGCTGGGGGGAGGTGAACTTGGGGATGGTGGCTGAGAGAGCCTGGGAGATAACAAGCTGGCAAGCTCACATGGGTCGGGGAGGAACTGTGTGTTAGAGCACGTGCCTCTGGGTAGGCCCTACCCCAGAATAAGCAGCCAACAAAAGTCTGATTGTGAATGAATGAATGAATGAATGAATGAATCAATGAAGAATGGTGACTGCCATCCGTGAAAAGAGAGCTGTGGGTGTGCCTGACCCAGGACAGGTATATGTCTGCACACAGTGTGGGTGATGTTGGGTTCGTTCACCTGCAGGTGGGCTGTGTGAGTTTTTGTATGTGACCACATTCATCTGAGACTCAGACGTGTGAGGAAACCTGCGTTTGAGCACAAGCACTTGCACATGGTAATGCGGGTCCTGTGAAGGAGTGTGTGTGAGTGTTTGGGTGTGTTTGCCAGTGTGAACGTAGTTAGGAGCAGGCCTGAGTGTTAGAGACCATGCATGTCAAAGTCCATGAAGACTTGTCCGGGTGGTCAGAGTGTCAGAGGAGGGCACTTGCAGCCTGCAGGAGCCAGGTGGGCTCTGCGTGCACGTGTGTGCTATAGCCACTGGCGAGTTGTCGTTGATGGCGGGGAGCTGTGACAGGGGCTGTGTGTATGGGAGGACTTGGAGCCTGACCTTGGTGGAGCAGTTGTGGGTCGGCAAGGAAGTTGGGGGAGCGTCTGTGACATGTGTGTGTGAGGGGCGCGTGTGCAGCCTCCGTAGCTGTGTCAGAAGGTGTGTTCTTCACTTAGTACCTGCACAGGTGCTTCTCTGGGTAGAGGGAGCCTGGCCGACCAGAGTGCAGGCAGCTCGCAGAGCATCTCCTGTCCTGGCTGTTGGGGGAACGTCTTGCTCCTCCAGGACTGCCTCGAGTCCCAGGCTGTCCTCCGCCTGGGCCAAGGCTTTTGTGTCCCTGTGAGCCCTCCCCCGACATGCCTTCAGGCTCTGAGGGGAAGAGGGCCTAGCCCATTACGACCCCCTCCTTGAGGGAGGGCAAGATTCCTGAGACCTCCCCCACGCCCCACCTCCTCACATGCCACTCCCTGCCCCTCCCTGGGAGAGAAGGGTGACGGTACCCATTCTGAAGTAGGACAAACTGAGAATCTATGCCTAATTTAGGAGGGGATGCTGGGTGTGGGTTTTCAGCAGTTCTCGTTGGGCCAAGGCTAGGCCTGGGGCTGGCGTCCTGGGAGGTTTCTAGCCAAAACCTAGAAGCTTAGCTCATCTGACTGGTCTGGGGTGGGTGGGTGGTGAGTCCTGGGCTTTACTTGGCTTTCTCAATCCTGGTGGGTCCCCCAGGTACTGACCTGTGGCCTGGACCCACCCTCCACCCCATGTGCAGTACAGCGGGGTGGGCAGAGGGCGGGGCTGCTGCCAGATCTAGTCAGACAGGTGGAGCCGCCAGGGCAGGAGTCTCAAAGAGCCAGGCTCCTGGAGAGGGAGGGTGAGAGGAGAGCGCTGGAGACGAGAGGAGAGGCTGGAGGTGAGAGCCAAGGAGGGCAGAGGAGAGCCTGAGGGGGTGACTCAGCAGGGGAGAGGACAGGAGGGACCATCCCGCGAGATGTGCATCCTGAAATGGGGCAGGAGAAGTTGAAGGGGGGGGATCCCTGGAGAGAAGGAAGACCCCAGGGCTGGGGAGGTGAGGGACTGGCGAGGAAGGGAGAGGAGGTTCGTCTGGAGATGAGTCCCCTGTTGGTAGGAGGGAAGACTCTCTGGAAAGAGACCAGACATTGAGAGTCCTCTTGTGGAAGAAGGGAGGGGAGGTCAGGAAGTGAAAATCTCTGGAGAGGAGCAGAGCGTGAGGAGGGGCGAGGAAGGTGTGGAGAGGAAGGGCGGAGGAGCCCTTCCCAGGCAGGCAGGGTATGCGGGAAGCAGACCCCGCCCCCCGCCCCCCACCCCAAGCGGCCTCCTCCTCACCCTAGTCCCCAGCAATTCCTTCCTCTCACTGCTCTGTCCTCTCTGCAGTGAGCTGCTGGGGTTGTCCCGTCTGGTCTGTGTCCTGTCTGTGGGTCAGGGGTGGAATTGGGGGGTTGGGGGAGCACAGTCGGCCCTGTCTGACACCCATCCTCCCTACCTCGCCAGAGTCCTTAGCCAGGATGGAGGCTGTTGTGAACTTGTACCAGGAGATGATGAAGCATGCAGGTGAGATGCTGTCCTCCAACCCTTTCTCCCTCCCACCCTGGGATCCCTGGATCTAGGGCTGTCTCCTAATGGTGGAGAGTCCCTTCAAATCCCTTGACCCTTTGTGACCTGACCTCATGTCTGCACACCTGGTGGGGACCCTTTGGACTCTGTGACCCTTCCTGACTCCTTTGACCCTTATTTACAGATCCCCGGATCCAGGGCTACCCTCTGATGGGGTCCCCCCTGCTAATGACCTCTATCCTCCTGACCTACGTGTACTTCGTTCTTTCACTTGGGCCTCGCGTCATGGCCAATCGGAAGCCCTTCCAGCTCCGCAGCTTCATGGTTGTCTACAACTTCTCACTGGTGGCATTTTCCCTCTACATCGTCTATGAGGTGGGCCCCCAGGATGCCTAGGCTTTAATTCCTGCCGGCAGGATAAGGGGCAGGCCCTGGGGCCAGAGCATGGCATCTCCTTTCCAGAGAGGCTCAGCTCTATTTCTCCGTCTAGAGAACAGAAGAGATTTGGGGGAGGGAGGGAAGTCTGGCGGTCTAATCCACACCCCTTCATAGTTCCTGATGTCTGGCTGGCTGAGTACCTACACCTGGCGCTGCGACCCAGTGGACTTTTCCAGCAACCCGGAGGCACTGAGGGTAAGTGGGGACGGAGGCCAGGTCCTTAGCAACCTGGGGATAGGAGCAGTTTGGACGTGCCCTGTGCTCATGAGCCAGTTTAGAGGCTCTTGGCGGTCCTAAGGCTGCCCTGACTTCTTACAGATGGTTCGGGTGGCCTGGCTCTTCCTGTTCTCCAAGTTCATTGAGCTGATGGACACGGTGAGTAGTTACATGAGATTCGAGAACTTGTGGGGAGAAAGGAGTGAGAGGCCCTGCCTCTGAAACCCCTTACCCCACTCTTCTCTCAGGTGATCTTTATTCTCCGGAAGAAAGATGGACAGGTGACCTTCCTACATGTCTTCCACCACTCAGTGCTTCCCTGGAGCTGGTGGTGGGGGATAAAATTTGCCCCAGGTGAGTGGTGAAGACCACTGGGGGAGGAGGGACGGGCACTGGGGACCGGAGGCCCAACTCAGGTCCTGATTGTCCATGCACAGGAGGAATGGGCTCTTTCCACGCCATGATCAACTCCTCTGTGCACGTCGTCATGTACCTGTACTATGGATTGTCTGCCCTTGGCCCTGTGGCTCAGCCCTACCTTTGGTGGAAAAAGCACATGACAGCTGTCCAGCTGGTGAGGGGCCTGAGCCTGACCTACAACCGTCCCCTCAACATTCTGGTCTGGATCCTACCTTTAGCCAGCTTACTTCACCTTTGACCCCAGCCCTCCCTGCTCGGCATTCTGTTTCTCTACCCCCTTTCCCTCCAGTCCTCTCACTGTGCCCTTTGACCCTTGCCTTTCTGTCCTAGATCCAGTTTGTCCTGGTCTCGCTGCACATCTCCCAGTACTACTTCATGCCCAGCTGTAACTACCAGTATCCAATCATCATCCACCTCATCTGGATGTACGGCACCATCTTCTTCTTGCTCTTCTCCAATTTCTGGTATCAGTCTTACACCAAAGGCAAGCGGCTGCCCCGTGTACTTCAGCAAAATGGAGTTCCAGGTACTGCCAAAGTCAAGGCTAACTGAGAAACATGGCCTAGCTAGGCGCCCACCTAAGTGCCTCAGGACTGCACCTCTGGCAGCATCTGTCATTGTCCTCCCCAGCTACACCTGTGACCAGGGCTTATGTGGTCAGGACTGAGCAGGGTACAGGCCCTCTGCTCCCCACAGCTGGTACACAGGGACCACTGCTTCCATTCCTCTTCTCCTGGCCAGCCCCAGGGACATGGCCTCGTTGCCCTCTGCCATTCCAGAGCCAGGGGCTGAAAGGGCTGGACACTTATTTCCCCCTCCCTGCCTTACACGTGGGAGAGGAGCACTCAGGGCTGGCCCCCACCAGGGTCTTGTGGCCTTTTTCCTCACACTGAAGAGGTCAGCAATAATCTGTCACTGTGGACCCAGGCTCCCTCCTTCTCCACCCCACACTGAAGTAGGAGCTTCTTGGCCAAAGGTCAGGGTGGTGGGGGCCTGGGAATACAGCCTGTGGAGGCTGCTCACTCCTTATGTCTTCATTAAAAGTGACAGAGGAAACCGCTGAGGCTGTGTGTGTACATGTGTGAATGGAGGAGGTGGGTACAAAGCCTGCCAGCCTGTCTGCAAACAGGAGGGATGGTCAAGGTGCCCACAGGATGGATGTTTCTAGCTCTCTGATCACAGTAGAGAGGAGCCCCTGGGAAGGCTGCTGGGACAGAGGTCATGCCAGGAGAAGAGGGAGACGTGACTTTATTAGAAAAGTAAAAAAAAAAAAAAAAAAAAGCACAAAAAACTGAGATCAGTTGGTCCTTAACGGATGCCTTGGTGGATGAGGCTGCTTTTGGCTGCACTGGCCTTCTCCCGCTCCCGCCGCCGGGCAGGGTCCAACTCAAAGCAGCGCCATAGCCGCAGGGTCTCATCTGCTGCTGCTGATGCCACTGTAGCCCCATCCGGGCTCATGGTCAGACTAAGGACCCGGGCTGTGTGACCTGGGGCATGAGGAGGGAAAAAGTGAGAGCAGTACAAATGAAGGTAGATACCTATAGCCTTCCAATTTTGAGAGCTTGTTTATAACAGTCTGAGGTAATTAACAATTCACACACTATAAAGTTCATCCTTTTAAAGTGTACAGTTCATTGGTTCCTAGTATATTCACAGAGTTGTGCAACCATCACAACAATAATTCCAGAATTTTTCCATCACTCCATAAAGAAAGTAACTCCTCATTACCCTCTCCCCTCAGCCTCTAGCAACCATTAATCTGTTTTCTCCCTCTGCATTTGCCTCTTCTGGACATTTCATATAAATAGTCATACAATACGTGCCCTTTTGTTTCTGGCTTCTGTCACTTAGCACCTACCTTTCAGCTCAGCCACCTTGGCCATGGTTGGGTACTTCCAAATAACCAGCTGGTTCTGGGCAAAGCCATGGCCTGAGATGAGCTCCTTGTAGTGGGGAGACCAGAGGATGGAGCACACCTGTGGAGAGGGAGTGGCATGGGCGTAACGTACGTAGGGCCAACACTACTCAAATCAGAACCAAGTCCACCGTGGTGTTAGCCACCCTACCAGGTGCTACGGACTCAGACTTGGATGACTGTAGTCCTTACAAAAGCCTTTTGAGAGTTATAACTGTTATTCACTTTACAGATCAGGAATCAAGCAGGAGGAAGTTCAGCGAGTTGCCTAAGATCACATGCAAGTTAAGTTAGTAGGAGGCAGAGCCAGAATTTGAACCTGAGCCCAAGGTCAGAATGAAGGCTGCATGTGCTGGGCAGGGGGCTGGCAAGCGAGGAAGCTGCAGTGCTTGCAGGGAGACACACCAGCAAGGGCCTCAAATGTCATTCTGAAGCATTTGGATTATACACTGTAGGTGACAGGGAGCCCTTGCAGGGTTTAAAGAGGACAGAAACAGACCACCCAGACCAGTGCAGAGGGCAGACTGGAAGAGATATGAAAAGACCAGTGCTGTGAGCCTCCACTGGGGAGAAGGATGAGGCCAAGGGGAGGGGACATGTGTAAATGATATTCTGAGGTAAAACTGAGACGTCTTGGTGACTAGGTGGGGAGGATGAAAGATTCTAGGTTTTTCAGATTTCTGAGTGGTGTCCCTCACAACAACATAGGATGAGGAGGAACACATTTCAGGGAGGCAAGGGGAAGTGACAAGTTTAATTTGGGACATATTAGCGTGGTGCCACCTATAGCACATGGGGTTAGAGACAAGCTCTCTGTGGACTGTTGGAAATGTGGGTCTGGAGCTCATGAGTGAGAGCTGAGTTAGAAGTTTGGAAACCATCAGAGTATAGCATCAGTGAAGCCACTGGAGGGGACGTGGTTGCCCAGGAAGGCTATATAGAATTAAGAACGCATCTGGGAGTGAGAGGCTGGAATAAGGAAGACTACCTGGGAATGGGCATCCACAGCACTCAGACAGGCCCCAGAGCAGACGTTCCAGATACGAATGTGTCGATCACTTGTGCCCCCTCCAGTTGCCAGGACGTTGGGCTGCCAGGGACACCAAGCTACAGCCTAGGTGGGATAAAAAGTTGGGGTCAGCAGGTACTAGAGCTAGACACAGACCTATAGGGCTCACAGATTAACCCAGTCCAATGCCACCATCCCATGTCCCCAGAGGTTCTGAGTGAGAGTCTGCAGAAGCCCAGCCCAGCCCAGCCCAGCCCCACTCTCACCTTGACAGCCCCTTGATGCTGGGTGAATGTCTGCAGAGGAACCCAGCCACCTTCTCCAGGAGCACTAGGCCACACGTTGACCAAGTTATCGTTGCCGCCACTGGCTAAATGTCGTCCATCTGGGGCCCAGCGCAGCCCACACACTTCCTGGCTGTGGCCACTCAATGTGGCCACATGGTGTTCTGCTACCCGAACATCATGGTGGTGGATGTGGCCAGAGCGTGAGCCACTGCAGGAAGGGAGAAGGGAATCAGGTCCTGTAGCAGTGCCAAACGCCACCAGCAGGCCAGAGCTGCTTCAGTTCAGAGGTGTACAATCCGGGGAGAGGGGGCCAAAATCATAGACTGATTTTGTAACACACTAGCAAAAACCACTAACCTGGACAGGATATAGCTATTCCAACAGAGGGAGCCCACTCGGGCAGAATGACTGGTCATGTTTCGAAGCCGTTTCTGCTGTTGCACATCCCATAGCTACAGAGAGAGAAGACCATGAAGATCAGGACTTGGCATTAACATCCTCCTGCTGGGCAAGACCCCTGGGGGTCTTGTTCTGGGGGAACAATAGAGCTGCAGAACAGGGACAAGTCTCACCTGCACCTCAGCACTGCTGGTGCCTACAGCCAGGTAGTTGCCCTCTTTGATCCAGGCCACAGAAGATATATAGTCCCCAGGCTGCTCCAATTGCAGCAGCTGCAGGATGTCACCAGAGCTAGCACTCCACAAGTACACACTGTTGTCCAAAGCCACAGCCAGTACATTCCCAGAGCTCCAATCCACAAGGTTCAGGTCTGCCAGAGGGGGAAGGGAAAAGCATGAGCTTTCTAGTTTGCCTGGTCCCTTTCTCTCCCTTTTTCTCCATCCACCGGACAGGGAGAAGGCTGCACTTACAGTAGTCATTCCGGATTTCAGGGGCGTCCAGGATCCGGTCTGGCAGAGAAGGAATGTAACGGCAGGTCTTCCTGCTGGAGCTGGGCGTGGCCTTCTGGCTATAGAGTACTTTCAGTCTGTTCTGGTAACCTGTGGCAACGGAGTGGGTCTAGACACTGGGAGAATTGACACCTCCCCCTGCCCCTAACCAGGAAGGCCAGATAAGCACCTTCCCTCCCCTCAGTCTTAGGTGGGAAGAGCCATCTCATCTATCCCGAGCCCTGGGGATGGAATGACACCTCCCTCCAAGAGCTGAAAACTTCAGGTCTTACCCTCTGGGGCATTTTGTGGTTTTCCACTGAGCCTAAGGATCTTGGCTTCCTCCACATCAAAACCGTTCAGGTTCAAAGCCCATGCTTTCTGATGTTCCTGGCACATAAGGGTGGTGGTGAGGTGGTGGTATCATCCAGATTATACGGATCGGTTTCCTGCCTTAAGCCCCCCTGGGACACATACCTTCTTGGTGGGCGTCTGACTGTCTTCGGGCTGGTTCTCCTTGCTCAGGAGGAAGCTAGCGACCTCCATCTGGGAAGCACTGCGATGGGGGATATAGCGGTCACCGCCAGGTTTGCTGGGAGTGGTCTGAATCTTGGAGCTGGATTTGCCTGGGGCAGGGAGAGGGAAGCCAGACTGTCACAACAGGCTCCCATGGGAGCAGTCGTGAAGGCTGTTCTCAGCCCTTCCCTCCCTGCCCGCGTCCCGCCGCACCCCACTGACCGGGAGTTCGGCCCGGGGTCCTGCCGGCGCTGTGGGATCGGTTGGCTGCCCGCATAGGCGAGGGGGCCGGCCCCGCGGCTTCCTTCGCCTTGCGCTGCCAGCGCGCAGGGGGTGCATTGGGGATGGGTGTATCCAGCTGCAGCAGCGAGTGCAGGTCACTCTCGAACACGAACTGGGCCATGGGAGTGTCTGGAGGGAGAGGGCTGCCCGCTGAGCCCCGGAGGAAGAAAGGCGACCGTGCTCTGGGACGGCCGACCACACAGGGCCACCCCGGCCGCAGCCCCTCCCAGCCCAGCACCCCCGGCCGCAGCCCCTCCCAGCCCAGCACCCGCGGCCGCGGCCTCACCCCGGTTCGCTCGGCCCACCCGCCTCTCACCGTCAGCTCAAAGCAGGCTCGGATTCCAGACCGACCTTAGCGGTGCGGATTTACGCTTCTTAAACTCTCCGCTCCGAGCACTCATTGGCTCCTTCAAAACCCAACTGTCGCAACCGTCGCCCTTGCCCATTGGCCTCCACGGCACAGGGGGCGGGTCTTCCGGGGCAAGTCGCAGATCTCACGGGAGTCCAGCAGTGGAGCGGGATTTGAAGGGTGGGAGAGAGGCAAAGGCAGGTCCTGCCCCACCAGGTGTCGGAAAGCGGGGCTGGGCGGGGCTGGGCGGGGCTGGGCGGGGCGCATCGCGTCTGGGGGCGGGGCCTGAGCTGCGTGCATTCCCAGGTCGCTTCCATTCATTCCTCAGCCTCCCCGCACCCGCCCTTCACGCTTAACTCTGCTTGTGGATCGTGTTTATGATACAAAGTGCAGGACTCGGCGTAATGACCTAAAGCACTTGAGCCTGTTTAGAGAAGGTTACAGGCAGTGGCCGGCCAGCCGGCCCGCGGGCGGGGAAGCGGGGGCAGGAGTTGATTGAGCAGCTTAGAAGCAGAAAGAAGGCTGGAGCGTCCACTGTTAGCTTAGTGCCTGCGGAAACACTGCTAGGAAGGAAGTAGCTCATTTGTTTGTTTTTAAAAACTGTTTTGTTTGTTGTTGTTTTACAAGCAAGGAAAATGAGGCTGAAAGAGAGGTGAATTCCTTATGGTCAAGAAAAAAGATCAGGATTCAGAATTCGGATCTGCCTATCTGGGAGATAAGATTGGACTGCCCTGTGAGGGAAACAGGGGCTCACCCCCATGGGGCTTTAGAGATGTCAGGAATTTTAGAGATCCGCTAGTCTAATCTGCACATGGTGCACCCTCCCCATCCCAGCAACATACCCATATTTTACAGGTGAAGAAACCGCGGCCCAAGAAAGGATTTGCCCGAGGTCCCATGTTGTTAGGGGTCCAGGCCTGACTCCCATTCAATCCGTGCTCTAATAATGACTTCAATGAATTGTATGATATGCTTAGAGGTGAAGCAGCAATAATAAAAATAATCATGGGTACCATTTACTGGCCATCTGCTAACTGCGGTGTTTAAACAGTTTACATACATTACTGAGTTTAATCCTTAATCCCATAAAGCAGATGCTTTATTCCCTTTTTACAAAAAAAGAAACCTGGTCAGGGAAAGGTTTGAAACTTGCCCAAAGGCACACAGGCCATAATAATTAGTGGAGCCAAACTATCTAACTAACCTCAGCAATCTAACCATATGCTACACTGCCCCAGAGAGAGGCTAGAAAAAAATCGCGTTTTCAGTCTTTAGCCTAAGATCAACTCTGATGATGACAGAGAAAATTTGGGGGCCCTTAACCCAAATGATAGTTATTATTTTTAATTTTGAAGCATTCATGCTGTCTCTTTCCAATTACTTTGGAAAACAAGGAGTTAGTTAGATGTCCTGGGGTTGGAAATGGAGAGTCCCTTAACCCCAGAGGACATAGAAAGGTCAGGCTGGTCAGGGCCTTAAATGTTAAGCTAAGGAATTTGGACTTTATCTGCCAGGCATTGTGGAGTCAGTGAGAGTTTCCGTGCAGGTAAGGGCCAAACAAAACATTTCTGAGGGCAGAACATAGCCAGCAATTTGCAGCTTCTGGTGTAAGGGTCACTGTAGAGGAAAAGAACAACAGGGTAAATGAGAGTACAACTTCAGGGAATTTGAACATTTAAAAATAAAGGAATGAAAGAAGCCAGTGGAGATTATAACTGACATGGACCTTGAAGTTGGAGGGATTCTAATATGATACAAAATGGTCAAATTGATGACAGAAAAGGTCAGAGTTGGCTATTGGGAAACAAATCTTCAGTGACCTTGGAGAGAAAGGGATCAGGCGAGGCGGTGCTTGGGTTCCGTTTGGAAGGGGTTGCAGAAAGAAGGGTGGGGAGAATGTGGAGGCAGCAAGCATGGGCTACTTGTATAAGAAATTTGGGAATGAAAAAGAGGGCAGTGCATGGGAGCTGGAGGGAATGCCAGCATCAAGATGCCTATGCATCTTTGAAGGTGAAGAGCCAGAGGAGATGGAAGAGGGTAGAACAAGCACCTTGCCCAGGAAGAAAGGGGATAGAAAACACAGGGAGCTTTTTCAGTCTAGGGGAGAAAGATCAATTCCTCTTAGGCTGGAGGGAAGGAGAACAAGGCTTTAGAGATAGATAATTAGAGGCTGAGGAGCTGCTTAGATTGGGGAACTCCCACCGGAAGGACCTGAATGTAGGGAAGCAGAGGGCATGGAGGGACTAAAATATAGGTGATAATCAGGGGGTGGAACAGCCCAGTTGGGATAAAAATAAAGATAACCCTGTAGGGACTACCCTGGTGGCTCAGTGGTTAAGAATCCGCCTGCCAATGCAGGGGACACGGGTTCGATCCTTGGTCCGGGAAGATCCCACATGCCCGCGGAGCAACTAAGCCCGTGTACCACAACTACTGAGCCTGCACTCTAGGGCCCGCGAGCCACAACTACTGAGCCCGCGTGCCACATCTACTGAAGCCCACGCGCCTAGAGCCTGTGCTCCGCAATAAGAGCCCATGCACGCACTGCAACGAAGAGTAGCTCCCGCTCGCCGCAACTAGAGAAAGCCCGCACACAGCAATGAAGACCCAACGCAGCCAAAAATAAATTTAAAATTAATTTAAAAAAAAAGATAACCCTGTAAACACTATTTACTATATGCATGGCATTGTGTTAACACCGTTAATCCTCACACAGGGAAATAGTAGAAGAGAACGAGATCAGTTCTGAAGAGTCAAGCTAAAGATTTAGAGGTAAGGAGTGAGCAAGGAGTGAGATGAACAGGACGATCAATCTGGAGGCAACATACAGGTTGGATTTAGGGAGAGAGACTGGAGGCAGAGATATTAGGTAGAGGCTGTAGTAATAGCTCAGTGGAGATGGAGAAGAGGAGGCCGAATTTAGTAAGTAAAAGGGGTCAGGACATGACGGCTGAATCAGTGTAAAGGTGAGAGGTTTAGTGGTTTGGATCTCAATCCTAGTTTTGAGTCCCTAGGAGTAGAGTTGGAGCCTTGAACGTGGCTTGGGGAAGGAATTATGGAAAGTGAGTATACCAGATGTCATCCATTTGTCCCATCCAGGTCCACTCTTCATCCTCTACTCTGCCGTGTGCCCTGTGAGGCTGACTCATATGGCCTGCGTCAATGGATTCCCTTGGGCTCTGGTTTCTGTTTGTATTCCACCAATGGGAGGATGTTATGGGTTAAATTGTGTCTCTCCCCCCCCAAATTTATACGTTGCATACTTAAGCCCCAGTACTTCAGAGTGTGACCTTACTTGGAAATAGGGTCACTCCAGGTATAATTAGTTAAGTTGAGGTCATTTGGTTGGGCCCTAATCCAGTATGACTGGTGTCCTTGTAAAATGGAAAAGTTTGGACACAGACACACACAGGGAGAACACAATGTGAAGATGAAAGCAGAGATGGAGGTGATGCTTCTACAAGCCAAACACTGAAGATTGCCAGGAAACCCCCAGAAGCTAGGGGAGAGGCATGGAACAGATTCTTCCTCACAGCTCTCAGAAGCAACCAACCCTGCTGACACCTTGAATTTCTAGCTTCCAGAACTAAGAGATAAAAAACGTCTGTTGTTTAAGCCACCAAGTTCGCGGTACTTTGTTAGGGCAGATGCAGGAGATCAGGAGATCAGAGAGTGAGGGTTGGGGGAAGGGGAGAGCAGACATGAGCTTTTTGTTCCCCTGGCTCCGTCCCCGCCATATCCCCACAGGTTGGCTGTAGCTCTCTGCCACAGCTCCTGCCAGGCGGCCCTCTCTGTAGCTACTCTCTCCCTGTCTCATAACTACTCTCTCCCATTACCCCTTGATGCCCAGGGTGGGGTGCGGTGGGTACCAGCTCCCAACTGTTGTTAGCCCCGGGGTACTGCACTATTCCTTGATGGTTTTCCTAAATCCTGCCTCATCTTTATAAATATGCCCTTTATTAAACTCTCATCCAGATACCCAGATTGAGTGTGTCATCTATTTCTGCCAAGACCCTGACTGACACACTGGGTATATTCGGAGTCAGCAAAAAATACTGTTTGTTTGAGAATTTGAATGGGTTAGGGGAATCCATAATCAGAATGGCCTAAGCACATTTACTGCTGCATATGAATGGCAGAGAGGATGAGAGGCATGGGGTTAAGGCCGCATTGTCCAGAAAGATTTCCTTCATTTAGAAAACATTTATTGAAGGCCTACTACCATGCACCAAGCACTACTCCAGGTGCTGGGGGGTGAGGGTTGGAGGGAAGACAAATAAATCACAGCCCTTGCCCTCAAGGAGCTCACAATCTAGTAACAGAAGACAGACATGTAAACGGTTACTTGCATAAACCATTACAGGTGCTGTTAGAAGTCTGGGCTGCAGATAAGAACTTTGGAATGGTCAGCATATAGGAAAGGCAATGAGAGCGGATGGGATTGGAGACTGTTAAGAATGGACTCTTGAGGGACTGCAGTAATTAAGGAGTGGAAGAGATTCCAGGATAAGATTAGGAAGGAATAATTACCATAGTTTAGACATATCAAACACTTACTATGTCCTAGTTACTGTGCTTTACTTAGATTATCTCACTAAATGCTCTTTACAACTCTATGGGGTTCTGTTATTATCCCTGTTTTATAGATGAGAAAATTAAGCCTCAAAGGCCTTAAGTTATTTGCTCAAGCCCATACAGCTAGCAAGTGGGAAAGACAGGAATTGAACCCAGCTCTGACTCCAGAGCTTATGCTCTAAACTATTGGTATACTCAGAGAGGCCCGAGCAGAGCCAGGAGAGATGGTGATGTATGCAAGCCATGGAGGAGAGAATTTAAAGGAGAAATGAGTAGCCACCATGACAAATGACAACAGAGAGATCAAATGGATTGAGAATTAACAAAATCTGATTGGATCTTGTGATGAGAAAAATTTGAGGTGAGTTTTGCCTGAGTAGTTTCATTAGCAGAGTGGTAGTAGGGGAATGAATTGAAGTAGTCTGAGGAGTAAATGGGAGTCAGGAAGTGGAGACTCCTTTTCAAGGAGTTTGGCATTAAAGAGGAGACAGAAAGGAGGTGAAATTTAGAGGAGCTAAGTCAAATGAGCCTTGTCCTGGATTTATGTCAGCAGCACTACTGAAAGATCAGTGTTATGAAGCCCAGCTAGGAGGGTAGACAACCGGGAAGGACGTGAGGTCTGAGATGGTTGTGTTGTTGGGATGCGGTGGGTAGGGAAGTTCAGAAGGAAGGACTAGAGGGTTTGGATCTGTCCAGGGTACTGGGCGCGAGGGGCCTGCCAGCAGCTGAGTGGTAAGTAGGAATGGTTGGCGATGTGAGTGGTGCAGTAGGACGCTGTCTCAGCCATGCGTGGGCACACAGACAGGGGCATGGCCCCCAGGCAAGAAGGCTGCAATCCTCGGTAGTCCATCTGGGCCTGGGAGGAACATAGGGGCAAGGGAGTCTTCTCTGAGGACCTAGGTAGAATTTCAAGGAGGCTGGGTTCCACTTCCTCACAGGTATCTGAAACTGCAGCCTTGGGCTGGGAGAGATGGGGGAGGGGGTGAAGGGGTCTGGATTAGAGCAGGTCCTGTAGGAGCAGGACCTGGATTGTGTAGAAAGGAGGGTTCGGTTGGCGGTAGGACCCAGGGATGGTATGCTGGTGGGCAAGGGCCTTGGAAAAGCTGTGTGGTAGGGCAAGGATCCAGCTCCACACAGGGCTGGTGGTGGGTGGTGGAGAGCAGGGGTGCACTCACCGGACTCAGGGCTGCAGTATCCCTAAGGTACTGGCCTAGGACCCGGTGCAGGTCTGGAAGTGAGGGCCACAGGGCATGCCTCAGGCTCCTTGAGGAGAAGGAAGAGAAGGAGACTGAGTTGTGGGAGTGAGTTAGGAGGGGAGCCCTGAGGGGGGGCCGTGGGGGGAGGCAGTGAGGTGGGGGAGCAAGCTTGGAGAGGTAAGAGTGTAGTCAAGGCAGTAAAGTAAGGTAGTGGAGCAAAGGTGAAAAGGAAACCTCTGGTGGCGGAGGGAACTCAGTAGTGCGGAGGTTCAAAAAAGGGATTTGAGTGTCCTCAAACACTCCTGCCTCAGGGCCTTTGCACTTCCTGTTCTCTCTGCCTGGAACACTTGATTTGTTCCCTCACTTCATTTAGGTTTCTGCTCAGATGTCATCCTGACAGAGAGGGCTTCCCTGACTGCCCTAAAACAGAACCACCTCCCTTCCCCATCACTCTCTGTCTCCTGCTCTGCTTATTTTTCTTTATAGCACTTGACTTATTGTGTATTTATTAGATCCTTATATATATCACATATACGAGAATGTAAACTCCATGAGAGCAAAGAGTTTGTCTGTTTGCTCATTCCTGTAGCTCCAGGGTGTAGAACAGTGTCTGGCCCATAATAGGTTCTCAAGAAATTAGTTGAATGAACGAATGGAGAGAACCAATGGGGCTTTTATTAAGTTACTGGGGAAGGTGGTCTCTCCAGGAAGAATGTGGATGAAGGTATGTTGGGGGAACCTCCAATTCCTTAGGCTCATATTTCCACATGGAGGGACTTTAGCTGAATGACATTTCAGGCCTCTTCTGTGATCTCACTCGTATCTCTCCAGGGAAGGAGGAGTGATGTATCTGGTAAATTGGGGAAAAGGAACTGAGTACGCCTGGTTCAGCAGCACCACCTCCCTCTTCTCTCCCAACTTTTTTGTTGGATCTGGCTACTTGCATAGAGGCTGCATTGCAGTCTGCTTATACATATGAGTGGATTAAAAGCTCAAAGACATGTTCAAGGAGAGATGCGAGCACAGAAGAGGGGCATCTAATCTAGCCTAGGGCCATCTAAAGAGGCCACCTGCAGGAGGTGCCTTCTGAGCTGAGTCTTCAAGAATCGAGAGATGTTACCAACTGAAGGACTGAGGTGGTATGGATTCTGTCCTTTATGTTTATAACTTCCAATGCCATTTCTCCTCAGCCTTAGTCTCGCCACATAAACAAATCATACATTAATAACATTTATTTAAGTGTGTGCTATTTAGCAGGCCCTGTGCTGTAGATTTAAGGATGACCAAGTAAGGCATAGGGAAGACATATAAAGAAGTGAATGCAGTAAAATGCTTCTGGTACTATGGAAGAAGTCTGTATTGGGGCACAAAGAAAGTAGCCAATAGGGGAAGGTCAGGAAAGGTTTCCTAGGAGTCAGGGAAGAAAGTTATTTATAGATAAATGGGTATTAGTCATCCAGGGAGGATATTCCTGGCAGACAGGACATTATGTGCAAAGGCACTGAGAAGTAAAATCTCTTGACTTGTGGAGGAAATCACCAACAGTCTGGCAAGGCTGATGCACAGGGTGGGAGGGTGGAAATCCTGGCAGGGGCCAGATTTTGCACAGCCTTCCTTGTCATTCTAGAGTCTGGACTTTATCCTGGGGAGCTAATAATGTGACTTAAGGAGGCGGAGTGACAAGTTCATGTGTGCATTTTTAGAAAGATTATTCTGGTGGCTGCGTGAGGCTAGATTGGAGGGAGAAGGGGCTCCGTTTTGGTGAGTCAGGTAGTGCCTGTACGGCTAGAGAAAGAGGGCTATTGTTTGAGCGAGCTTTAGGGGGTGGAATGACCGGACCAGACTGGATAAGGGCGAGGGTGGGGCCTAAGTGTTCCGGCTTGGGTGACAGGGGGACAGTAGCCTTGTTACTGAGATGAGGAGTCAGAAGGTGGGCCTGTTTGGGGTGTCCCGTATAGTGGGCATGTTAGAGTGTAAGGAGGCAGTTCGACTCCCGGGGAAGACGCGCTGGGAGCAGCTGACGCCACAGGTGTGGATGTGGGATTGTCCGGAGAGCGGGTGACACAGAGTGACGCGGGGATGCTTCTTTAGAGGCCGCTGGCCTCGCCCGGACCACGGCCCCGTCTCCCGCCTGACCCGAGCGGTACCTGTAGTGCGCAGGAAACTGCCACCTCAGCAGCAGCAGGCCCAGGAGGGCGCTGACGCCCAGCACCAGGAGCAGAGCGGTCACCAAGAAGATCCAGGCTAATGGACAAAAGCAGTCAGATCTCGGGGGGCCGCGCCTGGCCGGAGCCCCGCCCCCAGGTCCGCCAGGCCCCACCCCTCGCCGCCCCGGGGCGCCGGGTAAGTCCGCTCAGCCGCGGCCCCGCCCCTCGCTGAGCCGGCGCCCCTCCGCTCGCGCAGCCGCTGACCGCCTTCGCTCTGGCTCGGCCCTCACCCGTCTCGGAGGTGGTTTCCACCCTCACTGGGTCGGACCAGGCGCTCCAGGGCCCATGGAAGGTGGGGCCGTGGAGCCTGGCGCGCAGCTGTACACGGTAGCGGGAGCGCGGGCGCAGCTCCAAGGTCTCTCCCTGGGCCCCGAGAGGCGGCTCCAGCACCTGCGCAGAGGAGAAGCGAGCGGGTGGTCAGGCTCCGGGTCCGGGTGGGCCGGCGTCGGGGCCTCTAGAACTCGGCATCTGTTTGACCGAAATCCTACCGCATTGAGTCCCCGGGGATTTCCCCCAGAGAGCCTCGCCGGCAGAAAACGCTCATCCCAGCGGAAGCTGGCTGGAGAGAACACCAGGACGGAGAGCCTCGCCCTGCCTGCGGCCTCGCCCTGCCTGGTGCGGTACACCCCCGACACACAGACTCATGTACACAGAGTACTCATCCTGACACATATACATACGATAAACCGACAGAGATCTGGTACACACACAGTGACCAGGCACGCACCAGACCAGGTCGGGCGATGGAAACCCCGGACACGCTCAGATACTCGGAGCCACGTGGACCAGGCCACAAATAACATCCTCTGAGTAGAGGGTGCCAGCACTGTGCTAGGTGCTGGGGGTACGAGGAGAGATTCCAAGCACAGGGAACAAGAATCGTGTGCACAAGCAGGGAGACATTATTAACTTGATCAGTTAGCAAACATTTATGAACTGCTTATGATATGCCACACATTGGCATAGGCTAGGCACTGGGGAAAAAGATAAATGAAACATGGTCTCACATGTCTTAAGGGTAAGACACCCACACAAGTAAATAGTTACAAGAAATAATTAGTGCAATAATAATGATATAAGTAAGGTACCACGGGAGCACCAAGAAGAGTGTAATGCTGCCTGAGTTGCTTGACTGGAGGTTACAGAGTGTTCTGTGTACTAAGAGCGTGCATGGGCCGGCTGGATGGTCAAAGGTGAGGTTAAGCCAGTGGTAGTAGGGACATGAGACCTATTAGTACAATAAACTCAACTAATTTGTTGATAAATAGAGGGAAGGGAAAAGGGAGAAGAGTCAAAGATAATTCCAGGCTCGGGTAACTGGGTAAGTGTTGGTGCCACTGTCAGAGACAAGGAACAGGAGAGGTAAGTCTGAGGAAGAAATGCTGTATGGTTCTATTTTATTAGTTCAACAACAGTCAGAAATTATGAGTGGTAATGTCAGAGTAGTGGTTTCCTTGGAGGGTGTGCGTATGTGACCTGTGGGCATGAGACACTTCTGGGGTGCTAGAAATAATCTCTGTCTTGACCTGGGTAATGGTTACATGGCTGTATACACATGTACAAATTAATCAGTGGTATATTTAAGATTTGTATTACTTTATGTAACTTATACCTCAGTAAAAAAGTAAAGTAAGTTTGGGGAAGAAGATGAGTTCAGTTTTGGATATACTGAGTCTGAAATGCCCTGGAGGCTTTTAGATAGAGCTGTCTGGTAAGAAGTTGTATATATATGTGGTGAATGAGATAAAAGTAAAGAAAGAAACTAATGTTTAATGTATATTGAGCGCCTTCTATCTGCCAGGCAGTATGCTAAATATTTATATATTTAATTTTTACTGTAACTCTGGAAAGTACATAGCTTTATCCCCATTTCACCGATGAGGAAACTGAGACTTCAAAAATTTAAGTAACTCACTTATGGTATAGAAGTTCCTTTCCATATGGGTGTTGGAATGATAAGTTTGGGATGGTTAATGTATAGTCATTGAAACCACAGAGTTGAAGCACTCACTTAGGGAGAACATATATATTTATTTAGAGGAGAAAGGAGTCTAGGATGGGACTGTTGGAAGCACAACTTATTAAGGAAGTGTGGAAAGGAGGAGGCAGGAAAGAGTGAGGAGGTTCAGTCAGAGAGGTGGTACGAGAATCAGGAGAGACTGATATCCCAAAAGCAAAGGAAGGAGAAAATTTTAAATAGGAGCAGTCAGCAGTGTCAGATGCCAAAGAGAGATTAAGACACCAGTTGAATCAGATAAAACATAGATAAACAAGCTCAGACATGAATACACAGACACCTTCACTCCTGATAACAGATACAGTGAAACTCAGGGATACCCTGATTATGAGGTCTGGGGGCATTTGTTCCTTGACTGTACCTTCCAGTCCTGATGGCCTTCTCCTGTGTATCGGAGCTGATAGCAGGTCTCTTGTGCTGCCCAGGGTGATGGATGCTGCCATTCCAGTTCCAGCTGCCCGCTGGAGACCTCCCTCCAGTGTAAGTTTGGAGTGGGGATGAGCACTACAGGGACGTCAGCAGGGACTGGCCTAAGCCCTTCTGTGCATGAGACATCATGTCACCAGGGCCACGGGTCAGAAGTATCAGAGTTGGTGATCCTGGGCATGGGGTCAGACACGGTAGAGGTGGGAACTATGTGGGAGGAGAAGGGGAGAAAGTTCTTACCAGCCTGATGGATCCAGAAAGGGGAGCCCAGGTAGCTGTGAATGGCACCCTGGGCTGTGGTCACCTCCACAAGGATGTGAATAACACTGTCATTTCGTGACTTGAAGTGGCAGCGAGAGAACTGGGAGGGCTGTGATCCTGGATTTTTCTCCTCCTCTTCACACTTCTCCCAGACGGGGTCCCTACGAATCAGTCCCATAGAGTCATTGAATCAGGCCTGCCTCAGAGACTAATTCTGACATCCCCCATCCCACAGGGGACTGGATTATAATCTAACTTGTTCTTTGGATGGGTCTCCAGGGCTTTCTCTCCCGTGTCATAATGTTTTGTTTTCTGAGGTTTGTTTTGGTGTCCAGCCTCTTCTTAAGAAAAGAGCTAGATGAGATAGGAAAATAGCACGGGCTATAGAGTTCAGGTCTTGGCTTATTGGTGTATAACTCTGGGCAAATTATTTGATTTAGCTCTGCCTCAGTTTCCTCATTTGTGAAATGGGTTAATAATGCCTACTTTGAATGGTATTATTTCAGAGATTAAAGAGCTTTCATCTTTCTGGAGGAAAACATGTTTTTAACCTGTTCTCGTTAGGCGGCCCTCTTAGTCACCTCTAAACGTTATTTTACTAATAGATTATTATGACAGCTTCCTAACTGGCTTTTCTGCCTCCATTTCTGCCACTCCCTTCAATTTACTCTCCACACAGCAACCAGATCCTAAATGTTGATCTGATAATGTCCAGAATATATGACAAATCTGTCCATTTATTTTGATCTTTACCCCTGCTGCATTAGATGAAACCATTATCTGTTGCCTGGATTAAGGCAAATTTCTAACTGGTGATCCTGCTTCCACTCTTACTTCTTTTTAATTGCACAAGGAAACATCTTTTTGAAATGTAAATCATATCATGTCACTTTTTTGCTTAAAATCCTTCAGTGGCTCCCCATCCCCCTTGGAATAAAATCCAAACTCCTTACCAGAGCCTATAGGACTCCATACGGTTGAGTTCCTCCCTACCTCCCCATTCTCATCTCCTACAATTCTCACACCAGTTTACCACCCTTCATGCACACAGACCTTCTCTTTGTGCAGCAGATATACCAGATGAACTGTCTTTGCAGCTCACCTTGCCCTGGGTTGCCCTGCCTCTAGATCTCACGTGACTCACTTCTTCTTGCCACTTGGGTCTCAGCTCACCTGTCACCTCCTTGGCAAGGCTTTCTCCGACCACTCAGTTGAAATTAGCACCTCTCCCCTACCCTCCCACTTAGTCTCTATCATATAACCTTATTCCTTTATTTCTTTACTTGTTTCTCACCCCCTCTTCCCTTCTCCCAACTAAAATGTAAGCCCCAACAATGCCGGAAGTTTTCTGTTTTGTCACTCTATCCCCAGTGCCTGGTACATAGTCACCTTCAATAATTGTTTATTGAACAAATAAATCCTGTCTCCTTCCTGATTATAACCCCTAAATGACTAGCTATTACTAAAATTATTTATCATTTTATATATTTTTATGTTTACTAATTTATTCAACAAATAATTGATACTACGTGCCAGGCACTGTAATAGGCCCTATGACTACACAGAGGAATAATTTTCAAGGACCTGTCATTTCAATGGGAAAGGTAGAAAAACAAACAGATGGTATTTTTCTGTGATGTGCACGGGCTGGCTTGGGAATATCAAGGAGGATCATCTAACCCAGATGGGGAGGGTCAGAGGATAGTTCCCGTGCAAGGCAGTGCTTAGACTGAGTCCTGGACTATAAATAGGACAGGCAGAGGGGACAAACAGACATCCCAGGCACATGCTTGTACACAGATAAGAGATATGGTACTCTGGGGGAAATTCTAAGTGGTGCAGAATGCTTTTAGCATAGAGGGTCTGGTGGGGAGTGGTAAATGTGAGCAGACCAAGGTCATGGATGGCCTTATTGCCTTTCTGAGGAACTTAAACTTAATCTTGCAGTAATGATGGAGACATTTAAAGATTTTAAACAGGAATTGTCATCATTAGCTTTGTACTTTAGGAAAATCACTCTAACTGCGGTTTGTAAGAGAGGATTTGTGAGGGTGGACCAGAAGCAGAGAAATTTATTAGGACAATGTTATGTATTTTACATGCAAAGTTACGAGGATCTGAAAGTAGGGTTGTGGTAGTTGGGGTAGAGGGAAATCGATGGATTCAAGGGATACTGTAGAGGTAGAAATGACAAGCATTTCTGATTGGATATGGAGGGTGTAGAAATGGCAGAAGTTCAGGGTGGAAAACTGAGCTGATAGCAGGATGGACCAGAAGAGGAGGAGCAGGTTTTGGCAGGGAATATGTGAATTCGCTTTTGCCACCTTTTAATCCATTCATGGCCCCTCCATACTATGGAAATCTGTGCAGTTATTAAAAAGAATGAGTTACATCTTTTTGTAATGATCTCCAAGACATATTTTTAAGTAAAAAAGTAAGTTACTGGGGCTTCCCTGGTGGCGCAGTGGTTGAGAATCTGCCTGCTAATGCAGGGGACAAGGGTTCGAGCCCTGGTCTGGGAAGATCCCACGTGCCGCAGAGCAACTAGGCCTGTGAGCCACAACTGCTGAGCCTGCGCGTCTGGAGCCTGTGCTCCGCAACAAGAGAGGCCGCGATAGTGAGAGGCCCGTGCACCGCGATGAAGAGTGGCCCCCGCTTGCCACAACTAGAGAAAGCCTTCGCACAGAAACGAAGACCCAACACAGCCAAAAATAAAATAAAAATAAAATAATTATAAAAAAAACAAAAAAAGTAAGTTATTAAATCATACATATAATGCGATCCAATTTATATTGAAAACTGAATATTGTGTATAGACATATGTAAATGCATATAAAAACTGGAAGAATACATTAAAACTGTTAATAGTGGGGGTTTTTTTTCATTATTCATTCATTCAACAATTTTTTTTCACTGAGCATCTACTGTGTTCCAGGCACCGTGTTAGTTGAGAACATATTGGTGAATAAAAGCAGACACTGACTTTGCCCTCATGGATCATGTATAATCAAGATCAGCCTTTCTCAACTGGAGCTCTGAGACAGAATTTTGTTATCAATCAAATAACCATGGGACTTCTCTGATGGCGCAGTGGTTAAGAATCTGCCTGCCAATGCAGGGGACACGTGTTCGATCCCTGGTCCAGGAAGATCACACATGCAGTGGAGTAACTAAGCCCATGTGCCACAACTGCTGAGCCTGAGCTCTAGAGCCCATGAGCCACAACTACTGAGCCCACGTACCACAACTACTGAAGCCCGCGCGCCTAGAGCCCATGCTCTGCAACAAGAGAAGCTACCGCAATGAGAAGCCCTCGTACTGCAACAAAGAGTAGCCCCCGCTCACCGCAACTAGAGAAAGCCTGCGTGCAGCAACGAAGACCCAATGCAGCCAAAAAAAAAAAAAAAATTATGTGAGGTACAAATGTAAAATTGTAACTATGATAAGTATTTAAGAAGGAGAGGTACGTGGTACAACAAGGATGTATAATAGTGCCATTGGACCTAAGGAGGAAGGTCAGGGGAGGGCTCCCTGAGGAGGTGACATTTGAGTTGAGATCTGAAGGATAAAGGTTAAGTAAAGATAGGAGAGTTGGGTAAACAGCATGTGCAAAGATCCAGAGGCAGGAGGGATCATGGCAGGTAGGGGGGAACCAAAATAGGCCAGTACTGGAGCACAGAGCACAAAAGGCAGCATAGTATAAGATGAAACTGAAGGCATTGATAGGGGCTGAGCCTTTTAAAACTTTATATGGTCGCAGTAGTATTCTTTTCTTTGTCCTAAGATCAATGGAAGCTATGGATCTTGGAAGAGTTTTAAGCAGAGGATGTTGTATTTATTTTTTCACTTTTATTTATTTATTTTTAAAGATTTTTTTTTGATGTGGGCCGTTTTTAAAGTCTGTATTGAATTTGTTACAATACTGCTTCTGTTTTATGTTTTGTTTTTTTTGGCTGCGAGACATGTGGGATCTTACCTCCCCAACCAGGGATCGAACCTGCGCCCCCTACATTGGAAGGTGAAGTCTTAACCACTGGACCGCCAGGGAAGTCCCTATTTTTTGCACTTAAAAAAACTCACTCCAGCTCCTGTGTGGAGAATGTTTTGGAGGATCCAAGAAGTGATCAGTTAATAAGTCTTCTCAATAGCCTAGGTGAGAGATGATGATGGCTTGTACTAGGATGATGGCAGTGAAGAACAAAAGTGGACAGATTCTAGAGATGTTTAATAGGAAAAATCAGTAAGACTTGGTTATATACTCGATATGAAGGAAGTGACAGATCAGTGAGGTGTTTGATGGAAATTCTTGAAGGCCAGGTGAAGTTTTGATTGGATCTGATAGATAGTGAAAAGCTGCAGTACACATTTGAGTAGGGAAAGGCCATGCAAAATTTGAGTTTAACAAAAGTCAGTCTGTCAGCAGCATGGGGGGTAAATCGGAGGTAGATGAGAATGTAGGCTGTTGGAATGGTCCAGGTGACATGATTAAAGCTGCACGAAACCAAGGCATTCCCAGCGAGTATGAAGAGAGGTTGAAAAGATACAATACCCATTGGAGGATGAGAGCATGGAGGCTGTTTGGTTCGGCGGACAAGGGAGGGGAGTGAAGAGGACCAAGACAATCTCTCCCTTCTTTCTGCAAGGTTGTGCTTCTCTCCCATGACATCAAGCTCAATCAGCAGTTTACTTCTCACCTGTTTCTGGGGCAGCACCATGCCCTGCTGTGGTAGAAGAAGCCTTGGGAGCTAGCATGGTCCCGTTGCTGCCACTGACAGGTAACATTCTTCAGGTCCAAGGTAAAGCATTGCAGTCCAATTTCCACTGGGGTCAGAGAAGGAAGTCCCATCAGAGCCCACGTGCTCCTACTCTATAGGGTATCCAGATCATCTTTACACACATAACTTGGAACATTTACTCCTATTCTTTCTTCTCTCCCTGAACATAGTTCATTCTGTCCAGTGGCAAGTTTGAGGTCATCAGGAAGGACCATGGTTCCCAGAGCTTCCATATCCAGCCCAGGCCTCTCTAGAGATCTTTTCTATCTCCTCCCCATCTCCCCATTCCTTTGTTGACTCACCTGCATCCCCAGGCAGGTCCACGGTCACAGGGAGGGACCAAGATCCCCAGGAGCCACGGAGGGAGACCCCATCAGGTTGGCTGCGTAGCTGGAGCCAGTAGGAGTTACCAGGCTGGAGCCCTGAGATGAGGCAGCTTCCACCCTTCACTGTCAGAGATGGAGCCTTGGGAGAAGAATGCCAGCCTCAGAATCTAGGTCTGCCTCTCAGCCAAGAGAGCCTCCACCTCTTATATTTGAAGCCCCACAACATGCCTGTGGAGAGACACTCAGTTCTTCACTGGATAGATATGCACACAGACTGGGAGCCAGGTCAGTGTGTTTCAGGTGGAGTTCAGGGATTTTTAGGGAAATCCCCATTAACTTGGAGGCCTGAAGCTCTCAGTTTTGTTGGCATGAATGACCTAAAGTGGGAGATCCCTAAATAGACATGGCTCCTAATCAGAGCCTATACTAACTCTCTAAGGACCAACCCCGTCTGGAATCCCCAAAGTATGGCCTATCCTTTCTTGGGGGCAAAACTGTGGGTAGGAGATAGGAGGTAGAGCAGAAGAAGGCCGGGATACTTCTCTGGTTGTGGAGGTCTGCTCCGGTACATCCTGTTGGGGCATCATGGGCTGAGCACATGCAGACTGGTCCAGAGCCGGGGCTAGGTTTGGTCTCCGCAGAACTGGGCAGCAGGTTTCTGTGGACAGCAGCAGTTTGACTGTGGGACCAGTGGAGTTCCTTGGATCCTTAGGGCCGTAGCAGAGTTCATGCCTCAGAAATTCACTGATTTCGGGAGCTGGGGCCTCCCAGCTGATCTGAAGTTCCCCTGGCTGACTCCCTCCCATGGCCTTGATGAGGCTGGGGGGAGCTGGCAGGCCTGAGGGTGAGACAGGGCACATCAGAACTCTTTGGGGGCCACAGTCTACAGCTCAACCCATGGACTGTGGAGAGGGGATACTGGAGGCTGGATTGAGGGCAGCCCCTGGGGCACGGCAGGGAAGCTCCTCATCCTGTTCTCCTGTCCTCGGAAGAACAGTGACCTCACTGCAGGTGTGTCAGGCTCAGTGCTCCTCAAGGGCAGGGACCTCCCTTCATCTGTGCACCCTTGTCACCTAGCACAGCGCCTGGCACATGGTAGGTATTCTGTAACTGACGAGTGAGTGAGTCGATGATTAGGTTAATGATGGGAAGGTCAGGGTGTCTCTGGTGTGAAATGAAGTCTAGCTCTGGATGCTGAGGCTAAGAGGCTCTTGAGGTGCCTCTGGGGGTCTCGTAGTGGGGGGACATCCACATCGTCTTGAAAGAGCACAGCTCAGTCTAATTCTAGGAGCTGGCCTGAGGGCAGCAAACAGGGGAGCCAGGATGACAGGAGGATGGTCCGTACCCACACTATCCACAGAGAGCACCCGCTGGGTCAGATTCTGGTTCAGAAACACGTTCTTCACCCAGAGGTGCAGTTGAGAGAAGAGGCGAACTTCATCCTGGGCTGGAAACTGGCACACGTACCGGGTTCCAAAGGGCAGCACACGCTGAGAACTCAGGGGGCAGGCACGGGGCTTCTCCCTGTGGGCACAGGAGAAGTCCATCCTACCTACACGGCCACCTGTTCAGCCCTGAGGACCCGGGTCTGGGCCCAAACCCAACTTCTATTTCCAATACTGCCATTTTTCTTCTCAGTGCCTGGGTGGGATTAGGGGTTACGTAGGGGTGTGAGCTGGGTATATCCAAAGCACATCTGTTCATTAGGTGGCTACTTAGGGCATGTACTTGGAGTCCTCTGATAGGGCCAAAGGCAGGGAAGCTACTGGAATGGGGCTCAGCTGCAGTATGTACAGGACAGATACAGGGGAGTGGTATATACATGATACATATATATGATATATATGATGCAGCACATACCCTTGGTAGGCATACAGCAGCTGATATATTTCACTGGGCGCTGCTTCTTCCTCATCCCAGAAGCAAGTGAGGTCCTCAAATGTTCGGGAGAAACAGTTCAGGGCCTCTGAGTCCGAGGCCAGCAAGGAGGCATCTGAGGAATAGCTGGTGAGTTGAGCTCTGGGTCCTCCCTGGTATGTTTGTGGGCAAGAGTCGGGGACCAATGGGAGCCTCCTATTTTGCACATCCCCCTCCCAGGGCTCCCTCTTCCTGGGTATAGGTGATCTCCACCCTCCACATACCTCACCTTGGCTGGTGACTTGTGCCAGGTTTTGGGGGGCCGGGAGGAGGCAGGAGATGACCACCAAGAGGGCCCAGGAGGGCATCTTCTCCGGCACTGTGTGCCTGCCTTAGCCCATCCTCCCTGCAGGAAGCCGGGCCCCAATCCCCTCCCGGGCCAGCCCCTCAGGTTCCTGTCAGATACAGCCCCACGTCCTGTCCCTGTCCCTGCCCCTGTGGGGCCCATCCAGACCACACTGGGGCCGGGGGCCAGGGGAGGGGGCATGGGAGTGGGCAGGAGGGTAGGAGGAATTTGAAAGAGAGGATACAGGCCTTTTGGTGGGAGGGAGATGGGGGGGTTACATTTTTTTGACCATGTACCAAAAGCAGAATAAGCCTCTATGTGTGTCCATGTTCACTGCTGTAGAAGGGCGTATTATGAGCATGGAGAGCAACATTTACTGAGTGCTACTTACAATGCTGCCATGTGTTAAGCACTTTATATCTACTGACTCAGCTAATCCTCATAATAGTCTTATTCTTTCCATTAGAGTGATGAGGAAACTGAGATGCACATAAATTAAAGATTTGCCTAAGATGACACACCTCCTAAGAGGTCAAACTCAGGACATCAAGCTTTAGAACCCAAGTGCTTAACAACGATACCAGTGCCGCTGGAAGGTGTAATTTGCCAAGAAATGACTGTCTGCCTTGCAACTGTGACAAAATGGTGGCTATTTCCACTTGAATAGGTTCTGTCACTTTGTGCACAAATAAACACATTCTCCTTGGAGCTAGACAACACCCTCCATTGTGGGGACCCTCCACAGCTGCCTTTCATCCTTTGCTACTCAAAGTGTGGTCCATGGATGGCGGCAACAGCATTCCCTGGGCGTGTCTTACAAATGCAGACTCTTGGGCCCCGCCCCAGCCCTTCTGAAACAGAATCTGCACTCTCTCCAAATTCCCAGATGATGCGAATACATATGAAAGTTTGAGAAGCTCTGGTCTTCAGTGCTTTTATCTGGTTGGCTCAGAATCAAGGGATGGTTGGTCTCAGTCCTCCAGCTTGAGCTCATCTTCACATTAGCAGCGGAAGAGTGGGTGTGACCCCTTCTCTGTAGCCCAGGCCCCCTCCTGGGACTGCTCTGGCTGTGGTAGCTTTTATGCCAACTCTCAGGAGCTTTGACTCTTGCAGGGCATGGGGCCAGTGTAGACCATATTAACTCCCACATTTAGCCCCTCTGGGGCTTCAGCTGGGGCTCCCCTTCCTGGTTCTACAGAGTTAGTGTCCTCAATATCACTTTTCTCTCTTCCTCCTGAATTAATGTTACTAACAGAGAATTGTGGGAAGGGGTAGGAGGAGGGACACGGAAACCAACAGCTCCCCTGTGAAGTCTTAGCTTCTCTCGCACCATTTCTCTGCAAGAAGTCCCCGAGGCTAGGTTTGTCCTGATTCCTGTTCAGTTCTCAAGTTCCAAGGACCAGCTTCCTTTGCCCAATGGGGGTGACTTTGGATGCCTCTCCCAGACCCCAATCAAGGGCCACCCAACCTCTGCCGGGTCAAGTGAGAGGGGAAACAACTCTAATGTTCATGCAGTCCCGTGGCTTTGATGCTGTGTATGTGCTGATGGCTTCAAAATATCTCTAGCTGCAACTCCCCCTCCTGGGGTCCAGATTTGGATCACCAACTGCCTACTTGGCATCTCTGCTTATGTGTCTAATGGGCATCTTATACTTACGATGGCCAAAATAAAACTCTTGATTCTGGTTCCCACCCCTAAACCTGTCTTGTTTCCTCTAGTCTTACCCACACTGTAAGTGGCACCACCATCTATCTACTCAGTTGATCAAACCAAAAACCTCAGTGCTCCTTGATTCCTGTCTTCCTCTTACCCTACATTCAATTCATTAGCAAGTCCTGCCAGATAGTCTTTCAAAATGCACCCTGAACCTGAACCACCTCCACTGCTACCATCCTAGTCCGTCCAAGTCTGGATCACTGAGTAACTTCCTGACTAACTCCACTCTTAACCCCTCCAGCAGATCCTCCACAGAACTGGAGTGAAATGTTTAAAATGCAAATCAGATTTCTTCACTCCCCTGCTTAAAACCCCTAACGGTTTCCTACTGCACTTAGAATAAAATCCAAACATCTCCTAGAGGCACACAAGGTCCTGCCTGATCCGGCCCCTGCCTACTTAGATCCCATCTCCACCAGCCACAATAACCTCATTGTGTCTCTCATCTTAATCCTTATCATGCTCAACCTTTCTGCAGCGCTTGATACTCTCCTCCTTCCTTGTGTTCTGCAATGTGTCACCTTCTCCCGGTTTCCTCCTACTTCTGTAACGTTCCCTCCCAGTTTCTTTCTCTCTTTGCTCTTTCTCTTAAATGTTGGTGTTCCCCAGATGTCCTTGTTTCCCCCTTCATATTCCCCGAGTGGTCTCATGGCTTCAATTCCATCTATATACCAGTAACTCTCAAGGTTTTATCACTCTTTTGAACTTCAAGTTCTCACTTACTTATTAGACATCTTGAGTTGTTGCTCCATGGGCACTTCAAGCTCACCGTGTCCCAAACAGAGCTATTCCTACCTCCCATGCTTCCTATCGGATCTTCCCTTCCTATGTTTGCATCTCACCATAGGCGACCTGGGCGTGTAAGCTTGGAACCTGAACGTTATCCTCAAATTTTCATTCTCCCTCCACTCCTGCATCCAGGTCTTACCAAGTCCTATGACCTTTACAGGGAGGCAGCATAATAGTGTTTAGGGGTGCAGAGCCCACAAGACAAGGGGCTTGTTTACTACCATCAGAGAGTTGAGTTGGGGCCTTTCTGCTTCTGCGTGGAAGGACGACCAACTACCTGTCCCTGTCATTTTGCCATTTTTTTCTGCTTCCACACAGCTGGAAAGAGACGCCTTCCCCAATCCTTTGCTTTTTTTAGAATATCAAACAGAGACTGGAATAGCCCTAGGGGAAAGGAGATCACTTAGATCTGCTACTCTCTGGTCAGGGACCAGTGGGTCCAGTCCAGGTCAGCAGGCCTAGGCTTTTCTGTTGGGATAGATATAAGGCCAAAGCCCTGGCGTATAAAAGTCTGTATTTGATCTCTTTGCAGCAGCTGCTGAGAGAAGTCAAGGGGTTGCTGGGTGAGGACTGGCTCAGGCAGTAGTGTGCTGTTGGACTGCTCGCTATTTGTGGTACAAATACTCCAACATGGCCAATTTCAAGCTACTAATGTGATATCCCTGAACAGTGAGTGGGAAGAGAATTGGGCTTTCAGGGGCCCATGCCTGGGCCCTTGCCCTCTCCCTCCCAATTTTCCCAGATTTCCCAACATCTGTCATTTTTATCCAGTCAGAAAGCCCGGGAGAGGTAGCTCTGGGCACTTGGTTTCTCCATCTCCCTATCTCTTTCCCAGCGTTGCCAAGCTTCTCTCCAGAGCCATTGTTCCATTGACGCCTGGAGCAGTGTGTCAGAGCGCTGTGGTTTCCCCACACCTTTTTCAGTGTTATGTTTGCTATTCCCATAGTTGACAGATGGTCTCTCCTTATTCAGTACTTCTTCTGAAGCTCAAATTTGCTTTTATTCTTTCCCTGCTTAAAATCCTTTTGTGATCCTTTGGACCAAGCCTCATCTCTCGATGCTAGAACTAAAGTCCTTAAACCTCTCATCTTCCTGTTCCTGGACTCTCTCCCTCATGATGCTCCCTTCACTCTTTCCCAAACCCTGCCACAGGCCCTGCTTCCTTGCTTCCCCAAGCACAGAACCCTCCAAACTCTCAGCCTGTTGGAGCTGTCTTTGTGATTCAAGTCGTTACTTCTTGGGACTCTTATCCCCCAACCATATGTAATGCGGAAAAAAGCCTAATGTAAAAAGAAAAATGCAATTTCACATTCCTTTCAGAGGCCTTGTAACTGTTTTGTGATCAGAAGCAACCTGGTTACACGTTGGGCATAGGAAGGAGTTAGAGAGCTAAATTTGCCAAATATGAAATTAGTGAGAATTTTGGAGTGTATTGTGGTTACTCCAGAGAAAAAAGGAGGAGGGCTAGTAAGTGAAAGATAGCAGCCTGAGGGAAAGAAATCTTCACCAGTGAGAAATTCCAGTAGAAGGACTGTTGGAGGAAAATCTCAGAACAGTGATGCTTAATACTCAGTTTTAAGTTTACTTCCTATTCTGTGAAAGCTTAGCTTCCCTAAAGCATTCCCAAACACTCAGTAGAGGCCTTCTGTAGCAAAACCCTATATTCATGGTGTTTTAGGAACAAAGGGAGAAAGGTAACGATACCTGTGGAGTCAAGAGAGGATGGCAGCCACAGAAAGTGAGCAATCCAGTGATCAAGAATTTAGCAAGAGCAGGAATTCAGATTGAGGGGTAATCATGAGGATTAGTACTCTAGTACTAGAGTCCTAGTCAGAATAGATGAGGGCATGGACTTCCCAGAGGATTGGAATAGGGACTGCGCTAGTCTCTCTCTCTCTTTTTTTTTTTTAAAATTAATTAATTAATTAATTAATTTTTGGCTGTGTTGGGTCTTCGTTTCTGTGCGAGGGCTTTCTCTAGTTGTGGCAAGCGGGGGCCACTCTTCATCGCGGTGCGCGGGCCTCTCACTATCGCGGCCTCTCTTGTTGCGGAGCACAGGCTCCAGACGCGCAGGCTCAGTAATTGTGGCTCACGGGCCTAGTTGCTCTGTGGCATGTGGGATCTCCCCGGACCAGGGCTCGAACCCGTGTTCGAGCAGATTCTCAACCACTGCACCACCAGGGAAGCCCGGGACTGGGCTATTCTGATTGGATGTAAAGGGAAAAGGTGACCCCAAAGCGTTGCAAGCCTTGAGGACATTTGGGTTACACACACACAATCTTTCCTTCCTCTGAGTCCCCCCAGAATTTTGTGCCCCTGTGAGGGTGCTTTTATACATAAACAGCTGTGCACACCTCCACCTTGGTGAGACAAGATGTGAACCCTGCCAAGAGGGGACTGTCATCTTAGCTCACTCATCCTGGGGTAAAAGTCGGGTGGGAGTGGGCCAGCCTCTTCCTCCCTGATTCCCTGTCCCACCAACTACCATTAAAGAGCACTTGCTATTTGCCAGCCCTACGCTAATGCGTTGTCTCATTACATCCCACGAGGACTCCATTCTGTGCCCTTGTTCTTACCTTACGGAAGAGAAAACGCAGGCTGAGATGGATTAACTGAGTTGTCCAAAGTCACTCTATTAAGGGGAACTGAGATTTGAATTCAGGTGTGTCTGACTCCAAAGCCTGTTCTTATAACTACTACATGGGCACCTCTGACTAGGACTACTGTTTTCTCCACTTTATTCATTTATTTAACGTTATGTGCCTGGCACAGGGCCACACCAGGCCAGAGTCTCTCCCACAGGATGAGGCTGGGTTCAAAACAGGCATCAGGAGAGGTTTTATTCAAGTAAATGGGAAAAGGGCCCCTAGGTGCCCAGAAGCGACCCCAAGCGAGAGCTACAGGGGACCCAATTTGGTCAGCCCTCTGTTCTCCTGAGCTGCTGGGCTCTCTCTGACCCCTGAATCCAAGTTTCCTGCTGAGGAAACGTGAGGAACAGACCACTCCGGCCAGACTCTGGGAGCGGGCCTGGGGTGAGATAAGAGATGCACAGCCCGTGGGAGGAGCCTGAGCTGCCCAGAGGGCCAGGCAGGAAATCACCCCTTCCTTGGGGCCGAGAGGGGAATGACTCAGGGCTGACGGGTGGGAGTTCCGTTTTTGCAGTCCGGGCAGGCTGCAGCGGGGCCTCTTGGACAAAGCACTGGGGTTCGTCTTTCCCACAGCCGCCAGCCAAATGAGGCTTCAAGAGGCGTGCCTTGGCCTTCCCTCTTCCCTTTCCATCATTTCCCTGGAAACAAGTTTGCGCTGCTGAGTTGGTCTCTTGTTCCAACCCTTGCCCAACCCAGGTCATCCCCTGTGGGAATACAGCTGCCGAGTGAGGCAGTGAGGACTGCAGCTAGACAGGGCTGGGGCAGGTGAGGCTGAGAGTTTAGGTGCTTTGGCCTGAAGTTCTCTGCCTTGTTTGTAGTGGCGTCCTGGGTCCTATGGTGCCACAGTGGACGTGTGAGCTCTTCTGTTGGGGGAGAATGCCCTTGGGGCCTGCCCTTAGCCCAGGACCTGGCGCGCAGTATGCAATCAAAGTATTGGTGTTGGATTTGCAAGCTGGTATTATACCCCAGTCGGGCCCTTTCCCCTGTGCCAGAGAAGCACCACAGCACTGCGGCTACGAGAAGGATTCTGGATCCAGAATGTCTCGGTTTGAACCCCAACTCTGCCATTTATGAGCTGCCAGGCTCTGGCTAAGTTACTTAACCTCTCTGAGCCTGTTGTCTCTTCTGTAGAATGGAAATGATAATAATAGTACCTACCTAATAGGGTTGTTGAAGATGAAAGGAATTAATATGTGCCACGTGCTTGGGCTGTGCCTGGCAATTAAGCACCATGTATGTAGCAGCTGTTTTTGTTCTTTCAGTGACTGGCACTTCCAGCAACCCAGTCATCTAAACAGAAGTGTGGCAATAATCCTAGACTCCTTCCCTTTCCTTCCACGCCCATATTCAACCCCTGGCCATTCTATCACCTAAGTATTTCTTCCAGCTCACCACCACACCATCACTTCTTCATTCTCTCTCTCTTTTTTAACAGCTTTATTGGAATTTAATTTACATACCATACAATTCACCCAATTAAAGTGTGCAATTCAATGGCTTTTAGTATATTCACAGATATATGAAATCACAGTCAATTTTAGATCACTTTTATCTCCTCAAAAAGAAATCCTGGGACTTCCCTGGTGGCACAGTGGTTAAGACTCTGCGCTCCCAATGCAGGCGGCCTGGGTTCGATCCCTGGTCCAGGAACTAGATCCCACATGCGTGCCGCAACTAAGAGTTTGCATGCCACAACTAAGGAGCCCACGAGCTGCAACTGAGGAGCCCGCCTGCCGCAACTAACTAAATAAATATTAAAAAAAAAAAAGAAGAAATCCTGTACCTTTTAGCTCTTGCCCTCCTATCCCTCCATCTGCTAATCCCAAACTCTAAGCAACCTGCAATTTACCTCCTATTTCTAAATACTTGTCCATTCTGGACATTTCATATAAATGAAATACAAACAAATATAATATGTGGTCTTTCTGTGACTGGCTTCTCTCTTAGCATGGTATTTTCAAGGTTCATGCATGTTGTAGAGTGCATCAGCATTTCATTCCCTTTTAATGGCTGAAATAGTATTCAATTGTATGGATATACTGCATTTTGTTTATCCATTCATCAGTCGATAGACATTTGGGTTGTTTCCACTTTTTGGCTATTATGAATAATGCTTCTATAAATATTCAAGTACAGTTTTGTGTGGGCATATGTTTTCGTTTCTCTTGGGTATATACCTAGGAATGGAAGTGCGGGGTCCTATGGAAATTTTATGCTTAATTGTTCGAGGAACCGCTAGGCTATTTTCCAAAGAGGCTGCACCATTTTACCTTCCCACCAGCAATGTATGAGGGTTCTAATTTCTCCTTGTCAATGCTTGTTATTATCTGACTTTTGATTATAGCCATCCTAGTGGATATGAAGTGGTATCTCCTTATAGTATTTTTTAAAAAAATTATTGAAGTATAGTTGATTTACAATGTTGTGTTCATTTCTGCTGTACAGCAAAGTGATTCAGTTACATATATATATTCTTTTCCATTATGGTTTATCACAGGATATTGAATACAGTTTCTTGTGCTTTACAGTAGGACCTTATTGTTTATCCATCCTATATATAATAGTTTGAATCTGCTAATCCCAAACTTCCAATCCTTCCCTCCCCCACCCCAACTCTCCTTACACTTTTGATTTGAATTTTCCTGATGACTAATAATGTTGAACATCTTTTCTTGTGCTTATTGGCCGTTTGTATATCTTCTTTGGAGAAATGTCTATTCAGGGCCTTTGCTTATTTAAAAAAATTGGGATATTTATCTTTATTGAGTTGTAAGTCTTCTTTATGTATCCTAGATACAAGTCCCTTCTCAGATATGTGATTTGCAAATATTTTTTTTCCCATTCTATGGGTTGTCTTTTGACCTTCTTGATAATGTCCTTTGATATGCCAAAGTTTTCAACTTTGATGAAGTCTAATTCATTTATTTTTAATTTTGTTACTTGTGCTTTTGGTGTCATATCTAAGAATTCATTGCTAAATTCAAGGTAATGAAGATTTACCCCTATGTTTTCTTTTAAAGGTTTTACAGTTTTAGCTCTTGCATTTAGGTCTTTGATCCAGTTTAAGATTGTTTATGCTGTTTGTAAAAGGTCCAATTCATTCTTCTGCATGTGGCTATTCAGTTGTCCCAGCGCCGTTTGTTGAGGACCATTCTTTCCCCATTGAATGGTCTTGGCACTTTTGTTTAAAATTAGTTGATCATAGACACATGGGTTTCTTTCTAGACTCTCAGTTCTATTCTATTGATCTATCTATCTATCCTTATGCCAGTACCACACTATCTTGATTTTTATTGCTTTGTAATAAGTTTCGCAATTAGGAAGTGTCAGTCCTCCAAATTTGTTCTTCTTTTTCAAGATTGTTTTGGCTGATTTGGGTCTCTTGCAATTCCATATGGATTTTAGAATCAGCTTGTCAATTTCTACTAAGAAGCCAGTTAGTATTCTGACAGGATTGCATTGAATCTGTAGATCAGTTTGGGAAGTATTATTATCTTAACAATACTAAGTCTTCCAATTCATGAACATGAGATGTTTTTCCATTTATTTAGATGTGCTTTGATTTCTTTTAATGATGTTTTGTAGTTTTCAGAGTATAAGTTTTGCATGCCAAATATATTCCTAACTATTTTATTCTTTTTAGTGCTATTGTAAATGGAATTTTCTTATTTTCATTTTCAGATTGTTCATTGCAAGTATATAAAAGAGAACTGTTTTTTGTATATAAATCTTGTGTCCTGCAAACTTGCTGAACTCATTTATCAGTTCTAATAGTTTTTTAGTGGATTCCTTAGGATTTCCTGGATACACAATCATGTTATCTGCAAATAGAGACAGTTTTACTTCTTCCTTTCCAGTCTGGATGCTGTTTGTTTATTTTTCTTGCCCATCTGCCCTGGCTAGAACCTCCAGTACAGTGTTGAATAGAAGTGGGGAGACAGATATCTTTGTCTTATTCCTTCCTGTTCTTAGGGAGAAAGCATTCAGTCTTTCACTATTAAGTATGATGTGGATTTTTGTAAATGCCCTGTATCAGGTTGATGAAGTCTCCTTCTATTCTTAGTTTTAGTTGTTTTTTTTTTTTTAAACATGAAAGTGTGTTGGATTTTGTCAAATGCTTTTTCTGTGCCTATTGAGATGATCATGTAGTTTTTGTTTTTCATTCTATTGATACGTTGACATATTACATTAATCGGTTTTTGGATGTTTAACCAACCTCGGCACTCCTGGGATAAATCCCACTTGGTTATGTTATGCAATCCTTTTTATATGTTGCTGGATTCTGTTTGCTAGTATTTTCTTGAGAATTTTTGTGTCCATATTCATAAGATATATTGATCTGTTGTTTTGTTTTCTTGTGATGTTTTGTCTGCTCTGTGTATCAGGGTAATACTGGTCTTACAGAATGAATTGGGAGCTATTCTTTCCTCTTCTATTTTTGAAGAGTTTGTGAAAATTTTGTATTTATTCTTTAAATGTTTGGTGGAATTCACCAGCAAAGCCATCTGGGCATGGGCTTTTCTTTGTAGGTCGTTTTTTGATTACGAATTTAATCTTTTTACTTGTCATAAGTCTATTGTGATTGCCTATTTTTTCTTGTCAATTTTGGTAGTTCCTGTCTTTCTAGGAATTTGTCCATTTTATTTAAGGTATCTAATTTATAGGCACGTCACTTTGTTCCTCTATAATCCATCTTCCACAGAGTAACCAGTGATCTTTTCAAAAATGCAAATCTGATCATGACACACCCCTGCAACCAGCTCTTCTATGGCTGCCCTTTGCCCTTAGGATAAAGACTCATATCTTTAATATTCCCTATAAGGTTCAGTACGGGCTGGCCCCTGTCACCTCTCTGCAGTCATTACCCTCATGGAGCTATGTCCTCCCTTTGTTCCAGACACAGGGAATTCTTTGCAGCTCCTGAACATACCACATGTCACAGGTGCTGTTTCCTCTACCAGGTGTTTTCTTCTGTCAAGCTCCTGCTTCTTCTTCATGGCCCATATTAAAATGTTACTTTCTCTAGAAAAGCTTTCCCGACTGCATCTCCTTTCTATGTATCCCACAGGTCCTGTCTCCCTCTCTTATAGCATACACCACTGTATTTTATTGTTTGTTTACATATCTGTCACCCCACAGGGGCATCTTTGTTTATATATTGGTCCCTACCAGAGATAACTTTTTAATCCCCACATCCAAGACCTGGAAATATCCCTGCAGTAGATCTGAAATGGAATTTCATTCTAGCAAATCCCATCTCCCCTAGCATGCATAGCCTCCCCTTTACTCCAGTTAATTTCTTCTTCTTAAATTCAGCTCTACTCTCTATCCACTCAAGTCTTTTTGGAATACAGATTCTGATAATCACCCCCTTCCCCAACTTCCTGCATTTGTGTATAATGATTATCAGCTGACACCTGCTGAACACTATGTCCAAGGTCATAGTTGTGAAAAATGTCCCTGTGTAATCTTATTTAGTGCTAACAGCAGTGAGGTAGCTGTTACTAACTTCATTTTTCAGAGGAGAAAACTGAAGCTCAGAGAGGTTAAGTGAGTTGACCAAGGTCACACAGATAGTAAGTGATATAGCAGGGACTTGGACATGGGTCTGTGTGATTCCAGTATCTGTGCTCTTAACCACAATATCATCCTATCTTTATGTCTTCTTCAATTTTATCTGATTTGCTGAAAAAATGTGAGAAGCAAGACAAGTCTTGTTTCTTAAGGACCAGTGGGAGAGAAATCTGAGGCCAGCAGTGACAAATCAAAAGGATGGGCAAACCTGAAGGCCACACAGCATGGGGTAGTGATTTGGGACTAGCTTTCAGTACAGGGATCACCTCCCCACACACTTAGAGACTCTGAGGAAGGCAAAGGAATCCTACCGTGGCTGGCTGAAGTTGGAAGTGACCTCTGCTTTCTTCCTTTGGGGCCCACAAGCTGGGCAGTACCAAGCCAGGGAAGGCCGCCTAGAGACATAAGGAAAATGGGAGCTCAAGACAGGTCAGAATCTGTCCGGTGCTGAGGTGTCAGTTTGAGCTGAGGCTGGCTTAGAGCCGATCCTAGGAGGGACTGTTTGGACAGAGCAAAGACTCCTAGGCTGGCAGCTACCTAGGGAGACATATTGGTGATAGAGGCTGGAAAGCTGGGAAGAGACCAGGGGAGAATTGGACTTCTCATTATGATGGAGATGTGGGGGCAATGTATGTATAAAATAGGTCTTCAAGAACATCTCCCATCATGGAGAGGCAACCCCCGTAGAGGGCTTGGAATAATGACAGTGTAACCAGGGATAGCATTTCTTTTCCTGGAAAGTCCAGTTTCTCCCTCTTTGGCTTAACTTTTCCCTGGGATTGACCAGCAGTAAAAGGTAGACATCGGATGGAGCTTCTCAGAGCATTTATTTTTCCTGATTACAAGGCTGGGAGTGGGGCGCAGCTGAACAGGGCATGTTAGTGGTATGAGTGCTGGCTTGAGTGGAGGGGCTGAAGCAGGGGTTTGAGGGCAGGGAACAGAAGAGCACAAACGTGGAACAGCTGAACTAGAACGAAGGACATGAGGGTAGCCGTCAGTGATTCAGGAGGCACTGGGAGCAACTGCAAAGGATGAGGACCCACCCCCCCGAAGCCCACCCCATCCCTGGATCCCCTTTTTTCTTCCTTAAGTTAAAAAACAATTCCTTGAGGCAGCTCAGGCGACAAGGGTCAGAAGTCACAGGTTGAAGAGCCGAGTTTGCTCTGGCCAGCAGAGCCACGTTCTGGCCGGATGGCAGCTCAGGCCTCCTCAGCTGTAGCGTCGATGCCCGCGTACGTGAAGTTCTCAAACAGCGACATGTTCACGTAGGCCTGGGGAGCAGAGCAAGCTTTAGTGGGGGCCAGGGATGGGGGCGTGCCTGCCCTGGAGGTCCTTGACTTCCACGTGGTTGGGGTATTTGAAGTGACACGGATTTGTTCTGGAGACTCAAGATGACCCCATTGCCAAGGGTGGTCCTCACCAGCCCAGAGCAGCAAGGTCATCAGACCACAGCTGGGGGCTCACATGAGAGACCCTTGACACAGTTGTTCAATAGGAGTTTTTTCATGCCCTTATCCGATGAATTGATTGCTAATGCATTCATCCATTCATTTACTTATTCATCTATTTATAAGGCTATTCTTGATGATTTACCCATTTTTCTGGTTATTTGATTATTCCCTCATTCTTAAGATAGTTTAATAACTCCTTTAACTACTTAGTGATTAATTAATTCATATGACAAAGTCTTCACGTTACTCATTTTGATGCATTTCTTCACTTATATTTATTTGATAATTCATTTATTTATATGCTTACTAGATTCAGTTATTTAATTACGTGTTTATTTGATTGATTATTGTATCATCCATCCACTAATTCTATTCATTCATTCATTCAGTTACTGGGTCATTCATTCATCCTCCATCCATTTGGTGAGCTGACCATCCATGATTCCACTCTGGCTCTGTGCCAGGTGAGGTGTCCCAGATGAGAATGGGCTGATGGTCCCAGCAGAGGACAGGCAGGGAGTCTGGGACCTGGGACCTGGGACAAGGACTTGCTGCTGAGGCTAATCAGTGGCCTTGGAAGAGTTTAGAAGGGCCTAGTGTCCAACCCAGTGAGAGCTGGAAAGGGGGGCTGCATCCCAGGGCCCGGCCTAGCTGTGGTGCAGCTAGTGGTGGGGACAGGGACGCAGAGGCTGCTGCTCTCTGGCTCCTATGAGAGGGCACCCCTATGAGCTCGGCGAGACCAGCCCCCATCCCCCCAGGCTCCTCACCTTCCTGGCTTCCAGCATTCGGCCCAGCTGCAGCGCGATCTGGGCAAAGGGGGGTCGCTCGTACGGACGGTCCCGCCAGCACTGCCGCATCAGCTCGTACCTGCAGGTGGGGTATCGCTGAGGTGAGGGTGGGTCAGGGCCTGCTGGGGTGACGGGGTTCCCGGGGCTCAAGGCTGAGGGGACTCACACTTCATCATCACAGTTGCGAGGCTGCTCCATGCGGTAGCCCTGCGGCAGCTTCTCATAGAGCTCGGCACATGTCATGCCGCAGTACGGGGTGCCCCCTGCGGGAGGGGCAACGCTCTCTCAGCCCAGGGCCCAGGAGGGAGGGTGGGGGTGGGGTAGGGAGAAGGTGGGGACCCTCTCGGGAACAGGGGTCAGGGACTCACCAAGGCTCACGATCTCCCAGAGGAGGACCCCAAAGGACCAACTGAAATGAGGAGGATGTACTTAGTTACCTTCTAGGCCCCGGGGCCCAGCAGCTTAGTGTCTACCTACCCCGGGCGTGCAGCCCCTCCCAGCCCCTGTGTGTATCTACTTTGCAAGGGTCTGGCCTTGGCCAGCTGTTGTCTCTGCAACTGAAACTCCTTCACAGCCTCCCAGGCTTAATGTAATCATAGCTAACATTTTTACTGTGCACTTACCGTAAGCGAGGCACTGATCATTTAACGTATATGTTAATTCATTTAACCCTCACACCAACCTTATGGTATAGGTACAATTATTATCCCCATTTTACAGATGGAGACACAGAGGCACTGAGAGCTTAGCTAGCTCACCCAAGGCCACACAGCTAGTAAGTGGCAGAGCTGGGATTCAAACCCTGGCAGTCTCGCTCCAAAGCCCTTGCTCTTAACTGCCTCTTATATTGTAACAACAGCTGTGCAGGTTAGAGGCGGCTGAGGCCAGGGTGGAAGTTCTAGTTGCGGGGAGGGAATCTCAGCGGTCTTGGGGCAGAAGCAGGAAGTAGGCAAGTAGTGATCAGAGGGGTGGTGGTGTGGTGGATAGTGAGCCGGGCAGGCCAGGCCAAGGGGCTTGGGGCAAGGGGCAGAGCCAGGGCTGGAGCACTGGGCAGGCCAGGCTCCCTGGAGAGAAGGGCAGGGGTGTGCCAGGATGGCTGTTTGGAGGAGGGAGCGCAGAGAGGGCGTCTTGGGGGTCATGCTCTGGTTAGGTCCTCGGGTGGGGATGACCTGCCCTTCAGAGAGGAAGGCGAGAACATTCTCTGAGTGGTCTCTCCATTCACTCAGGCATTATCCACCAGCATCCCCAAGCCTCTCCAAGGCATCCTCCGTCTCTTAGTCAAATATAGCCCTAAACCACCCCTACTCCAATCCTACTCCTGACACACCTTCCAAGTTGAAACTTCCTTCCAGCTAGCCCCACGCCTTCCCACTAAGATGCCGGGCACGGCCAAGGTATACCTGAGACACGTCTGTGTCACACCTGTGTCACACCTGGAACACACCGTAGGGATGGCCAAGTCACACCTTGGACTACCTGAGACATCTCTGAGGTGCGTCCAGGTTACATCTACAAGCATCCTCAGGGGACCAGACCCTCCCGCCCCTCCCCCCCACACTCACACATCGCTCTTGGTGGTATAGACACTGTAGTTCAGAGACTCAATGGCCATCCAGCGCACGGGGAGACGCCCCTGGGAGAGAGTGGGTTTGAGGGGTCAGGTGACGAGAAAGGGGCTGTTCAGCAGGTTCCGGGAGGCAGGGCCAGGCCTGGCCCTGAGAGGGGGACCCAGTGAGACTTACCATCGTCTTCTTCACATAAACCTCCTCCCCCCGAGAAAGGCCGAAGTCCGCAATCTTGGAGGCCAGGTTCTCTCCGACTAGCACGTTTCGGGCAGCCAGGTCCCTGTGGATGAACTGCAGGCACGGTCAGAAGTCAGGAAAGATGGGGGATGAGTGAGTCCCAGACTCCGGGGCCAGCGAGGGGTCTGGCCCTGCGGCTGGCTTCGTGGGCCCCTACGTGCCTTTAGTAGCCCCTTACTCTTCTGCATCCCAACCCAGGCCTCATCCTGGATCAGAAACTCCTGCCTGAGAAGAACCACAGTGCTGGCTGTCATCCCTTCCTTCTTGTGACCTGGGCCACGGCCAAGTTCAGGCTGTATCCCTCTCCTGGGACGAAGGTGGGCTTTTCCCCAGTGACCACACTGCACCTTCTCCTCTTTGCATGCTCCCTGACCCCGTCTTTCCTGACCTCTCCCCGACCCCCACCCCACTGATGAGCGTGGAAAGGCCCTTCTCTTGCCCAAAGTGACCTCTCCCTTGAGTTCCAGATCCTCCCCACTGGGCCCTCCACCTTCCTCAGAGACCTCTCTCCATCACCCCTTCCTCTATCTTGGCCCCTTCCCCTCTGCTTTCAAAGATACTCAAAACTTTAATAACTTCAAAATGCCTCTCCTCAGTCTCTGGTCACCCCCTGCAACTGTCCCCTCTCTCCTTTCATTCAAGCAGGGTGTCCTCGAACTTGGGCTCAGGACTCCCCTGTCTGTTCTACCCTCCAGCCTCTCCTGGTGAGTCTCGCCCACTCCCTGGCCACCAGTGTCACCATCTGTGAAGTGACAGCCCCCAAACTGTCGTCTCCGGCCCAGGCCTCCCTCCTGAGTTTTAGGCTGGCTTCTACAACCGCTAAGCCAACACCTCCACCATGATGTCCCTCGGATGCTTCAAATGCAACATCTTTTTCAGACCTGCTTCTCGCCCTGTGTTCTCACCCACTCATCCAGGACAGGATGGGGTCACATCCCTCTTTATTCCTCAATCCCACATCAATTAGAGCCTGCCAATTTAATCTCCTGAAGTCCGCTCGATGGTCTCCCCTCACCTCCCCCAACACACACTCACACACACCTGCTTCTCACTCAGGTACTGCATGCCATTGGCGGCATCACTGGCAAAACGCAGCAACTGCCGGGAGCTGAGGGTGGAGGCCGTTCCATGTTCTCGGGCAAAAGCTGGGTCAGTTTCCAGGACCCGGCTCTTCCTCAGGAAATCAAGCAGGTTCCCATAGGGGGCATATTCAATGGCGATATACAAGTAACCTGGGAGGTGAGGAATACAGGGTGGTGGTTTATACTCAGACAACCTGGGGTGGCAGCAGGCACCCCATGGTACTAGACAGGGAACCTGGTGCACGAAGGAGAACCAATAGTGATGTTTCGGTGTCCTGAAGCTTCCCACAAGCTACAGATGCAAGGGTGACGGCTGATAATGGGGGTCTGGAAGAAAGGGTAGGTGATGAGTTGGGAGCTCACCTCGGTTCTCACAGGCCCCCAAGAGGTTGATGATGTTGGGGTGATGCCCCAATTTGCACAGAACTTCCAGTTCTCCCGCGAAGTCACGATGATCATTTTCAGAGGCATACTCTGTGTAAAGAATCCAATATCACTTTTGCCGAAAATAACCCTGGAGAAAGGGTGTGGGCTGGTGAGGGCTGGTGTCAGTTGCTGGTGGAAGCCAGGTGGGGCCTGGGACTGTGGGACAAAGGAGAGGGTCAGGGCTTGGGCGGGAGTCACTCGCAGCGGACCTTTCAGCATCTTGATGGCTGCGTTCATCTTGAGTCCGTCCTTCTTGATCATGGCCCGGATGACCTGGCCGAAGTTCCCCTCCCCAATGAGATCCTCAAAGGTGATGTCCTCCCATTCCAGCACTGGGTAATTCAGGGGCTCGGGCTGTGGTTTTGGCCGCCGGGTCAGTGTCAAGGTGCCCGAGCTGAACTGCAGGATGGTCTCCTCACCCTTCATAGGATGGGACAAGTGGGCAGACAGTCCGCACAAGAGACAGGGGCAGCAAGATGCACAGATAGGCAGACAAAGAGTGGTTAGACAAATGGACAGAGACTCAGACAGAGGGCACCCTGGTGGCCAGCCAGGCACAGTCAGACACAGGACACATACTGAGATGGAATCATATGAGATGGAGCCATAGGTAGGCTGTTGGGTGGACAGATGTCCAAGGAGAGAAATGCAGAGGCCGCCACCTGGGGATCAGGTGTGTGGGGCTCTGGAGGAACAAGGAGTGGGTAAAATTGCTAGAAGCCACGGCAGGAGTCGATGGAAGGATGATACTCCCAACATTTAAAACTGAAAGGAACTGGAATGAACTGTGATGGGGTGTAATGAGCTTCCCCTTATTGTGCTAATCCCACAACCAGTTTTTTTTTTGTCACCAAGGACGCTCTGGAGGGGATTCCAGCCCTGGGCGGTGGGCTAGGGTACATTTACTGCGCACCTACTCCATGCTAAGCCCTGAGCTGCTGGGAGCCAATGGATGGGTTTTCTTCTCCACAGCAGTGGAAGCAGAGATTACCCCTGTCCACCCACTTGGCGACCACCCATAGCTCTCAAATCACCCCGGGACCTGAGGATAGAAAGAGCACAAAAAAGGGAATATCCACTCCCCCCAACCAAGCAGGAGCTGGGCCACCTGCACAGGGATGATAGCAGGAAGAGGGAACCGCTGAACAGGACCATGGGCGCTGCCAATATGAGAACCAAAAGAAGGGTTAAGACAGACCTGGTGGTGGGTGTGGTCCCTACGTGAGCTGCAGCCCAGCTTGAGGGGCGAGGGCTGAGGACACAGGTCACATGGATTCACACAAAACACGGACAGCTGAAGGCACACACCAGCATGCACACGCACGTTCTAGTGGTGGCCCCTATGCAGGGCATCCATGAGAGCTACACGTGGACATGTGCTCAGGCAGGAGCACAAGCAGAGGGACGCAGGCACGTACAGATGGGGGCACTCACAGGGACGCACACGTGCACTCACGCCCGGCACACGCGCTCATGCATACACGCACGCATACGCATACGCGCACGCAGGTGCACGTAGCAGGGGTACATCTTGATATATGTCAGGGTGCTATACCCATTTAAGGCTGCTTTCCTACTCCTTCCCTCCACATTCGTACCCGTGACCCTCCCCTGCCACAGCCAGGGCCGCTTTCTGCACACACTGACCTCAGAAGGAGGCCAATGCAGCCTGGAACAAAGAGGCTGATTGAATCTCTGAAGGGAGTTTTTTCTAAAGGCATGGCAGAGACAATAGCCTCAGACACTAGGCTTTCTATCACAAGGATCAGCCCTTGAGAAAGAAGTGTTTTGTTTTTGTTTTTTTGAAATGCCAAAGCTTGGCTGTAAATATCAAGAGCCCAGGCACAGAGGACCAAGGTCAGAGTTCAGATCATAAGTGACAACAGTGGGGAAGATCCCAGAGGAGAGAGAGATGGGAGGAGGTGACAAGATGAGGTGATGCCTTGTCCCCGAAGAGGAGCCAGCACCCCACCCCCACCCCCAGCCCCTCGGTGTGGGCCTGCTGGCTGGAGGGGCATAGGCAGGACAGAAAGCTCAGCCAGGTTTACAGGGAAGCCAAGAAGAGTGGAGGCCTGTGCTTCCTGTCTCCAGGAGTGATAGGTGAGGCTGCAGGCCCAGCTCAACAGCTGTAGGAGGGTCTGCAGCAACGGGTCTGAGGGCCATAGAATACGCTGCCTTCTGCAGGGCACAGGGAAGCCCCTTGGAGTTCTTACGTTTCCCCAAGGAGGCCCTGGGATTTGCAAGGATGGAGGTTGGGACGAGGAACTCACAGCGCGAGTGCCCTGCCGGCAGGAAGGAGGCTACGGAAGGGCTGAGGACATGAGTCTCAGATGCGTGCAGGTGCAGGCTGGTACCCAAGTGCGGGACGGCCTGCCCGGACAGAGGCCGGCACGGAGCCCAGGCATTCCCTACGTTATCACCAGGCTTCCCAGGCTTCCATCACCCCTCGTGAGAAGGGGGAGAATCCTTAATTGACCGTGGTGCAACATGGACATAACCAAGTGATTCTGAACTGGGGATATTAAACATGTCACCACGAATATAAATGGGCTGTGAGTTGAGTTCACTTCTAGAGAAATAGAGAAAATTATTGATAAGTATTGCACCCTTGCACGTTGTTGAGTGTAGTCTTATACCTATGACATAAACACCCATGTGCGCGCGCACACACACACACACACGCTCGCAGTGTACAAATACTCATGTGTGTATAGGTAGGAACGTATATACACAAGGTCTGCACACATGTGCCCTGAGAAGGGTACAGGTGACTGACCGATCCCGACTGGTAGGTGAAGGTGCGTCTGCGATGCAGGCAGCTTCTGCGGATGCACGCCAGGGTTAAGAGGGCAGCCAGGATGGTGAGGCAGGTGGCAGACACAGAGCCCACCACAGCCAGGACCAGCTGTTGATCCAGACCCTCTTCAGCTGCCTGGACCTCTTGGACCGGGCCCTCACTCTGCAGCCCTGGATCCAATAAGAGGGGCAGATCATAGGGACGCCTGGGTCAGGGAACCCAGAGGCCACCATGGGGTCACACAGAGGGAGAGGTCAGAGATCCCAGTTCCAGGGAGGGAGCAGGTATATCAGGCCTAGGACCAATGGGTCTGGAATGACATGATTTTTCCAGCAGTAGGACAATGGGTCATAGGAAGGGAAGGGTCAGGGTCCCCAGTGCCAGGGCTTGTGTCATTTGTTGGGAGGGGGCCTAGGATGCCCTAGCTCCAAGGCAGGGGATCACTTGGAAGGAGAGAGCATTGAGACTGATCCTGTGGTCCAGGAGTCCTCTTGGGCCCCGCCCTCTCACCGTTGCTTAGGGTGGACTCTTCTACCATGTTGCTCCAGTCACCGGGGCCCTGGACGCTGGCCCGCACACGGAAGAGGTAGCGCGTGCTGGCGTTGAGGCCGCGGACGACGGTGCTCGTCTCCTCGGGCCTGTCCACGTCCATCCACAGCGGGTCTCCTGAGCCCTCAGCCACCTGCACCTCCACAATGTACTTGGATATAGGCCCAGCTGGAGCCTCTGGGCGCTGCCACACCAGCTGGATCTCGGAGTCTGAAAGGGCCTGGGCGTGGAGGTGTCGGGGGGCTGGGGGCCCTGCGGACACGGGGGTGAGAAGGCAGGGCTCAGATGGGACCGGGCTGTGTTGCTGTGGGGTCAGACAGATCCACTCTAGCTGTGTCCCCGGCTCCGCGAACCCCAGAATGGGAGCCACCCCACCAACCTCCTCCTTCCTTCCTGGGCTGAATCCCTCTCCCTGTGGATTCCTTCACCCCTGAGCTTCTGCTGCCCCTGGTTCTCCTTACATGCCAAGTCTTCCTGGCGGCCCAGACCCTCCCAGTGTCATAGGTCCTCCGCATGTCCCCCCACACCCTGTGTTCCCACCAAGTCCCGTGTCCTCCTGGTACCCTGTATCCTTCCCTGTGTCATGTTCTCCCCGTGCTTGTGTCTGCCTCACATCCCGGGTCCTCCCTATGCCCATGTTTTCACGTTCAATGCTCTCTGCATGTCCATCCAGGCTCCTATAACCTCCTATGTCCTTTTGGGTCTCCTGTGTTCCCTGCGTCCCATGTCCTCCCTCGTCTTGAGCCCATCACCCCCTCCCCAGCGTACCGCTGGGGGGCAGAAGCACACGAGCAGCGGGTGAGGCTGGGCCCAGGAGGGTACAGTGGTAGAGTCGCACGTCCAGCTGGTAGTGGGTGCCAGGTGTGAGTCCGGTCAGGAGGGCGGTGCGGGCCTGGGGGGACGAGACGTTCTCCCGCCGCTCCTGTCCCCGGGCCCCGTCCCACAGGCGCAGCAGGAAACCATCGCCCACCAGTGGCCCCGGCACCGAGGGTAAGGACCAGCTCACTCGCAACCGGTCGGGGCCCTCCACATGCCAGCCCTCCAGCCACGGCTGCAACAAGGGCTCTGGGGCCAGAGGTCGGGGGTCAGAACTGTCCGGTGGGTCCCTGGGGCCGGACGGGATACTGATCCCCAGGGGACAACCTCCAGTGGGAAAGGCAGGGACCCCCAGGGTGGACAAGCCATGACAACCCTGAGTGCATAGGACAGTAACCCCTGGGGGGCAGAAAGGGATAACTCTTGGCCTCTCACCAGGACAGTCTGTGGTCATGAGGGTGGGAGGCCCCCAGGCCCCCTCCCCACCTTCCCCTGGCCGGCTCAGCTGCACGCGGACACTGTATCCCGTCTTCGGCCTCAGGTTCATTAACGTCACGTTCTCACTGGGGTCCACTGGGGGCGGGGTGTGCAGCACACACTATTCAGTCCCAACCCCTTCCAGAAGCCACCACTCTCCCTTCAGTCTCTCTCTTCTCCACACACTTCTCCCTCCCTTTCCATCCCCCCTTTCCCCTCATCACTGCCTGACGTCCCATCCTTCCCCAGCCACCCCCCCTCCCCACCCCCTGCTCTCGCCCTGCTCACCCACGATGGTGGACCAGGCCATGGTGCTGTCCTGGGGCCGGTAGTGCAGCCGTACAGAGGCGATGGGCCCATCCCCGGAGAAGGAGACCAGGGGGGAGACCACGAGCTGGCGGCTCTGCTTGGCCAGGAGCCGAGGGGCAGTCAGGGGCACCGGGGGCACTGCCAGGAGACTCGGGGTAAGGCATGGCCCAGACAGCACCCTTCCGTCGTTGGAAATAAGAGCAGACTCTGTCTTCTGGGCATCAAAGACAACTCTGATTTTTGGTTTAGATCTGGGGACCCCCTGGGCTGGGGAGAGACCAAGTTCAACAGATGACCAGAGTGTCCAGGGCCCAGGGAGGACAGCTCAGGGTGCAAGGACTCGGCAATAAGGACATGAGGATGTCCCAAAAGATGTGAAGTGAGGGAGTGGCATGGCTGGTCAGGGGTTTGGGGGAGGGCACTCTGCCCATGCAAGGTGGGTGCAGACGGAGGGACCTCAAACCCACGGCAGTGTCACCCTACTCTCTGCCCCTTCCCCCATCATCCATCACTCTCTTAATTAAAAAAAAAAAAAGTAGCAGGTGATGAAGCACCTGCTCTACCCGGCTGCTTCATGTGCATGGTCTCTAATCCTGACAAGTGCCTTCAGGCAGGGCTCATCACCCCTATGTTATGAATGAAGAAACTGAGGCTCAGAGACATGGAACAACTTGCTTAAAGACACGGAGCCAGGGTTTGAACAAGGTCTATCTGACCAGGCCACCTAAAATCAGCCCATCCTGCTCCAAGCAGCTTTTGTGCCCCTGCTCAGTTTCCTCACCCCATGGTCACTGCCCTTTCTGCCTTAGCTTTTCTCTCCGGATTATTGCATTAATGCCTTAACTGGTTCCCTTGCCTCTTTCAGACATTTTCCAGACGGATTTTCTAAGAATGGATGGATGGATGGATGGATGGGGGAATGGGGGAGGGTCAAGGAAGGTGCAGGGGTGTGGCTGAGGGGGTGGGAGGGAACAGTGGGGTCAGGCAGGAAGAAGTATGTCAGGAGGAAGTGCTGGTCTGCAGGGAGAGAAAGGTCCAGTTTGGATCCTATGGAGCCCCTGGGCCTGTGGCTCACATGTGGGGTTAGATGTGGAGGTGGCTGGATAGAAAGTGGGCCCTTGGGGCTTCCCTGGTGGCGCAGTGGTTGAGAATCTGCCTGCTAATGCAGGGGACACAGGTTCGAGCCCTGGTCTGGGAAGATCCCACATGCCGTGGAGCAACTAGGCCCGTGAGCCACAATTACTGAGCCTGCGCGTCTGGAGCCTGTGCTCCGCAACAAGAGAGGCCACGATAGTGAGAGGCCCGCGCACCATGATGAAGAGTGGCCCCCGTTTGCCGCAGCTAGAGGAAGCCCTCGCACAGAAACGAAGACCCAACACAGCCCAAAAAATAAATAAATAAATAAATAATAATTAAAGGTGCTAATAAAAAAAAAAAAAAAAGAAAGTGGGCCCTTGAGTCATGCACCAGGTAACTTCCATGCTGACTTCAGAACCAGACCTCCACTACGCAGAGGTCCCGCCAATTGGGTCTGGGGCCCAGGAGAGGGGTCCAGGCTGCAGATCATACCTGGGAGTTGCTAGGGAACGGTTGAAATCTTAGAAATAGTTGACATTTTAACTAATAATAACAATAAATGTCAACATACATTGAGCACATACCCTGTGTCAGGCACTGTGCTAAATGCTTAAAAGCATCATCTAATTTAATCTTTACAGCAACCCTATCAAGGGAGCGCTGATATCCTCATTTCACAGAGAGAGAAACAAGCTATGAGGAGATAAGTAACTTGCTTAGATGATGGAGCTAGAGTTGTAGTGAAGATTCAAAGCCAAGTTGCCTGGGCCCAAAGCCTGGGGAGAGTGAGAAGAGAAAGGCTGGAGGTGGGGCACCAGGGTGGTAGAGGGGTTGGCAGAGTAGTGGAGAGAGAATGGGAAGCAGAGTCTGACAGTGAGAAAGAGGAAGATGAGCAAGAGGTCTGGGCTTATGTCAGGGGAAGGCGGGGTCAGGAGCACAGGGAAAGATGAGCCAAGGGGCGGCAGGGGCTGTGAATGTCTGAGGCTTATGGTGCTGGAGAAGGTGAGGGACACCTATACCGGGGTGTGGGTGTTCTGCTCTGAGCGATCCTGGGCGCTGGCAGCTACCTCCTTACTCACCAGGAAGCCCCTTTGGAAATGAAGCAGGTCACCCTCTGAGCTCCACAGCCCCAGGCACTCCCCTGTCTTAGCAATGAGTGCCCTGTGGTGTGACTCGGGGTTGGGGGGTGGGGGGATGCAACATCCCAGAGGTGGAGTGAAAGGCACTGTGTGTCTGTGGGGCGGGGTTTGGGGGAGGTAGAGAGGGGAAGCATCACCCTGGGCAAGGCTGCAGGGTGTCCCCTTTCTGGGGCATGGGATGCCCTTTCCAGATGGGACTGAGCTGTGCTCCAGCCTGGACAATGCCCTGCCCAGGCCACAGGTTGACGACAAGCCCTCTCCTCTGCCTGGTGCTGGGCTGTGGCCTTAGATGCCCTTGGCCTTCCTGCGACGATGCCCAGTCTGAGCAGCATCAGCTAGGACATCACTGACCTTTGACGTTGACCCTGAAGCGTCGGCTGTCTTGGCCACCGGACGTGGACACGCGGCACTCCCAGAGCCCACTGTCCCCAAGAGCCAAGCGGGGCACCTCGAACTCGGCTGTGGTCCTATCTGGCTCCACAATGGCCTTGGTGGACTGAGAGAGATAGGGGAAGGGGACAGACCACAGAGAATGTGTGCCATGTGGCGGATACAAGTGTGCTCGTCCAGGCTGATGAGGGGACAGAACCTGGGTGGTGGTCCCTCAACAATCAGCCTGACCCCATTTGAGCTGTGGTCAGGCCGGTGGGCAGAGCCCGCAGAAAGCCCCGAGGGGTCAGGGGTCTGGAGGGGCAGGGGCCCTGGGCCGGGGTCATGGGGCTGACCAGGAGGACCGTGCCATCCGGCTTGCGGAGCTCCACACTGCCCCGGACTGGGAAGGGGTTCCCCGCGGCGGCACAGTTGATCCGGGGTGTCGTCTCTAAGTTGAACTCCAGTTCTGAAACCATGTCCAGGATCTGGGGGATCCGGTCTGGGGAGAGAGGGGACACGCATCCTGGAGGCCCTGCAAGGGCAGATACGTGACTGCCACAGCGCCCCTCCTCCGGAGTCCTGCATCTTAGCGGCGGTACCGCCAGCAGCCCAGTCACCCAGGCCTGAAAGCCAGCAAAGTCCTGTGCAACTCCTCCAGGGCCCTCACGCCCACCTCTGACTGCCCCTGAGTCTACCTCCTGCACCCTCCGCCTCCTCATACCCTCCCACACGGAGACCAGACCCCTTGCCAGCCTCACAGCCGGAACGCTGGTTCAGGCCTCCATCGTTTCTGGGCCCTGCGACAGGTCTTCCAGGCTCTCCTGCTTCCACTCCCCACCCAGCAGCCAGTGTCCTCTCTCAAACACAAACCTGAGAGCCCTGTGCCTCTTCAACAATTCCCTGCTGGCCTCTCACATTAAGTGCAAATCCTATAGCCTGTCATTCAAAGGCCCCAAGATTTGACCTCCTCTGATCACTCCCGGAGCCTCCCCTCACGCCACTGTCCTGGTACCTGAGCCTGAGTCCTCAATCCCCCCGACGTTGCCCTGCTCTCTCTCCAGCCATCTTTCTCTTGTCCTTCATATCCCATCTCAGATCGCACCTCTTCCCAAAAGCCCTCCCTGATTCTCTCAGGCTGGTCAGGGCCTCCTCTGGGCTCCCACCCACTCTGGGGTGCTGCCCATCCCTGTATGGATGATGTGGGCTGGCGGTGAGAACTTCCAGACCATGAGCTCCCTGAGGGCAGGGCTTTGAGCCAGGGAGATGCGTCTGGTGAAGGCTGACCTGTTCCGAGGGACCTCAGAGCCCCCCGTGCTCGTACCTGACTTCTCACAGTGCACCCCATGCCACCCGGAGGGGCAGACGCAGCCGCTGAAGCGGTCACAAGTGCCGCCGTTCTGACACTGGCACTGGAGGTGGCAGTCAGCCCCAAAATGACCTGGGGCACAGGCTGGGAACAGAGGGGGTGTGGTTAGAGGGGCACAGGTCAGGGGGCAACGAGGGCCAGCTGGGGCCTGGGTAATGACAGGCTGGGTAGAAAGGGCACTGACCAAGTGAGCGGGGACCATGGAGGTCTTGGTGTGCAAGTCAGGGCCAGAGTGAAGGGCTGGGGCCGGGCTTGTAGCCGACTGCCTGGGTCAGGGAGCACGGAGGGTGGGTTAGTCTGTACCTTCCTGGCACTGGCTTCCTCTCCAGCCAGATCCACAAGAACAGCCATAGGGGTCCGGAAGGCAGAAGGTGAGGCCTCGGCAGCCTGATGTGCCTGGGCACTGTTCCTGGCAGCTCTGCCCAAAACGGCCCTCTCTGCAGGCTAGAAGGAGGGCATGTGGGTGTAGGGGCCTCTGCTGGGCCCCAGGGTTCAAGACCTACTTGGCATGTTCACCCTCCAAGGTCCATGCCCATGGTTTGAGAGTCTTCCCCCAGCCAGGCATCCTCTCCTGCCCAGGTCTTAGTGCCCCCCTCCTCCTTACCCTGCTCACAGCGGGTCCCAGTGAATCCAGGGGGGCACACACACTCGCCGTCCTGGTCGTGGCAGACACCTCCATGCAGGCAGCCCGGGCATTCCTTGGTACAGTCTTGTCCCCAGTGCCCTGCCCCACAACCTGCAGGAATGTGCTTTCAGCAGCTGACCCTCACCCACTGGACCACTGCTGCTGAGGACTGGGGCAGCCCTGGGGGACCAGAGGATGCAGGGGGTCCACAGGAAGTACCATAGGGCTCCCAGCCTCCCACACCACCCACCACCTCTGCCCTCTGCTCCTGACCCCGCACGATGAGTCGAAAGAAGGCGCTGCCCAGTGGGCTGGCTTCCAGGTAGGTGGCACTGTAGATGCCGCTTGATGACGGCTGCACGCTTGGGAGCTGCAGCAAAAACCGCCCTTCCTGGGCCTCGTGCCAGTCCAGGGTGTAGAAGTAGGATCCTGGGGGCATAAACGGGTCAGGGGCCTCAGCATCACACAAGAGCTGGTGTTCCCTCCCTCTGCCCACCTCGGCCTGAGTCACATCAACGTGCGCCAGGCAGAGTGAGCAGACCTGGGGGAAGGCACCAGCGAGTGTCTGGACCCAAGCGAGAAAGCTGGGAAGCATCCCCTTTTCCATGCTCCACCAACCACTCAGTAAATCACCAAGTCCGGTTCAATCTCCCCCTCGTCTCCTAAAGCTGCCCACTCCTCTCCACGTGCACTGCCACCACCCTGCTCCCAGCCTCCCACAGCCTTCCAAGCAGTCTCTCTGCCTCCAGTCTCCCCCTTTCCTGTCCATCCTTCACTCAGCAGCCAGTGAGATTTTTCTCCAATAGATTGCGCAGTAGCTCCCCTACTTAAGCTCTTCCAGAGTTCTCCACTGCCCTCAAGACAACATCCGACTCCTTAGCAAATCTTTTTCACCAGTTTGGCCACTGTGTAGCCCATACCTCTCCACATCCTGCCTGACTCCTAACATTCCTGAATTCCTGAATTGCTTGTATCTCTTCTAGAAACACTGTGGTATCTCACAGCTTCCTGCCTTTGCTCTTATCAATCCTCCTCCTGGAATGTTCTTCCCCTCTTCTTCATGAAGCTAGCTCCCAGGAGCCTCTCCCTCCAGGACGTGTGGATCCTAATATCAGGGTCCTTGTCCCTGCCCCACCCCTTCTTGCCTCTTTGCTCAGGATGGAACAGAGATTCTAGGGAACGCAGGTCTACCTGACTCTCCACATCTCTCATCAGTTCGGGGGGCCTGGAGCTCAGGAGGCAAACCCCTTGGCCCAAGAGAAGGGTCCTCCTCCCTCAGGAGCCCAGGGACACATGAGTCAGCCAAAGGGCTGTGGGTGTGAGAGCTGAGGCAGGAATCTTTGGGGCCACACAGGAAAACTGCTTCCTTCTATGGGGTGCCCAGAGGGCCTGACAGGGCCAGGGTGGGGGCAGGCCTGGGCTGAGATCCCCAGGCCTGCCCAGGCCCCTGCACGTGTCTTGACAAATCTCTGGAAGAGGCCAAACCTCCCTTGCCTGTTCTGGGACTTTGTTACCCGTTCTCTTCTTCAGCATGGGGACTGCTGCTCCCTGCCAGACGGGCTAATGTGATAGCACCTGCTAACTCTCAGAGGAGAGTCCAACGTGAGGGGTTAACATAGCACTAATTTGGGGGTGACAGGGAAGGAGGTAGCTGACCACGAGGCTGCTGGTCCTCTGGGCGCAGTAGGAGGACATCTCACAGCTAGAGATGAGTTGGATGCAGGTGCTTCCCATGGACCTGGTGCAGGAGAGAGGGGGCGCCCCGGAGGTTGGCCAGTGGGGGTAACAGGTGCTGTGTCAGGGGCCAAAACTGGGAACACTGAGGGCCATGGAGGTGCTGGGGTGTCAGAGCTATGGGTTTACCTGCCCACCCAGTTCAGATGCCCCTCTCACCGTTGCTCTTCCAGATCACATCTGTCTGCTTCTCCTTGCGCACCCACGCGGAAAGTACTGCCGTGTCGCCCTTATTCACCGTGTGTGTGACCTTGTCCGGGAGCAGGTGGGCTGCGAGGCGGATGGAGGGCGGGGTCAGGGGTCAAGGGCAGCCCCTCCTGCCCCTTCTCCCCGCCGGTGGCCGGACTTACCTCCTGGGCTGTTGTGCACGTAGAGGACGCGCGTGCGCCGCGCCCCCGCGCCGCCCACGCAGGAGAAGACGCCCACCAGGTCGGAGGGCTGCGAGAAGCCGCGCAGTGTCACCTGGCGCGAGCCATTGCGGGCTAGGTGCAGGGGCTGCCAGGGCCGGGGCGTGCGCACGATGCGGTCGTCCTTCTCCAGCAGCAGCGGGGGCCCCCAGGCGTCCGAGCCCCTGCCCGCCCCCGCCTCCCCGGACACGCAGGTCAGGAAGAAGCGCTGGGGCTCGGTCAGGCGCAGGTCGGCCAGCAGCGTCAGGTCCACCGCAGCGCCTGGACCGGGATACCGGGCTCCGTATGTGGCAGGGCCCCGCCCTCACCCCTGCCCCGCCCTCCCCCTCTTGCCCCTCTCCTCCCCTCCTCTCCCCCCCTCTCCCCGCCCGCCCCCCAGGCACTGAACTTTATCAGGCACGTCCACCCCCGTCCCTTCCTGTCCCAGTCCCCTTCCCGGTGCACTGGCCCCTTTCCTTCAAGTCTCTTCATCCTAAAAGAACAAAAACAAAAACAAAGCCCCTTCTCTGGCTTCCCCATCCCCTCCCTTCTCCTGCCAGATGGCTTCCCTTTACAGCCCAGCCTTCGGAAAGAAAGAATGATCTATGCGCCCCGTCTCCATTTCCTCTATTCCCGGCAGTCCCCTTTCCTGACCTGTCTCTGCAGCTGCTCTGCAAAGGGGAGCCGCTCTCCCTGCCCTCCCCCCCGCCCCCCACCGCCGAGTGCCGGCTAGGAGAGCCGTGGAGATCAGAAGTGTCTTGGAGGAACCCCTCCCCATCACTCCAGAAATCTGGACCTGTTTGTTGTGCTGGGATTGAAGGTGGGAGAGGCTGGGTTCTGCAGCCAGCTGGTTATGGGGCAGAAAGGAAGAGAGCTCTGGGCCCAGCAAAAGGCCAGAAGCAGGGAGGGCAGACCCTAGGACAGAGTTGGGGCTGAAACACACACAGACACCAGGTGGGCCTTGGTCTTTGCCTTCCAAAGAGCTCTGGGCCCCATGGGGAGACAGACATGGACCTACCCGTCAAATGCAGGCCACTGTGTGGGGAGCACAGAGAAGGGACGCCTAACCCAGCATGCGGGAGGCAGGGGATGAACAGGTGTCTCCCGGGAGATACAGCTTGAGGGTCTTACAGCTGAGCAGGGTACGGTGAGGGTTCAGAATGAGGACAGGGAGAGGTCAGTGGTAGGAAGGGCATTCTAGGCAGAGGGCACAGCCTGAGTAAAGGTGTGGAATGAAAGGCTGGGGCACGCAGTGTGAGGCAGCAGCCAGGAGGGACCAAGTAGAGCCGGAGTCCAGGCCTGGCTGAGCCCTGCCAGCCTCCTCAGCCCCGGGGCCCACACCTTCCCGAGCCCCTCCTACTCTGTCCCTGCCTGTTCACTGCCAAGTGGTTAGTTGGTTTAAGTGCTACTTCACTTATCAATGGCTATTCTTTGAGAGGCTGCCATGAGTAAATGAAGCTGACTGCCTGTCCTGTGCCGAGCACCTGTTTTCCTTTGGGTCCTCACACCCTCCAGAAGTTGATGTCTTTCCATCCACAGAGGAAGGTCATGATAATTATTCTCGACGCTTCCTCTAGCAAGCTCATCCCCTCCCTGGGCTTTCACTATCACTTCTGAGTCAATAACCCCTGAATGGCCTCTCAGCTCGGGCCTGCTTTCCATCAGCTCTTCCCAAACCTGCTCCACTCTGCGCTCCCTGCCTCGGCAGACGGCAAAGCCCGCCTGAGATACAAGCTTTAGAGTCAACTCGTACTCCTGCTGTCATAATAATTAATGTTTATTGGAGGTCAGTGATATGCCAGGTACTTTACGTATGTTCTCTCATTTTATCATTACAACTCTCCTGGGAGGTGAGTGTTATCACCCCAATTTTATAGCTGGCAAATTAAGGCTCAGAGAAATAACTTGCCCAAGGTCATACGACGAGTAACTGGCAGACCCCGGTTGTCTGACTCTAAAAGTCTACACGTCGGACCACCACTCTGGCTGCCCCAATCAGTCGCAAAATTCTATTTCCTCAAAGCCTCTTGGCTTCATCCCCATCCCCAAGCCCGCCCTTGTTAAACCCTCATCCTTACCCCCTGGACCATCCTGACAGCCACACTCCTGCTTCCTCAACTCATCCTCCGAAGTGATCCCTCTAAGACCTTGTGACTCTCTGGCCTACAACCTTCCATGGCTCCCCATTGCCCTCAGGATGCAGTGCTTGCTCTTGAGCCCTCTGCTGCTCACACTGCCCCTCCTGCTGCGTTCGCTCCAGGAACCCTCTCTCCTGTGCACTTCCCCGCCTCTGAGACTTGCATCTATTGTTCTGGCTGTCTGGAATGAAGACCACCCCTCTTAGTGAAGTCTTTCCGAATCCCTTTTCGTCTCCTACCCTGAAGCAGAGTAAGCTGACTCCTCGGTGCTTCTCTGTGTCTATCTGTTCAGCGCTCACCTGGTGTCCCGTGTCCCCCACTAGACCATGAACCACTCTAGGCGGCCTTTGCGTTCTAATCCTCTGTGGGCACCACACTGAAGGAATTGGCTACAGCTTATTCAGAAGCTCTTACCAAGTGCTCTGTGTAAATTACCTCCTTTAAACCCAGTAACAGCCATAGGAGGTCCACACCATTTAATCTGTTGTACAGATCTAGCGGCTGTCTGCCTCTCAACTAATGGCCTGTCCCTTAGCACAGCTCCTGGAATATTGTTGGTGCTTGACAATGCTTGATAAATGAATAATTGAGTGAGTCCCACACACTGACCATGTGAGTACCCACAGAAAGCTTCACGGGCCCAGAGGCCCTGCTGCTCCCCACTGATGTTCACCTCCAACACAGTCAATGGCTGCTCCCCTCCCCCAATCCCTGGTGCCTGCCTGGGTTTTCCAGGCCCTCATCCCACTTTCTAGCGGATCAGGGTGCAGAGGAAAGTGATGGCAGTGATGATAGGGTTTTCTCGGGGGGAGTCAGGGCTTTGGGGGTTGGGTGGGGGGAGGTTCAGGGCAGACTTACCAACATGAGAAGCCAGGAAGAAGATGGGGAGCAGCAAAGGGGGCCCCAGCCAGACCATAATCCAGAGGCTGACCAGGCCAGCCGGGACAAGCGGGGCCCACGGTCAGTCACTCTGGGTCTGGCTGCTCAGCCTGTGCTGTCAGTGTGTGTTGGTATTGGGGAGGAAGAGGAAATGAGTTAGCTTGGGTGGGAGGCGGGCCGGGGAGAGGGGTGGGGAGGACTTATCCTGCTTCTGGGCCTCTGGGCCCCCCTAATCCGGCCCCTACAAGGCTGGGGATGGGTGTGGCCTGGAAGGTCCTGGACTGGGGTCACTTGAGGTGGGGGAGGGTTGTGATAAGGACAGACCTGGGGACTGTTGGACTGTTTCCCCTCCCCTCTTCTCCGCGTGGTCCTCAGCCTTGCCAGCACGCAGGAGGCAGGAGGCAGGAAAGGGAGGAAGCCGGTGGCTTCCTCCTATTGAGAGGGGATGGGGGAGGATATTGTTCTGGGGTGTCCCTCCCCCAGCACAAACACACGATTCCTCAAGTATGCATCCCAGGACGTGGTTACATGGTTGTCCTCGAGAGCCGTTCATGTATGGAACACAAGGATCTGGCATGTACACAAAGGAACAAAAGAACACACTCAGGGCAAAAACCCTTTGATTCAATCTTATGTAACTCTCTCATTTCACAGACGGGAAAACTGAGGCCTGCAGGGCTTGAAGGCTCTCTGAGGTCATGGTGAGGCTGGGACCTGAACTTCTGACTTCGTTGCTCCTCAAGGACTCATGCTAAGCAGACCCAGAGAATGCACAGGGAGTGAGTCCCTTGGCTTAAGCCAGTAACAGAGGCTTCAGCACACTGTCTGCCTGATGTCATTACCCTTGGGCACTGGGGCAGCAGAAGCCCCACCCAGGGAGCGCCCGTACTCTTGAGGGCTGATAACAGCCTGGGAGCAGTCCCAGCCCCTTGACAAAGGCTCCGAAGCCCCATGGATCTGCTGTGCCCCTCATGTCTCCCTGCCCTGATGCCACCTCTCCACTGGCAGTTCCCAGAGCAGAGCCTGACCCACAGGCACAGAATGCCTGCCGAGGCGGGGTGGCAGTGGGGGTCTGTCCTGGCAGGGAGCAAAGGGAGACGTGTTGGAGCCCTCCGATGGCCAGGCTTGCTAGTGAAATCTGTGACTCCTCTGCCCTTGAATGGAGTGGTTGCGGTGGGGTGAGACCTGGTGCCAGGTTAGGGGACTGGTTTGGGAGTCCAAACCCTCCTTTTGGGGCTGGGACATCTTCCCAGAGTCTGTTCCCAGGTGAAAGCTGGACTCTCTTTTGGACTCACCAGGCTCTAATTCACTGTCTGGGGGAAGCTGGGCCCCTGCAGCCTAACTGAGCTGGTTTAGCCCTGCGGCTCATCTGAAAATCCCTGAAAAGTCTCCGGAGAGACGTTGACTCCGGGTGTAGTTTGAAAAACAGATCAGGGAAGACCCCCAGGCCCACGCTGTAGGCCCCTGGACACCCCGTTCCTAGGTGTGAGTCTGGGAAGAGCTTTCTGTGGACAAGACTCGGGTGGGAGTGGGGGTGGTGGATGCCTTCTTAGTCTTCAGCTCATCTTGGTGCCAAGACCTTTGACTCTGGCGTGAGGAAACAGCTGGGAAATACTGCGGCAGTTTGTCTGGCAGGGTTGTAGTCAGAACTTACCCCTTGGTTCTGGGAAAACCTGGTGGGCCTAATGTCATTTTGTATGTATACATAGAGCACTTGGGCAGCATCTGATCTGGAAAATGACAGGTATTTGCTCTGTGACACTATAGCATGACAAAGACTACAGGCCCATCTGGCCTCCCCACTTTCAACTGGGAAACAAAACCCAGTAGTAATGATCTGTAGATAAGCACAATGCACATCTTGCAGAGTTTGTATATAAGGGTTTATATTATAAAACAATGTCCTATAAGTGTAAAAGTATATATATATATATATTTTTTTAATATTTATTTATTTATTTATTTATTTATTTATTTATTTATTTACTTATGGCTGTGTTGGGTCTTCGTTTCTGTGCGAGGGCTTTCTCCAGTTGCGGCAAGTGGGGGCCACTCTTCATCACGGTGCGCGGGCCTCTCACTATCACTGCCTGTCTTGTTGCAGAGCACAGGCTCCAGATGCGCAGGCTCAGTAATTGTGGCTCATGGGCTTAGTTGCTCCGTGGCATGTGGGATCTTCCCAGACCAGGGCTCGAACCCATGTCCCCTGCATTGGCAGGCAGATTCTCAACCACTGCGCCGCCAGGGAAGCCCCGTAAAAGTATATTTTTACACGTGTTGAGATTATGTTGCAAGTAACTTAAGTAGCATCTGTTTACAAACAGCATGTCACAAATGAACTGTCACCACACCAACTAATTTTGAGTGGGTTGTGTATACATCTGGCTACTGCAATAGGAATACTTCAACCATAATGCATTTCTCAAAGTCTCAGTCATTGGAAAGTTACAGACCAAGAATAACGTTAATGCAGATATGCGGTTCTACACATTGTGAGGTCAACCCTCCAATCCAAAACAAAGCTGATAATGATAGAGCTAAAGGTAATTTATTTTTTAAAAAAGTAAGAATAGCAGCATGACTAACTCCACACAAGGCTGATAATCCACTGCTCTGTAAGACGCCTTCCTGCAAATAGTGGGGATTCCAGCTCTTGGCACATACAGGAGTTTTGCCAGGTCGCCAGGGGTTCAGGGAAGCCAGGCCTCCTAGAGGGACTCTGAAGCAGAGATTTTTACTAGTCTTCATGCCATTTTACTTTCCAAATGCCAGATTTTAGTCACCTTCAACTAGAATGTTGCTAGTAAGAAGCCTGCTGTTGGACCTGAAAAGGAAAGGTAATGAAATTAGTTATCATTTGCCCATAACAACTGAAAAAGGACATGTGATTTTTGCAACTGTCCAAGACTCATGGGGGCAGCCTCGTGCTCCACTGTGGGGCTGTGGAGCTAAAGAGGTCTGTGTTTGCTCGATGGTATCAACTGATACTGAAGATGGTTGTGTATTTTTCATAGCTAATCTGTAGCTTTGGGGCTGCTGCTTTTGGAGACGCAGTCTGTCGCGGTCCCTTTGGGCTGCCATAACAAAAGACTGGGTGATTTATAAACAACAAACACTTATTTCGCACAGTTTTGGAGGGTAGAAGTCCAAGATCAGGGTGCCAGCATGGTCTGGTGAGGACCCTATTCCAGGTCTCAGGTCCTCATAGGGCCGAAGGGCAAGGGAGCTCTCTCAGGCCTCTTTTATAAACATATTACAGGCATCCCTCAGAGATACTGTGGGTTCCGTTCGAGACCACAATAAAGTGAATAATGCAGTAAAGCGAGTCACAATTTTTTGGTTCCCCAGTGCATATAAAAGTTAGGTTTACACTATACTGTAGTCTATTAAGTGTGCAATAGCATTATGTCTAGAAAACACAATGTATATGCCTTAATTAAAAAATACTTTATTGCTAAAAAATGCTAACAATTTTCTGAGCCTTCAGCGAGTTGTAATCTTGTTGCGGGTGGAGGGTCTTGCCTCGATGTTGTTGGCTGCCGACTGGTCAGGGTGGTGGTCGCTGAAGCTTGGGGTGGCCGTGGCAGTTTCTTAAAATAAGACAATGACGTCTGCATCAATTAACTCTTTCTTTCCCTTGAACACTTAGAGGCCGTTGTAGAGTTATTAATTGGTCTGATTTCAATATTGTTGTGTCTCAGGGAAACCCAAGGAGAGGAGGAGAGACAGGAGACTGGCCGGTCAGTGGAGCAGTCAGAACACACAACATTGATCGATTAAGTTCACCATCTTAGATAGGCGCAGTTCGAGGTGCCCCCAAATAATTACAATAGTAACATCAAAGATCGCTGATCACAGATCACCATAACAAATATAATAATAATGAAAAAGTTTGAAATGTGAGAATTACCAAAATGTGACACAGAGACATGAAGTGAGCAAATGGTGTTGGAAAAGTGGCACCGATAGACTTGCTTCATGCAGGGTTACCACACACCTTCAATCTGTAAGAAATGCAATATCTGAGAAGCATGATAAAGCAAAGCATGATAAAATGAGGTATGCCTGTAATTTCACCCTCATGATCTAATTATCCCAAAGGCCTACACCTCCTAATACCATCACATTGGGCATTCGGATTTCTACGTATGAATGTTGGGCGGGGGGTAGGGATAAACATTCAGACCATAGAGTAGTCCTTATCTAGGAGCAGGTTAATGAGACCAAGGTTTTAGCCCTTGTCTCTATGTAACAGTTGTCAGACTAGCGCTGGGCTGCTGGCCACATTTTGTGTAGCATTAGTCTAATGGGGTAACAGACAAAGAGGGTTGGGGGATAGATGGCTGAAGTCAAAACCGAGGTCTGAATTTGAGAGTTACAGGTATCCCCCACTTTTTCTCTTTTATGAGAGACCTGCCTTAGTACCTGTTTTTGCTGACCAAAAGAAATCCGAGGAGGATTCACGATTTTATGAAAAAAGGTGAAAAGCAAAAATAGCATTCAGCGTTTGTTTTGCAGGGAATTTTTATAGAGGCAGCTTGCACCCTGAGCAGCTAGAGTTGTAGACTGCCAAGCTCCTTCCCCGGAAACTATACTCAGCATCTCAGCATCAAGCCCCCAGAGCTCTGAACTGCGTTTGTGAGCATCTGTGCTTAATCTCGATTTATTTTGTGCACCTGTTAGCGAGATGCATCCTAAGGTAACTGCTTCTTGGCTTTATGCCATTTCAGCTTAAAGGTTTCACAGGAACACTCTATTTTCCGATAGTGGGGAGACCCGTAGAGCATTTCTGGGTTATGGCAGAGTCTATGGGGTCGCTATGGGAGTGGCAAGGAGGTGAAGGCCGCAGGAGACGAGGAAGTCCAACAAGGGTTTGGAAGGGACATCTGTAAGGATATGCTCCTTTTCCCCCTTATCATTCAGAACACACTGTATCTTTACATAGATGCAGGCATTATTTATCTACATAGGCATTTATTTATCTACATAAATTAATCAGAATTCTTCTGAAAGGGAGATATGTCCCCCTTCTCTATCACTTATCTATCTAGTCAATTATTTGTTTTATAACACCATGTACTCATGGATATTTATTTCATATTTTGGGTTATAATCCAATACTACTTTATTTATTTTGTTGCTCAATTGTTCCAGCTTTGGCTGTTGGTAGTGCTTTCAGTTGGCTCCTGTGTTCCTTTGACATTTTCCCACCAATGTAGGGTTTTTTATTGTTGTTGTTGTTATTTGTTTGTTCTTTACCACTTCCTTACTTCCTGACTCTAACAAGATGCTCCAGGCTCATGTTGCGTGTTTCCTGCTCCAGTCCTAGAATGAGCCATCTCTCCGAGGAGCCCTGTTTTGTTTTTTTTTTTTTAATTTTATTTGAGAATGATATTAGAAACCAAAATCTGGGTGCCAAGTGTGCTTACTGCTACTGGGGTATTATTGCTTCTAGGCCCTCTCAGCGGATAGAGCAAAGAAATATGTGTTTATACCAACTCGTGCATATATACATATCTATAAATATTTCTATATATAGCAATTTGTATTTATAGTAAACTAAACATCAGTTCATAAGGATGTCCCCAACTCTAATCCATTACCACATGGGGCAGGAGCAGTGCTTTTTATCTTAGACCCATCCTCTCCCTGACCAAACACAACATTCATCCCTATTATTTAATTTTTTAAAAGCATATTTTTAGAAATGAATCATATCTGATAGTGAGAGCTTATCCATAGTTAGAACTAAATGTACATTATGAAAATGATAAAAGGTTAACACATGATTATCAGTGAATTCACCTCAAGTATCAGATTTCTAAAAACGCTACTTAAAGGAGTTTTCTCCTGGTAAGAATAGCCAGGAAAACTCTGAAATAGAAGATCAATGAAGGGTGTTCCAGTCCTATCAGAAAGTAAAATGTAGTAGATTGTATTTTCCCCAATTGGCCACAGTATCTTCTCCCATTCCACCTGTTTTTCTTACAATGTGACCTTGATATTTGTCCCACTGAGAGATGGGGTCATTTCTCCTCTCCTTGGGTTTGGATGAGATTGACCCACTTGTAATAAAATGACTGCAGAGAATATGATGCTGCCGGGGTCAGAAAGATAAGGCAGCTTCTAGTTTGTTCTTGGAAGCATTTGCACTATAACTCTAGCTGCCATGTAAACAGTCTGTCTTTTCTGAAGCCACCATGCTGTGAGGAAGCGTGAACTAGCTCACACAGAGAGACCACATGAAGAAACCTTGAAGCTGCATGGTGAGAAAGGGACGTCTGACCAGCACCCAGTTGCTCCAGCTCCTCCCCTCCGACACTTCCAGTTCTGGTTAGTTTCTGATAACCGAACGAGCCCGAACCACCCAGCCAACACTTTCCCAAATTCCTGACCTACAGAGACTGTGAGATATAATAAAACAATTGTTGTTTTGAATGACTAAGTTTTGGGGTGATTTATTTCACATCAATATTTTCCAAGACATAAAACATCTTCGATATAAAGTCTCAATAATTAAAACAATGTGTTACCGGCATACAAATAGACCAATAGAAGAGAAAATCCAGAAATGGACCCAAATACAAACAGGAAATTAGTATGCATAAAAAGTGGCATTTTGAATCAGTGGGAAAAGTTGTTTCTTTTTAATAAATGACGTTGCAACAACAGATAACTGTCTGAAAAAATAAAGTTGGATCTATACTTTACATAATATATCAAAATAAACTCCAAATGGGTCTAAGATTTAAACATAAAAAAATAAGGGCTTCCTTGGTGGCGCAGTGGTTGAGAATCTGCCTGCCAATGCAGGGGACACGGGTTCAAGCCCTGGTCTGGGAAGATCCCACATGCCGCGGAGCAACTAGGTCCGTGAGCCACAACTACTGAGCCTGCGCGTTTGGAGCTTGTGCTCCGCAACAAGAGAGGCTGTGACAGTGAGAGGCCCGCGCACCGCGATGAAGAGTGGCCCCCGCTCGCCGCAACTAGAGGAAGCCCTCGCACAGAAACGAAGACCCAACACAGCCAAAAATAAATAAGTTAATTACTTAATAAAAAAAAAAAAAACTTGATGTGCTTAAAAATAGCTTTAAAAAAAAAAAAACAAACCCACAAAAGAACCAGAAGAAAACATGGGTAAATTCTCTTATAACTTTGGATTGGGTTACCTTTCTAACTAAGCTTTAAAATCCACAGACCTTAAAAGAAAAGATTAATCAAATTTACTAAATATAAAAGAAACTGAAAGGCAAAAATAAGAGACAAATGTCAAAAATATTTGTAACTCATCATTACAGATTAGAAATCAATAAGGACACATAAAATCCAGTATATGAATGGGCAAAGATTATGAAAAAGATAACACGTTAACACACAATTTCGTGATTATGAAAGTTTATAGAGGGCTTCCCTGGTGGAGCAGTGGTTAAGAATCTGCCTAGGGGACACTGGTTCGAGTCCTGGTCCGGGAAGACCCCACATGCCGCGGAGCAACTAAGCCCGTGTGCCACAACTACTGAGCCTGTGCTCTAGAGCCCACGAGCCACAAGTACTGAGCCCGCGTGCCACAACTACTGAAGTCCGTGTGTGTAGAGCCCGTGCTCCACAACAAGAGAAGCCACCGCAATGAGAAGCCCGCGCACTGCAACAAAGAGTAGCCCCTGCTTGCCGCAACTAGAGAAAGCCCGCGCGCAGCAATGAAGACCCAAGGCAGCCAAAAATAATAAATAAATACATAAATACATAAATAAAATTTATTTAAAAAAATGGTTGGAGAAACTCTCTAAGTCTATATACTGATTTTAAAAAGCTCTCCAAGACACACTATCTAGTAAGTGAAAAAAACATGATGCAGAACAGTGTGCACTATAGTATGTTGGACTTTGCCTAAGAAAGGAGAAAATAAGAATATATATTCACACTTCTTGCATCTTCATAAGGAAACTGGAAAGATACAACAGAAATTAAAACAAGTATGTTATTACTTGGGGTGAGAAGAATAAGGTAGATAGGAACGGGGGGGGGGTGGCAGTGAGCACTTTCACTGTATATCTTATCTTTTTCTGATCTCTGACTCATATTACCTTTTTGAGAATAAAATAAAATTAATTTGAAATAATGGCAATTCAGCTCCTCATATTTATTTCCCTGGTTTAAAAAAAGGCAAAAAGCATTCTACCACCCCTGAGAGAACTCAGGAGCATGAATGTCTGGTTGGAGTATTAAGTACTGTTTTGGAGGGAGTGCTCAGCGGCAAACCCGTCAAAACATAATTTTCTTGATTATTCTTTTATTTTAGGAGAGTAAAGGCCCATTGCCTGTGGTCACCCCAGTGGGCTGGGTTCACCTTTATCCAGTGACCCTCATGTTTAAGAGGGACAGAAAAGCTGGTTTCTCCAAGCTGCATTAGCCTCCCTTAACAGGTGGCTCAGACAACAAACTGATTTATAACAATTCCATGGTCTTAGCTTGCAGGTAAATATTTGTGGAAACATTTGATAGGCTCTTTTGAAAATACCCATGAATTCGATTTAATGTTATATGTAGACAAGTTCCACTGTCTTCTTGCAGAAATGGTGGTGGAATTGAGACCCATCTGGGTGAAATTGTTATGCAGATTATGCACACACACAAAAAAACTGCTTGTGAAATTTAGAGCTGGGTGAACAGAGGGGAAGAAAATTAGTCTCTGCAAGCTGCCCCTCAAAATTGACACCAAGGCCATCTAAATAAGGTTGCTAACTTGGTCCTCTTCTAAATAACAGAGAGACTCCTCCCAAGGAAACTTGCCTGACAAGCGTGGGTTACCTGGGTGTCCATGCAATTATTTTTCAAAATAAACAGAGTGAGAGTTCCATCTTTGCTTCTTGGATTTAAGTCAAGCTATTACGTATAAACTGTGTAAAGTCAGTATGTGAAGCTGAATGCTGCTTTGTTTTCCTCAGTGATTTTAAAGGAAATGGGTAGTTCCAATATGCCCCCCACCCTATTACATTCCTAAAGCATGCCCCTGTGTCTTGGCTCCTAGAATATTTTGAAAAATATTTAAGATATTTCTTTGTTATGTGCAACCCCAAATGCCGGTGTCTGTCTATTCCATAAGTGCTTTAACTCTCTCTATTGTTCATCACAATTGCTTTTTGAAGCCCCAAGTAAAATGTTGCCCAAAAAACATTAAGAAATTTTCTTTTTTTGAAATAAGCAACACATTAACCCAATTCCTAAGTCCTGTCTTTGCTTGAAAAATGTTGATCAGCAAAGAAAAAAAAAAAGTAATTGTTTTCAGGTTTGTTTGTCTTTTTTAGGGTAAATAGGTGGTAACAATTGTACTTTCACTTCACTTCAGCAACAACTAAAGCCATATTGTCAATTCAAAAACAGTTTTTGCTGTTCTTCCAGGAAATAACTCTATAGTGAGAGGAAGTTTGTCAGCAAATGCTTTTGGAACATCAGGCTGGGGCTGGATTCCTGAAGTTAGCAAGTGAGGGAGCGTGTGTGTTTGCACTCTGGGCTGAAAAGATGTGCCAGGTGTTTGTGACAAGCTGTGATGAGGACTGTAGATTACTTGGAATCCATTGTGTTCTTTTCCCTTGTTGGAAAAAGAAAGCTTCTGAAAACAAGCCCTTATTTAAAGGAAGCTGCAGTTAATCCAACAAGGCTTGGATGAAGTCCCTTTTATACAAACTGCTTGACAAAGGCCATTTGGCCCCGAGGAACCCTGTGAGGCCAGAAGCTGGTATCAACACCCCAAAGAGGGTTCAGATAGTTCAAAGCTCAGGACCTTCTTAAAGCATAACAGACTTTTATCGACCTTGGTTAGAATGAAATTACCCAGTACTGCAAGCAGAGGTCTTACATAGAATGCCAACAAACCCCATTAGAATGACTAACAGTTACTGAACATTTACAGGTGTCAGGAAAAGGTACTGACGCCTCCTCATGGGCTCCCCACCTCTTGAGGCAGGTTTCATTGTGATTATCCCCATTTTACAGATGAGGAAACTGATGCTTCCTAAGGGTGTTAAGTGGTGGAGCTCAGCTTTGACCCCCAGACAATTGGATCCACAACCAGAGAGCTTAACTCCGCATTGGGCCTGCTAAATGGTCCTGCCTAGATAGCAAGCAGGGTAAAAGTCTTTTCCAGCATTCACAGGGGGTGGCTACCATCTGCATGTGTCACCTCCAAAGTCTTACAAATGATTTTAAAAAGCCAACCCTTATGTACTCAGAAAGCATTAGAGGTTTTATTCCAGAAAAATAATTTGCTCATCTCCGTGCTGTGTCATGATTGAGTGGGGGCCATTTAAAAGGCAAGCGTGGGCCGGCAGAGATGGGCAGGCATGAATTTTCAGGGCGTCTTGCCTTTAAGGTACACCAGGTCCTTGCTTCACCCCCAGATCACTCTGAAATCCTAGAACCACTAGCACCTGACACAAATGACTCATTGTCCTTGGCCTCAAAAAACAGCAAGCCTACTTAGAATACAAAGCACATTTGATGGGAGTAAACTGCCACCACCGGCCATAGACACACCTTCCTTCCTGCAGGATCCATATCCTGGCTGAAGAGCGGGGATGGCTTCCTGGCTGCTCAATCTCACTTCAAATGTTATTTGAGGATAAGGAGTAGTGATGACGCAAGCCCGTTAGCTCTCATGATTCATTCACCAATGTCATAGAGATGTCCCACCCTTTTCTTAACCCTTTGTCCCTGAAGGCATGTTGGTGCTCCATCCTTGCCCACACCCTGAGGAAGGGACGCTTGTTCTGATTGGGGCATCGGAGTGGGTGTGTGTACCATAGCACGCAGGAGTGGGCTTCCTGTTCCCGTGGGAAGAAGTGCCTTTTCCCAGGCATGAGTGGTGCTGGCCACGAGAGGATTTCCACTCAGGAATGCTCCGACGCTCCTGGGGTCTCAGGTGGGACCTACTTTCCTCCTTTCCAGACCCCAGGAGAAAGTGAGAATGTGGAAGAGATGACTATTCCCACTGCAGGGAACCCAGGGAGGCAGGGCTGGGGGGGGGGGCAGCCTGCTGGGGCCACTCTGTCCAGCTGTTCTGCCACCTCTGGCCACTGGCCTGGGCGTGACATCCCTCGGGAGAGGGTATGGTCATCCTCTGCCAGGTCTGCTGAGTTCTGTTCCTCCCAGATCCAGTTACCCAAGAGATAACTGACCACAGGGTGCCACAGATGGCTACCTCATCACACTGGGCACCTGTGATGTCCAATTATAAATCCGGAGTGGCAAGTTGGAGCTGGTGGCTTGGGAGGAAGTTGTCCCGTGAACCTGGATGTTGGATGTGAACCATCTGAGGTAATTATACTGGAGTTTCAGGGTGCTTTGACTGGGATAGAGGAGGTTTAGCAAGCTCTCCCTCAGGGCTTTGCGGAATACCATGGCCCCAGACAGGCTGGTCTGCCTTGAGCAAGTTAGGAAACCGTAGAAGCTGTGATGTCTAAGCGTTTCCCTAGTTTCAGGTGTAGGTCTGGGAAGCGCCACTGGGAATATATCCTTTGACCTTACTTCAGTGATGACCAGGTCAGAGAGCTTGTTTTCACCAAGTCTCAAGCCCAGTCCCCGCTGGGATTACGTCAGGCATGCTCTGAATGCTGGGGCACGTCCAGGAGGTCAGCGTTGGCAGAACAGGAGCAGGGAACAGCCAGCCTCCAGGGAAGATGGGGGTTGAATGAAGGAGGAAGAGGGCAGGATGGTGCTACCTCCACCGCTGGGAGGCTGGACACGACTGGGAGCAGGAAATGGGCAGCCACCCTTCAGAGGCTTGCAAAGAAGAAGAGGTGCTCTACCTAATCAAAGGGGTACCTGTTTACAATAGAATAGAGGTTCCTGCACACACAGTGTGCAGGAACTGGTGTGTTAACACCAGTTCTTAACCCCAAGAGAGCAAGTGAGACCCCTGGAATTCCAACCATTCATTCATTCGACAAGTTTTTATTGAGCCCTTACTCCCTGCCAAGCCTGTGAGCATATTTGTGACTGGGTGTGCAAATGCATTTTGTTTTTCTCATCAGCTGCTTTTTTTTTTTTCTTTTAAAGAGACAGCCTTTATTTTAAGGATTTTACATTGAAGACTCAAAAAAGTGGCAGGTTTTTGGAACTTACCGATCTGTATTTAAAAGGAACTGTTGACAAAGATTCACAGGAAATAATCTGAACCAGTGGGAAAATACAGTTAATACTACTGAAACCTACTAAAATAATTCCAGGACATATGGTTTATCGAACATAATGATACCTCTAAATGCTGTCACTGATATGAAACTGATTGCTTCTTACTTTTCTAAGCACACAGTGGTATAATGAACAATATTCAATCACTTCTGTTCTTTCCTGAATATATAAAAATTAAAATACCAATTTAAAAACTAATATATTCTTTGCTTTAAATGTTTCTTACAGATACAATTTCAATATTTTCATTCAATAGTGATGTGGTTTAAGGGATTTTTCATTCACGAGTCAAACAACAATCTACCGAAAAGGAACTGATAGTCTATAGGCTCATCGTGCAAATAAAGAGTTCAGGAATGCAGCAACTGACGTTTCTAAAATACAAAACAGACAAAATTCTTAGAAGATACATACAATAAGCTCTACTAAGCAGCTGGCCACAGAACTAGAACATTTGATAATTTTACTGGTGATTTCAATAGGACTCCAGATGTTTCTAAACTCAACTTGAACTCTCATCTTAGGCTTTGTATTTTGCTTTTCTAGTTTCACTGATGACACAAACATGATTCAAATCCCTGAAGTATTCATTATAGTCAAGGGCATATCCTACAACAAACTTGCTTGGAATTTCAAATGCAACAAAGTCTGGTCTATATCCAACACTTTGAGGGGTCCTTTTCACCAGCAAACTTGCAACCTTGACCATCTTTGGATTATGCTGTTCGACCAAGGGAAGCAAGGTTTGCATTGTTTTGTCAGTGTCAATGATATCTTCAACAATCAAGATATTCTTTTTTTTTTTTTTTTATTTTTTTTATTTTTTTTATTTTTTATTTTTTTTTTTTTAAGATATTCTTTCCAGTCAAAGTTGAGAGATCATCTCCACCAATTACCTTTTTTAAAAAATTATTTATTTATTTATTTATTTATTTGGCTGCGTTGGGTCTTCGCTGCTGCACGCGGGCTTTCTCTAGTTGCAGAGAGCGGGAGCTACTCTTTGTTATGGTGCGTGGGCTTCTCATTGAGGTGGCTTCTCTTGTTGTGGAGCACAGGCTCTAGGCGCTTGGGCCTCAGTAGTTGTGGCATGCGGGCTTAGTAGTTGTGGCTCGTGGGCTCTAGAGCGCAGGCTCAGTAGTTGTGGCACACGGGCTTAGTTGCTCTGTGGCATGTGGGATCTTCCCGGACCAGGGCTCAAACCCGTGTGCCCTGCACTGGCAGGCGGATTCTTAACCACTGTGCCACCAGGGAAGTCTCTCCACCAATTACTTTTATGTCACCTGTTGACTGGTCATTACAGTAGCTCTTCAGTCTGATAATCTACCGTCATAGGAATGGATCTATCGCTATTTCTGTTCAGTGCTTTGATGTAATCCAGCAGGTCAGCAAAGAATTTATAGCCCCCCTTGAGCACACAAAGGGCCAGGATGTGATGGCCTCCCATCTCCTCAATCACATCTCGAGCAAGCCGTTCAGTCCTGTCCATAATTAGTCCATGAGGAATAAACACCTTTTCCAAATCCTCAGCATAATGATTAGGTATACAAAATAAATCCAGGTCATAAACTGGTTCATTATCACTAATCACGACGGTGGGGCTGCAGGTCACCCTAACGGAGCTGGCTGGTGTGTGGGCTGAGGGCAGTCGGGGCTCTCATCAGCTTCTTAAAGGGGACGCAACTACCCCAAGGCTAAGAGCCCTGGGTCTGCCACAGGGAGGGGTTGGGTGAGGTGGAGGAGGAAGTAGGTGCAGGCTGGGGACCAGGACACCTCGTTCTTTTGCTTGCTCAGCATTCATTCCTGGTTCTTCTAATAGCAGCACCCCAAGTCTCCTTTGGGAAATATAAGCAAATCTTTGAAAAGCAGTGATTGCTATATGTCACTTCAAATGATTGTGAGGAATGGAACACCTTGATAGTGTTACTCATAGGAGCAGTGGGGATGTATCTGGAAACGTGCTGGACCTAGAGGCAGAAGACCTGGGATTAAATTCTGCCTAGAGGCAGAAGACCTGGGTTCAAATTCTGCCTCTGCCTCTGTACTCATAGAGCTGTTAGCACATAATAATTGGACCTCTGATTCAGCAGGTTGAGTTGATATGTTTCAGGTAATAGTAAAACCACCACTGGTCTGTAAACCCTACCTCAGGACCACTCCATGGTTCATGTCCTAGGGCTTGTCTGTATCCCCTGGGTAACCTCCATTTCTGTATGCCGTCATCTGCCCACCACCTTCTGTGTTTTCAACTTTCTCTAGTATGTCAGTAATCACTCCTAAAATCTATCAATCCTACCACTTTTTCAGGTTTCCTCACCCCTCCCCGACCCCATCCTCACTTCCCTCTTTACCTGGCCTGATTGTCTGGGCCATCATGTCAACCACTGCCTTACCTACAGCTCAGCCCTCTTGCCCCTCTCTGGCTTTATCAGACTTGCCTGGCAAGGCCCCAATCCTGATTAAATTCCAGGCTCCATCTTCTCCCCACCTGCACACTTGGAGTGGCTGGAAAACAAAACATTCAGCCACCCTCACTGATATCATTTTAAATTCATGCCGCTCACCTCAAGGGGGTCCTGATGCTGCCTGGCAAGCCTACCACACTCCATTCTCTCTCCAAAGCCCCAGGATGATGAACCTGCACCTTCTCTTCTCTCCTCGAACCCCAGCACCCGCTCCCCACTCTTCACTCTCAGCTGATGACACTGCTTCCTATTTCTCTGGAAAGACAGAAGCCATGGGAAGAAAACTCCTTAAGGCTCATATCACTCACCTGACCCTCCTCCTTCCTCAGAGGGAACCTCCCTGCTCCTGCTCAAAGCCAGCCCTCCACCTGTGCGCTCAACCCCACACCCCTCGATGCCATTAAGGACTTCCCACCCCCACTGTTCCTTCTCTCTTCCTTCTGCATCATCAGTTTCCTCCCTCTCCTGGATTATTCTGACCAGCATACACATGTGGTCTAAAAGCTCCTAGCCTTGAAAAAATCCTTCCTTAATCCCACACTCGCCTCCCATGTCGGCCCCATTTCTCTGCTTCTTTTATAGCAAAATTCCTTGAAGGCATTGTTTCTACTTCCTCTGCTCCCATACCCATGCATCGCTCGGTTGGGCCTTTGTCCCTGACAAATCAGTGACATTGTCCTTGTCAAGGTCACCAGTGACGGCTACACGGGCAAATTCAATGTCAATTTTCAGTTCGTGTTGTCTTAGTTGACCTAGCCTCAGCATTTGGCGTAGCTGGTGAAGCCCTTGCCCTTGAAGCGCTTTCTTCTCTGACCTCCAGGGCACCTCCCTCGCCTGTCTGCCTCTCACCACGCAGGCCGCTCCCCAGTCTCTTTTCCTGCTTCTCCTCCACTCCCTGACCTCTGCTGCCCGAGTGCTCCAGGGCTCAGCCCTCAGCCCTCTTCTCTTTCTGCACTTCTCTTTGGGGCCTCACCTAGATGACCAGCTTTAAAAAACCATCCACTTTTTACTGGTTCCTCAATTTATATTTCTAGCCCTTACCTTCTGCTGCCTTCAGGCTAGTTTATGCTATTGCCTACTTAGTATGTTACTTGGATGAATCACGGGCATCTCACAAGTAACATGTCCAAAACTGAGGTACAGATTGCCCTTCCAAAGCTGTCCCCTTCGCAGTCTCCCACAACTCCATCCTTCTAGTTGCTCAGGTCAAAACTCTGGAGTTATTCTTGCTCCCTTTCTTTTTCTCAAACCCCATATCCAGTCAGCAAATCGTGCTGACTTCACCTTCAAAGTACATCCAGAATCTGAGCACTTCTCCCCGTTTCTGCCTGACCACACTGATGCCACATTCCCCTTCTCCGGGATGATAGCAACGGCTCCCTAACTGGCCGCCCCACTTCTGCTTTGGCCTCTTCTAGTCCATTCTTCACACAGAAGCCGAAGAAGGCCAGTCCTTTGGTCCCCGACTCCGATCATCAGTGGCTTCCCATCATCTCACGGAGGGAAGGACCCAGTGCAGCACCACCTGAGCTGGCTCTGGACAGGCCTCTCATGCAGCTCCTCCCGTCTCTCCCCACTTACTGAACCCCATCCAGCCGGCCTCCTTTCTGTTGCTTGAACAAGCCATGCTCTTGCTTCTCCATCTTTGTTCCCTCTTTCTGGAATGTTCTTCTCCCAGGTATTGGCATGGTTGCTCACTCACTCTTATTCAGATCTCAGCTCAAACATCCCCCCTTCAGCGAGTCTCCCCCTTTTCCGACTAACTAATATAAAATAGCAGCCCCGGGACTTCCCTGGTGCTCCAGTGGATAAGACTCTGCACTCCCAATGCAGGGGTCCCGGGTTCGATCCCTGGTTGGGGAACTAGATCCTGCATGCATGCTGCAACTAAGAGCCCACATGCCACAACTAAGAAGTCCACATGCCGCAACTAGAGATCCTGCATGCCACAGTGAAGATCCCGGGTGCTGCAACTAAAACCCAGCACAGCCAAAATAAATAATAAATAAATAAATATTTTAAAAAAAGACTGTCACCCATAGAAGTCACAGCTATTAAAAAAGAAAAAAATAGCAGCCCCTTCCACAACTTCATCACTCGAAGCTATTTTACTTTCTTCATAGCACTAACCATTATCTGAAATGATCGTATTTATTTCTTTACTTGTGTATTGTCAACCTTCACCACCAGAATGAAAGCTGTATGGCGGCAGGAACTCTCCCCAGCAGCTAGCACAGAGCCTACCACGTGGTTGCCAGGGCTGCCATAGAAGGTTGTGAAGGTTGTTCACTGCACCAGAGCTCCTGGCTGATGGGCCGGTGGGTGCCAGTATCCAGCCTGCTCTCTGCTCTCCATGCTGTGGGGCATCTAGCAGGTGGCCTTTTGCTATTTTGCAATGCTTGCCATATGGGCTGGCTGTGGCTCTGTGGTGGGCATTTAGTAAGTATTCATTGAATAAATGGCTGACTAATGGATGGGTAGACCTTTACTTGTTTTCTTCTGTGGGACTTCACTCAAATTACCTTCTCATGGCCTCATTTTATTCATCTGTTAAGGAAATAATTAACATCTATCTCATAGTACAGTCAGGAGGATTAAATGAAATAATTCATTAAAAAGCTGGCCCAAATCTGATTACATTTGTAGGACATATCCAGAATAGGCAAATCCATAGAGACAGAGAGCAGATTAGAGGTTGCTGGAGGCTGGGGAGGGGGAAATGAGGAGTGATTGCTGAAAGAGTGGGGAGAATCCTTTTGGTGTGAAGAATATGTTTTAGAACTACATAGAGTGATGGTTGCACAACATTCTGAATGTACTAAATGCCACTAAATTGTGCACTTAAATTGACTGATGTGGTGAATTTTTTGTTATGTGAACTAGGTTATGCTATGTGAATACCTCAATTAAAACAACAACAACAACAACAAAACCACCTGGCACAGTGCCCAGGACATGGTAGGTGTTCAATGAATATCTTTTGAATCCTGTGATTTCCTTTTGCTTCAAAATCAAACCCAAACCCTAAAACTTCCTAGGCTCTTCACTGCCCCATCCAGGATAATCTCCACTTTCCTCTCATTTATTTCAGGAGTATTTATTGTTGTCATTTTAGATATTAGGGATTTGAAGGGGAACAAGACAGACACAGACCCTACCTCCAGAGTTTACAGGCTCATAGGGCACTCTGACAAGTAAAGAGAAAATCACAATGCTGTGTGGTCAGGGCTATGGGGGAGAAGGGCCAGGGTCTTCAGGGGGCACAGAGCGGGGAGGAGGGATCCAAACTAGGGTGCATCTAGATAAAGAGGACCTAAGTTGGGGCCCATGTGATGGGAGGAACAGTCAGCCAAGTGGGAGGTGGACATGTGGGGGGAGAGGATGAAGGTTAAGGTTGGAGGAAAGCAGGGGTCCCAGGAAGAGCGCATGCAAAGCCTGGGAGATGAGAGCATGGTGGGTTCTAGGAATAGGGAACAGTTTGGTGTGACTGCAGCAGAGAGTGTGAGGTGTAGGTGGGAGAGTTAGGAAGGGGCCATTGGCGGTAGGAGTTCAGACTGGGAGCCAAGATCTTCAAGGTCCTGCATGAACTGGCCTCCACTTTCCAGCCACAGTTCTACCGTGCCCCACTTGCAAGCCCTGGCAGCAGCCCTCGCTCCGCTGTGCCCTGCGGGTTCCTGTGAACTCCTGTGCCAGCATGGCTTAGCTCATGGAACCCTTTTTCCCTTAGATATTTACTGAGAGCCTGCCCTGCGGCAGGTGCTGGGAACCCAGAGACTGTCAAACTTGTTTCCACCCTGGGAGAGCTCCCCTGCTAGTCTAGTTGGGGAGGCAGCACAGGAAGAAACAATTACAAGATCGTGAAAGCAATGCTGTGACAGACGGTGCTCTGGGGATGGAGGAGGCGGGGCTTGCCAGGTGGAGGCGGGGCTTGCCAGGGTGGAGGCGGGGCTTGCTGGGCTAGACGGAGGGCTCTGGGAACGTGACTCCATGAGGGTCTGAAAGGACAAGGAGGCACTCGGCCTGGGGAAGAGGAGTAAGGCAAAAGGTAGAGGTTCAGAGCCTAGCTTTGTGGGGTCACAGGATCCTTGAGATCCAGATAGAGGCTTGTACCTTGTCCAGGTAAACACACATACACACAATAACCCCCCAAGGGCACATACACACTCCTCAAAAGGCCTCTGAACTCACACTCCCCGTTGACCTCCACACACACACACACACACACACACACACACACAGACACGCTTACATACACTTTTGCAGGCAGTTTTGCGTCTTCTTGGTCCCTCTGGCTTTGCCTGGAGAATGCCTACCCCCCTCCCCTCTGGTTCCGGCCGGCCGCCTTCACAGGCCGTCCCTCTTCAGCTCTGGACTTCGTACCTGTCACCGGAAATTCACTTGTTTATCAGGGCCGCCAGCTTGAGCTGCTGCCTGCTGAAGACTGCCCCCTCCCTGGATCCCAGCGGCACTAACCCCGCAACCGCCCGCGCCCCCGGCACTGGGGGTGGGGGTGACGCCTGCGCCAGAAGGTTCTCCGCAATTCTTGGGAAGATGTAGCATTAGTCCTCCCTATTGGAGGCTCTGCTCTCCGCCCTCACCTGCGGCTTCGGCCCCGCCTGGCTGCTGCGTCCGCAGGTGAGTCAAGCTGCAGTTCTGGCCCGCCCACCTGGCCGGGTCCTGCCGGCTCTAACTGGAAGCTCCTCCGCGGACAGTGCACAGTTCCTACAGGTGGGGAGCAGAGGGAAAGACACTGGGGGGGCCTGGGATGGGGAACCCACAGATCCCCGAGGGCTCTTGGGAGCAGGAAAGGAGCTACAAATCAGGGTGGGGTGCGTGTTTGTCGGTGGAAGAAATGTGACCAGAAGGGGTGGAGTGGCAGTCTGAGGGTGTGTGTGTGTGTGTGTCCTTGGGAAGAATTCACAGGGACAGGGCAGGAAGGAAAGGAGTAGGAGTAAAATCTTAAAAATGTCAGGTTGAATTCAACTCATTTCAATTTAACAAAATCCTTTCTGTTTTTTTTTTTTTTAGGACCCAATGCCTAGTGCCGGGCTCGTGGTAGGCACCCAATGAATGTTTGCTGATGAATGGATGAGTGAATGATTTACTCCTCCTTTCTAATGACCCCCCACCTACCCTCCCCCCATATTCACTCATCTCACAAACATGTGTGGAGCGGCTGACTGCTAAGCTCTCTGCCAGCGCCAGGGCGCACGCTATTCGGCCCAGCCCCTGACCAGGGAGCTGCCCATCTAGTAACTGGCCAGGGCAGTGAAGGGGGTGATGAGGGGGGCCCTGGGACAACCTCACAGGCAGGTATGGTCTGATTTGGCCTTGAGGGATGAGGGACTCAAAAAACTGAGGAGGGGGTGGCTGAGAAACAAGAGGGCAAGGCAGGGTGTGTGTGTGAGTGTGTGTGTGTGTGTGTGTAGGTGTGTGTGTGTAGCACGGGGAGGGAACTGGGGGCTGTGTGCTGGATTGCGTGCTGGATTGCGAGGCCTTGAAGGATGTGCTGAGGAATCTGCACGCAGCCTTGCGGGCCTGGGGAACTTGGGCAGGATTTTTAAGCAGGGAGTAATGGGGTCAGATTTGAGCCATAGGCCCATCACTCTGAGGAATGGATGAGAGCTGAGGAGAGACCAGTTAGGAGGTTATTGCAAGAGTTGAGGTACAAGATGAAGGTGGCTTGGACTGGGGCAGTGGCGGCGGGGCGCAGAGGAGGGGCATAGGCATTCTAGGGATATTGAGAGGAAGAACTCATGGGGCTTGGTGACAATGTGGAGTTGAGGAGGGAGGGCATCATGACAGTATTGATATTAAAGAGTATGGCCAGGTACTCCCCTAAACTAGGTGCTTCTCTCTTAGGTGCTTTCCTAGCCTGGACACTCCTCCCAGGTCCTCCTCTGATTCAAATACCTCCAGCCCCAGCTGTTCCTCCTCCAGGTACTTCTGTAACCCAGATGCTCTTCCTGTAGGTACTCCCCAGAATCAGGTGCTGCTCCCCCAGACACTCCTCTGGCCCAGATGCTCTTCCTCCAGGTATCCTGAGCCTATATGACCTTCCTCCAGATATTCCCTTAATTCAGATGCTCGTCCTTCTCTAGATCCTTCCCAGCCCTAGTGATTCTCAGCCAGATATTTTCCTGATCCAGTTGACTTACATTTGGCTACTGCTAGAATACAGCTCGCCGCCGCCCCCTGGGGCAGAGGTGAAAGGACAAGGAATGTGCCTGAAGGGCTGAGGGTAGCGGTGGTGGGTGTGGACGCAGGGCTTCTGACTCAGGAGCAGAGGGGCCAGGCTGTGTCTGGAGCTTCCTGTCCTGGGTGGAGCCCAGCACCGCCCTCCATGCGTGGTCTCCACTTTGCCCATTACCTCCCAGCAGTTGCTGTCGTCCAACCCCTGGAAGCCAGGCCTGCCTCTGCCCCACCTACCATCCTCAGCTTACCAAGCAGGGGAGCAGCCTGGGCTCTGGGCCCTGGCGTCAGAGACCTGGGTTCAAGTCCTGGGACTTTGGCTGAGTTAATTCACCTTTCTGGGCCTCAGAGTCCTCACCTGGAGAGTGGGGATAATGTTTATGCCCGCATTACAAGGTTCTGTAAGCACGTTGCCTGTTGACTGAATCATAAGTTGTGCTCAGTAAATTCCAGCACTGAGTTATTTTTCCAGCCACTTCCGGGTGTTCCCTTACAAACAGCCAATTTCCGTGGCTCGGCTTGTTTTTCTCCTGCGGGCAACTGGTTATGGTCAATTGTCCAGTCTCCGGAGTTTGTGCAGCGCCCTCACACAGCTGTGAGTGTGGCCTGGAACATGCGCCCTGTGGCCATCCCTGACATCCAAACGTATGTGTATGTTCCAGGACTCTGTGCCCTGCGGCTGCCTGGCGTCTGGGAGTCTCCTTAGAGCCAGGGCTCTTCTGCCAGAGGCTGAGGCTCACCAGTGTCTTCTGGCCCCTCAATGAGTGAGGCAAACCGAAGTGAGTGACAGTGGGAGGGAGGCTGAGGAGAGGATTGGGTACCCCTTAGATGCTGAGGTTGGGGGGAGGAACTTGCCCCACTCCTCTCAGTTTCACCAGGGAGCCAATCCGGGGCCCCATCCCTAACACTGTCCCTTTCTCTGCAGCCACTGGGGAGCCCTCGGAGCTCCCCACAGCATCCGCCGTATCCCCTGGACTGGGCAGCGGGGCCCGGGCATGGCCTGTGCTGGTAGGGGTCGTGCTGGGGGCTGTGGTCCTTTCTCTCCTCATCGCACTTGCTGCCAAATGCCACCTCTGCCGCAAATACCGTGCCAGCTACCAGCACCGCCCGCTGTCTGGGAGAGGGAAAGGGGTCCGCCCTGAGGTGGGTGAAGATGAGGATGACGATGGCTTCATCGAGGACAATTACATTCACCCTGGGGTTGGTGGGCTGGGGACGGAGGGAAGTAGGGACCACTTCTCCCTCTGAGCCCTCATCTTCGGACCCCCCCCAACCCCTATGCCTGACAGCTTAAGGTCAGCAGATACTTTGTGGGAACCGCAAGCCTCAGGGACTTGGTGGCTAGGGCTTAAGGGCTGACCAGGGGTAGATCAATCCTCCCTTCCTTGACACTAGCCACCAAAGTGACCATGACCCTCTCTTGCTCAGTAACCCTAATGGCTCCCTCCTGTTCTTGGGATAAAGCCTACCAAGGCCCTGGCTATGAAATCAGGTCTCTGTCAGCCTTTGGTTTCCTTTCCTGCCTTTCCCTACTTTACTCCCTACTTAACCAATTATTTGTTATTCCTCCCCCACCTACCATGCTGTTTCTCCATGGACCTTTGCTCACCCTCTTCCCTTGTCTCCCTGCCCTTCTCTTCTCCCAAGTCCTTTATGACAGTGATGAGAATACCTGGCCAGTAGACCCCATGGGGCCTGCCTACCTGCCAGCATTTCAAATGTGCCCAGGTGATAACATCTTAGCAGGTGAAAATCATTGTGCCAAGTTTCTTAGGGAGATTTTTTCCCTATCAATCAAGTGGTAATCTAAATAGTTATAATATATTATGTTTTTCACAGATACTAATAAATCTATTTTCATTTTAAATAAAAATAGGAAGAAGTCACTCATATTTTATTTTCCTGAACTGAAACTTGTGCATAAACATGTCCCTTGTCGCTCAAAGCCATGACAGTGCTCGGACATCCCCTCCCTGGGACACCTTCCCAGAGCCCCTCCCTTCCTTAACACCTGTGAGTTTCCCTACCAGTCTCTTACCACGTTTAATTTTAATCTTTATTACAATTTGCACTAACCCCTTACCGGGCTAGACTGTGAATTCTCTGAGGCCACAGTCTGCGCCTTCCTCTGTGTCCTCAGAGTCTCTCACACGGCAGATGCTAAATAAATATTTGTTGACTTTGTTGAATTCCCGTGGAGTCTACTGTGGAAGACTTTATCAAGAACCTTGGCAGAGAGGAGAAGGACAGAGTCATTGTTGCTGGGGGGGAGTTTGGGGCAAGGGAGGCAGTTTCAAGATGGCAGAGTCTTGAGTTAAGCTTCTTTGGTTGCAAGCAATGGAAAGGCGTTTTGGGGGTGAATTAAAGGGACAGCTGACTCAGGAGGGCAGGAAGCAGATGGTCCCAGGCACCTGAGGTCAGGCATGGGACCTCTAGTGCTTTGTCATTTATGGGCACTTATGAGGCTCCATGCCTGGGACTTCCAAACTCTTGATTCTGGGTCTCAAGTATTCAGGTGCTAGAATCTGATTGGCCCAGCTTGAGTCAAGGATCTACTACTGCGGGGCTTCCCTGGTGGTGCAGTGGTTGAGAATCCACCTGCCAATGCAGGGGACACGGGTTCGAGCCTTGGTCCGGGAAGATCCCACATGCTGCAGGGCAACTAAGCCCCTGCGCCACAACTACTGAGCCTGCGCGCCACGGCTGCTGAAGCCCGCGTGCCTGGAGCCCGTGCTCCACAAGAGAGGCCACTGCAATGAGAAGCCCGCGCACTGCAACCAGAGACAAGCCCACGCGCAGCAACAAAGACCCAACGCAGCCAAAAAAAAAAAAAAAAGAAAAGTATCTACTACTGACCAGTTCTGTCAGTCAGTTCTGTCCCAGTTCTGACCAGTGGGGGCAGGCTCCCGTAGTCCACTTGTGATTTGGGGAGCCCACCTGTTTGTTCCAGGTCAGTCCCAGCCAGAAAAGGGGAAGTCGTCGGGAACCTGGCAGCCACTCACATGTGTCCACCGGATGCAGTGTTAGCCTTTGAGGAAAGAGCCAGCAGAGAAAGAAAGTGAGGGCTGACTAATATAGGGGGGTGCTTGAGGAAAAGGCAGGAGGTCAAGGAGGGTTGCAGTGTAGGGTCCAGGGGGCCCGTGCCAGTGATGAAGCTGAAGAGGGGGATGCCGTGCGTGGGGATGGATTGCAGGGGGGAGACCCAGACATGACTAAGGTGTGGTCCAGGGAACAGAGAGATTCCAGAGGTGTGACAGGCAGGGTCACATCTGGAAGGGGTGGGGGCGGATGGGAGGGGTGGTTGACAGAACTTCTGGCCGCTGGACGTGGGGAGTAGGGAATCAGCGAAGCCACCCTGGTTTCTGACTGGCTGGCTGGGCACTTGAGGAAGAGCAGGTTTCGGGGGAGTGAGGGTTCAATGCCGGACATGGGATTTCCGGGGGAGAGATGCCTGGGGCAGCTGGATTCACAGGGCGAAGGCCGGTTTGTAGATGTGGGCTTGGGAATCATTGACAATAGGGTCCCTGAGTCCCCGGGAGTGAATCAGATCACCAGGGAGGGGGCAGGGTAGCGGAGGCGCTGAGGACTGAGCAGGGAAACACTGGCAAAGGAGGGTTCGTCCGAAGAGGAGGATGTGGCAGGAGAGCTTGGCGAGAAGCCGCCAGGGAGGAGGGGAGCCCAACCCCAGCCATTGTTCCTCAGTCCCGAGACAGCTGCCCCCCTCGCAGGCCCGGGAAGGCCCTGTGTGGGCCCCAGCCCGAGACCCCGGAGAGGAGGCTGAGTAGCAGAGCGTGTCCTGGCCTCCGGGGGGGGAGCTGCTGGGAACCCAGGTGGGTCTGTCCCCTGCCCTCATGCGTTCCCAAGGTCCACCTGGAGGGGCTGCCCTGCCTGCAGTTCGGGGTTAGGAAAGAGCTCGGCTGTCCCCGTTTTCACATCTTCCTGGGGACTTGGGTCAGAACCTCTGAGGGATCCAGGAGGAGGTAAGGGCCCAACCCCAGATTAGAAGTCACTTTTCTGAGCCCAGCACCAAGAAGGGTTGGCAGGGAAGGCTTCCTCTCAGAACCTGCTGTGGGTGGCAGGAAACTTGGACCCTGAGAGCAGCCCTGCTGGATTCCCCTGAGGAATGGTTCCCACTGAGCTCTGCATGCCTGGCTCCAGGCACGAAGAGGGAGCACCACCTGGGTCCACAGGTTCAAAGGCCCGGGGATGCTGGAACTGCTGGGAGGCCTGGCACTCAGCCAGGCCTCCCTCTGGTCTGCCGTCCTCTGGCTTCAGACCCTGATCCCAGCCCATCTCTGCCCCCGGCCCTGCACCCTGTCCTTACCCCTCAGCAGCTGGCATCACCTTCTCTTCCCAGGGAGCCCCAACCCAGACCTGACTGCAGAGGACAGCCTAGCTTCCTGGCTGCCTCACCCTGCTGCCCCCAGAGTAAGGCCACATCCATTGTCCTTGTGTGGAGGCCAAAGACAGGGGTCACACAAGCCACGGACATGAAGTTGAAGAAGCCCAGCGGAGCAGTAAACTGAGTTGAGAGCACAGACTATCTGGATTCAAATCCCAGTTCTGCCATCTACCTGCTGTGTGACCTTGGGCAAGTTACTTACCCCCTCAGCGCTCCAATTTCTTCTCAGTAAAATGAGGATCATAATAGTACTTGCCTCACACAATTTTAGAAGGATTGAATGAGTGACGTGTAAAGTAGAACGGAGCAAGCATCTGCAAGTATTAGCCATATCTGTGTGGGCACCGCCAGGGCAATTGCTCCCCAGGACAGGTGATCAGTCTTAATCCTGAAGGAGGAGCTCGCCATGCCTCCTCCTCCTCACTCTCTCCAGGCTGGGATTTGAACTTCTCTGTTTCCCAGGACTCAGGTCAGAAGATTCAGTTCAGAACAGCAAAGGACTTGAGTTAGAAGTTCTGATGCTGTAGAATATAAAAATAACGACAACAATAACAATAATAATACTGATGTGTTAGCACTTCCTGACAACCGCCCTGCTAGGCAGGCACCCCATTTTATAGACTGAGAAGCTGAGGCTTAAACAAGTTAACTGCAGCGTGCCTGCTTCACTCAGCAATAACGCCCTTATCTCACGTCTAAGTCATGATCAAACAGACCCAGTGAAGGAATCTCCTGGTAGCTGGACTTGTTCCCACCCTGCCTGGGCTGGCGCCCCTCTGCCCCGTGTGAATGGGGGCCGAGAAGTTCCAGGTTTGGGAGAGCAGGCTGTGAGGGTAGAAGTGGTATGTCCCATCCCTGGCTGGGGAGGGGACCAGAGTGGGCCGGGTCTCTGCTATGCCCAGGGCAGTCTCACAGGTCCCGGGGAGCAGTCCAGAAGGCAGCACAGTCAGTGTGCAAGAACTGAGCTTGTGTTGGTCCCCCGAGGCCTGGAGGAAGCTCCTCGAGGGGGGCCTGAGGTCTCAGGAGGGGTGTGACTGGATATGATGGAAGGACCACCTGGACTGGAACACATTTGGAAATTTCAGGAACATGTTCTTCCAGGATCCAGCATCCAGGTGGCCCAGGAGGAACATGTGGCAGGTCTCTCTCCCTCCACCTCGCCTGCCGTCCAGTGGGAGCTTCTAGGAGATCCAGACCTCTCTGTGCCGTCTCCATCAGCTCCTCTTGTCTTTTCCCCCAACATCAGTTTAGATTACAGGGCCCTCTATGTCAGCCTCCCTCTTGCTAGTATCCTCAGCTTACCTGCCCTGTCATGTCACCATTACACACTCCAGGTGACACTCCAACCTGAGGCCTGCATCCCGCCCTCCGCGTGCTGTTGAGGAACCCCCCCTTCGCTGCCCCCATCGCCCAGGCCATGCTTCCGTTCCTGCCTGTTCTCCAGCCTCCCGCGGGCTCTCAGAGCCTTCAGCAACCTCGCTGTTTTCTTGGTCATTCTCGGCAGCAGCTCCTTAAAATGGGCTCTGCCTCACAGAGAGAGTAGTTGTCAGTTTCCTGCTACAAAACCCACAGACCTTCCTGTCCACAGTCTTCCTTCTCTCCTATCAAAATAGCATCGTGAGCCCAATCCCTCCATTGTGGGCTCGGATCCACCCTCCCCGCCTCCCCGCTCAGGGACTTGAAGACTGGCCTCTTCTCTGCCTTGTGTCTTCAACTTCTCTTTCAATCAACGTGGACCCATCACATCTGTCCCATCCTAAAAGAGCTCCTCCAGGGAGTTAGTCACAAAGACCTGTCGGTCCCACCTTCTGAGCATCCATCGAACCTGTCCTGTCTGACTCTGTCCCAGCCGCCGCCCCCTTGTCCGAGCCGCGTCATCTCGCATCTGGAGGTGGCATCAGTCCACCAACTGATTTCCCTGCCTCCATTTTTACCCCTTCCAATTAATCCTAATTGTCTTAAAATACAATTCCGGCCAGGCCATCCCTCTGCTTACAATCCTTCACTGGATTCCTCTTGGCCTTAAGAAACTGTGCTACCTGCTAGGGAGCCTCTGAAACCCGGGAGGGGCCCAGGGATCCCCCCAGCCTCACCCTTGCCTCTTGCCAGCTGATACTCCATGTTCCCACCACCCAAACCTTCTGTGGTTCCTCGAAGGAACCAATTCTTTTGTCTCTGGGCCCTTCTGCTATTCCTTCTTTCTGGGATTCTCTTCCCAACCTTCTTGACCAGCTGCTTCTCATCCCTCAGGGGCCAGCTGAGACGGCATTTCTGGGGCTGTTTGGTCTTTTTTTTTTTTTTTTCTGCTAAGACCAATCCCAGCTTCATACTGCAGCCAGCGAGTCCCCAATCCTATTCTGCTCAGAGTACTCCCCTAATTAAAATCTTTCCATGTTTCTCAGTGTCCCGAGGACAAAGTCCACATTCCTCAGCTGGGCTGACAAGACCACTTGACAGACAGGAGTAAAGGAGGCGTGATTTCACAGGAGCAAGGTGGAGGCTTCCCACCCCACGACTCTTATTTTCTCATGGCGAGCGAGGGAGGCCAAGTCGTGTGCAGAGAGCAGTGTTGGGGGCTGTGAGGGGGTGATGTTGTGGTGTGAAGGGAGTGGAGAGAACTTGAGGGCTCTGTGGGAGCAGGAGCTGGCCGGGGAAACAGCGTAACTGGTGAGCCGAGTTTCAGACCTGGTTGAGGTTGGTGATGGGGAATCACGGTGACACCAGGCTGCCCAGCTGTGCAGATTTCTCTAGTAGCTGGTCGGTGTGAGGGTTTATCCAAGGAGGGGATTTTGCTGGGAGGGTGGGACCAAAGGTCAGGGGGCTAAGTTGTTGAGGACTCTGTCAAGGAGTGGGTGACATGATGGGTCACAGAATCTGAGCCAGATGGGAGATGAAAACAGAATGGGCTGCTTTAGAGGGACAGAGAGAGAGCAGAGGGGCCAGTGGATGACTGGTTGCCATGGGGACCAAGATGGGGTTTAGTGCACAGCTTTGAGCACACAAGCTGGAGGTGGGAGGTTGTGGGGCTGGCTTTAGTGAATCAGGAAGTATTAGCATTTCCGCCCCACCTGGGCCTCCACCCAGCTCCTACCATCCTTCTCATGTTGTAGCTGGGTGTGTACATGCCGACTTCCACTGCCCTTTGGAATAGGTCCACAGTGTCCTCTGTGGGCATTAACCATGCTCCTCATCTGGCATCCTTCCCAGGAGAGCCTGACACGGGCCTGGCCTACAGTAGCTGCTCGTCTAGACATTTTCCTGTGTAACTCTTCCCCCCTCCCAATTTTCTGTGTTTCTGTTTTCCTTTAGTTTCTTAAAAGAAATATCGTGAAAGAGTCTAACCCTGTCTTAGCTGAAAAGAAACAGGATTTATCCCTGTTTCACAGGAGGAAGAGGCATTCTGTGGTCCTCTAATGGCCCAGGAATTGGGTGATAGTGAGAGCTCCCTCTTGGGAGCCCGGGAAGAATGAGAGTTTCTGGGGAAGACAGTGCGGGGCCTCAGGAGGGAAAGATTCAGGGCCATCAGCGGACAATGGCCTAACTTCCCTACCCTTCCCGGTTATAGGTGGGTCTCACCAAGCCGACTTCTTCATCCGCCCATCCACACCCTACTATGTGCCCAGGCCCGTGCCAGGAGCCCCCGTGGTGGAGTCACGACAATGGTGCAGCGTGGCTGGCTCGTGGGTGTGTTGAGGAGAGAGGGAGGCCTGTCGTTTTGGGGGGTCTGCACACTAGCCTGCATAAGCAGGGGGGAACCTCGGCACCTGAGGTCTCTAACCTGGATGCTGGGTGGAGGGTGAGACGGGGACCTAGGTCAGGGTAGAGAGGAGAGGGGCTCACATTTGAATATGTGGAGTCTGAGGTGCACGGAATTCCCGGTGCACTTGGACTTGCCCTATTCTCTCTGCTCACGTTTCTCCCTCCCAGGCCTGGCAACACCCTTTCCCTCATCCGTCGGCTTAGTGTTTTCTCCAGGAAACTGCCTTGATCTTGGCAAGTTGAAAGCAATTTTCTCCTGTCAGAGCCTCTGTAGCTCCACATTTAACACCTCCTAGGCAACACGTCTGTCTGGCTTCCCGGCCTCTCTTGGTGTCCCCCGTGGGGCTTCCTATAATCTTCATTTTGTGAAGCAGCAAGTGATGAAACAGTAACTGGCGCTCTTGGGCGTTCCCCCAGTGGACCTCTGTCCTTGTCACACAGGAAATGCCCCTGCATCCAGAAAGGGAGAGCCCTTCCAGGGCTGACCCCAATCAGGCAGGTACTCTCATGCCCAAGCGGGCGTCCAACACCCCTCCCGTGCCTGGAAACCCAGAGGCAGGTCAGCCGGTGCTGCAACTACACAGAACAGGATGTTCTGGTTTCAGAGGTGGGGTTAGGAGCTGCAGCCTCCAGAGAAACCAGGCAATAAAACCCCAGTACTTCAGGCTTCATCTGGAACCAGCACATAAGCAAATGAGGACTCACCATCCTCCCTGCCCACAACACCCTCTCCCTGGGACCAGAGACGCACTACCTTCCTGAGGCTAAGCATCCCCTCATCCCGTCTCCCCTCAGGCCTCCTAGTACCTATGAGGAGAGACCACAGGTCTGGCTGAGGACACCTTCAAGGCACCTTAGGTCAGCCTGAGGTAGGCACGACGTGTTCCCTTTGGGAGGGGTGGCTGGGGGGGAGGGGAGGGGAGGGGGAGGGGAGGGAAGGTCTCTAGGTGAGATGGTGCGATAAAGACAATACCACTAACAGCAGCCACCACTTTTATTGCACATCTGCCGTGTGCCCGGTCCTTCTATACATAATGTCATTTGATCCTAACAATTGATGACCGTGACCATGACGCTCAAGAAACCGGGGCTCAGAGAGGTTAAACCACTTGCCCAAGGCCCCCAGCTGGTGAGTGGTAGAGGGGGGGACTGCAGCCCAGGCCTGTCATGCCGGAGCCTGTGTTCTGTCCACTCTGTCACCATTCAGTCTCCTTGATAAAGGGGCTCACTGGCGCAGTCTCTGGGGCGGGCAGCAGCCTCTCCTGGGGAAATCCCTGACAGGTGTTACAGGGCAGAGTTGCCCTTGAGGGGTGTTAGGGATACGGGCCAGGGATCTTCAGGGATCCCAGACCCTTCTCTGCCTAGAGGTCCCGGACACAGACAGGCAGACTGACGGTTCCACGAGCTCCAAGGAGAAGCAGTTCCCTCCTTGTGATGTGGGCGTGTGGGTGCAAGTCGGCCCCTCATCACAGTCACACGGTCCCTCAGAGGGCTGGGCAGTCCTGGGGGCACCCACGCAGTCACTCTCCCCTTGGTGCGTGTGCGCACACGTGTTGGCACACACCCTCACTCGCGCCCGGGCACGGCTCTGTGGAGGCTGAGGCGGGTCGCGGGAAGGAGGGCCCGGGCTCGGTCAGATGAGGCTGGCGATGCTGGACGTGGTCTCGTGACGCTGGCCAGCGGACAACCGCCCTGAGATGCTGAAGACGCTGCCATTCCCACTGCGGTCACTGCGGGCGGAGGGGGCGGCCGCACGGGGGCGGGGACAGTGTCCGCTCACGGCCACCTGATACAGCAGCAGGCCCAGCAGGAAGAGCGCACCTGAGGCAGCCAGGGTGACGCCCACGAACAGCATGGCGGCCAGCGGCCGGGCGGGGGCAGGGGCGGCGGCCAGCCCTGCCAGCGTCAGGCCGGTGACCAGCAGCACCAGGCCGCTGAGCAGCACCACCAGGGCGTCGGCCCCGCCGCCGCTGCGGAGCAGGGCCACGTGGCGAGGATGGCGGATGCAGTTCATGTCCTGCACGGCCGAGCTCATCAGCTGCTTAACCAGGACCAGCAGGGCCAGCAGGCAGAGCGCTGTGCCCACCGCCAGGCGCCACTCGCCCGAGCGGCTGCTGGTGGAGGACAGCAGGGCCACGCCACCCGCCCCACAGCCCGCCACGAGGCCCACAGCCACGGCGAAGCAGAGCGCGGAGCGCCGCGGCTGCTGGGACCACCACAGCTCCACCTGCTCCGCCAGCACATCCGGCGGCAGCCCCCGGCCCGGCGGCGCCTGAGCCTCTCTCTCAGACATGGCTGATCTGGCACGAGTAAGGGCAGAGGGCTGCGTCAGGGGGCAGAGGTACGGATCATGGCCTGGAGCCCCCACTACCTGCGCGGCAGCCAGAGGCCCAGAGTCCTGTTCCTCGCACGGTCCAGGGGATGGTCACCATCACCTGCAGGGGGGAGAATCACACTTGCTATCTCCCCGGCCCACCTGCCCCTTATGGTCTCTCCTGGGAGCCTTGGGGATGGTCCCTGGGAATCCTCCCATGTCCCCTGCAACCAACCCCCCCGCCCCCAGGAAAACCTCCTCCCTAGCACTGCCCCCTCGGGAATGCCTCTCCAGAGATTTCAGGAGAGCTCCCTCCACCCAAAGCACCCTCACCCACCCAAGGAACCCCCTGCCCAGTCCCTGACCTCTCTGGCTCTGGCTGTCTCAGTTGCCTGTCCCATCCCGGCTGGCCGAGGGAGCTGGTGCCACGGTGGACGATGGGACTGGATGGAGACCCAGAGATAAAGCCTCATTCAGGATCCGACTCACATGGCCTCAGCTGTCACCGCTGGCTCCTGCGGGGAGGGTTGTGGGGAGGGAGGGGGCTTATGACTTAACCCTTCTGCAACCAGCTGGCTGACTCTGAATCTTCTCTCTTTGGGCTGCGACTCCTTCTCCGCGAGTCAGGATCTGACCCCCAACACTCCATCCCACCTCACAGGCATGGTTGCTGGTTCCCAAATCCCTCTTTCTCTCAAACCCAGATCTCCCTCCCAAGCTCCAAGACCCATAAGGCAATTGTCACCTTGATGTCCCACAGGCACCTCTGATGCAACAGCTCCCAACCCAAGCTCGTCATCTTCCTGCAAACCCTCTCCTCTCTCGTGTCTCTCCCTTGTGCATGTCACCTCTGAACATTTCTCCATCCCACTCTCTGCCCTCATCCTCCTGCGCTTCAACCTCCCTCCCCTCAACTTCCTCACTGGTCTTCCTGCTTCCCCCACTCTTCTCCCTCTCACCGCACTCCCATGCCATCCTCCTCCACGATTTCTCTAAAGTGGTACAAAGGGAAGGAGGGCTTTGGACTGGACCCCCAGCTGCAGTCCCTGCCACCGTGGGTACGTGGGCGAGGGACCTCGCAGTGGTTCCTCATTGAACACGTCCTCCAGAGGCCAGTCAGCGTGACTCCCACTGGGCAAAGTACAGCAGCCCGGCCCCTGCCCTCAGGGAGCCCCAGTTTATAGCAGGTGTGTTCCTGTGATGAGTGCTGGCTGTGGGTTAGTCAGAAGAGGGGCTTGGGGGAGGTCAGAGAAGCCCCTAGCAAGTTCACCTCTTGGAGCTCAGGCTCATTATCTGAAAAGTGAGGACGATAACTTTTATCTTGAGGGGTGGGGGCATTAAAATCTCCAGGTCAGAATTCCAGTGGGAATTCTAGGGCCCGCATAGATGCCCAGAGAATGCTTTCTGAATAAAAGAACACAACATTCTCTCCTCCCATTTAGGACGGGACACCTGCTTTATATAGAGGACGCAGGTCCTGGATCATTCGGGACTATGACTTCATGGCTGTACGTGGGTTACACCTCTGATGAGGTGTCCGTCTTCCACAATCCCTCAGCAGGGGTTGCCCGGCACACGAGGTAGGAGGGGCAGCTGCAGGTGCCCCCAAGGGAGGTGGGGGAGGGGCCGGAGGAGGGGCCCCGGAATCAGTCCCAGCATTCCCCAGGGCTGTGACTTCATGGGTCTGAAAGTGCTTGCACAGGTGTGCCGGCACCATGGGGCCAGGCTGGGGGTGGGGTGGAGGCGCTCAGGGGAAGAGCCAGTGGGAGACGGTGAATGGTGGGGGTAGGGGGGACCACGGGGCACTCACAAGAAGCCTGGAGGTGCTGGATCCGATCTGAGCAGGCAGGGCGGGCAGGTGGGGCACTCCAGCTCTGTTTCCGGGGAGGCGCTTCACCTGCCTGACCTGCACCTGGGTGAGCTCAGGCGGGGGGGGGGGGGGGGGGGGGCAGGGGGAGGAGGATCAACAGGTGTTTCCAAGGCAGGGCCTGAGCCGATTGGCTGACGTGGCGCTGCTCCTTCTGCTGGGCTGAGGCATTCCTGGGAAGGGAGGGGCTTCTGTCTCTTGCTGTTAGGGCACGAATGCAATTTCCAGACCTGGGCAGCAGGAGGAATGTTGTCCATCTGCCCCAGAGCCCAGGCCTGAGGCCATCCCCCAGCTCCAACCCAATTTAGCTTTAGTTCCAGCCTTAAACCCAACCCCAGCCCCAGCTGCAGTTTCAGACCCGAACTAGAACTCCTAGCTCCAACCGAGGCCCCTACCCCACATCTCAGCCCCAACCCTGAATCTCAAATCCCAGCCCTGACGCCCCAGCCCCGACGCCCCAGCCCCATTTCCAAATCCAGTTCCAGTCCCAGCCCCAGATCCCAACCCCAAATCTGGCTTGAAACCTCAGCTCCAAATGCTGGAATTAGATCTTAGATGGCAGCCTCATCCTTGGCCCCAACCTTGACCCATGTTCCTGAATCCAGCCCGCAAATCCCGACTCCAAGCTCAAATCCTGCCTCAGCCCCAAACTGCAACACCAGCTGGCCCCCAAACCCAGCCCCAGTACCTCCATCCCTTGGTGCTTTACCCTGGGCCGGAGCCCCACAAGCCCCTAGCCCATTCTCCTCCAAAGCCTCAAGGGCCTGACCAAGGTAGGTTTGCCCCACGTTTTGGCCCCCCTGAGGAGGCAGGATTTGAGTGCACAGGGAGGAGGGGGTAAAGGATTTTCAGGTGGGAAACAGGAGCTCCCTTGCTTAAAACACTTGCAGAATAAACACTTGGGGATAAATGCCATATTCCTTTACAAGGCTCACAGAACCCCTGCCATCCACAGCAGGCCAGTCATTTGCCCCTGGCCCCTGCCCTCCAGCCAGAATGCCTGTCTTTCAGTTATGTATGCTCTGCACTGCTCTGCCCTTCCGCTTAGTGTTTGAACTCAGAGTTCTCTCTCCCTGGGATATTTACCACGCCCCACCCCCAGCCTTGGTCTGGCTAACTCAAATTCTTCAACTGAGATGTCACCTCCTCCAGGAAGCCCTCCTTGACCTCTAGGCTGGTTCAGGTGCCTCTTTGGGGCACCTATGGCCCCCATGCTTCCCCCACAACTGCTCTTACTGCATGTGCTGTGATTGCCCTATTTATTCACCTGTCATCCCCCACTAGATGTGTGGTTCCCAGTGGGTGCAGGTTTAGTGCCCGTTTTGCTAACCCTCATGATCTCAGCAGCCAACACTGTGCCTGGCACATGGGAAGTATTCAGTAAACATGTGTTGAATGAATGAACGTGTGAACTGCCAGATGTGGGGCTACGCAGGGAGCTTGTGAGAGGAAGCTGGAAAGGCAAGTTTGGCTCAGGTGGCACAGGGCCTTGAATGCCTTGGTGAGTCATTTGGACTCATCTGAGGTACTCATGGAGGGTTCCAAAGTATAATGAGGACATGGCCAGGGCTCTGCTTCTAACAGGCGAGTCTGGCACCACACACTACACGATGGGCGGGGGGCTGGGAGGCTAGTTGGAGGTGGTTGTCGCCTGGATTGAACCCCTTGTAATGCCTCCTGCTGTCTCTCCTTTTGGTGTGTATGAAATAGACAAGAAAAACAAAATCAAAGTTATCTTTCCATTATCAGCTCACAAAATAATTATGCTGGACCTGTCCATGCTTCTCTTTGCTTTGCTCGGTGGAGATGATTGGGGGCCTGGTCATAACTCTAGAGCAGCACCGTCCAATAGAAATATAACACGAGCCACATATGTAATTTTAAACTGTAAAATTGTCTAGTAATCATGTGAAAAAAGTAAAGAAAAACACGTGAAATTAATACAGTGAAATTTTATTTTAAGCCCCAAATATTTTCATTTTAATACACAAGGGATTGAGCTCTTTCAGTCTTTTATTTCGTCTTGAAAATTCGCTGTGTATTTTATGCTTACAGTGCATCTCAGCTCAGACTAGCCACATGTCTAACGCTCGCCACGTGTGGCTTGCAGATCCCTTACTAGATGGTTCTTCCCCTCAAGGAGAGGTAGGGCAAGCTGGATCTTGGGGACAAACATGTGGGTTTGCCACTTTGCAAAGCATTATAGAGGCGTTCCCTGCCCTGGGGTGAGCGGGGAAGAAGGGGCCTGGCAGGGCTCAGTGACTGTGTATTCCTCTTGCCCCTCTGACATTTATTTTCCTCCTGGTCCCAAGGAGGGACCGGTCCCAGCCAGACCCATCCAGGGTCCAGCTGTCCTGGATAGAGCTGGGCGGGGAAAGTCATGAGATCCACGCCCCCCCTGCCCTCCACCGGCTTCCCCTGGGGGTTTGAAGGGAATTTTTTGGGTGGAGGGAACAAAGCCTAAAAGCTTCCAGTTTAAACATTGATTGGGTGAGACTTTGTTCTCATTCTGGGTCTTATCGAATAACTTGGAGTTAAAGTGGACAGGCAGGCTCCTCGCAGGGCCGTTGAACTCTGTCCCCAAAGCAGAGGCTGCTGAGGCAGCTCAGATGGGCGGTACTGAAGGCAGGGGGAGGAGGTGGCAGTGGGCAGAGAGCGTGAGGTGTGGATTCTAACTGATCCCTTTGACCAGCGGTCCCCAACCTTTTTGGCACCAGGGACCGCTTTTGTGGAAGACAATTTTTCCACGGACTTGGGGGTGGGGTGGGGGGATGGTTCCGGCGGTAATGCCAGCGATGGGGAGCGGTGGGGAGCGGCAGATGAGGCTTCGCTCGCTTGCCCACTGCTTACCTCCTGCTGTGCGGCCCGGTTCCTAACAGGCCTTGGACGTGGCCCGGGGGTTGGGGATCCCTGTGTTAGACGGTGGGAGGACCCAGGAGAAGGGAGAGGCCCTGTAGCCCAGCCTCCCCGCTTTGGCCAAGTTCCCACCTCAGGCTATTCTCCACCCAGTAGCTAGAGTGATCCTGTGATAAGGTAGAGCAGGTAAAGTCACTGCTGTGCTTAAATTCCTCCAATGGCCTGTCTTACCCAGAGAAACAGCCAGAGTCCTCCCACAATCTCTAAGGCCTTCTCTGACTTCACCCCCCGCTGTCCCTCTTCTGCTTGTGCTTGCTCAGAGCCTTTGCACTGGCTGTTCCCTCTGCCTGGAGCTCCTTCCTCCCACGTGGCTCCCTCCCTCACCTTTCTTCAGGAAGGTGCTCAAATGTCACTGTCTCAGTGAGGCTTCCTTCCTGTGTCTAAAATCACAGCCTTCCCCGTACTTCCTACCTCCCTGCCCTTCATTCTTTGATTTCCTTTATTCTCTCATGTTTCTCCTTAGCACTTGTCGCTGTCAAATATGCTATATGTTCTTATCTGTCTGGAATATTGTCTGTCTACCGCCCTGGAAGATAACCTTCTTGAACGGAGTGATTTATGCATTCTAGCTCCTAGAACAGGCCTGGCATATAATACGTGTTCAAGGAATGCTTGTGAATGAAAGCATGAACAGTGGAGAGAATATTGGTTTTGGAACTAGATTGACCTTGAAGGTCCCAGTCCCAGCTCTAGCTCTGCAACCTTAGAAAAATGGCTTAAACTCCGTGGGTCCCAGTCTATTCATTTGTAAAATGGGGACAATAATACCTAGTCTAAATAGTTGGGGGGGAGGCGATAAATAATATAATCCATCCAGCAAACATTTACTGTTTCCCTTCTCTGGACCAGGGATTGTGCAGGTGCTGGAGACAGTGGTGAGCAAAAGAGGTCCCATCCCTGCCACCCTGAAAGGCAGCTGGAGAATAAAGGGCTTAAAGCACAGGTGCAACACCAGGTCTTCAATGGCTCCAGGTCATCTGCCCCCACCCCATGTTCCATGACTGACAGTTGCCCCAGACGGACATCTTTTGGAATATCTGCTCCACTCACAATGACCAACTTCACTACAGGGATGAACCCCGGTAACCAGGATTCTATTCTGTGACCCACCCCTATGGGTACAGTTGATTGGATAGCAGTGAGCTCCAGACTCAAGCTAGGCCCCAAATATTCTCCTTGGGCAATTTAAAGTTAGACTAGAGACTCCATGTCAGCCTTGGGGCATCTACTCATGGGATGCTAAGGGTCCCCTTCTGCCAGCTGTCCTGGCAATGGGAGGCTGGTCTATAGAGAGGCAAGAATAAGAGAGGGAGAGGGGGTTCCAGCCGTGTCCCAGGTCTTAGTTCAAGTCCTTCTCGAGGTCTGGTTGTATCTCAGCCCTGAGATTCCATGACACACCAGGAGGGACCGGGGGCTTAATATTTGTTATTTGGGTATTAGAAGGGTGTCTGGCTTCTGCAGGTGGGAGAAGACAGGGACATATGGGTTCTTAGTGCATAAACAACCACCTCTCCTGGTATGTGTGGCTGGGCCACCCAGTATGGGGTCTAGAGGAAGAGGTGCCCCCCAGAAATGGAGGAGCAGGGCAGCGCCCTGCAGACCGAGGATGACAAGTCTAGAGAGGCATGGAGGTAAGAGGAAGAAGGGCAGAGTTCTGCTTATAGTCGTGATACCAGGGTCTGCAGATAATGGAAGATGTGGGGGAACTCTACCAACTTTGCCATGTTCATGATTTTACTCTCACCTTCACACAGCTGTGAAAATTCTCAGCAAACCTCATTATGTTTCATAAGTAAGAAGAAAACGTAGGAGGCTTTGTCTGGTCCTGATGTGGCTGGCAGGGGAGAAGGCAGGTCAGAAGCGACAGGCAGCCCTGCTCTTGAGGTCCAGAGAAGGGCGGGGCGGGGCGTGGGATCTCTGCAGCGACAGGCAGCCCTGTGCCTGGGCAGGGACTAGCAGTGGTGGCTTTGGACGAGCAGGAGCCCCCCGGGCCTCAGGGTCCCTCTTTCCCTTCCTCCCTCCCCAGCTCCCTGGCTAAGCAGAGAGTTGGACGTGACTGTGGGAGAACACCTTTATTCTGCCCGTGTCCCAGGTTCCCCAGGGCAGGAGGGAGAGGCTGGTATGGTCAGGGCTGCAGGGGCTGCAGCCCAGAGTCAGGCTGGGGACGACAGGAGCACCGTGCTTCTTCTGGCCTGGCTGGAGACGGCTCACCAGAGGGGGTCACTTGGTCTGCAGCTTTAAGTCTGCTTCTGCCCCCAGGAGGGAAGGCAACCGCATCCCGGCAAAGGGGTGGAAGCCTGGGAGCTGCTCTTGTTCTTGGATCTGGTCTCTGAGGCGCTGGATCTCCAGGCGCTGCATCTCAATGATTCTCCCAGTTTCTTCTTGCTCATTCAGTCTCACGGTGGGAGGCATGCCTGGCAAGTCTTTGCCGGACTCTGTAGGGGACAGAGCAGGACTAGTGTGGGCCTGTTACTGGGCTGCTGCAAAGCTTATCCTTCCTTCCGCCTCTAACCTCCACCCCCGCACACATTTATGGAGCACCTGCTATGGGGTAGACACTCCAACCCAGATGCTAGCGAGATGGAGATGAGCCATTTCACTGTCTAGCAGAGAAGGAGAAACGAAGAGACACGCTTTGGAGTGATAAGGCAAATGCTAAACCTGACCTCAGCCCGGCCCCTCTCCTGAGCCCCGCAGTGTGCCTGCCCCGAGGCCCCTTCCACTGGGGGCTGCTCAGTCCCCACACCCCAAGCAGAGTGGCACTCTCCTGTTGACCCGGGCTGGCCTCCAAGCTGCCAGTCCTCCTCCTCACGTAAACCTGCTCCTGGAGACCCCTCTCTAGCCCTCCTGCTGTGGCCACTCACTCATGTTCCCTGAGGACGTCCCCCGAGACTCTCAGCCATCCTCCTGTCTCAGTGCTGTCCTGGGTGATGCTGGTGTCCACGAGGGTCCACGGCTCACCCCACTCCCTGGCCTCACGAGGCTAAACTCTCAGCATTAATTGTTTGGCCTGCACGCCAGCTCCACACCCACTCTGTGGCTTCCCCTCCCTCGTCCCGCCCAGGATCTTTCACTCTAGCGCTCCATTCACCTCTTCTTAGACTGAATTTAGACCTCATCTTCCCGGACAACTCCATTTTTTACCTACCAAATGGGTTCCTCTTAGATTCACTCCTTTTCTGACCAGGTAGACCCACAGTGAGTTTCTTCTCCCATCTAGATGCCTCGTCCCTCTGCCCCAGGTACCCTGCCCAGCCTACATCCAAGATAATCTGAGCATCCAGGGTCGCCACTTTCACGTCTGGCCTGCTGCGCGTTACCGATAAAAGTAACACACGAGATTCAAGTTCTTGGTTTCCAACCCCAGACGGACTTTATGTCCATAGTCAGCAAACTCTCATTCCCCACAGCAGCACTTAGGAACTTCAATCTTTACTCCAACTCCTCTGCCCTACTTAGAAAAAAAAATTGTGGTAAAATCTATATAACATAACATTTGCTATCTTAACCATTAAAAAAAAAATGTATTTACTTATTTATTTATTTGGCTGCACGGGTCTTAGTTGCGGCACTTGGGATCTTTGTTGCTGCATGAGGGATCTTTTAGTTGTGGCATGCGAACTCTTAGTTGCAGCATGTGGGATCTAGTTCCCTGACCAGGGATCGAACCTGGGCCCCCTGCATTGGGAGCGCAGAGTCTTAGCAACCAGACCACCAGGGAAGTCCCTTAACCATTTTTAAGTGTATGGTTTAGCAGTGTTAAGTACATTCACATTGCTGTGCAACTAATCTCCAGAACTCTTCTCATCTTGAAAAACTCAAACCCCATCCCCATTAAACAGCTCCTCAGTCCCCCCACCCCCAGCCCCTGGTAGCCACCATTCTGCATTCTGTCTTTATGAATTTGATGACTCTAGGTATCTCAGATAAGTGGAATCATATGGTATTTGTCCTTTTGTGTCTGGCTTAGCATAATGTCCTCAAGGCTCATCTATGTTGTATCATATGTCAGAATTTCCTTCCTTTTTAAGGTTGAATAATATTTCATTGCATATATAGACCACATTTTGTTTATCCATTCATCCATTGATGGAAATTTGGGTTGCTTCCACCTTTTGGCTACTGTGAATAATGCTGCTATGAACATGAGTGTACAAATATCCTCTTTGAGACCCTGCTTTCACTTCTTTTGGGTATAAACCCAGAAGCGCAATTTCTGGTTCATATGGTAACTCTGTTATTAATTTTTTGAGGAAACACCTTACTGTTTTCCATAGTGGCTGTACTGTTTTACATTCCAATCAACAGTGCACCAGGGTTCCAATTTCTCCAGACCCTTGCCAACACTTGTTACTTTCTGGGTTTTTTTTTTTTTTTTTTTTGGTTTGTTTTTTCTTTTTGGTTTGGTGTATTTTGATAGTAGCCATCCTAATGAGTGTGAGGCAGTATCTCATTGTGGCTTTGATATCATTTCCCTAATTGTTAGTAATACTGAGCATTTTTCATGTGCTTGTTGACCATCTGTGTATCTTCTTGGAGAAGTGTCTATAGTCCTTTGCCCATTTTTAAATCAGGTTTGTTTGTTTGTTTGTTTTGGAGTTGTAGGAGTTCTTTATATATTCTGGACATTGACCCCTTATTAGCTGTATGATTTCTCTCATTCCATAGGTTGCCTTTTCACTCTGTTGATTGTGTTCTTTGATGCACAGAAGTTTTAAATTTTGACAGTCTAATTTATTATATATTTTCTTCTGTTGCCTGTGCTTTTGATATCATATCCAAGAAATTATTGCCAAATCCATCCTCTCCTCTGCTCTTAATGGATGACGTTGCCACCCTCTTCACTGAGGAACTGTGTCTCCAACTCCCTCACCACAGTCAAGCTTCTCTCAGTGGAAGAGGGGTCTCTTTCCTATCTGCTGCCAACCCCTTCCCTGGAGGAAAAACTAGAAAAGAACAGATGATGGTGGCCAAGGAAGAGAGTATTTTAAAGAGGAAGTGGTCAGCAGTGGCCAGTGGCCAGCCTTGCCTTGGCCTCTAATTGACCTGATGGGGCCAGCATTCAGAGTACTCGACTTATCCCATCCTTCCCAGGAGAAGTCTGGATCCTTCTCTGTCTGCCTTTGCTCCTTGCCTCTTTTCCTTTACTGCAATTTCTAGACTCTTGATCTTTCTAGGCTCTTGATTGCTTCTCTTTTCTAAGTCTTGACCCTTCATCCTCCTTCTGCTACTGGTTGTCCCTGGTAACCATCTCCTCAGTCAAGCTGTGGCCCAGCCATGGAGCCCTGGGAAAAGTAGCACCCCTGGGAAGGTACAGCACACAAAAGCCTACCAGCCCATCCACCTACCAGCCCATCCACCTTCTTGGGCCTGCATCACTCGCCTCTGCCTAGTTTCTGTTTACCTCCGCTCCTGCTTTTTTCATATGCTTATTATAGGCATCTGTATATTTTCTTTGGAGAAATGTCTATTCAAGTCCTTTGCTTATTAAAACAAAATTTTGTTGTTGTTGTTGTAGTTAGGTTGTAGGAGTTCTTTATATATTCTGGATGTCAACCCTTTATCAGATATGTGATTTTCAAATATCTTCTCCCATTCCATGGGTTGCCTTTTCACACTTGTCGATAGTGTTCTTTGATGCACAAAAGCTTTAAATTTGGATGTAGTCCAATTTATCTACTTTCTTTTTGTTTGTACTTTTGATGTCATATCTAAGAAATCTTTGCAAAATCTAATATAATGAAGTTTCCCCCTATATTTTCTTATATGAGTTTTATAGTTTTAGCTCTTACGTTTAAGTTTTTGGTCCATTTTGAGTTAAATTTTTTTTTTTTTAAATAAATTTTTATTTATTTATTTATTTATTTTTGGCTGTGTTGGGTCTTCGTTTCTGTGCAAGGGCTTTCTCTAGTTGTGGCGAGCGGGGGCCACTCTTCATCGCGGTGCACGGGCCTTTCACTGTCGCGGCCTCTCTTGCTGCAGGGCACAGGCTCCAGATGCGCAGGCTCAGTAGTTGTGGCTCACGGGCCCAGTTGCTCCGCGGCATGTGGGATCTTCCCAGACCAGGGCTCGAACCTGTGTCCCCTGCATTGGCAGGCAGATTCTCAACTACTGCGCCACCAGGGAAGCCCCCATTTTGAGTTAAATTTTGTATATGATGTAAGGTAAGGGTCCAACTTCATTCCTTTGCATGTGGATATCCAGTTTTCCCAGCACCATTTGTTGAAAAGACTGTCCTTTCCTCATTGAATAGTCTTAACACCCACATTGAAAATCATTTAACCATATATGTGAGTGTTTATTTCTGGGCTCTGTATTCTATTCCATTGGTCTATATGTCTATATTTATGCCAGTACCATACTGTTTTGATTACTATAGCTTTGCTGTAAATTTTGAAATAAGAAGTGTGAGGCCTCCAACTTTGTTCTTTTTCAAGAGTTTTGGCTATTTGGGGTACCTTGAGACTCCCAATGAATTTTAGAATGGATGTTCTATTTCTGCAAAAAAATGTCATTGGGATTTTGATAGGGATTACATTGAATGTGTAGATCACTTTGGATAGTATTGACATTTTAATAAATCTTCCAGTCCATGAACAAAAGATGTCTTTCCATTTGCTGGTGTATTCTTCAATTTCTTTCAGTGGTTTTTTGTAGGTTTTCAGTGTACAGGTAGTCCTTCACCTCCTTGGTAAGTTTATTCCTAAGTATTTTATTCTCTTTGATGCTATTGTAAGTTAAATTGTTTTCTTAATTTCCTTTTCAAATTATTCATTGTTAGTGTATAAAAATGCAACTGATTTTTGTGTGCTGACTTTATATCCCGCAATTAGGATTTTTTTCTTTGCACTCTGGTATTCTAGAATTTCATGATGATGGACCTGATGGTTCTATTTTTAGCCACTGTATTGGGTACTAGGTAGATCTAACAGCTTCTTAAAGACTTTCCCTCTTGCTTTCAGCCACACCTTCACCCCCACTTCCAGAGATAGCTGCTTCTGCTAATTCCTGAGCCTTTCAGGGGTTCATCAGGTTTCTTCTAGGTTCCCCACTCCTGGCTTAGGATTCAGGTTTCTTGGGTCTATGAAGTCAGTAACCACTCATCTATCTATTTTCCAGCTTTCAAAATTGTACGTCTCTTGTTTCCGTTGTGTTTTCTTTGGTTTATTTATGCCATTTTAGTAGGTTTTCAATTAGCCATCTTTAATTAGACGTTCTAATAATATGGTTTTAATAACTGAAAACCAAGCAGGTGTGTCTATTAGGCCTATTGGTTAATTGTTGTGTGAATGACAATATAAATGCTGCTAAAACTAAAATTGTGGTTGGGGATGATAACCTCTCCTGTTCAGATAAAGAATTCTTCAAACTAACTGAATTGGTCAGTTTTAAACAACATAGGAATGTATATTTTGAGCTAACTTGTTTTGGAGGCCCCATGTTCAGAACCAGAAGCTAGACTTAGGTTCTTCATGATCAAGGCAGACAATTGGTAGTACCTGTCTTCAGCCATTACCGATGAAACCTCCCTTGAGTAAAGCTCTATGACACAAGTGGCATGATGTTTGGTTTGCTTCAGAATAATCTACTATGGGTGTGGGAGGGAATAACTGGGTGGAGGGGGGCGTGGCAATACCAATGAAGCAAGAGTGACAGTTGTTCAAGTCAGGGAATGAATTCATGGGGATTCATTAGAATTTCTCTCAATTTTTGTCTGTCTGATGGTTTCTATCATAGTAATAAGAAGAACCTGGCTATATCATACAGCATCCTGAGGAGGTCTCTAGTTATTTGCTAGGCCGCTGGGGCATATTTGAAATATTTTTTTAAAAGAGAAGTTTTGTGATTGTTCACAGACACATCTATGCTTCACCTCCAACTGAAGATGGTTTCACCTCTAAGAAGTCAAGTTCTGTCTTTTTCTTTTTTTTTTTTAACAGATTGATTAATTTAATTAAATTAATTTATTTATTTGGCTGTGCCACGCGTCTTGTGGGATCTTAGTTCCCTGACCAGGGGTTGAACCCTGGCCCTCGGCAGTGAAAGCGCAGAGTCCTAACCACTGGGCCATCAGGGAATTCCCAAGTTCTCAGTCTTTTTTTTTTTTTTTAAATTAATTAATTAATTTTATTTATTTATTTTTGGCTGTGTTGGGTCTTCGTTTCCGTGCGAGGGCTTTCTCTAGTTGCGGCAAGCGGGGGCCACTCTTCATCGCGGTGCGCGGGCCTCTCACTATCGTGGCCTCTCTTGTTGCGGAACACAGGCTCTAGATGCGCAGGCTCAGTAGTTGTGGCTCACGGGCCTAGTTGCTCCACGGCATGTGGGATCCTCCCACACCAGGGCTCGAACTTGTGTCCCCTGCATTAGCAGGCAGACTCTCAACCACTGCACCACCAGGGAAGCCTCTCAGTCTTTTTAACACATGCTGTGCTCTTATGTCAGTTCTTCAGAGCTAATATTGTTTCGGGTACTACTCACAGAGTTTACCCTCTCAACTTCAACTCTAACGGCAATGGCGTATGAGACACAATTATATATATATATATATATATATATATATATATATATATATATAATTTGTAACAGTTCAAGACTCACAAACAGTTATTAAAATAGTGCAGAGAGTTCCTGTGTATCCTTCAGCTACCCTCCGCCAATGATAATATCTTGCATAACCATAGTACATGAGGTGGCTGATATTTGAAAGACCCAGTCCACAGCTGTGGAATGTTTCAGTTCATTAGGGTTTCTGAGCTTTATTCCTGAAGGTAAACCACCAGAAAACAATATACTTGAACTACGTTGGCTTAATTTTCCACAGTAATACCTTATACTCTTGTTTTTTATTGACTGTCCAGATAAGAAATGGACATCTGAAGAATGTTTTTTATTGTCTGAAAACCTACCATTAAAGACTGTCAATTATGTTGTTCAATATCCCTTTTGTAAGTCTCCATGTATTTAGTTTCTCACAGAACTTAGTACCAGGGAAAGGTTTGTTCCTCCAGAAAAAAAACTTCCTTTCCCCATATGAGAGCTATGTAAACCATCATATTTTTTCCCTTTTTGTCTTGGCTATCAGAAATTCAGAGGAATTTTATAACTGCAATAACTAACTCATTTAATATTTTTAATGTAATTCTTTCCCTTCTCCCTTAAGTTGTTTCTGGTCCTCATTTTTGCCTTTATTTTCATCGTACAAGTCCACAATCCTTGATCCACAATTGTAAAATGCAAAAAGCTTTAAAAATGGAAAGCATTTTTAAATTCATGAAGTTTAGTGCGAATATTCATGTTTCACTACCGAATAGTATGTTCTTCCTAAGATCTGAAAGATTCTGAATTCTGAAACCTTTGCTAACCCCAAGAATTCTGGATTTGTGAGTGTTTGAATGTGGTAGGGTCCTCACAAATCCTTTGAAGAGCAGGCGCGTGGCATGCAGAGGTGCCCAGGAGGCCATGGGGTGGATGTGAGCTGATACAGGAGGAAACTCAGGAGAGGCAGCTTTGAAAGCCAAAAGGAGACCTGCTCGCGGCTGCCATTGGTCCCTGGATCCCAGTGCCCATCTTTCTTGACCACTGGTGACATTACCTGTCTCTGGAACGTCTAGTGGTTGAATTTTCTTGGTCAGTTTCAGGGCTGCTTCAAGGTCATAGACTTGGGAGCGGGTGAACTTCAGCTCTCTGCGGAGCTCATTAATCTCCTTGATCAGGGAGACATTTTCCTATAGAGAAGAAGGAGGAGAGAGTGAGTGTAGATGGATAAGTGGTCAGTGGGCACAGGACCTGCTTTGGCCTGGGGCTAAGGGTGTGGGGAAGAGTCAGTGTTGGTCCTGGACCCAGATTACGTCTCTGGTGCCTCTACTGCTGCATGAGTCTTTATCCTGGCTCATGGATCAGCCTCTTGAGCTAACAGCTGACTTACCTTCAGGTGGACTCTGGCAAAGTTAGCTACAGGCAGTGTGCACCATTCCCATCCATCCAGGCTCTTCCCATCCGTAGCAACAGCAATGCTTTTCTAAGCACTTTTCATGAACTTAATGCATTGAAGTTTCATAATAACCCTATGCATAGATTCTATTACAACCACAGTATTAGAGAAAACTGAGGCACAGAGGGGTGATGTAACTTACCCAAATTACATAGATAGTAAGTGGCAGAGCCAGGATTCTGACCCAGTCTGGCTCCAGAGCTCTGAGCTCTTAAGTACTGTGCTACACTTTGTTTTTTTCCATTCATTTGTTGAACCTACATTTATATGGTATCTGCTGCATCCCCAGGATGCAGACAGAAATAAGACATGGTTTCTGCTCTCAGCAGCATACGGTTTACTGAGGAATAAAGAAAAGTAAATGGATAATTAACATTTGCTACAGCCACTGGAAGTTCACTTCTCTCGTTAGCGTTTGATAAATATCCATCCATCCAACCATCCATCCAATATTTATTGAGTACTTATTATGTGCCAGGCACTGTGCTGATCCTGAGGCGTATATATAGAGAAAGTAAGACTTGGCCTCTGTTCTTGAGGAGTTTAGGGTTTAGTGAGGGGTCTGGGCACACTTTAGTGAGGTGGCCACCTTGCTGGGATGGAGGAGTGGGACACAGAGGAAAGGCACTTAGCTCTGCCCGAATGACCAGGGTGGATTCCTAGGAACTGACCCCTGGGCTGAGGCTTGACAGAGTTACCAAGGAGAAGGTAAAGGGGGTCCCAGATAACTGGAATGGCAGGAGAAAGGCACAGAATGACACGGCAGGTGTGTGGGGTGACCTGCAGCAGTTCTGTGTCACGGGAGTGCGAGGTGAGAGGAGTAGAGAGGCGTGCGGGGCAGGACCCGCTGCAGGCCAGGTGGAGGGGCTCTGCGCTCTGGGACCAAGCAGTCTCTTCTCTCTTGCCTTGCCTTCCTTTTCACACTCAGCACAGGAGCCCCAGGGGAGGCTCCATGAAGGCATCCCTCTCACCATGGACCGCTCTGCTCTTGGAGCCCACGGCCTCGGTGCTCAGCATGTCCGCCACAGCACCTCTCATAGGACTATGCACGAGTCGCCTGAGGATCCGGTTAGATGTGGCTTCTGACTCAGCAGGCCTGGAGCTGCTCCTGAGATTCTGCGTTTCTAACCAGGTCCCAGGAGATGCTGCCCTGGGTAGTAGCAAGGCCCTCGAGGGTCTGAGTACCAACAAAGGCAAACACTGACCAAATCTACATAAGACGAACCTGTGCCAGAAACAAACTGTGCTTCCCCTTGGGACACTGTCTCTGGAGTGGTGAGTGTGGAGTCTGAGCCCAGAGGACAGGGTGATGCCAAGCACTGCCGTCAGCGAGCAGGACAAGCCTTCTCTGTTATGGGGATGTGAACTGCAGACACCCCGAGAGTCCTTCCCTCCAGAGCCTTTTTAATTAGGCAGATCAGATCTACCTTCAGATTTGCGGTATTTTGCTTAATTTCACTCTTCCTCATTAAAAAAAATGTTCTCCGGATGAAATGCCCAATTATTACCAGTCCCTCATTGGATGAAATGCCCAATTATTACCAGTCCCTCATTCGCAGGCTCGGCTTTGTGCCTGTTTTTCTATAAAGTCAGCAGGTTTTCTCCTTCTGATTTTTTACCCTTTTAACCAGCCCAGGCCTTGGTGATGCATAGCCCACATTTTCTTTCCAGATGCTCTGTTTCCTCCCCCTGGAATTTCTCCATGCTGACTTTATATCATGACATAATCACTTAAGTACGTAGTTACTGGATTCTAAGACCTTGGACTCTGCCTGGCCTGTAAGAGGTGCTCAATAAATATTTGTGGAAGGGATAAGCAAATGGATAACTAACACAGTGGATACCAAGTTGAATAAGATGAATCTTGTAAACCAGGAAATTACAAACCAGGGGGTAAATGTTGAGCAGGGGAGACCAGACAGAAGGGAGTCTTAGGAGAGCCACAGGGAACTCCTGGGCACCCCAGCCCACTCAGGGGCTCTCCCCACCCCTCCTCTTAGCTGGCATCACTTAGCTTCACTTCCCCTGCTTCATTCAATAAAATAATAGTAATCAGAATAAAGATTGGAGACTGAAAGTGCCATTTCCCCAGTTCTCTCCAGAAACATGTTTAGGTACTTCTTCCCGGTCAACCTCCATTCACTTTGTCACTCAATCCTGTCGCCTTTGTGTCTGAACTGAATCTCATGTTCATTCATAACCAGCTCTCAGCATCTTTCACCTCTACTACTGTAATGGCCCCACGTGGAGCCCCCGCCATTCTCTCCACCCTGACAACCCTGTCGCCATGATTGGGACTTCAGGCTCCTGGTACCTTTTTGATATGCATGTTTCTGACGCCACTGCCAGCCCTGGACACCTCCATGAGGCTGGTCACCTAAGACAGGTCTCCAGAACACGACTCAGGCCTCACTAGAGTGTGATTGAGGCCCAGGACTCAATGCAGCCCGATTCCTCTGCTCTGTTCGTTCGTTCATTCATAAAAACAGAAAGCCTATTAGGTGCTTATTGTGCCAGATGTGGGAGGCCCAGCTTGGATCCAGTGCAGAGAGATGCCCCGCGGGGCGGTCACCAGTGTGAGGCAGCCTCCCTGTGGAGCCTGGGGGAGGGGCGGTGCAGGGAAGAGTGTTTCAGGCCCCGAGCCAAGAGGGAGCAAGCAGGGTCTGAGCGGCCAAATGCTTGATGACGATGATAATAACAAGATAACAACTCCAAGGGTGGACTAGATTCCTGCACTGTGTCTGACATTTTGCATACACAGCTTCGTTTAATCCCTACAACCACCTCAGGAGGAAGGTATTATGAGATTCAGTTTCATATGAGGAAGCCGAGGCCGTGCATGGGTGGCAGAGCTGGGATTCGAATCTGGTGGCGTCCGCCCCCAGGTGCCTTGATGCCTCTGACTGCTGCCTCCCAGACTCCACTCTCTCACCTCTGGTGTACGTCACCTCCGTCAACACCTCCCATAGTATGGAGGCCGAGGGAGCCCCTGAGAAGTACAAGTGGGGCTGCCTTAAGAGGGCTTTCTGGGGTGGTCCGTGTTCTGAGGAGTCCAGAGGCCACACTGAGGTCAACAGTGAGTGCCTTGGGTAGTTTTGTGAAGTCAAAACGTGAATGCAACAGGTTTGCTGAGCTTTCTGTTCTTGATGCCCCCTTGGTCAGGATGGCCTACAAAGGCCCCTCTGATGCTCCAGATCCCCAGCCAGCTCCTCTGGCACGGAAAATCTGACCTGGGTCCATCGAGCGCCAGGACTTGGGGCATGTGAGAGAGGCTGGCTCGGGGATACTAAGGTCTGTTTATATAGAAAGGCTTCTGAACAAAGAGGCTACGCCAAGCTGTCCAGGACTTGTCCAGCCTTTGGTTGAGGGCAATGCGAGAGAGCGCCGCATGGGAACCGACTGACAGAACTTCAGACTCCGAGGGAGAAGGGCGCAGAAAGGAAATGCCTAGAGCACCCCCTACTGGCCTACCTTGAATTGACACCTTTAAGAATGCAGCAGGGTCTGGTTAGTGTGGAAAAAGCAGGCAATCGATTTATTCCGATAACTTGGGAGCCCCACTCAGTGGCATCTTTCCAGAGCCCACAGTTGGTGGGATCGCCATCTGCCTAACTGCACAAATGAACCATTTCTCCACTCCTCTTTCAGCCTTCCTCTCACATCTAACCAGACACTTCTATTCATCATCTCTGCTCTGAAACATCTTCTGACATCACAATTTTCCCCTCCCGAGACCTGTCATCTCCCTTTAACATGGGAGTCATCTTCGAAAGGGTTTTCCTGCCACTTGCCTTTCCCCACCGGTCTTTCCCCCCTGCCCATTGAAGTAACCTTTCCAGAACAGATAACACCCCTACCTACTTAAGAAACCTTAGGGGGCACCAGCTTATAAAATAAACTTCATGCTTCTTGTGTGACACGGAAAGCCCTTTCAACGTGACCCTAAGCTACCTACCGTTCCAAAGGGCCCTTCCTCCCTGCCCCCATGCTCTGCAATAAAGTTACGTCAGGGGATTCCTGGGTCCCCAAACACCCCACAGGCCTCTCTCTTCTCTGACTGTTCTCAGGTTGTGTCCTCGGCCTGGAAGTCTCTTCTCCCATTGCTCCCTGACCCCCTCTACTCACCGTTCAAGGCCCAGCTCAAATGCCATGCCCCCTAGCTGAAGCCCCCCTCTCCGGTGAGCTTACCACCCTGGATGCGCTGTATGGAGCAGTGCTTATCTGTGTCTGGCTCAAGTTCCCTAGGTGAGCTCCCTGAGAGTAGGCAAGCCATCACATTAGTCTGGGAATCCTCCACGGCCAGCTCGCAGCTTGGCATGTAAGAAGCCCGCAAAATATGTGTCCTGAATGAGTAAAGTACGTGTCCTAGATATTTGTATTCCATTGCAACTCTTATTTTAGTATCAGCAATCATGCTGGAGAATGAACGAGGAGGCCCCGTGCTCCTATCTGAACATATAAATGAGACAGCGACCTCACTTTCTATGTTTCCTAACAAGTTTCTCTCAGATGCCATGTCTGCCCCAGCCTTCCTCAGCCTTTTGAGACTTAAGTGTCAGGGCCTTGGTACCTGCAGATGCAGCTCCTTACAAACGCATACCAAAGCAACGGGCACCCCGGGCCACCAGCTGGGGGCTCTGGGATCAGTTGTACTGTCCCATCTTCCGTGCCTCAAGCCCATGGGCACTCCCAGTCCGTGCTGTGATGGCCTTCCAGGCTCTCCTACCAGATTTTGCCTTGGTTCTTGAGTAAGTCTTTTGCTCGGAAGAAGGGAAGGAAAATAGCATTTTTGGAGCACCTGTTCTGTACAGGGCCAGTGGCCAACGCTTGACATTAGTTAGCTCACTCAGTCCTTGCAGTAACTAGCTGAGGTTGGTGTTTTCTTCCTCTCTTACAGATAGGAAGGCGGCTCCTGGAGAAGTTCAGGACCGCCCTCCCCTCCCCCAGCAAGACTGGCCAGCAGGAGGGTAAACTGGGTCTGTACCAAGACAGGGCTGTGTTCTTTTCTCCAGGCCCGCCACCTTGCCTGGCCCTTAAGACCAAAGAAGGAAACAATTTTTATCATCCAGAACAGTAGTTTTGAAAGTTTATCTTTTTTAAAGTCTTCCAAACAAAATCTTACGCAGAGCCCACTGCAATAAGCAAGGAGTCTCCCTGGTTGAGCAGGTGCTGGGCACCCAGAGCCCTGCGTCCTGACCCCCCTCTTGCCCCCTGCAGTTGTCTGTGGCACTTCTGTGCATCCCCAGGGCTCCGCAGCACACAGGTTTACAATGCTGCTTGAGCAAACACTCTCCGGGGTCCTCCCTGTTGATGGCTCCCTCTGCCAGCCACCAGGGAGTGGTGGCGTTGGGCAGAAGCCCTGCTTGGGTCTCCTCTGCTCCCGCTACCCCCCCCCCCCGACTCTCACCCTGGCCCAGCAGGAGTGGGCATGTGGCCCCTGGGGAATGGGGGAGCAAAAGAGGCCCTTCTGCCTGTCCTGAGCAGCCTCGTGCTGACACTTACATCCTCACCTAGGCTGTGGTCTTTACTCTCTTTCCTTTTCCTTCTTCTCCTAGGATTGACGTTTGCTTTGGGTGTCTGGTTGGCATGGAGAGAGGGACCCTTGGAGGAGCCCTCAGGCCTGTGCTCTGGTGGCAAGTCACAGATGAGAGCTCAGCAATGTCACCAGGTGACAACCACTCCTGCAGTCTCCCTGGCCCCCCGCCCCGCAGGCTGCATTGCAGTGCCCCTGGGGACTCTGCACGCTTGGGAGCACTCGAGACCCTTAGCAATGGCCCTGTGTATCAGCTGCTGGTGCCTAAGGGTCCCACCGATTGAATTTACTCCTATCTCTGGGCCTCTGACTGCGTTCATGGCTCAGGAGCTGGGCAGTGGGCTGCTTGATGGTGTGGGCTGCTTTTAAGCAGGGGCTGGTTGTAAAGGTGGCATGAGACCTGCCGTGCCTGGGGCTGGCCTGAATTGCAGTGTGCTCTGCCCAGCTGTGTTCGGAACTGATTTGTTTCAGTCCAACTGCAGCCCATCCCCATTCCAGCATTTTAATTACAGCATTAAAGAAATAGAAACATTAAAAGGTACATGCCTTATAAATGTGATTCTGATGTTCTCTTTTGATATTAAGTCACATTAATTGCCTCGGGTGATACTGATACCCAAAGAGAAATTGGCAGCAGAATCCTGCCTGGCAGTCTGATAGTGTGTATAAGTGGAGGTGGCAGTAATGGGGTTAGGCTCTCTGAACAGCCCTAGGAAGAGTCTGGGGAGGTGGGCGTGGACAGCTCATTAAAGGGGTGGCCAACACTTAGGGTGGGTGTGGTTGGCTCCGGACCCGAGAGATAAGAGTAGGGACCTGAGGCACCAGAAAAGCTGGAGGAGGTGGGAGGAGATGGGCATGTTCCCAGGAGAGAACTTGGCCAGCAGGGACCATGTGATACAGGTAGCAGAATAAAAAGCAGCAAAACAAAGTAAGGTGAAACAAGAGCTGGAAACAAAAGAGGAGAAGGAAGAGAGTAACTTGGAGAGCTAAAGTCACGTGGCCAAAGTCCAGAGGGGACAAGGGTCAAGGAGAGGAGTGAGGCAGGATGCAGGAGTGCTTTGGATAAAGATGGGGGTAGAAAAAAGAAACGGGTGGCTGGTGAAGTGAGATGGGGCAGAAATGAACGAACCTTGGAGGGGCAGGAGTGGGCATGGAAATGCCTAGAAAACCTCCTTGGTGGGGCTCTGGGCCATGGTCACCGCCAGGACGAGCTCTGGGGGGTCGGAGGAGACAGGTCAAAGAAGGAGCTTTGGAGAAAGCTAGTGGGTCCCTTGGACGTTTGGGGAACCCTGAGGACAGTGGTCTTGGAGGGGCCCTTGACAGGCTCTCTTGTCTCTGACGGCCCAGCCTCGAGGGAGCTGAGGGGTGCGTGCGGGTACCTGCATGATGCGGACATAATCCGCGCGGTGCAGCTCACTCTCCTTGACCACCTTCTTCTTGAGAGTGGCCAGGCTCCTCTCCAGGTGCTCCCGCTGACGGGTGTACTCCTGCTGCAGGTCCGAGTTCAGCCCTGTGATCTCCACCTGATGGGGCAGGAGGGGCTCACCGTGAGGGAGGGGAGAGCCTGGAGGGCAGGGGAGGGTGGAAAGGGAGGCAGAGCTCACCATGTCTGCCCCCTGCACGTACTTCTCAAAGAGAGCGCGGACCTTCTCCTTCAGCTGCCGGGGTTCTTGGAGGCACGCCACGCAGTTGTGAAGGTCCGTCTTAAACCGTTTGACCAGCGCCTCCAAGTCCCGCTCCTGCAAGCAGAGGCATTTACTTCTGGCCCCATAGGGACTCTCCAGGGGCAGGGGCTGCAGCCTTGTGGCTGCTTAAAGGGACAAGAGACACCTCATCTAGGACTTACCGTTGACCACCAGGGGCCACACAGGGCCCAGAGGCCTGGATGGGCACATAGCCCAGAGGGAGAGGCCCTAAAACTCCTGTGCCCCTGGCCTGAACAGTTGCATTTTTAGGAGGCAGCACACACTGATTCCTTTATTGGCTCTGGATTCCTTCCAGGACCACAGGCCTTAAAAGACTAAAAGAGGCGCAAGCGGTCAGCTACTCCTTTCGGAGCCAAGATGGAGAGCATCGATTCTCTCTTGCAGATCCCTGTGCCAGGGCTTCCCTGCCCCTTTGTTAGCTCACCCAGTGTTTCTCCTGCCTGAGGGCTGCTGTGAGTGGGTAGGGAAGATCATGACAAAATTGAGCAGACTGGTTCATCTGCAAACTTGGGCTACATCCTCCCTCTTCCATTGTGCTTTCTCAGATACCCATCTTCCCTTACCCCTGACCTAGAGAGCCTCTCCTTTTTCTTCACTCCCACAGCTCTTTATTCACGTTCCATAATTTTCAGCCTTGGCTGGCTGATAATTACTATGCACATGCCACAAATCACCTGTCAACCTCTTCAGTTTGTGAAGGGCGGGATCTGTATCAGTTCACGTTGATAGCTCTGCAGCTTCTAGTATTACCTAGTACAGAGTCAATCCTTAACGTGAGGGGTGGAAAAATTCAATCTGATTCTACCAACATTACGAGGTGCTCTGTGCCAGGGGGTGAGGGTGCAGCCAAGTCCTGGCCCAGGACCAGAAGACTGGGTTCCCAGCCCTGGCTCTGTATGTGCTCACTAGCTGTGGGTGCTGGGTGAAGTTTCTAACTTCCTAATCTCTCTGACCTTGCTTTCCCTGCTTATTACATAGAGAGACCGGAATAGGTGATTTCTGAGGTCCTCCTAGCTCAACATTGTTTTGGTAGTCAAGCCTTTAACCACCGACTACAGATGATCTCTCTGAGCATGTTCCTTCCCAGGCCACACAAGCCAATGTTGTGAGCATTCCTGTAACACTGGCTTCCCACCTCCTTGATCACTATACCCAAAGTCATTTTATAGTCTCAGATGGATTCAGTCACGTAAATTTACATGAGCCTGAAATAGGGCAGGGCTGTGAGCAAGTGAAGAATGCTAGTTAAAATGGGTGTATCTTAGCTATGGGCTGGCTCTGTCTCTTGGAAGCCAGTTGCCCATTGCAGACAGGCGCCAACTCCTGAATCCAAGAGCTGCCAGACTCTGAAAATCCTCACACCTTTTGTCTCTCTCTGTGCATCTCCTGATCAGTAGCTCTTAATTTCTGCCACAATTCTGTGATGTTCAGCTCCAGCTGTGTGTTCTGCTTATGGAAATGCTCCAGTTCAGTTTCCATCTATAGACAACAGGGGAAAAAGAGTCAAGAATAAGAAAGTAAGCCAATGGGCACATGAAAAGATGTTCAACATCACTAATTATTAGGGAAATGGAAATCAAAACCACAATGAGATATCACCTCCTGCCTGTTAGAATGGCTATTATCAAAAAGGCAAGAAATAGTAAGGGTTAGAGAAGATGTGGAGAAAAGGAAATTCTTGTGCACTATTGGCTGGAATGTAAATTGGTGCAGCCACTATGGAGAACAGTACAGAGATTCCTCAAAAAATTAAGAATAGATATATAACAGAGGATCCAGCTATCCCACTTCTGGGTATTTATCCAAAGAATGCAAAAACACTAATTTGAAAAGATATATGCACCCCTATGTTTATCGCAGCATTATTTACAATAGCCAAGATATGGAAGCAACCTAAGTGCCCATCAGTGGAGGAATGGATAAAGAAACTTTGGTACACACACACACACACACACACACACACACACACACGCAAATGGAATACTATTCAGCCATAAAAAAGAATGAAATCTTGCCATTTGCAACAATATGGATGGATGCCTTTAGGGTATTATGCTAAGTGAAATAAGCCCAACAGAGAAAGACAAATACTGTATGATTTCATTCACATTTGGGATATAAAAGACATGGAAGGAACTTAAAAGTCCATCGACAGATGATGGATAAAGAAGATGTGGTACATATATACAATGGAATATTACTCAGCCATAAAAAAGAATGAAATAATGCCATTTGCAGCAACATGGATGGACCTAGAGGTTATCATATTAAGTGAAGTAAGTCAGAGAAAGACAAATATCATGATATTGCTTATATGTGGAATCTAAAAAAAATGATACAAATGAACTTATTTACAAAACAGAAATAGACTCAGAGACATAGAAAACAAACTTATGGTTACCAAAGGGGATAGAGGGGGTGGAGGGGGGGAGATAAATTAGGAGTTTGGGATTAACATCTACACACCACTATATATAAAATAGATAAACGAGGATCTACTGTATAGCACAGGGAACTATATTCAATATCTTATAATAACCTATAATGGAAAATAACCTGAAAGTTACATGTATAACTGAATCACTTTGCTGTACACTTGAAACTAACACAACATTGTAAATTAACTATACTTCAATTAAAAAAAACAACAAAAAACAAACAAAATAAATGAACAAACCAAACAAACCAAGCACATAGATACAGAGAACAGAGTAGTGGCTACCAGAGGGAAAAGGGCAGGGCAAGGGCAACATGGGTAAAGGGGAGCAACTCTACGGCGACAGATGGAAACTGTACACGCTGTAGTACATATGGAAGTAGAAATATAATGCTGTACACATGAAACTTACATAACGTTATAAACCAATGGTACCTCAATGAAGAAAGTCAGAGAATGAAAATTATATTTGAGAACTGAAGTCTTTCAGTAGGAATGTTTCCCCTACTACCAGGGCACTTCCCTTCTAGTTCCCACACTGGAAGGAACCTTTCTTCTTATGCCTCGCCGTCCCCAAAGCTCCCCACCCCTTGGCTGATATGTTAACCCAGATCATGTGTTTCTATAGCCCGGCTATGCATTTTTTGCCCTTAGTTTCCCTGTTCCTTCCTTCTTTTCTTGAATTCCTTATAAATTGACTGGAACCTGTAACCTGAGGCAAGGTTCTGCAGAAAAGCAGCTTCCTCGTTCTACTTTGTGAAGTTGTGTGAGTGAATCTTGACCCTCTGGGGCCACAAATCATCAGGGCCGACCCTCAAGCAGAAAGTTTTGAGGGACCAGCATGCAGGTGTCCCCAGTCTAAGGCATAAAACAGGAAAGAGGAGGCTGAGAAGGAATCTTTGCCTCATCATTCTGTTGAAAAGGTCTAAAAAGTACAACTTCAGAGGGCCTCATCTTCAAAAGAAAAAAAAAAAGAAGCTACCCATGAGCTTCTGACTCTTTATTCATTGTTATATTGGTATCAACCAAAGACATGTGAGTAACAATCAGAGCTTCTGATTAGAATGAGATCAGCTGTAGGTGAGCTCTCCTTTGATTCAAGTCCTGCCAAAAGCAAAGGAGTGCAGTCTGACTGACACGCCGGATCTGGTGGATGCTAGCGTTCCTGTTATTAGAGAGGTTTGCTGACTATTTTGAGGGGGATGGGGAGTTCACTGGGTTTTTTCATGGCTGGATGGAGTAGCCCCTCTAGCTTAACGCAGGCCCTGTGGCCAGATTTCAAGGCTCCCGGTCAGCTTCTGGGGTACCAGGAGGCCCTAGGGAGCCGCATCCCGGACAGGAAGGGGTAGCGTTTGGAAGAATGTTAGCCTAATTACTGGAAGCATTTTGTACGAACAGAGTAGCCCTTTGACCCAATGCCTGGCATAAAGGCGGCTCTCAATAAATATTCATATGAATAAATGAACGCATCGCAGGTATAGAAGGCCGAGGGAAGCAAGAGTGGGGGAAGGGAGGAGAGCCTGAAACAACCTGCCTCTGGAAGAATGATAAGATAAACATGCAATGTTGGCAGAGCTATGTGGAGCCGCCTGGTAGAGGACACAGAGCAAGTGTGGATATTTACACAGCTAATGAAAGAATGTATCCTTTAGAAAGGATTGGCAGGCTGTCACAGGCATAGGGATACAGACCTGACTGAGAGGCAGTTTCCATCTTCAAGAAGCCCCGGGTCTAGAGGGATTAGAGGGATGTAAATGAGAAGTTTACGTGGAGCAGGATAAACACCATCAGCAGGCAGGGCAGAAAGGGCCCTGTGCGTGCCCAGTGGAGCTGAGGGGTGGCACCCAGGGGAGGGACGCTCAGTCGGGCTTTGTAGGAGGAATAGGGTTTAAGGACAAGTTGGGAAGCAGAATCTCAGGCAGAGAGAACAGCCATGCACAGAAAGGACCAGAGGCGTGGGCAGCCTGGCACATCTCTGCAGGCTGCAAGTGGTCCAGCCACCCCTGGACCTTGGAGGGGTGCATGTGAAGAAGTGGGAGAGGAGCTAGAGGTCAGCTGAGCTGGGTCATGCAGGACCCTGGGGCTGAGGCTCGAATGCTGTGAAGCTCAGCCTTTACCCTGCCCAGAAGTTTAAATAGGTCAGAAGTTTGGCCCTTATCCTGAAAGTTCAGGGAGCCACTGACAGGTCTTACCCAAGGAGTGGCATGATCTGATGTGCACCTTAGAAGGCCTGATGCAGAGGCTCTACCGGAGAGAGCAAGACTGGAGCCAGGTAGCCTGGTCAGGGGGCTGCCGCTGTGGCCCAGGTGAGATGCTGGTGCCCCAGACCAAGGAAACGGCCGCTGCAAGAGAGAAAGGGGCTTCTCCAAGGTCTGAGTGCTTGCAGCCGGCTGTGCCTCTTTCTCTACAATCTTAAAGTCAGCAATGACCAGATTAGGTTAGAAAGGAAGTGATATGAGCAAAGCCTCAAACCATGCTGAGAGTAAAAAGAATCTATTTCATAGAAAGATTGACATAGAAATATGTCAAATTTGAGTAGCTGGCTGGTCAGCCAGGAGACTAGCCAGTGAATGGGAACAAGCATCCTTTTCCTGGAGTGGAAATTCCATCTACTCGTCCAGGTGGTACTCATCACATTCAGAGATTCTTAGGGGGGAGGGGGGGGCTGGGGAGAGGCATCTTGACCCCCGCCCCACCAGGGGACATGTGGCAACATCTAGAGACATTTTTGGTTGTCATATCTGGGGGAGGGGGAGGACAAACCCCTGGGGGAGGATTGTCTCTACCTCTAGTGGGTAGAGACCAGGGACGCTGCTAAATATCCCACAATATACAGGACTTCCCCCTAACAACAAGGAATTATCCACCCCGAAGTGCCAATAGCGCTGAGGCGGAGAAAACCTGCACTAGATGAAGAAATAAAAGAGTGTGAAGTAAAATGATGAGGCTCTGGAAACTCCTGCCCTGGGAAGGAGATAGTCACGTTTCATCAAAGAGAAGCTGGAAGAGTGTCTGTGAGGGGAGGCACTTGAGTCAGGGAAGTTTTCTGTTTTCAGGCACGGATGTCTCAGTTCTACAGAGGAGCCAAGGGCTTGCAGCTTCCTTCTTGCAGCGAAAGGAACTTCACAGGAGGTCCACAGCAGGTGGGCCAAATGGGTGTCTGACCCACAGAGGGAAGCCGCCAGGTCACAGGCCCCTGGGGAAGGAACTGGGCCCAGACATCAGCCCTGGCAGCAACTGGCACCTGGGGTGGGGCAGGAGGGGTCCTGTTTGACTCGTTCCCAAGGGGGTGGCATATTCCCTGCTGAGGATCAAAGCCGTGGTTGGCCCAGTTACTGAAGGGAACGTGAATAATCTCTCAGGTGTGTTGCAGTGGAAGGCAACCGACCCAACCTTAAGTGCAGTTGACAAATATGTGAGATGAGGTGGGAGAAGTGGGGCCGTGACTGCCAGGGGCCTGAAGCACATCGGCTTTCCAGGCAGGTAGGGCCCCTGCTCTTTCTCATCTTCTCAGGCTGCCCTTCTTGGGCCCTGAGGTCACTCAAGAATGGCAGGAGGGCCAGAGGAGGCAGCTCTGTGGTCAGCTGGGAACATCCTTCTTTATCCCAGAGGCCAGGGAGAAAGTCATCGTCACAGGACATATCCTCTCTGGATGCCCCAGCCCTGGACTGATCCCACCACGTGGCCTCTTTTCTGGACCTCCTGGAGAAAAGGCTTTGCTTTTCTCCACGATAGCCCTTGTGGAGCCAATTCTAGTTGGGCCATCAGTACACTCTGCTACCCTTTTAGCTTTGCTCAGCACAGTTAGAGAAGATGGAGGGGGAGCAGGAGGCTATTTTGGAGAGGGTGGCAGGGAAGACCTCCTTGGAGAGGTGACACATGAGCTGAGATGTGAAAGACGGAAAGAAGCCAGTCATGGGAAGATCTGAGAGCCTTCCGGGCAGGGGGAGCAGCACGGCAAAGGTGCTTGTCCTTGGAACTGTCAGAAAGCCTGCAGGCTGGAGCCGGGGAAGGAGCCTGGAGATACGGCTAGAGAGGCTGGTTGAGGTGGGATCACGCAGGGCCTCAGGGGCCTCTGTAAGGAGTCTGGGCTTCATTCTAGGTGGGAGGAGATACCCCTGGGGGTTTGCTGTGGTCTCTATGTGGAGACCAGACTGGAGGCTGGAGTCAGGTCCAGAAGAGAGATGATGGAGGCTTGGACTGGAGTGATGGCAGCAGAGGGCAAGGAGGGTTGGATCTGAGATATCGTTTGGAAATGGATCCGATAGGCATCGGTGACTTGGATATAGGAGTTAAGAGAAGGGAAGAACCGAGAAGGCTTCCACGCTTCTACGTTAAGCACCTGAGTGGATCGTGGTGCCACTGACTGAGAAATGGGGAAACTGGACGAGGGGGAGGTCAGGACCACCCTCGTTTAGATTGTCAGCTGCTCACTGCCCAGTGTGGGGAGGCTGACAGGTAAACACGTCATAAGGAAATGCCCTGTGTACTGGGCAGAGGGGCCGAAGGGGGACACTTGTACCCCACTGGGCTCTCAGAAGCCCTCGTCCCTTGCTTCTGATCTCCCTCCTCTCTGCCTTCATCCTGTTTGCTTCCCAGAGCACACTCTTAATTTTGCCACTCTCCTGCTCAAGAGCCTTTGATGACTTCCTACTCCTTATCAGATGAAGTCCAAACACCATGGACTTGCATAGGGCCCCCACCAACATGTTTAGTCTGAGAAAAAAGTGTTGAATCCGGAGGGGTGTACTTTCTGGTGGACAGGCTGGTGTCTGAGTACACATCGCCCCCTGGTGGCTGAAGGCCCAGCAACCGTGGTCCAAATAGGTCTAAAGCCCACCCCAAGGCCCCGGGGGAAGCCAAATCCCAAAGCACTTTGCTTTTGCACCACCGAACCCCCGTTGGGCCTTCCCCGTGGCTTCTTCTGCGGAGTGGATGCTGCCCACACCTTGGGAGCAGGGAGGGGCTGTGAGGAGAGCTTCCTTTCTTTTTTCTTGTCTTTTCTTTCTTTTTTTAAAAAAAAATTTTTTTTTGCTGCACTGAACGGCATACGGGATCTCAGTTCCCTGACCAAGGATCAAACCCACGCCCCCTGCAGTGGAAGCATGGGAGTCTTAACCACTGGACCACCAGGGAAGTCCCAGGAGAGCTTTCTTTCATTCCCTCCTGGTCAGCTAGGAATGGTTGGGAAGGAGGCCAGGGGGTCCAGATGGCTTCTCACCTCTTGAATCTGTTCCTTCATCACCTTGATCTCATTCTCTCGAGGTTCTATTTGCTTCTTCAGCTCCTTTATTTTGTAGTCAAGCACAAACTTGAATTTCTCTAGTTCTTGATTTTTCTTTTTCAGATCATAGATTCGCTTCTCCTGTGCGTGAGAGGAGAGAGAAGTTGAGAGAGCTACCAGGAGGCCCTGGTACGGAATCCCTTTAGGCAAAGTGCACAAATCCTGTGACCTCCTGATTGAGGAGGCCACAGACTGCTCCCCTTGCTGGGGACACAAAGGCCGGATCCCCCACCAGGGGGAACCATTGACTTCTTGGCTTCTGTGCCAGGACTTCATTCATTCACTCACCCATTCAGACATAGGTTTTGATCAACTGTGTTTTCCAAAGCTCACCTGGGCAGCATCTCCTGTCCTACATGCTCTTCTACAAGAGAAGAGCGTGCTTCTTATGCTTCTCCATCAGGAGGTGGTGTCTAATTCCCGCCCCTTGCATCTGGCTGGACTTATGGTTTGCTTGTATCCAACGAATGAAACTCAAGTGATGCTGCATAGCTTCCCAGGCTAGCTTGGAAAAGGCCGAGCAGATTCCACTTGGTTCTCTTGGAACACGTGCTCTGGGAGGCCATCTGCTATGTGAAAAGTCCTCCTACACTGAGACCTCCAGGCTGGAGAGCATGTTTGGTGCTCTGTCAACAGTCCCAGCTAAGCTCAGCCTCCCAGCCATGCTGGTCAAGGGGCTGGACATGGGGATGAAGAAGCCACCTTGGATGCTGGTCTTCCAGCCCCCTGCTGCGGGAGTCACCCAACTGAGGCCCCACTAGGACCCAGACATCGGGGACAAAGACAAGCCAACCCGTTGTACCCTGTCCAGATTCCAGACCCACAAAATCTGTAAGCATAATAAAACAGTTGTTTTTCACCACTGCGTTTTGGGGTAATTTGTTGCAAGGCAATTGTAGTTGGAATGTAGGTCTATCCATTACCACACATTTACTGCACAAAGATCTTTTGCCAAGGTCGGAGATTCCAAATAGAAATACGCCACAGTCCCTACCCTTACAGAGAAACACACTAGCTGGGAAAGCAGATGTGTCAACAAATGTAAACCTGCACTGTGACAGGTATTGTGGAAGAGGGAGGCACATGGAAAGCGTGGTGTGTATTGAGGGTGCTGAGAACAACTTGTGTGAGTCAGGGTGGTGGTTCATGGGGACAGTGAGAGGTGAGTCTGGAGGGGAGGAGGGGAGAGAGGCAAGGGTCTTCCATGTTGGGTTAAAGAGTTGAGAATTTATCCAGGAGGCCAGGAGTTGGTAAGCTATAGCGCTCGGGCCAAATCTGACCTGCCGCCTGTTCTCATAAAGTTTTTTTTTTAATACTTTTTTTTTTTTTCCTGACTGCCTAACTTTTATTTTTATTTTATTTTATTTTATTTTTTTAACATCTTTATTGGAGTATAATTGCTTTACAATGGTGTGTTAGTTTCTGCTTTATAACAAAGTGAATCACTTTTACATATACATATGTTCCCATATCTCTTCCCTCTTGCATCTCCCTCTCTCCCGCCCTCCCCACCCTACACCTCTAGGTGGTCACAAAGCACAGAGATGATCTCCCTGTGCTATGCGGTTGCTTCCCACTAGCTATCTATTTTATTTTCGCTGCATTGGGTCTTTGTTGCTGCACGCAGGCTGTTCTCTAGTTGAAGCGAGCAGGGGTTACTCTTCATTGTGGTGGGCAGGCTTCTCATTGAGGTGGCTTCTCTTGTTGCGGAGCACGGGCTCTAGGTGTGCGGGCTTCAGTAGTTGTGGCAAGCGGGCTCAGTAGTTGTGGCTCACGGGCTCTAGAGCGCAGGCTCAGTAGTTGCGGTGCACGGGCTTAGTTGCTCCACGGCATGTGGGATCTTCCCGGCCCAGGCCTTGAACCCGTGTCCCCTGCATTGGCAGGCAGATTCTTAACCACTGCACCACTAGGGAAGCCCATGTTTTCATAAAGTTTTATTGGAACGTAGCCAAGCCCATTCATTGATGTCTTGTCTATGGCTGATTTTATGCTACTGCGGCAGAACTGAGCAACTGTGGCAGAGACCACACTGCTTGCAAAGATGAAAATATTTACTACCTTGCCCTTTATAGAAAAACATTTTTGCTGCCCCTTGCCACAGGCAGTTGGGACGTGTGAAAGAATTTTAAGTGGAAGAGTGACAATAATTACAGAGTGTGGTGGCAGGGAGCCCGGATGGGAAGTGGGAAGGAAGGCCGTTAGACCCGTTAGGAGGCTGGTGCAATTTTCTAGAGGTCTTAACCTCTTTCTTGTCAAAAACCCTCTTTGAGTTGGGGGGGGGGCGGTAAATTGGGAGATTGGGGTTGACATATACACACTACTATATATAAAATAGATAACTAATAAGGACCTACTGTATAGCACAGGGAACTCCACTCAATACTCTGTAGTGACCTATATGGGAAAAGAATCTAAAAAACAGTGGATATATGTATATGTATAACTGATTCACTTTGCTGTACACCTGAAACTAACACAACTTTGTAAATCAACTATACTCCAATAAAAATTAAATAAAAAAAAAAAACCCTTTGAGAATCTGCGGAGGGCTTTGGTTCCTCCCTAAAAAATGCCCAGATACAAACGCAAACGCTCACTTGCAGAAATGATATGTGTGCACTGTCTCATTTCTTCCTTATCAGAGCCCCTGAGGGCCGCATCCACAGGTGGGGAAACAAGGCTTGGATTAGTTGCCTGAGGTCCTGTGGCCAATTGCAGAGGCTGCCCTGGAACCTAGCTCACTAGGCTGAAACCTGCGTTCTCAACCACCCAGGAGTTGTGTCCAACTAAGGCAGCAATGGCAGAGGGGATGGAGAGGAGGGCACGGAGCCTGGATTTGCTCAGGAGGAGGATATGAGATTTTGGATACAGAGGTGGTGTGCCTCACAAAATGTGATGTGTTTGTTTTAGTGTTTTGTGAGAAAGCCATCCAGAAAACTGATACCACTTTCTGGGGTATCCAGTGGTTACAGGGCCAACCACGGGGGAGTTCCTCTCTGACCAGGGGGACCACATGGGCGATGGGGTGGGTGAGCTGCCCCCAGTCCATGGGATGGTCACCCTGGGATGCCTGGCGCAGTGGCGAGCAGGGGCCTGGCAGTCAGCACTCAGGTTGTTACCCCAAGTCTGTCATCTATAAACTGTACGACCCGGGGCAAGATACTTACCCCTCAGAACCAGTTTCCTGAGCTATACAACTTGGCTGCTCATGGTCCCTGGGGTTGTTGGGGGAATTGAATGGTATGTGTTTACAGCAGTTAGCCCAGTGCCAAGCACACAGTAGGCACTTCACCCCCCCCCCATCAAGTTCAATAAATGGGTTCCAGGAAGGCAGGGACCCTGTCTCTTGAGCTTTGTCCTCATTGCCTGGGTCCATCTAGGCTGGAGTTGAGGCGGGACACAGGATGCGCCTTTACCTTATCTTGAATCGTCTCGTCTCTTTCCTGGATCTCCCGCTTGAGACCCAGGATGTCCTTCTCCAGGGACTTGATGACTCCTTGCAGCTTCACCTGCTCTCCCTTCAGAATCTCAGTGTCGTTGGTTCGCTCTTCAATCTCTTTCTGCAGGCTGCTGAACTAGAGGAAAAAACAGAAACAACGGAGACCACCAGAGCCTGTGAACTCATCTCCATTCCTCCTGACTGCCTGTAGATTTTAAGAGCTCCCCATCAGAATTTGGGACAGTCAGGAATTTCCCAGGCCAAATGGGACAATTCTGTCTGACAAGATCCAATCCCATCCCCTTATGTGAAGAAGGGCTGTCTGCCTTAAGAGGCTCCAGAGAGACCAGTTCCCCCAGCAGATCCAGAGTTTTCCATGACCACACTGACCTTGAAAGACTGGGATCCATGCCCCATAAAGGTTGCAGAGATTGGGCCCTAACTGATGAGCCATCTTAGTCATGTCTAAGAAGGGAAGATGTGATTGCCCCCTGGATTGACTAGTAGTGTGATTTCTAATAGGAAAGAACATGAGCTTGCTTTGAACTTGGCTTCTCTAAGGCTAAATGTTTCAGGGCAACTGGCAATTCTATAAGGATCTATGAATTGAATGCCTCCTCACTCAGCCATCAGTGACTACAAACATCTCCCCTGCCTTATAACCTAAGCATCCTATACTCCCAATCTTTCTCCCACCCACAGAGTCTGAAAAGGAGCACTGCCTGAATCCCTGCACTGAGAACCTGAGGACACCTCCAGGCGAAGACTTTATCTATCTCACCTCCAAAGACCTCATTTCCACTTTAAATGTTTAGCTCTGAAAACTCTAAATCCCACTTGCCAATAAATGAAAGCCCAGGGTGTCCACCAGTGTCACGGTGAACCTCACTGTCCCTGTAAACAGGAAAGAGGAGGGGAAGCCCCGATGGTTACCCCGTCAGAGGATGTGGTAAGGATCTGTCTGCCTGTCTGGGCAGGGGGGACCCTCACACCGGTCAGTGCTGCTTTCTGAACCTGCTTGCTGGAGATGAGGACATTCAGGTGGGATCTTGCCAGGTCATCCTGGGGCAGAGCTGCCATCAGCCGGCTCCGTGTCCGTCTGCCCACCCCATGCTTTCTCTGTAGTGAGGCCCTGATCTGCCCCCAGGCCTCTCGGGAACAGCCCGGTACCTTCTTCCTCATGATGCCCGTTTCTCCTTTGAGCCGCAGGTTTGATTCCTTTTCATCCCGAAGCTTCTTCTCATACTTGGTTTTGATATCTTGGATCTCACGGTCTTCATCTTCTTCAATCTGCTTCTTGGTTTCTTCAAACTCGCGCAGCTGGTGCCTGACATCTTCCTGCGCCTGGCTCGGAGAGAGGGAGAGTGTGTGCCCAGGGGACAGGGGACACGCGGCACCCTTGTGCTCAGAGGGCCTGGGACGAGGTGAACACACGAGGCCTATCACAGGGATGGGAGACCGAGTGTTAGTACGGAAGTGGAAACCAAGGCCATGGGTCCCTTGACCCTTCCACTTTCTTTCTGTCCTTCTGTTTGTCCCCCTTTCCCTACCAGATCAGGCCTTGGGCTCCATCACTTCAACCACTGTCCCACCAACACCCCCCGACCCTGTTCCACCTCTGGTCTTCTTCACACTGACACCAGCCCCCTTCTATCCTTCCTTCACTAAGCTTGTGACACTTGTAACTTTATATTTATTTGTAGAATTACTTGATTGTCTCTCTCATTAGACGTAAGCTCCTCAAGGGTAAAAACCCAGTCTATTACGCCCACCAGGAGTTCCCAGTGTACAACGCACACTGACACACAGTAGGTACTCAATAAATATCTGAATGAATGAGTGAATCTTTAATTCCACCCTCTCCCTCCTTAATCCAACCAATCCCGTCCTTTTCACCTCTTGAATCCATCCACTTTATGCCTCTGCCACTGCCCAGGCCCCTGTCCTCTCTTGCCTGGACTGTTGTCAGCCTCCTAGCCAGCCTCCTGCCTCTGGTCATGCCACCCCCCACATGGAAGCCTCTTCTGGCTCACCCTTGTCCTCACGGTAGAGCCCAGACTCTTGAAACGGGTCCACAGGCTCTCAGGAGGCAGTTCCGGTGCATCTCCCTGGCCTCAGCCATCACTCCCACCCCAAGCTCTCGCCAGTGTGAACTAACTTCAGTTCCCCCAGTGTGCATGGCGCTCAGCTGCTGAGCCTTGATACCCGCTGTCCCTCTGACTCCAGCGTCTTCCCGTGGCTCTCTCCTAGTCTTCCTCGGGCTCTTGGTTCAGCTGTCATTTCCTGTGTGAACACTGTACATCCCCCATCACTGTACATTATATTGTAAATGCCTGTTTGACACGGAGGCTCCTTGACGGCAGGGCCACATCTCCACCCACAGCAGTGAACACCCAGCACAGTGTCTGGTATGTGTTGGTGCTGAATGAGGAAAAGCCTAGAGCCCAGATGCTGGGAAAACGAGCTCTGCCTGGTGGAGTTTGGGGAGGGACTGGGGCAGGGCTCCTCCTTGCTCACTGCTGCCCAGGGGTGGACATTTAGATCACGGTAGAGTCAATGGCTTTCTTCTCACACTGACCCTGGTATTCTCCCAGGCTGCACGTACCATCCCTGGACAGAGTGTTTTGGAGGTTGAGTGAGACAAGGTGTTTAAAACTGGGCTCAATGGCCTCTTGAGAAAGGCTTCCCTTTGCCCATCACGTCACCAGACCCTTGCTGGACAGAAGCCTGGCCAGGTCGGCTCCGACTGCAGCCTAGAGGGGCCCGCAAGCCCCTGCTCTTGGTCTGGGAGATGTTGCTAAAAAGTAGAAGCAGCCCAGCCGGTAGTAAGATGGCACTTGGGAGGAATCTCCCTAGGAAGGTTCTGAGTTGAAATCTTACTGACTCAAAAGAAGAAAAGCCTTGTCATCACTGTGAGAGGTCCTGGGAGGAAGGCTGGCCTCTCTCCCCTCTGGGAGGATCGATCCATTCACCCTAAAAGCAGAGCCCAGCAAACCATGATGTTGCTGTGTAAGCCACATGGGCGAAAGGGGTCCGGGGGCCCTGAGAATGCAGAGGAGGGATGCTTAGCCCTGTGGGAGGGGAGGGTTAGGGAAGAATTGTCAAGGAGTTGGCTCTTGTCCTGAGCCCCTGAGGGGACAAACAAGTGCCTAGATGAAGAGGCACCATCCTGAGCAGGGGCTCAGAGGTTGTGCAGGAAGCTCCCAGAGGCTCCACCTCACTGGACAGGGGCAGCTGGAAATGGGGCTGGGGAGGTGGGCAGGGCAGCGAAGGAACATTCCTCACGCCGTGGAACTGGAAGCAGGCCGGGCTCAGGTGGGGGTGGAATCTCTTAGCTCCCCCTCTGCTATCAGAGCTCAGCCTCTGCCAGGTCTGCGGGGCCTCCACACTCTACTTCTCACCACCTATATATCCCCCACTGCCTGGTCACCCTCCCTGTTCACCGAAGACTTCTGGATGCCGACTCACCGTCTTCCCTGCCACCACCAGGGTGGTTACAGAGGACCCTAGAACGTCTCCTGGTGCTTTGACCCTTATCTTCCTGCACCCACTCTCAGGTCCACCCCCTGGAATGGTGCCACCTCTGAAGTCCTAAAATACAGGCCCTGCTCTTTGAGCACAGGTGACTCCTCTGTTGGATCCCAGGTATGCCATCCCAGCTCTCCACCTCATCGCATCCCCTCGCCTGGTCTTGATTCCTCCACTGACCCTTGGTGCCTTACTGACCCTCTCTGGCCTGGACCCTGTGGCAGGTCACCAGCCGACCTTTATTTTCACCACTCAGAGAAGCCCCAGCTCTGGCTCAGGGCTGCTCCATGCCTTCCTCTCTCACACACCTATTTGCTGAGCCCTGCTGTGGAAAAGCGCACAGCCTGGTGGGTGAACGCCGCCAGAATTCGCCTCTCAGACCTCAGCTGGGCCTTCAGCTACAGACCTGCCCATCCTCTTCTTGCTCACTCCCTTCCTCATTCCCTTCAAAAATCACTCCATACTTTCACGACTCTCCTGGGCTCTCATTGTCAGCAACAACGTCTGCCAGAATTTCGTGCCAAAAAGGACACCATCTGGCCTCTCTCATTTTTCCCTTCATCTTCGGAAACGAGATATTTTGGCAACCCAGCTGCTTGAATATTCTATGACTTTGCTCTGCCTGTATGTTCTTAACCTCCTGCATTTCCCAGTCTCCTGGTTAATTCCAGCTTCCATGCCTCCTGGATCTTGGTAGCTCCTGCCAGCATTTCCAGACCTTGCAGGCCAGGGTGGGTGCTCTGTGTCTGCATTCCCCACTGTCCCGTCTACACCTTGATGAATATCAGCCTGTGTGACCGCCTTTCTCACCCACTGAGAACCTGGCCCCATGTTTCACTTCGTTTCACCACCCAGCACTCAGGCTGGTAAACCAATAAGACACAGTCTGTGTTTGTTGAGTCAGTGCAGGAATGATTTCACTGGCTTACAATGTCTTGCAAGACATAAGAAGTTATGAAGGGGTTTCAGGCAACCACCTTTCCCATGGTTCAGGTTCCTGTTCCTCTCCAGTTCTACAGGCTTCTTCTAGAAAGCTCTCCCCAGTGCTTAAGGCTCGAAGGTACAGTTAGGAGAGAACAATAGTTATGAACTTAGTCTATCCAAGGAACTTTAGTTTCAAAAGCTGAGCACCTTCCAGCTCAGGGAGTCCCTTGGCCGCCAGGGAAACAAATATATAAACAGTACAAAACAAGGCCAAACGAAACACACTCTGAAAGGAAGGTGGGGAAGGAAATGGAGGTCAAGCGAGGCTTCCCACAGCTCTCTGGGCTGTTCCCAGGCCAGGTCTGCAGGATGGCACCGTGACAGGCAGGCACAGCTCGGCTTCCTGCGAGTACCTCTTCCAGGAGGGTGGTTTTCTCCTGTAGTTTGGCCTCATAAAACTCAGTCAGCTCCTCCAGGGCCTGGCTCTTGGTCTCTTCGTTATCCCGAAGCTGTTTCTCATACTCTTCCTGCATCCTCTGGGACTTGAGCTGCAACTCCTGGTACTTCTCATATTCTAGAAGCAACTTTTGGTTGTTGCAACATTCTGGAGAGAAGCAAGGAAGGTTATTTCAGGAGGGACAGTAGCATCAGCCTCAGGGACACCCAGGGAGCCTTGGGTGCTTTTCCAGCCTTGGGCCCCCTTCCAGCACCAGCTAGAGCTTCTGCCTCCACAGGCGAGATACAAATACACACCTGTCTTCCTCACGGGCCCCCCACGCCATCGTCTTGTCTGGCAGCCCGATTTCCTCCCTTCACCGTCTAGGCAGAAAGGTTTTCAGGAAAGTGCAGAGGGGTATTTGGGGGGTTCAGGGCCAAGAAGAATGCCCTGAGTGTGCAAAACGGGTACTAGTACCCCCATTTTATGGAAGAGTAAACTGAGGCTTGGTGAGCTTAGGTGATTCCCTAGAGCACCCAGCAAGTCCAGGTGAATCTGGGACCCAAGGCAGCCTATCAGGCTCCAAACCCACACTTTTCCTATCTCCTACTGGCATGCAGTAGGTGTTTAATTTGTGTTTAATCAGTGAGTAAATACACAGGAGCAAAAAGCACGGTGAGTTCCAGGGGATAAATCTAGGCTGTTTATAGACTGGGGCTTCTGCTGAATCTGGAGGACTCTCAGACTTTGCTCCCAATCAACTGCCCTCTGCCCAGTGGCGTCCACTGATGGCCTCACCCAAGTCCTGCAGTTCCCGGCTCTGTTTTTCCAGGAGGTCGTCCATGCGTTCACGATGGAGTGCATCCTGCTTTTCTTTTTCTGTTCTTAAAACCTAAGACACAGAGTAAAATGTTCTCATTTCTACACATCTGCTGAAAGCGCCACCATGAGAAGCACCAATTGTACAAGTGAGAGCCTCCTTCATTCACAAACATTTCCCAAGCCCTTTGCACCAAGCACTGTTCTACAAGCAACATGCAAGCTATCACTTTTATTTGCATTATATTCTGCTCTGAAAGTTCTATACTATCTCTATTTAGATCCTTCTACGCAATGAATCTTGTCAATGATGAGTTCAGTTTTGGACATGCACCAAATGGATTTTTGGGTGGAAAAGGTAAGGACTGATTTGAATTCTCTGTTGTCAGCACATTGCTCTCAAGGAAATCCTTGGCTATGTTAATGTATCAGCTTCTAAGAAAGTGTTTTCTTTAATGGAGCAGGAAAGCTCCTTGCAGGAAGGGGAGGTATCTAACTTTGCGCTCAGATTACAGAAGGCACCAATGTTTGTTGATTAAATGAATGAAATAATAAAATTAACTGCCAGGGTGTTTTTAGACCCATGGAGATAACATAAAAGAACAAATATCACTTGAGCAAAAAACTGGCTGTTCTGGTGAAGGGCCAGGCAGATTTGTACAGAACAGAGAAATCATTCTGGGAGAGTCCTGGACCATCTTTAACTACAGGAAGCCCATTCAGACTATTTTTTAAAAATTAATAAATAATTATTTTATTTTTTGGCTGCGTTGGGTCTTCGTTGCTGCGTGCGGGCTTTCTCTAGTTGCGACGAGTGGGTGTCACTCTTTGCGGTGTGCGGGCTTCTCATTGTGGTGGCTTCTCTTTGCAGAGCATGGGCTCTAGGCACACAGGCTTCAGTAGCTGTGGCATGCAGACTCTGTAGCTGTGGCTCATGGGCTCTAGAGCGCAGGCTCAGTAGCTGTGGTGCACGGGCTTAGTTGCTCTGAGGCATGTGGGATCTTCCCGGACCAGGGCTCAAACCCGTGTCCCCTGCATTGGCAGGCGGATTCTCAACCACTGCACCACCAGGGAAGCCAATTTAGACTAATTTTATTTAACCTACTGACAATTCTGAGGTCAATATTCTGCTAGCTCTTCTCTTTCCATACTTTGTTTTTCTTGTTACTTTTCATTTTGCTTTTAAATAAGTTTCTCTTGACCACAAAGGTAATATATTCTCATGGTGGAGAATTTGGAAATTATAGAAAAGCATAAAGAACCAAATTTAAACTATCCACAATCCCAACTTCCAGAGATAATCACACTGTTAGCTATTTTCTTAAAAATCATTCTATGTGTATTTATTTTACATCATTAATAGCATTCACTATAGAGAGTTCTATATTCTGCTTTTTTTCCCCACTTAGCACTTTGTTGTAAGCATTTCTGATGTTATCAACTATGCTTTAAAGTCACACATTATCATATGTCTTATTGTTTGAGCGTGTGCCAGTTGTCCTGAGTGAGCAGGAAATTTCTTGTTATTCGCCATTGTTGGTTCAACAGACCTGGTTTTTCGTTTTCAAGGACTCCATTTCCTGGAGGAACCTGTCCGTTAGCTCCTTAACCTTCTCAGAATAGTTCATATCCTTTAGTCGGAGTTGATACTCATTCTCCATTTTTAATTCTTCCACACGAGTCTTCAGCTCCAACATAACCTGAACCTTTGGGAGAAGGACACGGAATCAACAACAGTCACAGTGCGGGTGAATCAGACTATTTAAACCCGTGGCCTTGAGCTCTCTGAGACCTACAGCTCTGCTCAGCCTCCAACGCACGTGTCATCTTTCTGCACGAGACACACAGACCAGACACTAGGAGACATATGAGCTTCTTCCTCTACCCTCAAAACGCGTAATCAGTGAGCTCCACTGTGCAACAGGCAGTATGATAATAACTCACATCTCCTTCAACTATGCTTAGATGTCACCTCAGTGAGGTCTACACAGACCACATGATTTAATCCTGCTTCCTTCCTCTTCCTATTCCCGGCACCTCTGACTCCCCCCACCCCCTTACTCTGTTCTACTTTTTTTATTATTCCCGTAAACCTTGGCACTTTTAAATGTTACGTATTATTTTATGGTCTTTTGTTTTCATCCCCCACTAGAATTTAATCTCCAAGAAGGCTGAGATCTTTGTTGGTTTTGTATGCTTATGTACCCCAAGTACCTAGAATGGTGCCGAACACAGAGTAGGCACTCGAAAAATATTTGTTGAATCATGATTCCTGCCCCCATGGAACTTACAGTCTACTGAGACAGCCAAGGAGACATAACATTACCAACTGTGATAAGTGCCCAAAGCCAGGGAGTGTGCACGCAGGCTAGTGTAGAGAAGGACTGAAGGCAGATGCATTGGTTGGGGGGTTCTGCATAGTTCAGGTGGGGGATGGTAAGGGCCTGACCAGAGGTGGGGAGCAGAGAAGAAGGGAAAGATTCCAGAGAAAGATTCCAGAGAAAGAGATTTTAGGGAACGTGGTGCCTGATGGGTTGTGGGGTGAAGTGAGAGGACTGTGGATGGAGACCGTCTCCCCGGCCCAGACCATTCCCTGAGGGTTGCATTGGCCTGTCTTGCTTCACTGCTTTATCCTGGGAGCCCAGCACAGGACTGGCACTAAACAAATATGTATCGGATGAATACATGGCCCTGGGGGCCCGCCGCGGACGAGTGGGACACATTTTGGTGGGAATGACCTGGTTCTGACAGGTTGCATTGGAGGCACCTGCTCGTTGCCCTTCTCCATCCTTCTCCACGTTGCTGCTACAGAGCAGTCTCTTCAGACACAAATCTACTGAGTCATCCCCTAACTTAGATCATCAGTGGGGCCTTAGGAACCATTTCCAAAGTCTGAAACATGGTGTCAAAGGCCCCTCACTATCTCTGTTTCACCTGCAACGCTTCTCTCCGGCACCCCCTCTACTCTCCAGCCCTGCCAGCTGGCAGCAGCCTCCCCAGAGCATCCCCCCTCGTCCGTTTGCACCCGCTCATTCCTCGGGGTGGAAGGCCCTTTCCAACTTGTTCTGGAGGCTCCATTCAAGGCTCACTTCCTCTGGCACCAGCTGGCCTGGGTCAGGGTCCCTTCCCCGTGTTCCCACAGCACAGTTCCTTCATAACACTCATTACACACTTGGTTCCCTTTTAAAATTTTACCTATACCTCTTCCCATGATATAAGCTCCAGGACCATCTATGTCTTTCATTCCTGTAATCCCAGACCTAGCACAGTGTCTGGTACATAGCACATCTCTCTGCAAATACTAGTTAGGTGCATGAATAAATGAATGACTGAATGAGTGGGTAAATCACGATAGTTACATAGAATGTCATAGAATGTAAAGAAAAAGAGAGAGCTGGGAATTCTGGGCAATGTGGCTTTTAAGGCCAGTTGAAGGAAGAGCCAGGAAGGGAGGTGGGGAGGAACAGTCAGAGAGGCACACAGGCAATGATGTGGTGTGGCCTCCTGGAGCCCGAGAGAGAAGGGAATTTCAAGAAGTGAGCGGAACATACACTAGTCACTTCCAGCTTGGCAGCCGTGCTGTCAGGCCTAGCTGGGGGCTGGGGGCTGAGGTCAGGAGTCAGCCCAGACACCTCCGGCTTTTGGTGCAGCCTGGTGTCTTCTACTTGGTGTCTTCCCCTCCTCTCGGGGAAGAAGAGAGAAAACAGAGAAGAAGGAAGAGGAGGAGACACATTTGCCTGCCTGCAGGAGGTCAGACTCCTAACTCTCACAGGCTCTCCCTCAGCCTTTCCTCCCACTTCCCTTTCCTGCAGAAAGTTCCAGGGAGCTCTAGGAGGGCTCTCCAGCAATCGCCAGGGGCCTATCATCCTGCTCTGGGGCCATTGTGGCATTGTGGTCTTGTTAGTTTCGCTTGTCTCTGTCTCTCACTTGACTGTGAGTTTCCTGATCACAGGGCCCATCCTGTCCTCTCCCACATGCGTCCACAGTGACCAGCACACAGTAGGTACTCACTGAATGCGCTTTAAACTCTGGATGAACAGCAGTGAGCTCGCAGCTGTGCACCCTCTGCAAGCCCCGTGAGGTTACCACCCATTTGGTTTCTCCCTCGGGGAGCGCAGCCCTCAGAGCGCTCAAAACACATCTTAACGGACTGTTAGCTGCATCAACAGGAGGGAAGGCGCTCTGAGGTCATGATTAGGAGAGTGGGCTCCAGATCTGGGCCCAAATCTGGATTGGAACTCTGGGCCTACTCCTAATTAGCTCAGTGACTTTGGACACGTCACCCAACCTCTCCAAAAACATTTTTTGAAACATGGGGAAAACAACAGTATCTTCTCCATAGAGATATTGGGAGATTTAAATGAGAAAATACTTATAAAGTAATTAGCACAGTGTCTGCTTCATGGCTAACCTAAAAAAAAGTTGGTGATTGGTTATTATTACTGTTATTGTTTTATTATTGAGAGGAGTGGGTTTCAGGACTGTTTTTTTTTTTTTTTTAATTTTATTTATTTATTTATTTATTTATGGCTGTGTTGGGTCTTCGTTTCTGTGCGAGGGCTTTCTCTAGTTGCGGCAAGTGGGGGCCACTCTTCATCGCGGTGCGCGGGCCTCTCACTATCGCGGCCTCTCCCGTTACGGAGCACAGGCTCCAGACGCGCAGGCTCAGTAATTGTGGCTCATGGGCCTAGTTGCTCCGCAGCATGTGGGATCCTCCCAGACCAGGGCTCGAACCCGTATCCCCTGCAATGGCAGGCAGATTCTCAACCACTGCGCCACCGGGGAAGCCCCAGGACTGTTTTATAAATATCTTTTTTTTTTTTTAAAGAAGGTTCCAGATACCAGCAGTTATTAAGTTTCACAGATACAACTGGAATATACAAGGTTGTCACTTTAATTTTGAAAATATTTATCGGAAATATTTATGTAAATATTTATTTACGCCTAGCACAAGAAACTGTTAGAAACTGTTGGTCATACAAGCGAATTATATGTCGTGGTTCCTGCCCTCAAAGAGTAGGAGAGGAAAGATAGGTCACAGGCTAGAAGTAGAGCTCAGTGTAAGTCAAGACGATCACGTGGCAAAAGGACTGGTGGGGGTGGGGAGGACACAGAATGCAGCAGCGGTGGCGTGGGCGAGCATGTACAGGGAGCTGTGGGAGTCTGTGCTGGGCACAGGGGAAGCCGGGCTAGAGAAGGGCTCTATGCCAGTCCCAGGACTTTGGATGCAGCCTGGTATGGAATTTCCATGTCCCTCTTCACTAGATCCAATTCTTACCTTCTCTTCCATGTCCGTCTTGGTAACCAGCACCTCTTCAGCAAAGCCCACCTCCCTCTCTCGCTTGATTCCCCGACCATCCTTATCAAAGACCTTCCAGGTGAACAGGCAGCCATCCTCGGCGACGCTCAGCAGGAACTGGTCATCAAAGGTGAGCGACATCTGAGGTGAAAGAGCGTGGACAGGAGGCTTTCGCAGGCTGTGGAGAGCAGGACTGAGCCAGCTGTTGTGCGAGCCCTCCCTCCATGCCAGCCTGGGTACAGCCTCCTGGGGAGGAAGACTCTATCTTAGAAAAGAAATGAGACAAGAACCCTCACGGGCTTCTGGGAACAAATAAAAGAATAAGACTATGTATATGTTCTCTGTGGATTTGGAATCTTTAGAGTCAATTATTATGTACACTATATAAGAACTCTCAAAACTCAGCAGTAAAAAAACCCAATAAGCCAACTAGAAAGTGGGCAAAAGACACAGAGACATTTCACTGGAGAAGTTATACAAATGGCAAATAAGCACATGAAAAGATGTTCAACATGATTAGCCATTAGGGAAATGTGAATTAAGACTATGATGAGATGTCACTATACACCTCTTAGAACAGCTAAAATAAAAAATAGTGATAATACCAAATGCTGGCAAAGATGCAGAGAAACTGGATCTCTCATGCATTGCTGGTAGGAATGGAAAACAGCTTGGTAGTTTCTTAAAAAACTAAATAAACACACTTGTAATATATGATCCAACAATAGTATTCCTGGGCATTTACCCCAGAGAAATGAAAACATGTCAACATAAAAGCCAGTACATAATTGTTCATAGCAGTTTAATTTGTAATAGCCCAAAACTGGGGAAAAAAAATCAAATATCCCACAAGAGGTAGATGGTTAAACAAATCATGGTACATCCTTACCATGGAATTCTACTCAGCAAAAATGGAATAAAGTATTGATACATGAAATAACTTGCATGGAGCTCAAGGGTATTATGCTGAGTGAAAAAAGCTCCTCTCAAATGGTCACATACTGTATGATTATTTATATAAAATTCTCAAGATGTCAAAATTATAGAAATGGAAAGCAACTTAGTGGTTGCTGAGGACGAGGCATGGTGTTGGGTGACTATGAAGGGTAGCATGAGGGAGCTGCTGTGGTGCAGGAATAGTTCTGTGTCTTGCGTGCAGTGGTGGTTACACACATTTATGCATCTATGTGAAAAAATGATACAGAACCCCACACATAATGTACCAGTGTCAGTTTTCTGGTTTGACATTGTACAGTAGTTACATTAGATGTAACTATTGGGGGAAACTGGGTGAAGGGCACACAGGACCTTGATGCTATCTTTCAGATTTCCTACAAATCTATAATTACTTCAAAATAAAAAGTGAAAAGTAAAGAATCAACTACGGAAACTGTCCTCTCACAATCACCAATATGTGTCAAGAACCTTAAAAATGGCAACGCTCCTTCCCTCAGGATTCACTCTCTGCCTAGGCATTTAGCCTTAGAAAATAATCAGAGATGCTCAGAGAAACCTATAGGCTAGGATATTCATGAGTTCATGATAATTTAAATGCCCAGTTGTAAGAGAAGATTTAAATAAGTTATGTTCCATCATTGTGATAGGATATTTGAATAGCTACTAAAATCATGCTTTTGAGGAATATTTAATCTTACAAGAGCATAAATTTTAAAAAAGCAGCCTACAAGAGCATACATACAGTATGGTCTTAATTTATCTAAAGCATATGCACAAAAAAGTAGAAGAAAATGCATCACTATATTAATGATAATGTTATTATGAGGATTTGTATTCCTAAAATAAACATGTATTGCTTTTATAATCAGAAAAGTAAACATCTTATCCACAAAACTTAGTAGCGCTGAAGCAAAAGGGGGGAATATGTGATAGTAATTTACTTTGGACCCAAGACTCAGACTCAGTACAGGAATGTTCCAGTTTATAATGAAAAAGCCTTTCCTAGTAAAGATGGTGTCTGCAGGCAAGGCAGCATAGAGTTTGGGACATAATTAAAAACCTCAGGTGTCGGTATTGTTCAGTTGGGGATAAGAGAGGCGAGGAGGGAGAGAGAACACATTTCCCAGTGCCTGTTCTTCAGGAGCCCATGTATACATAGACACTGCTTTTTTACAAGGGGGAACGGAAGGACAATTTACAAATGCGTGCTCATGCTATGACCCCCAGGGACGGGCGGGGGCTCATCTCCTGGGCCATGACTCCTTTTAGTCCAGAGCGACTCTGTGGAGGACGAGGAGAGCTGTGAGCCTTCAGTAGCCAACACTCAGCAGCTGGGACATGAGGGCACTGGCCTGTAGAGGACAGCTGTGGTCGGGGGGCCTATAACATCTCTCGAATGGCCCATAATTATGCGAAATATTATGATGAACAATCTTGTACCTCAATCTTTAGGTGCATCTCTGATTACCTCCTAGAACAAATTCCTGGGAGTAGTTTAAACAAAGAGTGTTAAGAGCCAATAAATGTTTATTGAACATTTGGCTGGATGAATAAATAAAGGGAGAGAAAAGATGCTGGGAGATTGAAGGGATGAAGGTGGTATGCGGAGGGCAGGACCAGGTGGATCTATTGAGAGCTGGATCTGGGACTGGGCCCTAGCGGAGGCGGTTGCCCTCACCTTGGTGATAGGACCGCAATGGGCCTGGTACTCGTTGAATTCTTTCTGAAGAGGCAGCGGGTACTTCATCGCACGAATGGTTCCCACCGAGGTGCCCACAAACATCATGCGCCCGGAATGGGAGATGACGATAGCTGTGTAGGTGACGTCAAATGCTGACATCTCTCGAAGAACCTGGAACACAGCCAGCTCTGTTCAGGGTGAGGGGCTGAGCCGTGTACCCACTGTCCCCATGTCATTCTCCTCCTTGCTTCTAATAGCAACATTAGGGCAAGTTCTGGATTTAAAAATGTGTTTTTTCCATTTCTTTTAGCATCTGGCATACCGTCCAGCACATAAGGGGCACAAACTAAATATTTCTTGGCTGCTTGACCGATGAGTAAGCAGCTCTAGGAGTTAGGAATAATACTAAAAAAGGGAAACCTTCATAAAGCATGTGCCAAGCAGTGTTCTATGGCTTTTACAGGTTGTAACTCATCCAATCCTCACAAAAACCCTTTAAAGATGGTGAAACAGTCACAGAGATACTAGGTAAGTTGCCTCAACTCAACCACCTCCTAGGTGGCAGTCAGGCTCCCAAGACTATGCTCTTGACTGCTATTCTAACCATGTATCTCAAACTAAGAATGGGATGTGGGTCCTAAGTTTATTTAGCAAACATTTATTAATGTCCATTATATAAACAAAAAACTATTCTATCAGGGAATTCATTCATTCCTTTGCTCTTTCATTCACTCATCAACCCACCCACCCATCTAGCCACCAAATATTTACTGAATGTTTGCTGTGGGCCATGCATTGTGCTAGCTAGTAGGGATACCAAGAGGTGTGAACCATGGCCCTGCCCTAAAGGAGCTTTGTTCTGGTGCGGCACTGTGGAAGCCACCACAGAGTCAGGACCAAGCTACTTGGGGGCACACTGGAGAGACACCCTACTCTCAGCTGGGCTTGTGGAGAAGGACACAGCCACATTTGCAGGAAGTGTCTTTGCTGAGCTCTTCTCTCCTCCCTCAACTATTTGGAGCCAACGTGCTAATTCTAAAATCTCAGAGTAGTTTGGGGATTTCCAAACAAATATGGTAGCAAGCTTAGGTGGTAGCAATAACTAGAGTTCTGTTTTTACCCCACGAAAGCAGGTGCAGATCAAGGGTTAGAGCACAGTTTAGAGATGCTGCTGACCTCCATCCCTGGATGGTAGGAGAGAAGTTACAGACAGCAAGCCAAGTAGAAATGGAAAAGGGCCCCACAATTTAACCCAGTCAGTTGGACGCTGGGCAGGAAATTCCAGGAGTAACAATTACTGAGCAGATCCTATAGGAATGAGGAGCCAGGTGTTATCCCATGAAGAAGGGACGCTGTTCTCACAGGCCCCCTTTCCATCCCTTTCTGTTGTAAACACAGGAGGCTTCTGTGTTTCTTCTTCTGCAGATCAGGGCAGCAGCCCAGAGGAGGGACAGGTGCAGACTTACTGAAGAATCTGCTATCTCCTTGAGAGTCTGGTCTGATCCAACAGCAAAGATGATTTTGCCATCAGGGGAGATGGTAACACAGTTGTAGCTGCAGGACTTGAGCACACATTCTGTCTCTCTCTTTCCTGTGGACAGATTCCATTCATATACAGCACCATCTGTGCCACAAGAAATCAGTTTGCTGTCATCTGTATTCCACGCGACTGAACGAATCTATGGGGGATGAAGACATGCCCAGTTAGGAGTGTACACACACACACACACACACACACACACACACACACACACACACACACGCCTCTCATGGAAAGGAGGATAACTTCTTATGTGTTCCACTAGACTGAGGCAGAATGTCCTTTCCTGGTACATGCCCTTCAGTAAACACTAATCATAGCTTTGTGGGAAAGTTAACATTCTATTTTCTCAGATGCTTGCAAAATACTGAAGATGAAACATTCCCATTTCCATTTCACTTTATGAGTGTAAAGACGGAATCATAATAGCTCCTCTAATGCTACAATCAATCATTGCTATGTTTTACAAAAACTTTTTATTTTGAAATAATTATCAGGGAGTTGCACAAATTGCACAGAGAGAGGGTTCTTCCAGATGGCAGAGTAAGTACCTCAGCTGACCTACCCCCCACACAATAAGGTAACTGTTAAAAATGATAAAGACAGTTATTTAAAGTCTTTGGAAATTGTCCTAAGGGCATGCAGCAAATGTAGAAACATTCGTTCAGGAAAATCTCCTCAATCTCAGTAGGAACAGAGACTGTGCAGGAGAAAAAAAAGATTTCTCAGAATTAGTTCAGCCAAGTTACTAAACAAAACAACCAAATAAAAACATTCTAGCCTTTTCCCCTTTTCGTATTTGTAACTCCTTTCTCCAATAGAGAGAGACTGGCTCCCATGAACTCCAATACGTTAATGGATTCTCTCCATCTCCTTATAAGTAACAAACCTGCTGACCCACTGGTTACCTCTTTGGTTGTTCCCATGACTACAGTCCTGTCAGCCACATCTCAGTCCTAGCTCTACCTAGCCATGTCTCAGTCCCAGCTCTACCTCTTAAATTGCATTTTCTAATTGTTTTCCACTATCATGTAAAAATGCACTTAAATATAGTTATCTTATTTCCAACAATATTCTTAGATTCACTAATTTTAATAGTTTATCTGCAAATTCTCTGAATTTGCAACATACCCGATTATGTCTGTGGTGATAGTTTTATTTCATCTCGTCCAACCTTCATGCCTTTTATTTTGCTATGGCCTGAACGTCTGTGTCTCTCGCTACTTCCTCACCCCAAAATTCATATGTTGAAATCCTGACCCCCAAAGATGATGGTATTAGGAGCTGGGGCTTTTGGGAGGTGATTAGGTCCTGAGTGCTTCCCTCATGAGCCCTTATAAAAGAGGATCCAGAGAGCTAGCTCACCCCTTCCACCATGTGAGGATACAAGAAGTCTGCAACCAGGAAGAGGGCCTTCTCCTGACCATGCTGGCACCTTGATCTTGGACTTCCCACACTCCAAACTGTGAGGAAAATTTTCTGTTGTTTATAAGCTATCCAGTCTGTGCTATTTTGTTATGGCAGCCCCATGGACTAATGCATATTTCATTTCCTTGCCTTATTGCACTGGATAGGACTCAGTACAAGGCTAACAGAAGGCATCATGTTTTGTCCTCTATCTCAGAGGGAATGCTTCCATAATTTCATAATCAAGCATGCTGTTTGTTGTAGGTTTTCTGTGTCTTTTTTTTTCTCCAGGCCGCACCTCTATTTTTTTTTTAATATTTATTTATTTATTTGGTTGCACTGGGTCTTAGTTGTGGCAGGCAGGCTCCTTAGTTGCAGCACGTGGGCTCTTTGGTTGTAGCAGGCAGGCTCCTTTGTTGCGGCACATGAACTCTTAGTTGCGGCGTGCATGTGGGATCTAGTTCCCTGACCAGGGATCGAACCCAGGCCCCCTGCATTGGGAACACAGAGTATTACCCACTGCGCCACAAGGGAAGTCCCTGTAAATGTCTTATATAAGATTTTTAGGGACTTCCCTGGTGGTCCAGTTGTTGAGAATCTGCCTTTCAATGCAGGGGACATGGCTCGAGCCCTGGTCAGGGAACTAATATCCCACATGCCGCAGGGCAAAAAGCCTGCGCTCTCTAGAGCCTGTGTGCCACAACTAGGGAGCCTGTGCGCCGCTACTGAGCCCGTGAACTCTGGAGCCCACGCGCCACAACTAGAGAGAAGCCCGCATGCTGCAACAAAGATCCCACGTGCCACAGCTAAAGACCCGGTGCAGCCAAATAAATAAATAAAATATTTTTTAAAAGTACCTAAAATTTTTTTATAATAAAATAAGTTCCCCATTATTTTTAGTTTGTTTTTTAAAATCATGAATGCATGTTAATGGTATAGATTTTTATTATATCTGGATTTATAGAGATAAGCATATGCTTTTTCATCCTTACTATGTTAATGTGGTATTCACTAATTGATTTCAAAATCTAAAATAACCTTGCATTCCTGGAATAAATCAACATGGTCATGCTGTATTATCCTTTTAATATATTGCTTGATTGGTTTGATAATAATTTATGTAGGACTTTTTATGTTCATACAAAAGACTGGCTTATCATTTTCCTTTCTTGTGATGTCTTTGACAGGTATCACAATTATGCTGACCTCCTAGAACAATTTTGGAAGTATTTGCTTTTTTTTTTTTTTTTTTTTTTAATTCTCTAGAAGAGTTTTTTCAAGATTAGTGTCATGTTTTCCTTAAAATTTGATATACTTCTTCAGTGATAGTTTTCTTTGTCAGAAGGTTTTAAATTACAGATTCAATTTTTCTAGGAATTTGTCAGTTCGTCTATGTATTCACATTTATTTGCATAAAGTTGTTCATAATATCCTCTTATGATCTTTTTAAATGTCTATAGGACCTGTAGTGATATCCCCTTTTCATTCCTCACATTGGTTACTTATATCTTCTCTCTATCTTTTTCTTCCCTTAATCAGTTATGCTAAAGGTTTGTTCATTTTGTGTTTTCGAAAAATCAAGTTTTGTCATGTACCACAATGTTCATTGCAGCTCTATTTACAATAGTCAGGACATGGAAGCAACCTAAGTGTCCATTGACAGATGAATGGATAAAGAAGATGTGGCACATATATACAATGGAATATTACTCAGCCGTAAAAAGAAACAAAATTGAGTTATTTGTAGTGAGGTAGATGGACCTAGAGTCTGTCATACAGAGTGAAGTAAGTCAGAAAGAGAAAAACAAATACCGTATGCTAACACATATATATGGAATCTAAAAAAAAAAAAAAAAGGTTCTGAAGAACGCAGGGGCAGGACAGGAATAAAGAAGCAGACATAGAGAATGGACTTGAGGACATGGGGAGGGGGAAGGGTAAGCTGGGAAGAAGTGAGAGTGGCATGGACATACATATACTACCAAATGTAAAATAGATAGTTAGTGGGAAGCAGCCGTATAGCACAGGGAGATCAGCTCAGTGCTCTGTGACCACCTAGAGGGGTGGGATAGGGAGGGTGGGAGGGGAGACGCAAGAGGGAGGGGATATGGGGATGTATGTATATGTATAGCTGATTCACTTTGTTATACAGCAGAAACTAACACACCATTGTAAAGCAATTATACTCCAATAAAGATGTAAAAAAAATAAAAATTAAAAAATAATCAAGTTTTGGCTTTGATGATCTTCTATTGTGTGAATGTTCTCTGTTTCATTAACTCCTGCTCTTATCCTTATGACGTCCTTTCTTTTGTTGTCTTTGAATTAATTTGCTGTTCTATTTCTAATTTATTGAGCTGGATGGTTATATCACTGATTTTCATCTTTTTCACTTTTCCAATACATGTATTTAATGTTATAAATTTCCCTGTATGCATGGCTTTAGCTGCATGCTCCATTTATATTTTCTTTTGTTTTTGTTTTTTCTTGCAGTATTACACATGTAAGCCTAACATATATCCCTGGTTGGAGACAAGTGTTATAAATTCTTGTAAAGTGATGAAACATGGCTGCTCTCCTGGGTTGGTGAGGTAGGGCCTCTTATGGGGGTGTGCATGGTCCTGGAAAGAGCATCACATTCACCTGGTGTGCTTTCCTCTGCATCTCCGCAGTCACACTGCTGAAGCTGAGGAAGCGCAGCAACTCTCAGTACTGCTTGTGCTTAAGAGCACTTTTGCTTATGACCTGTTAATTGCTAAACTCAGTGGCCACTTTTTAGTATTCACATCCCACTCTCTGACATTTAATACCACTGACTACTTTATCCTTTTGGAAACCAGTTCCCTGGCTTCTTTGATACAATTCCTTGATTCCAGGTTCTCTTTGTACTTCATTTGCAGTCTCTCTCTTCTTTACCAGTCCCTTAAATGTTGGTCACTCATCTCCTGCCCAAGATCTCAGATTCTGCATGAGCCCTTGGTGATCTAATCTATGCCTCTGACTTCTACTGACTACCACCTACTCTCCTGAATTGGAATTTTTAGCCTTGACTTCTTTCTGACCTCTGCACTCATATATCACACTCCTGGACACATCAAACATAACGTGTCCAAAATGGAGCTTAATATCTTTTTTCTCTCTGTCCCTACTACTAAAGCCATGGTTTAGTTCCTAGCTCCTCTTTCACCCTCATTTCCTAGCTGATCTCCTTCACTCCAACTTCCCTCCCCTCTAATCCATCCTCAACAATGTTTGGAGAATTATCTTTCTGATACCATTACTTCCTTTCTTAAATCCTTCCAATTGTTTCTCATCACCTACAGACTAATGTTCAATTCCTTGGCATGGCATACACACTCCGTGGTGCAACAAACTTCTCCAGCTCCTCCTTCTATCACTCCTTAAATGTGCCCTATAAACCACAAACCACCATCCTGTTCTATACTCCCATTCCTTCATCTACAACACATCCTGCTGCTTAGAATGCTTTTCTTTTCCCATTGCTTGTTCTCTCCAAATTCATCTGCTGACTTCTTACCCTTTCAATCTTTAGTCTCTCCCTTTTCTGCATGCTCCATATCTACTTTATCTTCAGGAACTACTGGTTTTACTTCCTAAATATCTTTTGAATCCATCCACTTCTTCCTGTTGGTACCACCTCCATCCTGGTCTAAAATCATTTATCATGTAGATAACAATCTCCTTACCATTTCCACCCTCGTCCTTTTCAATACAATCTTTATTCTGCAGCCAAAGTAATCTTTTAAAATGCAAATATGGTCATATCATTTCTTGTCCTAAAAGTCTTCAATGATTTCATGGAACAAGTAGGATAAAGTATAAAATCCTTAAAAGGCCTACAAGTTTCCATGAACAAGGTTCCATGAACTTGGGTTGCTGCTAACCTCAACAATCTCAGTTTCATTCCTGATACCTATGCTTCAGCCTCACAGATGGTTCCTCCTATACCCTTAGAAATCTCCCATCTCAGGGTCTTTGTTTATTTATTTATTTTTGGCTGCTTTGAGTCTTTGTTGCTGCACATTGGCTTTTCTCTGGTTGCAGTCAGAGGAGGCTACTCTTGGTTGCGGCACGTGGGATTCTCATTGTGGTGGCTTCTCTTGCTGTGGAGCATGGGCTCTAGGCACACAGGCTCAGTAGTTGTGGTGTGCGGGCTTCAGTAGTTGTGGCACGTGGGCTCAGTAGTTGTGGCTCATGGGCTCAGTAGTTGTGGCTCACAGCCTGTAGAGCACAGGCTCAGTAGCTGTGGCACACGGGCTTAGGTGCTCTGCGGCATTTGGGATCTTCCTGGACCAGGGCTTGAACCCGTGTCCCCTGCATTGGCAGGCGGATTCTTAACCACTGCACCACCAGGGAAGCCCAGGGTCTTTGGATCTCTATCTGCAATGATTTTCCCCACCAGCTCTGACTGATTAATTCCGACCCACTCCTTAGGACCAAGCCTTTGTGAACATCCCAATTTCCCTCATCATGCCCACTCCTCATCACTTCCTCTCATAACAACCCATATTTTTCTTTCACTGAGTTTACTACAGTTAGTACTTAAATCTGTCTGTGCATTTGTTTTATTGTCATTTCCCCCAACTAGACAGGGACCTTCAAGGGAAAGGAATCACTTCTCTTTTGTTCACTTATACCCCATTGGCTAGCATGATGCTTGGCTCTGTGTCCTTGTTTCCTTGGACACTGTTCACTCACTTACCTTCCCTGTGTGTCCTTTCAGATTCGAGACGTTCTCCAGGCTGGTGGTGGAAAAAATGTGAATCACATTCCCATTGACTGCAGCAAACAGGTGACCTCCGTTGCTAAAGCAACACTACCAGGAAATACAGGAAGAGAGCAAGAATGAAAGACAAAGTAGTCTATCTGGAGGTTACAGTTGAGTTCAGGGTGAAACCATGCGTAGGACTGGGAATCAGGGGAAGGTGCAAATAGGACTGAGAAGTGGCTGACATCTTCACTTTCACTATTCCTGTAGCTCATATTGGCCAAGATGCTGACGCTACCACGTGCACGAATCATGAAGGTGCTTGGATCAGAGAATAGAACCCTCATTTTGTCTGCAGAAGAAGTTTCAGAACAGGGGAGCAATTCCTCAAATCACTGTCTTGATTCCACAAGTCACTTCAGGGGGCAATCTGATGGGCTATTGTCTCTCCCTGTTGCTCATTTTCCCTGGCCCCTCCCAATCGCCAAACTCGCCTTCCCAGCTGTGACTCCGATTCTGTGATAACTTTCTTTTTAATGCTTTAAAAAAAAATTACTCCACAGTCACAGAGAGGACTGATCACAGGTGGGATCTCATATGGTTTGGTTCAGTGATATATTTTGGTGGGCATAAAAGAAAGAGGATAGAACCAACATACTCAATAAGTTTGGTGGGAGAATTGGATTTCTTTTTAAGCCACCAGAATTCTCTAAGACAGTCTTTGGTCCTACCTCCCCAGTTGTGCTAGTTCTTGATATTTCAACTCTGGCTTTCCAAGAAACTAGACCTTTATATCCAGCAGTTCTTACCTCTTTGCACCCTCTGACAGAATATTCTTTGAAAGAACGTATATCATCAATGAGTAGATTCATAAGGCGTAGTTTGTCAGCAAACCCTACTACAATGTAGTGTCCAGAGGGGTGAAGGCTGATTGTATAAGCTTCTTCTTGGTATTCCTTAAATAGTTCCAGGGTGCTGTGAAAAAGATAAATTATTGAATATAAGTCTAGCCCACTGAGTCCCTCAAGTCCTCCATTGTATCTGGTACATATTTTTATCCTAGCATTTGAGATACTTTATTACTTGCAATTATTGGTGCCTCTTTTTCTAGATTTTGGTTACTTGGGGATAGTGTCCAGCAATGAGTATGGCAAGTAGGGGGACTGAATATGGGGTTGTCTAGAGATGTGGAAGGCACAGCTCCATTTAGATTTCCAAATCAGAAGTATTGCACAATTTTTTTTTCTAGCAGCCCCAGCAGCTATATACAAGAGCAAAGAAGTTACATTATGGGGCCAATCTAGGCTGGAGAGTCTCAAGGAAGCTATGCCAGGAGGAAAAAATCACTGGGAGCCGAAGGTGGTTGGGGCAGTGATCTGGATTCAAAGGGCAAATCAATGGTCTGGAGAGCTCCGTGGGACAAAAAGCAGGTCTAGTGGGGGTGAGGGGATAGGAAAGCTAGAAGGACACAGGAGGTACGTAAGGATGGGAGATATTGGGATGTTTCTTTATGTCCCTCGTGCCAAGCATAGTGTCTGGCACGTAGCAAGTACTGAATAAAGTACAAAGTGATTTTCTAGCTCATGCAGGAGTGAATAGTAAAGAGAATAAGGTAGCTTGACTGACTTGATTAAAAAAAAAACTTTTCCAACTGAAAGCTTCTAAGTAATTAAAATTTCAAACCTCTAATTAAAATAATTCGCATGGAAAATTTAACAACTGAAATCGTGCATATCACAGTAGCAAAGCCTTTCATTCCTTACTTTGATTCGTAATTCCAGATGCGAACAGACCGATCCACAGAGCAGGTGGCAATGAGGGGTTTGCGGATGCAAGTAGCTAGACCAGTGATGGACGCTGAGTGTAACGGGTACATCAGATACTCAAAGTGGGCAGTCTCCCCCTGGAGAAATCATACAGAATGAGATCAGGCAGAGGAAGCAAAAGGCTGGTTATGCACTCCAGCTCTCATTACTACTTATGGACGTTAATTAGCCCAGATGCACAAAAATCAGGCTGTGGGCAAACTGCTTTAACATTATGCATATTTTCCTATACCATTATTATTTTAAACATCATTTTAATGGAAATAAAATATTTTATTCTATGAATATACCAGAATTTAATTTATCTATCCTTCTACTATAGGAATATTTAAGTGGTCTCTGATTTTTGTTAGTTAGGGGTCACACTAGACTAAATATTCTTGCATGTAAGTCTGTGTTCCTCTCTGATTACTTCCTTAGATACTGTAGGGTAAGTGCCTGACATTAAGCTTTTGAGTCTCAAGGCATCTATTTCAAAGGACATCCATCTTGAATAAACATATTGCCAGTTGTATGACACAGCTACCAGCCAAATAACCTGCCAAGGAATTAAGTCGTCCCCACCCTTGAAGACCCCTTTTGTAGAAAGTCCTGGATAACTTAAATAACTGACTTCTTGAGTGACCCCACTTTTCTCTTCCTGTGCCCTAATTCCCACTCTCATGGCTAAATGACCATTAAATAAATAAATAGTGAACTCTCAAAACCCTAGACACCCCACTTTCAAACCCTAATAAAGGCAGAGCCCCAGGTCCACCTCTCTCTTTACCCATGGCCTCACTGTGTGGCCCTTGGGCTTGCTCTGTACCCTCCAGGACCTGTGAGTAAGAAATCTTGTTCCTCAAAGTTCCCTGATGGTTTTTGATGAAGTACATCCTACAATCACAATAAGAACCAAAGGGCCAGTTAGGCCACAGCATTGGCCCAGGTGGGGGGAGTGCATGTGGGGCCTTTGCTGGGAGTAATACAGCCCCCGGGGAGTGCCTCCGGCATTCCTAGCTGATGGCATCACCACCAATAGGTTGGGACCCACACAACAGATATATTTCTAGAAGTGGAATACAGGGCAAAATGGTGTGAATGATTTTCAAAATCTTCATGAGAACTCCCAAATTTCTCTGCAGAGAGACTATGTTACTCCACCAGCAGCAGCAAGGAGAGTTGGGTGAATGATTTTAAGTTAAAATGTATCCTATTGCACTGCTCGTGTAGATTCCAGGTGTCTGTCATCAGAGACATTACACCTGGGACACCTGAATGAGGAGTGATGACTGGGGAATTTAATGAGGTGTACATACTTTGTTCACAAGCCAAGGCAAAGGCTGAGCTGGCAATCCCCTCAAATCCAGATGCTTCCCTTCTCTACTGTGTCAGAAAGAGGTGCTGGGCTGGGGTTGGGGTAGGCACAGATTATTCCCGTTCTCCATCTGCTTCCCCTTCTTTCTCCAATATCTTCAACCTCGCTGTCTCTACTAGCACATTTCTACTAGCTTTTTTTTTTTTTCCCCCTGAAGGATGAGCAAGAACTAATGTGGGGAAGGGGACAGTATAAGAGTGCCCCAGGCAGAGGTAGGAGCATACTGAAGCCTTTTGGCAGAGGGAACATGCAGACTCATGGTGATCAGAAAGGCCAGTCCTATCAGGTGGAATGGTGGGATGGGGCTGCGGAGGGCAGCCTGGGCCGGACATTGCCCAGCCCTGTGCACCTAGTTCAGTTCTTCTCAGAGCACCAGGAGGGAGGCCACTGAAGGATCGCAGCTGTGATGACGGTGGAGGTGGTGGAGGATGTGTATTTTGCGATAACCACGTCTGGGATTTGAAAAGATCACTCTGGCAGCCAAACAGAATGTAATTCAGGGGCTGGAGGGCAGAGTGTACATGCAGAGACAGGCAGGAAACTTTTCCAGCCTGGGAGAGAGAGTGGAAACTCTCAGAGAGAGGTCCCACTCTCTGGTCTAGTTCTCTCCTCCCCACGCAGCCTTCCTTCTGAGAGGCCCTGCCCACCAGCAGGGAGAGAAGTTCTATGCAATGAGCTCACCCCTCTACACAGAGAAAGTGGACAGGCTGGAGATCCAGCCATCAAATTAGTCCTTTCTGAGTCCTTGTGAATGAGGTCTCCCCAGGTGAAATGATAAAAATGTCTTAGTTTGGGGTATACAACATACTGATATACTTATCAGTATACTTATCATACTTATATATTAGCTGACAAGCTTTTAAGTACACTCAAATCTCTGTTATGTTAAAACAAAAGCAATTCTCTTTTCTGCCATGTCTCTGCACCTCATTCTATGAGGCCAGTATTACCTGGATATCAGAAGCAGATAAAAGCATCACAAGAAAACTACAGAGCAACATCCATTATGAATGTAATTTATTTTGAATTTTATTTTATTTATTTTTTTATACAGCAGGTTCTTATTAGTTATCCATTTTATACATATTAGTGTATACATGTCAATCCCAATCTCCCAATTCATCCCATCCCCCCACCCCCCCCACCATTTTCCCCCCTTGGTGTCCATATGTTTGTTCTCTACATCTGTGTCTCAATTTCTGCCCTGCAAACCGGTTCACCTGTACCATTTTTCTAGGTTCCACATATATGTGTTAATATACGATATTTGTTTTCCTCTTTCTGATTTACTTCACTCTGTATGACAGTCTCTAGATCCATCCACGTCTCTACAAATGACCCAATTTCGTTCCTTTTTATGGCTGAGTAATAGTCCATTGTATATATGTACCACATCTTCTTTATCCATTCGTCTATCGATGGGCATTTAGGTTGCTTCCATGTCCTGGCTATTGTAAATACTGCTGCAATGAACATTGGTGTGCATGTGTCTTTTTGAATTATGGTGTTATCTGGGTATATGCCCAGTAGTGGGATTGCTGGGTCATATGGTAATTCTATTTTTAGTTTTTTAAGGAACCTCCATACTGTTCTCCATAGTGGCTGTATCAATTTACATTCCCACCAACAGTGCAAGAGGGTTCCCTGTTCTCCACATCCTCTCCAGCATTTGTTGTTTGTAGATTTTCTGATGATGCCCATTCTAACTGGTGTGAGGTGATACCTCACTGTAGTTTTGATTTGCATTTCTCTAATAATTAGTGATGTTGAGCATCTTTTCATGTGCTTCTCGGTCACCTGTATGTCTTCTTTGGAGAAATGTCTATTTAGGTCTTTTGCCCATTTTTGGATTGGGTTGTTTGTTTTTTTAATATTGAGCTGCATGAGCTGTTTATATGTTTTGGAGATTAATCCTTTGTCCATTGATTCGTTGGCAAATATTTTCTCCCATTCTAAGGGTTGTCTTTTCGTCTTGTTTGTAGTTTCCTTTGCTGTGCAAAAACTTTTAAGTTTCATTAGGTCCCATTTGTTTATTTTTGTTTTTACTTCCATTACTCGAGGAGGTGGATCAAAAAAGACCTTGCTGTGATTTATGTCAAAGAGTGTTCTTCCTATGTTTTCCTAGAAAAGTTTTATATGTCCGGTCTTACATTTAGGTCTCTAATCCATTTTGAGTTTATTTTGTGTATGGTGTTAGGGAGTGTTCTAATTTCATTCTTTTACATGTAGCTGTCCAGTTTTCCCAGCACCATTTATTGAAGACACTGTCTTTTCTCCATTGTATATCCTCGCCTCCTTTGTCATAGATTAGTTGACCATAGGTGCATGGGTTTATCTCTGGGCTTTCTATCCTGTTCCATTGATCTATATTTCTGTTTTTGTGCCAATACCATATTGTCTTGATTACTGTAGCTTTGTAGTATAGTCTGAAGTCAGGGAGTCTGATTCCTCCGGCTCCGCTTTTTTCCCTCAAGACCGCTTTGGCTATTCAGGGTCTTTTGTGTCTCCATACAAATTTTAAGATTTTTTGTTCTAGTTCTATAAAAAATGCCATTGGTAATTTGATAGGGATTGCATTGAATCTTTAGATTGCTTTGGGTAGTATAGTCATTTTCACAATATTGACTCTTCCAATCCAAGAACATGGTATATCTCTCCATCTGTTTGTATCATCTTTAATTTCTGTCATCAGTGTCTTATAGTTTTCTGCATACAGGTCTTTTGTCTCCCTAGATAGGTTTATTCCTAGGTATTTTATCCTTTATGTTGCAATGGTAAATGGGAGTGTTTCCTTAATTTCTCTTTCAGATTTTTCATCATTAGTGTATAGGAATGCAAGAGATTTCTGTGCATTAATTTTGTGTCCTGCAACTTTACCAAATTCATTGATTAGCTCCAGTAGTTTTCTGGTGGCATCTTTAGGATTCTCTATGTATAGTATCATGCCATCTGCAAACAGTGACAGTTGTACTTCTTTTCCAATTTGTATTCCTTTCATTTCTTTTTCTTCTCTGATTGCCATGGCTAGTACTACCAAAACTATGTTGAATAATAGTGGTGAGAGTGGGCATCCTTGTCTCGTTCCTGATCTTAGAGGAAATGCTTTCAGTTTTTCACCATTGAGAATGATGTTTGCTGTGGGTTTGTCATATATGGCCTTTATTATGTTGAGGTAGGTTCCCTCTATGCCCACTTTCTGGAGAGTTTTTATCATAACTGGGTGTTGAATTTTGTCAAAAGCTTTTTCTGCATCTATTGAGATGATCATACGGTTTTTATTCTTCAATTTGTTAATATGGTATATCACATTGATTGATTTGCGTATATTGAAGAATCCTTGCATCCCTGGGATAAATCCCACTTGATCATGGTGTATGATCCTTTTAATGTGTTGTTGGATCCCGTTTGCTAGTATTTTGTTGAGGATTTTTGCATCTATGTTCATCAGTGATATTGGTCTGTAATTTTCTTTTTTTGTAGTATCTTTGTCTGGTTTTGGTATCAGGGTGATTGTGGCCTCATAGAATGAGTTTGGGAGTATTCTTTCCTCTGCAATTTTTTGGAAGAGTTTGAGAAGGATGGGTGTTAGCTCTTCTCTAAATGTTTGATAGAATTCACCTGTGAAGCCATCTGGTCCTGAACTTTTTCTTGTTGGAAGATTTTTAATCACAGTTTCAATTTCATTACTTGTGATTGATCTGTTCATATTTTCTGTTTCTTCCTGGTTCAGTCTCAGAAGGTTATACCTTTCTAAGAATTTGTCCATTTCTTGCAGGTTGTCCATTTTATTGGCATAGAGTTGCTTGTAGTAGTCTCAGGATGCATTGTATTTCTATGGTGTCTGTTGTAACTTCTCCTTTTTCATTTCTAATTTTATTGATTTGAGTCCTCTCCCTCTTTTTCTTGATGAGTCTGGCTAATGGCTTATAAATTTTGTTTATCTTCTCAAAAAACCAACTTTTAGTTTTATTGATCTTTGCTATTGTTTTCTTTGTTTCGATTTCATTTACTTCTGCTCTGATCTTTATGATTTCTTTCCTTCTACTAACTTTGGGTTTTGTTGGTTCTTCTTTCTCTAGTTCCTTTAGGTGTAAGGTTAGATTGTTTATTTGAGATGTTTGTTGTATCTTGAGGTAGGATTGTATTGCTATAAACCTCCCTCTTAGAACTGCTTTTGCTGCATCCCATAGGTTTTGGATCGTCGTGTTTTCATTGTCATTTGTCTCTAGGTATTTTTTGATTTCCTCTTTGATTTCTTCAGTGATCTCTTGGTTATTTAGTAACGTATTGTTTAGCCTCCATGTGTTTGTGTTTTTTACGTTTTTTCCTCTGTAATTGATTTCTAATCTCATAGCGTTGTGGTCAGAAAAGATGCTTGATATGATTTCAATTTTCTTAAATTTACTGAGGCTTGATTTGTGACCCAAGATGTGACCTACCCTGGAGAATGTTCCATTCGCACTTGAGAAGAAAGTGTAATCTGCTATTTTTTGAAGGAATGTCTTATAAATATCAATTAAATCTCTCTGGTCTGTTGTGTCATTTAAAGCTTGTGTTTCCTTATTAATTTTCTGTCTGGATGATCTGTCCATTGGGGTAAGTGAGGCATTAAAAGTCCCCCACTATTATTGTGTTACTGTCAATTTCTTCTTTTATAGCTGTTAGCAGTTGCCTTATGTATTGAGGTGCTCCTATGTTGGGTGCATATATATTTATAATAGTTATATCTTCTTCTTGGATTGATTCCTTCATCATTATGTAGTGTCCTTCCTTGTGTCTTGTAACATTCTTTATTCGAAAGTCTATTTTTTCTGATATGAGTATTGCTACTCCAGCTTTCTTTTGATTTCCATTTGTATGGAATATCTTTTTCCATCCCCTCAGTTTCAGTCTGTGTGTGTCCCTAGGTCTGAAGTGCATCTCTTGTAGACAGCATATATATGGGTCTTGTTTTTGTATCCATTCAGCAAGCCTGTGTCTTTTGGTTGGAGCATTTAATCCATACACGTTTAAGGTAATTATTGATATGTATGTTCCTAGTACCATTTTCTTAATTGTTTTGGGTTTGTTTTTGTAGGTCCTTTTCTTCTCTTGTGTTTCCCACTTAGAGAAGTTCCTTTAGCATTTGTTGTAGAGCTGGTTTGGTGGTGCTGAATTCTCTTAGCTTTTGCTTGTCTGTAAAGCTTTTGATTTCTCCATAGAATCTGAATGAGATCCTTGCCAGGTAGAGTAGTCTTGGTTGTAGGTTCTTCCCTTTCATCACTTTAAATATGTCCTGCCACCCCCTCCTGGCTTGTAGAGTTTCTGCTGAGAAATCACCTGTTAACCTTATGGGAGTTCCCTTGTATGTTATTTGTCATTTTTCCCTGGCTGCTTTCAATAATTTTTCTTTCTCTTTAATTTTTGCCAACTTGATTACTATGTGTCTCGGTGTGTTTCTCCTTGGGTTTATCCTGTATGGGGCTCTCTGCACTTCCTGGAGTTGGGTGGCTATTTCCTTTCCCATGTTAGGGAAGTTTTTAACTATAATCTCTTCAAATATTTTCTCGGGTCCTTTCTCTCTCTCTTCTCCTTCTGGGACCTCTATAATGTGAATGTTGTTGCCTTTAATGTCCCAGAGGTCTCCTAGGCTGTCTTCATTTCTTTTCATTCTTTTTTCTTTATTCTGTTCAGCAGCAGTGAATTCCACCATTCTGTCTTCCAGGTCACTTATCCATTCTTCTGCCTCAGTTATTCTGCTATTGATTCCTTCTAGTGTAGTTTTCATTTCAGTTATTGTATTGTTCATCTCTGTTTGTTTGTTCTTTAATTCTTCTAGGTCTTTGTTAAACATTTCTTGTATCTTCTCGATCTTTGCCTCCATTCTTTTTCCGAGGTCCTGGATCATCTTCACTATCATTATTCTGAATTCTTTTTCTGGAAGGTTGCCTATCTCCACTTCATTTAGTTGTTTTTCTGGGGTTTTATCTTGTTCCTTCATCTGGTACATAGCTCCCTGCCTTTTCATCTTGTCTATCTTTCTGTGAATGTGGTTTTTGTTCCACAGGCTGCAGGACTGTAGGCCTTCTTGCTTCTGCTGTCTGCCTTCTGGTGGATAAGGCTATCTCAGAGGATTGTGCAAGTTTCTTCATGGAAGGGACTGGTGGTAGGTAGAGCTGGCTGTTGCTCTAGTGGGCAGAGCTCAGTAAAACTTTAATCCACTTGTCTGCTGATGGGTGGGGCTGGGTTCCCTCCCTGTTGGTTGTTTGGCCTGAGGCAACCCAACACTGGAGCCTACCCAGGCTCTTTGGTGGGGCTAATGGCTACTCTGGGAGGGCTCACACCAAGGAGTACTTCTGAGAACTTCTGCTGCCAGTGTCCTTGTCCTCACGGTGAGACACAGCCACCCCCCGCCTCTGCAGGAGACCCTCCAACACTAGCAGGTAGGTCTGATTCAGTCTCCTGTGGGGTCACTGCTCCTTCCCGTGGGTTCCGATGCACACACTACTTTGTGTGTGCCCTCCAAGAGTGGAGTCTCTGTTTCCCCCAGTCCTGTTGAAGTCCTGCAATCAAATCCCCTAGGCTTCAAAGTCTGATTCTCTAGGAATTCCTCCTCCCATTGCCGGACCCCCAGGTTGGGAAGCCTGTCGTGGGGCTCAGAACCTTCACTCCAGTGGGTGGACTTCTGTGGTATAAGTGTTCTCCAGTTTGTGAGTCACCCACCCAGCAGTTATGGGATTTGATTTTATTGTGATTGCACCCCTCCTACCACCTCATTGTGGCTTCTCCTTTGTCTTTGGATGTGGGGTATCTTTTTTGGTGAGTTCCAGTGTCTTCCTGTTGATGATTGTTCAGCAGTTAGTTGTGATTCTGGTGCTCTTGCAAGAGGGAGTGAGTGTAATTTAAAAATCAGATAAGAACAAATGTTGGCAAAAATAGAAATGAGAACACTCGTACAAAGCTGATAGGAATATAAATGGTGCAGCACCTTGGAAGCACCTTGGAAAACTATCTGGCAGTTCCTTAAATGTATAAATATTGAGTTACTACATGACCCAGGAATTCCACTCCTAGGTATACACCCAAAAGGATAAAAACATATGTCTACAGAAAAACTTGTACACAGATGTTTATAGCAGCAGTATTTATAATATCTAAAAGGTAGAAACAGCCCAAATGTTCATCAACTGATGATTAGACCAACAAAAGTGGTACAGCCATGCAATGGAATATTATTTGGCCATGAAAAGGAATGGAGTACAAGGGACTTCCCTGGTGGTCCAGTGGTAAAGAATCTGCCTTCCAATGCAGGGTACGCAGGTTCAATCCCTGATTGGGGACCTAGGATCCCACATGCTGTGAGGCAACTAAGCCCACACACTGCAACTACTGAGCTCACGCACCTCAAGGAGAGAGCCCACGTGCCGCAAACTGCAGCACCCATGCACCCTGGAGCCTGCACAACACAATTAGAGAGGGAAAACCCGCATGCCACAACTAGAGAAAAGCCCGAGCGCAGCAACGAAAGATCCTGCATGCCAAGCACCGCAACGAAAGATCCTGCATGCCTCAACGACACGACGCAGCCAAAAAAAAAAAAAAAAGGAGTGGAGTACTGATACATGCTACCACATGGATGAAACTTAAAAACATTGTGCTAAGTGAAAGAGGCCAGTCCCAAGAGTCCACATATTGGTATGCAATGTTCAGAAAAGGCAAATCTATACAGACACAAGACATTAGTGGTTGGCTACAGCTGGGAGGGAGGCAGATGGGATGGTGGGAGCATAATAGCTAAAGGGCATATTTTTTTTTTTAAGTGATGAAAGTGTTCTAAAATTGATGGAGGTAATGGCTGCACAACTCTGTGAATATACTAAAAACCATTGTAGGGCTTCCCTGGTGGTGCAGCGGTTGAGAGTCTGCCTGTCAATGCAGGGGACACGAGTTCGAGCCCTGGTCTGGGAGGATCCCACATGCCGCGGAGCAACTGGGCCTGTGAGCCACAGCTACTGAGCCTGCGCATCTGGAGCCCGTGCTCCGCAACAAGAGAGGCCGCGACAGTGAGAGGCCCGTGCACCGCAATGAAGAGTGGCCCCCGCTCTCCGCAACTGGAGAAAGCCCTCGCACAGCAACGAAGACCCAACACAGCCAAAAAAAAAAAAATTAAAAACCATTGTATTGTACACTTTAAATAGGTGAACTGTATAATGAATTATAACTCAATACAGCTGTTATTTAGAAAACCACCCTTACTGAGAAAGATATATTAAAATCTACGATTGTAGGTGGTTTATTTTCCTTGTTGTTCTGCCAAAGTTTGCTGGATATATTTTGAGTCCATGCTATTAGGTGCATACAAATTTAAAACTAATGTCTGCTTGATGAAGTGAACCTTTTATAAGTACAAAGTGATTCTTTTTATCTTTAATACCGCTTTTTTGTTGCAGTGTTTGCAGTGTATTCATACTGGCTTTCTTTGTTATTTAAAAACAAAAAGCAGGGTTTCCCTGGTGGCGCAGTGGTTGAGAGTCTGCCTGCCAATGCAGGCGATGCGGGTTCGAGCCCTGGTCTGGGAAGATCCCACATGCTGCGGAGTGACTAGGCCCATGAGCCACAATTGCTGAGCCTGCGCGTCTGGAGCCTGTGCTCCGCAACAAGAGAGGCCGCGATAATGAGAGGCCCGCGCACCGCGATGAAGAGTGGCCCCCGCTTGCCGCAACTAGAGAAAGCCCTCGCACAGAAACGAAGACCCAACACAGCCATAAAAATAAATAAAAAATAAATTAAAACAAACAAACAAAAACCAAAAAGCAATGATAAACCTTTACATATATACATCTCTGTGCACAGAAGCAGGTATAGCCATACATTAAATACCTGAAGTACACTTGCTTGCTGGGTTAAAGACAGGTACAATTTAAATCTGACAGATGTCTCCAGGGTGTTCTCCAAAGAGGCTGCAGCAATCACATTCCCGGGCACCTCTCCCCCCGCCGCCGCCCAGGGTATCGGAGCGCTCCTTACACAGACAGCTTGAAATTTGAGTTTCTTTTGCTCTGTTATGAAGTGGTGAGTGAGCCTGCACTCAGGAATTGGACTAAAATTTTCCCACATGGTGACCAGTCCCCGGGCTGGAAGGAAGCGCCGCTGGGAGACCCACCTTGCTGATCTCCGTCAGGGACATGGTGATGCTGTAGAGCTGGCTCTTGCTGGTGCTGGCGATCAGCGTTTCCTCGGAGGGGCTGAAGCACATGCAGAGCACGTCCTGTTTGTCTGACTGACTCGGGTCATTGCTCTGTGGGTCCACAGGAATCTGCCCAAGACACAGGACAGCGGTCAGCAGTGCCCTCACATTGTCAGGGTGTCCTCGGGCTTTCAGATTCTCTCAGATACTGTAGCTTATAGACTCCTGACCATGCTTCCTGGATCCTCCTCAGATGTGGAGAAGGGAGGGCTTGAGGGGCCTCCGTTCCTGTGGGTTTCCTACTCACCTTTAAGTGATTAGTGGCTGAATAACAAGGCAGCGGCACAGGTGAAACTGATCCACCTGTACATCTCAGTTTGAGATCCCCCCTCGCAACCAGCGTTAGTCTAACCCCGACTCTCGCCCAGCTGTTGGGAGCCCAGTGTGGGCGCCCAGCTGCACCAGGTACACAGTGTGTGCTCCAGGGCAGTAGAGGGGAAGGTGGCAGCCCTTCTACCACATGGAGTGGGTGACAGGGCAGAGAGAAGAGAAGGGGTCACACAGCTCCTGCAGCGGTCTCAGGGGGCCAGGAGTTCCTAATGGACATTATGAGACTAGATTTCCTTTTCCCTGCTATTTCTCTCCTTCCACTAACAACGAAACTTATTGAAAGGCTGGTCTGCATGTACCATCTCCATTTCCCTACCACACACTCAGTTCTTAATTCCTTATAATGTGGCTTCCACTGCATCATTTACTGAAACTGTTCTCATAAACATCACCAAAGCCTGATGTCCCTGCTCAGCCCTCATCTTCTAGGCTTTTCTAGAGCCTGCAGCAGTGACCTTGGCACCTTCCTCCCTAGAAGGCCCTGGCCTCCTGTGCTGCCCTGACCCTGCCTGGAGTCCTGTCTTCCTATGTACCTCCTAACCCGTCCTCATGAAGTCTACTCTCCCTGCCTCGCCAGAACAGCAAGGGCTCTGGGAAGCCCTCCCTGACCACCCTGGGCTGAGTGGGCCCTGATGTTCCCTCAATGTGCCCACAGCACCCGGGGTTCCCTCTGCTGTCACACGCATCACACTGTGTAAAGTAGAATGGGAGCCCACAGACCGAGGACCGTGTCTGTCCCCACGTCTGTCTCCTGGTGCTTGGAGCAGGGCCTGACACATAGCAGGCGCTCAGTGATCGTTTGGTGTGGCCTCACGGCCCTCCCTCAGACAGTGAGGTCCCCGAGGGAAGCGCCCACGTCTGATTCACCCACCGCAGGCCACACCACAGAGCCTGGCCCGTGATAGCTGCACGACAGACGTTTGTTGACAGAATGAGTAAAGGACAACACCTTCTCAGTGCCCTGCTGAATTCTCATCCTGTCCCAGTCTTGAAATTAGGAAATGCCAAGTTTTGTCCTCAGTTCTCTTTTTGGCTCTATATTTTCTCTCTCAGTGATTTCACCTAATGTAAGGGTTCAGTGAAAACAATAGTAGTAAGGTAATTACAATAATAAATACTTAAAATAGTGAAAATAAAGCATTGACTACGTGCCAGATACAAGCCAAGCACTATGGGGGTGTGTGTGTGTGTGTGGTGGATATATTGATCTCACTCCCAAGGTCTAAACCACATATCCAACTGCTTCACTTTATCCTTGCCTCTGGTCAAATGTCAACATTCCTCAGCGAGGCCTCCCCAGGTCACTCTCTCTAGAACAGAAGCCCTTCTCGTTCCCTGTCCTTTCCTGGTTTTATTTTCGTCACAGAATTGATCTCATCCAACAATCTGTTCATATTTGCTTGTTTACTTGTTGACTGAGCTCTAAGGGCAAGTCTTAGTGTGGTTACTTCTCATCTGTATCCCAGCCCCGAGCATAGAGCCTGGCACATAGTAAACACTCAATAAATATTTGTTACATGAATAAGCACACAAAAGAATGACCTGCTTTATAGGCAAAGTAAACTCACAGTGGTCCCCCCGAGCCCCCACCCACCTTGCTCTCACCTCTAGTTTTCGTGCTGTGGCATCCTTTCCCAGCATCCAGCACAGAGCCTGGGCATTCTCCCTGAGAGCTCCTTATCTCTGGGCTCCCACATCTGCTCAGGGAACGTCCTACAGACTTAACCTTTGCAAAGGCTCTCTCTGCTTCCCACTGCTGTGATCCTAGACCTCACTGCGTTTTCGCTTCAGTAACAAAAAAGCCTCAGAACTGATTCCTAACGGTGGCAATAACTAGTATCATTTATCAAGCACAGGCACTGCATCAGTGATTACACAGATGTCGTTTAATCCTTTCGATAACCACAAGGGATAGGCTATTTCCTTAACAAAGAGACACAGGTTTGCTAGATTCAGCAACTCATGTGAAGTCACTCAGCCAGTAAACCTCAGAGTCAAGTGTGACTCATTCATTGTGTATTTAACCACTTCATATCCAATGCCCCCAAATCGCCTGCACCATGCAGCAACGGCAGATTACTTTTCTGAAGCATAATGCTTCTTCACTGAAAGCAGGATGCCTGCCCATTTACATACACATTCCACTAGCTGGCTTTGCCATCTTTCACCAGCCTTAGCTCCTCTCTTTCCCTTCAAGTGACTTCAGGTCCCTCCACTGGGCAACAGATGTCTCCCAAACACACCACCTGCTCCCTGTCAGTGGTGCCTTTGCTTAATTTGTTCCTTTCACCTGGAATTCCTGATCTGTTTCTTCCTGTCAAATGTTATCCATCCTCTACGACCCTTCCTCAAAGATTATCCTCAAACATCTTGAAGCCTTCATGGTTCTTCCCCAACAAGATAAGCTCTCTCTCCACAACAGTGTGTATCACTTATTCCCCAAATATCTACTGAATGCTTGCTGTGTACCAGGTAGTTTTCTTGACATTAAATATCAATATACATTATCGGAACACTGAACTTCAAAGAGAAAATAGAATTTGCCAAAGCTCTCTCCCAGGAGTCAGATCCGGATCTCCCTAATTCTATACCCCAATTCTGTCCAACCCATCTTAAAACTCCCCTCAGGACAAATGGCTCAGCCCTCAGCCCCTCTCCCCGCATCAGACGCCCTGTCAGTGCTCTGCTGCCAGAGAACAAATGCCAGTCGGACCCCAGTATTGCTTCTTCCTCCCCTCCTTACCCGGATTTCCCTGCTCTCACGGTAAAACTCCTTCTCTTCCATCTTCTCAAACAGTAGAACTCTCCCTGGCCCAGCAGAGCAGGCAAATCCCTTGGAATAGGCTGCGATGGCAGACACCTGGGGCAGGGACAGCTGGTGGTGGCTGCTGGCCATCACGACCTGCTCGTAGGAAGGGACTGGGGAGGTGATTGTCGGAAATTCGATCAGGCTGGAAAAGAAGACAGCATGTGAAGATAACAGAGACGATTCCAAGGAGATGAATCCTGCTAGGGATGAGAAAGAAGGGCTGTCCTTGGGTGTGGGAGAAACCAGCATGAGCCCCTTTCCCACGGCCCAAATGCTCCCCTTTGGCTGGGAATGCTACCCGAGCTCCATGGAAGATGGAAGGTTATGCATTTATGTGGAAACCTGTGTGGTCACTGTTTTCATTGTCATTATCATATTCATTTTGTTGTTTGGAAAAAAGTGGCTCAGAGGGGTTGTTTCCAAGATCGCAAAATTAATAAGGGGAAGAACTGAGACTTGTTTTTTTTTGTTTTGTTTTGTTTTGTTTTTGGCCATGCTGCAAGGCATGTAGGATCTTAGTTCCCTGACCAGGGATAGAACCTGTGCCCCCTGCAGTGGAAGCGTGGAGTCCTAACCACTAGACCACCAGGGAAGTCCCAAGAGCTGAGATTTGAATCCAGGTTTCCATTTCCTCCCTGCCTCCCTTCTCCTTCCTCCCTTCCTTCCATTGTTTCTCTTTCATTCATTCACACATGTTTTCATTCATTCATTCATTCATTCATTCATATAACATTTACTGGAGTTATGCTGTGTTAACAGCTCTGTGAAACAATGGTAAATAAGTTGACACAGTTCCTGCCCTGAGAAGCTGATGGTCTAGGGGGCACGTGATAAGGACTGTTAAGGGCAGCTGAGTAGGATGGGAGCATCCAGTCAGCAGCTAACAAGGGTTTTCTGAGGACAGTTACAGAGAAGGACCACCTATCTGAGATGAGCAGAGGCTGAGAGCTCCCAGCTGAGATGTGAAGGACAAAGAGGACTGTGTCAGGCATGTGTCTATGTCCAGGGGAGTGGGGTCGGGGTTGGGGCAGACCAAGCCCAGAAGCAGGAGAGTGCACGAAGCATGTGCGGTAGACAGAGGCAAGAGCTGATGCTGCAGATGTAAAGAAGGGTCCGAGCAGCAGGGATGTGTTCAGGAGTCTGAGGCTTTATTCTTGGAGCCCTGGACCCACTGAAGGATGGTGAACCCAGAAAACTGGAGGGCATATGGTCTTAAGGAAGTTCTCAACATAATCACGATAAAAAAGGAGACGTCATTGGCATGGAGGGTGGTGAAAATGGGTGAACCCAAAGTCACTGAGGAAGAGGCATCTACAGTGTGCCATTGTGGTTGAGGGCTCAGGCTCTGGGGTCAGACAGATCTGGGTTTGAATCCTGACCTGTCATTTAACAGTGCTGTGATACTGGGTGAGGCACTTAACCTCTTTCAGCCTCAGTTTCCTCATCTATAAAATGGGCATGATAATAATATATACTTTTTAAGGTAAGACTCAAATGAGGATATATATAAAGGGCTTAAGGCAGTGTCTAGAACACACAATGGTACTTTCCAATATGGGTGAGATACGACTGTTATTGGTTGCAGTAGAGGTAAAATTGACAGCTCTATCCTGACCCCCCACTTTAGCCCATATGCTTTGTCAGATTGACTGACAACATTTCCTTGCACTTCCTTGTTGGTCTGGTGCCTCCCACTGAATTGTAAGGTCCTATGGACCTGTGTCCCCAGCACCTGGCAAGATGCCTTGCACACTGCAAGGGTTTGGTGGACATTTATTTAATTGATTCAGTAAATCAGGCAGCCATTAGAAAACATATTTTTGAAAATCTGTGGTTTTGAAGACTAGTCATACTAAAACGTTTATAAAATGAGGTTAGGTATAAAAATAAAAAGAATTGTATCTAGGTTACAGTCATAACTTTCAAATTTGTGCTTGAATATGGAAGAACACTAGAAAGGCAGAGGGAAAATGAAAAGCATTGATTTTTAAGGTAGAGGGGATAGGAGTGATTTTTAAAGAATGCTGTTTTCGGTGTAATGCTATTACCACAATGAGTGTATTTTTCCAAGAGCTCCTGACCAGAGGGCGCCATTACCTCTTGGATTCCTGGATCACCCCCAGGTTTTTCGTCTCGCTGGTGGGCTCCCTGACCATGATACTTGTCTCCCAGCGTTGATCTCCAGACTCAAAGAGGAAGAGCCTGCCTGTGTCAGTGCCAACAACAATCTTGTCATCAGACACCCAGGTGTGGGCGAGATAGTTTTGGGGTTCTCCCCTCTGAAAATTAGTTTGCTTCAGGGTTCCCTCAGCAAAACGGAGAAGCTTAAACATCCCATTTCCAGTGACACAAATCTGAGTGTTATCCTGGGGATTGAAGCTCACCTGCAAAATGGGAAGGAATTAAAGAAAAAGATATATAAAACTAAACTTGATGGCATTATTTCCCATTTTACTAATTACGAGTTATCCCAGGTAGCTCATAGGATCCTTTAAACATCACTAAATCATATAATTTTAAGACCATACTTGACAAGAGGACAGATCTATATCCATTATATTTGTACAGCCCATGAGTCTTTAGCCTAGGAAACCTTCAAAAGTCATCTGACAAAGGCCAAAAAGCAAGATGAGCAGGTCTTGACAGTCACCAAACTCTGTGCCAACAAAATGGAATGAAGACTCAGCTGGAAGCATAAAATGAGGGTTTGGCAGGTTTATGTGCCCTCTTCAGGGAGAAGGAACCACATGTCAGGGACTAAACTTCCTTTATCTCTACCCTCATCCCAATGCGCAGTCATGGGCAGCCAACCTGTCACCTCCACTGGATGGTGAGCACCTGGTGGGGCTGTGGCTTTTTCATCTCTGTATCCCCAGTGCCGGGTTCAGAGCGGGCATCCAATGAATGTTTCCTGGATCTATTTGAGAGGAGGTGCTCCCTGCTCTGAATAGGATGCCATATCATGCCTTACTGTGACCTGGGTGAAATAATCTTTGGGCTCTACCTGCCTTTGCTCTGATTCCGTGATCACCAAGCAACCTTCTGACTACTAATTTCAATTTCATCTCCCAAGGACTCTTCTGTTACCAGGGAGGAAATACACTGGATAAATGCTGTGTGTTCTGCTTGTGACATGCTGGTTCACAAGCCAGACTCTGTGAGAATAACGGAGTCTGTGCCCGAGATGCTGACTAGCCAATATCTCTGAACGTGAACAGAACTGAGTGCTTGGACTTGGAAAACTGAGCACTAGATCCTAGACCAGGTTGACTGCTCCAAAAAAAGCCTCCTTGGGCCCCGACCAGCCCCCCGACACATCCTCTTCATTCTGCCCTCAAACCACGATAGAAACTTCTGCTCCCCACGTAAGTGCGATTTCATGGACAGCTTCCTAAAGACCTACCACTTCACACCACCTTCCTGAAGTCTTCCCACTGCCCCGCAATGCTGCCCGGAAGAGGCCAGGACCAGGGAGAGACAGTAAATTTGATCAACCCGCCTCTGGGCTTGACCTGGGACCAGAAAGCAGTTCTGGGCCAAAGTGAAGAACACAGCCCAGGGAGTCAGGGAGTCCTGGCCCTGCTAAGTTCTTGGAGCCTCAGTTACTTCATCTTTAAAACAGAGACAGTAATTATGCATACCTTATATGGTGTTGTGAGGCAAACTTTAAAATGCATTTTAAGAAATTAGCACTATTCCTGACACAAAGAAAGCATTCAGTGAGGGACAGCTTGTACTATTTTTTAATAATTTGCACCATACTTGTCATGCTGGGTGGTACCTGGTAGACAGCATTGTTCTGAGTATCAGTTCTAACAATGGCCATTACTTTCTGTTTTTCCCACAGCCAATAGACAAGGTTTGACTCTGGAGGTGACGTCTGGGTCAAGAGGTATTTGGAGTCTGGAGAAAAAGCCATGCAAATGAACTTCTGAACTGGGAAGTCAAAATTATTAAGGACTTTGCGCTTTCGGCAAGGGACGGCTGACAGCTCATAAATGGTGATGACGGGTTTTTCTTGCACAGTCTCGGAGATAGCGAGGTATCGCCGATTGGGACTGATGGACAAGGCCAACATGCCCTGACTCTTGTCTGAGCCTGCAAACAAAGGAGAGGAGCTGGTGAGGGGAGATCATGCATTCACCAAGATTCAGCATGAACCAGGCACCGTGGTGGGCACTGCCGAGGCAACAGGAGAAAAGTGCAGACACAGGTTAATTGTCAATCCCTGTGTCCCTCGGGGCAACTGTGTCTGGGCTATTATGAAAATAACTAGGATGGGCACCTCACTGAGGCCGTGGTGGGAGAAGTCAGGGAAGGATTCCTGAAGGAAGATGAAGTGTGGTGGGGGGGTGGGGCACGTCAGGGAGGGCAAAGGTGTGGATGTGAGAAAGGGTATAGACGGAGGGGGAACTGCACATGGTGGGAGATGGCTGAGCATCCCCTGTGAGCCAGGGGTGACCAAAGATGGGTCTGGAGCATGCAGTAGGGTCAGATCAGAGGCCTTTATGCCCTGAGCAGTCAGCACTCAATACTCTTCCTCCACTTTCCAGGCTGGGATGTTAACCACTGGATTCCTCAGCCTCCCCTGCAGTTAAGTGATCTATGTGACATTCTGGCTGAGAGACAGATGCAGAGGTCTGCTGAATGGGCTTTATGGTAAAGCCCGTGCTTCCTTCAAAACCAGGAGGTTTCTCTCCATTTTTCAAGAATAAAGAGGCGATATCTGGTGGTCGAGCACTCTTCTTGTCCATGAGGTAACAAGTGTGAGAATGAAGGCCATGGGCCTCTAGAGAGCAGAGCCTGATGTAAAGATTAAACTGCAAATGCTTTATTTGGGTAATGTAATCAGGTCTGCTTTATAATTTTCATGGGCCCTAGGCACTTCTGCTTTCATGGGCCCCTTCCTCCATTAAAATATGGTAAAAATTATACTTTATGACTCATTGCTTTAAAGAAGAATATAATCCATGCTGGATTCACTAGTATTATATTCATTTGTTCCTGATTTTAAAATAAATTAAAATTAAAATTTTTCTTGGGTCCCTAAAAGCATCACGGGCCCCAGGCTGTGCATCACAGTAATTTGGCCTGATACAAGCCCCGGGCGGGGCGGGTGAGAGAGGCAGGGGAAGCTGTGTTAGAAAGTGACACGATGGACTCCATGCTGCTGCGTCACACAAGCCGCAGCAAGTTGGACCAGCCCGTGGGCTTCTCTGGAAGGGCTGCAGGGAGTACCTGCACCTCTGAGAAGAACCCAGGGTTTGGGTCACTGAGAGCCTTGCATGAGAGTTTGGACTTTACCAGGGAGGCCAATGGGAAGGCCCTGGGAAATTTTAGGAAGGTCCGATGTGTGCTGTAGAAAGACCCCTCTGGCAACTTTATGGAAGACAATCCTGGAGGGAAGGAAACTTCAGCAGGTTATTTCAAAAACCGGGACACATGGCAGCAATGAGCAACAGGAAGGCAGTAGGGGTGATGGGAACAGGAGGTTAGAGAAATGCTAAGGGGTAAAACCAGGAAGACTCAGTGAAGGTGGGGTGAGGGGCTGATGGAGAGAGAGGAGCAATGAATGACATTTAGGTTTCTGGTTCGGTGATGGGAGTGGTGGTGACAACTGGGATGGAACACAGGCTAAAGGAGCTAGGGGCCATGGTGAAGGTCACGTCCACTGTTTTTCACTGAAAATAGTCCATGCAAATATTTCTGATTTAATCATGCTTATTTGCTTCCAGTTTTTTATGATTTCATTTTTTTTTTTTTTGCACTGAAGTCTTTAATCCATCTCAGGTTCATGATGATTCCCCTTTCCCAAATATCAATACCTAACTGGTTATCCCAGCACTAATTACTAATGCTACCTTTATGTTGTATTAAATTCATTTATCCATTGTATTCATTTATGTGTGTATTACTGGGTTCTGGGATATTTATACGAGGACTAGCTTATTTTTGTAATCATATCCTTATCATGTGTTTGGATAGCTGGCAAAGTAGGCTCTTAAGGAAAGAGGGAGAAAAAAGGAAAGGATAAATTCCATTCTGGATATATTGTGTGTGAGGTACATACTGTAGAACGTTCAGGTAAAGAGGTCTAGCAGGCAGCTGGATATGATGAAAGCTGAGGGAGATGTTTGGACTGAAATACAGATTTGAGACAAAAGTCAAGGGGCTATAAGATATTGATGAAAGAAATAAAAGATGACACAAACAGATGGAGAGACATACTATGTTCTTGGATTGAAAGAATCAATATTGTGAAAATGACTATACTACCCAAAGGAATCTACAGATTCAATGCAATCCCTATCAAATTACCAATGGCATTTTTCACAGAATTAGAACAAAAAATTTTTACAATTTGTATGGAGACACAAAAGACCACAAATAGCCAAAGCAATCTTGAGAAAGAAAAACGGAGCTGGAGGAATCAGGCTCCCTGACTTCAGACTATACTACAAAGCTACAGTCACCAAAACAGTATGGTACTGGCACAAAAACAGAAATATAGATCAATGGAACAGGATAGAAAGTCCAGAGATAAACCCATGCACCTGTGGTCACCTAATCTATGACAAAGGAGGCAAGAATATACAGTGGAGAAAAGACGGGCTCTTCAATAAGTGGTGCTGGGAAAACTGGACAGTTACATGTAAAAGAATGAAATTAGAACACACCCTAACACCATACACAAAAATAAACTCAAAATGGACTAAAGACCTAAATGTAAGGCTGGATACTAAAAAACTTTTAGAGGAAAACATAGGGAGAACACTTCTGACATAAATTGCAACAAAATCTTTTTCAATCCACCTCCTAGAATAATGAAAATAAAAACAAAAATAAACAAATGGGACCTAACTAAACCTAAAAGCTTTTGCACAGCAAAGGAAACCATAAACAAGACCAAAAGACAACCCTCAGAATGGGAGAAAATATTTGCAAATGAAACAACCAACAAGGGATTAATCTCCAAAATATATAAACAGCTCATTCAGCTCAATATCAAAAAAACAAACAACCCAATCAAAAAATGGGCAGAAGTTCTAAATGGACATTTCTCCAAAGACATACAGATGGCCAAGAGGCACATGAAAAGCTGCTCAACATCACTAATTATTAGAGAAATGCAAATCAAAACTACAATGAGGTATCACCTCACACCAGTCAGAACGGCCATCATCAAAAAATCTGCAAACAATAAATGCTGGAGAGGGTGTGGAGAAAAGGGAACCCTCTTGCACTGTTGGTGGGAATGTAAATTGATACAGCCACTATGGAGAACAGTATGGAGGTTCCTTAAAAAACTAAAAATAGAACTACCATATGACCCAGCAATCCCATTACTGGGCATATACCCTGAGAAAACCATAATTCAAAAAGAGTCAACTACCACAGTGTTCATTGCAGCTTTATTTACAGTAGCCAGGACATGGAAGTCACCTAAGTGTCCATCGACAGATGAATGGATAAAGAAGATGTGGTGCATATATACAATGGAATATTACTCAGCCATAAAAAGAAATGAAATTGAGTTATTTGTAGTGAGGTGGATGGACCTAGAGTCTGTCATACAGAGTGAAGTAAGTCAGAAAGAGAAAAACAAATACCGTATGCTAACACATATATATGGAATCTAAAAAAAAAAAAAAAAGGTTCTGAAGAACTGAAGAAGAGCAGGACAAGAATAAAGACGCAGACGTAGAGAATGGACTTGAGGACACAGGGAGGTAGAAGGGTAAGCTGGGACAAAGTGAGAGAGTGGCATGGACATACATACACTACCAAATGTGAAATAGATAGCTAGTGGGAAGCAGCCGCATAGCACAGGGAGATCAGCTCGGTGCTTTGTGACCACCTAGAGGGGTGGGATAGGGAGGGCGGGAGGGAGACGCAAGAGGCAGGAGATATGGGGGTATATGTATACATATAGCTGATTCACTTTGTTATACAGCAGAAACTAACACAACATTGTAAAGCAATTATACCCCAATAAAGATTTTAAAAAAAAATCTGCAAACAATAAATGCTGGAGAGGGTGTGGAGAAAAGGGAACCCTCCTACACTGTTGGTGGGAATGCAAACTGGTACAGCCAGTATGGAGAACAGTATGGAGGTTCCTTAAAAAACTGAAAATAGAGTTACCATATGATCCAGCAATCCCACCCTGGGCATATATCTGGAGAAAACCATAACTGGAAAAGATATATGCACCTCAATATTCACTGTAACACTATCACAATAGCCAAGACATGGAAGTAACCTAAATGTCCATAGATAGAGGAATGGATAAAGAAGACGTGGCACATATATACAATGGAATATTACTCATCCATAAAAAAAGAACAAAATAATGTCATTTGCTGCAACATGGATGGACCTAGAGATTCTCATACTGAATGAAATAAGCCAGATAGAGAAAGATAAATATATGATATCGCTTATATGTGGAATCTAAAAAAAGGCTACAAATGAACTTATCTATAAAACTGAAATAGAGTTACAGATATAGAAAATAAACTTATGGTTACTGAAGGGTAAGGCGGGGGGAGGGATCATTTGGAAGACTGGGATTTATACATACATACCACTATACATAAAATAGATAACTAATAAGGACCTACTGTATAGCACAGGGAACTCCACTCAGTACTCTGTAATGGCCTATATGGGAAAAGAATCAAAACAAGAGTGGATATATGTATTTGTATAACAGATTCACTTTGCTGTACACCTGAAACTAACACAACATTGTAAATCAATTATACCCCAGTAAAAATTTAAAAAAAGAAAAAAAGAAAGGAAGATGGAGAAACAAGAAGGAACAGTTAACAAAAAGTTGGTATACAAACAAACACTGTATAAAACAATAAAAGAAATATTTACCTTTGGCCTTTAGAAAAAATTTTTTAAAAAAGTCACGGTGGGGAGTTGAAAGTGTGCACGTAGATGAGATTGTCTAGAGGACGGAAAGGGCAACAGTTCACTCCCTCCTCTGCGCTTTTGTACCAGGGCTGTACCTGGCCTAGCAGGTGTGCTGCTCATTTACATAGTCCCGCTCATTTGAATACATACCTGTCCCCACTACAATACTGAGAGCTCCTGGTCTGGCTTTCTTGCTTATTCATTCTTCCAATCACCAGCGCCTGCCACCAATATATGCTGACTGACTGCAGAGTCTGTAAATGCTTTTGCATTGTTTTAACCCAGTCAGTGACTGATTCCTCCTTGAAATATGTTCACCTCTTGCATGGATTTCCTCTTATCTTTCTGGCTACTCCTCCAAAGACTCTTTTGCAGGTTGTTCCTCATTTCCCTGGCACTATATGTAGGAGGGCCCCAGAGCCCAATCTTTCACCTTCTCTTTCATAAACATATTCACTCCCTGGGGGATCAAATCCATTCTAAGGACCTAATATTTCACCTCCATGCTGATGACCCTCAAATTTCTATCACCAGCCTGGACCTCTCTCTCTCTTGAACCCGGACCTGACATCAAAGGGCTTGCTTAGGATTCCATTTGCATATTTAGCAGGCATCTCAGTCTTCCCATGTCAAAAACTAACCTCCTGATACGCTCCACAAAGCCTGCTCATTCTGAAGTCTTTCCTGCTTCAGTTAGCAGCAACTCCATCCTTCTGGTTGCTCAGGCCAAAACCCTTGCTTTTTCCTTTTCTCTTCCACCTACATCAGGTCTATGAGGAAACCTGTCACCTTCACCTTCAAAACACAGCCAGGCTTTGATCTCTTTTCACCACCCTATTGCCTGCCACCTGCTGCGAGCCACCATGTTCTCTCACCTGGATTATATTAATAGCAATAGTCTCTCAGCTGCTTCCTCCCTTGCCCCTCCTTAAATCTATTCTCTGTACAGTAGCCAGAAGGAACCTGTTGAAACATAAGTCAGATCATGTCACTCTGCTCAGAATCCCCCCTCCCGCTGGCTTCTCACATCACTCAGAGTAGGAGCCCTTGACCTCAAGGCCCATGTGACGTTGCTCCCATTACTCTGCCTCACTTCTCACTCCTCCTCCATTTACTCCACTCCAGCCACACTGGCTTCCTTGCTATTCCCCTAACACACTCAGCACCCTCCTAACCCAGAGCCTAAAAGGTGAGAGGCAAATGTATAGAGCACCGAAGAGATAATACAGAATAAGCTTGGGGTAAGGGATGATTCCTTAACAAGACACAAAAAGGAAAAGGTTGACACGTTTGACTTCATTAAAACTAAGAATTTCTGTCCATCAGGATACCATAAGGAGGAAGAAAACACAAGCTCCAAACTGGGAGAAATTATTTGTTATATATATATATCTGACAGAGGGTTAACATACAGAAAATATAAAGTGTGCCCATAAATCAGTAAGAAAATTACCCCCAAAAAACACAGAACCTGGATAAAAGACTTAAGACATTTCACAGAATGAGTAGCCTCTTAACCGTGTGAAAAGTTTTTCATCCTCATTAGTACTAGATAAATGCACATTAAAACCACAATAAGATACCCTTTCTCAAGCATCAGATGAGCAAAAATTAGAAAGTAGAAACTAGAAAGATAGCAAAGGGGGGTGAGGTTGTGGAGGAATGGCAGTGTGAATTGGTACTGCCACATTACCCAGTAATTTTAGTCCTGGTGTGTGCCCTGGAGAATCTCTGCACAAGTGGATGAGTACACATGTGCAAGAATGTTTATAGTGGCATCATTTGAAATAGCAAAAAAAAGTTCATTCCCAAATGTCCATCAACACTAGAATGGATAAATATACTTGAGAATTAGAGTCCTATGAGTAATAAAATGAATTCAGTTAATATGTATCAAGATGCATGAATCTCAAAAGTATGTCGTTGAAAAAAAGAAGCAAGTCACAGAATACATACACTATGGTTACATTTATATAAAGCTGGTGAAGAGCACAAACAAAAAGGATATCTTACATAAGGCCACACAGATAGACATGTGGTAAAATTACGTAGAGAAATAAGGGAATAATTACAAAGTCCAGAATGGAGTGAGAGTCTGCATGCGTGAGAAGAATGAAGTCAGGGAGAAACACTGGAACTGGTAATGTTCTATTTGCTCTCCTGTTGGTGGGTTCACAGATCTTCATTTTATTATAGTTCTTTAAATATTACGTATATGTAGTGTACAGTCTTTTGTATGCAAGTCACAATAAAACAAGTTGAGTGCAAAAAAGAGTGGAAAAAGAGAGTAGGTGGTTAAGCTGTGGAAATCATGTATATTATTAGCAGCACCAATGCGAACAAAACCAAATGTTACAGTATACAAACGGTTATGTGTGACTTGGGCTGAAATCTCCAGTGTCTTCACCATACATGGGTTCAAAAGGTGTTGTCATGAAAGTGGTGTACTCTGGAAAACTGTTAGAAAACTCAAAAAGTGGCCCTGGTGACGACAAAGACAATGATATTGAAGATGCATGAAACTCTTTAAAAGAATTTTTTTCATTAAATCACAGTGAAAAAAAGTACTTTTAAATTAACATGATTTTACATGTGATTTTAACTATGTATGTGTGATTCATTAATCTATACATTAAATAAGGCAAGACATGTATTTCTTCTACATTTATAAAACTATATATATATTCAAGTTGGCCAAAAAAGTTTCCTTTCAATCGTCGTGTCGGTATTATGGGGTTATATTTGGCATACACGGTTATGTATGTGTCAGATTGGAAAGAGATTTACCTGGAATGAATTTTTGCCACTTCTGATCCACATTGTACTTCACACAGTGATTTCCTGAAGGAAATATAATGATCTGTTCATCGAAGAAGAACACATTGTTGGACACGTGGGATCGAAGACCAAAAACATGCAGCGACTGAGCTACCACAGTGGACATGGTCCCAGTAAGGAGTTTCGCTAAAGATGCAGCGCAGCTGGTGAGAGTGGAGAAGCGCGTCACCCCGCCCACACTACCGTCCCCGCCCCCGTGACACGCCCCTAGATCCTCCCCTGGACTCCTCCTCCGCCCCCTCCCCGCAGCAACCTTCTCTCGCGCCCCCGACCCCGCTCCTGCGTCTCCTCTTTCCTTTGGCCTTCGTGGCTTCCTGCTCCTCCGGATGACCCCGAGGGACCCTTCCCACCTGTCGCTTCTGCTCTCTGGATCACCAGAGCACGCGTGTATCCAGGGTACTACACCTACGAATCCCAAGCAACGCGGCACTCACAGACGCCGGAGCGGTTCCTATAGCAACGGGAAACCGGAAGTGTGTCAGCAACCGGAAGCGGAACTCCGATCAGAAAGTTCAGCTGCATCTGGGCTCTGTCGGGAGCTGGTGCGGTTCGAGTCCACGTGGAGCCGCGGGCGGGAGGGCAGGGGGCTGAAAGCGGGCGGCGGCGGCGACGAGGGGAGCCCTTTTCCAGGCGCGGGGGCCTCGGGCTCCTTCGCTTCCTCCGGCGGGTGTGGACGTGCGTGTTGCGAGATGGACACTCCCCCGCTCTCAGGTTCGGACTCGGATTCTGACGACTCCCTTGTCACAGACAAAGAGGTAGGTGTCATCCGAGCTCGTGGGGCTGCGCGCGGGAGACGGGTCCTCACTCCCCGGTACTGACCGCCGATCGTGCCCTGTAGTTGCAGGAGGCGTTTTCCCGAGGGCTTCTGAAGCCAGGCCTCAACGTGGTGCTAGAGGGGCCGAAGAAGGCCGTGAACGACGTGGTGAGCTCGGGCGCCCGGTTGGAGGGTGCTAGACTTGGGATGCGCGCGACGCACCGTTGTGCTCGGGAGGCTGCGTTCTAGTCCCAGGAAAGACACAACCTGCGTATTGCCAAGAGGTTCAACTACCTGTCGGGGTCTTGGGGGTTAGCTCTTCGTCCACTGGCCTATTACTGTCTTGTGAGCTTAGTGTCTGAATTTCCTAGAATGGCCTGAAGCAGTGTTTGGCTGAATTCAAGCGGGATCTGGAATGGGTTGAAAGGCTTGATGTGACCCTGGGTCCGGTACCGGGAATCCATGGACCTCAGGCAACATCTCAGAACAAGGATCAGAAAGCTGTTGATCCAGAAGATGACTTTCAGCGTGAGATGAACTTGTATGTATGTTTTCAGATGTGGCAGAGGTTGTGGGTTCCTGTGCTGGAGAGGGGGAAGCCGCGGGCCTGTACTCAGAGGTGTCGTAAGCCGGGGTGTAGGGAGGAAGGCTTCTTTGGACTGAAGAGCTAGGAGATTCTCCCTGGTTGAGAGAAGAGCCCCTTTGTCCAGCAATCACAATTTAAAGTCCAGTTTATTTTCAAATACTCAGTTTTAAAGTTTGTGTGTGTGTGTGTGTGCAGTTAATTATTAGAACAAAACTTTGCTTATGGAAGGTCCTCATATGGGCTTTTCTTAGTGACCAAATAAGAATGTGTAATTGGCATTTGTTTGTAAGTTAATGGGCACTTCTAAAGTGGCCATTCTCTTAAACTACTAATTTATTTTTAGCAATACTCTCCACTCCTTTTAAAAAGAGTGTACATCTCAATTTCTCCCATTAAGTTAATGAGGTTTTATTACTGTTTTTGTTTGTGTGTGTGTTCTTGCTGGTGGAGGTCAGATGTTGAGAGTCCTTCTGACCTTGGATGCCTCATGAGAGGCAGTGAAAAGGATGTAAGGCCTCTCTCCCTTAGCTTATTTTACACTTTTGTCCTACATCCTCAGCTACTCTCAGGCCCAGGCAGCAGTGCTTGCAGTATTGCCCCGCCTGCGTCAGCTCAAAGTCCCTACCAAGCGGCCCACGGATTATTTTGCAGAGATGGCCAAGTCTGATCAGCAGATGCAGAAGGTGAGAAACAGAAATGGTTTTCTCCGGATAGCTGAGGCGTTGTACTTAAGTGTATTCAGCTGGCTTGTCTCCTTTAACATTTAAACAAACATAGGCATAAGCCCACTGATAGGGAATGGGTTGTCAGTGGACAATTATTATCTCAGTTATCTACATCAGATTCATGCCAATCACCACCAGTTGGATAAATGTAGGGATGACCTTTTCCTAATTTAAACAGTTAAGGGGAGGAAAGTACTGTAAGAAGTTTGGTCCCTGAAGTAAAGATGGCATTTATGCATTTCCTAACTGGCTTGGTCATGGCATGATGTGTGGAAAAGACAATAGTTCTTTTCTGCCAATGCCTGGGGGCAGCACTATAACTTGTAGACAGTTACCTTTCTCTGGGCCTCGGTTTTCCTCTTCTGTAAAATGAAGGATTAATATATGGCTCAGATTTGATATAATTTAGAGTTAGGTAGAACTTGGTCCTCATTCAACTTTGGGAGGCAGAGAATTACCAACATCTAATCCAAGATATACCTAAGTAGTTCCCTTGGGTCTCAAGCTGGATTTTCTTGTCTCAGTGGTACTCAGGGAAGCTAATCTAGAGACCAGCCCAGACCCATCTCTGCACATTCAAACTGACAACTGTTCATCCTTTAACTGAAATGTGTATGTTTAATGCAAGCTGCTAGGTACCTGATATCTGTCTGAGCTTTTATTGTGTATGTGGTGTATTGGAGAAGGGGGCTGAAGCTGCAGACTGGTTTAACCACAGTCTGCCGACAGTAGGGATGGAGAGAAGTTAGTCTTCTCTCCTGGTACAACGCCATTTTGCGTAATGGATCAAACAACACACTGGGAGGAGGGAGGTCGCTTTGATGTTCTGGCTCCAAGGCTGAGACTTTTGGTGTCTTGGACAAAGTGGTCAGCCTTTGGGCCTTATTGTCCTTGTGTGTAAAACACAGGGCTTGAAGTAGATGATTCACAAGGTTCCTTGGAGCCCCGTAGTTTGCAGAGCTGGGAATAACTGCTCCCTGCTGCAGTGCACCCTAAGTAAGCAGCAGTCATCCCATTTTCAAATAACATAAGCTGATAATATTTTGTGTTTTAGATTCGACAGAAGCTGCAGGCTAAACAGGCCGCCATGGAGAAGTCGGAAAAGGCTAAGCAGCTTCGAGCACTTAGGAAATACGGAAAGAAGGTGGGAAGGAAAATGAGCGGGGATGGGATGGTGCCAAGTGTGTTTGTCAGTAGATTGCTTGGTCTGAGTTGGTTCCGTGCCCCGTGTGTGTTCCATCGTGTGTTTACTGTTTCACAGTGGCGACGGTGCTAGTGTCCACGAGCACAGTCCTTCCTGGACACCTGTGTGTAGCCAGAGGTAATGTGGTCACTACCGGCAAGTCATGCGCCTCTCTGAGCTGCAGTTTGCACACCTGTACAGCAGAGAATTGGGTCCAGATCAATGGTTTCCAAACGTGACCTCACAGCACAGTCAACTGGGGAAACTTCAAAACAGATTTCTGGGCTTCGGGAACTCTGGGAATCTGTATGTTTTCATCCCTTGCCCCTAAAGCTTCTCAGATGTTTCCAATACACATCCTGGTTTGAGAATCACTGGCCTAGATGATTGTAAAGTCCTTGAAGGAATCAATCATATTATTGATTGTTATCCAATCAGAAAAAACGGCACCAGTATGTTTGAACTGTGACTGAGTTCTAATGTAAAACCAGAAGGCATACCATGAAACTTTTCTTGATTTCCTTATTTATTTCATGGTTACCTAAAAAGGAAGATGACAGGAACTAAACTTAGGGTTGTGGGAAGAAAATGACCGTGAAGAGAGTCAGCATGGGTGTTAAGACTTTGTTAACATTTTGGACATAAACACTTGTGATGTGGGTGCACAGTTGCAGTTATTTCACTGACGGATCCTCAGCAGGGTATGAGCAGATTAGCATCCTGGGCTCTGCACCAGGGCAGCTGTGGATCTATTGGATGGATGTGGTTGGTGGTTGAGATCAACTCAAAGACTTGGGCAATTGGCTTAACATAACCTAGATTATCAAAGGAAAGAATAACTTAGTCGGGCCCATTAGCCCCTTGTTTCTAATATGAGGAAACCTCAGGGCTGTGTTTCTCAGTGGGGGACAGTTTTGCTTACCAGGGAACATTTGGCAGTGCTGGAGACATTTTTGGTCGTCACGTGCTGGTGGGGAGCGTCCTGTTGGCAGCTAGTGGGTAGAGGGCAGGGAGGCTGCTGAACACCCTGCGGTGCCCAGGACAGGCCGTGCTCCCACACACAGAGTGATCCTGCCCAAGCTGTCATGGTGTTGAGATGGAGGAGTGCTGCCTTAGAGTTTAATCATCTCTTTTTGCCCTTAAAGCTTTTTTTCTTTGTTTTTCGGGGAGATTGTTTTCTCTGTTGGTACTTTCATGCCTAGCAACAGTAGGTTAGATATTTAATCTGCCCAAATATAATTAGTGGGAGAATTGGATGTAGACATAAACATGATTTGTGCAGTTTTGTAGGCAGGTTGTGTCATGGGGTAAGGGTGCAGACTGCCTGCGTGTGAATCTCAGCTCCGCACTTTCTCATGTGTGACTCAGTCAAGTTGTGTAACCTCTCTGTGCTTCAGTTTCGGGGTCATAAGAATTTCTACTTCCTTGGGTGGTTGAGACGAGAAATGGAGAATATCCTTAGAGCCTTAGTGTAGTTGTGGCACATGGTCAGTGTTCAGCGGTGGTGGTAATGTCACAGCGTGGTTACTGAGAGAATGTAGACACTTGCAGTGCCGGCTTGGAATGGGTTTAACAGTCCTGTGTCCACGTCCAGGTGCAAACAGAAGTTCTTCAGAAGCGGCAGCGGGAGAAAGCACACATGATGAGTGCCATTAAGAAATATCAGAAAGGTGAGTATATTCTCTCCTAAGGCTGCAGGGGAGCAGGGGTACCTGCTAATTCTAACAAACACATAGTGCTCTAGAGGCTTGATTGATTTGGAACTATTGGACCTAAGGTTTGGGAATGGTGTGGGGAGCAAGATGGGCCTCTTAATACCAGTTCCATAAGTAACATCCTTCTTTTGAAGCTTAATCTTTTCTTAAAATACGATGGCGCTGATCAAAGTACTTCTTCACTCCCAGGCTTCTCTGATAAACTGGACTTCCTTGAGGGAGATCAGAAGCCTGTCGCACGGAGCACGAAAGGAGGAGCCAAAGGCCAGCAGATGAAGAAGGGGTATGGGTGCTGGGTTCTGTCTTGGTGGTGGTGCACGCAGGGCCACAGTTCATGGTGTGACCTCAGTGCAGAGAGTGTGGCCACAGCTACAGGCCGTGTGATGGGCCCGTTCAGCCACATCAGTCTTTGAAGTCTAAAATGAGGCGATTTCAGGATTTGGCACATTTTGAGCGAACGCTCGGTAGAAGTTGATTCCTCATGTGTGATGGTTAAGTGTGCAGACCTAAGGTTCCCATCTGGACTCCGCCACTCATTTGGAGGGTAGCTTTGAGCAGGTTATGGCACCTTTCTAAATGTTAATTTCCTTATCTATGAAAATGAGAAAATTGTAAGTGCCTGTTAATATTAGGAAGATTTGAAGGGGATAATGTTGGATATTATTATTGGTTCTTTTCGTTTACCTTTATGCATTTCTGGACACCCGTCCTGGGGGAAATGGTCATTTCTGTATAATATAGTACATGCTATGATAGAGGCATTAGATAGAGTAGTCTGGAAGCACATGGAAGCACATTTTAGAAATATGTGACATGGTCCAGAGGTCAGGGTCAGGTGATGACTTCCTGGAGGAGGGTCTACCTGAGCTTAGTCTGAAGCATGAGTAGGAAGGAATTAACCAGGAGAACAGGAGAGACACGGGGTTTCGGGAAGAAAGAAGAGCACTAATGAGCAAAAGCATAGAGATGACAGCAGCCAGCATTTGGTATCACAGGGATACAGTGTGGGCAAGGAGTGGCGTGGTGTAGCTGGGGGGACCTGGGCTGAGTACAGGGCAGTGTTTGTTGGCCTTGTGAGGAGCCTGGGCTGTATCCAGCAGTCAGTGGGGAGCCGCTGATGGGCTTTATTCAAAATAGCGAGCAGGTCATGTTCATGTTTTAAATATTTCAGTGTTGCTTGTGTAAGTGAGGGAGGCGGGGACTGTTACAGAAGTCCAGAGAACAAGGATAATGACCTAGAAGTGTTAACGGGGGTAGAGAAGAGAAAATGGGTTGAAGAAATATTCAAGAGGTTAAATTAGCAGGTCTCAGTAACTGAGCTGGGTGTAGAGAACGAAAGAAGGAAGAATCAAGGCCCACTCCAGGTTCTTAGTGTGGGTGCCTGAGTAGATGGTAGGACCACCAGCCTCAAGTTAGGACATAGATACAGGAGCTGAAACCAGTCTAGAACGGAGGTGACCTGTGACTTTGGATATGGTGAATTGAGATTCCTGTGGGATGACCAGTTTTAAAATGTATTACACCTGAATGTTAACTGCATTTAATATCCTTGAGAGGAATTGAAACAACTGAGGATGATTTAGCAAGATTTAGTTTAAATAGAAAGGTTTCTGAAGATAAGTGGTAAGCCACATGATATATCTGGGTCTTTTCCTGATTCTTGCTCTGTTTTCCTGCTTTGGTGGTTAAGACTGTAAATAGATGAGCTTGCCTGGGGAGTTTGTAGAGTAGAAATGTAGGGCCAAGGATGAGATTCTAGGTACAGTAGTACCTGTACAGATAGGAAACTGAGGGTATTGTTGGGTCATTACATTCATCAGGATTTGCAGTGCTGAGGGTAACGTGTAAGACCGCTTTTTTCCAGGCCCAGTGCCAAGCGACGCTATAAAAACCAGAAGTTTGGTTATGGTGGGAAGAAGAAAGGCTCCAAGTGGAACACTCGTGAGAGCTATGATGATGTATCCAGCTTCCGGGCCAAGACAGCTCATGGCAAGGGCCTCAAGAGGCCTGGAAAGAAAGGATCAAATGTAAGTGAGCCGGGGGCGCAGGTGAGGGGCCAGAGCAGCTTCCTCTCCCACCCCGCCCCTCCCCGTTGCCTTACTTTCCCTGTATCCTGACCCTGGGGCAGAAGGCCAACTGCCGTGTGAATACATGTGGTGCTTCCTTTTCTGCAGAAGAGACCCGGAAAACGGACAAGAGAGAAAATGAAGAGCAGAACACGCTAAATAAGCAGCATCTTTGTAAACAAAGACCAAGAAAAAGGGATGGAGACTTGGGATTTCACAGTGCAGTTGGATCCCTTCTGTTGGTTTCCTTTTGTAAAAATTCTTTCAATAAACTAAAGAAAAATTTTCAGAGAAATATATATTCTTGGTTAAAAACTCAGGACTAAAAGATTTAGAAGTTACTTTTTACATATTAAATAATACTGCCATTTATTGGTAATAAATAAATGAGCCCTGTGGAAGTTAAAAGCATGGATTCTGGGGCCAGACTGCTCGGTTTGACACCTGGCTCTGCTGCATACTTGCTGCTTGACCTTGGGCAAGTTAATTTTTCTGTGCTTTGTCATCTCCATGTAGACATGATAATAGTATCTACCTAAGAGGGTTCTTGTCAGCGTTGAGTTAATATGTGTAAAATGCTTAGGACACTGCCTGCCGTATGAGAGTGTATACCTGTGTAGGATTATTTTGCTGGGTGGGGTGGCTCTCCCTAATGTCTGTTGAGCCATGGTGGTGCATATTTGAAGCTTCTCCATTGCTGACTGGGAGCTGTGCAGAGGTTGGATGTGGTGAGTGGGCCATGTTACGTGTTGGGCTTTCCTGTGTCTTGAAAGGTGGGAAGGGAAGACAGCTTCCCTGCCCTCCTCTCTCTATTCCAGTTTAGAAGCCATACTTTAAGGAGGCTACAGATATCTGAGAACTCTCTATATGCTTAGGCAGAAAAAAACAACTAATTTTCACATTGTTTCCTTGTAGCATCTTTGGGACTTAAAAAAAGGATCTCTCTGGTTTCCTATGATATTGAGTTTCTAGAACAAAAAGAATGAATTTAGTTTTTGTAAACTAATTTCATTGAACCAAATTCTAAGCAAACAAGTCGTGTTCTCAGAAGACCACAATGTTTAACCCTGACCTATTTTGACAATCTGTACAATAGCAGTGAATGGGGTAATGTACAGTAATTCCAATAAGGAGCCTCAGCTCAGAGACTTTGAATTATACATGGAACATATTGAGAGTTTTAAGAAAGGTGAACACAGATTGCCAGCGTTCACACTGGTAGGGACAAAAGTAAATTACTGATTTGAGTACTTCTAAAGGTTTTGAAAACAATGTACCTTCTTTCCTTTTTTTTTTTTTTCTTTATAGCAAATGGAATCACTTTCCTTAATTTCAGAGGTATACTTTATAGAACTCAGCATTAGCCCTCATACTGCTTTAAAACGAAATTCCATGCACTGAAAGATAAGTAGGAGCTAGCAGTTCCCATTACCGAGTGCCGGCTGTTCCTGCTTTGCTTTGTTCCAATATACGTGGACTTCAGCTATCAAGGTGCAGCTATAGCAGCAGTGTTTCTCGACAAGACTGTTCATGTTTCAGTTACCAAAGCATTGTTAACCAAGTAATTGCAGAAAGTAGAAACTTTGCTGCTGGCTCTTCAGTCCATAAACCACTGCATAAAAGATACATAATGAATAGTGACCAAATATCACTTCTTTTGAAGTATGTGGGTGATTGGTCACTGCACACCTGTTATTTAGTTCATGCACAGGTGGCAAAGAGTGCAGTTGTGTTGTCTCCTCATCTCCAGCGATAAACCCACATGGCATTTTACAAAAGTAATTGAAAGAGGGAATTGACCAACAGATGAAAGTGCAGCAAAGAAATGAAAAGTGGTAAGGTTGGAAGTAAAATTGAATAGAATGCAAATGGAGTTATAGGAGAGATAGGTGATGAGGGACAGGAGACAAGGCCACTGCTGTAGAGACTAGATAGAGATGCAGCCAGAGAAATAGTGAATGTGAACTTAACAGAATGAGGAAAATGATGGAAAGGATGATGATGTCCCAGAGGAAATGACACTGGCAGAAAACTTCATGTTAAAGGGACTCTTGGAGATACTTTGTGGCATTGAAAGTACAAATGATAAAATGTTGGAGGTGAATCTGATAGGGATAGAGTAGGATAATTCGTTTAGAAATCCCACTAGGGGATTAAAGACAGGGAATTTTAAAGGCATTCAGGAGACTGTTGTAAGCTAATGACCACTCAAGAAAATCCAGTAATCTAGCAATAATCTACACTACCTTAAAGGAAGACCAGGTGCATCCAAATGCCAGGCACACTCAAGCCACAAATCCTGATAGTTAAAACACTGCCACCCTCCCAGCACCTTGATGTGTTCACCCACCTGGAAGCTCTCCAAACGCTGCAGTCTAGGGGTCTTCGGAGGTTTCACTATGTGGGCATGATTGATGAAATCATGGGCCACTGGTGATTAATTCAATCTTGAGCTCCTCCTTCCTCCCCAGAGGTTGGGTGGTGGGGCTGAAAGTTGCAAGTTTCTAACCAAGGCTTGGTCTTCCTGGGGAGCAGCCCCCATGCTGAAGCTGTCTAGAGGCTGCTGTCACCTCATTAGAACAAAAGACCCTCCTACCACCCCTATCCTTTAGGAAATTACAGAGGATTTAGGAGCTCTGCATCAGGAACCAGGAAAAGACCAAATCTCTTTCTATGATATCACAGGTCACCCTTTGGTCATTGACTGTGGATTCCTTAGAGCAAAAAGGTTGTAACAGTTACGAGCACCCTTCTAGATTCCCATGTAGTCATTAATAATTGGTCTAGTCCAGCCTTGTATGCGAATGGCTGTCAGGGTGAGGCCACTCAGCGTTGGAGCTTCCATTCAATCTTGTCAGGATACAAAAGCAGGAGTGACCGCAGCAATATATGGCTTCACCCTTCAAGGCATAAGTCAGGAAGAGCCAGATGGAAGAGATGCAGAGAGCAAGGGATTTGGGGGCAGGGTGGGGGGCAGTGCACAGGGCGTCCACGCCCCCCCCTGGGCGAGTGACTCTCCCGGCACCTCCGTGTGTCCACCCGCCTGGACATTTCCTGGTTCTTGTTCCCCAGGACCTTCAAATGGTATCATGTGGGGGGGTCTTTTCTTTAGAGCTGTTTCACTTTTTCAGAAAGGAGCCCTCTAGCTTCAAACCCAGGGTAAGAATGCAGCATGTGCAGGGTGAGGGGTCCAACCTTCCTTTCACAGATGGTCGTCGTCTTCAGCCTTGCACCTCACTCCTACCCCACGTCTTACTTAGTGTCCCTGAGCCCTGGGCTTTGCCCATTTCTCCAAGAGTAAACCTCCAGCATGGGAGCTGTTACACGCCTGGCGCTGGGATGTGTGGAGGAGACTCCCCGCAGACCCCCTCCCAGTGGCCATTTCAGTCCCCTCCAACACTCCCCACTCTGTCCAGAGTCCTGACCTCCCTCCAGGGTTCTGGGGGGCGGAGCTCTGTGCTCAGCGGTGTCGCGCTCGCCGTTTCCTCCACCCTCTTCCATCAGCTTTCCATCTTTTAAACATGGCTTCAGTCTTCTTAGCTGCTAATGTGTCTCTCTCATTTTCTCTGTTGTGGGTTCATACCTTTTAAGAAATCCATTATTATCCTTTACTGGGGTCTGGAAGGCAGAGAAGATATTGTAGGCCTTTAGTTTGCCATCTTTAACTGGAGTTCTCCCCCTAGTTTATTAAATTAAGGATATGAACCAGAAGGGAGAAATGTGAGACTCAGGACAGTAAAAGTCAGACCTAGGCTTTAAAGTGTCTTTTTTTTTACCTGGGAAGCACACACTTTGGGCATTAATGACAGTGATTGACAGCACTGCAGGAATACTATTTGTGGTGATCATCTCCCAAGCTCCACATTTTAGCCTTGTACAGAGTGATGTCATTGTAGACCCTGAAGTGGTTCAGCCTGTGGTCATTGCGTTGCGGGTTGACCTAGAGAGGGGAATGCAGACATCAGAAAGAAGCCAGTGGGAAAGGGGGAAGACCGGGGCTTGTAGGGACCTGGACTTGAATCAGGCCTCAGTCTCCTGATGTGCAGCCTCTGGTGCTTTTCCTTGCTAAACCCTCTTTGTGAAATGAAGACAACATTTCCACCAAAAGACTTGCAGGGTTGCATGAGAATAACCTGTGCAGATTTGCTGCACTGCCCTTTCCCGCTGTCTACGGTGGAGGCCTGTGGGCTCTTCCCTGCACTGGCGTGGAAGCTCCATGAGGGGAGGTGCTGCATCTGTATCCCCGCACCTGGAACAGTATCCAGCACACACACGGGACTCAAGACATATTTGCTGAATGAAAGATTGGATGTTGTTGAAGTAGTTACACAGAGAACTGAGTAAGAGTGAGCCCTGGGACACACAAATCTCACAGAAGCTACACTGTGCCATTAACTAAAAGGCTACACTTTCAGCAAATGTTACTAGGAAACCAGAGGCTGAGCGATACTCACTAAGTGTGGCTTCCCCAGAGTCCCAGTGTTGGGGTTGGAGTTCTCTGCCTGTGCGGGGTGAGGTGCCGCTGGGGTCAGGAGCCCTGTGTTAAGTTGGGGCTGATCAAACCTCTTCCGCCCCCAAACACATCATTCTGAAAGCATAATTACCTTTTATGGTTTTATGACCCCTGGATCTAAGTTTTCTGGGTACGCTTTCTTACTTTGCCACCAGTGCCATCTGATGGCATTGTCCTCAGGTTTAAAATGAACAGGCGTGGTGTATTTCCAGACCCTCTGAGACCCCATAGTGACTAGTGATCTGGGGGCCCACGCAGGGCAGGGCTGGCCAAGCCAGTCTCACTTCTCCTTCCTATCATGGCTGGTGGGCCTGCCCTGAGATGTGCTGGTCAAAGATGCAACACTTCTACCCATACACTTTGTACCCATGGGAGCCAGGCCTTTTCTCTTTAAGAAAATGAAGAGTAGTGAGTTAGATGACTTGTGCTTTGTGATATTTTTCTACATTGCTTAGTTATCTCACTTGGAGGATTTTTTCTTCACTCCACCTTCCTTCGTTCACAAGCCCCCTCTCCATTCCCTTATTCACTGTAAATTATGTGGTCCCGCCTCCCATCCTCCTCCTTTACCCTTTGAGCGTTCATCTCTTCCCCAGCTGCCCCACAGCGCCTCTCCCTCTGGACTCAGTCCTCCTTGGGTAAGAGGTGAGGGCTCCTGCTGGAAGCCTCTCCCTGTCTTGCACAGTCTCCTCCCTCCAACGCGATGCCCCATATCTGAAGAGGGGCTATTACAAATGAGCGGCTATTTGCGCTCTTCACTGGTAAAACCCGACTCACTGAGCTGTTTATTCCAATCTCCATGCAGTAGCCCTGCGCAGAACCGGGGGTTGCAGAGCCATGCCCAGACCGGAGTTGTATAAATGGGTGAGAAAGACAGGCGCCTGTAGAAATATGAGGACTACAGGGTGTGGGGAGCTCTTGGGAAGGGAGCACGCTAGAAAATTACTCACCAGATAAAGACAACAGGGATTAAGCCAACAGGCCAGGAGAAGCACCGAGTTGGTCCTCAGTTGGGCCCCGTGCCCTCTTGTCTATTCTTCCTCCTCTGCATCACAGTAACCCGCATTTACTGAGCACGTGCTGTGTGCTAGGTACCATCCTAAGCAGTTTATATATGTCGCAGTTCATCCTCACAACAAACCTTCAAGTGTTGATACTATTATCTCCATGTTAAGGCAGATAAATGGAAGTTAAGAGAGGTTAAGTTCACGAAGCTAGAGAGCGTTGGAGCTGGGATTGAACGCAGGCTGTCTGGCTCCAGGGTCGCCAGGTTACACTGATGCACTGATACTGAGCTGGAGCTCAGCAGAAGCACATGGTGCTCAACAAGCCCAGAGGAAGTGGGGGACAGAAATGTCTTAACGGGCTTTAGGGAAGATGTGACTCCTGGATTTCATGAAGGGTGAGTGGGACTTCTCAAGGAGTGAGGGCTGGGGGCCAGGAGGCATCGGCAGGGCAGCAAATATAAAGACAGGCTGTGCAGGTCTTGGTGCCTTTGAGGTAATGAGGGAAATTCTGACACAGTTGAGGAACAGTGTTTCCAGCCTCACATCTTCCACAAAAGAAACAGATGGGCTCATAGCCAAATGTTAACAACAACAAGAGTAATAACAACTTAGGGGGAAATACAGAGCAAAGTTAGGTGTTTTGTAACTCTGGGTTTTGAAGATTTTCCTAAGTAAGGTACAAAACCCAGAAGCCAAAATGGAAACAATTGGCACATTTGACTACTTAAAAATTAAAACCTTCTATGTGAGGAAAGACATAATCAGAGTTGAAAGACAAGTGTAGCAGGAAGCTCTTCAAGTTGTCTATTCAAAATCCTGCATTTCTTCCTCAGGAACAGAAGCCCTATATCATTCAGGGAGATCATGTGCTAAAGACTGCGTTTGCCAGGCTCCTTGCACCTAGGATTGATTGCTCCAATCAATGAGGCAAATATGTTACGGGCATTTGTATTCTCCAGAGAAGGGGACAGAATTTAGAGATGTAGGTGATATGCCCGAGACCACTCTACTAACACCTGGGAGAGCAAACTCAGGCCGTCTGTCATCAGCAAGCTTTGCTTAATCCACACTTACCAGCATTCACTACATGCCATGCACTGTTCTAAGCACCTTACAAACACCACCCCATTTAAGCCTCGGAACAATCTTACGAGATAAGTGCTGTAATATCTCCACTGTACTAGGAGGAAACTTAGTCACAAAAGAGCTTAGTCGCTTACCAGGGTCACACAGCCAGTACGTGGTAGCCAGAGGTCAAGCCCAGGCGGTCAGCTCCATACTCTGTTCTCTGAGCCACCACTGGATTACCTCTGAACTTCCAAGTGAAGGAGACACACTTACCAAGGGCTCTGAGTCCCATCCAATCTCTTGACTTTCAGTCTGTGTCTCGGGATATTTCTTCCTTGGTCCCTGGGCAGCATGGTGGATAAGATTTAGAAACCTGGCTGGGAGACGAGGCATGAGTTATGAAGGCGTCAGGCTTTGGGACCAAACAAGAGATCCTGTGCCCTTGACTCTGGCACATCCTTTCTTAGAGGCAGAGCATTGGCCTCAGAGGCTTGCCTAGGCCTCGCGACACAGGTATCTGGTTCCTCCACTCATCTCTCAACAAACATTTGTTGAGCACAAACTCTGTGCCAGGCACTGTTTGGGCCCTGGAGGTAGAGCAGAGTGAGATAGACATGGTCCCTGGTCTCCTGGAGATGTAGTCTAGGTGAGGGGACAGGGGACACAATATGCACCTATAAAAACAAACCCAATGGTGGCAGACAGTGATGCAAACTCTGAAGAAGGGAGTTGGCAAAGGGGCAGGGCTGGCTACTCAGTAGGAAGGCTCGCAGGAGCCAGCCCTGAGAGAGGCAGAGAAGCACATCACAGGCAGCAAGAACAAATGTCCTGGGGCATGAGCGAGTTTGGGCAATGTAGCTGCAGCAGAGAGAGTGAGGAGCTGGGCTGTACCAAGTGAGGTCAGATCCTTCTGGATTGAAATCAGCATGGTTGTCAACACCAGGTATATCTGTAACTCCACGGCTTAAGGACTTACACAAATTTCATTTGCAATCTACCCTATCCAGTCTCAATTTGAGAGAGGCAGTCTGACAAGGGGAAGAAGCTGGCTTTGTAGTTGGGCATTCGTGGCCCTTCCACTACTAGCCTGACAGGTGGTTTAATTCTCTGGGCCTCACTTTGTTCATCTGCAAAATGCGAGGAAAATATCTACCTCAGCAAGATGTCTGAGAAGTAAATGAAGGACTGTGAATACAGGACCTGGCCTCGGGCCGAGCTTATCCTGAATACAAGGCAGCTAGTAATGAACTCCTGCCAGGTGTTTGAGCCCCTCACCACCTGTTATTTTCCTTATTGCTGCAAGTCCCTAGCTCCTATCCTTTATTCTAGCCAGGCTGATGTCTCCACTGCAGATAACAACCTTACTTTCTCGGATTGTTCTCTATTAGTCTATTTACTTGTCTGTCTCTGTGATGCTATGAGATCCTGACTCCTCCTTCCCACCCCTCACTTCCCACCCTATCCTTCTACAAAAATCACACATCTTTCCTCTATCAAACTCCGCTCTAAGAAGGTAGAGGGGAAGGAGGAGAGCTTGCTGGAAGGATTAGGCTTCCCGTCAAGTATCTCTCTTCCCTCATTCCCAAACGTGGTCCCCCTTCACCCGTACATCCCAGCCAAGCCAAACTACTCACAGTCTGTGGGCCATGCTGGTATCTCATTTCTCTGCTTTTCCATATACCTGGAATGTCCTTCCACATTCTTCTCGCCCTGACATACTCCATCTCACCCTCTTATTCCCTCCTCCAAGAAGACTTCCCAGAACTCCACGGCCTGAGGTGGGCACCTGTTTTCTATGCTGCTGCCATCCCAATCTTGTTCTCTGTTTACCTGTGTATTGACTAGTCTGTCTCCTTGACTATGGTATGAGATCCCCAGCCCCATCCTAGTGACTATCACATGGTAATAATGAAAATAATAACATGTCCTGATCGCCAGTGTACCAGATACTCTTCTAAGCACTTGGGTTATTCTGTTTAATCCTCACAATGCCCCTAACAGGTAGGCTCAGAGGGGTTAAAAAACTTGCTCGAAGTCACACAGTTAACGAGTGGCAGAACCAGGATTTAAACTCAGTTAGTAGGACTCCAGAACCTGTGCTTGTAACAGCTAAGTATTGGATGGATGAATGACCGTAATGTCAGGGCCATTAGGAACATGTTTTTTGGCTTGACGGTTAATAAACTGGCTGTTTATTTGAATGTGTCAGTCTCTTGTGAGCTTTATCAGTATGAGCCCCGTTTTCAGATGATCAAACAGAGGACTGAGGCCTGCCGCAAAGAACCACTGCCCTGAGAGGCTCCCAGCTGCCTGCCTCTCTATGCTCTATCTCAACGGTATTCTCAGACCCCAGACTTACCATCTGCAGGTTCCTCCAGGTTATCATGCCAAGACATGGGCTTTCTGGCGATTGTGTGAACTAGAGAAAAACAGCATCACAGATTCAAGTTAAAAAATGATCTTCCTGGCCTCTCCAAGACCCACCCTAGGCCAGACACCCAGTCAGCATTTTCTGAGTGTCTGTCATGTGTCAGGTATTGTGCTGGGCACTAGGGCATAAGACCTTCATGGACCTCACAATCTGAGAGGCACTGTCCTGTATGGTGGCCACCAGCCACATGCGGTGACTTGAATTTGAATAATTTAAATTTAATACAGTTGAAAATTCATTCCTCAGTCCCATCAGCTGTATTTCAAATGATCAACAGCCACATGTGGCTACTGGCTACCATTTAGGGCAGCACAGATAGAGACTCATCATCACAGAATGTTCTCTGGGACAGACTGGTCTATGGGGATGCAGACATCCCGGGCAGCCAGAGATAGTGATATATACCCAGCAGGCCATGTGATAACAGAGGTATAGGATCCACGGACATCTATTCAGCCCGTAATTACTGGTGCACTGGAGATAGGGCTGCAAACAAGAAAGAGAAGGTCCCCGTACTCCCTGGGCTTCCACTCTATTTGTGGTGACACTCAATAAACAGATATATAATATCAAGCAAATATAAATGGGATGCACAACAACATAAAGCAAGTTACATGGGTAAACCCATGTTGATGGTGGGGTGTAGTGTGGGTGATATGTCTCTAAGGACATACATTAGAGCAGAGTCCTGAATAAATTTGCTGTGTGAGGATACGTGGGAAGGATCCAAGAGTGAGGTTGGTGAGTTAGAGAAACATCAAGAGGCAGAGTAACTCTAGTGGAAGGAGCTAGGAGGAGAGTAGTAGTAAATGAGCAGAGGCCAGAAGGAACCAGTGATCTCCAAGTGTTTTATCTCAAACTCCTACCAGTAAAAAAACTTCCGCATATGATTATTTATATAGTCTCTATGCACTATTGTCATATATTAACAAAGCATCATTTCTTTCTTTATACATAAGTGTAAACATAGATACAAATTCTAATATTTCCTCACTTAATCCCAATGTATCATATTGATCATGTGCCCAAGGACCATGAGCCGGGAGACCAAGCGCTTTTCCTAGGAAGCCTGGATGCCGCTTGAAGGGATTATTTAAATTGTTGAAATAGACCAAGTTTAAACAGAATTGGACGTTAAGTGGTTTTCTTGGAATTAGTAGTTGGCAGCTCCAGAGGAAAACCAGGTTAGTTATAAGCTAAATGAAGACATACATTTTCTGTACTTTCACCCCGCCCCCCGCAAAGGTAAGTATGTGAGAAGGTGGATATGCTCCTTAGCTGACTGTCGTCATCACTTCACTGTGTATATGTATATGTATATCTAAACATCACGTGGTGCACCTTAACTATATGCAAATTCCATTTTTAAAAATGACATTACATTTTCTTTACAAAGCTGGGCTGCAGTGGACTACAGTTAATCAGGCCCAGGACTGGGGGAGAAGTTCGGAAAGAAGGAACAATATTTATGAAACTGAAGATGATGTAGGAAATCCATGCATCTAAATATGGTGGGATAGAAAAGAGCTGTGGCTGGTGCAGAACAGGCACTAAAATTTTTATTAAAGGAACAGTGTGCGGGTTGGGAGGGGAGTCAGGATGAAGCTGGGTGGGCAGCAGAGCTAGATCCACGGGGGCCTTAGGTACTGATCAGGTTAAACCTTAGCTCAGAATCTGTGGGACCACTGAGGATTTTACAGAGGGACTGGATGATCAAATCCCCTTTAGCACAGCTTTTGCCAGCAGTGGTGTAGGGGAGGGTTGGAGAGCTGGGCCTGGAGGGAAAGAGAGAGTTAAGAGCCCATCAGACCAATGCAGGCAGGACTGACGAGGGCCTGGGAGTGAGGATGGAGAGAGAGCGGAGATAAGTGCGGTGAGGCAGAGAGACCTCGCCATGCGTGATGGTGTTTCCCACTGAGGCGGGAACATGGGAACCATCATGTGAGAGAAAGGATAAGGAACAAACAGGACAGTGCCTACTCAGCTGTGTGGAGGGAGGGAGAGAGAGACTGAGGATGACCCCCAAGCTTCTAATTTGGGAGAGAGAAGGGCTGTGGCGCCTTTGGCTAAAACCAAATATTCTGGAGTAGCTGCAGGTGGGGGAGGGGTGCGGGACAAGCCCGGTTTTCTGAACCGGTGCGTCTGAGGTGCCTAAGGGATGTCCAGGGGAAGGGAGCCGGGAGGTGGCTGGGGACGTGGGTCTGGGGCTCCATTTGAGACTTGGTGGCATTTAGGGGGAGCTGATGTTACAGGACCAGATGAAACCGGCCCAGGAATGTGCAAAGTGAGGAGTGGGGGTGCGGCCATTTTATCAAGGGGCACGTTGGACCCTGAGTCTGCTCCCCTTGAACTTTCTGAAGGTCTTAAGACAATGTTAGAAGACGGAAAGAAATCCTTTAATAGCAACAAACCAAAACACATGCAAAAGAAAACATAAAACCTGCAAAATATTTCAAAAGCAAATTTATAAAAAGCCTTTCAAATTTTTTACGATAAAATGTTACTTAATCAGGACGTGGATGCATTTTAATGTATCTAATACGTTCGATGTGATGGGGGGTGAGACCCCTCTCCAACCTCAAAGTCATAGTTCCTGAAGGCTATGAAGGGATGAGAGGTCACAGGAGGCGTCTACTGTGCTCCACCCAGCACCCCACCCGCACCTCTGCCGGCTCCTTCCTGGGGGCGCCCCCTTTCCCTTCCTCCATCCCGCAGCTCCCCTCACCCTTGCGGAGTGGATTCACATGATACTGCGTGTGGAGTTTCTGGGTTCGTAACTCTTTGAGGTACAATTCCCGCAGGATCTGGTTCTGGTGGACCTCATCTGCGATCGCCTTCTCCTTCTGGTGTCCAGCCATGGCCTTGGCTCTGCTGTGTCTAGTCAGTACCTACCCCCCTCTCACTGCCCTTTGGACGCTCACCGGCTGCCAGGTCTCCAGGCAACAGAGTCCCAAGCCGTCTCCAGGCAACACATGCTAGCTCACTCTCCTCCCTTGGACCTCACTCCTGCCCGTCCGCCCCCCTCCTCCCCAAATCTTGTAACGCACGGCCCGCCCCTTTGGCTGCTCAACTCACCTTCCCAGCTTCTCAGGACCTAGTCTGGTTACAGAATCACAGCTGGACACTGCCAGAAAATGACTGGCCATGAAGCGATAGACCCGAGAGGTAACGAGCTTAGGATTGGACCTCACCTTGGCCAGTCATTTCCTAAAAAAGATTTTGGAAGTAGTCAGAAACCTCTCCCATTTGTGGTTTTTTGTTTGTTTTCTGTTTTTGTTTTTTTGTTTTGGCAGCGCTGTGGCATGTGGGATCTTAGTTGCCCAACCAGGGATTGAACCTGTGCCCCCTGCATTGGAAGCTGGAGTCTTAACCACTGGACCACCAGGGAAGTCCCATCCTCTCCCACTTTAAAGCAGATGCCCAGAACTGAGACCCTCTATGTCTGTCTCACAAACAGTGGAGGTTTCCTATCTGAGAAGACATTCTGGCCCATATCAGCCATGTGATAATATAGACAGAATAACCCTTTCTTAACCCTAAAAGTACCTTAGGGACTTTACAGTTTATTTATTTAAATTTTTAAAATTGTGGTAAACACACATAAAATTTACCATCTGAACCATTTTTAAGTATTGTAGTTCAGTAATGTATAGTCACATTGTGTGAAACCGATCTCCAGAAAGTTTTTATACGCATTAAACAACTCCCCATTGCCTCCTATTCCTATCCCTTGGCAGCCACCACTACTGAGCCTGCACTCTAGAGCCTGAAAGCCACAACTACTGAGCCCACGCGCCACAACTACTGAAGCCCACACGCCTAGAGCCCATGCTCCACAACAAGAGAAGCCACTGCAATGAGAAGTCTGTGCACCGCAATGAAGAATAGCCCCTGCTCGCCTCAACTAGAGAAAGCCCGCATGTGGCAGCGAAGACCCAAGGCAGCCAAAAAAAAAAGTAATAAAATTAAAAAACAAAACGAAACACATAAAGCAAAAACTGCAGAACTGCCAAAGTTTCTATCTTAGTAACTAATAAAGCAAGTAAACAGAAAATCTGTGAGTATATAGAAGACTTGAAAACACTACCAATCATTTGAACTAATTGACAATTAGAGCATACTGACCCATCGATATCAGGCTACACATTCTTAAATTGCATGTAGGCTACTAACCAATATAAACCATATGTTATGCCAGAAAACAAGTTTCAGTAAATTTAAAAGGAATGAATCATACAAATATGTACTCTGACCACAACAAATTTAATTTAGAGGTCAATTACCAAAAGATAGAAAATTCAAATTACTTGTAAATTACACAACACATTCCTAAATGTCTTGAATCAAAGAAAATCATGATAAATTAGAAAATATTTTGAACTGATAAAAAATGAACACACAACTATTAAGACTTTTAGAATATATATAAACCAGTGCTTAGAGTGGAATTTATAGCTTTAATTGCTGGTACTAGGAAAGAACCAAAGTACAATATTGATGTACTAGGCTTATACCTTGGAAGGTGGTAAAAGAAGAGCAAATTTTAATAAAAAATAAGTAGAATTAAAGAAATAATAAAGAGTAGAAATGAATAATATGGAAAACAAGTACTCAATAGATAAAACCAATAAAATCAAAAGCTGGTTTGTAGAAAATTCAACAATACAGATAAACTAATCAAGAGAAAAAAAGAAGACACAAATGATCTATATAATGAATAAAAGTGGGACATCACTACACATCCTACAGACATTAATTGGAGAGAAAGGAAATATCATAAAGAATTTTGTCAATAAATTTGACAACTTAGATGAAATGGATAACTTTTGTGAAGATATAAATTTCCAGAACAGAAAAGAGAGAGAGAAAGAGAGAGAGAGAATATGCATAACTTTATATCTATTTAAAAATTGAATTTGTAGTTGAAAAACTTTCTGCAACATACCTTCCAGGGCCAGATGGTTTTTCTGATTAATCTGTCAAACACAAATTGAAGAAAATACCAATACTACACACACTCTCTCAGAAAACAGAGGTTGAGGGAATAATTCCCAACTCATTTTATGAGATGAGCATTACATTGATACTAAAACCAGACAAGTTATTACAAAAAGGACAGTTAAGGATAAATATACCTTATGAATATAGATGCAAAAATTCTTAACCAAGTATTAGAAAATAATATCCAGTAACATATAAAAAGAATAATACATCATGACCAAATGAGATTTTTCAGAGATGCAAAGTTGGTTCAATATTTGGAAATACTCACCATATTTTGAATATCACCATATTAACACATAAAAGAGAAAAGCCATATGATCCCCTCTATACAGCTGGCAGATGAGGAGGAAAGTTAAAGTGGAGAGCTTCTGGGTTATGAGAGACCCTTGCATTTCCCTCCTGGCACCATAAATTGTCAGAAATCAGATTTCCAATTTAGGAATTCTTGATAAGCACTCACATGTAAAAAACAATATAAAACAAAACCTTTTTCTTGTGAAATATCACACATAGATGTAGAAAAGTGTTCTTCTGCAAAATATATAGCTCATACTGATTTATCACAAAGTGATAAATCATTTGTCACCATCACACAAGCCAAGAAATAGATATTGACAGCACCCCAGAAGCCTCTCTCATGCCCCTTCCCAAACACTGTCTTCTTCTTTCTCCTCAAAGGTAACCACTGTCCTGACTTTTAACACTATAGATTACTTTGGCTGTTTTTTCACTTTCTATAAATGGAATCATATGGTATACATGCTTTGTGTCTGGCTTCTTTTGGTCAACATTTTGTTTGTGAAATTCACCGTTGCTGTTGCATGTAGATAGCTATGGTTTCATTACTTTTTATTTCTGTGTGGTGCTCCCTTTTGTGATTATACCGCAATTTATTTATTCATTTTAATACTGATGAACATTGGATTTTTCAATACAAACTATAAAAAATAATGCTGTATGAACATTTTAGTAGATGTCTCTTGGTGCACACATACAAACATTTTGTTGGTTATATACTTAGAAGTGGAATTACTGGATTGTAGGGACTGCCTATGGTTCAGTTTTAGTAGATGGTATCAAGTTGTTTTACAAAATAGTGGAACTGATTTACTCTACTAGGTTCTTATTGTTCCCATCTTTGCCAACACTTGACATTGTCAGTCTTTTTAATTATGGCCATCCTGGTGGGTATGTAGTGGCATCTCACTATGGTTTAATTTGCATTTTCCTACTGAGTGGTGAGATTGACCAACTTTTATTTTTTGTATATTTATTGGTCATTTGAAAAGCCTCTTTTGTGAAATGACAGTTCCAAATCTTTTCCTATTTTTCTTTTGGATTGTTTGTCTTTTTTTTTAAACCAATTTGTTGGAGTTCTTTATATATTATTGATATAAGCCCTTTGAGAGTTGCATGTGCTACAAATTTATTTTTCCCACTACATGGCTTGCCTTTTCAGTCTCTTAACATTGTCTTTTTGATAACTTAGAAGACACCTAAGACTGTCTTTTAAAAATTTACATGTGATCAAATGTATCAGTCTTTCCCTTTGTGATTAGTGCTTTTTAATGTCACAAGAAATTTCTTCCTAATTTGATATTGTGAAGATATTTTCTTATATTACCTTCTAGATCAGTGCAGTCCAATAACATGAAGCAAGTCACAATTTAAAATGTTCTAGTATCTAAAAGAGCAAAAACAAACAGATAAAATTTAAAAATGTTTTACTTGACCTAATATATTCAAATTATTATCAGTTCAACATTTCAATATAAACATTAAGGTATTTTATTTTTTCATACTAAGTGTTTAAAATCCAGTACAAGGGGCTTCCCTGGTGGTGCAGTGGTTGGGGGTCTGCCTGCCAGTGCAGGGGACACGGGTTCGAGCCCTGGTCTGGGAGGATCCCACATGCCACGGAGCAGCTGGGCCCGTGAGCCACAATTACTGAGCCTGCGCGTCTGGAGCCTGTGCTCCGCAACAAGAGGCCGCGGTAGTTGAGAGGCCCGCGCACTGCGATGAAGAGTGGCCCCCGCTTGCCACAACTGGGGAAAGCCCTCGCACAGGAGCGAGGGCCCAACACAGCCAAAAACAAACAAACAAACAAACAAACAAACAAACAAACCAAAAAAAAAAAAATCCAGTACAAGTGTTTAAAATCCACTTAATAGCACATCTCAAGTGCTCAATAGCCAAGTATGACTACAGCAATTCTAAAAGATTTATGTTTTTACCTTTTCACTTTAGATCTAGGTTATACTTGAAACTGATTTTTGAGTGTAGTGTGAAGTAGGAAACTAGCTTAGTTTTTTTTCCATAAGAGTATCCAGTTGACCCAGAATCAATTTATTGAATAGATAGTCCTAGCCCCACTTTTCTTCTGTGATACTTTTGTCTTAAATCAAGTGTTCATGTAGGTATAAATCTGTTTCTGGACTCTGTTCTATGCCATTTGTCTATTTTTGTACCAGTACTACACTATATTAATTACTATAATTTTTATAATAGGTTATGATATTTCATACAGAAATTTTTCCTACCAGTTCTTGGCTATTCTTGGCCTTTTGCCTTCCCATATAAATTGCTTTTTGAGTTCCCTGAAAATATCTATTAGGATTTCGATTGGCATCTGAAGAGGATTGATAAGATTAGGATGAAGGCAAAATACAGATAGTAAGATAACCAGGATCTGCTCATGGCTGAAAACACCATCATGGAAAAGGACTCCTGCAAGGAACTAAGCTTACCTTCTAGCTGAATGTTGTTTGGCCATCATCTTGAATTCTCTAGGTCCACCAGGGAAGGCTTCTGGGAATCCAAAGTCCTGGCAATTCTGAACTGTACCAGATCTGTCCCAGTAGTAGAGTAACTATCTCTCCAGAATGAGATTTGTGAATCAACAGGTCTGGTTGGGAGTGGCTGGAGTGTAGCTGAAGACCAGAGTTCAAGGGACTAGAAAGAAGGGCTAGGAGGGGGAATAGGGGCACAGATAAAGGAGTAATAGGAAAGGGAGCAGGATGAACAGGTGGCAAGTAGATGGTATGGAAGGGACAGGGAAAGAGCTGGACATGGATGTCCTTAAGGTAGGGTGGCAGGAAGGGATGACACTTCCTGTGGCAGGAGGGAAATGGGTAGGGCTGAAGTCTGAAAGAGGTGGATGGGGCTCGGGAGTAGGCTGAGGGCTAAAAGATTGAGGAGACAAGGGAGGAAGCTGCATTGGATAATGAGAACAAAAGGACCAGAAAGGGGAGGTGGAAGCTGGGGTTGAGATGGGGAAATTAGAGGTAACTTCCTTGTCATTTTTTCAAATGGCATATGTCTCGTTAGTCATCTTGTGAAAATGAGAAACTGGCAGAAGCTCACACACTACCACTCGCATCTCCCCATGTTGGAATGCCCATTATGAAGCGTACATACTCCTCCCTTTGGAGCCAATAAGAAGGCCCCACAAACCAGAGCAATGGTCCCAGTTTCTAGGTTGAAGAGTGGTTATGGGAAATGGCAAAGAGAAGAAATGGAGCTATAAGAGTAGTCCCTATTCCTTGGGATAACATGTAGTTTTTCCCCTCAGTAGGCAGAGATTGATCCATGGGCTAGGATAGAGTTGGGGGTTGGGACCAAAGAGAATGGATCTTAAGCAGAAATGACCAAAGTGGGGAGAAGTCAGTGCCCCCATGTATTTAACTTACTACATTTTCCAAAGCCCTTTCACATCATTTATATCACTCCATGAAGATGAGGTAAACAGAGTGGGTGACAAAGTCAGGAAGTAAGGGGCATGCAGGAGGGAGCACAAAATGACACAGAGCACTGACAGTCAGCATGACCCCTCCCATGTTTCTGGACAGAATCTTGTAGGGGTCCTTCAGAGCAGAACTTTACAATATAGCTTTCCTCTTGGTCCTTGTGATCACTTGGTATTTTGCCTGACTCTTATATGGAATAAGAAACACAAGGCCAAAGCTGATAGGATGACTGACCATTCCTGAGTGCCTAATGACTAGGTTTGGACTTTTCTGTTCACTACCTGAGACTCCTAACTCCACGTCAGATGATTTAGGAGGCTACTGCAACTCCCTTTTCCCTCTGTCTGATTTAGCAATTCTCTCTGCTTAGCATTCCTTGTTTCTTTGATTACCATCCAAATCATAATTCCCATTTGGTCTCCTATTCTCTCTTATAACATTATATTCTGATTATTCTCCCTTGACCCAATACTTTTGCCTCCCAGGTTTCACAAAACTTTTCCTGGTACTCTCTGGAAGTCTAGCTACATGACTGGAAAACTTCCCTATTCCTTAGATTGTTTCTTCATTGACTGTTCTTTGCATCTCCCAGCTTTAATCGTAACCTGGATTTCCCTTGAGGACATTGTTTCCCTGTATATCTCTCAAGTAGAGACTGTTCATTCCCTCAAACTCTAAGGTACTTCAGGGTGGGAATGAGGTGTATTCTCCTTGTTCCTTCTGACTCCTTCTAAACCATTATTCCTTCCAATTAGGAGATCCCTTGTTCCTTAGAAGCTGGTGCTACCCACCACCATTTTCCTGGTATTGTCACCTTTAGATCTCCTGGATACACCCTTTTTCTATGAAAACTTTGTACTTGTCTCAACGTCTTAGTCTTGAGTCCATCATCCTGAGTGACTTCAGTGTCCATGTAGATGACCCCATTCAATGCTCTGGCCTCTCTTTTCTTTGATTTCTTTATCACTAAAAAGTCCACCACTGATATTCTACTTCAGCCACCTATGGTCACACCTGGTCTTTTCCATTACTGAAAAATTTTCCCACTTGTTCAGACATTCTATTCTCTGACCACTACTTCCTGTACTTATGGTGTAATTATTCCATTTCTCCCATTTCCCTGGGGACTCCAACTCACTGACTCTTACTTTCTTCTAATCTACCAACTCTGATTCCTCTGTTTTTATTTCTCTCCTTACCCACTTCAGAATCTATGATTCAAAATGTCAGTGACTTTCTTACCCTAGTTCTAAACTCTCTTGCCAGAATATCTTTTTATTGCATTTTCCTGAGTGGGGAACCCCTACCTGGACGATTCCAACTATTTGACTTCCCTGTGTTGCTGAATGCTGCTGGAAAAAAAATCTCATACAACCTGAAATATTGGTACTAAATTAATAGTCTAATTTCAACTCTATGCTAAACAATACCCACAAAAACCAATACCTATGAGAATATTTATGTCAATACTGCTTAATAGAGTAAAAAAAATGGAAAACAACCTAAATACTTATAAGTAACTATTTAAGTAAATTATGGTGCAGCCACACCATGGGATATGAAAAGGAAATATCCAGATGCAAAAAATAAAGAGATGTAAGTACTTGAGGTGATATTATGGCAGCCTAGAATGAGGTGGGTGGTGGATTAGTGAATTTGAGTTTACCAGGGGCTTGGCTTTTGGTGCTTATCTAGATGGAGCTAAAAATCTATTCACATCACAGGGAAATGATAAGGTCTCTGACTGGGATCCTAGTTTTAAAAGTTTCTCTTGAGATATTGAAATTCTGTGCCTACCTCTTGCCCTGGTTTTGAGTCCAAAATTTAAACTACATTATGTAGAAACCTATAGCCAGTAATTACATTAGTTGCAGGTCAATATTACCTCTGAGGTGTTAGAAAGATGCAAAGTTTATCACTCTGTAGGAACACTACCATAACTCAGGCCACAAAATTTCTCATAGGAAAATCCCTCTTAAGACAAAATTACAAGACACATGAGTAAGCAATTCATATGAATGATAGTCAGCAGATACAGCAAAGAGAATATTTGTACATACTTCATAAAAATTTTATATAATTAAAGTCATATAATAAGGACTTGAAATTCCAAAAAAAAAAGGAATAAAATACTAAAGAGTAGATGGCAGAAAAACTTAAGAATGAATGATATGGTCATTGAAATAAAAAACTCAGTGGACAGGATAAACTTTAGTTTGGACAACAATTTCTAATACCATAATGAAAAATATGGTCATTGAAACAATAATAAGAAAACCTCAGTGAACAGGATAAACTTGAGATTAGATGCCATTGAAGAGAGAAAGAGGGGATAAATAAACAAGAGATAGAACAAAGAGATGAAAAGAAGTAAAACATATGTAATATTGTGATTTAAAAGGAATATATATATTTGGTCATTCAGTTGACCAAAATATATTTCTTAGCTATATTTGATCTTCGTCCACAGTTCCTGGATCACAGCTCTCAAAACCCTTGGGTTTTCCTGAGCAATAAGAGCAGTGGGAGTATCTTTTGTTATATTTAGCCTCTTGTCCTCAGGTCCTGAAATCACTTTAGAGCCATGAAATGAAATGGGTATCTTGTCATTCAAGATCCCCCCTTTCCACCACAGCTGGGCTTATGTTAATGAGGTGACTTTTGGAAAGCACCAAAGATAGGTGCTGGTTACCAGGGGAACCAATCATGTGACTAGAGGAATGAAACATTTAGTCCCACCCCCTTGACCTCTGGGGTCAGGAGAGGGGTTGGAGGTTGAATCAATCACCAGTGGCGATGTAATTGATAGGGAGAGGAACCAAGATGGCGGAGTAGAAGGACGTGCTCTCACTCCCTCTTTCGAGAACACCAGAATCACAACTAGCTGCTGAACAATCATCAACAGGAAGACACTGGAACTCACCAAAAAAGATACCCCACATCCAAAGACAAAGGAGAAGCCAAAATGAGAAGGTAGGAGGGGCGCAATCAGAGTAAAATCAAATCCCATAACTGGTGGGTGGGTGACTCACAGACTGGTGAACACTTATACAACCGAAGTCCACCCACTGGAGTGAAGGTTCTGCACCCTACGTCAGGCTTCTCAACCTGGGGGTCCGGCAATGGGAGGAGGAATTCATAGAGAATCAGACTTTGAAGCCTAGTGGGAATTGACTGCAGGACTTTGACAGGACTGGGGGAAACAGAGACCCCACTCTTGGAGGGCACACACAAAATAGTGTGTGCATCGGGACCCAGGGGAAGGAGCAGTGAAGCCGAGGGAGACTGAACCAGACCTACCTGCTAGTGTTGGAAGGTCTCCTGCAGAGGCGGGGGGTGGCTCTGTTTCACTGTGGGGACAAGGACACTGGCAGCAGAAGTTCTGGGAAGTACTCCTTGGCGTGAGCCCTCCCAGAGTCTGTCATTAGCCCCACCAAAGAGCCTAGGTAGGCTCCAGTGTTGGGTTGCCTCAGGCAAAACAACCAACAGGGAGGGAACCAAGCCCCACCCATCAACAGTCAAGTGGATTAAAGTTTTACTGAGCTCTGACCACCACAGCAACAGTCAGCTCTACCCACCACCAAAGCCTCCTATCAAGCCTATTAGATAGCCTCAGACACCAGAGAGCAGACAGCAGAAGCAAGAAAAACTACAATCCTGCAGCCTGTGGAACAAAGACCACATTCACAGAAAGATAGACAAGATGAAAAGGCAGAGGGCTATATACCAGATGAAGGAACAAGATAAAACCTCAGAAAAACAACTAAATGAAGTGGAGATAGGCAACCTTCCAGAAAAAGAATTCAGAATAATGATAGTAAAGATGATCCAGGATGTCGGAAAAAGAATGGAGGCAAAGATCGAGAAGATGCAAGAAATGTTTAACAAAGACCTAGAAGAATTAAAGAACAAACAAACAGAGATGAACAATACAATAACTGAAATGAAAACTACACTAGAAGGAATCAATAGCAGAATAACTGAGGCAGAAGAACTGATAAGCGACCTGGAAGACAGAATGGTGGAATTCACCGCTGCAGAACAGAATAAAGAAAAAAAGAATGAAAAGAAATGAAGACAGCCTAAGAGACCTCTGGGGCAACATTAAACACAACAACATTCTCATTATAGGGGTCCCAGAAGGAGAAGAGAGAGAGAAAGGACCAGAGAAAATATTTGAAGAGATTATAGTCGAAAACTTCCCTAACATGGGAAAGGAAATAGCCACCCAAGTCCAGGAAGCATAGAGAGTCCCATACAGGACAAACCCAAGGAGAAACATGCCGAGACACATAGTAATCAAATTGGCAAAAATTAAAGGGAAAGAAAAATTATTGAAAGCAGCAAGGGAAAAACGACAAATAACATACAAGGGAGCTCCCATAAGGTTAACAGCTGATTTCTCAGCAGAAACTCTACAAGCCAGAAGGGAGTGGCATGATATACTTAAAGTGATGAAAGGGAAGAACCTACAACCAAGATTACTCTACCCAGCAAGGATCTCATTTAGATTTGATGGAGAAATCAAAAGCTTTACAGACAAGCAAAAGCTAAGAGAATTCAGCACCACCAAACCAGCTCTACAACAAATGCTAAAGGAACTTCTCTAAGTGGGAAACACAAGAGAAGAATAGGACCTACAAAAACAAACCCAAAACAATTAAGAAAATGGTCATAGGAACATACATATTGATAATTACCTTAAATGTGAATGGATTAAATGCTCCAACCAAAAGACACAGGCTGGCTGAATGGATACAAAAACAAGACCCATATATATGCTGTCTACAAGAGACCCACTTCAGACCTAGGGACACATACAGACTGAAAGTGAGGGGATGGAAAAAGATATTCCATGCAAATGGAAATCAAAAGAAAGCTGGAGTAGGTATACTCATATCAGATAAAATAGACTTTAAAATAAAGAATGTTACAAGAGACAAGGAAGGACACTACATAATGATCAAGGGATCAATCCAAGAAGAAGCTATAACAATTATAAGTATATATGCACCCAACATAGGAGCACCTCAATACATAAGGCAACTGCTAACAGCTATAAAAGAGGAAATCGACAGTAACACAATAATAGTGGGGGACTTTAACACCTCACTTACACCAATGGACAGATCATCCAAAATGAAAATAAATAAGGAAACAGAAGCTTTAAATGACACAATAGACCAGATAGATTTAAGTGATATTTATAGGACATTCCATCCAAAAACAGCAGATTACACTTTCTTCTCAAGTGCGCACGGAACATTCTCCAGGACAGATCACATCTCGGGTCACAAATCAAGCCTCAGTAAATTTAAGAAAATTGAAATCATATCAAGCATCTTTTCTGACCACAACGCTATGAGATTAGAAATGAATTACAAGGAAAAAAACATAAAAAGCACAAACACATGGAGGCTAAACAATACGTTACTAAATAACCAAGAGATCACTGAAGAAATCAAAGAGGAAATCAAAAAATACCTAGAGACAAATGACAAAGAAAACACGATGATCCAAAACCTATGGGATGCAGCAAAAGCAGTTCTAAAAGGGAAGTTTATAGCTATACAAGCCTATCTAAAGAAACAAGAAAAATCTCAAGTAAACAATATAACCTTACACCTAAAAGAACTACAGAAAGAAGAACAAACAAAACCCAAAGTTAGCAGAAGGAAAGAAATCATAAAGATCAGAGCGGAAATAAATGAAATAGAAACAAAGAAAACAATAGCAAAGATCAATAAAACTAAAAGCTGGTTCTTTGAGAAGATAAACAAAATTGATAAGCCATTAGCCAGACCCATCAAGAAAAAGAGGGAGGGGACTCAAGTCAATAAAATTCGAAATGAAAAAGGAGAAGTTACAACAGACACTGCAGAAATACAAAGCATCCGAAGAGACTACTACAAGCAACTCTATGCCAATAAAATGGACAACCTGGAAGAAATGGACAAATTCTTAGAAAGGTATAAACTTCCAAGACTGAACCAGGAAGAAACAGAAAATATGAACAGACCAATCACAAGTAATGAAATTGAAACTGTGAATAAAAATCTTCCAACAAACCAAAGTCCAGGACCAGATGGCTTCACAGGTGAATTCTATCAAACATTTAGAGAAGAGCTAACACCCATCCTTCTCAAACTCTTCCAAAAAATTGCAGAGGAAGGAACACTCCCAAATTCATTCTATGAGGCCACCATCACCCTGATACCAAAACCGGACAAAGATACTACAAAAAAAGAAAATTACAGACAAATATCACTGATGAATATAGATGCAAAAATCCTCAGCAAAATACTAGCAAATGGGATCCAACAACACATTAAAAGGATCATACACCACGATCAAGTGGGATTTATCCCAGGGATGCAAGGATTCTTCAATATACGCAAATCAATCGCTGTGATACACCATATTAACAAATTGAAGAATAAAAACCATATGATCATCTCAATAGATGCAGAAAAAGCTTTTGACAAAATTCAACACCCATTTATGATAAATACTCTCCAGAAAGTGGGCATAGAGGGAACCTACCTCAACATAATAAAGGCCATATATGACAAACCCACAGCAAACATCATTCTCAATGGTGAAAAACTGAAAGCATTTCCTCTAAGATCAGGAACGAGACAAGGATGTCCACTCTCACCACTATTATTCAACATAGTTTTGGAAGTCCTAGCCACGGCAATCAGAGAAGAAAAAGAAATAAAAGGAATACAAATTGGAAAAGAAGAAGTAAAACTGTTACTGTTTGCAGATGACATGATACTATACATAGAGAATCCTAAAAAATGCCACCAGAAAACTACTAGAGCTAATCAATGAATTTGGTAAAGTTGCAGGACACAAAATTAATGCACAGAAATCTCTTGCATTCCTATACACTAATGATGAAAAATCTGAAAGAGAAATTAAGGAAACACTCCCATTTACCATTGCAACAAAAAGAATAAAATACCTAGGAATAAACCTACCTAGGGAGACAAAAGACCTGTATGCAGAAAACTATAAGACACTGATGAAAGAAATTAAAGATGATACCAACAGATGGAGAGATATGCCATGTTCTTGGATTGGAAGAATCAATATTGTGAAAATGACTCTACTACCCAAAGCAATCTAAAGATTCAATGCAATCCCTATCAAATTACCAATGGCATTTTTTACAGAACTAGAACAAATCATCTTAAAATTTGTATGGAGACACAAAAGACCCCGAATAGCCAAAGCAGTCTTGCGGGAAAAAAACGGAGCTGGAGGAATCCGACTCCCTGACTTCAGACTATACTACAAAGCTACAGTAATCAAGACAATATGGTACTGGCACAAAAACAGAAACATAGATCAATGGAACAAGATAGAAAGCCCAGAGATAAACCCACGCACCTATGGTCAACTAATCTATGACAAAGGAGGCAAAGATATACAATGGAGAAAAGACAGTCTCTTCAATAAGTGGTGCTGGGAAAACTGGACAGCTACATGTAAAAGAATGAAATTAGAACACTCCCTAACACCATACACAAAAATAAACTCAAAATGGATTAGAGACCTAAATGTAAGACCAGACACTATAAAACTCTTAGAGGAAAACATAGGAAGAACACTCTTTGACATAAATCACAGCAAGATCTTTTTTGATCCACCTCCTAGAATAATGGAAATAAAAACAAAAATAAACAAATGGGACCTAATGAAACTTCAAAGCTTTTGCACAGCAAAGGAAACCATAAACAAGATGAAAAGACAACCCTCAGAATGGGAGAAAATATTTGCAAATGAATCAATGGACAAAGGATTAATCTCCAAAATATATAAACAGCTCATGCAGCTCAATATTAAAGAAACAAACACCCCAATCCAAAAATGGGTAGAAGACCTAAATAGACATTTCTCCAAAGAAGACATACAGATGGCCAAGAAGCACATGAAAAGATGCTCAACATCACTAATTATTAGAGAAATTCAAATCAAAAGTACAATGAAGTATCACCTCACACCAGTTAGAATGGGCATCATCAGAAAATCTACAAACAACAAATGCTGGAGAGGGTGTGGAGAAAAGGGAACCCTCTTGCACTGTTGGTGGGAATGTAAATTGATACAGCCACTATGGAGAACAATGTGGAGGTTCCTTAAAAATCCATAAATAGAATTACCATATGATCCAGCAATCCCACTACTGCGCATATACCCAGAGAAAACCATAATTCAAAAAGACACATGCACCCCAATGTTCATTGCAGCACTATTTACAATAGCCAGGTCATGGAAGCAACCTAAATGCCCATCGACAGATGAATGCATAAAGAAGTAGTGGTACATATATACAATGGAATATTACTCAGCCATAAAAGGAAGGAAATTGAGTCATTTGTTGAGACGTGGATGGATCTAGAGACTGTCATACAGAGTGAAGTAAGTCAGAAAGAGAAAAACAAATATCGTATATTAACGCATGTATGTGGAACCTAGAAAAATGGTATAGATGAACTGGTTTGCAGGGCAGAAGTTGAGACACAGATGTAGAGAACAAACGTATGGACACCAAGGGGGGAAAACTGCGGTGGGGTGGGGATGGTGGTGTGCTGAATTGGGTGATTGGGATTGACATGTATACAGTGATGTGTATAAAATTGATGACTGATTAAAAAAAAAAATGTAATTGATGAATTATTGCATATATCATATTTTAAATAAAACTAGTATATTTACTCATTTAAAAAAATCACGAGTGGTCAATAATTTAATCAATTATGCCTATATATTGAAGCCTCAGTAAAAACCTAAAAGAACTGAGCTTGGAGAGCTTCCTGGTTGGTGAACACAGGGAAGAGCTGGGAGAATGGTGTGCCTGGAGAGGGCATGAAAGTTCTGTGCCTCTTCCCACATACCTTGCCCTTATGCATCTCTTCCATCTGGCTATTCCTGAGTTATAACCTTTTATAATAAATTGGTAATCTAGCAAGTAAAATGTTTCTCTGAGTTCTGTGAGTCACTCTAGCAAATTAATCAAACCCAAAGAGGTGGTTATAGGAATCACTGATTTCTAGCCATTTGGTCAGAAGCATAGGTGATAAGCTGGACTTGCCATTGGCATCTGAAGTGGAGGGGGGTGGTCTTGGGGGATTGAACCCTCAACCTGTGGAATTGGATGCTATGTATGGGTGGACAGTGTCAGAATTGAGTTGAATTGTAGGACATCCAGCTGGTGTTGGAGCATTGATTGGTGGTGTGGGGAACCCCCACCCTACACTGGAATTTAGTGATCAGAACCATTTAATACGAAACATTGAGAATTATGTAGAATAGAATTTTAAAATCCAACATATGTCTAATAAGAGTACAAGAAAGATAAATGAGAGAGAATGAGGATGAGGTAATATTTGAAGTGATAACTGAGTTTGTTCTAGAAATGATAAACTCATTAATCTTCAGATTCAGGAAACACAATGAATTCTTAACAGAAAACATAAGAAATTCACATCTAGGCATAACAGACTGGAACTGTAAACATTAAAGACAAAGAGATCTTAAAAGTAGTAAAAGAGAGTACATAGGTTATCCATAAAATAATTTAACTAAAAGCAGAATTCTTAAAAAAAAATGAAAGAAGATGGTGGAATGTTATCTTCCAAGTGCTGAGAAGAAAGGATTATTAATCTAGCATTTCATACCCAGCCAAATATCATTCAAAAGTGAGTGCTAAATAAAGATATGTTCATCATTTAAGACCAAGTGCTGAACAAAGACAGAGAGTTAACCGCTCAAGCTCTTACAAAAAGAAAAACCAAAGGATAATGTGAATAAACAAAGAAATTTGACCCCAGGAGGAAGGAAATGCAAGAAGTAAGGCCAGAGAACAGGGAATCATGAGCTAGGACTGGTAAGTAGGGACCTTCCACTAGAGTGTCAGGAAATTTGCTGCAGGGGGCGTACAAACTGGTGGCTATCCCCTTGCTTTTGGAGTAAGGAGAAAAAAAAAGGAAACTCATTGGAACCAGAAAGACAACCCCCTCCTCCCATGGTGAGCCTCTGGTGCCTGCTACTGACAAAGCTTAACATTACATTTTGTCAGCAGGAAAAGCATAAATGTTTACAGGATACAGCTCCATTATCACTAAATGGGGCAATGAAGAGTAGGATTGGAGCCTAGAGGCAATAAACGGCTAACTGGCATGACAATGAATGAAAAAAGAAACTGGTAAACATAGGTAAATCTAAACAAGCCCCATGTGACTATAAAAACAACAGCAACATCATAATAATAATAATTTGGGGAACAGAAAATCTGAGGTGAAACAAAATGCTGGATAATACAAACAAGGAAGAAAAGAGAGTGGAGTTAAGTTACACCTTATAAGGTCCTTATGATATGTACCTTTAGAATGAAAATTTCTAACAATTTGCTGCTAGTAGATCCACTTTCAAGATGGTTCACTATATCTCTTTGGTGAGAGGTCTCATTTTGTTCACAGAAGACCTCAATTCCTTGCCATGTAACTCTCTTCCCAACTAATTTTATAAGGTCATAATAACCTTGATACCAAAATCTAAAAAGAGCATTACAAAGATGGTAAACTATAGGCCAATATTAATCATGAACAGAGATGCAAAAATCCTAAACAAGATATTAGCTAACCTAAGCCAGCCATACATACAAAGACTAAAATATCAGGACCATGATGGGTGAATCCAAGACTGAAGATTGACTTAACCTTTGAGAATCAGTTAATGTAATTTGCAGTATTAACAGGCAAAAAGTCATATTGCCATCTCTAGATGCAGAAAAAGCATTTGATAAAGTTTAACTATTCATGCATTCATGATAAACTCTTTCAAAAATTGGAATAGAAGAGAATTTCCCTAACCTGATAAAAATTTTCTGCAAAAATTTGCTATGGCAAGGCATAGTAAAATATTGATAACTTTCCTTCTGAGATTGGGAATGAGATAAAGAAGTTTATCAGCACTTCTTTTCATCATAGTTCCAAATATCCCAGTAGTAGAATGAGGCAAAAAAAAAAAAAAAAAAAAAAAGAACAAAAGGAATAAGACTGGAAAAGAAAAAAAATAACATTGACATGACTGCATATGCACAAAATCCAAAAGAATTCACAGAGTAACTAATAGAAATAAGTGAATTTATTATTGTCACTAGATCAAGGTCAAAATACAAAAATCAGTTGTATTTCTTCTTACCAAAAATAAAAATTGGAAAATAAATCTTAGAGAGATCATGCCATTCCCAGTAATATCAAACTTATCAAGTATCTAAGAATAAATCAAATAAAAAATGTGTAAGACCTCTATACAGGAATTTGTTAATTTTATTGAAATTAAATAAGACCTAAATAAATGAAAGGATATAAAATGTTCATGGATTGGAAGACTCAATACTGTAAATATGATAATTCTCAATTCTCTCTGATCCAATAAATAGATTTAGTGCAATAGCAAGTAAAATACTAGCAAGTTTAGTTTTTAAAAACAAAATTGGTAGGTGGATGAAATTGACATCCTGACTCTAGAATTTATATAGAAGCACAAAGAATGAAGAAAGACCAAGACAATTTTGAAGAATAATACAGTTGGAGCACTTTTTAAAGTAGATATGTAGCTTTATTATAAAGCTACCATAATTAAGACAGCATGGTGCAGTACTTAAGACAGCAAGGTTAAGTAAAAATAGACCAATGAAAAAGAATAGTGTCCAGAAACAGATCTATGCATATATGGACATTTGATTTATGATGAGGATGCCACTCTGCAGAGCAGTGGGGAAATTATATTCTGTTCAATAAATGGTGATCAGGCAACTGGATATACATATGGGAGAAAATGAAATGGGATCCCTACCTCACACCAGACATAAAAACTAATTCCAGGTAAATTATTGATCCAAATGTGAAAGGGAAAACAAAACAGAAGAAAAATCCAAGAAATAATAGAAAAAAAATATTTTTAAGACGTGGGAATAGGCAAAGATTCTTAAAACGACCCATATTCATTAAGCATAAAGGAAAAGATTGAAAAATTGGACAATCTTAAAGTCAAGAACTTCTGGTTATTAAAAGACATCTGAGTGAATAAAAACAAAATACAGAGTGGAAGAAGATATTTTAGGCATTATAATAGACAAATGGCTCCTATCCATAATATATAAAGAACTACAAATTAGTGAAACAGATAGACAATTCAATAGAAAAATGGTAAAAGACTTGAGGAGGCACTTCACCAAGGAGAAGGTCAAAATGCCCAATAAAAATAAAAATATAAAAAGGTGCTCAATTTTATTGACATTCAGGGAACTGCACATTAAAACAACAATGAGAGGGGGGACAGAAGATGGCGGAAGAGTAAGACGCGGAGATCACCTTCCTTCCCACAGATACAGTAGAAATACATCTACATGTGGAACTGCTCCTACAGAACACCCACTGAACGCTGGCAGAAAACGTCCGACCTCCAAAAAGGCAAGAAACTCCCCCCGTACTTGGGTAGGGCAAAAGAAAAAAGAAATAACAGAGACAAAAGAATAGGGACGGCACCTGCACCAGTGGGAGGGAGCTGTGAAGGAGGAAAGATTTCCAGGCACTAGGAAGCCCCTTCGCGGGCAGAGACTGCGGGTAGCAGAGGGGGGAAACTTCGGAGCCACGGAGGAGAGCGCAGCCACAGGGGTGCGGAGGGCAAAGCGGAGAGATTCCCGCACAGAGGCTCGGCGCCGACCAGCACTCACCAGCCCGAGAAGCTTGTCTGCTCACCCACCGGGGCGGGCGGGGCTGGGAGCTGAGGCTCGGGCTTCGGTCGGATCGCAGGGAGAGGACTGGGGTTGGCGGCGTGAACACAGCCTGAAGGGGGCTAGTGCGCCACAGCTAGCCGGGAGGGAGTCCAGGAAAAAGTCTGCAGCTGCCGAAGAGGCAAGAGACTTTTTCTTCCCTCTTTGTTTCCTGGTGCGCGAGGAGAGGGGATTCAGAGCGCCGCCTAAATGAGCTCCAGAGACGGGCGCGAGCCGCGGCTATCAGTGCGGACCCCACAGCAACAGGGGCGCAGAGGAAAAAACGGAGAGACTCCCGCACAGAGGCTCGGCGCCGAGCAGCGCTCACCAGCCCGAGAGGCTTGTCTGCTCCCCCGCCGGGGCGGGTGGGGCTGGGAGCTGAGGCTCAGCTTCGGTCGGATCGCAGGGAGAGAACTGGGGTTGGCAGCGTGAACACAGCCTGAAGGGGTTAGCGCACCACAGCTGGCTGGGAGGGAGTCCGGGAAAAAGTCTGCAGCTGCCGAAGAGGCAAGAGACTTTTTCTTGCCTCTTTGTTTCACAGCGCGCAAGGAGAGGGGATTCAGAGCGCCGCCTAAACGAGCTCCGGAGACGGGCACGAGCCGCGGCAATCAGCGTGGACCCAAGAGACGGGCGTGAGACGCTGGGGCTGCTGCTGCCGCCTCCAAAAAGCCTGTGTGTGAGCACAGGTCACTCTCCACACTGCCCCTCCCGGGAGCCTGTGCAGCCTGCCACTGCCAGGGCCCCGTGATCCGGGGACAACTTCCCCGGGAGAACGCACTGCGCGCCTCAGGCTGGTGCAATGTCACGCCGGCCTCTGACGCCGCAGGCTCGCCCTGCCTCCTCCGTACCCCTCCCTCCCCGTGGTCTGGGTGAGCCAGAGCCCCCGAAGCAGCTGCTCCTTTAACCCCGTCCTGTCTGGGCGGGGAATAGACGCCCTCAGGCGACCTACACGCAGAGGCGGGTCCAAATCCAAAGCTGAACCCCAGGAGCTGTGCGAACAGAGAAGAGAAGGGGAAATCTCTCCCAGCAGCCTCAGAAGCAGTGGATTAAAACTCCACAAACTACTTGATGTGCCTGCATCTGTTGAATACCTGAATAGACAACGAATCATCCCAAATTCAGGAGGTGGACTTTCGGAGCAGGATATATTAATTTTTCCCCTTTTCCTTTTTTTTTGTGAGTGTATATGTATATGCTTCTGGGTGAGATTTTGTCTGTATAGCTCCGCTTTATAATAGCTTGATTTTACTTCACTATATTATAGCCTCTTTCTTTCTTTCTTTCTTTCTTTCTTTCTTTCTTTCTTTCTTTCTATTTTTTCTCCCTTTTACTCTGAGCCATGTGGACGAAAGGCTCTTGGTGCTCCAGCCAGGCATCAGGGCCGTGCCTCTGAGGTGGGAGAGCCAACTTCAGGACACTGGTCCACAAGAGACCTCCCAGCTCCACGTAATACCAAACGGTGAAAATCTGTCAGAGATCTCCATCTCAACATCAAGACACAGCTTCACTCAACGACCAGCAAGCTACAGTGCTGGACACCCTATGAAAAACAACTAGCAAGACAGGAACACAGCCCCATCCATTAGCAGAGAGGCTGCCTAAAATCATAATAGGGCCACAGACACCCCAAAATACACCACCAGACGTGGACGTGCCCACCAGAAAGACAAGATCCAGCCTCATCCACCAGAACTCAGGCACTAGTTCCCTCCACCAGGAAGCCTACACAACCCACTGAACCAACCTTAGCCACTGGGGACAGATACCAAAAACAAAGGGAACTACGAACCTGCAGCCTGTGAAAAGGAGACCCCAAACACAGTAAGATAAGCAAAATGAGATGACAGAAAAACACACAGCAGATGAAGGAGCAGGGTCAAAACACACCAGATTTAACAAATGAAGAGGAAATAGGTAGTCTACCTGAAAAAGAATTCAGAATAATGATAGTAAGGATGATCCAAAATCTTGGAAATAGAATAGACAAAATGCAAGAAACATTTAACAAGGATGTAGAAGAACTAAAGAGGAACCAAGCAATGATGAAAAACACAATAAATGAAATTAAAAATACTCTAGATGGGATCCATAGCAGAATAACTGAGGCAGAAGAAAGGATAAGTGACCTGGAAGATAAAATGGTGGAAATAACTACTGCAGAGCAGGATAAAGAAAAAAGAATGAAAAGAACTGAGGACAGTCTCAGAGACCTCTGGGACAACATTAAACGCACCAACATTCGAATTATAGGGGTCCCAGAAGAAGAAGAGACAAAGAAAGGGACTGAGAAAATATTTGAAGAGATTATAGTTGAAAACTTCCCTAATATGGGAAAGGAAATAGTTAATCAAGTCCTGGAAGCACAGAGAGTCCCATACAGGAAAAACCCAAGGAGAAACACGCCAAGACACATATTAATCAAACTGTCAAAAATTAAATATAAGGAAAACATATTAAAGGCAGCAAGGGAAAAAAACAAATAACACACAAGGGAATCCCCATAAGGTTAACATCTGATCTTTCAGCAGAAACTCTGCAAGCCAGAAGGGAGTGGCAGGATATACTTAAAGTGATGAAGGAGAAAAACCTACAACCAAGATTACTCTACCCAGCAAGGATCTCATTCAGATGTGATGGAGAAATTAAAACCTTTACAGACAAGCAAAAGCTGAGAGAGTTCAGCACCACCAAACCAGCTTTACAACAAATGCTAAAGGAACTTCTCTAGGCAAAAAACACAAGAGAAGGAAAACACCTACAATAACAAACTGAAAACATTTAAGAAAATGGGAATAGGATCATACATATCGATAATTACCTTGAATGTAAATGGACTAAATGCTCCCACCAAAAGACACAGGCTGGCTGAATGGATACAAAAACAAGACCCATATATATGCTGTCTACAAGAGACCCACTTCAGACCTAGGGACACATACAGACTGAAAGTGAGGGGATGGAAAAAGATATTCCATGCAAATGGAAATCTAAAGAAAGCTGGAGTAGCAATTCTCACATCAGACAAAATAGACTTTAAAACAAAGACTATTACAAGAGAAAAAGAAGGACATTACATAATGATCAAGGGATCAATCCAAGAAGAAGATATAACAGTTGTAAATATTTATGCACCCAACATAGGAGCACCTCAACACATAAGGCAAATACTAACAGCCATAAAAGGGGAAATCGCCAGCAACACAATCATAGTAGGGGACTTTAACACCCCACTTTCACCAATGGACAGATCATCCAAAATGAAAATAAATAAGGAAACACAAGCTTTAAATGATACATTAAACAAGATGGACTTAATTGATATTTATAGGACATTCCACCCAAAAACAACAGAATACACATTTTTCTCAAGTGCTCATGGAACATTCTCCAGGATAGATCATATCTTGGGTCACAAATCAAGCCTTGGTAAATTTAAGAAAATTGAAATCGTATCAAGTATCTTTTCCGACCACAACGCTATGAGACTAGATATCAATTACAGGAAAAGATCTGTAAAAAATACAAACACATGGAGGCTACACAATACACTACTTAATAACGAAGTGATCACTGAAGAAATCAAAGGGGAAATCAAAAAATACCTAGAAACAAATGACAATGGAGATACGACGACCCAAAACCTATGGGACGCAGCAAAAGCAGTGCTAAGAGGGAAGTTTATAGCAATACAAGCCTACCTCAAGAAACAGGAAACATCTCGAATAAACAATCTAACCTTGCACCTAAAGCAATTAGAGAAAGAAGAACAAAAAAACCCCAAAGCCAGCAGAAGGAAAGAAATTATAAAGATCAGGTCAGAAATAAATGAAAAAGAAATGAAGGAAACAATAGCAAAAATCAATGAAACTAAAAGCTGGTTCTTTGAGAAGATAAACAAAATTGATAAACCATTAGCCAGACTCATCAAGAGAAAAAGGGAGAAGACTCAAATCAATAGAATTAGAAATGGAAAAGGAGAAGTAACCACTGACACTGCAGAAATACAAAAGATCATCAGAGATTACTACAAGCAACTCTACGCCAATAAAATGGACAACCTGGAAGAAATGGACAGATTCTTAGAAATGCACAACCTGCCGAGACTGAACCAGGAAGAAATAGAAAATATGAACAGACCAATCACAAGCACTGAAATTGAAACTGTGATTAAAAACCTTCCAACAAACAAAAGCCCAGGACCAGATGGCTTCACAGGTGAATTCTATCAAACATTTAGAGAAGAGCTAACACCTATCCTTCTCAAACTCTTCCAAAATATTGCAGAGGGAGGAACACTCCCAAACTCATTCTACAAGGCCACCATCACCCTGATACCAAAACCAGACAAAGATGTCACAAAGAAAGAAAACTACAGGCCAATATCACTGATGAACAGAGATGCAAAAATCCTCAACAAAATACTAGCAAACAGAATCCAACAGCACATTAAAAGGATCATACACCATGATCAAGTGGGGTTTATCCCAGGAATGCAAGGATTCTTCAATATACGCAAATCAATCAATGTGATACACCATATTAACAAATTGAAGGAGAAAAACCATATGATCATCTCAATAGATGCAGAGAAAACTTTTGACAAAATTCAACACCCATTTATGATAAAAGCCCTGCAGAAAGTAGGCATAGAGGGAACCTTCCTCAACATAATAAAGGCCATATATGACAAACCCACAGCCAACATTGTCCTCAATGGTGAGAAACTGAAACCATTTCCACTAAGATCAGGAACAAGACAAGGTTGCCCACTCTCACCACTATTATTCAACATAGTTTTGGAAGTGTTAGCCACGGCAATCAGAGAAGACAAAGAAATAAAAGGAATCCAGATCGGAAAAGAAGAGGTAAAGCTGTCACTGTTTGCAGATGACATGATACTATACATAGAGAATCCTAAAGATGCTACCAGAAAACTCCTAGAGCTAATCAATGAATTTGGTAAAGTAGCAGGATACAAAATTAATGCACAGAAATCTCTTGCATTTCTATACACTAATGACGAAAAATCTGAAAGTGAAATTAAGAAAACACTCCCGTTTACCATTGCAACAAAAAGAATAAAATATCTAGGAATAAACCTACCTAAGGAGACAAAAGACCTGTATGCAGAAAATTATAAGACACTGATGAAAGAAATTAAAGAGGATACAAATAGATGGAGAGATATACCATGTTCCTGGATTGGAAGAATCAACATTGTGAAAATGACTCTACTACCCAAAGCAATCTACAGATTCAATGCAATCCCTATCAAACTACCACTGGCATTTTTTCACAGAACTAGAACAAAAAATTTCACAATTTGTATGGAAACACAAAAGACCCCGAATAGCCAAAGCAATCTTGAGAACGAAACATGGAGCTGGGGGAATCAGGCTCCCTGACTTCAGACTATATTACAAAGCTACAGTAATCAAGACAGTTTGGTACTGGCACAAAAACAGAAATATAGATCAATGGAACAGGATAGAAAGCCCAGAGATAAACCCACACACATATGGTCACCTCATCTTTGATAAAGGAGGCAAGAATATACAGTGGAGAAAAGACAGCCTCTTCAATAAGTGGTGCTGGGAAAATTGGACAGATACATGTAAAAGTATGAAATTAGAACACTCCCTGACACCATGCACAAAAATAAACTCAAAATGGATTAAAGACCTAAGTGTAAGGCCAGACACTATCAAACTCTTAGAGGAAAACATAGGCAGAACACTCTATGACATACATCACAGCAAGATTCTTTTTGACCCAGCTCCCAGAGAAATGGAAATAAGAACACAAATAAACAAATGGGACCTAATGAAACTTAAAAGCTTTTGCACAGCAAAGGAAACCATAAACAAGACCAAAAGACAACCCTCAGAATGGGAGAAAATATTTGCAAATGAAGCAACTGACAAAGGATTAATCTCCAAGATTTACAAGCAGCTCATGCAGCTCAATAACAAAAAAACGAACAACCCAATCCAAAAATGGGCAGAAGACCTAAATAGACATTTCTCCAAAGAAGATATACAGATTGCCAACAAACACATGAAAGAATGCTCAACATCATTAATCATTAGAGAAATGCAAATCAAAACTACAATGAGATATCATCTCACACCGATCAGAATGGCCATCATCAAAAAATCTAGAAACAATAAATGCTGGAGAGGGTGTGGAGGAAAGGGAACACTCTTGCACTGTTGGTGGGAATGTAAATTGATACAGCCACTATGGAGAACAGTATGGAGGTTCCTTAAAAAACTACAAATAGAACTACCATATGACCCAGCAATCCCACTACTGGGCATATACCCTGAGAAAACCATAGTTCAAAAAGAGTCATGTACCAAAATGTTCATTGCAGCTCTATTTACAATAGCCAGGACATGGAAGCAACCTAAATGTCCATCGACAGATGAATGGATAATGAAGATGTGGCACATATATACAATGGAATATTACTCAGCCATAAAAAGAAATGAAATGGAGGTATTTGTAATGAGGTGGATGGAGTTAGAGTCTGTCATACAGAGTGAAGTATGTCAGAAAAAGAAAGACAAATACAGTATGCTAACACATATATACGGAATCTAAGGGAAAAAAAAAAAAGCCATGAAGAACCTAGTGGCAAGACGGGAATAAAGACACAGACCTACTAGAGAATGGACTTGAGGATATGGGGAGGGGGTGGGGTGAGATGTGACAGGGTAAGAGAGTGTCATGGACATATATACACTACCAAATGTAAAATAGATAGCTAGTGGGAAGCAGCCACATAGCACAGGGAGATCAGCTCGGTGCTTTGTGACCACCTAGAGGGGTGGGATGGGGAGGGTGGGAGGGAGGGAGATGCAAGAGGGGAGAGATATGGGAACATATTGTACGTGTATAACTGATTCACTTTGTTATAAAGCAGAAGCTAACACACCATTGTAAGGCAATTATACTTCAATAAAGATGTTAAAAAAAAAAACAACAACAATGAATTAACACTACAGACTCATTACAATGGCTAAGACTAAAGATAGTCAATACCAAATGCTAGCGAGGATGTGAAGCAATTGGAACTCTTGTACACTGGTGCCAAATATGTAAATTCATATAACCACTTTGAACAATGTTTAACATTATCTACTAAAGTTGAATATACACATATTCTATGATCCAGCAATTTCAAGTCTGTCTATAATTTATAAGACAAATGGTTGCACATGTATACCAGAAAAGCATGAACAAAGTTTCATAGCAGCCTTATTTGTAATGAATCCAGACTGAAAACAACTCCATATCCATTAACAGTGTAATAGATAAATAAATGTATATTCATACACTGTAATATTCTACAATAATGAAAAGCACATGAATAACACAGCTACACAGAATAATATTGATAAATCTGTCATGCAAAATGTAGAGTGGATGAAGACAGACACAATAATGCATGCTGTGATTCCATTTATAAAAAGTTCAAAAAAAAGGTGGAACCAATCAATGGTATTTTAGATCAGGATAAGGTTTTCCTTTGGGGATGATGGAGGGGTGAGCGATTTGGAGGAGGTATTGGGTAGGGGGGTTTTGCCTGCTAGTAATGTTAAAGATGCCCAAATTATTTTTTGTTTGTTTGTTTTATTGAGGCATAGTTGATTTACAATATCATGTAAGTTTCAGGTGCACAACATAGTGATTCACAATTATTAAAGGTTATAATCTGTTTATGGTTATTGTAAAATATTGACTATATTCTCTGTGCTGTACAATATATCCTGTAACTTATTTGTTTATTTATTTAATATTTATGTATTTTATTTATTTATTTGGTTGCACCAGGTCTTAGTTGTGGCAGGTGGCCTCCTTAGTTGCGGCTCCAGGGCTCCTTTAGTTGCGGCTCACTAACTCCTTAGTTGCGGCATGTGGGCTTCTTAGTTGTGGCATGCGAACTCTTAGTTGCAGCATGCATGTGGGATCTGGTTGCCTGACCAGGGATCGAACCCAGACCCCTGTATTGGGAGTGCAGAGTCTTATCCACTGCCCCACTGTTGGATTTCCCTCCTTCCCTCTCCCCACTGTTTGTTCTCTATAAATGTGAATCTGTTTCATTTTGTTGGATTCACTACTTTGTTTTATTTTTTAGATTCCACATATAAGTGATATCATACAGTATTTGTCTTTCTCTGTCTCACTTATTTTGTCAAGCACAACATCCTCCAAGTTCATCCATGTTGTTGCAAATGGCAAAATTTCATTTTTTATGGCTGTGTAGTATTTCATTGTATATATATACACCACATCTTCTTTATCCACTCATCTGTTGATGGACACTTAGGTTGCTTCCATATCTTGGCTATTGTAAATAATGCTGGTATGAACATCAGGGTGCATATATCTTTTCAAATTAGTGTTTTCATTCTCTTTGCATATATACCCAGGAGTGGAATTGCTGGGTCACATGGTAGTTCCATTTTTAGTTTTTCAAGAAACCTTTATACTGGTTTCCACAATGGTTGCACCAATTTATAGTCCCACCAACAGTGTGCAAGGATTCCCTTTTCTCCATATCCTCACCAACATTTGTTATTTGTGGTCTTTTTGAGGACAGCCATTTTGGCAGTTGTGAGATGATATCTCATTGTGGTTTTGATTTGCATTTCTCTGATGATTAATGATGTTGAGCTTCTATTCTTGTGCCGGTCTGCCACCTATATGTCTTTTTTGAAAAATGTCATTCATGCACATTTTTTTTCACATCTTTATTGGAGTATAATTGCTTTAAAATATTGTGTTAGTTTCTGCTGTACAACAAAGTGAATCAGCTATATGTATACATATATCCCCATATCCCCTCCCTCTTGAACCTCCCTCCCACCCTCCCTATCCCACCCCTCTAGGTCGTCACAAAGCAACAAGTTGATCTCCCTGTGCTATGCAGCAGCTTCCCACTAGCCATCCATTTTACATTTGGTAGTGTATATATGTCAATGTTACTCTCTCACTTTGTCCCAGCTTCCCCTTTCCCCCCATGTACTCAAGTCTGTTCTCTGCGTCAGCGTCTTTATTCCTGCCCTGCCACTAGGTTCATCAGTGTGATTTTTTTAGATTCCATATATATGTGTCAGCATATGGTATTTGTTTTTCTCTTTCTGATTTACTTCACTCTGTATAACAGACTCTAGGTCCATCCACCTCACTACAAATGACTCAGTTTTGTTCCTTTTTATGGCTGAGTAATATTCCATTGTATATATGTTCTGCACATTTTTAAATTGAGCTGTTTGTTTTTTTTTTGATGTTGAGTTGTATGAGCTGTTTATATATTTTGGAGATTAACCCATTATTAGTCATATCATTTGCAAATTTTTCCTGTTCAGTATGATGTCTTTTCATTTTGTCCATGGTTTCCTTTGCTGTGCAAAATCTTTTAAGTTTCATTAAGTCTCATTTGTTTATTTTTGCTTTTGTTTCCTTTGCCTTAGGAGGCAGATCCAAAAAAAATAAATTGCTACAATTTATGTCAAAGAGTCTTCTGCCTATGTTTTCTTCTAAGAGTTTAATGGTTTCTGGTCTTATATTTAGGTCTTTAATCTAATTTGAATTTATTTTTGTATATGGTGTAAGACAATGTTCTAATTTCATTCTTTTACATGTAGCTGTCCATTTTTCCCAGCACCACTTAGTGAAGAGACTGTCTTTTCTCCATTGTATATTGTTGCATCTTTTGTCATCATGGGTTAATTGACCATAGGTGCATGGGTTTATTTCTGAGCTTTCTGTTCTGTTCCATTAATCTATGTGTCTGTTTTTGTGCCAGTACTACACTGTTTTGATGACTATAGCTTTGTAATGTAGTCTGAAGTCAAAGAGCATGGTATCTCCAGCTCTGCTCTACTTTTTCAAGATTGTTTTGGCTATCGGGGTCTTTGTGTTTACATACAAAATTTAACTTATTTTTTCTAGTTCTGTGAAGAATGCCATTGGTATTTTCATAGGGATTGCATTAAATTTGTAGATTCATTTGGATAGATATGGTCATTTTAACAATATTAATCCTTCCAATCTATGAATACAATATATCTTTCCATCTGTGTCATCTTCCATTTCTTTCATCTGTGTCTTATAGTTTTTCAAGTACAGGCCTTTTACCTCCTTAGGTAGGTTTATTCCTAGGTATTTTATTCTTTTTGATGTAATTGTAAGTGGGATTGTTGTCTTAATTTCTCTTTCTGATAGTTCTTTGTTAGTGTATAGAAATGCAATAGATTTCTGTACATTAATTTTGTATCCTGAGGCCCAAATTATTTTGAAGACAAATTAATTATTCCTGATTAAACACCTAGCAACTTATGAATAAAATTATATTTTCTTAATATAATGATTAATATCTATCTCTAACGGCCCATAGCATTTCCATTAAAGTTTTAGCAAAAGAAGTCCAAAGGCATACCAGATTGTCTATACCAGTAGAGTAGAGGTCAAATTGTTTTTACTTATTAAACTGGTACAGACATTGATTAAATCATTTCGAATGTCTCCATGTTATCTCAAATGAATTAATGTAATTTTAAACTGGTCCAAGCTGTCTGTTTACATAATTAATATCTGATTTTTAAAGTGGAGACTATTATCCTACATTATATAGATGAAGAGGGAGGCTGATAGAGACCATATAGAAAAGAAAAGAAAAGAAAAGAAAAGAAAAGAAAAGAAAAGGGAATAGTGAAGGTTTTGGAGTCAGCCTAGTTCTATTACTTACTGTGAACCTAGGCATAGGTTACTTAACTTCTCTAAACCTCATTTCTAAAGGGAATAAAATAATAATACCTATCCAACAGAATTATTCTGAGGACTAAGGAAATAGACAGGTCACTATGCCTCCCCAACTGGGGAGTAGTTGCTCCTGCTCTGTCCCCAAGGTCCTCTTCCTTGTGGGGTTCTTGTTGACAAAATTCAGAGAATTCCATCTTGGCATCCCCACCAGGGACAGGGACGGTGCTGGCAGGAGGAAGGGGGATGGCCCTCCCTCCTCTCTCCCAGGAAAGCCTGGTAAGGAGGCAGGACCATCAAGCCTCAGCAGCTTGACCCACTGGGAAGAGCTTGGGCTGGCTGAGGCTCCCTCCATCTGCACCTGAGAACCTGACAGGCAAGGCCTTCAGGAGCCAGGGCTGGGCTGGCCAAGTGCAAAGAGCTGCACAATGGAGAGAAGGCAGGGGGTTCAGCCTTCCACCTCTCAGAAACCTAGCACTTTTCTGGAGACTGGGTTGCCTAGAATCCTGGCTCACTGGACTCAGTTGCCCTGGGCACTTCCTGTTCAGTCTTTTTCTTAAGAACAAATGACAGTCTCTCCGTGACTTGTTTCTGTGGATACCTGAGGGGTGAGATGGTCACTTGGCTTGGGGCTCTGGGTGGCATCCAGGCATCTGTGGGGGGCGGAGGTCAGAGGTAGCAAGGTCACCCATTCACTGGGTCCTCTCTATGCTTACGTCCCAGCATCCCTCTAGCCCCTTCCCTCCTTCCCCACTCTTCTTTCCTCACCACCTCACATATCAATCCTCTCCCATTCTTTCATCCTAGACCTCTTTCCTTCTTCCATTTATTCATTTAGTAAATATATATGGATAGTTCCTCTCTGCCAAGCCATGTTCCAGGAGCTAGAAACAGGAAATGAATACTATAATTTCCTGAGCTTGACATCTCCAAGTCCAGCTAAGAGACAACATGAAAGGACAAGGATGGTTATGCTGGGAGAAACCGTCATCAATGACATCAGTTACTACAATGATTAAGACTCACCCCCCCTGCTCTCTAGTGGTCTGGGCTATTGCAAATTAAGACAGAGATTGCTGAGCTAATGGAATCTTAGGAGACTTTTTTCCCCCACCAAATCCCATATCCAAGTGATGGGAGCAAATGGAGGAAATTTTATCATGAGAGATAGTCTGTGGCTGCAACTCTAGCCCTTTGTCCTAGGAGGGGTCTGACCCTGTCTTATCTGGTGTCTGTACCTCGTAGGTCATGATTCTATAGTAATTCGTGCCAAACCTCAAGAAGTTCAACTTGAGGAGCAGATGAGGGAAGTTTGCATTCTTTACCCCTCAGGGTAACTTAGAGCCTGTTCACCTGAAGCAGGAGATGATAATGGTTAAGAGTTGTCTATGAAACCAAACTGCCTTGGTTCAAGCCCCAGGTCCATCACACAAATTGTATAATTTGGTGTGAATCACTTACTTTCTCTGTGACTTAATTTTCTTTTCCATCTGTAAAAATGGAGGTAATAATACTTACCTCAATGAGTTGTTGTGAGGATGACATAAAGTTTGTGTAGCAATGCCTGGCACACAGAAATTGTTCATTAAACATTAGCTATTATTAGTATTTCTGAAAGGGAGGTTATAAACTCACCTCTTTATCCATACTTTATTGTAGATATTCCAAGTCAATTAGTGGGAATAAAGTTAACATCAGAGAGAGAACGTTTTCCCAAAACATTAGACCTCAAACTTCATATCAGAATCCTCTAGGATCACTAGGGTTATAACTAGCCAGTAAGCACAAGGGGCTATGAGAAATAAAGCATCTAATCAAGGTTTGGGAGTGGGAGATGGTGGACTGGGTCTAGGAAGCCTTCCTGGTGGGAAGCTGAGCTGAGTCCTAACATGGGAATAAAGGTTGGATGTGTAACAGAGTCGCTGTGGGCAACAGGGATGCAGGGGGTGGTGTTCTTCCATGCTAGAGACCTAGGAAAGGGTCTGCAGAGACTTACATGAAACTGGGCATGCTTGTATGGAGACTATGCTTGTATGGAAAAGATGGGATAGGGGACAGAGCTGAGTGCTGAGGCTGAACAAGTCTGCAGGGGGCAGGTCATTTATGAAGAGCTCTGTGCATCTGTCTAACGTGATTGGGAATTGGAAACCCTTAAATGGTTTAAATAAGAGAGAGACAGGACCACTGTTGTATTTTGACCAATCATTTGTAGTAGTCCATATAGAGAATGCAGTAAAGAAAAGAATCCAGAGGCAGGGAGACCAAGGAGGGGCTTGTGCAGGATTATGGGAAGACTGAGAATGGCCTGATATCTCCTGTGAGTTTTTACCCGCTCAAAAGTTAACCTCCATATGAACATACAACAGTGTTTTTTATCCATTATACTGTTGAATGAAACTTGGGTAGTTCCCTACTTTGAGCTATTTTGACTAGTGTTTTAAACAGTTTTGTACATGTCTTTTCCTAGAATATATGTCAGTGTATATAAATGTGGGGGGATATAGTTAGGAATAGAATGCTGAGTAATGTGGAATGCATATGTTCAAGTTTAAGAGATACCATCAAACATTTTCCAGAGGAATTGTACAAATTTATTCTCCCATCAGCAGTGTAAGAAAGTTCTGGTTACTCTTGCCAACTCCTTGTATTTTTCATTTTAGCCATTCTGGTAGGTGTGTAGTGGTGTTACACTGTGGTCTTAACTTGCAACTCCTGTATGACTAATGACGTCGAGTACATTTTCACTTGATTAATGACTATTTAGATAACACCTTTTGTGAAGTGTCTTTTTAGATATTTTGCCCATTATTCTATTGGGCAGCCTTTGTTTTTTGTTTTTTTTGTCTTTGTTTATTTGTAAGAGTTCTTTATTCTGTATACAAATCTTAAGTTCTTCATTTGAATATAATCTGTGTATATAATTACATGTAATTATATACATATATAATTCTGTGTATATAATTACATGTAATTATATATATATAATTATGTGTAATATCTTTATAAGTAATTATATAAAAATATATAACTTATCATTTTTTCTCTATGGTTAGTGCTTTTTGGTCCTGTTTAAGAAATCTCTGCCTATTGCAAGGTAACATAGATATTTGTCTGTGTTTGTTTTTAAAAATTTTATTATTCTATCTTTACCATTTAAATTTACAATATATCTGGAATTAATTTTTGTTTACTGTGTGAGATAGGTTTCAAAAAATTTTTTTTTCCTGTGTGAATATCCCCATGATCCAGCAGAATTTTTTGAAAAGACAATGCTTTCCCCAATTCATTGTAGGATCAAATTTGTCATGAATCAGGTGACTATGTATTCACAGGTCTGTTCTGGACTTTATTCGGTTCCATTTATCTATTTGTTTATTTTGTGCCAATTTCATACTTGCTTAATTATTGCAGCTTTATAGTAAATCTGAATATCTGGTAAGTCCTCCAGCTTTGATTTTTTTCTTCAAGATTCTTCAGAATTTCCATGTAAATGTTATGACTACCTTGTCAATTTTCTGTAGAAAAAACAGCTGGGATTTAGACTAGGATTGCATTGAATCTATAAATCAATTTTACATCTTTATAACGTTGAATTGTCTAACCCATGCATGAACGTGGCATATGCCTCCATTTACTTGGGTCTACCTTAATTTCTCTAAAGAATGTTTTTCTACACATATTTTATTAGAGTTATTACTACATGTTTGGTTTTCAAAACTGCTCTTATAACTTATTTTCTAATTGCTGGTATAGAGAAATATTGATATGTTGGATTTTTGTGTACTTATTAATTCCAGTTTGCTTTGGGTTCTTTTAAATTTTCTATCTACACAATCAGGTGTTCTGTAAGTAATGACCATTTTGTTTCTTCCTTCCCAATCCTTTGGTTTTTTAATTTCTTTCTCTTGACTTATTTCACTGGCTAGGACCACTAGTATAATAGTTAATAGACATACTAATAGTGAACATTTTTGTTTCACTTTCGATGTTGGGGAATAAGTTATCAGTATTTCACCATGTAGTATGATATTTGCTGTAGGTTGCTTCTTTTATTGGGGATAGTATTTATCACATTAAGAAAGTTCCCTTCCATGCTATAAAACACAGGAAGCTCAGGTCGGTGCTCTGTGATGACCTAGATGGGTGGGACGGGAGGAGGTGGGAGGGAGGTGGGAGGGAGGTGGGAGGGAGGTGGGAGGGAGGGCCCAGAGGGAGGGGTTATAGGTATAGATATAGCTGATTCACTTCATTGTACAGCAGAAACTAACACAACATCGTAAAGCAATTATACTCCAATTTTTTAAAAAAAGGAAAAAAAAGTTTGCGTCTATTTTTACTTCGTTAAGAGGTTTATTTCTAATCTTAATTGATTGTTGACTTTTACCGGATGCTTTTTCTATGTCTGTTAAGTTAAGCAGATAAATTTTCTCCTTTACTTCATTAATCAGATGATTACATTGCTTGCATACCAAATGCTAAACCAACCTTGAATTCTTGTAATAAACCCAATTTGATTGTGATGCGTTATCCTTTTTAATATATTGCTAAATTAAATTGGCTAATATAATGTCAAGAAGTTTTGCAACAATGCCCATGAGAGAGATTCATGTATGAGTTTTCCTTCCTGTAATGTCTTTGTTACTTTTTGGTATTGCGTTTATGCTGGTCTCATTAAATGAGTTGGGAAATTTTCACTCTTTTTCTATGCTTTGCAAGAGTTTGTTATGATTGGTATTGTTCCTCTCTTAAATGTTGGAAATATTCACCAGTAAAGCTGTCTGGGCCTAAAGTTTTCTTTCTAGGAAAGTTTAAAATTATAGATTCTTTTTTTTGGAAAGACAGTGGACTCTTCTTTTAGTTCTTCTTTGTCAGTTTTGTTAATTTGTGTTTTCATTTGCCCATTTTGTTTAATGGTCAAATTTATTGTTATAAAGTTGTTTATAATTTTTAAAATTAGCTTTTAAATCACTGTAGGACCTATGGTAATGTTCCTCTTTCATTTCTGATGTTGGTAATTTGTGTTTTATTTTTCTTTATCAGCCTTGCTAAGGACTTAGATATTATTTCAAAGAATGAACTTTTGGCTCTGTCGATTTTTCTGTATTGTAAGTTTGTTTACGATTTCATTGTTTTCTGCTCTTATCTTTATTATTTCCTTCCTTCAACTTCATTTTGGGTTTGATTTGTCGTTCCTTTTCTAGCTTCTTGAGATAAAAGTCTAGTTGATTAATTTTTAGCCTTTTAAAAATATTCAAATATATGCAATTAAGGGTATATGGTTTCTCCTAAGCACTGACAATGATTTTTTTTATCATCATTTATTTTAATATATACTAATTTCCATTTTGATTTTTCTTTATCCCATAAATTATTTAGAACTGTATGCTAATTTCAAAGGAGTAGGGTACTTACCCATGATATGTAACTTGAAATTGATTTCTAGCCAATTTCATGGTTTAGAGAGTATACTCTGAATGATTATCACCCTTTGGGTTTTTTTGAGTTTACATTTATGATGCAGCATAGAGTCAATTTCAACAAATGTTTCATGAAGTTACAATGTTTCTTTTGGTTTTGTTTAGGTGAACAACAGGTTGATTTGATATATTTATATATTGCAGAATGAAAAAGCTATATTTCTTGTGAATAATATGTGGGGTTTTTAAAAAAATTCAGTTTGAAAATATGCTTTTGATGAAAATATTTAGTCCTTTTGCATTTAAAGTAATTACCTACATACTTAAGTTCCACTTATTTTTTATTGACCTGCCTATTTTATGTTCGGTTTTTTCCTCTCTCAAAAGAGCATTATTTTGGATTAATGAACATTTTTATTAGTTCATTTTCTCCTATTTTGGGTCATTGGCTATACATTATTTATTCTTTTATTGATTTTCCTAGATATTTTAACATAAATCTTTGACTTATCGCAGTCTAACGGCAAGTGATTAGTTTTACCACCTTTCCAATTATGCTAAATATTTAGAACACTATCTCTATATCTCTTCCATTTCTTGTGCTATTCTTGCCATAATCTTTAGTCTTTCATCTGTTTTATTTTATTTTATTTATTTAAAAAAATTTTTTAACATCTTTATTGGAGTATAATTGCTTTACAATGGTGTGTTAGTTTCTGCTTTATAACAATTAGTTTCTGCTTTATAACAAAGTGAATCAGTTATACATATACATATGTCCCCATATCTCTTCCCTCTTTCATCTCCCTCCCTCTCACCCTCCCTATCCCACCCCTCTAGGTGGTGACAAAGCACCGAGCAGATATCCCTGTGCTATGCAGCTGCTTCCCACCAAATCCCACAAAACTTTATTGGTTTACATTCATTATTAATTTATATTTATCTTTTCCTTGAGGGACTCTTCATTTCTTTTTGCATTTTTGTGTTTCTGTCACTTTCTTTCTGCTAGAAGAACTCTCTTTAAATAATCCCACTTTTCATTTGTCTGAAAAAGTTTTTATTTCATATTAAAATTTTTTTCAAAAACTCTTTTCGGAAATAATTTCAAAACCCTCAGAAAAGCAGAAAGAATACTACAAAAAATCCTGTATATCCCATACTTAGATTTATTAATTTTTTAGCCTTGTTGTCATTATAATTTCCAGAACTATTTGAGAATAATTTGCAAACATCATGTTCCTTTACCTTTAATACTTCAGAGAATAGTTCCTAAGATGTAAGAGAATAAAGATATTCTCTTATATAGTAGTTATCAAATTTGGGAAATTTGATACTGATACACTTATCTAAAGTAATCTTATTCATATTTCAGTTTTATCAATTGTCAAATTAATGTTATTCATAGCATTCCCCCCTTCCAGGATTACATCTTGCATTAGTTGTTATATATTTTTTAGTCCCCTTGCATCTATTATAGATTATTAGCCTTTCTTTGTCTTTCATGACAGATAGTTTTTGAAGATTAGAAGCTAGTCATTTTATAGAATATTCCTCAACTTAGGTTTCTATGATGTTTCCCCATGATTAGATTCAGGTTTTGCTTTTTTGGCTGAAATAATATATAGGTGATACGTATATTGTTAGGATTTCACATATGGAGACACACTGTGTCTATCTGCTCCTTATTGGTGATATTAATTATAATCACTCAGTTAAGATGCTGTTCAGCTTCTCCACTGATAGCTACTACTTTTTACTTTTGTAATTAATGATTACTTTATGGATAGATAGCTTATAACTAGGTAACATTCTGTTCCTTATCAAACTCACTCCCTATAGATTTAACATCTGTATTATTTAGGATCCTGGAAGGAGACAGAACACACCAGTAATGTGAAGAGGGAAAATTTAATATGCAGAATTGTTAACTAGTAAAAGGTAGATAACTGCTAAAAGGGATAAGAGAGAACCAGAGGTAACAATTGAAAAAAAAAAAAAAGCAGCTACTACCTCATGGCTGATGAAGAGTACACATTGAAGGGACTAAGGATTTAAGAGATACTTCCCTCCCTCTTCCTGATCCTGACACCCCTCATTTCCCCACCCCGAAAAAGACTGAGCCCAGACTTTTTCAAAGAGGGTATGACTGCCACAGGAATACAGTGTGCTACTGGGGGTGGGGGTGGAGCCACAGGCCAGAGCTCCCATGACAGTGGCCACTGGGTGGGGAGAGTGTGTGTGGCCTGAGTATGTGATTGTGGTTGGTCCCCACCAGCCCACTGGCTCTCCCTCTGAGTAACAGAAGGAGGAAGATTGAAGCCCCAACATAAGTGCCTTCCTGCTGCCCTCATCACATTGTCCCTCTATCGACCTCTATTGATAATGCCTCCCATTGTCAGCTGCCAAAGGAGAAATGTTTACAGGGTGGGGAGAGGCTTGGAGAGCATCCAGACAAATGATCTCTAAGGCAGAGGGGAAGGCCACCTCCACAAGTTTGGGGCTTGAGTGGATGTGGTGTAAATCAATTGTTGCTAGACATTTGAGTGAACAGTTTTTCCACTGAGGGGTGGGGAGTAAGACTGGGGAGATTGCAAACGAGCATTCTACTGCTCTTTAGTGTTTTAAGACATCATATAAGACACTTTTATACATTGCCCTGACTCCTCATAAAAACCCTGAGAGATGAGTATCATTAGTCACATTTTACAGATGAGGAGACTGAGGCTCAGAGATTTAAGTCACTGGTGCAAGGCAGTAGGTGAGTAGTGGGCCCAGAATTAAAATCCCAGCCTGTCTGCCTCCAGTTCTTACTAGGCTATCATATTTTAGATGACATTGAAATGAATGTGATTCTCTTATAGGCTCACCATGAGGATGCCTCCAGGGCAGAACCAAAGCTGGGTTTCTGAATTTATCCTGCTTGGCTTCTCCAGTGACCCCACGACCAACAGGATCCTCTTCATTGCCTTCCTTCTCCTTTATCTGAGCTCAGTCCTTGGCAATGGGCTCATTGTCACCCTGATATGCCTGGACATGCATCTCCACACTCCCATGTACTTCTTCCTCTGTATCCTCTCCCTGCTGGATATGGGCTCTGTCACCACCACCATGCCCCAGATGTTGGTGCATCTTCTCGCTCAATCTCAGACCATCTCCTTTGCTGGCTGTTGGCTACAAATGTACATGTTTGGCGCTCTGGGCCTGACCGAGTCCATTTTCTTTGTAGTCATGGCTTATGACCGATATGTGGCCATCTGCTACCCACTGCGTTATACTGTCATCCTTAGCTGGGGTCTGTGCACACGGCTGTCAGCTGGGACCTGGGCCTGTGGTTTCTTCTTCTCTCTGATCCATACATTTTTCACCATGAGGCTGCCATACTGTGGGCCCAACATGGTCAACCACTACTTATGTGAGGGTCCCTCAGTACGAAGCTTGGCTTGCATGGATACCAACCTCATTGCGATGGTGGACCTGGTCATCAGTGTCTTCATGGTTGTTGCCCCACTCTCCCTCATTGTGGCTTCCTACATCTGTATTGCCCAGGCCATTCTCAAGATCAAGTCCATGCAGCCCCGCTGCAAGGCTTTCTCTATCTGTGCTTCCCACCTGACTGTGGTCACATTCTTCTATGCTCCAGCCACCTACATCTATATAAGGCCCAATTCAAGCTATTCCCCTGAGCAAGACAAGCAGATCTCACTCTTTTATAATGTCTTCACTGCCCTGCTTAACCCTGTGGTCTACAGTTTGAGGAACAAGGACATTAAGAGGGCTTTTCTCAAAGTGATGCAGAGGAGTAGATTAGCCTGGTGAGCTGGAAGACAGGAGGGGCCTGGGGTAGATTGTCCAATGTTGAGGGAGAGCATCTATAACATATGAAACAAATATCATGCATTTGAACCAACACATAGAACTTGGTCAGTGGAACAAATGTGGTACATGAAACCGAACATGGTTGTCTTGATCAACTTGCTACATTTTGGTTGAGAAACAACCCCATAATCTCAGTGGCTTACAACAGCAAAAGTTCATATATTTCTTATGCTCTATGTCAGTTGTAAGTAGACTGTGGCCTTCTGCCATTGGATTCTTGGATCCAGTGTGAAGGATGAGGCTGTATCTGGCACATGCCAGTCTTAAGAGAGAGAGAAACAACAATGGCTGAAATACATGATGACTCTTAAAGCTTCTGCTCAGAAGTAAAACACACATCTCTTTCCTCACGCCCTATTGGCCAAACCAAGCCCTATGTTTAAGCCTGCTGGTAAAAGGGCAGGAAGTATTTCCTTCCCACAGAAAAGTAATGCAAATCATGTGGCAATGGGTATGGATGTATATTCCCTCTACAGTGAGAGCAGCAAATAATGAGAGTGATATTATAATCTACCACAGTGGCACTGGAACCAATAGAATACATGTAACCAACATGAAACATGGTAACTCTAAGTGACATGGTACATGGACACAGTAGAAAGTCAAGGTGATGTAGGCAATCAGAGTGGCACATGTAAACAATAAATATATGTAGCCAACATTGAAAATTAAGCCACTGGTACATGGAACCAATGTAATCCACAGATCTGATTTGGTGCATGGAACCGATGTGGTTCATGGGGCTGACATGGTATACTCTGCATTGTCTTGTGGAAGACCACAGAACATGACCTTAAGTGACCTGGGTTCTAGTCCCAACCTTGCTAATTTGTGACTTTAAGCAATTTACTTCATTTCTCTACATCTTACTTTACTCATCCATAGAACGAGCACCTCAAATTGAAAGGTCCCCAAGACCTCTGTGTCACTAAAATTGTATGTCACAATAAGTGAAGTGCATAAAACTCAAATGCAATAAACTTGTGAATCTTCTGTGAACCCTAAGATGAATTAGGAAACCATAGAAAAATTAAAGTTGTTGCATGTTTGCTGCACATTTGAGCAGCACATATAACAGTGTCTCTTATTCTCTCAAGGGAACTAAACGACATATGAGGCTCTCTAAGAGAGAGCATGGGCATCCAACATTTTTTTCAGGCCTCATTGATGGCCCAGATATCTTGGGCATGAGTCAATTCAATTCCAGTGTTTTGTGAGCATCCATTAATTCCCAACCAGTATCAGGCCCTGTGGAACCCAAGAGAGATATGTGGAGAGATTTACAGTCATGAAATTATAATACCACAACCCAAGAAGATGCCACAGTGACCTGTGGGGACTAATGGCCTCATAGGAGTGAGGTTCTTTCATTGGGTGTCAGACACAGAGGATCAGGCTACACCTCACCCCACGACTGCATAGCTCAGCACTTTGTAAGCTCTCCAGAGCTTAGAATCAGGAGAGGGGGTGGAAAACCCCAAGAAGTTTGATATTATTTCTCCCACCAGTGGAAAGATAGGTTGAAATAGAAATTGAGTTTAGTTACTGAAAAATGAAACTCTCAGAAAACAGTGTTCTGTGATATGGAAAAATGGAGGAGGGAAATCTATTTACCAAGAGCTGACAGGTAAGATCTTGGTCAGGAATTAAGATTTAGCTGAGAGTGAGAAAGAGTCATCTGTGCAAAGAGCCAAGAGAAAGACATTTCTGACCAGGTACAAAGGCTCAAATCAGGAAAAGACTTTGCATTGTCTGCAGAGCTGGAAGAAGGCTTATGTGGTCACAGGAAAGGGAGCAGGAGAGGTAGAGATAACATTGAGAAGTAGGCCATGGACAGTCCTAAAGAGCCATATAAGAAGTGTTTACTGTATGCTAAATGCATTAGGAATGCTTAGATTCTTACTGGTGAAGTGATACAGTTTTATGGGTGATAAGCTCCACTGTGGGTGTGACTTGAGGTGACTGGAAAGGAGGTGGGAGAAAAGGTCACTGGGGATGAGAATGTTAGGGAACTCACAGGCCAGGAGTGAGAAAAAAGAACTTCCCTTTTGGAGAGCTGTAGGGGATGTGGTATCCCAGGGAGAATTCCAGGTTGAAGATATTGGGACAGGTGGTTGCTGATTATGGGGTTGATGTTGAGAAGACAAAGGGAGAGAAAACTGGGGAAAGGGAGAAGTAGGGATTTGGGCAACTGGGGGCTGAGTAGAGGGATTAATGAGAAATGGGAGTCTGGGAATAATGAATGACTAGAGAGTTGTGAACTTCTGGTGGGATTGAGATTTTGTCTCTAGCACTTAGGTGCAAATTTGGGTAGTGGTATAATTCTAAAGCATTTACTCAGAGATGTAACGGTGCTGGGCTAGGCAGGGGATTTGAGTGGGTGAGTACCACTGCACCAATGATATGGCAAAGTTCCAGGCAGCAGTTCCAGAGGGTTTCAGGCAGAAAGTGAAGGGTCCCATGGACTATTGGAGTGTTCCCTCCATCTGGGGAGGGGGTAGGGAATATGAGGCTGGTGGAAGGGACTTGCAGCTGTTGAGAGCTTCCTGCTTCTGGCTTTGTGGGGAAGGGTGCTGCCTGGATAATGGGGAAGAGGTCTTCCTGGCTGTTGGAGTTCCTTCCAGAGGGTGCAGAGTCTATCTGGTGGCTCTTCTACAACAAGAGTCAGGGACCAGGGTAGTGGAGAGGTGAGTCTTGTGGATAAAGTGTGATGAGAGAGAGTGTCTCTCTCCTAGGACAGATAGTAACAGAGTTTGTAATTCAGGATGATAATAGATTTTATCTTAAAGATAAGCAACCCTCTATTTTTAAGAACCAGGGATGAGGAATGGGGTGGAGGAAAGAGGGAGACAGTATTTTCAGAAGAATGGCTTGGGAGTACTGATGAGGGGGTTGGATTGAAGAGGAACATTTAGTGGGGTAGACCTAGGCATAATTTATGAAGGTACTAGATTTGGATGGTGGCAGTGAGTGGGGAGATGCTGAAAGATGTGACGAGGAAAGCAAGAGCATGTGATGGCTTGGGTGTTTTGGTGGAAAAGGGAGAAATCAAGGAAGATACCAATGTTCTCAGCCAGATTTACCACTGTCTCTGCTTCCCTGCAGTTCACTGATGGGCACCGTTGATTGTTTACTGTCATCACTGATCCCTGGTACTGCTGAAAGGAAGTCACAGTACCTGTCCTCAAGGAATTTGCAGTCCACAAACCAACAGTTCTTAGGAAGTGTATGGGTACTTAGGGGTGGGGTTAAAAAATGTTGTTAAATTAATTTTCTGTTAATTGGGATCTCTATAGGGTTGTAATTTTTTTAAACTTTTTCTGCGTGTTTCCTAGAACAAATCAAATGGCAGAGTGGGTAATAACTGCCTGTCAGGTGGCATACAGGTCAGCCATTTGGGGGAGGTACTTTGGTGCTAAACTGAAATGTCTACCTCTCTAAATTCTTTGCCCTTTAGACCTATTTCTGCACTAATGATCTCAAAGTTTCTGTGTGGGAAGATTGGTAAACTACCACTTATTGTCTGTTTCTTCTTGTGCAAGAAACTTAAGTTCCCCAACGCCGCTGTCTCTCTCTCTTTTTTTTTTCCAATTATGCTATAATTTATTTTATTTTTTATTTTTTTAAACATCTTTATTGGAGTAATATTGCTTTACAATGGTGTGTTAGCTTCGGCTGTATAACAAAGTGAATCAGCTATACATATACATATATCCCCATATCTCCTCCCTCTTGCGTCTCCCTCCCACCCACCTTATCCCACCCCTCTAGGTGGTCACAAAGCACCGAGCTGATCTCCGTGTGCTACGTAGCTACTTCCCACTAGCTCTCTATTTTACATTTGGTAGTGTATATATGTCCATACCACTCTTTCACTTCGTCCCGGCTTACTCTTCCCCCTCTCCGTGTCCTCAAGTCCATTCTCTATGTCTGCCTCTTTATTCCTCTGTCCTGCTCCTAGGTTCTTCAGAACTTTTTTTTTTTTTTTAGATTCCATATATATCTGTTAGCATACGGTATTTGTTTTCCTCTTTCTGACTTCACTCTGAATGGCAGACTCTAGGTCCATCCACCTCACTACAAATAACTCAATTTCGTTTCATTTTATGGCTGAATAATATTCCATTGGATATATGTGCCACATCTTCTTTATCCATTCATCTGTCGATGGACACTTAGGTTGCTTCCATGTCCTGGCTATTGTAAATAGACCTGCAATGAACATTGTGGTACATGACTCTTTGAATTATAGTTTTCTCAGGGTATATGCCAGGTAGTGGGATTGCTGGGTCATATGGTAGTTGTAATTTTAGTTTTTTAAGGAACCTCCATACTGTTCTGCATAGTGGCTGTGTCAAGTTACATTCCCACCAACAGTGCAAGAGGTTTCCCTTTCCTGCACACCCTCTCCAGCATTTATTATTTGTAGATTTTTTGATGGTGGCCATTCTGGCTGGTGTAAGGTGATACCTCACTGTAGTTTTGATTTGCATTTCTCTAATAATTAGTGATGTTGAGCATCCTTTCATGTGTTTGTTGGCAATCTGTATATCTTCTTTGGAGAAATGTCTATTTAGGTCTTCTGCTCATTTTTGGATTGGGTTGTTTGTTTTTTTGATATTGAGTTGCATGAGCAGCTTGTAAATTTTGGAGGTAATCCTTTGTCAGTTGCTTCATTTGCAAATATTTTCTCCCATTCTGAGGATTGTCTTTTCGTCTTGTTTATGGTTTCCTTTGTTGTGCAAAAGCTTTTAAGTTTCATTAGGTCCCATTTGTTTATTTTTGTTTTTATTTCCATTTCTCTAGGAGGTGGGTCAAAAAGCATCTTGCTGTGATTTATGTCAGAGAGTGTTCTGCCTATGTTTTTCTCTAAGAGTTTGATAGTGTCTGGCCTTAAATTTATGTCTTTAATCCATTTTGAGTTTATTTTTGTGTATGGTGTTAGGGAGTGTTCTAATTTCATTCTTTTACATGTAGCTGTCCAGTTTTCCGAGCACCACTTATTGAAGAGGCTGTCTTTTCTCCATTGTATATTCTTGCCTCCTTTATCAAAGATGAGGTGACCATATGTGCGTGGGTTTATCTCTGGGCTTTCTATCCTGTTCCATTGGTCTATAGTTCTGTTTTTGTGCCAGTACCATACTGTCTTGATTACTGTAGCTTTGTAGTATAGTCTGAAGTCCAGGAGCCTGATTCCTCCAGCTCCATTTTTCTTTCTCAAGATTGCTTTGGCTATTCAGAGTCTTTTGTGTTTCCATACAAATTGTGACTTTTAAAAAAAATAAATTTATTTATTTTATTTTTATTTATTTATTTTTGTCTGCGTTGGCTCTTCGTTGCTGTGTGTGGGCTTTCTCTAGTTGTGGCGAGCAGGGGCTACTCTTTGTTGTGCTGCGCGGGCTTCTCATTGTGGTGGCTTCTCTTCTTGTGGAGCACGGGCTCTAGGCACACAGGCTTCAGTAGTTGTGGCACATGGGCTCAGTAGTTGTGGCTCGTGGGCTCTAGAGTGCAGGCTCAGTAGTTGTGGCGCATGGGCTTAGTTGCTCCGCAGCATGTGGGATCTTCCCGGCCCAGGGCTCGAACCCGTGTCCTCTGCATTGGCAGGCGGATTCTTAACCACTGCGCCACCAGGGAAGCCCCATTGTGAAATTTTTTGTTCTAGTTCTGTGAAAAATGCCATTGGTAGTTTGATAGGGATTGCGTTGAATCTGTAGATTGCTTTGGGTAGTAGAGTCATTTTCACAACATTGATTCTTCCAATCAAAGAACATGGTATATCTCTCTATCTGTTTGTATCATCTTTAATTTCTTTCATCAGTGTCTTATAGTTTTCTGTATACAGGTCTTTTGTCTCCTTAGGTAGGTTTATTTCTAGGTATTTTATTCTTTTTGCTTCAATGGTAAATGGGAGTGTTTCCTCATTTCTCTTTCAGATTTTTCTTCATTAGTGTATAGGAATGCAAGAGATTTCTGGGCATTAATTTTGTATCCTGCAACTTTACCAAATTCATTGACTAGCTCTAGTAGTCTTCTGGTAGCATCTTTAGGATTCTCTATGTATAGTATCATGTCATCTGCAAACAGTGACAGTTTTACTTCTTCTTTTCTGATTTGGCTTCCTTTTATTTCTTTTTCTTCTCTGACTGCTGTGGCTAAAACTTCCAAAAGTATGTTGAATAATAGTGGTGAGAATGGGCAACCTTGTCTTGTTCCTGATCTTAGAGGAAATGTTTTCAGTTTTCACCATTGAGAACGATGTTGGCTGTGGGTTTATCATATATGTCCTTTATTATGTTGAGGAAAGTTCCCTCTATGCCTACTTTCTGGAGGGTTTTTATCATCAATGTGTGTTGAGTTTTGTCGAAAGCTTTTTCTGCATCTATTGAGATGATCATATGGTTTTTCTCCTTCAGTTTGTTAATATGGTGTATCACACTGATTGATCTGCGTATATTGAAGAATCCTTGCATTCCAGGGATAAACCCCACTTGATCATGGTGTATGATCCTTTTAGTGTGCTGTTGGATTCTGTTTGCTAGTATTTTGTTGAGGATTTTTGCATCTATGTTCATCAGTGATATTGGCCTGTAGTTTTCTTTCTTTGTGACATCTTTGTCTGGTTTTGGTATCAGGGTGATAGTGGCCTCATAGAATGAATTTGGGAATGATCCTCCCTCTGCTATATTTTGGAAGAGTTTGAGAAGGATAGGTGTTAGCTCTTCTCTAAATGTTTGATAGAATTCACCTGTGAAGCCATCTGGTCCTGGGCCTTAGTTTGTTGGAAGATTTTTAATCACAGTCTCAATTTCAGTGCTTGTGGTTGGTCTGCTTATATTTTCTATTATTTCCTGGTTCAGGTTCGGAATGTTTTGCTTTTCTAAGAATTTGTCCATTTCTTCCAGCTTGTCCATTTTATTGGCATATAGTTGCTTGTAGTAATCTCTCATGATCTTTTGTATTTCTGCAATGTCAGTTGTTACTTCTCCTTTTTCATTTCTAATTCTATTGATTTGAGTCCTCCCTTTTTTTCTTGATGAGTCTGGCTAATGGTTTATCAATTTTGTTTATCTTCTCAAAGAGCCAGCTTTTAGTTTTATTGATCTTTGCTATTGTTTCCTTCATTTGTTTTTCATTTATTTCTGATCTGATCTTTATGATTTCTTTCCTTCTGCTAACTTTGGAGTTTTGTTGTTCTTCTTTCTCTAATTGCTTTAGGTATAAGGTTAGATTGTTTATTTGAGATGTTTCTTGTTTCTTGAGGTAGGATTGTATTGCTATAAACTTCCCTCTTAGAACTGCTTTTGCTGCATCCCATAGGTTTTGGGTGGTCGTGTTTTCATTGTCATTTGTTTCTGGTTATTTTTAAATTTCCTCTTTGATTTCTTCAGTGATCCCTTGTTTATTAAGTAGTGTATTGTTTAGCCTCCATGTGTTTGTGTTTTTAACAGAATTTTTTCTGTAATTGATATCTAGTCTCCTAACGTTGTGGCTGGAAAAGATACTTGATATGATTTCCATTTTCTTAAATTTACCAAGGGTTGATTTGTGACCCAAGATATGATCTATCCTGGAGAATGTTCCATGAGCACTTGAGAAGAAAGTGTGTTCTGTTGTATTTGGAAGGAATGTCCTATAAATATCAATTAAGTCCATCTTGTTTAATGTATCATTTAAAGCTTGTGTTTCCTTATTTATTTTCATTTTGGATGATCTGTCCATTGGTGAAAGTGGGATTTTAAAGTCTCCTACTATGATTGTGTTACTGTCGATTTCCTCTTTTATGGCTGTTAGCATTTGTCTTATGTATTGAGGTAGGTGCTCCTATGTTGGGTGCATAAATATTTACAGTTGTTATATCTTCTTCTTGGATTGATCCCTTGATCATTATGTAGGGTCCTTCTTTGTCTCTTGTAACGGTCTTTATTTTAAAGTCTATGTTTTCTGACATGAGAATTGCTACTCCAGCTTTCTTTTGATTTCCATTTGCAGGGAATATCTTTTTCCATCCCCTCACTTTCAGTCTGTATGTGTCCCTAGGTCTGAAGTGGGTCTCTTATAGACAGCATATGTACGGGTCTTGTTTTTGTATCCATTCAAAAACATTTAATGTCTTTTGGTTGGAGCATTTAATCCATTAACATTTAAGGTAATTATTGATATGTATGTTCTTATTATCATTTTCTTAATTGTTTTGGGTTTGTTATTGTAGGTCTTTTCCTTCTCTTGTGTTTCCTGCCTAGAGAAGTTCCTTTAGCATTTGTTGTAAAGCTGGTTTGGTGGTGCTGAATTCTCTTAGTTTTGCTTGTCTGTAAATGTTTTAATTTCTCTTTTGAATCTGAATGAGATCCTTGCTGGGTAGAGCAATCTTGGTTGTAGGTTTTTCCCTTTCATCAGTTTAAATATATCTTGCCACTCCCTCTGGCTTGCAGAGTTTCTGCTGAAAGATCAGCTGTTAACCTTATGGGGATTCCCTTGTATGTTATTTGTTGTTTTTCCCTTGTTGCTTTAATATTTTTTCTTTGTATTTAGTTTTTGATGGTTTGATTAATATGTGTCTTGGAGTGTTTCTCCTTGGATTTATCCTGTATGGGACTCTCTGTGCTTCCTGGACTTGATTGACTATTTCCTTTCCCATGTTAGGGAAGTTTTCATCTACGATCTCTTCAAATATTTTCTCAGTCTCTTTCTTTTTCTCTTCTTCTGGGACCCCTATATTTCGAATGTTGGTGCGTTCAATGTTGTCCCAGAGGTCTCTAAGACTGTCCTCAATTCTTTTCATTTTTTTTTCTTTATTCTGCTCTGCAGTAGTTATTTCCACTATTTTATCTTCCAGGTCACCTATCCGTTCTTCTGCCTCAGTTATTCTGCTATTGATTCCTTCTAGAGAATTTAAAATTTCATTTATTGTGTTGTTCATCATTGTTTGTTTGCTCTTTAGTTCTTCTAGGTCCTTGTTAAACATTTCTTGTATTTTCATCATTATATTTCCAAGATTTTGGATTATCTTTACTCTGAATTCTTTTTCAGATAGACTGCCTATTTCCTCTTCATTTGTTTGCTCTGGTGGGTTTTTACCTTGCTCCTTCACCTGCTGTGTATTTCTCTGTCTTCTTCTTTTGCTTAACTTACTGTGTTTGGGGTCTCTTTTCACAGGCTGCAGGTTCATAGTTCCTATTGTTTTTGGTGTCTGTCACGAGTGGCTGAGGTTGGTTCAGTGGGTTGTGCAGGCTTCCTGGTGGAGAGGACTAGTGTCTGTGTTCTGGTGGATGAGTCTGGATCTTGTCTTTCTGGTGGGCAGGAGCACGTCCAGTGGTGTGTTTTGGGGTGTCTGTAAACTTATTATGATTTTAGGCAGCCTCTCTTCTAATGGGTGGGTTTTTGTTCCTGTCTTGCTAGTTGTTTGGCATAGGGTGTCCAGCACTGTAGCTTGCTGGTCGTTGAGTGGAGCTGGGTCTTAGCAGTGAGATGGAGGTCTCTGGGAGAGCTTTCCCTGTTTGATATTATGTGGAGCTGGGAGGTCTCTGGTGGACCAATGTCCTGAACTCAGCTCTCCCACCTCAGAGGCACAGGCTTGACACCCGGCCAGAGCACCAAGACACTGTCAGTCACACAGCTCAGAAGAAAATGGAGAAATAAAGAAAGAAAGAAAAATAAAATAAATGATTAAAATAAAATATAATTATTAAAAATAAAAAACAATTAAAAAGTATTTAAAAAGAGGATAAAAAGAAAGCAAGAAAGAAAGAAGAGAGTAATCAAAACAAATCCACCAGTGATAACAAGTGCTAAAAACTATACTAAAAAAAAACCAAAAAACAAAACAGACAGACGGAACCCTAGGACAAATGGTAAAACCAAAGCTATACAGACCAAATCACACAAAGAAGCATACACATACACACAATAAGAGAAAAATGAAAAAAATATATATATTAAAAAAAGAGGAAGCGAGCAACCAAATCAATAAACAAATCTACTAATGATAATAAACTCTAAATACTAAACTAAGATAAACATAAAACCAGGAACAAATTAGATGCAGAAAGCAAACTGCAAGTCTACAGTTGCTTCCAAAGTCCACTGCCTCAATATTGGGATGATTCATTGTCTATTCAGGTATTCCACAGACGCAGGGTACATCAAGTTGATTGTGGAGATTTAATCCACTTATCCTGAGGCTGCTGGGAGAAATTTCCCTTTCTCTTCTTTGTTCACACAGCTCCTGGGGTTCAGCTTTTCATGTGGCCCCACCTCTGCATGTAGGTTGCCTGAGGGCATCTGTTTTTTACTCAGACAGGATATGGTTAAAGTAGCAGTTGTCTAGGGGGCTCTGGCTCACTCACGTTGGAAGCAGGGAGGTGTACGGAAGGCGGGGTGAGCCTGTGGTGGCAGAGGCCAGTGTGACATTGCACCAGCCTGAGGTGCACCGTGTGTTCTCCCGGGGAAGTTGTCACTGGATCACGGGACCCTGGCAGTGGTGGGCTGCACAAGCTCCTGGGAGGGGAGGTGTGGATAGTGACCTGTGCTTGTGCACAGGCTTCTTGGTGGCTGCAGCAGCAGCCTTAGCATTGCATGCCTATCTCTGTTGTCCGTGCTGATAGCCACGGCTCGTGCCTGTGTCTGGAGCTCGTTTAGTTGGTGCTCTGAACCCCCTCTCCTTGTGCACCCCAAAACAATGGTCTCTTGCCTCTTAGGCAGGTCCAGACTCTTTCCCGGACTCCCTCCCAGCTAGCTGTGGCTCTGTAGCCCCCTTCAGGCTGTGTTCAAGCAGCCAACCCCAGTCCTCTCTCTGGGATCTGAACTCCAAAGCCGGGGCCTCAGCTCCCAGCCCCCACCTGCCGGGTGAACAGACAAGCCTCTCAGCCTGGTGAGTGCTGGTCGGCACCGATCCTCTGTGTGGGAATCTCTCCACTTTGCCCTCTGCACCCCTGTTGCTGCCCTCTCCTCCATGGCTCTGAAGCTTCCTTCCTGCCACCCCCCCGTCTCCACCAGTGAAGGGGCTTCCTTGTGTGTGGAAACTTTTCCTCCTTCACAGCTCCCTACCAGAGGTGCAGGTCCCATCCCTATTCTTTTGTTTCTGTTTTTTCTTTTTTCTTTTGTCCTACCCAGGTACGTGGGGAGTTTCCTGCCTTTTGGGAAGTCTGAGGTCTTCTGTCAGCGTTCAGTAGGTGTTCTGTAGGAGTTGTTCCACATGTGGTTGTATTTCTGATGTATTTGTGGGGAGGAAGGTGATCTCCACGTCTTACTCCTCCACCATCTTGAAGGTCTCTCCGCCGCTTTCTCTTTAGAGAATGAATGTTATTGTAAACCACTGGAACATAAGAAAGATTGAAAAATCACAAGAGATTAGTTTGCTGAGCTCTATGCAAATAAAATTGGAAATTTAGACAAAACAGATAATTTCTTAGGGAAATACAGATTAACAAAATAAAACTTTTTAAAGATAGAAAGTGTGAACAGACTAATTTCCATAGGAAAATGAGAAAACTAGAGAAAGCTATTAAGTAACTACCTCACAACAAGATTCAAAATTTGGTGGTGAGAAAGTTTGGGTAGAGGGGAGACACTGATTTTTCTGCAGAAACTTTGCAGGCCTGAAAGGAGTGGCATGATATTCAAAGTCCTGAAAAGGAAAAACCTGCAATGTAAGATATTCTATCCAGCAAGAGTATCATTTAGGCTAGAAGGAGAAAGAATTTCTCAGAAAAGCAAAACTAAAGAATTCAGCAATACTAAATCTACCCCAAAAGAAATACTGGAGGGTTGTCTGTAAATAAAAAATAGGCAAGAATCTGTAGGAAAGGGAAAATAACAACAGGAAAGGAAATACAAGAAAGGATTGAAGTTCATGTAAATAAGCCATTACATAGATTTTTAAAAATCAAAAATATTATAAAAGTGATTATAACTAAAATTAACAGTAAAAGGATAGGCATGAAGTTTTAGAATAAAACATCAAAATCACAAAATGTGGAGGAGTGAAGTAAAACAATGTATATCTTTTAGAATGTGTTTGAACTTGTATGAGTATCTGTTTAAAGTAAGTAGATATAGTTCTCAGTCAACATACTTGAACTCCATTGGAATCACAAATCAAGAACATACAACAGAGTATGATAGACTCAAGGATGTATTGTACAATGTCAGGAATATAGACAATATTTTGTATTGACTGTAAATGGGAAGTAAACTTTAAAAATTGTATAAAAAATTTAAAAATTTTTATTAAAAAATAAAATGGATTCACAAAAACCAAAAAGAAAGGAGCTCAAGCATACTACAAAAGAAAATCATCACACCACAAAAAAGGAAAAAACAAGAAGAAAGAGAAATGAACAAAAAAGAACTATAAAAACAACAGGAAAACAAGGTTTTGAATGGCAATAAGTTCATATCAATAACTATCAATAATTACTTTAAGTATCAATGGATTGAATGCTCCAATCAAAAGACATAGAATGGCAGATTGGATTTAAAGAAAAAAACAAGAAATACAATATGCTGCATACAAGAGACTCCCTTCAGGGTAAAAAACACACACAGACTGAAAGAGAGGGGATAGAAAAAGACATTTCACGCTAATGGAAATGAGAAGAAAGCAGGGGTAGCAATACTCATATCAGACAAAATAGACTTTCAAACAAAGGTCATGAAGAAAGGCATTATACAGTGATAAAGAGATCAATAAAAGAAGAGGATATTACAACCATTAACATATATGCACCCAATATAGGAGAACCTAAATGTGTAAAAAAAAAATACTAACAGACATAAAGGGAGAACTGGACAAAAGTAAAATAATAATAAAGAATTTATTACCCCACTGTCATCAATGGAGATCATCCAGACAGAAAATCAATAAGGCAAAAGAGGTCTTAAATGACACAATAGACCAGTTTGACTTAATTGATATCTACAGGACACTACATCCAAAGAAAACAATACACATGCTTTTTAAGTGTGCACAGAATATTCTCTAGGATAAGCAACACAGTAGGGCACAAAACAGACTTCAAAAAACTTAAGAGGATACAAATTCATCCAAGCATTTTTTGGGACCACAATGGTAGGAAACTAGAAATCAACCACAGAAAGAAAAACAGGAAAAGAACAAACACGTGGAGACTAAATAACATGCTATTTAAAAATGAATGGGTCAATGATGAAATCAAAGAAGAAATCAGAAAAAAACAAGTGAAACAACAATGAAAACATAAGTGTACAAAATCGATGGGATGCAGCAAAAGCAGTTTTTAGAGGAAAGTTCATAGTGACACAGCCTTCTTCAAGAAACAAGAAAAATCTCAAATAAACAATCTAACTTAAAGGAATTATAAAAAGAGAATAAACAAAACCCATAGTCAGCTGAAGGAAGGAAATAATAAAGATCAGAGAGGAAATAAATAAAATAGAAAGAAAAATCAACAGAAAAGATCAAGAAAACCAAGAGCTGGTTTTTTGAAAATATAAACAAAATCAATAAACCTCTAGCCAGGCTCACCAAGAAGAACAGACAGAGGACCCAAATAAACAAAATAAAAAAGGAAAGAGGAGAAATAACAACTGATAGCACAGAAATACAAAAAATCATAAGAGAATACAATGAACAGTTACATGCCAAAAAATTGGACAACCTAGAAGAAATGGACAAGTTTCTAGAAACATACAGCCTACCAAAACTGAGTCAAGAAGAAATAGAAAATTTGAACAGACTGACCCCTAGAAGTGATATAGAACCTGTAATTTAAAAAACTCCTTGCAAACAAAGTTGTGGGACCAAATGGCTTCACAAGGGAATTCTACCAAAATACACCAGAGAACTTATACCTATCCTTCTCAAACAATTCCAAAAAATTGAAGAGGTGGGAACACTCCCAAATCCATTCTATGAAACCACCATCACCCTGATATCAAAACCAGTCAAAGATATCACTGACAAAGGAAATTACAGGCCAATAACTCTGATGAATGTAGATGCACATTTCTCAAAAAAATATTAGCAAACTGAATCTAACAACACATAAAAAGGATCATACACCACAACCAAGTTGGATTCATCCCAAATTCACAAGGATGGTTCAACATATGGAAACCAATCAATGTGATATACCACATCAACAAAAGAAAAGACAAAATCCACATGATCATCTCAATAGATAAAGAAGAAGCATTTGATAAAATTCAACATCCATTCATGATAAAAAAAAAAAAAACTCTTTCCAAAATGAGTATAGAGGGAACATATCTCAACATAATAAAACCTATTTATGACAAACCCACAGCCAATATAATACTCAACTGTGAAAAGCTGAAAGCCTTCCCACTAAAATCTAGAACAAGACAAGGGTGCCCACTCTCCTCACTTCTATTCAACATAGTATTGGAAGTCTAGCCAAAGCAATCAAGAAGAAGAAATGAAAGATATCCAAATTGGAAGGGAAGAGGTAAAACCATCACTGTTTGCAGATGACATGATACTTATATTGAGAACTCTAAAGTCTCCATGCAAAAACTACCAGAAAAAATACATGAATTTAGCAAGGTAGCAGGATACAATATTAATATACAGACATCTGATGCATTTCTTTACAAGAATAATGAAACATCAGAAAGAGAAAGTTTTAAAAGTCCCATTTAAAATCACATAAAATAATACCTAGGAATAAACTTAACCAAGGAGGTGAAAGATCTATATGCTAAAAACTATAAAACATTGATAAAGGAAACTGAAGATGATTCAAAGAAATAGCAAAAAATCCCATGCTCTTGGATTGGAAGAACTAATATTTTTAAAATGGCCATACTACCCAAAACAATCTACAGATTTAATGCAATCCCTATCAAAAACACATGTCATTTTCCACAGAACTAGAATAAATAATTGTAAAATTCCTATAGAACCACAAAAGACCCGGAATTGCCAAAGCAATCTTAAGAAAAAAGAACAAAGCTGGAGGTATCACTTTCCCAGATTCTGAATATACTACAAAGCCACAGTAATCAAAACAGCATGGTATTGGCACAAAAACAGACATACAGATCAATGGAATAGAATAGAGAGCCCAGAAATAGACTCACATACCTATGGTCAATTAAACTATGACAAAGGAGGCAAGAATATACAATGGAGAAAAGACAGTCTCTTCAATAAGTGGTGTTGAGAAAGCTGGACAGCTACTTGTAAAAGAATGAAATTAGAGCATTCCCTCAAACCATATACAAAAAATAAACTCAAAATGGTTTAAAGATCTAAATATAAGACATGACATCATAAAATTCCTTCAATAGAACATAGACAAAATATTCTCTGACATAAATTGTAACAATATTTTCTTAGATCAGTCTCCCAGGAAAAGAAATAAAAGCAAAAATATACAAGTGGGACATAATGAAACTTAAAAGCTTTTGCATAGCAAAGGAAACCATAAACAAATGAAAAGGCAACCTATGGAATGGGAGATAATATTTGCAAATGATGTGACCAAAAGTGTTGAAAATATACAAACAGCTCATAGAACTCAATATCAAAAAAACAAACAACCCAGTTGAAAAATGGGCAGAAGACCCAAATAGTCATTTCTCCAAAGAAGACATACAGATGGCCAATAGGCACATGAAAAGATGCTCGTTATTGCTAATTATTAGAGAAATGCAAATCAAAACCACAATGAGCTATCACATCACACCACCATTAAAAAAAATCTGCAAATAATAAATGCTGGGCAGGGTGTGGAGAAAAGGGAATACTTCTATACTGCTGATGGGAATGTAAATTGGTGGAACCAATATGGAAAACATTATGGAGGTTCCTTAAAAAAACTAAAAATAGATCTACCGTATAATCCAGCAGTCCCACCCCTGTGTATATATTCAGAAAAAAATGAAAACTTTAATTTGAAAAGATACATGCACTCCAATGTTCATAGAAGCACTATTTACAATAGCCAAGACATGGAAACAACCCAAGTGTAAATCAACAGATAATTGGCTTAAGAAGATGAGGTATATATATACAATGGAATATTAGCCATAAAAAAGAATGAAATATTGTCATTTGCAGCAACATGGATGGACATAGATAACATTATACTTAGTGAAGTAAGTCAGACAAAGACAAATATTTAAAAAAAGAATGCAGAGAAAATTCATAAATCTCTGTCACATTGTCCCAAACTAACTGCAGGAAGCCTGGGAAATGCCCAGGAAAAGGAAACTATGGGATGAACACATAGCATTGTCTCTGCACCTCCATACTTCTGTCCTGAGGAGGTAGCAGGGGGATGCCTTGGGCCAGGGTTATTGCCCAGTCCACTGGATGCTGCCACCTACTCAGTTCTAGATTGATTGGTTTAACGTGGAAAAGTGAGCCCATTGTTGCCCAATCACCTGATTTTTCCAGAAAAGGCAGAAGAAGGAGAGAGGAGAGAGAGAAAATACTACACTGGCCAAATTAAATTGACTTCATAGACTGACCGCCAGGTACCATGTCTGCTCCAGTCCCACTCCTTCTTAAACAAACAGGGAAGCTAAAGCCCAAAGGGAAAAGGAATTGTCAAAAATTGTCAGAGCAAACACAGGTAGACCCGGAATTACAGCCCAAACTCTTGACTGGGCTGTTTTCCCTGAAAGAGTTACAGCAAGTCCACACTCTCTCTCCTACCCTTGTCCCTGGGTTTAGCCCTCTTACTAGAAGAGCCTTCCTTGTGAAGGGCTGCTGTGGAAAACGTGGCCCAGTGGTGCAGACATTGTGAACAGTGAGCCTCAGGGACGTTTCTCAGGACGAGGCCCCCACCTGGGCTTTCCTCACTTTTCATGTGTTTATGGGCAATTTTCATATCTTGTTTGGGAAGTGTCTGTTCCTAGGTTGCCTGTCAATGACTTGTAGGAGTTCTGTACTATTCTGAATAAGAGCTTTTTGAAGAGTTTGTCTGTGTTGCAAATATCTTAAGGCCATGATATTAAGGCCCTTTGACTATTTTGACCCCAGGGGAAACAAACCTTGGGGAACAGTGGGGGTGGGAGAGGCACAGAGCTCCAACCCATAATCCTTCCAACAGTCACCCTCACTGGCCCCCACATCCCCCAAGGCTGCTGAGGGAAGCTGGTGGTCTTGGGCAATCTGGTTGTGAGGCAGAGACACCTGAGGTGCTCTGATATGGAGTCCTGTCTGTCCCTCAGAAAAAAGGTGGATCACAGAACTTGGAGGAGCTGGGTTGGTTCCATTTATCTTATGCTGCCAAACCTCAAGATGGTGTGGAATCCGATCCCACAGGCCCACTGCCACTCACATTGCCTCACAGATGATTCAGGCCTGGCCTTTCTGCCCCTACCTCCTCCATTAGCTTCTGGCTCTGGGCCTGAGGTGACACCTATTGGAGGAGGGGAAGGACCTCTTTCCCACCCTGCCCATTCCTGGGGCTCCGTCTTCCAAGGCCCATCCCAGTCTGTTTCCCTGGGAGACAGCAAGCAAGGAGTTTGGGACTTGCAGAGAGTCTGGTAGGCTGGTCCAGGAGTGCTCCTAACCATACACATAGAGGGTCTGCTACACTCTGACTACACTTACAGTTGCTAACCTTGGCTAAGGGTAGATGGGTTGGTGGTGAGGTTGCCCTGGGAGGGTCCCAGGGAAGCATCTTGGTACATAGGACCTTCAAAATACGTGAAGCAAAAACTGAGGGATCTCCAAAGAGAAACAGACAAATCTACAACTGTAGTCAGAGATATCAGTAGTCCTCTCTTTCTAATCCATAGAACAAATAGAAAATCCAGAGGGCTATAGCAGACTTCAACAACACTGTCAAACAGTGGTTACCAAACTGAACTTGTGTCCACTTGCCTACCATGCAGAAAAGCCAATTTACTGACACCGGTTTGTATTGAAGGAAAGTACAGCATTCATTGCAGGCACCAAGCAAGGAGAAAGGACAGCTCATGCTCAAAAGACCCTAACTCCCCAATGGCTTTCAGGGAAGGGTTTCTAAAGGAAAAATTTTGGGGCGAGGGCTGCAGGGTGCATGACTTTCTTCTGATTGCCTGGTGGTGAGGTAACAGGGTGATGTTTCAGGAATCTTAATTATCAGCCTTCTGGTTCCAACTAGTCTAGGGTCTAAGTGCTTGTGGTCAGCATGTAGTCACCATCCATCACCTTGGCAAGAGTCTTAGTTTCTGCAGAACAACTCAAAGATTGTATATCCCTTGAGGAGAAACTAGGACTTTGTTTTATCTCTGGCTGTTGTTTAAGCTATCATTACTTTTCTTGCTTAACCACTTTTCCTTTGTTTCTGTATTCCCTCACTTCTCTAATTAGTATCTGCTTATGCTTGCTCTTTGGAACTCAGGTAAGGTCTAGGAGACTAAAGCCTTTTTCTACAAACAAGAAACAGGGGACACAGAGAGGCTTTTTACCTGGGAGGGCCCTGCAGGGTTCTGCTCAGTTTCAATCCCTCCTTTTCTTTGATATCCCTCAGTTCTGAGGGGAAAAGGGTGGTCCAAGAAAGGGAATAAAGTTTTGCATAGAGAGGTTAATAATAAACTTGGCAGGGGAACTCTGTTTTAGGGGGACTTGGTTTTGCAGCATGACTTAATTGACATTTATGGAACATTCATCCCACAACAGCAGAAAAAAATATTTCTTTCAAGTACATAGGGAGCATTTGACCAATACAGTCTATATTCCAAGCTATGAAACAAATCTCCATAAATTGAAAAGTATTCAAATCACACAGAGTATATGACCATGATGAAATTAAAATAGTGAAACCAAGGAGGACCCTGTGGGGTTCCTGGGCACAAGAGCCTTTCTGTGTCCCCCATTTCTTGATTATAGGAAATAGGCTTCATTCAGCCTCCATGACCTTCCCTGAGTTCCAACCGGCAGGTTCAAACAATTGCTAATTAAGTAAGGGAGGGGATGAGGAGACAAGGGAGGAACAGTCAAGAAACAATAGTGCAGGCTTGGGGCAGGGTCCTGGTTCCCCCTCAAGGGATACACATAACAATATCTTTGAGCTGTTTTGCAGATACTGAAACCCCCACCAGGTGGGAGAAGTTAACTGTATGCTGCCCACAAGCACCTAGACCCCAGACCGGTTGGAACCAGAAGGTTAATGATACTGACTCCCACTTACCTCACCATCAACCAGTCAGAAGAATGTCCACGAGCTGATCATGCCCTCTTTGAAGCATTAGGATAAAAGTCCTCACTACCCCCGCCAGATTGGGACACACAGTTTTGAGGGCATTAGCCCACTGTGGCCCCCTTCGCCTGGCAAAACAATAAAGCTGTTATTTTCTACTTTACCAAAAACTCTGTCTCTGAGATTTAATTCGGTCTCGGGGTACAGATGCCAGATTTGATTCAGTAGGAATCAATAAGAAAGATTTCTAGAAAATCTACAAATATTTGGAAACTAAACAACACACTTCTACAAAACCCATGGTCCAAAGAAGAAATCAACGTGGAAAATTAGAAGGTGTTTTGAACTGAATGAAAATAAAAACACAACATATCAAAATTTGTGACATGCTGCTTAAGTAGTACTTAGAGGAAATTTGTAGCACTAAATGCCTGTATTAGAAAAGAAGAAAAGTCTGAAATCAGTTGCCTCAGTTTCCATCTTAAGAAACTAGGGAAAGAAAAACAGATTAAATTCAACATAGAAACATCTTCTGCTTAGAAGAAATGAAATAATAATTAGTGTGAAAATCAATGAAGTAGGAGGTAGTAAAACCGAGACAATCAGTGAATGATTCTTAGAGAATCAACACTCACTCAAGAAGAAATAGATAACTTGAATGGCCCTTTATTTATTAAACAAATTGAACTTTTAGTTAAAAACATCTCACAAAGAAAACTCCAGCCCATATAGTTTCACGGGTGAATTCTACCAAATATTTAAGGAGGACATAACACCAATGCTGCACAAACTCTTCCAGAATATTGGAGAGAGTACTTCCCAATTCATTCTATGATGTCAGCATTACCCTGCTATCAAAACCAGACAAAGACATTATAAGAAAAGAAAACTATCGATCAATGTCCCTCATGAACATAGATGCAAAAACCCTAAACAAAATTTTAAACAAATCAAATCCAACAATATATTAAAAGAGTAATACATCATAACCATGTGAGATTTACTGTAGGGATGCAAAGTTGACTTGACATTAGAAAATTAATCGCTGTAATTCACCATATTAACAAACCAAAAACCATATGATCATCTCAATAGATGTAGAAAAAGTATTGACAACATCTAACATCCATGTCTCATAAAAACTCTCAGCTAAGTAGGAATCAAAGGGAGTCCCTAACCTGATAGAGAGCATCTATAAACACTACAGCTAAAATTATACTTAATGGCAAAAGGCATAAATAATTTCTTGATTTAAGATCAAGAGCAAGAAAAAGATGTCTGTTTTCAATGCTTCTATTCAATGTTGCACTGGATGCTTTGATCAGTGAAATAAGGCAAGAAATAGAAATAAAAAGCATCCATTGGAAAAAAGATCTAAAACAGTCTTTGTTCTTTGATGACATGATTGCTTATGTAGAAAATCAGAATCTACTTAGTATGTTGGCATTTATGGGCTTTTGTAAGATTTTATGGAGAAAATCTTTAATGTACTATTAGTAGGAGCAGTAGGAGTGGATACTGGCCAGAAAAATCAGATGTCCAACATACTCTGTAACACCAATTTTAGCACTCACTCCTAAGGAATTAGTTCAAGAATGGAGAATTCTACATGTTTAAAGATATTCATTTCGGTATTGTTTATAAAAGAAAGTTTTAGGGAATTCCCAGGCAGTCCAGTGGTTAAGACTTGGTGCTTTCATTGCCGTGGGCCCAGGTTTGATCCCTAGTCGGGGAAGTAAGATCCCACAAGCCACATGGCACAGCGGGAAAAAAAGTTTTTTCAAATTGTGCATGTTGTTATGCTTTCAGTTAAGATGATACATTGAATGTAGAACAACTGGAAACATGTATATGATATAACATGAAGTGGGGGAAAAAAGTAGTCTACAAAATGACCAGTATACAATGAATACAAGTTCACACACAATTATGTACTTGATAAAATAGTGGAAGAAAGCACACTAAAAAATGCCATTGGTTTTAGAAAAGTGGGATTATGGTTGACTCCCTTTTTGTATTCCCTATCTTCCAGTCTTTGAGGAACATAGTCATAACAGGATGTTGATTGGGACTTTTCCTGTTGTATCAAAATTTGGCTAAAGCTCCACTTTTTCAAAGAGCCTCAATGAGTTGCAAGGTGTAAATCAATCCCTGTGATCATCAGCCCATCATCATGCACTGGTAGACTATATAAAAATACTTGAAATAGGAAAGATGGGTTCATTAAATAAGAGTGTTTGGTGTAGTCTTTCTCCTAGGGGACAGTGATATGATTCTTACTTTTCCCTTTTAGTGAGGGAGGGTAATGGGTACTCCCTTGCCCCCTCACAGGTCAAGTGAGGGAAGCTCCAAGAGAATTGTTCAGACTGGTTGCAGAGAGAGATTTGTGCTGAGCTGTAGCAACTCTGGGCCTCCTCCCCACCCCTGCTCCAGGATGCAACTGGACAGGTGCACCATGAGAGATTGAGAGATTGATATGTCCACTGGGGCTTGAGGGGTGAATGAGACTTATGCTTCCTTCCTACCTGGAGAATACTGAAGACAGGAAGCTGACTGGAGGGGACCTGGAAGGCAGGAAGAGGAGAGAAGGCAGCAGTGGGACTGCTTGCACTTCCCCATTTAGAGTTACAAGGATGTATGTGTTTACCGTGGGCCAACTGGATGCTGCAGTGTACATCCTGCCTGTTTGTATAATGCTTTGAAACTTGATTTGGCTGCTTGGTCTCTACCCTTGTGGATATCATACTCTGAGAGAGAGAGGCAGACAGAATAAAAGAATTATACAAATAAATATAAACCCTAATTGTTAGAAGTACTAAAGTGGAAAGGTGCATGGTGCTAAAAGGGCATGTAATATGTACATTTAGCATAGTTAGGTCTGGGAAGGTTTCCTTGTGGAAGTGATGTATGAGATCCTAAATTAGGAGTTAACCAGAGGAAATTGATGTTTGGAGGGAACAACATATACCAAGTTCCTAAAGTCAGAAGGAGCATGGTATGTGCAAGGAACAGAAGGAAGCTTAGTTAGGCAGGAAGCAAGGGAGAGCACGTGGAGATGTGCGGGGTCAAACCATGGGCCTTGTAGGCCACGTTAGAACTTTGTTCTTTATCTTAAGAGCACTGGAAAGTTGTTAAAGTATTTAAAACTGGGGATGATGTTCTAAAACTTGTATTTTGAATAGATCATTCTACCTGCAGTGTGGATAACAATTATCAGCTGAATATATGCTGTTATATATTAAATTAAAGAAGCCTTTCTTTCATTAATTTTCCCTGGAATACAGTGGAATATTTTGATCTTCCTAGTATTTCTTTTGAGATTCTGGAAGTTTTCTTGTAGTATACCTTTGGATAATGCTTCTGGTCCATTTACTGTTGTCTTCTTTAGAAATTCTTTAACACTTGTAAGTTGGATCTATGAAACTGAAACTGTAGGGGAACAAAATTTGCCACCCCCAAATGCCTCTATGGCACATGGGTTATTTCAAGCTGAAAACAATCAAGGCCCAAAAGACTCAGGAAGAAACTTAGAGCTTCCCCATAACTGCCTGAAGAAATTAGGCAGAGGGCCTATTACAGGAATAAAGCTATCACCAGAGACATCTGCAGTGAATATGGACTAGGTGTGGTAGGGGAAACTCTGAGAGATCAGAGCTCACTCTGTGTCCCCTTGTCTCTGCATGGCCCAGTGAACATTTGTTCACCAAACATTTGCTTTTTCATCTCCCTGTGAATTGCCTTCCTCCCTTTTGAAGGCCCAAACCACTAGCCCCAGTACCCTCTTTTGTCCTGAGCTAAAGATGGTATTTAAGGCGAGGGTTTCAGGCATTTTGATGAGTTACTCAGTTTTCCTGGGTCTCTCCTATGTATATGTGATATTAAAATTTTGTGTGATTTTCTCCTGTTAATCTGTCTTATGTCAATTTAATTCTTAGACCAAAAGAAACTAGAAGAGTAGAAGAGAATTTCTTCCTCCCTGACACAACTCACCCTTTATTCTGTAATTATCATAATTGTCTTTTTTTTCCCCCTGCATTCTGGGAATATTTAAAATTTTATGCAAGATCAATGGTCCCATTTACTATCTTCAATTCAGGTTTGTCTTTTGTCTTCTGTGTCAAATTATATTTTACTGTACTTAATGCATTCTTCTTATCTCAGTTTATTACTTCTCATCATGGCCTGCTTTGTTCTTTTGTACCTGGTTAAAATCACAGAACAGCTATTTAAAAATATTTTTCTTGCCTGTTTTTCAAATAAAGACTTTTTCTCTGAATTTTGAGGATACTGCTCTCTTCTCATGAGTTGCAGATATATATTACAGTGATGATGATGAAATGGTGAAGCTGAATGATGGTGTTTGAATGACAGTGGGGATGATGTAATACTGATGATGATTAAGAGGGTGAGATGATGAGTTAGTAATAATATTGAGAATGATAATGCAATAAGTAAAGAATGATGTTTTGGGGGTGATGGGTGAAAATGATGATGAGAATTCTAATGGGGTGATGAGGTTATAATGATGATGTAATGTGTGATGAAAATAACAGGGTGATGGTAGTGGTGAAAGTTAAGGTGCCTTGGGTATGTGCTTAGTAGCTAGGGTACACACTTGGGATAAAGTTAGGTAAAAGTTAAAAGAAGTTTCTTGAGATGTCTCTGAGGGACACAATAATTTCTGCTTTTCCTGCTTAGCTGCTGCTGTTGGCCCAGGTGTATAATAAGCTGAAGTTCTTAATGATGTTTCTCCCATATTCTTAAGCACTGAATTTAACAAGCCTCCCAGGACTTGTCACTTCAGAGCAACTCAGCTGTGGCTTAATTGGGCCACAGCCAGGAAGGAGCACTTCTGGGGCAGAGGGACCCAGGAGTGGCTCCCAGTAACTGGGGAATAGACTACTTAGAGACTCATAGCAGGAGGGGGAAAGAGGAAGAGTGATCAAGACATTACTTCTACCTTAATTGGGATTAGAAGAGTGTAGCTTTCTGTGTAACTGACAGAACTTGCATCCTCCTGGGAAGTGTCAAGCTAATGCAGAGCTTGTGGGGAATTCTCAAAGTCTGGGGCCTTTGATTTTGCTTGGGAAGCCACATCACAAATCTAAGGCAGGCCCCTAAATTCAGGTATCATATGCTTCCTGAGAAGTTTTCTCCACCTTGAGATAACCTTGCCATGCAAGTCAGTTACTGAAGATCAGAGCTATTAGGAGCCTTTAAAGGTGACAGTGATAGCCTGGTTACATCAGACACCACTGCAGTGTTTTCATTGCTGTTATTTGTAATTTCTTTTAATTTGTCTCTAACTATACAAGTAAACATTAATACACTCATTGTAAACATTCAAACAATACAGGTGAGTAAGAGTCCCCTTTGATCTTTACTAGTCTCCACATCAGAGGTTAAGTCTGCGTCCCAGTTTTAAAAGAATATGCTTTAACATTACATATACATGAACATACAGAAATATAATTTTGTTCTTTTTTTTAAGGTGGAGAGACATACTGATAACATAATAATGATACAAATGACACTATTTTTGCTGCTAGGTCAAAAAGTATATATATGCTTAATTTATTTCAGCTTTATTGAGGTTTAATTGACATGTAAAATTGTAAGATATTTAAAGTGTATATCATGGTGATTGGATATACGTACACATTGTGAAGGGATTCCTCCGTCTGCTACCTCACATATTTATCTATTTTGTGTGTGTGTGAAAACATTTAAGTTCTACTCCCTTAGCAAATTTCAATTATATAATATACTGTGCTATCAACTATAGTCATCATGAAAAAAGAACTATAGTCATCATGATTTATATTAGATCCTCAGACTTTATTCATCTTATAGCTGAAAGTTTGTAGTACCCTTTTACCAACCTCTCCCTATTTCCCCCCTCCCCCAGCTTCTGGCAACAACTTTTCTGCTCTTGTTTCTATGAGTTTGATTTTTTAAAAATGAAACATATATGTGATACTATACAGTATTTGTCTTATTTCACTTAACATGATGCCCTCAAGGTCCATCTATATTGTTGCAAATGGCAAGGTTTCCTTCTTTCTCATGGCTGAATTATATATATATATATAATTTATATATAATTATATATATTATGTATGTATGTATAGCACATCCTCTTTATCCATTCAAGTGTCGATGGACATTTATGTTGTTTCTGTATCTTGGCTATTGTGACTAATGCTGCAGTGAATATGGCAGTACAGATATCTTTTGATATCCTGTTTTTAATTCCTTTGGATATATACACAGAAGTGAGAATCCTGGATCATATGGTAGTTCTATTTTTAAATTTTTTGAGAACCCTCGGTACTGTTCGCCATAGTGGCTGCACCAATTTACATTCCCACCAACAATGCACCAGGGATCCCTTTTATCCACATCCTTGTCAACACTTGTTATTGCTTGTCTTTGTTTGTTTGTTTGTTTTTTTAATATTTATTTATTTATTCGGCTGTGCCGGGTCTTAGTTGCAGCACGCAGGATCTTCATTGCCACGTGCAGGATCTTTGTTGTGGCATTTGGACTCTTAATTGTGGCATGTGAACTCTTAGTTGCAGTATGCACGTGGGATCTAGTTCCCTGACCAGGGATCAAACTCAGGTTCCCTGCATTGGGAGCACTGAGTCTTAACCACTGGACCACCAGAGAAGTCCCTATTGCTTGTCTTTTTGAAGAAAAACCATTCTAACAGGTGTGAGGTGATATCTCACAGTGGTTTTGATTTGCATTTTCCTGATGATTAGTAATGTTGAGTTCCTATATATGTACCTGTTGGCCATTTGTATGTTTTCTTTAGAAAAATGTCTATTTGGTTCCTCTGCCCATTTTTAATCAGATTGGTTTTTTTTCTTTTTTTGCTATTGAGTTATATGAGTTCTTTATATATTTTGAATATTACTCCCTAATCAGATATGTGAATTGCAAATATTTTCTCCCATTCTGTAGGTTACCTTTACATTTTGTTGATGGTTTCCTTTGTTGTGGAGAAGATTTTTATTTTGATGTAGTCCCACTTTTTATTTTTGATATTTTTGCTTTTGCTTTAGGTCATATCCAAAAAATCCTTGCCAAGACCCATGTCAAGGAGCTTTTTTTCTATATTTTCTTCTAGGATTTTTATGGTTTCAGGTCTTACATTTAAGTCTTTAATCCATTTTGAGTTAATTTTTCTGGGTGATGTAAAATAGGAGTCTAATTTCATTCTTCTACAGGTACTTTTTATTAAAGAGATTGTCTTTTCTCCATTGAGTATTTTTGGCTCCCTTGTCGAGTATTAGATGACTGTATATGCATGAGTTTATTTCTGGGTTCTCAATGCCATTCCATTGGTCTATGAGTCTGCTTTTATGCCACTAACATGCTGTTTTGATTATTATAGCTTTTTAATATAACTTAAAATCAGGAAGTGTGATGCTCCATTCTTTGTCCTCAGGATTGCTTTGGGTATTTGGGATCTTTTGTGGTTCCATATAAATTTTAGGATTTTTTCCTACTTCTGTAAAAAATGCCATTGGAATCTTGATAGAGATTGCATTAAATCTATAGATGCCTTTTGGTAGTATTGACATGTTAAGAGTATTAATTTTTCCAATCCACGAATTCAGGATATTTTTCATTTATTTGTGTCTTCTTCAACTTCTTTCATCAATGTCTTGTAGTTTTCAGAGTAGAGATCTTTCATCTCCTTCATTAAATTTACTCCTAAGTATTTTATTCTTTTTGATGCTGTTGTAAATGGAATAATTTCTTTTCCAGAATATTAGTTGTTAGTGTAAAGAAATGTTACTGATCTTTGTATGTTAATTTTGTATCCTGCAGCTTTACTGAATTCCCTGATTAGATCTAACAGTTTTTTTAATGGAGTTTTTAGGATTTTCTATGTATAAAATTATGTCATCTACAAATATATACAGTTTTACTCCTTTCTTTTCAATTCCAATGTCTTTTATTTCTTTTTTCTTGCCTGATTGCTCTGGCTAGGACTTCCAGTACTATGTTCAATAGGAGTGGTAAGAGAGGCACCCTTGTCTTGCTTAACGATTACTGAAATATTTTTTTTGATCAACTTGATGGGTGGTGAATTGACACCTTGTTTAATTTGAATGTCACTCACTAATTATAATATTAATGAGATGGACATTTAAAACTGATTATTGACCATATTAATTTTTATTTTTTATGAATTACTTATCATATAATTGAACCACTTTTTCCATTGGTTTTGTTTTTAAATGTATATATTCTGAATATATATTCTTTTTATATTATGTATATTGTATATACTTTTATATATTATTCATATATATCTCCTTTCTGTATCATATATGTTGCAAGTATTTTCTCCCATTTTATCATTTTTCTTTTGAGTTTTTTGGTATTTCTGTTGTTGTTGTTATCAAATCAGTCTTTTTCCTTATGGCTGTGTGCACTGTTTGTATGTGATCTTATCTATACTTAGGAATGTAATCTACATCTTAAAATTATAAAAAATATTTTACATTTTTCATGTATTCTTTTAGCTCTTTAATTTATCAAGAATTTATTTTTGCTATGGGGTGAGATAGATCTAATATTTTTTCCAGATTGAGGGCCAGTTGTACTAATAATATTTATTGAATAGTATATTTTTTACCCAACTGACTTAAAATTCCATCATTACTATATTCTAATGCTCCAGGTAATTATGACTCTATTTTGAATTCTACTCTTTTATTGATCTATCAGTATGTTTTTCTATCTGGCAGGACAAGTTTTCTTTTATCTTTTTTTCTTTAGGCTATTTTTATGCATTTTCTCTTCGAAATGAACTTTAGAATCAGCTAATTCAGTTTCCTAAATACATTTTTTGGGACTTGGATTGGGTTTTGAGTTAAAAAATTGCAGAAGTGACATATTTACAATATTGAGGTTTCCCATTCATATATATTCTGTCTTTATTTATTAGTAAAATTTTATAGCATTCTTCATATAGATCTTAAATGTTTACTAATATGCTGATTTTTTTTTAAAAATTATAATTTTGTAGCAATTACAAATGTTATTCTTTTTTCCATTATGTTGATAATAATTGGAAGGTGTTTTATCTTTGTTTTCTTTCTTCATTTTGTATGTAGTTTTATTTCTTAAATCTATTAACATCGACATTGTATTAATATATTTTCTAATTTGGAATCCTTTTTGCATTTAATGGGTAAACCCTAGTTGGTTATGATGTATTATTATTTTAATATACTGCTACATTTCACTTACTATTTTATTAAGGATATTTATATCTATTATTTGCAAGGGAAGGATTGACATTTAACTTTCACATTTTGTACTATCTTTCTATCTTTGCCCAATTATAGTACCAGTCTTGTAACCTAGGAAGCAGCCACCTTTCCCTATACTCTGGGACAGTTTGTGTAACATGGGAAGAATCTGTTCTGTTAAAGGGTTAGTAAAATTCATTCACAAAACATCTGGGCCCCAAGACTTTTTTAAAAAGGATAGATACTTGATTAACATAATAACTTGTTTTCTTGGTCTACTCAGAGATTTTACTTCTTCTTGAGACGATCTGGTCAGTTAAATTGTTATAAAAAACTACTTACTGAATCTATATTTTCAAATTTACTGGTAAGAAATTTTATATAGTACTTTCTCAAAATTTAAAAAATACCCTTACTATCTGTCTTTTGTAATATTTTTTCTTCCTATAAGTTGCCTATTGTTTATGTATTTGTATATAGTCATCATTTCCAAAAAAGTGTTTATTAATAGTCTTTTTCTATTTTATTAATTTATATATTTAAAAATTATTTCACTTTGTCAGTATTCATTTAATTGACTTTGTTTTTCTTTTTCATTGAAATTACTATTAAACCCTTAGTAAGAATGACAAATTGTATGGAAACACAAAAGACCCCAAATAGCCAAAGCAATCTTGAGAACGAAACATGGAGCTGGGGGAATCAGGCTCCCTGACTTCAGACTATATTACAAAGCTACAGTAATCAAGACAGTTTGGTACTGGCACAAAAACAGAAACATAGATCAATGGAACAGGATAGAAAGCCCAGAGATAAACCCACGCACATATGGTCACCTCATCTTTGATAAAGGAGGCAAGCATATACAGTGGAGAAAAGACAGCCTCTTCAATAAGTGGTGCTGGGAAAACTGGACAGGTACATGTAAAAGTATGAAATTAGAACACTCCCTAACACCATACACAAAAATAAACTCAAAATGGATTCAAGACCTAAATGTAAGGCCAGACACTATCAAACTCTTAGAGGAAAACATAGGCAGAACACTCTATGACATACATCACAGCAAGATCCTTTTTGACCCAGCTCCTAGAGAAATGGAAATAAAAACAAAAATAAACAAATGGGACCTAATGAAACGTAAAAGCTTTTGCACAGCAAAGGAAACCATAAACAAGACCAAAAGACAACCCTCAGAATGGGAGAAAATATTTGCGAATGAAGCAACTGACAAAGGATTAATCTCCAAGATTTATAAGCAGCTCATGCAGCTCAATAACAAAAAAACAAACAACACAATCCAAAAATGGGCAGAAGACCTAAATAGACATTTCTCCAAAGAAGATATACAGATTGCCAACAGACACATGAAAGAATGCTCAACATCATTAATCATTAGAGAAATGCAAATCAAAACTACAATGAGATATCATCTCACACTGGTCAGAATGGCCATCATCAAAAAATCTAGAAACAATAAATGCTGGAGAGGGTGTGGAGAAAAGGGAACCCTCTTGCACTGTTGGTGAGAATGTAAATTGATACAGCCACTATGAAGGACAGTATGGAGGTTCCTTAAAAAACTAAAAATAGAACTACCATACAACACAGCAATCTCACTACTGGGCATATACCCTGAGAAACCATAATTCAAAAAGAGTCATGTACCACAATGTTCATTGCAGCTCTATTTACAATAGCCAGGACATGGAAGCAACCTAAGTGTCCATCATCGGATGAATAGATAAAGAAGATGTGGCACATATATACAATGGAATATTACTCAGCCATAAAAAGAAATGAAATGGAGGTATTTGTAGTGAGGTGCATGGAGTTAGAGTCTGTCATACAGAGTGAAGTAAGTCAGAAAGAGAAAAACAAATACAGTATGCTAACACATATATATGGAATCTAAGGAAAAAAAAAAAGGTCATGAAAAACCTGGTGGCAAGAGGGGAATAAAGACACAGACCTACTAGAGAATGGACTTGGGGATATGGGGAGGGGTAAGGGTAAGATGTGGCAGGGTGAGAGAGTGGCATGGACATATATACACTACTAAATGTAAAATAGATAGCTAGTGGGAAGCAGTCGCATAGCACAGGGAGATCATCTCGGTGCTTTGTGACCACCTAGAGGGGTGGGATAGGGAGGGTGGGAGGGAGGGAGACGCAAGAGGGAAGAAATATGGGAACATATGTATATGTATAACTGATTCACTTTGTTATAAAGCAGAAAGTAACACACCATTGTAAAGCAATTATACTCCAATAAAGATGTTAAAAAAAAAAAGAATGACAAATAAAAAGAGGAAAAAATACAACTTATAAATATCAGGACTAGAAAAGAGGATATGCCTCAAATCTGCAGACATCACAATACACAATCAAGATATATTGTTAATAATTTTATTCTAAGAATTTTGACAATTTAGGTGAGTTAAATAAATCAATTGAAAAACAGATTAAAGAAAATAAAGAAGAAAAAAATGTATGACCACCTGAGTAGTTGCAGAAAAATAATTTATAAAAGCTAATACTTTTTTCTCTCAGCCTTATGAAGTATGATTGACAAATAAAATTTGTGTATATTTAAAGTATATGATGTGATATTTTGATACATGCATGCATTGTGAAATGATTATCAGAATCAAGCTAATTAACATATCCATCGTCTCACATAGCTACCTTTTTTCTGTGTGTGGTGAGAACACTTAAAATTTACTCTTTTAGCAAAATTTAAGCATACAATACAGTATGCTTAAATTCAAATATCAAAGAAGATTGATAGTGGTCAGGAAATGCGGGGAGGGAGGGATGGAGAATGATAGCTTACTGGGTACAAGGTTTTCTTGTGTGGGGATTAAAATGTTTGGAACTTGATAAAAGTGGTGGTTGCATAACATTGTGAATGCACTATGAATATATAGTGAATGTGCCACTGAATTGCACACTTTAAAATAGTTAATTTTATGTTATATGAACTTCACCTCATTAAAAAAATATTCTTTAAAAACAAAAGTACAAAAATCATACTCTGAAAACTACAAAACATTTTTGAAATAACTAAAGAATATCTAAATAAATGGAAAAACAACCCACATTCATTGATCAGAAGATAATATTATTAAAATGACAATACTTCTCAAATGGATTTACAGATTAAATGCAATCCCTACCAGAATCCTGGCTGACTTCTTTGTAGAAATTGACAACTTTATTCTAAAATTTATATGGAAATTTAAGGAACTTGGAATAGCCAGAACAATACAAGAATAACAAGGTAGGAATACTCAGGCTTCCCAATTTCAAAACTTACTACAAAACTGTAATCAAGACAGTATAAGAGTCCAGACATAAAATCATATGTCCATGGTCAACTGATTTTTGATGAGTGCCAAAATTATGCAATGGGGAAATAACAGTCTTTCCAACAAATGGTGCTGGGACAACTGGATAGCCACATGCAAAAGAATGAAGTTGGACCCTTATCTCAAACCATATACAAAAATTAACACAAAATGACCAAAATATGAGTTAAAAATATAAAACTATTAGGAGAAAACAGAAGGGTAAACCTTCATGACCTCATATTTGGCAATAGGTTTTTAGATATGATATCAAAAGCACAAGCAATAAAAGAAAAAATAGATAATGTGAAACTCATCAAAAATTTAAAATTCCATGCTTCAAAAAACAGCAAGAAAATGAAAACTTACACAATGGTAGAAAATATTTATAAATATATGTGCATCTATCTGATAAAAGACTTGTATCTACAATACATAATGAATGCTTACAGCAATGCAATACATGTCTCCAAAGAGGATATACCGATGGTCAACAAGCATGTGAAAAGATGCTCAACATCGTTAATCATTAGGAAAATGCAAATCAAAATCACAATGAGATACCACTTCATACCTACTAGGACGACTAGGATTAAAAAATCACATAATAACAAGTGCTGGCAAGGATGTGGAGAAATAAGAACCCTCATACACTACTAGTGGGAATGCAAAATGGTGCAGACACTTTGAAAACAGTCTAACACTTCTTCAAACAATTAAACATACAGTTACTCCCATGATCCAGCAATTCTATGCCTAGGTATTTATCCAGGAAAATCAACTTGTACACAAATCAAGACTTGTACACAAATATTAATAGCAATTTTATTTATGACAGCCCAAAATTAGAAATAATCTAGATATCCATTAACAGGAAATGGATAAACAAATTATGGTATATCTATAAAGTGGAATACTACTCAACAATAAAAACAAATGAATTACTATGTGCAGAAACATGGACAAATCTCAAAAACATGTTGAGATGAAAAACACAACACAAATGAATACATACTCTATGGTTCCATTATATGAAGTTTAAAAACAAGTTAAATCTATGGTAGAAAAAAATCAGAACACTGGTTGCAGGGAGAGGAGGTGTAGAGACAGACTTGAAGGAGCACAGGGGAACTTTATGGGGTGATGAATCTGCTCTATAAACTAGTTGGAGTGGTGATTACATGAGTGTATACAATTATTAAAACTCATCCAACTGTACACTTAAAATTGTACTTTGAGCACGTCAGGGGGTCGGAGGATGTCAGGACTAGAAGGGCTCCCAAGGATATTTTGATGAGCAGGTATCAAAGGAACTAACCGATGAGTTTTATTATTTATTTCAATATATTCTCTCTGTGTGTGTGCATGCATGTGTGGTGTTCGTTTTAATGTGTTTAGGTAGGGCATGGACTCTTATTCTAGACACAAGCCCCACCACTCCATGTTGTATTACACCCAAACATCTCATGCATTTACTTTACTTGTCTGACCCCTAAATCGTTTGAGTTTGTAATTCTTGATGTAACGCCACATTCCTTCCCTGGGTCCATATTATATATAAGGAGGCTGAAACCCAGAGGGGAAAGTACCTAAACAAGACCGCACAGTAAAACAGGTCAGAACTGGCATCCAGGTGTCCTGGTTCTGAGTCAAGGGCTTGTTCCCATTGCACCAGTCTCCCCCAGGACATACAACAGAAAAAAAGGAAACCCACATCTGTTGAGGCTCAGAAAAGTGATGTGACTTGCCCACCAACACAGCTCATGAGTAGCAGATACAAGAATTAAACACTGGTGGGCTGACCGCATTACTGCTGTGTTCCCATCTCACCAGGTTGGATGTCTGCAAAGCTCTGAGGAACTATCAGGAGCATACACAGGAGTGTTTTGAGACTCAAGATGTAGAACTAGGAGGAACAGGGGGACAAGAGCCCTGGGAAGTCAGTTGTGATGGGGTTTGGGAAAGAGTTCTAATGCTCGAAACTGTGCTGCCCAGAAAACCAGGAGGTAGAGTATATTAGTTTCCTGTTGCTGCTGTAACAAATTGTCACAAACTTAGTGGCCTGAAACAACACAAATGTATTCTCTTATACTTTGGAGGTGTCCAAAATAAGTCTTAAGGAGCTAAAGTCAAGGTGTTGGCAGGCTTGGTTCCTCCTGGAGGCTCCAGGAGAGAATGTTTCTTACATCTGCCATCTTTTAGAGGCTACTTTGGCATCCCTTGGGTTGTAGCCAAATCACTCCAACCTCTGCTTCCATGTTCACATCACCTGCTTCCCCTTTGACCTTCTTGCCTCCCTCTTATAAGGACCCTTAAGACTATATTTAGAGCCCATCTGAATAATCCAGGATCATTTCCCCATCTCAAAATGCTTCACTTAATCACATCTGCACACTCCCTTTCACAAGGTTCCAGGACTTAGGACATAGACATCTTTGGGGAGCCATTGTTCAGCCTACCACACAGGGTCTCCAGACAACCCCCCTCAGTCAGCTCACTCCCCAAGGCCTTTCCTGGTCTGCTGAGACCCCAGGAAGCTTATCAGCATGAAGCTAATTCAGCAGGTGAACATGCTCTCTAGAAAGTACCAAAAGTAGGTACATGAGATCCATGGTAACTTCAGGCTCCACCAGGATTTCCTACCTGGACCCTACCAAACTGTGGGGCCTCCTCTTCTCTTTGTCAGTAACAGTAGCAACTGTAAGAGTCCCCAACCTCCCAGGAATGCAAGATTAGTTTAACATTTGAAAATCAATTAATGTAATACACCATATCAATAGAATAAAGCACAGAAACCACATTAGCTCTTACTCTGTATTTCTATACAGTTGTAATAAACAATTTAAAAATGAAATTAAGTCCATTTACAATAGCATCAAAATAATAAAATACTTAGGAATACATTTAACAAAAGAAGTATAAAGCTATACTCTGAAAACTACAAAACATTGCTTAAATAAATAAAGATGATTTAAATAAATGGAAAGACATCTCATGTTCATGTATCAGAATACTATATGCTGTTAAGATGTGAATATTCCCTAAATTATCTACAGAGTCAACATAATCCCTATCATAATCCCAGCTGGCATTTTGCAGAAATTGGCAAGCTGATCCTAAAATTCATATGGAAGTTCAAAGCACCCAGAATAGGCAAAACAGTCTTTAAGGAGAACAAAGTAGGAGGACTCAAACTTACCAATTTTAAAACTTAGGGAGGGGCAGGGTAAGCTGGGACGAAGTGAGAGAGTGTCATTGACATACATACACCTACAAATGTAAAACAGATAGCTAGTGAGAAGCAGCCGCAAAGCACAGGGAGATCAGCTGGGTGCTTTGTGACCACCTAGAGGGCAGGGATAGGGAGGGGGGGAGGGATAGGAAGGGTGGGAGGGAGACGCAAGAGGGAGGGGATATACGTCTAGCTGATTCACTTTGTTATACAGCAGAAACTAACACAACATTGTAAAGCAATTATACTCCAATAAAGATGTTAAAAGAAAAAAAACTTACTACAAAACTATAGTAACCGGTAATCAAGACAGTGTGGTAGAGTCATAAGGATTTGCATGTAAATCAATGGAATAGAATTGATAGTCCAGAAATAAATGCTCACATTTATGGTCAATTGATTTTTGACAAGGATCAAATTTTCCAAGACAATTTAATGAGAAAAGAATAGTCTTTTTAATAAAATATGCTGAGACAACTGAATAGCCACATGCAAAAGAATGAAGTTGGATCTCTACTTCACATCATATCCAAATATTACTTCAAAATGGACCAAAGACCTCAATATAAGAGCTAAAAATATAGAACTTTTAGAAGAAAGCAAAGGGTAAGTCTTCATGACCTGGGAGTAGGCAATGACCCCAAACGCACAAGCAACAAAAGAAAAAAATAAGGATTCTTCAAAATTGAAAACATTTCTGCTTCAAAGGACACCAAGAAAGTAAAAAGTCAACCCACAGAATAGGGCTGTCAGAAACATTTGCAAATTACATATGTGATAAGGGACTTTTATCTACACTATATAAAGGACCCTAACAATTCAGTAATAAAGAGACAACTAACCAAATGAAAAAATGGGCAAAGGATCTGAAAATACATTTCTCCAAAGATGATATACAAATGCCCATTAAGCACATAAGATGCTTAATGTCATTGGTCATTGTGGAAGTGCAAATGAAAAACACAATGAGTTAGTACTTTACACCCACTAAGATGGCTATAAACAAAAGCACAGATAATAACAAGTGTTGTCGAGGATGAGGAGAAATTGGAACTCTCATTCGTTGCTGGTGGGAAAGTAAAATGGTACAGGCATTTTGGAAACCAATCTGGTAGTTCCTCAAAAAGTTAAACAGAGTTAACATACAACCCAGTGATTCCACTCCAAAGTGTATACCTAAGAAAAATGAAAAACTATGCCCACATATTGATAAAAAGAATGTTTATAGCAGCACTGCTTACAATAGCCAAAAAGTAGGGAGAAACCCAAGTGGCCAAACCCAAATGATGAATGGATAAACAAAATGTGGTATAAATGGAATATTACTTAGTCATAAATGGAATATTATTCAGCCAGAAATGGACTATTATTCAGCCATAAAAAATGAAGTACTGATACATGCTGAAATATGGATGAATCTTGAAAATATTATGTTAAATGAAAGGAGCCAGTCATAAAAGACCACATATTGTACGATTACATTTACATGAAATGTCCAAAACAGGCAAACCCACACAGACAGAAAGCAGAATAGTGGATGTCTAGGGTTGGGGAGATACGGAGAATGGGGAGTGATGGCTAAACTGTATGGTATTTCTTTTTGGAATGATGAAAATGTTTTTAAATTGACTGTGGTGATAGTAGGACAACTCTGTGAATACACTAAAAACCATTGAATTGTTCACTTCACATGGGTGAGTTGTATGGTATATAAATTATATCTCAATAAAGCTATTAAAAATAAAAGAAGCAACAATAGAGAGAGCAAGAGAGAGAGAGTCCTTGACCTGCGTCTAAAACCCAGCAATTCACACAGTAACTCTCCAAGCATTATTCTATCTGGTGCTCCCAGCAGCCCTGTGGTGGAGGAACTATCCCTTTTTAAAGATATTACAACTGTGTGTGACAAACCTTATCTCCAAAATGAGAGAAGGAAACCAGCTTAGGTACATACCTATGCCAAGCTCTTCACACATCATCTCATTTAATCCTTGAAATACCCTGTAAAGAAAGTATTGTTGCCCCATTTTACAGATAAGGAAACCCAGGCTCAGAGAAGTATAAACCATATGTCCTCAGACACACAGCTACAACATGACAAAGCAGGGTTCGAACTCAGTTCTATTCGATTCCATTGCTATTGCCCTTTCCTCTATGCCACCACTGGTGTCCAGGATCTGAGTCCTGTGTCTCAGCTGCTGTGTGTCTGCTCGCACTCCTGCCCCCTTCCCCAGCCCCAGGCTGCTGCTCTGTGAGTGTTTCCTGCCCACTTCTCTCTCCACCTGCACTGTACACAGAGAACAAAGGGCCTGTATTGGCACCACAGCCAGCTGGCCTGATTCCTCGGGAGAAGAAATTTCAGGGCCAGAGAAACCCGCCTGTGCCTAAGGAAGCCCCGAGGGCCCCAGAGGAAAGGAGAAAAAAGGCCACTCCCCACTGCAAATGGGCAGGACCAGAGACCTCTGCCCTGCCTGCAGAGGGAGCACCTGAGAGGGGTGGGGAGGGCCCAGCCCTCCCATGGGAATTCATGGCTAGAATCCCCACCTTGGAGCAGAAGCTTCCACAGTGAGACAGCAGTGGAACGGGGACGTTCTCTAGTGGGAGCAGCCAGGAGCTTTGCCCGGTGCTGGGAGCCCAGACACTGGACTTCCAAACCAGTCCAGATGCTCATTCCCAACCCTCACCCCTTCCTGGGAGATGGTCACAGCAGGTTTGGTACCGTCCGCTGGGTTCCCACAACCCCTCCTCCCACTGGCTGGGCTCTGAGCTGGGAGAAGGGGCTTCCTCTAGGAAGGGAGATGGGCCAGGAGGAAGGTGGAGGTGCAGAAGATGAGGCTGGGGATGGGACAGTCATCTCCCCTGACAGCCCAGGCCTTGAGGGCAGGGCTTCTCTGCTTGGCCCAGCCGACAGGGCCCTGAGGCAGCCCAGTGGGAGGAAGCCAGCTACTGCTGGGTGGAGCTGGCTCCTCATAAGGAGAGGGAGAGCTGTCCCGGGCTCAGCACGAGCTGCAGGGCCATGGTCAAGATGAGAGGTAAGTGGGGTCCCTCCTCTGGGTCTGAGAGGGAAGTACCTGAGGAAGGAGGTGTTGGACAGTGAAACAAGGAGGGGAGCTAGACTGGGGAGTGGGGATGGGCCAGGGGGTCAAGATGGGTCCAAGGGGGGAGTCTGGGCATAGGGCCAGGCCAGGGGAAGGGAGGTGGGGACTGAGACGGGAGAGGAGCTAGGTCAGGGGCTATGGATACGTCCAGATGTTGAAAGTGAGTTGAGAGGATGGATACAGGTCTGGAGAATGAGTCTAGGGGTTGGGCCCACTCAAGGGGAAGGTTATGGCACTGAGACGGAATGGTGGTAGCTCAGGGAGATGGGAAAACTTGTCAGGGGTGGAGAATGGATTAGGGAGGTTGAAGTAGGCCTGGTGGGGGCTGTGGGGAGGCTCAACTGGCTGTTGCCTGAGGCATGGTTACCCCTCTCCTCTTTTCTGAGGGGTCACCCCTGCAGAAGGCTCTTCTGGCATTGGGAAAGGCCTGCCCTGGGAACCAGCTGGGTCCCTGCCCTTCCTCAGCGGATGGTCCCCGAAGGTCCCTTTTCTTCTTAGAGCTTCGGTTGTCCTGCCCGTACAAAGACTGGACTAAGGGGGTTCTCACCTGCCAAAAAACCTAGGGCTAGTGCAAGAGGGCTCAGTGTGTCACAGCTCCTGGCTCTTCCCCTTTAGAGCAGGTGACACCAAGGAAACCACACAGCCTCTCTTTCAGAGTTTCAGACTCTTAGGTGAATTTCTCTGTACATAAGAACGGTTCATTGTAGTAGTCACTCCGGACTTATTGCATGTTATATATAAACTATGGTTTCCAGTCTTGACTGCACGTTAGAAAACATGGAGGGTTTTGGAAAAATACTGTGAGGCTGGAGAAGAACAACAGGATTGTTAAGTTCCCGTGGGGCACTATTAGTCACTGAGAAACTGGGCACCACTTCCCCACTCCCCTTCCCCAAAGAGAACTGTGTTACACACACGCACATACATCCTCTCACAAATGCACACATCCCCAAAGAATGTGTGCTCCGCCACCTAACCTCATGCACAAATGCACACACAGAATCAAACACAAGACGCAAGCAACCGAATTCTCTCTCAAACTCAAGCAAATGCATACCTATCATCCTCTCTCCTCCAAATGCAGGCCAACACACACCCATTTCTACAATCCCTCTTGCTTTTCTGTAGAGATTCATCCACACATTTACTCAGGTGCCTACACTGTCCCACAAACACATCCCCTTCACATAAAATCACAGACATCCCACGGTTATACAGGGCAATAATCACAAACTCACAATCACAGCACCTTTATCATGGACAAGCTCACACACACACACTCACCAACAGAAGCAGGCGAATTTACACTCCAGTACGAAGCTACATACACTTTTGTGTTTCTAGTCACGTGCACCCATGTGAACTTGTAGTCCATGTTCACAATCACACAACTAACACCAGCACGTTCACACAAACATTCATACCCCATACAACACAGACACAGACACAATCACAAACACACATTTACAACCACACATTCGACAGACACTGCCTGATCTTTTTTTTTTAACATCTTTATTAGAGTATAATTGCTTTACAACGGTGTGTCAGTTTCTGCTTTATAACAAAGTGAATCAGTTATACATATACATACGTCCCCATATCTCCTCCCTCTTGCGTCTCCCTCCCACCCTCCCTATCCCACCCCTCTAGGTGGTCACAAAGCACCGAGCTGATCTCCCTGTGCTATGCGGCTGCTTCCCACTAGCTATCTATTTTACGTTTGGTGACACTGCCTGATCTTACCACTCCCACTCATCCACACAGCCAAGCTCACTCTGGGTAGGGCGGGGTACAGAGCCCCAGAAAGGCAACCCCCATTCCTCTCTCTGCACCAGGAATCCTGATCTTGGGGCTCTTGTTGGCTACTCCCAGCTGCCTTGGCTACTATGAGGACTTGGTCAAGTGCTTCCAGGACCCCGAATACGAGTCTATCCTGGTCACAGCCCAGGAGGGCCTCCACACCTCCCCGCTGCCCAAGCGTGTGGTGGTAGTGGGAGCTGGCATGTCAGGGCTAACGGCAGCCAAGGCCCTGCAGGACTCGGGCCACGAGGTGAGCAGGCCTTGGAGGGGCCTCAATCATTCACCTCCAGTTTGCTTCGTTGTGTGGAAAAAGAAAAGGAGTGGGGTTACAGCCAACACTTTGACAACTATGCATAACCCACCAGGTCTCTCAGACCTTAGGTATTGTTCCTCAAAAATCTGGGTTCTCCTGAGACTTAACTGTAACTTGTGCTTTTTTGGAAATAAAAGTAGAGAGAGGCTATGCTAACCAGAAGGGACCAAGAGGCGTTCGGACCCCTGTAACCCTGGAGCTCTTCTGCCTCACTTACGTTACTCAGGACCCTCTGGGAGGAACCCCCCCTCTGCCCAGTTTGGTTATCCTGCACATTCAGGGACCTACTGCCGGGAATTCCACAGTAGAGCCTGTGGCCCGTGGGGGTGGGAGTAGAGGGTGGGAGAAGGGAGAGCATGACCCTGGGAATGACAGCAGCCTCTGTGAACACCAGGTAACTATCCTGGAAGCCAGCGACCATATCGGGGGTCGAGTGATCACATTCAGGAATGAGAAAGAAGGCTGGTACTGTGAGCTGGGGCCCATGCGAATCCCAGAGTCCCACAGGTAAGTCTCAGGAAAGGGGTGGAGCAAAAGGCAAGGAGGAAGAATTAGGAGGAGGAAACACAGCCCTGCTCTGCCATCGTGTCAGAGCCCTTTCAGATTCACTGTCTCATGTGATTCAATCCTGCAAGTCAGGACTAACACTGATCCCCCACTTGACAGAGATGATCGAGGCTCAGAGCCCAGGGTCATACAGAAAGTGGTAGATCCCAGACTAATAATGACAATAGTTACCATTAACTCATCAAATTGTTCTCTTTAAATATGGGCAGTTACTCACATGTCAATTATACTACTTTAAGCTATAAAATAATTAATAATAATAACAGCTGCCATTCAGTGAACACTTACTGTGTGCCCCACCCTGTGCTAAGTGCTATATGTGTATTATTTCATTTGATCCTCGCAACCCTATAATTTAATACTTTTATTTTTCCTATTTACAAATCAAGAAACTGGGCTCAGAGATACTAAGTGACTCACCCAAGGTTCTCCTAGGAGAAAGTGACAAAGCTGTGCAAAATCAAGGAGGCACCTGGCACCAAAATATATGCTCAATCCCTAAATCAGAACTCACTCCTGGAAGAGAACCCAGCCCCTGGTTCTGGGACTTCCAAGACAAAAAAGATCCCTCACCTGGTGTCCTACATACCTCCAAAAATATGGCTTCTTTTTGGCCTTAAGTGGAAACTGAACCAGAGATTTCCCTCCAAACACCATCAAAAACAAAAACAAAATTTAACAGTATCAGCCCAAAGTAGGAGTCTTTAGATATGGCCTCAAACTTACTTAGAATTTGAATTTCAAACACTGTCTGAAACAAAATGTCTCTGTCTCTGTATCTGAGTTCTATATGTTCGACTTCCTTAAGGGCCTTCATTCAGTGATGGGTGAACTCCCTACTCCCTGTCTCCCTCAGGGCAAAAACAGGAGGAAAAGAAGTAATGCTAGAGTAAGAGGAGGCAAGGTTAGAGGTGAGGAAGCAGTTAGTCTGAGCTCCTTGGGCACGTGAAGAAACTGGTTTTCCTGGAAATGGTTTCTATTGTGAGGTCAGCAGGAACGAGGTGCCATTGGGATGGGAGCCATGTTATGCCTGTATCTGTTCCAGGTTGGTCCACACCTATGTCAGGAAGCTGGGCCTGAAGCTAAACAAGTTCTTCCAGTACGATGGCAACACCTGGTACCTCATCAACAGAAAACGCTATCGTACTAGGGAGGTGAAGGCCAACCCAGAGCTCCTAGGCTATTCCATGAACCCAAGAGAAAAGGGCAAGAGTGCTATGAATCTCTTCTACCAGTCCATTGCCAAGGTGATTCCTGTCTCCCCCCTCCCCCCCCCCCCTTCCAGGGTTAGGAAAAAAACAGGGTCTGGCCAAAGGTCACCTAGCAAGTTAGTAGGTGGACCCAGGTCACCTGACTCCTACCTGGTACTCTTATGATTGGTCTGCCTTCCTTCTAACACCCCCTAAGAACGCTAGTGTCCCAGCCCCATCTCTTCTGTCCCTGTGGTCCAATGGCCCATTGCTTGATTAGGCAGTGGAAGGAAAAGGAATCACCAGGTAATCCAATCCTTAGTAATGAATCAATCCTCCTAGATTGCAGTGAATGTCTTCACCTTAAATTTTAGTCTCCAAAGGTCTTTAAATGAAGGAGAGATTTGGAAGTTAAGAGACAATTTAGGAGGTCCTGGAAGCTCCCATCCCCTGGTCCTTCCATCCGCTCCCTCTTTGTCCCCACCCTCTTCAAAGGAACATCCAGAGAACCCAGGAGTCCTGCCTCTGGCTCTATGACTTTAATCCAAAGCTGCTCCCCCTTCCTCTCCTCTGCAGCTCAGAATAAGTCTGAAAAAATTCAACTGCAGCCACCTGATGTCCTATTATGATTCTTACTCCACCAAGGTGAGTGAGGCAACGAAGTCCCAGGATAGGGATGGAAGGGGGTCTGTGCTCAGCCTAGACCCCTGGGGTTGTCCCCTGCATCCCAGGACCCTCTCCTCCCAATGCCCACAGCTTCACCTCCCTAGAGTCCAGTCCCCCCTCCCCCGCCCAACCTTGCCTACCCCAGGCCCCTGCTGAGGCCCCTTCCTACACACTGGGCCCTCTATCTGGTGCTTCCACCTCCCCACAGGCTTACCTGCTGAAGAAAGGGATGCTGAGCCGAGGAGCAGTAAAGATGATCGGGGATGTGATGAATGAGGATGCTGGATACTATAAGTCCCTCCTGGAGGCCCTTCGGACTGACATGGTCTTCACAAGTAATAAGTAAGGCTGATCTGGACCAGGACTCGAGTCGGCCTCTTCCTCCAATACTCAGAGCAGAGAAAGGGAACTTTGACTGTTGAGTAGTTACTGTGTGCCCGGTGCTGCGCTAAGCACTTTCCAAGGGTTATCACATTTAACGCTATGATCACCTGGAAGGTAGGCACTATAATTCAGAGCCATTTTACCAGTGAGGATGCTGAGGCTCAGGGAAGTTATGTAACTTACTTAAGTTCACACCACTTGGGCAAGGGCTGGAGCCAGAATCCAAACGCAGGTCTGTAGGACTCCCCCTGGGACGCAAAACTGCATGGTGGACTTTGGAGCTAGACTGCGCATGTCATCGTGGGAAAGTGCCTTTTTTCTGGTGTTCCTCTTCCAAGCTATAAACGTAAACAATAATCCCTCCCTCACAAAGACTAGTTAAGGTGAGGTATATGAAGTAACCAGCGCAGGCTGCAGGAGGCTAGTTTCCTCCCTTTTCACACTGGGATCGCTGCTGGCCACTCAGCAAACCGACCTTGCACCTCCTACACTCACCCTCTCCCCTCTCTTCACCCCTACAGCTTTTCCGAGATCACCGGGGGCTTTGACCAGCTCCCCAAAGCCCTCAACGCCAGCTTGAAGCCTGGCACCATCCTTCTGGGCTCCAAGGTAGAGATGGTAGTGAGGGATGGGCCTGAGGTCCGGATTTCCTACCGGGTGGGCGAACCCAACTCGACGCTGCCCACCCTCACCGCGGACTTTGTCATCATCTCCGCCTCGGCCAAGGCCACGCGCCTCATCACCTTTGAGCCCCCGCTCTCCCGGGAAAAGATGGATGCGCTCCGCTCGGTGCATTATACCAGTGCCAGCAAGGTAGTTCTGGCCTGCAACGAGTCCTTCTGGGAGCGGGATGGCATCCGGGGTGGGGTTTCCATCACCGACCGGCCCTCGCGCTACATCTACTACCCCAGCCATAGCTTCCCCAGCGGCAAGGGGGTCCTGCTGGCCTCCTACACCGTGGACGACGATTCCCTCTTCTTCATACCCATGAAGAACGACCAGGTGGTGGATATCGTCCTGGAGGACCTGGCGGCCGTGCACCAGATCCCCAAGGAGGAGCTGCGGCGCATGTGCCCCTCCTCTGTGATCAAGCACTGGTCTCTGGACCCCCTCATCATGGGCGCCTTCACTGAGTTCACACCCTACCAATTTGTGGACTATTCGCGGCAGCTTTTCCAGCCAGAGGGCCGCATCCACTTTGCTGGCGAGCACACCTGCCTGCCCCACGCCTGGATAGACACTGCCATCAAGTCTGGCCTCCGAGCAGCCAGGAACATTCAGGCTGCCGTGGACAAAGAGGCCACAGGGAGACAGAAGACCTTCACCAACACCCAGAACCATTTCTAACCCTAAGAGAAATCCCTGAGGGGATCTGGAAGGAAGCAGGCTGCAAGGTGGGAGTTGGAGGCAGAGACCCTGGAGAGATGCCGCCATTAGTCCCCATGCCCACAAAGAGCCCGAAAATACCAGAGAACCCAGCTGGCAAGTCCACCCCCTTTCCGGCTTCTCACTCCTGCCAGCCCTTGAGAAGGATCCGCAGAGTCAGGGTAATTGGAGGGAGAAGGAAAAAACCAAGGATGGACTGTGCTAGAATCAGCCTTTAGCTTGCATAATAGTAACAAGCAAAAAAGAGAGTTTTCAACAACACTCAAATTTCTGTCATCTACAGCTAGAAGCCCCTAAAGGAACAGACAAACCCAAACCAGAGCAATGTTAAACCACAGACTGGCCACATGAACCCACAGCACAGCAAACCCCAACACTGCGTGCTTGAGCCAGGGGCCTCACATCTTGGCCCAGCTGGAGTCGAGGCGGATGGGAGAGATAAGTTCTTTTTTGCCCTTTTTTGAGCCTGCAAGAGCAGGACTTGGCTTCCTAGATATCTCCTGGCCCATGGACTTTTCCTCTCTACCCTGACCTCTTCATCACCAACCAGAACTCACCGCCCTGCCCCTGCCTGTCCAGTCCACACATCTCCCTGGGAGGACACCAAGCTCATTCTACATGCCCCCTCCCCACTCTGTTCCACACTAACACCTGCCCTGTCCTTGCACGCCCAACTGAAATTATTCCCTCTCCCCAAATCCTTCCTTAATGGCCACACTCAGACCCCAGGGGTCTCTTTCCTTTGAACCACAACCGTTCCTACCTAGAGTCCCAAACATTTGAACTGTGGATCTTCTTGTGCTGTTATATGTTACTTATCCAAGTAGACAAAAGGAAGAAGTAAATAAAGTGGTAAACCCTGTCGCTGGAGAACATTCCTACCAGGAAGACTCTGGAGACCAGCATGATGAAACATGTAGTGTTATATCCTGAGACTGGCATATTTATAGGAGGAAGGGATAGAAAGAGGAAACATTTTCTTACTGCATTTGGTTTATTGTTAAAACCCCAGCCTACTTAATTTTGGTTTTCTTCGCACCCCCATGTTAGTCAGGACTTTTTCCATTTCAGGTGCTGGAAATCAAACTCAAACTACCTTCAGGGAAAAGGAAATGTTTTGGCTCACATATCTGAAAAGTCCAGGGTGAAGCGCACTTCACTCAGACTGATTGGGTTCAGGAATTGATAAGTCATCATTAAAGTTCTCTCTCTTTCTACCTCTTGACACTGTTTTCCTAAATTAGCTTCTGTATTGAGTTGAATGATGTCCCCCAAAGTTCATATCCATCCAAAACCTGTGAAGGTGACTTTATTTGGAAATAGAGTCTTTGCAGATGTAATCAAGTTAAGATGAGGTCATATTGGATTAGGGTGGGCCAGGAGGAGAAATGGAACAGACTCTGCCTCAGAGCCCCCAGAAGGAGTCAGATCTGCTGACGCTTTGATTTTTGAACTTCTAGCCTCCAGTACTGTGAGAAAATAAATTTCTGCTCTTTTAAGCCATCTAATTTTATAGTAATTTGTTACAGCAACCCTAGGAAACTGTACACATGGTGAACCCCCTAGAGCCCGGCTTCATCAAGGGAGAAGTCACTTTCCAAATTGTCTCCTGGTCTGTTATATTTGGTAACCCCATTAGTGTCATGGCAAAGGCCATGCCTTCTTGAGGCTCTCAGAAGAGAGGAGGAATCCTGACCAAGCGGAGTCCAGGCAGAGAACGTAGCAGAAGATGGGACTGGGGGAGAGCAAGGTCCCATAGGAAGAGCTCATCATGAACCCCCTTGGCTAAGAGGAGGACCCTGAAGAAACAAATCAGGGAGGAGCACAGGGAAGAACAGGGAAGCAAAGAGCTCTTTGCTGGCCTCTGCCCATTGGATATAAAAATGAGGCCCCAGGGCCATGGAGTCAGCTGTGCAGAGAGGATGAAGTAGGCTGAGGGGGAATGAAGGGTGGAAGTCAGACTCAACCTGTGGTTTGGAGATAAATGACTCACAGCATTTGGATGGGAGTATTAGGCAGAAGATGAAAAGGTTCAGAGATACCTTTTTATTGGAGAGCTGCCACACAAGGTTCTTAATTACAAAAACCAGAAACCAGATCTGAGTGATTTAAGTCAAAGAGGAGAGGAGGAATATCAAGAAGCTCCCAAAATTGACAGGAAGGGAAGTGGGCAGATGCCAAAGGAGACTTGTGGCCTGAGCCACAGCCAAGCTCCTGCCATAGGAGCAGCCTGATAGATGGCCATTGCATGCTGGTGTGGCCACTGGGACCACCACCACTGGGCACACTCCTACTGCTGCCAGAACTAGTTCTCAACTGTCCACTGCTTTTTCATTTCCGCTATATTCAAAATCCCAGATGGGAGCATCCAACTGGCTGAGCCTAGGTCAGTGCCCACTCCCTGGCTGCAGCGTCAGGGAAAGCAAGTAATGAACAATACTCTAGACTTTGAAGTGGGAGGTGAACTGTTGCCTTCCATCAGACTTTACTGTGGTGGCTTCCCCAGGCACAGGAAGCAGCTATTGATGCTGGCAACCATAAGGCAAAGTCAAGGTAAGTCCCAAAGAGAAGGACAGGACACAGACCACCTCTGCCACATGAGCCACTGAACCTCTCTGAGTCTCAGTTCCTCAGCTGGACAATCAGGATAACACCCCACCCCTCCTTCATGGCTGAAAGGATTAGAGATCCTGTACAAAGGGCACCTAAAGATTATACGTGCATAAAGCATGGAGGAAGTCTTTGCCCCCCGCTGCTCTGAGAGATGAATTATTTGCAGGTTAAGGATGAGGACACCAAAGCTCAGTGGGATCAAGTGACTTGCTGAAGCTTTGACAGCCAGGTGTTGGGAGAGAATTCACAGCCAGGGCTGCCTGAGTCAGAAGTCTAGCTCTTTCCACAGCACGATGCTGCTAGTCTAGATGGAGGGAGAAATGACTGGCCTGAAAGAGATGGGACAAAATTCAGACCAAGCAAACACTGAGGCAGGAGAGGTGGCAGGAGCTCTGTAAGGGCTGAGATATGCATGGGCAGTGCTGACCACCTGTCTGGGTAACACATTATGCCTATAATGCTACACTCCCTCATTTCCTTTCTACGTGCTTTCTTGAGGGGGGAAAGAAAAGAGTAGAGTTATGGCTCATAAAACCAGAAGCCTCTCTACAGATGGCTACTACAAATTTCAATGAGCAGCCTCTTTTATCTTTCTGCATCAAAATCTGGGAACACTCACAGAAGGGTGAGTGCATAGAACAGCCATATGTAACATATGCCTTAACAAAAGCAACAGTTGAGAATGACTCCAGTAACTCTCAAGAGGTAAAAGCATGCCCCATTCCGCCCCAAAATGTACCACCCACACAAGCCACTTAGAGGTAGACCTCTGGGAATACCAAGCTGAAGCTTACTCTAAGAGCATGGAGAATCTTGAGCAAAGTCTCCCTTGGAATCCCTGGGCATGACATCTTCTCTTCCTGCCCCCAGGGATCTTCTTAGAACCCAGTGAGTACATCAAGGGCCAGGTGCCAGAGCTCCAGATTAAGAAGCAAGGCTAGAACTTGGAGTTGGGCCCTTTTGGATGCTAAGAACCCACTAACAGGCCCCAGGAAAAAGGGTGAGGAAGGAGGGGTGGAGAAGGAAGAGGAAGGGGACCCTGCCAGGAACAGAAACTCAGCCCCTCTTTGCCTTCCTTTTCCAAGCATTTTATATTCATCATTGATTGTTAGTCTTCCTGCTTGACAGACAAGGAATTGAGGCTCTGCGAGTGAGATCAACCCAGCATGCAAGTGTAAGCACCCAGACTAGATGGTAATAATAATAGCCATCATTATTGAGTCTTACTGCAAGTATTGTGGTAGAACCATACATTCATTTTCTAACTGAATTTTCTAACTGAATCTCCACCCCACCCCCCAAAAAGCCAACCTCTATGAAATAGACACAATCATCACCTTCATTTTACAAATGAAGGAATTGAGAACTAGAAAGCTTCTTTTGCTCTAAGTAACATAAACAGGATTCTCTATCTGATGCCCTGCATGTATTCACAAATTTAAATTTTTAGTCTAACATGTAAATTACATCAAAATATCTCCCAGATCCCCTGCAGTAAAAAGTGAGTTATTCCAAACCAGAGCCAGACATAGTATTATTTTTTAATCCACTTAAACCAAAAGAATCAGAATGCTGCTTCTTCCTTGAGTCTCTGGTTGTCTGAAGGGCTTCCATTCAAAACCAGGGACATGACCCCTGCCTGTCTCTCCAAGGCTAGAAAAGAAGGAAATAAACTTTCTGGTGATACTCCAAGGAAATACAAATTAAACTTCAGGAAGCACTTTCAACCATGCTCCTGGGAAGACCGGGAAATTGTTTTCTTTCAAAATGGTCCGGTCTTGGAGCCCCATGAGCATGGGGGTAGAGGAGTGAGAGTCAGCCACTGTGCTCTAGGCTGTTGTGCACCTGGCAGGTAGCTGGAACTGAAGCTTCGCAATTTCATCCAGTGCAATGGAAATGCTGATTCCTCAATGTATGGCAGCACTAGAGTAAGATATTGAGACTAATGCTGAGTTCCTGAGCTACTCAAAAGAAGAGGACAATTCAACAGGAGAGTTCTGACCTAATAGCCCATCACCACCAGTGTGCCACACTCCACCCCAACAGGAAGGCAGGGAGCGTTTGTGGACTGAATGTGTGCTTAAAGATCATGAAGCCAGGCCACATTTTTGAAACACAGAAACTGAAAAACCCAGAGGAGTTAAAAACATAATCAAGAAAAAGAGACTATCAAAAACTTGCCAGTCTGATTTGAAAAATAACTGAAGAGAATTTTAGAAGTGAAAAACATAAATAAAATTAGAAACACAGGGATAGATTTAATAGAAGGTTAGACTTAATTGAAAAGATAATTAGCAAACTGGAAGAAAGAGCTGAAGAAATTTGTCTCTATTTAGAGACAAATTACTTAGAAACAAAGAGATGAGAAATATGAAAAAGAACTTAACAGCCATGTAGGATAAAGGGAGAACATTCAATATAAATTTAATCTGATATAGCAGGAGAGAATAGATAGAATGAGAGCATGGCAATATTGAAGAAATAATAACTGAGAATTTTCCAGAATTGATGAAATACATAAAACAAATGAAGGAAGTCCAACAAATTCCCAAGCTGGATAGGTAAAAAGAAATGTATACCTGGACACATCATGGTCAAACTGGCTGAATACAAAAGACAAACATAAGATGCCAAAAGCAGCCAAAAAAGAGAGATTACCTATGAAGGACTGCTGATTAAATTGATGGCTGGCTTCTCAATAGCAACACAGACCAGAATACGTTGGAATACCACCTCAAAGTGCTTAGAGAAAATAATCAACAGCCTAGAGCTCTAAAACCAGCAAAAATATCTTTCAGTAATAAAGATGAAACAAGACATTTCTAGGTAACAAAAACTGATGGGTTTTACCATGAACAGAACCTCACTAAAGGATCTTCCACAGAGTGTACTTCAGGAAGAATAATTCCAGAGGAAAATTCTAAATGGGAAAAAGAATAGTGAGCAAATAATTTTGTAAGCATGTGTAAAACAATAATAACTGTGGCCACTTTTTAGTGTTAAAAGTTTTTACGATAGAACCAAAATCCTGGACAAGAATAACCTATAAGTCAGGAGGAAGGTGATTGGAGATAAAATATACTGTATCCTCTAAAAGAAATAACACAGTACAGCCCATACCAAGATAAAGGTTTAGCAAAGTTACTGACCTTCAAAGATTTAAAAATCTGCAACAAATTACCTACAGATACTATTATCCCCTTTGTTAGTAACAAGTCCCTCTGCTGTTTAAATGGCAATGTGCCCAGCTAAAAATCCACATTTCCCAGCCTCTTTTGGAGATAAGCATGGCCAATGAAATATAAACAAAGCTTTTGAATAAAACTTCTAGAAAAGCTCCTTAAAGGAAGCTGGCTCAGCTGAAGTGGTTCCCTTTCTGGCCCTTACTCTTTCCTTTCTTCTTACCTACACCTCAGATGAGATTGCTAGAGCTGCAGCAACCATTTTGTGACCATAAGCTGGCTTCCAACTCAAAATATCAGAAAAAGAATGCGAGAGTAAACATAAGAAAAACAGAAGTAAGGATTTAATAAAGATATTACTTAGAAAGTAAAACATTAGCATTAATAAATGCAAGAGCTTTTTAAAATAACAAATATAAATAGATAAGTTATTAGCTAACCTACTCAAGGAAAAAAATAGAAGAAAACACAAATGTCTAATATAAAAAATGAGAATGAGGAAATAACTAGTACAGAGTAACAACAACAACAACAAAAATCGTACTTAGACTGCTTTTCCCAGCTACATGCAAGTAAATTTCATACCTGGATGTAATAGAGTATTTTCTCAGAAAATGAAAGTTAACAAAACTGATCTTAGAAGACATAGGAAAGTTTAAACAGACCAATCATAATAATGAAAATAAAGTTGTCAAAGGCCCAACTCTCCCTCAAAAAGCAACAAACCCTGATGATCTCACAGGGTTCTATCAAACGTTTAAGAAACAAATAATTCCAGTGCTGTGTAAACTGTACCACACTGGAGAGGAAAAATAAACAATAATAGGACTTTAAAAATGGTAATAACTACAGATATAATTGAAGTTTTTAAAATATCATAAGAGATTTTTTGAATAACTTTATAAGAGGCAGGATCCCTGCCTCCTGTAACCTGGGCTCTGATGACTGCGATGCTGACACAGACAGATTTCCCGGAGAACAGCCTCGCTCAGCCAAGGACAAGAGAGCCTTTCAGAGATTTATGAATAACTTTATACCAATAAATTTGAAAATGGGCAATTTTCAAATTGATGAAAAAGATAATTTCATATAAAAATATAATTTAGGTGAAACTGGCAATTTCATATAAGAATATAATTTACCAAAACTGAATTAAGAGAATTTTAAATACCTGCATTGATCTACAACCTTTAAATACATAGGATTAATAGTTTATAATAACTCATGCCTCCCTCAAAAAAAAAAAAAAAAAAACCCCTGGAAGTTTTAAAGCTAAATTCTGCCAAATGTTCAAGTGACATACAGTCCTAATTTTATACAAAGTGTTCCAAATAATAGGAGAAAAAAGGGGAATGCTCTCAAATTCATTTTAGATGACCAGTCTAATTTGATACCAAACCCAGAAAAAGAAAGTTTAAGAAAAAAAAGCTATGGACCGATCTCACTTATGAACACAGATGTAAATGTTTGATATATTAGCAAACCGTATCCCATGTATACAAGATACACCCACACATACACACACACACACACACACACACACATATATTAAAGGAAACTTTCTTAACCCAATAAAGGGTATCTCCTAAAAGCCTATAGTAAACATCGAACTTCATGGTGAAATATTTGATATAAACCTCCCCCAAATCAGGGATAAGACAAAGATGTCCACAATGACCACCTCTCCTCAAACTGTTCTGGTTACCTAGTTATGCAATATGATAAGAAAAATAAATATAAAGTATAAGAATTGGTAAGGATGAAACAAAACTGCTAGCATCCACAAATAATATCACTGCCTATATTGATATTAAATCATTGTCTACAAACCCTGAGAATAAATTAAAATTATGATGTAAATTTATATAAGAGTTCAGCAATTTTGTGAAAGAGCAAAAAGACTAAAAAGAATTTTAAAAACTTTTAAAGCTATTAAGATTTATTAAAAATGTAAGGTGATTAAGACTGTGGTATTAGACCAATAAAACATAATAAAGAGCCAGAAACAGATGTGCACATATGGAATATTAATATGACAAAAGTACGCATTGCAAGTCAAAGTAGGAAAAGATGATCAGTTCAATATTTGACTTTAGGACAATTCATTACCCATATGAAAAAATGGATTCCTATATATCACCCATAAACATGGATCAATTTCAGATATATTAATGTGAAAACAAAACTTTAAAAATTTTGGAAGAAATTATAACTCTTCATGAGCTTGGGGTACAGAAGGATTACCTATAAAATAAAAATCATTAAGGATGATAAATTTGACTACTAATAAAATATAAAATATCTATTCATTACAAGTTACTACAAACAAATAGAAAAGTATGGTACAGCCTGGGAGAAATCATTTGCAATACATATATCTAATAACTAAAAGAGCATTTCATTTAACCCTCACAGCAACCCTGTAAGGTGTTTTATGTCTATCATATAAATGAAGAAATTGAGGCACATTAAAAGTAATAAATGTTCTCATAAATGTGATTCAACCTAGGTCTGTCTTCTTCTGAAGCTCATGCTTCTAATTCTTCCAGTACAGCTCCTTGCATGAACATGTAGCATGGCTGGATGGGCACAGAAGTGAAGGTCACAGGATCAGAGAATCTGCCATAGGAGAGAGGCAGAGGACCACTCAATATGATAGAAAAGTGAGATTTCAGGATGCTGATAGAGTAAACAGGACATATTAAAGCAGGTCAAAAAGCTCCAGGAGAGATGTCTCCAACAAGAAGGAACAAGAAAGTCTGACATATTTGAATTTGAGAGGAAATGTAGACAGCTGTGGGTTACATTTGAAGATGAATTAGTAATAAATGCATAGGAAACTGAGAGAGTAAGATAGATGGAAATTACATGTTATCTATTCAGCATATGTTCATCAGTAAGGGAGTGAATAAATCAATTGAAGCATATCCAGGGAATGGAATTCTATGCAGCAGTTAAAAATGAATGAGCTACATGATCTATGTATCATCACAAATAAATCTTTGAAAATAATGATGAGTGAAAAGAACTTTAAAATGAAACATACATTACTACATATTAAAATCAGGAACAAATATAGGGCTTCCCTGGTGGTGCAGTGGTTGAGAATCTGCCTACCAATGCAGGGGACACGGGTTCGAGCCCTGGTCTGGGAAGATCCCACATGCCGCAGAGCAACTGGGCCCGTGAGCCACAACTACTGAGCCTGCGTGTCTGGAGCCTGTGCTCTGCAACAAGAGAGGCTGCGATAGTGAGAGGCCCGCGCACCGTGATGAAGAGTCGCCCCCACTTGCCACAACTAGAGAAAGCCCTCGCAGAGAAACGAAGACCCAACACAGCCATAATTAATTAATTAATTAATTAATTAATTAATTAATTAATTTTTAAAAAATGGGCAGAAGACCTGAATAGATACCTTCCCAAAGAGGACATGCAGATGGCCAACAGGCACATGAAAAGATGTTCAACATAACTAGTCATCAGGGAATTATTCAATACAAATCAAAACAGAAATGAGATATCACCTCACACCTGTCAGAATGGCTATCATCAAAAAAACCACAAATAATAAATGTTGGCAAGGATGTGGAGAAAAGGGAACGCTAGTACACTTGTTGGTGGGAATGTAAACTGGTGCAGCCATTGTGAAAGACAGTATGGAGGTTCCTCAAAAAACTAAAAATAGAACTACTATATGATCCAGCAATTCCACTCTTGGGTATATATTTGATGAAAACAAAATCACTAATTCAAAAAGACACATGTACCCCAATGTTCATAGCAGCATTATTTACAGTTACCAAGATATTAAAGCAACCTAAATTCCCATCAACAGATGAATAGGTAAAGAAGATGTGGTGTGTATATATACAATAGAATATTACTCAGCATAAAAAGAAAAAAATTTTGCCTTTTGCAACAACATGGATGGGCCTGAAGATATTATGCTTAATGAAATAAGTCAGAGAAAGACAAATAGTGTATGTTATCACTTATGTGTAGAATCTAAAAAATAAAACAAATGAATAAATATGACAAAACAGAAATAGACTCACATATAGAGAACAAACTAGTGGTTATCATTGGGAAGAGGGATGGAGGAGGGGCAAGATAGGGGTAGGGAATTAAGAGGTACTAACCACTATGTATAAAATAAAGATACAAGAATATATTGTATAACACAGAGAATAAAACCAATATTTTATAATAACTTTGAATAGACTAAAATCTATAAAAATATTGAATCACTATGCTGTACACCTGAAACTAATATTATAAATCAATTATACTTTAATTTTTAAAAATCAACATGTTAAACACCTTAAGCTTAATATAGATAGATAAATGATAGATAGATAGATAGATAGATAGATAGATAGATAGATAAAGTTTAAACAGACTAAAAAAAGAAATTCTTGGGGGAACAGAGTGCAGAGGCACACCTAGGTTCTAGGAATTTTTTAATGAGCTTTGCCCCCAGGAAATATATAAACAAGGAAGACTTTCAAGGTTTCTATAAATTGAGCTAATGGTTAGATCAATAAAAATACTTACATGGAACACTCTGTATTCAAACTGCCATACTGGTACAAGGAAAGGGAAGAGAAAGGAAACATATTTATTTAGCACAATAGAATCCACTGTTCACACTTGAGCCTACCTTTTTCAGTACTCCCACACAGCCATGAGGATTTTCAAGGTATGCTAAGTGGTAGAGCTGAGGCTTTTCTGAAACTTAATTAGGTCAGTCCCCTCTGAGCTTCCAAGGAACAAGTGGATTACCAGATCAAACGGATATAAAAATATTTATGGCAAGTAGCACTTACTGAGAAAATACTAATTTCCAGTCACTTTTCTGAGTACTGTACATATATATGAATAAGGCCTCTCAATAACTCTATGAAGTAGATATTATTTTGCCCCTCATCTTATTGAAGAAAAAACTGAGGCATGAGAGGTCAAGTAATTTTCCCAAAGCCAAATAGCAAGAATGTGGTGGAGTTATAATACAAAACCAGACAATCATACAAAATCCAATTCAAAATGGATCAGACACCAAATGTGATTTTTTTTAGAAAAATAAAACTTTTAAAGCTATCTGACAGTGATGTCAGCAAGACGGCAGGAGCTCCAGGCCCCTCTTCCTCCCTGGAAATGCCAAGTAAACAACAACAGATTGACCAGAAATAGTGTTGTGGGAGCTCAAGAAACCAGCCAAGGATCTGTAGCAACCAAGAAAATGCCTAATTTTTAAAAAACAACACTAAAAGCAGTAGAAAATTTCATGGCATTTTTGTGTACCTTTGCCGACCACCTCCCCAACTCAATAAGGTGGAAGTCACCCAATACCTGGTTCTTCCCTTGGAACTTGTTTGCAATGTTCTGGCACAACTGGGGGCTGCCCAAGAGATGGATTTCTGTTTCGTCCGACTTAAGCTCAGACAGCAACAGTGACATAGTTTGAATATTAGGGTGGATGTTGCTGAAAGCAATGGTAGGTGCTGTGGCACATGAAAACTTCAGGGGAACTGCAGACCCATAGGTGGTTGGAGGCAAGAGATTACAGGCAGAGGAATAAAACAGAACATCCAAAGCCCTGAGAAGAAGCAGAGGTGAGATTCTCAGGAAAATTAACACATTTAAAGGCAGCTGTGTGGATTTCCCTGGTGGTCCAGTAGCTAAGACTCCACAATCCCAATGCAGGGGGCCCAGGTTCGATCCCTGATCAGGGAACTAGATCCCACATGCCGCAACTCAGAGTTCACATACTGCAGCTAAAGATCCTGCATGCCACACCTAAAGATCCCACATGCCACAACGAAGATCCCGCGTGCTGCAGCTATGACCTGGTGCAGCCAAATAAATAAATAAATTTTTAAAAAATAAAATAAAATAAAAGCAGCTGTATATACATATGAAAAGCACACAGCTAACACCATACTCAATGACAGAAGACTGAAAGCTTTCCCTCAAAGATCAGGAACAAGACAAGAATGCCCATTTCACCATGCAATTCAACATAGTACTGAAAGTCCTAGCCAGAGAAATTAGGCAAGAAAAAGACATAAAAGGCATCCAAATTGGAAAGGAAGAAGTTAAATTACCTCTGTTCACAGACAACATGGTCTTATATGTAGAAAAACCTAAAGACTACACCCTAAAAATTGTTTGAACTAATAAACGAATTCAGAAAAGTTACAGGATAAAAAACCAACACACAAATATCAGTTTTGTTTATATACACTAATAAAGAACAATACAAAAACGAAATTAAGGGGAGAAATTTCACTTACAATAACATCAAAATATATATATACTTACGAATAAACTTAACCATGGAAGCAAAAGACTTGAACACTGAAGACTACAAAACATTGTTGAAAGAAATTTTAAAAGACACCAATAAAAGGAAAGATATCTCACGTTCATGAATTAGAAGATATAATATTGTTAAGTTGTCAATACTACCCAAAGCAATCTACAGATTTGATACAATGCCTATGAAAATCCCAATGCCTTTTTATTGTTGTTGCAGAAATAGAAAAATTCATCCTAAATTCAGATCGAATCTCAAGAAGCCCTGAATAGCAAAAACAATTTTGAAAAACAAGAGGAAAAAAGTCAAAGGTATTACATTCCTACTTCAAAATTTACTACAAAGCTTTAGTAATCAAACCAGTGTGGCATGAGCATAAGGACAGACATATCAACCAATGGAATAGAACAGAGAACAGAGGGGGGAAAAAAACCTCTATATATATGACCAAATGATTTTCAACAAAAGTGCCAAGGCCACTCAATGAGGAAAGGACAGTCTTTTTAATAAATGATACTGGGAAAATTGAATATCAACATGCAAAACTATGAAGTTGGACCCTTACCTTATGCCATACACAAAAATTAACCCAAAGTGGATCAAAGACCTAAATGTGAGACCTAAAAATATAAAATCCTTAGCAGAAAAGAGAGTAAAATCTTCATACATTGGATTTGGCAATGATTTCTTAGCTATGACACCAAAAGCACAGGCAATAAAAGGAAAAACAAGTAGATTAGATTACATCAAAATTTAAATTTTATGTATCTCTGATAAGGGAGCTAATATCCAGAATACATAAAAACTCCATCTAGTTCAGCCATAAAAAGGAATAAGCAGTGATATATGCTACCGCATGGATGAACCTTAAAAACATTATGCTAAGTGAAAGAAACTAGTCACAAAAGCCCACATATTGTATGATTCTATACATATGAAATGTCCAGAAAAGGAAAATATATGACGGCAAGGTGATTTTGAGATGACTGCTAAAAGATACAGAGTTTCTCAGGGGTGTGATAAAAATATTCTAAAATTGATGTTGTTGTTGTTGCGCAACTCCATGAATATACTAATAACCACAGAGTTGTACACTTTAAATGGGTGGATTGTATGGTATGTGAATTATATCTTAATAAATCTATTACTAAAAACCTCAACTCGATTTATTGTTTATAAGATATATTTAAAATATAAGAATACAGAAAGGTTAATATCAAAGAAGAACTACCATGCAAACCTAATCAAAGAAAGCTGAGATATCTTCAATGATAACACATAGAATATAATTTAAGAAAAAAGCATTAGTAGAGGTAGAGAGGTACATTTCATAATGATAGCAGTTTCAACTTACAAAAAAGTTATAACAATTCTATTGTGCATGTATATAAACATGGTCTCAAAATATATATGGCAAAACCCGACAGAATACAAGGAGAAATAGACCAATTCACAACTACAGTGGAAGATTTCCACACATATCTTTCAGTAACTGATTCAAAAAGCAGGCCAAAAAATTCAGTAAGTATATGAAAGATTCTTAAAAGAACAATAACAAACCTGCCTAATGGAACATACACAGACACTGTCTCAGTAAAGCTGCAGAATATACATAATTTCCAATCGTTCATGGAACTTTTGTAAAAATTGATCAAAGTCCCACATTTCAAAGGGTTGAAATCATATGGAGTATTTTCTCTTACCACAATGCAATTAGTCCTCAAATCAGTGTTTTAAAAGATAACTGAGCAAAATAAATAGATATTCTGTGTTCATTGTTAGGAATACTCAACATTGTCAGGATGTCAGCTCTTCCCAACTTGATCTATAGATTCAGTGCAATCAAAATCAAAATCACAACAAGTTATTTTGTGGACATCAACAAACTGATTCTAAAATTTATATGGAGAGACAAAAGACCGAGAATAGTCAACACAATATTGAAGGAGAAGAATAAAGTTTGAAGACTGACACTACCTGACTTCAAGACTTAATAAAAAACCATAGTAATCAAGACAGTTTGAGAATGGCAAGAGAACAGATAAATAGATCAATAGAATTGAATAGAGAGCCCAGAAATAGACCCACATAAATACAGTCAACTGACTTTTGACAAATGAGCAAATACAATACAATGGAGCAAAGAAAGTCCTTTCAACACACAATGCTGGAACAACTACATAACCACATGCAAAAAAAAAAAAAAATCTAGACACAGAGCTTATGCCCTTCAAAAAATTAACTGAAAAATGAAAGACATTTATGTAAATGTAAAACACCTAGAAGGCAACATAGAAGAAAATCTAGATGACCTTGGGTATGGCAATGACTTTTTAGATACAAGACAAAAGGCACAATCCATGAAATAAAGAATTGCTAAGCTGGAGCCCCACCTCCTCCCGGGATGTGCTCGGCAGCTGCCATCTTGCAAGCTCAGCTTGCTTTCTCCATTTGAGAAAATCTTGGAGCTCGATTCTTTTCAACTCCATCTCCAAAAGTATCTGGCTGTCCACAACTGTGTAGCTGACAGGGTCTTAGTGCTCCAGCCGGGTGTCAGGCCTGTGCCTCTGAAGTGGGAGAACTGAGTTAAGGACATTGGTCCACCAGAGACCTCCCGGCTCCACATAATATCAAATGGCAAAAGCTCTCCAAGAGATCTCCATCTCAATGATAAGACCCAGCTCCACTCAACAACTAGCAAGCTGAACTGCTGGATACCCCATGCCAAAATACTAGCAAGACAGGAACACAACTCCACCCATTAGCAGACAGGCTGCCTAAAATCATAATAAGGTCACAGACACCCCAAAACACACAACTGGATGCAGTCCTGCCCCCCAAAAAGACAAGATCCAGCGTCATCCACCAAAACACAGGCACCAGTCCCCTCCGCCAGGAAGCCTACACAACCCACTGAACCAACTTTAGCCACAGGGGGCAGACATCAAAATCAATGGGAACTACGAACCTGCAGCCTGTGAAAAGGAGACCCCAAACACAGTAAGTTAAGCAAAATGAGAAAACAGAGAAACACACAGCAGACGAAGGAGCAAGGTAAAAAACCCACCAGGACAAACAAATGAAGAGGAAATAGGCAGTCTACCTGAAAAAGAATTCAGAGTAATGATAGTAAAGATGATCCAAAATCTTGGAAATACAATGGAGAAAATACAAGAAACGTTTAGCAAGGACCTAGAAGAATTAAAGAGCAAACAAACAGTGATGAACAACACAATAAATGAAATTTAAAATTCTCTAGAAGGAATCCATAGCAGAATAACTGAGGCAGAAGAACGGATAAGTGACCTGGAAGATAAAATAGTGGAAACAACTACTGCAGAGCAGAATAAAGAAAAAAGAAAGAAAAGAATTGAGGACAGTCTCAGAGACCACTGGGACAACATTAAATGCACCAACATTCGAATTATAGGGGTCCCAGAAGAAGAAGAAAAAAAAGAAAGGGACTGAGAAAATATTTGAAGAGATTAGAGTTGAAAACTTCCCTAATATGGGAAAGGAAACAGTCAATCAAGTCCAGGAAGCACAGAGAGTCCCACAGAAGATAAATGCAAGGAGAAACACGCCAAGACACATATTAATCAAACTATCGGGAGTAGAGGGACGTGCTTTCACTCCCTCTTGTGAGAGCACTGGAATCACAACTAACTGCTGAACAATCATCAATAGGAAGACACTGGAACTCAACAAAAAAGATACCTCACATCCAAAGACAAAGAAGAAGCCACAATGAGATGGTAGGAGGGGCGCAATCCCATAACTGCCGGGTGGGGGACTCACAAACTGGAGAACACTTATACCACAGAAGTCCACCCACTGGAGTGAAGGTTCTGAGCCCCACATCAGGCTTCCCAACCTGGGGGTCCGGCAACGGGAGGAGGAATTCCTAGAGAATCAGACTTTGAAGGCAAGCAGGATTTGATTGCAGAACTTCAACAGGACTGGGGGAAACAGAGACTCCACTCTTGGAGGGCACACACAAAGTAGTATGCGCATTGGGACCCAGGGGAAGGAGCAGTGACCCCATAGGAGACTGAAACAGACCTATCTGCTAGTGTTGGAGGGTCTCCTGAAGAGGCGGGGGGTGGGGGTGGTGGCTGTGCCTCACTGTGAGGACAAGGACACTGGCAACAGAAGTTCTCGGAAGTACTCCTTGGTGTGAGCCCCCACAGAGTACGCCATTAGCCCCAAAAAAGAGCCCCATAATCTCAACTGTTGGGTTGCCTCAGGCCAAACAACCAACAGGGAGGGAACCCAGCCCCACCCATCAGCAGACAAGTGGATTAAAGTTTTACTGAGCTCTGCCCACCAGAGCAACAGCCAGCTCTACCCATCACCAGTCCCTCCCATGAGGAAATTTGCACAAGCCTCATAGATAGCCTCATCCACCAGAGGGCAGAGAGCAGAAGCAAAAAGAACTACAATCCTGCAGCCTGTGGAACAAAAACCACATTCACAGAAAGACAGACAAAATGAAAAGACAGAGGACTAGGTACCAGATGAAGGAACAAGATAAAACCCCAGAAAAACAACTAAATGAAGGGGAGAGAGGCAACCTTCCAGGAAAAGAATTCAGAATAATGATAGTGAAGATGATCCAGGACCTCAGAAAAAGAATGGAGGCAAAGATCGAGAAGATGCAAGAAATGTTTAAAAAAGACCTAGAAGAATTAAAGAACAAATAAACAGAGATGAACAATACAATAACTGAAATGAAAAATACACTAGAAGGAGTCAATAGCAGATAATTGAGGCAGAAGAACGGATAAGTGACCTGGAAGACAGAATGGTGGAATTCACTGCTGCAGAACAGACTAAAGAAAAAAGAATGAGAAGAAATGAAGACAGCCTAAGAGACCTCTGGGACAACATTAAATGCACCAACATTCACATATTAGGGGTCCCAGAAGGAGAAGAGAGAGAGAAAGGACCAGAGAAAATATTTGAAGAGATTACAGTCAAAAACTTCCCTAACATGGGAAAGGAAATAGCCACGCAAGTCCAGGAAGTGCAGAGAGTCCCAGGTAGGATAAATCCAGGGAGAAACATGCCTGGACACATAGTAATCAAATTGGCAAACGTTAAAGAGAAAGAAAAATTATTGAAAGCAGCAAGGGAAAAATAACAAATAACATACAAGGGAACTCCCATAAGGTTAACAGCTGATTTCCCAGCAGAAACTGTACAAGTCAGTAGGGAGTGGCATGACATATTTAAAGTGATGAAAAGGAAGAACCTACAACCAAGATTACTATACTCGGCAAGGATCTCATTCAGATTCAAGGGAGAAATCAAAAGCTTTACAGACAAGCAAAAGCTAAGAGAATTCAGCACCACCAAACCAGCTCTACAACAAATGCTAAAGGAACTTCTCTAAGTGGGAAACACAAGAGAAGAAAAGGACCTGCAAAAACAAACCCAAAACAATTAAGAAAATGATCATAAGAACATACATATTGATAATTTCCTTAAACGTGAATGGATTAAATGCTCCAACCAAAAGACACAGGCTTCCTGAGTGGATACAAAAACAAGACCCATATATATGCTGTCTACAAGAGACCCACTTCAGACCTAGGGACACATACAGACTGAAAGTGAGGGGATGAAAAAAGATATTCTATGCAAATGGAAATCAAAAGAAAGCTGGAGTAGCAATACTCATATCAGATAAAATAGACTTTCAAATAAAGAATGTTACAAGAGACAAGGAAGGACATTACATAATGATCAAGGGATTAATCCAAGAAGAAGATATAACAATTATAAGTATATATGCACCCAACATAGGAGCACCTCAATACATAAGGCAACTGCTAACAGCTATAAAAGAGGAAATCGACAGTAACACAATAATAGTGGGGGACTTTAACACCTCACTTACACCAATGGACAGATTATCCAAACAGAAAATTAAAAAGGAAACACAAGCTTTAAGTAATACAATAGACCAGATAGATTTAATTGATATTTATAGGACATTCTATCCAAAAGCAGCAGATTATACTTTCTTCTCAACTGCGCATGGAACATTCTCCAGGCTAGATCACATCTTCGGCCACAAATCAAGCTGCAGTAAATTTAAGAAAACTGAAATCATATCAAGCATCTTTTCAGACCACAATGCTATGAGATTAGAAATCAATTACAGGGAAAAAAACGTAAAAAACACAAACACATGGAGGCTAAACAATACGTTACTAAATAACCAAAAGAGCACTGAAGAAATAAAAGAGGAAATCAAGAAATACCTAGAGACAAATGACAATGAAAACGCGATGATGCAAAACCTAGGGGATGCAGCAAAAGCAGTTCTAAGAGGGAAGTTTATAGCTATACAAGCCTACCTCAAGAAACAAGAAAAATATCAAATAAACAATCTAACCTTACACCTAAAGGAAGTAGAGTAACATGAACAAACAAAACCCAAAGTTAGCAGAAGGAAAGAAATCATAAAGGTCAGGGCAGAAATAAATGAAATAGAAACAAAGAAAACAATAGCAAAGATCAATAAAACTAATGTTGGTTCTTTGAGAAGATAAACAAAATTGATAAACCATTACCAGACTCATCAAGAAAAAGAGGGAGAGGACTCAAATCAATAAAATTAGAAATGAAAAAGGAGAAGTTACAACATACACTGCAGAAATACAAAGCATCCTAAGAGACTACTACAAGCAACTCTATGCCAATAAAATGGACAACCTGGAAGAAATGGACAAATTCTTAGAAAGGTATAACCCTCCGAGACTGAACCAGGAAGAAATAGAAAATATGAACAGACCAATCACAGGTAATGAAATTGAAACTGTGATTAAAAATCTTCCAACAAACAAAAGTCCAGGACCAGACGGCTTCACAGGTGAATTCTATCAAACATTTAGAGAAGAGCTAACACCCATCTTTCACAAACTCTTTCAAAAAACTGCATAGGGAGGAATACTCCCAAACTCATTCTATGAGGCCACCGTCACCCTGATACGCAAACTACACAAAGATACTACAAAAAAAAATTACAGACCAATATCACTGATGAATATAGATGCAAAAGTCCTCAATAAAATACTAGCAAAGAGAATCCACTTTAAAAGGATCATACACCATGATCAAGTGGGATTTATCCCAGGGATGCAAGGATTCTTCAATATACGCAAATTAAACAATGTGATACACCATATGAACAAACTGAAGAAGAAAAACCATATGATCATCTCAATAGATGCAGAAAAAGCTTTTGACAAAATTCAACCAATTTATGATAAAAACTCTCCAGAAAGTGGGCATAGAGGGAACCTACTTCAACATAATAAGGGCCATATATGAAAAACCCACAGCAAACATCATTCTCAATGATGAAAAACTGAAACCACTTCCTCCAAGATCTGGAACAAGACAAGGATGTCCACTCTCACCACTATTATTCAACATAGTTTTGGAAGTCCTAGCCACGACAATCAGACAAGAAAAAGAAATAAAAGGAATACAAATTGGAAAAGAAGAAGTAAAACTGTTACTGTTTGCAGAAGACATGATACTAAACATAGAGAATCCTAAAGATGCCACCAGAAAACTACTAGAGCTAATCGATGAATTTGGTAAAGTTACAGGATACAAAATTAATACACAGAAATCTCTTGCATTCCTATACACTAATGATGAAAAATCTGAAAGAGAAATTAAGGAAACACTCCCATTTACCACTGCAACAAAAAGAATAAAATACCTAGGAATAAATCTACCTAGGGAGACAAAAGACCTGTATGCAGAAAACTATAAGACACTGATGAAAGAAATTAAAGATGATACAAACAGATGGAGAGATACACCATGTACTTGGATAGGAAGAATCAATATTGTGAAAATGACTATACGACCCAAAGCAATCTACAGATTCAATATAATCCTTATCAAATTACCAATGGCATTTTTGACAGAACTAGAACAAAAAATCTTAAAATTCGTATAGAGACAGAAAGACCCTGAATAGCCAAAGTAGTCTTGAGGGGGAAAAATGGAGCTGGAGGCATGCAGCTCAATATTAAAGAAACAAACAATCCAATCCAAAAATGGGCAGAAGACCTAAATAGACATTTCTCCAAAAAAGATGGCCAAGAAGCACATGAAAAGCTGTTCAACATCACAAATTATTAGAGAAATGCAAATCAAAACTACAAAGAGGTATCACCTCACACCAGTTAGAATGGGCATCATCAGAAAATCTACCAACAACAAATGCTGGAGAGGGTGTGGAAAAAGGGAACACTCTGGCACTGTTGGTGGGAATGTAAATTGATAGAGCCACCACGGAGAACAGTATGGAGGTTCCTTAAAAAACTAAAAATAGAATTACCATATGACCCAGCAATCCCACTACTGGGCATATACCCAGAGAATACCATAATTCAAAAAGACACATACACCCCAATGTTCATTGCAGCACTATTTACAATAGCTAGGTCATGGAAGCAACCTAAATGCCCATCGACAGACGAATGGATAAAGAAGATGTTGTACATATATACAATGGAATATTACTCAGCCATAAAAAGGAAGGAAATTGGGTCATGTGTAGAGACGTGGATAAATCTAGAGACTGTCATACAGAGTGAAGTAGTCAGAAAGAGAAAAACAAATATCGTATATTAACGCATGTGGAACCTAGAAAAATGGTACAGATGAACCGGTTTGCAGGGCAGAAATTGAGACACAGATGTAGAGAACAAATGTACGGTCACCAAGAGAGGAAAGCGGCAGGGAGTGGGTGTGGTGGTGGTGTGACGAATTGGGAGATTGGGATTGACATATATACACTAATATGTATAAAATGGATAACTAATAAGAACCTGCTGTATAAAAATAAATAAATAAAAATTTTAAAAATAAAATTATTAAATATTAAGTACAAAGAAAAGTATTAAAAACAGTAAGGGAAAAACAACAAATAACATACAAGGGAATCCCCATAAGGTTAACAGCTGATCTTTCAGCAGGAATTCTGCAAGCCCGAAGGGAGTGGCAAGACATATTTAAAGTGATGAAAGGGAAAAACCTACAACCAAGATTACTCTACCCAGCAAGGATCTCATTCAGATTTGACAGAGAAATTAAAACCTTTACAGAAAATCAAAAGTTAAGAAAATTCAGCACCACCAAACCAGCTTTACAACAAACGCTAAAGGAACTTCTCTAGGGAGGAAACACAAGAGAAGGAAAAGACCTACAATAACAAACCCAAAACAATTAAGAAAATGGGAGTAGGAACATACATATCGATAATTACCTTAAATATAAATGGATTAAATGTTCCCACCAAAAGACATGGACTGGCTGAATGGATACAAAAAGAAGACCCGTATATCTGCTGTCTACAAGAGACCCACTTCAGACCTAGGGACACATACAGACTGAAAGTGAGGGGATGGAAAACGATATTCCATGCAAATGGAAGTCAAAAGAAAGCTGGAGTAGCAATTCTCATATCACACAAAATAGATTTTAAAATAAAGACTGTTACAAGAGACAAAGAAGGACACTACATAATGATCAAGGGATTAATCCAAGAAAAAGATATAACAATTGTAAATATTTATGCACCCAACACAGGAGCACCTCAATACCTAAGGCAAATGTTAACAGCCATAAAAGGGGAAATCGACAGTAACGCAATCATAGTAGGGGACTTTAACACCCCACTTACACCAATGGACAGATCATCCAAAATGAAAATATATAAGGAAACACAAGCTTTAAATGATACATTAAACAAGATGGACTTAATCGATATTTATAGGACATTCCATCCAAAAACAACAGAATACACTTTCTTCTCAAGTGCTCATGGAACATTCTCCAGGATAGACCATATCTTGGGTCACAAATCAAGCCTTGGTAAATTTAAGAAAATTGAAATCATATCAAGTATCTTTACTGACCACAATGCTATGAGACTAGATATCAATTACACGAAAAAAATCTGTAAAAATACAAACACATGGAGGCTAAACAATAAACTAGTCAATAACCAAGAGATCACTGAAGAAATCAAAGAGGAAATCAAAAAATACCTAGAGGGCTTCCCTGGTGGCGCAGTGGTTGAGAATCCGCCTGCCAATGCAGGGGACACGGGTTCGAGCCCTGGTCTGGGAAGATCCCACATGCTGTGGAGCAACTGGGCCCGTGAGCCACAACTACTGAGCCTGCGCATCTGGAGCCTGTGCTCCGCAACAAGAGAGGCCGTGATAATGAGAGGCCCGCGCACCGCGATGAAGAGTGGCCCCCGCTCGCCACAACTAGATAAAGCCCTCGCACAGAAACTAAGACCCAACACAGCCAAAAATAAATAAATAAATTTATTTAAAAAAAAAAATACCTAGAAACAAATGACAGTGAAAACACGAGGACCCAAAACCTATGGGATGCAGCAAAATCAGTTCTAAGAGGAAGTTTATAGCAATACAATCCTACCTTAAGAAACAGGAAACATCTAAAATAAACAACCTAACCTTACACCTAAAGCAATTAGAGAAAGAAGAACAACAAAACCCAAAAGTTAGCAGAAGGAAAGAAATCATAAAGATCAGATCAGAAACAAATGAAAAAGAAATGAAGGAAACAATAGCAAAGATCAATAAAGCTAAAAGCTGGTTCTTTGAGAAGATAAATAAAATTGATAAACCATTAGCCAGACTCATCAAGAAAAAAAGGGAGAAGACTCAAATCAATAGAATTAGAAATGAAAAAGGAGAAGTAACAACAGACACTGCAGAAATACAGAGGATCATGAGAGATTACTACAAGCAACTATATGCCAATAAAATGGACAAGCTGGAAGAAATGGACAAATTCTTAGAAAAGCAAAACCTTCTGAGACTGAACCAGGAAGAAATAGAAAATATAAACAGGCCAATCACAAGCACTGAAATTGAGACTGTGATTAAAAATCTTCCAACAAACAAAAGCACAGGACCAGATGGCTTCACAGGCGAATTCTATCAAACCTTTAGAGAAGAGCTAACATCTATCATTCTCAAACTCTTCCAAAATGTAGCATAGGGAGGAACACTCCCAAACTCATTCTATGAGCCCACCATCACCTTCATACCAAAACCAGACAAAGATGTCACACAAAAAAGAAAACTACAGGTCAATATCACTGGTAATCATAGATGCAAAAATACTCAACAAAATACTAGCAAACAGAATCCAAGAGCACATTAAAAGGATCATACACCATGATCGAGTGGGGTTTATCACAGGAATGCAAGGATTTTTCAATATATGCAAATAAATCAATGTCATAAACCATATTAACAAACTGAAGGAGAAAAACCATATGATCATCTCAATAGATGCAGAAAAGCTTTTGACAAACTTCAACACCCATTTATGATAAAAAAATCCTCCAGAAAGTGGGCATAGAGGGAACTTACCTTAACATAATAAAGGCCTTATATGACAAACCCACAGCCAGCATCATTCTCAATGGTGAAAAACTGAAACCATTTCCTCCAAGATAAGGAATAAGACAAGGTTGTCCACTCCTACCACTACTATTCAACATACTTTTGGAAGTTTTAGCTACAGCAATCAGAGAAGAAAAAGAAATAAAAGGAATCCAAATCGGAAAAGAAGAAGTAAAGCTGTCACTGTTTGCAGATGACATGATACTATACATAGAGAATCCTAAAGATGCTACTAGAAAACTACTAGAGCTGGTCAATGAATTTGGTAAAGTTGCAGGATACAACGTTAATGCACAGAAATCTTTTGCATTCCTATACAGTAATGAAGAAAAATCTGAAAGAGAAATTAAGGAAACACTCCCATTTACCACTGCAACAAAAAGAATAAAATACCTAGGAATAAACCTACCTAAGGAGACAAAACACCTGTATGCAGAAAACTATAAAACTCTGATGAAAGAAATTAAAGATGATACAAACAGATGGAGAGATATACCATGTTCTTTGATTGGAAGAATCAATGTTGTGAAAATGACTATACTACCCAAAGCAATCTACAGATTCAATGCAATCCCTATCAAACTACCAATGGCATTTTTCACAGAACTAGAACAAAAAATTTCACAATTTGTATGGAAACATAAAAGACCCCGAATAGCCAAAACAATCTTAAGAAAGATAAACGGAGCCAGAGGAATCAGGTTCCCTGACTTCAAACTATACTACAAAGCTACAGTGATAAAGACAGTATGGTACTGGCACAAAAACAGAAATATGGATCAATGGAACAGGATAGAAACTCCAGAGATAAACCCACGCACATATGGTCACCTTATCTTTGATAAAGGAGACAAGAATTTACAATGGAGAAAAGACAGGCTCTTCAATAAGTGGTGCTGGGAAAACTGGACAGCTACGTGTAAAAGCATGAAATTAGAACACTCCCTAATACCATACACAAAAATAAACTCAAAATGGATTAAAGACCTAAATTTAAGGCCAGACACTATAAACTCTTAGAGGAAAACATAGGCAGAACACTCTATGACATAAATCACAGCAAGATCCTTTTTGATCCACTTCCTAGAGAAATGGAAATAAAAACAAAAATAAACAAACGGGAACTAATGAAACTTAAAAGCTTTTTCACAGCAAAGGAAACCATAAACAAGACGAAAAGACAACCCTCAGAATGGGAGAAAATATTTGCAAACAAAGCAACTGACAAAGTATTAATCTCCAAAATATACAAGCAGCTCATGCAGCTCAATATTAAAAAAACAAACAGCCCAATCTAAAAATGGGCAGAAGACCTAAATAGGCATTTCTCCAAAGATATACAGATTGCCAACAAACATATGAAAGGATGCTCAACATCAGTAATCATTAGAGAAATGCAAATCAAAACTACAATGAGGCATTACCTCACACCAGTCAGAAGGGCCATCTTCAAAAAATCTACAAACAATAAATGTTGCAGAGGGTGTGGAAAAAAGGGAACCTTGTTGCACTGTTGGTGGGAATGTAACTTGATACAGCCACTATGGAGAACATTATGGAGGTTCCTTAAAAAACTAAAAATAGAACTACCATACCACTCAGCAATCTCACTACTGGGCATATACCCTGAGAAAACCATAATTCAAAAAGTCATGTACCACAAGGTTCATTGCAGCTCTATTTACAATAGCCAGGACATGGAAGCAACCTCAGTGTCATTGACAGATGAATGGATAAAGAAGATGTGGCACATATATCCAATGGAATATTACTCAGCCTTAAAATGAAATGAAATTGAGTTATTTGTAGTGAGGTGGATGGACCTAGAGACTGTCATACAGAGTGAAGTAAGTCAGAAAGAGAAAAATAAATACCATATGCTAACACATATATATGGAATCTAAAAAAAAATGGTTCTGAAGAACCTAGGGGCAGGACAGGAATAAAGACGCAGACGTAGAGAATGGACTTGAGGACACGGGGAGGGGGACGGGTAAGCTGGGACGAAGTGAGAGAGTGGCATGGACTTACATATATTATCAAGTGTAAAATAGATAGCTAGTGGGAAGCAGCCTCATAGCACAGGGAGGTCAGCTCAGTGCTTTGTGACCACCTGGAGTGCTGGGATAGGGAGTGTGGGAGGGAGACGCATGAGTGATGAGATATGGGGATATATGTATATGTATAGCTGATTCACTTTGTTATAAAGCAGAAACTAACACACCATTGTAAAGCAATTATACTCCAATAAGGATGTTAAAAAAAAAAAGAATTGCTAAGCTGGATTTCATTAAAATTAAAAACTTCTCTTCTGCAAAATACAATGTCAAGAGAATGGGAAGACAAGTCACGGCCTGGGAGAAAATATTTGCAAAAGACACATCTGAAAAAGGACTGTTATCCAAAATATACAAAGAAACTTAAAACTCAACATTAAGAAAACAAACAACTTGATCAAAAAATGGGCCAAAGACCTTAATAGATGTATGGCTGTTAGTATAATTAACATCATCTTGGTCCCTTACAGTTTCTCCTGTCCTTCCACTAACCCTAACCAGGACTGTACTGTGTAGTAAATCACTTTTCTGTCATCGTGGGTTTTGTAGTTAATAGATATTGTTTAATAATCATTAGGACCAGGGGGCCTCTATGCTCTGTTAGTCTCCAAACAATGATGAAAACCTTCACTGACGTATTCCCAGCACCCACAAGACTAGTTACCCATTCATAAATCTTGACTTAAGAAGGCACATCCTGTTTCCAAACACCTACCCCCATACGCTAGGTTAACTATAAATTTGTCTCAATGGCCCCTCAGGGGATACAGAGTGCAGCTGCAAATGCTCCTGGATCATTGTTCACCCGATGCCAATCCCACCCTGTGAGTAAGTTACCTTATAATAAACTGATCCACTGCTTATATGGAGCTGTCTGCCTCATTTTTCAGTCTCAAATGCCGTCTCAGTTCAGTGGGCACTTTTCCTTCCCTCTGTCCTCCAACAACAGACACCTCACCAAAGAAGATATACAGATGGCAAATAAGCATATGAAAAGACGCTCTGTGTCATATGTCTTCAGGGAAATAAAAAGTAAAACAACCATGAGATACCACTGCACACCTATTAGAATGGCCAGAATCCAGAACACTGACAACAGCAAATGCTGACAAGGATGTGAAGCAACAGGGACCCTCATTCACTGCTGGTGGGGATGCAAAATGGTACAGCCACTTTGGAAGACAGTTTGGTGGTTTCTTACAAAACTTAATGTACTCTTACTATACAATTCAGTCATCACACTCCTTGGTATTTACCCAAAGGAGTTGAAAACTTATGTTCACACAAAAACCTGCACACGGATGTGTATAGCAGCTTTATTCATAACTGCCAGTACTTGGAAGAAACCAAGATGTCCTTCACAGGTGAATGGATAAACTGTGGTATATCTACACCATGGAATGTTATTCAGCACTGTAAAGCAATGAGCTATAAAGCCATGAAAAGACATGGAGGGATCTTAAATGTATATTACTAAGTGAAAGAAGCCAATCTGAAAAGGCTACATACTGTATGATTCCAACTATATGATATTCGAGAAAAGGCAAAACTTATGGAGACGGTAAAAAGATCAGTCACTGCCAGGGGAAATTTTAAAATGTGGATTGTCTATAGCTGTAAAATAAATCTGTAATTTAAAAACCTTTGCACAGACAAAACTCCAGGTACAAGTGCCTTCAAGAGTAGATTCTACCAAATATTTAAGGAAGATATATCAATCTTACAACTCTTCCAGAAAAGAATAAAAGATGGAAACACTTACCAACTCATTTTATATGATTAGCATACTACTGATACTAAAATTTAAGGATATAATGAGAGAGGTAAATTATAGCCCATTCTCACTCATTAACATAGATGCAACAAACCCTAAACAGGATATTAATAAACCAAAAACAACTCTTGATATAATTATACATATATAGATCATGACCAATTTGGCTTTATTCAAGAAATGTAAAGATAGAGTAACACTAGAAAATCAATGTTTTGCTATATTAATAGGATACAGGGAAAAAATCAAATCATCTTAAAAATGTAGAAAAAGTACCTATAACTCAACATCATTTATAATTTTTTAATCTTAGGAAAATAGGAATAGATCAGATAACAAACATCTCTGAAATATCTACAGTAAACATCACATCTAATGATGAAGTAATGAGGTTGTTCCCTTTGAGATTAAAAACAAGACAAGAATACCCACTACTATCACTGCTTCTACATACACTGTACTAGAAAGCCTAGCCAGTGCAGTAAGGCAATAAATAGAAATAAAAACATAAATATTGGAAAGGAGAAATTATGAATATTCTTAGATGTGACTGCTCACATAAAATTCTGAAAAAATTATTAGAATTAGAAAAGTTGCTAGAAATAGGCCAATATAGAAATACTAATCATATTTCTAAGCCAGCAAAAAGTTATAAGATAAAATTTTTTAAAGGTATGCTTTTACAGTTGAATAAAAAATTTCAAATACCTAGGAACAAATCTGACAAAGACTGTGCAAGACCCATATATAGGAAAGAATAAAACATTATTGAGTGGAATTTTTAAACACTTAAAAAAATGGAGGGGTATGTAAATGTCCATAGATCAAAAGACCTAGCTTCACGAAGATATCATTTCTCCCATATTAATTTTCAGTCAATGGACTCCAAATCCAAATCCCAGAAGTATGTGCATATGTATGTAAGTAATTTCACAGGTTGAATCTAAGTTCATACGTGGAATTGCAAGGGGCCAAGAATAGCCAAAACACCGCTGAAGAAACATGAACAAGGTGAGCAGACTTGCTCTACTGGATATTATGATTTAATATAAAGATACAGTGATTAAGACAGTGTGGGACTGGTACCAGAATAGACAAATAGACTAGTGAAATAAAATAGAAAACCCAGGAAGAGGCTTGATTTTTCACTATAGAGAAGTGGAGAAAGTATGGTCTTTGCAATAAATGCTGTTGAAGCAAGAAGGTATGTGTAGAGGGAATAACTTGACTCCTATCACACAACAGACACAAAAACTCAGTCTTAGACACAACTATAATGCTTTTAGAAGGTTAACATAAGAGAATATCTGCATTTCACTGAGTAAGAAAGATATCAAAAGCAGAAAACAGAAGCATTAACCATTGATAAGTTAAACAGCATTAAATGTAAGAACTTCTGTTTATCAAAAGATGTCCTCAAAAAAGTAAAAGGCAAGTCAGAGGGGAGACAACACTTGAAATACATATAACAAAGAACTCATACTTAGAATATGTAAAGAACTCATACAAATGATAAAAGAAAACCCAATAAAAACATAGGCAAGAGACTTGAACAAACACATCATAAAGTAAGAAATACAATTTTCCCATAAACATGAAAAAATCCTTGACCTCAGTATTCATCAGGGAAATGCAAGTTAAAACCACACACACCCAGACTAGCTATAATTTAAAAGTCAGAAAATACCAGCTGCTGAAGAGGATGTGGAACAACAAAGGTTTACTGGACTTCGTAAAAGTTATAGAGTGTAACCAAAAAATAATGAGCATAAGGAAGTCATTCAGGCAACCAACATTTATTGACACCTACCTGTATCAAGTTCTGCGCCGGGAGTGAGACATACAAAGATGTACAAGACAGTTCCTGCCATCAAAAATCTAACAAGACGCAGACCTATTAGAGAATGGACTTGAGGACACAGGGAGGGGGAAGGGTAAGCTGGGACAAAGTGAGAGAGTGGCATGGACATATATATACTACCAAATGTAAAATAAATAGCTAGTGGGAAGCAGCCGCATAGCACAGGGAGATCAGCTCGGTGCTTTGTGACCACCTAGAGGGGTGGGGTAGGGAGGGTGGGAGGGAGGGAGACGCAAGAGGGAAGAGATATGGGGATATATGTATATGTATAACTGATTCACTTTGTTATAAAGCAGAAACTAACACACCACTGTAAAGCAATTATACTCCAATAAAGATGTTAAAAAAAAGAATATAATAAACAGTGACCTATTTTATAAAATTTCCACATCCATTAAAAAGTGGATATAATGAATAAATTTATCAAAGAACATATTGTTATGATTCAATCATAAAAATAATTCATGAAAAAAATAAAATTGAGTAGAAGATTGAAAAAAAAAATCTAAATATCAGGAATCTCCCACAACCCAGTGCAAGTTGATAAGGGCTTTGGTTAAATGTTAAAATATTCTCATGGGTTTATCCACCCAAATAGGTTTATAAACTCCCTGAGAGTAGATATCAATGTGTTCTGTTTCTTTGGTGGTCTCCAATGATCCTAGGCAGATAGCTGATCTCACTATGGATGCATATCTTTTGAGGGTTCCAGAAGAAACTAGAGGAAGTAACCACAAAAATGTAAAAGTACTAAAGGTTTTCAGCGTAATGCTGGGGTTAGAGAGTGGGGAAGAGGCACTGAGCCACTTAACAACATGAGGTATTATGCTGTGACTTTTACAAATATGGATTAAAACATTATAACTCTAGAAGCAGCTTAAAAGCTTTAATAGAGTGCTCTGGCTTGAACATCAGAAACAAGAATGATGGTAACAAAAAATTTTTTTTCAAGCTTTATTTTGAGTTCAGGTTCAGAGAGGAACATATGGTGACAACACATTCACCAGTCCTATCCAAACACCTGATTTCGGAATCAGAAACAACCTTGAATCAACCTCAACTTCTGCCTGTTTAAACATTCTCGACAACAATGTAATTGGTCACAAGGATGAAGTCACAGGAGTCACAGGCAAAAGTCACAGATCAATTTGCTAAACTCAGAGAATCATAAACGTTCAAATGGCTTTATACATTAACTGACTCATTACTCACAAGTTATCCATTACTTGCAAGAGTATTAGCTCTGATTTTTACAACACTGAGAATTTATAAATGTTAGAATATATGCACATAGGCTTAAAACAAATTCATGATTTAAAACACCTTATTACCTACTTGCTTACATCTCTACTGTACTGAGCATGTTTATGTTGATTTTATCTAAAAGAACTTGATAGTGTGAACAGAGATAGCAAAACAGTTTTTGTTTCAGAATTATATGTAACTCAAATATTTCTAAGCCTCCAAGAACCAACTATTTGGGTATAATATATGAAGAAATAGGATACCTGGAACTCTCAAGGACTCTTTGGACAGTTTTAACTCTAAATATTCCTCCCTGTGTCAGATTATATATCTCAACTTTTGGTTTGTAAAGACACTGCAGACTGAAGGAACAAATTTTCTTCTAGTAAAGGAAGGATGGAGTAGCTCTGAAGAGACAGCATTCTTCCCCAGAAGGTATAAAACCTTGCCTCTGGACAGTTCCTGCCAGCTCATCTAGTCTAAGATAACTAAATTCCACCAAACAACTATGTTGCACTATCTAGTACCATTCCACACACAGGATAGCCCTTTGAGATTCAACAGCATCAGAACAAACCCACAAAATCTGTTTCAATGTAGAAAATATGAATGAGAAAGTCATTTGCCTCTAGCCCAGCTAGAAAACTGGACAAAGCAACCTATTGATGTCTAAACTGTTGGTGAGATTTGTCCTGCCCTGATGGAGGCACTTTGAATAAAAATAAATAAAATTTAAAAGTACGAAATTACTTTTTACTCAAGGCTGATATCCTGGTTTCCTTTTTCCCATCAGCTTATCTTCGAAGATCTGTTCCCTACCTTACTACAATACATTAAGAAAAATGAGGTAAAGACCTCATGGACAACATGGTGTACATAAAAATCTTTAAATATTCAAGAAGGCTAACCAAAAAATTAGCACAGAGAGAGTGAGAAATTTAAGATGGCAGTTTAAATCAAACCAAGAATAAAATCCAAGTCTCCTGACTTCTCTGGATCTAATCAATAAGGTAACAACTTCAAATTTAAGATATCTGCTTTAGAAAGAGTTGGCTGTTATAATTCAGGGCAGACCTTTTACATAAGTAAGACACATCGTCCACAGAGCAATTAGGATTCCTAGCCTATAACTGGTCCATGAAGGCACTAGTGGTTACAAGGACATTTTCCCTATGGCCACATTAACATTTTTACTAAGAATGAGTTTTCTGATGGGTGATAAGATTGGAACTGTTGCTGAAACCCTTCTCACAAGTGGGACATTTGTAAGGTCTCTCCCCCAGTATGGGTTCTCTGATGAATGATGATAAATGAGCTCCAACTATAGTTTTTCCTAAAAACTAAGTACTTGCAAGGTCTTTCTCCCATGTGGGCTCTTTCATGCATAAGAAGAAATAAACTGCACCTGAAGCTTTTCCCACACTGGGAACAGTGATATGTTTTCTCAGCTGTGTGGGTCCTCTGATGCAGTGCAAGTTAGGAGCTGTGACTAAACCTCTGACCACACTCTGGGCACTCATGGGTCCCCTCACCAGTGCATGTCCTCTGGTGCCAGAGCAAGTTGGAGCTGTAGCTGAAGCTCTCCCCACACTCCTGACTCTCTTCGTGCTTCTCCCCAGTGTGAAGGCGCTGGTGGGTGATCAGGCTAGAACTCTTGCTGAAAGTCTTCCCATATTCACAGCACTTGTAAGGCTTCTCCCCGGTGTGTTTCCTCTGGTGGGTGGTGAGGTTGGAGCTCCGGGTAAAGCTCTTGCCATGTTCTCCGCACTGGTATGGCTTTTCACCAGTGTGTGTCCTCTGATGTGTGATGAGGGCTGAGCTCTGGCTGAAGGAGCACCCACAGTCAGGGCATTTATAGGGCTTCTCTCCAGTGTGGGTCCGTAGGTGTCTTATAAAATTTAAAATGTTACTGAAACATTTCCCTCAGTCTGGGCAATGATAGTATTTCTCTCCTGTGTGGATCAGCTGATTCTTAATAAGGTGTGAACTCCGAGTAAAATTCCTTCCACACTTAGAACATATACACAGCTCTACACAGGACCCCTCATGACTTGCAAATGACCTTAAACTGTCCTCTTCAGGGGTGGACTTTCCCTGTTGATGTTCCAGAGATGTCATTTCACATTCAATTTCAAAGTCTTTTCTCTGATAACACTGTACAGAAGCTAAAAATGCACCATCAAGCAACACTTCTTCAAAAACGTTCTTTTCTGTATTGTTTTCCTTCTCACTTCTGTCCTCAAAATCTGTGAGAAGAGAAAATGTAGTTATCTTATTTTTCATTACCTAAGGAAGATCAGGATTAGGATTAAGGGGCCCTAACAGTTTGCATTTTTAAAGGATTTTTGACTTCAGGGTTGTACACACATGAAACCCTAAGATTTAGACTTTTTTTCAGAAATAAAATAGTGGATTTTTTTTCTGATGATAAAAATAACATATGCTTATTGTAAAAAATGCAGACGGTATCAATATAGATTCATTCTATATATGCTATTTGATAATCTACTTTTCCCCTGAACATATAGTGGGCATCTTTCCATGCCTAAAATGTAGTTCTACATCATTTTTTATTTGCATACTGGTATTCTATTATATGGACTAAAACAAAGTGGTTATGAGCATCTCCTTTGGAATCAGACTGTCAAGAATTCAAATCCCCAATTTACCATCTACTAACAGTGGAACCTTGGGCAAATTATTTCATCTCTGTCCGTCTTAATTATAAAATCTACCATAAATGTGAGAATTAAATGAAATAATGTCTAAAAAGAATTTTCAAAATACCTAATGCATAATAATAGCTTAATAGATGATAAGTACTATCTTTGGAATTATTATATTTTATTTTAAATAATGGCCTATTCATTTGGGCACATAGATAGTTTCTAATTTTTCCTTAAAAAACTATGGCATAATACATTCCTTTTATATAGAAAACTTTTCCCATTTGTGTAATTTGGTTTTTTAAGTTTAATCCATGAAATAAAATTCCTGGGTCAATGGATATTGACAACATAGTGTTTCTAACCTCCACCAAAAGTTTCACAACATTAAAACTGAGAGAACTATAACACATAGTGCAGAGGAGAAAGGCTGAGACATAGGAGCCATGCAATGGAGAAATCAGGAAAAGGTGTAGTCTATCTTGTAGAACATTTTTTTGTACAGGGGAGGTGGAGGGAGAAAGCATAGTAGAAAAGTCAAGAGTATACATAAGCTCTGAAGTCAGTTTAGATTCAAACCTTGGATTGAACCAAACCTTGGATTATATCAGCTGTGTAATCTTGGACAAATAACATTTTTTTAAATCTAAAATTTTTAAAATGGTAATAATATAAATGTCTTAACTGTGAGGAATAAATAATGTATGTGAAGGGTTTTAAACATAGCCTAACCCAAGTAAGTGCTCAGTAAATGGTTGGTATTGAAAATACCAACTAAATTAGATAAATGAAAATGAGAAAAAGCAGAGCACAGATAAAGAACATTTCCCAACTAATGCTTTAAGAAAAACATAACCCTAATATTAAAACTGGATGATAACGTGCAAAAACAGAGAACTGTAGACCAATTTCACTTGTGAATATAAATGTAAAATTCCTAAACAAAATAAGAGCAAAGAAACCAAAAACCAGTGGAGTTCTAAAAGAATAACGTCATATCCAAGAAACAGCTAAGTAATGCGGCAAATTTTTAAACTTTTCAGTGTCTCAATTTCCTTATGTGTAAAAAAAATGGTAATATACTGAATGCTTAATAAATGTCAATTATTAATAGTATCATCATCACCACTATACCACCACTGGAATGCAAGGATGGTTCAAATTTCGGTAAAGAGAAAAACCCTAACCTTAATCACTGTTGAAAAATCACTTCATAAAACACAACACCCATTTCTTTTAAAAATACTAAGCCATGTAGAATTATAAGTAAGCCTGATATGTTTCTGATATACAGAAAATATCATTCTTGAAGGATACAGGGATACCTCAGAGATATTGAGGATTTGGTTTCAGACCACAAAAAAAAAAAAAAAAAGAAATTATGACGATAAAGTGACTGTCACAATAAAGCAAGTCTACACGAATTTTCTGGTTTCCTAATGCATATGAAAGTTATGTTTACACTATACTGGAGTCTATTAAGTGTGCAATATAGCATTATGTAAAAAAAAAAACAATGTACATACCTTTATTTTTTTAACATCTTTATTGGAGAATAATTGCTTTACAATGGTGTGTTAGTTTCTGCTGTATAACAAAGTGAATCAGCTATATACATATACATATATCCCCATATCTCCTCCCTCTTGTGTCTCCCTCCCACCCTCCCTATCCCACCCCTGTAGGTGGACACAAAGCACCGAGCGGATCTCCCTGTGCTATGCGGCTGCTTCCCAGTAGCTATCTATTTTACATTTGGTAGTGTATATATGTCCATGTCACTCTCTCACTTCGTCCCAGCTTACCCTCCCCCCTCCCCATGTCCTCAAGTCCATTCTCTACATCTATGTCTTTATTCCTGTCCTGCCCCTATGTTCGTCAGAACCTTTTTTTTTTTTTTAGATTCCATATATATGTGTTAGCATACGGTATTTGTTTTCCTCTTTCTGACTTACTTCACTCTGTATGACAGACTCTAGGTCCATCCACCTCACTACAAATAATTCAATTTCATTTCTTTTTATGGCTGAGTAATATTCCATTGGATATATGTGCCACATCTTCTTTATCCATTCGTCTGTCAATGGACACTTAGGTTGCTTCCATGTCCTGGTTATCGTAAATAGAGCTGCAATGAACCCTGTGGTACATAACTCTTTTTGAATTATGGTTTTCTCAGGGTATATGCCCAGTAGTGGGATTGTTGGGTTGTATGGTAGTTCTATTTTTAGTTTTTTAAGGAACCTCCATACTGTTCTCCATAATGGCTGTATCAATTTACATTCCCACCAACAGTGCAAGAGGGTTCCCTTTTCTCCACACCTTCTCCAGCATTTATTGTTTGTAGATTTTTTGATGATGGCCACTCTGACTGGTGTGAGGTGATACCTCGTTGTAGTTTTGATTTGCATTTCTCTAATGACTAGTGATGTTGAGCATCCTTTCATGTGTTTGTTGACAATTTGTATATCTTCTTTGGAGAAATGTCTATTTAGGTCTTCTGCCCATTTTTGGATTGGGTTGTTTGTTTTTTTGATATTGAGCTGCATGAGCTGCCTGTAAATCTTGGAGATTAATCCTTTGTCAGTTGCTTCACTGGCAAATATTTTCTCCCATCCTGAAGGTTGTCTTTTCATCTTGTTTATGGTTTCCTTTGGTGTGCAAAAGCTTTTAAGTTTCATTAGGTCCCATTTGTTTATTTTTGTTTTTATTTCCATTTCTCTAGGAGGTGGGTCAAAAAGGATCTAACTGTGATTTATATCAGAGAGTGTTCTTCCTATGTTTTCCTCTAAGAGTTTTATAGAGTTTGGCCTTACATTTAGGTCTTTAATCCATTCTGGGTTTATTTTTCTGTATGGTGTTAGGGAGTGTTCTAATTTCATTCTTTTACATGTAGCTGTCCAGTTTTCCCAGTGCCACTTATTGAAGAGGCTGTCTTTTCTCCATTGTATATTCTTGCCTCCTTTATCAAAAATATGGTGACCATACGTGCGTGGGTTTATCTCTGGCCTTTCTATCCTGTTCCATTGATCCATATTTCTGTTTTTGTGCCAGTACCATACTGTCTTGATCACTGTAGCTTTGCAGTATAGTCTGAAGTCTGGGAGCCTGATTCCTCCGGCTCCGTTTTTCTTTCTTAAGATTGCTTTGGTTATTTGGGGTCTTTTATGTTTCCATACAAATTGTGAAATTTTTTGTTCTAGTTCTGTGAAAAATGCCATTGGTAGTTTGATAGGGATTGCATTGAATCTGTAGATTGCTTTGAGTAGTATAGTCATTTTCACAATGTTGATTCTTCTAATCCAAGAACATGGTATATCTCTCCATCTGTTTGTATCATCTTTAATTTCTTTCATCAGTGTCTTATAGTTTTCTGCATACAGTTCTTTTGTCCCCTTAGGTAGCTTTATTCCTAGATATTTTATTGTTTTTGTTGTAGTGGTGAATGGGAGTGTTTCCTTAATTTCCTTACTTTTTGTCCAGAGACAAACTGACCTTACAACATCAGGAAATTCAATTACTAATTAAAGACAGAAATTTGAGAGCCAAACTTACCAAACAACTTTAGAAAATATTTAAAGGAAAAATCAACTATCTCTGTTACTGCTTACTTGCCACATGCTAAAACCTTAGCCAAAGGGATACATGGCTAAGAGTTCATCCAGCAAAAGATATAATTATTCTGGGATGGGGAAGATGATGTTGAGGAATAAGGGAAATCTCGTTGCAGTGGGCTTTGTGACATAAGTGCAAAAGCATGGGCTCTGGAATTAAGACCTGGATTTGATTTCTACTGTCATCATCACTTACCAACCATGTGACCCAAAGCAAATTTCTGATCCTCGATTCATTTTCTTATCTGTAAAATGTGAAGAGTACTAACTTGGCAAGGTTACTAGGGAAAAATGAAAAGTTCAGTCTGTTCTGCTCCAAAGTATGTTTCTGAAACACAAACTAGTTCTCATGTGACTAGCTTATGGGGAAATGATGTCATTATTATGCAGAAGCTGTACTGGTTCATACATAATTTTTCCAGAATGTTAATGCTTTGCACCACCAACTAACAACATCTGAATTTAAGTCAACTAATGTGACTGGGTGCTGCAAACTAAGGGGTAAGTGTATATGATCTATATTGTACATGATAGCCATTTGCTCCACATTCTTCCTCTTGGCCACAGCTCTGTCATGGAAATAAATGACATGAAGTTTTCCCCAATATTTGTGCATCTTGCCCTTATCTCCATAACTCAGAATCTACATCCCCTTCATCAAGTTACCTCACCTTTGTAGGCTAAAGTTCTAAATTCATTGAGGTATTTATTTATGTATTTTAGGATTTTAGCATGTCTTTTTACCTATACTAGTATATTCATTAGGATCATTTTTCCCTTTTTTATTGCAATTGTTACAAAGTTGCAATGATTTTGAGAGGTCTGCCCCTAAATTGTTACTTATTTTTCTATATATTGCTGCATTTCATTAAATCTAAGACATCATCTATTCTCAGGCACATCATTTTATGTAGCATTAAGAAAGAAAAAAACTGCAATTAAAACTATAACACAATGTTTTCTTATACTGAACCTGTATTGAATAGGTATTGAAAGAGTTTTCTGAGGTTTTTAATATGTATTACTCCTGTGCCTACATTAAAAGGAAATAAATTTGTGAAGTGAATTAAGTGAAATAAATATATAAATGTAGTCCTAACACTTCTTTATATTCAGCATCTGACTCTTCTGAATTACATTGACTCAGTTACATATTACATATTTATATTTACATATTTTATATATTAACATACAATTTATAATTTATTACCCACCAGGAGCATTAGGTATAGCATTTCTCAAAAGGTACTCTATGAACTAAAAGTCATTTGGTGCTGGGCTTTGACTTGAGTTTTGCAATTATGTATACATAGCTTACTGTGGCTCCCTCTTCAGGAACGTTGCTATGTGCATTTTTATTTACTATCTTCCCCACCACTGCCCACAACCATCTTATTCCTGAGAGTTAAAACAGCACTCCATTATTATCTCCAAGGTCTGCGTCCAACCCACTGACACCCATTCTGTAAGTTTTAATGCTTTCGCTTTTTTTTTTTAGTTTACAATATTATATTAGTTTCAAGTGTACAGTATAGTGATTCACGATTTTTACAGGTTATATACTCCATTAAAAGTTATTATAAGATAATGGCTATAATTCCCTGTGCTATACAATATATATTTGTTGCTTATCTATTTTTTACATAGTAGTTTGTGTCTCTTAACCCCATACCCCTAATTTGTCACTTCCCCCTTACCTCTCCTTTTTGGTAACCACTAGTTTGTTTTCTATATCTGTGAGTCTACTTCTGTTTTGCATATACATTCATTTGTATTATTTTTTAGATTCCACATATAAGTAATATCATACAGTATTTGTCTTTGTCTGACTTACTTCACTAAGCATAATATTCTCCAGGTCCATCCACGTTGCTACAAATGGCAGACTTTTGTTCTTCTTTATGGCTGAGTAATATTCCATTGTATATATACCACATCTTCTTTATCCATTCATATGTTGATGGGCATTTCCATATCTTGGCTATTGTAAATAATGCTGCTATGAACATGGGGTGCATATATCTTTTCAAATTAATGTTTTTGTTTTCTTTGGATATATACCCCAGATTGGAATTGCTGGATCATATGGTAGTTCTATTTTTAGTTTTTTGAGGAACTTCCGTACTGTTTTTCACAGTGGCTGCACCAATTTACATTCCTACCAACAGTGTACAAGTGTTCCCTTTTCTCCACATACTCTCCAACATTTGTTATTTGTGTTCTTTTGAAGATAGCCTTTCTGACAAATGTGAGGTAATAACTCACTGTTTTGATTTGCAGTTCCCTGAAGACTAGCAATGTTGAGCATCTTTTAATGTGCCTGTTAGCCATCTGTATGTCTTTGGGAAAACGTCTATTCAGGTCTTCTGCCCATTTTTTGATTGAGTTGTTTGGTTTTTTTGACATTGAGTTGTATGAGCTGTTTATATATTTTAGATATTAACCCTTTGTTGGTCATATCATTTGCAAATATTTTCTCCCATTCTGTAGGTTGTTTTTTCATTTTGTTGATGGTTTCATTTGCTGTGCAAAAGCTTTTAAGTTTAATTAGGTCCCATTTATTTATTTTTGCTTTTATTTCTTTTGCCTTAGGAGACAGATCCAAAAAAATATTGCTAAGGGAGTACCCTGGTGGCCTAGTGGTTAGGATTCTGGGCTTTCACTGCCATGACCTGGGTTCAACCCCTAGTCAGGGAACTGAGATCCCACAAGCTGCATGGTATGGTCAAAACAAAAAACAAACAAATAAACAAAAATTGCTACAATTTATGTCAAAGACTGTTCTGCCTATGTTTCCTTCTAAGAGTTTTATGGTTTCAGGTCTTACATTTAGGTCTTTAATCCATTTTGAATTTATTTTTGCATATGATGCTAGGTAATGTCCTAATCTCACTGTTATACATGTAGCTGTCCAATTTTCCCAGCATCATTTTCTGAAGAGCCTGTCTTTTCTCTGTTGTATATTTTTACCTCCTCTGTTGTCAATTAATTAACCATAGGTGTATGGGTTTATTTCTTGGCTCTTTATTATGTTCCATTGATCTATGTGACTGTTTTTGTGCCAGTACCATACTGTTTTGATTACTGTAGCTTTGTAGTATAGTCTGAAGTCTGGGAGGGTGAGACCTCCAACTTTGTTCTTTTTTCTCAGGATTGCTTTGGCAATTCTGAGCCTTCTGTGGTTCCACAAATATTTTAGGATTATTTATTCTAGTTCTGTGAAAAATGTTATGGGTATTTTGATAGGGATTGCATTAAATCTGTAGATTGCTTTCGGTAGTATGGCCATTTTAATAATATTAATTATTCAATCCAAGAGTACGGGATATCTTTCCATCTCTTTGTATCATCTTCAGTTTCCTTTATCAATGTTTTGTAGTTTTCAGAGTATAGGTCTTTCACCTCCTTGGTTAAGTTTATTCCTCGGTATTTTAGTCTTTTTAATGCAATTTTAAATGGGATTGTTCTTTTACTTTCACTTTTTGATAGTTCATTATTAGCATATAGAAATGCAACAGATTTCTGTATATTAGTCTGTATCCTGCAATTTTGCTGAATTCATTTATCATTTCTAATAGTTTTTGAGTGGAGACTTTAGTGTTTTCTATATAAACTATCTTGTCATCTGCAAATAGTGACAGTTTTACTTCTTCCCTTCCAATTTGGATTCCTTTTATTTCTTTTTCTTGTCTGATTATTAAGCTTTTGATGTTTGCAAATACACAGGTAATGACTTTATCACCACTGTCACCTGGCCAACAAAGATTGTAAGCTTTCATCAACTTCAAGAAACATTCCATTTTCAAAGATATCTAAAACATGGGAAAATGTGCATTGAAAAAGTCAATAAAATAGGTAATATATTTAATCATTACACCAATCCTATGACATGGGTACCATTATTATCTTTTATAAGTGAACTAAAGCTCAGAAAAGTTAAGTAACTTGCCCAGGATCACAGAATTAATCAGTGTTAGAGCTGGAGTTCAAAACCAGGAGTCTGGCTCCAGAGCCTTTTAAGTAGCCCTCAGCTTCAGGGCTCTATTTCTATTTTGTCAAAGGTTTGTTCTAAAATACCCAAGCAGCAAACATTTATACTATTCTCCTAAGGCAAACTACATGGTGCAGACAATAATCAGAAAACCTCGAGGCCTTCAGCTAGGTTTTTTTTTTTTAACATCTTTATTGGAGTATAATTGCTTTACAATGGTGTGTTAGTTTCTGCTTTATAACAAAGTGAATCAGCTATACATATACATATGTCCTCATATCTCCTCCCTCTTGCGTCTCCCTCCCACCCTCCCTATCCCACCCCTCTAGGTGGTCACAAAGCACCGAGCTGATCTCCCTGTGCTATGTGGCTGCTTCCCACTAGCTATCTATTTTACATTTGGTAGTATATATAAGTCCATGCCACTCTCTCACTTCGTTTTTAGGAATTTGAATATGTGTATAAAAGGCCACTAATTTACCGCATCTTAAAAATCGAAATGTTAGTTCATTCTCCTGGTTGTTTGTTCTTTAAACCCTCACCTGGGTACATTTTCCTCGAGGGTGTCACCTCTCTTGAGAGCCAGTGCTCTCCACCGTTCCAGCCTGGAGAGGAGTGCAGTTTTTGAAAATGGGATTCCTGAATATGGGGAAAGACAGAGGATGTAACATTCCCAGAGCTCTGATTCTAGACCCAGGGATCAGGGACAAGCTGAGACAACTGATCATGCCAAGCAATTCAAATGACCATTAATTAGTCTTAGATGAAACTCCACCTTAGACAAGTTGGGCTTTTTTTCTGTTGTAAACCTTTGATTAATATCTATCTTCCCCCAGAAAACTGTAATCTCATGAGAGCAGCAGCCATGCTGCTTTTCTCACTGTTATATCCCCAGCACTTAGAACAGTAGGTGGCACATAGCTATGTAAAAACTAAATAAAAACTGAAATTATCTTTAAAGACATCTTCTCAGGCATATTTGCTTTCTAAATCAAGAATGAAAAATTTTAGGTACACAAAGATTGCTAAGGTTCTATGGAGTTTTAAAAAAAAACAAAAGACATTCTACAAAAGCTTAAAAAGGAGAGAGAGAATAGCATAGATCCCTCCAAACTTTTGTCTACTGAATACACCAAAGGTTATCAAACTTACCTACCCCTCAAAGCAGCCCCCCAAAATCTTTTGAAATCACACTGTTTACATATACGTTTTTTATTACTGTAACGTACACATCCACTCTCACTCGCCCAACTTCCCTGACTGCCTGTGACTGAAAGTTCAGAAGCCAAAGGTAAACTCAACTTCTGGAGATGACTGGCACCGGAGTTAGAGGCATTCCAAACACAGAACAGGTACTTTATACTGATTAATCAAGAGTCAGGCCAGGCACATATATACAATGGAATATTACTCAGCCATAAAAAGAAACGAAATTGAGTTATTTGTAGTGAGGTAGATGGACCTAGAGTCTGTCATACAGAGTGAAGTAAGTCTGAAAGAGAAAAACAAATACCGTATGCTAACACATATATATGGAATCTAAAAAAAAGCGTTCTGAAGAACCTAGGGACAGGACAGGAATAAAGACGCAGATGTAGAGAATGGACTTGAGGACACGGGGAGGGAGAAGGGTAAGCTGGGACGAAGTGAGAGAGTGACATGGACATATATACACTACCAAACGTAAAATAGATAGCTAGTGGGAAGCAGCCACATAGCACAGGGAGATCAGCTCGGTGCTTTGTGACCCCCTAGAGGGGTGGGATAGGGAGGGTGGGAGGGAGACGCAAGAGGGAGGAGATATGGGGATATATGTATATATATAGCTGATTCAGTTTGTTATAAAGCAGAAACTGACAACCATTGTAAAGCAATTATACTCCAATAAAGACGTTAAGAAAAAGAAAAAAGAGTCAGGCCAAGGACTCACAGATAAGGGCTGGGATCCAATCATCTTTGCTCAGGCCAAGTTTCCCTAAATACAAATGAATAAAGTTCTAGGGTTGAAAATCATTTTGTATGTCATTCAAGTAGAAGATTGCTTGCCTGTGGTACAAGATAAGGACAGCAGAGCAATCAAAAGATACAAAAAATACATATCTAAATTCATCACACTTTAACTACAGAAGAAGCTTGGTTCCCCAGATCACAGAACTAGAAGTTATATAATTATTGTTAGTGTTTCTATTTGAATGTTTATGAGCTGCGTTAGTCTCAAGACTTCACTCTTTGACTGGAATTACCCTGACCAGCTCTCACCTGTGTGTCTTGGCTGGCATCTCCCCATCATGGGAACTCTGGGACTCCCAGAGCCATGGCCCTTCCCCTTGTTCCAACATGGGAGTAGCATTAGGTTTGGAGTTCTGAAAACCTGTTAATGTGAAATTCAGTGGGGGGGTGGGGGAGGAGAGAAGTTAAAACAAGACCATCTGAAAAGTCAAATCTCTCTCTCTCTCTCTCTCTCTCTCTCTCTCTCTCTCTCTCCCCCCCCCCCCCTTTCCCTCTCTGTTCAAGTGCTTTTCTAAGTTTTCTATTAAAATACCTGTAAAATGTACATGTTCATGTACTACTGTGAAGGGTCTAGAGAAAGAGATGAAAGCAGCCTGCTATAAACAATACACTTCTCATGAAATCTTTTTTTTTAATCTTAGAATTTTATGCAAAGTTTAAAATCTACCCTAACCTGTTTTTCTTATATAAATATCTTCTGGTCAGGAAGATGCACATGGCACACTGCTGCATATCCTTGCAGTTTCAATTGTCCCAAATTTGAGAAGTATATTCCTATACCATCTATAAGGACCTCTAGCTATAGTTCCTTTAGTACAGTAACCAGTCTGTTTATTGAACAGTGAGTGTTCAATAGTGTTTGTTGGATGGATGAATGGATATCGTTTGGAAAGGTAAACTTTATATCTGCGAGAAAACCAAGTTATTCCTGATCCAAACTCGGGAAGGTCAAGGGTCTCCGCAGAATTAAATAAAAGCAAAGCAAAAAAACCCAAAACAAGAAAAACAAAGCAAAAACAAACAAAAATGGAAATTCATTTAAAACCATGTTTCTGGAGCAATCCCAAATGCTTGCTGGTCCAGATACAAAACAGCAAAACATATTTATTAGTTCCTCTCAAACATGCTCAAGGCAATACGGAACCTGGCCCATACAGATGGGTGGATTCTGAGTCCAGTAAAAAGGACCAAAAGGAAAAAGCCTGTAAGTCATTATTAACCCTACACTAATCCTGCTTTGGTCCCATATTTTTATTCTTCTCCTTTTCTAAGTTTGGAGCTAAGTGAAATTAATGGCTTCCTCTGGCCCAGGATCTTGCAGACCAGTGAATCAGGTTGAGTTCCTAAAGCCCACAGAGAACTTTTACAAAATACACATACTTCCCTAAAATCAAAACCTCCAAGGTGGAGATTGGAAAAACTCTCCAGGTATGTGATGGAAAACAGTGGCTGCAAACTGTTAGTCTGCAGGCAAAATTTATCCAGGAAACACTAAAGGCAACCAAGGGTAAGTGGCAACTAAACGAGAGATTTCTTCAACCCCCACTCGTCCGAAATTCTCCTCCACACCCACCTCATGTACAAAGCGTTTCCTAATGAGTTTGGAACAACTGGATTTCATCTTCCCCCTCCAAAATCTTTACCAACTCATTTCTGTCTTCTGTCAAATCCACCTACCAAACAAGAAAAAACAAAAATCAAGTAGATCAAACTAATGTTTAAATGCCCAACATAAGTTGGCATGGTATTTGGCTGACTGTCTATAAATGCATTTCCATGAATAGTAAAGTGCACCATCCTCCCTTACTTCCTAGAGGATATGGTTTCAAAACAGTAGACAGATTACATCAGGCCTTATACTAGTGAAATAACTTGAGAACCAAGTTATTTGGAGAAGAGAAGAACCTCTTCTTCTGTAAAGGCTTTGCTTGACTGGTGCTGAGCCATTGACTGGTTTATCCAGGGTTCATCTAGGTTCAAGGCCTGAGGTGGTGGAATTCCTCTTTCTGGAGCTTCAGCTCAGTCCAGACATCAGAAGGCAATACCAGAGAGTAAGTGTGGATGGGCTGAGGTGTGTCCCGAAGCTGGTGACTCTGTGTGTGATTTTTTGGTGGTCCTAATGAAATTGGACTGCAATTAAGAACAAACTGTCAGGTTTATATGTACACTATTTTTTGTACCATTAAGAAGAAAGCCTGCCAATTAAACTGTAACACTATGCTTTCTTATCACACTGAATTTTTTTTAACATCTTTATTGGAGTATAATTGCTTTACAATGGTGTGTTAGTTTCTGCTTTATAGCAAAGTGACTCTGCTATACATTTACATATATCCCCATATCTCCTCCCTCTTGCGTTCCCCTCCCACCCTCCCTATCCCACCCCTGTAGGTGGCCACAAAGCACTGAGCTGATCTCCCTGTGCTATGCAGCTGCTTCCCACTAGCTATCTATTTTACATTTGGTAGTGTATATATGTCCATGCCACTCTCTCACTTCGTCCCAGCTTACCCGTCCCCCTCCCCGTGTCCTCAAGTCCATTCTCTACGTCTGCGTCTTTATTCCTGTCCTGCCCCTAGGTTCTTCAGAACCATTTTTTTTTAGATTCCATATATATGTGTTAGCATACGGTATTTGTTTTTCTCTTTCAGACTTACTTCACTCTGTATGACAGACTCTAGGTCCATCCACCTCACTATAAATAACTCAATTTCATTTCTTTTTATGGCTGAGTAATATTCCATTGGATATATGTGCCACATCTTCTTTATCCATTCATCTGTCGATGGACACTTAGGTTGCTTGCATGTCCTGGCTATTGTAAATAGAGCTGCAGTGAACATTGTGGTACATGACTCTTTTTGAATTATGGTTTTCTAAGGATATATGCCCAGTAGTGGGATTGCTGGATCATATGGTAGTTCTATTTTTAGTTTTTTAAGGACCCTCCATACTGTTCTCCATAGTGGCTATACCAATTTACATTCCCACCAAGAGTGCAAGAGGGTTCCCTTTCCTGCACACCCTCTCCAGCATTTATTGTTTGTAGATTTTTTCATGATGGCCATTCTGACTGGTGTGAGGTGATACCTCATTGTAGTTTTGATTTGCATTTCTCTAATGATTCGTGATGTTGAGCATCCTTTCATGTGTTTGTTGGCAATCTGTATATTTTCTTTGGAGAGATGTCTGCTTAGGTCTTCTGCCCATTTTTGGATTGGGTTGTTTGTTTTTTTGATATTGAGCTGCATGAGCTGTTTGTATATTTTGGAGATTAATCCTTCACATTGAATTTTTGTTGAATAGGTATTGAAAGAGTTCTCTTAGATTTTTAACATGTATCACTCCTGTGCACCAGCACGTCAGGGGATAGATTCCTTACCATTTGTCTTGCTGTGGTCCCTCTTCCCACATCTTTCCTGTCCTCCTTTGCTTTTTTTAGGGCCAGAGTTTGATCATGCCAGGTCATAGCTGAGAGGCAGATCTTATCAGGTAAAACAAGCAGAGCTCAAGAGGAAGTTAGGTTCATATCTCTTTTTAAATTTCTTCAGAGATTTTGGGGTTTCTATTCCATACACATCTCTTATTCTAGCAGAGCCCATGTATTTAACCATCCATCCATCCATCCATCCATCCTTCAAACATTTATTAAGAGTTAGGTCACTGGATTTAATTTTGTGGATACAAAGCTGAATAAGCAATTCTGTCCCTTTCACATACTTTGACCTGTATCAGGACACATCCCAGCCCATCCACCCTTACACTTCAAATAACTTGGTTCTTAAGTTATTTCGCTAGTATAAGGCCTGACATAATCAGGATCACCCACTTAGAAAAACAAGTTCTGGAGAAAGTCTCCTGTGACCTTAACTAAGACATTTCAGGTCAGGGTTTTAGGAGAATAGAGGAGGGCTCACTACCCATAGAGGAGAAATTAAAGAAAGCAAACCTTATTGTTTGCACAATAAATAAAAAAGACATAGAAACCTTCCTTTTAAAAAACAGGTTATCTGCAATAAATAAGGTGAGATTTACATGAATGCAAAGGCAAACAAGCAACATTATTTTTAAAAAGGACTTAGACCTTGTGAGTAGAACCCAGGGGAGATTGAATGTAACCAAGTATCTGCTATCCACACATGTGGTGGGTGTTTAAGGGACAGGGGAAATAAGGATAGTGGAAATGGTAGTAAGGACAATTAAAAAATTCAGGGGGCCCCATCAGCCCAGGTAGGAATTCCTGGGAAAAACAGAAAAGAAGGGAAGGACCAAGTCACAAAAGGATGTTAGAGGGGCAAGAGGGTTCTAGCTCTCCTGAGACCTGGCCATAACAAGTACAGCTGCCTTCCTATGGTGTTCCTTCATTCTCTCTCGTAGGGAGGCTGATGCCTGCGGAGCCGGCAGAGCAATAGAGGCGAGAAGGACTGCGCCAGCACTGGGCTCCCACAATGGAAGCTGGGTCTGCTGGGCCTGAGGCACCAGACCTTATGAGGGCCTCCTTCTATAGCCTGACAGAGCCCAAGACAAGACTCTCCATGTCGAACACTGCTCCTCCTCAGGCCCCTTTGCCAGCTCCTCCTGATCCAACTGGACCTTTAGATGCTGGAGTTCCTGGGGATCTCCATCCCCAGGTTCTCTTCTCATCTCTCCCTACACTCTCTGTCTGAGCAATCTCATCACTGCTATAGCTTTAATTATTATTACTTTAGTTATTATAACTTCCCAATCTTCACCAGCCCAGACCTTTCTTCTTCAGCTTCAAAAACAAAATCCAACTGTTTGACCTCCCATTCAAGTGCCTCATAGGCCCTTAACATATCAGAAACTGACATCAGAACTTACCTTGTGACACAGTGGTTAAGACTCCGAGGTCCCAATGCAGGGGGCCCAGGTTTGATCCCTTGTCAGGGAACTAGATCCCACATGCATGCTGCAACTAAGAGTTCGCAGGCCACAACTAAGGAGCAGGTGAGCCACAAATAAGGAGCCCACAAGCCACAACTAAGGAGCCCGTCTGCTGCAACTAAGACCCAGTGCAACCAATTAATAATTTTTTTAAAAAACTGACATCTTTCTATCAAATCTACCTCTCCCTCTAGTCTTTTTGCTCTTGGTAGATGGTACTCAAGTTGAATATCTAGGAAGCATCCTTAATCCACACCCCTGCCCCCTGCAAATCCCATTAATCACCAAGTTCTAGTGAGGCCACTGCAGCCAACCTCGTTTGAGTCATTGTCATCTCTCCGCTGGGCCACTGCAATAACCTCCTCACTGGTCTCCCTGTATCCATTCTTGCTCCACTGCAATCTGTTTTCCACATAACAAACCGATCTTCTTAAAACACAAAACTGAACGTCACTTTTTCGCTTAAAACCTTCATTATCTTGTAGTTACTCTTAGGATAAAATATAATTTAGCCCCAGACTAAAATATATTAAATTATATTATAATATATTATGTATATAATATATTAAATTATATAAAATATAATTTAGCCCCAGACCATACCAGCATTCTTTTAGTTCCTTGAACATACTATGCGTCTTCCCATCTCAAGGCTGTTTCCACTTCCATCTACCCCCTTCCCGTTTGCCTGGCTAATGCCTACTTATCTTTCAAGTCTCAACCTCAACGTCACGTAGAAAAGCCTTTTCCTAAAGTGGTGAAACCAGCTGGTATTAGCAAGTCAGTTAGTTGGTCAGTAAAAGAACTGACATTTTGATACTTATCTGCCTGACTCCTGTGTGTCTTGGTTCGAAACTCAGGTGGGGAGAAGAGAGGTGTTGCTTTTTGAGCTCCCTCAAAACCCAACAGTAGGGCTTCCCTGGTGGCGCAGTGGTTGAGAATCTGCCTGCCAATGCAGGGGACACGGGTTCGAGCCCTGGCCTGGGAAGATCCCACATGCCGCGGAGCAACTAGGCCCGTGAGCCACAACTACTGAGCCTGCACGTCTGGAGCCTGTGCTCCGCAACAAGAGAGGCCACAACAGTGAGAGGCCGCGATAGTGAGAGGCCCGCGCACCGCGATGAAGAGTGGCCCCCGCTTGCCACAACTAGAGAAAGCCCTCGCACAGAAACGAAGACCCAACACAGCCAAAAATAAATAATAAATAAATAATAAATAAGTTTAAAAAAATTAAAAAAAACCCCAACAGTATAAGCTCTCATAGCACTCTGTACTTGTCCTTCATAATCAAACCATCCTTATAAGCTTACTTGTGAAATCGTTTAATGTCTGTATCTCCTCCTGCACCATAAATTTCACATGGGTATGGAGCATGTCTTTTGCTTATCTTTATGTCCCCAATGCCTAGCTCAGGGTGGCACTCAAAAATTTGAATGAATACAATGCTGACATTTTACCTTCATAGAGAAACATATATTACTGATACCAGTTGTACTGACCCCAGGCTTGACTTCCAAAACCCTAACTCCAGTCTGTGAAGAATTCACTCTCCTACCACTGATGGCCATCTTCCTACCACTCTCCTGAGACACATCCTCCACCACTGTCACCACTTATTCACCACTTTCTGGACAATGTTCCTGTACCCAGCTGTGAATTGCCTCTGGCAGCACAATAAATAACTGTTTTCTCGTGTGCATCTCTGGCCTTAGCCACTGAGGGCAGAGCTTCTGGGAGCTGGCTGAGAGCTTCCTGGAGTCCTTCTCTCTCCTGGTACTGGAACTGTTTACCAGACTGGTAAGAAATCTCAGGGCTGGGGCCATGCCCTTGCAGGATGGAATCATGTTTCCAATTTGAGGTCTCTTCTAATATCATCATTGGTAGTTTCTCTGATTCCTGGTGGGCCCGGCCTTAAGAGCTCAGGACCATGGTCACCCAGGACTCTGCACTCATCATTCAGTAGACAGATATAGGGCAACAATTCTGTCTCTTCACCCTCAGGCTCTAGAGGATAGTCTCCCCCTAAAAGAACCTGGAAAGAGAGACCAACAGGGCAGAATTAAAATGGGAGAAATGTTTCAGAAACAGCCAATCTCAAAGGCCTACAACTCATGTAACTATCAATCAGTAAGTTTAAGGAAGTTCAACTCCCTTCAATGATGACTTACAGAAATATGTAAAAGACCTTTTTCTTTTTGGCCGTGCCACGTGGCTTGCGGGATCTTAGTTCCCCAACCAGGGATCTAACACAGGCCACGGCAGTGGAAGTGCGGAGCCCTGACCACTGGACCGCCAGGGAATTCCCTCTAAGAGACTTTCTAGAAAGTGAAATCTCATAGGAAGCCAGCAGAAACAAGAGCAGCTAAACACTGTCCCAAAAAGCAGGTAGTCAGACAAGCTTTAACATCAGAGAGGATCTGAGGGATATCAAAATCAGAATGAGAGGGGGGCAAGGAAGAAAAAAATGAAGACTACGAGCTCTATTTGAAAGGCTCCAATAAATTACAGTAGGTTTGTTATTTTTAAGTTATATTTAGGGGCATAAAGAAAAGCATACTATGAAGGCTTTAGCTGTGAAAAAACTTATGAATTCAGATGTCCCTGATCTTGTAGGTTGAACAAGCAACTGCCACCAATAATATTAGTTGGGGTGGGGAGAGGGGACAGGGATGCCATAACCTGTCTAATGTTTCCACAGGAAATTTGTTCTCCACTCCTTGCAGGTGGGAAGGGGTGGGCAACAGGAAGGTAACTTATGCCCGTCTCTTAACCCCCTACCGACTCCTCCTCAAAAGGAGGGAGATAGTTTATCTAATTGCTGAAATTTTTTATCTAATGGGAAAAATTGAATATAAAACTGACTTTAGGGGGCAAAAGGGAGTCTTGCTTCAAACACCAACATCTAGTGAACAGGCTTGGAATACTGAGAAATAGATACAGGAGTAAGAGAGATGGAGATAAACGTCAGCTCTTCTACTGATAAATGTTAGTTTGGGGTTTCCCTGGTGGTGCAGTGGTTAAAAATCCACCTGCCAATACAGGGACACGGGTTCGAGCCTTGGTCCAGGAAGATCCCATATGCCTCGGAGCAACTAAGCCCGTGTGCCACAACTACTGAGCCTGCGCTCTAGAGCCCACAAGCCACAACTACTGAGCCCACGTGCTGCAACTACTGAAGCCCGTGTGCCTCGAGCCTGTGCTCCGCAACAAGAGAAGACACCGCAATGAGAAGCCCGTGCACCACAACGAAGAGTAGCCCCCGCTCGCCTCAACTAGAGAAAGCCCATGCACAGCAACGAAGACCCATGCAACCGAAAACAAAAATAAATAAAATAAATAAAATAAATAAATTTAAAAAAAAATTTTTTTTAAATGCTACTTTGGAGGACAGGGTTCAGACCTGGGGAAAATGAGCTCGTTAAGTTCATCCCTGAATTAGGCAAACTCACACCCACTGCTGCAGAGGCTGCTGATTATTCCCTATTCTGTCTTTCAGTTTCAATTTTGGGCTGAGGAAATGGCTTCTTGGAGTAAAGACTATAATTCCTAGTTTTCCCTGTAGCGAGGTATACAGGCCAACAAGATATAAACCGAAGGTCTACAAGGCAGCTTCAAGGAAAACCTCCCTAAATTTTGCCTTTTGTGCCTTCTTCTTCTCTCCTTCCTCCCTTCCTCCATCCTGCTGCCTGGAACACAGATGTGATGGCAAGAATATACTAGTTTTATGTCCTCAGAGCACCCTGTACTCTAGGTATAACTGAGCAATAAGCAGGAGGCAACTGGGTCCTCAAGGACTTTGAGGGCACAAAGCCATCAAGTCTACTGGCCTTGGCCTGCCTACCTCTGGACATTATGTAAAAAAATAAAAATTCTAATCCATTTAAGCTATGGTGTTTTGGATTTCTGCCACCTGCAGCGAAATTAATCTGAACTGATACACCCAAGCAGTCAAAGACAGCTCTGGGTTCTTCAGGCCTCCCACTTGGTGACCAACCCAATAAAACTTAAGACATGGAAGAGTAGACCATTCCCAAAGAAAAAAGAGGAAGGAACTTAACCAAGTAGCTCAGCTTTTTCCAAACTTACCAGCTAAGCCACTTTTCCTCTCCTTGAAGGAGAGAAGAATGAGGAAGCAGAGAGAGGTCAGGAGGTCTCTTTAAAAGCTCCTCCACATAGAAACAATTAGGAATGGGGTTCCCACCTCTGCCCTGCCCCATTGCCTATATGTCAACTTCAACTCCTCCCTTCCCTTCAGATCCTATATCTCATCAATCACCAGGTCTTGCTGATGCTTCCTCCTTAGTATCTCTTACATTTAGCTGCCTCTTTCTTTCTGAATTGCCCCTATTATAATTCATGTCAGTAGAATAATAGTGTAGATTACTGGTCAAGATCATGGGCTTTGAAATTAGACACACCGTGGTTAGAAACCCAGCTTCTGAATCGTCTGTGTGTGGCCTTGAGCAAATTGCTTACCTGATTTACACCTCGATTTTGTAATACACAAAACAAAGATAACATTAATCTCACAAGGCTGTTAAGAGCATTAAACAAGAGAATGTTCACAATGTATTTTGATAATACTTGACCATAAATGATACCTACAGATCTATAACTTACCTCTCCCCTGGACTACTGAAACAGCCTCCTAATTGGCCTCCCTGCATCCACATTTACTTATCTACCTAACATTCCACACTATTACCAATGTGATTTTTTTTTTTTAAGTCATGTTCCTTGCTTTTTTTTTTTTTTTTAATTTTATTTATTTATTTATTTATTTTTGGCTGTGTTGGGTCTTCGTTTCTGTGCGAGGGCTTTCTCTAATCATGGCAAGCAGGGGCCACTCTTCATCGCGGTGTGCAGGCCTCTCATTATCGCGGCCTCTCTTGTTGCAGAGCACAGGCTCCAGACGCGCAGGCTCAGTAATTGTGGCTCACGGGCCCAGTTGCTCCGCAGCATGTGGGATCTTCCCAGACCAGGGCGCGAACCCGTGTCCCCTGCATTGGCAGGCAGATTCTCAACCACTGCGCCACCAGGGAAGCCCACCAATGTGATTTTTCTAGAATCTGATTGTCACTCCCTACTTAAAAATCCTTCTATGGATCCTACTGCCCTCAGGATAAAGTCCAAACTTCCTAGTGCTACACAAGACCCTCTATTATCTGAACCCTGCTTACCTTCTCTGCTTCAGTTACCATCACTCACTTCCTCGACCACTCTCTGCAGGGTTAGACGTGAGCAGGGTCAGACTGTGAAGGCACAAAGATTTTATCCTATCTGTATCTGGGAGTCATTGACAAAAGCCCTCTCGGGGCATATGATCACAATTGCATAAATGCAGCCTCAAAGCAAAAACTCTGTGTCAAGAAACTCATCAACTAATACTGAATTTTTTTTAGTTAGAGGTATTCCTATGTATTTTGATATTATTATAAACAATCCCTCTTTATGTAAGTTTCGCAGTTGGCTTGGCACAATACAAAATAAAAATCACTGTAACGCAAGACTCAGCCAACTTACCGTGCAGTATGCACACATCTCCCAATGAGCAGCCTTTCTCTGACTATAATATGGACAATATGATTTTCCTCACCCTCCTATATCAAGTTTTTTCTTAATATTTATTTTTTAAGTGTATAATTTTCTAGATTTTTTCAAAAGGTAAACACTAGCCGAATTTATAAAGAATATTAAAATTCTAATTCTAATGTAATTTTAATTCTGACCCAATAGTTACAATAATAGTGTTAATAATAGCTAATGCTTGCATGGTGCCAGGGACTGTTCTAAGTATTTTAGGCATATTAATTCTCACAACAACCCTATGAGGTAGGTGCTATTGTTATCTTCATTTTACAATAAGGAAACTAAGGCAAAGAGAAATTGGGTTGTTTGCACAAAAACCCACAGCTAGAAACCTTGATTTTGAAAAACATTCAAAAGAAAAAAATCCTCACTTTCCCACTCTGGAATGTGATTGGTTATATCTTTTTCAGACTGAAAAATTCAGAGGCTGAATTTCCTGGTCTTGATGGGGAAATAAAATATTGCTATGAATTTCTGGGACATGCCCATTTATGATCATATGAGCTGTTTACTGTTTTACAACTGGCTGGAAACAGCCAATGCTTGCTCTAAGCAAATCCTTCCCTGTGCCAGTTGGAGAAGTTGGGTCAAATCTTCATTTTCCACCTTCTGTATTTGGAGATGCCCTCCTTTCTCTGATACAGTCACGTGAAAGCAATCTTTTACATAAGGTTCTGAAAATGGATAGATGATACAATCATATTAAAAGCCATTCCAGCATCTTAAAGAACAAATACAAATTCACATATCCTGCTCCTGACCCAGGAAAGTTCTTTACCAACATCATATATACCCTTTCTCTAGAAGGAGATATTGACCTCACCTGCATTTAGAAAGGGGGCTCTCCTGTTTTCTAAAGATACCATTATCAATTGAGACTTTTCTAATGAAATTGATGTTTTCATTTTTCCAATTAACCTCTACATGAACAATTTCTAATAAAACAAAGCAAATTAATAAATAAACATATGGAAAAAAATATTAACAGTGTCAATCAAAGAAAAGCAAATGATAATAACAGTAACAATTACATTTTCCTAATGAGTGAGAAGCCAAATTGGCCCTTTCTTTTGGAAAGCAATTTAGTACTATCTGTCAAATAAAATGTTTAAATACTTTGACCTCTCCTAGGAATTTATCCTGTAATACTAATCCAAAATAATGGAAAAGTTACTTGCACAATGATGTGTGATGTCTATCCGGTCTATAATAAGTTAAAAAGCCACATAGATGAACAACTATAAGGAAATATCCATTCAGTGGAATGTTAAACAGTGACTAAAATTTTATAAGACTATGCAATAACATGGAAAATGGTTATGACACATTAAATAAGAATGCAAGATTAAAAATTATATTGAGCTATGACTGCAATCCACTCACAAAACAAACGCATAGCCTAGTCAATAGTTAACATTCAAAACATAGTAGCCATTTCAATGTTGCTAAAATCCATTAGCTCTTAAAATTGAAAACTATCCTGGAATCCATGGATGGGTTTCAGGGAATCTGTGAAAAATCTGGAGTCAGCATTTTTCTGAGGAATAGGTCCTAAATTTTCATCATACTCTCAAAGGGGTCCATGTCCCTAAAATACTTGAGAACCTCTGCCCTAAAAAATTAGGGTCGGGTTTGGGAAGGAAGAGGTTAAAGCCAAAAGGATGAGATACTGAGGCTTGACTCATCCTACAGTTATCAAATTATTCTTGCTAAAGCTTTGCTTTTGTCAAAATAGTGCTCTGCTCAAAATTTCAAATGACTCCTTGTTTACTATCACATTAAATTCAAACTCCCAGGACTTCCCTTGTGGCACAGTGGTGAAGAATCTGCCTGCCAAGGCAGGGGACACGGATTCGATCCCTGGTCCGGGAAGATCCCACATGCCGCAGAGCAACTAATCCCATGCACTACAGCTACTGACCCTGAGCTCTAGAGCCTGTGAGCCACAACTACTGAAGCCTGCGCACCTAAAGCCCGTGCTCCGCAACAAGAGAAGCCACCGCAATGAGAAGCCCATGCACCACAACCAAGAGTAACCTCCGCTCGCTGCAGCTAGAGAAAGCCCGCGTGCAGCAATGAAGACCCAACGCAGCCAAAAATAAAAATTAATTAATTAATTTTAATAAAAAATCCAAACTCCCTTTGCCTAGCTTTCAAGGTCCATCCTAATCTTTCTCAGCCCATCTCCCCAACAGTACTTACTTCCCAATTACCAAGATAATCCTTCTTAAAGCTAGTTTCACCAAACCCCACCCATGGCAAACAATCCTTGCTCTTGCCATCCCCTATCCCAAGGAAGTTCTCTCCTTCTCTTCACCTTTCAAGACCTAGCTTAAGTGCCGCTTCTCCTACACCACCTTCCCAAACCCGTGTCTCCCTTTCTGCGATCTTTTCAACTGTAGTTTCTTCTAACTGCTAGTGGAAGAACTCTTAGCTAGGCAAAAAGAAATGATCTTTCCTTCCTCCCAGCTGTAGATAAGCAGAAACTATTCTGCTTCATATAATTGTTCTTGCAAAGGGCTACTAACAAGGTAGCCCTTTAAAACATCAGGGCTCCTGAGATTGCTGGTATATCCAATGAAAATAATCTTTAATCCCAAAAAGGCCTTTAATGATTGACTGTTGTTGGGCTGCACCCGACAGGTCTGCAAGCCTTGTAGTTGCCCAGCCCCAAGACTGAAGGAAGAGCCCAGATACAGTGACAGAGTCATCAATGGTTTTATTGGATAGGAGACCTTACAAGTCTGAAGCAAGGTCCCAGAGTGACACCCCACCATGTACAGCAGATAGCAGGCAGGACATGGCATCAATCTTCACTACTGGGGGGTGGGGAGAAGGAGGCTACCATTTATAGGGGAATTGATGTCCATTTGGCTCATCAGTTACCAAGGAAACCAGCAGCTGGGACAGGAGGCAAGAACATAGGCAGTTACTGGTTAAGCCCCATAATTAAGAGGATTGGATAGTCATGTGAGTGAAACAGGGACTGATCAAACAGAGGATGTAGAGAGAGCAAGAGAACAGCCATTCTGAATGGCCTGACCATACAGATGTCTTCCTTAATAATTGTTGGCATCTCTATTGTATGGAAGGTATAAATACTTGTAACTTTATTTTGTTAAGCTGGTAGAGGATCAATGGCATTTTCCTCTTCTCATATTGAATACATACACAGATAAAAAATAAAATGACGCTAGGAGATTTCTGATTTAAACAGAATTTGAGTATCTGCACCACATTTAAATTTAACACATATAATAATTTCTGAGATAAAAGTGAGCATAGAGTACCTTAGATGCACAGAAGAACACCCACCTTGGGCGAGATTTGGAGATAGTTTATATGATTTCAAAAGTCAAGAATGATTGCGGGGCTTCCCTGGTGGCGCAGTGGTCGAGAATCTGCCTGCTAATGCAGGGGACACGGGTTCGAGCCCTGGTCTGGGAAGATCCCACATGCCGCGGAGCAGCTGGGCCCGTGAGCCACAACTACTGAGCCTGCGCGCGTCTGGAGCCTGTGCTCCGCAACAAGAGAGGCCGCGATAGTGAGAGGCCCGCGCACCATGATGAAGAATGGCCCCCGCTTGCCGCAACTAGAGAAAGCCCTCGCACAGAAACAAAGACCCAACACAGCCAAAAATAAATAAATAAATAAATAAATTTTAAAAAACCCCACAAAAACAAAAAAACTGTTTTTAAAAAAAAAAAAAAAGAATGATTGCGCTGGGTGGGGGGATGGGCAAAATAGGTGAAGGGGATTAGGGGGCACAGACTTCCATTTATAAATAAATAAGTCATGAAGATGTAATATACAGAATAGGAAATATGGTCAAAAATATGGTAATAACTTTAAATGATGACATGTTAACTAGATTTATCACAGTGATCATCTCATAATGTATGTAAATGTCAAATCACTGTGTTGTACACCTGAAACTAATATAATGTTGTATGTCAATTATATTTCTATTTAAAAAAGAAAGAGGGACTTCCCTGGCAGTCCAGTGGTTAAGATTCCGCACTTCCACTGCAAGGGGCAGGAGTTCGATCCCTGGTCTGGGGAACCAAGATCCCACATGCCGCATGGTGTGACAAAAAAAAGAAAGAAAGCAAGTAGAAAGAAAAAAAGAAGAAAGAAAGAAGGGAGGGAAGGAAGGAAGGAAGGAAGAAAGAAAGAAAGAAAGAAAGAAAGAGATAGAGAGAGAAAGAAAGAAAGAGAGAAAGAAAGAAAGAACGCTTGCACTGAATGTGGAGTAAAAAGCAGACAACTACTGGAAAGGCATTCCAGACACAGGGAACAGCATGTGCAAAGGCACAGAGTAAAGAGAGAGCATCATGTCTTCTAGAGAACAACAAATAGTATGACTAGAGCAAAGGTTTCTGTGACAATATAGTGGAAAATAGGTTTGGAGAGGGAGGCAGAAACAAGATTATAAATTATCAGGTTTTCTGCTCTAATTGGGAATACAAGTTTTTTCTGATAGTTCCTGTCATGCTATAGATAGGTGATTGCCAATACTTTCACTTGTAGTGAACTAGATGGCATATAGGTTGACAGAAACGCACGGGCTGGGGTAGTATTTTAGGAGTTTGGGAGCTTTGGGGAAAAGAACAAGTATGAGGATTATGAAACTGGACAGCTGTTGCTAAATGCCATTGATTTGTTAAAGAGAGAAAATAACAGAATTAAATCTATTAATTGAAGGTTTAAAGCAGAGTGTGAGCATCAGAGACCCTCCTTGGGAACATTTAAAGAAATCCTCATCTCCTGAAGACAGAGAACAGACAAAACTACCTTTTTAATTGTAAGACAAGCAGAACTTTGGAGCAGACTGAATTCTCAACCTAAGCAAGTCTCCTACGCCCTGATAGGAAAGGGATGGGACCTGAGAATTGGAATGGGACCATCCAGGAAAGTGCATTTAAGAACCCTACATTTTGGATACCCCCTGAAACTTCTGGTCCTGAAGAAGTGTACCACTCCTCTTTATGGGGAGATAGAGGACCCCCTTACCTGAAGACTATGTAGATGACTCAAATGAGGCAGGTGCCTCACAATATAATGCCTGCCCTCCTAAAGATCTGCTCTCACCCCTTTCATCACCAGAGTCCAAACTAGGTTCAAATCTCAGCATAATATGACTGGGGAAGGCACTAGCATCGTTGAAAAACTCAATAGGCTTGGATTGACAGGAGGAGAAGCTATTCCAGAACCAGGTTCCATAGCAGCAATAGTGATGGTTGGATCCCAGAATAGCAAAGGTCTGGTCTGGTGGCAGCACTTAGCTATTAGAAGCAACGTGAGGCATAATAATGTGATGGGCAATAAGATCAAAATTGCAACCAAGAGGACCTTAGCCTCAGGGATCTATGGAGATGATCAGAGAACATGGTGTTTCTAAGGGCAAGATAGATGAGCAGTTAACAGGAGAATCGCTTAATTTATATACTCAAAAACAGTGAAGAATAGATGAGCAAAAGGCTTTGGTCAACTACTCCATGGAAAGTCACTATTCCTTGTCCGATTTCCAATCATGAGCCAGTTCTCAGAGGCAAAACCATCAACTGAAGGAGAGGCCAGATCCCTGTAAGAAAAAACCCTGAAACACTGTGCAAAGTGAATATAGTAGAGATTTTCACAGTACCCCAACCCCAAAGAGATTACCTATTACCTATTACTTATAAGGATACAGGGGGGCTGAGTTGATGTTGATACCTAGGGACCCAAAGCGCCATCATGCCCCCACTGTTAAAATAAAGTTGTATGGGGGTTCGGTAATAAGTCTTAGATTAGGTTCATAATACAGTAGGTACATTGGGTTCACTGGCCCACTTTGTGGTCGTTTCCCTGGTTCTTGAAGTGTATAGTTGGGAATGACATTTTTAACATTTGGAAGAACCCTCATATTGACTTGACATGTTGTTGAAGAGACCAAGCAGAAGTCACTGAAACTGTTCCCTTTCCCACCAAGAGAATAAATCAAAAACAATTTGTATCCTGGGGGAAATGGCAGAGATTAGTGCTACCCTTGAGACTTAAAGGTACTATAAACCTACATCATATTCCCATTTAGTTAATCAGACTGACCCCTGAAAAAACTACATGGGTGACAGCAAATGACAGAGGAATATCACAAACTTAACTATCTTTACTAGAGCAAATTATCACAGCCTCAGCCACATGGTAAGTGTCTACTGATTTAGTGAAAGTATTCTTTCCCATCCCCATCATACAGGAGGATTCATAGCAGTTTGCAATCGGTGGGACAGATTTCGTTATGCATTCACAAGCTCCATATTCACATTCACAAAATTCACATTTCCCCAGGGCTATGTTGATTCGCCTTCCCTCTGTTATAATAGAATCCAAAAGGTCCTGAACCGTTTGACCATCCCACAAAACATCATATCTAATGAGCAAAAGGTGACAGAAACTCTGAATGCCTTGGTAAGACACATGTGCTTCAGAGGGTAGGGGATAAACCCTGCAAAGTTCAACATTTTTTAATAAAAAAATATTTCAGAAAGTTAGAAAGGAAGGGTCATTTGGGACTCTCCTGGTGGTGCAGTGGTGAAGAATCCACCTGCCAAGGCAGGAGACGTGGGTTCAATCCCTGGTCCGGGAAGATCCCACATGCCACAGAGCAACTAAGCCCGCACACCGCAACTACTGAGCCTGCATGCTGCAACTACTGAAGCCCGCACGCCTAGAGCCTGTGCTCCACAAGGAAGAGTAGCCCCCGCTTGCCGCAACTAGAGAAAGCCTGCGCGCAGAAACGAAGACCCAACACAGCCAAAAATTTAAAAAATAAATAAATAATTTTTTTAAATTAAAAAGAAGAAAGGAAGGGACTTTTCTTAATTTACATAAGGGCTATACATGAAAAACCTATAGTAAACATTACACTTAGCATGGAATTTTAGATGTATTCCCCGTAAGAGCAAGAACAAGGAAAGAAGGCCAGCTATCCCAGTTACTGTTTAACACAATCCTGGAGGTCTTGGTCGATACAATAAGAAAAATAATAAGTATAGAAATTGGAAGGGAGGAATTCCCTGGCCGTCCAGTGGTTGGGACTCTGCGCTCTCACTGCCGAGGACCCTGGTTCAATCCCTGGTGGGGGAACTAAGATCCCGAACGGTGAAGGAAGGAAGGGAGGGAGGGAGGAAAGAGAAAGAAGGAAGGAAGGAAGGGAGGGAAGGAGGGAGGGAGGGAGGGAGCAAGGAAGGAAGGAAGGAAGAAATTAGAAGGGAAAATATTATATATAGTATTACTATTCACAGATGATATGAACATACACAAAACATCCAAAATAATCAAGACTAAAACCAGTACAAGTTCATCAAGGTTTCCAGATACAAGGTCAATTGTACATCTGTGGCATTTCTTCCAAAAGTGCATAACCTGAATCTAACCATAAGGAAACATCAGACAAACCAAAATTAAGGGCCATTCTTAAAACTAACTTGCCTATTGTGGTAGCCAAAAGATAGCCACATACTAATCCTCAGAACCTGTGAATATGTTAGGTTACCTGGCAAAGAGAATTAAGTTTGCAGATGAATTAAGATTGCTAATCAGCTGACTTTGAGATAGTGAGAGTATCCTGGATTAGCTATGTAGGCCTAATCTAATCACAAGGGTCCTCATGAGTGGAAGAAGGCAGAAGAGAGAGAACCAGAGAAATGGCAGCGTAAGAAGGTCTCAGCCAACATTGCTGGCTTTGAAAATGGAGGAACAGAGCCTTGGGCCAAAGAATGCAGGCAGCTTCTAGAAGCTAGAAAAGGCAAGCAAATGGATTACCCTCTAGAGCCTTCAGATGGAGTATAGCCCTGTGAACACCTTGATGTAGGGTTGTGAGACCCACTTTGGACTTCTCACCTCCAGAACTGTAAGATAATAAATTTGTGTCTTTTTAAGCCACTAGGTTTGTGATAATTTGTTACAGCGGCAATAAGAAATTAATATATTTCCTTCAAAATGTCAATGTCATGAAGAAAAAAAGACCGAGGAACTCTTCTTGATTAAAGGAGACTAAAGAGACATGGCAGCTGGAATCAATGCCTGATCAAAACTTTTCTTTTGCTATAAAGGACTCTATTGGAACAATATCTGAATATCAGCAAATCTGAATAAGGTCTGTAGATTAGAAAATAGTATTGTGTCGTCTCTTCAGCAAGCGGTGTTGGGAAAGTTGGAAGGCCGCATGTAAATCAATGTAGTTAGAACACACCCTCACACCATACACAAAACTAAACTCAAAATAGCTTAATGACTTAAATATAAGACAGGACACCATAAAATGCCTAGAAGAGAACATAGGCAAAACATTCTCTGACATAAATCATGCCAATGTTTTCTTAGGTCAGTCTCCCAAGGCAATAGAAATAAAAGCAAAAATAAACAAATGGGACCCAATCAAACTCACAAGCTTTTGTACAGCAAAGGAAACCATAAATAAAATGAAAAGACAACCTATGGACTGGGAGAAAATATTTGCAAATGATGCAACCGACAGGGGCTTAATTTCCAAAATATACAAACAGCTCATATAACTCAATAACAAAAAAACAAAAAACCTAATCAAAACATGAGCAGAAGACCTAAATAGATATTTCTCAAAAGAAGACATACAGATGACCAATAGGCACGTGAAAAGATGCTCAACATTGCTAAGTAGTAGAGAAATGCAAATCAAAACTACAATGAGGTATCACCTCACACTAGTCAGAATGGCCATCATTAAAAAGTCTACAAATAACAAATCTTGTGGAAGGTGTGGAGAAAAAGGAATCCTCCTACACTGTTGGTGGGAATGTAAATTGATATAGCCACTATAGAAAACAGTATGAAGGTTCCTCAAAAAACTAAAAATAGAGTTGCCATATGATCCAGCAATCCCATTCCTGGGCATATATCCAAACAAAACTATAATTCAAAAAGATACATGCACCTCTATGTTTATAGCAGCACTACTCACAATTGCCAAGACATGGAAACAACCTAAATGTCCATCGACAGATGAATGGATAAAGAACATGTGGTATGTATACACAATGGACTACTACTTAGCCATAAAAATGAATGAAATAATGCCATTTGCAGCAACATGGATGGACCTAGAGATTATTATACTAAGTGAAGTAAGTCAGACAAAGACAAATACCATATGATATCACTTATATGTAGAATCTAAAATATGACACAAATGAACTTATCTATGAAACAGACTCACAGACATAGAAAACAGACTTGTGGTTGCCAAGGGGGATGGGGGAGGAAAGAATTGGGAGTTTGGGATTAGTAGCTGCTAACTATTATATATAGAATGGATAAACAACAAGGTCCTGTTGTATAGCACAGGGAGCTATATTCAATATCCTGTGATTAAACCATAATGGAGAAGAATATGGAAAAGAATGTGTGTGTGTATGTATATATATATATATTTATATATAAACTGAATCACTTTGCTGTACAACAGAAATTAACACAACATTGTAAATCAACTATACTTAAATAAAATAAGCTTTTAAAAAATAAATGTGGGAAGGGAAGTGAAAAAAGAAAAGAAAATAGTATTGTCAATGTTAATTTCCTGGTTTTGATCATTAGACTGAAGCTATTAAGAAAATGCTCTTGTTTGGAGGATATATACATTGAAATATTTAGGAGTAAATATTGTGTCTACAACTTACTCTTGAAAATTCAGAACCATTATATACACAGAGAAATATCAAAGTGTTAACAATGGCTCTTTGTATTAGCGTTGCCACTCTATCACAACTTTTCTGTAAGTCTGAAATTATATCAAGATTTGAAGTGAAGAGAAAAACTTTTTAGTTCCAGTTTTAGCAAAAACCAAACCAAACCAAACCCAGAGCACTCTTATTTGCAGATACCTTGATTTTAGGTATATTTCTAATGACTAGAGGAATGCCCTCTTTTAGTAGGAGAATTCCAAAGTTGTATTACATACTTAAACATTTTATACTAAATATTGACACAGGTAATCTGAGATAAGTTAACTTTTAGGGGTCAAACTGTTTATACAAACATTTCCAGTGTTACACTTGTTTCCTCCCTCACTCTCTCTCTCTTACTCACTCTTTCATCATCTTTTTTTTTTTTTTAAATTTATGTTGCCATGTTTTTTTTTTTAATTTTATTTATTTATTTATTTATTTATTTATTTATGGCTGTGTTGGGTCTTCGTTTCTGTGTGAGGGCTTTCTCTAGTTGCGGCAAGTGGGGACCACTCTTCATCGCGGTGCGCGGGCCTCTCACTATCGTGGCCTCTCCCGTTGCGGAGCACAGGCTCCAGACGCGCAGGCTCAGCAATTGTGGCTCACGGGCTTAGTCGCTCCGCGGCATGTGGGATCTTCCCAGACCAGGGCTCGAACCCGTGTCCCCTGCATTGGCAGGCAGATTCTCAACCACTGCGCCACCAGGGAAGCCCTCATCATCTTTTTTTATTTCTGTAGAATTGTTTGTAATGTTCCCACTTTCATTTCTGACCTTAGTAATTTGAGTCTCTCTCTGTTTCGTCTTAGTCCATCTAGCTAAAGGTTTGCCAACTTTGTTGATCTTGTCACAGAACCAACTTTTGGTTTCATTGATCATCAGTTTTTGTTGTTGTTATCCTCTATTTCATTTATCTCTGCTCTAATCTTTATTATTCCCTTCCTCCCACTAGCTTTAGGTTTAGTTTGTTCTTTTTCTAATTCCTTAAGCTGTAAAATTAGGTTGTTCATTTGAGATCTTTCTCTTTTTTTACTGTAAACATTTATAGCTACAAATTTCCCCCTTAGCACTGCTTTCACCACATCTGATAAGTTTTTTATTTTAATTTTTTAAATTAAGGTATAATTGATAAGGTTTGATATGTTGTGCTTTTGTTTTCATTCATCTCGAAGTATTTTCTAATTTCCCTTGTGATTTCCTCTTTGATCCATTGATTATCTGAGTCTGTTAATTTCCACAAATTTAACCATTTTCCAGTTTTACTTCTGTTACTGATTTCTAACTTCATCCTGTTGTGCTCAGAGAAGATACTTTGTATGACATCTATTTTTTAAATCCACTGAGACTTCATCTGAGCCTAACATAGGCTCTGTCTTGGAAAATGTCCCACATGCACTTGAGAAGAATGTGTGTACTGCTGTCAATGGGTAGAGTGTGCTGTGTATGTTGTTAGATCTAGTTGGTTAATTCTGTTATGTCCTCTTTTTCTCGCGTTTTCTGTCTGGTTGTTCTTCATTTGACGTTAATAACAAGACAGTTTGCTTTTATTTCAGTTCTTGCCAACCGGCATTCTTGCTTGTATCTGGCAATACATGTTTTATACCAATTCTTATCTAATCATAAACAGAATCACAAGGAGCAAGATAATTTCTAAGACTACAGTCTATTTTTAGGTTTTGCCTAATCATGTGTTTCTTCTGTTTCAAGATCCCTCCTCACTTAATGCTAGAGATCCCAGGCATGTTATTATCATCCATTTAATTTTAATTATGTGTATCATCAGAGTCACTGCTCACCACTGTCTCCTGGACTGTTTCCCTTCTATGTCTTGAGACTCTCTCTTTCAATTCACTCTTCAATTTGATGAAATATTTTCCTTATGTGGCATCCATTTGTGGTAGTTTTTCTGAATCCTCATATGTCTGAAAACGTTTTCCTTTGAAACAAACCCACAGGTGTAGAGAACAAACTAGGGGTTACCAGTGGGGAGAGGGGGGACAGCCAGTATAGGGATGGGGGATTAAGAGGTACAAACTATTGGGTCTAAGATAAGCTACAAGGATATATTGTACAACACGGGGAATATAGCCAATATTTTGTAATAACCGTAAATGGAGTATAACGTTTTCAAGTTGTATAAATATATATATGGAGGAAAACAAATAAATTTTTTAAAAAAGAAAAGAAAATGTTTTCCTTTCGTGCTGTCAGATGAATTCTGTCCTTGCTGGATTTAGAATTATTTAATTGCACAGCCTGTTTCCCTCAATAGTCTATAGACATTATTCAACTATCTTTTCTCTTTCGTTGTTGTAAATGAATTATCCAACATAGGTCAGATCCCTTTTTCCTTCTGTAGGTAATCTGTTCTTTTCATAAGAGAAGTTTATAAGATTTTCTCTTGATCCTTGAAGTTTAGTGTCTTTTTGCTTCTTTAAAAAAATCGTGCCTAGGATTATTTGAGCTCTTTCAATCTGGAGGCTCCCCTTTCTTTAGGTCCAGGAGATTTTCATCTGTAATATCTTTTCCTTTTAATTATTTATACTTATGTGCATTTTCCACATATAGGCCAAAAGACTGGAATTTGTCTGGGTTTTTCAGTGACCAAGTAAGCCCACATTCAACTAGACAAAGCTGTATTTTTCTATTTGTGCTTTAATTATGACTTCTCCATCTATTTTCCTTTTCTACCCTTTGTAATTCCTATTATTAGCATGTTCAGCTTCCTAGTCCTTTCATTTGAGTCAACCATTTTTTTCACTCATGATTTCAACTTCTTTGTGTTTTTACTCTGGATTATAAGGGTATTTTAACTTAAACATCAATCAGAATGTTAATTCAACACACCATTGTAAAGCAATTATACTCCAATAAAGATGTTAAAAAAAAAAAAGAATGTTAATTCAGTTCTCAGCTCTGATCATACTTCTTAATTAATTTGCCAAGTTTTTAAACATAGAAATTATGTCTTGCACTTTTGAAAAGTCTTTTCTGAGGTTTAGTTGCACTGCCTTTGGCGTTCTTGTGGTACTTCTGTTTCGGTTCTGTTTTTTATCACTCATTGGCTGCACCTCAGGAGGACCCTCCTGTTTTGATTGTTTGACTTTGTCTCTCTCCTCTAAGATACTGTCCCCTTAAATGTACTGCAATTTGTGTGTGAGCCGGGGACTCCCATGCAGTGGCAATCCAGCAGAAGATGAAAGTCATGCAAGTTTTTGTTCTGGAGGGCCAATAACAAATGGGCTGGTAAATAATGACCACTCCTTTGCTTTCTGGCCTTCTTAGGTAAGTTAAGACTGGTATTCACGTTTCAACTAAACTTATAGGTACCACCCACCTTCCAAGATTTCCAGCAAGATCAGACCCCCCCCAAAGATGACACATGGCAGGAATAGAACAAATGAAAAGCTCGATCAATCTCACTTATTAAAAATTTAACATCGTGAGCAAAAGGCTTCATAAACAAAATTAGAACAAACAACATACACTGAGGAAATACTTGTAATATATGTCAGAAAATTGATGCCATTAGCACATAAATAAATCACATAAGTCAATAGAAATAACTGTATATCCCACCTTTTTTTTAAATAAATTTATTTATTTATTTATGGCTGCGTTGGGTCTTCGTTGCTGCGTGTGGGCTTTCTCTAGTTGTGGTGAGCGGGGGCTACTTTTCGTTGCGGAACATGGGCTCTAGGTATGCGGGCTTCAGTAGTTGTGGTGCGCAGGCTCAGTAGTTGTGGCACACGGGCTTAGGTGCTCTGCAGTATGTGGGATCTTCCCGGACCAGGGCTCAAACCCATGTCCCCTGCATTGGCAGGCAGATTCTTAACCACTGTGCCATCAGGGAAGTCCCAATATCCCACTTTTTAGATGAGTGTTCCTTAATTCACCAAACAAGACATACAAACGGCCAATAAAACATGGAAACATATTCAGCTTCACTAGTAAAGAAGTGTAGACATAAGCAATAAGATATCATTATTTTTCGTCCACTAAACTGGCTCTTCTTTTCTTCAGGATAACAGCAATGTTGGCAAAGGTGGAGTGAGAGGATGCGCTCGTGCTGTTGGCAGGAGCGTATATATTGACACAACGTTTTTTGGAAAGCAATTTGGCTTTATGTATAAGGAACCTGAAAGTATACACACCCTTTGTAGTTAGCGTTGCTTTTTCTTGCCTGGCAAACGGCATCTTAATTTCCTTTGAGGAAATACAGACCTGGTAGGACTCTCAGTTAGAGTGTCCTATGCTCCCTTGCCCAAGAGGAAGGCACACAACCCAAGCTAAGTCAATCAGATTCCCTTTCCTGGGAATTTGAATCCTGAGATGAGGACGATGACTACTGCTAGCACTAGTAACATCTGTTGAAGTCTCGCTCTGTGCTAAGCACTGTGGGGAGCATCTTACACCCTCGTAAACGGCTCTATGAGTGAGGTACCATTACTGTGCCTATTTTGCAGATGGGGCTAATAATACTGACACCAAGATCAATAATCATTGGAGATACCTTAAAGATACCGTCTTTGTTATCTACTGCTGCAAAACAAATTACACCAAAACTCACTTGCTAAAAATGACAAACATTTACCCCACGGTTTCTACAGGTCATGAACTCTAGAGGTTCTTAGCTGGTGGTTCTGGCTCAGGCCCTCTCAGGGTTGCAGTCAAGATGTCAGCCAAAGCTGCAGTCATATGAAAGCTTGGCCGGGACCGGGAGATTGCTTCCAAGATGGTGCACTCACACGGCTGTTGGCAGGAGGACTCAGGTCCCTACCACCCAGGCCTCTCTATGGGGCTGCTTGATAGTCATCAAGACACGGAAGCTGCAGGCTTCCTCCAGATCAAGTGATCGAAGAGGGAGCAAGGTGAAAGTCACAGTGTTTTCTATGGCCTAGATTCAGAAGCCACAGACCATCATTTCTGCCATATTTTATTCATTAGAAGTAAGTCACTAAGTACAGCCCACATTCAACAAGAGGGGATTAGGCTCCACCTCTTGAAGGAAGGAGTATCCAAAAATTTGTGCTTATCTTTTAAAACTATCACAAATACCATCCATTAATTCTGTTATAAACATCAGCAGATCTTCCTTGGTTCCCATCTGCTCTATGGGCTTGTTCAGTCTTTGCTTTGTTCCTTTGAATTACATTCCTTTAAAATATTCCCTCCCTTTTATCTTAGTTACTCAAACCATTTCTGTTGCTTTCTACAACAGACTTTTTTTAAAAAACAAAAACCTCTCATCCAGTCACTCCACTCTGAACCTCTACTTGTCTTAGCCTGGGTCCCCTGCAAATCAGAGCCTGAGGCAAAGTTTACCTGATAAATCTTTCCTTGGAAGTACAATCCAAGGCAGCAAGAGTGAAGGGGGAAAGCGACATAAAGCAGGGGAGAAAAGAAAGCAAATACAAAGTGGTGTATTACAAAACCAGCCACAGTTTCCCCAGAAAGAATAGGCAACCACTTGGTCATGCAGAATACCTTACCAACAGGTTATCAAGAATGCCACACCCTGAAACAGTATGTCATGAGAAGGAAGAAGGAGGAATTGATCTGCTGTCTCTCATTCTTCAAGGTTTGTGGAACATTAACTTCCCATGGAACATTAACTTCCCTACTTTTGGGGCTTTGTAATCCAGCCTTTCCAAAAAGCTTCTGGGAAAGCCAGCTATTACATCCTGCAATATGGTGCTTCATCCACATTTGGAAGCCTTAGGAGGACCCAGAGCCTTCTTGGGTGCATTATGGTTGGACCTGAGCACCAGAGCTACTGTGGTCCCCACATGGAAAGCACATTGGAAGCTGTGTTAAAGCAGATCCCATCCTAAAAGAGGCTGAGAGAGTTGGCAGTGTTAGGAGATGAGAAGCGGCAGTAGGGGACAGGACTCTCCATTGACAGGAGTCTAGGGCCTGGGGCAGAGCACATGAGCATATCTCACGGGGCACATAAACTGGGTTTGGTGCAGGGCACCACTTGCATCTCTCATATCTGTTCACACCCTCTTAGTATATCTGGATCTCATATGAAAACAAGATGCCCTCACTTCTTACCTAAAAGAAGTGCAAGTCCAATCCTTCAAGATGATGACTATGTAAGTGTCCATCGATAGATGAATGGATAAAGAAGGTGTGGTATATACGTACAATGGAATATTACTCAGCCATAAAATAAAATGAAATCTTGCCATTTTGACAACATGGATGGACCTAGACAGTGTTATGCTAAGTGAAATAAGTCAGACAGAGAAAGACAAATACTGTATGAGTTCACTTATATGTAGAATCTTTAAAAAGCAAAGGAACAAGCACAACAAAACAGAAAAAGACTCATAGGTGCAGAGAACAATCTGGTGGTTGCCAGAGGGGAGGAAGTGGTGGGGATGAGTGGAATAGGGGAAGGGGATTAAGAGGTACAAACTTCCAGTTATAAAATAAGTCATGGGGATGTAATGTACAGTACAGGGAATATAGTCAATAATGTTGTAATAACTGTATAGTGACAGATGGTAATTAGACTTATTGTGGTGATCATTTTATAATGGATAAAAATATTGGATACTATGTGGTACACCTGAAACTAAAATAACATTGTAAATGAATTATACTTTAATTTTTTTTCAAAGGATAATGGCTAGGTGTGATATCTTGCAATGACTCAAATAGGGTTAGCAAACCAAGATCCAGTTCCCACAGCTAAAGCTGCAGCTGATCCTGAGGCTAATTGATATTCATCATCATTCTCCTCCATTAGCCATGTTGGATTTCTTTCACTTTCAACTAGCACTGCAGCTGGTCTAGGTTGCTTGCTTAGAGGGGTGACCCAGAGCTTCATCCTTACAGGGTCTTAATCCTTAGTTGCTGTGCCTTTTTCAGGTCATGGTTGGTGCAACTGACCATTAATGGTTAGCACTGGATATTGAATCAACAAGAGATGTCCCATGAATCTCCTGGGTTCCAGATATATTGTTCTCTACCCTTATTGTGTAGTAGCAACCCCAAGTCCTAATGCTAATCAGGTCAATTACCACTGCCTATTCGTAACTTTTTTCTTTCCTGCTGGTCCACTGGCATGAGGAGCTAAAACTGCTAAGTGGGAGTCACAGCTCCAAATACAATGAAAATTTTACTGTGTCCCCTGGAGGAAGTGTTTTTCCCCCTATATTTGCAGGAATGGTAAATACAGATTTCATAATCAGGTCAGCAGGATTGATCATGAAAGAGCCAATCCTACTTCTACCCCTTTGTTCATGGACCTACATATTTTACCTATTAAGGACACAGCAACATATATCAGCCACTGGATCAGCACATATACCACATGTAAAGGACAGCACTATAACCCTATAAGGTACTGTCCCTAAGCTGGTGCCTTAGCTGAACTTTTACTTAGTTGTTCCACTGTTAATATCAGGCTGACTACTCCTAGGTGATGGGTTATATTTACCAATGAGTCATGTGGTGATGAGTTCATTGCCTAATTCCTTTGCTATAAAACGGGCCCCTTGACCAGAGGCAGCATGTAGGAGATGCCATGACAATAAACCAGGCATGCTGTAAGATATCAGATAATAGTACTGGTGAAGGTTATGCAATCAGAGAATGCAAATCTATCAAATTATCGATTCTAGCAAAAAGAAATCACTGCCTCCGCCACGGTATAAGATATCCAATGTGGTCAATCAGCCATCAAGTAGCCATCAGGTCTCTCTGGAGAATGATGCCGTATCAAGGGCTCTGCGTCATTCTCTGATGCTAGAAGGCCAAGCATTAAATCATCCTTGTTGAGAAGGATTCAGTGTAGTTGAGTCCATGAAGAACTTTCATCCATGCCACCATGGCCATTATCTTTGGGCTCACCTGGCAAGTTCTAGGATGGCCAAGGAGAGAGGCTAGGGTGGTGGAGGCAAGTGGGCGGAGTGGTGATGGTGGTCTCTTCTGAAGTGGATGCTCTCTGGAAAACATTAATATAAGACACAGAGATCTGTATGCTTTATGTTCACCCCCATAAGTATACACTCACATAACTCTTCCCCAAACCTCTCAGTCTTGTTCCTTCTTGGCCATTGGCTAATTGGCCAAGTCATTCATCATGGCCCAGGAATCAGTGTGTGTAGGTATCTTGAGCCATACCTCCCTCTATAGGAAATCCATGACCAAGTGTACCACTCTCAGCTCTACCCATTGAGGACACGCCCCTTCACTCTTGTCTTTCAGGACCACCCCGATAGAGTCTGTAATCAGGAGCAGTCCTTTTCTAGCATGCACCAGTAAATCACACTGAACCACCAGTGAACCAAGCCCAAATCTTTTCATCCTCTATCAGTTGGTCATAGGGACCCCTTCCTGATGCCATAGAATAAGTTGCATTGGTAGGTGACGTGAGAGTCTGGGACACCTGTCCTTATCATTTATTCATGACTCCTAAATGATTACTCTCATCAGACAATGCATTGGTGCTGTGCCCACCCAGCCTTATGACTCAGTGGATCTGTAACGATCCAGTAAAACCAGCTCATGATAGGCAGTCACGGTCACATAGTCTCTTGGCGTCATGTGGTTAAATATTCAGTCTCTACCAAAGCCCAGTAGCATTTTTCAAATGGAGGCTGTTTCTCCACCACAGAAGTCATAGCCCTGCTTCAAAACCTAAAAATCTTCACAAGAAGGTCTATCGGAGCTTAGCAGGCACTCTGCACAGTGTCCTCACGCACCGTAGACATTTTGGGCACCATGGTAACTGCTGGTCAAATGGCTGAAGCAGCAGAACAGCTGGCATCACAGCCTGGATCAGCTGCAGAGTCCTCTTTTCTCAGGGTTGTAGTCAAAACTGGAAGCCTCCTGAGTCACCTGATTAAGGGTGAAAACAATATTCCCAAGTGTGGTAAATGCTACCATCAAAATACAACCAAGTGTTGTGCCCCTTTCTTAGCGGTAAGAGGAGTGAGGAGAAACCATTTGTCCTTTACTTTAGAAGGAACGTCTCCTCTAGGGTAGGGGTTGGCCAACAACCATCCACAGACCAAATACGATCCCCCTCCTATTTTTGTAAATGAGGTTTTATTGGAACACAGCCGCATCCATTCAGTTAACTGTTGTCTATGGCTGGTTTCACACTACGATGGCAAAACTGAGCAGTGGCGACAGATACCTTATGCCCTGCAAAGCCTAAAATATTTATTGAAGATAAAATTTGCCAACTCCTGCTCCAGGATAAGAGGGGCCCTAAAAACTTCACCAAGTGGCAGACCCCTGAACCTTCATGAAGTTTATCTCCCATCAGAGGGCATCTAGAATTCTTGACATTTCCTGCTCATGGGTCTGTAAGTAGAACGCCACTAATATTGTGAACAGCATGATACTCTGCAAAATTCTTGCAGACTATATATTAAGACAGAGAACAGCCGAGTTAATTAACTTGGCCCTGAGGCAAAAGAGTGAACGTGTGCCGGTATCTTTGCCATGAGTGCATGTCTGTGTTCAGCTGCAGCCATGCCCTTCTAAGACTGGGAACTGCATTTCCCAGAGTCCCCTTTCCTATGTGCTTCCAGGTTAGAATTTGCCAGATAAGAGAATTCACACAAGATTTGGAAGGTACAGCCGACATAGAAGCCATTATTCTCTAGCTGTGGTTGCAGCCAAACACATGAACAGACAAAAGTGTCACAAAAGCTTCCTACAAGCTCTTGAGAACTGCCCCCTTTACCACTGCAAATTGAGATGCCTGGACCTTTCCGGAGGTTTCTGAGACTTGCAGTGGTTTCCAGGCAAGCTTTTGAGAACTATGCACTTCACTGCTTGAAGAAGAGATCTCGTGTGTCAGCTTCTCTGACCTTCAGCAACAGTTTCCTTGATTTCCACTCCCTCAGCTTGGCTGGCTCTTCCCACAGCTGTGTGAGCCCCCAGTTCTGTATTAAAGCCTTTATTCCCAGAATACATAGAATTGCTCTGTCTTCCTAACTAAACTCTGAAAGTCCTTAGTACTGCAAATAGCTCTGGAATTTGTTTTCCAATCTGTTTAGATGCAAAAGTAGTAATGAACTCACTGATACTGGAAAAAGGGACACTATTACCAGTCCATGGCATGCAGTTACTTAAATTATCACCTGTAGTTGGCTAGAGTCGGTGGCCTATAGAAGGCAAGCCTTTGGAAGACCAAGTAGCTATATTAATAGAATGTTGCTGAATACCCCCTCCACAATGAAGGATAGTTGTTGCATCAGGCACCTCCAATCACAAAGAAAGAAGCACAACATCTTTGGATTTGGAAGACAACTGGGCACGCTGCTATGGCCTATTTGCCGAGTAACCCACAAGGCTGCCACAGGGGGGCAGTGTGGCATCTTGCAAAGTTCTTCAGCTTCAAACAAGTTTGGATGGAGCTTGAGCCTATTTTCTTTTTTTTTTTTTTAATTTTTTTTTATTTATTTATTATTTTTATTTTTGACTGTGTTGGGTCTTCGTTTCTGTGTGAGGGCTTTCTCCAGTTGTGGCGAGTGGGGGCCACTCTTCATCGCGGTGCGCGGGCCTCTCACTATCGCGGCCTCTCTTGTTGCGGAGCACAGGCTCCAGACGCTCAGGCTCAGTAGTTGTGGCTCACGGGGCCAGTTGCTCCGCGGCATGTGGGATCTTCCCAGACCAGGGCTCGAACCCGTGTCCCCTGCATTGGCAGGCAGATTCTCAACCACTGCGCCACCAGGGAAGCCCCGAGCCTATTTTCTCATATGTAAAATGATCATAAAAAACTTCTTCATAAGGTTATGGTGACTATAAAATGAGCTGAGAAAGCCCTCTAAAGCACACATCCTTGGGTGTTGCCTGAACCACTTTGCAATCTGGTGCCAGTCCAATGACAAAATTTTCATCAGCCCAGAGTAAAATTTGCCCCATAAGGATTGGCAACAATTCTATTTTTTTTTTCTGTTGTAACATAGATACAGAAGTGCCTGTAAAACATTAATGCAGGGTTTAAAGAATAATAATAATGCAACACCCTTCTAATTAGCACTCGAGTCAGAAATAGAACGTGGCCACTTACCCTGCAAAATGACACCGGGATGAGAGGCAGAAGGGGGCTGAAAGTGATGAAACTTCTACCCAGTGCCCTCTGGGGCACAGCCTCACATCCAGTAAGATGTGGAAGTGCACTCGCTTTCCCTGAACCCCCAAACTCTGAAAGGACGAGTTGGGGTTGTTCGAAGCTCATCCCACCCTTTTTTTGAGACAGGCAGGTTGTCAGCTCTCCTCCCTGAGAGGACAAGTCACATTTAGGACACCAGAGGGCGGCCACTCCCCACAGATGGTGGTGCCTGGGAAAACAACAGCTGAACCAAGGGTGCAATGGGCCACAGACTCCCAGGGCTCTTTTTTTTTTTTTTTAGAGATTCTGTGGCCCACAAAGCCTAACATTATTTATTATCTGGCTCTTTTTTTTTTTTTAACATCTTTATTGGAGTATAATTGCTTTACAATGGTGTGTTAGTTTCTGCTGTATAACAAAGTGAATCAGCTTACATATACATATAGCCCCATATTTCCTCCCTCTTGTGTCTCCCTCCCACCCTCCCTATCCCACCCCTCTAGGTGGTCACAAAGCACCGAGCTGATCTCCCTGTGCTAAGCGGCTGCTTCCCACTAGCTATCTATTTTCCCAGGGCTCCTCTTGTCCCTACTCCTGCTCAGGCCCACACCACACATCAGAACGGTGCAGTGTAAAGATCCATGGTGCTGGTAACTGGGAGACCTGGGCTTGAATCCAACTCTGCCACTTCCTACCTGTGACCTTGAACAAGTGACCTCACCTCTCCAAGCCACGGTTTCCTCACCTGGAAAAATAAGGTACAAAAATAGTACCTACCTCATAGGGTTGCTGGAATGGCAAGTGAGATCGTGTGGCCCAAATATTGTCCAAATATTCGTTGTTCTTAGGCATCATAACAGTTCATCTAACTGGATTCTCACCAGAGTCCTGGCAGGCAGAGTAGGTAAACGTGATTCTCATTTTTCAGATGAAGAAACTGAGGCTTAAAGCAGTTATCTGACCTGCAGAATCATGATGGTCAGAGTCGTTTGATTTTCTAAGCCTCTCTCTCTACCATTTCACAGTGATGGCAGCTGGCCTGAAGAGACTTGCCCATAATCCGTTTGTGATTCTGGTATTCTGAGGTCAAGAGAGGGCAAATATATTACCCAAGGCTACATGGTGAGCCAGGGGCCAATCCAGGACTGAATGAGCCAGTCCAGTGGGCTCCTGGTCTGGTGTTCTAGCCGCAGCCCCAGACACCCTGATAAGACACAGCCTCATTGTTCTGCCCTGATTGATTGTCAGAGGATCCCATCCTTGTCCTGTCTCCCTGACTAGATTGTGAGCTAAAAGAGAAAAAAAAAAAGTCTTTTTTTTTTTTTAATACATTTATTTATTTATGTATTTATTTTTGGCTGCATTGGGTCTTCGTTGCTGTACGGGCTTTCTCTAGTTGCAGAGAGCGGGGGCTACTCTTCGTTGCGGTGTGAGGGCTTCTCATTGCGGTGGCTTCTCTTATTGCGGAGCACGGGCTCTAGACAGATGGGCTTCAGTAGGTTTTTTTTTTTTTTTACCTTTTTTAAATATAAAAGTTTTATTGAGATATAATTCACATACCATACAATTCACCCATTTAAAGTATAGCAACAGAGCTGTGTAACCATCATCACAACCAATTTTAGTACCTTTTCATCACCTCAAAAAGAAACCCCATAACCACGAATAGTCACTCCCTTACCACGCCCTGCCCCAGGCCTGGGTAACCACCAATCTACTTTCTGTCTCTATAGATTTGCCAAATCTGGACATTTAATATAAATGAAATCATACAATATGTTGGGCTTCAGTAGTTTTGGCACGTGGGCTCAGTAGTTGTGGCTCGCGGGCTGTAGAGCGCAGGCTCAATAGTTGTGGCACACGGGCTTAGTTGCTCCGCGGCATGTGGGATCTTCCCTTAAGGAATATATATTATTGATACTATGGAAAATCGTCCATGACGTGTTGCTAAATGAAACAAGGGATCTACAAAACAGTAAGTACATGACCCCGGTGTCTATTTCTGTATATCAGCAGAGGAAAAAAGTAGAAGGTCATAATACACAATGGTAAAAATGCTTATCTCTGGGTGGCAGAATTACAGGTACGTTTTGTATTTTCCCCTTGTACTTTTGTGCATGTGTTTCTAGGTTTATCCAATAAGCATGTTTTATTTCTGTGATCAAAACAAGTGTGTGTGTGTGTGTGTGTGTGTGTGTGTATTATACAATTTCAATTGTCCATTTTAAAAAATTGTTACATTAAGAGTTGGGGATCTTGGGCTGTCTTTCACATTAATTTATTGTAACTCTGTTCACTAATGAGCCTCAGTTTCTCTACCTGAAGTATAGGGAGGACCCCCCACCCCCTTTACCCAGAGGCTCAGAGCCTTCCTGGTCTGGCTGCTTCAGGTGGCTCCCGCTTCTCCTCAAGCAAGCTTCCGGGCAGTGTGACACCTGCCTCCGTCTCCGCTTCCCCCACTCCATTAATTAATCCCTCACGTCCCTGCAGCTTGCGTTTTGCCCCCTATTCTTCAGACTGCATTCTGCAGGGGTCCCTGGTGGCCTCCAAGCACCCCCCCCAGGCCCCTCCCCGGTTCCCCTGCATGGGGCTCTCTTGGTCTGCCGTCCTCCTTGGAGCCCACTCTTCCCTCGCCCTCTCTGCCCACAGCTCGCCTCGGTTTCCTTAGCCCTCTGGCTGCTGCTTCTCCCAAGGTGCTGCTTCTCAGCAAGGGGTTGGCTGGGCTCCAAGGCCCCTTTCTCTATCTTTAGCCTCCCTGGGATGACCTCGCCCACACCACGAGCCTATCAAATGGTCCCCACACCCATCTCCAGCCCAGACCTGGCTCCTGAGCTCCAGGCCTGATAGCAAATCCCCGGGGGGCTCACCCCACACTCAGCACAGCTGAGCCCCTTCTCTCCTCCGTCCCCTCCCACATCTCACTAACCCTCCTCCATCGTCCACTCTGAAGATAGCTTCCCAGGTGCCAGTCACTCGGAGCCAAAACCACAAGTGCTCAGCCCGGACTCTTCCTCTCCTCCTCCCTGGCCACAGGGACTTGTCCCCAGGTCTTGGTCAACTCACCTCTCAAGTACCTCTCTAAGCTACCCTCCTCCCCAAACCCTGACGGAGGTCCCTCCACCCCTCCCGCAGTGAAGCCATTCTCAACCTCTCCCTCACACTCCCCAGCACTCAGCACGAGTTCTGCCCACCTTCCTGCAACAGCCCAGACCCCCTTGAGCCCTCCTCCTGGGTCCCTTACTCATTCAGGGGACCTCACCATGGACCTCCATACCTCTCATCCACAGGACGTCCTTAGAATCCCCACCGGTCTCCCTGCCTTCACTCTCTTTCCCTCCAGCCTGGCCTAAAATATAGGTTATATCATCGTATCATCATAACTATTACTGAGCCCTTAGTATGTGTCAGGCGTTGGGGGCTTTACCTGTATTCTCATTTATTCATTTATTCCTTACCACAAGGTGAGAAAAGTACCACTGTTATTATCTCCATTTCAGAGATGAGAAAAGAGAGGTACACAGAGTTTAAGTAGCCCACTCACAGTTATACAGTTAAATATAGTTACTGAAGTCTTGGAACTGCGATTTGAATACACACAGTCTGATCTGAGTGCAGAGCACCTGTCTTTAATCACTCTGCCACACTGCTAATTGGCCTCTTCTGCCAGAAACACCTGGTGGATAAAGTCCACACACTTCTGCCTGGCCTCTGGGGCCCCTCAGACACACCTTTTTCAGTCCCATCACCTACTGTGCCCAACTGGTGCCTCCCAGCTCTCCATCCTGACTGCACTCCTTACCGGCCCACTTCCATATCTCAACCCATGTCTTCTTGCCACCGGCTGCTTGTCTGGCTCAACCCCATCTCCAAATGTCAAAGCCCTCCCATCCTTCAGGGCCATCTCAAAGGCCTCTCCTTCCATGCTGAGTAGGCCGAGCTGAAAAGCAGCCATGATGGCAGAAGGGCCGGCAACTGAGAGACAGGAGACCTGAAAACTTGATCCTTGCCCTTCCAGAAGGTAATTGGGGGGTCTGGATCCAGGCCTCACTTTTTCCCCGTGTATAAGATGGAGGGAATAGGATGAGACCATCCTTAGGAGCCTGTCTCACTCTAAGAGTCTAGGGCCCTATGCTTTCATGATCCCTGAAATGGGGGTGAAATTGCCCTCTTTAAATCCCTTTAACATTCACAGAATGGAGAGAATGTCAGGGCTGGGAAGGGCTTCAGAGAAAACATAATCCCACCCCCTCACCTTTCCCCCTCTCCAAGGGATGCTTAGGCCCAGGGAAGGGCGGAGGGCCGGCTAGCCCTCTGGGGAGTGGTGGGAGGGAGGCCGTGCTCTCTGCTTAATGGAAGACCCATCTCGGCAGGTCCCCAGCCCTGCAGAGAGGAGTGGGAGGAGCCTGGGAGGGCAAAAGCTGCCGAGCCGGGCTCTGGGCCGGTTTGGCCAGCCCTTCCCCAGGAGGCCTCAGTAGTTTTCCATAACCAGCAGGCCTGCAGCCCAGTACACGTGCTCCCCTCTCCCCTTGCACCTCACATTCCTCAGCACACTTAGGCCGCAAAGTGGCATTCAGGGCCCTGATGCGGCGGGGCCGGGAGGGAGGCCCACACACAAAGACTCACTGATACCAGTAAAGCCACAAACACGCAGACCCAGAAAGATAACATAGATCCAGATGAGGCAAAAGGAATCACACACAAACAACACACGCAGAAACAATATGCCCGTCCCGCCAGACAAGTAGGCCCATTCTCAGAGGCACACACACATAAGACCGTCACACAGAGACATGCAACCCGTGCGCAGACACACACAGGCACGTTCACCCCGGGAGACTCCCGGGCACACTCGGCAAACACCCCACCCCCAGCCCCTGCCATCCTCCCTCCGCCCCCCGCCCCCCACACTGCCTGTCTAGATCAAACATGAGTCAAGGAAAGGGGGGAAAATCCTGAGCTGCCCCAGTTCTGGGAGATAGGACAGGGGCTAGACAAAACCCAGGGCCCAGCCAGGCTCCCCCTGCACTGAGAAGGCGCCACTTTTTAATTCCAAAGAATTCACCGGACAATCCCCATCCTGTTCCCAGAGGCCAGGGTGAGGCTTGTTCTAGAGCATCACCCCTCCATGACCCTTTCTCCAGCCTCTCAGATTCCAGCTTTGTCCCCAGCTGTTAAGGGCAGAGCAGAGGGGCACTCAGCAGCCACCCCCCTGGTTCATTTCCCTCCAAGCCCCTCTCCATCCCCACACCTGTCTCCCTCACTCCGTCTCCCCGCTTCAGCCCCACATCCTTCCTCCAAGAGGTTAACTCCACACCTTCACCGGGTCCACCACACTCAGGAACCCAGAAACACAACTCCTTGACCAGATGGACCCAGGGGCTTACACCCTCCCCAGAACCTCCCATGGGATGTTCCATGACTACCTGGTGGCCAGGGGGTCCAGCAGGGGGACTGCATACACATAGCGCCCCGCGTAGAGTCAGCAGAGGTGGCTCCAGTCCCAGCCTCACTCCACCTGTCTGGGAACCTTGGACAGGTGGCTTCAACTCTCTGAGCCTCAGTTCCCTCATTTATAAAATGGGGATCGCGATGCCGCCCAGCTCTCAACAATGTATGTAGTTTATCACGGGGGCTTAATTTAGATCCCTGGTTTTAACCAAGAAATGGGCTAAGACTACTACTCACTACCGCGAGCCTCAGTCTCCCCGTCTGGGAAATGCGGTAACTCTTGCTACCCTGGGGGAGCGAAATACCCTGTCCGGAGCAGACGGCCTCTGGGCGGGGGCGCCCGCCACTGGATTCCGCTCCCCTCGCGCCCACCTCACCCCCGGCCCCACTCGACCCGGTTCCCACGCCGCCGGGCCCCAGCCGGCGCGGGCTGTCAGCCGGAAGGGATTTGGGATCAGCTGCGTCGGCACAAGAGGCCGCCTTGTCCCGGTGGGGACCCGAGGCCGCGGTGGGGCCGCACGGTCACGTTGCTCGGCGGCTGCGGTGCCAGCGGCCACCCGCCCCCGCCCGACCTGGGGCCGCTTCAAGGGCCGGCGCCGGATTTCCTGGCCCCGCGCCCAGCGCCCCGCGGGCTGTTTGGGGGGCGCGCGGCGCGGAATCTGCTGGGCCTCGCAAGGCGCACGGTTTCCGCCCAGCGCACTCCCCGCCCGTCCGCTCCCACCACCCGCAGGCAGCAGCCAAAGCCCACTCCTCAAGCTGGACCCCCAGCCCTCCCTGCAAAGGGCGTGGGCCTGGCCTCCTGCCCCCTCCTCATCCCAGGCATCCCGAAGGACGACCACAGATTTCCCCCAGAAAAAGCCTTGGAACCTGCGAAAGCCTCTCGGGACAAGCTCATCTGAGGATGGATTGGGGGCGGAAGAGAGGGACGGAGCGGGGCAGGGGTGGGTGGGGTGGCCGGAGGGAAGGCCTCGCTGTCTGTTAGGTGTTGGGACCAGCTCCGGGTGTTCTGGGTCAGGTTGCTGGGATACAGTCAGGGTGTTCTGGGTCTGAGTTGGAAGTCAATCAGATGTTATCTGGTCCAGTGTTGGGATCTTCTCGTTCAGAGTTTGGGTGTTGGGACCCTCTCTGGGTGCTCTCCTCTAGATGTTGGGACCTTCACTGAGTTTCTGGATGGAGTTGTAGGGATCCACTGAGGCCAAGTTTGCAGTGGAAGCTGATCCAGAGGTATCTGGTCCAGGTGTGGGGATTGTTTCTCCGGGTTCAGAGTCTGGGTGTGGTATTCCTCTCCAGGTCAGGTTGTTGGAGCCTTCTCTGGTGTGGCTTGGAAGCCCATCTAGTACCTGTGGTCCAGTGTTGGTGATCTTCTCTGGGTGTCAAGGGTCTGAGTTTGGCACCTGCCCAGGCAGATTAGGTCCAGGTGTTAGTAGCCGCTCTAGATTTGTTTGGACATAATGTTTAGCCCCAGAGCCTTCCATTGGTCTGAAGGCACACATCACGGCTCACCATCCGCCCCAGTTCATCAAGAACCCTGTGGGACCAGCTAAAGGAGGGCCCGTGGCAGCTCAGCTTGACACCCCTCTTCAGAACCCAGGAATTAAGGGCAGACCCTAAACTCCAGTTGGGGAGCAGAGTGACTGCACTCTGCCCAGAGGCACATCCTTTCCCTTCTCTACCTTCATTTCATCACCAAGAAAATGGAAGATTGGATCTGATATTCTCCAAGGTCCCCTACACCACCCTCTCCCTGTCCTCCCCTACACACACACACACACACACACACACACACACACACACACACACGTTGCTCATTCCCATCTCTCCACATTTGTTCACACTGGTCTTCCCATCCAGAATTCTCTCCTTTCCCTTTCCAGCCTCTACGAGTCCTCCAGCCCCCTTTCTGCTAGAAAACCTTCCTTACCCCCACCCCGCTTTCCAGCCTGACTCTCCTGGTTCGCTCCATCTGGCTGGGAGCTCTCTGAGGGCAGGGCCCTGTCTATTCCTGGCCCTCCACTCTGAAGCCTCGTTCTAGATGGGCACGGGGCTCAGGGGTTCAGGCTCAGCTCAGCTACCATCCCACGTTGGCAGTTGACCCTCTAAGAAGAAGAAGAATTTCTTTAGTCTCTAATACCCCAAATAGTGGGGTGGGCACTAAGCGGATTTAGGAGGCCTGTCTCCTGCCCACACCAATCCTCCTTTCCAGGCCACTGCACCCATGTGACAGACAGTCTGGGGCACGGGGGAGCCCTCAGAATCACGTGAGCCCAGGTGGGTAGCTGGAAATTGACTGCCCAGCTCTACGTCTCCTGGGTGGCTGTGTCCCAAGCAGTCAGAAACCCCAGAGGGCAGGAGTGATCTAGATCAATTACTCTGTTTTCCAGACCAAACTGCACAGTCAAGCACGTGAGCATGGCCATCCACGTGCACACGTGCATATCCACACAGACATGCACACACACACATGCATCTCTCGCAGAGGGAACTAAGCCAGATTCTGAGCTAGACCCATTGCAAACAATATTTCCTAGTCCTCACGGCAGCCCTGTAAGAATCACTAGCATCTGCAGGCGAGGAAACTGAGGCTCAGAGAGGGGAAGGGACTAAGCTGAGACCACATAACTGTTAAACGTGGAATCAGAATTCAAAGCCATGCCCTTTGCACAGCACCACCCTGCTGCTGCGCGTGCACACACACACACACACACACAAGTGCACACACAACTTTCACACACTTGTGCTCAACTCCTAAACTGGTCATTGAATATCAAAGCTAGAAGGGAACTTCAGAGATATCTTGTCTATGCCATCCCATTTTACAGTAGGAGGGGAAGGGATTTATTTAAGTTTTCAACACATCTAGGAAATGGCAGCACCAGGACTCAAATTCACATCGCTGCTGTCACAGAGTCAAGTGTACACACACCATACAGCTTACCCAGAGACTGTTACACACAAACCCATGAATGTACACATAGACATAGACAGCCATTCCCACCCACATCCCCAGTTGGTTTGTACGCCTGCACACATGGCATTGCACATGTCCACTCATCACACACACGCATGGTCATATGTGGTCACACACAGCACACACGCACCTACACTCATCACACATGATCCTCTCACTCATCTGTCTACTCACACACACGGACTCACACACCCACGTTCTCTCACTTTCACACTCACATGCACCACCCTCCTGCTGCAGAAGAGATGAGCTGACCCGATCAGGGACCCTGCGCAGCTAGACCCTGGGGTGGGAGCTACGAGCTGAGCCTTTAAGAGGGGGTGCCTGCAACCAGCATGGCGTGGCGTGGGTGCACCCTGGCATCGCCATCAGCAACCCTGGCAAGTGTGTGCTGCCAGCAGTTCCCCACAGGCCCAGGCAACTCGCCCTGGCCAAACCCAGCAGGTAGGCCCAGAAAGTGCCAAGTCACAGGCCAGGAGGGGCATGGCCGGGCCAGGCTGGCGGCAGTGCTGGTCCCAGCTTGCGAGCTACTATTTGTCTTCTGCCTGGAGCCACACTGGGGACGCTCCTCCCTGAAAGGGCCAGACTCTGAGTCATGAGGCTTCTTCCAACACCCACTGAAGATGAGGATCAAGGTGCCAGGATTTGGGGGCAAAGCACCCAGAGCTGCTAATGGGATTTACCAAAGTTGGTAAGCCAACTAATGTATATATCTAATACAGACTAATCCCAAAGCCTAGCCCGTGAACAGTGACACCTGTCAAAGTCCTCTAACAGATGCTCTGAGCTGGACAGACCAGACACGTAAACAAGTAATTACAATGCCAGGATTGGGGGCTCTAACACGGAGACAGACATAGCATGTGGGAGCTCGGGGCAGAGAACAGCCACCCTGGACCAGAGGCGGGGCCACTTGATCTGGGTCTGGAGTGGTGAGCTGGAGTTCACCAAGAGGCTTTCCAGATGGAAAACTGTGTTTCAGAGAACAGAGGCCAGCATGAGTGAAGTAAGGGTGGGCTTGAGGTACAGGACATGAGGCAAATTGGAGTCAGCCCTTCAACACATATTTATCAATACTTACTATGTGCTAGATTATGACACATAAAATATACAAGCCTCTCTCTCGAAGAGCTTAAGCTCAAGGGTCCCAAATCAAGTGCTTTCTGGTGCCAAGCAGGTGGTGTAGTTGGACGAAATGGTACAGTGTAAATGATGGTGGCGGGAGGGGGGTGTGTGTCTAATAGGAGCATTCCTGTCCTGTCAAAAGCATTTCTGTTCAAGATTATGTGTCAATCCAGTGACAGCCAAAAAAACTGATTTGTGGATGCATTCAGAGGATAGATCCTGAATTGGAAGGAAGCCTTACATGTAGAGCGAAGGAGTTTGAGCCTGACCCTGTAGATGGACCTAAAACCCACGGGAGGTTCTTGCCATGAAAAGACACTTGTCAGAGGGGCCTCCCAGAGATGCTCTCACACTGTGGTCGCTGGACAAAAAGGGGCGGCGTTCCTGTTACCCAAGACCCTGACGGCAGGGACAACTTTTGCTTTGCCCCATCACGACTGCTTCCTGGCAAGGGCCACTGTGTCCTCGCGTGAACCTTCATCTTCAGTCCCTCCTCCTAGCCCTGCCGAAAATCCTCCTTTTTCTACCCACATCATGCATAGAAAAACTGACCTGATTGAGTCCTCCCACATTTCTCTCTCTGACCCAAGGCCCTCACAAAAGGACAGCACACACACACACACACACACACACACACACACACACACACCCCTCTGTAAGGCCAGGGGCTTAGACTAGTTGACCCGGGAATGATTCTGTGTGTTCCACCTCATGGAAATGTCAGAAGGGCCTGAAAGATGAAAATGCCTGAGTTGCCGTCCTGGTTCCCTTGAAGTTCCTTGGGGAGACTGGGGGCTAGATTGACATCCAGGCAAAAGCGGGGAGCCTGAGCCTGGGCTTCAGATGCAGCTCTGCCAGTGCCCAGGGAAGGAGGGCAGCGTGGCCAAGTACCCAGCACAGCCTTTCCCCTCCCTGACACACATGCAGGCCCCGGATGCTTGGCGGTGGAGCCTGGGAGCTGCCCTGGGCACATACTGGCAACCCTCACCAGCCGCAGCCTCCCTCCTGGACCCTCATTAAATTATTCTGCCCCACTGGTCCCAGGCTCAGACTGCCTTTGATGTGCACCGTTCAGCTTCTGAGGCCAAGGCCAGACCCCTCACACCAGGCCAGGCTGATGGGCTCTGACAGCTTCCCTGGGGCCCCAGGAGGGCAGGACACCAAGGCCCACTCTCATGCCCACAGGACACATGCTCAGGCCCATGGGCAGCCGGAGATTCCCACACTTACATGCAACGCTCTCTCACACACACGCACACACATGCACACTCACCGACTCCTAGTGGGACTGGCCCTGTGGCACAGACACGTCCACCCTGGCGCACTCACACGCACTCAAGCACACCCATGTGCACACACTCATACACACACACACCTACAACACTTGCAGCACACACACCCCTCACGCACTCCTGTGGTCTCACACGCTCACGACACGGCACCCGGCTCTCACATGAGGCTCCCGTGCCTTCTTCCTTGCCCCTCGTCGGCCATCTCACTGACCTCCTCACCTTCCTCAACTTTCAGAGGTCGTAACATTGTGACTGTGAACCCAGACAGCCTGGCTTCAGTTCTTAGGGATCCCATTTGTAAGCTGTGTGACTGTGGGCAAGTTACTAACCTCTCTGGGACTCCATTTCCTTTCCTGTCGAAGGGGAATGATAATGGTGTCTTCCTAGGGTTCTTGTGTGGCTTAAAAGAGGTTCTGTACTCAACCGCTTCAACAGTGCCTGGCACATAATAACTCAACAAACAGCTCTTGCCTCTGGCCTCTTCCCTTTCATATCCTTTGCCTCGGCCATAACAAAACCATGAAGTTTCCTAAACCTGCCGAGCTGCGACATGCTTCTGACCCTTTACCTAGGGTGTTCCTTCTATTGGAAACATCTCTGCCCCGTTTCTCCCTCCCTGCATGCACCCGGTGAGCTCCTACTCAACCTTTAAAACCCTACCTTGGGGGCTCTGCCCTCCACCAGCAGAACTGATCACTGACTATTTTGCATCCCACCCCTGCCCTGAATTGTCCATTTCCTAGACTGTGAGACCCTTGAGAACATGGGGCCGCATGAAAGTCATCTCTTCAATCCTGTACCCAGCACTGGACGTGAATCTCACGAGCATCAGTGATATGTGAGGGAGAAAACTGTGCTACATCATAATGAGAGCATAAGAGGCCCTTGTGCAACTGATTATTAAAGATTATGGAAACTATGTAGCCTAAAGGCCTGATAGAAGCAATCATAACATCCCTGTAATGATAGCTGACTTTACGGAATGGGAAATTTGGGCAAGCTCAGCATTAAGGGCTTTTTGCTCAATGCTTCAGTAATGCTGTGAGGCTGTGCTGGTGATGTGTCTGTCGCTCGGGGGTATGAATGAGGGAAGCGTGTGGATGCTTCTTATGGAATACCATGCAGGAGCAAGAAGGAACAGAGCAATCTACGTACAGGAACTTGGACAGACCTCAAAATCACGGTGTTGAGTAAGAAACTTAGGGACCAGAAAGATTTACTGCACAGTACTATTTCTGTAAATGCACCCCCCAAATGCATATTTTATAAAGATAAACACATTTTAAGGACATAGTTTTTAAAAATACATATTGGAGTGGATTCCTGGATTGTGGAAGGGAGTAAGGAATAGGAACGGAAATCTGGGAAGAGGGGAAAAATTAAACTGGCAGAGAGGACTCAACTCTGTGCACCTGAAGCCCAATCAAACAGGAAAAAAAAAAGTTAAATCCATGGGAGTGTATCATTTTTGTCTCTTTTACAGCTGAGAAAATAAACGAGTCATACAGTTGATCTTTTTGTTTTCCTCTTTTTTTTCCGACCTTTTATTTAGCTGTTGATTTTTTGGTATCTAAATAGCATCACTGTCGACAGTTTTCCTCAATGTAAGGTTTGATTTTCATGTAATGCTTTCTCTCCCTCCCTCTCTCTCTCAATCCCCCTCTTCTTCTCTCGCTCTCACTCTCAGAATCATTCACTGAAGCCCTGATTGAAGCCTGAACTAGATTCTCCCTGAGACAAAGGCAGACCCCACGACCTCCATGTCCTGCAGAGAAATGAATGAATGAATGAGTGAATGAATGAATGAGCGAATGAGGAAGCGAAGGAAGAGAAACAGAGAGGGAAGTAGGGATGAAGGAATGAGAAAAGATTGCTCAGAAGCCTCAGCATGGGAGGACACTCCTAGAGTATTCTCTTCCTTTCTCCACCCCATCCTGGGCATGAGCTGGGGTTGGGGCAGGCGGGAGGAGGGCAAAGGGCTAGAAACTAGATGGCTGATCTCCTCAAACTCCCCCATCACAAGGAAGAGGAGTTGCTTCCAGGAGGCAGCCGGCGCTGGCACAAGATCCTGGAGCCGCAGGATAGCATCCAACGTTCTAGGGATCCAAAATCCCACATGACGTGAGCCCCCTGCTCCAGGAGGGACACTGGGACTGGCTCTTATACTAACGACAAGTAACAACTAATGTCTTCACCTGTTTACTCCTTTTCAATTCTCTTATCAAGCATGTACATTAAGGATTATCTCCATTTTGCTGGTAAGAAAACTGAGACCCAGAGAATTTAAGGGTCTCTTAAAGTGAACCAACTCTCAGTATAATAATAAGAGCAAGTACTTTCTGAATGCCCGCTCCACGCCAACACCTCAAGCACTTTGTAAGCTGTAACTCATCTGATCTCACAGCAGTCTATGAGTTGCACGGCCATTGCCCCCATCTCACAAACGGTGAGCCAAGATGCAGAGAGGGCAAGTGACTGTCCCAAAGTCACACAGTGACTGAGTGGGGGACCTGGAAGTTGAGGTTAGATGGTCTGGTTCCAGAGCTTCCTCTCCTCCCTCCCAGGCTGTGCTGCCTTTTGTACAGCAGAGCTGGGATATGAACACAGGGTAAACCAGCCACGTGGAGTGGGTGAGGGGGTGGGGGGTAGGGTAACTAGATTCCTTGACACCTGGGGACCCTGGCTTCCTGCCAGTCAAATGAGGGCCCACTGGGAATGAGGTCAAGGACACACAGGGTCAGTCACTGGCCCTGCTGGGACCCCAGATTCTGCCCACAGCCTCCCCAAGGGCCCCTAAGCCCGGGGAGATGGGAGAGGCTGTCTCCCTCCCCCTTTCCCAGCCAGAGCTGAGTGAGCTAATCCCAGGAGAAGACACATTAGTCCAGGAGAATCAGCCCCAGCCTGCTCTGCTGAGTCAGCAGGAAGTAGAGCCCTTGTTCTGCCAGCTACGTGAGCCCCTGCACGGCCACCACGGCTGCCTGCCCGTCTGCCTGGTGCGGCCCCCACCATGGGCATGCCCTCATGTGCCTGTTTCCTGCTGACCTGCCCACTAGAGCACTCTCCAGCTCAGCAATCCTGGGCCTCCCTCCCTGCCCACTTTTCTAGCAACAGACTTATTTCCCCGCTCCATCCCCACTGACCCCAAAAGACAGCCAACTAATCCGGCACAGACAACTAATCCTCACCAGAACTGCAGCAAGTGGGAAGGAGGGCTTTGGGGGAATGTAGTGAGCCTTTTCCCCACATCCTGCACACGGTCAGCTCCAGAGAGGAGAGCTGCGGGCAGCTCATGTAATCTAGGGGTCATTGCCAGAAGTGATACCACTCTCAGTGTAATCACAGCCAACCTGGTCATCATGTCTGTCTCCACTAACACCCTCCCTATTACTGCCACTATCACTGGGACCACCACCATCATCGCCACAGCTGTCAGCCTGACAGCAAGGCTACTGTCAAGTTCACCTCTGACACCAGCACCCGTAGCACCACCACTTACTTGCATCAGTTAGTTCTACCAACTAAGACAGGCAGGTGTCACCAACATCGTCAAAAACAGTACTGCCACTAGCACTGACACCAATACCACTACCATCATCACCAACACAAGGCATCAGTAAAATCATTTTGACCAACACCTCCACCATTCTTATACCAACCTCGCTGTCACTGTCACCAACATCCAAGACAATTGTCATTTTGGCACCAAAAATATGACCACCATTTGCAACACTGGCACCACCCTTGCCTTTACCGCTATCACCACTACCGACATCATTACAACCACCACCGTCGCTATCACTCTTACCACTACCATAATCAATACCACCCTCACGGACTTCCCTGGCAGTCCAGTAGTTAAGACTCTGTGCTTCCACTGCAGGGGGCATGGGTTCAATCCCTGGTCGAGGAACTAAGATCCTGCATGCTGCAAGACCAAAAAAAAAAAAAAAAAAAAAATACCACCATCACTGTCACCTTACCCACCACCACCATTATGGCTTCCATCATCACCATAACTATACTCAGCACCTCTAAACTGGACACCACCAACGCCAACACCACCATCATCATCATTACCACCATAACCGTAAACAATACCAATGTCACCATAACTTTAATCAACACCACGAAAAATGGTACTACCAACATCTATACCACCATCACTATAATCTCCACAGAGTTGTCAGCAATACCTTCCCCAATATGAATGCTCCATCATCCCCAAACTGTCACCACCACCACCTCTTTATTAGGATGAGAAACATTTGCTCTTTACCTGAGCCTGTTTCTATGCCAGGCAGAATGTGAAAACAACAGCTGGAGGAAAGCAAAGCTCTTCTTATTGTTCTGTCTATATAATTATATGCCCACTCACTTCCCATTAATGTCCTCCTCTGAACAGACTTGATTGTTTGCTAAATTGGTCCGTTTAGCGATTCGCAGAGGAACAGCTATGCATGCCTGAAAAACACAGGAGTGATTACAGGAGTGACCCCCTGCTGCCTGTGACATCAAGAAGTCCAGCTCCTAGCATCACACGCCCGTTCCCCTCCGTACCTCTCTCAGACATTCTGGGGCTCTGCAGATAGAGAGCCCCAAGTCTCCAAGGTAGACTTCATCCCTTCCCTTCCCCAACTTCTGTCCTGCCCCTCTAGAGCAGAACAGAATGTTGGAAGAGTGTTAGTCTGAGAGCCCTAGATCCCAGACTAACTTCCACCTCTGACTCTCTGTGTGGCCTCAGCAAACTCACTTCCTTTTCTCTGCCCCAGTTTCCTCACCTGTGAAAGAATGACCTTCAACTCTGGTTCCTGAAAGGTTTTTTGAGCTGAGACACACTTCCAGGACAAATCTGAGCCCTTTTTCCAGAAGGTCCCTTCAAATGAGAAAACACAGACTGTCAAGTCACCTATTGATTCCCCCAATAGACTCCCCTGGCCAACATGTCCCAGGATCTCCAGAGAGGCCTCCTCAAGCCCTGAGATGCTGCTGCCAAGGCAGTGTGGAGTGTGAAGGGTTAAACAGTCAGGGCTGAGCTCCCCTGGTGGCGCAGTGGTTGAGAATCTGCCTGCCAATGCAGGGGACACGGGTTCGAGCCCTGGTCTGGGAAGATCCCACATGCCACGGAGCAGCTGGGCCCGTGAGCCACAATTACTGAGCCTGCGCTTCTGGAGCCTGTGCTCCGCAACAAGAGAGGCCGCGATAGTGAGAGGCCCGCGCACCACGATGAAGAGTGGCCCCCACTCGCCGCAACTGGAGAAAGCCCTCGCACAGAAACGAAGACCCAACACAGCCATAAATAAATAAATAAATAAATAAATAGAAATTAAAAAAAAAAAAAAACAGTCAGGGCTGTGCGTGAGCAAGCGTCTCAGATGAAAGGCTGGTCCCCGAGAACGCCATGAGGCTGTTGTGGTTGGCAGGCTGGGGCAATGGGGCCAGGCTAGGTCCCGAAGGAAACCCCCTCCTGGTCTCACCAGAACAAAGTGGTGTTTTACGAAAACGCCATTGTTCTTGGGCAAGTCTTTCTCATCTCAACATAAACCAGGAAGCAGTGCTTCCTTTCCTTGGGCGAGACCCCAAGGTCCCCCCACCGGTAGGAGTGGGGGGAGAAGAACAGAGTTTTTCCTGCCTGGAATGATCTACCACAAAGCCCCTGCCCAGCTATCTGCAAGGCTCCCCAAGGCTGGTATGTGTGTGTGAGCGTGGGGGGCATGGGCGCATGTGCGTGTATGATGGGGTGAGGAGTGCAGAAGCAGAGGGGCACCTAGCCCAGTATCTTGCCTCCAAACAGAACTCTGTAGCAGGAGCCAGACCATGAAAGAGGTGTCACTGCCCATCCGTCTCCCCACACCCCTGTGCCACTGAGGCTTTCTTCTGTGCCCACCAACATGGCAATCTTCCTTCTGCCTGTGGCCTTTGCACATTCTGTTCCCTCTGCCCGGAACTCTCTGCCCTTCACACACTTGCTCCTTCTCATCACTTTGGTCTCTGTTCTAACATCAGTGAAGATATAACTGTTGAATTACTAGTTCAGTGTCTGCCTTTCCTGACTCCAAGAGGTCAAGGGTGAAGAATTACGTCCATCTTGCTCATTGCTGCATCCCCAGCACCTAGCACAGGATAACCCCTGTGTGTGTGCGTGTGTGTGTGTGTGTGTGTGTGTGTGTGTGTGTGTATTCCCACCTCCACCTCACCACCCAGCCCCATATAGAAAACAGGTTACAGCAGTCTCTCAGGCAAGGAAACCATTTCCCTTCTCAAGCTGGAAAATAAGAGGCTTTCAACCCTTGGAGAGCAAGCTCCACTTTCTTGAAGGGGAAACTGAAGCTTAGAGCCTGGAAGGTCCTGGCCAGAGGCCCATGGTTGGTCAGTGGAATTCCTGAGCTAGGCTCCAGGTCTCCTGATGCCAAAGTTACCAGACAGGACCTATCACCTGCTTTCCAAGCTTGGCCACATCCTGGTGCTAATTCTCTCACCTCTTCAGATACAATACCTGGCTTCTGCCACAGTTGAAGTGTGCCCAACCTGCTTTCCCCATCTCCCTGAGAACTGACTTACTGAAGACCCAAAGAAAGAAATCCCTCCATGGGGCTCGGAAACTTCCTCCTCACCACCATCACCCCCGAACTTTCCATCTCTCACGTTTAGCGAGGGACAGGTGAGGGCTTCCCTGGTGGCGCAGTGGTTAAGAATCCATCTGCCAATGCAGGGGACACGGGTTCAAGCCCTGGTCTGGGAAGATCCCACATGTTGCGGAGCAACTAAACCCGTGCACCACAACTACTGAACCTGCGCTCTAGAGCCTGCTACCCACAACTACTGAGCCTGTGAGCCATAACTACTGACACCCGCACGCCTAGAGCCCATGCTCTGCAATAAGAGAAGCCACCTCAATGAGAAGCCCACGCACCGCCGCAACTAGAGAAAGCCCGTGTGCAGCAACAAAGACCCAACACAGCCAAAAATAAACAAAAAAAATTAATTAATTAAAAAAAAAAAGAGAGAGAGAGAGAGGGGTGAAATCACCCTCTGGGCATCCCTAGTGGCCAAGGAAGCAGGGTTCCAGCTTTCTATCCCTTTAAACTTCATTTTTTCTTTCTTGCAATTAATATTTCTGCTTTTGTTTCTATAGCTTTTGCTTGAACCAGCAAGGCTCATTCACTTAAATCTTTGTGGATAAATAGAGAAGGAGTATTAATACCTCCTTGAAGGAGTTGAGGGGAAGATTAAATGGGATGCTGTCCCTAGCACAAGTAGATGCTTGATTAATGCCAGATCCTTTCAAAAGTCTAAAGAGCTATGTAAATGCAAAGAGTTACTTTGTAGGCAAGGAGTATTTACAGATTGTTCCTTTTAAAAATGTGTGTTTAGGCCTTCTGAGGAAAGGAGGCAAAGTCCCTTTTAAGAAGTATTCCCTGAGTGGGCTAGGCTGGGAATGGTTAGCTTTTTTCTATTCTTTGCAAAATAAGTATACTCCCAGGTAGGACATGAAAGCAAGCAAACGAAGTGGAGATGAACAGGTGAACAGAGTTGATACTAATACCAGTTCCCAAAGAGACAAACAGAGGAGGGAGCTTGCTGTGTTCCGTCCGTTCCTTTGAGGCTCCTAAGTTTACCTCTTATCCCAGGCTGGTGGAGAGGACACAAACAGATGTATTTTGTGCCTCCAGGCAAGAGCAAGATAGGGAACAGATAAAATTCCACCCGAAGAAATTAAGATAAGAAGCTAGTAAGGGATTTAACCCCCCTGGGGTGGGAAAGAGGGAGAGGAGAAGAGGCCTCTTCTCCCAGCTCAAGTGCCTCTCAGAAAACCAAACAAAGAACTCATTGCGGTGATTTCTCACCCTGGGAAGGGAGAGCAGTTAGATTCCAGCCCTGGAACAAGAGGGGGTTAATAACCCTCGAATTTCCCATAGAGATGCAGCTTAACCTGGACGGTGGCTATGAGTTTGCAATCACAAGCTCAAGGGTGCTTGTGATTCTTTCAAGTCAAATTAAAACTAATGGTGCATCTCTTTATGTTGTGCTGATGGAAAATTCCAGTTCCATTATTAGTGGGAAGGTCTTCCCTGTTTTAAGGATGCACAAGCGTCTGGAAGGCTTAGGTTGTGTCCAGAAAACCAGGGAACGACCCTTGGAGCTCCTTGTTGCTCAAAGCGTGGTCTGAGGACCAGCCACATGAGAGTCCGTGGGAACCTGTTAGAAATGCAGAATCTCAGGATCCACTCCAGAGAATCAGAATCTGCATTATCTCAAGATTTCCAGGTGATTCACGGGCACATTAATGTGTGAAAAACCCTGTAGACTACCCCCACATACCCCTCGGAGGCTGACAGCACTGTGGCTTTGGTGGATCGCAGGACCGTGGATGCCTGGGGTTCGGCCTCCCTCAGGGAGCCACACAGCAGACACTACCCTCCAGAATTCCGCCAGTTCCTCATTCCTCCCAGAACCTACCCAACCACCTCCCTTTTGTCCCTCCTTCCCTTTCTTTCATCACAATTCCTTCCATAATCTCAGGCTTTCCATCAACAAAAGCCTGAAAGACCAGTTGTCTACAGGGGACTTCTAACTGCAGCTGCACCAACACCCCCTGACGTGATGGAGCACAAAGGCAGGGCTCTCTGCTCTCTGCCTGGGATGGAGGATGGCAGGATGGGGAGGAGGGATGGGGAGAAGAAAAACCACCCACCAACACAAATAACATCACAATCTATTATCCTGCCACCCTTGTAACTCTTTAACTCTTGCTCTCAATTATATCTGGATTTAAGAGTGCAAAACAAAGGCTTATGCTGTAATTTTAATGGACTTGTTTTTATAGGAAAAAAATGAGTCCCAGAATCCTAGAAATGATTACTTCTAAGACTCCCAGGGATTTAATGAGCTCCTAGTTTAAAGATTAAAAAAAAATTTTTAGCATCAGTGGAACGTGTCTCCTGCCCTTCTTCCAAAATAAACCACTTTGGGAATCCCACTGTATAAAACAGAAATGGAACTGCTTTAGTTGTCAGGTGGGGGGCACAGAACCCCAGCTGGATGGTTTCCTCTCCATCCCCACAGCAGCCCTTGCAGTGGGGCGAGCAGATCACAGGCTCAGTGGAACATGGGGTGAAAAACCAACCTCAGCCCCCCTCCTCCACTCAACACTGGAAATTGCCTCATGGCTCCCCTTCTCCCACCTCTGATCACTCACTTCCAGAGAGAAGTCTCACAGGCAGCTGGACCCAATGCCCAGAGGTACCCAAGACTGGAATATACTTCCTACGTGATACCCAAATTCACTTCCCTATCACTTTCACCCAGAAGTCCCAGTTCTACCTAGGGTACTGCAAGGAACAGGTCTAGTTCCTCTTTCGCATGATGTACAGAGCATATCTCTCCTGGAGTCTCCTATCCAGATGAAACAGGTGCCTAAACCTATGACAAATGGTTAAATGGATGAAGAAATCAAGAAATAACAAAATGGGGGAGTGGATTGGAGGCAGAAAAGGAAGGAAGAGAAAGAACAGCTGAATGGAATACCCTGCCCATTCTCTTCTGGACATGCTGTAGCTTGAAAACAGTTCTCTTAAAAAGTGATATGTGTAAAAAAAGTATAGCTTTTGGAATCAAACACAATACTCCAGAAAGACCTTAACCTGGTGTTTTTCAAACGATGGGCGGTGACCCATGTAAATAGTAAAAATCAGTTTAATGGTTCTCAACCATCATTTTGCTTAATGAAACAACAGAATAGAATAGAACAAAAAATATGATAGTTCATCAACCAGCACTAAGGTTAGGAATTGTTTGGAAAACCTTTTTTCCAGCTATACATACACATGTATGTATGTATGTATGTATATGTAGGAATGTGTGTACTGGGTCTTGATGTAGAATGTATTTCTTACTGTGGGTCACAAGTCAAAAATAAAATGAAAACCAATGCTCTAACTCTATGAATGAGGCACCACAATTATCCCCATTTTCAGGTAAAAAAAAAAAAGAGACACAGATCACTTATTAACTTGCCTAAGGTCACCCAACCAGTAAATGGCAGAGCTGAGACTGGAACAGGATGGGAGGGTGGGGGTAGGAGGCAGTCTGCCCCCAGAGCATGAACTTAGAACCTCTCCACTCCATGGCCTCCGGAATAGAAACAGCCATGCCATGAAGGCAGTGGGAGGATAGTGCAGGACCAATCTTGGGACCCGGGCACCTAGCAGGGTTTTCCTCTCACACATTAGACTCGCATTCTCTTCCTCAGCACAGGGCACACAGAGACAGACACCAGCAAGCTTTAGTGGAAGGAGCATATTGTTGATGCTCTAGCTCATAAAAGAGGAAGAATCCCATCCAGCAGAATCACTGTTATTCTTCCACCCTGGGCAGAGGGCTTCAACCAGCCATGAGAAGGCTGAACGACGCTAAGATCTGGTCCCTATTTCTCCACTGACCTGCAAAAATATGTGTGAGAGGCATTTCAAAAGCCTCATCAACGGCAAAATTGACCTTGGTGCTACTGGTGCCTGACAAGGAAATCAGCCTCTCCATAATCCATGTCACATATTCTAAGGGATTCTTGATATTTTAGTCCTATGGGCGAAATAAAACTTTCTAGGTCCTAACTGCTATATTGGACAAATACTATCACTGTCTCTCAAATGTAGGTTACCAACACTCATCACCTCAGCACGTCTCGTCTTTCTCACTCAGTGTCCCAGGGCTCCTCCTCCATCACCGACCACGAGACAAATCCTGGCAGCACTTGAGTCTCCTCTGCTATAAAGGGAAGCTTATAATTTTGGTATGTAAGGGCCTGGGGTGACCCTGGCTGATGAACCCTCTCTTTTCTTCCTCAATGCAGCTCTTTTTTTTTTAGATTTTTTATTTATTTTATTTTTGGCTGCATTGGGTCTTAGTTGCGGCACGCGGGATCTTCGTTGAGACATGCGGGATCTTTCGTTGCGGCGTGCAGGCTTCTCTCCAGTTGTGGCGTGCCTCTCTAGTTGTGGCGTGTGGGTTTTCTCTTCTCTAGTTGTGGCGCTTGGGCTCCAGAGCACGTGGGCTCTGTAGTTTTGTGGCACATAGGCTCTCTAGTTGAGGCACATGGGCTCTCTAGTAGGGGCACACAGGCTTAGTTGCCTGGCGGCATGTGGGATCTTAGTTCCCTGACCAGGAATGGAACCCACGCCACCTGCATTGTAAGGCAGATTCTTTACCACTGGACCACCAGGGAAGTCCCCTCAATTCAGTTCTTATAACAGAAAAGTCTTATTTTAAAATTCTGTGTCTGTGGTCCTTTTCCCACAACATGCTCTGATCACCCTTCCTACAGGGGAAGTCTGTAGAGTGAGGCATGCCTTGACCTACGTGAACCCGTCTTGGCTCCCAATAATCCCTGCTTAGAAAAGGAACTTCTGGAATTTTGCCTAGGATTATCATAAGCTCAATGTACCATATTTTTCCCATGCTCAAATTGAGGCAGCATTTTTTTGAATTCCTTCCTGGAAACTCTCACCTCCCCAGAAGGGCCCCTGGAATGACCCATCTCTGCCCAGAGGGGCTGTGAACAAAGCAAAGGAAGCTGGGGGTAGCTAAGTCTTTTAACTTACTGTTAGCCAGGATTGTTCTACTTCTCGGTTTGAAGAGTGTTTTCCACCATAGAGAAGGCAGGGTCCATTGGGTTATGTTCTGTTCTGTAACATTCTGTTCTGTTCTATAAACATTAAACCTGTGCCTTATTTTTTCTCTCTTGCTCTGAGCAGGGTTCAGAAAGTCTCTTCCATCTTCTTTAGGTCTCAGTGGTTCAGGAAGATGGGACTCAGCTACACCTAGGAAGGGTTTATCCTTTCCATGGTCCAAGTCCAAAACTTGGGGCTTGTTCTGAGGAGCCAGAGCAAGGGAGGAGGGGTGGACAAAGCAGGGACCTGGCCAAGGCATGGTCCGCAGGTGCAAGGACACAGCAGTCATTACCAAGGGGAGATACAGACCTGCATCAAGGAAAGTGCATGAGCTTTGGAGCCACACAGGCCTGGATGGACAATTCTGGAAAACAATTCTTCCCTCTCAGAATTGCTGGGAGGGTTAAATGAGATCATGTTTGTTAACCCTATGCATCTGGCACATAGTAAGGATTTAATAAATTGCAGTCGATCTTGATATCATTACTTTTGCTGTGAGCCAAAGAGCTCTGGTAGGGACTTCCCTGCTGGCACAGTGGTTAAGAATCCTCCGCCAATGCAGGGGACACGGGTTCGAGACCTGGTCCGGGAAGATCCCACATGCCGCAGAGCAACTAAGCCCATGTGCCACAACTACTGAGCCTGAGCTCTTAGCCCGCAAGCCACAACAACTGAGCCTGCATACCACAACTACTGAGCCTGTGCTCTGCAGCAAGAGAAGCCCCTGCAACGAAAAGTCCGTGCACTGCAACAAAGAGTAGCCCCCGCTCGCCGCAACTAGAGAAAGCCCGCTCGCAGCAACGAAGACCCAATGCAGCCAAAAATAAATAAATAAATTTATAAAAAAAAAAAAAACAAAGAGCTCTGGTAATCCCAAACTCTCCAGCGAGCCTTCAGGGCCTACCATGACTTTCCTGACCCCAGGAGCTCCTCCAGCTGCCTCTCCAGCACATAAACATCACAAGCTAGAGCAGGCCGGATTCACTGTGGCCCTGGCTCCCCACTTACCTGGTTATGAGTCAGGCTTCTCAGATCTCTATCCCTACAGATTTGGGCAGTGACCCTACCCAGCCATACTTGCATTAGAGGAGGAGCCCTGGGCTTGGAGGACAGTGGGCTGGGGTCCAATCCCAACTCCACCTCCTCTCTCTCCTGAGCCTCAGTGTGCTCAGAATAACAGATCCTGCCTCACTGGGTTGTTGTGAGAGTTATTATGGGAAAGTGCCCAGCTCAGGACCTGATACAAAGTGGGGACACAAGAGTGTTTGCTAAATTTCAGCCCTGATATCTGAGTGCCTGGCCTCCTTCTGAGAATTATAGGAGGCAGGTATTCTGGGGGGTGGGAACAAGGGGGCAGAGAGAGAGTGGGTGGTCTTGGAAATGGAGACTTTTCCTCAATAGCTCATTGGCAGTTACTGGCAGAGAATCTGTCCCTGCGGGATTCTGGCTGGGCCTGGACTGTGGAGGGAAAAAAGCAGGCGTGCAGTGTGGAAGAGAAAGAGAGAGGAATCAGAGAGATGATAAAGATGAGGCCCCTTCAGGAGCCACAGAGACCAAAGCTCCCTGACCCGTCAGTGCAGAAGCTGGGATTGGAACCCAGGTGTGTCTGACTTTAAGCCTATGCCCTTTTGACTTCCAGAGGCTGTTCAAGGGGAAGGTGTGGCCTTCCAATGGGGCCTGAGAACAACTCTCTCACTTTCCAGATCCATCAAATGGACACTGAAAGCCCAGGTTACCTGGTGTGACCCCAGATCCTGAAAGTTACTCAGGCTGCTGTCAGACTGTGAGGCAAAACTGACAAAGAAGTCCAGCCAACACAATGCGGAGCTCCCGAGCAAAGACTGCCCATTAGAAGAGCCCCACACTGGGTAGAAATGGCCAGACCCTAGGACCCACATGCTTCTCATTGGCTGGGAGCTGCCCAGAGAATACGACCTTAGCCTGAAGGCTCTGCAGCTGGAAGCTGTCACCTCCTGCTCCCCTCACAGATGAAGGGCAAGTTCTTCACGGAAGGGAGGTCTGGGTAGTGCACCTCCATGACTTCCACAGTCCACCTATTCCCTGCAGGGTTGCACTTCTCCAAGCTTCCAGGGGACCACTCTTCCTGAAGGGAGGAGACCTGGAAGAGGGAGGTTCGTGGGACAAACTTCAGCTCCCATCACTGCAGCTGATCTTGGAGCTTCAACTGGTGCTCATCATCTCCCTCCTCCAGTATCCATTCTGAATCCCCTCCCCTTCCCTGAGATGTCACCTTGACAGGTCAGAGGATGTGACCCAAGCCCTCGATCCTCATCCCAGGGCTTGCCTTGTGATGCTTCTTCTGGGGCTTGCTGCAAACTTCACTCCACACCTTTTTCTGCACTGGCATCTCCCAAACCAAGATCATATGGTGGATCATATGGTGGATCATATGGTGGATCACATGGCCCGAGTGGCAGGGCTGCTTGCACAGCAGCCTGGACTTGCTGCATAGCCCTTTCCAGCTCTGGGCCCCACTCAAACCTGGGAGCCTTTCCTGTCACCATGTGTATGGACTGGAGCAGTATCCTTAGACATGGAACGCATGCCTCCAGAACCTAAAACGTCTAACTGGCACTGTGTTTCCTTCATGGTGGCAAAAGCAAAATGCAGCCATTCATGAATCTTCTCAAGGCTTATCTCCCACTCGCTATAGCACACGTGTCTTATCAAAGCCTCCAGCGTGCTAGCCACCTCTTGCTCATGCTCCCGGTTACAATAATGTCATCAATGTCACGGGTTCCTGTGATGTTCTGCAGGATGTCCAGGTGGTCTACAATTCTTTGGACTATATTGTGACAAGGAGCAAAAGAATTAACATGGCCCTGGGAGAAAACTACGAATGTATATTCTTGTCTATCCCACGTGAATGTGACCTGTTTCTGATCTTCTTTCCTGATGGGGATAGAAAATAACACATTTACCAAGTCAATAGCAGCACACCATGAACCTGAAGTCATCTTAATCTGCTCTAGCAAAGACCCTAGATGAGCATGGCAGCTGCATTTGGGGCTACTATTCAGTAGAACTTCCAGTTGTCTACAGTCACACTCTAGGATACATCCGGTTTCCGTAAGGACCAGACTGGTAAATTAAACAGAGATATGATAGGGACCACCACCCCTAAATCTTGAGATCCTCACTGATAGCACTAATATCTGCCACCTCCCCTAGGATACAATACTGGTTTTTCATTTACTATCTTGGTGGAGAGTGGAGTGTGGAGAACAGAGAGTGGAGAGGGAAAGAGAGAAAGCAGGACAGATTCAGGGGCTTCTACTTGGCCTTCTCCACTATGGTAGCTCTTACCCCACAGGTCAAGGACCCAATGTAAGGATTACTCTATCTGTCAAATATGTCAACCCCAATAATACATTCAGAGATCAGAGAAATGAGTGCTTAGTGGTCTCACATCCCAGTGGGTCTACTGTAAGCTGGGCCCTGGACAGGACTCCATTATTACTTGGCCCTCATATGTAGGTCCATAATGACACTTCAGGTTTCTGGGTATCAATGTCACCTCAGACTCTGGGTCCAATAGTCCTAGAAATATCCGGGTATTCCCATTTCCACAGTAAACAGACTCTGAGTAAATGGCCATCAGTCTCTTTGGAGAATGACTGGGAAGATCCTTAGAGGATGTGCTTGCTGTGATATAGCACAGTCTTTCCTCCTGGAGACACAGCCACTTCTTCAGTTCAACAGGTTCTCCCTTCTACTAACACAAGGATCTAAAATCTGGATCACACCCAAGAATTGGGCAAGGGATTGTGACATTTTATGGGGCAACCACCCTAAACCTGCTGCTTAAACATTCTTGCTTTCTTTTGATGATACCCTCACTGATTACCCATCATTTTGCCTGTAGGGCAACTTATTCTATTAACCATCTCTACAGTTCTCTGCAGGTCAAGCTCCATTGGCTGCCACCTTAACTTTGCCAGTTTAACAATAATTGTGACCTCCTGGTTTTTGTAGGAGCCATAATCCCCATTGCTACCAAGAGGCCAAGCTCTATGACAGTCATCTTCTACTATCACCTCCTCTTAAAAAGGAGAGAACCACCATTGAGCTTAGTGACACTGGTGCCCTCTCACCAACACACACCCGATGAACTTGGTGAGTAATGTCTTCTCTGAGCCTTCCTAAGGACTATCATCCTCTGATGGGTCTTCTGACCTCACATAATATATTCATTCTAGCACATCTGCTTCCCTGACACTTTTAATCCCTTTCTCCTCCATTTGCCATGGCAACTCAGGCATTTCAACTTTGCTTGGCATACACCACCATATTCTCCAAGTTTCTAGGAGCCTCCCAAGCAACAAGTTCCCACTGTCCCCTCAGATCCTTGCCAGAGGGTTAAATCCCATATCCCCAAGTAAATAAACTCCCCTTTCCCAGTCGTCTGTTCTGGATCCCTTGATCCAGCACCCTTAAAATACAGTCTACTGTATAATTCTTATAGTTCTTCTGGAGTATAGTCCCTTTCCTCCAATGTAAGACTCTGGCTGGGTCATGATGCAACTTAGTTCTGATTATCAGCCTGGCAGCCAGGAAAGGAGATGGGGGCAGACTCTGGAGAAGACCCCTATTGCCGGGTGGGGGAGAAGCATCTTCAGTGTCTTCCTGCATGAGGGGAGTGCTATCTCTTATTAGAGAGGAGTGGGCCACCTCTGCATGCTCTGATAGTGCAGAGTCTGGGGAGCCAAAATATACAGGTGTCCCCATCCCAGGTGTCCCCATTCCATGTGTCAGGCCCCAGTTTTTCCCAGCCAGGCCCCTGAACTTAGCATAGAGACTTGCCTCAGCTGAGCATTCTTCATCTTTGAAACTCCACACTATTCAATCCTGATTTGGATCATAAACTTTTTCTGCTCTCCATCTGCAGGAAATAAAGGCTCATTTGTAAACCACCCAAAAGCGTCTTCACACTTTGTTTTTGTTTTTTAAGTGCCCTCCACTTTTCATGATCTCTCTGAAGGGTCAATATAACTTATGTAACTTAATACAACCAATTAATTCCATTGTCTTTATATGAATTGTCCCCTGTGCTTTTCAAACAAACACCCACATCATTGCATGGCCAGGATGTTCCCTCCACTGGAACATTCTCCCAAGTCATTACCAATGAAAGTTTTAGCAACTGAGCTGCCATCTTGTACCAGGGACTATCGTGCCTCACGTACTCTTGGGGACGGGGTCTTCATTGACAGCTGGGCAGCACGCGACCCAGTAAATAAATCCATCTTACCTCCTGTGCCAGGTTTGGTCCTTCAGGAAGCACACACCGTGATGGAGTAAGGAGTACAAAATACTTAATGGGAGACAATGTCTATGAAAGATGAAGGGAGAAGAAGAGGATTAGGCCTTCTGATTGTGATGCAGATCTGATAAAGCCTCTTCCCACTGGTTGAGAGCTGCCTGGGGAAAGCGTGGCTCCCCAAAAGTGTTGCAGCAAGAGGGGGTCCACTAACTGCACTCCTGGTAGCTTGTCATGGGTTGAACTATGTCTCTGAACCCCCTAATAGAGATATGTTGAAGTCCTAACCCCCTGAATGTGACCTTATTTGGAAATAGTGTTGTTGCAGATGTAATTAGCTAAGAGGTCACATTGGAGTAGGGTGGGCCCCTAATCCAGTATCATTAGTGTCCTTCTAAGAAGAAGGCCATACGAAGACAGAGGCACACAAGAAGAGCACCACATGAAGACGGAGGATGGAGTAATGCAACCACAAGCCAAGGAATGCCTGAGGCTACAGGAAGCTAGGAGAGGGGCATGGAACAGATCTTTCCCTCGCACATTCAGAGCAGCATGGTCCTGCTGATTCCTTGATTTCAGACTTCTAGACTCCAGAACTATGAAAAAATAAATTACTGTTTTTTAAGCCACTCAGTCTGTGGTACTTTGTTATGGCAGCCCTAGGAAACTCATTCACAGCTGACTAGCAAGTTCTCTTTTGAAGGGAGAGCTGAGTGGTGCACCTCCATGGTTGACACAAATCTTAAACTGGCTCCAGAGCCCACATTCTTTACCTTCCCTGGGGGCCCATGAACTGGGGAGGGAGAAGCTCAAGGCCCCATGCTTCCCTTTGGAAGTCCTCCCACCACCACCTCTGCTCCACACTGGTCCTCGGCTGTGTGGACCCAAAGACTGGGGTGATGGAGACTTAGGGCAGCCCCCCTGGACAAGAGAGCCAAGGCTCTAGGAGACCTGAGCCCCATCTAGGCCACAGCAGCTCATCTGGCCCCATCACTTGGGTGACAGGGAAGGAACTTGATCTGCCACCTCTCACCTTGGGGCTTCCATCTCCTGAGAAGCTGGCCCCCAGGTCCTCTGAAGCTGGAGACACTCATGTGGGGAGGGGAAGGGGGTGCAGAAGGTGCCCCGTTCCAAGCCCTGCACCTCTAGGGAAGAGCTTGCTGCAGTCTCTCAGCCTACACACATGTATATTTCTGGGGATAGGGTTTAGGGTTTTCAAAGATGTCTCTGACCAACCCCCCAAAGGTAGGAACCAAATCTTCCTCTCAACCAATATCTCTTCTGAGCTCTGCACTTGACTCACTGACTTCCCTCCCTCCCTACAGCCCCAGACACCTGCCCTTTGGTGACACCCTGGGGCCAGGTTCTATTTTCCTCCAAAGAAGATCTTGGCCACAAGGCTTGCCCAGTGCCTTTGGAAGTCTCCACAGACAAAACTCCATCCACTTGAGGTGGGCACTGTAAGGGTGGCATGTGACTGAAATGGGCAGCCTCTGCAACTGGAAAAGACTGACATGCCTTGAGTTGCCTTTGGGGATAGTTTTAAGAAGTGGGGAAGAAGACCCCATGTCCTGAGTTCCCAGTCTGTGCCAGGCCTGGTGCGAGTCCTTTGCCTTCTGCAGTGTCATGTTATTGGTTCCATTTTGTAAGTCAGAAGTCATGGGCTCAGGGAGAAGAGAATGGCCCAAGGCCACCCGATGACAGAGTGGTGAGGTTGGACCGGACCCAGATCTCCCACTTCCTAGCTTGCCAGCATGCTGCCCTCTCTGGAATCATCTATATGGAGAAAAGGATGGAACTCTGCAATGATTCATCTCCCAATCTGACTCAAATAGAATCAAGTTTTTCATAAAGTTCTTTGGAAGTATGTGCCAAACTTATTTTTCCAGTGTCGGGGAAAGCTGTTAGAAAGACTTTGACATGGGCAGAAAAGATTACTGGGTGTCTTGTCTACAGTCGTCTTCCAGGTTGTTGTCACATTTTATTATCCTTGAGATAGTCTACAACTCTCTAAGTAGTGGAAAATTGATAATAAGGCAAATTATTCTTTTCCATGGAAATGCAAATGAATTGCATCCAGTGCAATGCATTGATGATTGCCCCATGGGTAAACCAATTATGTAAATATTTTTAAATAGATCAACATTCTTATAACCTATATATGTAAGGTTCTCTTAATTCTCCTTTGAGCCAGTGGTACCATCTTACTGGTTCGCTCATTCATCAGTGGGTTAACCGACACATGTTCGTTACATATTTGTAAGTGGCTAGGAAATTCGTACTTACTGGGGTGACTTTGCCTCTTGACGCAAATCTGCTACTCGTCACCTGAAGTGTGATAAGGTTCAAGAAGCTGGACTTTGTATTACCCGGAACTTGCTTTTTAAGACCTCTTCCAGAGTTCATAAAGAGACATTCTTTTCCTTTTTGTTCTATTATTTTTGTTACTATTTCCAGTCTTCTTAATATTTATTCTTGTGTGTATCATAGGAAGGGCCACGAGCACAAGTCTACCTGTGTCCCTTAGTGGAAAGGCATGTGTGCTCGCCAAGGCCACACGGGAGACATTTATTGACACTGTCACCTCCTCTGTTTACTCTCACTCCAAGGACAGACTGTAACCCAGCAGGATGGAAAGGGGCACGAGATTCAGACTCCGTCTTACACACTTGGGCTCTGATAACAGGAAAGGCTATTGAAGGCTCCAGAACTGATAACCTCCTGGGCCAGCGGGAGCCAGACATTCCGGGAGCTGGGGAGAGCAGACAGCTCTGACCAAGCTGAGGATGCACCAGCGTCTGAGAGATGATGCTATTGGTCCCTGTTGGTCCCCTGCAGGGACCCAGCCTGAGCTGAGCCCCAGAGCAGGAAGGAAGTCATCCTGAAAGGTAAAGTTCAGGATGGTTCCCCAGAGCTGTGGTCTCCAAACCTCTTTGATCTCATACCATTACTGGTTAAAAATAATCTAAGCATGCTGTTTCAAATATGTGTGCATTTTATTTTGAAATATTGTATTTGTTTTCCTCTATATTAAATAGCAGTAAAGCTTAATGACTTTTTTTTATGAAAAAAAATGCATATAAAGAGAAGTTCTTCCTGCAGCCCAGAGAACTGTCTTGCCCTCACTTTGGAGTCCACACTGCCCCGGAGCAAGCCCACCTTCACAGCACAGGACAGAGTGGAGCACGTAGGGAGCTTATAGCCAGCTCTACCACTGAAGACTTAGGACAAGCTGTGTCTCCTCTCTGGACCTGAGTTCCCCCATCTGTTTAAAATCAGGATTATAATACGTGTCACTGTCATGCCTCCCTTACAGTTTTAACAGAAACACCAGTTTATGTGAAAAATGTGAAGTACTCTAATTATCTGCTGTGAGGTGTCATTTACAGGAGCCTGAAATACTCATGCTTTTTGTTTTTGTTTTTTTTTAACAGCAGACCGACAAGAATCTGGGCAAGAATGAAAGCTCAGGTCTAAACAAGGAATACCCCCTGAGGGTAACACCTGGACGGTATAAACTCACCAGAGCAAGGCTGCACTAAATTACCTCAAATAGATCCTCTTCCAAGGGGGAGGGAATCCTGGAGGGGACAAAGGGACGTAATCAGGGCCCCAAGGTAAATGTTGTTGACTTCCCTTCTTTGCCTCCAGCAATAACTAAGATTTGTACTGATATTATTTGCTGAAAGTAATAATAGTAACTACTATTTACTGAGCACTCAGGATTCTAAGCGTTTTGTATGTATTATTTCATCTTGTTTTTGAAATTGTACCAGGAGTAAAGCATGATTATCCCACTTTATCTATGGGGAGCCTGAGACTCGGAGACATGAAGTAAGTTGGCCAGAGTCCTCTGGCTGCCAAGTCTTAGACCCAGATCTTCTGGCCCCAAGGTTCCCTTCACCACCACACTCCAGCACTCCATGCTGCCTCCTTTCCAGGGCACCTCCATCTTTGGCGAGACGTGGATGATTCCCTTCTGTCAGTTTCCCTTCAGACTTTCCCTTAGAGATGGGGGCCAAGTGGGCCACCAGCAGCTACGGAAAGACCCTGGGACCAAGGAAGGCCACCAGCAGCCCCAAGGCTGGCAGAGCCACGTTCACGGCCACTACAGAGCTTGCAGCTGGGGGGCATTTAAACTCATCCAGACCCCCGGCCACTCTTTGACCTCTCAGACCGAGGTCCAAAAGGTGATGCACCCCGCTTGGGAACTCCAGCCCCGTGGTTGGCTGGTGGGTTAAAGAAGGCAGACGCTGCTGCGTTTGTTAGGAGCACTGGCCTTGGAATCAGCCTGAGGTTTAAATCCCAGCCCTGCTGCTTAGTCACTTAGTCACTGTGCCTTTCTAAGCAAGCAGCTTTATCTCTGGGAGCCTTGGTTTCCCTATCGTAAGATAACACCTGCCTCACGATTGCTTTACAATTCATTCTTTTATTCATTCAACAATAATAGGTTGAACAATTTGAAATTGCTGATGTTTAATCATTTTCTTACAAAAACAGCCATTTCGTATAGTTCAACTCTAGTATTTCTTGAGCTCTTTATCAGTCAGGGTTCTACAGAGAAACAGAACCAACAGGTTTGAGACAGAGAGAGAGAGATAGCTTTTCAGATATTGGCAAATTCCCCTTCTTTTAACGGGCTGGCAAATCTGAAATCTGTAGGGCAGGCTAGAAGTCTGAAAATTCAGGTAAGCATTGACATTGAGGTCTTGAGTCCAAATTTTGCAGGACGGCAGGCGGGAAACTCAGGCAGCGTTTCTATGTGACAGTCTTGAGGAGAATTACTGCTTCGGGAAACCTCAGTCTTTGCTCTTAAGGCCATTAACTGATTGGATGGGGCCCATCCACTCATTATGAAGCATAATCGGCTTTACTTAGACTCAACTGACTGAAAATATGAATCATATCTACAGACACCTTCACAGCAACACCTAGATGTGCGTTTGACCAAACAACTGTACACCATGGCCTAGCCAAGTTGACATAAAATTCACTTTGCAAGTGCCAACTATGTACCAGGCTCCGTTGGAGGTGCAGGGGGTCCATGAGTGGATAAAACTGACAAAAGTGCCTGACTCAGTGTAGCTTAACGTTCCAGTTGAGAGACAGAAAGTCAATAACCAGCACAATAAATAAGTAACTGTGTATTATGTTAAGAGGGAAAAAAGTGGGCTAAGGGGGATGAAAGCTCAGGGGGCTTGCAGGCACGGCCTGCAGAGTGGTCAGGGGAAGGTCGGTCTCACTGGGCGCCATGGCGTGAAGGAGTGAGGGGTCAGCCACGCCAGAGCCTTCTGGGCAGAGGGACGCGTCAGTGTGGAGACGTTAAGGCCAGAGCATGCCTGGTGTGTTCTGGAAAGGAGGCCAGGGTAGCTGGAGTGGAGCAAGCGATGGGGAGGGAGAGTGACAGGAGGTGAGTTCAGAGAGGTCCTGTGGGGCCTTATAGGTCATTGTCAAGTGAGAAAATGAGGATTAACTCAGAGACACATCCATGTCACGTACGCAGCACAGTGTCTGGCCTAGGTGACCTAGGTCCTTGAGTGCAGGCCAGTAGACTCTGAGTTAGCGCTTTTTCCTCTCCTCCTCTTGAATTCTGTGTCCTGGACTCCACATTTTACCCACTTCATTCCTAAACAGATATTTTGGGAACCACTGGACCACCATGAGAGCCTGGAGGTCCAACAGCACCTGCTGTATACGTGAGAGAGCTGGACCCACCGTGAGAGGAGGCCAGAAATACCCTGGGTGAGCCGGGCTGAAAAGGGGCTGGCCCGAGACATACGGACCACTTCCCCCACTGGCATCCCAGCCCTGACCTATCTGCCCAGCCGGTCTGCAGCCCCAGCCAGCTCTGTCCCGGGCTTTGTTCCTGAGTTTCCAAGGCCCCTCTTCCTGCCAAACAAAGCCCCCAGCCCCCGCCTGCCGCCCAACAGGCACCTGGGGCCTCCGGGCCTGGGAATCAAAGCCTGTTTTGCAAAGGAGGCCCTGTGTTTGGAGAAACACCCATCCCCTGCTGCCCAGCCCTTCAAAGAGCTCGCATTGTTCTGCGCTGAGAAGGCGCCTCCTGACGCGAGGGCTGGGCCGGGGCTGACGCGGGTGGACCTCTGATCTCAGGCCAGGCCCTCCATACCACTCAGGGGGGATGCAGGGGCCAAGCCAGGCGCGGTCTGTCTCATGGCACTGTGCCCCTCTCCTTTCCTCTGCCCACCTGAGCCCCCATCCCTTGCCTCCCCGCCGAGGCCAGGACCTGGCGGCCCAGGCCCTTCCACCACCTGCCCAGAGAGCAAGGTGGGCCGAGAGAGGCATCAGGACAAGAACTGAGGTGGGCCCCACAGGAGCGCGCCAGGGCGAGCGTGTCAGACGCTATGTGAAAAACGCCCTCATTTCACAGATTGCGAGACCGAGGCCAGAGAGGAGATGGAACTGGACCCGGGGCCCAGCTCCAGCTGGGGAAGACTGGACCTCACTCCACACCCTTGGTAATGAGAGGTCCAGGCCAAAACACAGACCTTCTGACCCAAACCCAGGTGCTCTTTTTATTTTTTAAGAAATATTTCATATGTACTTTTTTTTCCCCAACCAGCATTGTTTTACAATGACAATTACAACTTAATTTCAGGTAGAAGTAAACTTAAATCCTCTTAACAGCGAGTGGAGGTCGAAGAGCTGGCAGTGGGGCCCAGGCGGGGCCTGATCACTCACTCGGCCCTTGGAGGCACTCTCCTGTGCCTGCTTTCCTTCTCCTGTCATCGTCACACAGCCCAGAGGTGGCCGTGGGGCCTCTTAGCCTCACCCCTGCCTTCCTGAGGTCTCTCAAGGCACAGAGAGGCTAAGTCATCTGCCCAAGGTCATACAGGAAACCAGGGACAAGCCATAACTCAGACCCCCATCTCAGGGGCTACTTCCATATTCTTCTTTTCTCCAGCTACACTGGTGAAGCGGTGGCGTCCCTTTGCCACAGTGTCCCCAGTACCAATGTTGACTTTGCGTCCAGGATACTGACTAAGATAGAGGGCTCTGCAATCAGACAGACTTGGGGTCCAGCCAAGGCCCCTTCACTGCAGAAGCAAACTACTTAAAGCAAACTACTCGCTCATTCTGGGCCTCAGTTTCCTCCTCTGTCAAACAGGAATGATGACAGCCCACAACTTAGAGGCTATTGTGAAGATTAGCTTTGGGGGGAGGGAACATGTGAAAAGCCCTTAGCACATGATAAATAATAAATGCTCGATAAGTGTTATCATGATCATTATTATTACTCCTACTTTTCACTATTTGGAGCAGAGGGAAAATGAGGGGCCAGGGTAAGGTGTGGCATTGTCTCTTTGTGTGAGCTCTTCCTGAAGCAAACAGCAACGGCCCCTTCCTGCCGGGCTAAAGGGAGACGGAAGGGCCACGCAGGGCGGGGGGGCGGGGAAGGGGATGCTGCTGAGAGAGACTTCTGATCTCCAGCCTGGGATTCTCGTATTTCACCTCCTTGGCCTTCTGGGTCCCTGAGTGTGATCTTTTGACAGTCAGGATATTGCTGTCCTGGTCATCTTCCTCAAGTGTCTAATGACCACAGAGGTCACTTCCAGCCCCAGATTCCTGGAAAATTCCACAAGACTATTTGGGGAGGTAGTATGGCAGAGTAAAAACTATGGTGACACCTTGAGCAAGCCACTTCTGAGACTTGCTTGAGAGACCGGCAAGTACGGCAGTTAAGGGTTCCAATCCCAGCCCTGCCATTTGCTCACTGTGTGAACTTGGGTAAGTCCCTCAACCTCTGTAGGTCTCAAGTTTCCTTCCACCAAACAAGGACAACAATATCCATGCGATAGTATGATTTAGAATATTCTATATGCCATATTTGCTGGACCCTAAATGGTGCAAGGTGACATTATCCAAAATTATGCAAAACGCCCACTGTAGTGTGTGGTTCCTTACAGATGCTAAACAAATTCTAGTTCCCTTCGGAGCCAGAGTTTAGACTCTCTTAAACTTGTGTCAATGGGCAAGTCATTCCAGCTATTTGTTAGGTGATTCCTCATCTACAAATTGGAGCTAAACATGACTTCCTTACAATATTAATAATAATAGCTGCCATTTGTTGATTACATACTACGTGCCAGGCCTTCTCTGTGCTCGGCACCTTTTTTTTTTTTTTTTAATTTTATTTATTAATTTATTTATTTCATGGCTGTGTTGGGTCTTCGTTTCTGTGCGAGGGCTTTCTCTAGTTGCGGTGAGCGGGGGCCACTCTTCATCGCGGTGCACGGGCCTCTCACTATCGCGGCCTCTCTTGTTGCGGAGCACAGGCTCCAGACGCGCAGGCTCAGTAGTTGTGGCTCACGGGCCTCGTTGCTCCGCGGCATGTGGGATCTTCCCAGACCAGGGCTCGAACCCGTGTCCCCTGCATTGGCAGGCAGATTCTCAACCACTGTGCCACCAGGGAAGCCCCCGGCACTTTTCATATACTAACTCATATCATCTTCTTGGCAAGTTCATAAAAAGGTATTCTTATCCCCATTTTACAAATGGGGAAACTGAAGAGTTTCCCTAACAGGCAGCCTGACATCAGAGCCCTGCTTTCCACCACCACACACACCGCCCAGCGCTCAGCACCTGCAGGGTAGGTCAAAGAGGGGCTTGTGTGTAAAGTGACACACGGCATCCATCAATGCTAGTGCCCTTCTGGCCTTGCTGAGAGCCATATCAAATACTGGGGGACAGAGCTAGAGATACAAGTATCGAGAGGGATTTTTTTAATGTTTGCTTCTTAAATGATAAAAGATTTGCCTATGGAATATTCATACAATGCAACACCACACAAATAGTAAAAGCTAAAGATGTCTTAGAAGAATTTGCAATGACATGGAGAGACATCCACAATCTTACAAAGTGAAAAGAAAAATAAGATCTGTTCTCAAACAATATGAAATTCCCAAAACAATTGATGTTGAAATGCGATTGCTTAGAAGAACGCCTGGAAGGCTCGATATGGCAAGTTATCAACACCGGTGGGTACGGCTGGACAGTAGGATTGCATGGGGTTGTTATTTTTTTCTTTTTGATCAGCTGTATTTTCTAATTATTTTTCTAGAAGCAACATATATTTCTTTTGCAATTTAAAAATATTTACAAATGCAAGATGATTAGTGACTCAGGTCTACCAGTTAAAAAAAAAAAAAAGACTGAGCTTTATTCTCTCACATTCATTTATTCACTCAATAAATATTCAAGTATGTACTACGTGCTTCTGTTCAGCAGCAAGTTCAGTCGGTCCAGAATAACACTGCTGTGAAGGAGTAGATGGTGGGAAGCAACGGGAAAAGGGGTGCTGGAGCACACGTGGGGATTGGTCTCGTGCTGGAAAGGACACATGCCTTCCCTGTGACAGCCCAGAGAGCCTGCGCTTTTTCCTCCAAGGTGGTGTAGCCCCCTGTCTATTCAAGGGAATCAGGCCTCCCTCCTGAATGACTCCTTGAGAGGGAGATACAGGAGCTCATACCACATGGGAAAGGACGAAGAACAAACATCTGCTGAGGATCTTTCGCCATGCTGGGGACTTTCATGCCACCCAATGAGTCCTCCCATCCACCTTGCATCTCCATTTTTGCAGATGAGGACACTGAAACTCAGAGAAGCAAAGTTGCTTGTCCAAGGAGACCAGCTAGTCAGTGAATGAGCTGGAATTTGAATCTAGCTCCTTCCGACTGAGACGCCATCATCCTTCTACTGCAGGACCCACTGTCTCCCTCACTTCTCCTTCACTATCGTCAATATTCTGGACACCATGTGTTGGCGCCCTGCTAAGGGCATTGTCTCAGCGATCGATGTTTTCTCATTTACTCTTGCCCTGAGGTGGAAGCAGGAGGGAGGTGGTATTTGCCAGTGATGAATCCCAGGCTCAGACAGGTTTCTACCTGCCCGGTCACACAGCTCTGGAGTGGTGGAGCTGAGATTTGCAATCTGTCCTTCTGGGTTCTAGAGCTCTGGTCCTGAACACCCGCACTGCCTGCCTCTCCTCCTATCTTAGGTTAGACTCCTCTGAACAGCATGGAGCACTTTAGGGGTAGCATTAGGGAACATAAACAAGTGTCAGCTCTTCTTTTCCTTTTCCCTGCTTTTTACAACATTTGAGGAGTCTGTAATGTGGAAAGATAAAGAAGGTAGAGGAGTACAGCAAGAGGGAAGATGTAGGAGGAATGTTTGACAATTTGTCAAGCTGCAAGAATCAACACCCCATTCTTTGATAGAAACAAAAATTCAGTTTCTGAAAAATGAGCATAGAAGCATGGTGGGGAAAGAGAATGGAGAAAAGGCTTGAAACCAAGCTCTTGGAGGTACAGTTAAAGGAACTGGAAATGCTTAACCAGGAGAAAAGTAGTTTTGATCATTCAACTAACAAATATGTGACAGGCTTTTCTTCTGGGGCAAGCATTGTGTAAGGTGTGAGGACATGCAAGTAAACAAGACAGACATGGCCTCTGTCCCTGTGGAAACGTAAAATGGATGGGATGGTCAAGGTCTCTGCCTGCAAATATCTGAAGGGGTACTGGGGAAGAGTGAATGGCCTTGTTCTGTGGGGGTCCAGAGACAGAGCTTGGATTGTTGTGTGGATGCCTTGATGGGCAGATTTCCTCCCTGAAGATGGAGGAACTTGCCCACAGGCAGAGCTCTTCCAAGATGGATGGCTGCCTCAGGGAAGTAGTAAGCTCCCTGGCACAAGGGGAAAGGAGGTGTGAGCACTTTGAGAGGATAAGGAAGAGGGACTGTATTTGTCTGCTCAAGCTGCCAGAAAAAAATACCACTGAGTGGCTTAAATGATAGACATTTATTTATCACTGTTCTGGAGGCTGAGAAGTCAAAGATCAATGTGCCAGTCAATTTGGTTTCTGGTGAGCCCTCCTTTCCTGATTTGCAGATGGTGACCTTCTCACTGTGTTCTCAGATGTCCTTTCCTTAGTGCATGTGCAGGGAGGGGGTGTGGGGGAGGGAGATAGAGCTCTGATTCTTGTGTCTCTTCTCATCAGGGCACTAATTCCATCATGAGGACCCCACCCTCATGACCTCATCTAACCCTAATTACCTCCCAAAGGCCTCATCTTCAAATATCATCACCTTGGGGGGTTAGGGCTTCAACATATGAATTGGTGGGGGAGGCACACAAATATTCAATCCATAACAGGGGTCTCAGCATGAACAGGGCAGCTGGACTAGCTCACTGCAGAGAGTCCTTCTATACTTAGTTCTGTGCTTCTGTGGAAGTTGAGGGCCATATGGGCCCTGTGCTGAGGGTCAGGTGTGACTCAGGCAGCTGGAATTGGGCAGGATGAGAGAACCAGGCAGAACACCTGGGTGGTTCACCCATCAGCCCTCTCTGCTCTGGGAGTAGAGATGCAAAGACAAGCAAAACCACTACTTGTGGTAACACAACCCTGGGCAAGGCACTTTCCCTCTTGTAGTATTAACTTCTTCATCTGATAAAGAGGGTGTCATCACACCCAAAAACCTATTGTGAAATGGGGATAAGGTAGGGAAATGTATGGTACAGCTCAGCACAGAGCTCAACACATAAGCACTCAGTGGATATGAGCTGCCATTTATGATTACTTATAATAATTAGAACGAGTGCCTACCATGGGGTTTCAACCAGGGTGGGGAACATATAGGAACACAGACGAGGAGATTATGGTGTAGGGTGTCTCTCTACCTCAGAGGGTGTTTAATTCTCACAAATACCGCTCCTGGAGTAGGAATCAGGGAAGGCTTCTTGGTGGAAGGGACAATTTGAGCTGAAACATGAAGAAAGACTGAAAAAGTTGAGGGGTTTGGGGTCAGGTTATTGAGAACTAAAGGATTAAAAAAAAAAAAAAAAGACAGGCTGTTGGGCTAACTGGAGAAAGAAAATGGCTCAGGTGAACACATACGTATATTCACTCATTCACCTGCTCAATCATTCACCACTTCCCACGTCCCCACCTGCCACAACTACAATGGCTTCAGCTCTAAAAATCACAACTCGGACATCCCACCCTCTGACCACAGTTCCACTCTCCCACCACATGTACTGCACAGGTCCCATCCACCTGTTCTTCATTACACAGGCATCTCCAGCCACTGGCCCTCTTTGCTCTTCCAGTCCTTCACCCTCTTCTTCCTCATGTCTTTCTCCTTCCCCTCCCCCCAGCTGCTCACAACCACTTTTCTACTGTTTTTTATGAGTCTGACTTTTTTGTTTTGTTCTGTTTTTAGATTCCACATATAAGTGATATTGTGGAGTATTTGTCTTTCTCTGACTTATTTCACTTAACATAATGCCCTCAAGGACCATCCATGTCATCACAAATGGCAGGATTTCTTTCTTTTTCATGGCTGAATCATATTCCATTGTATATATACCATATCTTCTTTTTTTTTTTAATTAATTTATTTATTTATGGCTGTGTTGGGTCTTCGTTTCTCTGCGAGGGCTTTCTCTAGGTGTGGCAAGTGGGGGCCACTCTTCATCGCGGTGCGCGGGCCTCTCATTACCGCGGCCTCTCTTGTTGCAGAGCACAGGCTCCAGACACGCAGGCTCAGTAATTGTGGCTCACGGGCCTAGTTGCTCCGCGGCATGTGGGATCTTCCCAGACCAGGGCTCAAACCGGCGTCCCCTGCTTTGGCAGGCAGATTCTCAACCACTGCGCCACCAGGGAAGCCCTACCATATCTTCTTTATCCATTCATCCATTGACAGGCACTTAGGTTGTTCCCGTATCTTGGTTATTGTGAATAATGCTGCAACGAACACAGGAGTGAACATATCTTTTCGAGATCTTGTTTTCATTTCCTTTGGATATATACCCAGAAGTGGAATTGCTGGATCATATGGTAGTTCTATTCTTAATTCTTTGAGAAACCTCCATATTATTTTCCATAGTGGCTGCACCAATTTACATTCCCATCAACAGTGGACAAGAGTTCCCTTTTCTCCACTTCCTCACCAGTGCTTGTTATCTCTTATCTACTTGAGGATAGATTCTAACACTTGTGAGTCATGTCCTTCTTTATTACAGCTCAGAGTCTGAGGTCCGACATTTCAATAATAGTCTTGCTAATGCCATGAATTCTCTTGCCCCTCTGTCTTTAGATCTCATTGGTTGAGAAAAACCCTCCTATCTGTTCCTGTGGCTTCCTCTGCCTGGCAGCCAAACACTGCTGAGAACTGTACACCACAGGGCAGAGGCCTTCCCTGTAACTCTGGGACCCTCACATCAAATGGGCCTTGGACACTGCCCATAACCAACCACCCTCCAATGGCCACTTCACACCTTCACCATGCTCCTGAAACCTGCTTCCTCATCCTCAGTGGTGACTTCACCTTCTAGTTGACAGAGAAAGAAAACACTATTCCTTATCTTCACACACACACACACACACACACACACACACACACACACGCAACCCTACACCCATCCTCTTCACTTTCCCCTTCTATTTCAGCACAGGAGCTGACATTCTCATCAAAGCCCAGTTCTCCAACTGGCTTTTGGTGCCCTGCCTTCCCCCTTTCTTGGGGACCTAGTATTTCTTATTATCCTTTCTTTCTCTTGGATTTTCTAACTGTACTTCTCCATCACATCTTTCCTGTTAGCCTTTAAACACATTCAAATCACCTTGCTAAACAAAAACAAAAGCCAACTCCCTCAACCTCACATCTTCTCCAGCAACCACCCTCTGTGTTTCTAACCTCCACCACAGACCTCTGTCTCCACTTTCTCAGCTCCACTCACCTTTCCTGACAGCTTCAGCAAGGTCTAACTGATGTACAATAAACTGCACATATTGAAAGTGTGCAACTTGGTAAGTTTCGCCATATGTCTACACCCATGAAACCACCACCGCGATGAAGATAATGAATACCTCCATCACCCCCATGAGTCCTTTGTGCCCCTTTACAAGCTTCCTGCCCCATCACTCACTGAAAATGCTCTTGATAAAGGTACTTGTGAACTGTATCTCACCAGATCCAATGAAGAATGTAATTGCTCCTTAGACATCTCAGAAATACCTCAAATACAACCCATCCAAAACCAGACTCATGAGCTTATTCCCCCAAACCTGCTCCTATTCTGGTAGCACCAGTCAAGTGCTAGTGTGAGGCAGCAGCCTAGAAGTGTCCTCGACACACTTGGGCAATGCTGCACCAAGTACCATCCATTTCACATCCTCAGTTATCTCTGTCCCCTCCTCTCCATCTCCATCATCACTGCCTTAGCCCAAAACTCCTTCCTCAGTCCCGCACCATAGCAAGGGTCTCCCAAGAGCCAACTCTATCCACGTTGGTGCACACACTTCACCTCCCAGCTGCAGCCAGAGGGATCTTTTTTGAAAGCAAGAATGATCATGTGATCCCCTCCCCCACTTAAAATACAAAGATTAAAATCCATAACACAACCTACAAGGCTTGCAAGGTCTGGCATCTCCTTTCCTCTGCACCCCCGCCTTACCCCACGCCCTCTCGGTCCCTGGGTTCTCGCCACACTGGCCTCTGTTCAGTCCCTTTAATTTACTGGGATTCACCCCATCACAGAGCTTTGCATATGTTGTTTCTTGTCCGGAACTCTTCTCGTTCATGCTTCAGACCCTGGCACAATTATCACCTCCTCAGGAAAGCCATCCTTGATGCCCCTAAGTTGGCTAAATTATCTTGTCACATCTTCACTTAGCATTCTGTACCTTTCTCTGTAATATATGCCACTTGGGTGTGACTTGATTATCTGTCTGCATATCTGTTTCCCTTACAATGTCATTTCCCTCACTAAAGTCCTAGGCAAGGGAGGGGGTCTGTCTTTGCTCACCATGGTATTCCCGATGCCTGACCTGGTGGACCCAGTCTCCAGCATTAGTAAGAAAAATGTGTTAAATTAATGAGCATCTGCTGAGCATCTACTGTGTGCCATGCTCTTCTGTATGTTTGATTGCATTCAATCCTCACAACAACCTTGCAGGTGGATATTTTGCTCTTTATAGATGAGGTCACTGAGGCTCAGAGAAGCTAAGAAACTTAGCCATGGTCACACAGTGGGAAGTGACTGAGCCTGAGCAAGAACCAGGTCTGTCCAACTCCAAGTCAGAGTCCTCGTCAGTTTCCCCAGCTGCCTGGAAGGGAGGAAACATTCTCATATCCACTCCCACACTCGGAGGGCCTGTGCATACCAGCTGCATTATCTCCATTCATCTTCAGAATCAGTCTGAGGTGGGTGTTCTAGCCTTTTCTAAATGCAGTAATTGAGGTACAGAAAGGTTATGTGAACAGCCCAAAATTACTCAGCAGAACAGCAGACCTGGGCTTCTAACTCGGGGTAGCAGGGCTCTTTTCACTGTACCAGACACGACAGAACAGGCAAGGGAAAGCATAGCCAGGATGGAGTACCTGTAACCTCCCACTGAAGGACCAAACTGGCTTCTGGGCCTCTTCTCTGGTTCACACTTGCCAACTTGAGTCATCTTGGCTTTGAGAAATACTCATGCCTACAGTTGCTCTGTTGACTCAAGGCATCGGAGAGTTTCCAATCAATGGGGAAGCAAGGGTGGGAGACATGCCCCATCCCTGGTGCCAACTCAAGGAGGCCCAGTGTCAAGACAGGAGGTGACATCACAATCCTGGAGCTGACCTTCCACCTCCACTTAAAAATAAACCGTCTTGTCTTAGGGTGGCTTTTCAAGGACAGCCTGTGCCAGCCATCACCCTCCCTCCAGGGCACAGTGTGGAAGCACAGGGAAGGTGGGGCCCTGACTGACAGTGGTAGGTGCCCACGGGCTCTGGACAGAATCAGCCACTTTCCGACTGGAGTAGAACCAAGAGCCCTTGGGCAGTGGAACTGCTTGGGCCTGAGCCTCCTTGCTCACCCTCTGGTAGGCAGGAGAGGCATGTCGGCTGCAGTGGCCTGCACTAAGGGTGGGGTTCCTAGGAAGGTTTCCCTTGCCAGCAGATGACAAAACCACAATCGGAATGGTGGGATGGACATTCTGCACACCGGGGCCTCCCTGTGTAGGACCCACTAATGCCACCATGGTTTCCTTTGCTCATGCTTTAATACAAGAGATAACCAGGACATTTCTCCACAGAAGACAAACAGATGGCCAAAAGGCACATGAAAAGCTGCTCAACATCACTAATTATTAGAGAAATACAAGTCAAAACTACAAGGAGGTATCACCTCACACCTGTCTGAATGGCCATCATCAGAAAGTCTACAAATAATAAATGCTGGAGAGGGTGTGGAGAAAAGGGAGCCCTCTTGCACTGTTGGTGGGAATGTAAATTGGTACAGCCACTGTGGAGAACAGTATGGAGGTTCCTTAAAAAACTAAAAACAGAGCTACCATATGATCCTGCAATCTCACTTCTGGGCATATACTCAGAGAAAATCGTAACTGGAAAAGATACATGGACCCCAATGTTTATAGCAGCACTATTTACAATAGCCAAGACATAGAAACAACCTAAATGTCTATCAATGGATGAATGGATAAAGAAGATGTGAGATATATATATACATACACACGATGGAATATTACTAGCCATACAAAAAAGAATGGAATAATGTCATTGTAGCAACATGGATGGACCTAGAGATTATCATACTAAGTGAAGTAAGCCAGAGAAAGACAAATATCATATGATACCACATATGGGGAATCTAAAAAAAAGATACAAATGAACTTATTTACAAAACAGAAATAGACTAACAGACACAGAAAACAAACTTGTGGTTACCTGTGGGGGGAGGGGGAGTGGGATAAATTAGGAGTTTGGGATTAAAATATACACACTACTATATATAAAATAGATAACCAACAAGGACCTACTGTATAGCATAGGGAACTCTACTCAATATCTTGTAATAACCTATAATGGAGGAGAATGTAAAATATTTTTTTAAAAAGAGATAACCAGACAGATCGATGCTTCCCAAATTATTTACAATGTACCTCAGACCTATCTTTTTGTACTACCACACTTGGATGTCAAATTGCTGCAAAATGTTTCTAAATGCTTACTCAGAATGTTGGTACTTAACTCACAATGCACTGGTAACAAAGAGTGTGCAGACCAGCATAGGCCATGGACCACATTTTGAGTAGCACTGGAATAGAGGACCCATTATGGGCTAAGATCTGGAGGGGGAGTGCAGGGGGAGACCCAAGAACGAGAAAGACCATGTTTGCTGCCCTAGAGGAGCACAGGCTACAGAGAAAGACACCTGGGTTCAAATTCTGCCATACCAGGGACTTCCCTGATGGTGCAGTGGTTAAGAATCCTCCTGCCAATGCAGGGGACATGGGTTCGAGCCCTGGTCTGGGAAGATCCCACATGCTGCAGGGCAACTAAGCCCCTGCGCCACAACTACTGAGCCTGCGTGCCACAACTACTGAAGCCCGTGCGCCCTAGAGCCCGTGCTCCGCAACAAGAGAAGCGACCGCAATGAGAAGCCCACGCACCACAACGAAGAGTAGCCCCCGCTCACCGCAGCTAGAGAAAGCCCGCGCGCAGCAACAAAGACCCAACACAGCCAAAAATAAATAAATAAATAAATAAATAAATAAATATATAAATTTATTAAAAAAAAAAAATTCTGCCATAACATACCAGATACTAGTATAACATTTGGCAAGGCACTTCTGTTTGCTGAGCCTCAGTTTCTTTATCTGGAGAATGGGGGTGGGGTCATAGTACAGAAGATATCTGTTGCTTCTTTCTGTTCAGTGTCTGGACAAAGATAGCATCTGACTTCCCTTTGGGTTTGGGTGGGCTTACCTTTTCTCTTGGTTTCGGAGCTGGGTACATAACCTAAGTGTGACCAGTTAGCAGGTTCAATCACCCTACGTACAATATGCTTGGTCCAGAGATGGGCACATACCCCAACCGAGCCACTGAAAGTCTATCTTGGATCCCTTGCTGGATGTGTTAAGGGAGAAATGCTCTTTTTGTGTGGGCTGCTAAGTGCAAAGAGAGCCCTTCTAAAAATGAAGCCAAGACAGAAGAAAGCTGAGCCAAAAGTTGGAGAGAAAGGCTCCTGATAATAGTGTTTGAATGCCTGGACTCAGATGAGCTTCCAACACCCCCTCCTCTCCTTCTCCCGGTCACTGCCCTTGGTCAGACTCCACTGGCTCTCCTTCTCCTCTCTGACCTCCCTGCTGACATGTGCGTCCAGGATGGGAAAGGTCCGAGAATGCAATCTGGGTCAAGAGGTAGGGACAAGCTTTGTGTCATGTCTCTGGACCTTGGCCTTCTCATCTGTCCAGTGGGGATGCTGTCTGTCTCAGACTCTCAAAGTTCTCTCCAGAACTTGGCACACTCATGAGCAAACATCCTTTAGAAGCTTAAAGGCTGAGCCTTGACCCAGGACTGTTGCTGGCATTTTACTTATTTCCCTGAGGCCATTATGACATGTGCAGGTAGATAGAGTGTAGGGAAAGAGCTTTGTCAAAAAGATCTGATCTCCACTTATTGTGTGTGACGCCGTGTGTGCCCATGATTCAGCCTCCCTAAGTCTTTGTTTCCCCATGTATAAAATGGAGTAATAATAGTACCTACCTGCCAGTATGTCTGTGAGAGGCAAGTGATAATGTAGACAAAGCACATGGCACATAGTAGGTGCTTTAAAATGGACTTTATAATTTTTTAAGGACACCAAATGTAGGTGAAACTCAGCTGACTAACTCAGGAAAGGTTTCTGGTGTGTTCAGAACAATGTTCCTCTTTTGATGCTTCCTGAACAAGACACGTCCCGAAGGTGTTACTATTTCTATGAGGCAGAGCATCGTCTTGATAACCTCCTCTCTTTCCCCTGCTCCACTCCAATCCAATCAGTTGCCAAATTCTGTCCATTTAGACACTGCAACACCCTTTCACCAGGCCAACTCCTCCCGACCATCTTCCTCTTCCCTCTCCCCTGCAGCACATTGTGGGGCTGGCAGCAGCTTTGGGGAGCAGCCCCCTAAGTTCAGAAAACTCCCATGGCTTGCCATTGCCTAACAAGTAAACAGCAAATCTCTAGTAGGGACTGCAGGGGTCCCATGAACTCTTTTCAGCTTTTCTTTCTACAACAGGTGCTATTGGTACCCCACCTGTATCCCCTTAGTGCATCTTGAACATCGCCTACAGATTTGGTGAGGAGCTCCTGTACACACTGGTGGTGTCCTATGTCAAGCACCCACACCTCTTTGCCCAAAAGCTTTCTGTGGCAGCAGGAATAGGCTCAACCATCTGAGTAGGATCATGGGACTGATCAGACTTGATAGACAAATACTCCAGCTTCCTCATGCCTCCGTAGGACACTTCTTTTTTTTTTTTTTTTTCTGTGGCCACACTTCGCGGCTTGCAGGATCTTAGTTCCCCAACCAGGGATTGAACCTGGGCCCTCAACAGTGAAAGCGCTGAATCCTAATGACTGGACTGCCAGGGAATTCCTAGGGACATCCTCTCAAATACAGTACTTACACCTAAATCCTTGATTCAGCAATAGCTTTGGAGGGTACCCAAATTAGGACACTTTCAAAGCTCAAGTCCCATCACACCCTTTCATGCACCCTAAACTCTAGCCAACTTAAACTGTAAACTAGATGCCCCATACATTCACCCTTCCATGTCTTTCCTCTTTCTGGGCCTGTTACCTAGAAGCCCTTCTTGCTTTCCATGGCTGTCATCCCCTATCTATTTTTCAAGAACCAGGTAGGGTTTCATTGATTCTACGATAAGCACAAAGAGTGATTGCTTAACCCTTTGAAGTCAGGAGCAGTCTCTCAGGTCCCTCAGTATGCAATTTGCCCTCCAGGTCTCTTGACCAAGTGGAGTCTACCGACCATCTTCCCCCCCACACACACACCCACTGCCCCACTTTAGTTCAGTGGCTTACTCCACAGTCACAACTAGACCTTATCATCACCCAGAATGGCTCAGGCTCTGGGATCTTCAACTCCAGTGTCCCCAGGGTGACCACAGACACTTCTCACTCTCTTGCTTCAGAGGCATCTGCTCTAGGAGGTTATCAAGCTCTCCAATCTCCTCTTCCCTGTCTCTTGGCTCCTCCAAGCCACACCTACCCTACCAACCCCATAAGTCTTTCCCCAAACTCACCAGTCCCTTGGCCCCTTCCACCCCTCCATTTGTACAAAACACAGCTCTGGGTCAGTTCACCCCTCAGCCTTTTTGGCTCCCTCTCCACCAGTGGCCTGAGAAGAAGGGCAAAGTGGTTAAGGGCACCCACAGGAATTATCAGGGTTGGAATCTTGGCTCCACTACCTGCTCGTTGTGTAACCTTGAGCAAATTACATAAGTTTTTGATCTGCAGGCTCCTCATCTGTAAAAGAGAAAAACAATAAAACGCACTGCTCAGGTGGAGGGTTCAATTTTTAAATGCCAGAGACATGGCAAACCCTCAGTATCTGGTTACATGTTGACATTGCTTTTATTACTGCACATCTACTTCATTGGGTTGGGGAATTCAATGAAGTAATACATGTAAGGCACTTAAACCTGTGCCCAGCACAGGGTAGGCACTCCATAAGGTTGGGAGCTCTTATCATTACTAAATTAGTTTCTTGGACTGCCTATAAGTCGCCACAGCTTATAACAGGGGTTTATAACAACAGCAGTGTATTGTCTCGCAGCTCTAGAGGCCAGAAGGCTGACATTAAGGTGTCTTCAGGGTTGACTCCTTCTGAGCCTCTGCCCAAGAACCCCCTTGCTTCTTATGGCTGCCAGCAGTCCTTGGAGTTTCCTGGTTTATGGGTGTATAAGTCCATTCTCTGCCTCTGCAGTCACATGGTCTTCCTTTCTGTACCCCAGCATCATATCTCCCTCTGACTTCCTTTTGTAAAGATACCTGTCATCGTATGTAAGGGCCACACTAAATCCAGGCTGATCTCATCTTGAGGGCCTTAACTTAATTACATCTGCAAAGACCCTTTTTTCCAAATATGTTCACTTTCACAGGCTCCACAGTTTAGGACTTGGACATATCGTTTCAGGGGCCAGCATTCAACCTTCCACAATGATCATTACAAAGAGTTCCAGGGGAGGGGTGGGAGTGGAAGCCAGATTGCAAAGAAATGAGACAAAGGGGAAAGGGAGAGAAGAGAAAACAGATTTTTCTTAAAAAGACAAAGGGACTACACTACCTAAAGCAATCTACAGATTCAATGCAATCCCTATCCAACTACCAATGACATTTTTCACAGAACTAGAACAAAAAATTTCACAATTTGTATGGAAACACGAAAGACCCCAAATAGCCAAAGCAATCTTGAGAAAGAAAAATGGAGCTGGAGGAAACAAGTCCCTGACTTCAGACTCTACTACAAAGCTACAATAATCATGACAGTATGGTACTGGCACAAAAACAGAAATATAGATCAATGCAACAGGATAGAAAGCCCAGAGATAAACCCACGCACATATGGTCACCTTATCTTTGATAAAGGAGGCAAGAATATACACTGGAGAAAAGACAGCCTCTACAATAAGTGGTGCTGCGAAAACTGGACAGCTACATGTAAAAGAATGAAATTAGAACACTCCCTAACACCATACACAAAAATAAACTCAAAATGGATTAAAGACCTAAATGTAAGGCCAGACACTATAAAATTCTTAGAGGAAAACATAGGCAGAACACTCTCTGACATAAATCACAGCAAGATCCTTTTTGACCCACCTCCTAGAGAAATGGAAATAAAAACAAAAATAAACAAATGGAACCTAATGAAACTTTAAAACTTTTGTACAGCAAAGGAAACCATAAACAAGACGAAAAGACAACCCTCAGAATGGGAGAAAATATTTGGAAATGAAGCAACTGGCAAAGGATTAATCTCCAAAATATACAGCTCATGCAGCTCAATATCAAAAAACAAACAACCCAATCCAAAAATGGGCAGAAGACCTAAATAGACATTTCTCCAAAGGAGATATACAGATTGCCAACAAACACATGAAAGGATGCTCAACATCACTAATCATTAGAGAAATGCAAATCAAAACTACAATGAGGTATCACCTCACACCGGTCAGAATGGTCATAATCAAAAAATCTACAAACAATAAATGCTGGAGAGGGTGTGCAGAAAAGGGAATCCTCTTACACTGTTGGTGGGAATGTAAATTGATACAGGCACTATGGAGAACAGTATGGAGGTTCCTCAAAAAACTAAAAATAGAACTACCATATGACCCAGCAATCCCACTACTGGGCATATACCCTGAGAAAACCATAATTCAAAAAGAGTCATGCACCACAGTGTTCATTGCAGCTCTATTTACAATAGCCAGGACATGGAAGCAACCTAAGTGTCCATCAACAGATGAATGGATAAAGAAGATGTGGCACATATATCCAATGGAATATTACTCAGCCATAAAAAGAAACAAAATTGAGTTATTTGTAGTGAGATGGATGGACCTAGAGACTGTCATACAGAGTGAAGTAAGTCAGAAAGAGAAAAACAAACACCGTATGCTAACAGATATATATGGAATCTAAAAAAAAAAACGATTCTGAAGAACCTAGGGGCAGGACAGGAGTAAAGACACAGATGTAGAGAATGGACTTGAGGACACGGGGAGGGGGAAAGGTAAGCTGGGACAAAGTTAGAGAGTGGCCTGGACATACATACACTACCAAACGTAAACTAGATAGCTAGTGGGAAGCAGCCGCATAGCACAGGGAGATCAGGTCAGTGCTTTGTGTCCACCTAGAGGGGTGGGACAGGGAAAGTGGGAGGGAGATGCAAGAGGGAGGAGATATGGGGATGCATGTATATGTATAACTGTTTCACTTTGTTATACAGCAGAAACTAAACACCATTGTAAAGCAATTATACTCCAAAAAAGATGTTAAAAATCAATCAATCAATCAATCAAATGGGTAACCAACAAGGACCTACTGTACAGCACAGGGAACTCTGTTCAATATTACATAACAACCTAAACAGGAGAAGAATTTGAGAAAGAATAGATACATGTATATATATAACTGAATCACTTTGCTGTACAGCTGAAACTAACACAACATTGTTAATCAACTGTTTTTCAATATAAAATAAAAAGTTAAAAAAAAAACAAGACAGAGTGGGGGGTAAAGAAATGTAGATAATTATTGATAGAGATTTGGTGAAGAAAAAATACAAATAGAGAGGGAGCTGGAGGGGGGCTAAGTAGAAGAGGAATTTTTGTTCCTATTTTAAAATGTGGTAGAAACTTGAGTCGAGGTGGGGGGAGGGGGAAGGGTAACAGAGAAAGGGGAAGACCTTGAAGACACAGGGAAGAGAGGGGAGGGACAGTGGAGCAAGGAGCAGGCCCCAGAACAGGGTCACCTTCAACACATCAAGGCTAAACGGATGACTCAGTAAATCCAGGGATGGGTCAGCCACAGACTGACGGCAGCCACAGAACAAGTCAGAACAGATACATCGTTGGAGGAGAAAAGGCTGAGCCAAGGAACCACCAAAGACAAGAGAAAACATAACCAACAAGCCTCTGGAAGAGCCTGAGACTTAAAAGGGCTGAGTCAGACATCATCCGTTGGGCAGCTGACGAGGCACTTTCTGCAGCTTCTCATCTGAAGCTCTGACTGCTGCTGGGGGACAGGCAGAATTATGATGCACCTCGCGTGGAGGAAGAAACTGAGATCCAGAAAGGCCTTAGGGTTACTGAATGACACACAGGTGACTGAGGTTACCAAAGGACACACAGAGCCCCGGGTGAGGAGGCAGGGAGCCCAGGGAGGGCCTGGGGCATCATCTATCTGGACACATGAAGAGACGCCCTTGAGGCCCCGCCCAGAAGTGGGCACTCTTTTATACAGTTGCCCTTTTTCCACCCTCCTCCCTGGGCTTCTGAGATAGTCTTCCTGGTTTTCTACCTCTTGGATCTTTCTCAAGAGACTTTGCAGAGTACCGCTTCTCCCTCCAACCATTTACAGATCCAGAACTGCATTCACCTTATTCCACCCCAGACTCCTCCTTCCGTGTTCCCTACTTGGTGGTTGGCACCACCAGCCACAAATCTGCCTCTGCCTCTCCCCAACATCCTGCCAATCACCAATCGCTGTGTCTTCTGCCTCCTAAATACCTTTTGAGCCTGCCCGCTCTCTCCATCCCCAGGCCTTTTCGCCCTGTCTTGCCTGAGCCCTGACTCTTGGCCTCCCCAGTCCATCCTCCAGACTGCTACAGCCTGAGCCTCCTAAATCACAATAATGAGGTTCTTGCTCAGGCATTTAAGGATCTCTTCCGGCTTCCTACCTCTGTTGGGTAGAGCACAAACTAGCATTCAAAGCCCTTTATGATCTGGCCCCTGCCAGATTCTCCAGCCTCATCAACTCTGAACACATCCCACCCTCCAGCCACACCTACAACTTGCCATTTTTCAAATGTTCCACACCATTGTCTAGGTTATTTCTACTTCCTGGAAGATCCTCCTTCCCACCACCATCTGCCTAAAGCCAGCTCAGGTATCTACTCCCGTAAGAAGCTCTCCTGACCCTCCATCCCATGGGGTTAACCCCTCTACGTGCACTTTTCCCCACTCCTCTTGTCACACTCTCACACTATACAGTGATTGTTTCCCTGCCTGTCTACCCATCAGATGTGACAGAGATTCCCAGGTGGCCAGGGGAGAGTTCAGGACCTGAAGCATGCTCATGCTCAGTTACCATTGGCTGGACTGTGTTGATTGTCACAGTGTATACCGATCTACCATACTTTGTCGTTCACTTACTCATTGCTCTGTTATTGCCACTTTTCCCCACGACGCATAGTCAGCTCAAAACATCTTTAGACAGATACGGGTTTTTTTCCCTTTCCATTATTTACTTGGAATATATTCCCCAAACTGCTTTTACTTGGCCAAAGGTTATACTTAAGGGTGTGGCTTTTAATAGGCATTGCCAGATAGTTCTCTAGAAAGATTGTGTTGATATATATCACTACTAAGTGTGTGCATGGATCCCTGCAACACTGCCAGCACTGGGTTTTACTATTTTCATTCATATTTACTACTTTAACAGGTATGATTGGTGATGGTCTCTTCCTTCAAGGAGCCTTCTCTAGTCCTAGAGAGGCAGCTATCATGCCATGACAGAAGGCAGCCAAGGAGACTGTGGGAGCCTAGATGGAGTGGAGGTGAGGTCTAATCCAGGCGGTGAGGTTCAAGGAAAACTTTCTAAAGGAGATGACACCCAACTTGGACCCAACCAGTTGACGTTACCTCTCACCTTGCCTTCCACAACATCCTGACCTGCTTTGGCTTTCCCAATCTTCTCTCCACCAGTCTTCATTCATCTCCTGCCATGAGGCTCCCATGTCCAGAGACAGCAAAGTACAACAGCTCAATGGGAATAGATATTTTTCCCATCTCACAAATGAGGAAACTGAGGTTCACAGGGACCATGCAGCTAGTGAGGGACGGGACTAGAATTTGAACCAAGCCCTATATGATTGTCCCTGGGCCCCTGCTCACCCAGCTACCTTCACTGAGAAGGGAGAAAGAGGACACTTCCTGGAAAGACTATGTGCCAGGCCCCATGGAAGCCACTTCTCAACTATCACTCCATTCACAACAGCCCTGCAAGGTAAGAAATACCAGCCAGAGTCTACAAAAGAGGAAACTGAAACCCAACAATGACCTTTCCAAGGTCACACAGTGGGGCAAGTCCAGTGGGACCCAGAATGTCCAGGAACATAGACTCTCCCTCCTAGGGAGGGCTCCCCACCCCCGCTTCCCTACCACACTCATCTCAGAGGGAGCAATGCCAGCTGAACAGTGTGATAGGTTGAATTGTGTTCCCACCACATTCATATGTTCAAGTCCTAACCCCTCGTACCTTAGAATGTGACCTTATTTGGAGGTAGGTTCTTCAAAGAGGTAATCAACTTTAATGAGGTCATTAGGGTGGGTCCTAATCCAATATGATTGGTGTCCTTATAAAAAGGAGAAACTTGGACACAGAGACAGATATAGCAAGAGAGAAGATGATGTGAAGTCACACAAGGAGAAACTAGACAAGGAACACCAGAGGCTACCAGAAGCTAAGAGACAGGCCTGGAACAGATCCTGCTCTCACAACCCTGAGAAGCCGTCAACCCTGCCAACACCTTGATTTCAGACTTCTAACTTCCAGACCTGTGAAACAAAAGATTTGGGGTTTGTTTTGCTTGTTTGTTTTTTTAAGCCACTGTTTGTGGTACTTCATTACAGCAGCCCCAGGAAATGAACACTAAGAGAAAACTGCTACCCACCCCAAAAAGAAGAGATCCTGAAGAAATTTTTGAACACATGATTGTTGTGATTTTTTAAATTGCTAATGTTTTAATTATTATTCTATATTTCTATTGAAGAAAATTTAGAAAGGATCAGACAGTATAAAGAAGAAAATTAAAACCACATGCTCTCTTTGGAAGTGAATTCTTGGGGGGGGCGGTATACACATGCCCTCTTATTTTACTGTTAACATTTTAGTGAATTTCCTTTTAGTCTCTTTTTTCCCCCCTTGCAGTTACTAGAATCTCCCTTGCAAGGCTGCTGTGATGCTTGACTGAGAGACTGGGTAAAGTTCTTAGCACAGGGTAGAGCACCCAGTCCAGCACTATCAACGGTACATATTGTGCATATTTATATAGACATTGGATGAAATTGGATTCATGCTGTTTTATAACTTCCCCTTTTCACCTACCAGCACATCTTGAGTGTTTCCTCATATCTTTAATGTCCTTCAAGAGCATGATATTTAATTTCTGCACAGCCTCCCACCTGTGAATGTGGCATCACCTATTTACCCAATTCCCTCTCATTGAACATTTCAGGAATTTCCCATTTTCCCCAGTTATAAATAAGACTGGGATGAAAAAAAGCTTTGATTTTAGGGTACATCCTGGAAGTAGAATTGCTAAGTCAAAGCATAACTCTTTTAAAAAGCTTTTGTATATAAAAAAATGTGCATAAGTTCCCGCAGAAACGCTGTATAATTTATCTCCTCAGCAGAGAAAAAGGCACTGACTTCCCCACGCTTTACCAACATCTGGTGTTTTCATTATTTTTTTGTCTTGACCAATTCTATAGGTAAGAAAAGCCGGAATCTCCTTTTCATTTCTACTTCGGGATTTCTAACATTTTCATAAGGTTCTTGTATTTCCTCGGTGAATTACGTTAATCATCCTTTGCTTGTGGTGTCCCAGGTCAGTTCCTTTCATTGTTATGGGTTTAGCAGGACTTGAAAGGGCTGCTGCAGATGGGGCCCCACGAGCAGTTTCCTCCCCGCCCTTCTCACCCTCCTCTTCCCACATTCCCATCCTCAGAGCTTTCCTCTGCTCCCCAGGGAACCTCTGTCATTCAAACTAGCCCTTGCTTTCCCTGGGAAAGCATCTCCACCACCTTTTGCTGCCTTCCCCCACCCCCCAAGCCCCACATGCCTTCGGTTCCCAGCTCACCTCTCACCATGTCCAGCAGCCCAGTGCGTTCACCCCTGAAATTCCCCAAGGAGGCCCAAAACCACAGGGCACCCAGGCTGACTTAGCCCTAGAACAAGCATCCCAGCCCCGCTCTGCTCTGGCCTGAACACAAGGAGATGGTGAGCGGTTCAGAGGAACAGTTGTCCCCAGGGGAAGGCCTGGGAGAGCAAGGCAACGGTGTGGGGTGGGAGAAAGCATGCTTTGGATGTCTTTTGGTGTTCCATGTCATTCCAGCACAGAACTCAAACCCCAGGTCGGCCACTTGAAGTCTGTCAACTCACTATCTTGCAGGGTCACAACGAGGGGAAAATGCAACATGATGTGTACAGCACCAGGCACAAAAGTCGGTTGCGCTGGTGACAAACCCCAAGGATCAGGTACTGCTGCTCCGGGAGAGACGGGCCTTGGAAGGGTCCAGTTTGCACTTGCGGCTGGAGAGGGAGCGTATCAGGCAGAAGGAACAGCTTGAACAAAGGCTGGGAGGCCAGAGGTGGGGCTGAGTAGGTCATGTAAGTGGAGGGTCTCAGGGCACCGAGGAGGCCCCAGGGTCAGTAGTCGGGGCTCACAGGGAAGCTCAGACCTCAGCTCGGGCAGTGGAGAAGGCCACGCCTGGCTCGGGAAACCTCGGTTTTCCTTCCTGCCCGTCTCCAACTTCACTCCTTCACTCCCCTCGGGAAGACACTTGTATGTACGGCGGTCGGGCCTGGGCCGGGCCCCACCCTGGATCTTGAAGTCAGACGAGCCTCGACCTGAGTGATCAGGGCCCAGAGGACACCCCGAGGAGAGTGACTAAAACTGAGAGAGCTTCCCAGAAGCAGCCTTTGAGCCAGGCCTGGGGGTGCGAGTTGGTCAGGCGCTGGGAGGGGGAGGCAAGGCGGGCACCGCGTGCAGAAGGGCCGCCTGAACCCCGACTGGCCGGCCAAGCCTGGCTCCGGGGATGGTCTGCGAGCACCACGAGGGTGGTGCGCGGGGGAGGGGCGGGATGCAGCAGGTGCCCAGAGACGCCCGGGAGGCCCCGGGCCGGCGGGGAGGAGGGAGCGGTCGGGGGAGGGGAGATGGGGGGAGGGGAGATGGAGGGAGGCCGACGTCCCCCGCCCCGTCCCCGAGGGCTGCCGCACGTAGCTCTCGTCGCTGGTCTGCTGCGTGTCCCGGCAGGTACAAAGGAGGAGTTGCGGCGGAGCGGGGCCTGCCCGCTACCTGCCGCGCCGCCCCACCCCCACCCCCATCCCCGCCAGGGTTGGGGGGTGCCCCACGGAACGAAGCGGGGGGCGGGGTGGGCAGGGGCCCAAGAGCACACCGTCCGGGCCAGGCTGGTCTCCTCCACCCGCAGCTTACCCTCCCGCGGCCTCCCCAGGGCCCCTACGGCCCGGGAAGGAGGCGGGGTCCTTGTGTGGCCGACTGGATGTCTGAGGCCCAGACAAAGGGACTGCCCTGGTCCCACAGGGGTGGGGGCGAGGCGACTAGTGAAAGGCACGATCCTGTCTTTTGCAGGAGAGAAGCGAGGCCAGGGCCCCCTTTGTACTTGCCCCGACCTCACCCCCACCCCCGTGTGAGGACGGGGACTGTGCCCCAGGCCCTCTAAGCGGAATTTGATGTACAAGAGCACTCAAGTACACAAGTCTGCGCTCCGGAATGTCTTATCTAGGAGTCAACCCAGATGGATCTGTCTCCAAGCAGCTCTTTACGCAAGATCGTCCAGTCCACATCAAAGGAAGGGAGAGGCGCCGATAGAGGTTAGAGGGAGACCAAAGCCTTCTCAAGCCATCCGTGGCTCCACCTCTGCACGTACCCATGCCCAGAGGATGCCCTCCCTCGTGGGCGCTCACAATCCCGCACACACACAGGTAGCCCCGCCCGCGCATGCGCCTGTGTGTTGTCCCCACAGACCCGTGTTCCCATCTGATTTCACACATGCACGCGTACGTTCGGGCTCCCCAGGAGCCACCCAGGTTCTGAAAGTCAAGGAGGGCTGGAGAATGAACCCTAGAATGATCCTTTGGGATTATCCCTCCTATTCACTCCCCGGACCCTCACTTTGTCCTCCATGCAAGGCAATCCTGGGGCAGATGGGGGAGGAGAATTGGGCCAGGCTAGTTGGAGATCAAAAGCACTTTGGGAGGAAATGTCCCCTGGATGGGAGCGGCTGCCCTCCCCCACCACACCAGCCCAGTGCAGAGGGACCTCCCATCCCCCATCAAAGCAGGCCAGAGGACCACCCAGGATAGGTGTGAAAGCCACAGAAGAACAGGGAGCTAAGAGACGAGGCCCCCTTCCAGTTGTAGGGGAGGGGAGGGAGTGGCTGCCTCACTTTTCTAATCATTACAGTGGGGTGAGGGCTGTTCCCTGTGATTGGGGCCCCTCCACTTCTGCCCTTCTGCTTTGGAGCTGATCAGCAGACCCAGGGAGTGCGGCCCTTGTGCCCACATACACACACACACACACACACACACACTCCCCCCACCCTTGCAACCTGGCCTAGAGCCCCCATTCCTGGAGGAGGAACCCTGGGAGCAGCAGACAGAAGCTCTGAGGCAAGGCGCCAAACAGCCTGGTATAGTCTCCCCTTTGTCAGCTAGAGAGGAGTGAGACCAGGCCCCTGCCCTGCGGGTGTTTAGACCATGAATAACAGCACGTACACACATGCAGGCGCGGGGCTGCAACCCAGGTGCTGAGGGCTCAGGACCAGTGTTCAGAGAGGGAGGGAAGACCGCCCCCCACCCAAACAGGCACAGGGCTGGGTACACAGGTACCCTCAATACTATCTGGTGACTGAATGAAAGAACAAATGAGTGGGTGAATTCAGTGGATAAATGAATGAATGTCCGAGGCCATTAATTTATTTGGGTGGAAAACCCTCGGCATGCCCAGGCTGGGACTTTTTGTGTTTCGTCACTGGTCTTGCCCTAGTATGTGTCATCACCCCAGCAGGCTACAGCTCCCCCGGGGGCCAGAAAACCCTTTGTTTGAGCCCCAGCCTAAGGCCAGACATTCATAAGGTGGCCAAGCAGTGCTCACCGCCAATCAAGAGTGGGTGTTGATGTGTCCACCTCCCCACCAGACTGAGAACTCTTCACAGGAGTCTTCAGTATCCGGCTCAAGTTCCTTCCCATCCTCCACCCCAGTGTCCCCTACAGTGAAGGGCCAACTGTGCCAAAAGAGAAGGACCTGGAATGAAGGCAGGCCTGGCCACTTCCTGGCTGGGTGGCCTTAGGTAGTCATTTCTCTCTGCGAGCCTTAATTTCCCTGTCTGAAGAATGGAGACAAGATGCCTTCTTTGGAAAATAAAAAAAGGCCTTCTTTGCTTTGCTTTACAGGATGCGGGGTCACCTGCAGCACCACCCCTCTCTGAGTGCCCTCACTCAGCGCCTGCACTAGCAGTTCCCCGAAGACAGGAATTGGGGCTCCCTCTGTCTCTCTGGGCCCTCTATTGCCCAGCAATGCCCAACACATGGTGAAGCACGTGACAGTGAGTGGAAGAAAAGGCTCCTTGAATGGTAAGTGATGAATGAAAGCATTTTGTTAACCAGACAGGGCTGTGCGAATTTGAGGGCTTTGGTCATTATGACAGTAATTTAAATCATAGAGGTTCAGGACATGAACATATCTTACAGGTTAACTGAATCCTCCCGTTAGACAGATGAGGAAACCGAGGTCCAGAAAAGACTGCCAGGTCATTCTCCTCAGACCACGCCCCCTCCCCTGCTGGGCTCAAGCCAGCACAGACACAGGGAAGCCCAGAAGGAAGGGCCCAGTCTTCCTTCCTCCAGTGACTGCCTTCTTCCAGACACCTGAGAGTCATGAGTGTATCTGGGGTTCTTGAGGGCTGAAGACGAGGTCCTGCTGTAAAGAAGCTGTGAAGTCTGAGTTTGCACTTCAGTGGAAGGCAGCGGCAGTGACAGCAGCGTGTGGAGGGGAAAACTGGAGCCTTAGCTCGGAAGTTCCCAGTGGAGCCCGGGGCAGTGGAATCAGCATGGACTCCAGAGCCAGGCCAGCCTGGTTTTGACTCCTGACTCTGACGCTCAGCTGGGGGGTGACTTGGCAAGTTACTTCATCCATGAGCCTCAGTTCCCCTCAGCTGTCATATAGGAATACTAATATCTACCTGACAATATAGTTGAGATGATTCAATAAGAACATAAGCAAAAGTGTCTGTTATGGACTGAATGTGTCTCCCTAGAATTCCTATGTTGATACCCTAACCCCTAGTGGGGCTGTATTTGGAGATGGGACTCTAAGGAAGTATAATAATTAAGGTTAAATGAGATCATAAGGTGGCCCTGATCTGATAAGGATTAGTGTCCTTAAAAGAAAAGACATTAGGGAATTCCCTGGCAGTCCTGTTGTTAGGACTACGTGCTCTCACTGCCGAGGGCCCCGGTTCAATCTCTGGTCAGGGAACTAAGATCCCACAAGCCGTGCCCATGCGGCCAAAAGAAAAGACACTAAAGAGCCTCCCCGCCACCCCCCGCCCCAAGTACAAACAGAAGAAAGACTATGTGGCGGGTGACACGGCAACAAGGCCGCTGTCTACAACTCAGGGAGAGAGCTCTCACCAGAAACCAACTACACTGGCACTCTGACCTCAGAGTTGCAGCCTTCAGAACAGTGAGAAAATTAATTTCTGTGGTTTAAGCCAAAGAGTCTGCGGTATTTTGTTATGGCAGCCCAATCTACTACAATGACTAAATAAGTAGGAGGCTATAATTGTTCTCCCTCTTGACGTCTCCAGTTTCCCCTCTACTCTCAGGATGGAATAAGGAAAGAACCTGCTGCACTTTCCCCCACAGTTCAGAGGCCACTGGAAGGAACGTAGTGCTGTCGGGTGGTGAAATTGGTACCCCAAAGATATCCACATCAAATCCCTGGAACCTGTGAGTGTTCTCTCATAGGGCAAAAGATGTGATTAAGTTAAGGATCTTGGGAAGAGGAGCTTATCCTGAATTGTCCAGGTGGGCCCTCAATGTCATCCCAACTGTTCTTATAAGGGAGAGGCAGAGGGACAGAGAGAGGAGAAGACATACATACACAGAGAAGGAAGCATGAGGACAGTGGGAGATTGGAGCCATGTGGTCACAAGTCAAGGAACGCCTGCGACCACCAGAGTCTGGAAGAGGCCAGGAGCAGATTCTTCCCCAGCGTCTCGGGAGGTAGTGGGGCCCTGCCAACACCTTGCTTTCAGACTTCTGGTCTCCAAAACCGTGAGAATACATGTCTATTGTTGTAAGCTAACCAGCTTATGATACAGCAGCCACAGGTAACTAAGATAGGGTTATTGGTCCTGCCTCCAACTCAGCCAGCCCCCTGCCTCTGTACCTTTCATCTCCTAGCCACACCTGGACCTGGACCCCCCAGGCACTCACCCACTAAGCCCTAAAGCCCAATCCTAAGTGGGATGGGACATCTGCCACCCAGAGCGTAGACTGAGTCACAGCTGCCACCTGAACCCACTGGACTCAGCACCAGTTCTCTGCGCCATCAGACCCCAGTAGGAGTGGGAGGTGGCGTGCCTCCTGGGGCCAAGTATGGGTTAGTGGGGAAAAAACACTAACTTGGGAAAGTCAGGGGGTCTGTATTTAAATTTTGCCTCTCTATGAACTTGAGCAAGTCACTTGAGCTCTCCGGGCCACAGTTTTCTCATCTGCCGATGCCTGGATTGAAGTGCGTGATTTTCCTGGGCACGTGCAGCTCTGACTGTGAATGAGCAGAGAAAGGGGTGGGAGGGTTTGGGGGAGGAGGAAGATAATCAGTGCCGAGCGTAAACGTGTTCAATTCTATAAGCGGGGTTTGGGTTTCTCTCGTGGATTGGATGAGAAGTAGTGTCACACAGGGAATCAAGGCTTGGAAGGAAGGAGCGCTTGGGGTTAGAGGTCTGCATGAGAGGTGTCCATCAAAGGCCCACCCTGTCACACCCCTTTCCAGGGAGGTTGCTCGGTCTCCAACCCCCGCAGCCCAAGTGGCTACATTCGGACCATGGAACTTTGTCTCCTGTGGACAGAACCAACTGGAAGAAGGGGACACCTGAGGAGAGAGCTGCCCGGCAACCAATGACATGGAGGGAAAAGATGAGATGGGCCACCACATTGTCGTACTTGGGAACTTGAACTGGGAAACATGGGAAAACGTGATAGGAAAATGGAGACAAAGAAGTCACACTATAGAGAAGTGCAGAGATCCGAGCCTGGTCAAGCCAGTGACTGAAAAGAGAAATTAAACGAAGTGAGTTAGTAGCCAGCAGAATGAGGTGAAGCAAACTGGGGTGGTAGTCAAGTCAAGTTAATGTTAAGTCCCATTAACACACTGGGATGTGTTAATGTTGAGCTGTGAAAGTAAAAGGCCATGCACTCCTGCAGCTGGCTGTCCTAAAGGGTTCTAGCACTGGAGGAGAAAGGCCTCAGACTTAGAATTAGTAAGAACTCTATTTATTCAAAGTGCACTGCAGGGAAGAAGGAAGAAATGCTCACCAACCAGAACTGAGGACTACCACGCTAGTTTCTTTTCTTTTCTTTGTTTTTTTTTTCTTTTGCAGGATCTTAGTTCCACGACTAGGGATTGAACCAGACGGCAGTGAAAACTCGGAGTTCTAACCACTGGACCACCAGGGAATTCCCAACCACGCTAGTTTCTTAACATATCAAATCTACAGACTTCTAAGCTACTAGGACTGAGTTCAGCAAGGTCACAGGATATAACGTCAATACTCTAAGTTCAGTTATATTTCTATCTACTGCCAATAAGCAATTGGAAACTGAAATTTTTAAAACATCTTTTTAAATAGTATCAAAAAACCATCAAAGACTAGTTGACACATTTATCAAGATAGATGCAAGATATGTATATTAGTTATCTATTGCTACATAACAAATTATCCCAAACTTAGTGGTTTAAAACAACAGACATTTCCTATCTCAGTGTCCAGGGATCAGGAATTTAGGAGCAGCTTAGCTGCTAGATGGTCTGGCTCAGGGTCTCTCATGAGGTTGCAACCCAGATGTTGGCCAGAGCTGCAGTCATCTGAAGGCTTGACGTGGCTTTTAGCAGGAGGCCTCAGTTTTGCATCACATGAAATGCTCCATAGGACTGCTCACAACATGACAGCTGACTTCTCCCAGAATGAATGATCCAGGAGAGAAAGGGCAACCCAGTTAGAAAGCCACAGTGCTTTTCATGACCTAGTCACTGAAGTCCCACACTGTCCCTTCTGCTTTATTCTGTTAGAGCAAGTCAAATCACTAAGTCCAGCCCATACTCCAAGAGAGGGAAATTCATCTCCACCTCTGGAAAGGAGGTGTATCAAATAATCTGTGGACTTACTTTTAAAATCACCATAACCAGTACACTGGAAACAATAAAACATTGCTGAGAGAAATTTTTAAATGGAAAGATAAGGCATGCTGGGCTTCCCTGGTGGCACAATGGTTAAGAATCCGTCTGCCAATTCAGGGGACACGGGTTCGAGCCCCGGCCCAGGAAGATCCCACATGCCGCAGAGCAACTAAGCCCATGCGCCACAACTACTGAGCCTGCGCTCTAGAGCTCACGAGCCACAACTACCGAGCCCACGTGCTGCAACTACTGAAGCCCGCGTGCCTAGAGCCCATGCTCTGCAACAAGAGAAGCCACCGCAGTGAGAAGCCCATGCACCACAACGAAGAGTAGCCCCCACTCGCTGCAACTAGAGAAAGCGCACGCGCAGCAATGAAGAACCAACGCAGCCAAAAATAAAATACATAAAAAATAAATAAATTAAAAAACAAAAACTGATGATAAATAAAAAAGAAAGATAAGGCATGTTCATGGATGGGATGACTCAATATTGTTGAGAAATCACTTCTCAGATTGATCTATAGATTCACTACAATCTCAATAAAACACCAGCAGAATACTTTTACAGAGATTAACAAGCTAATTGCCAAATTTATACGAAAATGGGAAGGTCCTAACATAACCAAAACAATTTTGTAAAGGAAGAACAAAGTTTGAGGATTACGCTACCTGATTTCAAGACAATATAAAGCCACAGTAATCACTTTGATGTAGGGATGGATATTGATGTGATGTAGGGATAGATATATAAATCAACGGACTAAAACAGAGTCCAGAAACAAACCCACACATACGTAGTCAATTCATTTTTTATAAAGGGACCAAGAGAATTCAATGGGGAAAGGATAGTCTTTTCAACAAATGGGCTGAAACAATTAGGTATCCATATTCAACAAAACAAATCTCAACCATCACATCAAATACAAAAATTAACTCAAAATATGTCCAAAAAATCATAGGAGTTAACACTATAAAGTTTCTAGAAGAAATGTAGGAGAAAATTAGTTTTATCTTAGTTTAGGCCACTGTTTCTTAACTTGGGGCAATTTTCCCCAGGGAACATTTGGCAATGTCTGGAGACACTTTCAATTGTCACAGCTGGAGGGGTGATGCCACTGAGTTAGTGGGAAAAGGCCAGGAATGCTGCTAAACATTCTACAATACACAGGACAGCCTCCTACAACAAAACATTTTCTAGCGTAAAATAACAACAGTACCGAAACTGAGAAACCCTGGGCTAAGCAAAGATTTCTTAGATAAGGCACAAAAGTCAGAAACCATAGAATTTGAAAAATGCAAAGATTAAACTTTACCAAAAAAAAATAATTTCTGCTCTTTGAAAGACACCATTAAAAAAGCAAAAGGCAAGTCACAGATGGGTGAAAGCATTTGCAAAACATATTTCTGATAAAGGACTTTTATCCAGAATATATAAAGAACTCTTACAACTCAAAGTAAGAAGATGACCAGTTTTTTTAATGGGAGAAGATTTGAACAGATACTTCACCAAAGAAGATATATGAATGGCCAGTAAGCACACAGAAAGATACAAGTCATTAGAGAAATGCAGACTTAGATCACAATGAAATGCCATTGCACATCCATTAGAATGACTAAAAAATTTTAAAAACTGACCATACCAGTGTTGGCAAGGATGTGGAGAAACTGGAAGTCTCATAAGCTGCTGGTGGAGATGTAAAATGGCACAACTTTGGAAAACGGTTGCTAGTAAAGATAAATATACACTTACAACCCAGTAATCCCATTCCTAGGTATTTACCCAAGACATACTTACCAAGAGAGGTATTTACCTAAAGACTTACAAGTGAATGTTCATAGCACCTTTATTCATAATAGCCAAAAACTGAAAGTAACCTAAATGCCAATTAAGAGGTAAATGGGTTAACAATCTGTGGTACATCCATACAATGGAATTTACTCAGCAATGAAAAGAAACAAACTGCTCAAGAATATGGATGAATCTCAAAATCATTATGCGGGGTGAAGGAAGCCAGACACAGAAGAATGCATATGGTATGATTCCATTTATAAGAAATTCCAGGAAATTCAAAATTACAGTGATAGATTAGTAGTTGCCAGGGGCTGGGAGGAGAAAGAGGGGACTGACTTCAAAGGGGCACAGGAATATTTTAGGGTGACAGAAATGTTCTATATCTCAATTGCGGAAGGGGTTACACAACTACATACATTTGTCAAGACTCATGATATTTTATACTTGAAACTGAGGAATTTTTATTTCTATAAGTTGTACCTAAACAAAGACTATTTTTTAAAAACTACAGGCTTCTTTTTATACCACCTCCAAGATTCACCTTGGGGTCAGCAGTGGAGGAGGAGCCTTATAACACCAAGGTAGGAAAAATGACAACTTGGGGAATTTAACCAAGAAGAGGAAAGTGCACTTAGCACTCTAATTATCAAAAATTTTAAATCTGAAAGGAGTTCTAATATACTGTACATTTGAAAGAGTTTACTGTTTTTTTCCAGTAAAATATATATGGGTTATAGTATTTGCCCAGTGAAGATTACCTATCAAAGATCTATAAAGGGGGTCACATAGCTTGTCCAGGGAATAAGTCATTTAAGAATCTCTTCATTCATTGAGATTTCTGACGTTTAGCACCTGACATGGAGTTCTGCTGATGAGACGGGGGCTGCATTCCTCATTTTTAGGGGCCAACCTCCACGTAGACCTCCTGAAGCCCATGCTATAGAGTCTTTGTAATAGTCAGGGGATTTCACTTACTGCACCTTACATACTCTTATACAAATGCCCCCTTTGTCCTTTGTTTCTTGACACTAAAGCTTTTCACTAGAAAAGGGCCAGAGTTCTAGTTTATGACTGAGGATTAGGTTAAGGTTAAATTGAGGATTATGCTCATGGGAAACCTAGTAGATATTGCTCCTAAAACTGTGTCTAACACACAGTGTCAGTATAAATCCGTCACATAAATAAATGAATGAAAACTGGTTTAAACAAAAGGAATCTGTTAGTTGGCTTCAGGTGGCTCAAATAATATCATCAAGAATGAGGAAGGGGTCTCTCCCTCTCTCTGCTCTGACTTCTGCAGTGTCAGTCAAAGCCTTCCTACCACCCACCATCATTCTACTAAAAGCCCCCTTGTCCCTCCCTGTACTGTTCTATAAAAGGGAGTCTCCCTGGTAGCACTTTCTCAAGAATCAGAAAAAGTCTCCTTGTTTTTCATTGTCTCTGACTTGGTTCGGGGCCAACCCTGGACAATTGCTGTGGATATACGGATTGGCTAAAACCAATCAGAACCTATTATCCTTGGTGCTGGGGAGTGAACTGCTTCCTAGAGACATAGGGAGAATGGGTGCTTGGTGGTCAAAAATGATAAATGTCACAAGGAATTTCAGGGTCTGGACTGGAGTTCCAGGAAGGCTCCGGCTTACGCTAAAGCAGTGAAAAGGTTGTGTTTTTTTAGATCAAGATAAGTTGGAAAAAAACATGTTACACTTTGCACCCTGCAGCCTACTCTTCAGACTTTGCCTAAAAACAAAACATCACCTAAGAGCTGTTCTTAGTGGTGTTTCTTATGTAGAAGAATATAAGACCACATGTAAAGATTTAAGGTTTGGATCGGGGAAAGGGAAAACAAATTTTTATGTACATTATTGAATTATGGTGGTAATAATACTTTTTCATAAGGATAAAAAACATGGAAAAATAAAAATCATTAGATGTGTGACGATAGTCAATAATGTACAGGGGTTGATTGAAGGCAATTTAAATTTTTTAATTTTGTCTTCCACAAATATCACAATGTTTGTATAATCATAAGAACCAATCAGAACAGAGCTTGAATTAGATTAGGGGTAAATGCTGGGGCGAGGACTCAGTCAGATGACATTTCCTTGGAGAAGTAATTTAACTGCTCTGAGCTTCAGTTTCCTCATATGTAAAACAGAGTTAATAACATAGCATCACCTCACAAGACTATTGTGAGGGTAAAATTTAAAATTCCATATAGTGTCTAGCACACAGTACCTTGTGCATAATAACCCACTCAATGCACACTGGCAGTCAGGATGAAGATACAGGGGGAGGGATGCTGTGTAAAGACCAGACTGGCCGTGACTGCTCAGACCTGGCATCAGATTTTTTAAACAGTTTCATTGAGGTATAATTAACATTCAATAAAGAGCACATGTTTAGATTATACAATCTGACAAGTTTTATCACACGTATACACACTTTAAACCATTGCCGCCGGCCACCAAGATAACAAACATATCTGTCACCCCCAAAAGTGCCCTCTCATCCCTCTACCACCCTCCATCCCAGGGAACCCTTCATCTGCTTTCTGTCACTGGAGATTAGTTTGCATTTCCTAGAATTTCATATGAATGGAGTCACACACATTAGGTACTCTCTCTTTTTTGCTTGTTTTTTTGGTCTGACTTCTTTCATTCACCTTATTTTGAGATCTATCTATGTTGTTGCATATATGAACAGTTCCTTCTTTTTCACTGCTGAGAAGTACCCCGTTATATAGATATATCACAATGTGTTTATCCAGTCACCTGTTGGTGGACATACGGATCGTTTCCAAGTTTGGGTTATTACAAATAGAGCTTTTATTTACCAGTCTTTGGGTGGACATTTGCTTTCATATGTCTTGGGGAAATACCGACGAGTGGGATTGCTGAGGTGTAATGTTAGTGTATATCTTCACAAGAAACTTCCTGGCAGTAAATGTGGTGTTCCAAGTGTGGAGTTCCCTTGGAGAGGGTTGGGAGGCTGGGGGTCAGAGTCAGGGGTCTCTCACACCCCCTCCCCACCTCCTCAAGCTCTCTGTTCAAATCTGGTATTCCAATAGGGCCCCTCCCTGCATAATGACACCCTGTCCCCATATGTGGGTGGGCATCAGAATCCCCTGGGGAGCTTTAAACATGGTCCCACCTGAAACCTACTACTGAAAATATTGCGTGGTGAGGCCAGGTATCTGTGTTTTTTTTAAATGTCTCAGGTGATTCTGCCACGTAAACCGGCAAAGGAGCTCCCCACCTACTGGAATGAGTTTAAACCCCCAGGCAAAGCATTCTGCACCCCCAAAGCCTCATGCCTTGCCCCTCACCCCAGACATGCAGCCTAATGAAAAGGCTCCACGTTCCCAGACATGCTCAGGCTCTCTCACCACCAAGCTTTCACTCATCTCTCTACCTTCCCCCTTCTCTACCCAGGGAACTTCTACAAGTCCTTTGAGACCCAGAAAAGGCCACTCCCCACTACCCCAAGCCTTCCACACCCATCCCCCAGCCAGGCAGAAATTTTGTCTTCCTCCTGAGTTTCACAGCACCACCCCCACCTATATCATAGCATCTGTCACTCACTCTGCCCTGAAATTACTGTCAGCCCTCCTGTCCCCGGACTCTGCATCCACAGCTCAACCTACAACGGATCAAAAATATTAGAACATAAAAATTCCAGAAAACTCCAAAAGGCAAAACTTGAATTTGTCATATGCTGGCAACTATTTACATAGCATTTACATTGTATTAGGTATTATAAATAACCTAGAGATGATTTAAAGTATACGGGAGGATTGCGAATAGGTTATGTGCAAATACTGTGCCATTTTGTATAAGGGATTTGAGCATCCTCTGATTTTGGTATCCGCAGGGGTCCTGGAACCAATCTCCTGCGGATACCAAGGGAAGACTGTATCTAATAATACCTCTGCCAGACAGTTTGCATCAGCAGCCTTGTTTAAGCTTTCTAAGAAACCTTTGAGGTAGGTCATGGTGACGATGATGCAAAGACTGATTAGGTGAAAAGCCTGCTACAGTCCTTCTGCATGTGCTGCTAGACCCTTAAATCCTCACAACAGACAGATGAGGTAGGTACTGTTATTATCAGGCCCATGTTACAAATGAGGAAACTGAGGCCCAGAGAGGTAAGTGGTAGAGCCAGGATCTAACTCAAGAAATGCTCCAGGGCTTCCCTGGTGGCGCAGTGGTTGAGAATCTGCCTGCTAAGGCAGGGGACACGGGTTCGAGCCCTGGTCTGGGAAGATCCCACATGCCGCGGAGCAACTAGGCCCGTGAGCCACAATTACTGAGCCTGCGCGTCTGGAGCCTGTGCTCTGCAACAAGAGAGGCCGCGATAGTGAGAGGCCCACGCACCGCGATGAAGAGTGGTCCCCGCTTGCCGCAACTGGAGAAAGCCCTCGCACAGAAACGAAGACCCAACACAGCCATAATTAATTAATTAATTAATTAATTAATTAATTAATTTAAAAAAAAGAAAAGAAATACCTGGAAACATTTAAAAAAAAAAAAAAAAAAAGAAATGCTCCAGCCCTTTTACAGATAAGGACACTGACACTCAGGGAAATAATTTGCCCAAATTCAACATTTTCTTAAGTAGCACAGTCATAATTTGCACCCAGGAGCCGCTGATCCCACAAGGCCCCTGTTTAAAACTTCTACTTAGTAATCCACAGGCCTAGCCCTTCTTTCTTCCTGGTCCTGGGACAAGGATTGTTTCCAGTTTGGGACTATTACAAATAGGGTTGTTATGAATATTCATGCACAAGTTTTTATAAAGCTTTCATTTCTCTTGGGTAAATAATTGGAAGAGGAATGGCTGAATCATATGGTAGGTATACATTTAATTTTTTAAGAAACTGTTTTTCCAAAGTGGTCAAACCATTCCACACTCCCACCAACAACATCTGAGAGTTCCAGTTGCTCCACATCTTCACCAACACCTGGTATGGTCAGTCTTTTCGATTCTAGCCATTCTAAAAGCTCTGTAGTGGTATCATATTGTACTTTAATTTGCATTTTCCTAATGACCGTGATATTGAGTTTCTTTCCACGTATTTACTAGCAACCATATATTTTCTTTGGTGAAGTGTCTGTTCAAATCTTTGCCCGTATTTTAGTTTTTGTTTTCTTAGTGCTGATTTGTGAGAGTTCTCTATGTATTCTGCAAACAAGTCTTTTGCCAGATATGTAGTCTTTGTTCTCCCAGTTTGCAGCTTACCTTTCATTTTCTTAACAATGTCTTTCAAGTGGTAAGTTTTAATTTTGATAAAGTCAAATTTATCAATTTTTTATGGATGGTGCTAATTTATCTCAGCGATAGTTTATCATTTTTACTGTATAGATCTTACATATATTTTGTCAGAGTTCTCCCTAAATATTTCATATTTTTGATGCCACTGAAATATTTTAAATTTCAATTTCAGACTGTTCATTGCTAATGTGTAGAAATATAATTGTTTCATATATTGATCTTATAGCCTACATTCTTGCTAAACTCACTTATTAGTTCTAGTGCCTTTTTTTGTAGATTCCATAGGATTTTCTACAAACGTAATCATATTGTCTGTAAAGATAGTTTCACTTCTTCCTTTCCAATCTTAGTTGCCTTTTTTTTTTTAATATTACTGTATAGCTATTTGGCTGTTCAAAGTTGTCCCACAGTTCACTAAAATCTTGGGGATTTTTTTAAAGTATTTTTTCTCTCTGTGTCTCATTTTGCATAGTTTCTATAACTATGTCTTTGAGTTTACCGATCTTTTCTTCTGCAACGACTGATCTGCCATTATTTCCATCCACTGTATTATGTATCTCAGACATTGTAGTTTCCATCTCTAGAAGTTTTATTTGGATCTTTTTTAAAATTAAAAAAAAGTTTTTAATTTAAAATTAGAAGTGCCACTTTTTTGTTTTTGTTTTTAAGTTGATTTATGTCTCTACATAGGCAACCTTTCTTCTGGTTAAACATATGAAATGGGCAGCTTCCCTGGTGGCGCAGTGGTTAAGAATCCGCCTGTCAATGCAGGGGACACGGGTTCGAGCCCTGGTCCGGGAAGATCCCACATGCCGCGGAGCAACTAAGCCCATACGCCACAACTACTGAGCCTGCGCGCCTAGAGCCGGTGCTCTGCAACAAGAGAAGTCACAGCAATGAGAAGGAGCCCGCGCACCACAGCGAAGAGTAGCCCCTGCTCTCCGCAACTAGAGAAAGCCCACGCAGCAACGAAGACCCAACGCAGCCAAAAATAAATAAATAAATAAATTTATTTAAAAAAAAAACATGAAATACATCTGTAATAACTATTTTAATGTTATTATCTATTAATTCTACCATCAGTGTTGCTTCTGGGTCAATATCAATTGATTGATTATCTGTTCAGTATGGGTGGTGTTTTCCTGCTTCTTTGCATGCCTAGTAATTATTGATTGGATGCCAGAATCTTACCTTTTTGGGTTCTGTATAGTTTTGTATTTCTATAAATAATCTTGAGTTTTGTTCTTGGAAGTAATTAAGTTACTTGGAAACAATTTCATCTTTTTGATAGGTGGGACCAGAAATGTGTTTCATTAGGGTTGCTCCCCAGTACTCAGCCAAGACCCTTCTTAGTACTCTAATTGATGCCCCTTGAATTATGAGACTTTCCACTCTGGCTATCAGGCTATGAGGAACAGGATCTATTTCTCAGGCTTGTGTGAGCCCTGAGCACTATTCCCTCTTATCCTTTTGGGTGGGTCTCTCTGCAGCCTCAGATAATTTCTAGTTGATTAATACTCCGCTAAAGGGTGGAGGGGTACCCGCTGCAGATCTCCAGGGCCCTCACTCTTGCAGGCTCTCTCCCTACAAACTCTAGCCTCTCTGGCATCCCCCAGGTTCCCAGTTATGTCTCCTTAATTCAGGAGACTGTCAGGCTCTGCCTGAATTCCCCTACCCCTGTGCCATGGCCTGGCAACTTTCTCCAAGCAGTATGATCACTGTTTGTCATTGCCTGATGTGCATTGTCTTGAGTGCCATTTTGTGCGTATGTGTGTGTGTGGGGGGGCTTTTGTTGTTGTTATTTCAGATGGGAAGGTAAATCTAGTCTCTGTTACTCCATCTTAATCAGAAGCAGAAATTCCTGTCATCAGAGTTGGTACTGGAATTGGTCAGGGTTGGCTCTGAGCTGGATCTAGGAGGTTTTTCCTCTCTTACACCAGGTGGCACAGCTGGCCCCAGGGAAGGGCTGATCCTACTGTGCTCTCAAGCTCTCAGGCACTGGGTGCCCACCAGAGCAGTAGCCAGGAAGAGGAGGTAACCAGTATGCCCCATGGGAAGTCGAGCTGGAGTATTTCATTATAACTTTGTCAACAAAATGATTCCGCACTGAGGTTCCAATGCCTTCCCCTCCTTCTGCCATCCCAGCTGGAGTCTCTGACAACTCTGACCTCTTCTCTGGTTACTGGCCAGGGCTGGAAGGGGTTGGCACCTGCAGCCTCCCAGCTGGCAACATTAATTACTACCTAGCAACAACAGTAAGAATTTCCTTCTTTAAAGCAACTGCCATTTTCCTGACCCTGGGCTACTTAGTAAGAACCTGAGGCTGGAGGATATAAAGTGACTCCCCTAAGGTCACATAGCTGGAAGGGGCAGAATCACGGTTTAGCACTTACCTCCAGAGACCTGGTGCCTTGCTTTCCAGGAAAGAGCCTCCGTATTGGCCTGGGCTCCTGTGTCTAGTTCTGACTTGTGTCTGCCTCTGGGCCTGAAGCCCAATCTGGAACCTGCTTAGTTATGGGAGGTGACATGGGGGGAGATGGGTGGGACACACACTGGCTTTGTAATCAAACAGACCCAAGTTCAAATCCTACTTTCTAATGGTGTGAACTTGAGGAAGTCACGTACTCTTGCTAAGCCACAGGAATCGCCACTACAAAATCAAATAATGGTATTACTTCACAGTATTGAGGTGAGGATTAAATGAGATATTTCTGAAAAGTACTTACTGGAGTTCCCTGGTGGTCTAGTGGTTAGGATTCGGTGCTTTCACTGCTGTGGCCCGGGTTCAAACCCTGGTCAGGGAACTGAGACCCCGCAAGCCAGGGGGCATGGCCAAAAAAAAAGTTTCCAGTCCAGCGTGCAAAGAGCTTGGAAGTCATCGCTCCATACTAAAAACAAGTTAAAAAGCTGGATAAACTTTGAAAAATCAACAACTCTTCTTAGACTTGTCAGAGAAGTGAGGTCACAGGGCAAACCAATACACTGAAAATTGGAGAGACAGACAGGTGAATGCAGAGATTCACAATCTGCCACAGTAGAAACCCATGTGTAGACACTTCCACAAAACTAGCACTGGATGGGAAAAGCTAAGCTGTCATTGAAGAACTGCTGAAGACTCCGTGCAGACATGGAGCGTTTAAAAGCCCAGGGGGGGGGGCCGAAACACAGGGGGACCCCACGTGTTTGTGAATTTTACCTCCGGAGCTCTGCCCCTCCTGCTTCTGGCAAGGGCAAGGGAAAATGAACATCCTGCTCTCCTTAACAAGACCTGCCCTCAGGAGAAACTGTTTTACCAGTGCCTAACCTATTGGAGTTTTATCAGAGCCTAACCTGCATGGAAGGGCAATACCCAACTCCAGGCCCCTCCAGCCATCCTATCCTGTCCCACCTAAGGGCAGAAAACTGAGAAGCACTTATGAAGTTCACAGTCTAGGGGTGCAGGTTCTCTAAAAGACAGAGACCTAGCCATAGGGCTACAGAATGCCTCTCATCCCCCATACCTTTACCACCATATCACTAAAGGTCTATTTACTGGAGTGCCCTCTACCCAGTACATCATATCCGGCTTTCAACAAATAATTACGAGGCATACTAAAGGGCAAACACAGTTTGAAGAGCAAGCATCAAAACCAGACTCAGACATGGCAGGGATGTTGGAATTATCAAACTGGAAATTTAAAACAACTATGGTCAATAGGTTAAGAGCTCTAATGGAAAAAGTAGACAGCATACAAGAACAGATGGGCAGGGAATTCCATGGTGGTCCAGTGGTTAGGACTCCGCGCTCTCACTGCCCAGGGCCTGGGTTCAACCCCTGGTTGGGGAACTAAGCTCCCACAGCATGGCCAAAAAAAAAAAAAAAACAACCAGATGGGCAATGTACACAGAGTTGGAATTCCTAAGAACAAAAAGCAATGCTAGAAATCAAAAACACTGTAACAAAAATGAAGAATGCCTTTGATGGGCTCATTAGTAGACCGGGCACAGCTGAGGAAAGAATCTCTGAGCTTGAGGATATTTCAATAGAAACTTTCAAAACTGAAAAGACTGGGGAAAAAATGGGACAGAATAGCCAAGAACTATGAGACAACTACAAAAGGTGTAACATACATGTACTGGGAATACCTGAAGGAGAAGAAGGGAAAGAAGCAGAAGCTATATGTGAAGGAATAATGACTGAGAATTTTCCCAAATTAAGGTCAGACACGAAACCACAGATCCAGGAAGCTCAGAGGACACCAAGCAGAATAACACCCCCCCACCCAAAAAACAACAACCCTGCACGGATTATGTTCAAACCACAGAAAATCAAAGATAAAGAAAAAACCTTGAAAGAAGCCAGAGGAAAACAACACCTCATCTGTAGGGGAGCAAAGATAAGAATTACATCCAAATTCTCCCAGAAACCAGGCAAGCAAGAAGAGAATGAGGTGAAACTGAGTGCTGAGAGAAAAAAAAACACAAACTAGAATCTGTATCCTGTGAAATTTCCTTCAAAGTGAAGGAGAAATAACGACTTTCTTAGACAAACAAAAATTGAGAGACTTTGTTACCAGTAGACCTGCCTTGCAAGAAATATTAGAAGAACTTCAGAGAAATGGAAAATGACGATAGGTCAGAAATTTGGGTCTGCATTACAAAAGGAAGAGTATCAGAGAAGGAATAAGTGATGGTAAAATAATAATAAATTTAATGTTTTTAAATTGATCTTAACAGATAACAGTTTCAAAATAATAGCAGCAACAATGTGTCTGATGATGATAACGTGTATATGAAATGAATGATGGCAATGATGCAAGGGATGGGAAGGAAGAATTAGGAATATTTGTTATTATAAGGTACTTGCACTACTGTAAAGCAGAATAATATTATTTGAAAGTAGACCTGGATTAGTTGTAAATGTACATTGCAAACTCTAGGGCAACCACTAAGAATATTTTTAAAAATTATAATTGATATGCTAAGAAAGTAGAAAAAAATGGAATCATATAAAATGTTCATCTGAAACAATAAAAGGCAGAAAAAGAGTGGAAGACAAAAATAGGAACAAAGAACAGGGCAATGAATAAAAAACAGTAACAAATATGGTAGATATTAATCCAACTATATCAGTAGTCACTTTAACATCAATGGTCTAAATATACCAATTAAGAGACAGAGATTGTGAGAGTAGATCAAAAAACAAGACCCAACTACATGTTGCCTTCAAGAAACCCACTTTAAATATAAAGATACACATAGATTAAAAGTAAATGGGGGCTTCCCTGGTGGCGCAGTGGTTGAGAGTCTGCCTGCCAATGCAGGGCACACGGGTTCGAGCCCTGGTCTGAGGAGGATCCCGCATGCCGCGGAGCAACTGGGCCCGTGAGCCACAATTGCTGAGCCTGCGCGTCTGGAGCCTGTGCTCCGCAACAAGAGAGGCCGCGATGGTGAGAGGCCCGTGCACCGCGATGAAGAGTGGCCCCCACTTGCCACAACTAGAGAAAGCCCTCGCACAGAAACTAAGACCCAACACAGCCAAAAATATAAATAAATAAATAAGTAAATAAATAATTCCTATTAAAAAAAAAAAGTAAATGGATATGCTTCCCTGGTGGCGCAGTGGTTAAGAATCCACCTGTCAATGCAGGGGACACAGGTTCGAGCCCTGGTCCGGGAAGATCCCACATGCCACAGAGCAACTAAGCCCATGTGCCACAACTGCTGAGCCTGTGCTCTAGAGCCCATGAGCTACAACTACTGAAGCCTGTGTGCCTAGAGCCTGTGCTCCGCAACGAGAGGCCACAGCAATGAGAAGCCCGCGCACTGCAACGAAGAGTAGCCCCCGCTCGCCACAACTAGAGAAAGCCCGTGTGCAGCAACGAAAACCCAACGCAGCCAAAAATGAAAAATAAATAAATTTTTTAAAAAAAGTAAATGGATAGAGGAAGATATTCCATGCTCACCCTAATCAAAAGTAAGCTCGAGCAGCTATATTGATTTCAGACAGAGCTAACTTTAGAGCAAGGAAAGTTATCAGGGATAAAGAGGGGCATTACATTGTGACAAAGGAGTCAACTCTCCAAGAAAACATAATAATCTTTAATGTGTATGCACCTAACAACAGAGCATCAAAATACATGAGGCAAAAACTGATAGCACTGCAAAGAGGAATAAATGAATCCACTATTACAGCTGGAGATTTAACATCCCTCCATCAGAAATGGATGGATCCAGCAGGCAGAGAACCAGTAAGGACACAGTTGAACTCAATAGCACCATCAATCAGCCGGATATAATTGACATCTATCAACTACTTCATCCAACAAGAGAAGAATACACAGAATACACATTCTTCCCAAACTTACATGGAAAATTCACCAAGATAGACCACATCCTACCCCATAAAACATACCTTCACAAATTTAAAACAATAGAAGTCATACAAGATCTGCTCTCAGACCACAATGGGATTAAACTAGCAATCAGTAACAGAAAGCTGGGAGGGAAGTCCCAAATTACTTGGGGATTAAACAACACACTTCTAAATAACACATGGGTCAAACAAGAAATCTTAGGAGAAATTTAAAAATATTTTGAAATAAATGAAAATACAACTTATCAATACACGTGAGCCATCACCATTATCCTCATTCTCTGGCTGCAGCCCTGCCCCAATCATAGCTGAGCTCACCATGATTATCACGCATTGGATCACTCAGGTCCCAGCTCTCGGCTCTAGCTAGTTTACTGCATCTTGGTCTTCCCAATTGTCATTGCTCTAAAAACTCGGCACACCTTGAGCTGGAGTCCACCTGTGTTATCACAGGTACAGAAGGAAGTTAATTAGGGACCTCCTCATTGCAAGCATTTCTACAGGCAGCTGATGTCGTAATCTAACAATGGAATGGGCCACCTGGTTAGAGAGTGCGAGCTGTGTTTCAGTAGAGCCGGCCGGGCAGTCAGAACAGCTGCCAGCCACGCTGTTATAGAGGAGATGCCTGCACCGAATAAGGTGTGGACTCCAGGACCCTCTATGGTTCCTTCCAACTGCAAGATGTGGCGGATTCTAAAATTCTCCATGAGTCTCAGAATTTACAATCCTTAGGTTAGATTATTCCAAGATTCTTCTTCTAAGATTATTTGATTTTAAAGTTCGCTGAGTCTTGGGTTTCATAAGGGGTACTAAACGTGATGAGGTATACAAAAATGATTACCTAACACATGGCCCAGAAGTCCTTTTGGGAAGAGGAGGAACTATCTTTGTGGGGGAAATGATGTGATAAGGGTAGAGACCCCATAGAGCGCCTGGACTCCTGAGGAATGAACTGGAAGGGAGAGGGGGAGTGGGGTGGGGGGGAGATGTAAGGTGGGGAAAGGGAGCACATCACCCATCGTACTCTCTAGATGCCAGTAGGCTGTGCTCCGTAAGATGTGCTCCTTCTCTGGAGCATTCCAAAACCTCTGTAAAGTCTACTCTCAGGAATGCTTGGGAGGAATGATTTTGTTTTTTATATGAAATCCAAATAAAAGTGTGAGTTTTATCACATTCAAGTCAGTGTGGTTCAGGACAAAGCCAGCATGGTTTGCTGGGGGAAGAGAGTACTGGGGTTAGTGTGAACCCCCTGACATTTAGCAGGCTTCTCTGGAGAAAGTGGGGCCTCCCTGTGTGGTGGGGCAGGCATCTAGGGGTCAAACGGCATCTAGGGGACTCCATTCCTATCAAAGTCTATGTGGATGGCTCTCTCTAGAGGCATATAGTGCGCGACCTGAGCAACTGAATGTGACAGCCCTGGCCTGAGGCATTAGAGGAAATTTCACCTCCATCTGAAGGAACAAGGAGACCCACCCAGCTAATATTCAGGCTCCATGTTTTCTTTAGGTTCTATTCTTAAGGCTGTAAGATCCTAGGGTTCTATGGCTCCAAGAATCTAAGAGTATAACACAGTTTTATAATTCTAAGGCAACAACCACTACCACCACAGCCAATGCTACTGTGTTACCACATGCCAGGCACTGTGCCAGGCACTTTACCTGTATTATCTCAGTTAATCCTCAAAATCTATGAGATACACATTATTCTCTCCATTTTGCTGATGTGGAAACTGAGGCACGGAGAGTTAAGTCATCAGTCCCAGATCACAAAGGCAGGACTGAAGCCAGGTATTCTGACCGTGGAGGCTCCTTACCTGTGCCCTCTACTGCTGGCATTCCTTCAAGTATCTTTGTCCCTCACAACCCTTTTGCCTATGAGCTGAGCGTTTTTCCAGCTCAGGCCCCAGAGATCTGGAAAACAGACCTGAGATCTGAGATGGGTTGAGTTGAGCTGGGTTCTGTTGAGTTGTGTTGTTATGTTACAATAGGTTGTGTTGTGTTTAGTGTGTTTGTCTGCCTCCATTATACTTTGCCAGGACAAAGACTGGATCTGATTCAGTCCAGGGACTGGTACACTGTGGGTGCTTAAATAAATGCCTAAAATACAAGTGACTAATTGGCCAAGCGGGCTCTAGGTAGTGAGCTCCTCCGGCCATACACCCTGAGATCATCATCCTGTGATTGTATCCTGATGGGGGGCTGGCGAGGTGGGCACACTCCCAAAGGCACCTGAGCAGGTGAAGCCAAGCCAGAATTCATCCTCAAAGAACCTTGGAACCAGGGGTAGGCCAGATCCGTGAAGACTTCGGGTCCCTAGGCCAGGAGTAGATGGTAACTGGAATCAAGATGAGGAGTCTGAGGGGAGCCTTATGTGAGGGGGCCAGGCATGGGCAGGAAGACAGCCCCAGGTGCCCCCATAGTCCATCTTCACAGGTAGCCAGAGAAGGGAGGTGGTCCAGGAAATAAAGGTGCTGGAGCCAGGCATCCTCTGCTGCTCTGACTTGTAGCTTCTTCTCCCTTCAGGACCAGGGCACCATCTGACACCCAGCCTGGCTCATGGGAACCCTTCTCTAGGGCTGGACCTGGCCCTGACTCCTATGTGTGGACTGGGGTCCTGCTGTGGACCTCTTAAGTCTCTAGACACAACCCAGCTGCATCTGCTGACCTTGAGCCTGCTCAAGCCCAAAGCCCAGGAGCTCTTGGAGTTCCTGCCTGCCTCAGCCTCTCTTTGACCTCGAGCCCTGGCAATGCCCAGCTGCCCTGAGTGGGGCCAGCTCTGCAGCCCATCTGCCCCGTGCCCACCTCAGTTCTTCCACCCAGAGGTGCTCACGCCTGCTGAGCCACCTGCCCTTGCCTGGGCTGCCCCTCCCTGGACTATGTCCGGTCCTCTTCACTGGCTGCCCCGCCCGGCCTCTTCTTCTCCAGCCCATTCACCCAAATCAGCTTCCACACCACGTTCTGAGCTGCACATCTGACCGTGTCCCTCCCCCGCTCACAATCTTCCAATGGCTCCCCATTGCCTATGGCAGAAAGTTCTAGTTCCTTAGCCCAGCTTTCAGGGCCCTTCATGGACTGCCCCTCTGAGCTCTCCAGCCTCCATTTCCTCTGTCCCTTGACCCTTCCCGGTGCCGGAGTCATTGCAAACATCACTCCTCCTTTACGCGTGCCGTTCTCACTGCTTGGCACGCTCTCCTTAAGTTCCTGCTCATTCGTCAAGGATCAGTCTTGCCTTCATTCCTCCCTGGGTTTATAGCAGCCTGCGCACAGCTCCACAGTGGCCATAATCACCTTGTATCAGTATTAGAGCTCTTGGACCGTGTTTGTTTCCCTACCCGCTGGGAGTTCCATGTGAGGCCCGATTGTGCCTGCAGCTTCATCCTCACTGTCTGGCACGTGGTACCTACGTGCTGAACGAATGAGGGAAGAAATGAACGGACGGCAGTGAGTGACAGTGACATCCGCAGCACCCACACTGGGGACGGTGAGGGTGGGGCTGGGGTGGGCAAGGGATGATGATGAAACAGAAGAACAGGACAAAAGCATGAAGCCACAAGGAGACGGCTCCAAGACGGAGGCAAGGAAGTTGCTGCAACACGGTTCTAACTCCATCTCTCTGCATGGGTCCATCCTGTACCGGAGCTGCGTGCTCTGAAATCCTGGGAATCCCTGTCATTTCCTCCTGTTTGTTATTTCTGCTGCCCCTGTGAGGAAATGCTCCGTGAGTTGCTCAGGCCTTACCCAAGGCTGTTGCCTTCTCTGTGGGCGGGGGGGGGGGGGGGGGTGAGGTGAGGACTGCACAGACCACCCCCTCTCCTGACCACCAGGACCCTCCTGGCAGGGGGTATCCCAGGGATGGCCTGGGAGTTGGGTAGGCAAGGCCTGAGCCACCTGGGAGAGGAGACTGGGCCTGTGAGACGAGGGGAACCAGGAAGCCAAGGGGCCTGGAGGATGGACCACTGCTGCTGCTGTCTGAGCCCCCGGGTGGGTTTCCTGTCCCAGCTCTCTTGTGCTCAGCCACATTCCCAGTGCACTCCAGGCTAGCCAGCTGAGGGAGTCAGGACTGATGGGAGGTTCTCTAGGGGGGCACGGAGTGTCCACTTCATTCACCCTGTACCTCCATGACCCAGCACCATGCCTGGCAAATGGCAGGGTGGGGAACACAAAAACAGTATTGAATGGATCGACAGATGGATGGATGGACAGATGGACAGATGGGCAGAGAGAAAGAAGGTTGTCCTTCCTGGAGCTAGAGGGCTATAGGGCAGTAGCATCTCTAGGGTCCATCCCTGGTGGCAAATGTGACCATCAGAGTGTGGACTTCCTTGGGGAAGGGTGGGAGGCTGGGGGTCAGAGTCAGGGGTCTCTCACATCCCCTCCGCATCTTCTCAAGCTCTCTGCTCAAATCTGGTATTCCAATTGGGCCCCTCCCTGCATAAAGACACCCTGTCCCCGTACGTGGGTGGGCATCAGAATCTCCTGGGGAGCTTTAAACAGTATAGGGTCCTGGGTCCCAGCTGAGGCCTGCTACTTAGAATATTGCCAGGTGGGACCATGGATTCTGTGTTTGTTTTTTGTTTCATTTTGTTTGGCCACGCCACCCGGCTTGCGGGATCTTAGTTCCCCGACCAGGAATAGAACCCCGGGGCCCTCAGCAGTGAAAGTGCGGAGTCCTAACCACTGGACCACCAGGGAATTCCCGGATTCTGTGCTTTTTAAATGTCTCAGGTGATTCTGCCATGTAGACAGTCATAGGAACTCCCCACCTACTGGACTGAGTTTAAACCCCCAGGCAAGGCATTCTGCACCCAGCACCTACCCCCTCCCCCGGGGAAGCCTCATGCCTTGCCCCTCACCCCAGACACGAAGCCTAATGAAAAGGCTCCACGTTCCCAGACATGCTCAGGCTCTCTCACCACCAAGCTTTCACTCAAGTTCATCTCTCTGCCTTTCCCCTCCTCCACCTGAGAACTTCTACACGTCCTTTCTTCGAGGCCCAGAAAATGCCACTTCTCCCAGGAAGCCTTCCACACCTATCTTCCAGCCAGGCAGAACTTTCTTCTTCTTCCTGAGTCTCACAGCACCTCCTACCATCTACATCGTAGCACCTGTCACTCTGCCCCATAATTACAGTTGGCCCTCCAATCCACGGGCTCCACATCCATGGCTCAACCAATAGCGGATCAAAAATATTCCGGAAAAAAAATGGCAGAAAGTTCCAAAGAGCAAAATTTGAATTTGCCACATGCTAGCAACTATTTACATAGCATTTATATTGTGTTAGGTATTATAAGTAATCTAGAGATGATTTACAACATGTGATAAGATGTGTGTAAGTCATATGCAAATACTATGCCATTTTATATAAGGGACTTGAGCATCCTCCGATTTTGGTATCCACAGGGGTCCAGGAACCAATCCCCTGTGGATACCAAGGGGCGATGTATCTAATAATGCCTCTGCCAGACAGTTTGCATCAGCAGCCTTGTTTAAGCCTCCCAGGAATCCTTTGAGGTAGATGATGATGATGATGATAGCAAAGATTGATTAGGTGAAAAGCTTGGAAGCCTACAAATGCTGCTAGACCCATAAACCGTCACAATACCTGGGTGAGGTAGGTACCATTATTATTAGGCCCATCTTACACATGAGGAAACTGAGGCCCAGAGAGGTGAATTCATTTGCCCTGGGTCACACTGATAAGTGGTAGAGCCAGGATCTAACTCAGGGAATGTTCCAGCCCTTTTACAGATAAGGACACTGATGCTCAGGGAAATATTTGCCCAAACACAACATTCTCATAAGCAGCACAATCATAATTTGCACCCAGGAGCCTTTGACCCAGAGCTCCACATTCCCACATGGCCCCAGTTTAAACCTTCTGCTAAGCAATCCCCAGACCATGCCCCATTCCTGGCCTGTTCCAGGCTCCCTTCCTCTTCCCAGAACCCCCCAGAGATCTGTCCTCTCCTCTTCCCAGACTGGCCTGCCCTCTGCTCTCACTTCTACCCAGCCTGCCCCACCTTGAGTTCCCTGGAACGAACACCCAGCCCTTGCAGAGGTCACGACTCAGCTGGCAGGCAAAGGTCCAGCCCTGCTGGCAAGCTTTTCCCTGCAACTTCCCCATCCGCATTCCAGACGGAGCAGGCTGAGGCGGTAGGGGGAGCAAGGCCCCTCCTCTCCCTGGGCCTCAGTTTCTCCATCTGTTGGGCAGAAAATAGCAGGGCTGAAAGGAGGCTCTGATGATCTTGGGGTAAAAGGCTTGGTAAACACTGGTGGTCCAGCCCTGACTGCCTCACTCCTGAGTCCTGGATAGGAGGGTGGCATCCCCTGTCAGCCTGGAATCCACCTCCGCCGCCCTGGCGGTTACCTGCCCTCCTAACGTCCCCGTGCCCCTGCTAAAGAACAGGATCACAACCAAAGCATATAAAGGGTACTTCACAGAGTAACAGCTCCATAAGTAAAGAGCAGCAGTTATTAAATGAAGGGCCTTGCCTCTGTCTGTGGAGAGAGCAGACTAAAGCCGAAGCATAGCTGTGCAGTCAGGCACCTTTCTGGAGGACTCGATGGGAAACTTGGCTCTCCAAGGTCGGTCCCCAGCGCAGCCATCCCACCCACTAAGCATGACTCTAACCGTCCAGAGGGTGACGGCAGGTTGTAACTGCAGCTGTTTTGGACACACGTTGCAGAACTCTTTTCACATGCCCTTTTCTCCTCCAATCCTTTACAAAGCCTGTAAAAGGAGCTGGCGTGGGCTTTGGTTCCAGGCTGACCTGAGCTCATTTCCAGCTCTGCCACTTATTTGCTGCATGATCTTGGGAAAGTTATTTCTCTTCTCTGAGCCTCACTCTGCCTCGTCTGCAAAGTGGGCACGATACTCCCAACCTTTGAGGGTGCTGTGAGAGTTACAAGGATCAGGCACAGAGGAAATACGTAATAATCCATATAGCTCTATCACCCCCACGTTCTAGATGAAGAAACTGAGGCTCAGAAAAGCTCTATTGTTTGTTCCACAGCTAGTAAGAAGCAGGGCTGACTCTGAGTCCAGGACCCCTGCTTCCACACAGGAAGGTGTCCCCCAGTTCATGAATTTGTGAGGCCAGGAGGTATGGCTCTGGATGCTCAAGGCCAAGGACCGATCTCAGGGTCCTGCTTTATACGCCTCACCTTACAGCCGTCATTAGTCATGGCTGGCCAGGTTCCAGACCTCAGCATCAGGCCCTCCCGAGTGGGTCAGAGTGGACAGGGTCAGAGTCAAGATGGACTTGGCGGGCATGGCAGGTGGGGCCGTGTGCCCTGTGCACACCGGAAGACCCGCAGACACAGGAAATGAAAGCAGCGGGCTTGTCCCAATTGATCCACACTGTGAGGACACAGTGACCTCATCTCCACAGCCAGGAGCTCGCTGTCAGCCCTGTGTTCCTTTTAACAGCCTGAGTCAGCGTGCAGAGACACACCGCAGAGCACTGCCTTCTCCCTGCTGATTTATTAGGGCACTTTCCCAGAGAAAGATAAAAACTCTTCTTAAACATCTGGCTCTGGGCAACTTACTTTTAATTTTCACCCTTTGAAGACAAAGATGAGATACCATTTCTCACCCATCCAACTGACAAAGACTAAAAAGATAAACCACACCCAGGATTGGCCAGAGGATTGCGAAAAGGGCAGGTCCCTTTACAGCTGGTAGAAATGCAACAAGTAAATACTATGTTTTTGAAGGGCGATTTGGCAAAGTTTTTAAAATTCCCGTCTCCTTTGACCCTGTAATCCCTCTCCTACAAGGATTTGTACCTAGTTTTTGGTACAAAGTTGATCTTCACGGTGTTGTTTATAACTGCTCCCAAATGAAAGCCACCTAAATATTCGTCAGTAGGGGATTGGTTAAATCAATGATGGGCTATCAGTCAGCCATTAAAAATCAGGCTGGGAAGAATATTTACTCAAAGAGAAAATGCTCATTATAGATTAAGAGACAAAGCAAGTCATATCCAGAATGATTTGCATTGATATGAGCAGGCTTGATAAGATTTTCCACACCTGGGCTTGTTCTTGAGAAATTCTCCCTCTTGGCCCCAGCCGCCATGTTGTAAGGAAGTCAAGGCGCTCCTGCTGGAGACAGAGGAGGATGCAACACCATGTGTGGAGAATGGCCCCAGCCAAGTACCCCATCGAATGCAACTGCATAAAAACCTCAGCTGCATCACGGGGAACAGAACTGCCCAATCCCCCAAATCAAGAGAAATACATCATTGCTGTTTAAAGCCACTAAGTTTTGGAGTGGTTATTTGGCAGCAGTAGATAGCTGAAACACCCCATTTTTCAGTTCCTAGATTTTCAGAACGCATACAGACCATTAGAGCAGAAGCACCTGTGTCTGAGCACCCAGCCCGCTGTGCAAACCTTGGAGGGAGAGCCTTGGGTGACCCCAATGGCTGAACCTCTACTGCTGGCCAGTCATTGTGCAGCTTTCACAAGCACCATCACGTACTAGGTGCTTAATAAATATTTATTGAATAAGTGAATAAATGTCTTAGTTAACACACACTGCAGCCCTGTGTGGTAAAAGTGATCATTTTATTATTACTCAACTGACATTCATTAGAGAAAAATCAGAAAAATGCAGGCATTACAAAAGAAGAAATGAAAAATTACCCCTAATTCTACTACCCGTAATTTCAATTAACATTTAGCATCTATGTATGGAAATTCAGTTACATTATATATGCATATTTACTTTTTTAAATGTGATAAACATACTGTTTTGTAACCCATTTTTTCAATTCAAAAATATCTTGACTCTCTTTCCATGTCAATGAACATATATCTCTGTTCCACATTTTTAACGCATGCATGTGTTTGCCTGTGTGACTCCATCGGGGAGTCACACACCCCTCCTCCACCCCACCCTCACAGCAGATATAAGCCCTGACAGCCTTGTTCGTTTTCTATGACCCCACCGCCCAACCACAGCCAATAGGACCCAGGACAACCATCTCACCCAAACTGGGCCAATCCGCTTCTCTCGTCTAGAAACTTGGAATCCAGACCAGGAGAGAGTCAAGTCAGCCTTGAAGTGGTCCCAGGTAAATTCTGGCATTGTGTGGTGGTTATAGCCTACCACGTGGAGCAGAACATGCCTGTCTGTGAAGAGGAAGAGAAATAAAGCAAGGATGAGGGATGTAGACCATCCTGGTGGCACTCTACTAAGTCCCAAGCTTAGTCAGCATCTGACTGCACCCCTGCCACTGTTTGCCGGACACCTCTGTTGCCTTTAATGAAGTCTCCTTTATTGGCTGAAGTTGGCTTAAATATATTGACACTGGCAACCAAAAAATTCCTAGCAATGATTACTCTAAGGAAATAAGACAGATGGGACTCTCAGCCACAAGGCCAGGCCTCTGGGAACCAATAAAATGAACACCCAAGATAGAAGACTAGTGCCCCAGCACTTTCTATAAGCCACTCTCCAATACTGGGTACACAGGCTGGAATGCCAGCTGCTTGAGGGGAGGGCTCTAGAGCCAAGCAGTCAGGGCCCTCCCTCAATGACACGGCCCCCACCTTCCAGCCTCAGCAGCAAACGTCTGTTGGGCACCTGCCACATGCAGGGCACTGTGCGAGAGGCATAGATGCACACGATGTATAAAGTTCCATGTGTGACTTTAGGCAAGTCACATCCGCCTCTCCAGGCCTCAGTCTTCTCATCTGTAAATGTGTTGAAAAGCACAATTCTAACGTCTTTCCAGCTCTCACACCTACAAGTCTAAGCCAGGGTCCCAGCCCCAGCATGCCAGGAAGAGGGCATATATAACAAGCTCTAGAAGGGGCATTGGACTTTCCAAACACCTCTCTCTCCACTGTCTCCTGTGAGCCTGCCAACAGCCCTGCAAGGCCGGACTCATTAGGCCAATCTTAGGGATGTGGAAATGGGAGAGACAGAGAGGTTAAGCAACCTGCCTGAGGGTACACAGCTGTTGAATGGAAGAACTGAAACTTAAATCCAAGTCTGAGCCAACTGCCCACTGGGAGAAGGATCAAATTACCCTCGACATTGGTTATCACAGTTTTGTTGTTGTTGTTATCACAGTTTAAAGACAAGGACAGTTTAAATGAGGCACTAGAGTAGTCAAATTCAAAGAGACAGAAAGTAGAATGGTGGCTGCCAGGGGCTGGGGACAGGGGGAGTGGAGAGTTATTGCTTAATGGGTAAGGACTTTCGGTTTGGAAAGATGAAAAAGTTCCAGAAATGGATGGTGGTGATGGTTGCACAACAGTGTGAATATATGTAATGCCACTGAACTACTATACACTTAAAAATGGTTAAAATGGTAAATTTCATGTTACGTGTATTTTATCCCAGTTTTTTAAAATGAGGACGCTGAGGTCTAGCAGGATAAAGGTCTAGCACTTATTATGACAAGGCTTCTCAACCCAGAGCTAGAAAGGTCTTGGAAGTCACCTGTTGCAACCCCTTCATTATGAAACTGAAGAGACTGAGGCTTAGAAAGGGACAGTGACCTGCCTGAAGTCACCCAGCAAACCGGTAACCGCCCAGAGTGGAGTAGAACCACTGCCGTCTGAGTCCAGGGATGTCCGCCTCCAGTGCTTTCCCTTTCTTAAGAGCCAAACTGCCGTGGGATTGGGGCATTAATTTCAAGCCTCAGTGAGGAAGGGAGGGCTTCTCCAGGCTTTCAGTGTCTCACTTTCCATCTTCTAAAGCGTGAGTCAGCTCCGGTATAATGCGGTGAGTCAGCCGGCTCCTCCGTGATGAATGTACATGTGACTGCCAGGTGGCAACCAGGTGGGGCTGGGAGTGGGGGAAGTGGGCACAGCCGGATGCCGGCTGGGCCATGGCCGCTCACTCAGGAGGTGAGGTCTGTGCTTTCTTTTGGCTCCAAATTGCTGCATGGTGGTATCTGGAGGTTAAGAGGTCCAGGTCTCACACCTTCCATTTGCTACCCAATTCCTCCTTTGGTGTGACCTCAAGCAAATGGCTTTAACCTTGGTGTGCCTCGGTCTCCTCACCTGTCCAATGGGCACATGAATAAATCTGGTCTTGACCTCCGCACAAGGTGTGGGGAGGACCCAAGGAATGACACTGAGAAGGTGTTTTGCACAGTTAAAAAGTTGCACCAGCATAAATGGCATTGTTATTTCACTTCTCGGGAGAAATAAAGTTCTAAGAACAAAACAGAGCCCAGCCAGGCTATTTACTTGCTTTTCCCATCAGTCCTTGGACTTCTTAGGGTCTGAGAGCCTCTGGTCTCCTTGCTCTTCCCCAGGGCGCCAACCTTAATGGAGGGCGTACTGTGGACTAGGCCCAGGGACAAGCCACTGAACCCTCCCCAGAGCCCCACAAGGTCAAGATTATTCTGAGCCCCATTTTACATAGAGGAAAGTGAGCAAAGAAGCAAAGAAGAAGCAACTCATCAAAGATGGCACCACCGGAAGGGTAGAGCTGGGCCCTAAAGCCAGACTTGCGGACTATTCCGGCACTGGTCCTCTCTGTGGGTTCAAGGAGGAAAGCTCCTGGCGTCTGCATCAGGTCCCCTGGGGTCTGCATCAGGCCCCCTCCTTCCAACAATACACGGAAATCGAAAGAGGTAGATCCCTGCCACCCTAAAGTAAATCAGGCTTTGAGAATGTGAAACACTGGAAAGAATAACAATAGTTACCATTTTTCAAGAATTTATTATATGCCAGTCACCTGACAGTCATCTTCTCACTTCATATTCTCACTAAATCTTTGAGGTAAGTACTGATATTATTCCCATTTTACAGTTGGGGAAATTGAGACTCAGAAAGGCTGAGCAATAAGCCCAAAGACACACAGCTAGCAGATCTGCCTCCCCAGACCATGGAATATTGTGATGACAAAGGCCATGGAGCATTGTGATGACAAGTGTCAGGGGCATTTTGATGCCACCCACCGTATATCACTGCCGGCCTCCTCACTCGTTCGTTCTTTACTTCATTCATTTATTAAACATTTAGAGCCTCTTCTCTGTGCTATAAGTAACTAGCTGGACAGAGGGAAGACAGAGATGCCTGAGCCCCTACCCCAAGGAGGTCATTATCGGGAGAAAGATACGGCTCAAATAACTGTAATCTCAGCGGTAAAGGGCCAGGCCCTGGTGCACTGCTGGTGCTGGTGCTGGGCCAGGTGCCTAACCAGGTGCTGCAGGTCAGAGTTTTTGTTTGTTTATTTTTTTTAATCAAGGTGCTGGAACTCATACCTACTACCTGTGTGATCTTGGGCAAATCACTTCACTTCCCTAAATCTCAGTTTTCTCTTTTAGAAAATGGAGAGAAAAAGACTCATCTCACTGAGGTCTTGTGGGGATTAAATTAACTGGAAGAAGCCAGGTACCATTTTGGGTGCTGGGGATGCTGGAAGAAGCAGACAGCAGTCATTCGCTTGGAACCACAGAAAGAATTTTTTAAGTAAAAAAAAATTTTTTTAATTGAAGCATAACATGCACACAGGGAGGTGTAAAAACTGGAATTGTCCAGCCCAATGAGTTTTCACAAACTGAACACACACATGTAACCAGCACTCTGATTACAAAACATCACCAGCAGGGTCAGGACTAGGACATGGCAAGTGAGACACTCACCTCCTGAGTAAAATTTAAGGGGGTACCGAAAAGCTCAGCCATCAAGATAAATAACGTTTTAATGCAATATTTTTTAAAAATCAAAACTAATGCAAGAAAATCCATGATGACAAAATATTAAACTTTTAGATAAAGACAGGATTAGGAACAATGCTGGGTTGAGTCACATTAAAGCTCAGGGCAAAAGGGAAATATCAGTAATATTGATCCTGCCTCATCTGCCTCACCCTAGTCCCAGCCCTGATTACCAGACCTCCTGAGGGTCATTCATCCCTCCAAGGGTAACTAATACCCAGACTTCTAATCCTATAAATAAGTTTTGCCTGTTTTTGAACTTTGCATACATGAAATCACACTCCTTTGCATATGGCTTCTTTCACGCAACATTGTGTCTGTGAGCTGTAGCCACGTTGTTGTGTGCCAGGGAAAGATGCTTAAACAAGGAAATGACAATGTGCTGGCTGGATGTTTGAGAGAGACCATGGAGGTGGCAGGTGGGAGGATGAATGAGCAGAGCTAGCACAGGACCAGTGGAACGGAGAGAAGGGGATGGAGTCCAGTGCTATTTTGGAAGGGCAGAGTCCACAGGATTGACTGGATATTGGGGATGAGGGAGAGAGAAGAGTCAAGGAAGATGCCAAATCTCTGGCTTGGGCTATTTGGTGGATAGAGGAACCGTCTCTGCAGTGGGAACCAGGAGGGATGGGAGAGGATAATGAGTTTAGACTTAAACATGGTGAAGGCCAGGTACCTGTGGGGCATTCAGAGGGCTGTCCTGGAGGCAGCTGGACAGACAAGCCTGGTGCGGGAGAGAATGGGGGGAAGGAAGTGTTCCCTCAACATCCCCCAGCATTGGGCGAGCAGGTGGTGGCCCTGATGAGAGCGTGTGCAGAGGGCCGGGGAGGAGCTTGTGAAAGGATAAAGGAGGGAAGCTGAAAAGTTCTCTGAGAGCAGGTGGTGTGATCTGGTGCACAAATCAGAATGAAAATATTAAACATACAAAACTGTCCTCCCTGGCCCATCAGGACTTCCAGGAGTCCAACACAGGGTGTACCTGCAGCCTGTGAGGGTTGCAGACTATCCTGCGGATCAGGGGCTCTCCCGCCCCAGTCCCTGCCAGCCCCACTTGCATCAGCGGCAGCTGACTCAGCAAAGCCTTTTCTCCTGGCTGCCAGAGACGCTTGCCTTTAAAGGCCAAAAAAAAAAAAAAAGCGCCTTTCCCCCGGCAGCCCTTACTCACTCCAGGCTCGGGAGCTGCTGCTACCACCCCCTACCCCCCTCACCCCGCCCCGCCCCCAGCGCGCACAGCGAGCCCAGCACGGCTGGGGACCCGGAGCGTGCGAGCGTGCGTGCAGGCACGCACCAGGCCGCCAGCATCCGCCTGGCCACCTGGCACCGCCCCGCCAGTCCCAGGGACCTCTTTTCCTCCGACTGGCTAGGGCTAGAACTGCTTGGAATCCAAAAGTCCGAGTTCCTTCCTGGGCTAAAGGCAGCCTCCAGGGAACAAAGCTGCCAGTGTGAGAGCAGCTTGGCGAGGTGGGCACTTGGTCCTTCCAAGCGGAGCCCGAGGGCTTCACCCCAGCCTCCTCACACTCCCCTTTAAAGCCTCGGGGTAGGGAAGGCTTGAGAGGAGGCTGACACTTCCTCAGGTCCTTCCCTGCTCAAAAACGCTCCATGACTCCCCACTGCCCACTGAATAAAGCCCTAACTCCTATACCTGGCATTGGACCCCTCCTCAGCTTCTTCTCCCATCAAATTCCCCCTAACTTCATCTCTTCTTGCTCCCAATCCCCTGCACTCCCACCGCAGGGGCTACTTAGTCTGGCTCTCTGGCTTAAGCTGCACCTCCATGAGCCCGCTCTGGGCATTTGCTCTCTCTTCCCAGGCATCCCAAACTTCCAGGCTCACTTCCTTAGGCTTTCTCTGGTGTTCCTTCTCTGGTTGCAGTTAAATCCGGTTGCCCAGGATTCAGCCATCCAAAAACTAAACTAGCCCATTTGTGAATCTAATATCTGATCAGTGTCAATAACTTCTGATGAATTTACCTCTATACTGTGCCTTCCAGGGATCATAAAGCTTTTACACAAAGAACATCTAGAAATGCAATTTCAAGCAGATAATGGGAGTCTATTGGGGCAGGTATGATGGGGTAGGGCGAAGGTAAAGCTGTTTTTCTAGCCACTCTGCTCTGTCTTCAAGTCCCACCCTGACCATAGGAAGGGGGTTTGATTGAACTTCTGACATCATGAATTAGTACTGTTTATTTGGATAAACTTTTATACACAATCCGTTTTTCCTCTGGCCAAGTCAGGAGGGGACTATTACACCCATTTTACAGATGTGAGTCTTGAGGCTCAGAAAAGAGAAAGGATTTGCTTGGTGATGTTTGACAAGTAAATAGCAGAGCTGGGACTCAGGAGTCCAAATCCAGGGCTCCACCATCAGTCTCTGAGTGTGGTCTAGAGATTCTTTCTCCCCTTCAGCAGTCACTCTCTGCCCGTCTACTGTCTTCGCACATGTTCTTCCCCTTGCCAAGGATGGCCTTCCCTCTGACCCACCTGGTGAACTCATATTCAGCCTTCTAAACCCTGCTCAGCCTGCCCTCTCCCTTTCCTGAAGCTCTCTCCACTCCCTCTCCTTCCTTTGTAGTACAAGTTCTCTCCCATACACATTCTTAACCATGCACACCCAACTCGGTACTGTTGCTGTGCATCTCGCCGCTTCATCCTCTCCAGTTTGGGGGCTCCATAAGGCTAGCAATAGGCTTGCCTGCCTCTGTCCCTGGGGAAGTGGCCAGCACAGGGCTGGCCTGGAGAAGGAAAGGGAGCCTGATGGTGAGTGTGCCCCATGAGCTGGGTGGGGTGTACCCACAGCTGGGAGGAGGCATACGCAGTAGACTGGATGTGTTCGGAAACAGGGAGCGATGGAGAGACTTTGAGCGGGGACGTGGCAAAACCCAAAAGGTACTTAAGGGAACACTGGTCTTGGCAGGAAACAGGCAGACTAGCTGCTCATATGTTCATTCATTCCTGCCTTCTTCCTTCACTCCTTCACCCCTGTGTCTCAGCTACAGAAGCCATCCTCAAGATGCTCAGTCTGGAGGGAGACAGAAAGGACTGCAGCACACTAAGAAGCATCAAAGGGTAAAGGAGAGAACAAGCTCTTGGAGGACTCAGGGACACTTCCCGGAAGGGGCCCCATTCTAGGGGTGCTTTGTGCCATCAGAAGCATTTTGGCTTGGTGAGGTGGAGGGAGTCAGGCAGAAGAAACAATCTGAGCAAAGGTACAGATGTGGAAAGTGCTGGTGTGAGGGGTGAGGCTGAGCCTGTAAACTGCTGCCCTGAGGGCCTTGCTAGCCAGGCTGGACCCTGCTGCCTCTATGGCAACGTGGGACATACGAACAGGAGAGTGAGGGTCAGCACTAGAGGACACGAGGCCAGAGGCGCTGGAGGCCCTGCAGACAGAAGGAAGGGAAGGAGGATGAGGTGGTACAGAAGGTGAAATCAACAGGACTTAGGGGCCCTTGGCACCAGATGAGGAGAGAGGTGGACCTCAGCTTTCCAGGCTGAGCAGCTGGGAGACCACAGAAATAGGAGCCATGGGCAGGGGTGTGCCCAGAAGGGGCAGGCTTCTTGGTCAGCCAGGGCGCCCCCTCCCAAGGCCAGCACTGGACCCACAGCCCAGACAGAGGACTCCAGGGGTCATGGGGTCAGCTCAGGCTCCTCCTTCCCAACAGAAAGTAGCCCCTCCCTGGGCCCCTCCATACGGAAAGGGACCCTCAAACCAACCTCAGGATTTTGTCCAGACCTTTGGACTGGGGGGTCTTTCCTTTCACTGTATCTCATGTAAGACACGGGTCTAGAAGAAGAAACGAGGTGAAATCAGATGAAATAAGGTGAAATAATACCACTACCACTAAAGGGGTCTAGAAGAAGAAAAGAGGTGAAATCAGATGAAATAAGGTGAAATAATACCACTACCACTAAAGGGGGACTTACCGCGAGTAAGCATGTGCTAAGTATTTCATGAGCTTATCTGGACATTGTATCTCTCATGATAGCACATGAAGTTGGTGGTCATGTTCATTCCGTTTAACCCAGAAGAAAGCTGAGCCTCATAGGCTAGCACCTTGCCGCCTAGGATCACTTGAGGGGTGGTCTACAGTGGAGCTGGTTCAAACCCAAGTTCTCCTATGTTCCTACCATTCATATTTTTCACACGTACCTGTCACCATAGAGTCACATGTACTGTCAGGAGTGGAGAAAGGCTTCACAAAGGGGGTGATATTAAAGTGCAAAGAAGAGGTGGGCATAGATTTCCAGGCAGAGGGCCCAGCCTGTGCTAAAGCAAGGCTTGGCTTACAAACAGGAATGCGGGGATGGAGAGGGGAAGGGAGAAAATCGCGGAGCGAGACCTCCCGTAGTCTAACAAATACTTAAATACCACTCACCACGTAACAGAAGCTGTTCTAAACACTTTACAAATATTAACTCACTTAATCTTCATAACAAACCTATGAGGTGGTTCTATCATTACAGCTAGTTTCCCGAAGTTATCCGGTGGCGGAGTGAGGACTCCAGTCCTTGCTCTTAAGCGCTACCTTATGCCGCTCCTATTTTGTCTCACAGCCGGTACGAGCTCCTCCATTTTGCTACAGGCCGCCGAGGCTCAGAGAGGTGCGCACACTTGCTGAGGGTCACACAGCGAGGGAACTCCCGGGACCCAGAGAGCAGGGGAGACGCTCAGCCACAGACAGGTCCCCGCGGGACGCCCTCCTGCCTGCCCTCCCGCCCCCCTACCCCGGCCCTGGCCCCCTCCCCGCGGAGCCCCGCCCCGGACGTGCCCCAGTCCCCGCCCCCAAGGCTCTGCCCAACCCTCCTCCCCCGCGCACCCCAGCCGCGCCAGCCAATGGCTGGGGTCCTATAAACGCGAACGTCCCAGCGCTCAGAGGTAACCCCAGCGAGCGTTCAGATCGTGGGCCGCAGGTCCCAGGAGCTAGCTCGCTAGGGAGCGGGAGGCCAAGCGACCGGAGTCAGAGTCGGAGTCGGAGTCTCGGGACCGGAGCCGGAGCCTGATCCGCAGAGTGCAGCCCGCCCGCCCGTCGCCGCCCGCGCACCCAGCGCTGCCAGAGCCACCGGCACAGCGCGGCCATGGAGCCCAGCAGCAAGGTGAGTCGCGCGCCCGCGGGCCCTCCCCGCCTGGAACAAAGGCGCGGACCCCCGGTCACCCGTCCGCCGGCCTAGGCCTCCCCGGGCCTCCCCGGCGGCCCGGACGCTCTGTGCGCCCGGGGCCGGCGGCGCGCCTCTCAGAGCCATGCTTTGCGCGGGCCTGGAGCGCAGCGCCCTGCCGCTGCCGGGGACGCGGGCGGGGATGGGGTCGGGATCTGGCCGGCGCGTGGGCGCCGCGTGCGTTGTTGGCGCCCGCACTGAGTAGCTGGCTTCCTTCCGGGGGCGCCGCGCCGTCCACGCGGCCCCGCAGGGCCGGGGGACCCAGGGCCCGGGCGCGGCACGTCGCTCACGATCTCCTCAGCAGCGGCCCAGCTCCGACTTCTCCCGGGGCGGGGGAGGGGGCCCGAGCGCGGCGCCCATTGGCTGAGCCGGCCGAGCCCCCGGCCGGGCCCCGGCCCGGGCGCTCTGAGGAGGAGGGACCCGCCCCCGCTCGGCCGGCTCGGAACAGATGCTCCCTTTTCCTGGGCGCCACACTGGGCGCGCGGCCTGGTGTTGGGCGTTTTCCGCGGCCTCGCGCAGTCCCCGCGCCGGTCCTCCGGGGTTCCAAGGCGGAGGGCACTCTCTTAAGGCCCGGGCTCCAACCCCAGGGTGCCTGGCTACAGGGTTGAGGCGAAAAGCCTGACTTCCGAGGCCCTTCTTTCCGCGTAGTGCAGGCCCCAGAGCTTTTGCCAAGACCCGGGGAGATGTGCTCTGAGGTGGCACGTTTCCCTGCTCGGGCGGAGCTGGTGAGGGCCTGACGGAGAGAGGACCCCAGGGGCCGCAGACGCGATCCCGGGGGGGCGGAGGGTCGGGAAGGGGCCCCTGCTGGAGTGGAGTGGGAGTAGCGCGGGCCAGGGAGCTGAGGGACGCGGGACTGAATATATGAGGACTCTTCCTTCCCCCGGGAGCAAACAACTGCCTAGATACGATCCCATTTTTTCATCTGTAAACGGACTTGTCCTACAGGGGATCTTTGTGAGTTTCCCAGAACGGTTCCTTTCCAACAAATATTTATTGGACCCCACCTTGTGTGTTGTAGGGCATTGTTTCCTTCCTCCCCTTTCTATAGAATATTTTCAAGTGACTTTTTTCTTTGAAATTCGGCAGGGAAGGCACGAGGATGTCCGTTTTTCCACCTGGCATGGGGGGTTAGCGCTGAACTCTGCACTGCCCTTTCTATGGGCTGTGGAGGTGTCCGGTGGAACTGAGCAAGGTCTTGGCTGGGCGGTGAGGTGCGTGACAGTGACGCCAGGCTGTACCCTCAGCGGGAAAAGGCTCCTTTATGCCTGATGAATCCAAACAACTTGCTTCACCACCCCGCCCTGGCCTGAAGGGAGACCCTGAGCCCAGAACACATTTCCTGACAGTCATAGGTGAGCCATTATGCTGGGATATAACAAAATAAAAATAAGATGAGAAGCTATTTTAGCTAGTGGTAAGAACGTTGCCACTGCAAAGCTTAAATATTTGCTGTGTTACCTCAGGGCTCTGGCAGGTCACTTAACCTCTCTGGGCCTCAGTTTCACTGTAAGAGAGGGAAAACTTTTTTCACTCCTTCAAGGGTAAGAAATGTCTGTTCAGCATGTGATGCAGGACCTGGGTGTTCATCTGTTGAGTGGATAAGTGAATATTCTGAGAGGAGACAGAAAAGTGGAGGAGAAAGTCAACAGTCACTTGTAGTTCACTAGGCTCTGGGCTCAAATGCTTTTCAGTGTCACTGACCCTCCATATATAGCTCTGCTGGTTCGGGGGCCTAGAGCTCGGAGAAGGGAAGTAACTTACCTGAAGTCACACAGCTAGTAAGTGGCTGAACTGGATTTGAACCCAGGCCAATCAGAAAGGGCTTTCAGTCTACACTATCCCTTTTCACCACAGACTTTCTTGAATTTTGAGCCGAGGGGAGAGAGTTTGCCTAACTTCCAGGGTGCCCATGTGCCAGCCATTTCTGTAGCAGGTAGGTGTTTTTCATGCAGTACCCTCCAAACTTTTGATTGCCGGCTCCATCAATAAATAATTTTGGAGCACCTCCTTCCCAGTGGTTTACCTGTATTTATAAATTCATGTATGTGCACTGTTATAATAATAGATTATATGTCTACATAAAGTAGAAATTTCAAAAGACAAATACAGATAACAGTTATAGTAAAAAATTTTTATTTTTTATTTTATTTTATTTTTTTGCTGAACTTTCTATGAATCATCCTGTATACATTGTAGAAAAAAGCTCTTTCCTTTGGAGCTGCTGATTCACTCAGCAAGCCCAGCCCTTTTGTGCAAGAGGTTAAACTGAGGCCTGGAGAAGTTATATCACTTGCCCAAGGTCTTAAAACCAGGTGTGTCTAGTTCTGAAGTTCCTTCGGCTGTGTTCCTCCTCATCTTCTCAGTTGACTCAGCTGACTTTCCTGCGTTCTGTCGTGCTCCTCTGCGTCTCACTGTGCTGAGTTTAACTGAGTAGGAAGTAGGGAGGAGACAGGTTGAAGACCCTCCTGTCCCAGCCAGCGCTTTGCTCATGCTCCGTCCTGGGCAGCAGATGAGGGTGAGCCCTGCCCCCAGATGTCTCACCCAGCCCTTTGTGAAGAACTCCCAACTAGTCCCTCCTGGCGCCCCAGTGGTGCCCCAGGACTCTGCCGCTCCGCCCTCCAGACAAAGGAGAAATGAGAAACCCGTGGGGTTCCTCAGCCCCTCAGTGGTACGGAAGAGCATAGGCTTTTGAAGTCCTGCATTTGTGGTTTTGAATTCCAGCTTAGCTCAGTTGCCACGTCTGCAGAATGATGTCATTTTCGTCATTAGAGTGTCTGTAAGAATTCAGAAATAAATGTGTCTGTCCCCATGGATGCTCCATAGATATCCCTTGTTTCTCTGGATTCCCAGGATGCATTGCACCTACCTGGGCCCCAGGTGACCTGCTACCTGGGTTGCAGCCTCTGTCCAGAAGTCTGGCATTCGGGCAACATGAGCTTTTGGGGAGTCCCAGGATGCCCGGGCTGTATCGCTTGGTTGGGTAAATCATTAAAGTTCCCGCTGGCTAGTTCTCCAGTAGGGGTTTTGTCAGGAAGCTGGTTTGCAGAGTAGCCCGTGGGTGAGAGTGCCAGGCCCAGAGATGGGTCAACCGATGTGGCTGCCCTGCCTCCCCTGTGAGGGTGATAACAAGTCATGATGATGTCACAGTCCAATGGAAAATGACTTTTCCAAGGTCACATACTAGCCTCCCACCACAAAACACCTGCCAGCCTTTCTAGGATGGCATAAGAGGATAAAGGAAAAAAGTCCCCAGCAGGAAGGAACCTTCCCGTGCATGGCCCAGGCCTCTGTTTGACAAATAGGAAACTGAGGCCAGAGAAGGAAAAAGGCTTAGCCAAGATAAGGCTGTCACAAAAAATTTGAGATGTTCTTCAGTATTTTTTTAAAAAACATGTTCTTTTCTGCACACCCCTGTCCTATGTGCCACCTTCCACTCACCCCAAATGAGCAGGAGTTCCCAGACTCCCAGACGTTCCAACCTCTTTCTGGGTGCAGTCTAATAGTTGGATTAGATATAATTTGACAACTGAAAGCCTTCTGTGAATGGAAACAAAACACATCCTCATAAGACTATGACCTTGGGGAAGTGGCCTTCCTCAGAGCCTCGGTTTTCTTCCCTGTAAAATGGAGGTTCACTCCGCATGGTGGTTGTGGCGAGACTGCCCAGTGCCCTCAAGCAGGGTGGCGGCTATTTTCAGTGGAAGGACCCTTTGCACGTCCAGTTTGGGTGTACGGACATCGTAAACATCTCCATGATGATCCCTGTCCCATGCTGAGCCGTTCCGGGACCAACCCTACCTGGCCTGGAGCTGGGTCAACCCCCAATCCCCCTGTAATCAGCTTGTGACTTCAAGGAGCTCAGCTTTACCCAGTGCCTCCTGGTCACAGGATGTCAGGGCCTAGAGCTTTGCTCGAGCTCCAAGGGTACAGGCATCCAGTTGTCTCCCCCTCCCACCCTAGCTGGCAGAGCTGGGGAGGCCTGGGACAAAGGGGAGGTGTGCAGCATTGGCTTGGGACCTGCAACCTCACCCCTCCCCCACCTCACTCCTGGGCAGAGAGGTGACAAAGCCACTCAGTTTGGTAACCTGCGTCCCAGAATGGTAGAGGTTGAGAAGGCTCCTGGTTGAAACTATGGGCTCAGAGAGGCTGTGTCTAGGCCTGGTCACCAAAACAAACCTCCAGTTGTTACCGGCCTCCGGCCTCCTCCGTGGGAGGCATGGAGTGGAGCCTAAGGCTCTGCCATCCAGCCTCCAGGCCAGGGAGGGAGTAGCTCAATAGCTAATGCATAAACATTGGGGTTTTGCAGTAACGGAGCAGGGCTCCCAGACCTTGAACTCGTGCAGAATGAGGGCAGTGTTCACCCTTTCTAAGACTTCAGCACCACCACCTTGCTGGCTTTTGCCTCCCCAGGGCCTTGGTACCCTGGAAGGGGAGAGAGCTGTCGCCAGACCCCAGCTTATCGAGCCTTTGGCTACTGAGGCCTCTGCTGGACAGGTCATCTGCCCAGAGCGCCTAGCCCAGAGTTCACCCCCACTATTTTGGCACTGGGGAGTGAGGAGGAAAGGGCTCCACCAGAAACAGCTCTACCATTTGACCTCAGACCAGCCACAGCTCCTGTTGGAGCTAATTTCCTCAACTGTAACAGGGATAATACCTACCTCTCTAGGTCAGGTTGCAGGGTTTTTTTTTTTTTTTAATTACAGAAGTACTGTAATGGAGCCAACTATAGAGAAGCATGCAAAGTAAGAGAGTAAACATCTTCTCCCAGTTGCAATGGTTTGGTGTTTACCCTCACAGACCTCTTTTTGTGCATGTGTATTTGTGTGCCTGTAAATGGAATTTAGTGTAATTGGATCACACTTTCTACATAGTTCTGTGCAGCCCAGTGCAGCCCATCCTGGTCACCTACCAATACTTGCAGTGTTTCTCTCTGCACATATGAGGAAGTGCCATTATACAAGTTCATTATCTCCTCCTTCCTTACACAAAATGTACATTCTATACGTTGTTTAGTACTTTGCTTTTTTACCTGGCACTCTTTTCGTATCAAGTACATACAGATGTGTTGCATGCTTTCCAATAGCTGCATATATTCCATTACAAGATGTCCCACCGTGATTAAGAATTAAGTGATTGTCCTCATCACTTTCTTTCTTCATACCACTCACCACCTGATGTATTTTAGGTACTTATTTTCTACTCTTCCACCTTACCCCCCGCTGCCAGCCCCCAACTAAAATATCAAGTTCCATGAAGCAGGGATTCGGTTGAGTTTATTGCTGAATCCCCATTGACTAGAATAGTGTTGGGAACATGCACTCAGGTATTGTCTTTCCTTAGTAATATAATTTCTTATTCTTAGGAAACCTCTCTTATGGAGAACAGGAGGTCTTAGGGGAAGAGGATTTTTCAAGGTCACACAAGTGGGGTACTTCAACTTGTCTGCTGAGAGTGTTGGGGACCTTTACATATTCCCATGGTCTTATCAAATTACTCTTATCATAGTCAAATTGGTGCCCACCTCTCCGCTGAATGGGTACCTCTCTGGGGTGTCAGCTTCTCCAGATGCCCGGGTGCTGACTCAGGGAGTCATTTGTTTGCATTTAACACCTTTTTGGAAGATGATTTGGTTTTGCCTGGAAGGCTTTGAAAAGTCCTGTGCAGCTCGTGTGTTGGGTTTGCACTTGGCAATTCAGAGCACCTGGGAGTGCAGAGATGGGCAAATTTTTTCTGTAATGGGCTAAATTGTAAGTAAATATCATCGGCTCTGTGGGCCATATGGTCTGCTGTTGTAGCACAAAGGCAGCCATAAACAATATAGTCTTCACAAGCAAGTATGGCTGTGTTCCAATCAAATGTTATTAATGGTAACTGAAATTTGAATTTTTTTTTTTTTTTTTTTTTTTTTTTGGCCGAGCCACACGGCTTGTCGGGTCTTAGTTCCCCAACCAGGGATTGAACCTCAGGCCCACAGCAGTGAAAGCACTGAGTCCTAACCACTGGACTGCCAGGGAACTTCCCTGAAATTTGAATTTAATACAATTTTCATGTATCACAATATATTAGTCTTCCTTTTTTTTTTTTTTCCCAGCCACTTAAAAATGTAAAACCCATTCTTAGCTGGCAGGCTGGATTTGGCCACGGACCATAGTTGACCAACCTGGGCTTAAAGCAAAATCTACCCAAGCGACCGAGAGGTTTCTGAGCTTGGGCCTGGGCTGTCCTGGCTCAAACTGGGCAAGGCCCAGCGAGTTGCTGGAACGGAATTTGACCTACATAGGAAGGAAGGAGCAGATAGAAACCTTGCTTCCTTTGGGGACCAGTACCCGGAAGCAGGGGGAGGACGTGAGCAGGAAGGGTTTGGCAGCAGAGACCCCTCAGTTTGAAGCTTCCAGCAGCTGAAGGCCTCCTGATCATCCGCCTTTTCCTCTCTGAGTGTCCCGTTTTCTCATCCGTGAAGTGGGAGCCATCTCTCCCCCAGAGCCTGGTGATGGTGGTTAAATCAGGATGTGGATGCAGCCCCTGGCACGTTGCCTAGGGCCTGCCCGGTGCTGCTGGTGCTGATAAAAGCGGCAGCTCCCTCTCCTCTCTGCTTTTGAAGACTGATGAGCACCTTCTGCCTCCAGGGCCACTGCGGGGTGCAGGGGAGGCTCAGCCATGCAGAAGTCCTGACATCACTGGAGGACTTGAAGAAGATGGCTGAGAGGAGTAAATGCCTGAGGTCACTTGAAGGTCAGGCTTCACATGGTTATTACTCTTCTTCTTGAAAAGACCTGACAGGCTGGAAGAGTTCAGAGGGTAAAACGCCTTGTCCAGGAATCCAAAGAACTCAAGTCCCAGAATTGGCTTTTGTTTGCCGAGTATCCTGGGCCCCTACCCTCTGACCTTAGGCTCCCCATCAATCGAATGAGGGTATTACAGCAATTCTGCAGTTTCTTGGGCTTCTTTTTTCATCTCCCAGAATTTTGTTCAAATGAAATCTTAGAAAATTAAAGTAAAAAATAAATAAATAAATAAATAAAAAGGGAGCTGTCACGGATCCCATAAACCCCTGCTCCACCCTGCTTAGAACTGGGGACCACGCAGTTACAAGGTCCTTGTCCCATGCTCCAGTGCACCCAGGGCTACTCAGGAGCTGTGGGAGGAGGAAAGGATGTGAGTGACATCTGGCTCATCCCGCCTCCAGGACCCTCCTCGCGGACCCTCCTCCCACTGGGAGTGACCTACCTCTGAGTGGCGTGGCCACATGCCCTCCCTCCGCCAGTACTGACTGGGAGAGCCCGGAGCCGGAGTGCGTGCCAGGGAGAGGCCCGGCCCACGGACGCAGGTCGAAAGGCCACGCACGGTGCTTGGCAAGTTACATGACCTGACTAGGCCACCCGGCATCCCCGTGTGTGGGAGGAGAGGTTCTGAAGCCAACACCTCATCAGTGGCTTCCTGGGAGAAGGAGAGCTCTAAGTGGGCCTCAGGACCCCCAGAATTGGGATGGGGTGGTGAGGGGTGAGGGCGTGAGAGCCTCCTCGTGCAGGACCCTGAGCCCAAGCACTTGCTGAATTGTGAAGCCTGGGGCACCCCTAGGAGAATCAGGATTTGAACTCGGGTCAGAGGTCTTTCCTCCACAGCCCTGTGGGTTGGGGTGGGGGCCTGGAGAGTGACTTTTAGGCTGTCTCCAGCTCTCAGAGCTGATGTTCCAGTACTCCTCGTGGCTTTGCTACATGGCCGAGTTCGAATCTGTTAGGATGGACACTGTTCTCAGAGAACAGATACACGCAGAGCCAGTTCTGCCCAAAAAGCTAATTTCAGAAGTGACACGTTTGCTTTGTACAAATATTCAGCGCTGCACCCTACTCTGGGCACCCTAGGTGCCATTCTTAAGGAGTTCCCAGTGTGGTGGGTAGACAGCAGATGGGTATTCCCAACTGCTTGGAGCAGAAGCTGGAGACTGTAGAGCACACAGCAAGGGCAAAGGCCTGGAACAGCACGGGATGTTCTAGGAGGTAGCCCCATCCCCAGGGGTGGTGATGGGCGGCCGTGGTCCCAGATTCTGGACTCTCCCTTGCTCCTCCACCCCTATAAAAGGCTTCCACAAGAAAGCCGTGAGCTGTGGGGCTTGTACCCCTTCTTTAAGGCATCACCAACTAGTCCATCAGCTTGGCACCTAAATATATACATGTTGAATGAATGGACTTCTTCACCGCCTTTCAGTTCCAGCCACGGGACTGGTGAGGGGAGATGGTGCCATGGGGACTTCCCATCCCTCCTTGATTCAGCAAACACCTCTCGAGTGAACCCTGCCAGCTCCATGACGCAGAGCTTGACAGCAAGCCTTAAGGGAAGGCACTCTTATCCCCATTTCTTATGTGAAGAAACTGAGACCCAGAGTCAGGGCTACCACATATCCCAACTCCAGGGTGAGGGAAGCAGCTCGATGCCTTTCATCCTGGGCCTCCTGATTCCAAGTCCTGTCGTGAGCGTGCTGGGTGCGGTGGGTGCGGTGGGGCGAGAGGTGGTGGGTGCCGCTTGCCTACCCAGGAGCGGGGGCCATGCTCCTCCCCTGGATCTAGCATCCAGCCACACTGAGCACCCCGTTAGATCCGGCCTTGCAGGGCCCCCCCTTCTTCCCCCTGCACGTACTGTTCTGTCTACCTGGAATGCAGTCTTGCCACCGCTTCTCCACTTGGCAGACTCCCTGCATGTCCTTCACGGCCCAACTCCAGTATCACCTCCCAGGAACCCACCTTTGATTGACTGTCCCAGGCAAAATTACAAGTCTGTCCCTGCAGGGCTCCCGCAGTGCCCCGGTTGAAGCTCAGACCACACTAGCCTCCCCTTCCCAATGGACCTGATGCCTCTTCCTTGATATCAGGACCGGGGCCCGGGGCACAAGTCACTGAGCCTTTTAGTAGGTCCTGACGCAGCAGCCTGCCTGGGTGGATGTGGATATAACCCAGCGGGTGGGTAGGCAGGTTTTCTAAAGCAGAGTTTGACCTTGACCTGCCAAGTGGCAAAGTCCAGCAGAGGGCTTTGTCCTTGGCTCCCAGCAGCCCCCGCTCTCAGAGGCACAGCTGCTCAGCAGGGCCCCAAGACTGACTTCAGAGGCCCAGAGACCCCTGGCACACCAGAGCCAGACTGGAGACAGGGCTGTAGTAATAGTACTGCCCCCCAGCAGAGCCCCTTCTGCAAGGGCATTCATGCAAGGGCACGATTTTTACCGGATCCGCATATCATCTGTATCATTTTTCACTTCTATTTTTATTTAAATTGCTGTGTTCTAAATAATATGAAACCACAGGGCTTGTAAAAAATATTTTGAATAGGTGATACATTCATGTGGTTCAAAATTCAAAAGTGTACAAAGGGATATAAAATTAAAATTCTCCCTTCTACCCTGCCTCTGCCACCCAGATCCCCAAGGTACACTGTTACCTTTCTTGTGCATTCTTTTAAGGAAGTAGATGTGTATATTCTCCCCCATCCTAGCCTTTTTTTTTTTCCCCCCACACAAAAGGTAGCATACAACACACTGTTCTGAAGCTTTGCTTTTTACTTAATATAACTTGGGGAGTATGCCAAATCAGTACCTAAAGAGCTTTCTTTGTTAAGTACTCCATTATATAGTTATGCCACATTTTTTCAAATCATAGGTTTGCATTGCTAGTTTTATATTTATTCGAGTGTGTACTAGAAAAATATATACCTTGTATACCATTAGTATCAGACGATGGCCAACCTCAAAGCCAACCCTGAGCCGTGACGCCTGTGACTCACCAGGCAGAAAGCCCCCACATGGGGGTTCAACAGCCGCTGTCGTGCCGTCCTTGTGACATCCTCTTACTTAATCCCAGTGGTCACCCGAGGAGTTGGGCTTGGCCGGGGCCCACCAGAGGAGGTCTGTCAGGTGCTCACCACCCACTCGGAACCAACAGCGTTGGGTCTGAAGGCTCCCTAAGGAGTTGAGAGGGAGGCTCTGAGGGGTGCTGGGCAGGGTGGGCCGTGACAGACAGGATTTACAGGGAGTGCAGCCCGCTGGGAGGAAAGCCGCGGCGTCTAGGATGAATGTCCAGAGTTTGGCCAGGAAGGAGCCCGTGGGAAGGGAGGATCCAGCTCTCCCTTGACAAGGAATGGGCTCTGAACTCCTGCTGGCTGAAACCTTCCTCTTAGCCTCTGACGTGAGAACCTTAGCTTTCGCAATCGTTGGCCTGAGGCTTCTAGAGAATGAAAAGACCATACTAGGAATGTGTCTGATTAACAGCTAAGCCCAGCGCTATCTGTGAGGATCTTGAAGTCAGGGCTGCTTCTGGGTTCCAGGGGTGGGGGTGGGGGGGGGAGACCAAGGCCATCGCCAAGCTGAGGCTCTCCCCTCCACAGGTAGGTGCAGCTCAGGATCTGTGCCTACACCCCTCCCCTCCAGTGCCCAGCCCGGTGTCGTGCACCTGGTGAATGCCCGCCCGTCATTTCTCTGGCATCCCTCCCCCCAGGCCCCGTTCTTTCGGTCAGTTAAGGGCCTGCCTTAACTGTCATACATCTTGGCTTCTTCATTTTAAAAGAAAACAAAAGTCCTCTCCCTAGCAAGGCACCTTGCTCTCCCCGGGCCCTCCTGCCTGCTGGCCTCCTCCCTTCCTGCTGCCTCCGGCCCTTGGCTTCCAGGAGACAGAATCCCACTGCCCTTTTTCTCCCCCAGCCCTTTGCCCATTGGAAACACCTTGACCCAGCACTCTTACTCGCCTTGTGTCGTGTACTTTTCCAAAGCACATTCCTGGCTGCTATGTCATCTGTGTCCTGACAACCCTGGGAAGCTCGTGGTCTGGGGATGGTTGCCCCGAGCTTCAGCCTGGCTCTCTGCAGACCCCTGAGTGAGCTGGAACTTGTCTCTGCCTCAGTATCTGCCCTGTGAATGGAGGCGAGGGTTTGCAGACAAGCAAACAGACGGTCCGGGAGGAGTGGGGAAGGGGACTCACCTGCTGGAATTCACAGAGCAAGGAGGCAGACGGGCTGGAATTAGAAGCCAGCATCTTGGGCTCCAAATCCAGGGCACTTCGCCCATCTATGCCGCTCCTCCCACGTAATTTGGCCCCCCTTGCATTGGTTCCTGGGCCTCCCAGTCAGAGAGTCTGGAGCCACCTCAACCCCAGGCATGGCTTCAACAGGGGAATGAGACCCCAGAGACTGCCAAGCCCTGGCTACAGAGAGGGGGAAGACCCTAATTACCCTCTCTCCCCAGGAATGAGTCCGGCCAGCCCAGTGTCTAGAAGTTGGCAGGGCTGGTTTGGGCACCTGAGGTCGGGAAGTGGCCAGGTTTCTTCAGAGAAGGGCTGGTGTGGTGCCAGGAGTCAGGCAAGCTATCTGAACAAGGGAACCTGCCAGCCCAGGCCCTGCCCTCTAGTAACCTGGGCCTGACGTGCCTCTAACAGTGTGGGGTTTTCTCTCTGCAGAAGCTGACGGGCCGCCTCATGCTGGCTGTGGGAGGGGCAGTGCTCGGCTCCCTGCAGTTTGGCTACAACACTGGAGTCATCAATGCCCCCCAGAAGGTGAGTGCTGTGCCGTCCTAGGCTTCTCGAGACCAGAGGGCTCTGCTGTGCACCCCTGCCCGCATCTCACACACACACACACACACACACACACACACACACGCGCGCGCGCGCGCGCGCTCACCCTGCCTCTTGGACGTTGCAGTCATTTACATCAACTCACCATCTGCCTTACCAGCCAATATTCTGGCCCTGAACGGGTTAGAGACTCTTAGCTTTGGCCTTGGAATCTTGGGGCCCACAGAACCATGGGATCTTTATAGGTCATCTCGACCAACCTCCCACCCGACACAGACATTTGTAAAAATTGAAGCCGTGTTCGGTGTAGTGATGCTGCATTCGTGCGGCCCTCTGGGGCTACAGAGGGCTTCCGTGGTGCTTTTCTCACCTGCTGCTCACACCGAGCCCTAAGGCAGGCAGGCAGCTGTGCCCACTCCTACCCTGCAGGTGCGGGGAATGGCCAGAACCTGCCCAGCATGACCAGCTAGTCAGGGATGGAGCTGGTATGCGACAGCAGTCTGCCTTGGCGCCCTCCCTGCCAGGTGGTCCCCGAGCCCGTGCTCTCACCCATCCACACGCAGCACACTCCCTTGTAAGGGAGCCCATTCTAGGCTGAAACTGCCTGTCTCCCTGGAGGCCCCGGGCCAGGCAAAGCAAAAACAGCGTCTTGCCCTAGGGAACTGGAGGGGTGCAAGTGTGTGCTTATTCCCTTCCCCCCACAGCACAACCCAGATCTGTCCTCACGTGTTCACCTGAGTGTCGGGACTGGGAGGGGTCCCGGTGAGTGCCTCCAGCGTAGCCAGCCCACAGCTCTGGGGAGGAGAGAAGAGGACGGGGGCAGGAAAGGAGACTGTAACGAGTCCCTCCTCTACGCCAGGCCTCTTGTGTACATTCATAAGGTCGGGCGGTGATTTCCATTTTATACACCCGAAAACCGAGGCCCAGGGCAGGTGAAATGACCAATGGGCTCAAGGTCACATAGCTAGGGGATGGTGGAGTCAGAAGCCAAACTCTGTTGTTTACACAACCTCAGGCTGTCTTCCGGACCAGCCACCTGGTCATTTTAAAAGTCTGTACCTTCCCGGGCGGGACAAAATGAGAGTGGACCGTCCTGTCAAGGCCACATTCATGGTCCAGACAGGTGAGGCCAGGAAGTGAGTGTGGCTGCTTTCCGAGGATTGGGGCCTGTCTGGGGGAGCTGGGCCTCCTCCAAATAGGCGGAGGGTGGCCGTGGGTGCCACGCCCAATGCTGGGGAGCAGGTCACCAGAGCGGCCAGGCCTGCTGAGTCATGCTCAGCTGCAGCGGACGTGACGGGGCTTTTCCAAGCTTGTGGGAAATGGCGACCGTGGGCCCATGCTTGAAACGGTTCCAAGCCCTGCTTTCGCTAAGTGCTCTGAGCAGATCTTGCCAAGGTGTGTGCCTTGGAGCTGGCTCCCTTTGGGAATCCTTACAGATGCAAAGTGTGTACAGTCTTAGAGAGAGGTTGAGTTCTCCACTTGATTGCACGTCAGTAAGTGTCCCCTGACACTTACAGAATCTGACCTCATTGGTCTGGGATGCTGTCTGGGCATCAAATTTTTAAAGCTCCCCAATTGATTCTAATGTGCAGTCAAAAGATGAGAAGCACTGGATTAAGTGATCACAGTCAGGGGTGATCACTTGACTGTGATCACATAGTGAGTTACGCACGGTGACAGAACTAGGACTCTAAGAACAGAATAGAGGTGTTTTCCAGAAACAGATAGGAACAGGCACTCGGATGTGGACGGAGTGAAGCGATGCTATCCGGTGCTCCGGAGGCTGACCTGGGCAGATCAGCTCCATACTGCCGAAGGCAAAAGACCCTCCGGTGACCCTGCCGTGGCAAAGGCTGTCCAAGTGGAGTCCTGTGGGTAGAGACCTCCCTGCAGTGGGTTGAACAGGGAGAAGGGAGATGGGGGAGAGCAAAGACAGCCCTTCCAAGGGACTCGGTAGAAAAGGAAGAAAGAAGGGTGGTCGCCAGAGGGGTTGTCTGGCTAAGGTTTTTTTTAATACGAAGACTTCATTTTTTTTTTTTTTTTTAAGACTTCATTTTTAAATGGGTTGTAAGGAATCAGCAAGCAGAGGAGGAGAGGGTGAAGATAAGGAGTGGGGGTGGTCCTTCAGGAGGCCGGTGGTGGTGGAGCAGAGGCAAAGGGGTTGCATTTGGCCGGAAGGGACTAAGACACTTCCAAGGGTGCAGATGTGGACAAACCCAGAGTGTTCTCTAATTCTTGGGACCTCCCATCTAATCAGAAACAGGCGAAAGGTGAGAATTACAGTGGAAGATGGGCGGGGCAGCGGGCAGCGGTTCCGGGCAGCACAGAGGGCCCAGCGGTAAACATTTATAGGAGCATTTGCGGGCACCTGTCCAAAGGTCACCTGGGCAGCCGGCCTCTGAGGACTGAGGCGAGAGACCTGCGTGGCATTTCCGGGGGCGCGCGCTCAGGCACTCCGCCTGTTTACTCTTGTACTTTACAGACACTTCTCATAAGCCTGGCCGTAGTTTTTCCAACCGGGAAAAAACGTGATAAACTTAACATGTGAAGAGGGGAGAGGACAACACTAGAGGAAGAGATGAAAGCGGGTCTCAGAGCCAACGGCCGTGCCTCAGGAGGCACCAAAGCCATTGTCCTGGGACGGCCCAGTGATTGTGCCAACACCTTCACTCATCGTGGACTGTGCCAGGCACTGCCCTAGATGGTGGAGAGGGATAGAGCCGAGAACGCAGCAGGCTCACCCTGGCCCTCAGGGAGCTGCCTGACACATGGTCAGAGCTGGGCCCTGTCCCTGCCCTCCAGAGATTCAACCATCCAGAGTGCAGGGGCGGGGTGGGGAGGGGAGACCCCTTGGGAAAAGCCACAGTATTATTAACGGAGTGCTTCCCGGTGCTATGGGAACGAAGAGAAAGGAATGACTAATGCTGGAGGTAGGGCTGATGGCAGAGACAGAAAGGGCTTCGCGAAGGAGTTAGCAGCTGTGCTAGACCTTCGAGGGCAAATCAGTCCCAGAGGGAAGGAGGGGCAGGTATCCCAGGCAATAGGAAAGGCTTGTGCAGAGATGCGGTGGCATGAAGTGTTCCACTGATGGGGAATTGCTAACGGCCCACACCGACCAGGCCGACCCCCCTTGTCTGTCTAGAGGCACTTCCCTTAGGAAACTGCACTGCACTGGCCACGTTGGCCTGCTTGCCAATGGAGACTTTGCCCCACTAGAGGTGAGGGTGCCAGTACTGCTGTTAATCACCGGAAGCTTGGTCTCCTCCATAAAACAGGCCCCAAAGGGCTTCCTCTTGGAAGTGGTTAATTAATCATAACATTATCTTAAATGTTTACAAAGCACCTCCTAATAAGTTACCTCCTCACAGCAGCCCCACAAGGTGGGTAGGGTCGGGGTTATCTTCCCCCTCATAAAGGAGGCACCGAGGCTGGGAAAGGTCACCTGGAGAGAGAGGCTTAGTTACAGATGGACGCCAGGCCTGATGGACATCACGCCTGATGACGACATCCCTGCCAGGCCTCCGGCCTCTCCGGGGGAGGAGGGGAGCCCAGCCACACAGAGAGCAGATAAATGAGCAAGGGCATCCTGACCATCATACTGAGTGGAGAGAACTACCTCTCCCCTCCCCAAATGGCTGAGCTGCCAACAGAGGTGACTAAAGGCCATTGAGGAACCATGAGTTACTGGCCAAGGGACAGTGTCAGGCATGTCTGAGGGATCCTCAGAAACCAGACCGCTTGGGCTGGAAGGGGCCTGACAGTCCGCTGGCTCAACGTTCCTTGTTTGCCAAAGGAAGAACTTGGTCTAGAGAGCAGGCGAGGTCTGCCCAGGACGACCTGCTTGGTGAGTGAAAGTACTGGAGGCAAGACGGGCTTCCCAGCCCAGGCTCCAGGCAGCCTCTCCTTATCTCTGCCTAGATCCAAAGAGCTCTGGGCCCCCTCTCCCCTTCGCCCATCTCCGCTTATACGGACTCTCACAGCTTACAGCTCACTTGTCACGTGCCAGGCATTGTTCCAAATGCATTAGAAACAATAATTCAATTGTTCCATATAATATAACCCCATTAGGGAGACACTATAATCCCTGTTTTATAAGAAACTAGGGCACAGAGATGTTAAGCAATTAAACCAAGGACACACAGCTAGTAAGTGGCAGAGCTGGGATTTAAATCCAGGGAGTCTGGCTCCAGTCTGCGTCCTTGACCACCACAGAAGAAATGGCAGTTACACTTACAGGCACCGAAACACCCTTTTACATGCCAACAACTGCTACCCTGCTGCTCTCTCCTGCTCTTACTTCAAGCTGAGTCACGCACAGACATCTCAGTTTCCCACACACAGTTGCACAGCCTCTTACACCACAACACCCTGCCACAGCTCTGTCATCTCTTAAGCCTTTCCGGTTCATGGCCTGTTTATCAATTAGTGACAAAGCTTTCTGCCTCCAGCCCTGTGCTGGGACCCAGATGAACCAGACTGTCCCCCTGTTGGGAGTTTAGTCTAGAGGGAGCACACAGTGCCTCATAGTTAGCTGTCCGGGGCGGTGATGGAAACACAGACAGGCTGGTGTAAGCCCACGAGGGGGAGGGAGAGGGTACCTGGCCCATAGAGGAGGGTTTTTTCCAACACCATAGACATTTGTGGACAGATAGTTCCTTGGCATTACGGAGGCTGTCCCATGCATTGTAGGATGTTTAGCAGCATCCCTGGCCTCTACCCCTGCCAGTGTAATGACCAAAAATGTCTCCAGACACGGGGGGGAGCAAATTGTCCCCGTTTGGGAACCACTGCAGTAATGAAGAGGAGGTTATGAAGGCTCTCCAGAGGAGGGATGGCTCTGGAAAGCGACCAACAGCTCACCAGGCAGGTGGCGAAGCAGCAGCAAAGCGAAGGTGCAGAGGTGTGGGGTGCCCAGGCAGCGTGGGGGCGTCGCCATGTGGGGTGGGAAGAGACACTTCATCCTGAGGGTGGTGGGGAGACAAGAAAAGCTGTGAGCAGGGGAAATGAAGATTCTTCTGTTTGCAGGGGAGACCCCAGAGGCCAGGGACCAGTGAGAAGGTCAGAGCAAAGGCTTGGAGAGAAGCCATATCAGGGCTCTTCCAGAAAAGCAGCCAAAGCAACCAGGGTGGTCCGATCATCTGCTCTGGGGTTGGGGCCCAGCTTCTAGCTCCATCTGGCTGCCTGGGCCTCTTCACCAGGCCCCAGGGAGAGGCCCTGAGGAACCCAGAAGTTATCTGTCCAGCCCCACCTGTAGCATCTGTCTCTGAACTCCCAGCTGACCCTGGGGCGTGGCTGAGTTGCTATGGAGACATACCATCTGGGCTGAGGGGCGGGGGCGGGGGCGGGGGCAGCCCCAGCTGTGGGGGAGGGGTAGGTAGGGAACAGGAAATAGGGGTCAAAGCCAGGCTGAGGGGCTGAACTGGATAAGCTGGCCCTTACTTCCTCCCGACTGGACCTCAAAGCTTGGGCGGCTGTTTAACCCCTTCATCCCCACAGTATATCTAAGAGAAGAAAGGGTTGAGAGAGAGCTGATTCCCTCTCAGGATGATCTAGAACAGGGGGCCCCAACCCCTGGGCCAGGGACCGGTACTGGGCGACGTTTCATCAGCCGCTCCCCACCGCTCGCGTTACCGCCTGAACCACGCCCACCGCCACGCCCGGTCCGTGGAAAAACCGTCTTCCACGAAACCGGCCCCTGGTGCCAAAAAGGTTGGGGACAGCTGATCTAGGAGACCAGGCCTCTCCAGGGAAGATGTGGAGAGCAGCCAGAAATTTCAAAACATATACCCCTTCTCTTGGCAGTGGTCTGGAATTCTAGAACACGGGTTGGCAGGGGGACCAAATCTAGCCAGCAGCCTGTTTTTGTATGGCCTATGAGCCAAGAATGGCTTTTACGTGTTTAAAAGGGTGGTTGGGGGAGGGAAGGGAAGAAAAATAAGCAACAGAGGCCATATGTCGTCAGCAAACTCTAATATTTTCTATCTAGCCTTTTACATAAATTGTTTATATCAATCCCTGATCCAAACTTTGACTTGTATGCTCCCTGCTGACAGGGGACTCACTACCTGTAACATGGGTCATCTCATCCTCTGACGCCTAGAAAGCTCTTCTTTCCCCTGAGCTGAAGTCTGTGCCCTGGGGCTCTGCAGACCTGCTGGGTCCCTCAGCCTGGGGCAGCCAGCACGGTCTGAAGATAGAGCTTTACTCCCCAAGGCAAGCCTCTAGTTCCTTCAGGTTCTTTCTTGTACTATAAATTCCTAGGTTAATGCTTTGTCTTGCAGTAATTTAAAAATGGAAAACTCTGGGCTTCCCTGGTGGCGCAGTGGTTGAGAGTCTGCCTGCCAATGCAGGGGACACGGGTTCACGCCCTGGTCTGGGAAGATCCGACATGCCGCGGAGCAACTGGGCCCGTGAGCCACAGTTACTGAGCCTGCGCGTCTGGAGGCTGTGCTCCGCAGCAGGAGAGGCCGCGACAGTGAGGGGCCCGCGCACCGCGATGAAGAGTGGCCCCCGCTCACCGCAACTAGAGAAAGCTCCCGCACAGAAACGAAGACCCAACACGGCCATAAATAAATAAATTTTAAAAAAAGAAGAAGAAATCAAGGCACAGTTATATAAGTTTAAAAAAAAAAAAAAATGGAAAACTCTGTCCTTAATGTTCCTCTCAAGTAGATGGCTTCTCTTCTTGAGAGAACAGTGACACAAGGAACAGCTTACTCCATGTGCCAGGCAGTGGGCTCCGCCTCACACCCAGAGCCTCACTACAGACGCTGCCCTGACACAGAGGAAGTCAGAACTTCCGCTCTAGACAGGCAGACGTGTGGTCCTTCAGCCACAGTTACCCAGGCAGGGAAGGGAGGGGGGATGACAGACATGACACAAGCCTCTCCCCACTCTCACCCGCAGGAGAACTGCTGGGATGAGGAATGGTTTTTTACTGGAAACCAGTCAGTCCAAGGGATGGCAGCTGCCCAGGGCCATCCTGCTTCTCCATGCTGGCCCCTACAGTGTCGTCAAGTGAGCCTCTGCCCTCTAGGTTCAATGAGGGGATGCTTGGACAGAGAGCTCTAATAGCCCCTCAACTTCCAACAGCCTGATGCCATGGCTGACCAGGACCTGCCCCAGCATGCATGCACTCACACCGACCCTTGGCAGGGAGAGGGGTTGGGAATGGGCTGGGAAGGAAGCAGAGACAAACGGAGGGCTGAGCCTGGTGCACTCGATGTCCAGGGCTCGACTGCCAAGTCAGGGAATAATGGTGGGAATGGGAATCTGGCTTCGGTGGATGGGAGGAGTCCGGAGCAGAATCCAGGTGAGACCTCGGGCAGGTGCTGCGTGAGTAGAGAGGAGGACTGATTAGGAGGTAGAATTTTATGGACAGGACCTGGTGAGTGACTGCATGTGGGGCAGTGGCAGGATCAAGGGTAGCTCCCAGGCTTGTAACCAGAATGTGAGGAAAGAGCATTCAGAAGAAGCATGTGTGAGGCCTCGCCTCAAACATGAGCCGGGGCTGCGGAGGCTGCCAGGAAGCTCGCTGTGGAGACTGGGCCTGTGGGATCCTGTTAAAGGAGCAGAGCAGTAAGGCGGCTCTTCTTCCATGACAGGCACCCAGCCGCTGCTGGATGATGCTCAAGGCGGCGGCTGGGTGGAAGAAGTGACCCCAGAACTTCTCCCCACGCAGGGTTCTCCTGTTCTCCAGGGACCCACCGCCTTTCCTGGGCCAAGGGCCAGCTTCACCCCCCACATAGGGCATGGACCCGAGGGGAGAGGACAGAGAGCCCACACACCGCCCGCAGGAAAGGAAAACCACGCTTAGCTTCTTCCCACAAATCTCAAGCACCAGATCAAGAGGGAGGAACCCAGCGGGCAACCTCGGCTTGGCCAGGAAGTGCTGCTGGGGGGTGAAGAGGATGAGCCTGGGGCCAAGGTGGAGGGTGCTGGCTGCTCACCGTCCCTCAACCCCATAAAGTGGTCTAAGCAGCAAGGGGCTCAGGAGCCATAAAGGAGCTAGCCGTGGCCAGGGTTTGGCCCCTCTGACTTGTTACCACATGCAGGAGACTTAACTGGGGAGGATCTGGTAACACCTCACTTACACATGGTTCTTCAACATCTCCAGCCAGATCCCAAGGAGAGGGTTAAAGACCTCAGCCTCACACCCTTAAACCCATTTAGGTAGTAAGCACTTACTACCTAAATACTACACGTATTGGCTCTGCGTACAGTTCAGACAAGTTCCATTAGCTGACTTGGCAAATTTTAAAACGAGATGTGGAGAGTTCTGTGAGACAAGCATCTGAAACACAAGGGGCAGGGGGTGAGCCTGAGAACTACAGCATGCAAAAATTAAGTGTCATCTGGGGCAAACACCTCTCCTTGCCCCTGCAGAGAGCCCCAAGGACATCAGTGCCCCGGAGCCCTGCTTGTAGGTCTGGTTGCTCAGAGCGGCAGTGTGAGGCACAGGAGGGAGAAAGATTTCCAGCCAGATGATGGGCCCTCCAAGGGGTGAGGGCCATTTATCTGGGCAGTTCCCTTATCCAGGACAGCTTGCTCTCTGCAGAGCCTGATAAGTGGAGCATTACTGTTCCCAGCCAGTCCTCCTCTGGGGTTGGTTTTGTCCCGTGAAGAACACAAGCACTTTGTGTTTGTTTTGTTGAAATCTGCCTTCTCTGCCCATGGCAGAAGCAAGGGCGGCTAGGAGGGAAGCCTAAGCCCCTTTCATTGCCTCCTCCATCCACTTGCTAGGCACCCCTGCAGCAGCTCTGGGACGGGCCCTGGGGTGAATCCACTGGGGTCCCTGCCCTCAGGGAGGACAGACTCTTGGGACCCTCTGAGCTGGATCTCAAAAGGTTTCAGCGTGGTAAGGCAGGTGGGCCCTCCAGGAGGAGTAACCGTGGAAGTGGGGGAAAGGGTGCATAGGGCAAAGGTAGAGATGCTGGGAGGTGGGGAGGTGGGACTGATATCTGGCAGGAGCCTTGACTTTGAATTATGGGACGCAGGCTCTGTTAGCCTTTGTCAGTGGCCTGCACTGCCCTTGGGTCGGTACCGGAACGTGGTGGGGTCCCTCAGCTCAGTGGTGGTACCAAGCACCATGTGAGCACTGCCAAGGGTATTTCATTAACTCCCCGCAACACTATGAAGTGGATATTGCTAATGTCATTCGAGATGAAATCATTTGTCCTCGGTCGCACTGGAGGTGAGTGGTGGAGCTGGGTCTGAACTTGGTTGCGTCCAGGTTCCTCACCCCTGAGCTGCCCAGCTTCCCTGGGACAGACAAGCAGATACCTCAGTGGGCACTCCTGGGGCTGTGGGCCTTGATTCCCCCTTTGGCTGTTGTGGCTGCCCGCAGCCTCCTCTGCTGCTAGACCCCTGGAGCTTGGGAGGGTTTTACGGGGGGCCAAGAGCAGTGCCATTGGAGATCGTACTGTATGAGAGGCTGCATGTTGCCCGGTGCACACAAACTTGCAGTGGGGAGGGGTGCCAGATGGGTGCGTGGAGTTGAGTTCGAGCTGCAAGTGGGGAGGGGAAGAGGGGCATGCAGGTTTGTGACTGGTTGAAGCCGAGACTATTCAGATTACATGAGCGCGAGTACGTGTGTGTCATGGCATGTGTACACAGGAAGCTGTTTCTGGGTACGTTGGGCCTGTGGCTACGCATGTGGCTGGGTGGGTCTGGCTTGTCCCGAGGCACTGGGCGTGTATCTGCGTCGCCTGAGAGGAGGGGTTGAGTGTGAGCAGGCAGAACCGGTGCTGCCCGCCTGCCACATTCCTGGGCCTGGGCCAGCCAGGCCCTCCCTTTGGTGGGGGCAGGGCTAGCGGGAGGCCTGTTCTAGGACAGGTGTCTCCAGTTCCTGGAACTGCTTCCTTGTCTGTAGCTTTCCCTGTACCGCCCAACTGGGCACCTGGGAGAGGGGACGAGGCCATGGGTCCTTCAGAGGGGAACTCCCAGGCCAGCCAGGAGGGGCTGGGCCTGGGGGATAGAAAGTGGCAGCGTGGGTCTCACAAGCATTTGTGTGCAAGTTGCTCACACCAGGCCTGAGTGCAAAGTGAGCCTGCCCTTCCCTCCCTCGCAGGGCCTCTGTCCAGCTGTATTTCCTCCCCAGCAAGGGGGATTGGGGAGGGGCATGCGGGAAGAAGCACTCTCTCTCTGAGCCCCTCTGCTATGCCTGAACTTCCACCACTATTCACTTGCCATCATCGCCAGAAAGTCCTGTTGAGCGCCTGAAACTACAGGGCACTGGAAACCACCCCTGGGGGAGGTATGAGAGCCGGCACCACTCTCCCTCGGTGGTGTGGGTGGCTGAGGCCCACAAAAGGGGCGGCACCCGGCGTTAAGAAAGCAGCGAGTTTGGGGTTGGGCCTGGTGCTGGGCCCCTGGGCCCCCTCTAGCATCCCGTGATAAAATGGTCCTCTTTGAGGCGGGGAGTGCAAGGGAGAAGGATGACTGGGTCCTGGCCTTGCCCATCAGGCTGCTTCTCCTCCTGCAGGTGATTGAGGAGTTCTACAACCAGACGTGGATCCACCGCTATAAGGAGGGCATCTTGCCCGCCACACTGACCACGCTCTGGTCCCTCTCTGTGGCCATCTTCTCCGTGGGGGGCATGATTGGCTCCTTCTCTGTGGGCCTTTTCGTTAACCGTTTTGGCCGGTGAGCAGAAGGGGTCCTGGCCCTGCCCAGGGAGTGGGAGGTGGGGGGCCTTCCCTGGCTGTCCTAGGGCCTACCTATGACCCAGCCCCTGGGGCCTCCAGGGGGATCCAGGGACCTGCCTGACCTGTGACCTCCTCCCCGTCCTGCCCCCCAGGCGGAATTCAATGCTGATGATGAACCTGCTGACCTTTGTGTCCGCTGTGCTCATGGGCTTCTCAAAACTGGGCAAGTCCTTTGAGATGCTGATCCTGGGTCGCTTCGTCATTGGTGTGTACTGCGGCCTGACCACTGGCTTTGTGCCCATGTACGTGGGGGAGGTGTCCCCCACGGACCTTCGTGGGGCCCTGGGTACCCTGCACCAGCTGGGCATCGTCATCGGCATCCTCATCGCCCAGGTAAGCCCCCACCCATGGCTCCAGTGCCTCAGGTGTGTGTCCAGATTCAACTCCTCACCTGGCCTTCCACAACCCTGCAAAGGACAGCCTCGTAGACACATCCTAGGCGCAGGTCCCGAGAACAACACTGCTCACCATTCTCCCGGGGCCCCCCGCTGGGAGAGCAAGTCCAGAGGCCTTGACCCTTCTCATCCCAGCCCACTCAGCCTTGCGTCCTTTCTTCTCACCGTGGGGATCCAACCACAGGGCAGCCCACTGGTTCCTCAACATGCCGACTCTCTCACACCTCCACACCTTGATGCCTGTATATATATATATGCACTCCCCTCTCTCGAGGCTCTCCCTGCCCCATCCCTAAATCGTCCTGTGGCAAAGTAGCAGCCCCCATCCCCCTGCCAGACATGTCTGTAGCCCTGCCATCTTATCCCCCACTAATGCCATGAGGTAGGTCCTACTTCCCCCTTGTCACAGATGAGGAAACTGAGATTCAGAGAAGTTAAGCCTCACGTTAGTGGCAGAACTAGACTGAGAACTAGAGCCCTCTCTCGAAAGCAGCAGCTGCCACAAAGCAGGCGAAGAAGGCCCCTGGGTGGATTGGGGCCGCGAGTGGGCCCAGGGCAAGGTGCTCACAGCCGCTGCTCTGGCCCTGCCTCCCCCAGGTGTTTGGCCTGGACTCCATCATGGGCAACCAGGAGCTGTGGCCTCTGCTGCTGAGCGTCATCTTCATCCCAGCCCTGCTGCAGTGCATCCTGCTGCCTTTCTGCCCTGAGAGCCCCCGCTTCCTGCTCATCAACCGCAACGAGGAGAACCGGGCCAAGAGCGGTACGGCGGGCCCTGCCCCTCCCCGCCCCCGGCCCTGGCCTCCTCCCTGCTCTGAGCCACCCCCGCCTTCCCTCCGGCCCCCCCAGTGCTGAAGAAGCTGCGCGGGACCTCGGATGTGACCCGCGACCTGCAGGAGATGAAGGAGGAGAGCCGGCAGATGATGCGGGAGAAGAAGGTCACCATCCTGGAGCTGTTCCGCTCGGCCGCCTACCGTCAGCCCATCCTCATTGCCGTGGTGCTGCAGCTGTCCCAGCAGCTGTCTGGCATCAATGCTGTGAGTGCCCTCACCCACCCTTTCCTGTGGCCCTAGCCAAACCCTGCGGTCAAGTGTGTGCTGTGGACAGGTCCCACACTTAAAACAACAGACGAACCCCTGCCAGAGGAGCAGCTCTCCTTTAGAACCAAAACCCATGAGGGCACTGGTGCAGTGTCCCCTTCATTCTTTACTGACCGTGTGTCCTGCCCCCACTGGGACAGAGGCCAGGGAAGAGCCACCGCACCTGGCCGAGCCCCGCGACTTCTGTGTCCCGTAGGTTTTCTATTACTCCACAAGCATCTTCGAGAAGGCGGGGGTGCAGCAGCCTGTGTATGCCACCATCGGCTCCGGCATCGTCAACACAGCCTTCACTGTCGTGTCGGTGAGTCTTCTGCATCGTTGCTCACAGCCAGTTGGCAGCTGGGGTCCAGCTTGGGGCCTCAGGGCCTCATGACCAAACAGCAGCCTTTACTGCGAGCCAGGCACGCATCACGGGCTCCCTAAGTGCTCTCTCATTTCATCTTCGACAACTTGTCAAGTTCATGACTCTATCAAACAGCTGATGACACTGACCTCAGAGAAGTGCAATGGCTGGCCCAAGGCCACCGCCAGAATGCTCAGCTGTCTGGCTCTCGGGGGCCAGCTCTCGTTCCCTCAGATCCTCTGTAGTCCCCGAGCTGAGCCCCAGGGAGGAGGCATCCATCTCTGCAGTGCCACGTGGCTTTCCCAGCACTGGGGGCCACCCTCCTGGAGGAAGGGGTGTGTTCAGAGGGGCACCAGGCGGGCTGCACTGACATCCTCTCTGCCCACAGCTGTTTGTGGTGGAACGAGCTGGCCGGCGGACCCTGCACCTCATAGGCCTGGCCGGTATGGCAGGCTGTGCGGTGCTCATGACCATCGCGCTGGCGCTGCTGGTGAGTTGCCGCACTCTGGGGGCGAGGCGGCAGGTGGGGGCAGCTCACATGGGCATCAGACCCCAAAGTGCCTGTCTCAGCCCCAGGCTGGCGAGCAGCACTGGAGGCCAGGTGGGGTGGGGGTGCTGCCCTCGCCCTGGTTCTGCACCCCTCACAATCCCGGGCTTGGGCCTGACCTTCTGCCTCTTTAGGCTGGCTCCTTCCATCCCACTCCCGTCCTGTCTTCAGCCGGCTCCTCGCTGCTTGGTGCTTTCTCACCACCGCACCTCCAGCCCCAGACTTCAAGTTCCCTCCCCCCAGGAGCTACTTTGCCCGATACTAAAGTTTTCAAAGTCTTCCTCTGCATCTTCATTTCATCTTCGGAACAGCCCTAGAAAGTAATGCCCTCCTCATCACAGAGGCGTGGAAACAAGCCTCATCTCACTCAGTCCTCACGACGTACAGGTGTAGTTCAGTCAATATTCCCATTTCTCAGGTGAGGAAACCTCCCCCAGTGAGGTTAGTAATGTAGCAGATAAAGGACGAAGCCAGGAATCAACCTCAAGTCTGCTGGCCCCAAGCCCGTGACTGTAATCTCTGTGATAATCCTGTCCCAGGCACTTCACACACAACACTTGATTGTCCAACATCTGGGCAAGGAAAGCACCAGTACACTCATTTTACAGCTGAACCAAGGCTTAGAGAGCGCGGTGATGGCCGAGAGGCCTGGCAATACGTAGGCAATGAGCAGCGGATCTGGGATCTGGAACAAAGCCCATATAACTTTTCTACTGCAGCCTCCTCGAGAATGATTATACGTAAAACCACATGCCTGCTCTGTGCCAGTCCTGAGTAGGGCACCTTACAAGCCTTCTAACACCCACCCCCAGGAATGTTCTTCCACATCCTCCTACTGTAAGCAGACTGCTCCGCAGCCAGAGCCAGGGGACCTCAGGGACCTCTTCTCAGCACCTTCCACATGCAACTACATGACCATTCTGGGAGGGCAGACCATGCAGGACTTAAACTGTTTTGTTCAGATGAGGAATCCAAGACCCGGCACAGGGTACCTAAGTCACACGGCAAATCCAGGATCAACCCTGGCCTCCTGCTTTCCAGCCTAGAGCCCTTAGGCCTGCCCTGGGCTGCCTATGCAGTTTGTTTCTTCTGAGGATCCAGCACAGCCCAATCTAACTTTCCTCTGCTCTCTCGTCCTCAACAGGAGCAGCTGCCCTGGATGTCCTACCTGAGCATCGTGGCCATCTTTGGCTTCGTGGCCTTCTTTGAAGTGGGCCCCGGCCCCATCCCATGGTTCATTGTGGCTGAACTCTTCAGCCAGGGCCCTCGCCCAGCTGCCATTGCTGTCGCTGGCTTCTCCAACTGGACCTCAAATTTCATTGTGGGCATGTGCTTCCAGTATGTGGAGGTGAGAACTCCCAGAGTCCCCACACTCAGCGTTTCTCTCCTGCATGCAGGACCCTATAGTACTGTGCAAAATGCTGTCCCTGCCATTCTTACGGGAATCATGCTGGGGAGGAAACAGGCTCAGAAGCCCAAGTCACACAGGGTTCTTTCCTTATCTTTGAATTTTCTGTTCTGCTCTGCCGTGGGAACCTGCTCCTATCACATGCCAGGTGCCGCAGAGTCTAACATTAACATCCCAGTGCTCCTGGGTTGTAGGTGGGCGTTCCCTTTTTCAGATCAAAGGCCCAGAGGTAAAGTGACTTATCCAAGGTCCTACGGCCCGATGTAGGGTCAGGTCTCCAACCGAGTGTTTCTGTGTATCTTTCAGCAACTGTGTGGTCCCTATGTCTTCATCATCTTCACCGTGCTCCTGGTTCTGTTCTTCATCTTCACCTACTTCAAAGTTCCCGAGACGAAAGGCAGGACCTTCGATGAGATTGCTTCCGGCTTCCGGCAGGGGGGAGCGAGCCAAAGTGACAAGACACCCGAGGAGCTGTTCCACCCCCTGGGAGCTGATTCACAAGTGTGAGGTGCCCCACACCACCAGCCCGGTCTGCTCCCAGCAGCCCAAGGATCTCTCGGAGCACAGGCAGCTGGAGGAGACTTTCAAACTGACAAGATCTCGGCAGAGCTGGGCCTGGGGCTCCTTCCTTCAGCCAGTAGTGATGTCCAGAAGAATATTCAGGACTTTTAACGGCTCCAGGATTTTAACAAAAGACTGTTGCTCAGATCTATTCAGACAAGCAGCAGGTTTTATAATTTTTTTATTACTGATTTTGTTATTATTTTTTTATCAGCCAGAGTCTCCTTTATCCACATCCCTGGCTTCACCCTGAGTGGCTCAGTGCCTGAGGGTGGGGACCAAGCCCTGCCTAGACACTTGCCTTCTTTGCCAAGCTAATCTGTAGGGCCGGACCTATGACCCAAGGACACACTAATCGAACTTCGAACCATGAGTCCTCTACCCCAAGAGGTGGCTCTGGCCACTCCTTCTGTGGGCCTGGGTCTCCCCACCTAGGGATCAGGCTCCATTAGGATTCGCCCATTCCTGTCTCTTCCTACCCAACCACTCAAATTCATCTTCCCTTGCCTGAGACCAGTTGGGAGCACTGGAGTACAGGGAGGAGAGGGGAAGGGCCAGACTGGGCTGCCAGGTGCTAGTCTCCTTTGCACTGAGGGCCAGACGATCACCAAGAGAGGAGGGCCACGGGAAACTGAGAACTCACTATTCAAGAAGACGTGAACACTCCTGCCCTGCTGTGTATAGTTGGAAGATATTTATATATATTTTTTGGTTGTCAATATTAAATACAGACACTAAGTTATAGTATATCTGGACAAACCAACTTGTAAATACACCACCTTACTCCCTCTGTAACTTACCTAAGCAGATATAAATGGCTGGTTTTTAGAAACATGGTTCTGAAATGCATATGGGTTGAGGGTAGGCAGATTTGGATGGGAATGGGAAAGAAGCAACTATTAGAGCGGCTTCAGACTTTTTGATGCCAAGATTCAGTCACTTCCAAGCACCTTTGATCAACACCCTCTACTGCTTAAAAATCTGTTTGATCTCTAGTACCTAGAGAAAAATCTAAAAATCTTGGTATTCGAGGCATTCCCGTTTTCCTTCACGTATGATAGCTGGTATTCAAAAAAATGATAGCTATGTGCCGACCTTGATGCTCAGGCCTTGATATGCATTATCTTGAATGTGAGGTAGGTACTATCTCTGTACATCTGACAGGCTCAAAGAGGTTAATGTGCCTGAAGCCTCACAGCAAATATGCTAAAACCCCTGCTTTTAACAATTATACTGCAGGAATTCCCTGGCGGTCCAGTGGTTAGGACTCGGCGCTTTCATTGTGGTGGCCCAGGTTCAGTCCCTGGTCAGGGAACTAAGATCCCGCAAGCCGCATGGCCAAAAAAAAAAAAAAAAATTATACTGCACACCCCCCACCCTATACCCGACTCCTCCCCCCAAACCCCCAGCCCATCCAAAGCAAAATGAACCATGTTCACTGCATGGGCAGAGTGAGCTGTCAAGCTGCCTTCTCCCATCTATTTAATTCAGAATGCCCCCTCTGATCCAGCTTATAGGCTACTGCACACTCTCTAAAGACTTCTAACCCCCTTCGCCCAATCCCTGAATTTCAAGAGCACTTCATTAGTTCCTTTCCTGTGGCACTGTATATTTATCACGTCTTTTATGACCACCTTTATCACAAGTTCCTATTTCCCCCACTAGTCTCAATTTCATGGAAAGAAGTCAATTTGGTTCATCTGGGTCTTCAGTACTAAATACAGTGCTTGGCACAGAGCAGGCACTCAGAAAACAGTTGAAATAAAAGCACCAAGGATATTTGTCCCTAGAGGGTCAGCTGACAAAATCGGGGCGGTGGGGGTGGATATGCCTGTCGAAGCCTTCATAACTGCACACAGGTTAAACTATAAAATCTGCTTGCCATGAAGCGGGGTTGTACGGAGAGGATGAGAAGGGAAAACGGGTACATCGTAATTGGCAGCGCCTGTGTGTATTATCATTAGGTACAGAGAATCTGAGGAGTTAGCCATCCCCATCTCACAAATCAGGAGTGATGCTCGGAGAAGGGTGTGCCTCGCCTGAGCCTGGGGCAGGGTGGTTACGATGAAGGGCTGGGACCAGGTGCGATGGAGGAGGCCTTATCACATGGCCCCAGCAGACTTCTGTTGAAAGGAGTTAGCTCTTTAAGCTTCGCAGGGGCCCCGGGAGGGGTAATGCAAAGAGGAGTCAGGGGCCCAGGATGCCAGGTGTGCACTCAGGGCTCTTAAAATCCTGTGGTGGCACTCTGGCTGCTGTTCCCACCGGATGGAAGGAAACGGACTAGGGGTGGGGTTGGGGCGGAAGGGGCACGCTACAGGCCAGAGCTTTAAGGATGCAAAGCAGATGGCGCCCGAGGCCCCAAAGCGGGGCGGAGACCGGAAGCATCCCGGCCCCACCCCAGCCCTGGGCTCCACACCCTGGTCTGAAAATGCCCGAGAACCCACTCCCGGGTTCCCGCCCCTCACAGGGCTTGCACCAACGTGCCGGGGGCCACCATTTCCCAAACTGCTAGGTGCACGCAGGCGCCGGAAGACCCGGCCCACCCCAGCCTGGGCCCACAATGCTCCGGGAAGCACAGCTTCCGGTCCCTTGACGCCTTTTCTCTAGGGACTGCAGTCCATCGCGGGTGTAGAAGATTTGGGGCCGGGGCGACCTTCCATCTCCCCCAGACCGTAACAGCGGTGCTCCAGGGCCCCCTCAGCAGTCGCGCACCCACCTGGTTAGCCTCCTTTGCCGACTGGCGGGAGGGGCGGGGCCACGCTGTGTCTCCACCAATCAGAACCGCAGTGTTGGGCTGGTGAGGGGCGGGCCCCAGGCTCCTACCAATCACAGCCTGTCTACCCTGGGCGGCGGTCCAGGAGCCTTTGAGGCACACTAAGCATGTCTGTCTTCTGGGAAGTGCGTTTGTTTGCTCCAGGAGCTGGCGACCGTGGCTGGGTTAGCGCTTTCATCCTAGGGAATGTAGGTCACCTGGGACACCTTATCGCGCATAAGGTGACGTCTACGGTTTGTGACGAAAAGGGGTAAATAGGTAACGGGGCTGCTCCCAGACTCCCTTCTTTTCCAGTGCTTAGCTCACTGACAGTTCTGTGAGATCCTTTGCATATCTTGGGCTCAAAAGTCTCCTCTCCCTGGAAACCTGCATCAGGTTCTCCCGCTGGACCCCACACTGTCCTGTATTTCCTCCATCAAAGCCCTCTCCACACTGTGCAGTTGACTGTTATTCCACCAGAGTGGGGAGGCAACTGCTAAGTCATTCCTTTGTCGCCAGTTCCCACCACAGACTGATAGGATTGTTGAGTGAATTTAGACCTAAAGAAGTTCCACGATCTGAGCTCTTCCACTGCAGTTTTAGGGAGAAAATCCAACAATTCAGCAAGTGTTCTTAATAATGGTGAGAGAATATTCATTCTCTTCTGTGAAAACTACATTTTAATGCCCTCTTTCTCATTCTATGATTTTTATTTCTTAAGTCTCCTACAGATCTGACCCCTTCTGTCCACTGCAATCGCTGACCCTAGTTCAGACCACTCATCATCTCTCTGGGGATCACTGCAGCACCTCCTCACTGTTCTCTCTGCTTCTTGTCTCTTTCCCCTCATTCTCCACACTGCAATCTTGGTGATCTTTCTAAAAGGCAACTCTAGTCATGTTTCTCTTCTACTTAAACATGGGTTTCCTGGGTTCCCATTTCCCTCAGGATAATGTCCAGCTTTCTTAGCCTGGAAATTCAAGGCCATTTGCAATCAGTTTCTAGCTCTCAGATGCAGCCTCCCCTCTCAGCCCTGCCCCCCACCCCACCGCAACCATCCTCCGGGCATTGATCACCCTGTCCTCTGACCTCCACATACTCCTTCCCCTGTGGGTCTTTGGGGTTCCCTCCGCACAGGCTGTTCTCCCAGCTACTCTTGCGTTCCACCAGGTGACCATACCCCATCACAGCCCAAGGAGTTGGCTGAGGAAGCTCCTACTTGGGGGCTGGCCCACCTGTTTCTTGGGACATTGCTGCCAACTAGTGGCTGTTGTGTGAATGTTTAGGTCAGGGCTGGTTTTAACTCAACCTTTCATGGGTTCAGAGAGAATTGACTGCTTTGGCGATAACCCTTCACTGGGACTATTACAATAAATCCATTTGGTAATCCCATCCCCAGCACCCCAGAATGACTTCCTAAAGCAGTGTCTGAGCACATTACTCTACAGCTTAATGCTCCCCACTGTCTCATGGTAAAGTCCAAATTCCATAACCAAGCAGTCAAGATCTTTCACATTTGGGTCCTTGGAGACCTTATCTCCCAAAATGCTCCTTTAACACCCTAAGATCCAGCTAAGCTGATGTACTCAGCGGTCCCTGGACAGCTCCTCACCTAACTATCTAATCTTAAAACTTTTTGTTCAATCTCCTTCTTTCTCCAGGTCTGCCTTTGGTCTCTCCATAAGGCTGTTTGATCTCAAAAAAAGACCAAATTAACAGTCACTTTCTCTATGAAGCATTTGTTCATTCCTTCAACTGTTACTTAACTGAACACACACTCTTTGCCAAACTTTCTCCTCAGCTGTGTGGTGTCTTGCAAAGAACATGGTTTCTAGAGTCAGACAGAGTTGATTTCAGATCGAGGCTCTGCTACTTAGCTGAATAACCATGGGTAAGTCACTTCACCTTTCTGATCTTCAATTTCCTCATCTGTTGTGATATTAAGATGAAATAAGATAATGTGTGTGTGATGCAGGTGTCAGTTAGAGTTACTCCATATTCCCCCTTCCACCCCCTTCATAAAGTCTGGTACTCACCCCCCAGGTTTCTGTGAATTCCCAGGGATCTCTTCCCTTCTCAGGGTCATCTCTGGCTCTGATGGTCGGCATCTCCTAAACCGCCTGGTGCAGGGTTCCCAGTGCAAGCTCTTTCCTGTCATGGAACCCATATCTTTTCATTAGTTTCACTTCATTCATTTATTGAGCACCTGCTGGGCGCCAGGCATTGTTCTAGGGCTGGGGATACAGCAGCAAACAAAACAAAGATTTGCCTTCATGGAGCTTACATTCTGGTGGGGAAAACCCAGCAATCAACAATCAACAAGTGCATAATAAAGTATGAGATGGTGATTTGTGTTATGGGGAAGAAAAGGCAAACCAAAGAATAGAAGATGATGGATGTGAGGGTGGGGTGGGTGGCTTGATTTTAGATGAGATAATTTGACGGTCTCCCTGAGGGAGTGATATTTGAAGAAATGTGAATGAAGTAAGGGAGCAAATCGTACACATAATCTGGGGGAAAGGCTTTTCTAAGCCAAGAGAACAGCAAGTCCAAAGGTACAAAGGCAGGACCATGTCTGGTGTGTTGAAGGACAAGCAAGGAGGCCAGGATGGCTGGACCAGGGTGACAGGGAGATGAGGGCAGTGAGGTGGCAGGATGCTAGATCATGTAGGGCCTCATATATCACATGAGGACTTTGGGTTTTGTTTTGGGTTTTTTTTTTAATGTAAGAAGAAACTTCCCAGTTTTGATATTTTGTTTGTGTTCATTATAATATGCAGTTATGCTCAGCAGGTTAGTTATCATAGAGTTAGTGAGCAAATCCACCCTCCTATGACATACTTTACAACTTGGAGGGGACCTATATTGCAACACATATAGTTTTCTATAATGAAAATATAGTTGTAAGGTGAAAACAACCCATGGAAGATAATTATGAAAACAAACCTCTGACTCTTACAGAAATTTCATTGCCTTTCCCAGTAACGAGTCTTGGAAATTTCTACTGCTCTGCAAGATAGAAATAAGTATAAAGAATAAGTACTAAGTTTCACAGCGGCGCACTTGTGGCGGGAATCGGGAGGAGCAGGAGACAGCAAGGATAGGCCCACGAAAACGAAGAAATGGAGCAGCCTGTGCAAAAAGGAAAGGAAAACCGCCCTTTGGGAGGGGGCGAAGGCCACCAGCCAGCGGGAAATAATAGACGGGGACAGGCTCGCCAACTTGCCCCTAATTTCTGATGGGCCGTACCCAATAGGCAGGTCAAAGATGGGATGGGTGGAGATGGAGATTATATGGAAATGTTCATGAAGAAATGAGCGAAATCAGGAGAAAACTTAGGGAGCTGCAGTTGAGGAATTGTCTACATATCCTTATGGGGGAGCTCTCTAATCACCATGACCATCATGATGAATTTTGCCTTATGCATTGACTCCTGCCATTTTCCATGAGATTAATACTGTGATTCCCACTGTTGTTCTCTTTTTTCTTGCATTTTCCTGATACGCCTTTTCTGATCCATTTGCTGTGAACCTTACGTAATTTCCATGTCAGGTGGGTTCTGTGTTACCAGCTTCTAATTGGAGATTGCCTTGGCACCCAATCTAAGTTTCTGTCAACAGTAGAGTTTCACCCATTTGCATGGAAAATGTGAAGTTAATAAAGCAATTAAAAAGCAAAAAAAAAACCCCAAAAAACAAGAATAAGTATAAATTTAACCTAACCTTTATAAGAACTGGGAAGTAGATATTCTCTCTCCTCCCTCCTTTCTTTCTAAGCAGAGGGTACAAGATCTATTGGTGTTTTGAACTTTCAAAAGCACTTGTGTCAACAGGCTTCACTCAGAGTTTCTCAGAAAGTACCATTGATACTCGTGGCCTAGGGTTTAAAATCTAATTTTAAACGAGGAAACTCAAAGTACTTGGGGCCTATAATTTATTTCCTTAAACCCTACTGCAGACTGTGGTGTAATTATGGCATGTCTTAGTTCCCCCACCTCCACCCCAGCCTGTTGACCCCCCATCTTGACGTCTGGTTCCCAGTGGTAAACCCTCAAAGAAGCTGAGGGTAGAGGTTAGAAGTGTGGGCTCTGGGGTCATATTGCCCAGGCAAGAATCCCCATCACTTTTTGTCTGTTTGTTTTAAAATGAATTTATTAAAGAATAGTCTTAGGAAGGCAACAGTGTTTGATTTGTCATTAAAAAGAAAGCTCTGTTTCTTCATGATGTATAATAAATGTAATGTAAGAGGGTACAGAGTTATAAGCTTCTTGCTACTGGAATTCTCTGATAGTACGGCACAGTGTAGTCATTTCTGCAATGCTAGAATAAATTTGTTAAAAAGTCTCCTATGCTTCTCTTCGAAAAGAGATGAACAATAACAGGATGGCATTAAAAAGCCAATTTTTTTCTATTCATTCTGTGGTATTGGAGCCAGTATTTTTACCATCACAGCCTACACTTTTTAAAATTATTTATTTATTTATTTGGCTGTGCCGGGTCTTAGTTGCAGCACATGGGATCTTCATTGCCGCGTGCAGTATCTTCGTTGCAGCATGCAGGATCCTTAGTTGCAGCCTGCAGGATCTATTTTGGTTGCGGCGTGCAGAAACTTTAGTTGCAGCATGCGCAACTCTTAGTTGTGGCATGTGGGATCTAGTTCCCTGACCAGGGATCGAACCCAGACCCCCTGCCTTGGGAGCACAGAGTCTTAGCCACTTGTCCACCAGAGAGGTCCCACTCACAGGCTACAATTTTCACTTTATCAAGTTCTGTCACCTCTCTGAATTCAACATCGTTCAATACAAAAGTCCACACATTATCGCAGAATCTGTACATATTTAGAGAGCCCTTCAATCCTGCAGATAATGTTTCAGACATTTGAAATCTCAGTAACCCTTTAGGGAAGGTAGCCAAACATACATAGGCCTGGAATTGACTCTGTTCCTGACCTTCTGTACCAACACTGAATATATAGCCTTATCAAACCGAAGTAAAACTTGAAGGGCAAGTTTGGGGGTAATCTGTTGAGATTGCATGAGCTCATCGAGGCTCTCCTGAAGACTGTTTCCCGAAGTGGTATTTCTGTACAACTGATGTGCCATGGCTTAGGAGGGAGAAATTCTTTTTCTTATTCAGGCTTACACTGATGTCCTGTGGAAGAGGCGCTTCCTGCCTCGGAGAGAGCCAAGAGAAGCTGCACGGCCAGGAGCCCAGCAGGACCACCCTCCCCCCCACCTCTCCCATCACCTTCTATTGTCTTTTTACAGAGGTGGGAGTGGAGGCTGACAGAGGGCACAGTTAATAACACGTACCCCACAGAACTGTGAGGATTAGGCAAGACCAAGTTGGTATACTCTTAATGTGGTGCTTGATTATAGAAATGGTAAAAATTAGGAGCTATTTTTATTTTCTGATAACGTTATTTCTCCATCCCTGTCATATTCTTTGAGCTCTGTTTACTATTGGCCAAGATTATAGCTAGCTAATCTTCCTAACTAAATGCCTACTAGGAAAAAGCCAGGGTGAGTGAGGCTTCTCCCCTATCTCTGCTTGGAGGTTACATATATTTATGGCCACAGTGATCCCTGGTAGCTGAGTTTCTATCTTTAATACCAGTAATGGCTAGTATTTAGATAGCGAGTGCTATTTGTCAAGCACTGTCCTAAATCTGTGACATGTATGAATACATTGGATCCTTACAAACACCCTAGGAGGTGGACACTATTATACCCATTGTATAGATGAGGCAGCTGCACTTGGGCCACCAACACAAACCACACTCTGTAAGTGGCCTCTTATTTCCATTCACACCTATGGGTGGACATGGCCTCTTTTGCAATCAAACCAAGAGAGAAAAACAGTCTTATCTCCCGTTACTCTGCCTGATAAAAAGGCAGTTATTATTTCCACTTATTGCTGAACAAATCAAGACACAAAGAAGTCAAGCAGTTCTTTTCTTGTCACATCATCATCCCCAGGGGCAATGCTATATGCTGTCTGCCAAGCACAACTGCTTAAGCACATGAAGTGCAATGGGTAAAGACATGATTTTGAAATAGAAAGCACAGCATTTTAATCTAAGTAATGCTGCATATTGACTCTGACCTCTCTTAGACTCAGTTTCTTTATCTATGAAATGATGATAATAAGTGAATCTACATCACAGGTTTGTGAGTATTGAATGGGGAAAGACTTATAGTACCTGGCTCATAGCAAGTGCTCATTCAATGGTTACTATAATCATTTTGTTTGTTTATTTGTTTTTAATTCTTTTTTTAATTGAAGTATAATTGATTTACAATGTTGTGTTTTATTATTATTGTATTATTATACAGCCAACCTATGTTGGCTCTCTTAAAAACCAATTAGAACAAAAGCAACTTGGTCAAAATCTGTACATTTGTTTGTTCTTTTATTTTGGGGCAATAGATGCTGGAGCTTGGGCAAGCTTTAGCCTTTCATTTTATACTTTCAAAAATCATGTCTAGGGCTTCCCTGGTGGCGCAGTGGTTGAGAATCTGCCTGCCAATGCAGGGGACACAGGTTCGAGCCCTGGTCTGGGAAGATCCCACATGCCGCGGAGCAACTGGGCCCGTGAGCCACAACTACTGAGCCTGCGCGTCTGGAGCCTGTGCTCTGCAACAAGAGAGGCCGCGATAGTGAGAGGCCCGCACACTGCAATGAAGAGTGGCCCCCGCTCACTGCAACTAGAGAAAGCCCTCGCACAGAAACGAAGGCCCAACACAGCTAAAAATAAATTAATTAATTAAAAAAAAGAAAAAAATCATGTCTAACTCTTTGAGACATATTTTCAGAGGCAGGCCCTATTAGGGGTATTTTATATCAGGACATTTATGGAAAAAGGTGTATTGTTCTCTGAGTAAACTGAAATAACTCCTCAACCAAGTTGACTTCCTCCACACTCTTCTCATTTCATCCTTCACACTCAGGTCTGGGATTATGGCTCCTCCCTGCTGGATGGCCTTGATGACTGCACACTGCAGAAAGAATACCTAGCCTGCCATTTAAAACTCTGTACTCTCTGGCCTGCTTTTTCTTACACCCTTACCTCTGCTAATACCCCTAGTAATCTGTAACCTTTTTTGATTTAAAGTCTATTTTGTCTTTTTGCTCTCTTTTGCTTACTATTTCCATGGAATATCTTTTTCCATCCTTTCACTTTCAATCTACTGTATTCGTGTCCTTGGATCTAAAGTGAGTCTTTTCAGAGGAATGGATAAAGAAGGTGTGGTACATATGTACAACGGAATATTACTCAGCCATTAAAAAGAATGAAATAATGCCATTTGCAACAACATGGATGGACCTAGAGATTGTCATACTGAGTGAAGTAAGTCAAACAGAGAAAGAGAAATACTGTATGACATCCCTTATATGCAGAATCTAAAAAGAAATGATACAAATGAACTTACTTACAAAATGGAAACAGACTCACAGACATAGAAAACAAACTTATGGTTACCAAAGGGGAAAGGGGGGGTAGGGATAGTTAGGGAGTTTGGGATCAACATGTACACACTGCTATATTTAAAATGGATAACCAACAAGGACCTTACTGTATAGCACAGGGAACTCTGCTCAATGTTATGTGGCAGCCTGGATGGGAGGGGAGTTTGGGGGAGAATGGATACATGTATATGTATACTCCAATATAAAATAAAAAGTTTAAAAAAATAAAAAATAAATAAAGTGAGTCTTTTGTAGACAGCATATAGTTGGATTATGTGTTTTCTATCCATTCTGCCAGTCTCTGTCTTTTGATTAGAGAACTTAATCCATTTACATTTAAAGCAATTTGTGATAAGGAAGGACTTACTTCTGTCATTTTGCTACTTGTTTTCTATATGCCCCATAGCTTTTTGTCCCTCATTTCCTGTGTTACTGTCTTCTTTTGTGTTTAGTTGATTTATCTGTAGCAAAACATTTGCATTCCTTTCTCATTTTCTTTTGTTTATATTCTATAGTTCTTTTCTTTGTGATTATCATGGGAACTACATTTAACATCCTTAACTTATAACATTCTAATTTTAATTTATAACAACTTAACTTCAATAAGATACAAAAACTCTGCTCCTTTACATCTCCATCCCCACCCCTTTTGATGGTTGATGCCACAGAATTACATCTTTATATACTGTGTGCCCCAAAACATAAACTAATAATTCTTTTAAATTCATTAGTCTCTTAAATTATGTCAAAAACGAAATTTGGAGTTTCAAACCAAAGTTACAAGAATACTAGCTTTTAGACTAATTGGATTTTTTTCTTTAAATGTATTAGTCTCTTAAATCATGTTGAAAGCAAAATATGCAGTTACAAACCATTGTTACAATAATACTAGCTTTTGTGATTGCCCATGTATTTACTTCTGTTGAGATTTCTATTTCTCTATATGGCTCCAAGTTATTGTTTAATGTCCTTGCATTTCACATTGCAGGACTCCCTTGAGCATCTCTTGCAGATCAAGTATAGAGATTGATTTCTTCAGCTTTTGTTTATTGGGGAATGTCTTAATTTCTCCCTCACTTTTGAAGGCCAGTTTTGCCAGATACAGGATTCTGGCTCACAGTTTTTTCCCTTGAACACTTCGAATATGTTGGCCCACTGCCTTCTAGCCTCCAAAGTTTCTCATGAGAAATCTGCCAAAAATCTTATTGAGGCTCACTTTTGTGTGATGATTTGCTTCTGTCCCGCTGCTTTTATATCTCAATGTGAGTCTCTGAGTTCATCTTACCTGGAGTTCATTGAGCTTGTTAGATGTTTATATTCATATTTTTCACCAAATTTGGGAAGTTTTCAAACATTGTTTCTTCAAATATTCTCTCTGTCCCTTTCTCTCTCTTGTCATGCTGGGTCTCCTGCAATGCATATAATCAGTCTGCTTGATGTTGTCCCACAGTTCCCTTAAGCTCTGTTCACTTTTCTTTAACCTTTTTTCTTTCTGTTCCTCAGACTCAACAATTTCTATTGTCCTATCTTCAAGTTCACTGATTCTTTCTTCTGCCTGCTCAAATGTGCCTTTGAATCTCTCTAGTGAATTTTTCATTTCAGTTATTATACCTTTTTGGCTCCAGAATTTCTTTTTGGCTTCTTTTTAGGTTTTCTATCTCTTTATTGATATTTCCATTTTGTTCATAGATTACTTTCTTGACTTTCTCTACATCTCCCTTTAGTTCTTTAAGCATCTTTAAGACAAGTGTTTTAAGTCTTTTCTAGTAGATTTGCCATCAGGCTTTTTTCAGGGACAGTTTTTGTTGGTTTTTAAAATTTTTTTATTTTTATTTTTATTTTTTGAATGGGCCATGATTTCTTGTTTCTTTGTATGCCTTGTGATTTTTTATTGTTGTTGAAAACTGGACATTTGAATCTAATAATGTGGTAACTTTGGAAATCATATTCTCTCCCATCCCCAGGACTTGATGGATTTGTTTGTTTGTTTTTGTTTTATTGTTGTAGGCTGTCTCTGTGCCAGTGATCAGCCTGAGATGTAAACTTAAGGTCTCCTCAGGTCTTTTCTGGACCTGCATCTTTCCCTGGGTATGTACAGTCACATTGTAATTTTCCCCATATATACAGTTGTTTTTGAATCTCCTAGTCTTTAATGTCTGGGCTCCAAAAGGCGAAAAAGAAAAATGAAAGGCAGGAAAAGGGTGCTGGTCCTTTAAGTCACCTGGAAGTCACTTGAACCAGAGGAGGAGCGGCTTGTGACAGTGGGGGAAGATACAACAACAATAGCTGCCCTTCTCTTTGTTTGCACCTCTGTGATCAGAAGCAGCAATCAATTGCCATTTACAGCAACATGGATGGACCTACAGGCTGTCATACTGAGTGAAGTAAGTCAGACAGAGAAAGACAAATATGATATTGCTTATATGTGGAATCTAAAAAAAATGGTACAAATAAACTTATTTACAAAACAGAAATAGAGTCACAGACATAGAAAATAAATGTATGGTTACCAGGCGGAAAAGGGGAGAAGGGATAAACTGGGAGATTGGGATTGACATATACACAGTATTTTTTTTAAGATTTTTTAAATATTTATTTTATTTATTATTATTTATTTTTGGCTGCGTTGGGTCTTCGTTGCTGTGCACAGGCTTTCTCTAGTTGCAGCAAGTGGAGGCTACTCTTTGTCCTGGTGCGCAGCCTTCTCATTGCAGTGGTTCTCTTATTGCAGAGCACGGGCTCTAGGTGCGTGGGCTTCACTAGTTGTGGCACACGGGCTCAGTAGTTGTGGCTCGCGGGCTCTAGAGCACAGGCTCAGTAGTTGCTCTGCAGCATGTGGGATCTTCCTGGACCAGGGCTCGAACCCGTGTCCCCTGCATTGGCAGGTGGATTCTTAACCACTGTGCCAGCAGGGAAGCCCCTATACACATTATTATATATAAAATAGATAACTAATAAGGACCTACTGTATAGCACAGGGAACTCTACTCAATGCTCTGTAATGACCTATATGGGAAAAGAATCTAAAAAAGAGTGGATATATGTATATGTATAACTGATTCACTTTGCTGTTCACCTGAAACTAATACAACATTATAAACCAACTATACTCCAATAAAAATTATTTTAAAAAAAGAAAGAAGCAGCAGCAATCAGAGCACAGATCCCCAATATTTGGAGGACAGTGTCCTTTTTATTCACCATGGCTCCCACTAGCTCTGTGTAGGTTACTCCAAGAAATGTGTGTGTTGCCTGCCATGAGGCTGCAGTGGAGGATGAGTACCTGCTACTGTGCTAAGAGCTGAAATTGACCAAAATTAACTGCTATTTATCATCGAAGCCTTCCCCTGGAAGTTGCAGGCCTTCAGCAGACTCCAGCCAGATCTCCAAAATAGTTACATCAGACAGATTCTGCCAGTTCAATTGTTGTCTTGGTGGGGAAACATATTCCAGGTGCTTCCTACTCTGCCATCTTCCCAGAATCCTCCCTCTATAATTCTTTTTATATTGAATACATCGTTGGATTCCATTTACAAATATTTTGTTGAGAATTTTTGCATCTATGTTCATGAGAGATATTTTTCTGTATTTGTAAGGTCTTTGTCTAGTTTTGGTATTAGCATAATGCTGATATCATAGAATGAGTTAGGAAGTAGTCCTTCTTGATTCTGTCTTCTGGAGGAATTGTAGAAAATAGATATAATTTCTTCCTTAAATATTTGGTAGAATTCACCAATGAAGCCATCTGGGCCTGGTGCTTTCTGTTTGGGGAAGTTATTAAATATTGATCAATTTCTTTAATAAATATAAGCCTACTCAGATTGCCTGTTTCTTCTTATGTGAGTTTTGATAGTTTTTACCTTTCAGGGAATTGGCCCATTTCATCTAGATTATTAAATTTGTGGGCATAGAATTGCTCATATTCCTTTATTATCCTTTTAATGTCCATGGGATCAGATGCCCCCTTTTTCACTTCTGATATTAGTAATTTGTGTCCTCTTTTTTCTCAGTTAGCCTAGCTACAGGCTTATCAATTTTATTCATCTTTTCAAAGAACCAGGTTTTGATCATTTTCTCTATTGATATCCTGTTTTCAATTTCATTGATTTCTGCTCTAATTTTTATTATTTCTTTTCTTCTGCTTACTTTTGATTTAGTTTTCTCTTCTTTTTCTAAACTTCCAAAGGTAGAGCTTAGATTATTGAGTTTACAGCTTTCCTTTTTTCTAATATATGCTATTCAGTGCCATCAAAGCCCTTCTTTTGCTACATCCCACAAATTTTGATAAGTTGTGTTTTTCATTTAGTTCAAAACATTTTAAAATTTCTCTTGATGTTTCTTCTTTGGCCTGTGTGTTGTTTAGAAGTTTTGTGTTATTTAAAGTTTATTTAATACTTTAAATTCCATGTATTTTGGGATTGTCTAGCCATTTCTCTGTTGTTGATTTCTAGTTTAATTCCACTGTGGTCTGAGAGCACTCACTCTATGATTTCTATTCTACTCCTGAGTGCTCCAAGCCGTGCCAGCTTGGGAGAAGGGCTATTGTGAGTGAAATGAAATGGTTCCTCTTATCTGTTTCAATGTAGCTGTTCTTGGCTTTTAGTTTGCCTGGGTACTGTGAGTTTCTTAACTGGTTTCTGGAATTCTCATAAAGGCTTTTTGGACTGTATATTATTGTTAAGTCAATGTCTCTGTTGGGGAAGGGAGTCTGGGCTTCTTATTTTACCATCTTGCTGTCATCACTCTTCTTAGATTAATTTTTGTAAAGAGTACACCTGGAAGCTGAGGATCTTTACATTGATTCCCTTTAAGCTAAATATGCTCACATACCTCTTGGAAAGTTTTTGTGAACCCCCAGGGGTATGCACACCCAGTTTGAAGACAACTTTTCTGGAGGGTCCAGATTAGTATTCCTCTGGCTTCGCTTGGGGTTGTGTTTTCTAACTCTGCCCCTGTTGTGCTGACAGGGTGCCAGCTCCCTATTCAGGTTCTCTTCCATCCCCTACCTGGGGCATCTGGGTCAAGGGAACTGTCTGGCAGGCCTTGAGTGATGAGTGATGGGCAGCCGTCCTGGGCCCATATGTAACAGCAGCAGGGTTACCATTTGACCAGGAGGGCAGGCTATTCCCTCTTCACCCTCAAGAAGCTCTCCATGTTTACCTCAGACCCACATACACTGAGAAACGAGTATCATGGTGGGCTGCCTTCTATCACTAGCCTCTCCCTCCAGGAAGGTAGGAGGGAAAAGGAATGAGCTGTTCTCTCATAGAGCCTGGATGGCTCCTTCTCCAGCTCTACTCCTGTTTTCCCACACTTCCTATGCAAGCCTTGGCTTCTGAATGACCACAGTCAGGTTTTCAGAATGGGTGAAGTTTGATAAAGATGCCTTCCTCTGAACAGCCAAAGTAAAAAGTGTGATCAACTCTATTTCACAAAGTCTCAAGCTCAGGCAACCTGCACACCCTCCCTCTGGAACTAAGCAGTACCCTTTCCATGTCTGTAGACATGCTGTTTCTGGGACAATGCTCCATTCCTTTGGGTGTCTGGAAGCATGGTCTCTGCTTTGTCCCAATTTGCCCCATATGTCTGTGGTTTTGTGGGTATCTGGGTCTGTTTGTGACTAGGTTCTTCACACTCTGAAGTGGTGGTGTTAACCCTGAGCCAGGACCTGGGCCTGCTCTGGGAGCCTTTTGACCTGCCTACTCCCCAAGCCCCAGGCCTTGGGTATAAGTAACTTGATGGGGGTGCTCAATTAATGGAAACTAAAAACCTTAAACCCAATCAACATTACACTTGATAACCCCAAGCCTCTCCAGGACTCAACCCATTACCAAGGGCTCTATGGTGGCCCATTCTAACATGGATCTGGGCCGAAACCAAATCACATTAACCAACACCTTCCATCTGTCTCTTCCTCTAGGCTGGTTGCTCCTTGAAGGCCACTGGAACACTGTCCCCAACAGGAATCAGCCTAACACAAAGAAGTTATCAATAAGTGTCTGGTGAATTTGACTTACCCTCCTTATACTACATAGCTACCACCCACAATACCATAAAAACATAAAAACACTTGCCCATCTTCCTTATTTCTCTTCTGAGGTAACCCAGGCTCCTGTAATCTGGGTTTCATTCATTTAGATGAATGCCTGAACAGCTTTTATTTTGGTCACTGATGAAAGGAAAGACAGATATCCCTGCTCTCAAAATGCAATAATGGGAAGAATAAAGGATACACAGTTAAGTTATAGTGTTGTAACGTGATTCCTGGCCAAAAGGAAGAGACTATGTCAGCAGTACATGTGAATGATATAGTGAGGTACTTAAGTAAGAGAGAAGTTTGCCCACTGTAGTGGACATCTGTTTTTGCCGCCTGTCATCCAATCACCCTTCTCTAGGACTGCTCCCTCCCTACTCTCAGCCCACGTGTTTGTGGTGGATTTGACTCCACCTCCAACTCTAGGGGTCAACCTGAGACCCCAAGCATGGCCATTTAAAACATCACATTTCCTCGGTCACAGTAATTAGTTCCAGAATAGACCCATGAGCTAATCAGAGTCAGTGAGATGCAATGATTCCTTTGTGGGAACACTGGGAGAGAGGCAGCCACATTTTCTAGCTGTCCTTGAGCCCAGAGGGATAGCACCAGTCGTCTTGCTCCACAAGAAAGCCTGTGTCTGAATGGAGTAAACAGACAGATGGACAGAGAGAAGCAGGGTTTGAGTCTCTAGCAACCCTGCCTGAAGCCAGAATTTTCTTTCACATGAGCCAGTAAAGTCTCTTTCCTTGAGCTGAAATTGACCACTTAGCTGTGAAGTCAACCTATAATGCATATGAGCAGACATTGATTAAGTCACTAAATAGTTTACTTAATTATTCCGAAGTCATTTGACTTTTCAGGAGGTTGATCCATCAGGGAAACCACATGCACACTGGTTAAGAGCACTGGCTTTAAAAGCCACACACGCATGGAGTTGATTCCTGTTTTCTTAACCTTTCTGAGCTTCCATTTCTTCATCAGTTAAATGCAGATAATAATAGTGTTGATGTGATTTTTTTTCATGTCTGAGGGCAGATTTTTGTGAGCACAAAAGACTACAGCATTTTAAGTTCTAAATTAATATTAAATTTTTTCATCTACAAACTCAAAACCTTGGCTTTATTTAAAACTTAAAAGTTCAACTTACAAATATATTATTCTATTTATAAATTGATTATATTTATATAAAAATAATGATTAGGCTTAAGGGGATCTTTTATTATTGTTCCGGTAACTCAGGCAGAACAATTAAACTGTTAAACAATCCCATTTTTAAATTTATAAAATGTAATTTCATTAAACATTGTAAACTGAATATAAATTTCATGTATTCTCTTTTCATTTTACACCCATCATATGCATGCTCAATCAAGTTTCATCTCTAGTGAGCAAATTCTTCCCAAGTACTTAACAAAAATTTGTTACATATATATAAATAACATATAGATCAGGATTTCTCTGGTGGCGCAATGGTTAAGGATCCTCCTGCCAATGCAGGAAACACAGGTTTAAGCCCTGGTCCGGGAAGATCCCACATGCTACAGAGCAACTAAGCCCATGTGCCACAACTACTGAGCCTGCGCTCTAGAGCCCGCGAGCCACAACTACTGAGCCCACGTGCTGCAACTACTGAAGTCCGTGCGCCTAGAGCCCGTGCTCCACAACAAGAGAAGCCACGGCAATGAGAAGCCCGCACATCGCAACGAAGAGTAACCCCCACTCGCTGCAACTAGAGAAAGCCTGCACGCAGAAACGAAGACCCAAAGCAGCCACAAGTAAATAAATAAATAAATAAATTTTAAAATAAATAACATATAGATCTAGTAGATCTAGTATTCTAATATTATTTACATGGGAATTCCCTGGCGGTCCAGTGGTTAGGACTCTGCGCTCTCATCACCAAGGGCCTGGGTTCAATCCCTGGTCGGGGAGCTAAGATCCCACAAGCTGCACGGCATGGCCAAAAAAAAATTTTTTTTAATAATATTATTATTCACAAACAATTAAATTTCCTTACATTTCATAGGTCTAATCTACCAAACTAGGCTAATCTCTTAGATTCTTCAATATGCCATATTATTTCAAAATTACATTTTAAGTACCAAACACATACACACAATTATTTTAAACACAAAAGTATTTATATGATAGGTTTGATTTATTTAACATTTCTATGTTTATTTATTTATTTGGCTGCGCTGGGTCTTACTTGTGGCATGTGGGATCTTTAGTTGCGACATGAGAACTCTTAGTTGCAGCATGTGGGATCTAGTTCCCTGACCAGGGATTAAACCTGGGCCCCCTGCATTGGGAGCACGGAGTCTTAGCCATTGGACCACCAGGGAAGTCCCCATTTCTGTATTTAATTCTAAGCCTTTTCAGACTTGAAAAGCCACTTACGCACTGAGAAAGAAGTTCTACCATCTCCAGGGATTTCAGATTACTGGGTCAACAATTCACAATCATGATAGAGTTACCATCTAGGGAGGCCACACTGAGGTAACCAGCTTAACAGTTCCTGGCTGTGATATAGTTACCTTCTTAGGAAAGCTGAGATTGACACATTAAACAAGTCGAGGCTATTGGGTTGACAGTTTATTAGCACAATAAGTCACTATCAGTCAGAGATTTGACACCTGAGCTTTGCAGGCTTCAGGATGACTCTATCTGAGCCACATGTGGATACACTGAGACCTTTTTACTGTCTCCACCACAATGTGGGACTTCTAGTCCCTATCCTTCTCCTGGGTTCAAATTACACCCTCTGTAGTTCATCTGCTCAGAGTGTGCAACCTCACCCAGCTTTCAAGAAACGAAACTTACACCACAATTTGAATGGATTCTTGAGTTCTCTTAAGACATTTTAATGCAACTGTTCTTTAAAAACTACTGAGGCCTTTCCACCCTTCTTCCAAGATTCAGATGTAATTGGTCTGGGTGCAGGCTGGGCATCAGGATTTTTCAAAGCTCTCCAAGTGATTCCAGTATGCAGCCAACATTGAGAACCACTGTTACGCCTTCTCCTCTAGCTCTAAAGACGTACAAATTTTATTGCATTGGCTCTTGACTACCTCTCATACCTCTCTTTGTCTGTCGCAAGTTGTGTTGATGACAGTAAAGCTATAATATAGAAGAGTGATGAAAACTTAAGGGCCTAGAATTAGACTGCTTTGGTTGATCTTGAGCGAATTTCTTACCTTCTCTGTGCCTTAGTGTCACTATCTGTAAGATGGGGATAATAGTTATACCTATCTCCTAGGGTTGTTTTAAAGTAGGATTAAGTGGCATTTATACATGTAATGCTTACTGAACAGCTCCTGCATATATTAAGTACTCAATACACATTAGCTATTCTTATTATGATTATTTTTATGCAAATGATCATATAATCTGCAAATAAATCTCTTCCTTTCCAATCCTTAGAGTTACTCTTTCATTTTCTGGTCTTATTGTATTGGTCAGGACCTCCAATATCACACTGAACATTAGTGGTGATAGAAGTACCCTGCATCTTATTGGCCTACTTCATTACCACTATTAAAGGAAATGCTTCTAAGGTTCATAAGCATACTTGTACTTTAATGTATGAGGTTTGATGGAGGTTTTGCTACAGATGCTCCTTTTCATATTAAGGAAATTCTTTTCTCACTTTTTAAGAGGCACTGAATTTTATTGTGTGCTTTCCTTGCACTGAGGGCAACAATCATATAGTTTTCCTCCTTTAAGCTATTAAGGTGAATTTCACTTGTTGAAAGGACAGCATTGATCAATGGGGGGAAATTGAGAAGGGGAGTTTATTATATAGGAGGTGGGAAAAGCATCAAGGTTAACTACCAAGAAATAAATTCACTAAGTAAATTCAGGAGAAGCTATTCAGATGAGTCAGGCCTTATGAAGAGAGAGGAGAAAAACAAAAAGTATGGAATGTTTCCATTTTTGTGACCACAAAAGTGAGGGTTTCAAGAACACAGTGGGTGATTAACCAAGTAAGATTAAAGTTTCTGTAATTTTGCACTGCATATCCTTTCTCCCTTGCTGCCCTTGCCTTTTGCCAACTGTAGTAGGTGCATTTTTGTTTTTAGTTTTTTCTTTTTGCTTTTTCCCCCAACTTTTTATTTTGAAAAATAATCCCCAGAAAAGGTGAACTTATGGTATAATGAATTAATAGCTTATCCATTACCTAGATTCACCAGTTGTTAACGTTTGGCCACGTTTTATTTATCTGGGTATCCATATATGTACTTTTTCCTCTTTTCGCTGAACCATTTGAAAGTTCCAGACATGACGACGCTTTATGCCTGAACACTTCAGCATGTAGCTCTTTAACAAGAACATTCTCCTAAATATCTGCAATACCATTATTACATCCAAGGAATTTAACATTAATATATTTAATATACAATAACATAGTAAAATTTCATCAATTATCACCAATTTCCTTTATAACTTTTTTCTTATTTGATATAGGATCCAATTAAGGATCCCACAGTGCATTTGGTTGTCAAGCCTTTTTAGTATCCTTTCATCTTTATCTTTAATCTAGAACAGTACACATACACATGCATGCATGCAATGCACACACATAGGTGGTCTTTCATGACTCTACTGCTTTGGAAGAGTCCAGGGAAGTTGTCTTTTAGAATGTCCCACAATCTGGATTTGGTCACCTTCCCCCCAACAATTAGATTTAGGTTAATCATTTTTGGCAAAAATACTATATGTGTGATGTTGTGTACCTCCCATCACATCACATCAAGAGGCACATAATGTCAGTTTGCCTTGTTATTGGTGATGGCAAATTTGATCATTTGTTTCAGGTGGTATCCATCAGAATTCTACTTTAAAGTTACCTTTGCCTCTTTATAGTTAATCAATTAACCTATGGAATGATACTTTGAAACCACGTAAATTTCCTGTTCGGCAACAATCTTTCACCCAATAGTTTTAGTATACATTGATGATCCTTACCTGAATCTATTCATTACATGATGGTTGTAAAATTGTGATCTTCTAAGGCAATAATACCACCTGCAAATGAAATAAGTGGAAGTTAGAGATGTTAACTCTACCTTGGGGGAAGATCTGGGGAGGCACCTACAAGGGATTTATGCAGAGGACAAAGACATGATGTCCTGAAAGAAAAACATTATCTTGAGCCTTTACACCCAGGAGAGCTTCTGGGTTCTGGATCCATAAGACAGCTGTTTTTCCTGTCAACTTCAACCTAGTTAAAGTTAATAAATCATGCAGTTGCACATCTGTTTTATCCATATGTTGAAATCATTAGCCTTGCTGTATGAATGAACCCCAGACATTCATTCCCTGGTCCTCCATATAATTTGGCCTGGATCACAGTAACTGTAGTGGCTTACTGCTTGGATTGTTCTCCTTGCCTGTGCTATTTATTGTCTACAAAGAAGTAGTGGGACTAGGTTAGGAAGCCAAAAGCACCGATAGTTTTTAATTTTCAAAAATCCTTACTTTCCTAGAATAAGCTGTACTCTGGTTGTATGTAATACATTATTTTTAAATTTACTACTGGGTTTAAATTTTAATATTTTACTTAGAATTTTCCCTCCATGTTCACAAATAAGGTTGTCCATTCTACTGCCCTTAAGTGGTCTTGGTATCAGTATTATATTAACCTCTTAAAAATGAGTTGGATAATTTCTCCCCTTTGGAATAACATGTATAAGATAAGAATTATCTGCTCCTTTGAAAGTTTAGTAAAGATTCACCAGTAAAACAGTCTGGCTTTAGTGTTTTTTTTTTTTTTAATTTATTTATTTTATTATTTTATTTTATTTTATTTATTGTTTCTGGCCGCGTTGGGTCTTCATTGCTGCGCGCGGGCTTTTCTCTGGTTGTGGCGAGTGGGGGCTACTCTTCTTTGCGGTTCACAGGCTTCTCATTGTGGTGGCTTCTCTTGTTTCAGAGCACAGGCTCTAGGCACACAGGCTTCAGTAGTTGAGGCTTATGGGCTCTAGAGCGCAGTCTCAGTAGTTGTGGCTCACGGGCTTAGCTGCTCCGCGGCATGTGGGATCTTCCCGGACCAGGGGTCGAACCTGTGTCCCCTGCACTGGCAGGCGGATTCTCAACCACTGCGCCACCAGGGAAGCCCTGGCTTTAGTGTTTTTAATGAAAAGAATAGGTAAATAAGTTGTGGTATTCCCCCAGTACAACAGTATTCATACAATAGAGTGGTGAAAATCAAATGCAGCTTCATGCAATAACATAAATAAATCTCAAAACGGTGAAGCCATCATTTTTGTTACATTTGTTTGTATGTTTTGCTATTATAGGCAATGCAGCTATAAACATTCTTCTACAAGTCTCTTGCTGCCCATGTGCAAGAGTTTCTCTAGGAAATATACCTCATAGTAGAATTCCTAGCTTGTAGAGTGTATGCATTGTTCAACTTATTAAGGTAACGACATACTATTTTCCTAGGGAACTTTTCCAGTTTACACCAATATCAGCAACACGTGAAAGTTCGCTTTAGTCCATATTCTAGCTAACATTCACTATTATCTAAGTTTTGCATTTGGTGGCTGTGTAATTGGATTTTATTATGATTTCAACTTTCATTTCCCTGATTTCAGATGAACTGGAAAATTTTTTCAAATGTTTATGGATTATTTATGCTTTCTCAATCAAAAACAATCAAAATGTCCATCAATGGGTGAATGGATAAATACATAAATGTACAGCTATATGACAGAATACAACTCAACAATAAGTATGGATGAACTATTTATGAACCCTACAGCATGCATGAATCTCAAAATAATTGTGCTGATTGAAAGACAAACAAGAGTACATACTGTATGATTCCATGTATATAAAATTACAGAAAATGCAAGTGATCTACAATGACCACAGCAGATCCAGTGGTCACGTGGAAGCAAGCAGAGGGTGAAGATGAGAGGGAGGATCACAAAGGACATGAAGAAATTTGGGGGATATTGGGTGTGTTCATTATCTTGACTGTGGTGATGGCTTTAGAGGTGCTTATGTGTGCCAAAACTTAACAAATTGTAGACTTTAAATATGTGTAGTTCATTGTGTGCTGATTTTACTTCAATAAAGCTGTCAAAAACAAGCAGCCCATTAAAGATTTATTTCTTACTCATGCTCCATGTGCATCATGAACTGCTAGTAGTATTTTCATTATCCTCACTCTAGGACCCAGGCTGATGGAGAAGGTACCATCTGGACAGTCCTGATTGCCATGGTGGAGGAAAACAAGGGCATGTGGCAAAGCACATACTAATTCTTAGAGCTTCCACCCAGAAGTAACAAGGCCACACCTAACTTTTGAGGCTTTACTAGGTTCTCATAGCATCAGGATCATTATATGTTTCTGATGAATTATAATTCATCATTATGTGGTCCTTTTTAACCCTAATAATACTTTTTCCCTTATAGTCTGTGATTTCGCATATTAATGTAGCTACACACTGGCTTACTTTTGGTAAGTAATTGCCTGGGATATCTTTTTAAATTCCTTTACTTTCGATCTTTCTGTATCTGTACATCTTATTTATTTTTTATTGTGGTAAGAACATTTAACATGAGATTTACCCTCTTAAATTTTAAGCTTACAAATTGTATTGTTACCATAGGCACTGTGTTGTACACGTACTATGTTGTACTGTTGTTACTGAGGCACTATATTTGCCTTTAGAACTTGTTCATCTTGCATGATTGAAACTTTATACCCATTGAACAATACCTCCCATTTCCTTTGCACCTAGGAACCACCATTCTACTCTGTTTCTATGAGCTTGACTATTTTAGATAAATGGAATCATGCAGTATTTGTCCTACTGTGACTGGCTTATTTCACCTAGCATATGTCCTCAAGGTTCATCCATATTATTGCACATGGCAGAATTTTCTTCTTTTTTCAGGCTGATCAATATTTCACTGTATTATATACTGCATTTTCTTTATCTAGGCTACATTAATGGACATTTAAGTGGTTTCTGCATCTTGGCTATTGTGAAAAATTCTGCAATGAACATAGGAGTGTAGATATCTCTTTGAGATCTTTCTTTCAATTATTTTAGATATATGCCCAGAAATGGGAGTGCTAGATCATATGATAGTTCAATTTTTAATTTTTTGAGGAATCTCTGTACTATTTTCCACAGTGGCTGCACCATTTTTATATTCCCACCAACAGTGTACAGGGGTTCCAATTTCTCCACATTCTCACTTTTTTTTAAATGTAAATTATTTTATTTATTTATTTTTGGCTGCGTTGGGTCTTTGTTGCTGCACACGGGCTTTCTCTAGTTGTGGCGAGCGGGCGCTGCTCTTCATTGTGGTGCACAGGCTTCTCATTGTGGTGGCTTCTCTCGTTGTGGAGCATGGGCTCTAGGCACACGGGCTTCAGTAGTTGCAGCATGCGGGCTCAGTAGTTGTGGCTTGCAGGCTCTAGAGCGCAGGCTCAGTAGTTGTGGCACACGGGCTTAGTTGCTCCATGGCATGTGGGATCTTCCCGGACCAGGGCTTGAACCCGTGTCCCCTGCATTGGCAGGCGGATTCTTAACCACTCTGACACCAGGGAAGTCCCTCATTTTCTTTTTTTATAGTGGCCATTCTAACAGGTGTGAGGTAACATCTCATTGTGGCTTTGATTTGCATTTCCCTGATGATTTGTGTTGTTGAGCACCTTTTCATATACCTGTTGGCCATTTGTATGTCTTCTTTGTAGAAATGTCTATTCAAGTCCATACCCATTTTTTAATTGAGTTTTTGTTTTTTGCAACTGGGCTATAGGGCTTCCTTATATATTGTGGATATTAACCCCTTATCAGGTATAATGTTTGCAATATTTTCTCCCAATCTGTAGGTTACATTTTCATTTTGTTGACTGTGTCCCTTTGCTGTTCAGAAGCTTTTTAGTTTGATGTGGTCACAGTTGTCTATTTTTGCTTTTGTTGCCTGTGATTTTGGTGTCATATCCAAGAAATTACGAAGACCAATGCCAAGAGGCTTTTCCCCTATGTTTTATTTTAAGAGTTTTACAGTTTCAGGTCTTATATTTAAGTCTTTAATCCATAAAGGTTCAATTTCATTATTTTGTATGTGGATACCCAGTTTTCCAAAACAATTTGTTGAGGAAACTATCCTTCCCCATTGTGTATTCTTAGCTCTCTCTCTTTTTATTATTATTACTGAAGTAGAGTTAATTTACAATGTTGTTAGTTGCAGGTGTACAGCAAAGTGATTCATACATATATTCACATCATATATTTTTCAGATTTTTCCCATTATAGGTTATTACAAGATATTGTACATAGTTTCCTGTGCTATACAGTAGGTCCTTGTTGTTTATCTATTTTATATATAGTAGTATATAACTGTTAATCTCAAACTCCCAATTCATCCCTCCCTCCTCTGCTCTGCCCCCTTTGGTAACCATAAATTCGTTTTCTATGTCTGTGAGTCTATTTCTGTTTTGTAAATAAGTTCATTTGTATCATTCTTTTTTTTTTTTTTTTTTTTTTTTTTTTTTTTTTTAAACTATTTTCTTTTTTTCTTTTTTTTTTTTTTTTTTTTTTTTAAATTTATTTATTTATTTATTTATGGTTGTGTTGGGTCTTCGTTTCTGTGCGAGGGCTTTCTCTAGTTGAGGCAAGCGGGGGCCACTCTTCATCGCGGTGCGCGGGCCTTTCACTGTGGGGGCCTCTCTTGTTGCGGGGCACAGGCTCCAGATGCGCAGGCTCAGTAGTTGTGGCACACGGGCTTAGTTGCTCCGCGGCATGTGGGATCTTCCCAGACCAGGGCTCGAACCCGTGTCCCCTGCATTGGCAGGCAGATTCTCAACCACTGCGCCACCAGGGAAGCCCTGTATCATTCTTTTAGATTCCACATATAAGTGATATCACATGATATTTGTCTCTGTCTGACTTACTTCACTTGGTATGATAATCTCTAGGTCCACCTATATTAATGCAGTAGCCTTATTTCATTCTTTTTATGGCTGAGTAATATTCCATTGTATATATACTACATCTTCTCTATCCATTCATCTGTTGATGGCCATTTAGGTTGCTCCCATGTCTTGGCTATTATAAATAATACTGCTATGAGCATTGGGGTGCATGTATCTTTTCGAATTGTCTTTTCCAGATATATGCCCAGGAGTGGGATTGCCAGATCATATGATATCTTTATTTTTAGTTTTTTGAGGAACCTCCATACTATTTTCCATAGTGGCTGCACCAATTTACATTCCCACCGACAGTGTAGAAGGGTTCCCTTTTCTCCACACCCTCTCCAGCAGTTATTATTTGTAGCCTTTTTTTTTTTTTAAAGGAATTCCTTTTATTTTTATTATTTATTTATTTATTTATTTAGTTTTGGCTGTGTTGGGTCTTCGTTTCTGTGCGAGGGCTTTCTCCAGCTGCGGCAAGCGGGGGCCACTCCTCATCGTGGCTCGCGGGCCTCTCACCATCGCGGCCTTTCGTTGCGGAGCACAGGCTCCAGACGCGCAGGCCCAGCGATTGTGGCTCACGGGCCCAGCCACTCCGAGGCATGTGGGATCTTCCCAGACCAGGGCTCGAACGCGTGTCCCCTGCGTTGGCAGGCAGACTCTCAACCACTGCGCCACCAGGGAAGCCCTATTTGTAGCCTTTTTGATGATGGCCATTCTGACTGGTGTGAGGTGATATCTCATTGTAGCTTTGATTTGCATTTCTCTAATAATTAGCAACGTTGAGCATCTTTTCATGTGCCCATTGGGCATCTGTATGTCTTCTTTGGAGAAACGTCTATTTAGGTCTTCTGCCCATTTTTTTTTTTAATTTTTATTTATGTATTTATTTTTGGCTGTGTTGGGTCTTCGTTGCTGCGCGCAGGCTTTCTCTAGTTGCAGTGAGTGGGGGCTACTCTTCGTTGCGGTGCGCAGGCTTCTCATTGTGGTGGCTTCTCGTTGCGGAGCACAGGCTCTAGGCACGCAGGCTTCAGTAGTTGTGGCACACAGGCTCAGCAGTTGTGGCTCATGGGCTCTAGAGCGCAGGCTCAGTAGTTGTGGCACACAGACTTAGTTGCTCCACGGCATGTGGGATCTTCCCGGGCCAGGGCTCGAACCCACGTCCCCTGCATTGGCAGGCAGATTCTTAACCACTGTGGCATGTGGATTCTTAACCACTGCACCACCAGGGAAGTCCCTTCTGCCCACTTTTTGATTGAATTGTTTGGTTTTTTGATATTGAGCTATATAAGCTGTCTATATATTTTGGAAATTAATCCCTTGTCGATTGCATCATTTGCAAATACTTTCTCCCATTCTGAGGGTTGTCTTTTCGTTTTGTTTATAGTTTCCTTTGCTGTGCAAAACCTATTCAGTTTAATAAGGTCCCATTTATTTTTGCTTTTATTTCCATTACTCTAGGAGACAGATTCAAAAAAATATTGCTGTGGTTTATGTCAAAGAGTGTTCTACTTATGTTTTCCTCTAGGAGTTTTATAGTATCCAGTCTTATATTTATGTCTTTCATCCATTTTTAGTTTATTTTTGTATATGGTGTTAGAGCATGTTCTAATTTCATTCTCTTAATGTAGCTGTCCAGTTTTCCCAGCACCACTTACTGAAGAGACTGTCTTTTCTCGAATGGATATTCTTGCTTCCTTTGTCATAGGTTAATTGACCATAAATGTGTGCATTTATTTCTGGGCTTTCTATCCTGTTCCATTGATCTATATGTCTGTTTTTGTGCCAGTACCATACTGCTTTGATTACTGTAGTTTTGTAATAGGGGAGAAGTCAGGGAGAGTGATTCCTCCAGCTCTGTTCTTCTTTCTCAAGATTGTTTTGGCTATTTGGAGTCTTTCATGTTTCCATACAAATTTTAAATTATTTGTTCTAGTTATGTGAAAAATGCCATTGGTAGTTTGATAGGATTGCATTGAATCCATAGATTGCCTTGGGTAGTATGGTCATTTTAACAATATTGTTTCTTCCAATCCAAGAACACAGTATATCTTTCCATCTGTTTGTGTTGTCTTCAATTTCTTTCATCAGTGTCTTACAGTTTTTGGAGTACAGGTCTTTTGCCCACTTAGGTAGGTTTATTCCTAGGTATTTTATTCTTTTTGATACAGTGGTAAATGGACTTGTTTCCTTAATTTCTCTTTCTGATATTTCATTGTTAGTGTATAGAAATGCAACAGATTTCTGTATGTTAATTTTGTATCTGACAACTTTACCTCATTCACTGATGAGTTCTAGTAGTTTTCTGATGGCATCTTTAGGATTTTCTTTTCTTTCCTTTTTTTTTAATTGAAGTAGAGTTGATTTACAATGTTGTGCCAATCTCTGCTGCACAGCAAAGTGACTCAGTTATACACATAGAGACGTGCTTTTTATATATTCTTTTCCATTATGGTTTATCACAGGATACTGAATATAGTTCCCTGTGCTATACATTAGGACCTTGTTGTTTATCCATTCTAAATGTAATAGATTGCATGTACCAACCCTAAACTCCCAGTCCATCTCTCTCCCTCCCCCTCTCCCCCTTGGTAACCACAAGTCTGTTCTCTATGTCTATTTCTGTTTCGTAAGTAGGTTCATTTGTGCCATATTTTAGATTCCACGTGTAAGTGGTATCATATGGTATTTGTCTTTCTCTTTCTGACTTACTTCACTTAGTATAATAATCTCTAGTTGCATTTAGGATTTTCTATGTAGAGTATCATGTCGTCTGCAAAGAGTGACAGTTTTACTTCTTTTCCAATTTGGATTCCTTTTATTTTCACCTCTGATTGCTGTGGCTAAGACTTCCAAAACTGTCAAATAAAATTGGTGAGAGTGGGCATCCTTGTCTTGTTTCTGATCTTAGAGTGAATGCTTTTGGCTTCTCACCATTAAGTATGATGTTGGCTGTGGGTATTATTGGCTCTCTTGTCAAAGATCAGGTGACTGTATGTGTGTGGGTTTATTTCTAGGCTCTTTATTATGTTCCATTGTTCCATGTGTCTGTCTTTATACCAATACCTTACTATTTGATTACTGTAGCTTTATAATATATTTTGAAATCAGAAAGTGTGATGCCTCCAGCTTTGTTTTTCTTTCTCAGGATTGCTTTGGCTTTTGGGGATCTTTTGTGGTTCCATGTGAATTTTAGGATTTTTTTTTCATTTCTATTTAAAATGTCAGGATTTTGATGGGGAAAGCACTGAATCTGTGTATAATTTTGGGTAGTATAGACATCTTTAAAATATTGTCTTCCCCAATATGAACATGGGATGTCTTTCATTTATCAATATTTGCATCTAATTTCTTTCAGTGATGTTTTGTTTTTTTCAGTGTATAAGTCTTTTGCCTCCTTGGTCAAACTTATTCCTAAGTATTTCATTCTTTTTGATGCTATTGTAAATGGGATTGTTTTCTTAATTTTCTTTTCAGTTAGTTCATTATTCTAGAAATGCAACTGATTTTTGTATGCTGATTTTTTAATTCTGCAGCTGTACTGAATTTATTACTTCTAACAGATTTTTTGTGGTCTTCAGGGTTTTCTACATATAAGATCAGTTCATTTGTAAACAGAGATAAATTTACTTCTTCCTTTCCAATGGATGCCTTTTATCTATATCTGTCTATCTATCTATCCATCTGTCTATCTATCTATCCAGTTTCTCTGGCTAGGACTTCAAGTAATATGTTGAATAAAAGTGTTCAGAGTGGGCGTCCTTGCCTTGTTCCTAATCTTAAGAGGAAAAGCTTTAGTTTTTCATCACTGAGTGTGATGTTCCCTGTGGGCTTTTCATATATGGCCTTTAATCTGTTGAGGTACATTCCTTCTATACCTGGTTTGTTGAGTGTTTTTATCACGATAGGATGTAGAATTTTGTCACATGCTTTTTCTGCATCAACTGAGATGCTCATGTGATTCTTGTCCTTTGTCTATTAGTGGTATATACATGTATTGATTTTCATATATTGAACCATCATGTATCCTGGGTATAAATCCCACTTGGTCATGATGTATAATACTTTTGATGTGATGTTGAATTCAGTTTCCTAGTATTTTGTTGAGTATTCCTGCAGCAAATTCATGAGGGATATTGGTCTATAGTTTTCTTGTAATGCCTGTCTGGCTTTGGTATCAGGGTTATGCTGGCCTCATAAAATGAGTTTGGATGTGTCCCTCCCTCTTCAAGTTTTTGAAGAATTTGAGAAAGATTGGTGTTAATTTTTCTTTAAATATTTGGTAGAATTCTCCTTTGAAGCCATCTGGTCTTGGACCTTTTGTTGTTGGGAGCATTTTGATTACAGATTTAATCTCCTTAGTAGTTATTGGTCTGTTCAGATTTTCTGTTTCTTCATGATTCATTCTTGGTACATTGTATGTCTCCAAGAATTTATCCATTTCTTTTAGGTTATCCAATTTGTTGGCATATAATTGTTCACAAAAGTCTCATATGAGTCTTCTTATTTCTGTGGCAGAAGTTGCAGTGTCTCCTCTTTCGTTTCTGATTTTTGTTATTTGTGTCCTCTCTTTTTTTCTTACTTAGTCTAGATAAGGTTTTGTAAATTTTGTTGCTCTTTTCAAAAACCAGCTCTTAGGGACTTCCCCTAAGTGGCACAGTGGTTGAGACTCCACGCTCCCAATGCAGGGGACCAGAGTTTGATCCCTGGTCAGGGAACTAGATCCCACATGCATGCCGCAACTAAGAGTTCTCATGCCACAACTAAGAAGCCTGCGTGCTGCAACTGAGGAGCCAGCAAGCTGCAACTAAGTAGCACGCAAGCTGCAACTAAGAAGCCAGTGAGGTGCAACTAAGGAGCCCACGTGCTGCAACTAAGGAGCCCACCTGCCACAACTAAGACCCAGCACAACTAAATAAATATTTTTTAAAACTCTTAGTTTTGTTGATTTTTTTCTATTGTTTTCTAATCTCTATTTCACTTATTTCTGCTCTAATCTTTATTAGTTCCTTCCTTCTGATAAGTTTGGGTTTAGTTCTTTTTTTTTTTTTTTAGTTCCTTAGAGTATAAATTTAGGTTGCTGATTTGAGCTCTTTCTTCTTGCTTAGTATACACATGTTCTGCTATAAACTTCCCTCTTAGTACTGCTTTTCTTCATCCCATGAATTTTAGTATGTTGTGTTTTCATTTTCATTTGTCTCAAGATATTTTCTGATTTCCCTTATGATTTCTTCCTTGACCAATTTGTCGCTCAAGAGTGGTTTGTTTAATTTCCACATATTTGTGAATTTTCCAATTTTCCTTCTGTTACTGATTTCTAGTTTTATTTTATTGTAATCAGAAAAGATACTTGGTATCATTGTTTTGTGGCCTAACATGATCTATGCTGGAGAATGTTCCATGTGTACTTGAGAAGAATGTGTATTCTGCTGATGTTGAATAGATAGAACATGACAGAATGTTCTGTTTATACTTGTTAGGTCTGTTTGGTTTATTGTGTTGATCAGGTCTTCTATTTTCTTATTGATCTTCTGATTGTTCTATCCATTATCAAAAGTGGAGTATTGAAATATCCTACTATTATTGTGTTACTCTCTATTTTTCTCCTCAGATCTGCCAATGTTTAGTTCATATATTTCAGGGCTCTAATGTTAACTGTGTGTATATTTATAATTGTTATATCTTCCTGGTGAATTGACCCTTTTATCATTATATAATGTCCTTCTTTGTCTCTTGTGACAGTTTTTAACTAAAGTCTATTCTGTCTGACATAGTATGGCCACTTCTACTCTCATTGGGTTTCTATTTGCATGGAATATTTTCCCTTCTTTTCACTTTCAGCCTATGTGTATCTTTACACATAAGATGAATCTCTTGTAGACAGCATACAACGAGTACAGGGTTTTGTTTTTTTTTTAATCCATTCAGCCACTCCATGTCTTTTGATTAGGGAGTTGATCCATTTACATTTATTTATTTATTGATTTGGCTGCACTGGGTCTTCATCGCTGCGCGTGGGCTTTCTCTAGTTGCTACGAGCAGGGGGTCTACTCTTTGTTGCAGTGCATGGGCTTCTCACTGAGGTGGCTTCTCTTGTTGTGGAGCACGGGCTTTAGGCATGCAGTCTTCAGTAGTCACAGCACACGGGCTCAGTAGTTGCAGGGCATGGGTTCAGTAGTTGTGGCTCATGGGCTCTAAAGCACAGGCTCAGTAGTTGTGGCACATGGGCTTAGTTGCTCCACAGCATGTGGGATCTTCCCAGACCAGGGATTGAACCCGTGTCCCCTGCACTGGCAGGTGGATTCTTAACCACTGCACAACCAGAGAAGTCCCTCCATATACATTTAAAGTAATTACTAAAAGGAAAGGACTTACTATTGCCATTTTGTTCATTGTTTTCTGCCTGTCTTGTGACTATTTTGTCCTCTTTTACTCTCTTTCTGCCTTTCTTGTGTGTTGTTGATTTTTTGCATTGACATTCTTTGATTCCTTTCTCATTTTCTTTTGTGTATCTTCCATAGGTATGTTTTGTGTGCGTGGTTACCATGGGGCTTACACAAAACATCTTATAATAACCTGTTCTAAGCTGATAACAATTTAACTTTAATAGCATATATAAATTCTTTTGAGATTGGATCAAGATGGTGGAGTAGAAGGACGTGTGCTCACTCCCTCTTGCGAGAGCACCGAAATCACAACTAACTGCTGAACAATCATCAACAGGAAGACACTGGAACTCACCAAAAGAAACCCCACATCCAAAGACAAAGGAGAAGCCGCAATGGGATGGTAGGAGGGGCGCAATCACAATAAAATCAAATCCCATAACCGCTGGGTGAGTGACTCACAAACTGGAGAAAAATTATACCACGAAGTCCACACTGGAGTGAAGGTTCTGAGCCCCACGTCAGGCTTCCCAACCCAGGGGTCTGGCAACGAGAGGAGGAATTACCAGAGAATCAGACTTTGGAGGCTAGCAGGATTTGACTGCAGGACTTCGATAGGACTGGGAGAAACAGAGACTCCACTCTTAGAGGGCACACACAAAGTAGTGTGCACATCAGGACCCAGGGGGAAGGAGAAGTGACCCCATAGGAGACTGAACCAGACCTACCTGCTAGTGTTGGAAGGTCTCCTGCAGAGGCAGGGGGTGGCTGTGGCTCACCGCGGGGACAAGGACATTGGCAGCAGAAGTTCTGGGAAGTACTCCTTGGCAGGAGCCCTCCCAGAGTCCACCATCAGCCCCATCAAAGAGCCTGTAGCCTCCAGTGCTGGGTTGCCTCAGGCCAAACAACCAACAGGGAGGGAACTCAGCCCCACCCATCAGCAAACAAGCGGATTAAAGTTTTACTGAGCTCTGCCCACCAGAGCAACACCCAGCTCTACCCATCACCAGTCCCTCCCATCAGGAAGTTTGCACAAGCCTCTTAGATAACCTCATCCACCAGAGGGCAGACAGCAGAAGCAAGAAGAACTACAGTCCTGCAGCCTGTGGAACGAAAACCACACTCACAGAAAGACAGACAAAATGAAAAGGCAGAGGACTTTGTACCAGATGAAGGAACAAGATAAAACCCCAGAAAAACAACTAAATGAAGTGGAGATAGGCAACCTTCCACAAAAAGGATTCCGAGTAATGATACGAAGATGATCCAGGACCTCAGAAAAAGAATGGAGGCAAAGATCGAGAAGATGCAAGAAATGTTTAACAAAGACGTAGAAGAATTAAAGAACAAACAAACAGAGATGTACAATACAATAACTAAAATGAAAAATACACTAGAAGGAATCAACAGGAGAATAACTGAGGCAGAAGAATGGATAAGTGACCTGGAAGACAGATGGTGGAAATCACTGCCATGGAACAGAATAAAGAAAAAAGAATGAAAAGAAGTGAAGACAGCCTAAGAGACCTCTGGGACATTAAACGCACCAACATTTGCATTACAGGGGTCCCAGAAGGAGAAGAGAGAGAAAGGACCCGAGAAAATATTTGAAGAGATTATAGTCAAAAACTTCACTAACATGGGAAAGGAAATAGCCACCCAAGTCCAGGAAGCACAGAGAGTCCCAGGCAGGATAAACCCAAGGAGAAACACGCCGAGACACATAGTAATCAAATTGACAAAAATTAAAGATAAAGAAAAATTATTAAAAGAAACAAGGGAAAAATGACAAATAACATACAAGGGAACTCCCATAAGGTTAACAGCTGATTTCTCAGCAGAAACTCTACAAGCCAGAAGGGAGTGGCACAATATATTTAAAGTGATGAAAGGGAAGAACCTACAACCAAGATTACTCTACCCAGCAAGGATCTCATTCAGATTCAACAGAGAAATCAAAAGCTTTACAGACAAGCAAAAGCTAAGGGGATTCACCACCACCAAACCAGCTCTACAACAAATGCTAAAGGAACTTCTCTACGTGGGAAACACAAGAGAAGAAAAGGACCTACAAAAACAAACCCAAAACAATTAAGAAAATACTAATAGGAACATACATATCGATAATTACCTTAAATGTGAATGGATTAAATGCTCCAACCAGAAGACACAGGCTCCCTGAATGGATACAAAGACAAGACGCATCTATATGCTGTCTACAACAGACCCACTTCAGACCTAGGGACACATACAGACTGAAAGTGAGGGGATGGAAAAAGATATTCCATGCAAATGGAAATCAAAACAAAGCTGGAGTAGCAATGCTCATATCAGATAAAATACACTTTAAAATAAAGAACATTACAAGAGACAAGGAAGGACACTACATAGTGATCAAGGGATCAATCCAAGAAGAAGATATAACAATTATAAATATATATGCACCCAGCATAGGAGCACCTCAATACATAAGGCAAATGTTAACAGCTATAATAAAGAGGAAATTGACAGTAACACAATAATAGTGGGGGACTTTAACACCTCACTTACACCAATGGAAAGATCATCCAGACAGAAAATTAATAAGGAAACACAAGCTTTAAATGACACAATAGACCAGAGAGATTTAATTGATACTTATAGGACATTCCATCCAAAAACAGCAGATTACACTTTCTTCTCAAGTGCATATGGAACATTCTCCAGGATAGATCACATCTTGGGTCACAAATCAAGCCTCGGTAAATTTAAGAAAATTGAAATCATATCAAGAATCTTTTCTGACCACAATGCTATGAGATTAGAAATCAATTACAGGGAAAGAAAACGTAAAAAACACAAACACATGGAGGCTAAACGATACATTACTAAATAACCAAGAGATCACTGAAGAAATCAAAGAGGAAATCAAAAATACACAGAGACAAATGACGACGAAACGAAAACATGACAATCCAAAACCGATGGGATGTAGCAAAAGCAGTTCTAAGAGGGAAGTTTATAGCAATACAATCCTACCTCAAGAAACAAGAAAAATCTCAAATAAACAATCTAACCTTACACCTAAAGGAATGAGACAAAGAAGAACAAACAAAACCCAAAGTTAGTAGAAGGAAAGAAATCATAAAGATCAGAGCAGAAATAAATGAAATAAAAACAAAGAAAACAATAGCAAAGGTCAATAAAACTAAAAGCTGGTTCTTTGAGAAGATAAACAAAATTGATAAACCTTTAGCCAGACTCATCAAGAAAAAGAGGGAGAGGACTCAAATCAATAAAATTAGAAATGAAAAAGAAGAAGTTGCAATGGACACCATAGAAATACAAAGCATCATAAGAGATTACTACAAGCAACTCTATGCCAATAAAATGGACAACCTGGAAGAAATGGACAAATTCTTAGAAAGATATAACTTTCCAAGTCTGAACCAGGAAGAAACAGAAAATATGAACAGACCAATCACAAGTAATGAAATTGAAACTGTGATTAAAAATCTTCCAACAAACAAAAGTCCAGGACCAGATGGCTTCACAGGTGAATTCTATCAACATTTAGAGAGGAGCTAACACCCATCCTTTTCAAACTCTTCAAAAAATTGCAGAGGAAGGAACACTTCCAAACTCATTCTATGAGGCCACCATCACCCTGATACCAAAACCAGACAAAGATGCTACAAAAAAAGAAAATTACAGACCAGTATTACTGATGAATACACATGCAAAAATCCTGAACAGAATAGTAGCAAACAGAATCCAACAACATATTAAAAGGATCATACACCATGATCAAGTGGGATTTATGCCAGGGATGCAAGGATTCTTCAATATATGCAAATCAATCAATGTGATACACTATATTAACAAATTGAAGAATAAAAACCATATGATCATCTCAATAGATGCAGAAAAAGCTTTTGACAAAATTCAACACCCATTTATGATAAATACTCTCCAGAAAGTGGGCATAGAGGGAACCTACCTCAACATAATAAGGGCCATGTATGACAAACCCACAGCAAAAATCATTCTCAATGGTGAAAAACTGAAAGCATTTCCTCTAAGATCAGGAAGAAGACAAGGATGTCCACTCTCACCACAATTATTCAACATATTTTTGGAAGTCCTAGCCATGGCAATCAGAGAAGGAAAAGAAATAAAAGGAATCCAAATTGGAAAAGAAGAAGTAAAACTGTCACTGTTTGCAGATGACATACTATACATAGATAATCCTAGAGATGCTACCAGAAAACAACTAGAGCTAATCAATAAAGTTAATTGTAAAGTTGCAGGATACAAAATTAATGCACAGAAATCTCTTGTGTTCCTATACACTAACAACAAAAGATCAGAAAGAGAAATTAAGGAAACAATCCCATTCACCACTGCAACTAAAAGAATAAAATACCTAGGAATAAACCTTCCTAAGGAGGTAAAAGACCTGTACTGAGAAAACTATAAGACACTGATGAAAGAAATCAAAGATGACACAGACAGATGGAGAGATATACCATGTTGTTGGATCGGAAGAATCAACATTGTGAAAATGACTATACTACCCAAAGCAATCTACAGATTTAATGCAATCCCTGTCAAATTACGAATGGCATTTTTTACAGAACTAGAACAAAAAATCTTAAATTTGTATGGAGACACAAAAGACCCCGAATAGCTAAAGCAATCTTGAGGGGAAAAAAAACAGAGCTAGAGGAATCAGACTCCCTAACTTCAGACTATACTACAAAGCCACAGTAATGAAGACAATATGGTACTGGCACAAAAACAAAAATACAGATCAATGGAACAGGATAGAAAGCCCAGAGATAAACCCATGCACCTATCAACTAATCCATGACAAAGGAGGCAAGGATATACAGTGGAGAAAAGACAGTCTCTTCAATAAGTGGTGCTAGGAAAACTGGACAGCTACATGTAAAAGAATGAAATTAGAACACTCCCTAACACCATACACAAAAATAAACTCAAAATGGATTAAAGACCTAAATGTAAGACCAGACACAATGAAACTCTTAGAGGAAAACACAGGAAGAACACTCTTTGACATAAATCACAGCAAGATCTTTTTTGACCCACCTACTAGAGTAATGGAAATAAAAACAAATATAAACAAATGGGACCTAATGAAACTTAAAAGCTTTTGCACAGCAAAGGAAACTATAAACAAGATGAAAAGACAACCCTCAGAATGGGAGAAAATATTTGCAAACGAATCAATGGACAAAGGATTAATCTCCAAAATTTATAAACAGCTCATGCAGCTCAATATTAAAAAAAAACAAAATATCCAATAAAAAAATGGGCAGAAGACCTAAATAGACATTTCTCCAAAGAAGACATACAGATGAAAAGCTGCTCAACATCACTAATTTTTAGAGAAATGCAAATCAAAACTACAATGAGGTATCACCTCACACCAGTTAGAATGGGCATCATCAGAAAATCTACAAACATCAAATGCTGGAGAGGGTGTGGAGAAAAGGGAACCCTCTTGCACTGTTGGTGGGAATGTAAATTGATACAGCCACTATGGAGAACAGTATCGAGGTTCCTTAAAAAACTAAAAATAGAATTACCATATGACCCAGCAATCCCACTACTGGGCATATACATCCAGAGAAAACCATAATTCAAAAAGACACATGCACCCCAATGTTCATTGCAGCACTATTTACAATAGCCAGGTCATGGAAGCAACCTAAATGCCCATTGACAGACAAATGGATAAAGAAGATGTGGTACATATATACAATGGAATATTACTCAGCCATAAAAAGGAACGAAATTGGGTCATTTGTAGATTCATGGATGGACCTAGAGACTGTCATACAGAGTGTAGTAAGTCAGAAAGAGAAAAACAAATATGGAATATTAACGCATATATGTGGAATCTAGAAAAATGGTACAGATGAACCGGTTTGCAAGGCAGAAGTAGCAACACAGATGTAGAGAACAAACGTATGGACACCAAGGGGGGAAAGTGGGGGGGGCGGTGGTGGTGGGATGAACTGGGAGGTTGGGATTGACATATATACAGTAATATGTATAGAATAGATAACCAAAAAGAACCGGCTGAAAAAAAAATAAAATAAAAATTCAAAAAAAACCACAAAACTCCTTTGCATCTCTCCACCCCTACTTTATACTGATGTCAAATTACATCTTTATATAAATTGTATCCATTAACATAGTTTTATACTTACAGTTATTTTTATGCTTTTGTCTTTTAAATTCTATACTGAATTAAAAGTGCTTTTCATAACACCACTACAGTATTATAGAATTTTCTATTTGTCTATATTTTTATCTTTACCAACAAGCTGTATATTTTTATATGCTTTTTTGTTTCAACTTGCAGACTCCCTTTAGCTTTTCTGATAAGGCAGGACTAGTAGGGATGAATTTCCACAGCTTTTGTTTATCTAAGAAAGTCTTTGTCTTTCATTCTGAAAGACAGTTTTTCCAGATACAGTATTATTGGTTGGCAGGTTTCTTTTTTTCTTTCAGCACCTTGAATGTATTATTCCACTCACTTCTGGTTTGTACAGTTTCTCCTAGAAATACATCAGTAATCTTATGGGAGCTACCTTGTATGTAACAAGTTGCTTTTCTATTGCTGCTTTCAAGATTCTCTCTTTATCTTTGACTTTTGACAGTTTGATTATAATGTGTCTTGGTGTAAGCCCCTTTGGAGTCATCATACTTGGAGTCCTTTGAGCATATTCGAATTTGGATGTCTAATTCCTTCTTCAGTTTTGGGAGATTTTTGACCATTATTTCTTCAAATATGCTTTCTGTCCTGTTCTCTCTCTTTTCTCTTTCTGGAATTCCCATAATGCATATATTGGTCTACTCTACGGTGTCCCATAAGTCCCTTAGGCTTTCTTCACTTTTCTTCATTCTTTTTAATTTTTGTTCCTATGACTCTAAATAATTTCAAATGACCTTCTTTGAGTTTGATGATTCTTTCTTGTTTGATCAAGTGTGCTGTTGAACCCCTCTAATAAGTTTTCAATTCACTTATTGTATTCTGCAGCTCCAGAATTTGTTTGGTTCTTTTTAATAGTTTCTGTCTCTTTGTTGATATCCTCATTTGGACGGGCTTCTGTCAGGGGAAGACCTTTAATAATTAACCTGACTAGAGATTCTGGGGAATCTCTGAAAACTTTTTTGGTGGATGTGACTTCTCTGAGCTTGTGCAGCTAATTTTCCAATTACAGAGGTCTGCTTGTTTCTTTTTCAGGTTTCTTTTTCATAATCTCTTGCTCCCTCTGGTGTCTGTCTGTGGTACTGAAAGTTCTCTGGTGCTACAGCGTCAAGCCACCTCACTCAGCAGCATCCCAAAGTATGTTGTGCTTAGTGGCATCCGAAGTATTTTGGCTCCCCATCAGTACTGCAAATCAAGAGAGACAGAAACCAGTCCCTCGGGCAACCCTCTGAAAAGCCAGAACGTTGAATGCATATCCCACTCTTCTTCCCACCCTCACCCCAACCCCTTGAAAAACAACCCAAGTTGAGCTGTGCCTGCTTGTGGGTTTCTGGAGTTCTCGAAAAGGTATTTTGGTCCATACATTGTTGTTAAGCTGGCATCTCTGTTGAGGACTGACATTTGGGACTTCCTATTCCACTATCTTGCTGAAATCACTGCCTTATCTCTTTCTTGTAATATGGTATTTTATCTAAAACAGCATCTAATTTTGGAGATGTTAAAATGTGGAGGAAAAATGACCAATGGCAAGAGTAAGACATCATATATAGTAAGATGAGCCACAGTCTTGTTATGGCAGAAATTCACCTCTAAGTATTAGGATGAAAGATTAGGGCGCTGTAATAAAGAGACCAAACAACACAGTGGCTTGGAGTACAAAAAAAGTGTGTTTCTCTCTCACTAACAGTTTTGAAATGTGTATCCAAGTGAATGGGGTAGCATTGCTACATGCTAAATTCAAAAACCCAGTTCTTTTTATCCTGTTGCTCTGCCATCCACTAAGATGCAATATCTGGGACATACTTATACTAAAAATGATTCATTGTTTATCTGAAATTCAAATTTAACTGGGTACCTTGTGTTTTATCTGGCAAGTCTACACTAGGACATTGTATAGTCTGCAACCATCAAAGCTGGGCTCCTGCAGGTTACAGCTGGTAAAAAGGGGAAAGAAAATAATGTGAAGGCATGCCTGCTTTCCTGAGGGTCTAGGCCCAGGAATGTCATATACCATTTCTGCTCATTTTCCATTGGCAAGAACTTAAATTATAGGATTATACCTAACTACAAAGGAGACTAGGAAATGTTAGTTAGTTAAGTGCCCCCAATAAAAAAGGTGAACAGATTTTGGAGGACAACCAGCAGTCTGCATCATAAGAAGTTGATTTTCTGTGTCCTTTATTTCTTCTTTCCCTATCTCTGTATTTTTGCCTTATATTTTAGGGGCTTTTCTTGATGTTATCTCCCAAGTGGTTTCTTGAATATCTTATTTTAGCTATCATATGCTTAATATCCAAAAGTTATTTCTAATTTTCCAATTGGTCTCTTTCCACTAGCAACCTTTCTTGTTCTATGGAGGTAGTCTCTTCCCAGATCTTCCTGAGGATATCATTAAAGTTTTTAAAGATTCTACTGTGCCAGAGAGCCCAGAAATAAACCCACACCTTCATGGTCAATTAATCTACAACGAAGGAGGTGAGCATATACAATGGGGAAAAGACAGTCTCTTCAATAGGTGGTGCTGGAAAACTGGACAGCTACATGTAAAAGAATGAAATTAGAACATTCTCTAACACCATATACAAAAATAAACTCAAAATGGATTAAAGACCTAAATTTAAGGCTAGAAACCATAAAACTACTAGAAGAAAACATAAGTAGAACACTCTTTGATATAAATCATAGCAATATTTTTTTGGATCTCCTAAGGCAAAGGAAACAAAAGCAAAAACAAACAAATGGGACCTAATTAAACTTAAAAGCTTTTGCACAGCAAAGGGAACCTCAACAAAATGAAAAGACAACCTACTGAATGGGAGAAGACATTTGCAAATGATATGACCAATAAGGGGTTAATATACAAAATATATAAACAGCTCATACAACTCAATATCAAAAAAACAAACAACCCAATTTCAAAATGGCCAGAAGACCTAAACAGACATTTTTCCAAAGAAGATATACAGATGGCCAACAGGCACATGAAAAGATGTTCAACATCATTACTCATCAAAGAAATTAAAACACAATGAGATATCACCTCACACCTGTCAGAAAGGCTATCATCAAAAAGACCACAGATAACAAATGTTGGTGAGGATGTGGAGAACAGGGAACCCTGTACACTGTTGGTGGGATGTAAATTCGTGCAGCCACTGTGAAAAACAATATGGAGGTTTCTCAAAAAAACTAAAAATAGAACTACCATATGACCCAGCAATTCCACTCCTGATATATAGCTGAAAAAAAAAAAAAAACCCCACTAATTCAAAAAGATACATGCACCTCAATGTTTGTAGCAGCATTATTTACAATGCCCAAGGTGTGGAAACAAGTTAAGTGTCCATCAACAGATGAATGGATAAAGAAGATGTGGTATATATATACTATGGAATATTAGCCATAAAGAATGAAATTTTGCCATTTGCAGCAACATGGATGGACTCAGAGAGTATTATACTTACTGAAGTAAATCAAATACTGTATGTTATCCCTTATATGTGAAATCTAAAAAAATAACACAAATGAATGAATATAACAAAACAGAAGCAGACTCACAGATACAGAAAACAAACTAGCGGTTACCAGTGGGGAGAGGGAAGAGGGAGGGGCAAGATAGGGATAGGGGATTAAGTTACTAACTACTACATATAAAGTAAATAAGCTACAAGGATATATTGTACAGCACAGAGAATATAACTAATGTTTTATAATAACTTTAAATGAAGTATAATCTATAAAAATTCTGAATCACTATGTTGTACACTGGAAACTCATATAATATTATAATCAACTATACCTCAATTTTTAAAAAAAGATTCTACTGTGCCATTAAAACTTTCTGTTGCCTAGAGTCACTTATTCTGTTTATCTTGTCTCTCTCTTATGCTTTTAGTTGTCTTTATAATTCTGGTCCTCCTGGTTGCATGTTTATGGAATAACAGACCAACAATCTTAGTAACTGAGCTGGTGTCTTCTGTTGCTGTATATTTCCTCTGTTTCCCTGTATCTGTTTCCCTGAGACAGAACATGAAGGACTTTTGGCAGTAGGGTTTTCTGGCAGGCATTACTGTAGGGTGAGTGTGTGGGTGATTGTTGGGGGAAAGGGTGGGGGGAGGGTTTATAAATGTCACAATAACAAAAGTTTTATTCTGGGATGTCAACACATTAAACACCCTAGATTTCTCCTGGGGACTTACTGGATTTCTATAGAATGAGCCTTCTTGGTTTTGCTGTGTGTGTGTGTGTGTGTGTGTGTGTGTGTGTGTGTGTGTGTTTTGCTTGTCTGGAAGTAAGTGCCAATCACTCTCCATTTTGAAGGTAAAGGGGTTAGGGGGTGACGGGTACAAGCTTCTGCATAGACAGACTTTCTACAAACGCCCTTGTTTTTAGGTCCACTTTTCATGTGTCTCAGCACTTGCTGGTTATGAGTTCAGAGCCTCTCTGGGATCTTGCCAGAAAGACTGGCTCTCACTCCCATTGCCTACCTTCTGGGCTATGGCTTCCTCCACTCTGTTGAGCAAGCAGTGTACTGTCATTTACTTCTAGAAATTTGTTGAAGTCTCTACACTTGCCACCCCTCTTCCCTGCCATTCTCTTTGCTGTTATGTGTTAATATTCCTATTCTGTCATTTTAATGAAGGTCTCAAAAGGAAGGGGAAACGACCACTTGTGCTCACACTACTGTCTTGAACTTTAATATGTTTACATGCTTTGCAAATCTTCAAGGGCATTTATTTGTTTGGGTTTTTTACAGCTGCTTTTTTTGGGGTGGGTGTACCACCGTTAAGTGGTGAGACCTTGTTCTGCTGAGCCCCTTGATGTGTTTTTGTATACAAATTAGTATCAGAGGCTGAGGAAAGCTAAACAGCTTTTTATAATAGAGTAAAACAACCTGGAATTTCCATGGCAATCTGGGGGAGAAGGGGTAAGGACAGCGATGGGAAGAAAGAAGAGCAGGGACTTCCCTTGTGGTCCAGTGGGTAAGACTCTGCACTCCCAATGCATGGGACCCGGGTTCAATCCCTGGTCGGGGAACTAGATCCTGCATGCTGCAACTATGAGTCCGCATGTCGCAACTGTGAGTTCTCATGCCTTCGCATGCCGCAACGAAGACCCTGCATGCCACAACTAAGACCCAGCACAGCCAAAATAAATAAACTTTTTTTTAAAAAAAAAAAGAAGAGCAAGTTAGTCACACACCATGGTGTGACCTCTCCCCAAGATTCCCAATCTCTTCAAGGGATTCTAAACGTACAAAATGCTTGGTATGACATAACTTCTCAGGGAACCCATGAAGGTGCTTAGTTCTGTGATAAGGCAAATGGGGACAAAATAGATGATGAAATAAAATTCATATTTTATGGTAAGACAAGAAAAATTAAAATAACATTTTTCTTTTTTCCTCCTCCCTCCCCTTTAGTGTGTGTTGTGCACCTGCACTAACCAGACCTCATTAGGAGATAACATTCCTTGTTAATCTCATTAAGGGTCATAACTCCTTGGGAGATAACCTTCCTTCTTAATCTTGTAAGGGCCCATGATGACCCATGACCCACTACTTGCTTTGTACACGTAGATCTGGATTGTGTAAACTGTCAATAATACATCACTTAATGTACAGCCCTCTGTCTCAGAAACTTATATAACTGAGCTTTGACCTCTAACGGGTGGAACAGTTCCCAGAGCTTTCTGAGAGGCTGTTCCCGGGTCATAATACCCAGTTCGGCTCTAATAAAATTTTCCATTTCTTTCTTAGATCGACTGATTAATTTTTTGTCAACACAGAGAAGGACTGCACGGACCACAGGAACCTCAGGCAAGAGACCATGAGAGCATAAGGGCCAGGAATCTGCAGAAATTGTGGCGGGTTTGGACTCTCCCGTGCTGTGGCTTTGGCAAGGCTCTGAGGCAATCAGAGAGCTCTCTGTGGGTTGGGAGGCCCCAGCTGGCACCTGGCTTCTATATACACGTTCCCGACTTACTTGCCCCCTTTAGTTCATACTCCACACTAGCCTGGTGTTCTTCCTACAGGGTGAATGCGATCATGCCATCCCTCGGCTTTAAAATTCTCTACCGTCCACAATCTGAAATTCTTTATCCTGGCATCCAACACCCTTCATGACCTGGCCTCCAACTGCCTAACAAGCCTCATCTCCTCCTCACACAGGACAATCTTCACTACCTCAAATGTTTCACCATTCCCTAAAACACTAAGGCTTCCCTTCCATCGGAAATAGGCTTCCTCTTCTTTACCTAGTAAACACTTACTCATTCTCCAAGACCAAATTCAATCCCTCTCTCAGCCTTCTCCTCCCCTGCAGTTAGCCATCCCACCTGTGTTCCCCCAACACCTTGATCAGAAGGGAGTTTCTCTTCCTCTGAGTTCCTTGCAGGAAGGACTGTGTCTTTCTCACTTTTGGGGCCCCATGACTAGTACAGGCCAGGTTAGGGCCCTCCCCGGGGCTCCCACAGCCCCCCAGGGCACAACTGTAATGACACCTATCATCCTGCCCTGGAACTCTGGGTTTAAGTGCCAATCTCCTGCACTCAAAGGGAGAAACTCGGGAAAACAGAGTAGAAATTACTTTTTTGAGAGGGAAATTTATACTTAAAAAGGAAATCTCCATTTGTTAAGGGTGTCTACCTCGCCGCACTTGGAGGAGGAGATGACTAAATCATAAGAGAATGTTATCAATGGAGAAGGCAGAGACTTAATCTGCATAGCAAATCTTACCTTTGTTTACCCTGCTTTTCCTGGTAACTTCCCATAACTTGCTTCCTCTCCCACCCTCACCTTTCTTTATTTCATATTTGGCTAAAGATGGTTTAGGCCACCTGGGCAAGTTAACTTATTTTCCCTGGGTGTCTCCCAGGTATACGTGAGGTATGTATACACATGAATAAACTTCTGTTTTTCTCTTGTTAATCTGTCTCTTGTTACAGGGGTCTCAGCCAAGAACTCTGAAGGGTAAAGGGACAGTTGTTTTTCACCCCCTACAAGGGGGACAGCTACCTGGGGCCGAGAGGCTCCCCCCTCTCCCACCTGTCACTAGCCCGCTACTGCAGGTGAAGGAGCTCTGTGGGCTGTACCCTGGTCTGGCGTCTCAACTCAGGACTTGAGAGCATTATTGGTGGAAATTAAACCCAGGGTGGGAGCCTCAGGCCAGTAGGCTGAGGCCCTGGACAGTGTCCCAGAGCAGGGGGAAGAGAAAGTCCTGCAGCTTCTCAGAGTCAGATAAGGAGAAAGAAGAGCAAGCCCCGTTTGTCCTAGGGTCCCGAAACACCCTGGGGACAAGAGCAGGACATTGCACTGCCCTGGAGATGCCCTATGGGGAGGGAGAACAAGAAGGAGCTTCACAGGGCTCCAGCCGATCCCTCTGTCCTTGTCCAGACTTCTCCCCAGCAGACCTTATCCTCAGCAGCTTTGCCTTGGCTCTGTACACCCCATCTTTCCCAGGAGCGTCGATTCCTAGGCCCAGCCAAACAACCATGAGAGAGATGTGACAGAACTACATCCTTCTGGGATGGGACCACTCTAAGGAGTAGCCGGAACTGACAGGGAGCGGGGGTCCAGGGAGCAAGGCTTAACGACAATGCAGTCATTAAGAAGGCATTAGTATGAGGCCTGGGTTGGTTAAAATCCCAGGTGAGCCACCTAGCAGCCATGTGACCTTAAATGAGCAAGTCACTTGATCTAACTGAACCTCAATTTCATCATCTGCAAAATGGAAACAATAATTACCTTGCAGAATTGTGAAGATTTAGAAATTAGGCTCAATAGTAAATGCTGTTATAATCACTATTTTCCAATACCCAGACGTGTGTAGGATTGGCTCCAGGCCTCTCTTCCAGGCTCTGACAAAAGCAATCCTGTAATTTGCCTGCACTACTGTATTGTGATCGTGAATGGGAAAGAAGTTATGTTACCCAAACAGTAATGGGTTAATGTCTCCCTGTTGACTAGAGACTCTGGGGAAATGCCTTGATTCCAAGGAGTGAGTATTGGATGGTAGGCGGCAAGGCCTGTGGGTAAAAGTGCACGTGGGTCTCTCCTTTCATCTGGGATCTCATAGCAGAAGGAACCCAGAACTTTCAGAGCAGAAAGAGACCAGGCATGACTGCCTGTTCCAACAGAAGTTGGGGTCCAGGGGCTCTGCCTATGGCTGTACTGATGTCCCTTGTACCTTTCCTATCACGGGGGAGAGAGTTCAGGGGTCAAGTTCCTCCAGTGCTGAGGCAAGAAAGAGGGCCTGAACATAGGCTAAGTGTGCACAGCTTTTCCCTTCTCCTTGCCTACCCCTAACCTCCCTTCCCTGTTCTGGACCCTGTCGGGCATCCAGTTAAAACTCCCTTAGGTGAGGCGGGGAGAACCCCCTGCTTCCTGACACATAACAGCCGCTTGATAAATGTTGGTGGATGGAACTGAATTGCATGAAGGCCATAAGGTTGACGGGAGGGAAAGGGCTTCATGTGAATTCAGTCTAGGGGCAGGGAGCCTGCGGGTGGCCACCACACCAGGATCAAGTGCCAGGAGCTGATGAGGGCCCCACCCTTCCAGGTTTGCCTGTTGTTGAAACCTGACAGCCACTCCACATCAGAGAACACAGGAGCCACAACTTCACTGTCAGTATTCCTAGTAAACTAGGAGGAAGAGAGAGAGGAAGGAAGTGGGGAGGGAAGAAAGAAGGGGAGAGGAAAGGGAGAAGAAAGGGAAGAGGAAAAGGGAATGAAGGAGAAAATAAAGGAAGCTAGCAAAAAAGGAAGTCAGAGAGCGAATAAATGGACTAGTCAGGACTCAATAGCCTGGACCAACACAGAAAACCTAGCCTATGAACTTGGTCAAAAAAGGGCAAATGAGATCGGCCAGCAAGTTACGTCCCAAGATCAAAGCAGGTCCTGGGTCTCACTGGCAGCAGACTCCAAAAGAATCACAGCAGTTGTCACTAAGGCTCTGGGTCTGGAAGGATTACCAAGCTCCCCAGACTGAGAGGAGAACAGCAGACCTAGCTTGGTAATGAGCAAAATGAAGAGCTGGCCTTGGAATCAGACACACCTGATTGGAATCCCAGCTCAGCCATTAGGTCAGGTCATTTAACCCCTCAGAACTTCCTTATCTTGACAATGGGGATACTACTACTTTGCAGACTAGTCATGGAGATCAGAAATAATGGTGTATAATAACTGGCATTCAGTAGCTGTTAGATGGCAACTTTTTAAAGTTTTATTTATTTATTTTGGCAACATGGCATGCGGGATCTTAGTTCTTCAACCAGGGATCGAACCTGTGCCCCCTGCAGTGGAAGCACGGAGTCCTAACCACTGGACCTCCAGGGAAGCCCCTGGCAACTTCTATTATTAGGGAGCAATTCATACACGCAAGTTGGGTGACTATATGTTTAAAATATTTTGTATGGAGATTTTCAAGGAGCAGGAAAATGTATATGAAATAAAAGTGCTTTGTAAACTGAAAAGGATCCTACAAAATGTCAGGGAATTGTTTGGGAAGTCGTCTTTTATGGTTAGAAAAAATACAGGTTTTGGGTTTGGGTAGAAGTAGGTTAGGTTCCTGACCCTGCCACTGACTGGCCATGTAAGCCTGTTTCTGCATCTGTCAAATGTGGGTAAGTCTTACTTCACAGGGTTGTTGTGAGAATAGGATGATGACTGGCATATCCCTTCCTGGGGAGGCGGCAAGATCCCGTGTGATAGGTCAGGTCATCAGCAGTGCCAGAGTCACATTCTGCCAACTGGCTACAAATGAGGAGGGCCCCTCACTCTGGAAGAGCAGGGCTCCAGACTGGCCAGAGAGATAGAGAGGGGTCTTTTGTATTTGTTGGAGGAAATCTGGATGAACACTAAACTTCCATGCAGAAAACACTGAACACTGCCATGCGGAGCCAGGCCTTCAGAAGGGCAGAAAGCCAGGCATGATCCCTAACAAGCTATCCCTAACAAGTGGTTCCGTTAGGAACTGAACTACTGCTACTAAGGGCAAAGGCCTTAGGTTCATCTTGTCCCACCCTTCACCCCCTATTCCCTGTCACTGTCATTTTTCCTAGGCACCGAATAAGTGTCAATCAATAATCAATCTAAAGTTGAAAAGGTTCTCATGCTTGGCACTGACATCCCACAGGGCAGAGGGTCCAGGGCTGTATCAAGAGGCCACGCTAACTCCCACTTGCAGGGAAACACTTGGTCCCAGGCCAGCCCCCTACGTGGCTCCTCCTTCGGAAGCCAGCAAGGTGAATGTAGTGAAAGAGCACCAGCTCAGAATCAAGGGAGGCCCAGGTCTGAACTCTGGCTCCGCCACACACCTGCTGTGCGACTTCACAGCGAGTGACTTCACCTTTCCTCACTTGTCTCATCTTACTCCCTTGCGGTTGCTGCGACAACTAAATGAGATAGAGAATGTGAAAGTGACCTGCAGAATCCAGGGCACAGAGTGGATGCTCAGTTGATATTCCTGCCTTCCCTCTCCCCTTCCTCCTCACAGACCTCAGAGTCAGCTGCTTCCTTTTGCTCTTCAGAGCAGCCACCCGTTCTTTCCGGGAATTCAACTCCCTTCCAGAGTGGCTGCGGTGCAACCACCTCCCCACTTCTTCGATGCCCCCAAATAAGTACACGGGTCCTTTTCATTAAAGGGTTTTACTGCTAACCCTGGGGAAACAGATGCACGTTGGGGCGGGGGTGACAAGTCACAAACATGAGGGAGGGTGAGGGTCGCTGGATCATGGCTCCTTGAGGGCTTCCCTTTCATTCCGAAAGTAGGACCTCAGACCTCTTCTCTGGGCCAAGGGGGCCCCTTCCTCCCCTGCTCCTCCCAGCCCAGCTGAGGCACAGCAGGTGGGAACTAGTGGCCCACTGCAGTGTGCCCTAAGCGGTCCACATACTACACAGAGGACCTCCAGACAGGGATGCCCACCTCACAGGCACTTCCTCAAAGGCCAGGGGACGGTTGCCCAAATGATACGAGCATGTCCTAAGCCTACCTTATTTCTCTTTCACCCCAAGGAGGTGAAGCCAAGACGGGGTCCTCTGACTTTCTACCACAAGAAATCGGCCTGGAAAAAAGTGAAGATTTTTACTCAAGAGTCCCTTCTCAGGACTTCCTGGAGATCCTGGCTTCAGAGGCAACAGAAAACCATTCTCCAAAGTGGGAGGAAGGGCTTGAGGTCAAGGGGGCAGCAGGAGATCCTAAAGACCTTTCTGCACTAGGTTGGGGTCCCACGCTCTGCTCTCTCTCTTCCTCGCCCTCTTCAGCTGGCATCTTTCCCAGACTGCTCTCCTCGGTGAGTTTTCTGGTGGCGGATGAGATTGGAGCTGCGGGAGAAGTGCTTCCCGCACAGCGTGCACCGGTAGGGCTTCTCGCCCCTGTGGGTCCTCTGGTGCGCCCCAAAGTTGGAGATGTCGCTGAAGGTCCGCCCGCACTCGGCGCACTCATAGGGCCGCTCACCCGTGTGGGTGCGGTGGTGCACGCCGAAGCTGGAGCTGTTGCTGAAGCTCTTCCCGCACTCACAGCAGATGTAGGGCGCCGGCTCCAGGTGGGTCCGGTAGTGCACGGCCAGCGCCGAGCTCTGGCTGAAGCTCTTGCCGCAGATGTCGCAGCGGAAGGGCCGCCTGCCCAGGTGGTCCTGCTGGTGCGTGGTGAGGTCCGAGTGCCGCCGGAAGCTCTCCTCGCAGTTGGGGCACTTATAGTGCTTCTCCTCCAGGTGGATGCGCTCGTGCCGGATGCGGTTGGAGCTCCTCGAGAAGCTCTTGCCACACTCAGAACACTTGTAGGGTTTCTCGCCTGTGTGGATCCGCTGGTGTGTTCTCAGGTTGGAGGTATTATTGAAGGTTTTGCCACACTGGGCACATATAAAGGGCTTCTCATCGGCCTCGGGCCTCGGATGAGCAGAGAGGTCCTCTGGCTCTCCAGCGGGGACAGTGGCGTCCTGTGGTGGCTTCTCTGGATAGAGCCCTCGTGGCCCCTCTGACAGGCTTGCTCGCCCATGCTCTTTCTCCCCATCTGGGATCCAAGAACCCTCTGAGTCATCCACTCTCCAGGGCTTATTACCCCGTTCCCCTTCCTCAGGCAGGTGCTGTTCTGGGCTCTGCTCCTTCTCACTGCCCATCTCTGAACCCTGAGAATGAACACAAACGGCCAACACCTTTATTCCTTGGGTCAGGCCAGACCCCAGGGAATCTTTCGTCCTGGTTGAAGGGGTGGTTATACACCATCCCTATGGAACCATCCGTCAGAAATAACCTCAATTAACTGGAATACTTGGATAGAATGCCTTTACTTACTTTCAAGTGACAAACTTCCACAGATATTTAAAGCTACCCACCAGAGCAAAAAGAAGGCCCCAGCTTTGTCCACCCCCAAAAGATATTTGTATGATTTGCATAATGTCACTTTTCTTAATACCACTAAACAATGACAGTCTAGAGTCTAATTCACCTACAAGTAAAGGAGCTTCCATTTGGGGATGAGTTCAATTTTTCTGCCTAACTGTAAGTTAACTGAAATTCCCATTATGTTTAATCTTTTTTGAAAAGCCTTCCTTAAAAGTATCCACCTATTTGCCTGCTTTCAAAATGAAGATAACAGAATCTCGAATTCTTGAGGCTCTCCTACTCGTTTACAAGGCCCAGCTGTGAATCCTCTTACGTGTGCACTCCTTCCCTTCCCCAGACCTCACCACAGTCTAGCCAATAAAGGCTTAACATCTGGGTCCTCCAAGACCCACTGAGGGCCTGGGCTGTGTCTGTTCTGATTGGTCAGTGCCCACTTCCACTCTAACACCACACACGGCAGTATGTACACAGTCTGACAGAGACTCACACCACACACAGCCACACTCACATACCAAACACACTCAGCCACTCTCACAACACACACACATATCACACAGTCACACATACACGGTCACACACGTACATGCCACACACAGCCCGCCCACACACACAGCCACATTCATGGCTATACAATTACACACCATACACACATCCAGCTATACTCACACACCACACACAGTCTCCCAGACACACATTCCCTGCCCCCCCCCCCCACACACACAGTGCCCAGCACAGGGCCTACTTATGCAAACATCAGCAAATGCTTGCTAAGCTGCACAGACTCCTTTGAGTTCTGACAGCCAAGGACAGGGAATGAGGGGAAGAAAGTACTGATAAGAGGAGAGTGGTATTTCCTCTGAACCTTGAAGAAATAACAGCATTTCAAAAGGCAGAGTGGGCTGGTGCAGATACTGTACAGAGTGACATGAACAAAGGGATGAGGGAGGGAAGCACAGACTGTGATGGGGCATTGATGATAGAAAATGAAAGCTTGATAACTGCTCCAGGTGGGGTCTGGTAATGGAAGGGACACCGACTAAATTTAGGGTTGGATTCCTATGGTGACACATACTGTCTTTACAACTCTGCAAATTACTCAACCACCCTGAGCCTCAACCTCCACATCACTAAAACTGTGACACCGACCGACACAGCAGGACTTTGTTAGAGAAAATGCCTATAATATGCTCAGTGTAAAGTGTGGCAGTACTAGTCATTCAGTACATGACAGCTGCTACTATAATTGTGGAAGACGCTACATGCTAGCCCTGTAAAGAACGCAAGAATGAAAAAGATCCCTTACATGATCTTGTTAGGAAAGAAAAAAATTCAATTAAAAAATGGTACAGTACATATAATCTAAAATGTGAAATACGGACAGTACCTTAAATCTTTAAGGAGTGGGGGGTCAGCAAACTTTCTGTAAAGGACCAGAGAGTATATATTTAGTAAATTTTGGGGGCCATAGGATCTCTGTTGCAGCTACTCAACTCTGCCATTGTATCATAAAAGCAGCCACAGAAAATCTGTAAATGATTGGGTGTGTCTGTTTTCATAAAACTTTATTTAAAAGCAGGGCAGGGATAAAGATGTAGACATAGAGGATGGACTTGAGGACACAGGGTGGGAGGAGGAAGCTGGGGCGAAGTGAGAGTAGCATTGACATATGTACACTACCAAATGTAAAATAGTTAGCTAGTGGGAAGCTGCTGCATAGCACAGGGAGATCAGCTCGGTGCTTTGCAATGACCTAGATGGGTGGGATAGGGAGGATGGGAGGGAGGCTCAAGAGGGAGGGGATATGAGGACATATGTATGCATATGGCTGATTCTCTTTGGTGTACAACAGAAACTAACACAGCATTGTGAAGCAATTATACTCCAATAAAGATCTATTAAAAAAAACCAAAAAAACAAACAAACAAACAAACAAAAAAAAAGGAGGTGAAGTATAATTTACCAATCTCTATTAGAGAGTGCTTTTTCAAGAATCTAGATAAGTGATGTGAAAAATAATAGGCTTGCTTCACTTTCAAAAATGCAAAAAAAAATCAGAAACAATTTATTCCGATATTTATTCACTGTCTCCTGACCATCCTTTTAAAAATTACAACCCCTCCAAAAAAATAAATTTAAAAATTACGACCCCTTCCCCTTCACTCAGTCCCCCCTGCCCCACAGCACTTCGCCTCCTAACAGTCTGTTTTTTATGTCTACTATTTAGTATCGGCCTCCCCCCTGCAAAACATAAGTCCCATGAGGGCCAGGTTCTTTGCTTTATTCACTAATATAACCCCAACTCCTATAGCAGTGGCAGTCATACCTAGTAGATCCTTAATAAATATTTGCTGAATGAATTGAATGAAGGCCGGGCCTGTCTCCAGAACCCATTTCATGCCTACTTGTGTCTATTCTCACCCACTATTCCTTAGCAATCTCCTAATTCCTGCCCACTTCCTCCTTTATGCACCCACAGAATCTTGTACTTGCTTTTACAGTGATTTGCAATTATCTGTTTACATGTCTATTTCCACTATTAGTTTATAAGCAACTTGAGGGCAGGGACTGGGTCATTCTGGTAATCTCTCCAGCACAAGGTCTGGTGCTCAAAACTTTTTTTAAGTACAAGTGAATGGATATGATCTAATTTACTTCCTACCGCTGCCCATCCCACCTAGGGCTCCAACGTCTGTCTTTATGCAGTGAGCTACATGGCCTCCTCACTACCAATCCTGCTATCCTGAGAACCCACAATATACCAAGCTCTGACTCTACCCAGGGCTGAATGCTGGGTCAAAAAAGAGCAAAAAGATTTAAGATTATAGTCACCACCCTAAAAGAGTTTATGGTACAGTGCAGTGAAATAGACCATGAACTCCAGAAACTCATACAGTGTAGAAGGTTAAGTTCCAGTGGAAGCAGGGAAATTGTAATCTGCCCAAGGGCACACAGCAAGTGAGGGGCAGAACTGGGAGCCATGCCCATCACTCCAAAGCCAGTGCTTTTAAGCACTACACCAGTATCGGAGGAAGAGAAGAGAAAGAGGGAAGGAAGGAAGGAAAGAAGGAACAGGGCCACGGTAGTTCTGATGACACAGGCATATCTCCCCGAAGAGATCAGGGATGAGCAGCCTGACGGAAAAGGTGGTCTTTGAGCTAGGACTTGCAGGATGGGTGAGCAACGTTGGGACTTACCGAGATGGGGAGCCCACCATCTACTGAGAAGACAGTGGCAGGTAAAGTAAAGAGGCTCGTACATATTACATTTCAGAGATTTCAGAGGAGAAAGGGGCCCATGGGGCTTGTCTTCCCAGGAGGCTCAGACGTACAGGGAGGACCAAAGGTGGAAGGGCCTGAGGCAGTGGAATAGGAGCCAGGTCTAAGAAGTTAGCGCCAAGAAGGTGGGGTTGTTGATCACAGATGCTGAAGACCAAAGGCCTGGGTTAGAGGGAAGAGGCCAAGCTGGAAAGCGGTCTGAAGGGCCGAAGTTCGGGGTCATTAGGATCAAGTCGAGAGCTGGGGGGGAGGAAGGGGAGAGAGGAGCTTGGAAAGATCAGGGAAACTGTGTTAAAGAACTGGGAATTGTACAGGGGAGGTGGATAAGGGGTGAGAGATAGAGAAGGACCAAAAGAGTCAGAGGGTCCGAGGAAACTGGTCAGGGGACCCGGCCCAAGAGGCTGGGTCGTGTGCAGCGGGGCGGAGTCTGAGTCTGAGGGCACGAGCGTTCTAGAGCACAGGAGCTGGGTTCAGACTTGCCGGCGGGCTTGGGGCCGGAGCGGTGGGAGAAAAGGAGAAGCTGACCCCAAAGGTATGGTCAGTGGAAGCGGGGCTGGACTACTCAAAGGCCAACAGAAGGGCGAGAAGGTAGAGGCTTGGGGCCAGCAGCCTGGTCGTGCAGGCCGGGAGAAGGGGTCAGGAGTTAGGGCGGAGGGACCACAGGGCCCCGTTTGCTCCCCACTGGGTCCGGGGAGCAAAGCCACAGCCCCAGCTGCCCGGTGAGAGGGAAGGGGCCACGTTTAGAGTCCCCCGCGACGCCATGCGCGCCTCCCCCGAACCGCCACCCCGGGCCCGACACCGACCAACCTAGCTCCAGCCGTACGGTCAGGGACAGCACCGCCTCGGAGGGCCGGGGGAAGGAGTCGGAACCGGATCCCTGATAGGATCCGCCCTGCCTCTCCAGGACTGGTTCCTGAGGGTTGCCCTTCCTTGCTATTGGCTATACTGGCTGCCACAAGGCAAGAAACCCGGGCAGGGCCGCCAGTAAGCTTTGGCCTCGGGCGTGGCCTGCTGGGAGTTGTAGTCCTGTGGAAGATGGTAGCCGCAGAGAAGAAGTTCGAGTTTAGAATTTAGTGGTGGAGACTGGATTCCCTCTAAGGTCGTCGGATTTCCTTCTGCACTCTGGCGTTAAAAGCCCAACGTGCAGGGCCACCGGTCTGGGAAGTTGTAGAATATGTAGAGCTAACCCACATGACCTCCAAGGGGTTATGAATTCAGAGCTGCTTCTTTACTCTGAGTTGGCGACCCTTGATGGTCCTGTAGACATCCCGCGAAGCCAGAGTCCCGCGCCTCACTGGAGGTTTATAATTTAAAGCCAAAGGATTGTGGAACTGGAAGGGAGTCTATTTATTTATATTGATGTATAGTTGATTTACAATGTTGTGTTAGTTTCAGGTGTACAGCATAGTGATTTGGGGTAGTTGTTTGCAGATTATATTCCATTATATAGGTTATTACAAGATATTGTGTATAATTCCCTGTATGATACAGTAAATCCCTGTTGCTTATCTATTTTTTGGATACTAGTTTGTATCTGTTAATCCCATACTCCTAATTTGTCCCTCCCCCTGGAAGGGAGTTCAAAGATCAACTAATCCAATACATTTGTCAGAGAAGCTAAACGTTCTCTGTCCAAGGAACCACCTCCGGTTTCCCAAAGCCCCTGCGCAGGGTTTTTTCTGAGTGCTATTTAATTAAACCTGACTGTTGTTCATCAGTTCAGACACAACAAGACCACTAAGGCATATCCAGGATTAGGATTTTTTTTTCAGGTTTAACTTTTAAAAAAAAAGTCTAATCAAATATGTATGCTAAAATTCTACACGCCTCTCATATCTTCGAGGTATTTCACTGCAAAGAGAAAACGGTATTGTCTTCAGAGCTAGATACACTAGATTTATGCTCCCAGTTCTACTACCTAGCCATTTAGAGCATTATTTCCTTATTGTAAGGATTAAATGAGTCAGGACTTCCCTGCTGGTCCAGTGGTTAAGACTCCACGCTTCAACTGCAGGATGCATGGGTTCGAACCCTGGTCTGGCCTGCAATGCAGTGCACTGCAGCCAAAAAAAAAAAAGAAGAAGAAGAAGAAAAAGAGTTAACATATGTAATGCTTCTGTCTCCATAAATGTCAGTTCTCTTTCCTGCTGGTAAGTTTCCTTGGGTGCAGCCAATGTGAATAATGTGAATTAGTTTTAAGACTGGGATATTCACAAAAGTATGTTTGAAATTTAATATGGATGAGTGAAATGTAAATACCCCATACACGCTATTACTTTATAAACTGATATAAATGAAATACGGAGAAGGCAGACGCAGAAATAAAACTGTGGCTTTATTTTTAACTGTAGTTAAAGCTTGCATGGGTTGAATCAAGGCTGTTCAAAACCAATCCCATAACGTGCTCTTCTCTTACCAGCCCAAAGCCTTTCCCCACAACTTCTCATTCACAATGAAAATAAGAGCATGCCAAACAATGAATAACAAACTTTTATTTAAGGACTGTACAAAAGCAAACAAAAAATTCCATTCAGGAGCTGTGATAGTTAATTTTACTGGGCCATAGGGTGCCCAGATATTTGGTCAAACATTATTCTGAGTATTTCTTTAGGGGTTTTTAGATGAGATTAACATTTAAATCGGTAGATTGAATAAAGCAAATTGCTCTCCCTAATGTGGGTGGGCCTGATCCAATCAGTTGAAGGACTAATGGAACCAAATAGCTGACCACCCCCCAAGTAAGAAAGAATTCTTCCTGCCTGACAGCCTTCAGACTGAGTCATCAACCTTTTTCCTACTTTAGACTCAAACTGAAATATTGGTTTTTCCTGGGTCTTAAGCCTGTCAGCCTTTAAACTGGAATTACACCATGGGATCTCCTGGGTCTTGGGCCTTCAGACTTGGATGGGAACTAAACCATTGGCTCACCTGGGCCTCCAACTTGCTGACTAACCCTGCAGATCTTGGGACTTGCCAGCCTCCATAATGGTGTGAGCAAATTCCTTATAATAAATAAATATATATATTCTTCCTGCTGTGTGAGTGTGTGTGTGTGTGTGTGTGTGTCTGTATACACACATATAAAATATATATTCTGTTTCTCTGGAGAACCCTAATACAGGCACTAAGAGAACTTCTGACAGCCAGATAGATCCACTTTCTGTTGGGCAGAACTGTGTACCCATCTGCAAACTGATAGCTTACATCACCACAAAGAGGTCAGATCACATATGTGGTGTGACTTGAGAGTGATTAGGTTTCTTTCTGAAACCCACACCAAAAAAGCAAGTTCATTATTTTATCCTCACACCTCGTCTACCAACTTCCTATGTGAGATCCGTACTCTCTGATCTAAGAGGCTGTTTGCTTCACAAATAGTCAAGTTTTCCAATATTATGGTCTTATAGAACAAAAGCTTCTACACTGGTGGTTAAAACTGCCACTTTTTCTAGCTGGACCTCTCTGCATCCCAGAGGGGATTCAAAAAGGCCAGTGCAACAGATGGCCTAACCCACTGCTGCCTTTTCAAGGCCACACACAGCTGAGCTGCTGTTTGAAGCCATACCTCCCAGCTTCCTGATTGCGCTCCTGAGGTTTTTCAGGATTACGGCTACCACGTTTAAAGTCCCCATACCTGGTTATCACCAAGTTAGCTTTGAAAACATGTACATTAGCGCTGAATGTCACCAAACTATGCTGTAAACAGCATCAAGGAAATAGAAAAGGGTGGCTTTTTTTTTTTTTAATTCCTCTGGGCTTCTGCCCTATATTCTAGAAGAAAGAAGGAAGAGTGTGTGATCCAAAACATGTTTACTTTTAAAAAGCTGGCTATGGGGGCTAGAGGCCTGAACAGAGAAAAGGAGAAAAGCAGTTCTTGACGGGATAAGTAAGAAGTCAGTACTGGTCATCATAACTTCATGACTACAAGCCTGAGTGCAGGATGAGGCAGGATGAAGTGCTTTTAAACAGCCCCTCGAGTAAAGAGCCCCTGTATCTCAGTGACACACATTCAACAACACCACCTAAACCTAATCTGATTGTTCACTTGGTTTTCTTCCCGTTTTTTTTTTTTTTTTTTTTTTTTTTTTGGCTCACACCACACAGCTTGCGGGATCTTAGTTCCCCAACCAGGGATTGAACCTGGGCCCTCAGCAGTGAAAGCACAGAGTCCTAACCACTGGACCGCCAGGGAATTCCCATCATTTGGTTTTCAAGAATTCTTCCAGAGCAATGCAAACTTCAAGTCCCCAGAAGGAAGACATGGTTTAGAACTGAGCCCTGGGAGAAAGTTGGTACAAGAGAAACCACAAAGGGGCCTGGGTTGGGGGAAAGGAGGAGAGACGGTCCAGAATCAGGTGGTTAGGCCAAGAGACTGAAATCCAGGGCACTGGGCTGGAGGGTCCGGGGAGCAGGAGATGAGGCTCATCCCTAAAAAGAAGGAACCTTGAGCCCCTGAAGAGCTGGGCCAATGTCAGAGGGCCAGGACAGGATCATATCTCTGAGTGGGAGGAGCTCTGGTGCCTGAGCGGGGAGCAGAAAAGGGTCCACCTGCAGGGCCACATCTCCATTAGCAAGGCCTTTTTCTTCTGGCTTGGGGACAGTTGATTCTTCCGGTTTTTGGAGTTCAGAACAGATGATTAGAGGTGCCATGTTTTTCCCTCCATCATGAAGGCAAGGTTCAAAGAAAGGGCGAAGGGGGCCAGAGAAACTGTGGGTGAAAGTAAAGATGTGGGACTGGTCGGTCACGTTGTAGAAGGAAATGACTCCTGCTTCATAGTCCAGAAAAATCCCCACACACCGCGGGGGCTCTTTCAGGCGGAAGGAGGTCTGCGGGGATGTGAGGGCCTCGTACTCATTCCCGCGATTCTGTCGCAGGAGCCAGTGTCCATTGGCGGGCGAGGCGGTGACCTTCCCCTTCCTGCTCACTGACTCACTACACACCCCCAGGGCCCATTTGGTCTTGTCTGCCACAGACACCTCCCAGTAGTGACAGCCAGCTATGAAGTACTCAGAGCCCAGGACACTGACGACGAAGTCAAATCGCTGAGGGTTGTTGGGCACAGGCTGCCTTGTGTCTCCAAGCTTCACGCACCTGCGGTCCTCAGACAGGATGAGTTTGGGATGCGCTGTGTCTGGGTCCAGGGTCACTGTCACTGCAGAGAGTCACAGAGAGGTGAGGTTTGAGACAGCTAGGTCTCAAGGGATCTCTGAGTAGCTTTGGAGGGAATAATCATCCCTAGGTCTGCAACCACTGTCATCGGCCCATTTTAGTTTATGGTGCCCTCACCGTCACATGTCCTTGAACTAAAGAAAATTGTCTTCCAGTCTCCTAGATCTGCTGATGGTCTACTAAGTAAAAGAGGAAACGTTTCTCACCCATCTGTGAAGCTGCCTTAATCCTTAGGAAATACTGCCTTTGTCTTTGCTAGTCCAAAGAAATCTAATTCCTGATAATAAACAGGCTTTGATGTTAGACCCAGTAGCTAGATAGCATGTTTTGAGTCCCAGCTCTGCCACAAGCTAGTTTTGTGACCCTGGGCTTGTTATTCATCTCCAAACCTTAGTTTCTTCATCTGTAAAGTGGGAATAATAGCAGCACCTATGTTGGAGAGCTGTTGTGCTGATTTGATGAGCTAATGCATGAGATAGTGCCTTGTTCACACAGTGAGTGTGTGACGCTCATTTTCTTAGCTAAAATTATTGCTTATCACTATCATTTTAACATGGTAATATAGAGAGACTTCCCTGGTGGCGCAGTGGTTAAGAATCTGCCTGCCAGTGCAGGGGACATGGTTCAATCCCTGGTCCAGGAAGATCCCACATGCCGCGGAGCAGCTAAGCCCGTGCGCCACAACTACTGAGCCTGCACTCTAGAACCCACAAGCCACAACTACTGAGCCTGCGTGCTACAACTACTGAGGCTGCATGCCACAACTACTGAAGCCTGTGTGCCCTAGAGCCCATGCTCCGCAACAAGAGAAGCCACCACAATGAGAAGCCCGCACACCGCAATGAAGAGTAGCCCCCACTCCACGCAACTAGAGAAAGCCCACACGCAGCAACAAAGACCCAACGCAGCCAAAAATAAATAAAATTAAAATGTTAAAATAGAGAGATGGATTCTTCCTTAAAATTGTGGATTATGAGGGTCACAGTGAGTCTCCCTCCTTCCCCAAGTACGGAAAACAGGCTCTTCTTGGAGAGTTAAATACATGAAATGTGTACTCGGTCAAAGTAGTGGGAATGAGTCAGACTGTGAGAGTGAAAAGTGTTTGTAAGTTCCCAGAATTCCAACCAAGGTGACCTGGTGTTTTCTCAAGTGGCCGACTCATGGATTATATTTTTCCTGCCTGAAGGAAGACCCTGTGAACGGAAGGGGGATGAGCAGCTTGCAAAGTGGAGAAGGACTGCAAAGCAGTGAAAATAACAGGTCTCGTTCAAACAGCAGCAAAACATGCAAACTAGGGAACAATTGAAAAGAGATGTGCAAGTCTTTTTGAAGAAAACTATGAAAACTTTTCGTAGTCTACATTGTTGGGGCATCTGCCCAACTCACTCCCTTCTCTGAGAATCACCACCCCCCAAGGAAACTGATCTTCAGAGAAAGAAGGATGTGGCAGATGCGTAGAAAGAAGAGACAGGAGCACTGGCTATCTATCTATCCAACAGCGGGAAAGGAAGGACTTCCCAACCTGAAAGCACAGAAGAGACTACACAGGAAAAGATGAATAGATTGGACTACAGAAAAATAAAACACTCATGCATCCAAAAAAAAAAAAAAAAAAGGAAATTAACATGCAAATGAAAAACTCAGAAAAATATTTTGTGAAAAATAGGACCAAGAGTGAATATAGAAAAAGTCCCCACAAATCAAAAAGTAGCCAGAATAGGACAGGCGCAGACAAGCCAAAAAGATAAAATACAAATAATCAATGAACTTAAGAAAAATCTCAAAAATCATAGAAAACCCATAAGAAGAGTAAACCAAATATTTATCAGTGTTCTAAAAGAAGGGAGACTTTCTGAATCAAAGATTTTTAAAATTTGATAAGCAGATAAACAGATTTGACTTAAGTGTTTTTTTTAATTACAGTCTGCCTTCCAAAGGAACAGAGCAATGGGCTCTGAAATGTGGATCCATTAAACGGGTGTAACTTACCAAAGTGTAGCCGGGCCCTTCTCCAGCCTGAAAGACAGAAAAAGGGATTGTTAAAGTGATGGAGAAATGGAGACCTCCTGGTGCAGGTGGAGTGGGGGCAGGTAGAGTGGGGGGACAGGGTGAGTGCACCTCACCTGAGTTTGCTGCAGCTCTCTTTAACTCTACAAAAGAAGAAACAAGGGGAGTGAGCTTTCACTGGAAACATAGAATCAACAGGAGATAAGTTGGTATAGAAGTTATAAGAACAGGGGAACTTACTCAGTTCACGCCGGAGTTTCTCTAAAGAATAACAATTTGACAAATCAGAATGAGGGCTTGTACGTGCCTGTGATGCTCCGGTCCCATCCCAACCGCATTCCCAGAGCAGATCCCCACTAGCAATACCCTGAACTTTCCCCATGACAGTGTTTCCAACAGCAGTGGCTCCCAGCCACGGGCCTGGGGTCCCCAGAGATACTCTAGAGGGTCAGCGAGTCCCTATGGGAGCCAAACCTGACCTGCAGATTGAATCAACAACACATCTCACACATGTAAGTGATGGCAACATAAACGTATGTAGATGTTGAGGGAGAAGAATAAAATATAAGTTCATTTAAAACTATTACTAATTTCCATTAGATTTTCTTATGCATATTTTCTCAATGTAAAATCAAATAGACATATCACATGTCTGAGGATTTGGGGTTGTTGTTGTTATGAAGAGGTTCTCATACATGAACAGGTGGAAAAGCACTGTTCCACATATTCAGTTGAATGAGAATCCATCTACCTTGGGTCCCACTGAAGGGAACATCATGCCTGAGTGACAGAAGCGTCTCCCAGATGGCTTCACCTATGGAAGGTATCTCTCTTCTTGCTAAAACATTTCCCATTTAGAGACTACATAACAGTTGTGCAGGAAAGAGGAGCACAGAATATTTGAGAAAAAAGAGGCCTTAGGGAGCCAGGAAATTCCCAACCCTCATGCTTGAAGTATCCTTGCCCCCTCTCTTCTGCCCCAGGAGGTGAATCTGAGACTCTCATCATAAAGCAAAGATGTCAGCAGAAGGAGGTTTGTGGCACGGATGAGGAGCAGAACTTACTGAGGGCTTTATAGAGACGTCCTAAAAAAACACAGAAAGAGGCACAAGTGAGCAGATCCTGCCGCTTTTTCCCCAGGGCCCAGGAAGTCTCATCACTCCACCCCCATGCCCCCCAGCCTCCAAACCCCACCCCCGGCAGAAAGAATGATGACAATCCTCTCAGCCCCCAATACAGTCACATCCCCCTAAGGGCAGACTGGGGGATTCACCGGTGCTGGTGCCACTTTTCATATGACCTGGACTACCCTGACTTTGGTTCCTCTTCCCTTCCTTTTGTCTGTCTGGTTTCATTTCCGCTGTTCATATGACTGTTTCCAATATGTTTGTAACCGAGTGTCCATGAGTGTATGCTTTGCCGCCCTTTTATAACTGTTTATAATATCTATGGTGTAAAACTAGCTGAAGGCCTACCATTGACTTACTGATGTGGGCTGTTACTCTCTACACTAACCTCCCCCCACCCCGCTGAAGCACTGTGGAGAAACACAAATTTGGAGACCCCAGAAGGTCTGGGACGTGTGCATATGCTTCTGTGCTTTGGGGGAGTACTTGCAGCCTCTCTGGAAGGGTCATCTGCCCACATTGCCCCTTAGCACTGGCCCTGCCACAGAGTTGAAATTATACATTTGAGTTCACTGCCAGGCCCTGTGCTAAGGGCTGGGCATGTGTTAGGTGTTGGGCATTGGGGCAGTGAAGCTGAATATGATATGGCCCCTAACAAGATAACGGTTTATTTTTACCATTCCCACTACCAACAGCCTCCATTTAGTGTGTCCTGTTTTTATGACGTAGGCCCTGAATCCGCTTAACAATGTGAGGTGCATATAATTATTATTCCCATTTTACAGAGTGGTGGTCTGAGGCTCAGAGGGACATGGAAATTTATCCAGATTATCCAGCTGGTAAGTGGCCAAGGAGGCAGGATTCAAACCCAAGTCTGTCTGATTCCTAGCTGGAGGCCTTCCCCACTACACCACACTGTTCCTTCCCTTCTAGGACACGACGGTCATTGTGTCCCTGAGGTGTGCACCCCCATGCTTTAACTAGCCTGGAGCAGATGTGAGGGGGGAAGGGAGGAGATGCCGAAATCACTGCAGGTGGAGCCATTTCTGAGCCAGTGACTCGTCTTCCCAGCTAGACTTTCAGAGGGCAGAGCCCTACCTGCTTTTTGGTACCTGGGGTGTCTGTCTTTTACCCTCAGTGGCCCAGAGCAAACATTCAATTAATGAAGACAAAATGGCAATAAGGGAAAGGTTTCAGGCACTGTAGTAGGAGTTTTGTGGGGTTTTTTTTAAGTTGTCTCTTTTAATCCTGAAAATAATCGGGTGAAGAGATCTATTATCCCCATTTTACAGATGAGGAAACCAAAGCTCAGAGCAGTAAAGCAACTTAACCCAGCCAGTAAGTGGCAGGTCTGAGCCAGGTGCTGCTGACTCCAGAGCCTAAGCCCCTCCCACTGTATCATACCACCTCTCTCAATGCAAAGATTGTATAGATCCTCCTATAATACCATTTTAATATATGTTAAAATAGTATACGGATCTTCTTTTTAGGTTATTGGTGGGAAAGCCAATGACAGAACCTATGAATTTTGACCCCAGGCATCCCTTTGGCCACTGATACCAACCCTATAACCACTTGATATTAGAAAATAAATTCCAATGGTATTAACAGAGAATATATGTGTGGGGGGTGTGTGTGTGTGTGTGTGTGTGTGTGTGTGTGTGTGTGTGTATACACATACACCACATATATATTGTATGTATAACAACCATCAGCATTTATGTAGGAGAAAAAATGTTATTTGTTCCCTACCCCTTATTCTATATATATAATTACCTTTTTCTTTTGCATGGTCTGAGAGAAGATTTTCTAGAGGAAGGAAAGTAAAAGAAAATGAGATTCTGTGCCATTACCTTGAGGGTCCCTGCTTCCTATTGAATTTATGGGCTCTCGAACCTGTCCCCCTCTATCTCCACCTCCACTTCCCTGATCCAGGCCCTCATCTCTCTCATTTGGATGCCAGAAAGAGCGGCCCAAATTGCCCTCAAATTCTGTTTCGCTCCCTCTGGCCTCCTCTCAACACAGCAGCCAGAGAGAGCTTTCTGGAAGCACAATTCTGGTCAGGATAGCCCATTCGCAGCTTCTCCACAGCCCCGAGGAGAAAGACGAAAACCCTTCATGGGATCTGCAAGGCCTCACATGCTGATCCCCGCCTAACTCTGCAGCAGTACCTTCTGCCACATTTCCCCTCACTTTTGCACCATGTATCTTTCTCAAGCTGTTCTGCTTTGGTTGTTTCCTATTCCCCCTTCCCCCATGCCTGTCCGTCTTCCAGATCAAACATCACTGGGAACATCATCTGGAAACTCCTCTGCCATCCCTGAAGTTTGGTTGGTTCCACCCAGTCACCGTCTTCCCAGCCTTCAGAACTTCCTTTTGTGGTTTTTTGTACATATTTATTTGTGTAATTATTTAATGCACGTATACCTCCCTGACTAGACGGAAGGTTCCAAGAAGGCAAAGACCGTGTCCGCTTTCACTCACTGTTGTGTCCCCAGCATCTGGTATAGTCTGCACCACTTAGCAGGGAATTATCAATTATTTGTTGAATGACTAAACGGGTCCCCTACCTTAGACCTACACAACTCCCCCAGGATAAGATCAAGCCATGAGCTCAGAGACAAAATCACCAAACATACTGGAAGGCAAGTTATTACAAGGAAGAGTCAGCAGAAACTGGGAACGACAGGTTTTGACACCACCACCACCGTCACCACCCAGCAGATGCTGGGATCTTCAGGTCTGGAATTTAGATTAGTGGGCCCTGGGGACACAAAAATGAACAAAACGGAGAAACATACCTGCCCAGCCCAGGACACTCACCTACCTCCATTGCGTGTTCATAGAGAAGCCTCTCTGGAAGGGAGAGAGAGAGAGAGAGATATCACCTCGGCTTAAGGAAGGGCCTTTTCTAACAGGCAGAGCTGTCCAAGGGACCACAGGCTGCCTGAGCAGGACTTTGCTCCTTGTCGCTGTGGGTGTGTGACCATCAGAAAGGATTAGAGGGTCTTCAAACCATCAGACAGGGAGAGGAGTGTTCAGTTATGTGACTTTCAAGGTCCTTGGCAACCCTGCGAGCCATGAAATGCAACCATACTAATGAGGGTTTTATCCAATGGATATGGTTGGATTTCTTAATTAATTAGAAGACTGGCATCATGCCAGCTCTGCCCAGGAGCTTTCTGCACTTTCTTTGATCCTCTCTTCAATGTGGGTCCCCAGAACACAGCTCTACCAGTTTTCTCCCAGACAACCTATGGATAACTGTTAGGTCTATGTCTGCTTCCTCCCAGCCTTTTCCTAGAGAGGCTGCAGTACCAATTCCTGCCAGCCTGGGCTCCCTTACCACTTAGTTACCTTTTGACCTTCTTTGCTTCCAGATGATGTAAATGCCCACCAAGATGAAAATCCCCAGGACAGGCAGGATCACAGCAAGAGCCACTGCTGATGAGGAGAACCTCCCTGGAGATGGGGCTGAAACAGAAACCACCTGTGACCACCCTCTGAGAGCTTCTCCATGCCAAGGGCCCCACCTCGAATGGCAGGTGACTCAGGCACATCCCAACTGCCTCCATCACCTTGAGAGAGACCTCCAGCCAAGTTGGTGAGGCTCTCTGCTTCTCTCAGCGACTCAAACCCCAGATGACCCAGGGACGACTTTAAAGTGAGATGTTTATCTCTCAGGATTGGTTTCAATGGTCCTGCCTGAAGACAATGAGTCAAACTCAGCATCTCAACCACAATCTCATCCTGCCCGAGACTTTGGAGAGCTGGAGGTGCTTCCTCAGGAACCGCTATAGTCTTCTCATGAGCACCCATCTGCTGCCCCTTCGAATCCTCACTCTGGGATAGAACAGCAGTCAACGAACTCTTTGCCCTGAGCCCTATCAGCAGGGGCAAAACAATTTCTATGGTGTTACAGCAACAAGCCGAACGTCTAGACAGGAGAGAAAGAAGAACGAAAAGAAGAACTAGCGAAGAAAATAACAGCAGAAGAGGCTCTATGACAAGTGGCAAAGAGCCTAAGCTGGATGTGAATTCTCGCTCAGCACTGTGTGACCCCCGGAGAGAGACTGAGGCTCGCCAAGCCTGGCCTGCCCTCTGGAACATGCACCCAAGAAGAAATAAGGCCCTGGGCCTGGCCTCCTTATTCTTGGAACCCCTTTGTCAGATGTCCCAGGCAGGGAAAGAGGTACAGAAACTCTCACCTGACACATGCAAAGGCAACTGGAGGAAGATGAGTGTGATGAAGCATCTGGAGAGCCAGGAGCCTGAGGAACTTGCCATCTTCATCCAAACTAGGAGGACAGACACAGGGAGACATCAGAAAGAGTTGGCGAGCTTGATGGGAGAAAGGGTACCACCCAGGAGGTGGGGCAGAGATGGAGGCTGCATTGGGTACACTCTGGAGTCACAGGCCAGGTATTGAATCCCAGCTCTGCTGCTTACCTCCATGTGGCCTGAGTCTCTGGGACTCAGTTTCTCCATCTTTGAAATGGGTATAATAACTGTGCCTCCTGGCAGAATCATTGTGAGGATTGAAGGAGGTAAGTGCTCAACACAGAGGCTGGCATCATGGTTAAGTGTATAAATGCCATGAGTGAGCACTGGAGGGTGACACTCTGAGTGTGATTTAGAAGGCACAGGGAGGAGTCTAGAAGAATGAGAACCTATACCCAGAACTAACCAGGTAAACACGGGAGGACTGGCTTCTTTTTGCATTTAGTGTCCCAGGTCAGGCTTGGGAAGTGCCTATTGCAAGCCAATCGTGGACCCACAATGTAGCCTGGAGCTCTTCCCTGACAGCTTTTCAAGTTTGACTCAAGTTTGAAACAAGAAATCAAGGCAGTGAAGTTCCTCCATTTCATTATGAAGGCACTAATCCTACAAGTTCAGGGTCTGGAGTTAGAAAGACCTGGGTTCAAGTCTTAGCTCCACCCATGTCCTAGTTCTGTGTCCCTGGGAAAGTTGACATCTGTGGGTCTTCAGTTCTTAATGTATAAATGGGGAAACTTCTTCACAGGCAAATGTGAGGGTTCAAGGACATGATGCATGTGGAGCACTTGCCACATATGCCTGTTGTTATTATTACTAAACTAAAAGAGGACGATCATCCCTGGGAGGTGTGGGTCACTGTGTTCACTAACCACAGGGAGACCCTAAGGGATTCCCTCCTGTACGACTCTTTCCCCTCCTACTTGCTATTGTCTGAAATTCCTTGAGCAGGAAACAAATCTTTCATGCCACCCCTGGGGTTGAAGTTCAAATGCAAATACTCAAGGAAGAGAGAAACTGTCTCTTACATTCTCTCCAAGACTTCAAATACTTTCCAAAGAAGAGGGTTTTGGAAATTCCCTGGCAGTCCAGTGGTTAGGACTTAGCGCTTTCACTGCAGAGGGGCTGGGTTCAATACCTGGTCAGGGAACTAAGATCCCACGAGCCGCGTGGCACTGACAAAAAAAAAAAAAAGAGGAGAGTTTTATGGAAGTCGTAAGGCCAGATCTCTGCAGGTCTTGGAAGATGGCAAAGTGGGGCTTGGAGGAGGTGGGGCAGTCAAAGCAAGATGGGGAAACTGAAGATGGACTCAAGCTTTGAACACATTTCCAATTCTGTTTTTCTCACAGCAAACAGCACACTGCTTTAGGCTTGTTTTCTTTGTTTGTTGTTTTAAAATCATGATGCATGCATATAACGATCCCTCTAATCCCCTGATGTTGCAAGTGGCAACATAACGCTAGGACATTGTAAGGTTAGGAATATGTTTAGGATGGTTTTGTTGTTGTTGTTTTTGTTTGTTTGTTTGTTTGTTTTGCCTCTACCCCACCCACTTTCCTGCAGGTTACCAGCTACTCAGAAAGTGAACAGGACAAGTTAGGTAAATGAGAAAGGCTCTCTACCTTATCAATTAAAGGTTGAAGGTGGAAGTAGGCAGGGCCCTGGATGCCCTGGAATTAGCCCAATCCCCAAACCCTCAATGAGAAGGTATTTTTGAAACACAACCTGGGTAGCCATGCCCAGAGTGATGTGGAGCTGCAAGCTGAACCAGGGCTGCCTGAAATTTAATAAGAGGAGACCCCCAGGGCCCCATCTTCCTAGATTCAGATAGTTTATTAAGTGATTAAGAGGATGGGCTCTAGAGTCAGCCTGGGTTCAAGCCCTGGTTCTGCCATCACCTCCCTGGTGTGACCTTGGACAGGCTAGTTTACTCCAAGTCTCCTCTCGTTCACACATGAAGTGGAGTTAATAATAGCACCCACCTCGTAGATAGGGCTATAGTGAGCATTCATAGAGAACATGCGGTTCAATGGTCTGCACCAGATACTAAGAATAAAAAAGTAGGACTTCCCTGGTGGCGCAGTGGTTAAGAATCCGCCTGCCAATGCAGGGGACACGAGTTCGAGCCGTGGGAAGATCCCACATGCCGCGGAGCAACTAAGCCCGTGCACCACAACTACTGAGCCTGCACTCTAGAGCCTGCGAGCCACAACTACTGAGCCTGCATGCCACAACTACTGAAGCCCGCGCGCCTAGAGCCTGTGCTCTGCGACAAGAGAAGCCACCGCAATGAGAAGCCCGTGCACCACAATGAAGAGTAGCCCCTGCTCGCCGCAACTAGAGAAAGCCCACACGCAGTAACGAAGACCCAACACAGCCAAAAATTAAAAAAAAAAAAAAAGTTGGAAGTAAATGAGGAATAATTAAAAACTGACAATGTGGGTTGTTAAAATACAAATAAATGTAATATATATTTCTATTTTTTAAAAAAAGCAAATGAAGTCCTTCCATCCAATTGTCACTCTGAGTAATGAGGGCAGGTGAGGTGGCTTCGGGAGGAGAGCTAGAAAGGATGACACCAGATACAGGACTTTCACTCTCTAGTCATTAGAGAAATGCAAATTAAGACCACAGTTAGATATGCTTTGTCTTCCTTCAAATTATCAAATATCAGGGGGAAAAATACCCAGAGTTAGCACACATGTGGGCAAACTGACTCCCTTGTCCATTGCTAAACAACTTTCGTTGCTAAAGGATAATTTAGCAATAAGTATCAAAAGGTTTACACGTAGGCAAAAGTTTTAATCCAGTAATTTCACCTCCAGAAAAGAATACTACAGAAATAAATAAGGATATGCATAAGGATTTGATGGCACGGATGCTCATTACAAAGTTATTTACGAAAAGAAAAAATTGAAGACAACCTAAAAGTCCACTAAAATGGGAATGAATATTTATGGTACATTCTTGCAATTAAATACTATGCAGTATTTCATAACCACATGATAGAACAATCTTTAATAGCACTGGGAAATTTTCACTATATCCCAAACAATAAATTTTTAAAACGATGCATAGGATGATACAATTTAGGCAGAATATGCTTAGAAAAAAGGCAAAAATGTAGATATTAAGCAATGGTTATTTCTGAGGGTGGGAGAGGGGAATGAAGGTGATCTTTATGGTTTTCCCTGTGTATTTTCTAAATTTTCTACCTTGAACATGTATTACTGTGATTACCAGGAATCAAATATATTAAAAGAAGGAGGAGGATGACCAGGAAGGGAAGGAGAAAGAGAAGAAACAGAATCCACTTTGGGCAAAGGCACACACAGTCCAGGAGGCAAAGAAGCACAGCAGGAAGTGCCTCCGAGGTCCAAAATCAGAAGCCACAGCCACAGTTGCTTTACAGCGTCTCTTCTCAGAGCTTTGAGTGGAAAATTAAGTGCTGCCAAATCTTTTATTTCCTATTTTCTTGCATGGATGTAATAACCCTCTATCTGGTCACCGTAGTGATCTCCAGATCTATTCTTCTGATCTGGTTGACCAGGATGGCCTTCTTCCATCATGTCCTCAGTTAACTTATATTATAATATATCAATATCATAACAATCAACATTATGTTACTGTAAGATTGAATTAATACTAAATCATAAATATATTTTTGAGTTATTAATATTGTTCTATATCCATAATGGCTCCAATTTATTGCATCTGTGGGTACTCTACATATATTATCTTTGCTATTGACAACAACCCTGAAAAATAAGTATTACTGTCCTCATTTTACACTCAGAACAAGGCAATCTTGCACATATCAGGGCATCATGCAAGCAAACTGACGGGATCCTTTCTGGAAGTAGGTAGAATGTAAAACATGGATAAATAGATGAGTGAATGAATGAATGCACAGCCTTGTATCATGAGTTACAAAATGCACAAATCACCTCCTCACTTCTCAGAGTGGTTATCATGAAATTCCTTTATGAAGAAAGTTCCCCTAATAAATATAAAGCATAATTTCACTTCCTAAAGTTCAATGTACATGACACAATTTGGGGACCATTGATATCTTAACAATATTGAGTGTTCTGGCCAATGAACAGTTTATCTCTCTACTAATTTAGGTCTTCTTCAATTTCTTTCAGCAGTATTTTATAGTTTTCAGTGTATAGATCTTGCACATCTTTTGTCAGCTTTATTCATAAGTATTTAATATTTTGATGTTATTATAAATAGTATTAAGTTATTAATTTCTGATTTTTCATTACTAACATATAAAAATACAATTGATTTTTGTATATTTTGTCTTATATCCCTGACCTTGCTAAGCTCATTTACTAATTCTAGCATTTCTGCAGATTACATAGGATTTTCTGCATAGAAGATCACATCACCTATGAGTAAAGACAGTCTTACTTCTTCCTTTTTATTTATTTATTTATTTATTTAAATTATTTATTTATTTATTTATTTATTTATTTATTTATGGCTGTGATGGGTCTTCGTTTCTGTGCGAGGGCTTTCTCTAGTTGCGGCAAGCGGGGGCCACTCTTCATCGCGGTGCGCGGGCCTCTCACTATCGCGGCCTCTCTTGTTGTGGAGCACAGGCTCCAGACACGCAAGCTCAGTAATTGTGGCTCACAGGCCCAGCTCCTCTGCAGCATGTGGGATCTTCCCAGACCAGGGCTCAAACCCGTGTCCCCTGCATTGGCAGGCAGATTCTCAACCACTGCGCCACCAGGGAAGCCCTTACTTCTTCCTTTTTAATCTGAATGTCTTTTATTTCCTTATCTTGCCTTGTCGTCTTGGCTCCTTGCCTTGTTCCTGATCCTAGGGAAAACATTCCTTCTTTCACCATTAGGTATAATGGTAGCCATAAGGTTTTCATAGATGCCTTTTATCAAGGTCAGGAAATTCCCTTCTATTTCTAGTTTTCTGAGAGTTTTTATCAAGAATGGATGTTAATTTTGTCAACTGATATGTCTGTATGTATTGAGATGATCACACAATTTTCCCCTTTTTTTATTGAAGTATAGTTGATGTACAATATTATATAAGTTTCAGTTGTACAACATAGTGATTCAAAAATTTTAAAGGTTATATTCCATTTATAGTTATTCTAAAATATTGGCTATATTGCCTTGTTGTACTATATATACTTGTAGCTTATTTATTTTATACATATGATTTTTTTTATGTTTCTGAAAGTACTGAGTTTATTTTAAAGCATTGCATCAAGTTTGAATCTCAGTAAACAAAACCATGTCTTCATTATATGTTGATTTTGGCAAAGAGCACAGACTTGCATACATCAAATGATATGATAAAGTACTTTAAAGTAAAAGGTGTTTGCTTTTAGTACTGTGGAACTAAAGTATCGATAGAAAGTTAACGTGGAACTAAAATACAATATATATGTCTTCTGGGTGATTTAGGCCATAATGTTTTGGCTTCTTAGAAGTTTTCAAAATTAACAGTTTTAAAATTGATCCTTTTATCTGATTATAAAATAAAATAATATTTAATAATATTAAATTATAATAAAATTTTATTATTAAATATAAAAGGATTATTACTATCCTTTTATCTGCTATTCGCTGGAATAGAGGCATAGAAAAGATTCTCTCTGCTTAGATTAACGTACTCATACAATATACGCCTAAGCTGAAACAAAAAGGTCAAATATCTGAGAGATAATGGCATTCATGATCACAAGTTGTTTTAAAAGGGGAAAAATGAGTTCCAACCTATTTCTTTTTTGGCCATGCCACACGGCTCGCGAGATCTTAGTTCCCTGACCAGGGATTGAACCTGTGCCCCCTGGAGTGGATGCGTGGAGTCCTAACCACTGGAATGCCAGGGAATTCCCAGTTCCAACCCATTTTAAAATAGTTAATTAAAAGTCTGAACTCTTTGCAAAAGGGTGCCATTTTAAACTTATTTGCCATCCCACTTCCATAACGTTTATAAGCATATTTCACTGGGCAAGCAAATTAGTAACGTGATTGCATCATAGCTGTGTAGTTAATCAAGAAACTTGTCAACTGAATAAAACTTTGTGTGTGTGTGTATGTGTGTGTGTGAGGTCATCTGTTCTGACCACTGAAATATGCAATGAAAGGCTACATTTAGAAGCTTAGAAAACCTGTGGTTCAGTACATAGAAGTTTCAACTTCAAAAGAATAGGAATGTTATAATTACTATAGGAAATTATAATGTCTGGAATATCATAAACATTATTTGCAACTAGTTTTTAATCACAACTATTTCACATCAGAAAGGTACATGTTTTTGTTCACTAAAACTAATGAGGCAATTTGGCAACAAGACACAGATTCTTTCTCACTCTCCTTTCAAAATTACTCAGTGTAGAGCTACAGATATGCTTAAGCTGCAATAATAATACCAAAAAAGGGAACAGGTGTTTGCTTTTCAAAATCACTGAAGTACATAAAATGTCAGCAGACAACAATACTATTCCATGACATCTACTTAAAATTTTATGTTCATCTCCCATTCTTCTCATCATAACGTTCACATTTTAATTATGTATTCATTTTGATTGTTTGCATGTGAAAACACCAACTAATCTATTATTTCAACATTAAGGCTATTTCTTTTGAAGCCAAGATAATTTTGGAGACTCCTTTTTCAGGATTCTTAAGGCAAAATGTTTAAGGCTCATGGCTGCTGCTTTGCCTGAGCTTCTGCTTCCTTTGAACCAGGTGGGGCTGTTAAACCTAAAAAGGCATACACTGCATTATTTTCTCTGGGTTCAAAGAAGACATCTTAGTCCCCATAGTACTGACTTTCATTGAAAATCTCAGGTGGCAGGGGGTACCCTTTGGCTGGTCGACTTTTCAGGAACGTTTTCTCTCATCCACTTCCAATTGTCTTCACTGGCTGCAATATCTTTTTCTTCAAATCCTATTTTGTTAGCTTCTAAGAAACCAAGCGCATCTTGCTGTTTCTTCTTAATCACCATGGAGCCAGAGGAACGTGCAATGTACACACGGATCACTATCCTGAGAACAACAGTTGTAGCTGAGTCCTGCAAATGGCCGAAGAGCCTATTCTTTACATATGATTTTTAATTTTAGTTTGTTAATATAGTAAATGACATTGGTTGATATTTTTGAATATTATACCAACCTTGCATTCTAGGGGTACACTCCAGTCAGTCATCAGGTAGAGCCCTTTTTATATATCTTTGGATAAAATTTTTTTAAATTTTAAGAATTTTTGCCTCTATGTCCATAAGGGATATGGGTCAGTACTTCTCTTATAATATCCTTTTCTAACTTTGGTAATTAGGGTAATGCTGGTCACAAAGAATGAAATAAGAAGTATTCCCCCCTTTTCAATTTTCTGGAAGAGTTTGTGCAGCATTAATATTATTTCTTCCTCAAATGTTTGATGGAAATCATCAGGAAAGCACCTGGGCCTGGAGTTTTCTTTATGAGAAGGTTTGTAAATACACATTCAATTTCTTTAATAAGTATAAGGTAATTCAGGTTATCTATTTCTTCTTGAGTGATTTTTGGTAGTTTGAGTTCTTTCAAGGAATTTGTTTAATTAACTGGTATAAGTATGTTCATAATATTTCCTTATTATTCTTTTACTATATATAGAATCCGTAATAATGTCACCTCTCTCCTTCTTGATAATGGTAATTCGTGTCTCTTTTTTCTTGATCAGTCTGACTAGAGGTTTATCAATTTTATTGATCTCAAAGAACCAGCTTTTGGTTTCATTGATTTTCTCTAATGTTTTTCTGTTTCCTATTGTATTAGTTTTTGCTCAGATCTTTATTACTTCCTTTCTTTTGCTTACTTAGGGTTTAATTTGTTCTTCTTTTCCTTGTTGCTTAGGTCATTGATTTGTGATCTTCTTTCCTAATACTGTCATTTAGTACAATACAGATGACTTTATTTGTCCTCTTTTCTAATATAGTCATTGGTTGCTTAGTCATAAATTTCTCCTTAGGCATTACCTTAGTGACATCTCGAAATTTTGATATGTAGTCGTTTTCATTTTCATTACATTCAAAATATGTTCTAATTTCCCTTTAAATTTCTTCTTTGACCTATGGATTATTTAGAAATGTGTTATCTAGTTTCCAAATATTTGAAAATTTTCAAGATAACTTTCTGTTATTGATTTCTTTTTTTTTCCTCAGTTCAAGTTTAATAGAAACTGCAAAAGGTCAAAAGTGATACCCTACTACTGTACACATCAGTTGGCCTGCCCCATAATACAGCTCAGACTATTCCCCCCAGAGGAAGAAAGGCTGGCCTCCCCAATACCTGCAGGAAAGGCCTGTCCTGTCCCACACCACATCTGGGCTGAGTGTAAGGTCTTGTATTTTAAGCATGACAATAGTACAAAAGAGGTTTTGTTTTTATGGCCGCCTACTAGAGCCTGGCCCTAAAATGGCCCAGCGCTCACTTCTGCTTAGAGAAATATTCTTTGCTCTTCTGGACATCAGGCTTAATGGTATCACAGCCAGGCTTCCAGCAAGCTGGGCACACTTCCCCATGTTTGTCAGTTAACTGGAAGGCCTGAACTAGTCTCAGTGTCTCATCCACAGAGTGGCAGACAGGAAGGTCATTTATGGTGATCTGTCAAAGGATACCTTTATCATCAATAGTAAAAAGGCCCCCGAATGAGATGCCTTTGTCAGCCTTTAATACCCCATAGTTCTGAGCAATGTTGCGCTTGGGGTTTGATATCAAGGCAATGTTCATGGGTCCCAGTCCTCCTTGTTTCTTGGGTGTGTTGATCCATGCCAGATAACAGAAGTGAGAATCCACAGAAGCACCCATCACTTGGCAGTTGAGTTTCTTAAATCCATCTGCCCTATCATCTTTATGGGGCACACAAAGGTGAAATCAAGAGGGTAAAAGAATAACACAACACATTTTCCTTTGTAGTCAGATAGGCTGATATCTTTTAACTGACCATCTGGCATAATAGATATTGCTTTGAACTGGGGGGCAAGGTGCCCAATTTTGGCATTTCCTGAAAACATATTGCTATCAGCAGTTCTCAGACAGAAACCACCAGGACCAGTCAGGAAGAAGACAGGCCTCTGTTATTGATTTCTAATTTAATTCTGCTGTGGCCAGAAAACATACTTTGTATGACTTGAATCCTTTTAAATTTATTGACTTGCTTTGTGTGCTAGCATATGGTCTATTTTGGTAAATGTTTCATGTGTATTTTGCTGTTGTTGGGTAGAGTGTGACTAATGTGATATGAGATCTTAGCTTTTTTATTAAAGGTGTGAATTTCCTTCCTCATAATCTCATCCGAGAAGAGCAGAGAGTAAGCTAGTGGCAACATTCCCAAAAATCTAAGGCTAAATAAAACCAAAAGGTAAAGAAAGGGTTATATCCCTAGTGAATTGAGGACTGGAGTCAGATGGCTTGGTTCTAGTCTTGGCTTGGTCTCTACTATCTGTGTGACTTTGTAACTTGGAGCAAGTCACTTAAACTCTTAGGCCCTGATTTTCCATCTTTAAATTGAGAGATTCATTTACATTTGCTGAGTTCATTGTAAATTGGGAAATAACAAGAAGTAAGGAAATGTATTTGCCTTTTGATCCAGTGAGAAATAGTCTGGAAATCTACTCTAAGGAAAGACTCTGAAATACAGAAGTTTACATGATGTCAGTAGTATTTGTATAATAGTGAGAAACTGGACCATCTATAGGTACATCGATAAGGAAATGACTAAATTATGGTTCATCAAACCTATGTTTCCAATGAAAACTAATGATGTGTTAAAAGCAAAATACAAAATAATACATTTACAATGATTATAACTACATTAAATAGTGTGTAGGAAAGGAACTAAAAGTAAGTCCTATAAAATATGAATAGTTGTTAATAATTAAGGTGGTTGGAAATATGGGCAATTTTTTCTCACCTCTATTTCCTAACTTATTGATAAAGTGTAATATATTGATGAACAAATGTGCAACATGAAACTAAATTTAGCAAAAATGAAATTTATTTAATTAAAGAATTTTGACAAGTTGAAGCTTTAAATTCCTTTCCAGCTACAATATGCTATAATTCTGCTTCATGAAAAGGAAAAATAACATTTCAAGAGTGTTTGTCTAACTTTCAGTTCTCCACTAGAAATAACCTAATTTGGAAACTTGATGCTTCAGATTACAAAATTACTGCGTTCAGAGGAGGATTAGTCAGATTCTATTTCTGAGAGTGCCTTCCATGGGCAGAGCAACAGTGAAGGAGAACCATGGTATTCAATGGAAGTTTCCAAGCCGCGTGGGGAGAAGAAACCAAAGAACAGGAGAGGAAACTAAAAGATGGTAGAGGGGAAACAGGGTAGAAGAAAAAGACTGAAAAAATAAAAGGGTGAACAGATGGTGAGTGAGAGTTTTCCACCATCAGCTGTCTAGATGCCACCTTTGCTGTAAGTCACCTGTAGGACACTAGGTCCCAAAATTTTTATATATAAATATATATTTTTTCATTGCTATATATAAGGTTTTGATTTTTTCTTGTATCCATCCTACTTCAAGGAACTAAAAGCCCTCTCTTCTCACTCTCCCCTAGTCTTTTTTTTTAAATTTTTATTGGAGTATAGTTGATTTATAATGTTGTGTTAGTTTCAGGTGTACAGCAAAATGAATCAGTTATACACATGCATATATCCACTCTTTTTTAGATTATTTTCCCATATAGGCCATTACAGAGTATTGAGTAGAGTTCCCTGTGCTATACAGTAGGCCCTTATTAGTTATCTATTTTATATACAGTAGTGTGTATATGTTAATCTCAAACTCCTAATTTATCTCTCCCCATCTCCCTCTCTATCCCCTTTGGTGACCATAAGTTTGTTTTCTGTGTCTGTGAGTCTATTTCTGTTTTGTAAATAAGTTCATTTGTATCACTTTTTAGATTCTGCATGTAAGTGATATCATATGATATTTGTCTTCTCTGTCTGACTTACTTAGTATGATAATCTCTAGGTCCATCCATGTTGCTGCAAATGGCATTATTTTGTTCTTTTTATGGCTGAGTAATATTCCATTGTATATACGTACCACATCTTCTTTATCCATTCCTGTGTCGATGGATGTTTAGGTTGCTTCCATGTCTTGGCTATTGGAAATAGTGCTGCAACGAACATCGGGATGCATGTGTCTTTTTGAATTAGGGTTTTCTCCAGATATATGCCCAGTAGTGGGATTGCTGCGTCATATGGTAGTTCTATTTTTAGTTTCTTAAGGAACCTCCATACTGTTTTCCATAGTGGCTGCACCAATTTACATTCCCACCAACAGTGCAGGAGGATTCCCTTTTCTCCACACCCTCTCCAGCATTTATTGTTTGTAGATTTTTTGATGATGGCCATTCTGACCGGTGTGAGCTGATACTTCATTGTAGTTTTGATTTGCATTTCTCTAATAATTAGTGATGTTGAGCATATTTTCATGTGCTTTTTGGCCATCTGAAGTGCCCTAGTCTTTGGCCTCAAATTCCCTCAGGCTCTGGGGCCCCTCTCGTTGCCCTCCGGGATGGACCCTCCCTGCCCTGACAGGCACCCACGGTCAGCCAGCTCCAAGTCACCTCCAGCATAGCCCTATGGCATTTCAGTTGTTTTACAATTTTTATCAAATAAAATTTATTGCTTTTTCTATCCTAGCTATTATAGAAAATCTGGAAATTACAAGAATAAAAGGACAAAAATATTTGAAATCACTTGTAATTCCTCCACCTGAAGACAATATGGTTCTTCAAATATTTTTTCTGTGTATGTATATAACTTTTTTTTAAAGTAGGACTATACTGTATATATTGTTTTAATACCCAACATTTTCACCAAGAACTATATTATGTAGTTTTCCCATGCCATCAAATATTCTTTTAATGATTTCAGTGTTCCATCATGAATATGCAAGAATTTTAAAAATAATTCCATATTGTAGAATATTCAGGTTTTTTCCCAATGCATTGCTATTATAAGTTTTATCACTACAATTGATAGTAGATTGAGGGCCAAGTTATAAGGCTTAGTTCTAGACTTGGCTTGGCTCCTAATTGTGTGACTTTGTAACTTTAAGGAAGTCACTTAAACTCTTAGGCCTTGAGTTTTCCACCTTTAAAATGGTGAGACTTTTAATTTGCATTGCCAAACCGCCCTCCAGAGAGGTCATATCCATTTACCAAAGTGTATGAAATTGTTTGTTTCTCCACAACCTTGCCATTACTGGGGTGTTTTTTTTTTCTTACATCTTTGTCATTTTATGTATGTATGTATGTATGTATGTATGTATGTATTTATTTATTTATTTATTTATTTATTTATTTATTTATTTATGGCTGCACTGGGTCTTCATTGCTGCACACGGGCTTTCTCTAGTTGCGGCGAGCGGGGGCTACTCTTCCTTACGGTGCATGGGCTTCTCATTGTACTGACTTTTCTTGTCGCAGAGCATGGGCTCTAGGCACGCGGGCTTCAGTAGTTGTGGCTCGCGGGCTCTAGAGTGCAGACTCAGTAGTTGTGGCACACGGGCTTAGTTGCTCCGCAGCATGTGGAATCTTCCCAGACCAGGGCTTGAACCCATGTTCCCTGCATTGGCAGGTGGATTCTTAACCACTGTGCCACCAGGGAAGTCCCTTTGTCATTTTAATGAGTAACAAAACTGGGTTTTTTTTTTACATCTTGGTTATTTTAATGAGTAACAGTATCTCTCTAAAAATAATTAATTGTGTTTCATCTTAATTTGTATTTCTTTGATTATTCCTTTGTCATTTGGACTTTGTCAATTACCTGTCTATACTTTGTCCATTTTTCTATTTGGGCATTTGTCTCTTTAATGTTTTGTAAAATTTTTCATATAGTAGCAAATTTTTTTCTACTACATATGTTGGAAATATTTTTCCCCACAGGCAGTCATTTACATTTAAGTCTGAAACAGTTTAATTTCAAAAACTTCTAAAGCAGAAAAAAACATGCAGTAAGGACTTCCCTGGTGGCGCAGTGGTTAAGAATCCACCTGCCTGGCAGAAATAGAGACACAGATGTAGAGAACAAACGTATAGACACCAAGGGGAGAAAGTGGCGGAGGGTGGGGGAGATTGGGATTGACATGTATACACTAATATGTATAAAATGGGTAACTAATAAGAACCTGCTGTATAAAAAAATAAATAAAATTAAAAAATTTTTTTAAAAAGCAGAAAAAAAAAAAAAGAATCCACCTGCCAATGCAGGGGACACAGGTTCGATCCCTGGTCCGGGAAGATCCCACATGCCGCGGAGCAACTAAGCCCGTGCACCACAACTACTGAGCCCGCGTGCCACAACTACTGAAGCCCGCGCACCTAGAGCCAATGCTCCGCCACAAGAGAAGCCCCCGCTCGTCTCAACTAGAAAAAGCCAGCACGCAGCAACGAAGATCCAATGCAGCCAAAAATTAATTAATTTTTTAAAAAGTGTTTCTTTCTTAAAAAAAAAAAAAAAACATTCAATGGAAATTCCCTCGATAACTTCAAGCAGCTTAAGAAGACCCGGCAAATCTACAGCTGTTCTGTCTGAAAGCACACAGCCAGGACCTGGCTAAGAGTAAGGGCTAAATAAGTGACAGCTGTCCTACTTAATGATGACGATAATATCTAAAGGAGAGTCTTTTGACAAAACCTATCCAGTCCCCTTGTCACTTGTCCCCTTTAGTACTCCTCGTTTCCTGTCGCTCCATTTCATCCTCTAAAATGTTCTTGTGAGTATGAAGAAAGGGGATAGTTTCTTCAACAAACCTGAGGATCCTGAGAAAAACAAAGGACTAAAAAGAACGAAGAGAGGAGAGAGGCAGGAGGACTCACCACCTTTGGAATTAGGGGCCCTTTGTCCCTCACCGGCTGAGCTGGAGTCTCCAAGCTGGGAACATCCCTCTGCGCGTTCAGGGAGATGAGGCATCAGGCAGGAACATCAGGAAGGACTCCGGAGGCGGGCCTGGGAAAAGTTCATCTTTTATTCTAATGCCTGAAGCCCTCAGCCAGGGGCTCCATCTGCCCGGCAGACTCCCTTCCAGCTGTTCCTATACACCGACAAGCCACGCCCTGCCTGTCTGCCCCGATAAAGGAAGGAACAGAGCAAGAGGAAGCTCCCTAAAAGCAGGGAAGCCTCCCCGTGCTGCCAGGGTAAGGGACTTCTGCGCCTCAGCTCCTTCTCCTGTCCAAGCCAACTGCAGAGTGATTGCTTTTGATACATTTTGATCCTATCACACCCTTTCTTAAAAGCTTGCTCCTCCTTACTTTCCAAATCAGAGTGAAACTGAAGATTGGTTTCAAAGACACCCACCAATTAGCCACCTTCTTTAACGCACTGCCTTTATCTCCAACTGCACCTTGACATGTGCTTTCTGATAAACAAACTTGCTGACTGTCCCCCAATATGTGATAAACCCTTTCCCGCCTATCTTGCTTTCAGAATATCCATAATTTCATATGCATAATATCCATAATTGTTTCCTTAACCATACGTTATATACTTTTATGTATTTTTGAACTTTATAAAGATGGAGCACGTTGTACATAATTCCCTGTGATTTCCTTTTTTCACTCAACATTAGTTTCTGAGTCTAGCTGACACCTATGGTAGCTCACACCATGTCCCCTCACCCACTCAATTTCGGGGTAGCTGAGACTTGAAGGCAAGCTGCTAGCATGCCACCTCACAGGCCACAGCAGCTCTTTGCTTATCTGACCGGGGCTCTTTACAAAGCTTGAGAAGGCTGTTCAGCCTGTGTGTAACCCAGGAGTTCAGGAAAGTTATTGCCCCAGGGGATCGATCAATGGGGCTTGGGGCAGGGGGTGGGGGGGTGGAAGTAAGTGGAAAATGGTCCAGTCCCCACATCTTCAGAGGGACAATTCTGAGCTGTATTCCACACAATTCCTCAGGGAGTTCTCAGTGGGAATGAGCTCAGTGGCCCACTGTCATCAGTAGCTCAATAATGCACATCTTATTGGTTTGTCTTCCTTTTCTTCTTTTTTTTAAATAAATTTATTTATTTATTTATTTTATTTATTTATGTTAGACTGCCTTGGGTCTTCATTGCTGTGCGCAGGCTTTCTCTAGTTGCGGCGAGCAGGGGCTACTCTTCGTTGCCGTTCGTGGGCTTCTCATTGCTGTGGCTTCTCTTGTTTCAGAGCATGGGCTCTAGGCGCACGGGCTTCAGTAGTTGTGGCATGTGGGCTCAGTAGTTGTGGCGCACTGGCTTAGTTGCTCCGCGGCACGTGGGATCTTCCCAGACCAGGGCTCGAACCTGTGTCCCCTGCATTGGCAGGCGGATTTTTAACCACTGTGCCACCAGGGAAGTCCCTTTCGTCATTTTCTTCTCACTCGCTATTTCTGATTCCTGGGATCACCTCCTAAATAAACTCTTGCACTGAAGAATTTGTCTCACACCCTGCTTTGTGTGGAGTACAAATTAAGACACTGAAATCTATCCGTATTGATTGATAGAACTCTGGGACGTTCATCCACCACTGTGAGGTAGATCATTGTATGAATATACCAAAAATTTGTCCATTCCCTCACTGATAAAAGTGAGGGTTGTTTCTGGGCTTTTGCTTTTACAAACAGTGCTGCTATGAACATTCTTTTTTTTTTTTTTTTTAATTTATTTGGTTGTGCCAGGTCTTAGTTGCAGCAGGCAGGCTCCTTAGTTGCAGCACGCGGGCTCCTTAGTTGTGGCATGCGAACTCTTATTTGCAACATGCATGTGGGATCTAGTTCCCTGACTAGGGATTGAAACCCGGCATTGGCATCGCGGAGTCTTATCCACTGCGCCACCAGGGAAGTCCCCATGAACTTCATTCTTATCTGAAAGTATAACCAACAGACAAACTATTGTTATTCAGACTTGGGTATTTGGCAGGTGTTTTCTCTAAAATGAACAAAGGGCACCTGTCGCTTGAAGGAAAACAACTGACAGTATTTGTTGCCAAAGTGATTTGATATTTTGGTTGGAAATTAGTAGTTTTATCTGCTACTGTGAGCTTGATAGTTTCCCAGTAAAGGAAGATTTTTCTGATGAAATTGGTAGTGACATTAGTGAATGCGAGTTTTTTATGTTATACAATGAAATGTGTCAACATTTGAAATATCTGCACAGTGAACCAATAAATTCTAAATGACTAATACATGTCTTGACAACTATGCATAAGTAAAAGAGCCACCAATATGCAAGACAATCTGGTGGATTTTACTGGAACAGAGTATAAAAAGTTCATTGGTGTATTATATATTTGAAAGTTGCTAAAAGAGTAGATCTTAAATGTTCTCAGCACAAAAAAGAATTGGTAATTATGTGACGTGCTGGCGGTGGTAGCTACCTTTACTATGGTTCTCAGTTTGCAATCTATAAGTGTATCAAATCAATGGATTGTATACCTCAAACTTACACAATGTTATATGTCAATTATATCTCAATAAAGATGGGCAGGGAAAGAAAGGAAAAGTTCACTGGTATGGTTTTAGATTCCATGCTGCATTAACCTTTAAGCAACTACCACTTGTCAAGTTTCTTCTTGCATCAAAAAAAAATATCCACAATTATCTGAGGTGATTGAAATGCTCCTTTTCCAGGGAAGCCTCCTACACTGTTGGGGGAATGTAAGTTGGTGCAGCCACTATGGAAAGCTGTATGGAGGGTCCTTAAAAAACTAAAAATAGAGTTGCCATATGATCCAGCAATCCCACTCCTGGGCATATATCCAGAGAAAACTATAATTTGAAAAGATACATGCACTTCAGTGTTCATAGCAGCACTATTTACAATAGCCAAGACATGGAAGAAACGTAAATGTCCACCAGCAGATGAATGGATAAAGAAGATGTGGTATATATATATACAATGGAATATTACTCAGCAATAAAAAAGAATGAAATAATGCTATTTGCGGCAACATGGATGGACACACTAGACAACATGGATTGTCATACTGAGTGAAGTAAGTCAGACAGAGAAAGAGAAATATCGTATGATATCGCTTATATGCAGAATCTAAAAAAAAATTATACAAATGAACGTATTTACAAAACAGAAATGGACTCACAGACTTAGAGAATGAACTTATGGTTACCACAGGGGGAAGGGTAGAGATAAGGGATAGTTAGGGAATTTGGAATTGACATGTACAAGCTGCTATATTTAAAAAGGATAACCAGGGACTTCCCTGGTGGCGCAGTGGTTAAGAATCCGCCTGCCAATGCAGGGGACATGGGTTCGATCCCTGGTCTGGGAAGATCCCACATGCCGCAGAGCAACTAAGCCCGTGCACCACAACTACTGAGCCTGCACTCCAGGTCCCTCGAGCCACAACTACTGAGTCCGCGTGCCCGCACACCTAGAGCCCATGCTTCACAACAAAAGAAGGCACGCAATGAGAAGCCCATGCACTGCAGCAAAGAGTACCCCCTGCTTGCCACAACCAGAGAAAGCCCACGTGCAGCAACAAAGACCCCACGCAGCCAAAAATGAATTACATTAATTAATTAATTATTTTTTAAAAAAAGTTTTCCTTACACCCTTGATTGTTGGTAAATTGTCTTGTACAATGTCCTGCATTCTGGATTTGGCCAGTTGCGTTCTTGCGGTAACATTTAATTTATTTCTCTATCCCTCAGATTTCTGAAACTGGAAAGCTACAGGTTTGTTTAGATTCAGGTCCACTTCTGAGCTGTGTGACCTGAATGAGAGCCTTAACCTTTCTGTGTCCCAGTTTCCTTACTAGTAAAATTTTTTTTCTGGCTGCGCCATGTGGCATGCGGGATCTTAGTTCCCCGACCAGGTGTGGAACCCATGCCCCCTGCAATGGAAACTCAGAGCCCTAACCACTGGACTAGCAAGGAATTCTCCTTACTAGTAAATTTTTTTTTCACTTTTCTTGATTTTTTCAGGAAAATTGACTTTTTAGAATTTTATCATAGTCTCATACACCAGAACAATAAATAAACCACTTTTTTAAAAGGTTATATTCCATTTATGGTTATTATTAAGTATAGGCTCTATTCCCTGTGCTGTACAATATATCCTGTAGCTTATTTATTTTATACACAGTAGTTTCTACCTTTTTGGTAAATTGAGGATGAGAATGGTAACTCACTCATTGGGTGTAAGGATTAAATTAGTTAAAACATGTAAAATACTTAGAACTGTGCTTTACACCCAATAAATTGTAGCTAGTATTATTATCTGAGGAAAGTCTCTAACTTGAAAGCTAGAGACCAAAATAAACAACAAGAGACAATCTAGGAAGTGGAAGAAAATTGCAGAAAACTACAACTGATATCCTCAGAAACATGAAATAAGAGAAGATCCTGAATCCACAACACAAAAGCAAGAGGCTACCAAAAGGAAAGTCAGGGAACCAGGAAAAACACTTGGAAATTAAAATTTTATGACAGAAATGAACAAATTCAACAGAAAAACTACAGGATAAATTTCAGAAAAATCTCTCATACAGACTTCCCTGGTGGTCCAGTGGTTAAGATTCCACACTCACAGTGCAGGGGGCCCGGGTTCGATCCCTGGTCAGGGAACTAGATCCCGCACACCACAACTAAGAGCTTGCATGCCACAACTAAAAGATCCCGCATGCCGCAACTAAGACCCGGCACAGCCAAGTAAATAAATACATACATGCATACATAAAAATGTAACTACTAAAAAATCTCTTATAAAGTTAGAATAAACAAAACCAAGGGATGGAAAATGAGAGGAAAATGATGAAAAAAACAAGGGAATCTAACAGAGAGAAAATTTCCCAGAATTGAAGACTGTATGTTTCCTGATTGAAAGGGACCCCTGAGTACCTAGAGCAATGAATGAAATAGCCTTACATTATTATTACTTATCATGATGAAGGTTCGAAACATCAAGGATAAAGGAAAAATATATGTCCTAAAAGCTTCCAGAAACAAGTGAACAAACAAACATTACATAAGAAGTAACGGAAATCAGAATAAATCAGACTTCTCAAGAGTCTAGCCACATGAGAAGCTAGATAACAGTGGATCAATGCCTTTAAAATTCTGAGGGAAAATGATTTCCAACCTGGAACTCTGTACCCCGCCAAACTGTCAATCAAGTGTGAGAGCAAAATAAAGCCATCTTTAGACAAGCAGGGTCTCAAAAATGTACCTCCCATGAACTTATTCTGGGGAAATTACTGGGGAATGAGCTCCTCCAAAATGAGAGAATAAGCCACAAATAGGAATATCCAGGAGACAGGGGATTTGGCACAGGAGAGGAGATGCAAGTCCCCAGAATGTGGTTATGGGAAGTCTCAGGACAACAGTTGGATAGCAAAGCCAAGACGACAGGTTGGAGCGAGAGGAGGATAGGCCTAAGGAAGAATGTCTCTAAGGGAAAAAAAAAAGTTGAAAAGTATCGGATTCATGTGACCAGATAGAAAGACGTTTTATAGTCCTGATGGAGAGTTTATGGAATAATTAACAGTAGATGCATAGATAATTACACAAATGAAAAAAATAGGCAATTTTTGACTCCAGGAAAAAAAGAGTTGTAGAGTTGTTTAGAGTTGTTTAATAAAGTGAATGTAATCTTAGTACAGTATACACTGTAAAAATATTCTTTTTTACTCTTAGGAATAGTTATATTCATGTAAACACTGACTCAATCAAACAGGGAATTTTGTAGACTGGCCAAGAGTCTGTTGATAGTCGAGAGAGAGAGAAAGAGAGATCATAAACTCATGGAGGAAGAACAGAGAGGGGACTTTCACTTCCTCCTGGCTCCAGCCTTCACCTTCCTGATGAAGAATCCCAAACCAGTATCTACACACCTGTGATTTTCTGCAGCCCTATACTTATTGGACAACTCTTCTTGCTATTGCCACCTGGAAGTGTAAACTAGCTCTCTCTGTCTCTGTCTCTCTGTCTCTGTCTCTCTTTGTCTCTCTCTCCCTCTTTCTCTCTCTCTCTCACACACATACACACACACACACACACTCACACACCTCTGACTTATCCTCTTCCTCATCCTTTCCCAAGCCAACTCATCATACCTTCACTTTTATCAGTGGCTCCACTCTTTTTCCAATCTTCCAGTTTGGCTTTTCCACTACTTAATACCCTATATCCAGTCTGTTTCTGTTGGCTTTGTAAAGCCTTCCAAAGTCCTTGCCCTGTCTCCAGCTGTAATCTAATCCAGAGCTTATATGAACTTTATAAAGTGTACAATGTAACAAAAATGTAAAAGAAAGTATAAATCTTGCTAAAGTTTAAATGTTCATTGTAGAAATTTTGGAAAATATAGAAAAGCACAAAGAAGATAAAAATAATCTCCATTCTTAATTTCAACTTGCAATTTGGTGTGTTTCCATCCAGTCTCTTTTTCATGTGTATATAATAATCTTTTCTGAAACAATAAAACAAATATTGTGACTATGTTGTATATGCCTCTTTGTAACTTTTTCATTTATTAAAATAAAAACATTTTATTACATAAAAAATTCTTCTATGTCATTTTAATGACTGCATAGAATCCTATTATAGCTATCCTATAATTTATTTAATTGACCCCATTTATAAATATTTTCGTTGTTTTGGTTTTTTACTCTTAGGAATAGCACCATCTCTGATTATTTAGTTAGGATAACTTAAAAGTGTAGTTGCTGAGTCAAAGCTGTGCTTATTTTTTTTTCAATGTGGTTAAAAAAAACCCCACATAACATAAAATTTACCATCTTAAGCTTTAAAAAAAATTTTTAATGGAAATATAATTGATGTACAATATTACATGTTATAGGTGTAAAATATAGTGATTCACAATTTATAAAGGTTATATTCCATTTATAGTTACTACAAAATACTGACTGTATTCCCTGTGTTGTACAATACATCCTTGTAGCTTATTTATAGTTTGTACCTATTAATCCCTTACCCCTATCTCGCCCCTCCCCACTGGTTACCACTAGTTTGTTCTCTATTTTGTGAGTCTGTTCCTTTTTTGTTATAGTCACTACATTAGTTTGTTTTATTTGTTAGATTCCACATATAAGTGATATTATACAGTATTTGTCTTTCTCTGTCTGACTTATTTCACTTAGTATAATACCCTCCAAGTCCATCCATATTGCTGCAAATGGCAAAATTTCATTCCTTTTTATGGCTGAGTAATATTTCATTGTATATATAAATAACACATCTTGTTTAACCATTCATTTGTTTTTTGTTTTTTTTTTTTTAAATTTATTTTATTTTATTATTTTTATTATTATTTTTTAAATTTTTATTTATTTATGGCTGTGTTGGGTCCTCGTTTCTGTGCGAGGGCCCTCTCTAGTTGTGGCAAGCGGGGGCCACTCTTCATCGCGGTGCGCGGGCCTCTCACTATCGCGGCCTCTCTTGTTGCGGAGCACAAGCTCCAGACGCGCAGGCTCAGTAATTGTGGCTCACGGGCCCAGCTACTCCACGGCACGTGGGATCTTCCCAGACCAGGGCTCGAACCCGTGTCCCCTGCATTGGCAGGCAGACTCTCAACCACTGCGCCACCAGGGAAGCCCCACCATTCATTTGTTGATGGACACTTAGGTTGCTTCCATGTCTTGGCAATTGTAAGTAATGACACTATGAACATTGGGGTGCATGTACCTTTTCGAATTAGAGTTTTCGTTTTCTTTGGATATATACCCAGGAGTGGAATTGCTGGGTCATATGGTAGTTCTATTTTCAGTTTTTTGAGAAAACTCCATACTGTTTTCCACAGTGGCTGCACCAATTTACATTTCCACCAACAGTGTACAAGGGTTCCCTTTTCTCCACATCCTCACCAACATTTTTTATTTGTGTCTTTTTGATGATAGCCATTCTGACAGGTGTGAGATGATATCTCATTGTGGTTTTAATTTGCATTTCTCTGATGATTAATGATGTTGAGCATCTTTTCATGTGCCTGTTGGCCATCTGTATGTCTTCTTTGGAAAAATGTCTATTCAGGTCTTCTGCCCATTTTTTTGACTGGGTTGTTTGGTTTTTTGATATTGAGTGTATGAGCTGTTTATATATTTTGGATATTAACACTTTATTGAACATATCATTTGAAAATATTTTCTCCCATTCAGTTGATGGTTTCCTTTGCTATGCAAAAGCTTTTAAGTTTAATTATTTTCCATTTGTTTGTTGTTGCTTTTATTTCGTTTGCTTTAGGAGACAGATCCAAAAAAATATTGCTACAATTTATGTCAAAGATGTTATGCCTATGTTTTCCTCCAGGAGTTTTATTGTTTGTGGTCTTACATTTAGGTCTTTAATCCATTTTGAGTTTATTTTTGTATATGGCATTGGAGAATATTCTAATTTCATTGTTTTACGTGAAGCTGTCCAGTTTTCCCAGCACCACTTATTGAAGACACTGTCTTTTCTCCATTGTGTATTCTTGCCTCCTTGGTTGTAGATTAATTGACCATAAGTGCATGGGTTTATTTCTGGGCTCTGTATACTCTTCCATTGATCTATGTGTCTGTTTTTGTGCCAGTACCATACTGTTTTGATTACTGCAGCTTTGTAGTATAGTCTGAAGTCAGGGCGCATGATTCCTCCAGCTCTGTTCTCCTTTCTCAACGTTGTTTTAACTATTTGGGCTCTTTTTTGTTTCCATACAGATATTAAAATTATTTGTTCTAGTTCTGTGAAAAATGCCCTTAGTATTGTGATAGGGATTGCACTGAATCTGTGGATTGCCTTTGGTAGAATGATCATTTTAACAATATTAATTCTTCCAATCCATGAACAACAGGGTACATCTTTCCAACGGTTTGTGTCTTATTTCTTTCATCAGTGTCTTATAGTTTTCCAGTACAGGTCTTTTACCTCCTTAGGTAGGTTTACCATCTTAATTATTTTTAAGTGTGCAGTACAGTGGTATTAACTATATGCATATTGTTGTGCAGCTGATCTCTAGGACTTTTTCATCTTGCAAAACTGAAACTCTATATCCATTGAACAATTCCCTTTTCCCCTCCCCCCAGCCCCTGGCAATCACCATTCTACTAAGAGTTTGACTACTTTAGATATCTCATAGAAATGGAATAATGCAGTATTTGTCTTTTTGTGGGGTCGTGTTCATTTTCAAGGCTTTTGAAATGCAGTGCTAAACTGGCTTCCCAAAAGGTTGTGAGAATTTACACTTTGACTGAAAATATAAGTGTCCATCTGGGCTACACTTTCGCTGTTGCTTAGAATCCATCCTTTGTTTCAATTCTTGCCCAATCCTTAGAGGAACAAAAGGAGTGGGCTTGAACACATTTTCTTTTGGATAGGCCATTGTCCTATCCTAAATCCTAGCTGAAATACTTGCTAGGGCACTTACTAGCTGTGTGACCTTGGACAAGTCACAAACTCTCTGTGCCTCTGTTCCCTTATTTGTAAAATGGGGACAATAATAGTATATTATTATATATTTACATTATTATATGTACTTATTATGAGGAATACATGAGTTAATAAATGTGAAGCTCTGTGAACAGTGCCTATAATATAAGTCCAGAAGAGAGGTGGTTATTATTGTCATTGTTATTATTAGACTGTACAAGATTTCTGCCGTCAAAGTACTTATCTACCATTTTGTCCAATCCTTGATTATCTAATAAATGAAAAATGATAGCCAGCTATTTCAATTTGTAAAATTATTGTAAATAGTTATAAAATTGTAATTTTAAAATTATCGATTATCAGTGAACTTGAACATTTCTCTTTGTTTATATTGGCTATTTATACTTCCATCACGATTTCCCTTTTCAAAGCACTGTGGCAAACAGGAGCTCACTTGATCTTTCTAACAAGCTTCTGAATCAAGAAGGCGGCAATCGGGCGATTGAGATTGACATGTATACACTGATGTGTATAAAATTGATGACTAATAAGAACCTGCTGTATAAAAAAAAAAAGTGATCAAATGTATTCTACTGGAAAGAAGCAAAAATAGACCATGTTTACTGTCTTAATTATATTAAAAAAAAAAAAAAAAAGAAGGCGGCAATCATCATCCCTACTTTCCGAATTGAAAACTGAGGCTCAGAGAGTTACAATTCTAGTCCCAGGTTTCAGATCTCACCTTTCAAAGCCTAGCGTCTGTCCCAGAAAGTATTCCCGGGAAAAGCTTTTGTTACTGGTACCCACTCACCCGCCCCCGCCCCTGTCCCTCCTCCTCCCCCTCCCCCTGCCCCTGCCCCTGCCCCTGCCCCTGCCCGTGCCCCAGCCCCAGCCCCAGCCCCAGCTCCAGCACCGATGCGGGGCGTCCAGACACGTTCTCTGCGCACGCGCGGCCCTTCCTGTGGGCGGGGCCTCGCCGCGCCGGCCCGCCCACCGCCTCCCGGCCCCGCCCAATCCGAGGCGCGGCAGGCTTGTGCTGCAGGCTGGGAGGTAGGGGAAGGCGGGGGTTCCCCGGGGGTTCCCCCTTGGGCCCTTGTCCGAGTCCCGAGGCCCGGGAGGGAAAGCCCCGACTCCCGAGCGCCGCTCGCCTCCAGCCGCCGTTTTGCAGCGGGAGTGGGCGGCGGCGGGAGGGGAGCTCTCCTGGGGCCGGGCTTGGGCCCGGGCGGGGCGGTGGCGGAGGGCGGGCCCCTCGGGCCGAGCGGGCCGTAACCTTCTGGGAGGGTAGAGGTGGGAAAGCCCTGGTCCGGAGGCTGGCGGCCGCGCGAGGCTTGGGCTCCCCGCCAACCCGCTTCGAGACCGCGGCCGGTCGGTCCCTCTGGGCCGCGGTGTCCTCGTAATTCTGGCAGTCCCACGCTGGATGCAGCGCGCTACAGTGTAGGAAACCGTTCACCGGGCTCTTCGCATTTGGTGCTCACACGGCAGCTCGTGGGAGGGGGCCAGGGGATGGACTGTTGTCCCATTGTGCAGACGGAGAAAACTAAAGCTCAGAGTGGGGAGGAGATTTGCCTAGAGACACCCAGCGAGGTGGTGGCAGTGGGACTCAGGTCGTACTCCTCCAATGCAGCGCCCTTTCCCCCGGGCCCCTCTGCCTCCCCTGCCAAAGGAAGGGGATGAGGTAGGGCATTAGTGAATGGAAGTTCGTTCGTTCGTTCTTTTTTTGTTTTTAGATCCGCCTTCTTCTGTACCATCCAGGTCAGAGCTGACTAAGAAGTACACAGAAGCCAAGTCATGGATCCACCTGCACGTAAAGAAAAATCCAAAGTTAAAGAGGCCGTCAGCAGAGTTGAGAAGGCCAAGCAGAAATCAGCCCAGCAGGAGCTGAAGCAAAGACAGAGAGCAGAGGTGAGAGTAAGGAGGGCCTGTATACCTGTAGTCTGCTGGAGATGCCGGTATAGAGAGATACGAGAGAGGAGAGCTGTGACGGGGAGCCCTACCTGCCTCCAGCCAATCCAGCCAAAACAGGTGTTCTCCCAGGTTTCCAGAGGAGATCACTGAGGTTCACATGGTGAGGTGGCAGCCCAGAGTCACATGCCAAGTGTCAGAACCCCGACCAGTACCAGATAGTCTCCAGATGACTCCTGGCGCAGAGCTTTTGTGGTAGGACCTGAGGGAAGGAAGAAAGGAAAAAGAGAAGGGACATGTAAGGGAGGGGTCCTGTAAGGGAGTGAGAGAGAGCAAGTGTCAGACACCCTAGTACAAATGTTCTGGATTTGGCCTGGAGAGTTGCTTCTCCTAATTGGGAAGTAGAGGCCCAAGCTCTACACCCAACACTGTGTTCCTTTGTTCAGTCTGCACTTAAAAATCAACCTGACTATTTACATGAATATTTTATTTTAGCATTTAATATCAGGAAAAAGCTTACTGCAGTCTTTTCCCTCTTTCTATTTCTTTTGCTTTTGCTTGTTTCTTTTCTTTTTTTTTTTTAGAAATTTAAAAATACAGAAAAGCAGAATATTATAACAAACACCTGGGTACTCAGCACCCCAGATTGGTAGTGTTTAACATTTTGTCATATTTGCCTGGAGTCTTTTTTAAATAAGATAAATAAAAATTACATAAAAATTTGAAGTCCCCTTTCTCCATTTCCTTTTCCCCTCCCTATGGGCAACCACCATTTTTTTTTATACTTTTACACTCAAGTATTAGTAGATATTTTTGAACAATATAAAATGTTCTTTTGTGTTTTAAAATCTTACATTAAACTAATTCCACGTGTTTTATTTTGCATTTTGTTCATGTTTTTTAGAACTATTCATGTTAATGTAAGAATCTAGTTTATTCCTCATCACTGCTAATAGTAGTCTAGTTTATGAATCATTTTAGTATATTTACCCTGTCCTCCAGTAACGGATGTTTAAATAATTTATAGGGGTTTTTTTTTTTTGCTGTTACAACCAATGCTGTAGTGAAAAACTTTTAGATGTCTCCTTGGGCACCTGTGCTGGAATTCCTGAAGGGCGTATATAACTAGAAGTAGAATTATTGGGTACATTTTCAAGTTTACTAGATGTTGCCAAATTGTTTTCAGAGAGATTGTACAAGTTTGCACCTGCATTATCAGTGTGAGAGAGTTCTCATTCCTCACTTCTTTTCCAATGCTTAATAGTGTCAGACTTTAAATTTTTGTTAATCTGATCCATTCACTCACAATATTGAACTGCTACGACATGCCAGGCACTGTTGTAGGAACAGAGGAGTCCCTGCCTTTGTGGAGCATGCATTCAGTGGGGGAGGCCGACATAAACATAATAAGTAAACTTAATAGTGTGTTTGAAATTAATCCATAAACTGAAATCTGCCTTTGGATTAAGGCAGACTGTCTGAGAGCTGTGGACCTGGGTTCTAACAGATTGTGCCCCTCTTTCCTTCACCTCCCCATCCTCACCTGGACGCAGGCCCCCAGACGGTTTTACTGCTCAGCGCTTTGGTGAAAGTTGGAGGGCTGCTGTAAAACAGCCCTGGGAAACTGTCCTCTGTGCACACTGCAGCGATAATGTTGTTGGGGACATTGTTCATGTGTTTACTGACGCCCTGCCGGTGAGGTTGCACAGGTTACACTTACTTGTCTGACTTCAAACCCCAACTCCTCCATAAATTCCAGTTCTTCCCAAGTCACCCTGGACGAGATACTTAACCTCTCTGAACCGCAGCTCTTCAGTTCCTTTTTGGTAAAATGAGGATAACATCAATCACACAAGATTGTTGTAAGGAATAGGAATGTTGTATGTAAAGCACAGTGCCTGGCCCAGAGAAAGCACTCAAAAATGGCAGCGATTGATTGTTATCAGGAGTCACTGTGTTTTCATTGTGCGGACTTGAAGTTGAATTGTGCTGATTTGCCAAGATGTCATCCTGGACTTGCACTGTCGTTGCAGCTGGCACTTCTTGAGCTCCTCAGATGTGCCAGGCACATGCATCACCGCATGTAATCCTCACACCAGGGTGTATTATTGTTGCTCCCACTCTCACCTTTGTAAATCCTTCCTGCAATAAGGAAGGGGGATACAACATACATGACCTTGTGAGGTAGAAAGTATTATCCTCATTTCAAGTGAAGTGTCATGTCCAGAATTCCTAGGTAGTAAGGCATTGAGGGGCAGGACTGCCATCTCAACAGGTCTTTCGACTTTCTCCCCTGCTCCCTGCTTTGCCCCACAGTTGCCTTGCTGTTTTGTCTGTGTTGCCTGGAATGCAGTTTCCTAAGATAGGAATGTGACAAGAGCCCTTGTGGGGAGGCAGAGACACAGTTTCCCTTCAGTTCTGTATAGATGCCACATTCCAGAAAGTGAGATGAGAAGGAGAGATGGGAGGGGTGAATGGGAACAGAGGCCCATTTGGCAGCTGAAGCAGCATTTGGCACTGTTGGTGATCTTCTCCTTGAAAGTCTCATTCCTTGGCTTGGACCCTTGACCCATTTTGAGTCTCTTCTTTCTCTGCTTAATGTATTACTTAATATATTCTTAATACATAATACTTAATACTTATAATACTTAATATATTAAGTATATTCGTACTTAATATATTCTTAATTATATAATACATATAAATAATATATATAAAATGTGTTTGTGCACTTAAAGAAGATGAATAAAACAAACACCCAACTACAGAAATAGAACATGACCAGTAACTTAGAAGCTCTTCAGGCCTCACTCTGGTCATGTCCCCAGCCTTCCCACTAGCAGTACCCTCGGTCCTTAATTTCATGCTAATCACTCCCTTGCTGTTCTGTATTAATTTACTATTTCTGTGCGTACCCCTAAATAATATAGCATAACAATATATTGTCTAGTTTTGCATGTTTCTGAACTTTATATATGTTACCATATTCCGTGCCTGGTTCTCTTCACTCAGCATCTTTTTTTTTTTTTTTAACCATGCAGATTTATTTATTTATTTGTTTGTTTTATGGTAAAACATACATAAAACTTGACCATTTTAACTATCAGTATTATGCTTTTTGAGAATCATTTGTGTTGTTGTTTGAGACTATTTTCATCACTGTGTGGAATTCCGTTTTACTTAAAGATTATAGAATCTTTTTTTTTTTTTTTTTATGTATTTTTGACTGCGTTGGGTCTTTGTTGCTGTGCGCGGGCTTTCTCTAGTTGTGGCGAGCAGGGGCTACTCTTTGTTGTGGTGCACGGGCTTCTCATTGCGGTGGCTTCTCTTGTTTCAGAGCACAGGCTCTAGGCGTGTAGGCTTCAGTAATTGTGGCGCATGGACTCAGTAGTTGTGGCTCGTGGGCTCTAGAGCACAGGCTCAGTAGTTGTGGTGCACAGGCTTAGTTGCTCCGTGGCATGTGGGATCTTCCCTGACCAGGGCTCGAACCCATGTCCCCTGCATTGGCAGGCAGATTCTTAACCACTACGCCACCAGGGAAGTCCCAAGATTATAGAATCTTATCAAAATTTTTTAAAATTGGAAAAAAAAAAGATTGTAGGATTATTCAAGCTTTCTATTTAGTCAGTTTTGATCATTTAAGTTTTCAAACTTATTGACACAAAGTTCGTAAGTTTTGTTTTAATCTCCTTATATCAGTAATTACGGCTTCTTTTAAATTCTAATAATGTTCGTTTGTGCCTTCTCCCTTCTTATCTCGACCTGTCTTGTCAGAGGTTTGCAGGGTTTTCTTTAGTATTTTCAAGGAACCATCTTGCAGTTTTGGTGATCCTCTCTATTGTACATTTGGTTGCTTTTTCATTCATTTCTGCTCTTATTTTGTAATTTTCTATTTGTCTCACGTCTCAGGTTTTTTTCCCTTCTTTTTGATTACTCAAGTTTTATCCCCTACACACAAACATGGCCCTTCTTTTTTTTCTTCTATACAAATGTGGAAGTGTTATGTTGTTTCTGGTTCCTTGGTGGATTAATTGATTACTGCAAGGTGAGCAATAAGGTAGACACCCTGCCTTTCACCTTAGAATGTCTCTCACAGTTTTCTTTCCACCCCACTGCCTGCCCTGGGTCGTGTTCCTACTACCTCCTCCCGGACCATTGTAATAGGTGGCTCCTAATGCCTATAATCTCTCCGCCCTGACTCCATCCATCCCTCACATGGTCTCCAGTTTTCTTTCTCAAAGCACAGATATAATCAAGTAGCTTCCCTGCACGCTTCTCTCTCCAGAGTCAGCCCGATAAAGTCCAGATTCCTTGGCATGGCATATAAGGCCCTAACATACTTTTCTTGCTTTCTCCAGCTCCCCAAACGCCATTCCATGATATCTTTCATATTAGCATACTTGAAGTTTCCAGAACTAATGCTGTACTTTTCCATTATATTTATTTAATCATAATATCCACTCCCCCATCACCTATGTCCTTTCCCCAATCTCTACCTGTTCAAATCCTACCGATCCTTTAAAGGCCTGATGATCAGCCACCTGCCTCACTGCTTCTTACCTGATTCCCCAGTGGAGTTACTGTCTACCTCTCCTGCCCCTGCGTTACCAGTGCAGTTCTGGCATTTTCAGATGACACAGCCTCTGTGTCTGAAGATACACTGAGCATTTGCCTCCACTGCTAACACATCTTTTCTCCCGTTCAGATCTATGCCCTCAACAGAGTCATGACAGAACTGGAGCAGCAGCAGTTTGATGAGTTCTGTAAACAGATGCAGCCTCCTGGAGAGTGAGCTACCCCTGCCTTCACACTTGATGGGACCCTGCAGGCTTTGTTTGTGTGTTACCAGTCTTAAGCTGAGATGGCCCATTTGGAGCCTTACACAACTGGACAAGAAGACATTTTGTGTTATTCCTAAAACTGGATAAATTGGAACTTCCTCTATCTAACTTACTTCACTAGTTCCTCCGACCTGAATTGGCCCATTGCTTGCTGAAGAGACTTGTTCTATTCTTCCAAGACAATAGATTATTTTTTTTCTTTTTTTTTAACTTTTTCTATTTTTTGAAAAAAAATGAGTGTGTCCTGTGAAACTGTAAATCTCCAAAGCTACAAATAAAATACTAATAAGATGTTTGTTTGCTCGTACTTTAGCGTCGGGGTGCCTAGCCATAGAAGGTGGAGTCCAAAAGAACGTACTAGGCAGGCAAAGTTGAGGTGAGCAGAGGGGACCCTCTCTCCCTCAGGAGGAGAGCGGAGAGGAGAGGAGAGAGCGAACATGGCTGCTTCCAGATTTCATTCTTCCTGGGCCCAAAGCTCTGCAGACCCTACAGACCCTATGTTTTTAGCCACACGGGTATAAATATGTGGCCTCTGCCCCCAGATGAGCCACAACTCAGGTATAGAGGCTTGAAGATAGGATTCCTGTCACCCTATGAATGTGGACAGCTAGTGGCAAGCTTGCACCAGCAGGGGGAGGGGAGTGAGGCGCTTTTGGTTTTTCATTTTAGTTTTTGTTTTTTTATTTTTCATTTTCATCTTTCACTTTATCAGGCCTAGAAGCAGAACACATATGGAAATGAGGCAGATCGCTTAGCGAGGGCACAAGAGCCAACACTGCCACCTCCATTACTCTCCACACTGGAAATACCTGTATTTTCCCTAGTGGTGCTGGGAATATCCCCAGCAATTCCCATCTCCTTTGTCTCCCTGCCGCTCTGAAGTCACTGAGAATTCTGTTCCCATTGCTGTGCTCGTTTTAGGAATAAACTGCGGAGTTAAGGAACTTGCTATCCCTGTGGAGAATGTGTTTTGAGAGCCTAAATTATAGTCAAGGATTACCTCTACATAGATTATCCCCATAAGTAGTAATTAGGTTCTATAGTATCCTACTGAATTTGGGTTGAATGTGGATTTTTCAGTTTTGTGTTTTGGAGAAATGGGGGTTTGGAGTAAGCTGTCATCATAAACCTAAGGAAATGATGTATTAGTATGCTAGAAAGAGCAGTTTTTGGAGTCAGATGACTTGGGGTCAAGTGCCCTTTTTACTGCATTGGATAAGTTATTGACCTCTCCAAGCCTCACTCTTCTCCCATCTGTGTAATGGAATAATATTTTCTTCTTCTCAAGATCATTCATTGAGAAATAAGTAAGATAATGTATGTAATAACTACTCAGTAAATATTACTTCCCTTCCCAACTACCTTACTTCATGGGATATGTTTCAAATTTCAAATAACCAATTAATATATGAGCATTGGTTGGAAAGATTCTGATCCTTAGTTGGGAACTGCTTGTATTAACATGTCGCAGCCCTGGATATAGTTCATCCTAGAGAAGTGTTAGTATTGCAAACTGTAGGTGGTTGTAAAATCAGTTGAATAAATTGTGACCAGCTTTTCTTTTTAATGAAGTAATAGAACAGATTGTAAAATATCACATGTGGTAAGGATATTGTTTCATGAAGCTTTTGTTTCAGCTTTCAGTTTTTCACCATTGAGTATAATGTTAGCTGTGGGTTTGTCATATATGTACTTTAATATGTCAAGGTACATTCCTTCCATACCCACTTTATTGAGAGTTTTTATCATAAATTGGTGTTGAATCTTGTCAAATGCTTTTTCTGCATCTATTGAGATGATCATATGGTTTTCATACTTCATTTTGTTAATGTGGTGTAGCACATTGATTGCTTTGTGGATGTTGAACCATCCTGGCATCCCTGGGATAAATCCCACTTGATCATGGTGTGTGATCCTTAATGTATTGTTGTATTTGGTTGGCCAATATTCTGTTGAGGATTTTTGCTTCTATGTTCAGTAGTGATACTGGTCTGTAATTTTCTTTTTTTGTGTTTTCTTTGTCTGGTTTTGGTATTAGGGTGATGTGGGCCTTGTAAAATAGTTAGGAAGCGTTCCCTCCTTTTCAACTATTTTTTGGAATAGTTTGAGAAGGATAGGTATTAATTCTTCTTTGAATGTTTTGTAGAATTCACCTGTGAAGCCATCTGGCCCTGGAATTTTGTTTTGGGGGAGGCTGTTGATTACTGTTTCAATCTCTGCACCAGTGATTGATCTATTCAGATTTTGTTTCTTCATGATTCACTCTTGGAAGACTATATGATTCTAAGAAATTGTCCATTCTTTCTAGGTTGTCCAGTTTGTTGATGTATAGCTGATCATGATATTCTCTTCTGATCCTTTGTATTTCTGTGGTATCTGTTGTTATTTCTCCTCTCTCATTTCTGAGTTTATTTATCATTACCTTCTCTCTTTTTTTCTTAGTGAGTCTAGCTAATAGTTTGTCAGTTTTGTTTATCTTTCAGAGAACCAGCTCTTAGTTTCACTGATCTTTTCTATTGTCTTTTCAGTCTCTATTTCATTTATTTCTGCTCTGATCTTTAATATTTCCTTCCTTCAGCAGACTTTGGGCTTTATTTGTTCTTCTTTTTCTAGTTCCTTCAGGTGTAAGGTTAGAGTGTTTGAGATTTTTCTTGTTTCTTGAGGTAGGCCTGTATTACTATAAACTTCCCTCTTAGTACCACTTTTGGTGCATCTCATAGGTTTTGGTATGTCAAAATTTCACTTTCATTTGTCTTCAGATAATTTTTATTTTTCCTTTGATTTCTTTGTTGACCCAATAGTTGTTCAGTAGCATGTTGTTCAGTCTCCACATATTTGTGATTTTTTCCCCCACCTTTCTTCTTGTAGTTGATTTCTAGTTTCATACCATTGTTATCAGAAAAGATGCTTGAGAAGTATGTTTTTTAAGTCTTGGCCTTCCCACTTGTTCCTAAGATCTGTTATATGTTAAAATATTTTATTTTATTTATTTATTTAATCTTATAACATGTTCTATTTTAGTTCTATTTTTTATTTTGATTCCTGACTAAGGAAGTAAAGACATTGAATGGTTAGCATTAGCATCCTGAGACCCCAGAGCCAGAGTAGAAGTGTAGCCTTACTTTCATATAGGTAGAAGGAAGCACATGTCCCTCTGTTAAGTCAAGAGGCTCTTAGCTGACCTATAACTATCTTCATATTGCTAACCTAAACTTTTTTTTGAGGCAATGTAGTATGATTATTATTGTTATAAACAAAGTACAATTTATACAATCAAATGTGTATTTTCCCGTTCAAAGCAGTCCTCTTGGGAGTCTACATATTTATTTTAGCTCTGCTGCTATGGCTCAAAATGGACATGGAAATCCTCTTTCAGAATTGCATCTTTTTCCTTTGAATGTAGTTCAAGTTTTAGATATAGCCCAAAATCATTTGAGGCCAAATCTGATAGCTGATGTGGTTTTGGTTTAAGAAGAGGACATCATTGGCTAATATTGAGTATTAGGTTTTTGGACTAAATTTGGTTGGTTCAGAGTAAAATAAGTATTTTTTTGAGTACCTACTATGTCCAGGCACTGTGCTAGGTGCTGGCCTCTAAGAGCTTATGTGAAGACATTTCTCAACCTGGAGTTCCTAAAATATTTTGATGAAGGATAGCATCAGTGAAATGAGGGTTCAGCATTGAAGGACATCACACTGAAATGTCTGAGCCCATGTATATCTGTAAGATTCTTACTACATTATAGTAACCTTGTATATAACTCACTAGAATGCACAACCAAATCAATTCATCAACAAAGTAAATGTTTTTGAGTGTGGGGCACTGTGGTAGGCAGCAGAAATATGAAAATGTAAACTGAAGGAGCTTAAAATCTAGTGGGAAACAGACATATTCATCTAACCATGAAAAAAACACAAATGATATAACAGAGGTACAAACAGAAAGCCATGGAGAAGAGGAGGGTGCTGTCTGTTCCTTTAGAGTCAAATCATAGCAATGTGGACTTCATTGGACTTTTATTTTTCGTTTAATTTTAGATTTAATGCATATTTGCCATATACTTTGTTCTGCAAACTTCAAGAAGTTAGACCTGAGGTAAAGGGGCTCTGGTGCCCTAGTTGAGGAAGGGGCAGAACTAGCCAATAATCTGGTTCACCACCTGGAGGTGGAAAGTCCAGAGGCAGTGCCGGGGGCATGGCTTTCAGTGGGCCTGAGTTCTTTGTGAGGTGCCACTTTAGGGCTCCATACAATTTTACTTCTATTCAATTTGGATTTTAGAATATGAAATGCCCTTTGAATATCTAGAGTTTAGTATTGTAGAGCTTAGGAAAAGAACACATAATGAGATCCCGGAGACCAGACGATGCCCTCAAGATGCCAATGTGTCTAATCTCTAAACAAAGCAAAAGTCAGAAGCTTTGATTGTGGAAATATGGAATTTTAAGTTACAAAATCCTACACACAAATTGGGCAACGTGATTGTCCTGCTATCAGCTCTGCTCTACAGAGCCAGAGTCTGTAAATTTAAGAAACGCATTAGTAAGCCCCACCTCACCACTGGAGTAATTACATTCAGGCAGGACCAAGGTGGAGGCTATACCAACTCTGAAGGGTTTCACTCATTTCCAAGGGACTAACCTTAGTGCACAAGTTCACCCAGCTGGTAACAGGGATGGAACTCAAGCCCCGCCCAAATTTAGCTTGGAAAAAAATTCTGTTCTGTATGACATAAACAACTCTTGTCCCCAAGAGATTCAGAACCCTGAGTAAAGAGGAAGACGTATAGGCCGCTGGCCCTACTGTGGGTTGCTCTGGTTCAAGGCAACATGTATCTAGCACATGCACAACATAGGGACAAGGAAACATTTAGTAAGGGTAAGGCGAGGCTTGGCCCAACATGCTGGCAGAAACCCCACAGAGGCCAGCGGGAGTGGGTAAGGCTGTTTAATATCTTCGGTGCTGCAGGTTAAGACACGCTGCCTTGCCCCACAGAGCATCCGGAAAGAAGATGTAGGAGAGTGACCACATCAGGCAGTAAAAAGCAGTTAGCGACAGTGGAGACAAAAACACCAGGATGACACCTGGAAGAAAAAAGGCAAACACTCAATTTTTATGAAGCTGTCTTATGTGTATTTTCCACCCTCTACTTCCCATTCCCGTCTTTCCAGCCTTCAGTTTTTACTCACAGAGCCTAAGACACTAAAACCAATGACACATGATCCCTGCCTTTGCAGAGTTTGTCCCTGTGTAACTAGACAATTACAATCTAATGCAATCTCAGGCTCCATTTTGTCAAATTCAGATCAGAAGTCAGTCTTAGCCAAGAATAAATTTGAGTTGCCCAGATCTCTTGTTAGAAAAAAAAAAAAAGAAAAAAATATATTCCTAATTGTTTCAAGTTTAACATGAGATAAGGGTCAATAAAATATTATACGCATGCAGAAAAGAGTTAACATAGCAGGCCTGAGACTGCTATCCTTAGAAAGGCCTGCTTGCAAGGTGGGCCTGGAAACTTGAATAGTAAACAATTCCCTACACTGACACTTTTAATATTCTGACTGCCTAGGACAGTTAGTTATTACCCCCCAGAATACAGATTTGTTGGTTGTCCTGCCTCCTCTGGAATGGAAATGCATGAGTGATCCTATAATGGATACCGCTGTGATGTAGTAGAATGAACATGGGATTTGGAGTCCCAAGACCTGGATTTAGAAAAGTCCATACTTTGCCACTTATCAGCTGTGTGACCTTGGGCAAGTCACCTAACTTTTAAAAGCCTGTTTATTACCTTACGAGAGGAATAATAATGCCTCTCACCCTCTGTCATAATGAGATTGAATGGGTAATGTGTGAAAGAAATTTATGGAAGTACTACAAATGTGAGATGTTATTCTTCCCCTTTAACTTTGTTGCAGAAGTCTGGAGAACAAGTAACAATGTGAGATTTAATAGCAGAAGCTAGCCCCACACAGGGCCAGTTTAGACGACAGGTGAATTTAGCTTTGCATGCTTCAAAGTTGACCAAACCAACTTTGTCCCTGTGTTACCACATCAAACTCAATTACAAATGTCAACCAAAATCCCTACCAACCTGACTGTGGTAATACTTTGATGGAAATGCAGTTCACATGAATTAACTATGTCACTTTGACATTTATGCCAAATCTCTTCATCTCCACCGCAACCATCACCTCTCATCTGACAAAAAGCTGGTTTTCCTACTTCCATTCTTAGTCTCCTACAATCTATTCTCTTCATTACAGGCCAAGTGATCGTTTAAAACTGTGGCTCAGAAATCCCTTCAAAGGCTTCTCATTTGCCTACAGGATCCAATCCCCAGTCCTGCCCAGTCTGCTCACTTCGCTGGCCTCAGTCTGTCACAAGCCCTCCCTCAGCAAGTCCAGCCACACTGGTGCACTAATGCATCCAGCTGTTCTTGCCTCAGAGCATTCAAAAATTGTTTCCTTTTCTGAACCATGCTTCCCACCACTTGGCCAATCATCTTGCAGTTTTCATGTATTTAAAATTTTTTTCCAGCTTTATTGAGATATCATTGACATATAGCATTGTTATTAGTCCAAGGTGTAACAACAATGATTTGATACTTGTATATATTGCAACATGATAACCATAATAAATTTACTTAATATCCATCACCTCACATAGTTATATATTTTTTCCTTGTGATGAGAACTTTTAAGATCTACTCTCTTAGCAACTTTCAAAAAGACAATACAGTATTGTTAACTGTAGCCACCATGCTGTACATTACATGCCCAGAACTTATCCTGTAACTGGAGTTTTTACCTTTTGACCACTTTCACCTAGGTTTCGTTTAAATGTTACCTCCTTAAGGATCCTTTCCCATCCTTAAGGCATTCCAGTCTAAATTAGGTCACCCTCTGATGCCCTCTGAGGGCACCCTATAGTTTCACAACACATCAAAACTATATATTTTTAGTTATTTCTGCCATGATTTGTTTGGTGTCTGTCTCCCCTATCGGACTGTAAATCCTGAGGCAGGAAGTATTTGTCTGGTTTACCGATTTGATTCCTAGTACCTGACATATGGTCAGTGTTACCTAAATTTCTATTGAACTTAGTGATATCCAACAAATATTTATTGAGCATCTACTATGTGATTGGCACAATCCTAGGTACTAGGAATTATAGCACAAATAAAAAAGAGTCTTCTATGGGGGGGGCAGGTTTAGTGTGTATAGACAACAAACAAGTAAATACACATCAGGTGATGATAAATTCTATGGAGAAAAGTAAAGCAGGGTGAAACAGAGAGGGAATGTGGGGGGCGAGGTACAGGGTGGCAATGAGCAGCAGTGATAATAAATGATCACTAGTGACGTTTAAGAACAGTATTTTCACTCACCTCCCAGATAGACCATTTTTTTCCAGTTCTCAGACTCCAGGATTTCGTCATGTGGGTAGTAGCTCTGGTCCATCATGAATAGTATCATGAGTGAGGCCATGCAAGAGAGAATGAATGTGTTGCCTTTGGTCAGGAGGGAGGTGGAGGCCAAAACACAGGAAGCATAGGGGCAGGGTAGGCCCTTGTATGTGAAGGGAATGCCTGCAGGGAAAGAAAAGATGGGGTTTGCTGCTTCCCACTGCTCTAAAGCACCCACCAGAGGAAGCCCTTCTCTCTCTGGGTCTTCCCTGCCCCATATTCCAAATCCCCTAATCCCAGGGCAGTGGCCAGCCATAAAGCACTTAGTTATTTAGAGATGATGTGTGGGTTTTGCATTGGATCCTCAAGGTAAAGCAGGCAGCTAGGACCAGGCCTATGCCTTGGCCCCTAGGAAGCCTCTGTAGAAGGGTCCTTTGAGATCTTTCTGTCTGCATCTGCAATCCCTTGCGTTGTGACCTTAGGCAAGGTAATTACCCTCACCAGAGTTCAGTTTCTCCATCTGTTATGGGAAACTGGAGTATGACCTCTAGTTCTAGAGTCTGTGAATTCATGTGCTCCATCCAAAGGTCACACTACAAGAAAAAGGCACAGCTGGTTCAAGAACCAAGGGTTCCCGCCCCCTAGAACAGGTCTCTGCCAATGCAGCCTGCAGTCTCCAGTGGGCCTAGAGCAGGGGAGAAGGAAGGAAGGGGGCCTCCATAAAAGGAAGGAAAGGAGTCAATTACTGCACCTCACGCTTCCAGCATCCAACAGCTCCTCCCCTCCATGGTTCCCTACCCTCAGCCATAAGGCTGGCTTCCACTCACCAGTTGAATAAAAACAGAGGTGGACTGAAATAGCCAACACATAGATGATGGCCAGAAACCCGTTCAGAGGCCCATCCATGCCTAGAAGCAGGGCTGAGGCCAGGCCAAAGGTGGTGAAGACAGCAAGGTCATTCAGCTTGGCTCCTGCTCCAGAAGGCCAAGGTTAGAAGAACTTACACTCATATGTCTTATACCTTAGTCCCCTCTAGTGGGGGAGCTGGAGTGGGGAAAAGCAGGATCCTGTTTGTCAGGTCCCTGAGGGGCCAGAGGGCAACAGCTGCTCCCCAGGGATCTCCTTCTGGCTCTGCCTCAAACTGACCACATGGCTTTAGACAAGTCTTTCCCTGTCTAGGTCTTAGTTTTCCCATCCTTTAACATGCAAGGGTTGGACCACAATTGGGAACAAATTGATAAGCTGTGGAACCTGTTTTTTCAAGCAAAATCTTGCATAGAAATATCTTGTCATATTTTAAACCAGCAGATCTGCTTGGGGTAATTTTTCATTTCCCCACTCCCCCATGACCACAACCCACCACTCCCACTCCCAGATCCACCCTGAAGAGGGAGACGGGACAGATAAGCCCACTGAAGGCCGGGACAAAGACAGCCAGCGATCAATAAGCGAACCAGCAGAGGAGCTAGATCTAGACTGTGGGGCTCACAAACTCCTGTTCAAGGGCTGCTTCTGCTACACTCAGAGGGATGTGAACAGGAGTGGCGACTGAAGGAAGCCTGCTGTATTTCAGGGGATGGAGGAGCTGACCCGAATGGGTGCTCCTGGGGTCAGGGATTATGAGTCTGAGGCCTGGACTCACCCGATGTGGAGCAGATGTTGAGGTGTCTGGTCATTGCCCCGATAGCCATGTCTAATAGAAAGCTGACCAAAAGCATCCAGGAGGCACATGGGGACTTCCTAAAAAGCAGGCCAGCAGGCCCCAAAGGGCGGCTCTTTCATAGTCTCCACTGGGCTCCACCCCCCTCCCCCAATACGCTTCCTACGCTAGCACACATACACACACCCGTACGTGTTCCCCACACTCACATCCTTTCTGATATGTGCTGCTTTACACACACACACACACACACACCCTCACACATATCTACATCCCTTCCATACTCTCATTCTCAACCCACAGTCTTAAAGGGGTGCCCTCAACCCCCTCGGTAATCACTAAGGTCCCTTTCAATTCTAAATTCCAGGCACATTCAGTGGCAAGGGGGGTCCTAGGCCTTAGTCCAACCTCTACGACCATCTCAGATAAACCACTCCTCCTTCCTATAGGTCTCTGTTCCTCCATCTATAAAATGAGGGGTTTGTACCAAATGATTTATTTAATAGGTATAGGCCTATTTAGATTATCTGTTTCTCCTAGTGTGAGTTTTGGTAGCTTGTATCTTCTAAGGAGTTGGTCTGTTTCATCTAGGCTATCAAGTTTGTGGGCATAGAGCTGTTCACAATATTCCTTTACTATGCTTTTAATGTCCATGTAATGATTCCTCCACTTTCATTTCCGACACTGGTAATTTGTGTCTTGTCTTTTTTTTGGTTAGCCTGGCTAGAGGTTTATCCATTTTATTGATCTTTTCAAAGAACCAGGTTTTGGTTTCATTGATTTTTTTAAAATTGATTTCTTGTTTTCAATTTCATTGACTTCTGCTCTAATTTTTATTATTTCTTTCCTTCTGCTTACCGCAGATTTAATTTGCTCTTCTTTTTCTAGCTTCCTAAGGTGGAAGCTTACATAATTGATTTTAGATCTTCCTTCTTTTCCATTTTTTCTAAGACTTTATTTTTTTAGGGAAGTTTTCGGTTTACAACAAAATTGAGAGGAATACAGAGATTCCCATATACCCCTTAGCCCCACATATGCATAGCCTCTCCCATTATCAACATCACTCACCAGAATGGTGCATTCTGGCCTTGGTACATACCAAGGATGAACCTACACTGACACACTGTAGTCACTCAAAGTCCATAGTTTACCTTAGGGCTCACTCTTGGTTTTATACGTTCTATGGTTTTGGACAAAAGTATAATGATATATATCCATCATTATAATATCATATAGAGCATTTTCACTGTCCTAACAATCCTCTGTGCTCTACCTATTTATGTCCTCCTCAACCCCTCTGGAAACTACTGATCTTTTTATTGTCTCCATATTTTTGGACACATATTTTCTCCATATTTTCTTTTCCAGAATGTCATATAGTTGGAGTCATAGAATATGTAGCCTTTTTGGATTGGCTTCTTTCACATAATAATATGCATTTAATGTTCCTCCATGTCTTCTTAGGGCTTGATAGCTCATTTCTTTTTAACACTGAATGATATTCCATTGTCTGGATGTACCACAATTTATTTATCCATTCATCTACTGAAGGACATCTTTGTTGCTTCCAAGATTTGGCTACTATGAATAAAACATCATAAACATCCAAGTACAGGTTTTGAACGTAGTTTTCAATTCATTTGGATAAATACCAAGGAGTGTGATTGCTGGATTATATGGTAAGAGTATGTTTAGTTTTGTAGGAAACCACCAAACTGTCTTCCAAAGTGGCTGTACCATTGTGCATTCCCACCAGCAATGAATGAGAGTTCTTGTTGCTCCACGTCCTCAGCAGCATTTGTTGCTATCAGTGTTCTGGATTCTGGTCCTTCTAATAGGTGTATAGTGGTATCTCATTGTCATTTAATTTGCATTTCCCTGATGATATATGATGTGGAGTATCTCTTCATATGTTTAAATGCCATCTGGATATCTTCTTTTGTGAGGTGTCTGTCAAGGTCTTTGGCCCTTTTTTAATTGGGTTGTTTTCTTATTGATGAGTGTTAAGCTTTGTATATTTTGGACTGTAGTTCTTTATCGGATGTACTTTTGCAAATATTTTCTCCCAGTCTGTGGCTTGTCTTCTAGTTCTCTTGACATGGTCTTTTACAGAGCAGATTTCTTTTCTAATATATGCATTCAATGATATGAATTTCCCTTTAAGTACTGCATTCACTGCATCTCACAAATTATGATAAGTTGTATTTTCACTTTCTTTTAGTTCAAAATATTTTTTTTAAATTTCTCTTGAGACTCCTTTTTTTTAATCTATGTATTATTTAGAAGTTGTTTAACCTTCATGTATTTTGGAATTTTCTAGTTATCTTTCTGTTATTAATTTCTAGTTTAACTCCATATGGCCTGAGAGCATACTTCGTATCATTTCTATTTTTTTTAATTTGTTAAGGTATGTCTTACAGACCAGAATGTGGTCTATCTTGGTGAGCTTGAGAAGAATGTGTATTCTGCTATCGTTGGATGAAGTATTCTATAAATATCAGTTGCATCCAGTGGATTGACGGTGCTGTTCAATTCAACTATATCCTTACTGATTTTCTGCCTGCTGGATCTATCAATTACTGATAAAGGGGTATAGAAATATCCAGCTATGATAATAGAGTCATCAGTTTCTGCTTGTAGTTATATCAGTTTTTGTCTCATGTATTTTGATGCTCTGAATGATGTCTTTCAGACCCTACATTCAAGGATTCTATGTTTCTTTCCAGCATATGCTCCCAGACTCCCCTGAAATCAGTTACCACAATCTCAGACCAAACTGCCCTAGGAGGCCATACGCAAGTCGACACCCTGACTGCAATGCTTGGGTGGCCCAGCAGAAGCAAACAGAGAGCCTGACCCCAGACTTCAGCTGTCCCCAAACAACCTTAGTATTTCCTTTGTTTAGACCCATACCTATGTGTCTGAAGGGAATTGGGCCCACCATCATGGCATAAAAACTACACTCCCAGAAGATTAGGTTGAACTAAGAAGACAGCGATTTTCTGCTGCAGGTATACCCCCACTTTATGAGACCCCAAAAACCCAGACTTAGAGAATCATACAATTTTCAAACTGGAAGGGAACTTAAACATCATCAGGTAAAATCCTCTTATTTTATGGTTGAGAAACAGATCCAGAGAAGTCACTTGCTCATGGTTATAAAGAATCAAACAGATTAGGAGGATATTATTCGCATTATAAAGGACTTATCTTTAAAGAGCTGATTTCCCAAAGCCATTGAAATATGATTCAATTTACAGAAACATAATTTGCCTACAACTTTTTTGGGGGCCCATATACATGTCTCAGAGTTTCCAGAACAGTGCTAATTTCAAATATTCTGCCAGATCATATGCTCTAATTTAAGAATCAAAAAAATATAATGGTAGCCTGCCTACCCAAGGATTGTGCAAAGGCTACCAGAACAGAAATCTCAAAATCTCTTGATTTTCTCATAGAAACCATTCTAGGTTGCCATAGCTGGAAGGAACTATAGAGATCATAGTGTGAGCTGCTTGTTTTAAAGATGGAGAAACTGAGGCTCAGGATATGACCTAGCTAAGGTCGCATATCAGGCTGGTGGTAGAACTGAGGCTAGGATCTTGACCCCTTGACTCCCAACCTACTGCACTTTCTCCTGCCCCCCGTTGATCTGTACGCCTCGGAGCCTGGCTCTCTAGACTCCCCACTCCTTCCCTCATGCCATTGGCTCCAGCTTTTGGCTAAGAGCTTGCTGGGCCCCAGACCTACTTGCAGAAGCTGCAGAAGATGGAGAAGAGCCCCAGGATCATGTTGGCCAGGGACAAGGCACTGGCAACATCCTTCCAGGAAAATTCATTCATCTGGGCGTGGCTCTGCTCTTTGGTCAGGAAGAAACTGGTGTGCTGACCTGGGGCCCAGGGGAGAGGGACAAGGAGTTGTCAAGGTCAAAGAGTCCCAAAAGAGGCTCCCAGGGACCCAGTAGCTCCTGTTCCCCTAGACCTCATCCCAGAGCTGTGCTCTCCCAACATGGTTTCACTGGCTGGAATCAGGGAGACTGCAGGTAGATGGAGGAGACCCAGGAGGTAAGACAAAGGTGCCGAAGATGAGCGCCTGGGAAAGTTCAATAGCAAAGTGAGTGAACCAGCATGACCATAGCTTCCACCCCTCTCTGACTACACCCCTTGCCCTACAGCACAGACCTCCCTGTAGCCCATACGCTGACCCTCCTGGCACTCCCATGGCCCAGGGTCCAAGGGGTATGCGCCCTTCCCCCATCTGAGAGATGAGCCCTTGTCATAGAGACTTTTATCATAAATGAGCCCTCCTTTTTTTTTCTTTTTTTTTTTTTTATTATAAAGCTACTTTTAATACTTTGGAGTGAGCCCCACAGGAACAAAAACACTGGGAAGGGGTAACCCCCTCACCCCCAGGAGTGGCCAAGGGGGAGAGAGGCTACCTGACGGGAAGGAAGCACAAAGGGCCCGCTGCAGACTCAGGCTCCTTTGTCCCGGAGGCCACGCTCACTCCCTCGGAAGGACAGGGCTGTGGCTGAGGTGCCCCAAGCGTCGACAGGGGAAGAGATGAGCAACATCTGCATATGCAGATGCATATGGACAGCACTAAATAGTTCACATGGCACTTTCACCACGTTCTCTCTTCTGATCCTGACAACCTTAGGAGATGGTGCTATAATTCTCCCCGTTTCATGAATGAGGGAACTGAGGTCCTGAGAAACGGAGGTATTTGCTCAGAGTCACACATTAGGTGAGTAGAATCAATCCCTCCTGTTTGATTCTAAATCTGGTGCTTCTTACGGGGGCATAATCTCAGCAGGAGGAGGTCTGTGGGGTAGCGGGCACTGAGGGAGCCCAGATGGCCAGTCTGGCTGGGCAGCTACGGCCTCCCTGCCCGGGCCTCCTCCCTCCCCTCAGCCTGTCTCAGCAGCAGGGAATCAGCTGGCCCTGGCCATTTTCACAGTCCCTCTGCGTCCGTTTTCGCTCTAAGACCAAACATGTGCACTCCTTACACGTAAACTGTCTGTGAAACTTTCTTTTGGAGAAAGAGCCCCAGCGCTCTCTGAAACAGGGAGGCCCCACTGGTTGTAAACACACTACCCACAAATAGCAATCTTGCACGTGAGTAAAATGTACAAGTTCCAAGGTGTTTTCTCATTTAATCCCCACTCATTTTCGAGGTGAGGAAGCTGAGACTCTGCCTCCATACAGCCCCTCTGTACAGCCCCAGGCCCTTCTGGTCTGGGCAAGAGCTAAGACAAATCATGGTCCTTTCCCATAAATACTGCCACCAGTATGTCAGAGGTTGAGAGGGGGCCGGACTTGGAATTTGGGGCTGGGAGTTTATCAGGCAGCACGGTGGAGCTAACTGCTCCCATAGGCCAGCTTCATTCACCAAAGGGTATCAGTAGCTACAATGCCAAAGCCACTGGGACTCCTGAGACCTTGTCATGCCAGGTCCCCTCAAAACCTAAGACAGGAAGCAATGCTAGTCCGAGAAATCTGGGATGGGAGGGGGGCAAAGGATTGGATGCCTGCTCCCTCCCTATCAACCCTTCCCTCTTGGTCTGTCTTGAGTCTCAGGGCTGACCCGAGCAAGACCAAGCACTTCTGTTCCAGCCTAGTCTGCACCTGGAAGAGCAGCATCCCAGCGTCTCAGAGGCAGTCAGCAGATACCTGGGGTATGTCCACCAAGTACGAGACACACCTCATCTATACTACTACATGGTTTGGTTTTTTTTAATTAATGTGCAATTAATTGTCTACTATAGTATCTCTTTCATTCACAAAGCACTTTCACCACTATGGTTTCCAATGGCCCTGTGAGGTCTGCCAGGTAAGGCAAAGAAGACTCAGAGAGGGGAAGAACCTTGTTCAAGGTCACACTGGAAGTGGCAGAACAAGACTTCCAACTTCACCGTAAGTGTTCTTTCCTGTGTACTCTGCTGTCTACCAACCAACAGGACTGATCGTAGTATTCGTTGTAAGCTCAGACTGAGCAAGGTGCTGGGGAAAGCCCTTGGTCCCTGCCTGGACCATGGAATTTACAGTCTGTTCAGGAAAACAAGACTCATGCATGCCTGTGGAGACTTATAGACAGTTCATGGTGGTAACTCATCTTAACAATGGGGAAACTGAGGTTTCAGAACAGTGAAGCAACTTGTTCCAGCAAATTGTGGAGCCGGGATTGGAACTGGGCCTCCTCTTTCCCGATTAAAAGCCATTTGCAGCACAGGCCCCAGGTATGGAAGGATGTGGAGCTGAGAGTAAGAGCTGTTGAAATTTAGAGAAAAAAGGAAAAATCCATTTATTCAGCAAACATTTGGTCTTGGGACAGAGAAGATTAAGACCTGGTCTCGTCTCTCAAAAAGCTCAGTCTGGCAGAGGCATTCAACCCTGCACAGAAGAGAAGAGGTGACAAGGCTGCTGAGGGAGCACAGAAGAGGGGCCCCGCCCGTCAGGGGGCTCAGAGGAGGCGTCTCAGAGGAGGGGGTCGGAGCTGAGGCCTTGCCCAGCAGGGGCCTGCAAGACTGGCTCACGTCACTCCCCGGCTCCTCGGAAGCCATCAGTGGCTCCCCAACACCCTCAGGATGGAGTCCAGCTCCTTCATGTGCTATGCAAGCCCTTCGTGATGAAGCCCTGCTCGACTCTCAGCCTCCTCTCTCCATTGCCCCTTGACCCCTTCTCTGCCCCCCTCTGGTCTTGGGTTGGGTGGTGGGCCTCTTTGGGAAGCCTGACACCCCCTCAAGTCTTGAGCTGCTCCTCCTCTGCACTGTCACATCTCCTTGTGCTCGCCGTGTGACACTTGGCACTCTGTATTGGCACCGCCTACGTGGTCTTCCTTCTCTACTACAGGGGAAGGAACTTGAGTGCCGACCGAGGTCCCCTGTGCCCGGCATGAGGCCTGACAATAGAAGTTGTTCAATGATATTGTTACATTAATAGAGCACTCTGGTGCTTGCCCGAGATCCTCTCCCTGCACGGAATCACTCAAAGCCTGTCTCGTTTGTCCTGTGAGAAGCCTTCTCAAGTGAACAATCCAGCCCCTCAGCACACCCAGCTTCTACCCAACGTTTATGATCTTGATTTGCCCATGCCTGCTGTGCGCCAGGCCTGTGTGTTCTGGGCACCCTCAGGAGGCTGGGAGTCTGGTAGGGGAGGCAGATGTGTGTAGGGACGGTGACGGCAGTGTGGCAACTCTTGTTGGGCAAGGGGTTGTCCGGTTGCTGAGGGTGTCCAGGGAAGACTAAGTCTGGGGTGGGCGCAGGGGAGGGCTTGGCCAATGTGATATTTACGGAGGGTCTCTGGGCATAAACAAAGGGGGGTGCTTCCTGGCAAAGGAAATTGCAAGGGCGGAAGCCCAGTGGGGAGGCTGGGTCCCAGGGAGACAGGGCTGCCGGGAGGCAAAGCCGGCAGGGAGGCCACGGTTGTGATAGCTGCTGTGACCTTGCCTTGCCGCTGTGGACGGGCAGTGATGTTTATTGGGTAAGGGGGTGTCTTGATCAGATGTGGGTTGGGGATGGAGGGTGGTCTCGAGGGGGGAGGCTGAAGAAAAGGAAACCAGCCATGAGACTGGTGAGTGAGGAGTGCGAAGTGAGCGAGCAGAAATGTCCGACGCTGGGGCTGCTAGCGGAAGAAGAGGGGAGAGTTGCGTGGGACTCGGCGATTCCTCAGGAGGGGCAAGGCGTGGCGAAGTCGGTGCCTTGCCTGGAAACCCGCGCGGCGTTGGAGCGAGCAGGCCCCGGGCGGCGCTCCCCCGCGGGCGGTGGGCGGTGAGCCACGCGCACAGCCCCTCGGGTTAGAAACGCCCCGCCCCCCACTGGCCGCCCCCACTCCATCCCGCCACCCTAGAGGCCAACAGCCCAACAGGGAGCCGGCCTCCTGCCGACGCCCGTCTGTCCGAGCTGGAGACACCGGCGCTCCCCTCCTCACCCCTCCCCTGCCCGCTGTACCGCGTCGGTTCTGGACGACAGCGACGGCGACGACGCCCAGGCGAAAAGGTGGAAGAGACGGAGCCGGGGCTGGGCGCCCGCGCTTCGGGACAGCTCCTTCCCCCCAGGGCCGTGGTCGCCGACAGCACCCTGGGGGAGGCGCGTGCGACGCTGCGGCTACTTACCTGGGGACCAGACATTCTTAGATGGGGTGGGCGCCCGCACTCCTTCTCCGCTTCCTGGGCGGTGGAGAGGGGCCAGCCCAGGAGAGGGGGAGCCGCGCCGTCCCAAGCCTCTCACCCCCCCCCCCGGCTGTTAGCTCACAATCCCCGAGAGGCAGGGGTGGGGCCACGCGGCTTTAGTTGGCAGAAAGAGGGTCCTCAGTTTGCTGGGGAGCCCTAGGTCTTGCAGCGGCGCGGCAGGGGGAATGGAGGGATCTGAGAGGAGGGGACTAGTCTAACATGGGGAGCGTGGACAGGCTTGGCAGGCGAAGAGACCAGAGTGCCCGGCGTGTGGGAGGTGGGCTGGAAGGGAGTTGCGGGGAGATAAGGCTGTAAAGGGATGCTGGGGTCCAGACTGTGAAGGGCCCCTAGACTGTAAGCCCCCTCCGTGTGGGCAGGGCTTTTGCTGTGCTTGGTGCACTGCTGTTATCTTTATGCCCATAAGAACGCTTAGGCATAAAGTACATCCCCCCAGCCCCCATACTTGTTGGATCAATGACAAGCTAAGTAGTTGACACTCAGTCCTGAAAATAGGAAATTTTAAGTAGGGAAGTGACATGGTCAGGTTGGTTTAGAAAGATTATCCTGGCAGCCAGCGTGTAGGAAGGCTGTGTAACACTGCATGAGCTGAGGGGGGCTGGAGCAAAGACATACTGCTGGACAGCAGCAGAAAGGAATGAGAAGTAGTCGGACCAGGAGCCACTGTGAGATGGAATGTCAAGAGTGTGGGAGAGGAGTGAGAGGGAGGAGGTAAGAGCCTCTCTGAGGTGTTTAGGTTCCGCAACTGGATGAATATGTACCACAGAGAGAAACGTGTCAGTACTGGGGGATCCCAAGCACCAGTTCTAATACCTGCCCCACTTTCTCTAACCTACCCAGTTGCTAAGTTCCAGCAGCAATAGCTTCCAGGGCCCCACAGAATATGCGAACAGAAGGGGTGGAGCTAGGAGGTCAAGTGACTCTTCGTCTCACCTTGCAGCCTGGAGGGGGAAGAGAAGTATAGGACCTAGCCTGTCCTGAGTGGCTACTGGCCACCGGGCACTGTGCCCAACGCTTTACAGACGTTATAGTCATCTTACTGGATTTTCTCAAATGCCCCTGATGTTAGTATTAGCATTCCCATTCTCCAGAAGAGGAAACGGGCATTACTCGATTTTACTGAAGGTTACACCGTTATTAATTAGTGGATCTGAGACCTGAACACAGTTTGACACTGAAGTCACACCTAAGGTGTTTGAGAAACTAAAAGGGAGAATCAGGATGGAGGCAACTTCAGCTGTGCTGGGAGTCCAAGCCCAAGAGTCAGGTCAGCTCCTTTCTATCATTTTTATTTCTCTTCATTTGTCCAGGCTACATGGACCATTAAAGTGGCAAAATAAAAACGGTCACATAATGATTATAATACCGGCTTTAACTTTTAGCCAGATTTACATTCCAGCTCTAACACTTGGCAGATGTGTAAATTTGAACAAGTTACCTTGGTTTCTGCAACCAAATGTGTAAAATGGGATTGCCGTGAGAATTAAATGAGCTTACATGAAATGCTCAGCACAGCGCAGAAGCTCAGTCATCATCATCATCATCATCATCATCATCATCATCAGTCTAAGGACATGATCATGGCTTCCCCAAGGCTTCCTTCAGAAGAGGGAGATGAAGCAGGGAGAGCTAAGAAACACCCCCCTCCCCAACCACCAGAAGTTTCTAGCTTCCTCCCATTCTGGATCTCACAGAAGTAGAGAACAAGAACAGTAGGGTGACTGTCTACACTTGTACTAACATGATAGCCACTAGCCACGTGTGGCTCTTGAGTTCATGAAACGTGGCTAGTCTGAATTGAGGCAGCTGTACATTTACCAGAGTTTGAATACTGAGTTTTAAAAAAAAAAAGTAAAATAACTAATTTTCAGTATTATTTGTTAAAATGTTAATATTCTTATATACTGGGTTAGAGTAAATTATTAACGTTAATTTCACCTGTTTTTCCTTATTTTTTAAGGTAGCTGCTAAAAAATTTTAAATCACACATGTGGCTCACATTCTACTTCTCTTAGCTGCATTGACTTAGACGCCCTGCAGGATATAAGTACAGAGCTGCAGATGTCCATCCATCCATCATTAGAGTATTTATGTGCCAGGCACTATTTTAGGTGCTAGGGATATAGCAATAAACAAGACAGACACTGTTTCTGCCCTCAGAGAACTTACACTCAAGTATGGGGCAAAGGCAACAAATAATGTCTAGTCACAACAAGTGTCATGGAAATCAAAACAGGGTCAGAAGTATTTTGATGTGAGAGGAGTTGGTACTTCTGATAGGGTAATGAGTGAAGTGATATTTGAGCAGGGACCTAAATGTTGAGAAGACACAAACCATGAAAAGACCTTGGGGGAAATGTTCCAGGCAGATGGAGCTACAAATGTAAAGACGCTGGAGCAGGAACAGGCTTGATGTGCTGATGAGCTGAGCACAGTCAGTGGGAACACGGTGAGTACTGAGAATGGTACATCACATAGAACCTTGGCAAGTCTGGACTTTATTCTAAGTGTAATGAGAAACTTGGGGGTCATTTTTTACAGAGGTATTATAACCTCACATTTTTAAAAGGATGACTACAGTCTCTGTGGAAACAGAATGAAGGAGGGTGAGAATGGAGGCAGGGAGGCAAGTTAGGAGGCTACTGCATTCATCCAGGCTAGAGATGTTGGTGGTCTGGACTAAGGGAGGAGGGGTGGAGGTGGTGAGCAGCAGTCAGATGTGGGATGTATTTTGAAGACAGAGCTGAGAAGACTTGCTGATTGGTGTGGGAAGAACAAACAGAATCAGGATGACTTGGGTTTCTGGCCTTAACAGCAGTGTGACACAGGTGCTGATGGAAACAGAGGGACTGGTAACAAAACAGGTTTGGGGTATAACTCAAGACTTCCATTTTGGACATGTTAGGTTTGTAATGACATCAAGTGAAGCTGTTGGATAAATGAAGTCTGCATAAAACTCAGGGAGGGATCAGGACTGGAGACACACATGTGAGTCAAGAGCATACGGGTGGCATTTAAAGCCATGGGAAATGATTAGATTACCTAGTAGAGAAAGAAAAGAGGGCCAAAGACTTGGCCCCAGAGCAGTCCAAACTATAAGTGTCAGGAGACAGAAAAGATGCAGTCAGTGAAGCAGAAGATGGTAATATTCCAAATCAAAATGAAGAACAAAGCTTTCGAGTAGGAAGTAGTCCGCTGAATCAAATGCTGCTTGGACCACAGAAGTCTAATTACTCCAGGCACTTGGTAGCTCCTTCCTCCCAAGCTCTGGCTCCTTTAGGGAATGAACCTTCTCTTGTATGTGGGGGGTTTGTTTGCACATGGGCTTTAGTGCCAGAGATGTGGGCTCAATTGTTTTTAAGTTGTGTGACCTTAGGTAAGTTACTTATCTTCTCTGGACCTTGATATACACCGTCTGCATGCTCATCACTAAACACTCAAGTGAACTACTCCTATAGTATCCCATATGCACATGTTACTCTGTCACTTTTGTATTTTAACTTCTTCACACCTCTATGTAGAGATATTCTAGGACTGTCCTAATCGGCCAAAACAGGTTATGGTTATAGCTATGGTCAGACTTTAATCAAATAGGAATGTCTGAGCCTGACCTCTGCCACTTTTTATCTGTGTAACCATGGGCCAGTTGCTTAATCTCTGAGACGTCCCAGCTCTGTAAAATAGGAATACTGTATAATACCTCATAGATGGTGGATTATATAAAGATTAAATCAAACAGTGGCTATGCTTGGCAGAATAAAAGCTCACTAAACAGTATTTATCATCTTTGTGTCTACACCACCAATACTCTCAATACTTGTGGACTGACTGATATGAGAAGGTAAGGACACAAGCCTTCTTTCCCTCCTTCTGGAATGCTAATGTGGAGAAAAGGAGGTAGTGTCAGCTGTTACACCCAGTGAACCAGGCAGGGCCAGCATGGTGGATTATTGAGGCAAATACAGATTGCTAATTATTTTGGAAAATAGCAGGGATGTCTTCCTCTTCCACATTTTGTTGAGTGGATTCCCACCATCCACACTCTCAAGCCAGAAATTCAAGCATTATCTAAGATTCTTTCCTTCCACTCATTCTGCCACATCGTATTAGTTAACAAGATGGTGATCTATTGTACTTTCAAAATGCCATACTTCATCAAGCCTAAGATGCCATCCACTGTTAAGACAAACCATTATTAAACGATGACATACTACTGACATCTAGAAGCATCTAGGTCTGAGAGATTAAAACGTGGGGGAAGAAAAGTACGTTTACAGTTGATGAAATACAACACCTCTCAGTCCATCACCATCTTTGTTCAGACCTCCAACATCTCTTGCCTGGACTGGGTTGGAGGCTCCCAGTGGTTTCTCCCCAACTCATCCTCCACTGCCAAGATGAGCTTTCTAAAAAGGCCAATTTTACCAACTCCCTACCCCTAACCCTTCAATTAGCTCTCCTCTCATACCCGCCTGGCCAATATTCTTCACTTTCAGCTGCAATTCCCCAAATGTCATATTGCTTCTTGTCAGTGCCCCTCACGTGCTATTTTTTGTCTAGAATTGCTTTTCATCCTATTCCTCATCTACCTATCTCCTAGCTGTTAGAAGTAAGAGTGTTCTGGCTGGGACCTATCTCACTCCACCCTTCCTGACTGGCAGGATTACTCTGGTTGATATGGCTTGTTAAGTGGATATCCCTCTGTTCATTCACAAATAAACTCCATCCAAAAATAAACCCTACCCTAACCCCCAAAGACAACCTTCCTACAGAGACGACAGTTGGAGCCTCCAAACAAGCTCTAACTCTTGTTTCTTTTTCAACACCCAAGCAGGTGTCAGCTCTTCCAAAAAGTCTTCTCAAATTCTCCAGGCTGGGTTAAGCAGCCCTCCCCGCTGCTCCATGATATTCCATGTGCACCTCTATCACAGTCCTTCTTATACCATGTTGTAATGGCTGACTTGCTTTCTCCCCCACTAGACCGTGAGCTTCCTGGAAATAGGGACCTGTCTTACTCACCTGTGTCATTCTCCAGAATCTGGAACCTGGAAGGCACTTAATACTCAGTAATTAAGTATTACTCACTTATGGATGGATAGATGGATGGATGAATGAAAAATGGTTACTGTTTATAATCACTGGGTCCTAGTACCCCTAGGAGATGCTATCTCCAAAATCACTTCACAGTGCCACTTTCTCTAAGCTTGGTAACTGGCTTCATCAGGAAAGCACAATGGCACTACCTGGTGGTTAGTCTAGGGAGCACACCTTATTGAACAAAAGAAAGTTTGCTCTTGAATCACTGTTCTTTTCTGCTCCAGTGGTTAGGAAATGTCAAGGGTGAGGTGGATCTGTAGCAGTATTCACAAAAATTAAAAATGCAATATCCTTTGTAACAAAGTAAAAAAATTTTTTAAAGTGAGGTCGGTTTGCATTTTCAAGACAACCAGGAAATTGCAATGACACCACCTGGTGGTCAGTGCCAGGAGCACACCTTATTGAACGGAAGAAAGTTTGCTCCTGAATCACACTGCTCTCTGTTCCAGTGGTTAGGATAGATGTCAAGGGTGAGGTGGATTTGCATTTTCAAAAGATCAAGCTCGGGATTTCCCTGGCGGTCCAGTGGTTAAAACTTTGCCTTCCAATGCAGCGGGTGTGGGTTTGATCCCTGGTTGGGGAACTAAAATCCCACATGCCTTGTGGCCAAAAAACCAAAACATAAAAACAGAAGCAATATTGTAACAAATTCAATAAAGACTTTAAAAAAATGGTCCACATTTAAAAAAAAAAAAAAAAAAAAGATCAAGCTGATGACTGAATACAGAATGGACTGGAGAAGGGACCAGAGGAGGAAGCAGGGACACTAGGGGGAGGTTATTTTGTCAGAGCTGAGAGTCGCATCCAGATCTGTGACTTCAAAGCCACCAAGCCTAACCACTTTGTAATACTGCCTCTTCTACCCACCGCCTTCCTTCTCCCTCTCAACTGAGCACTGCGGCATACAGATTCTAAGATTCAAGGATTTCCACCTTCTGGTATTCATACCCTTAGGTAATTACCTCCCTTGAGTGTGGGCTGGCCTAGTGACTTATTTCTAATTAACAGAGCACAGCCAAGGTATGAGATGTCACTGCCATAACTTCCATCCTGCTAGCAGACTCTCATCCTTGTTGGCTTTGATGAAGACAGTTGCCATGTTGGTAAGACTCATGTAGCAAAGAACTAAGGGCAGCCTCTGGCTAACAGTTCATTAGTAAACAGAGCTCCACAGTCCTACAAACCCTTGAGGAACTGAAATTCTGCCAAAAATTTAAGTGAGCTTGGAACAGATCCTTCTTCAGCTGAGCCTTCAGATGAGGACACAGGCCTGGCCAGTAATTCAACTGCAGCCTTGTGAGAAAAGAAACCCTGAAGCAGAGGACCCAGTTCAGTGTGCCTGAACTCCTGATCCATAGAAACTCTGAAATAATAAATGTGTGTTGTTTAAAGCCACTAAGTTTGTGGTAACTAATGCAGTAATGGATAACAAAGCACGTACTCAAAATGTCATTATCACGCAAGTCAAAACCTTCTGAAAATCTGGGAAACTTTCTGTAGTAAGAATCAACTACTATGCCACTAGTGTGTGTGTGTGTCCCATATCCTGCAGCCTCCCAGCCAGAGGCTTTCGCGGCTGCCTCCACAGAGCATCCTCCTGTGAACTGAGTGACCACGTATCATCTGTGCGACCTTGACAGAATCTAGTCCCAACCTCTGCTAGGCCTTTGTGGACCATTTACAGCTCACAAGGAGCGAAGCTTATAAGGAAAGGCCATTAACACCAGGATGAGATTGTGGCATTACCAAGCAGATCAACACAAAGGACATTCATCCCCAGAAAGGAACTTGGACAATTTGATTTCAAGTACAGATCTCTCACTCCTTTTACAGCATGTTGTAATAGATTATATGGCACTGAAGGAAGTACAGCAATGCTGGATATGCTATCAATTTAGCTAATTCCACTGAACAAACAGGAAGTGAGGTAGAGTCCCACAAGAGCTCAGTCAGAATCAGCATAGAGTAACTCAGCCAAAAGCTTCTGTTAAGTTCCTGAATAATTCAGGTCAAAATGAATTTTAATCTGAGTTAACTCATAATCAACAGGTTGGCTGTTTTTCTTGTTTCTTACCCACTGTCCTATTCTCTTTTCCACAATATTCTAAAGTTGCCACTTAATGGATTCTTCCTGCTGCAGATGGCGGAACTCTGGATCTCCTGCTCAGTGGGGCTAGAGAGTGGATTCATAACATTGTTAGTGGCAGCCTGCAAAATCTCTTCCAAGTCTAAAATTCTATGAGTTTAGAGGCTGACTGTTCCAAAACCTGGCCATTGCTGCTGCCTCAAATTCTCCAGTCATCCTAGCTCAGCAGAAAGAGCAGAATGGGACAAGCCAAACCTTATCAATCGTGCAGAAATACCAGAACCACACACTCGCTCGCTAGCCAAGCCAAGCTGTTCATCATCCGCCAGTACCCAACATTCTGCTTCCCAGACGAATCTGAAGCTGGAGTTGCACCACCTGTTAAACAGCCACAACCCCAATCTCAAACACTTCTAGTTACTAAGAGACTAACAACAGACCTCTCTGGAAAATGACTTGCCAATCTTTTCGAGGGAAGAAGAAACCGTTCTTTCTCTAATGCTCTGATTTATGGGAGAACAGATGGAGATAAAGGAGAAGGAAAGTACACTGGCCAGTACTCTGAAACTGACTAGTTGAGTATCTGTGACCTGGAGAGGATCCCAAAAGAGACTGATGTGATTCTTTACCATCCCAACTAAAAGTAATAACGACAGCGTTTACATTCACACAGGACCACCTTCAAAGAAGTTCATGATTTACCTACATGCCCTCGACTCTCGTGCCACCTCCCATCAGGGCAGAGATTGGGGCAACAAGGAGTGACAGGTCCTAGCCATGACAGCCTTTGTCAGAGTCCACTCTCAGTGGAAGTGAAGCCCTGGAAGCTGGGTTCAGTGCTTGAAGGCAGAGCCACTGGCTGGCTTAGCAACTTGTTCACGATGCTGATTTTAGCATCCTGCTTCTCAGCGTCCTCATACGGAGTCCAGGACAAGTCATGCTGTAGCTTGTAGGCACCAAGGAAGTCATGTGGACAACCTGTCCCCCATTCCTAGAGAAGGCAAACGAGTCAGTTCTGATCAGGGCAGGAGATAAAGAAACTGAGCTCACGTCCTAATTCTACCACAATTTTCTTTTTTAGCTTTTCACTCCAGACCAGTCAGAATCATCTTGGAAACCATTACATTACACATCAGATACCTCCCTAAACAGAGATAATGACTGTGAAATAATTTAAGCACATGCGTATTTTTCAGAGTCATGTCTGGGCTCATGCCACCTCCAGTTTTCTAGAAAACCACTTCCCAACCCCTATGCCTATATTTTCTCACACACCACACACACCACACACACACACACACACACACACACACCCAAGAATTTCTCAAAGACAAGAGTAGATTTTTGTGCAAAACTTAAATGTTCTTACCTTTGGAGAAATAATGGAAAAATACCGCTGACCACTCTCCCGTTTATAAAGGTAGTAAATGTTGCCAGGTTTTTTCACTATATTACAAGCTACATGGTGCAAGTCAGCATCTCTGCGAGCATCCTCCAATACCTAAGAACCGCAGAGATGTAACCAATTAGGTATTAGGTAACAGGCACTCATACTCAATGACCATCCCACTCAAAATCTGGAAGCAGTTCAATGCCTAGGGTCTTGCTCCCTCGCAGCAGTGAATCATGACTGAGACCCAGACGATACTGAAGAGAAAAATTACACGATGTTACGCTACTGTGCTGTAAAAATGCCTTTAGGAAAATTGTATTTCAAAACGTTGAGTGTTACTGGCTTTTGAATGGTTTTTACATTTCTTTCCAATTTTTCTGTGGTCAGTACATTTCTTTTATAACTGAAAACATAGTTTCCCCTCAAAATGCTTTATCTCACTGAGCTTTCTCCCAGTGAAAACACTTATACTTAACCTCTTGGGCTTATTCTATTTTACTCAACACTTCTATATTTCTAGGAAGTACTGAACAAGTAAGTTACAATGATTATAAGCAAGTTCAGTCAATCCTATGAACTAAGTAAAGAAAACGAATGCTTACCTAAAAGCCACTACTTACCTTCCTGGCTTGTTCTTGCAAATGTTCGATTTGCTCAGCTATGACTGTCAGCTTGTTGGTGGCATTTGCTCTGACAAATTCATTAGCCTAAGGTGAGAAAAAAACTGAACTGTGGGTCAAAAAAAGGATAAGACTTCTACGATGTTCTTATTTAGATCCCAATGTAAAGTTATGTCAACATCTTTGCTTATGCCTAAAATACTCTTCCCATTCTCACCATTCCCCCATGAACGCCCACTAATCCCAAGGCCCAGCTCAAACAGTACTGCTTACAAAAACCCAATGCTGACATGACCCACACCACAGAAATAAGTGCTCCTTTTCTATTTCCCAAAGCGTCTACCTTGTTCACTCTAGATTCTAGTCACACTCAAATTTTTCAGTCTTCCAACATGCCCTGCTCTCTCTTGCTTCCAAATAATATGGAATATGCCCTCTCCTCCACCCAATATGTTTCCTTCTTGCTCTTTTGCCTGATTGACCCCACTTATTCCTCAGGTCTCCATTTTTTTTTCTCACATTTAAACATTTCTGAAATCAGGGATGGGTTTTACAATGAAAATCCAAAGACACTTGTGGTATATGCCTCTTATCACCTGCTATATAGGAACCTAACTATATATAGAAAGTATCTGTTAATCTGACCATTACCTCAGTTGAATTGTTTACATCACACTTAATTATATTTTAACTTATATTTGCATTCCTAATTGTTACTTAAAATGTATTTTTAAAAGATTGCACTATGATGTAGACCTGAAACGATTATAATATACAAAGAGGACTGTCTGCCATGTGCTAGGAAATTCAACTGAAGGCACTGGAAATTGCTTAAAATAAATAACTTTCAAAACTAGGAGAGACAGGTGTGACCAATTCATGTAATGGGAAGGACTATCACTCAGACATCAGAAATCCATCAGAAACTTCCAGATTACTTTTCACAAAAAGCTGATTAACTTTTTTTTTTTTTTTTTCCTTTGGCCACACTGCACAGCTTGCGGGATCTCAGTTCCCTGACCAGGGACTGAACCCACGCCCTGAGAGTGAAAGCGTGGAGTTCTGACCACTGGACCACCAGGGAATTCCCCCCAAAACTGATTAACTTCTAGTGGTATACAATTAAGTTAAGGAAAAGAAAGTAAGAGGTTAAATTTGAACTAAGAAATATTAAGAGAATTTGCTGGTTAGTTGTGGAAGCTTAAGGTAAAGGTCAGGTATAAGCCATGTTATGAGTGAATAGAAACAACTGAGTAAGCTGAGTCAAGCCTCTATCTGTTCCACGAATACACACTTAGCAATTACTGTGTGTCAGACACCATGCTAGGCATTGGACACATTGGCAAACATGAGAAAGAGGTCCCTGCCTTCGTTAAGATTACAGTCTAATGCAACTATCCTTTAGAATATGAAACAAGTCACATATGTAATTTAAAATTTTCTAGTAGCCATGTTAAAAGTAAAAATAAATAAGTAAAATTAATTCTAATAATATACAGAATTCCCCAGCAGTCCAGTGGTTTGCACTTGGCGCTTTCACTGCAGTGGCCCAGGTTCAATCTCTGGTCAGGGAACTAAGATTCTGCAAGTTGCATGGCGCAGCCAAAAAAGAAAAAAAAAAAAAAATCTAATATTTTATTTAACTTAATATATCAAAAAAAATTATCATTTCAACATGTAATCAATATAAAAATTGTTAAGAGATATTTTACATTTCATATTAAGTGTATATTTTATATTCACAGCACCTATCAATTTGGATGCTAAATTTTCATTGGAAAAACTTGATCTGTATTGAGACTTCATAAAATTTACAGTTGAGAAAGAGTTGATTCACATACTCAAATTGTCCCAAATATACTTAAAAGTTTCCAGTAATTGAATTAATTACCAGGTTTTAAAATTTAAATTAATTAAAATTGTTACAGGGAAGAACAGAATCTGACTCCATGTTGAATCTGTTTCTTTTACTTTAACCTTTGCTTTTCATTGCTTTTATTACTATAATCACTAAAAGGATGCTGTCTATAGCATAAGCATACATAATGGCCTGCCTCAGGAACACTGCCCCTCTGCCTGAATGTTAAACTAAAGTGCTTTTGTTCAGCTCACAAGGAGACATTCTGACCCTGCCCACCTGTGAATGGCTGCAAAAAAGAAGAAATTAACACATCCCCTCCCCAAAACTAGCCAAGCCAGGAGATATTTTGCAAGACTTATGGCCTCTTTACTTCCTCACCTCTTCCCTCTCTCTGTTCTATAAATGAAACTGGCATCCAGACCCCGATAAGATGGCACTATAGGACATTAGTCTGCCAGCTTCTCTGATGCCCAGCTTTCCGAATAACATCACTATTCCTTGCCTCAACACCTCGTCTCCCGATTTATTGGCCTGTTGTGCAGTGAGCAGAGCAAGCTTGGGCTCGGTAACAAATTTACATTAAAATTTAAAACTCAGTTTCTCAGCTGCACTAACCACACATTCCAAGGCTCAACAGCCATATGAAGCTAGTGGCTACCATATTGCATAGCACCGCCCTGGGGAGTGATACAGACACCAAAAAGAAAGATAATTAGTGTTGTATGTACTTGGAACAATGATGCACTATTATGAAGGAAATAACCATAATTACATGCTAGAGGCAGATCAAAGATAACGAATGAAGCAACTGGTTTAATAACAGGGAGTGGTGAGGACTGCAGGAATTAGAATGCATGTGTAGTCTAGAGGCATTCAAATTCAATTTAATAATACTGTCATTTGGATGGGGTGGGGTATAGCCTTCTACAGATAAGAAGGCCTTACTGAGGATGTGACATTTGACTTGGGTCTGAAGGAAAGGAAAGGGCCAGCCATGCAAAAAACCAGAGAAGCAGCTTCCAGGCATTTCTAAGGCCAGCGCAGCTTAAGAGTAGTCAGTCAGGGGAGATGTAAAAAAGAGTGCAGGGACCAGATCATGTAAGGCTTTATGGCCCTTGACACAAGAATTTGCATTTTGTTCCAAGGACAATAAGGCACCTTATGGCCAAGGAGAGAATAGGTGGTTCCTAGAGCTAGGATAGTTCTGGGTTAGGAGTGGCCTTACAATAAATCTCCTTTCTCTTAAGGGGGCAACAAATCTGTCATTTGTGCACAAATAAGCCTAATTAAAACAGAAATGAGAGAAAGAGTACCAATAATGATAAGCACAAACTCTGGCCCTAATCACTCTGAGGCCCTTTGCATATTGTCTCATTTAATTCTCTTAACACCTTATGAAGTTGGAGATGATGAACTCCAACTTCACTTTCTCATTTTAGGAATTAGACTAAGAGAGGTGAAGCAACCTGTCCAAGGTTTCATAGCTAATAAACGGCAGTTAAAGATTTCAACACAGATCAGTCTGATCCCAAATTTCATGCCTTAAAACCGGGGTTCCCGAGCTTTCACACACGAATGCCTAAATGGCATGTTATGAAGTCAGTCCTGCTAGAAAGTACATTTCAGTACACAGATTGAAATATGCTTGATTCTCTTTATCTCCAGAGTGTTTTTTCTTCAGCTTCTCAAAGACTAATACTGGAAAAATGGAAGCAGCACAATAATGCATCCTCTGTATTTCACTAGATTGATTATAGGCTAAAGGACAAAAACCGTGTTCCTTCTTTCTTTGTTTCAGGCCATTGTAATACACATAATGGTCACTCAGTAACCCACTGAAAATGTTTTGCCTAAGATCTGACTTTGGGAGCCTCCCTCCCGATAGGTGATCTGATTAAACAGACACATAATGTTCTCCTAATCCATAAAAGTTATACCATGCTTCCCACCTCTCTAGAAAAGAGAAAGCACACGATTTGAATCAAAGGAGCTTTCCTAAGCATTTGAAAATTTCTTAGTTAAAAAAAACAAAACTGGGCTTCCCTGGTGGCGCAGTGGTTGAGAATCTGCCTGCCAATGCAGGGGACACGGGTTCGAGCCCTGGTCCGGGAAGATCCCACATGCCATGGAGCGACTGGGCCCGTGAGCCACAATTACTGAGCCTGCGCGTCTGGAGCCTGTGCTCCGCAACAAGGGAGGCCGCGATAGTGAGAGGCCCGCGCACCGCGATGAAGAGTGGCCCCCGCTTGCCGCAACTGGAGAAAGCCCTAGCACAGAAACGAAGACCCAACATAGTAATCAATCAATCAATAAATCTTTAAAAAAAAAATTAATTAAAAAAAAAACAAAAAACAAAACTGAAGTAGAGAGATGTACATGTAAGGGAATTTGAGCACATTAATTATTAAATTTTTTTGAGCAAAACGAAGGCCTTTGACCATAACCAAGGCCAAATGTGATCGTGTATACAAGGACGAGGGGGATAGCATAAGCTTTAAAGTAGCAAGGCCCTGTACCTGTACATATCAAAGAGGGTTCTACAACTGGACGTCTTGGTAAGAAAGATTAGATGAAATCTGGTTTTTCAAGAAATTTAGATCTAGGAGCTCTCCTACTTCACACCCTGCACTTTTTTTTTTTTTAATAAATTTATTTATTTATTATTATTATTATTATTATTTTTGGCTGCGTTGGGTCTTCGTTGCTGCACGCGGGCTTTCTCTAGTTGCTGTGAGCGGTGGCTTCTCTTGTTGCGGAGCATGGGCTCTAGGAACGTGGGCTTCAGTAGTTGTGGCTCGCGGGCTCAGTAGCTGTGGCACACGGGCTTAGTTGCTCCGTGGCATGTGGGATCTTCCCGGACCAGGGCTTGAACCCGTGTCCCCTGCATTGGCAGGCGGATTCTTAACCACTGCGCTACCAGGGAAGTCCGACACCCTGCACTTTACAGATAAAGAAGCTGAGGTCCAGAAAAAAGTAATTTATCTCAAGTCACAATGCAAGTTAATATCAAAACTGACATTAAAACGCATGTGTCCAAACTCCCAGTGCTATTTCTGTTATGTCATATTTCCTCCTTATTTTACTTCTTTTGGCAATCAATGTCTAAGCACTGGGCTTGGGAATACTGTGTCCAGTGAATGAAGACAGAGGGCAAAACTTAGAGTCCCTGCCCTTCTAAAAGATATTAAGCTCTACAAGCCCTCAGGTCAGAAGTAAAGATCTTAGGGAAGCAGTTTAAAGTCAGCGGGCTATGCATCCCTGCAGAACTGCGTTAGAGTGAGTGATCTTGAAAGGTCCCTGGAAACTTCCCTTCACGTGTCAAATAGGAAGAATAACTGTACTGCCTCCCTGACAGGGCTGTCCTAAGGCCCAAATGAAATCATGAATATTGAAAGTACTGTGCAAACCTTCCCACGAAGGGAGATTATGGGCACTCAATTTGCAGCTGAAGGAGTCTTTGGTCTCAGAAGATCAGTTGGAGTCAGGCCACCGACTCGCCATGACCGTCAGTTTTCCCCGCGTGTAAAATGGAGACGAGAACAAATGCTACCCCACACTAAGTGGCTTGGAGGACCAAACGTGCACGAAGCTGGTCATTTACTTCCCCAGCCGCGCCTCCTCACCTTCTGCACCTGCTCTGCGAGCGCCACGAGGTCTAAGGGGTCTCCGACCCGGTGGGTGTGGTAGGGGCTCACCAGGGCCAGGCCGCCGGGGGTTGGGGTGAGCTCCACCAGGGCTCCTGCGACACACACCCAGGAACACAGGCCATGAGCACCCGCCCTCGGCCTCCCGCGGAGCCCGGCAGACTAGCTACTCCGGGGGGGGCTTCTTTTCCCCATCTGACTCCCGCCCCGCCTACCTCCCCAACCTGCCGCCGACAGAACTCCTTGGTTTTCTGTGACTCCCTGGGCCGTCCCGGGCATTGCACCGTCTTCCATGACAGCACCTTCCTCTCCCTACTTCCCGGGCGGCGCGAGGCTACGGAGCCTGCGCAAAAAGGCCCATGGGCGGAGCTTCCGTGTTCCCTGGCCATTGGGCGTCGGAGCTGCCCGGAGCTCGGAGGCGTGGCTGCGGATGACGCTCATGGTTCCGCTGAGGGGCGGGGTCCAAGCTGGGTGAAGGCCAAAGAGGCGGTGCAGCCTCCTGGGCGTGCGCTGCTGGGTTTGGGAGGCGGGGCTTCACTCGGGGCGGGGCTTCACTCCGGGGCGGGGATTCCCGGGGGTGGGACTCGGGCCTCCCTGGCCTCCCTGGCCTCCCTGGCCGGTAACCAGCGGTCCCGTTAGGTCTGAGCGGTCATGGCGGCGCGCTCGTTGAGGCTGCTGACCACGTTGCTGGCGGTTGCCACCACTGCCTGCCGGGCCGAGGCGGAGTCCGAGGCGGAATGGGACATGACGGCGCCTGATCTGCTCTTCGCGGAGGGGGCCGCGGCCTATGCTCGCGGTGACTGGGCCGGGGTGGTTCTGAGCATGGAGCGGGCGTTGCGCTCGCGGGCCGCCCTGCGCGCCCTTCGCCTGCGCTGCCGCACGCGGTGTGCCGCCGACCTCCCGTGGGAGCTGGACCCGGACTCGCCCCCCAGCCTGGCGCAGGCCTCGGGCGCCGCCGCCCTGCACGACCTACGCTTCTTCGGGGGCTTGCTGCGCCGCGCCGCTTGCCTGCGCCGCTGCCTCGGGCCGTCGGCCACCCACCCGCTCAGCGAGGAGCTGGAGTTGGAGTTCAGCAAGCGGAGCCCCTACAACTACCTACAGGTCGCCTACTTCAAGGTGCAGATCTGCCTGGGCCCCGGGGCGGCCGGGATCCTTCTGGGTGTGGTTGGCCTGGGGGAACTTGGGGGGCCAGGGAAGTGCTCGCGGAGAGGGAAAGTGGCGTCTTGGCCAAGGAGCTCTTCCCGGATCCAGGGAGAGCAGAGACCCTGCCGGGAGACCAGCCTCGCCGGTTCGCATAGGCAGATGGTGACCCCAAAGATCCAGCTGCGGTTAAGGCACAGACCAAGCAAAACTTGGTCTTGTGTTCCCCGAGAGGCCTCTTAGAGGGAACTACAGCGGCAGCTTGGGTCTCTGATCCTAATTTTGTTGTAAGTTACCGAGTGAGAAGCTAGGACCTTTCTACAGTATCTTCCTTCCTGTTCGCTTTTCAGTGATGCTTTTCCTGCTGCCCGAGTGCAGCAGCTTTCTTTCAGGACATGAGGTTGCCACGTCGCCAGTAGAGGCTGTCTGGCCCCTCCCTGTAAGGGACCCTCTGGCTGGTCGGTCAGGTTTCCAAAGAAAATGAGTATTTTTAGGAATTCCAGAGTGCCTTAAGTCCAAGTGTATACATAGATTTGGAGTGCTTCTGATTTATGATGATAATGAGAGCCAACACATACTTTCAGGCTATTAAGTACTTTGCGTTTATTAATTCATTTGCCCAGATCCTGGCACTATCCTGTAAAGTAACTGCTGTTATTAGCCCATTTTGTTGGGGAAAAAAGGAAAAAGGAGGGACTTCCCTGGTGGTGCAATGGTTAAGAATCTGCCTGCCAATGTAGGGGACATGGGTTCGTTCCCTGGTCCTGGAAGATCCCACATGCCGCGGAGCAACTAAGCCCGTGCACCACAACTACTGAACCTGCATGCCACAACTACTGAAGCCCACGCGCCTAGAGCCCATGCTCCACAACAAGAGAAGCCACCGCAATGAGAAGCCTGCGCACCGCAACAAACAGTAGCCCCAGCTAGCCGCAACTAGAGAAAGCCCGTGCGCAGCAACGAAGACCCAACGCAGACAAAAATTAATTAATTAATTAATTAATTATTTTAAAAAAAGGAAGAAGGAGCTGTACCGGGTATCTATTATATCCATAGTTTAACAGACCTTCAATTCAACCTGAAGAGAGACTTAGAAAATCTTGGGGACCTCAAATTTTCACCTTTCCACAGGCATTATGCTTACACAGTTCTGGTCCATTCCTCCTAGTTTCCCAGAAGTGTGCTGGACTTGAAACCAAAATAACTGGGCTATGTCTTTGGTCATGTCACTTAACAGCACTTTTTAAAATTCTTTGACAAACATTTATTGAATACTTACTACATCCCAGTTCTTGTACAGGTAATTAAAATGATTGACCTTATATTTTTTTGTGTTACCTTGCTTTGCTGTTAAGAGTCACTTTAGTAGTAAGGGCTACTAAAAGGGTATGTACATCCAGCTGTGGGAACACAAAGGAGGAAGAATCTAGCTTTGTGTCAGAGAAGTTAGACTTGAAAGAAGAGGTGACATTTGAAGCTGATCCCAAATATTGTTAGAGGAGAGGAAGGATGACCATTCACGATAGAGTGGGGCCAGACTGGGAAGAGAATTCTGCAGGCTTCAAGGAGCCATCATCAGAACTGGGTTGTAGAATGCTTATTCTGGAAGCCATGTGACGTAGGCCTTGGGAGAAGGAGAAAGTGGTGACAGGGTGAACCATTAGGAGATGACTGCAGTTGTCCACATAAGAGAAAGAAATGAGGTGCATCGTGCTTAGTGGGTAAAGAAGGTCTGGGGGTGGGGTGAGGGGTGTGGAGATGGAGGAGAACAGAGAAAGGCAAGAGCAGTGCTGAAAGATATGGGAGAGAGAATCAATCCGTAAAAGGGACAGACTTGAGAGAATTTCTAATTTTATAATTAAGGCAACTGAGGCACAGAGATGGGGATTGTTGACAGTGGGTCACCTAGCTATTTGGGGGTCACAGCCAGGGCTGACTTGTTGTTTAGTGTGCATTTACTAGTACTGATGATCAGAAAAGAAAAAATATTTTTCTTAGCATATTACTAACGTGCTAGGATTTATATTTCTTGAGCTAACATTTATTAAGCACTTAATATGTGCCCAGCACCATGTGTTAGAAGCTGAATATATATCCTCTCATTTAACTTTCCCAGCAATCCTGTGAGGTAGCGAGTACTATCTCCAGATGACTGATTAGAGAACTGAGTTTAGAGAGTAAACTTTAACTTGCCTAAAGCCCCAACAAGTGAATAATTAAACCTACCTTTGTCACCAGTCTGACACCACAACCCATGTAATTAATCATTAGATCATCAGTGGTTTTTTTTTTTCCAGGTAAAAATCATGTTTTCCTTTTAATTGACACCGTTTCCTCTCTCGGGTGCTACTTTGATAATGATTAGGTCCCCACCTCTCAAGAACATTGCATCTGAACAGGCTGAGACAGAGCCAGTGTGAACACAGACCCCACACCAGGGCTTTTGGAATAAAAAGAACAGAAAAAAACAGCCTTTCTCTTCACTTACAAAGGGAGTCACTCAGAGGGTCCAAAGCCCTGTTTTCCAAATATAGAAATCCTGGAGCTCAATGCAAACTGGAAACCAAAATATATCAGAAATGAAGCATAGTGCTTCATCAAATACTCAAGAGCTCATCATCCTGCCCCTTCTACAAGGAACGGCCCCACTCCAGCATTTTTAAAGGAAGATGTTTTGTTTCTATTTCACTTTCCAACTGGGTGTAAAATCTACTAAAAGGGATACAAGGAATCAGAATAAATCAGCTCGCTCACAAGAGACACTCTCAGATAATGATTTTTGGTTGCTGAGATTATTCAGCACGTTATTTCAAAGTGGCAAAATTCAGGACAATCTGAGAAGAGAATTCAGAAGTGGCAGCTACATTCGCTGTTAGGTTCATGTGCGGTACACATACATACACCCCATTTTTCAGTGTATATGTCAAGGGGCCAAGACCCCTGATCAGCACAATACGTTATTTTGTACATTACATGCACAGAACAACAGAGGGAGAGACACTTTCTTGGAGAGGTTCATATGCTCTGAAGGAGGCTAGAGCCCAGCGCTCCAGGCCTTCATTAGCTGGACCCCTCCTCTTCTTTGGTCACGGCGACCTCAGAAGCAGCCGATTCCTCTAATCGATCTGCTGGCTTCTCCTCCTCCTCCTCCTCTGCCTCCTCCTCCTCCTCCTCCTCCTCCTGGGGATAGAGGTACGGGTACCGAAGTACTCCTGCATGGCCTGGAACTGGTCTACACAGTCCAACCCCTTGACATCATCTGTGCTGCAGTGGAAGCAGGAAAAGGCCGCCTTGAACTGTTCCCCACACGGGCCGCTGGCCGTGCCCCCAAGGCACAGCCAGTTCCAGCTGATGTCTCCATTGGGCAGGATCCATCAGTGCTCCTCTTAAGGATCATTGGGGTCATTGGCCACCAGCTCCGCGGTCTTGGAGTTTCATGGTCTTCTTTGGTCACAAATACGATTCGATCCTTCCCTTCCTGCCGGCAGTAGGCCACAGTGCAGCCCAGTGCTCCGACCTCGCGGCAATTGTGGCGGTGGCCTCATGCCGTGACCTCTCCGCTGCCAAGCAGGCGGCTTGGAGACCCACACGGACCCGCCTAGTGATTTATTTTGGATTCTGCATATGAAGCTGTGTAATTCTGATATGCTGGAGTCCATTGCTATGGGCATGATTGTGACCTGTAGCACATTTCCCCCCTCAGATTTCTGTATAGCCACTTGTTTTAACCTCATGAGCCCTGGGCTTTGAAAAGTCAGAAGATGCCATGTCTGGATTTTGTATAGGATCTTAAGACTTTTCAGCCACCCACCTTTTCCTTGAATGTGTCAAAAACACGTATGCAGGGGGAGAAAAAAAAAAATATATATATATATATATTTTTTTTTTCCCCCTAAGCAACTTCTCCGGCATGGTCTAATTGTTAACTGCTGTTTCTCTCCTACCCCTTAATCCTTGACTCCTTAGACTTTCTTCAGCTTAGTCACCACATCTGAATTTCGAGAGTATATTATTTAGGCAGTCAGTCTTCCATAGCATTCCCCCTACAATACCACCTTTGTTTTAGAATAGAATGTTTACACTTCTGAAGCATTGCCTCCTGTAATTTGAGGAATCCCTAATGCTGATTTGGGAAATAGCTGAAAACCTGCCCAGGGCCCCGTGCTTCTAATCTCTGGTATGTAGTTCCTGCAATAGGTGTGTTTTCTGGGCTTGGCAGGGGCCGAGCGAGGCACAGAGTGGAAGGCTCAGGAAGGCGGGGATTTCCTGTTTACTGTGAACTGCACATTTGGACACAAACCATCAAGGTTTGGCTGTGACAACCATGTTCTTGTTCTTCACCCGTAGATAAACAAGTTGGAGAAAGCTGTAGCAGCAGCTCATACCTTCTTCGTGGGCAATCCTGAGCACATGGAGATGCGTCAGAACCTGGACTATTACCAAACCATGTCTGGGGTGAAGGAAGCCGACTTCAAGGATCTTGAGGCCAAACCCCATATGGTGAAAACAAAAAACAAACAAAAAACGCTATCCCTTTCTCTCGCTCTTTCTTTTTATTATAGTGACGTTCACTAGGGTTGCTTTCTGATTACAGAAGTAATGTATGTTCATTGTACAACATTAGAAAAATGCAAATACGTAAAAAACAGAAAGTAATCATCTACAATAGTGCCACCTTCAGAAAACCAGTAGTTGATATTTTGGCCTCTTTTTTAAGTCTTCAGTATTTCTAATTTTTAAACCTAATTTGGCATCATATTGTGTATGTATTTTTCATCATCTCTTTTGAACTAACATTATATGATGCGTCTTTTCTCATGTCTTCAAATTTTCTTTGAAAACACAGTTTTTAGTGGCTGCATGACAATCCGTCTTATGCACACATTGTATTTGTTTACTTGTCAAATTTTTTTGGTCATGTAGGTTTTTGCTTTTCACTACAGTGAGTGGTACAGTATTCCTCAATGTTCTTATTTATTTAGCAGGAAAAGTCTGTGTCCCACAGGAGGTATTGTCTATGATGACATAGCATTTTAAAAAAATATTTATTTATTTATTTGGCTGCGCCGGGTCTTAGTTGCGGTCTGCGGGGAATCTTCGTTGCAGCACACGGGATCTTTAGTTGCCACAGGTGGGATCTAGTTCCCTGACCAGGGATTGAACCTGGGCCCCCTGCTTTGGGAGCACAGAGTCTTAGCTACTGGACCACGAGGGAAGTCCCAATATAGCATTTTCATAAAGGGCTTATGTTGTAGTTTAGAAATAGGCATATTAGAAACAACATCAAAAATGACTTTTAAAAGTAAACTGTGTACATCTAGTACATTATACAAATCTACACAGTTTAGGTTTTTTTCTTTTTTTTTCTTTTTTAGTGATTCTGTGACAAATGAAAATGGTTATTGTCCGCAAGAAGGGAGCCGTGTCCCACAGAGAGCAGAAGCAAAGTCCATAATCAGCTGCAGCAGCCCAAATCACTCCTTACTGCTAGAAAGATTGCTTTCATCACCTCAAACCACATTCTGATAGCTAAGAGTTAAATGTTTTTTTATTAAATTTTTATTTTGAAAACTTTCAGCCCTACAAAAAAAGTGCAAGAAAATGACAGTGAATTCCCATATATCTTTCAAGTAGATTGAGTTAAATGTTTTCAAATTTCCAAAGAAAGTCAGATGTAAAGACTGACTAAGTAAAGACCGTTTCCAGCAGGCTTTCTTTGTGTAGCAGGCACCCTTTGCATCCGTAACCTGAGAGGGCCACGGGGATGCCCGCGGAGGTGGCCGTGGGCAAGGAGGGAGGGCTGTCGGCAGCCTGCCCTGCATCTGAGTACCCCTTCCTCCCAGTAGCACGAGTTTCGGCTGGGAGTGCGCCTCTACTCCGAGGAGCAGCTGCAGGAAGCCGCGCCCCACCTGGAGACGGCGCTGCGGGAGTACTTCGTGGCCGACGACGAGTGCCGTGCCCTCTGTGAAGGGCCCTATGACTACGACGGCTACAACTACCTGGAGTACAACGCTGACCTCCTCCAGGCCATCACAGGTGCGGGGCCCAAACCCAGCCCTCGGCCAGGCCTCTGGGTTCTGAGGGCGACAACGTGATTTCTGCAGACACAGCATCTTCAGCCTCATTCCTGACTCTCTTAAATCTGGGAATCTGACTGAAAATTGCTTCCACTTGAATTTGTTCATCTTAAGCAGCATTTGAATCCTGGAAATTGACCTTACGGTTCTTCCCCCTCCTCGATTCCTTTCAGACCATTACATCCAGGTCCTCAGCTGTAAGCAGAACTGTGTCACGGAGCTTGCTTCCCACCCAAGTCGAGAGAAGCCCTTTGAAGACTTCCTCCCATCGCATTATAATTATCTGCAGTTTGCCTACTATAACAGTAAGGCCTCCTTTCTCTTTCTCAGCTGCTTTGCGCTAAGCCAAAAGCAAGGAAGGCAGGGATTATGGCCACTGTGCTTCTTCAGGCTGTTTGGTTTCTCTCTTCGGCTCTGGCAGGCACCATGCCAGGTGATCGCTGAATACCTTGTTACAAGCCACCTCCCAAGAAGCAGTACCAGCAGCCTGAAAAGCTGGGGGAGGGAGACTCTAGGACCTCACCCTCTGGTCCCCTCTGTAACATTTATAATCTCATTTTGCACCTGAGTTAAGTTATAGTAAAGGCAAGGGTGTGCTTCCATTTAAACCAGCTCACAGGGCATTTCCCCACCCTTCTCCCTCATGTAGCACTGATGCTCTGGGGTGAGGTGAGGGGGCTGTCAGTATCCAGAAAAGCAACAAGTCAGCTGGTCTTTACTGAGTCCCCACTGTGTGCTAAGCATTACAGCATATTCAAGAATATACACTTTTATGGTTGAGGAGACCAACACATATCAACAAGAACTCTGCCAAAGAGACAACCTGCTACTGTAATCTTCCCTTCTCTTCTGAAAATCCATAGGGAAAAAAAAGTAGGAAGACAGGGGAATATTCCTGAAATTGGTCTAATGATTGGGAGTATTAAGGCCAATGTTTGAATTACTTGCAGGCACTGAGCACCTTAAAAATCAATCATATATTCTATAATTTATTCTGTAATTTCTCCCGCCAAATCAGGCAGTCGTGTTATGTAGCTGGTGCCACCTTGCCATGTCATCGTTGCCTCGAGCTGTGCTGAGACTGAACACGAGGCGGTTCACGGTACCCAGGATTCGACGCTTTCTTCTCAGCCATTTTTTCCCCTTTGCAGTTGGGAATTACACACAGGCCATTGAATGTGCCAAGACCTATCTCCTCTTCTTCCCCAATGATGAGGTGATGAGCCAGAATCTGGCCTACTATACAGCCATGCTTGGAGAAGAACAAGCCAGATCCATCGGCCCCCGTGAGGTGAGAGACTTGCATTACTTTGGGTGGCTGCCAGCTGAACCCAGACCAGAAAGCAGAGAGTGGGGTAGAGGAGAAGGAGCCGGGGCTGCTCGGCCAGGGTGGGGGCAGGTTGCCTGGGTGGGTGTGAGTGCACAGAAAGCGGGGAATAAGCCAGAACCTTAATTAGCACGATCTGGGCCCAGAAGTCTGTTCTCCGAGTCGGCAAGGAAAAGCAGAACTGCAAAGCAGCCATGTTCTTTCCCTTTTTCAGCACCTCCACTTTGAGACTTGATTTGGCCAAGATTTATCGTTTTCTACTTCATGCTAAATTTTTTTTTCACTCACCTCTTTTCTGCCTCCATTTTCTTCCCCGCCCCCGCTTCTTTCTGCCATTGTTCGATCTCTCCCTGTTTCAGCATTATACCCATCTCACTCCAAAACAAGGAAAAAAATCTATGTAATAGAAAGACTAAAACGAAAGGCACTGAAGTGAAAGCAGGCCCACGCCTGCACTGCTGGGGGGACTGCACTTTGTGCCGTTCATTTAACAATGGCTATTTCTGGAATTACGGGTGATTTTTGTGTTTTGCTCCTTTATATTTTCTAAATTCCCTGTGGTGAACGGGTATCATTTTTGTATTAAAAACATGAAAAGTTCTCTGTTTTTAACTTAGTGAAGTTCAATACTGTGAACCTCGATATTTGTACATATGCCTCGCACAGGCCCTAGATCCTCTCCTTCTTGAGCCCAGAACAATGAGGTGGATTTGAAGTCACTAATCTGGACTCGAGTCCTGGCTCCTCCACTTACTAACCATGTGATTTTTGACACATCATGTGGAATCTTAGGCATGCTGCACTGCCCTTCTGAGTCTCATTTTCTCCTTCTGTAAAATAGGATTACGGTTCTTGCTCTGTCTTCAACACAGGACGAGTGTGAGGGTCAAATGAGGTAGTGAGCCGACAGGTGCTGTACAGAGTGTTGTGTGGACAGGTGGCGTCACAGGGGTCTTGCTGACGGTACACAAGTAGCAGGCGGCGGGTTTTCTTACCTCCAACTTCAGCCACCTCCTGAGATGGGGTGGCTTGTCACTGTGACCCTCAATCACTTGTGTCCTGCTGGCCTCTCCAAAACCCAATCTTACAGTCTATAAAAATAGCTGTAACTTTGGATCAGTTTTTCCTTTTGTCAAAGAAAAAAAAAAAGATACATAGCTACAGTTACTCTAGAGGCCCCTCAGTTGTGTGTGCAACAAGTCTGTTGGACACATGTAGGGGAGTAGGCACACCCCTGGGCTGTTGGTAGGGCTGCAAACTGTACTGTTCATTTACCCAGCGATCTGACTGCCGGGGATTCACCCTTGGCTGTACTACACAAGCGTGCAAAGGTAAATGTGCACAGGTGTGCATCGGAAGTCCGCCGCTAAAAGCAAAAAACTGGAAACAAGCTCAATGCTATCAATTTGGGGAACTGGTTAAATAAAATATGGCACGTTCATTCAGTAACATACAAGATAACCATTATGTTGCTTGAGTAGATTCCTACGCACCAATATGAAATTGTCTCCGTGATGTAATTTTAGGTAAAGAGAAAGAAGACATAGAACTGTAGTGGTATTCTATTTACGTTTTTTGGTAATGCATATATACTTTTAAGTTTTTTAACTTTCTGCACAGATTGGTAAGAAACTGTTCATCGGGATTAACCCCCGCACCCCCAGGCACGGGCCTGTGGGTCAGGGGCTGAGCGGGGGAGAACTGAACATTTCTATTTATGTCTATCGATACTCCAGGAGTTTCTTTTAGCTACATTTGTACCACTTTCATGTCTTTTTGAATGCCATCTAAAACCACCTTGGAAAGGTGTACAATCCAAGATTTGTAAAATGCTGTGGTGAATATCATAGTAGAGGGGTCAGCGAGCTAGAGTGGGAGCACGGAGGAAAAGTAAGCAACTGGCGGGTCCGGGAAGGCTTCACAAGAGGCAGTGGTGTTGACAATTGGTTTTAAAAGCTTTTAGTAGGTGAACGAGTCAGAGAAGGGCCTTTTAGATGGAGAACAGCATATGCAAACCACCTGGACAACAGTCCCATGTGAACGGAAGATGGTGCTGGGGAGTTGCAGGCAATGAGGCCCGGGAGGGTCAGATTTTTGAGGGGTCTTGAGCGCCTCTCCAGGACCTTGGAGCCTACTGTGTGCAGCAGGCAGTGGTGAGCCCTCAAAGGGTTTGAAGCAGCCTGACGAGACGTGATGGGGCAGGGCTCAGAATGGGAGGTGCTGGAGGCCGTCACGGAGCAGAGAGAGCTGCTGAGGCCTGAGTGAGGCGGGGGGCTGGAGGAGGGGAGCTGACCAGGTGGAGGGGAGAGGTGGAACTGGCGGTGGGGCAGGGGGTTCATGCCTCCCTCCTCTCCATGTCTAATTAGGCACCACATTCCCAGCCTGGGAGACACGTGCACCGCGCTGGCCCCGGGGCACACGGGTGGCAGGATACCGCCCTCACAGCCTCCTGCCCTGCCCGCACTCCAGCCCAGGGTGGCTTATTTTTCCTCTGTTCACTGGGAGAAGCAGGTGGATGATGCGGCAGTAGCAGACCTCCCATTCTGGTTGTTGTGGCGCTTACTGTGGAAAATAAGCACCCTTCAAATGTGTGTGGCATTTTATAGTTTACAAAACTTTTTCATAGCTTTTCTTTCGTTTGATTCTCATAACAACCCACTGAGGTGGGGTCACCAACCTACCCTGAAGTTAAAAACCAAGGTTCTTCCTTCTTGGATCTGCAATCCTGAGAGTCTCTAATAGAAATAACGCTCCTCTTGCCACCCCCTCCCATATGGAGACTGGTGACCTTGTCGTTGTCCTCTTTGGCTGCTAGATAGTGACCGTCTGGATTTGAGATGGCGCCTCTCCTAGTCTCTTTGCTTGGTTAAGACCCCTCCCCCTGACCCTTTATGGTCATATTAGTGAGTCTGGGGCAGAAAGGGAAAATAAGTGGTCAGTCTACCATTTCTAACTAGAACTGCCCTTCTGGACAGAAGGTAACTAACATCTGTTGAGCCCTGTCCCAGGCCAAGCACTGAGCTAGATGGTTTATACCCATCATCGCATTTAATCATCACAGGCACCCTGTGAGGTGGGCGCTATTCTTGCCATTTTCGAGATGAGGACATTTAGGCTCCAGGAAGTGAGTTAACTTGCACAGCAGCCTATGGCTGCCCACGGTGGCCGGAATCTCTGTTTCCCTGCTTTATCCCAGTGCCGGCACAGTTCTGACACATAGCTGATACTCAGTAAATCAGTGTTGAATGAGTAAATGGTAGAAGTGGGACTTGCTTCCCGGCAGGCTCATAGAGCAGTTGTAGAGCGTTAAAGGAGATAACACATACCTAGCTTGGTGTCCAGCACTAGGTGAGGGAGGCCAGTTATTTAAACTCCTTAGGAGAAAATTTCCATCTTCTTCTTGGGTAAATATAATAGGTGATATAGGCCTCATTGACACCTTTAAAGTTTTCCTTATTGCCCTCATCTTTTATTTCAACTGATGATGTCTTCTTTTTCTTTTCCTTCCTTCTTCTGCTGCTGGGAGACTAGCAGGGCACCTAGGGAAAGATGTGACCCCAGAAGGTACTTAGTTTCCCTGCCCTGGGTGAGCCCTACCACTGAGCACGTGTGGGAATGGCTGGATGCTGGACCCAGCTGCTCCTGCACTGGCCCAACTCCTGGGAGGGATACCGTCCACTCCAAGTCTGAGGGGAGGCAGATGGCATAGGAAAAAGCACGTGGGCTTTAGGATTGGAGAGACCCAGGCTTGGATGTAGGTCCCTGCTCTACCATCTCCTATAGTGTCACCTCAAACAAGTTGCATATCCCCTCTGTACCTCGGTGTCTTCGTCTGTAAAATGAGGATAATCTTATCAACCTCAAAAATGGCTGTAAAGATTAAATGAATAACGCAGGAATCACCTAACACCTAGGTTTTTCTTCCCCTGAGTGTTGAACTCCTGCAGAAGTCAAGAAGGAATTTTTCTTTCTTAAAGAGTATTTCCTGAGAATCCTCAGGTTTTCTGTCTCAGAGATTAACGGCAAGGAAAGGAAGGGGGGCTGTTTCCCTATAAGGGAAGCCTGGCTGTGCCACCCTCAGAGGGGCTGCTTGTGTCAGGCAAGAGGAACCCTTGAGCACAGACGTGAGACTTGTCCCACACGGGGGGACGGACACACTAGTGATAGTGGGAGAGGAAGCCTTGGGTCGCACTGGGGGCAACAGTGTGGAACGCAGGGGCGGGGGGTGCGGGCTAGAGCCAGCGGCAGGGCTGAGTACCAGGGCGTCCCTCCCACTGCGTTTCCTCAGAGTGCCCAGGAGTACCACCAGCGAAGCCTGCTGGAGAAAGAACTGCTCTTCTTCGCTTATGATGTTTTCGGAATTCCCTTTGTTGACCCGGTGAGCCAGGGTGCAGGGAGCCGGAGTGGGGAGTGGGGCAGGGATGCAAGGGATGGGCTGAGCTGTACACCGTGTGCCTCTGGGGAGAGGGCCGTTCGGGGGTTGAGCCAAACGGGAGATCTGCGTGGACGAGAGACGGGAGATTCTGGGCAGCCAGGTACAGGTGACTCAGTTCCAGAGACCTCTCACTTTATCTCCTGAAAGGAGGCCGGGGAGAAGGTGGATTCCCTGTAGGCCCTAGTATGTGCATCGAGACCTGGAAGATTCAGCAGGTCACCCGACACTGTTCATTTTTTCCTGCTCTGCTTTTAGGATTCATGGACTCCAGAAGAGGTGATTCCCAAGAGACTGCAAGAGAAACAGAAGTGAGGGCCTTGAAGAGACTGCATGATTGGATCGGTGTGATGAAGCACTTGAGGCTTCCTGAGCCCAGGCAGAGGCAGATGTGAACTCCTGGCAAGGGGTGGGCAGGTCCAGTCTGGGAAGCTGGGGTGGGAGCCTGGGCTGGCCCTGGAATATAGCCCTCAGACTGGCTGTGCTCACAGGTCAGAACGGGAAACAGCCGCCCGCATCTCCCAGGAGATCGGAAACCTTATGAAGGAGATTGAGACCCTCGTGGAAGAGAAGACCAAGGAGTCAATGGACGTGAGCAGGCTGACCCGGGAAGGTGAGAGGACGAGCGTGGGGCCACCTCGGCTGTCATGGGGGCAGCAAGGCTGGTGGTCCCCATGTCAGCTGGGCAGCTCCCCTTAGAAAGCAGCCTCAGGATCCGAGCTGGCACGGGTCAGGGCTCACCCCCGCCGTGGCCCTTCTTCACTCACCCACGGGACTTCCACCTGCAAAGAGCACTGAGAATTGGCCTTTGTTTAAGAAGTAAGGCTCCTGAGTCACAGTGACACTAGTTTAGTTTGCTTCAGTAAGTATTTATAGGAGAAAACTTGTCCTCTCTCCTTACCCCCAAACTGTTTTCTCCCAGCTGCCATCCTTTGTCCTGTTACCAAGCCTCAAAATCTTCAGGTCTCCTTTGGTCCCCCCTTGTCCATCCCCTCCAGTCCTCCGGGGGGGCCTGCCAATTAGGACTCTGCTCTCTTTCTCTCTCCCCAACCCTTTTCTTGTCCCATGGCCTCAGGCGTGCATCAGGTCCCCAGCCCCTCCTCTCTGCACTCATCTTTTCTCCTCCAATCTGTCCTTGCCCCTTCCCACCTGGGGGCTAGACCAGTCTTCCAAACACAGGGACTCTGATGCCGTCCTCCCTGCCTGCCCCTTTAACCGTATGTTCTACCATTCCCCATTTATACCTTCTCTTCGTCCTTGAGCCTCTCTCTGCTCACAAGTCTTTGTTCAGGCCTGTGCCTCCACCTATACACTTCCCATCATCTCTCCCCGTGAGGCGTCTCAGATCCACCCTACAGAGCCTTTCTTAAACTCCAGGCCAGTTGGGATCCCCACCCCCATGTCTGTTGAACTTCCAAGGCACTTTGTACTTTCACAGGGTCTGCCTTGTGTTGGTCATTTGTGTAATTGTTGGAACAGGTGCTGTCTTCAGGTGTTAATCCCTTGCCTTTTCTAGCACAGTGCTTGGCACACGCTGAGGCCTCAGTAAATAATAGGTGGAGTCGAATTGGGTCTCTGGTATGTCCCCAGCACAGAGAGACACCAGGAGAAATAGAAGAGAGAAAGGCTGGCCTTTACTCTACAGTTGCTTCAATTAACAAGTGCTTAATTTAATGAGGTTAGCACGTTAAAGAATTTGTCCAGCATTCCTTTGTTTTCAGAGAGCTTTCACCCTGTTATTTCTCTTGATTCTCATAATTGCCTGGGAAGTGGGTTGGGCAGATTGTAAGATCCTCATTTTAAATAGATGATGATATGATGGTAGCTAAACTTTTAAGCATTTACTAGGTGCCAAGTATCGTGCTAAACTTTTAAGTTGTCATATTGTTCTTTACATCAAACTTACGAGGTAGATGCTGTTTTACAGATGAGATAAGGCTCAGGGAGGTTAAGTAACTTGCCAAGGTCACACAGCTAGTAAGTGGAGGATCCAGGAGTCAAACCCAGTTCTTTCTGGTCCTGAACTCATGTTTTAGGAATGTCTTTATGATGTTTCCTCAACAATGCGTGAAAGCCCAGGAGCCAACAGCTGTGGACCAGGACTTGGATCTCCTGCCCTTCAGCTCTAAGTTCCATCCTCTGGACCACCCTACCTTTGTAAGCGACCAAACGGGAGGTTTCTCTGGTGAACAGGAAACAACTGGAATTTCTCTTCCTTACAGCAAGGCAATATCTGATGGAGAGTGTCTGGACAGAACTACTGCTGGATTTAGCCGGTGTTATTGCTTTGCAGGTGGCCCCCTGCTTTATGACGGTGTCAGACTCACCATGACCTCCAAAGTCTTGAACGGTTCCCAGCGGGTGGTGATGGATGGTGTCATCTCTGACGATGAGTGCCGGGAGCTGCAGAGACTGACCAATGTGAGGGAACCCGGTGACCATACCATCTCCCTAAGGGCCCAGCCTCCCCCGACTAGGTGCCTCTTAGGTGCTGAACGATTGCCTGCCCCTTGCTGTGGGCAGTCGACCACCTCTTCTTGGGCCCTCAGCTGCCTGGCTAACTCCACCTGTTTTTGGGGCCTCGTAGGCAGCAGCAACTTTAGGAGATGGCTACCGGGGTCAGACCTCCCCACACACTCCCAGCGAAAAGTTCTATGGCGTCACTGTCTTCAAGGCCCTCAAGGTAGGTCAGTACTGTGTTCTAGAGTGTGGAGAAGGGGGAGGGGGACGTGCAGGCTCTGGGGAGGAGTTGGAGATGGTGGTAGGAAAGGTAAAAGTGTCTGCCTGTCAGCGTCCCAGCTGCCACAGAGGCAGGATAAACAATGCTGGGTGAGCTTGACTTTTGAACCATGGCTATTAGTGTAATAACAATGAGGCAAGCAAGCAAGACTGATACCCCAAGCTTGAGAGCGCTTTCTGAAGAACCGCTGTACTTCTGAGCAGGTTACTCATAAAGAGAAGTGTGAAGGTGAGGGGAGGGGGCGATGGCAGAGAGTCGTGTACGGGAAGCAGAGGGGCTGGTCCTTGGTGGGCACGAGGAATGGGGCCTGGCGCCCCTGTGGTCTCTGTTGGCCCGCAGAGGAGCGTGCAGCGTAGCTGACCACTGGTCTCCTCGGCAGCTGGGACAGGAAGGGAAGGTTCCTCTGCAGAGCGCTCACCTGTACTACAACGTGACGGAGAAGGTGCGGCGTGTCATGGCGTCCTACTTCCGCCTGGACAGCCCCCTCTACTTCTCCTACTCCCACCTGGTGTGCCGCACCGCCATCGAAGGTGGGCCTCCCTCAACCCGCAGCCCCCGTGCAGCACACGCTGCCCACCCAGGCACCAGCTGGATGCGGAGGACACGGAGAAGAGCAGGATATGGTCCCTTTCATCCTGCTGGGGAACCAACGTAAACCAGTGCAATGAGTGCAGCAGAGGAAGTTCGAGTCAGTCTCCCCGGGGAGTCAGGAGGGCTTCCCAGAGGAGGTGATGAGAGCTGCGCAGGATGAATAGGAGCTGTGGAGTAGACGGGGCAGCGGGAGGACGTTCGAGCCGGAGGGAGCAGCATGAGGAAAGGAGTGGAGGCATCGAGCAACCGGCAGCTGGGGGGACTAAGAAAGTGGCCGTTTCTGGAGCGTAAGGTCAAGGGGGGACGGGGGGCAGCCACGTAAGACTGGTGAGGTCCTCAGAAGCCAAATTACGGAGCGCTGCATTCAAGAGTATTTTGCATCCTGTAAGTCAGTGGTTCTCAGCGCTGGTATTGGGCATACAGGTGTCCTTAGGTGAATGACGATCTGCGTTGCAAGTTCTCTGTCACTAATCGTTAAATACCAAATTTCTGAGAGAACTACTTATTTTACAAGTTAGGGCAGGCTGGAGGTTGTTCATCGTTCACTCTCCCTCTGTCACATTCCCTTTTGCATTCCCTAGGAGGGGTGAGGCACGGCCAGTGTCCAGGAACCACGCGTGATCCACAGCCGGGTCTGTCATGCCAGAGCCTTCAGCGGCCCCTGGTGCCGATATGACCCTGATGGGCAGCAGAGATTAGAGGACTTTACTCTCCCTCAGAAAGTTTGGAATTCTATCAAAATCTGGGCACACCCAGGGAATGTGCCAGACTCGCAACTGTGTGTGTCCCGTCCTCCAGGTGGGGGCCCTGGGGCCTGGGCAGCGGGAAGCCAGGAAGCCAGGAAGAGTCGGCAGGCAGTGAAGGGCTGGGTGAGGCCTTGTTTTTACTCACCAAGGTTAAGGGTTTAAGGTTAGTCTTGCTGCTATGTGTCTAAAGACATGGAGTACGTGGATCAAACCAGAGGAAGGGAAGCTGGTCGGCAGTGACCCCCTCCCCTCGCATGCCAGCAGGAGAGCTGCAGTGTCCCCTGAGGTGCCCCAGTGCTAACGTGTGTTTCCTTGGCCGCAGAGGCACAGGCTGAGAGGAAGGACGGGAGCCACCCCGTCCATGTGGACAACTGCATCCTGAACGCCGAGGCCCTCGTGTGCATCAAGGAGCCCCCCGCCTACACCTTCCGGGACTACAGGTGCCAGCTCTGCTCTGACGCCCCCAGGGCCCTGTGCCCTGCCCCCTCCCCCGACACATGCATGTTTGGGACCAGCTCTTCCCAGCGTCCAGGACCCTCTGGATTGGGAGTCAGATAAAACTGGAATCATTACAGTGCAGTGTGAGAGTAGGACAGGGAAAGGTAGACTTGGTACAGAAGCACCCCAGAGAAGGGCATGGCGGATTCTCAGGGGCGAGGGTAGGGAGGCGGGAAGGTCAGGAGTCGTGTTCGTGAGGCTTCAGAGAAGGCCCGCCTCCTGCTGCTGGTTGGGAGCACTTGGAGATAAAGGCACTGGAGCCGTGGGTGTCTGAGGGGCGGGAAGAGGAAGTCGGTGTCGAGGTGCTCTCTGCCTTTCCCAGTGCCATTCTTTACCTGAACGCAGACTTCGACGGAGGAAACTTTTATTTCACTGAACTAGATGCCAAGACCGTGACGGTGAGTGCGCCCTTGTCCCCATCCCTGGGAGGGGAGACAAAACCTCAAGGTGCAGTGGGCAGAATGGCCAGCTGGTCTTCCTGGTGGCCAGCACTCCCCTCCCCAAACCAGGGGGCCTCTGACCAGTCACCTGTTCTCTTCAGCTCTGGTCTTTGGGAAGCCAGGCAGAGGGGCCAACCCCTCCTGGACCTGAATGACCCCTTGTCCCTTCTGAAGGCAGGTTATGGTCTCTGTCCTGTGTACCCCCCTCGTCGTTCCCTTTAGGCAGAGGTGCAGCCCCAGTGCGGAAGGGCCGTGGGATTCTCTTCAGGCACGGAAAACCCTCACGGAGTGAAGGCTGTCACCAGAGGGCAGCGCTGTGCCATCGCCCTGTGGTTCACTTTGGATGCTCGACACAGCGAGCGGGTGAGAGCAGTTGGCGCCCATCGTGACCTGTTCCTGGCAGGGCCCTTGTTCTGCTTCCGCCTTCCCCAGTCCCATTGCCGATGCTTAGACGTGGAAGAAGCCCTGGGCTTGGGAGTCCAGAGAGACTCCTCGCTTCGGCACTGTGTCACCGTGGTCCCCGGCCCTTCTTCGTTCCTTGGGAATGGGGCTCAGGTGGGGGGCAGGGGGGACAATAAGGGGAGTGATCCTGGTTCTTGGTCCCTCGCTGGGTACCACCTCTGCTGCCTCTGCCCAAAGAGTAGGACCTGCTGGGATTAGGATGAGCTCGGAGGCCACTGGAGAAGAGCCTTCTTGTTCTCCAGGAAGTAGCACCTGAGAGATGGTGAGTGCCTGGTACAGAGGCCTCTCTGACAGCCGGGGGTTTGTCCTTGCAGGACAGGGTGCAGGCGGATGACCTGGTGAAGATGCTCTTTAGCCCAGAAGAGACGGACCTCCCACATGAGCAGCCCCAAGAAGCCCAGGAGGGCCCCCCCGAGCCCGTACAGGGGTCTGTCCCCAGCAGTGAGTCAGGGCACAAGGATGAGCTCTGACAGCTCACGTGTGGACGGTGATCACCCACGTGAGGAACTCCGTCCTGCAGCCTGGACTGGCCAGCCTCGGGTGAGGAGCAGTGGGGAGCTTAGGTCTGCCCCCGCTGAGGGGACTCTGCTCATAGCCGTCCACATGGTGCTGCCGCTCTTGGAGTGGACATAGCAGGACGGCCTTCTCCCCCTGGGCCTGACCAAGGGCTCAGGACGCAGGCCCAGAGCCACTCCGGGGGCCTGCACAGGCAGCCACGTGACAGCAATACAGTATTTAAGTGCCTGTGTAGACCACCAAAGAATAAATGATTTGTGGTTTTTTTTACTCGGTGGTTTGTTCAGAGTGGAAATATGCCCATCGGTGCCAGGGGTCTCACTTGATAAAAACTGCTCTGGGCAGGATGCAGTGGCAGGCATGGTGTGAAGAGGCCTAGCTCTGTACCCGGCTCGGCCACTTCCTGTGCAGTCTCAGGCCAGACCCTTAACCTCAGGGACCTCAGGGTTGTCATATGTATAACGGGGACCATAATCGCTGCTCTGCCTGGGCAGTTGTGGGGCCCACATGCGACGCCGATGGGACAGCATTTTGTAAACTGGAACGCTCTGGGTGGATGGCAGGGATTATTACTAATCCTTCTCTGGCAGCTAGCAGCGGTCAGCAGTGCTCTGGCATGTTGCCCCCGTGTCGGCCACATGCATCCTGCTCTGATGTCTGGCCTCAGGGTCCTCATACCTCAGGGCCTCCATGTGCAGGACAACACTCAGCTCTAGGAGACGGAGTAAGAGCAGACCTGGAGATTCAGCTCCTTGGGCCGCAAGCCCATCTCCCTCCTGGGCTTGAGGTGCAGTGGAGTCGTGAGTTGGGAACCTGCACCCTGAGAGCCCATTTATTCAATCAACCAGTGTTTATTTATTGAGCACCAGCTAAGTGCTGGTGCTGGGAATACGGTGTCAAACCAAACAAGCCCCAGTCCTCATAGAGCTTCTATTTTAGTAAGGGAGACAGGTAACAAACACATAAATGTGTGTGTGTGTAATCCTTTGAGGTAGAAAAGAAGGCAGGTCAGGCCCTGAGGAGAAGGCAACAGCAATGAGGCCGATGTGCCGACACAGAGCAGCCATCGAGGTCAGGGTCCCTGGGGCCTGGTCGGCCACTGAGAGCACCTGGGCTTTGACCCAGTGGGACAGGAGCCCTTGGAGGGTTTTGAGCAGGGGGGTGAGAGCATCTGACTTACATTTGAAAGGCCTCATACATTTGAAAGGCCTCAGTGAAGAATGTATGTGGAGAATGGGCTACAAGGGCAAGAACGGAGACAAGGAGAGCAGAACGGAGGCTGCTGCAAAGACCCCGGGTGGAGAGAGAGGTGTTGTGGATCGGGTGTTGCCAGCAAAGGCAGCGAAAAGGTCAGGTTCTGGGTCTCGTTAAAGTAGAGCTGACAGGAGTTGCAGATCAGTTGGATGGTATGAGGAGGAGCAACAAGAAGGATTCAGCCTAGGAAATTCCCTGGCGGTCCAGTGGTTAGGACTCCGCGCTTCCACTGCAGGGGGCACAGGTTCGATCCCTTCTTGGGGAACTACGATCCTGCATGCCAAGGGGCACGGCCAAAAATAAAAATAAAAAAATAAAAAAGAAGGATTCAGCCCAAGCAGTTGGGGAAGTGGAGCCACCCTTTCCCATGACGGGGCCGACTGCAGGTGAGATGGTTATGGGGCGTGGAAAGCAGGAGTCTGGTTTTGCATGTGTTATGCGCAAGTTCGAGGAGCCTGTGAGACAAAAGGTTTCTGAGTTCAGGGAGAGGTGGAGGTAGGAGCCAGAACTTTGGGGGTCCCCATCAGCCTTTGAGGGGTGTTCAAAGCCAGGAGACTAAGGTCAGTGTAGACAGAGGAAGAGTCAGAAGACTGGGCCGGGCTGCAGGCAACTGGGGCTCCGGAGGCAGTGGGGTCCAACAGAGGACACGAGGACCAGCCGTGAGCAGGGGAACCAAGAGGCCTAGTCCTGGAAGCCAGTGAGAGTGTTTCAGGAAGGAGGGGCTGAGCAGCGGTGTCTAATGCTGCTGAGAGGTTGAGCACGATAAGAACTGAGAACCCGCTTTTGGATTTGGTGACATGGAGATCAGGGAGAACTTTGGCAAGAGATGTTCCGGTCGACGAAAGACTGGAGTGAGTTCAAGTGAGAAGGGGAGGAGAATGAGTGGTGTTGGTGGGTATAGACAACTCTTCTCAGGAGTTTGGCTCTCCGTGGGGGGCAGGATGAGCTGGAGGGAGATGTGAAGTGAAGGAACGGTTGTTTTTCAAGCTGGGAGACAGTATGCTCATGGGAATGATCCCATAGGGACAGTCACTATTCCTTTAGTCATTGGTGATCCCGTGTCCTGTTTGGATGACCCACTCGTCGTATGAAGAGAGGACCACGTTAATGGAAAGAGCACGAGCTTCACCCACGTGCTGAGCTGGGCAAGACTCTCACTTCCACCACTTGCAGTTGTGTGACCTCTGAGTGTGTTTCCTCACCAGTAACATGAGATTACAGTCCTTTCCTCCCAGGATGGCTGAGAGTATCAATGAGGGAATACTCAGAGAGAGCCTGGCACAATGCTTAGCCCACAGGAGATACTCAACATTACAGAAAACTCCATCGGCCTGATTCTGGTCTTCCAGAAGTTTCCACATCAAGGCAGGTGACCTTCACAATTTCAAAGTATGCTAAACACAGAGACAGCAGACTATCTCAGTTTAGCTCATGAAAGGCCAAATGTTTTCAAGGGCAACAGAACTGGGATAAGTGAATATAATTATGGTGGGTGAGTCCTCCCAGCAGCAGGGGGTGATGGCGGGGTCCGGGCTGAGATGCTGTGATTGCTTGGCCCGTTTGTAAAACACAGGCATGAGCAGGTCGGCCCTGGGGAAGTCTGCTTGAGGTGAAGGGAGAGCAGCCATGGGAGCATTAGAGGGGACGGGAGGCAACTCAGCAAACTCGGGGGAGATGTGGACGTGGAAGACGTCCATCTCTGGCACCCCAGGCAGCTGGCAGAGCTCTCAGCGGGGGTGTCAAAGAGAGCCAGTGCTCAGGGTTGTTTGGGGAAGAGAAGAGGGCACTACCAGACAGCCACGTGTGCTGCAGAGATGCCCTCACCCTGGGTTAGGCGTGGGACACAAAAATGGGGCCAGTGGTAGGGCTGGGAGATGCTTTCAGTCCTCAGGAAGGAGGCAAACGAACAACGCACCAAGTGCTGTGAAAGGAAATATGCAAAGAGCATTACAGATCCCAGATCAGAGCACCTGACCCTGCCGGGGCAGGCAGGACACTGGGGTGGCCACACCGCTGGCTGCACTGCTTTCTAGCTGTGCCACCTGGACAAGTCCTCTCCATTCCGAGCCTGGGATTCCGTGGGAAAGTCACACTCAGAGTTGGGGGGAGTTTGACCAGCACCACCTCCTGAGCCTCCAACGTTTCAGGTGGTGGCCGCAGAGAATGTGCTGGACGAGAACCGAGTCGGACCCTCCTGACTGGCAGTGGGAAAGGACCAGGGAGGGGGCTCCAGGGTTTCTCTGGGAGGGATGCAGAAACAGTTCATCCTCACACCCATCAGTCAGTGGTCAGCAGAGATCCATCTACAAAGCACCCGCCCTGCCAGGCACTGCCAGGCAGGAAGGGGCAGCGGGTCGTCAGCCACCAGCAGTCGCCCGCACCCAGGGTGCGGGCACAAGGGGGAGACGGCGCAGGAGGCAGTCTTTTTGGAACGGAGCTTTCATTAGCCACATTTCTTCAGGCATATTATGTTTTCCAAAAGCACTTCTCGCCCATCTGGATTCTTGTGAACTCCCTCATGACCCAGACAGATGAATGCTTTTATCCCTATTTTTCAGTTTGGGAACCAGGGCCAGAGAAGCTAAGGGACTTGCCTAGCATCACACAGCTTTTCAGTGGCAGAGGTAAAGCTACAACCCTAAGCTTCTCGTAATGTAAGTGAAAGCATCTTTTAAACAGTGAAGCGTGACACCCCAGGGCGGTTTCTAGTTAGCTCTTAATGGAGGCTGGGGTGGGTCCTGAGCCTCCCTGCTCTCCCCGCATGCCTGGGAGTCGCTGGACTGCAGGGGGGCACTGGGGTGGTCGGAGTCCTGATGGAGAAGCTACACAGGGTTAGGGAACTCTACTCCAGGAGCGGGATCTGAATTCCAAAGGGCTTTGGAACATTGGTGAGGGAAGGCCATCAGGGCAGGAGGGGATGTTTTGGTAGAACAGACTCAAGACCTCAAATAACAGAAGGGATAAACAGAAGAGCTTCTGTATAACAGATTCACTTTGCTGTACACCTGAAACTAACACAACATTGTAAATCAACTACACTCCAATAAAAAATTTTTTTTTTTTAAAGGAAGCACTTCCGAGGGAGATGTGAGCCTCATTCTGGACCATAAAGTGGCTCCGGGTCCTCGGTGTGGGGGAGGGCCCTGGGGGTGCCCAGGGTGGAGGAGTGAGCAGGCCCTGGGGGCAGCAGTGTGACCCTAAGAGGCTAGCTTCCCCTCTTTGGCTCTCAGCTCGTCAGTTGAGGGGCTGACGAGTCCCTCAACGGAGGGGCTTGCAGTCCCCGGTCTCCAGGGCTGTGTGGCTCTGGCACTCTGTTTCTGTGCGGCCTTGAAGATCCCGAGGCTCAGAGACCTGACTCAGGTGCTCCTCAGGACCAGAATGACCCGTGTATCCTCCTTACAGAGAGAGCCCTGCGGAAGGCTGGGAGAGGGACACCCGGCCTCCGGGAATCACTGTGCTGGGCGGCAGCCCCCTGCGCGCACCTCACACTCGCCCAGACATTGGGCAGCTCCCTCGGTGACTCCGTGAAGCCGACGTCGCCTTCAGAGGTGAGGGCGAGGCTCCACAGCCAGCTCAGCCTCGCCCCTCCCAGTGCTCCTGAGAAGGGCGGGGTGTGGGGTGGACAGATCTGATAGGAAAGCCCCCCAGCCCCTAGCTTCCTAGCTTGGGGTAGGTCACCTCTCTCAGCCTCGGCTCCTTATCCGTGAAGGGACGCCCATCATGAGGGGGGGCTGCCTTGAGGATTAGACGGTTAAACGCGTAGAAATGGAGCTCCCTGCGGCCCCGGAGTCTCCACTCTGGGCTCCGGCTGTGTCCTCTGCTCGTCCCCATCGCACAGTCTCTCACCGTCCGTGGTAGAGGAATCCGAATTCGGGACTGGCTTCTGTACCACGGATCCAGGCCCCGCTAGCTTTGGGGGACGCGCAGGCCGCCCCAGGAAGCAGGTCTGCGTGTGCACAGATCCACTCGGGCCTCCCCAGCACGGAGGGCCGGGGCGAGGGGGGTGCGGTGGGGAGGGAAGGGGAGCAGAGTCGGGAACCGCAGGCCCGCCCAGCAGAGCCCACCGCCCCCTCGAGGGCAGGCCCCTCCCCCAGCTGGCCGCCGCGGGGCCGCGGGCCATACCAGGGCCCACGCGCGGGCGGGCGCACAGGGCAGCATTGTCTGCAGCGCCGGGCACCCTCTCGTTTGCATAGCCACGTGAAGAATGCGAGGGAGGGAGCGGGCGGGGCTGTCCCTGCGGAGGGGGTCTGGGTCGGGGGTGCAAGGAGGCCAGGGTCTGCGGCGGGACCCTGCCTTCCCCCAGTGCAGTCCGGCAAAGGGCGCGTGGGCTGCTGGGGTTGGAGGGGGCGCCGGGGGGCTGGCGGGAGCGGGGTTGTGACATTCCCCTGTACCCACGCCTGGCGAGCCGAACTGAACGTGAGGGGATTGCTAATGAGGTCGAGGAGAGTTAAACATTCCCCTGCTCCAGGGGGCTGAGCTGGGACGGGAGAGAGGAGGGGAGGTGGGGCGCTAGGAGGGGGCAGCCTGAACCCCGGGAATGTGCAGAGGCCACTGCTCCCCACCAGGCTGTTCTGGAGCGGGGGGCTCAGGGGCCTGTGCCTCAGGCCCCAGCAGGAGCTGCTAAGCCAGCCAGCAAGGGGATTAAAGGGGCTGAACAGTCTGCCTTCCTTCAGGCTGATCCCTGAAGGTTGGTGCTGTCTCCCACCTCCCTGCCAGGCTCCTTGCTGGCTGGTGGCCAGCCCTGTCCCAGCCTTCATGGGGTCCCTCTTCTGCCCCCCTCAGATCTCAAACAGATCCCATGCTGAGTCTGGCCTCCGCTGTTTTTGATACACATGGGCCCCAGGTACCAAGGACCCCCACTCCCCAACACCCCTCCCCAACCCAGTCTCTCCATAGCTGACCTCAGAACCCGCTGCAAAAAGTTCTCCCCAGTGTCTAACCCTAGTCTTACCTCCTGCAAATTGGAATTCCATTTTCTTTCTGTCCTGTGGTCAGAGGACAGAAAACCTCAAGGGTCACATCAGCAGTGCAAGGGCAAAGTCCATCATCTCAGGGCTGGTGTTTGGGATAAGAATTAGGAGAATTTTAGGGCACTCGTATCAGGCTCCTAAAGGGGTTTCCCTAGGGGAAAGACCCTGAGGGCCAGCCGGGGGTCACTCCTCCCAGCCCCTCCCTTCTCTATCCCTGGGGAGGGGCACCACCTTGGCCACGCCCCACGCCCCACCCCCCGGGGGCTGGGCAGGAGCTTTGCTGGGGACCTTGCCCTGGCTTAGGTGGCGGCTGTGGGCGGGCCCCTGGCCTTTCCAGCTCGGGCCTCCCCCAGCATTCTAGAGCCTGCAGCCACTGCTTTTGCTGCTGCCACTGCAGGGCTGTCACCTCTCCTTCTCAGCCTCTGACCACCTGCTGCACCCCACCCCCAACCCAGCTGCTCCTGTCACCTGGCCATGACCTCGGCCCCCGCAGGGACCCTGGCCCAGCCCTGAGCCCTGGAACCCCCATCCCCTCCCCTGGGCCATGGCCAACGCAGGCCTTCAGCTCCTGGGCTACTTCCTGGCCCTGGGTGGCTGGGTGGGCATCATCGCCAGCACAGCGCTCCCGCAGTGGAAGCAGTCCTCCTACGCAGGCGACGCCATCATCACCGCCGTGGGCCTCTACGAAGGGCTCTGGATGTCCTGCGCCTCCCAGAGCACCGGTCAGGTGCAGTGCAAGCTCTATGACTCGCTGCTTGCCCTGGAAGGTAGGCCTCATGCCCGCTGGGATGGGGAGGTGGGATATGGGGCCGAGAGGTCCGGAGCAAGCTTTCCCACGGTCTGCCGTCTGCACTGGGCTGCCCTCTCCAGCCCCTGCCCCCACCCCCACCCCCCCCGTGCACTCATGAAGATCCAGGCCAGCCTGCTGCCCTGCTGGGGGCAGGGGCTCTAGGTTCCAGCAGCCATGGGTCCACATGCCAGCTCTGCCAAGGTAACCTTGAAGGAGTCACTGACCCTCTCTGTCCTCATCTGGAAAGGGGACTAGGACTTTCACAGGACTCTGGGAGGGTCAGAGGAGATGAGTGCCCGGCACTCAGAGGCCCTAAGTCAAGACCCTTCCCTCCATTTCTCTCCATACTCTGCAGACACACTGTGCGCACACACCTACCTGCCAGTCCCTCCATGTAGACAAGTATGCCGGCACTCAGGTGCACCTACCCACACGCACAGACACAGCCACACACGTGTACATGCACGTCCACACCCAGGCGCTTGGGCACATGGGTGGCTCTCCTCCCCCTGGGGTGTAGGGGTTGAGCCTGACAAGCTGGCTTGTAAACAGGCACCACTGCAGCTCTACCCCTGGCTGGGGGCCGACCCGCCCGCCCTCCGCCCCGGGGCCGCACGGGCCTGAGCTGGGCTGCTGTCACATGGCCCCCGCCACTCTGGACCAGGCAGGTCATCTAGCCTCCCTCAGGGACCCAGATCCCCGGGACTGACCCCGGCAGCAGGCATACAGCTACCATGGGTGACTCAAAGGGCGCAGGGGAAGGTAACTAGAGTCGGAATGGACAATGGGCGAGGCATCCCTGTCCAAGGGCCAACCTGGGCTGAGCTGGGCCTCAGACACTGTAGCTCCTCCTTCTGCTGAATCTGAAAGGCCTGAGGAGAAGCTGCCCCCCGCTGTCTGGGAGGGGTGGGCCCCAAAGGGAGGCGCCTGGCCAGAAAGCAGCTGATGGGAGAACTCATACCACCCTGTCACCACACACTACCTGGAAGAACCTGCGAGGGAGAGCGAACGGTGGGGTTAAACGGTGAGGCTCAGCCTCCGCACTCTGCCCTCACACCCTGTAGTCACCTGAGCCCCCAGGATCCCCTCACACCTGCCGCAGGTAGTAGCCCAGGAGGAGCGTCCTGCTCTAGCTCCAGCCCCTCCCATCTTGGGCTCCTCCCACCCGCCCACTTCTCCCGCCCCCCCCCCCCCCCCCCCCCCCCGCTCAGTCCCTCCCGCCCCATCCAGGTCATATCCAGTCAGCGCGAGCCCTGATGGTGGTGGCCGTGCTCCTGGGCTTCGTGGCCATGGTCCTCAGTGTCGTCGGTATGAAGTGCACCCGGGTCGGAGATAGCAACCCCATCGCCAAGGGCCGAGTGGCCATCGCTGGGGGTGCCCTCTTCCTCCTGGCGGGTGAGTGCCCGGCTCCTCCTCCAGCCTCTTGACCGTGGCAGGTAGCCCCATCCCGGGGGGCCCTCTGGAGGCCAGAGCAGAGCTGAGACCCCCCCGCCCTGTCCTTAGGCCTCTGCACGTTGACGGCCGTCTCGTGGTATGCCACACTGGTGACCCAGGAGTTCTTCAACCCCAGCACACCCGTCAATGCCAGGTGAGCCCCAGGGCATGGCTTGGGCCGGGGAACAGGCTGGGCCTCCCACTCCACCCCCTCTGGGACCACTGGCCTTTGTCCAGCAGGGCACTTGGAGGGGGAAACAGGGGACGGACGAGCCCCAGGTGCTGTCACTGAGAAGCTCTCTGGAGTGCGGAGCAGCTGTGGCTGGGCCCTGAACGCCACCCCAGGAGCTAAATGCCCTGGCTCTGGATTTAAATCCCAGCTCTGCATGGGCTGGCTGTGTGACTGGCAAGTTCCTTAACCTTTCTGTGCCTGGTTTCCTCCCCTGTAAAAGGCAGCTAGGACCGAGGACGGAGCTCAGTGTGGTTGTGAGGGTTCTGTGAGATGGTGCAGGTAAGGGACTTAGCACAGTGCCTGGGCTGTTATTTCTGTAGGAGGCACAGTGACTTTGGGCCGGAGAGATGAGGCTGGAAAAGTCCTAAGGGCAGATGGCAGAGGGCCTTGCAGCCATAGGAAGGTTTTTTCCCGTGTCCTGGTGTGGAAGGCAGGACAGTCCCTCTGGCTGTGGTGTGCAGAATGGTGGGGAGGGAGCAAGGCCAGTAAGGTGCTGATGCAAAGGTCTGGAGCATAGGGCTTGGGGTTGGGGGCTAGCAGTGGAGAGTAGGCCCAGAGATATTTAGGAGCTAGAGTGGTCAGGACTTGTAAGGCCAGGGTATGGGGGCCGAATAGGGGGCCCTGTGAAGGGCCTGGACCCTCCCTTACCTCTCAGCTCTGCGGGGAGCAGAGAATGGGATAGTCTCAACCCCAAACATCCCAACAGGCCTTGGGCCCTGGGGTGGAGGGAGAATGAGAAAAGAGATGCCTGGGTTGTTGCAGTCAGGAGGGCTCCCTGAAGGAGGCAGCAGAGTGGAGAGGGGGAGGAAATGAAGACTTCAGGAGTGAGGTTCATTCCCTGGGGCTGGCAGCTCTAGCCATGAAAACCTGCCAAGCAAGAGGTAGCTCTGCTCAGAGATGCCATGCTGGCGCTTGCTCCTGTCCCTTCAACACTCCACAAGGCTGCCTGAGTTGCAGGCCCTGTGCTGGGCCCTGGGGACATTGATGAATCCGGTGCTGTCTGCCCTCAAGTTGCTCCCCAGGGAGCCAGACAAACGAGGAACTGATCAGCCACCCAGTGAGAGTCAGCGCCAGGCGGCGAGCGGAGCTGGGGTCAGGGGAAGCCTTCGGAGAAGGTGGCATCTGAACTGGGCCCTGGAGGCGGAGCACAGGAGGCGAGACGCTCCGGCAGGGGGCGCCTCGTGCAAAGGCACAGAGGTGGGGAGACCCGGGCGCTGCAGAGGGGGCGCCGGGCTGGCCCGCTGGGATTGTGGGTGGAGAGGCCGAAGTGCCAGGTGGAGCCGGCGGAGGAGTGTGGCCTTCTCCAGAGGGCGGCGGGAGCCCAGCGGCGAGTTCCGTGGGCCAGACCGTGACCGAGAGAGGTGGCAGGACTGCCCCTCTCCTCCTCTCCCCGACGGGCCTGGCGGGCCCCGCCGCGCCCCCTCATCTGGCCGGAGGAGGAAAGGGGCTCGAGGTTGCGCGGAGCAGCCCAGCCTGAGCTGGGTCGCCCCGGGTGGTGTTGATGTGCTGCGGCAGGGGCGGGAGGAAGGGTGAACGCTCATCCCAACTTACCAGGCGAGCCCGAGGAGGCTTGTGAGGCCCCAGCCTCAGCTCCCCACGTCCAGCCCGCCCTCTGCTCTGCCAGGGCGGAGGCCGGGGGCCCCCGGGCGAGGACGGGGCGGGGCGGGGGCGCAGGCACACCTGATGGCGTCCTCCACCCCTTGCAGGTACGAGTTTGGTCCAGCCCTGTTTCTGGGCTGGGCCGCCGCCGGCCTGGCCATGCTGGGCGGCTCCTTCCTCTGCTGCACGTGCCAGGAGCCCGAGAGATCCAACAGCAGCCCGCAGCCCTACCGGCCCGGCCCCTCGGCGGCTGCCCGAGAGTATGTCTGAGCCCCGAGTAGCATCCGCCGGCCCCTGCAGCACCCCGGGCGGGGCCAGGAGGGCGCAGGGTGTCCCCCCAGCTCGGTTAGGCTCTGAGCAACTTGTCCCCAACCCAGGCACCCACCCTGCGCTCTGAGACTCAGACCCAGACACTCAGAGAGAGGTGGGAGGCAGGCCCCAGCCCTCAGGCGCACACGCACGGCCAATGCAGGTGCAGGTACGGGCACAGACCTGTCCACACCCCAGCCAGCTGCAGTCCCTTTCACGACCACTTATTTTACTCACTGACAGGCTATGTGAGTGTCTTCTCTGTGCTGGGCCTCGAGGACACAGCAGTAGAGAGAAGCTGGGTGCCCAGTGCCCTGGGGTGACCAGACCCCATCGCCTCCCCCGGCCCATGGGCTCCTCACAGCAACCCCACGAAGGAGGCAGTGCCGGGGGACAAATGTCCCCGATTTACACACGAGGAAACAGGTTCAGAGAGACCAGGAGGCCTGGCCCCGCTGCCTCTGAATTCAGGTCTCGCAGTATGCCTAGCGCTGCATGGACACCCACACAGATGGCTAAGCCAGGCCATGTCACCCCTGCCCCGGAAATGGGCCCCGGCGGGGCTGCTGTGAGCTGCACTGGCCAGTCCCCGGGTCCGCGCCTGAACCCCATAGCCCCTGCCACCCCCCACTGCCTGCTGCTCCCCTCGCTAACCAGCTCTCCTCTCTTTTGACTTTCAGACCAGTTGTTAAATTGTCTGCCTCCACCAAGGGCCCCCTGGGTGTGTAGTGTCCAGGTTCCCCAGCCTGGCTCTGTCCCCCTGCCACACCTAGACCGGGTGCTTGGTGTCTTTTGGAAAGAAAAGTGAACATCCAGCCCTGAGTGTGGTGTCATTTGATCTGTCCCTGGTATGATGAGGGTGGGGCCTGGCACAGAGAGGTCAGAGCTGGTCCCTGGGGTCCTTGGGCACAAAGAGAGGGAGACAGACCCAGTGTGGGTTACACAGCACATCCAAGCTGATCAGGAACCTCCCTACCTGTCCTTGGGTTGGCACCAGGACCTCCTTGATTGGAGACCCCCAGTCAAGGGAAAATTAACCCAGATCAGCCCCTGCCCTCATGCTCAGGCCTCTTCCATCCCAGACATCCTCCCGGGACCCTGAGTCTCTCTCTGGCCTCTGCCCTCTGTCTCTCCTGACTGGAAAGAGCTGACCACAGCTCTTGGAAAGAACTGTCCCTTGCCTTCCCCCGCCCTCCTCAGCCAGCTCTGTCCTGGCTTCCTCCACCACCTGTCCTGGGACATCTTCCACCAAGTCACCAGATCCTAAGGACACAGCTCAGCCTTGTCCCCTGACGTGCCTCTGAGAGGTGAAGTCAGACAAAATGACTATCACGCATACACTCTCCAGGAGAAGGTAGGGGTGGGAGGGGAGAAGCAGATGGCAGAGCTGCTGTGGGATCATCCACAGGCGCCCCAGCGTGGCAGCGGCTGCACGTACACAGGGGCGCCTCAGGGGCTGGAGGGGGTGGGCAATCTGAGCCCAAGTGGGGTCACCAGAGCCCTGCCCCCCGAACTATGAACGAGAACTACAGAAGAGTGTCTCTGGGTGCCTGACGCTATAACGCAGCGGTTCTTGGCTCTGGGTGCGCACATTCGAGTCCCCTGGGGAGCTGATGCCCAGCTCACCCCCCACCCCAGGCGTCCCAACCTAATGGGCCTGAGGTGGACCTGGGCATCTGAGGTCAGCAGCACTGAGAGCACTTCTCTGAGGCCTGAAGTTTGGGGCTGGGGGGGGCCACATTTCTTGCCCCTCTGAGGGGGTCTCATGTACAAGAAGAGGCAGGACAGACAAGAGGAAGCCCGTTTCCCTCTGCCTTTCCTGGGACCAGGCCGTTTCATGAGATCCCCACACCCTCTCAAGAAATAAACCCCTTTTGGCTGAAACAATTGTGCGTTTGATTTCTGTCACACACAGCCAGAAGAGCCCTGACTAATGCCAAATTTGGAACCTAGAAAGTGAGCGTCACAGTGAGGGCTCCTGTTCCAGGGGTCGCTGAGCAGGTGGGGTGTGGAGCCCAGAGGCTGGCCTCTGTCCCAGGCGGGGGATTCGGACGCCCTCACTATCTGGTCAGGAAGCGGTTGGCTGGGAAACCACGTGTCATCTCTTGCGGTTCAGGGACCACCAGAGGCTTGGGACTTGGTAGGAAAATGTCGGGATAGAGTGTGCTGGCTGCTTCAGGGATAGGCTGTGAGAGAGACAAGCTCTGGGCCAGCGGGCAGCATGAAGGCAGGGTGGAAACAAGCTTCCGTGTGATCCTTCGTGAAGAGAAGACTTTTGGAGCTATAGCCAGAGATTGGAGAGCTGGAGAGTCAGCTGACCACTCACAACCCAATCAGTACACTGATTAACATCGGAGTGGGGCCCTGGCAATGGGAGGATGCCTGGGAAAAGTTTAGAGTTTGCTGCTAGAAGAGTTTGGGAGGCCTGATCCCCTCCCCCCAACTCCCGGCCTCTCCTCTTTCAAATGTCTACACCACGGTCACCTTGGCTGCCAACCTGTGACAGGGCCAACTGTCCAGCTCTCCTGTTTCCTGTCCCAGCCTCAAGGCTAGAGGACTGAGAGGAGACCCAGGAAGGTGGGTCAAAGGACATGATCCTAAAGCTTGTCCTGTTGTTTATTAGCAGAGTTCCTCCAAGAATGAAATTGGCAAGCCATAAAAGACAGTTTGGGGAGGGATATACCTGTGCCCTCAGCCCCGAAGGAAAGCCCAGGTACCGTGGCAACAGGTGTTCGGCTAAGGGGCGTGAACTGGGAGCTGGAGTAGCTGACCAGTACACTCATCTATTGCCTGAACCTGAGAATATGGACAGGAACTGAGTATTAGATGATGTCAAGGAATTACGGTTAATTTTGGGTTATACGTATTGTTCATTTTATGTGATAACAACACTGTGGTTATTATTTTTTTAAGCCTTGTCTGTCAGAGGTGCACACTGAAACACTATAATGGCTGGATTTGCTTTAAAATACTCTAGGAATAGAAAGGTCAGGGGCAGGAGAAATTATAAAATAAGATTGGTAAATGCCAGTGGTACTTAGGGTTTCACTCCGCTCTTCTGTGCGTGTGTGTGAGCAAATGAAAAAAATCTAAAGGTTAAAAATACGTCTAAGTTTTACTGGTTGTATAATTTAGTATCCTCCCTCCTGACCACTGGAATAAAGGTGATGAATAGAGACTCTTGCTACTCAGAGCACAGTTCTCCAACCACAAGATTCGCATCCCCTGGAAACTTGTTAGAAATACAGACTCTCAGGCCCCACCCCAGACTAGGTGAAACAGATTCAGCATTTTAAGGAGACCTCCAGGTGACTCCTACACATACTGAAGTTTGGGCTAGGGAGGGCTGTGTGATGCTTCTCCTTTTCTAGATTTCAACTGAGAATTGCAACTGAGCTACCATTGAATACTGGATATAATGAAAGTGGTTCAATTTAAGATTTTGCCTAGAGTTGGCCAAGCTCATGGGGAACCACAACGAAACCTGATTCAGGCAACACTGGACATGGAGAATGGACAACACCCAAAGCAGTGCTTCCTGACCTTTTCTCCTCATAGAGCACATAAAAACAATACTTAATTCAATTTATGAGACTATTGCAGGCAATTTTATTCTGGACAACAGTCTTGTTGAAAACAACTAAAAATGTGGAGGGAACTGAATCACTTTGCTGTACAGCAGAAATTAACACAACATTGTAAATCAACTATACTTCAATAAAATTTTTTTAAAAAGAAAAAAAAAGTTGAGGAAAGGGTAAACAATTCTTCAAAGCATCAAAGGGCTGACACGATGCTATGGAATCACAGAGTCAAAACCTGAAGCACTGCCTCTCCCTCTCTGTGCAGTGGCCCATGTGGTCACCGCAAAGCTGAAGAGTCCTTGGCTGGCAGGGTCAGAGATTGGTTACGTATAAGGGGATTGAACAAATAAGTAAATACACTGAAAGTAATGGGAGCCAGGCTTCTCGTTGTCAGAGAACGGATTTACAAAGATGGAAACGAGGAAGACTAGAATAAATCTTGTGGAGTTGGATTGGAATTGGAGGTATCTGGATGAACACACAGTTTTTTATATACGTAGATAAATGTAGAAATAGATATAGTTGTGTGTGTATGTACATGTGTGCGATATACATACACAGAGCCTTCTGTAACCATGGATGTGGACCTGGAAAGATGGAGAGCCGACTGCACTACATTATTTTATATAAGGGACTTGAGCATCTGGGGATTTTCGGTATGGTTGTGGTTGGCGGGTGAGGGGGCTGGGTGTCCTGGAACCAATCCCCCGTGGGTGCTGAGGGTCGACTGTACATATATCTGTGAGCTCTATCCCCTAGACAGGCCAAGAACAATGAGCCTCAGGGGCGAACCCATATCTTGATTTCTGAATACCATTCTCTACTAAAAGGTAGCAGAACTCCAGGGAGAAATGGCTGATTCGAGGTCTGGGGTAAGGAGAGTACAAAATAAACTTGGATCATCTCGTTCCAGAAAGTAAGAACATGCTCAAGGAATGATGGTGACATGTCTAAAGGATACAGAAGCCAGACTAAAGGGGTTCCCTCTGGCTTTATCTGAAACAATTTGAGTATCAAAGTAAATAATTAACAGTAATGGATTTTAACTCCGTGAATAAAAAAATAAGAATCCACTAGTCCCTACTGATATAAATAATTAAATAAATAAGTGGGTAAGAAGAAAAAGCTCTACAGTAAAATGCCAAGTAATATGAGTAACTTATTAACTAAGAAGTACAAAATATTTAACTTTGCAGTGATGAACATAGCAGGCATATCTTAAGTGATAAGAGTTAACACCACCCGTAATCGGACAAGGCAAAACTGTGTGTCCCTTGATATAATGCACTGAGAAGAACACAGCATCATTTATATGATATTCCTGCTAAAGGTGCATAAACTGAATCTGCTTAAGACGGACAAATACAAATCGAGGTTATTCTACAAAATAACTGCCAGTACCCTTGAAAACTGTCAAAGTTATGAAAGACAGCAAAGGCCGAGGAGACTGAAGAGATATTACAGCTACATGCAATGAATGATCTTGGATTGGATTCTGGACCTATAAAGGACATTCTTGGGACAACCAGTGAAATTTGAATGGTGTCTGTGGTTGAGATGATAGTACTATATCAAAGTTAGTTCACTGTGAACAGATAGTTTTGTAGGACATTGTCCTTGTATTTTAGGAAATTACACACAAGTACTAGAAGAATAATGAGGCATCAGGAAAAAAATATGCATAAATACACATGAAGAAAGAGTCACAAGGCAAATAGTTGCAGTATAATATTAATTGGGCAATCTAAGTGAAGGGCATGCAGGAATTCTTTGACCTATTCTTGCAATTTTTCTCTAAAGTTTGAAATTATTTCAAGATTGAAAGTTTTTTTATAAAAGTCTAAGGGAAAGCTAGAATACTGGAAAGCCACTCTTCTAAGAGGGCACTTGAAAATGCCTCCAAAGATGGAGATGGAAATGAAAGCTTTGAACTCACCTATGATGAAAACAAACAAAATCTTTATTTCACCTTCATTTTTTTTTTTTTAAAGCATGAATTGTTAGTTTTATTTATTTATTTTTTAAACTTATTTTATTTATTTATTTTTGGCTGTGTTGGGTCTTCGTTTCTGCGTGAGGGCTTTCTCTAGTTGTGGCAAGCGGGGGCCACTCTTCATCGCGGTGCGCGGGCCTCTCACTATCGCGGTCTCTCTTGTTGCGGAGCACAGGCTCCAGACGCGCAGGCTCAGTAGTTGTGGCTCACGGGCCTAGTTGCTCCGCGGCATGTGGGAATCTTCCCAGACCAGGGCTCGAACCCGTGTCCCCTGCATTATCAGGCAGATTCTCAACCACTGCGCCACCAGGGAAGCCCTCACCTTCATTTTTGAGAGATGATTTTGCTGGGTATATAATTCTGGGTTGACTTCCCCATCCTTTTCAGTACTTTATAGATGTCATGCTAGTGCTTTCTAACTTACGTAGTTTTTAAATGAAAACTCTGCTATAGTTCTTATTTTTGCTCCTTTGTTTCTCTCTGGCTGCTTGTCATATTTTCTCCATCTCTGGTTTTCAGAAGTTTGACCATGAAGTGCCTGGGTGTGTTTTTTCCTCTGTGTTCATTTTTTTTTTTTAAAGATTTATTGATTGATTGATTGATTGATTGATTGCTATGTTGGGTCTTCGTTTCTGTGCTAGGGCTTTCTCTAGTTGCGGCAAGCAGGGGCCACTCTTCATCGCGGTGCGCGGGCCTCTCACTATTGTGGGCTCTCTTGTTGTGGAGCACAGGCTCCAGACGCGCAGGCTCAGTAGTTGTGGCTCACGGGCCTAGTTGCTCCGTGGCATGTGGGATCTTCCCAGGCCAGGGCTCAAACCCGTGTCCCCTGCATTAGCAGGCAGATTCTCAACCACTGTGCCACCAGGGAAGCCCCCTCTGTGTTCATTTTGCTTGGGGTTTTCCGAGCTTCCTGGATCTGTGGTTTGTTACCTTTCATTGACTTTGGAAAATTTGCAGCCATTATTTTCCAAACATTTCTTCTGCTACATTTTTCTTGTCTTCATCTGCTACTTCAGTCACATGCTTGATATTGTGTCACAGCTCTTCGATAGTCTGTTGTTTTTTCCATGTTTTTCTCTGTGTTTTTGTTTGTAGAATTTCTACCAACTTATCATCAAGTTCATGACTTTTTCCTCTGCTGTGTCATCATTTGATAAGCACATCTAATCAATTCCTCATTTCTGATGATAGTGGGCTGCTGATACCTTGTGCTTAGTTTGAGACCTGGAATCCAGAGTTTTTCTTAGTGTTCCTGAGCTTCAGCATTCAACACTTCCTGCATGCCTGCACAAGAGGGAATCTGTCTCCATGCTCCTGCCCCTTCCCCAGCAGCAGCTTGCCATTGCTCGCTTTATGACGCAAGGCTCATGTTGGTGGCAGGGAGTTTTTCTCAGTTCTGCTTCAGCCTTAGTCATAGACAGGCCCTGTGCACGTGAGCGTCTGAACTCTGCCTTGTAATGACAGTGGGGCTTGCGGGGAGGGAGTTTCCTGCCCTCCCATCAGGCAGCAGACTTCTGTTTTGTATCTATTCAGGATCCTAGTAATGAGTTTCCTACTTTTCTCTAGTGTCAGGCAGCTTTTGCTTCTACCCCATCTCAGAGGTAGGCAGCCTTGGTTTAGGACTTCTTTCTTTGCTTTTCATTCCTTTTTTATCTCCTAATATTCCAAATGGGGTCATTATCTTCGGCTTGTTAGTGCAGGTCTACTGCTTGTGAATGCTCTCCATTTTTGTCTCAAAATGTCTTTTTTTCACCTTCATATCCTACTGTGTATAGAATCCTAAGTTGATAATTATTTTCTTTCAGGTCGCTGAAGATATCATTTTACTACTCTGAAACTATAATTTTACTGTTTTCTGGCATCCATTGTTTCTGTTGAGAAATGAAATAGCTTAAATGTCTCTCCTCTGAAAGTAATTTTTTTTTCCTGGTTCCTTGTAATATATCCTCTTTTGCTTTTTTTTTTTAAAAAAATTGTGGTACCATTTTTGATGTGTTTAGATGTGGATTTCTTTTTATTTAACCTCTTTGGGATTCTTGACTCTTTCTTTTGGTGTTTCCCCCTCTCCCCACCCCAGTCATTTCTGACTGAGTCTCAGCCATTATCTCTTCAATTTTCTCATTTTTTCTTTCTTCTGTGACTCCAGATACAGACTGGTTGATTTTCTTACTATATTCTCTATCTCTTAGGTTTTATCCTCTATTTTCCACATTTTTTATTTTCTGTACTTCATTAAAAATGATTTCCTTCAACTATCACTCAGTTAACTAATTTTATTTTATTTATTATTTTTTTAAGTTTTATTTTTTGGCCGTGCTACGCGGCTTGCACAACCTTAGTCCCCCGACCAGGGATGGAACCCAGGCCCTTGGCAGTGAAAGCACTGAGTCCTAACTACTGGACCACTAGGGAATTCCCTAATTTTATCTTCACCTGTGTTTAATCAGCTTCTGAACCTGTCCATTGATTTCTTTGGTGTATTGTATTTTTATGTTCTCGGATTTCCACCTGGTTAATCTTTTAAAATCTGCTGTGTCAATTTAAACAGTCTCTGTTTCCCTCTTTATTAGTTTGCCAGGGCTGCTACAACAGATTACCATACACTGGGTGGCTTAAACAACAGAAATGTATTTCCCCACCTTCCTGGAGGCTGAAAAGTTCAGGATCTAGGTGTCAGAGTTGGTTTCACTCTGAAGCTTCTCTCTTTAGATTGTAGAAGCCTTTTTTCTTCTGGTGCCTTCATGGTCCTTCCTTGTGTGTGTCCATGTCTTAATCTCCTCTTCTTATAAGGACATCAGGTATATTGGATTAAGCCTCACCTCAGTGATCTCATTTAACCTTACCTCTTTAAAGGGTCTATGTCCCAATAAGTCACATTTGGCAGTACTGGGGTTAGGATTTAAATACATGAATTTGGGTTGAAGAGGGTCACAATTCAGCCCATAACACCTTCTAAAACGTTCAAGCTTCTCCTTTTATCTAATGAACATAGTAAACATAGTCGCTTTACATTCTGTGTCTGATATTTTTGGTATTTGGGCTTCCTGTGGGTCTTTTTCCATTGTCTGCTGTCTCTGCTGGTCCTTGTTCATGATGACTTGTCTCCTTGTAGACCTAGTTATCTTTGAATATATGCTTGATTTGGCACTTGGAAAATATCTGTAGAAATAATTCAAAGCCTAGGATTATATAATTTTCCACAAATAGTATTTTATTTGCTTTAGCTTGGTGCCTGGGGTGGGGGGAGTGGAACCAGCAATTCAGGATCACCTTTATCCAATTTAGGGCTTGAGATTTCTGGGCCCCCACCCGACTCCAAGTCAGGTTACAATCTATGTGAGGGTTGGTTTAATTTACTACCACGGTACAACCATTCAAAGTCCTCCACTCAAATCATGGGGTAGTGTACAAGGGTTTGCACGATTGGTGGGCCCGGACTCCAAATTTTTCCCTCTAGCACAGTACAGCTGCCTCGTCCAGACCAGCAAACATTTAAACTTCCAGATCAGCACTCAGCCTCTCAGTTGTCTCTTTGAGGTTTTCAAACATATCCAGGGGAAAGGTAGCCCTGAAAATCACTTACTTTTCTACATTGTCATCCTCTCCTGGACCTAGCCTAGGAGTCTCAGTATTTTGTTGTATTTTGTTGCTTTTAGAAAGATTTTTAAAAACATTTTGCCTAGTGTGTTTTTTTTTTGGTGGAAAGTTTGCTTTATTTCAGATGTCGGCAACCAGAAGTGGGTGGGATGGAGTGGACGCCTGTTCAAAGGCCAACTCCCCCGCTACTGACAATCAGTGGGTAAGAGCTTTTATAGGTGAAGGGAGGGAGCTACATGCAGAAACAGCAGTCAGCTCTGACAGTCATCTTGAAATTGGTCATCAAGATGAATGGTCTGATCAGCGTCATCTTGATTAAGTACAGTTAGCCTTCAGTTCCAGGGTCGGTTTGTTCCCATTTCCCTGAGGCCAGTTCTCGGAATTGTGGCAGCATACGTTATTTGCCTAGTGTTCTTGGCAGTCTTCAGCAGAAGAGTTGGTCCAACGTTACCAGAAGTGGAAGAGTCATCTTGTCAGAGTGCCCTCACATAATTTTAGAATACATTTAAAAATTATTACTCAAGTAGAACATTTTTATTATTTCCTGTTCTGTGAAAGTGATTGTTCATGACAATCAAAATTAACAAAAAAATATTAGATGTTAAAATACCACAGTTGGTTTAAAATTATTATATCATCTCTTTTAAAAAATTTTAAGTTTTAATTTAAATATATACTCCAAAAATTGTATAATGAGTACATGAATCTTGCTTTGTGACATTTTTACAAAAATGGGAAAGATGACGTACAAATGAAAAAGCCTTTAAATACTGGTTGTTTCCACTAAAGTTTTTGTTCCTTAGGCCATCTAACTTCCCTTTGTACAGAATCTGACAATCACTGTAAGACCCTAAAACTATTGAATAGTTTTCTGTTTCAAGCCTACTCTTCTCTACATCTTTCCTCAGCATCTTTACCATCATGTTTCAATTTTTTATTGTGGTACAATACACATAACAAAATTTACTGTCTAAACCATTTTAAAGTGTACAGTTCAGTGCTATTAAGTATATTCATATTGTTGTGCAAACATTGTTACCACCCATCTCCAGAATTCTTTCCATCTTGCAAAACTGAAATACTATACCTATTATGCAATAACTCTTCATTACCACTATTCTATTTTCTGTCTGCGATTTTGTCTAAGTACCTCATATAAATGGAATCATACGGAATCTGTCCTCTTGTGATAGTTGGATATAGGATTCTTGGATGAGTTTTTTCTTTTAGCACTTTTAATATCAGCTACTTCCTTCTGTCTCCAAAGTTTCTGAGAAATCTTCTGATAATCTTATTGAGAATCCCTTGTATGTAATGAACTGCTTTTTTCTTGTTGATTTCAAGGTTCTTTGTCCTTTTCTTTTGACAGTTTGTTTTTAGTATGTCTTGGTGTGGGTCTTTTTTAGTTCATCTTGGAGTTTGTTAAGCTTCTTGTATGGTTATATTCACGTATTCCATCAAATTTTGGACATTTTCAGCCATTATTTTTTCAAACATTCTCTTTGCCCCTTTTTCTCTCCTCCTTCTGGAACTCCCACAAGGTATGTGTCAGTCTGCTTGATGGTGCCCCACAAAGTCCCTTAGGCTCTGTCCACCCTTCTTCAAATTTTTTTTTCTGTTCCTCAGACTCAATAATTTCCATTCTCCTATCTTCAAGTTCACTGATTCTTTCTGCTGCCTGCTCAAATCTGCCTTTGAGTCCCTTTAGTGAATACTTTCAGTTATTGTAATTTTCAGCTGCAGAACTTTTTGGTTTCTTTTTAGGTTTTCTATCTTGTTACTGGTATTTGCTTTGTTTATACATTGTTTACTTGACTTTCTCCACATCTTTCTTTAGTTCTATGAGCATCTTCAAACATTTGTTCTAAAATCCTTGTCTAGTAGATCTGCCACCAGGTCATTCTCAGGGATAGTTTCTGTTGGTTTATTTTCTTTCCTTCGGACCATATTTTCCTTTTTCTTTGTATGCCTTATGATTTGTTATTGTTGTTAAAAACTTGACACTGAATCTAATAATGTGGTAACCCTGGAAATTAGGTTGTCTCTCTTCTCCAGAGTTTGCTGTATTGTCTCTTTTGCTCTAGGCTGTCCTCCAGAGTTTGCTGTATTGTCTCTTTTGCTCTAGGCTGTCCCTGGGCCATCAGCTTGAGGTGTAAATTTAAGGTATTTTCAGGTCTCTTCTCAGCCTGTGCATGTGCAGTGACTTTCTAATTTCTCCCATATATGTGATTGCTTTTGATTGTCCTAGTCTTTAATGTCTGGCTCTCAACAGGGGAAAAAGACTAAAATGAAGAGCCGGTAGGCACCACCAGCCGTTTATATCCCCTGAAGTCACTTCAGCTGGCGGGGAGGGGCTTGCAACAGCGGGGGTAAGTGCAACAACAATGGCTGCTATCTGTGTTTGCACCTCCTTCATCAGAAGCAGCTGATTGATTAGTCAGAACACAGAGCCCCAGTATTTGGGGGACAGGGTCCTTATTGCTCACCCTGGCTGCTGCAAGATATGTGCAAGGTGCTCCAGGAACATGTGCACAACTGCCTGCCATGGGGCTGAGCTGGGTGGGGGATGGGTAGCCTCAGCTGAGCTAAGAGCTGAAATTCCCCAAATAAATCTCAATTTACTATGTCTTCCCTAGATGTTGCAAGCCTTCAATAGACTCCACAGTACCAAAATAGTTACATCAGACCAATATTACCTGTGTACTGGTTGTCGAAGTTAGGGGGACAGATTCCTGGTGCTTCATATGCAGCCATCTTCCCAGAATCCTTACCTCCTTGCTTTTCTGTGATGCTTATGATGTTAGTCTGGGTTCTCGAAGCAGTAGACTCCCAAATAGGATTAAAATGCAAGGATTTTATTAGGGAAACACCTTTCAAAAAATAGGGGAGGGAGCTAGGGGAGCCATCAAGCCTATGTGAAGGAATATTGGGTAGCAGAGTCATAGACTACCATGCAGCCTAAGGGAAGTTCGGCAAGGCCATCATGGGTGTCCTTGAGCCAAAGTTGGCTGTCAGAAGAGTTCCATGTCTTCCAGGTACAGGACTGCTTTAGAATCTCTGCTGAGCCTACTCCTTGGCTTGGGAGCACTTGGAAAGCATGGCCACAAGACAAACGTGGTAGATTTCAGAGCAAAGCATCTTGGATCAATTGTATTATCTGTAGTTAGAGATCTACGAGTCATAATCTCATGGCCACCACAGTTTGTTTACAATTTTCAGAGCTCTTATCTAAGTTGATCCTTAAAATAGTCCTGTAGTAAGTCAACATTTACTGAGCACTAACAAAATGTAAGGTATTCTCACTTAATCTTCGCAAGAAATTTAGGGAGCAGGTACTATTTCTATCTAAGATTTTAAAAGCTCATCCTCCCCTGCATTTGGATTAGGCAGTTTGATGGTGGGATCCAGGAATCTGTTGATTTTCTTGTGGGTGGTCCATAGACCTTACTTTGAGAAACACTTCAATGTTCAGTACTGAATGTGGTAGCTCCAAATTGAAGCTCTGGGGGTGAAGTTTCATTGGCAGGACTGGAACTCAGGTTTTCTGACTCCAAATCACTTTCCATCCTGGTGTCTCAAATCTATGAAAATTGAATTTTATGCACAGGGTAAATGAGGCATTTGGTTTTACTATAATCATAAAGCTCTTCTTGGTTGGCTCCTTTTCCCTCAATCCCACATAAACATGTCTCATCCTAAAAGACCCTTCCCTCAGATTTATCTCTGGAGTGACCAGAAGTCCCATTCTGGTCATTCTAGGGCAGTCCTTTCATCCCAGTGTAATTGACAACCAAATCCCTTTCACTCTCAAGAGCATCCTATTTAGCTAACACATAAATTATATAGTCTAACATAACTAGTTTATCTGCCCTTCCAGCAGCAGCCCTTGCTTCCTTCATCCCACTTCCCAACTTCGACACACTGAGTTTTTACTCTGTACTCTTTTGTTACAGATCCTGGGATATAGCAGAACAAACAAACAAAACAAAAATCTCTGCCCTGAAGACTACTGTCTAGCAAAGACAGAAAATAAGCAATTTTGATTAGCAGATGATTATATACACTATGGAGAACAATCAAGCAGGGGCAGGTGGTCAAAAGATCTGGGCATGGAGGGGGCTGCTATTTTAAACAGAGTGGTCAGGGAAGGCTTTCCTATTCCTTCCCCAAAATAACAGAGGGAGAAAGCCATTTATAATACTAGAGTTCTCTGGGGAAACAGTCTTCCTGTCAAGAGGCAGAAGTGTAAAGGCCTTGAGGTGGGAATGTGCTGGCACATTCAAGGAAAAAGAGGCCTGTGAGGTTGGAAGGGAGTAAACCAGGGGGAGAGCAGTGAAAGTGGGAGTGGGACAAATGGGGACACACTGTGAAGCCTCCTGCAGGATGCTGGCTTTTGTTCGTGAGAAAGAATGGAAACCTCTAAGGTTTTGAGCAGAGAAGTGACCCAAAGTCTGACATGGCTTTTAAGAGGACAGACACCCTGGCTGCTATGTTGAGAACTGACTGGAGAGGGGTGGGACAGGAAAAGGAAGGTAGCAGGGAGCTCACCTAGCAGGTACTACAATAATCCAAGTGAGAGATGACAGAGGTCTGGACCCATGTGGATGGAGGTGGTGAGAAGTGGTCAAATTCTGGATATATCAAAGGCAGAATCAAGAGGGTTTGCAGACCCATTGGATGTGGAGTGTTCTAAAAAGTGAGAAGTCGGGATAGACTCTGAGGGTTTTGGCTGGGACCTGTAAGGATGAACTGGCTGTTGCTGAGATGGGGAAGGCTATGGGAGTAGCAGCCCTAGTCACCCCTCAACCTGCTGAGTCTGGGGCCACCCCATTTCCACAGGGCTGCTCTCACCCTTAGTCTCCCTGTCACTAAGCCCTGTGGACACCTTTCAGCCTCCACCTTCTTGGACCTTTTGGTTTTGATGCCAACTGAGTCACTTTGTTCTCTAGGATTCTGTGACGTCCCCCTTCCTGGATTCCCCACATCTTTGGGCCTCCACAGATGCTCTGATGTGATTTCCTCCATGACCACAGCTTTCAATAGCCACCTGATGAGCATCAAACGTTCAGCTTCAGCCTACACCTCACTCCTTAGCTCCAAATCTGCTTCCCACATACTCCCTATGGATGCCCCAGACACCTCAAACTCTGTGTATCTGAAAGCAAACAGGCTCCTCCCCTTTGTGCATTCTCTACTCCAGCAAGTGGCACTATCTGTAGCACCACTCTGCAATCATGCCCCACTCTTCCCTCTTCCTCATTCCACATTCAACTAGTCACCTCAATCTGTCAACCCCATTTCTGAGAACATCTCAAATTTGATGTTCTTTCCTACTGCCTTATCTATGGTCTCATCTTATCTGGACTTCTATAGCAATGTCCAAATTGGCCACTATTTTGTCCCAGAGTAATCTAAAATGAAAATCATTCTATTTAAAAATCATCCACAGGAATTCCCTGGTGGTCCAGTGGTTAGGACTCCCATGCTTTCACTGCTGAGGGCCTGGGTTTGATCCCTGGTCAGGGAACTGAGATCCCTGCAAGTTGCACCTTGCCAAAAAGGTATAAATAAAAATCATCCAGATCCCCTATCACCAGCTTCTCAGCCCAGACAGAAGGGCTGTATAGCTGGCTGCCCCGAACCAGTAAGAAGTACTAAAACATCACTTGGATAGGTGTAAATATTGTGCAAGTTAAGTTGGCTCACTTCTTTGTATCATTTACAGCCTTTAAAACCAGGCAGCCAGACTGATGGGATGTAAGCAGGCCTTGCAATACCCGAGGCACCATTCAGAGCAGGGAGAGGCAGAATTCCTAACAAAAACGCTCCTTCCCCAGCCACAAACCAGCTTACCAGCCTTAGTGTCAGACTAATCCTTCCATTAGCAGAACCTCAGGTCTAAGCCTGTCATGGGCTACACTTGCCTGTTTCTCTCTACCAGATTCCCATTCAATGCCACTACAATTCCCATTAGCTCTCCCCTACTCCTAACCTGACCCAACATTGCTCCCTTCCCAAACCCTCCATTGTGACCTCTGGGTTCAGTCACTGGCTTTTTCTCTGAATGTTCTTACTCTACCTCTAACCAGACTCGCGCCTAGGATGCTACTTCCCTCGGAGCCCTTTCGGTGATTATTTTTTTCTTCTTCAACACCAAGTACTGTGGTGTCTGGTAGTGAGCTAAGTCTATTACACCACTGTCACTTCTAAACACAAATTTTCTTGAAGTCCATGCTTTCAAGCTAAGCCCACTATCTAGCAGCATTCCTTCACATTCCTGGGCCTTCTCCACACCCACTTCTACCAACACTTGTGGGAACTGCAACACTCACTGAACACCATGGTCTATTTTTGACCTCTTCACATCTAGTACTGTCTTCCTCCTCCTGTCTTCTACTCACATGATCCTAACCTGAACTGCCACTACCAGTAACTGCCACATGTCTCCAGGTTGAGTATGCCAGGCTAAGGCCACCACCTCATATTCTTCCAGCTCCCTTAAATTAGTACTCTTACTCCATTGGGCCAATTTGGAATACTTGCCAACTCCTGGACAATTCCAATCACCAAAGGTGGCGCTGTACTCTTACTGACTTTGGCTACCCAGGATTCACCCCCGGATCTGGGGATGGGGGAAGTGGATGCTGGGGGACAATAGCACCAACTATAACCTTGCATTCACTTTCACTACCTTTGCTCTTTTCCTGTTAGATTCAGCTGGCCAAGCTCTGGTTAAACCCAACCCTCCACCTGCTGGCAATTCTATTTCCCTGGTATACCTTTTCCCCATTCTCCAAGACAACTACACCTTTTTCTCTCCTCTAAACTCCAACCTCTCTTCTTCCTTTTCTAAAGCCCACCAAAATTTTTTTTTTTTTTTTTTTACTGAACCTAATCTTTTTTTATTAAGATTTTCTAAAATTTATTTTGGCTGCACCTGGTCTCAGCTGCAGCATGCGGGATCTAGTTCCCTGAACCAGGGATTGAACCCAGGTCCCCTGCATTGGGAGCACGGAGTCTTACCCACTGGACCACCAGGGAAGTCCCTTACTGAACCTAACTTGAATAGATGGATTGACATCATTTTCAATATTCATGAACACGTAAACGTCCATTTCTCTTTAATGTCTTCCAATGGTCTCGCTTCCTCCCAGAGATTTGGAAAATGTTAGTCCTAAATATATTTCCTTAATACTACTGTATTTATTATACAAAATAAACTTTAGCCATTTACTATTACTAACAAATTATCCATCCTTAACTGCAAGCTCTTTTGGTTTATTACCACTACCACCTATTCCTTAAGTCTTACCTCACTGCCTAGGTCATCTAGTACAAGGTTCAACAGAAACCATAAGCATCCTCACCTAATTTTGAACGGAACGAAAGAAAGACAACATGCCCTTAGCACTTTCCATGCTCTCTGCTCCAGTCACATGGGTCTCCAAGAACATGAGGTATTCATGACCCTTACAGCTGGAGAACCAAACTCAAGGATTAAGTGTCAAAAGCTAAGGAAGGTCGTCACAGAGCAACTCACTGCTGCTACTGCTGCAAAGCATTGCTTCTACCACCGCTCTTCTAGTAAACAGTACTGACTTCCCCAGAGTCTCATGCTGGTGCATCTGAACGGTAGACCAGGTTCTAAACCTGCAGACCGGCTGCAAGACTGAATGCACTCTCTCAGCTGTCAGAGACTCACAGGCTACCTAATCCTTACACATAGTGAAGTCACACATGAAATACTGGGCAACAACACAAGACAAATACACATGAAAAAATGTTGTTTGCAACACTGGCAGCAAGACTGCATCACAAAAAACTTTCTTCCTTGCCACGGTTTTCAAAATCACATTCCAACATTATTGGATTATGTAAGAACTGTTGGCATCATTTCCACAACATATATCCTAATGTATGCAACTATTAAAAAAACCACTACACACCATCAGCAGTGTTCAACATCCAAAGAGTTGGTCCCAAATTCAGAAAAGCATTTCAAAGTGTTGACTGATACTAGCCTAACCCACTTGCCTATTTTTTCCCCACTTTATTCATCAGTCCCCTGAATTAAAACTATCAGTGCAATGCAAATCTCAGTTCTGTGCTCGAGCCCATTCTGGAGAGGCACACAGCACTGCATGACTCCCGGACATGCCACTCTAGCCTACTCTATAACCCCAAGGCCTCAAAAGCTGGCCAGAATGATCCAGAATTAGTCTCTAGATAGCAGTCATTAACTATTCCACAAAGGAAGCCAAAGGGCATTTAATAAGACATTATAAAAGAACAGCCAGAACAGGCTTAGGTTACAAGGGTGCCGAGAACAAAATGAATGTCACTGACCTCTATGTTCTTTAAGCAGACTTCACACAAGCATTCCATTATTTGTGGTCACCATCTCCAGTGCCCAAGCAAAGGAGCTGAGCTGTGTTAACCGAGTACACCAGTCTCTGTGGCAGGCATCTGATAACTAAGGTGGGTATCCTTCAATCCACAGGTTGAACTCACTCACAGTAGGGCACAAATAAATGGCTTCTAAGGATTAGAGTCCAGTTAGTCTCCACTAGACCATGCACTCTCTCTTCTCCTTTACCACCGCCTCCCAGTAAAAAGAGCACACAGAAAGGAAAATGGCCAGATTACCATAGTAAATACTTTCTAATTTTCAGTATGGGCCCACAGGCATGCTACTCAATAAAGGATTACACATTCTAAAAAATTTCCTGAGTAAATACCAATGAGTACCACCTATCTACAGATAGATGTAAGCTAATAAGGGTCCTATAACCAGCTAAGTGCTTATAAACTAAAACGAAACAAGGCAGAAATATACACAAAGACAATTATTTAAGACCTTTATTAACAGGTGCTTGCAGTTTGTTAACTTTTTTGAAAAAATCAAGCTGTAAACTTTTATTACAAATTAAAAATGAGGTTCTTAAAAATCTCAACTTGACCAGATATGAAACAATTTAAAAACCTTTAAAGGTATATTGAGAAAAACCAGGCTTTTTTTTTTTTTTTTTTAAAAAACACGTTTGTCATTACCAAAAAGAGACGTCTTTAGGTAAAAATAATAAAAACCCCATATGCTGCATAGACAATGCAGATCGTTCTAGTTATCTGGTCAACAGGCAAAAAGCAAGCACTTAAGGTCTTCAGCTCCAATCTTTTGTTCATTTCTTATTGCTGGAATTTCGTATTCATTTCTTCTTGTTGGATGACTAAACTGTAAAAGAAAAAAAGTTTTTAAATTATCTTGCGCAGTTCACTGGAATTTTCTTTTAGTACACCAAACTGCTCCAGATTCAAATTAGCTAAGCAGGGAAGGCATTAACAAATCTCATACTGGTTTATTTTAACACAGCAATTCATAACAGGGGTGGACCCTGCTGTGTAACAAGAATGGTTACTCCTAGGTTCTGGATGACCTTTTGACACTCAGAAAATAGTATAGAGGGGAAAAAAAGTTATCAGTGGCTGAAAATAATAATTCTAGAGCCAAATGCCTCCCAGAATCAAGTAAAAAGGGAATCCCTGAATTTTGGAATTGATGATACAATGCCAAAGTTGTCACTTTTCCCAAAGAGACCAACCATATTGGTCATTATCACCTAGGTTATTAATCCTAGTAGCTATCCCACTTATTTTTGAAAAATGAAAAATAATGCAATGTAATTAACATTACTTGTTAGGGTAAGGTTAGCAAGACTTTCCTCTGCTTACTGGTAAAATCATCCAAAAAGGTTGACAAAAGGCTCTCATATTCAAGATACAATGTAAAGCTAGGCCTTCAAGTGTCAGTGAGCCAAAGTATGGCTCTGATACACCCCATTACCAAAATGGGATATTCAGGTCAGGTTATGATTAGTTTGGGTAGAAGACATTGTATGTTTAAGTGGCTTACCTTACCTGATGAACTGGGTTTTTTTCTCTTTCATTAATGGACACCACTCATGACTGCTCAGAGGCCAGAAGGCCATCTACGCTTACTTACCCGGATGATGGTAGAGATGGTAAGCCGGCATTTACTCAGCCCCGCCCTGCTCAGCCTCGGGAGCGGACGAATTCTCAGCTGGTGGATCGGCTGCTTTTGTCTCTTTGCCATCTTGTGGTTTAGGGTTTTCTGGGCGTCTGCGTCGGTAATTGAAGTTGCGGCGGTACCGACGTTGAGGTGGCTGCTGACCTTGGGTCTCATCTCCTTGATTTTCCTTATCTTCTTCATTGCCGTCCTCTCTGGGCTGTCTTTGGCGAGGAGGGCCCCTGGAATGAACATTGTGCAAACTTGCAATGATAAAACATTCTTTCTTTAACCTAGCCACCAGTATTAACACACCTGGCCTTTCTGTTTATCAAGTGGTCTGCAGGCAATTTAGCAAAATCAAAAGAGCAAATTTGCCTTTTATTTCACAAATTGAGTATGACTTGGGAAAAGGATTTGGAAGTATAAACTGGAAGATGAACGTTTAAAACTGGTTTTAATAGTCTCGTAAACTTTTACCCATAGTATAATCTATTACAAAGTTAGCCATGAAAGGACTAAAGGTGGTACAACACTATCAACACCTTGATGTCATTTAAAAACATGGGCTTTAAGGTAACTAGGTTTGGGAACAAGTGCTAACTAACCTTTACAGATGAACACTTGCTAAAAAGGCAGGAAGTCAAAACCAGAGAAAAGATGCTCTCTTCATATAAATGAAAGTATACAGCAACCATTAGTCACTGGGAAAGGCAAATCAAAACCACTTCATACCCACTAGGATAGCCGTAATCCAAAGGCTGAAAAATAACCATGTTGGGGTGGATGTGAAGAAACAAACCCTCAATACATTGCTGGTGGGCATATAAAATGGTGCAGCAGCTTTGCAAAACAGCTTGGCAACAAATGTCAAAGAGTTACTATATGACCCAGCGGTTCTACTCCTGGGTCTATAGCCAAAACAGTGTCCATTATGTGATTACTGTATTATTCACAACAAAAAAAGAAAACAACCCAAATGCCCATCAACTGGTTAATGAAGAACAAAATGTGATATTCATACAATAGAACATGACTTGGTCATAAAAAGAAATCAAGTACTGATACATGCAACAACATGGATGACCTTAAAAATATGTGAATTGAAAGCTAGACACAGAAATACCCGAAACAGGCAAATCCAGAGACAGGGAAAGCAGACCAGTGGTAGCCAAGGGCTGGGGCAGAGGGCAATGGAGAGTGACTATTAATGAATACAGGACTTTGTGGGTGGTGGACTGGGGAAAGCGTGGCGGTGATGAAAATGTCTGGAATTAGACGGTGGTAATGGCTGCATAACTTTGTGAATATACTAAATACCACTCAGTTGCATGCTTTAAATGAACACCAAGATTAGTATCATCCTTTTATACCTATTATAGGTCATAATAAGCTCTAATTTCCTATTTAGATCTGTACATTACATTTTTCACCTCTAACCCCTCCAATCTCCCACCTACCTCTCCCAACCCCCCCACCCCTTCTCCTGAAACTGTTTCCCCACATTTTGTGAACTCATGACCAGTCTTCGGCAAAACTGCCTTGTCTTTCCCCTGTAGCCTTCAAGTGGTGGCTGTCCCACCCCTATCACTGCGGCTTCTAAAGTGAATTCTAAAACCCCAAGCTTTCCAATCTTATGTTATGCCATATTCCATTTACTACACTTTTCCTGTTGTAATTATCATGACAGTCCCAAATAATATGGGCTTTTAGATTCTTTACTTCCCATCCAATTCTTGTTTGCTACCTAGGTTTTCTCGACTTCAAGCATTCCACTCTCTAATCACCCCTTACTTATTTTCCTGGTTTATTCCAGGTGTCTTGTTCTCCCACTCTATTTCCACTAGGACCTATAATCCAATGATCCTATCACTCATTCTGTCACTTACTCTTCCTTAATCTGTTTCTCCCCTCTTTCTCCAAGTATAAAGTCCACCATTAATCATTATAACTAATCTCAAACTCAGTCATCTTTGTGTAGACAAATGCTGAACAAATCTAACTCTCTGCCTAATCTGAGGCTGCTGCTCAAAATGGCTGGAAAAGTACAACTATGTTGGGTGGACCCACTTTAAGTTTGTGAACACTATTATTTGATTTCCCCTGTCTATTTCTCTAGAGATAATTTCACATCTTTGTCCCAAACTCCCCAAACCTCTCTCACCCCTCTCCTTTTGACTTCACTAACACACCGGGGCCCATATACTCTGGCTTCTTACACGTGCAATGCCCATGGTTCCTAGCAAAAGACCAACCCACTATTTGTGGACCATACCCTATCCTAACTGAAGACAGTTCCAGCAGTTACTTCCCTAACAACTGTCCTCTTTTACTACATTTTCCAGCCTACAAATATGTTTATTTCTCAAACAAAAAAATCCTTTCTTGATGACACATTTCCCTTTATTGCCACCTCATCTGTCTCCTTCTCAGCAAAACTCCTGCTATAATGGGTCTCAGATTTCTTACAATTTGCTCTTGGATCTACATCAATCAGAATTTCACCCCATGGATTATAAGTAGCATGTGTCATTTACTACTTTGAACAAAAAATTCCTGGCTAAACAGTTTGGACAGCCCTGCATTCGTTGAGATAAACTATAAACTTTAAGGCAAATCAATCTATCTACCTTATCTATCTCACCATAGCAATTATCTGGCACTGTAATACTAGTCTATTCATTCAAATGAGACCATTTAGTCTAACTTAAACCAAAAGGCAAACAGTAAAACAGAAGCACTTGACAACAAAAATTCATTTGCTATTTTTAAGAACACCAATGAAACTAGGTAGAAAATTTAAGCAGCTCTACAATGTAAGAAAAAGTAGACCAAGGATTCTGCCCTTGGAATTTAAATGGACAGACTGCCATGAAAGCCTATTTTAGACCATTTATCACTATTACAGATAAACATTATCACTATTTAAAAACATAGTGTGATTATTTGCAGTATTTCAACAAGGTATCTATGTCTAGGTTTAAAATAGTATACTACCGGGATCACATCTGGAGACCCAATGCTCTAAAACCCTTAAAAGAAATAACTGCTACACCAGTCAATCCTAACACTGTGGGACCGGGAACACTGTCTCAGTGTGCTACATATATGTATAAACGTGTCTGGCTCATGGAGCTCTTCCCTAATTACTCTATACTCTAATAATTAAATACCTTCTGTTAAAAAGATATGCTTACCTTTTACCTTTCTCCCTCCCAATGAACCAGGTCTTACAGTTATAATACAATGCGGTTTAAACTACTATTCTTACCTGTTAAAGGACAGAAAATGTGAAATTCCATACCCTCATTAGAGAAAAACAACAACAAAACCAACTGCATAAAGTAGACCACATCTATAAAGGTTTTTTTAACCAGTGCCAGCAAAGATGCAAAGAACACATTCTCAAAGATAACTGACTTCAGGTTCACCTCTTAGGCATCTGATGAAAGAAAATGTGAAGTGTTAACAGATAAATGACTGAAAAAGCCTGCAGAAGAAGCATGATACTGCTGAGTCCTAATACATGCTTGAGAAATTTTAAAATACAAACCATACCTGCGGAATCGTGGTCTATAACCCCGATACATATTCTGTCTCACTGGTCTACCTTGTTCTCCTGCACCCTGGTTGTCAGCACCCTGAAAAGGCAATGGAAATCAAGCCAATGTGGACCAGTAAAAACCCAACCAGACAGAAGTCTGAATACCACAGCAGTTAAAAATAAATAAAATCACATTTACCTCCATCACTTCTCCCTGCACAGGAGGGTTGGAATACTGTGGTCGACGCCCGTAGGGTCTCCGCATGTAGTAAGGTGGGAACCTTCGCCTGCGGTAGGGCCGGCGCTGTTGGGCCTGGCCTTCAGGAGCACTCTCCGATCCCTCATTCTTTTCCCCACTCTCACTATTCTGGTAATTCTGCTGGTAATTGCGTGGAGGACCCCTGCGACGTGGATAGCGTCTATAATGGTTACGGTCTGCTGCGTATTTACTGCCTTGTACTGGAACTCCACCAGGGCCTGTAACATTTGCTGCCTCCGCACCCTACAAAAGCCATCATATATTGATAGTGACGATGGAATTAAGTACACTTAACAAAACTTACACAAAGCAAATAAAAAAGGGTCTCTGTGGCCAGGGGTGCATAGAAATGATTAAATATTAGTTCCTCACTGTTCTGAAGAGATAGCCCTCTAACTGCAGCCAGCACATTAGGATTGATGCACCTGTGTTCAAGTGGTCACCTGACCCATCCATCCACATTAGAGCCACCATCCTAATGGATGAGATCTCCAAAATATTTCCATACTGAAGTCAAACCTTTACACAAAAAGCATCCTCACCTTTTCTCCTTCAACAACATCAAACTCCACAGTCTCTCCATCTCCTACACTGCGAAGGTACTTCCTGGGGTTATTCTTCTTTATGGCAGTCTAGTAATATCACATTCCAAAAATAGATTAACAGGGGAGAATAATGTGCTTTTTCATTTAAAATGTACCAGAGTCAACAATATTTTAGCTTGGATATACACTTAAAATTAGCTTTAAATAAGACCAAACCATCAATAAATTTAGGAAAACAGGGACCAATGCTACCCCCAACCTCAACCAAAATACTCCAATCTTACAAGGCCCCAGCATTTTACCACTATTTTCCAAACTAAAACAAGTAATTTAACACTCAAGACAGACACTATATAGATATATATTTTAAAATGCTTTTTGAAAAAGCATTATATGTAGCTTTGAACAAAATGAGGATATCCATCTATCCCCAAAGACTGCACTTAATAGTAGAAGCTAGCCCCACACAGGGCCAGTTTAGATGACAGGCGAGTTTAGTTTTGCATGCTTCAAAGTTGACCAAACCAACTTTGTCCCTGTGTTACCATATCAAACTCAATTACAAATGTCAACCAAAATCCCTTCCAACCTGACTGTGGTAATACTTCGATGGAAATGCAATTCACGTGAATTAACTATGCCACTTTTAATATTCCGACTGACTGGGACAGTTTGTTATTACCTCCCCAGAATACATTAAATCTCACATTGTTACTTGTTCTCCAGACTTCTACGACAAAGTTAAAGGGGAAGAATAATATCTCACGTTTGTAGTACTTCCATAAAGTTCTTCCACACATTACCCACTCAATCTCATTATGACAGATGATGTGAGGCGTTATTATTCCTCTTTTAAGGTAATAAACAGGATTTAAAGTTAGGTGACTTGCCCAAGGTCACACAGTAAGTGGCAGAGTATGGACTTTTCTAAATCCAGGTCTCTTGGGACTCCAAATCTCATGTTCATTCTACTACATCACAGCAGTATCCATTACAGGATCACTCATGCATTTCCATTCCAGAGGAGGCAGGACAACCAACAAATCTGAAGCCAATTAAGCTAAGTTGCCCAGAACTGCAGTCTCCTTGATACACCACCAAGACCTGAGCAGCCAAAGTCCTAAGAAACAACTAAATGTTGAAACCACCTCCAAAATAGAGGAAAGCATATTGGCGACACCTTGTGGGTTGGTACAAGCGGGTGATATGCATTCAGCCAAATAATTGATCTCATCTGTCATCTAAACTGTCACAAAGTTTTCATACCTTTCATATAACTCAATTATCTGCAGTCATAGGGGATAGCAGAAGTATGGGTAATTAAAATCCCAAACTCTTATTTTGGTCAGCATTTTCAATGCCCTCCCCAATCTTCCCAAACCCTTTACTGTTGCTGACAGGTAGCAAGACTGGCAAGCTTGCTGTCTCGTGCACCTAATTCTGCAAATTCCTTTGAACATGCAAAAGGGAAGTAAGGAACAGGTTAAGTGTTTGTATTCAATTTTATAAAATAAACATTTGTTTTAATATAACACTTTGCCTGAGCAGTCCTGTATTTGTTTAGAATTTAAAAGTTTCCATGCTTATGTTTGACCCTGTGATTACTGGACAGGGTTTTCGATGTATCTAGAAATTGATCTGGCTTCCCCCTTGATTGCCACTGAGTGCTGTACAGGACACTTCAGAGAGCTACAAAACACCAACCTAAGACAGCCCTTCCTATGAAGTATGCTGCCAGCCAAACTCATACCTCCCTGAATAAAGGCGTTGAGTGTAGACTGACTTTGTCTTTTGATGTCTACATTACAGTATAGTGGTTAAAAAGTTCTTAGAGTGATTTTCAATACAAGTTGACAATATTTCAACAGTCTTAGTAAAAAAAAAAAAACAAAACTGCAGAGTACATAAAAGTACACATTTATAAACATTTTTCCTACCCACTGCATTCCTATGAGGATAATTAAGTCCAGTGGGGCCTATGATATACTTAAGGTTGAAATATTAGTGTTCATTTGGCAGTGGCTTACTTTAACAATAAACTCCTTAATGTTTAAGCATTTTCCAAAATAATTTCCTTAAATGGTACTTGTGGGGGAAGTTCAGCATGTAGCACCTATCCTGTTGTAACAGAAAGACCTATGCTACATTTGCCAGTTTTTCAACATTCATTTCAAATTAATGTATTTTGCAGCTTTGGCCGATTTCTCCCAGGATTACTGTTATTTGTCCTTACCAGAGGTAATTCTAACAGCATCTTGTCAAAGTTTCTGTGTATCTATAGCAACGGTATTAGTTCAAGTTTAGATTAATGGAGGTTTTCAGTTCATCTGCAATTAGGCTTCAAAATTTAGTGTAACGAGTAGAGCAGATTCAACACTTAAAAAAGCTATAGCTATTAACAAAATACCAATGTGAAACACCTATTTTAATTAAGTGAACTGCCAACATAATGTTTCAATCTATACATTTAAGCTGTACTACCCCTCTTCCTGTGGGAACTAAATTGTTTGGTGACTGGACTTAACCTTTTTGCAAGGAACAGTAGTTGACAAGATATCCACCCTTTTCTTCCCACAAGCCTTGAGCCAGAAGTGTAAATATCCACAGGAGCACTCACCTGGTGTACAAATACATCTTCCTTGGTGTCATTCCTACAAGATAGAACCAAGTTGAACAAGTTATAAAATTGAACACTGCATTTCATGTTGCCAAAGATTAAAAATACACTTGGTCCTTTTGTGCACTCCCCTCCCCTTTTTAGAGACTTTCTCGGCTGACAACCAGCCATTAGGAAATTAAGAAACAGAACAAAAACACAACTAGTAAGCCACAACGGTTTTGCTAATAACTCTCACTATCTACCTTAGAAGCATTAAAGACTAATAAAGTGTGACCTACTAAGCCATTAAGAGGATAGAAGTGACTAGCAACATATATTCTGTCACTCCTCATCCTACTAAACAGTGTTCCTGCACAACCCACTCCTACCTCTAAGAGCATGGTTACTAACTTAAGTAGGAGAGATCATGAACATATTCTCTTCCATTAATTACTAGCTTCCTTCTCACTTCATCCTCAATCATTTCCTTTTTACCATTTCCAATTCCCAACTTTCCTTGAGGATCATAAAGATGACCACAGAATGTACAATACCAGGAATGAGCCCTAAATGTAAACTATGGACTTTGGATAATAATGATGTGTCTGTGTAGATTTATCAATTGTAACAAATGTATCCCTTTGGTACAGTATAGTGGGGGAAGTCATGGGTACAATGTGTAGGCCTGGGGTATATGGGAACTATGTATTTTCTGCTCAACTTCGCCATGAACCTAAACTGCTCTTAAAAATAAAGTACTGATTAAAAATAGAGAGACAAGATCACAATGAAGTACAAATATGAACACCACCAATACTGACATCATTCACACGGCAAGCATTGTTTGTGCTGGAGAACTAAGGCGGTGAAGATGAATGAAACTTTTTACTAGCACACACAACCCCCTTTTTTCCTTCATATGACACCATTTTACACCAATCTTTAGTCTGTTTCTAAAGAAATATGGTTGAAATATTTGCTTCAGGACTTTACAAGTAGCTATTAAAGGAGGCAACATTTGCTCTAAGTCTTAAAGGAGTTTACTGGAAAATGAGAAAGATGTTCCAGGTGGAGAGGTCATGGACATGGGTAAAACCAACAATGAGCAAATTAAGTGCAAGTTGGGTTCAAACTAGCTGGAGAATATGGCTAGGGCTGTGGCTGTGTGGAAGGGTGAATATGGGCTAAATCATCATGTAGGTAGAGAAGCCAGTAAACGCTTTTATGTAGTGGACATATAAATTATTAGATAAATTAGAACACGATAAATTATTCGGTGTTAAAAAGTGGTTGCTATTACGAAAAGTTTGAAGCCAAGAGGAGACCTGTTAGTTATAAAAGCTACACCAGAAGTCCAGACTAGGACTGATGGAGGCCTGGACTAAGGGGCTGTGTACGAGGGAGTAGACTTGAGATATCGTTCTTGAATTAATATGGGAAAAACTTTGTGGATGAATGGAGGCTAGAAGTCAGGGGGCACTGGTGAATGATCTGAATTTTTAGCTTAGAGATTGCAGGTCACGGTGATGATACTATGAACAAAAAGAAGCACTGGAGGAGCAACAACATTTCTAGACCTTTATTGATTTACCCTACCCTATTGTCTTTAGGTCAGAGTTGAGAGAGGACTCAGTAATAGTTCTAGTGTTTAATGACAAAAGGAACAAAGGTTACAATGAACTAGCCTGACTGGTTTACTGACTATTGGCTCCTTGCTGATCCATGGAGCAATGTATGCACCAAAGAATCCATATAGCTCGGATTATCATAACACGAGGACATTTAATTTATGGAAACAGGATTACTTACACACACACACACACACACACACACACAGAGTAAGCTACCCAAAGCAGGCGAGTGAAAACTGACCTTATAAGCTAGTTGAGTATTAGGAACACCTACGTATTAATGGTTGTTCATAATGTCCACCTGTCATATAGGTCCACATACATCACACAAACAGTTCCATAGCCACCACTAATTAGCTTTCATCTCCAACACGATTGAATTTCAAGCTCTAAGGTTGTTCCAAAGACAGGGGGCACTACTTCCATTAAAGGGAGTGAAGGGTATAAGACTTGTCAGATGACTAGGTAAAGGATATCTGGTATTGGACTTCCATGTAAGTAAATTAATTGAGTTCTGAATATAGTATTTTACAGTTTTAATATGCATTAAAATTTCCTAAAAAATGCAGCTTTCAAGAGAGGGATTTTTCATTACTGACAATGTCACCCACGTATCTGGGTAGCCAATACAACATTTTTTTCTAATATAGTTGCAAATAAACATTTACAGATGGAAAACATTATACACCCCAATAAAAAGAAGTAAAAGCAGTTATCTACGAATTTTACTTCAGGGCTGTAAAAGGAGTATTAAAAAAATTCACCAAAACTACTTCTCCAGTCAGGACAATCTTAAAGATAGTACAAGACAGGTAGTACATACAAGATAAATCATCTCTTGGAAAACAGCTTAGGGAGAGGTTTTCTGGGTACAGAGCTATGTGGAAACCAATATATGTTCACTAATGATGTCTTGCCAGACAAGGTGATACTCATTTATTTTGTTGTCACTAAACCAGTCTATAAGAGAATATATCATGGTCAAAAGATATATAGACCTTAGGGGACTTCCCTGGTGGTGCAGTGGTTAAGAATCCGCCTGCCAATGCAGGGGACACGGGTTCGAACCCTGGTCCGGGAAGATCCCACATGCTGCGGAGTAACTAAGCCCGTGCGCCACAACTACTGGGCCTGAGCTCTAGACCCTGCGAGCCACAACTACTGAAGCCCGCAAGCCTAGAGCCCATGCTCTGCAACAAGAGAAGCCACTGCAATGAGAAGCCCATGCACCGCAACAAAAAGTAGCCCCCGTTTGCCACAACTAGAGAAAGCCTGTGCGCAGCAATGAAGACCCAATGCAGCCAAAAAAAAAAGTATGTAGATTTTAGGGAAAAACTTGAGAGATCAAAAAATGTAGTTTTAGCCAAGCCATAATACTACAGTATGGATGCAATAAATCAATCTAGTTGCAACTTGTTAAAGGACTACCAAGAAGTTCAGGGCACTACCAATAGGAAACCTGATTTTTACTCCTCATTCTACTATTAACAGCTGTGTAACCTTGGAAAGCTGTCCCCTCCTAACTGGATCTTTTTCTTCACCCACAAAAGGGGAAAAGCTTCGACACCTAACAGCTTATACTGCAGAGGGTTTACGTTCCAGATACTGTGCCAAGCGCTTTAACTCTTTAGATCATACCAATCCCAAGGTAGGTGCTTTTATATTAACCCCCCGTTCTACAAATTAGGAAAATGAAGTATGCGGTCATCTGCTTAGACTGGTAGAATTTGATTCCACAGGCCCTGCGCTTTATCATGTTGAGAACTCAAAAAGGACCAGTTTGGAAATCTTTACATATTTCAGCTGTAGAAGCAGATAACAGCATATGGTTTCTCCCATTTTGGGAGAGGACAACAATGAATAACAAGCATCCCTACATCCTCACCTGTAGTACACAAAGTTATTCGTATAATTAGACCAAGGTTCTGCTGCACGTTGCCCCCTCACTTCCCTCAACACTTAAAAAATGTAAAAACCATTCTCTGCTCACCAGCCAGATAAAACCAGTTCTGAGAGGGTTTCTCAACTCCTGATCTATAGTAATACTGGAAAAAAGGCATGTCATGGCTACTAGAGATCTTACTGAAGAGGGAAAAGCAGCAATTGAAGATGACCAAAATGGCTCATCAAGAAGCATGTTTTAACCTTTAACTATTTATTAATGCAATGAGGAGAGAATGGAGGCATCACCAGCACTGCCTCTTACCTCCTGAGAACCAAGAGGCCTACTTCTGCCTTTACCATACTTTACTGAGGGTGGAAGGTTAGACACAAGCGAAAGTATGAGCTCCAACCCCTTGGAGCCAAGTCACTGAAAACAAAAGCTGCCATTCTTCTGTCTAGCACTTAGCACACTGCAGGAACATGGTAGGTGCTCAATTTTAAAGTATCTATTGAGTGTCTACTATTCATTAACATTAGCCAGCTCTAATCTACCACAAGCCACTGGGCTGATGATGAAAGGATAGCAAGCCCAAAGGCCTCCTTCAATTCTTTAATACTGTTGGGTATTTACTTGTGCTAGTTAGCTATCTGGGCATTGTGCTAAGCACAAGAAATAAAAATAAGATGTGGCCTATCCTCAAGGATTTCTATCTAGAAGGCCACCACTATTCAATCTAAGGCAGCAGCTGAATTACCAAATATGGTTTTCTACATATTATAGTATGTTAAGTCATACTAATCAGAGAGGAAGGAGGAGAGAGGGGCAAGGTGGGATATAGAACACAATGGTTAAGAGCTCCTTACCAGAACCACTGGAGCCAAGGTTGGAATCCTGGCTATCCCCATTACTAACTACATAATCTTGGGCAAAGTGCCTGATTTGTAAAGCCAAATATCTAAGTTTGTTTTCTAGTAGCCATAATAAAAAGTAAAGACAAGTAAAACTAATTTGATCATTTCAACATACATGGTCAACATAAAATATTGAAGTATCTTACATTCAGTTTCTCAGATGCTTAATAGCCACATGTACCTACTACTGTATTGGACAGCATAGACTTAAAGTGTTCCAACAGTGTCATTCCATGTATCACACACCAGCCCTCCCATTCTCCTGCAGTCAAGTGTACTCTTTTTGCTGTATTCTTCTACTCCACCTCTTGGTATTAATACATCATTATTTACAACTGAAAATTTTTTAATGAAAACATACTTTTCTCACCTATCTAGAAATATAATATTGTTCTCATTCAGCAAATAACACAGTAGTGACTTCAAGGAAAAAGAAATCACACAGATAGCAAGACACTGAAGAAAAAAAGGGGAGACCATTTTAAGTTAAGAGAATGCCAAAGAAAAAGAAATCCTGCAGGGATCTAAAGAAAATGGAACTCTCTTCAAAGTTCCTAATATAGCACAATGAAGGTATGTCTTTTTATGCCTCCACCCCCTTCCACCCCACCCCATCCCTCCCTTAGCACACCACCAAATCTTCAAGCCTTCCCTAGTGCCACAACATTTGCTCATTTAGGTTACAGACTCCCTATGATTTCTTGGTTCTTACTGTGCGATCAAGTTATTATCAGTTTGACTTTAACAGCCCAAGAGACTTGGCAATCAGCTTTCCACAGGTCTATAAAGTTAAAATTAACAGGGTTTGTAGGGTCACAGACTGTTGTATATTTTTCTCTTTTTTAACAACACTTAAAAAGGCAAAACCTGTTCTTGGTTCAGAGACCATATAAAAACAGAATGGGTTTAAAGATAAAGATCTAGGGCTTCCCTGGTGGCGTGGTGGTTGAGAATCTGCCAATGCAGGGGACACGGGTTCGAGCCCTGGTCTGGGAAGATCCCACATGCCGCGGAGCGGCTGGGCCCGTGAGCCACAACTACTGAGCCTGCGCGACTGGAGCCTGTGCTCCGCAACAAGAGAGGCCGCGATCGTGAGAGGCCCGCGCACCGCGATGAAGAGTGGCCCCTGCTTGCCACAACTAGAGAAAGCCCTTGCACAGAAACGAAGACCCAACACAGCCAAAAATAAATAAAATTTAAAAAAAAAAAGAAACTTAAAAAAAAGATAAAGATCTAATACTCTCTTTTAATTCCTTAATTGCCTCCCAATATTAGGTATTAAGCAAGTCCTTTACTTCGTAAAGACAATCTGCACGCTGGACTAGAACTATATTACAGCAATCCCTAACTATACGAAAATAAGCAGTGAAAAGCAGAAAGCTTTTCAAATCTGGGGAACTAGTAGCATACAGCTCTAGTGACAAGCTAGAGATCATTTAAGAAGAACCTTTCAATGGCCAAGAATAACCCCTGCCCCCATTATCTGTAACCATGTAGAAACAACCAAACTGAAGACGACTAGGGTCTATTTTCATAGACAGCAATAACAGCAGTTAGCACACACCAACTCCAGTGTCAGAAAACAGAGTTCAAATCCTAGCTCTGCCACTTAGCAGCTACACTTCTGGGGCAAGTTTACTCAACCTCTCTGTGTTTCAGGATAGTACCTATTACCTGAAAGGTTGGATTAAATCCATTAGCTGATTTTAACCATTTACTACAGTTCCTAGCATAAATACTTGATAAACATTAGCTACTCTTATCACCACCATAATGAAGGATCAGTTATATACACATGGAATCCCCAATAGGTAGGCCCCCTGCAAAGGGAGACTAAACCTGACAGCCATGACTAAGTACTTTTTCTAAGGAGGGACAGCTAAACCTTTCCCTGGCTTGGTTTATTAAACATCATCCTAGACCATGGGTAAAAAGTAATACACACAAATGCATATAGGAAGGGAAGTCAACAACAGGAGAGAACTAAGCCTGACAGACTGTGGTAAAAAGAGAATGTATGCCCCATTTACAGGTGGTAATACTCATGACCAGCTGATTTTCATTTACATGGAACTAAAGACCCCAAAGCTAAAATACAGCTCTTAAAAAAAAGAAGATACTCTGGATCAGGTAGGCCACCAGTTTGTGATCTCTTCTCTGTTTGATTCTTTTTGCTCCATATACCTTGTCCAACCCTTACAATTCAGCATTTTAAGTACTCTGGATAACAGAAAAGTATTCCTATTCTGGTCACTATAAAAAGATGCATGTCCGATTGTAAAATAAATTGTTACTGATTCATGCCAATCTTTCATAAGTTTGGTGAGCATGGATTAATCCTCAACATCTGGAAGCAAAAGAGAAAATCAAGTTTCTAGATTTAAAAGCAGAGAATCAAACCCTGAAACCACTGACCCCGTGGCATCCTTCTAATGCCATCTTCAATAGTCTTGAGTGAAGTTTCTCATTATAAAATGAAAAGTAATTTTGGGGGGTTAATAAACGCCTCCAGTCACATAATCCAATTATCTTTTGCAGACACAGCACACAAAGGAATAACAATGAATTCCTAGACTACATAGCCTAACAAAATAAAACCGAAAATTTTGCTGTGTTAAAATCTTTCTACTCTTATTTAGCACCGTTCATACAATGAAACCCTTTAAAAAATAATTCTAACAAGGCTATAACAATTATCGCAGGCAATAACATAGACTGAAATACATGTTTACAATAAAAATACGTTTCTTTAAAGGAAAATTTTAATTAAAAATGTATTTCAATTATAAATACTTGAAGAACCTAGAATATATAATTCATAGAATTCCAAGGTTAAAATTAGAGCTACACCAATCATTCCAAACACTGCATCCTCTCCTTTATACAGAAACAGTACACGTGTGTGACACACACACACTTTCTCTCTCAGGAGAGCCAGGTGCCTCCAACCCCGAACCACCTGCTAGCTTCCAGAACTATAGTTCTTTAAGACATACATTTTCCATTAAGTAAGGTAAACCTCTCCTGAACTTACCTGCTGTTAGGTTTTACAGTGTCTTGTTCAAGTCTCTGAATCATTGAAACGACAAGTTTTAGAAATGTAAAGCACATCTGAACCAGTTAGTGTGACAAAATACTTGAGGTTAAGACAGTCCAAACAAAGGATCATCAAAAGCCAACTTACATTTAACTTGCCCTGTATGATGGCCAAATGAGTTGATCGCAAGTCAGAACAGAGAGATTCAAGGAATGGCATCTCACAGAATAAAAATTTAGAGTATATGAAGAACTACTTTTATCTTGGATTATCAACTGTTCACTTGAAAAATATCATAACCTAAGTCCACTTAACAAATGCAGCAAAACAAAAAACATATGCTACAATTTCTAAAGCACAAACTACTTAAAAGCCTGCAAATTACAGTCCCTCTTAATGTGCACACCAGTGATATCCTATCACATTGGGTCAAAGGTCAAAAGCAGTGTTCCTCAAGGTAAGGCCCACAAGCCATAATCACCTGGAATTCTCCTTAAAAATGTACCCCAGACCCAATGAATCCAAGCTGGGAAGGAAGAATTCAGGAATGTGCATTTTTACCCTTCCAAGGTAAGCACACTTAAATTTGAAAACCACTGGTTTAAAGGTGAGGCCAATAAGGAGGATCAGAGTTAAGACTGAAATACTGATGGAAATGCTAACAAATTCAGACATCACCTAAAAAGTGATCGAATACTGGCATCAAAGCATTCCCTTCCTTCCTTCCTCTCTAGTAGCCCATTATCAAAAAACTGATGAAAACAATGTGGCCTTGGCCTGTCCCAAAGGCAGTCTGGAAAATTCCTAAAGATTTTGGAAGAGACAAAATGTTTCCCCACAACTGCAAACGTGGAAAACAAACCATCAAACGCTTACAATCTCTTTTGCTCTGAATGCTTCCACAATACCTTATGGTTGAGTAACTAACGGTTTTTCATCAGCCAGTTGCGTGTCTAAGCTTAATCTTGACCATTTGGCTTCCTTCAATAGTGCCCATTTCAGAAACATTTGGTGTTACTTCTTATTCTTAAGTTCTTTCAAACGTCTAGTGTAAGTAAGGATGGAAGACAGAAAATGCTGAGATGACTGTACCACACGTGTAAGGCCAATACTGCTGTTAGCGTGCACAGTGCTCTGCACCCTGGTAACTGCACTGCTAGCCTTGGCAGCCATCTTGGATATGACGCCTGGCTGACAAGGAGACCATGAAGAGCACTGCGAGTAAACTGCCGTTGTTACCATCACTATAGCTACAAACAACTCTAAGGATTAATCCTAAAGATGCAGTTTGTAGCTCTGCCTTCAAATACGAAGAATAATGTTACCGTGGACTAAGACCGCTCTAATAAGCTACAACCAAAGCTTTAGTAAGTACGATTTGGGGGCATGGAAGTAGGAGAAATAAAAATTGAAGAAAGGAAACGGGCCATTCATTTTCTTCCAGATGTTACAGTATGAGCAAATAAAAACAACTGTTGTCAAAACAGCCCTAACGTGAAATTTATCAGAGGCACTGTAAAACAGCATACAGTGGAACACTAAACAAAGGATTTATAGCCTTAGTCAAAACGACATACTTGCATTATCAAATCATTGTCTCTAAAGGGTAACAAGTTGTAAATAACCTACATAATTAGTGGCTCACATTTTCAAATACCAGTTTCAGTAACGTATAAAAGCTTGACAAGGATAAAAATGTGGTGGGCCTGAGCCTAACGGAATTATACCAGATCTTAGCTTTCTCAGTTTGCCGTAACTGGTAAGAGATGGCTCACTCCGCTTGCCTTTTAAATCGCTTTGTACCTTTCAAGTTAGCTTTAGATTAACATTTAGCTGCAAAACAAAGACAATCTCTAGATCCATTAATCCTTTCAAGTCACCAAGGAAAACAAAATCCCACTAACAATACACCAGAGGTGGCAACCTACACAAGCTCCAACAATCCCAAGTCCGCAAAGCCTACAGATGGGGCAGAGCATGCAAGAAACAGGACGAGGCTTCAGCGGCGGTCATCTCACCTGTTGATGAAACCATATCCGTTTCTTACATTGAACCATTTTACTGTTCCCAAAACCTTCGTTGCTGGAGAAAAACAAAAAACAAAAAAACCCCACAATTACCAGACATCCTTTTTTTTTTTTTTTTTTAAACCGCCACGCATCAGCATCCGGTGGCTCCCGCGTTCCCCGGCGGCGGCCCGCGGCCACCTGACAGCCTTTCTCTCCAGGGCCCGCCGGCCAGCCGCGCGGTCCACGTGGGTGAGTCCACCGCTGCGGAAGCCCGGGGCGCGGGCCCGAGCTGGGTGTGCGCGGGGACCGCGGGCTGCGGGCGCTGCGGCGAGCACGTGAGAAAAGGGAAGCCGCCCAGCCCACTCCGGCCTGCGTAGGCGGCGCGCCGCGCCCTCCGAGTACACGCGGAAGGGAGCGGGTGGGGGACGGAACAACGGCGTGCGGGCCCGAGCGCACGCGGCCGGCGGGCGGGCAGGCGCCGAGGGGAGGGACCCCGCCGCACACGCGGTCGGCGGCGCGCGGCCGCCCAGGGGGAGGGGCGCGCGGCCGCGCGGGGTCTGCAGGGGGCGCGGGAGGCGGCGCAGGCGCGCCTCGGGCACGCGGACCGGGCGGGCCGGCGTCCGCGAGTGGGGGGGGGGCTTGGAAGGGGGGCTTGGGGGAGGGGTGGCCGCGCGCCCGCAGGCTCGTCCCGCTTCGGGTAACGGTTCCGCCGCCAAGCTTCCCTCCCGCCCCACCCCCGTCCCCGTCCGGTCCTCACCGATGACCTTCTTGTCCCCGCCGGCAGGCGCCGCCGATGTGAGGCCACCCGGGCCGCCGCTCCCTGCGCCGCTGCCCGTCGTGCCGGGCTTGGTGTCGGCAGCGCTGAGGGCGGGGGCGGCGGGGGGGGCGGCGGGCGGCTGCTGGGTCTCGGCCTCGCTGCTCATGGTTGCGGTGATGGTGACTGGGGCCGGCTGCGGCAGCTGCGGCTCCTCCCGGGATGTGATGGTAACTAGGCCGGCGGCGGCGGTGGGGCTGCTCAGGGCTCTCTGGGGTCCGCTCTCCGCTCCCGCTACCGATCGAACTAGCGAGAATGGCGGGACGGGCGGGATAAGCCCGGCGATCGACCCGCCCCAAGGATCGTTCACTGGCCAGCAATGCTGTCAATCTCACCACCTGACCTCAACTCTTGGCTTCTATTGGCTAATACTCTATCACTCCTCCACTGTCATTGGCCCTTAGGCAGCTAATTCGGCCGACCTGCAACCGTTCCTGCCTCCGCCGCCGCCATAGAGACCGGAACTAGAATTAGAGTCAGCACGAGAACCATAGAGTACTCGAGAGGACGGGTAGAGGGAACGTGACTTTCACGAGGCGGCAACCTGGGCGGGCCCGAAGTCCGGGGCTGTGTCCTGGCCGAAGGAAAGGCACGGCCAGACGCCTGAGCCGGGATTACCCGACGTGACCCGGGGCCCCATTACACCTTAGTTCCATATGGAGAGAAGGCCTCCCGCCTGCCCTGCTCCATATATGGTCCTTGTGACCTCAGACCATGACTGCAGATGGAGCTGTCTTTTCTACAATGGCCGTGTACTCGCGGCAGAGCTGAGAGTTTCTGGAACGGACTTAAACGTATGCATTCAAAGAGCGTCGGTTTACGGCGGAGCAGTCACCTTGGGGGGACCACGCAAGCTATCAGGCAGCCCTTGCCCAGCATATGGAGGACGGGGATGTACTCCGTGGGGACCTGCCTTCCGATCTATCATACCAGGCACAGGAGGACTGTCTTTAAGTATTCACGTCTTTTCGTATTGGCCACAAATCAGATTTAATTTCACCTTACGTTTATTGAGCACGCTAGACATTTTTCGTGCATTTTATTCCTACAACAGCCATGTGAAATAGGGATTACTATGCACGTTTCACAAACGATTTGTAATTGAGGCTGCCGCATGATGTAGATGAAGTCGTCCACCTTAGTTCGTTCTTTATTAAGCGTCTACTATCTGCTGGGTATGGACAAGTGCGCCAGTTGCTGCCTTCTTAAATTCAGTCTAGGTATAAAGGCAGAAATTTAAACATGCAACACACCCAACACTCCAGCGCTGCAAATGCACAAAGCATTTTGGGAGTGGCGGTGGGAAGAAGGTTTAGTGCAGACTCCAAGCACATGGAGGTTTATGCAAAGGCGTAGGAGGCAAGAAGAGATGGGGTCTGGGGCAAATACAAGTAAAGTAGTCTAATAAGACCAGAATGAAGACATTTGGGTTATAGAGGTAGGCAGGGTTAAATTAGGAACATTTTATCTGAAACTTAACCTAAGGGCAATAGTGAGAAGGGTAATTTTAGAATTGAAAGTAGGGAATGGTACTTTTTTTTTTTTCTTTAATGGCCAGGGAATAGTGAATGGGCTGCAGAGGGGCAAAAATGAAAGTAGGGAAACCAGCTAGGAGGCTAGTGCAGTAGTCCTTACCCCATTGGTATCATCTAGGCCTGTCAATTCCACCCCTTAAAGGCCTCCCTGAATCAGTCCTAAAAAATCTCTAAATGCCAATCCAGAGATTCTTCCTTCCTACTGCTGCTACTTTAGTGTAGGCCATCATCATCCATTGCTCAGAGCAGGAGTAGGCACTTTTTCAATAGGGGCCAGATAGTGTTTTAAGCTGTGCAAGCCAGATTCTCAACTACTCAAATTTAGAGCCTGAAAGTAACCACAGACAATCAGTAAACAAGTACATCTGTGTTCCAAGAAATGTAATTTATGGACACTGAAATTTGAATTTCATGCAATTTTTATGTCACAAAATATTCTTTAGATTTTTCAACTATTTAAACTTTTTTTCCCCCAACTATTTAAACATTTAAAAATCATTCTTATTCTTAGCTCACGAAACACTGAAAAATAGGGAGTGACACCTGGCCTGCCAACCCCTGGCTTAGAGCACTGCTGCGGCCTCCTAGCCAGTGTCTCTACCTTTCTTACTCTAATATTCCCCATCACAATATCCAGTGTTCTTTTGAAAACATCCATCTGATCACGACACTGTCTTACTTAAAATCTTTTAGTGACTACACCACCCACAGGATTGTCCAGATTCCTTAATGTGGTTGGCAGGACCCTGCATGACCTCTAAACTTACTTCCCACTCTTCTGTCACATTCCCTGTCCAACCTTCCAGGTGACCTTTTAGCCACTGCTTCCTTTGAGCTATCACATACTATTCCCTCTACTTATAACATTCTTCCTTTCTCCCTTCTCCTTTGCCTGCTTAACTCTTCATCCTCGAGGTCTTGCCTCAGATGTTACTAGGTTAGGAGACCCTCTCCTAACACACTGTACTGCACTCATGTCTTCCCTGCCACACTATGAGTTCCTGAGGCATCTGGCATAGTCCCTGACACACGATATCTTAATGTGTCAAGTGAATGATGTGATGTAGAAAATGGATTGGAGAAGAAGGTACTGGCAGCAGAGAGGTCATCTGGGCAGCAGCACCAGTAATCCAGGTGAAAAAGGTCTGCGGCAGCAACAGTGTGGAGGGAAAGAAGTAGGTGGATCCCAGAGCTGCTACTCATCTGTTCCAGCTCCAGGTGACTTTTGACTGTTAAAAAGAAAATATTTCCTCAAAGGCAACTCTGCCAACACTTCGGACATTTAAAAGTGTGCCCCATAGGCTTGAGAGCTTTTCCCCAAAGTGTAGTTATAAAGACACTTAGAATAATGGCAGCAGCACCTCTGAGAATAAGTAACGTTCCTTATGTAACTGCTTTGAAGGGATGGCTTCTCAAGCAGAAATATAAATTCTGTAATATTTGTCTTTAAAATGTTACTTAAAAGTATCATTACTTACTCATCCAATTACTTCACTAAACTCTCTCTTCACGCTCAGTGAACATAAAGATGAGCGATTTAAGAAACTAGTTTCCTTGTAGCCCCCTCTCTACCACTGCAGAGATGGTACTGAAGCACTGGAGGAGAAACAGTTCATGTCAAAATTCATCTCCTGTTCCAAGGTGGGAGCTCCCCAAGCCACAGTTCTCCTAGTCCCCCTGCCACCCTGAGAGCCCAGCGTGGTGACCACAGCTCCAGTGTCTACCTTTAAGTGATCTGAAAGACAAGTGGTTTCATTCCAAGAATCTCCTCTGCCAAACTTTCACCTTGTCCCCATCTCTAACAGACTCTGGGCCCCAAAACATAGTTGCCTTTTCCTAGAAAGCCCTCCCCACCCTTATCTCCTGGCTAATTCCAACCAATCTGTCAATACTTACCTCAAATGTTGCCTCTTCCTCTCACCCCCAATCTTTCCGCTCTGCTCCCATAGCACCTTATACATACCACTATCATTCACACAACAAATTATTTATTGAGCACTTACTGGCTACTAGGTGCTGGAGACGGCAGTGAAAAACAAACAAAAACGACCAAATTTCCTGTCCTCATAAGGGCTCCCATTCTAACACTCAACCGCACTGAATCCAAACCATGCCTATCCCCTGTCACAAGCACAGGCCACATCTTACTCATCTTTACAGCTCCAGTGCCCAGGACAGAAACTGGCAAAGAATGCAGGTGCCAAGTGTAATTGAATTCAACTGAATGGCCCATCATAAGAACGTCAGCTCAGGATCCCAGCTGCTCATCTTCCTTCCTCTCTATGATTCTACCCCGTTTAGTTACTTGAAGATTTCTCCTCCACTAGATCACAACGCTTTCTTCCCCGTGTGCCCTGAATCCTGTTTACTTAGCTAGACAGTTGCAAATATCCAAACTATAGGGCCCTTGTATACCTCACCACCTTTCTTGTCCCCCAATACACTGAAATGGCACTTTTAGCCTGGTTCTATGTTATCACAGAATTCAGCTCTCTGCTACTCTGCTGCTGCCGTAGCCTGCTGCTAGTAGTTATGAGTCATCCCTGCCATGAGCCAGGAGAAAGTAGGAATGGGATAACATAGAAACTGCCTCATGAAAGGAATACCAGGGAACTCCCTTTACCTCCTGAACATTATACTCAATGGGAACTTTTTATCTTTTATGTTTTTATGTTATCCTTTTATTTCCTTTGAAAACAAACATTTTCCAATGCACGTTACTGTCTACAAGTTACCCTCATCTCCATTCTCTTGTTTGACCCTTTCGACAATGTTATGAAGTAGTATTATTATCCCCATTTTACAGATGAGGAAACCGAGGCTCTGAAAGGGGAAGTGAACATCTCAAGACCTCAACTGTTTAAAAAATGACTTCGGATTCAAACCAAGATTTTTAACTATTAATAAATGATTTCCACTTCATCATGATCAAGACACATTCTACCAAATGGTCTCCCATCCAAAAATATCCCAAGCTAGTGACCCTTCACCCACAGGCTCTAGAACTAACCAAAATGAACCTACTGGGAACATAAGGCCCTGGGGCTTTGCCTTCTTTGCCCGATCAGCTTGAACCTAAGAGAGGACTGCTACAACTGCTTGTAAATCTGAGGCATCAACTCTACATATCAAGGGCCTGACTCTGGCCCAGGCTGGCCTCTGGGGAAAGTCAGTACTCCTAGCTGGAGCTAAGGAGTGAGGAGACAGGGCTATCATTACAACCATTTAAAAAGAACACAACACACGGTAAAAAAAAAAAACAAAAAACAAACCCAAAACCAAAAAAAAAAAAAAAAAGAACAACTTTATTTACAGTTGAAAACTTAAACACAAAATCTTGGCTTCTGAGTCTGTGATACTTCCAAGGTCTTTTGATCAAATGGGGCAGCAGCAGGCAGGGAAGCAAACACAGGGGCCAGTCCAGTTTATCTTACTCAAGAGCATCACCCCGAGCAAGGGAAGGCCTGCAATGGCAGATGTGGAGGGTCTGTGAGAGACGGAAGAGAGAAGCCGCTCAGAGGAACGGGGAGGGGACAGTCCATGAGAGAAGACACTCGCAGCTCTCCTCTACACCCCGAACCCTCCTTTCCCCAAAGAGCAGACCACTTTGATTCTTGCCACAGGCCAGACCTTTGGTGCCCCAGAGCAGAGCTCAGAGGCGTGTTACACGGAACCAAGAAAGAAACTAATACTTACGGCCAATACACTGTCTCCTTTATTATTTACCCTTCACAACTCTGTGCAGTATATATTATTTATAATTAAGCAAAGGGAAAAACTAGGGTTCCAAGGGGTTTAATGGCCTGACAGTGATGGGGCTTCCTGGTCTACTTGGCTCCGAAGTCTGTGTGCTTTCTGCCAGACCTTGATTGCTCTCTGTGGAGCTCTAGAACAAAGAGCAATCCTTTTCCTTGAAGGTCTTGGTCCCAGGGTTATAAAGAAAGGAAACTCCACACCCTCTGTTTATGGCCTTGGAGTTAGCTGTCCTAAAAGAACAGGGTGAGTACACTCAGTTACTACTGTTCCCCTCCCCCCAAACATGGCCACACCCCTCTTCCTCCAGAGCACAGTGGGTCCTGGCCTCATACTGCAGGCTCAGACAGAAGTTTAACCCTGGGCCCTCAAGCAGAATGTACAAAAATGTATAAATGCACTTTACAAGTTGCGTGGTGCTCCGGGACCTAAGCTCTATCACTGACCAGGCACTGTGTTAGTCAGCATGGCCCCTGCCTCAAGGAGTTCTCAGTCTAGAGAAAACCAGACCAACATATTCATGATACACTGTGTTAAATGCTGTAATAGAGGGATGAACCAAGTACTGTGGGTGCACCCAGGAGGGGACCAGGGAATGATTCACAAACTGATGTTAGCTACATGCTCCTGGGAAGGGCTGGGAGGAACTAGGATTCGTTAAAACTACATATATACAGTATGTATTTCTATTATAAAATACATGCCCAGTGTAGAAAATTCAAGCATATACAGGACAATATAAACTGAAAAGAAAGTCTCTTTGCTATCTCTACTCTGCAGAGGTAACCATTACTACCAGTCAGCTATCTATCACTACAGTAATTTCTGAAAGAGTAATTCAAAATAAATAGCATCATGTTTATATAAAGTACTACATCTTGACTTTGTCCCTTAATTTACCTTAGAAATCTGCCAACACATACAGATCTACCTCTTTCTTTTTAAGGCTATGTAGTATTCCATGGACGTGATGTATCTCTCTGTGTGTAAGGCCTGGTTACAGGGCAGGGAGCTTCGCCCTTGTACTGGAGGGACTGGAATGGAGCCATTCTCCCTTCCCCGCCCTTTTTAGCTGGCAGGACTTCTGACTTTCAGGGCGGGGAACGGTGTTACATGCCCAGCAGGCATGCAAATATTTGCTGCCACATCTCTGGTGCTCCCTAGATGCACATTTTCATGTGGAACCTCTTTGCTCTGGCCCGGACTGCTGCAGTGGACACCTCACTGGCCTCCAGCCTATCCTCCACACTGCTGCTAGAATCATCTGAATAAGTAAAGTCAATTACAGTGTTCTCCTGCTCAAAATCCTTCACTGGCTCCTACTGGCCCGGTTCTTTTTGGAGGGTCAGGCTACCCTTTGGAATCTCAGGAGCATGATGACCTCTCACCCTAGGGGGGAAAGATGTACACACTGCCTGAAGCTCACCCCCATCCTCAGGTTAACATATGAATACCTCAGCCTGCAATGGATCTCACAGCTGACCCTGGCCTCCTCTAGCCTCGCCTCTTACAGTTTGCTTTTCATATCTTCCTGCTTTGGCTATATTGAATTATTTGCAGTTTCCCTTACACTTCCTGCTGTTTCCTGCTTGGTGCCTTTGCTCATGCCATTCCCTCTGCCTGGAATGCCCTCTCCAGTTTTAGCTACCCTGACAAACTCCATTCTTTCATGTACTCAGCTGAAACATCTCTTCTGCGGTCTTCCCAAACACTCCAGGCAGACACAGGCATTCACTTTCCTTCCTTTGTCTTAAAACCTCCAGTTCAGTGCTTTACTGTACTGTAATTGTCAGTTTCCCCAAGAGACTGTGAGTTCCTTTAAGGCAGGAACTGGGCTTTCCAAGTTTGTTGCCTCATCTGCAGTGTGGGACCTATCTTAATTAATGAAAGACCAGCCCACGTGCCACCAATGTGTCTTTCAGAATCTTCCTCTACAGGAATGTATCACATCTACAGGAAATCCCAGATTGGGGGACAGTATTTCCTAAACCTCAGTCACTCCAACAGCAGTGTCACAGCTCTTACCATATCCACCATCCACAGGTACAATTAATTTTTAACCTACTGACTATGTGAACTCGAATAACACCTCAGTGTAAGCTATAATACCTGTAAAATTAGGTGCTGTATAATTATATTTTTTCCTAAGAGACAAATGTTAAAAAACATTCAACCAGCACCACCTAAAGCAGGGTTACCCACATTTCTCTGATAAGAAGCATCTGAAGCAACATAGCATCCTGGATCCTACCTCAAATTCACTCAAACTCTTCAGGGGGGGATCTGGGAATTAGCAGGTTTAATAAGTGCCCCTACGTGATTCTCATCTTCAGGGAAATTTGGGAAACAATGAACTAAAGAAAGATCTCTGCTGCTTGATAGTACCAGGCTTGGGGATCACAGGGAGATTAGCAGGGCTGTCAGAGCTCACAGCCACTCTCTTTTCCAAGAGACTCTCAGGTTTTCAAAACAGAGGTTCCACGCCCCTGCCCCCACCCCCCCCATGCAGTTGTAAGTAGCCAAGAACCCAGTTCAGACTGGGTAGGAGAATCCTGAGGCCCAAAGTTCGTTTATGTATACCTAATCATATTCAACGTAAAAAGCTTTCACAGGACCCACTGAGATAAAACCGAGGTTACTACACCTAGAGTTGTACAGAAAACTTCATTTTCACTAAAACCAAAGTCAGGACCTAAGGTAAAGCACAAAAGAAGTTGTGGAAGGAAGTTCTTCATAGGAAGGAAGTTCTTCATAGGAAGGAAGTTCTTCATAGGGAGGTACAGTTGATCAAGTGACTTCACCTATCTTCTGTCTCCTTCCTATCTTCTATTTCCAGTGACTAGGCACAGGCCTTAAATGCATGATTAGGTGATCTCTTGATGTGAATGCAGTAGATTCCTGCCGGACCAATGCCACCAAGAGATTATCTCCTCCTGGGTCTTTTCTGATTGGAATACGGTGGGTTCTCAATTAAAAGACACTGTTATTCCTCTGTAGCCTTGCCACTCCAAATCAGCATCAGCATCACCTGAGAGCTGGTTAGAAATGCAAAATCTTAACTTGCATCCAGACCCACTGAATCAGAACCAGCACCTGAACAAGATCTCCTGGTGATTCATATGTACATTAAAGCTTGAGAAATACTGCCTAGTAGGACTTAAAAACATCATCTACACTGGCTGTCAAACATTATTCTGCCCTCAAACAACCTGAGGGATCTGAAATACTCCTTTAGAAATCAGAGATGCTTGTAACTTCACAGCTGGGAAGAAACATGATGAAATGATATCATACTCCCAAATCTTTTACTTACTTTCCTTACTTTCTCCCAAATCCATTACTCAGAAACCCAAAGTGGGGAACCCATCTGTGGAATGCCTTAAGGTCAGACTGCCACCTAGATTCCCTAACACCTTAAAACCTATGAGCTTTTAACTTGGTAAAGTTAAATGAGATAATTAAAGTAAGGTTCTTAGCTCAGAATTTGAGCACAAGAAATATTCAATAAGTGATATAACTGCTTTTACTGTATTGTCTCTAAATATAAGCTATGAAAGATTTAATTCTGAGCAAGTCAAGGTTAGAACACTAAATTGGAGGTACCACATGTGGCTCTTTAAATTTAATTAAAATTAAATAAAAGTAAAAATTCAGTCCCTCAGTCACACCAGTCACATTTTTCCAGTGCTCAATGGCCACATGTAGCTGGAAGCTACCATAATGGACAGCACAGATACAGAACATTTCCACCATCACAGAAAGGAATGCCTACTGGAAAGTTCGGGTCTAGAGGGCCTCTGGAGCATCAAATGTTCTCCATGGAATCTGCTCTGCTTGGGGTTGTAGGCTAAAAGGAAGGGCCTTCATGGGGGCAAATGTTTACGTGACCTTTGCTAATAGCGGGTGAGGAGAGGAGGGTTGATGATCGCCCACCCTCAGAAAACAAACTCCTAACATGTATTTCCAGTAACTTTCTGTAAGGGTCTCAGAAAAATACAGAAAAGGCCCTAAACATAAAAGGATTTCTAAATTTTATTGTTTTTGTGATCTTCTGTCCTCTGGTGGTGATCAGTGGTCAGTCTTTAGAAGGAAAAGGACTTATGAGCTCAACTTTCGTTCAGCCAAGAAACGAGTAGGAGAGGGAATGGCCAGCAGCGAGGGCAGGGGGAAAGCACGTTGAGCCTGGGGCCCCCAGTACTGGCAGAAAAGAAAGCTCAGAGTGTCAACTAGGCCTGAGAAGGGAGCATTTGGCTGAACAAGAGTCCACGTGAGCTTCCAGCACACACTTGTGCATTCCTGCCCTGGCATTTGCTCACACCAGTTCCCTGCCTAAAATGCCTGACATTCTCCCTCTCTATTAACTCATGTAATAAATTTTAACTGAATGCCTGTAAGTGCCAGATGCTGTGAACACAAAGTAAGTCACAGATGGAGGTATGCACAGTCATTAAGATGGTCTGGTATTTGACTAGATCTCCATTTGAAAAAAAAGGCAGAGTCCAGAAAAATAAATTCTAGATAATTTTGTAAGTATACAAATAAAACTATAGAAGCATTAGAAAAAATACAGAAGGCATTATGATTGAGGTAGTAAGGACCTTCTTAAACAAGATAAAACACAACACAAGGGAAAAGATTAAAAATTTTGATCTCATCAAAATTTAGAACTTCCGTTTAACAAAGGATATCACCAAAGACAAGAAACCCACTGCCAGTTTTTTCTTAAAATATATTCTAGACAAAATGGTCAAAACATGTAAAGAACTAAGACTCAGAATGTATAATTATTCAAATCATTAAGAAAAAGGTAAAATAAAATATTTGCTACAAACATCTTATAGCATATTATATCAGTTTTGTTTTGTTTAAATACAACATAGTTTTACATGAATGGAGGAGGAAAAGTCTTCCGGACATAAGATCAAATGGAAATAAAGTGATGAACAAATAGTATGATGCCATTTAGGAAAAACAAAACCTCCCAAAATTAGATGGGCAAAGAAAAGGCCCTATGGACATACATCAAACTGATGAAGAAGTTTCCTCTGAGGAGAGCAGTGGGATGGAGATGTGGATGGGGGTGAGCGGTTAAGGGGGGGCCTTAACTGTTTTCTGTGAAAATTTTCATACCTCATTTCAGGAGATGATGTTGCTTTCATAACTAAAAATAAACAACCAAATGAAATATGTGAACCTTGATTGGATTTCTTTTTTTAGAGCTAAAAAAAGTTACTTTGTGGACAACTGGGTAAGTTTGAGCATGTACATTAGACAATATTATTGTGATTATGCAGGACGCTCTTATTTTTAGGAGTCGCTTGCTGAAGTATTCTGGGGTAAAGTGTCAAGAAGTCCTCAACTTCCAGATGGAAAAGAAATGAAGAAAGGGAAAGGAAGGAAAGAAGGAAGAGGAGCAGGAGAGGAATGGAAATGGGAGGAGAGGGAAGAAGGGAAAGAAACAAATGTCAAAGTAAAATGATAAAACAATGTTAAACACTGGCGAATCTAGGTGAAAGGTAAATAGGTGTTCAATGTATTACTCTTCCAACTTTTCTGCAGGTTTGAAAATTTAAAAAAAAAAGAAAAAAAGAAAAGAAAGGCAAAGCACTACCATCCTTTACCTAGCTGGAAGTGATCAATTTCTTTCTTGAACTCTTACTAATCCTTAACAACATCACTCATACTACTAGTGATCACCTCTGAGAATGTGTTTTATTCTCCATAAGCTCCTAAAGGGTGGAGGCATCTTTCCACTCTTTCCCCCATCCCCATGCTCAGAATGATGCCCAGCACAGAGCAGGCAGTGAGTGACAAGTCTGGGTAGGAAGTGAGTCTATGTCGGCTGAGAAATGTGTCACATTCACCTATGAGGCTGGCAAATACAAAGTCAGGGGCTGTAACTGCAGCGTCGGTTCTGGCGAGAGGCATGATTGGGGTGTCTCCTGGCTGCCCAGGCTGGTCCCAGAAGGGAGTGACCCAGGGATGGAGCCAGGTCTTCCTAGCGGAACTACTGAATGGAACTAGAGTCTAAGAGTGCTGTCAGAAAGTGCCTGATGGTTTTCAGGTTGATACTTTGTGAACTATAAAGTGTTAGAAAAGCAAAGTGTCCTACCAACCCTTTCTCTTTCGATGCTTGCAGTGACCCGAGGAGATACGTATTATCACCATTTTGGCAGATGAGAAAACAGGCTCAAGAAAGGGAAGTGACTTCTCCCAGGGCACGCAGAGAGGAAATGGGCTCAATCCCGTGTCTTCAGGTCTAAAGTTCTTTCCACTAGACCATGCTGCCTTCTCTGGGGTCCTGACTCCTGCTCAAGAAAGACACACTTACCTGATTCAGTCTTCCTCTGGACTACATCTCTCCACACTGTGAGATCACCACAGGCAGCTTGGGTTTATTGTTGGGGCCTGTGGGAACATTCTAGGAGAGAAAGCACAGTGGTGATTCCTCCACTCAGACACTCCCCCACCACACACTTACTGATGCCTGCAGGCCCCTAGGCTAAGGACTGAGAGCTTACAGGCTGATCTGACAACAGTCTGCAGCCTAGCAGACGGGAAGAATATAACACATATCAAAGAGAAAATGTACAACATTTAGAAAACATCAAACCCATGACATGTAACAATGTAGTAAGTCATAAGAGAGAGTTGTATACAGGGTGAGGAAGCAACTAAACTGCTGCTTGCACAGGCCAGGGAAGGATTCACAGAACAGGGGATATTTGAGCTGGGCCCAGCAGGATGGATGGGATCCCACCAGGAGGAAAAGAAGGGAGAACACTTCAGTAGAGGAAACAGCATGAGCAAAGACTTGAGGGCAGGAAGGAGCAAGAGGTAGGGACGTGTATGCACGTTTAGAGGAGGGCTAGTAGCCTGATGGGACTAGAATGTGGAAGTGGCAGTGGCAGAAGGGGTCGTGGAGAGGGAGGCAGGGACCCGATCGTGAAGGACCTTGAGTACAATGCCGAGGAGGATCTTCTCAACTAGATGGAGGAGACACCAGAGGCCAAACCTCAGTAGGCACCGCACCGGAGAGGCTGAGGGCCTAGAACACTTGGGGGGTACATGATCTCTCCTCCCTCTTCTCCTCCCTGTAACTGAGGAGTGAAGCCTGGGCCTAACCAGAGCCCACTCATGGTTCTCCCGCTCCTCGACACGAGTGAGGTAGCACTAGGCCAGAATGGCTGAGAAAGAGGAGATCAAAACAGGACTCACCTCAATCTTTCTCATCACCAGAAGTCCATCAATGATTTTTCCTGTGGGAAGAGTATGAGCTGGACTTTATTACTCTCATTTGCACAGTACTTTCCAGCCTCCAAGGCCCATTCTCAGCGATTATCTCATTTGATCCTCAGACTAACATCAGAAAATTAATATTCAGTGGAAGTGAAATGTTGCCCAAGGTCACAGGTGGTAAGTAGCAGAGTTAGGGCTCAAAACTAGGTCTGAGCAATTGCAAAGCTCCACTATACCATGCTGCCTCTGTGTGGTATTTCTTAAGTGCTACCATCCCCCCCTCAGACACACCTATCGCCCAGGTGGTTACTCACTACATCAGATGGCTCCTTCGTCCTCCCCTCTAGCTCTCTAACCACAAATCCTCCCCACTTCCCATGGCTTCCACCTTTCCTACTACTACCCAGGGCAGTTACATCTGACGAGCACTCTTGGTACAAGAGTCAGGGGATCGGCTCCATAGGAAGTTCCGCTCTGGGTGAGCTGGGCTCGGACTAGGACAGGAACAGGACTCACCAAACACCACGTGCTTCCCATCTAGCCAATCACACTTAGAGCAGGTGATGAAAAACTGGCAGCCATTTGTACTGGGACCACTGTTTGCCTGATGGAAACCAAATATATTTGCAGTGAGTTTTCCTGGCCATGTCAGCCAAAGGACAAAACTCCCCAAAAGAGCCTGTAGCCCTGAGTCCTCCATGCTTTCTTTCAGTAAACCTGACTGAGCATCTACTATGAGCCAGGGCCTGAGCTAGGACCCAAGGATACACAGAGGAACAGAATACACAATTTCTGCCCTCAAGGAGCTATATCCTTGAATAAATGTACATTTCTCCTACAGTGTGAATTTTTATAATGGGAACAATTGATTATAGAACCAGATTTGCTGTATTTAGTCCAAAACCAGTAATAACTGGATTACACTTACAAATTAGGCACCAGCTGAGAAAAAGCCTGTTGCCTGTGCCATAAGCTACTTTGTCTGAATGACTCTGTACTGTCCCTTAACAATGGTAATAAGAAAATTTAAGGGGCAAGAAGCTGCTATGCTAGTGCTATGCTAGAAAAAAGACTACATTTAATCAATGACATTTGCTTTTTACAGCTACACCCCAAATCCTTTATTATTGAATTTTATCGGTAAAAGTTTTTTAAATCAAGAATCTCAAATTCTTCAGCCATATCCCTTCCCTTTTCCTCCCTTGAAATTGTCTTTATAGCATTATATTTCACAATACATTATAAAAGAACAGGCTACAATTACAACACAAAGCAATCAGCAAACCCACATCACGTTTCAGCAGCACTGCCTTACCACAATGTCTGTGTAACTATGTGAGTATTTCAATGCATACTTACATTATTTTGGAAAATGGAAAACTGAAAGAACTAGTACTATTAAGAGCACAGGTCTCATCAAAGTAATACTACAGAGGCAACACTGGAAATCATTAGATAGGTCACTAGAGTTAACTGGATGCTTAATGGAATTAAATTGGTTGAGTCTGTGTTCAACACTGAAGGAATAAAAATGTATATGAAATACATTAAAGACATTGTCTAGGGGTAAGCTCTAATTAGGGATGTCACATTATACTTTAGAAATTCCCCACGTGAGACGAGGCTATCAGGGGTTTCGCACGTGTATGCAGGAACATCTCGCATATGAAAGCAAGGGACAGCCTGAGCCGGTCAGAACAGACCTACACTCTGCAGTGAGGGCGGACTCCTCAGTGGCCCCAGTTCTTCCTCCCTCCCTCCCTCCCTTCTTCCTGTTTCTTCTATCTATCTATCTATCTATCTTGCTGCTCAATGTATAAACATTTATTAGCAAGCAGGCAGGAAAAGAGTCATACAACATGTGTTTTTAGCTCAGGGAACTCTCTGCCCTTAGCTACTCACTTATCCATTCTTCCAGACAGGATAGCTTACTGATTTAGGGAATAAGCTCTGGAGCCAGATGACTGAGCTTGAATCCCATCCATCACTGACTGGGATCTAGTTTAGCCACATAACCTCTCTGTGCCTCGGTCTCCTCATTTGTACCTATCTCAAAGGAATAACGAGAGAATTAAAATGAATTAATGCAAATAAAGCGTTGTTGAGTATGTGCTCAACATTAGCCTTTATTCTGATTATCTTTCAGTCATTCATCAGTATCTGCTCAGCACGTTTCTGTATCAGGTATTAAGGCTTGGAGATCAATGAGACTCAATCCCTGCCCTTGAGGAATACATGATTTAGTGGAGGATGGAAGCAAAAACAATTATGCTACAAGATGTGTGACAGCACAACTTAACTAGTGTCAGCCTGAAGGGAGCAGAGACCAAGGCTTCCTTCCATTTTCTGACTCCTCCCCAGATGCTAACACAGTGGCATGCAGTCCTCACGGCGATGGTCCAAGCCCACTTAAGCCACTTCTGCGCTCTTTACCCAGCTTGCCCAGCCTCACTTTCCTAAGAGAGACTTGTACACTCTTTGCGATGCTAGGCTCACCCAATTATTATGGCAGCCTCCTAACTGGCTTCTCTGCCCTACCCTCTCCACTCCTGTCTTCCATTCATACTGCAGCCAGGGTCTTTGTTTTAAAACACCAAGTTGATCAGCCCTGCTCAAAAAAGTGCATGGCTCTCCATATCCTATAAAATAAGGTCCACATACCTCATCCTTATTCTGGCATTTAAAGCCCTACACCCACCTGCCTCTCCGGTGGTCTCTACTAGTCATTCCCTCCCCCATTCACAACACTTTCCTCACTTTCTGTCCCTTGCCCATGCCACCCTGCTATTTCATGGTCACACATCTTTTGTCTAGCCAGTTTGCTTGACTTGAAATGCCATCTGGTAGAGAACTTCTTTGGATCCTTGCAGCAATTACTCTCATTCCTTGGGGCCCTCACAGTACTTTTACATACACTGAGGTACCCTCCCCTTATTACACTGATGGCATGAATTATACTATACTGGACCCGTCATTCTGCATGTGCGATTCCCCCACTAGATGTTAAATGTCACGAGGCCAGGGATCAGGCCTGTATCCTCATGCCTTACCATGAGGCCTGAAACAGTGTATGTCAACAATCTTTATTTGATGAATGGCTGACTAGATGACTGGAAGAGTGGGCAAGCAGGACAGAGAATGTGTGCATGTAAATATTGGGTTTGGGGGAGTGAGACTTGGGGCACTGAGAGAAGGAAATGGGTGATGACAGGAGGGAGGGAGAGGCTTGAAGAGTGAAAGAGAAGCAAGGTGGGAGGGGTAAGGGGAAATGAGGAGTGAGGGGTGAATAAGGGCAAGTGAAGGGGGAGCGAGTGGGGGTGTGTAGATGAGGGGCTGAAGGAGGTGGGCAGGGGGACGGTGAAAGGGGAATGAGATGGGTGAGTGGGGTTATAAATGGGAAGGAAGGGTACTGGGATGGGGAAGGAGGAGTGGTGAGTGAGCTGAAAGGGGTGACCAGCCAGAAGGCAGCGTAAACGAATGGGTGCTGTGAGAGTCCTGGTGAGTGGTGTGGTAGAGGCGTGAACACTGGGTCTTGAAAGCACAGCTGGCTACATTCTAAGCAGCAAGGCTGAGTGCCCAACCACACGTCCTGGCTCAAACAAAGTAAGAAAACACACATCAGAGTTCAATTTTGGTTCCCCAGCCTGCTAGTGGATCCAGCCCAACAATATCAAACCAGATTGAGGAAAGAGGTGGGCAGTACAGAGGTGAATCCTGGGTCAAGCAAGGGAAGGAAAGCATTTGCTTCCATCCCAAGAGACAGCACTGGGCCTCAAGAGGGACCCAGAAGTCAGCTGGCTATAAATCTAGCCCAAAACCTTGACTGGTCCCAACTTACCATGGAAAGCAAGCCTGGAGCTGAGTGTCTAAGCTTAAAATTTTCATCTGCAAATGGCCCCCGGTAGATACTGGCGACTCCAGTACCATCTCCCTGAGCAGAGAGAAGGGAAGTGTTAGCAACTTGTGAGCACTGGCCCCTAGAGCCCAGAGGAAGCAGCTGCTGTACCCCAAGCCTCACTGCTTTAAAGTCCTCTTACTCTTGCAGGTCACTTTGGGAGCCACACCTCTTTGACCCTATCTTGCAATCAAAGCAAGCCCCATCCAAGGAACGTGCAGCCCACAACCTGGCCAGGGCATCTCATGGGCTGGAAAAAAAACAACAGGTCACAGCTGGGCCTCTAGAAAGATAGGCTAAGACACAAGCAAAGCAGAGGACACCAGTACAGTGATCACATACATAATCGATGTCTCGATGCCCTTCCCAAAGACTCTCATGTCTGCAGTCATATAAGAGAATCTATTTAACTGTCTATGGCTCCACTCCCCCAACTATGCAGGTGGGTGGGCTCTTGGAAGTGTAATCTATACAACAGGATACCACCCTCCTGGTCAAAGTTGAAGTCAGGGGAGGTCCAGGGGAGGATGCCTAATTCATGCAGGGCCAACTAGAGTTCCTTCTCTGGGAAACATGAAGTAGAATAGCTGCTCTCTTGAGGGTGAACTTGTATCATGTAAACCTGGAAGCTGGAGATAACTATCTTCTTTAAGGTGGACTGGAGAAGAGAAAGAGAAGACAACACATGTGTAGAGAGCACTAGAGAAACAGAGAGAAGGGACTCATTGGTTCTGTGGCTCTCTAGTTCCTACATCTATTTCTTCCTTTGGGTTCCAGGAAACACCTTGTCATAAATCCCCAATTTATGCTTAAACTAGCTCTATTTGTGTTATCTCTTTGCTTTTCCAGTAACTCTGTGGAATAAGCATTATCATCTTCCCCATTTTTCAGGTGAGCAAACTTAAGTCAGGGTAATAAAGCAACTTGACCAAGGCCATATTTGCAGTACCTTAAATAGAATCCCTGGAGTTTAAAGGTAATATCAAGATAGTGCCAAAAGACCAATCTCTCCCAGCCAGTTAGTAAAGAAAAAGAATATTAGGACTTCCCTTGTGAAACAGTGGTTAAGAATCCGCCTGCCAATGCAGGGGACACGGGTTCGAGCCCTGGTCCGGGAAGATCCCACATGCCATGGAGCAACTAAGCCTGTGCGCCACAATTGAGCCTGTGCTCTAGAGCCCGCGAGCCACAACTACTGAGCCCACGCGTCACAACTACTGAAGCCTGCGCACCTAGAGCCCGTGCTCCGCAACAAGAGAAGTCACTGCAAGGAGAAGGCCACACACCGCAAGGAAGAGTAGCCCCCGCTCACCGCAACTAGAGGAGAGTAGCCCCCGCTTGCCTCAGCTAGAGAAAGCCCGCACACAGCAATGAAGCCCCAACGTAGTAAAAAAAAAAAGAATATCGGGTACATGATGGAATGTGGAAACACTGACCTAGTGTAGAATCAAGGGGCCCTTACTGGAGCAAAGACTACTAAAGGGAATTAACATAAGCCAAGGAAGAAAAGAAAACTCAAATCCAAATCGTTATTTGACTAAAAATTATTGGGACTTTCCTGGTAACGCAGTGGTTAAGAATCCGCCTGTCAATGCAGGGGACATGGGTTCGAGCCCTGGTCCGGGAAGATCCCACATGCCGTGAAGCGACTAAGCCCATGCACCACAACTACTGAGCCTGCGCTCTAGAAACTGTGGGCCACAACTACTGAGCCCACGTGCCACAACTACTGAAGCCCGTGCGCCTAGAGCCCGTGCTCCGCAACAAGAGAAGCCACCGCAGTGAGAAGCCCGCGCACCGCAACGATTAATAGCCCCTGCTCGCTGCAACTAGAGAAAGTCTGCGTGCAGCAACGAAGACCTAACGCAGCCAATAAATAAATAAATAAATAAATAAATAAATGAATAATAAATTTATTTTAAAAAAATTATCAATAAAACCAAGCTCTGTATAGTGGAAAGACTGGATTTGAGTTTCAGAACTATCATTATTGAGCTGGGGAAGTCACTTCCTATCTCTGAGCCCCAGTTTCCTCAACTATCAAGTGAGGATGAAATCACCTACTCCTTATACCGTTGCCATAAAGATCCAATTAGTGTCTATGAGAAAAGTGTTTTGCAATCCATACAGCACTATGTAAACGTAAGCTATTACACCTTTAACTCCACATAAATATATACATACATACATACAGAAGGAAAACATGTTCATTTCCAATTTCCCAATAAACCTAGAGAACAGAACAGTTACCACATCATTCTCTATATAATCATACTATCTATTGCACTCCAGAAGCCACAGTAGGGAAAATGACAAAATTAATTTGTAGGGCAAACAAGAGAAAGCAACTTAAATCTTCAATAACAGTGGGTTGATCAAATAGATTCATTGTCTATTCATCACGGAATATTAGGTAACTATTAGAAAGATTGTTTTGGAAGAAGACAATGACAAGGGAAAATGCAGACAATTATCAAGCACAAAAAAGTTAAAACACACATATGATCTTAAGTCTGTTAAAAATAATATTTGACACACATATATATGCAATGATAAGATAGGCAGCTTTAAACTAAAATGCCAAGAGTATATTCCTTGGGAGGCGAGATTCCTTGAGAGATGATTTATTTTCATTTTTGTACTTTTCTTGTGCAATCAGAAAAAAACCAAAAACAAATATTATTAAAACAAACAAATATTCTTGGTCCAACTTTAGAAGGTCTCAAATCCTGCTTCTTCTGCCTCTTGCTCATTCCATTTTTTCTGCCCTAAGGGTAGCTCTGAGTAATTGCTTCTCTCTGACACTCAGCCTTCTGGCTGACCAACTGCTATCTAACCCTGGGGCTAGCAGCTAGTGATCAAATGTGCCTGGCAAAGATTCTGGCAATGACCCTTAAGAAGCTGGTCCTGTCCCTGCTAAGACAATATGGCAATTTAGGAGCCTGTGGGAAGAAAGGAAAGAAGGCAGAGAATAGCTTTTCAGCCCTCTTACCAGCCAATAAAAAAGTATATGGTCACCCCAAGCCCTACTATGATCAGTTGTGACCAGGTGTTGCAAACTTAAATGCCTACAGGGGCAGATGACATAAATAAAGGAAGCAAAAGGTTTAATAATAAGGACACATCGTGTCTAAAGGGAGCAGTTACTTGACTCCAACCAACTGCTGCTGCATGAGGAACACAGGCCTCATGTACACCTACTTTCCGTATGTTAGAGAGAAAATTTTTCGGTTAAAATCTCCCAGTTTTGCGACATCAAACAGATAAAACAAAACAGATCTGTTTTTGATTCAGCCCCAAATTTGCCACTTTGTAAACTTACCTAGATAGGAAAGAGAGAGATCTTAAAAAACTCCTAAGAGTCAAACTAAATTTACATATAAAGGAGAAAGAATGTCTCCCAGATCCAAGAAAACAGCATCATGACTAACCAAATGATATTAGTAAGAAAGATCATGCACAGAAGTGGGTGGGTAAGGAGAAAAGTGGGCTTAAGAAAGCATAAATGTGGTTTATTCAGCACCTTCCAAGGTTGGAGGAAGCGGAGGAGGCTTGATATGGGGATACATACAGTGTCATCACAATAAAGACATGCTTAGCAGTGAAGGATTAGTTCATTGGTCTCTCCCAGTGAATAGGGAAAACATCCTTCCAGAACTCTCTTGCTCTGATTCCTTTCCCACTAATGAACTTCTGATTAAAAAAAACTCAGCTTTCCAGAAGTGGACAGGAAAATGGGGCATAAGCATTTAGCTCACTGGAAAGGGACTAACAACCATTTAGAAAAAACAAATTGCATCCAATTTCTAGCTAAATTCTATGTGGCCAATTAATTTGGGTCTGTCATGGATCATCTACTGGTATGCTGGGAAAGTTCACTTTCTGGCCCTCAAGGGCTGAGATTTGGAAGTCAGTGACTCAAAGTGCTGATATCTGTCATCTAGTGATGCAGTGAGTAGTAGCCATCGAAGGACATTCCCATCCCCACCCTCTCCCCATCAAACTTGGCCATTGTTCTCAAGCCTTAAGACTGGGTCCCTGAAGTAAAAACAGCAGCAGCTGCAATAACAACAAAAAACCAAACGTGTAAGTCCTTAATAGGCAAGGAACAATACTTACATTAACAAAATCTCCACCCTGAATCATGAAATCTTTTATGACCCTGAAACAGAGAACAAAGCATCCTGAGAGAAGATTCTGTAGTTTAGAATAACATTGATTTCAAAATATAATGTTTATCACTTTGGCTTTTAGTAAGTCTTCAAATCAGTTGCTGAGTTCACAACAACATCCCTTCTCAAGATCTAAGAATTATCCTCCATTTTGTTTCCTAAAAGCCCCCCAGTATGGCTTGCCAAAGGCCTTACCTGTGGAAGGTGCTCCCTTTGTATCCTATTGGAACCCCATCTTTTCTATAACCAAAAAGAAAGAGACTTGGAATGATGACAGGTAATCATAGGCCTTTCCAGTTTACCACACACCTGAACCAAAGAGACTCTCCTAAAGAGTCAGAGAAGAGAGATAAAGAAGGCAAATGAACTGAGGATAGACCCGTGGGGGATTACCTTCTATTACTGCCACCAGCAATCATTCAAGGTCTGCCGGTGGTTCCCCAGTACCCTCACTGCAGCCCCAGGACACCCCTCAGGAGAAAGCAGAGAACTCAACCACGTCTGAGACTGACCTGAATTCTCCAGTGCAGAACTGCCTGAAAGGGAAAGGAGTGAATGATTCAGTCACCATGGCATCACAGTTGTGAGCGCTCCTAACCTCGGAGGGGAGGGCACAGACATCGGCGCTAGCAAGCCCACCTACCGGCTAGTCAGATGTCCAGACACTCAGGCATACAGATTAACAACATAAATTGACACGGGAACAGTCAAGACTATTCAGAGCGATACCCAGAGGAATCAGATCTCAAGGGCAGTGAGTGGACGGACAGAGGCAGGCAGACGATTCCACAGACTGTGGCCCAGCTTCTGGTTTAGTTAATCTAGCAAAGCTGGAACATCTCCTTACCTAAAATTCTCGGCCGTCTTAGGCACAACGTCTGCAAAGAGCTCGATCTTCATGCGGCCAACTTCCTGCAACCGGCGGGAGACGGTCAGAAAGCCCAGTCCAAGCCCGTGAAGGCCTCACCGAGCAGGGAACCCTCCCTCCCACATGCCGCTTGATCTCTCCCACTTCCGCCTCCATAGCCTACCCTTGCTTTCCACCCAGTCCCTCCGCAAGCGGGGCGCCACGACGGGAAAGACTCCTCCTCTTTCTCCCTTCCTCCCCAACCCCGACCCGCAGGTCAGTATGTTCTGGTCCAATTCCACTTTCTGGCTTTCCGAGTCCGTTACCCCTGGGGAGGGGATGAAATCTGCCTGTCAGACCCCGTGCACTTTCCCTTCGGCGCTGGGCTGGGTGGCTGCCAGGACCTCACCTGGCCGCCAATGCTGACATCAAAAAACACCACGGGATTGACAGGGCTTGAATTTGCCACCGCCATGGCTCCGACCCGGAAGCAGAAGTCGGGAGCGTGGGGTTCCGGCGAACCTAGTCCCTGCTCTGAGGGTTTCGTCTCCGGCGCAGGCGCAGGCAAAGCCGACCGAGGCCAGGCCCCGCCCCCGGAAGTTCTCCGCCTCCAGCGCCAAACTGGGCGCTGCGTGGGTGGCCAGCGCCTCCTTCCTTACTGACCACCCGGACGTCAGCCAGCTGTTAGCTCACCTGACTCTCCCTGGGTGCTGAGCCGGGAGGAAAAACTCGGCATTTTTTGCTCAAGGTCAACGGACATCCCACTCACTTGGCTACACTAAGTGCAGTACAAATTATTCTCGCTCAGGCTAGGGGGCTTGGACTAGGCGGTCTTCAGGGTCCATATCAGCCTTTGAAATTAAGACCTATGTGAACCGTCATACGTGCGGTTTTCTACCCTTGTCCACTAGTGTGGAGCCCCACGGAAGCAAGAACTGTGTTCATCCTCAGCGCTTAGAAGAGCCTGGCATATCAGGCTTGTTCAGTAAATACTCAGCACTTCCTTGAAGTCAGGACGCTAGGATTTTAATTCCAGTTCTGCCACAGGCTTCCGCTTTCGTCACCTCCAAATCATTTACCACAGAGCAGATAGAGCTTTTAAAATAAACCTGCTTATAAATCACTCCTGGTTCCCCGTATTTAGCATAAAATCCAGTTTCTTACATAAAAGGCCTACCTTACATTATCTGGCCGCCACCTTCTTGGGACTCTGGCCTTCTGTTCCTCGAGGTCACGGAGTTCCCATACTCTCTTTAGGGCCTTGGTACTAGCTGTTAACTGTCTTTAGTATTCTTCTAGATCTTAATGGGGATGGGGAGTGGTCTTGTAGCTCAGATATCACTCAGGAACATTGCACCCAATCTAAAGTAGCCCACCATCACACTTTCAGATACATTACTGGTTTATTTTCTTCATGCCGTTCACCATCCAAAACTATATGGTTTCCCCACCTCACATGCAGCCTCACACACATTTAACTCCATGAAAATGAAACCGAGTCCCCCTAAACCTGGTTCCTGTGCCAAGCTTATGAATAACCTATCCAAACCTTTATTCCCTTTCTTGTCCACCTGTTTCCATGAAGACTGAGGAGTACCAAAGAAAAGGCGGGGCCAAAACTGAGCAGGACCCTGCAGGACACTCCCGTGTACAAAACCCTCTCCGTGTACCCCATTTCTTGTTTGTAGAAAAAGGCTTCAGCCTCCTAGACCTTCCCTGAGTTACAAAGAGCAGATACTAATTAAGGAAGTGAGGGAACGCAGAAACAAAGGAAAAGCAGTCAAAAAGTTATAGTTCAATCACTTTGCTGCACACCTGAAACTAACACAACTTTGTTAATCAACTACACTCCAATAAAATTTTTTTGAAATTACAGTTCAGTGATAAAACAGAGTCCTAGTTCCTTCTCATGGGATATACCTAACAATCTGACACAGAAATTTTGAGTTCTGTAGGAACTAATGCCCCCACCTAGGTGGAGGATGGTAACTACCTTCTGAGACTCCAGACTGGTGGGAACTAGAAGGTTGAGGATTGCGATTCCTGGACCACCACCCTGTTACCTCACCACCAACCAATCGGAAGAAAGTCATACACCCTGAAGTCATCACCCCAAAAGATGCCTTTAAAAACTCTTCCCTGAAAACCATTGGGGACTTCAGGTCTTTTGAGCAGGAGCCACCCATTCTCCTTGCTTGGCCCGTGCAGTAAGCCTTCCTCTGCTCCAAATTTCAATGTTTGTTTGTCCTCACCGTGCTTCGGGCACATGGACTTGGGTTCAATGACAAAAACCGAGACTCTCCTTGCCTGTCTTCACAGGTGTGCCCACTATTGAATAGCACACAGTAGGGATTCAATAAATAGACTCAGTGAATCCAGTGAATTGAATGAATTGGGTAAGGCTTAGATTCAATATCACAGCTATTATTTTCTATATCCTTTGACCATCCTTTCTAGTTCAGTGGTCTGAGCAAGCAAGGATCACACATAAAAAGTCAGTGTGTCTCAACTTAAGGGGTCTTTTAAAAAATTTCTGGTTACTTTCCCTCTCCCTTTGGTCTCCCTCTCTACCTCCAGTTGAAGGTGAAGAAGAAAGAGGAGGAGAATAAGGAGGGAAAGGGGGAGGAAGGGAAGGAGCAGCAGAAATCATCCTTCAGTATAGTTTTATACCAACTATTTAGAATAATTTTTTAAAAATTGATAATATCCAATGTTGATGAGGTTGTGGAAAAACTAGTACACTCAAACTGCTAGTGAAAATAAATAATGATGTCTAGTATTTGTTAAGCTTTTACTAAGTGCTAAATACATGCTTCATTTCATTTGGTCCTCACAACTCTATGGGATAGGAACTACCATTGCTCCCATTTTATGGATTAAGAAATTGAGGCTTAAAGAGTTCAACTATAGAAAACAATCTTTTTTTAAAGTAATTCGACAAGTGACGTATCAAAACTATTAACATTTATATCTTTAGCCCAATTATGCTGATCTTGTAAATGTGTTTTATGGAGTACTCAAGAGAAGAAAAGAGCTACATTTACAAACACTTTCATCACAGCATAATCTTAAATAGTAAAAGAGTAGAAACAAAGGTCAAACAACAAGAGAATTTATAGGACATCAACATGATAGAATACCATGTGGCTTTTTAAAAAAATTATTTATTTATTTTTATTTATTTATTTTTGGCTGCACTGGGTCTCTTTTACTGCACGCGGGCTCCTCATTGCAGTGTCTTCTCTTGTTGTGGAGCAGAGGCTCTAGGCACGCGGGCTTCAGTAGTTGCAGCACACAGGCTCAGTAGTTGTGGCTCACGGGCTCTAGAGGGCAGGCTTAGTAGTTGTGGCGCACGGGCTTAGTTGCTCCGCGGCATGTGGGATCTTCCCAGACCAGGGCTCGAACCCGTGTCGCCTGCATTGGCAGGTGGATTCTTAACCACTGCACCACCAGGGAAGCCCTACCATGTGGCTTTTGAAAGAATAATTATGAAGACTGTTGAAACATGGGAAAATGTTTTATGAAATATTAAATTTAAAATCAGACTATGAAAATGAATATACAATATGATAACCATTTAAAATATATACATTTGAATAAGAACCAGAAAAGAATAAATGAAAATAGTTGTGTTAAGAATGTGGGCTTTATAGGGTTTTTTTTTTTCCTCAAATATTTGCTTTAAGGTGATTACATTGTTTTTACTTTTAAATTAAAAAATAAATAAGAAAATACCCATTATAATAAGAATAGAAAGAATGCTGAATTAGCTGTATATGTGCTCTACTGAACAAAATCCTAATTAGGGACTTCCCTGGCGGTCCAGTGGTAAAGACTTTGCCTTCCAGTGCAGGGGGTGTGGGTTCGATCCCTGGTTGAGGAGCTAAGATCCCACATGCCTTGAGGCCAAAAAACTAAAACATAAAAAACAGAAGCAATATTGTAACAAGTTCAATAAAGACTTTTAAAAAAATGGTCCACATCAAAAAAAATCTTTAAAAAAAACCTTAATTAAACCACTGAACTTAAGTCACGACATTGATCAATACAAGGCATTTGAGGATACCAAACAAACTTGAGAAATCCATTTTTAGAACAGGTTTAATGAATTTATCAGCAATTTTGAAGACTCCTGGTTGACGTCCAGTGAGGATCTGTCATAACTCTTCTCCACGTCATGCTCCACCCTCACGCCCAAGCTTTAAGTTAGCAGCTTTGATCAGCCTAGTTTTAGACACCAATGATTTTATAGTTCTGACTTGGCCTTATTCTGGGATGCGATGTGTTTCTTTCAGAGAAGCCACGTTTATGTATCCAGCTTCAGAATTCTGTGAACACGAAAGAGACTCGAGGGACTTGGGGTTTGCCATTGCTTCTTCTGACCTATGTTCTTCAGTTTCTTGAAGACTTCCAGCTGACTCTACCAAACCCGTTCCTGAAAAACTAAGAATGGCCATGTGTGAGGACTTTGTATAGACAGGATCTCTCGGCAGCACTTTGGGGTTACAGAGTTAAGGCATCAATAGAATTTCAACTTTTGCAGGATCTTAGTTCCCCCTTGGCAGTGAAAGCACGGAGTCCTAACCACTGGGCCACCGGGAAAGTCCCTGCTATGCTTTCTCAAGCCAGCAACTAGAACTAGCTAGGCAGCCATAACTCTCAGGCATGCAGATGACTGTCTTGATTTTACTCACCTGGAGTTTGGTAAGGGCACAATTTTATTCAATACTTCAAATTCAGGGATGTCACTAATTGTTGTTTCCTTAAAGAAAAGAAAGGATGAATATTAAAAAATTATAATGATAAACCATTGGCGATATGATCCTAGAACTTATGCTTTATATATATTTTTGGTTAAAAATATAATCCCCTCACCTTACACCTGTTAGACTAGCTATCATCAAAAAGGCAAGAGATAACAAATGCTGGAGAAGATGTGGAAAAAAGGGAACTCTTGTGCACTGTTGGTGGGAATGTAAATTGGTGCAGCCACTATGGAGAACAGTATGGAGGTTCCTCAAAAAATTAAGAAGAGAACTACCATATGACCCAGCTATCCCACTTCTGGGTATATATCTGAAGGAAATGAAAACACTGTCCCAAAGAGATATCTGCACTCCATGTTTATAGCAGCATTATTTACAATAGCCAAGATATGGAAGCAACTTAAGTGTCCACTGATAGAGGAATGGATAAAGAATATGCGTACAATAGAATACTACTCAGCAAAAAACGAATTCTTTTAACAAAATAAGGAAATCCTGCCATTTGTGACAACACAGATGGAACTTGAGGTCATCAGGTTGAGTGAAATAAATCAGACAAAGAGAAAGACAAATACTGTATGAACTCATATACACTGGGAGTTTAAAAAAACCAAACTTATTGAAATAGAGACCAGATTTGCGGTTGTCAGGGATGGGGGAATTAGGTGAATGTGGTCAGAGGTATGAACTTCCCTTGTAAGAGAAATAAGTTCTGGGGATGTAATGTACAACATGATGATATACTTAACAGTACTGTATTGTATATATTGAAAGTAGCTAAGAGAATAGATCTTAAAATTTCTTGTCATGAGGAAAAAAAAATTGTAACTATATGAGATGATAGATGTTAACTAATCTTATTGTGGTGATCATTTTGCAATACATATATATATCAAATCATTATATTGTACACCTTAAACTTATACAATGTTATATGTCAATTATATCAACAAAATTGGGGGGAAAACTGTAATCCCTAATACCTATAGAATATTTGGTAACTATACATGTCATACTTTCAACAACAAAAAACCAAACAACCCAATTAAAAAATGGGCAGAGGAGCTAAATAAACATTTTTTCCCAAAGAAGACATACAGATAGCCAATAGGCACATGAAAAGATGTTCAACAACACCAGTTATTAGGGAAGTGCAAATCAAAACCACAATGAGATATTACCTCACGCCCGTTAGAATGGCTGTTATCATAAAGGCAAGAAATAACAAGTGTTGGCAAGGAAAAAAGCAAACCCTTGTATACTGTTGGTCAGAATGTAAATTGGTGCAGCCACTATGGAGAACACTATGGAAATTCCTAAAAAAATTAGGAACTACCACACAATCCAGTCCCACTTCTGGGTATTTACCTGAAGAATACAAAAACAGTAATTTGAAAAGCTATATGCACCCCTATGGCATCATTTATAATAGCCAAGATATGGAAACAACCTAAGTGCCCATCAAAGGATGAATGGATTAAGTAGATTATACATATATAAAAATGATATCTTGCCATTTGTGACAACATGTGTGGACCTTGAAGGTGTTATGCTAAGTGAAATAAGTCAGACAGAGAAATACAAATAACATATGATTTAACTCACATGTGGAATAATAATAATAAAAAAGAACAAACCAAACCAAACAAAAATAAACACATAGATACAGAGAACAGAGTAGTGGTTACCAGAGGGGAAGGTGTGAGAGGGTGAAATGGGCAAAAGGGGGATGGATGGATGGATGGAAACTAAACTTTTGGTGGTGAGCACGCTGTAGTGTATACAGAAGGCAAGGTATAATGTTACACACATGAAACTGATATAATGTTATAAACCAATGTTACCTCAATAAATAAAATTATTTTAAAAATAATAACTGGGCTTCCCTGGTGGCGCAGTGGTTGAGAATCTGCCTGCCAATGCAGGGGACACGGGTTCGAGCCCTGGTCTGGGAAGATCCCACATGCCGCGGAGCAACGAGGCCCGTGAGCCACAACTACTGAGCCTGCGCGTCTGGAGCCTGTGCTCCGCCACAAGAGAGGCCGCGACAGTGAGAGGCCCGCGCACCGCGATGAAGAGTGGCCCCCGCTTGCCACAACTAGAGAAAGCCCTCGCACAGAAACGAAGACCCAACACAGCCATAAATAAATAAAAATTAAAAAAAAAAAAAAAAAGCGAAGAGACCAAATATTAGAGAGGTTTAAAAACATTTAAGCAGTTAAGCAGTTATTTACAAAAAACAACAACAACAAAAAAATTAAATGCCATACTTTTTATATTAGTGCTTTTCACTGTTAGCTTGCTTTTTATATCCACTTTTCTACATGAATTACCTCATATTAGCTGATATAATCACTCCATTCTATTTGATGAGTTCCTAATACTCTGGTAAACATTTTCTGTCCCTTTAAATCATAAAAAACACGTAACTGTTTTGAGCTCCATTACTTTAAAAACCAAATATTCTTTCTCAGAAAAATGTAGACCAAAACAGACCAGAGGCCTACTCACAGAGCATATAAAGACCATGTCAGAAAATGCGGGTTTTATTCTGAAGACTGCGGGAAATCCTCGCACAGTGTTGAGTCATCAGCTCAGACTACATGTATTTTCTAAAGACCCCTCCGGCCATAGACTATAAGAACCATAGAACTTCAAAAGACAAAGCCTGGGAAGATGGGACAGGGGAGATGAGATGTGTCTTCCCAAGCAAGGGAAATACATGATTCAGAGGAGGAAACGGCAGAGCTTTTGGGGAAACGGTGAATAGGCTAGTTTCTTTTGATCAGGTTTGTCAGAAAGGTATTTGGAATATGGAAAGTTCTTATGTGGCTTCAGTTCTGGTTTAGACATCAATAACTCCAGAAGCCTTCCCTAGCCACCCCAGACAGGTTGAGACACCACTCCCCCTGCTTCCTCAGCACTCTGGGCCTACTGCTCTTGTAGAACTTAGCGCATGGCAGTTGCCAGTTACATGATTGTCACTCTCACTGGGCCCGAGTTCTGGGAAGACAGACAGTATCTCTTGTTCACCATCATATTTAAACCACATGGGGAACAGCATGAGGCCTGGCACACTGTATATGGTCCATAAGTATGTGTTGAATGAATAAACTTTGTCTTATAGACAAAGGCAGTCTCTGAAACTCTTTGATGTGAAGTACTATGAAATCAAGCAGTGTTTCACAATGATGGGTCTAGTGGCGTGGGCAGGGCAGATTAGAAGATGAGGAAAGACTGAAAGGAGATGAGTTAAGAAGTTGTTGCCGTGACCCAGGTGCTAAGTATTTGGGATACAATGGGTAACAAGATGGGCAGAGTTCCTGCTCTCTTGGAGTTTACAAGCCAACTGAGAAGAAAGATGGAATTACAATACAGGCAGCAACATGGTCTATTACAAAGGCTATGTCCCTGGTTACTCCAATGCCCCTGCAAGGGAAACAGTTGACTTGGAGTATTATGAGACAGTGGCTAAGAGCAGGGACCAGAGAGTGCTGTTTTCAGTCCTTGTTTTCCTATTTATCAGCTATGTGACCTTGGGCAATGATGTCACTTCACCTCTCCAGGTCTCAGTTTCTTCAACTGTGAAAGTGGGAATGACAGGCTTTTCACATAAGATTATCTTGTGGAATACAGGAGATAATATACATAAAATGCTTAGAACAGTCCCAGGCACATAGTAAGCACCCAACGAATGTCAAGCTGTCACCACTGTAGCCCCAAGAAAGGAAGCGAGCTAGGATATGTCTGATCTCAGGGATCTATATACTGCGCTATTTGCATATGTGGTAATCACCAAGAATCAACAGATCTTGGAAATGTAAGCAGTAGCTACGTGGCCTTTGACATATCATTCAACTTCTCTGGGTTTTATCTCCCTTCTGTGTAAAATGAGAGGATTGGATTGGAGGATCCTTAAGATTCTAAGTTTATAAACAGTTTTGGAGTTTATTCCAATAGGTGTCAAGATGTTACAACTTGGTACCTTTGTCACACGTGGGATACTGAGCTTGATGTACTCTAGTTCTGACCCATGTGACATTTCTTATCTTGATTTGATGAGAATATTGTGGATCTCAAAACCACTGGTCCTAAAAAATACTCCTTTAAGGCCTGTAACTCAGCACCGAAAATACTATAGTATTTATTCACGTATGTGTCTGTCCTTTTCTACTAGACTGAAGGTCTCTGAAAACAGGAACTATCTTCCGTATTCCTAGGACCTATCACAGTTCTTGGAATTAATAAATGTTTGTTGAGGGCTTCCCCAGTGGTGCAGTGGTTAAGAATCCGCCTGCCAATGCAGGGGACACGGGTTCGAGCCGTGGTCCGGGAAGATCTCACATGCCGCAGAACAACAAAGCCCGTGCGCCACAACTACTGAGCCTGACGCTCTAGAGCCTGCGAACTACAACTACTGAGCCCATGTGCCACAACTACTGAAGCCTGCGCGCCTAGAGCCCGTGCTCCGCAACAAGAGAAGGCACCGCAATGAGAAGCCCGCGCACCACGATGAAGAGCAGCCCCTGCTCCCCGCGACTAGAGAAAACCCACGTGCAGGAATGAAGACCCAACACAGACAAAAATAAATGGATAAAAATAATAAAGTTCCCTTTAATAAATAAATAAATGTTTGTTGAATGAATGATTAAGTAAAAGAGTGAATCACTAGACAATTAAGAACAGTTGTAGCTCAAGCAAAGACATAAACTTGGAAATTAGGTCACATCATCTGGCAGTTCTACTTTTTTTTTTTTTTTAACATTTTAATTGGAGTATAATTGCTTTACAATGGTGTGTTAGTTTCTCCTGTATAACAAAGTGAATCAGCTATATATATATACATATATCCCCATATCTCCTCCCTCTTGCGTCTCTCTCCCACTCTCCCTATCCCACCCCTCTAGGTGGTCACAAAGCACCGAGCTAATCTCCCTGTGCTATGCGGCTGCTTCCCACTAGCTATCTATTTTACATTTGGTAGTGTATATATGTCCATGCCACTCTCTCACTTCGTCCCGCTTACCCTTCCCCCTCCCATGTCCTCAAGTCCATTCTCTACATCTATGTCTTTATTCCTGTCCTGCCCCTAGGTTCTTCAGAACCATTTTTTTTTAGATTCCATATATATGTGTTAGCATATGGTATTTGTTTTTCTCTTTCTGACTTACTTCACTCTGTATGACAGACTCTAGGTCCATCCACCTCACTATAACTCAATTTCGTTTCTTTTTATGGCTGAGTAATATTCCATTGTATATATGTGCCACATCTTCTTTATCCATTCATCTGTTGATGGACACTTAGGTTGCTTCCATGTCCTGGCTATTGTAAATAGAGCTGCAATGAACATTTTGGTGCATGACTCTTTTTGAATTATGGTTTTCTCAGGGTATATGCCCAGTAGTGGGATTGCTGGGTCGTATGGTAGTTCTATTTTTAGTTTTTTAAGGAACCTCCATACTGTTCTCCATAGTGGCTGTATCAATTTACATTCCCACCAACAGTGCAAGAGGGTTCCCTTTTCTCCACACCCTCTCCAGCATTTATTGTTTGTAGATTTTTTGATGATGGCCATTCTGCTGGGTGTGAAGTGATACCTCATTGTAGTTTTGATTTGCATTCCTGTAACGATTAGTGATGTTGAGCATCCTTTCATGTGTTTGTTGGCAATCTGTATATCTTCTTTGGAGAAATGTCTATTTAGGTCTTCTGCCCATTTTTGGATTGGGTTGTTTGTTTTTTTGATATTGAGCTGCATGAGCTCCTTGTATATTTTGGAGATTAATCCTTTGTCAGTTGCTTCATTTGCAAATATTTTCTCCCATTCTGAGGGTTGTCTTTTCGTCTTGTTTACAGTTTCCTTTGCTGTGCAAAAGCTTTTAAGTTTCATTAGGTTCCATTTGTTTATTTTTGTTTTTATTTCCATTTCTCTAGGAGGTGGGTCAAAAAGGATCTTGCTGTGATTTATGTCACAGAGTGTTCTGCCTATGTTTTCCTCTAAGAGTTTTATAGTGTCTGGCCTTACATTTAGGTCTTTAATCCATGTTGAGTTTATTTTTGTGTATGGTGTTAGGGAGTGTTCTAATTTCATTCTTTTACATGTAAGCTGTCCAGTTTTCCCAGCACCTCTTATTGAAGAGGCTGTCTTTTCTCCACTGTATATTCTTGCCTCCTTTATCAAAAATAAGGTGACCACGTGTGTGTGGGTTTATCTCTGGGCTTTCTATCCTGTTCCATTGATCTATATTTCTGTTTTTGTGGCAGTTCTACTTTTGAGAAAATCTGCAAAACAACTCAAAAACTTGGAAACTATCACCTTTCTGAGACCAAACATGATGTAGGCCTTAACGCTTATAGCAATAGTACCCAATGAGCAGGATCTACTGTGAAATATCCTAGGAAGAAACGCCTAGCAGGTGATACAAGCCAGGGAAGAAAGCAAGCAGCCTCCATCCTGGAGTCAGAATGCAGCTCTGCTTACTGAAGTCCCTCTGGCTGACTGCTCACCAGCCAGACTCTGGACCTCATCTGAACAGAGAGCCTTATTTGCTGCAGCTCTCTGGACTTGGCTACTTGCCAGCACGGTTTTTTGTAACATAATTGCTTTTCTCTGACTCAGATGTTCTCCTTAGGCTTGACTCCTTGCCAGAGCAGACTAGCTTCACTTTACCTTTCTGAGCCTCAGATGGGCTCATCTCTCAGCTGGGGCAAGAATAATACATGTTAAACAGGATAGCTGAGAAGGAGGCATCTGTGTGAGGACATTTAACATCCGTTCATTCTCAAATATTTATGGAGTACCTGTCCACAGATACAATGGCATATGAGATGCAACCCTTGCCCTCCAGGATGTCGCTGCTGAGACGATGAGATAGAGAAGTGAAAAGGTGATGACAATACAGGGTGTTAAGGAAGAAGCTAGGAGGCATACACGAACTGCTTTGGGATCACACAGGAGGAGCACGCTGGACAAAGGCTGACCCAGTGAAGAGCAAAGCTGGTGTAGAGCAGTCTGAAGGCCTGCTGCCCCGGTGTGCAGCCGGCGAGCCTCTTCGCTGCAGTCCACCGTGAGGCCAAGTGCAGGCTACAGCTACGTGCAGAAGATGAAGGAAAGTGAGAACAGCAAGCCTTACCTCCCCTCTGCGGATCTGGATGCTCCTTATGATCCGCTCTAAGAGACCAACCTGCTGGGTGAGCCGGAGACGGTTTTCTTGTAGCTGCTTATTTTCTTTATCCAGGAAAAGTACTCTAAGGATGGCACAAATCAGAGGCATAACTAAACATTTCTGTATCCTTCCTAAAAACTCTCTCCCATTTCCCACTAGCTCTGAGTCTTAGCCCACTGCCAGATTTTAGAACCAACTTTGCCAGAATAATTCCCACCATATTCCAAGACCAAGTGAAAAATGAATAAGCCTCTGGCTTGTACACCATCATTAAATACATACTGAGAACAGAGACACACTATATGCAAGAATACGAAAGGCACAATTCCAGCCCTCGAGAAACTTAAGGAAGGATACGATCCCATTTAGGGGAGGGACTCTGCATCCCTTCAAACACTGTTCATCTGGTTGCATCTGGTTCATACACAGCCATACATTGTGTGTGAACACTGTTCATACACAGCCTACATCTGGTTCTGATCTCAGTCATCCCATGCTTTTGTTTCAGTAGTAGTAGTAGTAGTAGTAGTAGTAGAAGTAAAAATAGTAGTAGCAGCAGCAACCATTTACCAAGTACTTACCATGTACGTTAGGTATTGCAACCTATCCACACAGTAAGCACTTAAAACTTTTCATGTATTAGCTCCTTTAATCCTCACAACAACCCCATAAAAGAGATACTGTTATGAAGCCTATTTTGCAGATGAGGAAACTGAGGCTCAGAGTGGGGAAAGTAACTTGTGTGAGAAGATAAAACCAGAAAGTCATTGAGCTGGGATGCCAGCCTGCTTCTCTCTTGGTCTATACCTTGATTCCATAGGTCCCAAATGATAAACATGAGTGTCAACACACACAAAGGGATGGGCCCGAATGAGCATAGCTGGGTCCTCAGGAGGCAATGTTGCCATGAAAGAGCCTATCTGAATGCCCAGCCCGCCTTCTCCATGATATTTTTCTCTTTAATTTCACAACTCTGCCACTTGTATGAACTGCTAAAAACAGCAGAATGGCAGAGAAACAGTTATCAGATAGGCCGCAAACTCAAAGGACTACCTCTGGAAAGATCTCTTTGTGGAGGGAGAAACCTCCTCTTTGTGGAGCTGACAGGTGACTCAGGCAGGCACCTACCTGCTCTGGACGGAAGATATTATCCATTTATTGCCGTGGATCAATTCCTCTTGCTCTGTGAGCTGCTCCAGAAGTTTCCTCTTTTCTAGGAGCAGGATATCATTTTGGGTGGTGATCTGGTCCTGGAACGCCTTCTCCTAGGGATAATAAAGCCCCCTAATTACCCCAGCAGGAAAAAGAATCACACATTTAAGAGCATCAACTTGTTTCTAAACTCTGACAGCAAATTGCCTTGTGAACTTCTTTTCTCCTGTCTTCTAGTCTGTCTTTGTCTGTTTGCTGAATTGTCAGCTAGATGGTTCTTCTATTTATCTTGGTTATTTTATGTCACGTATTTTGTTTGGACATTTACTCATTCTTTTGGGTTAACATTTAAAAATATCTGAACGCTCAACTCCCAGTAAGGTCCCAATGCTCTCATCTGTATTCTAATTCCATAGGTATCGAGTCACTAACAAATACAACTGAATTCTCTGAATCTCCATATTGAGAAAGATTTCCATGTAACACATTTCCATCTGCTTTGTAGTTATAGTCTTTCTAAGGCAAAGGGAGGAAGATGGGAATCTAGCCACCTCACCTGACAACCAATGTCAGGGTCTCAGTTGGCTTGGCAAGTTCAGCATGTAAACCAGGTACCGAGAATATTCTTGCAGTGATGATGCTGAAATGATTTCTAGCTTGACACCATGTTTCATTTTCTACCAAAGTTTTCCCTGGAAGCAATAGCTAGCGAAGTTATAGCTAAAATGATAAAGGATTATATTTTGTGAAAAAATACTAACATTCTTATATTGAGTCAGCAGATATTAGTAAATATCACTGTCGGTGAGGAGTTTAGAAGCTCACAAGTGTAGAACTGCCCTTCTCACTTCACCAAGAACCTGTCAATGGTAACAGGCAAGTGCCTTCACCTATTTGTGTTTGTTTCCACCTGCCAGGTGTGGGAGCAAGTGGGAATGGGAGGAGAAAAACCACCTCTGGTAGATGGGTGAATCACAGGGTTAAGAGGGGCAACTTTCTTTCTTTTAATAAGGTACTAATATAGATCATTCAGAAAAGACTGTCCATATATGTGGTATCTAAAAAAACCCAAGCAACAAAAAAAACCAGACTCATAGATACAGAGAACAGATTGGTGGTTGCCAGAGGTGGAGAGGGGTGGGCGAAATGGGTGAAAGCAGTCAAAAGGTACAAACTTCTGGTTATTAATAAGTCATAAAGATATAATGTACAGCATGATGACTATAGTTAGTAATACTGTATTGCATATGAGAAAGTTGTGAAGACAGTAGATCTTAAAAGCTCTCATCACAAGAAAAAAATTTGTAACTATGAGTGGTGATGGATGTTAACTAGACTTATTGTGGTGAATATTTAGCAATATATATAAATATCAAATCATTATGTTATATACCTGAAACTAATAAAATGTTATGTCAATTATAATTCAAAATGAGAGAAAGAAAGAAAGAAAGAAAGAAAGAAAGGCTGTTCATCTATTATTAAGGAATTGTAAGGAAGGAGATTACAGTATGTTTTGAAACAAACTCTTCCAGATCTTAAAGTCCTTCATCCAGGACCCTTCAATGTCTAACAATAATCTTGCCTGCTATTATTTAAATATATTTATGATAAGGATTGAGAATAGAAGCAGCTACCCCACAAATAATGTTCTCTGCAGTTATAACTGGATTAGAAAGGAAATTGAATGGGGCAGGCTACTGACACCCTGTCCGTTGGAAATACTGTAATTTTTTGGAACCAAAAAATCAGGACATCTGCTCTAATAATAGGATAAAATATCTGGGGAAATCTGGTTTGGGTGGTCACACAGTTAGAGGACTAAGTTGGCTCACTGTATAAAGAGAAGGATGAAGGAATGAAGCCCCCCAAAGTGGCATTATTTTCTGGAGATTAGGTGCTTAGAAAGTGAGCCCAGCGTTTGTATGCTCGGGGCTCTGGTTCACAGGCCCTAAAATAAGTAAAATCAGGAGCTCCAGGTTTGTACCACTGTGGTACATCTACTGATTAACATGCTTCTAAGAGATTTTACACTAAGAAGAAAATAACATTTATGAAAATTTATATGTGCCAGGTCCCACGTTAGGCATTTTGTATTTTAATCCTCACGAAAACCTTGTGAGGTAGGGATTATTTCCCCATTTTACAGAGGAAGAAAATGATGCACAGGGACTCGGGCAAGGTCACAGAACTATCAAGTGGCAGGGCTAGACTTTGCATCCAAGTCTGTCCAAGGCCAACACCTACCACTCTTTCCTCGCCTCTGCTTACTTGCAGTCTCCAGTTAATTTCATGGAGGCCTGTGGTTTTTTGGGCAGATGTGTTAGTTTCCTAGGGCAGCTGTAACAAATTACCACAAACTAGGCAGCTTAAAACAACAAGAATTTATTTTCTCACAGTTCTGGAGGCCAGTAAGGTGTGGACAGGGTTAGTTCTGAGGGCGCTGAGGGAGAATCAGTTCCATGTCTCTCTCCTAGCTGGTAGTTGCTAGCAATCCTTGGTGTTTCTTGGCTTGTGGCTTCATGACTCCGATCTCTGCCTCTATCATCACATGGCCTTCTTTCCCTGTGTCTGTCTTTGTGTGTGTCTTTTCCTCTTCTTATAACGATACTAGTCATATCGGATTTAGGGTTCACGCTAACCAGTATGACCTCATTTTAACTGTTTATGCCTGAAAACACCTTACATCCAAATTAGGTCACATTCTGAGGTTCTGGGTAGACATGAATTTTGGGGGTACACTGGAACACAGTACAGTCAGGAAACATGCCTGCTGAAAGCAGGAGGCTGGTTTTGCCATGTATGCCTGGAAGTGGAAGGCAGGCATCACAAGGAAGAAGGGTAATACAGAGTAAGTTGATCATATTTCTGGGGGGCCCATGAACCAGGGTTGCTACTTTCTTCTGTTATATTTTCTATATTGTCTTCCCAGTTGTGGATCTGAGTCTTTAAAAGTTGGATGAATTAGTGCCAAAATAGGAGGGTACTGCAAAATCTAACATATTTTCCTTTTTTACTACAGTTTAGAGTATCAAGAGGATTTTTTAAAACTAAAAACACAACACTGGTGACCCATCTGTTATAATCCTCAGATGTTTTCTGTGTGTAATCTAAGGATTCTTACCCTGGAGTCCTATAATAGCCCATGGAATAACTGAATTTACATCAACTGTTTTGGTATCCTTGGCACATAGTGGTGGTATGATGAAAATTTGTTGGGTGAAGAAATGAGTAATTTAGGACCGAGGACAATGTTTTCAAAATTCTGAAATGGGCTGGGGATCTCCAGAAGGGAAACATTCCTGGCCAAATCAGTTGCTCTCCATTTTGAATCGATGTAGTTTAATGCTCTCAAGGCCATTTGTCATTTGATCCCATTCATCTGTCCCATTTCCTTTTTACCCACACACTAGAAAGTCACAGGGGTGACAAGACAAAGAAACCAGGGATATTTAGAAAACAGCCTGAAGGCACCAGTCAAGGACTGATAAAAGAATAGGGGTCACCTGTTTTCACTGCCATTTAAAACTGACAGAAGTGTGAGGCAAAATGAAGGTTGCATAAAGTAGGAATGAGTTACGGAGGGTGGTCTGGAAGTCTCTGCTGCAGGGTGATTAAGAAGATATTTTCATTTGAAGGCAAGACACTAGTCCTAAGCAGCAGTGCAGAATATTTTCAGTGTCTAATTTGATCTAGCATCACTATGAGTCTTACACACTTTGGGGCAGGGCTTAAACAATTACTCAAATTGAAAAAGGGTGCAAAGAAAAGAAATGGAAACCTGGGCTATGAAGAGGCCACAAATACATTAAAAAACGAATGGGCTTTCTCCAGATGACCAACACCAGCATCACCAGTGAGCTCTCCACCTTTTCCCCTCACCTTTTCCATTTGTTGCCGCAGGGCTCCAATCTCATTTTCAAGTTGTTTGATTCTCTCATCTCGGAGATCTACTTCATGAACTAAACGATCCTTGACTCTGCGAAGCTTGGCTTTGTGGTGGTGATGCTTCTCATTATAGTTTCTACAAAAGCAAATTTAAATATAGGTGCACCTGAACACAGTGAAAACTATTTTGCCTCCTCAGTATGCACCTTTCTTGGGTTTCCTCTTCTTGCTTTGTCAGGGCCTGGCACCACAGATGGAGACTTGTCCTGCCTCACATCTGCAGGACTTCTTGCCCCCAAGTGGGGGGAATGGACCAAGTACAACCTCCTAAATAACACAAGATTCAGTCATCCCCAACTCAGGAAACTCCTTGACTTCTGATCCCTGACATCTAAAAATTTGGAATACTGCTCCACTGATTCAGCCATCAATTTAAACATTTCTAGTTCTTGGCTACACCCTTGGACAGTGATATAACCCACTACTTCTATCTTGTCTATTTTCCATATAACTGGGTTTGCTCTCAGTCCTTGCCTTGAGTCTAGACTTTTAAATGCCAATTCTATATGTCTCTCTGCTCAAGACTCTTACTCTGATTCTGACATAAATTTGACTTACCACTAATAAACGCATGAAAAGATGTTCAACATCATTAGCTATAAAGAAAATGCAAATCAAAATTACAATGAGATGCCACTTCACACCTAGTAGAATGGATAAAATAAAAAAGAAAGATAATAACAAGTGCTGAGAAGGATGTGGAGAAACTGGAACACTCATACACTGCTGGTAGGAATGGCAAACGGAAAAAGCCTGGCAGTTTCTCAAATGGTTAAACGTAGAGCCATATGACCTAGCAATTTCATTCCTAGGTATATACCCAAGAGAAATGAAAACATAAGTCCACACAAAAACTTGTACATGAATGTTCATAGTAGCACTATTCACAACAGCCAAAAGGTTAAAACAACCCAAGTTTCCATCAACTGATGAATCGATAAACAAAATATGGAGTATCTGTACAATGGAACATTATTCCACTACAGAAAGGAATGAAGTACTGATACATGCTACAACATGAATGAACTTTGAAAGCACTATGCTAAGTGAAAGAAGCCAGTCACAAAGGACTACATATTTTACAATTCCATTCAGATGAAATGTCCAGAAGAGACAAATATAGAGTGAAAGAAAGTAGGTTAGTGATTGCCTGGGGCTGGGGGGTATAGCTCAAGGGTTTCTTTTTGGGGTAATGAAATGTTCTAAAATCGAATGCGGCGATGGATGTACAACTAAAAGCCTCTGATTTGTACACTTTCCATGGGTGAATTGTATGGTATGTGAATTATATCTCAATAAACCTGCTATTAAAAAAAAGACAACAAAAATCTGAGTTACCATTTCAAGCTACTACAACAGCTAACCTGAGTAAACAAGAAAATAGATTAAATCCTGCATACCACCACTAGGCAAACTGCTCTGAAGACGATTGTGCTTTCCAAATAAGAATATTGTTACTCAGAAAGTGCTTCTTCAAATTAAAAATTAAGAACTTTCACTTTGAACCGAAGGCAGGAGATAGATGGGCTCCAGGGTGGCCATTTACAACTGGCCTCCTGTTCACATTTCTTGGGGCGAGAAAAAGGTGGGCTTCCGGCCGGACACGTACAAGTAACTAGCCTCCTGTTTGCATTTCCTGAGACAGGAGATAGGTGGGCTCCAGGTTAGACATTTACAGCCAGCCTCCTGTTTGCTCTCCGAAATGGAAGTAACAGCAGAAACAGGGTAAAGAGTCAGGCTTTGTCTCCTGTGGATGCCTTAAGATAACAGTCATGGCAGGGACAGAGAAGGGCTAAACCCCGTTTGAGGAAAAGATCAAGAGGTCATACATTTCCTATCCTTGGAGCAAGGGAGACACTACACATGCGCAGAAAGCCTCCTTGGGGGTCAAAAAGGAGGGGGCACCACCCCATAATATGTGATGCTAAGGCGGCCCCATAGGCCTCTGGGCTGGAATCCATCTTGGAAAAAAGTTGCGCATGCATGTTGGGGAGGGTGCTAGGGCAGGTCAGGTGTGGAAAAAGAAACCAGGTGATTGGCCAAAGGTATACAAAGACCCGGAAGAACTGCCCTATGTAAATGATTTAACCGCCTCTTTACTGCGCTCCTCATCAGGGAGGACACCCACACCCTTTCTCTCCGGGTGTGCATCTCTGCCTTGCTTCTATCTTAACTAAACAAACTGTTTCTCTGTGTGCTCTCCCACTTGTTGTTGTGGTATGTCTCTAATAACAAACTTCGTACCCGTTTTTACAGTTTTTGCCTCCATGAGAAATGCATTTTTCACTGGGGGCAAGAGCCAGGGGGTCTGGTGGCTAGGATTCCTGGTTTTCATTCAGGCTACCCAGGTTCAAATCTTGGGCAGGGAATTAAGATCTAGCTTCGCGCCACCGCTCACTGCTGCCTCTCCGAGATCAAACCTATGAGGTCTAATAACACAAAATCACTCTGAACCAGGATTTCTGCACTACTGACCTTTTGGGCCAGATAATTCTTTCGTGTAGAGAGCTGACCTGTACTTTGAAGAATGCTTAGCGGCATCCTTGGCCTCCACCCACAAGATGCTAGTAGCACCTTCTACAGTGTGACAACCTGAAAAGTCTCCACACATTGCCAAGTGTCCCCTTGCCCTAGAATGCAAACTATCCCCTACTGAAAACCATTGCTCTAGCTAATGTTCCTAAACTAGGTTTGCTCTAAGCCAATAGCAATGGTCCTCAAACTGTGTTCTGACCAGCAACACCATCATCACCTGGCAACTTGTTAGAGATGCAAAGTCTCAGGCTCTATCCCAGAATTACAGAATAAGAAAGTCTGGAGGAGGATCTGTGTTTTACTGGGTCCTCCAGGGGGTTCTGCTGCAGGCTAAAGTTTGGGAGAAACCCTTGGGGGACCTCCTCGCTACTTCTGTTTCATTGTAAACAGACTACTTGTGGCAGGCTGTAAGGGCAGAATGGCCTTTCTTCATTTCTGCTAACAGAACTCAAGTTCATTTAGGTATCCATAAGGATCCCTTGATCTCAAGGAAGGTGGGTGGGCCCCAGGTGTGTGCGGGGTGGGTTGAGGTGGGGATTGGGTGTGTGAGACAGGTAAGTCCTGCTGGGCATTTCAGGAAAAGCTGAGAACTTGAGCAAAGGTCTCTCTCTGCTCTGGCTGCCCTCCTGCCGAGGCTGTTACCTGCAGCTACAGCCGCTGCCTTGTAACCATGAGGTGTGAAGCCTAAGGACAAAGCCATCAGCCCGCCAAGCATGGCAGAGGAGAAGGAGGGAAAGAGCCTGTCCTTAAGCACGCTACTGAGCAACTGAATCAATCTTCATAATCACCTTCCTCCAGATTTCTTGTTATATAAGAATAAAAAAAGTTTGTTTAAATATATTAGTCAGGTTTTTTGTTATCTGTGGTCAATTACATCCTGATATCTTAAAAACAGAAAAACTAAACAAACAAAAGAGTATTCTAATGCTCTCTCTCTAGCCTCTGATTTCCCTGATTGCCTAGAAATTTGAATAATGCCTTTTTAACTGAAAGGAAAAGTGTTTAAGGAATGAAGCATCTGCTCTCTGCCAGTGCAGGCACGGGAGGGCACAGTCATTCAGGCCTATGGTGCTGGGCAGTTTGCCTATGTCAACTGTCTGGGGCTCTGACACTCAAACTGGAGGAAGTCTTAACTAAGTGAAGGGAACTAACGTGTGCTCCAGGCTTTTCACAAGACACCTCGTGTGCCTTTAAAGCAAACTTGTGAAGGTGATGTCCTCACTCTATGACCCAGGAGATGGATGTTGTGCAGTAGACTCAGTGGGTCTGGGTTTCCAGTCCTTGACTGACGCCTGGGAGACAACCTCTAAGCCCTTGGAACATCCTACCTGATAATAATGTCTCTGTATACCTGTGGCTTTGGGCCACACCAGATATTTTATGCTAACAAAATGATTTATGGTGAATGCATTTTTGTTCACCGTGGGCCTGGGCCATGCTGGATCAGTTTGACTTTTCAGGGGTTGGAGAACTGGAGACTAAGTAGTTAAGGTCAATCACAGGAGCTCTCTCTGTCCTCCTGACTAATCCCCGATTAAATCCCTGGATGTCAAGGCTCAGGTGAGTTTCTCTGGCTGGGAATGCTTCATATATATTGTCACACAACGTTGCTGGGAGAATTAAGTACTGCCCATACTACTCCACTGAGGACAGTGGGAAGCTTGCTTGCATCTTGTCTCTCCTGAACTCTCGCTGCACGCTTTTTTCCTTTGATGATTTTAATCTGTATCCTTTCACTGTAATAAACCATAACCATGAATGTAAAAGCTTTCCTAAGATCTGTAAGTCCTAATGAATCTCCAAACCTGAGGGTGGTCTTGAGGACTCCTGACACAGAGGGAAGTTACTTTTACAGAGAAGAATCTGACTCCAGAGGCTGTGATCTCTGACTATGCCCCAGTGCTATAATACCAGCAAAGCCAGGCAAACCGGATATTGTCAATTTCTCTTTGAGATATTTTGTTTTACATAAAAACTAGGAACCAGATGGGAGGGGAAGAGCAAAGCAGACTTATTTAGATACTAATTCTAGTCAAACTATGATGGAATAGCTACTCCAAGAGAGTCTTATGTTCTTGTAAGTTATATCTTACCTCTAAATGTGTTTTTGCAAGACTCTTCCATTTTCCAAAATAGTGCCCCTCTCTCTCCTACTTGCTGATTGTAAATAAAAGAATCATTTTGTAGGGACTTCCCTGGTGGCGCAGTGGTTGAGAGTCCGCCTGCCAATGCAGGGGACACCGGTTTGATCCCTGGTCGAGGAAGATCCCACATGATGCGGAGCAACTAAGCCCGTGCGCCACAACTACTGAGCCTGCGCTCTAGAGCCCACAAGCCACAACTACTGAAGCCTGCGCGCCTAGAGCCTGTGCTCTGCAACAAGAGAAGCCAACGCAATGAGAAGCCCGCGCACCGCAATGAAGAGTAGCTCCCGCTCACTGGAACTAGAGAAAAAGCCCATGAGCAGCAACCAAGACTCAATGCAGCCAAAAAAATAAAATTAAAATTAAAATTAAAAAAGAAAGGAATCATTTTGTATATTTTTCCCTTAGAAGATTAATTTAGCTGTTAGCCAGATGCCAAGCGGAGATGTTTGAATTCTGGTAAGCCAGAGACATGGATACAGGGCCTTGTCACCAGCTTGTCAGTGCGTGTGGCAGTGACTGACTGTGGGGATTGTCCCCAATCCACTTTCTCCTTCTTCTGTCGTTATAGAGCCCTGGATTTAGCTTGGCACTTGGTTGCTCAAATAGGAACTGCATTTTCTGGCTTTCCTTGCAGTTAGATGAGGCTATGGGAATAAGTCCTGGCCAACAGCTGGAGTGGAAGTAGTGTGCCTTCCAGGAGAATGGAATGCCCTTGCTGTCCCCTCTTTCTCCCTTCTTGTTGGAAGAAATGTGGATATGGTGGTGAACCACCTGAACTATGTGGCTAAGTGCTAAAGATGCTGGAGCAACAACAAGGAAGGAGTCTAGACTTCGGAAACATGGAGCTACCATATCCATCCTGCACTTTTAGGTAAGAGAGAAAACCCTCCCTTTTTAAAGACATTCTTATTCAGTGTCTCTGCTGCAGCAACTCAACCTACATCCTAATTAATAGAGTTGCTCTAGATATCTGGGTTCATAAAACTGCCTTAGACCTGTTCAGTTCTGTGGCCCTTGCAGCACCCATTACACAATATGAGGTACCTATTCTTGCAGATTGTGACTTATGTTCTTTACAGGGAGATATTTCTATCTCATAAATGTTCTCATTTTCCCTTATACTAGGAAGAGCTTGGCAAAAGATATCACCGGGTTTCAGCATCCTCTGGTCCATAGCTTCAGAGGTTTAACACTATCTAACAGTACACCTGTTGTTCTCTGAGTTTCCCAGCTGTTCACAGTTCCTCTGATTTCTGACATCATTTGAAACACAACATGTATTTCTGGAATTGCTTTTACCCTTTCTGCCCTGGGATATTAAAACCCACGTCTGCAGCTTCCATGCCAGACAGCTGCTGTCTCTCTTATCCTGCCATTTGGACTATTAAAATATTAATTTATTTTTTAAAGGTTATAAATTATAGAAAAATTTGGGAAAAAACCCAACTCCCATATGATCAGTATTATAATATTCTTGTATTTCCTTCCAGTCTTTTTATAAGCATCTTTTTTTTAAAACACTGTCTACATTAAAATTATCTTATGCTCTTTTCATTTATTGTATCACAGCATTTTCCCATGTTGTTATCTAGTCTTCATGGCCACCATCTTTTACAGCTGTATTATGTTCCATCAAGTGAATGTATTATACTTGACCTAACTGGATCCTATTGCTTGATATTCAGGCTTCTTTCAGTAGTGCTACATGGTTTGAAGAGTATGTGGATGCAGTTCAGCTGGGGAGAGCTTAGATCCTTCCCTTCCATAGCAGCCTGGTTATTTGACACACCTATTAGTTTAGCCAGAAGTTCTGTTGGCCAACTTGCCTGAAGAACATGCGGATTTTCTAAGTTTATGTTTGGCTTTGTTAATTTGTACAATAAGACAGCACAATACTCATGTTCTAAAATTTAAGGACAACTTTTGCTTATGTTTATATAAAACCAGATGGTCTTTCATTTATTTTTATTTCAAAAAGGCAAGGAATTTGTTCCTCTGGAAGATTAGCTGGGAAAACATGGAAAAAAATAAGCATTGTTTGTAAAGGTCAGGAGTGGGATCAGGGGAATGAAAACAAAAATGAACCTAGAGTTTTGACAATCCCTTCCATTTTCTTTCCTAAAGTTGTAGTTTTCAACCCTAGGTGCCCATCAGAATCACATGGGGATGATTTTAGAAAAGTATTGATCCCTAAGCCCTATCCTCACAGATTCTGATTTAATTAATCTATGTTGGGGCCCATGCATGTGCAGCTAGGGTTAGCATCCACTGTCCTAAAGGGTTTGGACAAATAATATGGAAAACTATTCAGCCTCACTAGCCATCAAAGAAATGTCTATAACTGAGCATTAAAAATCATAGAATAAGTTGAGCAAAAGAAGTCAGACACAGGACTTCCCTGGTGGCACAGTGGTTAAGAATCCGCCTGCCAATGCAGGGGACACAGGTTCGAGCCCTGGTCTGGGAAGATCCCACATGCTGCGGAGCAACTAAGCCCATGAGCCACAACTACTGAGCCTGTGCTCTACAGCCCGTGAGCCACAACTACTGAGCCCACGTGCCACAACTACTGAAGCCCCCGTGCCTACAGCCCATGCTCCACAACAAGAGAAGCCACCACAATGAGAAGCCCACGCACCTCAACGAAGAGTAGCCCCCGCTCACCACAACTAGAGAAAACCCACGCACAGCAACGAAGACCCAACGCAACCAAAAATAAATAAATTTATTTTAAAAAAAAAGTCAGACACAAAAGATCACACGCAGTATAATTCCATTTTGATGAAATTCTAGGAGAAGCAGAAATCAGAAGAGTGGATGCCTGGGAGGAGGTGGAGGAGCAAGAGATACAGACTGACAGCAAAAAGGTAGGAGAGAAATTAAAGGGATAATGGAAATGTTCTGTATCTTGATTGGGCTAGTGGTTAGGTGGGTGTATACATTTGTCAAAACTCATCAAACAGTACACTTGTCAAAACTCATCAAATTGTACATTTAAAATCGGTGTATATGTAAATTATACCTCACTTAAAAGAAAGAACACTGGGGAAAGTTTCATCAGAGCCCTCCCCCACCTAAAGTAGCACCCAATGCAAATTCGGATGTGGTGAAATTGTTACTCATATAATGACGGCAGAAAATTTTGGTAGGATGCTTCTGAATGTTTGATAATACATTTTATGATCCATAGCTCCAGCTTTTGGACTAGTAATTCCACACCTAGGAATTTACTCTATAAAAATAATTTTTAAAATGAAAAATATATGTACAAAAATGGTTTTTTTTTACTTTGAATGAAAACATCAATCACAGGACCAGTGGATAATTCTTAACTAAATCTGGGCTATGTTGTGAGGGTTGATTCCAGCAGGCCTAGAATTAGCCTGAGCTGTTTTGCTAAAGTTCTTGCTTGGCGCTGACCACTGGTCAAGGAATGAAATACACTGATTAAAACAGTGTTGCTTTGCAACCAAAGGTCTGGAGTTTCAGAAAATGGTTTTTAAATCATTATCATGACTACCATCAACATAGTAGGTGAGTGAGAACATAAGAGAATAAGAAACTTCAACCTATAGAAAGAATAGAGCAGAGGGGCGCAGAGCTCGGAGCAGAGAGGTGGGTCATGGAGAAAAACTAAAAATAAGTAGATATAATAACAGCTGTGTGCTAGACACTGTTCTAAGTAAACGCTTTACATATATTCATTCGGTTAATTCTCATAACAACTTTATGCGATAGGAATGGCTATTTTGTCCATATTAAAGATGAGATACCTCAGGCACAGAGAGGTTATTTAACTTGCCCAAGGTCACAGCTAGTTCCTAGTAGAACCAGTAATTATATCCAAGCAATATGGCTCCAGAGTCCATAGTCTGAACTACTAAGCTACATTTCAGAGAGGAGGAGAGCGGGAGGAATCTGGTAGGATGATGACCAGGGAATGGAAGAAAGAGCAGGTAGTTTGGGAACATAAAGTTTTATTGAGCACCTGTTATATACCAGGGCCTGTGGATAAAAGGATGAGTAAGACCTTGGCCCATGTCCTTTAAAACCTACAGTCTGGTGAGGAAGACAGGTGTCACGTTATTTCACAACAACATGGCAAGTTCTTAAATAATTACAGAGAGCCATGTACAAAGGGCTACAGGAACACAAAGAGTGACACCTCACTCAACCCAGGCCGGAGGTGTCAAGAAAGGCTTCTTGAGGAGGTGACTCCTAGGCTGAGAATGAAGAGTTGAAATAGGGAGAGCGTGGTCCAGACTGAGGAAAGTACGCGAGGGAAAAAGAAGGCTGAAGGCAAGTGAGGGGGTATATTTGGGGAAGAGCAAGATGTTAGATACCACTAGAGCTCAATAAATAGTAATTCCCTTCCCCCTCCCTCTCTTGGGAAGAAATGAGGTCCCACATCTCCCTAGGAAAAGCCCTATAGATAGAACTTCTGGGAACGAAGGAAAACGGTGTTGGCGTTCTTGAAAGGTCACTTCTACGAGCATCCCCTGCTCTGGCTCCCTAAGAAGTAGCTCACAGTCTTCTAAAGGGAACTTGTTTTTGTTTACCTCACATGGACATCAAGCTGCTTCAAAAATTGTCCATACTCTTCACGTAGAGCTTCCTTCTCCTGCTGCAACCCAGACAGCTTCTCTGACAATTCCTGGTTGCTCTTGAGCTGCTGAAAAACATTTTAAAAAATGGGAATACTCTGCTGAATAAAGGTTTGATGTTGACGAAATGTAAACTGGCAAAGCCTTTCTGCTGAAAAAGGCTTATGGAAATCATAGTAGCGTCCTGTGACTTTGCACTTCCAGAATTCCCGAAAGCCAATAGCTCTTTTCCTTGACTTTTGTTCCCCCAACCTTTCCAGTAGTTTTGTGAGCATTTAATTCCACACATAGAAAGTTTTCCAGCTTGAAGTAGAGTGAAAGCTGTGTTCCTGACCTAACCCTGACTAATAAAGTATTTGGTTCTAGAAGTGGCTCTGGGGAGTCTGGACTTGGTATCTGAGCTGGTTGGATTTGAAGGCAGTTTAATCTTGTCACTAATACTAGTAATCCATGACAGAAAAGTTGATTAAATTATAATATAGTTGCTTGTGGTGAAGTGCTTTGGCAGACCACAGGACTGCTACAAAGTTACAGAGGCACTGAGAACTCCAAGGAGTGTGGGGTGGCTAGCCGCACCTGACCATGTTAATGAGCCTCAGAGGAGAAAATGTCCAACTTGGGATTTAATTATTGGAACAAGGCATACTCAGAGACCTACAACACGTCCTTCATGTAGGCAGCAGGTCAATATATCCAAAACCCAAATTTCATCAAGTAGGTTGCAGAATTGCAGCATAAGTTGATTTCATAGCCTTGCCACATCTCTTATGTGAAAAATAGTGCTTTATTTGGAAATACATGCAAATCTGAGAATTGGGAACGAGAACATCCGACAGCATTCCAATAACTTTGAGCACCCTGGACCTAGAAATCCTACCGAGCCCCTCTTATCAGCATAAGCAGTCCTGCTGTCTCAGGAGATTAACCACTCTTGCATCGAGGACTCTACTGACTCCACCTGAGGCAGCTACCTGTGCAAGGATACCTATTATTCTTAACACCCACCCTATACCACTACCGCTTCTCTTTGCCTCCAATCCTACAACTAGAGTCAGATCCCAGCCCATCCTGGGGAGTGGGGGTTGAGTATAGGGACTGACCTAGGAGGACTGCCATATTGAAAGAATGGAAAGATTCTGCCAAATTAAATTGGCAGAAACCTGAGGAATACAGGTAGGTCTGTATTTGTGGGGCATTATACTAGGGAGAAAGGAATATAATGTTGAATAGGCTGAATTTATTGACATGGATGCACTTACCAGAGATTCAGGATTTAATGTGTTAATTTTAACATCTAACGTGACTTTAATAGTTTGCTTGGTTGGTGGACTGAAACTTGGACTCAACAGTGACCTGTGTTAAATGACATTAAGATGCCATACTTCCTTGGTATAAGAGAGGAAAGAATCCAAAGTCTTAAGTAGATAGGAAGTTTGGAGTAGATTTGTCATGGGTGACCTGCTCACCCACCTCATCACTATGACCCACACATCACTCAGAAGACACTCCTCTCACCAAGGCTTTGCCAAATACACTGGTGAGTGGAGCACCAGATTCCTTGAAATGCTCTATCATGCTCTCCTACTGAGGATGATGGTGGGAGATGCCAAATTGAAGGCCAGATTTTAGTGGGGATGATGGTACTGCAGCGTGTCAGAGGTCAAGTGGCAATGTTTAACCCCCTGATACGAGGTGGGCATTATTACTCTTATTAGATAATAGGGCCAGAGATTTAACCAAATGGTTTGACTCATAGCAATCTTTGGTTGTAGTTAATTGCTCACAGTGATTACAGGACTAAAATAGATGAACAGCCTATTAAAGTTTTACTTGAGTTGTATTTTTAAATAAATGAATAAATAAATAAATGCACCTGGGTCTGGTGAACAGAGGCCCAATTTGAATGACAACAATGGAGAGTAATGGCCTCTTACTCAATCCCCAGACCTGAGTCAGTTCAGACCCAGGGTCCTTTTGCTAGGTTGTCTTTAGGAAGAACCTTGTGTGTGATGCTGCCACAAGCATGTGATCTTCTCCCAAGCCTTCCCCAAAGAGGTCTGTGGCCTTTTACCCAGGTGACTGGGCATTGGAGAAAGGGAACTATCTAGACTTTGGGGGAATTACGTACAGTACAGTGGTTCTTACTCAACACTAATACCTTGGAACCCAAAATGAGACTAAGGTTCACAATTCAGAGTGGGGGCTTAAGGAAGTAAGGTGGAAAATGGAGTTTGAACACACAGAGTGTCTTAGAGTATGTCTGCAGTGATTCATTAGCTCAGTGTAGGTTTCATGATGGGCCTAGTGCGTTTGTGAATCTCCTCAGTGATTATTCCCCAATTCTTGAATGTATAGTCAAACTAGACAATCTGGAATAGCAGATTCTCTTTGTTGGCTTTCTGACCTGAGGGCTATTGATGGTAGAAAAGGCCAAGTGCTTGGAATGCCTCTTCAGAGTCTAGAATCAACTTATACCACCTTTGCCTTCAACCCATTTATCAAGCAACCTTCAAGGCTGTATGGTTTTAGTGGTGCCCAAAGCAAAACAAAGATCTGTGCTGTGCCAGGCTGCAGTGCAAACTGCTTTGCCACTTGGGCTTTATGACCCAAAGTTGCTCCAAGTTCCCATGGCAGCTGAGGAAGCAATACAGAGCCTCTGGAAAACTGTAGTTTAATGTTATGATTTGGGAGGAAAGTCATCTCTCCTCCCATAATAACTCTTTGCCTTTTGAGAAAGGTCCTTGCTTGTGACTGGCCCTGGTGGAGACTGAATGGTTGGCTGTGAGAAATCAAGTATCAAGTAACCTGAGCTGCCCTTCCTGAAACGAGGTGTTCTATTATCCACTGAGCATTGAGCTGGGCATGTGCAGTAGTACTCCATCCTCAAACAGAATTGCTATGTAAAATACTGAGCCCAAGCAGGTCCTTAAGGTTCCAAGCTGCATTAGCAAGTGGTACTTACTTCTATTGCATCACCACCTCTCTCAACCCAAACCTATGGCCTAATGGGGAGTTCTCTATGACCAGTTAGCCAAGGAAGAATAAATTCGGTCCTGATGTACGTATGATTCTGTACAATATGCAGCAACCACTAAGCTGGGACGAAGTGAGAGAGTAGCATTGACATATATACACTACCAAACGTAAAATAGATAGCTAGCGGGAAGCAGCTGCATTGAACAGGGAGATCAGCTCAGTGCTTTGTGACCATCTAGAGGGGTGGGATAGGGAGGATGGGACGGAGACGCAAAAGGGAGGGGATATGGGGATATATGTATATGTATAGCTGATTCACTTTGTTATACAGCAGAATCAAACACAACATTGTAAAGCAATTATACTCCAATAAAGCTGTTAAAAAAAAAAAAAGTAGGGCTGCTGTGGCATACAGCCCCAACTGAGGGGTAGCCCTTAAGACCAGGGGGAAGGGAAGTCTCAGTGGGCAAAGCTTGTGTTCACTTTGCCTGGAAAGGGAGATGTTCAGAGGCATGGACCTATGCTAATTTATAGAAAGTTTCTAATAGTTTGGCCAGATGATCAGGGATTTGGAAAGCATAATATTGGAGGACTGATGAAAAAGAGGCCTGGAAAAGGGGCCTGGACTAGAAATGCTGTCCAATTAGTGGGAATGTTCTATGTCTGCACTCTCCAACATGGTGGTCACTTGCCATCTGTGGCTACTGAACACATGAAACGTGCCTAGTGTGTCTGAGGAACTGAATTTTTAATTTTATGTAATTTTAATTAACTTAAATTTAGATAGGCACATGTGGCTAGTTGACACAATATTAGACAGCACAGGCCTAGAGTGTGAACATATATGTGTTACATGTGTTTCTGCTCAGCAGAGGGCTTCCACAGAAGAGGTGGCTCTCAATAATCAGGTGGAAAAAATAGTACATTCTGGATGTCACTTAGCCTCTTTTTCTATCCCCTATTTGCTCATTCAGTGGGCTCACGTACAAAGTGCATGGGGGCAGGAATATATTTTATAAGGAGTCACCAAGGCTAATCCACTCAACATGCTAAAAGCACAGATCAATGTTGAGCAACTGTTATGGCACCATCCACTGGGGGGCCAGGCAGTCACCTGGTAGTAGGTTTATTATACTGGACCCCTTCCACCATGCAGAGAACAACAATTTGTCCTCAGTGAAAGAGACACTCATTTTATTTTATTTTATTTTTGTTCTTTTCATTAATTTTTATTGGAGTAGAGTTGATTTACAATGTTGTTAGTTTCTTGCTGTACAGCAAAGTGATTCAATCATACGTATATATATATCCACTCTTTTTTAGATTTCCTTCCCATTTAGGTCACCACAGAGCACTGAGTAGAGTTTCCTGTGCTATAGAGTAGGTTCTCATTAGTTATCTATTTTATACATAGTAAGGAAACACTCATTTTAGATATGGATTTACTTTCTCTGTCCACAATACTTTTGCCAGGACCACCATCTGTGGACTTACCAAATTCTTTATTTCTTGTCATGATATACTACCACACAACATGGCTTCTGACCAAGAAAATCATTTTACAGTAAGAGAAGTGAAACAGAGGCTCATATATATGAGAGTCATTGGTCTCACCATATATCCCACTATCCAGTAAAAAAAACCAACCTGCAAAACAGTGGAAAGACCTATGGAAGATGTAGTTATGATGCTGGCTAGGTGAAAACATCTTTTGAGGTTCAGTGGTGTCTGATAAGATGATGTCTAAACTTTTAACCATTGAGTGATATATGATGCTCTTTCTCTCAGAGCCAGAATATGGGAAAGAAACCAAGAGCTGGAATGGGAGTGGCTTTTCAAACCTATACCTCATTGGCAAAACATGTGTTATTGTATTATTGGTAGTTAACTTATAATTAAGTTTTAAAGTTAGTATATCCATGTGGATTGAGACTGAAGAAGCAGCAATTAACATTACCCCCAAATGACCACAGATGCTGCTGGGACTCTGAGAAGTTAAGTGTATCAATGAAACAGGAGGCAGGGCACAACCTTTAAAAGAATGACATAGCTGTTGAGGATACGACAAAAACTGGTTGGAACCGATTAGGTCAAAGATGGCAGAAGATTCGACTTCCAGTAGACTTTGAGCCTCATTATATGCTCGTTGTAATTAGCTAAATGACATACCCACAGGTGCCGTGACAGTTCTGAGGCCAACCATAAAAGTCCAAAAAGTGGGCAGTCGCCCAATTCCTGCAAATCCCTGTCCCTTCTCCAAAATAGTTGGAATAATCCTCCCACTCATTAGCCTATGAAATTACCCAGCCTATAAAAATTAACCACGTCATATTTCGGGGCCTCTCACCTTCTGAGATGGCCCACACTCTGTCTGTGGAGTGAGTTTCTCCCAGGGCTGCTCTGGCCTTTTGAGATGGACTGCATTCTGTCTATGGAAAATGTTTCTCTCTAAATAAATCCATTTCTTACCTATCACTTTGTTATCCACTGAATTCTTTCTGAGATGAGACAGAAGAACCTCAGCTTCATTAAGTCCTGAGACCAGGTGTGTGATCTCAATTAAGACAGTGGGCTCAAGTCCCAGTCTGGGTTTTGGCTGGGTTCAAGTCCCAATCTGAGTTGTGCGATTTCATTTTCATTTATATGAGTGATAGTGCATCCTATTAGGGGAAAGCATACTATTCTTCATTTTTTTAAAAAAAAAATTTTAATTTAATTTAATTTTTTTAATACAGCAGGTTCTTATTAGTTATCTATTTTAAACATATTAGTTTATATATGTCAATCCCAATCTCCCAATTCATCCCACCACCAGCCAACCCCTCCCGGCCCGCCCCCCCGCCACCGTCGCTTTCCACCCTAGGTGTCCATATGTTTGTTCTCTACATCTGTGTCTCTATTTCTGCCCTGCAAACAGGTTCATCTATACCAGTTTTCTAGGTTCCACATATGTGTTAATATACGATATTTGTTTTTCTCTTTCTGACTTACTTCACTCTGTATGACAGTCTCTAGATCCATCCACGTCTCTACAAATGACCCAATTTCGTTCCTTGTTATGGCTGAGTAATATTCCGTTGTATATATGTACCACATCTTCTTTATCCATTCGTCTGTCAATGGGCATTTAGGTTGCTTCCATGACCTGGCTATTGTAAATAGTGCTGCAATGAACACTGGGGTGCATGTGTCTTTTTGAATTATGGTTTTCTCTGGGTATATGCCCAGTAGTGGGATTGCTGGGTCATATGGTAATTCTATTTTTAGTTTTTTAAGGAACCTCCACACTGTTCTCCATAGTGGCTGTATCAATTTACATTCCCACCAACAGTGCAAGAGGGTTCCCTTTTCTCCACACCCTCTCCAGCATCTGTTGTCTGTAGATTTTCTGATGATGCCCATTCTAACTGGTGTGAGGTGATACCTCATTGTAGTTTTGATTTGCATTTCTCTAATAATTAGTGATGTTGAGCAGTTTTTCATGTGCTTCTTGGCCATCTCTATGTCTTTTTTGGAGAAATGTCTATTTAGGTCTTCTGCCCATTTTTTGGTTGGGTTGTTTGTTTTTTTTAATATTGAGCTGCATGAGCTGTTTATATATTTTGGAGATTAGTCCTTTCTCCGTTGATTAGTTTGCAAATATTTTCTCCCATTCTGAGGGTTGTCTTTTTGTCTTGTTTGCAGTTTCCTTTGCTTTGCAAAAGCTCTAAAGTTTCATTAGGTCCCATTTGTTTATTTTTGTTTTTACTTCCATTTCTCTAGGAGGTGGATCAAAAACGATCTTGCTGTGATTTATGTCAAAGAGTGTTCTTCCTATGTTTTCCTCTAAGAGTTGTATAGTGTCCAGTCTTACATTTAGGTCTCTAATCCATTTTGAGTTTATTTTTGTGTATGGTGTTAGGAAGTGTTCTAATTTCATTCTTTTACATGTAGCTGTCCAGTTTTCCCAGCACCACTTATTGAAGAGGCTGTCTTTTTTCCACTGTATATCCTTGCCTCCTTTGTCATAGATTAGTTGACAATAGGTGTGTGGGTTTATCTCTGGGCTTTCTATCCTGTTCCATTGATCTATATTTCTGTTTTTGTGCCACCACCATATTGTCTTGTTTACTGTAGCTTTGTAGTATAGTCTGAAGTGAGGGAGTCTGATTCCTCCAGCTCCATGTTTTCCCCTCAGACTGCTTTGGCTATTTGGGGTCTTTTGTGTCTCCATACAAATTTTAAGATTTTTTTGTTCTAGTTCTGTAAAAAATGCCACTGGTAATTTGATAGGGATTGCATTGAATCTGTAGATTGCTTTGGGTAGTATAGTCCAATATTTTCACAATATGGATTCTTCCAATTCAAGAACATGGTATATCTCACCAACTGTTTGTGTCATCTTTGATTACTTTCATCAGTGTCGTACAGTTTTCTGAGTACAGGTCTTTTACCTCCTTAGGTAGGTTTATTCCTAGGTATTTTATTCTTTTTGTTGCAATGGTGAATGGGATTGTTTCCTTAATTTCTCTTTCTGATCTTTCATTGTTAGTGTCTAGGAATGCAAGAGATTTTTGTGCATTAATTTTGTATCCTGCAACTTTACCAGATTCATCGATTAGCTCTAGTAGTTTTCTGGTGGCACCTTTAGGATTCTCTATGTATAGTATCATGTCATCTGCAAACAGTGACAGTTTTACTTCTTCTTTTCCAATTTGGATTCCTTTTATTTCTTTTTCTTCTCTGATTGCCATGGCTAGGACTTCCAAAACTATGTTGAATAATGGTGGCAAGAGTGGACATCCTTGTCTTGTTCAAGATCTTAGAGGAAATGCTTTCAGTTTTCACCATTGAGAATGATGTTTGCTGTGGGTTTGTCGTATATGGCCTTTATTATGTTGAGGTAGGTTCCCACTATGCCCACTTTCTGGAGAGTTTTTATCATAAATGGGTGTTGAATTTTGTCGAAAGCTTTTTCTGCATTTATTGAGATGATCATATGGTTTTTATTCTTCAGTTTGTTAATATGGTGTATCACATTGATTGATTTGCATATACTGAAGAATCCTTGCATCCCTGGGGTAAATCCCACTTGATCATCGTATATGATCCTTGTAATGTGTTGTTGGATTTTGTTGAGGACTTTTGCATCTATATTCATCAGTGATATTGGTCTATAATTTTCTTTTTTTGTAGTATCTTTGTCTGGCTTTGGTATCAGGGAGATGGTGGCCTCATAGAATGAGTTTGGGACTGTTCCTTCCTCTGCAATTTTTTGGAAGAGTTTGAGAAGGGTGGGTGTTAGCTCTTCTCTAAATGTTTGATAGAATTCACCTGTGAAGCCATCTGGTCCAGGACTTTTGTTTGTTGGAAGATTTTTAAGCACAGTTTCAATTTCATTACTTGTGATTGGTTTATTCATATTTTCTATTTCTTCCTGGTTCAGATTTGGAAGGTTATACATTTCAAAGAAGTTGTCCATTTCTTCAATGTTGTCCATTTTATTGGCATATAGTTGCTTGTAGTAGTCTCTTAGGATGCTTTGTATTTCTGTGGTGTCTGTTGTAACTTCTTCTTTTTCATTTCTAATTTTATTGATTTGAGTCCTCTCCCTCTTTTTCTTGATGAGTCTGGCTAAAGGTTTATCAATTTTGTTTATCTTCTCAAAGAACCAGCTTTTAGTTTTATTGATCTTTGCTATTGTTTTCTTTGTTTCTATTTCTTTTATTTCTGCTCTGATCTTTATGATTTCTTTCCTTCTACTAACTTCGGGTTTTGTTTGTTTTTCTTTCACTAGTTCCTTTAGGCGTAAGGTTAGATTGTTTATTTGAGATTTTTCTTGTTTCTTGAGGTAGGCTTGTATTGCTAAAAACTTCCCTCTTAGAACTGCTTTTGATGCATCCCGCAGGTTTTGGATCATTGTGTTTTCATTATCATTTGTCTCTAGGTATTCTTTGATTTCCTCTTTGATTTCTTCAGTGATCTCTTGGTTATTTAGTAACGTATCGTTTAGCCTCCATATGTTTGTGTTTTTTATCTTTTTTTCCCTGTAATTGATTTCTAATTTCATAGCTTTGTGGTCAGAAAAGATGCTTGATATGATTTCGATTTTCTTAAATTTACTGAGGCTTGATTTGTGACCCAAGATGTGATCTTTCCTGGAGAATGTTCCGTGTGCCCTTGAGAAGAAAGTGTAATCTGCTGTTTTTGGATAGAATGTCCTATAAATATCAATTAAATCTATCTGGTCTATTGTGTCATTTAAAGCTTGTGTTTCCTTATTAATTTTCTGTCTGGGTGATCAGTCCATTGGTGGAAGTGAGGTGTTAAAGTCCCCCACTATTATTGTGTTACTGTTGATTTTATAGCTGTTAGCAGTTGCCTTATGTATTGAGGAGCTCCTATGTTGGGTGCATATATATTTATAATTGTTATATCTTCTTCTTGGATTAATCCCTTGATCATTATGTAGTGTCCTTCCTTGTCTCTTGTAACATTCCTTATTTTAAAGTCTATTTTATCTGATATAAGTATCAGCTTTCTTTTGATTTCCATTTGCATGGAATATCTTTTTCCATCCCCTCACTTTCAGTCTGTATGTGTCCCTAGGTCTGAAGTGGGTCTCTTGTAGACAGCATATATATGGGTCTTGTTTTTGTATCCATTCAGCGAGCCTGTGTCTTTTGGTTGGAGCATTTAATCCATTCACGTTTAGGGTAATTATTGATATGTATGTTCCTAGTACCATTTTCTTAATTGTTATGGGTTTGTGTCTGTAGGTCCTTTTCTTCTCTCGTGTTTTCCGTTTAGAGAAGTTCCTTTAGCATTTGCTGTAGAGCTGGTTTGGTGGTGCTGAATTCTCTTAGCTTTTGCTTGTGTGTAAAACTTTTGATTTCTCAGTTGAATCTGAATGAGATCCTTGCCAGGTAGAGTAATCTTAGTTGTAGGTTCTTCCCTTTCATCACTTTAAATATATCATGCCACTCCCTTCTGGCTTGTAGAGTTTCTGCTGAGAAATCAGCTGTTAACCTTATGGGAGTTCCCTTGTATGTTATTTGTTGTTTTTCCCTTGTTGCTTTCAATAATTTTCCTTTGTTTTTAATTTTTGTCAATTTGATTACTATGTTTCTCAGTGTGTTTCTCCTTGGGTTTATCCTGCCTGGGAGTCTCTGTGCTTCCTGGACTTGGGTGGCTATTTTTTTTCCCATGTTATGGAAGTTTTTGACTATAATCTCTTCAAATATTTTCTCGGGTCCTTTCTCCTCTCTTCTCCTTCTGAGACCCCTATAATGTGAATGTTGTTGCATTTAATGTTGTCCCAGAGGTCTCTCAGGCTGTCTTCATTTATTTTCATTCTTTTTTCTTTATTCTGTTCCATGGCAGTGAATTCCACCATTCTGTCTTCCAGGTCACTTATCTGTTCTTCTCCCTCAGTTATTCTGCTATTGATTCCTTCTAGTGTATTTTTCATTTCAGTTATTGTATTGTTCATCTTTGTTTGTTTGTGCTTTAATTCTTCTAGGTGTTTGTTTTTTAATTCTTTAGGTCTTTGTTAAACATTCCTTGCATCTTCCCGATCTTTCCCTCCATTCTTTTTCCGAGGTCCTGGATCATCTTCACTATCATTATTCTGAATTGTTTTTCTGGAAGGTTGCCTATCTCCACTTCATTTAGTTGCTTTTCTGGGGTTTTATCTTGTTCCTTCATCTGGTATAAAGTCCTCTGCCTTTTCATTTTGTCTATCTTTCTGTGAATGTGGTTTTCCTTCCACAGGCTGGAGAATTGTAGTTCTTCTTGCTTCTCAAGCATACTATACTTCTTATTGTTTATAAGGTTAAATATTGGGTAAAAGGGTTTGTTTAGAAGCTGACTATACAAAGTGGACTGTGACATTGCTTACCAGGGCCCCTATTTTTCTAAGCTGTCCCCTGTGCTGCAAGGTTGGAAGTCTGAAAACATTTCCCAAACTCCCTTGACAGCAGAGTTCCAGTTTGGTTTCTGCAAATGAAAGGCAGCTGCACACAGTTTGGAAAGCACGGGAGAAAGCACAGGAAAAGCCACTGTTCTCCTCTAGCACTACTGGAAGCAGATATGGTAGGGGGTCCCTGGAGAAAGAACCAGGCGTGGCTTTCTTGACAGAAGCCATTTTTGGTCTAATCCATTTTGTGATCTAAGCCTGGCCAAAATGCTTGTCCTTGAACAGGTCTCAGTAATTAATGATCTTAAGGGAAGTGAGGGAATTTAAGAACAAAGGAAAAGCAGTCAAGAAACAATAGTTCAGCGATAAATCTAGTCCTAGTTCCTCCTCAAGGGATATACATAACAATTTGATACACGTCTTTGAGTTCTACAGGAAGTAAGACCCCCACCTAGGTGGAGGACAGAATGATGATGTTGACCCTCATGACTTCAGTCAACTAAAGCTTGGACTCTATGGACCTTTGCCCCAATTCTATGCTGAATTCTCCTCTGCTCAAGCTCCTTCATGAATATGCATGTACCCTTAGCTTAAAACTTCCCCAATTTTGCTGTTCAAGGAGACACTGCTTTGGGAGAGAGCCCTGGTGTTCTTACTTGCTGCAAGTAACAAATCCTTCCTTCTCCTGTTCTTTGGCTTGGCTGTATCTTTTGGCTCAACACCTACCAAGAGGCAAATCCAGTATCCGGGTAACACTACCAGGTAGATGAATGGGAAGACAGCAGATGAGACTTTTGTAAGGGCTTCAGGGAGAGTTCCTGCAAATCTCCCACTTTGGTGCTGCAGGAGTTGGTTTCCCTGTGATTTCTGAACTTCTGGATTTATTGACAGCTGGCAACCTTCTACTTACCCCTACCTCTCCCTTCCAACAGTTCTGTAAGCATGTTATTCCCCGTGTTAAATTCCTTCTTGCTTGCAATACCTAGAGTAGATTCTGCTTTCCTGACTGAATCCTGACTAAACTTAATGGGTAAAGTGCTAGGCATTCAATAATTATTAGCTCTTATTAGCTATCAATTAGGTCTAAGGGAATAGGGGAACTGAGAAGCATACCTATTTGCTTTCTTACCTCATCAGATTTTCTTTTTTCATATTCCAATTGTTTAAGTTGGGCCTCTTGTTGCTGAATTCTGGATTGTTGCTGAGAACTGGTCATTTCCAGTTGATTCTCTTTATCCTTTAAGATTTTCACTTGCTTTTGTAGCTCATTCATATTCTGATCTAGGAGTTTCCTGAGGGCAATTAATGTACATTAAACCACACTGTGAATTGCAAAGTTCTGCAAAAGAAACTCTTCGACCTAAAATTGTTACACTGGGCACAGGGGATTTTTTTGGTTCACTGAGTTAAGGTAGGTGTCCATAAGATAAAGGGACCAACATCAAAGGAAACTCCTTTGTGACAGAAGCTTTCCTTAGTTTTCTCTCTCACTCCTGAAAACCACCCTATGAAGAAGAAATAATTTTCCTTATTTACCAGAGGAAGCTGTGGCACAGAGAGGTTTAATTAACTTGCTCCAGGTCACACGGCTAGGAAAAGATGGAGGTAGGGCTCTAATTCCAAACTCTTTATTCTTTCTTTCTTTTTTTTTTTGGCCGTGCCCAGGGATCAAACCCATGCCCCCTGCAGTGGAAGCGAGGAGTCTTAACCACTGGACCCTCAGGGAAGTCCCCGGGATTCTATATTCTTTGTACTTGTTCTCAGTGCTTCACGAGTTGAATCCCATCATCTTCTTGCTTTAATATAGGGTTGTTAGTTACAAACACTATTGATACTAATGCACACATGTTAACACTGCTGTAGCATTCTCCTTTACTCTTTTTTTTTTTTTAAATAAATTTATTTATTTATTTATTTTTGGCTGTGTTGGGTCTTCGTTTCTGTGCGAGGGCTTTTCTCCAGTTGCGGCAAGCGGGGGCCACTCTTCATCGCGGTGCAGAGGCCTATCACTATCGCGGCCTCTCCCGTTGCGGAGCACAGGCTCCAGACGCGCAGGCTCAGTAGTTGTGGCTCACGGGCTCAGTTGCTCCACGGCATGTGGGATCCTCCCAGACCAGGGCTTGAACCCGTGTCCCCTGCATTGGCAGGCGGATTCTCAACCACTGCGCCACCAGGGAAGTCCTCCTTTACTCTTAAGGTAAAGTAAAAATTCTTTTTTTGGACTTTGGGATCTTAGTTCCCTGACCAGGGACTGAACCCACCCGGGCCCTCAGCAGTGTGGGAATTCCTTTAATATGGTTTGTTAGCTAGCTTACCTTTCTAGCCTCATTTTCTTGCCACTTCCTCTATCCTCAAACATTTTGTTCCAGGCGAAATGCACTTTTTCACTTCCTGAAACAAGTCATTCTCCACACTTATTCCTCCCCTGCAACTCCAACCTTTTCCCTATCCTCCTCTTCCAGGCCTTCCTTTGCCTGATATTTTCCACTTAGCTTTCCCATAACAACTACTTGACTCTCAGCTTAAATAGCTTTCTTTGAGGAAGGCTTTCTCGAGCTTCCTAGACCAAATTAGGTGTCCCTGCTATGTGTTATCTGAGCATCCTAAACTTCCCTTAGTATAACACTTCTCATACTTCGTTATAGTTACAAAGTCTTATGTGTCAGGATATTAATTATAAAATTATTTTAGGGACTTCCCTGGTGGCACAGTGGTTAAGTCTCCATGCTCCCAATGCAGGGGGCCCGGGTTTGATCCCTGGTCAGGGAACTAGATCCCACATGCATGCTGCAACTAAGAGTTTGCATGCCACAACTAAGAAGCCGGCAAGCCACAACTAAGGAGCTCACCTGCTGCAACCAAGACCCAGCACAACCAAATAAATAAATAAAATATTAAAAAAATTATTTTATAACAGCAAAAAGTCTAAAAAACATTTTATATAAATTATGATATATCTATGTAACAAAATGCTATACAACTGTTTAAAATATTATGAAACTATAAATCCATAACAGAAAGGTGGAAAATCACAAAATATTTGGAGATTAAACAAACATACTTCTATCTAAACAATACGTGTGTCAAAGACAAATCTTAAAATTATTTTAAACTATGTGTATTTTACATGAAAATGAAAACACAACTTATGAAATTTGTGGGATGTGGCAAAAGCAGTGCTTGGAGAGAAACTTATAGCATTAAATGCAAATATTATAAAAGAAGAAAGATTGAAAATCAATAATCTAAGCTTCTATCTTAGGAAACTAGAGAAAGAAGACTAATATAAGCCTAAATAAAGCAGAAGAAAAGAAATAATAAAGATTAGAGGAGAAATCAATAAAATTGAAAACAGGAAAACAGTAGAGAAAAACCATGAAACCAAAGCTGGTTCTTTGAAAAACTCAATAAAATTGATAAACCTCTAGCCAGGCTAGAGAAGACACAAATTACTAATATCAGAAATGAAAGCAGGATCATCATCATCACTACTGATCCTATGGACATTAAAAGGACAATAGAGGGATAGTATGAACAACTTTATGCCCACAAATTGGATAACAGATAAAATGGACCAATTCCTTGAAAGATGCAATCTACTAAAATTTACACAAGGAGAAATAGATAATCTGAACTGGCCTATATCTATTACAGAAATTGAATCAATACTTAATAGCCTTCCAAAAAATAAAGCACTAGGCCCAGATGGTGAATTCTACCAAATATTTAAGGAAGAAATGATACCATTTCTCTACAATCTCTTCCAGAAAAATTGAAGAAGAGGGGACTCTTCCTAACTAATTCTATGAGGCCAGCATAACCTAAGAGCAAAACCAGATAAAGACACTACAAGAAAGGAAAACTATAGACCAATCTCACTCATGAACAAGTCCAAACTCCATAATGTGGCTAGTTAGGCTCAGCATGACCAAGCCTACCTTACCTTTCTAGTCTCTCTCTTTTTTTTTTTTTTTGCCACTTCCCTTATCCCCAAACATTTTTTTCTAGCCAAAATGAATATTCCACTTCGCTGAAGAGAAGAAGATGACGATTTTGACAACAGTAACATCAAATATAGAAATAACAACAATAATAACACCTTGGTAGTAGTGGCTTTGTAAAATGTGTCAACTTGGCTAGGAATTCCTTCCATGTATGTTTCTGGTTAGAGTGGGCTACAAGAGATCTATTTGTGCAAGATTTGGAGGGTGGAAGTGAAGCATTTTTACACTTGGAAAATCAGAGCAGGTGCTTCTGCAGCTCATACTGTTGATGCTTATCTGCTGCTCACCGTGGCGTGAGGTGACAGCTGGGCCTGCAACTGCTCCACCTTCCCTCTCATCCTCCTTCATCTTCTCCATCTCCTGGGCCAGGTGTCTTTTTAGCTCCTTGATGAGGGGGACCAGCTTCTCCCTACTTTATCAAGGTTGGAGGCAGTGAAACTGACCTGGGTTCTAGGCCAGCCTCTGCGGTTCAGCTTGTGCTCATGGGTTCCAGCTCTCCCTCACTTTATATCCATTTTCACTTCCTGACTGGTTGCCCTGCAACTTCAAGTTCCAGCATAAGAAACAAAGATCTCAGCCTTACAGACTGTGTAACCTGTTCCCACAACTGTATAAGACGAGCTCTCTGTAACAAATCTCTTATTATTGATAAATACATATTCCTCCTACTGCTTTTACTTCTTTGTTTGAACCCTGACTGATACAAGTGCTTAGTATGTGCCAGACACTGATACAAGCCAACTGCTATAACTCATCCAATCCACACGCTGATGCTATGAGGTAGGCGTGGACAGGCACAGAGGATAAGAAATTTGCCCAAGGTGATACAGCTACTAAGTGGCTAATAAGATGTCCATGTTATATTGTTAGGTTAAAAATGCAAATTCCAAAGCAACAGAGCAAAATGATTCAACTTAAAAGAAAATAAAACTAGAATAAAAAATATATGCATAAACATAGAAAAATATATGAGAAATACATAGCAACCACTTAAAGTGGTTATTGCTGAAGGGTAAAATTCTGAAGAACGTATGCCTTTTATTTTATATAGCTCTTCAATATTTGAAATTTTATGATAGGCAGTTATATTATAATTATACTTGCTGGAATTTATCCCAAGGAAATAAAGGATATGCATAAAAATTTGGCTAGGAGGGTATATATTATGTTATTGTTTCCTATAGCAAGAAACTGGGAAAAACGTAGATGTCCAACAATAAAGGACTGAGTAAATAAATTATGGCATATTATTAAAATAATGTTCTAGAAGAAGATTCAGTGGCAGGTAAACAGATTATACTATTTTAAGTGAAAAAAGTAGGTTACAACATAAATATCTAAATTGGGGTTGCTCTCCTCAGGTTACAAAACAATGTGTACTAGATAGTCTCCTTTGTTGTGGAAAATAACTTCCCTCCATATTTCATTTTCCTATACTTAGTTCACATGTTTCTTCTACACATTTCTTTTTTTTTCTTATTAGTTATCCATTTTATACATATTAGTGTATATATGTCAATCCCAGTCTCCTAGTTCATCACACCACCACTCCCCACCACTTTCCCCCCTTGGTGTCCATATGTTTGTTCTCTACATCTGTGTCTCTATTTCTGCCCTGCAAACCGGTTCATCTGTACCAGTTTTCTAGGTTCCACATATATGCGTTAATATACAGTATTTGTTTTTCTCTTTCTGACTTACTTCACTCTGCATGACAGTCTCTAGATCCAACCACGTCTCTACAAATGACCCAATTTCGTTCCTTGTTATGGCTGAGTAATAGTCCATTGTATATATGTACCACATCTTTATCCATTTGTCTGTCGATGGGTATTTAGGGTGCATCCCTGACCTGGCTATTGTAAATAGTGCTGCAATGAACACTGGGGTGCATGTGTCTTTTTGAATTATAGTTTTCTCTGGGTATATGCCCAGTAGTGGGATTGCTGGGTCATATGGTAATTCTATTTTTAGATTTTTAAGGAACCTCCACACTGTTCTCCATAGTGGCTGTATCAATTTACATTCCCACCAACAGTGCAAGAGGGTTCCCTTTTCTCCACACCCTCTCCAGCATCTGTTGTCTGTAGATTTTCTGATGATGCCCATTCTAACTGGTGTGAGGTGATACCTCATTGTAGTTTTGATTTGCATTTCTCTAATAATTAGTGACGTTGAGCAGCTTTTCATGTGCTTCTTGGCCATCTGTATGTCTTTTTTGGAGAAATGTCTATTTAGGTCTTCTGCCCATTTTTTGATTGGGTTGTTTGTTTTTTTAATATTGAGCTGCATGAGCTGTTTATATATTTTGGAGATTAGTCCTTTCTCCGTTGATTAGTTTGCAAATATTTTCTCCCATTCTGAGGGTTGTCTTTTCGTCTTGTTTGTAGTTTCCTTTGCTGTGCAAAAGCTTCAAAGTTTCATTAGGTACCATTTGTTTATATTTGTTTTTATTTCCATTTCTCTAGGAGGTAGATCAAAAAAGATCTTGCTGTGATTTATGTCAAAGAGAGTTCTTCCTATGTTTTCCTCTAAGAGTTGTATAGTGTCCGGTCTTACATTTAGGTCTCCAATCCATTTTGAGTTTATTTTTGTGTATGGTGTTAGGGAGTGTTCTAGTTTCATTCTTTTACATGTAGATGTCCAGTTTTCCCAGCACCACTTATTGAAGAAACTGTCTTTTCTCCATTGTATATCCTTGCCTGCTTTGTCATAGGTTAGTTGATGATAGGTGTGTGGGTTTTTCTCTGGGCTTTCTATCCTGTTCCATTGATCTATATTTCTCTTTTTGTGCCAGTACCATACTGTCTTGATTACTGTAGCTTTATAGTATAGTCTGAAGTCAGGGAGCCTGATTCCTCCAGCTCTGTTCTTCTTTCTCAAGATTGCTTTGGCTATTCGGGGTCTTTTGTGTTTCCATACAAATTGTGAAATTTTTTGCTCTAGTTCTGTGATAAATGCCATTGATAGTTTGATAGGGATTGCACTGAATCTGTAGATTGCTTTGGGTAGTACAGTCATTTTCACAATGTTGATTCTTCTAATCCAAGAACATGGTTTATCTCTCCATCTGTTTGTATCATCTTTAATTTCTTTCAACAGTGTCTTATAGTATTCTGCATACAGGTCTTTTGTCTCCTTAGGTAGGTTTATTCCTAGGTATTTTATTCTTTTTGTTGCAATGGTAAATGGGATTGTTTCCTTAATTTCTCTTTCAGATTTTTCATCATTAGTGTATAGGAATGCAACAGAATTCTGTGCATTAATTTTGTATCCTGCTACTTTACCAAATTCATTAATTAGCTCTAGTCATTATTTAGTAGTGTCTTTAGGATTCTCTATGTATAGTATCATGTCATCTGCAAACAGTGACAACTTTACTTCTTCTTTTCCAATTTGGATTCCTTTTATTTCTTTTTCTTCTCTGATTGCTGTGGCTAAAATTTCCAAAACTATGTTGAATAACAGAGGTGAGAGTGGGCAACCTTGTCTTCTTCCTGATCTTTGTGGAAATGGTTTCAGTTTTTCACCATTGAGAACGATGTTGGCTGTGGGTTTGTCATATATGGCCTTTATTATGTTGAGGTAAATTCCCTTTATGCCTACTTTCTGGAGGGTTTTTATCATAAATTGGTGTTGAATTTTGTCAAAAGCTTTTTCTGCATCTATTGAGATGATCATATGGTTTTTCTCCTTCAGTTTGTTAATATGGTTTATCACATTCATTGATTTGTGTATATTGAAGAATGCTTGGATTCCTGGGATAAACCCCACTTGATCATGGTGTACGATACTTTTAATGTGTTGTTGGATTCTGTTTGCTAGTATTTTGTTGAGGATTTTTGCATCTATGTTCATCAGCGATATTGGCCTGTAGTTTTCTTTCTTTGTGACATCTTTGTCTGGTTTAGGTATGGTGGCCTCGTAGACTGAGTTTGGGAGTGTTCCTCCCTCTGCTATATTTTGGATTCTGTTTGCTAGTATTTTGTTGAGGATTTTTGCATCTATGTTCATCAGTGATATTGGTCTGTAGTTTTCTTTCTTTGTGACATCTTTGTCTGGATTAGGTATGGTGGCCTCATAGAATGAGTTTGGGAGTGTTCCTCCCTCTGCTATATTTTGGAAGAGCTGGCGAAGGATAGGTGTTAGCTCTTCTCTAAATGTTTGATAGAATTCGCCTGTGAAGCCATCTGATCCTGGGCTTTTGTTTGTTGGAAGATATTTAATCACAGTCTCAATATCAGTGCTTGTGATTGGTCTGTTTATATTTTCAGTTTCTGCCTGCTTCTGTCTCGGAAGGTTGTGCTTTTCTAAAAACTTGTCCATTTCTTCCAAGTTGTCCATTTTATTGGCATATAGTTGCTTGTAGTAATCTCTCATGATTCTTTGTATTTGTGCAGTGTCAGTTGTTACTTCTCCTTTTTCATTACTAATTCTATTGATTTGAGTCTTCTCTCTTTCTCTCTTGACGAGTCTGGCTAAAGGTTTATCAATTTTGTTTATCTTCTCAAAGAACCAGCTTTTAGTTTTATTGATCTTTGATATTGTTTCCTTCCTTTCTTTTTCATTTATTTCTGATCTGATCATTATGACTTCTTTCCTTCTACTAACTTTGGGTTTTGTTTGTTTTTCTTTCACTAGTTCCTTCAGGTGTAAGGTTAGATTGTTTGAGATTTTTCTTGTTTCTTGAGGTAGGCTTGTATTGCTAAAAACTTCTCTCTTAGAACTGCTTTTGCTGCATCCCATACGTTTTGGATCATTGTGTTTTCATTGTAATTTGTCTCTAGGTATTTTTTGATTTCCCCTTTGATTTCTTCAGTGACCTCTTGGTTATTAAGCAGTGTATTGTTTAGCCTCCATGTGTTTGTGTTTTTTATGTTTTTTTTTTTTCCACTGTAACTGATTTCTAATCTCATAGCGTTGTGGTCAGAAAAGATGCTTGATATGATTTCAATTTTCTTAAATTTACCGAGGCTTCATTTGTGACCCAAGATGTGATCTTTCCTGGAGAATGTTCCGTGTGCCCTTGAGAAGAAATTGTAATCTGCTGTTTTTGGGTGGAATGTCCTATAAATATCAATTAAATCTATCTGGTCTATTGTGTCATTTAAAGCTTGTGTTTCCTTATTAATTTTCTGTGTGAATGATCTGTCCATTGGTGTAAGTGAGGTGTTAAAGTCCTCTACTATTATATTCTTACTGTTGATTTTCTCTTTTATAGCTGTTAGCAGTTGCCTTATGTATTGAGGTGTTCCTATGCTGGGTGCATATATATTTATAATTGTTATATCTTCTTCTTGGATTGATCCCTTGATCATTATCTAGTGTCCTCCCTTGTCTCTTGTAACATTCCTTAGTTTAAAGTCTATTTTATATGATATGAGTATTGCTACTCCAGCTTTCTTTTGATTTCCATTTGCATGGACTATCTCTTTCCATCCCCTCACTTTCAGTCTGTATGTGTCCCTAGTTCTGAAGTGGGTCTCTTATAGACAGCATATAGATGGGTCTTGTTTTTGTATCCATTCAGGGAGCCTGTGTCTTTTGGCTGGAGCATTTAATCCATTCACATTTAAGGTAATTATCGATATGTATGTTCCTAGTACCATTTTCTTAATTGTTTTGGGTTTTTTTCCGTAGGTCCTTTTCTTCTCTTATGTTTCCCACTTAGAGAAGTTCCTTTAGCATTTGTTGTAGAGCTGGTTTGGTGGTGCTGAATTCTCTTAGCTTTTGCTTGTCTGTAAAGCTTTTGATTTCTCCCTTGAATCTGAATGAGATCCTTGTAGGGTATAGTAATCTTGGTTGTAGGTTCTTCCCTCTCGTCACTTTAAATATATCGTGCCTCTCGCTTCTGGCTTGTAGAGTTTCTGCTGAGAAATCAGCTGTTAACCTTATGGGAGTTCCCTTGTATGTTATTTGTTGTTTTTCCCTTGTTGCTTTCAATAATTTTTCTTTGTCTTTAATTTTTGTCAATTTGATTACTATGTGTCTCGGCGTGTTTCTCCTTGGGTGTATCCTGCCTGGGACTCTCTGCGCTTCCTGGATTTGGGTGGCTATTTCTTTTCCCAAGTTAGGGAAGTTTTCGACTATAATTGCTTCAAATATTTTCTCGAGTCCTTTCTTTCTCTCTTCTCCTTCTGGGACCCTTATAATGCGAATGTTGTCGCATTTAATGTTGTCCCAGAGGTCTCTTAGGCTGTCTTCATTTCTTTTCATTCTTTTTTCCTTATTCTGTTCTGCAGCAGTGAATTCCACCATTCTGTCTTACAGGTCAATTATCCATTCATCTGCCTCAGTTATTCTGCTATTGATTCCTTCTAGTGTATTTTTCATTTCAGTTATTGTATTGTCCATCTCTGTTTGTTTCTTCTTTAATTCTTCTAGGTGTTCATTCTTTAATTCTTCTAGGTCTTTGTTACACATTTCTTGCATCTTCTCTATCTTTGCCTCCATTCTTTTTCCAAGGTCCTGGATCATCTTCACTATCATTATTCTGAATTCTTTTTCTGGAAGGTTGCCTTTCTCCACTTCATTTAGGTGTTTTTCTGGGGATTCATCTTGTTCCTTCATCTGGTGCATAGCCTTCTGCCTTTTCATCTTGTCTATCTTTCTGTGAATGTGTTTTTTGTTGCACGGGCTGCAGGACTGTAGTTCTTCTTGGTTCTGCTGTCTGCCCTCTGGTCTCTTCTATGTATTTCTTTTTAGCCAATATTCACAAAAGTTGTATAGAACTGGTATCACTATTCCCACTTCAAACATAAGAAACCAGGTTTCAGGAAAGTTAAATAGCCTTTTTCCTGGTCAATTCTTTGATTGCATCTTTTGTTTCTTCATAAACGTCACAAAATTGTTTTACAATCTAGTTTTCCTAATTCCAATCGGCGAACTTCTTGGGAGTTATAAATCTGATGTTTGTTGTTTCTGCTGACTTTCATTCATGGTAACCAGTTTCCTCGTGTTATTTGGTGATTTTTGTTTGTAAGCTTATATTTGATTAAACTTAATACATGGGAGTCCTTTAATATCTAAATTGAGGTTGCTTTCCCCCAGAGATAATTTGGATTTTCTTAGGAAGCAAGGGAGATTCCTATTGAGGAACACCATAGCTCCTTCAAGATGCCCAGCTGATACTTGAGTCTCTAGTTCAGCTGTCCTACCTTGTGGCAAACTACCTCAGCTTCTCTTGAACCTGGGGCTGATAGTGTTATCTGCCCCTTGACTTATAAGGTTGTTTACCATTCAGTATTTTTGTTTTGTCTCATTGTATGCTTGCCCTAGAGCTTTCTCTTGCTTTGTGAGCAGTGCTTTAAAAGGTATACTTATTGTAGTTTATTCAGGATCTAGTTCTATTAAAACAGGAGGAGGGTGTCATCCTGGTAGAAGTGGCAGTGAGACAAGTATTTTTCTATCGTACCTAACTGAGTGAATTCATTATTCATTCAAACATTCATTTATTCACAACATATTTGCTGAGCACCTACTGAGTGCCAGGGTCTATGCTAGAGCTTTCAACTAGAGCTGAAAGTAAGTTTCTGAGCTTAATAGTTTATGTGAATATCTATATATCTTTTCAGTAGTTAGAACCATATTTTTCTTAAGACATATGTGAATCATTCTGAGTCCCATAGAAGTAAGAAGCATCAGTTACTGAAGTTTAGGATATACAAGAAGATCATTTAAGTAAGAATCCTAATAATAATCAAAATACTTTTAGAAAAAAACATGACAGCTCCTACCCAGTAGCAGCTTATTAATGATTAAGATGCCTGTAAAGTACTTGGATATTCTTTGAAGAAAATCAGTTGATAAATACAAAACACCAACCACATTCTAGTGTGCATTTTGTGCCAATCATGTTAGAGTTAGAAAAGCAAATCCCAGGGTATCATATTTCATAGGCAATCCATTCATTCAAGAAGATTTACTGGTGCATCAAGTGTGTTCCAGAACAAGAAATAATCCCTGCCCTTGAGAATTCCACACTCTAGTATGAAAGACAAGCAAGAAAATAAACAATTAGAATACAGTGTGCTATATATATATCAATACATGAAGTTTTATGACTGAGTTTACTTCATTGGGGACAAAGAGGAAATGCAGTGGTAAACTGACGCTGCTCATAAACTCAGTCATGGTTAGCCCATGGAAAAATGATGTTTTTGCTCCTCTTACCTCTTCTGTTGTTCTTCCTGATACTGTTGCTTTATTTTAGCTTCATTTTCTATTGCTTCTTTTATCCTTTCCTCTAATTGCTTCTTCCCCAAAATACAAGTGTCTGTGAGACAGACTTTATGAGCATGTTCTAATTTCTGCTGCAGATCCAAAATCTGAAATGAAAAGAGTTTGCAAATAAAACTTTGAGTGTGACCTATTTTCCAATTAGGGAAATACCATATAAAACACAAGCAGTAGTGCTAACATAAAAATCTCAGCTAAAGTAAAGAGTGTAACTAGATTTTTTTAGTTTTAGAATTAAATTACTTAATTTTTGCAATATGTAATACATTCATATAATTTAGTGTACGTGGGTAAACTAAGCTAGAGTGACAAGTCTCTTTCCCATCCTTATCCTGTCTTCCTTCCAGTTTTCCTCCACCAAATAGGTAATCACTGGTATTAATTTCTTATGTACTCTTCCAGAGATTTATTTATGCACATTTAAACAAATACTATTCTCCCTCATAGAAACATTTTTTACACACATGATGGTATATTACATGTACTTATGCACCTTGCTTTTTTTATAGCAGTACACTCAGTGATTTTTCCATATTATATATAATATATAGAATTTTCTTCTCTTTTACAGCTGCATACCATTCCACTGTAAGGATATACCATAACTTATTTAACTAGCCCCCTACTGATGGACATTTAGGTTGATTCCAATCTTTTATTATTCCAAACAATACTATTACAAACAATGTTTTTAAAATAACTTATGAGATGTGTATTTTGCTAGGGCAAAGGTTATGATTATTTGTTTGTTTGTTTAACAGATAATGCCAAACTGTCTCCAATTTACACCTCTAACAGCAACATGTGAGAGTGTCTAGTTTTTCCATGGTGTGGCTAAATTCACGAATAAGTATCTCAAAACAAAATAGAAGTCTCTTACAAACCAAGTACCTATTGGCATACTGCCTAGCACCAGTAGTACATTCTTTTTTCTTTTTAAAAATATTTATTTATTTGGCTGTGTCGGGTCTTAGTTGGCAGCACTCGGGATCTTGGTTGAGGCATGCGGGACCTTTTGTTGCGGCTCTCGGGCTTCTCTCTAGTTGTGGTGTGTGGGTTTTCTCTACTTGTGGCATGTGGGTTCCGGGGCGCATGGGCTCTGTAGTTTGTGGCATGCAGGCTCTCTAGTTGAGGCGTGTGAGCTCAGTAGTTGTGGCATGTGGGCTTATTTGCCCCACGGCATGTGAGATCTTAGTTCCCCGACCAGGGATTGAACCTGTGGCCCCTGCATTGGAAGGCGGATTCTTTAGCACTGCACCACCAGGGAAGTCCCAGTAGTGCATTCTTTAATGCTCTGGTAGAACTAAGAATAAGATTTATGAATTTGAAAGAGAGATATATGATTTTATTTTAGAATTTACATGTTAGACTAAAAGTGTCATTAAAATTTTCTTGTTAGATCTCCTTTTAATTTGTTTACATAATTTTTATAAACCCTTATGTCACCTAAAATTGTGACTAGTATGTAGTAGGTGCTTAGTAAATATTTGGCAGATGTATAGTTCTCAGCAGAATTGCTGTTCTCCCTCTATTGTATTCCTGATGCAACAACAAATCGTTTACAATGGTCTGGCACCATGTTCCCCACAGACGTTCAGTGGATGCCAGTGAATGGCAGTCCTCTTCTAAGAGAAGGGCTTTCTGCATTAGCCCTAGGTCTCTGCAGAGCCCACTCACCATAGGAGAGGTGAAGATGTAGAATGATTCACGGGCAATGGCAGTGGGCAGCCAGTTAGCTGAGGCCAGCTCAAGTTCCTTTGAGCTGCCGCATTTAGTTCTGCCTAGGGCAAATGCTTCCTTAAAGATAGCCAATCTTAATTCCACAGGTGAAAGTATTGTTCCATTGGCTTCTCTGTCAAGGGCAAATGACAAACTTTTGAACCCACCACCCAATTTAAGAAACAGAACATTTCTGATATGTTTGAAGTCTACTCTGTGACCCTCTTTGATCACTCCCCTTCCCTCCTCACCTGAGAAAACCAATATCTTGAATTTTGTGTTAATCATTTTCTTGCTTTTTCTTTTAATAATATGTATTTCTATATGACTCAGTTGTTATTTTGTACTATTTTGACCATTATATTAATGGAATCATACTGTGTTTTTGGTGATTTGGTATTTATTCAATATTGTATTAACTACAGCAAGTACCTAGAGTTCATTCGTTTTCACTGTTGTATGCTAGTGTGTAAATATGCAGTTTACCTCTTCTATCTCATGTCAGTGAACATTTGGGTTGTTTGCAACTTTCTGCTGTTTGGAACAATGTTACTATGAAAATGATTGTATTCCCGTATACTGATATATATGCTCAGTAGAATAGTTCCCCTAGTGTTTATGCCTAGTAGAAGTGTTGGGTTGCGCGGTATATACATCTTTAACTTAACTAGATCTAATGCCAAATTGATTTCTGAAGTGTTTATACTAGTTTACTCTTCCAGCTGCAGTCAGAACATGCATTCCTGTTGCACAAAATCCAGTAATAATATTTAGTATGTCTAAATTTAAAAATTTTACTAATCTTTATCAATTTTACCAATTACTTTTTTTTAAAGTAATAACATACATATGATAAAGTACACGTATCTTACATACTCAATGAAGTTTTACTTATATAACCACTTCTTCCAGACCAAGATAAAGAATACTTCCAGCACCACAGAAGATTCCCTCATGTCCCCTTCCATACCCCTCATAAAGACATTATCCTATCACCATGGCTTAGTTTTGTCTATTCTTGAACCTCATGTAAGGGAAATTACATAGTATGAACTCTTTTGTGCCGGCTTCTTTAGCTCAACATTGGGTTTTTGAGTTTAAGCCATATTGGTATCATCTAATTTTGATGTTTGTTTTATATTTATGTGGTTTGATGAAATATTTTTTATGTAAGATTTGACTCAAACCCACAGATCAAAACGTGCAAGTGTGACATACTACTGCCACCTGGTGTTAGGCAGTCTAAAAGGCAGGGGCGATATTTCAAAATGGTTCATTTCACAACACTCATCCCTCCAAAAGTTACAAAATAAAAATCAAATAAACGGGCAATCCAAATGAGAGGAGAATAGGTCCTTTAAAATTTGACTTAATAATATAAAGTATAAATAATATACTTTATAAATAATATAAAGTCCTTTGGTCTCAATTCTTTAAGTTCATGTTATAGCTTTAATGAAATTTACCTTTTTGAGTTCATGTAGTCTTAAAAAACACATGATTTACTGGAACCGTAGGAGCAGGTGACATCAAAAGAGGAAAGCAGGGGAGGGTGAAAAAACCCCTAGAATTCTATCAGGTTTGCACTGTATCTATTTTTTAAAATCCTTAGGGAAACAGGATTTCAGTAGTAGTATCCAGTGCATGTTATTTACTAAGTGTGAGGATAATTACCTTTTCCTCTGCATCAGCAACTCTAGATTTCTCCTGAGCCAGCTTTTCCTGTAGGTTGTTCTGTGATTTAATGCTCTGAGCCTGTTTAAGTACTTCCAGCTCCAGTTCCTTGATTTTCTGCTGACAGTGCTTCCACTCAGCCGTGAGTGAAGAGCACATCTTTGCGCTGTCTAATAACTTCTGCTGGGCCTGCTTGAGTTCAATTTTGATCTAGAGGTGGGGAATATATAAAAGTGACAAAAATAAGCATGGAGTGAATGTGAATGTAAGCTAGAATAAGCAGCTTTCAAGGAAGTGTAGTCCCCCAAGAGCTGACAAATACCAACGTCATGTGGCTGATTACCTCTCTGGAGCTGCTCTGTGTTAGTAGGGTTTGCCAAAGTCTATCCAGCCAGATGGCAGCTGGACAAAGGAATTTACTTAAGGGTTTCTACACATGCATGGTCTAAAGAGTTTCCATCCTTTTTTTTTTCTAGTCTACTCCAAGCCGGCTTTCATTCCCACTACTTCAGTAGTGCCAAGAGCACTACTGACCTTCCCTGGCCAGAATTTAAGTCCAGTGGACAGCTGACCTGTTAGTAGCAGTTACTCCATCCATCTCAGAAAGTTCTCCTCTCTTGGAGTCTGTGATACCCACCTCTCCTAGTTTTCACTTACCTCTGCTGTTGCTTCTTGGTTTCTTTTGTAGACTATTCTAGTGCACTCAACTTCTAAACATTATTGGACTATTCTAGGCCTTCCTAGAGAGTAAAGCATTCTCTCTCTGTTCATTCTCATGATTTAAAAATACCACTTTTATGCCAATATATAATGGAAATGCCAAAATGGAACTCCTTGATTCTGCTTATGTCTCCAAAAGCGTTCTTCTCTCAGTCTTTCTGATTTCAGTAAAGGAGGCCAACATCCAACCTTTTGTTCAGGCCAGTGACCTGAGAGCCATCCTTGAGCCTTCCTTTGCCAAAGTGAGCCTATTCAGCACATGCTGTCACTCTACCTCTACAACACATCTTGCATCAATCCATTTTCGTCATTTCTGTCACCACCCTTGCTAGGTCATCATCATCTCTATCCTGGGCCATAGCAATAGCACTGGTCATGCCAGTTCCATTTTTACTCCCTTCTAATCTGTTCTCCACACTGCAGCCAAAGTGTTCTTTTAAAAACATAAATTGAACAACTTGACCCCCGTTCCTGCTTAAATCTTTCAGTGGCTTCCCCATCACTCTGAGAACATATCCCACCAGCATGCCTGGCCTCGAATGATGTGGCCTTTGCCAGATTAAAATCATCCTGTTAATCCCCCTTCTTCCACTGATCTCCTGTCCCACTGGTTTCTATTTGGCTTTTATAATGAATAGAAGAAGAAACAAAGAAACTAAAGAAAAGAAGAAACTGAGTGTTGGAATATTTGGTGCATTGGATTGGTTCAGGATTATGAAACTTAAACTTATTATAAATAGAAAGGGCATATAGGTTTCATAATATATTATCCACCTACTCCATAGGCCAAGAAAGCTAAAGGCCTCTGAGATCTATGATCATTGGTCTTAGAGACAATGCTCAGCATTTTGGTAATGCTGGTAATGATGAAATAAGATGACAACACTGGAGCAAACACTGTTATGGCCAATGACATGTGCATCTAGAGTGGCTTCTTAAGCTTCAGATTGGGACATTTAAGCACCAGGAAGAGGATTCAGTACAGTGTCTCAGTATTGGTGGTGGCAGAACCACTCTCAGCCTGAAGCTCTGCAAACCTATAGCATTCTTCTTGATATTCCCAAAGTGGAAACAGGTGATATGGCCATAAATCACAGAAATAATAAATAAATTATGGTATTTCCTTACAGTGGAATACTCTACTGCAAAGAAAACGAATGAACAATGGCTATACACCACAACATGGATGAATCTTCCAAACAAAGTAGATCATCAGAAGACAGATACAAGGTGTGTATACTGATTGATTATATTTATAAAATGTTCAAAAGCAGGCAAAACTGAACCATACTGTGTGGAATTCATACATAGACGGTAAAACTATAAAGTAAAGCAAGAGAGTAATTACTTAAATTAGTGGTTCCTGCTAAGATGGAAGGAAATGGGATTATGGTGGGAAAGAGGTATGCAGGGGCTGCTGGTATGCAGACAATGTGCTATTTCTTGTCCTGGGTGGTGGTTACATGGGTAGTCACTTTGCAACAATTCATTAAACTGTATATTTATGTTTTGTGTACTTCCTGAGTGCTATATTTCACAATAAAAAGGTTTAAAAGCAACAAATAAGTATTCTGGTTTCTTAACCAGTCTTATAAGTACGCCTAACATTAGCCAGAGACCCAGAGTTCGATTACCTCTGAGTGGATTTTAAAAAGTAATCTCTAAATTGGCAAAGTTGAGGTTCGAAAATGACCCCAAATTGAGGAAAGGGATAATACGGAAAGATAACTCTACACAGGAAAGACAAAAACAGACCTGGGTTTAAATTCGGACTCCACAATTTGTTAGCTTTGCCACTTGAACAGTTTTTTATATATGTATGTATATTTATTTATTTAATTTATTTTTTTAGTTTTTTGGCTGTGTCAGGTCTTAGTTGCAGCATGCAGGATCTTTGTTGAGGCATGCGGGATCTTTCGTTGCGGCGCGTGGGCTTCTCTGTAGTTGTGGCGTGCGGGTTTTCTCTTTCTAGCTGTGGTGCGCAGGCACCGGAGTGCATGGGCTCTGTAATTTGCGGCACACGGGTTCTCTTGCTGAGGCGCGCGAGCTCAGCAGTTGTGGTGCGCGGGCTTTAGTTGTCCCGCGGCATGTGGGATCTTAGTTCCCCGATCTGGGATCAAACCCGCGTCCCCTGCATTGGAAGGCAGATTCTTTACCACTAGAACCACCAGGGAAGTCCCCTGAACAGTTTTCTCATCTATAAAATGTTCACCTTTCAGGGTTGGGAGGTTTATAAGAGATAAAGTGGACAAACTGTCACTATAAGGTAGTTGGCTATTGCATATGACTCTGCGTAAATGCCTGGCCCAAGGGACCAGCCAAAAGAATGATGTCTCATTACTGAAATGGCAAATAATTTACCCCACCATGAAGGAGATTTAAAACAGAACAAAAAATATCTTCTCTTTTTATCAAGCTCTCATTTACCCATCCCTGAAGGACTCGTTCATTAATCAACAAATATTTATAGGGTGCCAACCATATATAAGATGTCATGATCTGTTGTTATGGTCATTGTGCCTTGACAAAGATGTAGCATTGCTTGAGTACGCTCATAGTAGACAGTTAAAATGATCTAAGAAAGGTGTTTGAAGGGAAAGGTAAAAGGTTGTCTTGAAATGTGAGAAAGATTTGGAATTTAATTTAAAACTACAAAGGCTTGGGGCTTCCCTAGTGGCGCAGTGGTTAAGAATCCGCCTGCCAATGCAGGCGACACGGGTTCGAGCCCTGGTCTGGGAAGATCCCACATGCCGCGGAGCAACTAAGCCCGTGCGCCACAACTACTGAGCCTGTGCTCTAGAGCCCGTGAGCCACAATTACTGAGCCTGTGAGCCACAACTATGGAAGCTCGCACGCCGAGAGCCCGTGTTCTGCAACAAGAGAAGCCACCGCAATGAAGAGTAGCCCCCACTCACCACAACTAGAGAAAGCCTGTGCACAGCAACGAAGACCCAACACAGCCAAAAATAAAAATAAATAAATTTATTTAAAAAAATACAAAGGCTTGAGGGAATATGATCAAATTCAAAAAACCATGAAGGGTGAGAAGTTTATCCAAATAATCCTAGAATTCCCAAAAGGGCTTCCTTTGAAGTTCGAAATAAATGACTATTTGTTTTCCTCCATATCTCCCCTACTAGACTGTGAGCTCCTTAAAAGTAGGGACCTTTCTTAATCCATTTTTATGTCGCTTTTTGAATAAGGTCATTGATCCTGCTACACTAGGGGTGGCAAACTTTTCGTATAAAGGGCCAGATAGTAAATATTTTAGCCTTTGTGGGCCATATGGTCTCTGTCAGAGCTACTCATATCTGCTGTGGTAGTGCAAAAGCAGCCGTCAATAATATGTCAACAAACAGGTATGGCTGTGTGCCAATAAAACTTTATTTACAAAAATGGAAGGCAGGCAGGATTTGACCCATAGGTCAAAGTTTGCTAACCCCTGCACTAGGGGATAAGAACTGTGTCTGTTTTGCATATCATTAAACCCTCAGTATTGACAAGAAGGCCTGCCTTGTGTAGGACTGATGCTCAATAAATATTTGTTGAATGTTGAATTCCAGAATCTTAGATAGGGGCTTATATTAGGTTCCTAGTATATGTTTACAGAATTGAACCACAATTAAAAGAAAGTTCTATTTTACATGGTGGTTCAGTTTGAACATTTTTGTGGTTCATAAAACTTACTCTTTTTTTTTGGCTGCACTACGTGACATGCGGGATCTTAGTTCCCTGACCAGGCATTGAACCCATGCCCCCTGCAGTGGAAGCATGAAGTCTTAACCACTGGACTGCCAGGGAAGTCCCCTGTGTTTCATAAAATTTAGATGAATCTGTGGATGGCAGTTCTATATAGATTATTTTAAAACAAGCATGTTTAGGGGATGTTCCCCCAAATTTTTGATGCACTCATGTCAGGAAGAACAACTTTGCTCTCTCATGATTTGTACCTTGGTGTAGTTGATATTTGATTCAACCAATAATAATGAATGCATCTATTAGAGACTAATACATCCAGAGATAGAACTAGGGCAGTACCACCAGTGATTTAGTTCAGGTCATCGAAATTTACTAAGTGCTAAAAGGTCTAGGTAATGATTTCAAAAGACTGCGTAACTTAAACCTTTTCATATTTACAGGTTGACAGCACACACAGCCTTTCAGCAGCAGAGAAACCATTGAGCTGTGTACCTACTCGGTAGGGAGAAGTTAAAGGAGGGAGTTACCAGATAGCTCACATTGTCTACCCATCTGGGGACTCTGTCGTGAATTATCAAGTTGAGGAATTTTGATTCCTTTATTCCCAGGGTAAATTGAGCAACCGAGACTCTTAAATGAAGGATACGCCCACTGGAGTTACCTTAATGCTTTCTTCCTGAAGTAAGCTGTTATGCTGCTTTAAGTCCAAGTTCTTTCCTCGTTCATATCGAAGCTCCTTTTCTGCTGAGTTGCACAGAATCTGGAGCCGGTGCAAATTCTGGCGAAGTTGCTGTAGCTCCTCTTGCTGCTGGTATTTCAGTTTTTCTCCAGATGATGGATACTAAAGCAAACGTTTTACAAGGGGAACATGGACAATTTGAAAGAATGTTGGTAAAACATGGGTTCCAGCTGTCAGAATGTGATTATTCACATGTAAATACTTTTGGAGTTAGCTTAACTACAGCCAATTACTCTTTTACATGTATTGCTAGTTGTACATGTTCATATAGTTTAACTCCTGTTATATTAGAGTGAAAATATTGAAGAAGTTATGTGAACAAAAGTAATTAAGCATAGAAAATTAACTTTCTTATTTTTCATATTAATGAAGGGGAACAGAAGCGTGGGCAGTTTTAGAGCAAAACATGCTTTAAATAGGGAGTTCAAAGAGTCAACATATTAAGATGCAGAGTGTGAACGTGTATGTGGGTTGCATGTGCGCACGTGCGCATAGTGTCTGTTGGCAAAGGGGAAGAGAACGTTTAGCGAGAGATACTAAATTACCAGGTTTCCTCATCACTTTCCTTTCACTCCCCAGTGATTCTCCTTCGGTTACTCCTCAACAACACACTCTCCTGCCAGGTCTCTCTGGCACAATAAAACTCCCGTGACCAAAGGAGGAGTTATTTAGATTTTCTGAAAGGTAGGCACACACAGCCATGCTGAGAAAGAATTCAACCTTCTCCAGTTCAATAGATAAGATACTGTCTGTTTCCTGAGTCCTGGTCCAGTGTGCTTCCTGTTCATGACATTCTGAAAAGCCCACGTCATTATTCTAGTTTACCTTGCTTATAACAGAATTGCCACACTGAATTCCCCAAGTCCTGTTAGCCCTTCAGTTCCTGTCTTGGTTTAGTCAGAAAGGCAATCTAGATCCAATTTGCTTGTCTTAAGAGCTGCAAGTATCTAAGATCCCTGGTTAGCTCGCTATGGGTAAATGCATGGTTCATCTACACATGTTCAAGTGATATTTATTCATTATTATAGAAGAATACCTAATTGACATTCTGATTTTACCCAGTAGTCTTGAAAGTTTGGTTTAATGTAAATGTATCCCCAAGACTCAGATCTATTTTGGGGGGGGTGGCTATTACATCAAAGTTTTGGAGACTGCAAGCCTAAGGGCAAACCACAGATAAATTCACCAAGATAATCTAAGACATACACCCTGGGAGGGCTTTTGGGAGCCAGCTTGCCACCCTTCCTTAGAAAATTAGCTTGACGTGAGGACTATATGCTTTCTTTGAGTTTCTCAGCAAGTGGAAGCAGATGACAAAACTGTTAAAAGGTCAGGCTGTAAAGGAGACAGACCAGGTTCCACCACAAAGTGTCATTCTAGGCCAATTATTTAGGCTCTCTAAAGCCTCAGTTTTTTCATCTATAAAGTGGCAACAATAGTATTTCTGCCTCATTGTATTGCTTAATATACACAGAGTATTAAGTATAGTGCCTAGAGCATAGTAAAAAAATGTGAAACTACATTTTAAACCTATAAAATTAAGATAATTAATGGTGGTTCAAATATGTTTCAAGAATAGTGGGAAAATAATATCTAGAACTCAGCTACTGTAACCTCACCAGGAATACTGTTGAACAACAGAAATTAAGCCCCCAAAGGCCATCAGCAGCCACAAATGATGTCACAAAACACATATGAACAATATAGCTCACATAGTCACTCATAATAGAGGCTCTCACAGTTTTTATCCTACATATTTGCCATTTATGAGCATTCTTTAAAATTTGGTGTCTGGGTTCAGCATATAGTTACCTAAATTTGCACATTATGAGATTAATAAGACACGGTACACATGGAAAGCAGCAAAGTATTAGCACCATAATCTGACAACAGGGTGAAGACTAAAAACTACACACACACAAGAACTAAAAAAGTAGAACAATCTATAGCTATCAGAAGGTCAAAGAACCCCATACACAGAAAGAGTTTCTGAAATTATCACTGAACAGCACACTGCAGACAAAAATCTGTCTAAAATGTATTTTCTTCCTTGCTTGCTTAAAGAAGTAAATAAAATAGCATGTGTGAGTGTTTTGGGAAATGTGAATCCAAATAACACAAATATGTTATTTTTTCCCATGCAGCCCACGTCTACCTCATTTACTGCTGTATGTACCTTAACACAGGGCCTGGTACATCATAGACACACAATTAATGGGAATTCCCTGGCGGTCCAGTGGTTAGGACTCCGTGCTTCCACTGCAGGGGGCATGGGTTCGATCCCTGGTCAAGGGACTAAGATCCCTGGTTGGGGAACTAAGATCCTGCATGCCGTGTGGCATGGCCAAAAAAAAAAAAAAAAAAAATTGATACTCAATTAATAATTAATACTGGGTGAATAAATGAATAAGAATAACACACTTCTTTCAATAATTCAAAGTCATATTATGGAAAAAAATTACTGGCTATGTGGTATATACATTTGTTCTTTCACAAAATGGCTATTTTCCCAGATTTCCCAGAGAGTTTTTATATACTTAATAGTTTTTCACCTCCCCGCAAGTGCTGAGAAATGATTCTTCAAATAATGGGAAAGGGTAAATTAGAGGAAATTAATAAATTAACTAGGGTGTGACTTCTTATACTGTAAATTTCATTATTCTAAAAGTTCACTGATTATTTTAAGCTCATAAGCAAAGATTTTATCATCTTTGTGACCACAGTGTTCAGCCTCTGCCCAAGCCTCCTACACTGGCCCACTGCCTAATAAAGGGATTGTCTGGGATATGTAAAATCAACCTCTTTTTGAATATGTGATGTCATACTTCTTTTTGGTCTTCTGAGCAAATCCAGTGACTTCCTTCTCATTCAAATGTATCTGAATCTCCTTTCAGGTATATATTTTCCTTGTTTATTATGACTTGCCTAGTTTTCACTCTATCCAAACCTCTTTTCAAATATATTATTGACTTCTTTTACTAATAGTCTTCCTTGTTTTCTAAATGTACACTTGAATCACTTCTCAAATGTATATTATCAGTCTTTTGAATGTGGTTTCCATATGAGTACAAAGCCTCCCTCTAAGGATCTCAAAATAGTTCCTAGAAAAGTGTGTGCAGGGAAATCTTAATTTGTACAAGAGGGAACCAATAAAATTGAGGTAAAAGAATTGAGGTGTAGTCACTCCTTTTATTTCTCCTGCAGGCAGATTTCTAGTAAATAGCAATAGCCATATTTAAAACAATTCCAAGTCTGTGACCTTTCCCCCTCAACAAACAATGTATTTTGTAATATTGAGGCTAGGTACCAGGAACAGAAAATGTGGCACAAATCCTGCCATTCTCTATCCCACCTGCCCAGGGCAGACACTGACAATCAATCAGCATTCCTTCCTGCTGAGCCTAGAAGAAGCCTAAGAACACTTTATAATAAAATATATCAACTGATGGGCTGAGCTGAGATTTTGGTTGCTACTTTATTAACATTCGGGCCATGGTTATGATATTGCTCAACAAATATACGTTAATAGTGATATAAAAATTAAGCCTCTATCCACAGCTTATCCGAGGAAATGGAGCCAGTCAGACCAGGTGTTTATAACACCTACCTGGACGCTACTGTCATCTGAGCTATCCCCAGAGCTCTGAGACTGAAGGAAGCTCTGATTCATACAGCTCAGCTCTTCTCTGAGCCTCACGACTTCCTCAGGCTTCAAGGTCAACTGCTGTTCTTCACCTTTCATATCTTGGTTCTGCTGTGAGTCCTCCTCCTTCTGTCCCTCTCTTGGAAAAGTGCCCTCCTTCACTGCCTCCTCTGGAATTTCCTTCTGCTTACTTCCTCCTAATTCAGGACTTAGCACAAATATAATAACAAAAGACTATCAAAATGCTCATTATAGTAGCAGAATATGGAGGGAAAATATCTACCAGTAAAGAAAGTGCTGTGAGCAAGATTTTCAACTTGAATTCTATAGCAGAGCAGTTATCTTATTCTTGGAAATAAACTTTAGAAACAAATGAGTCTTATCTTTTTTACTCATATTCAGGGAAATGACCCATCATAGATTTTTGTCTACCGGTATAGACAAACAACCAGTTTAAGTGAGTTTTTCACTTTTTCAACATTTAGCATGGCATTGGGCAGATACAGCTTATAAAGATTTTTTAAAAAATCACTCAATAAGCACCAGGCACTTTGGCAGGCACTAGGGCTACAATAGGACATAATCCCTGTCCCTAAGGAGCTTACAATTTAGTGAGAAATAAGGATAAGTTAACAAGTGATTATATTAAGTTAGTAGTAAGTAATCTGAGGCCTGATGGATGAGTACGCACAAGCTAGGCAAATGTAAAGGTAGGGATGTGTGCATACATGCTTGTGTGTGTATATGTTGGAGGGTGGGTTGTTGGATGACTTAATAAATAAGATAGGTAAAAGCCCAGAGGCAAAAGAGAGAGTGTGCTTTAGAAACATCATTTGTAATCTGTGTGGCAGGGAATCCAGTTGAGAGATTGTTGTGATCTGCGTACTAAACAACGGTGACTAGAATAGGATGGTGGGGATGGAAAGGAGGAATGGATTCTAGAGATATTTAGAAGACAATATTGATAGGATCTGTCATTTACTGGATGTGGCAGGTGAGGGAGAAAAAGGAATAATGAGTGACACCTGGATTTCTGACTGGGGCAAATGGGCAAGTGGATGGTAGCCCAAGAAGGGGGAATATAGGTATAGACTGGAGACATGCCTGGGGTGAAGACACAGATACAGAGGAATGTGAGCAGAAACCTTGGGATTAGATAAGATGAGCCAGGGAGGAGCGGGAAAGTAAGAGGAGGAGGATCATTCTGGACAGAAGCCTAAAGACTTGTGAGGAACAAGCAGAGGGAAGAGGCCTGAAGAGGAGGCTCAGAAGCCAGAGAGGGAGGGGGAAAACTAAAAGCCTGTGAGCCATAGAAGTCAAGGGGAGGGAATGTACCTTTCACGGTTAGAGAGTATGAATGAAAAGTAGAGTGAACACAAGTATGCTTATTTTATTTTTATTCCCTTAATCTTAAATTTGTTTCAGGTACTGTGGGACCTAGCCCAAGATGCTCCACAAATTATAGTTGGTGCTCAAATTCTTCAAGAAGGCAGTTTGGCAATACGGATGAAGAGCCATATAAGTGTTCAGACCTTTTGACTGAATAATTGCATACCAATGAATTTACTGAAATAAAACACCTGACAAGAAGAAAAAAGCTGATTGTATAATAATGCTCAGAACCATGGTATTCAAAATAGTGATTAAATGGAGACACAGAAATGGCTAAGAGGTTTAAAGATAAACCAACTTGAAAGTGGTATGAAGACTATTCATCAACATTAAATACTTATTAAAGTAAGATGGTGGAACAATAAATAATATATATGTATATATATGTGTATAAACGTAACACATACTATGGGAAATGTAAATATAGAAAAAACTGGAAAGGAACACAGGAAAAATTGTGTCTATGGAGTTTTTTCCCTTTAAAAATTCCTTTAACACTGTATAAAAAAGAATTAAATATTTTACTTTGAACTCAGCAGTTTTTTAGAGGTAATATATTTGAATGATTAAAAACATGAGATAAAAAGTAAAATGCTTTAAAAATAAATTTCTGATAAAATAACGATTCTTTCCATCCTCCATAAACTCTTTTCCTTTTCCTACTCCCAATGGACGCTAGATATACTTGAAGACTGGGAAAATGCAAACATACACCTATTATTTTTTTTTAATGGGAAAACTGACTTCTGCATTCAGGAAGATAAAGTAGACATAGTTTTCCCTATTTCTCCTACCACGTACAACTAAAAACCCTGGACATTATATATAAAACAAACATAAGAAGACTCTGAAAGGTAGAAAGAAGTCAGATCAGTTAGGTAACTCAGGACCTGAAGAACGACATGGTTGTGGGTTTCCTAGGTTTTCTTGTAGCCTCATATATCCTAGACTTAAAGCTGAAGAAGCTGGCAACCTAGACAACACCAAGAAGCATAGACAGAAGGCTTTTTACTCTATACAGAGGACCAAGAAAAGGACAACCAAGAAAGAAAGAAAATTTTCAGACATTACCCACTTTATTCCAGCCAAACGCCATAGAAAAAACTGTGGCTCCACCCCACTCATGTCAGCAAAGGTCAAGCTGGGAGCCCATACTTCCACCTTCACCAGGTATAATGAGGCACAACTCCCCTGCTGCGGGTAGTGTCAGAGGCCAGGGGGGAGGAGGGACTTTCATCCCTGCCAGGCAGTACCAAACATGGGGAGTCTGGACTTCCACCCCCACCTGGCAGTAAGGAGATACCCTTCTCTTTACTGGGGTAGTTTCAGAGGAGGCCTAGTGGAGAGTCAGGACTTTTACCGCTGCCCTGCTCATGATATCATGGAGGCCAAGTAGAGAGCAGTAACAAGGCATCCTTCACCATCACAGTCAGAGCAGTCCAAGCAGAGACCTAGTGGGGAGTAGGAAATCCCACCATGACCAGCAGTAATGAGGAGCCCCTATTTCCTTGGGTGTCCATGGATGCTGAGTGGGGAACCTGGACTTCTACCCCAATCTGGGGTAGACAGCACCCCCCTCCACATACCCTGCTAGAGTGGTATCACAAGAAGCCAGCTAAATAGAAGGTTAAAACAAGACCTAGAATTTCATAACATAATACCCCAAATATTCAGATTTCAATCTAAAATTACTCATCATACCAAGAACCAGGAATCTCAACTTGAATGAGAAAAGGCAACAATAGATGACAAAACCATGATGACAGAATTATTTAACAAATATTTGAAATGAGACATCATAAAAATAATTCAATGAGCAATTATGAACACATTTGAAACAAATGAAAAAATAGAAATTCTCAGAACTAGAAAGTCTCAGCAAAGAAATAGAAGATATAAGAAAGAACCAAATGGAAACTTTAGAATTGAAAAATACAATAACCAGAATTTAAAAACTCAATGGATAGAATCTACAGCAGAATGGAGGGGACTGAGAAAAGAATCAGTGAGCCTGAAGACAGAAGAATAGAAATTACCCAATCTGAAAAACAGAGAGAAAATAGACTGGGGAAAAAGGAAAAACAAAAAACAAAAAAAAAAAACCCCAAACAAAAAAACAGTGCCTCTCGGAACTGTGGGGCTAAAATAAAAGATCTAATGCTTTTGTTATTGGATCCTGGAAGGAAAGGAGAATAGGCAGGACAGAAAAAGTACATGAAGAAATAATGGCTACAATCTTCCTGAAAGACATAAACATACAGATTCAAGAAGCTGAGTAAGCTCCAAACAGGATAAACCTAAAGAAAACCATACCACACAACATCATAGTCAAATTTCTGAAAATTAAAGACAAATAAAAAAACCTTGAAAGCAACAAGAGAGAAACACTACCTCACAGAAAGGGAAAAACAATTCAAATGACAGCTGACTTCTCATCAGAAACTACAGAGATCAGAAGGAAGTGGCATAACATTTTTCATATGCTGAAAGAAAAGAACTGTCAACCCAGAGTCCTATACCCAGTGAAAATATTCTTCAGGAATGAAGAGGAAATCAAGATGTTCACAGATGAAGAAAAATCAAGAGAATCTGCCACTAGCAGAACTACTCTAAAAGAATGGCTAAAGGAAATTCTCTATACACATAGGAAATGATAAAAGGAGGCATACTGGAACATCAGGAAGGAAGGACAGAAAGAGTAAAAATCTGGATAAATACATTTTTCTTCTCCTTTTGAGTTTCCTAAATTCTGTATGATGGTTGAAGCAAAAATATAGTACTGTTTGATGTGGTTCTAAATGTGTGTAGAGAAAAATTTTAAGACAAACTGTATTATAAATTGGGGAGGGTAGAGGGACATAAAGGGAGGTAAGCTTTCTACATTTCATTCAAACTGGTAAAATGTGTGTGTGTGTGTAAAAAGTAATACCTAGAGCAACCACTGTAAAGCTATAAAAAGAAGCACACTCAAAAATATTATAGAAGAATCAAAATGGAATTATTAGAAAGTGTTCATATAACCCACAGGAAGGCATAAAACAGAAAACAGATGCAAATAACAGAGAGAAAAAACAGAAAATCAAAAATGAAAAAATAGCAAACTGGGACTTCCCTGGTGGTCCAGTGGTTAAGAATCCACTTTCCAATGCAGAGGATGCAGGTGCGATCCCTGGCTGGGGAACTAAGATCCCATATGCTGTGGGGCTATTGAGCCCACAAGTTCTAGAGTCCACACACGACAAGTAGAGAGAAGCCCACACGCCGCAACGAAAGATCCCACATGCTGCAACAACGATCCCGCATGCCGCAAGTAAGACCCAATGAAGCCAAATAAATAAATATTTTTAAAATAGCAAACTTAAGTTCTAATATACCAATAATTACATTAATGGTAATTTGGCCAAACACACCAATCAAAAGATAGAGATTGGCAGAGTGGATTAAAAAACAAGACCTAACTACATACCATTTACAAAAACTCATTTCAAATATAATAATATAAGCAGGTTGAAGGCAAAAGGATGAAAAAGACATATCATGCAAATATTAATAAAAAGAAAGCAAGAGAATCTATATTAATATCCGATAAAGTAGACTTCAGAAATAAGAAAATTAAAAGAAAGAAAAAGAGGGACATTATATAATGATAAAAGGGTCAATTCACCAAGAAGACATAGCAATCCTAAATGTGTATGCACCAAACAACAGAGCTGTGAAGTATTTGGAGTAAAAACTGAATAACTGAAAGGAGAAATAGACAAATCCACAATTATAGTTGGAGACTTCAACAACCCTCTCAAAAATTAATAGAACAACTAGATAGAAAATCAGCTATATCAGTTGATACTGAAAAACCGTTTGATAAAATGTGACACTCATTTATGATAAAACCTTAGAAAAACAGAAATAAAGAGAAACTTCTTCAATTTGACAAAAACCAAACAGCTAACATTGTATTAATGGTGAAAACTGAAAGCCTTCCTGATAAGATTGGAAACAAGACAGATATGTTCACATTCATTACTTTTATTCAACACATTGCTGGAAGTTCTAGCTAGTGCAATTAGACAAAAAAGGAAGTAAAAGGCATACAGATAGGAAAAGATGAAAGAATCTGAAATCACATGATTCTCAGATGATATGATTGTCTATGTAGAAAATCTCACGAAACCTTTTTTTAAAAAAAAAAGCCTAGAACAAATAAGCAAGTTCAGAAAGGTCACAGGATGCAAGATAAATAATTGTATTTCTGTATATTAGCAATGAACACATAGACACTGAAATTTAAAATACAATACCATTTATAATTGCCCAGAAAAATGAAATACTTAGGTGTATATCAACAAAACATGTATAGGTCTTGTCTGCTGAAAACTATAATATGCTGGTGAAAGAAATAAAAGAATATCTAAATAAATGTAGGACATACTGTGTCCATGGATTGGAGGATTCTACATAGGAAAAGATGTCAATTCTCCCTAAATTTATATACAGATTTAAAACAATTCGTATCAAAATTCCAGCAAGATTTTTTGTAGCTACAGACAAGATTATTCTAACATTATATGAAAAGGCAAAGGAACTAGATAGCTAAACAACTCTGAAAAAGAATAAAGTGGAATCAGTCTATCCAATTTCAAAACTATATTATACAGCTACAGCAGTCAAGATTGTATGATATTAGTGGATAGACACATAGATCAATGGAATAGAATTAGAGAACCCAGAAGCAGAAACTCACAATGCCTAACTCATTTTTGTCAAAGGTGCAAAAGCAATTCAATGGAAGAAAGACAGCCTTTTCAAGAAATGATGCTAAAGCAATTGAATATCTACAGGCAAAAAAAGAGAATCCTATCTAAGTCTCATACCGCATACAAAAATTAACTCAAAGTAGATCATGGGCTTAAATGCACAACTACTGATACTCATAATAACCTAGATGAATCTCCAGAGAATTATGTTAAGTGAAAAAAGTCAACCCTAAAATGTTACTTATTGTATGGATACATTTATATAACATCATTGAAATGAAAAACTTTTAGAAATGGAGAATAGACTAGTTAGAATAGAACAGCGCCAGGGGTTAAGGAGGGGGTGAAGTGGGAAGGAAGTGAGGGTGGCTATAAAAGGGCAACATGAGGAATCCTTGTGGTGATGGAAATGTTCTGTGTCTTGACTGTGTCCATGTCAATATCCAGGTTATGATACTGTACTACAGTTTTACAAGAGGTTACCATTGGGGAAAACCAGTAAATGATACATGGGATCTCTATTATTTTTTATAACTGCATGTGAATCTACAATTATATCAAAAATAAAAAGTTTACTTTAAAAAATGAAAAATCTATAAACTGGTCATGTAAGTTTAATATTTATGAAGGTGCTTGATTTGTCACAATTAGAGGGTTGAATTACTTTATAAAGAGTAAATTTAGCCAGACCTAATATAATTTCCTCCTATAGTTGCATAGTGGCCATGTAGTCATAGGAGAAGAGAAGTAGCCTTCATTATGTTTCCATAGTTTAAAGTTTAAATGGTCCTCCTCTTAGGTGGGTAAGTGAGATGTACCTGTAAACCCATATTTAGAGCAGGGCAGTCAGTGAGTCTTCTTTGGCTTGGAGGGAATGATGAGCAGGGCTCTCCAGGGGATAATCCTGGGCTAATGCCATTTTACATCTTTACTAATGGTCTGGATAAATGAACTGCATTCACATAAATTAGTTAATTAAGGAGAATTAGCAATACTTTAGAATGTAGTAATTTAATTTAAAGTGATCTTAATATATTAGGATGAGATTCATTAAAATAAACGCTCTCCAAAAAGAACAGGCTTTATCCTTTCAAAAGGTGTAACAGAAAATGTGACTTAGAAACCAAAGGCAAACTGAACAGATTTTTAAAAGTAATACATATGACTATTATTACTTTATTATTAATGTTATATGATGATAATAATAATAATAATGTAACAGTTGCATGGGCAAAAGTAGACTACCAGCCAAAAATAACATGGAGCTGAGAACACGCCATGCAGTCAGTATACCTACACCTTACGGACTAGAGAACCCACCATGACTCTCAAATTTCTTCTCCCCTCTAACATAGCTCTTAATCATTGTTTACCGAGTTCTGACTGAAACTCACCCCCTCTGTTATTTTTATATCATTCTATAATTTTGTAATTGTCACCAGTCTTCAGCTAGTAGGAGGTGCCTAGGCAGCATCATTATTCTGTTCCTTTTCTAGTAACCCAGATACATAGCAGTTTTAACCTGTACAGAGATTCAAGAAAGAGACTATAATAGTAGAAGCCATGGGATCTCGTCCTGGATCTTCCAACTATTATTTATGCAACGTTTGACAAGGCAAAATCTCTCTGAGTCTCAGTCTCTTCATTTGTAAAGTGGCCTTGCCCTACTCATAAGATTTCTGGGATCTTAAGAAGTAAAATGTGAAGGCATTTTGATAACCTACAAGGACAAGGTACAATTAAAACTAAAGCCTAGTAGAACAGAAGAGTGGCTAGTGATAGAACTCTGTTTTCAGAGAGGAAAGGGAAAAAAATGTTAATTAATTCAACAAATATTTATCAAATATCACTTATATGCCAAGCACTGTTCTATGCACTAAGGACTCAGTGGTGACCAAGACAGCCAGGTCCATGCTCTCATAGAACACACAAAGGAGGAATATGAGGACAAACAATAAACAAGTAAACAAGGTAATTACAGATCATGATAAGTCACCTCTAAACAAGGTGACATGCTAGAGCAGGATGTAGGATTTTCCCTAACGTGGCAGTTACTGATTGTCTCCCTGAAAAGGTAGGAAGGAGTGAGCCACATGGAAAGCCGGCGGAGGAGCATTCTGGACACGGGGAACTTTTCAGTACAAAGTTCCTAAAGAGGGAAAGTGCTTGAAGGGTTAGAGGATCTGAAAGACTGTATGATAAACAAGACATTGTACATCAATGGTACAATGATGAAATTGGAGAGGCAGGCAGAGGCCAAGTTGCAGAGGGCATTAGAAGTCATGGTAAAATTTGGATTTTAAGTGCAATAAGAAGCCATTCAGAGGTTTTTTTGTTTTTTGTTTTTTAACATCGTTATTGGAGTATAATTGCTTTACAATGGTGTGTTAGTTTCTGCTTTATAAAAAAGTGAATCAGCTATACATGTACATATATCCCCATATCTCCTCCCTCTTGCGTCTCCCTCCCACCCTCCCTAACCCACCCCTCTAGGTGGTCACAAAGTACTGAGCTGATCTCCCTGCATTATGCAGCTGCTTCTTACTAGTTATCTATTTTACATTTGGTGGTACATATAAGTCCATGCCACTCTCTCACTTTGTCCCAGCTTACCCTTCCCCCTCCCCGTGTCCTCAAGTCCAGCCTCAATGTCTGAGTCTTTATTCCTGTTCTGCCCCTAGGTTCTTCATAAACATTTTTTTCTTTAGATTTCATATATATGTATTAGTATATGGTATTTATTTTTCTCTTTCTGACTTACTTCACTCTGTATTACAGACTCTAGGTCCATCCACCTCACTACAAATAACTCAAATTCATTTCTTTTTATGGCTGAGTAACATTCCATTGGATATATGTGCCACATCTTCTTTATCCATTCATCTGTCGATGAACGCTTAGGTTGCTTCCATGTCCTGGCTATTGTAAATAGAGCTGCAATGAACATTGGGGTACATGACTCTTTTTGAATGATTGTTTTCTCAGGGTATATGCCCAGTAGTGGGATTGCTGGGTCGTATGGTAGTTCTATTTTTAGTTTTTTAAGGAACCTCCATACTGTTCTCCATAGTGGCTGTATCAATTTATATTTCCACCAACAGTGCAAGAGGGTTCCCTTTTCTTGACACCCTCTCCAGCATTTATTGTTTGTAGATTTTTTGATGATGGCCATTCTGACTGGTGTGAGGTGATACCTCATTGTAGTTTTGATTTGCATTTCTCTAATGATTAGTGATGTTGAGCATCCTTTCGTGTGTTTGTTGGCAATCTGTATATCTATTGTCTATTTAGGTCTTCTGCCCATTTTTGGATTGGGTTGTTTGTTTTTTTGATATTGAGCTGCATGAGCTGCTTGTAAATTTTGGAGATTAATCCTTTGTCAGTTGCTTCATTTGCAACTATTTTCTCCCATTCTGAGAGTTGTCTTTTCATCTTGTTTATGGTTTCCTTTGCTGTGCAAAAGCTTTATGTTTCACTAAGTCCCATTTGTTTATTTTTGTTTTTATTTCCATTTCTCTAGGAGGTGGGTCAAAAAGGATCTTGCTGTGATTTATGTCATAGAGTGTTCTGCCTATGTTTTCCTCTCAGAGTTTTATAGTGTCTGGCCTTACATTTAGGTCTTTAACCCATTTTGAGTTTATTTTTGTGTATGGTGTTAGGGAGTGTTCTAAATTCATTCTTTTATATGTAGCTGTCCAGATTTCCCAGCACCACTTATTGAAGAGGCTGCCTTTTCTCCATTGTATATTCTTGTCTCCTTTATCAAAAATAAGGTAACCATATGTTTATATCCTGTTCCATTGATCTATATTTCTGTTTTTATTTCTGCTTTTGTGCCAGTACCATACTGTCTTGATTACTGTAGCTTTGGAGTATAGCCTGAAGTCAGGGAGCCTGATTCCTCCAGCTCTGTTTTTCTTTCTCAAGATTGCTTTGGCTATTCAGGGTCTTTCGTGTTTCCATACAAATTGTGAAATTTTTTGTTCTAGTTCTGTGAAAAATGCCAGTGGTAGTTTGATAGGGATTGCATTGAATCTGTAGATTGCTTTGGGTAGTATAGTCATTTTCACAATGTTGATTCTTCCAATCCAAGAACATGGTATATCTCTCTGTTTGTATCATCTTTAATTTCTTTCATCAGTGTCTTATAGTTTTCTGCATACAGGTCTTTTGTCTCCTTAGGTAGGTTTATTCCTAGGTATTTTATTCTTTTTGTTGCAATGGTGAATGGGAGTGTTTCCTTAATTTCTCTTTCAGATTTTTCATCATTAGTATATAAGAATGCAAGAGATTTCTGTGCATTAATTTTGTACCCTGCTACTTTACCAAATTCATTGAATAGCTCTAGTAGTTTTCTGGTAGCGTCTTTAGGATTCTCTATATATAGTATCATGTCATCTGCAAACAGTGACAGCTTTACTTCTTCTTTTCCAGTTTGGATTCCTTTTATTTCTTTTTCTTCTTTAATTGCTGTGGCTAAAACTTCCAAACCTACTGAATAATAGTGGTGAGAGTGGGCAAACTTGCCTTGTTCCTGATCTTAGTGGAAATGGTTTCAGTTTTTCACCATTGAGAATGATGTTCGCTGTGGGTTTGTCATACATGGCCTTTATTATGTTAAGGAAAGTTCCTTCTATGCCTACTTTCTGGAGGGGTTTTAAGGTAAATGGCTGTTGAATTTTGTTGAAAGCTTTTTCTGCATCTATTGAGATGATCATATGCTTTTTATGCTTCAATTTGTTAATATGGTGTATCACATTGATTGATTTGCATATATTGAAGAATCCTTGCATTCCTGGGATAAACCCCACTTGATCGTGGTGTATGATTTAATGTGCTGTTGGATTCTGTTTGCTAGTATTTTGTTGAGGATTTTTGCATCTCTGTTCATCAGTGATATTGGCCTGTAGTTTTCCTTCTTTGTGAAATCTTTATCTGGTTTTGGTATCAGGGTAATGGTGGCCTCGTAGAATGAGTTTGGGAGTGTTCCTCCCTCTGCTATATTTTGGAAGTGTTTGAGAAGGATAGGTGTTAGCTCTACTATAACTGTTTGATAGAATTCACCTGTGAAGCCATCTGATCCTGGGCTTTTGTTTGTTGGAAGATTTTAATCACAGTCTGAATTTCAGTGCTTGTGATTGGTCTGTTTATATTTTCTATTTCTTCCTGGTTCAGTCTCGGAAGGTTGCGCTTCTCTAAGAATTTGTCCATTTCTTCTAGGTTGTCCATTTTATTGGCATATGGTTGCTTGTAGTAATCTCTCATGATCCTTTGTATTTCTGCAGTGTTAGTTGTTACTCTCCTTTTTCATTTCTAATTCTATTGATTTGAGTCTTCTCCCTTTTATTCTTGGTGAGTCTGGCTAATGGTTTATCAATTTTGTTTATCTTCTCAAAGAACCAGCTTTTACTTTTATTGATGTTTGCTATCGTTTTCTTCATTACTTTTTCAGTTGTTTCTGCTCTATCTTTATGATTTCTTTCCTTCTGCTAACTTTGGGAATTATTGTTCTTCTTTCTCTAATTGCTTTAGGTGTAAGGTTAGGTTGTTTATTTGAGATGTTTCTTGTTTCTTCAGGTAGGACTGTATTGCTATAAACTTCCCTCTTAGAACTGCTTTTGCTGCATCCCATAGGTTTTGGGTCGTCGTGTTTTCATTGTCATTTGTTTCTAGGTATTTCTTGATTTCCTCTTTGATTTCTTCAGCGATCTCTTGGTTATTAAGTAGTGTATTGTTTAGCCTCCATGTGTTTGTATTTTTTACAGATTTTTTTCCCTGTAATTGACACCTAGTCTCATAGCCTTGTGGTCGGAAAAGATACTTGATATGATTTTAATTTTCTTAAATTTACCAAGGCTTGATTTGTGACCCAAGATATGACCTATCCTGGAGAATGTTCCATGAGAACTTGAGAAGAAAGTGTATTCTGTTGTTTTTGGATGGAATGTCCTATAAATATCAATTAAGTCCATCTTGTTTAATGTATCATTTAAAGCTTGTGTTTCCTTATTTATTTTCATTTTGGATGATCTGTCCACTGGTGAAAGTGAGGTGTTAAAGTCCCCTACTATGATTGTGTTACTGTCGATTTCCCCTTTTATGGCTGTTAGCATTTGCCTTATGTAATGAGGTGCTCCTATGTTGGGTGCATAAATATTTACAATTGTTATATCTTCTTCTTGGATTGATCCCTTGATCATTATGTAGTGTCCTTCTTTGTCTCTTGTAATAGTCTTTATTTTAAAGTATATTTTGTCTGATATGAAAATTGCTACTCCAGCTTTCTTTTGATTTGCATTTGCATGGAATGTCTTTTTCCAACCCCTCACTTTCAGTCTGTATGTGTCCCTAGGTCTGAAATGGGTCTCTTGTAGACAGCATATATATGGGTCTTTTTTGGTATCCATTCAGCCAGTCTATGTCTTTTGGTTGGAGCATTTAATCCATTTACATTTAAGGTAATTATCAATATGTATGTTCCTTTACCATTTTCTTAATTGTTTTGGGTTTCTTATTGTAGGTCTTTTCCTTCTCTTGTTTTTCCTGCCTTGAGAAGTTCCTTTAGCATTTGTTGTAGAGCTGGTTTGGTAGTGCTTAATTCTCTTAGCTTTTGCTTGTCTGTAAAGATTTTAATTTCTCCATCAAATCTGAATGAGATCCTTGCTGGGTAGAATAATCTTGGTTGTAGGTTTTTCCCTTTCATCACTTTAAATATGTCCTGCCACTCCCTGCTGGCTTGCAGAGTTTCTGTTGAAAGATCAGCTGTTAACCTTATGGGGATTCCCTTGTATGCTATACGTTGCTTTTCCCTTGCTGCTTTTAAAATTTTTTCTTTGTATTTAATTTTTGGTAGTTTGATTAATGTGTCTTGGCATGTTTCTCCTTGGATTTATCCTGTATGGGACTCTCTGTGCTTCCTGGACTCGATTAACTATTTCCTTTCCCATATTAGGGAAGTTTTCAACTATAATCTCTTCAAATATTTTCTCAGTCCCTTTGTTTTTCTCTTCCTCTTCTGGGACCCCTATAATTCGAATGTTGGTGCATTTAATGCTGTCCAAGAGGTCTCTGAGACTGTCCTCAATTCTTTTCATTCTTTTTTCTTTATTCTGCTCTGCAGTAGTTATTTCCACTCTTTTATCTTCCAGGTCAGTTATCCGTTCTTCACGTCAGTTATTCTGCTATTGATTCCTTCTAGAGAATTTTTAATTCCATTTATTGTGTTGTTCATCATTGTTTGTTTGCTCTTTAGTTCTTCTAGGTCCTTGTTAAATGTTTCTTGTATTTTCTCCATTCTGTTTACAAGATTTTGGATCATCTTTACTATCATTACTCTGAATTATTTTTCAGGTAGAATGCCTATTTCCTCTTCATTTGTTTAGTCTGGTGGGTTTTTACCTTGCTCCTTCATCTGCTGTGTGTTTCCCTGTCTCCTCATTTTGCTTAGCTTACTGTGTTTGGGGTCTCCTTTTTGCAGGCTGCAGGTTTGTAGTTCCTGTTGTTTTTGGTGTCTGCCCCCAGTGGCTATGGTTGGTTCAGTGTGTTGTGTAGGCTTCCTGGTGGAGGGGACTAGTGCCTATGTTCTGGTGGATGAGGCTGGATCTTGTGTTTCTGGTGGGCAGGTCCCCATCTGGTGGTGTGTTTTGGGGTGTCTGTGACCTTATTATGATTTTAGGCAGCCTCTCTGCTAATGGATGGGATTGTGTTCCTGTCTTGCTAGTTGTTTGGCATAGGGTGTCCAGCACTGTAGCTTGCTGGTGGTTGAGTGGAGGTGGGTGTTAGCGTTGACATGGAGATCTCTGGGAGAGCTTTCACTGTTTGGTATTACAGGGAGCTGGGAGGTCTCTGGAGGACAAATGTCCTGTACTCGGCTCTCCCACCTCAGAGGCACAGGCCTGACACTCGGTTGGAGCCCAAGGACCCTGTCAGCCACACAGCTCAGAAGAAAAGGGAAAAAGAAAGAAAGAAAGAAAGAAAAAATAAAATAAAATAAAGTTAATAAAATAAAAAATAAAAAATAATTATTAAAAATTAAAGTGACACAAAAAAGAAAAAAAAAGAAAGAAAGAGAGAAGAGAGCACACAAACTAAAAAACAAATCCACCAATGATATCAAGTGCTAAGTACTAAAAAAAAAAAAAAGAAAGAAAAACCAGACAGACAGAACCCTAGGACAAATGGTGAAAGCAAAGCTGTATAGACAAAATCACACAAAGAAGCATACACATACACATTCACAAAAAGAGAAAAAGGAAAAGTATATATATATCGTTGCTGCCAAAGTCCACCACCTCAATTTTGGGATGATTCATTGTCTATTCAGGTATTCCACAGATGCAGGGTACATCAAGTTGACTGGAGATTTAATCCGCTGCTCCTGAGGCTGCTGGGAGAGATTTCCCTTTCTATTCTTTGTTCGCACAGCTCTGGGGTTTCAGCTTTGGATTTGGCCCCGCCTCTGTGTGTCTAGAAATAGACAGATTAAATATTTTATATTTTCATGGTAGAACTGACAGGAGTTGTTGATGGGTTAGAAGTGGGGAGGAACCAATGATGACTCCTAGTTTTGGCTTAATCAACTGTGTGAATGGAGGGGCTATTCACTAAATGGATTGGGCTGGGGAAGGAATAGTTTAGAGGAAGAGGAAAAATACGTTTGTGAAATGGATATAAACTCACTGTCAAACTGAACTGGAAATGGAAATCAACTTGAACATTTATCAAACAATTCTTGATAAAGATAGTAAGGATGCAGTGAGATGGTAAATGAGAGCATATTAGAAAAAATAAAACTCATTAAGGCATTAACATCAAGGGGAAGCTGCTAGCTGTTCTGGCCCAAGCTTCCTAATACAGCAAACCCAGGCTGAGTTCAGCTATGCTCTGTAAATTTGGGGTTGCCACTGGAAGTCCAACTCTGGCTTCAGCCTCAAGTACATAGTAGGAATAGTGGGAATTCCATTCATTCAAAAATTTTTGAGTATCTACTATGTGTCAGGTATTATTCTATACACTGGAGACAGTCCAGAACAAGACAGACTGGGGCTTCATTCTCCCTCCCATCCCACCCCCATGTTATGCATATACTGAGACTAAAGTCCCGAGCAAGTTTTTAACTGCATAAAGCTCTTCTTCACAACTGACTTAGAAACCAAGTGTTCCAGCACCTTCTGGCCGTTGGGATATTTGTGACTATACCCTTTCCAAAGCAGATAAAGTAGTAACTTCTCCTGACTCAGGAGACTTGGGACCTCACCCAGTCCTGCCAATAACTTGCTAAGTGCATGACTGTGAGTGAAAGAGTCATTTTTGTTCTCTTGGTCTGAGACCTCTGCTGTGGAAAGAGAAGACTTAGCTAAATAAAGTGGTTCTCAAACTTATCTCAGCTGTGGACCCTTTCTCGAAGTAAAATCTTACATAGAGCTCCACATATGAAACAGCTAAGAGTGGATCTTCGGCTTGAAATGTGCACTGAAGGCTCACAGTCCCACTCATCAGGCTCTCCTCATCTCCCAAGGTAGTTTCTGAGCCCCCCTCCCCAGACAGCTCAAAGCTCAGAAGGTAGAAGTTTGAAAACCACTAGTTCAGACGATCTCCTGCAGGTCCCTCCTGTTCTAAGATTCCATTTCTCTATAACAAAAGCACTATAAACAGCAGAAAAACAAGACACAGTCCATTACCTTAAGGAGCTTAAAATCTAGTAGAGGAGATGTATTACAAGAATCAAGCAATTTGGCTTATTGAGCAGCTTCTATGTGCACGGGACCATGCTAGGTGTGCTGTGACACTTCCTACTTCTCTTCAGTTGAAGATTCTGGCTCATGGCATTCTGGCATCTTCTTCACCCCAAGTCCTGCCATTATCCTGGAAGATTCCAAGGTCCATATAGATCACCCACCAATGCCTTGACATCTCACTTCCTCAGTCTCCTTATCTCCAATTACCTTGTCATCTCTCCCACTTTGCCAACTACTTGCATAACCACACTAAGGGTTGTATCATCAATAACTGCTTCACTTCTGAAATACTAAAATTAGACATCTGGATTCCAGCTTTTCCTTTTTACATAATTTGCTCTCAGTGCAATCATAAGTACCTTAAATTCCTTGTCCAGCTCCCTTTACTTGCTTCTTTATCCAATGCAGAGTCTATAGAGTTCATTATTTTACTCACTGTCCAAATAAAATATTCAATTCTCTTGCCCTATTGTCCTTCCACTCCATTTATGTGGCAGAACCTCAACCCTGTATAAATTCAACTGTCTTCTCATGTCTATACTAATGTTGTTAAACATAAATTCAGGGTCTCTGGCCTTGACTGGACCCTCCACAGTCAGCTTTCCTTTCCATTCCTGCTCTTCCCAGTCAGCTTTCTTTTCCTTTCTCCACAGTGATTATTTCAAACTTTTTCACTCTCTTGCAAACTCTGATATTTCTATTCCTCTCCGACTTTCAGCAGATGACTTTGCTTCCTGCTTCACAGAGGACACAAAAACCATTGAACAAGTCCTTTGGTTTCCTCTTAAGTTAAAAACCCATTTGGATCTCTGTCCATCCTTCCTTTCTTCCTCCCGATATGATGGACAAAGTGGCCTACCTCCTGACTAAGGCTAGCTGTTTTCTGATTTTCTGAGTCATAAACCTGCCCATTTGGGGACTCTTTCCCACGAGTAATTAAACATAGACAAATTTCCTCTTAGCTTGGCTCCATAATCTCTTCTCCTCTTCACAATCAAACTTTTTGGAAAGCGTTATCTACATTCACCATTTTCACGTACTCATCTCTCACGCCCTCCTCAATTCACTCCCATTCACCATCCCATGGGATGGGATCTAGGAAGCGATCTGTTTTCTGCCCTTCATTGGAACTACTCTTATTAAAGTCTCCAACCACCTTCTTGTTGCTAAATTCAGCAGTCACTTTTTATCCATTATTTTGTTTGACTCATTGGCAGTACCTGACACTCTTGACTACTCCTTTCTTCTTGAAATACTCTTTAGCCTGGCTTCTGTAACACACACTCTCCTGACTTTTCTCCTACTTCTCTGGCTGTTTTGTCCCATTTTCCTGTTGGGAGCACTCCTTTTGTCCACATAGAGAGGTTTACCTTAGGTTTCTACCTTTGAGTGTTTTTATCAACCAACATATGGGAACATCTTATCCATCTGACCATCTACTTATTGATGATTCTCCAATTTATCTCCAGCCCAGGCCTCCAAACCCATAAATCCAACTGTTTGTTGAACATCCACACATGGCTGTTCCAAACACACTCCGAAGTCACTGTCTCAAAAGCTGAACTCCTCTCTCTGGTTTGACACCATCAAAACAGAAAATTAAGTCTTCCTTAACCTGTTCTCATACTCAAATCTCTGCCTATAGTATCTTCTTCCTCACTTCCTATACTCATTAATCCCTGAGTCCTGTTGACTCTGTCTCCTCTCAATTCCATCCACTTGTCACCATCCTCACAAACATCATTACAATAACAGCCTCCTAACTGGTCTTGCTACCTTCATTCTGGTACCAACCATCTACTTTCCACACAGCAGGCAGAGTGATTTTCCTAAAGCACAAATCTGTTTGTGTCTCTCCCATGTTACTAAACCCTGCAGGAGTTTCCTATTGTCCAAACTCCCTAGTGCAGACAAACGTGTTCCTTCATGGTCAGGTCCCTGACTACCTCCTCATTCTCATCATCTCCTTCCTCATTCCCTCTCTTCACACTCTAGGCTATAGCAGCATTGAGGTCATTTATAGTTCCTCAAACAAATCAGCTTTTTCTTGCACATGTCTATCTCCCCTGAAAACTATTCTCCCATCTTTTTCCTTGGCCCTTAAATTCTCATACTTTAGGACTCAATTTGTCACTTCCTTTAAGAATATTTTTTAGTTCATTAGCCTAGACCAGAACCCCTCCTTTGTGCTCCCATAGTATCCAATACTCCCTTGTTTAACTGTTTATCTTCCCCCATCAGGCAATATGGACCCTAAGGATAGGATCTGTGTCTTATTTTGTAGCTTCAGTATCTACCTACAGTATGTCGCACATGGTAGATATGCAGTTTATTGCTGAATGTGATTGTGTAATGGATCTGTGATAAGGGGGGCTGGGAAGTAGGGCACAGAAGATAAGCAAGCAGGGAAACATAATGAGAAGAGGAGAGAGGAAAACATATGGCAGATATGTAGACTTCACTTCTCACAGTCCCAGTGATGGGAAGCAGTTTGGACCAAGTCATGGAAACAGGTGGCAGCAAGGACTTCTTTACTTGAAGTCCAGTACCTTTTTCATGGCAAGGTTCTCCACCTCCAAATGAATTAAGGCCACAGCCTTGCTCCCTGGGGCAAGTATCTCTGCCAATTACCCCAAATCAGCTGAGTGGATTTTTGTCAGCTTTGATTATTAATGTCAAATTTTTCCCTGAAAAGCGTTCAGATTGGCCATTTCATCTCCAGTGCCACTTACTTAATCTAGACTACTATCTTTTCATCTGTGGTGAATATCCAGATTAACTGGTCTGTCTTTCCTCTCTGATTCATCTCATGCAGAGTTACTAGGACTATCTCCCTCAAAAGCCCTATAACACTATTCTTGTGCTCAAAACTAGACATTTTCCCCCATACAACAAACCTATATGTTGTGACCTGGCTTCTTGGCTCTTTGCTCCTGTGACCACTATTACACCTGTTCTCCACCATCTCTCCAGTATCTCTTCCCACTTCTGCAACTAGGTTTCATGACTGCGAATCTTGGACTTAGAGCTCACTCTAAACTTAAAACCAGTTTTTAAGAGGGCATAAAATTCAGGGGCCCAAAACTGGCAAAACAATCTCTTCTATTTTAGAACATTTACAAAGATAAAAATTTGGCTACACCTAGGCAATATTTTCTCATTTCACTCAGAAGGTATCCTTTAATATGGTATATAAGTAAAAACTGACATCTATTGTTTCCATTGGATGATCTATTTCTAGGTTTTTGCCCAGACAAAATTTAATTGCATCTATTAGTGTTTGTGCCAAAACACAGTATGCATTTGTCTAAGTCTCAAAAGTTTCTGTGTATGATACTTTTGGTGGAAAAGTAGAAATACAAGAGTTAGAGGGCAAGATTAACAACAACAGCAGCAAAAAAGGAAGAAAGAAAGAAAAAGAAAGGAAGGAAGGAAGGAAAATTCTCAAAACAATTATCAGACATAATGTTAAATAAAATAGCAAAAAACAAACCTCTCTGCAAAGTATAGTCTTAATTATTTAAAAAATACATATATATGTATGTATACAGAAAAAAGACAAGAAAGAAAAATTAGGACATTAACATCTCTCCCTGGGGGGAATTATGGGTTATTATAATCTCCTTATACTTTTCCATGCTTTCCAGATTTTCTAAAAAAGCATGTATTTATTTTTAAAAGCAGGAAAAAACGTTTAAAAATGTAATAACATACCAAAAAACAAACTTTCTGGGGAATTCTTAGAACTAATTTTTCCATGCACATCATTTGGAAATGAATGTCAAATTTTTATAATAATCAAGCCAAATAAAATGTACCCCCCAAATAATTAAAGTGATATGGGATTTTCTCAGTTTACCAGAGCTCCTCTCTCTCTTCCTTTGGGCTTTGAGTCTCTACTTCCAAAATTGGTACTTTAGACACAAGATCTTTACAGATATTTTCAGTTGTAATTAAATTAGCAGCTGCAGTTTTTCTCCCTACAGTAAAATGATTTAATTGCTCAAATTCTTGTGAAAGCTTCAAGACCTGTAAAGTTAAGTGAAAAGACAAATATTCTATTTTGCATACTCTTATGCATGCCTGTGTATTGATTCCCTTAAATGCTTAAATAATTATTGGCTTAAATAATATAAATTGGCATCCAAATTGAAGTCTTATTCCAATTTAACAATTTGCAGTTGTTACATAATTTAATCCATTTTTACCATAGGCACAAGAGTGCGTAAGTCCATGGTTTTAAATAAAGGGGGTATTTTTGGTCTTTGGGATTGGCTTCCCAGAGTGCCGTTTAGGGTTTTGTTCTATCTTTTAACAAGCAAAAAGATGTAATACTCTATTAGAGCTTTTACATTATTATCACATATTTTTGTTCTCAAGTTTTGAGTGTACTTCATTGATTCATAAAAGCAATAATATACTGTTGCAAGAAAACATTAGAAAGAATACTAGTTATGCATTACAGAGAACATATTTCTTCCAGTCTGCTCCTATTTGTTTGGAAATACTTGAACATATAAGGGCTCCCAGACTGTCGTAGTGATTCTCAAACTTTAGTGAATAAGAGCATCACCTGAGGAGTTAAAAGAATGCAGTCTCACATCGCCACCCCACTCCTGAGATTCAGATCTGTGGTCTGGGCTGGGAAATGGGAATTTGTATTTCAAATAAGTCTCCCAGGTAATTCTGATGCAAGTGGATGCTTTGAGAATCACTGGTCTGCTGTGTGGTTCGGCAAAACATTTGTTCAGGTTTTTGTTTTGTTTTGTTCTTTGACAAACAGATTCCTTTCCTCAAAGACTGCTCTTTATATCTTCATATAAAATGAAAGAATGCCTCCAGAAGGCAGTAGAAAGGGTGGATGGGGGACAGTTCCAAGAGTGGAAGATGAATCCCTCTCCAAGTATTGCACGAAGATAGACAAAAACCTGCCTGACTCCCATTCTGAGCCTCTCTGAAACTGCAAAGTTTTTAATAGTTACTATGTTTGATTCTAAGAACACAATGGATTTAATTCTAAAGATCAATTTACGTTCCTTAAAGGAATCCTTTTGGTCTCCTAGGCCTTTTCAATTTTCTGAAGAAAAATTACAGTGTGTGATACGGGTTATAATCTCATAACTCCATATAATCTTATACGGACTATAACCTCTCCAGGGAGAAAGCTGGTTTTACACTGGACCTTAGGCGGTGGGAAGATACGGACAGGTGAAGAAGAGACTATAGCATATTTTAAGCATGATCAGTATGGTCAAAGGTATAGTGTGGAACTGAGTATGGAGTATTTGTGCAGAAGTGAGGAGGATGGTCTTACTGGAGTAGAGGCTACAAGATGAGGAGCCGAGGAAATAAGATTGAGGGGGAGGGATCAGATTATGAAGGGACCTGAAAGACAAGAATTTCCTTAATGAGCTTGCATTATTTTTGTAAGCAGGATAACAGATTCCAAAATGCTACTTCGTCACTGATTTTTATAGTCACTGTAAAAATTTAAACATTAAAAATAGTAAATGTTAGTTTCTTAAGAAGTAAAGAAAGCCAAACAGAATTTAGACTTGATGTTCCAGCAAACTGAGACTTGCTGAAGGTTTCCGAAGAGGAAGGTGACTTTGACACTAAGTGCTTTCTAGGTATATTGGATTTTCATAGGACAAAGTTGGTGGATATCGCAGGTGGGCAGCTTTGCTCTTTATCATGAAGAAAGGTAAATCCATAGGACCTTTCATGGCACAGATGCTGTGCAACAGGACCAACTCTGTTCCACAGGCTCCTCCCTACCAAAATTTTATCCTGGTTACATAGCTCAGTCTCATCATCAGCCATATTCAAGTACCATAAAGTATTCAGTTGACTGTTCCACTTTATGCTTGAGGCCCTAGAGTAGGCAGGACAGAGCTTAGGCTGAGAATCACCAGGCAACTTGGTAGTTGTTTAATATCCCAAGTCTGGTGTTCATATCTGTAAACTGAGGAAGCTGGCCTACATGAACACACCCCTTTCCAGCCCAAATAAAACCACAGCCTATAAAACAGGGGCTTTAGTAAATACATAAAATACAATTTTTTAAAGCCACTCTTAGCAAGACTACCTTTAAGTCTAAAGCACTCTATGTTCTAAAGAGAAACTGGAATACAACTAAAGAATCAAAGCTTCAAAATGGAAACTTTTAATGAGTAAAATTTTGATGGAAACAGAATACATATAGTCTCAAAGTACCTCCCCACAAAATATTTATTAATTGCAAAGGGAACAGGAATAACTTTACAGTGGAGAAATCTGGCAGTGAGTACCATACCCAAAGTAAACAGAACAAAAGGATATCCTTTTGTCTTCTGATACAATGCACTGAGAAGGATATAACATCACTTCTGTAGTATTCCTGCCAAAATTATGTAACCTAAATTATATTGTGAGGAAACATGAGAAAAATCCCAATTGAGGGACATTCTTCAGAACAAATGATTTGTACTCTTCAAAAATAGCAAAGTCACGAACAACAAAGAATGAGGAACTGTTGCAGATTCAAGGAGCTTTCGAGATGTGACAATGAAATGCAATGTACAGTCCTGGATTGGACCTTGGACTAGGAAAAAAAAAAAAACGTCCTTTTGCTATAGAGTGGGACAATTAGTGGAATTTGAATACAAGCTGTAGATTAGATAATAGTACTATATTAATATTAATTTCCTGATTTTGAGACTTGTACTGTGATAAAAAGATGTCACTGTTTTTAGCAAACATACATGGAAACATTTGGGGGTAAAGGAATATTATGTCTCTAATCTCTGAGGGTAGGAAAAGTGTGTGTGTGTGTGATGCAAGAGAGAGAGGCTGATAAAGCAAATGTGGTACGGTGTTAACATTGGGAGGGGTAAAAGTACATGGAAAGTCTTTATACTATTTTGCAACTTTTCTGTAAGTCTGAAATTATTTCAAAATAAAAAGTCTTTTAAAAGAGAGGGAGAGAAAACCAGATTACCAGGACAGTGATCTGGATCTCTGGTTTTATACTGTATTCTTCTCACTTCATTTCATTCTCTATGTTAAGTTTTCTGATGATATTTTGGAAGACAAGATCCTTCAGTTGTACATTGTGATGAAAACTCATCTTGCTGACAAGGTCCCCAAAACAAAGCTTAGATGTAGGATGTGCCCTACATATCTATCCTCCCAGGCAGCGAACCCTATTTGCTGGACCTTTCCCTCCTTAGGTCACATACTATTTGATCTATGTCCCAATCCCTCAGCAACTTACTCCCTGACTTCAGGGTAACAACTTCATATAGGATAAATTTGGCCTTGATTTAGTCCTCCACTTCACATGTGGTATTAAAATATAACTCAATATATTTTAACTGTTGTGTTCAAGCCTTTAGTCCTTCCTACCATTTTAATCAACATCAAGAGAGTGACTGAGGAAGGGACTTTTTCAACCAGGAGTTGATGATAACCTAATAGGTAGAACTCTAGAAGTTACACTACTGGCAGTCTCTCCATTTAGTGTTGGACTAACCCTCATCTGGTAGTGCCATTTTATACTTGGGGAATGAATTGAGGTTGGGACGTTTAAACATTTTCTGGATTCTAAGTATAAGCCTAGTTTTCAGTATAATTGGGAAAGATGCTTTGATTCTAAGTCTTTAAAGTTGAAGACATTTTAGTAAACCTCTGTTTTTGCATTTTTTATAGTGGTAAAATATAAAAAACATAACATCTACCATCTTAACCATTTTTAAGTGTGCAGTTCAGTGGTATTAAATACATCCACATTGTTGTGCATCCATCACCACCATCCACTCCCATAACTTTTTTCATTTTGTAAAACAAACTCTATACCTATTAAATAACTCCCCAATTTTCCCCTCCACATAGCTCCTGGCAACCAGCATTCTACTTTCTGTCTCTATGATTTTGACTACTCTAAGTACCTCATATAAGTGGAATCAAATAGTATTTGTCTTTTTGTGACTGGCTTATTTCACTTAGCATAATGTACTCAAGGTTCATCCATGCTGTAGCATACTGCAGAAATACCTTTTTTTTTAAGGCTGAATAATATTCCATTGTATGTATATACCACATTTTGCTTCATCATTCATTCATTGATGGACACTCGGGTTGCTTCCACATTTTAGCTATTGTGAATAATGCTGCTATGAATATGTGTGTACAAATATCTGTTCAAGTCTCTGCTTTCAATTCTTTTGCATATATACCCAGAAGTAGAATTGCTGGATTATATGATAGTTCTATTTTTGAGTTCACCTTTTACATTATAATATGTGCTTTAAAAACTGAGCCATTGGGAAGCTTATTTAAAGTAAAAAATTTATAGATTAATCCTAAGAGTGAAGTACTGGCTGAAGTCTGAATATTTATTCTGAAATACAGCTTGATTTATAATCCACACTTTAAGGCAATTTATTCTATAATAATAAAAGAAACTCCAATTTCCAAGTTGTCTTTTACTGAAATTAGTTTCTTTTTATCTTATCCTCATAAAAGATATGTCATACATCAAACATTTAAATACATAATAATTTAGTCTCACCTTTGTTTCTAATTCAGAATTCTCTCTTTGTAGCAGGTCATACACTATTAAAAAATCGTCTCTGTCTTCTGCTGCCCCTGGAAGACTTTGAATTTCATTATAAAGGCATATAAGTTCTGACTTTGATTTTTGCAATTCCTGATTAAGAAATGACAATATTTAGTAGAATAAAATAAGACTTTCCATAGAAAAGGTATACTATTGCTAAAAAGGAATCTTTGAAATGATTCTGACAAATTTTTTGCTTTAAATATTTCAACCTGTCCTCTGGCAGACAGACTCCTTTCTTTAGTAAAGCAAAGATTCCTTAAATCAATTAATTAAGCTAAGCATTCTTTTTCTAAATTTGCCTTTCTCTTTTAATGCCCTCCCTGCTCCAATTCTGAAAAAAAGTACCCAGAAATTAAACACAAGGAAGCTCAAAGAGCCAAGGCAAGCCAGCCCAAGAGTAGCAGGCTCCCTCCTGCAGTGGCCAAAGTCTGGGCACTGGGGTCTCCACTCAGAGCCTGATAGTAAAAGCTGGTGCAGCATAAGATAGTTCTAGAAGCTAGCAGCAACCGGCCCAGAGGGGCTTTCTGCACAGGGGCAACCCTAACAGGGTCAGGCTGGGTAAGAAGTGTTGTTTGTTGGTCTTGTCAAAGAGATCCTTCCCATAGAAAACCAGGAACTGGGCTCCGTGCCCTGTAGGAGGCCAAGCCTAAGGCCCTGGCTCTGGACAAGGCACCCAGGCAGCGGAAAGCAGCCCCTGGACCGGCCAATGGTTATGGATGGTGACATGCCATAAGCATTCTTAATTTCTATCATTTATAGGTTCAAAGACTGGGTTTCTAGTTAACCCTACTTTATGCAAGGCTTGTATAGAGGTAAATCTTCAGCAACTCCTGCATTAGTTATATTACCTGTTTTAAAATGTATCTTTTTAAAGTTACTTTTTATAGGACAGGTCCTATGTGGTTTACCTTTAATCTTGTGACAACCCCATAAGGTAGGGTTATTGAAACTGAGGCTCAGAGAACTAAAGTGATCTGCCTAAATTCATATAGCCAGGAAGTGGAAAAGTTGAGATCCAAACTGTCTGACTGACTTCAAACACTGTGTTCTTCACTACAAATTACGCTCTTACTTAATAATGCATATTCAGTGACTTAATCAACTAATGTTTCCTTTAATCCTCTGATTTTTTTTCCATATTCATGAGAGAAAACATTTTAGTTAGATGTAGATTTTAATCAAATTTCTGCATTGATGACATGGAATATGCAGTGTTTGATTGGTGGATGACGGGGCCTGAGAGTCAGGCCATGGTGCCCTATGAAGGAACAGGTGACATAAAATTTATTTAGGAGAGGAGTTACTTGGTATATTCCTAAAAGCTTGAGATCAGAGAGGGAGGAAAGTGTTGATGAGGAAGGCACTGGGCAAAAAGGAAAGAAGGTAGGGAGTGGCCACCCAAAACCATAGCAAGAGGGCAAGTAGTATCAATGTCCTACCTCATTTCATGGAAAATTCCTATAAGTCATCAGCATGGGATATAGAGTATTGTGCTAGCTCTCACCCACTCTGCAAACTGATTGTCACCATCCTCTAAATTAGTGATCTAGACTTCCATGAACTCACTTCCAGGTCTCTCTTCCAAATATAGGCTGGTATGTCTCCTGATAAACTTTTCCAAGATGGTAGGACCAGCAGTTAAAAGGAGAGACAAGTCCGGGCCACTATGACCACCATAATAATCAAATCCCTTCTACTTAAAGGACTCTTTCTGGGTAGTGTTGGAACTCAGCCTGGAGAAACAACAGTCACCCCATTGTTACTGATATAAGTAATATTCTATAGCTGCAATTTATTTTAAAATAAAAATGAATAATAACATGAAATCCCTAAATTACAAATGCAAAAAGAGGAAAATAACATCCTGAATGGCAAAATACCTCACTTTCAACTTTCAAAGCCTTCTGCACAGTATTAAGATCAGATGTCAATTGCTTTTTCCTTTCTCTCCCTTCTGACAACTCACTTTCAAATATTTCAATTTTTTCTTGGCTCATTTTCAATATCTGCAAAAAGTATTTTACATAATTAATTCTATATACAATAATCATGTATACTATAAGTTCTGATAATACTTTTCTGCCTAAACAATTATAAAGTCATCTAGGGAAGAGACAAACCTGGGAAAAAATAGTTCATGGTACCATAGCTCATAAGATAGGTTTTCCTCTCTAAGCCTGTTTTCTCAACTGTAAAATGGAACTAATACTTGTCCTATGTACATTATAGCCATCAGAGTAGGAGTCAAATGTGATTTTGAAAGTAGTTTGTAAGTTTTAAGCACCTACCAAATACAAGGAATTTTTGTTATCTTACCAAATTGATGATAATAATAATAGTAATTTCAAAAATAATGAGAGCAACTACTATTCTATTTATTTAGTGCTTACCATATGTCAGACATTATAGTAAATGCTTTACATGTATTATCTAATTTTGTTTCCCAGTACCCTTATGACATTAGAACTATTATTATATTCTTTTTACAGAGAACATAGGTGAGGCTCAGATAGATTAGGTAATTTGTGCAAGGTCACACGGTCAGGACTGGGATTCAAACCAAGGCTAATTTATAAGCCCTTGCTCTTATTTTCATTTTATTTTAAAAAAACTGAGGTATAATTGACATAGCACATTTTATTAGTCTCAGGTGTACTACATAATGATTCAATATTTGTATATTTTGCAAAATGATCACCACAATAGTTCAGTTAACATCCATCATCACACAGTTGTGATTTTTCCTCTACTTTCAAATATGTAATACAATCTTATTAATTATAGTCACCATGCTGTACATCATATCCCCATGACATTCATTTTATAACTGGAAATTTGTACTTTTCGATTTCCTTCATCCATTTCACCCACTCCCAACCCCCTGCTTCAGGCAACAACCAATCTGTTCTCTACATCCATGATTTTTTGTAATTTTTTTTTTTTAAGATTCCACATGTGAGATCATATGGTATTTATCTCTTTCTGTCTGACTTATTTCACTTAGCATAATTGCCTCAAAGTCCATCCATGTTGTTGCAAATGGCAAGGTTTCAGTATTTTTTAATGGTTGAATAATATTTCATTGTGTATATATACCACATTTTCTTTTTCCATTCATCCCTTGATGGACACTTGGGGTGTTTCCATGTATTCATTATTGTAAATAACGCTGGAATGAACATGGGGGTGCATATATCTTTTCAAATTAGTGATTTTGTTTTCTTTGGATAAATACTCAGAAGTGGAATTGCTGGATCATATGGTAGTTCTATTTTTAATTTTTTGAGAAATCTCCATAATGTGCTGCACCAATCTCCATAGTGGCTGCACCAATTTACATCTCCACCAATAGTGCACAAGGGTTTCCTTTTCTCTACATCTTCACCAACACTTGTTATTTCATGTCTTTTTGATAACAGCCATTCTAACAGGTGTGAGGTGATATCTCATTGTGGTTTTGATTTGCATTTCCCCGATGACTGGTGATGTTGAGCATCTTTTCATGTGCCTGTTGGCCATCTGTATGTCTTCTTTGGGAAAATGTCTATTCAGACTCTTGGCCCATTTTTTAATCAATTTTTTTTTCTATTGAGTTGTATGAGTTCTTCATATATTTTGGATATTAACCCCTTGTCAGATATATGATTTGCAAAGATTTTCTCCCATTTGGTAGATTGTCTTTTCATTTTATTGATAGTTTCCTTTGCTGTACAGAAGCTTCTTAGTTTGACATAGTCCCACTTGTTTATTTTTGGTGTCAGATCCAAAAAATCATCACCAAGACTGATGTCAAGGAGCCTACCACCTGTTTTCTTCTAGGAGTTTTATGGCTTTAGGACCTACATTCAAGTCTTTAATCCATCTTGAGTTAATTTTTGTGGATGATGTAAGAGAGTGTTCCAGTTTCATTCTCTTGCATATAGCTGTCCAGTTTTTCCAGCACCATTTATTGACGAGACTGTCCTCTCCCCATTGTATACTCTTGGCTCCTTTGTCATAAATTAATTGACCATATATGTGTGGATTTACTTCTGGGCTCTCTATTCTGTTCCACTGATCTATGTGTCTGTTTTTATGCCAATACAATAGTGTTTGGATTATTACAGCTTTTAAGATAGTTTGAAATCAAGGAGCATAATGCCTCCAGCTTTGTTGTTCTTTCTCAAGATTGCTTTGGCTATTCAGGGTCTTTTGTGGTTCCAGACAAATTTGAGGACTATTTGTTCTATTTCTGTGAAAAATGCCATTGGGAATTGTGATAGGGATTGTACTGAATCCGCACATTGCTTTGGATAGTATGGACATTTTCACAATATTAATTCTTCCAATCCATGAGCATGGAATATCTTACCATTTATTTGTGTCTTCTTTATTTCTTTCATCAATGTCTTATAGTTTTCAGTGTATAGGTCTTACATCTCTTTGGTTAAATTTATTCCTAGGTATTTTATTCTTTTTGATGCAATTGTAAATGTGATTGTTTTCTTAATTTCTCTTTCTGATATTTGTTATTTGTTTGTTATTATGCAATAGATTTTTGTATATTGATTTTGTATGCAATTTTATTGGATTTATTTACTAGTTCTAACAGTTTTTTGTCGTAGTCTTTAGGGTCTTCTATGTATAATATCATGCCATCTGCAAATAGTGACAGTTTTACTTCTTCCTTTCCAATTTGGATGCCTTTTATTTCTTTTTCTTCTCTGATTGCTCTGGCTAGGACTTCCAATACTACATTGAATAAAAGTGGCAAGACTGGGCATCCTTGCCTTATTCCTGATCTTAGAGAAGAAGCTTTCAGCTTTTCACTGTTGAGTATGATGTAAGCTGTGGTCTTGTCATATATGGCATTTATTATGTTGAGGTACATTCCCTCTATACCCACTTTGTTGAGAGTTTTTATCATAAGTGGATGTTGAATATTTTCAAAAGCTTTTTCTGCATCTATTGATGCATCATATAATTTTTATCCCTCATTTTGTTAATGTGTTGTATCACACTGATTGATTTACAGCTGTTGAACCATCCTTGCAGCCTTGGAATGAATCCTACTTGGTCATGGTGTATGATCCTTTTAATGTATTGTTGAATTCGGTTTGCTAATATTTTGTTGAGGATTTTTGCATCTATGTTCATCAGGGAAATTGGTCTGCAATTTTCTTTTCTTGTGGTGCCTTGTTTGGTTTTGGTAACAGGGTAATGCTGGCTTCATAAAATGAATTTGAAGGTGTTCCCTCCTCTTCTATTTTTTGGAAGAGTTTGAGAAAGATTGATATTAATTCTTCTTTGAATGTTTGGTAGAATTCACCAATGAAACTGTCTAGCCCTTACTTTTATTTATTTTTTATTTATTTTTATTTTTATATATTTATTTATTTATTTATTTATATTTACTTATTTTGGCTGTGCCAGGTCTTAGTTGCGGCACACAGGATCCTTAGTTGCAGCATGCAGACTCTTAGTTATGACATGCAGACTTCTTAGTTGCAGCATGCAGACTCTTAGTTACAGCATACATGTGGGATCTAGTTCCCTGACCAGGGATTGAACCCAGGTCTCCTGCACTGGGAGCATGGAGTCTTACCCACTGGACCACCAGGGAAGTCCCTAGCCGTTACTTTTAATATCTACTTTATTCAGACTTGCCAAAGTGTATTTCCTTTTGTGTACAAAAACCTATTAGGAACTTAATTTGAGGTCAAAATGCAGCCTAGTGAATACAGAGTGAGAATCGAGAGAATCTCCTTAATATTGCCATGAAGCTGCAGAATCTTCTCCACTGGCAGAGCAAACCTGTCAAGTGAACTAACTGCATATTTGGATTGGCCAGTCAGGGAGCAGTATGAACTTGACAAATCTATACTCTCTAACTTGGGAATTGTGTAATGATATGTCGGAAAAGAGTCCTACCAGATCTGTCCTACTATTTACCAACAGTGGGACCCTGAGCCAGTTACCTAACTTTTCTTAGTCTCAGTTTCCTCCTCTGAAAAATAGGGATAATGATGGGCACCTCGACTGTACAAAGTATATGTAAATGGCAGTTTATATTATTATTGGATTGTTCTGAATTTTCATATTTACTCTTTAGTTGGACAACACCTTTAAATCATCCTTACAATTTCAACATACTAGTTTATCCTAAATACATTTTTAATGGGTTCCTTCCTGAATGACTAATCCTGGAAGGTTTTCTGTAACCACTGATCACAATCATAGGATGTAGATTTACCATACCTTTTGTCTATTTTCAGTAATTCTTAAGCAACCTTATGGAGTCTGCCTCATCTGTATTAGAAAATGTAACTGAAAATGATCTTTTTATTTCTTACCTCATTCAAATATTGTACTTTCACTGTCTCTTGACCTTTCATACTGGTTTCTCGTCTGTCTTCCTATATTACTGATAATTCAGGCTCTAAGAGGGAAACCTTAATCCAAATAAACCATCAGTTAAAATACATACGTATATGTGTTGTTTTAAAAAAATACTGAAAAGATAAGCTACATTTCTTAAGTGTCTTTTCCAGAGGCTACACCCCTGAAATCTCCCTTACCAACAAGTTTTACCTTTTTTCTGATCTTGGATCCTTTGAAGAGTTGCTTTATTATATATTTGAGCCCTTGCTCTGTTTGCAACTTAACGAAAGGGAACAAGTACTATTAGAGAAACATACTAGAGAATCCTGATGATTCTGAATTAATCAAGCTGATAATTTACCTTATTTTTTTTAACTTTACGAAAGTAATTTGTTATTGTTGATTGGCCCAGTAACAAATGCAAAGGAGGTTTATGAGTATTTAGATGTAATTCAGAAACAGAAGACACCAACATTGATATTACTTATTACTTTTATTCAGAATTAGGTTTCAAAAGAAACTTCAATTTGAAGTTTTTAATTTAATTCAGAGATAAAAATATTCCTTTACTTAGGCTGAAGAAAGGAAAGAGTTGATTCACCAAAGCTTTTTATCTAACTAATTTGGGGGAAAGTATTCTGGAGTTTGCTTATATTTCTAGGTTCATAACTTACTGCTAGATGTGTATTTAACCTACAGATTAAAAAAATAAATTCATTAGTTTAGTAAAGCTGGTTATCAATAATTTACCTTTCTCATGTTTAATATCAGTAAAACAGAAATAGCAATCCCAAATTGATGAGTTGGAAGAAATGGGGAATGCTACTGGAAAAACGGATGCTAAAACCCAAGTGTAACTTTTATACATCCTCCTGTCCAGTGGTATGGACAAAAGACCTACTTAAAAATCATGTTGACTTAGCAGCAGTGCACAAGGATATAGGGAAGGATATATCTTTTCCCCAGCTCAGCTTCTCCCTCTGCATTAGCTGCCATCTGCACTGGCGAACGTTTCTGCACATCCACACATGACATGCTACTTAGTCCCACCCTTACCACCTGTGATTCCCCAGTGCCAAGTGCAGGAAATGTTTCAACTCTTAAAAATGAAAACTCCCCCCATTTCTTTTGTGTTTTCTCAGGACAAGAATGTCATGTATTTTAATGCTATAACTTTTAAGAGATAGATTTTCAAAAGAAAATATATTTGAAATTTACCATAATTTGTGGCACACTAAATACAGTCATGCATTTAGGCAATTTATGTACTTCATGAGACCGACGATCAAAGTTTAAAGCAGAAAAACACAGGGAAGGGGCCGCAATAATGTGAGAAATGAGCAATGGGATATAGAGACCTCTAGGCAGCTGAAGGGAGTCTCCTACCTCACCTGTCAGCCAGCAGTAAGCAAAGAGGAGAACTAACGGACTTCTAGGGAATCCCCTCATTGGCACAGGGTAGCCGCCAACAACTGTGGAGAACGGTGTAACAGTTCAGAATTTTCCACTCTCAATGTTCTACTGTCTGAAAGGTGGGGGCCATCTAATACTCTGAACCAAATTGTGCCTCCCAGGCACTGTGTGACTAGAGTTACTGCCATCCCCCCATGTGCTTGTGTTGTGCTGTCCTCTCTCACAGGCACAGTCAGATGAGATGGCAGCTGCAGCCCCTGTAGAGAATAAAACACTGCCCAGTCATCACCTCCTGGTAGAGATGATTTATGTGCTCAGTGCTGGGCATGTTGTAACCCCCGTGAGTTATAATATGCTCCCCCTATGAATCCTCACGAGACTTGGTATGATGTAGAAAATGAGCTCTAGGGCCAGACAAACCTGGATCAATTCCTGGCTCTGCCTCTTACTTTGGTCAAGTTCTTCTATGTTCTCTCAAATATGAAATGGAACATACCCACTTACTTTGGGGAGGGCTGTTATAGGGATTATATAAGATTATGTTTGTAAAACAAGATCATGGCATACGACCAATGTTCAACATATCATGACTACTGTTATTCCTGCCAGATACCTAGCATTTCTTCCATTTTAAGCATTTTCTCTGAGAACATGCATACTAGCAGCACTAAGATGGCGTATTTAATGGTAAATCTGTCTGCATATAAAAACAGGTAAAGAACACAGTCATATGTTGAGGAGTCTGCTTGATTTAAGGGAATATTTTCTAAATTATTTGTTCTTTTGAAGTCACAGGACTCCCCCCTTCCTTTTATATTCAAAAGAATTTTTTCTTTTTTAGAACATTGTTTATATGTATGTATGTATGTATGTATTTTTGGCTGCGTTGGGGCTTCGTTGCTGCGTGTGGGCTTTCTCTAGTTATGGCGAGCAGGGGCTACTTTTTGTTGCAGTGTGTGGGCTTCTCATTGGATGGCTTCTCTTGTTGCAGAGCATGGGCTCTAGGTGCGCGGGCTTTAGTAGTTGTGGTGCATGGGCTCGGCAGTTGTGGCTTGCAGACTCTAGGGCACAGGATCAGTAGTTGTGGCGCACGGGCTTAGTTGCTCCATGGCATGTGGGATCTTCCCGGACCAGGGCTGGAACCTGTGTCCCCTGCATTGGCAGGCAGATTCTTAACCACTGTGCCACCAGGGAAGTCCTCGAAAGAATTCTTATGGGGAAACTGTCTACAGAGTGTCCTCAAGTGGAGGCCTCTCTGGTTGATGTGGAGGCAGAAGACCTAGAGACTTGCATCTGTGGAACATCAAGAACCCCTGAAACACAGTTTGGAAACTGCAGTGGCAAAAATATGGGTTTTGTAGTTAGTTGAAATCTGAAATCTTGACTTCCACATTTGTGCATTTGTGATCTTGGTTTCCTCATCTGTAAAGCAAGGTGAACGATACCTACCTCCCCAAATTTCTGTTAACATTAAATGAGTTATGCCAACACCCCGCCCAGCAGAGTCATTGCAACATTATAGGTACTCAGATCTTAGTTTCTATCCTTTCACTTACTTTTTTTGTAGTATACAGAAAATAAAGTAGCTAGAGGTCAGGAATAATTGCATGAGACACCCAAGTACCTGTCTAAAAGCTGAAGATCCATGAAAAGGAAAGCATGGCACTAGGTCAAGATCTGGAAATGAGCTCATGGGAAAGGGCTGTTACTCTTTACCTAATGGTTACAGCACTCAGTTCACTTAATTCCTCTGCTGAGAATGACCCTTTACTTAATACTTATTGTTGTCACCATCACCCAGCTGCTAAACACAATCAAGGAAGCTTGAGGTTTTTTCTTCATGAAAGATTAAGAGAGAACTGTGAAAGCAAAAATCTATTTATAGTTACATCCTCTTTCCTCAGGAAATGACTTTAAAAAATCATTTAAGTATAACTACTTATTCATCAAGTACCTTTTCTAGTTTTAAAGACTTCTACTTTAAAGAGAAGAAACATTTACTTACAATGATCCTCATTACCTCATTCCAGCTGGCTCTACATGGGATGAAGTAAGTGAAAGGATCAGTGAGAGTCAATAAAAGCCTTATTATTTTAGAAATCCACACATATTTCAAGTCTTAATGACAAGGAAAAGAAAACTGGTTTCTATCACAGCCTACAAGATTGAGATTAGACACAGAAAAAAATTTCTGATACTTAATATTAAACATTAGGGAGAAAAACTGTATGATCTTCTTTTCTGAACATCTTTTAAAATAAGATAGATGCTCATTTATTCAGAATGTCATAGACAACATCTATCATAGAGGGAGGTAGATTAACCAGTTATTCTACAAGGATCTTCTCTGTTGTCAAGAATGCTATGATACAAAGGGCCACAAGGTGTCATATCTCCCTTCAAGAAAGAACTTGCCACATTCTTCTCAGGCAGCCTCCAGTGAATGACTGAGCATGGTGAGGATATTAAAGCCTGGTCATTTCTGGTCAGTGTGGATCCTCTACAGGTTATCATTGTGCCAAAGCCCTTGCTGGCCTGGCTGAGACTTCTCAGAGCTGCAATATAGTCTGATGCTCTTCTTATCCAATCTTCCTTCCTTCTCTCTCTTCTTTAAGAGATGCCAGGACTGCATCATGACCTGAAGGTTTTGCCCATGTCTAATCCTTCTTTTTATCCTTCACAGGTACCACCCCAAACAACTGTTTTGCAATTCTAAGTTCATCTTGGTGCCTGATTCCCAGAGTGGCCTCCTTCAGGTGAATTTATGGATGACAGAACAAGGAATGGGCCACTATCATGGTCACCATCAAAAACAAAAGAAAATGATGATTTGATTAAAGACATAAATATAAATACCCAAGAAGCTCAGTGAACTGCAAGAAGGATGAACTCAAAGAGACCCACACTGAGGCACAGTATAATCAAACTATTTGAAAGACAAAGAAAGAAATAATCTTGAAAGCAGCAAGAGAGAAGTGACGTCACATACAGGGGATCTTCAATAAGATTACCAGCAGATTTCTCATCAGAAACTTTGGAGGCCAGAAGGCAGTGGGCAGATATATTCAAAATGCTAAAAGAAAAAAAAACTGTCAACCAAGAATCCTATATCCAGCAAAACTGTCCTTTCAAGAGTGAGGAAGAAATTAAGACATTCAAGATCAACAAAAGCTGAGGGGGTTTGTTACCACTAGACTTGCCCTATGGGAAATCCTAAAGGGACTCCTGCATGGTGAAATCAAAGGATACTAAACAGTAACTCAAAGCCATATGAAAAGATAAAGATCTCAGTAAAGGTACATACATGAGCAATTATAAACGCTAGTATTATTGTAACTTTGGTTTGAAACTCCATTTTTTGTTTTCTACATGATTTAAGAAACTAATACATTGTTTTAAAACTATTATTATCTAAAAGCTAGTACCACTGTAACTTTGGTTTCTAATTCCACATTTTGGTTTCTGCATAGTTTAAGAAACTAATGCATTTTAAAAAGCAATCATTAGTTCATGTTTTTGGACACACAAGATACAGAGATGTAATTTTGTGACATCAATAACTGAAAAGGATGGGGGCAGAGCTGTAAATAAGCAGTTTTTGCATATTATTGAAGCTAAACTGGCATAAATTCAAATTAGGGTGTTATAACTTTAGCATGTTAAATGTAATCCCTATGGTAACCACAAAGAAACCAGTTATAGAATATACTCAAAATGAAATGAAAAGGGACTTAAAGTGTTTCATTACAAAAAAATCAACTACATACAAGAGAGACAGTAATGCAGGAAATGGAGGACAAAAAGCTATAAGGCACGTAGAAACAAATGGCAAAAAGACAGAAGTAAGTCTTAGTTTAATAAGTACTTTAAATATAAAGGGAGTAGTTTCTCCAATCAAAAGACAGAGATTGGCAGAATGGATAAAAACAAAATATGATTCAACTACATATTGTCTATAAGAGATTCACTTTAGATCCAAAGACACAAAGAGGTTAAAAGTGAAAGGATGAAAAAAATTTTCCATGCTAATAGTAACCAAAAGAGATCAGGGTTGGCGAAACTAAAATTTGATGAAATAGACTCTATTTTTTAAAACTCTTTTTGGCCATACCCCATGGCATGTGGGATCTTAGTGCCCAGACCAGGGATCAAACCTGTGCCACCTGGATTGGAAGTGCAGAGTCTTAACCACTGGACCACCATGGAAGTCCCAGACTTTAAATCAAAAAGGTTACAAGTGACAAAGAAGTACATTATATTTTAATAAATAGTTCAATACAGCAACAAGATATAAAAATTATAAATATTTGTGTACCTAATAACCAACCAAAATGTAAAAATTGGGAGATAAAAAGAAGAAATAAACATTCCTACAATAAGAGTTGGAGACTTCAATACCTTGCTCTCAATAAGGGATAAAACAACCAGATGTAAGATAAGTAAGGAAGCAGAGGACTTGAGCAACACAATAATTCAATGAGATCTAACAGACAGGGGACTTCCCTGGTGGTCCAGTGGGTAAGACTCCATGCTCCCAATGCACGGGGCCCGGGTTTGATCCCTGGTCAGGGAACTAGATCCCACATGCATGCCGCAAGTAAGAAGCTCACATGCTGCAACTAAAAGATCCCACATGCCACAGTGAAAGATCCTGCATGCCCCAACAAAGATCCCGTGTGCCACAACAAAGACCTGGTGAAGCCAAAATAAATAAATAAATAATTTTTAAAAAGATCTAACAGACATATATAGGTCTACTCAACAACAATATAATACTCAATCTTCTGAAGTGCACACAAGACATTCTCCAGGATAGACCATATCTTAGGCCACAAATTAAGTTTTAATGTATTTAAAAAATAGGTATCATAAAAGTGTCTTTTCCAACTACAGTAAGGTGGAGTTAGAAATTAATAACAGAAGGAAAACTGGAAAATTCACATATTTGTGGAGATTTAAATGACATGCTCTTAATCAACCAATGGATCACAGAAGAAATCATAAGAGAAATAAGGAAATACTTAGAGATGAATGAAAATGAAAGCACACATACTAAAACATATGGGATGCAATGAAAGCAGTACTAAGGGGGAATTTTATAGCTACAGACACTTATATTAAAGAACAAGAGCGACTTCAAATCAACAACCTAACTTTACAATTTAAGAAACTAGAAAAAGGACAACAAACTACATGCAAAGGTAGCAAATAGAAACAATAAAGGTTAGAGCAGAGATAAACAAAACACAGAATAGAAAACCCTAGAAGATCAGTGAAACCAAAAGTTTGTTCTTTGAAAATATCAACAAAATCGACAAACCTTTAACTGGAATAACTAAGGAAAAAAGAGAGAAGATTCAAATTACTAAAATAAGAATTGAAAGTGGGGACATTACTACTGATTCTACAGAAATAAAAAGGATTATAAGAGAGTACTCTGAACAACTGTACATCAACAAACTGTATAACCTACATGCAATGGACAAATTCCTAGCAATACAAAACCAAAAATGACTGAATCGTGAAGAAATAGAAAATTTGAATAGACCTATAACTAGCAAGGACATTGAATTAGTAATCAAAAATCTCCTATACAAAGAAAAGCCCTGGATCTGATGGCTCTACTGGTGAATTCTACAAATATTTGAAGAAGAACTAATACCAATCCTTCTCAAACTTTCCCCAAAACTTGAAAGGGAAGAAGCACTTCCTAAGTTGTCCTATGAGGGCAGCATTAACCTTATCCAAAGGCAGGCAAAGACACTACAAGAAAAGAAAACGACAGACTACTATCCCTTATGAGCATTGATGCAAAAATCCTCAACAAAATACTAGCAAAACAAATTTAACACCATATTAGAAAGATTATACACCATGACCACATCAGATTTGCTCCTAAAATGCAAAGATGGTTCAACATAGGAATACTGATCAATGTAATACAACACATTAACAGAATAAAGGGGAAAAAAAATGATCAGTTCAACTGATGCTGCAAAAGCATTTGACAAAATTCAGTACCCTTTCATGATTAAAAAGCACTCCACAAACTAGGAATAGAAGGAAACTACCTCAACATAATAAAATATATATGAAAAACCCACAGTGAACATGATACTCAATGGTGAAAAGACTGAAGGCTTTTCCTCTAAGATCAGGAACAAGGCAAGGATGTCTGCTTTCACCACTTCTATTCAACACAGTACTGGAATCAGCCAGGGCAATTTAGCAAGAAAAAAATAAATAAAAGGCATCCAAATTGGAAAGGAAAGAGTAAAATTATCTCTGTTTGCAGATGATCTTATGTGTAGAAAACCTTAAAGATTCCACAAACTGTTAGAAATAATAAATGAATTCAGCCAAGTAGCAGGATACAACTGCAACACACAAAAATAAGTTGCACTTCTATACACTAACAGTGAACAATCTGAAAAGGAAATTACAGAAACAGTTCCATTTATAGTAGCATAAAAAAACATAAAATACTTAGGAATTAACTTAACCAAAGAGGCGAAAGACTTACACAATGAAAACTACAAAACACTGCTGAAAGAAATTGTAGAAGACATAAATAAAAACACATTCAATGTTCATGGATTGAAAGACTTAACAATTTATTGACTGGAGCCATATTAATACGCCAAATGTTATTGACCAGAGACGTATCAATACGTTTTTAGAGAATGATACAATTAACATCACCATGGAAGTTGTTAGAGCTTAAAATTGATCAAGCATTCATTATACAACTTATGATTGTCATTATCATTCACATTTTGCTCCATTAGGTTTTTGTTCCAACCTTGTGTATATTATAAACGCAAGTTTATTACTGTAAAATTTTTGAAAATGACACATCATGAAATTTTGAGTGAAGAATTTTTTGGTGAATTTTATGCAGATACTTTCTCTGATTGTCCGAGTGACATATATACTAGTGTCTCAGAAGATGATAGTTCTTCAGAATACAGTTTTGATTCAGACGATGTGAATATTACATCAACAAAAAGACAAAAAACCTTAGTGATTGACTCTGATACGGAAAGTGAAAATGAAACTCATGGTACTGGAGAATGCTCCTTTGATTCTACAGAAGAGTGGATTGAAGACAATATTTCACGAAAATTAGAAGATTTTACAGGTGTGTCAGATGTAACTATTAAATGTAATAACCTGCAAAGTGTTAGTGAAATAAGAGAATTAATTTTTGGTAACAATTTTTTTGAGTTGGTCACTTCTCAAACAAAATTGAATCACCAACAGAATAAAAAATCATATAAAAAGTATAAAACTTTAAAATAGACTGATGTAACCAATGACGTGAAGAAGTTTCTTGGATTAATAATTTTGATGGGACAAAAAAGAAAGTCACACTGGAAAAAATATTGGTCGACTGATCCCTTACTTGAAATACCAAAGATTATGATGAGAAGAAGGTTTGAACAAAGATTATGACAAGAAGAAGGTTTGAACAAATAATGACATTTTTTCACTTTAAAGATAACTTGGAAACTCCACTTCCTGTAGACAGAATTTCAAAAGCTAAACCTCTTTTGGATTATTTTCTACCAAAATTTCAATCAATCTACATACCCAAACAAGAGCTATCACTTGAGGAGGCAATGATAAAGTGGAGAGGACGACTCAGATTCAAAACCTATAATCCCGGAAAACTTACAAAATATGGAATTTTGGTCAGGATGGTTAGAGAAAGTGAAACTGGATACATATGCAACCTTGAGATTTACATGGTTGAAGGAAAGAAACTGCAAGAAACAATATTATTGGTCCTACAACCTTATCTTGGTTCATGGCACCATATTTACCGAGACAATTATTACAACTGTGTGTCCACATCTGAAATATTGCTGAAAAATAAAACCAGAGTTTGTGGGACTATAAGAGAGAATCATGGTCTACCAAACCAATTAAAGTTGAAATCTAAAAATCTACAGAGGGGAGAAATGACATTCTTACAGAAGGGAGAAGTGATTCTTCTTATATGGAAAGACAAGAGGCTAGTCTGCATGGTGGCAACTATTCATGACGCATCCATAGCACCTACAGGAAAGGAAGGCAGGAGGACTGGCCATCAGAAAACTAAGCCCACTTGTATACTGGAGTATAATGAATATGTGAAAGGAGTTAATCGATCCGATCAATATCTGGCAAACCTCAAAATCCTCTGGAAAACTCGAAAATGGTATAAGAAAGTGGGTTTCTATTTGAGTAATTGCAGTTTATTCAATGTATTTAAAATTTATTGTAGCCTTAAGGCACAGAATAAAATGACTTACAAGCAATTTTTGTTAGCCGTAGCTAGAGAATGGTCAGTAGGGTAACTGACCATTCTGGTGAATGTAGTGGTAGTCCCACCCTGGTCCTTCTTGTGGCATTTCTAAAAGCTCCCTCTGCAAAGATCCACCTTGTCAACTGTCAGATAAATAAAAGAACATATTCTAGAGGAAATGTCCCACAGGACTAAAAAAAAAAAAATGCTGGCGGAAAGTGTAGAGTCTGCTTTTCCAGGGGAAAGCGCAGTGAAACACAGTGTATTTGTAACAGGTCTTCTGTTCCCCTGCACAGAGGTGCCTACTATACCACCTATCACACTCTAACAAAATATTAGAATCCTTTAGTAAGACATGTACAAAGTTTCAAATAAATACATTAAGTGCAAAAAAAGTTGTTGATATTTACTCAAATGTGGGTGTTTCAATATTCACTTACATAACAAATCACCGGCCACAAGCATCAGTATCTGAAAAATCCCCCAGTCAATAATGTGTTAATATTGTTAAGATGTTATTACTACCCAAAGCGATCTATAGATTCAGTGCAATCTTTGCAGAAATTAAAAAAAAAAAAAAAAAACCCATCCTAAAATTCATATGGAATCTCAAGGGATGACAAATAGCCAAAACTACCTTGAAAAAGAACAAAGCTGATGGATTCCCACTTCCTGATTTTAAAACTTACCACAAAGCTACAGCAGTCAAAACTGTGTTACTGGCATAAAGACAGACATATAGACAAAAGGAATAGAACACAGAGACCAGAATGAGACTTTTGCTTATATGATCAAGTGATTTTTGACAAGTGTGCCAACACCATTCAATGGGAAAAGGACAGTCTTTTCAACAAATGATGCTGGAATAACTGGATATTCACATGCCAAAGAATGAAGTTGGACCCTTATCTAACAGCATATATATAAAGTAACTCAAATTTATCAAAGACTTAAATCTAAGACCCAAAACTCTAAAACTCATAGAAGAAAACATAGGAGAAAAATTTCGTAACATTTTCTTAAATATGACAGTGATTTCTTAGATATGACATCAAAGGCACAGGCAACAAAAGAAGAAATAGACAAACTGGACTTCATGAAAACAATTTTTTTGTGCATCAAAGGATACTTTATAATAAATAAATAAATAACAAGTAAAAATAAATATTAAAAAAGGATACTTTAACAGAGTGAAAGGCTATCTATGGAATGGGAAAAATATTTGTAAGTTATATATCTGATAAGGGATTAATACAAGTAGAACATATAGAGAATTCTTAAAACTCACCAACATAAAAACAAACAATATGATTTAAAAAATGGGCAAAGGACATGAATAGATACTTCTCAAATGAAGACATATGAATGGTCAATAAGCACATAAAAAAATGCTCAACATCATTAATTATTAGGGAAATGCAAACCAAGACCACAGTGAGATACCACATCACACCCATTAGGATAGCTATCATCAAATAAAATATAAAATAACAAGTGTTGATGAGGATGTGGCAAAATTGGAACACTTGTGCACTGTTGGTGGGAATGTAAAATGGTGCAGTCATTGTGGAAAATGGTATGGTGGTTCCTCACAAAATTAAACAGAATTATCATATAATCCAGCAATTCCACATCTAGGTATATACCCAAAAGCAGCAGTCCACAACCTTTTTGGCACCAGGGACCGGTTGCGTGGAGGACAATTTTTCCACAGACGGGGGTCAGGGGGGATGGTTTAGGTGGTAATGTGAGCGATGGAGAGAGATGGGGAGCGGCAGATGAAGCTTTGTTCACTCGCCCACCACTCACCTCCTGCTATTCGGTCTGGTTCCTAACAGACCACGGACTGGTACTGGTCTGCAGCCCAGGGGTGGAGACCCCTGCCCAAAAGGACTGAAAACAGGGACGTGAACAGTTACTTGTATACTCATGTTCATAGTAGCATTATTCACAGTAGCTGAAACACGAAAGCAACCCAAGTATCCAAAGATAAATGAATAGATAAATAAAATATGATATATGCACACAATGGAATATTATCCACCCTTGAAAAGGAAGGGGATTCTGATATATGCTACAACATAGATGAAATTTGAAGACATTATGCTAACTGAAATAAGAAAGTCACAAAAGGACAAATAGTGTATGATTCCACTTATATGAGGTATTTAGAGTAGTCAACATCATAGAGAAAGAAAGTAGAATGGTGGCTGCCTAGGCCGTGAGGGAAGGGCAGAATAAGGAGGTACTGTTTAATGGGTATAGAGTTTCAGTTTTGCAAGATGAAGTGAGTTCTAGAGGTAGATGGTGGTGATGGTTGAATAACAATATGAATGTGCTTAATATCACTAAACTGGATGCTTAAAAATTGTTAACATGGTAAATTATCTGTTATGTGTATTTTATTACAGTAAAAAAAATTGAAAAAAAAAATTAAGTAAAACAAAGACATTTGCAGACAAACAAAACCAGAGAGTTTATCACTAGCAGATCTGCACTAGAAGAAATGTTAATCATGTTCTTCAGGCTGAAGAAGTATGGTACCAGATGGAAACGTGGATCTGGACAAAGTAATGATGAGCTCTAGAAATGGCCAATCAGCATACGAAAAGACACTCAATATCATTAGTCATTCAGGAAATGAAAATCAAAACTATACTGAGGTTACAGGCTCTTTCTTGGGGCTAATGGTGGACTCTGGGAGGGCTCATGCAAAGGAATACTTCCCAGAACTTGGGCTGCCAGTGTCCTTGTCCCTGAGGTGAGCCACAGCCACCCCCCACCTCTGCAGGAGACCCTCCAACACTAGCAGCTGTGTGGCTGACAGGGTCTTGGTGTTCTGGCCGGCTGTCAGGCCTGAGCCTCTGAGTTGGGAGAGCGGAGGTGAGGACACTGGACCACCAGAGACCTCCTGGCCCCATGTAATACCAGTTGGTGAGAGCTCTCCCAGAGATGTCAGTCTCAACGCTAAGACCCAGCTCCACTCAACGGCCAGCAAGCTCCAGTGCTGGACACCCCATGCCAAACAACTAGCAAGACAGGAACACAACCCTACCCATTAGCAGAGAGGCTGCCTAAAATCATAATAAGGTCACAGACACCACAAAACACACCACCGGACATGGTTCTGCCCACCAGAAAGACAAGATCCAGCCTCATCCACCAGAACACAGGCACCAGTGCCCTCCACCAGGAAGCCTACACAACCCACGGAACCAACCTTACCCACTGAGGGCACCACCAGAAACAACGGGAACTATGAGCCTGCAGCCTGCAAAAAGAAGACCCCAAACACAGTAAGTTAAGCAAAATGAGAAGACAGAGAAATACGCAGCAGATGAAGGAGTGAGGTAAAAACCCACCAGACCAAAAAAACGAAGAGGAAATAGGCAGTCTACCTGAAAAAAGAATTCAGAGTAATGATAGTAAAGATGATCGAAAATCTTGGAAATAGATGGAGAAAATACAAGAAATGTTTAATAAGGACCTAGAAGAACTAAAGAGCAAACAATGATGAACAACACAATAAATGAAATTAAAAACTCTCTAGAAGGAATCAATAGCAGAATAACTGAGGCAGAAGAACGGATAAGTGACTTGGAAGATAATATAGTGGAAATAACTACTGCAGAGCAGAATAAATGAAAAGGAATGAAAAGAATTGAGGACAGTCTCAGAGACCTCTGGGACAACATTAAATGCACCAACATTCGAATTATAGGGGTCCCAAAGGAGGAAGAGAAAAAGAAAGGGACTGAGAAAATATTTGAAGAGATTATAGTTGAAAACTTCGTTAATTTGGGAAAGGAAAGGGTCAATCAAGTCCAGGAAGCGCAGAGAGTCCCATACAGTATAAATCCAAGGAGAAACATGCCAAGACACAAATTAATCAAACTATCAAAAATTAAATACAAAGAAAAAATACTGAAAGCAGCAAGGGAAAAGCAACATATAACATACAAGGGAATCCCCATAAGGTTAGCAGCTGATCTTTCAGCAGAAACTCTGCAAGCCAGAAGGCAGTGACAGGACATATTTAAAGTGATGAAAGGGAAAAACCTATAACCAAGATTACTCTACCCAGCAAGGATCTCACTCAGATTCGAAGGGGAAATTAAAAACTTTACAGACAAGCAAAAGCTAAGAGAATTCAGCACCACCAAACCAGCTTTATAACAAATGCTAAAGGAACATCTCTAGGCAGGAAACACAAGAGAAGGAAAATACCTACAATAACAAACCCAAAACAATTAAGAAAATGGTAATAGGAACATACATATTGATAATCACCTTAAATGTAAATGGATTAAATGCTCCAACCAAAAGACATAGACTGCCTGAATGGATACAAAAACAAGACCCGTATATCTGCTGTCTACAAGAGACCGACTTCAGACCTAGGGACACATGCAGACTGAAAGTGAGGGGATGGGAAAAGATATTCCATGCAAATGGAAATCAAGAGAAAGCTGGAGTAGCAACTTTCATGTCAGCCAAAACAGACTTTAAAATAAAGACTATCACAAGAGACAAAGAAGGACACTACATAATGATCAAGGGCTCAATCCAAGAAGAAGATATAACAATTGTAAATATTTATGCACCCAACATAGGAGCTCCTCAATACATAAGGCAAATGCTAACAGCCATAAAAGGGGAAAATGAAAGTAACACAGTAATAATAGGGGACTTTAACACCCCACTTTCACCAATGGACATATTAACCAAAATGAAAATAGATAAGGAAACACAAGCTTTAAATGACACATTAAACAAGATGGATTTAATTGATATTTACAGGACATTCCATCCAAAAACAACAGAATACACTTTCTTCTCAAGTGCTCATGGAACATTCTCCAGGATGGATCATATCTTGGGACACAAGTCAAGCCTTGGTAAATTTAAGGAAACTGAAATCGTATCAAGTATCTTTTCCGACCACAACGCTATGAGACTAGATATCAATTACAGGGAAAAAAGTGTAAAAAATACAAACACATGGAGGCTAAACAACACGCTACTAAATAACCAAGAGATCACTGAAGAAATCAAAGAGGAAATCAAAAAATACCTAGAAACAAATGACAGTGAAAACACGATGACCCAAAACCTATGGGATGCAGCAAAAGCAGTTCTAAGAGGGAAGTTTATAGCAATACAATCCTACCTCAAGAAACAAGAAAATCTCAAATAAATAATATAACCTTACACCTAAAGCAATTAGAAAAAGAACAAAAAAATCCCAAAGTTAGCAGAAGGAAAGAAATCATAAAGATCAGATCAGAAATAAATGAAAAAAAAATGAGGTAAACAATAGCAAAGATCAATAAAGCTAAAAGCTGGTTCTTTGAGAAGATAAACAAAATTGATAAACCATTAGCCAGACTTATCAAGAAAGAAAGTGAGAAGGCTCAAATCCATAGAATTAGAAATGAAAAAGGAGAAGTAACAACTGACACTGCAGAAATACAAAGGATCATGAGAGATTACTACAAGCAACTGTATGTTAATAAAATGGACGACCTGGAAGAAATGTACAAATTCTTAGAAAAGCACAACCTTCCGAGAGTGAACCAGGAAGAAATAGAAAATATAAACAGACCAATCACAAGCACCGAAATTGAAACTGTAATTAAAAATATTCCAACAAACAAAAGCCCAGGACCAGATGGCTTCACAGGTGAATTCTATCAAACATTTACGGAAGAGCTAACACCCATCCTTCTCAAACTCTTCCAAAATATACCAGAGGGAGGAACACTCCCAAACTCATTCTACGAGGCCACCATCACCCTGATACCAAAACCAGACAAAGATGTCACAAAGAAAGAAAACTACAGGCCTATATCACTGATGAATATAGATGCAAAAATCCTCAACAAAATACCAGCAAACAGAATCCAACAGCACATTAAAAGGTTCATACACCATGATCAAGTGGGGTTTATCCCAGCAATGCAAGGATTCTTCAATATACACAAATTAATCAATGTGATACACCATATTAACAAACTGAAGGATAAAAACCATATGATTATCTCAATAGATGCAGAAAAAGCTTTCAACAAAATTCAACAACCATTTATGATAAAAACCCTGCAGAAAGCAGGCATAGAGGGAACTTACCTCAACATAATAAAGGTCATATATGACAAACCCACAGCCAACATCGTTCTCAATGGTGAAAAACTGAAACCATTTCCTCTAAGATCAGGAACAAGACAGGTTGCCCACTCTCACCACTATTATTCAACATAGTTTTGGAAGTTTTAGCCATAGCAATCAGAGAAGAAAAAGAAATAAAAGAAATCCAAATTGGAAAAGAAGAAGTAAAACTGTCACTGCTTGCAGATGACATGATAATATAAAGAATCCTAAAGATGCTACCGGAAAACTACTAGAGCTAACCAATGAATTTGGTAAAGTAGCAGGATACAAAATTAATGCACAGAAATCTCTTGCATTTGTATACACTAATGATGAAAAATCTGAAAGAGAAATTAAGGAAACACTCCCATTTACCACTGCAACAAAAAGAATAAAATACCTAGGAATAAACCTACCTAAGGAGACAAAAGACCTGTATGCAGAAAACTATAAGACACTGATGAAAGAAATTAAAGATGATACAAACAGATGGAGAGATATACCATGTTCTTGGATTGGAAGAATCAACATTGTGAAAATGACTATACTACCCAAAGCAATCTACAGATTCAATGCAATCCCTATCAAACTATCAATGGCATTAATCACAGAACTAGAACAAAAAATTTCACAATTTGTATGGAAACACAAAAGACCCCGAATAGCCAAAGCAATCTTGAGAAAGAAAAATGGAGCTGGAGGAATCAGGCTTCCTGACTTCAGACTATACTACAAAGCTACAGCAATCAAGACAGTATGGTACTGGCACAAAAACAGTAATATAGATCAGTGGAATAGGATAGAAAGCCCAGAGATAAACCCCCGCACATATGGTCACCTTATCTTTGATAAAGGAGGCAAGAATATACAATGGAGAAAAGACAGTCTCTTCAATAAGTGGTGCTGGGAAAACTGGACAGCTACATATAAAAGAATGAAATTAGAATACTCCCTAACAACATACACAAAAATAAACTCAGAATGGATTAAAGACCTAAATGTAAGGCCAGACACTATAAAACTCTTAGAGGATCACATAGGAAGAACACTCCATGACATAAATCACAGCAAGATCCTTTTTGACCCACCTCCTGGAAAAATGGAAATAAAAACAAAAATAAACAAATGGGACCTAATGAAACTTCAAAGCTTTTGCACAGTAAAGGAAACCATAAACAAGACGAAAAGACAACCCTCAGAATGAGGGAAAACATTTGCAAATGAAGCAACTGACAAAGGATTAATCTACAAAATATACAAGCAGCTCATGCAGGTCAATATCAAAAAAACAAACAACCCAATCCAAAAATGGGCAGAAGACCTAAATAGACATTTCTCCAAAGAAGATACACCCATTGCCAACAAACACATAAAAGGATGCTCAACATCACCAATCATTTGAGAAATGCAAATCAAAACTATAATGAGGTATCACCTTACACCAGTCAGAATGGCCATCATCAAAAAATCTACAAACAAGAAATGCTCGAGAAGGTGTGGAGAAAAGGGAACCCTCCCACACTGTTGGATGTAAGTGGGTACAACCCCTATGGAGAATAGTATGGAGGTTCCTTAAAAAACTAAAAATAGAACTACCATACGACCCAGCAATCCCACTACTGGGCATATATGCTGAGAAATCCATAATTCAAAAAGAGTCATGTACCACAATGTTCATTGCAGCTCTATTTACAATAGCCAGGACATGGAAGCAACCTAAGTGTCCATCGATAGATGAATGGATAAAGAAGATGTGGCACATATACACAATGGAATATTACTCAGCCATAAAAAGACATGAAATTGAGTTATTTGTAGTGAGGTGGGTGGACCTAGAGTCTGTCATACAGAGTGAAGTAAGTCAGAAGGAGAAAAACAAATACTGTATGCTAACACATATATATGGAATCCAAAAAAAAAATGGTTCTGAAGAACCTAGGGGCAGGACAGGAATAAAGACGCAGATGTAGAGAATGGACTAGAGGACACGGGGAGGGGGAAGTGTAAGCTGGGATGAAGTGAGAGAGTGGCATGGATTTATATATACTACCATATGTAAAATAGATAGCTAGTGGGAAGCAGCCCCATGGCACAAGGAGATTAGCTTGGTGCTTTGTGACCACCTAGAGGGGAGGGATAGGGAGAGTGGGAGGGAGACGCAAGAGGGAGGGGATATAGGGATATAACTATACGTATAGCTGATTCACTTTGTTATACAGCAGAAACTAACACAATGTAAAGCAATTATATTCCAATGAAGTTGTTAAAAAAGAAAAATCTATACTGAGATACTACTTTATTATACCCACTAGGATAGCTATAATAAAAAAATGAAAAAATATAACAAATCCTGCTAAGGATGTGGAGAAATTGGAACACTCATACACTGCTGATGGGAATGTTAAATGGTGGAGGTGCTTTGGAGAATAGTCTGGCAGTTCTACAAGAAGTTGAACATAGAATTTACATATGACCCAGCAATTCCACTCCTATGTACATACCCAAGGAAAATGAAAACGTGTTCACACAAAAATTTGTACATGATTGTTCATAGCAGCATTATTCATTACAAAGTGGAAGACAGTCTGACAGTTTCTTATAAAATTAAACATGTACTTGCTCTGTGATTCAGTAATTCCACTACTAGGTATTAATCCAAGAGGGAAAAAAAACATACTGGCATGTGAATACTAGTAGCAACTTTATTCATAATAGCTGAAAACAATCTGATTATCTATTAACCAGTGGATAGATAAACAATGTATGGTATATCCATATATACAGGAATATTACTCAGCCATTTAAAAATGAACTACTGATATAGACAACAACATGGATAAATCTCAGAAGTATTATTATAAGTGAAAGAAGCCAAATAGAAAAGAGTATATACCAGATGATTCTATTTATTTGAAATTCTAGAAATGGATGGTCATAGAAAGTGGCAGAGTGGGAGGCATTGATAGCAAAAGGGGAGGGAAAATTTTAGGCTAATGAATGTTTTCTTTCTTGATTGCAGTGGTTGTGGTTATACAGATGTATGCATTTGTCAAAGCTCATTGAACTCAACTCTTAAAATATGTATGTTTATATTGTATTAAATATTTCAATAAAGTTAATTTTATAAAAGAAATATAAATATTGATGTTAAATAAAATATAAACATTTGAAAAATGCTCAAAATCACTATAAATAGATGATTGAAAATGAAAACTACACTGAGATACTCATTCTCACCTATCATTTAGTAAAAATACAAAAGTTTGACAATATATTCAGTTAGTGAAATTTTAGGAAACTAGCTTTCTCATACATTGCTGATGGAAGAGGAAAATAATGCAATTTCCACTGAGTAGTATCTGGCAATATCGACCAAAATTACAGATCTAGCTACCCCCTAACCTCACAATCCCATTTCTGTGACTCTAACCTGTAGAAACACTTGCAATAATATGCAAAAGACTGGAAACAACCCAAGTGTCCATCAACAGGAGACTGGTTAAATAAATTATAGTACATCCACACAATAGAATGCTAGTTGCTCTAAAGAATCAGGAAGATCTCTTTGTACGATATAGAAGGATCTCCAGGAGCATTTTAGTTAAAAAGAAAGGAAGGAAGGTTGGAAGGAAGGAAGAAAGGAAGGGAGGGAGGGAGGGAGGAAGGAAGGAAGGGAGGGAAGGAAGGAAGGAAGGGCAGGAAGGGATGGAGGGGAAGAAGGAAGGGAGGAATGGAGGGAAAGAAGGAAAGGAGGAAGGAAGGGAGGGAGGGAGGGGAAGAAGGAAGGGAGGGAAAGAAGGAAAGAAGGAAGGAAGGAAGGGAGGGAGGGAGGGAAAGAAGGAAGGAAGAAAGGAAGAAAGGAAGGAAGGAAGGAAGGGAGGGAGGGGAAGAAGGAAGGAAGGAAGGGAGGGAGGGAAAGGAAGGGAAGGGAAGAGAAACTAAGAAAGGAGGAAATCTGAATAAACGTTCAAAATGCTTCTATCGGAATAAAGAAATACTGGAAGGATAAATAAGAAACTAATAAAAATAGTTACTAATAAGTCAACTTCTGTAAATTAGAGCACCACCACTGGGTGCTCTGGGAAAAATTTTGGTAAAAGTTACTGAAGTCTTGCCTGGAAATTCCTTCTTTCCTTCCTTCCTTCTTTTCTTTCTTCCCTCCACTCCCTCCTTCCTTCCTTCTTTCCTTCCTGCCTTCTCTCCTTCCCACCCTCCCTTCCTCCCTTCCTTCCTACAAAATGCATTATTTATCTACAAGAGAGTTCTGGAAGACAAGAAGGATATAGGCTCCTTGGGTGGGGAAACAATAAATCTGGTGGCTATAGTTTCCTTGCTACCGAGGAGGTTGGGGGTATAGGGCCCAGGGAGTTACAGTAAAAACAAGCTCTGGTGAAGGAGATCCCTCAGCAACAGGGATGTCACTCATCTTAGGTGTGTGAGAGGAAAGGCAAAGCAGTCTAGCTCCTTGAGCTGAATATCTGAAATCGCCCTCTCTACAACACACTGGCTCTTGCTTCCATCTGCCTTGTGTTTGATCACTTTGCCCACCCCTTCAGAGGCTGATCATTCTGAAAAGATTAGATGCTGTACACACTGGAGCCTAAACCATATTAGTTCTCTATGATATGTGGTTCCAACGACCCACTCCCCTGTCACTGGTTGATTCTGTAAGGTAACTTCATTTTGATGATTAAAAATGCCCAAGTTGGTTGTATCTTTGTAAGAGTCTTTTTTTTCTTTAACGAAACCCATTATATTTTTCATATTAATTGTTCCCTGTGGGGAAGAAGTGAACAGAAACATATCCTCTGTACCCCAATTTCTTCCTCCATACTCACTGGCAAAGCAATAGAAAAAGGCAGGCAAGAGGAGAATAGCAAATGCTCAGCACCCATTGCTCTGGTGCACTCTTGTAAAATGCAACTTACTTCAAAATTAGAAGTCAGAAAGAACATAATTTTAATACCTCTACTTTCTGTTCAGCACCCACCATTTTTCCAGGAGAGTGGTTTCCAAGTTGCTTATTCTCTTGAGAGTCACAAATTTCTCCTTTAAGCCTTTCAACCTGAAATACAAAAGCATTTTAAATACAAAAGTGAGGGGGGATGCTTTGTTTTAAAAATATATAAGTTATACATGAATACATTCTTTGTGTTAAAAATTTAAACAAAATATAGGTATATAGAGCAACAAGTGATCTTTTCCTTCACATAACTCTGCCCCACAATCTCATTTCCCTTTCCAGAAGTAATAATGTTTGGGATATACCCTTCCTGAACTTTATCTCACATGTATGTGTATGTTTGTGTATATATAAAACATAAACATATGTTTAACATACATTAAACATATTTTACCAGTATTAGATATACAAATTTACAGAGATTTAGACAACTTGAACAGTGTTTATTCATTCTTTCTTATGATTGCATTTAAAAAATTAGGATAAAATATACATAACACAAAATTTACCATTTTAACCATTTTTAAGAATTTTTATTTATTTATTTTTGGCCGTGTTGGGTCTTTGTTGCTGCGCACAGGCTTTCTCTAGTTGCCGTGAGTGGGGGCTACTCTTCGTTGCGGTGCATGTGCTTCTCATTGCGGTGGCTTCTTTTGTTGTGGAGCACGGGCTCTAGGCGGGTGGGCTTCAGTAGTTGTGGCACGTGGGCTCAGTAGTTGTGGCTTGCAGGCTCTAGAGCCCAGGCTCAGTAGTTGTGGCCCACAGGCTTAGCTGCTCCGTGGCATGTGGGATCTTCCGGACCAGGGCTTGAACCCATGTCCCCTGCATTGGCAGGCAGATTCTTAACCACTGTGCCACCAGGGAAGCCCCTTAACCATTTTTAAGTATACAGTTGAGTAGCACTAAGCACATTCCCATTACTGTGCAACCATCACCACCATCCGTCTCCATAATTCTTTTCATCTTGCAAAACTGAAACTCTACACCCATTAAACAATAACTCCTCATTATGCCCTCCCCCACAGCCCCTAGAAACCACCATTCTACTTTCTGTCTCTATGATTTCTGACTACTCTAGGTACCTCATATAAGTGGAATTATACACTATTTGTCTTTCTGTGACTTGTTTATTTCAATTAGCATAATGTCTTCAAGTTTCACCCATGTTGTAGCATATTTCTTTTTAAGGTGGAATAATATTCCATTGTATATATATACCATATTTTGTTTATCCATTTATCTGTCAGTGGATGCTTGGGTTGCTTCAACCTTTTGGCTATGAACATGAGTGAACAAATATATGTTCAAGTCCCTGCTTTCAATTCTTTTAGGTATATACCAAGAAGCAGAATTGCTAGATCATATGGTAACTCTATGTTTACTTTTTAAAGGAAGTCCCATACTGTTTTCTACAGTGGCTGTACCATTTTACATTCTTAACAACAATGCACAAAGGGTTCCAATTTCTCCACTTCCTCATCAACATTTGTTAATTTTTACTGTTTTGATAATAGCCATTCTAATGAATATTTATTCATTCTTGGAACAAAATTTCTTGAGCACTTATTATACGCCAGGCATTGTATTAGACACTAGAGATATTATTGTGAAATGAATTTAATTAAAATTGAAGTGACATATAGTATATTTAGAACATGGAAGTACATATTAAAAATCAATAAATTCCTAAGAAGAAATTATTCAAAAACATAACACAACTATGGGTTTAGTATTAATAATCTCAAACTTTTATAAATGTGATAAGTATAAACTATTATCTAAATCCTTATTAAAAAGAAAAGATCCTAAATTGACACAATAGCAGTAACATTACTGTTCAGCATATGTAGTTAAAATGTATAAAATAGAAATACTGATAGAAAGCATCCAGGTCAAAGTACAGCTCTACCTGGGATGCTATAGCCACCAGAATCAGTCTTCACTAACGACCAATAAATGATGTATTGATACATCTAGCTTGCTTAGCTGCTGACTGTTACTATTCTATACACATTTAAATTAACTCTAAGAAAAAATTAAATAACTTACCTCTTCTCCTAGTACCTTTTTTTCTGAGTCAAGTGATCGAACTCGATTTCTTAAAGCCAGAATTTCCTCATCCAGTCTCTGATTATGTTCCTTTGCTTTCCGTAGGTCAACTGAGTCTAAAACAGGGAAACTGTAGTTGACTCAACTGGACTGAAGTTTTAATTTGGGGACGTTAACTCTAAAAACTGAGGAAGTGCTGTTTCCTGCCATTCTTGTCAGTCCTACCATGTCTCTGCATATGTGATTCTCCACAAAGAAGAGCTGCTAGACTCTCAAGTCCAGCCCTAGAATGTTCTACCAACTAATGAAACAGAACAGAATGTTTTTTATTTCTCATACCAGTCTAATGAGCTGGACTTTTTGAGTATAGGGTTTCCAGCAATAGAGATTCTTCCAGGACCTGGAATTTTAAAAGAATTGAGCCTGCCTTCTAAAAGTGAAACCACTAAAAAAATCATCTTCTTGGTGATCCTGTGGTCCTGTCTCTCTTACACACCTCATATATTCCTCACATATTCCTAGATACTTCTCTTGCACTCATTAACAGCAGGGCCTCCATAGAGAGCTGATGTAGTGAGCTAGGAGCAGTGAACGGACAGACTGTAAAGTGAAATCAAGTTGATTCATCAAAACCATCTTTCTCCTGTAGCATCTCAGCTCAGCACCTCATGTTAAGACCTGCTCTTTTCAGCACTCATCAAAGTTTCAATAGTACAAACTTGTTGCCTGTAACTTCCCTGGATTTGCAGCTGTTTCTTTTTTTACTTATGTTTCTCCTGTTTTTCTTTTGCTGCTTTAAAGTCTCCTTTGTTTTCCTTCTTCATTGCCTGTTCTGTTTTTGACTTGTATTATTCTTTCTTCATTTTTTCTTTTGTTTCCCTTGCTATCCTCTTTTTTTCCTTAGTGTGTAAATTTTAACTTGAAAAATGCTGAAAACACACCAAAAAGAAAAAAAAAAGCATTCACAATCCATATACATATATGGAGGGAAAGATTTGTTCTCCTTTTGCATATGCAATTTTAAAAAATGTAAACAATGCTATGCAACACTGTCTGCAACTTTACCACCTGTGAATACATCATGGATATCTTTACAGGACAACTCTTATAAAGTCATTTTCCATTTCTTATTTGGAACTATTTTTTAATTGAGGTATAATTTATATACAATATAATGTACATATCTTAAGTGTTCAATGAATTTTGACAATTTTATATACCCGTGAACTTCCTCTGAAAAAGATATAGAACATCTCCATCACCCCATAATGTTCCCTCAAATCCTTTCCAGTCAGTTCTCCACTCCCACCCACCCCTACAACCACTTTCTGACTTCTATCACATAGACTAGTTTTGCTCGTTCTTGCTTTTCATACAAATAAAATCTTACAATACATATATGTTTGTGTCAGGCTTCTTTCACTGAATATATACAGTATTTTGGGGATTCATCGGTGTTTTATCAATAATTTGTTCCTCTTGACTCTTTAGTCCATCTTATTAATATACCACAGTTTGTTTATGCATTATCTCATTCTGTTCTGCATAGTATGCCACCGTCCAAATTGCCATTTTTTGTGTCACTTTCCCCCTACTGATGAAGATTTAGGTTTGTTGCCAATGCTTATTCTTGTAAACAATTCTAAAATTATTTTCCTTGTTCATCAATCTCTAGGTACTTATGACATTATTTCCAAAAAAATAAATCCCCAGAAAGAAAAGGGATAGCTGGATCAGGAGACATATGCATTTAAAAAATTTGACAGAGCCTGCCAAATTATTCTTCAAAAAGATTGTACAAAGCTATGTTCTCACAATGCCATTGTCCATTTCTCTGTACTATATATTATCAGTATTTTTAATTTTCACAGATCTTAAAAATACAGTTGAATAATGGCCTATTTTAAATAGGTCACTAAAATCAGTACGTTTTGCTTATTGCTTAAATGGAATATAGGCTTTTTGTTTTAAAAAGAAAAAATCAAGCTATACGGTTATGTTCAGAGCGGATGTTCTCATCCAACCCTTATCTACCCTGACCCGAAATAATGTTGTTAATACTTGGTAAATACTCTTTAAATTTTTTTATATGCATATTCTAATGTATAGACAAGGGTTGTATTGAAAATATTTAACAACTGGTAAAGCGTGGACCCTCATCTATGAGAATGTAGCTCTGGAGCAGAGTTCTACAGAATATCCTGCTGTGCCAAGTATTAGCCTTCTGGTGGCTGGAAAGACAAGGGGCTGGAAGGAGCTGGGACAGTTGGGGTAGGTGGGAGACACTTGGCAGATGCAGGGCAGTAGCTACTTAGAACTTATACAAAACTATCCCAATGTATTCACAACTTTACTGCCATACTAATGTGTATCACCTCATACAGTCCTATGAGCGCACATACACATGCACACATACACACCCCACAAACACACCCTATAAAAATAAAAACCAAAACGACATTACACTACACATATTACTCTACAGCTTGCTTTTTTCACTTGATAACATGTCATAGACATGTATTCATGTCAGTGCACAAAAATCTATGTCATTTTTATTAAAGTATCCATTGTGTGGTCACTTTTTTAGCTAACCCATTGCAGATAAACACAATTTGATTTTACTACCCAAAAATTACTCCTTACTCTTTGTACTTTTACAAGGTCTTCTGTGGTCACTGGGAATAATGTAATGTCGTTGGTTTTGTCATCAAGGTAATGCTGACCACTTAACAGTTGGGAAGTACGTATTCTCTCTTCTTCTATTTTCTGGAAGAGTTTATGTAAACTCAGTATTATTTATTCCTTAAAAGTTTGTTAAGAGAAGCCATCTGAACCTGGAGTTTTCTTTGTGGGAAGATGTTTAACTATAAATTCAATTTCTTTGGTAGATTTAGGGCTATCTGTTTTTTCTTGAGTGAGGTTCGGTAATCTGTGTCTTTCAAGGAATGTGTCCATCTTATCCCGGTCATCAAATTTATTGTCATAAAGTTGCTCAATATATTCCCTTATTATCTTTTTGATCTGTAGAAATGTTCTGTCATTGCTTATATTGGTAACGTGTGTCTTCTCTCATTTTTTCATGAACAATCTAGTTAGACGTTTACCAATATTATTGATCCTTCCAAAGAACCAGCTCTTCATTCCACTAATTTATTCTATTTTGTTCTGTTTTCACTTTTATTGACCTCAACCTTATTTTAAACATCTCCTTCTTTTTGCTTGCTTTGGATTTAATTTGTTCTTATCCTGGGTTTTTAAAGTAGAAGCTTAGATTATTTTGAGTCCTTTCTTGATTTCTGGTATAAGTATTAAATGGGATAAGTTTCCCTCTTAAGCACTGGCTTAGATGCATCCCACAAATACTGATATGTTCAGTGTTTTCATTTTCATTCAAGTTAATTCATAGAAAATATTTTGTAATATCCCTTGTAATTTTTTCTCAGAAGGCATGGCAATTTAGAAGTATCTTATTTAACTTCCAAATATTTGGCGATTTTCTAAACATACTACTGTTACTGCTTTTTAGTTTAATTCTATTATGGTCAGAGAACATAATTTGTATGATTTCAGTTCTTCTGCAGAAATCTGTTTTATGGCGATAGCATATTTTTGTGAATGCTCCATGTGTACTTGAAAAGAATATAATACTTCTGGTGGAGTTTTCTATAATTATCGATTATGTCATGTTGCTTAGTAGTGTTATTAGGTCTTCTATATGCTTATTGATTTTGTTTTCTTGCTCTATCAGTTACTAAGAAAGCAGTGTTCATTTTATAATTGTATTCATATATTTTTAAAACAATCCTGATCATCAATTATAACACATGGGTTTTTTTTCCCCACACACCTACGTAATTCTCCAACGCCAGCTTGGTGTTCTACAATTCAACTCAGTTCTGATGCTATCTACCTGGAGATAGCATCAGATTCCACGGGTTAAGGGCTCAGTCCCACAAGACTGCCCTCTGCTTCAGATGCCAATTGCAAGGGCAGGTTGTTATCTGTGCTTCTGACCGATTGGTTATAAATCAGAGGTTCCCATGACCTACGCCTTGGGTTTGATTAATTTGTTAAAGCAGCTCATAGAACTCAGGGAAACATTTTATTTACTAGATTACCCGATTTATTATAAAGGAATGTAACTCAGGAATAGCTAGATGGAAGAGATGCCTAAGGGCAAGGTCTGGGGAAAGGGGTGCAGACCTTTCATGCCCTCCCTGAGTGCACCACGCTCCCAAAATCTCCATGTGTTCACCAACCCGGAAGCTCTCTGAACCCTCTCCTTTGGGTTTCTATGAAAGCTTCATTACACAGGCACAATTGATTAAATCACTGGCCACTGGCGACTGAACTTAATCTCCAGGCCCTCCCCGCTCCTAGGAGGTGGGGGTGGGGACACGGAGGAGTTGGGGTTACAGAGGGGGCGGAGGGTGGGACTGAAAGTTCCAACCCTCTAATCACATGGTTGGCACCCCTGGCAACTAACTCCCATCCTTTGGTTACCAAGGGGCTTTCCCAAAGTCCTCATTACCATGACAAAAGACACGCTTACCATTCTTATCACTTAGGAAATTCCAAGGGTTTGGGGGTGGCAGAAACAAGGATGAAGACCAAATACATGTTTCTTATTATAAATCACAATAGCACAGGGTAAATAAACCTAGTTTTATAACTATTAAAACGGGTAAACATATTTTAAATTATTTCTGTAGTTACTACCATTATGACACTCAAATTTCATTACATTATTTATAGCTGGTATCATTTTTACACAGACAAGATAGGGTCAGATTAACTAATTCACCACTTATTCCAAGCCTATTGGCTTCCTAGCAAATAAATATGTGTGAGGTGTTGTTAAATGTATTATAAGTTGTCTTGATCTCAGTGGTCCCAGTAAAATACGTATTGCTTGTGTTGACCAAAGGTTTTGCAGTCAGACATATATGGGTTCAAATACCAGCTCTAATACTTAATGTAGCTTTTTTTTTTTTTTTTTTTTTTGGTTGTGCACAAGCTTTTCTCTAGTTGCGATTAGCAGGGGCTACTCTTTGTTGCGGTGCGCGGGCTTCTCATTGCGGTGGCTTCTCTTGTTGCGGAGCACGGGCTCTAGGCACGTGGGTTTCAGTAGTTGCAGCACACGGGCCCAGTAACTGTGGCACGCGGGCCCTAGAGCACAGGCTCAGTAGTCTGGCATGCGGGTTTAGCTGCTTCACCGGATGTGCGATCTTCCCCGACCAGGGCTTGATCCCGAGTCCTCTGCATTGGCAGGCAGATTCTTAACCACTGTGCCACCAGGGAAGTCTCTAATGTAGCTATTGGACAATTCATTTAACCTTGTCATGACTCAGTTTTTTAATCAATGAAATGGGAATAATAATACAACTTGGCACTGTTGTTAACATTAGAGATAATCCATTTAAAATGCCTGACAGGAGAGGAGCTTCAAGATGGCAGAAGAGTGAGACGCGGAGATCACCTTCCTCCCCACAAATACATCAGAAATACATCTACACGTGGAACAACTCCTACAGAACACCTACTGAACGCTGGCAGAAGACCTCAGACCTCCCAAAAGGCAAGAAACTCCCCCAGTACCTGGGTAGGGCAAAAGAAAAAACAGAGACAAAAGAATAGGGACGGGACCTGCACCAGTGGGAGGGAGCTGTGAAGGAGGAAAGGTTTCCACACACTAGGAAGCCCCTTCGCGGGCGGAGACGGGGGGGGGGGGGGTGGTGGCGGAGGGGGGAAGCTTCGGAGCCACGGAGGAGAGCGCAGCAACAGGGGTGCGGAGGGCAAAGCGGAGAGATTCCCGCACGGAGGATCAGTGCCGACCAGCACTCACCAGCCTGAGAGGCTTGTCTGCTCACCCACCGGGGTGGCCGGGGGCTGGAAGCTGAGGCTCGGGCTTCGGGGGTCAGATCCCAGGGAGAGGACTGGGGTTGGCGGCGTGAACACAGCCTGAAGGGGCTAGTGCGCCAAGCTAGCCGGGAGGGAGTCCGGGGAAAAGTCTGGAGCTGCTGAAGAGGCAAGAGACTTTTTCTTGCCTCTTTGTTTCCTGGTGCGTGAGGAGAGGGGATTAAGAGGGCTGCTTGAAGGAGCTCCAGAGACAGGCGCAAGACGCGGCTAACAGAGCGGACCCCAGAAACGGGCATGAGATGCTAAGGCTGCTGCTGCAGCCACCAAAAAGCCTGTGTGCGAGCACAGGTCACCATGCACAGGCCCCCTCCGGGGAGCCGGTGCAGCCCGCCACTGCCAGGGTCCCGTGATCCAGGGACAACTTCCCTGGGAGAACGCACGGCGTGTCTCAGGCTGGTGCAATGTCACGCCGGCCTCTGCCGCCGCAGGCTCGCCCTGCATCCGTACCCCTCCCTCCCCCCGGCCTGAGGGAGCCAGAGCCCCCGAAGCAGCTGCTCCTTTAACCCCATCCTGTGTGAGCGAAGAACAGATGCCCTCAGGCGACCTACACGCAGAGACGGGTCCAAATCCAAAGCTGAACCCCAGGAGCTGTGCGAACAAAGAAGAGAAAGGCAAATCTCTCCCAGCAGCCTCACGAGCAGCTGATTAAATCTCCACAACCAACTTGATGTACCCTATATCTGTGGAATACTTGAATAGACAACGAATCATCCCAAATTGAGGAGGTGGACTTTAGGAGCAACGATATATATATATATATTTCCCTTTTTCTCTTTTTGTGAGTGTGCATGTGGGTGATTTTGTCTGTATAGCTTTGCTTTTACCATTTGTCCTAGGGTTCTGTCTGTCCGTTTTTTTTTTTAACTATAAAAAATTTTTTTCTACAAAAAAGAAATTTTTTTCTTAATATAATTAATTTTTATTTTAATAACTTTATTTTATTTTATTTTATTTTATTTTATCTTCTTCTTTCTTTCTTTCATTTTTATTCTCCCTTTTATTCTGAGCCACCTAGATGACAGGCTCTTGGAGCTCCAGCCAGGCGTCAGGGCTGTGCCTCTGAGGTGGGAGAGCCAAGTTCAGGACACTGGTCTACAAGAGACCTCCCAGCTCCACGTAATATCAAACAGCGAAAATCTCCCAGAGATCTCCATCTCAATGCAAAGACCCAGCTCCACTCAATGACCAGCAACCTACAGTGCTGGACACCCTATGCCAAACAACTAGCAAGACAGGAGCACAACCCCATCCATTAGCAGAGAGGCTGACTAAAATCTAAGGCCACAGACACCCCAAAACACACCACCAGACGTGGACCTGCCCACCAGAAAGAAAAGATCCAGCCTCATCCACCAGAACACAGGCACTAGTGCCCTCCACCAGGAAGCCTACACAACACACTGAACCAACCATAGCCACTGGGGACAGACACCAAAAATATCGGGAACTATGAACCTGCAGCCTGCGAAAAGGAGACCCCAAACACAGTAAGTTAAGCAAAATGAGAAGACAGAGAAACACACAGCAGATGAAGGAGCAAGGCAAAAACCCACCAGACCTAACAAATGAAGAGGAAATAGGCAGTCTACCTGAAAAAGAATTCAGAATAATGATAATAAAGATGATCCAAAATCTTGGAAATAGAATGGAGAAAATACAAGAAACGTTTAACAAGGACCTAGAAGAACTAAAGAGCAAACAAACAGAGATGAACAACACAATAAATGAGATTAAAAATTCTCTAGAAGGGATCAATAGCAGAATAACTGAGGTAGAAGAACGGATAAGTGACCTGGAAGATAAAATAGTGGAAATAACTACTGCAGAGCAGAATAAAGAAAAAAGAATGAAAAGAATGGAGGACAGTCTCAGGGACCTCTTGGACAACATAAAACACACCAACATTCGAATTATAGGGGTCCCAGAAGAAGAAGAGAAAAAGAAAGGGACTGAGAAAATATTTGAAGCGATTATAGTTGAAAACTTCCCTAATATGGGAAAGGAAATAGTTAATCAAGTCCAGGAAGCACAGAGAGTGCCGTACAGGATAAATCCAAGGAGAAACATGCCAAGACACACATTAATCAAACTATCAAAAATTAAGTACAAAGAAAAATTACTGAAAGCAGCAAGGGAAAAACAACAAATAACACAAAAGGGAATCCCCATAACGTTAACAGCTGATCTTTCAGCAGAAACTCTGCCAGCCAGAAGGGAGTGGCAGGACATATTTAAAGAGATGAAGGAGAAAAACCTACAACCAAGATTACTCTGCCCAGCAAGGATCTCATTCAGATTTGACGGAGAAATTAAAACCTTTACAGACAAGCAAAAGCTAAGAGAACTGAGCACCACCAAACCAGCTTTACAACAAATGCTAAAGGAACTTCTCTAGGCAGGAAACACAAGAGAAGGAAAAGACCTACAATAACAAACCCAAAACAATTAACAAAATGGTAATAGGAACATACATATCGATAATTACCTTAAATGTAAATGGATTAAATGCTCCAACCAGAAGACATCGATTGGCTGAATGGATACAAAAACAAGACCCGTATATATGCTGTCTACAAGAGACCCACTTCAGACCTAGGGACACATACAGACTGAAAGTGAGGGGATGGAAAAAGATATTCCATGCAAATGGAAATCAAAAGAAAGCTGGAGTAGCAATTCTCATATCAGACAAAATAGACTTTAAAACAAAGACTATTACAAGAGACAAAGAAGGACACAACATAATGATCAAGGGATCAATCCAAGAAGAAGATATAACAATTGTAAATATTTATGCACCCAACATAGGAGCACCTCAATACATAAGGCAAATACTAACAGCCATAAAAGGGGAAATCAACAGTAACACAATCATAGTAGGGGAGTTTCACACCCCACTTTCACCAATGGACAGATCATCCAAAATGAAAAAAAATAAGGAAACACAAGCTTTAAATGATACCTTAAACAAGATGGACTTGATTGATATTTATAGGACATTCCATCCCAAAACAACAGGATACACATTCTTCTCAAGTGCTCATGGAACATTCTCCAGGATAGATCACATCTTGGGTCACAAATCAAGCCCCAGTAAATTTAAGAAAACTGAAATCGTATCAAGTACCTTTTCCAATCACAACGCTATGAGACTAGATATCAATTACAGGAAAAAATCTGTAAAAAATACAAACACATGGAGGCTAAACAACACACTACTTAATAACCAAGAGATCACTGAAGAAATCAAAGAGGAAATAAAAAAATACCTAGAAAGAAATGACAATGAAAACACGACGACCCAAAACCTATGGGATGCAGCAAAAGCAGTTCTAAGAGGGAAATTTATAGCAATACAATCCTACCCTAAGAAACAAGAAATATCTCAAATAAACAACCTAACCTTACACCTAAAGCAATTAGAGAAATAAGAACAAAACAACCCCAAAGTTAGCAGAAGGGAAGAAATCATAAAGATCAGATCAGAAATAAATGAAAAAGATATGAAGCAAACAATAGCAAAAGATCAATAAAACTAAAAACTGGTTCTTTGAGAAGATAAACAAAATTGATAAACCATTAGCCAGACTTATCAAGAAAAAAAGGGAGAAGACTCAAATCAACAGAATTAGAAATGAAAAAGGAGAAGTAACAACAGACACTGCAGAAATACAAAGGATCATGAGAGATTACTACAAGCCAATAAAATGGACAACCTGGAAGAAATGGACAAATTCTTAGAAATGCACAACCTTCCAAGACTAAACCAGGAAGAAATAGAAAATATAAACAGACCAATCACAAGCACTGAAATTGAAACTGTGATTAAAAATCTTCCAACAAACAAAAGCCCAGGACCAGATGGCTTCACAGGCAAATTCTATCAAACATTTAGAGAAGAGCTTACACCTAGCCTTCTTAAACTCTTCCAAAGTATAGCAGAGGGAGGAACACTCCCAAACTCATTCTACGAGGCCACGATCACCCTGATACCAAAACCAGACAAAGATGTCACAAAGAAAGAAAACTACAGGCCAATATCACTGATGAACAGAGATGCAAAAATCCTCAACAAAATACTAGCAAACAGAATCCAACAGCACATTAAAAGGTTCATACACCATGATCAAATGAGGTTTATCCCAGGAATGCAAGGATTCTTCAATATATACAAATCAATCAATGTGATACATCATATTAACAAATTGAAGGAGAAAAACCATATGATCATCTCAATAGATGCAGAGAAAGCTTTTGACAAAATTCAACACCCATTTATCATAAAAACCCTCCAGAAAGTAGGCATAGAGGGAACTTACCTCAACATGATAAAGGCCATATATGACAAACCCACAGCCAACATCGTTCTCAATGGTGAAAAACTGAAACCATTTCCACTAAGATCAGGAACAAGACAAGGTTGCCCACTCTCACCACTATTATTCAACATAGTTTTGGAAGTTTTAGCCACAGCAATCAGAGAAGAAAAAGAAATAAAAGGAATCCAAATCGGAAAAGAAGAAGTAAAGCTGTCACTGTTTGCAGATGACATGATAGACATGATAATATACATAGAGAATCCTAAAGATGCTACCAGAAAACTACTAGAGCTAATCAATGAATTTGGTGAAGTAGCAGGATACAAAATTAATGCACAGAAATCTCTTGCATTCGTATACACTAATGATGAAAAATCTGAAAGTGAAATTAAGGAAACACTCCCATTTACCACTGCAACAAAAAGAATAAAATACCTAGGACTAAACCTACTTAAGGAGACAAAAGAGCTGTATGCTGAAAATTATAAGACACCGATGAAAGAAATTAAAGATGATACAAACAGATGGAGAGATATACCATGTTCTTGGATTGGAAGAATCAACATTGTGAAAATGACTCTACTATCCAAAGCAATCTACAGATTCAATGCAATTCCTATCAAACTACCACTGGCATTTTTCACAGAACGAGAACAAAAAATTTCACAATTTGTATGGAAACACAAAAGACCCCGAACAGCCAAAGCAATCTTGAGAAAGAAAAATGGAGCTGGAGGAATCAGGCTTCCTGACTTCAGACGATACTACAAAGCTACAGTAATCAAGACAGTATGGTACTGGCACAAAAACAGAAATATAAATCAATGGAACAGGATAGAAAGCCTAGAGATAAACCCACGTACATATGGTCACCTTATCTTTGATAAAGAAGGCAAGAATATACAGTGGAAAAAAGACAGCCTCTTCAATAAGTGGTGCTGGGAAAACTGGACAGCTACATGTAAAAGAACGAAATTAGAACACTCCCTAACACCATACACAAAAATAAACTCAGAATGGATTAAAGACCTAAATGTAAGGTTAGACACTATCAAACTCTTAGAGGAAAACATAGGCAGAACACTGTATGACATAAATCATAGCAAGATCCTTTTTGACCCACCTCCTAGAGTAATGGAAATAAAAACAAAAATAAACAAATGGGACCTAATGAAACTTAAAAGCTTTTGCACAGCAAAGGAAACCATAAACAAGATGAAAAGACAACCCTCAGAATGGGAGAAAATATTTGCAAATGAAGCAACTGACAAAGGATTAATCTCCAAGATTTACAAGCAGCTCATTCAGCTCAAAATCAAAAAAACAAACAACCCAATCCAAAAATGGGCAGAAGACCTAAATAGACATTTCTCCAAAGAAGATATACAGATTGCCAACAAACACATGAAAGAAATCTCAAAATCATTAATCATTAGAGAAATGCAAATCAAAACTACAATGAGATATCATCTCACTCCGGTCAGAATGGCCATCATCAAAAAATCTACAAACAATAAATGCTGGAGAGGGTGTGCAGAAAAGGGAACCCTCTTGCACTGTTGGGGGGAATGTAAATTGACACAGCCACTATGGAGAACAGTATGGAGGTTCCTTAAACAACTAAAAATAGAACTACCATACGACCCAGCAATCCCACTACTGGGCATATACCCTGAGAAAACCATAATTCAAAAAGAGTCATGTACCAAAATGTTCATTGCAGCTCTATTTACAATAGCCAGGACATGGAAGCAACCTAACTGTCCATCAACAGATGAATGGATAAAGAAGATGTGGCACATATATACAATGGAATATTACTCAGCCGTAAAAAGAAACGAAATTGAGTTATTTGTAATGAGGTGGATGGACCTAGAGACCGTCATACAGAGTGAAGTAAGTCAGAAAGAGAAAAACAAATACCATATGCTAACACATATATATGGAATCAAAAAATAAAAATAAAAAGGTCATGAAGAACCTAGGGGCAAGATGGGAATAAAGAGGCAGACCTACTAGAGAACGGACTTGAGGATACGGTGAGGGGGAAGGGTAAGGTGGGACAAAGTGAGAGAGTGGCATAAACATATATACACTACCAAACGCAAAATAGATAGCTAGTGGGAAGCAGCTGCATAGCACAGGGAGATCAGCTGGGTGCTTTGTGACCACCTAGATGGGTGGGATAGGGAGGGTGGGAGGGAGGGAGATGCAAGAGGGAAGAGATATGGGGACATATGTATATGTATAACTGATTCACTTTGTTATAAAGCAGAAACTAACACACCATTGTAAAGCAATTATACTCCAATAAAGATGTTAGGGCTTCCCTGGTGGCGCAGTGGTTGAGAATCTGCCTGCCAATGCAGGGGGCACGGGTTCGAGTCCTGGTCTGGGAAGATCCCATATGCCGCGGAGCGACTAGGCCCGTGAGCCACAACTACTGAGCCTGTGCTCCGCAACAAGAGAGGCCGCGACAGTGAGAGGTCCGCGCACCGCGATGAAGAGTGGCCCCCACTTGCCGCAACTAGAGAAAGCCCTCGCACAGAAACGAAGACCCAACACAGCCATAAATAAATAAATAAATAAATAAATAAATAGAAAGAAGCTGCTGACTGTGTCCACCTGTCAAGGTGGACCTTAAAAAAAAAAAAAAAGTTGTTAAAAAAAATTTTTTTTTAAATAAATAAATAAAATAAAATGCCTGACAGAGTACCTGTTAGTAAGCAACAAGTGGTAGTAATAGTAATAGCAGTAGAAATAGTAATAATAGTGATCTAGGGTGGCCTCGGTCTGCAGCGGCTTGAAGGAGGATTTTGGTTCCCAGCCAGAGATTAAAGCATGCTGCGACAGTGAGAGTGCTGAATCCTAGCCTCTAGACCAGTGGCCAGTGACAAAGCCCTGGCCCGTACAGCTCTGCAGAAATGAATTCCCACAAAGACAGAAAGTAGTGAAACAAGTAAAGTGTTTATTAGGAGGAAAAAGGGTACCTGTGGATAGACACACAGGGGGGCTCAGAGAGACAGTTGCACCCTCGTGGTAGTTTGATTCACTTTTATGGGGCATTTCTTCCAGGTTTCCTTGGCCAATCATCTTGCTTTGCCTGGTCTGAGCCTGTATTTGGTATATCTCAGGGTCCTCCCACGTGTGCGCGCACATCTCTTAGCCAAGATGGATTCTAGCGAAGAGGCCTATGGGTAGCCTGACATCACCTACTATGGGGTGGCGCCCCCTCCCTTTTCGACCTTCAAGGATCCTTTCTGCACGTGTGTAGTCAGGAAGGTCTCCTCCTTCGAGAAAGGAATATGTGGTCTTTTATCTTTTGTCTGGGCAGGTCTTAGCTTCTCCTTCCTCCTGCTATTTTGGAGTATCTGTCCGCAGGGGACGAACTCCAACTGTTCAGCCTGGGGCCAATCTATCTCCTGCCTCAATAGCAGTAGTAGTAATATTATTATATTTATTAAGTAATATTATTTAAAAATATTACTTAACGTAAATTATATTATTGTTTAATATTTTATTATTAAATATTATATCTGCTAAAATGACTCACCATTTTCTTTTAGCTTTATCAAATTTTCTTTCAATTTCTCAATTTCTAGTTGAGACTTCTCAAGTGCAGAATCTAAAAGAAAAAAAAGAACAAAATATTTGTGTATGGAGCAACTGATTAGTATAATAATCAAATTTGAAACGACTATTTCTCTTTGGAACACTTTCTTTCTGATGGCTTTCCCCTGACTTTCTGCATAAATGTCACCTCCTCCCGGAAACTTTTCCAGATTCCCCTCTTAATACTCCTACTACACCTTATATTTATCCCTGTCCTTGATATCATCTGATCTTGTAATCTTTCCCTGTTTCCCTAACCAGATTCTATGCTGAAGAGTTTGGACTACTGTAAACAACAGGAACAGCTGAAAGTTTTCAAGCATGGTACTACCAGTTTAGTAAAAAGAAATTACACACAGAAATACTTAAAATTAATTCCTGCAATTAATAATATTTAGAATTTTGCCAGTAGTTTCTAGAAATATCAAAATAGCAAAATTTCAGGAAATAGCTTTTGGTACTATTCAAGAATTTTATGAGGAGAGCAGAAGGGCGTAAGGAAAGTATATGGGGCATTGGAGTCTTTTGGATTTGGGTTCTCTAACCCAGGTTTTATCACTTTGCCTCCTGTGGTCTACTCATCACCAATGGTATGGCTGATAGGCCTCCAATAAAGGCAAGTTGAGGAATCTCCCAGAAGTAAGACACTAACATGAATCTTGTATGAGATCATTCCCAATCACACAGAAAAGGTGCACGAGGAAATCAGGCACAAGCTTTCAAGAGTCTTCTCCCAGCGGAGTCACACAGGATGTGCTTAATTTCTCCAGCAACGAATTGACAATTCGTGTGAAATGTCGTCTACCAGGAAAATTCATTACAGACTCGGTGGCCAATGTATTTATTGGGGGCTGGTGACATAGACACCACCTTCTGCCTAGGACACATCAAAATCCCAGACTCTCAGAAGGAAAGCAGGTTTTCAGCATAAATCACATTGTTTGTACAAAGAGGTCAAGCACAGTGAGCCACTATTACAAATTGGGGAATGGTGGGAACCTTCCCCAAATGCAAGTTTCCAGATGCTAGCCAAGGGCTAACCTGACAAGCAGGACTTTCTAAGGACAGCAGTGTGAGGTCTTCTTCTTCTTTTTTTTTTACATCTTTATTGGAGTATAATTGCTTTACAATGTTGTGTCAGTTTCTGCTGTATAACAAAGTGAATCAGCTATATGGATACATGTATCCCCATATCTCCTCCCTCTTGAGCCTCCCTCCTACCCTCCCTATCCCACCCCTCTAGGTCATCACAAAGCATCTAGCTGATCTCCCTGTGCTATGCAGCAGCTTCCCCCTAGCAGGTTTTCTATGTTAACTATTTTCTGCACAGGATGGATATACCACGTTTTGTCTATCTACTCACCAAATGACAGACGTTTGAGTTGTTTCTATGTTTTGGCTACTGTAAATAATAGTGTTCTGAACATTCACATACAAGTTTTTTTTTAAATTTATTTTATTGAAGTGTAGTTGACTTACAATGTTGTGTTAATTTCTCATACAAGTTTTTGAGTGGACATACGTCTTCATTTCTCCTGGGTCACGCAGGAGTAGAATTGCTGGGTCACATGATAATTTTACATTTAACACCTTGAGAAACTGCCAAATTGTTTTCCAAAGTGGCTGCATCATTTTACAATCCCATCAGCAATGTTGCAATTTCTACACATCCTTGCCAACACTTGTCATTGTCTTTTTTATTATAGCCATTCTAGAGGGTGTGAAGAGGGATCTCATTGTTTTAATTTGCACTTCCCTAATGACCAATGATGTTGAGCATCTTTTCATGTGCCTATTGGCCATTCATATACCTTCTCTAAAGAAATGTCTACTCAAATTTTATTTTGTTTATTTTAAAATTGGGCTGTCTTTTTATAGTAATATAAAAGAATATGTGAGAATTCTTCATATATTCTGGGTATGAGTCCCACATCAAACACATAATTTGCAAATGTTTCTCTCAGTCTGTGGTTTGTCTTTTCACTTTCTTGTTAGTATCTTTTGAAGTACAGAAATTTTAAACTTTGAGTAAGTACAATTTATTAGGTTTTCTCTTATCACTTTTGCTCTTGGTGTTACATCTAACATATGATTGCCTAACTCCAGATCATAAGCATTTACTCCTGTGTTTTCTTCTAAGTATTTTATAATTTTAACTCTTACATTTAGTTCTGTGGTCCATTTTGAGTTAATTTTTGTGTAGGTGTGAGGTAGGGGCCTGTATTATTTTGAAGCATCTCCCAGACATCATATCATTCATCTATAAATATTTCACTATGTATCTCTAAAAGATAAGGACTCTTTTAAAATATAAATTCAATACCATTATGTGTGATTAAGGAAATTTAACAAGAATTCCTTAATACAAATAGCCAATTAGCATTCAAACTTCCAACTGTTTCATAAATGTTAAAAAATCTGTTTGAATCAGAATCCAGTAAAGCCCACACGTTATATTTGGTTAATAATTCCTTCAAACCTTTAAAAATTCATCTTTTTCTTGTAATTTATTTATTGAAGAATAAATAAATATTTGGCATGTATTCTTTTTTATTATTGAAAACTTTTTATTATTGGCCAAAATTTTTCATTCCCATCCAAATTTTGGGGTGTGATATAACGAGAGCTAGAAAATAAACTAAAATAAAGTCCTTCATTTAAAAGAGTCAGTTTGTTGAAAGAAATAGGCTAATACTTGGGAAACACTATCATGTAACACATATACCTAGGAATAAATTCTGGCTATAAATTGATGGATGATTCAAGAAGTAACACGTAAGGCCCACAATGACACTACATATGATATTTTAAAAGGACTTGCTAACTCAGCTTCCCAGCAGTCCCCTGGGGATACTCACTGTGCAGACAGTTTTCAATTAATAGTTTAGGATCCACCAGAGCAACCAAGTGCTGATGGAACAGGGTGCTATGTGATTTGTGTTCTGCTGCATCCAAATGTAACTAAACATAACAGGGGTCCTGCTTTCTCCTTTGTCCTTCTGTATTGCAAGTAGCAGACTGCTTCTCATCAGACTCACGTGGCCAAATTTCTTTTTTTTTTCTAATTGGGTTTATTGAGATATACTTTGCATACAGTAAAATTCATCCTTTTAAGTAATTTGATGAATTTTGACAAATATATGCAATTGTGTACCCGTTAGCCCAATTTTCCATCATTCTGAAAAGGTCATTTGTGTTCACTGTTTAAAATGCATTCTTAACAAAATCTCAACCCTCCTGATATTCTTTGTTTTTAATTCCACAATCAATTTGGCAGAATCATTATTGTTTTATACATTTAACATTTTTAAGATATGATCCTAAAGTAACATATATACTGCATGAAAAAGAATCAGTCTAATTTCTTTAATTATTGCAAATTATATAGAGAGGAAATCATTTAAAAAATTTAAACTTCATACTAAAATAAATTATAGATAAAGCAAAGATTGAAATATAAATAATAAATCCATAAAAGCACTAAAAGAAAAAAAAAACACCAGAGGAGAACATTTTCAATAACCTTGTAGTGATACAGAAAAGGCTTTACACATGAAAACCCAGAAGCCATAAAGAATAACTTGGTTAAATCTGACTTGATAAATATTAGCATTTCTATATGGCAAAAAAACTCAACATGACATTTATATCCAACAAAAGGCTCATATCCAGAATATACAGAAAACTCCTACAAATTAATAAACTCCTACAAAACATGAAGATACAACCCAATAGAAAAATATGTGCAAGACTTGAGCAGGAACTTCACAAAATAGTATATCTAAATGAGCAATAACAACAACAACAAACATATTAAAGGATTTTCAACATCGCTAGCTGTCAGGGAAATGCAAAGTAAAGCCACAATTAAATACTAGTACATACTCATCAGAAAAGGTAAAATTAATAAGACTGACAATACTGAGTATTGACAAAGAATATGAAGCAACCACAATCCCATACACAACCGAGGTGACCTTAAATTAATACAACTATTTGGAAGACAGTATGGCAGTATCTACCAAAGTAGAACAAGCCTGTAACCCTTTGATCTAATAATTCTACTCTTAGGAATATCATGATCAGAGATGTATAGATAAGCACAAGAATATTCATAGCAGCACAATTCATAATAGAGCACAACTGGAAACATGAATGTCCATCATCAGTAGAATGGATAAATAGAATACATTGAGTAGGCTTATTCAATGGAATACTAGAGTACAAACAACAAAAGTGAACAAACTACTGCTACATGCAACAATATAAATGAATCTCACAAACTTAAGATTGAACGAAAGAAACAAACTAAAGGATGCATACTCCCTATAGTCAAAACTCAGAAATAACCTTAAAAGTTAGGAAAGTCATTACTTTTGGGGAAGAGAGAATATGTAGACATAGGAAGATGAAACAGGGCTTCTAGAGTGCTGAAAAGTTCTTGCACTGGGTAGTGTAAATATTGGAGTTGTACACTTTTTGGTAGGTATGTTATGCTATGCTTCAATAAAAATTTCTGGACACTGTAGAAAATGAGGCTGTATATCAGACATTTATGTGTTTATCTTAAAAGATTTTTTTCTCAGTGTTCTCGTGTTCCAACCTGAGTAGGATCATTACACTTAAAACATTGTTAGACATGTTCATCTGTAACCACAGCTTACCTAATTTACTCTGTTCTTTCTCCTTCCCTTGCAGTTCATCAGTGAGCCTTCGGATCTCTTCATGGGCCATCACTAACCTCCTTGTTACTTGTTCCATATCTCTCTCTCTGCAGTTTTGTGATATTTTACCTTTTTCTGGGTCTTCATTATGGGACTGAAATAAAACCATTGTTAGTAGTACGCCAAAAAGTAAATATACCCTTATGATATCGTGCTATTACCTATAAATGTTTGAAAGCCAATAAAGAAGAGTAGCAAACAGAATATTTATGTGCATTTCTTTTATTAGGTTGAACCATAGAAAATTGGTGATATTTGATTGTTTTTAACCTACAAACATGCAATTTCACAAGGTGCAAACCTAACATATCTAAGAGATTATGGTTATATAATAGAAATTTAATCATAAAAATTATCATCTGGCCAAAGAGAGTGAAAATACTCATTTATATGGTAATTAAATACAGTTTATAAAATGCCTTTACATAAGGTATTTCATTTAATTTCAAGGTATGTACACAATTAAGGCTCAAATCATGTTTAGAGCTCCTTTCCTACAATTACTTTCAAAGCATTTTAAAAACTAAGTAAGAAATTCAACCTCAATGATATTTTGCTTTTGATCCCCAAGATATGTATTTATTTTATATGAATATAATCATTACACAAATTTTTCTAAAAAATAAGAAAATAACCAATACCATCTACATAACAAAACTATTTTTAGCTTACTGGTATATTTCCTTGCAGTATTTTTTATTTACGTACATTTTTTACATAGTCTTAATCCCAATCTATATACATGTTTCTGTCTGGCTTTTTCATTTAACATTATACGAGGAACATTTTTCTATATTGCTGTACAGATTTTGTAATGATTATTTTTAAAGGCTATATAATGTTCCAGTGGGTGCAGCATAATTTATATAATCATTTCAACATTTTGGTAGTTTCCAATTTTTGCTATTGAAAATAATACTATGATGGATATACAGTTTCATCCATATATATTTATCTTGGGTTACTTCCCATTGTTAAATTCTCTGTATATGCTTTATTCACTGGATTCAGCTCTTAATAACATTTCCCCAGATCAAAAAATAATCTCCACAAAGAGAATTAATTATATGTAAAATAATGTGCTATATACAGTCTAAAGGACTCCCCCCCAGAAGAAGCTCCAAACATATTTGGGAAGAAGTGTGTACTGTCCCAAGGTGATTTTTCAAAGGACATAACACACATCGATTGTTTAAGTTTTGATACATTCAATAAAAATCAGCTATTGTGTTAAATGGGTGATTGACTTTTTTCTTCTTCCCAAATTTTTGTGATGTGTTTATAATATTCTTATGCACATCTGATATCTTTTACAGCATGGATTTGTACATTTTAATATATTCAAACAAAATACTTCCAAGGTAAAAGCTAACTTGTAACTAGCTACTGTTATTAAGTAAAAGATTGTAATTTTTTCTTACCTCACTCAGACTTTTTGTAGACTGATGCACAAGTTCTTGATGTTTCTGATGTTCCCTTTGCAGAGGCTGGTGAGTTTGTTCAAATTTCTCCTAAGTAAATATTAAGAGGTGAATGAAAATTACATCAATCAGCTTCATGAATAAAAATGTCATTTAAATTTTAAAAAATAACCACGTAAAAAAAGAGGGAGCACAGTCCAATCCATTTTATGAGGCGAGACCATGCATTCTCAATGAGACAATATTGCCCCCAAGGGAGTGCAAACTGATTTCTAGGGGGGGAAAAAAATCTTACCCTTTTAAGTACAAAGTGCAGATGCCTACAGTACATAAATAGAATTACTTTATATCAGCGCCATTAAAATTTCATGGGAGAGTGATAGAAAAAATTATTTAAGAAGTGTCATTATTGGGTTTCCCTGGTGGCGTAGTGGTTAAGAATCTGCCTGCCAATGCAGGGGACACAGGTTCGAGCCCTGGTCTGGGAAGATCCCACATGCCGTGGAGCAAATAAGCCCGTGTGCCACAACTACTGAGCCTGCTCTCTAGAGCCCACAAGCCACAACTACTGAGCCTGTGTGCCTAGAGCCCGTGCTTCGCAACAAGAGAAGCCACCACAATGAGAAGCCTGTGCACTGCAACAAAGAGTAGCCCCCAATCGCCGCAACTAGAGAAAAGCCCAAGTACAGCAACGAAGACCCAATGCAGCCAAAAATAAAATAAATTAAACAAACAAACAAAACCAAAATAACTTTAAAAAGCGTCATTATGTAGGCAATAATGAAAAAAGGTTGGCTAACACTGGGTAGCCAGACCTTGATATTAAAACCTGACAACGATAATACAAAAAGAAAAATCACAGGGCAACCTCACTCATAAACATAGATGCAAAAACTTAAACAAAAATTTATCAAACTGAATCTATAATATTTAGAAAGGATAACAAATCATCAGCAAGTTGGATTTATCCCAGGAACGCAAGATAGGTTTAACATTAGAAAAATTAATCAATGAAATTCTCACATTAACAGATGAAAGTTCTAAATTACTTCATTATCTCAATGGCTATAGAAAAACATTTTATAAACTCAACATTAATTCCTAATAAAAGCTCTTAACAAACTAGGAATAAAAGAGAACTTTCTTAACCTGACAAAGGGTATCATTAAAAAAAACCCAACCCTTAATCAAACATCATACCACTGAATACTTTTTCTCTAATATCATTAACTAGACAAGTATGTCTCCTATTCAAGATAATACTAGAGAGCCTAGCCAGTATAGTAAGGTAAATAAAAGAATTAAAAGGAATCAAATTGGAAAGGAAGAAACAAAAGTATCATTATTCCCAGATAGGACTGTAGAGGTAGAAAAAATTTTAAATCTTCAAATAAGTTATTAAGATAAATGAGAAATTTTAGTAACATTGGTAGGTATAGTCAGTATATAAAAATAATTATACTTTTAATACTAGCAATCATTAGAAAATTAAATTCTTAATAAATATAGCATTTAATATTAATAGCACCCAAAAATATGAAGTACCTAGCAATAAATATTAAAAAAATGTGCAAGATTTTGTGGGGAAAATTATAAAACTTTATTTATATACATTAAAAAATAAATGGAGAGATAGTCCATGATCACAAATGATATCAATAATTTAAGATAGTCAATTCCTCTTAAATTGATTTATAGATTCAATAAAAGCAAAAATCAAAATCCCAGAAAGCAAGGATTTCTTAAACAAGACAGAAAAACACTAACCATAAGACAAATGATTGATAAATTGAACTACATTAAATTTAAGAACTTCCATTCATTAAAAGACACTGTTAAGAATATTAAAAAGACAAACCACAAAGTGGGAAAAAAGTATTTGTGATACATATAACCAATAGACTTGAAACCAGAACATAGAGAATTCCTATAAATCAGTAAGAAAAAGACAACTCAGTTTTTAAATGGACAAAAGACCTGAATAAACACTAATAAAATGGGAAATCCAAATGACAGATAATCATACTAAGTTCACTAGTAATCAGGGAAATGCTAATTAAAACCAACATGAGATGTCATTATGTACCCAGTAGTTTAGCAAAAATTTAAAAGTCTGACAACATCAAGTGTTGATGAGGAACAAAGGCACTCTCATACACTATTTATTGGTGCCAGTATAAATTGGTACCACTACTTAAGGAGACAGTTTGACATTATCTGGTAAAGCTGAAGATCTACCTACTCTATAACTCCCTAAGTCTACTCCTAGGTATATACCCTACACAAGTGCATGCACATATATAAGAATATTCATAGCAGCATAACTGACAGATTATATTACATTCATAATAGATATAAATTGGAAACAACCCAAAACAACTTAGAATGGATAGTCTCATGCCATATATTCACACAACGGAATGATATATAGTAATGACAAGCTAATTAAAAATAAATAATACAAACATAATGTTTTACGAAAAAGCAATTCCCAAAGTTGATTCCTTGTGTGTAATGTTCAAAAACAGACAAAACTAAACTACTATATATATTATTTAGGGATGCACACCTTTGTGGGGAGGAAGGGGGTTGTGATCAGAAAAGGAAGCTTCTACGAAGTTGGCAATGTTGTATTCCTCACAGGACCAGTGGTTACATGGGTGTTTGTTCCATAACTATTTGTCAAACTGTATTTTTTAAGTTTTATCATTTTTCTGCATATATGCTGTTATATTCCACAATAAAATGTTTTTTTTTAAATCTTTGATTATTCTTGGCATTAAATGTCATCCCTTTGTCCTCTGCCCCATGCAACAATAAAGTGGTTAAATAAATTTTGATACATCCATTCAAAAGAATATATGTTGTCAAACAGACTAAGGCAAATCTATATACACTAATACAGAAAGTGAAAACAATATGCACAATGGAACATAATTTGTATTTTAAGAGGATGAAAATTTTCTGGAAAGATAAATAAAAAATTGTCAGCAGTGGTAGTTTAGGAGTATGGACCTGAGGATTTGGGGTGAGAAAACTCATTTTTCATTCAGTTTTATACTGCTTGAATCTGTTTCTACTATGTGCCTGTATTAAGTCAGAAAACCAACAAAAAACAAATGTTAGGTAAAATGTAATTAGTCTATAGATCAGGCCTTGCAAAATTCTTCAACTTCCGTGTTACTTTATGTGGCCTCACTTTGGTTAGAATGACTCTCTCGTCTACTTTAGGCACAGGTTGATTCAGTATTGGCCTATTAAAATATACCTAGGGGGACTTCCCTGATGGCACAGTGGCTAAGAATATGCCTGCCAATGCAGGGGACACAGGTTCGAGGCCTGGTCCAGGAAGATCCCACATGCCATGGAGCAATGAAGCCCATGTGCCACAATTACTGAAGCCCATACCCCTAGAGCCTCTGCTCCTTAACAAGAGAAGCCACCGCAATGAGAAGCCCGCACACCACAACGCAGAGTAGCCCCCGCTCGCCGCAACTAGAGAAAGCCCACGTGCAGCGATGAAGACCCAACTCAGCCAAAAATAATAGATAAATTAATTAATTAAAAAAATATATATATATACACACAAACACACACCTTGGGAGGCAATGAAATTTTTACAAGTTACATTTCATAATAAGATCTTTGAAAAATCTTTTTAAAAAATCTTTTTAAAGGTATAACTGATATATAATAACTGCACATATTTACAGTGTACATATTTTTTTACATGTATCCATCCATGAAACCAATACCACAATCAAGATAATGAAAATATTCATCACCCTTAAAAGTTTCCTACACTTCCTTATAATTCATTCCTCCCATAACACTGACCCCAGGCAACCACTGATCTGTTTCTGTTACTATATATTAGTTTGCATTTTCTACTATTTTATACAAATGGAATCATAGACTATGTACTCTTTTTGGTCTGGCTTATTTCACTTAGATTATTATTTTGAAATTTATCTGTTTTGTTGTATATTTATTCTTTTTTATTACCAAGTAATATTCCATTCTATGGATCTATACATTTACCTTTTGATGAACATTTGAGTTGATTCTAGTTTAGGGCTACTACAATTAAAGTTGCTGTAACATGTATGTCTTTATGTGGGCACATTCTTTCATTTCTCTTGGGTATATTCCTAGGAGTGGAATGGCAGGGTTATGTGACAAGTATATGTTTGACTTTTTAAGGCAATGCTAAACTAGTTTCCAAAAGTGGTTGTATCATTTTATATTCCCATCAGTAGGATAAGGGAATTCCAGTTGCTCCACATTGTCACCAACACTCGATATGGTTAGTCTTAAATTTTAGCCATTCATTGATACATTAATAGTTACCTGATAATAAATTACTTCATTGTAATTTCTGTGTTTTCCTAATAATAAATGAAGTTAAGCATCTTTTCATGTGTTTATTTACCATTTGTATATCTTCTTCAGTGCAGTCACTTTTTAAGTCTTTTGACCAGTTTTTAGTTGGGTTGTATGTATTATTATTATTGAGTTATAAGATTTATTTATATATTTAGATACAAAGCTTTTGTTGGATATATTTTTAAAAAAATTATCTCCCAGTCTGTGGCTTGCTCTTTTACTTTTGTCTTTTGAAGAGCAACTGCTCTGAATTTTTATGAAGTCCAATTTTTTTTTCTTTTATACTCTGTGCTTTTCCTGTCTTATAAAAATCTTGCCAAACCCAAGGTCACTGAGATTTTCTTCTGTAAATTTTATCTCCTACATGATCAATGAACCATTTTGAGTTAATTTTTGTATATGATATAGGATAAATGTATTGTAAGGGCTAAAATTTCATGTGTTACCTTGACGCCCTTGTAATTCACAGTGCACCAAAAGCCTAAGCATGAATTCCCCTGCTTTTGCCAGATATGCCCCCATCCAACGGGAAACATTCCCCACCCAGCTAGTGCCCTTATCAGCCAGAACAGCTATATTTTATCCAGTCCTCAGCCTAATGGCTGCCATTTCACTGGCAACCCATGGAATTTTTTAAACAAGCCAGTCGTATCCTCCCATGGGAACTAGGGGGCACCTCATCCTATTGGTACTACAAAGTCTGTCTCCCATGGCCCCTGTGAGTTCACTCCATTCCTGAGTACAACCCCTGTGGCCCTGCATGACAGGCAGTGTCCTCCCTGGGCTGTGAGTCTATCTGACTAATAAACTATCAATCACATCTCTGTTCAACGTTGGGTGTCATGTATTTGGCTATCTCATAGTATTTATTTTAGGGTAGGGACTCCCTCCTTTACCAGTGGGGAAGGGAACCTCAATAGGGTTGAGGGTTTTGTTTTTGTTTTTTGTTTTTTTGCATATGTCTATCCAATTGTGCCAGCATTGTTTGTTGAAAAGTATATCTTTTCCCCATTAAATTACCTTGGCACCTGTGCTGAAAATCAATTTACCATGTAGGTGTGGGTCTATTTCTAGACTCTTTATTCTGTTCCATTGATCTATATATCTGCCTTTATACCAATACTGCACTTTCTTGATTACTGCAGTTTTGTGGTAAGTCTTGAAAGCAGGAAGTATGTATCTTCCAACTAGTTCTTCTTTTTCAAAGTTGTTTTGGCTATTCTAGCTCCTTTGCATTTCCTTATCAATTTTTAAATCGGCTTGTCAATTTCTACAAAAAAGTGACTCTACTGATTACTTTATGCTCAGGTAAATTACAACATTAGCTTAAACAAAATATAACTGGGAATGTGACAGAAATTTTATGAATTATATTTTATAATAACAAAAACCCTTTGTAGTATCTGTTTTAATTCTTTCTGTCCATTAGTGGTAAAATTATGACTTAGTAGTGACTGGGTAGATAGCCTTAGGGTCAACCCAGACTTCACCTCCACAGTGTCCAATTTGTTTTATAGATCCCATCTCCTTCATAACTCCTTCTTCCCTTCTGTATTACACTCTGAGCCTTGTTTTTGGTTCTCATTCTTTAATTAATTATTAGTTAACATCCCCTGAAATTCCGGCTTCCAATCTGGTCCCTATCCAATCCACCCCTCTACTGTGACCAGAGTGATTTTTCTAAAACACAAATCAGATCATGTTACTCTCCTCTTAAAATCATTTAGTGACTCTCCAGACCATCTATAACAGTTAGTCATTTGTACATTCAAAATATTTTTATGCCTCCAGTATGTTCCAGGAACACTGCTGGGTGCTGATTCCAAACTCTAGCTTAGCATATGAGTCTCACCATGAAGTGGTTTCTGAAAATATCTCCAGGCACATTTCTCAGCATTGACTCACATGAACCAGTATGTATTATACATTGTTTCCTCTGCCAGAAATGCCTTTCCCATCTTCTTCATCCAGCTTTCAAAATGGTACTCAACATTACCTCTGCTGGAAGCCTTTTCTACCCATCCTGACTCAGCCCCTCCCCTGAGTTTTCACTTTATCACAGAACTTTCCACACTGAATTATAACCACTGGTTTATTTCTTTCCTTCATTAGCTTGTAAGTTCCTTGCAAGTCCAAATCATTTCTAATTTGACTTTGTTCCTACATCCACTAGCACAAAGCCTGGCACATGGTAAGTTCTCAATAAATAATAACAATAATGCTAATTAACATGTGAGGTACTATTCTAGAGCTTTACGTATATTATTTCATTTTCATGATCACCTTGTGGAGTAGTTCAGTTGCTCCCAGATTTTATAGATGAGGAAATTGAGGCTCACAAAAGTTAAGCAACTTGTTTAAGGACATACTGCTAACAAGTGGCAGAGGAGGTCCATTTAAACCCAAAGCCTATATTCTTAAGCGCTATCAAAACTGGTTTCCTGATAGTTTAATGTATGAATGGTTAAATGAACAAATGCATTTTTCAACTAGCCGGCCTCTTATTCAATTACCCAGTTAATTTTGAATACCTGGGGAAATTCTTTCTGTAGGTTACTGCTCAGACATCTTTGTGATTCTGGTTTGGGATCCCCTCGTTCCAGTTTCCTCAAGAGTGTACTTCTTTCCATGAGTAAGTGTGCAATCTGTTCACTAGGGCTGCTCAGAGCTATTGCAGACAAGCCTTCTTCATACAACATTTCGACCTCCTTTATTTGCACTTCTGTTAGGAAGAAACACCAGAAACAAAATTGTTAAAAGAAATGCAGGGAAATAACTAAAAAGTAGTGGGAAAAGGTTCTCAAAAGCAGTAGATATTCTTACTACTTGCAGAAGTTTAACATTTGTTCTTGCATAACTTTAAAGTGTATTGTTGTTTTAGTGAGTGCTTACTATGTGGCAGGTATTGTACTAAGCATTTGAGATAAATCTATCTTATTTAATCCTTACAACAACCCAGTGAGGTACGAACCATGATTTTTCCTTTTAAGAAATGAGGGCTCAGGCACCAAGAAACCAAGAAACTTGTCCACAGTCACTCAACTAATCCTGCCAAAATTCTCGATGATTTCAATATTCAGGTAGATGATTATTCCAGTCCCCTGGCTTTTCAGTTCCTTTACCAGCTAACTTCCAAAGATCTAGTCCTCTACCCCACCTCAGCCACCTACTTCACAGTAATTCCCTAGACCTGGTCATTAGCCTCTATAGTTTCTGTAACCTCTCCCTAGCTTCAGTTTCAAACATCCTATCCTCCAATCATCCCTTCTTATGTACTAGCAGCTCAATTTCAATAATTTTTGACCATACTGGAAACTATCATCCATTGACTTGAAACACTTTTCAGTGTTCCTTATCCCATTCCTGTTCTCACTTTCTTACCCAGCTTAGATTCTATAGTCCATCATTACAATCACTCCCTTGAAAACATTCACAACTCTCTTGCCCCTCTTTCCTTCCATTATACTTGGTGACAAAACTCCAACCTGTTTAAATCCAGCTCTTCACCAGCACACTCCAGAAGCTGGATGTGGCTACAGAAAACTGCACAGGCAGTGCGGACTGGTTTCATTTCAAACTCACGACTACTAACCTCAAGTGAGCCCTTACTGCTGCCCAGCAATCCTCCTACATTCCCCTGCTTGTTTCATCCCTCTCCCTCATCATATCTCTAATACCTCCTTCCCCATCCTCACTCTCAGCTGAATACCCTACTTCTTATTCCACCGAGAAAAGAGAAGCACTTTGAAGAGAGCTTCCACAAGCTCCCCTACCAAATCTGCCAGCTCCCCCGTACTCTTCCCTCCTGTGAGATGTAACAAACTACTCTTGGTTCCTAAGGCCAGCACCATCCCTGCCCCCCTCCCCCCCTTGTGCACTGGATCCCATTCCCTCTCCTCTCAAAGATAAAACTCCTGCAGTTGACTCTTATCTCTATTGCCTCATGGAGCTTTCTTCCCAACTAATCATCTTAGAGACATGGTATAACATCTTCCATTAAAAACAACAGTGATGAAAACAACAAAAGTTTTCCTTCAAATTCATAACGCCCTCCAGCTCCTCCACCATTTGTTCATTCGTCTTTGCAGCACAACTTCAAGAAAGGATCAAAAAAAAAAAAAAAAAAAAAAGAAAGGATCAAAAATAGCCATGTCCCCTCCCCTTCTCCTACCATTCTTTCCTGAATTCACTCCAATGGCTTTCATATCCACCACTCCACAGAAACAGCTCTCCTCAAAGTCACAATGACCCCCATGTGACCAAATCCAACGGTCAATTACCTGTCCTCATTCCACATAGCCTGTCAATGGTATTTGACCCAATTGTTCCCTTCCTTTTCTTAAAACACTTTCATCATTTCGCTTCTGGGACACCACACTCTGCTAGGTTTCCTCCTACCTTTCATGCCACTCCTTCTCAGACTCCTTTGCTGATTTCTTACCTTTCCAACCTCTAAACACTGGAATGACCTAGGGCCCAGCTCTGAATCTTCTTCTTTTCACTCCCTAGGTTATCTCCTACAGTCCTAAGGCTTTAAGTATTTGCTATATGCTGATGACTCCCAAATTTACATCTCTAGTTCACAATGCATTCCAAACATATACAAAATTGCCTACTTGACCTTTCCACTTGGATGTCTAATATTCACATCCAATGTAGATGTCCAAAAGCAAACTCTTTACTGTCTTCCCCAAATAGGACCTCCCATGGTATCCCCCATCTGAGTAGTTAGGAACTCCAATATTTCAACTGCTCAGGCCAAAAAGCTTTGGGTCACCAGTGATTTCTCTCCTTTTCTCCCACCCAACATGAAATCCGTTATCAAATTATGTTAGCTCCACCTTCAAAAGACACCCTTTAATTATAGAAGCATTTCTGATGTGATTGAGGTATGTGTTCCTAAAACAAACAAGCAAACTTGTATTTCGCAAAACGGCTCACTAAAAATAATGGAGCTTATGGAAAAAAGGTTGGCATAGAGCGCTCAAAACCTTTGTCATTGTGTAGCTAGAGCGCTATAAAAAACACTGACAATCCTAATATTATACTGGTAGATTTAAACAGATGTGTTAAATTCCTAAAAAATAAAGGAATACTATAGCAAATATAGGACTCTGTTTTCTTTTAAAAAATCAGGTTTACTGTAAAGGTGAGCTAACGAAGGAGCTGAGTCTGCAGAATTGGAAACAAAAGCAAAATGCAAAAGATTAGTCATATCTTTGCAATAGGCACTTCCAAGACAAAACATGTGGCGAAACAGCCCAGAAGAGGAATGTGGGATGAATGGGCTTTATGTATAAGCTCCAAGGCTTGCTGGTGGGCCCAAATCATTAACATGCTGGGGAAAATTACATGTGAACTTCCACATTATAGTGACATCACTCCCCTACTTCCCAATCCTTCATGAGCTAATTTATGTTAGGAGCAGGGCATAGAGTAGCTTCTGCTTCCTACAGTATGGCAGATTAGAGCCCTGAACAACTCTGCTGCCGAGAATAACTAAAAATGTCAGAAGAAATTTTTAAAACTCTTAAAATGCAACCACCATATGAACAAAACTAGAATGCAAGCTTTTAAACCAGCAGAAGAAAACTCAATTATCCAATGGATAACAAAAAAAGCGGAAAAAAATGAAACCCGAGTGTAGTACATATGAATTATGTCCTGTGATTAGCTCAATTTTCTCTGCACCTGAGATTCAAAATACAGAAAAACCTTCCATCAACAGACCATTATGAAAGGAAGTTCTAAAATGAAAAAAGGAAAATGATCCCAAATGGGATATCTGAGATGCAAGGAAAAATGCTGAGCAAAGAAAATCATAAATGTGTGGCAAACGTAAATAATCATTGACCATATATCATAATAATATCTAATTTATGGAGTTAAACAAATACAGTATTCTAAAGGGGTCCTATCTCTATCTTCCCTTGTAGCTTTGGAGCACTTAATAAACATTTCCTGAGCCCTTAACACGCTAGGTACTTTACGAGGCCGGTGCTGTTGAAAACACAGAAACCAGGAAGACTAGAATGAGATCTCTGCCCCAGAAGAGCTGACACAGGTAGTTAGGACATAGTGTGGTAAGTGCTGTAATCGACATTAAAGAAAATCACCACTCTGTACTCTCTCACACACATTTGAGAATATTTCAGAATGCATACCTTAAAAAGACAGGCAGAAAATACACCTAAAACATTACAAGTAATTTTCTTTCTTTTTTTTTTATAAATGTATTTATTTATTTACTTTTGGCTGTGTTGGGTCTTTGCTGCTGCGCGCGGGCTTTCTCTCGTTGCCGAGAGCGGGGACTATTCTTCGTTGTGGTGCACGGGCTTCTCATTGTGGTGGCTTCTCTTGTTGCAGAGCACGGACTCTAGGCACGTGAGCTTCAGTAATTGTGGCTCGCGGGCTCTAGAGCGCAGACTCAGTAGCTGTGGCGCACGGGTTTAGTTGCTCCGCGGCATGTGGGACCTTCCTGGACCAGGGCTCGAACCCGTGTCCCCTGCATTGGCAGGCGGATTCTTAACCACTGCGCCACCAGGGAAGCCCTACAAGTACTTTTCTTGAGGTGGAGGATATGTGGTAATTTTTTTTCCTTCCTTCTACTTTTACACATTTCCCAAATTTTCTGTAATTGTCTCATGCTAATTATTAGAATTAGGGAAAAAATTAAAATTTACATGTTTACAAAAGGAAAAATTACCCGGTTTGAGTTGGAGCCCTTTAAACTCATGTCTAGGCTCCTTGCTTTCCTTTTCGTAACCATGAGAAAATGCTTCCTTTTCCTCTGGTAAGTTACAGACACAGTTTGCATAATTTTCCACCTAAGAAGAAAATAATACATTTTCTTACAAGTCTATGAAGTGAAAGAACCATTAAGAGATCACCATACTATCAATGTTTATAATCTAAAAAATAAACAGAAAATTCAACTTTGCTTAAGTGTGGGTCTCTCTCCCTAAACTTCCTTCCAGCTGTCATATGTTATCAGACACTGTTTCCCATAGATAGGATGACACATCACCACAAATTTCTGGGACAGTCACAATCGCTGATATTTTTTTCCATTAACAAATCAGGTTTCAAATCAAGTCTCCTTATCTATGGTTTAGGAAATATGGTCATGATACTCAGGAACAGAGAAGTATCTACACAGTATTTTATATCTTAAGCAAAACTCATGATTAAGATGTCTTAAATGCTAATAGGAGCTTGTATTAAAATAAACTTGGGTATTCTTTAAAAATAGTTTCTGATTAATATGACAGCTTCACAAAAGGCACTTTTATGTGGCTAATAATAATAGATTGAAAGCTAACTATATGCTCCAGGTACTATGTTAAGGACATCAAATATTGAGTTTTCACCACAACCCTATGACACTGTTATCTCCCACTTCGTAGGTGAGGGCGGCTGAGAGAGGCTGACGGACTTGCGTTGTCAAGCAAAGCAGAAAGGGAGGAGCCGGACTTCACACTGAGGTGGGCCAGAGCCAGAGCCTGAGCTCTTACTATGCCAAATTACTTAGAAGGAGACTACCAAAATAACTGCATTTTGCTGAATTGTGTTGAAGCCTTTTTCGGACAACTGCTCAGAATATGAACAAAAAGCTGAATGATATAGTAGAAGGAACACAGAACCGCAGTCCAACTTTATCACTCCCTGGTATGCTTCAGTTTCCTCCTCTTTAAAATGGCAGGAACAATACTACCTATTTCCAATAATAACAGCTATAATTTATTGAATACTTGCTGGGTGCCAAGTACATATGTGAAATGTTTTATACACGTTAATATGTGTAAACCTCACAAATCCTTTTGAAGGAGCTATTATCTTCTCAACTTACGGGAAGAGGAATTTCAATCTTAAAGAAGCTGAGTAACTTGCCCAAGGTTACACAGAGAGTCAGTGCCAAAGGCAATTTTTCACCCCCAACTGCCTAATGTTAAAGTTCACGGTCTACTATGCTATCCTGCTTTTGTTCTAAAGGAGCTCTACTCTTCTTTAAGAGTTTGGAAATCAAACTGCCCTCTAAGAGTTAAATTTAAAAATCAACAAGTTAGCTGAGCTGAGCTGTCAAAACACAACAGTGATCTGCAAGCAACCTGAGAAAATTTTATTAACTCATTTAAAGAAAGTAGCTTATATGTAAGAAAGTAGGTTGATCAGTACTGGACACATCAAAAAGAGTGATTAAAGAGTCAAAAGGTGCCATTATCTGCTCATCTAAGGGCTAGGTACCCTGGTTCTAGGATATAACAGGTCCAGAAATAAGGGCAGGTATGGATAGCTTTATGGTGTAAATCTGGCTATCTTAGCTAGTGCTCTAAAAAATTAGAATCATTTGTTCAGCAAGTAGACATTTGATTAAAATTTGGCTTCCTATGTAGTGTGCCTGTAGGGAAAAAAGGCATCAGTCACAGGATATATGTGTCTGGTTCCTTTGGCAGTTATATTTCTTACTGTCAACTAAAAAGCTGGTATCTATTTTTCTACAAACTTCTCTGTGAGTTTGGTCAATACAAGGTCACCTTTGAGAAGCAGATCCACTCACAGTACGCGGACTAGTCAGGTTTCTAAGCCTACTAGCAGGAGAGTCAGCTAGAGGGTTGGTTATTGAGACAAGGATGAATTTACCAAGATAATGAAAGCAGCTTGAGCAGACCTATTTGGATATTCAACTAGTCATCTCTGGGCAATGTCCTGTACATGTACTCTATTGGAAACCAATACAGCTTGTTGATATATTTCATTTAAAAAAAAATGTACATGTGAGTGCTTTGCAAATTACACAGTGATATTCAAATGTTGGTTTTTAATATGTTAATATAATGAATGACAATGAACAAAACCACAACCATCTTTTTTTCTTTTCTTTTTGGCTGCGCTGTGCAGCATGCGGAACTTCCCTGACCAGGGATTGAACCCATGACCCCTGCACTGGAAACATGGGGTCTTAACCACTGGACCACCAGGGAAGTCCCAAAACCACAGCTATCTTAAAACTTTATGATATTAGTTCTTACTTCTTTAATTTCTTCCATGTGCTTCCCTGACAGCTCTTCTAGATTTCTGGTAGCAGTCCTCAGCCTGTCTTTGCTATAACAAGCACCAGACAAAGTAGAGTTGTTCTTCTGTAAAGGCAAGGAGTTCAATCCCTTCTTTCTCAAGATGGTGAAGTAAGTCTTCTAATTGAACTTTTCCCTTGATAAAAGAGATAAGCATATGTGTATGTATACACACGTGTAAATATACAACTGAGCATGCAAGAAATCTCATAGGTAGAGTTAGACTCTCTACAAAGTATAGTTTAGTTTTCCTATTAATTAATGGTTATGTTATCCATTTATAATGAGCACTTACATGAAACAGCTAGCAATACAAAAAATATTAAAGCTTTGAAGAGTTGTATTATATCTTCTAAAATAAGAAATGACATGAAATATATGCATTAAAAAAATATCAGCTTTCTGTCTGCCCAGTTCTGAGGTTTGCAATTTAATAATCTGAAAATCTCCCAAAGGCCCCTTGCGATGTTATAAATTCCAAAGAAGTTTCTGTCTATTCTTTTGAATATTTAGAAATAAAAGGACTCCCCTGGAAGCTACAGAGCCCATTAATTCTGTACTATCAAGGAACTATTTTGCTCACAGAATATGTCTTATAATTTTTGTTGACTTCTAAGTCATTCAACCCTCTTCTAAAACTTCTTGATCTAAGCCTGCCATCGATATTGTCTTTAATTTTTTTTAACTTGGAAGTAGTCATGCTACATAACAGCTTGCACTACATGGTGGGGGAGAGATAAATGTCTGGTGATTGATGAAGTGGTACCTGTGTTACTAGAATCACTAACTGTGAATAAGACTTGCTGGTACAATCAAACATAACTTTTAACCAAGTTAATCTGACCCAGATTGTAGGGATAAGCATAATTGTTGTTGTACTGCAGCTAGTCTACATAATTATATTCAGTTTTGCTTTTTAAGAGCAAAACTATATTTTGATTATTTTTATCTTTTCTTGCTAAGTTTTCCAGAGTCTCATCCTTTTCACATCAACAGTTTTTGTGGACGATATACAGAATGTTAATTATCATCTGATACATTAAAAAAAAAAAAAAAGGGACCCAGATCTGAATCTTTGTGCCCCCATGTGTCCTCCCCATGACTTATAGCTAAAAGTCTTCTTGTGCTCCTCCCCACCCTACCCCCATTGTCTGGTCTGCACTCTTACCCTCCTCCCTACAAGGTTTTTTAGCACTATTCAGTTCCTTGTGGTTTTAGTCGTGGGTATCAGAGCACCCAAGCCACTAGGAATACATTACGTTCTATGAGGCCTATTTGGCAATACAGAAAAATGCTTATGTTATAATAAAGAGAAAAAGTAGACGTAAAGGTATCATTACAACTATGTAAAAACCAGACACAGAAGGAAAAGAATGGAAGCAAATACATCAAAATGTTAAAACACAGTTGTGATAAACTGATGAGACTGTGAATAATTAGAAAACAAATGTTTGAATTATTACATGTCCTATACTGTGAGTTGCTTGCCCCCGGAGAGTAGCATAACCCCCACGCCCCATGTTGTGGGGTGGAGTGGGAGAGTCTGAGGCTGGAGGAAGTTGAAAGGAGAAGGGGATGGGGGATACTGAGAATACCTTTGGATCCTTGGCTTCTGGGAGCTTTGGGGTATCGGAAGGTAAGCAGGGATATAGGAAGAGGGGGCTTGGCTGGTCAGGAGGGCGGTAGAGGCTGCAAGTCAATACCCAACTCATCCAAGCTCCTAGACTGAACACCCTTCTAAAGCCAGAGATCTTTAACCTCCATTCCACTTAGTCATCCATGCCCATGGCTACAACCAAGCTCTTGCCATAGCCTAAACTACTGTTGAAATCCTGCAGATCTCAGCTCCAAATGTCCCACTCTGACCACCACCTTCTGCTCTTCTTTGTGTGTGTGGTAAATTCATGAAACTTAAAATTTACCATTTTAACCATACTTCAGTGTAGAATTCAGTGGCATTAAGCACATTCACACTGTTGTGCTATCATCACCACTATCCATTTTCAGAACTTTTTCATTATCCCAAACATAAACTCTGTACCCATTAAACAATGAGTCCCTATTTCCCACTGTATTCTACTTTCTGTAGCTGTAAATCTGCCTATTCTAGGTACCTCATATAGGTGGACTCACACATTTGTCCTTTTATTTCTGGCTTATTTCCCTTAGCATAATGTCTTTAGGTTTCATCCACTTTATAGCATGGATCAGAATTTCCTTCTTTTTTAAGGTGGAATAACATGGCATTGTATGTATTTTGTTTATCCATTCATCTGTTGATGGACATTTGGGTTGTTTCCACCTTTTGACTATTGTGAATAACGCTGCTATGAACACTGGTGTAACAAGTATCTGTTTGAGTCCCTGCTCGTTGTTTTGGAATTGTTGGATATATAAATCTATGTTTAACTTTTTGAGGAACTGCCATAAAACTATAAATAATAACCATAGTAATGGGTATGAAGTTGTTGCTCTCTTAAACTCTACTTATTCTATAATAACAGTTGAACTCTCCAGTCCCTGGACCATTACATCCTCTCTCAAACTACCAGAAACTCTTTGGCTTCACTTATTTCCCCCTCAAGCCTGGACCCAACTGTTGTTCATTTCAATCAATCTCTCACCAACGTCCCCAGTTATCTAGCTCCTTGTCCCACCTTCCCCGCAAATCCAAACCCAGGGGAAAGTGTGACCATTTGACTTTTCTCTGCCTATTTTAGTTTGCTGAGTTGCTGGTAGAGAAAAATGCAACAAGTATGCAGACTGGAGCCACTACAAATCCATGGTCTGCAGCCTGAGCCAAGCTCCTTTACTTGCATAGGTCATTCTATGCGCTTTGCCAGCTTCTGCTACCATTTCACTCGGTAAATATTCAGGATTTCCACCTCTCCCGTCAAACTCCAAATCTCACCTCTCCCCTCTGCTGGTCGACGACCTTGTCTCCCACAGCAATAGTAAAACTAAGGCCATCATAAAACTCTGGAAGCTTCTTCTGCTACCACCAATACACTAACCTTCATCTTTAGAGATCCTGCCCTCTTTCCCTCCAGGAGGAGCTTTCCATCCTCCTGACCAAAGCTAATTCCTTTACCTGTGTTCTAGATCCCATCTTCTATTGCTTCCTCAAGGAAGCTTTTTCTTTTCTGTTTGCTCATTATCTCCCTCTCTATTGACGTTGTGCCCTTAGGTCAAGAGGTCTCTGATCTTGAAAATAAAGATACAAAAATAACCTTCTTTGATCCCACCACATCCCCCTCAAGTTACTGTCCTCTTTCTCACATCTTCCACACTCCTCAGATCACTGGATTTGGCTTCTGCTCTTACAACGACGCTCAAAATGCCAAATCCAGGGAATTCCCTGGTGGTCCAGTGGTTAGGACTCTACGCTCTCACTGCCGAGGGCCCAGGTTAAATCCCTGGTCGGGGAACCACAAGCTGTGTGGCCAAAAATTAAATAAATAAATTAATTTTAAAAAATGCCAAATCCAACTGGACGTGTTTCTGCTCTTTTTATATACGACCTCTGTGCAGTATCTGCCCACTCCTTTCTCTGTTCTATGATGCCACGTCACTTTCTCCTGTTTTCACTCTTACCTCCCTGGCCTTTCCTCCCCTGTGTTCTTCCTGGGCTCTTCTTCCACAGACCCATCAAACGCCACCATTCTTAAGGACCCTGCCTTTGGCTCTCTGCCCTTCTCACTATCATGGGGATGAATAGCTCGGGCAAAGGAGTCTGACATACCTTTGTTCAATCCCTGGCTCCATCACTTTATAGCTGTGTGACTAACACAAGTCATGTAACTTTTTAAAACTTTGCTTTCCCCCAAATAGAATGGATATAATAGTAATGCCTACCTCATTGGGTTGTTAGGAGGATTAAATAATAATCCATCTCTGCTAAGCTCCAGGTCTATCTAGAAAAAGTGGAAAGAAACAGAAATACACTGAAGTTAGAACAAATACAAGTGCAGGTGGCAGAAGCTGCCAGTTGTCCTTCAATATGTATTCTTCCCTTTTTCTACAGAAATAAGACACTTAATTTTTTTGACTGATCACAGGGATGCCTGCTTTCAGCTTGATACAGCTGTGTGACTAAGTTCTGACCAATGGGATGTAAATGGAATTGTGTGCCACCTAGCCTAGGAAATGTCCTTAAAGGAACAGGATGCCCTCTTCCTCTTCCTCTCCCTTTCTACCGGCTGGAATGCAGACAAGATAGCTTGAAGCTTGAGCAGCCATCCCAGACACCATGAGGCGGAAGCCACAGGCCATGGATAATAGAGTATCGCATCGCGAGAGAAGAAATCTGAGTCTTTGGCAATTTCAAAATGCTGCCCTATCAGTTCTGGGCTGCTTTATTCTTGACTTTTATGTGAGAGAAATACATTTCTTTCTCAAGCCATTACTATTATGAGTTTTCTCACCTTTACAGCTGACCAATCCCAACTACTCAGGAGGGTTACTGGAAGAATATGATACAAGAGCATATGCTGCAAACTAAACCTAGCTACATGGGAAATGGATACGGAACTGGACAGCCATTACTAGTCTATCCTGACCCATGAGGTCTTTGTCTATGGGTTTCCTTGTGAATCTGCTCCCATTTACTTGCTTCTCTACATGGATGGACCTTCTCTGCTTGCTTACTCATCAGCTAAAAACAGCCATCCAAGTCCTAAGCCTATGTAATTTTTCAGGCTGTCATTCCTGTTATCTACCTCTTAGTTCAAATTTATGAAAGAGAGACAATTAATTATTTGTTGCTCACCCAACAAATCATGCCCCTCTCTCCGAAGTTAGTTGTACAGTATTCCTCATTCAGTTAGCTGTGGCTGGGATAGGTTGGAAGTAGGGGTACAAATATGGCCACCAAAGCCTACTCTTTAAGCAAGCATTGGTGGAGAGGTACAAGTTCCAGGGAAGAGTATGTAGGCTAGGAAGGCAATACAAAATGAGTCTACTATTTAAGACCAATGCATATCCAACTCTCTAGTGAACAACTCAGTTTGAACAATCCACTCATCTTTCTCTTACACCTGCTCCTCCTTCTGTATTCCACAGTTAATAAAATCACCGTCAATATATAGCTTCCCAAGCCAGAAACCTAGGGGTTGTCCTTAGCCCCTCCTTATTCATCCCACTCTCATGGACAACCAGTCCTGAATTTGTAGACTCTACATCTTTTATAATTTTCCAGTTCATCCTCTCTTAGTTTAGCTTCTCCTCATCATTTGCCCAACTTAGTGTAATAGCACCCTTAACTGATTTCCCTGCTCCTGGGCTGGCCCCCGTCCCATCTGTACTCCACAAAGCTCTCAGACTGACCCTTGTGAATGCAAGTCACTTGCCGCTTAACATTCGTATTGCTTTCAGGAAGAGTTCGAACACTTAGCTTGGCACCAGAGAGTCTCCGCAAGCTGGTTCTCGCCTGTCTCTCTCGTCTTATCTCCTGCCACACCTTGACAGCCCTTCATGCCAGTGTACGGATTGATCCCCATCATGCTGCTTATTCCATGACTTTGAATATTTGGGTCCCTCTGCCTGGAATCCTGGGTCCTTCTACCTGTTCTGCTCTGACATCCCAGAACTCACATTTTTCCAGTGGATTTATTGAGACCCGATAGTTGAGTAATTCGAAAATTCTAAAAATGCAGATCTTGAGGTAATACAAATTCATTCTTTGAATTCTAAATGCTTTGACATCTAAACTGTGCCTAAAATTGCACATAACAAAGTATATAAGAATACTGTTCTTTAAAAGGAGATACTGAATAAATGCTCATTAAGTATCTTAAAAAGCCACTGTCTGCAAAGAAGCACATCCTGTAGCATTTTGGGGCTTCCAAAAATGTCTAGATGTAAAGAATGAGGCAGTAAAGCTGTCAAAGCAAACCGAGACAGAGACAAAGAATTTTAAATGGGAGGAGGGCAAAAAGAATGAGTGCAGCCGTTTCGACTTGTTCTTATTTCTCCTAGTAGGTGCCCTCCAACTACAGTGCAGGGGCCAGGACCATACCTCATGCTACAGCACATCTCCTGGCTCTGAGAAAAGGATGAACTTTGGATCCCATGGTCTTCGAGTGACATAAGCGAACACAGTAAAGAGTATGGCCATGAAAACTGAGATATGCACTTGGGTTATTCATCCTAGCCCTTCTTTCTTCCTCCTCCCCAAATATAATTTAAAACTTACAGATGTCTTAAATACAGTATATATTATACCTTTTATTCCTTTTCCATCCCTGAATAAAATGAGAAAAATACTTTTTTTAGAAGTTCAGAACAATGTAGCAATGTTTGAACTTAAAATAGAAAATTAAGTGAAAAAGAAAGGCAAAATGTACACTATAACTATGTAAAAAAGTATGCACATAAGCAAAGACTGACACAGAACAGAAAAATGAACTGTTGATATGTCGACCTCAGCACTACTGACATTTGGGGCTGGCTAATTCTTTCTTGTGGGGGGTTGTTCTGTGCACAGTAGAATGTAGAGCAGCATCCCTGGCTTCTACTAACTAGGTACCAGTTATACATCCCCAGTAGTGATGACTACAAATGTCTCCATCCATTGCCACATGTTCCCTATGGAGCAAAATACCCCCACACCTGTCCCGGGTTTAGAACCACTGGGCTAGGGGTGAGAGGAAAATTTTTTTAATTTTATGTTAATATTGCCATAATGATGTTTGTTCAATAAATACATATTGGAAGGGGAAAGGAAAACTCCTTACCATATAGCATCTAACAGCTTCTTTTTTCAAGAGTTAGAATTTATTCAGTTCCCATTTAATGTGAAAAATTGAAAAAGCTGCAGAACTTGTTTTTCTTTTCCAATCTACTATAAAAAAGAAAGCTGAATTTCTCAGTATTTGGAAACCTGACTTGGCTTTAAGCATGAACATCACAAATAACTGCTGTAATTGGCCTGAGCAATAAAAATATCTAAATCATTCTATCCCCACAAATACCTGTTAAAAAGGTACACTTTGCATATCTTCAAAATAACTTTACATTTAAGAACAGTAAGACTCAATGAGAAACACACACTTTAAGACAAATAAAGTTTTCCATGCTAAAATACAATTGCACTGGATCTAAATAAATCATATTCTATTTTTAAGGCCTCTCTGCTCCAGTCTTTTTAGGACTATTAAGCCTGCCCCCTTGCCAAAAATATTTATTTTCAATCATTCCTCCTGTTTTTTTTTGTTGTTGTTGTTGTTTCTTGACTCACATCACAAGGGATGTTTCTGATTAAGAAACCGACATGAAAAGGAGGCACAAGAACTGTTTCAAGCATCTCCTTTCCCGAAAATTCTATCGTATCACGGTTTTGGGTTCATGTGGACTTAAAGTTGAAATCTTGTTACATGATCATTCTGAATGATCTTTTCACATACATGAATGCATCACGAAAATGTATGTCTAACACAGTATTCACTTAAGCAAGGAACAATCTTCCTTCTTTATATAAGACTGAGATAAGCCCAAAAAATACATTTTGATTTTTTTCCCCTCCACTTTCAAAACACACTAGTAGAAATTTACTGTTTGTATTTACCAATGTGTGCTTCTCCATTCTCGTCTCTAGTTTACCCAAGACAGAAAGCTTGCCGTAGCACAGAGAAACAAAGAAAATCTTCCAAATGATGCCAGGACTGGAGAATGTGAAATACTTAGATACCCAAAGCATTGTAGCAGGAAAGAAGGAGGTCGTGTAGAGATGACAGAGGTGGTGGAGACGAATGGACATTCAGGAGTGTGCAGTGTGGACATTCAGGAGTGTGCAGTGTGGACAAGAAAGCGTGAGAATGGCTGCGGAATGAGCAGGATGAGAAAACTGGCGCTCAGGATAATGAGGGAAGTGGATGAGGTTGTAGCTTGAAAGGCAGAAGGTAACTGACTTGATGACGTCTGATGTTGAGGATACAAAAGGCCTCCAGAGCTTCATCAGGAATTAAAGTTCTGCATGGCGAACATAGGGCAAAACGGAGAAAACGGCAGTTCTTTGTTCACAGGCCGACAACCAGGGGAATCCGTGACTCGGTGGACTTTGTCATGGCCTGGACCTTCAGACGCAGTCTCTGTGCAGGGGTGAGTCTTCGCCTGGAAAGTGAGAAAAGGAACGTCTACCTAACAGACTGAGGGTTCTAAGCCGTCTTTAAATAAAAGCAGCAGCCTAATTCTAAAGGCCTGAGGCGGGTGGGTCCCGGGAAACCGGCGAATCCATCCTCAGGCAGAGAAAGGCCAAGCCAGGTGAGTCTCTTCTCCTGTCGTTTCGGGCCCTGCTGGGCAGAAAAGCGGGAAAGACCTGGAATGCTTAAAAAGAAAAAAAAAAAGCGGAGAATAGCTGCTTTCCTCCTTGGGGCTGCGGCGGGAACCTCAGTAACCAGGCCGGAAATTGTCCTTTGGAGAGCGCAGTGAGTGTCTGGGGGCCGCTACGCTCCACCGCTGCTCAGCGGAGAGCTGCAGGTGCCGGTCCGGTCACGGGCGTCATAGCAACCGCGCTTTCTGCGGAGACGCCGCGTCCTTCCGGCGGGAACCATAGAAACGACACGCACCATTGGCTCAGGGGCTGTGCTTCCTGCCAGAGACCATTGCTACGGCGCAGACCGTTGGCCTCTGGCTTAGCTCCGGGAACGAAGGTATGGCTCATCCCATTGGCTCTACAGTAACCATGGTAACGTACAGGCGCGTATTTGCAACTTTTAAGTGTAAGTTTTGCCACAGGGTGTTTATAGTTCTCATGTAGCTTCCCGCCAGGCCTTATCGAGAGCCCCAGCCTAATAAACTTGGATTTATTTTTCTAGAAGTAACTTCATTCTTAAAGGGGGAGGTTGCTAGGAGTTCTGAATTTTAGGTCAGAATCTGTCACCTGGGTGGGGCACCTAAGACAAATCACAACACTTTTGGAATCGGCTTATTATTGTAAAAATGAAGAAACCGGACTTGACTAGAACTATCCCTAAAGCTGAAGTCCTTCAGAAGCCCTAAGCACTGAAAATTCGGTTTATGCGAACAGTATCCTCCACCTATGTAATGCAAAATAAAAATAAAAATTTAACATAGCCTCGGTTTTTATCATCTTCATTTAAATGCTCTTATTGCAAGATTCTAGTTAGTTCATCAAAGCTCGATTTTACTCATGTTTTGGGGCCCTTGCTTTGCTGGTATCCCAAACACATACTTGACATTTCTTAGTCTTATTCTAGTTTCTCATAGGATCCTTTCCAAAGCTTTGCCGGTTCTACATGCTTTATCTGGACGGATACTGTTCGCATAAACTACTTTCTAGAAGTGCTTCAATCTCTCCTTCTGGCACCAGAGCCCTTGCAAGTGTTTTTCTCTCTTATCTGAGATGCTCACCACCATCACCTCCAGCCCACTTAACTTCTGTGTAGCAGTTCAAGCGTCATTTCCTCCTCAAGGATACTTTCCTTAGTCCTCCGATCTAGATCAAGTTCCTTATTTGCTCTCACTGACTTATGTTCCTTTTCATTCTTAGGTTTTTTTTTTTTGTCCGAGCTGTGGCTTGGGGTTGAACCCGGCCAAGGCAGTGAAAGTGCCTCATCCTAACCATTAGACCACCCTCATTCTTAGTTTTCTTTCATTCTTTACACACTTCCACTTGCTGATTAAACAAACAAACAAAACAACTTCTTGGAATTTTTACATGTGTAAATACTGTTTAAATGCTCTGAATGGAAACTAAACCGAATTGGAAAACACTCTAAATAATTCCATTTAGGGTAGTGGTGGTTGTTTTTAAGCATTAACAAAACACAACAGAAAATGGTTCCCAAGGGAAGTAATAATTATGATAAAAACAAACATCAGAATCACTTCTAGTTCTAACTCCATTTATCCTCACTCTACAGTCAAAGATAATGACAGCCATCATCCACATAAGCTATAGATGTAGGGAAGAAAATCAATCTTTTATTCCATGCCCCTTTAGTACTGCAGCCACTGCCTAGTCTGTTGCTTTTTAGGTTTTGCCAATTGGACCAGAAGTTAATTTAAGATTTTTGTTCAATGGGATTTCTGCCTCCAGAGAAGTCCTGATTGCTGCAGTTACTTTTCCTCTGCTTCCTGATTTAATGAAGTCACATTTCCTAAACACTTCACCTGAAGTATTTAGATGTATCTTAGCACTTCTGTTCATATCTTTTCAATTAAAGTTTATTGTACTTCTATTATCAGACACAATTTGGGCTACCCTTCCCAACTCACTCCATGAATTGCATTTTAACTCATTTATGTGAGGTAGAGTACTTGCTTCTACCTAGTCCTTAATGGTAGTGTTTCACATTGCACTCCGGACCATCCTATGGGTCATTTAGGGTATTTCTCTGGACTCCACTTCTTTTGCACTCCCAACTCAAAGTCCAGGACAGTGGGAGCTTTGAAAACACTGCCTTGCTAAGTGAGAAAAACAGCAATTGCAACCATTTATTGAATGTGAATTACGTGCCAAGTGCCAGACTCATGCTTTACCTTCACCATTTTATTTATTTAATCCTCACAACAAATGGTGTTATTTTGCAGAGAAATTATCGCCATTTTATAGATGAGGAAACTAAGTCAGGTATCTAAGTTTACAATGCTAATCGGTGGCACAGCTGGAAGGGTCTAACCCGGCTAAGATGATTCCAAAACCCATACTCTTTACCACCTTGTAATGCCTCCTTCAGGGCAGTGGGCACCAACTGGGCCCTGCATGGCCCCAGGTAGAAGCCCGGGTTAACTTTCCCTCAAGAGCAGTTCTAAAATATTTGAAAGGTAAATTCTTAACTCAAATATGGAGTGAGTCTAGGACAAGAAGCAAGGAGTAAATGTAGTGGGACAATCATCATTCTATAGGTAATCTATCTTTGGGGAGGTGTCCTTCTCTCCTACTCCCATCTTTAGTAAATTTCAAAAAAACAAAAAAAAAACAACATCATCCTTTCCATTGTGTTGGCTTTGGGGCACACACTTTATTGTACTTAATTTTTTATATATCCATTTCCCAAACTAGACATGTTTATTCATCTCTTGAATCCTCAAAATCCTCAGGGCCTATCACATAGTAGGCATGAACAAATATTTGATCTTCAAAGCATGGCCATTCATGCATCCATAATCCCTTTTACAGTATGAAGAAGATTGATATTCAGGCCCCACATGTATATTTTGAGGAATATAATTCCCAATAAGCTCTTTTTTTTTTAGGTGAGAAACAACTTGAATCATTTTCAAAATCAAGATAACATTCAGGTGAGTGTGTCAGGTGGTTTGGTCATACTGCTTTACCTTTGTTTTCATGTTTTATGAGTATTAAAAGACCTTTAAAAGACAAACACCAAGCAATATTCGTCTGCACACCACTCACTGCTTTTCCCCTTCATTTTCTGTCTTTAAGAAAGCAAAGGATTTATTCTAGTTCTCACCATCTGTAAGAGCCCTGGTCCACTGAACAATTTTTGATCCTATAAATAAAGGCTTTTTACTTCAGTTTTTGTCATGTATAAAAGCGGTATGTCGAGACAGAAGATCATCCACTATCTTCTCTTCTATCTCTATGCCTTTTCCTACTTCTTCCTCTGATAACAATAACTTGGTTTCTGAGTCTTTGGTTATAATAACCACAAAGGACCGACGTGAATCAAGGATATTAGCCACCACCACTTGATGTCGATAAATTTCCAAAGCATTCCGTGCACGATCAATTACAATGGAGGGGTCAGTCTCCAACTTAAAGGAAATTATAAATGCTTTGGGAGCCCAGTCTTTAACCAAAGGAGAAAGCATTTTTGGCACCATCTTCATTGTTATCTGTATTGGAAAAAGAGAAACTTAATAAGCAAACAAGGTTACTACCTACCAACCAGGTCAATCTCGAGGGAAACTAAAGAAGCAGAGACTCAGATGTTTGGCTATGTCAGTTTAAGTGGGATTTCTCACTTCAAACTTTTTAAAGCATATTAAATGCTTACTTAAAAGCCTTGCCTCTGTAGTGTTCATAAGGATGCCTGATTTCAAGGCTTCATACATATTCTGGGGCAAACCATGTCTTATGAATTAGCCCTGCTCTGCAAACCTCATCGCCATTAATAGAGCTCTAAAGAACAGCATTACATTTTCTCAAACATTCCCTTTTATTTTTTAAACCAAACCCTCAAATAAACAAATGCAAATAATCTGTTTATGCAAATGTTAGTTTGGCAGAAGCTCAAATAAGGTTGAGTTTTTAAACCTCTCAGCCTAAAATATTTCTTGCATTGCTAGACTGGCTATTTGATTCCATTTAAAAACTGTAACTTCTAAAAAAAAAATAAAATTGTCACGTACCATCTCAGCATTGAGGAAACAGAAGTGACTGTATTTTCATTCATCAAATACTACTATATTATTCTCAATCCCTTCTAAGGGGAATGTTGAGTCGTTTTGTGTACTTTCAAGATAGAACTAAGAATGACAGGAATTACAGGATAAACTAAAGCTCCCAGAATTTAAAAAGTATGAAATCACTAAGCTAACCGTCAGGATTTCTCCTCAAAGAGTTAGCAAGTGGGATAGGGATCACATACCCATTCCCCGCTTTATTTTTCTCCTTAGCATTTATCACTACCTAACATAGTATGCATTTGACTTACTTATTGTCTCCTCTGCAGAATATAATCGAAACAAGGGCACACTATGTTTCTTTTCACTGCTTTATCTCCAGGTCCTACAATAGGGCCTGGCATATAGTAGGTACTCAATAAATATTTGTTGAAGAAATGAACAAATGAACTATTCTACAAAGTCAGCAAGTGCCCCACAGGTAGTTTCTCCTATTTAAATTCTACTTGTATCACCCAGTAAATGACTAAGAATTCCCTCAGGTTCCAAGTAGCCAGATCATCTCAGCATCTCAACCACACCACTACCTTCCCCATACCTCTTCCTTAAACTGCAACAATAACCACCATCTAATCACCCCCCACCACTCTCTCTAATTCACCTTTCATACTGATGCCAGAATGTTCTTCTCAAACAAAAACTTTATCTCATTCTCCTACTTTGGTTTCCCTTGGCTCCACAGGATAAAGTTCAAGCTCCTTAAGAAGGAATACAAAATCTTCTACGTAGGAAGCTGTCTCTTCAGTCTGCCCTCCATCCCCACCACTCTCCAGGCTCTCCAGCCTTACCAAACAACTTCAGTTCACAACACACTGCCCATTTCCAAACTCCAGTCGTTTACTCTATCTGGAGTGACCTTCCCTACTTTGTCTGGTACACCCTCTGCTCATCTTTTAAAACCCAGTTCAAGCCATCTCCTCCAGAAAGCCTTGACTTTCCCCGAGATTCACTCACCCCATGCTCTGACTTCACTTTGTACGTACCTCTACTAGAGCATTTATCACTCTGTACAGTAATTATGTCTGTGTCCAGCAACCTCACTAGATTGTGAGGTCCTTGAGGGAGAGCGGTGTCTTAGTCATCTCTGATCCCTAGTGCCTAGCACATACGGAATGCAGAAAGGCCATCTCCAGATCAAAAGGAAATTAACCCAAGATTGGTTATAGGGAATCAGATCTCTGGAAGAGAAGCGCCCATCACCTGCAGTGGGCCCCCAGATGACTGGATCTTGTGTTCAGGCATTTCAGACACAGGAACATAGAAATCTGACACGGCCGCAGCCAGGTAAAACATCGCAGAAGAGCCTGCAAAAAGAAGCACAGGGTGTAATAAATCGGAGAAGGGTATGGGGTCAGCTCCTTTTCAACTCAGGTTCCCCCGCTGTGAGAGCCGTGGGTAAAAAGGGGGTAAGGGGATGCGCGTCTTGGGGGAAAGGCTCTGCCTCCCGGCATCCGATGGACACCTAAAGGCACGCACCTAGAGGATTGAGCGCCTGGGCTGCAGCCTGCAGTAGATGCAAATAGTCTGCCAAAGTGGTGAACTCTATGGCCAGGAAGGTGCCGGCAGCCTCAGCCTCCTGGTAGCTCCGCAGAGCCGCAGCGAAGCCCGGGAGTGCCTTCTCCTCTGCCTCCAAGCTCAGCAAGCCCGAAGCCGCTTGGCCGGAGGGCCGCAGAGCCGACAGCCAGGTCTGGGGCGGGAAGCGGTGGGCAAAGGGGAAGGCAGAGCGAGCACGGTACAGAAACAGGACCCCATAGCCCGCGGCCAGGAAGGCTTCGGCCGAGGTAGCACCGCGCCGCCCGCTGCTGAAGTTGTCCAGGAAGCGCACAGGCCGGGCTTCCAGGGGGACCTTGGTGCCGCCGGACGTGACCAACACTACCCGTCGGCCCTGCGCGCCTAGCCTGGCGGCGAACCGAGCCATCACCTCGGCCCAGCGCGCAGCACCGGCGGGCTGGGGGAACTCGGCGACCAGGTCCACTGCCGCCATCGGTCCCGGAACGCGCCGCGCCAGCGCAAACTACAGGGTCTTCGGCGCCACGCCCCCTGCCCCGGTACCTGGCCCACGCGCAGCCGCAATAGTGAGGGGGCGGTTCGCTACCAAGCGCTGCAAGCCAGCGCCGGGTTTCTGCAGGTCTGGAAATGCGTGCTGGTTCCGCCCCACAGCGTGCGCAATTGACACTGAGCTGGCGGGAGTTCTCGGCTGGGCAGGCAGCTGGAGGAGTCACACCCCCTCGTTTAGTTTCCTAGTCTGGGTGAAGAGCTGGCTGTGTTTGACCCTTACCGGCTACCATACAGACTCTGCTAGGCTTGGACCTCGCTAAAATTTGAGTGCCCGGCCATTTAACCTTTGGATTTGTAGTGCGGGGCTTGTTTTGTTTTTTGTTTTTTTTAAACCCTACAAACACACTCCAAGTGTCGGTCGAGGCACGCCCCTACCCCCTGCCCTCGAAATGCTTGGAATGAGGATGCGCCTTGTTGGTCACGTGACACCGCCGTCCAGTGTGTCCTCGCCAGGCAACGGTCCTAGAGACCGACAACACCGTTTGCCGCAGCATGAACGTGATCTACCCTCTTGCGGTGCCCAAGGGGCGCCGGCTCTGCTGTGAGGTGTGCGAAGCGCCAGCCGAGCGGGTCTGCGGGGCCTGCACAGTCACTTACTACTGGTAGGCCCTGAAACGTGGCACCTGGGCGCCTCAACCCCCTCTCTCTCAGTCAGGGAGCCCTCAAAGCGGCTTCAAGACAGGCCCCTAAGACTTCTGTGTCTGCGTCCGCTTCCTCTCCCACTCAATCATTCCTCCCCGGATGTTTTGTTGCGCGCCTACTGTGCGCTATGCACTGTTCTAGGTGCTGAACTTACTGGGGGAAACTCGGGAGACCACGTCCCTCAAAAATCTAATGTTCTGGGACTTCCCTGGCGGTCCAGTGATTGAGACTCCGCGCTTCCACTGTAGGGGGCGGAGGGTTCGATCCCTGGTCGGGGAACTAAGATCCCACATGCCATGCGGCTCTGGCAAAAAAAAAAAAAAAAATCTAACGAGAAAGATAAGTAAACCAACAGACAAAACAAGATAATTTCAGAGAGTGATAAATGCCATAAAGACAAAGGAAATGTGATGGGAGGTTGGGCAGACAGCCTTTCTGAAGGTAGACTATTGATCTGAAGTTAGAGTAGGAACAGCCCGCCAGGGAAATGCTGGGGGAAGAGTGGCACAGTGAGGCTCCGAGGGAGGGAAGACTCTGGTGTGTTTGAGGAATAGATAGAAAGTTAGTTTGTCAGAGCATAGCCAAGATGGTGACAGTGTGGGGAGGGTAGTACAAGATGAGATCAGTTTTCATTTATTCAGCATAACACCCACTGATCTTTGCTTCAGATTGGACCCTATTTGGCACCTGAGATAAAACAGCTAGGTTGCTGACGTCCAGAAACCTAGTCCAGAGCCAAGTAACTTGTTTAAAAAAGAAAGTCATTATAATACAACCCTACATGACAAGTGCTGTCACTCAGGGAGTACTATTCCCTGGGACCTCTAAGGATGGAAGCATGGTGATGGGGCAGTATCTGGAAAGGTTCCTCTGAAGAAGTGACATTTGCGCTGGGTCTTGAGAGGTCAGAAGGAAATTGCTAGGTGAATGAACAATGAAGAAGGAAAGGTAGAGCACTCCTGGCATGCAGGACTGCTTGGGTAAAGGGTGAGAGAACAGACTTTGTTCAGAGGTGGGTAGAGAAGGTAACCGTGGAGGAAGCAGTCACTGATTTTCAGACTGCAGTCCAGGGCCCATTAGCGGGTCATGAATAAATCACAACCAGCATTTTAAGAAAAAAAAAAAAAAATAGAAAGTATCAGAATAATCCTACTTGAATTGTTTCTTGAAACTTTTGTTTTAATGATTTATGTGGATATGTGTCTTTGTACTAGTGAAATGTATTTCCTACTGTACGCTGAGTTAAAAAAAAAAGTTTAAAAATCATTGTGATAGGTAGTAGTAGGAGTTTAAACCAAGAAGATAAAGATTAGGGCCAAACAGTGACATGAGATCAAGGAGTTTGGAATTTATCCTCTGGGGGGTCATGGATGGTTTTAGATTGGAAGGTAGACACTGAAGGCTGCGTAACTTCTCAGTTGCAGTGGTCCCAGTGGAGACTGAATTAGGTGTCCCTCCTCAGTGCTTTCACAGCACTCTTTAGGTCCCTTAGCCTCAGATTTATGACATGGATTGAAATCACTTGTTCAGTGGTCTGTATTCCTCACTAGGCTGTATGCCCCATGAGGGCAAGGACAGCATCTGTGTTTTCATTGCTGTTTCTTCAATGCATATAGAATACAATTTAGAATTTGTAACAGAAACTACAAAGCCCTGGTTGCTTCTCTATCTTCATTTCCCACCAGTCATCCCCTGTTTTCCTTGTTGCAGTTACAGAGGCTTTCTTTCAATTCTAATTTGCCAACTCTTTTCCTCCCTCAGTTTCTTTGCCCAGGCCGTTGCCTTTGCTGGGAACTTTCCCTACAATCACGAATCTTCCTAGCTCTCTTTCATCTTTCTGTTCTCAGAAATGTTATTTCTTCGAAGAGGTCTTTCTGGAAAACCCAACCTAAATGCCCGTCTCTGATTTTCTCTCTCACATTTTTTCTTCACTTTTTCTGTACTTTTATGTTTTTGTTTTACTTGTTTAATATCTGTCTTTTTTTTTTTTCTGGCTGGGCCGCGCAGTTTGTAGGATCTTAGTTCCCCAACCAGGGATTGAACCCGGGTCCCCTGCGTTGGAACCACTGGACCGCTAGGGAAGTCCTGAGTAAACAATTTTAAGTACAGGACTGGCACTCTGGGGAGAGATAAGACTCCTTTGCCTGATATGAGCACCTACCTCTTCCCCTGTCCCCTTCATCCCTCCAGCCAGAAGCAATTCCTCCTTCCTCTCAACTCACTTTGTACTTACTCTGTACCTCTCAGATGACTCTTATTTCCCTGCCTCACTTTAGTTGTTGGCGAACATGTTAGCTCAATTTTATTATGCTCTGTTAATGCAGGATATTATGTTGAATATGTAGAAGGACTGTCATATGTATGTTATCTTTTGATCTGTTTCAGACCCATCTGTGTATAACCTATGGTCTCCAGCAAAGTATCTTGAAATAATTGAAACTAAATATTTGATGAATGCATGAATAAATTATTTCCTATGCCCTTATCCTCCATTATTTTCTTTCTCTTCTTTCACCTCCTTTAATTATTTTTAAGGTCTTCTACTCTCCCCCTACCTTTGCTCCAGATTTCTATATCCTTGTGTCCTAGAGATTTCATGATTTTTCCAGAAAATAAAACTGTGATAATTGTTCTATATCTCACAAATGAGGGCCTTTAATATCCCCTTCCAGGGTTTTCACAGTTGAATGTAAAGCATCTAGCCCCATGCCTGAGACCATGCTGGCACTCAATAAATATTGTTTTTCCTCATCCCAAATTTAAAGAGCAGGAAGGACAGTCAACTTGAATTTGTGAAAGTTTATTTTTTTGCAAAATAATTTTTCCCAATTATAAATGTAATTCATGCACACTACAGAAAACTTGAAAATACAAAATATAAAGATGAAAAATAATCCGTAATCTCACAACCCAGATAATTAATAGCCTGACATTTTGGTGAATTTCTTTATGCTCTTTTCCTATAAATACATTTATTTTATACACTCTGTGTAATCTTGTGCATATCATTCTGTGTTGGATTGTGAGAATGTTCCCAGGAAATAGAACATTTTTAAGAGAAGGCAATTTTATTAAAGTACACAGTGAAACATTATAGGTGAAAGAGGCTTCAATACTATAGGTTAGTAAGTCGTAGCATATAGATAAGAGTAATTTGCAATAATTTTTCCTTTCATTTAACATATGGGGCACAAATTAAAATGCTTTCACTGTCCAGGAAGAGAAAACAGTGAAGTGGTATTCAATAGTAAGATCTGTGGTGAACTGGAGAATGAATGCCCCGCCTAACGACATTCAAATTAGTTTAAAAAACATGGTAATGGCCAAACAAAACATGTCTGGCCCACAAGCTATTTGATTGTGAGCCCTAATTTGAAAGCATACTTTTCAACTCCTTCTTTATGCATGACCCAGTGATGGCTGTGAGGGGTGATACAGATGAATAAAGAGAGCTCAGGAATATATAAATATGCGCCCTTTCTTTAGAAAGGCAAGATATGCAGGTGCTGTCTGTAGAAAAAAAGTTCAGGCAGTTAAGTAAGTTAATATTTCCATTGCTCACACAATTACTCAGTAAGCCCGTATTAAATAAATACCCTGTGGAAGTCACCTATTTCTTTATTTTGGCTGTTAAGTGCTTTTATTGATTTGTTTTCAATAATTATCAAAAAACCCTTAAAAATGCTTTTTGTCATTTCTGTGAGAGCTGTCACAGTTTATAAAGAAGATATTTTATCGCATTTCTGTTGTCCCAGAAGAAAGGAAGGAGAGAGAGTATTTGAACACAGCTATGTATTGTCTATGACTGCTTTTATGCTACAACAACAGAGTTGAGTAGTTGCAACAGAGACCAAGTAGCTCGCAAAGCCCAAAATTTACTGTCTGGCCCCAAGAAAAACTTTGCTAATCCCTGCCCTAGGTTATTGTTACCTGTTTTGGAATATGTGTAAATGGAATCAAATAGCTAACTTTCTCACATTTAAATAAAAATATATAATAGGCAATAGTAATGCAGAAACCCATGATTGTATGCATCCAACCACAGTCTCAAAATACATGAAGCAATAACTGTCAGAACTGAAGGGAGAAATAAATAATTCAATAGTAATAGTTGGACACTTCAATATCTGCCTTTCAATAATGAATAGAACAACTGGACAAAAGATCAGCAGGGAAATTTAAGACCTGAACAACACTATAAATGAACTAGACCTAACAGACATTTATAGAATACAGAATATACTTTCTTCTCAAGTGCATATGGAACATTCTCCAGGGTCGACAAGCTGTTCGATCATTAAAAAATCTCAGTAAATTTATAAGGATTGAAAATATACAAGGTATGTTCTTCAACCACAATGGAATGAAATTAGTAGTCAATAAGAGAAGGAAGTTTGGTAAATTTATGAATGTGTAGAAATAACACAAACAACCAGTGGGTCAAAGAAGAAATCACAAGAGAAATTAGAAAATGCTTTGAGATGAAATGAAAACAAAAGCACAACATACTAAAACTGATGTGATGCAGTGAAAGCAGTACCTAGAAGGAAATTTATAGCTGTAAACACAGCTAAAAAAGAAGGAAGATCTCAAACCAATAACCTAGTCTTACACTTTAAGGAGTAGAGAAAGAAGAGCAAACTCAACGCAAAGCTAGCAGGAGGGAAATAGTGAAGATTACAGCAGACATAAATGAAATAAAAGATAGGAAAACAATACAGAGAATCAACAAAACCAAAAGTTGTTTCTTTAAAAAGGTCAAAATTGACAAAACTTCAGCTAGACTGACCAAGAAAAGAAGACTCAAGTTACTAAAATCAGAAAATGGAAGTGGAGGGACTTCCCTTGTGGTCCAGTGGCTAAGGCTCTGCGCTCCCAGTGCAGCAGGCCCGGGTTCGATCCCTGGTCAGGGAACTAGATCCCACATGCCACAACTGAGAGTTCACATGCTGCAACTAAAGATCCTGCGTGCTGCAACTAAAGATTCCGCATGCCTCAATGAAGCTCCTGCATGCCGCGACTACGACCCGGCTCAGCCAAATAAATAAGTAAGTAAATATTAAAAAAAAGAAAATGAAAGTGGAGACATTGCTACCAACTTTACAGAAATAAAAGGGGTTATAAGAGAATACTATGTACAATTGTATGCCAACAAATTTGAAGACCTAGATGAAATATATTCCTAATAAGACACAAACTACCAAAACTGACTCAAGAAGAAATAGAATATCTGAGTAGGTCTATAAATAAAGAGATTTAGCTAAGTAATCAAAAACCTTTTCACAAAGAAAAGCCTAGGAAGATTTCACTGGTGAATTCTGTCAAATATTTAAAGAAGACTTAACAATTCTTCACAAACTCTTCCAAAAAATAGAAGAGGAGGGAAGAGTTCCCAACTTTTTATGAGGCCAATATTATCCTAACACCAAAACCAGAGAAAAACATCAAAAGGAAACTACAGACCAATATCCCTTATGAATATAGATGCAGAAATCCTTAACAAAATATTAGTAGACCAAATCCAGCAGAATATAAAAAGAATTATATATCATGACCAAATGGAATTTCTCCCAGGAATTCAAGGTTGGTTCAACATATGAAAATCAATCAATATAAAACATCATCTTAATAGAATAAAGAAAAAAATCATATAATCATCTCAATAGATACAGAAAAAACACTTGGCAAAATCCAACACCCTTCATGATAAAAATACTTAACAAAGTAAGAATAGAAAGGAATTTCTGTAACTTGGTAAAGAGTATATATGAAAAAACCATAGAGAAACACAGCATTAGCATCATACTTAATAGTCAAAGACTATAAAATCTTTCACCTGTAAAATCAGAAATGAGGCAAGCGTGTCACTTTCACCACTTCTATTCAACGTTGTACTAGAGGTTCTAGTTGGGGCAATTAGGGAAGACAATGAAATAAAAAGCATCCAGCTTGGAAAAGAAGGAGTAAAAGTATCTCTCTTCACAGATGACATGATCTTATATAGAGAAACCCCTAAAGAACCCACAAAAAAACTACTAGAGCTAATAAATGAATTCAGCAAGTTTACAGGATATACAAGATAAATATGCAAAAATCAGTTATATTTCTGTATGCTAGCAATGAGCAATCTGAAAATGAAATTAAGACAGCTATTCCATTTACAATAGCACTTTAAATAAAGGAATAACCATAGAAGTACAAGACTTATACACTGGAAAAATACAAAATATTGTTGAACAAAATTAAAGAAAACCTAAATAAGTGGAAAGATATTTTATATTCATAGACTGGGAGACTTAATATGAAACAGTTTGATCTGCAGATTCAATGCAATCCCTGTAAAAATTCCAATTGTCATTTTCGCACAAATGGACACTCTTATCCTAAAATTCATATGAAAATGAAAGGGACCCAGAATAGCTAAAATCTCAAAAAAGAACAAAGTTGGAGGACTCACATTTCTCAATTTCAAAATTTACTACAAAGCTACAGTAATAAAGATAGTGTGGTACTGGAATAAGGATAGACCTATAGATTGATGGAATAGAATTGAGAGTCCAAAAATAAGCACATACATCTATAGCCAATTGATTTTCTTTTTCTTTTTTTTTTTTTTTGCAGTTTTTAAAAATGAAATATAGATTATATTCCATTTATAGTTATTATAAATATGGCTATATTCCCCATGTTGTACAATATATCCTTGTAACTTATTTTATACATAGTAGTTTGTACCTCTTAACCCTATACCCCTATATTGCCCCTCTCCCTACTGGTAGCCACTAGTTTGTTCTCTATATCAACGAGTCTGCTTCTTTTTTGTTATAGTCACTAATTTGTTGTATTTTTTAGATTCCACATATAAGTGATATCATTACAGTATTTGCCTTTCTCTGTCTGACTTGTTTCACTTAGCATAATACCCTCCAAGTCCATCCATGTTGCTGCAAATGGCAAAATTTCATCTTAGTAGTATTCCAGTATGTGTGTGTGTGTATGTGTATATATATATATGTCACATCTTCTTTATCCATTCATGTGGTGATGGACACTTAGGTTGCTTCCGTATCTTGGCAGCTGTAAATAGTGCTGCTATAAATATTGGGGTGCATGTATCTTTTCAAATGAATGTTTTGGGGGATTTTTTTTGGCTATATACCCAGGAGTGGAATTGCTGGGTCATATGGTAATTCTATTTTTATAGTTTTTTGAGAATCCTCCATACTGTCTTCCACAGTGGCTGCACCAATTTACATTTCCCCCAACAGTGTATGAGGGTTCCCTTTTCTCCGCATCCTTGCCAACATTTGTTACTTGTGTTCTTTTTTGATGATAGCCATTGTGGTTTTGATTTGCATTTAACTGATGATTAGTGATGTTGAGCATCTTTTCATGTGCCTCTTGGCCATCTACATGCCTTTTATGGAAAAATGTCTACTCAGTTCTTCTTCCTATTTTTTATTGGGTTGTTGGTTTTTTTGATGTTGAGTTGTATGAGCTATTTATATATGATGGATTATATATGATGGTCGTATCATTTGCAAATATTTTCTCCCATTCAGTAGGTTGTCTTTTCATTTTGTCAGTGGTTTCCTTTGCTGTGCAAAAGCTTTTAAGTTTAATTAGGTCCCATTTGTTTATTTTTGCTTTTATTTCCTTTGCTTTAGGTGACAGATCCAAAAAAATATTGCTGTGATTTATGTCAGAGAGTGTTCCTGCCTATGTTTTCCTCTAGGAGTTTTATGGTTTCTGGTCTTACATACATTTTGAGTTTATTTTTGTATATGGTGTTAGAGAATGTTCTTTTACATGTAGCTGTCCAATTTTCCCAGCACCACTTTTTGAAGAGACTTTCTTTTCTCCATCGTATATTTTTGTCTCCTTAGTTGTAGATTAATTGTATGGTCAATTGATTTTCAACAAGGGTGTCAAGACCATTCAGTTAAGGAAAGAATGGTCCCTTCCAAATGGTGCAGGGATAACTGGATATCCACATGCAAAAGAAGAATTTGGACCCATACTTTACAACATGTTCAAAAAGACTTAAATATAAGAGCTAAAATCATAAAACTTTTAAAAGGAAGCATAGTTGTAAATCTGTGTGATCTTGGATTAGGGAACAGTTCTTAGATATGACACTAAAAGCACAAGGAACCAAAGGAAAAATAGATAAGTTGGGCACCATCAAAATGAAAAACTTTTGTGCATCAGAGAACACTATCAAGAAAGTGAAAAACAACCCACAGAATTGGAGAAAATATTTGCAGATCATATATCTGTTAAGGATCTATTATCCAGAATATGAAAAGAACACTTAAAACTCAACAATAAAAAGATAAAGGACCTGGTTTAAAAAAATGGGCAAAGGATTTGAATCAACATTTCTTCAAAGAAGATATACAAATGGCCAGTAAGCACATAAAATGATGCTCAACATTATTAGTTATTAAGGGAATGCAAAATAAAACCACAATGAGATACTACTTCAAACACACTATAATGACTGTAATAAAAAAGGACAGAAAATAGCAAGCATTGACGAGGATGTAGAAAAAATGGAACCCTCATACATCACTGGTGGGATTGTAAAGTAGTACAACCTATGTTAAAACAGTTTGGCAGTCCTCAAAAGTTTAATCATAAAGTTACTGTATAACCCAGAAATTCCATTCTTAGGTGTACCCAAGAGAATTGAAAACATATGTTTGCACAAAAAATTTGTACACAAATGTTCATTAATAATAATAGCCAAAAACTGGAAACAACCCAAATATCTACCAACTGATGAATGGATAGACAAAAAATGATATAGCCATTCGGTGGAATAGCATTCAGTAGTAAAGAATACAGACATAAAAGGCATATTGTCTGCTTCCGTTTATATGCAAAGTCCAGAACAGGCAAATGCACAGAGAAAATAGATTAGTGGCTTCTGGGCAACAGTGGGTGGAGGGAAGAATGAGAGTACCTGCTAGAATAACTGGAGTTTCTTTTTTGAGTGATGAAAATGCCCTGAAATTAGATAGGGTGATCGCTATATGACCTCATGAATATAATAAAAACATTGAACTGTGCACTTTAAGCGGATGACTTTTATTGTATGTGAATTATATATCAATATCAATTATGTATCAATTATATAAAAATATTTGGAGGAAGGGTCAGATTGGGTAATAGATTTGGGAGTCATTCATAGAGGCAATTATGTAAGGAATAGGAGGGAATTCCCTGGTGGCCCAGTGGTTGGGACTCCACGCTTTCACTACCAAGGATGTGGGTTCAGTCCCTGGTCGGGGGAACTAAGATCCTACAAGCCACATGGCATGGCCATAAAAAAAAAAAAAAAAAGAAAAGAAAAAGAATGGGAGTAGATTCTCTATAGGGGTGCTGTCCAATAGAATTTTTCTGCAATGATGCGAATGTTCTATATTTGTGCTGTCCAATTAAGTGTTTAAAAAATACTAAGTATGCATATAAAACAGTCAGAAAAGCTGTATACCAAACTGCCACAATGCTTCCCTCTGGAGAACTAAAAAATGACTGGCTTTGGAGTACAGGCCTAGAGTAACTACTCACTCTCGACACCCGTGCTTCCTTGCCTTAAGAAAATAATGATTTTGTCTTGTTTTCAAAAAGTTAAACAGTTACTTTCATGACCACCTGCTGCACCACTAGGACTGGAGGGCATTCACAGTGTTTTCTATGTGAATGGCCCTCCTAGAGCACAGAAGACAATGCAAATGGTGCTCTCCCAAGCCATGCAACATATATATATATATATATATATATATATATATACCTATAATTGGTATATATATATATATATATATATATATATATATACCTATAATTGGTATATATATATACACCTATAATTGGTGTATATATATATATATACCTATAATTGGTATACATACTAATTATTGGGAAAGTGTCTCCTAGAGCCTCATCAAATGTAAATTTCTTTCCTTTCCCTAAGAAAAAGACCCTTAAATTCATCAGCTTCAGTGTTCAGATATTTTGAAAATGACCTTAGACCAATGCAGAGTTAAAGTTGTCTTTGTTGTTATTAATGAAGAAGAAAAGCAGAATAACCACGGCATATAACTGCCTGCAGAAACAACATCCTCCCACACCCCTGGTTTTTACACCATCCAATAACCACATGAAGGAAAAGCGATTTGTGTCAGAAATGGCTTTGGGCTCCCTGCCTGGTTTGTGCTGAGCTTACTTTTCTAGTTTCTAGGGCTGGGCCAGCAGTAGGGCCAGGAGAATCAGTGGTCAAGCCAAACGTAAAGATAATGAAGTCCATGTTTTTGTTGTCAGTGGTGTGGTTCATCAAAGAGCTGATTGGGGCAGCATCCATGAGAAGATATGTCAGCTCCTGATTCCCCTGCGCACTTCCATGCCCTTCTACAACTCAGAGGAAGAACGGCAGCATGGCCTGCAGCAGCTGCAGCAGCGGCAGGTAGGGCTTATAGGATGGTTGCAGGGTTAACTCACGGGTGCAGAGAACCTGTCCAGGGGAAAGGTTGTACTGTGCACGGTCACTAAACTATAACCTCTGAGGGCAGAGACTTGGTTTTATGTCTTTATGTGCTCAATACCATTGTTGTTCTCCACATATCTACTGAAAACCTGCAGCATTAGTTTCCAAGAGCTGCCGTAACGAAGTACCACAGACTGGGTGGCTTGAACAACAGAAATTTATTTTCTCACAGTTCTGGACGCTAGAAGTCCAAGATCAACAACGGGTGTTAGCAGGGTTGGTTTCTTCTGAGGCCTCTCCCCTTGGCTTGCAGACTTGTCCTCACAGTTAGATTGGATTATGAGACACCCCATGGCCTCATTTTGACTTACCTCTTTAAAAAGCCCTATCTCCAAATGCAGTCACATTCTGAGTCACTAGAGGTTAGGGCTTCAACATATGAATTTTGGGGGGACAAATTTCAGCCATAACACCCATATATGCCAAGTACTGTAATAAGAATCCAGGCACAAAGTAGGTCAAAAAATGATGTATGAATATACTAGTTAATAAATAAAGGAGATTAGGAAAACTATTACTATGGCATTGGTAGCATCTGAATTATTCTAAAAAAACTAATGCTCTATAAGCTATAAATCTCAAAAGATTCATCAATTTTAGTGTTGTGACACTTTGAGAGTGGCCTTAGAACAATGCAGAGTTAAAGTTGTTTCTGATATTAGTGAAGCAGGATAACTCCAGAAGGAAAAATATGTTTCTTTCAAAATTAACTCAGATAGAAAGGCAGAACATTTTAGATTGTCCTGAGCCATTACAGCTTTGCTAAACTAAAATTTTATTAGAAATGTAAGAATAATAATCATTTAATAAATTTATATTGAGCACTCATTTATGCCAAGCACCAACCTAAGATGAAAAGATACTTGTTCCCGGACCTTGAGGAACTCACAGTCCAGAGTTTGCCATTTATTATTTATTTGTTTGTTTGTTTGTTTATTTATTTATTTATTTATGGCTGTGTTGAGTCTTCGTTTCTGTGCGAGGACTTTCTCTAGTTGTGGCAAGTGGGGGCCACTCTTCATCGCGGTGCGCGGGCCTCTCACTATCGCAGCCTCTCGTTGCGGAGCACAGGCTCCAGACGCGCAGGCTCAGTAGTTGTGGCTCACGGGCCCAGCTGCTCCGCGGCATGTGGGATCTTCCCAGACCAGGGCTCGAATCCGTGTCCCCTGCATTGGCAGGCAGATTCTCCACCACTGCGCCACCAGGGAAGCCCCCGAGTTTGCCTTTTTAATCACCTATTTTGGGTCTCATGTCCGCCTCAGTGCAGACAGGCTCACTGTGTGCTCTCGAGCAGGTCATCAGGTGTTGGCCCTATCTCCAGGTGTACCTATATCCACCATTGCCTTTCACCCTTAGACTGTCTCAGATAGTCTAGTTTTTTTTTCCACAGAAGCATTTGATCGAATTTTGCTACACCGTCGCCCAGAAATATATCTTTGAAGGAAAACATGAAGATGCTGTCCCGGCAGCTTTGCACTCTCTTCGCTTCCGCATGAGTGTTCATGGCCTGAGTTCAGTAGAGCTGGTACCTGCTTACCTGCTGTTGGCCGAGGCCAGCCTTGGTAAGTGAAACTGACTTGAGACCCCCTGGAGCCTGTAAGAAGTGCTATACTGGGTCATATCAGTGGCCAAAACATCCAGCTTTGGCAGTGGCACCAGGATACCTTTTGTGGAAGAGCAGGATTGCTGTAAAGTTTGGCACAAGGTGAGGAAGGAGATATCATGGACTTTTTGGTAAAACTGAACGAAATCCACTCTAGCTGGCCTTAGCAAAAGGAGGAAATTTATTAGGATGCTGAGGTGTCCTAAGGGAAATGAGACTTCATGAGATACTATACTCAGAATGCTATAACAAACCAAGGCTGGTGGTCTCTGTTTCTCTCTCTTGGGTCTTGAGGTCTTGTTTCTTGTCTCTGTTTCTCGGTTTCTCTCTCTGCATCTGCTTTATTTTCCATCTCTGCAGACCAGATTTTTCTACCCTCTTCTTACTACAGAAGACAGCTACCCCAAAATGTCAGATGTAGCTGAATTTACATTGAATTTACATATCCTCCAGGTTCAAGGTGGGTTATAGAAACTAATTATTAGCATCTGATTTCCAATGTTAAATTCCTGGAAGAAAGAATTATGTTGACTCAGCTTGAGTGTGGCATCTATCTGTATCTACCTTTGTGTCAGGGTCACATAGTTCAAACATGAAAATAGGAACCCGCTCCTATGGATGGCAGAGGCAGTTCTGAGAGCAGGGCACAGACATCACACATGGTGGTTGCTACAACAGGAGAATTAGCATTTTTGAGGGGAATTAACATTTTTGAGCATCTACAGCCTTTTAGGTACTGTACTACTACTTTATTTTTATTTATTTATTTTATTTTTGGCTGTGTTGGGTCTTCGTTTCTGTGCGAGGGCTTTCTCTAGTTGCGGCAAGCGGGGGCTATTCTTCATCGCGGTGCGCGGGCCTCTCACTATCGCGGTCTCTCTTGTTGCAGAGCACAGGCTCCAGACGCGCAGGCTCAGTAATTGTGGCTCACGGGCCCAACTGCTCCACGGCATGTGGGATCTTCCCAGACCAGGGCTCGAACCCGTGTCCCCTGCATTGGCAGGCAGACTCTCAACCACTGCACCATCAGGGAAGCCCTGTACTACTACTTTATATCTTAACAGACACTATTAAAAAAAAAAACTTTTTAAAAAGTAAAACGGTAGGAAATACAGTACAAAGAACTTTTTCCCTAAGCTATCTGAGAGTAAGTTGCTTACCTGATGCCCTATGCCTTGACTACTTCAGTATGTATTTCCTACAGAGACGTCTCCTTCATAACCACAATACAACTATCATCCATGATTATCTACTGAGCAGACCCCATTCAGCTTTTTCCAGTTGTCCCAATCACATCTTTACAGCAGAAGGGTAGAGTCCAGAATCACACTTTTCATTTTGTTGCCATGTGTCTTTAGTCTTCTTCATTCTGAAATAGTTTCTCAATCTTTCCTTGACTTTTATGACTTTGATGCCTTCAAAGATTAAAGGCCAATTATTTTATAAAATGTCCTTCAATTTGAGTTTCTCTGATGTTTCCTCATGACTGGACTCAGGTGATGTGTCTTTGGCAGGAATATCACTGAAGTGATGCTGTGTTCTTCTCATCCCATCCTATAAGTTGGCACATGTTTTTATTTTGTTCCATTATTGATGATGTTCATTTAAGTTACTTTATTAAGGTGGTGTCTGCCAGGCTTCTTCTCTGTAAAGTTATTCTTTCTTCTCTTTGCAATTAATAAGTATTTTATAGAGAGGTATTTAGAACTATATAAATATTCCATTCCTCAACAAACTTTCAATGAATTCATTTATTTATTTATATCAACATAGACTGTTGTTTTCCTATTTTATTTAGTGGGTTACAATCCATTACTATCATTAATTTGATGTTCAAACTGTCCTTGATTTGGCAAGGGGCAGCCCATCACACTGGCTTCTGTGTCTCCTTAACACATCCCCATTGTTCTTTTTTTTTTGGCTACGTGGCTTGCGGAATCTTAGTTCCTCGACCAAGGATTGAACCTGAGCCCTAGGCAGAGAAAGTGTGGAGTCCTAACCACTGTACTGCCAGGGAATTCTTCCCCATTGTTCTTTGATCACTTTCCTGCTTTCTGGATCATACCTCCAAGGAACTCTGATTTCTTTTAGTAGAAAATGGAATTTAGAAGCCAAGAGTTGTGCACTGGACATACTCGTTGCTATTGAGGTGGGGCTGCTCCCAGGCTTCTCAATGGACAGAATTAGGGAACATGTGTAAATATAATAATGTGTATATGCGCATTATTTCTAAATCTCCATCTCCGTCTCTACATCTGTATCTGTATATGATCATGGGTCCATAGGAGTACATTTAAATCCACAGGGTTCAATCTCATTTTCTCCCATTTCATGTCTATAGCTCCATTCTCTGACAGTGAGAATGCTGGCTTCCATTTCCACTGATGTATTTATATATTTAATTGGTTACCCTGTATGAGCCAAACTCCCATCTCCAATCCTATCCTTTCCCCTTGCAGATGCCCTCTTCTCCTTTTGGGGGCTCTGACTCCTATTCTGGGATGCCTCTTCTGCATGGACCCCCTCCTCACTGGTTTGGGCTCCGACTTCATACCAGGCCACTTAGCCGCAAGAATGCCCTCTTTAGCCTACTCAGATCTGACTCCCCATTCTGGACTGTCCCTCCTCCCAAACTAGTGGAAGAGCACCGGACAAGAAAATACAGCCCAGGCTCTCTTTATCTCTGACACTGACTAGCTATGGGATTTTGGAAAAGTCACCCTGGCATAAATCCCATCATCTTTTATTTGGTTTACTACCTGCCAACTGGTCTCTGCACATCTTCCCTGGCCTCCTTCCAACCTGGTCTCCAAACAAAATGAGACCAAGTCACTCCAATAAATAAAGACCAAGTTCCTAAAGCAACCTATGAGTCCCTGTTTGGTCCAGCCTTTATGAATTCTCTCACCTCACCTCTCATTCTTTTCTCTCTCCCTTTCAGTTGTGTTGGCCTTCTCTTGGTTCCTCAGAAGCACTGTGATGCTTCCTTGTTCTGGAAGGTTCTTCTCTAGCCACTTCCCCCACTTCTCTTCCCTTCCTTTTCACCTAACTAACTCCTATTCATCCTTCAGGTCTCAGCTTGAGTCACCACCCCCTGATTAGAACCCTTTCCCAAGCCCCCAGATTGGGTCAGGTCTCTTTTTATGTATCCACTTAGAAACCTCTTTCTTTTTTCTGGCCACTCACTTTGATAATAATTATACATTTTTTGATGAGATTATTTAATTAAAGTTCCTCTCCTGCACTAGACCATAAGTTCAGGGAGAACTGGAACTCTGTCTTTTCTTTCTACTCATAGTGTCTTTACATACAGAACAGTACTTAGTGCAGGGAAGGTACTCAAAAACTCCTTAGAACCTGACACCTAAATGGGAACTATGTAAGCATTTGTTGAATCTGAGTCCTCTTCACAGGATTGTTTTGAGGTTTAAATGAATTCATGTATAATGGACATGGAAGTGCTTTGCAAGCAGAAAAGTGCTGTCTAAATGGAAGGTTTCATTTTAACTCCCACAGTTACTGATTTAAAACCTTGCCAACCTTTTTTTTTTTTTTTTTTTTTTTAATTTATTTATTTATTTATTTATTTATTTTCGGCTGTGTTGGGTCTTCGTTTCTGTGCAAGGGCCTTCTCTAGTTGCGGCGAGCGGGGGCCACTCTTCATCGCGGTGCGTGGGCCTCTCACTGTCACGGCCTCTCTTGTTGCGGAGCACAGGCTCCAGACGTGCAGGCTCAGTAGTTGTGGCTCACGGGCCTAGCCGCTCCACGGCATGTGGGATCTTCCCGGACCGGGGCACGAACCCGTGTCCCCTGCATAGGCAGGCGGATTCCTAACCACTGCGCCACCAGGGAAGCCCCTTGCCAACCTTTTTGAAAGTCTAAATAAATCACATCCCCTGTGGACATGCCTCTCCCACTTTAGAGATTCCTCCAGACTGGAGTGGAAAAATAAGAGGCATTCATCCTTTTTTTCAAAGTAAAACTTCGGAATTTTAACACACTAGAAATGACATTTTCAGTAACACTTCAAAGAGGAGCCACCTTACTCATCTTCCCCCACTGTTTTTAGTGTTTTGGAACCGGGAGAACCTAGGTTCAAATTCCAACTCTTTACTAGCCCTGTGATCCTAGTCGTCAAGCTTTTTCTTACCTTAGGGCTCTCACACATACCACCTGGAATGCTGTTTTCTCCCTCTTACATGGCTGATTTCTTTTCAGCCTTCAGGTACCTGCTTAAACACCACCTTCTCAGAGAGGTGTTCCCTAATCATCCAATGTAGGTTTCTCCGTGCCTTTTTTGATCACTGTGTCCTGTTCATTTCCTTCCTAGCACTTCACTTTTTGTTTCTTTATTGTGTAACGACTTCACTCGACTGTGAACTTTTTAAGGTCAGGGATCCAGCATGCACTGAGCATCTGGCAGAGCGGTAGAGACTCAACAGATTAGATGAATATAGGGTTGAATGAATGCACGGTTTCCTCCTCTGATATTTCTTTTGCAGGGTTGTTGGCAGACTGAAATCACAGATGCAGATGGCCTAGCCTAGTGTAAGGCATGTGTAAGGCATAGTGTAAGGCAGCCCCTCAGTAAATGATTCCTTTTGCTTCCCCTGTGTGCCTCACAGCCACACCTTTGAATCGTCTGTGACTGTTTTATTCTGTGGTCCTTTAGTTTCATCTGCAAGCCTGCAAAATCTTCCCCCACGATGTCTCTCAGATCTGCCACTAACCCAGTGTAAGCCTGCTGTCTCACCCTTAAGACAAGTACCACTGCTCCATGAACTGGCCATCCTTTCTCTCTCTACTGCATATACTCTGAAAGTCACCCTTTCGGATAGTCTCACTTCCTTTGGCAACTTTAGGTCTCTGTTACCTCTACTCCATCCCTACACCTCTCCAGGTAAGCACTGTATGTAGGAGGGCATGCCTGAACTTACCCACACACTGGTCACAATCTTAGTTCTGACCTGCTTGTCACAGCTTGTTCTTCTCACCTCATTATACCCTGCTCTCTGAATTTGCAGCCTTGTAGTTTTTTTCTGGCAAGTAGGCTTTTTCCTTTGGGACTGATGCTTGTTTAGATGTGGTTCGGCTTGACCTGGGGGCCTTCCTTTTTTCAGCAATACCTCTGTCAAGGAGAACTGGACAATGAAAAATGTAAATTTCCAATATATATCAGTGCCCCCTACCAATTGTTTCCCAAGATAAATGTCTTAGCTAAGAGTCATTTGCTTCTTTAAATTTGATAGGGCCTCAGTCTAAAGCTCTTATTTTTTTAAGCAAAACCCAGGTGGAAAATGTGGCTTGCCTATTTAATTAACATGAGCCAGGATCATGGGCCATGGCCTCTTGATTCTGATCTAATATTTTCCCATTTTAGTGTGAGCATCGGTCAGGCAAAGTTACTTGCCACCTCTTGTTGACTGCTTCTTCCTCACCTCTCCTGTATTTCAGAGACGTATGATTACAACCAGAATAAAGCAATGCTTACATATGAAGTAGGCCTGGGTGGAAGCACAAGAAGAACAGAAGGTTGACTTATGAGGGATCCGTGTCTTCATCTCCTGACCCTTTACTGATGCCATTTCTGTTGCAGCATCCATCACACAGAACCCTTCACATGCAGGGCATGTCTCCTGCTCTGCAGAACGTTCTCAAAGTAGTTTTCTGCTCACTTCTGACAACCTCCCTAGGAGGCAAGCGTAGGCAGGAAACTATTATGTATCTTCACAACTAAACAAAAAGGGTTAAGTATCAAGAGTATTTGAATATTAGAAATCGAGGTGACTTTCACTTAACCACATGAAATGGTTAACCACATAACCATTCTAGCTTCTGAATGTCTCTTTTTTATACTCCATCTTCATTCGCTGCCTTATTTCAGGGTCTAGTACCTGCCTGAACTATTTCAAAAGTCTTCTAGTGAGTGTTTTCCTTTTCCTCCTCCCCTCTGGTCTCTCCTCGTCATAGTGGCAGAGGATTCTTCAAATCTAAACCCGGTTCTTGCTCCCTTTCTGAAAATCCTCTAATTTTTATCCACATGCATCAAGATCCTTGGCACGACTTCCTAAGCCCTCCATGATCTGTGCACTGCCTACCTCTTTAGCCTCATTTCCTGCCACTTGATCCCTTATACTTTGTGCCCCAGCATCACAGGCCAATATATAGTTCTCTAAGCACAGCACACCATTTCATATCTCTATGACTTTGCATATGTGTTAATTCTCCCTGGGATGCCCTCCCTCCCTTAACTGTCTAGAAAACTTATATTCATCCTCAAAACTTAGCTCAGACTTTTCTGACTATCTTAGCTTGGCTGCTATAACAAATACCATAGACTGGGTGGCTTAAACAACAAACATTTATTTCTCACAGTTCTGGTGGCTACAAGTCCACGATCAAGGTGCCAACAGAGCTGGTGTCTGGTGAGAACACACTTCCTAACTTGTAGACAGCCGCCTTTTCTTGCTATACCTTCACATGGCCAAAAGAGAGATCATCTCTCTCTTGTCTCTTCTTATAAGGGCACTAATCCCATTCATGAGGGCTCCACCCTCATGACCTAATTACCTCCCAAAGGCCCCACTTCGAAATACCATTTCATTAGGGATTAGGGCTTCAACATATGAATTTTGGGGGGACACAAACATTCAGTCCATAGCACTGACCATGCCTCTCCCCACTCCATTGTCCCTCTCTACCCCATCCAAAGAATTGAACACTTCCTACTCACTTCCACTTCCAAACCTTATAATGTTACTATCATTGCATTTACACTATATTACAAATATACTTGTTTTCATGTCTTCATTCCGCCAACCAAGCTGTACATTCTTCAAGAGTAATGGCTTTGATTTATCTTTGAATTCCTATCCCTTAACACAAGGCCTGGCACATAAAAAGTATCGAATATACGTATACATATATTTTAAAATTGAGATATAATTCATGTACCATAAAATTCTCCCCTTTATAGTACAATTCAGTGGTTTTAGTATATTCACAAGATTGTGCAACCATCATCACATCTAATTCGGGAACATTTTTGTCACCCCAAAATGAAACCCAATACCAATAGCAGTCACACCTCGGTTCCCATGCCTACAGTCCTGGGCCACTTACTAATCAATCCACTTTCTGATTTGCCTATTCTGGAAAATTTATATTAATGAAATCATACAATATGCGGCCTTTTGTGTCTGGCTTCTTTCACTCAGTATAATGTTTTCAAGGTTCATCCATGTTGTAGTATGTATCAGTACTTTATTCCTTTTGTGCCTGAATAATATGCCACTCATGAATAGGGAAAGACTACACTTTGTATATTTACTCATCAGTTGACCAACATTTAAGCTGTTTCAATATTTTGGCTAATATGAATAGGCTGCTATGAATATTCGCGTACAAGTTTTTGTGTGTCAGGTATTCAAGTCAATGAATAAATGAGTGAATAGGTGATGACTCATATTTCATCATGTGTTCTCTGGCTAGGATATGGATTATAATCTTTATTTCTCTTGGGCAGGTCTGGGCCGGATCGTCCAGGCTGAGGAATATCTATCCCAAGCGCAGTGGACAGTCCTCAAATCAACTGAATGTTGTTATGCCACCCACTCCTTACTGCATCGGAACCTGGGACTTCTCTACATGGCTAAGGAAAACTATGAGGAAGCCCGTTATCATCTGGCCAATGATGTAAACAAACTAAATTATAACACCCGATTGTTTCTGAGAACAGCTCTGTTTAGTTGTTGTTTGTTCTTGTTTTCTTTCTACTGAGCATTTCTGTGAAACTTTCTGGGTACAACTGTCTGTTTGGTGGAGTATTAGCAAGAACACAATTCTAACGACCTGAATTCAAGACTTCCCACTTTCTGCCTGTGCATCTTTGTCCAGGTCACATCACTTCCCAAGTCTCAATTGCTTGGGGGATGATAAAGGGAGGCAGAAGAGCATCCTGGTTAAGAGCAGAGCTTTACTCCTGGTCCCAGCTCTGCCATTTCACCAGCCACACAGACTTGGATAAATTATTTAACGTCTTTCATCACCTGTAAGACGGAAATCATAAAATAGTCTCTGCCTCATTGGGTCATTGCAGAGATGAATAAGAGGGCACGACATGTGCAGTACTTTTGCTATGATTTTTATAAATAACATCAACGTCTCTACTACAGAGTGTGATTATTACATTTAAATGAGCTGGAGGTATATGAAAGTGCTTTATAAACTCTAAAACTCTGTACCGACGTTGGATAGGTTGATGAGGGTGATGACTGAGCTGTTCTTCCCAAGTTCATGAGGTTTCTGTTAAGATTTCAGTATTGGACAATATTACCAGAGGGAAGAGTTCCTGAGCCTGAAACCTGGATGAGGTTAGAATCAGACTGCAGTCTCCGTGCAGATTGGGTCTCTCTTCAGCCTCTCCACTGGGCAACCCTCCCTCTGGTTGCCTGCCACCGCACGATGCCCCTAAATTTGCTGGAAACATTGTTGTGCTGGTTATTCTCCGTATCCCCTTACTCCAAATGCATTCTCTGCCCTGCTCTTCCTTGGGAGGCTGACCTTGGTGGACTCCATTGCTCTCTGGCCTCGCTGGGTTTGGAGAGTGAAAGGCATGGCAGAGGAGTGGAAGTTGGGAGGAGAGAGAGGTTGGGGTATTTACTCTGCTGCCTTTCTGCACCAGCCTAGTCCCTGCAGTGCCAGTGTTCCTCACGGCCACGGCTCCTGTCAGGTAGCCTTCCTCCACAGCTCTAGCTCTTGCTGGGCCCTGGTAACCCTGCTTTCTCCCCTGGTTTTCTCAGGAGTTTGGACGGTAAACAGTCTCTTGCCATTGATAGTCCCTAGTGCTTCACTAACTCTTGTTGGTTCCGTACCCCTTCCACGTCTCTGTAAATAATCCTTTCATTATACCAGCCTCAGGGAATATTGATACTTGTGAGGGTGCCATCTACTTCCACCTAGGAGCCTGACCAATGCACTTCATCATTTGTGTTTCCTCTCTGTGCTTCACAGCCTTCAACAAATCAAGCAGAAGCACATTCTCTCTTGAGCTGGGCCACACAGTTAAGAATTAGATCAAGCTCAGCCTAACTTAAAAAAGAAACCAAACCAAACCACCACAGCATTATTGATACATACCATAAAAGTCAATGGTATGTACAATTAAGTGTACAATTCAATGATTTTTAGTAAACTTAGAGTTGTGCAGCCATCAACATAATCCAGTTTTCACCCTTAAGAGAGCCCACATATCCATTTGCAGTCATTTCTCATTCCCACTTTCTGTCTTTCTAGATTTACCTTTTTAGGACATTTAATATAAATGAATGATATGTAGTCTTTTGCATCTGACTTCTTTCACTTAGCATAATTATTTTGAAATTCACCTGTGTCGTTGTTTATATATCAATATTTCATTCCTTTTATCGCTATCATCTGGATATACCACAATTTCTTTACCATTCACCAGTTGATGGACATTTGGGTTGTTTCCTTTTTTTGTCTATTATGAATAATACTGCTGTGAACATTTGTGTACAAGTCTTTGTGTGAAGACGTGTCTTCATTCCTCTTGGGTACATACCTAAGAATAGAATTGCTGGGTCATGTGGTAAAACTATGTTTAATTTTTTGAGGACTGCCAAACTGTTTTCCACAGAGGCTGCATCATTTTATATTCCCACCAGCATGTACAAGAGTTCCACTTTTGCCACATCTTTGCCAATAAGTGCTATTTTCTGTCTTTTGATTAGAGCAGTTCTAGTGTGTGTGAAGATGTATCTCATTGTGGGTTTTAGTTTGCATTTTCTTAGTGACTAATAATGTTGAGCATCATTTCATGTGCTTATTAGCTATTGGTGTATCTTTTTGCTGACATGTTGTCTGTTCAGATCCTTTGCCCATTTTTTAACTGAGCTGTTGTAAAAGTTCTTTATAGATTCTGGATATAAGTCCTTTATAAGATATATGATTTACAAAGAAAACTCAGGCACTCTCTTTCTTCCTTCTGCTATAGATTTATTTCGCCAGTTGTGCATTTGGAACAGAGCACATCAGGACCTCAGGAGGCTACTTCCACCTGGCTAATATCTTCTATGGCCTTAAAAAGTTGGACCTGGCAGACACATTGTACACCAAGGTGAGCTGGGGAATATGGGAGCTGAGCCTTGATACTTAGGCCTTGTATCTTACAACTGGTGTCAGACCATTCATGAGAAATTCGAGGCACAGACAGATGAAGTGACTTGCCCAAAATCACATAGCTTGATACATGATATATTCCACTTTTCTTTCTTCCAGTTTCTCCACTACCAAAATAGTTTAGTCCTTAGCATCCATAGAGCAATTAACAAATAATAACTTATGGGTCAATAAGAACCAAACCCCTCCAAATAGACTGCCATATACCCTGCCATATCCCTAGGAGCAAGCTAATGTGGGCATGTTGAGGTGTGGGATAAAGGAGGAGATGAAGTTTTTAAGCGAAACTAATTGTTGAAAGGTCCTGTGAAGGGATCAAAGAACATGAAAGTACTTTAAAATGTCCATCTTTACCTGTGAAAGATTTTAAACTGTTATATATATATATATATATATATATATATATTTTTTTTTTTTTTTTAACTGCTTTTGATACCAAGTTTTTTTACTGTCAGATGATTTGGGACTGAGTTGCAAGAGGTGACCTTGACAGAGTCTAAAGTACTAGGCTCCTTTTTTTTTTTTTAATTTTAAATAGTTTTAATTTAAATCTTTTAGAATAGTATGTATCTATTCCAATTGTAGATTGTCAAGTCTATACAATATTTTCCTCTTTTAAAAAAAAATTTTTATTGGAGTGTAGTTGCTTTACAGTGTTGTGTTAGTTTCTACTGTACAGCAAATTTTATATATATATATATATATATCCCCTCTTTTTTGGATTTCCTTCCCATTTAGGTCACCGCAGAGCATTGAGTAGAGTTCCCTGTGCTATACAGTAGATTCTCATTAGTTACCTATTTATACATAGTATCGATAGTGTATATATGTCAATCCACATCTCCCAATTCATCCCACCCCTGCTTCCCCCTTGGTATCCCTACGTTTGTTCTCTACGTCTGTGTGTCTATTTCTGCTTTGCAAATAAGACCATCTATACCATTTTTTTAGATTCCACATATTTTTTTTTCCCTTAGATTCCATATATATGTGTTAGCATACTATATTTGTTTTTCTCTTTCTGACTTACTTCACTCTGTATGACAGACTCTAACTCCATCCACCTCACTACAAATAACTCAATTTCGTTTCTTTTTATGGCTGAGTAATAGTCCATTGTATATATGTGCCACATCTTCTTTATCCACTCCTCTGTTGATGGACATTTAGGTTGCTTCCATGTCCTGGCTATTGTAAGTAGTGCTGCAGTGAACATTGGGGTGCATGTGTCTTTTTGAATTATGGTTTTCTCAGGATATATGCCCAGGAGTGGGATTGCTGGGTCATAGACAACCCTCAGAAAGGGAGAAAATATTTGCAAACGAAGCAACTGACAAAGGATTAATCTCCAAAATATACAAACAGCTCATGCAGCTCAATATCAAAAAAACAAACAACCTAATCAAAAAATGGGTTGAAGTCCTAAATAGATATTTCTCCAGAGAAGACATACAGATGGCCAACAAACACATGAAAATGTGCTCAACATCACTAACTACTAGAGAAATGCAAATCAAAACTACAATGAGGTATCGCCTCATACTGGTCAGAATGGCCATCATCAAAAAATCTACAAACAATAAATGTTGGAGAGGGTGTGGAGAAAAGGGAACCCCCTTGCAATGTTGATGGGAATGTAAATTGATACAACCACTATGGAGAACAGTATGGAGGTTCCTTAAAAAACTGTTTCCAATATATTAAAATGTTGGTTATCTTCATATAATAACACCTTACTTAGCAAACAACAATTTCTGTGTGTGATATAGGTTGTCATGCGGTGACTGTTTATTCATATTTTAGACCCATTTCTGAAGAAGAGACATTGTCGTGCAGCTGAAAAAATAAAAAGAACTTTGGAACCAGGCAGACTTGAATTTAAATCCTGGCTGTGCCACATAGCAGCTCTTACCAGAAGTCAAGAGTGATCTTAACTTTTCTGAACCTCAGTTTATTGATCTATGAAAAGGGAGTAATAAGAATACGACCGTAATTGGGATGTTGGGAGGATGTAAAGGTAGTTGTATGTGCTCAACACATGGTAGCCATTGTAATTAGACCCCACCAGGGCTGTCCCCAGATCAGCCCTCCTTGTGCCCTTTGCAGCCCAACACTTGTCACACTTACCTTGGCCAAGCACCTTTGGGCTCCTAAGGCTCCCCCTGCCTTCAGGCACAATGAGAGAGGGAGTCTGCAGACCGGCAGGAAGCCTGGCCAGAGGTGCTGCCCTCTCAGCTGGCTGGTCCAATGGCTAAGGTCCAGCCTGCTTGTCTGATTACCATCTCCTTTCCCAACAGGTCTCTGAGATCTGGAATAAATATTTGAACAATCACTATCAAGTCCTCTCACAGGCTCGCACCCAACAAATAGATCTACTAGGCAAGCAATTTGAGACCGACACTGGCTTGGGTAAGTGGCAGTTCTCCCTAGGAAGCAAAGCAGTGACTTCCTCTCTTCTGATCCACAGACTTTTCCCCTCAGAGGGAGAGCAGCTGTCCCTGTGGTGGGGCACATCAGTGCCATCTTCCCATTTTGCCAATGGGCAAACTGAGACAGGGGGATCAAAGAGATTTGACCAGCGGTGGGAAGAATTCAGGTCCCTAGCATCACACACAGCCTTGCAGGGGGGTTAATACGGGACAGATCTGGAGAAAAAAAGACCCTGCCAGAGCCCCCTGAGATTCCTGCAGAGCATCCATCTTTTATGTGTTATCCCTCCAGACTCCACACGGAAGTCCCATTGCTCATTTGTTCTGGTGCCTTATCCTCTTCCTTTACTGGACAGTGAACTTCTCAGTGGCAGGACTGAGTCTGATTCATCTCTCTACCCACAGCTCAGCAAAGGACTGAAGGCTGAGTACAGCATCATTCCCTCTGAGATCATAAAAAGAGATGGAAGATCTAGTTTCTTCTCAAAAGAGACATATAGTATAGTGGGTGAGACAGAAACTATGTGAAAGAAAAGAAAACTTCTACAAGTACAAATTATATTACAAGCTGAGTCCCAGAATGAAGAGGTGAGGACAGTTGGATGGTGTTGGAGAGGGAAGACTTCTTGGAGGAGAAGTTTTGAGCTACGGTTCAAAAAATTAATAATTTTATTGAATTTTCTCTCGTTATAAAAGCAGTTCATGTTAAAGCAGAAAACTCAAAAATCATAGATATCCAAAGACAGCCAACCTTAACATTACAGTGTATGTCTTTTCTGTCTTTTTCTCTAAGCTTAGCCTCACATGGGGAAAAGCAGAAAGGCTACTGCTTAAGCATCTTTGGATTTGGGGAAGAAGAATTAAGGTGCTGTGGCTGCCAGAAGCCCCGGCTCCCTCCTTTTGCTACAGAATGGAAGCTGAGTTGGACCCAAGAAATCCCACCATGACAAATTCCCTGTATTGGGGGCCTAAGAGATCTAGTTTAGGATTCTGAAAGAAAGAAAGCTAAACAACTCTGGGACCTGTAGGAATGAATTTTTTGGTTTTTTGGGTTTTTTTTAGGTTACTCTGATAATGACAGGCTGGGCAGAGCTGGTGAACTGCCTGAAGGACAGGTGCCCTAACAGGGTGCTTATCCCTGAGGGTAGATGCAGCTGCCCTAGGGCCTGTTTCTTCTTTCCTCCCTTTCTTTCCATTGCAGATGAAGCCCAGGAAGCAGAAGCCATTCAGATCCTGACTTCAATCTTGAACATTCGAGAATCTACATCTGACAAAGCCCCCCAAAAAACAATCTTTGTTCTAAAAATCCTGTTCATGCTTTACTACCTGATGATGAATTCTTCAAAGGCAAGTTCCCCTAGAAAAGAAGCATGTCTAAAATGGAGGGAGAAATTCCTCTAGTTGATTTCAGCTGTGTTTTGCCCAACTGCACTAGCTTTTGCCCTCAGAGTAAGCCTTCACTCCAAAAAAGTTCAGATGCTCATGACATTTCTTATGTGTTGACTCCAACCTGCACAATGGAAACGGTGTTGTCTTCTTCCCTCAAGGGGGCCACCCTAGGGTTGCACAGGTTAACTGAGGCTGGGGCAGTGCTGGGAAGCCTGCAGGGAAGAAGGGCTCTGGGGAGTCCTTGGGGGGATGGAGTAGTTGCCCTAACCATACTCAGGTAGTGAGTTCCCTGTCGCTGGAGGGATCCAGGCAGAAATAATTCAAAAGGTAATTGTTTTTAAGTGCTTATTATGTGGCAGTCACTAGCCTAAGTACTTTACATGAATTATCACTTTTAATTCTCATACTAACTTTACAAAAAAGGTATTTTATTGTTCCCACTTTACAGATAAGGAAACTAAGGCACAGAGAGGGTCCATTGCTTGCCCAATTTCTTATAGACAGCAAGTGGCAAATCTCAGTGTTCTTGATTTATTGATTGACTGATCCACTTATTCATTCAGGTATTTATTGAGCTTCTACCATTTGCAAGGCACGGTTTTAGGGACTGGGGGTGCAGTGGTGAACCACCAGCTAAGTTCCCTATTTCCAAGTAACTTATGTTTTTCTGGAGGAGGGGAAGTCACAATAAACAAGTAAACATATAAATGTGTAATATAATTTCAGAGAGTGAAAAGCACTACAAAGAGAAATAAAGCAGGCAAGGGGAGAGAGGAGGGAGGACGTTTGGAGGAGGCCTTTCTGTGTGGGTGACATGGGAAAATTTAAGATGTCCTTCCCCCGCTCCCTTCCTCCCTTCCTTTCTTCCTTCTTTCCTTTCATCAGCAAACTTTTACTAAGCACCTACTGTATACCAGGGCCTGGAAGAGCTCCCAGTCAGTGGGTTAAAATAGAGTGTGATAGCAAAGCCCAGGGCCCTGTGGGAGCACAAAAGAGGGACAGCGGCCCTATGTGGGATGGGTGTGAGAGAGGTTAGGGAACAGGGAACATTTCCATTGCATGTCCAAGTTTACAGTGGACAAAGCCCCTTTTCTACATTTCAGGGTCTCATTTTCCATTTAAGGAAGTCATTCCCCCAAGGTGTGTTAAGGGTGTTAGGTCTGCAAGAGGTCCTTAGAGAAAAGGGACACCTCTATCTACTCAGGATTGGCACCTCACTTCCTTCAGGTCTGGACTCAGCTGTCTGCTTTTCAATAACGCTTTCCCTGCCCTCTGTCTGAAACGGCAAACCCCCACTGCCACCATTAATGCTTCCTGTTCCCCTTCCTGCTTTATTTTTTTCCTTAGCATGAATCACTATTTAAGATACCATCGCATTTTAATTATTTGTCTTGTTTATTGCCTCTCTCCCCCACTATATTGTCAATTTCACAAGGGTAGGAATTTCTGCCTATAGTCACAGTACCTGGAACATAGTAGCCTTTCAATAAATATGTATTGGAAGACAGGAAGGAGAGAAAGAGGAAAGGAAGGAAGGATGAAAGTAAGGAAGGGAGGAAGGAAATAAGGGAGGAAAGAAGAGATGGAGGGGAGTGAAAGCACGTGCTTGGCTTCCTGAGGCACCCCTTTCCCCTTTGCGAGTAGAGCCATGTGGCTGACAGGGTCTTGGTGCTCCAGCCAGGTGTGAGGCTTGAGCCTTTGAGGTGGGAGAGCTGAGTTCAGGACACTGGTCCACCAGAGACCTCCCGGCCCCTCATAATATCAATCGGCAAGAGCTCTCCCAGAGGTCTTTGTCTCAACGCTAAGACCCAGCTCCACTCAATGACCATCAAGCCCCAGTGCTGGACATCCCATGCCAAACAACTGGCAAGACAGGAACACAACCCCACCCATTAGCAGAGAAGCTGCCTAAAAACATAATAAGTTCACAGACACCCCAAAACACACCACCAGACATGGTCCTGCCCACCTGAAAGACAAGATCCAGCCTCATCCACCAGAACACAGGCACCAGTCCCCTGCACCAGGAAGCCTACACAACCTACTGAACCAACCTTACCCAATGGGGGCAGACACCAAAAACAATGGGAATTTCAAACCTGCAGCCTGTGAAAAGGAGACCCCAAACCCAGTAAGTTAAGCAAAATGAGAAGACAGAGAAATACACAGCAGATGAAAGAGCAAGATAAAAACCCACCAGACCAAACAAATGAAGAGGAAATAGGCAGTCTTCCTGAAAAAGAATTCAGAGTAATAATAGTAAAGATGATCCAAAATCTTGGAAATAGAATGGAGAAAATACAAGAAACATTTAACAAGGACCTAGAATAACTAAAGAGAAACCAAACAATGATGTACAACACAATAAATGAAATTAAAAATTCTCTAGAAGGAATCAATATCAGAATAACTGAGGCAGAAGAAAGGATAGGTGACCTGGAAGATAAAATGGTGGAAATAACTACCACAGAGCAGAATAAAGGAAAAAGAATGAAAAGAATTGAGGACAGTCTCAGAGACCTCTGGGACAACATTAAATGCACCAACATTCGAATTATAGGGGTCCTAGAAGAAGAAGAGAAAAAGAAAAGGACTGAGAAAATATATGAAGAGATTATAGTTGAAAACTTCCCTAATATGGGAAAGGAAATAGTCAATCAAGTCCAGGAAGCGCAGAGAGTCCAATACAGGAAAAATACAAGGAGAAACATGCCAAGACACATATTAATCAAACTATCAAAAATTAAATACAAAGCAAAAATATTAAAAGCAACAAGGGAAAAGCAACAACTAACATACAAGGGAATCCCCATAAGGTTAACGGCTGATCTTTCAGCAGAAGCTCTGCAAGCCAGAAGGCAGTGGCAGGACATATTTAAAGTGATGAAAGGGAAAATCCTACAACCAAGATTACTCTACCTAGCAAGGATCTCATTCAGATTTGACAGAGAAATTAAAACCTTTACAGACAAGCAAAAGCTAAGAGAATTCAGCACCACCAAAGCAGCTTTACAACAAATGCTAAAGGAACTTCTCTAGGCAGGAAACACAAGAGAAGGAAAAGACCTACAATAACAAACCCAAAACAATTAAGAAAATGGTGACAGGAACATACATATTGATACTTACCTTAAATGTAAATGGATTAAATGCTCCAACCAAAAGATGTAGAGTGGCTGAATGGATACAAAAACAAGACCCATATATATGCTGCCTACAAGAGATGCACTACAGACCTAGGGACATGTACAGACTGAAAGTGACGGGATGGAAAAAGATATTCCATGCAAATGGAAATCAAAAGAAAGCTGGAGTAGCAATTCTCATATCAGACAAAATAGACTTTAAAATAAAGACTATTACAAGAGACAAAGAAGGACACTACATAATGATCAAGGGATCAATCCAAGAAGAAGATATAACAATTGTAAATATTTATGCACCCAACATAGGAGCACCTCAATACATAAGGCAAACGATAACAGCCATAAAAGGGGAAATCAACAGTAACACAATCATAGTAGGGGACTTTAACACCCCACTTTTTCCAATGGACAGATCATCCAAAATGAAAATAAATAAGGAAACACAAGCTTCAAATGACACATTAAACAAGATGGACTTAATTGACATTTATAGGACATTCCATCCCAAAACAACAGAATACACTTTCCTCTCAAGTTCTCATGGAACATTCTCCAGGATAGGTCATATCTTGGGTCACAAATCAAGCCTTGGTAAATTTAAGAAAATTGAAATCGTATCAAGTATCCTTTCCGACCACAAGGCTATGAGACTAGGTATCAATTACAGGAAAAACATCTGTAAAAAATACAAACACAGGGCTTCCCTGGTGGCGAAGTGGTTGAGAATCTGCCTGCCAATGCAGGGGACATGGGTTTGAGCCCTGGTCTGGGAAGATCCCGCATGCCGCAGAGCGACTGGGCCCGTGAGCCACAAGTGCTGAGCCTGCGCGTCTGGAGCCTGTGCTCCGCAACAAGAGAGGCCGTGACAGTGAGAGGCCCGCGCACTGCGATGAAGAGTGGCCCCCGCTTGCCGCAGCTAGAGAAAGTCCTCGCGCAGAAATGAAGACCCAACACAGCCATAAATACATAAATAAATAAATAAAAATTTTTAAAAAAGTATAAAAAAAAATACAAACACATGGAGGCTAAACAATACACTACTTAATAACCAAGAGATCACTGAAGAAATCAAAGAGGAAATCAAGAAATACCTAGAAACAATTGACAATGAAAACACGACTACCCAAAACCTATGGGATGCAGCAAAAGCAGTTCTAAGAGGGAAGTTTATAGCAATACAATCCTACCTAAAGAAACAAGAAAAATCTCAAACAACCTAACCTTACACCTTAAGCAATTAGAGAAAGAAGAACAAAAATACCCCAAAGTTAGCAGAAGGAAAGAAATCATAAAGATCAGATCAGAAATAAATGAAAAAGAAATGAAGGAAACAATAGCAAAGATCAATAAAACTAAAAGCTGGTTCTTTGAGAAGATAAACAAAATTGATAAACCATTAGCCAGACTCATCAAGATAAAAAGGGAAAAGACTCAAATCAATAGAAGTAGAAATGAAAAATGAGAAGTAAAAACTGACACTGCAGAAATACAAAGGATCATGAGAGATTACTACAAGCAACTCTATGCCAATAAAATGGACAACCTGAAAGAAATGGACAAAGTCTTAGAAAAGCACAACCTTCCGAGACTGAACCATGAAGAAATAGAAAATATAAACAGACCAGTCATAAGCACTGAAATTGAAACTGTGATTAAAAGTCTTCCAAAAAACAAAAGCCCAGGACCAGATGGATTCACAGGTGAATTCTATCAAACATTTAGAGAAGAGCTTACACCTAGCCTTCTTAAACTCTTCCAAAGTATAGCAGAGGGAGGAACACTCCCAAACTCATTCTACGAGGCCACCATCACCCTGATACCAAAACCAAAGATGCCACAAAGAAAGAAAACTACAGGCCAATATCACTGATGAAGCTAGATGCAAAAATCCTCAACAAAATACTAGGAAACAGAATCCAACAGTGCATTAAAAGGATCATACACCATGATCAAGTGGGATTATCCCAGGAATGCAAGGATTCTTCAATATATGCAAATCAATCAATTTGAAAAACCATATTAACAAACTGAAGGAGAAAATCCATATGATCATCTCAATAGATGAAGAAAAAGCTTTCGACAAAATTTAACACCCATTTATCATAAAAACCCTCCAGAAAGTATGCATAGAGGGAACTTACCTCAACATAATAAAGGCCATATATGACAAACCCAGAGCCAACATCATTCTCGATGGTGAAAAACTGCAACCATTTCCACTAAGATCAGGAACAAGACAAGGTTGCCCACTCTCACCACTATTATTCAACATAGTTTTCAAAGTTTTAGCCACAGCAATCAGAGAAGAAAAAGAAATAAAGGAATCCAAATCAGAAAAGAAGAAGTAAAACTGTCACTGTTTGCAGATGACATGATACTATACATAGAGAATCCTAAAGATGCTACCAGAAAACTACTAGAGCTAATCAATGAATTTGGTAAAGTAGCAGGATACAAAATTAATGCACAGAAATCTGTTGCATTCCTATACACTAATGATGAAAAATCTGAAAGACAAATTAAGGAAACACTCCCATTTACCATTGCAACGAAAAGAGTAAAATACCTTAGAATAAACCTACCTAAGGAGACAAAAGACCTGTATGCAGAAAACTATAAGACACTGATGAAAGAAATTAAAGATGATACAGACAGATGGAGAGACATACCATGTTCTTGGATTGGAAGAATCAGCATTGTGAAAATGACTATACTACGCAAAGCAATCTACAGATTCAATGCAATCCCTATCAACCTACCAATGGCCATTTTCACAGAACTAGAACAAAAAATTTCACAATTTGTATGGAAACACAAAAGACCCCAAATAGCCAAAGCAATCTTGAGAAAGAAAAATGGAGCTGGAGGAATCAGGCTCCCTGACTTCACGCTATACTACAAAGCTACAGTAATCAAGACAGTATGGTACTGGCACAGAAACAGAAATACAGATCAATGGAACAGGTTAGAAAGCCCAGAGATAAACGCACGCACATATGGTCACCTTATCTTTGATAAAGGAGGCAAGAATATACAATGGAGAAAAGACAGCCTCTTCAATAAGTGGTTCTGGGAAAACTGGACAGCTACATGTAAAAGAATGAAATTAAAACACTCCCTAACACCATACACAAAAATAAACTCAAAGTGGATTAAAGACCTAAATGTAAGGCCAGACACTATAAAACTCTTCGAGTAAAACATAGGCAGAGCACTCCATGACATAAATCACAGCAAGATCCCTTTTGACCCACCACCTAGAGAAATGGAAAAAAAAAAAAAAAATGGGACCTAATGAAACTGAAAAGCTTTTGCACAGCAAAGGAAACCATAAACAAGACGAAAAGACAACTCTCAGAATGGGAGAAAATATTTGCAAACAAAGCAACTGACAAAGGATTAATCTCCAAAATATAGAAGCAGCTCAACATCTAAAAAACAAACAACCCAATCCAAAAATGGGCAGAAGACCTAAATAAACATTTCTCCAAAGAAGACATACAGATTGCCAACAAACACATGAAAGGATGCTTAACATCACTAATCATTAGAGAAATGCAAATCAAAACTACAATGAGGTATCACCTCACCCTGGTCAGAATGGCCATCATCAAAAAATCTACAAACAATAAATGCTGGAGAGCGTGTGGAGAAAAGGAACCCTCTTGCACTGTTGGTGGGAATGTAAATTGATACAGCCACTATGGAGAACAGTATGGAAGTTCCTTAAAAAACTAAACATAGAACTACCATACGACCCTGCAATCCCACTATTGGGCATATACCCTGAGAAAAACCATAATTCAAAAAGAGTCATGCACCACAATGTTCATTGCAGCTCTATATACAATAGCCAGGACATGGAAGCAACCTAAGTGTCCATCGATAGATGAATGGATAAAGAAGATGTGGCACATATATCCAATGGAATATTACTCAGCCATAAAAAGAAACGAAATTGAGTTATTTGTAGTGAGGTGGATGGACCTAGAGTCAGTCATGCAGAGTGAAGTAAGTCAGAAAGAGAAAAACAAATACCGTATGCTAACACATATATATGGAATCTGAAAAAAAGAAAAAAAAAAGGTTATGAAGAACGTAGGGGCAGGACAGGAATAAAGACGCAGACGTAGAGAATGGACTTGAGGGCATGGGGAGGAGGTAGGGTAAGCAGGGACGAAGTGAGAGAGTGGCATTGACCTATATACACTACCAAATGTAAAATAGATAGCTAGTGGGAAGCAGCCACATAGCACAGGGAGATCAGCTCAGTGCTCTGTGACCACCTAGAGGGGTGGGATAGGGAGGGTGGGAGAGAGATGAAAGAGGGAGGGGATATGGGGATATATGCATATGTATAGCTGATTGACTTTCTTTTACAGCAGAAACTAACATGCCACTGTAAAGCAATTATACTCCAATAAAGATGTTAAAAAAAATATGAAAGTGATCTATTCATTAATGAACTTAGAAAAAAAAATGTTTAAAAAAAAAAGAAGAAGAAGAGATGGAGGGGGGAAGGGAGGGCGGGCAGAAGGGCCAGCTAGAGCCTGTCCCAAGATGTCCTCTGAAGCTTCTGTCCAAGTCAGAACTCTGGGCTGCTTGGCCCCTCAGATGGCAATTTACTTGTGGCACCTTTCACTTCTATGCCTCCCAATGTTGGTTCAAAGGGCCCTGAAATGTAGAAAAGAGGCTTTGTCTACTGTAAACTCAGTGAACATGTTTTCCCGTTCCCTAACCCCTCTCACTGTCATCCCACATGTGTGGCTAGCTGTGAAGACCCAGTGTATGTTCACAAGTTCCCACAAAGAACTCAGTGGCTGGTGTGAGAAGCTGAAGGGTCCTTTCCCATGTTTTTGGGGTCGAGCAGAGATGGGGCTTCCAATGTAATGCTTTTTGGTGACAACTTCCTTTTGTCACTGCAATTCTATTTCAGGCAGAGGAATACGCCATGAGAGGCCTGGATCTAGCCAAAGAACAGCAGCTCAGTGTCCATGAACAAAACACCATTCAAGACTTACTAAATCTCATCTCAGCTGAGGAAACTCATCCCATTACATAGTGACCCAAGAGCTCTGCATCATGGACTATTGAGCATCTAATGTATTCCAGCCTTGCATAGCTGCTTTGAGGTGCTATGAATTGCTGAAGTGCCCACCCTCTTCCCCTGGGATTGCACTCATAGCTGTGTTTTTATTGTTTCACAGCATATGTTGGGGAATATAGAGCTTTTGGCATAGAAATCAGTAAAACTCTTGTTTATCATGACTTTGATAAACTCTTGTGTATCACGACTTTGAATAATGTGCTACCAGTTCACTAACAAGGTATTTATAATTAAACTGCAAATAGTTTATCCTATTTCTCAGAGGTCTCCCAGTGATGCATTCTTCATAGATCTTTGCCAAAGAAAGGGGTAGGGAATAGAGCTATACTGGAGTAAAGTTTCTCTATTCTACTGTAATTAAGTTAGCATTAATCTGAGGTAGATTGTGATTAAAATGCCCATTATAATTCCTAGAGCAATCACTAAGGAAAGTAATCTAAAAAACAGTTAAAATCAACAAGGAAATTAAAATGGTACACTAGAAAAGATCCACTTAATGCAAAAGAAGACAGTAAAGGAGGAATGGAGGAACAAAAAGATGTGAGACATATGGAAAACAAATAGCAAAATGCAGACATAAATTGTAGGTCTTTGCCAGAAAAGGCCCCTGGGCCTTTCAAGGAGCTCCAGTATGGATTGGCCGAGTTACCATTCCACATTGGTGTCTCTTTTCTCAGACAATTATTTGAAGGGGATGTGAGCCATATACTGTCTAGGGGGGAAGTACTCTGGAAGGTCCCCTGTGATGTAGGGGACAGAGTGTAGGCATTGGAGCAGACATGCCTGGGTTCAAATCCCAGCTTTCTCACGTAACAGCTCTGTGACCTTGATTCACCGCCTCCCACCCCTCCACACACACCCAACCTCCTCATTATGTTCTAAAATGGCCCAGGTGTGGCCATGGCTGTATCAGCTAGTGCCATCGAGGACTCTGGTCATTTAGCGCATCCTTTTTTTCTCCAGACTCACTAAGCAGCCTGCCCATTACCACTTTGCTTCCTGGGTAGATCTGTACCAGGGAGAGGTTATGCAAATCAAAGACCTGTGGGAGAGTTTTATGTTCCTCACTTACATTAATTCCCTCAGGCACATATAATAAAAATATGTCAGATGGCCACCCTGCACCTTCAGGTCTAGGTAAAATCCGCTTGGGGCATTCTTATGCTTCTGCAAGATGGCTGTGAAGTCCCAGGGCCTTACTTTTCTGTCTCTCACTTCAGTTTTTAGCATCGATTATCAATACTTTGTCACTCTCCACATCTTGTCTTGTAGCTGTTTTTTTCATCTCTTTAGGGACACATCCCTTCTTCTTGATTCTCACCTCCTAACCCCAGATATGAGCCAGCTCCTTCAAATAGATGTTGAATGAAGATTGGAGTGAGGAGAAGGACCAATGGCTCTTCGGCAGATAATTTAAAAGAAAATATTAGAACTTCCTTATTCTAAAAAAATCCTTCAAAGTCCATTTCATTAAACTCTAGTTCTCTTCTTTACCATAGTCATTGGCCCCTTTCTCTTTTTCCCCCCTCCCTTATCTGTTTTCTGTTCTCTCCACCCCTGAATTCTGTTCATGATTCCTTTCCCATCGAGTATATTTATAAAATTACTGTTTCAATTTATTGTTCCTATTGACTGATTTTCCTCTTGGTTATGGCTCATAATTTTCTGCTTTTTCACATCATGTCTAGTAATTTAATTTTCAGTCTTTCTGCTTTTCTAACACTTGCCTTAAGGCTATAAATTTTCCTCTAAATGCTGCTTTCATTGATACCACATATTACGAAATGCATTTTTATTATCATTTGCTCTAAATATTTCTTAATTTTTTATGACTCATGAGTCATTTAGAAGTATGATTCTTAATTTCTAAAAGATGGTGTTACCTCTTTGCTGTTTTCCGGCTTAACTTTATTGAGATCATAAAATACGTTGTGTACAATTTTGACTTTTAGAAATTGTTTGGGGTTTGCTTTATGGCCCAGGATATGGTTAATATGTATTTGTAAATGTTTTGTGTGTGCTATAAAAGAATGGAGTTATTGGGCACATTGCCCTATATATGTCCGTTAAGTCAAATTTTTTTCATATTTTCAAACGCTGCATCTCCTTGCTGAATTTCTAATTTATTTCCGAGAGAGGTACATAAAATCCATCCAATATGATTGTGGTTATATCTATTTTTCCTTGTAGTTCTATCAGTTTTTGCTTTACATATTTTGGGGCTTGGCTGTTAGGCAAGTACAAGTTCAAATATTGTATTTTCCTGGTGAATTGAATCCTTATTTTTTGTATTATGAAGTGATTCTCTTTATCTCCAGTAATGTTTTTAACCTTAGAGTCTGATGTTTTGGTCTGATGTTAACATAGCTATGCCTATTTCCTTTTGGGCTGGATTACTTGTTATCAGCTAGGTGTTATCACTTACCTCTGCTTCAGCATTTACCTCTGCTTCAAAGGGGAAGCTTGGAACTACGGTTCCCAGTACTCTTTCCTTTTATGATTCTGGATTAAATTCAGCCAATGAGGGTCTACTGCACAAGATTTGGAAGCCGGATGAGAAGGAGCAGCCATTAATCTTCCTGAGAATCACCCACTGTTGCTTTCCTGAAAGCAGATTTCCTGTGAAAGCAGCTTGCTGACCTTTGCTTCCTGATCACCCAGCCATTTCAAAGATTGTGTAAGATTCTAATTCCCTACATTAAATAAATCTCTTTACTCAGAATGCTCAGAGAGGCTTCTGTTTTCCCGACTAAACCCTGATTAAACACTTAGTATTTCTTCTTGCAACCTTTCACTTTCAAACAATCTATACCTTTATGGTTTGGAGGTATCTCTTATAAAAATAGTATAGTTAGATATTTTTATATCTGTAATTTTAAGAGAATCATTTAGTCAATTTACATTTTATTCGTATGCTAAATTGTTTGGGTTTAAATCTATTATTTTATGCCTTCTATTTGTACTGCGCGTTCTTTTTTCCTTCTTCTTTCTTCTAGATTGATTATGTATTTTTTCTCATTCCATTTTCTACCCCCTGTCTGCTAGTTTGTAGGTTACACACTGTGTTTCTATTCTTTAAGTGATTACTCCAGAAATTCAAATATTCATTCCTAACTTATCAACATCTAAAGTTATTCAGGATGTTTACCCTCATCCTGGACAGTACAAAGGCTTTAAAACTTTTAAATTCCATTTGCTTCCCCCTAACTTATATATTATTACTGTTATTTATTTCAAGTGTATCTTAAACCCACAAATCACAATTATTATTATTATTTTATAAAGTCATTATTATTTTATAAAGTCATCATATTCCTTCTTGCTTTTCACACCCTCTATCTGGGCTCACATTACTGATAAATCCTTTAGTATTTCCTACGGTGAGGGTTTGCTGATGGCAAATATTCAGATTTTCTTTCTTTCACTGATCTGATAATGTTTTATTTTGCCCTCTTTTTTGACTCATCAATGAAAATGTATTTCACTTTCATACATGATACAGTGATGCAGGACATAGTCTCAATTCTGAAGATCTCTGTGAAATGTGATTTACTTGACCCAAAAAGGTATACGCAGGTTCAAGAGAACCAGGAGTTCTGGGGAGATAAGAATATCTCTTATCATTCTACCAGGTAACCTTTCCTAAGCATCTTCAGCAGAATTTGCAGGTGTGGAGCTGAGGGATCATCTCTAAAAGTCCTGGCTAAATTTTTTCTACCAGCAAGCACATAGCAGTGTTACAAATTATATTATGTTGTCTATGAACCTTTATTTCACAAATATTCACATTGAGTAGTTGCTCTGAGTACCAACTTTCCAATGTTTTATCATTGCACAGCTTTGGACCTGTGCTGTGCCATAGGTCCTCAGATGACCAAGATTAGGACCAAGGTGCTCTACCACCACTAGGTCCTACTATAGATATATATCATGCAAGTGAGGTTTCTGTATTCACGATGGCTCTATGAAGCATAATATCTCTCAAGAACAAGAGGTCAAACAAAACACACATCTGGCGAAGTAGATGCTTCAGAAAAGATGATGAAGCATTACTTGAATGACAAACCACGTCATCATTTTGTTTGCTAGAAAAAGTACGTCTTTCCTGATATTCATCAAGATTGATGGTGATGAGATGGAGATAAATATTTTATTTAATATATATGCTTACACAAACAGTTTCAATAGTTAATAAATACTTAAACAGCAGCAGGTTTGAAAAGCATATAAGCAAGGTTACTATTGAGATCAGGATATAAAACCAAGATGATATATTATAAATGTTGTCCCTTGCTTGTGAACCTTTCTAAGGATTGCAGAAACAATCCTAGAACCTCTTAATGATCAAGGGAGAAAAGCTTTCAATGAAAAAAGACCATTCAGAGTTTGAAAGTCATGTTTCACCACAAGAAACAAACTGGATGTGTGGGATAAGGAAGATAGCAGCCAAAGAATGACTCCTGAAGTGTATTTTCTTTCCTTCTGGTTTGAGCAAGTGGTTGGCGTTGTGCCCTCAGGTGAGGAGGTCCTGGAAGAGGAGCGAGTCTTCGGGAGAGAGAGAGGAATGTGAATTCAGATTGGGGCATGGTGAGTTTAAGATACTTGTGAGACATTTGAGGGGAGATGAAAAGGAAACGAAGGAGGTCACCTAGGGAAGAGAAGAGAGATAAGGGAGGGAAGAGAGCCCCAGGAAATGCCCTGAAACAGAACGTTTAATAGAGAAGAGGGGAACCCAGCAGATGAGGGTGACATAATTTCAGATGTATTCAGAGTATTCATACAAAGGATTCCCGTATATCTTTCACCCAGATTCCCCAGATGTTAACATTTTACCATATCTGCCTCATCATTTTCTGTATATAGATACCCATTATTTTCTGAACCATTTGAAAGAAAGTTGCAAACACTATGTCCCTTTATCCCTCAATATTTAATGTGGTTCTTCTAAAAACAAGGAAACTCTTACATATTCTCATCAGTACAATCATCGAAATCAGGGAACTAGGGACTTCCCTGGTGGCACAGTGGTTAAGAATCCTCCTGCCAATTCAGGGACACGGGTTCGAGCCCTGGTCCGGGAAGATCCCACATGCCGCGGAGCAACTAAGCCCGTGTGCCACAACTACTGAGCCTGAGCTCTGGAGTCCGTGAGCCACAACTACTGAAGGCCGCATGCCACAACTACTGAAGCCTGCGCACCTAGAGCCCTTGCTCCGCAACAAGAGAAGGCACAGCAATGAGAAGCCCCCGCACCGCAATGAAGAGTAGCCCCCGCTCACCGCAAGTAGAGGAAGCCCGCGGGCAGCAACGAAGACCCAACACAGCCAAAAATAAATAAATAAATAAATTTTTTTAAAAAAAGAAATTAATCATTGATAGGATGCGATCAAACAATGAAATACAGACTTTAGTTCAGATATCACCAATTGTCATAATGATGTTCTTTAGAGCAAAAGAACATCCCTGAGCAAGCAGTGCATTCACTTGCTGTCTCTTTAGGCCTTTAAATGTGACACAGTGTCTTGCTACTCAAATCTTCTCTGACATGAGAAATTCAGCCAAAATTTTCCAACAAGTGAAGAAGCCAAGGCCTTTGGGAGCTCTGAAGAGCTGTGACTCACTGAGGTACAGTAGATCTGAGGCCTGTGGAAGAGCCGTAATCCTTGGGGGAAGGCTCTTCCCTGTTTGAGGGAATTCCTGCAGTGAAGAACGCAGCTGCAGGAAAAGCAGTGAAATGGGAACCAGCATGACAGCCAGGTGGGTGTCAGCAGCATGAAGCTGGGAACGTTTCGGGGGATGACCGTGGAGCCCTGGAAAACAGAAGAGGAAGTCTCATAGGCCTATTCCTTGGGGAGAGGAAATCCCAAGCTCCAGCAACTGGGGACGGTGTCTGTAGCCAGCCTAAAGACCTTTCTACTGGTGCCCTGTCAGTATGGCTGCTGCCAGAGCCACAGGCAGGGTGGCGGGGAAGCAGTCACCACCCTTCTCAAAGGACCTCTGGCCCCACCAAACACACTGGTCTACGATGCAGAAAATGCAGTTCTTCTGGGACCACTGGGGGAAGTGTATATGAACTGGTAGTTAGATGCTATCAAGGAATTACTGTTAATTTTGTTATACGTGGTAAAGGCATAAGGAAATCTCTTTTTAAGATGAGATGCCTGCTGAAGTATGCAGGGGAGAAAAGATATGGTGTGTGGAAATTGTTTTTAAATGCTTAAGAAGAAGAAGTGGGTAGATGCAGTAAAAATAGAAAATTTTGATAATTTAAAATTTGAGGAGTTTACTAAACCCTCCTCTCGCCTTTTGTGTAGTTTGAAGAATTTCATATATCAATAGAATAAAAAAGAAATATAGGTCACACTCCCCAGTGTTTGGGTTGAAGGACAATATGAGTGGTACAACAGAGTAGCATCCCTGGTTGCAACAAAGAAGCGTTATCCCTGTGACTCTCTTACCTCGGGGTGGGCTCCCTGACCCTCACAAGTTGAGGAACAGCCTTTGTTCAAGGGTCTCAGGCCTGGTGCTGATCGGAGTTAGTTCCTAAAGGCCTTAGCACTGCTTCTCCCAGGAAGCCTTTTGAAATGTCATGCAAACAAATTCTAATGGCTCTTCCCGTGGGGACACAAATCTTTCCAGTCCCCTGGGATCCTTCCTGCACCACACAGCCATTCTTACACACAGCAAGCTCTCACTTGCTATTTGAATCTTCATTGTAAAGTCAGTCCAGGAGAGCATGTTGAGCAGGCCCACGACAAGCTCATACCATCTGCATTAGTATTTTCCTCCATCATCTTGACAGTTGAGAGTTGGCAATATTACAATTCAGACAGCACTCTGCATTTGAAAGGAAAATTATGGTTTTTCAGAATGCAGCTGGTGTGCAAGTGAATAGGATGAAGTTTCTATGAAGCCTTTTCCTCATTTTATGATATGAAAATAATAAAATGTAGATTCAGTGTGATACTCACTGAAAAAGAACCACCAAAAGGGACAGAGTTTGGGGGACAAAGGCAAACAAAGCCTTCTGTTCCACGGTAATAATTTTAATAAAAAGCAAAACCAGCAAAACAATCATTTAGAAATGATTTCTTCTCTGTGGGAGAAGTTAACGTTGTTATTGCTGTTCAAACCACTTGGAAATGAGCTCTTTGGGTGCCTAGTTAAGATATATTCTTTACAGCACGTTTTCAGTTTGCCAATTAGGCAGGAAAAACTACAATTCACTTTCCTGGGGGGAACTTAGCTGAAGTACAGCCCACAGGTGAGACACAGCCTCAAAGATCACTAAGTTTAGGAGCAAACCAAAAAGATTTCTCATGTGTGAAAACAGAGGAAGACAGAACAGGCAGAGAAGCAGTGTTTTCAAGCATTTTTCTTCAAGTCAGTTCTGCACATTATAATAGGACACTGGCTTCTGAGAAATCCATCACACATGCTCCCTCCTTGGAATTGAGATGTTTCAATGCATTGGTGTATCAATTTCTTTCTTGGTTACCCAGTGGCACTGGTGTGCTGGTAAATGTTTAACAGGTAGCTCTCCAGGGGAAATACTTGGTATATAGTGTTTGCCCATCTCTGTGGGGTAAATATTCCCTCCATGGCTGATTTCAAACTACCAATGTGATGTCACTGAACAATGCAGTTGGGAACACATGCTCAGTTGCACACCATTATATGGCATTTCCACTGTACAAATACAACAGATGTCAATAACCTCAGAAGCACAGACAATAGTAAAAGGTAATAAAATAATTAGGAAGTGATAAGTTTTGAATATTTATTACCTATATTTTAAATATACTTTAATTTTAGGTTTATATAATTTAATTTTTAATTGTGGCTGCATCTAACAACCAGCCCACAAAATTCCTGAAACTGTAACAATCCGCTCTCATGGGTTGGTCCAAGCCGGCTCCACCACACCACTGGTACTCTGGGGACCTCCAGGTGGGACTAAACACACGAGCCACCTGCCTGGTCTTGCCTTCACGAAGACCTTTATTAGTTCTAGACTAAGGACCCCAGCTCTCCACTTACAGTAGAGCAGTGTTCCTTCTAAATAGAAGATTCTGGGGGTCCGACTCGGGACAGGCCCAGGACAGCAGAATTTCAGCTGTTTTATTGGCTAGTTCCATCTGCTCTCAGGGCTGTCATCCCTGCCAAGTCCAGATGGTGCTGTTGGGCTATCAGAGTTCCCTGCACAGCTCCGCCCCCCCCCCAGCCCCCCGGCCTTCTGCACTCCCCTCACCCTCTGTTTGACAGATTTAATTCAAATCGCTGGCACCTCCTCTTTCCATTTGATGCAAAGCCAGCAAACCTCATACAGGAAGAGCCAAAGAAACCAGGTGCTAAATCATACAAGGTCACACTGCTCCTCCACTCTCCAGCCTCCCAGTTGTCTGAGGCAGCCTTTCCTCCAGGACTTTTCTAAGCCAGATACACCCCCTATATCTTACACTAGAGCATCACACAATCTCAGGGATGGATGGGACCTTTCAGTCATTAAGCCTAAACCGCAGCATGCTGAAGCAGCCACCAGTCCTGTCCCCTCCCTCCCCCGCATCTCTTTTCCCAGCTGTAAAGCTGCTGTCTGCCAGCTTTTATCCCTTGGCACTGAGTCATGATCACGGGCGGGAGCTGTTTGTGATTGCTGACAGTGGAGAAAGCAAGAGGAAAGGAACCTGCTGAAAGCCAGACTTGTGGTAAAGAGCTTCACATTCAAGATTGTGTTTATTTATCACATTTATAGGTGATGATGCAAAGGTTAAGCAAGATTAAGTGACTTTCCTGAGGTCACATAAGCCATAAGTTATCAAGTCAGGATTTGAACCGGGGCTAACCCAAACTAGCACCATTTACATCAATCCGTGTTGCCTTCCATAAAGCGTGATGTCCCCAACAGCTAGTGGTGATTATGGTGGTTGCCATGCCTGGCTAGGGTAGTGGGAATGAAAAATAGATCACCCTAAGGGATGGCACTTGAGTTCTTCTTTAGGAGGGAGTGGTCTTTGCTTAGGAAAATGCCTTTAATAAGCCATCCATGATAGAAGGTGAAATCTTGAAGGTAGAGGTGTTGGCAGGAATCATATTAGGAAAAGGAATGGCTATACTGCCGTCCATGAGAACATACGTGGATTTAGTTTGTCCTGAGAAGGGAGTCAGGTACCACATGGAGTGGAAGGTGAGTGGATTCCTCTGTAGAGTATAGAAGAACATTTTATGAATGGGGGTACCACGTCTGCATTGCTGCCACGTCTCCCGTTTCCTCCCACATCACTGAAACACACACAGGCACATGCTCCTACACTGACTCATTTGAATTTTGGTGTGTGTGGAAGTGGGGGCAGGAACTGAGCCTTTCTCAGCTGATGTGGTGAAGGGATGAGACATGATTGTTGCTTAAAATGAGGTAGCAGAAGTCTGGAGTCAGCAGTGACTGCCAAGATAGAAGCCCCTTAGAAATCACAGAGATCCAAAGGCCCAGTTATCAGACTTCTCTGGATCTCAAGGGGCAGGGGGTCCTCAGCTGACCCACGGGCTACAACAGGGAAGAGTGTGCCTAGTGGCCGGCCGCAAGGGGGATGCACTGTGGAACTGCGAGAGGGAGGAAGCCTTTGACTTTGTGGCAGATTGTAGCTAACGTGTATCAATCAGGATTCCCCCTCAGGTGTGCCTGACGGGAGACGTTTGGGACCTTCAAGCCCTTGGCCTCCACGGAGGCCCACGAAGGCCTCTGCAAATCCAAGACATTCTGCAGTGAGGGAACATGAACCAAACTGGGGCTAAGGAAGCCTTCAGTCAGCTTGGCAGGGGCCTTCTCTCACATTCCATCACTGATGGTGTAATGTGAGGCTATGTGGTCTTGGCTGGTCTACAGAAGGCACAGGCCATGAGCCAGCACGCACCAGAAAATCTTATCTATGCCTTTGGGGCTCTTACCTAAAAGCCATCCAAGAGCTGAATCCTTCACAGCTGGCACCACGTTGATCCAGAGCAGAGGTTCAGCGGAAGGGGGATGGGCACAGGGTGGGTCCAGGATGGCAGCAGTGCTGGACGCCATGGAAGAACAGAGCCAGCTCTGGCAGTATGCCACACTGGTTGTGAACCAGACTGCCTGGGTCCCAACCTTGCTGCTGACTAGCTAAGTGACCTTGGCCTCTGGGATTCAGAGTCCCATCTATAAAACAGGGACTGAACTGGTTCCAAAGTGCTGCTATTCCTGTGCCCTCAAATCTGGCTTGATGGGTGACCTTCTTAGGGTTGCCTCAGAGCTCTAGTGAATATGCAATGCCAGAGCAAGACCACCCAACAGTGTTGGGATGCCAGCACGGGGCCCAGAACAGTGCCACTTGTCAGCAGGGGAAACGCGCCTGGAGAAGGAAATGGAAAGGCTTGAAGGGACAAGGTTTTCATACTCAGTTGTGTGAGTTTTAGAAGGGAAGGCTGCAGTCTAACCACAGATTTGGAATGGAAGCAGAATATGGTTTTAAGAAAGGAGTAAGACAACATATGCCTGAGATGGTGGTCTTCCAGGTGACAACAGTTGAAGCCACGATCTGATCTGGGGAATCTCAGAAGCAGTCATAAACAGCAGCAGGTTTTCTATTAGGGCTACAGCGGCAGATCCAGGAACACTAACTCCAGGGACAGTGACAAGAAGGCCGCTGTCAGGGCTCTTCCCAAAAACTCAGCATAGACTGACAGCAGATAGAAGCCGCACCTCCAGCTGCACAGGAAATTACTAGGCTGTTTCACTGACTTTGGACTCACCCTCCGACATGGCTCTGTGACCGCCTGCACATGGTATTCTGGTCATTAACTTCCGGGAGGGTCAGCTGTTACTTGAGTGATCGTGGAACCGCCCCCCCCCCGCCCCCCCAGCTAGCTGCTTCCACCTTCCTCTGAGTTACATTCAGGGCTGGTTCTCAAGATCAGCCTTCATCAGGACTTAAAGAAGGGATGAGGTATGTCTTCTTTGGAGAAATGTCTGTTTAGGTCTTTCGCCCATTTTTTGTTTGGGTTGTTTGTTTTTTTGATATTGAGCTGCATGAGCTGTTTGTATAGTTTGGCATACAGATGGCCAACAAACACATGAAAAGATGTTCAACATCACTAATTATTAGAGAAATGCAAATGGGAACTACAATGAGGTATCACCTCACACCGGTCAGAATGGCCATCATCAAAAAATCTACAACAACAAATGCTGGAGAGGGTGTGGAGAAAAGGGAACCCTCTTACATTGTTGGTGGGAATGTAAGTTGATACAGCCACTACGGAGAACAGTATGGAGGTTCCTTAAAAAACTAAAAATAGAACTACCATATGACCCTGCAATCCCACTACTGGGCATATGTCCTGAAAAAACCATAATTCAAAAAGACACATGCACCCCATTGTTCACTGCAGCACTATTTACAATAGCTAGGACAGGGAAGCAACCTAAATGTCCATCAACAGAGGAATGGATAAAGAAGATGTGGTACATATATACAATGGAATATTACTCAGCCCTAAAAAGGAACGAAATTGCATCATTTGCAAAGACATGGATGGACCTAGAGGCTGTCATACAGAGGGAAGTAAGTCAGAAAGAGAAAAACAAATATCATATATTAATGCATATATGTGGAATCTAGAAAAATGGTACAGATAATCTTATTTGCAAAGCAGAAATAGAGACACAGAGGTAGAGAACAAAGGGGGAAGGGGAGGGTGAGATGAACTGGGAGACTGGGATTGACATATATACACTATTGATACTATGTATAAAATAGATAACTAATGAGAACCTACTGCATAGCATCGGGAACTCTACTCAGTGCTCTGTGGTGACCTAAATGGGAAGGAAATACAAAAAAGAGGGGATACATGTATACATATGGCTGATTCACTTTGCTGTACAGCAGACACTGACACAGCAGTGTAAAGCAACTATACTCCAATTTAAAAAAAAAAAAAAACTTCATGGAAAAAGATTTTTTTTAAAAAAAGGGGATGAGGTATGTCTCTCTTACTTCTGCTGAGGTGGATGAGAATCCAAGCAACTCATTTTCTTTATACAGAATAGTTTCAAAGAAAGACCCCTACCTCTGTAAGCAGTACATATTCACAATTCTTTCATTCAAACAACCCACGGAAGAGCCATTTCTTCCTCCTTACCACTAGAATTCCAGATGATCCCAACTTATTTCTTCCACTGAAATGTCACAAAACTATCCCAGACCTTCCTCTCCTCTCCTTCCTCCTCGCCCATCCCCAACGTTCATGGAATCCCCTCTGAGCTGGGAGAACTGAGTCTGCAATTGTGACACTAATGGCTTAAGAGCCACTTATATTGTTGATCAGATCCTCAAGACCTAAAGCCCCAAATCCACCTTCTGGGGGAACCCCATACCCCTCAGCAATCAGACAAACAGCATGAAGACATTTTTCCAAGTGCAAAGTCATATATATTCTGAGTGACTGAGCTATTGGCATTCAAGTTTTGACCAGTTTCAAGATGCTACTACCAGATAATGGGAAGACTGTATACAGACACTGCAATTTATGTTACATGAGGAAGACTGTTAGTTGATACACGAGAGTCAAGAGTTTCAGGTTAGATACAATCCATCCAGAAGGCTGAACACACTAAGAGCCTTACTTCTTTCAGGTCATAAGCCCTCTGAGAAGCTGCATCCTTTTTCAGGCCCTCTACCACTGCTTAGTGTGCTAAGGCCAAGAATTTATGGCCTCTTTAACTCCCCCAGAGGAGGGGTGATAGGAAACTGCTAAAAACCAGATGTGGGAGGCATCCTTCTACCACCTCCCACGCAATGTACAGCTTCATTAATTAACTCCAACCTCAAAACATCCGCCCCAAGAGCTAAATAGAATAGGCATCTCCCCTAGCAGAAGAATGGAAAAATCGAGGCACAGAGTCAACTTGATTGTATAAGGTTAATCAGCTATTTTAGGGCAGAACCAGAACCGGGATCCGGCTCTGCACCCCCCGTTCCTTCCAGCAGGCCCTGTGGGCAGCTGTGACGAGTGTGGCCCAGCCACCTGGCTGAGGCTCACAGGGCCCACAGCCAGTATGGGAAATCCTGGAGGGAGGCTATGATCCAGCTGTGCCCCAGCTCTCTAGACAGGGCTGGGTTCCAAGCAATGATGCCAATGACGACAGATGTCACTGGCAGCTGGAAAATGGGCCCCCTTTGACAAATCTGGAAGCACCCTCTAGCTGCTGTGCTCAGGATGGGGCTCACGAGCATCTATTTAGGTAAAGTGGTGAGACTGGGCTTGCACTAAACTGTGGGAAGGAGTGAATGCAGCTTCCAGAAAGTCATCACTTGGTTCAGAGGCTTACGTAGAAAGCATCTGGCCAAATCCAACGAGAACAGACCTAGAACCATCCTTCTAAACCCACCCTGAGTGGTAAAGATAAGGTACATGTCTTAACCTATATAAAGGTGAAGGATTATCGTTTTTCAACTGTACAGACACATGACTGGAATTACAGTTCAGTGGCATGCACCCTATGTTGACTGTATTTAAACTACTACTGTGTAGTGTGACATCTCCATTGCATGGTGCCAAACATTTTTCAGTTTCAGTTACTTGGTGAGATCTGATTTTAGCCACGGTATTTTCAAAGCCAATTTCTATTTAAATGTGTTGTGGAAAAATGTAATAGTTTGACTTTATACACGTTTTACATTTACAGCAGAATAAGTACAGGAATTCGTACACCCAAATGGGTGTTGTTCCTTCAAACTGGTCACGTTGGGAAGATGTATGTTTAGTCCAGGGAAGCTGACCTTACTCATAACATTTCTAGAAACTTCCTTGGAAACTGTCCACTTGTAAGCATCCTTAACATTGATAAGTCTTTGTCCTTTAAGGGTAGATTTATTCTTTTGAGGAATGATATTTTTTAACAGCCAAAGAGCATTAGAAGATAAGTCTGATCAATAAAATGGGTGATGGAGCTCGGGATGAACTCTGGGGAAGGGTGGTGTAAAAAAACAAGGTCTGACTATAAGGTTATGAGGCCTCTTTTCTTGCATGGCTTCAAAGGTAACTCCAAAGAGGAAGTCTAGTGCTCTTGGCACATGCAACATCACAGCTGAAGAGTAAGGTCTCCCAGGGGAATAAGTACAATCATGGTGACTCTTGAGTGCATATGTTCTAGTGTATTTGGTTAAAAAGGTAGCCTTGCTCATTTTTGTCATACTTCACAGAAGCAGAAATGAAACACTCCATGTCCGTGACTTCTCCCAAGGGCAGTGTCATCATCTACTGCTGGAAGAGTTAAAATGAAAAGCACTTGGTGTCATGTCTACATTATCCACACCCCCACCCCCCATCCCCCCCCACCAAATGTGCAATGAGTTATTCCTGATACCTGAGTCTCCCCAGTGTGGAAAAGTGGGTAAGGACAGGTCTCTGGAACCTGGGTAAGACTAGTTACGTCAAGGGGATTGGAGTGTTTCCTATGGCTCTAGCTACCCAACAGGCTCACAACACCGACTCATACAAGAAAATCTCCTACAGCTAAGTACCTAAAGTTTCAGTAGAAGAGGGGGGGAAATGATTATCTTCCAGTAGCTTTCTAGGATTAAAAACCCACTCGCTTCTAATGTCAAGTGAACAGTCTATTGAAAAGAAGTCCATAGTGTTCTAGTGCATGCTTAAGGAAGAAAGTGTGTGGCCACTAGGTCACTGAAGTGCATTTCCAGCTGAGGTCAAAGGCAGCAAAGGTGCAAGAGGCTGCTGGGGCTGGCGTTAGTTGAAGCAGGATCTATATATTTGGAGTGGCAAAGCAATCTGTAGAAAGCCCCAGTTACAGAGCAGGATGTTTGCCAACGAGTGAAGTCAAAGGACGCTCAATCTCACTTTCTACAAAGTGCTTCACTGAAGATGCAAAGGAGGAAGCTCCCTTTAAAACACCATATCCTGAGTGTCAGAGAAATATGGTCAAGATGGTGATTGATGGGGAGCAGAGACTGATTCTCTAATAGCGCTGGGACTGTGTGTACTCCGAGTATCTCTCTCTCTCGCCCACACACACACACACACACACACACACACACACACACACACACTTAATGAAGAGCACACAACTGCAGTCACATTCCACCTCTTCTGCACGTGCCTCTGTCCGGTGGTTGCTCTTTTGTACAGTATTTCCAGGAGCCGTTCTGAGTTAATGGGCTCCACTGCTAAAAGCCAGAAGCACAGCACAGAGTCAGCCGTAACATCCAACTGCTTGCAGCAGACATCGGTCTCAAATCCATCAGTCGGGATGTTGTTCTCGGTGAGGGTTTCTATATTAGTGTTTATAAAAACCGCAAAGCTAGGCCATTTGCTTAAATCATCGTTAGAAAGAATGCTGAGTGCCCAGATGGGATTTCTAGTTTCTGTGCAAATGAAATCACACTAGTCCAGATTTTATTCGCTCAAAACTACTAGGGAAGCAGTAGGATTTGGTTTCAATGCTGCCAAAAAGCAGGAATTCACTTAAGTTTTAATTCTGAAGCAATCCTGGTGTTAATGTTGTAGCCAGGGTCGGGCAGCATGGGGGCTGGGGCCCCCGCTGGGCTTGCTGAGGACCCCTGGATCTCTCCCAGTTCAGGCTCGCTCTCGCTAGAGGTAGACCCGCTGTTGATGGCGTAGACGCTCTCTGTGACTCCCTGAGCTGAAGCACAGCTGTCTGGCTCTTTCTTCTCCCTGGGACTAGACAGTCCTGGGAGGGCAGCCATCTTCCTGGTCTGCCTGTTGGGCAGCAAGGACATGGTGTAGTCCGCAATGATCCCGCCCACATCTAAGTTGCAGGCCTGGTCAAAGGCTAGGAAACCCACGTTGGCGTTTGCTTCGCACACCGTAAAGGAGCCATCGTCCATGATGAGGAGATCGATGCCACAGAAGTCCATGCCCAGGATGTTGGACACCTGGATAGCCAGCTGCTTGCCTTGTTCTGTCAGTGGGCACATGACGCCCACGCCACCTGTGGGGAAAGTGCAGTGATGTAATGGTGACACTGTAACCGAGCAGGACCATATAAGGCCTTCCCAGAAGAAACCCCTACCCATATCCTCTGCCTGCACTTTGTCGTAGAAAAACTTTAGTCAAAGAATAAATTTAATCAGAGAAGTGAGAAAATGCAGAAAGAAAGGAAAACAGTCAAGCAAGATAAGATAATAATACTTTAGCCATTATACAAAGTCAAGGACCTTTAGTTCTTCCTCAAGGACTGCAGATAATATTCTGAGCCACGTCCTGTGAGCTGTTTTGCAGATACTGAAACCCCCAGCAGGTGGAAGAAGTTAAAGGTATGCTGCCCACAAGCACGGAGACCCCAGACCGGTTGGAACCAGAAGGTTGATGATGCTGACCGCCCATTACCTCACCACCAGCCAATCAGAAGAATGTCCACGAGCTGATCACGCCCTGCTCCTTGAACGCTGTAAGTCTCCTCACTACCCCCTCCAGGGCAGGACACACAGTCCTGTGGGCATTAGCCCACTGTGGCCCCCTTTGCCTGGCAAAGCAATAAAGCTATTCCTTTCTATAATACTTCACCAAAACTCTGTCTCTGAGATTTAATCTGGCCCCAGTGTACAGAGGCCGAATTTTGGCAACAACACCAGGCACTGACTGGACTAATGAGCCAAATGACCCTTCAAGGAAGAGAGGTGAGGGATGTCGGGGAAGGGCAGCAAGATGGGCATTTTTATTACCAACAAAAGGTCTGGATGGAAATCAGGACACCCTTTGAGAAAGTAATATGATTGTTTCTTTCCTAGAGTTTAAAAAATGTTTATATCCTCTGACCCAGTCATCCCACCATGAAGGAAATAATCTTATATATTGGGGAAAAAAGCTTTATGCACAAAGATGCTGATGGCAGTCATTTAAAATACTGGAAAGTCAAAATACTGTACATAGTAGGCACTCGATACTTGTCGATGAGTAAATGAAAAATTATAATCTAAATAGCTCACAGTAGAGGAAAGCAGCATAGTTTACAACCATTACTAAAAATGATAGAGTTTGTGATCACATGGGAAAATACTTAAAAGGATTAAAGGCTGTACAGTATGACCATAATTATGCAAAAAAACATCATCAGAAATGACACCAAAATGTTAACATTGGTTGTCTCTAGATAGTGGGATTAATGATAAATATCGTTTTTCATTTGACTTTGCTGTATTTTCTACATTGAGAATGAATTCCTTTTAGAAATTAGAAGAAACAAAATTATTATTTTCTAAGAAGAGAGAGGCCTGTGAGACAAAAATCTCATACCGAGGTCAGAGAGAGTCTGATTGCCCTTACTTGTTAAAAAGCTAAGACCTCAGATTTAACTGTCTTCCTTTAGTCTCTTTGCAAAGACTTAACACTTGTATTCTCAGGAACTAATGGCTTGACCTTAACCCCGCCCCTCCACCATCTATTACATGGTGTGAGGAAAAGGCTATTGAACAGCTTTAAAAGAGCTCATCAAAAAAAGCAATATGGATAAATTACAAAACAGTGTAGTTTCTAGTTAAAGAATGGATTTTTTGTTTGTTTTTTCTTTTGGCCGTATGGCTTGTGGGATCTTAGTTCCCTGACCAGGGATTGAACCTAGGGCCCCAGCAGTGGAAGTGCAAAGTCCTAACCACTGGACCACCAGGGAAGTCCCCAAAGAATGGATTTTTGTGAGCTGATTGAAAAAGACAAACTGATAATACATAAGGTTCAATACAGTGGCAAGACATGGGATTGTCATGAAAATTAAATGAGATAATATATTAGGTACTTAGCACTGTGTCAACCTGAGCCTAGCATTTGCTTCTATCACAGCAGTTTAGTCACAGTACCTTACAATGATCTGCTTATCCGTCTTCTCCTTTACTGGACCATAAGCTGCCTGAGGGCAAGGGCTCTCATTAATCGCTACACTGTCAGCCTCTACCCTGGAGTCCACTTGGGGAGGTTGCTCAATCACACTCAGGAAGAAGGACCGGATTGGTGTTTCAGCCTCTTCATTAGTCACCAGACCTGGTATACTCATCTGGCGATTTAGGAAATAACAACTGGGTACTTTTTCACATTACCAACATACAAATTCCACTCATGAGGCTGACAACAGATTTCTGTGATGAAGATGAACATTCTCATGCCCCCGGGACCATCTCCATGCACCAAAACTGAAAACAAGCTTTATCAATAGGTTAATGGGATGAGGTTATGCATTTGACCCAGACATAAACTGCAGCTTTCTAGTAACATCAAACATATAAGAAAAACACAATTTTCAAAAGAAAAAAAGAAACACAATCTTCAATTACAATGGAAAAGCAGAATATGCTATGTCTCCAGCCATAGCCTTACTTTTCAGTTTCTTTTTTTTTTTTTTTTAATTATTATTTTTGGCCGCACCACATGGCTTGCTGGAGTTCCTGGACCAGGAATCGAACCTGAGCCCTCAGCAGTGAAAGCACAGAGTCTTAACCACTGGATTGCCAGGGAGTTCCCCATTGCCTTAGTTTAGACTCTCCTTACTTCTTGCCTGAGCTACTGCCACAGCTTCCAAACTCAACTCCCTGCCTCCCTCTCATGCCTTCAATCCATCCTCTTCCCAGATGTCAGTTTTTCTCAAACACCAATCCTCATGTCACTCCCTTGTTTAAAGCTGACTGCCAAGTCCTAACACCTACAGGACAGGGTTCAAATCTCAGTGTCCTGACATCCCTGGCCTGACCTCCTCATGGCACTCACACCCACCTGTCCCCCTCCTGGACTGCTTGCTGCTAAGGGAAAGGGCTTGTTTCTAATTCCTCTCTGTGATCCTGGTGCCTTGCAGACGGTCTGACCAGATAGGAGGGATCAAGACACATTCACTGGCTGGGTGCAAACATCCTAATGAAAAACCCTGGTGGCCGCCCCTGACCAACAGTCCGACTGAGCTTTCGTGCCTCACCGAGAGAGCAGTTGCTCTGCATCCGTCCGTCTGTGGAGCAGCGAAGCATAGAGCCTATCACCTGGCCACCTACTACCACCACCCGGATATCCTTTCCGTGGGACTCCTTCACGTACTTCTGGAACAGGTAGGGCACATCGTGGCGGATCACATGGCAGATGTCTGAGAGGTGGTGTTTATCTCTTGCGAGAAAAACAGCTTTTCCTTTAAGAAGAAAGACAAAGAGCAAGAGAAGTAGTTAGAGAAGCCTCTGAGCGCCGTCCTTGCCATCCCACCTCCAGGTCCAGAGTCATCCATTCTTTCCCAACTCGCCTCACTGCGGCCCCTTCGATTTCTCTGACTCGACTCTTGCGTCTTATCAAATGGCCGTCGAACCTCATTTTTTTCTGGGTTTTACTCAGGTGCCTCTCCTTTCACAACTCTTTTTTTCAAAATGAAATCAAAATGTATTCCAGAAACACCCAGAAGAGGCCAAAATAAATTCCTAGGGATCTAGTCAATTCGCTTCCAGAAACAGTCAGCACCTCCTATCACCCCAGGATGCTGATTTGGCAGAGCCCATGTCCCACTCACTTTTTTTTCTAAATCCCCACACCTCACACTAGGCTCGATGCACAAAGCAAGTGTCAATCAATGCTTACAGAACATAACTAATTGAACATACTTTAGATGAATTCCCAGTCAAGATGGAGAGAGACCCACAGAAGATAATGACACAGCCTGATATAGCATCAGGAGAGGTCTGTGCAAAATACTATCGGAGTTCAAAGGGGGAGCCACTGCCAGACGTGCTTCCTCCTTTCAAACATAAGAAACTTATTATTTGGCTATACCCATTTAATTCTGAAAGGAATGATCCATACTTCTATTGATCTCTGGGAAAAGCATTCCTTCTGGACTCCAAATTCTGTATTTTCTGCTTGAATCACTTATGCTTTCGCAATTATTTGACATCTGCTTTTTTCCATTTGCGTATTAGCTAACAGATATGAGCAGGGGGCCCTGACAGGTTTGCTCCGTAAACCTGACATAAGCATACCATACCCTGATCCTTCTTGCTAGCAAACATGGAAAAAAGAGATGGTTTTCCTAAGAGATGTGTCATCACCTTAAAAAGAGTGGCACATTTCTGAAGTCTTAATAAAAGAGGGATGGGTATCAGCCCCTAGTGGCATATAAGACCCAAAAGTAACCTCCAAAACATGTCTCAATCATTGGACATCTGGCACCAGGAGATCTGGCATCTGGCAGCAGATGGCTGGGATCCAATGATAGGCACTGGGGATTCTCTGGACATTAGGTAGGATTTTCAGCAGAGATGGGGGCTAAAAATATGGACTTTGTTCCTTGGTTCCTGGCACAGAGGTTCTAATATGGGGCTTAGTCTGCAGTTAATAAAGGAGCTACAGTTTTAAAGCAAGGAGGAAAAAAACTGGGCAGGGGGAAGAGCACTAAGATTAATCATCTACTGTGTGCCAAACACTTTATTTTTTTTAAAAATTATTTCTTTTACACTTCATACTAGCTCTATGAAGCCATTAGGACAAGGATAGTTATTTTTGTTTTACAGAAGAGGAAAATAAAGGTCCACAAGATTAGTAACTTTCTCAAAGGCATAGCCTGCATGAGTCCACTGCCTTCTTTAGATTTATTTCCATATACTAGAGCCTAACAACTGCTGTGACTTTGTTTACTCCCTATCCATTTTCCCTAAGATGTGTGTGCTACACTAGCAATGACCAATCTGAAAATAAAATTAAGATCACAATTCCATTTACGATAGTATCAAAAGGAATAAAAAAACTTAGGAATACATTTAACCAAAGAAGTTCAAGACTTATACACTGAAAACTACAAAATATTTGAAAGAAATTAAAGATTGAAATAAATGGAAAGACATTCCATGTTCAGAAATTGGAAGACTTAATATTGTTAAGATGGCAATACTCCTCAAATTGATCTATAAACTCAGTGCAATCCCCACCAAAATTCCAACTTCCTGTTTTGCAGAAATCGATATGATGATCCTAAAATTCATATGTAAATGCAAGGGACCCCAAATAGCCAACGCAATCTTGAAAAAGAAGGACAAAGTTGGAGGACTTGTATTTCCCAATTTCAAAACTTTCTACCAAGTTACAGTAACAAGATAGTGTGGCCTGGCATAAGGATAGACATATAGATCAATGGAATAGAATTGAGAGCCCAGAATAAACTCTCATACAGATGGTCAATTTTTGATTTTTGGCAAGAGTTCCAAGAGCATTCAATGGGGAACCAACAGTCTCTTCAACAAATAATACTGGGAAAACTGGATATCCACAGGCAAAAGAATGAAGTTGGACCTTCATCACACCATATACAAAAACGAATTCAAAATGGCTCAAAGACCCAAATGTAAGGGCTAAAACTGTAAAACTCTTAGGAGGAGAGATAGGTGTAAATCTGTGTGACCTTGGATTAGGCAAGCACAAAATGACATCAAAAATACAAGTAACCAAAGGAAAAAAGATAAATTGAACTTCATTAAAATCAAAACCTTTTGTGTATCAAAGGATACTATCAAAAAACTGAAAAGACGACCTACACAGTGGGAAAAAATCATGCTCAAATTACGTATCTGATAAGACAGTAGTAGCCACAATATATAAAGAGCTCTAAAAAAGTCAATAAAAGACCAATAAGCCAACTGAAAAATGGGCAAAGGATTTGAATAGTCATTCCTTCAAAGAAGATATACAAATGGCCAATAATATAAAAAGATGTTCAACATTAGTCATTAGGGAAATACAAATCAAAACCATGATAAGATACCACATTACACCCAGTAGGATGGCTATAATAAAAACAAATTACACATTTAAAAGTTGCTAAGAAAGTAAATCTTAGAAGTTTTCATAAGAGAAAAAAATTCTGTAACTATGTATGGTGACAGATGTTAACTAGACTTATTGTGATCATTTCACAATATAGACAAATACCGAATCACTATGTTGTACACCTGAAGCTAATATAATGTTTGCATGTCAATTATACCTCAAGTTTAAAAAAGACTTTAAAAATAAATATATAAAGTGGGCCCATACATTACTAATGCTTGGAAAACATGCATTTTGGCTTGTGGCTTGTTTTTATCGTGGAGGTGTGGTGACCATTTGCATAATTTGTCGAGGCAAATTAATATACCCAATATAAAAGTTTTGTTTAGTATGTGAAGAAATTGGAACTTCATACATTGCTGGTGGGAATGTAAAATGGCATAACTGTTGTGGAAAACAGTTTGGCAGTTTCCCTAAAGTTAAACACAGAGTTACCATATGACCCTGCAATTCTACTCTTAGGTATATACCCAAGAGAAATGAAAACATATGTTCACACAAAAACTTGTACATGAATGTTCATAGCAGCATTATTCATAATAGCCACAAAGTAAAGCAACCCAAATGTCCATCAACAGATGAACAGATAAACAAAATGTGGCATATCCATACAATAGAATATGATTGAGTCATAAAAAGGGATAAAAACCGGATCCATGCTACAACATGATGATCCTTGCAAACATTATGTTAAGTCAGAGAAACCCACACAAAAGGCCACATATTGTATGGTTCCATTGATATGAAATGTCCAGAAGAGGCAAAGCCATAGAAACAGAAAACAGATTAGTGGTTGCCAGGGACTAGGGGAGGGGCCATTGGGACTGACCTTTAACAAGTACAGGGTTTCTTTTTGGGGTGATGGAAATGTTATGGAATTAGATAGTGTAATGGTTGTACAGAAGAGTGAAGATACTAAGATCCTCTGAATTATATAATTTAAAATGGTACATTTTTTGTTTTGTGAATTATATCTCAATTTTAAAAACATCCAAAAATACTATATCTTCTATTTAATTTGTTTATTGTCTGTCTTTCCCTTCTACAATGTGAGCTCCTGGAGGGCAGGAATTTTTGTTCTGTTCCTTTCTGTATCCCCTTGGCACTTTGTGGGCACTCAATAAGTATTAGTTGGATTTTATTTTATGTATATTTTACCACAATAAAGAACTAGTTGAGACATTGCATTTTTGCACTGTAGTACATGTGAATCGTATTCAGAGCCCCACCTCGCCACCCAAACTCATTTCTCTCACTTCTTAGCAGGATCCCTTTCCTTTCCCAGGTTGCTTTGCCCACACCTGTTTCTGTATGTTGCTCAGCCAGTTCAAACTCCACATTCCAACTTAAGTCTCCTTTTCTTCCACCGAAGCCTTCCCTGCCTCAGGGCAGAGTGGGCCCCTCCCTCTGTTTGGCTCGAACAGGCGTTGACCTGCCACAGAAGCCATCGCCCTGAAGTGCTACTTCTCTACTCTCTACACATTGGAGATGGAGAGCAGTGAGTGTGTCAAGTTCATGGGAACTGCTCATTCCATGTCCATTAGGGTACCTCCTCTCATTCCAGATGCCCTGAGCAGTTAAGGATGCCATCTGGGTATCATCAGGAGGTACTTGCTCACATACCACAAGGGAGGGGGACGGCTTTCTGCTGCACATGTCCTCTTCAACTACTATGTCTTGAGCACTGTAGTAGGTCTTGGAGACAGAGATGGGCAGGACCTGGTTCTCACCCCCTGAGCAGCTCACAGTCAAAAAGGGGAAAAGGCACATAAATCTATAACTGTCATAAGGCGTAGTACTATGCTAGTGGCATGGATGAAGTGCTTCGGAAACACAAAGGGAAGGGCAATTAATTTTGTCTGGAAGAGAGTGAAGGAGACCAGGGATGTGGACAGAGAAGAAACGACGAGGAGCTGGCCTTAAAGCCCGAGCAGAAGTTCACTAGAGGGCAAAGGAAGATGGCGTTCCCAGCAAAGGGAAGAGAGCAGAGGTTTAAAGAGAGCAGAATACATGGTCTAATCTGGAATGGATTACGGAGGGTTCATGTGGCTAGAGAAGGCTGCAAGGGAAGATGGATGCTGTTCGTCCAGGGCCTTCAGTGCCACGGTGAGGAATATAAACTGTATCTAATAGGCAACACCAGTTCTTGGGAGGGTTTTTCAGCAAGGGAGTGAGTGACAAGAAGAGATCTTTGTTTCAGAGAAATTGCACCCCCCAACGAATAGAGGAGGTACTGGCAGTGAAGTTAGGGAAACCAGTCAGAATCAAGTCAGGAGTCTGCTGCCAGAGTCCAGGGAAGGGCTGGGAAGGGTCTGGACAAAGCAAGGACAGTGGGGACAGCGAGGAGGGGACAGAAGTAAGGACTACACCACAAGCTCCGCAAGGGGGAGCTCCGTCTCTCCGAGCAGTGCTTCTGCCGCGCGGCGTGAGGGTCTCCTCCGAGCAGAGAGGAGGCCCGAACGGAAGCCCGGGAAGTGCGGCACTGACCCCGGTGTCCGCGCGTGCTCTTCACCACGACCGGGTAGCCCAGCGGCTCGGCTTCATCGATCATTTTTGAAAAGTCTTCATGCCCACCTGTCAAGAAAAGCAGAAGTCAGTGAAGGTGAGGCTGATGGTCCAGGGCCCTGTGGGAATTCTTTGGAGGCCTCACATCTCTCTGATTCAGGCAATGTGAACCCATTCCATCGGACAGACATGCACTGTGCATGTGCCATACAAAAGGTGGGAACAGAGAGATAAGGAAAGCAGCATTATCACGTGCTTCCACGTGGCAGAGGCTTCACACGCTCTAGTTCACGCAATCGTCATGACAACCCCGCAGGCAGGGCAGGGATTTTTCCCTTACCTTGGCTGTGGTAGGCAGAATTCTAAGAAGGCCCCCAAGATTCCTACCCGCTGGTGTACATGCTCTGTATAACCCCCTCTCCTGAGTGTAGGGGGGACAAGTGACTATGCTGGGATAGCATTCCTGCGACTAGGCTAATAATCAGTTGACTTTGAGTTAATCAAAAGGGAGATGATTCTTGGTGGACCTGACCTAATCAGGTGAGCCCTGTAAAAGAAGGTGAAGCATCAGAGAAACTCTCCTGCTGGCCTTGGGGAAGCAAACTGCCATGTTGGAGAGAAGTCCATGTGACAGGGCCAATAGGCAGCCTCTAAGAGCTGAGAATGGCCCTCAGTTAACAGCCAGCAAGTAAGTGGGAACCTCAGTCCTACAACTACAAGGAACTGAATGCCAACAGTAAACCTGGAAGACCCCAGACCTCAGATGTGGTCCCAGCCCAGCTGCCCCTTGATTTCAGCCTGGCGAGAGCTAAGCAAAAAGCCCAGCTATGCTGTGGCTGGACTTCAGACCTCCAGAAACTGTGAGATGATAAACGGGTGTTGTTTAAACTGCTAAGTTTTCAGTAGATTGTTGTACTGCAGTAGAAAACCAATACCCAAAGAAACCAAGCCTGGGATTTTTCTCACCCAAAGATAAGGCATGACTTGAAAGCCCGAATTGGCTCCACTACACTCCTTTAAGCCTTCATTTAAAAAATACGAATATTAATCTGTATTAAAATCTTTCTAAATTTTTTTATAAGCTTCCTTGATTTCCTATACCTTTGCATCTTTGGGGGACCATTATTCTGCCTACCACAGGTGATACTGTAGTTCATCAATTTTTTGCAAAGCAAAATACTCTGGGATACTAATAAGACCTGTCACAAAAGTGCTAATGATTAAAAAAAAATAAAGCAGCATGAAGAGGCAGTGTAGATAATCAGGGGCATCTTTACAATGAGGACATTTTATAAGAAGAGAACTCCCAGCTTCCTGACACCTGCTGATAAATGTAACTCCTCTCTAGCCATCCTTTTGTCCTTCCCTTATAATACAGTGCAAGAGGGGTCCTGCTTATCTGAGGCCATCCCTGCACCTGTGCCTCGGACCCCTTTCCCTCTCACCTCCTCAGGGATCTTGCACCATTAAGTGTCCCCTCTCTGCTGTATCTTCAACCTCTCAGTTCAGAATTCCAGCAGCATCTTAAACATGCTCAGTAATCTCCCATCTTAAACAAATAAAACCCATTCCTTCACCCTGCATAATCCCTTAACTACAACCTTGTATCCCTACAATCAAGCTACTCAAAGGGTTTCAATTTCCTCACTTCCCATTCCCATTCATTCCTCATCCTTGACAAGTTGGCTTTTCTCCCTATGGCTGAACTGAAGCTGTATTCATTGAACTCCTTGTTGCTAAATCCAACACACATCTCCATGAGTATGTTACGCGTCATCTCAGAATTAAACACCCCTTTTAATTACACCATCCTTCTTGGGATGCTCTTTCCATTGGCTTCTGTCATCTCTCTTCTTTCTGTTCTCACCTCTCCAGGTGCTCTTACTTGGCCTCTTGCATAGGTCCTTCTTCCTTTTCCTATTCCCTAAAGGATTCCCTCTCGAACCCTCTTTTATTAAATGTTGTCATTTTATTGTGGTAAAATATACATAACATAAAATTTACCATTTTAGGTGTACAGCTCAGGCCTCTTTTCATTCTACATCTTCTCCCTGAGTAATCTCATCCATTCCTGTGACTTCACTTAACATAATTGAAGTTTCCAAATCCACTTCCTTAGTCTACACCTCTCTCAGGAGCTCCAGGTCCATTTATCTGCTGCCTACTGAATAGTTTTACCTTTATATACTATAGACACCTCAAACAGAATGTGTCCCAAACTATAATAACCTCTTCCGACAATGCCTTGCCCTATCCACCAATCTGTTTCTCCTCTTCCATGGTTCTAGTCTCAGTGAGTGTTCGCTTTCATATCTGGTTGCCCAAACCAGAAACCAGAGTCACTCTTGATTCCTCTCCATGCTCCTCATAGCCACTCAATCATCATGTCCTAATATTTCTGTCTCCTTCCTAAGTCCTGAATCTGTTCACTTATCTTCATTCTTACTATGACCACCTTAGTTTAGACTATCATTGCTCATTTGCATTGTTTATAAAGCCTACCAGTACATATCCTGTCTCTACTTTGCCCCTGGTCCAATTCCTTCTCCACAGTGTAGCCAAAGTGACATTCTGAACTCTGATCAGGCCATTTCCTTGCTTAAAGCCCTCCAATAACTTCCTGTTAGTCTCAGGATTACCCCTGATTTCTTTCATGTACTGTATATGGTGACTTCTTATCTTTCTAGCCTTATATCTCAACTCTATCTCTCTGACATTCCACAAACTACTCAAAGTACCACCGATCGGTCATGCTCTCTCTTGCCTCTAGGTCTTTCTATATTCTGCTTTCTTCTTAGACTGCTCCCCTGCCCCCCTTGCTTTAGCTGGATAATTTCAGCTAGTTTAGATGTTCTCTCTTTTGGGAAGCCTTCTTTCCTCATCACCTACTAAACTAAATTAGGAGCTCTCCTGTGTATTCCCATACCACCTTGCGCTAACTCTTATCTTGGCACTGCACTGAAATTGCCTCTGATGAACTGGGAATGCCCTGAGGGTAGGACTCTCTTACTTATTGCTAGAGCCTAGAGCCTATTGTGGTAGTTGGCACATAGTGTGTACCAGCTACATATTTAATGAATGAATTCCAGAGAGAAAGAAGCAAACACATTTCAGACAGAGGCAATGACTATGATAAAGACTCAAGATGTTGAATCATCTAAGACGAACAGATTTGCCTTGAAAACCAACAAGAGATACCAGAGGCCTTCTGGGGAGAGAGAACATAGGGATGCAGGCTATTTGGAAAGACAAGTCTCAATCCTATTTTAAGGACACTCACCATAGGAGAAGGTGTCCGGCATGGGGACCCCATGTCCAGCCAGCTCCTGGAATGTCCAGAATTTGTTGATGCAGTTTAGAATGCTCTGTGGGCGGTTGACTAAGCGGCAGCCCAACTTCTCCAGGTGTCTCAGGACAGTGATGTCACTGTCCGACTGCACCGAGGGTGTGGGCACCCGGACAAGCACCACGTCTGGGAAAGTGGTGAGCGCCTTCTGGTTCAGCTGCAGGCCTGCAATCAAAGGAAGAAGTGAGCTCTGGGCGGGCCATCATCTAGTCCCACCAGAAGCAGTGGTTCCAACAGATTCCTCAAGACTGAACCTAGCAGGAAGATAGCCTTGAAAATGGCACTTGGATATCCTGTTGTAATGAGAAGCTACCATCCACCCTATACGCCAAACAAATGGGCAGAGCATGACATTGAGGAAACACAAAAGAATGGGCGGGGCGGGGCGGGGTGGGGGGAAAGAGCAGCATATCAAGAATAATCCAAGTTAGAAGAATCCATAGGAGATAATGCAGTCCAGCACCCTCCTTCCATGTAGGACTAGTATTACTCAAAATGTAGTGGCTTAGGAGGCTGGAGACTTAATGACAAGGAATGCAGTAAAGGTCACTTACGGTATCTTTACTACTCTTATGACTTCATCTTTAAAAGTCATCTGGAATATTACGAATATAATGAATGTAAAAATGTCAATGTTAAGTAAAAAAAACAGAATACCAAATTATCAGTACAAGTTAGAAAACGCTAGAAGGACATATAGCAACATTTTAACAGTGGGTAATGGGATTATAGATGATTTTCTATTTATACTTATCAGTATTTTCCAAAATATCTTCAACTGTGTATTACCTTGATAACAAAAAACTCAAAAAAAAAATCAATATACTAAAAATCAATTCAATATTAAGAAAAACTAGAACGTATCACAAAACAATTGGTCTATATAGCCAAAGGACTTAAACCTGTATGACATCGGATGAACTGGTAGTATTAGCTTGTACTGAAGACTCAGAGGAACAGGAGTGCAGTCTTCAATTATCTGTGCGGCTCCATGCAGAAGAATTATTTGACTTGTCTTCTATGACCTCAGGAGGTACAGCTGAGGAGCTATCCAAAAGAGCATTATTTTGTCTGACTGTTCACTTCTGTATCTCCAGCCCCTAGAACAGTATCTGCTGCATGATAGGCACTCAATGTTTGTTTAATTATACAGAAGCTACATGGAGGTAGATTTGGGCTCAACAAAAGGGATACTTTTCCTCTGCCTTAGGATGGAATGGGCTGAGGCTCATTGGTCATCCGAGGATGGCACAGAAGGAATGCAAAAGTTAGATAAGCTCACAGCAACCTGCTTGATCTCTTTCAACCCTGATATCCTATGGTTTGCATTACTCTAAGTAGTTACGTAGGCATCTCCGGTGCACCCAGCATCTGGGGATGGAATGATGGAGACAGGATATAGACTGGATAGGGCAATGAGAGGTGAGTTCAGGGAACTACTTGGTCTGCCTTAGTGAACCTTAAAGGAGTCTCTAAAATGCTCTACAGAAAACCTTTTAAACACAGTTTGAGAACCATCTTTTAGGCTTTAACCTAAAGCACCTTCGCTTTCATAAGTGATAAAAGTGTACAACCATATAACTCCAAGAAAACAAAAGGTAATAAGGAAGTTACCATTCCTCTATTGTGGGATGAATAATATCAATATAAAAACTCTAAGCAAAACAAAACAAAAGCAAGCAAACAGAAAAACCAAAACCGCAAAACTACTACATGGATCTAACTTGCACAGTTTCCACTCATTCTAGATGTTTCACCAATTTAAAAAAAAGAGAGTAAGTACAATCATTAAGTTAAATTGTTTTTAGTACTTCTGCTGATAGTGTGAACCCAAGGAAATGGAACATAATTCTCAGGGATGATTTGTAGAGAACGTTCAGGTTATCTTTACTTTGCCATCAGAAAACAGTATCATTTATACATGCTTTTTCCTTTGCCACTTAGAGCCCCTGGGGAAAATAATATGAAAGGGGGAAAAGAGCAAACCCTGAATAATATCCTCAAAACTGGTAGGAGAAGAAAGAAAAGTATTCAAGTTGGTGAAAATGGCAAGTAAAATACAGAACACTCAGGGGAAAAGCAACAGCCCAGAACAACATTACATAATGAGATAATATATGCAAAAATGCTTTGAGAACTACAAAACGCTATAGATATGCAAGGCACTGGCATTATTATTGCACAGACACTCTACTGAGCAAGGTAGGACACTTTATGGAGATTTGTACCACCTGATGAGAAAAAATGGCTTTGCAACAGAAAAGTGACCTAGAGAGATGAGAAGCAGCAGAAACGTCTGGGTTTTAAATCTCAACGTGAGACCACAGACAAACAGTTAAACTTCTAAATGGGAAGAAAAGAATTCAGTCATTTCTGGTTAATACCAACCACAAGTGGAGAGAGACAGCTCAGCCTCGATAAGCAGATTCACGTACACCTAGGAAGTCTTACCAGGATTTCATCTCTCTTCTCCAAAGGTAAATCTTTGGGCCTGGCTCATTCCAACTGAAGCCTTTAATAAATGAAGAATGGAATGGGTTAACGTGGAGCTGAAAAGCCTCTCCCAAGCAGTCAGACAGGTCTGGTCTCTGACTGTGCTGGCCGTCCAGCTCTGTGCAGAGAGGGACGTGATGTGTTTAGGGAAAACATATGCACAACCAGTTACTTCTCTACCCATTGACCCAGCTCCAGCATCCTTGCTATGGGGCAACGTCACTTGCCCCATGTTCATGCCCATTTTCTTTGCTGTTTGCACCTTGTCTAAATCACCATTTCTAGAAGTAGGAGACAAGAGTCTGCTGCTCACCGTGGCATCCTTTAGCAGGAACAGCAATTCCACAGAGCCACGGCCAAGCACAGCTTGGGTTTAAGGCTGGCACTTGGCAAACCTGTCAGTGAATTCTGAAGCCTTTAACCACTTAGTAATCTCTCTCCCTCTCCCCATTAATATATCCTCTTGGGAAAGGATGGAGCTTAATGTGTCACCTTTCCTGGGATCCTTAATGTTCCCACTGCAATCTATGGGCCTTAAACCAAGGGAATGAAGTGCTGATGCAGGACCTCAAGGGGGCCAGGGCTCTGCTTGGCTGCCAGCAATGGAAGGAATGCCCTGAACAATGAGGGGCTCGTGCCCTCAATAACAAGGGATTTCATGTGATTAAGTGCCCTAGTGCCCTCAGGCATCACCTTGACCTGGGAAGCAAGGTGGGGGGAAAGGAGCTGAGTTACTTCTGGGATATTTGGGGATCTCCCAGATTGCTAGACTGGAATTGAGATTTACTATTTAGCCTCAAACCACTTTTTTTAAAAACTAAAATGATCACTATGTCCCCAAACAGGTCAATAAGATCGTGAAAAAGATCAGTCCCCAAACTAGTTAGTATAATGACCAATAGCCAACCTAGTCTAAATCAACTTTTTGAAACCACAATATTTTCTCCATATTACTTCTAAAAAGAATAATATACTTTTATGGGTAATTATGTTTTTGACTCTATTATTTATATTTGGAAACATTTTAATGTATTAAAAACAAGATAGAAAAATTAGTAACTTTTCCAAAGAACTGAGCCTGTTTTTTCTCTAACCTATATATTGGATTAAATTAATTCTACAAAACTAGACTTTTGCATTTATGTGTACAACAGCAAAGAAATGTGCTTAATAATACAGAGAAATAGCTTTAGAAATAAACAAATCATTATTGGAAAGTAGAGCTCTAAGAATTAAAACCCATTCTCAATCATTCATACCAATACAGGGAAGAAGCATGGAAAATAAAAGGTCCAGTCATCCAGATCTGAATTTGCCTAACATTTTTACTGATCATCTATTGTGTTTGAGGAACTTTGCTAAGAACATTCATATGTATTATTGCATTTAAATTAAAGACACCTTGTTAAAAAAAAAAAAAATAGAGAACAGACTTGTGGTTGCCAAGCGGGAGGGAGGGAGGGAGAGGGATGGACTGGGAATTTGGGGTTAGCAGATACAAATTATTACATTTAGAGTAAATAAACAACAAGGTCCTACTGTATAGCACAGGGAACCGTATTCAGTATCCTGGGATAAACCATAATGGAAAAGAATATAAAAAAAGAATGTATATATATGTATAACTGAGTCACTTTGCTGTACAGCAGAAATTAGCACAACATTGTAAATCAACTATGCTTCAATTTAAAAAAGAAAACATCTTGTATATGCATCCCTGCACTAGATCTGACTGTCAAAATCTTTGCATTTACACTGAACTGATGCACAGTGAGTGAGTCACCACCCTCCAGACCAGTGGGCACACAACACTCATTCATGTACACACATATGCATCTCTGGCTTCACAACTAAAAAGCAAGCTTCAAAACTAAACTGGCTTCTTGTACGCTAGGAAAAAAAAAAAAAACAACCCTTCATGTACAAAGCAAGTGGCAGAAATAAGAAAATAGCAGGACACTGTAGCAGGAGAGCAAGCAAGGACCTCACTTACGGCAGCTTTTAGGACCATTACATTTGAGCAGGATCATGTAACCATGGCTGGTAGTGAAGCTCTGAGAGTTGTTAAAAAGGAATGAACACTATAAATAAAATAAGTGGATAATAATCCATTAAGTGCTGCACATTGCCGTGTTGTGTTAGGAGGGAGATGTGTCATCCCAAACATGATCTGGCTCATCTCAATCACTCTCCAGTTTTTCTCTGGTCTCTTTCTACCCTACCCCACAGCATTTTCTCATAAGGAAGTTACTTTTATTCTTACCGAGTAGATGCTATGCCACTCCTCCTTTCTGTTTAAAGGTCTTTGTTACAATGCCCAAAGAAATCTCACCTCTACCTCATTAAGACCCACAGTCATTATGTGGCCACCTTCTCTTTCCACCAACTGCTAATTTGAGGTCATTTAATTCAATTCAACCTTCATTGAACTGTTGAGATGAATCAGACATACTCTGAAGCAGGAATACAAAGATGAGCCAGGTGATCTCTGCATACCAGGAGCTTATCGTCTCCTTACAGAGAAAGATATCAACATAATTTTAATTCATTCAGTCACTCAACACACATTTATTGTTTCCTGCATTCATTCAGTGAAGATTTATTGAGCACCTACTTTGGGCCAAGCCCAGTGTTAGTTTGGGTTTCCCCAGAAGGACTCCTGGAGATAAGGACTGAAGTGCAAGAGGTCTATTATCACGGTGGTAATTTCAGGAAACACTGGAGGGGAAAGTAGAGAAGGCAATGCTGCAAATAAAAGATGTGTTATGAAGTGAGTGATCACCTTGGCACCCAGGGCTTAATCTTGCCGGGCGACAATAAAGAAATGGTTTAGTGCACACTCTTTGGTTACCCCACCCAAGGGGCGAGGAAGCTAGCAATTTATAATATTTATATACCAACCCTGTCTTTGGTTGAGAGCTGATCCAGGGGTGTGGTATTCCCTGGTCCTTCTGGCTTGCCATGCATGTGTGGGCAAAGTGAGCTCCTGTGACCAGAGAAAGCCCTCAGGCAGAGATTCAGGTGCTGATGGTTAGACCGGTGGCAGCGGCAGTGTGGGGCAAGAGGGGAGGACGGACACAGTGCCATCAAATGGTAAGAGCAAAAGGGACGTGGGAGGGCCTCTGACAGGCACCGTCTAAAAGGCTGGGCATAGGGGTTGAGGTGTGAGTGTAACAAACAATATCCCTGGAATTTAAGAAGAAAGAAAACAGACAACTGTAGTTAATGTCATTGATGCTCTATGCAGAGCACCTGGGTATTAAGAAGAGTTATCAGACTGGTTTGGGCAGGGGGTGGGGAGGTTCTAACACAATGTGAGAACTGCTCTAGCAGGCATATATATCAGGGTACAGTGACAGCGAAGGAGGAGGGAACAGTTAGGTGATTATTTCTGAGAATCAAGGAAAGTTTCAGAAAGGAGATGTTGACTCGTAGAGCTTCTGGGCTCAGAAGAAATGTGTAAAACTAATAAATGCATAATGTCTACCCTTCAGAAACAAGTCAATGGTAAAGGCATGGCAACTCATAAGCACTGAGTTCTGCGACAGCCCAGGGCAAACGTATTTGCAAAGGCCTTTCAAGAAGTTGAGGACACATGAGATGAAAGGCAATTATGGCAAAGTAGATAAAGTCCTGGCCTCCAGGTCAGAGACTTGATTTAATTCTGTGCCATCATTTAAGAGCTTGGCAAGACACAAAAAATGTCCCTGGGTCTCAGTTTCCTCTTCTGTAAAATGGAAGAACTTGAAAACCTTCCTCTCTCCCACACCTCACCAACACAACGTTTCCTTGCAGCCACAAAGACAAATCTCATCAAGCCCTTTTCTCCTTTCCTATCAGGCTCTCAAGATTCCAGTCTCCAAGGCCATGTCACTTCCCTGGACTCTGAACCCCACCTGGCTCTGACCTTGCCTTTTCTTTCTTTCTTTTTTTTTTTTTTTTTTAACATTTTGCCTGCGCTGGATCTTCACTTCATTGCGGTGCGCGGGCTTAGTTGCCCCAAGGCACGTGGGATCTTAGTGCCCAGACCAAGGATTGAACCTATGTCTCCTGCATTGGAAGGCAGATTCTTAGCTGCTGGACCACCAGAGAAGGCCCTGACATTGCCTTTTCTACTCCCACCTTCCACTCCTGCCCATCTCCCCGGTGCCCTCGGGGACTCAATCAATGGGACTCAGTGGGCAGCAAATCTCCTATCCTTGAACTTTTCAGCAACTGTTCCCTTCCCCTTCTTTTTCTGAGTCTAACTGAACCCTGGCTCTCCCCAGCGACACTGCTTCCCCACCAGCCCTCCCAAGCTATGGTGGGTTTTCTCCCCGTCTCGCCTGGGGTTACTGGGCCTAGAGGTAGGAGAGACGTGCTCCTAGCTTCTCATTGCAGCTTGACCAGCATCCTTCTCTCCTCCTAAAACACCCAACTTGACTCTCATCCGACAACACCACACATCTCCCCACTTGTGCAGGTCATCTAAAGACCCCAGTCACTCCCCTGTCCTTGAAGCTTTATTTAGCTCCAGACTCACTGACTCTCCTGTGCTGTCACAGATATTGGTGATTTCAATATCCCCATGAAGAATTCTTCCAATTCCCAGGCCCTCTGTTTCCTGACCTCCTTTCCTCCAAGGATCTTGTCCACCATCCCACCCCACCCACCAGTACCAGTTACATTCTAGACTTTATGCAGTGATCATAACTCCCATCTCCAAACACCATCTCCTATCTTTCCAGCTCACTCTATAGTACCCCAACTCCAGCCACACTTTGAAACCATCCAGAACCACCATGCATGGATCCCCCATCTTTTCACTGTCCCTCGCCCCCTTCATACCCTATTTGATTTCCATAGTCAAGCACCACAACATATATCCACGAATCCTTGCACCCGTTTCTTGCTTGGCTAAACCACAACCCCAGTTAGACTGATCCAACTCTGCCTACTTCATGTGCCCTCCTGTGCAATGGAGCATGTCTGAAGAAAAAATACACAAACCTGCTGACTGATCTCAAGGGCATCCTTATTGCTGCCTGCTAAGCATTGTTTCCCTAGTCCATTCACTCTCCCTCAACACCGGACAACTATTTCACACTTTCTTTTCTTGCTTCAGATCTTCACTTCTTCCTTCCTCCTCCTCATTCTCACTCTTCCTATTTCAGGGAGAAAAACTGAAGCAATCAGAAAAGAACTTCTCTATAACTTCCCACTATCACATCTACCCACCTGCACCTGTGCCAATAGGTGATCTTCTCTATTATTATGGCTGAAGTGTCCTTGTTCCTGGCTTAGGTCAACTCTTGAAATAGGCACTAGATCCCAATCCCTCTTAGTCACGTAAGGCACTGCTCCAGCAAGTCACCTCTCTCTCCTACATCACCAATTTCTCTCTCTCGATTGGATCGTTCACACCAGCATACAATATTCTGTTATTTCTCCCTTCTTTAAGAAAATCCTCTCAAATCCATCTTTGAGCAATATCTTAGCTCAGGCTGCTATTACAAAATACCATAGGCTTGGTGGCTTAAACAACAGACATTTATTTCTCACAGTTATGGAGACTAGAAGTCTGATATCGGGGTGCCAGCATTATTGGGTTCTGCTCCTGGCTTGCAGACAATGGCCTTCTTGCTGTAGCCTCACATGGCAAGGAGAGGGAGGGAGAGGGGGGGTGGGGAGGAGAGAGAGAGAGAGAGGGAGAGAGGTGTCAAGTTCTCTCATCTCTTCTTATAAAGGCACTAATACCATTCATGAGGGTACCACCCTCATGACCTCATCTAAACCTAATGACCTTCCAAAGGGCCCACCTCCAAATACCATCACATTGGGGGTTAGGGCTTCAACATATGAATTTGGGAGAATACAATTCAGTCCGTAGCAAGTTATCAACCCATTTTTCACCTTCTCTTTATAACAAAACTCTTAAGACAGTGTGTATATTCCCTGTTTTCCATTACTTCATTGAAACTGCTCTTATCAGAGTAACTAATGCTAAGTCCACATTCTAAATCCAATGGTCAGTTCTCAGTCCTCATCTTAACTTGATTTACCAGCAGTAGCTGAAACAGTCTCATCATGTCTTCATTCTTTAAACACATTCTCCACTCGGCTTCCAGGATGCCACACGCTCCAGGGTTTATTTCTTTTACTTAGGATTCTTTGCCGGTTCCTCCCCCTCTCCCCAACCACTAAACAGTGGAGTGCTCCAGAGCTCAGTCCTTGGACCTCTTTTCTGTCGACAGTCACTCCCGTGATAGGTGTATGGAGATGCTCCTACTTTTGATATTTTCAGGCCAGGGCTTTCCCCTGAATCCCAAGTTGATATGATAAACTGCCTACTTGCCCTTTCCATTTGGATGTTTAATGGGTACCTTAGATGGAGACCTGATCCTCACCACCTGACCAAACCTACTCCTCTCACACCCTTTGCATATGAGTAAATGGCAAACTTTATTCTTCCAGCTGCTCAGGACAAACTTTGGAGTCCTCCTTGATCAGTCCAATGTCTACACATCCAATGTCTGATCCAGTAGGCAAATTCTGACAACTCTGTCTTCAAAATATCCAAAAATCCAGTCACTTTTCACCTCCTCCCCTGAAATCATTCTAGTCCAACAACCATCATCCATCATCTGTCACCTGAACTGCAGCAAGAAACTCCTAAGCCGTCTCTCTGCTTCTGCCCTTGCTGTCATCAGTCTATTCTCAACACTGTGGCCAGTATGACCCTGTGAACATAGGGCAGGTCATGTCACCCCTCTGCTCAAAACTCTTCAGTAGATTCCCAGCTCATTCCAGAGTAAAATACAATGTCCTTCCATGACCCATAAGGCCCTATATATTGGCTCCCCCCACCTCACCTCTCTGACCACCTCTCCTAATGCTCATTAACTCTCTGCTTTGGCCACACTGGTTTCCTTGTTGTTCCCTCTTGCCCGAACCACTCTACTCCCAGATATCCAAACAGCTTGCATCCTCATCTCCTTCAGGTCTTTACTTAAACATCATGTTCTGGGTGAGGACCACTCCAGCCACCCTATCTAAAATTACAATCCCTTTTCCTGCCCCCAGAAATGTGCTACTTTTTCCTCTTTGTCCCTTCCTGACATTTTTCCTCCTTAGCTCTTTTCACCAAATACTAATGTGTTTTACCTTGTTTGTATTCTATCTCCCCATCTAGAAGGTAATCTCCTTCAGAGGCAGGGATTTCTGCCTGTTTTGTTCTGGTGCCTAGATCAACACCCCTCACATAGTAGGCAGTCAACAGATATTGTTGAGCAAATGAATGAATGAAATCATAATAATGAGGGAGACTGTGTCTGTTCTTACTCTCTGTTATATCTCCAGCACCTAGCACAGTGCCTGGCCTGGCACAGAATGGGCACCCAATTGATATTTGTGGAATGAAGTAAAGGAATGAATAGGATTGTTGTGAAGATTAACTGACACATAAAAGATATTTAAGTATTAATAACAGAGTTACAGGAATGAAGAACCATTATTCCTGTTCATTCTGCAATGCAAAGTAACTTAAATGTATCACTTCCTCATAGCAGGAGTCTTGAGTTACTTTTTAATAGTGAAGGAACAAGTAGAACTAGATTGAGAATTTCAGATCTTGTTGTAGTTTTGTATTAAAATAATATAAAGCCCTAATAAGGTGAAGTCTCTCCAGGAAGTGGGTAAGGTGACCCACCTACCTACTGGAGAAGTGGGTGGAGTGAGGTGAGGCTAGCAGTGACGTACCTGGATGTCCATGGACTCTCTGCTAATAAGGGGAATGACAAGGAGGTGTGGATGGATGGAGACGATGTGGACCTCTCTGATGATGGCTGTGTCCCTTCCACCAGGCAAACCTAACAAATTTGGTGGAGGTGTATGGTAGCAACAACAGGTGGTTCAGAAACCTATAAAGCAGGGCTTTGAGATCCACTAAGGATCCCAATCTATTGGTTCTAGAACGTTTTCCAACACAGTTCATGAGCTGTCCCTAAAAACAGCTGTTAGAAACATCAACACTTCAACCCATCCTCAGCCCTTGAGGTCAGCCCACAGTTATAAATGTGGACCCATGGGGTAAAGCGTATCCATTCAGCACTCACATCAGTTTGGAAACATTACGTGGTCGGTGCTTCCACCTACTGACCTTTCCACTAGTGCTGGATGGTGGTTTCTTTGGATTACAGGGTGTCAGGCACAGGCTTTTAGCAGGGACTGAGGTTAAAGGTCAACCTTTGTGCACAAAGGTGAGCATGGTACCCTTTTCTGCTAGTATCTTCTTGCACAGTAATGGGAGTCCATCCTTTCTCTGTGAGGCCCCTGTTGGCTTTTGGAAGGCTGCGGTAAGACCATTTCCTCATTCGAGTTTACTTAGGATTTCCCCCTACCCAAACCTTTTAAATATTACTCACCTGGTCACTACAAAGAACCAAGTGAAAGTAGTCCAGAACACCTTAATGTAAAGAACCTGACCTAGAAACTGCCATATGGCCACCAAGGTTTTAGCTCTGAAAGTAAGGGAAGAATGCTGAATCATCCTGCTCCGAGAAGCCAAACTGTAACACATCCTCATTTCCAGGGCAGATTCATTTCTTCTGTCTTGGTATCTGTCCCTGAGTTTGGGACTATACTTTTTTCTTGAGACAGTTAATTGTAAAGACCTTTGGGTGGTCAAAAAACTTGATTTGCACCAGTGACTCTGCCCTCAAATAAGTAAATGTCCTCGTCACAAAAACAGTTATGCGTCCAATCATGATCTCCCAGACACAGCAGCTAATTACAGTACATCTCACATACCTGAATTAGCCTTTAAGGCACTTCACTCAGTCATCCAACAAACATCAACTGAAGGCCTACTATGTACCTGTTCCAGAGCATATATTTGAGGAACACCCAGTCATTTAGGGGGTGAGAGAAGATAAATTTTGTAAATAGATAAATTACAATAAAACATAATGAATGCTATCTTAGAAGGTCTGCACAATGTTATTCGGCAGCAGATAGAAGAGAGAGATTCCTGGGGGCTGGGTAAGGAGTCAAGACAGACTGTATAGAGAAGAGTGACTTGAGCTGGATATGAAGGGTGAATAAAAGTTCCCCATGGGGGAGGGTGCTGGACCAGACAGGCATCTCAGGCAGAGGCAATTTCAGTGCAAGGGGCAGGGAGGTCAGTACAGGCTGAAGCATAGGGTGGAGTGGAAGAGGGGAAACAGAAAGTGCTGAGCCCAGAATTACTGAGTGTTGGTCCCAACTGCCAGCCACCACTATGTGCCCAGACACCCTGACTGATATTTATCAAATTAATGTGTAAAAAGAACCTAGACCTATGCCTGGCACACGATAAACACTCCACGAATTTTGCTTTGAATATTACCATGTGCATTTTGGTGCCACATTCACCACCACCTTATCCTCAGGATTGAGAAAAATTAACAAATATGTGTTGAATGAATGAAGAACTTGTGGTTTCTAAGAAGGAAATGGCAATGGATAGGATTCTCATAATGCTGCATCCAGCATGAAGGTGAAGGGAAAGTGTTTTCTACAGGATTGCTTCAGTCACCTGAAGGTCATTTACTCTTCCCAGTAGTTTCCCCCACCCAAATCTATGCTGGGTAGGGCAGACCACTGGGTTAAAAAGAATAACCATAAAACCTTACATTTGCACAGCTTCTTCAGCTTACTTGTATTATCTAGTTTAAAATAACTGCAATCTTTAAATCCCAAACTTTTAACCTCTTGTCTGAATCCTATTTCAGATATAACCTGAAATTCTCATCTCTGTATTTGAGTTCCCACTAGCCTCCACGGAGGGAAGATTGGCAATGAATTTAAGAAACTGGTAGAGTCACTGCCCATACCTGTCCCAAACTGACCCCTTCATTTACTCCCACACGAATCTCAAGAAAGAATGGAAAGGAGCCTGAGTAAAGGTGGTACCTTAACTTCCTAAACTATCACATTACTTTGCAACATCACTGTCTAGCCTCAATTTAATATAATTCAGTTCAGTTCCACATCTGATGTCCTAAGGCATACTTATTCCATTATCACTGGCTGGGAATTAGGAGACCAGGTTTTTAAATGTCAGTTTGCTGCCAGTTAGCTGGATGGCACTGAGCAAGTCACTTCGTTTTTTTGAGCACCAGGTTTTTCATTTGTAAAATGAAGGGGTCAGAATGGATGATCCCAAACTCCTTCCCAGCTCTCACAATAATTATCAAATGGGAAATAGCATCGATGTCATTGTAACTCTTTCTGTATTTCGAAGCTAGTAAGTTCTGGAGTTTATTTCGGAGGAATACTTTGGCTCAGCAAATTACCAACAGTTTTCTACAGTTGACTCTAGAAGAAACTGGGAAGTAGACTGCATATCTTTATTCATTCAAAAATATTTCTTCAGTGCCTATTAAGGTGTGAGGCACTATTTAGACACTGTTACAGCCCTGAACAAAGCAAAGGAGCTCAGTCTTCTCATGGAATTCACTTCCCTGTGTTTAATTAATCCCCCCACGCACCAAATAAATCTTTTGACTGCTTTGGACAGCAGAAACAGTGATCTAATAGGTTTGTTTTATGTGTTGTGATTTGTGTGGGGCAATCTCTGAATTAGCAAAAAAATTAAAACTGCTTCAAAAAATCCCTGTCTTCAGTTTCTCCATCGACTAGGTAAATAACTCTGTAGTTTAAAAAGAAGTAACTCCTCGTTTCTGAATAGATTGAGATACATTCACACATGAATTCCAGAAATATTTTAAGACACTAAACGAAAGGGATGAAATGTTTCCTGCAGCATTGGAATTTAATTTTCTCTTTTCCTACGACTGATTCTTTAACATGGGGTTTTAGATACGAAACAAAGAGCATTTCCCTTCTCCTTCACAGAATGCATGATGGGTCTACAAAAAGGAACATGAAGTGGAATGATGTGTCTGTATCTCAAAAAAGGCATCTTTATAGGCTGTAAAACAAACAAATAAAGAGCAAACTCTTGGGGTGGAAAGATGTATATACTAGATTTAGATCAGTAAAATATAACAGATTATTCCATTTAAGTATGGTACTGATGCAGAATTTTAGAGCTGGAGGAACCCTAAGCCTTAGTTTTATAAATGAGAAACCTGAGATTCAAAGACATAAAGTGACCTGGCCAAGGCAAAGCCAAGATACTCATTAGCAGCAAAGTTGTAATAAGAATCCAATTCTACTGATTCCCTGTCCAAGAATCTAGTACTATATTAACTAACTGAGAGTTTTAGCAAATCAAGACTAGAGAGATGGTGCTCTTTATGGCTGACAGCCACTGTTTTAGACTAAATGTATGACACCTGATGTCTGTAGTATATTTCTCCAACAGACTATACAATCTGATATTACTTATGAAGGGTTTAGATAAATTTATGGATGAAACATCTGGGACAGATATGTTCTACTTAGAAACAGGTCATATTCAAAATCTCATTCCTAAATAGCCTGTTCAGAATTTGGAACCCCTTTCCCCTGCCAAAGAAAAGTAACAAATTATGAGTTAATTTAACCAGGCATGATTGAAATAATATGAATGGTATTCCAAGAAGCACTCTCACTGGGCCCAAAGCCCCTTGAATCCTGGACCCCCCTGAAGTGACTGGATACCTCCAGACTGGAGGCTGGAGAGGCTCAAAACTGCAAGCCAGGGGGAGGTTCCTAAGCCAGGATTCCTAAGTCAGAGACTGTTTGTATTAGGATAATTAAGAATATCTAAAAACATACATAACCTCTTGAGGTCATGGTCACAGATGATAGCCATGACTTACCCCAAAAAATCTCTTGGACACAGTAGTGGAGAAATCGGTGAGGCCAGAATGGTCTGTACCTGAAATCTTGGCTTTTCTGGAATCGGAATTCAGTACTTTCAGGGAGGAGGATGAGTTTAAAGAAAACCCATCAAAGGTCTTCTCTCCCACTTTACACTCAAGAGGTGACTCCAGTCATCTTTCTCAGATTTCTCCCCATCTGCAGTTTCCTAGCTTGGGAATAATATTCTATGTAGTGCATTAATGATGCTTAGACACTCTTGGAAAACTTTTAAAAACATTCATCCTAATGGCAGTTTTGTAAATTTAGTGTGGGCTTCTATAAATCTAAACTGACAGCGTATCAGTGCGAGCACAATTGGCTAATTTGGGGTTAGCTTGATTTTCCTCGGACCTCCAGGAGGCTTCAGGTGAATTTGAGTTCCTTCCAAACTAAGTCCCCTAAGTGAATTAAATCCTGTTCTCAAATCGTGGCCTCGGGGCAGATGCTGGTGGTCAAAGAAGCTCTCAAGGTTAGGGGCTTTCTCTAACCCAAAGAGATCTCTCAGGGGAGAGCGGCAGGTTTGGAGGACCGGAAGGAGATTTGGCCTGGGGGGGCCCGGTGCGCGCACCCATCCGCTGGCTCTCGGAGACCCCGGAGCGCCTCCCCGCCCTCCCGGGCCCGCCTAGCTCACCGAGGTTGCCGCCGACGATGGTGACGGCGATCTGGTCCATGAGCACCGCCCGGAAGCGCACGTCCTGCTCGGAGCAGCGCTGCCGGAGGGCGCGCAGGATCTGCACCTGAGGGTAGTCCTCGAGGATGCGCCGGTCCGTCAGGAACCAGAGCTGGGAGCACATGGCGGCCAGGGCGGCGGCGCCCGGCGGGGCGCTGGCCCCCTCGGCGCCCCGGGCCGCTCGCTCTGGCTGGCGGGCGGCCGGCGTCCCGGGCGAGCGCGCGCCGCGGCTCCGCTCGCGCCGGTGCGCCAGGCGCCTCTGCAGCCCTGACCCAGCGAATCTGCCCGGCCACTCAGCGCCGCCGCCGATCCCGGCCAGCCAATCAGCGCGCGGCGGCGGGCGCGGGCCGGCCGCGGGGCCAGCTGCAGAGGCGGCCGCGGCGGGGCCCAAACCTGCTGCGGCCGGGAGAAGGGACCCGGGTGGGGTTAGCGGCCCCGGGAATCCCCGAGCGAGGAGGGCGGCGGGGAGGCTGATGGAGGGCATCCCTGCTCCGCGCTGGACCCCGGCGGGCGTGACGCTGCCGGCCGAGGTGGGGCGGCCGGAGCGGGAGGGGTTAGGGTGGCGACCCAGTGAAGCCGAGAGGGTGTCCGGGCTGACGGAATAGTGGTCCGCAGCGGGCAGCGGGATGCTTCCCAAAGGCCGTCTCGAGCACCCGGGGGCTGGGAGCATCGGCGGCCCCCTCCAGAGCCTGGGCCAGGGCCTCGTGGACGTCCCAAAGGAGACTCCAGGGCCTGGCGAAGGTCACACAGCTAGGCCTCCAGGTGGACCCTGGCCTTGGAATGCTCTGCCCAAGTCCTGGCCTGGAGCTGGGGTGGGGATTGAGGGTTCAGGTAATTTGAAGGTGTGTTTCTCAGGGTCTCAGGTTTTCTTTCACTGGACACCCCCTCCCAGGATGCAGCGGTTCTGGGCCTGCACAACCTCAATGTGAAGAAAATGGACTCCTTTTAGTTAGAAGGACCACCAGCTGGTCTTCCCCCATCCCCCCAGCCCATACAACTGAGTCATCTTTAAACATTGTCCTTGGTCCTAGCCAATCGCAAATTCTGCCAGCAAACAACTATGTTTGAATCCAGACTTTCCTCTCTAAATAACTGAAAGACTGAAGTTAGCCATCTTTGGAGATTGCATTTGCTCTTCTGGCTCATTAAAATATTTGTCTTTTTTTTTTTTTTTTTGGCTTAGGGGGGCAAGAGGAATTTCAAAGCAGACCAAACAATGATAATTTAGAAATGGGGTAAGATATCTCAGGTAAGGTATAGGCTTCACTATCTATATTTTGCAGGTGTGTGCATTTACCCACTTGATGTGCCATTGGAAAAGTTCTGTCTAAATGGAATTTCAAATATTAATTATTTTTCAAGCAATGTTAAGTAAATCTTTTTGTGTTGCAAAATACCCCCCCCCCAACCCCATGAATGTATTTTCTTAAAGTAGTAGTAACCTAGTGCCCTATGACTTAGTAACTTTCAAAACTATCTTCTAACCACAGATCGACTTGGGCACTAGAGGCTCTATCTTGTACCTTGACCATTTCCTTGATGTCCTATGGTATATATTTGGTACACCCTGATGCTTTCTACTTGGCTTCTGCAGGATCATAATACATAGGATGTCTATAAGATGATCAGAACCATAGTTGTCTGGAACGATAATTTGTATATAAGAGTCACTAAATTTAGAAGTTGCTTACAATCCATTTTCATAGTTATCTTCATAAGTCAAGAATGTTTAATTCATATGCAGATGGATGCCAAGATCCCCAAAACCCAAGCTTGAGGAGAACAGGATCTGGGGATCCAGATGTTGTGATCACTTCTTCACTGTCTTTGCTCACCCTCCCTAGAAGGTTGCTAACACCGCTGTGATCTCCCTTTTCTAGGATGGGTGATAAGTGAGAACCTGGGACAGTGGCATATCCAGTTAGGAGATAGCTAAACTTATGTTGGTATGTTTTGTTCTATTATCAAAATTATCAAGCACAGAGGTAACTGCCCCAGATTTGGGTTATTTTCTAAGATGTATTACCTTATGTAATATTTCTCCATAGATGACTCCCAAATTCAGTCCCCTGACCAGGGATCGAACCCACGCCCCCTGCAGTGGAAGCGCAGAGTCTTACCACTGGACTGCCAGGGAAGTCCCCAAATTCAATTTTAACCCTGACGCCTCCTGAGGTTCAACAATATAAAAACATGCTGTCCTGCCATCACCTCAATGTCCCTAGAGCTAAACTCATTCTTTTCCCCTTCATTCCAGATTCAGCTGTCTTAAACCATAAGGAAAGTGTATTATCTCATGTAACAAGAAATCCAGGTAGGTCACTTCTAAGGTTTATTCATTTAACAGCTCAGTAAATTTATCAGGGACCCAAATTCTTTCCATCTTTTCACTCTGACTACCTTAGGCCAGTGCCCCTCATAGTTACAAAATGGCTGCCATAATTTCAGCTGACACATGCATACACACAATGTCCAATGGAAGTAGAGAAACTGTTTCTTCCCGTGTGTCTCTCTTTATTAGCAAGGAAAACCTGTCTCAGAAGACCACAAGCAGGCTTCTCACACTCTCCCACGTCTAAACTAGTCACCAGCAGAGAGTAAGAAGCCATCATGAGTGGCTTAATGTAATCATGATTTACCCCCTGTGGCTGGGAATTGGAATCCCACCACCCTCACCAAGCACATGTAGAGTTAGGTGAACATCTGGACAAAATTGGGGTTCTCTTAGGAATAAAGGGAGAATAGATATTGGGAGGACAAACAATGGTGTTTGATACAGATGGCAATAAGGTAAATGTATCAGGATAAGCCAGGTTAGGCTGTGGTAACAAGTGATTCCAAAGTGGCTTACAACAACAAAGTTTTATTTCTTGAAATACTGTACATGCCCATAAGAGGCGTATCAGTTTGGCGTATTTGAGGTTGTCTTCATGCCAGGACCCAGGCTGATAGCGTAACCTTTTTCTGGAAAAATGTTGGTCTCGTGGAAGGGGGAAAATGATCACGGTGAATCACATGCTGGTTCTTAATGCTTCTGCCTGGAACTTTTACATGCTAGAGCTCACATTTTCTCGGTCAGAACAAGTTCACCTGGCCAAGTCTGACATTGGTAAGGTGGCGAAGTATTATCCTTTCCTGGCAAGGGCAACAAAAATTTGTGAAAAACTATAACCAACAATATAGTCTGCCACACTCAAGGATGAGAAATAGCCAAATCCTACTCTGCTAATCGTCTCTCCTCTTTTTAGGGTTCCCAGGGGAACTATATAAAAGAAAGAAATTGGAATAGAAACCAAAGGATCATTTTATTCATAACTGAGCTAGCACCCAATAACCTCTAGAACAGAACTCTGCCAAAAGACTGAATCATATGGCTTACGTTTAAGGCTGAAGTGAAGCTTTGTAATTCCCTGCTCCGCCTCCACCCTCTAGATTTTGGGACTATCATGCATAGGCATGCCTGTGGAAAGAGGGGAGAAGATGATCAGATCTGCAAGCAGACCAGCTTTACTCAACCAAGTGAGGGCCAAATGGAAACTGGGCTGGTCCTACCTGGAGCAAGAACAGCACTCCTGACCATGTGCCCTTTCAACACAAAGTGACCCAACCACCAGTAAAATGTGAACTCGTTAGTGTCCTGGGCTCTGACCAATCAGATTAAAAACTTCTTCCTTCTGAAGGTAGCCAGTCAGAGGACAGGGCAGAGGAAAAGGGAATTCCTTCCTATGTTCTCACAGTCTCAATTTTGTTCTCTCTTAATCTATTAGGAAGAGGGGTAGAAAAGTCTTCTGCCAAACAAATGAACATGCCTTGTCTATTTGCCTCCTCATCTAGACTGTAAGCCTCTCAAGAACAAGGGCCAATGCATCGTGCATCACTGTTTCCACATATGGTAGGTACTCAAGTATCTGTTGATAAAGTTAGGACTGTCATGTAAAAGACATCACTGCAATTTCAGCTGAGAAAACTGTGGTCAGTTACAGATATACTAGGTTTTTGTAACCTGGGATTCTGGGGCCCTATTTCTTATCTTACTTCCAACCTTCACTATATATTGGCACAAAAGGGTACTGAGATGTGGGTCTGGACTGTGGAAAGAAAGTGAAAGTCTTTGTACATATTACATGTGACCCCAAGCAGATTGATATGTCAAGTTAGAAGATCAAAATTCAATTGACCTCAATAAATTAGAGAAATGGTCATCAGTGACACTAGGATAAATGGAAAGTAGTATATTGAAGGAGTAAAAGAAGCATCACACACACATAGGTTCAAGAGAGAAAAACTGGCCATGCAGGAATGTGGCCAAGAAAGACCTGATAGTTGTGGCAAACCAATAACAGAATGAATAGAAAAATGATGGGCTATATTAACAGAAGTCTATACAAGGCCAAATTCATCTTCATATCCCTGGGACCTAGCACGGTGCCTGGCACACAGTGCATATTGAGAAATAGTTATTGAAAAAAATTGTGTGTGGCTTTGGTCAGATTGTTCATGCTGTTCTGTCCCTCCGAAAGCCTTTGCATGATCAATGCCTATCCACTCTTCAAGACCCAGCTCAGACACAATTCTTCCATGTTATCTTTCCTAAAATTTACCTTACCCTCACCTAGAAGAAAGCTCTCCATTTCTGAATCCTCATAAGCAGTTAATAACTGCTAGCTTACATTAATTATAATTAATATGTATTTAATTATGAAATATAATTAATTTTATTCTAGTCATGGGCTCAGTAATTATTGGGTGAATGGTAACTCTCAGATTATGACAATCCAATATACATAATTTCAAAATTATAGAATTAATGACTAAAGGGAGGGGTCTCAAATTCTAGAATTTTGCATTTCTGGCACTGACTCTCTCACTTTCCTTGGTCTAGTAATCCAGATGTCAGCTTTTCCCTCATCCTCTTGTTCAAGCTCCCACCCCTTATTCCCTCTCACACCAGGGTCTTAAGGAACAAGGCAGAATTTACTGAAGGGGAGACACGATGTACGTCTTGTACACTGCAGTAATTCACTTGAAAATACCCTACAACCCACCTCTTTTTTCAGAGTACTCTCTGCTTCTGCCACTACGGATCTTTTTCCACTCCACTCCCCAGCCTCCAGTCTTGTTGCTCTTAACTCCCCCTCCCAGAGTCCTAGGCAGATTCCTCAACCTTTCGTTATTGGGAGGAATGCATTTTACCCCAGCTCTACTTCCAAACTTGCGCCCTTGATGAATTACTGTTTAGCAAAACAGGCCTTTCAATTAACAGATCCATCTTCTTCAGGAAATAGAGGGGGATTATAAATAATTTTTCCCTGTTGCAGATACAATTAACAAAATGACTAAATGGGGTTAGTCAATGAAGTCTTCATTGGAAGCTTGTTGGAGTCAGCTTTTGAAGATGACAATAGATGCAGCTTTGCAGGGCAGAGTGCAAGGAAGACATTCAGGTGGTTGCTAGCTGCTGTCCGGCTGTGGATGAGCTAGGCTCTCAGAACCAGGTAGAAGTTTATAGTTTTCAAGGGGCTTTCCCTATCTCTCTTGAGACAAGGCTGCGTAATGGCTTATCTTGCTCTCTGCCAGCCCTAGCCTCACTTAATTATAATCATTAAAGATAGATGTTTGTTGTCTCAGTCTTTCCTAGTTCCTTAGCCATTTCTGACAAGTCAAGAATTATATTAGAAGCCTCAGCACTATCTTTCCTTTCCTCTCGTGTTAGGATACAGGCTATGCTGCTATAACAAAGAGACTCTACAAGGAATTTATTTCTCTCTCACTTAATAGTCCAGTAAGGTGGATGTCCGGCATGAAAAGGTAGCTTTTTCCCCTCGTTCAACCTGGGACCCAGGTTCCTTTCATCTTAGTGTGTTACCTGCTCCAGCGGTGTGGTCATTGTTGGCATGTTCGAGGCTGGCTTTATTAACCACATCTGTGTTCCAGACCTCTGGAAGGAGAAAGAAAAAGTGGAGACAAGTAGCTTCCTTTTAATGATGTAACATGAACATTATCTTCCTAACTTTCATTTACATCCCAAGAACTTGGTCACATGGTCACCTCTACTGCAAGGGAGGCTGGAGAATATATTCTTTAATTGGACAGATATGTGCCCACCTAAAACTCAGTGGTGGGGAGAAGGGGTTCTATTACTAAAAGGAAGAGGAACTGGAGGTGGGGATGATGAGTGGTTTCCACCATAGCTCCTTATCCCTGTGTGAGATAAACTTCTTAGCATGGCATAAGTGACCCTGTGGACCTTTAGCTTTCCGCTCTAATAGTATAGAATTCCTTGAACTGCCCTGAATATGGTTTTGTGTGTCTCACCTCCATGACTGTTCATGGTAAATCTCGCTCGCCTTTCCTTGCCTGCTACAACCAGCTCAAGCAGCATCTTCTCCAAGAAGTCTTCTAAACCTTAGTTTGGCATAAGTGAACCTTCTTTGTGTTCTCATAGTGCACTATGCATTCCTCTCTTTTGGCACTTGTCAAATTCCCCCGCTATCAGCACAAGCTTGAAATCATCTCTTTATGGCTCCGTCTCCATCTAGATTGTAAGCAACTTGAGAGCAAATATGCCCTGTCTCAGTGTTATTTGTATCCTTATTACCTAACTGTGCTAAATTCCTTTTGCCCACCAGTGGGGAAAATAACTTGCACTATTGCCTGACCCCCTGCATGTCCACTGAGTTGTGGCTTTCATCTGTAATGGCCAGACTGTATACGTGGGCATTCTTTCCATTTGGATGGAAGCACTAGCCTGAAACCCCTGCTGATCTAGGATACTGATCCTCTTGCTAGATTTTGTGAATTCCTGCCTCTGGGGGGCCTAAGACCTGTTTTGTTACTCCCTAGGGGCTGACTGCTAACCCAGAACCAGGGTATGACACAGCCATGGCTAGGTTAATTTCCTCCAGTTCTGCTCCTAGTGGGCTCTGGCTATTTCCCCCTTACCACTGGTTCATCCTGCTAAGGCTTTATCATGCCTGACCTATGAATGAATTTGCCCATGTTAGGATTAATAAGTATTGTTGATACCTTCTGTTTGAAGCTAACTGGTCCAGGATGGGAATGGATTCTCAGATTTGTGACGTATCACTGACACAAAATGCAATTTGTATAGGCTTTCTTTAGATGAATATATATATATATCTTAAAACATATATGTCTTAAAATATATGTATCTTTAAAATATGAATATTTGAGTATGCAAAGCCAGTATATTGAGAGGGATACTCATTTGGCAAATATTCTTTATTTCACAAAAGGATTGACCAGTCTTAGGAATTAATCTCTCTCTTTTTTTGATATAACTTTAGTCATTGTTCAGTGAGGCACCTTATGTCTGTCCTGGAGAATGTTCCATGTGCACCTGAAAAGAATGTGTATTCTATTGCTTTTGGATGGGAAGTTCTGCAGATATCTATTAAGTCTATCTGTTCTAATATGTCATTTAAGGTCAATGTTTCCTTATTGATTTTTCTGGCCATTGATGTAAGTGGGTGTTAAAAGTCCCCTACTATTATTATGTTACTGTCAAGTGTTTTCTTTATGTTTGTTAATATCTGCTGTATGTATCTAGGTGCTCCTATGTTGAGTGCATATATGTTTACAATTGTTATATCTTTTTGTTGGATTGATCCCTTTACCATTATGTAATGTCCTTCTTTGTCTTTTGTGACAGTCTTTATTTTAAAGTCTATTTTGTCTGATATCAGTATTGCCACCCCAGATTTCTTTTTGTTTCCATTTTCATGGAATACATTTTCCATCCTCTCACTTTCAGTCTCTGTGTGTGTTTAGATCTGAAGTGAGTCTCTTGTAGGCAGCATATACATGGGTCTTGTTTTGTTTTTTGTTTTAATCCATTCAGCCACTCTGTGTCTTTTGATTGGAGCATTTAGTCCATTTACATGTAAAGTAATTATTGATGGGTATGCACTTCTTGCCATTTTGTGAACTGTTTTCTGTTTGTTTTTGTAGTTCTTTTTTGTTCCTTTCTTCTTGTTTTGCTCTCTTCCCTTGTGATTTGATGACTGTAGTCTCTATTGTTATGTTTGGGTTCCTTTCTCCTTTTTTTGTGTGTATCTATCATAGATTTTTGATCTGTGGTTACCATGAGATTTATATACAACAACCCATATATATGTGATTATATTAAGTTGATAATCTCTTCTTAAGTTTGAATGCATTCTAACAACCCTGCATTTTTACCCCTTGCCCCACATTTAATGTTTTTGACTTCATATTTTACATCTTTTTGTTTGTGTATCCCTGAACTACTTATTGTGGATATAGATGATTTTACTACTTTTGTCTTAACCTTCTGACTAGCTCTATAAGTGGTTGATCTACTACCTTTACCGTATATTTGCCTTTACCAATGAGATTTTTCCTTTTGAAATTTTCATATTTCTAGTTTTGGTCTTTTCATTTCCACTTAGAGAAATCCCTTTAACATTTCTTGTAAAACCAGTTTAGTGGTGCTGAACTCTTTTAGCTTTTGCTTGTCTGTAAAACTCTTTATCTCACCTTCAAATCTGAATGATAGCCTTGCCAGGTAGAGTATTCCTGTTTGTAAGTTTTTCCCTTTCATCGCTTTGAATATATTGTGCCACTCCCTTCTTGCCTACAAAGTTTCTGCTGAAAAGTCAGCTGGTAGTCTTATGGTAGTTCCCTTATATGTAACTAGTTGCCTTTCCCTTTCTGCTTTTAACAGTCTCTCTTTATTTTTTGCCATGTTAATTACAATGTGTCTTGGTGTGGATCTCTTTGGATTCTTCTTACTTGGGACTCTTTGATTCTGGACCTGAGTATCTGTTTCCTTTCTCAGGTTATGGAAGTTTTCAGCTGTTATCTTTTCAAATAAGTCCTCTACCCCTTTCTCTTTCTTTTCTCCTTCTGGTATCCCTATAATGTGAACGTTAACATACTTTATGTTTTCTCAGAGGTCGCTTAAACTATCCTCATTTTTTAAATTCTTTTTTCTTTTTTCTGTTCAGCTTGGGTGATTTCCATTACTCTGTCTTCTTCTTACTCTTGATCCAGTCCTCTGTATTATCTAATCTACTATTGTTTCCTTCTAGTGTATTTTTTATTTTAGTTATGTATTCTTTGTCTGTGGTTCTTTTTTGTATTTTATAACTCTTTAACCTTTTCACTGTGTTCATCCATTCTTCTCCTGAGTTCATTGAGCATCTTTATGATCATCACCTTGAACTCTTTATTGGGTAGGTTGCTTATCTTTATCCACTTCACTTAGTTCTTCTTCTGGGGTTTTATTTTATTCCTTCATTTGGAACATATTCTTCTATCACCTCATTTTGTCTAATTCTGTTTTTATTTCTATGTATCAGGTAGGTCGGTTTTGTTTCCCAATCTTGGAGAAGTGGCTTTTTGTAGGTGACATCCTTTGGAGTCCAGTGGCACTGCCCCTCTGGTCACCAGAGCTATATGCTCTAGGGGTGCCCTCTATGTGGGCTGCATAGGCCCTTCTATTGTAAAAGGGTCAACTACTGTGGGCATATTGGTAAATACCATATTGGGCATATTGGCCTGGCTGGTTGCCAGGTCCTGCCTCATGCAGAGGCTGCCAGCCCACTGGTAGCCAGGGCTGGGTCCTGGGGCAGCTGGCTGTGCAGCTCACAGGGTCTCAGGACTGGTGCCAACTGGCTGGTAGGCAGATGAGCCCCTAGTGCTAATAAGGGAGAGGGAGGACTCCAAAATGGCACTTTCCAGCACAGGTGTCTTCATGTTAGAATGAGCTCCCCAAAATGGCTGCCACCAACATCTCTGTCCCCAGGGGGAGTCACAGTTGCTTCCTGATTCTCCTGAAGGCTCTCCAGGATCAGCAATTTGGTCTGACCCAGGCTCCTTTCAAGATCCAGGCTCTATACTGGATCTTGGAGCGTGAGATTTTGTGGGGGCCCTTTAAGAGTGGAGTCTTTGTTTCCCACAGCCCTCTGGGTCTCCCATATGCAAGCCCCCTTTAAAGCCAGACATTCTGGGGGGGTCATCATCCCAGTGCAGGACCCCAGGGCTGGGGAGCCTGATGTGGGGCTTGGATCCCTTGCTCCTTGAGGAGAATCTCTACAATTGTGATTATCCTCCCATTTGTGGTTCACCTACCTGAGTCTTGACTATACTGTACCTCCATCCCTCCTACCTGTCTCATTGTGGTTCCTTCTTTATAGCTTTAGTTGTGGAAAACCTTTTCTGCTAGTCTTCAGGTCATTCTCATTGATAGTTGCTCTGTACATTGTTGTAATTTTGGTGTGCCCATGGGAGGAGGTGAGCTCAGGGTCTTCCTACTCTGCCATCTTGGCCACACCCCCTCTAGTGTTCTTGATGAGATGAAGATGTATTGGCAATTTGTAATGAATTGAAGCGAAGTTCCCAGCTTCAAAAGGTCACTTAAGAGTTAGAGATAGCTGCATAGCTCAAGTGCTCAGAGCCCTTCCAAGTTTCCCTGCCTGAATTAGTTAGAAGTCATTCATTTACAAATGTCAGAAATACAGTTTAAACTAGTATAAGCAAAAAGGGAATGTACTGGCTTTCAGTCCTTGGAAGTGTAGGAATGGACTTCAGTCACAACTAGATCTAGGGACTAATATACATTTTCCAAATTGGTCTTTCTCACTCTTTCAACCCCTTTCCCTTCCATTCCCTTTCTCTCTCGCTTTCTCTCTCTCTTGCTCTCATTCTCACTCTCACTCTTCTTCTTTCTGTGTGTTGATCCCATTCTCTTCCACAAGAGACACCTTCCTTTGACGTGGCAGGGAAGTTAGACCCCTTCACATTCTCAATGTGCTTTATTTGGAAGACCAGGTGCATTTTTTTCTACCTCTAAACGAAAAGAATCCCCAGAAGAATTTTGATCGGCCTACCCCTGGACCAGTCATTCTGCCCAAGGCTATGTGGTACCTTGGTTGGCTGGGCCCTATGGCTGTGAAACAGGATGGTGTGATTAGCAGCTTCACCAGGCTCACACAGTTTGTGTAGGTTTGGGCAGACAAAACAAGACATACCCACCACGCTCTCCTGTCTAAGGCCTGAGAGTCCCCAGTAAATATCTTAAGTGTCCCCACCAAACAGCCCGGGCTTTACTTCACACTTTTGCTTGTTTCTACTCTTACTGCTCCACACTGACCAGTACTTGCCTTCTGTGTGGATCCCTGCTCCATGATTCCCTTGGACTGCCACTTAACACTGATACGACCACTGTTGGCCACTCTGCTGCTCAGGCCAATGCTTGTGCTGTGTTTTTTTCCTGGACCTCTCTCCTCTCAGTGCTCTATTTGGAGATGTGCCCATGAGCTTCTCAGATGCTCTGACAGGGACCAGTACATACGGTTGTGCAATCATTCACAGTTGTGAGGGTTGTTTGGTGCATAAGGGCACACATGGGGACTAAAATCTAGCATGAAATGCAGTTCACTAAGCTCAAGTTATACACCCTCCCACATATACTCCAGGAGGAAGAAGCACCTTCTTCTACTTGTACAAGCATACCAATCCATGCTCCCAGGAGCTGTGACTCCCCCCAGATGACTTTTTCTAATTCAGATGAAGGTTCCCTAAGGGCTAGCAGTAGTGAAGATCTTGCTGTTTCCTTTGAAAAGGAAAGGAACAGCTCCTTCTCTTCTGTTTGCTATTGTATCAGAGGGATGCCACTACCATAAACATAATGCTGGGAGAACAGCAAGGATCACAGGCTCCCCACCCCACCATCTAACTATAACATCCTCACATGCCCTCCCAATATGCCAGAGCAAAGAATGATGAAAGACTGTCACAAATGTGACAGCATTATCAAAAGCATGCAGAAATCAGCTATGTAAATGGAAAGCCTGTTAGGTTCTCTGTTTTATGAAATTGGCAAATTATTCATCAAGATAGAAAATAAAAACAAAGAAAAACTATGAGAATCATCTCACAGAGATACTAACCATTACCACGCCCAAGTAACCCATGTTCACATTTAATCACACCATTAGATTGTGATAGCTCTCAAAGGCAGGTCTTTTAGTGTTACCTGCAGCCTAAACCTGCCCCTCTCCCTCCTCCCCAGAACTTATGCAAGACACCAATGGGCAGTAGCTGGGTCTGGACAAGTTTGGGTAATAGCCACCATGTTGGTCTACAACGACCATGCTGACCAGTCCTCCAGCCCTGATGCTGCTTGTGGCTGGTCACACCACACCATTTCGTGATGAATGCTCTCCTAGGAATCTGGAGTCCTGCCTACAATTTGCCTCTGTCAGTTCTCCCCCTGCCTGTTTTCCCCATCTCTTCAGACATACCTATACATGAATCGTGGATATGGTTTGAGTTCTTTCCCTAGAAGTCTTCTCAACAGGCAAAAACAGAGAGTGCAGTAGAAAACTGGAAGAGGTGTTATCTCACTATACTCCAGCAATATCCAAATCCCAGTTACATCCCAGTAGGCACTACCTTCAATAGCAATAGAAGAGAACGTGGATACTGGTGCCACGTGGTATGTCCTCTGGACCAGTGACTAAGTGAAATCAAAGGTGGTCAAACACATGTGCACATTTCTCAATTTGTGTCTCTCATACTGCTCCCCTATGATTGTATTTTTCTGCAGAAGGGCATGAAACTGAAGGAGTAGGGGTGCTTCCTAATCTGCCACCCAGAGACATTCTTTTGTTTTCCTTTTGTGTTATCATCAATAAAACTAGATGGGGTTCTAGCCAAGGATAAGACAGGGTAAGAGGGAGGTGTGGAAAGGATGTGTCCTGAGGAGTTCCTGACTACAGCACAGAGGATTAGAAGGACCTAATGTAGAGATAGCGAGAACAGTGAAGTAGATACCCCTAACCACAGGAGCTTAGCTCTGACTGATCAGATTAAAGGAAATAAAAGAAAAGATAATTTCAGCAATGGAAATGAAACAACTTTCATTGGCTTTCAATGACTGGCTTTCAAACTGATCTGCCAACTGAGAGTCAGTCCTGTACCTGCTGAGCTAAATTCTTGGTAAAAAGCAAAAGTTAGATGACTCACACCCATTACTTGGAAAAATTAATAGTGTCCCTCCTTGCCTGGGAAGCTGACATCATACTATCAGCGTTTGGTATTTATTTTGTCTTGCTGAAGCCTTCCAATTTTATTTTTTTAATCCTGAAGCCAGCTACAGGTTCCTAGGAACGGTTGTTATTTGACAGCATCATATAAATTAGTCATGTTCAGTGGAAGTGAATGTACTGTACACAGCAGAGATCAGGTTGAATATAGAGGAGGCAGCACAGGTAGTAGGAAAAAACACTGAACTAGGGGACCCAAGTTCTTGTCCTGCCTAGCACTGCTAACTAGCCAGCAATGTGACATTAGGAAAGTCACTTAAACCTCACTAGCCTTAAGTGTAAAGTGAAGGGTTTAAAATTAGATAACCTATTATTTAAATTAACTAACTTCTAAGGCCAGCTCTAAAATGCTAATTCCATAGTCTCATTGGAAGTGGCACAAGGTGTTCAAGAAACTCATAGACAAACACCTGGATCAAGCGCAAATTAGCTGAACTGAGCCAACTACCAAGAGGAAACAAACCCACGCTGGTGAAGACCAGAGGTGTAGCTACAACGTCCACACTTGTTTTCCAGGAAGGTGTGTGATGGCTGGGCACAGGGGCATGACAGATAGTACTGTGAAATAATTTAGTCATGGACTCACTAAATGTTCCTTTCAATCTAGGTATGAGACTTGATATACAACTAAATGTTTCCCATGACTTGCTATGTATATATATATTTTGGTCTGATATCACATCTCAAGGGAAATATATCCAAAAAGACCTACTCACCCAGTAAAGTTCTTTGTGGTACCTACAGAGGCTGTATACAAATAACAAATCAGTGGTAATGCTAGCGTAAAGAATTATGTTGTGGCCATTCTGGATGTACCAAAATGTGGCCCAAAGGTTAGCAGGACCTCCTGACCTTGCTTGATCTACAGTATTGTTCATATTCATAAGATACAATGTGTACTTTGTTGATGGCACAGCTTAGATTCTGTGTGCCCTCTTAGTTGTCTATGAGAATAGGAGAAAGGGCCCTAGCTTACAGGAGATGAGGCTTAGTCTAGGTCTGGGCAATACACATTACATACCCAGAGACTGCAGACAAGACAAATGAGATGCTTAGGAAGTCTTTCTGAATACCACAATTTCCAAAAGACAGTCCCAGTCTACGTACCAAGTCTTATGTCCCAATACAAGAGTCCTGAGTCAAGGCATCCTACTGCAATCACTTGCTTTCAGTATACCATGGCTTCCCTGGGGAGTACTACCTCAAAACTTAGTCCTTCTGGGGGTGATTGATAACGCTTCTCTTTTCCATACGAGTTCTGAACCACCTAATAAACAAGACAAGAGCTGGCAGATGGAGGACAAATTAATGTTTATTTTCAATGTATTGGAGAATGTGACTTAGATGTGAGAGTCAAACTGTCTTCTTAATGCTGAACCTCAGGGTCAGACAGATTTACCACATGGTCAGAGAAGTCACTGAATTTCTGTAGGACTCCTCCATAAGGGAAGGACATTTATGAAACACACAACATGAAGGAGAAGCAGAGCAGAGAGCCTGCTATCTGTAGCCAGACCTGCTCCCCAAAGGAAGGAGATAAGAAGGTGTTCTGCTGTGCATGCCTAGTTTCTCCTTCCAAACTTACCAGTCGGATAAATTACTGTCTTCCCCAGTATTATGCTAATAAGGCTGCTCCTGCCAAATGGAAGGGATTTGAAATTGAGAGGAAGCATTGCTCCACCCAGCCTCCCTTCCCCATTAACAAAGCCCAAGACCTTTTCCCAGGCTCGTAGGGAGGCCTAAAGTTTCAGCAGTGAAACGACACATTTCCTCCCTTTCTAACCCACCCCTTGGGACAAAACAACTTAAGTGCTCATAATACTAGGCAGAAAACTGTTCATTAGGGGTTCAGTAAGCAAAGAAGGACATAGTCTGCCTGTCCTGCTTTCTTCTGACACTGCATCCCAGGGTCCCTTCCTCCTTTGGAATAACTGTGGCTGGCACAGGGTATGGGGATGGTAACAATTACTGAATAATTACTTGGCAGCTTCTGAATTCTTGTCCAGAGATCCTGGAGGGTTTTATTTTAGGGAAAACCAAAGAATAGAGTGGGACCATCCCAGAGTATGGTATTCACATGCCAATTGACACAAAATCAAGAACTTGCTTATCTTTGGCCCATTCTCCTTAAGGGTACTACATCAGAAACCAGGATTCACTTTTTTTTCTTTTTTTAAAATAAGGTTTATATATATTTTTAACAGTATTAGATTTACAGAAAAATTTAGATTTTGCAATGGTAGTAAAGAGAATTCCCATAAATCCCAAACTCAGTTTCTCCTATTAGTAACATTCTACATTCGTGTGGTACACTTGTTATAGTTAATGAAACAATATTGATACATTATTGTTAACTAAAGTCTATACCTTATTCAGATTTGTTTTGCTTTTTTCCTTCTAGTTTTATTGAGAAATAATTGACGTGCATCACTGTGTTAGCTTTAAGGTGTACAGCATGATGGTTTAATTTACATGTATTATGAAATGATTACCGTATCAGTTTAGTTAACATCTATCTTCTCATACAGATACAGTAAAAAGAAAAACAATTCTCCTCGTGATGAGAACTCTTAGGATCTACTCTCCTAACAACTTACCTATATATCATACAACAGTGTTAGCTATAGTCATCATGTTGTACATTACATCCCTAGCACTTATTTATCTTATAAGCTGAAGTTTGTACTTTTTGACCACTTTCCTCCAGTTCTCCCTCCCTCCACCCCCTGCCCTGGTAATCACAAATCTGTTTTCTTTTTATGTGAATTTGGTGTTTTGTTTGTTTTGTTTTTTTAGATTCCACATGTAAATGAGATCATACAGTTTTGGTCTTTCTTTGTCTGCTTTATTTCACTGAGCATAATGCCTTCAAGGTCCACCCATGTTGTCACAAATAGTAGGATTTCCTTGTTTTTTTAATGTCTTAATAGTGTTCCATTGTGTATATATACCACAGCTTCTTTATCCATTCATCCATTGACGGACACTTGGGTTGTTTTAGTGTCTTGGCTATTGTAAATAATGCTGCAATGAACATTGGGGTGCAGATACCTTTTTGAGCTAGTGTTTTCATTTCTTTGGATATATTCCCAGAAGTGGAATTGCTGGATCATACGGTAGTTCTATTTTAAACTTTTTGAGGAATCTCCATACTGTTTACCACAGTGTCTGCACCAATTTACATTCCCACCAAGAGTGCACAAAGGTTCCCTTTTCTCCACATCTATGCCAGCATTTGTTATCTCTTGTCTTTTTGATGATGGCCAGTCTAACAGGTGTGAGGTGATGAGATTTGTTTAGTTTTTACCAAATGCCCTTTTTCTGTTCCAGTATTCCATCCAGGATACGACATGACATTTACTTGTTATATTTCCTTAGGCTCCTCTTGGCTGTGCCACTTTCTCAGAACTTACCTTGTTTTTGGTGACCTTGAGAGTTTTGAGGAAAATTGGTCAAGTGTTTTGTAGGATGTCTCTCAGCTGGATTTGTCTGATGTTTTTCTCATGATTAGACAGGGGTTATGGCCTTTTGGGAGGAAGACCAGAGAAGTAAGGTACCATTTTTCATCACATCATATCAAGAGTACATACCATCAACATAACCTAGGACTACTGATGTTGACCTTGATCACCTGGCTGAGGTAGTGTTGGTCAGGTGTTTCCACCATGAAATTACTCTTTTTTTCTCCCTTTCCATACTTCTCTGTTTGGAAGGAAGTTACTGTGTGCAGCTCGCATGTAAGGGATGGGGAGTTATGCTCCACCTCCTTGAGGGCAGAACATCTACATAAATTATTTGGAATTTTTTTGCACAGGATGTATGTCTTGTCTTCCCCATTGACTTATTTATTCAGTCACTTATTTATATCACCCACTGACTTCTTACTTGTAGTTTTTCATCTGGCCACATGCTTAGAATTCAGAAGGAGAAACTCAAATTGGATTCTTATGGATATTTGTTTTATATGTTGGGTTATAACCCAATACTGATTTGATTATTTTATTGTTTGAATTGTTCCAACTTTGGCCATTAGGAGCTCTTTCAGTTGGTTCCCATGGTCCCTTTTTTTTTAAAAATTTTATTTATTTATTTTTATTTATTTATGGCTGCGTTGGGTCTTCGTTTCTGTGCGAGGGCTTTCTGTAGTTGCGGCAAGTGGGGGCCACTCTTCATTGCGGTGCACGGGCCTCTCATCATTGCGGCCTCTCGTTGCGGAGCACAGGCTCTAGACGCGCATGCTCAGTAATTGTGGCACACGGGCCTAGTTGCTCCGCGGCATGTGGGATCTTCCGAGACCAGGGCTCGAACCCGTGTCCCCTGCATTGGCAGGCAGATTCTCAACCACTGTGCCACCAGGGAAGCCCCCCATGGTCCCTTTGGCATATCCCCATCTTTGTCTTATTGTGTTTTTCTCTTTTGTTTTTGTTGTTTTGTTTTTTAGCACTACAAGATGCTCAGGTGCATGTTGTATATTTCCCATCCCAATCCTAGAATAAGCGATTTTTCTAAAGAGGCAGAGTTCATTCTTGATTTGCATATTTACATCTACAACAAACTCATTAAAAAGTGGTGAGGGAGATTGGGAGCAGAATGGGTGGGGTCCCATTTCTTACTGATTCAGCTATTTTACCTTGCTTACTCCTGCAAAAGTTTGAAATCTATATTTGTTTCCTATTGTTGCTGTAACATATGCTGTTTCTTATTGCTTCTATAACAAATTACCATAAAGTTAGTGGCTCAAAACAACACAAATTTATTATCTTATACTTCTGGAGGTCAGAAGTCTGAAATGGGTCTTATGGGGCTAAAATCAAGTGTTGGCAGGGCTGCGTTCCTTCTGAAGATTCTAGGGGAGAATCGGTTCCTTGCCTTTTTCAACTTCTTATGGCTATCTGCATTCCCTAGCTCATGGCCGCCTTCCAGCTATGGTATCACACTAACCTCTGCTTTCATAGTCAATCCCCTCTTTCTCTCTCTTCAGCCTTCCTCTTCCATCTCTTAAGGACCCTTGTTATTACATTGGGCCCGCCCAGATTATCTAGAATAATCTCCCTGTTTTAAAACCTGTAATTTAATCATATCTGCAAAGTCCCTTTTGTCATGTAAGGTGACATATTCACAAGTTCTGGGGATTAGAACATGAACATCTTTGGAGGGTCGTTATTCTATCTACCACAAAATCCTAAAACCGAAAAGTGACATTTGCTGATAAATCACAGTTTTATCTATTTCCTTTATGCCACACAGGACATTCTAAATCTAAACATTTTCAGCCTCAGACAATCATTTCTCCTTTTCCCCAAAAGAGTTAATAATAACAATATTATTTAATAAACCTCCCTAAACAACTTATGCCACTTTTTGGTATTTTGCCCAGAAAAGTAGCACAATTTTCCTCACTAATTCTAGTGATATTTTGCCCAGTAGCAATTTAGAAAATGCAGGTTAAATAGTTCATGTGGTTGATTTCCTACTCTAACCAAATGATCTCTAAACAAGAAAGGCTAAAGCCTTTATCCAGGCTCATGGGCCCATGATGGCTCTCAAAGCCTATTTCTTATCTTCTACATCTTTTCCATACTGGAAGTATAAGCCCCATCCATCAGTCAATCACATAGATCAGGGAATCTCCAATTATGTGTCCCATAAGACAGACCCAATATATTAGACTTAAAGTTAAATACTTGTGAATTTTTTTCCCAATGGAGAAAAAAGTTATAGTGATGAATAGAATGTTATACATTTCAAAAATGTTCCCCATTAATTTTCCTTAACACTGATAACCTCATACTGCTAGTCTGTCAACACATGCTAGCTGACAACAAAAGAAATGAACAAGAAGCCAATTAATATTAATAGAAAAGTTAAGAGATAAGCAATAACAAGTCAGGAGTTCCCTGGTGGTCTAGTGATTAGGATTCGGCACTTTCACGGCCGTGGCCTGGGTTCAGTCCCTGGTAGCAGAACTGAGATCCGGCAAGCTGCGTGTGTGGCCCAAAAAAAAAAAAAAAAAAAAAAGGGAAAAGAAATAACAAATCATGTCTACTTTGATAGCTCATGGTGCTTTACTGTAATTTCATGTTGCATGCAAAGAAATACTTTGCTAGTCAAAATGCTTTCTCATAGAAAGAACCCTACATGTAAAGGATAAATATCTTTCTAAATACGGTGGAGCCAACTACTCTTTCTTCATTGTATTGGAGAGTCTTTTTAAAAGGAAACCATTTCTGTCTTGTGAAAGACTAATATAATCCTGGAGAGGCAAGAATATGGACTTTGGAGCTAGGTAAATCTGAGTATGAGCATCTTACTAGCTGCATGACTTCAAATATATTGCTTAACTGAATAATTAGAATTAGTTAGGAATTACATTTGGTTATTTTCAGAAGATTCTAATTAAAGCAATTTAACGATGAAAGAGTCTTACTTCTTCCTCAAAATAAAGAAGTGCAGAATTAAGCAGTTCAGGACTTGTGGTGGCTCATTGATCATTAAGTTTCTAGGTTCTTCCTTTCTGCATGCCCCATGATCTTTAGCACACAGCTTCCATATTCTAGGTCATTCATGATCTGATATGGCTTTTGTTGCTCTAGCCACCTCATCTGCTTTCCAAGCAGCAGGAAGGCTGAAGAGCAACCAAAACTTTCCAGGAAGCCCCACCCAGTGACTTCTGCTTCTGTCTATCTGGCTGCTCCTCTCTGTAAGGGCAATGGGAAATGTAGTTTTTCATCGGGACACACTGCTCCAATTTTGGAAGGAGAGAATCACATTGGATTCTGTGGCAGAGATGCCTAAACAATCCCCAACACCCATGATTTCCTTCTTCTTTTAGTAATAGAATCACCACCATACCTATCCACCACTAGTTTTACCTTGGCTAGTGGCTACTAAGTAGAGGCTACATTTTTCAGTCTCTCTTGCAGTTAGTTGTGGCCATGTGACTGTGATCTTTCTGGACAACAGGATGTGAGCTGAAGGGTCCTTGTGCAATTTCCTAAAAAAAGGAACTGCCTGTCCTTCATCCTCTCTCTTGCTCCTTCCCACAGGCTGGGACATGCCTGGGTAGTGGTGAGCCAGCTTTTACGATACAGATGAGGATAATGCCCTTGACCATGGTGGAGTAGCAAGAAACTACTGGGTCCCTGGATAACTGTGTGAGGCAAAGCCACCTGCCATCCTGGACTTTTTGTCTAACTGTTGTGTTTTATGAGAGAGAAATAAACCTCCACCTTGTTCAAGTCACTGTATTTGGGTATCTCTTTGTTACAGCAACTTAGCCTGTATCCTAACTAATACAGCCAACTTTCTGGGCCTCAATTTATTTTTCTGTAAAATGGCAATGGAATTATATACTCCACTGGGTTATTGCAAGAAAAGAAATATAAGTAAGGCACCTGGGCCATAGCTATTATATGTAATAGTTATTAGCATAGGTTTCACAAGAGGATTCTGAGGAGCTGATTAAAGCACTTGGAGGAAATAGTGCCAGTGTAATGGAGGACCATTATATGTGATTGGATCTTGATTTAGCAACAAAAGCATAAGAACAATAAATGTCTTGGATTTAAATGTAAGTAAGCTAGTTAAAATGTTTAGAAACATCACTTAAAGCATTTTCCCTTCTTAATAATTTGAATGATTTCCCTGCCTGAAGTTGACATGAGGGAAGTTCAGAATGCAGGGAGGATGAATCAATAGTAGACATCAGAATGATACTCCAGAAGATAAGGTGGAACCAGCCTTCCCTTGGTGGGCTTCAGAAGTGGGATCAGGGAAGACCACAGGACAGTGTGGGTTTCCTCCCCCCACTCTTAATGAGGGAGAAAAACAGCCAGCAGGAAATGTAAATTCTGAATTGACAAAATTTAATTTAAACTCATAAAGACTTAAACACAATGTTTTCTCTGCTACTAGCAGGACTAGAGGCTTGAGTCTAAGAATTAATTGTGAAAAACAATGAACATTATATTCTTTCTTTTGTACCTCTGAGTTATGGTATGCAAATTTCTATCCTGCTAGATGACACAAGGTCAGTACAAAAAAAAGCACAATTATAGGTCAATTTCATTTGTGAACATGGATTCCATAATCTTAAATAAAACATTGGCAAATTTAATCCATTAAGATAATAAAAGAATAATACATCACATCCAAGTAACGTTTAGCCAACAAATGCAAGTGTAAAAAGACTTTAAATTGGAAGTTTCAGCCAGAAACACCAAGGCAGTAGATATTAGATAACAATGTTGTCAGTAGACCATTTTGTAAGAATTTCAGAGTAGGGAGTCAAAACCTAGTTTCACAATTCTCAACTCCCTTACCCTCAGGGTGTAAAAGTTGTTGGTGCAGGACTTTGTAAAGAGGACTTTTCTGGTAGTGGACAAGTGTCTGACTCATGCCTGGAACATGTGAAAGGCAGAGATGGGCTGGCTAGCTGATCCTATCACAAGGGTAAAGGGGAAATGAGTCAAGTGGCCTGTACTCCAAGAGTCAGTCAGGGTGAAAGATTTCTTTGGAGGGAGAGCTGGCTTAAATCCTTTCAAATCCTGCCCAAGAGAACTGCCTGGAAAAGCCATGGGACTCCAACAGAATGACCCAGTGTAGCATGGACCACCAAAAACCAAAAGCTGAGATGGGAGAGGCCAATGGAAGGGAAATGGTGTCACCTGCATAGTGGCAAGAACAACAGAATGTTCCTACTGGGAGCCTCTGCAGAACCCACAAACATAGCTCAAGAGAGAAAGAGCCAGCTTTTAATATTTGCCAATCCCAGAGAACATGAGACTATTTAACAAGAGTGTTTCTCTCTCAAATGTGAGAGAGCCAGCTGGAAGAGAAGGAGATAGATACCCAAGGTGGAAAATGAGAATGTAGCTATGGCCCTACCGCCCTCCGTTCCTGCTGTAAGTATTCATGCAGAAGGTCCAAGTTAGGGGAGGAGAGGAGTTTTCACTTTAAATAAAGTTTGTCATTTTGATTATTATATAATTGGGCATTCTAATGCCTGAACAGAGACTGTCATGACCATGGGACCCTTTATTATCTAAGCGTCATGTGAATGCCCAAGATTCATCTGGAGTGGAAGGGAAAGTTTCCCAATGAATAAAATTTAAAGGCACATTGTAAATAAGATCCAAAAAGCATAAAAATTTTAAAAAATTGGTAAATTAGATTTCATGAAAATTAAAAAATTCGGGGATGTTTCTACACAATGGAATGCTATTCAGCCATAAAAACGTGTGAACTACAGATATGTACAATAACATGGGTGAATCATAAAAACAATATGCTCAGTGGAAAAAGCCAGACACAAAAGAATACATACTATATGATTTCATTTATATGAAATTCTAGAAAAGGGAATACTAACCAACAGTGACAGGAACCAGGTCAGGGATTGTTTGGGGCCATAATGTTCATCATAGCGCCATTCATAATAACTAAAACATAGAAATAACCCAAATGTCCATCAACTGATGCATGGATAAATAAAATGTTGTATAGCCATACAGTGGCATATTATTTGATAATAAAAAGGAATGAAATACAGATACATGCTACAACGTGGATGATCATTGAAACATCATGCTAAGTGAAAGGAGCCAGTCACAAAGAACCACATGTTGTGTGATCCCATTTATATGAAATGTCCAGAACAGGCAAATCTGTAGAGACAGAAAGTAGATTAATGGTTGTCTAGGGCGGCAGGAAGAGTTGGGGTAAAAAGGGTACAAGGTTTCTTTTGGGGATGATAAAAATACTCCAAAATTTACTGTAGTGATTATTGTGCTACTCTGTGAATATACTAAAAAACACTGAATTGTACATTTTGAATGTGAATTATCTCTCAATAAATATGTGAATTATCTCTCAATAAAGCTGATACCCAAAAAATGGTGTTGGAAGTCCTATTGAGGAAAAGAGTCAAGGTAGATTCTTACCAATATCACTAAAAATATACCTTCCTGATAAATTAAAAACCTAAATATAGAAAATGCTATGAGGGACTTCCCTGTTGGTCCAGTGGTTAGGACTCTGCGCTTCTAATGCAGGGCTGCAGGTTTGATCCCTGGTCGGGGAACTAAGATCCCACATGCCGCATGGTGTGGCCAAAAAATAAGTTAAAAAAATTTTTTTTTAAAAATATGTTTTTTAAAAATGCTATGAATTTATTAGGAAAAAACTGTAGCAAAATGTTTATGGCCTTTGGAGTAAGGAAAATCTTGTGGAAGAAGATTCAAATAGAAAAAAGATTTTAAAGAAAAGTTATACATTTGACTATATCAGTCATAAAAACTTCTGTAAAACAATAAATACGTTTATGGTATCTAAAGCTTAAGGCAGGTAACAGACTGAGAGAAAATACTTATAGCATAAGTATCAGAGAATTAAGACTCAAAATGTATAAAAAACTGCTATAATTAATTTAAAAAGGAAAAGAACATAGGATACCAACAGACAATTTACAAATGGGAAAACACAAGTGGCTGATATACATATTAAAATATACATTCGACCAACTCTCCTAGGAATCAGGAAATTTTAAAATAAAAAATTTCGGGAATTCCATGGCAGTCCAGTGGTTAGGACTCTGTGCTCTCACTGCTGAGGGCCTGGGTTCGATTCTTGGTCTGAGAACTAAAATCCCATAAGCCATGAGGCCAAAAAAAAATTTTTTTTTCACCCATCAGATTTTTAAGGAATTTAAAAGTTTGTTAATATTGTGTTAAAAAGGATATGAAAAACTTTCACAAAGGTGAAATGGGTAATTTTCAGAGACTGCTGGTAGGAATATAAATTGGTATAGCCTCTTTGGAGGGCAAATTGGCAGCATAGACTGAAATTTAAAATGTGTGTAGACAAGCCTCTTAGATAGGCTCATCCACCAGAGGGCAGACAGCAGAAGCAAGAAGAACTACAATCCTGCAGCCTGTGGACCAAAAACCACATTCACAGAAAGACAGACAAGATGAAAAGCCAGAGGACTATGTACCAGATGAAGGAACAAGATAAAACCCCAGTAAAACAACTAAGTGAAGTAGAGATAGGCAAACTTCCAGAAAAAGAATTCAGAATAATGATAGTGAAGATGATCCAGGACCTCAGAAAAAGAATGGAGGCAAAGATCGAGAAGATGCAAGAAATGTTTAACAAAGACCTAGAAGAATTAAAGAACAAACACCTAGAAGAATTAAAGAACAAACAAACAGAGATGAACAATACAATAACTGAAATGAAAAATACACTAGAAGGAATCAATAGCAGAATAACTGAGGCAGAAGAATGGATAAGTGACCTGGAAGACAGAATGGTGGAATTAACTGCCGTGGAACAGAATAAAAAAAAAAGAATGAAAAGAAATAAAGACAGCCTAAGAGACCTCTGGGACAACATTAAGTGCGACAACATTCACATTATAGGGGTCCCAGAGGAGAAGAGAGAGAGAAAAGACCCGAGAAAATATTTGAAGAGATTATAGTCAAAACCTTCCCTAAAACACAGGAAAGGAAATAGCCACCCAAGTCCAGGAAGTGCAGAGAGTCCCAGGCAGGATAAACCCAAGGAGAAACGTGCTGAGGCACATAGTAATCAAATTGACAAAAATTAAAGACAAAGAAAAATTATTGAAAGCAACAAGGGAAAAACGACAAATAACATACAAGGGAACTCCCATAAGGTTAACAGCTGATTTCTCAGCAGAAACTCTACAAGCCAGAAGGAAGTGACATGATATATTTAAAGTGATGAAAGGGAACAACCTACAACCAAGATTACTCTACCCAGCAAGGATCTCATTCAGATTCTAGGGAGAAATCAAAAGCTTTACAGACAAGCAAAAGCTAAGAGAGTTCAGCACCACCAAACCAGCTCTACAACAAATGCTAAAGGAAATTCTCTAAGTGGGAAACACAACAGAAGAAAAGGACCTACAAAAACAAACCCATAACAATTAAGAAAATGGTACTAGGAACATACATATCGATAATTACCTTAAATGTGAATGGATCAAATGCTCCAACCAAAAGACACAGGCTCGCTGAATGGATACAAAAACAAGACCCATCTATATGCTGTCTACAAGAGACCCACTTCAGACCTAGGGACACATACAGACTGAAAGTGAGGGGATAGAAAAAGATATTCCATGCAAATGGAAATAAAAAGAAAGCTGGAGTAGCAATACTCATATCAGATAAAATAGACTTTAAAATAAAGAATGTTACAAGAGAAAAGGGAGGACACTAGATAATGATCAAGGGATCAATCCAAGAAGAAGATATAACAATTATAAATATATATGCACCCAACATAGGAGCACCTCAATACATAAGGTAACTGCTAACAGCTATAAAAGAGGAAATCGACGGTAACACAATAATAGTGGGGGACTTTAACACCTCATTTACACCAACGGACAGATCATCCAAACAGAAAATTAATAAGGAAACATAAGCTTTAAATGACACAATAGACCAGATAGATTTAATTGATATTTATAGGACATTCCATCCAAAAACAGCAGATTACACTTTCTTCTCAAGTGCACATGGAACATTCTCCAGGATCTTGGAGTCACAAATCAAGCCTCAGTAAATTTAAGAAAATCGAAATCATATCAAGCATCTTTTCTGACCACAATGCTATGAGATTGGAAATGAATTACAGGGAAAAAAACGTAAAAAACACAAACACATGGAGGCTAAACAATACATTACTAAATAACCAAGACATCACTGAAGAAATCAAAGAGGAAATCAAAAAATACCTAGAGACAAATGACGACAAAAACACGACGATCCAAAACTTATGAGATGCAGCAAAAGCAGTTATAAGAGGGAACTTTATAGCAATACAAGCCTACCTCAAGAAACAAGAAAAATCTCCAATAAACAATCTAACCTTACACCTAAAGGAACTAGAGAAAGAAGAAAAAACAAAACCCAAAGTTAGTAGAAGGAAAGAAATCATAAAGATCAGAGCAGAAATAAAAGAAATAGAAACAAAGAAAACAATAGCAAAGATCAATAAAACTAAAAGCTGGTTCTTTGAGAAGATAAACAAAATTGATAAACCATTAGCCAGACTCATCAAGAAAAAGAGGAAGAGGACTCAATAAAATTAGAAATGAAAAAGGATAAGTTACAACAGACACCTCAGAAATACAAAGCATCCTAAGAGACTACTACAAGCAACTCTTTGCCAATAAAATGGACCACCTGGAAGGAATGGACAAATTCTTAGAAAGGTATAACCTTCCAAGACTGAACCAGGAAGAGACAGAAAATATGAACAGACCAATCACAAGTAAATTGAAACTGTGATTAAAAATCTTCCAACAAACAAAAGTCCAGGACCAGATGGCTTCACAGGTGAATTCTATCAAACACTTGGAGAAGAGCTAACACCCATCCTTCTCAAACTCTTCCAAAAAATTACAGAGGAAGGAACACTCCCAAACTCATTGTATGAGGCCACCATCACCCTGATACCAAAACCAGACAAAGATACTACAAAAAAAGAAAATTATAGACCAATATCACAAATGAATATAGATGCAAAAATCCTCAACAAAATACCAGCAAACAGAATCCAACAACACATTAAAAGGATCATACACCATGGTCAAGTGGGATTTATCTCAGGGATGCAAGGATTCTTCAATATACACAAATCAATCAGTGTGATACACCATATTAACAAATTGAAGAATAAAAACCATATGATCATTTCAATAGATGCAGAAAAAGCTTTTGACAAAATTCAACACCCATTTATGATAAATACTCTCCAGAGAGTGAGCACAGAGGGAACCTACCTCAACATAATAAAGGCCATATATGACAAATCCACAGCAAAAAAACAAACAAACAAAAAAGTGTGTATACTATGATTTAGGAATTCCCCCTGTAGGCATCTACCAGAGTAAAGAACTTACCCATGTGCACAAGACGATTGTACAAAGGTGTTCATTGTAGTATTGTCATTGTAGGACAAACAGGGAACAATCTAAAGGTCTAAGGTCTATTCAGAAGTGGACTGGCTATGTAAAATTTAAAAGAAAAGGTTCATTTATATGTATAGAGAATGACCTCCAGGATTTATTATTGGGTGACAAAACAAAGCTGCAGAACAATATGTTTGATATGATACCATTTTGTAAAAAGAAACACATAAATGTTATCTGCACATATGTCTTATTTAAAACATAAGAGAAAGTCTGAGATACTACTGAACTGAAAATAATAGCGAATGATGGCCATTAACATGATACTGAGTGCTTTCTATAATATTAAAAGAAATTGCTCTAAGCCCTTTGTAAGATCTAACTCGTTCTATCCTTACAACAACTCTTTAAGATGAAGAGAGATTAAATAACTTGTCCAAAGTCATGAGTAAATTGCCCAATCCAGTCTCAGGCTTGGATACTCTAGCTCCAAGGGTTATCGGTCTTAACTTTGGTTATATGTGGGAAGCGAGGACTGGGATTGGGGTGGTGGTCAAAGGGAATCATGGCCTAATTTGTAATGTGTTTATTTTTTTAAGGTGCATGAACTTTTTGAGTCAATAAAAATTTATTTAAAAAGAAATATGACAACTTACCAATTATCATAGAAGTTTAAAGAGATAACTCTTATCGCACTTAATTTGTTATTCTTAGAAAAGACATCAGCGTAAGCTTATTCAGAGTGCTTTGAAAACTGGAGATGACTACTGTCTGACATGACAACTTTCTGACACAACAATGAATAAAATGCTTTCAATTTGGAAACTACAGTATGTTAAAATTGAGATTAAGACAAAATTCAAGTACCTCTTTCTTAAGTCTTTCCATAAACTATCTTCCCAACCTTCTCTCTCCCCTCCTCCTACACCTTCTAGTAGGAGAAATCCATGCTGTTTCCTGCTCATGTTTTGCTCAGTTTGTTCCCATTTAATCCTCTGCCCAAGATGTTTGCACCCCCCACCTCTTTGGTTCAGGGGACCACCAGCATCTAGTTCGATGCAGAGCACAGAAGCTTTTACTATGTGTTAATAGATCTGGAATGAGTGCAGTGGAAGCCTTCTTATCCAACAGGATCAGGACTGGAAATGGAATAATTCAGTTAAACTCAGAAATCACAAAATGTCATCTATATTTACTTTAAATATTTTATTTGAACTTTGAGCATGTTTATATATATTCATTCACCAATGTTTTAATGTAAAACAAGGTTGAGAATGAGTCCATGGATTGGAGCTCTGCATTATCTTTCTGGAACATACCACACTCACACATGCATTTTTATGATTTCCAGTTTGGGTTTCTTTAAAGTGGAGCAAGAGCTTAAACACACCTGGGAAAGAAATCTGTGTGCAGGACTTTACTTAGAATTATTTACCCAACTTTTTACAATTGTTTTGCCCACACTTATTTCAATGATAGTTTTTGTTTTTTTGTTTTTCAGTAGCGCAGTCTTTATTGTCTTTTCAAAGCATTCCACTAAGTTTAAAAACAATTTAATGAAATGTTGCAAACATAGAAGGAGAAAAATAGAAAGGACACCTGTTCCCACACGCAGCTGTATGAATGCTACCATACTTGCTTCAGATTTTTCAAAAAGGAATCAATATTACAGATAGAGTTGAAACCTCCTGCACACTCCACACCGATTTTATTTCTATTCCACTCTCCCCATCCGTAACAACTAACCTGAATTCAGTGTTTAGCTTTCCCCTATGCATTTTTATACTTAGTAATATGTGTACCAATAAATATATATATATGGCTTTGTTTTACATGTTTTGAATCTATGTATAAACTGTATCATACTGTAATTTTCTCTCATCATTATGTGTTTGAGATTTATCCTTGTTGATATTTGTAGCTCTAGTTTACTCATTTGAACTGCTGCATTGTATTCTATTTTGCAAATATTCCAAAACTTATTTATTTTATTCTCTCTGGTTGAATAATTGGGTTATTTCCATTTTTTCCCCATTACAAACAATACTGTAGTGATCATTCCTTCATATATCTCCTTGTATATATATGTGAGAGTTTCTCTAGCCTAGCAAATATAACAAGAAATGGAATTTGGGGGACAAAGGGCATGCACATCTTCACAAGTATATTGTCAAATTATTTTCTAATATGGTTGTAACAATTTATGCTCTCACTAGCAGTGAGTGAGTTCATTGCTCTATATTCAACACTCATGTTATCAGTCTAAATTTTTTTTCCCAGTTAGGTGGGTGTGAAATGGTATCTCAAGTGGTTTTATTTTGATTTGCCTTATCTATAATGAGGTTCATTATCTTTTCATATGTTTAATGGCCATCCAGATGTCCTCTTCTAGAAATTGCTTGCTTCTGTCCTTTGCCCATTTCTCTATTGTTTATCTGTTATTCTTGATTTGCAGAAATTTTGTTAAACTCTAGATACCCATCTTTGTCAGTTAAATGAATTGCAAATATCTTTCTCAGATTGCAGCTTGTAATTTATCTTTGTTCATGTCCTATTTTGTTGAATAAATGTTTTTAAAATAGAGTTAATCATATTTATCAATCTTTTCTGTCATGGTTTATGCTTTTGGGTTTTAGGAAATACTTGCTTATTCTGAGAAAGATTCTCCTTACGTTCTCTTCAAAATGTTTTGAACCTTTACTTTTCACATTTAGGTCTTTGTTTCACTTAGATATGGTTTTTCGTATGTTTTGGGGATTGGAACCTAACTTTGTTTTTTCCTTTCTTTTTTCCTGTATATACAGTCATCTTACCCCAGGTTCTCTGAAAAACAGAGCCTGAGGTACCACCTACATGCTAAGGTATTGAGAGGGGCAATGCACGGGCAGCAATAATTAGGGAAAAGGGAAGTGAGGTGTGGGAGGAAAGAAAGCAAATACAAGTTGATATGTTACCAAGCTGGCCACAGCTTCCCAAGGAAATCCAGCTTTGGTCACCCAGGACATCTTCCCAGCAGGTTCTATGGAAGCACCACACCTCAGAACAGTCCATCAGAGAGAAGAGGAAGGTTGAACAATTTATCTTCTGCCTCCTCTTTTCTCCTCCCTGTTCTCGGTTGAAGTTTGTTCCATTCGAAGTTAAGTCACTTCTGTGTTGTTACACCAACCCAGTGGGGAAGCCAGTCTCCAGGGCTGTTATATGGTGCTTGATGCTTTATTTGAGCCTGATAGTGATGGAAAAGCCATATCCTCCATGAGTCTGGTAGGGTGGGACCTGAGCATCAGAGCCATTGTGTCTTCTGCTGTGCTGGGAGCAATGGAGGCCACACCAAAGTTAAACTTTTGCTCTGTGGTAAGACTGAGACAACTAGAAGTGTTAGGAGATGAAGAAATGTCAGTAGCGACTGGGGCTCCCAATGGAGAGGTGAGTCCAGGTGCATTATTTGGATCCTTACCAATAAATTTTCTCACTTATTGAATAGTTCATTTGTAATGCCACCTTGGAATATATCAAATCTGCATATATTCATGAACCTCTTTCTGGGGTCTATTTTCTGTTCCATTCACCAATTTGTCTATCCCTACACCAGTATCAGGCCATCTCAAACCCTGTATCTATAAACTAAGTGGACATCTGGTGGGACAGTCTTTCTGTTTTGTTCTGTATCTTCAAAATTGCCTTGTCCTTTTCCTCTTCTATATGAATTTTAAGATCAGTCTGTTTAGTTCCACAAATAGTCATATTTGGATTTTATTTAGAATTATATTGAATTTATAAACTAACTTGGGAAGAATTCACAACTTTATGGTATTGACTCTTCCAGTTCATGAACCTGATAGATCTCTCCCTTTATTCAGGTCTGAGTGTGTGTGTGTGTGTTTCTTTTTATCTTTTTAAATTAATTAATTAATTTATTTTTGGCTGTGTATGGTCTTCATTGCTGCGTGCGGGCTTTCTCTAGTTGTGGCGAGTGGGGGCTACTCTTCCTTGCGGTGCGCGGGCTTCTCATTGTGGTGGCTTCTCTTGTTGTGGAGCATGGGCTCTAGGCACATAGACTTCAGTAGCTGTGGCACGTGGGCTCAGCAGTTGTGGCTTATGGGCTCTAGAGCGCAGGCTCAGTAGTTGTGGCACGTGGGTTTAGTTGCTCTGCGGCATGTGGGATCTTCCTGGACCAGGGCTCGAACCTGTGTCCCCTGCATTGGCAGGCAGATTCTTAACCACTGAGCCACCAGGGAAGCCCATGTGTGTTTTTTTCAATTTTTATTATTTTCTTCACAATGATCTTACACATTTACAGATTGATTCCTAGGAATCCTGTTATTTTTGTCACTATTGTGAATGGGATCTTCATTCTTATTACAATTTCTGATTATTTACTGATGTTGAAAGGCTACTGATTTCTTCATATTGATCTTGAATATGGCAAATTTGGTAAACTCCCTTATTAGTTTTAATAGATTCTATTCCGTGGATTATCTTGGGATTTTGTATGTAATCAATCATATTTATCTATAAATAAGGACAGTGGCCTTCTAATCCCAGTTTTAAGGATTTGTAAAAATCGTGAATGAGTGTTAAATTTTGTTGGTGTCTTTTTGACATTCATTGGAATGGTCAATTTTTCTCCTTTAATCTGTTCAAATGGTCAGTAGATTTTAGGATGCTGCGTTTCCTTGTATTTCCAGGATAATCAACTCATTCTTTGTAGAAACAATCCTCATTCTTTTGACATTCATATTACATTGCTTGACACAATTTTAATTTAAATTATATAATTACAATATCAAGTGCACCTGGCATCAGTAGGTTATGAAATAAAATACAATTGACCCTGGATAAGTATAAAACTCAAGTGCACAGCAGCCCATTACCTACCAGGATTACACTGATGGTTCTTTTAAGACAGAATGGAGAATGGAGAGTATCAGTTAAGTGGAAATCAGTTAACAAAGTGTTCGCTGTTTAAGGAAATCAGTGGCCAGGGTGACAAAGAACATGCTCTGTAAGTCAACATGAGTTGTCTCCATCCAACCACGTTCAAGAAATAGTTCTTGAGAAATTACTATGCATTAAGTACCATGTTAGGCATCATGGTTAAACACAAAGGTGAAGCAGATAGTTCCTGTTCACAAAATATTTTGCAATCTCGTAGAGAGGTTAAGACCATGTGCTTACATACATCACAATGAGATAGAAAGAGTAAGACGGATGTCTAAGGAGGTACAAAAGCTATCATGGAGGGAAGGTGTAACTGGGGGAAAAGAGTGATCAGGAAACAAGTTTAAGAGGCGATAGATTCTGCTATGAACTGAGAGGAGTTGGACCATTGATATCTACACCAATCGGCCGCTTTAACTGCTCCCTATCTGTTAGCAATTGCCTTGAAAGCAGAACTATCCTCTGATCTCCTCTCATGACCATTTCTTTTCTTATTGGCCTTACACACAGATTCTCCCTCTCTGCCTGGCATTTTCAGATGAGATGTCCACTCCCTAGTCCCTGGAAACTGTGACTGTGTTGTTTTACATGGCAAGGGAGAATTAAGACGGAAGATGAAAAAAAAATTGCTAATCAGCTGACCCTAAGATTGGGAGATTAGCCTGGATTATACTGATGGGCCCAGTGTAATCAAAAGGGTTCTTTAAAGTGAAAGAGGAAGCAGGAGAGCAGTGCCAGAGTGATGCAGCATGAGGAAGACTTCACCAGTCATTGCTGGCTTTGAAGAGGGAAGGGGGTCATGAGCCAAAGAATGCCGTCAGCTTCTAGAAACTGGAAAAGGAAAGGAAATGGATTCTCTCCTAGAGCCTCCAGAGGAATGCAACCCTGAGACACATTGATTTTAGCCCAGTGCTACCCATTTCAGACTTCTGACCTGCAGAACTATAAGATAATACATCTGCTTTGTTTTAAGCCACCAAGCTTGCGGTAATTTGTTAAAGCAGCAATAAGAAAGTATTAAAAAAAGTTAATAAAGCTGATCAGGAGAAAGAATAGGTTTTGAGGGAAAGTTTCTGGCTTTGCTAGTGCTGAGCTGAGGAGCTGGTGGTTATGTGTGAAAAGGCCAGAAGGTCATTGGAAATGTGGGTTTGGATCTCAGAAAAGAAGTTGGGATTTGGGATTCTAGAATAATTTCATTGAGGAGATGCTTGACACCTAGAGAATGGGTGAAATGGATTTAAGGAGAAAGTTTACAGAAGTGCTGTCCAATAGAAATATAACACAAGCCATGAATGTGAGCCAGATTTGCAATTTAAGTTTTTCAGTAACCACATTAAAAACATATTAAAAAACCAGATTAAATTAAATTTTAATAATATATTTCATTGTACTCACATATCCAAATTATCATTTCAACATGCAATCACTATAGAAATTATTAATGAGACATTTTACATTCTTTTTCTTGGTATAAAGTCTTTAAAATCTGTTGTACATTTTACGCTCACAGCATATCTCAGTTCAGCACATCTATAATTAATTTCAAGGGCTCTAACCGTCATGTGGCTAGTGGCTACTATATCGGACAGTGCAGTTTAGAGAAAGTGCACAAATAATGGAGTCTTGAGAGACTTCTGCATTTAGAAGACAGGAGGAGGAAAATGAGCCAGTGAAGGAGTAGACAAAGGTAGTGCAATGTTTCAAAATCCAAAGGAATTTTACTTAGGAAAATGTAGTGGGGGGAAAAGCATCACATGATTTCTTTCTTCAATGCTCTGGCTCATTCAACTCTTACATTTTAGAGGTATTCCCCCTGTCTGTAGTGAAGCTTTACACTACATTTTCCTTTGCTCTGCCTTTAATAGTCTCATATATACATCTAGCCATAAATTTAGGGGCTCAGATATAGGTGGCTAGGGATAATAGGGTGACTGGGGGAAGAAGAAAGGAGAACTAAAGTGGTATGAGGTTGTTGGAGGATGTGATGATTTGGAACAGGTGCCTGGTGGGAGTAAGATGGAGATCGTGTTGCCATAACAACTGATTATTTCATTGGCTCAATGACCAGTTGCCATGGTGACAAAATCTTTGTGTCAGTGTGACATGGATCCCAAGGGAGAGGATGCTTGTGCAAAGGACCCTTTGCTCATTGGTAAAGCTTTTATATTTGCAATAATTTCTGCGTCATTTGATGAAACCTCCCCCAGGAACTTCAATGAACATTGATGTCCTCCCTCCTTCTTCCTGTTCATTTATAGTAATCATTGCTTGCAAAATGCACACATTTTCATTGTTCATGTTCTATATAGTGTTTCCTTATCTGACAGTCTTTAATTTTTTTTTTAATTTATTTTTTTAAAGATTTTTTTGATGTGGACCATTTTTAAAGTCATTATTGAATTTGTTACAATATTGCCTCTGTTTTATGTTTTGGTTTTTTAGCTGGGAGGCATGTGGGATCTTAGTTCCCCGACCAGGGATCGAACACGCACCCCCTGCATTGGAAGGTGAAGTCTTACCACTGGACTGCCAGGGAAGTCCCTTTAATTGTTTATTAATTTAACTCTTTCTCCTACACAGATATAACCCTGTTGAAGGCAGGGATCATATAATTCAGTTGTGTTTTTAAAAGACAGGGGGTTAGTGGAAAAAGACAGACCTTTGGGAGCCAGACATATCTGTGTTTACTTACCACCCCTGCTTCTGCTGTTTGCCAATTGTGTGGCCTTAGGAAAGTCATTTTATCTTCTTGAGATTTCATTTTCTTCTATAAAACGAGGATAAAAAAACTTGCACTGTGAGATTGTTGTGACGATTACAGATAACCTACGTAAAGTAGCTGGCCTACAGTGGGGACTCAGTAAATGGTCCCAATTATTATAATATGGTGCCCAGCCCATGTTGGTACTACTTGATGAGTAATAAGATAATGATGACAGATGATAGGATAACAGTAGGACTAGATTTAATCTTCAGGGTCCTTAAAGTTCAGTTGTCCTATGGTGGCCCAACTATATGTCAGCTGCAGTCTTAACTATCAATCAAAGTTATGCTGATCATAACATCTTGGGAGAAAAAAATTTAAAGTATTTAATTAGGAAAAATGAGAGAAGAGATAACCAGGTGTTTTGTGCCTCCTGAGGGAAGAACATACTGCCAATGAACTAGTTGTGTCCAAAACAAAACAAAACAAAACAAAAAATCACACATGAATCTAATTCAGCCTCTAGATCCAATTACTGATTTACAGGAAACACAGAGGGCAGAGCACATGTTAAAAACCACCACGGGGAAGCAATCAGCAAGATCCATATTGTGAGAAATACTATAGGAAAAATAGTGTAGTTTCTTCAACAAACACTTTGCAAGAAAAAAAGAGCAGAGAGGGAACTTATAAATTAAAAAAGATTTAAGGGTTTTGTAGTGGCATAATAAAATGCACTGTGGTCAGCAGAAGTTGCTGAATGATATGTAGGTTTGGAATTCCATGTGGAAGTCTAAGGAAATACATGAAATATACACCCCTTTAAGAGACAAAACAAACAAACAAAAAACCCCAAAAAACAAAAAACAAAAAGATGTAAGGGACAGATCATTAATTTCCATGCATTATTTGAACCTTGATTCAAACAAACAAATATTTTAAAAATTCATAAGGTGATTGGAAATTTGAACACTGACAGGATAGGTCAAAGATACATCTTGATACCAGTGACTTTAGAAATTCTCATTAATTTTTAGATAAGAAAATGGTATGTTTTAGTAAAATAAGAGTTCTTATCTTTTGGAGAGAACAGTTTTTAAAGGTGTGTGTATTGATGAAGTATGATATCTGGAATTTGCTTCAAAATAACACAGATGGGACAAAGTGAGTGTGAGGGTGGGAATCTAGATGAAACAAGATTGGCTACTACTTGGTAATTGTTGAAGCTGAATAATGGCTATGAGGGTTCATTGTGCTATTTGTTTATTTGCACATCTGCTTGAAGTTTTTCATAGAAAATAAAGAAGTTTGGAAAAGATTAAGGAATCATATTTAAAACATTAAGTGCATTCATCCAAGATTGTATGCACAGTAAAGATGCTCAGATGTAAGGAAATACAGACTATTCTTTGGTACAGTTGTGGACAAATGTATTATGATGGTTTAATGAATAAATTAATGTATATTTCCCCTAGCTAGTCCTCCAAAGTGCGGTTTCTACATTGGACACATCAATGATATTTTTCTATTTCAAATTACAATCAGTATCACTCACGATGTTGTAAGTTATATTTCTAGAAAAACATTCCCTGAGAGGGAATGTGCGGACAAGATGTTTTTTAGGGGGAGGGTAGAGAGGTGTGCTTTTGTGATCAGTCCTAGTCGAGGAGTGAAGTAAAGAGGAGTGGGCAGAGGAAGGAGTTGAACGGTGATACAGTTGCCAAACAGATCTCATCTGAGCCAGCCCCCCAACCCGTTGGGAGCTCAGGAGATAGAAGGGCTCTTCCAATATGTCCCACCTTGAGCAGTGGGACCAGGCCTTTATGCTTGGAATCACCCTCCTTACCGCAACAAACTTGAACTCATCCTTCAAGGCTGAGGTCAAATATTTCTGTGTCTGAGAACTCTTCCTTAAAACATCCATCCCCAGTCAGATCCAATTCCTTCCTCCCCTCTTTTTTCTCTATGAACCATACAGCGGAATAGGAAGAGCTCACATTTATAACATTTACTACGTGCTAGGTGCGGTGTTAAGGACTCTACGTGTGCATTTGCAGTTGATACTATTATCCGCATTTACATATGAGGAAACTGAGTCTCAGAGTAATTAAGCAATTTTGCCCAGCTAAAGTCATTGAGCTAGTGAGTGGGATTTAGCACCAGGCAAGGGAGCCCATACTTACTCACTTATCACTATTATTCACTTATCACTAGCACAAACTCAATCACTATTATGCTGGACTGCCCCCTAGCTACTGCTTTTATCTTTGTACTCCAAGCCCTGAGCACAGTACCCAGCCTAGAGTTAGCATTTAATACATGTTGACTGAATGAGTGGAAAGTCATCTGATCAGCATTTCTAGCAAATTTCATTTTAGAAACAGATCAAATCCAGATGCAGTTTGATCCGGCACAAGGATGACATATTTCAAGGTAACAAGGAGCAAGAAACCACACTAGAAGGACTATGCTTGGCTCTACTCAACGTGGCAGAAAAAGAGACGGATGCGGGAAGTGGGCATGTAGGCCATAAATTAACTGCTAAATGGTTAAAAAGGAAAAACTGTACTTAGGTACTTGAACATAAATTTTGTGTTTGTGTGTGCATACGTGTGCATGCAGGCCTTTTGTCACCTCTTGCCTTGAGAATCATTACAAAAAGAAACATTCCACATTCCTTTTACTACACTGAATGGTGGGGGAAGACACAAAAGTGGAGATGAGAACCTATAAGGAGCAGTGGAAGATACAGGAATTATAAATGTTTCCTTTATATAGAAAAACAACTCTTCTCCTTTTCCATTAAAATATCAGAATCTGAGAAAATACACTTGGACAATCAGTATGGGATATTAGCAAAAGGAAGGATTTGGAAGCCATAGGATTGAGGCTCAAGTCTTTACATTGCTATTTGCTGGCAATGTGACCTCAGTTTTCTTGCCTGTAAAATGGGGACAACAATCTCTAACTTTTAGGATCATTGTGGGGATTTAGTAAGGTAAAATATTACTTCCTTTTTCTACTTCCTGTTCTTGATGGAAGCCATTGTTCCCACCTCTGAACTTCTATAGACATCAACATTTTGCCTGTCTTGTTTCATAGATCTCCCACACATTCTTTTTTTCTGGGGTATTTCAAAGCAAATCTCAAACAGGTCAGTTCATCTTAAATATTTCAATTGCAAGGATTTCTGTTATTTTACACCAAAAGAAACCCCAATGTAATCTCTTGGTGAAAAAAAAAATAATTGTTTTGCACATCTTATTCTGTTTGGTTAACATATTAAGGTTAACCCTAACAGGTTCACTGGATCACTCTTCATTTCTGTGCTTTGTGTTAGCCCTTTGAATATACTAATTATGCCTAGCGTTGTTATACTTTGGAATTAGATGCATGTCATATTTGCAGTATCTTAACTGTTTGAGTGAGTGGTAGTAACAGGTGAATCTCTTCCTGGTTTTAAAACACTGATTTACAAATCTGGGCAGTCCTAATTCATTTGCAGGACTTTTTCTTTCTTCTTTTTTTAAAAAACATCTTTATTGGAGTATAATTGTTTTACAATGGTGTGTTAGTTTCTGCTTTATAACAAAGTGAATCAGCTATACATATACATGTATCCCCATATCTCCTCCCTCTTGCGTCTCCCTCCCACCCTACCTATCCACCCCTCTAGGTGGTCACAAAGCACTGAGCTGATCTCCCTGTGTTATGTGCTGCTTCCCACTAGCTATCTATTTTACATTTGGTAGTATATATAAGTCCATGCCACTCTCTCACTTCGTCCCAGCTTACCCTTCCCCCTCCCCGTATCCTCAAGTCCATTCTCTAGTAGGTCTGTGTCTTTTTATTCCCATCTTGCACCTAGGTTCTTCATGACCATTTTTTTTTTTAGATTCCATATATATGTTTTAGCATATGGTATTTGTTTTTCTCTTTCTGACTTACTTCACTCTGTATGACAGACTCTAGGTCCATCCACCTCACTACAAATAACTCAATTTCGTTTCTTTTTATGGCTGAGTAATATTCCATTGTATATATGTGCCACATCTTCTTTATCCATTCATCTGTTGATGGACACTTAGGTTGCTTCCATGTCCTGGCTATTGTAAATAGAGCTGCAATGAACATTTTGGTGCATGACTCTTTTTGAATTATGGTTTTCTCAGGGTATATGCCCAGTAGTGGGATTCTGGGTCATATGGTAGTTCTATTTTTAGTTTTTTGAGGAACCTCCATACTGTTCTCCATAGTGGCTGTATCAATTTACATTCCCACCAACAGTGCAAGAGGGTTCCCTTTTCTCCACACCCTCTCCACCATTTATTGTTTGTAGATTTTTTGTTGATGGCCATTCTGACTGGTGTGAAGTGATACCTCATTGTAGTTTTGATTTGCATTTCTCTAATGATTAGGGATGTTGAGCATTCTTTCATGTGTTTGTTGGCAATCTGTATGTCTTCTTTGGAGAAATGTCTATTTAGGTCTTCTGCCCATTTTTGGATTGGGTTGTTTGCTTTTTTGACATTGAGCTGCATGAGCCGCTTGTAAATTTTGGAGATTAATCCTTTGTCAGTTGCTTCATTTGCAAATATTTTCTCCCATTCTGAGGGTTGTCTTTTCATCTTGTTTATGGTTTCCTTTGCTGTGCAAAAGCTTTTAAGTTTCATTAGGTCCCATTTGTTTATTTTTGTTTTTACTTCCATTTCTCTAGGTGGTGGGTCAAAAAGGACCTTGCTGTGGTTTATGTCATGGAGTGCTCTGCCTATGTTTTCCTTTAAGAGTTTGATAGTGTCTGGCCTTACATTTAGGTCTTTGATCCATTTTGAGTTTATTTTTGTGTATGGTGTAGGGGAGTGTTCTAATTTCATTCTTTTACATGTAGCTGTCCAGTTTTCCCAGAACCACTTATTGAAGAGGCTGTCTTTTCTCCATTGTATATTCTTGCCTCCTTTATCAAAAATAAGGTGACCATATGTGAATGTGTTTATCTCTGGGCTTTCTATCCTGTTCCATTGATCTATATTTCTATTTTTGTGCCAGTACCATACTATCTTGATTACTGTAGCTTTGTAGTATAGTCTGAGATCAGGGAGCCTGATTCCTCCAGCTCTGTTTTTCTTTCTCAAGATTGCTTTGGCTGTTCAGGGTCTTTTGTGTTTCCATACAAGTTGTGGAATTTTTTGTTCTAGTTCTGTGAAAATTGCCAGTGGTAGTTTGATAGGGATTGCATTGAATCTGTAGATTGCTTTGGATGGTATAGTCATTTTCACAATGTTGATTCTTCTAATCCAAGAACATGGTATGTCTCTCCATCTGTTTGTATCATCTTTAATTTCTTTCATCAGTGTCTTATAGTTTTCTGCATACAGGTCTTTTGTCTCCTTAGGTAAGTTTATTCCTAGGTATTTTATTCTTTTTGTTGCAGTGGTAAATGGGATTGTTTCCTTAATTTCTCTTTCAGATTTTTCATCATTAGTGTATAGGAATGCAAGACATTTCTGTGCATTAATTTTGTATCCTGCTACTTTACCAGATTCATTGATTAGCTCTAGTAATTTTCTGGTAACATCTTTAGGATTCTCTATGTATAGAATTATGTCATCTGCAGACAGTGACAGTTTTACTTCTTCTTTTCTGATTTGTATTCCTTTTATTTCTTTTTCTTCTCTGATTGCTGTGGCTAAAACTTTCAAAACTATGTTGAATAATAGTGGTGAGAGGGGTCAACCTTGTCTTGTTCCTGATCTTAGTGGAAGTGGTTTCAGTTTTTCACCATTGAGAATGATGTTGGCTGTGGGTTTGTCATATATGGCCTTTGTCATGTTGAGGTAAGTTCCCTCTATGCCTACTTTCTGGAGGGTTTTTATCATAAATGGGTGTTGAATTTTGTCAAAAGCTGTTTCTGCATCTATTTAGATGATCATATGGTTTTTCTCCTTCAGTGCAGAACTTTTTTCAATGCTTGCTTCAAGGATATTTCATGGAAGGTTTTCCAGTTACTGCCCTGTACTCTTTGGAGATGCCTTGGGGCCCTGCTCCTTTGTTTGCCTGAGTTTAACCTTCACCTCCATATTCTCTTAATCTGGCCCATTAAAAAACTTGATCCACAGTGCACTTCAAGCTAGAGTTCTCCTTGCCAAGTCCCCTGGGCTCTCCTTCAAGGTTTTCTACTCTTTGTAATATCCTTGAGGAGATTTGTGTGCCTTTACTGACTGCCTACTCTGTTCCAGCCCTGTAGATCCTGATGTTCCAGCTATTTTTCAATTATGTGGCATTTCATATAAATGAGGTGCATATAACTTGTAAAGTATTATATAAAAATTGGCTAACAATGTTACCACAGCCTTCCCCTCCCTCTGAGATCCCTTAACCCAAGTGGGCAATATACCATAACACAGGAAGAGCCTTTTTGGGAAGTTAGGAGACCTGAGTTATGGTTCCAGATCATTCCTTAGCATTAGTTTAAAAAAAATTTATTGAGTACCTAGTGGGTGCCAGGTACCCAGTAGGGTGCTAGGTTTAAAAATGAATGAGGTGCGGGCTTCCCTGGTGGCGCAGTGGTTGAGAGTCTGCCTGCCAATGCAGGGGACACGGGTTCGAGCCCTGGTCTGGGAAGATCCCACATGCCGTGGAGCAACTGGGCCCGTGGGCCATAATTACTGAGCCTGCGCGTCTGGAGCCTGTGCTCTGCAACAAGAGAGGCCGCTATGGTGAGAGGCCCGCGCACCGCCATGAAGAGTGGCCCCCACTTGCCACAACTGGAGAAAGCCCTCGCACAGAAACGAAGACCCAACACAGCCATAAGTAAATAAATAAATTAATTTAAAAAAAAATTTAACTTTAAAAAAAAAAAATGAATGAGGTGGGCCTTGTCTGAAGAACAGGGACTGTATCTTAACCTTCTTTGTAACTTCCTCTGGGACATGACATGGTCCATGGAACCTATCTTATAAAGGCTTGTCTGAGCCCACAGATCAGGACTGAATTTCAAATCCTGTATTTTAAAGCCTTTCACTACATTACACCAAACATCCCATTTCCTATATTTTCTCATAATTCCCAAGCAACTTCTTTTACCTGGGGATGACACCAGAAATTTGCATAAGCAAAAGGAAAAAAAAAATCAGTAAGGGTCTGCATTAGTCAGTATAGGCGCTGTTACGCTATGAGAGCAACTCCCAATTTTCAATGGCCCAATCAGCAAAAGTTGTTATTTTTGGCTGCGTTGGGTCTTCATTGCTACACGCAGGCTTTCTCTAGTTGTGGCGAGCAGGGGCTACTCTTTGTTGCAGTGTGCAGGCTTCTCACTGCGGTAGCTTCTCTTGTTGTGGAGCATGGGCTCTAGACGTGCGGGCTTCAGTAGTTGTGGCGCACAGGCTCAGTAGTTGTGGTGCACGGGCTTAGTTGCTCTGCGGCATGTGGGATCTTCCCGGACCAGGGCTCGAACCCATGTCCCCTGCATTGGCAGGCAGATTCTTAACCACTGCACCACCAGGGAAGCCCCAAAAGTTGTTTTTCTCACTTATGCTGTGTGTCCTTCCCAGGTCAGCTTTGCTGCACATGGTCTTCGCTCTGGGACGGAGGCAGATGGATCAGTCTCTATCCTGAATGTTGCTGGTCATCAGGGCAGCAGGAAAGGAAAACATAGTGAAGCACTCTGACTCAAACCTTGCAGCTTGACTCAAAGCTTCCACCTGGAGGTGGCTCATCCAGCCACTCACATTTCATTGACTAATGCAAATCACATAACCAAGCCTGCTGTCGAGGGAGTTGGGGAAGTAAAATCGACTCAGCCCCGCCCTTCCCCCAGAGACACAGGAAATGTTCAGGAACAATAATATAGTGGCTTTACCCTTTCTTGGGTAAACTTTCTTGGGTAAATTCTCACTCTACCACTCTCAAACTACTGAGCCTCTGTTTTTCCTCTTCTTTAAAATGGGGACAACCACCTCGTAGTTTTGCTCTAAGGAGTAAGTGAAAACATTTGCCAAGGGTCTATCGTGTTCCTAATCACACAAGAAACACTCAATATTACCCACTCCCCACCACTCTCCACCCAGCATTGGGGTTTCTTGATCATTCTTATTCAGCCCATTAGGCACAGAGTAGGTCAAGAAGTTCAAAACTTGAAATCAAATAATTTCTTCTTAAATACCATGTTTGTACCCAGAGTTTCAGGATCCTTTAGGTTGCAAATCTTGGCTGCTCTTTCCTACTCACCAGTTTCCTTTCATTCTATGATTCCAAAAGATGCTGCTTACTCACTGAAGAGAGGAGATCTCCTCTGCTCCCACTCTACTTGAACATCTTCTGTCTCACTCTTCCTAGCACCACCCAAGTTTCATCTTCACCACTGCTTGTACATAATGTAAGGACTTTATTTAATCTACGCATTTGTTCATGTTTGTTCAGCTGTCTCCATGCTGTTGTGTCTTTCATGATGCTTTTAATTAGCTCGGTTGATTCTGAGAGTGGAGGTAAGCCAAGGTTTGAGCCAGGTGGTTACAAGGAAGATGGATGGGAGGGGGTGTTGGGGAGGTAGGTGGTATGAGTGCACTAGTGTGAATTCATTGCCAGAACTATGAAAAAAATTTAGGCTTCTGCCTTCTATTGGGGAGAAATTGTCTAAGTTACCCCTTTCTTGTGAGAATGATTAAGCAGTAGAGTGTTTGGGAAGGATCACGTTTTGCCTTACTGATAAAATCTGAGGTTAACACCAAGCTCCTAGAGGGCAGGAACTCAATTTATGGATGGTTTACGTAGAGCGATATGATCTAGATTCATCAGTTAGTTCTTTTCATCAGCCACTAGTGTTTAATGACCACTTATAAGACTGTAATTTCTGTGGCCTCTACTTTTCTCATATCCACCCAACCTCTTTGCACAAGCTTTCCTCCTCTACCCCAAAGTTTCTTTCTTTACTCCCAGGCCTGCTTCTGTCTCTATGGCAAACTCCTACTTATTTAGTCAGACTTAGCCTTAACTTTACCTTTAAGAGTGAAGCTTTCTTTGGTGCCCCCATCCCCATCCAATCTGACAGAGTTAAGCCTTGCTTTTTTTTTGTTCCCATGGCACAAGTACAAATCTCTACAAATTGCACAGGCATTAACTTTTGACATGTCTGTTTTTCCAGAAGCCTAGGAGCCCATTGAAGGTGGGAAATTTATTTATCCCCTTTTGATTCCCTAGTGTTTAGCCCAACACCTGGTATAGAGTAGTTGTTTGATAAATGATTCTTGAATGCTTTTTAACTATGCAGAGTGACCAACACCTAACACCCAAGTGTTATCATTAAATAGCAGTTAGTGGTGCTGAGAGCTTCCCAGTGGCCTCTGTATTTTTAGAAAATCTAATACATGAAATATAAAGCATTATATAAAGATACCCAGGGAATCTGGAAGGCTCCTTCAGGGCTGGGAATGATAGGAAGGGCTCTCTCATGTTTTTCTCTCTCCCCTTTGCAGGTCTTGGCTCATTTTAAATTCATTTCTCATTTTCTGCTTTCCTCTTACCATAAATAAAGAGGGAGAAAGGATCGGGTGAAGCCTCATTTGTCTAAAGGCGGCTGTGGGTCACGTGAAGTGTTGAACACCCCACTGTTGATGCACAGCACAGCCAATGCCGAATCAAGGTTTTGTAGGGCTATTGCAGTCCAGTTTGGGACTGTGTTTATTTTAGGGAATTTATAATCCAGGTGAGGCTGGGAAAAGATTGCAAACAACACAAAACAATAAAACTTCTATCTCATTGCTTTGAGCAATCTATTTCTCTTAAGGATCTGTCCCCTGAGTTGGATACCATTTTCTCTTTGAGGGCTCACCTGCTCCACACTCGCCCTCCCAGACCACTCTCATCTCCGGAGACTATGAACTACTCTTCTGTGCTGACGCTCGACCTTGTCCATAATGATGATTGTCTTCGGCGGCCTTTATTTTACGGCAGCCTGTGCCTGATCTCTTTTGCTACATAGCTATGATTATAGTTCCTATTTAATAGGCCAGGAAATGGAGACTAAGAGAAACTAAATAACTTGACGTAGGCACACAGGAAGTAAGATGTAAAACGTGAGATTGAACCCAAGTCTGTCTTCCCAATCTGAGCTTTAAGCTTTTCCTGCCCACCCCCAACCCTGCCCCCGCTGTTCCAGAATCCCCCCTGCTTCTATGGCCCTTACAACTTTTTTAGGGGGGGTGGGAGGTGGGGTGCTCCTCAGCCTTTGACATTCTGGGGCTTGTGATTCTTTCATTCTCAAAGACTGCTGATCCCCAAGCCCCCAAGCCCATTCTGGCAGCTATCCAGAAACATCTTTCTACTCTCTTACTCCATCATCGGCTGACTCCACTCAAGTGGCTCAGAGAGATTCCTGGTTTGGGACTTTGATAACCTTGATTCCCAGTCTCAGGTTAAAACCTGGTGACTATTGGCCTCAGTTTCTTCTTCTGGCAAATAGGTATAGTCTCAGTTTTGCCCATCTCCTTAAATGCATGACCCAGACTGTCCTTTAGTACCCTTCTGCTTATAGCACCACTCAGATGATAGTGGGCTTTGAGACCTAAAGAGCTGAGAAGAAGACAAGTGTTACCTGTGTTATAAAGGATCCACCCAGTGGCCCAAGAAAGAACCAGGAACTTCTGATTCCCTTGGCAACTCGGTAGAAGAGGGAACTTCTACCCTTCTGTCAGGCAAGCTGGCAAGGGTGGCCACTTCTATCTCCCTTATCACAGTGTACTATAATTATCTATTTGCTTCCCACTAGGCTGTGAGTTCTTAAAGTATAGAGACTGTATCTCATTTATCCTACTAACTGCTACCAGCCTGGTCCAAGCCATCATCCTGCACCTAACTAATGGAGCCTCTGGCTTCCACCAATGTCCATACACCATCGACTCTTAGCACATAGCCAGGGTGATCTTTTGAAAGCGCGAATCGGATCTTATCACTCCTCTGTTCGAAGCCCTGTGTTGGTTCCTCTTTAGCCAAGACCCTTACAATGGCCTACAAGACCCCACTCTCTGACCTTATCTCCTATTCCTCTCTCATTTGCTTACCCGGCTCCAGTTGTCCTGGCCTCCACTATTTTTAACACTTCCAGGAATACTTTCACTTCAGGGCCTTTCCACTAGCTGTTCCTTCTGCCTGGGACACTCATTCCCATACAACGCATGGCTCACTCCCTCACCTCTTTCAAGTTTCTCATTAAAGTCACCTTATGAATTGGGCTCTCCCTGATGGCTCTATTTAAAATCCCATTCTGTAAAACTGGAATTGGAATAGCTGTTATGAATCTACCTTCATTTCTCTTCCACTAAGTCTTCTTTGCTACCCCTATTACTTTGCTCTACGAGTCTAGATTTTTTGGATAACTGCCCCCTCCTTTCCTCTAAATATTTTCCTTTCTCCCTTCCTTTTGCTCCAGTGCAGATCTAAAGCCATTCACCTATATTAATGCATGAGTTTACCTGACAAAAGAGGTGAGGTGTATTGAAAGAGAAAAATATGTGTTCTCAGCTGAGGAGAAGCTGGAAAGGGAGTTGGACTCAGAAGACATTAGGTTTGAGTCTCGGCTCAAGTTTTTAGCCCTCTCAGCTTCAATTTCATCAGCTGTAAAAATGAACACAGGAGTCCTACCTTAGGGACCTGGTGAAAGCACTGAATGAGAGGTCAAGTGAAAGCACCTGGCATGTGGTCTCTACTAGCTGCAGAAGCTTGGCTTATTCTCCACTGAAGCCCCAGCACCTAACGCATGGTTCAGTTGAAGTAAATGAACACATTATTGATGAAGAAACGGTTGATGTTAAAAAAAAAAATCCCACCCCCCCCCCCTCCAGTTTTCCTCATACCTCTTACCCTGGTCTATTTTTTTCCCCCATAGCACTAAACACCTTCTATCACACCAAATTCTTTTCTTGTTACGTTTATCATCTTTCTCTCCATACTTAGATGATAGCTCTAAGAGGAAAGGGTATTTCCACCCTGCCCCCCTCTTCTATTCACTGATCCAACCCAAACACTAAAATAGGGTCTGACAACCTTAGTAGTGATCAGCAAATATTTGTTGGATGAGTGAGTGAATGAATCTTTTAATCTTCAGAATCTTGCTGGAGTCTTATGTAGAAAAGGAATATAGGAGTACTTTGAATCCCGAGTGCCTAGAAATGCTTGGTAAATGGCAGGTGTTCAATGTTTGCTGAAGCAATTGGGTACTCAGCTCTTTACCGGAGGTCTTCATCTGATCTATATGAGACTACATCAAAAGAGGTTCCCAAGGTCAATTCACTCAGGCCTCTCCTTTTCATCTCGTCCAATCAACCTAGTATTCATCTAACAAATTATCTGAGTTTCCAAATATTGAGTACCTACTATGAGTTCAAAAGCATGCTTGGTGCTATATGTGACTAACGCAAAAGAAGCAACAGCAAGTAATAAGTCTGAATGTAATTAAATGTGAAATTACAGGGCAGATTTGCAGTGCTGATACTTTAGAGAAAGAATCAGTGAAGACTGACTAGAAGTAAATTCCAAAGTTCACAAGTCGCCCAACTACCCTTCCAAGCGCTCCACCTGTTGATAGCAAGGACCATAACCTGGGCAGCAGCTTTAGAATGAGAAGGTCTTTCAGAGTTACAAATCCTTTGTTTTAAGGAGTAGGAAACCAAGGCTAGGCACAGGAGAGGCCTCGGCAGAGATGGGTCTAGAACCCAGGACTTGTGACATTCTGGAAGAAGTGTCCTGAAGGTCCAAGGTGCCTTTGTGGGGGTCGTAGAATCCGTGGTGCCCGGTCTTCCGGAGAGGCTAAGGTGCCTATCACTAAGGTGAGGTGGAGGGGGTTAGGGGAGAGGTCACAAGGCGCCATTCCCCCGGGGGACGGGACCCTGGAATCCCTGGGCAGGATCCCAGGCGGAGGTCCCTGCTGTCCTCAACTAAAGAGCTGCCCCCGCCGCCCTCCCTCCCCGGCCGCCACTCTGAGGAGTAGAGACCCCCGCCCCCCCTCCTCCCCCGCAAGTCGCTCGGAGCTGCCGGCGGCTGGCTGATACCCGCAGCACAGAACCAAGGCCCCGGGAGTCCCAGGGCACTACTTGTTCCAGCGGAGGGATCACAAGCGCGTTGCCACAGCTGTGACCGCGGAGGAGTCGTGACGCCGCTGACGCCGTGCCGGTGGCGCAGCGACGTCGCAGGAGGCGGGGGCGGGGGCGGCGGCGGCGGCGGCGGCGGGGGCGGGAGGGGGAGCGGGTTGGGAAGTAGTTCCGGGTGCGCGGCCCCGGATGTTGGCTGTTCTCGCTGCCGCCGCCGCTCTCGGCGCTGCTCCGGGCCTCGGCCGCTCGCACAAGGCACTGTTGGGACGTTTCCCGGGGGGCGGAGACGCACACAGCGGCCGGGGGCTCGGCCGGGCCGTACCGGCCTGCGCAGCCTGAGGTGAGCTCCCGCTGCCGGGGTGGTCGGGCCGGGACGGCGGGCGAGGAGGCGGGGCCGGGGCATCTCCCGGGACGGAGGCAGGGGCTGCTCTCCGCGAGACTCCCTCTCCTTTTTCACAGCCGCGGTCGCGTCGCGGGGCGGGCGGCGGGCGGCGGGCGGGGCGGGGCGGGGCAGGGGGCCCGGGCCCAGGCTGAGGCCTGACGGGCGGCGAGGGCTGGGTCGCTCCCTCCCCCGCGGCGCTTCTCAGCTGCTGCTGCTCCTCAGCGGGGAAGCGGCGGCTCCGCGCCTCCCGCCCCTCCCCCAGGCGGGGCCCGGGGGAGCCAGACTGGGTTCCCGGGGGCGTCGAGTCCGAGGACAGTGGCCGTCTTCCCTCCGTGACCTGCCCCTGGCCTGGGCTAGCCCCCTTTCCCGGCACGATGCGGCTTCTTCCCTTCAAGCTCCGGGGTGCTTTTCGGCCGGCGAGGCGGCCAGTACCTCGCGCGTCGGAGGTGCCCTTCGGGGTGAGGAGGCCCGTGCGGGGGCCTGCGTTCCCACCCATCCTGTCGCCGTGTCCTTTACCGGCATTGGGCAGAGGCAGCCGTTCCATGCGGACGTGTTGCTGTCCTGTGTGTGTTGCATCCTGCCCACGTGGTAGGGTGTCTCCCCCCCCCCCTCCATTTTTGCAGCTAGTGGGAAGGGAGGTTAAAGCGGGGTGGTTTTTACTCTGTGATTTCCTCAGCGTGGCGTGGAAGGTGTTAGGGTCAGTTTGCTTTGCCGAGGCATACTGTTGGTCAGCTGGAAGAAGCAAGAGTTGTACTCTCTGCAATTGAGATCAGTAGGGGACTTGGTTTCATTGACATCTTCCTCCTCTTCGTTTAGCTGCTCTTGTTCTTTTCTCTACCATTTAATCCTAAAGAGAGAATAATAGGCTTTAGCTGCTGATGCATTGAGGTGCATAGTTTTCACTTCTCTATTCTACTTTTTGTGTGTATGGTTGGCGAAGGGTTTTCTTTTCTGTGTTGTGCAATCCACGCCTCAGTTGTTCCTAGTTGGATTCCTGAATGAGCTGAGTTGGGCTGGCCAGGGAGTTAGAGATTGGTGGGCATCTTCCTTGTCTTTTCCTAACATTTACTTTATTTTTTCCTTCTGTTTTGTTTGCCAGTGAAGCAGGCGTGCATGTCATGGATGTGTTACATGCATAGCTCTTTATTTGCAAGGCAGCACTAGGTAGTTTTCACTGAGTCACTCGTTTCGTGGGAGCTCTTTTATTTCACTTTTCCTCTCTTTCTGTTGAGTATCATTGCACTCTCTGGTTTTTGAAGCTGTTTTTGAAACGTGTTTTGAGTAGTTTCTTTCCTTAATGTCTCTTCCAGGTTAAGGTTTCCATCTTCCTGTGTTTTGCTCTTTTGTGACCACAGATTGCTCCCTTAACTGGGAACAGGACACGGTAGCAATGAGAGAAGCCTTTTATTCCTCCTAGACTTCAGCAGATATTTATAGAAAAGCAATAACTCCTCTCTGTTTTTCTCTTTGGGTAGCATCTAGAGATTTGATTGAATTTTTTAGTTTTTTAGATATCTTTTCTTTTTGTGTTTCTTGGAGTTAAGGTGAATCATTTTCTTGGTTTTGTGCTGCTGAAGATGCTGGGGTCTTCCTCATGCTTTTATTAGGTATTTTTTTGGATGGGGTCAGGACATGTTTATTTTGGCTCTTTTTGGTTCATTAGTTTGGTGAAATGAAAAATCCTCATATTTTGAAGTCACTTTTTAGATTCCAAAATGGCTAGTTCTTTTTCTTGGTTTTTCACATGTGCATTCTCTTTGAGTGTATGTTTGTTTGTTTTTTCTTTTATCTGGTACAATTGTTAGTATATTCTCCTTCTAGGTATGTAAAATAAAAATATTTAAATGCAGATTCTGTCCGCCCTCACCATGGTAAGTATGGGTGGGGCAGTGGAAAATAGAGAATGTTGTTCTGATACATTCTGAGGCATATTTATTTAGTTAAGTCAGTCAGCATTTGTGTACTTCTGCAAAATTACAGTGCTACGTGTGAAGTAGTCTGTATGAAGAGACACAAGGAATAAAATATGTGGTCTCTTCACACTTCTGTTGGGGAAACAACATGTAACATGCATCATTCATAATTCCAAGCAACATCAAGCTCCTGGTTGGGATAACGGTGCAGCCAAAGTCAGAGGTATAAGTGAGATTTGGAAAATTTGGAATTTTCAAAGGGCAAGAGATGTATTTAGTGAAGGGGTATTTGCAAAGACATAGACGTGGCAATGTACAAAAGATATTGAGCAGTTTGACTGGCATAGGGAATCTGTATTGGTGAATAAGAATAAATGAGTTTAGGCTTGGTGAGTGTGTATTGGTGGAGGACCTTATTAAGGATATAGGGTTTAATTTGATGGGGTACCACAGTGGGTTCTAAAGATTGAGAGTAAGATGATGCATATTGTTCCTGAGGAAGGTTTTCATAATTAGTTGAGTGTTCTGGAGTAGGAAGACTGACTTAGAAGGCTCTTGGAGAATTTTAGAAACAAGATGATGAGGGTCTGAGATAAAATGGTGATGTTTGGAATAAAATAATAGCTAACATTTATTGAGTACTGTATGCCAGGCACAATGTTCTAAGCTATTTACATGTATTTAACTCATAAAATCTTCATAATAAGGTCTTATTATTCCTATGAAGAAACCGAGTTACAGAAAGATTAAGTAACTTGCCCTAAATCCTATAGAGAGTAAGCAGCAGAGCCAGGATTTGAACCCAGGCAGTCTTGCCTTTGAGCTTATGCATTTAATCTTTATATTGTCCCTATGAAAGAGTGTATAGAATATGTAAAAGGATGTATGTTTGAGTAAAAATTAATTTGAACTTAGCAATGATTGAATGTGTGCCAAGGGAAGAGAGCAAATTAAACATTAAAAGATTAAAGCCTAGAATCCTGGGAGAATGGCTGATAATGATGAGGAAATTAGGAAAGTGTCACTGTGAAGATAAATGAGCTAAGGTGGGTTATGGTCAGCACTTCGATTGTATACAATCAAGTTTTCAATAAAAGGCAAGTCTTCTGCAACTCCCGATAGCCTTTTCTCCTTGCTGGTTTTGCTCTGGAAATGCAGGCTAGTTTAATATTAATCTAAGCAAAACAATTAGAAAAACAGATCTGTTCAAAAGAAAAAATATATAGGAATTATTTTGGTTGAGCCATACCACTGCTTCCCAACCTTAGTGAAGATAATCAAGATTTGAATAGAGGAATCCTGTAGTATATCACTATAAGATGAACAGAGATGCAGTGTAGGTTGTGCACGTACCAGGGCTGTATTTGGTAGTAAAAAAAAATATGTGAGTAGATGAGTGTTGGGAGGTTAGTAGCATGATGGCGAAAGAACTTTGAGGTTTGGAACTGTGGGTGACATTATAGGCTAATAGGTAAAGCATTCTGAGAAGAACCAGGAAGTACATCAGTGCCACAGAAGCCAAGGATAGGAAGGATAGTGTGGTAGACAGTATCAGATGTAGTCTCAAAGTTCAGAAACAATGATCATGATGAAAAGACTATTGAACTAGGACCAGGAGGTGATTTGTAACCTTAGAATTTTGAAAGGAAGGATAAGAAGAGATGCCAGATTTGCTTTCCACAGAAGGCTTTGTAGAGATGTTGTGGTCTGGTGTGGTAATTCTTAGTATTTTCTCCTATGCTTCCTCCAGTCCCATTCTTGTCCACATGTCCGAGCTACTCAAATATCAGAAAGCTCACTTTTTTTCTTAAAAGAAACGTGTTCTAAAGCCAGTGATTTTGTACTTCGTTTCTCTCACACGTTTTATTCTTTTTTTAAAGTTTTACTGAGATAATTCACATACTATACAATTCACCCATTTAAAGTGTACAGTTCAGTGATTTTTAGTATATTCACCAAATTGTGCAGCCATCACCACAGTCATCATCCCAAAAGAGAAAGTCTGTAACCGTTAAGTCACTCTCCATTTCCCCCTCATTCCCCAGTCCTAGGCAACCACAAATGTACTTACCATCTCTGTAGATTTGCCTATTCTGAACATTTTGTATAAATGGAATCATACAACATGTGGTCTTTTGTGTCTGGCTTTTTTCACTTAGCATAGTGTTTCAAGGGTAATCCATTTTTGTAGTATGTATCAGTATGTCATTCCTTTTTATTGTTGAATATTCCATTGTATGGCTCTACTACCTTTTATGTATCCACTTATCAGTTGATGGACATTGGGATTTCTTACTCTTTTAAAAATCCTCCCTATCTTCATTTTAATCTTCACCCTGCCAACCTCATCCCTCTCATGGCTTGTCTTTTAGATTATAACCTCTACTATGCATTCTGCTAGGCACTGGGGATATAAAGATGAGTACGACATGGCTTTTGAACATTCATATGGTGTGTTTATGGTTTACATATGTTTTCTCATGTGTTATCTATTTTATCACGCAACAACCCTGTAATGTAGGCAAAGCGTTTTTTAAGATGAGTAATTTGAAGTTTAGATTAGGTGACTTGCCCAAGATTGCCCAGTTAAGTCAGTGTTGGAGCAATTAGATCATCTTAGTGCATGTCCATTGCTATTTCCACTTGTCTATGCTGCTATTCTAACTTAAAGGAGCCTCTTGTGAATTCCTGGAGAATTAGAGAGGTTGGAAAATCCCCTTGCTTAGGGAATCAGTAACTTTTAATGTTTGATCTTAAGGACATAAAATGAGATTTTTTCTTACTGCATTCTGTCACTTGTTTGTGATTTAGATAAGTCATTTCATATTTCTGCCTTTCTTTCAGAACTTTATTGGGGATTAATGTGATGATGGTGATAGTGGTAGTGGTAATAATAATAGCTAACATTTTCTGAGGCCTTAGTGTGGGCTCAAAAGTGTTCTAACTATTTTTCATTTATTATTCATATAATCCTCACAACAACTCTAAAAGGTAGGTTTTTTTGTTATCAAAAATTTATAGATGAGGATACAGGCATAGAGAGGTTAAGTGACTTGCCTAAGGGTATGTAGCTAGGGATGGAAAGAACCAGGATTTGAACCCCTGCAGTCTATTTTCAGAACTCAGTGACTCTTAATCACTGTACTGTTACTGTGTTATGAATTAATAGAGGGTATTATTTCAAGTAAGGGTATGACCAGAATATGAAGATTGGATTTTGAATGTAGTTGGGGAAACAAACAGCAAAATTAAGTTGACATTGCATCCACAGTTCTTTTAAATATCAATCTAACACTTCAGTGTACAGAGATGCGTGTTGTTTAGGCATCCAGGTACATTTTTTTCTGTTTATCCCTGCTAATAGCCTCTCAACTCAGAAATTGCATTATTTTCAGTGCTCTTCAGTGTCAGCTTTGTTAGTCATTAGCTTTGCACATTGCCGCTATTCAGAAACCTTTGGCTTAGGACAGCTAAAGCTTACTTTAACCTCTCCTGAGCCTCCCTTTAACTGTGAATCTTTGTTTTCCATTTTGAACAGTTAGCCTTTCAGTCCTAGATGGAGGTACTCTTTACCTCCTCCACCCCAAAACTCAGAAAACACCACAGAGGCATTTTATAGCAACTGTCAAAAAATTTGTCCATCTTATTTGGCATAACTGGATTTTAGTGCACAAATAACAAGAACCAAAGCACAGTGTTTTGGTTAAAGAGATTGACTTATACTGAAATTGGAAAAGGCATCTGCTATACAGGATTTTGGATTTAATAGAATTTGTTTAAAAAAAAAAAAAAAGAATTTGTTATAACCAGATCAATAAAGCATTATTACTGTGAGCCATGTGCTGGGACATGGAAATAGCTTTGTTATATGGAACCAGATGTATTTATATTTATAACAATGGCATTCTACTTATTTTAAGTAATCTTTTGTAGTTACGTACCTTGGCTGCTATTTTACTTGGCATATCAGCTGATAACCTAAGAATGCAATGTCTTTCAAAGTGGTTATTACTTTTCTATAGAATTGAGACAAAACAACTGAAATGGAGAGCAAATGAGACTCATATGGTGTCAAACTTTAATGCTGTAACGAGAAAATACTGGGTAAGTATGAATATGATACAAGCTAATTAGGACCATTTTCAACAAGAACTCTTTGGCACCATTAAGTTTAGTTTCTAGTAATTACTAAACTACTCTGGTTGCTCTAAGAATTTTACTGTAAATCTAAAGTGATTTCATTTTGGTATAATCAGTTTGTTGTTCGCACTGCCCTGTCTGACTTATTTCCCATCAACAGGTAAAGTAGTCTGTTATGGGATGCAGCAAGAGAAACTTGTTAGAACATAGTCCTAGAAAACTCTTCTGAGCTGAATGCTAACAATTTGGAGATGGGCACAGTCTTTGGGTGGAAGTTTTTAGAGAGAGTCTAGAAATCTGGCATGTTGACCGTCTTTGTTTGGTCTGCTGTAACATGCCACAGATTGGGTAACTTATAAACAACAGAAATTTATTGCTCATCGTTTTGGAGGCTGGAAGGTCTTAAGATCAAGTGCCAGCATGGTCACCTTCTGGTGAGGGTCCCCTTCTTGGGTCATAACTGGCACTTTCTTGCTGTGTCCTCACATCGTGGAAAGGGCAAGGGATCCCTCCTGGATCTTTTATAAGAGGCTAGTCCTATTCATGAAGGCTCTGCCCTCATGATCTAACTACCTCCCAAAGACCCCACGTCCTAATATCATCATCTTTGGGGGTTAGGATTTCAACATACAAATTTTGGGGGGACACAAACATTTAAACTGTAGCATTGGCTATTTTTTCATTATTTTCAAATAATATATATGTCATGGATTCCATTGAAGACTTGACTGATTATCCTAGGATGACCCTGTGTGTGAAGGAGACTTTATCTAGTAACTTAGTTTTAGCTAAAGTTTTTACCTGGAGTACAAAGCTAAAACCTGTAAATGAATTCTACCTAGACGGAGTCCTGCCCATTGATATAGTGGTGTCAAGGATATAAGACTGATCTTCTGATTGATTGGTAAAGTGTGGTGCCAGTGTCACCTTATTAAAGATTTCAGAAGTTGAAATTGGCTTTTTCTACGGCTGAGACCTGGCCTTACTGTGAAACATAGATTTGTGAGAGAATGGATGAAGGGAGGAAGACTGCTACAACTCATTAATAACAATTTCAAATTCTGTTTGCTTACAGAGAGATGGGATTGGGAGGGGGTGCAGTATGGTAGAAAGAAGTTATTAATATCCTAGATTTTGGCTGGTGTGTATATGGGTGCGTATTAAATTATTAAAAGGAACTAAAAAGTTTCTGTGGCTTGGCTGTAGAACTTTGGGAAATTAATTACAGATACAACAGTCAAATATGCTGCAGTCAGGAGCAGGTTGACTCTTCTGAATGAAGATGGAGCAGACTGTCATGGAAGGAGATAAACAATATATGGCGTCAGTTTTTGCTAGTGTGGTTGGATCTGTGAATCTGTGACATGCTTTACCTGTCTACCCTGTGTAAGGACCTGTTGATGGTATTGTCTCACATGTGTATATGTAGATAGTAATCACCATCAGAAATGGCCTCTTTGTGTATCAGGGAAGTCATGTTTTACGTCTATTATAGGGCATGTGTGCGCTGGAAAGATTTCCACCTTAATTTAAATAATACTTTATGAAAAGCTTTTTCTCTGATCTATTAGAAAAACAGTCCTGTGATAATAGGTAAGGCAAATAATATGCGTATTCCTGTTGACAAATGGAGAAAATGAGATACAAGCTAAGATTGACTTAATGTCACTCAGTTATTTAATAGAGCAGAGACAGGAGCCTAGATCCTGCATTCTGTCTCTAGTCTTGTACTCTTTAGTAGAAAGCTGACAAGGTTTTTTTTTTAAAACTTACATTGCGTTCTTATTTATTGATTGATTGATTGCTGCGTTGGGTCTGCGTTGCTGCACGCGGGCTTTCTCTAGCTGCGGCAAGCGGGGGCTGCTCTTCCTTGTGGTGCGCGGGCTTCTCACTGTGATGGCTTCTCTTGTTGTGGAGCACAGGCTCTAGGTACACGGGCTTCAGTAGTTGTGGCACGCGGGCTTAGTAGTTGTGGCTCATGGGCTCTAGAGCGCAGGCTCCATAGTTGTGGCGCACGGGCTTAGTTGCTCCGCGGCATGTGGGATCTTCCCGGACCAGGGCGCGAACCCATGTCTCCTGTATTGGCAGGCGGATTCTTAACCACTGCGCCCCCAGGGAAGCCCAGCTGACAAGGTTTTTATGAAGCACACACTTGGATTTCTGAGGTAGAAATTAAAGTTTAAGAACCCCAAAGGACCTGGGCTCCTTGGAGCAGAACTTGTCTTGTGATAATGTCAGACTAGGGTACATAAAACTGTTGAGAGCAGCTTCTTCCTTTGTTAAATTTGGGTCCATTTCCAGTAGTTGGATGCATTTTTACTTGAACTTGCATTCTCTGTCTTTGTGAATTCTGGAAGTAAGGAGGAGATGGAATCAGAAGGGAAACTTCTAAGGATTACTAAATAGCAGATTTGGTCTTCTTATTATGAAAGTATACATTTATAAAAATTTAGAGAATGAGGAATTGTACCTGGAACATTTAGAGATTGAGGGTGCTTGGGTTTCTACCATAGTGCGAACGTATTGTTTTTTGCCGGTGGGCAGGAAGAATGACAGTATATGAAGAACTTATAACTCCACAGAAAAAAAGACTGGGAAAGAAAGCATCACGTTGGGTAGTCTTTATTTTCTCCTTTGAACCTGTTTATATTTTCTATAAGTTCTCTACAGTGAGCATATAACATTTTTATAGTCTTCTGTTTTCTAGTCTTTAACTAAAAAATAAACATGTATGATTTTTATGGTTCAAATGAGAATTTGGAAAAATGTGAATCGTAGCACTTTTGAAGAGTAGTTTAAACACTGGTGCTTTCAAAGTATTTTGCTTTTTAGGCAGTTATGTTAATAAATCAGTTTGATAAATTATTTGATTATAATCTTATAGGTCAAGTTGTGGGTGTATTAAGTGTTCTGGGTTTTTCTTTGCATTAGAAATTGGTCATTTAGCTCTGCTGGTCAATAAATTAATTTTAGTCCCCCAGAAGCAACCAAGAACTTAGGTTTACATATAGTAATTACTTATCAATAAATGACCTAAAAATAGCACTCTGACTTATAGTGAAAACTGGATTTAAGAATCTACTCATCTGCTTTCATTTCCTTTGCAGATTTCTAATAAGAAAAACCAAATTGTCAGTGATTCTTTAAGGTACTTGTTTTCATCCAGGGACATTGGACTCAGTTTCTCTCATTCATTTGTTCATTTATTCACCATGTGTTACGTCCTGGGAACTGTACTAAATGCTGGGAACACAAGTAACTGATAGGGTCCCTGCCATCAAAGACTACAGCTTTTGGTTTGGGAGAGACATCAGAAGAGAGATCCTAGGCATATGGAGATATCCATTTTTTCTGTTTTTCTAGTTTTTAACTAAAAAGCAGCATGACTAGCTTGTTTGAAGACTTTAATGCTTTTGGTGGTGTGGTTAGATGGCTTTAAGAGGAGCTGATGGTTTCATAATTATTTTTCTGACTGCAAAATATTGAAAATCATGGATCTAGAGAATTGCCTTATCTAAGGAGCGTTGCTTACTGAGGTAGATGACCCAGGCGTTTATATTTATATCCGATTTGCTTTGGGAGCATAATTAAGAAACCTGTGTTGATTCTTCTAGGATGGAGACAGTGTCTTTTTTTGTCTTTTATTCTCTTTACTGTTGATCCTTGAACAACAAGGGTTTGAACTGCACAGGACCGCTTGTAGGAGGATGCTTTTCTATTGTGACTATGACAGTACTACATGGTCCATGGTTTGCATCTGCCGATGCGGAGGAACTGCAGATATGGAGGGGCAACTGTAAGTTATACTCAGGTTAACCCCCATGTTGTTCCAGGATCAACTGTACTAGTAAATGGAAGGATATTTCATATTTGAGCTTAACTTTAAGAATATTAATATTGATACATTGTATCAAAATTTACCTTTTGTCTAATATATATATATGTATGTATGTCTATATATGTAATACATAGATACATAGTAGTTCCTAACATCTTAAGAGTTAATCTTTTATTCAGACCAGCGAGATATCCCGCTAAAACACTTAATAAAGAGTCATTCGGCTACTCTTAGAACACCTGTAGTCACCGATAGCTGTAAGGTAGCCTGTTTGTTGTTAGCTCTAATTGGGGCAAAATTTGCTTGTAACTTCATCTCTTTTTCCTAGTCCTTCTCTGCAGAACATTAGAGACCTAGTTTGCCTTCTTTGACAAGATAACTCTCTAAATATATGAATGTGATTGTTCATTCAGCAAATATTTCGTCAGCACCTACATATGCAAGACATGGTCCTGGGCATTGTGAGAGATCCAAAGGTAATTAAGAGGCATAGTCTCTTCTCAGAGAACTGATACAGAGAAAGTCATGGGTTTGTTGAAAAGAGTGGTTTTGCTTATGATGATCAGGAAACTTCTTGGAAACAATGATGTTTGAATTAAGATTAGTGATGGGGTAGTCTAGGCTGACTGCATAATCAAAAACCTAGAGATGAGGAAGAACAATGCAAGTTAGAGGAGTAGCAAGAGGCCCAGCCTGGCTGTTTGACAAACTATCCTCAAGGATATTGAAAATGTTCATTGTTTATTCTCAGCGCCTGGAGGAGTGTTCGCAAATAATAGGTGCTCAGTAAATATTTGTTGAATGAATGAATGGTTACATTTGGGAAATACTGAACAACTTCTTGAAGAGTCATAAAGCGCTTTAGGATATTGAACACTTTGTAAGTCCCTTAGAGAGAAAAAAAATACTTGACTCAAACTTACTTGATTATGGAATGCCTGTTAACAGCTCTGGAAAATATTACACTGGGTCTCTATGGTAGAGGTGACAGGGAATGCTGGAAAGTGTTTTCTTCAAGCTAAACACACCCATTTTCTTCATTCTACACTTGACATTTGGCTTCTAAACTCTTCACTAGGCTGATTTCCCTCCCTGCAAGTATTCTAGCTCATAAGTGTTCTTAAAACGTGGTACTCAAAACAGAACACAGTACTCCAGTTGTGAGCTAACCAGTGAAGAGTGAATGGGACCGCTACCCTCGTTGATCTGGATACTATTCTTCTAATGAACCCTAAGACTGTATTTTCTTTTTAGCAGCTGAGTCACTGTCTTGGCTCATATTCAGTTCTCATATTAATTTACAAGAAGTTCTTTGAGTAGATTCTCTGATTTCCTATTGGTAGAGCTAACACATGAATGCCCATTTTTTTTTCTGATTGAGTCTAGGTTGTTTTCTCAGAAGTACTAGTGATTCTTAAGTTTCCTGAAATCTGAGAAAGAAAAGAATTAATTGTACAATGCTGGAGTAACATGAAAGTCCACCACTGCTGAGTACACTCAAAACTAGATAAAATATAATGAATCCCTCTGTACCCATTACAGATTTAATAATTATTAAGCTGTTTGCTCTATATGCCTCAACTATCTTTTGCTTAAGTATTTTAAAGAAAATCATAGGCGTTGTCTTTTCACTCCTACAAACATCAGTATGCATCTCTAAAAAATATAGACATTTCTTACATAACCATATGCCATATTGTAGCTAATGAAATTAACAATATTTCCTACTAGTGTTATCACAATATCCAGTTCATAATAAAAATGTCCTTGACTGTGTCTTTTTACAGTTGGTTTTTAACTGAATCAGGTTTCAGACAAGGTCTACACATTACATCTAGTTGTTATGTTTGTTGTCTCGTTTAGCCTAACACAGTTCCCCCCTTACTTTTTGGCATAATTTCATTGTGTCCACTTCTTTGACCTTTCGTGTCTCTATACCAAGTTCTGTTACTGTTCCTTTTGAAATAGCTCTAAGAGTTTTCCTTCATTTACAGCAATTCAGCAAACATTTTGGACTGTTACGTACAAAACATGTGCTAGGCATTATGGGAGGTAGAAAGATTAATTTGACATGTGCCTGGCCTACTAGGAGGCCTGCAATCCAGTGGCAGAGGCAGGTACATACAGAAACAATACGAAAGAGATTATTTGCCTTCGGATGGGTCATGCCTTGATTATATATCCTCCCATATATTTTCCTGGAAAATGCTGCTAGTGGTATCTTCTTAGTACATTACTTCAGGCATGTCCTGATCAGGAACCCACAGTTGATTGCCTTTTGAATTAATCCAAACTATACTGTTTTGGGCCTGGCACTCAATGCTCCACTAATTCCCCCCTTTACCTAACATGGAACTTCTCAAGGCACAAATATCCTTTTTTTCTTTTTTTAGACCAAATTTATATTGTCGTGTAGAATTTTCATTTCTCAAACAAGATTATAGACATTTTGAGAGCAAAAATCTTGTCGTTTTTTTCTGTATAATATTGGAAAGCTTAATAATTAACTTTTGGAGAGTCCTGGCACATATGCCACTGGGCCTGTTCTTCCTGCCTACTACCTTTCCAGAGACAGAGCTTCTGCCAGTTAGAAGTAAATAATCCAGGGGCTTCCCTGGTGACGCAGTGGTTAAGAATCTGCCTGCCAACGCAGGGGACACGGGTTCGAGTCCTGGTCCGGGAAGATCCCACATGCCGCGGAGCAGCTAAGCCCGTGCGCCACAACTACTGAGCCTGCGCTCTAGAGCCCGCGAGCCACAACTACTGAAGCCCGCGAGCCACAGCTACTGAAGCCCGCGTGCCTAGAGCCCATGCTCCACAACAGTAGAAGCCACCGCAATGAGAAGCCTGTGCACCACAAGGAAGAGTAGCTCCTGCTCGCCGCAACCAGAGAAAGCCCACACGCAGCAACGAAGGCCCAACGCAGCCAACAATTAAAAATTAATAAAATAAGATAAAAGTAAATAATCCAGTTCTGGGTCTCTTCTTTTACCCCAAAAGCCTCCTTAAAAAAAGAAAAAAGCCCATTCAGTGGTCTGAATCTCATAACGGCAGATACATGGTTTGGATGTTGCCACTTCCCCATCACCATGTCCATGGCAAACTACTAATTTCTTGTTTTTAGACATGACCTTCGCAGTGTAGCACTTCAGGCAGCTACTACCTATCGAGTATAATTGGCAAATGATTTGAAACCTTTCTGCTATCCTTGTCCTAAACCAATAGTTCCTGAATTAAGCTGTGTATCAGAATCACCTGATACTTGTAATTAATAGATTTCCTAGGTTTCGCTCTAGACTATTGAATCAGGATTTCCAAGAATTGGATAGAAATGATCCTTATAAAGTTGGCCATGGTTTGTAGACTTGCTTTGAGGACCAGGCAGGTAATTCTTATTTTGTTAAACAGCTCTAGCAGTGGAGACTATAGCTGCCCATCTTTTCAGGTGTATAGCATCTCATTCCTCTGACAACCAATATGTTCTGATATGTTCAATTTACTTTATTATTTTTTAAATTAATTTATTTTTGGCTGCGTTAGTTCTGCTTTGCTGTGTGCGGGCTTTCTCTAGTTGCGGTGAGCGGGGGCTACTCTTCATTGTGGTGCGCAGGCTTCTCCTCTTGGTGGCTTCTTTTGTTGCAGAGCACGGCTCTAGGCGCTCAGCCTTCAGTAGTTGTGGCTCGCAGGCTCTAGAGCGCAGGCTCAGTAGTTGTGGTGCACGGGCTTAGTTGCTCCGCGGCATGTGGGATCTTCCCAGACCAGGGATCGAACCCGTGTTGCCTGCATCGGCAGGTGGATTCTTAACCACTGCGCTACCAGGGGAATCCCTGATATGTTCAATTTACATTTTAGGGATATGGTAGGATCTCTTGCTTTGAATTATACCAGGCAAAGCACATGAATCAAATGCCCAAGATAAAGATACGGGATCCAGAGAGGTGGCATCTTGGTTTTCTAAATATAGCTGAGCTTAAATTTAAAGCCTCAAAACCCTTCAGCCCTCTGGAAACTTTTTCTTTCTCTGTTTAGTGAATACCTTTAAAAGTTTAAAATGGAAGAGTTCAACATTTTTGGAGTAAACAGTCTTTTGAATTTTTCATACTTCATGTATATTCATTAAAGATGATTTAAACATATAATGTGATTTAACTTCATACACCTTTGTTAGATTTTCCATAAAAGTACATCTACAAGTTGGGGAAATGTTCTTTATTAGACCACATGATTTGATTTTGAGACTGGAAATTGTGGTTAAGTTATTGAGCAGAGTAGAGAGACTGAAGTTTCAGGATTATCCAGTGAGTTAATGACAGACCCAGAAATAGAATCCTGTGTTATTTGCTTGGGTTATGATTTGGTTTGAAGAGGGTGGCCTGTGATCTGCTTACATAAATTTCAGTATGTAAGGTTTGGGGTTTGGAAGAAGTTACAGCTCTGTGATGTTTGGCCAAGAAGCTCCCCTCACCCACATTTACCACCTGTTTTATTGACAGCAATCCTAAACTATGGAGGGTAAAGAGACAGTTCAGCCTTACACTTCCTACTCCTACAGGAACAGTCTTATAAAGCTGAAGCTGATTGTTGGTTGGCATGCTTTTTTTCATCTTCTGTTATCAGAATAACAACACCTGGCCCTAGTGTTGTTTTTAGGAGGAGAGGTGTATAACCTAAGTAGTTGATTTATAGATAGTGTTAGAGTGGTTTCCTATAGAATTTTTTCAGGGTATATAGAGGTGTATACATAAGTGTATCTTCATTAAACATGTTTAATTAATAAACAGTATGGTTTGGAAATGGTGGAGCCTACCAGAAAACACTTTCTTGAACCACTAATGGTTCAAGGGGTTATAGATTTGAAAATAATTGCTATAGTAGAGTTGCTTTCTGGTGAAGTCATTACTTTTACTCTCCCCTTTTCCATTTTGTGGGGTTGAGGGGGGCTCCTATGGCACTAGTGAAGCAGCAGCTTACAGAACAAGAGAACATTTTGTGTGTGATGGTTCTTAAACTTGCTCTTTTAAAAAAACCAAAGGAACCCCCCCAGCTTTATTGAGATAAAATTCACATACCATATAATTCACCTGTTTAAAGTGTAAAATTCAGTGTTTTTTTTTAATAAATTTATTTTATTTTTATTTAGTTTTGGCTGCGTTGGGTCTTTGTTGCTGAGCGCAGGGGCTACTCTTCGTTGCAGTGCACAGGCTTCTCATTGTGGTGGCTTCTCTTGTTGCAGAGCACGGGCTCTAGAGCACAGTCTCAGTAGTTGTGGTGCACGGGCCCAGCTGTTACGCGGCATGTGGAATATTCCTGGACCAGGGCTCGAACCCGTGTCCCCTGCATTGGCAGGCGGATTCTTAACCACTGTGCCAGCAGGGAAACCCCAATTTTTTTTTTTTTTTTAACATATTCATAGGGTTGTGTAATCATTGCTGCAGTCTAATTATAGAATGTTTTCCTCTTCCTCTAAAAGAAACCCCACACTCATTAGCAGTCAGTCCACTTTACCTGCCTCTCCAGCCCTATGAAACTACTAATCTAACTACTAATCCATAGTCTAACTATTAATATAAATTTGTTTTGGACATTTGATATAAATGGAATCATGTAATGTGTAGTTTTGTTACTGGCTTCTTTCACTTAGCATGTTTTCAAGGGTCATATATGTTGTAGTATGTACCATTCCTTTTTATTGCCAAATAATATTCTGCTGTATGGTTATAACATCTTATTTATCCATTCGTCATTTACTGGGCATTTGGATTGTTTCCACTATTTTGCTATTATGATTTAATGCTGCTGTGAACATTCGTGTACAGATTTTTCTGTGGAGGTATGTTTTCGTTTCTTGGGTATATTCCCTGGGTGTGGAATGGCTGTGTCATATGATTACTCTATGTTTAACTTTTTGACAAACTGCCAAACTGTTTTCCCAAGTGGCTGCACTGTTTTACATTTTTCACTATCAGTGTAAGAGAGCTTCAATTTCTTCACATCTTTGCAACCTTTGTTATTATCTGTCTTTTTGATTATAGCCATCCTAGCTGGTGTGAAGTGGTATCTTGTGATTTCGATTTGCATTTCCCTGATAGCTAATGATGATGAACATCTTTTCATATCTTATTGGACATTTTAATATCTTCTTTGTAGAAATGTGTATTCAAATCTCTGCCCCTTTTTTTTTTTTGCAGTCAAATGCTCTTCCTCTGTGTTGTATCTCCAAATCTTTGCCCATTTTTAAGTTGGGTTGTCTTTTTATTATTGAGTTGTAAGGGTCCTTTATATATTCTGGATACCTAACTTGCTTTTCTAACTGTGAATTTGTCTGAAATTACTTGCTTGGAGACAGAGAGAAGTAATGGATACAAAGACTACATTAAAAACAATCTGGTGAGTTTTCAGTTAGATTTTAGTTGTTCTTATTTTATGTTTATTCTCTTTTTCCAACTCTTGAGGAACCTGGTTTATTCATTCATTGAACAAATATGACTGCAGACTTTATACCAGGATTTGGGGATATAACAGAGAATGAAACAGAAACTTTAATCTGCATTCTAGTGGGAGAGAAACAGACAGTTAAACAAAAGTCATATCAAATCATATCAGATGATGACGAGTTATGAAGAATAAAACAGGGTAATGGGGATATACTGTGATGAGCTTTCTAACATATTCTTCACCTTTCCTGATTTCTTAATCTGTTCCTCTCTGCTCTGTTTGACCTTTTTGCGCTTTCTGTTTATTTTCATTTTATGTAGTTTGTAGCTAAACGTTTACTTCACTCTCCTTATTCTTAACACCCTTGTCTAATTTTTGCTTTCACTAGTCCACAAGATCCACCCTCTATAGTAATAATGATCTTCTATTAAAAGCCAGTATTGTCTTTTCAGTTTATGTCTATCTTAATCTGTGTGTAGCACTATTGCCTTTCTATCCGTTACATCACTTGCTGCAACCTCCAGTACAGTTTTCTCAAGTTTTTTTTTTTTTTTTTTAAAACTGGTTCGTCTTCTCTAAATCTGTTAGAGTTCTCCAAATTTAAGTTTTGGCCTCTCTTCTCCCTCTAACATTACCATGGTGAATTGATCACTCTCACATGATTTTTTGCTTTCTGAGAGCATGTGACTCTGAGTTCTCACTTTCTAGCTATAGCTGCATCACTGCCTTCAGGTTTAACTAGTGAAGCTGCAGTGGACAGCTTGATTGCTACTCACTCAGCAGGATTCTTTTCCCTTTACGCCTTCCTCTGACAGATTTTTCCTGTTTAGGCTGATTAAGACACAGGTTATTTCCATGACTGCTTTAATGATTACCTGTGACTAATGGTATAACAATTGACAGTGTTCAGTCAAGGAACCTGATTCAGAGGTGTTGTTCCTTCATGGATGCTAGTGAATTTTTTACTTTCAGGTCTTTTGAAAGAGCTGAATTCCGAAGTTAGAAAAAGAAGGAATAATCTCTTGACCTCTAGTGCTTATAGTATTCATTTTCAACAAACTTTTACTTCTTTTATCTGATATGGTGTTGCTTTCATTCAAGCTACTGTCACAGTACCTGAGGCATGAATTTTTCCTTTTAACAATATATTCCTAAGGTCACAATTGGCATTCTCAATTGGGTTCTTGACGCAAGGTCATGAATGTTGCAAGTTCTTTGTAAACTATAAAGCATTATATCTCTGTGTGGTGGGAGAGAGGAGAGAAGGGCTCATAAGAATTACTTGGGAGCTTTTTCAAAATACTTAGTCCCATTTCACCTCCTGCTCCCAGATAATATATTGTTATACACCTGTTAGTTTGTTAAACATCTGCTTCCTAAATGTGAATAGTTTGTAACTCATTTTAATGTACACTTGAAGACTGCTTATATTAAAAGGAATTCCATATTCTTTCTGTTGATGATGGGATGTAATGCAGTAGTTTCTCTTGGAGCATACCCATCAGTGAGTGACTGGTTTTTACCCCCCGTCCTCTGGTGGTGTCATGCTACGCAAAGTTTCTTGTATGTTGATTTTCAAAGGATTTGCAGAAAATGCTACGTTGGCACCAACTTAAACTGTATAAATTTTGGATGTAATTGAACAAATTAATATAATTGTTCAACATAGTTGGCTTCAGAAATGTGAGTTTGTGATTTGGAGGACACTTTGAGATTTTCCCGATTTCACTGTGGATCGTTGTAGCCTTCTTTTGTGAGAGTTCCATGTTGCTGGACATCTGCCTGGGTAGGGAGAAGATGATTGGTATATTTGTTCTTACAGTTAACCAGACAGGTGTTCAAGACACCATTTAGGTGCAGTAATCTAAATTAAAAGTGGAGAAAACTGAAACTAAGGCGTTGAGACCACAGTAGATTAGAAAGATATCTAGGAGCTGGAGTTGGTAGTAAAACTTCATCATTTTAAAGTATAAAATTTGGTGGTTTTATACAAAAGGTTTTTATTCACAAGATCGTGCAACTATCACCACTATCTAATTCCAGAACATTTTCATCAGTCCCAAAAGAAACCTGTTAGCAGTCATTCCCTACCCCCATTCCTCCTCCCATCCCCCTATCTCCTGGCAACTACTATCTGCCTTCCATCTCTAGGATTTGCCCCATTCTGAACATTTTGTATAAATGGAGTCATACAATATGTGGTCTTTTGTGTCTGACTTCTTTCACTAAGCATAAGGCTCTCAAGGTTCATTCATGTTGTGGCATGTAACAGTACGTCATTCCTTTTTTATGGCCGAATAATATTCCATTATATATTATATGGATATTGTACAGATATGTCACATTTTGTTTATCTGTTCATCAGTTGATGGACATTTGGTTTATATCCACTTTTAGCTTTATAAATAATACTGCTATGAACATTTGTATGCAAGTTTTTTGCTTTTTTTTTTTTTTTTTTTAAACTTTTATTTGCATTTATTTTTTGTGGCATTTATTCCCAGGCCATAAGTTTTTGTTTCTTCAGTTTCTTCTGGGATATCTTTTTCTTCGGGGCAACCTCCTCTTCTGGTTTAGGAACAATCTGTTCTTATTCAGTAAGGACCGTCTCAATGTGGCAGGGAGAGCTTATGTATGGGTTGATCCGACCATGAGCTCTGTAAGTTCTGTGCCGCATCTTGGGGGCTTTGTTCACCTGTATGTGCTCAGTGACCAGAGAATCTGCATCTAAGCCCTTAAGTTCAGCATTACTCTCTGCATTTTTGAGCATGTACAGTAAAAATTCAGCACTCTTTTTGGGCCGCCAACCCTGCGTCCAGCCCCACTGTTTGGCCTGGGCACACCTACCAACTCCACCATTGTAATGATGGAATGCCACACATTGCTTCTTTAAAGTGACATCTTTCAGATACTTGGTGGCTTTTCGGATATGCATACCCTTAATGGCGTGGGCAGTTTCACGAGTGTTCTTAAAGTGAACACGAAGATTTGAACCTCTTGACTTGCATGATTTTGTGGGGTTTTCTGGGTCAAGTGAATAGCAAACCATTTTTAGAGGTCACCTCAGGCTGCTTACTGGAAAAGGAAGCTGTATGCAAGTTTTTGTGTGAACATATGTTTTAAGTTCTCTTGGGGATACATATATGTGTGTATATATGTATTCCCAAGAGGATTTATATATATGTATGTATATATACATATATATAAATTTTTTATACATAAAAATACTCACACACACGTACCCCTAAGAGTACAATTGCTGGGTCCTGTGGTATCTTTTGTAAGAATTTACCTTTGTTTTTGATAAAGCTGGTATTGTAGAATGTTGTAGAATATGATTTAGGTTTAAGAGACAAATGGGCTGGCTGACTCTCCACATTCTCTTGTCCCTGCCCACCCAATTTGGACAGATTACCTGATGTCTAGGTTGTTAGAGTCAACAGAGCAGTCATACCCAGGTAACTACCTTGTAGAATCCTGGATGTAGAGTCCTGGAGTTAGCTCTATGCACTTGGTGAGGAGTGGGCTGGGAGCCCAGGGGTGTTTAGAGAAGTCATTCCTCATAGAAATCAAGAATTGAAAAGAAGTGTTCTGCTCTAACAAAGGAAAAGAAAGCCATTCTTAGATAAAGGACTGTGCCATTTTATCAAGATAGGAAATACATTAAAGAAAGATAATGAATTCAGTTTTAGACATAGTAAATTCGGGATTTCCGGGACGGAATGTTAGATATTTATGTTGGGAGATCAGGAGGTTGATCCCTGATAGAGATGTAGATTTGAGATTCATCTGCATTATAGGCGTTTGGAATACAAGAGTAGGTAGGTCACCCATAAAGTAAAAAACAGTAGAGAAAAGTGTGTAGTAATTCCTGTATCTGAGGTCTTTGAGGTTTTGAGTCTGCCAGCTGATGTTTTAGCTGTATCTTACTCTGAGTGGCTTGTTTCCTTCTGGTTTTGTGATTTTTGATTGTAAATTTATTTATTTTGGGACCTTATCCTTGAGAATTCTTCCAGGCCTAGATCAAAGGCAGATTCCCCAGAGAGGATTTGCATTTCCTTCTGTCAGGGTTGGGTGGGAGACATTACCATTCTAGGACTACCCTAAACAAAATTCTAGGTATGAAGCTTTTTAAACCATAATCTAGGTGAGGGTCAGCTTCTGGTTGTGAGTGTCTGAGGAGATACTGTTGAACTGCTCTCATAGCCCCCCAATCCCTTACCAGCACTCAGCGCCAAGGTTAAGTTTTCCTTGCAGTTCTCTTAGGTAACACCTGGACTTTGCCTCTTGTACCTTGAGCCCTAATAGACCTTGGAATTGCAAGCTGAAATTCATAGGGTTTGGCAAAATGCCCTGAAGGTGAATGAAAGCTGGTTTCAGTACTCTGCATACGTCTCTAGTTTCCCTCTTTCATTTAGTTTTTTCTTTTTTTTAAAAAAATTATTAGCACCTTTAATTATTTATTTATTTATTTATTTATTTATTTTGGCTGTGTTGGGTCTTCGTTTCTGTGCGAGGGCTTCCTCTAGTTGCAGCAAGCGGGGGCCACTCTTCATTGCGGTGCGCGGGCCTCTCACTATCGTGGCCTCTCTTGTTGCGGAGCACAGGCTCCAGACGCGCAGGCTCAGTAGTTGTGGCTCACGGGCCTAGGTGCTCCGCGGCATGTGGGATCCTCCTAGACCAGGGCTCGAACCCATGTCCCCTGCATTAGCAGGCAGACTCTCAACCACTGCGCCACCAGGGAAGCCCTCACTTAGTTTTTAGCCTCGATCATACTTTATTTTCTTTCAGGTTATTGATTAATATGTGAAGATTAAAAAAATTTATCTAGTGTTTGTTATTTCCAGTGGGCATGTTGATCAAGCTATCTATTCTGTTGTTCTAGCAGACGTAGAAGTGTCCATCTCTCTTCAGTGCATGCAACGGACAGTAAGATGCAGGGAATTCAGTCAGCTGCCAAGTTAAAAGTTATAAACTTGGGACAACATCCAGTGGTTTGTTTGGCCCACATAGTATTTAGAAAATGAAAATCAGGAGATTTCAGATAAAATTTTGGGTATCTTGCTTCTCTTGAAATATTAGAAGTTCTTAACAGTATTGGGCTTTCAATCCTGCTTAACAACAATTGGCTAGAACTGGGAATAGCAGCTGATCTTTTCAGAGTGAACCTGTTTTCTTCAGTTGCAGGCACACAATCTCCATTTGTGCTGTGTACGCATGTTTATACCCATTCTAGCTTCTCTCATTCATGTTACCTGTAGACACTTGTGGATCATCCTTGTGCCAGGTAGTAGTGCTAATACACAGTTTCACATTTGTTTAGTGATTTAATTCTAATAACAAACCTGCAGTTTATCCCTGATGAATAAATAAAGTTACGGGTGGTATTATCCCCAAGTTACAGATGAAGAAATGGAGTTTCACTGAGGTTATATAAGTTCTTCAAGGTCTCTTAGTGTCACAGCTAGAATTTGAACAAAGCTCCTTCTGTTCAATGCTATTCTTAACTTTTTTTTTTTTTTTAAGCAGTGGAACTGTTCTTCAAATGAAGTTTTAGTGAAGTCCATTATGCAAAACCAACAGAGATAGCACTGCTTTGATTGGAGGGTAGCTGGGGTGGGAGACAATTATGTGGGGATGGGAACCTGCATGCTCAGCTCTTTGGTAGCCTTTAGGCACCTCTCTGGAATCCTTAGGATTCTACTAAACAGTTTGGACACTCTCTATCTGTAACTAAGCATAACAATTTGTTAAATTTTATGAGTTTTTAGCTTTTTTGGATGTTACAGTTATAGCGTGCCTATTTTTCTTGTGCTTCCTTGTATGTCAGTCTTCATCAGTGTAATCTGTCTTATTGCTCAACAGCATTTTTATATTTTGTGGGTATGTGTTCAAATAATGGTGAATCTTTTAGCATTCTGTTTCTGTTTTACAATGGTAGTGTGATTTATAGTTTATTTTGGAGCATCTGATAACAAACTCTGCTTTACTTTTCAGATTCTCTTTGTGGCCAGATGGGTTTGTATGGACAGGCTTGTCCATCTGTAACTTCATTAAGGTTAGTGCTCTTCTTTTTATTAGAACATGTAACATTTTAAAAGTTATGCTGGTCAAGTCATATTAGAATCAGTTTTACTGTAAGGTTCAGAATAAAATATTGTAGTCTGTTTTGGTAAATAGTGCTATTTTGTGAGATTGGGACATACTTTTGCTTACAGAGATATTTGTGGTAGTGGGATTTGGGTCTTAATCTCCACTTAGTACATGAAATAACAATTTTACTCTTCTTTGTTATTCCTTTTTAAAAAAGAAACTAATCTTGTTTCTACTTGTTTTAATTAGAAAACACATAGTAAATTTTTATTGCCTTTGTAGCAGATTATTAAATAAGACTAGATGGTAATTTAAATCTCTTTTTAAAGGACGATATAAATATGATACCTAGATTATCCTCATTTACAGTAAATAAGTAAAATGTAAAAATGTAGGAACTAAGTTGTATTCAACCCAGTGGTTTTAGATTTTTTCAAAGTTGCTAAATCCTTTCTATAAATTAAATCTTAAGTGAAAACCTGTGAATAAAGCAGATAAATGCTGGGCTTTTCTGCTTGCTTGGGCTTCCGTGTTCTACCCCTGCAGTTGCCCCTGAGGGATTACTCTAGTTCCCAGCGCACAGTTTGAAAAAATAACCTAAATCTAATCTGTTAATTGGGATCTTTCAGGCTAGAATATGAATTGCTGATGGCAGCACCTTCCAGTTACATGTGGTGTTGTAGCTAGCTGTATCATTTATTTATTCAGCATATTGAGCACCTAATATGTTGTCAGGAGCTATTCTAAATGCTGGGGCTACAGTAGTGAACATAACAGATAAAAATCCTGTAATTATTGGGCTTACATTTTGGTGACAGGGTAATTAATAAAAAAAAGTAAGAAGTATATGTTAGATAGCGACAGTGATAAGAGCTAAGATGAAGAATAAAATAGAGAAGGGGAATAGGAAATATAGATAGGGTTATTTTAGATAGGGTAGCCAGGGAAAGCTTTACTGAAAAGGTGACATTTGAATGAAGACCTGAAAGAGTGATGGAATGAACCATATGTTGGGTAGGTAGAAGATGAGCATTCTGGGCAGAGGGAATCCAGGAGCTGCTGGGGCAGGAGACTTGCCTCGTTAGGTTGGAGGAACAATGATGGAGGTCAGTGTGGCTGGAACAGAGTAAGTGATGAAGAGAGGTGGAATTGACCAGCTTTGGAGGGCAGGAAAGAGAGAGAGGAGGGATACAAAATTATTAGAGCCATGAATGTGAAGTCAAGGAGTCCTTAGGCATGAAAGAAATTCTGGTGGTTCAGAATGCCACCAAAGAAAAATAAAGTTGCCTTTTTAGTTTTTATATACTTGAATTTTTATGAGACTAAGGCTGACTCTCCTTTTCCTCAGTAGGAGAGCTTTACTCCATGCCCTTATGGCATTTCTTTCCCTGAGAATGCATCTTCCAGCTTATAATGGAAGTAGGTGGAGTGATTACTTTTCTACCTTGTTGGAGTCCATGTGCCCCCACCCCCACCTCCCAACAAGGGACAGCTGTATAGTTTGGAAAAGAACTTAAAAAAAAAAAAGACTTCTTTTCTTTAATCCCCAAACCTGCTGTAGAACTAATTTCACTTAAGAGTCCTTTTGTTTAATACGATGGGAGGAATCATTTTCCCCTTTTTTTGAATATTTAAAACTTTAGATATGACCATATCAGGATATTTTTGCAGACTTTGGTCTTCCACTGATCATAGAGTTCCTTAAAGATATTTTATTTGTGGGTTATGCCAAAACAGTCATATATTAAAGTCATTTACTGGGATTTTAAATCCCTTTATTTGAATAGTTATGTTTAGGTGAAGATTGTATATGACATTGGGTTAGGAATAATATATGCCTAACTTTTTTTGCTTGATAGAATTATATAATTGGAAGAGATGATGAAAGAGATACCATGAATTATTTTATAACTTGCTCACTGTTATAATTCTAGTGTATAATATCCTAGAATCAAATTTTTGTGGATGTACCTATAAGTTTAGCATTTAGTTAATAAACTGAGAAACTCTATGGCATTTGAGTTGAGATATTTAGTATCCTTATATTCTAATCTTTCATTTTTTTGTAATATTCTATATGGTCCCTCTGTGAAGCAGAGAATTCGCATTCTCAGATGTATGGGTAGAAGACCATTGTTTGTCATTGATTTTTCTAACTGAAAGCTAGCTTTGGTTTGATATAAGGAAAAGAAAAGAATGACTCTTTTTTGGTAATGGGAAGAGAAACTGCATTACTTAAAACCACAATAAATTTTAGTCTACTTTCCCATAGAGTCTTCCCCAAGCCAGAAACGGCCTCCCAACTACACTATCCAAATAGAAGTAGAGCAGGAAATCTTTTTAAAAAAAATTTTTAAATTAATTAATTAATTCATTCATTTTTGGCTGCATTGGGTCTTCGTTGCTGCGTGCGGGCTTTCTCTGGTTGCTGCAAGCTGGGGCTGCTCTTTGTTGTGATGCACAGGCTTCTCATTGCGTTGGCTTCTTGTTGCAGAGCATGGGCTCTAGGCTCATGGGCTTCAGTAGTTGTGGCTCACAGGCTCTAGAACGCAGGCTCAGTAGTTGTGGCACACGGGTTTAGTTGCTCTGCGGCATGTGGGATCTTCCCGGACCAGGGCTCGAACCCATGTTCCCTGCATCGGCAGGTGGATTCTTAACCGCTGCGCCACCAGGGAAGCCCTTGAGGCTTTTTCTTAAATGAGGGGTGCCAAAAAATATTCTACTTAATTGAGGATACTATGAAGAAATAAGTGCAAATGGGAAATACCAATGCAGGAAACTAGAAATAAGTGATAGAAAACTAGTGATTTAATTTTGAAATACATTGTCTAAAATTGAAAATAAAATCTTGTTATGAAAGTCAGCAGTTTTTAAATAGGGAGGTGGTGGAGAAATTGGAGTTGTCATGAATTCTTATACATGGGGGAAGATAATATCAGAGGTAATAGACTAAAAAGCATCACTGAATATACTGGCAAAATAAAGGAGTTAAATATAAAATCTGTGGCTACCAGCAGTGCACAGAATATAAAATAATACTGAAAAATAAAAAAGAAATTATATGATTTGATTCAGTAAGCTTATTTTAGTCAAGCTTTGCTTGGTTACAAGTAAAGGAAATCAGCACTAGATGTATCAAACAAAAAAGAAAAGGAATTTATTTGGTGAATACTAGGGTATTTCACAGAACCCAGAGGTAGCTAGGTCTCTTAAGGGAATAGAACTTAGGTTCTTAGGAACCTAGGCAGTATATTTTCTTCTCTCTTGCTTTTCGCTGAATGTAATATCTTTTCATTTCTATAAACTGACTTTCTTTGCTTTTCTGGCACATGGGCATCCCATACCTCTCAAGTTCTTAGCTTTTTCATTCAGGAGACCAGCCCAGACTGTTTAAGTCCTATTACTAAATTCCTGAAGAAGAAAGTTCAGATGAACAATTTGGGTCAGGTACCAACCCTGGTTCAAATCCTTTAATTTGTTGTTGTAGTACTCACTTTTCAGGGCCCTGGGGATGGAGCCAGCGCTGAGAAAGAGCTTGGTGAGCTAGGCAAAATGCTACAGAAAGTTTCTGATAAAAAGCAGCATGTGTCCAGTGTTGGGTGAGAAGAGTTAGGATTTCAAGAGAGGATATTTTTAGGATTCAGAGCCTTTCCTTACAGTCATGTGGGTAGCATGTCTTTTTTTTTAAAGGGATTTCTAATAGTTATCATTTGTTGAATGTCTACTCTGTGCCAAGCATTAACTCTGTACTACAGTGTTTCACATATATTTTGTCATTTACTCCTCACAGCAATTCTGTGAGGCTTAGAGGTTTGACTTGTCCAAGGATGCAATTAATAAGGAGAAGAATAAGAATTCAAGCCCTTTTGGGTGATTTCAAAGCCTTTACACTTTCCATTGCATTATAGTATATTAGAAACAGTGACCTTTAGTCTTTGAGATGTTGACTTATAGCATCTTAAACTTTTTGGTCTCAAAAATTATTTAGTGCCCAAAGAGCATGTGTTTGTGAATTATATCTATCAAAATTGTATTAGAAGTTAAAACTAAGAAAAAATCAAAATATTTATTAATTTACAAAGAAATAATAAACCCATTATGTATTAACATAGATAACATGCTTTATGAAAAATAATTGTATTTTCCAAAACAAAAATTTAGAAGAGTGGTGTTGCCTTACATATTTGCAAAATTTTAAAAATATCTGGCTTAATAGAGACAGCTGGATTCTGTTCTGTGCCTCTGCATTCACTCTGTTGTGATAGCACCCATCACATAGCATCTGAAAAGCTCCACTCTACACTTATGAGAGGATGACAGTGGAAAAGGCAAATAATACCTTACTCTGAAAATTGTTTTGATCCTTCAGATCCCCTGAAAGGGTCCCTGGACCACACTTTGAGGACCACTGAACTGTAAACATCATATGTAGCAGCTTAAGCTGTTTCTTTAGCATTTTATGTGTATCACATCAGGATCACCTTCCATGATGTTAGCCTTCTGCCAACACTGATACCATATTACTGGTATAATGTCATGGAGGCAGTGTGTGTGTGGAAATAGGATATCCAGTAAATGTCCTACGGTGAGTTGAAGCAGTATGGTTGCAGAGAGGTTAGGATAAACCCTTTAATGAGACAGAGTGAATACATGTTACTCAGAGGACGTTTATTATTACATATACACATATTTTTAAAAACTAAGTAGAAGAAGTATTAATAGCAGATTCTGTCTGGGTTTTTAAATAACATCTGCAAAGATGGCTTTGAGTGTTCTTGTATCGAAGGGACTCTTGTTTATTAGCTTTCCAGCTACTCAAGAGACATAGAGATTCCAATAGGTAGAATGAGATTAAATGCAAAATATGGTACTTACTTGATGACAGAATGTAGTTCAGTGGTTAATGTCCAAAAATATTTATTTTTCCTCCCTAAATTGTAGAGTAAAATATTTTTAAGATACGAATTACATTTATAACATAAAGATGTCTTTTGACCATATGATCACTAAGTTTTAGCCTGAACAGAGTTCTAACTATGAATGTGGCTTGTATGAATTTAGAATACAGTTTTATGAATCTAAGATTATATATTTGAGTAATAGAGTAATTTGGAGAGAATCTAGAGAAGAGCAGTAACTATATTATGGTTCTTAAATCAGATCCTATTGGAGTTCTGGACTTCAAACTTTTGAGAAGGAACCCAAATGGTGTTAATATTGTAAAATATGTGAAACATCGTTGTGAAGAGAACTCTGACCAGTTCTCATTTTCCAGGATAGAATTTAAAGAAATTTTCTTCTCTGTAGCAAGGGAGATACATAGACTAGTCTGTTAAAATTTATTATTATTATTTTAAACAAAATGAATTACTGTATACATTTGGTGAACTTTTCTTCCCTTGGAGATAAAGAATATTGTTGGTCTCCAAAATAGGTAATAGCAGGGCTTTTAAAAATGACATAATGAGGTTCTGTCTCATCTCTGATTTTATGATAAAAGCTCTGAAACCACAGTTCTGTTTACAAATGACAGTTGTCTCACTAAATCCCCCAAGTTTTTGCATAAGCTGTATTGTGAATATTCTTGGAATTTTAGGGGTGAAACAAAAGTTGTGAAAGTCAAGAGTTTTGAAATGTGAACTTCTGTTTGTGTATTGGATTCTCTATCCTAAATTATGATTCTTCTACCTATATTTTCACTTCAAACCAATGAGGATTTTTTGGGCTTGTCCTTTAAAAAGATCATTGCTTATAGGAAATTTAAAGCCTCAGTTATTCATACCTTAGTGGTGATTAGTTTGATGCTGTCCACTTTCTTCCTAAATAGAGCAGAGATCAACTGCTTTGAAAAGGTTAGAGTTTTTACTGGAGGAGAAGAGCAAGTAATTAATTTTGGAGTTTATAATACCAACTTTAGGGGCCAATCTTGGAGGCTTATGGCAGTGTGAGATGGGAGAGCCAAGGTATAGAAGGTACTTAGAAGTATGCCAGGTGTAAACTATGTGTATTGAAATTTTATCAGGAACAAGCTGGTCCTACACCAGGAAAATGGAAAAACTTATTTCTTTATTTTCCTTGTTACACTTCTTTCTGCTGCAAAATATCCAACCGAGGCTTTTATACTCTTAGAACTTTGATTTATAGAACTCCTTTATAGAATAGGTAGGATTTTGTGGGCTGCTTCAGGAATCATCATCATAGAATCTTATTTCTGTGGGAAAAGTGTATGTTCAATTTTCATATGCAATCTACAAACAAAATTTAAAAGCACAGTCTTTTCTGGATCATTTCTTTAGAGTAAATAATTGAATGAGGGGCTCATTTCCATTGAGGTTGATAAATGATTATTGTGTGATTTAGGGCATGTAAGTCTAAAACCACTGAATAAGAGTGACAGTCATTTAAAATTTAGAAAATTCTGAAGAGTATGAATTTGATAGGAATAATCATAGCTAACATTTATTGAATGCTTATTTACTGTGTGTTAGAAACTCTTCTTAGTGCTTTGTATATATAACTCATTTAATCCTCACAACAATCCTTTGGGGTGGGTACTATTTTTATCCTCACCTTACAAATGAGGAAACTGAGGTATAGAGAGACTAATTTACTTGTTTAAGGTCACATAGCTAAAAGTGGAAGAGCTTGGATTCCAATCCAGGCAGTCTTGCTCCAGAGCCTGTGTTCTTAATCACCATATCTTCTCTAATGTAGGACATTGACTGTGTTATTTTCCTGAAATTGAACTAAGAGTAGAAACTTTCGCTTTGCCGGTATATGATAACTAATTTTGAAAAATAACAGCAGCTACTTTTGCTTGGAAATAGCTTAAATTATTGCTTCATTTATAAATTTAAAAAATTGTTTTTTTATATCACATGCTTCCAAAATGTAAGGTCAATTTGTAGTAGATTATTTTCTTTCTTGTTAGGTTTCTGCCACAATCAGCCTTGGGTACCCAAATATCCACATGTACTGTTCTTCCTATAAATAGAACTTACTTGCCCTTTTCCCAAGGGAAACAACCCAGAGTTTCATCCAGTTATTACATCCAGCTGAAATTCTAAGCTCTCTGGGTGCATTCACTTTCATTAGATCCCAGAGTGGCTTTTTGGTTTATAGTGGTGAAGGAATAGGATAATAGCAATAAAATCTTTTATTCAGAAAACAGGATAATGGGAAACACAAAATAGTCACTAAGCCATATCTATTATAAAATCCTCCTGGGTAGCAGTGGCAGAGACTCCATGACAGTATAATAAGTTCCTTGATTCTGCTCTTTGATGGGCTCTCCATTGTCCCCTGTGCCCTCTGAAAGGTCTCACCTTGTCCAGTGTCCTCCATGGCCACATCTGCGGTGGGTATTGGTGAAGATGCCCTATCTGGGAAATGCATAGGCTTTATAGCTCACTTCTTGTTGATTAGCTTGGGTATTATTTTGGAAACTTAAGAGGCTTTCGCAGTCTAGGCACCCCTCTGCCCCTTTACAGTTATCTTAAAAAGCTTAGTTTCAAGACTTTTTGCTGCTTTGAGCCAAAGGACATTCCTAGGCAGAATTTTTTAATGTGAAAACTCTGCCCTTTGTGCTCTACTTACCCCAGGGATTTCTAACCTTTTGGTGCCATGGAACCCCTTCAAAGTCTGGTGAAACTTGTGGACACTTCTCAGAATAAGGTCTCAAACTTCATAAAATAAAATACTTAGGATTACAGAAGAAACCAATTAATTATATTGAAATATGGTTAGCAAAATATTAACTTTATAACATAGTAATATATATGCCTTTGAATTAACACGTTAAATAAAAAATCTAGTGGCAAATCTAATACACTGTCATAAATTTGAAGTAGTCGATGAGTTTAAAAAGTTGAGATTCTGCAGCATTTGTCACATATGAATATATTTGTGATTTTTATTGATGGCAAAGTCACAGGTACTGTTAATGCTGCTGTGATTTGTTGTCTACTTTTGTAATTAAAGGAAATGCTAAGTTTCAGTTACAAGTTAGTGGAAATAAAGAATATATTTTCCCCCATCTAAGTTCATTCACCTCTTTTAGCTCCTGAGGGAATGATGGCTCTGGGTGGGGCCATTTGAAGTGATAGTCTTGGGTGGAAAGTCAACACCCTCACAACATTGCTTTTGTTTGGCAAGGTACCAGTCTTCTCTACTGCTAAGGCTGTAGTTTTGCAGCTATCACTCACTTACTTCAGTTTGCTACTTCAGAAGCAGTTGGTGTTTTTTTCAACCATGTAGGGCTTTAAATTAGAGGAATTTTAGCTTGAATTGCAGACCATAGGCAGGGAGTACCTCCCTTAGCAAACCTGCGTTTTCTCTGCTTGCAACTCTAATTGAAGTTTTATTTCCCTTTTAGGACTTTGTTTTAAGTGGCTAGAAGGAGCCAACACATGCCAATATTCTCAATTTTTCCTGTAGTATTTCTCTCCTTGCTGTATAGCCTCAGTTGGCATATGGTTTGTTTTCCAGTTACAGTAGGTGACAATTTGACCAAATCCTTTGCCACTCTTTAATAAGTGTAATCAGCTTTCCATCCTGAAGTATTAGAATTCTTAATGTTTGCCTCATCAACTCCTCTAAGAGAGTGTCTTATTTTAGGTCCTGTTACTTGTATCACTTCACTTCCATGTCCCACATTCCATGTTTGTTAGGAATTGCATTCACCTGCCGGTAGAGATCTTTTTATAGTAGTTAAACACATAAAAAGTCTGGAAGGTAGGCAGTTCAGGGCTGGGATGGCAGCTTCACAGTTGGTTCACCAAAAAAATCAGGGACCCAGATCTCTTCTCTCTGCTCCCGTGTCCTCAGTGTATGGCTTCCATTCTCAAAGGTCACCTTATGGTCCAAGATGACTGTTGGAGCAATAGCTATTGTATCCACATTCCAGAGAGCAGGAAGGGCAAAAGGCATAATACCATCCAGAATAAAATTGGGGTTGTATTCTTAAGGAAGAGGCCAAAACAGATATGAAGTGGCAGTTAGTGGTCTCTGCCATAGACCTTGCTTCTGGCTGCCTCGGGTGCTGAGATGCAGTAACAGGAATTATGTTTTTTATATATGTATATTATGTGTAAATATATATATTTTTTGACCCCCTGAGATGCGTGTGATCAGAATTACCGCTGTGGTAATTACAAGGATTTCTTTTGAGTTCTCAGTTGCTCAGTTTTTCACATGCCAAGTGCTAAGACAAAATGCCAAGTGCTAGGAAGGGAGGGAGAGGATTCAGGAATATCTAGGTCACATCATCATTACCCTCATTATTCTTATTTTATTTTCCTTGATGTCTTCGTCTTACCTCCATTTAGGAAAGCCAACAATATCTCTACCCATTTCCCACCTTTGTATCCTGTTGAAAACTTTCTGTGTAAGCCTTGGCTACTCCTCAGTTGTTAGGGAAGTTACAGAGGGAAGCCAAGCAATGTGCTAAAGTAGCTAAAATGCATATTTGGGATCGTATCAGTGGCAGTATTTCATTAAGTGAGGTCAGAACCCCCTCCCTCCTCTTATGTCATAAATTAGTGTGGAGTTGTTATATCTGGATGCTCTTTACCTTTTCATTGTATGCAGAAAAAATTCCTTATTCTTTTAAGCGATAGATACCATCATAGATTTAAGAACTTCAGACATAATTTTTTTCATGCCTTGGTTTATCCCACAAGTAACATTATCTTCTTATCTTTGGCTTCCATCTTCCCATTTTTCTCTACTTTTCCAGTAGAACTCTCTGTGTTCCTGTGTAGTGCTCACTTGTCAGTCTGTGCTGAGTCATGCTTTTTTCCAGTTCATAGAGGACTTCGATCCTGTGGTTATCCTTACCTCATACTATTGAGTCCTCTTTCCCCTCTTCCTTTTAGCTTTTAAATGTGTTTGGTCTTGTTTGCTTGGGGAGCAGCACACCCACACCTTCATTGGCTAGTCACTGTTTCAATCATTTAACCACCATTTATTGACCCTTTACCTAGTGTGTTCCTAGGCATTGTGGGAACAGAAAAGAATAAGAAAGTTCCTTCTTCTAAGGAGCTCATGGCCTCATGGGAGAGAGGTAGATAAAGGTAATTTAATTCTATGTAAGTTCTGTGATAGAAGTATTTATAGTCAATGGGGGTAGGATCTAGTTCAATTTAGGAGATGGAGGATGGGACGAGTGGATTGACCAGGCTTTCTGGAAGGGGAGGTGTTTGATCTGAGTCTTGATGAAAAAGTAGAAGCCAGCTAGGCAGAGTGGGAAGGAAAAGGCATTCCAGAAAGGAAGACTCATTCCTTATCCAAATACTGTGTTATTTTTCAGATAATGTGTACCTGGCATGGTGTTGGGTTGCATCTGAAGTACTAGTGTACGGTCACTATCCTCAATGGGGAGGCGGGGGAAAAGGGAGTGAGGGTAGAAAACTTATGTTCCAATTATACATGTGAAACAGCATGGTAAAGCCAAACTGAGGTTATAATTGCTCTAGGAATTCATAGAGAAGGATTAATAAAAGGTTAATGAAGCTAAAGTAGTTGAAAATGAGGCATTCAGATTTAGTATAATAGGAGAAGGGGAACCATTGAAAGTTTTTGGGCACAGTGACATGAAAACATTGCTGGCATTTCCCTTGGAGTGTATACATGGACTCTGGAGGTGATTAGCAGGGAGGAGTGGTGAGAAATCAGAGCCTAGGAGGCCAACTAGGAAGCTTTTGGAATGAGGTGAGGTAATGAGGGCCTGACATTTCTTAACCAGATTTCCATAACCAGATTCCTCAGAGCCTCCCATGCTGTTTTTAAATCTGCCACCATCTGTTCTCTTATACAAGTGGACTTCTGTCATCACCATTCCACTAAGAGGTTTCTTTCTAAAGTTACTTGATGATCTGGTCAAATCTAATGGGCATTTTTTGTGTTCTCAGTGGAGAACCACTGCAACAACCAGCCTAAGCAGCAATAGAGGCACTTTTTACCTCACTACCAAGAATATGTAAAATATAACAAATTGCAAAGAAAACAGCAGCCCCGCTTTTTCAGATTTTAAATTTAAGAAAGATTTTTATACTCTACTTCAATGAATAATTCTTACTCATGATGCCTTTGATGACTAGGCACCAAATTCTTTCCAGCCTATTTAGATCTTAACTTTCTTTAAGTCTTAGCTCAAGTTCTTCCTTCTCTACCTCTTAAGGCTGCAGCCCATGTTGTCCTCCACCTTTTTCTGAGCCATTGCAGCACCCAGAGCTCTTTTCCAGCTCTTTCTTGTGTTTGACCTTCCTAATTGGAGTACAGGTTTCTAGAGGACAGAAATTTTATCATACTTGCTGTGTGTATAAAATTTTACTCTAGGATAGCCTTGTACACGTGTGTAATTATAAATTCTTGTTTATTTTTATAACAGTATTAAGTACCTACTTAGTGTGTGTTCATGTTATATTACTGAGACTCTCCTAAAGTCTCAGTTAGTGGCACTGGTGGAAGGAAACAGAAGTTAAAGATAGTTCTCAACAGGGAGCATCTACTATATCAGTTATATTCCAATTTGGAATGTTCTTTTACATTATCTTTGAAAATGTATGTGACTGGCTGCTTTGGGAATTTGAACAAAATAAAGCTACTCAGTGGAGACTTAATTGAGGCAAATAGGATGATAGCATGGTATAATAATAGCCAATGTTCGTAGAATAAAATGTGAATAATAATAGCAGCAACTACTGTTATCACCACTACCAGTAGCTAACATTTATTGACTCTTTACTATTTGCCAGTCGCTATTCTGAGTACTTTATATCAGTGAGAGGTAGGTAGTATTATTTTAATTTTACAGGTAAAGTATGGTAGAAAAACTGCTGGATTGGGCATCAGGAGATTTGAGCTCTGGTTTTAGTTCCGCTGTTAACTATTTTTGTGAATTTGGACAAGTCTTTAACTTCAGTAGACCTTAGTTTTTCATCTTTAGATTGGAGGCCTTGTTCTCTAATCTCTAGGGTACTTTGCCCACTCTTTGACATTCTGTGATATCTAAATTATCTTGGCTTCTTATTCCACAAGTTTCTATAACTTATTTCATGATGGGAACAAGCATTTCTGGCTGAGATTGTAGAGCAAGGTGCTGTATAGAGGAATTTAAAGTTCAGGTTTCAGAGGAATGCATACAGCAGAGATGGGGAGGGAAAATGAAAAATGTAAAACTGTTAATCAAAATATTGGAAAATATTCTATCTGCATTGCCAGTAGTTAATATTCTACTGGCAATGCAGATAGAATCCTCATGGCTATCTCTTGATTTATAATTGCTATTGCTTAATCTTGTTTACTTTATGGTTCATTAGTACCCTCCCAAGATACTCCTAGAGTAATATTATTAACTAATACTTATTGAATGTTTCTTCTATGCATAAGTTATCCCATTTATTTCTCAAAGTAATGTTTTAACCGTAGGTACTATTATTGTTTCATTTTACAGATGAGATGGGGTTTAGAGATAGTAACACTTTCATAGTCTCACAGATAGTAACTGGTAGAATAAGTACTTGAATTCTGGTCTGCCTGACTGCAGAGCCTGTGTTCTTTATTAATTCTACCTTGCCTCCCAGAAGTTCAGATCCTAAGCATATACTCCAGCTTGCTTTTTGCCTGCAGCTATTTGGAATGAAGGGTATATATGGGATTCTTAGCCACAGTTTTTTTCTTTTTACTGAGATACTTTAAGTTTCTTATTTTGTTTTCTTTTTCCCTTTATTTTTATATCACTTAGAAGCCTTTCCATTCCTCTCTGCTTTGTTGTCAGGCTCACTTTTCCTGCTTCTTTGATCCCAGGATAGGAAAGTTTGTACCTTTTGTTGAAAGTTTGCCATTCCAGTGAGAGGTGTCAATCTTTGTTTCTATATTTTTATCTTCCATTCTTAGAGCAGCTTCCTTCTTTCTCCAGAATATGTGTTAACCTGGCAGATGTTGTTTTTTCTTTTTTCTTTCTTTGGGTGATAATGGTTTGAATTTTTCAGCCTTGGAGAGAAATAGATTACAGAATCCAGATCACTGGATGTTTTTGTAAGCCTGTCCTTGAGTTTTTAATGCTTCTTTTCTTGCTGTCCATTTATGTGATTTTCTCTCTTATATCCCACACTCCCAGATCTTTAGTTTTCTTAAGCTTGTTCTTTGACTTTTTTTTTTTTTTTTTAAACTGCCTGGCACTGCCTATTCTCCTTGTCTCTAGTTCATCAGTGTCCTTGAGTTTGCATTTCTTTTTTCAGTCAACTCCCCCAGCTAGCTTGTCTCCTTGCTATTATTCTTGTCTACCCTGCTTTACTCTTCCTATCTCCCACCTGCTCAACTTTACCTTCTTTCCTCCATGTAAATTCCTGTGCTTATTTCTCAGTTACTTCTCTGACTTCTTGCCTACACTTTAATTTTGGTATTCTTTTGTATGATTTCCCTAAAATTTGTGTAAAAGAAATGCCAGATATACAATCTTAAGTTTTAAAAGGGCCTGCAGTGTTGGTGAGTAAAGAGCTGGACTGCAGACAGATGTTTTCATACTATGATCCTGTCTCCCTGTTTAAAGTGACAGATAGTCTTTTTAAGAAAACTGGCCTCAGAATTACTTTGTGTGTATATATTGTTCTATCTCTTAGACAGTTTAAAACCAAATTTGTTGTGTTTGGAGAGGAAGAAATTAAGAAAAAAGATTGGAAATGTTGATCCCTTAAATATTTGGTTTGGTCATTAATATACTCAATCTTTTTCCTCCAGATTTAACTCAGGCTTTCCCTCACTTTGGAACTCCTAGATTTGTGAATATTGGATATTTTGAGAAGCAGGGGTTCTTTCCTTGATATTGACTAAGGAGTCTATTTACCTTCAGGATGACATCTGAACTGGAGAGCAGCCTAACATCTATGGACTGGTTACCACAGCTCACCATGAGAGCAGCCATCCAAAAATCTGATGCTACACAAAATGCACATGGAACAGGAATTTCCAAGAAGAATACACTTCTTGACCCAAATACAACCCTGGACCAGGAAGAAGTCCAACAGCACAAAGATGGGAAGCCTCCATACAGTTATGCCAGCCTCATTACATTTGCAATTAATAGCTCACCCAAAAAGAAAATGACTCTAAGTGAGATTTACCAGTGGATTTGTGATAACTTCCCATATTATAGAGAGGCTGGCAGTGGATGGAAGGTAAGGATTTTATTTAAATTTTTATTTTTATGCTGTAAACAGTAACAATACTGGCTTTTATTGAAGATAAAGCTTTGTGGAGGCTTATATAATTAAAGATGAAATTCCAATTACTAGTCATTTTTAGGATTAAAAGAAATTAAATGTTTTAAATTAGATGAATAACTTTATTTTGGGTAGAATATTAATTTGTTAGAGCTTTCTTGTATTAGAGGACTGACATAGCATAAAGTATTGGAGCAGAGATAATGTAGCATTCACTAGAAGACAATACCCACAGTTCAGTTAAGTTGATAGTGTGTCTGAGGTTTAAAAAAAAACAGCATAGTATTGCAACTAGTACTGTTTTTATCATCAAAGATTTTTTTAAAAACTCTATTTTGAAAGAATTCTAGATTTATAGAAGAGTTTTATAAGTAGTACAGAGGGTTCCCATATATCCTTCAACCAATTCCTCTTTGTTAACATCTTATATAACCATAGTACCATTATCAAAACTAAGAAATTAATACTTTTGACTAAGCAGTACTGTTAGCTACTAAGTAAATTACAGACTTCATTCAGATTTCACCAGTTTTTCCCACTGATGTTTTTTTATGTTCCAGAATTCAATTCAGGATCTAACCTAGGATTCCACATTACATTTAGCTGTCATTTGTTATGTCTCCTTAGTCTTCTCCAGTCTGTAACAGTCCCTCAATCTTTTCTTGTCTTTTATGACCTTGACACTTTTGAAGAGTACTTGTCAGGTATTTTGTAGAATGTTCCTCAGTTTGGGTATGTCTGATATTTTCTCGGTTAGATTGAGGTAATGCATTTTGGGGAAGAATAATGCAGAGGTGATGTGCCCTTCTCTGTCTATCTGTCATATCAGGGGGAACCTGATGTCAGTATGTCTTATTACTGGTAATGTTCACCATGGTTCTTTGGTTAAGGTGGTGTCTGCCAGGTTTCTCCACTATAAAATTACTATTTATCACTTTGTAAATTATGAAATGTTTTGGGGGAGATACTTTGACAGCATGCAATACCCTGTTTTTCTTAAATTTTTGTTCATTAATTTTAGTGTTCATTGGTACATCATTACGGCAATTTTTATTGTTTTCTAGTGGTGGTTTCTCTTTTCCTTTATTCCTTCTATATTAATTGGGATTCTTCCCAATTAATATGGAAGGCTTGTCCCTTCTTCCCCTTTTATTTATTTATTCAATCGCATATTTGTAATAGTATGCACTCATGGATATTTATTTTATTTTTTGTGCTGTCGTTATTTGTTGCTCAGATTTTTGCTGCTTTTGGCATTGGGAGCTCTTACAGGTTGGCTCCTGTGCCCTTTGATATGGTACAGTTCTTTTCTTTTGTTTATTTACCATTTCTCAACTTTCTGGCACCACAAGATGTTCGAGGCTCATCTCGTACCTTTCCTGCCTCAGCTCTAGAATCAGCTACTTCTTAAAGAAGCCTTAGCTCCTCATCTAAGCTTTTTGAGGAATCTTCAAATTAGTTACCTACCTAATCTATGTTATATGACAAATAATTCAGTTTTCTTTTGTATCTGCACATTTTACATTCATATTCTTATGTAGGAGTTATCCAGTTGTGTGCTGTGTGGGGTGTGTGTATTTGTGTGTGTGCATGTGGAAGAAGGGGACTTACAGAGCTTTAGGTCTGCCATCAGCTGGTAGTTCCACTTGTTTCTCTTAAGCTTTCATGTCTCAACACCTTTGTCTTTTTTGTTTGAATATACTTATTAAAGGCATTTACTGAATTACTGTGCACCAGTGATGTGTGCTATGTATCATGCCAGATAATCAAGTGCCTTATGGGAAGGGATTTTTTTTTTATATCTTTTCCTCTATTCCATTGCACTAGCACAGTACTTCCATTTAGTAAGCCTCAATAAATGCAGCTTGAATGAAAGCCAGAATCCTGGTCCCAGCTTTCTTTCCTAGCTTATTTTTTGCTAGTTCCCTCTCATGTACTGTTTTTTCTACATATTCCAGCCTATTAGTTGTCCTAGAAATAAATATTTTGATTTTTTTTGCTTTTGTTTTTCTCTTACTTGTCCTTGGACTTTCTCTTGCCCTTTGTCCAGTTGGCATTATTCTGTTTATTCTTTAAGCTCATATGTAACCTCTCTTTTCCCTGTGGAATTAATCTTTTGTGTTTCCATATGTTTTATTAATAACTCTGTTATAGAACTTACAGATTTTTGTTCAGGGATCTTGTTTCATCGAAGTCCACCTTGAGAGTGCCAGATTCAGTCTGCTGGATTTCTTGCTGCTGGCCACCCCAAGTTATGGTCTGAAACTGGTTTAGAAGTAGTGATACAGTTTCATCTGGAAGATACATGGTTTGGATGTAATGAAGAAGGAAGGATGGAAAGCGAAAAATGGGAATAAGTTGAGAAGGATAATGTTGCTTTTTAGAACTAAAAGATACGCCAAGGAGATTATCTGATCCAGTCTGTTGCTTTAGGCAGACCTTTAATATTCCCAGGGAATTGCTGTTTCATAATTATTCTTTTAAAAAAGTTTCTTCCACCCAATTTTAGGAGCCTAGAACTTGCCATGATTACTTTAAATTTTATTTTTGTAAACATAGAAATATTTTGAACATCTCACATGGAGACAAATGGAAAGTGGTTTATCTTCTCCTTTGCTCAGGTCCTATCTCTGTTTTCATGTTTTAGTTCCCATTCACTGTCCTAAGATTTGTTTAGCATTACTTGTACAACTTGCTGCTTACTGTTTCTTCTTCAGGTATGGAAGAGATGGGTTAGGTGAAAATGGAAGGTCATATAGAACTTGTGAAATTAGCTTGTATTGTTTGAAGAGAGGATGGAAGAAAAATCCTAAAGCAGTTGTCAACCACCTTTCCAGAAATGTAGAGCCAACTAATGTCACCCAGAGGAGAAAATGTTGCCATGGTTACTTAAAAGGATTCAAATAGAATTGTAATATTTAGATGAACTCCCTTTCATTTTGTGCCAGGGCATTGAAGGGAGATTACATATTAAAAACAATTCTTTGAATAGTCCATAAGAGTTATAAAAACTCTTTGAATTTCCATAATTGAATGATTTTGTAATCTGAGCTAGAGGAAAAGGAATTTTTTGTGTGCTATTCACCTTACTAAAGAAAATTAACCTATTAAGTTACTGGAATTTAGGGTAATAAAAAGAAGAATATAAAAGAGTGGTATGGGTATGTGGGGGTGTATTCTACTTTTCTATGTGAAGAAAAAAAGAAAGAATATATTATGTGTTTGCTTATTGTTGTAAAAAGAAAGTTAAGAATAATAAACTAGAAATATAGTAAGCATAGTTACCTATAGGGATGGATGGAACTGAGGTAGAAGAGATACAGAAGGGAGTAAGATTGTGAGTGTACCTTTTTATATAGTTTTGAGTCTTGAACCATCTAAGTATTTTACACATTCAAAAAAATATAAGTTAGGAAATCAAAAAGGATGAAAGAAGAAAACCTTAAAACTGAATATAAGTAGAAATAAATAAGCCTTATATCAAATGTATAACGTAATCACAGAAAAATTCAAGAAATTTTGAAAAGAGCATACCAAGGTTGAAAAGAATTACAAAAGAATCATGGACTTCATTTAGTAGATTTGTCTTTGGTAGTGGTAATTTGCTAGAGGCAGTCTCTCTACCTTGTATAACCACAAGAAAAGAAGTTGGGAAGGGGAGCAATTCTGAAACAATCTTATGTGCATGGTAGGATAGAACAAATGAGTACATATATTAGTGTTTTGGGGAGTCAGGGCTCTCACAGTGGAAGAAGAGAAATAAAGGTGGAAATGGGGTGGTTGATTTGAATGAGAGATGCCAGTTTAAACTCAAGTGAAAATAAAAATCAGGGAGAGTGCTTTTAAATTCAGATTCTTGGGTCACAACTCCAGAGATTTTGAATTAGTCATCTTAGAGCCTAGGAATCTGCATTAAAATTCATCTCAAGTGATTCTGGTGTGAGTAGACTGTACTTCTGAGAAACTACTTTTGAAGCTGGGTTTTCAGGGCCAAGCAATATGCCTTTATCAGTTATTTAACCCTGGCCATTTTTCTACAGCTTACTCTCTGCCATCCTAGTTATCTCTACCTCTACTCTCCCAACTTCTTTCCTTAGGGTTGTTAGAGGTAGTGTCTCCCCAAGTTGTGAGGTCTGAAGTCATCTCTTTTCTTCATTGTGTGTTGTAAATACATGTCTTGGCTCTCATATCTCTCCGGGTGTTTTTATTTTCTAAATATGCTTTTGGTATTTTTTTCAACAGATTTGTGATTCCCATAGGAAAAGCATTATATTCTAGGTTCTGAGTTGGTAGACAAGATCCCTACCCTTATGGAGCCTACTTACATTTTGATACAGAATACAGTATGGAGGAGGAAGACCATTAAACAAATTACTGTGTGGTGAGAAATCCACACTTGGCCTAAGCTAATAATTTATGAAAGTCAGAAAGGACTTCCTTAAAGAACTAACGTTTAAACCAAGAATGAATTGAAAGTTAAGTAGACTCAGGTGAAAGGGATGGAGGAAGGCTGGCAGCAGTAACTTTTGCAGGGGGAGCAATAAATGGAAAGCCTAGAGGTGAGAGAGACCATTGGAGGGGGTTAGTGTAGAGAGTATGACAGCAGGATAGGGTGAGATTATGAAGAGTCTTGTGGAGGCTTTAAGGATTTTAGATTTTATCCTAAGTGCAATGAGAAGTTACTGAAAGATTTTAATTGAAGCACTAATGTCAGATTTGCCTTGTGAAGAGGTAACTGCCTGTTGGGTAGAGAATGGTGGAGGAGGGGTAAAGAGAGGAAGGTAGAGGGTGGACACCAGTTAGGAAGCTGTTGTACTAGTTTTGGTGAGACTGGTGTCCTGGACTGAGGTAGTAACAGAAGAGATGGAATAAAGTAGGTAGATTGAAGGTAGACTTAAAAGATTTGGTGACAGATTTGTTTTAGATGGTGAGAAGGAGGAAGGAGTTAAGGAGGTCTTACAGGTTTCTGATTGGAACAGTTATATGAATAACTGTCTTTAAATAGAGAAGGGAAAACTGGCAGAAGACCACACTGGGAATAAAGATTGAGTTTAGTTTTAAACATGTTGAGTTGGAGGTGTTTCTGGAGATGTCTAGTAGATTGTTGAAAATACGTGTTAACTCAGGAGAAAGGTCACAGATGGTTATTGAAGCCATGGCTGTAGATGAGATTGCCTAGGCAGCAAATGTAGAAGTGAAAAAAGGACAGTGGCAGAGTCTTGAAGATTTCCAGCTTTTAAGCTTTTTGTAGAGGAGGAGGATCTAAGTAGAGATGTGTTCTTCCACTGTGAAGCCATTTAGAAAACATGACCATTTTGATTTCTTACCATCTTGATTTTGGTTTTTTCCCATCTTGAACTTTTTAAATGGGTAATTTTTCTGATTAGTTCCTTCTTTTCCTTGTCTTCTTTTGGATTTGGAGTGGGTATTGTTTATGATTTCATTTTATCTTCACTATTATTTTATTAGTTATACCTCTTCCTAAATTTTGTTTTAGGATGTGAATACTCTAGGGTTTACCACCCACATCTTTAACTTATCACACTCTACCTTCATTATACCATTTTATGTATAGTGTAAGAACTTTATAAACCTTATACAGTTGACCCTCGAACAACCCGGGGACTAAGGGGATGCTGACCCCTGCACAGTCGAATGTATAACTTTACAATTGGCCCCCCATATCCATGGTTCCTCATCTGCGGATTCAACCAACCTTGGATTGTATAGTACTGTAGTATGTATTTATTGGAAAAGTCCACATGTAAGTGGACCCATATAATTCAAACCCGTGTTGTTCAAGGGTCAGCTGTACTTCTAATTCCCCTGAGCCAACCTTTGTGTTATTGTACATTTTACTTTTACATGTTATAAATCTCATAAATAATTGTTATATTTGCTTTAGACAGTTATCTTTTAAAGGCATTACAGATAAGAAAAAGTGATTTTTTAAATTTGCTTTCATTTTCACAATTTCTGGAACTCTTCATTTCTTTTTGTAGATCCAGGTTTCCATTTGGTATCATACTTCTGCCAGAGGAACTTCCTTCTAATATTGCCAGCCAACTGGCGGTACAAGAAATGACTTCTTTCAGCTTTTGTTTGTCTAGAAGTCTTTATTTTGCCTTCATTTTTGAGAGATATTTTTACTGCATATAGAATTGACTTTTTTTTTCTCTTAGTGTTTTAAAGATGTCACTTTGTTGTCTTCTAACTTGCATGGTTTTTGAGACATCGCTGTAATTCTAATCTTTATTTCTCTGTACATAATCTTTCTTTTTTTCTCTTGCTGCCCTTCAAGATGTTCTCTTCATTTTGATTCTCAGCTTTTGGGCTATAATGAATATAGTTGTGTGGATTTTTTTTTTTTTTTTTTTTAAATATTGCTTTCCTTTTTTTTTTTTTTTTTAATACGGAGCATTTTCTTTTTTCAGATTTTATTTATTTATTTTATTTATGGCTGTGTTGGGTCTTCGTTTCTGTGCGAGGGCTTTCTCTAGTTGTGGCAAGTGGGGGCCACTCTTCATCGCGGTGCGCGGGCCTCTCACTATCGCGGCCTCTCTTGTTGCGGAGCACAGGCTCCAGACGTGCAGGCTCAGTAATTGTGGCTTACGGGCCCAGTTGCTCCGTGGCATGTGGGATCTTCCCAGACCAGGACTCGAACCCGTGTCCCCTGCATTGGCAGGCAGATTCTCAACCACTGCGCCACCAGGGAAGCCCAGTTGTGTGGATTTTTAATTCCTTCTGCTTGGTGTTCTCTGAAATTCTTGCATCTGTGATTTGATGTCCTGCATTACTTTTGGACGATTCTTGTCTGTTACATCTTCAAATTTTTCTTCTACCCTATTCTTTTCCATTTCTCCTTCTGGGACTCTAATTATATGTATTGTTCCACAGTTCTTGGATGATCTTTTTTTTTTGTATTTGTGTATATGTGCATGCCTATGTGCATGTGTGTTATTTTGGATAATTTCTATTGATCTAGCCTCAAGATACCTGAGCCTTTCCCTAATTGGGTCCAGTCTACTGATGAACCATCTAGGGAATCCTTTATCTTTTATCATGTTTTTTATTTCTGTCATTGACATTTGACTCTTTCTTATAGCTTACACATCTCTGTTGAAATTCCCCATCTCTTTATGCAAGTTGTGCACTTTTTTCTACTTGGTGCCTGAACATATTAGTCATAGCTTTTTAAAAGTTCTTGTCTGATATTTGTAACATCTGCGTCATCTCTCAGTTGGGTTTTGTTGGTTACTTTATCTATTGACAATGGGCTTTTTTCTTTTTTCTTGCTTTTCCATGTGTCTTGCAATTTTTGATTGAGTTCCAGCTACATGTGTAGAAGAATGGTAGAGATAGAGGTAAATACTATTTGTACTTGTAAATGGACAAACATCTTTTTTCACAGGCCATTTGTGTGGGGAGTCAAATTACACTCATCAGTAGTTGAGCTGGATTTGGGTTTTGTTGTTGGCATCTTTGCCTTTAGTATACCACAGACTTTACATTCCTCCTGCAGTAGACTCCTGTTACCTTGTGCTTGGAGTGGGAGGCTTGGGTGCTGTAGGGTTTTCTCAGTTTTCCTGTTTTCTCTTTTTAGTTGTCTCTGCCCACCTTGCTACAGATAGGGGTCTCTGTCCATGCTCCTGCCCCTCCTCTCTCTGCAGGTTGTCATTACTTGTTATCCACTGCTGGGCTTGTGGTAGGGGCTGGTTTTTTTTTTGGGGGGGGGGTGTCTTGATCCAGCCTTAGTCTTATTCAGGCCCTTGGACTTGAGGGTGGGGCTTTTTCAGTGTTTGTTTTCCCTCAGCCAGGTTAGTTATCCTTGTTTATCCAGTTACCTTTGCGTGGGAGTTTCCTGTCCCTTTCCCAGCTATAGTCACCCTCCACCTCAGCATGGTGTATTGCTGTAGGATACTGGCCCCTGGGTAGTTTCTGACACTTGTCCCATAGGTAAAAGGATTTTGCTTCCTCCGTCAGCAATAGATCTTTGCCTGTATCCTGGGAAAGTGTTTCCTATCCCTCCCTAGAAGCAGAAGGGCTTTGTTTCCATTCTTTCCTCAGAAGTAATCTTTGCCAGAGCCCTATGGGTGAGAAGTTTTGCTACCCCTACCTCAAACTTCAAGTTTTTTGCTTTGTAAGATCTGTAGAAGGTGGTGTGGCTTTTTTTCCCCTCGTGGCCATCAGTTAACCTCCTTCCTGCTTATGCCCCAAAGGAGACTTTCTCTGGTTTCCTTTCCTGCCCCCAATCTTTCTTGTGAGCATACGGTGAAGGTCCAAGAGCTTCTTCTGAGCTTGAGGGTGAGTGGAAATTTCCCTTGTGTCTGGGATCCTTGCTACTCTAAACTGATACCATGCTTGGCCTTTCAAATTTTAGCTAATTTCTTGGGTGCTTGGATGGTGGCCACCTCTTTCTCCCATATTCTGCCGAAAAGTGAGACAGTTTGTCCCCTTTCTCCTTGAATGGGCTTACCCTCTTAGGAATTTTATTTGTTGGGCTGCTCTGCAACCTCAGCTCTCTGATGTGGCTTAAAAAATAGACATTTTTTTTGGCTTACCCATTGGTTTCTCATTGTTTGGGAGGGATCATCAGTCTTTGTAGCTGTTTACATTCCAAGTAGAGGTGGAACTCCCATTCATAAGTTTTTTTTAAAAATTAATTAATTAATTTATTTTTGGCTGTGTTGGGTCTTCGTTTCTGTGCGAGGGCTTTCTCTAGTTGCGGCAAGCGGGGGCCACTCTTCATCGCGGTGCGCGGGCCTCTCACTCTCGCGGCCTCTCTTGTTGTGGAGCACAGGCTCCAGACGCGCAGGCTCAGTAGTTGTGGCTCACGGGCCTCGTTGCTCCGCGGCATGTGGGATCTTCCCAGACCAGGGCTCAAACCCGTGTCCCCTGCATTGGCAGGCAGATTCTCAACCACTGCGCCACCAGGGAAGCCCCATAAGTTTTAATTGATGTTTGGTAATAAGATAGGCTTGAATTTACATTCTCTGGTCATCTTTTAAAAACTTCTTTAATCCCAGTATTGCCTCATGAGAGGCAAGTTTTAATGTAGGCATTGTTAGAGTTCTGAATTTTACATTAAAAATAAAATGACATTATGCCAAAAAATAACCCCCTGCCCAACATCCAATTCTAAGTAGTGGCTAAATACAATTGGAGCCCCTCCACCAGATACCTGGCCATTTTGGAACAAACAAAATTATGAAATGGATTTTAGAGCATTTAATTAAGAAGAAATGGTCTTTGGGTATTTTCTGTAAAAATTGTGGCATAGTCCTGTTTATTCATGAAAGATTTCCTGTTTCACAGATTCTCCAGGTCTCTAAGTGCGTTTTCCTTCCATCCAAGTTGTTTATTCTTTCTTGCTACATTGAGGAACCTACGTGTTCTTGCTGGCTTCTCTAGTCAGTGTCTTCCCATGTGGTTTTCTTTCTTAAATATTGTAGTGAGAACCGAATTGGTTTTTATGTACTCTTGTAATGGAGCAGTGGAATTTTTTTGTTTATAACTTTTTAAACTCATTAAAAAGTGATAACACATGTGCCTTGTAAATCATTTGAACATTGCAGAAAACTGAATGGAGGAAAATAATAATCACTTATAATTCCATGTAGAATAACTCGTAGCATTTTGCATTATGACTTGTTTCCAAGAATAAATAAATTAGCTAATAAATATATATCACAATTAAAATCATAATATGCATACAATTTTATATTTGGTATTTAACGTTAATCACAGACATCTTCCTGCATCATTGAAAGGTCTTACTAAACATTTAAAATGGGACATATAGTCCATTATTTGGAGTTTTGTAAATTGCACTAGAAACTGTCTTTTCCAATAACTACTCCCCTTTGTAGCATTCATAATTTGAAAATCAGAAAGGTTTAAATTTGAAGCTCATTTAAAAAACTTATTCCATTTGTAATTGTATTCTGGTGCATAGAGATATTTAGGTTTCTGATTCTGTTTCTAAAGGGGGTTTTGGTTTTTGGAGTCCAATGACCTTATGGCTTTTCTTTCTTTTTTAATTTCAGAATTCCATACGACATAATCTGTCACTGAACAAGTGTTTCCTTAAAGTGCCTCGATCCAAGGATGACCCTGGAAAGGTAGGATTCATTTTCTTAAGATAAAATAATTGGATTCTTCATTGTATCTTTTGGCATGTTTGAATCTGAGTTATATTTGTTATATAAAGAAAGAGAATTGGAATGAAAGCATTTAGGAACTCGTCTAGTTCATTGGTAAGGAACCTTTGAGAAAGAGCAAGTCCTCCTTTACCCACCCCGCCCTATTCCACCTCACCTCACCTCACCTCACCTCACCTCACCTCACCTCACCTCACCTTACCTCACCTTACCTTACCCTTTTAGTTGGTATGCTTCAAGGACCAGCCAGACAGGGAGAGATTTCTTTTTAAGCAATGAGAAGCTAGCTAGCTAGTATAGGGCTGGTCCTCTGTTACAGTTTGCTGTTTCTAATCTAGTTTTTGTTTGGTTATTTTCTTAAGTGTTATGCATTAAATTAAATTTGGCTTTTGAATTGCTTGTTGGAACCACAATTTATTATTACATAGAAGAAGTGAATCTGTATGTAATTGACAAGTGGAAGTAACTCTTACCCTGAAGTAAAATTTTCTCTGTTATATCCTTGTTTTCTTAGTTGCTGTTTTTTCCTCTTCATTCCATTTATCTTTTGCCATTGTTACATTTTTAGTATTTTATCTGCAGAAACGTCCCTTTTTTTTTTGATATCAAGGCCATGTCAAATACATTGTGGCCTGAACTTGGTACTAGTTGCTTGGTTTCTAAAGCTCAGAGTACTTGCTTGGACCATATTTGGTTGTCATGATAAATTGTTAGTTAGATTAGGACTTTGAGATAGTTTATCTGTTGGCAAGTACGCATTCTTTTTTGGATGATTAGACTTCTTGTCATCTTCTTCAGGCTACTGTCCCTGGAAGAATTTTTCTAAAATGTAAGCCTGGTCATGTTATCACCCTGCTTAAAAGCACTCCCCAGTGTCCTGGAGATGTTTCTTTGTTATAAAATATCCTTTACTATCTTTTCCTTAATCTGCCTTTCTAGCAATGATTTCACCTCATTCAAGACCCACTGTGAGGAACTTATTGATACTTGAGGTTTCCCAGACATGCCTTTCCTATGGTTTTCTCTTATTGCACAAACTCCCTCTACTTGTCTGCATACTCCTTGTTTTTTAAGATTGAGCTGCAACATTACCCTCTGAAGTTTTTTTGTTTTCACATACTTCAACTGAGTTTGTTGTTCCATCTTTTGAGTTTCTGTTACTTTGTCAGCATTGTAGTAGTTCCTAACTGGTTTCTCTATCCTGGGGCTTACTATCTCCAGTTTAATAGTAGCCAGCCGTCTTTCAGAAAGGTTAACCTAATCATATGGTCTCTTTGTTTAAAATCTTCATTGGTTATCTGTTGCCTTTAGGTTAAAGTCTGAACTTAAGAGGGTAGGGATAGTATGTATATTGTTCACTTTTTAGCCCCTGTTTCTTTCACAGTGGCTGGTGGCACTGAGGAGACACTCTTGTTGAATGAATGAATGTAAAGTTCACCCTTGAACAATGCGTGGGTTAGAGGCACTGACCCTCTGCACAGTCGAAAATCCCAAGTATAATTTATAGTCAGCCCTTGGTATACACGGTTTCTGCGAATCCACAGTTCTGCATCTCCAGATTCAACCAACTGCAATCGTGTAGTATTGTAGTATTTAATGTTGAAAAAAATCCATGTGTGAGTAGAGCCGTGCAGTTCAAACCTGTGTTGTTCAAGGTCAGCTGTATTGTATCCTCTGCTAGACTGTTAACTTCTTGAGGTTGGGCATGGAGAGTTATTCATCTCAATTGTAAAGCAGGCACTCTTAAATAATGAATGTTTTATAGCACCTTCTATGATCTGCCCCATCAAGTTGGTTCTCAGTAAGATTGAATAGATTATTGTAATAGTCTTATTTGACCCAGTTTATTATTTGTCTGTTTTCATAACTCTAAGATTGTGAATAGGAATTAGTGAAATTTTTCTTTCCTTTAAAGCAGGCTTATTATAAAAAAAGGAATTATAACTTTTTATATTTGCTTCATTACAATTTCTGATGGGTAGTGAGTGTATGTGAATCTGACTAAAAATCTTAATAGAGTTTAGAGATTAGCTGTTTTATTAGAGTTCTATGAAGATACTAATTGGAATCTGTAAACATTTGATTCAGATTTGATTTTTAAATGAGGTTTAAATCATTAAAAAAGAAAAAACCAACACCCATGAATGCTTAACTATATTATGTACTAAATTTTAACTGATTGGATATCTATTTTAAAAATCTTGTGCTGTTAGGGTTTTTTTTTGTGCAGAACTTAAAAGCTTTTTCTACCTTTACTTAAATAATATCATGGGGTAAGGCAGGTGAATAAGTAAGTAATACCATGTTATTCTTTGCAACTATTCATTTTGAATCAGGGTTGTCTTACTCCTATGCAACCAAAACAGTACAGAAATAAATTGAATCCTGGGAGGTTAATGAAAGCTTTCAACTTCTACCATTAGTCTCTAATTTTAAAGTTTCATTTTTATCAAAACACATCATTGTTCTCATTGACTTTGGTGATTATAGTAAATATACATTTGATATGATAAGTATCATACATTTATCATTGATGTGATAAATATCATACATTTGATAATACATTTCTACTAATAGAGTCATCTTTATTTTCAGTCTCAAGGTGAGATTTAAATACCCGTTGTTCTTACTGATTTTGGTCAGAAGTAAATGTTGTAAATCTGATCTTATAAAATACATTTACATGAATAAAATCATTTTAGTTTTTGATATCAAAATAAGATTTTTGTTTAAAAATTCTATTGCTTAAAAAAAGTTTTGAAAACCTCAGATCTAGCCCATTTTATAGACGAGGAACTAAGTAAGGCCAGTAAATGAGGAATGACTTGCCCAAGTTCAGCGTGGAATTAGAACCCAAGTGTATTGGCCAGACTTACTTGCAAGTCACAGAAACCTATTACAGACTAACTTAAGGGAGAAAATATCTGCAGGAAGGGCTGGAACTGGAGAGGATTCTTCAGTTGTATCACCAGAGATGTCTCTTTACATCCCTTAGTTCTGCTAGCTTCTCTGATGGCTTCATTTTCAGCCCAATTCATGACAGAGATGGCCATCAGGAGCTTCTGGCATATATTCTACTAGTTTAGTAACCCTTAGCAGTGAGTGAGTGGTGCCCTCCCCACCAAATCCCCTGGAGTACCACAAACATCTTAGAATGAGTGCCCAACAAGCAGAATACACTTGGTTTCTTGGTTCCTAGACTGGCGTTTTTTCCACTATACCAGTTTTCCTTGAAAGGGAAGCCAAAATGTTAGTTAAGTTTTGGTACTTATGAATTGTTTTTTCTTTTTGTATTACAGTGTTTCCTGGCATTTGAGGAGCTTTTCCAAAACCACCCTCACCACAGTGGGAGAAAACCATTGAGCCAAGGTGGGGTGGGAGTAGTTTTTGGTCTTGGGTGATGGGTGTACTTTTAACTAAACCCTTAGGATTTTGCTACCTGCTGCCATGATCCAGATGGGTCCAAGAGGTAGAGTTAGAAGTAGCTCATACAGCTTCTTCTTCCCTATACTTTCATGGTATAACTCTCTGTTCAGTGTGTTACCGGAGAGGTGTAGAAGCCAACTTAAACTTGAAAAGTATTGTTTAATTACAGGTGCTTTTATATGATTATTTATTCCTGACTCAATCCTTTATTTTCTAGATGCTTTTGTCATAAAAGCTCTTAATATTTGATACTCTCCCATGTACATTGATGGTCTGAAATCCATTTTTCTCAGTTCCCTGAAACTAAATATAAACAGCTACATTATTGCTTTCTTTAAAAAGAAACACAAAATGAAATTATATTTTGCATCCATAGCTCTGCTGCTTTTTTTGGGATAGATTTCTATTTTCTTTTCCCTTGATTATAGCCCTGTTTCTGTATCCTGCAGTCTTTTTTTTTTTTTTTTTTTTAATTCCTGTCTCTTATCTCCTCTCTTACCATTAGCTTTGTTTTTTGTATTTTTGTCTGGTTTTTTTGATCTAATTTTTTTGGTAAAAGCCTTCTTATTCTGGAATTCACAAATGCCTCTTAATTATCTTCAAGGTAAGTATTTTGCTCACATTTATGGAAAGACAAATCCTATCAGCTAAATTCAGTTTTTAAAAAAAATAGAGTTCTCTTTTTTTTGCTTTCCAGCTTAATCTTTTCTCAACCTTGTTCCCTCTTCTCTAGCTCAGGAAAGTGATACTTTGATTTTAAAGGAAATAAAAGATTATAAGAAGTAGTTTTAACAGTTGCATAATTAAATAGCAGCAATGGGCTCTAAGAGAAATGAAATGATAGCTAAGAAGTTTAAGACCCCGTGAAGGCCCCCTGCCTGGCCTGGGAGAGATAACTACAGTGAATTCATAGTAAGAAGAGCTTTTTGTTTTTTGGATGCTTTTTCTTCCCTGGGGTGGGGAGGTTGTAAATGCTCAATGGCTGTGGAGATTGGGGGTCTCCTGGTTTGTGAGGGGACAGCAGCTCACTGCTAGAGAATTAACTTTTGGAAGTTCTGAGATTGTGATTATTTTCTACTCCTGTCCTCTGTCATAATGTAAGAGACCATAACATAGTTGACTGATTGCTTTTGTTCAAAGGATATTCTTTTTTGGCCATGTTAGTATTGTGTTGTATTTATTTGTAAATTGTCTGTTATTTGTTAGTATCCTGTTTTGGTCATTTCATTTGTAAAGGGTTGTAGAAAGACTGGAGAGGTTTGAGAGAACATAAGATATAGCAAGCATTAAGTGATAAACAGTGTTGCAGGAATCATAGGTATGTACCTTGAAGAAGGAAGATAGTATTAAGTTTAATAATAGTCTTAAAGTAGATGTATGATTTTTGTAAGGAAGAAGTTGATGTCTTATCTGTGTCTTTGAATAAAACCAAACAGGAAGTAGAACTTAAAGATAGGCAAGAGTTCAGTTGGACAAAAATAAGTACATCATATTATTGGAGTGAAAAAACACTCATAGGGTTCCCAAGGGAAGCTTTAGAGTTTGCCACTTCTAAAGCACTTCAAGGAGAGAAGAAGTTATTACCCTTCGTAGTTTTAACTCATGATAGGTAAGAACCCCCTTTTGAAGGCTGAGAAGAGGGCCTGATCAAGAGGGATCCATCAGAACAAAGTTGAGATAGAATCAGGAATTAAGGGAATTAATGTAAGTACTAACATGAGGTCAAGAGTTGAGGTTGAATGTAAGTACTAACATGAGGTCAAGGGTTGATGCCAAGAGTGCATGTTAAGGCAGAAGTGGATTATGAATGTAAGGTGGTCAGTTAGACAAACCAGGGTTAGAAAGCCCAGACTAAGCATTGAGAGAGGCATTCAGAGAGGATTTGAAAAATTGGGTTAGATAAGAGGTGAGGGTCTGATTCAGAGAGACAACACTGCAGAAACAGAAAGTAGTGCTGGCACAGAACCCTGACAATACACTGTTAGTCAAAGCAGTTTAGTTAGAGCTGCCTTTTACTTGCACATGCAGTAGTCTCTGTTCTTAAGGGTGGGAGATAACAGTTTGTTGCTGTTGGCCTCTTTTTTCTTTTCCAGATCTAAACTGCTTTTTAAAAAATAATTTTTTTGCCCTCAGATTAATTTTTACAAAAATTATACATGGTAAAATTTACTCTTTGGCATATAATTCTAGTAGTTTGACCAATGCATACAGTGTAAGCATCACCATGGTCAAGATACAGAACAGTATTGCCCTTTGGTAGTCAGTGCCCCACTGCCCCCCACTCCAAGTCCTGGCGACCACTGATCTATTTTTTGTTCTTATAATTTTGCCTTTTCCAGAAATTCGTATAAGTGGGACTCATACAGTAGGTGGCCTTTTGAGTCTGACTTCTTTCGCTTAGCATAATGCATTTAAGATCCATCTGTGCTGTTAGTATCAGCAGTTCCATTTTATTTCATATAGTTCATCTTTCGGATTTACCACAGTTTAGTCACCGTTTGAAGAGCATGTGGGTTGTTGCCAGTCATAAGTTCATTTGAGCATCAAGTTTTTTTCTTTTAGGCTTAGATTCAATAATTAATTTGATAAATACTGAGATACAAGACAGTGTTGAATTAACCTAAACTAGTAACATATAAGTCATACTATCTATCATATGTGAGTTATAGTAAATATTATGAGTTATAGTAAATATAGGTGAGCTGTCTCTTGGAAATCAGTTGTGATGTAGTAAAACCTTATTTATCTTCTACTTAAATAATTTCTAAAAAGATTAGGTTTAGGCACTGATGATTTAAAAACAAGATATGGCCAACTATTAATTGCTTAATAGAATATACTGCTTTTAAGTATCCTTAACATTTAGAGAAACCATTTACTATACTACAATCAGTATACTAATTACGTATTATTAATTTTTTTAACATCTTTATTGGAGTATAATTGCTTTACAGTGTTGTGTTAGTTTCTGCTGTATAACAAAGTGAATCAGCTATATGTATACATATATCCCCATATCCCCTCCCTCTTGCGTCTCCCTCCCACCCTCCCTATCCCACCCGTCTAGGTGGTCACAGAGCACCAAGCTGATCTCCCTGTGCTATGTGGCTGCTTCCCACTAGCTATCTATTTTACATTTGGTAGTGTATATATGTCCATGCCACTCTCTCACTTCATCTCAGCTTACCCTTCCCCCTCCCCGTGTCCTCAAGTCCATTCTCTACGTCTGCGTCTTTATTCCTGTCCTGCCCCTAGGTTCTTCAGAACCATTTTTTTTTTTAGGTTCCATATATATGTGTTAACATACGGTATTTGTTTTTCTCTTTCTGACTTACTTCAGTCTTACATAGTATTTTTAATCCATTGATTAAGAGTGAGTTCCTTAATAATCTTTTCTGGGCAACACTTAGATTATTTGATAATCAATGTAAAAGTAATAAAGGACTGTATTTGTTCAACAAGAATGTTCCAGAGACCTGAGCTGGCATTGGAATAGTTTTTGTCCATACATTCATTCAGCCAGTTAGCCACCCAAGCTACCTGCCTCTGAGTGCCTACTGTGTATTGACTGTTCGTAGCCTATTTTTGTGGTCTGAGTAGAGTGATTATTTAACCTGTTGCCCAAACTAGAAACTTCTGAGAATAAAAAGACGTTTTTCTCAATTATGTATAGGCAATAGGTATAAACCAAGACTAAAACCGGGAAGGATGTTCACTCTATCTATATGGTGCATGCAAATGCTGTGCCTTGGAGTTGTGGGCAGCTACCCAGGAGCAACACCCTAAGATGATGGAGGGTAAAAAAAAAAAACAAAAACCCTTTAAAATTGGATTGCCATATCTAAACTGGGAGAGAAAAAACATTGAGACACATGGTCTGAAGCCAAAGAAGTCAGGGACAAAAGGGATCCAGTACTATGTCTGAGGCTCTTGATATGGTGTGCACTGAGAGCAAAGGAAGAGCAGAGAATAGTCTGTGATGATTCACTTTACCAATGAGCATATATACATGATAATATAGTTAGTTAAAACATAAAATTCACAGATGTAGCCATTTGGAATGGCTAACTATTTATGACAGGGACTGCTTTCCCCAGGAATATTAAATTAATATTAACTTCTTGGGTTTATTTATATTTAATCAGATAATGGCATTTTTATTAGGCTATTTCTAATCTAAGAGCTGTTAAAGAAAGGTCATATCAGTGTGTAATAGAGCAGGGGACTTTGTATTGACATAAAATTTCAGTCAGAAATTATTGGAATAATTAAAATATACTTTATTTGAAGTGATAAATATTTTGTAATGATGAAAATAAAGGCATTTAAGTCCATTGTTCATCTTTGACACATCTTGAAGTTGGCAGGTGATTCGGTTTTGGAAGATGTGTTCAGAGCTGGACAATTCTAGTTTGTGATCTTTCTTTGGGATTTTACAGACTAAGACATAGCATTCTTCTCCAGGAGGACGTTAACTTGCTGTACCAGAATTGTTGATATAAGTTAATAATAATGTCTACATTTGTATATAGCTTTACAGACTAGGGGGCTATTTTACATGCATTATCTCAGTCTTTAAAACAAAGTTGTATTCAGGCCTCAGTTTTAGATAGTGATCTTTAAGTCCATAGTAGATTTTTCCATAACGGATTAGGTCCCATAAATCTCATATAATGGAACGTCACATAAATGGAATCATTTGGTATATACTCTGTGTCTAGCTTCTTTCATTCAGCAAAATGTCTGTGATGCTATTGCATATGTCAGTTGTTTCTTATTATAGCTGAGTAGTATTCCATTGTATGAATATACCACAATTTTTTGTCCATTTATCTGTTGGTGGACATTTGGGTTGTTTTCAGTGTAGGGCTATTATGAACAAGCTACTAAGAAATTCTTATACAAGTTTTCTATGGACATATGCTTTCGTTTCTCTTGAATAATGGAAGGATTGTTATGTCAAAGGGTAGATGGAACATTAACTTGATAAGAAACTGCTAAATCTTTCTCCAAAGTGGTTGTGTATTTTACATTCCCAGTAGCAAGACATGTGAGTTCCAGTTGCTCCATATCCTGACTGACAGTTGATATTACCTATCTTTTTTTAAATTACTTTTTATTGGAGTATAGTTGATTTACAATGTTGTGTTAGTTTCTGCTGTACAGCAAAGTGAATCAGTTATACATATATATATATCCACTTTTTTTAAGATTCTTTTCCCATATAAGTCATTACAGAGTACTGAATAGAGTTCCCTCTCTCTTTTTAATTTTAGTCATTTTAGAGGATGTGATGTAGTGTCTCATAATGGTTTTATTTTGAACTTTCCTGATGACCATTGATTTTGAGCATCTTTTTTATGTGCTTAGCTGTCATTTGTATATCTTCACTTCTTAAAGTTCTTTTAAAGTCTTTTGCAATTTTTTTTCTTTTAAAATTTGGTTGTCATTATTACTGAGTTGTAAGACTTTTATATATATTTTAGATATGTCTTTTCTTGGATTTATATTGTGTAAACATTTTTTCAAAATGTGATTTGCCTTTTTGTTTTCATAATAATGTCTTAAAAAGAGAAGTTTTAGATTTGACGAAGTCTAATTTATTAATTTTTAATTTAATGATTAACGACTGTGTGTCCTGTCCAGGAAATCAACCAAGGTCATAAATATTTTCTCCTCTGTTTTCTTCTGTAGGTTTTATAGTTTTAGTTTTTACATTTAGGTCTATGATCCATTTCAAATTAATATTTATGTATGGAGTGTTTAATCTTCCTGTTGAATTGTTCTTTTATCTTTATGAAATGTTCTTCTTAATTTCTTCAAATACTCTGTCTTGAAACTTTGTCTGTTATTAATATAGCTACTACAGCTTTCTTGTGCAACTTCATGGTATATTTTTTTCTAGTATTTTGCTTTTAATCTATAAATGTCTTTGTATTTAAAGTGTGTGTCTTATAAACAGCATGTAGCCATTGTCTCTTCCTTCTTAAATTCAGTGTAACAGTCTCTGCCTTCTAATTGGAGTGCTTAGTCTGTATTTAATATGATTATTGGTTTGGTGGTTCTTTTTTTTTTCTTTTGTTTCTGTGTTGCTTCATTTTTGCAACCTTTGTGGTTAATCAAATATAGTATTATATTTTATTTTCTCTAATGACTTCTTAGCTATAGGCTCCTTTTCTTAATTTTTCAGTAGTCATTCTAGAGCTTAACAGTATGTATTATTAACTTATCAAAGTCTATTTCGACGTAATATTATACCACTTTTCACTTTACACCTCACACTTCATACCACTTACTACTTACCTCTTCCCATCCGTTTCACAAGTGTAATAACCTTACAAGAGTATAATTCCATTTATCTACCCATCCCTTTCTTTGTGCTGTTGTCATATCTTGTACTTCTCCTTGCATCATAAATCCCACCTTAGGATTTGTTTTATTTGCTTTAAAAGGTTAGTTGTGTTTTAAGGAAGTTATTTTGACTAAAATATTTTCCTAATTTTTTATCTTTCCTGATGTTCTTTTCTATAAATCCAAATTTCAATCTGATATCTTTCCTCTTTAGCCTAACAACATCCTTTGGCATTTCTTGTAGTGCAGGACTGTAGGCAACACATTTTGTAGGCTTTTGTTTACTTGCAAAGGTCTTTATTTCATCCTCATATTTTTGGGGGGTGTGGAATATTGAGTTTTTTGGGTTTTCCCCATCTTTCAGACCTTTGAAGATGTTCCATCATCCTTGGTCTCCATTATTTCTGGAGAAAAGTCAGCTGTCATTTATAATATACTTTTATTTTCTTGTATGTAATATGCCCTTCCCCAACCCTACCTCCTCTGTGGTAGCTTTCAAGATTTTTTTCTTTATCTTTAGATTTAAGCAGCCTATGATGTACTTCAGTGTGGTTTTCTTTATTCTGCTTGGAATTTGCTAATCTAGGATCAATAAGAAGGGGTTTTCATCCCCTTCAAAATTTGAGATATCTCAAAATTTGAGATACTTTTGGTCATTATTTCTTTTAAAAAAAATATGGCCCCATTTTCTCTCCTTTGCTTTTAGTGTCCAATTAAAATATGATAGACTATTTGACATTGTTTCCTAGGTCATTCTGGCTTTCTTTGTTCTTTTCCTTTTTGTTCCTTATATTGGGTAATTTTTACTTATCTATCTTCAAGATCTCTGGCTCTCTGACTGTTCTGTCACATCTGGTGAATTATTGGACTTTTTGTTTCTAGAATTTCCATTTGATCCTTTTTTGTGTGTGTTAAGAGAAAATTGCTGAAATGAGTTTAACCATTTGCTTTGATGCTGGAACAGTAGGGCTTCTATGTTGTCTCCAGCCAGTTTGTGGACATGAGACATGCCTAGGAGCTTCTGCTTCACTGTGGATTTTTATAATAAGAAGGTATGTAGTACTGTCCTGATCTATATAGGGTTTAGAACCTAATCCATTCTTTCATCTGATTCCTTACATCATCACTGATGTTTTGAGATTCTGGGTTTTTATATGAAAACAAAGTAATTAGAAGAAATGAGATTTTAAAAAAATAATTAATGATAAATAACATGGATTATTGTGTCACCTCCAATTGTCTCCTTCCTCTAATCTCTGCTTACCTTTGCTCCATCTATTACATTGCTGCCTTAAGCTATGGTACACTAATAAACACACAGACCTACCTCTAATGCCACATTTTCAACCCTAGCCCTCAGCTTCACCTCCCTGAACTTTATGTTGATGCTATACTGCACCATTGTTTTTGGATTTATGATGCAGTTAAATATCTTCATGTTGTTGCCCATACTCTTCATTGTATCTAGGTAGTCTTTCTTTCTATTTTACTCATTGTTTAATGCCCAGCTCAAGTGTCAGCATTACTCTGAAAGGAGGCAACCTTCCTTTTTCTCTTTGTTTCACCTTTTTCCTTCCTCCTTCCCTTCCTCCATTCCTGCTTTCCTTCCTCCCTCCCTCCCTATTTTCACCTCTTTCTTCTTTTTATTACCATAGTTCTTTGAATATACCACTGTTACAGCTCCTAAATGGTGTAGCTATCTGTATTTTGATCTGTTCCACCCAGTTGTGAGTTTTTCGTTGACAAGTATTGGGTCTTTTTCATTTTCATAGGCCCATAGCACCTAGCATAATATTTGATACATAGCAGATGTTTAATATGTGTTTATCACAAGAATAAACATGTCTTTTCCTAGTTAACTAAGAAGTAGCTGTTCTGTTCTTCTTAAGGAAACTTTTCTAACTGTATATTAATTTAATTCTCTTCCTGTTTTAAATTAAAGGCTGGTCTTTAGATGTTCTAGAAATCGTCACTTTGCTTCTTTTCACTCAGACCTTTTCTTTTGATCAGCAAGCCAGGGGTCAAGATAATTTATTTTACTTCTTAATATTAACTCACATATACTTTGAATTTGAGAGACTTTGGAGTGCCTATTCTTTGGGTAGGTGAACTGCTTGACTTACTCTGACATTAATGACTATTTAGAACTTTTATCAAGACTAACGTGGTCCAAAGGAAAGCCAGGAAACAGCTTGAAATCAAGAAACTTGAATTCTTTATGGGCATTACCATCTACTTTGCTTTGTGACAAGTGACTTTTGTCTCTGTTGGGTATACCACTATATTAGATTGGAGCTCCTTGATTCCAGTTTTTTTCTTAATTAAAAAATATTTTTTATTGAGATATAATTCACATACCATAAAATTTACCCTTTAAAAGTGTGTGATTCAGTGGTTTTCAGTATATTTGCAAAGTTGTGCAACCACCGCTACTATCTAATTCCAGGACATTTTCATTTTTACTTAATTAATTAATTAGTTAATTTCTTTATTGGCTGTGTTGGGTCTTCGTTGCTGCGCACGGGCTTTCCCTAGTTGAGGTGAGGGGGGGCTGCTCTTCGTTGTGTTGCACGGGCTTCTCATTGCAGTGGCTTCTCTTGCTGTGGAGCACGGGCTCTAGGTGTGTGGGCTTCAGTAGTTGCAGCACACGGGCTCAGAAGTTGCAGCACGTGGGCTCAGTAGTTGCAGCATGCAGGCCCTTAGAGCGCGCGGGCTTCAGTAGTTGTGATGCATGGGCTCCGTAGTTGTGGCTCGTGGGCTCTAGAGTGAATGCTCAGTAGTTGCGGTGCATGGGCTTAGTTGCTCCGCAGCATGTGGGATCTTCCCAGACCAGGGCTCAAACCCGTGTCCCCTGCATTGGCAGGCGGATTCTTAACCACTGCACCACCAGGGAAGTCCGACATTTTCATTTTATCAGTCCAAAAAGAAACCCACTTCTCATTAACAGGTACCCTCCCTCATCCTGCAAACTTCTGGCAACCAGTAATTTACTTTCCATCTCTATGGATTTGACTATTTTGGACATTTTATATAAATGGAATCATACAATATGTGACCTATTGTGTCTGGCTTCTTTCATTTAGTGTAAGGCTTTCAGGGTCATCTATGTTGTAGCATATAGCGGCATTTTATTCCTTTTTTATGACTGAATGACATTTCATTGTATGGGTATATCACAGTTGTTTATCTGTTCATCAGTTGATGGACATTTGGGTTGTTTTCACTTTTGGCTGTTATGAAAAATGCTATGATCATTTGTGTATAAGGTTTTGTATGGACGTAATGTTTTCATTTCTCTTGGACATGTTTTCATTTCTCTAAGAGTGGAATTGTTGGGTCATATGTTTAATCTTTTGTACTGCCCCGACTGTTTTCTAAAGAGGCTGCACCAGTTTACTCTAACAATTAGGAGGCTTCCAGTTTTTTCATATCCTTCCCAACACCTTTTATTGTGTGCGTTTTCTACTATAGCCATCCTAGGATGTGAAGTGGTATCTCATTGTATAATGGGCTTGATTTGCATTGCCCTGATGGCAGATGATGATGATCATCTTTTTATGTGCATATTAGCATACTCTTCGATAGAAATTGTAGGAGATGAGAAAGAATACTAGAAGATTAATACAAAATAATATGTGATCAAATAATGGAGGAGGGAATATTTCATATATATTTTATTTAACCCTTAGTATATCATCAGGGTCTGTTGGATCCAATTTCACTTTTTTTTTTTTTTTAAAGAATTTCACTTATTTATGTATTTATTTATTTTGACTGTGTTGGGTCTTCGTTTCTGTGCGAGGGCTTCCTCTAGTTGCGGCAAGTGGGGGCCACTCTTCATCGCGGTGCGTGGGCCTCTCACAATCGCGGCCTCTCTTGTTGCAGAGCACAGGCTCCAGACACACAGGCTCAGTAGTTGTGGCACACGGGCTTAGTTGCTCCACGGCATGTGGGATCTTCCCAGACCAGGGCTCGAACCCGTGTCCCCTGCGTTGGCAGGCAGATTCTCAACCACTGCGCCACCAGGGAAGCCCCCCCCCCCAATTTCGTTTTTGAGTATGTATTTTGAATAGTTCTAATTTGTTAAGATTATTACTTTATGACTTTTATTCTTTAAAAAGAAGTCTTCCAAAGCACAGTTAGAAAATTTATCATCATCTTAAGAATTATTTCATCATTACCCATCAGTTATTCTCCATCATGCCCAACTACTAAAATAACAAGAATATAGCAGAATGATTGAATGATGTAGAAGGACAATGAAGTAACGAAATTATCACTATTATCCTTCAGTTTTCTTATTGTATTGCCCAAAGTATTGCATCGTTCAAGAAGGTATAATAAAAGTCTGTAGATGCCATTTAAGTCTAGTCTTTTTTTGTTTTTTTCCCTTTTAGTTTTCATTGAACATAGTTGAGAGTTTAGGTATTTTTTTTCTGCTCATAATGACAAAGAGATGAAAATTGATAGAGGAAAATTGTTTACTGTTATCAGTAGAATCAGAAGTTAAATACAGACAGCAACACTCTAATTATGATGGTGAAATTGAGTGGATGATATTATAGATTAGTTTTCCCAAACCCAAGAAATACTGAGTTAGTGATATATTTCTAAGGACAAAAAGATACATGCTATTCTCATCCATTTAGTCATTCAACAAGAAGGTCTTCATCATGCAGTACTTTGTGACTAGAATCTGAATCATCCCATTTTTTCCTAGGAAGTCATGTTACAGTATTTTTCATCTTTTATGATGTTTGTGCACCAAAATTCACTTGATATGGTTCATAAGTGGACAGATCCTGAAGTCTGATGTGTAAACAAAAGTGCTTACAAGGAAATAAATGATATAGAAATGAAAGCATTAATTGGATTCATCATTCTATTTGGGATTTATGAACCAAATATGAAAATGTTTTTTGCAATTATGGAGCAGAGGTGGCCATCCTTCAACAAAATTCTGAGCCATCAAAAATTACAAATGTATTGCATTTTGAAAAGTAGAACAAGAATTAATAATATGCTAGAATCTATTAAGTATATATTTATAATCTGGAATCAGCATTGCCTTTTGATAGCAAAATATAAGGAAGAAAAACCCACAAGTAATAAAGTAGAACATTTTAGAGATTGGAAATCTGGAATCAGTATTTACAAGATAGATGTTTTAGTTTCATGCGCGACAGTTTAAGCACTTACATTCAAAAGATACTGACCATTTGATATACATACCTTCAAAACCAGAAAAATTGACTATTTTAAATATGTATTATATATATAAAATATAGAAAACTTGGGTTTGCTATGTTTAAATTCCTACTGAAATATCTCGTACAAGGTTTTTCCCCACAATCCTTTTATTATTTATTCTGTAAATTATTTGCAAAATGACTTAACTATAAACAAGAAGTGTCTATTGGACACAGGTGGTAAATAAATACTGATGACTAGTTTTCCTGGTGTACACTTAGGGCTGATTGTCATGATAACTCTATGAAAGAGATAGAGGAAAGTGGATCAAAGGTTTTGTAACTTGTCTGAGGTTATCGAACCAGATCTGGGATTTGAATCCAGGTCTATGGGTTAATAGATGTTCTCTTCAGGATATCACATGACCTTTTAAATATTGTATAGGCATACATCATTTTATTGTGCTTTGCAGATACTGCATTTTTAATAAATTGAAGGTTTGTGGCAACCCTGTGTTAAGTCTGTTGGGCACCATTTTCCCAACAGCATTTGCTCATTTCACGTCTCTGTGTCACATTTCGATAATTCTTGCAATATTTCAAGTTTTTTCATTATTGTTATAATTGTGATGGTGATTTGTGATCAGCGATCTTTGATGTTACTCTTGTTTTGGGGTACCATGAACCATGCCCACGTAAGACTGCAAATTTAATTGATAAATGTTGTTTGTATTCTGACTGTTACACTTACCGGACTTTCCTGCATTTCTCTGTTCCTCTCCTTGGGCCTCCCTATTCCCTGAGACACACCAATATTGAAATTAGGCGAGCTGATAACCCTACAGTGGCCCTCAAGTATTCAAGTGAAAGGAAGAGTTGCACATCTCTCACTTTACATCAAAAGCTAAAAATGATTAAGCTTAGTGAAGAAGGCATGTCGAAAGCTGAGATAGACCAAAAGCTAGGCGTTTTGTGCTGAACATTTAGCCAAGTTTTGAATGCAAAGGAAAAGTTCTTGAAGGAAGTTAAAAGTCCTACTCCACTAAACATACAAATGATAAGAAAGCGAAATTACTGATATGGAGAAAGTTTTAGTGGTATGGATAGAAGATCAAACCAGCTACAACATTCCCCTAAGCCAAAGCCTGATCCAGAGCAAGGCCCTAACTCTCTACAGTTATATGAAGGCTGAGTGTGGTGAGGAAGCTGCAGAAGAAAAGTTTGAAGCTAGCAGAGATTGGTTCGTGAGGTTTAAGGAGCAAAGCTGTCTCTATAACATCAAAGTGCAAGGTGAAGCAGCAAGTACTGATGCAGAAGCTGCGGCAAGTTATCTAGAGGATCTGGCTAAGATAATTCATTATGATGGTGACACTAAACAATAGATTTTCAGTGTAGACAAAACAGCCTTCTATTGGAAGAAGATGCCATCTAGGACTTTCATAGCTAAAGAAGAGAAGTCACTGCCTGGCTGCAAAGCTTCAAAGGACAGGCTGACTCTCTTGTTAGGAGCTAATGTAACTGGTGGGTTGAAGTTGAAGCCAGTGCTCATTTAACATTCTGACCACCAAGGTACATTTGCTAACAACATGGTTTACTGAATATGTTAAGCCCACTGTTGAGACTTACTGCTCAGAAAAAAAGATTCCTTTCAAACTATTACTGCTCATTGAAATTGTACCTGGTCACCCAAGAGCTCTGGTGGAGATGTACAATGAGATTAATGTTGTTTTCATGCCTGCTAATAACACAGCATCCATGGTGCAGCCCATGGATCAACAAACAATTTTGACTTTTAAACCTTACTATTTAAGAAATATATTTTATAAAGATATAGCTGCCATAGTGATTCCTCTGATGGATCTGGGCAAAGGAAATTGAAAGTGTTCTGGAAAGGATTCAGCATTCCGTATGCTTTTAGGAACACTCATGGATTCACTGGAAGAGGTCAAACATCAGCATTAACAGGAGTTTGGAAGAAGTTGATTCCAACCCTCATGGATGGCTTTGAGGGGTTCTAGACTTCAGTGGAGGAGGTAACTGCAGATGTGGAGTGGGAACAGCAAGAGAACTAGAATTAAAAGTGGAGCCTGAAGATGGGACTGAACTGCAAACTCTTGACAAAACTTTAATGGTTGAGGAGTAGCTTCTTAGGGATGAGCAAAGAAAATGGTTTCTTGAGATGGAATCTACTCCTGGTGAAGGTGAAGATTGTTGAAACAACAGCAAAGGATTTAGAATATTACATAAACTTAGTTGAGAAAACAGCAGCAGGGTTTGAGACAATTGATTCCACTATTGAAAGAAATTCTGTGGGTAAAATCCTATCAAACAGCATTGCATGCTACAGAGAAATTGTTCATGAAAGGAAGAATCAGTTGACGTGGCAAACTTTGTCTTATTTTATTAAATTGCCACAGCTACCAGCAACTACTACCCTGATTAGTCAGCAGCCATCAACATTGGGGCAGGACCCTCCACCAGCAAAAAGATTATGACTAGTTGATGGCTCAGATGATGGTTAGTATTTTTTAACAATGAAGTATTTTTAAATTAAGGTACATAACATTGTTTTTTTAGACATAATGATATTGCACGCTTAATACAGTATAGTGTAAACATAACTTTTATATGAACTGGGAAACTAAAAAATTCATGACTTGCTTTATTGCGGTATTCGTTTTATTGCAGTGGTCTGCAACCGAACCTGTGGTATCTCTGAGGTATGCCTGTAGTACTTTTGTTGGAATTTAGCATTGTATATTACTTAGAGAAACCTTTATGGGGAGCTTGCCTTGAAGTGAAGGAAGTTAAAGAGATTGATGTCAGTATGGCTTAGATAAGAGTTGGAGTTAGCTTCTGAATCAGGTGGAACAGGTGGCCCAGATAGTGGATTTAGCAGACACAAATTTCAAAACAGCCATTATAAATATGTTGAAAGAATTAAAATAAAACATATTCTAATAATGAATGAATGAAGAGATAGGGAATTTGAATACAGAGATGGAAACTATAAAAAGAACCAAATGAAAATTGTAGAGCTGAAAAATGCAATAACTAAATGAATAGTTCACTGAATGGCCTTAACAGAATATTGCATACAGCAGAAGAAAAGATCAATTGATCAGGAACATCTAAGAATTATAAATGTATGTGCCCAAAAGTAGAGCTTCAAAAAAACCAAACAAAAACTACCAGAACTAAAAAGAGAAATCAACAAATCCACAGTCTTTTAATTGTGTAGTTGATGTGGTATATTATATAAGTTTCAGGTGTATAACACAGTGATTCACAATTTTTAAAGGTAATACTCCATTTATAGTTATTATAAAATATTGGCTGTATTCCCTGTGCTGTATAATATATCCTTGTAGCTTATTTATTTTATACATAGTAGTTCCAACCTCTTAAACCCCTACCCCTGTCTTGCTCATCCTCACTTCCCTCTCCCCACTGGTAACCATTAGTTTGTTTTGTATATCTGTGAGTTTGTTTCTTTTTCTTTATATTTACTAGTTTGTTTTATTTTTGTAGTTTCCACATATAAGTGATAAAATACAGTATATGTCTTTCTCTGTTTTATTTTACTAAGCATAATAACCCTCCAAGTCTATCCATGTGGTTGCAAATGGCAAACTTTCATTCTTTTTTTTATGGCAGAGTAGTATTCCATTGTGTATGTATGCCACCTCTTCTTTATCCATTTCTATGTTGATGGGCACTTAGGTTGCTTCCATATCTTGGCCATTGTAAATAATGCTGGTATGAACATTGGGGTGCATGTATCTTTTGAATTAATGTTTTCATTTTTTTTAATACATATATACCCAGGAGTGGAATTGCTGGATCACATGGTAGTTCTATTTTTAGCTTTTTGGGGTAACCTCCATACTGTTTTCCACAGTGGCAGCACCAATTTACAATCCCACCAACAGCGTACAGGAGTTTCCTTTTTTCCACATTCTCTCCAACATTTGATACTTGTGGTCTTTCTGATGATAGCCATTCTGACAGGTGTGAAGTGATATCTCGTGGTTTTGATTTGCATTTCCCTGATGATTAGTGAAGTTGAGCATCTTTTCATGTGCCTATTGGCCATCTGTATGTCTTTGGAAAAATATTCAGGTCTTCTGCCCATTTTTTAATTGGGGTTTCTTTTTTTTTTTGATGTTGAGTTATATGAGCTGTTAAGTTGATATTAATCCCTTCTAAATGATGAAATTTTATAGATGTATGTTTTCTGACTAGCAGAATTAAATTAGGAATAAAAAACAAAAAGATACTTAGAAAATCCCAAAAGTTTAGAAATTAATATAGTTTTAAAGTACCTCTGGGTCAAAGAAGAAATCATAAGGGATATTAGAAAATATTTTGAGCTGAGTGATGAAAGCAGAAAATATCAAAATTTAAATGCTTTTATTTGAAAAATAAGAAGGGTCCAAAATCAATTACTTAAGCATGTATCTTAAGAAGTTAGAAAAATAAGAGCAAGGTGAGTCCAAAGTAAGTAGAAAAAAGGAAATAATAAAGGGAAATCAATAAAAGAAAATGAACAAACAAAAAGCAATGAAACAAGAAGCTAAAATATTTAAGGAAAAAGCAATGCCAGTCTTACAGAAACTCTTACCGCCACTCCCCCCGTCCCCCCAAAAAAAGTGGATGAAGGAACAGTTTTCAGTTCATTTCATGAGGTCACTGTCGCTATGATGGCAAAGAAATAATAAGAAAAGTACAGACCAATATCTTTGTGAACATAGACCCAATAATCTTTGAACATAGACCCAATAATCTTTAATGCAATATTAGCAAATTTATTGATATATGAAAAGGAGAATACATCATGACCAGGAGGGATTTGTCCCAGCAATGCAATGCAGGTTAAAATTTAAAAACCTATTGATTAAACTCATCATGTGAGTAGAAGAAAACTGAAAAATCATGTTATCTCAAGTGTAGAAAAGTTTGACAAAATTTGACACTCGTTCAGCACGCTAGGAATAAAAAGGAATTTCCTTTATTTGATTAAAGGCATCTATAAAAACTAACAGTTTATATCATATTTAATGGTGAGACACTGAATGCTTTTCCTCTGAGATTGAGAACAAACATGAATGCTTGCATTCACTGTTATTCAACATTCTGTTAGAGGTCCAAGCCAATGGAATAAGGCAAGAAAAAAATAGAAGACATCCAGGTTGAAAAAGAATAAGTAAAATTTTCTTTGTTTGCAAACAACTTTATTGCATATGTAGAAAATCCTAAGGAGTCTGTGGAATAGCCACTAGAACTAATAAGTGAGTTTAGCAAAGTCACAAGATACAAGGTCAGTATAATTTTTTTATGCTACCAATTAATGGTTGGAAAATAAAGAAAGCAATTTCATTTACAATAGCATCCAAAATAATGAAATACTTTAGGGATATATTTTAACAAAATATATGCAGACATGTTTACTGAAAACTGTAAAACATTACCAAGAGAAATAAAACAAGACCTAAGTAAATGGAGAGATATAGCATGTTTGTGGAAAAGAGGACATATTGTTAGATGTCAGTCTTCCCCAAATGGATTTATAGAGTTAATGAAATGCCAATAAAAGTCCTAGCAGACTTCTTTTTTCTTTCTTTTTTTTCTTTTTTTTTTTTTTAGAAATTGACAAGCTGTTTCTCATAGTCATGTGGAAATGCGAAGGACCTAGACCAGCCAAAACAATTTTGAAAAAAACCAAGGTTGTAGGACTTACAGTGCTTGATTTCAAGACTTTCTATATAGCTACAATAATCAAGACAAAATGGTATTAGCACAAGGGTAGACATGTAGATCAGTGGAACAGACTAGAGTTCAGAAGTAGACTCACATATATATTCAGCTGATTTTTGGTAGAGATGCCAGTGTAATTCAGTGGGGAAAGGACATAGTCTTTTCAAGAAATAGTGTATACCTTGGTGGAAGAAAAATTTATATTGATCCTTACCTCACACTTACACAGAAACTTAACTATGTATCTATCTCTGACAAAGGACTTGCTATTTAAAAGGTATAAAAAAATCCTTGTAACACAAAAAACAAAAAATCTTATAACCCAAATAAAACATGCGGCAAAATTTATGAATAACTGCTTCACAAAGGATGATACATGGATGCCAATAAGCACTTGCAAAGATGCCTATCAACATTATTATGGAAATGCACACAAAAATCACTGAGGTACAACTGTACATCCACTAGGATGGTTGTAATTGAAAAGACTTAAAATTCCAAGTATTGGCAAAGACATGGAGCAGCTGGATTCATACATTGCTAATAGTAGTAGAAAATAGTGTGACGGTTTGAGTTTATTTATATGAAATTTTATGAAATGTTAAACTATAATAATAGGAAGCAGATGAGTAGTTGTATGGGATGGACATGTGGGGGCAAAGGAAGAGGGGTTGCTTGTTGAGTCACACAAAGGAGCTTTTTAGGGTGATGGAAATGTTCTTTATCTTGATTTTGGTGTTACTTGCGTGCATGTATACATTTGTCAAAACGCCTTTAACTGTATGCTTAAAATGGGTGCACTTTATTTTTTAAAAAATATACTTCAGTAAAGTTGACTTGAAAAAATAAAACCAGAAAACAGAAAACTCTTGTTTCTTACTTGCTCCACATAAGCCTAGAGGAGTAGGCCCTACTCTGGGAAGGAATGTGTGTTTGTTGATTGGCTGTATTTAAGCAGTTCAGTTTCTGTGAGAAATATTGTTTAATATGGAAGAGAAAAAGTAGCTGCTTTTTAAAGGTAGCTGAAAGGGATTTTTCGTGTGTGTGGTAAAATATTTATAACATAAAATTTACCATTGTAATCATTTTTTTTTCTGATTAACTTTTTTTTCCCACATCTTTATTGGAGTATAATTGCTTTATTTACAATGTTGTGTTAGTTTCTGCTGTACAACAAAGTGAATCAGCTGTATGTATACATATATCCCCATATCCCCTCCCTCTTGAGCCTCCCTCCCACCCTCCCTATCCGATCCTCTAGGTCATCACAAAGCATTGAGTTGATCTCCCTGTTGTAGTCATTGTTTTTAAGTGTATAGTTCAGTGGCATTAAGTCCATTAATATTGTTGTGCAACCATCACCACCATCCATCTCCAGAAGTTGTTCATCTTCCCAAACTGAAACTCTGTACCCATTAAACAATAGTTCCCCATCCTCCCTCCCCACAGCTCCTGGCAACCACCATTCTACTTTCTGTCTTTATAATTTTGACTGTCTAGGTACCTCATGTAAGTAGAATCACAAAGTATTTTCCTTTTTGTGACTGACTTGTTTAACTCAGCATGTCTTCAGGGTTTACTCATGTTATAGCATACTTGTGTCAGAATTTCCTTCCTTTTAAAGAGTGAATAATATTCCATTTTATGTATGTGCCATATTTTATTTATATGTTCATCCATCAATTGACACTTGGGTTGCTTTCACGTTTCAGCTATTGTGAATAACTTGCTATGAACATGAGGGTACAAATATCTATTCAAGTCCCTGCTTTTGATTCTTCGGTATATACCTTGAAGTGAAATTGATAGATCATACGGTAATTTTATGTTTAATTTTTTGAGCAACTGCCATACTATTTTCCACAGTAGCTGTACCACTTTATATTCCCACTAGCTATGCACAAAGGTTCCAGTTTCTCCACATCCCTGCCAGCACTTGTTATTTTCTGCTTTTTTGATGATAGATATCCTAATGGTTATCAAATGTTACCTTGCAGTTTTGATTTGTGAAGGGAAGTTTTAAGTCATTTAATCCAAACTGGTAAGTTCACAGGTGAAACTCAGATAATAGGTTAGCAAGAGCCACTAGGTGGAAGATTTTACAACTTCTTTTGTGAATCATTTCAATTGTTTTTGCATTTGAGCATTCAGAGGTTTTTTTGTTTTTTGTTTTTTTTAAGTATAGTTGATTTACAATGTTGTGTTAGTTTCTGCTGTACAGCAAAGTGATTCAGTTATACATATATGTTCTTTTCCATTGTGGTTTATTACAAGATATTGAATATAGTTCCCTAGTGTTATATGATAGGACCTTGTTGTTTATCTATTTTATATATAGTAGTTTGCATCTGCTAGTCCCAAACTCCCAGTCCAATCCTCCCCTGCCCCACTTCCTCCTTGGCAACCACAAATCTGTTCTCTGTATGAGTCTGTTTCTGTTTTGTAGTTAAATTCATTTGTGTCATATTTTAGATTCCACATAACAGTGATATCATATGGTATTTGTCTTTCTGTTTCTGACTTAACTTCACTTAGTATGATAATCTCTAGGTCTATCTGTGTAGCTGCAAATGGCATTATTTCATTCTTTTTTATGGCTGAGTAATATTCCATTGTATATATATAACACATCTTCTTGATCCATTCATCTGTCAGTGGACATTTAGGTTGTTTCCCTGTCTTGGCTATTGTGAATAGTGCTGCTGTTAACATTAGGGGTGCATGTATCTTTTCGAAATACAGTTTTGTTCGGATATATGGGCATTCAGGGTTTTGTAAGTACATAATGGTGGGTTAGGCTTACGAACGATTTTTTTCTCTTTTGTTGATCTATTTGTGATAAGCTACAGCCGATTATATTTTGTGTGGAAGGACAGATACATATTTGTTTTTGTAGTTTTATTAAAATGTTTAATTAAAAAATGTTTAATAAATCAATGTAATGTTTGGACAGTGAGTGGTTTCCCAGATTAATACAAATATATACAACCATGCAAAACAAACTAAACACTGAAATTTATCATTTCCATAAACAGTGGTTTTTAAACTGTTGTCCAGTGAGTTTGGGTATTTTTCTTCCTGCTTCACTGTCAACTTTAGCAACAACTGAGTGTAGCACATTTTCCTGCTTTGTTTATTTTGCAACTTGCTAGCCTGAACCATACTCATAATTGTTGTTTTAATTTTTAGTGCTTAACATTTTACATGGTTCTTGGCAAGTTTACATCAGGTCCGGTAGGCTCATTAGCTGAAATGCAGAAAAGATAACATGGAAGAATGCCCCAGTATGACTGTGTGTGAAGTGAGTGCTGAGTTCATATACTGCCTAGATTAGGACCTGGGGAAGCCTGGCATTATACCCTGTATTCTGACATTCTTGGCACAATTTGTTCAACATCCCCCCCCCCACCCCCTGCCATTTTAACAAATGTTTATTGAGTACTTGCTCTGTGTCTGATATTCTGCTGTGCACTGTGGATATAGGAATGAGTTTCTACACTTAAGGAACTTGTAGCCTAGAAGGGATACAGACCTGTAAATAAAATTGTAATGTTAAGTGCAGACAATCATCTAAATGTATAAATAGTATAGAGATCTTGCAGAGGGAGAGAGAGATGAATTCTTGAGTATTGTAGGAGGATCAGAGAAGGATTCCTTTAGATAACATCTGAGCTAAGTTTTGGAGGTAGAATATGAGTTTGTCAGTGGGTAAGGTGGATATTATAGGCAAGGAGATAAGTATGTAGGACAGGCACAGATGCATGAAAGAACATGGTATATTTAAGGAGATATAAGGAGATAATTCATGTTGGGCACAAAGTGTGAAAATTGATAGATGAAAGCTGTATTTCCCCTTGTTGTCAAATATTGCCTGTAAAAGCAGCCTAGGAAGATTAATGAAATGATAGAGGCAAAGAACTTGATTCTGGTCCTGACTATCAAATCCTTGGTTGAACAGACCACTTTTATTTTTCTGAGCTTTGGTCTCATTTGTATATGTGCAAACTATATGATCTATGCTTTTCAAGTTATTTTTCAAGGGAGTCACAATTTCTGAGTGCCTGGAACACAGTAGGTCCTCAGTATGTATTTTCGAAAGAGTGGTCTGAGAACTTGTATCAAAATGTAAGAGAGGATAAATAGTTAAAATTAACTGTAATAGAATAAGCAATAAAAGATTTATGTACAGACCATTGCACTTATTGTATAAAACGTGGTCAAGAAAGTTGTTTTTATAAATTGTTTCCCTTACCTGTTTAGTTTTGTGAGGTCCCAGGGTGCAGAAACTACATACAAAATAAAATTCTGTTAGACTTGAATGTCATATGCTGTTGTAATTATCATATATGTTCAATTAAGAATTAGTATATATATATATGTTTTAAATGTGTTCGGTTGATCATCCCTTTTTAATTTGGCTGTGGCAGATTTCTTGGACTTGGCTTCTTCAGCTTGTGACTTTTTCTCTCTTTAATAACATAGTTATAAATGGACTTTTTTTTCTTGTATAAACTTTACTTTTCTCCATTCAAAACTAGTATTTCTTCTCATGCTACTTTTCCATTGTAACTGCAGAATGTTTGCTTTTGAAGCAGAGGATTGTGAAAGTCCATTTTAATGTTACAGAGTTCCTGTAAAATACTGTTAATATAATTTATTTCTTTACCTTTAGGGGTCCTATTGGGCAATAGACACCAATCCGAAGGAAGATGCGCTGCCTACTCGGCCAAAGAAGAGAGCACGATCTGTAGAACGGGTAAAAGCTCTTTATCACAAATTTAGTGTGATGGGGTTATTATGTCAGAAATATAGATCTTAAAAGTTCATTTCCAGTAATACAGTAAGTATAACCGTAATGAAGGTAATATTTTATTTGGATAGCATTTTCTGTTTTTTCAAAGCACTTTCAGACTTATTATTTGATCTCAACACCTCTTAAGTGAGGTGGGCACTTTAGGAATTAAGTAAAAGGGGTTTTGTTTGTTTGTTTGTTTTGTAATTAGGGCACAGCTGTTGTCTAACTGAGGGAGAATCCAGGTCTCTTGAGTTTTAATTTGTTACTCTGTGTCTACACCACTGAGGACTGGTTTTATATAACAGAACCGTTCCCTTTCACTGAAGATAATCATTTTGATTATTATTGAATTTTCCTGATTATCCTCAAAATGTTTTTTCCTGCTTCCAACCATGTAATAATTATTTTGTACACAGAGTCTCTAAGGACCTCAAGCTGAGTTTAAGTTGGGATTGGGTGAGCCATGAGGTATAGGAGCAACGGGATTTAGTCAGGCAGATTTATGGTGCCAGCAGAGGGAATTCAGTACTCCAATTACTAAGCTCTGCAGAATTAGAAGTGAACTCTTAGGTCAGAACACTTTTTGGTTTTATACAAACCAAAATTTAAAAAGATAAAGTCTAGTATTCGTGGCATAGTCTTCTGGTAATAGAGTTTTAAGGCTGAGATATGTATGTAAAAATTTGAGAGGGAATGAACCTCACTTATTGCCCCTCCATCTTTTGCTTTTTAAAACATATTGAGCACATGGACTTTAATTGTGTGAAAAAGTGGAGTATAAAATGTTTAGCATTTATTGCCAGATTTTGAAGGAAGAGGAGAAGAATCCACATTGTTTAACCCAGAGCATTAGCAAGGATGTATATCTTGAAGGGCTGAGGAATTGTGGTCTTCTCTACCATTTGCTCTCTTCTCTGAAGTTCCTGGAACTTGAATTATTTTTGGAAATTTGAATTCTTAGTTGGGTTGACAACTGGGAATTCCTTTTGGATATTAAGCCTGACTTTTATTCTGTTGCTTTGTTTCATAGTTCTTAGAGCAATACTTCTTTACTTCTGAGAGCCCCCTTTTTTTCCTGCAGACCATATTGTCAGTTTTATAATGGAAGTCTGTATAGAAATATAGAATTCTGATTACAGAATTCTGTTTTATGTATGTTCTTGAATGTACATTTTGGACATATATTTTCTGTATTTATTTCCTGCTGTTTATCTTTTTACCTTTTAAGTTTAAAGCATGTAAAAGCTTCAACAATTTGCCTTTGTAGTATAGTTCCATAAAATATCCAGTACCAGAGCCTTTCAGTTAGTATATTGATATTTATTTTGGCCTGAGCTATGTGTTGGTTGCTACTGTAGGAGAGAAACCTATAGAAAGAGAACAGCTGTAATCAGAGTATGTCTAAACAGGGAGACAGATATTGTTTTAACAAACACTCTGAAAGATACTGTTCTTACAAAACATAATTTTGTGTCCTGATAAACTGATATGTCTGTATTTTTTCATTTAGAGGCTTTGGGGGGGGTAGTATTTTTATTAGGACAGAGTTTGTATTTAAGTAACCATTGGGTTGTCTAAGGAAATGCCTAAGATGGTCAAATAGTGAGTACGATTTTTAAACATTTAAAGTTTTGTCAAAAACGAAACATGACCCGTAAGTTGAAACTTCAGAGGATTTTAAAATGCAGATGGTAAATATGTTGACGTCCCTAAAATTTCCTTATTAAATTTTTGAAATGTTACTTCTTTGTCCATGTGTAAGCATCAGAGTTATATGTGAAACATCAAAGTATTTCACACATTTTTGAAGAGAGAAGAGCTTTTAATGTAAAGAGAAGCAATTTTTAAAAATGCAAGTAACAGTATCTTTATGTCTTAAATGAAAATTAAAGCCTGATGGTTATCTCCAGTCTAGTATTCTTAATGCAGTTGTCTGGACTGCCTTCCTGTTCCCTCCATTTACATGAACATAAACCCTTGTTCTCTCTTGACCGTTGTGGTATTCCTTTCTTTTCTTAATCCTTGAATATGTAAATGCCTTTCATTTTCCTTTTTCTGATTTCTTTCATCTTGTTACCATGTTTTCTTTATTTATCATAAAGTAGACCTGAAGACCTAAAAAGAATTATTGATAAAGTTTAGCATGGTGAAGATGAGTGGGCTCCTTGACTAGGAGTCCTGTGTTTTTCTTCTGGCTTTACAATTTACTTCTTCTGTGACTTCTGGCAAGTTGTTAGATTTTTTGAGCTTCAGTATTCTCAGCTATTTTAAAGGAAAAGATAGAAGTCTTAACAGCTGCTGCGGACTGAATGTTTGTGTTCCCCCCAAATTCTTATGTTGAAACCCTCATCCCAGTGTGATGGTATTTGGAGGTGAGGCCTTTGGTAGGTAATTGGATCAGGCATGTGAAGCTCTCATAAATGAATGGGATCAGTGCCCTTATAAGAATAGCTAGAGAGCTGGCTAGCTGTTTTCTACCATGTGAGGATAGCAATGAAGATACCTGCAAGAAGGCTGTTACCAGAACCTGACCATGCTGGCACCATGATCTTGAACTTCCAGCCTCCAGAACTGTGAAAAACAAATTTCTGTTGTTGATAAGCCACCCAATTTATGGTATTGTGTTATAGCAACCTGAGCTAAGATAACAGCATAATAATGATAATAGATAATTGAGTTTATGTGCTAGATTTTTTTCTTAAAGAATTTTATGTATATTAACTCATGTAATTTTTATAGTAACTCCAAATGATGAAACCGATAGGCACGGATGTTGTTATCCAAGGGTACAAAGGACAATAAGTACCAAGGCCAGGATTATGAACTCAGGTAGTCTGCCTTCAGAGTCTATGCTGTTTACAACTGCGTTATACTGCTACTAGTATTTGCTGTGCTGAAGATCACAAGACTGAATCAGATTTCTTTTTATATATGCATATCTTATTGTGAGATAATGGGCCGTTATTTATTTTTGGATTTGAATACTAATTTTTTTCTTCAATGTTATTTAAAATTTTTTAAAATTGAAGTATAGTTGATGTGCACTATTATATTAGTTTCAGGTGTATAACATAATGATTTAATATTTTCATAGATTATACTCCATTTAAAGTTATTACAAAGTAATGGCTATATTCCCCTGTGCTGTACAATATATCCTCGTTGCTTATTTATTTTATACATAGTAGTTTCTATCTCTTAATCCCATACCCCTATCTTGCCCCCTCCCTACTTCCCTCCCCTCACTGGTAACCACTAGCTTTTTTTCTGTATCTGTGAGTCTATTTCTGTTTTGTTGTATACATTCGTTTTATTCTTTTGATTCAACATGTAAGTGATGACATAGAATATTTGACCTTTTTCACTAAGCATAATACCCTCTGGGTTCATTCACATTGTTGCAAATGGCAAAATTTCATCATCATTATTATTTTTTATAAATTTATTTATTTTTAAAATTTATTTATTTTGGCTGCATTGGGTCTTTGTTGCTGCATGCGGGCTTTGTCTAGTTGCAGCGAGCGGGGGCTACTCTTAGTTGCGGTGCGCCGGCTTCTCATTGCAGTGGCTTCTGTTTGTTGCGGAGCACTGGCTCTAGGCACGCGGGCTTCAGTAGTTTGGCGTGTGGGCTCAGTAGTTGTGGCTTGCGGGCTCTAGAGCTCAGGCTCAATAGTTGTGGCGCATGGGCTTAGTTGCTCCGCAGCATGTGCAGTCTTCCCGGACCGGGCTCGAACCTGTGTCCCCTGCATTGGCAGGCGGATTCTTAACCACTGCACCACCAGGGAAGTCCTGCATTCTTTTTTATGGCTGAGTAATATTCCATTATACGTAATACATGTATGCATATATATATGTATGTATGTATAATGGAGTATTTTATATATATATCTCCCACTTCTTTATCCATTCATCTGTTGAGGGACACTTAGTTTGCTTCCATATCTTGACTATTGTAAATAATGCTGCTATGAACATTGGGGTGCATATATCTTTTCAAATTAGTGTTTTTGTTTTCTTCAGATATATACCCAGGAGTGGAATTGCTGGATCATATGGTAGTTCTCTGTTTTAGTTTTTTGAGGAACTCCGTACTGTTTTCTATAGTGACTGCACCAATTTACAATCTCACCAGCAGCATACTAGGGTTCCTTTTCTTCCCACATCCTTGCCAACATTTATTTGTAGACTTTTTGATGATAGTTGTTTTGACAGGTGTGCAGTGATATCTCATTGTGGTTTTGATTTGTATTTCTCTGATTAGTGATGTTGAGCATTTTTTCATGTGCCTGTTGGCCATCTGTATGTCTTTAGAAAAGTGTCTATTCAGGTCTTCTGCCCATTTTTTAATTGGGTTGTTTGTTTTTTTGATGTTGAGTTGTATGAGCTTGTTTATATATTTTTGGTATTAACCCCTTATTGGTCATATCATTTACAACTTTTTTCTCCCATTTAGTAGGTGGTCTTTTCGTTTTGTTGATGGATTCTGTTTATTTTTTAAATTTTTGGCCTTGGGAGACAGATCCGAAATAATATTGCTATGATTTATGTCAAATAATGTTTTGCCTATGGTCTTTTCTAGGAGTTTTATGGTTTTTGGTTTTACATTTAGGTCTTTAATCCATTTTGAGTTTATTTTTGTATATGATGTGAGGAAATGTTCTAATTTCATACTTTTTACATGTAGCTGTCCATTTTCCCAGCATCATTTATTGAAGAGACTCTTTTCTCTATTGTATATTCTTGTCTCCTTTGTTATAGATTAATTGACCATAAGTGTATGGATTTATTTCTGGGCTCTCTGTTCTGCTCCATTGATCTATGTGTCTGTTTTTGTCTCAGTACCATGCTGTTCTGATCACTGTAGCTTTGTAGTATAGTTTGAAGCCAGAGAGTGTGATTCTCGAGCTTTGTTCTTTTTTCTCAAGATTGCTTTGGCAATTCAAGATCTTTTGTGGTTCCGTATAAATTTTAGGATTAGTTGTTCTACTTCTATGAAAAATGTCATGGGTATTTGATAAGAATTGCATTAAGTCTGTAGATTGCTTTGTAGTATGACCATTTTACCAATATTAGTTCTTCCAATCCAGGAACACAGGATATATTTCCATTTCTTTGTATCATCTTCAAACCTTCATCACTGTTTTACAGTTTTCGGAGTATAGGTATTTCACTTCCTTGTTTAAGTGTATTCCTAGATGTTGTATTCTTTTTGATGCAATTTTAAATGGGTTTGTTTTCTTGCTTTCTCTTTCTGAGAGTTCATTATTAGTGTATAGAAAAGCAATAGATTTCTGTATATTAATCTTGTATCTTACAACTGAATTCATTTATTAGCTCTAATAGTTTTTTTGCTGGAGACGTTAGGATTTTCTATGTATAGTATGATGTTATCTGCAAGTAGTGACAGTTCTACTTATTCCCTTCCAGTTTGGGTACCTTGGTTTTTTTGTTTGCTTTTTCTTATCTGCTTGCTGTGGCTAGGACTTCCAGTTCTGTGTGTAATAGAAGTGGGAAGAGTGGGCATTCTTTTCTTGTTCCTGATTTTAGAGGAAAGGCTTTCAGCTTTTCACTATTGAGTACGATGTTGGCTTTGAGTTTGTCATGCATGACCTTTTTATGTTGAGATATTTTCCCTTTATACCAGCTTTGAAGAGAGATTTTATCGTGAGTGGATTTGAATTTTGTCAAATGCTTTTTTGTGTGTCTTTTTATATGTTGTTGAATTTGGTTTGCTAATATTTTGTTGAGTGTTTTTGCATCTATATTCATCAGAGATATTGGCCTGTAATTTTCTCTTTTTGTAGTGTCTTTGTCTGGTTTTCGTTAATGGTCCTTGATTTTAAGAGACTTCCCCACATTTAATCTTCAGATATATATAATTGTCATAAATATTATTATAAATAACAGAGCAAATTACTAAGTAATTAATCAACATGTTAGATCAAACAGTGGTAACTAAAGTGACTCAAAATATCAATAGATAATGCTGCCCTGGGAAGGCCTATAGGAAGAGGAGTGAGACTTAGAATTTGATACAGAAGTGTAAGTTTTTGGCATGGGAAATAGCAAATGATGGGGGACTTCCCTGGGTCCAGTGGTTAAGACTCAGTGCTTCCACTGCAGGGGGGCACAGTTCATCCCTGGTCAGGGAACTAAGATCCCACATTGTTACATAGAATGGTTTTGTTGTTTAAGTGATCCCCCACTGTGTGCCTTCCTTCCCTGAGGCTGAGTCTGAATGAGGGAGGGTTCAGTTAAAGGTATAAGTGAGCAGAGGAAGGAATGCAGTCTACATACTTATTCTTAGAACAGAAAAAAACATTTATTTCAATTGAGCAAACATACTGAGTATACATTAGGTGGGAGGCACTACATGTTGCCTCCAGGAGATATGTAGAAATAGAATTTCTTTTTAAAGCAGGAGAAATGCTACAGAGTTGTAGACCAGAAAGTGTTTCATAAGGGGTTATTTTGATCAATGGATAAGATTTAGTTCTCTGTTTTTTACAGTACTGTTGAGAGATAGTTTATGTACAATTAATTGAATGTTTAAAGTTTACAGTTTGAGGATTTTTGACATGTGAAGTTATTAGTAGTTGACACTATGAGCACTTCTGTCATACCCGAAAGTTTCCTCATACCCCTTTGTAACTTGTGCCTCCCTCCATTCTTATCCCCAAGGCAACCTGATCTGGGGAGAATTGACATCTTAACAATATTATTTCAAGCCATGGAAGTGTTGTATCTTTCTATTCATTATGTCTTTAATTTCTCTCAGGAATGTTTTTTAGTTTTCAGTGTAGAGGACTTGGATGTTTCCAGTTAGATTTAATCCTGAATATTTTGGATTTGGATGCTATATATTTTAAAATCCAGTTGCTTGCTACTAGTAATAAAAATGTAATTAATTTTTGTATATTAACGTTGTATTCTACAATCTTGTTAGTTCTAGTATTTTTTAAAGATGCCTTGGAATTTTCTATATAAACAAGTATGTCATCTGCAAATAGACACTCTTCCTGTGCCTTTCCTTTCTCCTCCCCTGTCCCTTCCTAGAACCTTATTGCAGTGACCAGAATCTCTAGTACAGTGTTGACTAGAAGTGGTGGAAGTGGGCCCCCAGCCTTATTTCCATTCTTAGGAAGAAACTGTTCAGTCTTTCACCACTAAATGTGACATAAGCTGCAGGGCTTTTGTAGATGTCAGATGCTTAGATACTAAGCCCAGTTTGGTGAGAGTTTTTATCATGAATGGGTGTAGAATTCGTTAACTGCTTTTTCTGCACCATCGAAGTGGTTATATGGCTTTTCTTTATTCTGTTTGCATGTTGAATAACATTGATTGCATTTGTAATGTTAAACCTTGTATTCCTTGGATAAACCCTTACTGAGTCACACTATATTATTCCTTTAATATATTGCTGGATTCATTTTGTTAATATCTTAAGTGTTTTTGCATCTATGTTCATGAGGGACATGGATTTATAATTTTCTTTCTTTGTAATGTCGGCTGAAAAAAAAATGCACAACGTTAAAGTTGAGAATTATATTTTATTTGGTGGACTTGATGAGGGCTTAAGCCCTGGAGGCAGCTTCTCAGATAGCTTAGAGGGACTGCTCTGAGGAGGTAAAGGAGGAGCCAGGATATATAGTTTTCGCAACAAAAACCAGGTAGTTGGAACATCAAAAGATTACTGTTAATTAAAGAAAACTTGACATCTCAAGTTAATGAATTTAGTGCTTTTCTGTATATGGGAAGATGCAAGAGTCTGGGCTCATTGAAATCATTCCTTTGATGTGCACGTTAACTGTCTCGGGCTAGTGTCCTGTTTGTCTCCAGATTCACCTCAAGGTGCACATTTGAGGGTGGCTGATGGCTTGATGGCCTCAACATACATTGTTTACTGATATGGCAGGTGATATTTTTCATCTGCAGTAGTATCTGTCAGGTTTTGATGTTAGGGTTGTACTGGTCTCATAAAATTGGTTGGGCCATTTTCCTTCTCTTTTCTGAAAAAGTTTCTGTAGGTTGGTATATCTTCCTTGAATGTTTGAGAAAATTCATCAGTGAAACCATCTGGACCTGAAGTTTTTATGTGGGAAGGTTTTTGATATTTATTTGTTATGGGACTGTTCAAATTTTCTTTTTATTCCAGTTTTGGTAAATTATATTCTTAAGAAATTTGTCCCTTTCATCTAAGTTGTTGAATTTATTGGTGTAAAGTGGATCATAATATTTTCTACTAATATTTATAGAATCTGTAGTAATAAATCCTCTTTCATTCTTGATATTGATGATTTGTTTTCTCTTTTTTTCTTCATTTGGTATAGCTAAAGGTTTGTTGATTTTGTTAGTCTTTTCAAAGAACCAGGTTTTGTCTTTAAAAATTTTTTTCTGTTGTTGGTTTTCTGTTTTATTTCTACTTTTATCTTTTATCATTTACTTCTTTCTAGTTACCAGTTTTTCTTATTAATATTTCTAGCTTCTTCAGTTTCCAGCTTAAATAATTGTTTTGAGACCTTTCCTCTTTTGTAATATAAGAATTTAAAGCTGTAGGTTTATCTCTAAGCACTGCTTTAACTGCATCTCACACATTTTGGTATGTTGCATTTTCATTACCATTTAATTCAAAATATTAAAAAAATTCTCTTTTGAGTCTTCTCTGACCCATGAATTACTTTTTCCAAATATTCCAAATATTGGGTTTTCCTAGGTATCTTACTGTTATATAATATAATTTGTTTTTCATTTCAGTCTTTACATATTTATTGAGACTTGTTCTGGGACTCAGCATGTGCTGTATCTTGGTGAATGTCTGTGTGCACTTGAAAAGAATATGTGTTCTACAGTTGTTCAATATAGTGTTCTCTAATATCAATTAGATCAAGGCATTTACTAATTTATTCCAGTGTTCTTTTTCTTTACTGATTCTTAATTGTCAGTTTTTGCTTCATATATTTTGAAGCTCTGTTAGTAGTCTCATTTGAAGTTGTGACTCTCGTAGGCTGCATTTAGCTTAGTCTTGCTTTTTTAACATCTTTTGGACAATCTCTGCCTTTTTATTGGAGTGTTTAGACCATCAACATTAATGCAGTTGTCACCGGTGGAATGGGTGATGTCCTCAGGTCTTGCCCTTCTTGAGGGAAAGAATTCAGTCAAGAAGGCATAGAACAGTTTTAAGTAGCAAGAGTGTTGTTAAATAGAGCGAAAGTACACTCCTGAGAAAGGATGAAAGCGGGCTGTCTGGAAACCAGAAGCAGCCTCATGATGGGGTAGGGTTGGGTTTTTTAGAGTGGTGTTTCCTCCCTGTGTCTTGCATCATTTGACTGACAGCTTTAGGTTATATCACTTTTCTCCTAGTGCGCAGGTGCTTACTCATAAGCACCCAAGTGAAACCCACAGTGGGGGGGCGGGGATGCAAAAACCGTAATGCTAATTTATTACCTATACAGCATAATGAACCCTATGTTACCTTGAGTCACCTTTTAGGTCTTGGTGTGCCTGCGCCAACCTGTGTTGGTGGTTTCATCTTGCTTGGTCCTGATATGGCTGGAAACCTAGTGGTGGTCCTTGACCACAAGAGGGAGGACTGTGGGTGTGCTCCCATCACCAGTGTCCAGGTGGAGGAGGGAAAGACAAACCATCCAGGGTGGGGCGGGACCCCCTCCTGTCTGACTAGCTACCTAACAGAATTATCGATATTGTTATTAATGTAATTAATGATACTGTTTTCTGTTTGATTTCTCATAAGCAGGTAGGGGGTCCCCAGAGAAAGAGAACCAGACATGGCTTTCTTGACATAAGAAAAGCCATTTTTGGCCTAAGCCATTTTGTGATCTAAGCCTGGCCATAATGCTTGCTCTTGAACAGGTCTCAGTAATAATTACTTTAAGGGAACAAAAGAACAAACTGTTACCAGTCATGAGAAGTGACAATAGCAAAGATAATAAATCAGTTGTAACATTCCCAGTTCTGTTTCAAAGGCTAGCCCGAGTGCTTTCTTGGGCTGTTTTTGCAGAATTTAAACCCCTCTGGCAGGCGCTCAAGTACCAAATCAACTGGAACCTAAGGGAGGATGATGTTGACCTTTTCTGACCCTCGTGACTTCAGTCAAGTAAAGGTTGGACTCTCTGGCCCCACCCCCCATCCCCTTCATGAATATGCATGTACCCTTAACTTAAAACTTGCTTCAGTTTTGCTGTTGGCAGAGACACTGCTTTGGGAAAGATCCCCAGTGTTCCCCTTACTTGCTGCAAGTAATAAATCCTTCCTTCTCCCACTCTTTGCCTTGATTGTGTCTTTTAGCTCTACACCCACCAAGAGGCGAACCCAGTTTTTCTGGTAACACTCTGTATTTTTAGTTCCTTTTTTCCACCTTTCTTGCCTTTCAGATTATTTGGATATATTTTTGTATTCTTATCTACTGGCTTTTTAGCTGTACCTCTTTTTATATTTATATATTGGGATTTCAGTATATATTCTTAACCTTCTGCAGTCTATTCAGAGTTAATATTGTACATATAAAATGTAGAGATCTTCCAATAATATAAGTCTCCTTTGTCCCTTTCCTCACCATTCCCCATAGTATTACATCTGTGTATACTGATGATCTTAGAAGACAGTGTTATAAGTTTTGCCTTAAATAAAGATACATGATTTTTAAAACCTAAGAGAAAACAATGGTCTTTTAAATTTACCTAGATGTTTACCATTTCTGGTGCTTTCATTCCTCAAGGTCCAAGTTTCCCTCTGCTATAAGTTCCCTTTAGCCTAATGAACTTTCTTATGTTGTAGATCTCCTGGCAACGAATTCTCTTAGTTTTCCTTTTCTGAAAATGTGCCTTCCTAAATAATATTTTTGTTAGATATACAGCCTAGATTGAAATTTTTTTTTCTTTCAGTATTTCAACGATATTCACTGTCTAATGACCTCCATTATTTTTATGAGAAATTCAGTCATTTTCCAATCAATGTTTTTTCTTTATGTGATATGTCATTATTGTCTGCCTGCTTTCTACCTTTATTTTTCAACAGTTCAGTTATGATATATCCAAGTGTGATTTTTCTTTTAATTTATCCTGTTGGAGGTTTACTGAGCTTCTTGGATCTGTAAATTTGTCTTTCAGTAAACTTCCAAAGTGTTCAGTCATCATTTCTTCCATATTTTTTCCTGCTGTTTTCTCTCTTTTCTGTCCTTCTGGAACTCATATATACATGTTAGGCCTTTTGAGATTATCTCATAGCTTTCTGAGGCTTTTTTTTTCTTTCTTTCTTTTTTAAAAAGAATCAGTCTTTTTCCTTTTTGTTTTTTAGATTGGATTATTTCTGTTGATCTGCCTTTGAGTTCACTGATTCTTTCCTCTTTAATCTCCATTCTGATATTAAGTCCATCCATTGCCTTTTAAAATTCAGATATTATATTTTTCATTGGTAAATTTTGATTTTGTTCTTTTTATATTTTTTGTATTTCTCCACTGATATTTCTATTATTATGTTTTTTTATTCAGATTTTTTCTCCTTTATCTCACTGAGCGTAATTATAATAGCTACTTTAAAGTCCTTTTCTCGTAGTTCCAACATCTTAGTCTTCTTGTGGTGGGCTTCTGTAGATTATCTTTTCTCTTGAGAATGGGTTTCATTTTTCTATTACTTACATATCAGGTAATTTTGGATTGTATCCTGGACATTATGAATGTTATAGAGACTCTGGGTTCTGTTATACTCTTCTGTAGAATATTGGTCTTTTTATTTTAGCTGGCAGTTAACCATGTTAGACTCAAACTGTAAGTTCTCTCTCACCGTCTGTGGGCAGTGGTTCCAATTTCAATTTGATTCTTTAAGCTTCTGCCTTATTCTAATCTGCATATGCATGGTTCAGGGGTCAGCCTGAGACTTTTGTGGTGTTTCATATACAGTTTTAGGGGATCTCTTTTGACTTTATCCCCTGTGGGATTCCTTTCTCTCTTTAGTAGCTGGTTGTGTTTACCTGGGCTCTTTTCCCTAGTTCCTCCTGACAGAAAGACAACTTTAGCTGCTCATACTCCGCATCTACTACCTGACCTTGGGGCAAAGCTACAGCAAAACAGGAAATTCAAGCAGGTCTCTCCCAAGTTTTACCTTCTCTCCACAATCTACCTATTTTATTTATCCATCAGACTCCTCAGCTAGTTGTCATCCCATGTCCCTTTCCGCTTCCCCCACCCCAAATTGGTAGTTATCAGCAGAAGGTAGGTGTCACACTACCATTCTGGAAGTAGAGCCTGAATGAGTAGGATTTTGACATGGGGTATGAGGAAACTCCAGAAAGGATCTTTCATAAGCTGAGAGATGCCACCTAGATTAGATTCATTGATACTTTTCTTTGTCCAGAATTTGGGTTTTGGCTGCAATAATAACAGTTATTCAAACACGTTTTGGGATCTGTAGATTCCAAATTAAATTAGCTTTATTAATCAGGCTACTTGTCTACTAATAACATCAAATCAGTGTATCTACAAATAAAAATATATACCATACTATTGAGCATATCAGTGCATGTAAAGAGAATTGGGTCCTTTATTCTCTTGTTTTTTTGTTTTTTTTACACACACTGTATTTTATTTTTACAAGAGATAAACTGACACCAAGCATTGTAAATGGATGACCACACCAAAAGCAACAATGATTGCAATTACCAAACACAAAACAAACTCATACTATGTCATAATATTGACATTCAGTCCAGTAATCCTCCACTGTAACAGCTCCTTTACTTTGCAGTGAAAATTGATTTGTATATTCTTTGCCTCTGAGTCCTTGTGGGATTGTTTTTTTTTTTTCAAACAGAAAGTCACAAAAATTATAATCATCCTCATCAGTTCACTCAGTCCCGTGTAATTAATTTTTTTTTTCATCTTCATCTTTTGTTACCACTTTTATGAATTCATCAGTTTTCCATTAGAGTTTTGAAAATGCTTATTCATTCAGTTCAGCAGTATGGTCAGTTACCAGAAACCTGTACTTGTCAGAGTCTTTTCCATGAATTCCTTGAAGATGAAACCCTTTTATAGGAACATTTTTGCAAAAGCATCAGCGTACACCCAGAACTGTCAGTAAATGACAAAAGACTTAAAAATGACCACAGTTAAAGATTTGATGAAAGTTCATCATAATGCAACTGACAAGGAAGTTTAGTTATTTCTGAGATATACATTTTAAAGTAATAACTAGAATTATGACTTATAACATTATACCAGAACATATAAGATTTTTAGAAATTTCATGTAATGTCTGAAACATTTATATTAACATATTTCCATACAAATAACCCAAAGAAAGTTAGTATTAGTTGTTTTTTTGTTTGTTTTTTTATACTGCAGGTTCTTATTAGTCATCAATTTTATACACATCAGTGTATACATGTCAATCCCAATCTCCCAATTCATTATACCACCACTCCCCACTCCACCGTGGTTTCCCCCCCTTGGTGTCCATATGTTTGTTCTCTACATCTGTGTCTCAACTTCTGCCCTGCAAACCAGTTCATCTATACCATTTTTCTAGGTTCCACATACATGCGTTAATATACGATATTTGTTTTTCTCTTTCTGACTCACTTCACTCTGTATGACAGTCTCTAGATCCATCCACATCTCAACAAATGACTCAGTTTTGTTCCTTTTTATGGCTGAGTAATATTCCATTGTATATATGTACCACAACTTCTTTATCCATTCGTCTGTCGATGGGCATTTAGGTTGCTTCCATGACCTGCCTATTGTAAATAGTGCTGCAATGAACATTGGGGGGCATGTGTCTTTTTGAATTATGGTTTTCTCTGGGTATATGCCCAGTAGTGGGATTGCTGGATCATATGGTAATTCTATTTTTAGTTTTTTAAGGAACCTCCATACTGTTCTCCATAGTGACTGTATCAATTTACATTCCCACCAACAGTGCAAGAGGGTTCCCTTTTCTCCACACACTCTCCAGCATTTGTTGTTTGTAGATTTTCTGATGATGCCCATTCTAACTGGTGTGAGGTGATACCTCATGGTAGTTTTGGTTTGCATTTCTCTAATAGTTATGTTGAGCAGCTTTTCATGTGCTTCTGGGCCATCTGTATGTCTTCTTTGGAGAAATGTCTATTTAGGTCTTCTGCCCATTTTTGGATTGGGTTGTTTGTTTCTTTAATATTGAGCTGCATGAGCTGTTTATATATTTTGGAGATTAATCCTTTGTCCGTTGATTCGTTTGCAAATATTTTCTCCCATTCTGAGGGTTGTCTTTTCGTCTTGTTTATGGTTTCCTTTGCTGTGCAAAAGCTTTGAAGTTTCATTAGGTCCCATTTGTTTATTTTTGTTTTTATTTCCATTACTCTAGGAGGTGGATCAAAAAAGATCTTGCTGTGATTTATGTCAAAGAGTGTTCTTCCTATGTTTTCCTCTAAGAGTTTTATAGTGTCTGGTCTTACACTTCGGTCTCGAATCCATTTTGAGTTTATTTTTGTGTGTGGTGTTAGGGAGTGTTCTAATTTCATTCTTTTACATGTAGCTGTCCAGTTTTCCCAGCACCACTTATTGAAGAGACTGTCTTTTCTCCATTGTATATCTTTGCCTCCTTTGTCATAGATTAGATGGCCATAGGTACATGGGTTTATCTCTGGGCTTTCTATCTTGTTCCATTGATCTATGTTTCTGTTTTTGTGCCAGTACTGTATTGTCTTGATTACTGTAGCTTTGTAGTATAGTCTGAAGTCAGGGAGTTTGATTCCTCCAGCTCCGTTGTTTTCCCTCAAGACTGCTTTGGCTACTCGGGGTTTTTTGTGTCTCCTTACAAATTTTAAGATGATTTGTTCTAGTTCCGTAAAAAATGCCATTGGTAATTTGATAGGGATTGCATTGAATCTGTAGATTGCTTTGGGTAGTATACTCATTTTCACAATGTTGATTCTTCCAGTCCAAGAACACAGTATATCTCTCCATCTGTTGGTATCATCTTTAATTTCTTTCATCAGTGTCTTATAGCTTTCTGCATACAGGTCTTTTGTCTCCCTAGGTAGATTTATTCCTAGGTATTTTATTCTCTTTGTTGCAATGGTAAATGGGAGTGTTTCCATAATTTCTGTTTCAGGTTTTTCATCATTAGTGTATAGGAGTGCAAGAGATTTCTGTGCATTAATTTTGTATCCTGCAACTTTACCAAATTCATTGATTAGCTCTAGTAGTTTTCTGGTGGCATTTTTAGGATTCTCTATGTATAGTATCATGTCATCTGCAAACAGTGACAGTTTTACTTCTTCTTTTCCAATTTGTATTCCTTTTATTTCTTTTTCTTCTCTGATTGCCGTGGCTAGGACTTCCAGAACTATGTTGAATAATAGTGGTGAGAGTGGACATCCTTGTCTCGTTCCTGATCTTAGAGGAAATGCTTTCAGTTTTTCACCATTGAGAATGATGTTTGCTGTGTGTTTGTCATATATGGCCTTTATTATGTTGAGGTAGTTTCCCTCTGTGCTCACTCTCTGGAGAGTATTTATCATAAATGGGTGTTGAATTTTGTCAAAAGCTTTTTCTGCATCTATTGAGATGATCATATGGTTTTTATTCTTCAATTTGTTAATATGGTGTATCACACTGATTGATTTGTGTATATTGAAGAATCCTTGCATCCCTGGGATAAATCCCACTTGACCATGGTGTATGATCCTTTTAATGTGTTGTTGGATTCTGTTTGCTGGTATTTTGTTGAGGATTTTTGCATCTATATTCATCAGTGATATTGGTCTGTAATTTTCTTTTTTTGTAGTATCTTTGTCTGGTTTTGGTATCAGGGTGATGGTGGCCTCATAGAATGAGTTTGGGAGTGTTCCTTCCTCTGCAGTTTTTTGGAAGAGTTTGAGAAGGATGGGTGTTAGCTCATCTCTAAATGTTTGATAGAATTCACCTGTGAAGCCATCTAGTCCTGGACTTTTGTTTTTTGGAAGACTTTTAATCACAGTTCCAATTTCATTACTTGTGAATGGTCTGTCTGTTCATATTTTCTGTTTCTTCCTGGTTCAGTCTTGGAAGGTTATACCTTTGTAAGAATTTGTCCATTTCTTCCAGGTTGTGCATTTTATTGGCATAGAGTTGCTTGCAGCAGTCTCTTAGGATGCTTTGTATTTCTGCAGTGTCTGTTGTAACTTCTCCTTTTTCATTTCAATTTTATTGATTTGAGTCCTCTCCCTCTTTTTCTTGATGAGTCTGGCTAATGTTTTATCAATTTTGTTTATCTTCTCAAAGAACCAGCTTTTAGTTGTATTGATCTTTCTTTGCTATTGTTTTCTTTGTTTCTAATTCATTTATTTCTGCTCTGATCTTTATGATTTCTTTCCTTCTGCCAACTTTGGGTTTTGTTTGTTCTTCTTTCTCTAGTTCCTTTAGATGTAACGTTAGATTGTTTACTTGAGATTTTTCTTGTTTCTTGAGGTAGGCTTGTATAGCTATAAACTTCCTTCTTAGAACTGCTTTTGCTGCATCCCATAGGTTTTGGATCATTGTGTTTTCGTTGTCATTGGTCTCTAGGTATTCTTTGATTTCCTCTTTGATTTCTTCAGTGATCTCTTGGTTATTTAGTAACGTATTGTTTAGCCTCCATGTGTTTGTGTTTTTTCCTTGTAATTCATTTCTAATCTCATAGCGCTGTGGTCAGAAAAGATGCTTGACATGATTTCAATTTTCTTTAATTTACTGAGGTTTGATTTGTGACCCAAGATGTGATCTATCCTGGAGAATGTTCCGTGCGCACTTGAGAAGAAAGTGTAATCTGCTGTTTTGGTATGGAGTGTCCTATAAATATCAATTAAATCTATCAGGTCTATTGTGTCATTTAAAGCTTCTGTTTCTTTATTTTCATTTTGGATGATTTGTCCATTGGTGTAAGTGAGGTGTTAAAGTTCCCCAGTATTATTGTTTTACTGTCTATTTCCTCTTTTATAGCTGTTAACAGTTGCCTTATGTATTGAGGTGCTCCTATGTTGGGTGCATATATGTTTATAATTGTTACATCTTCTTCTTGGATTGATCCCTTGATCATTATGTAGTGTCCTTCCTTGTCTCTTGTAACATTCTTTATTTTAAAGTCTATTTTATCTGATATGAGTATAGCTACTCCAGCTTTCTTTTGATTTCCATTTGCATGGAATATCTTTTTCCATTCCTTCACTTTCAAGTCTGTATGTGTCCCTAGTTCTGAAGTGGGTCTCTTGTAGACAGCCTATATATGGGTCTTGTTTTTGTATCCATTCAGCAAGCCTGTGTCTTTTGGTTGGAGCGTTTAATCCATTCGTGTTTAAGGTAATTATCGATATGTATGTTCCTATGACCATTTTCTTAATTGTTTTGGGGGTTTTTTTTTTTTAATTAATTAATTTATTTATTTCTATTTATTTTTGGCTGTGTTGGGTCTTCGTTTCTGCACGAGGGCTTTCTTCAGTTGCGGCGAGCGGGGGCCACTCTTCATCGCGGTGCGCGGGCCTCTCACTATTGCAGCCTCTCCCGTTGCGGAGCACAGGCTCCAGATGCACAGGCTCAGTAGTTGTGGCTCACGGGCTTGGTTGCTCCGCGGCATGTGGGATCTTCCCAGACCAGGGCCCGAACCCGTGTCCCCTGCATTGGCAGGCAGATTCCCAACCACTGTGCCACCAGGGAAGCCCCGGGTTTGTTTTTGTAGGTCCTTTTCTTCTGTTGTGTTTCCCACTTAGAGAATTTCCTTTAGCATTTGTTGTAGAGCTGGTTTGGTGGTGCTGAATTCTCTTTAACTTTTGCTTGTCTGTAAAGCTTTTGATTTTTCCATCGAATCTGAAGGAAATCCTTGCCTGGTAGAGTAATCTTGGTTGTAGGTTCTTCCCTTTCATCACTTTAAGTATATCATGCCACCCCCTTCTGGCTTGTAGAGTTTCTGCCGAGAAATCAGCTGTTAACCTTATGGGAGTTCCCTTGTATGTTATTTGTCGTTTTTCCCTTGCTGCTTTCAATAATTTTTCTTTGTCTTTAATTTTTGCCAGTTTGATTACTGTGTGTCTCGGTGTGTTTCTCCTTGGGTTTATCCCGTGTGGGACTCGCTGCACTTCCTGGACTTGTGTGGCTATTTCCTTTCCCATGTTAGGGAAGTTTTTGACTATAATCTCTTCACATATTTTCTCTGGTCCTTTCTCTCTCTCTTCTCCTTCTGGGTCCCCTATAATGCGAATGTCGTTGTGTTTACTTTTGTCCCAGAGGTCTCTTAGGCTGTCTTCATTTCTTTTCATTCATTTTTCTTTATTCTGTTCCACAGCAGTGAATGCCACCATTCTGTCTTCCAGGTCACTTATCAGTTCTTCTGCCTCAGTTATTCTAGTGATGCCTTCTAGTGTAGTTTTCATTTCAGTTATTGTATTGTTCATCTCTGTTTGTTTGTTCTTTAATTCTTCTAGGTCTTTGTTAAACATTTCTTGCATCTTCTTGATCTTTGCCTCCATTCTTCTTCCGAGGTCCTGGATCATCTTCACTATCATTATTCTGAATTCTTTTTCTGGAAGGTTGCCTGTCTCCACTTCATTTAGTTTTTTTCTGTGGTTTTATCTTGTTCCTTCATCTGGTACATAGCCCTCTGCCTTTTCATCTTGTCTATCTTTCTGTGAATGTCCTTTATTCTGTTGATTGAACCAGATTTTTAGTATCCATGAAGAATATCTAATTAAAGGATTTTCTAGTTAAAGCTGTGAATCTGGCCTTGTGGGAATACAGTGCCACATACCACAGCTGTCTCCTTTTTCATTAATCACCATTGAATATTCCTCTCTATCAGTAGGTTCTCAGCATCAGTAGTAGATACATGTTAGTAGTCATCATAGAAACCAGCACTTACTGTGCATTTCAGGTACTATGCTAAGTGCTTTACATAAATTATTTCATTAATGCTCTTAACGGACCTCTAAAGGAAGTGGCATAATCCTCTTATAGATGAGGAAAAGAGTATAAAGTTTGAGTAATTTGCATGAAATCACACAACACAGGCTTGCCTCTTGTTACCAGTGGGGAGGAGTGAGTATTAGATAGTGAACCAGTAGGCTGGAATGAGATGACTGAGTTGAGTTAGAGGAGCATGAAATTTGCATCTTTCTAAATTAATCTTCTGTGTTAATTTATCTAAATTAGCTGGCACCAAAGTTGGGGCATAAATCGTAGCTAAATTGGCAGGCACCAAAGTTGGGGCATAGACAGAGCTGTCTTTGTAGTTCTTCCATTTGTATTTCTGAAGTGCTTTTCCATGTTCACCTAACTCTCAGTGTGTATCCAGCACGTAAGTAGTAGATTCTACCTTCTAGGGGTGACCCTTGTCTTTTCCTTTTTTCAAGATGTCTGTTCCCTACCCTCTTGGATTATCTGATGAAAGAAATTCATGCCAAGGGATTAAGTGATAAATAAATCAATCTTAGAAATGTTTTTCAGTGAAATTACTCTTTATTTTGAGAGAGAGAAAGGAGTTATCACAATCTATATCCAAAATTCTAAATGTAGAAAACCTATATTGATTTTTGACACCCATGTTAGCTCTATAAACAATGTATATGAAATTGTGTTATTTAGGATATTGTTCAGTTGCATTAACAGACAAAGGAAGACAAAACTACACCTGAGAGGCTTAAACCAGATAGATTTATTTCTCTCTTAGGTAAAAGTCCAAGCTGAGAGGTGGATCAGATGGATAACCAGCTCTGTTCCACAAGGTCATTCAGATGTTTCCTTCTAATCTTATCTTTCCAGTGTTCCCCAGGGTATTACCTTCAGCTTTCTGATTATGCAGGATCACCACCACCATATCTGTGTCACAGGCCTGCAATAAGAGGGAAAGAGGATGGAGGGCAAGCAAGTTCCTTTCAAAGACATGACCCAGAAGTTGTACACATCACTCTTGCTCACATCCCATTTGTCGCACCTTAATCATATGGCTACAGCTAGCTGCAAATGAGTCTGGAAAAGGTGGTCTTTAGCTGGGCAGAGATGAGTTGATAACTACAGGGATCTATTGCTAAAAGGGAGCAGAGGGGAGAATGAGTGTTACCCGATTATTAGTAGTCTCCACTACAGAAGTTTATCTCTAATTTTGGCAAACCTATCCCACAACCAGTTAAAAGAGTTGGTAAGGAGTAGCCATACCAATGGACTTTGTGATTATCAGGTTAGTAGCATAATAAAATATAGTAGAAGAGAATTCAGTAATGATTTTAAGTTTATTTTCAGAAACAAAGCACAAAACTGGATGTTAGAGAATTTGATGAAATAACTTCAAATTGTGTTAAAGTTGGTGGTTTTATGAGCTAATAATTATTTATTTTGTTCTTGTATTTTAGGCCTCAACTCCATATAGCATAGATTCAGATTCTTTGGGAATGGAGTGTATTATTTCGGGAAGTGCCTCTCCAACTCTGGCAATCAACACTGTGACTAACAAAGTAATTCTATTTTTTTGAACACTTTTGAAATGTCGTTGAGTAATACATTTAATTTGCTTTTATAGTAACAGTAGATTACTGTATGGTTGAGTTTAAAGATGATATAAATTTGACCAAACCATACATGGCAGTTTGAAAGCTGAATCCACAATGCTTTTAGCTTTACACAAGTTAGAAGTAAATAAATAATTCTCTGGAAAAATTGGAAGATGCTTATTGGGAAGCTCTATATTAAATTTAAATTCTTGACACTACCAATCCCATTGAATTTTTGAGTCCAGCATTTTATTGAATCAATTTATTTCAAAATCATTGATTACCCCTCTAAATATGTGATTTAAAAAGAGATTGACAAATAACCAGGGTGTCAACAGAATCCAGTAAAATAAATAATTCAGACAAACTCAGAGTCCATTAGAACGGTGGTCAACCTCTTTCATGATATTCAAGTCTAGGTACATACCCAGAAGTGTAGTATGTGGTAGTCTGCTGCAATTTTTGTTTTGTTTTTGTTATTGAAGCAAGGGTCAAAACTTTGTGCTAACTCATTAGATACCTAGTAGGGTACAAATATCTCTTCTTTACAAGGTAGTTTCTTAATCTCATATCTCAAAATCCTAAAAAGGCTTTGGGAGGTTCATGAAATAACTCAGTTCTGTGCATCTATTTCCTCCATTACTAGACCATGATGAGCACCTTGAAGCCATAATATATCTCACTCTTGTACTCATACGGTCTGTCAGTCTTGCTTTTACCCTCTCCCCGTCTCCCTTGCTTTCACTTGCTCTTTTTTTTTTTTAATCTCTTCTACTTTCTTGTGCACACACATAAACACAAACATGTATACACTCAGTTGCACTAATACACGTAGTATCTTTGTATTTGTAAAAGGTAATGAACAAGCAGATAGAAGACAGATTATAATCAGAGTGACTAATCAGAATTCCAATTTAGATAGGAAACTTACAACTGAAGTGTAAAGTAATAATTTTTCCCAAATAGCAATACATGGACTGATTCCATCAGAATCATTTAAGGGAGGGGTGGGGTTGTTAGTGTGTACGTGTGTTTGGTGGTGGTAGTAATTCCCAGATTCCATTGCAGGCCTACCAAATCAGTTACTTTATCCTTGTGGGTAGGGCCCAGAAATCTGTACTTTTAAAAATCATCCCTAATTATACCCAGCTAGACTTGAGAATTTCCGGTGAAATAGATGGGTTGGAATCAGAGGTATCCAGTACTGCTCTTTGCGATAGTCCAAGCAGGAGATACTGAGGCCTAAACATAGACAGTTGTGGCTATTAGGAAACAGTTAGAAAGTAGTAACGCTGGGACTTCGTGACTAAATAAAGGAGCTGGAGTTTTTGGACTTCTGCTTTCAGATATGATAGAATAGCTAGTATCAGATTAACCCTTCTCCCTATCTATATAAAATTACCACCCTGCCTCCCACACCCTGCCCCCCACACCCTGCCCACCAATAAAAAAGAAAGGCATTGGAGAAAAAGACAGGCAGGACTTCAGAAGAGAAGGTCTCAGAAAAAAGGGAAGCACACTGAGATAAGCCCTACGTGTTTTCCCTTGGGACATTTCCCACTTCTCAGTGCATGGCATAGAGGCTGCACAGAAAGCTACAACCTAGAGCAGTCATTGAGCTAGGTATGTAAAAACCAGAGTTTGAGGCTACCAAAGAGCCAGGGCTTAAGGACCAAGATCCTGAGGAATCTCAGAAGTGACCTCAACTGTTTGCAAGCAATATCCAGTTAAGGCATTGGCTAATCCCTAACCTGTGTGTGCTTTGACTCAGACACAGGCAAATCATGTGGATTTTTCACTAGCCAGACTTCAGCAGTCTCACGGAGGTTAGGGGGACAAAAGTTGTAGTTCTTTAAAGAGGGAGCCATGGTAAACACCCGAGTTTTTCAAATTGATACTTAAGAAAGATTATGTTCTATAAGTAAGAGCAAATCAAAATAACACCAGTCTCAAACTGTTACTAGGGTGGTATGCTAATATTCCACTTGCCAAAAGAAAACTAAATCCTTTCTAGAAGATAACATATCCCGAGCTTTTGCAAGTTTTCATAAGTAAGGTCTCACTTTCAGTCAGAATTTTCAGACATTCCAGGAAACAAGACCAAATAATTAAATGCCAAGATGGAAAGATAGTATAAACATATCCACAAGTGATCTAGATACTGATTTTTAAATAACTATGACTAATATGTTGAAGAAAATAGATGAATTATAGAAAATTTATCAGAATTGGAATCTGTATGGAAGAATCAAGAGAACTGAAAAATATAATAACTGAAATTAAGAATTAAATAGATGGATTTAACAGCAGATTAGACACAGCAGAGGAGACAATCAGTGAACTGGAAGATAGGTCAATAGAAAATATGCTGGTTGAAAAACAAAGAATGGAAAATTCAAAGAAGCTTAAGAGATAAATGGGATACAGGGAAAAGATCTAACAAACTTGTCATTAGTGTTCCAGAAGAGAAGCAAAAGGGAATAGAGAAGAAGCAATATTTTAATTTTCTAAGACTGATGAAAGATAACACAGTACAGATTCAAGAAGTTCTGAGAACCCCAAGGACTAATTAAAAGAAAACCTTATCAGACAAATAAAAGTCAAACTGCTAAAAAACAAGGATTTTTAAAAAAAAAAATCTTAAAATCAGAGGAAAATAACAGGCAACTTCAAAGGAACACACTGAATTCTGAATAGAAATGATAAAAGTCAAATACCACCAGAATGAAATTTTTGTAGTGCTGAAAGGAAATAACTGCCAATCCAGAATTCTAAAATCAGAATTTCTATGAAAAATGAAGGTTAAGTAAATTGGCTTTTACAGAAACAAAATGTGAGAGAATGTTACAGTATTAAAAAATTAAAGGAGGTTAATTTTTCAGATAGAAGGAAAATTATCCTGTGCAGAAAAGAATGAAGAACACCAAAAGAGTATGCATGTCAGTAAATAAAAATATGTATCAAGTGATTAAAACAATAGCAGTTCTGTTATAGAACATAGTGCTTTGGAGTCTAAAATACTTGTAGAAGTTAAAGCACATGACAATACTAGAGTAAGGCATTAGGAAATATATTGCAGTTAATGTCTTTGCATTGTATGGGAAGTGGTAAAAGTACTAAGTCAAGGGCATGTAAAATCTAGGGCAGTGATTCTTAACACTTCAGCATATATCAGAATAACTAGGAGGGCTTGTTAAAACCCACATTACTGGGCCTTACCCTGAGAGTTTCTGATTCTCTAGGTCTGAGTTGGGGTCTGAAAAATTGCATTTCTGACACGTTCTCAGATAATGGTCATGTACTGGTCCAAGTTCCTTACCTTATGAACCACTGCTCTAGGTTACTACAAGAATAGTAAAAGAATATTACCAAGTAAGGAAAAATAATAAATCCTTGGTTAATCCAAAAGTAGGCGAGAAAGGAGAAAAAAAAATGAACAGAGAAAAGATGGGAACACAGGAAAATAAAAAGTATTTAAATCTAATTACATTAAGGAATACATTAAATGTAAATGTGCTAAATATTCATTTAAAAGCCAAAGAGTCTTTTCTGACCACAACAGCATGAAACTAGAACTCAACCTTAGAAAGAGAACTGAGAAAAAAATGATTACATGGAGAGTAAACAGCATGCTACTAAAAAACCAGTGCATCAGCAATGAAATCAAAGAGGAAATTTAAAAATACTTGAGACAAATGACAACAAAAACAACCATACAAAATCTATGGGATGCAGCAAAAGCAGTTCTTAGAGGGAAGTTCATTGCAATACAGGCCTTCTTCAAAAAACAGGAAAAAATCTCAAATAACCTAACCTACCACCTAAAAGAATTAGAAAAAGAAGAATAAACAAAACGTAAAGTCAGCAGAAGGAAAGAAATAATAGAGATTAAAAAAAGGTAGAAAAAACTCAATAAAACCAAGAGCTGGTTCTGTGAAGGGGCAAACAAAATCGACAAACCTCTGGCCAGGCTCACCAAGCAGAAAAGAGGGAGCACCCAAATAAACAAAATAATGAATGAAAGAAGAGAAATAACAACTGATACTGCAGAAATACAAAAAACCATAAGAGAATACTATGAACAATTATATGCCAACAGATTGAACAACCTAGAAGAAGAGGACAAGTTTCTAGAAACATAACAGCCTACCAAAACTGAATCAAGAAGAAATAGATAATCCAGCAGAGGTGAATTATCCTGCAAACAAAAGTCCAGGACCAGATGGCTTCTCTGGGGAAATCTACCAGACATGCAAAGAAGAACTTATACTGATCCTTCTCAAACTCTTCCAAAAGACTGAAGAGGAGGGAACACTCTCAGAGTCATTCTATGAAGCCACTATCACTCTGATACCAAAACCAGACAAAGATAATAACAAAAAAGAAAATGACAGGGCAGTATCTTTGATTAATACAGATGCAGAAATTCTCAACAAAATATTAGCAAGCCAAATCCAACAACACATAAAAAAGATATTACACCACAATCAAGTTGGATTCGTCCCAGGGTCACAAGAATGGATCAATATATGCAAATCAATGTGATACACCACATCAACAAAAGAAAAGACAAAAACCACATAATCATCTCAATAGATGCAGAAAAAACATTTGATAAAATTCAACATCCACTCATGATAAAAACTCTTACCAAAGTGAGCGTAGAGGGAACCCATCTCAACCTAATAAAAGCTATTTATGATAAACCCACAGCCAACATAATACTAAACCATGAAAAGCTGAAAGCCTTCTTGCTAAAGTCTGGAACAAGACAAGGATGCCCACTCTCACCACTTCTATCCAATAGATAAAATTGTCATTATATGCAGATAACATGATACTGTATATAGGAAACCCTAAAGACTTCACACAAAAACTATTAGATCTGATAAACGAATTCAGCAAGGTAGCAGGGTACAAGATTAACATACAGAAATCTGTTGCATTTCTTTACACTTAACAATGAAATGTCAGGGAAAGTAAAAAAAAACAATCCCTTCTAAAATTGCATCAAAAAAAATACTTAGGAATAAACCTGGCCGAGGAAGTGAAAGATTAATATGCTGAGAAGTATAAAATATTGGTAAATTGAAGATGATTCAAAGAAATGGAAAGATATCCCATGCTCTTGGATTGGAAGAATTAATATTGTTAACATGGCCATACTGTCCAAAGCAATCTACAGACTTAATGCAATCCCTGTCAAATTACCCATGACATTTTTCACAGAACTAGCACAAATAATCCTAAAATTTATGTGGAACCATAAAAGAACCAGAATTGCCAAAGCAATCCTGAGGGAAAGGAACAAAGCTGGAGGCATAAGCTTCCCAGACTTCAGACAATACTGCAAAGCTACAGTAATCAAAACAGCATGGTATTGGCACAAAAACAGACATATGGATCAAGGGAACAGAATACAGAGCCCAGAAATAAACCCACACACCTACGGTCAATTAATCTTTGACAAAGGAGGCAAGAATACACAATTGAGAAATGACAAGTCTCTTTAGCAAGTGGTATTGGGAAAGCTGGACCACTGCATGTAAATCAGTGAAGTTAGAACACACCCTCACACCATACACAGTAAACTCAAAATGACTTAAAAACTTAAATATAAGACATAACACCATAAAACTAGAAGAGAACATAGGCAATACATTCTCTGACATAAATCATAGCAGTGTTTTCTTAGGTCACTCTCCCAAGGCAATAGAAATAAAAGCAAAAATAAACAGATGGGATCTAATCAAACTTACAAGCTTTTGCACAGCAAAGGAAACCATAAACAAAACGAAAAGACAACCTACAGAGTAGGAGAAAATATTTGCAAATGATGGGACTGACAAGGGATTAATTTCTAAAATGTACAAACATCTCATACAACTCAATGACAACAACAAAAAACAACCCAATCAAAAAATGGACAGAATACCTAAACAGACATTTCTCTGAAGAGGACATACAGATGGCCAATATGCACATGAAAAGATGCTCAACATCACTAATTATTAGAGAAATGCAAATCAGAACTACAGTGAGGTATCACCTCACTCCAGTCAGAGTGGCCATCATCAAAAAGTCTACAAATAATAAATGCTGGAGAGGGTGTAGAGAAAAGGGAACCCTTCTACACTGTTGGTGGGAATGTAAATTGGTGCAGCCACTGTGGAAAACAGTTTGGAGGTTCCTCAAAAAACTAAAAATAGAGTTGCCATATGATCTAGTGATCCCACTCCTAGGCATATATCCAGAGAAAAGTGTAATTTGAAAAGACACATGCACCCCAGTGTTCATAGCAGCACTATTTACAGTAGCCAAGACATGGAAGCAACCTAAATGTCCATTGACAGATCAATGGATAAAGAAGATGTGGTATGTGTACACATTTTCATTACTCCCAAAAGAAAATCTCATACCCATTAGCATTCATATCCCATTTCCTCCATCCCCTGGTAACCATTAATTTATTTTCTAACATTCTGGATTTGCCTATTCTGGACCTTTCATGTAAGTGGAATTGCAAAATATATGACCTTTTATGTCTGACTTCTTTCACTAAACACATTTTCAAGGTTCATCCATGTTATGGCATGTATCAGTATTTCATTCCTGTTGTCATATAATTTAACTGTGTCCCAGAATAAAGCTCAAGAACATTCATAAGAATCTAAAAATATAGCACTTAATAATGTAGATTCACAATAGTCTGGCATCCAATAAAAAGTTACCAAGCAAAGAAGCAGTAGAAAACAACCCATAATGAGGCAAAAATCAGTCAATTAGAACTGACCCGGAAGTGACACACATGATAGAACTAGTAGAAAAGGACATTAAAACAGTTATCATGAGCCAAGATATGGAAATAACCTAAGTGTCTATCGATAGATGAATGGATAGAGAAGATGTGGTATGTAATATACAATGGAATAATGTTCAACCATGAGAAAGAAAGAAATCCTGCCATTCGTGACAAAATGGATGGACCTTGAAGGCCTTATGCCAAGTGAAATAAGTCAGGCAGAGAAAGACAAATACTGTATGATATCACTTATATGTGGAATCTTAAAAGGCCAAACTCAGAGAAACAGAATAGAATGGTGCTTACTGGGGGCCTAGGGGGTGGGGAGAAGTGGGGAGATGGTCAAAGAGAACTTTTCGTTGTAAGATGATTAAGTTTTGGGAATCTAATATATAGCATGGTGATTACAGGCATGATACTACAACACTGTTGCTAGGAGAAAAGTTGCTAGGAGAGTAGGTCTTAAATGTTCTCACCACAAAGAGAAATAGTAATTATGTAAGGTGATGGAGGTGTTAGCTAATGCTATGATGGTAGTGATTTTGTAATACATAAGTATATCAAACTAGTACATTGTGCACCTTAAATTTATACAATGTTATATGTCAATTATATCTCAAGCCGGGGGCTAGGGGGTGGGGGGAACTGTTAATGTAACTATATTTTATGGAAGTTCAGGTTGAACATGTGTATAGACACATGGAAGATATTTAAAAACCCAAATCAAACTCCTTAGGGATAAAAATATGTCCCAGTTGAAAAATAAACTAGATGGGATTAACAGCAGATTAGGCATTGTAGAAGGAAAGATGTGAACTTGAAGATATAGCAATAAAAGCTATCCAAAGTGAAACACAGAGAAAAGACTGTAAGAAAGTAAATAGAGTATTAGTGAGCTGTGGGGACAGCTTCAGGCAACCTATAATATGTGTAATTGAAGTTCCTGATGTAAATCAGGATCTACACAGAGCAATTAAGGACACCAGAAATGATAACTATGTGGGTAAATATAAAGCTTTTTTTAAAAAAATGTAAATCTCTTTAAAGGATAACTGTGTAAAGCAAAAAAATATGGGAAGGCAAAAGTAAAGCCATCGTTCACAGAAGACATCATTATTCATATGGAAAATTCAACAGAATCTACAGATAAACTCTTGGAATTAATAAGTGAATTTACCAAGGTGTCAATATTAGATCAGTGTTGGATTTTAGAAGTCAGTTATTTTTCTGTGTTAGCCATGGACAGTTAGAAAATACAATTTAAAAGATAATACTTAAATTAACATTCAAAAACGTCAAGTACAGAGACACCTCATTTTATTGTGCTTAGGTGTATTGCGCTCCCCAGATATTGGGCTTTTTACAAATTGAAGGTTTGTGGCAACCCTGTGTTGCCAGCTGATGGTTAACATTTTTTACCAATAAAGTATTTTTAAATTAAGATATATACATTGTTTCTGTAGACATAATGCTATTGCACACTTAGTAGACTACAGTACATTGTAAACATAACTTTTATATGCACTGGGAGACCAGAAAATTCGTGTGACTTGCTTTATTTCAATACTTGCTTTATTGCAGTGGTCTGGAACCAAACCCCCAATAACTCTCTGAGGTAGCTAGGATTAAATGAAAGATGAACTCTGCACAGAAAACTATAAAAAATTACTGAGAGAGAACAAAGGGGGTATAAATAAGTAGATATATAATTTTCATAGAGAAGATTATTGTAAAGAAGTCAGTTTTTCCTGAGTTTACCTACAGATATAATATCCCAATCAAAATTCCACAATGCTTTTTTTAGGGGAAGGAAGATAGTAGGAAATGACCAGCTGATTTTGAAAGATAAATGAGACTCCAAATGGTAAACAGTAGTTGAAGAAAATGTTGAAGAAAAAGATAAAAGAGGATTTATACTTCCAAATATCAAGAGTAAACCTACAATAATTGAAAGTGTAATATTGGCATAAGAATAGACACATAGAATTATGGAACAGAGTTCAGTGATGTCTTTCAACAAATGGTGCTGAATCAATAGAAAAGTGAGATTTTTTTCATGCACAAAAATCAATTTCAGATGGATTTGAGACCTTAATATAAATGATAAAGTTCTCAATTGGATGAAAAAGAATAAAATATGTTTTAAAAAGTAGAATGAAGGAAGTAACAAAAGATTAAGAGCCGATGCTAACGCAACACACAACAAAGCTTTACGTAATCCTTTAGCTAAATTTACTGCAAAAGGACAGAAAAGGATATATACGTTGTATGAAACGAGTCATTAATGGTAGAAGTCTGCATGGTGGTTATCTGTAACAGGAGATATGCGGATGGATAATGACTGGCTGGTGAATGATGATTGGGAGAGTTCATGAGTGGGCCTTCTGGTGTGCAGGTATGTTCTGTATCAGTGGTTCTGTGATCTGTGGACACCTGAATAACCAATACCCTTTTGGGGATTCCATGATAATACTAAAATGCTATTTGCCTTTTCCTTTATTTTTGTGTTTTCACAAATGCAGCAAAAGCAATAATATGTAAACATTAGCACAAGTCAAGGCAGTGACACCTGACTGTACTAGTAGTCATTGTATTCTTCACAGCCACACACCCTTCAGATTAAAAAAAATAATAATAACTAGTTAAGAATATCCTTGATGATGCAGGAAAAATAATTTTATTAAATTGTGACCTTTGAGTATACGTTTTTAAGAATCTGTGTGGTGAAATGGGAAGTACGCATAAAACGCTTAAACTGTGTATACCGAAGTACAGTGGTTGCTTCAAGGAAGAGCATTTGTGTTGATCTAGCCACTTTGTTCATGGAGCATTGATTTTACTTGAAAGAACAACTGACACTATTATTCAGATTTGGGTATTTGGCAGATATTTTCTTGAAAATGAATAAAGTAAGCCTCTCACTTAAAGGAAAACAGTTGACAGTATCTCTTGCCAATGGTAAAATTTGAGCTTTTAAGCAAAACATACAGGTTTGGAAAACTTACATCCACCACAGTGAGTCTGATAGCTTCATAGTCTTTACACACTTTTCCAATGAGATTATTGGTAATGTTAACAAGTGTGATGTTTTGATGTTGTGTAATGAAATATGTCGATATTTGGAAGATCTGCATAACTTAGTGAGTGATATTTTCCGAATGACCAATGCATAATGTTATAAAATCATGCATGGGTAAATGATCCATTCAAAGTCCGAGGTGGAAAGTGGATTATAATGTGAAAGAGTATGAAAATTTATTCATATGGTTTCAGATGTTACATTGCAACTAATCTTCAAAAAATTGTCACTTGTCATATTTTTGTGTAGTATCAAAAAAGACTATCCACAATTATCTGAAAAGTCTATTAAAATATGCTTCCCTTTTCCAAGCATACATATATATACATATATATACATATATATATATATATGTATATATGTATATATATGTATATATATGATGCTGGGTTTTCTTTCTGTACTTCCACCTAAACAACATATTGCAACAGATGGAATGCAGAAGCAGATATGAGACTCTAACTGTTTCCTATTAAGCCAGGCTTTGAAATTTACAAAAATGTAAAACAGTGGCACCCTTCTAATTTTACTTATTTATTGAGAGAAAATATTTTTTTTGTTAACATATAGTTGAGTTTGTAATAGTTATTTTTAAATTAGTATTTAAAATTTTTTAAATTTCTAATATGCCAGTTATTGATAAATATATCAAAATAAACAAAAGCTCCTTGCCTCCTTAATATTTAAGACTGCAGAAGGGTTCTAAGATCAAAGTTTGAGAATTGCTGTTGATTACGTGATTCCATGAGTATGCCCGTTTTATAATTAATAAACTATAACAACTCGTGTATTTTCCTCTCCATAATATGTTACATTTTAATAAAAATCTTATCCTCCTTAGCTATGAGCATTTGTCCAAGATGGTGGGAAGTATTTCTGACTTGAGTGATAGGTAACTAAGCATGGACAGGAGAGAATGAGCAGCCAACACAATGACCATGGGATGCTTGTAATTTGCTGATACTATATTGCTTAAGAGCCCATAAGGTTGATTTTTTAAAAAATGAAATTTACGCTGGAAATATTGACCAGAAAAATCTTTGCCATAGTTTTATTTCCTCTCATTTTTCCTTATACTCTTTTCCCTTACTAGTTCCTAGACACATGATTGTTCCTAGCTGATGTGAATGTGAGACAGTTTGGTTTTGCCTGAAGTATTGAGGCATATATGCCTAGTTTTCCAGGTTTTGGCCTCTTTTGGCAAATGAGCATTGAGCATGACCCCATTTTCAGCACAGACAGAAGGGTGGTAATAGCTCAGTTGGTCATTAAATTCAGCAAATATTTATTATGTGTATACTGAGTAGAAAACATTATGCTGCTTATGATTATTTATTGGGGAACTCAAGTTGCTAACAGTCTAGTAGTGGATAAAAATATGATAAAAATTAGTTACACCATAAAATCAAAAGTATTAATTTTTCCCATGAAAGTAGGAGCATAAAAAGGAAAATTGGTAGTAGAATCTGAATAGAACTTTAAAGGATAGTTAGACTAGTTTTCTGTTTTAAAAATATCTTTTTTGTTGTTGTTTCTAATTAAAAATGATAATGCACATTATAAACATACTCAAGCATTGTAAAAATATACACTATCAGTGACAGAAGTCTTCAGGAATACCCAGCCCCCTGCCAGTTAACCATTGTTAACAGTTTGATACATAGTTCTTTCATGTCTAATGCATATGTTAGCATATTATTGTTATTTTAAAAATCAGATCACATATTTATGATTCTGCAATTGTGTTGGACAGTTAAGTTTACAGTTTTCAATATTATAAACACTATGATGCCTAAATTCTATTTTTTGTGTCCTTTTTTTTGATGCCTAAGATTTTGAAAGAAGAAAACTGATTTTGCTTAAAGCTTGAGTAAAAATAAGTTTATGCATTATAGAAATATTTAACAGTAAAAATCTGTTATAATCCCCTCTTATTAAATGTCGATGAACTAATTATACCTTTTAGAAAATTGAATTTATGTACCTCTGGATGGGATATATCCTTTAGTTTGAAAGTAAATTATCAATATTTCATGGTGAACATGGAGTTAGCGATGTAGAGCATGGATTTGGGGTAGGTAAACACCAAAGGAAAGACCAGTAACATTTTGTTTTCCTTCCATCTACCAGGTTAGTTGTATTTTTGTAGAGTTGCTTAAAAAGTACTCTTTATAGTAGGAACTACTTATTCGAATGTTGCTGTTCTTTTCATTGTAGGTAACATTGTACAACACTGATCAGGATGGTAGTGATAGCCCACGCAGTAGCCTTAACAACAGTCTCTCAGATCAGAGTTTGGCATCTGTTAATTTGAACAGTGTTGGAAGTGTGCATAGTTACACACCGGTAAGTCTTGGTGAAGTTAACTCCTTTGCTGAGTACTCATTTAGAGCTTAAAACGGAACCAAATGTAATTGAAATGCAAATAAAAAGTGAAGATGTATATTTCTCACTGATCAAATTGATCATTAGCTTAGATAAGTAGAGCAGATTTCTGTTATATTTTAGCAAGTTAGATACAAATATATTGTTGTACAATGTTATATATTTTGGTCTACTTCATCTGTTCTCTGTCCAAGTGAAACACAATTGGAATAGGAAAAGAATTTTTACTTTAGTCTTCTAAAGCTATGTTTGATGATACTTTACAGTCCTTGGTAAAAGAGCTTAGAGGATATGTATATCACCTAGTTTCCCAGAAGCATATCTAAGAAGGGGATTTTACAAACCCCAAAGGTTAGGATGACCTGGTACTCAGTTGTTAACCAGTCTTGTATTTTCAGTTTGGGTCTGGAAAACAAAGCTATGCTATAAAGGGACCTGTGTGAGTATTCTTGCGCCTGTGCTGACCCTTCCGTTATCAGATACTTCTTTTCAAATCATCTTGCAACTGTCCTCCCCGGTAGACAGAACAGAGCTGGAGAGAGCCATACGCCACACTGTTCATGGTATAAATTTGATCTCATCAGATCTCTCCCTGTTCCAAGATGAGTAATAGGTAAAAACTTTACACAGAAAAAAGATATAAGGGGGAGCGGGGACCTGAAATAAGAAAATAACATGAGGGGAACAAATTCAGAGAGCAGTTTTAAAACTCACCTTGAATGTAGGAAAAGAGAAAGAAGACAACTCAAAACTGTTAACAGTGCTCTGGGGGAAAAAATTTAAAATATTTTTCGAGAATGCAGAAGAAACAGATAAAGGAATAACAATTATGTAAAAGAATACGATAGATATGGAGAATTGCGAATTATAGGTGTCCCCAAATAGTTGGTACAGAAGCAGTTTTCAGAAGAAATAGAGAACAAAAGGGTTACTGAGTTCTAAGAAAAGTTAATGGGAAAAACACTATATCTAGACACATCATAACAAATTTTTAAATTTCAGAAGTAATCATAGATACTCTAGCAGAAGAAATAAGGTACATTCAGAGAAACACAAATCATACCTCTCTTCCATAATACTAAATGCCCGAAGATGATGGAACACTTTATACAGAGTGTCAAGGGGATAGGTTTGGAATTATAAATATTATGCCCACCAAATTTTCATTCAGTTGTGAAGTCAAGAAAAAGACATTAATTCTTTGATACACAGAGTTTAGAAAGCATCCTACCCTTGTTTTCATGCACCCTTCCTGAAAAAAATTACGTATTTAGCTGATCAGGTGATGAATTAAAGTACTCAGTAATGATGAAGTCATGTGCCAGTGGTGGAGCCATTCCCCTACACAAAACTCGTATTTTTCCATGTCATTGTAGACTCCTTGTAAGCATCATTTTGAAAGGCTGCATAAATTTATAGCCAGTGTTCATATCTTAATTTTTTCAAAACACTAAACCAAATGGTAGTTTGTTACTGCTTGATATGATCTTTAAGATATATTGCTGATCATGTTTTATTTTATTTCTAGTTGTGCTGTCTTCAGAGATAATTCTTATTTTTTAGGTGTTCATGGTGCTCTTTTTCCTTGCATAGCTTGAGGCCCTGATCCATTCTTTTTTTCTCAGAATCTCCTTTGTCTTTTACCCTTCATTTCTTATTTTCCTTAAGTTTCATTTAAAAAAGAAAAATTTACCTACATTGAAGAGTTAGGTGTGTTGAAGTTCCTTGATGCTTTGGGCAGTGTCATACAACCTGACTCACAGTATTTGAGTTGAAATACTTAAAGATTAATTGAAGAAATGAATGAGAAATGTTAGTAGTTTCAGAGTATAGTGAGTTTGAGATGAAATTGCTTCTGTGGAAATCAAGATGAAGACTCCACAGAAACTGGAAGGGTTCCAGGCTTAGCTTATCACTTATTATGACCTTGGGAAGGTCCTTTAACTTTGAATTCTTCCCCCCTACTGTGAAATGTGGGGGTTGGATTAGATTTCTGAGATTCTTCAAGACCTAAGTTAACAATTTGTGGTCTGTCCTTTTATGTATACCCAACTTAACAGAGGATAGGAAAGCCGAAGACAGGGAAGTTAATTCCTTTGGATTCTAGAAACTGTTCTGATATTTTCAGTTTTATATGTAACAAACCAATTTTCATATAGAGCTACTAAATTAGTAGATTTTTTCTTTTAATGTTAGGTGACAAATCATCCAGAACCAGTCTCTCAGTCATTAACTCCTCAACAACAGCCACAGTACAACCTTCCAGAACGAGACAAACAACTACTTTTCTCAGAATATAATTTTGAAGATCTCAGTGCCTCATTTCGGAGCCTTTATAAGTCAGTTTTTGAGCAGTCACTTAGTCAACAAGGTGAGTTTTTTAATACCTCTTTTGTAATTTTTTTATTGAAATTTTTTAAAGAATTATTTTCACATCGCAGCTGTTATAGTTCCTTAATCTTAGAACATTACCATCATGATAAGGATTGAAGGTTCTTTGTGCCTTTACTATAGTCTGTATATATTTTTATCATAGCACAAGAATGGCAGATAAATCTATCTCCTCATGCATGCCTACTTTGTTTGATTACTAGTGGTGTCCTGGAGCATTGTGTTAAAGGATTCTGACACTGCATTTATGCCATGTGGGAAAGACTGCCATGATTAATTAGTGATGTCTAGCATATGAAGTGTTTGAGTGGTAAATGTTGCACCACAAGAATAGATGTGCCTTGCTTTTCTGTTCTGACTGCTGTTAGCAAAGAGATAACTTTTGGAATATGGTAGCACCAAATTTGCAGTTTCATGTATGGCACTTATAAGTGAACACATTAGTTAGTGGTCATTATTTTGTACAACATACTTAAATCAGATTTAACACTAAAAGTGATACTGGTTGAGATGTACTGTTACATCTCAACCAAATGCTAGATTGTTGCTATTATGTATTACTGTCCTATTAGCTGCTGGTTTAATTTTAATCAGAGTCATTTAGTAGGATCAAGGTGTCTCATTGTTGTTCCACCATAGAATGAACACTAGTCAGAAATTGTTGGGAACTCAAACATTGAAGCATTGCTTTGTTTGGCAGATTGACTATTTATACCCCAACTCAGAGGGTTTACCTGTTCACGGCAGTAGACAAAAATCCCTGCCTTTAAAGAGTTTACATTTTAATATCATTGTCAGATATTATGAAAGTTAATGTTATATATATTGATGAATATCAGTAGTTTGTTTAGGAAGTTGGTTTTCTGGTTAAAGTAAGAGTCATGTATTTTCTCAAATTTTATATTAAATTTTCTTTCTATAAAAGTACAAAAAAAAAAAAACTAAGGCTTTGCTGATCATAGTAGAAAAATACTGGCTTTGAAATAACAATGGCGACAATTTCTGAAACCCATAATGCTATTTCATTACACTAATAAAAAAAAGAAAAGAAGATTGACAGGAATTCTGGGTTCTAGTCCAGGTTCTACCATAAAGTCAACTGAGTTAACTTCACCTCTTTAGACCTAAGCATTCCCATTGTACAGTGAAGAAGATTAGACTAGATCAGTGCTTTCCAAATTGTTCTCTTTGGAGCTGTTGGGTTTTCTGGAGGTTTCAGAGAGAAGGGTGCAGATGAAGAGGGAGACCTAACAGGTTTCTTTTCATGGCTTCCCAGAAAACAACTTTACATTTATTAGTTTTACATACTGGGCTTCTGAAAGATATTTTGTTTTGTTTTATTTTAAAAACAATTTGGGATTAAAAATGTTGGTAGAGATTATATCTGGGTGCCCTCTTAAAATGTTAGGACTTTATTGGAAACAGATAATGAAATAACTGCTCTCTTTCATCTTATTGTAGTAACCCTATAGATTCCATATAAATGACATTTTTCCCAGGGTTAAGGCAAGCACTTTTATAAACTCTTCTACCTATAAAACCTTAATTTATTATGTTTTGAGATTATCTTATAATGTACTCTGATATAATTTTACTCCTGATAACAAGTATGAGAATACTTTTATTTTTGTTTAAAATTTTTGATTCTTTTATTGACTGGCAGCATGGTATGGGACTTTATTTTCATTTCATTCAAGTAAAACTTTTTTGTGTTTGGTTCAGCAAAACATTATATGTTGTCTTCTGGGATATGAAAATAGTGTAGTTATATAGAACTACATGTTGCAATAAGGTTTGTTAAAGTGAGTGTCTACCTGCAAACCAAACATACATTATTTTTAACATTAAGCACTTCTGGCCTAATCATCATTATCATCATAGCGGCTAATATTTACTGAGCTAAGCCTGCAGCCTGCACTTGTACCATGGCATGTAATCCTCACAACAACTCTACGAAGCAGGTACTATTATCATACCCATTTATAATTGAGGTAATTGTGGCTTGGAGAGGTTAATAATTCTCCAGAGTTACCAAGTGTGTAAATTGTGGTGCAGAGATTTTAATTCCTCTTTTCTGGTGTTAAGAAATATGTAATCTTAACCCCTAAACTGTGTCTATCTCAAGAATGTTCCATAAGAGTAATGAAAAAGAGCAGTGGAGATGGCTGTTTTGTTTTGCTTGGTCTTAAGGATTCTAGCCATCTTGGACTTAAAGTTTTTGGAGTAGTCAGAGAAAGAGATCAGAAATAACTGGGCTTTATTTCTACCCTCCTCTTTTGTCAAAGGTCTTCAGACCTATAGAGAACCACCCTCAATGTGACCCAACACCTCTCCCACTTTTCCCTTAACATTTTAGTCATCTTTCAAGACTCAACCCAGATACTGCCTTTTCAAGGAAGGCTTCTCTGTATTTCAGAGCCCCTTCCTAGGTAAAACGGGGAAGAAGCAGAGTTCCTGTATTCCCTCTGTATACTTTTGCCTTAGTACTTACAGTGTTGGACGTAATCTCCTCAAGTGTCTGTCTCTTCCACTGGACCACGAGCTACTTGAGGGCAGAGAATGATGTTTCTTCTTGGTAGCCCCAGAGCCCCAGGGTATGGTGGATGCTCTATCAATACTTGTTAAACTGAACCAAAATCACTTCCTGACAGCATATACCTTTGCTCTGTAAATAATTTTGCAAATGTTTGTCATAAGGTATAACTGAAATCTGACCATCAGTGTTCTTGCTTTGTCTGTTTTCAGGTTTGATGAACATCCCTTCTGAATCTTCCCAGCAGTCCCACACTTCTTGTTCCTATCAGCACTCTCCCGGCAGTACAGTGAGCTCTCACCCACACAGCAACCAAAGCAGCCTGACCAACAGTCATGGCAGTGGCCTCAACACCACGGGCAGTAATTCGGTTGCACAGGTCTCACTGTCCCACCCCCAGATGCACACACAGCCGTCTCCACATCCGTCCCATCGACCGCATGGTTTACCACAGCATCCACAGCGTCCGCAGCACCCAGCACCACACCCGCAGCAACACAGCCAGCTCCAGTCCCCTCACCCCCAGCACCCCTCTCCACACCAGCACGTACAGCACCATCCGAACCATCAGCATCAGACGTTAACACATCAGGCACCCCCTCCCCCACAACAGGTATCCTGTAATTCTGGTAAGTTTTTGTCTCCTGACGTGTGTTTGGCTAACTGTGAATTTGGATCTGTTATCTGGGGCTTATATATATTTTCTACCAATACTCTTCTTATCCATCTTTTGTGTTTCCTTGCCGTAGTCCTAGAGTTGTAAGTCCTTCAGTCTATAGATTCACCTGGATATTGTCTTGATTACAGTTTATGTGGTAACATAGGCAAACTCAGCAACCCTTGCAGGTTTTGGTTTTAACTCTTTTGTTCTTCTGGAAAACAAGTGTTTTTGTGAGCGTTTGAAAGAAGAGTGGAATGCACAGTCTGTCTGCAGTCTATTGTGATTTAGTGTGGTATAGAAGAAAGAGTATAGATTTATGTCTGAAAGACCTGTATTCGAATCTTCATTATGGCTCTTTATGACCTTTGGTGCATTAACTCTTTTGGTCTTATTATTTTGTTAGCTGTAGAACAACACTGGTATACAGTGTTGTTATGAGGATCATATTGAGGTTACAAAGTATGAAATGCCTAGTCTAGTACCTTGCATTTACGTATTCAGTGAATGTTCCCACTTTTTCTTTCTTTGCATATTCCTGCCAAGTATTTTGTTTAGAATGATAGATTCATACCCTGATTTTAAAAGAAAAAAAAATGTCTGTTGCTCTTAAGATAGGTCTTGATGGTTTCTGGTGAGATGCTTAACCGACGTTGCTCACAGACCAGGCAGTCTCTGCACTGCAGAACTGCAGAGGGTACCATAGACATAGACTACAAGGTGAATGGGGCCTCTTGGAATGCTGCAGAGTACAGCTGGCTTCAAGTCTTGGATTCATCATAGTGGCCTTGCTAAGTCATGCCTCCTCTCTAGGTTCAATTTCTTTTGTTTGTAAAATACAGGGAAATAATACCTTTCCTGCCTGTCTCACAGAGCAGATTGCCCCAGTGCATGATATAATGGGTTTGAATCCATTTGTAAAACTGGATTGGGATCGGCCAATATCAGGAGTAAAGCCAGCTCAAACTTTCGCTATCCAAGATTTATAATATTGCCAATATTATTTTTATAGGTGTTTCAAATGATTGGTATGCAACACTTGATATGCTAAAAGAAAGCTGTCGAATCGCCAGCAGTGTTAATTGGTCAGATGTAGACCTTTCACAGTTCCAAGGTGAGTATTGGTTCCTTCTCACTTATAACCAAATACACATATCATGTGTTTTTGAATAGATTTTAAGTCTCTTTTTAGTGGAAATAAGCATCTCCTTATATAGTGTTTCTTTTGCAGTTGGTAGTATGCTTAAAAACAACACTTTGCAAAATTCGTAATTAAGCCTTTCAGCCAGTTGATGTAGCGGAGGTTCACAGACAAGAGTTCTGAAGGAAATCTGGCCACATTTAAAAGAATCAGACTTTGAATAATTTTTAAAATGTCATTCTTCATTGCATGGGCAGAAGATTACCAGTGGAAATTTTGAGGGCTGGAAAAAAGAAGTGCTGTTTTCTTTGCAGTGTTTGCAGAACCATGCTAACTGTATTTCTAATGCTTTCCTCATAGGTTTGATGGAGAGTATGAGACAGGCAGATCTCAAGAACTGGTCTTTAGATCAGGTTCAATTTGCTGATCTCTGTTCTTCTCTTAATCAGTTCTTTACACAAACTGGCCTTATCCACTCACAGAGTAATGTTCAGCAGAATGTCTGTCATGGTGCCATGCATCCAACAAAACCTTCCCAACACATTGGAACAGGTATGGATTTAATTATCTTCTTGATTTTCTCTTTTTCTCATTCATATGAAATTCAGTAACTGTCTGGGGCAACTTGATATGTCATTAATGATAGCAGTGATGCATTTATATCTTTTTATTTCTAAGAAATGAATGAAATCAAGTAATTTTTTTAAGATATATCTTAGAAAAATTGAGATAAAAGAGGCTATGTTTTTCTGTCATGATTTACATGATTATTTTATTGTTTATAATTGACTTTCCTTTGTGAACTTTAACCTTTCAAGTTACCAAACAAGAATTAAATGTCTTAAAGATATGTACATTTTAATTTTAATAAGAACATAGTTATGAGATGTTACCAATTTAAATTTGTATAGACTTGCAATGAAAATCAACACATCTTTATATATCTTCTAAGAATGTTAAAAAAAAATTTAAAGTTCAGAGTGTATATGAAGAGTATACATAACGGTAGTCTCATTTATGTTTTGCTCTGGACTCAAAATTTGTGCTTTGTATTTTTTCATCTCACTTTCTTCCTTTATTTTTTACCCTTGTAGCCATCTCGTTTACTCTGATTGCAGAGCCTACAATTTTCTCAAGTTTACATTCTGTGTTTAATATCCAAGTTCTTTCTCTCTTCATTTTAATTTCTTGATGCCTTTATCTCCATGTTGACTTCTTTTCTGTACATTGTCTTGTTTTTAGAGTTGATGCTAAAAAGCTCTCTTTTCTATCCTGAGTGGCTTCCTTCAGTCATTATCCTAAATTATTTCACATAATTGGTCTTTCTAAGTTCTCAAGATCCCTAGTCCTTTTTGTGAAATCTTCATTTGTGAAATCTTCTTTTGATACAAAAGAAATCTTCCATCTTTGCTTCTTCCACTTGAATAGCTTACCTAACTTGAAAGTCTCAGTGGTTGTGTGATTTTGGTGACTTATTCATTTCATAAATCATATTCATAGAAGAGCCTCATTCAATGCCTGGCATATATAGGAGGTACTTAGTATTAACTGAATTTATTGAATGCCCTCTATGTGCCAGATACTAAGCCACTAAACTCTTTTTTTTAATAACTCTTAAGCTTCTCTCTCTCTCTCTCTCTCTCTCCTTTTGTCACTTCTTTTTTGGTTCCTGTTAAAATAAATTTCAAAAAATTTATTTTTATTGTGGTAAAATACACATAACATAAAATTCACTGTCCCAATCATCCTTAAGTGTGCAGTTCAGTGGTATTTAAATACATTCATAATGTCATAATGTTGTGCAACTATCAACACCATCCATCTCCATAACTCTTTTCATTTTTGTAAAGCAGATACTCTGTACTTATTCAACAAGACCTCTCCACCCATTTCATCCCTTCCCCAGCCCGTGGCAACCAACATTCTACTTTTTGTGTCTTGAGTTTTAACTATTCTAAGTACCTCATATAAGTGGAATCATACAGTGTGTGTCTCTTTGTGGCTGTCACTTAGCATAATGTCTTCAAGGTTCATCCATATTGTAGCATATGTTAGAATTTTCTTCATTTTTAAGGCTGAATGTATGTATAAGGCTATTTTTAAGGCTATTGTATATATAATATATACCACATTTTGCTTAACCATTCATCTGTTAATGAACACTTGGGTTGCTGCCATGTTTCAGCTATTGTGAATAATGTTGCTGTGAGCATGAGTGTACAGATCTTTTCAAGACCCTGCTTTCAGTTATTTTGGGTATATACTCAGAAGTGGAATTGCTAGATCTTACGGCAATTCTATGTTTCATTTTTTGAGGAACCATCATACTGTTTTTTGCAGCAGCTGTACCATTTTACATTTCCACTAACAGTCATAAGGGTTCCATTTTCTCTATATCCTCACCAACATTTGTTATTTTCTTTTCTTATTTTTGAATAGTAGCTATTCCAGTGGAATCTCATTGTAGTTTTGATTTGCATTCACTGATGGTTAATGATGTTGAGCATCTTTTCATCTTCTTATTGGCAGTTTTTATATCTTCTTTGAGAAATGTCCTTTGCCCATTTCTTGATTGGGTTTTTGTTGCTGCTGAGTTTTAGGAATTCTCTATATTTCTGGGTATTAACTCCTTACCAGATATATGATTTGTAAATATTTTCTCCCATTCTTTTGTTTTCTTTTTTACTGTGTTGTTAGTGTCTTTTTTTTTTCTTCTTTTATTGTGTATGCCTTTGGTATAGTATCCAAGAAATCATTATGGAATTCAATGTCATGAAGCTCTTGCCCTCTGTTTTCTTCTAAGAGTTTTAAAGTTTTAGGTCTTACATGTAAGTCTGACCCATTTTGAGTGAATTTTTGTATATGGTGTTATATAAGGGTCCAATTTCTTTTGTGCGTGGATATCCAATTTTCCTATTACCATTTCTTGAAAGACTGTCTTTTCCCCATTGAATGGTGTTGACACCTTGTCAAAAATCATTTTGACTATATATGTGTGTATTGCTGGGTTCTCTATTCTGTTCCATTGGTCTTACGCCAGTACACTGTCTGACTGTAGTAGCTTTGTAGTAAGTTTTGAAATCAGTAAGTGTGAGTCTTCCAGCTTTGCTGTTCTTTTTCAGGATAGTTTTGGCTATTCACAGTCCCATGAGCTTCCATATGAATTTTAGGATGGGATTTTCTATTTCTGCCAAAAAAGTCATTGAGATTTTTGATATGGATTACATTGAATCTGTAGATTGCTTTGACATCTTAACGATATTGTCTTGCAGTCCATGAACATGAGATGCATTTCTATTTATTTACGTCTTCTTTAATTCCTTCAGCAATGTTTTTTAGTTTTCATTGTACAAGTTTTTCATCTCTGTAATTAATGTATTCCTCAGTAGTTTATTCTTTTTGATCTCATTGAAAAATGGAATTGTTTTTGTAATTTCCTTTTCAGATTGTTCATTGTTTGTATATAGAAATGTGACTGAATTTTGCATGTTGACTTTGTATCCTACTACTTTGCTGAATTCATTTATTCTAACAGTTTTTCTGTGTGTAGCCTTTAGGGATTTTTATGTATGAGATTATATCTGTGAACAGAGATAAATTTACTTCTCCCTTTTTAGTTTGAATGCATTTTATTTCTCTTTCTTGCCTAATTGCTCTGCCTAGAACTTCCAGTACTATGTTGAATAGAAGTGGTGAAAATGGACATCTTTGCTTTGTTCCTGATCTTAGAGGAAAAGCTTTCAGTCTTTCACCACTGAATATGATGTTCACTATGGGATTTTTCATACGTGGCTTTTGTTATGTTGAAGTAGTTTCCTTCTACTCCTAATTTGTTGAGTGTTTTTATCATGAAAGGTGTTGACTTTTGTCAAATACTTTTTCTGTGTCAGTTGAGATGATCATGTGGGTTTTTGCCCCCTTCATTCTATTAATGTGGTATATTACACTGGTCAGTTTTCATATGTTGAACTGTTCTTGTATTCCAGGAATAAATCTCACTTGGTCATGCATGGTGTGCATAATCCTTCTATTATGTTATTGAATTCATTTTGCTGTTGTCTTGAGAATTTTTGCATCAAGGTTCATAAGGGATATTGGTCTGTAGTTTTAGTTCTTCTTTAAGTGTTTGGTAGAATTCACCTGTGAAGCCATCAGATCCAGAGATTTTCTTTGTACAGGAAATTTTTGATTAAGTATTCAGTCTTCTTACTCGTTATAGGTCTACTCAGATTTTGTCTTTCTTCATGATTCAGTCTGTGTTGATATTGTGTTTCTAGGAATTTGTCTGTTTCATCTAAGTTGTCCAGTTTGTTGGTTTACAGTTGTTCAGAGAACTCTCTTATCCTTTTTATTTCTGTAGAATCAATAGTAATGTCACCACTTTCAATTCTCATTTTAGTAATTTGAGTCGTTTTTTTCTTAGTCCATTTAGTTTAAAGGTTTGTCACCTTTGTTGATTTTTTTTCAAATAACCAACTTTTGGTGTTAAAGATTTTTCTCTAATGTTTTTCTGTTCTCTATTTTGTTTATCTCTGCTCTAATCTTCATTATTTCTTCCTTTCTGTTAGCTTTGGGTTTTGTTTCTTCTTCTTTTTTAGGTCTGTTTTTTAATGTAAGTCTTTATAGCTATAAATTTCCCCCTTAACACTGCTTTTGCTGTTTCGTGTAAGCTTTGGTATGTTGTATTTTTGTTTTCCTTCATCTCTAAGTATGTTCTTATTCCCCTTGTAATTTCTGCTTTAATCCATTGGTTAAGTGTGTGTTGTTTAATTTCCACAAATCTGATAATTTCCATTTTTACTTCTGTTTTTGATTTCTATCTTCATCCTGCTGTGGTCAGAGAAGATACTTTGTATGGTACCTATCATTTAAAATCTATTGAGACTTGATTTGTAGCCTAACATATGGTCTGTTCTGGAAAATGTCCCATGTGCACTTGAGAAGAATGTGTATGCTGTTGTTGTTGGGTAGAATGTTCTATATATGCCTGTTTAGATCAGGTTGATTTATTGTGTTAAATCCTCTGTTTGCTTATCTTTCTGTCTGGTTATTCTATCCATTATTGAGATAATGGGTCTTTAAGTCTCCAACTGTAATTGTAGAGCTGTTTATTTCTCCTTTCAGTTCTGTCAGTTTTTGCTTCGTATGCTTTGCAGTATGTTATTAGGTGCATAAATGTTTGTAATTGTTCTGTCTTCTTGCTGTATTGCACCTTTTGTTGATATATAATGTCCTTCTTTACAAGAAGTAAGACTTCACAAGACATCTCTTGTAACATTTTTTGATTTAAAGTCTATTTCGTCTCATATTAGTACAACAATCCCTGTTCTCCTTTGGTTACTATTTGCATGGAATATCTTTTTTCATCCTTTCACTTTCAATCTGTTTGTGTCTTTGGATCTCACGTGAGTCTTCTATAGTCAGCATATGGTTGGATCATGTGTTCTTATCCATTCTGCCAATTCTGTCTTTTGATTGGAGGGTTTAATCCATTTATATTTAAAAGAATTACTGGTAAGCAGTGACTTCTGTGTTTTGCTATTTCTTTGCTATGCCTTGTAGCTTTTTTGTCCCTTATTTCCTGCATTACTGTCTTCTTTTGTGTTTAGTTGATTTTTTGTAGTGAAATGTTTAAATTCCTTTCTCCTTTCTTCTTGTGTATATTCTGTAGCTCTTTGTGGTTACCTTGGGGATTGCATTTAACATCCTAAAGTTACAACACTCTAATTTGAATTTATACCAATGTAACTTCTATAACATAACTCTGCTCCTTTTCGGCTCCACCTCCACCTCTTTTGGTTGTTGATGTCTCAAAATTACATTTTTCTACATTGTGTGGCCCAAAACATAGACTAATAATTATTTCAAATTCATTAATCTCTTAAATCATGTAGAAAACAATATGTGAAGTTAAAAGCCAAAGTTACAATAATATGAGCTTTTATACTAATAGTTTTTAGAAAACATTTTAGCCTCTTAAATCATGTATAGAACAAAAAGTGGAGTTAAAAATCATTGTTATGATAATGCTATCTCTATAATTGCCCATGTATTTACCTTCATTGAGCTCTTTACTTTTTTCATATGGCTTTGTGTTACTGTGTAGTGTCCTTTCATTTCTTTCTGCAGGACTCTCTTGAGCATTATCTTCCAGGGCAGGTCTAACAGTAACAAACTCTCTTAGCTTTTATTTATCTGGGAATGTTTTAATTTCTCCCTCACTCTTGAAAGGACACTTTTACCAGGTATAGGATTCTTTGTTGACACTTTCCTTTTAGCACTTTGAATAGATTGGCCCACTACCTCTGGCCTGTAAAATTTCTGATGAGAAGTCTGCTTATAATCTTATTGAGGATCCCTTATATGTGACAAGTCACTTCTCTCTTGCTGCTTTCAGGATTCTCTCTATATCTTTGAAAATGTGATTATAATGTGTCTTGGTGTGGGTCCCATTGACTTCATCTTACCTGGAGTTCGCTGAGCTTCTTGGATGTTTATATTCCTGTCTTTCATCAAATTTGGGAAGTTTTCAGCTCTCATTTGTTCAGATATTCTTTCGGCCCCCTCTTCTCTCTCTTCTCCTAGGACTCCCGCAATGCATAATTGGTCTGCTTGATAGTGTCTCATAGGTCCCTTAGGCGCTGTTTGCTTTTCTTCAGTCTTTTTTCTTTCTGTTAATCAGCCTGGATAATTTCCATTGTCCTATCCTATCTTCACATTTGCTGATTCTTTCTTCTGCCTGCTCTTCTTTGAGTCCCTTAAGTGAATTTTTAATTTCAGTTATTGTAATTTTCAGTTCCAGAATTTCTTTTTGGTTTCTTTTTATGTTTTCTGTCTCTTTGTTGATATTTCATTGTGTTCATGCATTGCTTTCTTAATTTTCTCCACATCTTCCTTTAGTCTTTGAACATCTGTAAAGCTGTTTTAAAATCTTTGTGTAGTAGATCTGCCTTTAGGATTTTTTTCAAGGACAGTTTCTGTGGATTTGTTTTTGCTTTGAATGGGCCATACTTTCCTGTTTATTTTTATGCCTTGTGATTTTTTTGTTGTTGTTGTTGAAAACCATATACACTTGAATCTGTTAATGTGATACCTGTGGAAATCAGATTCTTCCTCTTCCCAAGGGTTTGCAGGATTTTGTTACTGGTTTTGTTTTTTTGATTGTTACAGGCTATCCTTGTGCTGAGGATCAACTTAAGGTTTAAACTTAAGATCTTTTCAGGTTTTCTCTGAGCCTGTGCTTTTTCTTTTGGCATGGGTGGTCACTTTCTAACTTTCCCTGGATATGCAGTTGTTTTTCAGTATCCTAGTCTTTAATGTCTGGCTCCCAGAGGGGAAAAAAGAAAAGAAAGAGGGGAAAGGGGACAGCAGCCCTTTAAATCTCCTGGAAATCAGTTCAGCCAGAGGAGAGGAGCTTGCAGTGTTGGGGGGAGATGCAGCAATAATGGCCACCCTCCTTTTTGTCTGCACCTCTGTAATCAGAAGCAACAATCAGTGCTCAGAGCACAGACCCCCAGTATTTGGTGGACAGTACCCTTTTTCCTACACTGGCTCCTGTAGGGTTTGTATAAGCTGTTCCAGCTGCTTGCCATGGGGGTAGGAGTGAGGGGATACATAGCTATATCTGTGCTAAGAGCTGAAATTCACCAAAATTAACTGCAATTTGCCAACCAAGCCTTCTTCTGCAAGTTGTGAACCTTCTATAGAGAGTCCAGAGTTGCAAACTAGTTATGTTAGATTTTACCCATGCAATTTTATCTAGATTCTTGTTCCACCATCTTCCCAGAATTCTCCCTATCTTCATGTTTAAGTATCAAGATCTTTATGATTTGGCATGTATTTTTACTTATTTGTCTTCTTCCATTCCATCTTTTTAATCTATTCTTCTACGTGGACAGCTTATCTTTGGTCCTCTGATAGGTTCTAAGCCTGTAATTTGTCCCTTTCAGGACACATCACTTACTTTTCTAGCTTGCTTGAAGTCCTAGACCAGGTGTGCCATACTTTGTCCATTGTCTCTTGGTTCTCCTCTCTTCCTTTCTTTCCCTGTTCAACCAAAATTGTCCCTTCTAAGTGCTGCCACATTCTCTTTTCCAAATCACCTTAAACCATTTCAGTCAACCTTAAAAGTACTAAGTGAATTTGAGTAGTTTATATGTACATCAATATGCATGTGTGTTTGGGGGTGAGCCCCTGTGTTGCTCAGATTGTTGCCTTCAGATCAGGGAATTCTAGGAAAGACAGGTAGAAGAAGATGTGGGTCAGTCTTAAGAGAAGGCCATTTCAGAAGGCCATTGTACATGCTAGCCAGTAGCTGTCCTTTCTGCAATTTCAAAGCTGTATGGTGAAACAAGACTTTCTTCAATTTTGTGGCCTAAATTTCTAAGAAAGGTCCAAAAGTACCTTTTGATTTTGGAACTGGGTACTCTTGGTCATGGAAAAAGCACTTTCCATCTGCTGCTGTCCTCTGTCAGAGTGGCCAGACATCTCTTCTAGATTCTCTCTAGGCTGAGATCCTGGGTTATTTCCCTAAAGCCCTTTGTTAGTAGACTTCTGTGGTCATCTCTACTTGATCCTTGACCTTGATTATTTGGTTCTGGTTTTTATGATTCTCTTGATTTTTTCTGCCATCTTTCCCTTTTATTGCCAGCACTTCCTTTCCCTCTAGGGTCCCCCCAACTCCTTCTTGATTCTCAGTGCTACTCCATTCATAGCCTGGCAGATGCAGAAGACCTATAGTTTTCCCTCAGTGTTTATTTGTCTCCCAATTTCCTTCCCCTTTAGTCTTTTCCTTCTGAGTCAAAAGAACTTTAATGAGCCCTGGCCTGCCAAGCCATGTTGACCTTTGTCAGCACTTTGTGTGATCAGCTCTGGTGTTAAGTATCTATCACCTCATGCCTGCTGATGTCTATTCACAAACATTCAGGGTTTTTGTTTTTGGTTTTGTTTTTTAATTAAAATTAAAAAAAAAAATTTTTGGCTGCATTGGATCTTTGTTGCTGCACACTGGCTTTTTCTAGTTGCAGTGAGTGGGGGCTACTCTTCGTTGCAGTGCGTGGGTTTCTCATTTTGGTGGCTTCTCTTGTTGCGGAGCACAGGCTCTGGGCGCATGGGCTTCAGTAGTTTTGGCACGTGGGCTCAGTAGCTGTGGCTCGCGGTCTAATCCAGTAGGTGAGGAAATGAGACGAGAGAAAATGAGAAAGAACCAGGAACAGAACCCAAGAGTTCTGACTTCCAGCCACTGCCTCCCAAGATAACATGCCTTTTTATAGTAAAGTTTAAAATCAGAAGTGATCTCTCTGACCAATTTACCATACTGAAGATTTAGGAAGAAAAGAAGAGAAAAGTTATACTAATAAAATTATACTAAGTTACAGCTCTAGTATATTTTTGCAGGAGAAAAAATGTGATCAGCCTTCATATTCGTGGCTGATGTACCTTTTAAAGGCTGCATTCGGCTAGAGGGGCTGCCCTCCTCTGAGTAATATGGTCATTCACTTACCAATGACTTCCCAGCCTCCATCCTGCAAAATCTTAGCTCTCTTTCCTACTTATCCTTAACAACTCAAGTCATAAGACAAAACCTAATTTTTATTGGAGATTAATCTGTTTTTATATATTTTTTTTTCATTTCTCTTTTTTTGGCTTAGTAATTCTTACCTTAAAGGAGGAGACAGTCTGACTTTCCAGTGGCAGGTGGAAACTTGTGAGCAGCCAAATACAGTGTGCCCTACCATGAATATAAAACGAAGATTTTTCTTCCCTTTCTAATTTCTTCTGGGAAAATGATTGCTGTTTTCTAGTTTGATTACAGCATTCCTAGAATGCAATTATAGTTTGTGTGAAACATTAGAATACCTTAGGGAAATAGCCTTTCCAGAATTCTGGATGTTTCATATAATATAAACCAGTGTTATGGTGGTTCTTCCCCAGGAGTTGTTGTGGAAGGTTGCATGATTTTTCCTCCCCTCCCTTTCTATTTTGCATTAGGATGCAATGTAATTGACATTCTGGAGTTATTATACTTGATGGCTGCTGTCAGTGAAAGCATATTAACTTAAGAACCTTCTGAAATGCTGTTTAAATGAGATCTATGTTTCCCATCTACACATCTTCTAAATAATATGTTTTTAATCACCTTTGATATAGCTCTTTCACTTTATGCAAATCTTTCCTGTCACTTTGTGCCTCCAGTCACTTTGTTAATCAGCTAGGGCACACTTAGGTCTGCTTTAAGGATGAGAAAATCAGGGCAATAGAGACAACCATTACTGGAAAGAGCCCGTGAGTTAGGAGAACTGAATTCTAGCCCTACGCCCTGTCAAACTGATGTGTCTTTGGGCAAGTCTTCTCAGCCTTCTGAGCCTCTGTTGCCTCATCCATAAAATGGGGGTAATCCCTGTCTTGCCTTCACTGTGGGTCTAGGGGGAGACTCAGATGAAGTAATGGGATATGAAAATGCTCTTGAACTATAATGAGGTATGTAACAACAACAGACATAACTTACCTACGAGCTTCCAGAGAGTTAGAGGCAGTGCCAGAATTAGTACCAGTGTACTCACACCCAGCCTGGCACCATGTTTGAAAATCCAGCACCACCTTTGGCAGAGTTTTAGCATCTAAAAGGAGTGATTTTTCCTTCCCTTTTCTTCCTCACTTTACTGGCTTAATTTAGTTTTAGGTAACAATTCTATTAAGATTTTTATGTTTGATTTGCTTTACTTATGGTACTATGTTTTCCTTCTGTCTTCTCGATCTGATTAGGAAATTTGTACATAGACTCCAGGCAAAATCTCGCTCCTTCAGTGATGCCTCCCCCTGGTTATCCTCACATCCCGCAGGCACTCAGCACTCCAGGAACAACAATTGCAGGTAGTTTGGGGTGTGGTGTGTTGGGGTTGGTACTCGGAGTTTAATATTGAAAAAGGCTTTAGCTGTCCCGACAGGGAAGGAGGCTGCCTCAGGAGGGGGTGAACTCCCTGTTTCAGAGGGGTGGGGTGTAGAATACCTGTAAGATGAGGATCATAAGAGCCACCTTGTAGAGGCTTCTGGGTGGGTAAGTGAGAGCATATGCACTGAGTTCCTGGCGCACATAGGAAGTGTTCAGTAGATGTGTGTTTCTTTCTTCCTTTATCCTCTCCCAAGTCACTGCTGACATTGCCTCCTTCCTTCCAGGCCATCACGGAGCCATGAACCAGCAGCACATGATGCCTTCCCAAGCCTTCCAGATGCGGCGCTCTCTGCCTCCAGATGACATCCAGGATGACTTTGATTGGGATTCAATTGTGTAGAGCTTGTTTCTCAAGGCACCAGACAGACCCAAGCGTTACCTTTCTGTGCAGTGAAGGGAAAGGTTTGAGAGTATCCAGTTGAGAAAACAAAGTTTCTAATCATTTTACCAATGTTATCGAAATTTTTTTTGAAGACAATCAGAAAGATTTTAGCTGGATAACTTACTGCTTTTATCTGACCCAGACAAGTACTACATGTTTGTCTCCCTGCCAGCTGCCCTATGTAGCTCCTAATTGTTGTGTGATTTGAACGGCTTTTGCATATTTGTGTCGGTTTGATGTTGACCACAAGTGCCAGACTGATTTTTCAGGCAGAGCCTATTTTGCTGCAAGCAGTTTATAGATGCATATGTGTAAATACATGTACAAAAATTATTGAAAGGCTTCAATTTTTTCTAATTGGATTATTATGTCTTGAAAAGGAAGTTACTGTGAGTTTTTATTCCTTGTTAGGCTATTTTTGGCAGGATGCTTTTAACTGATGTAGGCAACTGAAAGGAAATAGATTTTTTCAAAGCCCAGTTCCCCTTATTTAATCTTTTTCGGAAATGTGAGTATTGAGTTCTACTCAGTAAGCCAGAGAACCCGGAGTTTGATACTCTCCAAACAGTCCAAAGGGGCATGTTGTTCCTGAGCAGCATGAAGGACTGACCGAATGTTTTTTTGATGCCTGGGGGATTCTAGAGTTCATGTTGCACCGTGTCAGCATCTGTTTTTCTAAGTCTGCATCGTATGCCAGTTCTAAATGTGTTTGATTAGAAGCTGGGCACTCCTTGGCTTTTGAAACAAATCAGTGTCTCCACATTCACTTATGTATTTATTATTCAAAAGTGTTATTTTAATATTTATTGCTATCTTCTGTGAATGCTCAACTCCTCTTGGGTTCATTAAGGAGAAATGCAGTGTCTGAAAGCACAGAATTATTTTTCTTGATAAGAGTTTACAGACAAGACAATCAGAGAGAGATTGTGTCATTCTCTTTATCATTACTCCTGCCATGTGAGTATATTCTCTATCTTTGCATTCCTGCTAATTGAGACTTATTTGCTAAGTAGGATTTTCTGGAATTTGAATCAGAGTTCATTTGGGCAACAGAACAGCAGGGCAGTGTTTGTATAGCAAGTTTCCCCCTCATTCTCTTTCCATTTAGGAAGCACTGAAAGGAGGGTAGAGCCACACATGGATTTTATTTGCCTCAGTCTTCAGTGCAGTTACTGTTGAGTGGCCTGCTGTTTCTGTTGTCCTGTGTGTCTGTGTATGCATGACGTTTGGTTCCTTTCTTTGAAATGCAGCCTGCCTCTTAGGGGTTTTTATTAGTTGTTTGTTTTTTGTTTTGTTTTATTTCACAGTTACTTTGCATGGATTGATTGTCTTAGTTTTGCAATGAAACTAAGAGAAATGAGATTTCTTTTTTTAATGAATAGATTTTGAATTGGTTCTTTAAACCAGAAAAAAAAAAGCAGAATTTTTCAGTTCTAATGGCAAAACGATGTTCCATCAAATCAAGGAGTACTAACTGCTCGCTGGTTGCTTTTTAGCATCTCTAGTCTCCATCAGCCATGCTTATTAAGTCACTTTAATTACCCTTACTGATTTCTGTGGTTGAGTCATCTCTACTTGAACTAAACAAACACCTTTGTTTCTCTGTGTGTGTATGTGAGAGTGTTTGCGAACGTCTTTGGGTATTTTTTCTAGTGGAGTGTTGCCTTGAATGAATCACTGGGAAGCCAGCCATGGTAAAGGCTGGTGAGGTTGGGGAGAAGGGAAAGGCTTTATATTCCTGTTGTTTGGATCCTGCTTGGCATGAAAAAGGAAACTCAGTTCCAGCCCCTTGGATCAGTAAAAATCAGAGGATTCTGGAAAGGCAGCCAGCCAATCAAGATGAGATAGCAGCCTGCAGAGTAAAAGCTCGGAAAAAAGGGGGTGATTCTCAGTAGTCTGCTCAAATCACAGTTCTCTAGATACCAAAATAGCTGTTTTGAGACTATAAATTGTGTGGGTAGCAGTGTGCACTTTAAACAATTTGGGTATTAGAATGCAGTAGCTTATACTGAGTGATTCAAGTAGAAACCGCTGATGAAGATGTTACAAATTGTGTGAAGCTAATTTCCCATTTGGCAGTCATTTACTGATTTGCAGTGATCAATATTTTTGTGAGAATTTAAACTTACCATGAATGGCCCTGGAGGCAGAGCCTCCATCCAGACCCATCCCACACTGGTGATTCATGTGGCCAGGGAGCCCAGGACAGGCTTTCTCACGGGCTCCGGCCAGACAAGGCTCCCTAGTGAGGTGCAGAGCATCCCTCTAGTGGCCATCTCAGTTGGTAGTTGTAAATGCAGGGCAAGTTCTGTCCTGGGCTTAAATTGACTGAAGACTTTTGGGGAAAAGAATCTTAAATGCATATCATCAAATGGGGGTACTCTGTCCAGGAGAATAATCCGACTGGCATTTGTGGCAGTTTTTGAAATGTAAATGTATTCATGTATGTTCTTGTAAATACATGTCTCTCAGATGTCCTTTGAAGTGGGAGGGAATCAATCTGGGGATTATTTCAAATGGAATAGAGTATTTTGATATTGTTCATTCAGAGGGTGATGTGTACATATCTATATTGTATATATGTGATGAAAATGCATTGGCTTTTTGTGCAAACACAGTCTGCTCTCTGTACTGCTGTTGGACAGTCAGTGTTTTAATGTTTCTACAGTTTTGCTATTGCACGATTTCATATTTTGCCTCTATGATGAACGGCACCCATTCTTTGTAACTGTTCAGTGCTGTAAAGAAATATCCCAAGTGTCATTAGGATTGTTGCTGCCAGAAGTGATATGCATGAATGGCACTTAAAATAAATATATTATGTTAACTCTATTTACAACACCGATTGGTCTGTGTCATTTGCTGCAGTTGAGGGAACAAGATTGGAGCTAGTCCAGAAACAGAAAGCCTGGAGTTAGTCATTCCTTGGGGTCTCAGAGATTGTGTCCCATGTACTGCTGCCTGAGAACAGTCATTGCTGCTGTTTATTGAACATCTCACTTGCTCTGTGAACTTGAGGAAATTATTTCATTTGTCTGAGCTTCATTTTCCTCATTTACAGTGCCTATAAAATGAGAATAATACCTACCTCCTAGAGTTGTAGAGGGATTAAATTAATTAAGGCATTTAGAACAGCATCTGGAACATAAAAAGTACTCAGTATGTGCCACGTGCTGTGCTAAGTAGATATTGTTATCCTCATCTTACATATGGGAACAACTCAAGTTAGAGGTATAATGGCTTCCCCAGATCCTTTGTTGGCAAGTGGTAGAGCTAAGGTTTGAATCCAGATCATTTGACTCCAACGTCATGTTTTTACACCATCCTCTATTACTTCCAGTGGAATACCCCTGTCCCTACCCCTACCCTGGACCCTAGTCTTGCCCCCAGCACTGGCTTCCCAGAGTGCTCTTTCCAAAAGGTGAAAGTGGAGCCTCTTAACATTTGCTGAGCCCACACTGTGTCAGCCCTTCCCATGAGAAATCTAGAGGTGAAAAAGCCACAGTTTCTGGCTGTAGGGGGTACAGACTTACCCAGGACAGGGAGCAAATGCCAGCCCAAGGAACTTGCTCAGGGAAGCTACTCTGAAGATACCCCATGGCAAGGCAAGATTCTGGTGGTGAGCAGTTAGGTCATGCTGAGGCTAGGGCATTGGCTTAGGAAAGCTTTGGGGTGGGCATGGGCTTTTTAAGTTGAGTTTTCAAAGGACTCGACGGGAGAAGGCGTTTCCATTTATACCACTGCTCTGAGCCAGGCATGGAAGCTAGATTAGCATGGGCCCGGGGTGAGGTTGAAGCCAAAGAAGTGACGGTTTGCTAGTTAAGAGCCAAGCACCAGCAATCCCTGGAGTTAGGATGAGTGGTGGTGTCCCGACCTGATTGTGGAAACAGGCTCAGAGAGGCTACCAGTGGGCAGACCAACGACACTGGTGGAAGTGGACTTGAAGCTGCGGTCTGTCTCACTCAGGAAGGGGAGAGATCCCCACCAATCCCACGATCCTGCTCAGGACCCCTCACTACTTCTAACTTAACCCATACAACACTGTCAGGAAAACCTATTTATAACCATTTTACCGATGGGAAAGTGAGGCTCAGAAAGATTAACTTGCCTTAATTAAGTTCTCCTAGGTAGTGGAAGATCTGGGATCATTCAGTCTGGCCTGACTCCAAAGCCCATTTCCTTTTGCTCCACCCAGGGATAGTGCCTACCCATCCTGTGTGTGTGTGTGTGTGTGTGACTTGGAGGAGCTCTGCTTTTTCATCAGTGCCTCTGAAAGACTGTAGTAGGGGGCATGGTTAGATCTGGTCACTTTGTGCTGATTCAGGCACAGCTAAAGTGCACCTTTGTGCTGATCAAATGAAAAAAAGATCATAAAGATGCATGTTTCATTCTTAAGGCTTTACCATGTTACAGTGTGTTAAGGGCTGCTGTTTACAGATGTGCCCTTACCAGTCAGACAAAGCAGTCCTGGAAGAACCATGTAAGCATCAGTTAGCATTCACAGAAGGGTTGACTGCATCAAAATGCCCTAGGATCACAGAACTATCTTGAAAGCTTCAAGCTGGGAGGGGCCTTTGAAATCATCTAATATTATAAAACACCCACATTTTGCTGTTGAGAACATTGAGACCCAGAGAGGGAAGTGACTTGCTCAAAGTCATACATTAGTTAGGGGAAATTTGGGGGAAGGGGAGGAGTGAGAAAGTCATCTTCCTGGCAGGAATTTAAAATTCCTCACACATTGTCTTGATCTACACAAGAACATGATGCTGTAGTAGTTACTGTAGTTATTGCTCCGGCTTACAGAAAAGCAAACTGCTTTAGAGAGGTAAGGCACAAGGCAGCAGCCTCCTGAATGCATTCGATTAAAGCATGGGAATTTAATTATACACACTTGGCCAAAAAGAGAAAGAATGGAAATCTTAATGTGATAGTATCTACCTGTGATGAACGTGTGCCCCTCAGTGAGTACGAGTTGGAAGATTCAAACCTGAGACCATAACTGATGTCTACTTCCAGGTACCTCTCTGCCTGAGCATCTCACCACTGAGTGTCGTTCCAGTGGGTAAAGATACACATTCTGTACAACATTGCACTTGGATGCAAGCCAGCTACTTCAAAGAGAGACTGTAACCAAGAATTAGGAAAAATGGCCATGTTGGGCTTATTGAGATGGTGTGTTTTTCCCCAGTGTGGTGCCTTCCTAAAGGATTTTCCAGAGGATTTTGGACTTACCTCCCTGTGTCTCTCCCTCACATGATAAGCAGCCTCCCTGTGTCTCTGCCTTACATGATAAGCAACTAGTCAACATGTGCAAAGCACACATTGGGTAAGTGCACCAGAGCCGGAGTCTAAGCCCAGGTCAAGGCTGCTTCGACCCAGCTCTCAAGCTGTGCCTTCAGCAACGCTGACCCTGGAAGTCCAGAGTAGGACGGCCACCATGTATTCCTTGTTACTTCACATTACTTATTCCAAGTACTTGTGGGTTATCAGACTTCGCCTTCAAAACAACTGTGTGGTAGATAACTATTGTTGTCAACCTATTGCAAAGGAAAAATCTGAGCCACAAAGAGATTAAGTCACCTGCCCAGGGTCCTTCGCTCGTAAGTGGTAGAGGTAATAATAGCTGGAGCAGGAGAGCCGGGATTTCAAACGCAGGCCATCCAGCCCCAGTGTCTACACTCCAGTGCGCTGTGCTGTCAGTCCCTTACAGGGCAAAGAACGGGGAGCCTTAGAACAAAGCCATGAGGCCGCAGTGAGCACCGGAGGCCGCCAGAGGGCGCAGGGCTGCCAGCTGTGTGCCTTTCCTTGTTTGGAAGGTTTCCTTTACCACAGGGGCTGTGTTCTCTTCCTCTGCAGCCCCCAGAGCTGGGAGCTCCTACAGACAGATAAGGACCCCAGTGGCCAGCCCTCAGACTCTGCTGCCGCATCAGAGCTTGCTGGAGGGAGCCGAGGAGCCCTCTAGTCCTCGGCGATAAACATACTGGGGGGGGCCCACTGCAGAGTGGCCTCTGAGTCTGCTGCCTGGGCCCAGCCCTCCTGATGCCCACTGTCACCTACTCTGAGGTTCGGGTGGGGAAGGTCGCCCCACCATCAACCCCAGCTCTGAGTTTCCTGAGGCTCTGCATTCCTGGGACCAGTTGATGTCTTGTTTAGGCAAGTGTGGCCGGGCCTGCCACACACCTTGCCACGGGGCGTCTACCCTTGTCCTCCCAGCCCTGCCTCTGAGCCCGCACACACTCACACAGCGAGTCCCGGGGCCATCACAACATTATGATTATTGCCTCTATTTGCCAGGCCCTGTGCCCAGTACTTGACAGCAGTTATCTGAGTTAGCACTCCCAGTTGCCTTGGAGGTTGGTGTCATTATCTTCCTTTTACTGCTGGACGTTGCCACTCAGAGAGGTGAAGTCATTTGCCTCAGGTCACCATCAGTGAGAGGTTGGCAAGGGGACGGGAACCCAGAGCTGCCTTACTCCGGTCTGCTCTTCCCACCGAGTCCTATGGCCTCTTCCACAGCACTCCCCAGTTGCCCTTGACCTCCCTCAGTGCCAGTCACCACACCCATCCCAACCCACCCTACCCTAGCACGGGGCCTGAGCTGACGTCACTGGGTGAAGGCCACCCCTCTCATGACGCAGCCCCCAGAACGTCAGAGAGGCAACTTCCTGTCCCAGACAATGGCAATAAAGACATCCAAGGGCACTTCCCACCCTTCCCATGCCTGAGTGACGTCCATAGGCAGAGGCCTTCCTGGGAACGGTCCTCTGGTTCCGTGTGAGAGCGTGTCAGTGCATGAGCTCTGTGACTGGGGTGGGGGGGTGTAGGTCCTATAAGTCAGGGTAACCGCGAGTGCTTGTGTGACTCCGACTGTGCTCATGAGGCCCTCCGTGTGTGTGAGCCAGACCTTGTATGTGTGTGCTTGTGTGTCTTGTGATTGTGTGCTCATGTGTCTGTGCCTGGGTATGTGATTGTGTCGCCTGCGTGATTGCGATTGTGTGCCTCAGTGTGTCTGTGTGTGATCGTAAGCCGCAGACAGGAGAGAAGGCATTCTGCCCAGGGTAGGGAGGGCGGGATGGCTCCCCACTCAGGTTCTGTCTTCTTCCTCCCTTCCTGTCCTTGTTAGCCACTCGAGTCTTCCCCAGCAGCCCACGTCCCCGGAGGCATTTGCCTGGGATAGAGCTGGTTTCCCAGGCACACTCAGGGTTAGGCCCTGCAAGTCCAATACAGATGAATTCTTCCCCTTTTCTCATCACATCCCTGGCCTGGCCGCTGTCACTGCTTCTCCCTACTGTGGCCCTTTGGACTGGATCCCAGATCTATCTATAACTGCTCCTGCCCCCAGGCAGCTCCTACCCTCCTCCTTGCGCCCCACAAAGCTTCCTGGCCAGACCAGAAGCTGGTCCATTGTGAGTTGCTGGCCTGTGGCTGATCGTGTTTTCTGCGGGCCTCAAAGGCCAAGAAAATACATGAGGCAATGGAAAGAACACGAACTCTGGAGTCAAAAGAACCTAAAGTTCCATCTGGGCAAGACATTGCTCTCTCTGAGCCTCAGTCTCCTCATCTGTATAATGGGATTAAAGTGTTGATGAGACCGTCCATGAGAAGTCAGATGGAAGCAGCCAGCACGGGCCCTGGTACACTGTCAGTCCCAAGGACCCATCTGCCTGTCTGCCCTCCTCCCTTGCTTCTCAAGAGCACATGCCAAGACCCATGGATTCCCCTGCACACCATCCTTCCAATCACCCCTGGCCCTCCCAGGGTACTGCTGGGGGTGGAACACACCCCTTCTCTCCTGGACCAGTGCAGCAGCCATACCTAGACAGTCCGCTCCCAGCACCAAGGGCCATGATGATCTTTCTAAATCACAGCTCTTCTCATGGTCTTCCCCTAGCTTCCCACTGTCACCGGGTGAAGGGCAAAACGCCTTAGCCTGGTGTTTAAAGCCTCCTCTGGCTGCTCACGCACAGCCCCTCTTGACACACTCTTTGCTTCAGCCCATCCCCCCTCCCTTCCCCTGTGTGCTTCCTGTTGCCAGGCCTTTGCCATATAGCCCCCATCTCTGTGGGTCCAAATCCTCCCATTGATCAAATCCTCCCAGTTCAAATGCCACCTGGTCTGGCAAGCATCCCCAGACCCGGCCACGGGGGGACCTTTTCTCCCTGCGGAGCCCCAGGGAGTTTGTGCCCGTGTCCTATCCTCCCTCTAGCCTGTGGGCTCTGGGGCACATGGCAGGAGCACCAGGTGGGTCTCCCTCCTTCCCTGACAGCCTTCGGGTGTGATAGGTTGTTTCCGTGGCCGCCGATGCCCAGAGCAGGCCAGGGGGCGGGGGAAGGAGGCCCTGCCGTGTGGGGAGCAGATGGTGAATGGAGCTCCCCCAGTGCCTTGTCCCGGCCAGGCCATGGGGATGCGAGATGACACTGCTGAGCAAACAACCAGACACACCCTCTGTCCACTCCCCAGCTGCCCCCGGAGCATCACGGGGAAGATCCTGCCCACCCCAGCGCCTGGGGGAGGGGAGGGAGCCCTCCACCCCCGCCTGGCCTTGGGCTCAAGCCAACAGGCTTCAGATTCCCACTCAGTCATCCACTTTCTCTGTGGCCCTGGGCACTCTCCCAGGAGCCCGGTTTCCTCCTCCGTACAACGGGTATCGCTGCCCTGTAAAACAGGGTCTGACTCAATGGTTGTGCCTTTCTTCTTCTCCTTCCCCAAAGATGGGGGTCTGGGGCTAGGAAGACAGGACAGGAGGTATGAACCGAAAAAAAGTTTAAGCTTTTCTTTGGCACTTGTGAGAACTGGCCTCTGTTCTGGAATTTACAGCTTTGTGACTGCAGCTGGTGCCAAGTCCACCTGGCAATGAGTCTGAAAAGTTGTGCCTTCCTCTAGGCTGAGCTAGCCCCACACTTGTGTCTGTGCTTCCCTCTCTGTTGGCTGGGTGCCCTCGTGCAGAGCGCCACCAGTGAAACTGTGCCCGGAGCTTCTGTCCGCACCCTTGGGAAAGTCATGGTTTCTTACCCTCTCTGGGCCTCTGAGCTTCAGTGTGCCCACCTATAAAATGGGGTTCTGTAGCGATTTCTTACGTATTCCCAGAGCTATTGGGAGGTTCACATACATCGTGATGCCTTCCTCAGGCAGTTCTGGGCTCTCAGAAGAACCTCCAGGACATGTTTGCAAGCAGGAGGCGGAGGCTGTAAAATGTGGGCCACACCCTCTTCATGGTCACACAGATCAACATGGGAGTCTTCAGACTCCCACCTGGGCTCTGTTCAGGCCTCTCTTCCTAGGGTCAGCTGAGGCCTCCAGCCTGCAGGGAAGCAGAGCCAGGCCTGGGAGGGCTGGGCCTCAGTGGACCCAACTTTAACAGGCACACTGGAACCATGACGAGGTCACCCAAACCCAAGAGTTCAACAGTCTCTAGGCCAAAAGGAATGGCATCAGCATCCTCACAGAGAACAGAGGGCAGCCTGACAGCAGTGGGTGGCTGGGCTGCAGGGCTGGCTCTGGTTTTCACAACCGTAAAGCACGTAGCCTAGAGCGAGTGCCTGATAAACGTTCGCTGCTATTATTAGTGTTAGGATTATTACTAATACCACAGCCTTCCTGGTCTCCTGAGAGATCGGGGTACCCACTAAGCGCCAGGCCTTGTATGGGCACTGGGGCCACGATGGAGCAAGACACAGGCTCTGCTCTCAGAAGCTCGTAGGAAAGTGGGCAGGACAGATAGTTTGGTAGGTTTTATACGGGGAAAGTATAGGAGGCTGGTGGAGATGGTCTTAACACAGGCTTGCTGGGGCTGGAAGTCAGTGAGGAACGTTTTCTAGGCAACCCAAAATTCACAGTGTAGTTGTTATTGTCTCCATTTTTCTGATGCAAAAACTGAGGTTCAGAAAGGGCACACAGCTGTTCACTGATGGAGCTGGGACTCTAACCCAGGGCTGCCTGGCTCCAAATCTGGAGCTTTTCCACCTACAGCACCCCAGGTATGGGCCCCTTCTTCCCGGCCCACTCCTAGGGAGTCTTTCGGGATCCTGGGCAAAGGGTGAGCAGGGGCCTGACCATGATGGGCCTTGAATGCCAGGCCAGGGAGTCTGGGCTTCCTTCTGAAGGTTTTGGGGCAGCCACTGATGGCTTTTCAGGTGGGGAGGCAGGTAGAGGTGGCATGGCCTGGGAGGCTATGGAGGTGTGAGAGTTTGCCAGAAGAGGTGGCCTTGGATGTGAGGCGCCCAAACAACCCAGACCCACTCGCCACCCGTAAGAAATGATGAGGGGTGTTGGGGTGCTGGGGAACCAAGGCCACAGGATTCAGGTGGGGGCCCGGGGCGATCCAGAACCCCAGGCTTCCAAGAGGACCCCAAGATCCAGCAGCTTCGATGCAGGAGAGGAGGGAGGGGGTCTGAACTCACACCTGGGCCCAGGCTGGGCCAGGGAATTGGCAGGGGAGGGAGGGGTGTTGGTTCCCATTTCCCAGGGGAGAAGTCAGAGGTAGGGTTGGGTAGGGCAGGGCCCAAAGTGCTAATGCCTAGGAGCCGTTTCCTCTTTCCCACAGTGTGGAGCTACATCACTCCCACACACCCACTCCACCCCAGCCTTGCAGCAGGTAAGCCCCGGCTAAGGGGTTATGGGAGAAAGAGGCTTCAGGAACCAGAGGCCCCTCCCATTACCCCCAATCCCACTGTAACTTAGGAGGGGAAAGACTGAAAAGCCAAAGGGAGCCAGAAACAGGGCTCCTGCAGCCCACAGCGGCCGCGCCGAACCCCATCCTTCATGCTAAACTAAATCCCAGTGCAGCCCGAGCCCTGCACTTCACCCCAGATCCAGCCCCAGTCATAAACCTGACCCCACCCACACCTCCAACTTACACTGCAGACTCAGCTCCCACCTTAACCCTACCACAGAACCCTAAGCTAACCCCAAACCAACCTCCGTGTCAGCTACAATCCCCACATCGACCCACTCCTAGCTGCACCCCTGATTCCAAGCCTAACCGTGACACTTACCCCACACCCGAGCTCAGCTCCATCCTGACCCTGACCCAAACCCCAATCTGAGTCCTAACTTGAACTCCTATCACTATCTGCTACTTCATCTTGCCCTAATGTAATTCCAGTCCCAGTTGGTAACCTAAGACTGATCTTAACCCAGCTTTCACCCTAACCCAGCTCAAGTCCACCCAACCCCAATTCCAACCCCAGCACCAGCCTCAACTGCACTCCTGATCTCTACCTGTGCTCACCACCATCCCAATCACAATACATTCTACCCTTATGTGTATCTCTAGCCTCACCCTCAACCCAAACTCCATCCATAACCCTAAGGTACCCTATCCCATCCCTAACCCTCTGCTGGGGCTCATTCCCACCCAGCTCTCAGCTAGCAGCGGCCACCATGTGGCTGGACTGGACATGTAGATTTCAGCGTACACATACACACACCTCGCATATACTAACACACTTCAACTTACACACATTCCTCAGTGTACACACACACACTAGAAAAGGGAGGGAATCTTAGTCTGGTTCTGAGGACTAGCCTGAGAGGGCAGGTTGACCAAGTGTTTCCTGCCCCTCCCTTGGGCTGAACCCCTTTGAAGGTCCCTCCAATTTCCCCTGCAGTGACTCTCCCCATCCAGGGATTCCCACCCCCATCCCTTTCTTTGGAGCCATCCAGGCTTGCAGCCAGATTGGTTTGTAGATTAGAACAAAGCAGCTCCCAGGGCTTCCCTTTCTCCGTGTCCTGGAGGCTCTGCTCACAAAAGAATACAATGAACACACACTATGCGGGGTACAGTCCTCATGGGGGTCAAGGTCTAGAGGGGCAGAGACACACACCCAAGTAATCCAACTCAACAATATCCCCAGTAGGGGAATGTATCTGGTTCTGTGAGAACAAAGAGAGGTTATTTAGCTGAGGATGCAGCGGGGGTTATTGGATCTGGGCCTTAAAGTTTAAGTAGGAGTTCACCTAGTGACAAGGAAGGAAAAGCCTTCCAAGCAGATGGAGTAGCATATTCAAAGGCAAGGGTGCTGGGAGAGCTGAGCCTGGCAGGAAAGGCCAGGGTGGGGGAGATGAGGCTGAGTTAGCTGGGGGAAGCAGAGCAGAAAGAGGAGGGACACGGTGCGGGCGGGGGGTGGGGGGGATGGTTAGAGGGGCAGGGGAATCAGGAGGGAGTGGGGAGAGCACATCCGAGGATGATCTGAGGCTGCAGGACAGGCAGGACAGCAGGCCCAGCACCGGATGAGAACAGGCTATGGCTCAGATGGGCAGGTGGCCTCCAGAGGGGCCAACGGGTGCCAGAAGCTGTTGTGGCTGTTGATCAAAGTAATAATAACTGAAGGATCTTTTACTGAGTGCTTTCTGTATGCCAGGCATTGAGGTAAGCATTTTTATAACCTCATTTAATTCTCAAAATAACCCTACGAGGTACGTCCCCAGAGAGGATACAAGGGGTCCTGATGTTCAGAGAGGGAAACAATTTGTCCAGATTCACACACATAGGAATGGGGCAGTAGGTGGGACTCGAACCAGGCCTGTGGATGGCAGAGCTGAGTCCTTCCTCAAAGTCACAGTGGCCAAACCTAATGCCTGCCTTGGTAATCTCATTTCTTTTTTTTTTTTTTTAATTATTTATTTATTTATTTATTTTGGGCTGTGTTGGGTCTTTGTTTCTGTGCGAGGGCTTTTCTCTAGTTGCGGCAAGTGGGGGCCACTCTTCATCGCGGTGCGCGGGCCTCTCACTATCGCGGCCTCTCTTGTTGCGGACCACAGGCTCCAGACGTGCAGGTTCAGTAGTTGTGGCTCACGGACCTAGTTGCTCCGCGGCATGTGGGATTTTCCCAGACCAGGGCTCGAACCCGTGTCCTCTGCATTGGCAGGCAGATTCTTAACCACTGCGCCACCAGGGAAGCCCTGGTAATCTCATTTCTTAACACTTGAAGCCCCCTGGCAACCTCCTCCTCCCCCCAGGCTGAATTACTCACATTTCCTTGATTATTCCAGGCCTATTTCACCTCCCTGCTGTCTCACATGTAGTGTCCTCTGCAAGAAATGGCCTTCTACCCTCAGCCCCTTCTCTAAGAAAATTTCCACCCATTCTCTAAAGCTCCTTTGGGAAAGCTTCTTGAACTGCCCCGCCCCTTGGCTGGTTGAATGTCCCCTCCATTCCTCATGCCCACCCACTCCCCTAATCACCCTGCATTGCCACTGGGCCTCCCTCTTTAAGGGCTGGGCTGGGTCTGCAGCCCCACCCTGGTGCATGGCCTGGCCCAGAGCCATCAGTGAGTGTGAGTGGTTGGTCCTGAATGCAGGACCCAGCCCAGCTGTGGGTTAAAGTGGGAGCCCAGGGAGGGGCTGGGGCTCTGACGGCCTCCCCCCCGACTGCTTTCTTACCAGACAGGGCTGTCTTGAGCCTTATCTGATTAGGGTTAAGTTGACAAGCAAGCAGATGAGACACTGGCAGACTCCTGGGTTACTCAGTAACCCTGCCCTCTTTTAAAGTCCCACTGTTTTCCCCTGGCATCCAGAACAAAGCACTCTTCTCTCTTAGGCGCTGCTGCCATGAACACCCTCCTGCTCTCTGCACTGTGCCTCCTTGGGGCCTGGGCCGCCCTAGCAGGGGAAGTCACCGTGAAGGTAAGTTCTCTGTCCCTACTGTGGCCCAGCTGGCTCTCTATGTCCAGAGCCCAGGGCCTGTCCCCTGATAGAGCACCCCTCTGGGGATGGAGTGGGGGGTATGTCTAAGGCGTGACTCTTCCCCAGGGACCCCCTTCTCAGTCCTGCCTCTTACGCCTTCCTCTTCAAACTTGGAGAAAGAACATCAGGTAGAGAAAAGAGAAACAATTTGGGAAAGGCAGGTGATTAGCCAATGTACAGAGTGCCTGCCATGACCAGGTTCCTCCAGTATGTCACTGCAACGCCAGGATCACCGTGGCAAGAGGGATTATTAGTCTCATTTTTCAGAGGAGTCAAATAGAGTCTCAGAGAGATTCTGTAACTGGGCATGGGCACATGGTTGGGAAGTGAAGGAGCTTGATTCAGTTCCAGACCTTCCTCCTCAGCCAAAGCCCTGGCCTGGGTCTCAGGAATCACCTGGGCAGCCTGGAGGTCCTGACGGAAGGGTGTGCCCATCGGTGTGGATGCTAGCCGTAGGCCAGCCTGGTACTCATCGGGGGCCCCATTCTATCACAGCCAGGCCCCGGGAGGCCTTTTACTGCTTCTCAAACATCAGCCAGGCAGCAGCCTGGAGCCGGGGGCCAGGGGATCAGCCCACGCTGCTCTCAGGCAGGGGTGAAGACAACTGGGGCACAGCCACGTGGATTCAGGATGCCTGAGCCTTGGTCCCAGCTCTGTGCCTCTCCCTGAAAATCAGCACAGTGGCTCCCACTAATGGACACCTATTGTGTCCCTGCCGCTTCAAATCTGTCTTCTCCATTCCTCATATAACAGGCAGACCCCAGGATCCCAGAGTGTAATGACCTGTCCATGGTCGCAGAGCAAAACCAGGATTCAAGCCCAGTGTCTGGCTCTGAGCTCTGACCACCTCATATTGCCCCGCAGTGGAGCACCTGGCTCCCGCGTGCCGCAAACACTGTTTGAGTGCCACCGGGGCTGGAGAGGGGGCAGTCCTCGGGGAAGCGGCCAGGGAGCAGGCTGTAGCCTGGCCTCACACCCTGGACATGTCTCTCTCAGGATGGAAAGTTCTCCTTTTCTCTGGAGTCAGTGAAGAAGCTCAAGGACCTCCAGCAGCTCCAGGAGCCTGGGAGGCCTAGAAATACTGGTGGATCCCTCGTTCCCATCCTCTGCAGCTCCCCGAGTTTTCCCGGAGAACTCAAGCCTCTCTGCAAGGAGCCCAATGCCCAGGAGATCCTGGAGAGGCTCGGTGAGTAACCCCCTCTCTGAAGGGCGGGGCCCAGGAATTCCCTGATTGGTGGCACTTGAAGGAGAGATGTGTTCTGATTGGTGGGATTCCGAGGATGCGCTCTGCTCTGATTGGCGGGTTAAGCCCTCTGCTGTGCGTCCTGGTTTGTCTGGTCTCAGCTGTAACGCCTTTCTGGGTAGGCTCTCCGCCCTGATTGGCTGGCTTGCAGTACTTGTGTCCTGGCTTGGGGTGGAAAGTGCAGATGGTCCGAGAGGACAAGCCTGGGTGGCGGATGTTCAAACTCTGGCTCAAGGGAGGGCGGGAGCTTTGGGCAGAGGAAGCTGCTTTCACGGGGCCCCGTTTCTCCTGTCCAGAGGCCATTGCCGAGGATCCGAGCACGTGTGAGATCTGTGCCTACGCTGCCTGTGCTGGATGCTAGGACGGCGGGTGCTCACTACCTTCTGTCCCTCCCCCGCAGGCCGCTCTCCCTCCTCGCAGCTCCACCTACCCAGAATGGAGGAGTGACGAGAGGGCAGCCTGGGGAGGCCCAGCCCCTGCCCCTGCCCCCGGTGCTTTCCAAGATCCACCCCCACCCACGGCTAATAAACCAGATTCCAGAGTCCTCCTGGTGTTGCTTTCATTCCTTCTTTCATCCCACTTTATGGATGCCTACCCTGCCCTCGCCAGCTCAGGGTTTAGTGTGCTAAGTGCAAGAACCCTGCTCTTCCTGCTAAGCCAGCATCGGTACTGCCCCCCACTCACAGACACCGAGGAGACTTGAATCCAACGACCACCAATGGAGGAGGGGGAACTTCTGCTTTTCTTTCATGATCCCTAAGCCACATGTGAGCTCCTGTACTGGTTTGGATGACCCAACACAAGCACTGAGGGGCTATGAGATCAGCCCCTGGCTGGAGAGTGTTCAAGGGGCCTCAGAATCTTGCCCCGTCCTGACCACTTCAGCACTGCCTCCTGCCCTCTCCCCAGGGCCCACACCGCAAGCCATAGTTCTCACTATGTCCTCTGCTCCTCTCACCCCTGCTCACCCCTGATCTCTTGGGAGATCCCTCCTCCCAAGGTTGCAGGGGTGCTTGATGAGATGGCTGGTGGGGTAGAATTATCTAATGCTCCTACTCTGGAGCCAAACTCTCTCGGTGTCAGTCCAGGCACTGCTTGTTACCAGCTGTGTGACTTTGGGCAGGTTACTTAGCCTGTTCTCTCCCCTACTTCATAGGGGTGAGTGAAGATTAAATGAGGTAATACAGGGAAAACTCTTAGAGCTCCACCGGGCCCAGCGTGAGTGAGCACTGTGCTGATGCTATTATTATTATTATTATTTCTGTCTAGATGGCTCTGCCTTGTGCCTGGCACATAGCAGGTGCTCACTCAGTGGCAGTTCCCATTATTGCCTCCTTCCCAGGCAGGTGGGAGACGAGGCCAGATGGTGAGTGGGCTCAGTTTAGACTTGAGAGTTGGTACTGGGGAGGCACAGAAGGGTAAGGGGCACTGTGGGAGCAGCGCTGCAATGTTCCTCTGGCTTGGTGGGCATGGAGAGCCTGCAGGCTGCAGGGCAGGGAGGAAGCTCTGGCCTCGCTGGGGAGAGAGGATGGGGACGGGGAGGGAGGCAGTGATGATAGAGGGGTGGGAGGGGCCCAGAGAGACGCAGGAGGCATTGCAAAGGCGCCTAGCCAGACTTGCCTGCGGGGGGGGGGGGGGGGGGGGGGAGGGAGGACAGGAAGGAGCCAGAGCTCCGAGGGGCGTGGCCTGGGAGGCTGGGAGGTTACAGGACGATTGAGCACAACTGGGCAGGCAGGAGGGGCAGCTGGTCTGGGGGAATCCACCATGGCCTTGGCCCTGGGAGCTGAGTTCAGAGGGTGTGGCCCCTTTGTACCTGGCTTTTCTCCTCTCTGGCTGCCCGGGACAGAGGCCGGGGAGGAAGCCAGCCTGCGGAAAGCCCTTCTCCCAGGAATTCCCAGTCTGGCTCTTGGCCTTGAGTGGAGCACCGAGGGCCCCCGGGGAAATGCGGTGCCTGCAGGGCATCCTCCCTTGGGTGTCATTAGCTGCAGCTGGGCCTGGACTCACAGGGAGGCCGTAACATGATGGTTCAGAGCATAGGCTCTGGCCCAGACTTCCTGGGAAGAAGCCTGCTTTGCCACTTTGCTGAGCCTGTGACCCGGGACTAATTAGTTCTCTCTGCACCTGATCTCCTCATTCGTAAAGGTAATACGAATGGTACCTGCTTCACTGAACTGTTGTGAGGACTCGGTGAGTTAATACCTACAAAGAATTGAGAACAGTACCTAGGGTATAGCAAATGCTCAATAGATGCTGGTATTATTAATATTCCTTAGGGCCACCAGGATGGAGAGAGGGAAGGAAGGCCTTCCATATGGAGCTGGCCAGGCAGTCCTGGGGAGCCCAAGAAGGAGGGTAAAGGTGAACTCAGGCAGGCCCGGGGACAGAATCAGCCCCGAAGGGGCACCATGTGGTTCCTCCCTCCACCCCCTCCACCGCAGTCCCACCTACGGGAGGGAGCCCCCCGTCCTCCCCCCAGACCCATCAGGAGCACAGAAGCTCTGGCTCTGCAGCTGGGCCAGGCCTTGAGCTCAGCTTGGGGGGTCAGATGGATCTGGGTGCTCTGTGGCTTCCCAGCCCTGTGATCACGGGCGACTCATTTCCACCCAGAGCCTCACTCCTTCGATATGAAATAGAGCAACTCCTCAGGCAAGGAAACCAGGAAAATACCTGACTCAGGAGTCCAACCCACCCAGCTTCCTAGGCAGCTCTGCCTATGGCTCCTGGGGATGAACAAATGGACACCTGACTCTGTGTGTAGGTGGGGAATCTTTATTCAGCAGCAGGGCTGCCTCAGGGGCCAAACTCTCCTCCAACCGTGGGTCCAACTGCTTTGTGCCAGATCCAGCTGCTCGGGCCCTGCAGGGCGGGGTGGGGGGCGGGGATGACCGTGGTGGCGGGGACCCCCAGAGCTTGGATGGGGGTGGGTGCTGCGAAGGCAGTGGGCTGGGGGGGGCACGGTGTCCAGGGTGGGCTCAGGGCACCCAGGCCATCTTAGCTGCAGCCAGTACAGGCAACATTCACGCACAGCTCACAGTCATCAGCAGCGATGTTCCCTGGGCAGAGGAGAAAACTGGTCAGCTGAACCTGAACCTGAAACATCTGTGGTCCAAGGAGCCACTGACCAGGCAGCCAGAGAAGGCCTGCTTCTGAGAGGGTTTGAGGCAGGGGCCTGGCATCCTTCTCATAGATTAAGAGCAAGAAAGTTTAGAAGAAGCGTGAGCAGCTTGGGCTCAAGTCCCAGGTTCTGTCCCCCTAGCAGTGCCTGGGCAAGTCACTTAAACTCTGTGCCTGAGTTTTCCTGCCTGCTCGACTGTATCAGCCTGACAGAGGGGTTGTGAGGAGAGCTTGCAGGCAAAGGGATTGACCCAGGGCCTGGCACTTAGTAGGTGCTCAATAAATACTAGCTACTAGAGATTATCATACTAAGTGAAGTAAGTCAGAGAAAGACAAATATCCTATGCTATCACTCATGTGGAATCTAATTTTAAAAAGTTACAAATAAACTTATTCACAAAACAGAAACAGACTTAACAGATGTCGAAAACAAACTTGTGGTTACCAAATGGGAAGAGTGGAGGGGGAGGGATAAATCAGGAGCTTGGGATGAACATACACACACTACTATATATAAGGTAGATAACCAACAAGGACCTACTGTATAGCACAGGGAACTCTATTCAATATTCTGTGATAACCTATATGAGAAAAGAATCTAAAAAACAATGAATAGATGTGTATGTATAACTGAATCACTTGGCTGTACACCTGAAACTAACACAATATTGTAAATCAATGATACTCCAATAAAATCAAAAGAAAAAAAGAAAAAAAAATACTAGCCAGTTGCCGCATTCTCCTGGCCAGCTGTTTCATCCCTCACATTTCAGCTTAGATGTCACCCCGTCTTGGAAACCTTTCAGATCCTGTTATGTAACAAGGAAGAGCCAAATCTGACTACATGTTGGATCTGTTGTTTCTTTTACTTTATCCTTTGCTTTCTGCTGCTTTTGTTCACTAAAAGGATACTGTCTATACATAATGGCCTGCCTTGGGGAACCCTGCCCCTTTATTGTTCAGGGACGCATCCTGACCCTGTCCACCCTGCGGATGGCTGCAAGAAAGAAGAAATTAACACATCCCCTCCCAGAGGCTGGCCATTCCAAGGGACATTTGCAAAACTTATGGCCTTTTTACTTTACTTCCTCACCTCCTCCCCCTCTCTGTTCTATAAAAGAAACTGGCACCCAAACCCCGATATGATGGTTTTTTGGAGACCTTAGTCTGCCATCATCTCGGTCTGCTGGCTTTCCAAATAAAGTTGTATTCCATGCCTCAACACCTCGTCTCTGATTTATTGGCCTGTCGTGCGGTTGGACTCAGTAACACTTATGCCACCGTGGACGTGAGCCATCTCTCTCCTGTGTCCCCACTGTGCCTCCCCCATCATCCCACTGCATTGCAGTCATTTTTGTGGGTCCGTTTCCTGTGTCCCCTTCCCCCCAATCTGTGTAGTCTTGGAGGTAGGCTGATCACCCCGTCCAGGTTGCCGGGGACTGAAGGAGTTCCTGGCATGCCTGATTTCAGTGCCCAAACCGGGTAGGCCAGGGGCTTGAGTTTCTTGAATCTCCCTGTTCTCAGCCACTGAGTGTTTAACAGAAACCACAAGAGGTAGAGGAGCTGGGGTGTGGGAAGGAGAGAGAATGAGGGGCAGGAGGCTTGCCAGGGGTGGGGGGACTCACTCAAGGCCTGGAAAATGCTGTCCGCTTCCCCGGAGGCACAGATGGGCTGGAGGTCCAGTGGCAGGGCCGGGTGGTGGCAGACGGAGGGCTGGGGGCTCTGGGTTTGCAGGCCAGGGCTGGGCACCCATTGCCCCTCCAATTCATTCAGCTTCTTCACCGATTCCAGTTGGACCTGGAAGCCTTGGTACTGGGGGAGGAGGGAGAGGAGATGGGAGGGCATCAAAACCTGAGCAGGAAGCGGGTGGGACACTGCCAGGAGACCAGGGTTCCTCAGGCCCCCCAGAGCTTCCCTGTTCTCACGGAGTGGGAAAGTCAAGGTCATACTCGGAAGACTGCCTGCGTGGAAGGTGGTGCCTGGCACTTCACACCCCCGTGTCACAGGCTAACTGGGAGATGAGGTCGAGCAGGGCTGTGGAGCACATTGGTTCAAGGCGTGGGCTTTGAAGGCCAGGGGACTTCGGTTCAAATCCTAGCTCTTCCCGACTGGCTGACCATCTCTTCCCCACTCTGAGCCTCATCTGACAAATGGACATAATCAAACTCCACTGCTCTCTGGTGCCTGGTACCCAGGGCACCCTCGATAACTGCATGATTGCCCTTGAACTGACATGGCAAAATGATGGCAATGCCTAGTCTAGCCAGCTGGGCTCCAAAGCCAAGGCTGCAGGGGGAAGCTGACACCGCTCCCCAGGATTTCCTTATTCCTTCCCAAGGAGGCCCCGCCCAGAGTCAGGAATGTGCCGCCCAGGAGCCCAGCGGCATCCTGCCACACCCACACGCAGGTCCTGTTTCCAGAAGACTCCTTCTGTCTCACAGCTGCCCTGGAAGGAGACCCAGATTCCCTGCTGTCTTCTCTCTGGGCCTTTGCATATGCTGTGCCCTCTGTCTGGAGCAGTTGGTGACCTCTGTGCCTGGCTACCTCCTGCCCATCCTGCAATGTCAGCTCGAGTTACCGGCCGGGGCAACTTTTCCTGGTGACCCTCCACCCTCCTCCCCATACATGGGTGAATACAGAGAGTTGTGGGAGCATAAAAGAAGTCTCCCTGCCCTCTGGGCTCTTCAAGGGCAGGGATCACGTCTTCCACATCTGATCTCTGACTGAGAGGGACATTTGAGGAGAGCAATGCTGAATGACCATAATTTATTGTTATTATCATCACCATCATAGCCACCATTGGCATCCCAGCTGCTCCCCCCCACCAGCTGTGTCCCTGGGCTGTGATTGGGTGTTGGGCTGAGCCCTGGGTCCTCAGCTATCCTCAGTGAATTGCCCAGCATTCCCTCTCCATCCCAGCCTCTCACCATGGGGACCTTCAGGACAAACCTGGATGTAGACTGACTGTGCGCCCTGCAGCAGTACCAGGAAAACCGCAGCAACCCCACACAGCAGCAGCCCTGACACCACCCTGCGAGCCATCTCGTTCCCTCTGTGTCTCGCCACCGTCCACCAGGCTTCCACTTGCTTCCCCAGCTGGCAGCTCTTTATAGGCCAGGTTCCAGCTCCCTGGTCACTCATTAACTGGCCAGCCAGGGTGGGGTTGACAGCTGGCTGGCATCCTGACAAGCCCAGAGCCCATCCCCGGGAAAGGGGTTGGGGATGATAGAGGTAAGGAGGCCCAGAGCACACTGGAGCATGATGCAGTGTTAAGCGCCTGCCTTGCGCGCAAGACAGCGAGCGAGTGGGATGAGAGGGAGGCCATTTCACAGACAGGGAAAGTGAGGCTCCAGAGGTAAAGTGCCTTGTCCCAGGTGACAGAGCTAGTTGATAGCAGAGCAGGTCCTCAGGCATCTGACCCAGCTCAGCCTAGGGTTCTTTCTCAGGTCAAAAGGTGCAGACAGACAGGTTGGTCCAGGGCAAGGTGCGCAGATACAAGGCTGACCTCAGAGTTCTCCATGCCCTCAGACCCATGCCTCTCCCACTCCCCTCTCCCCAGTTCTATTTAAGAACCATCATTCTGATCAGTCCCTGCCCAGGCCCTCAACCTGTCTCTGCCTGCCATTTCCCATGGTGATGGGTACACTCAGGCCAGGTATTGTCCATCTCACCTGTCGGTGCCTTTCAGAAGCCAGTAGCCTACCCCAGTATGGAGGAAAGCGCACCTGCCTTGGAGACAGATTGACCTGGGTTCAAAACCTGATCCCGCTGCATCTGCGTGATCTTGGCAAGTCACATCGACTCTGACTGAGTCTTAGTTTTCTCTTCCATCAAATGGGCATAGTGATAGAATCCACCACAAGAGGTTGCTGTGAGAGTGATGGGGCTGGGCCCGCCTGAGCTCGTCCTCGTCTGGGGGTGACTCGTGCTGTCACAGGTCCCTTAATTTCACAGTTGCCATTTGGGGCAGTGCATGACCTACGATCTCCGTGATTGAAGGTTGGGTCAGGGAGAAGTGGGCAAAGTCTGCAAGGGCGTCATCACCACTGCCAGCCCAGGCAGCTGTCAACAGCATCCATCCCAGGGCTCTGCTCTGCCAGGCACAGAGCCTGGCATGCAGTAGGTGCCCCATGCATAACATTGAATCGAAGCCCAGATAGCCCATCTGGCTCTCCAACCTGTGGCTAAAATCTGATGTCATTGTATTCCCTAAGACTGATCCTCCTTGCACGAGCCTAATCCCATCTCGTGCTTTTGCTGCTGCTTTCCACCTGCCTGAAATGCTCATCTCCTTCCTTCTTTTCTTGGGGGATGAAATGAAAAAAGCTTGAGTGAACTTTGGTATTTCCTTTGTCTTGCTTTGAATATGGACTTTGACCTTTACTCTTATGAGTATGAAGAATTTAATAGACTTTCTTACGTGATTTCATATCTGTAAACTGAAATAACTGTCAGTAACAATAACTCTCTTTTCTCTAATATGCAGGCGCCATGCTGTTCTATGGGCATAATCCCATTCAATCTGATGGGACAGTGTAATAATTGTCTTCATTTTATAGATGAAATTCATTTTACAGGCCCAACAAGTTCAAGCACTGTGTGAGCAGCAGGTTTTCTCTCTGGAATTCTTGCCTCTGCTCAGCTTATGGTAGAAGGAACACAGGCCTTGGATGTAAGAAGATCTGGGTTCAAGCCCAGACTCCAGCACTTCTCACCTGTGTGACCTTGGGTGGCTTCTCCAAGCCTCCATTTCTTCATCAGTAAGTGGAGGAAGTAATGGACAACCTCACAGTGGCTATTGTGAGGAAAAACTGGACAGTCCCATCCCAAAGGAACCTGTGACTCTTCCTTTCCCCAGCATGTGCCTGGCCTGTGGGGGCCATGTCGTGAGTGGTGGTTTCCCTGCCTCTCCTTCCCCATGCAGCCCTCCTTGACAGGCCCCATCTCTGAACCTGCAGATGGGACACTTCTGATCTTCGAATCCCCAGTCCTTGCTCTCTCCACCAGGCAAGCTCAACCCCACTGGCCAGACACCAAGAGACAAGGAACAAGCCTGTAGGTTTGGAGGCCCCGGTAGCCATGGCCTTCCCTCCTCTGTCTTTCGGCTCTGCCAGCCAGGGCCCATCATGTGTCACTCTTTCCCTGGGAACAAAGTGTGGCTTCCCTGTCTGCCTAATCTGACTCAGATTCATATCTCAACGCTGCTCTTCCTAATCTCTTCACCAATGACCTACCATCCATCACGCCACAGATGCACAGACACAAACCCTCGCTGCTGCCCCCTTTCAGCCAGTGTGTGTTGACGTTTCTCAGGGCGCTGCCTTCTTGAGGGACATGGGAAGTGACTGTCATGCCAGCCTCGACTCTGGTCTCTGTGTGGAAACCTCGAACACGGAGGAGAGTGGGTGGCACTTTGCCTCTGTGTGTATTTGGGCTGCTCCTCTCTCCGCACTGGACTCCCTGCCCAGTGCCCACTGGCACGGTACATCCCTGCCCCCAAACTGACCATTTCCCAGCAGCATTTGTCACACCTGACCACTCCATCTTTCTTGGAATAAAACACCTTCTCCACTTGGCTTCTGGGACACACGCTCTTCAGATTTTCTGCCAATTTCATTGGCCCATCTTCTCAGTTTCCTTTGTTGTTTTTTTCTTCTCTTCTTGACCTCTAGAGCTTAGAATGCCCCAGGGGCTCCAGGGCTCAGTCCTTGGACCACTTTCCTCTGTCTATAGTCACCCCCTTGGAGATCTTATCCAGTCTCAAGGACTTTAGTGCCATCGGTACCCTGTTCACTCCCTAGCCTGATCTCTCCCCTCAGCTCCAGACTCATTTATCTACCACCTCAGCATCTCCCAGAACAGGTGAGGGTACTACATTCACTCAGTTGCTCAGGCCAAAAATCTGGGGGGTCATCCTTGATGCCTCCCTTTGTTTTCATTGCCAAATTCAATTCATTAGCAAATCCAGTTGGCTCTACCTTCAAAATATTTCTAGACTCCAACCATGACTCATCATCTCCATTGCCACGGCCAAGGTCCAAGCTATCACCATGCATCACTGGTCTCGTGGATTCTTGTAACACCCTTGTATTAGTCAGGATTCTCCAGAGAAACAGAACCAATCCTGTTATATATTTATATATATTCTGTCTATCTATCTTCTATCTCTGTCTAGATTTATTTTTTTATTAAATTTAATTAATTAATTATTAAAAAAATTGTTATTGGAGTATAGTTGATTTACAATTCTGTGTTAGTTTCAGTTGTACAGTGAAGTGAATCAGTTATATATATATATACATATATGCACTCTTTTTTAGATTCTTTTCCCATATAGGTCACTACAGAGTATTGAGGAGTTCCCTGTGCTATACAGTAGGTCCTTATTAGTTATCTATTTTATATATAGGAGTGTGTATATGTTAATCCCAATCTCCCAATTTATCCCTCCCACCCCCTTACACCCCTGGTAACTGTAAGTTTGTTTTCTACATCTGTAACTCTATTTCTGTTTTGTAGATAAGTTGTCTAGATTTATTTGAAAAGATTGGCTCATTCAATTGTTGGAGCTGGCAAGTTTGAAATCTGTAAGGCAGGTTGGCAGGCTGGAAATTCAGATGCAGTCATGAGTCTGAATTTTGCAGGACAAGCCAGCAGGTGGGAAACTCAGGCAGGGTTTCCATGTTGCAACCTTGAGGCAAAATTCCTTCTTCTTCTTTGGGAAACCTCAGTCTTTCTAAGGCCTTCAGCTGATTGAATGAAGCCCACACACATTATTCACTTAAACTCTACTGACTGTAAATATTAATCACATCTGAAAAAATATCTTCACAACAACATCTAGACTGCTGGTTGACCAAACAACTGGGCACCACAGCCTGGCCAAGAGAGGTCTCCAAACAGATCTCTCTGTATCCACTCTTGCCTGTCTTCAGGCCTCCAGGCGGCAGCCAGAGTGAGCCTGTTAAAATTTAAGTCAGACCATGTCTCTCCTCTGCTCAAACCCACTAATGGCTTCCCACTTTACTCAGGGTAAAATTCAAAGGCTTCCACTGGCCTTCCAGGTCCCTTTGGCTCCCCTTCACATCTCTGAGCTCATCTCTAAAAATTCTGCCCTTCACCCTCTGGGTTCCAGCTACACCAACTTCCTTGCTGTCGCCCAAACTTGCCAAAAGTTGCTTACCTCGGGACTCTGCTCTTTACCCATGCACTTATATAACTCACCTCATCACTCCTTCCAGGTCTCTGCTCATATGTCACTTCCCCAAAGAGATCTTTCCCGACCATCCTACCTCAGAAAGCTTCCCCACCACTCCTGGTTCCCTTAACCTGCTTTCTTGTAGCACCTGTCATATACACACATTTCACTTCTTGCATTTCTTTCACTACTAGAATGCAAGGAATTGGTCTATTTGGTTCTTCCCAAACAATATATGGCACATAATTGGTGCTTAATAACTACCTGATGAGTTGAATAAATGAATATGAGTCAAATGTTAACTCCACCAACCACTAGATGTTTGGTGTTGGAAAATGTCCTACTTCTCTGAGCCTCATTCATCTTGTTTGGCATCTTCCTGCCACATGTAAGGGGCCTGGTGACTGTTCAAAAAATGTGAAGACATTTGTGAACTAGTGTTCCTAGTTATGAAATCATTGTTTATCAAGAAACAAAATCCTTTTTGTGTCGTATGTGCATAGCAAACTCTAGGGTATATAATGATTGAATCCACACATATTTATTGACGGCCTATTATGTTCCAAGCACCATTCTAGGCACAAGGGACACAGCAACCAACAAGACAGACAAAGCCACTGCCCACAGAGCAGTGCTGGTGGCTTGGAAATGGTGGGTTGGGGGTGTGTGTGTCAGAATAGGGATGGTGAGAAGAAGTTGGATTCTAGACATTCGTTGAAAGAGCCCACAGGATTCTCTGTTCCCTTGGATGTGGAGGGTAAATGGGGAGGAGTCAAGGACAACTCAAAGTTGTTCCACGTCAGATGGGGCTGCCACTTACCGAGATGGGAAGCAGGGATGAGCAAGTCAGGTGAGGGTCTGGAGAGTCCAGTTTGGACATGTTGAGTTTGAGATGCCTGCTTGACCTCTGAGTAGAGATATGGTATGGGCCACAGATATACATGTGTGGTCGTCAAGGAGGATCTGATACTTAGAGTCTTGAAACTGGATTGAGAGAGTGACTGGTTGGAGAAGAGGCCAGTCCCAGGGCCGAGCTGCAACAGGGCCCTGCAGTATTTGGAGGTAAAGTAGAGCAGGAGGAACCGGCAAAGCCGATGGAGAAGGAGCAGTAGATGGAGCCCAAAGAGAGGGTTGTGTCTTCAAAGCCAAACGAAAAAGGTGTTTCAGGAACAACAGCATGCTCCCTGGGGTCAAACGCTGGCTCAGCTCTGGTAAAGTGAAGACAGAACTGCCCCTGGATTTAGCTACATGGAAGTGGCTGGTGACCTTGACAGGATCAATTTCAGGAAAGCAGTGGATGTAAACCTGATTGCAGTGGGATCAAGTGAGAAGAGGAGGACAGGAAATAGACACAGTGAGAATGGAGGTCTGGCTCTAGAGCTAGAGAACTTAACTTTCACTTTGAATTAAAGGGTAAAATGGAGAGATGACAAATTTAAAGAAAAATAGGTGTATTGGGTTTAACACATAAGCAGAGTTGATCTAGAAGACCCTGTATGGGGAATTGTATAAACTAAAGTGTGGTGGTTTTCCAGCAGCTTCCCTAATGAAATTTTGGCCCCTCCCTGAAGAAGTGGGTGGCCTAGTGAATGGTTCTATTTTTGCTACGGCCAATGGGAGACTCAGAACCAAATCTGTACCCCAATATAAGTAACTACACTGAACCCCATTCATCCTATGACTTCCCTTTTGACTCAATTCCCCAGTCTACCCATATTGTACTGATCTTGACACACACACACACACACAGCCCTTTCAGGTTGTATTCTCCCCAGCTCCAATTGTCTTTATGGACTGGGGTTTGGGTAGAGTGTTTAAACACAAATAAGTGGATCAGGGCTGTCCCCTGGTGTCAGGCAGGGAGCACTGCAGGCAGAGAAAGCCGAGCTGCCCTTGTCCTTCAGGCATCCTTCGCTGAGCCACCCCTTGAGAGTTAATGGATGAGGAGACACATACTCTCTGATTTGAGGGGCAGTGGAAAGCCTCTGTCCCCATGTCTCCTCCCAGGGGTGGAGGGTCCTGCCAATGTGACTGTGACAGTCTCCATAAGGGGAAGCGCATGAGGTCGTTAGGGAAAAGCCCCTGCCTGCTGGCTGGTGTCTGCGTCCTGTGGTCTCCAGGCAGTGGGTGCTGAGGTGAACAAGAAGACTGCAGTGGCGAGGGGAGGGAGGAGAAGGTGCAGCCCACAGGCGGGACTGGGGCTTGGGAGCGGCTAAGGGGCAGCCCGAGGCAGCGGGGAGCCGCAGCAAGGGGGGCACACCTGGGCCTCCAGGGTCTGCTGTTGCCTGAGCTGCGCTGCTCTCTTGGGAGGAGATGGTGTGCCTCTGACCTTGGCTTTTGTCGGTGTGTTTCTGCCTTCCTCCCCCTGTGGTCAAAGGTGTGTGAGCACGTGTGTGCCTGCCTGCCTGCTGTGAGCACGTGTAGATATGTGTGCACTTTGTGTCTATAGGTGAGTGTGTGCGCACACGTGTGGTAGGTGTGTGTGTGTGTGTGTGTGTGCATGCGTGTGTGAGAGCATGTGAACACGGGTAGGCTGTCTGCGTCTGTGTGGGCATCTGCACGTGTGAGTGTGGGTGGTGTGTGAATAGGTACGTGTAAGCGTGTGTAGGCATGTGCGTGTGAGCATGTGCATGTTTGTGTCTGCGTGAGTGTGTAAGCGGGGGAGTGCGAGTGTGTGCCGGGTGCTGGAAGGGAGGCCTCTCTCTCCTGGCTGTGGACAGGGGCCGGGTGGCCGCCAGGGTCCCTCTGAAGCCAGGATTGGGCCCGGGCGCGGGGGCTCGGGGCTGGGAAGGTGGAGGCCGGGCCTGGGGGAGCAGCCTTCGCGCAGCTGCCTGGAAGCCGGGGGATTAACGGAGGACCCGGGAAGGCGGCCAGCCCAGGGCAGCCGGATCCGAATGTTCTCGCGTCTTCAACTCCCCCAGCACCCTCCGGCAGCCGCTCGGATGCTGTGGTTTTGGAGTCAGGCAGAGCCGAGGTCACACCGCTGTGGGCTCTCCAGCAAATCATTCCCTTCACTGAGTGTCAGTTCTCTCGATGGTGACATGGAATCAGCACACTGTGGCGGCGGAAGGGGGACGACGAGGGCACAGCAATGCCAGCGAGTGTTCACTGGGGACTGACGATGGGCCGGCCCTGATCTAAGGGCTCTACCAGCGCAAGCACGTGGCTTCCTCACATCCCCCTCGGTGGCAGAAAGCGTTCCTTTTACCGAGAACACCCGGGCAAGGGAGGTTTTCTAACTCTCCTGAGGACACACAGCTTGTAAGTGGCAGAGCTCCCGATCTGGTGTCATAAGCACTATACACCTGGCCTGTGTGAGCGGTAAGTGGATATAAGGCAGCCCTGCAGTGCTGGGCACTTCGTAGGCCCTCAGTAGCTGTCCCCTCGTGCCCACTACCCTCTGTCCCTCCTAGGAGTTAAAGGCAACAGTTGAGGGAGAGGGTGAGTCCTCTTCACATCCCCCATGAATGCTCCCTCTCAGAAGTTCTGGGAGTCCTGGAATTTGCCAAAGAAATGACCTGGATGTTGGTTCATGTATCCCCACCACAGGCAATGTGACAGTAACAACAACATACTGCTATAGATGTATATGCATAATGATTAGATGCAGTCCTTCATTCGGCCAACATTTATTGAGCTTCAGTTCTTTGCTGGGCACCAGGGCTCAGAAATGGATAAGACAGTCCCTGCCCTCAAAGGGCTCATGGTCCATGAGGACAGGTGAGGTCAATGCCGTGTGACAGACACGGGGCGTGGGGAAGCTCAGGAGGTGCCAGGAACCCCGAGGAGGCCCCACCTGCCTCCAGCTCGGAAGCAGGGGCCCTTCCAACCGTTTGCTTACATCTCATGCCCGGGATGCTCCTGCAGCCCTCTCCCATGTCCTGCCCCAGCACGCTTCCTCCAGGAAGCCAGCCCAGACCACAGTCCTTCCTCTTCTTCTTGGGAACTTCCGCGGCCCTTGTGCCCCCTCCATGGAACCCAGCCCCTGCTACCTTAATTGTTTCCGGTTTGGGTGCAAGGGACCCGTCTCCACAGTTAGGCTGCATCCCCTCCAGGACACAGCCTCCATCTCACATTCCTGAGAGATCCCAGTGCCCAGGTGGTCCCACACAAGCCCAGGACACACCATCTTTAGCAACGCTCCCGTTGGGGGTTCTTTGTTTGCAGCCCATGGGTTGAGCTGCTGAGGAAATCCTAACTGCTGAGTCAGGGACCCCCGCTTTGCCGAGCAGGATTGAGTTTCATTAAGTGGAGATGAAATACAAATTCCCCACAGCATTCATGGGATTGATGTCCAAGGTGCAGCTGCCATTTATGTTTTGAAATTTGCAGTTGGGGATCATTGTGAAACTTGATTGCTCTGTCTTGGGGACTTCTTAAAGTCCAACTCCCACAATAAGGCCAATCAGACTCAACCATCAAATGTCAAATAGGAGCTAATGAACCATTCACAGGCTGGGGAGAGAAATCAGGCAATCTCTTATTTCAGGATTATCCCTTCCAAATATTGAATCTGAACTGTAAGCAGAATTTGCTATAATTGTGTCCTCCTCCTCACGGGTGTGGAGGATCATTGGCATTCGCTTCGTGTCTCGGCTTTCCAGAGAGAGGCTTGACAAGCCAACCCGCCGCTTTCTAGAGGCACGGGATCCTGGGGTACCGTTCGATAGGGAGCGGGCAGGGGGTGCTGGGAGTCCTCCTGTCCCCCTGGCTGAGTCGGTTGAGCTCGATGTTGGCTGGGTGTCCCAAGTGCCTGTGTGGCAGCCTCTTTGTGGGAGAGGGCGGTCAGCATCGAAGGAGGGGGACGCACTCACATAAGCTCCACTGGAAGCCCGGGTGTGGCTTCAGGAGGGTCGCTGGAGCCCAGGGACAAAGGAATGTGTCCGGTCTCTACTCCTTAATCTGTTGCATTGGGATCTGCAAAGGCTAGCACCTCGGCTGCCACCCTGTCGGCTGATGCCCAAGTACATATGCTGTTCTCTGGTGCCCCTTTGAAACATCTGGCTGGGTGAGTTGGGTTATAATAGAGGGTTTGCCATCACTTCTACCTGGGGCAGCATTATGATGCAGGAGGTGTTTACTCTCCTCTTGCTTCCTTTAGGAATTGCGGGTAGCACGGTGGTGAGTCATTCCCTGTGGCAGAGATGGCTGGCTGTCCATCAAAATTTCCTCTCCTCTCTCATACTACACAGTCCTGGATGGAAAGCAGCTATCTGGCCAGCGATATGCAACTAGACTTGGTCACATAACTGGCTTTCATCACTGAAATGTGAGAAGAAAAAATGAGGGCTACTTACAGTTCAAGGCTCTTAAGAGGCAGCGCACCTTCCCCATCCCGATTTCCCCCTTTTACTGATTGGTTTCAGATGGTGACAAGGCTCTACAGGATGGCAGAGTCACAAGAAGGAAAGAGCCCGGGTCCCTGAATCAACACGTTCAGGATAGGGGCTATGTAAATAGAGTGCACTTAATGGTTCATCCTTCCCTGTAGCTATTGTCATGTGAACTTGGAGTACCTCCTGTAAAGGTGGAGTATGTTGGTTAAATCAATGGAATATATATATATATATATATATATATATCCCATTGCTTTGGCCAATAAAATGAGGTAGAAGTGATGGTGTGCCAGTTCCAAGCCCAAGTCTTAAAAAATCCTGCATGTTTCTATTTGTTTGCATCTTTGCCATCTCCATATGAACATTTCTGACTGGTCTGCTGGAGAAGAGACACATGGAGTGAGCCAAGACACCCCAGTTGTGCAGCCAAGGACAGCCTAGACCAGCCTTCAACCAGCAACCCATGAGCTGGTTGAACGAGCTGGTGAATGAGCCCAGCAAGATCAGCAGTGTTATCTCGCCAAGCCCCATCTGCTTCCAGATGCCTGTGCACTAAGCACTTACTGTTGTGTGCCACTGAAATTTTGTGGTGTTTGTTACGCAGCATCAGGACACTAGATAACTGATACAACAGTCTACCAACCAGGAATGAATCTATTTCTTGGACTCTGCTGTGAGTAAGAGAGAAACTTCTATTGTGATGGAATGTTGTACATTTTGGAGTTGATTTGTAATAGCAGTTTAACTTACCCTAATTAAAACAACCCACTACTTGCATGGCTTGCCCATCGCTTTATGATGAAGGATCCGGAAAAAATCTCTCCAGGTCCATCCAGCATATCTTTTCCTCTTTCTGCACACCAGTTGCGCTGGATTTCCCTCAAGTCCTTGAGTGCCCCAGGCAATTTCCAATATCGTGACCTTATCTTATGCATTTCCCTCTGCTTAGAACCCCACTCCTCACCACATAGCATAGCTAACTCTCAGCTAAAATTCCCCACCTCCCCACCCCCCTCCCCAGCCAGCAAGTTTACTCTAATTCTCAGAGGAGGTTACTCCCCTGTTAAGGTGGTCCCAAATCCCTGTGCATGTCCTTGGTGCCTTTGAGACTCCCAGCCCAGGTACATCCTCTCCATCATGAGGCAGGACCCCATCTGGTGTGCTCATGGTGGGTCCCTCCCATCGGGCACACACCTGGCGCATTGTACAGGCTCCATGAGTAGTTTTTGAATAAATGGGTTGGTGTAGGTAACATTTTCTGGACTAGGGTTACCAAGGCTTTTCAACAGAACACCTTTGAGCTTGTGAGGACATATGAGGGACCTCCCTCTCCTTCACAGGTGCTGTCTAGTTGTATGTTTATTTTTCTCTCAACCTTCCTTCCCAGCTCAGGCTCTTAAGTGGCCATCCAGTGAGGTGGTGGGCTCTGTAGTTAGTCTGCCTGGGCCCAAATTCTGGCTCTGCTCCTTACCAAATGTGATCTCTCTGACAGGTTTCTTAATCTCTCCTTGCTTCAGTTTCCTCATCTATAAAATGGGGTTTATGAGAGTACCCATCTCATAAGGTTGCTCTGAGGAATAAGTGAGTTCATATGTGTAAAGCATATTCACAGAGCCTCACATACGGAGAAAGTTATAAAAGCATAAGCTATAATTATTCAAGGTCAGGGACTATATTTTATTCATTTTTGTATCTCCCAAATGCTTAAATCTATGCTGGCAAAAAGAATGTGCTCAATAAGTGCCTTTAAAGAGAAAAAATTCCAGAGGGTTAAAAAAAAAAAGACTTCATTATTATTATTATTATTAATTACTTTTTTTTTAGGCCGTGCTGAGCGGCTTGAGGAATCTTAGTTCCCTGACCAGAGATTGAACCTGGGGCTCCGGCAGTGAAAGCACAGAGTCCTAACCACTGGACCACCAGGGAATTCCCTCATTATTTTTTTAGAGCAGGTTTACCACGAAATTAAGAGGAAGGTACAGATATTTCCAATACACCCTTGGCCCCAACATGCATGGCCTCCCCCATCATCAACAATACTTACCAGAATGTTACCTTTTTTTAAAAAACCAAGAATGAACCTACATTGACACATCGTGATCACCCAAAGTCCATTGTTCACCTTAGGGTTCACTCTTGGTGTTGTGTATTTGTGGGTCTGGACAAATGCATAATGACATCCACCCATCATTATGATACCACACAGAGTATCTTCACTGTGATTATTTTGTTTTGCTTTTTTCACCTCATCATGCCATGAGTTCAGAGGGAATGGGTCCCAGCAGCTCAGGCTCCTCTCCATCGGTCTCACAAAGCCTGCCCCTCTGGGGGGAGTGGGCCGGTGCTTCCCTTGAACCTGGGCACTTTTCTCCTTGGCTCCTTCCTATCCCGGCTCTTAGAGCATTTAATACACTCAACACATATGCTCCTTCTCTTGGCAAGAATCTTGTCCTTCACCTGTTTGTTTACAATAATGCCAGCAGCACACAGGGCCACGTCATAGACTCCTTCAGTTTTGCCGTGGTGACATTCATGGGTGTTCCCTTTGGAACAGTGCTAGTCCCTGGATGTCGATATCACCTTCCTTGTAGGTTCACGTGTATGTGGCCAAAGGAACAACTTCCGGTTTTCTAAAAGGCCTGGAGAACATACAGCGGGTGCTCCTCCTCTTTCCCTTTGTGTTAGTCATTTTGGCGAAATTACTGGAAGATGGTGGTTCCGGCTGAAAGGCCATAAATGCTTTTCAAATGAATGAATCAAAAAAAGTCTCAGAAATAGTATTGGGAAAAAAAGATCAAAACGTATAAGCTGAAATGCCTGTTCAACAAGGTCCTACTGTATAGCACAGGGAACTAAATTCAATATCTTGTGATAAACCATAATGGAAAAGAATCTGAAAATGAATATATATATATGTATAACTGAATCACTTTGCTGTACAGCAGAAATAAACACAGCACTGTAAATCAACTATATGTCAATAAAGTAAATTAAAAAAAAATAGAAATAGCTGTTCAAGTCCAGAGTTGGCTCCTAGTTCACATATGGCTCAAATCAGCAATCAGGGAAGACTATTCTCGTGGTGTTTCACTACATCTTATTTGGACCCCAGTGGCACCCCAGCTTGGTCCCTGCCTTCCTTCGCTTGAAGACTTGCCACTACTGGGATCCTGAAGAAGTGGCCCAGGAATGACAGCGACGTCGAAAATTTTCAAGCATCGTTGAGTAGTCTGAGGTGATACACTTGATGGGGCAGAGTCCATCGATACGTGTTTTGACCTGTTTATTTATAAATGCACTGTGTTGAAAGTAGGCATAGAGGGAACTTACCTCAACATAATAAAGGCCATATATGACAAACCCACAGCCAACATCGTCCTCAATGGTGAAAAACTGAAACCATTTCCACTAAGATCAGGAACAAGACAAGGTTGCCCACTCTCACCACTATTATTCAACATAGTTTTGGAAGTTTTAGCCACAGCAATCAGAGAAGAAAAAGAAATAAAAGGAATCCAAATCGCAAAAGAAGAAGTAAAGCTGCCACTGTTTGCAGATGACATGATACTATACATAGAGAATCCTAAAGATGCTACCAGAAAACTACCAGAGCTAATCAATGAATTTGGTAAAGTAGCAGGATACAAAATTAATGCACAGAAATCTCTTGCATTCCTATACATCAATGATGAAAAATCTGAAAGTGAAATTAAGAAAACACTCCCATTTACCATTGCAACAAAAAGAATAAAATACCTAGGAATAAACCTACCTAAGGAGACAAAAGACTTGTATGCAGAAAATTATAAGACACTGATGAAAGAAATTAAAGATGATACAAATAGATGGAGAGATATACCATGTTCTTGGATTGGAAGAATCAACATTGTGAAAATGACTATACTACCCAAAGCAATCTACAGATTCAATGCAATCCCTATCAAACTACCACTGGCATTTTTCACAGAACTAGAACAAAAAATTTCACACTTTGTATGGAAACACAAAAGACCCCGAACAGCCAAAGCAATCTTGAGAAAGAAAAACAGAGCTGGAGGAATCAGGCTCCCTGACTTCAGACTCTACTACAAAGCTACAGTAATCAAGACAGTATGGTACTGGCACAAAAACAGAAATATAGATCAATGCAACAGGATAGAAAGCCCAGAGATAAACCCACGCACATATGGTCACCTTATCTTTGATAAAGGAGGCAAGAATATACAATGGAGAAAAGACAGCCTCTACAATAAGTGGTGCTGGGAAAACTGGACCACTACATGTAAAAGAATGGAATTAGAACACTTCCTAACACCATACACAAAAATAAACTCAAAATGGATTAAAGACCTAAATGTAAGGCCAGACACAATCAAACTCTTAGAGGAAAACATAGGCAGAACACTCTATGACATAAATCACAGCAAGATCCTTTTTGACCCACCTCCTGGAGAAATGGAAATAAAAACAAAAATAAACAAATGGGACCTAATGAAACTGAAAAGCTTTTGCACAGCAAAGGAAACCATAAACAAGACGAAAAGACAACCCTCAGAATGGGAGAAAATATTTGCAAATGAAGCAACTGACAAAGGATTAATCTCCAAAATTTACAAGCAGCCCATGCAGTTCAATATCAAAGAAACAAACAACCCAATCCAAAAATGGGCAGAAGACCTAAATAGACATTTCTCCAAAGAAGATATACAGATTGCCAACAAACACCTGAAAGAAGGCTCAACATCATTAATCATTAGAGAAATGCAAATCAAAACTACAATGCGATATCATCTCACACTGGTCAGAATGGCCATCATCAAAAAATCTACAAACAAATGTTGGAGAGGGTGTGGAGAAAAGGGAACTCTCATACACTGTTGGTAGGAACATAAATTGATACAGCCACTATGGAGAACAGTATGGAGGTTCCTTAAAAAACTAAAAATAGAACTACCATACGACCCAGCAATCCCACTACTGGGCATATACCCTGAGAAAACCATAATTCAAAAAGAGTCATGTACCACAATGTTCATTGCAGCTCTATTTACAATAGCCAGGACATGGAAGCAACCTAAGTGTCCATCGACAGATGAATGGATAAAGAAGATGTGGCACATATATACAATGGAATATTACTCAGCCATAAAAAGAAACAAAATTGAGTTATTTGTAGTGAGGTGGATGGACCTAGAGTCTGTCATACGAGTGAAGTAAGTCAGAAAGAGAAAAACAAATACCGTATGCTAACACATATATATGGAATCTAAAAAAAAAAATGGTCATGAAGAACATAGGGGCAAGATGGGAATAAAGACGCAGACCTACTAGAAGATGGACTTGAGGACATGGGGAGGGGGAAGGGTAAACTGGGACAAAGTGAGAGAGAGGTAGTTTATATATGGACATATAAACACTACCAAATGTAAAATAGATAGCTAGTGGGAAGCAGTCGCATAGCACAGGGAGATCAGCTCCGTGCTTTGTGACCAGCTAGAAGGGTGGGATAAGGAGGGAGGGAGGGAGGGAGACGCAAGAGGGAAGAGATATGGGGAAATATGTATATGTATAACTGATTCACTTTGTTATAAAGCAGAAACTAACATACCATTGTAAAGCAATTATACTCCAATAAAAATGTTAAAAAAAAAATGCACTGTGTTACTGAAACATACATCCCCAAATTGTCCCAGTTCCTCTTTCACCATTATTTGGAAGAAGACTTGGCAGCAAATCTGGATGTTGGGACCTTTCTGGAAATCGTCGCCATCACATCATCTGTCAGCAGCGACTGGCTACTTACTTTGTGCAGGCAGTTGTCAGTCCTTTAATCCTCTCAACACCTCTGTGAGGGAGTCACCTCCACTTTAGAGATGGAGAAACTGAGGCTCTGGGAGATTAAGTCAGGTGCCAAGGTGGCACAGGAGGAACTGGTACAGCCAGGATCCAACTCCAGAGCACGGTGTGGGGCAGGCATGGTATCTCCTGTGGACCACAGGTGTAGTATTGAAAAGGCTTGGCAAATCGTGCCTTAGAAATCCTACTCCGTGACAGCCTATTATTTCAAAAACATTGGTTGAGTGTCTTCGCTGTGTGAGGAGGCTCCAGGGGGGCAGGAAGGGTGTCTAACAGTTGGAGCTGGAGAGGGGAAAGGCCTCCTGGGAGGCAGGGAGCTTCTTCTCATCTGAGCAGGGCCAAAGGTGGTCGTGGGGAGTCTGTGTCAGCAAAGGGCTGACCTGGTGACCCAGAGAGTTCCTTCCATTCTTGAGCCTATGGGCCTATGTCTGACTTGTATCCAAGTGGCCCTTGAACTGGTACCATTTCTGCTCTAGAAAGGAGCCACATCTAGAATGGGCATCCATAAGGGCAGGCTTCCCAACCTGAAATGGTCCTGAAGCTGGTCCACTGTCCTGCCAGCAAGGCCAGCAGCAGAAAATCCATGTGACTTTAGGCCCACTCTACTCATAGGTAAGGAGTCCTTCAGTTAATAGCATGGGTTTGGGGCCCAACAGACCTAAGCTTGAATTTCAGCTCAGCCACTCCCAAACGGGGCTTGGTCTTAGTTTCCTTGTGTGTAAAATGGGGATAACTATTGTACTTTCTTCTTTGCTTTGCTATGATGGGTAAATGAGTAATGCATTTAGCCCAAGACTGGCACAGAGATGAATGTTTATCAAAACAACCAGAACTGTCCAGGTATTTTGCCCCAAGGTGGTGTATTTGGCCTGCTTGGAAATCCTTAGTGTGAAGTAATAACACTAGATAACATTTATGTAGCACATACTAAGTGCCAGACACTTAGTCATAAGAGTTTTAGGTGTGTTAACTAATTTAATTCCTGTGTCAACCTTATGAAGTGGGTCTTATTATTATCTTCATTTCACAGAGAAGGAAACCGAGGCACAGAGAGGTCTGTCCTGGAAATCTCTTGGGAGGTTCCATATAGCTGTAGGCTGCTCAACAAGAGGGTGGTTTGGTATGAGATGAGAAAACCTATTCTTAACATCTAGAAAAGTAGTCTTAATGATACCCCCAACATCTGTGAGACCACCTCACAATAAAGTGAGTATTTTTTTAAGTTAAAAATTAAGAGCTCTTGTCCTTTGAAAGACTCTGTTAAGAGAATGAAAAGACAAGCAACAGACTGGGAGAAAATATTTGTAAATCCTATATATGTTAAAATATTTGAATCAGATTATATAAACAATTCTCAAAAGGCCACAATAAAACAGCTCAATTTTTTACAATGAGCAAAAGATATGAACAGATACTTCAACAAAGAAGATAAATGAATGGCAAGTAAGCACATGAAAAAAAATGTTTAACATCTGTTGTCTTGGCTTTAGTGCAAATTAGAACCAAATTACACCCCCTAGAATAGCTAAAATTAAGAAAGACTGACTTCATTAAGACTGGCAATACTAAGTGTTGGCAAGGTTGTGGAACTCTCAGATACTGCTGGTGGGAATGTAAAATGGTACAACCACTTTGGAAAACAGTTTGGCAATTTCTCAAAAAGTTAAACTCACACCTACCTTATGATCCCAGCCATTGCTAGGTAACTACTCCTAGGTATTTAACCAAGAGAAATGGAAGGACATGTCCACAGGAAGACTTGTACCTGAATGCTCACAGCAGCTTTAGCTGTAATAGCTCATCAAGTAAGTGATGGATAAACGACTTTGGTACATGCCTACAATGCAATACTGTTCAGCAAATGCTATTCAGCGTGGATGAATCTCAAAATGGGCTGAGTGAAAAAAGCCTGGTAAAAAAACAAGTAGACCTCTATGATCCCATTTATATACAATTCTAGGAAATGCAAATGAATCCATAATGACGGCAAGCAGATCAGTGGTTGCCTGGGGGTGAGGGGAGACAGGGGGTGGGGTGGGGGAGGGTGTGGATTCCAGAGGGGCCTGAGGACACTTTAGGAAAGATGGACATATTTGCCATCTTGAGTCTGGCAGTGGTTTCACAGGTGTATACATTTGTCAAAACTTATCCAATTATAAGCTTTAGATATCTTCAGTTTGTTTTTTTTTTAATGTCAATTATACCTCCGTAAAGCTGTTGAAAGTGAAATTCAGGTGTGACGAGGGAGGGGTTGGGGAGTTATTGGAGGCCCTGAGCGATTCAACTCAGGCTCCCTCTAGGTTGCTGCCTTTTAAAAAATTATTTTTTAAAATTAATTCTCCAGTAAAGGGCAGGCCCTGTACCGGGCACTTTCACTTTGTTCTCGCAGGACCTGGGTAGAGCCTGTGCAAGCAAGTGTGCCCCGTAAAGGGCATGGGGTGGGGGGGCTGCTCAGAGGATGCACGGGGAGAGCTTGGGGAAATACCTTCACATCTCAGTCCAGCGTTCTGCTTTCCAAATGTGTAGTTTTGACCCTTTAAGGAAGCGAGTTCTGTGGAGCTGTTACCAATCAGGGTTCTTGGCCTTCCTTAATCAATAGAAATTGATAAGAGGCCAGACAAGAAATTCATGCAAGGCTTTATGAGAGCCCCTGCTGCAGCAGTGGGGAGCGAAGACAAATAACAGGTTCCCTCGCTTGCTCCCCAAGGCAGGGCGAGCTGGTTCTTTTTTTTTTTTTTTTAATTAATTAATTTTTATTTTTGGCTGCGTTGGGTCTTCGTTGCTGCACGCGGGCTTCCTCTAGTTGTGGTGAGCGGGGGCTACTCTTTGTTGCAGTGTATGGGCTTCTCATTGCAGTGGCTTCTCTTGTTGCGGAGCACGGGCTCTAGGCGCGCGGGCTTCAGTAGTTGTGACACGTGGGCTCAGTAGTTGTGGCTCGAGGGCTCTAGAGCGCAGGCTCAGTAGTTGTGGCGCACAGGCTTAGTTGCTCCGCGGCATGTGGGATCTTCCCATACCAGGGCTCGAACCCGTGTCTCCTGCATTGGCAGGCAGATTCTTAACCACTGCGCCACCAGGGAGGTCCCCGAGCTGGTTCTTTACATGGGATGAGGGTAGGGGCGGGTCCAGGGGCTGGGCTGGAGGGGTGGCTGAGGTGGTCTGCCCCTCCCTCTGGTGGTGTTGAGTGCAGGGGGCATGCGCAGTACCCTGTTTTGCTCCTGGCTCTTCTGAAGTGGGCTTTGAGTTTGGTTTTTTTGTAACTTATTGTCCATAATTTGCCCCAACTGCGAATGCATGTGGTTATTTTTAGTCCCTTGTAGTTTCTTTGTGTTTTGTTGCTCAAGGTGACGTTTGTCCAGATGCAAGCACTGCAGCAAAGAGTCCCAGATCCCAGGTGCCAGCCGGTCTCAGAGCTGTGTCCCTTAAACTTCCGTCTAAAACGATGCGGGTGGGGGTGGGGTGGGGGCTGAAGGATCAGTGTGCTTCTGCGATGCCCTCAGTTGGCAGCACCAGCTTCCTGGCTCAGAGATAAGCCAGGGAAGCGGAGTCTTGGAGGAGGGCAGGGCCCTGAGTGTTTTCTCTGCCCCAGGCTGCGTGCTCATCCTTTTCAAGCTCCCCTGGGGCTGTAGGGCTGTCTCATGCATATTCCGGCTCCTCTCCTGAGGAGGCAAACTCCGCCGGCAGACCAGGAAAGGCGGAGACAGTGCTTCTGTTCATGGTCTGGTGCTCTCGCCCTCCTTTCACGAACTCAAGTGAAGATTTTATAGGATGCTCAGAAATGGTTTGCAATGGAAATCACCACTGGATCCCATCCCCAGAGTCTTGGTGTGTGTGTGTGTGTGTGTGTGTGTGTGTGTGTGTGTGTGTGTGTAGGATACAAACCCAAGGCAAATGCCACTTGGCTCCCTACCCCTTTCCAGGAGGCAGATGTGAAAGGACCCCCCTCTCCTGGCTTGGCAGTCTGTTGGGAAGGAACTGCTGGACTGATGGATAAAGGCTGGCTCGGCAGGAGCTGAGGCTATGAGTCTCAAAGAGGCACAGTTGCCAGTGCAGACAACAGAAGGAACAGGTTCCGGAAGCAGGAGGGAAAGAGGGGACGACCAGTGAATGCATGCACACGTCCTAGAGCACACACCTAGCCCTGGGCACTACTGACATCTTCTTTATTGTGAAGGGCTGCCCCGTGCCTTGTAGGATCTTTGGCAGCATCCCTGGCCTCCACCCTAACCTCCCACCCCGGGAAAGGCATGACAATCAAAACTGCCCCCAGCTGTCCCCTGGGGGAGAAATCACCTCTGGCCAAGAGCCATGGGACTAGCCACTTTGGATCTCAGTTGTATCACCTGTGAAATGGCCATACTTGACCTCCTTGAGGGGAGGAGACTGGACTAGACTTGCACTGTCCAATGCAGGGGCCACGAGTCACATGTGGCCTGAACACCTGCAACGTGGCTAGTCTGAATTGAGATGTGCTGTGCGTGTGAAATACAGGCTGGATTTTGAAGACTTAGTAGGATAAAAATGAGGTAACATACCTCACTAATAATTTTCATGTTGCTTACATATTCAGATGATAATATTTTGGACACAGCGGGCTAAATAAAATATATTATTAAAATTAATTTCACTAGTTCCTTTTTACTTTTTAAAATGTGGCTATGAGAAACTCTGAAATGACCCATGTGCCTCCACCACTTCTATTAGATGGTATTGGTGTAGAGAAGGGACAAACGTTAATGAAAGAATCACTCAGTTGGTGAGAGGGTACACTCATGGGGAAAGTGATGTGGCAGATGAGAGCATGGACTGGGGGATGCTCAGGGGTCAGGGAGGGCGCCCCTAAGGCAGTGATGATAGAAGATCCGCGGGAAGAGGAGGAGGGGGAAGGGGAGGAGGGGGAGGAGGGGGAGGAGGAAAAGCAATCCGTGCAGAGGAATCAGCCAGTGCCAAGGCACAGTAGGGGGAGTGAGCACTGTGCCCGAGACACAGCTAGCAGCCAGCATGGAGGAGTACAGGGCTGGACCACACAGGGCTCTGTGGGCTGGGTGAGGAGCTGGTCTCCATCCTAAAGGCAGTGGGAAGCCACAGAAGAAGGGATTTTAAGGAGTGGGGTCACGCCATCTGATTTGTTTTTTAAAGAGCTCACTCTGTCTTTGATTTTTTTTAGTTTTATTTATTTATTTATTTATTTTTGGCTGTGTTGGGTCTTCGTTTCTGTGCGAGGGCTTTCTCTAGTTGTGGCAAGTGGGGGCCACTCTTCATCGTGGTGCGCGGGCCTCTCACTATCATGGCCTCTCTTGTTGCGGAGCACAGGTTCCAGACACGCAGGCTCAGTAGTTGTGGCTCACGGGCCTAGTTGCTCCGCGGCATGTGGGATCTTCCCAGACCAGGGCTCGAACCCGCGTCCCCTGCATTAGCAGGCAGATTCTCAACCGCTGCGCCACCAGGGAAGCCCCTGTCTTTGATGTTTTATCTCCATCCCTAAGAAGTCACAGAGGGCTCTGGAATGGGACTGCTGGGTCCAGATCAGAGCTCTGCCACTCACTAACTCGGTAGCCGTGGGCAAGGAACTCAAACTCTCAGGGCCTCAGTTTCCACATCCGGAACATGGGATGATGATAATAAGAGCATTTACTTTACAGGGTTGTTGTGATGATTAAATAAGTTATCACGTGAAGACCATGGTAGAACAGGGCTGGACACATAGTAACCACTCGGTGTTTTTCAATATTAACTTCCTGAGCAGGGAAGACTCCATCTTAGAAATCTTGGCTTTCCTCATTCTGGGTGCATGTACAAATATGCCTTGTATTTTTATGTTTCTCTTTCCCTTGAGCCTTTTTCCTCTTCCTTTTTCCTCTCCCAGCTCAGTTAGAATTTTTGCCTTCCGTTCCTGGTTTCTGACACATGGAGGCCCAGAGACCACAAAGGAAGGAGTTGAGAGGCAGTCAAGGGACACAGGAAGAGAACGCCACTCAGGGCCGTGATTTCAACTTCTCTCCAAAAGCAGGATCCCTTACAGTTTCTCCCACTGTTACTTCCTTTTAAAGTCAGTCTGAAAAAAAGGTGCTATCCCAGCAGGAAAGAAAAGAAAAATGAGCTTCCCTTGGCTCCTGCCTATTGGAGAGCCCTAGCTGCTGGGCCAAGGCGGGGAGAAGGTACAGCTTTCACAACTTTATGCACATATTTGGAAAAGTCCTTGATTGTTGAGTTCTTTGACCACATTCCAAGAACCCAGCAGCGCCTCCTCGGAGGGTGACCCCTGGGAGCCAAGACTGGTCTAGGATATGTTGCAAATTGCCCAAGGGTTTATAGCAACTTTGGCGGCGTGACATGTATACAGAAGAGCTCAAAGTCTTGAAAATCCATCTGGGTACTGAGCTGGGTAAATAAAACCAAGTACTTCTGCAGCTCTGCAAATTAATTCAACCTGAAGTTTCTTAACAGTGCTCGGCCATGAGCCTGACCTGCCATCAGTGGACAGCTTTGGTGACTATCCATTGAGTTTGTCCCCTGGGAGGAGAGTGTGCTTGATGTGCACACTGAGGAAGGGAAGAGAGGCTCCTGTCAGCCACAACCCAGGGAGACTGGGACCCGTCCATCCATCTTCCTGTTCCCTACACAGTCAAGAGCTGAATTTGGTCCAGCTTTCTTAGAAACTTAGCTCACCCTGGGTTAAAGCTTGGGCACTTGATGCTTCAGGGCTCCCAGGGGATTCTGGATCAACTTCATTCTCTCTAAGGTAGAGCCTGGGAGTGGTATGATCCAGTATGTTCCTGCAGCTCCAGGCATCACATCCCCATATGACAGTTTCCCAAGCAGAAAGGAAGGGGCTATGGACAAACCTTCTCCTTGCTTGCTGTGGTGTAGTAAGAGATATATTTGTGTTTGTCTCTGGTTCCTGGTATAGAGCTCCTAACTAACACCCTGGTAATTTCCTGAGTGATGGGAGGTTAGGAACATCTTTTATTCTAATATTTGGTCTTTGACCCTGGTTCTTGACATAAGACCTTCTAATACCCTCGGAATCTCCAGAGTGATGAATGTCTTTTTGAATGCTAAGGTGATGACTTGTGACTGAGGGCCCCTAGATAGCTTCAGAAGTCACCAGAAAGACCAAGCCATGATGAGAAACTTGGGACTTTCGGCCCCACCTCCCAACCTCTGAGGAGGGTGGGGGACTGGATGTTGAGCTAGTCATTGATTATGCCTACATGGTGAAGCTTCCATAAACATCCCTAAACTATGGAGTTTGGAGAGCTTCCGGGTTGGTGAACACATGGAGGTGCTGGGATGGTGCTGCGCCCAGAGATGGCATGGGAGTTCCACTCCCCTTCCCCAGGTATTGTCCTATGGATGTCTTCATCTGGCTGTTCATCTGCATCCTCTGCAATATCCTTTATAATAAACAGTAAACATAAGTCAATGTTCCTCTAAGTTCTGTGAGATGTTCTAGCAAATTATTGACCCTGAAGGAGGGGGTGGTGGGAACTCCCCATTTATAGCTGGTGGTTCAGAAGTACAGGGGACCACCTGGAATTTGAAACAGAGTCAGAAGTGGGGGGCTGTCTTGTGGGACTGAGCCCTTAACCCTGGGGTCTGTACTAACCCCTGGCATTTAGGGTCAGAATCAAGTTAAGTTGCAGGGCACCCAATCAGTGCCCACTGAGAACTGGAGAATAGCTTGGTGTGGAAAATTCCACACGTTTGGTATCAGAAGTGTTCTGAGAGCAGAGGAAAACATAGTTTTCTTTTACATGCTCTCTCATCACAGAAGAACTTTCCCCAGAGTACCCAGCATACCTCTTCTTGTGTCTTGTTGGCCAGAATTGTGTCACGAGTCCACCCCCAGACCAGTCATGGTGTAGCGTTGCCGTGATTGGCTTTGACCAGCCATGATTCACTCCCTGGGGCCAGGCACGCTGGGCTTGGTGGTGAGGAAGAAGTGGGCCGCTGCTGGGGAGGAACTCTGTTGTCCTGCAGAGCCTTTATCCTAAGAGCAATGGGGAGCTGTTGTAGGGCTTTAAGTAAGGGAGCGACATGATCAGATTTGTGTTTTTAAAAGACACTCTGGCAGGACAGTGGAGAATGGGTTGAAAGGAGGCAAGAATAGAAAGGAGGAGATTAGTTCCAAGCTGTCCAAGCTTGTATAACATGAATAAAGTCAGATAGGATTTCATTCTATTTGCTATAAAGACTTTTGTTTTTTTTGCATTAATATGTTGCAGGAAAATGCTTTGAAGAACCTCTTGACATATTTTCCCTTCTTAGTAATTTACTTTTCACTCCCTTGCTGCCCTTAAAGCTGGTCCAGGAGACCAAGCTCATTGCCCCAGGAGAGAGGAGGGAGGATACTACCTAGAACAAAGAAATCATCGCCAGCCGTAAATTTCACACTAGACTTTCTAAATCCACAGACAGACAATAGTCTAGGATAGGAGTCAGCAGACTACGGCATTTGGACCAAATCTGGTGGCTGTTTCGGTAAAGCTTTATTGGAGCACAGCCATGCTCGTCTGTGTACAAATCGTCTATGGCTGCGTTGGCACTAGAGCGGCAGAGCTGAGTAGCTGTGATCAGAACTATATGGCCTGTGAAGTCTGAAATATTTACCATCTGGTCCTTTATAGAAAAAAGTTTCTCAACCCTAGTCTAGAAAGGCAGACTTTGGAGAGAGGAGGCATTTTCTTGGAACTTCTGAAGCTGAATTTTTCATCTCAAGATCCAAAGCTTGGAAACTCACCGCAAAGTAGGAAGGACAAGGGTCTGTCATGAGGGAAGTGTTGGCCACACAGGACTGGGGAACGTCTCTCTCATGCTGAGGCAGGCAAGGCGGGATGGGCTTTAGATGTGACTGTCCTGGCTTCCCCTGAAGGTCAGAACTTCCAACTGCCCAAGGGCACAGCTTGGGGAACTCCAAGGCATCCAGAAAAGCCTTGCATTTTCATGATGCGGCTCCAATGTGGTTCAGTGACAACAAGTCAAGGTGGCTGAGGGACTCCTTAGAAAGGTGCCCGAGAGCAGCCTCACCTGGTCTCCCACAAACTCTAGTCTCTGCTTGGACAACTATGACATGTCAGGAAGGCCTTGCCCGATTGCATGAAGTTAGCTCCCCGCTTTATATACTTACAAAGAACTCCAGACTTCCCCTTTTCAGAACATTCATTATATCTGTAATTATTCATCCAGTATCTACTTAGCTGACCTGACCATTAATTCTACAAGGAAGGGACCGTAACTATTGATGGTTTTATCATCATCATGTAACTCAATGGTAACACTGAGTGAAGTGGTGAGCAATGAATGAATGAATGAATGAGCAAGTAACTCTAAAGACCACTCCCTAGCTTATCCCTGTCTCTTTGGTGTTTTACTGTCTAGTTGCTCTTGGCACCATCATTGAGAAAGGCAGGATCTCCATTTAAGAGAGGAGATGAGAAAACCATTAACTTTGTGGCTGCACTTGCATGTAGCACTCAGAAACCAGAGAAGACCTCAGAGCTAAGATGTGCTCTTGACATTGAAGTGTCTACACTGACATATACCCATTCCTGGGTGCTCCAACAGGCTGTTGCAGGTACCTGCAGGGAACAAAGATTTTTCTACTTCAGTTTCTAGGTTGGAGAAGTGAAACCAACTGGCCACCGTTTAACTGAACCAATTAGCTCAAGGTGTAACAACTGCACAGATGTTCAGAAACGGTATGTTGCAGGGTGGACCATGTGGCAGAAGTGTCTTTAGCCAAAGAGAAGTGGGGTGGGGATGCGGCCAAATAATTCAAATAATGTTGTGCTTTTATGTATATATGTTAGATTTCAATAACAAGTAAAAAAATGAAAAAAAGAAAAAGAAAATAATTTTGACAATTTGCTTCCCAAATTAATAATAATCAAAGGCAACATTTGCTTTGTGTTCAACAAGGGCCAGATGCTTTGCTAAGCACTTCACGTGCATCTTCCTGTTTAATCCTGACAACAACCCTAGGAGATATTCGTCATTCTTCATTCATTGCAAACCTATGTACCGGGCACCTCCTGTGCCAGGCATTGCCCAGGCCCTGGATACAGCAATAACAAGAAAGATGGGTCCCTGCCCTCACGGGGCTTACATTCCAGTGAATATGGATCACTATTAGCCACAACTTGTCATTTTAAAAACTGAGGTTCTGGAAAGTCCAGTAATTTGCCCAAATCCTTTGTCTAGGAATTGATCGGGCCAAGATTCAGTTCCAGATATCTCTGACCCCAAAACTCCTAACCACTCGGCCATGCATTTTCTTCATGTTGATTCCCCCCAAAAGGTTGGGCGGACAGTGCTCTACACCAGCTCAGGAGTTCTTCAGTACTTTGTAAGACAGACACATTCTTTTTATTGATTTATTTTTAAAGCATAAAAGGTTCGTGTACTGAAAAGTGCAAGAGAGGATGGACTGAGGTGCTCCAACATTGTCTTGAAGACACCCCCAGTGTCAGCTTCTTTCTCTGGCAGGACTCTGCATAGCAGGCGCATGCTTGCAGGGATGGCCCTTGTGACTGGCCATCCTGAGAGGGTTGGCATGCCGCTCTCCTGGGCTCCAGGAAACGTTGGGACAGTGCTCAGTTTGGGGCATATGCCTTTCCCAGAAATGCTCCCAAGGCCAAGGGTGTGGGTATTCTTTTTACAATCATATTTTTTTCTTTGAGTATGCTATATATTCACATGGCACAAAGTTCAAGAAGTTAAAAAAAGGTTTACAATACAGAGGTGCCCCTCCCACCCTGTTCCCCAGTTTTCCTTCTTGGAGTTCCTTGCTTCTCATGTGTGCGGCGGAGAAGATTCTAAGACAAAGGGAGTGCAGATATCACGGGGTAGCCATGCTTAATAGATAAAGAAATATGGAGGGACTTACCCTGAGGCTCCTACAACTGTGCTGCTAGAGTGTGAGGTGATCCTTAAATATTTCCCCAGTTTGGACTGAACTACCTTTACACAAGCTACCTTCTTTCCATGAAGCCTGCATTCCAGAACCTCTGGGAAGCCAGGCCAATGACTGCCTTGTTTTCAAGTCCTTTTCGATTATTTACCCCAAGACGTTTTCCGATGATAGGTGTCATTTACAACCCGCACCCTAACTCTCAGGAAACAAATAGATTGGTGTTCTGGGCCACATTCTGGGTTCTTGTGATTTGGTTTACGGAGTGTCCACCTTGGAGCTGGTGCTCAGGCAAGAGTGTCCCCAAATGGGGAGAAGACCAAGGAATGGAGTGACCACTCTAAATCACTATGTCCTCTAAGCTTCTGTGAGCAGCCAGTTCTCCTCTCTCAGTGCTTATTTCTCTTCAACAAACGACTTTTTAAAACATTGGAGTTCTCTGTTATCCAGTTTTTATTCAGGTAAGAGACAGTTGAAATATTGAGCTATTGGTTTTAAGAAAAACCAGGGTAGTCCTGGCCAGAGCAATTAGGCAAGAAAAAGAAATAAAAGGCATTCAGATTGGAAAGGAAGAAGTAGAACTGTCACTATTTGTGGATGGCGTGATTTTATATATAGAAAACTCTAAAGACTCCACCAAAAAACTATTAGAAATAATAAATGAAATAGTAAAGTTGCAAAGTACAAAATTAGCATATAAAAATCTGTTGTGTTTCTATAGGCTAACATTGAGCTATCAGAAAGAGAAATTAAGAAAACAATCCCATTTACAATCACAACAAAAAGAATAAAATACCTAGGAATAAGTGTAACAAAGGAGGTGCAGGACCTGTACCTTGAAAACCATAAGACACTGATGAAAAAAATGGAAGAAGATAAACATGAATGGAAAGATATTCTGGGCTCATGGATTGGAAGAATTAACAGTGTTAAAATGTCCATATTACCTAAAGCAATCTCCAGATTCAATGAAATCCCTATCAAAATCCCAAGGACATTTTTCACAGAAATGGAACAAAAAATTCTAAAATTTATAGGGAACCACAAAAGACCCTAAATAGTCAAAGCCATCTTGAGAAAAAAGAACAAAGCTGAAGGTGTCACTCTCCCTGATTTCAAACTATATTACAAAGCCATAGTAATCAAAACAGCATGGTATTGGCAGAAAAACTGATATACAGATCAATGGAACAGAATTGAGAGCCCAGAAATAAACTCACACATATATGGATGACTAATATTCAACAATGGAGCAGAGAACATACAATGGAGAAAGGATAGTCTCTTCAATAAATGATGTTGAGAAAATTGGACAGTCATATGGAAAAAATAAAACTAGACCACTATCTCACACCATGCAAAAAAAATTAACTCAAAAGGGAGTAAAGACTTGAATGTAAGACCTGAAATCATAAAATTATTATAAGAAAACATAGGCAGTATGCTCTTTGACATCAGTCTTAGCAATATCTTTCCAGATATGACTCCTCAGGTAAGGGAAACAAAAGCAAAAATAAACAAACGGGACTATATCAAACTAAAAAGCTTCTGCACAGCAAAGGAAACCACCAACAAGACAAAAAGACAACTTACTAAATTGGAGAAGGTATTTGTAAATGATACAACCAATAAGAGGTTAATATCCGAAATATATAAAGAACTCATACAACTCAATGACAACAACAACAAAAAACAACCTGATTAAAAAAATGGGCAGAGGAGCTGAATAAACATTTTTCCAAAGAAGACATACAGATGGCCAACAGGCACATGCAAAGATGTTCAACATCACTAATTATTAGGGAAATGTAAATCAAAATCACAATGAGAGATCACCTCAAGCCTGTTGGAATAGCTATTATCAAAAGGGCAAGAAATAACAAGTGTTGGAGAGGACGTGGAGAAAAGGGAACTCTCATGCACTGTTGGTGGGAATGTAAATTGGTGCTGCCACTGTGGAGGACAGTATGGAAATTCCTTAAAAGATTAAGAATAGAACTACTATACAATCCAGCTATTCTGCTTCTGGGAATTTATCCAGACTATGGAAACACTGATTTGAAAAGATACATGTACCCTTATGTTCACTGAGGCATTGTTTACAACAGCCAAGATATGGAAGCAACCTAAGTGCCCATCAAGAAATGAATGAATAAAGAAGATGTGGCGTATACATACAATGGAATACTACTCAGCCATAAAAGAGGTGAAATCTTGTCATTTGTGACAACATGGATGGACCTTGAGGATATTATGCTAAGTGAAATAAGTCAGACAAATACTATATGATTTCACTCACATGTGGAATATAAAAAACAAACAAACAAACAAAATAAATGAACAGGCCCCCCAAAACCCGCACTCAGGTAAATACAGAGAACAGAGTAGTGGTTACCAGAGGGGGAAGGGGCAGGGGGAGGGTAAAATGGGTAAAGGGGATCAACTGTATGGTGATGGATGGAAACTAAATTTTTGGTGGTGAGCACACTGTGGGGTACATAGAAATAGAAATATAATGTTGTACACGTGAAATTTATGTAATGTTATAAACCAATGTTACCTCAATTAAAAAAAATAAAGTAAAAACTGGAAAAAGGGAAAAAAAACCAGGGTAATCAGTCTTCTGAATCTTAGAAAATACAGATGGATTCTACTCACCAGCAATAAGCCATCTTTTAGGATTGCGTGGGCTTGTGTGCATTCCACAAGCTCACTGATGGGGGTTGATTTACGTTACCGTCAGGCCATTTGGCAGGACAAAGCAATTATTATTTTCAGTGTCTGCTGAACTTATCTCTTTCCTCTGTTCCAATAAGACCAAGAATATGTGTTGGAAATGGATATCCTCGACCATCCTTTTGAGATTATGCACAGTATTTTAACTCCAATGTATAATGAAATAAGAAATATTCAAGGTCATAAAGTTGGCATGCTGCTTTGTTTTATCTTTTGCTTAAGTGGATGTTTTCCTTTGCAATGAAGTGTTCTGTGGCCAGTGACCATTTGGCCCATCGAATTCTCTAGACTCTTGCTAACTCAGACCCAATGTGAATAAATATATGTATATTGGCATTCTATGGGAACTGGGGTCACAACAAAAGCTGTCCATCTTCCTCTTGTGTCAATCCTCGAAACACTCTCTGAATTCTCTGCCTATGGCTGCAAGCTACTGGCAAAGGAGCATAGCGTTGGCCCATAGCAAGAGTGGATGACAGGTCAAACAGTGACCTATTCTGGCATTCACCAGGCAAGAACCAGTGTTTAAGATCAGAATTATTCAGAGACTGGCTGGAGATCTGGGGATCTCACAGGGTTGGCTGAAGAGTGTTGGTAGTTATGGAAGATAAAATCCAATGTGCTGGGTTAAGAACTGAGGAATATAAAGATGACTGAGACATGGTCCCATGTTGAGCATCCTAGTTTCGGATGGGAGATGGACATTAACTTGAGAAATATTTATTGCACATCTACTATGTGTCAGGCATTATGGAAATAGAGACAATAAGATGGGGGAGGGGCCTATTCACTTGTAGCCCATAACTTGACGGGAAGACAGACACGTGAACAGAGAATTGTGATCTCAAATGAGAAGTGAATGCCAGGGGCATGAAGGATTAGAAATAGCCTCATGGAGGAGGTGACAGAAGCCTTGAAAATAAATAGGAATTTGTCAGGCACATGAGATGGGAAGGACATTGGGGTCGGGTGGCTGGGAGAGCATAGAGCAGGAGAGTTTGGGAATAATAGTAACAATGATAACACTAGCAAACACTTATGTAGCCACATCCTCAGACTGTTCTTAGATTTTAGGTTTACTGGCTCACTTAATCCCCACAACAACCTTAGGTACAGATGAGATTGGGTCACTTAGCCATGATCAGTGTTTGTTAGTGGCAGAGCTGGGATTCAAACCCTGGCAGGCTGGCTGTGAGTTTGTACTCTTCGCCACCACACTGTGTCACCATGTAGCCTGAGCACACGACACAGAGGTGGAGGGAAGCCATGTAGACGAGATTGGCACATATGTTGGGGCTGGTTGGTGGAGAGCTTTGTCTGCCCAAGGCTGGAGCTGAGACCTTACCCTGTAGCAGAGGATTCTGCATAGGAGAGTTTGCAACCGGACCTGTACTTTGGAAAAAATCACCTTAGCAGCTGTGATGATGAACTAAGGCAGAAAGACCTGGAGGTTGGCTTAAGGCTACTGCAATTGCCCAGGTCAGCTGGGTGAGGCCTTAAGGGCAGGAGCCATGGGCTGGAAAGGAGGGGTGAGATTTAAGAGCTACTTAAGGAGTAAAATGATCGGGATTAGGAGAGCAATTGCATATGGCGTGGTGGTGACAGAAGTTGTCAGTGACTGAGGCTTGTAACTTGGGCACCATTTGCAACTGCCAGCTCTGAACCGCTGCTCTGGGTTTGTGGAATATGGAGGTATGTTCCTCCATTGAGATGCTGCTACACCCCAGGCTGTCCCAGTTGTGGACCAGTCAGTTCCCTTCAGTGCCGCAGACACCAGGCTGCAGAAATAACAAAGAAGCGGAGATGTGAATGTAGCACAGAGGAATTACAGCACAGGACTGGCCGTGCCCTCGCATAGGGGGTCTAAAGCTCTTCCTGCTTCAGAGTCTGCTAAACCCAGAATCCTCCTTCTCCAAGATTTGGGGCCCCAGATTCCTGTTTATTCCCACCCAAGAAAGGAAACATTTAGTTTGTCTCATTGTAAATTCTGCACCCCAGGAATATTTTATGTTTCCTGGCAGTGCAGTTATCTCTTCAGTGTCTTGACCTCTCCTTCCAGGCTAATTTCTGGGCCTCACCTTTGCATCCTCAAGAGGCTCATTAAAGCATTTTCCAAAACAAAAGGACAGTCTCTCCCAAAGATGAATTTTGCTGCCACCACTAGAATGCAGAAACAGCTGCAGCACCTCTGAAAATTGCAGCGTTTTCATTCCTCCCGTAATATTTAAATATTGCAAAAAGACCAAGAATGAAGACCATTAAATTTATCCAGCGTCTCATCGAACAAATATTTATTGAGGGAGAGTGTCCACCTTTGGTAATAGAAGGTCAATCCCCTTGCTAAAGACACAGAGAAAAGCTGGACATATTAAAATTAGTCTGTTGTATCTGACAGCTAAACCAGCTCTTTTTTTTTGAATTTTAATTAACTTATTTTTATACAGCAGGTTCTTATTAGTCATCCATTTTATACATATTAGTGTATACATGTCAATCCCAATCTCCCAATTCATCCCACCACCAACCCCCCACCTCCACTTTGCCCCGTTGGTGTCCATGTTTGTTCTCTACATCTGTGTCTCTATTTCTGCCTTGCAAACTGGTTCATCTGTACCGTTTTCTAGGTTCCACATATATGTGTAAATATACGATATTTGTTTTTTTCTTTCTGACTTACTTCACTCTGTATGACAGTCTTTAGATCCATCCACATCTCTACAAATGACCCAATTTCGTTCCTTTTTATGGCTGAGTAATATTCCATTGTATATACGTACCACATCTTCTTTATCCATTCGTCTCTTGATGGGCATTTAGGTTGCTTCCATGTCCTGGCTATTGTAAATAGTGCTGCAATGAACATTGGGGTGCATGTGTCTTTTTGAATTATGGTTTTCTCTGGGTATATGCCCAGTAGTGGGGTTGCTGGGTCATATGGTAATTCCATTTTTAGTTTTTTAAGGAACCTCCATACTGTTCTCCATAGTGGCTGTATCAATTTACATTCCCACCAACAGTGCGAGAGGGTTCTCTTTTCTCTACCCCCTCTCCAGCATTTGTTGTTTGTGGATTTTCTAATGATGCCCATTCTAACCAGTGTGAAGTGATACCTCATTGTAGTTTTGATTTGCATTTCTCTAATAACTAGTGATGTTGAGCAGCTTTTCATGTGCCTCTTGGTCATCTGTATGTCTTCTTTGGAGAGAGGTCTATTTAGGTCTTCTGCCCATTTTTTGATTGGGTTGTTTGTTTTTTTAATATTGAGCTGCATGAGCTGTTTATATATTTTGGAGATCAATCCTTTGTCCGTTGATTCATTTGCAAATGTTCTCTCCCATTCTGAGGGCTATCTTTTCATCTTGTTTATGGTTTCCTTTGCTGTGCAAAAGCTTTTAAGTTTCATTAGGTCCCATTTGTTTATTTTTGGTTTTATTTCCATTTCTCTAGGAGGTGGATCAAAAAAGATCTTGCTGTGATTTATGTCAAAGAGTGTTCTTCTTGTGTTTTCCTCTAAGAGTTTTATAATGTCCGGTCTTACATTTAGGTCTCTAATCCATTTTGAGTTTATTTTTGTGTATGGTGTTAGGGAGTGTTCTAATTTCATTCTTTTACATGTAGCTGTCCAGTTTTCCCAGCACCACTTATTGAAGAGACTGTCTTTTCTCCAGTGTATATCCTTGCCTCCTTTGTCATAGGTTAGTTGACCATAGGTGTGTGGGTTTATCTCTGGGCTTTCTATCCTGATCCATTGATCTGTATTTCTGGTTTTGTGCCAGTACAATATTGTCTTGATTACTGTAGCTTTGCAGTATAGTCTGAAGTCAGGGAGTCTGATTCCTCTAGCTCTGTTTTTTTTTCCCTCAAGATTACTTTGGCTATTAGGGGTCTTTTGTGTCTCCATACAAATTTTAAGACTTTTTGTTCTAGTTCTGTAAAAAATGCCATTGGTAATTTGATAGGGATTGCATTGAATCTGTAGATTGCTTTGGGTAGTATAGTCATTTCCACAATATTTTTCTTCCATCTGAGAACATGGTATATCTCTCCATCTCTTTGTGTTATCTTTGATTTCTTTCATCAGTGTCTTATAGTTTTCTGAATACAGGTCTTCAACCTCCTTAGGTAGGTTTATTCCTAGGTATTTTATTCTTTTTGTTGCAGTGGTGAATGGAATTGTTTCCTTAATTTCTCTTTCTGATCTTTTGTTGTTAGCATATAGGAATGCAAGAGATTTCCGTGCATTAATTTTGTATCCTGCAACTTTACCAAATTCATTGATTAGCTCTAGTAGTTTTCTGGTGACATCTTTAGGATTATCTATGTATAGTATCGTGTCATCTGCAAACAGTGACAGTTTTACTTCTTTCCCAATTTGGAATCCTTTTATTTCTTTTTCTTCTCTGATTGCCATGGCTAGGACTTCCAAAACTGTGTTGAATAATAGTGGCGAGAGTGGACATCCTTGTCTTGTTCCTGATCTTAGAGGTAATGCTTTCAGTTTTTCACCATTGAGAATGATGTTTGCTGTGGGTTTGTTGTATATGGCCATTATTATGTTGAGGTAGGTTCCTTCTATGTCCACTTTCTGGAGAGTTTTTATCATAAATGACTGCTGAATTTTGTCAAAAGCTTTTTCTGCATCTATTGAGATGATCAAATGGTTTTTATTCTTCAATTGGTTAATATGGTGTATCACATTGATTGATTTGCATATATTGAAGAATCCTTGCATCCCTGGGATAAATCCCACTTGATCGTGGTGTATGATCCCTTTAATGTGTTGTTGGATTCTTTTATTTATTTATTTTTATATTTTTATTTTTGGCTATGTTGAGTCTTCGTTTCTGTGCGAGGGCTTTCTCTAGTTGCGGCAAGCGGGGGCCACTCTTCATCACGGTGCGCAGGCCTCTTCACTATCGCGGCCTCTCTTGTTGCAGAGCACAGGCTCCAGACGCGCAGGCTCAGCAGCTGTAGCTCACGGGCTTAGTTGCTCTGTGGCATGTGGGATCTTCCCAGACCAGGGCTTGAACCCGTGTTCCCTGCATTAGCAGGCAGATTCTCAACCACTGCACCACCAGGGAAGCCCTGTGTTGTTGGATTCTGTTTGCTAGTGTTTTGTTGAGGATTTTTGCATCTATATTCATCAGTGATATTGGTAATTTTCTTTTTTTGTAGTATCTTTGTCTGGTTTTGGTATCAGGGTGATGGTGGCCTCATAGAATGAGTTTGGGAGTGTTCCTTCCTCTGCAGTTTTTTGGAAGAGTTTGAGAAGGATGGGTGTTAGCTCTTCTCTAAATGTTTGATAGAATTCACCTGTGAAGCCATCTGGTCCTGGACTTTTGTTTGTTGGAAGATTTTTAATCACAGTTTCAAGTTCATCACTTGTGATTGGTCTGTTCATATTTTCTATTTCTTCCTAGTTCAGTCTTGGAAGGTTGTACCTTTCTAAGAATTTGTCCATTTCTTCCAGCTTGTCCATTTTATTGGCATAGAGTTGCTTGTAGTATTCTCTTAGTATGCTTTGTATTTCTGCGGTGTCTGTTGTTACTTCTCCTTTTTCATTTTTAATTTTATTGATTTGAGTCCTCTCCCTCTTTTTCTTGATGAGTTTGGCTAAAGGTTTATCAATTTTGTTTATCTTCTCAAAGAACCAGCTTTTAGTTTTATTGATCTTTGCTATTGTTTTCTTTGTTTCTATTTCATTCATTTCTGCTCTGATATTTATGATTTCTTTCCTTCTGCTAACTTTGGGTTTTGTTTGTCCTTCTTTCTCTAGTTCCTTTAGGTTTAAGTGTAAGGTTAGATTGTTTATTTGAGATTTTTCTTGTTTCTTGAGGTAGGATTGTATTGCTATAATCTTCCCTCTTAGAACTGCTTTTGCTGTATCCCATAGGTTTTGGATCACCATGCTTTCATTGTCATTTGTCTCTAGGTGTTTTTTGATTTCCTCTTTGATTTCTTCAGTGATCTCTTGTTATGTAGTAATGTATTTTTAGCCTCCATATGTTTGTGTTTTTTACATTTTTTTCCCTGTAATTGATTCCTAATCTCATAACATTGTGGTCAGAAAAGATGCTTGATATGATTTCAATTTTCTTAAATTCACTGAGGCTTGATTTGTGACCCAAGATGTGATCTATCCTAGAGAATGTTCTGTGTGCACTTGAGAAGAAAGTGTAATCTGCTGTTTTCAGATGGAATGTCCTATAAATATCAATTAAATCTATGTGGTCTATTGTGTCATTTAAAGCTTGTTTTTCCTTATAATTTTCTGTGTGAATGATCTGTCCATTGGTGTAAGTGAGGTGTTAAAGTTGCCCACTATTATTGTGTTACTGTCAATTTCCTCTGTTATAGTTGTTAGCAGGAGCTCCTATGTTGCATGCATAAATGTTTACAATTGTTATATCTTCTTGGATTGATCCCTTGATCATTATGTAATGTCCTTCCTTGTCTCTTGCAACATTCTTTATTTTAAAGTCTATTTTATCTGATATGAGTGTTGTTACTCCAGCTTTCTTTTGATTTCCATTTGCATGGAATATCTTTTTCCATCCCCTCGCTTTCAGTCTGTATGTGTCCCTAGGTCTGAAGTGGGTCTCTTGTAGACAGCATATAGATGGGTCTTGTTCTTGTATCCATTCAGCAAGCCTGTGTCTTTTGGTTGGAGCATTTAATCCATTCACATTTAAGATAATTATTGATATGTATGTTCCTATTACAATTTTCTTAATTGTTTTGGGTTTGTTTTTGTAGGTCCTTTTCTTCTCTTGTGTTTCCCACTTAGAGAAGTTCCTTTAGCATTTGTTGTAGAGCTGGTTTGGTGCTGCTGAATTCTCTTAGCTTTTGCTTGTCTGTAAAGCTTTTGATTTTTCCCTCGAATCTGAATAAGATCCTTGCCGGGTAGAGTAATCTTGGTTGTACGTTCTTCCCTTTCATCATTTTAAGTATATCATGTCACTCCCTTTTGGCTTGTAGAGTTTCTGCTGAGAAATCAGCTGTTAACTTTATGGGTGTTCCCTTGTATGTTATTTGTCATATTTTCCTTGTTGCTTTTAGTAATTTTTCTTTGTCTTTAATTTTTGTCAGTTTGATTACTATGTGTCTCAGCATGTTTCTCCTTGGGTTTATCCTACCTGGGACTCTCTGCGCTTCCTGGACTTGGGTGGCTTTTTCCTTTCCCATGTTAGGGAAGTTTTCGACTATAATCTCTTCAAATATTTTCTCGGGTCTTTTCTCTCTCTCTTCTCCTTCTGGGAGCCCTATAATGTGACTGTCGTTGTGTTTAATTTTGTCCCAGAGGTCTCTTAGGCTGTCTTCATATCTTTTCATTCTTTTTTCTTTATTCTGTTCCACAGCAGTGAATTCCACCATTCTTCTTCCAGGTCACTTATCCGTTCTTCTGCCTCAGTTTTTCTGCTATTAATTCCTTCTAGTGTATTTTTCACTTCATTTATTGTATTGTTCATCTCTGTTTGTTTGTTCTTTAATTCTTCTAAGTGTTTGTTCTTTAATTCTTCTAGTCTTTGTTAAACATTTCTTTCATCTTCTCAATCTTTGCTTCCATTCTTTTTCTGAGGTCCTGGATCATCTTCACTGTCATTATTCTGAATTCTTTTTCTGGACGGTTGCCTATCTCCACTTCATTTAGTTGTTTTTCTGGGGTTTTATCTTTTTCCTTCATCTGGTACATAGCTCTCTGCCTTTTCATTTTGTCTATCTTTCTGTGAATGTCTAAACCTGCTCTTGCCCAGGCTCGGCAGCCCACCTCCAAGGCCCTGAAAATCTCAGTTCCTGCAACTGGGTTCAGATGGTCCTGGATTCCTGGTGCCCTTCATCCTTTTCCCCTTTCACCTGGTGAAAGCAAACATAAATCTTCTTAGTGGAAGTTATCGCCACCTGACACCTTGCATTATGCCTATAACCAATTTTTCTAATGCAACATTCGAAACCAAGTAAACCAGGCATCAGAGTGAACTTGATAATATGACTGACATTCATCAGAAAAAAAAAAAGAACAGAAAATAAAAACACAGAAGCTCAGATAGTAAAATTATCAGACCCAGATTTAACATAGTTACTGAGTAACTATTAACATGTCAGGCACTTGTGCTTGGCATTGAGGATAAAATAGTGAACAAACAAAACATAATTCCTGCCTTTATAGTGCTTTATACTTTCATGAGGGAGACAGACATTAATCAAATAAATCACCCTGTGGTAGATTGATTGCAAAAATGGGCCCAGTTCCAAATGTGAAATGGTACAGCTGTTGTGGAAAACAGTATGGAGCTTCCTAAAAAAATTCAAAATAGAAATACCACATGACCCAGCAATTCCACTTCTGGGTATATGGTCAAAAAAATTGAAAACAGGGTCTCAAAGAGATATTTGTACACTCTTGTTCACAGCAGCATTATTCACAATAGCTACCCAAGTGTCCACTGACAGATGAATAGATAAGCAAAGTATGCTATATACATATAAAGGAATATTTTCCAGCCTTAAAAATGAAGGAAGTTCTGCAATATGCCACAACATGGATGAATCTTGAGGACATTAGGCTAAGTAAAACAAGCCAGTCACACACACACAAAAACCACTGTATGATTCCACTTATATGAGATACTTAGTCAAAATCGTAAAGAGAGAATGTATAATGGTAATTGCCAGGGGCTGGGGGGAGGGGAGAAGGGGAAGTTATTGTTTAATAGGCATTGAGTTTTAGTTTTATAAGATGAAAGGAGCCATGGGGGATGGATTTTGGTGGTGGCTACACAATAATGTGACTTTATTTAATACCACTGAACTGTATATTTAAAAATGGTTAAAGGTAATTTTTATGTTATGGGCATTTTATCAAAATTAAAAAAAAGTAAAAAACAGGGCTCAGTTCCCACCCTTCTCTGTATCCAACCCTTTGTAATGTGACTTTTCAGCCATCCCAACAACTGATGAAGTCTATTTCTCACTTCTCAAATCTTAGCTAGCCTTGCATTTGCTTCAGCCAATAGACTGAGACAAAAGTGATGGTATGCCAGTCCTGAGCCCAGATCTCCAGAGGCCCTGTGCCTATCTGCTCATTCTCTTGGAATGCTGACACTAAGAATCGTTTTGGGCTATCCTTTTGGAGAACGACTGTCCCAGCCAAGGCTCCAGGCTTGACAAAGAGTCCAGTCAAGATCAGCAAACCTGCCTACCTGACTTGCAGCTGACCACATATGCATGAGTGAGTCCCACCACACATTAGTTGAACTGCCTCAGAGAACAAATATTTATTGTGGTGTACCACTTACATTTGGTGATGGTTGTTATGCAGCATTATTGTGGCAAGGGTGACTGATACACATATGAATAACTATGATCAGAGCAATTATTTTTCACCTTCTTTTGAACATTTTTGCATCTTTTGAAGGTGCAGTGAACTAGTAGCATATTTAATAGGAGAATCTGATCTAATCTGGAGAGTATAGGAAGGCTTCCCTAAGAAAGTGAAGCCTGAAGTGAGATCTGGAGGATGAAGATTATTAAGTGAGCAAAGAGGAAGACAGAGTGCCAGTTGTCCATGACTCACACTTGAGCAGAGACAGTGAAGACACCTGAGGTGATGAAGGAAATCAGGAGGCAATGCAAAAGAGTGTAAGACTAGATTAAGGAAGTAGACAGGGACTAGATCATGGAGGGACATGTCTTTATTTCTTGTTCTATCAAATAGAGGCAGTACCTTTTGATTCCCCTCTTTGTCAGTGTCTGTACTCTTCTCTTCACCTCCTTTCCTTATTCCATACCCCAAGTTCTGCCATTTATATACTTTCATGTTTATATTGCCAAAATCACTGATGTTTATGGTAAGTTCTATAATTATAATATTCACACTTTAGCTCTAAGTTGATTCTAGAAGCTAAAGATCAACAAACTCTTTACATATCGAGACTCTATATTATTATGACAAAGACCTTGTTCCCTGCACAACCAAGTGATGTATTATGATTTTAATTTTCTCACCTGAATTTAAATTTTAAAAATTGCTTTTTTCCCCTGTTATTCTATCTTTCAAAACTATTAGTAATTATCAGACATACTACTGAGGAAAATGTTTCCCAGGAGAATTCCCTTCTGGGACCTCAGTCCCCCTACTCCAATCTAGAGTGGTTGTTCTGATATCATTGTGGAACTTCTCTTCACTGTATTCATGGGTTACATTGCTATTTCTAGAAACCAATGTTTCTTCTTGTTTTACTCCTATCTTGCCGAAGCATATCTTCAAGAAACTTCCTTGGAAAGGGGTGCAGAAGGTAAATTTATTTTCATTCATATATGTGTGAAAATATTTTTATAATACCCATATATTTGATAAATAACTTGTCTGATTATAATAATGTAATAATCTACGTTGAAAATAATTATCTCTTAGAATTTTGAAGGCATTGCTCTGTTATATTCTACCATCCAGATTTCCCGGTAGTGACAAACCCCTTCTACCCCTGTAGAAAGTTTAATGCTACTCTTTTTATTTTACTCAACATTCTTTATTATAGAATATAATGCACATGCAAAAAAAGTACAGAAAAATACAGAACTCAGTGATTTATCACAAATCAAACACTTGTGTAACTACTGGCTTTGTCAAGAAAATAAAACATCTTTAGTGCCCCCAGCCACTGGCCACCCCCACCAACCCCCTTGCCAGTTACTCTTCCTTCCCTTCCCCCAAAGGTAACAATTATCCTGACTTTTATGGTAATTATGTCTTTGTTTTTCTTTATAACTTTACCACTTAAACTCATATCCCTAAATCCTGTAGTTTAGTTTTGCCTAATTTGAAAACTTAAATGTATGAAAGAAAAGAATGTGTTCTTTGAGCCATAATTTCTTTCACTTGACATTATGTTTGTGTGATTATCTATCGTGTATGTAGCTGTACATTTTTCATTTTTCAATACTGTGTAATACTGCCTTGTTTGAATATACAACAAATGCATTTATCCATTCTATTGTTGGTGGACATTTAGGTAGTTTCCAGTTTGAGGTCATTACAGGTAAAGCAGCCAAGAACACTGGTGCACCCGTACATATTTTCTGTTGGGTATATATCTAGGCAGAGTAGAATTATTGGGTCATAGGGCATGTAGTCTCATTGTAATTTTAATTTGCATTTTCCTAATTATCAATGATGTTCAGCACTGTTTCACGTGCTATTGCTCATTTTTTCCCCTTTTGTGATGTACCTGTTCAATTTTGGGGGGCCCGTCTTTCTTTTTTTAATAAATTTATTTATTTATTTTATTTTTGGCTGCGTTGGGTCTTCGTTGCTGCGTGCGGGCTTTCTCTAGTTGCGGCGAGCGGGGGTTACTCTTCGTTGCAGTGTGCGGGCTTCTCATTGCGGTGGCTTCTCTTGTTGCAGAGCATGGACTCTAGGCACGCGGGCTTCAGCAGTTGTGGCACGCAGGCTCTGGAGGGCATGGGCTCAGTAGTTGTGGCTCGTGGGCTTAGTTGCTTCGCAGCATGTGAGATCTTCCTGGATCAGGGCTCGAACATATGTCCCCTGCCTTGGCAGGCAGATTCTTAACCACTGCACCACCAGGGAAGTCCCAGGGCCCATTTTTCAATTCTAGTTTTTTCTTATTAATTTGTAGATGTTCTGGATGCAAGCCATTTTGTCACCTATATTGTTGCAAATAATCTCTCCCTTCTTATGGTTTGAATTTTTCACTTTCTTTTTTTTTTTTTCACTTTCTTAATGGTGTCTTTTGAGGATATAGGGGAGCAAAACTTACTACCCCAAAATGTCTCTTTGGCATGCAGATTATTTTGAGCTAAAAACAATCAAGACCCAAAAGACTCAGGAAGAAACTTGGACCTTCCCCAACTGCCTAGAAGAATTTAGGTAGTGGGCCTGTTCCTGGAACAGAGTTATCACCAGAGATATCTGCAAGGAATATGGGCTAGGGGTGGTGGGGGAAATTTTTAGAGATCAGAGTCCACTCTGTGTCCCATTGTCTCTGCATGGCCCAGCAAACATTTATTTACCAAACATTTACTTTTCCATCTTCCTGTGAATTGCTTTCCTCCCTTTTGACATCCTAGACCACTACCCCCAACATCCTCTTTCGTCTTTAGCTGAAGATGGCATTTAAGGTGAGGGCCTTGGCCATTTTGGCAAGTTACTCAGCTTTTCTGGATCTCTCCCATGTATACATGTTACTAAACTTTTGTTTGATTTTCTCCTGTTGATCTGTCTCTTGTCAGTTTAATACTTAGATCAACCAGAAGAACCTAGAAGGGTAGAGGAAAATTTCTTCCTCTCCAACAAGGAAGAGGTGCTCTTAAATAAATGTAATCAAATTATAAATCTTTTCTTTATAGTTAGTCCTTTTTATGTCCTATTTCTTAAGCTTTTCTCCACCCTAATATTGTGAAGATCTCCTGTATCATCTTCTAAAAGTGCTATTGTTGCCTTTTACATTTAGATCCATAATCCACTTGTAATTCATGTTGTGTATACAATATGAGGTAGGGATCAAGTATGACCTTTTTTATATGAATATCCAGTTAACTGAGTACTATTTATTTAAAAAAACTTATTCTTTCTCCAATTCTCTTCAATATCATTTTCTCTATAATTGTCATCAATCACTTGTGTGTATGTGCATTTTTGTGTGTGTGTGTATTTCTGGGCTCTCTCATCTTTTCCATTGGTTTATCTAATCTTGTACTAATACCACACTCTCTTCATTGCTAGAGGGTTATAATAAACCCTGAAATCTCATAGAATAAATTTTCACACCTTGTTCTTCTTTACAAGTGACATAGATACTTTTGGCTCTTGACATTTCCAAATAATTTTTAGAATTAGCTTGCCACAAAACTAACCCACTGGTATTTTTATTGGAATTGTATTGAATCTAAAGATCAGTTTGGTGATAATTGACGTCTTTAAAATATCTAGTCTTCAATCCATGCACATAGTATGTCACTTCCATTGATTATTTATTTCTCTATAACAAACCACTCTAAAACTTAGTGGCTTAAAATAGTAATAATTTATTATTGTTCCTGATTCTGTGGGTTGGCTGGGCTGGGAGGTCCAGGACGGCCTCACTCATGCATCTGGCAGTTGGTGCAGGCATCATTTGAGGTGCCTTGGTTCTCCCACACGGGACTTTTACCCTCTAGTATGCCAGCAGTTTTTTTTTTTTTTTTTTAACATGGCAGCCTCAGGATGGTGCTCCAAGGGGCCTACACTCTGAAACTCTCACAATATCATTTCCATTACATTCTGTTGGGCAAAGAAAACCACAGGGCCACTCAAATTCAAAGAGTGGGAAAAATAGAGTCTACCTCGTAATGGAAAGAGCTGTAAAGAATTTGTGGAATATTTACTATCCCAATTCATTCTTATATTTAAGTCTTTAATTTTTCTCATTTATAGTTTTCAGTATAGAGGTCTTGCATCTGTTTGTTGGATTTATTTCTAGGTATCAGATTTTTTTGATGCTATTGTGTTATCTTTTTTCTTTTTCAAAGAACTTTATTTTAGTGAAATATAAATACAGTGAAATGCACCCATTTTAATTGTACCATTTGATGAGTTTTAAAAAATGTGTAACTACCACCACAATTAGAATGAAGAACATTTCCACCATCCACAAATATTCCTCATGCCCTTTGCAGTCAAACCCCTTCTACCCTGGCCTCAGGCAGTCACTAACCTGCTTTTCATTCCTATAGGTTAGTTTTGCCTTTTGGAATTTCTTAGAAATGGAATAATGCAGTATATACTCTTTTGTGCTTGGATTCTTTTACTCAGTACAATGTTTTTGAGATTCATTCATGTTGTTGCCTGTATCAGTAGCTCATTACCTTTTATTCCTGAGTAGTGTTATATTGTATGGATACGCCTCAGTTGTTTATCCATTCCCCAAAGGATGGGCATTTGAGTTGGGTTTGGTTGTTTCTAGTTTCTGGCTGTTATGAATAAAGCTGCTATAATATTTGGTTACATATGTTATATATTTACATTTATCTAGGGTAAATAATAAGTAGAATAACTGGTTTGTAAGGTAAGTATATATCTAATTTTATAGTAAAGTAACAGACTGTTTTCCAAAGCAGTTGTATCATTTTTCAGTCCCACCAGCCACATATAAGAGTTCCACTTGCTCCATGTCTTTGACAACACTTGGTATTGTCAAATTCTTCATTTTTTTTCTTGAATTTCAGATTATTCATCTAGGATCACTTTCTTTTTGCTTAAACTACAACCTGTAGGGACTTCCCTGGCGGTCCAGTAGTTAAGACTCTGCGTTTCCACTGCAGGGGGCACGGGTTCAATCAAATTAGGATCCCGCATGCCATGTGGTGTGGCCTAAATAAATAAGTAAATAAATTTCTCAAAAAAAACTTTATAAAAAATAAGTACAACCTGTAGAATTTCCCTTAGTGTGGATTCTCTGCTTTTGTTTATTTGAAAAATGTTTTTATTTTGACCTAATTTTTGAAAGACATTGTCATTGGCTCTGTAATTCTAGTTTGGCTATTCTTTTTTTCAGGCCATTAAGATATGATTTTACTGCTTTTTGGTTTTGACTATTTCTGTTTAGAAGTGAGCTCTCAGTCAAGATGAGGTTTTTTTTTTTTAAAGTAGTAAGTCTTTTTTTCTCTGGTTACTTTTAAGGTTTTTTTTTTTCTTTGTCTTTGGTGTTTGGCAGTTTCATTATGATGTGTCTAGCTGTGTATTTATTTTTATTTGTGCTGTGTGGCTTTTGTTTGGCTTCGTGAATACGTGGATTTGTATTGTTTATCAGTTCTGGAAAATTATTAACCATTTCCTCTTGAAATATTTCTCTGACTCATTTTCTCTCTTCCTTCTCTTTCTGGAACAGGAAACATATAGTAAACATATTATATGTTTATTACATATAAACTTGTAATAGATCATCTCATTTTATCCTTTATATCTCAACCTATTGAATATATCTTCCATATTTTGTCTCTGAATGCTGCAAGATGGATAACTTCTTTCAACATATCTTTTTTTTTAATTTAATTAATTATTTATTTATTTATTTTTGGCTGCGTTGGGTCTTCGCCTCTGTGCGAGGGCTTTTCTCTAGTTGCGGCAAGTGGGGGCCACTCTTCATCGCGGTGCGCAGGCTTCTCACTATTGCAGCCTCTCTTGTTGCGGAGCACAGATTCCAGAAGCGCAGGCTCAGTAGTTGTGGCTCACGGGCCCAGTTGCTCCACAGCATGTGGGATTTTCCCAGACCAGGGCTCGAACCTGTGTCCCCTGCATTGGCAGGCAGATTCTCAACCACCGTGCCGCCAGGGAAGCCCCTCAACATATCTTCTAATTCACTTAATTCTCATTTTAACCTGTCAAATTCTTTCTTTAAAAACATCTTTATTGGAGTATAATTGCTTTACAATGTAGTGTTAGTTTCTGCTGTATAAGAAGGTGAATCAGCTATATGAATACATATATCCTCATATCTCCTCCCTCTTGCGCCTCCCTCCCATCCTCCCTATCCCACCCCTCTAGGTGGTCGCAAAGCACCAAGCTGATCTCCCTGTGCTATGCAGCTTCTTCCCACTAGCTATCTATTTTACATTTGGTAGTGTATATATGTCCATGCCACTCTCTCACTTTGTCCCAGCTTACCCTTCCTGCTCCCTGTGTCCTCAAGTCCATTCTCTACGTCTGTGTCTTTATTTCTGTCCTGTCCCTAGGTTCATCAGGACCTTTTTCTTTTTTTTTAGATTCCATATATATGTGTTAGCATACGGTATTTGTTTTTCTCTTTTTGACTTACTTCACTCTGTATTACAGACTTTAGGTCCATCCACTGCACTACAAATAACTCAATTTCATTTCTTTTTATGGCTGAGTAATATTCCATTGCATATATGTGTCACATCTTCTTTATCCACTCATCTGTCGATGGACACTTAGGTTACTTCCATGTCCTGGCTATTGTAAATAGTGCTGCAGTGAACATTGTGGTACATGAACATGTCAAATTCTAATGTATCTAAACCTACTCATTATTTTGTATTTGTTATAAATATGTTAATTGTAGTTATTTTGTATTTTCTTTCTCAAAAGTTCTATTTGGTCATTTTTCAGTCTTCTAAAGTCACTCTATATTTTTATCTTCCAAGTCATTCTATATTTTCCTCCTTCCCACCTATGTCTCATACATGTTGTCTTTTATTAAAAAAATTAATCATAATTTTCTTTGAGTTTTCTGGTATTTCCAGTTCCAGAAGTATTTGTGGGTCTTGTTCTGTTGTCTGTGGTGTCTGCTGATTTTACTCATGGTACTCAAGGGTGTTTTAACCTATTTAAGCAAGAAAGAACAAACACAAACAAGCCAATGAGGCAAGAATCCTGGAAAAAATCAGAATGGTACCAAGAACAAGAAGGCCTGTTGGAAACCATGGGCCAATTGAGAGAACCAGGTCAATAGGGGTCGGCAGTTGTTCTGCATCAGTGGTCACCTGCAGTAGGAGCAAAGTGAGTTCTGAGATGATGAATTATCCAGTCTGTCGAAGAGGAGAATGCACAGATTCTACCTCTCATTTAGAAATTCTTGCTAATTATAGTGAGATTCTTACAAGGCTCTCTTAAAATTTCAATAATACTAACAGAATAGGTCAATAGATCACAATAATAATCGTTGAGTCAGGTCATTCTGAGTGGTGAAACTTAAAGAGGGCAACATATCTGGGAAAGAGATGAAATGTCAAAAACCTGAATCTTATGTGAAATAAATCCCAGTGATGTAATGAGTGAAATTTTATTCTAAAAGAAGCTCAGGCCAATGATTGGGGGCTCAGGTTTGAATCTTCTTGGACTGTGCAACTAGGTCCTGTGTCTCAACCAGGAGCTAATAGGTTGATATCCTGAACCTTGTATATTTAGCTTTTCCGAGGCAGAATCTGTTTCTTCTTTAGAGTCAGATAAGATGACTATAACCCAAAGAAGGTATAGAACAGCTTTATCCAAAAGAACCATCTGCAATTGTGCAATAATATTCTATGTCTATGCTGTTCATACGGTAGCCACCAGCTACATGTAGCTATTGAGAATTTGAAACGTGGTGAGCAGGAACTAAATTTTAAATTAATTTAAACTTAAATAGTCATATAGGCTACTGGCTACTATATGGGACAAAGCAGGTATAGCTATCATATCTGGTAAAATTACTACAATATTAGGAGGTAACCCCATAAAAAGGGAAAATTATTTAAGTTTAAATTTGTGGTATTAGTATTTTTAAATGGTATCTAATATAACAGTAATAATCAGATCTTAAACATTGTGATATTTTAGGGATGCTTAAGTTATCTAAGAAAATCTGGTGAGAGAGCTATGATCCTAAACACTCAGAAGAATAATTAAATAAGTTAGTAATCAGTTTTTTCATGTTTGTGGAAACCTAAGTTGTTAAATCCATCAGCTGTGATTTGTATTTTGTATAAATCATGCGTGACTGAGTCATGCTAATGGTTTTAATGTTTTAAAATATGCTAAGTGCTTGGTAGGATTATAAGATCAATAACCTGGATATTAAACAAAGTTCAGGGAGTAGTGAATGTTCCTCTCAAAAGCTCCCTGGGCAAGTCTCTTTCTTTGAATTTACCTACACTCACTCTCTACATTTTATATTTCTATGTATAAATGTGCCTTGATTTAAGAAAATTCAAGATGGTGTTATGTGCAATTACCACCCTGAACACTTTTATTTATGGATTGTAAATTTCTTCAGGAAGGTCCAAGGTTTCTAAACAGACAGTATACTTTTATTCTTTCCACTTTTATTTTTTTATTCTTTCCAGCCTTCATAATCATGCCCAGCTCTGTCCACATGGTGCTCATCCTACCAGTAAGTTCTGCTGAGTATCAACACTGTAGCTTCGCATGTGATTTCCAACTAACAGGTTGGGAGAGCTTGGGAGCGGGGACTCCAGAGCCAGACAGATGTAGGGTTGAATTCCTTTAGCAGGATTTGTCACTGTTCATCTCTCCCTTCTGAGACATTTGCCTTCCAGGACACCACAGTCTCCTTACATCCTACTAGCATCCCATTCTCAGTTTCCCTCACTGGTACCTCTGCATCTCCCAACCTCTAAATGCTGCAGTGTTCCAGGGCTCAGAGCTTGGAACTTTTCTCCTTTTTTCACTCACTTGCTTGGTGGTCTCATCAGTGGAATTTAAAATGCCATCTACACATTCCCAGCTCCCAAGACTTATCCCTCACTCAGACCTCTTCTCTGGACTCCAACATAGTAGGTCCAACTTCCTACAAGATGTTTCCATTTGGATGGCCATTAAACATCTCAAATATGAAATGTCCCAAATGAACTCTTGGTCTTCCCCCTAAAACCTGCTCTTTCTTATCTTGGTAAATGCTTACTCCATCCTTTTGATTGTTCAGGCCAAAATCTTTGGAGTCACCCTTGTCCCTTCACTTTCGCTCATATGCCACACCCAGTCCTTCAGTAAATCCTGTTGTCTGTACCTTCAAAATACACCCAGATGTGACCGCTTCTCACCACCGTCCCAGCTCCCACTCTGACCTCACCTCCACTGTTTCCTGGGGGGTATTCTTGCACGGGACTCTTGCCTGGTCTCCCTATTTTCACTCTTGCTCTCTAGCACAGAAGCCAGGGTGACCTAGTTGAAACCTCACTCAGATCTCATTGTTCCTTTGTTCAAAACCCTCCAGTGCTCCTCTGTCTTGCAGAGTGAGAGCCGATATCCTTGCAGTGACCTGTGTAGCCCTATGCAGGCTGGTCTCAGTTACGCCCCAACTGCATCTACTGCTTGTCCTGTCCCCACTCTGTTTCTTTTTTTTTTTTTTTGTAAGAGAATCATATGGTAGCTGTGGCTTTATTCTTGCTACTCAACAAAAAGGTGATGTAATGGCCATGATGGTCAACATCGTATGGGGAGGACCAAGTCCACACTTTGTCATGAATCAGCTGCTATGACATGAGTCTTTTTGATTAAGTCATTTGAATCCACAGTGACAACATAGGTCCTTGGATATATTTCTACGTAGAGGTCCTCAGAGATGTTCTCAGAAGGCTAGTATGCCTGTAGAGCACTCTCATGCTTGATAGAGACCTCCAACATCAAGGGGTATGTCTTTTCTCTGACCATTCCCTATGTCTGAGCGCAAGTGCTGCTCCAACTACCCTCTGGGGTAGTGGCAGATGTGGGTTGCTTTTCCTTCCTTTGGTGCTGATGAATATCTCTCTCTGGGAGAAGGCACTGGATGCCAGCTGCCATCTATCTTTCCTGGTAGGGCAGCTCCTCAAAAGGACCTCTGTGCTGCCTCTGGCGTCCCTGCCGTTTTTTGACCTGGTAGATGATACTCCATCTTGGAAATTGCCTCTCCGACTCATCTCTCCAGCTCTCGTCTTTGTGTCTCTGCTCCGTCTGCATTGGCTTGCTTCTTGACCATTTCTTCAAGGCGCCAGGCTCACTCCCACTTCAGGGCCTTTGCACTTGCTATTCCCATATGACTTGCCCATGTAGAGCAAGGTTTACAGGTTTTTGGTCTCAGTGAGGCTTTACCTGACTCTGGTATTTAAAATCAGAACTCTCATCTCCTGATGCTTTGTTTTCCTTTACATCATTATTTGTTTATTATCCATGTCTCTCAGCTCTCATCCCTGCTAGAAGATAAGGTTCACGAAGGTTGAGATATTTAAAATCTCTGTAATGATCTCTAACACCAAGACACACAGTAGGTACTCAAAATTAAAATACTCATTGATTAAATGAATGAATGAATGAATGAATAAAGTTAACTAGGCTTGATTAGCTTCAGTGAAATGTAAGAATTCTTTGAAATATAATTATTTTCAATTAGTTGGTTAAAACTCAGTGTTTCAAAAAATGTGTTTAGTGTTTGATATAATTAATGTTCCTTTTTGACAAGACCTCTCATATGATAGAAAAGGATCACATTTTTGTGAGATAAAAATGGCTATAAAGAAACAGTCTTTTAATTTTAAGTTGGTGAAATAAGAGTTCTCAAATCCTGTATTAGACTGGAAATTGTTTTAAGGGAAGGATGGTGTAATTAATATTTCATTTGAATTCCTGAAGCTGGACACAAAGTAGCATAAAGAATTTTTGTAGTTTGAGCACACGGTGATAAGTTAAAGCTTTCTCGCAGCAGGGGGATGGTTTGCCTGAGGTCATGCTTTCGGGCAAGACCACTCAGAGGTCCAGAATCATTGAACTTCAGAGGGAGAGAAACTCTAAAGATACCAGGGATGAGGGAACTAAGTTTGCGTAAACGCCTACCCTGTTCCAAGATGGGGCAAGGCTGCTGTGTTGGTCTTCATGACCACCCTTGAGGGGGTGGGGTGGTCCCATTTCACATATGGGAAAACTGAGGTTCAAACAGGGTCACTTGCCCGAAGTCACTCCTCTAGTAAATGGAAGAATCGGGATTTGAATGCTGGTCTGAGCTTTTCCCAGAAACTTATACTTGCCTCCAGTCTTTTACAGATAAGGAGACTGAGGGCCAGAGAGAGATGGAAAGCCTTGCCCAGGGTCAGAGGAAAGGGTAAACCCAGGTGTGGTCACCCTCCTTGGGAGCCTCTTGACCATTTATCAGAGCTTCCCTTTTATCCAACTTGCCTTAATTTTTTTACTGTTTTGCATGTCTTCAGATGCAATAATACATTATGATTCAAATATTCCAGAAATACCCCCATAAAAAGAGAAAGTTCCCCCCAATTTCCCCTCTAAAGAAAGTCATCATCATCAGCTTGAAATAATCCTCCATATTTTTTTGCTCTAGACACACACACGTGTGCACACATCCACACACATGAGTCACACTACATGTACAATTTTGTAACCTGCTATTTACACTTCACACTCTCTTTTGGGGATCTTTTCATGCCAATAAATGGTACAACCTCGTTCTAACTGTTGCACAATATTCCATATACAGATGTACCGTGTACCATACTTTATTTATGTAATTCCCTACAGCTGGACATTTAGATTGTTTCTTTGGGATACATGTCTATAAACTTCCAAAATATGGAAAATTTACTTTTATAAATATCTACAATTTTAATTTTCACCACCATGTAGACAAAGCCCGTTTCCTCACACTGTCCCCAATAATGTGTAATAATGTGGGAAGAGAATTATGACTCCGGGATCAGCCTGGGACTCATGATACTCAGCAGGGATGCTGGCAATGCTGGGCAGAGCACTTGAGGGACAGCGTGAGGGCACGGATGTGCCGGCCACCTGGCTATTCATCCAGCCCTCGCAGAAAGCACTCCGCCTCCAGCTTCTTTTCACACTGCACCTCCTGGCTCTCCCGTGCTTAAAACCCTCCAGTGGGCTGCTGCTTTATCAAAAGACATGTGCCTTAGTGGGGTCTACAAGGCCCTCTGGTGTGGCTTCCATCTCTCCATCCCTCCACCTGCACCCTTTTCCAGCCACACCGTCCATCTTCGTGTTTCTCAACTGAGTGCACAGGGGCTGCTTTTACCACTTCCCTCTCCCATCCCAGTGCAGCTAAGGGTTCTGCCTGCTACACCTGCCCCAGCCCCTCTGGGAGCCAGGAACACCACCGTGTGTTTGGGAGTTGATGTGTGCCCTGGATTGCTGAGCACGGGGCAGCTCCAATGACACTCAACACAACTTTGGGGTCTGGGAGAGTGTCACCTTTCTGATTCATCATGGGTGACCTGCAGGAACTGTCGATGAAAAGTCCTCTTCAGAGAGCAGTGATGGCACTGCTTATGTGGCCCCTCAGCTGGGGAGACCCCTGGAGCTCCCTGGATGATGGTCTATGAGCGCTGCCTTGGCTTCCACACAGCCTTCTGGTGCTGGAGAGAGGTGTGCTCTTATCTCCTTCTGTCCTCGCTGTTGCCCTTGCCCAGGACCCACCAGTTTTCTTCCTGGAGGATCATTCTTCATCCAACATACCCATCCAGTGCGCAGGGAAGGGTGTGGTTGATGTCTTCTATCCTCTGTCCATTTGGCAGATAAGGCTTAAATTTGACATCATTTCCCTTTGGAGTCTCAAGAGATGTTCCTGTTCTCTCCCAATAAAACCTAGTTCTTGCAAATTCAAAACTTTGGCTTTCAAAACTATCGTTTCTGACATGGGGTTCAACACAGAAGCTTATTTTAAGAAATTGAAAAATAGAACATTAAATATTTATCTTTGCATTCCTGATACGAAAACCCCAATTATCTTTGCAGCAACCCAGGATGCTTCTGACTGAGTTTTGAAACCTTGACAGGTAAGGAAATGTGGCAAAGAAAAGGACAAAGGCAATTATGTCTTGATGTTATCATGTGATAGGCAACTTCCCTCTCACCACAGGACCTTTGCTCATGCTCTGGCCTCTGGCTTGACCAGATCTCTCCCCACTCTGCATGATGATGCTTCAACTCAGTGATCACTCCCTCAGGTAAGCTGACCCCATCCATCCTCCAGCTCCATGACCTCTTGGCACCATATACTGCCCCTCCTTAACATTTATCCCAGTTAAAATTTTACATTTTTTCATACTTTTATGATTGAATGTCTATCTTACCACTAGACTGTGAGCTCCAAGAGGATGAGAACCAAGTTTCCTTTTCCTTCCTATTAATCTCCTGTATTTAGCACAATGTCTGGCTTATAGCAGGCACGTGATTAAAAAAAAGAAAGAGTAAGTAAATAATAAGGCAGCATAAATCTCATTATGGTGTGTGGTGTGTACTGGAGCTGCTTCATACCTACTCGTGGACCCAGTTCTCCACATCTTTCCCCATTTCTGCGTTCAGTGATGTCACAGTAGCTTGAAATCAGCCCTGGTGGCAGCATTTACACCACAGAAATCAGCAACTGCTACAAGCCGGACCTCCTTTGCCCCCCTCCCCACCCCCATCCTGCCGTCTGTTGTTAAGACATTGACCAGCTCACCACTGGGTGACCTGATTTCTGAGAGTTTCTCCCTAACATCTATATATTTACTTCCACACGTTTGATGTGTTGTTATGTAACCTTAATATATCTATGGTCAGTTCTTTGCCAGATTTTCTTCTAATCAGCAAGCATTCTTTATTTTATGCAGGCATGTAAGGTAAAATCAATAAGAACTGAAGCGTGTGATATTCAAACTGCCATAATAGGACCTAAAGACTTTGCTGCGGATCATTTCACCAAAGCGTGTTAGAATTTCAGGGAGCACAAAGGCAGAAGGAGACTTTAGTTTCCTTTACTAAGAAACTGTGGAGGCAACAGAGAAAATGTACTTATTTGGTGACACGAGAGAGGCTGTGAACGGGCATGCAGATGTCAACTCCCTGCTTCATTCCACCACTTAAGGGCTGTGCAGCTCTGGAAAATCACCTAGACTCTCTGGTTCTTTTCCTCAAGTGGCACATGGATGGGTGGAATTTAATGATTCAGTGATAGGCTTTACTGAACAAGGTGGGAGGAAGCTGACCAGGCAGCCTCCAGGTAGTGGAGAAAAGCTGATGGATTTGGGCAATCAGACCTCATATTGATGAAGCTATTTGTTCACTTCTGTTTTCGACTGTCAGTCACCAGGGAGTGTATTTTGTACTTTGAGAGCAGGGGTCCATCTTAAGAGTGTTTACTTTTTACATTTACTGGTATTTCAGTGCATTCAAAGTCTAAGTTAAAGTGTAGTTATGTTTGCTCCTTCTGGGGCATGGAGGTGGGGTGAGGGAGGTTCCAAGCGAAAAACTTAACCACAGTTAAATCTTGAAGAGAGGTGTTCATTCTACAAAGATCATACCTGCCACACATGGTCTCTGCCACATCATGGATTTCTTCCTGAATCTGCCTTTATGTTAGATTGTGTGGGGAATGTAGTGACCCCAGTTAAAGCTGTTATTAGCCCAAAGCAACACAATGTATTGTACAACTCTGTCTTTTGGGGGTGAAGATGCTGGCAAAGTATTTACCTTGATAAATTTAGGGGACAAGTTTCTAAGTTGCTTAGAGAAGAGAGATGTAAGAGGCATCACTGATATTTTTAATCATCCATCATTCTAAATACACATGAACTTTAAAAGACTTTATGTCTTATAGCGAAGCACCTGTGGATGATGGGTGTTAGCTCATGGAGGCCCTGGGAGGTTTAGAGTCATTTTAGAAAAGAATGCAAATGACATACAAAGGCCTTTCTTATGACCTTCATAAGGCTTTAGTCAAAAGTAAGGGTCCCTGAACCCTCCTACGCTGCTGGTGGGAATGTAAACTGGTGCAGCCACTATGGAAAACAGTACGGAGGTTCCTCAAAAAACTAAAAATAGAATAGGGCTACCATGTGATCCAGCAATCCCTCTCTTGGGCATATATCCAGAGAAAACTCTAATTCAAAAAGATGCGTGCACCCTTATGTTCATAGCAGCACTGTTTACAGTAGCTGAGATATGGAAGCGACCTCAATGTCCATCGACAGATGAAAGGAGAAAGAAGATGTGGTATATATATATACAATGGAATATTATTTAGCCATAAAAAAGATTGATATAATATCATTTGCAGCAACATGTATGGAATGGACCTAGAGATTATCATACTAAGTGAAGTAAATCAGATGGAGAAAGACAAATACCATATGATATAACTTATGTGGCATCTAAAAAAATGATATAAATGAACATATTTACAAAACAGAAACCTCACAGACACAGAAAACAAACTTATGGTTATCAAAGGGGAGTGGGGGGAGGGATAAATTAGGAGTTCGGGATTAACAGATAAAACTACTATATATAAAATAAACAACAAGGTCCTAATGTATAGCACAGGGAACTATATTCACTATCTTGTAATAACCTATGATAGAGAAGAATCTGAAAAAGAATACATACACACACACACACACACACACATATATATGCATATATATATATATACACACACACACACACACACACACACACATACATATATATATCTGAATCACTTTGCTGTACGCCAGAAACTAACACAACATTGTAAATCAACTATACTTCAATAAAAAAGTAAGGGTCCCTGGGGTAAGGCATAGGGATGTGGAATTTTATAATTACAGGGTCTGTGGAAGTCACATGGTCTGATCATTCATAAGTGAGGTGAGCTCCTTGATGGTCTCCTAGAAAATGATCATCCAGTTCCTCCTTAAAACTTCCAGCAAACTCACCACATTACAAGGGCAGCCCACAGATTATCTGAAAATATGGGAATGAGGTGAAATCGACCTCCCAACAATTTGCACCAGCTTTGTAACTGCTCTCACTTAGCCCTAATTTTCCTAGGCTTTAGTAGAACACCTTTTTTTTTTTTCCCAACTCACCCTGAACCCTTATTCCAGTTTAAACCCTTCCTGGCATTTACCATCATGCGCTGTGACTTAGAATTATTTGGGTTTCAGAAGATTCCAGATAAAAAACAAGGTCCTACTTGTGCTGTGTGTATAGCACAGGGAACTATATTCAATATCCTATGATAAACCATAATGGAAAAGAATATTAAAAAAAAGAATGTATGTATGTATAACTGAATCACTTTGCTGTACAGCAGTAATTAATACAACACTGTAAATCAACTATACTTCAATAAAAAATTTTTAAAAATAAAAAAGAATATATATTATATATCTATAACTGAGTCACTTTGCTGTACAGAAATTAACACAACATTGCAAATCAACTACACTTCAATAAAATTAAAAAAAAAAAAGAAGATTCCAAGGTACTTTTCCCAGATTCCATGGATTCTTCCGTCACAGCTGGTTTGTCTGTCCGGCAGCTGAGAATTGAGCGCAGTTTAGAAGAAACATCTCAGGGATGACTTAGCACATCAACATATGTGGTTGTTTTTGTTGTCCATGTCCCCTGGCACTCCAGACTGCTTTGTTTAGGAGCGATATGCATGTCCACAAGGCAGTTAAGAGTTTTATCATATTGGTGCTCACCGTCTGTTGAATCTCTAACTTAAAAAAATATATAACTCTGAGAAATCACACAAATTCTATGAGAATTTTTAAACTGCATAAAGCACAGTGATTGCTGTACCACACATTTTAGATACAGTTTTCTATTTCTGCTTTGGTCCTGATGCAGCGTTGCATAGTATCTGGGCAATAGGTCATCTCTAGGAGTAATGCAAGTGTGTAAAGGTAGGTTCCCCTTACTGTGAGTGACCAGAAAACTGGCAGAACACTTGTAATCAATCATTAAATATCCAGTGAGATAAGGTCCTGCTCACAAGGAACTTAAACCCAGTTGGGAAAAGAGGCTGACAGGACTTCTGCAGAAAAAGTCAGCGTAAGTGCATTTTAAAAAGTCTTCCCAATTCCTACTTCTTTTAGTCAAGTTTGGGGGCTGTAATAAAGAAACCTCAAAATACAGTGGCTTAAAGAAGGAAGATTTTTTTCCTTTTTCATGTAAAAATATAGGTGGATGGTCCAGAGCCAGTATACGGTGATTCTGGAGTGTCGGGGATGTGAGGTATCAGGTATCTTGTTTCTCTGCATCCTCAACATTCAGATTCCATCTTTTTTTTTTTTAAATTAATTAATTATTTATTTATTTTATTTATGGCTGTGTTGGGTCTTCGTTTCTGTGCGAGGGCTTTCTCCAGTTGCGGCAAGTGGGGGCCACTCCATCGCGGTGCGCGGGCCTCTCACTATCGCGGCCTCTCTTGTTGCGGGGCACAGGCTCCAGGCGCGCAGGCTCAGCAACTGTGGCTCACGGGCCTAGTTGCTCTGCGGCATGTGGGATCCTCCCAGACCAGGGCTCGAACCCGTGTCCCCTGCATTGGCAGGCAGATTCTCAACCACTGCGCCACCAGGGAAGCCCCAGATTCCATCTTATGGTCCAAGATGGCTGCTCCATTTTCTGCCATTGCATCCATAGTCAGCTGGCACAGTATCCTGCGTCCAGCAGTCTAGCAAAAGGGGAAGGCGAGGGAATGCCCCTTTCCTTTAAGAGCGTAATGTGGAAATCACACACTTCTCTTATGCCTACGTCTGGCCTCATGTATGGCCAGATCTCAGCCACACACCCAGATTCAAGAGACTCCAAGGAATATCCCTTTAGTTGGGTGAACAAATGCCCAGCTAGAAATTGTACTGGGATGGAAGATTGGATTAAGGGGATTGGATTCAGGAGAAGAACTGGCAGTCTCTGTCCTTCCACTGAATTTCACAACAACAAAAATTAGACAAAAACCACCAATTAGAGTAGCTAAAATTAAAGTGATTTCATCTAATATTGGTGAGTATGTGGGGCAATGGGCCCCTCGTATAGTGCTGGCAGAAGTATAAAGTGGCCCAAGCATTTTAGAGGGCAATTGGCAGCCTCCAGCATTCCTAAAGACATGCATCCTGTATGCCAGCAATCACACTGCTAGAAACTCATCCCACAGAAGCAATGTACAACATACTTTGATAATTACCTATGAGGATCTTCACAGAAACATTGTCAGTGATGGCCAGTGAGCAGGACTCCCTAAAGACCCATCAAGAGGGAGCAACTTTAAAAAGGATGGTGTGTCTATATAATGGAATATTATGTAGTCATTAAAAATAATAAAGTAGATCAATATGTATTGATATAGAATATGCCCAAGCTGTATTCTTTTTTTTTTTTTTAAATTTTTTTTTTTTTTAATGCTATTCTTCTCTGCTTACATTCTTTTTATGTATGTATGTATGTATGTATGGCTTTGTTGGGTCTTCGTTTCTGTGCGAGGGCTTTCTCTAGTTGTGGCAAGCGGGGGCCACTCTTCATCGCGGTGCGGGGGCCACTCTTCATTGCGGTGCGCGGGCCTCTCACTATCGCGGCATCTCATTGCCGAGCACAGGCTCCAGACGCGCAGGCTCAGTAATTGTGGCTCACGGGCCGAGCTGCTCCGCGGCATGTGGGATCTTCCCAGACCAGGGCTCGAACCCGCGTCCCCTGCATTGGCAGGCAGATTCTCAACCACTGCGCCACCAGGGAAGCCCCCCAAGCTGTATTCTTAAAAAAAACAAGTTTGAGAAGAGTATACATAGAAAGGTTCCATTTTTTTGTGAAAAACATATATGTATATGCTTGCATATATTCCCATATATATTTGTATATACATAGGAAATGTGAAAGGCTGCACTGAAACTGAATAATTCCAGGGCACAGAAGTGGCAGAAGGTGGGCCGAGAAGTTTCTATTTTTAGCTTTATACATATCTGTAATGTTTGACTTTTTTATGAGCGTGCATCAATTTTGTAATAAAAGATACAGATTTTGGAGGAAAATTGACCTGAAAAAGAGGAAGCATTAAATGGTTCAATGTCATTGCAGGAAATGTGACTAACTGCTAAGTGTCTGGGATACTTCAAAATACTATGGAAGTTGGGGGGAGGGCAGGGCAACCAGTATTGAAGCGGTAGAGGGAGGCTGTAAGAAGGAGCAAAGAGATTACATGAAAAGAACCGGAATATAAGATTCGATGCACAATTTGATTCTAAGGAGAGGTGTGTGTGTGTGCACATAATCTATATCTATATAATCTCTATGTAGATAAATGCACAAAAATATACAAGAACGTCATACCCTAAAATGTTATTGGCGGTGTTTAGCTCTCTGTGTGAGAGATGTGCTGTAATTGTATTTCTTTACATTTGTCAGTATTTTCCAAGTGTTCGACGAAAACACTCTTGGTTTTCTTTAATTCAAAAAATTAAAAACAAAAGAATAGGTGATGTTTATATAGGTGGGAAAGAATGCAAAGGCCTTCCATGGGTGGGGCAGGCAGATGGGTGGACAGGTGAGACTGTTTGAGGCAGACCCAAGCACAGGTGAGAAATGTATCCTTCTCCATCATTCCCCCAAGTCCCTAGAGGCAGGGGGCAGGGGAGTGGGCGTTCCTGTGTGCCAAACCCTGAACCAGGTGCTTTGCCTCTTAACTCATTGAATCCTCAGAATGTTCCTGCCCCCGAGTGGCATTATCATCTCCAGGAGGTGGGTAGGAGTTACAGGAGGGTGTATCCCAGCTTGATGTGAGGGCAACGGTCTATTAAATTGGAAGTTTAAAGCGATGCACCAAGATACATTTCATAGTGAGGGGCCAGTCCAAGACGTTCGTTTTCAAAGGCGATATAATAAAACTGGTTTGATGACTCTCAAAGGCCAGACTGCGTAACCGTCGGTGGAGAGGGTTTTTAGAGAGAGCTGTACGTGGGCTCCAAGTGGTCCCCCAACACCAAGGGAAGAGGCAGGGGTAGCAGTGTATCGAGAGGTGTATCAGGAATGGTCGGCCGCAGCGGAGAGAAGTGTTGATCACAGATATTGTTAGCATTGTCAGAGCTTGTTGGTAATAAAAAAATTAGGCCAGCATTTGATTGGTTTTATTATGATTTTTAAATTCTCTACAATCACTGCACCTCCTATTGACACAGCTGTGGTGGATTACCCTCGCCACACACTCAACCTTAGCATGCTGCTCTTGGGAGCGATTCTTCATTTTTCTTAAATCAAGAGAGAAGGGGAATTCAGAAACTTTGTTTATGCCCCCGCACTTCAGGGAGGGGCAGTGGGAAATCTAGGGAAGGGAAGGAATGGGCTGCTCGGCTGAGATGGGTGAGTGACAAGAGGCGGATGCAGGAGGTGAGCCCCACGCTCCCTGCCATCACGGTGAAGGAAGTCTGAGTGTTTTGCAGAGACCGGCTTTGGGCCACACACACAAGCAGCAGCGGGTGGAGTCAGGGTAAGTTCCGCTGAAGGAACAAACACGCCAGGGATGCTGGACGAACGGAATGTCAGGTGAGGGTCCCTCCATCCCCAGAGGAATCACAGAAACACCCCCGAAAGAAACGGTCGACTTTAAACACCTGCCAGCCCCAGACAGCCCAGAGGCAGCATGCACAGCGCTCTTCAAATAAGAACCTTCCTCTTTCTTCCTACCCGCCTCCCTTCCCACCTGCCTCAGACCCTGGCGGGGAGAAGTAAGTATTAGCAGTTAGCAAGTGGGGGAGGGAGAAAGAGGAAAGAAGCTGGGGCTTTCCACTGCAGCTGGTCAGAGGGAGGAGTGAGGAGCTGTAAGGCTGAGTGGGTGTGGGAGAGTTGATAACTACAGAGCCCTAGTGACTAATGGGGGACCTTGTATTATCCAAGAGTGGCCACCAAGAGTGGCCAGAACCTGAAGGAACAGTGGAAAAAAAAATCCAGTTGCTTTGACACAAATCCTGCTTGTTCAACACACTGTTACCTAAAGAACTTCCTAAAAGTAAGAGCTTTTGACCCACCTGGGGCCTAAGTGCCTAGAGCGCAGGATTGGTCCCTGTATTCCTTGTCACTGAATCTTCAACACTGGGTGCAGGGTCTGGTGTATGTCACGTATTCAAAAGTGTCCATCGACAGATGAGTGGATAAAGAAGATGTGGCACATATATACAATGGAGTATTACTCAGCCATAAAAAGAAACGAAATGGAGGTATTTGTAGTGAGGTGGATGGAGTTAGAGTCTGTCATACAGAGTGAAGTAAGTCAGAAAGAGAAAAACAAATACCGTATGCTAACACATATATATGGAATCTAAAAAAAAAAAAAGGTTCTGATGAATGTAGGGGCAGGGCAGGAAAAAAGACACAGACGTAGAGAATGGACTTGAGGACACAGGGAGCAGGAAGGATAAACTGGAACGAAGTGAGAGAGTAACACTGACATATATACACTACCAAATGTTAAATAGATAGCTAGTGGGAAGCAGCCGCATAGCACAGGGAGATCAGCTCGGTGCTTTGTGTCCACCTAGAGGGGTGGGATAGGGAGGGTGGGAGGGAGACACAAGAGGGAGGAGATATGGGGATATATGTATATGTATAGCTGATTCACTTTGTTATACAGCAGAAACTAACACAACATTGTAAAACAATTATACTCCAATAAAGATGCTAAAAAATAAAAAAGAATTTGACATGTTAAAATGAGAATTAAGTGAATTAGAAGATATGTTGAATGAAATAACACAATGTAAAGCAATTATACTCCAATAAATATGTTTAAAAAAAAAAGGAAAGCTTTGGGGAAATAAAAACACTGTTTGCTGAAAGAAAAATTTGTTGGATGAACTGATAAATATTGGGTTGGCCAAAACGTTCGTTCGGTTTTAACGAATGAACGTTTTGGCCAGCCCAATATTAATAAAGTTGAGCGGCTGCAGTGTGAAGGGGTGAGTTTCTTGTGCTGGGAAGGATGGAAGCAGGTGGTCCCTGAAGTGAACTGGCAGAGGGGCCCTACTTTGTTGGGAAGACTGGTCATATGGTGCCTGTGTTTCCTTCCTGCCTCTTATTTTTGTGTCTCTCAGCTCTGGCATGGCTTCCCCACCTTGCCAATAAGGAGCTTTAGAAAGGGGATGTTTTTCTTTTTGTTTCTGCCATTGTTTTTTAGCAAAAATGAAATTATAGAGCAAAGTGCAAATCTCTGTGCTTGGTATTTACACATACTATCTCTTATCCTTGGAACAAACCTGAAAATCAGGTATTATTTTTAATCCTTAACCTCTGAAAGGTTAAGTGATTCACTCAAGGCCACTACCCCAGCTAGTAAGTCACCAAGGTAGGATTCAAATACAGGATGAATCTGCTTAGGAGATGGGGTGTGGGATCTGCAATAATCTCTCTTTATGAATGAGGTGGGAAGATTTTTCAGGCACATGGGCCAAAAAGTTCAGATGGTTTGGGAGAAAATCATGTGTGATTTTAGGACTGGAGGAGGCAGGTGTGGAGAGGCAAGAGGCCATACATTTGGAGGGCTGGGGCCAAGGAAAGGAAAGACACGGCAGGCTCAAATATCAAGCCCCTTACCTACCATTGCACGTAGGCGCTGGGGCACACTGGACAATGGTAGACTTGGGGCTATGAGCCAAAGACCACAGCGTGTATTTGGATCTGTGTGGGTTTTGAGGAGCTGGTCAATGGATTTCTCTAGACCTGAGAAAGCAGGTCAGTGGACACCAGGACCACACCACTGGGATGGACTTAGGATGAAGATGCTATTGTAGTCAAATACAACTACTTTTGTTTTTCAGGCTTTTTCATTGAAGAGTAGCATACTACATGCATGCACAAGTCCTAAGGGCACAGATCAGTGACTCATCCCAAAGGGAATGCTCCTGTGTGGCTACCATGAAGGGAAGAAACAGAACATAATGAACACCCCCAGCCCCCAGTCTCCTGGCAGACCCTAATCCCTCACCTCAAAGGTAACTACTATTCTGCTTATTCTAACACCAGAGGTAGATTTGCTTGTTTAAAAAAATTTTTTTAAAAATTTTAATACAATTTTTAAAGGTTATACTCCATTTACAGTTATTACAAAATATTGGCTCTATTCCCCATGTACAATACAGCCTTGAGCCTATCTTACACCCAATAGTTTGTACCTCCCACTTCCCTATCCTTATATTGCCTCTTCCCCCCCACCCCACTGATAACCACTAGTTTGTTCTTTGTATCTGTGAGTTTGCTTCTTTTTTGTTATATTCACTAGTTTGTTGTATTTTTTTAGGTCCCACATATAAGTGATATCATACATTATTTGCCCTTCTCTGACTTATTTCACTTAGCATAATGCCCTCCAAGTCCATCCATGTTGCTGCAAATGGCAAAATTTCATTCTTTTTTGGCTGAGTAGTATGCCATTGTGTATATGTATATATATATATATCCATTCTTCTTCTTTAACCATTCATCTGTTGATGGACACTTAGGTTGCTTCCATACCTTGGCAATTATAAATAATGCTGCTATGAACATTGCAGTGCATGTATCTTTTCAAATTAGTGTTTTTGTTTTTTTCGGATATATACCCAGGAGTGGAATTGCTGGGTCATATGGTCGTTCTATGTTCAGTTTTTTGAGAAACCTCCATACTGTTTTCCACAGCAGCTGCACCAATTTACATTCCCACCAGCAGTGTGCAAGGGCTCCCTTTTCTCCACATCCTGACCAACATTTATTTTTTGTGTTCTTTTTGATGATGCTTTGCTTGGTTTTGAAATTCAAATAAGTGGAATCATGCAATCTGTATTTTTTTTGGGTGTCTAGCTTCTTTTGTTCAGCATTATGTCTGTGAGACTCATCTATGCTGTTGTGTATCATTTGCTCATTTTCACGGCTGTAGGATTTTACCACAGTTTATTTTTTTCATTCTATCACTAGACATTTTTTTTTTTCCAGTTTGGGGCTATGAATAATAATGCTATAGGCACATATGTACATGTTTCTATTGTGTATACCTAGGAATGGAATTACTGGGTCCTAGCGTATGCATATGTCCAACTTTACTAGATACTGCTAAATAGTTTTCTAAAGTGATTATGCCAATTTATACTCTCCCCAGCCAGTATATGAGGGTTTCAATTTTTTCACATCTCTGCCAATACTTGGTAATAGTCCTTTTAATTTTAGCTACACTGTTGAGTATGTAGAAGAATCTCCTTGAGATTTTAATTTGCATTTCTCAGATGACTAAAGCAGTTGAGTATCTTTTCAAATGTTTATTAGGGGTCATTTGGTTATGTTCTTGTGAAGTGCCTATTCTAGTCTCTTGCCCATCTTTTTATTATGTTGCCTGTCTTTTTCCTTATTGGTTTGTAAGAGTTCTTAAGATACTATAGATGTGAGCTCTTTATCAGTTCTATGTTCTGTAAATATCTTCTCCCACTCTGCAGTTTACCTTTTCATTCTCTTAATGGTGTTTTGTGAGGCATGAAAGTTACTAATTAAAATGTTTTTTAATTTTGGTAGAATATACATATTGTAATATTTATTACTTTAACCTTTTGTAAATGTTTAATTCAGTGGCATGCATTTGCATTGTTGTGTGTAACCATCACCACTAACTATACCCAAAACTTTTTCATCATCCCCAACAAAAACCTTGTACTCATTAGACAATGCCTCCCCCTTCTCCTTTCCATCAGCCCCTGATAACCTCTATTACACTTTCTGTCTCTATGAATTTGCCTATTCTAGGCACTCCATATAAGCAGAATCATACAATATTTATCCTTCTTCATCAGGCTTATGTCACCAAGCAGGATGTTTTCAAGGTATGTATCAATATATACCACATTTTGTTTATCCATTAATCTGTAGGTGGACACGGGTTGTTTCCACCTTTTGGCTATTGTGAATGATGTTGCTATAAACATTGGTGTATGAATAACTGGTTAAGCCTCTGTTTCAGTTCTTTTGGATATATACCTAGGAGTAGAATTGCCAGGTCTGTGGTATCTCTACATTTAACCTTTTGAACTGCTGGATTGTTTTCCATGGTGGTTGCTCTACTTTACATTCCCACTAGCAATGCATGAGGGTTCAAATTTCTCCACATTCTCACCAACGCTTTCCTTCTTTTCTTCTTTCCTTTCTCCTTCCCTCCTTCCTTCCTCCCTCCCTCCCTCCATCTCTCCTTCCCTCCCTCCCTACCTCTCTCTCACTCTTCATTCCTTCCTTCCTTCCTTCCTTCCTTCCTTCCTTCCTTTCTTTCTTTCTTTCTTTCTTTCTTTCTCCCTTTCCTTCTTTCCCTGTCCCTTCCCTCCTTCCTTCCCTCTTTTCTTTTCTTTCTTTCTTTTATTTTTTGTTATAGCCATCCTAGTAAGTGTGAAGTAGTATATCATTGTGGTTTTCATTTGCAATTACCTAATGACTAATGACGTTGAGCATTAGTTCATATGCTTATTGACCATTTGTATATCTTCTGAGGTGAAATGCCTATTCAAATCCTTTGCTCATTTTTGAATTGGGTTGTTTGTTTGTTTTTGTTGTTAGTTTTAGGAGTTCTTTATATATTCTGGATATTAATGTCTTATCAGATATATGATTTGCAAATATTTGCTCTCATTCTACAGGTTATCTTTTTGCTTTCTTTTTAGTATCCTTTGATGCACAAAAGTTCTTAATTTGATAAAGTCCAATTTATTTATTTTTACTTTTGTTGCTTGTGCTTTTGGCTTTAATCCATAAAATCTCTGCCAAATCCAAAGTCATGAAGATTTTCTCCAACGTTTTCTTCTAACAGTTTTATTGTTTTAGCTTTTACATTTAAGTCTTTGATCTATTTTAGTTAATTTTTTACAAGGTGTAAGGTAAGTGTCCACCTTCATTCTTTTGTATGTGGGTATCCAATTTTCCTAGTACTATTTGTTGAAAAGATTGTCCTTTCCCCATTGACTGGTCTTAGCACCCTTGTCAAAAACCTATTGACAATATACATGAAATTTTATTTCTGGGCTCTCTGTTCAATTCCATTGGTATATATTTATGCGTGTCCTTATGCTAGTACCATACTGTTTTAACTACTGTAGTTTTGTAGTAAGTTTTGAAGTCAGGAACTGTGGGTCTTTCAACTTTATTCTTCTTTTCCAGATTGTGTTGGCTATTTGGGGCCGTTTGCAATTCCATGTGAATTTGAGCATTGGTTTTTCCATTTCTGTGAAAAAGGCTGTTGGAATTTTGATAGGAGTTGGGTTGAACCTGCAGATAGCTTTGGATATTATTGGCATCTTAACAATGTTAAGTCTTCCTAACCATAAATATGGGATGTCTTTCAATTATTTAGGTCTTCTGTACTTTCTTTTAGCAATTTTCTATAGTTTCCAGCATGCAAGTATTTCACCTCCTTGTTATTTATTCCTAAGATACTTTTAGATATAATTTAATTTAATTATTTAGATGCTATTGTAAATGGAATTGCTTTCTCAGTTTCATATTTGACTGTTCATTGTTGGTATATAGAAACACAACCAACTTTTGTGTGTTGATGTTGTACTCTGCAACTTTGCTGAATTTATTCATTAGGTCTAGAAATTTTCTTGTGAATTCTTTGAGATTTTTCTATTCATAGGATCACGTCATCTATTAATAGAAATAGTTTTAACTCTACCTTTCCAATTTGAATGTCTTTCATTTCTTTGTCTTGTCTAATTTCTACTACAATGTTGAACAGCAGCAGTGAAAGTGGGCATCCTTGTCTTGTTCCTGACCTTGGGTGGAAAGCTTTCAGTATTTCACCATTGAGTATGATTTTGGCTGTGGATTTTTCATAAATAACTTTTATCATGTTGTGGAATTTTCCCTCTGTCTCTAGTGTCCTGAGAATTTTTATCATTATGGAAGGGTGTTGATTTTGTCAAGTGCCTTTTCTGTGTCAATTGAGGTGATTGTGTGCTCCCCCCCTTTGTTCTATTAAGGTGATGTCTCACATTGATTGATTTTCTTATGTTGAACCACCCTTGTATTCCTGGGATAAATCCTACTTAGTCATGGTGAATAATACTTCTAATATGCTGTTGAGGTGGATGCTAATGTTTGTTGAGGATTTTGCATCTATAGTCATATAAGTGATATTGGTCTGCAATTTTCTCTTTTTGTAATGTCTTTATCTGGCTTTGGTATTTGGGTAATGCTGGCTTCACAGAATGAGTTAGGAAGTGTTCCCTCCTCTTCACTTTTTTTGGAATAGTTTGAGGAGGATTGGGATTAATTTCTCTTTAAACATTTGGTGGATTTAACCGTAATGTCAACTAGGCCTGTGCTTTTCTTTGTGGGAAGTTGTCTTTTTAAAAAATTTTTCATTACTAATTTAATGTCTTTACTTGTTATAGGTTTATTCAGATCTTCTGTTTCTTCTTGAGTCAGTTTTGGTAGTTTGTGTCTTTCCAGGAATTTGTCCATTTCATCTAGATTATCCCCAAACTTAGCTGATCCTTGATGTAATGGAGCATTGAGGAGCCATTTACAATGATTCTGTAAACAAATATTTAACGAGAGGGAAAAATGTTCACAGTAGATTGTTAACTCCAAAAATTAGGTTTCAAAATATTATTACACTCTGATTCCATTTTTGCATAAATCATATATTATACATCTATATATGCTTAGAAAAAAAAAACTGTCCAAAAGAACATGTTAATGGGGATTAGCAAGGGGTAATGAGATTAGTGGGTTTTTTTTTTTTTTTTCTTACAGGGTGATTTTTTTATAATCTTCTTCGGACTGCTCTGTATTTACTAAAATTTCTCAATTAAATTGCCACTTATGTAATATGAAATAAACACAAATTTTAAAAAAATTTAATTCGACTGAAGTGTGTTCATTTGGGTTAAGACTCTGTATATTCAGTATAACTCATTATTTCAACCCATTTTTCAGGCTGTATCACCTCGTTAGAAAGAACTCTAGTCTATTAGAAAACTAATTGTAACCTTGGAAACATGGGAGTGGGCCCGCATGGTCCTAGGAGAACTAGAAAGGGCAGGTTGGTTTGGATGAGGGGAAATGGGAAGAACTGTGGGGTGTGACTGTAGAGACGGGGTGGAGATTGACCTTGGCAAGGTCTGGACAGTTAGAAATCAGGATAATAGATGGGAAGGGAGCAGGCGGGAGGGGTGCAAGAAGGACTTTACAATTTGTTTATGGAGAGTCCTAATCATCAATGCACATCCAGAATTTGTGGGGCCTGCCTGCATTTATACCATTTAGGGTGCCCTCTTTAAGAAAAAGGACTTACAAATACAAAATTAAGTACTAAAAGTACTTTAAAAAATACTAAGTATTTTCTTAGAAGAAAAAAATAATCAACAAATTGCTGGGCCCAGGAGCTCTAGGTCCCTTTCTTCTAAGAGTTCTTTAGGTAATTGACCAGAAATACCTTTAAATTGTGTCTGATTATCACCTGGCTTCCCCTCCCCTTCTGGAACCCTCCACCACTTCCAACATCTCCCAGCTCTCATGGGGATTTACCCACATGAGGGGGCCTGAAGTTTTTTTTTAACTTTTATTGGAGTATATTTGCTTTACGAAGTTGTGTTAGTTTCTGCTGTGCAGCAAAGTGAATCAGTTATATGTATACATATATCCACTCTTTGTTGGATTTCCTTCCTGTTTAGGTCACCACAGAACACTGAGTAGAGTTCCCTGTGCTCTACAGTAGGTCCTCATTAGTTATCTATTTTATACATAGTAGTGTATATATGTTAGTCCCAATCTCCCAATTCATCCCACTCCCCCTTCCCCCCTTGGTATCCATAAGTTTGTTCTCTACATCTGTAACTCTATTTCTGCTTTGCAAATAAGTTCATCTGTACCATTTTTCTAGATTCCACATATAAGCAATATTATACAATATTTGTTTTTCTCTTTCTGACTTACTTCACTCTATATGACAATCTCTAGGTCAATCCACATCTCTGCAAATGGCACTATTTCGTTCCTTTTTATGGCTGAGTAATATTCTATTGTATATATGTACCACATCTTCTTTATCCATTTGTCTGTCGGTGGACATTCAGCTGGCTTCCATGTCCTGGTTATTGTAAACAGTGCTGCAACAAACATCGGGGGTGCATGCATCCTTTTGAATTCTGGTTTTCTCCAGATATGTGCCTAGGAGTGGGATTGCTGGGTCATATGATAGTTCTATTTTTAGTTTTTTAAGGACCCTCCATACCGTTCTCCATACTGGTTGTACCAATTTACATTCCCACCAACAGTATAGGATGGTTCCCTTTTCTCCACACCCTCTCCAGCATTTATTGTTTGTAGACTTTTTGATGATGGCCACTCTGACCAGTGTGAGGTGATACCTCATTGTAGTTTTGATTTGAATTTCTCTAATAGTTAGTGATATTGAGCATTTTTTCATGTGTTTGTTGGCCATCTGTATGACGTTTAAGTTGCATCAGCTTCATGGTAACTATGCTTCTGCTGATTGTCTTTCTCATTGCAAGTCTTTTCAGGTTTTCTCCTAGTTAATTCTTAGACCCCTGGGTGATGAAACTCCAGGGTGGCAATTACTCTATGAATTCTTGTTGGCATATCTTGCTTGTGGGCTCCTCATATCCCAAATGGCTCTATGCTCTTAAAGCAGAGGCGTTTATTCCCTTCCTGCTTTCCCTGGAAGAAGAAGGGAGACTGGAACTAGTATTTGCTAGAGAGGATGTTAATGGTTCTGTCTGAAACAAAAGCTCTGGAAAATATGTACATTGTACTAATTCATTTTTTCCCCTCTCTGATATGATTGTGGGTGATTCAGAGGTTACTGCAAGTGTCAGATCTTGATTTCACAAGTGGGGAAATTGTAGATCAAGGGGTGACACAGATAGGCCCAGATTCTTAGTTCATATTTAGGTAAAATATGTAGCTGAGCATTCCAAGCGCTCAAGGAAGGTGTCACTGGAAAATATATTTCCCTGAATGGTAAATTTTCAAGTCAGACTGAGTCTCATTTGTCATTTTTTTTTAATCTGAGAAATTCAACACGCATAGCAAACATTTATTACTTAAGCCTCATATCGCTGACATGGGGAAGGTTCAGCAAACATTGTCTTTGTCTCATAGGTGGGAAAAATGGAAGCATGGTGGAGTTACAGGGACGTACATCAGGTTCATGAAGTGAAGCTAGGATATCTAGGGTGCTCCTCCATTCATTTCCTCTTCTCCCTTCTCTGGTCCATTTCTTATGGGAGAAAGCATGAGGATGGTTGTGTAACCAGCTCCTTTGCCCAGGTAAGTCAGGACACCTGGGGGCTTTCTGCCCTTGCTCTTCCTCGGCTGGAAAATTCAACAGTGCTCTTTTGGTTGTGAGCAATAGAAATCCAGTTGAGTAAGCATAACTGGGAAAGGGGGACTTTATTTTAAGAATATAAGAGGGTCTGAAGTACCTCCTGAGTGGGCACACAGCCACCTAAGGGAGAACTGAAACCAGACGCTGAAAAGTCTGGGCTTCTTTCACTCCACCCCTCATCTCCGTTTTAGTCTTTATCACCAGAGACAAACTTTCTCTATTTCTTCCATTCACGGGAGAGAATATGGCTCTGACTTTCAGCTACAGGCTGAGACTAATTTGCTGGTTTCTCTGAGTTGGTCAGAGAGAATCGGATTGCCCCAGGGACAGGTGCTCGCCCCTGGTCCAATCTTATACTGTCACATGGTACAAACATAGCTGCCAGCAGCCTGCCCTGGGGGATCAGAGGCAGTTCCAAGACAAAAGGGATGGGGGATTAGGAGCTGGGTCAAACACTCCCAAAGTGTTTATTTTAGGTGGAAATTTTATGAGAGCATTGAAGGCCTCATTAAGGGCTGCCTTGGGGACATCAATCTTCACTTTAATCAAAAGAGCACAGCAGGCTCTTCCCTCAGAAGACTGCCCAGTCCTTATGCTGCTTTCTAAACATTCACAATGTGTAAATAGCATCCGTAGTAGCTATGCCTTTAAGATGCCCGGACCCTCTTTAAGGGAAGTGGTCCTGATCCTTCAAAGTGCAAGGTGAAATTGCCTTCAGCTATATCGGACTGGAGGAGCTGGGCAAGATTCTCTGAAAAACTTTACAATGAATGCAGAATTTAATTATTAATTCTTCTAATAAATACTGCCGAGGCACTGGGAATACAATAATGGATAAGATATCAACCCTGCCATCAAGGAACTCACAGTCTATTGGGGGTAAAACAGATGCATATACAGGAAATTAAAATACAGCGTGGCAGGTGCTAGGATGCAAGGGTGTATGTGGAGGGGAGAATGGGAGGGGGACAACGGGAACACCAAAGAGAAGTACCCCACCAGACTTGGGGTGAGGGCAGGACTTGGAGAGATGGAAGAGGGTAGAGGTTATGGGGGAGTTTCTAGGAAGCAAAATTATCTAAGCTGAGCCTTGATGGACACAGGGATTTCTGAGCCCACGAGGAGAGATGAGAATGGCTGGAAGAGTAAGTCAGAGAAATGTGACTAATCCCATAGAAAGGCAAATGCAGAGAGCTTTTTAAAAATTTTTTTATTTTTATAAAAAATAAAACGCAGCCAAAAATTTTTGTATTTTTATTTTTATAAAATAAAATTTTTGGCTGCGTTGGGTCTTCAATGCTGTACACGGGTTTTCTCTAGTTGCGGCGAGCGGGAGCTACTCTTCCTTGTGGTGCGCCGCCTTCTCGTTGCATGGCTTATTGCTGAGCCTGGGCTCTAGGTGCGCGGGCTTCAGTAGTTGTGGCGCACGGGCTTACATGCTCCGCCGCATGTGGGATCTTCCCGGACCAGTGCTCGAACCCGTGTCCCCTGCATTGGCAGGCAGATTCTGAACCACTGTGCCACCGGGGAAGTCCCAGAGAGCTTTTAATATAGGTAAATCCATATAACATACTCAGGAAATTTGCTGATATATACACCATCGAGTTCTTATATATGTGCCCGCTAACATTTACTCAGCCAAGTCAGTGAGGGAAATTGGGATCAAGGCCAGAGTTTCAACAACCTTGAATGCTGTGGGGTGTTCTGATTGTATTTTCTAATATAACTTAAGAGAAAATGTGGTCGTCTCATCCGGCTCATTTCAAAATGGTAAGTGAGATGGGCTTGATATTTTTAAAGTGATATTGTTTGCTCTGTGCAATGGTTAATTTTATGTTCCAACTTGGCTAGGCCACAGTAACCAGATATCTGGGCAAATACCAGGCTGCATGTGGCCATGAAGGGTTTTTAGTTTGTTTTGCTTTTGTTTTTTTTAGATAAGATGAACATTTAAATCAGTAGATTCTGAGTGAAGCAGATGACCCTCCATAATGTGGATGGGCCACGTCCAATCAGTTGAAGGCCTTCAGAGAAAAAGACTCCCCCCCAAGGAAGAGGGAATTCGGTCTCCAGACAGCTTTCAAACTCAAAGCTGAATCACCAATTCGTCCTTGGGCCTCCAGCCTGTTGGCCTAACCTGCTGCTTTGGGACTCGCCACTTGCCAGTCTCCATAACTGCATGAACGTATTCCTTAAAATTTCTCTCTCTCTCTCTCTATATATATATAAATATATAAAAATATAAATAAATATCAGTTAGAGATATATAGATCCTATTGGTTCTGTTTCTGTAGAGAACTCTGAGCAATACAGTGTGTCTACTTTCTTTTTTTTTAACATTACAATGAGATATTTTATTATATTTATTTATTTATTTTTATTTAACATCTTTATTGGAGTATAATTGCTTTACAATGTTGTGTTAGTTTCTGCTGTATAACAAAGTGAATCAGCTATACATATACATATATCCCCATATCTCCTCCCTCTTGCGTCTCCCTCCCACCCTCCCTATCCCTCCCCTCTAGGTGGTCACAAAGCACTGAGGTGATCTCCCTGTGCTATGCAGTTGCTTCCCACTAGCTATCTATTTTACATTTGGTAGTGTATATATGTCAATGTTACTCTCTCACTTCGTCCCACCTTACCCTTCCCCCAACCCCCATGTTCTCAAGTCCATTCTCTACGTCTGCATCTTTATTCCTGTACTGCCCCTAGGTTCATCAGAACCTTTTTTTTTTTTTTATATTCCATATATATGTGTAGCATATGGTATTTGTTTTTCTCTTTCTGACTTACTTCACTCTGTATGACAGACTCTAGATCCATCCACCTCACTACAAATAACTCAATTTCGTTTCTTTTTATGGCTGAGTAATATTCCATTGTATATATATGTGCCACATCTTCTTTATCCATTCATCTGTCGATGGACAGTTAGGTTGCTTCCATGTCCTGGCTATTGTAAATAGTGCTGCAATGAACATTGTGGTACATGACACTTTTTGAATTATGGTTTTCTCAGGGTATATGCCCAGTAGTGGGATTGCTGGGTCATATGATAGTTCTATTTTTAGTTTTTTAAGGAACGTCCATACTGTTCTCCATAGTGGCTGTATCAATTTACATTCCCATCAACAGTGCAAGAGGGTTCTCTTTTTTCCACACCCTCTCCAGCATTTATTGTTCATAGATTTTTTTGATGATGGCCATTCTGACTGGTGTGAGGTGATACCTCATTGTAGTTTTGATTTGCATTTCTCAAATGATTGGTGATGTTGAGCATCCTTTCACGTGTTTGTTGGCAATCTGTATATCTTCTCTGGAGAAATGTCTCTTTAGGTTTTCTGCCCATTTTTGGATCAGGTTGTTTGTTTTTCTGATCTTAAGCTGCATGAGCTGCTTGTATATTTTGGAGATTAATCCTTTGTCAGCTGCTTTGTTTAGAGTGTCTACTTTCATCCTCTAAAGTTTTGTTTTTATTTATTTATTTTAAAGGAGAACTCAATGCTGTCTACTGTACTATCTTATATACAACTAAATATGAAGGATAGAACGTGGAATCTGATACCAGTCTCCAATACTGGTGACCTTTAAGTGATGCAACTTGGGGGGTCATTCTGGGGACGTTTTGGACTGAGCTTCTCCCACTGTGTTTGGTGGCATAACTTCTTACTTCCTTTACTGCCCATTCATAGCGTTTTACTTAAACACTTGCCCAAGTTGTCTGTAAGAATGGAGTTTTTTTCTTTTCTTCCTTCTTCTTCCTTCTCCCTTCCAACCTCCTCCCACCCACAGATAACCCATGTTAATGATCTGTTTATTTATAAATACACGTGCTATTTGTGTCTGTTGTTTTTATTATATAATGTCTACATCTTGCTTCCCACTTAGCAGTACCTTGTGGAAATCTCTCCAACAAAGTGGGCAGGGAAGCAGCCTATTTTTTATTTGCTGCTTGCATTCCATAGCATGAATATGACACTTATTCAACCAATCCCTAATGATAGCCTTTCACTTTGTTTTGAGATTTTTTTTTTTGCCTCTATAGTGCTGCAAAGAACATCCTTGTACATATGTCCCTGCAAGAGTTACTACCACTTAATTGCTTCCAAAATATGCCCCAATTAACCTACTTTGGTAGAAAAAACAAAATGTCCTGTGATTTTTTAATAAAATTTTATTTAATTAATCAGCCTGAAAACAGATTAGGTTTTCATTATCTTATATTTAATTTCTCATATTTTGGTATTTCTCAATATGTTCCTCCTATACTCAAGGAAAGATACGGGACCCGTAGCACAGCGTTATTAAAAACTCAACCTTCGAGAAGTTTATCTACAATAATTTAGATTAAAAAATAAAACTTTCCCTCTTGCCCCGCAAATTTTGAACATAGTTTTAATTTAAGATGTGCAAATTCGGGACTTCCCTGGTGGTGCGGTGGTTAAGAATCCGCCTGCCAATGCAGGGAACATGAGTTCGAGCCTTGGTCTGGGAACATCCCACATGCTGCGGAGCAACTAAGCCCACACGCCACAACTACTGAGCCTGTGTGCCACAACTACTGAAGCCCATGCGCCTAGAGCCCATGCTCTGCAACAATGAGAAGCCACTGCAATGAGAAGCCCGCCCACTGCAACGAAGAGTAGCCCCCCTTCGCTGCAACTAGAGAAAGCCCACGCGCAGCAACAAAGACCCAACGCAGTCAAAAATAAATAAATAAAAAAATTTAAAAATCTATAAAAAAAAGATGTGCAAATTCAAGGGTATGACCATGAAGTAAGAGTTACTTCTAATTATATAGATGGCATTTGAGATGCCATTTTCCCAGATCACCTTTTAGAAAATTTTATAAATAGGTCAAAAGAGGCATCTGTCAGCTTGTCCACTTGCTATAGACACAAAGATTAAGGCTAACATTTTAGGAAAAAAATAATTAGCAGGATTCTGGTGCCACAGAATTCCAACTTGAGTCCAGGGCTCCATCAGCTTCTCAGGGCCTTCAAACATTGTCATGAAGCAATGGAAACAGCAAGGTCGCTTTTGGGAAGCAATTTATGGAAAAGATCATGCTCTGTAACCTGGAAATCCCAGTTTTAACATAATCCAAAACACATACATAAAATATATTTTTACAAAAAAATTTTGTCATGGGCTTTTATTTACATAAATATGAAATTGAAAGAAATCTAAATGTCCAAATATAAGAGAAAGGTTAATGGTAGAAAGATTTGAGGGACTATTGTGTACACAATATAAAGGAAGGTTAGGAAGAGTAGGAAGACTATGTAGCAGTATTGATTTAAGAGGATAACACAGGCTACAAAGTTATGTATGCAAATTGGTTGCAACTGCATTAAAATATGCACAGGCATAAAAGGCTAGTGAGAGATATACTTAAATCCTAATTGTTGTTACATCCTACCTGTTGTTACTTTGTTGTTAAATCCTAATTGTCCTATATGGGGTTTTGGGGAGAGGAGGATTTTGAGTTGATTAAAAAATTCTATTTCCCCAAATTCTATAATTGTGTTATATTACTTCTATACTTTTTAAAAAGAGAGAACCAATTAAGAAAATAGATTTCTGATGGGATTAGAAATTTACCCTTATGAACCAGTGGGAATTATCTGAATTGAAGTGACATAAATGAGGTGACAATACAGGTTTTCATAGCAACAGCATTTTTTTGCAGGCAAAGAATATTTGAGAACAGATAATACGAGGTAGATTTTGTTTTGTTTAGGTTTTTCAATTTGTTAATTCAGAACTGATTTAAACAAACAACATCACAATCTACAAATAAACAAAAAGAGGAAGTGGACAGAGTTAATTGTGATGATGAGATCTGATGAAATGCAGAAAAGTATGGGAGTAACAGCAAACACCTGTGTACCTTGAACCCAGCTTTGTCAAAACCTATTTCCCTTTTTGGCATACGATAAAAGCATTAAAGATTGAGTTGAAGCCCCTGACAACCTCTTTCTTATCCCATTTCCCCTTTTCCTTGCCCAGAGATAAACAATAGTTTGGTTTCATCATTCCCATGCATATTTTTATACTATTACTACATTTATATGTAGCCATAAATTAGCATCATCTTTCATCATATTTTATTGTTGCCAATATTATCATCCTGAGTATCTCACCATGCAACTTACTTCTGTATTCAGCATCATGTATTAAGATTTATCCACATGGATGCATGTAACTTTAGTTTATCTACTTACCTATTGTAGAATAGTCCACTGAAGGAAGATGCCACAATTTACTTATCCTTTCTTCTATTTATGGACATTTAGGTTGTTTCCATTTTATGCTTTCATTACAGTGCTGCAGTGAGCATTCTTCTCTGTTTACATACATGTATGAGAGTTTGTCTGCAGTACGTACCTAGGAGTAGAATTGCTGGGTAGGAGAGTAGCTCATCTTTATAAGATAAGGTCAAATTATTCTCCAAAGTTGTTGTACCAAGTTGTACTTCCTTAAACAATGTGTTGGAGTTCTTGTAGCTATAAGTAGTCCCCAGTACTTGGTGTTATCAAAATTTTTAATTTTGACAATCTGATGGGGTGAAATGTTATATAATTTTAACTTTCTGATTTCCAGTGTGCTCAAATATGTTTTTATCGATTTATGGTTTGTTCAAGTTTGCTCTTCTATGAATTGTCTGTTTAGGTCCCTTCCTCACTTTTTCATTTTATTGTTTGTCATTTTGTTATCAAACTGTAGACATGCTATCTGAATTTTGGACACCAATCTTTTGTTAATTATATGCATCATAAATATATGCTCTCTGTTTGCATCTTTAACTTTGTTGATGATAAATTTGTTGGACATATCAACTTAATTTTAATGACAAAAATATCAATCTTTCACATTGTGGTTGGTACTTCTTGCTTCTCATTTAAGAAATCTTATTTTTTTTAAAATGCCTTTCTCCACAACCTTACAGATATTCTATATTTTCTTCGAGATTTTTAACATTTTAATTTTAAAATTAACATTAAGTCTATCAGGAATTTATTTTGAAGAATGCATTAAAGATTGCATTGTAAGTTTTCCTTTTGAATATGTCACAGCATAAATTATTAAATAACCCACCCTTGCTGCAATGATTGTAATGCTGCTTTTGTCATATATCAAGTTTTCATACATACGGTAGCTTGTTTCTGCACTCTCTGTCCTGCTCCATTGATATATTTGTTCATTCTAAGCCAACTTCACATTGCCTTAGTTATTGTGGCTTCAGTTAAACCTAGCTTTTCTAGTAAGCAAGTCCCCGTACCTTCTTCTTATTCAAAATTATGTCAGCTATTCAGGTCTCTTTGCTCTTCCAAATGAATTTCAGGATCACCTTTATCTATTGGGATTTTGATTGGAATTTTATCCAATATCAGAGTATTTTGGAAAGGATTGCCACTTTCCTCATATCAAGTCTTCATCATCCTTCAACATGTTATGCCTTTCCATTTATTCTGGTCTTCCTTTATATCTTTTAAAATGATTTGTAGTATTCTTCATAAAGGCTATGCAATTTTGCTAAATTTACTTCTAGATTCTTTGTGTTTTTGTTGTTACTATGAATGATAACTTTTTTCTGTCACATTTTCTAATTGATCATTACTGGTATTTAGAAAAATAATTCATGTTTGTCATTCTTGTGTTTAGAATCTTGTTGACCATATTACTACTAAAAGTTTGTCTTCTGTGCAGATAATAAATCAGCTGTAGTTTGTTACATTCAACCTTTCAAACTCGTATACCTCTGATTCCTTTTTCCTCCTCTGTACATTGACTTTGACCCCTGGAATAGAAAACAACCTTGCTTGTTGCCAATTTTTATGCTTCTGTGGTTTCACCATTGTATATGCTGTTTACTTCAGGTTGAAAAGAATGTATAATTGTTACTTGTTGGATACACAGCTGTATATATTTATAAGATCAGTGTTTCATAAACTGTAGGTCACAATCCATTCTTGGGTTGTGAAATCAATTTAGTTGGGGGCAATTCACATTTTAAAAAACGAAATAGAATGGAATGAAAAAAATTGTATCAGAATACATCACTTATATTAAAGGTGAATATTGTTTGTAAAATTCTCTCTCTCTCTCTCTCTGTGCACACATGTGCATTTGTATACTAGGTTTTGATATAAAATATATTTCTTAAAAGTGCTACGTTAAAAAATTTGGAAATTTTGTATTATATCATGATTTAAAATTTTGTTCTTCAAAGTTACTATAGCCTTACTAATTTTTTGCCTGCTTGATTTATCTGATTCTGTCTGATAGAAGTGTTTGAAATTTTTGGAGTCTGATTATGAACTTATCCTTTTCCCCGTAATTCGATTCTGCTCTATATATTTTGAAGCTTTGTTTTTAGATGTATATAAATTCATGATTTTTAATATCTTCCTGGTAGATTGTTTCTGTTTTTGTTATGTAATTCCCCTCTTAATTTCTATTAACTTTTTGCATTAAACATCACCTCACTAGTTTTATTGGATATATCTTTTTCCAACTCTTTACTTTCAGTCCATTCAATCCAATATGTTAATCTTTGTTTTGTAATAAATGCATTTAATACAGTTGCATTTATTTTGATTCCTGATATACTTTAACTTATTTTATATTTTCTTTTTATTAACATTGTCCTGTGTTCCTCCTCACCCCATCCCAGTCCTTTTGGCTTTTTATTAGGTTTGCAAATTATTTTTTAAATACTTATTTTATTATATTCTTTGTCGGCTGTTAATCTATTCTTTTAGTGATTTTCCTAAAATTTTAACATAACTTGTTTGAATTTAAAATATTCTAACAAGCATATGGTTCTTTGGCATTTCTATCCTTCTAAACAGAGTGTATGCACAGTTAATATTTAATTAAGCCTAAAAATACACAGAGTGTATGCACAGTTAATATTTAATTAAGCCTAAAAATACATTTATTTTTCTCACCATTATTTCATTGTTTCTTGTATTCCTTAGTAATTTTACATTTCTTTTTATTGAATATATATACTTCACTAAGTGTGTAAATGTGGATATGTATGTGGGAGGACCCATTCAGTCTTTGTGCTTTTGAAAATGTCTTTTTTTTTTTTTTTTTTGCCCTCACTCTTAAGTAATAATTTAACTGAATATAAATTTGTAGGCTGACAGCTATTTTCCTTTTGCATGTTAAGGATATGTTACTACATTGTCTTTTGGCCACAATTGTTGCTGAAAATAAGTTGCTGTCATCCATATGATTCCTTCTGGGTATTTTTTGTTTTTTCTCTCTAGTAGGTTTCAGGAGTTTCTTCTTATCGCTGGTGATTTGCACTTTCACTGAATGTGTCAGGTTCTATCCACAGAGTGTGCTTTCCATCAGAGGACACATGTTTTTTGCAATTATGAAAATTCGCAGCCCTAATCTCGAAATATTTCTCCTCCATCATTCCCTCCATCCTCTTCTTTTGGAATATCTACCAGGTATAGGTTGGAGCCTCTCAGGTATCTTCCATGTCTGTTAACCACTATATTAAAAATAATCTCATTGTCACTCAACACTAAGTTCTGTGTGTCCATCTCACGACTAATTCTTAGTTCACTACTCTTTGGATCTAATCTGGAGTTTATCTTGTCTTTTGAGTTTTTATTTTGGTAACCACATTTTTTTTTAGTTCTAATATATATCTGGGTTTTCTTAACACTCACCTGGTTTTGCTTCATATATGTCTCTTTTCTGTTTCAGAATTTCTTACTCATTGTTAATGGACATGATACCTTGGCTTATGCCTTTGAACATTCCAGACATACTTATTTTAAAGTCTTTGTAAGACTGTTTCATAAAATTAATTTTAACTCTAGGCATTTCATACTTCAATCAACGATTTTGATGGTTTTATAGGCTGTCTTCTTTAGTATTCGACTTCTTTACTTGTTATGGCAGCCACATTTTGAATGTGAGTGTGCGTGTGTGTTTCTCTCATCCTGTTTGTCTAGCAGTTTTGGGGATTTGCAGTTGCTTCCATCTGACCCTCCTCTATGTCCCCAGTACAGCACCAGGTGGAATTTTCTCTGCAGTGATATTGGGGCTATACAGATTCAGTCATGGGGCAGCAGGTGGCTGGCTCTTTTCCTGCCCAGGAAGTTATATCTACAGCCTGCTTTCCTAAGCCAAGAATCCTCTGTGAAACTGTAGTCTCAGGAAGTGAGTTGATAATTGCTTTTTCTTAATAGACTTCTTTCTGTAGAGGGAGGAGCTCCATCCCAGCCTCTGGCTTCAAGTGGTGAGCCTGGGTCTGATCCACTATTGTGCATGAAGCACTTTTACTTCCCATTGCATGGTAGGAACCACAATTTGAACTGCCACCATGTGCTTGCAGATTTGGAACAAAGCAGACCTGTGCCTTCAAACCCACTCAACACTTTGTAATTCATTGCCAGCTGTGGTCAATGGAGATGTTTATCTTGTTTCCCTCTCTCTTCTTATACTTTATCAATCACTGCAATGTGTTTGGAGGAAAGGGGGTGGATCAAAGCATTCATCTTTGATGCTTCATCTTGGCTGGAAGTCCAATCTACATTGTAAAGCTTTTCATTTTGTTTGAAATCCATTTAATTTTAGTTTCTGAAAGCTACATGTTATAGCTATATAACTCCATGATTAAAATGACATTTTTATTAAATAATTTTACGTATATTTATTATAAAAATAGTTCCCCAAATTTATAAACACTTTCATTGCTTTAATGAAAATAAAGCAACTTAAAAGTCTGTTGTTTTTGATGGGGATTTCTGTGCTCTTCATATACCACAGCACCTCACCCCGCCAAACCATCTAGAAAATCATGATTTCTGTAGAACTACATGGAGAAAGTGCATGATCTCACTTGTTTATGGAAGTCAGCCTAATGTAGTGGCTAAGAGCCTTGGGAATCCCTGGGAATCACTCAGTCCTGGCCAGTGATTATTAGTTGTATGTTTTGGGCAGGTTATACAACATTTTAACCCTCATTTTCCTCATCTTCAATGTGTGGTAATAGTATAAACTAATAGGATTGTGTGAGGATCAATTGACATAATACACCTGATGTGTTTACACACAGCGCTTGGCACATAGTAAGTGCCCAATAGATGTTAACCATTGTTATCGTTATGATTAAATCATAAGTATATGTGTCAATAGATTTTGTTAAATAAAACAACCAAATCATGAGGTTAGGACATAACTGGAAAGTTCACCTGAAAAAATAACAGCAAAATAAACTCTCTTTTACAATGGATTATGTGTAGTCCAAATAGTGAAAACCACGTCAATCGCCACATGAACGATAAAGTTATATCAAACAACAGTAATGTATTTTATGAAGAAAATTGGACTAAATTGAGTTTTCCAGATTAGTAATTTTAATCAAATATGTCCCAGCCTCCAATGGTCAAAATATTACCTTCAAATTGTCCATGGCTATGAATCAAAACCTTGCCAGGAGAGAATCTACCTTTTATGCCTCTAAAAAGTTAGCATCTCAACATTTTTCTACTCTTCTGTTTTTATCCGTAGTTTCTATTCATGAAAAGACCTTCTTCATTTCTTCCCTCCTGAGTTAAAAAAAAGATCCCAACAAACTGAAGGATGATCTCAGTCTGAGAAGAGCAGTTCAACTATGCATGATGCAATGCCTATAAATATTGTCCTATTAGACAAGGGCTCAGTGGCTTAAGTGGCCTAGTTAAACAATTAAAGCTAACCTGCTTTGTCTCTTGGGCTCACAAAACCAAGAACCTAGGGACTCAATACAATCCCAGGAGACTCAACTTTAAAGGCACCTTATTTAACTTGCTTTTAAAAATAGAGCACCATATTTTCATGGGTTTTACTTGGCAGACACACTGACTGAGGGGGGTTGGTCTGTCTGCCTGGTTTAGCATCAGTAGAACACCTTTCGTTAATTGATGTAGGCAGGAAGTGTGATAAAATAAGGCATTGATGCATGTGTGAAAGCTTATCACTTGTTCACAGAGGAGTGAGACAACAGTAGGGGAAAGGAGAGGTCAAGAGCAGGGTTTCTGCTAAAGAGAAAAAGGGCTGTGTCTCTAGGGCTGAATTCATACAATATTTGGAACGAGCGTCAATGTTTGAACACATGACACCTCTTTCTTTGGGAACTGGATAGGAGCCTCAACATGCTGGGATTTTAAAGACATGATCAGAGGCTTGTAGGTTCACCTTTAAAACCAGGCAGCATGGTTACCAGTTCATTATTCCTTGTGTCTCCAAGGTGAACTCCATTGAAGAGTAGGTATACTTATATTGGAAGACTCAACAGCTCTCCCCTCCTTGTGCTGAAGGTTGGAGGGAATGTACCACGCACTATGGGAAGTGGGAGACTGGAGTTATCAACCTTCTGGTCTTGTTATTGAAAGGAAGAACATCAAGAAAAAAATTGAGATGTTGAGTTTTGTTTTTTTTTTTCATGTTGGCCTTTTGTATGCCTTTTTTGGAGAAATGTCTATCAAACCCTGAGTACATTTAAAAAATCAGGTTACTGGTTTTTTTGTTGCTGAGTTGTAGGAGTTACTTATATATTTTGGAGATTAACCCCTTATCAAATGTATGGTTTTCAAGTATTTTCTCTCATTCTGTAAGTAGCCTTTTTACTCTGTTGATTGTTTCCTTTATGGAAAAAATGCTCAACATCACTAATTGTCAGGGAAATGCAAATCAAAACCACAATGAGATATCACCTCACATATGCCAGGATAGCTATTAATAAAAAACCAAAAGACAACAAGTGTTGGTGAGGATGTGGAGAAATTGGAACACTTGTGCACTGTTGGTGGGAAGACAAAATGGTGCAGCTGTTATGGAAACAGTATGGGGAGTCCTCAAAAAATTAAAAATAAAGCTATAATATGATCCAATAATCCCGCTTCTGGATATTTATCCAAAAGAAGTAAAATCAGGATCTTGAAGAGATATTAGCACTCCCATGTTCATTGCAGCTCTATTCACAATAGCCAAGGACGTTTAGGAAACAACCTAAATGTCTGTTGACAGATGAATGAAAGAAAATGTTGTATATATACAATGGAATACCATTGGCCTTAAAAAAGATGGAATTCTGCAATATGCAACACATGGATGAGCCTTGAAGACATTATTCTAAGTGAAATAAACCAGTCACAAAATGACAAATACCGCATGATTCCACTTATATGAGATATCTAAAACAGTCATATTCATAGAATCAAGGAGTGAAATGGTGGTTGCCAGGAGCTGGGGGGAAGGGGGAATGAAGAGTTATTAATCAATGGACACAAAGTTTCAGTTAAGCAAGATGAATAAGTTCTAGAGATCATACCTATAGTCAACAATACTGGGGACTTCCCTGGCAGTCCAGGGGTTAAGACTTTGCCTTCCACTGCAGGGGGTGCGGGTTCAATCCCTGGTCAGGGAGCTGAGATCCCACCTGCCTTGTGGCCAAAAAACCAAAACACAAAACAGAAACAATATTGTAACAAATTCAATAAAGACTTTAAAATTGGTCCACATCAAAAAAAATCTTTAAAAACCAAACCAAACAAAAAAGCAATACTCTACTGTGCACTGGAAAACTTGTTAAGAGGATTCATAATTTAATTTGTTAAGATCTCATGTTAAATGTTCTTACCAAAATAAAAAATAAAAATAAAATAAAATAAGAGAAAATAAAGAAGGGGTCCAAAGAGAGAACCTTGGAAAACTAGAGAACTACATAAGTTTGTGAATGTGCAAACCAAATCTTTTTATGGTCTGGCATTCGTAACCTTGATGTCTTTGCTCAGACTCTTTCCTCATCTTTGGATTCCCTTCTACCATCTTCAAATGTTGGTCTTCCATTGTCTCAGATGGAAGTAATCCTTCTCAACATGATGTCTGCTCCTCTTTACTGGTACTGATTACTGTCTCCTTCATGTTCAGTTATTTGTACCCTCATATATATATGTCAGGGTCTATGTTTTCTGGTGGCCAGGAAACTCAGCTTCCTACTCTGTGGTCCAGATCCTCTGGGAGCTTCCTGAAGAAGGAGATGATAATGAGGAGGAAGATGAAGAAGATCATGATGATGATGGCAGCACATCAGAGTGGAGCAAATATAACTTTGCAGGCAGACTGTCCTTGGTTTGAACTTAACCCTGCCATATGCTAATTGTGTAGTACTTGGTAAGTTCCTCAACTTAGCTGAACAATTATTTTGAGAATTAAATAAATTAACCTACATTGATATGTGCTTTAATCTAGAGCAAACAATAGCTGCTCCAGAAATTCTGTTTTCTTTGCATCTCCCCTTTACTCAGTCCACAATAGTTCCTAGTTTAAAAAGAGCTTCTAGGGGCTTCCCTGGTGGTGCAGTGGTTGAGAATCTGCCAGGGACCTGGGTTCGAGCCCTGGTCTGGGAAGATCCCACATGCCGCAGGGCAACTGGGCCCGTGAGCCACAACTACTGAGACTGCGCGTCTGGAGCCTGTGCTCCGCAACAAGAGAGGCCACGATGGTGAGCGGCCCGCGCACCGCGATGAAGAGTGGCCTCCACTTGCTGCAACTAGAGGAAGCCCTAGCACAGAAACGAAGACCCAACATAGCAATCAATCAATCAATAAAATAAAAAAAAAAAATAAAATAAAAAAAAAAGAGCTTCTATCTTCAATGTACTAGTTAGGGTTCTTTCAGTTGCAAGTGAAAGAAACCCAGCCTAAGTAAATAAAAAAAGAGAACTTTCCGCTCGTGTAACTGCAAAGGCAAACCAGAGCTTGATCCAGGGCTCAAATGATGTGATCAGAGTCCAGCTTTTCTCTTTTCACTTTCCAGCTCTGCTTGCTCTGCAATTGTTCACTTCTCAGGTGGGCTCTGACCCTCATGGCAGATGGCCACCAAAACTTCTGCTTCTGTCCTCAGCAACCTCAGAGGCTGGAAAGCACCTTTTCCCTAGCTGCCCCAGCCAAATTCCCAGAATTTCATCCAAGTGGTTTTCATTGGCCTGGCTTAGATCACATGCCCATCCCTGAAGCAATACTGTCGCCTGAGGGAGGTGAGATTCTGAGTGGCCAAGCTGGGATCTTGTATTTCCTCTGAGCCAGGGGTGAGAACAGCCCCACCCAATCATGTGTGCCAAGAGAAGGGAAGAGACGGCTCCTCAAGGAAAATCAGGGGACTGTGACCAAAAGAAGGGGACCAAGTGACAGACGGGCCAAGCAGCAGATATTGACCATCTACATAACTTCAGTGAGGCTAGACACACCTGGGGAAAATGCCTCTTCTGCTTGGTGGAATTCCTAAAAACTCTGTGAAGATGTATAGATGCCTCCATACCTCAGTGGTTTGGGGTTTCCTTACTACTTCCCAGTGCTATGGATTTGTGTGTGTGTGTGTGTGTGTGTGTATGTTTCCTAGTGGGCTAAGTGACATCTTAGAAATGTGGTGGGGGCTTCCCTGGTGGCGCAGTGGTTGAGAATCTGCCTGCCAATGCAGGGGACACGGGTTCGAGCCCTGGTCTGGGAAGATCCCACATGCCGCGGAGCGACTAAGCCCGTGAGCCACAATTGCTGAGCCTGCGCGTCTGGAGCCTGTGCTCCGCAACGGGAGAGGCCGCGATAGTGAGAGGCCCGCGCACCGCGATGAAGAGTGGCCCCCGCTTGCCGCAACTGGAGAAAGCCCTCACACAGAAACGAAGACCCAACACAGTCATAAATAAATAAATAAATACATAAATAAAAAAGAAAGCTTAAATGAATGTATTGGTATCAGCCAAAGTAGACTTCAAAGCAAAGAAATTTAAAAAAAAAAAAAAAAAAAAAAAAAAAAAAGAAATGTGGTGGTTTTCTCAGTGTCCTAAAAGGAAGGAGATGGCTCACTCAAAGGGGTTGAACATAAAAGGCCATATGGATAGATGTGGGCAAGGGTAGCCAACATGGGGTAGTGAGGTTCCCAGGTCTAGTATGGAGCAGTAAGAAGAAGGAAGGGGATTACCAGAGTCCAGTGAGAGCTGGACTGTGGCCTTAGGGAGAGCACAGCTACTGTCTGAGCCCCGGCAAACAAGGAGGGAAGAAGGGGAGTAAATACCCCAGCTTCTCTCTGTTCCCACCCTCCATTCTCACGCTGCTGCCTCCCATTGGCCAAACCCAAACAGAAGCCAGAGGGCAGGGAAACCCAGGTGAGCAGGGCAGAGAGTGGAGACCTACTTCCTGGACGTAAGGTTTATTCTCTGGGAGGAAAGTATAAGTGTGTTAGACATTTGGCAGATGATCAGTGCTGTTGGGGGAAGGGGATGTTTAGTCAGCGTCTGGCTAAATTCTGATTTATTCTCTTTGCTTTTGGAAATGTAATAATCTCTCCATCAAAGCTCCATCTATCTGCCAAAATAATGCATGTCCTTTTGTACAAATGAAAGAATTACTGCTATTATGCAAACACTGAAAGGGTACCACATTTGCATGCAAAGGGGAAAAAAGAAAAATCCTATTTGCAATAAAAATTAATTATACCAGTGTGGCAAAGAGACACATGAGTATCCATTTAACATTTGGACAGGAGCAGAACTAACTTTCCTTGCCAACCCTGATGAAATAATGGGAGCCAAAAAGAAAATACTCTGAAAATAGAGGCCTAGAGAGAATTTACAGGAATTGGGAATTTCTGGCCACTTTAAGACTTCCCCCCTCAACAGAAACAAAAGATTGAAATAAAGGTTTTTACAAATACTAACCATGAATATTAATGTTCTATAGCTGACGCCTGAACCGAGCTCCTCATTAAAATAGTCTTTGGTAGAGGAGTGTTAGCAGGCAGGATTTGCGTCTGGTGTGAGGTGCCGTGGAGAATGTGCTTTGCATCTGAAACCAGAAGGAAGGTAGATGTATTAGGGTTAGAACTTGTCAGATGTTTCTTATATGGTTGCTTTTGATCATCAGAAAATAGAAACTTTGAAAAGAAGACAAAGGAATCATTTATTTTGGAGAAGAGAAGGTTGAGCTGTCTACAGAGGGGCATTCAGTTCATAAAATGCTCCCCTGTGTCCCAAGGTCCTCATGTTTTATAGATGTGCTTGGTTTGCTTGTCTGTTTGCCCCAACCAGATGGAGAGCTTCTCGGAGGTAGGGATGGTATCAACGTAGGTCTGATTTACCTGTATCTCCAGTGCTTGGTACAGAGTAGGCACTCAATAAATGCTGAATTGAGAAGTATATTAATGAACGAACCACGGAATTTTACTCTGATCTCAAAGTAGTTTCAGAAATTGCCAATTCCAATGGTTCTGAAAGAATAAATGCACTTGGGGTGAGGCGTTGGGCAGTGGTGGGAGGCTGCGGGGTGGGGCAAGATAAGGGAGATGAGATATATCTGGGAGAGATTTTTCAAAATTAAAATTTTTTTCTTTCAGTTTTATTGAGATAATATTGACATACAGCACTGTATAAGTTTAAGATGTACAGCATAATGATTTGACTTGCATACATCATGAAATGATTAGCACAATAAGTTTAGTGAGCAGCCATCCTCTCGTAGAGATACAAAATTAATGAAATAGAAAAAAAATTTTTCCTTGGGATGAGAACTCAGGATTGACTCTCTTAACAGCTTTCATATGTAACATTCAGCAGTGTTAGTTATATTTATCATGTTGTACATCACATCCTTAGTACTTATTTATCTTGTAACTGGAAGTTGGTACCTTTTATGTAACAGATTTTTTGAAGCACGTGTCCCTCACATCCACCTACCACTCCAGCCTCCACATGGATATCAGAATCCAGTGGGAGTGAACGTTGTATTCTGAGAAGCTCCATTAGATGGCTTGTGGTCTAACAAGGCTGAGAACCACTGGCTTCATACCCACCCCATGACCCCTCCAACCCTCTCTGCTTCCAGGGGTCAGCTCAGCGCCTGCCACAAAACAGGTGCCACCAATAGCTGTTGAGTAAATGAATGTCACAAGGGAGACTCCTCAGAAGTACTGATAATTTGCCCAAAGCCACAGTCGTGTCCTGGCGGTTCAGACGCTCAATCAACATGAAGGATCACCGCAGAGGAAACGCTGACCATCTTTTTTCAACACCTCCTCCTCTGTCCCCAAAGTCAGCATTAAAGTTGAAAGCTTCCATGTGTGAAAGAGGATGTAGGTCAGGACTTTCTGGAGTTGGAATGTCGTTAAAAGGTGGGACCATCCCTGGGAGGAAGTGTGGAGTTCCCTTGCTAGATCCTCTACTGAAGTGTTAAAGTGTGGTGGAAACTCATCTTGTGAGGTTGATTAACATTAGATGCAGCATAAAAAGAAATGAAGTTGAGTTATTTATAGTGAGGTGGATGGACCTAGAATCTGTCATACAGAGTAAAGTAAGTCAGAAAGAGAAAAACAAATACCGTATGCTAACACATATATATGGAATCTAAAAAAAAAAAAGGTCATGAAGAACCTAGGGGCAAGATGGAAATAAAGACACAGACCTACTAGAGAATGGACTTGAGGACACGGGGAGGGGGAAGGGTAAGCTGGGACAAAGTGAGAGAGTGGCAGTGTATATATGGACATATACACACTACCAAATGTAAAATAGATAGCTAGTGGGAAGCAGCCGCATAGCACAGGGAGACCAGTTCGGTGCTTTGTGACCACCTAGAGGGGTGGGATAGGGAGGGAGGGTGGGAGGGAGGGAGACGTAAGAGGGAAGAGATATGGGGAAATATGTATATGTATAACTGATTCACTTTGTTATAAAGCAGAAACTAACACACCATTGTAAAGCAATTATACTCCAATAAAAACGTTAAAAAATAAAAGATTAGATGCAGCCTTTGTGGAGGCAAAGAGTGGATTAGAAGTAGAAGCTACCTAATACCATGAATCATACCACAACTCTATAATCACCATTGGGAAATTACATTGCTACCCATCGAATTCAAGGGAGTGGATGAAAGAAATGACTGCTTCATCTCACGATCTCTCAGTCTATAAAACTGATGGTAAATTGGGTTTATTTATTTGATGATATATATAGTTTTTTTAATTGAAATACAGTTAAGTGACAATGTTGTGTTAGTTTCAAGTGTACAGCAAAGTGATTCAGTTATACATACATGTATATATTTCTCAGATTCTTTTCCATTATAGGTTATTACAAGATGTTGAGTATAGTTCCCTGTGCTATACAGTAGGTCCTTGTTGTTTACCTATTTTGTATATAGTAGTGTGTATCTGTTAATCCCAAGCTCCTAATTTACCCCTCCCCCCTTTCCCCTTTGATAACCATAAGTTTGTTTTCAATGTATGTGAGTCTATTTCTGTTTTGTAAATAAGTTCATTTGTATCATGTTTTTAGATTCCACATATAAGTGATGTCATATGATATTTGTCTTTCTCTGTCTGACTTACTTCACTTAATATGATAATCCCTAGGTCCAGCCATGTTGCTGCAAATGGCATTATCTTATTCTTTTTTATGGCTGAGTAATATGATATATATAGTTTTGGCAATATAGTGTATTGTTTAAAGCACGGATTCTGTTAGTGTACTAAATGCCACTGAATTGTATACCTTTAAATGGTTAAAATAGTGAATTTTATGTTATGTGAATTTTAGCACATACACACACACACACACACACACACACACATACACATAAGGCAGTTGGATTCTGGAGCCAGAAAGTTTGAGTTTGAGTCCTGGCTCTGTCACCTACTAGCTGTGTGGCCCTTGGGCAAGTTACCTAACCTCTCTGTACCTCTGCTTCTTCATCAGTAAAATGGGGATAATAATAGCACTTCCTTCATGGGGTTGTTGTAGAGATTAAATGAGAGCTCCAAATGGGAGCTCTCAGTAGTATGATTACTGCAGACGGCAACCCCCATGGGGAGAAGAGGTTGTTGTTAATTTCTGTGGCTCGTCTACAAGGCTGTGCATCATTTAATAGATGAAGTAAAGACTGACACCTGAGGCTGTCTTCATTGCATGACACTGACTCAGACAGAGCCTCTTTGTGAGAGAGAATACTTTGTTTTCCCAGGCACGGTGCAAATATAAATTATTTCCTTTGCATTTCCTGAATCACAGAATCTTAAGTACTGGAGAAGGTCTCATAGATCACGTCAGCCACATAAAGAAGAAACTGACTTGCCCGGGGATGCACTACTAGCGTGGCTTGGTCTTCTAATTGCTAGATCAGTGCTCTTTCTGCCCGTCACCATAGTTGCAATAAGTCAGTGCCTGGAAATGCATTTTGTTTTCACATCTGTAACGTTTAAAAGGAAATACACACACACACACACACACACACACACACACACACACACGCACACACAGGCACACACGCAAGAATTAAGGTGCAGAGAGCACTTCAGTTTTGCAAGAAGCCGTCTGCATTTAATTGGAATGCACCACGTTCTCTGTCTGGAAGGGGGGCGGTAAGGCCACATCCACGTACCAGGGTTCCTAGTTACAGGTAATGGAAACAAGTTCTGGCTAACTTGGGCAGTCAAGGGATTTATTGGAAGGATGTCAGGTGGCTTGAGAATTGAAGGGAGGCTGACAAACCAGGCTCAGAAGATAACCAGAACAAGAGGCCAGGCCGTGGCTACCACAGCCAAGGCCACCCTCAAGGTCAGTGTGATGGAGATGCTGCCAGGTACAGCTGCCCCTGGACCCTCAATGCCAAAGCCCCACACTCGGTCCACTGCTGCCACCGGTGAACTCTCATCCTTGGGATTGGCTGCTGTGAGTGGTCTCTCACCTGCTTTTGTGTCGTTGCATCACTCTCCATGATTTGAAGTCCCAGAAGAAATATCCCATCAGCTAAGCAAGTTAGCAGGTGGTGGTGCGGGGCTTAGAGGGAAAGTCTCTGGCCTTCTCAGACTGTGGATTGGGAGGAAGGTCCCTGCCTATAGTCAAGATTTACAAAGGAGTATTCCGCCCGCCCGTGACCCACCCCTCACTTTGAATTCTCCCCAGGTGAGGAGGTGATAGAATGCCGAGTACTCAGAAACAGACAAACGAACAAAAACAACAGAAAATCCATGACATCAGGAGAATCCAGAAAAGGTACCTGGCCCAGACACCTGCTCTCCTCCCCTTCCTGGAGTCAGCATCTTCTACTCATCCTAACTCTCTCCCCCACTCTCCTTCATCCCCATCAGTCCCCGTGCTCAAGGGAACAGATGCTCCAAGACGGACTCCAAGGTCAAATAAACCTCTTACAGCTCTCTTTACTTCAGTCTCCACCAGATTCACCCTGGAACTCTTGAGTGTCTTCTCTGTCCAATCAGAATAAAGTCCAACTGCCTATTATTTTTATTGTGATAAAATTCACATAACACGAAATTCACCATTTTAGCCAAAAGTATACAACTCAGCAGCATTTAGGACACTCACAATGTTGTGCAACTATCACTGCTGTCTAGTTCCAGAACATTTTCATCACCCCAAAAGGAAACCCCCTACCCATTAAGCAGTCACTCCCCATTCTTGCCTCCCCTGAGCCCCTGGAAACCATTAGTCGGCATTCTTTCTCCATAGACTGACCTATTTTGGAAATTTCATATAAATGAGATCATATACTATGTAACCACCTTCCTATGCCTACTCCACCTCCTTCTGCAACAGATTCTTCTGACCTGTCTCCCCACTACCTCTGAAACCTCATCTCAGCATAGGACAGGGAACCAGCACTGGTCACTCAACTTTTCCCTGACAACACAGATGGGAGAGGGAAGTCGATGGATCTGAGAAACCATCAGAAAGACGGTGAGAATCCCCTAGGGAGACAGAATGTAGTTGGTGTCTCTGTATGATTAACAACCACACAGAGCAGAGGAGTGCTGGGTAGAAGCCTAGGGGGGTTAGGCTGGAGGGAAGTCTTTTAGTTGAGTTGAATTATTTCTCTCTCCCTGGGCAGGTCACTGCCCACATCTTCATCTCTTCAAGACAGAGAAGCAGCAGGGCCCTAGTAGTGCTGGCTGAGGGTGGACAGTTGTGTCAGGGCAGCAATGGACCGGATGGGGCAGGGAGTGATTCAGAGCAGGTTCAAGCAGTCCTACCTGCCTCTGAGTGTCCCTTCTTTCCCCCACTCTTCCCTCTGCCATTGAGGGAAAACACCTGAGCAAGAGCAGGGCCTGGAATTCAAATACAGGGGCGGTTTTCTGAGGCAGAGGGTTGCCCAGTGGGGAATGCACAGCCAGCAGCTGTATCTGAACGTGGGTTATAAGTGCCAGAGGCTCTCGTCTTTCTATACTCTCTACCTCATGCCCCTCCCTGTAACCTAGCTAGAAAGAGCACAAGTTGGGGCTGTGCTAACAGCCATGATTGCTATCTTACTTAGAGCCAAAGTGACTCCCAAAGAGAATGGCTTAAAGAATATAGGCATGCATTTCTCTCATACATAACAATTCTGAAATCTGCGGGCAGCTCTGCTCCATACTGTCATCCAGGAAAAAAGACTGACAGCATCTCTGTTTTTTTCAACACAGGGCTACTGTAACGAAGATGTCTGTAAGTGAAGGGCCAGTAGGCCAGCTGTGATGTGATGCTATGCAAGGCTTGAGCTTACCTGTAGGATGCAGTGTATGCTTTAAACCTGCAGTCGATAGCTGGTGTTGTCTCCATAGCAACAACACATGGGCTAGGAACCAAAGGGAAGAGTTAAGAGTGGCCCTTCTAACAATTACAGTGAACACTCCCCTTAACAGAACTTTTGTTTCTTTCTCCATGATCTTGGGTTTGGCAGGTTTGGGGTGTTGGTTCTAAGAGCGGTATGTTCCCACTAAGGAATGCAGTCATGGTTCTGATGAATTGGAAGCTGAGCTTGTCCCTGGCCACTTGGGGACTCCTCATGCCACTAAATCAACAAGAAGAGAAGCAGATCACTGTCCTGGCTATCAAGGGGAAATTGGGTGTCTGCTGTGCCCTGGGCTGAGAAGACTGCTTGGAACCCAAGGGATTCATGGGGCCACTTCTTAGAATTTCCACTCCAATAATAAAGTTCATTGGAAAACTGGTAACCCAATACAGAGAGGACTAGTAAGGGCTCTGTTACCTTGAGACGAAGGTTTGGGTCTTCCCACCAGCTGGTAGAGGGTAAGGTGAACACAGAATGGATAATCAAAGAAGGAAGCCATGATTATGAGCTCTCGCCTCGGGACAGGCTACAGAAGTGGTGACTATAACAGTCATACTAATTTTATGCTAATTGATTCTTTCCCCCTCCCCTTCCCTATTCTTTACATGAAGAATACTGGTGGTAGCTAACCTCAAAATTTAGAGTGCAGGTGGGAGTACACTTTAGATGACATCACCAATAATAATACGATGGCTGATGACACTTCTGTCTCCTTGTATTGGGGATGAGATTTTCATTACTAAAATGAAAGGCAGTAATGGAAGCTGGATGGTAAATGGGGTGAAGTGAACTGATTATTTTATGTTTATGCTCTATATCCACTCTCCGCCCTCTCTGCTTTATTCTCCCTCCCGGGAGGCTGATCCCTATAAACTGTGTCATCTGGACTCTCTTGTGGGTTTTCTGTTCAGATCAGCCAGTGCTGCAACCTGCCTGATCCAGTGTCCATTTCCTGACCCAGCTCCTGAAGGATAGGAACATTATCTTAGTCATCTCTGTATGTAAAGGTGATTTGGTCATAAAATGTTAAATGAATCAATCAAAACTGTGCTGGAGATCTGTCTTTTTCCATGAATCTTGCAAAGCAGAACAAAGAACAAACTTAATTAACAGCATGCTCTTAATTTCCATTTCTAGGAAAGCAACACGGATTCTTTCCACATCGCCTCTTCCCGGGGTTCCCAGTGCCTTCAGGTATGGCCCCAGTGTCCCAAATGCAACACCTAACAGGGACCCAGGAAATGCCTTTTTGAATTAGGATGTTGATTACAATTGCATGTCCAAATGCATTATTTTATATGAGCTACATATCCTGTATGTGAAACCTTTCACGCATAATTGCTAGTGCAGTATATCAAACAATTTGCTCAACCCTTCAGGCTTCTAAGGTGCTTAATCTCTTTTATTAAGTGACTTTCCTCAGTTAAGTAACCATCCCGGTCTCCTTCCTCTAGGCCCTGTTGCTACAGATAAACGAACCTGTGCTCTGGAGTTGCTGGCTAATATATCAGCACTTCCAGCTGATTGAAGGTGGTCAGTGCTGGGAACGCAGATATGAGGGAAGGCTGGCAGGTTAAACATATGACTCAGAGGTCAGATCCGGGGAGAGAGAGAAGGCACAGGGGAAGGCTCAGGTCAAAGAGTTCAGGTAGAAGAGGTCAGAATCTGAACAAGGGGTCTAAGGCCATGGGCACCACCAAGAATCATAGATCTTCTAAAGCAGGGTAACCTATGTGCTTCCTTCCCAGATCACCCCTCCCCCAATAACTATTCTCAGAGCATAGGAACAAGTGGCTGAAGTATAGGGGGAGAGGGTGGAGATCAGGGTAGCCCCTGGTATAGGCTAAAGATTAAGGATTTTTGTTTGCATTTCTAGTCTCTTTGGTTGGGTTAAATTAGAGAGTCTTATTTTCTTTAGTGTTTACTAGTAAATCATAATGCGCTTACATCTTTATAAGTACATTAACCCTTTGGAGACTCACAGGATGTGAGAGCTGGAAGAATTCCTAGAGATTATTCATATTACCTTTATTTTATTTATGAGAAAATGGAGGCCCACAGAGATTGTTAAGTGTTATTGTTAGGACAATTTATGTTACAGACAGAAAACTAAACTCCAACAATGTAGGGGATTTATTGGCTCATATAACTGGAAAGTACGGGGTAACAGCTTCAGGTGTGGCTTGATCTAGCTGCTCACTGCTCAACAATGTAACTGAGGTTCTGTTTATTTTCCATTTTCCCATTAAGCCTTTCTCAGGATTCATCCACTGTCTGGCAATCTAGTCTCTATCCTTGTTGTCACATGTGGTTGCATTAATTCTAGACCTTACATCATTGATAGGAGCTACAGCAGGGAGAGGAATCTTCTTTTTGTCAGAAGCCCTTGAAAATGTCTTCTCAAATCTCATTGCCTTGACTGGGTTTCATGTCTGCTTTTGAACTAATTTCTGTAACCAAATGATATAGAATGATTGCTTTAAGTCAATCAGGCCCAACTCCTGGAGTTTGCAGTCAGGTTAAGCAAGACTATGGATTAGAATGGAGAAAAAGTGGTTTTCCAAATAAATTCTGTGGTTCTGATGGTGGGACAATGGAGGAATGGATACTGGGGAGTCTGACTGCAAGCATCCAAGGGCAGCGACTTACCCAAGGTCAAGTAGCTGGTCATGGCCAAGTTAAAACTAGAACCCAGCTCTTCTCACTCAGCATCTGCATATGGATGTTTCTATAATCCCTCTTAAGGTAGTACATGTTTCACAATAGACATCCAGATGGAACTATGGATTTGCTTGTTATGTTCAATTTATTCTTCCGCTATGATTACAAATAAGCACAAAAACACACCTTGCTATTTAGTCACAGTAATGAGTACAATTGTCTGAGTCACTTAATTTTGCATCTCATTAAGCCATGAAGGCTTTCAGGAGAAATTGAGTAGATTTTAGAGATGAGAACTATATCATTTAAATAAATGTTCTTTTTTTTTTTTTTTTTTTTTTTTTAAATTAATTAATTAATTTATTTATTTATTTTTGGCTGCGTTGGGTCTTCATTGCTCTGCCCGGGCTTTCTCTACTTGCGGTGAGCGGGGGCTACTCTTTGTTGCAGTGCGCGGGCTTCTCATTGTGGTGGCTTCTCTTGTTGCGGAGCACAGGCTCTAGGCTCGCGGGCTTCAGTAGTTGCGGCTCGTGGCTCTAGAGTGCAGGCTCAGTAGTTGTGGCGCACGGCTTAGTTGCTATATGGCATGTGGGATCTCCCTGGACCAGGGATCAAACTTGTGTCCCCTGCATTGGCAGGCGGATTCTTAACCACTGTGCCACCAGGGAAATCCCTAAATAAATGTTCTTTAGTCTTACTGAGGTTTTAGCCATCTTCTGGAAAATTTTTTGGAACTGGAATTCAGTTTTGGGGCAACTGTATAGATGCTTTAGGGCTGAACTTCTGCTTTTTATCTTTCTGGGAAAAATGCTTGTTAATGTCCCTCAATGAGAGACACTTACTCAGTGTCTTATTCACCTATTCAGGAATTACAGAGGCAAAGAAGAAGAAAGGAGGGTTCTGAGCACCTGCCATGTGCCAGGCACTTTGCTAAGCGCTAAGGATACGAAAGAGAAGGGTATAGCCCTCCAGCAACTCCAAGTTTAGTGGAAGAGGAAGATAATTAAATGGATAAGTAAAATACTACACCATTAAGTGCAGTAACAGCTGGAAGAATAGGGTGCTTTGAGAACACAAAGGAAGCAGAATATTGGGAACAGGGAAGAGCTAGGGAAGGCTTTCTGAAGGAGGAGAACTCCTTGAAGAATGGTTGAAGTTAGCTGGTGGAAAATAGGGAAGGTTATTCTACCCAGAGGGGACTCATGAACGCTGAGGCATGAAACCTTACAGTGAGTTTCCATGAAACTCCAAGTAATTCAGAAGGGCCAGGCAGGGGGTGGAGAGAGAAGACGTGGGAGGGGCAGGCAGGGGCAGGGTCATGAAGCTTGGAGTCTATCCTATGGGTGATAGGATGCCTCTAAACAGTTTTAAGTAGGGAAAGACATGGTTTGTGTCTTAGACATATTACTGTATTCGTTTGGATCTATGGTTGCAGGCAACCCTGGTTAACTTCCAAAAAAGGAATTCACTGGAGAGCTATGGGATCATTCAGAAAACCGAAGGAAAAGCTGCAGCACCCAGGCTCTGAAAAGAGCTCCCAGGACAGAAATATCAGGAATTGACTGGCAGTCTCCTTGGTCGGGGAAAATCAGGTCCAACCACCTTCTGTTTTTATTTTGCTCTGTGCAGAATTCAAATTCCAGAAGAAGGATGTTGTATTGTCCCAGCTTGAGGGCACACCCAGCCTGAACCAGGTAAAGTCGGCATCTTGATTGGCAGTCTCACCAAGCCTATATCTCATGGGGGAGGGTGGGTTCTTAAAGCAAAATCAGGGCGTTGCTCTCATAAGAATGAGGAATGCTCGCTATGTCAGCTAAAGCAGTGGGTATCCACCTTACCAGCTGTTTGGGAGCTCGATTTGAAGGGGACGAAAGATGAAGGGAATTGGCAAAAGATGATGGAGTGTGGACTAGCACTGTGGTAGTCGCAATAGAGAAGAACCGTGGGATGTAAGGACATTTATGGGATAAAGATTGGTAGTTGACTCTAGAAGAAGAACAAGGGAAGAATCAAGGATGACTCCTAGGTCCCAGCATGCAGTAATAGATATCACTATTAGAGAGATGGTAGAGCAGGGGGAGGGAAGGTGACAAATTGCTTAGGACACGCTGAGTTTGAGAAACCTGTGGGACATCAGGTGGATGTAAGAATTTGAAGCACAGTAACTGAACTCATGGACATGGATGATAGAACCTAGGAAGGATTTTGGGAGGAGCCATGGAAAACATCAATATTTAAAATAAGTTTGCCAAGGAAATGAAGGTCAAAAGACGGAAAGAATGGAGAGAAGGGGGAGAACCAGGAATGTTCAGGGTCATAGAAAGCCGCAGGATTAAGGGAGACATCAGTTTTGAGCTCTAGTGCAGGCAGAAGCCACATTCTAGGGAACTAATATATATGTGGGAGATGAGGAAGTAGAAGTAAAAACATGCAGACCACCCTTGCAAGAATCTTGGATGAGAAGGGCTGGGAAAGTGCATGGTAATTGGAAAGGGTACAGCCTCAAGGGAGTTAGGTGTGGTTTTTAAAAAATTGTAGCTTGATTTAAAAAAAAATTGAGATATAATTCACATACCATACAATTCACTCTTTTAAAATGTATTACTCAGTGGTTTTTAGTATATCCACAAAGTTGTGCAATCATCACTCCTATCTAATTCCAGAACATTTTCATCACCCCAGAAGAAACCCCATGCCTATTAGCCGTCACTTTCCATTCTCCCTTCCCCCAGCCCTTGGCAACCACCAACCTATTTCCTGTCTATATAGATTTGCCTATTCTGGACATTTCATACAAGTGGACTTATATACAATATGATCTTTTGTGCCTGGCTTCTTTCACTTGGTTTTCAATGTTCGTCCATATAATACTATGGATCAGTACTTCAGTCCTTTTCATAGTCCAATGAAATTCCATTGTATGGATAAACCATAATTTGTTTATCCATTCATCAAACGATGGACATTCGATTATTTCCAATTTTGGGCCATTATGAATATGCTACGACATTTGTGTACAAGTTTTTGTGTAGATATATGTTTCCCTTGAGTAATACTTAGGAGTGGAATTGCTGGGTCTCAGTTGATTCTTTATGGGAGAGTCTTGGTCTTATTTACAGGCTGAGGGTGGCGGGAACCGCAGAGGGAGCGGTGGGATATACAGGGGTGGGGGGGGGGTGGGGGGGGTGGGGAGAAGGAAGTAGGCGCTGGAGAGAGGCTACTTTCTTCAACATCCCTTACTTCCTCTGTCGGCACAACCTTAATGCCCTAACCTCGCTTCACAACTACTGGACCTTCTGCACACCCATCACACTTGTTGACCAGGGAGAGAATCCAGCACGTGGATAAAGCACCCCTAGACCTGTCGCAGATACGTCCGGGCCAGCGGTTCGTTTTCTGTTGCAGTTCCTAGTTTCGCGGTCTCCTGTGGTTAGAGCCTGGCCCATTCCGGTTTGACTTTTTTTCCCGCAGATTCGTTCACAGGTGAATAAAGACAATTCACCGTGGAGTCTGAGTCTGAATCCTGGTTCTTCAGGTCACCCAAGGCTCTCAGTCGTTCCGGATAAGGAAGGATGCCCAATACCAGCTGTAGAGGATCCAGAACGCCAGCACTCAGCACTTATGCGTTGCCCATCGCAGCCACCGCGCACGCGCCGCTTCTCCGCCAAGGAGGGGGTGGGGAGTAGGCGGGGCGGTTATCTCCCGGACCAATCGGAAGCGAGGGGCCCCGCCCTCCGGGCCGGTGGACCGAGCTTGACCCCGGCGGTGGGCGGAGGAGGCGGGGCCAGCCGTGCGGCCGCGGAGGGGGCGGGGCCCAGGGCCTGGAGGCGGGGCCTGGGGCTGTCAGTCCCGCGCCTGCTGCCGCCGCCGCCGCCGCCGCCGCCGCCGCCGCGGTTCCTTACATGTCGTGGCCCCGGTGGCTGCCGGCGCTGCCGACCGCCGTCCGTCGCCCAGGCATCCCGAGCCGCCTCCCGCCGTGCCGGCCCGGCGCGCAGGTAAGGCCGGCCGCGCTGCCGAGCCATCGCGTCCCCCTACTCGGCAGCGGTCCGCCGCGCGGGCGCCCCCTCCGGGCTGTGTCAGCGCCGCGGCTCCCCTTGCCTCCCGGGGGCGGTCCCGGGGGGCGGGACGACCGTCCTCCCCATCCCCCCCACACCTCCGGGCGCCGCGCCTGCAGCCGGGTCCCCGGGCCGCGCCTCCGCATCCCGGCGTGGGGCTGGTCCCGAGCACCCCCATCTCGGGCCGATTACACAATCGCTGGGGCTGGGGGCAGGGGCCCCTCCCGAGCCTCGGCCCCACACCTGTCCCCGTGCCGCGCTCCCAGGCAGAGGGCAGACAACCAGCGCGACAGCGGGGGCCCGGAAAGTTTCACTTTGTGGTCCGGGTTTGTTGACATCTGAGAGATGCGGAGAGATGGAGGCTGAGCTGCGAGGATGCGCCTTGAGAGCAGCGTTGCCTTTGCCCCGGGGTGGCCCTGGTCCAGGTTTCCTTTCCAGAAGTCCTGCCGAGAGCCCTGCTCTGGGCTGGAGGCTGCTGCAGGGCACACGGGTCTCTCCGCCTGTACGTTAGCGAGCCTAGCCCCTAGCTTGCAGCATTCTGGGGAAAGCTCAGCCCTTCGCTCTTCCCCCTTTCCTAATTGAGCATTGACAGAACGTGTAGACGAATTTACTTAGCATTTCCCTGACACTTTATATTTGTGAGGCGCGTTGCCATCCCTGATTAGTTAATTAACAAGGTGGGAAAGCAAAATAGATCCTGAAACGCATGGCTAATGCCTTTAGTCTAGCAACTCTGAGAACCACTGAGAGCTTTAGGCTGTTTGCGGTGAGAGATGCTTTTGGCCGAGGTGCTGCCGGGAGAGCAATTCAGTGTCTTCTGGTTGCCTGAGAAGGCTTTGGTGATAATGGCAAGGCTTTCTCTGCCTCTCCCTGCTTATACTGTTTATTAAGGGTCGCCAATCTATGGTGGGTTATTTGGGTTTCTTCACTTAAGCAAAGGAGGAATTAGAAGTGTTGCTGACAAAGCAGTTAAGGAAAACAAACAAACAAAAAACCCCCCAAAACTCTGAGGTTCAAATAAGTTTGGATAGTTGTCTGCTTTACCAGGTTACCCCTCCTGTGCAGAAAACCTTGGCTTTTCCTGTTCTCTCCCTATCTTCCTGGTAGGACTGTATCCATCTGGGCTGGTGTTACTGGTTCTGCATTTAGTCCATAGACCTCTTGCTGCCTGTGGTTTACAGACCTGCCTAGGGACATCCTCTAAGAGTGGGCTTAATTAGCACTTTTTTCTGCCCATTAAGCAATACAGCTTGAAATCTCTTGTAATCAGGCACTGTTGTAGTGTTGAATCTTTAATAAAGTCTAATTCATTTAAATAGTGTTTCTATAATAATCTTTCTATTAGTATGCCAGTTCTGCAACACCAGTACTTTTAGTATAGAAGCAGCAATTTACTCGAAATATTATCATGGCAAAAACAATTCTTCAACATTTTTGCAGCCTACTTTACTTAGATAATTACCTCTAGAGGCTGTTAAGGTTTTTTATTCTTTGGTGCGGTAGGTGTTACAATGCTTTTGATCTGTGAGATCATTATGAGGTCATTCCTACTTGTAGAAATGATTTCAGTCACGGTGTCACTTAAATATTTTGTGGACTAATAGCATGTGAGTTTTCCCCACATGCTGATTTCTTTTTGAACAAGGAACCGAGTTAAGATTTAGTTTTGATTTGCCAGCTTAAATTTTAAGAAGGATGATATTTACTGTATTTTGGGGACTATATTAGTATTATGATGCTGATTTTATTAGCATAGGTATCAGGCATTGTTTTGGGTGCCTTATAGATGTTAACTTATCTAATTCTCACAACAATCCTATAAGGGAGGTACTATCATTACCCCAGTTTCAGACAATGAAATTGAGGCCCAGTTGATCGACTCAGGTCACATAGTTAAGTAAACGACAGCTAGATCCTAACGTAGGCAGCCTGAGTTCAGAGTCCAAGTACTTAACCACTGTGCTATCCTGCCTCTGTAGGTTATTTTTTTTTCTAGCAAGTATTTATTTCTACCTGCTGCCTGCATACACCCTGCACTGTGGGGAGAAGAGCACTTACAGTGTAATAACAAACACTGGGCTAAGAGTTCTTATTCTGGCCTTAACTCTGTCACCAACTAATCTGTGATTTTGAGGAGGGTACCTGATCTCCCTGTCTCCCATTTCCTCATTGGTGGAATAATAGCAATTGAAGCAGATGAACTAACTAGCCTTAACCTCCTGGGGAGCTGGAGAGATGAGTCAATGCATGTAAGAATTAAATGTCCTCCTCCCTAAGGCACAGTATAAGATCAAGTATCAGATGAGTGGGGTGTGTGCGCACGCGTATGTGTATGTGTCATGGAGAAGGACTGGAGGGCACACGATGTATGCTTGCCAGTGGCCACCATGCACTGCGCCATGGGAGTGCAGTGGTCGAGAGACTTTATCTTAAATATTTCAGTATTGTTTTATTCTGTTGCCACCAGCATCATTCCATTGCAATTAAAAAAAAAGACAAGCAGAAAAGAAGTCATGCTGTGGAAGTGGGGTAATCATGTGCTGGACAATGCAGGAGCATTCGTGGAGGACCATTTGGCATCACTTTGCAGGAGGCTTGGGGTCAGATGATGGCAGGACCTGGATGGCAGGACCTGAATGGTGGATCCAGGAGTTCCCAGCATCGTGGCAAGTCAGGGTTGAAAGGAAACTTTCAGGTCACTGCATCTAACAGCCTCCACCCCTTTCTCCCTTCACCGTCGATACAATGGGTGAATCCCCCAAGTGTGCATACCCGTTTCACTCAGTGCTTATCCTGTTCCTGCTCAGACACCTCCTGAGCCATCCATTTGGTGTGTTTCACAAATCGTGCACAGAAGAAGCTGGGATTATATCCAGTGATAGGGAACGAGAAACCGCAGAAGGATTCTGGGCCCTTCTGGATTGTGCTCTTGGAAGATCAACATCTGTGTGAAACCTGGATTAGAGGGGAAACTCTAAACCAGGGAGACAAGTTAGGAGGCCTTGGCCAGAATCTAGGATTGAGGGGATCCAGACTGAGACAGGTGGTGGCCTGGGATTGCAGAAGTAACGGACCCCGAAAGACAGAATCCCCTGTACCCAGCATCTGCCTGTCGGCAAGCGTCAGAGAGGAGGAACGTGTCAACATCTCTCCGGGGTCAGGGGGGGCGTTGGGAGTGGAGCTGGGAAGTCCAGTGCTGTGGGGAGGAGAGACAGCTTTGTATGTATATCTCCCAAAGCTGAATAACAGACTGTGGCTAGTGTAAGCCCTGTGCAGACTGGAAAGCAGATTTTCTTTCGTTTCAAGAGGGGAGTGTACCATGGGAAACTCCCTCTGCCTAACGAAGAAATAGATTAGTATTTCTCCTTGGGTGTTGTAACCTCTCACACTGCTTTTTTAGCCTTGTGTTTTGCTTCTTGGCCATCATGGGAATCTGGTGGTGTTTGAAGCCATACCAGGAGGACGTGATGCTTTCTTCTGATTTCACTGGGAAATCTTCTTTGGGGGCTTCCGTTCTCCAGTGATACCTGTTGAGTGTGTGCTGTAGAGCCAGCACACCTCATGGGGAGCGCTCAGAGAGGCATTAGGAGTTTTTCTTTCCAATGCGGATCGCATGGCACGTCAGAGAAGGCTTGGCATGAAATGGTTACCACATTGACTGGAAAACAGGATAATTTGGAGGAAACAAATAAGATTTACACAGGAAGCCACAAAGACTGAAGAAATAGTTGAGAGCATTGTAAGTTCATTTTTCTCTTGTTCCTGTATGTGTTTCTGGCTTAGGATGCGACATTTCTTCAGTTCTGTATTCATATTTACAAATTTATAAGTTGAAATACTTTGTCTAATAGTGTATGTGGAAACAAACTGTATAATCTCATTTTTTTTTGCCAGGACAATATTGGCCTTGGTTTTCCACTATCTTTTAGACTAGTGGTTTTCAACCAGGGGTGATTTCACTTCCTAGGGAACACTTGGCAATGTCTGGAGACATTTTTGGTTGTTGCGACTGGGGACAGCATACCTGCTACCGGCATCCAGTTGGCAGAGACCAGGGAAGCTGCTGAACATCCCACAATGCACAGGATGGCCTCCCAAACAAGGAATTGCTCAGACTGAAATGCTCATAGGGTTGAGGTTGAAAAACTCCACTTTAGATGTTAAAAAAATTTCTTATTAGGAGCATATTGAGGCTAGAGGGAAGAGGAAGAAGAGGGAAATACAAAGTGTTCCTTGAGTCCTTGCAAGTGATAACAGCACCCTCCCTTCTGACAGGCAGCAGGGAGAAGCAGCTAAACAAGCCTTCGGAACACAGGCGTTCGTCTGCCACCCAGGAGCTATTTCCATAACGGGATTGCTCAACACGGTAGTTTGGAACAGGAAGTAGAGGCCCTTGGAGTGGGAGGAGGCTGTCAGGGTAATTTGTGGAGGCACAAGGGTTTATAGGCCAAGAAGGGAAGCTGGATCCTGCCAGAATAATTCTGAAAAGTTCTAGGAAATTTTTCTAAAGGTGGTTTTGTTGAGGACACTGCGTGTAATGCTTCAAAGACACAATCTCTGTCCTGGGAGTACAGGAACCCTGTAGGCTGTCGATCTGAGCACTTCCCAGATTCTTCTGTGTCTAGACACAGAGTGGAGAGTGAAGAGCGCTTGGTTTTGTTTTCAGGTTGTAGCTGTGTCCTCCTGCAACCTTTCTTTCAAAACTTTTATATTATGGAAAATTTTATCATGCCTTTCTATGGTGAGGGCAACTCCTAGTCTATTAATAAGAGTTATCTACTCTGTGCCTCTATTATGCACCAAGCACTTTACTTATATTGATTCCATTCCTTAGAACCTTTCTAGGTAGGAATTAGTATTCCCAGGTTGCAGATGAGGAAAGTGAGTTTTGGAGAAGTTAAGGAAAGCTAAGAGGTAGCGTTGGGTTTTAACCCAGCTTGTTTGATTCCAAATCCCTAATTCTTTCCATTAAGCCTTGTCTCTCATGGATAAAATTGCTGGGAGTTTGTACCAGGACTGGTAGAGAAGATGAAGGCAGGTACTGTGATAGGGGACCGAGAGTTCTGGTTCCCCCAGCTAATGAAATCTTCACGTTGAACCCCCTGGGAAACATTGCTCTTGAGGGTGATAAATTACCTGTGTCCTATTTTTGAGCTGACTGTATAAAACAGAATTGCACACGGGTAGCCCTGAACCAAATTTGGTTAGCAGATGTGTTTTATTTGGTCTGCACAGTGTTTTATTTTTTAAAAATTGGATTAGTTGAAAGTGGGAGATTTCACACTACAATTTCCAAATTGCCACATTTCTTGGTTTCTCTTGAACCATCAGAAGATCTGGCAACTCCGGGTCCACATTCTTCCTTGGCAGTAGTTAGTTATAGTAGCCACCCCTCTTTGGATGTAGCAGAGACTCCCTAGTTTGCCATCTTTACCATCCTGCCCTCTTCACTCATTTATATCACTTGCCAGGACTCTGAAGGCATTTGTTAGAGGCACCCTTGTAGAAGTCACGCCCGTTCTCTCTGCCAATGTCAGGGATGTGTTAGTGGAGGCTTGTTCTGTGTCTGAATTAAAGATCCCCAGCATCTTTCCCATTTGTAAAGAGCCTGGAGAGGGTGACTCTGCTTGGCATGTGAACAGACCCCACCCACCGTCTATCCCCCAACAATGGCTAATTGGATTCTGGAAGGGTTCTTGGACTAAGGCAGACCAATCTGATATTTGGGATTTAGACACCAAGCTGAGGAACTTCAGGTGGAAGGACTTGTAGACTCAGGCTAAAAATGGTGATGTTGGAGGTGGCTGAGTGAGCAGAGAAGCTGGATGGCAAGTAGTGAGAGACGGTGTGGCAGCAGAGATGGAGGAGCTGCCCAGTCTCTGCTTTCACTGTACTTCCTGCAATTGGGTTCCTCTGTAGCCACAGCATTCATTCAGTGACATTTATTGTGCACTTACTATAACGCCAAGCACCATTTAGATGCTTGTGATATATCAGTGAACAAAAACAGACAAAGGCCCTGTTCTCATAGAGCTTATATCTTGGTGGGGGAAAGCAAACAACGCCAAACAAAGAAGCAAGTAAGTATAAAATATGTAAGGTGGTGATAAGTGCCAAGACGAGAAATAAACTGGGTAAGGAGACATGGAGTGGATGTGCAGGGTAGTGATGCTGTGTGAGAGAGGTTGTTCAGGGAAGACCTCCCGACATAGTGATATTTGAGCAGAGATGTGAATGAAGTGAGGAGTGAGCCATGAGGGAACCTAGGGGTGGAGCAGTTTAGCAAGTGCAAAGGTCCTGAGGTGGGAGTATGCTTGACCTGTTTAGAGAAGAACAAGGAGAATATGGTGGCTGGAATGTAACAATCATGGGAGAAGGGGAGGGGGAGGGAATTAGAGCCTCACAGCCATGCTAAAGACTTTGGATTTTATTCTAGTGAGGTAGGAAGCCATTGGAAGATTTTGAACATAGGTGGCATGATCTGGCTTATGTCTTAAAAATGTAAATGTTGCTGTTTACAATGGCTAAGACATGGAAGCAACCTAAACGTCCATTGGCAGATGAATGGATAAAGAAGATGTGGTACATATATACAATGGAATATTACTCAGTCATAAAAAAGAATGAAATAATGCCATTTGCAGCAACATGGATGGACCTAGAGATTATCATACTAAGTGAAGTAAGTCAGAAAGAGAAAGACAAATAACCATCTTTTATCACGTATATGTGGAATCTAAAATATGACACAATGAACTTATTTATAAAACAGAAACAGACTCATAAATGTAGAAAGCAAACTTATGGTTACCAAAGGGGAACAGGGGTGAGGGGAGGGATAAATTAGGAGTTTGGGATTAGCAGATACAAACTACTATATATAAAATAGATAAACAACAAGGCCCTACTGTATAGCACAGGGAACTATATTCAATATCTTGTAATAACCTATAATGGAAAAGAATCTGAAAAAGGAGATATATATATATATATATACCTATTCTCAGTATAACAGAATCGCTTTGCTGTACATCTGAAACTAATGTAACATTGTAAATCAATTATACTTCAATTAAAAAAAATAAATGTAAATGCTGTATGGGAATAGACTGCAAGGCAGCTAAGGTGTATTCAGGACAACTAATTAGGAGGCTATGCAATAGTCCAGATAAAATACAATGGTGGCTAGGACTAGGGTAGAGATGGAGGTGGTGAGAAGTGGATAAGATCTGAATATATTTTGAAGGTGGAGTTGACAGGAATTAATGATGTATTTTTGTACTGGATATGAGAGAGAGGAGTCAAGATGATTCCAACCTTTGTGTATAAACATTATTGCAATAGTTGGCATTTCCCCCCCTCTTCCTTGAAAATATTTAGAAGCAACAAGGAAGGTGAAAAAATAATAATGAAAATTTTGCAAACCCCATTTCCAGCAAAATTAGGAGAGAAATTTAATCTGTAAACTTCAAAATGTGTGTAAAGACTGTCCCAAATAGATGAGATCAGGTAGAAGCCACGTGGGGAGAACTGAAGGGAGGCAGCACAGAGATGGCGAGAGAGACCAGCAGCAGTAGATCTTAGAAAGTACCAGAAAAGTCATATTCTTTAAGGTGAAAAGTGCACCCTGATGTGAAAAAGCTATATCCCTTGCTTACAGCAATTGTTGTGAAAACTGGATGTACAGCTGGTAGAAGAAACCCTCCTGGCATAGTTTGATTCAAAGTTGTGAAAGAAGAAGTGTTGTATAAAGAATCACATAGGCAAGGTGCCATATATGTAGGAAGTATTCTGTCTCTTTGGCAGCAAGGAAAAAAGAGAGTCTTTGGGTTGTAAAATACTTCAAGGAATGAAATATTTTAAAAAGAGGTAAATAAGTGGGTATATGTAAATGTAGGAAAAATTGGCTTTAAGGTAGTTCCAGGTTGCTGGTGTTCCCTGCCCCTTCCCCTCCCCTGATACCTGGCAGAATCAAAGATGAATCTTCTCTAAAGGAAAGCATCTTCCTAATTTTCCAAGGCCAATGAGCAGTATAGTCAGAAAGAACAAAGCACATGAGGAAACAAAACATGATGAGAGAACTAGCAGATGTAACTGATAGAAAGAAAAAAAGACTCACAAATTCTTTATGTATTTAATCAGAGACAAATAACTATGTTTATTATGTTCATAGAAATAAAAGCAAGCTTGAAAATATTTTCAGGGAATGGGTAACAGTTAAAAGCGACTTGGCAGGTTTGAAAAAGACCAAATAGAACTTCTAGAAATAAAAATATAAAACTGAAATTTAAAAACGTAATGGATTACCATTAGGTAACATATTCGATAAAATCAAAGAGAGATTAGTGAATTGGATGATACATGATAAGAAATTATCCAAAATGCTGCATAGGGAGACAAAAATACAGAAAATATGGAAGAGAGGTTAAAAGACATGGAGGATAGATCAACTATACTTCAATACATTTTTAGAAAAAGACATGGAGGATAGAATGAGAAGTTCTAATGTACATTTAATTGGAGTACAAAAAGGCAAGGGAGAATGGGTAGAAGCAACTATTTGATGAGATAATGACTGACATTTTTCCAGAATCAGTAAAACATATCAAGCCAAAAATTCACAAGCAGAGCACCAAAGGCAAAGAGAAAATTCTAAGAACATCCAGAAAAAAAGGCACATTGCCTTGAAAAGTGATTTACACACTTCCCAATACCAACAATGGAAGCCAGAAGACAGTGGAATGATTTCTATAGTGAAGTAGCTGATAACCTAGAATTCTATGCACAGAGAAAATATCTTTCAAGAAAATGGCAGTATAAAGACATTTCTATATAAAGAAAATGTAGAGTTTGCCAACACTTTGTGAGTTTGCCTCCCTAAAGGAAATCTTCACTGATTTTTCCTTTAGGCATAAGGAAAGTGACTCCAGTGGTAAAAGCTGAGAGCTAGTAAGGGATGAAGTATTTTAAAAAGAGGTAAATATGTGGGTAAATGTAAATGTAGGAAAAATGAAATATAAAATAGAATTTTAATATCTTACGCATTAAAATATAGAGAATTGAAAATAAGACAACAATGGCATACAAGTTAAGAAAGGAGTCTAGCATCCTGATATTACCTGGAAGGAGAGTAAAGATTAATAGTCATTCTTAGACTAATAAGTTAACAATGCATATTGTATTTTCTAGAATAACCAGGGAAAGAATAGAAGCAGAGTGTATAACATCACAGCCAGTCAAGAAAGACTTATCTATAACAAAACTGTAGAGAGAATGAAAGTGAAAGGATGGGATACTGTCAAAACAATAAGCACAATATCAGATAAAGCAGATGTTATGGTTAAAAACATCACTAGGGGTAAAAAATTATTTTCACCAGGAAAAATATCAGTTTGAAATATTAAATATATGTTAATAACATAGCATAGTATATAAAGGGAAGGATGACAGAACTATAAGGAGCAATAGAAATATCCGCAATCATAGCTAAGACATTTTAAAGAAGAACTAGATCAGAGGACTTGCTCTATGGATATCAAGTCTTATAATAAAGCTATAGTAATAACAACAGAGTGAAATTGATTCAAGAATAACCAAACAATCCAACAGAACAAAATAGGGAGCCCAGAAACAAATCCAATAAACAAATAGGGAGCCCAGAAACAAATCCAATAAATCATGGATATGCATATGGAAAAACATCATCTGACTATCGTATACAATACATGAAAATCAATTTCAAGGGGATTTAAAAACTTAAACATGAAAGGAAAAACTATAAACATTTTGATAATACAAGAGAATACCTTCATGATCCCTGCATGGGAAGGACTTCTTAAATACGTTGCAAAAAGCAAACTTAACTTAAGAAAGGATTGAGAAAATTGATTACGTTAAAATTAAGAATTTATTTTAATTAAAAGCTACTATGAAAAAAGGTAATAATTAATTACAGCACTGGAAAAGAAATATTTGAGCTTCACAAGGACAGATACTATGTCTATATTATTCATCACTGTACCCCAGCACCTTGCAGAGTACCTAAAACCAAAGCTTCAGCACCCAGGGTACTATATACTAAGTACTTACAACCATTCCCAAATGATGAAGCTCCCTACAGAGCAGAATCCTCATCATAAACCACAAACATTTATTCCTTTACTGCTTTCTTCTGCTGCTGTTCATTCTTTAGAAAATAAGAGGAGAGAAAATAGGGGTGGTAGCTTAACCAGCCCATTGTTTAAAAATATTCAGTGTAGAAACTATTTGTTTAGGGTTGGGCAGATTGCTGAGAAGATTATATAGAAATATGAAACAAGGATTCTTCCTGGAGGAATTTACACTCTAGTTGGGAGATTGGCAAATAGGAAAAGATACTTGACAAATCTGGACCATTTAAAAAAATGTTATTTATGCTGTAAAGTATATAGGAGGACAGAGATAACACTGCCAGATGTGATAATTGGGAAGGATATCATGGAGGAAGGAAGATTTGATCTGTGTATTGAAGGAGGGTAAATTTATGGATAGGAAGAGAGAAAGGGAGAATGTATTCTAGGGGAGGAATGAGGATGAAACGTGCTTTGTAGGCAAGAAAAATTTAAGGTGCTTTGGGGGAACAGGCCCATATGACCAGAGTAGAAGGAGACAGATTATAAGTATAGATTCTTTCAGAATAAATATGAGTGAATAGCTGGAATTTTTTTTTTTAAAGAATCATAGTGTAAACATAACAGTCCTACTACTTATGAAAAGTGTATCCATAGGTAAAGTAATTAAACCCCTTTGGTGTTGGCAGAGGAATTGTAATCAATAATTGTGGTGGACATCTGTGGATTCTGATGCCCAGCAGCATTCACTCTTTTCCTGCTTGTGGGACCCCAGCCTCCAAGGATGAGTCACCCACGGAGGAGAGCATAGCAGAAAAATGGAGAGAAACTGCATCTAAGTGACATTATTGGAGTCAAACCTGGTTTTCCTTTCATTGCTGAAGTTGATTTGAGTTGGGTTGTCTGTTTTTTTTTTTTTTTAATTAATTAATTAATTAATTAATTTATGGCTGTGTTGGGTCTTCGTTTCTGTGCGAGGGCCTTCTCTAGTTGTGGTGAAACGGGGGCCACTCTTCATCGCGGTGCGCGGGCCTCTCACTATCGCGGCCTCTCTTGTTGCGGAGCACAGGCTCCAGACGCGCAGGCTCAGTAGTTGTGGTTCATGGGCCTAGTTGCTCTGCGGCATGTGGGATCTTCCCAGATCAGGGCTCGAACCCGTGTCCCCTGCATTGGCAGGCAGATTCTCAACCACTGCGCCACCAGGGAAGCCCAGGTTGTCTGTTAACTGGAATTAAAAGAATCAAAACTGACACAAGAACAGACAAAAAGATCAGGAGTACAGAGTGGAGAATTCAGAAACAGGCTCATATACATATGAGAATTTCACCTTACTGGATACTCCTCTGTCTTCTTTGCTATGGATCCTCTCTTCCCAATTTCTGAAGCTAGAGTATCTCAGGGCTCAGGCTTCATTCCTAGATGAATTTATCCTGTCCTGTAGTATTAAATATCTATTTGCGTGACTCCTAAGTTTGTATTTCTGGTTTTCATCATTCTTCTGAGATTCAGACCCATATATTCACTTGCCCACTTCCATTCTCACTTGGGTGTCTAAGAGGATCTGAAACTTAACATGTCCTGATTCCCAACCTCCCCTCCTCCAAACCTGCTCCCTTCCTGAAAAGGCCCCTAGAATGGCACCACCATCTTTTTGCTCAGGCCAAAAACCTAGGAGTTATCTTTGAGTCTTCTCTTTCCTGTAACTCCCACATTTAGGCCATCAGCAAGTCCTCTTCAAACTTTTTTGACTCCACCTTCAAAATATAGCCTGGATCTGACTACTTCTCCTTACCTCTGCGGTTCCCACCATAGTCCAAGCCATAACCATCCTTCGCTTGGATTATTTCAATAGCTCCTAACTGACTTCTATACTTCCATTTCTTCCTCTTACGGTCTCTTCTACACACATTTGTTAGAGAGATCTTTCAAAACATGTCAGATCATGTTACTTGCCTGTTCAAAGCCATTGTTTTCCCATTACATTTAGAATATCCCAAATCATTACCATGGTCTGTAGGTCACTGCATTATCTGGCCCCTGCCTAGGTTTCTAAATACATCTCTGCTTCTCTCCTTCTCACTCACTCTGCTACAGTCTCACTGGCCTTTTTGCTCTTCCTGGAACATGCCAAGTACATTTCTGCTGTGGGGCCTTTATACTTCTTCCTTCTGGTCTTTTTATGGATCATTCCCTCACATCATTCAGGTCTCTGATCAGATATGACCTCATCAAGTTGACCCTTCTCTATTATATGTAAAACAGTTCTTCCCCTTCCTCCTCTTCAGACCCTTGTCTGGTATATTCTTCAGAACCCTTATCATTATCTTGTTTATTATCTGTTTACTTCACTAAATGTAAACTTCATGAAGGAGGAATGTTGTCCTGTTTAATGCTATGTTCCCAGCATTGGAATAATGACTGAATCATAGTTTGAGCCAATACATATTTTTGAATGACTGATTAAATGAAATTCATATATAATAGAGGTAGAATATGTATCATTTTGTAAGATTTATTATTCAACAAGTGATTTTGGGAAACAATGGTTAGACATTTAAAGATGAAATGGATTATTAATAAGAGGATATTATGGGCAGTTTTATGCCAAAATATTTGACAATTTAGATGAAATAAACAAATTCCTTAAAAAACCAAAACTAACACAAGAGGAAATAGAAAATCTGAATGGAGCTATATCCATTAAAGAATTGAATTCATTCTTAAAGACCTTCCCACCAAACAGATAAACAATCAAACAAAGAGACTCTAGGCTTAGATGGTCTTTCTAGTAAAGTCTTCAAGATGTTTAAAATAATTCTCCAGAGAATAGGAAAAGAGGTAACATGTCTCAGCTCATTCTAAAGAAAAACCTTTTTACCAAACCTTGACAAGGACATTACGAGAAAAGAAAATTAAAGATCAAACTCTCTCATGGACATAGGTAGAGAAATCCTAAACAAAATATAATCAACATGAATTAAACAATACATAAAAAGGGTAATGCATCATAACCAGGTGGGATAGGTTTCAGGAATTCAAGAGTAGTCAAAATAAGGCAAGGTAATTCCCCACAATAACAGCATAAAGAGAAAAAGAATATAGTCATCTCAATAGATGCAGAAAAATAATTTTATAAAACTCAATATTGATTCATGACTTAAAATAAAGTCTTAGTAAAGGAAATTCCTTAATCTGATGAGTATCTACAAATAGCTTAAAGCAAACATCATACTTAATGGTGAAATGTTGAAAGCTTTCTCCGTGGGATGTCTGCTATCACCACTTCTATATAACATTGCATTAGAAGTTCTAGTCATTGCAGCAAGGCCAGAGAAAGAAATAAAAGGCATATGGATTGGAAAGTAAGAAATAAAACTGTCATTATTAGGAGGTAACATGATTGAGTATTTAGAAAATCCAAAAGAATCTATAGATAAACTATTGGAATTATTAAGTAAGTTTAGCAAGGCTGCTGCATACAAGGTCAATATATAAAAATCAATTGTACTCAATATACTAGTAACAAAAATGCAAAATGAAAATTTAAAAATGATACCATTTACCTCAAAACACATCAGATTTATAGGAATAAATATAATAAAGATGTACAAGATTTCTACACTGAATACAAGAAGACATATTGAGAGAAATTAAATGAGACTTAAATAGATGGAGAGATATACCATGTTCATAGACTGGTTGACTCAATATTGTAAAGATGTCAATTTCCCCCAAATCTATCTGTAAATTATGCACACCATTCAAAATTCCAGTAGGCTTTTAAAATGGACATTAACAATCTGATTATAAAATTTGTATGGAAAGGAAAAGGGCCAAAATTAGCCAAAATAATCATGAAGAATAAGAACAAAGTTGAGAGAACTTCCACTATCAGATATCTAGACTAATTATAAAGCCATAGTGTTAAGACAGTGTGGTGTATGTGCCAGAATAGACAAATGGCCCAACGGAACATGGTAGACGGTTTAGGAAGAGACCCTCAGCTGATCACTGATTTACAACAAAGGTGACACCAAAATGTAGTAGAGAAAGGATGTCTTTTCAATAAATGGTGCTGATTCAATTTAATAGCCATGTGAAAAAAATGAATCTTGACCCCCTTCCTCAAACCATTCACAAAAATTAATTCCAGATGCATTGTAGATCTAAATATGGTAGTAAGACAATAAAGCTCTTAGAAGAAAATGTAAGAGAATGTCTGCAGCCTTAGAATGGGCAAGACACCAAAGCACTAACTATAAAGAAAAATATTGATAAACTAAATTAGATTGAAATTAAGAACTTCTCATCATCAAAAGACATCATTAAGAGAATGAAAGGACAGCCACAGAGTAGAAGATACTGCAAAGAACTACAAATCAATAAGAGAAAGACAAATAGCCTAATAGAAAAATGGAAAAAAACTTGAATAGACACTTCACACAGAGGATGTTCAAATGGTCAATAAAAGGTACGCAACTTCACTAATTCTCAGGGAAATGCAAATTAAAACTATGATAAGTATGTCTACATATATTTACCAAAATGGCTAAAATTAAAAAGTCAGGCAATACCAAGTGTTGACAAGAACATGGAACAATTGGACTCTCATATATTGTTGGTGGGAGTGTAAACGGATACAACTACTTTGGAAAACTGTTTGGTAGTATCTACTAAAGCTGAACACTCTATACCCTCTACCTTAAATTCCACTCCTAGGTATGTACCCAACAGAAATGTATATATATGATTACCAAAAAACACATATAAGAATGTTCATAGCATTCATATTATTCATAATAGCCTTAAACTGGAAGCAACCCAAATGTCCAAAGACAGTAGAATGGATAAGTAAATCATAGTATTGATATATTCATACTATGGTAATATATATAGGAATGAGAATAAGTAATCTGTAACTACATGCAAAAATGTGGACGAATCTCACAAGTATAATGCTGAGAAAAAGAAGCCAGACACCAAAACAGGCAGAACTAATATCTGGGGATATAAACCAGGATAGTGGTTACCCAGGGGAGGTGATGAGTGGGAGGGGAAATTAAGGGGACTTCTGCCATGTGGGTTGTGTTCTGGCTCTTGAACTGGATGGTGTGGTACATGGGGGAGTTTACTTGTGAAAATTCATCAACCTGTACATTTATGTTTTGTACACTTCTCTGTATGTATCTTATACTTCATTAAAATTTTTACTTAAAGCAACCTGGATCTTTACTTCATTTCTTAAACCAAAGGAAATTGTAGCTAGACTTAATATTTAAATATAAAATGGAAGTTCCACCATTAAAAATAAGTGAGCATTTTTATGATCTTGGAACCATAAATTGGACTGTATAAAATTAAAATTTTCTTTGAAAAGCAAAATTCAAAGAAATTGAATTCAAATTGGTAGAAAATATACCAAAATGTCAACATTGGCTATCTCTTGGGGATGGGATTACTAATGATTTTCATTTTATTTTTATATTTCTTTGTATTTTCCAAATCCCCTACAATAAGTGTGTGTTGATTTAATAATCAAAAGATACTAATTAGGACTTTCAAATTCTGTCTGTGTTTTACCAGCTTCACAATAATGAACAAACTCCTAGTGAAGGCATCTCTTTCCATCCTTCCTGCCTGTCTATCCATCTTTATCTGCCACTCACCTTCCACATGCATCCTGCCTTTCATTTTTCTACGGAACACTGATACTTTCTCATTGGAAGTAATTTAAACGAAATAGAGCATATAGAGAAAAAGCATGGAAGTCCCCTTCCCAATTCCACTGCTTCCCAACATCTTCTGTACCTTTGCTCACATATGTATGTCCATGTACAAATAACAGTCTTTTTAAAAACATAAATGGGATACTTGCTCCCTACTTCTTTTTTTTTCTTTAATAAATTTATTTATTTATTTATTTTTGGCTGCATTGGGTCTTCATTGCTGTGCACGGGCTTTCTCTAGTTGCAGTGAGTGGGGGCTACTCTTCGTTGCGGTGCGTGGCCTTCTCACAGCCATGCCTTCTCTTGTTGTGGAGCATGAGCTCTAGGTGCGCGGGCTTCAGTAGTTGTGGCTCGCAGGCTCTAGAGTGCAGGCTCAGTAGTTGTGACGCTCGGGCGTAGTTGCTTCGTGGCATGTGGGATCTTCCCAGATCAGTGCTTGAACCTATGTCCTCTGCATTGGCAGGCGGATTCTTAACCACTGTGCCACCAGGGAAGCCCTGCTCCCTACTTCATAACCACATTCTATTACTTGCTGTTCCTTGAACTGTTCATGCTGTTTCACCCCTACATGACTAGCCAACAGCCCCTTTTACCCTTTCCTCTAGTCCCTGTGCAAACAGCAATTACAGCATCTAATTATTTGATGCTTTTACTAAGGACTTTGGAGGTGAGAAGTTCAAAAGGGACAAAGCATGAAAGGAAAGCAGACAGAGCCATAGCCATGTGGGCAGCTGAAGGACGATGGGGAAGGTGGCAGGATACTATTTCCAGTTATTCACTGAGGTTTTTGTCCCTTTGGTTCCTTTTAGTTATGGCACATTCCCCTGCCTAGGCAGCTAGGGCATTTCACATTCATTGCCTCAAGGGACAAGTGACATAGTGGAATTCAGAAATCAATGCTTGACTCTTGCATTTCCAAAGCCTGGTCCTCGTGGGGGCACCAAAGAACTCAGTGCGTAGACAGCAGATTTAGAAGGATGCCTGATGAGTAAGAGAAGTGCTCTTCAGACATCCCCGCTCCCAGTGGTGTAATGGTGCCCTTGATGAGGGGAGGGGTGTGGTGGAGGGGAAGGAGGGGAGAAAGATGTTTGAGGCCCCTGAGGAGGCAGGCTGTGCCCTGTGTCTAGGCTGAGTCCTGAAGGGCAGTGAGTGCAAACCCCTCACAAGCCTGGGGAACCAGAGTGCAGAGGAAACCTGTGGCCCTGCGTTTAGGCAAAGCCCAGGGAGGAGGTATGACTCGAGTTTGCATCACGAATATGGCCCTGGAATATTCAAGTAGAAATGGCCTCAAATCCTACAGAGGCAGAGAAGCCCCCCAGCCCCACCCCAGCACTTCCCAGAGCCCTTGCACAGCACAGGGGAAGGAAAGTGCTCCCAGAAGGGGTGTGGAAGACTTGGAGGTTGGCTTAGAGAGTGGCTGAGGAAGCCTTGTGGTCGGGAGAGGCGGTCTGCATGATACCTGGAGTGGACCCGTGATCCAAGCTGGAGAGGGGAGAGGAGGTGTGGGCAGGGGCTGGGGGGTGGGGGATAACTTGGAGGATCAGGTGCCTCTCTGCCTCTGGCACCTTGGCACTCACTAAGGAAGGCCCTGGAATTTAGATATTACACTAGGAAGATGGGGCTGGGGAGAGACTTTGAATTGCATGTAACTACCAGAAGGAGGATTTCAATACACATCAGATTATTAGAGAACAGTAAAGCTGTATTCCTTACACACTTGAGTTTGAGAACTGAGAGTTGTCTCCATTACAGATAGAAGAGAAGAGATCCAGTTTTATTTCTTTGCTTTGGTGGTGGTGCTGTCGGGTTTTGATGTAATTGGCCATGATCCCAGGGATTTCCTTAAGTATGGTCTGTGGAGGCTGTCTCACTTCTGCCCTGCTTTGCTGCTTTGGGGGGCTGCCAGGGACCTTTGGAGGCCAACAGAGGCCTGGCAGTCACAGATGTGTTTACCGTCACATCTGTACGTGAGCAAAGTAGGGAAAGATGAAATCAGCAGAATGGGACCTTTCTAAACAAGAGTATATAGGAACCCAGCCTGGAACACATTTAAAGTCAATGCTGAATAATCCAAGAGATGCAAATGAAAACCAACAAAGACTCATTTTTTAACTGATCGTGAAGTAAAATATTTATCACTGACTTGCATTAATTCAAGGGGTGGTTGAGTCATTTTCTGACCTACATTTAGCTTTGATTCATAGAACTTAAAGTTAATTTTCATAGAATTTAAAGTTAATTTAAAGTTAATACCTGGCGACTTCAGCATCATCAGTGCCCAGAGTCTTCACTTAAGTAGGTGTCACAAGACAACAAGCTAACGGAAATGAGAGGACGGAATAGTGCCACTGGACACGCGGTAGAGGCGGCTTGTGGGATCTTAGCCCTCGGTAGTGAAAGCGCGGAGTCCTAACCACTGGACTGCCAGGGAATTCTCCAAAGGAGTTGTTTCTTGATAGCGGTTCTGGGTACTCTTTGAAGCTCAGGGTAGGATGTTTTTGGTTGGCCCAGCTGTATTTGTGCTCTGCTGTCCCACCACCGTTTCAGACTTTGCTGACCTTTGCCCAAAATCCTAATCTACTCATCCCTTCTTCCCGTGCTCTTTCTGCCTTCCTGCTTATGCTTTGCACACTCTGCTGACTTCTTTGCTCTGTGCTGGGCTTTGGTTTTTCTTCTCCTTCCTGAACTCTCACCCTGTTTGCCCCCGGTCCCTTTCTTTCCTCGTGATGTGCGCATCCTTGCTCAAGTGCAGCTCTGTTGTTAATTTTGTGGCAGGCCTTTTTCTCTTCACCTCGCAGACTCTCCCCCAGCTGGGGAGGAACATGTATCTACTCTTCAGGAAATGCTGTCCTTTGGGTGGAAAAGGACTGGCTTCCTAGCAGTGCCAGAATGAAGCTCCTTCTCTACTGGAAACAAACAAAACCCCTTTATCTGTGGAACTTCCTGTTTCCTCCACTGAAAGCTGTGCTTTTCAAACATGGGGCATTAAGCCAGGGGCACATGGAATCATAGGATAAACTGGGCACATCTTCCTGGATGTCACTCGAAACTTTGGGGGAAAATGGTTTTGAATTCTTCTTCCTCATAAAAACAATTGCCACATATGAGTTGAAGAATATTATGGAGGGCAACCTAAAATTCACATGGCATTTAAAGATTAAACAGGAGATGTAAAAATTTTATGCTTCTGATAAGCTGCTTTGGGTTATGTCTTCAAAATTCCTGTGGTGTCTTTCCACTCCTCTGCTGTTAGGAAGTACTTCAGTCGAGAATTTTGAACAGCATATAAAGCAGTCCTTGGAAGTAGCAGATTTCTGTGGGTTTCACCCAGTGAATTTGGCACCTAGGGTTGATTTAATGAAGTTGGAGAAAATTTTGAAATATTAATAGAGATTTCTTTCCTCCTCACCCTTTAAAGTTTCCCTATGTCCTGCTTATTCTGTTATTAATTTATTGCTTGGGGAGCATTTGGATTGTCACAGCAGGAATGTAAAGATAAAGAAACAGTCAGGGATCCTACTGAGAGTATAAATAAATAAATAAATAAATGAATTTAAATTCATAATAGAGACAGGCCTGACTTTTGATTTGTAAGAGCTGGGCTTTGAACATCAAAAGCAAATCTTTGAAGGAATCAAGGTGTTATGGGTTGAATTGTGTCCGTCCAAAATTCGTTAAACCCTAATACCTGAGAATATGACCTTATGTGGAAATAGGGTATTTATAGAGGTATTCAAGTTAAAATGAGGTCTTTAGGATTGGCTCTAATCCAATAAGCCTGATGTCCTTATAAAAGGGGAAATTTGGATACAGAGACACTCATAGAAGGAAGATGATATGAAAAGACATAGAGAAAATGGCCATCCATAAGCCAAGGAGAGAGGCCTGGAACAGATCCTTTCCTAATCCCTCAGAAGGAACCAACCTCACTAATACCTTAATCTTGAACTTTAGCTTCCAGAACTGTAGGCAATAACTTTCTGTTGTTTAAGCCAGTTTATGGCAGCCCTAGCAACCTAAGACTCAAGACATAAAAGTTATGCCATAAGCAACAGATTGGAAATATCAAGTTTCATCAAATCTAAGATGTCATTGGGACTTCCCTGGTGGTCCAGTGGTTGAGACTTCGCCTTCCAATGCAGGGAGTGTGGGTTCGATCCCCGGTTGGGGAACTAAGATCCCACATGCCTCGTGGCCAAAAAAATAAAGCAGAAGCAATATTGTAACAAATTCAATAAAGACTTTAAAAAAATACATTAAAAAAAAATCTGAGATGTCATCAGCTGGAGGAGATGTGATAGAGCTTATATGGCCATGGGTTCATGGAAGGAGATCCAGTGTCCTATCTTTATGCAGTGGGCTGAGCCTTGAAGGTGGGGTGAGGTGAATTCAAGAGCAGGGTCATTACTACTCTACTTCCCATTCCCACTGTTTCCCAGGGAGAAGCCCTGTAGAGTTCTTTGTATCATAATGGTACAGGACCAGCAAGGTACAAAAGGTAGGGGTGGCATGTCTAAGTCTGAGACTAGAGTCTAGCTCACAACAGCATCCAAAACTCCTGGTCTTCAAGGTAGTTTTGAAGTAGCAAAGAGATACATGAAGTACGAGACTGAGTGTGAATGAGCCAGCGAATCTGAATAAATTTGTGGCTGAGATGAAAAGAATGCATATGACCCCTCTGGACCTTATGCTTGGAGGCCAACATGAGGACCAAAGATATCAGTGAAGAATTTGGTGAGGAGAGAGACCAGTGACCAAAGATCAGGTGGGAGGAAAGCAGTGTGATGGAGGCCAGAGCAGGCACCATGTTCCCAAATGCCTGAGCCACGCTTGATAGAACCCTGGCAAGAAGGATGATTATGGTGTGATATTTTGAATTGACAAGTTTTAGCTTGAAATGCTTACTTTTACCCAGAAGTGACTGGATTTACCTGGAAATAACCTAGATTAAATTTCTAGTTTTGGAGGGAATTGTGGGGGAGGTGTTCCAAGACAAATTATTAATTCTGATTAAAATTAATTTGAGAAAAACATATTTGACTTTATACATTTGAGTCTAGATTTAAATTTTTTTACACAGTACATTAATTTTTACTTCTAGCCCATTACCTCCCACATTATATGAATTTCACTTGCACCAAAAACACTCAATTGTTTGTCTTATCCATTTCCCCTTGGTTTCCTAATTTGCTTTGGGTTACAGGCCACTGAGAATGTGATGAAAATTATGACTGCTTTCCCTAGAAAAATGCACATATGCACATACATATCAAATTTGGCATACAATTTCGGGGACTTCCCAGATACTCTGAAACCTCTCACAATGTCAAAAAATGGAAATAAAAAGTTGGTTTGTGTTAATAGAAATATATTAAGAATTCTGGTTTAAGATGACAGACTTTACATTCATTTGCTTCCCCTGCCTTCCTAGAACCCACTGAAATGACAGTTAAAGATATGTAGAAAAAAATGAATCCATGACAGCTCTGAAAACAGGAATGCGTGCCATGGTTTGATAAGAGATTTCATCAAATTTCTGGAAGATGGAAATGAGATAGACTTGCCTTCTATTATTTCATGAGTGTAATATACCATAGGAATCCATGGCCTAGATCTCAAATGGGGGATTGTATTGGATGTGGGAGCCTTTCTTCAGACAGGTACTAGAACTGTTACATATAGAGGATAAGAACGAACTTTGAGGCAGCAATCTGGGTGGTTAACTAGAAGGATGTCCTCAGGACATTTTGGCTAAGTAGCTCCTTCCCTTCTTAGATGCATATAGAGCAATTTGAATTCTAAGAATTGTTTTCTGAACTTGTGAAAGATTTGCTAAAGGACAGTCCAAGTAGTGAAGTTGGAGCAAAGGAGCAAGGCAGACTAATATTTGAAGGAGGTCCACAGGATAAAATGGAAATTCTGGGGTAGAGCCAGAGGGTTAAAAAAGAGAGTCATCTCAGACTAGGAGGGAAATGCAGTTAAGTGCCCTACTTTTCTTTGACAGCGGTGGGGTTTCCAAATCCACCTGCCTGCTCCCTACCCAGGTATACTGAAGAGAAGGATCTCTCTACAAAAAGGCTACAGTCTGCCCTCACATTCAGAGCAAATAGAGCCTTCTTAACCACAAAAGAAAATCAGGCAAGCTACTCACACTAATCTACAAAGTCCTTCATCAGTAAGTATAAATGGTTAACTAAGGACCACCAAATGTCTGAGGGAAATCAATGTCATAAAAGACAAAGATGAAGATAAACAAACAAGTCACCTGAGCAGATAAGGAGATATGAAAAGCAATTTGAAGATATTCACATGGATGAAACAATGACATGCAGCTATGAAAGAGAATGTAAAAAGAGGACAAAAAAGAATTCTCAGAAATTAAAAATATGATTACTGAAAATCTGAAAGTGTAGTAAAAATGTCTAAATAACAGAAAGGATGCTGATAATCTCCAAGGGAGTAAACAGGAAGATAAAGTTAAGAAACTTTTTCAGGACCTAGAGAAAAAAGGTGGCAAGTATAAGAGATATGAAAAAAGACAATAGATATAGTTTGAGAAGGTCCAATATCTGTATAATTGACACAAAAGAAATAATCAAATAAGTAATAAAGTCAACTTTCTCTGAAAAATCAAATTCTTCAGTTAAAAGGGGCCACTGAGTACTAAGCAGGATAAATGAGAAAAGATTCAAACCAAGACACATTCTGATGAAATTTCACTACTCTGGGAATGAAGGCAAACACTGTTGAAGCTCTCAGCAGGAGGAAAGATCAGATTATTCACAAGGAAATGGGAAATAGCTTTGCATATCACTTCAGTAATCAACAACAGTAGATGTCAGTATACAACAGAATAATGCTTTCAAAGTTCTAAAAGAAAGTAAACCAAGAATTCTATACCCAGCTGTGTTAATTAGTGTGCTTTTGACTGGAAGGAACAGAAAGCCAACCTCAAGTGGCTTAAGCAAGAAGGAAATGCATTATCTTACGTTATATGAAATTCAGAGATAAGGCATCACCAAGGTTGGTAAATTAATCAGCTTAATAATGGCAAATAACAATCAAGGTTCCTGATTCTTCTCATTCTACTGTGTTATCCTTCGCTTGTTGGCTTTGTATGCAGGGTAGTTCCTCTCTGATGACAAGATGTCCACAGTCATTCCAGGCACCACATCTAGAAATAACGGTTTCCAGAGGAAGACAAGAATGTCTCTTATTCAGAAGCTCCAACAGACTTTCCTCCATGTTTTGACCAAAATTTTGTCTTCTTCCTAAGCCAGTCATTGGAAAAGTATAGCCATGATTGGAAAGATATATCCAATCATTGGATAGCCATAATTGACTTAGACCAGTCAGGAGGCACCCCGTGTGGATACATGGCAAGGGAGTATACCCTGCATAAAAGAAGATCCTATTTTGAAAAGTATGGGGGTGGGAGCAAATGAATATTGTGACATGCACTAGTACATCAGATCTTAGTTTCCAGACTAAAATACGTGATGGAAAATTTGTTTATTATGGTTTATTTGGAGGAAATGGGGGATGGGAAGACTGTGGAACATCTACCAATGATCCAATGATCTTTTCTAGTGGTAAGCCTTCACTTTTACCCTGCCGTGACCTTAAAGCTATCTGTGTAGAACCATTTTATAGAAAAATATCTAGATCTGGAAATTCCCAGGAAAATCATAAAAAAGAAACTAGTTATGAGAGACTGGATGCCTTACTTCCAAATCACCAGCCAAGAAAATGTCATAGGTGTTTGGCAGGATGTCACATTTCCCACTTTAAGCTAGAAGCAGAAGCATTGAATTTTAGTTAACTCTGATGATTGTGCAATTTAACTAATAGTCTTAACTTTTAAACACTGGAGAAGGCTTTATTTGAGAGGAAGTATTTTCAGTTGCATGGTGCATTCAACTGATGGCTAAGCTTTCTACACCCAACACCTTCACTACTGATTCATAGTGTGCTTCTAACAATTCACTCTTTCTTAAATGTTGATTGCAAAACAACATCATCAGAAGGATGATCTTCAGAAGGATGCACTGTGGCACCAACACTGGGACCTTAGGTGAGGTGCTAGGGCACCAGTCCTCTAGCCTTCCATGAGAAATGGCAACTTCTCTTGCGTTCATAAAGGTAGCCCCTCACTTGAGTCTTTACAAAATAAAGGAAAGCTGTGTACCCCCAAATGTTTGTTTGCCTGACTCATTTAATCATTCAGCAAATATATATGAGGGTCTACTATGTGTCGGACACTATTCCAGGCTCTCTTAGTGGACAAAACAAATTATAGTCATGCAACTTACTTCCTTCTGGAGGGAGACATTCAGAAAACCCTATATAGTAATAAGGAAATTATTTGTTCTTTAGAAGGAGATAAAAACTTTGGGAAAAGTAGAGCAAGGTAAGGGGAATCAGAGGTACAGGGTAGGCCTCATTGAGAAGGTGACATTGGAGCCAAGTCCTGTAGGGGGTTGGGTGGAGGGGACAGTGCTCCAGGCAGAGGGAATGGCCAGGACAAAGGCCCTAAGGTGGGCGCATCCAGGACAGCAAGGAGGCCTGTTGCAGGGGAGGTTTCTCTTCTTCGCTGATACAGATACTGTTTGAAGCAAAGACTCTAGAACTGTGTGACAGGAATGCTTACAGATAAAGTTAATATTTGAAACAAATATTAGGAGCCATAATGTTTACTAAATGAGTTGCTATAGTAGCACATCGGGAAACAGACTGCTGGGCTGTACCCCTACGGTTTCTGAGCCAGTTGGTCTGGGGTGGAAGCTCCAGAATTTTCCTTTCTAAGTTCCTGGTTGAGGCCGATGCTGCTTCTTTGGTCACTAAGAGAACCACTGCTCCACAGACAATGGGATTTCTCTAAGAGTGAAGTCTGTGGTACGTTTTAGGTATAGTTTATTGACAATTTGTTTAGGGATATATCTTTTACATAAATAGAGTCTATTCCTCAGTAGTTTGTACAGTCATATGTTGTGAAGCTCGAGCGGTCATCTGGTCCAACTCTGCCTTTTGGGCAATCATTTTTACCATTTTAAACCCCATTTTTACTAATGAGGCAGTCAAGATCCAAAGAGGTTACGGCTTGCCCAAGTCACATACTTAGGTTTTGGAAGAATTGCTGGTATGTAAAAGTAATGAAAATTAAGCTCCCCTCTCTTCCTTGTTTCTAGAACCAGGAGATGCAAACCTACTTAAGGTTTGCTTTCTAATTGGAGGAGGGGCACATTTTGGTTTTGACAGAGAAATCTGGAACTCCCAAGTCCCTGCTTTATCTCTGCCACATTTTTAGCCCTGGAATGCACTTTGGACTCTGCCTGTTTGGAGCTCATGTGCTTCTAGATTTCTCTCTTGGTCCTCTGATTCATTTCCTTGGTTTGCTTTCCTCTCCTCTTTCCTTCTCAGTTCCGCCTGGGGCCTGCTTCCTCACCTGCTTGTCATCTTCTCTGTGAAGGAGGTCCTCCTGCTAGGAGAGGCGGCCAGGCTGTATCCAGCGACTGGCCTCCTCAGCAGTGACAGTGTGGAGGGGAGACCTGCCGCACAAGATGCCTCGTCACTTTGCCCAGATTTAGTACCTAACCCGGGATATTTACATTGATTTGTTCCTTTTTTTTTTTTTTTTTGGTGGCAGGATTTGTGAGATAGAAAAACTACACTGTTTTTTTTTTTTTTTTTAGAGAATTCAGGAACTTTATTTGCAACAACTTTGTGTGTGTGTCAGGGGGTGCGGGGGACACAGCTTGAGGCCAATGAATCCCCTCAATCGGAATGTATAGGTTAAACAAAGCTATTAAAAGGTGGAAAAACTACACATTTAACAGCAGCTTAATTTAACTGAAATCTCAAGTTTACGTCTGCCCAATGCATGTCCGAGGTTTTTCTCTTTACTGTGCTCTTGAGGTACTGATAGTGACATTTTTTGCCCTAAGGAGACATTTGCTCATTGAATTGGTCCCTTTAACCTCCCTGAACCTTAGTTTCCTTGTCGGCAAAGCAAGAGACATGATCCTTCTTTAGAAAGGAGACCTTGGGAGGTTCTGAGGCACCATGGCTTGGTTCCCTGCCAATCTGGGCAGCCTCAGGGGAGGGCCAAGATTTCAGGATCTGTGCCAGGAAGGAGTGCCTGAAAGACTTGCTTCCCAAAGCGATTTCTCTTCCCTCGCTATGGCCCTCTCTCTGGATCCACTGGCATCAGGGTGTGTGGACAAGGACCCCTCTGCTGAATTAAGCACAGGGTACTTTGCAGAGGGGCTCAGAAGACAATGAGGACTCATTTAGACTATGATTTTTTCTCCCCTTTTGCATGATATTATCTTTGAGAAGCCAACTTTTTTATTGAGGTATAGTTGATGTACAGTATTATGTGTTTCAGTTGTATGACGTGATTTACAATTTTAAAAGTTATACTCCATTTATAGCTATTATAAAATATTGGCTATAATTCCTGTGCTGTACAATATATCCTTGTAGCTTGCTTATTTTATATATAGTAATTTGTACTTCTTGATAGCCTACCTCTATCTTGCCTCTCCCACTTTCCCTCTCCCCACTGGTAATGGCTAATTTGTTCTCTATATCTGTAAGTCTATTTAGAAGCCAACTTTTAAATCTTAATTTCTGTATAGGTCACTAATATTAAAAAAGTTAAAATATTAGTTAGCAGTTAAGAAAATTAAAAAAACCCAAATCCCTGGAAGGCAATAATGAATGACACTATTAAAATTTGCAATCTCCTCAGCCATGATAACAATCTCTTAACAAACTAACAGTAGACAGGAATTCCTTATTCTGGTAAAGAGTATCTACTAAAACCCTGTGGCAAATATCATCCTTAGTGATGGGACCAGGAATGTTACAAGAAAGCCTGCTATCCACCGATTGTATTCAACATTTTACTGGAGGGCCTAGCCAGTAAAATAAAACAAGAAAAAGAATGAAAAGGCACAAATATTGGAAAGGAAGAAATAAAGACCATCATTATTTGCAAGTAATCTAATAATTATGTATTTAGATAATCCAAAAGAATCTATAGACCTTTATCAAGGCCACTGACACAGGATAATATTTTAAAATTCAATTATATTTCTATATGTGAACCTCAAGTAAATAAAAATTGAGCTTAAAAAGATCATTTACAATGGCATCAGAACCATAAAATAGTCTGCAATAAAGCTAATAAAAGATATGTAAGAGCTCTAGATGGAACTATAAGCATTATTCTGATAAATTAAAGAAAACCTAGATAAATGGAGGGTTATACCATGTTCACAGATTATAAAGTCAGTATTTTAAAGATGTCAACTCTCTCCATGCTGATCTATAGGTTCGGTGCAATCCTAATTTTAAAAAACAGCCACATTTTTTTCTTACAGAAATTGACAAGTTGATTCTAAAATTTCTATAAAAACATCCAAGGCAATCTTAAAGAAGAACAAAATTGGAATAATTACACTGCTAGGTATCAAGATCTATTATAAAGCTATGGTAATTAAGGCAGTATCTGGCACTAGAAAAGACATATAGACCATTGTAACAGAATATAGTTCAGAGATAGACTGACACACAAATGCTCACCTGGTTTTTGACAAAGGTGACACCTAAGTGCGTATATATATATATATATATATATATATGGTTGATCTGTACAATGACAGTCCAGATTAATTACAGATCTAAATATGAAAGGCACAGGAAAACATCTTTATGACCTTAGGGTAAGCAAAGATAAGTAAACAGAACACAAAATATACTAACCATGATAGAAAATATTAACTTCATTAAGAATAAGAACTGTTCATTAAAAGGCACCATTAAGAGAATGAAAAGGCAGTCTACAGAGTAGGAGAAGATAATTGTAATACATTTGACAAAGGATTCACATCAAGGATATATAAAGAACTACAAATCAGTAAAGAAAGATGGAAAACACAGTGGAAAAATGGACAAAATTACTGAACAGGAATTTCACAATAAGGGCTATCCCAATGGCCAATAAACATTAAGAAAAGGTGCTCAATGGCATTAGTCATCAGGAATTTCAAATACCCATGTACCCACTGATGTTTAAAATTTAAAACAGACAAACAATAGCAAGTGTTGGCAAAGATGTAGAACAAGTGGAACTCTCATATACCATTGGTGGGAGCATAAATTGGTATAACCATTTTGAAAAACCCTTTGGCAGTATCTACCAAAGCTTAATATATGCATATTATTCTGTGACCAAGCAGTCACATCCCTAGATACATATCCAACAGAAGTGTGGACATCTGTTCCACAAGATATAAGTACAAGAATATTTTTAATAGCTCCAAACTGGAAGCCACCCAGATTTCCATAAACATTAGGATGGATAAATAATTTGTGATATAAAAATTTTGCAGTCTCATCTCAGGATTGTTAACAAATGTCTTTCTTGTTTTCACTGTCCAGCCACCATGTGTGGGCAAAGTGCCAGAATCGCTTAGCCTCCAGAACTTGCCCCAGGCAGAAGGGGGAAACCCCTCATGGCCCATGGCTCACTCTGCTGTATGAGCACATGGGCAGGGCGGGCGGGGGGACCTGCAGGCAGAGTGCCATCTGAACAACTCTCCATTTGGGCTGCCGGCTTGTCTGTAGGAAAGTGAAATTCTTGGGGTCTGACTGGTCCATGGAGGCAGTTCACAAGTCTGGAGCCCCCTCTGCCACAGCAGGTCCCAGTGGATTGGTGGTCAACACTGATGGTGCCCGGCTGTGGTCTGGCCTCTGTATTTAAAGCACCACCAGGTGATTTTAAGGTACAGCCAGGACTGAGAGCACAGTAATGACAGGGAACTGACTGCCTCTGAGTCTGCTTTTGCAGACGTCTCTCAGGGCCAGTCTCCATCTTTCCTGGCACCTGAGCAGGTAGAGGGATTTCCCAGCGAGTGAGGCTGTCACCTGAGCGAGTGGGTGAAGCTACTTGACGGGTGTGACTTGCCACCCCTTCGTGACTGACACAGCCGGCAGGAGTCTGGGCCATGAGACAGACCCCTCTGGTTACCGTGGCTGCTGGGCCATCGGGGTCTGTCTCACTGAGGCCCCCGTTCTGAAGGTGTCTGTTGAGAGGCGCTGTGGTGGACGGCATGGGCGGAGGGGATAGTTTGGTCCCATCTTGGCAAGATGTTCTCTGCGTCAACGGGTGGCGCTCAGACAGTTGCTGATTGTCACATTGTGTGTCTGATGCTTTTCCTTTTTTTAAAAAAACATAAAGACCTACTGTTTCTAAAGAGAACTGGCAATCAACCAGAATAGTGTGAGGTGAACACTTGCTTAGAGGGGGAAGGCACTGTTTGCCATTTGGCTACTTTTAGTGCATATGAGCAGGGGCACGGGCACCCACAATCAGAACTTATGCAGGTCATGTGCTGGAGAGTGGTCCTGGAGACCCCCTGCCTCACCGGGGTTAGTCCTGTAGTTAATGGATTGTGGGGACATGCCGGGGGTTCCTGGGAAGGGGGCCAGGGTACGGTAGGCAGTGGTGGGACAGTTAAGAGACTTAGGTAATGGCTATTTACTAAACAGTAAAAAAAAAAAAAAAAAAAAAAAAATCACTATTTTACCAACCAGTATGCCTGCAGGGGTGCATACTGTCCAGATACCAGGTCTGCTTGTAAAAGATGCTAAACACTCCAGTTAACCTCAGCTAGAGTGTGAGACGAACCAGGGCTAAGTGGAAAGTATTGTGAGGGCATGGCTGAGTCTGTCTGATCATTGTCCTATGTGTCCTCAGGGCCTAGGCTGGGCACATAGTAGGTGCACAATAGGGCTGGGCACATAGTAGGTGCACAATAAATACATTCTTGATCCCAGAACCTGGTCTTTCAGCCCTTGTGACTCTCCTAGTAATAGGTGGCCACAGAAGCCTCAATATTAAAGAAACACTCTTGAACATGACAATGAGCTGCCTCGGGTCCTGTGTAGAAAGGTTATCCCCACATGCCAGGCTGCCTTTGTGGGCATGGCATCTGTGGGAGGGAGAGGATGTTTTCATGCCACTAGTGTAGGAGGAGCCCTTAATCTGGATTAGTTTATGGATTAGCAGATCGCTCCCAGCCTCTCTTGACAATGTGTCCTGGTGTCCTAGCCAGCGTTGAGGCTATGCCCACAGGTTCATGCTTTGGAGCTGACGGTTCTGTCTAGATTATGTTATTATACATCTGCTTGCTTGTTCTCTTGAAGATTGCTTCATTTCAGTGTAGTATTCATCACTGTCTCTTTTTTTCTGTTCCCTTGCTCTCCATTTTTACTTTACGGTTTATCTTGAGTGGGGGCACTCCAGGGTTGGGGTTAAGAGCGCAGACTCTGTATCTGGACTGCCTGGGCTCAGTTCAGTGCAGCTTTCCATTTTGAACATTTCGTGAAAATCTTTGTCAGGTGAGTTGTTTAGGTGCTGGCTTGAATGTGTCTTTAGTATACCTCTCAGCAGCATATATTGTAGGAGAGCTGTCATCCACCAGCTGTCCTCCCCAGCGTGTGAGGCACACCACACTCAAGTCTGGGGGACTGTGAAGATGTATTCCCACATCTGAGATGGAAGAAATCCCCCCACATATCTGGGAGTTAGACTGTGATGGTTAAAGCTGTATGTGACAAGCATACTCTCCCATCCTCCTCTTCTTCCTTTGGGAAGCTGCTACCCCACCTCATGTGGTCCTGGTGGGGCTGTCCATTAAGGTGATGTGTACTGCCTTCTGTTCTCACGTGGACATGTGATCTACGCTGGGCCAACCTTAATATGACAGCTCCTTAGTCACGGTGAGAGGTTTAGGGATGGGTGTTTTTCCCATTTGGGTCACAAAGATGCCTCCCTGAGGCTCTTCTACTAGCTCTAGTGGGGAAGACGGTGCTCTTCATTTACGCTAGCAAGTGGTAGCTAAGCTTCTCAATATGTGAGTTAACAAGTTACCATTTTTTACTAGTTTGACTTGGGTTTCTGTTAACTGCAGTTAAAATAACCCTGTCTAGCAGAGTTCAGAAATGTTTGAAGATGCTAGATTTTGTAGAGTGCCCTGACATGGCCCCATAAGAAAACACGGAAAAAAGGATGGATCAAATTGCTGTCTGGCTTGACTTTCTTGATGATTGAAGAGTGGGTCCCCAAGGCATTTCTTCTGTGACTTGATCACTATCCTTATTGGACGTCACAACTAACTCTGTCCTTTCCATTGTGTTCCCTCTCCTTGGAATGCTGTTCCCTTTGACTTCTTAGCTTCTTGATAGCTTATTCATCATTCGGAGCTCCACTCAAATATTTCTTTTCTGATACCGTCTCTGATCCTGCTGGTCAGATCCCTTCTTTTCCGTCTCTGAGTTCCCCCAGCTCTTCAATTTTTCTCTATTTATCTCAACTTGCATTATGTTATAATGAATTGTCCACATGTCCCATTTGCCCTCTGGAGTTTTCCTGGCTTTGAGATTCTAATGGTAATGGCTTGAACGCCCATTGATGTGAGATGCAAACCTGGCCTGCTGAGGAGATCCTGGGCGGGACTGCCGGGGAGGTACTTATAAAAAATTCACCTGTATCTCCCTCTAGCACTTTTATGAGTTAATTTTTTTATTTACCCCTTTGCTCCAATTCTAATTTCTTTTGATTTAAAGAGTGAGACTGGGAATCTAATTCAGGGACTTAAAAAAAAATTATCATGGGAGATTTTTCCTTTTTTTTTAGTTGGTTTATATTTTCTAAATTTTCTACAATGAGCGTGTGTTTCTTTTGTAATTAGAAAAAAGTATTAAAAACACGAAAAATGATTCCCAGTTATGTAGATGGTACCAAAATAAGAGTGGCAAAATAGCCTGAGAGAAGTGCTAGGGACAGCTTACTTTATCTTCTAGCAATCTTCTTGTACTATAGGAGACATAAGAAACCCATTTGTTAACTAATGCCTGATTATTTCAAATATTTCTAATGTTTTGAATGGTCAGACCTCAAATAAGGGTTTATGATCTTATTTTCAACGATTAGCTTTGGCATCCAACACTGTCTAACATAGATGCTCAATTTTACATTTGGCAGAACTAAGCCATGTGCAAACCGCTTACTCTCAGGATGTTGCATATATCTGCCAGGTGGTGTACAAACATCCATTTAAAGTAGAAGGCAGAGGCCTATCTGCAATGCTCAGTAGTCTCAAAGAATATATAAAGTTGAGCAAAAACCATGAAGTCGTGAGGGTATACCTTTTGCTTAATTTCCCGTCCTTATTTCATAAAATGTGCTAAATATCCAGGATCAAAAGTGGAAGGAAACAGACAGTGAAGATCAGTTGAATGGGGCAAAATTCAATGTCCAGTCTCCTGAAGGTACAATAGTGAGGCAAAAATGATTGAACACAATACTTAATTTAGAGGAAATTAAGACACAGTACAAACTTTTTTGACATGAAATGTGAACCAAACGTCTTATGTTCATTTTTTATGGTATACTGGCTTTCCTTTTTCACATTAATGTTATATTTTACCCCCTTGCTAATCCTTATTTTTAATAGTCACGCTTTTAACACTCTAAGGGGCGTTTTGTTCCTTGAAGTTAAGCCAGAGTACCTTAGGATATTTTACAAACACATCCATCGAAATTGTTGACTTCTCCAGTTTTGACAATTTACTAAACTGATATAACAGGTAGTTCAATTTAGCCGCTGTATAGAGAGCAATCGTTTAGCACAGTTTGATATTTAACACTGCAGCTTAACCATAAAAAATACAATTTATGCTAATATGTTCTATTCAGGCCTGTTTCCAACAAAGCCTACAATTTAGCCACTTCGAGTTCTCACAACTGCTGTTTACTAATAATGCTTGATTTCAACAGAAAAAAACATTCCTTCAATTCAAACAACATGGGAAACTCGCATTTTGAGGGAAGTTAATCATTTGGTGATTCTTTAATCCTCATGCTGAAAGTTGGTTGTAATTTTCACATCTCCTCTGTTTTCTTTCTTCATGTTACATTATGTTTTGGACCCTTACAGAATAAAAACAAGTACAGCATGTTCACAGTTTATGCAAGGGATGCATTCCGAAAACACTCACATAATTCAAAACTTACACAATTTGAGTCTGATTCTCCCAGAGGGATAAATATAAAGTAGGATTTGCTTGACTGTGCATAAAGAGAAGAGGTAGTTATTGTTTTATATGACACTAAAATTGGCCCAAACTGCGACCGCACTGCGTATCCTTTGCCTCCGCTCTCACGTCTGTGTAATCATTAGACTGTTCATCTCTTTGTGTGTTTATGCTGCTGAGTGAAGAATGGGATGGAGCTCCTTCCAGCCCATGGAGCAGCTACAACAGGGACAGTGGTGGGACATTAAAAACATGCCACAAAGTCATTGGCACTCCTTCCATTGAGAGGCTGGTCTGTGCCGCTTCCTCTTGAATCAGGGCTGGCTGTGGTTGCTTTGATCAACAGTGTAGAGCAGAAGTGACACCGTGTGACTTCCAGTGTGTAGTAGGCAGAATAATGCCCTTCCCCTGCTCCTTCATAGATATCCACATCTTAATCCCTAGAATCTGTGAATATGTTACCTTACGTGGCAGAATGGGCTTTGCTGATGTGATTAAGTTAAGGATCTTGAGATGGGAAGATTATCCAGGTGGGCCCAGTGTAATCACAAGTGTCCTTATAAGAGGGAGACAAGAGTGTTAAAGAGAGATTTGAAGATGGTACAGTGCTGGCTTTGAAGGTAGTGGAAGGGGCCATGGGCCCAGGAATGCAGGTGGTCTCTAGAAGTTGGAAAAGACAAGGGAATGAATTCTCCCCTAGAGTCTTCAGAAGAAATTCGGCCCTGCCAACACCTCAATTTTAGCTCAGCGAGATCCATTTGGGACTTCTGACCTCTAAACCTGTAACCCAGCAGTTATAATCTCTCTCATCTTAATTTCTCTTCACCTTTCATTAAACCCACCTCCATCCTTCCTTTTGCTTAGGATAAAGCCTTTGGTGCCTAAATATTTTGTATGATGTGTGTGTGTGTGTGTGTGTGTGTGTGTGTATATATATATATATATATATATATATATATATATGATATCTGTATATATTTATATCAACTTTCTTTTGATATTTGCATTATGTATCTTTTCCAACTTTCTATATCTTTATATTTTATACAGGTCTTTTGCAAATGGCATATATACAGCTGGATTTGGTTTTATATTCAGTCTGACAATTTGAGTTTTAGCTGGACTATTTAGTTCATTCATATTTAATGTTACCTCTGATCTATTTAGGTTTACATCTCTTATTTGGGCTTGCTGTTTTTTCTGCCAATTTCTATGTTTTATTTTCTTTCCTTTCTTGCCTCCTTTTTGGTTATCTCATATCATTCCATTTTTTTTCCTTCCTGATTCTGAATGTATGCACTCTATTTATATTTAGTGATTCCTCTGGAAGTTATAACATACATGCTTCACTCATCAAAGTCTAAAATTAATACATTTCTTTACCCTCTTGAATTTCTTTACCCACTAACCTCAGAACACTTTGATTTCATTTACCTCCCTCCTGATTATAAATTATGTTGTCATGAATTTTATTCCTTAAAAAAAAACCCTCACAAGGCATTTTCTCTGTTTTATGCATATAGTGTCAATTTAGATTTATTTACATCTTTGTTACTTTTTTAGCTCTTCTTCCTTCTTGTAGTTAAGATCTTTCATCTGGGATTACCGTTCTTCTTCTTGGAAAAATATTTTTTAGAATTTCTTTTAGTGAGTATCTCCTGGTAGCAAATTCTCTCAGTTTTTGTTTGAAAATGTTTTTATTTTGCTCCCATTTTAAAAAGATGTTTTTGTTGAGGATACATTTCCAGATGGGCAATTGTATTCTCTTAATACATTGAAGATATCATTCCATTGTCTTTGGCCCCCATTGTTGCTATTGGGAAGGCAACTGCCAGTCTTTCAAAGTAATCTGTCTTTTTTCCCTGGCTGTTGTTAAGATGTTTTCTTTGTTTTAGTTTTATGAAGTTTCACTATAATGTGTCTGGAAGTGGATTTCTTTTCACTTACCATGATTGTGTTTCACTGAGCCTTTTGAATCTGTTATTGGCGTCTTTCATTTGTTCTGAAAAATTCTCAATGATTCTCTTAAAATATTGCTTTTATCCCGTTCTCTCTCTCTTCTCTCTCTGGGACTTGGAATAAATGTATGTTGGACTGAATCCTCTCTGTATCTTAATATCTTCTCTGTATTTTCTCTGGTATTGTCTCTCTTTGCAATATTTTGGGTAATTACTTTGGACTTTTTCGCTAATTCTCTCTCCAACAATGTCTAATCTGTTGTTAAACCCAGACATTGATCTTCTGTGCTTTTTTTTCTTTTTTTTTATTCTGGAGATTCTCTTTGGTTATTTTTCAAATCTTTCATGATTTCCAGATTCTTGTTCCCTGCAGATATTGTCAGGCTTGTGCTTTATTTCTTTAAACAAAGTAAGCATGATTGTTGTATACTTTGTGTTTCATAATTCCCATAACACTAGTCTTGGCTGATGTGTTTCTGCTGATGTTGTCTGCTTATAATATGTTGTTTCCTAGGGTGCTTGGGTGTTTTTTCTCTGTGAGTTTCACATTGTCCTTTAAAAAGTAGTTTGTGGGAACTCGTTGAGGCCAAAGATGAAGGTGCCCTTCTCCAGAGAGAATTCTTCTTTTTTTTGCTTCTGTCAGGTGCCTAGGATCATTCCTGCTCCAATATCATTTTAAAATAAATTTACAGCTTGATTTTTTTGGGGGGGCCTACACAGGGGAAATACATTTTGGCAGTAAATTCTTACAAGGACTGCCTTTTCTCTTTCTCTAGTTATCCTTCTTACTTATTCCTTAACCCTCCACAGATCCCTGCTCAAATATCGCATCAGCGGAGCCTTCCCTAACCACTCGATATGAAATACTATCCCTGGGTAGCACCACTTTCTGAACTACCTTATTTTGTTCATAGTACTCTTTACCACAGAGAATGCTCTGGAATTACTCATTTATTTGTTTATTGAGTCTCTCCTTTCACTATCATGTATGACTAAATGAACAGTATCTCAGATACTCAGAATCCTTTAGACATGATTCAATATAGTAGAGCAGATAGATTTTTTTTTTTTAAATCAGAGATATTGGAAGTACAAAATGGCATCTGGAATAATCTATTGCCCTTTAGAGGTCTGCTTAGTTAAAAAATAAAACCTCTTTCTTTCCCCAAATCTAACTCATTTTTAAAAACATCACATTTTAAATATAACTGATGAAGAGTATTCATTGAATACTCTGCCAGAAGGGCAGTACATATCTTAATAAATAGTTTGTTAAATGGGCAGTGATTAATAAATACATTTGTGCTAAAAATTTCCTAGTCAACAGAAAAAAATTGTATCCACGTGAGGGGAGCTGTGTCGCTTGTTCAACAAATACAGAACTTCTACGTTATGTATGGTAGACTCGCTGTTATGGAAATGAATATGATAATGTTTTTGTTAAAATAATATTCCATGTCTTGTGCAAGGAAAACCCAAGCAGATTACTTCAGTTTGGCATAAAAATTGTCCTCCACTTCTGAACACTCAACAACTAGCTATTTATATATAAGTGGGCTCTCCTCTCTCAGAGATTTCCTACGTTTTCTATTCTGAAGGGGCCTTAGAGAGCAAGTTGCTCTCTCCCCTAGGCTTTATGATGAGGACACTGAGGCACAGATAGCATGACATGAGAGAGGTTATGCTTAAGAGAGGATATTAAGATACAGAGATGAAACAGTCCAACAAACGTTTATTCAGAGTCCCAGACAGAGAAGGGAGAGCGAAAATGGAGTAAGGGATCCAGGTCTTGGCTCAGCAGACTTCCCATCCGCTATGGCTGCCTCCTACTCTATAAAGATCTTAACTTTGAACTAGAGAGAATATGTCTGTGACAAATTGAGCATGCGTGGATCGGTTTTTAAACTCACTTTTGTATTCACAGAAGAGATTTGATATGTTAGCCCTGGGCTGAATGTTTTCCTACTGTATTAGGAGGCAAACGACCCCGTAGCCAACCGGACACGAGCAGACATCTAAGACGGGCCTCCTTTGAGCCACTATCCTTGGTGGCTAAGTGGGATGGCTTGGCATATCCTCCTTCTGGCTATTGCCCCTCCCCCTGACCTGACAAGCAGGGCCAACTCAGCATTTCTCAGACTTAGAAGAAATATTTAGCAGGCCATTCAAGTTCTTTCCTATGGCCTGCATGATTCCGTGTGACCTGGATCCTGCTTACTTCTTGCATATTTTCTTGAGCTACTATCATCTAACTACAGTCCAGCCTCTTCTGGAACTCACCATGCTTTTCATAGTTCATAGCCTGTAGCTAGCTTTCCATTCTTCCCAGGGCTGGCACCTTCCCACCTGACCTTCCCTGCTGCTCTGTCAAAAGCAGGCTCTCTTTTGTTCTCTGTCTCAGCACCTTGTTTGTTTCTTATGTAGCACCTGTGACAGTTTGTAATAGTTTTATTTATTTCTTTATCATTCATTCATCATTCATTCATTCATTCTCTGCTCCTTTACTGGATTGTGTGCCCCAGGAGGGCAGGAAAGTCATGTGTTTGGTTTAGTGAGCCTATGGGCTGCTTGCATATAAAAGGCAACCAGTAAGCACCTATTGAATGAATGAATATATGATGAAATGACGTCTCAGTTAGAGTTACCTCTGAACTCTCTATCCTGTGGCTTGCATGGACCTTCCCCCTCATATCTGTCCATTAGCAAAATCAGAGTTTTGTGTTAAAGGTGAATGAACTTTTTCACAATAAACAAAGCTTCTCTGCTATCCTGTCCTCCATGGTTTCTCTTTATCTTCTTTTTTATCTCTTTATCCATCTCCTCTGCCTTCCAGGTGATTTTTTCCCCTCCTTTAAAGCTGGGCTCCTCACCATAGATTTAGTTTTTCTGGAATGTTAATTCTACTTCTGGATATTTCTCAGGCATTTTTAAGTTCTGAATTCGTATTGCTTTTCTCTTCATTTCTCATTAGCTCTATCATGTCAACTTTGATTTGACAGCTTTGATCTCTTTGTTTTTCTTTTCCACTCAGGCGATATTCCTTTTAAGTTTCCTTAAACATTATTTAAACATTATTATTTAAATTCTTCCCCGTATTTTTTTTCTTGCTGTTGTTGAAGAGCCCTTATTTGTTGTTTGCTTCTTCTTTTTTTTTTTTAACCAAGGAAAATTCTACCCAGGCCTATTATTTAGTCCAAAAAATAGTATGAAAAAATTTTTTTCTTGATTCCTCTACTTCTTTACCTGGCTATGCTGGAATCCTCCACTTTGCAGGTGAGAGTCTGTATTTTTGTTAAGTCCTTCCACTGCCCATGGAAGGTGGGTCTAGGGCTGAGCCTTTCTGGAGGGTGGTCATCATCAGTAAACTTTGCTTCTTTTTTTCTTCTTCTAGTTAAAAATAAGGCCACCCCCCCACCAATCCCAAACAGAACAAAGCCTCCAGGAGCCACTCGTCCGCACAGAAGGAGGTGAATCATGATGTCCTAGTGAGTCTCTTTAGCTTTGGTGTCCTGTTCCATCCTGCTTGGGGGTGAGCCAGCCACTTAGGAGTGTGGAACGTGTGGTTCCAGGGCTTGGCCTGGTGTGACTGTATTTTTTCTCCACCTACCTGCGCCTCTGTTTGCTGTTGCTGTTTTCTGCTAAGACAGTTAATCTTTTCTGGTTATTCTCTTATCCCTTTCCTTCCTTCTCATTCACATTCTGGGGGAGGGTTGGCTCTATCTATCCGTGTGTCTTTACTTAAGGAAAAGGATAACAGTGTGCACCATGTTTTGAACTATTGAGTGTGTTCCCTACTTTATAGTATTTGCACTTGTCAAATACTATAATTTTAGATTGAGTGTTAAATGCATGGTGTTAATGAGTATCATTTCCTCCTTCAGGGAATCACTCATGCTGGTCTTTTGTTTTGTTGGCATTTATTTGGTTCAACCAGCGTTTACTGGGCACCTGCTTTGTACCAAGCAGAGCCCTGGGAATACCAAATGGTCCCTCTTTATCTTCCAATTTGTCAAGACCTATTTGTATTTTAACTGTTGTTTTCTAAATCGGCATGTTTAATGATGCACCTCCAATTCTATCACCTATTCTGTCAGCAAGTAATTAATGAAAATGTTAAATAGTACTGGGCAAGAACTGACCCTTTTGGAACTACATTTGTTAAATTCCCCCAAGCTGACATTTACACTGACCTGTTAATCAATTTTGTGTTCACTGGATACATAAATTATAGTTTCCCAGTTTCATGATGGGTAGGTCAAACAAGATAAAACCTTCAGCATTAACTAAATTCCTCTCCTTGAAGGACAAGGATCATCAGATTTATTCTCAAAACCATGTTGATTTTCACCCTAGCTGGAGCTGTTTATTAAAATAAATAAGAGCTGGCTTTCATGTTTTCCAGAGACTTTGAGTGCTACAGTAGGCAAGGAATTAGTTCCAATAACACCTTTAACTGCTTTTGTTTGTAAGGAGGATTTTGTTATCTTTGAATTCCTTTTTGAATTTCCATTCTGAAAACTTTAGTAATAGTTGTCACTCAAGTCGATTCTGAGCTTTCCAGCCCCTTTGACATGAATGACATATATGGCTCCAAGTTTCAATGCTGTATGTTAGTTGCTAATTAAAAACAAGCAAACAAGGAAAGCTTATAAAATACCACCATGAGGAAATCCACTTTGGAGGCATATGCTTTGAAGTATATGTAGGGGTACTCACAAGTGGGGTAAATATATTCCCATCCCCTCATCCTTTCATCCCCAAACATTTCTTTACTTTGAATGACTCACCTCCAGAAATACCTACTCTTCCCTCCATTTAAATTTTCGGTAAGGTGCACCTCTGTCCTATCTCCTAAAGCTGCTAATTGTTAGAAGTTTAGGCCCTAAAGGTGGGAGGGAACCCTTTGTTGATCTTGGCCCTCCATGCATTCCCAGTGCAGAATTAAAGGCATGGCTTACAGTAAATATGCCTTTTGGGAGTCTTCCAAAATTAATGTGTTTAAGTTTTTCAAATATAATCCCAACAGGGAATGGTTTCTATAGCTAGGGGCTGTGCTTAGCCAATTGAGATAGGCATACTCTCTGAAGAAGTAATATGAAATGTTCAACATATTTTGTAGCCCCATACAATGGGCTTTACCCTCACCGGAGTATTGGCATAAGAATGAAATCCTGGCAAAGTGCAGGTTTTTCTTTTCTCCAGAGTGATTAAGTCTTATCTTAAAGTATCATGGTAACTTTACTGGACCACCTAGCTTCTGTGGTCATGCTTACTTTTCAAACAGTTCCTGGATATTGGTTCATGATAATGTTGGCCTAATGTGAAGTGGGATATTTTCTTTCCTATTTCCTGTCTCTGCTGTCACCTTTCAGAGGATGTAGAGGAAAGGGAGTCCCAGCATGATGAATCCAGTGGCGGAGCCATGAAAAACTCTTTACATTTATAACAGAATACAATTCCCTTTTCTTTTAGTGCCTTACATTTTCTTGTTAATCCTCACACAACTTTTTCTAGTGGATAAAGTCTCCATTTCACATAGGAGGAGATAGTGGGGGGCGAGCCCCAGTGGTCCTGTAAGTTGGGGAAGGTCACAGAACGAGTAAGGTGTGCAGGAGGATTCACGGCGGCCTTCGGAGTCCAGCCCCCTCCCCCCGTACTCAGCCCAGCAGGCCTGACGCAGCTGAGCCTCTGCCTTCTCTTCACTTCCTCCCTTCTCCCTGTAGTCCAGGCTCCTGGAATCTTTTGACTTTATTTTCTGATGAGGCTCCTATGAGCTTTCTCCAGGTGGTGTTCTTTTGAGGTCTTACCCAGCCCTAGTGAAAGGCTGAGGTGGTGCCAGGCTACCTGGAAGAGATTTCTACCTTGCGGACGGTGAGCCTCCTGTCACCTGTTCTTGGCTTTTCACCCTCCTGGCTGCTCCTCAGCTTTCCTTCTCCCCTTGTTCCTGGGCCCCACTTGCCAGGGCCCACCCGCGCCTTGTAACCACTAGGTGCCTCCCCTTTCGCAGGGCAGTGGATCCTGGCCGTGCTTCTGACCCAGGCTTCTAGAAGCCTCGCTCAGCCATGCAGGATGAGCTCTGCTGGGCATGGCTTGCCCTGGTCTGATCTCAAGTTCTGGGCCCCGAGCTGAGACACCAGCCGGCCCGTCCCTGCCTTGTGTTCCTTCGGGAGTAGTATTTGCTCAGCTGCAGAACTTCTGCCCCAGTGGAACTGTCCCCCAGTTTGTCTTTCAAGACATTTATCAGAGAAGAAAATGATGACAGCCTTTGCTCTCCCTGGGGCTTACCCATGTGTTAGTGTTAATAAGCCTTAGTTGTACCAAATCCAACAGCTCATGCCTGTGGACCTCAAGTGGTCCCATTCATAGCCCCCTTTGTAAAAACAGCTTTATTGCGGTACAGTTTGCATGCCATAAAATTCAGCAGTCTAAAATGTAAATATAATGATTTTGGAGCTGTGCAACTATCACCACAACTAGTTTTAGAATATTTCTATCACCCCCAAAAGATCTGTTGTACCCACTTACAGTTAATCTCCATCTCAGCTCCAGGAAACCTCTAATCTACTTTGTGTCTCTGCAGAGCTGCTTTTTGTGGACATTTCATATAAATGGAATCGTACAATTTATAGTCTTTTGCATCTGGCTTCTTTGAATAAGCATAAGGTTTTTGAAATTCATCCATGTTATAGCCTGTATCAGTAGTCTGTTTCTTTTTATTGATGAATAGTATTCCAGTGTATGGATAGCCCACATTTGGTTTATCCATTCACCAGCTGATGGATATTTGGGCTGTTTCTGCCTTTTGGCTATTATGAATAATGCTGCTGTGAACATTCACGCACACGTCTTTCTGTGGACACATGTTTTCATTTCTCTTGAGTAGATACTTAGGAGAGGGAATTGCTGGGGTCATAGGATAAGTTTATGTCTAACTTTTTAAGAAACTACCCAACTGTTTTCCCAGGTGGTTGCACCATTTTACGTTACTATCAGCAATGTATGAAGGGTCCTGTTTCTCCACATCCTCGCCAATACATTCCCTTGTAATTTAAAGGTTAGCTCAGACACTGCCGAGTGAAAGCCTGCCACTCTGCCTGTTCCTTTTCGGGGCGTTGTACCCTTACTGGACTGCAGATTCATTCATTTAGGCATTTCTGCTCCCCCAAAATCAGTCTAAAATGGCCACAGAAAATATAACTTCACAATATTCATATTCTTGCTCCCCTCACTAGTAGCGGATTCTTTTTTAGTTTTTTTTCTCTTTATGGGAGATACTTTTTCTCCTGTCTCTTCCTCTTCTTATAAGGACATCAATTAGGGCCCCATCCATATGGTCTTATTTAACCCTTAATTATCTCTTTTAAGGCTGTCTCTCCAAATACAGTCACATTGGGGGATAGGGCTTCAACATATGCATTTTAGGGGGACAGAATTTAGTCTATACCACCATAAACCACAGCTATAGGCTGGAGGGGTCATATTTCTCAGCTTGGGGCTCCATAAAGGCTGAGAACCCCCAATCTAGTAGATTCCTTTGTGCCTTACTGAAAGGCTGAATAGAGACATAGACTTAGGTCTTAATGGAAAAAAAAGGAATAAAAGTACTGACAGACACAGTTTTGGCAGGGAACCACTCATTTTTTAAATTCCAGAGCCATTGCCTATTGGCAGTATGATTAATTTTTTTCTTGACTCTACAGCATTAAACTGTGAAATTATTCCTCAGTTACATGTTGTTCATAACCCCAAATCTTCTTCCCATGCTTCTAAAATCTGACTTTAGAGCTAAAGCATTGAGGAGAGGTATTCTGCCCTGAATAGGGTCAGGAAAAGCTGGATTCCTGGAGGACTCAGACAATGGGGCAGACACAGCAGGGAGTCTCACTATTTTGCCTTTGGCGGAAGGCAAATATGGAGTTTGTCACTTATGCTTTGAGTCTCACAGCATGTAGTCCCCCTACGACATAGTCCCTGAACATTGCACATTCTCAACAAATCCATTGCACTGGAGGCCTCTCTTTTATTTGCAAATGTTATGATCTATGAGTTTGATATCACTGGTGTGACAGCCTGGTGTTTCCTGAACTGCCTGGTCCCCCTCTCTTGTTCGTGCTCAGGCCCGAGCATCAGTCGGCTGGGGAGCTGCAGGAGGACGGTGCTCACTTCTTTGCCTGCACCTGCTTCCTCCCCTGGCTGGCAGGCCGGCACCTACTGAGGCTAAGAGAGGAAGGAAGGAAGGCAGCTGGGAGGTGGGAGAACTTGGGGTGGGGGTCACATCCCTCTCCTGGGGTGGCTATTTCCCTCACTTGGTGGTAGCAGCAGGTGGCAGCTAGAACCAGCTGGAGCCTTTGGATAGCAGAGTTGCAGGACCAGGGAAGGTAATCATTCTCATGCTGTCCCTGCCAGGCCCTGTCCTGAACTCCCTGTCTGATTTTTGGTTTTGCCCTGTCTCTTTCTCTCTCCTTTTCCACTTCAGTCAACTCACCCTAGTTTACATACTCCATCTGCCCAAACTCCCTCTTTCCATTCCTCGGCTCACCTACTTCCTTGCTCCTTGGGTTCTAAACAGGTAGGCTGTGAGGGGTTTTAAAGTTGTAAACTTTGGAGATAAGTTTAGCACTGTGGTCGTATTCGTTTGCAAGGGCTGCTGGAATAAAGTGCCACAAACTGGGTGGCTTAGCTTATTAGAACAAAAATTTATTGTCTCCTAGTTCTGGAGGCTAGAAGTCTGAAATCAAGGTGTTGGCAGGGCCATACTCTTGCTGAGGGTGCTAGGGAAGGATCTGTTCCTGACCTCACTCCTAGCTTCTGGTAATTCCTTGGCTTGTGGCAGTGTAACTCTAGGCTTCACATGATGTTCTCTCTGTGTGCGTGTCTGTTCAAATTTCCCCTTTTTATTTAAAATTTAAAAAAAAATTTTTGTTTTTTAATTGAAGTATAGTTGATATACAATGTTGTGTTAGTTTCAGGTGTACAGCAAGGTGATTCAGTTATATACACACACACACACACACACACACACGTATTTCAGATTCTTTTCCCTTATAAATTATTACAAAATATTGAGTACAGTTTCCTGTGCTATATGGTAGGTCCTTGTTGGTTATCTATTTTATACGTAGTGGTGTGTTTATGTTAATCCCAGACTCCTAATTTATCCCCTCCCCCTTTCCCCTTTGGTAATCATAAATTTGTTTTCTATGTCTGTGAGTCTGTTCCTGTTTTGTAAATAAGTTCATGTGTATCATTTTTCTAGATTCCACATATAAGTGATATCATATGATATTTGACTTTCTCTGTCTGGCTTACTTTACTTAGTATGATAAGTGAACATGGTCCATCCGTGTTGCTGCAAATGGCATTATTTCATTCTTTTTTATGGCTGAATAATATTCCATTGTGTGTGTATATGTGTATATATATCTATATATCTATATCTCACAGCTTCTTTATCCATTCATCTGTTGATGCACATTTAGATTGCTTCCATGTCTTGGCTACTGTAAATAGTAAATTTCCCCTTTTTTTATAAGAACAGCAGTCATATTGGATTAGAGGCTCACTCTTCTCCAGCATAATCTCATCTTAATTTAACAAGCTACATCGTCAGTGACCCTATATTCATAGCAGTAGTTTTGACTTACTATGAGAAATAACTTTAGATAGAGTCTGAGTCAGGGTTTCTAAGAATATGCTTGTAAATAAATACTGTACCATACATTTTAAAAATATTTATTTATTCTTGGCTGCGTTGGCTCTTTGTTGCTGTGCACAGGCTTTCTCTAGTTGCAGCGAGCAGGGGCTACTCTTCATTGCAGTGCGCGGGCTTCTCACTGCAGTGGCTTCTCTTGTTGCGGAGCATGGGTTCTAGGCACGCGGGCTTCAGTAGTTGTGGCACACAAGCTCTAGAGTGCAGGCTCAGTAGTTGTGGTGCATGGGCTTAGTTGCTCTGCGGCATGTGGGATCTTCCCGGGCCGGGCTTGAACCTGTCTGTGTCCCCTGCATTGTCAGGCGGATTCTTAACCACTGCGCCACCACAGAAGTCCCTGTACCATACATTGTTATATCATGCTTACTTTTAAGATAGCAAGAGATGGAAATTACATCTTATTTACATTAGGAAGAAAAGAAAGGGGCAGTGACATTTGCATGTGTGACTTCTCATAGGCAGAATTAGAACAGACCAGAGGTTGAGTAATCCTTTGGCTGTCTGTTTCCGGGTAGCATTCTGGAACAAGCAAGCCCAGCAAGTCAGGGTAAGAATTGGGAGCTCCAAGTTCGGTTTCTGGCCTTGAATGCCGCTGCCTGAGCCAATTGTTCATTCTCTCCCAGGCTTAGAGTACTCCATCTCTAAGATGGGAGATGGAATAATGCTGCCTTGGAGAGGAGTGTTAGGAATGAATGGATTATGTGTTTAAGAGATCCTCTGATGAAAGGCACTATAAGGATAGCAGTAACTTTCAATTACCACTTGGGATAGACACGAAAAATGATCTTCCCTTTTGCATTCATCTCCATGGGTCATAGCTGCAATCACCCGTGTGGAGGTGAGCATTGTTGATATGGAGGTGACCTCAAAGGCAGATCAAAGAGAAAATCAATCAGGTGGGTGAATTCATGGGTCTTGAAGTAAATTTCTGAGTGTGGTACATGCTGTTCAGATTCTGGCATGAGGACTGTTCACCCTGCTGTGAGAGCTGACCGGGTGTGCTTCCACTCCTGGACTGTTCTGTACACTCTTTGCCCCTTCATAAGTCCTTGATCTCTGAACATGGCCTTGCCAGTTCATCAACTCCCGATGGATCTGTCCTTCGGAAGCATGACTCCCAGTGGACATTTGCCATCACAGAATCTCTGGATGTGCTCCCTAGCACGGCGGGCAGTACAAGGCTCCTGGTCTGCGTTATCGCTGCTTAGAGGACCTCTGCCTTCAATCTTGACTCACTTGGTCTAAAGAAATGTCCCCTAAGAACAGTATTGGCATCATTCTTTCTCTTCTAGCAATGGCTAGCAGCAGAATCCACCTGTACTGTGCTCAGGTAGAGGCATTGTACCTGAGACCAACTGAAGGAGCTATTTACAAAAAATTTTATAAATTGATTTTTCTTAGTTCCAAAGCAAGAAAGTAATTTGAGTCACTCACCAATTGTGTGATGAGAGTTACCAGAAAATTCAAGAACCAAATGACCAGATTGATTCATTCAATCTCAGCATCTACCAAAGGCCCAATACTTGCTACCATAGGAGCTGACCTAGAAATATTGTAGTGGGCATTGTTGTGTTGGGGAGTGACTTGGACAAAATTCATTTCTGTTTATTCACTTGCCTCAGGTCAGGTTCTCTGGGGAACCAGAGATTCTGGTTTAGAGTAGACTCTGCAATGGAGATTGACAGGCAGGAGGTTTATTTAGGAAAGTTCTCCGGATCAACATCGGTGGGGGGAGTTAGGGAAGCAGGACCGGGTGGAGGGGAAGTTGAGCTGTGATGTGGTCACAATGTAGGTCTCAGCTGATCCCACAGGAGGCTTGGGAGCTGGGATGGCCCCTCAGAATTGTCCCAAATTGATGCAAGGGGACCAGCCTTTATACACCTGTATCCAGCAGTCACCGGACCCATGGACTGCCCTCGGGAAGGGGGTGTGGCCTGGGGGGAGGCAGCTCTTTTCAGTCCAGAGCAGTTCCCAGAAATGGACTCAGCTGAGAGCCCTTGGCAGGGGGAGGAGTGTGGGCCTCCATCCTGAGGGGTGGGCTGTGTGGGGATAATGGCAATGCAGCAGAGCATCCACTACCCCCATCAACCAATTTGTGCCAAGCCAAACATTGTACTAAATACAAAGGCTGTGGTGCATAATATGGGTACAGCCTCTGCTTTCACAGAGCTTTCTGTCCTGTGGAAGGCCAACAAGTAAACAGGCAATTACAATACAGACTTTACCATCCTGTGGGCTTCCATGGTGGGGGAGCCAGGAAGGCTTCCTGGAGGAAGTCACATCTAAGACGAGATCTGAAGACTAAGGAGCTGGTTGTATTGAGAGGGGCATGAAAGGAGTATCCCAAGCAGAGAGCACAGTATGCAGGACATCCCAAGGGCCAGAGAGGGAGAGCATCACATGTTTGAAGAATGAATAAGGTTGAGAATGGCCAAGGATACAGTCTGTGTGGGGTTGGGGAGGGGGTGGTTATGGCTGGAGGGGTGAGCTGGGGCCTGAAACCACTGAGTGGGCAACCTGGCCTAGAGCAAGGGTTTGAATGAGAAGGGAAGGGATTGGGAAGTGACGGAAGGGAGGAGAAACCAGAGCTCATGGGATGGGCACAGAGAGCCAGAGGCAGTAACTGAGTCAGGGAATAGGAGGAAAACCAGGTGACGTCTACTGCCCCTTCCTGTTATAAATCCTGCTATGTTTTTGTTTGCCTGAGCCCTTTGGGAATCTTATACAACCAGTAGATATCAGCCTTTCTTTTTTCTTGGGCCTTTGACTTTTTTCCAATCCCCCCACCCCCCGCTGCTGCCTCATTCTAGGCTAAGGAAGTCCTCTGTTCACTTCTCAAGCTGCTACACCCAGCCACTCTTGTCTTTACCACCCCGTTTCCTTGAAGACCCTCATTTTCGGTCTGCTCCCAGACCTCGCACGCCCTCATGCCTGTTACATAATTTAGTTTCCACCTCCTTATTACCGAATCTCCTTCAAGTGGCATGGGTGACCCTTTTCAATGACCTTCTCTGCAGTTGTCTTCTGGATTTTGCTACAGAATTCCATGCAGGTGACCCCCTTTTCTTGGAGTGTTCTTTTTCAGGGTTTCTGGAACCTGGGGTCTCTTGATTCTCTTCCTGATTTCCCCATTTTCTTCTCTTTGCCGCCCACACTGCCTCCTCCGCTTCCTACTCTTACTTCTCTGGAAGTAGGAGGTCCCTGTGATTTTTGCCTTCTCTTTCTTCTCTCTTTTCTAGCCATTTTATTCACTCCCACGGCTTCAGTTGACCTTTCCACATGGTTGTCCCTTGCCCCCAACACCAGATTGGCATTTCTAAGGGATGCTGATTGGTCTACCTGGTTGTCTCCTCAGCACCCCAAACCCCAAGTTCTATCATCCTTCATCTTTCATCCACGCTGATGCTTCTTCCTGCCTTTTGATTTTTGTGAATCCCATTCTTCCTACTCATCCTAGTTGGAAAATTTGAAGTTTTGACAAATCCTTCTTTTTCTGCTCCCTCTGTGCCCTACACCCCCCCCCCACCCCCCCACCCCCTCCCCACTGCCCCATAGCCTGTCAGTTTCCAAGGATTATCAGACTCTTCCTTTGCATTTTGGTCTTTTGGAAATGTCCACATCTTTTCAGTGTTGGATGGCGAGACAAGTCATTTAACTTCTAGTCCTTAATTTCCTTATCTGTGGAACGGGGATAATGGTTGGCTTGTTTATCTCATTGGGGTTCTTTCATTTATAATATGTGATATATGTTAAATGTGGCTGGTGACTTATAAAATACCATACAAGTATTTGTTGTGGTGTTCTTGATGCTAAAGCATCCTACTTTAGACCTTCATTATCTAGACTAGAGAATTGGCCTCCTAACTGATTTCCCCAACTCCAAACACATACTCTGCTTCCAATCCATCCTACACAGTAATGTGTAATCTCTCAAAATAATCTTTCTGTAGAGAAGCTCTGCTCCTGTCACTCCTATGCCCCCAAACCTTCACTGGATCTCTACTGTCCAGTAAAATACAAGTTCCTTTCACTGGCATTCAAGAGTCTACATGGTATAATGCTGTCTTAGACTTATAAGATGGCCCCCAATGACCCCCACCTCCTCTTATCCCTTAGGCTGGCTGGACCTAGAACAGGGCAAAATTGATGGGTTATCACTTCCATTATTAGGTTACAAAAGACTATAGCTTCTGTCTTACCAGAAGCTCTCTTGCTGCCTTTGATAAAGCCAGCTGCCATGTTAGAGAGGCCTGTGTGGCAAGGGACTGAGGGTGACCTCTAGCTCTAGCCCGCGAGGAACTGAGTCCCTTAGTCCAGCAGCCCACGAGGTATTGAGTCCTGCCAAGGCTGTGAGTGCCAACAACCGGTGAGCGAGCTTGGAAGCAGATCCCACCCCAGTTGAGCCTTGAGAAGACCATGGCCCCAGCAGATGCTTTGATGGCGGCCTTGTGAGAGACCCAGGGCCAAGACCTTGACTGCAGCCTGAAGAGCCCTGAAGCTGGTATAGAGACCCAGCTAAGCCGTGCCTGGATTCTTTTTTTTTTTTTTTTTTTTTTTATGTTGATCTCTCTTTTTTTTTTTTTTTAATTTATTTATTTATTTATTTATTTATTTATTTATTTATTTATTTATTTATGGCTGTGCTGGGTCTTCGTTTCCGTGCGAGGGCTTTCTCTAGTTGTGGCAAGTGGGGGCCACTCTTCATCATGGTGCGCGGGCCTCTCACTATCGCGGCCTCTCTTATTGCGGAGCACAGGCTCCAGATGCGCAGGCTCAGTAGTGGTGGCTCACGGGCCCAGCCGCTCCGCGGCATGTGGGATCCTCCCAGCCCAGGGCTCGAACCCGTGTCCCCTGCATTGGCAGGCAGACTCTCAACCACCGCGCCACCAGGGAAGCCCCGTGCCTGGATTCTTGACCCACAGAAATGGAAAAAATAAATGTGTGTTGTAAACTTCTCAATTTGGGGGGTAATTTCTTATTACTACTTAGTAAGTAAGTACTACTTACTACTAATGTTTGCTCTAATCTCTTTGTCCCTTACCAAGGCTTCATACTTCTTTGGAACTAAATTCCATGCTCTTTCCAAACCACACTGTGTGCTTTCTTGCCTCCATGATTTTTCTGTGGTCTTTACTTTGCTTAGAAGACTTTCATCTATCCTCTTCACCTGGAAAATTCTTGTTCATCTTTTTGCCTTCAGCCCTTGGACACTTGCATATAATAATGTTTCAGTAAATATTTATACATTTTAATTGTTGAAAGGGATTTCTAAAATAACAATTATTATTTGGAAGAACCCACTTAGAGACAGAGTGCTTAGAGGTACTCAAAATTTTTTAAAAACTTAATTCAATAAATATTTATTTAGAATCTGCCTGGGCCAGGTTCTGTGGATATGAAGATGTCAAGAACCAGAATGCTTGGTTTGGAACATGGAATACTGCTTTCACACACATTCAACCCTTCATTCACCTAATTAATTCCTATTTATCTTTTGGATCTCATCTGCTACATGCCACCCTTTCAAGGCAGCTTTCTCTGACTCTCAAAATAGATCAGGTCTACTTGTTAGATGCACTCATTGATTTGGAAACATGCCCCACTGTTGTAATTATATAATTAATTGTGTGAGTGGAAGTTTAACATCCATCATCCCTACTAGACTGTGGGCTCCTGGAGGCCAGGGACCCTCGCTCTCCTCGTTCATCCTTGAATCTTTATGACTGGTCCAATGCCTTGCCTTTAATAGGAGGCCAATAAATATCTGCTGAATGAGTGTCGACCCAGTTTGCCCCTGGACCCCAGAAGATCACCTCCTGGGTGGAGCAGCTGCAATGGCAGTCCAGCATGACGGCAAGAGCCATGACATAGGTCTTGATACTGGGTGCAATGGGGGGATAGCAGAGCAGAGGTAGGAAAGACATCAGAGATGAAATGGTCATTGAGCTAGGTGGACTCAGTGAGAGGTAGGGCTTTCCTGAATGAAAACAAAGGCAAGATGGATCCTGGTGGATTAGAACAGAATTTTCCAGTGCAGTGTGGGCTGTTGTATCCCAGGGTGCCTTGAAGAGGCACAGGTTTCCCAACTTATTGACCTTTGTCTATTTATCCCCATGTACCCTCAAACATTATTATTTTCTGGGTGTGCCTTGACATGAAAAAGTTTGAGAGGCAGTGGATCAGCTTCAGATGAAACAGGGCAGGTAGGATGGGATTTGGCAAAGATGAGTCTGGAAAAAAGGTTGTGAGTGGATTGCAAAGGGCTTCCATGCTCTGCTAAATAAGTTTGGCTTTTGCCCTGTAGGAAGTGGTGAGCCATTAGTAGTTTGACCATCTCTCCTCCAGTCTCCTCCTCAATCCTGTTGAGATTATTCCTAGACTTTATATACATGTTTATAGATTCCAAACTAATGAATAACTGTTATAAGAAGTTCTACCTGCTAATTCTCAGGGGCATAACACCAAACATCCTGTGCTGTGGCAGTTTTCGGTCTTGTGTGGTGACACATTGGTACATTGGATCAGCTGGGATTGCATTACAAATAATTTACTGCAACTAGTAAAACATTGGTGCTTTCAGAATACTCACTAATTCTTTAGAGACTTTATTTTTTGGAGCAGTTTTAGGTTTGTAACAAAATTGAGAGGAAGGTACAGAGATATATCAATACTACATACTCCCTGCCTCCGTTATAAACTTCCCCCACCAGAGATGTACATTTGTTGCCAAGGATGAACCTGCATTAGCACATCTAATCACCCAAAGTCCACAGTTGATCTTAGGGTTCACTCTTGGTGTTATACATGCTGTGGATTTGGACAAATATCTAATGACATATATCCATCAATATATTATCATCCAAAGTGTTTACAGTGCCCTAAGAATCCTCTGTGCCCTACCTATTCATCTCCCCTCCCCTGACTCCTGGCAACCACTGATCTTTTCACTGTCTCCATAGTTTTGCCTTTTCCAGGAAGAATGTCATATTGTTGGAGTCATACAGTATGTAGCTTTTTCAGATTGGCTTCTCTCACCTACTGATATGCATTTAATGTTCCTCCATGTCTTTTCATGACTTGACAGCTCTTTTTTTTTCTTTTTAGCTCTGAAAAACATTCTATTGTTCGGCTGTACCACAGTTTATCCATTCACCTACCGAAGGACATCTTGTTTACTTCCACGTTTCGGCAATTACAAATAAGGCTACTGTAAACAGCTATGTACAGGTCTTAGTGTGGAAATCACTAACTTTTAAAAATTAAATCAGGTTTATAATTTTTCCTAGATCAAATCTGTGTTAGTTTCCTAGGGCTGCGGTAATGAAGTATCACAAACTGGGTAGCCTAGAGCAACAGAAATTTATTGTTTCACAGTTCTGGAGGCTAAAAGTCCAAGATCAAGGTGTCAAGAGGGCCATGCTCCCTCTGAAATCTGTAGAGTAGTATTGCATTGTACATAAATGCCACATCTCTTTTTTTTTTTTGGCCGCACTGTGCGGCTTGTCGGATCTTAGTTCCCCAACCAGGGATTGAACCTGCACCCTCGGCAGCGGAAGCGCGGAGTCCTAACCACTGGACCACCAGGGAATTCCCTGTACCACATCTTTATCCATTCATATGTCGATGGACATTTAGTTTGTTTCCATGTTTTGGCTATTGTAAATAGTGCTGCTGTGAGCACTGAGGTGCATGTATCTTTTCAGATTAGAGTTTCCTCTGGATATACGCCCAGTAGTGGGATTGCTGGATCATATGGCAACTCTATTTTTAGTTTTTTAAGAAATCTCCATACTGTTCTCCATAGTGGCTACACTAATTTACATTCCCACCAACAATGTAGGAGGGTTCCATTTTCTCCACACCCTCTACAGCATTTATTATTTGTAGACTTTTTGATGATGGCCATTCCGACTGGTGTGAGGTGATAACTCATTGTAGTTTTGATTTGCATTTCTCTAATAATTAGTGATGTTGAGCATCTATTCATGTGCCTATTGGCCATCTGTATCAACACAACTTTTTTGGAGGGACACCATTCAATCCATAGAAACAAAATTTTTACCCCCTTGCATTTTAATATTCTTTCTTGAGTCAGAATAAACTGGTAGAGTTTTGCACTTCACCTGTAGTCATAGTATGTCAGAATCTGAATACGTCCATGAGAGTGTTATGCTTGTGAATCTGAATCCATCAGGCAGACAAAAAAGTTTGAGAACTACTGCTGCTATATAATCTCATCTCATTGGTTATCCCCTTAAATCTCAAAGACTTTTTGCTTCTCTTTCATTCTTAGGAAGCTGGCCCTTTAAGACTAGGCCACACTAATGCATTGGTCATCAGCTGGGGTGAATTTTGCCCCACAGGGGACATTTGGCAATGTTTGGAGGCATTTTTGACTGTGATAACCGGTGGGTGGGGTGAGGGTGCTATTGGCATCTAAGTAGTTGGTAGATGCCAGGGATACTAGTAAATAAACATCCTGCAGTGCACAGGAGAGGCCCGCACAATGAAGAGTTGTCTGGTTCAGAGTGTCAATTGTGCTGGTGTTGAGAAATCCTGCAACGGTGGGTTTCGTGTGCCTCCACATCTAGGGTGGTCGTAATAAGATGCTTGATTTGAGTTCGGCCAGACTCTAGTGCATCCTTCTCTTAGAAAATTTTGAAGGTTGTCTTTCTAAGACACTGATACTCTCAATACCTTTGCTACTCTGGTAAGTGTGATGAAGTGAGTTTGAATGTAGACTCAAGTCAGTATCTCCAAAGTCATTCAAAGATGAGTAAGAGTTTCAGTATCCCATCTGGTCCCACTTTATGGACCAAAGAAAGATACATAATAACTTTCACATACTCATGGTCCAGTGAAGCCCCAGGGGTACCCAGTAAGTACAGTTCTGACAAATGACAAGGGTTTCGTGAGGTTAACATTAACCTCAAAACATGAATTGTTGAATAATTTGATATGAAATTTCCTTCCCCCAATCAATTTATGTTCCATTTTCAAAAGGCATTAGGTAGTAATTATTCTCTGTGTACTGTGAATTATCTTCAAATATTCATTTGGATCACTGGACCCAGGAAAGCTGAGCCCTTTTGGCCAAGACTGACCCTGAATAAGCCCCAGATTTTAGATTTGGTTTCATCTAGACACTTGGTCTCTGGCTCCTTCTCTTGTTTTGCATGGCTCTTCACTTTGGTTCTGACCATCCATGGGTAAATATTTACAGTCCTTTCGCTTTTAGACTTAAGTTTATTTTCTATATTCCTGGCTTAAATAAATCATTGATGCTTTTTGCTTATAACTCTAACATACTTCTAGGATGGATCACTATCTGTCCCTTTTTGATGGGATTTCTGATCTCTTAACTCAAGGGACTTGTAAATTAATTCTTGGCTTCTGGTACCTCTCATTCTGGTTAATGGTTGCTGAGAAGATTTTCTATCTATCTGTTGTCTTCTTTTTTGAGGCACTGAGGGCACCTGACAACATTTCATTCTATGGAGGCCGATTAATGAAAGCCCACGAGGTCATTTGTTATGTGTCTTTAGGGCCTCAGGAAATGGACCTGTGTCACTAACTGAGCTTAACTGAAAAGAAAGGAGAGGAATATTGAAATTTCAGGATAAAGATGTTATTGGAAAATGCTGCTATTTTCACTATTTTTATTGATAATCATCATGAAACCCCTTTAATTACGAATTATGAAGTATCCTAGCCTTGGAAACAGGGAATGTTTTCTATTTCCTCTTGGATCAGTTATTGCCATAATGTTATATAACAAAACAAAATCCCATAAAATCTCAGGCTGATCTGGGCAGGGCTGGCCCCAGGTTGCAGGTTTTGTTTATGTCTGCTACACATATCTCTCACTTCTCCTGTGTCTGTGACATGCTTGCATCCAAGACATGCTTTTCTCATGGTGATGGCAGAAGTACAAGATGCAAAATCCCATTGGCCAAAACAAGTGATGTGACTAAGCTAAACATCAGTAGGTGTCCTGGTTACTATTACTATGGGAAAAATTTCCCTGAACCTTAGTGGCTTAAATAATAACAATCATTTTATTGTCTCTCATGGCTTCTCTGGGTCAGGAATTCAGGAAGGGCTCCACTGGGTGGTCCTGGCTCAGGGTCCCTGGTACAGTTGCAGTCAGATAATGCCTGGGGCTGGCATAGCAGGGGGCTGACCAATATTCTCAGGCTTCTCCACCTGGTCTCTTTGCGTGGGCTAGATTGGCCTTTCTCAGCTTGGTGGCTGTAGGGTTGTCAGACTGCTTACAAGGTGGTTTAGAACTCTAGCACCTTTGTTCTGGAGAACCAAGTGGAAGCTCCATTGTCCTTTATGACCAGGCTTGGAAGTCACATAGCATCACTTCTGCCACTCTCTTTTGGTTGAAACAGTCACAAAAGCCTGCCCACTTTCAAGGGAAGAGATACAGTTCCCAACTCTTGATGTGAGGGGTGTTAAGGTCACATTGTAAGAAGCACATGAGGGATGGGAGACAGTGTTGCAGCCGTTTAGGGAAAATACAGTCTGCTGCAGTGGGGCAGGGGGCGATTCTCTGCCCACAGTGGAGGGGAGGAGAGTAGATATTTGCTAAGCACAAACCCAAACTATCATATGCCTTTAGCTCTTTATGTGGGATGCACAGAAATATATACTGGATAACTGTACTAGGTTAGGTACCCAGAAACATGGCCTAGATGGGAGCATGTGCAAGAGATGTATTGAGGGATTGCTCTTATGAAAACACCTAATGGGATGAGAGAAGCAGTGTAGGACAGGAAGAAACTAGTGGTGGTTTTAGAAGTCTGGCTTCAGCCTATGTTAAGGACTGAATGTTTGTGTCCCCCCCAGATTCATGTGTTGAAATCCTAACCCTTAATGTGGTATAAGGGAGTGGGGCTTTGGGGAGGTAATTAAATCATCATCCTCATGAATGGGAATGCCTTTATAAGAGAGATTCCAGAGAGCTCTCTAGCCCTTTTTCCACCATATAAGGATATAGGAAGACAGCAGCCTGTAACTTGTAAGAGAGCTTTCATCAGAACACACCATGTGGTCTCTGATCTTGGATTTTCAGAGATGTGAGAAACCAATTTCTGTAGTTTATAAGTTACCCAGTCTATGGTACCTTGTTATAGCAGCCCAAACTGACTAAGACAGCTTAATCCCGTGAGGCGCTTCTAGAGTGTGAATTGAGGCAAGGGGGTTGAACTTTTGTTTCCCTGCATCATTCAGTCATAGGTGTCCCTTGCAGGAGGAGGGAGAGGCATTTCTAGAAAAGGCAGCTCCCATTAGCTAAGAGGAATCCTCCAGAGAGGAGTGCAGGTGTGAGCCATAAGCAGCCAATACCTGCATCAGCAGGAGGATGGGTACACCTGCCTGGTAAATGGGGATCTGAGTGGGACACCAATAGCGTCTGCTACAGTCCACCCCTTGTATCATTCAGATCCACCTGTTTCTTACTTTAAGTTTATTCTGTCCTCTCACAACTTCTACAGGATTCTTCTTGGTCAGAATTTGGACCAGGATTCTTCTTGGTCAGGATTTGGGGGTTAGTGGGATAAACTACAGCTTCCATTGTTGTAGTGGATCCTGAGGCCATAACTTATACCCATCCTCTCCCTTGTCTGCTGTCCTTTCTCAAATTTCCTCCCTTGGCTAGCACTTCTGCTGATCAAGGTGGCTTGTCTGGTAAAGTGAGCCAGACTCTCATCCCTGAGGAGTCTGAGCCCCTGGTTACCATGCCCTTATCAGGCTGTGGTTGATGTAACTTGCCAATTTACAGTTAAGACTGGGCATTGAAGTACCAAGACACACCCCGTGGATCACCTGTCATGGCTATCACATGTCATCCTTATTCCTTCCTGCCCCAGTATGTAGCAGCATCCCTACTTCCTTATGATGATCCTGGTCAAACCCCCTTGCCAGTAAGGCAACTCCATTTCCTTGCCTGCCATTGGAATGAAGAGCCTAGAGTAACCAGACAGCAGCTATAGCTTTAATTTTAGCAAAAACTGTGTCCCATGATGGAAGCATCTCTAGACCCACAAAGCCTAATGTGTTGAGTACCAGAAACACAGATTTCACAAGTGACACTGGGAATAATAGTGATTAAGGTTACTCTTACTCCTTCCCTCTGCCCTGCTTGGTTCCCAGACCTGTGTATTCTGTTTATTGGGAACCGGCCCCATATAACGGCTCATTATTTAAAGTGTATGCTGCCTCCCAAAGAATAGTGTCTCACCTGTGCAGGTATTATGTCTAAGCCACCTCAGCTGTGCTTTCAAGAGGTTGTTCCAATGTTCTATCAAGCCATCAGTTTCTGAAGGATTGCTAAGTAGTAGGACCATTGGATCACACGGTCATTTGTCCATGTGCATGTTCTTTGCTGCAAAGTGGATTTCTTTGTCCAAACTGAATTTATGCAAGATCAGACTTTCAACATAGCAGTCAATTGGACACTCTGTAAGTCCTTGGATGGTGGCGGTGGCTGAGGCCTACAGGCAGGAAAGATAAATCTGTACCCAGAATATTTATCAATCTTAATCAAGATGAAATATTACCCTTTTCAGGGTAGAAGGGAGTCAGCTCATTGCCAGCTAGACAGTTGGTCTCCTCTAAGGATGTACCGTGTTGGGGGCTCAGTATTAGCCTTTGTGCCTGGCAGATTGAACATTTAGCAGCAGCAGTAGCTAGAGAAGGCTTGGAGAGTGGGAGCCCATATGTTGGGCTCATGTGTAGCCTATGTCTCTGCCATTATGGCGGCTCCACTCATGACCCTGCCCTAGCACATTCTTGGGCCACACTGAAAACTGGCAGCCTTCCAAGCCACCCATTCTACAGATGAGAAATGTATGTTCAGTGGGGTAAAATAATTTTTCAAGGTCTCAGAGCCAGTTAGTTCAGGAGTTTATAGGTGCTATTTCCACTGCACCATGTTGCCTCTTCTGTGCTTTTGGACCTATTTCCAGGGTATCTATGAATAGAAGAAAAAGTCACCTGTGGTTGATTCCATGTGGGTGAATTGGCTCGCCCTTGAAATGCCAGATGTAGATCGGTTTTAGTTTTTCAAAATAGGCTCTGACTCAGGTAACGGTACTGTTCAAGGACAGGGGCGGGTGCTGTGTCCTGCCCTGACTCAGGGAGTGATTCAGACCGCGAGCTGGCTAAATCTGGGAGGATTGTTGCATTGTATCATAATCTTTTAGGTATTCATCTTACCCTTTAGCTAAGAATAGATCTGGACCATGAACAAACCCTTCTGAAACCTCCTCCTCCACTAGAGTTCTGAGTTTTCTTTCTATGTCCAATCTAGACAATAGGGATCACTGCATTTTGAACTTTTGCTTTCTCTTGCATGGTTTGTCCTTGGTTGATGAGTTCTCCCAGGTGCTTCTGGATTGACTGGAACATTAAGGACGCAGTTGGCTCAGAGTTCATTCACTTGTCTGAGCTATTTATTTGTGTGGGCGGCAGGACTTGTATCAGACTAGGGCTGTGCTAAATATGTTTTGTATTTATTGAGAGCTATTGATGAGAAACTACTACCTACTTATTTAGCAGTGTCTTAGGGAATTAATGACTTTGGGGATTGGATCATGGTTAGTATAGTACAATTTTGGATTGTATTCCACTTTATTTGATAAAATGAACTTTTAGTTACTTGCATAAAGATTTTTTTTTTTCTGGCAAAACTAAGTTTTCTTGGGACACAGAACTGTTCTTTTAACTTCTGTTTATAGTGGCTTACAGATTAGTGGGAGGTAGATTTTTAGAAACAATTGTAAAAACCTAAATAACTTCCCTTACTTTATTGAGTAAAGAAAAATAAATCACTGGATCCTTTCATGCTAATATAATTAATTTCACATATAAAGTTACATTCTAAATGTATCTGTATGTATATATATGTATATATATATATATTTCTTTCTTTCTTTTACAAAATAGGCATACAATTTTGACTAAAAGAAAATTTTAGGCCTCATCGCCACTCCTTGTAAGGCTTTTTGACGACCTGAGGGATTCACTTCCTGTCAACCTGAGGACAGAGAAAGGAGTTTGGAGAATGTATGTAAATGAAAAGACACAGAAGCAGGAGGACCTTGTAATTCCCTCTCCTTCATAGTTGATATTGTAGCTTTAGTAATTTGTTTCCAGTACTGCTGAAAAACTGTATTACCCTTCCCCGTCTCCGTGTCCTCAAGTCCATTCTCTACATCTGCGTCTTTATTCCTGTCCTGCCCCTAGCTTCATCAGAACCATTTTTTTAAAAAATTTTTAGAAGGGGAAGGGTAAGCCGGGATGAAGTGAGAGAGTAGCATTGACATATATACACTACCAAATATAAAATAGATAGCTAGTGAGAAGCAGCTGCCTAACACAGGGAGATCAGCTTGGTGCTTTGTGACCACCTAGAGGGATTGGATAGGGAGTGTGGGAGGGAGACGCAAGAGGGAGGGGATATGGGGATATATGTATACGTATAGCTGATTCACTTTGTTATACAACAGAAACTAACACAACATTGTAAAGCAATTATGCTCCAATAAAGATGTCAAAAACTGTATCATCGTATATTCAAACAAAAATGAAAAATGGCTTTCAAACTCCATTCATAACTTTTGGGCCCATACCTCTTTTTATTTACAATAGTGGAAATACTTTTGAGTTGTCCGCGCCCCTCCACATTGCCAAAGCAATTGCTTCTGTGTTCTAGAAGGAAAGATAGGGTAGCCTTGGCCCGCTATGAACGCCAAGCACACTTGGATGGGAATAAGACATTAAGACATCATATTTAAATCATTTGATATTTGGCATGGATTTGTACCACTGGTCTATTAGCATAGCTGACCTGGGGTGGCTGTAGTTACAGACATTCCTGGAATGGATTCATAGGCAGAACGTATTTTCCGTTGCTGTCGTTTTACAGAGATCCTGATACAAGGAGTGTTATATTTCTTGTTTTGGATCAGCCTGCATTTCTCCTAAAAACTCATAGCCCCCTGGACTGTTTCTGTCTAATCCTGACCCTACGGGAATGGGTAATCAGCTGCAGGATGGTGTGTGGACTTCTAGGAACTACAACAGCCCAGCCTCCTTCCCCTAAAGGCAGTGTGTGCTCATCTTGCTTGGTCTCTCTCCCCAGCCAGGCCTCCACAAATGCAAAATATTTCTAGGTTTGGGCTTAAGAGAGAAAATCCAGTGTGATGCTGTCTTAGCTTTGCACCTCCTCCTAACTTATAATTTCCCACAGGATATTTATACCAGGGAAGTAATTGACACTAGAGCCTTGTGCTGTCAGCACCAAAGGGGTAATGACTCCCTTGGCGAATTCAGCCTTTGCTATTATTCAGCTTCTGCTGGGAGTAACTCCTGGCTACCAGTCTAGATCATTTGAGGAGGGAAGGGAGGGGTCCTGGGTGGCTCCTCTGTCTCTTTTGACTATGGAAGGGTTCCAGAATTTTCCTTCAATATCCAGATCATCACCAGAAATAATTTAAGTCCCAAAGGCCCTTTTCTAACCAGTCTAACCCCTGAGTCATTCCTGTGAGCTCACCATCTCCCACAATGATTATATTCCTCTGTCCATTCGTAATTTTAATTATGCATTTACTCAATGGGCTTCCCTTCTGGTTAACTTCTCCTGGTAACTCATTAAACCTCTGAGTCACACATTCATTATTAAAGAGAGGGGGAAAGAATGAAAGAACAAAAAGGAGCTGTGCCCTGGGAGAAACTTGGGGAGGATCACCGCGGTTGAGTGCAGCTGAGTCTCTGGAGACCTCAGTTAGCTCTTTTCCGACTAGGGTGCACCCTGCATCGCAGGTTGCTGTACTGACTTCAGGGAGTTCATTGGTCAGGTTGCCTTTAAGATGAGTTTTTGCCTTGGTAGGAGACCCCCTTATGATTTTGGTGAAAATGCTTCCCTCCTACTTAACTATGCCCTCTGAACCTAGGTGGTCTCAAAACAACGATGGAGCCACTAATTAAAAAGGAATTCCAACCTTAACTTGTGTCTCTGAAAGAACATTAAAGGGAACTAATTTGTAACCCACAAAGATACTCCTTAATATTCCCTTTCCTTTCCTCCACAATTTTAAAAAAAACATTCCAACCTCCCTGCCCATTACCACTCAGCCCACCAAACAATTTCCTTCCTCACCCTCTCCCCAAGGTGAATAATTTTACTCCCGTGGTAGTACCTGAGTGATAAATCGTTGTGAGGATTAACTGAGAGAAAATATGTAAATACTGCCTATACGGTGCCTGGAACATTGTAAATGCTCCTAAAGGTTTGCTATTTATTATCATTTCCAATTCTGCATCCTCAGCCTCAAATTTGATTTTCTCTCTCAGTGGAAACATTAGGGGAAAAAATCCGGAGGCTGAGAAAATGATTCCTAAATAATCGTAACAATAGCTCTCATTCACCGAGTATACCTTGTGTGTACCAAGTGCTATCCTGAATCCTTTCTGTGCATTATCTGTTTAATCCTCACCACAGCCCTCAGGAGTGGATGCTATTATTATCCCCATTTTACAAATGAGGAAACTCAGAGAGGTGAGGCAACTTGCCTCGGGACACATAGCTAGTAAGTGGTAGAGTTGGAATTCAAACTCAGACCTGACTGCTTTCCAAGTCCATGGCTTATTGGTTTTGCAAAAATCTGCAAGGCTGTGGTGCTGCCAGCCACCAGGAAGGCCTGCGTTCTCTTTGTGGGTTTTGACCCCTGAGGACTGTGACCCCGGCTCAGAGACTCCGGGTCTCTGGTGATGAGTGAACTGCCCTTGAGAACAGCTGTCCGGGTGGAGCGGGCCCCCATGCCTGGCCTCAGCCGGGGTGAAGGCCCCGAAGGCCTCCTTGGTATTCAGTCAGAGGCAGAGAGAAATGTGTTTTTTCTGCAAAGGTTGGCGTTTATTTCTTAATAATCAGTTAAAAATTTATGTAGGCTCCCTAATCAAAAACAAAGGCTTTCTGTACTTTTACGTGTGCTAGAAACCACTAATGAGTTCTTGGGGATTTATCACCGACTCTAGAATAGAAGTAGAAGCCAGTATATCTGGAGTCAGTGAAAGCAGGTTTTGCCAAGGTACTTCTGCTGCAAGGGAAACGTTAAATATTCCACACATCCAGCGCTGCATCTGTCCTGGGTAATCTGAGGATGAGATTATGCCCTGCATAAGATGCCTGGTACACCTTCTTCTTGCCCAGGTGACCTGGAGCTTCCTGGGTAGGCCCTGTGCAGTCCTAGTAGACTCGAATCCTGGGGTGGTCCTCCATCTGATGGTCCTCTCTCTGGGAAGAGATCCAGTTATGCAATTCAGTTGTCCAGGGGCCAGAAGGTGATGCTGAGCTTTGTACCAAGATTATGGACCAACGTATTCCTGAGTTCCAAAGAGTTAGCAGCAAGAAGAGCTGTGGCAGGCTGGAGTACTGTGATGGATGCCTGTTTTCTGTGCACACAAAACTCAAATACCATCGTTAGTGGCAACTCCTTGCTTTCCTTCATTTCTTCCTCCTCCTCCTTTTCCTCTTTCTTTTTCTCCTCCCCATCCTCCTCCCCCCTCCCCACCCCTTCTCCTCCCTTCTTCCTCTTCTTCTTCTTCTTTTTCTTTTTCTTCTTCTCTTCTTTCATCTCTTTTCTACTTCCTTTTTTCTTCCCATCTTCCTCCTTCTCTTTTTTTTTCCCTATGAAAGTATGTATAGCAAGAGGATATGTCAAGAAGATTTGGCAGATCATTCACTTATTTCTCACACATTTATAAATCACTTTAAACTGAGCATGGAGTAGGAGGTAAAAAGATGAAAAAGAAATCCTTCCTGTGGGATGTGCATGGTCTAGGGGGAAGAGATAGACATCTGACAATTATAATGAGTAACATGTTCTGAGAACTTATTATGTGCCTGGCATTGTGCTAAGTGACCCTTTAACCAGATCACCTCATTTAGTCTTCATAGAATTACTCTGAGTGGAATTCTAGTATTTTATCCTTTTATCCATGAGGCTGAGGCAAAGACAGATTAAATAATTGGTGCAGTCACACAGGCGGCAAGTCACAGATCTGACTCGAACCCAGGCAGTTTGACTCCAGAGTCAGCATTAACAGCTCTGTTGCTTCCCATGTAATTACAGCATGTTGTAATGGGTGTCACCTAAGTAGGGTCTAGCAGAAGTGAAATTTGAACCTGGCCTTGAAGGGTGAGTGGGAGTTTTTGAGGCTGGAGAGGGAAGGGAAGAGCACTGTGGGCATTGGGAACGGTGTGAGCAGAGACAGGGTGTCACAGAACACCTGGCATCCACAGACCATGACCACTGTCCCTTAGGCAGTGGAATAACTTGACACCTTCTAAGAAGGGAGGAAAATGATCAGACTTGTATACTAAAAAGGCAGCCATCGTTTCAAAAATGATAAATAAAATGGTCACATTATTAAAAATCTTTGAGTGTTAGGAATATGAATGATAGGGTCTTTCCCCTTTGTATTCTTTTATATATTTTCCAAATTTTCTTTAATGAGCTTGTCTTTCTTACTTAAACAATGTGTATGTACTTTACCCATGTGTGCATATGTACATGTATGTTGGAGAAGGGAGTCGTGAATTGGTGGCAGTGCAGAGAGAGGAGTGAAGTGGGGAGAGAAATGTTGGTGAGACTGTGTAGGAATCTCACCTACCTAGGAAGCAACTAGAGAGTCCAGGTGAAAGTCAAGGGCTTTGGTTGGTGGAGACCATGTCTGACTTGCCTCCACACTCCTCAGCCCCTCTCATAGGGGCCAGCATGCCCTCCACATTTCACAAATACACAGTATGTCAATGAATGAATGAATGAACAAAAGAGGAAAAATGAAAGCAATGTGGCTGGAGAAGAGACCACGGACTTGAGGAAAGTTTCTGAGGGAGAACCTGCAGGAACCACGTAATGCCACCCTGGGGATGAGGTTTCTACCTTCAGCAGCAGGAAGTTGACGGTCCTCATGTCTGTGATAGAAACTTTGGGGAGAAATGCACAAAGGGAGAAATGAGAGATGGTGAATTTTGGTCTTGAATATGGTAACTTTGGGGTTAAATTGATCAAAACAGATTTAACCACTTGCTGCAAATCCACATGGGATGTGGAAGACAGACCAGAGAGAGAGCGGTAAGACAGCCCCGAAGGCAGCTGCCGGGAGTGAATCCCAGTTGAAAGTTGTCTTCAGAACTTTCTAGTCCAGGTGCCCTCTGCCCTCGTTGTTATGGAATGTTTAGCTGTCCAGATCATTTATTCCTAACTACTGTGCATGTTTTGGTTACTTTTTAGTTAAGTGCATTATACCTACACAAATCTTAGGTACACAGGTTGTAGTATGCAGTTCACAAAATGAACACACTTCTCCAGTCTCCACCACAAGAAGACTAGAGCATTATCAGCGCAGCAGAAGTCTTATTTGTGCCTTCTCTCAGTCATTATCTGCCTTGATCGAATATAACCACTATTCTGGGTCTTACCACCGTGGGCTAATTTTACCCCATTTGAATCAGTAGTGGGATTGCTGGGTCGTATGGTAGTTCTCTTTTTAGTTTTTTAAGGAACCTCCATACTGTTCTCCATAGTAGCTGTATCAATTTACATTCCCACCAACAGTGCAAGAGGGTTCCTTTTTCTCCATACCCTCTCCTGCATTTGTTGTTTGTAGATTTTCTGATGATGCCCATTCTAACTGGTGTGAGGTGATACTTCATTGTAGTTTTGATTTGCATTTCTCTAATAATTAGTGACGTTGAGCAGCTTTTCATGTGCTTCTTGGCCATCTGTATGTCTTCTTTGGAGAGATGTCTATTTAGGTCTTCTGCCCATTTTTGGATTGGGTTATTTGTTTCTTTAATATTGAGCTGCATGAGCTGTTTATATATTTTGGAGATTAATCCTTTGTCCATTGATTCATTTGCAAATATTTTCTCCCATTCTAAGGGTTGTCTTTTCGTCTTGTTTATGGTGTCCTTTGCTGTGCAAAAGCTTTGAAGTTTCATTAGGTCCCATTTGTTTGTTTTTGTTTTTATTTCCATCACTCTAGGAGGTAGATCAAAAAAGAGCTTGCTGTGATTTATGTCAAAGAGTGTTCTTTCTATGTTTTCCTCTAAGAGTTTTATACTGTCCGGTCTTACATTTAGGTCTCTAATCCATTTTGAGTTTATTTTTGGGTATGGTGTTAGGAAGTGTTCTAATTTCGTTCTTTTACATGTAGCTGTCCAGTTTTCCCAGCACCACTTATTGAACAGACTGTCTTTTCTCCATTGTATATACTTGCCTCCTTTGTCATAGATTAGTTGACCACAGGTGCATGAGTTTATCTCTGGGCTTTCTATTTTGTTCCATTGATCTATGTTTCTTTTTTTGTGCCAGTACCATATTATCTTGATTACTGTAGCTTTGTAGTATAGTCTGAAGTTAGAAAGTCTGATTCCTCCAGCTCCATTTTTTTCCCTCAAGACTGCTTTGGCTATTTGGGGTCTTTTGTGTCTCCATACAAATTTTAAGATTTTTTGTTCTAGTTCCATAAGAAATGCCATTGGTAATTTGATAGGGATTGCATTGAATCTGTAGATTGCTTTGGGTAGTATAGTCATTTTCACAATGTTGATTCTTCCAATACAAGAACATGGTATATCTCTCCATCTGTTTGTATCATCTTTAATTTCTTTCATCAGTGTCTTATGGTTTTCTGCATACAGGTCTTTTGTATCCCTAGGTAGGTTTATTCCTAGGTATTTTATTCTTTTTGTTGCAGTGGTAAATGGGAGTGTTTCCTTAATTTCTCTTTCAGATTTTTCATCATTAGTGTATAGGAATGCAAGAGATTTCTGTGCATTAATTTTGTATCCTGCAACTTTACCAAATTCATTGATTAGCTCCAGTAGTTTTCTGGTAACATCTTTAGGATTCTCTATGTATAGTATCATGTCATCTGCAAACAGTGACAGTTTTACTTCTTCTTTTCCAATTTGTATTCCTTTTATGTATTTTTTTTCTTCTCTGATTGCCATGGCTAAGACTTCCAAAACTATGTTGAATAATAGTGGTGAGAGTGGACATACTTGTCTTGTTCCTGATCTTAGAGGAAATGCTTTCAGTTTTTCACCATTGAGAATGATGTTTGCTGTGGGTTTGTTGTGGATGACCTTTATCATGTTGAGGTAGGTTCCCTCTGTGCCCGCTTTCTGGAGAGTTTTTATCATAAATGGGTGTTGAATTTTGTCAAAAGCTTTTTCTGCATCTATTGAGATGATCATACGGTTTTTATTCTTCAGTTTGTTAATATGGTGTATGACACTGATTGATTTGCATATATTGAAGAATCCTTGCATCCCTGGGATAAATCCCACTTGATCATGGTGTATGATCCTTTTAATGTGTTGTTGGATTCTGTTTGCTAGTATTTTGTTGAGGATTTTTGCATCTATATTCATCAGTGATATTGGTCTGTAATTTTCTTTTTTTGTAGTATCTTTGTCTGGTTTTGGTATCAGGGTGATGGTGGCCTCATAGAATGAGTTTGGGAGTGTTCCTTCCTCTGCAAATTTTTGGAAGAGTTTGAGAAGGATGGGTGTTAGCTCTTCTCTAAGTGTTTGTTAGAATTCACCTGTGAAGCCATCTGGTCCTGGACTTTTGTTTGTTGGAAGATTTTTAATCACAGTTTCAATTTCATTACTTGTGATTGGTCTGTTCATATTTTCTATTTCTTCCTGGTTCAGTCTGGGAAGCTTATATCTTTCTAAGAATTTGTCCATTTCTTCCAGGTTGTCCATTTTATTGGCATAGAGTTGCTTGTAATAGTCTCTTAGGATGCTTTGTATTTCTGCGGTGCCCGTTGTTACTTCTCCTTTTTCATTTCTAATTTTATTGATTTGAGTCCTCTCCCTCTTTTTCTTGATGAGTCTGGCTAATGGCTTATCAATTTTGTTTATCTTCTCAAAGAACCAGCTTTTAGTTTTATTGATATTTGCTATTGTTTTCTTTGTTTCTATTTCATTTATTTCTGCTCTGATCTTTATGATTTCTTTCCTTCTGCTAACTTTGGGTTTTGTTTGTTCTTCTTTCTCTAGTTCTTTTAGGTGTAAGGTTAGATTGTTTATTTGATATTTTTCTTGTTTCTTGAGGTTGGCTTGTATAGCTATAAACTTCCCTCTTAGAACTGCTTTTGCTGCATCCCATAGGTTTTGGATCTAGGTTGTGTTTTCATTGTCATTTGTCTCTAGGTATTTTTTTATTTCCTCTTAGGTTTCTTCAGTGATCTCTTGGTTATTTAGTAACGTATTGTTAGCCTCCATGTGTTTGTGTTTTTTACGTTTTTTTCCCTGTAATTGATTTCTAATCTCATAGCGTTGTGGTCAGAAAAGATGCTTGATATGATTTCAATTTTCTTAAATTTACTGCAGCTTGATTTGTGACCCAAGATGTGATCTATCCTGGAGAATGTTCCATGTGCACTTGAGAAGAAAGTGTAATCTGCTGTTTCTGGATGGAATGTCCTATAAATATCAACTAAATCTATCTGGTCTATTGTGTCATTTAAAGCTTGTGTTTCCTTATTAATTTTCTGTTTGGATGATCTGTTCGTTGGTGTAAGTGAGGTGTTAAAGTCCCCCCACTATTATTGTGTTACTGTCCATTTCCTCTTTTATAGCTGTTAGTGGTTGCCTTATGTATTGAGGTGCTCCTATGTTGGGTGCATGTATATTTATAATTGTTATATCTTCTTCTTGGATCGATCCCTTGATCATTATGTAGTGTCCTTCCTTGTCTTTTGTAACATTCTTTATTTTAACATCTATTTTATCTGCAATGAATATTGCTACTCCAGCTTTCTTTTGATTTCCATTTGCGTGGAATATCTTTTCCCATCCCCTCGCTTTCAGTCTGTATTTGTCCCTAGGTCTGAAGTGGGCCTCTTGTAGACAGCGTATATATGGGTCTTGTTTTTGTATCCATCAGCAAACCTGTGTCTTTTAGTTGGAGCATTTAATCCATTCACGTTTAAGGTAATTATCGATATGTATGTTCCTATGACCATTTTCTTAATTGTTTTGGGTTTGTTTTTGTAGGTCCTTTTCTTCTCTTGTGTTTCCCACTTAGACAAGTTCCTTTAGCAATTGTTGTAGAGCTGGTTTGGTGGTGCTGAATTCTCTTAGCTTTTACTTGTCTGTAAAGCTTTTGATTTCTCCATCGAATCTGAATGAGATCCTTGCTGGGTAGAGTAATCTGGTTGTAGCTTCTTCCCTTTCATCACTTTAAGTATATCGTGCCACTTCCTTCTGGCTTGTAGATTTTCTGCTGAGAAATCAGCTGTTAACCTTATGGGAGTTCCCTTATATGTTATTTGTCATTTTTCCCTTGCTGCTTTCAATAATTTTTCTTTGTCTTTAATTTTTGCCAATTTGATTACTGTGCGTCTCAGCGTGTTTCTCCTTGGGTTTATCCTGTATGGGACTTTCTGCGCTCTCTGGACTTGGGTTGCTGTTTTCTTTCCCATGTTAGGGAAGTTTTTGACTATAATCTCTTCAAATATTTTCTTGGGTCCTTTCCGTCTCTCTTCTCCTTCTGGGACCCCTATAATGTGAACGTTGTTGCGTTTAATGTTGTCCCAGAGGTCTCTTAGGCTGTCTTCATTTCTTTTCATTCTTTTTTCTTTATTCTGTTCTGCAGCAGTGAATTCCACCATTCTGTCTTCCAGGTCACTTATCCATTCTTCTCCCTCAGTTATTCTGCCATTGATTCCTTCTAGTGTAGTTTTCATTACAGTTATTGTATTGTTCATCTCTGTTTGTTTGTTCTTTAATCCTTCTAGGACTTTGTTAAACATTTCTTGCATCTTCTCGATCTTTGCCTCCATTCTTTTTCCAAGGTCCTGGATCATCTTCCCTATCATAATTCTGAATTGTTTTTCTGGAAGGTTGCCTATCTCTGCTTCATTTAGTTGTTTTTCTGAGGTTTTATCTTGTTCCTTCATCTGGTACATAGCCCTCTGCCTTTTCATCTTGTCTATCTTTCTGTTAATGTGGTTTTTGTTCCACAGGCTGCAGGATTGTAATTCTTCTTGCTTCTGCTGTCTGCCCTCTGGTGGATGAGGCTGATTTGTTCTTCTTCATTGTCTTATATTATTGCATTGGATAAATATGCTACAGTGGAATAGACCATTCTGCTGTTGGTGGACGTTTGGGCTATTTGCAGTTTGGGCTATTATAAATAAGGGTTTTAAGAATATTCATGGATATTATCTTTCAGTTGATATATAAACACTCATTTTTTGTTATTTATGTACCCAGCCATGGAATTACTGGATCACAGGTTATATATATGTTTAGCTTTTGTAATTTCTGCATAACAACTTTCCAAAGTGTTTGCATCAATTTACATTTACACCAGCAGTTTTTGCAGTAGAAATTGATCTATGTCCTCACCAATACTTAATGTATTTAGTTGGTTTAACCATTCTGCAAGGTTTGTAGTGTTATCTCATTTTGGCTTTAATTTGTGTTTCCTGAATGATATTGAGTTTCTTCTCATATACTTATTGGCCATTTAAGTATTCTCTTTTTCTTGTGAAGTATTGGTTTAAGTATTTTGCCAGTTAGTGGAAAGTCCATGTCTGGTAACTCCAATATATGGGTCACCTGTGGATCTGTTTGTCCTGTCTATTTTTTCTCTTGGTTTTCAATCATTTGGTTCTATTTTCTGGAATGTTTTGTATTTTTCTTTGAATGCTGGACATTATGTATGAAAAATTATAGAGCCTCTGGAAAATATCTTCCTTCAGAGATGGTTTAATTTCTCCAGATAGAGCATGGGAAGATCACCTTGAGCTGTTGAGGTTGGTCTGTTTCTAGTTTGTTCTTAATCATAGATCATGGCTCTTCTAGAGTCTCAATTGAAAGCCTGGTGTTTAATGACCCCCTCCTCCTCAGTGGTCCATGCATCCCAGTTGTCTTTCCAGCCCACTGAGACTGCCACAGTCTCTAGGCTGCTGATTTCTATCTGACCGTCATTCTCTGCACTGTATAGTATTAAATGTCCTGAGGAGAAAATGTGGCTCTGCCAGGGGGCTCCCTTCAGTGAGCATTTATGCTCTTTGGGATCTTTGTCCCTCAAGTATTGGCTGTTTTGGTTGTTTTTCATTATCTTCAAGCAGCTGGTGTGTGTGTGTGTGTGTGTGTGTGTGTGTGTGTTATTTTCCCCAGCTTTTATAGATGTTCTTAGCAGGAGGATTAGTCTGATACCAGCTACTCCATCATAGGTGAAAGTGTAAGGTTTTTATCTACATTTTAAATAATTTTTAGAAGGACATTTCAATAACTTACTCCTTCCAGTATTTAATTGCCTCTAAGGTCAAGGACTTCAACATGTCTATCTATACTCTCTAAATGGCAAGAGAGAAACAAAGCCATGTGTTAGAAATCTGGGGTTTCCAATGCAATCAGGAGCAGAAACTAGGGGGTTATAACTTGGGGGTTGCATTCTAATGATTTTTCCTTTTTTCCTCCCCTAATGTTCAAATATATTTAGAAAGATGACTGGCCAGCAAAATATCCCTTAATTTCTGGCCAGATATATTGCATGTTTAAAGGAGAATGTATTTCCTTATTAAGAAAGCATCATTTTTACTTACATGGACCAATACGATCATTTGATATACCAACAACTCAGAGAATTTAAGATGCAGAGCTTTATTTTTTCAATTGATAGATTTCATTTTTTAGAGCAGTTTTAGTTTTACAAAAAAACTGATTGGAAAGTGCAGAGCATTCCCATGTACCTCTTCTCCCTGTGCACACAGTTTCCCCTCTTATTTACATCTTGTATTAGTGTGGTACAAGATGCAGAGTTTTACCTTGGGAAGGTAAATTCTTCCCAAAGTATTTCTCAACCTCAGCAGTAACTCATCGTACAGTGATTTTTCCTGTGGGAATGGAAGGGAAGGATAGAGCATTCTACTCAGAAGCATCAAAGTAAATATTATGGATCAATGCCAATACAAAGCTTTGATTAGAAACAACTATCAGAGTCTTAGAAACACCTTTTAAATTAATCAGCTATGTGTAACTCCTGGTTATACAAAGCCCAGGGGGCAAAGCAGTCCAAGGGTAGAATGTTTCTGTTGGAAATACTCCTAAGGGGGGAACGTGGTACTACTATGTTTAAAGCAAAAAGCCAATGCTCTCTTCCCTAGGTGATCTTTAATGGCCCTGGAGAGGATAGCCTTGGTTAAATTGTTTTTATATTAATATAAGGTATTAAAAGGTCACCATTAAAAGGTGTTCTCATGGCTCATTTTCTTTGCTTTTTAAAAACAAATTTTAAATTATGGTAAAATATACGTAACAAAATTTACCATTTTAACTATTTTTAAGTATACAGTTCAGTGGCATTAGGTACATTCACATTGTTGTGCAACCATCGCCACCGTCCATCTCCAGAACTTTTTCCATTTTGCAAAATTGAAGTTCTGTACCCATTAAGCAATAATTCTTCACTCCCCGCTACTCCCAGCTCCTGGCAACTACCATCCTCCTTTCTGTTTCTATGAATTTGACTGCTCTAGAAATCTCATATATGTGGACTCATACAGTATTTGTCCTTTTGAGACAGACTTATTCCACTTAGCATAATTTTTCAAGGTTCATCTATGTTGTGGCATGTGTCAGAATTTCCTTCCTTTCTAAGGCTGGATAATAATCCATTGTATGGATACACATGTTTAAACATTCACCCATAGGACTCTTGGGTTGCTTCCATTGTTGTCTTTGTTTTGTAGGTAGAAAGTTACGCTTTAGCCAGATATTTGGTATATTATCAAGGAGCTCCGGACTCCTTGAATTTTAAAATAAATACAAATTTTCCAGCCAATATCTTTCAGATGCCAGAATTATCACCAATTTATGTTATGGTAACTCTAGAGATTGAGCATTGAAGTTTTCCAAAATGAATCAGAGGTGGATTTCATTTTCAAGAGGTTATTGTCTAGCTGGGGAAATAAACTAGGTACTCAAATGTTAATAGTTAGTATGTGAAGAGAGTAGATGGGGCCGGGGTTGGGGTGGGAGTGGGGCATAAGGAAGTAAGATGGGGATGTCTGGCTGGGGCAGACTCAGAGCACTGAGACCAGACTGAGGAGTTTGGACCTAGTGGGTAGATAGTGGGAAGCCACTGGAGATTTCAAATAGTTTGATATTTATGGATTACTTTGTTTCTTTTCTATTTAATTTTATGTTTTAATTATATAAAACATTTACATGCTTTCAAGTAAAAACTATAAAATACAGCACATAAAGAGAGATCTAGCTTCCATGCCTATTCCCTTTTCACTGTTCTTTCCTTTCTCTTATAGATAATCCTTCGTTTTTTTAGGTTTTGGTTTATTTTTCCATTTCTTCTTTTTGAAAACATAAGGAAATATGTATAAGTATTAATCTTCTTTTTTTTAATTTAAAAAGCAAATACTATGTATGCTGTTCTGCCTCTTGCATTTTCACTTAAATGTCTTCATATCAGTACACGGAGATTTTCCTCATTCCTTTTTATGTCTGCATAATACTCCATTATATGAATATATCATAACTTATTCAATAATCTATTGATGGACGTTTGAGGGTTGTTTTAAATCACTGGCTATTATAAATTGTGCTTTAGTGATTGGGCATGTGCACATATCATTTTACGTGTTGCCAGTGTCTTTTTAGGATAGATTCCTAGGTCAAAAGTCAAGGCATAGGTAATTTTGCTACATTACTACAAAAATCCACTGCTCAGGGATTGTACCATCTTTCGTTCTCACTAGCAATGCATGCGAGTACCTGTTTCCTTAGTCGTGCTAACAGAGTATGTTGTCAAACTATTGGATTTTTGCTTATCTGATAAGGGAAAATGGTATCTTAGTATAGTTCTAATTTGCATTCATAGACGTTACTAATATTTTAGGGATAGATCAGTGAGACTTCTTAAATGTGGAGGCCAGTAGGAGAGTGAGAAGAATCATTGGATTGAAAGACCAAGGGGAAGCAAATATAGGGGGCAATTTGTGGTTTGAATTGCTCATGGGGCACTCATATGGATGTGTCCATTCGGGCTTTGGCGCCAAGAAAGGGGTCATCATATCCACATAAAGATGGCAATTGAAGCTGTAAGATTATATGATGTTGCCAAACCTGGAAATGTAGATGAGAAGAAGGGCAAGAAAATGTATTTCTGGGACTTCCCTGGTGGTCTGGTGGGTAAGACTCTGCACTCCCATTGCAGGGGGCCCGGGTTCAATCCCTGATTGGGGAACTAGATCCTGCATGCATGCCACAACTAAGAAGCCTGCATGCTGCAACTAAGAAACCCACATGCTGCAACTAAAGATCCTGCGCACCACAACAAAGACCTGGCGCAGCCTACATAAATAAGTAAATAAATAAATATTAAAAAAAAATTAATCTCCAAAATATACAAGCAGCTTATGCAGCTCAATATCAAAAAAGGAACAACCCAATCCAAAAATGGGCAGAAGACCTAAACAGACATTTTTCCAAAGAAGATATACAGATTGCCAACAAACACATGAAAGGATGCTCAACATCACTAATCATTAGAGAAATCCAAATCAAAACTATGATGAGGTATCACCTCACACCAGTCAGAATGGCCATCATCAAAAAATCTACAAACAATAAATGCTGGAGAGGGTGTGGAGAAAAGGGAACCCTCTTGCACTGTTGGTGGGAATGTAAATTGATACAGCCACTATGGAGAACAGTATGGAGGTTCCTTAAAAATCTAAAAATAGAACTACCATACGACCCAGCAATCCCACTGCTGGGCATATACCCTGAGAAAACCATAATTCAAAAAGAGTCATGTACCCCAATGTTCATTGCAGCTCTATTTACAATAGCCAGGACATGGAAGCAACCTAAGTGTCCATCATCGGATGAATGGATAAAGAAGATGTGGCACATATATACAATGGAATATTACTCAGCCATAAAAAGAAACGAAATGGAGTTATTTGTAGTGAGTTGGATAGACCTAGAGACTGTCATACAGAGTGATGTAAGTCAGAAAGAGAAAAATAAATACCGTATGCTAACACATATATATGGAATCTAAAAAAAAAAAAAAAAAGGTTCTGAAGAACCTAGGGGCAGGACAGGAATAAAGACACAGTCATAGTGAATGGACTTGAGGACCCGGGGAGGGAAAGCGTAAGCTGGGAGGAAGTGAGAGAGTAGCATGGACTTATATACGCTACCAAATGTAAAGTAGATAGCTAGTGGGATGCAGCTGCATAGCACATGGAGATCAGCTCTGTGCTTTGTGACCACCTAGAGGGGTGGGATAGGGAGGGTGGGAGGGAGATGCAAGAGGGAGAGGATATGAGGATATATCTATATGTATAGCTGATTCACTTTGTTACACAGCAGAAACTAACAAAACATTGTAAAGCAATTATACTCAATAAAGATGTTAAAAAAAATTAATTAAAAGAAAAAAAGAGGGCTTCCCTGGTGGCACGGTGGTTGAGAATCCGCCTACCAATGCAGGGGACAGGGGTTCAGGCCCTGGTCCGGGAGGTTCCCCCATGCCACGGAGCAACGAAGCCCGTGCGCCACAACTACTGAACCTGCGCTCTGGAGCCGATGAGCCACAACTACGGAAGCCTGCATGCCTAGAGCCCATGCTCCACAACAAGAGAAGCCAACACAATGAGAAAACCGCGCACTGCAACGAAGAGTGGCCCCCGCTCTCCGCAACCAGAGAGAGCACGCACGCAGCAGGGAAGACCCAACGCAGCCAAAAATAAATAAATTAAATAAATTAATTAATTTAAAAAATCATATTAAAAACCTATTAATGAGATTTTAAAAAAAAGAAAATCTATTTCCAGCGCAAACACGATTGGATAAATCAACTCATCTGTCTTCTCCATGCTTCCCTCTTTTTAAACTATTATTGAAGTTTGAATTTTTATTATTAATGTTATTATTATTTTCAGACTTAGAGGTGACAGACCTGCTGTCTACCCTACTGAAGTACTTGAAAAAAGAATGACAAAGGAAAGGGCTCTGGTCCCTTGTCACTCAAAGTGTGACCCAGTGATTTAGTAGCATGGGCATCGCTTGCAAGCTTGTTAGAAGCTCAGGCTCCTCCCCAGGTCTGACTCAGAATCTCACAATGCACAGGTGATTTATGGGTTCTCCATACCCCTTTGAGTAGCTGAACTTTGCTGGAGAAAATGAGAAAAGGAGAGTTGACTGGTTGTGCCTTAAATTTGTGATCCCAAATCATAACTGGATGCTCTACACTTCCTACCATGTTTCTTTAGTGGGATTTCTTCTTTCACACTCCCAAGGGATTATTTCATACCTTCTCCCTGCTCTGCCAATCTCTCACTCACCCTCCCTGCTTATTCTCAAATGATGTCCTCCCCTATGTTATGTATATAGAAAATAGAAGCCATTAGATGGGGACTCCGTCATACTTTCACCGCCAAATTTATCACCAACTTTTCCTTCTTCTTTATAGTGGGATGGAAGAAGTGTCCCTCTTTAAATCAACTCTCCCTACCTCTTTTCTTCTTTCCTCCCTCCCTTCCTTCCCTCCCTCCTTCTTTCCCCCCTCCCTCCTTCTATCCCCTCTCCCTATTTCTCCCTCTCCCTCCCCCCCTCCCTCCCTTCCTTCCTTCCTTACTTCCCTCCTTCCCTCCTTCCCTCCCTTCCTCCCTCCTCTCTCTCTCTCTCTTTCTGCCTGGATTCCATTCCACTTCTCTAGGATTTGGCCAATTTGGCTTCTTTGGACATATCTTTCTTTTTATTATTTTTTAACATCTTTATTGGAGTATAATTTCTTTACAATGGTGTGTTAGTTTCTGCTTTATAACAAAGTGAATCAACTATACATATACATATATCCCCATATCTCTTCCCTCTTGCATCTCCCTCCCTCCCACCCTCCCTATCCCACCCCTCTAGGTGGTCACAAAGCACCGAGCTGATCTCCCTGTGCTATGCAGCTGCTTCCCACTAGCTATCAGTTTTACATTTGGTAGTGTATATATGTACACGGCCATATCTGTCTAGCAACATCAATGTCTCTATCTTTCCGGGATAATTCCCATCAGTAGAAAAACCTGATCTGATATCAACTGTCTTTTTTTCCATTTTTAAATTGTGGTTAAATATACATAACAAAATTTACCATTTAACTGTTTTTAAGTGTAAAGTTCACTGGTATTAAATACATTCAAAATGTTGCACAACTGTTACCACCATCCACTTCCATAACTCTTTTCATCTTATAAAACTGCAACTCTATTCCTGTTAAACAATAGCTCACCATTCTCCCCTCTCCCTAGCCCCTGGCAACCACCATTCTACTTTCTGCCTCAGTGATTTTGACTACTCCAAGTATCTCAGATAAATGGAATCATACAGTATTTATCTTTTTGTGATTGGCTTGTTTCATTTAGCATAATATTCCCAGGTTTCATCCATGTTGTAGCATAGGTCAGTATTTCCTTCTTTTTAAGGCTGAATAATGTTCCATTGCATGTATTTGCCACATTTTGCATATTTATTCATCCATCGATGGACACTAGGGTTGCTTCCACATTGTAGCTATTGTGAATAATGCTGCGACGAATGTGGGTGTACAAACATCTCTTTGACACCCTGCTTTCAATTATTTTGGGTAAATATGCTGAAGTGGAATTGCCAGATCATATGCTAATTCTACTTTAAAGTTTTTGAAGAACCGCCATACTGTTTTCCACAACAGCTGCACCATTTTATATTCCCATCAACAGTGCACAGGGGTTCCAATTTCTCCACATCCTTGCCAACATTTGTTATTTTCTGGGTTTTTTTTTTTTTGATAGTAGCCATCCTAAAGAGTGTGAGGTAGTACTTAAAGGTAGTTTTTTTTTTAACATCTTTATTAGAGTATAATTGCTTTACAATGGTGTGTTAGTTTCTGCTTTATAACAAAGTGAATCAGTTATACATATACATATGTCCCCATATCTCTTCCCTCTTGCATCTCCCTCCCTCCCATCCTCCCTATCCCACCCCTCTAGGTGGTCACAAAGCACTGAGCTGATCTCCCTGTGCTATGCCGCTGCTTCCCACTAGCTATCTATTTTACGTTTGGTAGTGTATATATGTCCATGCCACTCTCTCACTTTGTCCCAGCTTGCCCTTCCCCCTCCCCGTATCCTCAAGTCCATTCTCTAGTAGGTCTGCATCTTTATTCCCATTTTGCCTCTAGGTTCTTCTGACCATTTTTCTCTCTTTTTTTAGATTCCATATATATGTATTAGCATACGGTATTTGTTTTTCTCTTTCTGACTTACTTCACTCTGTATGACAGACTCTAGGTCCATCCACCTCACTACAAATAACTCAGTTTTGTTCCTTTTTATGGCTGAGTAATATTCCATTGTATAAATGTGCCACATCTTCTTTATTCATCTGTTGATGGACACTTAGGTTGCTTCCATGTCCTGGCTATTGTAAATAGAGCAGCAATGAACATTGTGGTACATTACTCTTTTTGAATTATGGTTTTCTCAGGGTATATGCCCAGTAGTGGGATTGCTGGGTCATATGGTAGTTCTATTTTTAGTTTTTTAAGGAACTTCCATACTGTTCTCCATAGTGGCTGTATCAATTTACATTCCCACCAACAGTGCAAGAGGGTTCCCTTTTCTCCACACCCTCTCCAGCATTTATTGTTTGTAGATATTTTGATGATGGCCATTCTGACCGGTGTGAGATGATATCTCATTGTAGTTTTGATTTGCATTTCTCTAATGATTAATGATGTTGAGCATTCTTTCATGTGTTTGTTGGCAATCTGTATGTCTTCTTTGGAGAAATGTCTCTTTAGGTCTTCTGCCCATTTTTGGATTGGGTTGTTTGTTTTTTTGATATTGAGCTGCATGAGTTGCTTGTATGTTTTGGAGATTAATCCTTTGTCAGTTGCTTCATTTGCAGATATTTTCTCCCATTCTGAGGGTTGTCTTTTCATCTTGTTTATGTTTTCCTTTGCTGTGCCAAAGCTTTTAAGTTTCATTAGGTCCCATTTGTTTATTTTTATTTCCATTTCTCTAGGAGGTGGGTCAAAAAGGATCTTGCTGTGATTTATGTCATAGAGAGTTCTGCCTATGTTTTCCTCTAAGAGTTTGATAGTGTCTGGCCTTACATTTAGGTCTTTAATCCATTTTGAGTTTATTTTTGTGTATGGTGTTAGGGAGTGTTCTAATTTCATTCTCTTACATGTAGCTGTCCAGTTTTCCCAGCACCACTTATTGAAGAGGCTGTCTTTTCTCCATTGTATATTCTTGCCTCCTTTATCAAAGATAAGGTGACCATATGTGTGCGGGTTTATCTCTGGGCTTTCTATCCTATTCCATTGATCTATATTTCTGTTTTTGTGCCAGTTCCATACTGTCTTGATTACTGTAGCTTTGTAGTATAGTCTGAAGTCAGGGAGCCTGATTCCTCCAGCTCCATTTTTCTTTCTCAAGATTGCTTTGGCTCTTTGGGGTCTTTTGTGTTTCCATACAAATTGTGAAATTTTTTGTTCTAGTTCTGTGAAAAATGCCAGTGATAGTTTGATAGGGATTGCATTGAATCTGTACATTGCTTTGGGTAGTAGAGTCACTTTCACAATGTTGATTCTTCTAATCCAAGAACATGGTATATCTCTCCATCTATTTGTATCATCTTTAATTTCTTTCATCAGTGTCTTATAATTTTCTGCATACAGGTCTTTTGTCTCCTTAGGTAGGTTTATTCCTAGGTATTTTATTATTTTTGTTGCAATGGTATATGGGAGTGTTTTCTTAAATTCATTTTCAGATTTTTCATCATTAGTGTATAGGAATGCAAGAGATTTCTGTGCATTAATTTTGTATCCTGCTACTTTACCAAATTCATTGATTAGTTCTAGTAGTTTTCTGGTAGCATCTTTTTTTTTTTTTAATTTTATTTATTTATTTTTGGCTGTGTTGGGTCTTCATTTCTGTGCATGGGCTTTCTCTAGTTGCGGTGAGTGGGGGCCACTCTTCATCGTGGTGCACGACCTCTCACTGTTGTGGCCTCTCTTGTTGCGGAGCACAAGCTTCAGATGCGCAGGCTCAGTAGTTGTGGCTCACGGGCCCAGTCGCTCCGTGGCATGTGGGATCTTCCCAGACCAGGGCTTGAACCCGTGTCCCCTGCATTGGCAGGCAGATTCTCAACCACTGCGCCACCAGGGAAGCCCTGGTAGCATCTTTAGGATTCTCTATGTATAGTATCATGTCATCTGCAAAAAGTGACAGCTTTACTTCTTCTTTTCCAATTTGGATTCCTTTTATTTCTTTTTCTTCTCTGATTGCTTTGGCTAAAACTTCCAAACCTATGTTGAATAATAGTGGTGAGAGGGGGGCAACCTTGTCTTGTTCCTTATCTTAGTGGAAATGGTTTCAGTTTTTTACCATTGAGGATGATGTTGGCTGTGGGTTTTTCATATATGGCCTTTATTATGTTGAGGAAAGTTCCCTCTATGCCTACTTTCTGGAGGGTTTTTATCATAAATGCGTGTTGAATTTTGTCGAAAGCTTTCTCTGCATCTATTGAGATGATCATATGGTTTTTCTCCTTCAATTTGTTAATATGGTGTATCACGTTGATTGATTTGCATATATTGAAGAATCTAAAGGTAGTTTTTGATTTGCATTTCCCTAATGATTAGTGATGTTGAACATGATTTCATGTGCTTATTGGCATTTGTTGATATCAACTGTCTTTTAATAAACTACCTTCCTTGACTGCTTGTTCCACTCTAACCATTTCCCAATTTTTTTGCTCCCTTCAGAGTAAAACTTCTTAAAAGAGTTGCCTTTATACTACCTCTATTTCTCTGCTTTCCATCCACTTTTCAGAACACTTCAGCCTGGCTTCCAACTCCACCACGCTGCTGAAACTACTCTTGTCAAGGGTACCAGTGAACTCAGTGTGGTCAAATCCAATAGATGCTTTCAGCAAAATTTGACACTGTTGACCATCTTATTCATCATGAAACATTGACTCCTTGTGGCTTTTGGGACACCTTGCTTTCCTGGTTTTTCTCCTATCACATTGGTCCCCTCTATCTACCTCCTCTACCTGACCTTTCAGTGTTGAAATTCTGGAGTTCCTCAAGGCTCAGTCCTCGTCCTTTCCCCTCCCTTCTGTCCCCTCCTCTCCCTTTGCACTCTTCTCTCTCTTTCCCCCACTCTCTCTTATCCTCCCCCTCTCCTCACATCCTGTATCCTCTCTTTTTTCATTCTTTCTCCTAAAACAAAGAATAACATTCTCTGAAAGTGCACATTAATTTTACACCTTCCCATAGTTCTCCATTCTCTGTTGCCTTATACTCACCTTGTTTTGTGCATTTACGTTGTCTGCTTGGCTTCTGTGGGCATTTGAGTTTGTGATCACTCTCTTAAGCCATATATTGTGGTTATTTATATAAACATTTCCCTCTGTCTCTTGACTGTATGTTCTCTAAGTGTTGGTTCTCCATCTGCTTTATTCTCAACAATGCCTAGCAAAGTGCCTTGAGAACAATAGAAATAAAATTTATTGAATAAGATAAGCAAGCAAATAAATAAATACAAGGATTCATTAAAATCTAAAATTGAAAACATTTTTATCCTGAAGAAGATATATGTCTAGAACAGTGCTGGCCATCTGATGGGCATTCAGGGGGTTTGGTTAACTAATTGAATAATAGCAATCTGTAGGTTCCTGATATGACAAAGAACTTAATGATTATCATCTCCACCATTTAAAAGTATGCTGAAGTATCTATGTTTTTAAAGATTCAGCTCAATTATATATTTTATTAGAAGTAGAAAAAAGGGTCAAAGAATATCAAAGGATATCAAAAATGTGTGATAGAATAGTTAATGACTTTTGATTGAAAGCAGAAATGCTGTTATGAATAAAAGAAAGTGTTTTCCATTGAGATGAATATATATTCCCTTTTTATGTATGGTTCAAAAATTATTTTTATTAATATTGCTAAATGAAAATACTGATACTCTGGTCCTTAGACTAAAGTAAAGTGCTCAATAATGTGATCTAATTTTCAATAATGAACACCTACCAATAATGGGAATTGAATAACGGGAAATAAAGGTAATGATTTGGAGACTGAAGACATCTATTTAGCTGAATGACTTTGGCCAAGTCCTATACCTTTGTTTTCTCAGCTCTAAAAGAAGAAGACTGGATTTAATTATCTTTCAAGTATTTTTAAAGCTATCAAATTTCTGTATTTCTGTAATAAATAAACAGCTTCCAGTTCTATGATTCTGATGTTTGCTTTTCTAGTGCATACCTGATTCCTTTAAGAAAAAATACCTGGTAAACCCTAATGGAAACCATCTGGTAAAAAAGGAAGGAGACAGTATTGCAGGGCTTTGTACCTGCTTCCTCTATAGGTAGACTTCCTTGGTCCTTCCAGCAGAGAAAGGAGGCGTGGTAATTTTAAAAAATTGGGGTGGTGGGGGGAGAGATCAAAGAGAAAAAGAAAATACTTCCTTCTTCCTCTGAGAGTTGGTGTCTCTCCCACCTTTCTGGAGACTCGTCAGCACCTGCAGTGTGGACAGCACCAAATCTCTAAAATTCTCACATGCTAATCTAAACCCAGGTTCCTGGAGTTCACTGATTAAGTAGTTTGTATTCTTTCCAAAAAATAATATGAAACCAGGAGGGGCCACACAGAGGGCTTCAAAGATAATAGTCTAGATCTTAAATTGGGTGCTTTGTTCAAGAAAGTCATTTTTCTCTTGTGATTTATATCGTAACATACATTACATGAATTCCGTTGCGTCTATCAGTTTTTCCATGATAAAATTAATGAATTAAAAATATGTATCACATTAAAACAAAATAAAGAGACATTCTCATTTAAAGAGAGACCTCACATCCAGAGGGATAATTAAGAGGCTATTATGTATCAATCCTAAATAGTTTCAGTAACAAACCTTCCTCCTTCCCTGACATGTAAAGTAAGATGATCCCATGCAAGGTAGATCCCATGTGAGAACAAGAATGTGAACAGGAAAATAGCAGATATTCTCCACTTTTATGGAGCCCAGAAAGGCTGGCTGGGATATGGCCTGACCAGCATTTCAACCAGGCTCTTGAGAAGTTCCACAAAGCACAGGTCAAGAGTGTGATCTTGTCTTTAGAGCAGAGTTATATGAGAACTCCTAGACTAGACCCCAGATCCTCCCATATTTTTGCAGTCAAGTTATAAGAATGAGCCTAAGAACCACATTGTTTCTAACAGAGAACAAAACCTCAGGCAGAATCTTTTATCGTGTGAAGTTCAGGAATGCTTTGTACTGCAGGCTTTACCATTGAGTCTCTGATCATTTACTTCTATGCCTGGTGGAAGGTCCAGGGAGCCACTAACTGTTCAAATCCTTCCAGACCTGCTGTTCATTTGTCAGTTCTCATCCTTACTGTGTTTATGGTTCTGCTAGACCCTGTGAACCATAAAGAAACTCCTTGGCTTGGTCACACTGGATTATCTAGGCTTCCTTATCACATTACTTCACATTCCCCTGGCCTTTCTGTTTTTCCTGCCCCCTTTAACATTCACTCCTGGCATTCAGAAGATATTTAGTGAGCATCCATTATGTGTCAGGTGCTGTTCCAGGTGCTGGGGATAAAAGGAAGAACCACATAGCCATGGTGTGCACTAATGCACGTTATCGTATAGTGGGGAGGGGGAAAGTAGACATCAAACAGACATCTAAAGAAATTAATATATATTTTGCTCCACATATATAGAGAAGATGAGGGGCTATGAGAGGCAATAAAAGGGTGACATACTCTAAATTGAGTGGCCAGGGAACTCAGCTTTGAGGAGATGGCATTTAAATTGCAACCAGAGGGAGCAGGCAAATGAAAAGAGAGGACAGAAGGATAAGTTTTAGGCAGAAGGGTAAGTATGTGCAAAGTCCTGAGACAAAAAAGAGCATTGACACGAGAGAACCTGAAAGAAAGCTGGTACCATACACTGAGCACATAGAGTGGTGTTAACAGAAAAAAAGTAGTTGATTTGTCCCTATATGGAATACTTTGTGCAGATCTGGACACACTATTAGCAAGGTGACTAGTAATGGACAAAAATGCCCATGATCTGTTGTTCAATGAAGAGTAGTATCCTGAATGTGTAGTGTGATTCTTCATATGGCTATGAAGGACTCTCAGGTGCAAGTGCTAGAAAGCCCAATCAAAACTCGCTTAAGCAAAATAAGTATGTATTAGTTCACATAGCTGAAAAGTCCATGGGTTGGGCTACCCTTAGGCCTGGCTTTACCAGGGATTCAACTGTTATAGACCAGTGCTGTTCAGTAGAGTTATAATGTGAGCTACATGCATCATCACTTCAACATGTAATCGACAAAAATTATTAGTGAGATACTTTATGTTCTTTTTTCATACTGTCTTTGAAACCCAGTGTGTCTTGCATACTTACATCATGTCTCAATTTGCACTAGTCTCGTCAAATGCTCCATAGTTACATGTGGCTAGTGGCTACCATCTTGGACAGTGCAGGTCAAGGCCTTAGAGCCTTTCAATTTCAATACATGTGAGAGTGAGCTAGAGAATGAGTCTTCTTAGAAGTCTGAGCAAAAGTTTCTTTGTATCTCATTGGCTCTAAAACAATTACGTGACCATGTTGGACCAACATCGTGCCCGGGAAAAAAGTGACACACCCAATGGTTTAGACCTCAAATCACCCAAATCATATGCTGAACCCCAGAAGTGCAGAAAAAGGGTAGGCCCCACCTGAACTCAATGTATGGGATAGACATTTGCTATTCATCTGGCCTCAGATAGTGGTGTTTGGGAATTCTATCCTCCCCATGTGGAGGAGGACTGGAAAGCAGACTGTTTGTGGAAGTTATATCTGGGAAGTGAGATTCCATCGGTTGTAAAGGGCACACTTTTATTTTCTGTTTTACATATTTTTTAGTTTCTTGCTACTAGCATATATTGCTTTATTTTTATTTTTAAAGAGGAGGATAGGTAAACAGATTTCCTTGTTCTAAAATGAGGATGTGGTCTAATACCTGAGTGATCAAATGTTTTGGTTTGCGTAGGAGAGTCCTGGCTTATTCCTGTCATTACAGTGTAATTAATAGAACTCCCTTCACTTCCAAAAATGTCCCAGCATTGGAGCCTATGGTCGTTCGATCTAATACTTTAACTCCATGGTGGGTATTGATAAGGTTGATTCAGACTTTAAAACAATATCTTGAGATAATAGGACGTTTTGATAGACAGCCCAATAAAAGGCAAGTATTCACATCTGGTATTTCTACATCCTCAGGGAGCGAGGTGTTTTAAGAGTTAATTTTTCTAATAACTGAAGCTTGCCCTTTAAGCATCAAAATGTTTTAACATTAACCACTTTTGATGAAAATATTGCTCTGAAGTGTTATATATTTTCCTAACTTCTTGAGTAAATCAAACGATTGAAGTACTTGTTGACGCAAGTTATCGCAGAGCTTCCCCCTGGTGGGCAGCCACTCACTGGTGTGTTGTGAATGGATTACAGGTGTGTGGAGATACGATCTCCCCCTCCTCTCCCCCCACCACCATCTCCACCTCTCAGGGAAGCCAGGTGGGGCTTGGGGTGACAGAAGCCCCTGAATCAGTTGCCTCTGGCTGTTTCCCCAGTGTGTCATCTAAATAGGTTCACTTTCCATGTGCATCTTGTAAAAGGTCAGGAAGAGCCAGTTACTGCTTTGTGTTACCATTTGGAGATTCTGGCAGGGCCACCTGGTATGGTCCTCCATCGTGGGTGAATTTCCCTGGACGGCTACTGCTCTTTGCTCTTTGTGGTGTTCTTCTTCTTACATGTCTGGTGATTGTCATTGCTTCTTATTGTCTTTCCTATTTCATCTGCTATCTTATTTTATGCAGGCTTGTTAGGTAAAATGAACTATGCTTGTGTAGAGCTTGCCTCTTCCAGCTGAAGATTTAGTAGTGGCTGTTTGCATCATTGTCTTTGTAACTAACTCATTTCTGTGCTGTTGCTATACTCCATATGTCTAAGTTTAGAATGTCATATTATGCCTCCTCATTAGAGTTGGTAGATATCCCATAAAGAGTCCTTTATTCTTTATTTTTTATTGTTTAATTAATTGATTTTTAGTTAAAAAATTTTTATAGCTTTTATTTATTTTTGAGCCCTTTATTCTTAAGAGATAGATGTGGTTAATATAGATAGATAGATAGATACATACATACATACATAGATACATAGGTATAATTTCAAGAAGACTGTAAATAAATTACTGATGACAGCATCATAATGCAGTGTTGTATTGAAGAAAAGAATACTTGATACACATACACACACACACACACACACACATGCATATATATGTATAAGGACGGGGCCAGGGAGGAATTCAGAAAACATGGAGAACAGTTATACCCTCCTTTCAAACCAACCTCATAAAGGTCAGTTGTCATCCTGTCTCAACAAATGGTCCCTTCTTACTATTCTGAAACTGAATGTCTTTCTGGTTGGACAACTGATGTTAGCCAGTAAGGCATTTCTGATGCTTTTGTGTTCTTATGTAAGGGTGGACCACTTCCAGCATTGTAAATGACAGAAGGAAATACTCAATGGGCCACACAAAATCTTAACTAGTATCATTCTAAGGCAGTCTTGCTCAGAAGTTAAAAACAAGATCTTTGAAGTCTGAGCTAGGTTTGAATTCTGGTTCTAGCACATACTAGCTCTGTGCATTGGACAAGTTTTTTAATCCCTTGGTGCCCCATTTTCCTCATTGAGTTTTTGTGATGATGAAATGAGAAAATGTTTGTAAGATCTCTTGTTTGTCATAAGTGATCACTAAAAGATTTTGTTCCATTGCCATTATTGTTAATAATAATAATTTTGGAGTTAATGGTTAATGGAAAGACTTACCTTTGGGGAAAATATAATAAATAATAAAACAGGCATGATATTTTTGTCATTGGCCTAATTTTGAGTAATTAGTCACCTGTCATATTTTTCACGGAATAGTGACATGTGTGAAAAATTCTGAAATTGGCTTAATTGGCTAGAAATCTTCTTGAGTTATTTTATTCTTAGCTATCCATGAGGTTTGCTGTATAGCATCGTATTCTTTGCCAGGCAATTGCAGACTGGTAGGTGCTTTCAGCCAGGCAATTGTCCTGGATTACAGCTGACTGACCTATAGTTTATACTTTATGAAAAATCAGTACATCGTTTGTATTTTACTTAACCCCTATGGGATATTTTCCTACACCTTACATTTCTCAAAAAACAAGAGGAGTGTTTCTGGGACAAATGTCATTCCTAAAGCCCCTTAGGGAAGTTTCCAAGAGGACAATGATTTATCCTAACTGCTATATCTTCTCCTGCTTGCTACTGCAAAAGATGCATAAGTACTTCATTAGACAAAATAGGGTTCTGGTTTCTATTCAAAGATGTAGAGAGCTAGAAAGAGAATTACTCTCAAGCATTCAATGAAAAAAAATTGACTGGCAGCAAGTTCACAACCTTTCTTGAGCCTATTGAAGTACTGAGGTTGCTGGGAAACCAGCAGACCCATAATTTAGGAAGAGACAGGTATCTGCAGGGAGAAACAAGACATGAGCACTGACTTACCTGGGCAAGAAGCAGCTAGACAAGAATTCAACTAGAGTGCTTGTTAAGTAGGTGGAGTCTGGCTGAGTGCACACTGGCAAAAGAGGGTGAATCTAGGGGCCACAAATAAAGGGGGGAAGTCCATGCCCTCTTGTAGTCATTTTTCCATGAACCCCACCATGAACTCACAGAAACCGTTTGGAGCGTCTACAGAAAGTCTCCCTTGTGCTGCACAAGGAACGAAGCTGCTGTGGGAAGGTAGGGAACTCTACCTGGATCCTTCTCTCCTATGAACAAAAGCCTTAAATTGTGTGGTGTGTGTGTGGAAGGGGACGAGCACTATTACCCTTAGGGTACTGGTGAAATCCTATCATTTCTGGAGCAAGGGAATAGGAAAAACTCTTGACTTCTGGGGAAAGGGCAGGTATAAATGTTGGGTTCATAAGTAACCCAGAGGAGGGGTGGGATCACTGAGAAGGTTCAGTGTTGCAGTGCTTGTCTAAGACTAAGGGAACAACAGAGAATGTTTCCTCCCTCACTCCATCCCCAAACCAGTCAAATAAAAGAAGGCAGAAAAAGAAAAGAAAAAAAAAGAAGAAAGAACAGATGAAAGAAAGAAAGAAAGAAGGAAGGAAGGAAGGAAGGAAGGAAGGAAGGAAGAAAAGAAAGAGAAAGAAAGAAAGAAAGAAAGAAAAAGAAAGAAAGAAAGGGCAAGGTGAGTGGGTTTTTATCCAGCCATATCAATAATCACATTGAGTATGAATGGTCTAAACACACCAGTTAAAAGATAGAGATTATCAAATTGGATTAAAAAAGCAAGAACAAACTGTACACTGTCCATAAGAAACTTACTTTAAATATAAAGACAATCGGTTAAAAGTAAGAGGATAGAAAAAAGATGCTGTGCGAACACTAACCAAAGTAAAGCTGGAGTCGTTACATTAACATCAGACAAAATAGACTTTAGAACAAGGACTATTCTCAGGGATAAAAAGGGACATTAAATAATTATAAATGCCTCAATTTTCCAAGAAGAAGTAATAATCCTAAATATGCATGTACTTTACAACAGAGTTCTGAAATACATAATACAAAAGCTGATAGAATTGAAAAGCAAAATAGACAAGTTCACAAAGTTGAAAAATTCAGTGCTCTTTTCTTAGTAAATGATAGAACAAATGGGAAGAATATCAATAAAAGTTTAATTATCTGAAAGGCATTATCAAACAACTTGACCTAATTGACATTTATAGAACACTACCCAACTACACATCTTTCTGTAGTGCACATTCACCATAGGATACTATATTTTGGGCCATGAAACCAACCTTAACAACTTTAAAAGAACAGAAATTTCAGGAGGTATGTTCATGAACCGTAATGGAATTAAAACAGAAATCAGAACAGAAATATATCTAGAAAAATCCCCAAATATATGAAAAATAAACAACATATGTCTAAATATCCTATATGTCAAAGAGGAAGAATTAAAAATATTTTGAACTGAATGAAAAGGAAATACAATGTGTCACATTTGTGAGATGCAGCTAAAGCAGTGCTTGGGGGGAAATGATAGTGTTAAATCATTTATATTAGAAAAGAAGAAAGGTTTCCAATCAGTAATAGAAGCATCCATCTAAAAAAAAACAAAAAATACTAGAGCAAGAAGAGCAAATTAAAACTAAAGCAAACAGAAGAAAGGAAATAATAAAGATAAGTGCAACAATCAATGAATTGAAAACAGAATTGCTTTTGAAAAAAATCAGTGAAATTAATAAACCTCTAGCCAGACTGACAACTACTAAGAAGGCCTAAAATAGTGCATTTTGGTAGCAGTGAGCACACCCAGTGCCCAGATCTTGGTTTCTAAATGCCATTATCCAATAAAAGGAATGAGGAATCCTTGAAAAAATAAACTCCAAGACTGAGCAGGGAAAATACAAGAAGATTCTGGAGCATCTTGTGGTGCCACAGGGTAAGGAAGTGCTAATCAACAACAACAACAAAACAACGGCAGGATTATGTCAAATACAGGAACAAACATGAAAGAGCTCCCAATGGCCAAAACTGGAACAATTTCAGCCTAAATAAATCAATTTTTAAAATTTGGTTATAACTCAAAGAATAAAATGATTATCTATGAGTCCATATTGATAAAAATAAAAGTTGGGTAGGCTGGTTATCTTGTATGGAGAAAGGACAACTCTTCCTTCCAGAAGAATTCCAAATTAATAAATATAGAGGGATGAGGGAAATCGAAAATCACCATTAGAATATCATAGTCATAACTGCTGCAGACAGATCACCTGATGAGTGCTAAAATTTGTGGGTGACAGTTTAAGGAGAAGCAAGACATTTTCACAGTCTCAAAGTACCCTCCCCCAATATTTATTAACTACAAAGAGAAAAATAGTAACTTCACAGTGGAGAAACCTGGCAGACACTACCTTAAACCAAGAGATCAAGGTTAACATCACTGGTAATAAGGCATATTGACATCATCCCCCTTTCCCCCAGTTTGATGTACTGAGAAGGCACGTCACTTCTGTGGTATTCTGGCCAAAACTCCCTAACTCTAGTCTAATCACGAGAAAACATCAGACAAACCTAAACTGAAGGACAGTCTTCAAAATACCTGACCAGTGCTCTTCAAGTGTCAAGGGCAAAAAGACAAGGAAAGACTAGGAACAGTCACAGATCAGAGGAGACCAAAGAGAAATGACAGCTAAGTGCAATGTGGTATCCTGGATTGAATCCTGGAACAGAAAATTGGCATTAGTGGAAAAACTGGCAAAATTAGGAGAAAATTCTGCAGTTTGTTAATAATATTGTACCAACATCCATTTCCTGTTTTTGATCATGAAACTATGGTTATGTAAGATGTTAACATCAGGGAAAGCTGGGCGAGAGGTATATAGGAGTTCTTTATGTAATCTTCACAACTCTTCTGTAAGTCTAAAATTATTTCAAAATAAAAAAAGCCAAAAGTTGGGAGAGCTTTTGATGAAATAGCCCTAAGGAAAGAAGTAAAGGCTCCTTTGTGTTAAAAAGAAATAATATGGACACCTTTCGACTGTAAATGAGACTTGTAGAAGAACATCTTGCATCCTACCTGGGCCCCCAAGTGATTCACTGAGCTCTTAGTCTGAGAGTTACTGATGGGGCCATCCAACCCAACTCATTTGAAGACATCCAGTTTTGGGGGGGTGTTCTTTAACTCTTTCTATATCTTACTTTGGCTTTTTATCCTGTCTCAACTAGGTCTTGGAAGTGATGATGACCTTAAAATCAATTTTAGAAAACTGCTTTTTGAAAAAAGCTAATTTTCTTTATCCTTCTCAGAGAAAGATGAAAATTTTCCCTCCTCTTCTTTCTTTTGCTGACTGTGATCATCGTGAGGAGGGGGTGCAAACTTGCAGCCCATCTTCTGACATCAGCTGTTTCTAGCCAACATGGCTTTTGTTTATATTGAAGTTGGATTTGCAGAGAAGCCTGCTCATTTATACCATGCTGTTTGACACACTTATGTTGTTTGCTGGGCCCCTAAAGGCATGTGGGTTTTTGACCCCAGGTGAATGTAATAAGTTACATATAATTTCTGGTGTTTGCTCATGATCTGTGCTAGTCAGAGCTCTTTCCAGTCTGACCAAAATATCTAATCCTGCTCCTATGGTTCTTTAGATTCCTCTGTGGCCTCTGATCTGCTTTTTATTATAACTTTCCCTTGTTCGTCCTTGCAGCAGTCTTATGTGGGCTGTGGGTTGCCAGAAGAGAACTTTTCCCTGCCCTGCACCCCGTACACACGTGTAAAGTTGATGTTGCCAGGATATGCAAACTTCCCAGAAGCCAGGTGGTCACACAGAACAGGAGCTGTGAGGTCTGTCTCAGTGCAGGATTGGTTGGCGTTGAGTACCCATTTGGGGCTCATGTCACTGGCTGCCCGAAGTAGGGTCTCACCGGGTCTGAGAAGCTTGTTTTGTGCTATACCACACTCCTTTGGCACTAGAAGCTTCTCCAATATTCTGCCCTAGTTTACTGAGGTCCCTGATGGTGCTTCTCATATCTTAGGTATAAGAGGTAAAAGAAAGGTTAAGAACCAGTGCTCTAAGGTTTCGTTTGTTTTGTGTGTGTGTATGTGTGTGTGTGTGAGACTTTAGATCTGAATAATTTACTTTTAGGTAACCAGAAGTAAGAAGGAAGATGCACATTGGCCATGACTGATTTTTTTGTGCATTGAAAACCACCCCACCAAGATCCCCAAACAGGCTGAATGATTATAAGAAGGGAGTGGGTCTTGAGCCAGCTGTTTGTTTTTTAAACACCATGCTAGGGTGTTGTTCTACTCTGAGTGGTGGAAGCTCTGAAGGAAGTTAGAAGAAAACCCCCATTAACCTCAGTGAGCTCTTGTCTTGAGCACCACATTAAGAGTCATCCAACCTTCCCTCTGGTGGGCAGGTCATCTTTTTCAGCATGATTTGGTAACTTATTTTCTACCTTTGTCTTTGATCATATGGCCCATATTTTCCTTCTTTATCTTTGGAAGAAGAAAAAGCATGAGGTGGGAATCAAATAGACCTAAGGTTTAATCCTCATGCTGACACTTACTGGATGGTTTAACCTCGGACAAGGACATAAGCATCATATTCATCATCTGCAAAAAAAGGGGGAAAATCTGCTTAGATGGTTTGGTAAGAATAACATGTCCCTATTTTACAGATAAGGAAACTGAGGCAGGAAAGGATTAAGCCGTTGACTCAAACCCACAGAGTGTGGACCCAGATAGTCTGACGCTACTCAGAGACTGCCCACTCAGTCCTTCTGCCATGCAGCTCTGCAGAAGGCCAGCATGTACTTACTTCTCATCTGTCTTAAGATGGCTCAGGGTAGAGTTTTCTGAAAATACTGTCCACTGTTCTACACTGGACAGTTCTTGAGCTAGGTGCCTGGAGTATTTTCATCTTTGCCTCTAAGTCTTGTGAGGAATGCTGGCACCATACTCTTCAGGTGTCCAATGAGAGGGTGGGTGCACACAGACTTAGAAAAAGAGAGATTTGCATGGACTCTGTTTTCATCAGTGTTTATGGATAATAGTTTTCTGCCCCAGCAGGGGGTATTTATAGTTACTGTTTCAAAAAATTAAAATGAGTACTTTAAAAATAAATGGATGAGTGAATGAATGAATGAATGAATGAAATATTTAATAAATGAGATAACAATGAGGAAGTTCACAGAAGAGTGCCTGGAACATAGTAAGCTCTTCACAACTGCTCACCCCCATCCTCCCCACCTTCTCCTTCATTTGACCTTAGTTTAATCTGTTATTTTCTTCCCCCACAAACTGAGGTCACAGTCCTCTCCATTACATTATGCTTAACATTGATCAGGTGCTTTGATGAGCACTGTATTTAGTGTGAGTGCTACACCTAAAGTGCTTCTTGAAGAGTGACATGAAATTAGAAAGGATAGAAGCTACTTTGGATGTCAGAATTGGGTCCCAGATGTCAGGGTAAAATGATAGACTGATTCTTACAAGGTCAGTGCAAGGTCTTATTATGTCCAGAAAATTAACGGCGCGCTTGCAGAATGTGGGAGATGTGTGTCTTAGTAGCCACAAATATAGAAAATACTTGGGAGTTAAAACTGATAGTTGTATTGGTTAGGGCACAGATTCAGTTGCTGTCACAAAGACCTAAAATAACAATGGCTTAAATGAACTACAAGTTTATTTCCCTCTCACAGACTGAGAATAAGCAGTATAGGGTGAAATGGCAGCACCAGAAACCCAGGGTCCTTCTATCTTGTTGCTCTGCTACCCTTCATCCACAGGATGATCAGGTCCACATTACAGCCAATGGGAAAGGGAAAAGGGAAGTGGGGGGCATGTTCCTCCCCTTTAAGAGAAAGACTAGAAAATTACCCTAGTCACATCTGGCTACGTCCCATTGGCTAGAACCTAAACTCCCGGCTGCACCTTCCTGCAAGGGAGACTGGGAAATGTAGTCTTTAACTTGTAGCCATCTTCCTAGCAAAGAATTTTATTACTAGGTAAGAAAGAGAAAGAGAATGGATACTGATCGAACAGTTAGCAGCCCTACAGTTAAGTTGATATGATACAATAGTGCAATTTGTTTGTAAAACAGTCTTGGGCAATCTTACATTGCATTGATAGAAGTATAGGAGCTTCTAGAACAGGAATTGGCAACCTTTTTCTGAAAAGGGCCACATAGTAAATATTTTAAACTTTGCAGGCCATATATGGTCTATATTGTAAATTCTTTTTGTTTTTGTTTTTTACAGTCCTTAAAAAATGTAAAAACCATTCTTAGCTCACAGACGATTAAAAAATGTAGCCTGCATGGAGGACTATAGTTTGCCAACCTCTGTTCTAGAACAAGAAGGGTGATAAGTCTGGGATCATGTCTAAAGATGTACAAGAATATGTCCAGAGGAGGTGGTCAGGATGGGGAAGGGTCTCTGGATGAATTCACAAGAGCAGTGACTGAAGGCATTGGTTACTTTTAGTCTGGAGAAGCTGAGACTCTTAATGAGATGATCATTGTCTTTAGATATTTGAATGACAGTCAGGTGATTAGGAGAGACCTTTGTTCTACATGTATCCGAAGGGAAGAACTAGAATCAGTGAGAGGATGCTCTGGGAGACAGACTGCCGCCCAGCATAAGGAAGGACTTTCTCACTATTGGTTACCATTTGTGGAGCCCTTATTGTCAGGCATTGTTCTAAGCCCTTTACATAGATGGTTTCACTTTACCTTCCACAACCCCATCAGGTCGGTATCATTCCTACCTCTACTTTAATGGATGAGAAAAAGCAGCATTAGAAGGTTATATAACTTGCCCAGGCATACGTGCTACTAAGTGGTAGAACCATAATAACTACAATTCTCTACTGCCACCTTGCATGCAAATTAAATGAGATTAGATATGTATATTATTTAGCAGTGCCAGGCACATAGTAAGTATTGTTGCTGGTAATTATTATTATTATAATCCCTAGGCAGTACTGTTTCTCATCATGGTGGTTGTATTAGTTTCCTATGACTACTGTAACAAATAAACACAAACTTTGTGGCTTAAAACAATATATTTATTTCCTTAGAGTTCTGGAGGCCGGAAATCTGAAATCAGTTTCACTGGGCTGAGGTCAAGGTGTCAGCAGGGCTGTGCTTTCCAGAGCCTCTAAGGGGAGAATCTGTTCCTTGCCTCTTTCAGCTTCTGATGGTTTCTGGGCTTCCTTGATTTGTGGCTGCATCACACCAGTCTTGGCCCCTATGGTCACATTTCCTTCTCCTCTCTGCCTTCAGCCTCCTTCTTATAAGGATACTTTGATTCTATTTAGTGCTCTCCCAGATAATCCAGGATAACCTCCCCATCTCAAGAGCCTTCAATTAACCACACCTTTTGCCATATAAGGTAATATTCACAGTTTCCAGAGGTGAATGTCTTTGGGGGGCATTATTAAACCTATCACAATGGTATTTAAACAGACACTGGATAACCACTATTTTTCTTTTCTTTCCACTATTAGAAAAAAATAAAACCCAGCAACTTTATAACATTCTGTGATTTATTGGTCAATCATAGTATCTGTTTTTCCTTGTGGTATTTGTGTGGGGGCGGGGGTATGAAAATAGAATATATTTTGTTTAAGGTATGAGTTAGAAGCAATACCGAATACCACAGTCTGACACTATTTATTGAATAACATTTTTTCCTCCCATTGATTTAAAATTCAGTTTTTATCACCTATCACATAGCAAACACTATACTTGAAGCTGTTTCTTAACTTCATTCAGTTCCATCGTCCATTTTTAGGTTTCTGCAATTGTGCTATATTGTTTTATTTACTGTAGCGTATATATTCATAGTTGATAAATTCAGTCCCCTTCTGACTTCCCTGGTGGTGCAGTGGTTAAGAATCCGCCTGCCAATGCAGGGGATGGGTTCGAGCCCTGGTCCGGGTAGATCCCACATGCCACGGAGCAACTAAGCCTGTGCGCCACAACTACTGAGCCTGCACTCTAGAGCCCGCGAGCCACGACTACTGAGCCCGCGTGCCACACATACCGCAGCCCGTGTGCCTAGAGCCTGTGCTCCGCAACAAGAGAAGCCACTGCGTTGAGAAGCCCACGCACCGCGATGAAGAGTAGCCCCTGCTCGCTGCAACTAGAGAAAGCCTGTGTGCAGCCAAATATAAATAAATAAATAAGTAAATTTATAAAAAAAAAATTCAGTCCCCTTCTATTCTTCTTTTTCAATTTTCTTGGCTAATGGCTCTTCTACTGTTTTCTTTGTCATTGTGTATTTGAACTTAAAAAAATCCTTATTATCATTTTAATGTGGTCTTGGGAAGAGAGGTGATAAATGGAGTTCTAATTGCCTTCCATAATGATCCTCCCACCCTATTTTTTCATTCTAGTGATTTTCCTTACCCATCTCCATTGAGATTTTCCAGCTTTTTGGTTGAAATCATATGGAAGTTTAACTCCAGATTTCTTGATTTCTTTCTCTCATCCTCTCTCTTTCTTTCTACCTATCTTATGTTAACAATTAAATTAAACTTTACAACCACATTAACTATTATATTTGTACTTAACCATACATTTTATTGGCTTTATTCCTTATTACATTTTCTTGTATAACATGTCTTCTCTTTTCTTGAGTTTATTATTCTGGCTTATTTATTTCCTTGGTTGGAACAGATCTTCCAGTAATCTTTTTTTTTTAATTTAATAAAGGGTATTTCTATGTCTTTGAACATGCCTTTCTTTTGTCATCACATGTGAGAGACATTATAATTTGGCAGCTGGTAGAATTCTCGAGTTACAATAAGATTTCCCTAGAATTTTATAAAAATTGTGCCACTGTCTTTTGGCCTAGTGTTGCAGATGTGCAGTATGATGTCAGTCTGATTTTCTTTCCTTTTAAGCAGCCTGATTTTTCTCCCCTATCAGGAAGCCTGTAGTTGTTTCTCTTTGTTCTTGGAGTAGGAGACTGCATCTAGAATTGTGTATTCATTTTTTTTTTTTTTTTTTTTTTTAGCAAGAGAAAAGTAGCTTGGTTTTGCTCAAGCAGAGTTTTTTTTATTTATTTATTTATTTATTTATTTATTTATTTATTTATGGCTGTGCTGGGTCTTTGTTTCTGTGCGAGGGCTTTCTCTAGTTGCGGCAAGTGGGGGCCACTCTTCATCACGGTGCGTGGGTCTCTCATTATCGCGGCCTCTCTTGTTGCGGAGCACAGGCTCCAGACGCGCAGGCTCAGTAGTTGTGGCTCACGGGCCCAGTTGCTCCACGGCACGTGGGATCTTCCCAGACCAGGGCTCAAACCCGTGTCCCCTGCATTGGCAGGCAGACTCTCAACCACTGCGCCACCAGGGAAGCCCTAGAATTGTGTATTCTTTCAGTAATCCTACTGCTCAGCACTCAATAGACGCATATGATCTAAGGCCTCTAGTCTTTCATCAGCTCAAGGAAATGTTCTTCTATTTCTTCCTTGATTGTTGCTTTTCCCCTTCCTTAATGATGTCATCTCCTTCCAGAACTTCATTGAGACTAATATGGGACGTTCTGGATTTCTCTGTTATATCTTGTGTCTTATTTGATTATAAATTTCTTTTTCTTTTTCTGTGTTTTTCTTTCTTTCTTCTTCTTTGTCTTTGTGTGTGTGTGTGTGTGTGTGTGTGTGTGTGTGTGTGTGTGTGGCATACCAAAATGAGCTGTGGTCCTGCCCCTTTTCAGACTTTGACTTCTTCCTATATTAGGGACAAACTTCCCACTTTCCAAAGACGCCCTGGAATCGTTGCTGTTCTGTGTGGAGAGAACATGCCTAGTTCCTGATGTCCTTTCATTTGCCTCTGAGCCGATGCCTGTGACCCTCATCTGATCTTTGATCCTCTGAGCTTGGGGTTTTCCAGGACCTTTTTCTGGAAGCCTGTGCACTTTCTTCTTAGGGGGCCTGTGCAGAATCATACATAGACTTATCAGCACTAATCAGCTTTTCCTCAGCGACATCTCATCTGCTTTATATCTTCCCCATATTCTTTAAAATGTAGGCTTTATTGATGGCATCTTTCTCTGGGTCCCAGCATTGCCTCTAGTGTTTTGGTCACATAAATGTGGGGTTTTGTTTTGTTTTTGTTTTGTGTTTTGGAGGAGAAGGAAGGAGTAAATGTCTGAGCCCAGTTTTGCTATTCCCCCAAATCAAAAGTCCCAGGGTGGAAACAGTAGAGGTGAGTGAAGCGTCACATGCGTGGCTGGATGGAATGACCTTTCAGCTACATCTAGCTCTGGGAGGCTTGTCTCTGAAGTCTAAAGAATAAAGCAGCATAATTAAAGGTTTAAGAAACAACTTTTACATACCAGTCCAGAGAGATAGGGTTTAATTTAGCTGGGAGAACAGAGTGAGGTGAGACTTAAATGGTGAGTCACACTGAAACGACTAAAGATATAGCAGGAGAGACTAAGCTTAAATTACAGCCAAAGTGATTCAGCTTGGTCACTACAAAGACCATTTAACTCTGAAACACTTGTGTGGCATCACAGGGCATTGACTAGCCAAGTTAGGAAGCCTCCTTTTCTGGTGAGTTTTCTTGGAGGGTTAAGAGCTGTTCTATTTAAGGGAAGAGGATGGACTAAATTGTCTTCCGGTTTCCCTGACAGCCTTGGGATATTATGATTATGATACCTTAGTGCATATGATATTAGTGTTTTCACCCAGCCTTACTGATAATTTTTATTTTTCAGTGTGAGCAGAGACTATTCTTAGTAGGAACACTTCCTCCAAATCTTTAAAACCGAATGGAGACGTCTTCCCCTAACCTGCTGAGAAGAACAGGAATTTCAGTGGCTTCCTCTCTCCTGCAGCTGGAAGCAGTGCAGCTCCCAGTGTGGCTGGAGACTCGCTCCCATCCCCTGGCGGTCCCCTCCCCCAGGGCGGGCTAGAGAGACCAGCCAGGAGGAGGAGAGGGCCTGGGGTGGACCGGACCGGGGGAGGAGTGACAGAGTGACAGGCTCCCTGTGGTAGGTCTGCGCCTTGTCACGGAGCCTCCTGGGCTCAGGTCTGAGGTGGCCGCGGGAGAGCCAGTTCCAAGCTGTGTGGCTGGTGACATTTCCGGCTGGCAGTGCCCAGCCAATCAGTGACAGGTCCAGCTAGCTTGGGTGATGACACACGAAATATGATAATTTTCTGCTAAAGAGTCCTGGGAGCTGGGAGAGAAGGGTGTGCGTGTGTGTGTGTGTGTGTGTGTGTGTGTGTGTGTCTGGGAGGGGGCAGTGCAGGCAGTGGCTGTGATGAGGTGAGAGGGTGACAGTGCATTGGTTTCAGTGGTTGCTGAGGGAGGGTGGGCTCTGAGGCTACGGCTAGAGGGACATGCCCAGAGCGGCTATGGGAACATCGGGGTGGCTTTTCAGCTAAGCTGCTGGTGTTGCTGCTGCTGGCCTGGAACCAGGGGAGCAGAGCCAGCGCCATTCTGAAGCTCTGGGGCTCCTGGGGTGAAAAAGAAACTGTAAAAGAAGGAAACTGCATTTTCCTTCCTTTCAAACATAAGTGAGGTGAGGAGTTCTGGTTTCCTCTCAGGGCTACCTCTTGAAAAGCCAACACTGGAATAATAAACACCACCTGGGTCGCTGAAGTACTTAACGAATAATTTTTTTTTCCATTGGGGCAGGGGGGTTGTTGTTTATCCTCAAGCCCCACTCCCAGTTTTCTACCTCCATGCTTAACCTAGTCCTGAAAAAAGAAGTAAACAAACAAAAACCCAACAACCAAACAAAACCAGCTTGTTAACAAAATCTTGAAGAAGGGCCTAAGTCTGGATGTTAGAGACTGTAAAGGTTCAGGTGGTAGTTTTGATTCCAGATACTGGCTGGAAAAAAAAAAACATGTGTTGGAACAAGATCTGGTCCTAGATTACATTATAGTTTGCAAGTAGTGCCAGAGGATTCTTTAGTTTGAGGGCATGGCAGTGCCCTGTGGTTAACTGTGAGCTGGTGGAGGCCCCCACTTCCTTCAGCTGCCCTGGCAGGCTTCCTGGTCCTTTATCAGCAGGTAGGGGCTCGTGAGGGGTGACACCCGTGCTGACAAGTGTCCCTGGCATTGTCTGACCCCATGAACATGTGTGTTCAGAAGTGAAGGATGGTAGTGTTTACATAACATGCTGATTTGTCACTGAGGAACTCATCACTGCAATAAATGTGTCTAGTTTTATGCCTTGCCTTTGCTCTTTCCCTGCCTCTCTCTCTCTCTCTCTCTCTCTCCTTCCCTCTCTCTCCCCCCCCCCCCTCTATATATATATATTTGTAAAAAGGCACTGATGAATGAAATCATTATCTCTGCGAGCAAGCCTGCCCTGTGGCTTTAGGCATGGGACTGGGTTCCTGTGCTTGGAGTGACAGGTCTTCAGAAGTGATAATTGGTGTACTGTATCTTTAAAAGGTTAAAACCCCTTTCAAAAAAGGTCTGAACTCATAGTGGAAAAGAGAGGCGAGGCAGGGGTTGGCTCTGGATTCAGAAGACAGCTGCTGATTTGATTCCGTGTCTGCGGGCTGCATTTATTCCGTGTTTTTCAGCAGCAGGAATTCAAGAGGGATGCTACTGTTTGGGTTTCTGATCGTGATTTATATTTATTCAGAGGAATAACAGAGGGTGGATCTGTTCCCGGCGCGAGCATGCTCACAAGCAGCCGACTCTCCCATTATCCAACTGCCTAGTTTGGTGCTTCAATGTACATGTATATTTCGTGTACATATGTGTGTATACAAACGCGCATGCATGCCTGGATGGACATATGTGTGCACAGGTTATCTTTTAAGGACAATTCTTTCAATAAGGTCTTTACCCCTTACTTGAAACAGGTGTTCAGGAAAAAAATGCACAAAATCCTGACTGACCGGAATAATTCATGAAGAAGGGGCTGGATCCGTGGGTCAGAGAACACAGGACCAGTTTGCCATCCCAAGGCCGAAGGTAGGGGACTCTGGATTTTTATTCGGCGGAGGGATGCCTCGCGCTTTATTTTATTTATTGTGTTTTTGCCTGCGGCCGCCACGGGCAAGTGAAATAGCGAGCTGCGATTCCATGTCGTCGTGGCCTTTCTCGGGCGAGGTGTCCGGTGGCGGAGGCGCCGGGAACGGCCGGGTGGGCGGCCGCGCGGCGTGCGGTGCCCTCGGTGGGCTGAGCGGGCTCCCTGGCCCAGTGCCGGGGGGAGCGGCGGGAGCCTCAAGTGACCCCCGCGCGTCAATCACGGCGGCAGCGGCGGCTGTAACCCTCTGCGCGCCGCGCGCTCCCCGCACCTCGGCAGCCCGGCGGCACCGGCGCAGTGGGGCCCCCCTCTCCTCTGAGCCCCAGCGGTTGGGCTAATGCCTCGTCCACCGCAGCACCTGCAGTTTTTTCTGCTGCCCTGGCTGCGGCTCCGGGGTTGTTCAGACCCCCCTGAGCCGTCTGTGTTGCTGAAAATGAGATCGGAGGATGCTGGGTGCCCAGACAGAGGGGAAATATTCCTAGCCCCCGCCCCAAAGGTTCCTAAAGCAAAATCACAACCTCCCCTCCTCCAAAGAAAATCAAACCAAACCCAAACTCTTACTCTGTTGGGGATTCTCGCCTTACCCCTCTCCCAGTCGTGCCCCACATTTTACCATCCTTTAAAATGAGAAACACCGCTGGTGGAATGGCCCCTGCCGAGACTGTGCAAGCTGCCCGAGGACTCCTGAGCGTGGCCGACACCCTGAACTCGCGGAGACTCGGACGGAAGTGTTGGAGAGGCGCTGGAGGCCAGGCGTGGGTTTGGTTGACCGCGGCTGCTTTGGTTTACGTTGCAGGTCGCAGGTCGGGACTACTTCTTTGGCTCGGCCCGCCCTTGAACTTTGGGGGTCGTGGATGCCGGCAGGAGGGTCTGCGGGATCTGGTTGCTGGGAAAGCGGTACCCTGGCCCTTTTTCTGCCGCGCACCTCAAGTTTCCGGCCACCCTTGGCATTGGAACCGCAGTATCCGGGTGCTCGCCACCCCCCAGCCGTGTCTTGTGCTAAGGTTTTGGTTGTGCTAAAACTGGCTTGCTTTCTGGTTGTTGGGGGAGGGGAGAAGGGGGAGCCTGAGGTGTGCCCTGAATTGATCTCCACCCAGCGGTCTCCAGCCCTTGTTTGCGTGATTACGTAACTTCAACCAATGATCAGACCGTGCGCCCCAGCAACTCCCACCATCTCCCGCCCTGCCCCCCGACCGAAGAAGTTGGGTCCTATGTTTACGATGTTTTTGTGTAACTGTGTATCAGCGGGGCAGGGACAGTGTGGGGAAGAGGGGGAATGATTTGAGCAATTTATGTGAAGAACATGGGGGGCAAAGATCACGTGTCCATTAGGGTTAGCAGTGGAATTGGCTTTGGGTTGGTGTTGATCTAAAGACCCTCCCACATCCCTTTCAGCTAGTCATTGCTTGTCTGAACTTGCATTTGGTCATGTCACCCCCCTCTTGAATCCTGGAGAAGGTTGGAATCATCCCTGCAAGACCCCTGGGTTCCTAACTAGATGCATAACACGAATCCTGAATCCAGGGTGACTGCCAGGCTCATTTGTTTCAGGTTCTAGCTGTTCTTCATACTTCCTGCTGAGGGAAAGAGTTTCTGCCACGCTTAGAGTTTCACTTTTGCTCTGGGGTTGGGCTACACTGTGGGGCTGAAGAGTAGAACCCAGATGCTGGCTGAGCTGCTCGACATATGCTCTTTAAAGCTCTGATGACTTGCAGTTGCTGGAGACCCTGTACATTCTTGCATTGAACACTGTGGGATTTTTTTTTTTTTTTTTTTTTTGCAAGGTAGGAGAACAGCTGTCCCATCAAGATATCTGCAGGCAGAGGGGGAAAGGTGTCCATGACACTCAGCTCTCTCTCCTTCCTCCCCACTCTGTCTGTTTAGCTAAGGTACCCACAGGACACAGAATTGTTGCATGGGGCCCCTTTATCACGCCCCTTGGTGCCTCAGCCTAGGACTCCTAGACAGACTTGTTAATTTAGCAAGAAGTCTGGCCCCTTGAGGCTGAGATGGTTTTACTGTCCTCCGCACCCGGCTGGGTCTGCTCTAAGGGCCAGCGACAAAGTTGTGCGCCGTGGCAGTGGATGAAGATGTTCCCCAACAGCGCTGTTGCTGAACTGTCTCTGCCCGCTCTGTCTCAGTGGCAGTCACCCTCCTTGGACTGGAGGAGCATGTGCTGCCTTTGGGTTCTTGCCAAGTGAGCCATCGAGGCACTTGGTGTATGAAAGGTACCAGCAAGAAGAAGAGGCATTTAGTCTGAAATCCTGGCAGATTCCAGGCCCCGACTTGATGGGAGATAATGTTAAGAAAGCTGTGTGACAACTGGATAGCTTTTAACTTGTCTCTCACTTGCTCTGTGAGTTCCCTGATGCCTTTCAGGTTCTTCTCTGTTTTCCAAGCTGCCCATCAAGGAGGCCCAGACATGCTGTCCTTCCTTCTGTGTCTGGTGGAATCAAAGCATATTTACAAATCTGAGATGCACTGGGCAAGCAGGGCAGGAAACACCGACTATGTGAACAGGCAGCAGTGGTGTTTCAGGACAGACTTGGCCAAAGCCCTTGACCAAGGTCGTTCTTCATCTGTAAAGTGGGTGTCACCGTCGTAGCCTTACCAAGCCCACTGACGTATCTTGAGACGTAAATGAGTTGGACTAAAAAGTAACATGTGCTCTGTAGCTGATGGGTGTTAGGATGATACCATGACAATCTGGAATGCACATTTATACGAGGTCACTTAGCCATCTGGGACCTAAATGGTAAAGCAAGAGAGATGCCATAAGTCCATGAGCTCAGGTCAGGTATTATGATCATTGGAAAACTTCACTGCAGAAAATTTCATACCCTTTTGCAGGACTCTTCATTTACACAAAGTTCTAAGAGGGTCGATGATTAGTCTGCCAATTATACCCAGAAAATTGGAAGAGAATGATAAAGTAGTGTACGAGGGTTCTTATAGCTCTTTTGTAAAATATCACTAAGAAGTACTAGTAATGTAAGAAATAGAAATACTAAACAAGTTTAAAATAAAGTTTAAAAGGCACAGGAATTCAAAGCATAGAATTTTGAGACTATTTGACATAAGTATTTAATGTGAGCAATTCAGTGAAATTTTATATATTTTGATAGGTCTTCAGAACACTGTTTTGTAGCATAATAACTGACACTCACAGTGACCTATATGCATCAAGAGGAGTTTAAATGGCATTTTGTGTGTCCAGCTTCAAAAGGCATGAGAATATGAAGTATACCCCAAATGACTTTTTTCACCCGAGGTTTCTGGACAGCCAAGGGCTTATTGATCAAAATTATATTATAACTATAAAGCCCCCCTGTTGAAATTAATTGAGAACTTTACGATCTTTTGCTGAAATTTGGCAGGGAACTATTATGCTAGAATTAATAGTACTTATGTTCTAACATTTGATGTTACAGAAAATGCTAAGAAGGAGGCATGGGAGCCTCAGCCTGTCTCGCTCTGACCAGAGACACATTTAGAACCTTCCAACTTGGCAACTTTAATGCTGGAATTAATTGGAAGAGACTGGATGATGGAAAAGACGAAGCAGGAGAGGCATGTGCTTCTTATGTCAGTGTAGGGAACATAGACTCCCTACCACCAGTGTGCTGTTAAAAAACGTTCAAGGTGTCATGACAACACCCTCATGTTAAACTGTGGTGTTGACTCAATTCAGACATGGTTCTCAAAACTGTAAGGATATGTGAGTTACACAAGCTTTGCCTGAGCTTTACTTGACCCTCTGCCGATTTGCTTAGTTATGGTTTATTCCAAAACAAAGGCAACAGGAAAAACACAAGTACAGGAAAATTAATGCTGACACTGTTTAAAGAGTACTGTATATTTAATTTAATTTTTAAATTTAATGCATATGTCAAAAATGTGAAGGCCCTAATTAAAAGTAGCAGAAGAGTATTGCTCGGTTTCTAGACGCACATAAGTTCATCATTTTGGTAAATTATTTGAAGAACGTTTTGAACTTACTAAAAGAAACTCTCAATAACAGGCCATTGAATATGATCAGAAGTGCTCAGAACTGTCCCGAGTTTCCATGTATATAAGCAAAGGGATACTGATATAATAAGATGGATAAAACGCTATTCTCTGAAATCCCAGAGGGCTTGAAAGGCAGAGGAGGTAGGGGTTGGTGGTGGGAGGTGACTGAACCACTTTCTCCAAGGGGCTGCCCTTTTGGGAGGGTCACATTCGGGAATGTGTGCTTAGGCTATTGATCCGGTCTGTTCCTGAAAACCATGCATGCATGAATGATGTGATTCCTTCCCTCATTACTAAGTGCTACAAAATACCAGGTGTGGCTGGCATTCTTCTGGAAAAAAAAAAAAAAAGGGGTGGAGCTTTACATCTAGATGTGCAGTAGAGATGAACTGAGAATACCCCTTAGATTCAGCAGTGAAGCCAGGGAGAAGCATACAGAAGTCAATCTCAAGAATCATGGGAAGTCTCTGGATGTCCATGGGTCCTTGAATTGGAGTTCAGAGCAAACTTAAAAAAAAAAAAAAAAGAGTAATATACATGACTGGGATCCAAAGAAAAGCTGATAAACAAATAATACAGATGGAAAAAAATAAGACCAGTGCTATAAATACATGACATGCTCTGCTGAGCCTCTGTCACCAAAGTTAGTCTATTCAGGAATTGCAGGCTTTGCATTAGATGCTGAAGCTATCTTAAGATCAGAGGAGGGACTTCCCTGGTGGCGCAGTGGTTAAGAATCAGCCTGCCAATGCAGAGGACATGGGTTTGAACCCTGGGCTGGGAAGATCCCACATGCAATAGAGCAACTAACCCCGTATGCCACAACAACTGAGCCCGCGTGCCACAACTACTGAAGCCCGTGTGCCTGGAGCCCATGCTCCAAAACAAGAGAAGCCACCGCAATGTGATCAGGAACAAGACAAGGTTGCCCACTCTCACCACTATTATTCAACATAGTTTTGGAAGTTTTAACCATGGCAATCAGAGAAGAAAAAGAAATAAAAGGAATCCAACTTGGAAAAGAAGAAGTAGAACTGTCACTGTTTGCAGATGACATGATACTATACATAGAAAATCCTAAAGATGCCCTCAGAAAACTACTAGAGCTAAGCAATGAATTTGGTAAAGTAGCAGGATACAAAATTAATGTACAGAAATCTCTTGCATTTCTATACACTAACAATGAAAAATCAGAAAGAGAAATTAAGGAAACAATCCCATTCACCATTGCAACAAAAAGAATAAAATACCTAGAAATAAACCTACCTAAAGAGCCAAAAGACCTGTATGCAGAAAACTATAAGGCACTGATGAAAGAAATCAAAGATGATACAAACAGATGGAGAGATATACTATGTTCTTGGATTGGAAGAATCAACATTGTGAAAATGACTATACTCCCCAAAGCAATCTACAGATTCAGTGCAATCCCTATCAAATTACCAATGACATTTTTCACAGAACTAGAACAGAAAATCTTAAAATTTGTATGGAAACACAAAAGACTCTGAATAGCCAAAGCAATCTTGAGAAAGAAAAATGGAGCTGGAGGAATCAGGCTCCTTGACTTCAGACTATACTATAATGCTACAGTAATCAAGACAGTATGGTACTGGCACAAAAACAGAAATATAGATCAATGGAACAGGATAGAAGGCCCAGAAATAAACCCACACACATATGATCACCTTATCTTTGACAAAGGAGGCTAGAATATACAGTGGAGAAAAGACAGCCTCTTCAATAAGTGGTGCTGGGAAAACTGGACAGCTACATGTAAAAGAATGAAATTAGAACACTCCCTAATACCATACACAAAAATAAACTCAAAATGGATTAAAGACCTAAATGTAAGGCCAGACACTATAAAACTCTTAGAGGAAAACACAGGCAGAACACTCTATGACATAAATCACAGCAAGATCCTTTTTGACCCACCTCCTAGAGTAATGGAAATAAAAACAAAAATAAACAAATGGGACCTAATGAAACTTAAAAGCTTTTGCACAAAAAAGGAAATAATAAATAAGGTGAAAAGACAACCCTCAGGATGGGAGAAAATATTTGCAAATCAAGCAACTGACAAAGGATTAATCTCCAAAATATACAAGCAGCTCAGGCAGCTCAATATCAAAAAAACAAACAACCCAATCCAAAAATGGGCAGAAGACCTAAATAGACATTTCTCCAAAGAAGACATGCAGTTGGCCAACAAACACATCAAAGGTTGCTCAACATCACTAATCATTAGAGAAATGCAAATCAAAACCACAATGAGGTATCACCTCACACCAGTCAGAATGGCCATCATGAAAAAATCTAGAAACAATAAATGTTGGAGAAGGTGTGGAGAAAAGGGAAGCCTCTTGCACTGTTGGTGGGAATGTAAATTGATACAGTCACTATGGAGAACAGTATGGAGGTTCCTTAAAAAACTAAAAATAGAACTACCATACGACCCAGCAATCCCACTACTGGGCATATACTCTGAGAAAACCATAATTCAAAAAGATACATGTACCGCAGTGTTCACTGCAGCACTATTTACAATAGCCAGGACCTGGAAACAACCTAAATGTCCATCGACAGATGAATGGTTAAAGAAGATGTGACACGTATATACAATGGAATATTACTCAGCCATAAAAGGAACGAAATTGAGTTATTTGTAATGAGGTGGATGGACCTAGAGTCTGTCATACAGAGTGACTTAAGTCAGAAAGAAAAACAAATACCATATGCTAACACACATATGTAGAATCTAAAAAAACGGTATCGATGAACCTAGAGTCAGGGCAGGAATAAAGACGCAGACCTGGAGAACAGACTTGAGGACACAGTGGGGGAAGGGTAAGCTGGGATGAAGTGAGAGAGTATCATTGACATATATACACTACCAAATGTGAAATAGATGGCTAGTGGGAAGCTGCTGCATAGCACAGGGAGATCAGCTCAGTGCTTTGTGATGACCTAGAGGGGTGGGATAGGAAGGGTGGGAGGGAGATGCAAGAGGGAGGGGATATGGGGGTATACATATACATATAGCTGATTCACTTTGTTGTACAGCAGAAAATAACACAACATGGTAAAGCAATTATACTCCAATAAAGATATATTAAAAAAAACAAACAAAAAAACCCCAAAACCACAATGAGGTATCACTTCACACCAGTCAGAATGGCCATCATCAAAAAATCTAGAAACAATAAATGCTGGAGAAGATGTGGAGAAAAGGGAAGCCTCCTGCACTGTTGGTGGGGATGTAAATTGATACAGCCACATGGAGAACAGTATGGAGGTTCCTTAAAAATGTAACAGTAGAACTACCATACGACCCAGCAGTCCCACTACTGGGCATATACTCTGAGAAAACCATAAATCAAAAAGATACATGTACCGCAATGTTCACTGCAGCACTATTTACAATAGCCAGGACCTGGAAACAACCTAAATGTTCATCGACAGATGAATGGATAAAGAAGATATGGCACATATATACAATGGAATATTACTCAGCCATAAAAAGGAATGAAACTGAGTTATTTGTAATGAGGTGGATGGACCTAGAGTCTATCATACAGGGTGAAGTAAGTGAGAAAGAGAAAAACAAATACCGTATGCTAACGCACATATATGGAATCTAGAAAATTGGTACTGATGAACCTAGTGGTAGAGCAGGAATACAGATGCAGACGTAGGGAATGGACTTGAGGACACAGGGCGGTGACGGGGAGGCTGGGACATAGTGTATATAGCACTGACATATATACACTACCATATGTAAAATAGATCACTAGTGGGAAGCTGCTGTATAGCACAGGGAGATCAGCTGGGTGCTTTGTGATGACCTAGAGGGGTGGGATAGGGAGGGTGGGAGGGAGGCTCAAGAGGGAGGGGATATGGGGATATATGTATGCATACAGCTGATTCACTTTGTTGTACAGCAGAAACTAATACAATATTGTAGAGCAATTATACTCCAATAAAGATGTATTAAAAAAAAAAATCAGAGGAGCCCTGGTAAAAATGAACCGACTTAATTTTATTAGAAGAAGAATTCTGAAAAATCTCCTTAGTCAAGATTCAATACAGTAGACTCTTGACATTCTTTACGGATGCATCTCAAACCCTTTACAAATTCCCAAATTTGCAAATGCAGAAAAATTTGCATAGGCTCTTGACTTCCTTCTGAATCAGGTTTCTGTCCAGAGAGGAGAGGTTTCCATAATTATTCACAGGCCACCAATAATTTGCCTTTTCAACTTGCACTCAAGGAAGCAGTTTCACATCCAGAGAGTTTCTGTTTCCCTGGTAGTGTGTTGGGAGGGGGAGCTTTGACAAGACTCCCTCTCTGGCTAAGTGACTTGCTCTTGTGCTGTGTAGCTTTGCTACACAGTTCACACTTGTGCTTCAGGAAAAGGAGAGTCGCCATGTGGTGTGGCTCTTAGGGGTGGTTCACAAATAACTGAAAAAAGTGAATGGTGAGTCTACAGATGCCAAGCAGCTGCTGGAATTGGTAAAAAAAAAATCACACAGGCACGCAACCTCCCAAACTCCCTCCACTCCCTGGTCCTCAATATAGATTTAATACACTCTTAGACACTTCCCCTGACTGTCAGCATATCTCATGGAGAGAACTGGGGCATCACACAGCTGAAGCGTATGGTGAAAGACAAAACAAATCTAGGCAAGAGAGGCAGGATGTAGTCATTTGCTCCATGCCCTCATTTTAAAGATTTCAAAATTTGAGAAGATTCCAGGAGATTAAAAAAACAAAAACAAACCCCACTGTGCTTATGACTATATTTAATAAAAAGAGCCAGAGCAGAATGTACTCTGAAGGTTGGGCTTTCCTGCTCCTCATTGGAGGTGTTCTTGCAAGAATCTTTCTGGAGTGATTTGGGGAGAAGCTCGTAGAATTTGAAGTGGGTTTTAGAGTTCCACCAATTACAATTGAGGAGATCATTTTTACCAAGCCCCTAGAAGAGCTATGTCAGGAACCACAGCAACTTGATATGAGAGTTTCTTATTAAATTTTTCTTGATATACTCCTTTTAAATAATTTTACTGAAATAGCCACTAGATAACAAAAGAACACATATACTGTATGTAAAGGTTTAAAGAATAATCATTCTTCATATTATATTATGACCAACACTCATGTCCTCACCAGTCAATTTAAGAAAAAAAATGTTACTGTTACCTTCGAAGAGTGGTACCCCTCTCCATCCCATCCCACCCCTCCCTTTTCAGGGATAGTCATTTTCTGGACATGTCTGTCTCTTTTCCCCATGCTTTTCTTTATTGTCTCACCCTTTATATTTGCATCTCTAAACCATATCTTTAGTTGTACATGTTTGTGAATGTCATATAAGTGGAATCATACTGTTTATATTCTTGTGTTCATAGTTAGCCCATGCATACCAGAGGCTGCACTAGTTGACAAACAACTGAAATATTAATATTTCCATATCAGTTGGTGGTAAATTGCTGCTTATCTAACTCCTCCCCCCACCCCCCTATGCTCCCATGAAACCTATTCAAGTCCCTTCACCTTCCTAAAGAGATTACACCTGGCACAGCAGGGGGTATTGGGACCCATCTCCAGTCCTGTGGCCGGAATCCCTTCTGACTATACAAACCCTGTCCCAGCTAGTTGTTAAATGTTTCATTCCTGGATTTGTTCATATTGTTGACTGTAGCTTAAGTTTTTTCATTTTGCTGAACTGTAATCCCATGGAATGAGTACATTGTGGTTTATATATCTATTCTGCTGTCAGTGAACACTTAAATCATTTCCAGTTTTTTGCTCTTGTAAATGGTGCTGCTGTGAACTTTCCCCTGGTGAGCATGTATATAAGTTTACTTAGGGAATATACATAGGAGTAGAATTACTGGTCACAACTGTGGGCACCTTCAAAGCTTCTAGAATAATTCAAAATTAATTTCCATCATTTTACGTGAATTTCACCTCAATAAAAGAATTTCTTACCAATTTCTCGGCTTGTAAGTCATTTTAAAAGATGTTTTTTCTCTAGTATCCAGTTTTCTTAGTTGTTTTCAGTAGACTTACCTAGCCCACCATAGCACTGGAAATAAAGTCTACAGGGTTTTCTTTAATACCACAGTAAACCCGAACACTTGTTAACTGTGAAAGACAATGCTGAGTCTGTTGACAGGATGTATTATATATTTGCACGTGTTTATCACAATGGTTTATTCAGTTTATTCCATGATTCATTCCATAGATAAGATGGTGTGCTCTTAGAAATGTAACTTAGGTTCCTTCCAGGCTAAGATAGAAGACAAGTTGGTGCTAGTGGATTGAGTATGAATGTTCTAAACCTGCCAGAGAGTCTGACCAGAGTAGAAATGAGCGATATTGAGTAGATAACAGATAGTTTAGCCTTTAAATGCAGAAGTACATCAACTACTAGGAATTTAATTCTCCTTTCTTGGTAACTTGGGGGAGCTGATGGATTTTTGGTTGATTTTCAGTTCCACGCATTGGCAGTCCTGTTTCATTAGGACATTTCTCCTGGATGCAGCTCTCTTCCAAACCTGAAACAGAGTGAATTGGGATTAGAGACTATCTCTTTCCTCTTCCATTTACTAAGAGCTAGATGTCCAGAATTACTCACCTCTTCTCTTCTGGATGCCTGTTTTTTGGCCAGAGTTCTACCTTCATGCTACCCTTATCTCTCTGCTCTTAGCTTGTTATTGAATGATAGGCCTTACCGCATGGAAACCCACTCTCTTTGGGAGAAAAAAAGTGCAATCATCTCGTTCTCTGAGACTGGCTCTCTCAGTTTCCAGCAAAGGACTTGGATGGCAGCTGGTATCCCCTGCTCCTCCCACTGCCCATGTGGCTGGGTTGTGCTTGGCTGAACTCAACTTCCAGGCCTTTCGGCCAAGGGATTTTGTAACTCTTTGTTGTTGTAAGGGGTTTGTCCAAGACAGTCCTGGCTGGTGACACTGCTGTGGTTTACTCCTAGGCCAGCAGGAACTGCTGCTCACTTCCTGGGATGACTTCTGAGCAAAGGGCCTTCAGGTTGTCATTGTCTCCTTCCCTTCCTGTGAGCCTGCTAGTGATGGGGCACAGCAGATGGACATTCCAGCTGCCACAAGCCTCCTGTAGGTCCAGGGGAGGGCCCCGCGCCGCTCTCGTGTTCTGTCCCCGTTCCTGCTGCCTTCCTGCCCTGTCGATGTCTCTGTTCCCTTCTCATCCAGCCCGGGCAGGGGCGCCCTGATGTGGTTTCTGTCTTACTTAGGTAACCAGGTGAGAATGGGGTAGGCGAAGGGTTCCTTCTCTTCCTCCATCCTTTCTAGGGTTGAAGATGGTAAGAGCTCATCTTGCTGCCACCTCAGAGCAGTGTGACATTTGCTTCCGTGTTCTCTCCCTTTCTCCCCTGCTGCAGCCCCTCACCGTTACCCGCATCCCCAAATGTTCCGGAGAGAACAATTCAAGGGTGAGTGAAAATTTTTTCTTGGACAGAGACAAATGATCTCCCACCTTCCCAAGGCCAAGTAAATTTTGGAAAGGTGCTTCCCCTTTTTCATCTAATAGATGCATAGTTTCTACCTGGGAGGCAGAAGGCACAGAAGAGCCCAAGGGGAGCCTTGTGGGCTTGCCAGCCTTCTCTGTGGGTCACTGGCCAGTTTTGCAGAACATCTGCCCCTCTGAGGTCAGCTGTGAATTAGTCTGCCTGGGTCTCTGATCACTTCCACTAATTTGTAATGGCAGCGCTGGAAATGCTCGGAGCTCAGCAGCCTGCCACGAGGCTCGGATTGGAAAGGGAGAGAGAGTAGGCTTTCAGGAGAGAGAGGAAGGAAGGAAAGAAGGGAGGATGGAAAGAAGGAAGGAAGGAGAGAGGGAAGGAGGGAAGAGGGAAAGAAAGAAAAGGAAAAGAAAAGAAAAGAAGGAAGCAAAGAAAGCAGAACATATACTCTCTCACTCCTAGCACCTCAGGGTGAGGGCACTGCATCACATCAGATCTCTTGTTTTAAATTGAGTATAATATAATAAAACTCACCCTTTTAAGTGTACAGTTCAGTGAGCTTTGACAAATCTCTAAACACCCACGTAGCCGCATCACAATTAAGATATAGAACATTTTCATCATCCCCCCAAAATTTCCTTGGACCCCTTTGCATTCATTTCTCCCCTCCCACCCTCTTCCCTTGGCAACCACTGATCTGGTTTCTGAAACTGGAATTTGCCTTTTCTAGAACTCCGTATAGAAGGAATCATAAAATAGGTACTTTTTTTTGCTCCTGACTTTGTACCCTGAGCCCAATGCTTTGAGATTCATTCACAGTGGGAGCATCAGCTGTTCATCCTTTGTGCGGCTGAGTGGTATTCCATTGTACGGACGTACTGCAAGTTGCATTTGTCTCTTGATAGAAATTCAGGTTGTTTCCAATTTTTGGCTATTGTAAAAAAAGCTGCGGTGAACAATCACAATCTTTGTGTGTACATATATTTTCATTTCTCTGGGTGAATACCTAATCAAGTTTCTTTTCTTCTTTATCTCTCCAGAAATTGGGAGGTTCATTTTATCTGCCTTTGTGACTGTCAGGCTGTCACCAGGTGGCTCCTTCCATTTTCCTTCTATGAGTGAGCCTCAAATAATAATGGAATTTTGGACACCATCACCTGTACTCGACCTTAGTATATCCTGTAGACATTCTATTCTAATTGTCTGTTGACACCCTTACTAGACTAGAAACAATATGGCATAGGAATTGAGAGCATGGGCATTGGAGCCAGACTGCCAGGTTCGTATTCCAGGGTTCATATTTCACTCTGTCGCATATTAACTGTATGACCTTGGACAAATTACTTAACCTTTGTGAGCCTCAGTTTCCTCATCTGCAAAGTGGGATAATAAGAGTACTAACTGAATGGGGCTATGAAATATCAATCAGATGATAGATGATAGATAGATTGATAGATAGTTAGATAGATAGATAGATATGCTTAGCGCAAAATAAATACTGTGTTGTTGAATGGCTCAACAAAAAGGGATCTCAGGATCTGGGATGCACATGGTCAGATCTCCATTTCTCAGTTCATGGTGAGATTGGAATAGTCTCCGTCAAGCTTTGTTGCCTGGCACCCTGGCATCCAAGCTCCCATTGGACCGCAAACACTACCTCTACACTGGGTGGACAGCACTTTTTTCCCTTGCCACCCAACCAGCTCTTCCTCCAACTGGGATGCTAGCTGCTCCCCCTTTACTCCTTGAATTGGAGCTCTGTTCATTTCTCCCAAGTGTTTATTACAGAAAAACATGATACAAGTTGCAGAGGATCCCACTTGTTTGCTTTGTCCCAGTTCCTTCTCTGGGTTCTGGGTCCAGACGCATAAATAAGGTAGGAAGCAAGGCCTGGAAAGTCCCCTGCCACACTCTGAAATTCTCACACCCAGATTTGCATGCATCTTCATGTGTCACAGGGTTCGAAGCTCTATGTTGGTTAATGATATGGCAGGGAGGGCCACAGGCCCAGAACGATTTTTCCTATAACTCTTACCAAGGATGTTACTGTCCCGGCAGCCTCCATGGGAGCCAGGGCTGTGGATGCCCATCCCCAGCTCCTGTCACCTCTGTAAGCCAAGCACTGAGGCTCCCTTTGGAATGTGACTCTCTTATTAGGATGGGGGATACGAGGCCAGTGAGTGCATAATTGGAAATGAGGATTTAGCTTCACAGCCCTACATCCAGAGAAACTCTTTCTGGGTCTGACCTTTTTCTCTCTCCAAGAATAAGATGAGTCAGGGCCAGGATGATCAAACAACTAGAGAAATCAAAATGTGGGCTTGATCCTTGACACTTGCCAAAGTGAGGTATCTGAACCGAAGTTTCCTATGAAAAGAATAAAGCTGCTAAATTACGATCCTCTGTGGGTCTGTGGGGAGAACTCTGAGTGGTGTGACGTGTTAACCACCTTTGTCAGGACTCTCTGGGTAAAACATGGTATTTTATTAAACGTTTCCCTGAGTAATGTCAGTTAATTCACTCTGATGAGTAGAAGATGACCATTTTCCCTATAGCAGTGCTTCACATCCTAGGGGATTCTGACTTTATTGGTCTGGGGTGAGTGCTGGGCATTTGGACTTTTAAACACTCCTGCAGTGATTTTAAAGTGCAGCCAAGGCCAGGGAACTGTTTTACAAACTAGGGACTTGAGCCTCCAGAGGTCAAAGTCACTGGCGCAGGGTCACACAGCTGTGCGTGGAGGTGCAGGATGGGAGCACAGGTGTGTGTGATTGCACCGCTTGGGCCTGAACGCCCTACTCTGGTGCTGATCAGAAAACTGTCAGCATTGGCTCCCAGGTGCTGGGCAGGAAACCATCAGTAGGGATACAAAGATGCTGATGACTTTCCCAGTGCTTCCTTACTGACCCAACACTCTTTAGAGTCTGAGCACGTGTGTACTCTAAGTCTGAAAGTCTCCCAGGACAGAAAGCCGTCGGCCTCGACTCCAGGCCAGCCCAGGAGAGGAACACGCCCTGTGCCCTTCAACTCTTGGTCTTTGCTTAGTTTGCACCTGTGTCCAAGAAAACAAGGTTGGATGTTTCTTGATTTCTTATCTGGTGTGACCCCATAGCCAGGCATAAATGTCTGGGTCCTTCCTGAGCAGAGGCAGATAGGAGACAAGTCAGGTAAGTAGAGGTTTTTTCCATCCCTCACCACGAATAATACCTGCAGCAGTGGGACTCCCAAGGACTGAGTGCTTGCTGTATGCATCAGGCATTGCTCTAAGGGCCTTACACAAATTACCTCATCTTATCCTCACTGGAATCTTGTGAAGGAAGTACTGTTATTACTCAGATTGGAAAACTGAGGCAGTAATAAGAGTAATCCCAGGCAGTCTGACTCTGGGACTCAACTCTTAAACATCAAACTACATTGCCTACCATGGATCCTGTCTTGCCTGGTTCTTTAATTATTTCAGCAATATCATCTGCTCCCCAACCTGATCATAAACTTCTAGCATGGAAGACATTTCTCCATTTCACCTTTTCTGGCACAGAACTGGATGTATAGCAGGCATTCAGTAAATATTATTTGGTTGATTTATTTTATTTCAATTGATTTTATTTCTGAGGATGCCACAATATCACATACTATGATAATAATAAACATGTCCTAGGAATGTAATACAGGTTCCCTAGAAGTTTCCTATTTGTTGACTTTTAAGTATTTCAGAATACTGTAAGTACTTTCTTAATAATTGCACATCACATTCAGTATTAGTAGCAGGACTAACTTCATGCCCTTATCATTTTCGAAGAAGAGCACGTCTGTGTAACTATAGCAGCCTTGATATCTTCTTTTGTAGGATTATTTTCTGGAACAAAAATGATCCTAAGTGGTAACTATCCCTGCACCCTCCAGCCTCCTGGAATGAAGTTGGTTGTTTGGGGGGTCTTCCGGGGGGGCCCACACCATGCTCTGTAGCAAACATTGTTGGTGCTCTGCCCAGACACCCTGGGAGCACTTTGATGAGTTCTGTGCACCCACCCCGAAGCTTCTGTGGCCTTTGCCCCTTCAAAGGATTGGCCTGTCAAGAGGGCTGGTGTCACAGTAGCCAGTGTTAACTGGTGTGGGAACGTGAAACTCAGCTGCCTCGCCTTGGGGGAGGAGGGGACAGATTTGGGAGGAGGTGCAGTTTGTACTCCAGAAGTCTCCTGGGGTCATGCTGGGGCTCCCCCTGAGGTCACAGCCTGGCCTGATTCCTCCCCTCCTCTGTGCTGCTCCCCGTCTCCTTTCCTGACCCCCCCTGGAAGCATTTCATTAATGAATCACCTGCTCAGGGATCCTTGTCTTACTCCGGGGGAACATGTCCTAAGGCCAGGGCATGTGGGTTAGATGTCATTTAGACCAGAAAAATACCTCTAAGTCTCTATTTTAAGCTTTCATGTTAGTGCCCTAATGCGCCCTAACCACCTCCCTAAGCCTGGGACCCCACCATCTGAGGGGCACCCACCCATCTCTCTTCTCCTCATCAGGGGCTCATTCCATCAGTAGCTCCTGCTTGCAGCCCACTCCCTTCCCAGCTCCCCCTCTCACTTCTTGTTAACCAACTATCTCTACTCTCTGTTTCTATTTCAGTCATTCAATATTCAACAGGTATTTCTTGAGTCCCTGTTCTGTGCCAAACATCCTGCTAAGTGTAGGGGGTGTACAGCTGGGCAGAAAACAGACAAAGTACTTGTCCTAATAGACCTTACCCTTCTAGGGAGGGAGGGAGACAGCAAGCAAGTCAACAAATCAATAAGCAGGATAATCACACATTAAGATGAAGGATGGGAGGGAGGTGCTAGTGATGTGAAGGAGGATAAGTTTGGGGGCAGCTGCCAGAGGTCTGAGTGCCTGTCTCACCTCCCGCTCACGCTTCAGGCTTTGCGTGGACCACACCCACTCCTCATCAGAACATCTCTGACCTGCACATCCATCAAGGCTGGTGGAGGTCAGACTTCATCTTTCTCGCCCTCTGGGCAGCATTTTATTAAGTTTAATTAAAACTCTGAATCTTCTTTTCTGCCCTCGGCTTCTGAGCCACTACCCACTCCTGGTTTTTTTTTTTTTAAACTTTGGGTTTATTTATTTATTTATTTATTTATTTATTTATTTATTTATGGCTGTGTTGGGTCTTAGTTTCGTGCAAGGGCTTTCTCTAGTTGTGGCGAGTGGGGGGCCACTCTTCATCGTGGTGCGTGGGCCTCTCACTGTCGCGGCCTCTCTTGCTGTGGAGCACAGGCTCCAGACGCGCAGGCTCAGTGGTTGTGGCTCACGGGCCCAGTTGCTCTGCAGCATGTGGGATCTTCCCAGACCAGGGCTCGAACCCGTGTCCCCTGCATTGGCAGATTCTCAACCACTGCGCCACCAGGGAAGCCCCCCCTCCTGGTTTTCTTCCCACTTTCCTGGCTTATTCTGCCTGGTCTCCTTTGCCGCTTTCTTCACCCCCTCTACTTGGCCGTTAAGGGTCAGAGTGGCCCCAGGATCCTCTTCTTCCTGTGGACTCTCGTCTGGTTTCAGCTTCCGTGCATCTCGTCTGGACCGCTCTTTGGAACACTCGACTGTAAATACAACCGTCTTCTCGGCATCTTTGCTGGGTGACCCCCCGTGTGCACAACTTGGCTCAATATCTGCTCACACCCACTCCCCCCTCCGCTCCCCTCAGCCTTTGAGTCTCTCCTCTTTGACATCCCCTGTCTCAGGAAGGGGCGCCCCTGTCTCCCCAGCTGCTTGACCAGAAACCAGACTTCATCCTCTCCTCTCTACCACCCGTCACGCCTAATCTATCATCACGGCCTCTGCATTCCTCTTCCTAAGGCTGTGGGTTTGAATCCAACCACCAGTCCAGTCTGAGTTCCACTCCCTTGTCCAGGCTTGGCTGTGGCAAAGACTTCCTAACTGGTCCCCCATGGCCCTGCCTTGACCCTTCCAGGCTGTTCTTTGCACAGGCCCTGATCATGTCTGTGGTTTCTTGCCGAATGAAAGATGACGGAAAATTCTTAACACGGGCTGCATGGCCCTAGAAGACGGATCCCTGACTGCTTCCCTGGCCTCAGCACTGTCCCTCCCTCCCCGCACCCCAGCCTTCCTAGCCAGCATGTCCTTTCCCAGTTATGAGCTTTGCACGTGCATCTCCCTCTCCCTGGATAATGTCTCAGGGAGGCCCTCTGTGGCCAGGCCCACATGGTGTATGAAGGAGCTGCTTTCTTTACCCCTGAAGTGTTGTGATCACCGTGGGGATGAGGGGTGGGGGAGATGGCCACTGTGTTTTTAGTCCCTTTCTGAGGAAATCGGAAGAAATCTAGGCTGTGGCATGCATCGGGTGGGGAAGGGGCTCGGAGCAGGAGGGAAGGAGTGGGAGAAATCTACCACAGGGGCAGGCAAGAAGGAGGTACATTGTCTGTAGAGAATTTAAAAGCAATAATAAAACCCATTAAAAGTCTGTTTGGTTTTTACTCTCACCATGCACCAGAAATTCTAAAAAGTGCTGATGATAAAATACTCTTCCCCACAGAGGAGGGCTGCTCTCCTCTTCCCTCAGGTGGATCTAGGAATAAGTCTAGGGACTCCACCAAGAAATAATAGCAATAACCATCATTTACTGACCAGCATGTGCCAGGCACCTTGTTAGATGTGGGAGGATTCTTATGACCCTGGCTCCTCACAGCGGCCCTATAGGACAGGCATGATTGTACCCACTTTAAAGGTGGGCAAACCGAGACCAAAGAGGCAAAGTCGGCACAGGCCCATCTTGAACTGCTGGCAGGGAAGCCATGAGCGGAGGCAGTTGGTCCTGAAGCAGGCGGCTGTCTTTGGCCTGATGCAAAACAGGCTTTCTGATCTTGTTCTGTTATCTCTCCTCATGGGCCTCACAAGGCCTGTGCTTCCAAGGAATCTGCTGTAGGGAAGGGCTGTGTAATTCCAAACTAACCCCAAAACACTCCTGACATGATCTGGCCTTGCCAGGACACCAAGGTTCTGCAGACGGGGGAGAGGACCGTGGCCTGGAAGCTTTCTGGTGCAGAGACAAGACCCTAGATTTGGAGAAATTCAGGCTGGATTCGAATCCTGGTCCTACCACTTAACGGGACCTTGGGAAGACTGTTCTCAGAGCCTCAGTTTCCTCATCTGTAAAATGGGGATAATAATAGAACTTACTTCATAGAGCTGTTGGGAGAGCTAAATGATGCAATGAAGGTGAAGCCTTTATCACTGCACTCATTAAATATTAGATTCTATAGTGTCTGTCAAGCTCAGGGCAGAGTAAATGATGTGTAAGGGACATGGGACAAACATGGTTTCCTTCCACACAAAAGTCATCAGGGGAGTGTCAACATTAATATTCTTAGGGAGACACCCCGCTCTTCAGTGGGGTCATGAAACAGGCAGGAGGGCACTAAAAACGCCCGAAGGTGCACAAACCCCATCAAATGGGAAACCGGATTTCTGGTTGAAGCAGTTTCCTGGTGGAGAGAGGGCCTTTCTTCAGGAACAATCAGTAAATGGATATGTTCTCTGAACATAACACCTTGCTAAAAAAAGGAACTCATTGATACAGTTCAAGACATCACAGCAGAGGTTTGATTTTTCACAGTTTTTATTTTTATCGCTTCATCAGTGATACAAGGAAACATCCAAAACGGCAGGAGCTGTGTGCTCACCGTCCCGTCTTGAGGGGGCCTCCGCGGCAAGGACACTGGCCCGTGGGATTGCACCGTGCTGCCTCTGCAAAGAGAGCGCGGCTAGCTGCTGTATTAATTAAGCAGTGGGTTTTTAATGCTGGTTGAATGAATAGATCTGGCCTGTCTTCCAGCCTGGGAACCAGGGCTTTTAGATTTTATGTTATTTCCCCCAAACAGTCAATTCTTACAGCACTCCAGTGAGAAAACAAAGCCTCCGTTTGCTTCAGCTGAAAGGCAGCTTCATTCGTGTCTCTTCGTACCTGTGGAGGCTGTTACTTGCAGAGAGTCAGATGTAGATATGGCTCTGTGCGACCCTGCTGATGGCGGTCCAGTGCCTTTGTAAGTTCTTAGAATGGTCCTGTTCCTTCTCCTGTGTTATCTCCAGCATGCAGAGCTGTGTGTGTGTGTGTGTGTGTGTGTGTGTGTGTGCACGTGTGCAAGCGGGCCTGATTGTGTGGGCAGGCTGACTGAAGACATAGCTCAGCCCTGAAGCCCTGAAGGTCCTCCCGTGAGCCAGGACAGGGATATGGGAGAGAACGTCAGAAACCCTTGTGAACAGGGGTTCTGAGCCTTTGCTCTAGGCCATGGAAAGGCACTAAGTTGAGACGGGTGCAAGGCGATGCTTTTTGCTGATGCGGTGTCAGCAGTTCTTCTGGGGTTGGACTCCAAATCACTCCTTCCTCTCCCACACCCCGCTCCACCCCACCCCACCACAGAGGAAGACTGTCTGGGAAGGAGTCCTCTTGGCTTTGTATCCATCAATACTGGCTCACAGGAAACCAAGTTTTTCTTTCTTATGTTGGCTAGAAAGAGCCTGAATTAGTTTTGTATCCATACAGTGAAAACTTTGACTCCAGCGTGCACCAAGAAGGAAACAAATAAACACAAAACGAAAGATGAGACCGAAGTTTCCTGGCCCCGGGTTGCTGGGAGGCTGAATGACTGCTTTATCCCGTACAGTAGTGGAGCCATATGAGAGCAAAATGGTGCCGGTGCTGATGGAAGCACTCAGGCTGTGTCCTTCTCCCGGGACCATGCCCCTTCCCCACCCCCTGCCCCTTCCCAGCCCCTGTGTCCTTCTTCTCCCTGCACAGAAGTAGCTCATTCAAAGAATCACCTCTCCTTAAGAGTGTGGGCCTCGCCCACGAACATACTGTCCTGGGGGTTGGGCCTGACAAAGATTCTGTCCATGACCGAACTTCAGGCAGGCTCTTCTGAGCTCTTTTTCAATTAGTTTTTGACTTCTGAGCCTCTGTGTGTTTCTGCATTGTCCAGTTTTAGCAAGAATCCTGCTAAGTTGGTTCAGTCAGAATCCCCCATCCTTCATATCTGACCACCCTCAATATCTGATCAGGTTCCTCATCCTCCCCCCTCCCCCCATAGGTGATGTCTCATTACCCTGGGCTGCCTTCAGCAAGAACCCTGTTAGGTTGGCTTAGCCAGGACCACCCCCGACCCCTGACCCCTGATGTTTCCTCTTAGTAATTTTCTGTCCACTGACCCCCACCCTGCTCCTTGGTTATAAACTCCCCCTTTTCCTTATTGTACTGGGAGTTAAGCCCCATCTCTCTCCTCCACTGCAAAACCCCATGGCAGTGGTCCCTATACCTATCGTGATGGCCCCCCCCGAATAAAGTCTGCCTTACATGCTTTAACAGGTGTCATTGAATAATTTTTCTTCAACAGGTCCTACAAGGGTGCTGTCAGGATCCTCTGCCATGGCGGGGCCACCCCTTCTTGAAGACCATGTGAGGGGCCTTAGACAGAGAGTAGGATGTAATTAAAAGGCCTGACTTTTTGAGGGGGTATTCAGGGGACTTGAAAGTGAGATGCACCGCACAGACTTGAGGGGAACTTCAGGTGTGGCAGAATAGAGATCAGAGAAACAGTGGGCCAACTGGTACCATTACCTCCACAGACAGATAGGAAAGGCTGTGTCTCTGGAGGTAACCCAAGCTCATGGTGATTAAGGAAAGCCGAGATAATTCAACATTAACTTCAGAAGAAAACGAATCTTCATAAACTGGTTGCACCCCAGGTCTTTCACTCATCCATTTTAATCCTGAGGCTTTTTAAAAATAAAAGCTAACATTTATTGAGAGTTCACTTTGAGATGGGCATTGTTCTTATCCCCATTTTACAGGAAAAAGTGCTACACAGAGAGGTTGAAGGATTAGCCAAATGTCACGCAGTTAGCATGTGGCAGAGCTGGAATTTACCCAGGAAGCCTGGTTCCAGAGCAAGCCCCCCTCACCACACCTTATTTTCAAATATGTTAAAATACGTATAGAAAGCAACTTTTGTCATTCAGTGCATAATGAATTATATATAATAGCCAATTAATGTTCATTGGGGCAGTACTGTGATTAGTGGTATGCTGTATATTATTTTAACAGTTGAGGGTGCATTTTGACCAAGTCTTTCCTTTGGAATCTTGCCTGCTGCTCTTCTTGACTTCTGGAAAAATCATTCCAGAGTTGGGGGCAGTTTTCTAAGGATCTGCTACAGCGAGAAAGGTTCCACTTTGCCTTTTTTAGTCCTTCTCACTTTGCCCAAACCCAGTCTATCTTTAAGCTTCTTCCTTGCCCCCAGCATTTCCATTTCTCTGTCTACCATGTTCTCATTCTCCTAATCTAAGACAAATACATGTTTATCAGTCACCTGCAGTGTCACTGGAGGATGGTCACAGCCATGCCCTGTCCTGCTGTCTGACTTTCTATGCCCAGGACCTCCTCAGCCTTGACTTCCACTCCCCCCTTACCATTAGCCGGAATGGCCTTGCCTTGAGGCCACTGGCTGCTCATGGGGCCCCGGAGAGGTGGGGGATTCAGCTGCCACACTCGAACTGGCTGGCACCTTCAGAATCCCAGGACAGAGTCATTTGTCAGTGGGAAAGGATAGCATCCCTTAGCCCAGTTTGTAAACCACCAAGAACCACTTCGTTATTCTCTCCATTTCTATATCCCGGATCGAAAGATTCTTATCCAGTTACACCTCTAAACCAATCAAAATCTTTGTCATTAAAAAATATATTTTTTAATTTAATCAGAGATGTGCCTTTCTGCCAGTCAGCACTGCTGATTGGCCTGAGCCGGCCTGCACTAGCACACTGGGGGTGCCAACAGTCCAGCCCTGCTTTTTGGTTCACCTGAGCATCTCATCACAGGTAGAAGTTGGGTCATTTGAAATATTCAGTATAAACATTGGACCCTACAGATCTGAATAGTGTGGGAACTATGCTAATAAAAGGGGGTAAAGCGAAGGTTTGGACCAGTTGTGGAATGTGTGTGGGGAGAGTAAGAGAAGATGAGAGGAAACTGGGGTGTGGAGGAGAAAGGGTCAGAGTCCCAGGAGCATCCTTTCCGTGGCTTAGAGCTGGAGACAGAAGAGCCTGCAAGGGAGGGGCCTAGGGAGGGACACTGTGCTTCTTTCCCACATGGATTGGTTGAAACTGTCTGTCCTTTCATAAAAGTATCCACTTGTCCAGTGTTCGGCTTGGCTAATTACTCACTTGCTGTGCTTCCAGATCTGACCACACTCAGACTTGTTCTGGGCTTTTCTTTTTGTCCTGACTTGCTGGTGCAAGCTTAGTTTCTGCATGTGCAAAGTGGCCGGCCTGGGTGCCCTCAGAGCGTGTTCCCGAGAGCGTGTTTTTCAGATTGCTTAGGGAGGATTGCTTGTCTGTTAAATATAGATGCCATCTGAGAATTTGTTTTTAAATAGACACACTTGGGACCTTCCAAGGCCAACACGCAGAGGAATCAGGGGGCCGGCAGAGAGCAATGTCAAGTCCAGGACGTGGTTCTCAATGACCTTGCCATGCTCATCCTCAATGAGCGTGACGTTTGGGAACATTGTGCTGGAGTGTGTTAATGCCAGCCTGGCTAGAGCTCGTTTTGTACTTTTGAATAAACATCTTGGTGTAGCTGGCGTTTGGGGAATGGGAATGTTTGAATGTTTGCCATTTTTAGATGCTGGAAGGGAAGGAGGAAAAGCAAGTGGCATGGTCCTTGGTGTCATTGTTCAAGACAATACAAACAATACGGGCTAAATGCTGAAGGAGGGCTGAGAAGCCCCGTTTGCTGCACGCCCTTGTATCAGGAACTAAATTCGATAGTAAATGTGAGCTCTAATCTATAAGGCAAGCTAAGAATGGAGTAATGTGAGAGTGCAGGCTGTGTTTCCACATTGCTGGGTGCGAATCCTGGTTCTTCCACTTACTAGCTGGGTAATCTTGGGCCTCAGTCTCCTCATCTGTAAAATGGGGATAAGGATAGTACTGTGGCATGGGGTGGTTAGGAAGATTAAATGAGTTCATACGTGTAAAGTGCTTTGAATAGTGCCCGGCACTTAGAAACTGCTACATAAGATTTATTAACTATATAAACGGTACCTGGAGCTCTGAGAAGCGAAGTAACTTGTCCGAGACCTCTCAGCTAGTAAGTAGTGGAGTTGGGATTCGAACCCTGTGCTCTCTGGCTCTAGAGCAGGGTTTCTCAACCTCGGCACTGTTGACATTTTTGACCAGATAGTCCTTCGTTTTGGGGGCTGGCCTGTGTATCGTAGTGTATCTAGCAGCATCTCTGGCCTTTGCCCACTCAATGCCGGTAGCAAGAGCCCATCCCCGGTTGTGACAACCAGAAATGTCTCCACATATTGCCAAATGTCCCCTGGGGTGGGGAGCAAAACCACTCCTGGCTGAGAAGCACTGGGTGAGAGGGTCTGACACCCTGGGGGGAGCAGCAGGCTGGTTTCTCAGTTCCAGGGTTAAAAGCCCAATTCCCAGTTATCACCTTTTTTCTTTATAGACCGGTGGCCACAGAAGGCTGGGACCCCGGTGGCTGGTACCTACATCCACTGCAGCTGGCAGCCCCTGCATCCGGGCCCGGGCCAGCAGCCTCTCAGGCGTGTTTTTGAGACGTTTTCTTTTCTTCCCTTGGCTAGGCATGTTTTCGCCAGACCACAGGGCAGGCCGAGCCGTGTGGCTGGTTTGAGCTGCTCTCTGCGGCTGTCAGCGCCAGTGTCTGTGCAGCCAGACCGACCCGGACAGGCGTTCCTTGGAAGCACAGCTGGTGGGTTTAATTGGTGTCAGTGTGAAGGGTCCCAGAGCGGAAGGGGTCAGCGGGCAAGAGGGGAACTGACATTCCTCGTTGCCGCATCTTGATGCCACCTCATTCGGTTCCTGTTCTCATTTACTTATTTCTGTGTCGTCTTCTGCACCTTCTACTCTTCTCTGTGCTCTCTTTCAGTTTCACAAACTTTAACGTGTGGCAGAGATGGGCTGTGGTTCAGAGTGTCAGGGCAGATGTGGGATGTGAGCAGGGCTGATGTGGGATGTGAGCAGGGCTGATGTGTTCTTGGCACCCAGCTGCCAGTTCTGCTCTCTAAGCCTCATTTGTAAAGAACTGTGTTGTTGGCCAGCCACTCAGGGTCTCTGACCAGCTTCTTAGAAAACTCTCAGAGTTAGCAGCATGTGTGGCTCTTGGAGCGGGGGGAGGGAGGCTGGGGAGGGGGAGGGCAGAGAGGGAATAGATAGATTTTTTTTTTTTTTTTTTAAAGTAAAGCTCTAGTGTTTGGGCCCCTTAAAGAGAACTACCCTGGGTTCTATTCAAATATTTGTTATTGTAGGTTGACGCTTTTTCATCAGTATTCACAGCTTGGGTGTCCAACATTTTTCATTCTGGTCCAGATCTTGCTCGCCCCTCGTTTTGATGCAAGCTTTCTTCCCAGCCTGCTCTACCCCTGTTCAACGCAAGGATGATATTTGCCCTTGTGTTGAATTGTGGTTGGGAAACAGGCAGTTCTCAAGTACTGATAGGTCTGGAGGTGCCATTCCCATGAAAATCTGTCACTGACACTTGCTTCTTGTGAGTTTGACTCCTCTTTTCCCATCGGAAGGCCTTGCTTTTTACAAGCTAAAAAATCAGGATGAGGGAAGATGTCACCGTGGGGGGGGGATTGTGGAAGATGGCTCCTCAGTAGGCACAATTAACCCCTGATCTTCTCTGGAGGGCTGCCTCTTGAGTGAGCTTGTGTGCTACACCAGCCCACAGGGATGCTCAGAACAGGGAGAGAAAGGAATTATCAAGGACTTCTGGAGGGTTCTGTGAGCAAGAGCTTCCCTCCTTACCTGGAGGGAGACTCATTCGTCCAACTGCCAACTAAAACTTCCTGAGTGCCAGCTGGACACTGTGCTGGGGACACAGCCATGACAGCCTGCAGGACCTCCCGGTCCAGGGGACCCGAGTGGAATGGGTACCCAGAGCAGGAGAGGGCAGAGCTAGGCACTCGGCCTGGTCATACCCACCATCATCGCTTCCGTCCCCCTGATGCCACCGTTTGGGGGTTGGGAAGCACAGTTAAGGGAACTGAGTTTTGTGTTTTGATGAAGTTTAATTAAAACTCTTAATACCTCTGCTTGGATGCAAACTCTCTTCTGTGAGTAGAAATAAATGTGAAACTCAGGGTTGGGAGATACAGTTGGGGCTTTTCGTGTGTGGCCTGTCTGCTGTTTCCTTGGTTTTCTCTGTGATCCTGCACCTTTACTGGAATTCTTGTCCCTGTTAGCCCAGGATTGAAGTTGGGACACATAAATCAGACACCAGACAAGTTTCCTGGAAAAGGCCCAGGTTGGGTCTAAAGCTGGGGCCATTCTTCCAGCTAAATGCTTCTGTGAGACCAGGTGGCGTGCAGTCTAGGGAGCCCGGAGCCTCTGGGTGAAGAAAGCGTACGTGTGAGCCCACGTTTCCAGCTTGCGTGTTCTCAGGGCTCCCACCTGCTGAGAACAGGGCTGTGGGGAAACAGGTAGGCCTCCAGGCTGGCTAATGATTCAGACCTCTTCCTTACCGATTATCCAGTAATTACATAGCCAGGAGCAGGAGTCCACTCTACCTGAGTGGACTGTTTATTTCCAGGTACAGGCACTAGCTTCTTGGGCCCATGTAGGGTCTGTTGACGTTTTATTTTGCAAAGACCAGCGTTAACTGGCACCGCATTTCTCATTCCCCCCTGCCGAGGACTAGATTTGGCAGTAGCTCTTTGGTGGGGGGAGGTGACAGTGGAGGGGGAGGCCTGAGGAAGAGGATGATGTCATGCCAGTAACTCTGCAATTCAGGCCTGTAGATGTTCCAGCTATGCAAAGCTGTAACTGAGTCCCCAGTAAAGACTCCCAGTGCAAAGTACACTCTAAAAAGTGTGTGTTTGTGTGTGTGTGTATGTAAAGAGAAAAATAACCTTGATTCCAGAGCTAATAATAATTTCTACTTCTTACTCGTTCTTGGGTGTGATCTGAGTTATTTTCCTGGCTCGTGTGTCTGATGATGCCCTTCCTGTCTGTAAGGCTCCACACCTCGGCTGGCCCGGGTTCTCTCTCCTCTCTGGCTCTCCCTTGACCCTTCTCTGCAAACAAGCTGCTCCGCTTTGCTTTTCTTTCTGGACAGGCCTTCCCTTCTCCTCACGTGTCTGCCACACGCACCTGAAAATGCCCTCCACTTGAGAAGGAGAGCTTAGATGTGACTTGGTAATGAAGATTTAAATCGGCTGAGTGAACAGTAGAACTTATGGGGGTGATGGAAACAGTCCATCTCTGCACTGTCCAATACAGTCCCCACTAGTCACGTGAGGCTGTTGGGTACTTGAAGTGTAGCTAATGCAACTGGGTAGATTTTTGATTCTATTTCATTGTAATTAAACTTGAAGAGCCACATGTGGCTAGTGGCTGCCATTTTAGTGCAGATCTAGGGAATACAGCACCTGGAAGAATGAAATCAGGTTCAGTGATGCTGTGTGATGATTTGGGGTTGTTTATGCTTAATCTGGGTACTTGGTTCTAAAAGAGTCAAGTTTTGTCAGGTTGCACGCTCAGGTCCTCAAAATGCCTCTTGCTCTTGCCTGCCTACCCAGGTGAGGTAGAAACTTAATATTGTGTGTGGTAATAGAGCCTGTGGTTAATTTGTCACCCTCCCCCACCCTTCTCCACTCCAGCCCAGGCCACCCGGTGACTGGGTCCACATGGGTTGAGGTGCAGGGAATCACATACTCAGGGTACCAAGTCTTTCAGTCCAGCATCTGCTACTTCCTGGCTGGGGAACATATTTCACCTCCAGGGATAGATCGAGATTTAAGCTTGAAGCTTAAGTAATTTGGGGACCCTCCTTAAGAGAAAGAATATAAAATTACAAATACAAAATTAGATATGATAGTGAAAATTTCCTTAAAATGAGAAAAGAAATCACATCCAATGTTAGTTTTAAAAGCCTGATATGGATCTTTACAAAATCCAGAAAAATAGAGTATTTTTATTAGTTATTTGTCTATCAAACCTCTATAATACATTTTTTTCTTAACATCTTTTGGCTGGAAACTCTTTGATCACCTCTTCATGTGATAATGATTTCATAATTTTTCTAAAGGGAGGCTGAAAAGATCATTTAATTTTCTTCTAGCATGGTTGATAAAATTGTTTTTTATTACTGACAGTCACAAAACGTGGCTTCATACACAGACATCCACTTTTTGTTGTACGGCTACGGGTTTGGGTCCTAAAGTGCATAAAATTTGATAAAATCTGTTTTGCATAATTCCCATCAAAAAGGGGAAAAGTGTTTGGTATGTTTGTAGCTGTGTTTGACGTGTTATCAAATATATTTCTGACAGGAGAAAACTTTCCTTTTGGAGTAAGCATCATTGAGTGAGAATTAGTTTCTCCTCCTACAATTCCACCTGTCTGATGACTGGAAGAAATGTCCACCAACTAGCTTCTGGCTCTGTATATTTCAATTTTCATTTTCCCTCCACTTTGCACGTATCTCAGGTACCAGATGGTGCACCTTTGAGTCTCCGCGACAGTGAGTGGGCCCAGTAGGCGGTAGGCGGATTCCTGGAAGCCATGGGGACAGCTACAGAGGCAGCTAGCAATAACCTGCCCCTGCATTAAAGTGACTGTGAACCACAGTCCTCAATCCCACTACACCCAAACTAAATTTATCCCCAAATCAAGTTCCCCTTAGCTGGATTGCCCAATGCCTGAAGCTGCCTTAACACTACTTGACATGAAGGGAAATGCAACAGGCGGAGGAGACATCAGACTGGAAAGAAACAGTGCTCCTAACAAATTGCAGCTAAAATACCTTAATTTTGTAAATTTCGAAAACCAGTTATACGATTCTGCAAACACATTGCTACGTCCTTGAAAGAGGCCCATGCAAGAGACGCCCGAAGCTTTCTTCATTTGCCTCCCAGTAAATCTGCAACTGTTCATCGCACTGAGTCGCAGAGTTTTCACCTTTAAAATGGGAAGAATGAGGCCCATCTCATAGAATCATCATGAGCCTTAAAAAGTTGTATTTGAAAACCATTAACATTGTGCCTGGGGAAGAGATGCTTAGTGTGGAAGAACAAATGAGTGAATAAATGGATAAATGAATGGATGAGTGAATAAACGGATGAATGAATGGATGAATGAATGAATTAATTAAAACGGAAAGGACAGAAGTAACGTTTGCTAGCCATCTGCTGCAAGTCCAGTGGCCTTCTTTGAATTCACGGTATCCCCCAGACTGCTGAGCAGTTCTAGGGGAGCCCTCACTCCAACCAGAAATGGGGGTTGAGAGCCAGAAGCTGAAACCAAGCTCACGTGAGTGGGAACACTCAAGGTATTTTTTGAGTGGGCAGAATTTGGCAATTTTTCTTCAGCCAAGTCTTGCTGCTCATGACTCTCCCATGCCCTGTGATTCGGGGCACTGTGCCTGAATTATCACGTTAAGGCTGGAGAAGATTCTTAAGCAGCATGAGACTGGACTATGGTTCTCAGCTGGTTCAGAGCCTCCTTTGTACAAGGGCTGTTCAGCCAAGAGTATGGGGACCTAATGCCTTTGGAATTCAATAGCTGTGACCAGGACACTCCTCAACAAAGTTCCACAGCCAGACAGATACCCTTGGATCTGAAAATTGGTTGCTGTGTCAAGAGCTGTGGTGATAATATTGAGAGACCCTGGAAATTTGAAAGGTGTGTCCTGAGGCCCTGATCCCGACCTGGGCCTGCCCTAGGTGGCTGCTGCCCTCTGTCAAGCCTGGCAGGCGGCTGGGGGACCCTGGGTGTGGTGAGGAGACACCATGAGACTCCAGCAGAGGCTAGGTTTGTCTTGACTCTGGTTCCTTTTTTACAGGTGAGGAGACTGGTCTGGATGACCTCTAAAATTTCTTCCACTGCTAACCTTTTAGGATTAAAAAAATTTGAGTGTGTTGGAATTGACCCACCTCCAGGTGGTAGCCTTCTGAGGTTGGGGAGATGGGTAGTGTCAGCAGAAACACAAATTTTCAATGCCTGAGCGTCCTGATTCCAATTCCCTATCCTCCTTCTGCATCAACACGACTTGCCTGTCATCCTGTGGTGGTCGGCAGCAGCCATGGAGAATTGTACATCGATGGCCTGCAGTGACGCCCATGTATCCTTCTAGGTGGCACAGTTGCACGTGTTTGTGCTCTGCTGAGCAGGAGAAGCAGGCCTCTAAATGGTCCGGTGTAATGCTGTTCACAGGAAAACCGTATCTGTGTCTATATACATAGAAAAATACCGGAAGGAATTAATCCAAAATGTTAACAGTGCTTCTCTCTACGTGGTAAAACAATAGGTCACTTAATTTTTTTAAAATTTTAAAATTAAAATAACCTAGATGGGAAAAGAACTTGAAAAACAATAGATACATGTATATGTATAACTGAATCACTTTGCTGTACACCTGAAACTAACACAACATTGTTAATCAACTATATTCCAATGTAAAATAAAAATTTAAAAAATTTTTTTAATTTAAAAGAATCCCCCAATTTTTTATCTTAAGTATGTATATTGCAATTTTGGAGTTGGGGGATGAATGGAAGGTGTTCATGGGGGTGGTTTGGGAGCCCCTGCCGCCCTGGGACACCGGGGACAGAGTCTCTCCCACCTTAGCTGGCATAAGGATCATGCAGGGAACTTGTTAAAACTTCAGGTTCCTGGGTCCCTCTTCCAGAGATTATGACTCTGTGGGTCTGGGTTGGGGCCTGGAATCTGCCACTTACACAAACATCCCAGAGACCACCCTTTGAGGAACATTGGTCTGGGGACTCTTGCTTTATTTGGAGCTGGGTTAACAGAAGTGTCGGGAGAGATCTAGCTGGAAGCAGGCAGGTGAGCTGAACATCAGCAGATCAAGCTGAGACTCCAATAAGATTATGTCTCCAGATGGAGGTGGCTCTGGGACAGAGGTCAGGACAGGCCTGCCAAGCTCTCAGAGGAGCAGGCTGTGCCAGCAGCATCTTGCTGTCAAATTCTCTGCCCCATCAGACCTCCTCTGAGGCTGGGAGGGCAGGCTGCATCCGGTGGGGCCAGAGGTTCTCTTTCAGTCCTGGCCAAAACTAATAGTTCTGGTTCTGCTACTTGCCAGTTGTGTGATTGTAGGTGAGTTACAGTTCTCACCTGAGTTTTGTGTAATGTAAATGATACCACCAACCTCACAGGCATTTCATGGGAAAAGGAAGTGGTCCATAGCAGGAGGTCGTGAACATTGGTTGTCTATCCTTTCTTATTCTTTGGCTGCTTGGGAGAAGGGAGCATGAGAGACCTCTTAGCCAAGGGGAAAGACACAGCCCTGCCTACAGCGCTGCAGTCAGATTGTCTGCCTAGGTCATTTTCACAACAGCTCCTTCACTGCAAGGCACAATATTCCTGGAGGATGTTTACTGGCAGGATGACTAAGTAGCTGGCCCAGCCTGACCCAGCAACTCCCTTCTGGCCCCATCCTAGCCAGTCTGTCTCTGTGAGTCCTCAGAGCTCCTAGGTAGTCTGAACACTGTCCCCGCTATTGTCTGTGTGGCTAGGGGACCCCTTGGATGGTCTCCCTCAGACCATCTCCATTAGGACTTTGCTTTAAACTCCATGTCCTCTAAGCAGCCAGCTGGCTCTCTTCTCCTAGACAGTCCTTTATTTTAATCTGAAACTTCCAGCAAGCCAGTTCAGCTCTGCTCCCCTTTGGTATTTTTTAAAAATTTGCCTTTATTTATTTAACCCTGCTTACAACACAGCAGACCAGAGCTGCAATATAGTGAATCTTATCCAATGGCAAGCATTTAGCAAGACACTTTCCAAATGGAAAATTATGTTCTTTGATTCCTGCCCCTATTTCAGTCATTCAGCAGATATTTCTTGAGGACACACTGTAGCAACAAGAATTATCCTGTATTGGGTGCTCTTTATGTGCCCAGGGTGGATAGTCCCTGACGTCCTGGGGATACAGACAGGCAGGTGGTTATTTACAGCATGGTGAGTGGTGCGAGAGGGAAGGAATGGGCTGCCTTGGAGCAAGGAAAGATGGACACTCTTTCCCACCTTCCACCCTCTCTCCTCCTGAGCCTAGCTATCGTGTAATATAGCTAATTGCATAATGATCTCTTTTCCAAGTGAAATCTGCTTCTCCTGCAACTCCTAGTTTAGCCATCCTCTTCCATGCCTTCCTAAAGCACGGAAGACCCGTGAGGCCCCCATCCAGAGCTGTGGCTTTGAAACCCCCAGCCCATGCAGGGCCTGGCTGTGTGGCAGTATCTGCATAGGTGTAGACTGCCATCTTCCTTTTCAATTTAAGCAGAAAAACAGAAGTGCCAGGGAATCATACAGACAGTCCTGTGGTTCCTTTTCCCCCTGTAAGGCAGCAGGCGGCTGTTTATCTGAGAGAAACAGGTTTGCCCAGTGGAACGTTTATTTGGTTTCTTTGGCTGATCCTGGGAACACACCTGCCACTTTGCCACTTCCTGCGAATCAAGCAGTTTCTTAGAACAGGGACACATTCCTTAAAATATATTATGTGGTTTGGGGGTGAGATATGGTTTCTTGGATTTTTATTATTTAATGTGTCTGCAAAAACATTAAGCCACAGATAAAAATACATTGACTGCCCCTTATGAGAAACTGGACTTTCCTTAGAATTAGGGGGCTGGTCATTTTGGTTTTTATGCTGGGTTTTGTTGTTTTTAAGTTTTCATTTGCTCCTCTTCCTGTTTCTCAGCACTTCTCTTATGCTGTAGACACACCGTGTGTGGGCAGTCTTTGATACAGTACACTGCAGTTATCAACCAAAATAATTTGGATTGAACTTTTATAAGAAAAAGGCAAATAGTGAAATTAATTTTCTTAGATCTTATTTTTCAACATCCCTTTTTCAGGGCCTGCCTTGGGGATGCTCTGAAAGTGGTATATTAAAAAAATAAGATATAAGTTATAAAAAATAAGATATAATACATATTATAAAAAATAAGATGTAATATAAATTATAAAAAATATATAATATAAATATATGAAAAAATGTTTAAAATATATATTACATCTACTAGTATATAGATCTTTCTTGACTCACAATGGGATTTCATCCTGATAAACCCATCATAAGGTGAAAATATTATAAGCTGAAAATATATTTAATACACCTAACCTACTGAACATCGTAGCTTAGCCTAGCCTGCCTTAAATGTGCTCAGAACCCTCACTTTAGTCTACAGTTGGGCAAAATCATCTAATATATAGTCTACTTTATACTAAAGTGTTGAATATCTCATGTAATTGATTGAATACTGTACCGAAAGTGAAAAATAGAATGGTTGTCTGGGTACAGAATGGTTGTCAGTGTATCGCTTTTTTACCCTTGTGATCGCATGGCTGAGTGGGAGCTGTGGCTGCTGCCACTATCCAGCATCAGGAGAGGAAAGGACAGCATATCGCTAGCCCCGAGAAAAGATCAAAATTCAAAATATGACGTATGGTTCCTACTGAATGTGTATTGCTTTTGCACCATTGTAAAGTCAAAAAATCATAAGTCAAACCATTGTCAGTCAGGGACCGTGTGTATATATTTAATTTAATTTTATTATTATTTTTTTTTGTGAGAGAATCATTTTTGCTTTAATTTGCTCCCTGATCATCATATAGCAATAAATAGACATAGAACATTTTCTAATTATTTTCTGGGTTGGGTAGGGGTGAAAGGGAAGATCTGGAAAATCAGGAGTATATTAACTCAAATTTCAACACATAATTATTCAAATAAAATTTTAATGATTTCAGTTCAATACAACTGAAAATGCAGTGTGTTAAAGGGCGTTTTCTACTAAATTTCAAATTACAGGTTGTGGGTCATTTCTGAGCAAGAGTATCATATCCTACTGAGTATTCAACTTATTAACTAAGGTGATTGACATGGTAGGAGGTGGGGAAGAACAATAATCAGCTCATAGAATTTGGCTAAGAAAGGAAACAAACAAAAACAATGCAAATAATAATTAAAATAGCTACAGATATTAGTAAACTAAAAATACAATCCCAAATATCCATCTCTTAAATTACTAGAAAAAAATTACAGGTAAAGTTACAGCAAATACAGTCTTCACAGATTTGGGTAACTTTATTTGCATTTAATAGTGATTTTTAAGCCCTATAGCCAATGAAATCATTTTAAAAAGCACTATGAGGAATGGAAATTTAGATGTCTATACACTTTTCTTTAAAAAAAAAAAAAAAAAAAGCTTAAATTTCTGAATGAGCACGATTCACTTTTGCAGGTAGAGGCCCTGCTTCTTCATGATCTTCACCTTTAGATCTAACAACCACGAGAGAAGAAGCTGGATATCTGTTTAGCTTTTGTTCACTCACAAATTCCAAGTCACCGTAGATACTCAGCTTCTCAGAGGGAACATACTGCTCCACAGCTGTAGCCACAGTTGCACAACAAATCCAGAGCAATACCATCACGGAGAGGACAAGAGTCATGGTTAAAATCCACCCGGACTTAGCAGAGACATCTTAAAAAGCCATCACTTTCTCCATCTTCAAGATAGTTCCTGTGTGCTTGTGAACTTCTCATTTGCAGATAGGACATTTTGCTTAGCGACAGTTCTTTAAAACTTGTCGGCTCCTGCTCCAGCGGTGGTGCATACTGGATTTCTGGCTTACACACACTGGAATATAACTATTTTTCCATCATCAGCTTGAAGATAAAAAGTCCACGAAGAGGTTATGAAGCTCTGTGAACAGTCCATCATATCACTCCAGAATGACCTTACCAGAGTTAGAGGGAAGACTAGATGTATTTTTGGCATCAGGGACATGAGTTGTTCTTGTCTCAGTTCAGCAAATGGCAGCTGATTCTGGCACCCAAGGTGACAAACATATTGCTCATCAGATTGGGAATATGCTTCTGTACATGCAGATTCACATTCCAATTTGGTCCGATTTAAATCAATTCCATCATCCACAAACTGACAAATTGAAAACAGCCTGCAACCTCTCTGACATGCGTACAACTCCTCTTCCTTGGAGTAGGTGTGCGAGGGGTAGGTCAACTGGCAGGCCTGGTGACAAGATGCCGTATCACCCAAGACCGAGTCAAACGCTTTAGCCAAAGTGGTCCCCGAGTCTCCAGTCAGGGCCATGGTCAGCAGCAGCAGCAGCGGCGAGAGCCCCAGTTGGGCCCTGACCCAGAGGCTCCCCTTCAGTGCCGCCATTTTGTTTGTCTCTGTCACAGCAGGTCAGCTTGTTGCTCTATATATTTTATATATATATATATATATACACATACACACACACTTACATATATATATACTGGGCTGTGTCTAATTCTTGTGCCTATATCTGAAATACTCTACAATCAGACCTAATTGTTATGGCAAATAGCTAAGAGATAGCCCTGAACGTATCTATTAATAAAGTACAAGTAGATTTATATTTAGTATAGTATACTTACTAAGACAGGAAAGAGGACCATGAACATTGTGGAACATTTTTCAGATGAGTATTTAGAACTGATTGCACATATATTTACCAGAAAATGTGAGTAATCAGCATACCCTGTTTCCAGAACTTTCTATACTAAGGTTTTCTTATAGGAAGAGACAGTCGAGCATTAGATAAGAATGTGAAATTGGGGAGTCAGATTGGCCCCGGTTCATATCGTGACCACAATCATGACACCTTGACCCAGATACTTGGCCGCTCTCATCGAATTCCTCATCTTTAAAATGGGTGTTGTGCTGGTATCTGCCTCTCACGGTTCCTGTGAAGATTAAGACAGTGCAGGAAGAGTCCTCAGCACAGTCCCTGACCCATATGAGATGCGCCACCAGTGCTTGCTCTCGTGATCATGGCTGCCACCGTCTTCTCCGTCATCATCATTGCCATCACCATCTTAATGATTGTCCTCTACCTGTCAGGGCCTTTGCTGCAGCCAGCTCCTTTCTCCAAGGGGACTTGGGTTTGAGGGACTTGCATTGTGTGATGTTGTGATTCATTGTTTCTAGGAAGTTAGGCTAGGGTAACAAGCAAGTTTCTGAGTCTTATATAGAATTTCTAGAAATAGTTAATTGACCTTTTATGTCTTAGTTTATCAGTAAACTTAGATAAATGCTGCCGTGTTAGCACTTGAGAATGTGACATCTTCTGCTGTCACAAGCTTCCAACGCCTAATGGTATTGATACCTGATCCGAGGTTAGGGAGATTTTGGCTCCTCGGCTTTTCTGTTCATTTTCAGATCTGAAAGCAGCACCTTGAGAACAAGGAGGCCACACAGAGGTCAGACTCCTGTCATGCTTCCCTTTTCAGATGACTGCCTCATGCCTGGAGACCTTGAAAACTGATCTTGAAATCCAGGGCTGGGCCTGTTCAGTGGTTTTTTTAAAGAATTAAAATAGAATCTTTCAAGGGCAGAAGTCTCCTCTCTTCTTCCTTCTCCTCACCCAGGCGAACCCTGCTCTTCCTGAAGGTGACATGTAAATTTATACAAAGGTAGCTTATCTACAGGGCTTTCGGGGTGTTCATAGAGTTAATGCTGCATTTAAAGGGCCACGGAAGTACCTTTGTTGTCATGCCAACAGCGTTCCCTTCCTGGTGAGCAGCACTGCTGAGACGGATGACAAAGGTTCAAATCCCTGCTCTGCCAATTATTAATTGGATGACTCTAGGCAAGTTAATTTCATGCAACTTCTTTGGGTCTCACTTTCATTACCTGTAAAATGGGGGTAAGAAATAAGACTGCCTTATAGGGCTGGGGTGAGATTTAGTGGTTAGTATAGGTAAAGCACTTGGAACTCTACCAGGCACATAATCAGGGCTATGTGAGAGTTTGCTATTGTAGTTAATTTTACCTTTTACCTTTACCAAGTAACTACTTGGGCTGTGACCTTCCCTAATTTTTCTAAAAGCTGAATAAAAGGCCCAGATGTTCTTCAAATACAAGGCATAGAAAAGGAAATACAAGTAGAGGTTTCACATGGAGGTGAAGGATTTTACATCCTTGGTCTGAAGGATGTAAAATCTGTCAGATGTACTTCTCCAAGTGGGGGAAACCAGAGTTGTTGGACAGGGAGGAGTGGGCTGGGGAGACCGAGAGGGGGCTGTTCGCTGGAGTCCTGGGAACGAAGGGAGGTTTGCCTGAGAGGCTGTCATCTGGAGACCAGGGTGTTCCTGCTTAATTTAAGGCATGCTGTGAAGGGCTCCAGAATATGTTAAGATGGAATTAGTTTTAATATACATCAGTTGAGAAACCCGTGGTATTTTCAGGAAGAGAGGAAGAGAAGTTTGTAGGAAGCAAGCAGCCCCAAGGTAACAGGCACAATGGAGGCTTGGAGACTGTGTTTTGTGTGATCCATGGGGAGAAACAAGCCTTGCAGGGCTCAAGCATCTTACTTGAGACCTGCCCCGTCAATGGGAAGGGATGCCTGGGCTTCCTGTGGTGAATGGTGCACCTGTCTAGTTAGGAGAGGCAGCTCTTCATGGAGGGGTAACTGGTGAAGGGGAGGGCTCCCCTAGAAAACTTCAGGCACATGGGACAGAGCATGCAAGCAAACTGCAATCCCACATTGATCCCAGAGTGCTTTTTCTCCCACTGGGCTGCCCATCCCATGAGGACTTGAGAACACACAGAGGCTGGGCCTTTTTCATCTCTGGATTTCCAGGAAGGGCTCGAGAAATGGTTAGGGGTCTGTGTTATGGATGAATTACAAATTTGGGATGACCTAGGAAGTACAACTTTGAAATGGGACTGGCGCTGATACAGGAAGGACTGGACTGGACCTTGGAAGCTCACATGACTTGTGTTCTCTCACAATCTGCCCCCTTGTTACTTGAAGCAGGGTGAATATGAGGTGTTCCCGCTGTCACCTGGCCTTGTTGATGGAATAAAAAAGGTAGGACAGGAAGGAAGGAAGGGAGGAAGGGAGGAGGGGAGGAAGGAAGGAAGGAAGGAAGGAAGGAAGGAAGGAAGGGAGTCTTTTGTGCATACATTCAGCTTAGACCAGTTCTGCATTCACCTCTGCTTGTTGAATTTGGATCCTGTGATGTGTGTGCGTGTTATGGGTGTGTGTGTGATGGGTGTGTGTGTGTGTTTATTGCGTGTGTGTTGTTTTCCTTTCCCACCCTCTCCCCATCAATCAATTTAAATCTTATCACTTGCAAAGGTGGTTGTAAACTAAAACAAAGTGACCAAATATCACAGTTCAGATTCATGCTAATAGAGTGATTGTTCAGAGATAATCTCACCCCTTTTTCTTCTGAAATGGTGTCTTTCAGAGCCTTAGCTGTTTGGTTCCATTGAAACACAGCAGGACCTTGATACACTTTTGGAGAGAATGAAGATGAACCCCTGCCGAATAGAATGTCGTTAACATTGGTAGCTGGGGCCCTGGTTTTCATGTGTTGTAGGGTAAAGTTTCGCAAATTGCCTGCTCTGTGGGGGGTAGAGACCTAAATCCTCCACAGTGCTAACTAATTGGTGATGCTTAATTCATATTTGTGGATTGCTAGATGTGCGTTTAATTAAAAGACACACCTAGTTGCATGATTCCACAGAAACTTGCCAGGATTCCCTGGTGTATTTTACAAATGAAATTAGGCTTTGTGGGAGTTGTAGAATTATAGATGTATGTATATTTCTTTTAATCTCAAATGGAAGAATAATATTTCTGAATCCGGTTTCACTTCCTGTCCTTAGTTTATGCTTTCATCTTTTCTCTATGCTATTTATTTGTCAGTGTACGCCAGGATTTGTTTAGAATTCAGATAATTTTGTTGACTCTGTAGTCAGAAAATTCATTGATTTGGTTCCCAATTTCTACATAACGAACAACATTAAAAAGATACAAAGACTCTCTTCTATTTTCTCATCGTTTATCTTAGCCTTATTAATATCTATGTAACAATATTATTTAATATGGATCCCCTTTAACATGAGCTGTTGACTATATAACCCATACACATTTGTGTATTTGGGAGGTGGGTGTGTGATATTGTTGAGGGTGGGGAAAATGGTTCTGAGCCTCAGAAAGTTGAAATATACCTGGGATAAAGCATGGAATTCAGTGGAATTGACTCTGCAAATCAAATGGTAGAATCCATTCACAAATATGGTTTTTGCATCTTCAAATGGCCTTGGGTCGAAAGGAAATAGAATTCAGTTAAAATTGCTTGAGTCAGGGTGTGAATGGCTGTGAGGAAATATGGTGTCTTTGTCCAATGCCAAATTCAGAAATATCACAGCTTCAAAAGCCTGTCCTGCTTCAGGAGCAGCCTGCGGGTGACTTGCTCTGTCGGTCACGTGAACACCACCAGGAAGGAATTCCCTCTGTACAGAGTGTGAGGGGTCGGTTCCCCCTGAGGCATTAACCCCACTCTCTCCTAGGCAGGGGCTTGGGTGTTTAGCGGATCTTGAGGAAGAGAGAATTCTGCCTGGAGACCTACATTAAGGCATTCTCCTGGGCAAATTATAGTATTATTAACCAAAAAATAAGAAAGAAAAGGAGTGTTTTAGGAGCTTGCGGTGGGTGCACACGACTCATTAAGACCACGGTGACGTCTCAGTGCCTATGACCTTCCCTCTCTGCAGACAAGGAGAGCGGAGCTCAGGGTGTTGAGTGCTTTGGGGGGACAGAGTGGAGCCTCCGCCTGGGCTGCAGAGCCTCAGACCTATGGAGTTTTTCTTGTGGTGTTTCTGGGATCCACAGCACCGTGCATTTCCATAATGATGCTCATTTCATCAAAATTAGTTAAGAAGTAGGAAAGAAATAACATATGTTAGAAGCACATTTATCAAGGTTGGTGGTGCTTAGCTATCCAGAAAATCTGGTTGGCTGGACTAGGATAGTTTTCTAAGTGCTGAATTTTGGCTTGACATTTAGGGGTGGTCAGATAACATTTGAAGAGAGAATGTTGGGAGATAACATTTTAAAGAGAAAAGAGCCCTGGTGGGGGATTTAGAAGAGCTGGGTTTGGTAATAATGATGATGATGATGATGATGGTAGCACTAACATTTGCTGAGCATTTTTGCTCAACAAATCTGTTGTCCAACATTTATTGAACAGTGCCAGGCACTGTTCTAAGAACTTCACAAGTATTAATTCATTGAATTCTCACAAAAATCCTCTGAAGTAGATCCTATTATTATCCCTATTTTACAGGTAAGGAAATCGAGGCGCAGATAGGTTAAGTAACTTGCTCAGAGTTTTACGGCTACCAAGCAACAGAGTGGGGACTTGAACTCAGACCCTGAGTCTGACTTCAGACTCCATCACCCAGGTCACCTCTCTAGGGCCCAGCACTGTGACCCTTGAAACATTACTTAATCTGAGATATCATAGGTTCATACAATTTCAACAATATTTTGGAGAACTGTATAAGGTTGCCGTTTAAAATTTTTGATAACTGTCATTTATTTTTACAGTCATTTCATGAAAGAAAGGACAATATTAACAACCCCTCAACAAAGTAAGGACACAAATCTCAGATTAAAGGACAATCCTTCCCTTTATTGGGACATACACTGACTTGTTCATCTGGCAAATGTGCCTGGAGTACCCACTGTGGGTGAGGGAGGGAGTCCGAAAAGCAGACCTAGCTCCCACCCATGTGGAACTCTCATGGGTGGGAGCTAGGGAGGGGAGATAGTCATTTTAAAAGTAAACGAAAACTTACATAATCACAGATTTGTTAAGTGCTGGAAGGACGTGAGCACAGCTCAGGGATGGGGAATAAAATGTAGGGTGTGCCCTGCTAAGGAAGGCCTCTTCCACGAGAGGAGGAGACAAATGCTGGGCAGAGGGAACAGCAAGTGTGAAGTCTCAGTGCGGGGAAGCGCCTGGGGGCAGGAGGAAGGAGAGGAGGCTGAATGGCAGCTCAGGGCCCAGGAGGAGGCTACAGAGAGCAGGTCGGCTCTGGTGTGCCCTCAGAAGTCAGGGGAAGAGCTTTGATTTTACTGGGGGGCAGTGGAAACCATTGCAAGATTTGCAGGTGCATGACGCGGTTTGAATTACATTTCGCGGGATAACTGGGTATGCTCCTGGGGAGAGCAGATGAGAAGGGGCCAGGAGGAAAGCTGGAAGCGTGGTCAGGAGGCTCTTGCAGCTGTAAAGTCTAAAGAGGCCAGGGCTGTGATAAGGGGAGACGGGGACGTGGAGGGGGAAGCAGCAGCAGGAATCAATGCTTATCCCGTTCAGGGTGGGAACAGGATATAGCCATCTCATAGGGGGACAATTCAGGAGGGGCCATCTACAAAGGCAGGGCTGTGGAGGAACGACAGTAGTGGTGCTGGACTGATAGGATGGAGCTGATACTGTGGAGGCCTGAGGGGCAAGGAGAGGGGGGAAGTTACTGGAACCCTGAAGGAGAGGGCTGCCTTGAAGGGAGCAGTGACCTTCAGTGGAAGGTCAAGCCAGGCCAGTGTTCTGAATTTCTGCCTCGCAGGCAGAGAGCCGAGGAATGAATCCACTGACCTCTTTCCCCTCCCTCCACCCTCCTGTGATCTCCTGTGGGGCTGCCCCATTGGCTGCTAACCAGACCACAGAGGCTGCCCATTGATGTGGTCCTTCCAGGTCAGCCCGTGGGCAGAGGGCGGAGTAGGGAGGGTGGAGGGTAGATCTGGTGGGAAACAGGACGTAGCCAGCACCAAGACGATTCCCAGACCTGTGTCTGAGCAGCGAGGTGGAGGGAGGCCCTCCTCCTCTGTGGTGGAGAGACTGAGAGAGGGAAAGGAAGCTGGGGAGGAGAGTCAAGGTGTCCTGTTCCTGTGGACTGAATCCCTTGAGGGCTCTGAGTTTTCCTATGTAAAAGCAGCCGTTGGACTGAATGACCTGGGAAGTCCTTCCAACTGTCTTCCTAGAGGACCCTATGGGGGACTCACTGAGCGTTTCTCATAGGGAGTCTCTACGAGTCACCCAGAATCCAGCCCTCCTCGCCCCCTGCCCGGTCACCCAGATAAAAGCCACGGAGGGCGGCGATGGAGAGTCTGGACCTGGCTTTCTGCCGGAGCAGAAGAGCATTTGGCGGTGGCCTTGCTGGGGAAGCCTTATCTGTGCTGTGCATGGCCGGCCGCGTCCTAGTAACCGCATCTTTGTGGCCCTCCCGAGGAAGAGAAGGACTTTCATCTTTACAGATTATGTGCTAGCCGGCCAAGCCTAACTCGGGCAGAATTCTCTGAGTGAGAGGAAATCAGTGGGCCACCTTCAGCCTTTATTTTGCTTTCCAGACAAACAGCCCAAGGGAAGTCCCAGCAAGTAAATGTGGGACTCTTCCCTCTTCCCTCACTTGGCTCCACTTTATTTTAATTTTATTTTTAAATTTTTATTGAAATATAGTTGATTTACAATGTTGTGTTAGTTTCAGGTGTATAGCAAAGTGCTTCAGTTATACATATATATAAATATATATATTCTTTTTTTACATTCTCTTCCCTTATAGGTTATTACAAGATATTGAGTATTATTTCCCTGTGCTATACAGTAGGTCCTTGTTGGTTATCTATTTTATATATAATAGTGTGTATATTTTAATCCCAAACTCCTAATTTATCCTTCTTCCCCCCTCCTTTGGTAACCGTAAGTTTGTTTTCTATGTCTGTGAGTCTGTTTCTGTTTTGTAAATAAATTCATTTGTGTTCTTTTTTAGATTCCACATATAAGTGATATCATATGATATTTGTCTTTCTCTGACTTACTTCACTTAGTGTGATAATCTCTAGGTCCATCCATGTTGCTGCAAATGGCATTATTTTATTCTTTTTTATGGCTGTGTAGTATTCCATTGTATATGTATCTATATACACCACATCTTCTTTATCCATTCCTCTGTCAGGGGACACTTAGGTTGCTTCCATGTCTTGGCTATCGTGAATGGTGCTGCAGTGAACATTGGGGGTGCATGTATCTTTTCAAATTATGGTTTTCCCCAGATATATTTGGCTCCCCTTTAAAAAACTCAGTGAATAAGATGAAAACTGCAGATAGGCACTTCTGCAATCTGCTCGTTTCAGTGATAAGGGAATTTTAAGTCACCTTTACTGCATTTCTGGTCACTTTCTAAGGCAAGAAAGAATGGTTTCAGTGAAGCCAGGAGAGTCTGCTGTTCAGGTGGTTGTTACAAGCTCAGGAGGTGGCCATCTTGTGGCAGCAGCTGTTTTTGGAGCAGAATTGGGGCAGGAGTAGGAGAAGGGAAGGGGGGAATGGGAAAGGGGTTCCTGACCCCAGCACGGGGCCAGTGTGAGGCCTCAGGGCCAGCAGCTCTGAGAAGCTTCTTCGCATTCTGAGGGCTCCTCGTTCCCCTTGGACCTGCAGTTTGATCTCTTTCATCCCTGAGCTTCCTGACTCCTCAGGCTTCAAAGCTTTGAGATTCCCTGCCTTCGAGGAATTACAGCCCACCCCCCCTGTCCTTTTCTCCTCCTTCTTCCTTACTGAAGGTGATGAAATTCTGGAGGGATTTTAAGGGGAGTTTATTATCTCTCAGAAAACAAAATAAAGCCTATGTGAAAAATATAAGTCAGTGAACATATTGAAAACCTACATTTATCAAAATTCAGTTTGGTGTCTTGGGAAGTTATCTTGTATAAAAAAATGAACGCCTCTGAAATAATAAGAATAGGCATGTGGTTGTTAACATATAGGATTTTGTAGTTCGGATGCTGTTTATGTAACATGACATTACATGAGCCATTTCCTGGCCTAGCCGGGCACAGTGGTTGCTGGGATCCCCTGTGTTCTGAAGACACGTGCTAGGTTGTGGGCAGGCCTGGCTAACGGGTGGCCCACACTGGTTCCCGTCGGGCAGAGGGAAGTACTGGAGTCCCCACTGTGAGCTTTGCCTGGCCCCTCTCAAGGGGGAGAAAGGGGGGATACCCCCTCCATAAGCCTTCCGCCAATGAGGGGCTCCATGGCCTGATGCCGCCACAGCAGTGGAGCAGGGTGGAAGCTCCTGGGTGAGCTGGGTTCACGTCCCCTGGGTCTGATGGTCCTTCCAAGTCCTGACTCTCCTAGAAAAGCAAGGAGAGTCTGCTGGCGACAGGGCAGTCGAAACTGCCCCTGAAGACAGAGTGAGGAGAGGAAGGAAACTGAGGAGGGACAACACGTCCACTGAAGGTGGGACAAAGGTGGCCATTTTCCTGGGGTGAAGTGGGCACAGGGGGGGAGGTGGCCAGTAGAGCTGTCCTGAGAGGACCCTGCCAGCTCCCTGAGCAAAGCAGCTGAATGTGCTGTTGGATGCTCTTTTTGGCATTCCCTACTCTGGTTTCCTCTTTTATTTTTAAAATCTCTCTAATAAGTGCTTTAAGAGTGAACCTATTGATGATTTCTATTACTCAGGATAAGTTTGGCATTTTCCTATGAAGTTAAACATCTACAGCATATGACCCAGCAATTTTCCACCTAGGTATTTATCCAGGAGAAATTTGTGTTGGCAAAAAGACTGGTACATGGATGTTCATAACAGCTTTATTCATAATAATCCAAAACTGGAAGTAACGCAAACCCAAACACCCATCAACTAGGGAATTTATAAGCAACTTGCTGCACACTCACATGCAGGACTCCAACTCAGTAATAAAAGGAATAAACTGTGGATACATGCAAGGACAGGCATGAGTCTTCTAAGTGTTTTGCTGGAAAAGCTGCTAAAAAAAGTGTATATTGTATAATTCCACTTATATGAAATCCTAGAACAGTCAAAACTAATCTATGGGGGGAAACAAATGAAACAGTGGTTGCCCTGGTGAAGGGTGGGTGAAGGAAGTAGGACCAGGGGTTCACCAGTAAAGGGCACAAGGGAACTTTCCGGGATTATGGAAATGCCTGTATCTTGACTGGGGGGAATGGTTACCTGGGTATATGTGTTTGTCAAAACAAAAACCAAAAACCAACTGCTTACTTGAAATGTATCCATTTTATTATATGTAGGTTATTCCTCAGTAAAGTTGATTTTTATAAAAGAACCTAATAAATGTAACAAGTTTTCTTTAAGAAGTTACTTAGTACATAGGGATTTGCCTGTTGATGGCTTGGGCTCATTGATTTGCCAGGGTTGTGCTTTATTAGCCCTTGAGGATTTTGAGCTTCTTGATTTTGAGCCCCTCCTGTCTGTTCTCAACAGTTCCTCCTATCAATTCATTGAAGGCATTCTGAGATCACTGATAAGACTGTTATTTTATTGCTTGAGTTGTCAAATAATGCCCCGATTCCAGAACAATATTTCACAGAGATGGTGAAATCGTTCCACTGAAATCTGGTTGTTTCAGCAGGTGAGCCTGATGCTGGCCTCTGTGGAAGGGTATTCATCATCGGATTCATTATCAAGGGGATTCTGCATCCACTTTTCCATTGCCCGCTTAGTGTGTGAAGAGCTCAGAGATAATTATGTACAGTTAGTTTCGGTTTCATCAAACAGCTCTTCCTTACCACTGCATTTTATTCTCCTGGGAATGTGTGTGTGTGTGTGTGTGTGTGTGTGTGTGTGTGTGTACACACCCACATATACATATATGGTGAACAATCAGATGTATAGACTTTGGAAGGTATGCACTTTTCTCAGCCTTAAATAGTATTCATTATAAATTCATCCAGAGAACATTTTCTAAGCTTTAAACACATGCTTGTTGTTGTGCTGGGCACTGTGGGATGTACAAAATCAAATCTTAGACTCTAGGTCTAGAAACACCTTGAGGGGTCATGTGGTCTGGCTCTTATTTTAGATGGGTGTGGCATTCTTACCATTTCAACTGTTATGGACTGAATCATGCGCTCCTCCCAAATTCATATGTTGAAGCCCTAACCCTGGTGTGACTGTATTTGGAGATGGGGTCTCGAAAGAGGCAGTTAAGGTTAAATGAGGTTATGGGAGGAAGGGGACTAATCTAATAGGACTGGTGTTCTTAAGAAAAAGGGACAGCAGGGGTGCAGGGCACAGAGGAAAGGCCATGTGAGGACATTGCAAGAAGGTGGTTGCCTGCAAGCCAAGGAGAGAGGCTGCAGGAGAAATCCGACCTGCCTGCACCTTGATCTTGGACTTCCAGCTTCCAGAACTGTGAGAAAATAAACGTCCGTTGTTTAAGCACCCAGCCCATGGTATTTTGTTACGATAGCCTCGGCTGACTATAACTGCAACTGAGGCTGGAAAGTTGAAGTAGATAAACCATCGCTTGCCTCTGAGTTACCTAATTTCAGTAATAGGGAATCTTGGAGATTTGTTCTGTTTGTGGACTTACTGAAAGCATATCAAACTCCTTGATTTAACCTACCTTTGTTCTCATTCTTCCAGTATATAAAAATAACTAACATATTGTGACTACTTAGCATGTGCTAGGCCTTGTCCTAAGCAGTTCATATGTACTAACTCATTTCATTATTAATGCAGTCATCTGAAGATAATATTCTTATTATTTCCAATTTCCAATTTGGAAACTGGAAGACAGAGAGGTTAAGTAGCTTACCCAGAGTCACACAGCTGGTCAGTGGTGGGGTCCAGACCCCTATCCCAGGCAGTCTGGCTCTTTCCACCTTCCCCTTAACTACTCCTCTTCACTACCTCTGCCTATCCCAGGAGAACACCTACAGGCCTATCCTCTAGTCTGTCCCACGGGGCTGCCCCTCAGGGAAAGTAACTTTCTGCCTACTGCTGCACATCTTATTGTTTTCCTTTATTCAGAAATGTATGCATAAATTAATAAATCTCCTTCATTAAATTTAAAAGTCCCATTGATTACGACATCAGTTATAACTGTGTAAGGCAGACAGCAGGATGCATTTTGGAATTTGGGCATAGGAAGGGAGCTTTTGAATGGTTTGATTCATTCATTTATACATTCATGTGATGAATAGTTATAGAATGCCTACTCTGTTTCAGGCACTGTGTCAGGTGCTGGGGATGAAATGACAGAGGAATCAGATATAGTCTCTGTCCTTAGGGAGCTGACATTCTAGGGAAGGGGAGGGGAAGTAAATTGGAGTATTGTGCATGTAATTATTTAAGTGTGAAGTTGAAAGTAGAGAGTGATAAGGAGACTCTGAGCCATAGTAGGTGCTCAATAATCATTTGTTGAATGAGTGAGGCAATGAATGAGTGAATGACCCGACCTAGTGTAGGGAGGCTTCTTTGAAGAAGGGACATTTTGGCGAAGGTCTGAGGTGTGGGTAGGGTCAGCAGGGGTGGGGATGGTGGGGCGGGGAGTGGTCATCAGGACTGCAGCGTCTCCCTCCTTGGAGGAGCAGGGACACTGCTTTTGGACGGCAGGCACCTCTGGTCCTGGACTCGGGACTCACATCTTGAGCAAACCTTTGTCATACAGTCACCCACATTCAAGTTCTCCTTTTCAAATCTGTTTAGATGTTGTTTGGGCTGTCTCCTCATTATTTGTTCTCTAAATGTCTTACCTAAAAGGTTTGTTCCTTAATAATTCACATTTTCATAATGTCTGAGGCCAATTGTTTTTTTCTCCAGAAGGAGAACACATTTTCAACTTCACGATGACGGCTAATGGGAGAAGCACTTGTACGGTATAAAAATTTACTTTATCGGTAGGATTATTGAGTACATGTGCTCCATAGAGAAAAACCCTTGTGCGTGGAAAGAACAGTCCCTTCTGGAGAAGCATTCAGGTTGAAGGTGGCTTTTGTACTTTGGTGTCACATCTCAGATATGACAGGTTCTGCTGTGTCCCTGGTGGGTCCTAGTCTTGGTGTGGTTTCTGTTCATCTCTCGGTGAAAGGAAGGCTGTCACCTGTTTGCATCTGTTAGGGATGATTAGCAAGCAAGGCAGGTGAATTCTCTTAGCTTTTGATCCCTTGCTTGTGACACTCAGATTTCCCAATGTCACGGGGTGACCCCCTTAAGAATGTCATCTTAATATGAGCATTCTTCCAGGAGACCCTGTCCCAAACTTCTCAACAAGCAGACTGATGGGAGAGCCAACACTTGCTTTCCTTCTACTGACATAAGCAGTGTTTGATGTCTGAAACATGAACAGGAGAGAGGCAGGATGACAGGAAAAACATACACCAACAGGAACCATTGGTTTGAGTCCCAGCCTTGCCATGGAGTAAGTCCTCTGACCTCAGGCGAGTCACTGCCAGTCTGAATTTTACCTTCCTGCTTTACAAAAGGGGAGAAATGATTGTTTATTGGGTAATTATTGTACACAATCATTATGCTGGGAGCTGTCTGGTTTTGTTTGCTAATTATACACTTAAGCTTATGACAACCTTATAAAATAAGTATCTCCATTTAACAGATGAGAAAGCTGAGGCCTAGAGCGCTTGGTGCCACATCCAGAATCAGACCACTTGTAAAGGCAGCTGTAGGATTTGAAATCTGACCTGCCACCAAAGCCCGTGCTCCCCTTCCTCCCTCTGTGCCTGCAGGGTGGTCGAGGTGAATGAGCAAGAACCCTGAGCCGGTGTGTTCTAAACCGTGATGCAATCGCTTATTGTTTTTTCCCGTGGGTAGTTGGTTAGTTCGGCTGAGATCTGAGTTTGTTGCTGCTTTAGGATTGAATGTAAACAGTTTGAAACTGCTGGCTCCAGGGGTGGATCTGTTTTCATTGTTTTGTCCTGAGGGGGCTTCAGAGCAAGATGTTCATTTGCATAAAGGTGTCCAAGTGCGAATTGGGTACACGGTGTCGTGGCAATGCAGCCACCTCTCTCCCATCAGCAGGGGACCCTGTCCCCGTGCATTCTACAGATATTTGTGCATCTGTGGAACCCCTACTCTGTGGTGGGCACTTTGCTCTGGGGTACAACACTGAAGAAGTTAAACCTCTCTCTGAGGGAGCTTATATTCTAGTGAGAAAAACAAAAAACAAGACCAAAGGGGGGCAAGAACATGAAAAATTACATGAACTGTTGGTGATCAGTGCTAAGAAGAAAAAAGAAAGCTGGGTAAGGAAGGAGGCCAGCATGGCTAGAGTCGGCATTAGCCAGGAGAAGGAGGTGGGAGGTGAGGCCAGGCACATGGCCGTGCAGACCCAGGGGACTTAGTGGGCCAGTGGAAGGACCCCGATGTTGGGTTTGCTTTCATTGTTCAGAGTCATTGACTCACTCTGCATGAGCTGGGAAGCCTCCGGGGGCTTTGAGCAAGGGAGAGGGAGAAGGGCAGAGATGGAGGGAACAGGCTTAGATGGGAGGCTGGCAGTGGTCCAGGGAGAAGTGGTGTGGCCTGGGTGGCAGTAGTGGAGGGGTGGGAAGTGATGGGTCCTGGCTATGCTCCGAGATGGAACCGATGGGATTTGCCATGCCCCGGGTTTGCCTGCCCTGTAGGAAGAACCCAAGTTTAGTCATTTACTAGATGGCACCACCATGGCAGGGAGATGGGTGGACATGGCTGCATGTGTGTGGTCAGGTGAGACCTCACGGTGCAGGATGAGGTTGTCTGGGCTTTCAGCATCTCAAGTTAAGCACAAGGAAGACAGAACAGCTCACGATCTGTATCTGTACAACGTGCCCTTCTCGGTGAGACGTGTGCTGCAGAGAGGCCACCCTGGGCCTGAGCACAGACGCCAAGTGCAGCTGGAGCAGTGTCGGGGGCAGTCCTTGGGCTAGAGGGCGGGTCTGGAGGCATCAGGGCAGGGAGGGAAGGTGGCGAGGGGCTGCTGGGTGGGGACCAGTAAAAAATGTTGCAGCTTCTTCCTGTCAGCCAGGGGTCTGCAAACTGCAGCCTGCCTGCGGGCTAAACCCACCTGCTGCCTGTTTTTGTCCAGCCCCTCAAGCTAAGAATGGTTGGGTTGTTTAAAAAAAAAAAAAAAACTCTCAAGGAATAGAGTATGCAACAGAAATGGTATGTGACCCTGCAAAGCCTAAAATATTTCCTATCGGTCCTTTATAGGAAAAGCTTGCTGTAGGCAGATGATGGGGCCAAGACAAGGATGCCCCATCCATCCCACTTCATGCCGCTCTTAGGAAGATTGTGCCGGAGAACACTGGGCGGGCATCTGGTCCAGGAATGCCCGATGCAGAACAGCACGCTCCCCGGAGTCTCTGCTGAGCACCCCTCTCTAAGAGGGAACGTCCTCAATAGCCATTTAAAGACTGAATGATCGGAAAGACCCGCCCTGGCTCTCCGTCAAGGCGGCTGTGGGAACCTGGGGGGGAAGATAAGAGTAATAGAAGCTCTGCAGGTGACAGTTTTGCCCGTTGTGTTTGAAATACTCAGAGGTTGCCCATCCCGTCATGGGTCTCCTGGCATTGATCACACTTGAGACAGAGTCTGTGTTTAAGGCAGGACGTGTATGGTGAGTTGGGACTTTTAGAGTCTGGTCCCACTCTTCAGGCGACCGCTGAACAAACTTTAGCACATCAGGAACTCTCTGTGCTGCTGACTGCCTGGCGTGGTTCGTTAGTTGGGGGAAGAGACCAGGCTCCTGCTCCTCTGAGTGCCTGATGGGCCAGCTGTGTTGCTTGGGAAACTACCTAGCACACCAGAAGTCAGTCAAGGTCAGGGAGAAACTGATCCAAGGGATGGCCAATTTGGAGAAGAAAAGGTAGCGGGGGAGGGGGAAAGAAAGGAAGAAGTAGGGGACAGGGGTTATCTTGTTGAACCTACTTGACCTTCTACCCCAGGCTGGTTCTGTGTCCAGACCCAGTAAATCGCACAAGGAGCAGCCAAGTTCACTGTGAATCCTTGGCAAGTAGCCTGCCATTGAGAGCCAGCTGCACTTCAGAGGCCAGGAGGTAGGCCAGGCAGAAGCTGGCCTGGGGTGGACCCTGAGCTGCAGATCAGCCTGACCTCTTTGACTTCCAGCTCTGGCTGAAGAAGGGAGGATCTTCTTTACCTACTACTACCAATGCAGTGGCAGCAGTGGTTTCTACCACGACCCCCGGTCCCGGGGGCTGGTGGAAAAACGAGCCTCCGAAGAGCAGGGGCCTGGGACTTCTCCCCACCCCCAGATATTTTCATCCCCCATCCTCCCGGTCCACAGCCCGCACACCGAGGGCATCTGCACCCCACACTTTGAGATCCCCCGGTTTAAGTGGGACTGAAGATTCCTAGAAAGTCAGCCTTGGATCTTCCTCCGGTGGCAAACTTCAACTCAGCTGGGTCCCTGTCTGTTCACGGACAACAGGGCTGAGAGGTCAGCTGCGGTCACAGTAGCGGGGAGGGAAGGCACAGAGGGGCTCAGATTTTGACCATTTTTTCTGCCACAAAACCTTTGTTAGTTGACTTAGCAACTCCTTCAGACCTGTTTGTGAGCTCAAAGCTCCATGTTCTGTTTTTTTCCCCCCAAATCCTGAAACTACACGTGATGGTCGAATGTTGTCAACGCTGGTAGCAGCCATAGCTGAAGCCCCTGCTCGTCCTCCTCCTTCTTGCCATAGCTGTAACTTTTAATTTTTAAGACTTTTTTCTTCTAACAAATGTAAGGTCCTACCAACTACTTAAGCTTGATTTTACCCCTACCTAATGATTCATAGAATTCAAATCTAGAGTTTTCTGGTCGTGTCTTACTCTGCTTTGAAACCATTCCCGTCTCTCCAGAGTACAATCCAGGAAATTTCCCCAGATCATCTCTCACAGGGAACACGGCACCCAGAGTTGCCCCACTTTAAAGACAATTGGAAGAGACAGAGGTAACGCCAAGAGCAGTGACCGTCCCTGAAGTTCGGGGTGTGGCAACTCCCCAGAGCATCCTCTGAGGGCAGGGGCCTGATGACAGGTGCTGGTTGCACTTCTGTGCGGCTCAGGATTCCAGGCTCCAGCCCCAGCTTCCCCTACCACTACCGCCTAAGGAGACGCGGCCAGAGGGCATTTGGCAGGAGGGCTGCCAGGCGGATCTAGCTCATCGGTGGCGCCCTTGGTAGCACCAGATCTCCTCTCCGACCCTGTCCTTCCTACCCCCTTTGCCGCTAATCTTTGTTTAGCTCCAGATGCTGTTATGGCTCTGACTAAAAGCTGGCATCAAGGAGGATGTGAGCCAGGGCTTTAATTTCCCTGGATACCAAGGAGAAAGAGGATTAAAAAAAATAGATCCAAGTATTTAAATTGAAAAGATAACTTGAGTGAACCCCTAGTAGGGTCAAGTCCAATGATGGGAAAGTTTGTGCACCTGTGACAAGTCCCTTCCCTTCGGCCGTCTACCTGCCCTGGCCTCAAGAGCTGGCAGCAAGCACAGTGCTCTCATTAAGCTCTGCAAGACTTCTCTGGGAACCCAGATTAAGTAGCTCTGTGAAGGGAATCTGCTTATCAAAATACTGATGAATGGGCTGGGTCAAGGGTGAGTCAGAGGCAGCCATCGCTGAAGCATAAACCCCTTGGATTAGAGTGAGTTGCTTTATCTTTACGCCTGTTTTAGCTGCTAAAGCAATTTGCAATCTAGATCTGATGCTCCTTTGATAGTCTTTCTTATGCAGAGTTTTTCCAGGGGTCAGCTACCACTCAGCTATGTCCCAGGGTAGCTGCTATCAAGACATTTCTGTAAATTCCTTTCCATCCTGACAGAAGCCGTTGCTCCATTTTGTATATCCAAAGGTTCTCCCTGTGTCTCAAAGCCCCTCTGAGAAGAGAATCAGGTGAGCCAGGTTGTCACCTGGATATGCTTCAGTGCCTGTTTATGTTAGATCTGGTCCCTTTGTCGAAAGGTCACCCATTTGTGGAGCAAGCAGACGCACTTCAGTGTGATAGGACCAGCCTGAGATTAGCCAGAGGCTGCTTCATTGTTCTGTTCTTTGGGGGGCTTTAGAAATGGTGAGAAGTTATACCACTTTTCTGGATCTTCATTTTCTTATCCATAAGAAGGGGGATGGGGGCGATGGCTGGCTGGTTCTCACATCCTCTAAATCTCTGCAAACATCCAGCTCTCTCTGCACACTGCCTGCACCCAAGTGTGAATCCTTTCTCTCCTCCCCTCCTCCCCTACTAGGAAGAGCCCTGCTCCAGCTACCTGGACATCACAAACCCAGAAGGAGTTTGGAAGGAAGAGAAGAGAACTGTGTGCCCCAGTCTTGAGGCCACTGGAGAATCTCAAGAGGAAGAGGTTAGATAGTCTGTAGGAGCAGGTGACACTGCAAAGGGAGTGATTGTTGGCCTTTTTCCTTGATGTGGAGGATGGCATCTTCTCCACTCTCCAAATTTGGTTCCAGGATGGATGATTTGGGGGGAATTTTCTGCAGGCAGCGAATCTCATTCAGAAATTCTTCTTAGCTTCGATCGATGACCATGGCTTCTTAATCTGGATGTACTGCCCGTTTCCTGCGACAACCAGCTCTTACAATTGTAAATTTTACAGCCATGTGACACTTAGAGGCTGGCTTCTTAGTTTCAATTTGACAGATGGGGAACTTTGGACCACAAAAGGTTAAATGACTCATCCAAGGTCACACAGTCAATTAATTGGGAGAACCAGATTTACTGGGGTCTGAGGAATCTACAGTGAAATGCACAGATCAGTTTCAACGAATTCACGCGCCTGTGTAACCCACACCCTCAGCAGCAAACCAGAATTAGAATCATTCTCTGGGCCACAACTGCAAGATTATTGAAAGCACGGAGCCTAATGGGAATTCAGCTTCCCTTTAGGAAGGCCTCCCTCTCCCTGCTTGTCCCCATTCCCTAAAGTGGCATCATCCCCTTGCCTTTCTGATTTTGTCCCATTCCCAGGACCTGTATTATTCTCTGAGCTGGAGTTCCGATTTCTACCTGGTTTAGGCAGAGTTGTCTAGGAAACTAGAAATAACAACAGTCGCCAGGCTGTGCAGATCGGGTGATCCTCGGCTCCTTCAGAACAATGTCATACTAGCCTTCTCTGCTTTTTCTACTACGCTCACCTGCCCTCAGGTCACTGGAATCATCCCCATGTGGCCCAGGTTGCTTTCAGCTCCCTAGCCACAGTGGATCTGACCCTCCAGCTTAATTTACAAGGAGGTGGTGGCCGGTAGCTCTAGATGCTGGGTGACATGGGGACGGATGATTCTGTGTCTGGGAATGTGTGTGACAAGCGGAGGAGGAAAGCCTGTGAAACTAAGCTTCTGTTTGACTCATCTTTGTTTTCCAGGAACTGGAGGAGGTGTGCATTTCAGACTGTTCAGGTCCATTCCACCTTAAGCATTGCCCTTTTTTTTTTTTTTTTTGCATTCATTGTTTCCTTCCCTCCCACTGTCATTCAGAGTAACTGCAGCTGTGAGCACTGCACTTGGGGTTACCTCTCTGAAAGGGAACTGCTTATCTCCCATCTGTATCTGTGGAGTGAGAAAACTTGTCTACGTCAGCAGAGCTGGGTAATCATAAGACCCCTGGTCCCTAAGGATCTTTATCTGATTCCCTTGCATGACTCCCCAAACTCAAGTCTCCTGACTTGCCTCAATGCTCCTTTCACAACTAGCTCCCTGTCTTTGTTGAAATCTGTGGTCCTCTGTCCTGTTGAATCTGTAGTTCATCTTGTAGACTCCCCACATTTCTAAAGAAGTAGGAGACAAGCTTGGAGGGAATGGGAAATGTGGAGCATCACACAGTAATGTGATGGAGAAAACCGCATGCTGGGACGTTAGCAGCAGTTTGGGGGGCGGAGGAGGAGGTTGTGGTGCTGGTGGGAGGGGAAGAGGGAGCGGAGAAGAGAGGGTAAAGGAAGAAGTGACTCAGTACTCACACACTGAGCTGAAGGCATGTGCATACGTGTGAAAATAATTAAGTCCTACGGTTTGTCATCAGGAGAGAGGATTAGAAATCTGGATTTCTGAGTTTTCTAGGTCCTGTCCTCTGCAGCTGATTTCCACCTCTGGTCTGAGAAACTGTCAGGGGAGGATCAAGGGCAGGGGAGGCAGAAGGGGTGTGCAGAATCCACTCTAACTGGTTATTTGTTTTGACAGACAGCTGTTTCATTGACGCTAGATAAAACTTAAGTTATATTTTTAATTCCCTTTAACAGAAATTACAAAGCATCATCTGTGGCCTTCTGCTTCCAGTTTTGCTGCCTGCCTTTTGGATGTTTGGGCCTTTTTAAGTTCTTGTAAAGCGGCCCTTACTCTGCAAATCTGAACCCATTACTTCTTTTTTTTTTTTAATGGCAGCGCCACGCAGCATGTGGGATCTTAGTTCCCCAACCGGGGGTCAAACCCGTGCCCCCTGCATTTGGAAGCGCGGAGTCTAACCACTGAACCGCCGGGGAGGTCCCGAACCCTTCACTTCTTACCTCCTTAGCTGCAACCTGTTTCTTTGCCTTTTACAACGCCACCTCCACCTCACAGCTACCGAGTTGCGAAATTCACAACTCCCTCTGACTCATCCTTAAACCCTCTTGCCGAATTCTTCTCCCTTAGAGATTTGCTTTGTGGTACCTTCCAGATCTCTTTCTTTCTCTCCCATGGCCAACACCATGGTCTAGCCCCGATCACGATCACGGCCAGCCTGGGCCGCTGTAAAAGCTTACCAGTACACTTCTCACCCTAGCCTATTCTGCAGTCCCACAGAAAGCTGAAGCCTTTAAGATTCTCCTTTAAGTATGTTAATCTGCTATTCACACGTCTCCAACTGCTCCCTACTGTTTATTGGATAAAGCCCAGACTTCTCTGTGTGGGATTCAGACCTCTCTGAAATCTGGCCTCCTTCCTCCCTATCAAATTCTCTTTGTCTCTGTCTCCCTTGCACAAGCCCTCCTCCTGGGGCTGGGAGTGCAGGCAGCCTGTGCCCGTGCTCAGCTGCTCTCACAGTCTGCCCTCTCCCCCGCAAACCAGCTCACTTCTTATCCACCCGCCTAAACTCCCCGCCCCCCCCCGCCACTCCAAGGTGAAAGGCACCCCATTTTCCCAGAAAGACCAGCCAGCCTTTTCCTGAGTCTGCCAGCTCCCCTTGGGGGTGTCTAGTGGCGCTCACTGCTGGGATCTCTTTTCGGCACCTGACTTGCCGGCTTCTGTCATGAGCATCATCTCCTCGGTGAAATCACAAGCCCTTAGAGCAGCTTGATTCTTTTATCAACCCCAGTGCTTGGCCCAGCGTAGCACCCTTGCGGGCCTCCAGACATTGTTTTGGAGGATTATCGTGCACTGCTCAAGCAAGCTACAAAGTGACTCTGTATCCTCTGCTACAATGTGGTCCCAGACTGAGGATGGAATAAGAGTTTTCTTTGGGGTCATCAGCCAGTCTGCCCATTGCTTAGGGTTGCATGCACAGTGCCCAGCTTCCCTCCACCAACTCCCCCTCCTAGGGGTGTGCCAAGGGGCTGGCAATAAGCACTCCCCTTCCTCTTAGTTTGGGGTTTCGCTCCTGTTGCCAAGAACCTAGTGCTGGCTTTGCCTCCCTCTGATTCCACCTCCCTCCTGGAAGATGTTCTTCTTCTTGCTTTATTTTGGCTGCCGATTTTACTACTCTGCAGCTTTCAGGTTTGTGGGCTTACTGTGTGCCCGCAGGAAAATTCGCCAGGGTTCTCACCCCACACGTGACTTCTTCCTCAGAGCTGTAATTTAAGAGATGCGTGTTCTGTTTCCAACTGCCGTTATGCCACTGGGGCCAGACCCAGCAAGAGACTCCAACTGCGACAGCAGAAATGGGGGAGGTTTTAGAGGAGGAAAATCCCCTTGGTGAAAATGGAGACGGTCCTCTGAAAACACTGCAGAATTCTGGCTGAAGGAGTCAGACCCATTTCTAATCCAAGAATAGTAATTCTCTAAGAGTGCACAACGAACAAATCTGGGTCCAGGTGTCTGCTTACTGCACACACAGTAGACTCTCCAAATCCAGCGGGATTTTGACCCGCTCAGGAGAAAATTGCTGTGTAAATACTTGTCGGGGAGTGGGATACGGAGGGAGTTATATGTCAAATCATTGTCCCAAAACCGATGCAGAGCAAGGAAGAAAGTTATACAATTACGGCTTGAGGTAAGCAGGCCATGGCTACACCTTGGAAGTCTCGTGTTCCATTGGCCTGGAGTGTGAAGGCATTTGTTGTAACAGGATTTGGTCTGTGGCCCTCAAAGGTTTCCATCTTGGCAAGCTGGAGATTTAAGGAGTTTTCCCTGCTGTGGCGTGTTTTTATCTACTGGAGGCATAGCTTTGTCAGCTTAACTTTTCTTTCTCATGAAACTCGGGCATCCTTATGCAGAGGCTCCTGATGGATGTTTAGGTGTTAAATCCATCCTGGGAAAGCGTGGGAACCACTGATCTCAGAGGGACCCCAAGTCCAGCTGTTGATTTGCAGGGCTTTTTTCCTATCAGGTTTGCTTACTGCCCTTGCTGGTCTGAACCAGAGTTAAATCCCAGCGTTAGGAAGGACTGTGGCGCTCACCTAATTCAACCCTCCACGAAGTAAAGAGATGCCAAGTTCCATAGTGTGCAACCACTCTGCCTGACTGTTCCCTGTGGCAGGGAATTCACTTTACGTTGCCTGTTCTGCTGCCTCTAATTACTAGAATGGACTTTCCATTTTTAAACATGAGCAGGCGATTCACAAGAGAAGCAACACAAATAAAAAAATTCAGCATCCCTGGTAATTAAAAAAAAGACAACTTAAAACAGTGAAATGCCCTTCTTTCCCCCAACAAATTGGTAAAGATTTTCTCAAAGGTTAGTACTCAGCATAGACAAACATTTGAGGAAATTGGCCCTCACTTGTTTTTCGAGGACAGTTTGGCAATATGTGTTAAAAGCCTTAAGATCTGTGTAACCTTTGATTTGGCAATGCCATTTCTAGTGCTTTCTCTTAAGGAAATGATACTGTTTGTGTGGCAAGGATTTAGCTATAAGGATATTCCTAGTGGTGATGCTTATAATAAAACCTGACAAGTAGCCAAGTCTCTAACAAGAGGGGATTGATCAAGTCAGGGGTGCCACAGCCTAAGCATTACTTAGGCATTTTGTATCAACTCAGTTTTCATGATACTACTACAAAGTAGGCCTGTTATTTTGGCAATTTTACAGATAAAAATAACTGAGCCATGAAGAGGGCAAGTAACTTCAGTGAAATGATAGAGATGGCCAATGATGGAGGCGGGATGTACGTCCAGGTGGTCTCTCTGGAACCCACACATTCTTAACCTGTATGCTCCACTGCCTCTCATAACAGAAATGTGAAGCAGAAAATATGTATTAAGTGGTATGTAGAATATGCTTCTATTTTTGTCTCAAATATCAAAGACTCGCAGAATATACATGCCATTACTTTTTAAAAATAAATTTATTTATTTTATTTTATTTTTTATTTTTGGCTGCGTTGGGTCTTTGTTGCTGCGCACAGGCTTTCTCTAGTTGCGGCGAGCAGGGGCTACTCTTCGTTGCGGTGCACGGGCTTCTCATTCCAGTGGCTTCTCTTGTTGTGGAGCACGGGCTCTAGGCACGCAGGCTTCAGTAGTTGTGGCTCGTGGGCTCAGTAGTTGTGGCTTGCGGGCTCTAGAGTGCAGGCTCAGTAGTTGTGGCACACGGGCTTAGTTGCTCTGCAGCATGTGGGATACTCCTGGATCAGGGCTCGAACCCTTGTCCCCTGCATTGGCAGGCAGATTCTTAACCTCTGCGCCACCAGGGAAGCCCAACATTACTTTTATAATTAGAAAAGAGTTTGGTTAAAAAGAAATCTATCCTTTATATTCAGCCAAGCTCTGAAGCCTTTACCCATTTTCCAACTCTTTCATTTACCAAATTTTCATTGAGCTCTTTCAATAGGCAGGGCATGATGACAGCTGCTCCGGATCAGCATGGTAGAAGACTGGTTATGCCCAACTGGTACAGAACTTCTGTGCCACGGGGAGACCAATGATAAACAAATGAACAGATACCAAGGGCTGCCATTTATTGATGCCAACTGTGTGCTGGGTATGCGTCTAACCAATATTGATGTTTCATATGTTTATTCTTTTAGTCTTTTACATAACTCCTTTTATAACCCTGGACAGCATGTGGCATTAATCCTTAAGGTCACCCAGTCTGTAGGCAGTGGGGCTAGGATTCGTCTCTGGCAGGGACTTTCCAGCCTAAGCTTCTAACTTCTCCAGCCTCTCCTACTACAAATTCATTACAGTCCAGTCACACTGGCCTCCTCTCCTACCCCAGGACCTTTGTACTTGACATTCTCACTGTCCAGGGCACTCACTCTCCCACTAGACCTTAGCATGGTGGCCTCCTCATCATGCAGCTCATAGAGACCTTCCCTGAGCTCCCCGTGTGGCTTCCCTCTCACTTCCACAGTCATTCACCATCATTTTCTATCACATCACCTTGTTTTATTTTCTTTGTGGCAGTTATCACTGTCTGACATTATCTGACATTGTTTCACCCACTGGATTGTAAGCGCCATGGAAAACAAGATCCTTGTCCTTTTTTTTTTTTTTTAATATGAGAGGTCTCATTTATTTATTTATTAAAATATATTTTTCAATGTTGTGTATTTAATATGATGTATTACAATACAATACATACAGTAAAGGAGAGATATGATCAGACATCATCTACCTATTTTCAACAGTATGGAGTTTTGGGACTCAGAATTAACATGGATCTGGTTCTAAATAGTAAATTGGAGAACTTTCAAACAATGATCAACATGTGTTTTTGTCAAATTGAATCAAGGAAGACAAGTACATGCCATTTATGCATTCCCTTCTCACTTACCTCCACGTGCCCTCGAACCCATGGTCAGTATCATTGTTCTCTATTGAAACAGTACTAATAACTTAATTATACCCAGTAACATATTCAGTGCTTTGCTAACCTGCTTTATATACATTGTCCCCTATAATCTGCCCAAGAGTCCTGTGGTACCCTCGGTAGTTTATACATGAGTGTGTTAATCAGGGTCTCCAGAGATACAGAACCAATAGGATATATCTCTATCTACATCTGTGTCTGTCTCTATGTCTATGTCTACATCTATATCTATGTCATCTATCTATCTATTGATTATAAGGAATTGACTCACATGATACATGATTATGGAGGCTGAGAAGTCCCACAGTCTGCCATCAGCAAGCTGGAGACCCAGGAAAGTCAGTGGTGTAATTCCAGTCCTAGTCCAAAGGCCTGAGAACCAGGAGAGCTGATGGTCCAGCCAATGGTAAATTCTAGTCCAAGTGCAGGAGAAGACCAATGGCCCAGCTCAAAAACAGATTTAGGAGAAGACCAATGTCCTAGCTCAAAAACAGACTTAGGAGAAGACCAATGTCCTAGCTCAAAAACAGACTTAGCAGAGCAAGATCCTTGTCCTCTTGATCACCATGGTGTCCCCAGTGCCTACCATAGTTCCCGCACATAGTGGGTGCTACTGAAGAGAGGGGGAAAGTGAATAAATGAAGGATTATGAGAGACTGATGGTCTCTAGGTGAGACACGCGCATTGGAGGCCATGGAAGGCAAGATGATCCACTGTGGGGCAGGAAGGAAATAAGGTAGATGAATAGGTAGGCAAATATATAGGTATAGACACACACACATATCATCCTTTCTTTCTATTTTTGTGAATGACAGAGTGTGAATATAATTTATAAATAAACAAATATACACATATGCCAGTTTACTCAAATGTTTACTGCTAGGGCACATTACCAAAAAACTTTGGGGATCATTGGCTTAGAAGGAGAGACAGGTGAGGAAACAGGCCATCTGATGTGGTGTTACAGGTGCTCCCGACAGCATGAGTGTGAAGTGCCATTGAGGCAGCATGTACAGGGTTACCTAACCTGCCTTGGGGGGGTTGAATAACTGCGAAAACTTACATTTTAAAAAATGTTGTTAATATTTGTAATTATTTTTTAAAAACTATCCAAAAATACACAAGCTCTTATTTTTAGAAAATTAAAGCAACATAAATGGCCATGGCCCTTATGGTCATTTTCCTCATAGATGGTGAAAGAGAGACCACCTGAGAGTTCACAGTTGACTAGCTAGAGAGAGTAGTTTCCAAAGAGTTTAAATATGGCTGTTAATGACTGTGGTTAAATATCCAAGTTGTCCTTACTTTCTGAGCTGCAAACTTAATCTGAAAAATAGAAAAATAAACATGTCTTCAAACTCTGGTCTCCTAGCTAGAGAGGCAGTAGGGCATTGCAGTGGAAGAACATGGGCTTTGGAGTCTGACGAACTTGAGACTTTCCTTCTGCATGACTTCGAGCAAGTCCCTTTTCTTGGATCACTCATCTGCAAAATGAGCACATGGATGCCTGCCTGAGAGACACCATGTTGTGAAGATGAAACAGCACAATGTGCATCTAGGACCCAGCACAGTGCTTGGTACATGGTGCGTCTATCTGAATATCAGTTCCTTCCCAGTTCCTCTGTTTAAAGAGAAAACGCCGCGCTCTTAGAAAGGACTGATACATCCTTCAGAACATCGTCAAGAACATGCTTTTTTCTTTTTGTACTTTATTAAACTGAGTCATGCTTGAATATGTTCTTCTTTAAATAATTTAAATTGATTTCATGTAAACCACAGCCATCCTTCTTGGGGCTGTATTGACCCTTGATATTTTGCTGGTGATGCTATCAGGCTAACCTTCTTTTCCTCCCTGGGCTCAAGCTTAGATGCTGCGGCAGCTGGATTTCTGTACGACCAACAACTCTTGTCTTCTGAACATGGAGGATTGCCGTTGGCTTGAAGCAGAGTAAACAGAGAGAAGCCGGGACCTTGGCCTGGGAACCACCTGTGTCCAGGCAGTGAGGCCTCTTGTGGAGTGGGGGAGGGGGACTGAGTGGCCTGTTTGGAGGAGAGGAATTGGATCAGGAAGGGGAGGACTGAGTTGGGCAGAACTCAGCAGATTCCTTGGCATGCGCTGCAGAAGGATTCCCTGAAGGGCTGCACAGAAAAGAAATGTGCTGTGTGTTTGGCAGGCCAGAAACCACAGAGAACCTGGCAATGCTTTTTGAGGATTTGGGAGCAGAAAAGCAGACTCCCTAGGTGGTTATTTATAGAGCCGGCAGCAGTAATGATCAGTTAGAAAAAATAAATTATAACTCAGTTAAACCTGAAATAACTTTTCTTTTGCAACCCCAGGCATTCCACCCGGGCGGCTTGCACACCACTCCCTCCTGATAGAGTTCCTGGAGGCCGAGGATCCCCGCCAGGCTCACTCATGGCCCCTCAAAGCTTCAGCGCAGTCCATAAGGCAGCAGAGAGGGAATGTCTGGCTAGAGAGAGAATTCTGGCTGGATGACTCCTTTCTTTTCCCCTTGCACCCCCCAAATTGTAAAATTGTCTCTTCTTTCTTCCCTCAACACGTCTGTATCATACGGCAGAAGGTGGACCTTGCTGGGAGTGTGGAATCTGTGGCACGCTGAGCCTCCACTTTTGCATGCCTTGTGCACGTGAGAGTGCACACACCAGCTTGTTTGCGGCGTCTGTGTTTTGGCTGCAGCAAGAGCTTCTTAGTGGTGTGCCTTCTGAGAGCTGGATGCTGACTCTGAGTTCACGGGCCCACAGTCTCTCATCCCCCCTCAGCCAGCCAGTAAGACCACCACAATGTTCACACTGACAGCTTGGCAGTGGGGTCACCTTGAGCTGCCCGACCTGTCACTTGGCATCTTGACACTTGGGCATCCGTCCTGTTTCCCCTCTCCCAGCCATCTGCTCCTTCTTTTCTATTCATTCATTCGTTCGTTCATTTGCTTTTCAATCGACAAGCATTTATTGAGCGTCTACGATGTGCCAGGCACTGGCAACGTACAAATAAATCTAGAGGCTGCAAACGGGTGGCACTTGAGTCGGTCTGGCCTGCAGATGCATGTTATTTGGCTCACAACATGGTGTCTTAAATTTGACTTGCTGCTGACAGTAAAGATGTGGCGATTTCACGTAAGTATGCTGATACTTACTTCTCCCCGAAAATCTGAGGTTCTGGCAATACAAGCCCACACTCCCACGTGTTAGTATTTTCTACAAGGGCAGCTGCCCCCTTTAGGTGAGGCAAGTCCCTCCGATTCATCACGGATCCCGAGACTCCAATTTTCTGGCCAGCGCCAAGACAAATACCATCCAGGTCCCATAAATCAGCTGCTACACGCATTTATGGGACCTGCCTGGCCCTGTGCATTTGAATCTGTGACCCCTGATGCAGATTCTAATCTGAGGGGTTTTATGGTCCAGTGGGGGAGGCAGGCAGAGCCACAGGTAATTTTAGTACATGAGGAGTGTCATGAGAACAGTGTCCTTTGGAAGAAGGGGGGAAGGAAAGATTGTTATTGATGAAAAGAGTCAGGGACTTGATGGAGAAAGTGAGTTTGGACGCAGAATTTGAAAATGCAGTAAGAATATGCCAAGATGTAGCTGTGAAGGGCACCCCCAGCACAGGGATTGGTCTTTATAGCAGCTCAGAGGACGAAGGAGCAGAGAAGTCCAGTGGGACGGGGGCGGGGCGAACCTCAGTGCAGGTAGGGTTGAGGCCGTTCTCTCTTCAGTGGGATGCTCCTCGGCCAACCCTGCCCAACTCTGCCCAACCCCAAACCAGAGACCCCAGGGCCCTTCACACCCTTCTGGCCAGTGGGCACCCCTCCCCCAGCGCCTGCCCCAGACAGCTGGGTGACCTGTGAACAGGTTCCGACCCATCTGCCAAAATTTGTCTGGAGTAACAGAGTCCTGCTGTTTCTCCCCACCCCAGCCCAGAACCCAGGGAGGGGAGAGGGCAGAGGGAGAGGGAGAGGACAAGGCAGGTCTGTCTCCACCCTCAGGGGGTAGCAGGTGGCCCTGGGCACAGACCCAGTGAGTAGACAGGCTGAATAAGCCTCCATAGTCCCCCTCCCTCTCTGGCACCTTTTTCTCCTCATCCCTTGAAAGCTGGAGATCCTCAACACGTGCGTTGCCCTGGTCCTCCCTCGGCACTCATGCGTCATCATCACTTATAGTAGTCTGGTATCTCCCCAGCCGGCATCGTCAACCCAGAGCGGGAGGGGCGGGAGGAGACTTGTAGCTTATGCATGATTCACTGTGGAGAGTTCACAGGAGCCTCCAACCCTACCTGCTCTCATCCCCTCCACACCCCAGTCCTGGCTTCGTCCTGGGCGCAGTCTTCGCCATGCCTTTGCCTTGCTCACTTCCCTCAGTCTGGATCTCCCTTTCTCACCCTTTCAAAATGTTGAAATCCTTCCTTCTTTAAGCCCCTCGATGCATGATGCCTCTCTGGACCTCCCTGATTCGGGAAGCACCGGCACCAATCACATCATAACATTGCCGGAAATCAAAGAACTCACCCATGATCCGGATGCCCCAATCAATACAGCATTTCAGAGCCAGAAGAGAACTCAGCCGCGGAAGATGACCCCCTCGCTTTATTCCCCACCCCGTGTGTTCCTTTTTTGGCGGTGATCATAGTGGTTTGGTGGGGGTGATGAATTCTGTGCCCCCAACCAGACTGTTCGTTGCTCGAGGGCAGGAGCTGGCTGCTGTGTGTGTTTTCCCTAAGATGTGCTCACCGCTGCATAACGACTGTGCCCACTTGTATGTGGTTAGTAGCCAGTTGCCCCCTGAATTGAATTCTTGGTAGAAGGGATGAGAAGTTACTCTTTGCATGCAGATTTGTCATTAAGGTTATCACTGGAGGAAGAGTGGTAACAGTTTGGGAGTGACTGGGTCAGAGGAGGTGACACCTGTAATGTGAGGGCACCTTGTGGCCAAGAGCCTCTTTGCCTGGAGTGTTAAAATTTGGCTAATGGGAAATTGGTTCAGGCATCCTACAGGTTAATGCAGGCTTGGGGAAGGGAAGGAGTGTAGACCCGGTGCCCTCCTATCCCCCGCCACCCAAGGATGTCAAGAAGTCAGGGCCTGGTGATAAGAGGGAATCTTAGCTCCTCTGAAGCCCCCATCTATGGGACTCTAGGTTATCCAGAAATTTTGGCCAGAAGTCGAGGGATCTCAGCCTATATTCTAGCACTTGCCCTGTTTCAGTTCCACTGACGGTTTCCCCAAGCTCCTCTGCGGCTTCCCACAGAGATCTTCTCCTGGGCTTCCTTCTGGCCGCACCGCCTGTGGCTGTGATGCCTCTGGAAGCTGCACCAGAGCTCTGAGTGGCCCGTGCCAGCACCCCAAGGCTTCTGCTGTTGGGCTGGGGGTGTCCACCCAGCAGCCTGGGGCCTGGGGGTGCTGGGGAGAACTACGAGGGAGGCAGAGCACGAGTGGGTGGACATGCACACCCCGAGAAGTTTCACTGGTTTGGATCCCTCCAGAGACTATTTGGTCTTATTATTGATCAGCTAATGGCAAGTTATAGTCTTTTACTGTTTACAGAGAGTTTCCATATATGCTAATTTCCTTGATCTTCACAAGTACCCCACGTCTTGGGTATTTTTACCATTCCCATTTTACGGATGAAGAAACTAATGAATCTCAGAGAGATTGAAATGACTTGCCTAGGGTTGGAATCCATATCTCTTGACTCTAAAGCATCTCATCGTTCCAATACACCTTTTGCCTCCCAAATCCTGTATCCAGATAGACCTGACTCACTAGCATTCTTTCTAGGTGAAGGGGCACCAGAGCTGGGAAGTGATTCAGCACCACTCCCAATCCCTGGAACTTCCTGTCTTCTTGCTCCTGTCATTGAGGACACCAGCCTAAGGGGACATTTTCTTCTTCCACATCCTGTTGAAGCACGAGGAGTCCAACTCCTACTATTGAAAGGGAGAGAAATTCAAAGGAAAGTCTTAGATTCCAACTTTGGGATCCACTTGGGAAGAAGATGCTCCTGGTGCCTTAGGGTCTTTTGTTCCTCTGTGCATTTATTTATTTATTCAGCAGATATGTATAAAGAACCTGCCCTGTGCCAGGCACAGTTGCAGGTGCCGGGGTTACCGTGGTGAACAAAACAGGCCAAGTCCTCGCCCTCTTGGAGCTCACATGCTAGTGAATGATGAACACAATGTTTCAGACCATGCTAGGGGCTATAAAGAAAACAGAGAAGGGGGATGGGGTAGAAAGGGTGGGAGCGAGAGCTGCTTGGATTAGGTACTCAGGAGTGACTCCAGAGGAAGAAACATACAGACTGAGACTTGGGTGACAGAAGGAGCCCGACATGAGAAAACCAGGCCAGGAAGAGGGACCAGGAAGGGCAAAGGTCCAAGTGGAAGCTCAGAATGAGATTTTAAGGAAATAATATTCTTCATGGTGGTTAGATTACGTGTGCTGTCATCACTGCGGTTCAGCAACACCATGCCTAGTGGGAGGAGTTATCCCAGGACCCGACACATGTGTAATGGGATTTCTGTGAGAAAACCAGGCTGGGTGCTAGACAGTGGACTCACAGTTGAACTTGGAGACCAAGGAACTGCTTGCATCACAGGCTTACTAAGAAATGACCAGGGCATGGAATGAGTGCTTCAGTGGGGAGGACAGGAAGAAAGCCCAAATTCACCGATTGTAGAAACTCTTGACCCTTGTGACCCTGGTAATGACGAAAAGTCAGGTTTTCTAAGACTCCACATTTATGATTTGAAATTGTGCTGCTGGGGTTTCAAGTTGGGGTTCTGCTATCAATTATCCGTGTTTCATTGTTTCTTTGAACAAGTCACTTAACCTCTCTAAACTTAGAAATATTATATTAAGTGAGGGAGGGAGATTAAATGAACTCTAAGGCACTTCTTCTTCTTTCCCTTTTAATGCCTTAAAATGAATGCATTTATCAGCAGTTAGTTTTCTCTGTGTGGCAGCCTTTTTTGTGCCTCCGCTTTGAGTGAGGTTAGAGTACTAAGTCTAAGTGAGTCATTTGTAATGGTAGTGATTCCCTAATGTAAGCCAGGTGCTACTATTGACCTCTCTTGGTGTAGACCCGTGGTTCCCAAAATGTAGTCCCTAGACCAGCGGCTCCTGGGAATTTGTTAGAAATACAAATTCTCAGCCTCAACTCCAGATCTACTGAATTAGAAACCCTGGGTGTGTAACCCAAAATCTGATTTTAACAAGGCTTTCAGGTGATTCTGACGCACAGTAAAGTTTGAGAGCCACTGGTGTAGAGTACGTGCTTTAAGATTTGGGGCTACCGGTGATGGATTCTTATATTTCAGCCATTCTTGTGGCCACAGGAAATGCTTGCATTTGTAAGATATTTATCCAGCTTGGCTTGGCGAACAGTCCTGTGGCTGTAAAGCAGAAGGGAAGCTCATGGCTTTTGCTGGGATTGGGCCCAAGATCTTCTGGTTGGCATCATATCCTGTCCACTACTCCAGGCGAGGACCTGCTAAGAGGAGGGTGTCGGCAAGGGGTGTGCTCATCCTTGAGGAAGCCTTGGCAGAGGGGCTGCTGGACGCGCTTCGGTGGAGGCTGATTCAAGTGGAGCCGGCTGTTGATTATGTTAGCGTTCACACATTTTTAAAGCATGAAACTGTCCTGGGTTTATAAGAGTCTGGTAGATAGATCTGCTTGCACCTGTGACGTGAAGATCAGTGGTGATGAAAAGTCTTGGGTCTCAAATAAAAAGTAATCTGGTGACCCTGCTGTACACTGAATCTAGAGCTCTGATCCAGTTTGGGCTCCTTGTCTAAATGTCCACTCGTAAAATGAGAGTGAGGTGACCAGATGGTCCAAATCACCCAGGACTGTCCCATCTTTCCCCTTCCTGTCCCTCTCAGTCTGGTGTCTCGGATTTGGCCCTGCGTTGCCCACTCCTGCTGGATCTTGTCCATTCGAGGGACAAAACGTCCTGACACCTTCCTGAAGAATGGGAAGAGAGGAGATTCTGAAAGCACAGATTGCAATACTGTGCCAGAGGCCGAGGAAACCTATGCCTGGAGGGATTGCCCCGCACCAACAGGAGCACCAAGGATGCTGGAGCCGGAGGCACGCAGGCCCAAGAAGGGTAGGAGTAAGTTTATTTTCCTGGTAGGGCTTAGAGGAGGGTTAGTACTAGGTAGGCATCGGGAGTGGGGCTGGGATGGCCTCTACTGGCCAGAAGGCAGAGAATGGGAGGCAGATGGGCAAAGCAGGAGGTGACAAGGGCATGGCAAGGAGTATGAGCCTTTCAGCCCAAGCTGGCCTTGCCTCTCTGCTCATGCCTTCTGCCCCTCTTTCTGAATTCTTTCATCTCTGACCATGTCGTTCCATCCTGGGGTCCTTCCTTCCTCCTGCCATCCTGGCGGCCCTGACACCCTTGTTAACCACTTGCCCTGCCCATGCTCCTGCTGTACCCTGCCCACTGCCCACTCCATCCTTCTCGTCCGCTTCTGTACATCACTGACATGATGGAAACGGGAGAATGGTAGAGCCCCATCGTGATAAGCACTCTCCCTGTTCGCAGATACCAGCAATGACCAAGGGCCACCCATAGCAGTTCCCCGGCTGTCCATCCAGGACCCACCGAATGGAGGACACGCGGCGGCTCTCCCTTTACAACCACAAAAGCTGAAACAAAGGCCAGAGAAGCTGACGAAGCAGCACGAGTCCAGAAGCTTTCAGAATCACCCTGAGAAAATTGTCTATTGAATGACAACCAGTTTTACCAATGTGTGAGAAGAGACCTTCCCTCCCCCACTGGGTTCCATCCTATCTGGATGCCCTTCTTTGTGGACTTCGAAGATCTCATGTCTACCTTTAAGCATGCAGTCCCTGCTTCAGCTGTGGTAGTTCTGGTTAACCTTCTCTGTGAGAAAATGTTCATTTTTTTCTCCCTCCACATTCTGGATTGAACTGTCTGACCTGAAACTGGGTCATTTTAGGCTAGAAGCACCTCTGGACATTCTCGTTTTTCAGAAGTTGCCAAGTTCATGTCACACTTGTTTTGTTTGTGAACAGCGGTCCACTTCTGACAGATGTTACCTGGCCTGGGCAGTGTGTCTCCTGTTGGCTCCCTGGTACTTTTCTCCCCTCCTCCACCCTGTCCCAGGTGAGACTCACTCAGTGGCAACCGTGCCTCTCCTGGTGAGGACCGTATATGTGGCAGACGGCCTTTGGCTGGAGGTGTGAGAGATAGTGTGGTCTGGTGGAACCGCCATCTTTGTCAATTTGGAGGCCACTGGAGGAGGGCTTTATTCCTGGGAGAAGGTAGTTTCAGAGAGGCCAGCCCTTATCTCCGTGTGCCTCCTGGTTCTACCCTCTTAACTCTTAGTCTTGCCTTTTAGTGTCTTTCTTAATCCAGGGTAGTTTTTCTTTTCTTTCTTCAACTAGAAGCAACTTTTGTTGTTCTTTTCATTATTGCAAAGCAGCACATGCTTATTACAAAGACATCAGAAAGGTAGACAAACAAAAGAAGGAAAAACCAGCCCTAAATCCTATTTGCCTCAAAGGCAACCACTGAGACTCTGTTGAAGAACCTTCCAGATCCCTTTCTAGGCATACAGTATCCTATATATATTAATATGTATCATACATCACTATGACTTCTCCTATTGTGATGTCATGATACCACGTATGTTCTTTGATAACATATGTTGTCATTTAATGTCTTATAATGAACAGCTTTTCTATATCAACAAACTTTTTAAAATGGTTAAGTAATGTCTTTAATTACAGAAGAGAAAACTGAGGACAAAATGTAAAGTAATTTACAAAAGAAGGAGGATGCTAAGTCATTTGGTAGAAGGGAATAAAGCCAAGCAGATTCAGCTCAAAGCACGCACACCCCCATTTTTCTGGGCCATGAGTTATATGAGTCTATAGCAATTGTCATGTAAGAGTACTCAATTATAGAGCTACCCCATCATTTATTTACTTAATCTCATATGGTTCAATGTTTAGGTTGTTTCCAACTTTTCTCTATTTTAAGCAGCATTAATGAGCATGGTTCTGGTTTAATCTACCTACAGTTATTTCCTTGAAGTAAATGCCCAGAAGGAGATCAAAGGACAGTTAGTGAAAGCTACAAAGACCTCCAAGTATGCAACCAGCATTAACTGCTTGGTACCAAAATGTGTTAAAGGTTGGGCCACTGGAAGGCTGCACACACCCTTTCTAAGGTGATATCACACATCCATGCTTGGGTAACTCTGGCCTCCTTTCCCTTGCCCAGAACAGAAGGCACCCACAAATGACGTCTAAAGTAAGCAGATGGTGAAAGAGGGAGTGACGTTGTCTCTTTGGGTTGGCTACTTGGGTATATCTCGTGATTCCTCATTGGATGCTGAGAGATAGTCATTCATTCATTCATTCATTACCCACTTATGGAGCAGCCACTGTTGCAAGGTGTCAAGCTGGAGTCTGAGAAGACAAAGATGGATTAAACAGGGACTCCATCCTCAGGAAGATCACAGCCTAGAGAAGGTCAATGATGAATAACACACATTTACTCCACAGTATAGTAAGGGGAGAAAAATGTAAGTTCAGTTATACATCTCAGGGCAGAAAAATTGGAACAATCTGAAAGTCCCAAAGGAAAAACATGAAAATCACACATAATCCACTGGCCTATTCATGACAGCTATCTTTTTCAAGCGTGTCCTTTGAGGCTTGCTTGCTTGTGATCATCCTTACTGGGTGCAGCCTCCTTGAAGGCATTGTCTGTGTCCTTCATCTGCACCTCCAGAGACTCTGGCACCATCTTAGACAACTTATTCAGAAATCTGTTCAATGTGAAATCCAAATGGGAAGAAACAAAATTAAAGGTAAAGGGATTCATGAACTGAAACAGAGTCAATATTTTATGTATGCAGGGAAATTTGCATTAATTCATATCCTTCTGTTGATGGAAACTTTTTCAAATATTTCATTATGAAAGTAACAATCTCATTTAAGAAAATATGGGAACTAGAGAAAAGGACCACTCTCACCCTGTCTCATCATCCTAACCCAGGGCTGGTGGCATTTGGGTGAACTTCACCCAGAAAAATGTGTATTAACATGGTGTTGAGGATAAGAGTGGAGGAATATGTGAGGGTTTTTTTTTTTTTTTTAGTTTTTTCCCATTTTAATTTTTAATTTAACATGTTTAATAGTTAATTTTATTCACATAGTTTAAAATTCAAATAGTACGAAAGCATAGAGAATGAAAAGTCTATGCCCCAGCCATCTAGTTTCCTAGAGAGACCCAAGGGTATCAGTTTCTTGCGTATCCTTCTACAGTTTTTTCGTGCATATAAAATTATATATATATATATGAATTTTTAATGGAGGGCTTGGTAATATCATTACTGAATATTGTAAGTTTAGTCTAAACTATCCTGTGGATCTTAGTGACAGGCCTGGGGTACAGATGGAGAAGAAGAGAGAAAGGGGCAGACTGGGTTGTGTGTGTGTGTGTGTATGTGTGTGTGTGTGTGTGTGTGTGTAGGAGGGGAGTAGGTGGTTGTTGCTGAAGGAGAAAGGGAAGGGACAAGAAGCAAAAGGAAAGAGTAATCATTCCTTTATTTATTTATTTATTCAACCAGTATTTATTGAGCATCTATTATACGCCAGATACTATTCTAGATCCAGGAGAATCAGGAGTGAACCAAAAGACAAAATTCCTTGTCCTCATGAATATTCATTAAAAATGGAAGGTGGTAGACAATAAACATAATAAATAAGTAAATTTTATAGTCTGTTAGAATGTGGTAAGTGCTATGGAAAAAATTAAGTAGGGTTCAGAAGATGGGGAGTATCAGGGAACAATTTTAAAGTGAGTGGTCAGGGTGGGCTTGAGAAGGGGGTGTATGAGTACAGACCTGAAGAAAGTAAGAGAGTGAGCCCTGTGGATATCCAGGGAAGGAGCACCTGTAGAAGGAAGAGACAGTGCAAAGGCCCTGTGGCAGAAGAGTGAGTCTGGGAAGCTGCCAGCAGGAGCCAACCCCAGGCTGCACCTGGTGACCTCTGCCCTGATGCTGGGTTCCCTCAGTTCCTGAAGAACCCAAAGTCAGGCTGGTGGGTTCTGTGTGCAGTGCTGAGATTATTCTATACTAGATGTTAGTTTCTCCTTTCTCTAAATTTTGATCCTAATGTTTAATTTTACTCCTTCCAAGATAATTCTGTGGTTTGGTGGTTAATTTAGTCCGAATAAGGAAAGAAGGGGAATAGCATCATTGCAACAGAAAAAGCAAGATTGAGACTCAAGGGTCCTGGGTTGTAAACAAATCCTGCCACATATTTTCAAGTATTTGGGGCACATTTCTCTACCTCTCTGGGCCTCGGTTTCCTCATTTAGAAATTGAAGGGGGGCTTCCCTGGGGGCACAGTGGTTGAGAATCCACCTGCCAATGCAGGGCACAGGGGTTCGAGCCCTGGTCCGGGAAGATCCCACATGCCACGGAGCAACTAGGCCTGTGCGCCACAACTACTGAGCCTGCGCTCTAGAGCCCGCGAGCCACAACTACTGAGTCTGCGTGCCGCAACTACTGAAGCCCATGCACCTAGAGCCCGGGCTCTGCAACAAGAGAAGCCACTGCAATGAGAAGCCCGCACACTGCAACGAAGAGTAGCCGCCACTCGCTGCAACTAGAGGAAGCCCGTGCGCAGCAACAAAGACCCAACGCAGCTGAAAATAAATAAATTAAAAAAAAAAAAAAGAAATTGAAGGGGGTGTACTTAGATGGCTTAGGGCTGTCCTCGGACTAGATAGGAAGTGGTGTCAGCTGATGCCTAGTGATACTGCAGGGGAGGCAGTGGGGGGCTTCTGCCCGCAGAGGACTCTGTGCATGTGCTAATGGGCACTGCCACCTGATTTCCCCTCTTGGACTAGAAGAGCTCAGCTTCACCCTTAAAACAGAATATTCCGTCTGAGTAAGTCACAATCCCTGATGATAACAGAGGAGAGACATGGTGACACTGCTAATTGCATTCCTCTCCTTGTTTCCTCTGCACCCTTGAAGGGTTGGTTTTCTCCATGCCCCTGAGCTGCACTGATTCTCAGTCTGAAGTGGCCATGGCCGTGGCCATGGCGGGGTCTGGAGCTCCTTGCTTTGTTCTTTTTGGCCTCAGAGGTGCCCTCTCTGTCTCACTCTCATCAGTTTGGATGCCTGGAGTCTTTCGTCCGCCCTGGTGAATTAGGCAGTCAGTGGGGAGGAGAGAGAGTGTGTCATTGGCATCACCGTTTTCCCATGTGGAGCAAAATCACTTTGAATTTCAGAATGGGAATGCGTGTGGAAGGTTGTGCAGACAGAGCTGGAGCCTTCAGCAATTTCATTTAGGGGGAAAAATGTTAAACATGAGTAGAAGCCTTTTCTCTTTCACTGTTAAAATGTGTCACCTTGGTTGTAGTTCCTTTCTTGCTTATTCCTCAGCGCTTCCCCTGTTTCCTCTTAAACTACCCATCTTTATTAGCACCCTTGGCTGCTGTTAAACAGGGCAACAGAAGAGTGGCTTCCAAAGCTGGGTTTCTCTTACCTTACTGGAGGTTTTTTTTAAAGTGGGGGCACTGTGTTCCCTCAGCATTGTGGGAGAAATACACATACTCACGTGCCTTCCATTGAGGATGGATTCTGCGATGTTTAATTTGTTGAACTTCTGATGTATGCTATTCTCCCAATGTCTTTTTAAGATAGATAGATATATATATACGAAAATCCCTCTGTTACTTCTTACATTTCCTGTGATGCCCTTTGTCTCTATCAACTTGTGGAGAGAAATTTTATTTGGAATATTCATAACAAGTCTATCGCTAATTATCACTTTAACAATGTGTTATGGAGTGTATCCATGCAGTCATCTGGAAAGGCACATATGCCATGAAATTTGGGATTTGCTGTGTAGTGCGTATGCCCACTCTTAGTGTTTTATCAGATCTTTGGTCTGGGAGGAAGTAGAGGTGCTCTGTAAGGGAGAAGGGAGGACTGACTTTGTAACTGAATGCATGCATCCTTCCTTCCTGTCCTCATAGCAATAATTCCAGGGTGAATTGCTTTCCAGTGTAAGAAAAGTCTTAACTTTCTCACAACGAAACCCCATTCCGGCAAGCTACAGAGATTGGATCTGAGGTCACCCCAGGTCAGCGCCCCATGGACAGATCCCAGCTGTAGATCTAATCACAGGTGAAGAAGAAGCTGCTGGCCCTAGTGCCTTCCCGCTGCTCTGGCAAGAAGGGTGGGGCTGAAATCACCATCCAGTTGGCAGACCTCAGAAGCAAATGCAAAGGAACGTCACCATCTCAGGAGACGTCAAGAATGAATGCCTCTCTTTTTTCTCTCTTTCTGCTCTCCTTTCTCTTGGGAAGGAGAATGAACTCATGCGGGGTTCTTTCTTCAGGATCCTCAGTGGGTCGGAGCTTTGGGAGTCAAGAATTACATTATCACAGGGGCGCATGGAACTCTTCCCACCAAGGCTTCCTGATGGAAGTGGATTAAGCCCCAGAGGCTGCCTGCAAATGAGGCTGAGAGTAATGGAGCGTAATGGAGCCGAGCTCCTGGTCGAAGAGCTCAGTCCTAGTGCAGTAATAAATCAAGTGGCCTGGATGAGGAGCCAGTCATGGGACAGCAGGGAGCGATCTACCGAACCTGGCTCCCTGTGACTCTGGGGGTCTTTGTGGGTCCTGCTTAATTAATTAATTTATTTATTTATTTTTGGCTGTGTTGGGTCCTTTGTTGCTGCGTGCGGGCTTTCTCTAGTTGCAGCGAGTGGGGGCCACTCTTCGTTGCGGTGCATGGGCTTCTCATTGCGGTGGCTTCTCTTGTTGCAGAGCATGGGCTCTAGGCTCATGGGCTCAGTAGTTGTGGCACACAGGCTTAGTTGCTCCACGGCATGTGGGATCTTCCCGGACCAGGGCTCGAACCCATGTCCCCTGCATTGGCAGGCAGATTCTTGACCACTGCGCCACCAGGGAAGCCCCTGCGGGTCCAGCTTTTAACATGAGTGGGACATTCAGGCTCAGTCTCTTCTGGGTATCCATGGAATGTTCTGAGGGATGTAATTTGGATGGTTGTAGAGTTGAATCTGTTATAATGAGCTTTTCAAAATGAGTTTTTATTGCACTTGGAGCCTGGTTTTGCTAGATGTTATTATAGAAGTAATAACAGTAATTATTATTTTTGCTGAGTAGTTACTGTACGCCAGGCACATCATTCATCAAAATCATTAACAAGCATCATTAATGGAGCACTTATGATAGAGCAAACTCTTAAGCACTTTTAGATACATACCTTCCTAGTTATTCCTAGAAGGAAGCTCCCATTGCAGGCATCATTTACGTGTGAAAAGACTGAGGCTCAGAGCTTTCATCAGCTGTTCAGAGTGTCAGTGCTGGTAAGCTGCATGAAGGAAAACAGCGGTTTGAGGCCCATCTTTTCACAGCGGTGCCCTTCCTCCCCATTTTAAAGCAGTGGGAAAAAGTGCTTGGAGGAACAGCCCCAAGAAGGTGGGGTGAAGGGCAGAAAACAGGATGTTTTCCTGGCTCTGTGTGGTCAGGGGGTGATACTGGATCAGGACTGGGTTTATCCACGCTGCCCAGCATCAGGCTTTGGGGGCTTTGCACCTGCTTACAATGCGTTGTAAAAACTCAGTAAAAACTCAGTGCTGGCTGCTTCCTTAAAGAAAGGATTCAATAAACCCTGGATTTCTGGATGTTTGGTTTCTTTGTGTTTGTTTGGGGTCGTGGTGGGACCCTGGAGGAGTTAGGTGGAAGTGTATTTGAGAGAGATAATTCTGGGTGTATTTAAAAAGCAAGCCACGGCAAACAGAGTCTGCTGTAACCTTCATCCCCAGGCAGGGGGCTGTGGGCAGGTGGGCGGAGGAGGTGGCGGGGTTTGTAGTTAGAAATGCGGGCTGGTTTGTTGTGGTCCGGCCTGGGCCCAGACGGGCCACGTCCATTAACCACGCCAACACCAACCTAATAGGTGGGTGATTCAACTCCTTCCTGAGTTTTATTACCAGACAGAGACTATAACAGCCCTTTGATTTAGCAAGTTAATAAAGTAAGCTATCAGGCTCCACTGTTTAACCACTGACTGGATCGCCTGGGGCTTGTTGCTTTCTGGGAACCTTCTGATATTGTTTACAACTGAAAAGACAGAACGTGTGGGATTTGCGGGCTCTGCAAGAGTCTCCCGGCTCCTTCCTGGTCAGCCCTGCCAGCCCGCACCCCTCCAGTGCCAGGCTTCCTCACCTTGCATAGCGAATGGCCGGCTGACATGGCTGAGGATCTGATTGGCTCTGTGGGTGTCATGTCTAGAGGTTAGCATCTGAAGGATCCAATGGTCTGACATGTCTGGGAAGGGAGGGAGAGAGTTGTATGAGGATGTGGAGGTCTCCAGGTAGAGTCCTGTGTTAGTTTCCTGTGGCAGCTGTAGCAAATTACCGCCAACTAGGTGTCTTAAAACAACAAATTTATTCTCTCACAGCTCTGGAGGCCAAAAGTCCAAGGTCAAGGGTGTCAGTAGGGGCATAGCCTCTTGATAGCTTCTGGTGGTTGCTGGCAATGCTTGGCTTTCCTCGTCTTGTAGATGTGTCCCTCTAATCTCTGCCTCTGTCATCACATGGCCTTCTCCCTCTTTCAGTCTGAGTCTTTTCTTCCTTTTTTTAAAAATTTTTTAATTTAATTTTATTTTTTTATGCAGCATGTTCTTATTAGTTATCCATTTTATACATATTAGTGTATATATGTCAGTCTCAATCTCCCAATTCATCCCACCACCAGCCAACCCCTCACCCTCCCCTGCCGCTTTCCCCCTTGGTGTCCATACGTTCGTTCTCTACATCTGTGTCTCTATTTCTGCCCTGCAAACTGGTTCATCTGTACCATTTTTCTAGGTTCCACACATATGCGTTAATATACGATATTTGTTTTTCTGACTTACTACATTCTGTATGACAGTCTCTAGATCCATCCACGTCTCTACAAATGACCCAATTTCGTTCCTTTTTATGACTGAGTAATATTCCATTGTATATATGTACCACATCTTCTTTATTCATTCATCTGTCGATGGGCATTTACGTTGCTTCCATGACCTGGCTATTGTAAATAGTGCTGCAATGAACATTGGGGTGCATGTGTCTTTTTGAATTATGGTTTTCTCTGGGTATATGCCCAGTAGAGGGATTGCTGGGTCATATGGTAATTCTATTTTTAGTTTTTTACTGTTCTCCATAGTGGCTGTATCAATTTACATTCCCACCAACAGTGCAAGAGGGTTCCCTTTCCTCCACACCCTCTCCTACATTTGTTGTTTGATTTTCTGATGATGCCCATTCTAACTGGTGTGAGGTGATACCTCATTGCAGCTTTGATTTGCATTTCTTTAATAATTAGTGATGTTGAGCAGCTTTTCATGTGCTTCTTGGCCATCTGTATGTCTTCTTTGGAGAAATGTCTATTTAGGTCTTCTGCCCATTTTTTTATTGGGTTGCTTGTGTTTTTAATATTGAGCTGCATGAGCTGTTTATATATTTTGGAGATTAATCCTTTGTCCATTGATTCATTTAAAAATATTTTCTCCCATTCTGAGGGTTGTCTTTTTGTCTTGTTTGTAGTTTCCTTTGCTGTGCAAAAGCTTTTAAGTTTCATTAGGTCCCATTTGTTTATTTTTGTTTTTATTTCCATTACTCTAGGAGGTGGATCAAAAACGATCTTGCTGTGATTTATGTCAAAGAGTGTTCTTCCTATGTTTTCCTCTAAGAGTTTTATAGTGTCTGGTCTTACATTTCAGTCTCTAATCAATTTTGAGTTTATTTTTGTGTATGGTGTTAGGGAGTGTTCTATTTTCATTCTTTTACATGTAGCTGTCCAGTTTTCCCAGCACCACTTATTGAAGAAACTGTCTTTTCTCCATTGTATATTCTTGCCTCCTTTGTCATAGATTAGTTGACCATATGTGCATGCGTTTATCTCTGGACTTTCTATCCTGTTCCATTGATCTGTATTTCTGTTTTTGTGCCAGTACCATATTGTCTTGATTACTGTAGCTTTGTAGTATAGTCTGAAGTCAGAGAGTCTGATTCCTCCAGATACGTTTTTTTCCCTCAAGACTGCTTTGGCGATTCAGGGTCTTTTGTGTCTCATACAAATTTTAAGATTTTTTGTTCTAGTTCTGTAAAAAATGCCATTGGTAATTTGATAAGGATTACATTGAATCTGTAGATTGCTTTGGGTAGTATAGTCATTTTCACAATGTTGATTCTTCCAATACAAGAACATGGTATATCTCTCCATCTGTTGGTATCATCTTTAATTTCTTTCATCAGTGTCTTATGGTTTTCTGCATACAGGTCTTTTGTCTCCCTAGGTAGGTTTATTCCTAGGTATTTTATTCTTTTTGTTGCAGTGGTAAATGGGAGTGTTTCCTTAATTTCTCTTTCAGATTTCTCATCATTAGTGTATAGGAATGCAAGAGATTTCTGTGCATTAATTTTGTACCCTGCAACTTTACCAAATTCATTGATTAGCTCTAGTAGTTTTATGGTGGCATCTTTAGGATTCTCTATGTATAATATCATAGCATCTGCAAAGAGTGACAGTGTTACTCCTTCTTTTCCAATTTGTATTCATTTTATTTCTTTTTCTTCTCTGATTGCCATGGCTAGGACTTCCAAAACTATGTTGAATAATAGTGGTGAAAGTGGACATCCTTGTCTTGTTCCTGATCTTAGAGGAAATGCTTTCAGTTTTTCACCATTGAGAATGATGTTTGCTGTGGATTTGTCGTATATGGCCTTTATTATGTTGAGGTATGTTCCCTCTGTGCCCACATTCTGGAGAGTTTTTATCATAAATGGGTGTTGAATTTTGTCAAAAGCTTTTTCTGCATCTATTGAGATGATCATATGGTTATTATTCTTCAGTTTGTTAATATGGTGTATCACATTGATTTGCATATATTGAAGAATCCTTGATCCCTGGGATAAATCTCACTTGATCATGGTGTATGATCGTTTTAATGTGTTTTTGGATTCTGTTTCCTAGTATTTTGTTGAGGATTTTTGCATCTATATTCATCTGTGATAGTGATCTGTAATTTTCTTTTTTTGTAGTATCTTTGTCTGGTTTTGGTATCAGGGTGATGGTGGCCTCATAGAATGAGTTTGGGAGTGTTCCTTCCTCTGCAGTTTTTTGGAAGAGTTTGAGAAGGATGGGTGTTAGCTCTTCTCTAAATGTTTGATTGAATGTACCTGTGAAGCCATCTGGTCCTGGACTTTTATTTGTTGGAAGATTTTCACAGTTTCAATTTCATTACTTGTGATTGGTCTGTTCCTATTTTCTGTTTCTTCCTGGTTCAGTCTGGGAAGCTTATATCTTTCTAAGAATTTGTCCATTTCTTCCAGGTTGTCCATTTTATTGGCATAGAGTTGCTTGTAGTAGTCTCTTAGGATGTGGTGTCTGTTGTAACTTCTCCTTTTTCATTTCTAATTTTATTGATTTGAGTCCTCTCCCTCTTTTTCCTGATGAGTCTGGCTAATGGTTTATCAATTTTGTTTATCTTCTCAAAGAACCAGCTTTATTTTTATTGATCTTTGCTATTGTTTTCTTTGTTTCTATTTCATTTATTTCTGCTCTGATCTTTATGATTTCTTTCCTTCTACTAACTTTGGGTTTTGTTTGTTCTTCTTCCTCTAATTCCTTTAGGTGTAAGGTTAGATTGTTTATTGGAGATTTTTCTTGTTTCTTGAGGTAGGATTGTATTGCTATAAGCTTCCCTCTTAGAACTGCTTTTGCTGCATCCCCTAGGTTTTGGATCATCGTGTTTTTGTTGTCATTTGTCTCTAGGTATTTTTTGATTTCCTCTTTGATTTCTTCAGTGATCTCTTGGTTATTGAGTAACGTATTGTTTAACCTCCATGTGTTTGTGTTTTTTATGTTTTTTTCCCTGTAATTGATTTCTAATTTCATAGAGTTGTGGTCAGAAAAGATGCTTGATATGATTTCAATTTTCTTAAATTTACTGAGGCTTGATTTGTGACCCAAGATGTGAACTATCCTGGAGAATGCTCCATGCGCACTTGAGAAGAAAGTGTAATCTGCTGTTTTTGGATGGAATGTCCTATAAATATCAATTAAATGTATCTGGTCTATTGTGTCATTTAAAGCTTCTGTTTCCTTATTTATTTTCATTTTGGATGATCTGTCCATTGGTGTGAGTGAGGTGTTAAAGTCCCCCACTATTATTGTGTTACTGTCGATTTCCTCTTTTATAGCTGTTAGCAGTTGCCTTATGTATTGAGGTGCTCCTATGTTGGGTACATATATATTCATAGTTGTTATATCTTCTTCTTGGATTGATCCCTTGATCATTATGTAGTGTCCTTCCTTGTCTCTTGTAACATTCTTTATTTGAAAGTCTATTTTATCTGCAATGAGTATTGCTACTCCAGCTTTCTTTTGCTTTCCATTTGCATGGAATATCTTTTTCCATCCCTTCACTTTCAGTCTCTATGTGTCCCTAGGTCTGAAGTGGGTCTCTTGTAGACAGCATATATATGGGTCTTGTTTTTCTATCCATTCAGTGAGCCTGTGTCTTTTGTTTGGAGCATTTAATCCATTCACGTTTAAGATAATTATCCACATGTATGTTCCTATTACCATTTTCTTAATTGTTATGGGTTTGTTTTTGTAGGTCCTTTTCTTCTCTTGTGTTTCGCACTTAGAGAGGTTCCTTTAGCGTTTGTTGTAGAGCTGGTTTGGTGGTGCTGAATTCTTTTAGCTTTTGCTTGTCTGTAAAGCTTTTGATTTCTCCGTCGAATCTGAATGAGATCCTTTGCCAGGTAGGGTAATCTTGGTTGTAAGTTCTTCCCTTTCATCACTTTAAATATATCATGCCACTCCCTTCTGGCTTGTAGAGTTTCTGCTGAGAAATCAGCTGTTAACCTTATGGGAGTTCCCTTGTATGTTATTTGTCATTTTTCCCTTGCTGCTTTCAATAATTTTTCTTTGTCTTTAATTTTTGCCAATTTGATTACTGTGTGTCTTGGCATGTTTCTTCCTGGGTTTATCCTGCCTGGGACTCTCTGTGCTTCCTGGACTTGGGTTGCTATTTCGTTTGCCATGTTAGGGAAGTTTTCACCTATAATCTCTTCAAATATTTTCTCGGGTCCTTTCTCTCTCTCTTCTCCTTCTGGACCCCCTATAATGCAAATGTTGTTGTGTTTAATGTTGTCCCAGAGGTCTCTTAGGCTGTCTTCATTTCTTTTCATTCTTTTTGCTTTATCTTGTTCCATGGCAGTGAATTCCACCATTCTGTCTTCCAGGTCACTTACCTGTTCTTCTGCCTCAGTTATTCTGCTATTGATTCCTTCTAGTGTATTTTTCATTGCAGTTATTGTATTGTTCATCTCTGTTTGTTTGTTCTTTAATTCTTCTAGGTGTTTGTTCTTTAATTCTTCTAGGTCTTTATTAAACGTTTCTTGCGCCTTCTCGATCTTTGCCTCCATTCTTTTTCCGAGGTCCTGGATCATCTTCCCTATCATTATTCTGAATTCTTTTTCTGGAAGGTTGCCTATCTCCACTTCATTTAGTTGTTTTTCTGGGGTTTTATCTTGTTGCTTCATCTGGTACTTGGCCCTCTGCGTTTTCATGTTGTTTATCTTTCTGTGAATGTGGTTTTTGTTCCACAGGCTGCAGGATTGTAGTTCTTCTTGTTTCTGCTGTCTGCCCTCTTGTGGATGAGGCTATCTAAGAGGCTTGTGCAAGTTTCCTGATGGGAGGGACTGGTGGTGGTTAGAGCTGTGTGTTGCTCTGGTGGGCAGAGCTCAGTAAAACTTTAATCCACTTGTCTGCCAATGGGTGGGGCTGGGTTCCCTCCCTGTTGGTTGTTTGGTGTGAGGGGACCCCACACTGGAGCCTACCTGGTTCTTTGGTGGGGCTAATGGTGGACTCTGGGAGGGCTCATGCCAAGGAGCACTTCCCAGAACTTCCGCTGCCATTGTCGCCGTCCTCACGGTGAGCCACAGGCACTGCCTGCCTCCTCAGGAGACCCTCCAATACCAGCAGGCAGGCCTGGTTCAGTCTCCCATGGGGTCACTGCTCCCTCCCTGGGTCCTGATGCACACACTACCCTGTGTGCGCACTCCAAGATTGGAGCCTCTGCTTCCCCCAGTTCTGTCGAAGTCCTGCAATCAAATCCTGCCAGTCTTCCAAGTCTGATTCTCTAGGAATTCCTCCTCCCACTTCCAGACCCCCAGGCTGGAAAGCCTGACGTGGGTCCCAGAACCCCCACTCCAGTGGGTGGACCTCTGTGGTATAATTGTTCTCCAGTTTGTGAGTCACCCACCCAGCAGCCATGGGACTTGATTTTATTGTGATTGTACCCCTCACCGTCCCACTGTGGCTTCTCCTTTGTCGTTGGATGTGGGGTATCTTTTTTGGTGAGTTCCAGTGTCTTCCTGTTGATGACTGCTCAGCAGTTAGTTGTGATTCCGGTGCTCTCACAAGAGGGAGCGAGTGCATGTCCTTCTACTCCATCTTGAACCTCCACCTTGAACCGATCTATGTGTCTTTTCTTATTATTAGGACACCAGTCCTACTGGAGTTGGGACCCACTCTAATCCAGTATGACCTCATCTTAACTGGTTACATTAACTATTCCAGAATAAGGTCACAGTTTGGGTGGTCGTGAGTTTGTTGGGGGGGTGGGGCACCGTTCACCCCAGTCCAAGCCCTTTAGGAACAGGTGATACAGATGTGGGAACCATGGCGTACTGATTCACAGAAGGAAATCTGGCAATGGCTGAGCTCCGGCGGCACTGTCTAGTTGAACTTTGGGTAATGATGAAGATGTTCTGTAGCTGTGCCCTCTGCTATGGTAGTCACAATTTAACTATACCTAGTGCAACTGCAGAACTGGATTTTAAATTGTATTTAATTTAAATTAAATTTAAAATCATTTAAAATGACAAGTGGCTACCATATCAGACTTGGGCAGAGTCATTGGCATCCATGGTGGTTACCAGGTATTTACAAAGCTGAGCAAGATGGACTGTTGCTCCTTTTCCCTCTGGGTTAGGAGAAGGATGTCATACAGTGTACTCTGCTGTGACTGTGTCACAAAGTAAGCCATGCTACAATTCACATGGGGTCCTCTCACCCCCAGTGGTGCCTATTAGTCAGGGCAGGGTCGGCCCCTCACGGGTATTCATGCACCCAGAGCATCCCCATCGCCCTGCTGCTGGGATGCTCATGCTCTGGACCACGAGATTCTTTAGTCCCATCCCCTAGAATGCTCCAGTGGGCAAGTGAGGAAGGAGATGCCATGCACATGCCCACAGGTGGCCCTGTGCTCATCTTCAGAGTCAGAGAAGGCCTCCTGGAGGACTTGGTGCTGAAGCTGAGACCTATTTCTGCTGCAGAGAGCCTAGTGTTCATACACAAGAACAAGTGCTCAGGATCACAGGCCTTTAGAGCCAGAGAAAACTCAGCAGTTATCAGGATGTGGTCTCAAAAGTTCTTAAACCACCAGAGCTTCTTCAAAGGAAAACTCTCTTGGGCTCTTAATATGTAGAATCAGTAATAGAAGGCTGCTTTGTGTTGGTGGGTGAGGGGAGGAGGAGGCCAGAGGCTTTCATAGGGCCCCACCTTGCCCTCCTCTGTGGACCCTGAAGCACAGGTTGAGGAAACCACAGGTTGAGGCTGGCTCCCCGTGTGGCCGACCAAGGAGTGGAGGTCCAGAGAGGTAGAGAAACTTGACGGGGCACACAGCAAGTTGTGTGATGAATGTTGCTGATCGGCGGATTTCTGATAATCCATTCCTGGGCTTTCCCCAAAACCTTGACACCCTTTTTGAGAGAAAATAACTTAGCCCAGTTGTCAGCTACTGTGAGTAAACTGTGGGAATTCTGCTCTGGGACCGGATGCGCTTTCTGACTTTAATCCCATCAGGAAATGGCATTTTGTTTGGTTGCTATTTTTATTTTGCCCACCGGCGGCTGAGATTTGTAGGTGGTCCTAAGTTATGCATGGTTGCCCCTCCCGGCTACCATGCATCAAATGCCCACTACATGCCAGGTACTGGGAAGTCCCCTCCTTGTGTCACTTAATCTCCGTGGTTCAAGGAGGTTGGTATTACTGACCCCATTGCATAGATGAGGAAACTGAGGCTGAAAGAAGTAGAGACAGGCTTTGAAGCCCCTTCTTTTTGCACAGAGATACGCCGTCCTCCCTAGGAAGATGGAGATAAATGTGAAATACCCTGGATACAGTAGAAGGAAGTTGCTAAAAAAAATCAGAGTGCCATTTAAGGGCAAAGATTGGGACAATGTGACTCAGGAGGAAGGGGAGGCCAGACCTGAGGCTGACCACAAGCGGATGTGAGGCAGCCAGGCATCCAACAGCAGTGACGTGGGGTCTGAAAGTGTGGTAAGGAAGCCAAGAGTGAAATGGCAAAATTATAGAAAAGGAGACTAGTTCAGTGGTTGTCAGGGTGGGAGAGGGCAGTGGGTGTGGCTCTAAAAGGGCCATGTGAAGGATCCTTGTGGTGATGGAAATGCTCTGTATCTCGCAGTATCAACAATATCCAGATATTGAGATATTGTAACATGGTTTTGCAGGATGTTATCACTGGGGGAAACTGGGTGAAGTGGATGTGGGATTTCTCCGTGTTATTTCTTAAAGGTCCATGTGAATCTACAATGATCTCAACAAGTTTAATTAAAAATGTATATAAACCCTGAAAAAAAGAAAGCAAGGAGCTCATGGGGCCATCTGCATCAAAGGGGCAGAATCCTGATGCCTTTCATGCACTGGAAGCAGAGCCTGAACACTGTCTTCTGCAGCAAAGAGGTATTCACATGTCTGCACTAGAGGCATTGAGGCTTAGCTTGGGCGCTGTGGAACCGAGAGGGCCACCCCGAGTGGGAGCTGCCATGGCAGGAGGCAGTGCAAGAGAACGAGTGATGGAGGCCAGTCAGAATCCCCAGAGGTGGTGGGATGTCCGGTAAATCCTGGTCAGTCAGGCAGGCGACAAATACTCGTTGAACACCTTCTGGGTACCAGGTGCCATTCCAGGGCTGGGAACTCAGCCATAAGAGAACCAGTATTCCTGTCTATAATTCTTATGCTGTAGAATGGGAGACAGGCACTGAACACAGAACAAGTAAGTGCATCTGACACATCAGGTGCTGATTAGGTGCTTTGAAGAAGACAGAAGAGCAAAGTGTGACTGAGTGACTGAGGGGCTGCTTTGGCCAGAGTGGTCAGGGAAGGCTGCTCGGAGGAGGGGACATTTGAGGGAAGACCTAGATGACGAGAAGGAGGCAGCCATGTAGGAAGAGCATGTGCAAAGTCCCTGAGACAGAATAAGCTTGTTGGGTTTGAGGAAAAGTAGCCATTGTGTGTATGTGTGTGTGTGTGCGGGTGGGAGGAGTTGAGGAGGATGGTGTGGAGGGAGATGAGGTTGAAGAGATGGGCAAGGACCAGATCCTATAGGTTCTTGTAGGCTTTGCTAAGGAGTTGGTATTGGGAAGCCCCTGGAATTTTCTAAGTGGAGGAAGGACATGATCCGCCATGTGGGGATGGATTTTAGAGGAGCAAGGGTGGAAAAAAGGAGAACATGCTATGCTACTGCAATAGTCCAGGCAAGATGGCAGTGGCGTGATAGGGCTTTGGCAGTGGAAATGGAAAGAGGTGTTGGGTTTGAGGATACTTTGGAAGTGAGGCTTTTAGGAATTTTCTGGTAGTCTGAACCTAGGTGGGGTGGAAAGGAAAAAGGTCAGGATGACCCCTAGGTTTGCCAGTCACATCCTACCACACCTAATTCCAGGGAATTGGTCATCTTTTGGACGTTATGAATTGCCATCAGGGAACAACACTGGAAAGAAATGAGGATCAGCTAAGATTCAGTAAGTTTGCAGTGGTGTGGTATGCTACCAGTTTCACTGGTCTGGGTTCTTAGGTTCATTCTCGCTGCAGAGAACACACTCAGATTGTCTTATTGATGGGGTTAATTGTACGGATATTGGGGAGGTGAGGAAGTTCCAGAAAGCATCCTGGCAGCTGCCTCTTGAGCACCAAGGAGAATTACAAGCATGTTCTTCATCACCCAGGGCCATTGGCAGCTCTCAAGACCAGAGCATCTCTGCATGTTGGCTCCCAGCTCCCAACAGGGAACATCTGCTTAGATTGGCTGGTCCACCACAGGGCATGTCTGCAGGGCAGAGGCCTCAGGCAGCTGGAGTCCTTGACGTCTCTCCTGAAGGTCATTGTCTTTGGCTTGTGCACATATTCTTGACTTAGTCATGGGTAGAGGGTTGTGGGACGTGAAACGTGCCTGTGGCCCCCGAGGACATGCAGGCACCAGCATTTGTAGATTCACTCGTTCATGGACTATACTATGTACAAAAGTCATATAATCTAGGAAGACAAGTGTCAGGTGGACACGAAGGAGCTAACATGGCAGGTTATGTTAACAGCATCTTTTGGTGAAAGCATGAGGAGCACGAAATTATCTTTTATTTGCATGGTACTCTATCTCTAGGGACTTGGAATTAACTTTATCTTTGGTGCAGCTTCTTAGTGTGGCCCAGGGACCGTTGCAGTCATCCACCACCCATCAGTCCATGGAGGATGCTTGTTAACATGTACTTTCCCTGGACCACATCTGCTCTTCTGAATTAGAACCACCCCAGGGCAAACAACTGCTGCCCTGGGGATACTGGGGTGATCTACTTCCTTTCTCTCTGTAGTGGCTGACTCTGACTTTACCATTGATTTTCTCCATTAGTTCCTCTGAGGTTAACCATGAAGGAGCCGAAATGATTTTTTCCCTCTAGTTCTATAGGAGTATAGTTGCTATGGGCTGAATTGTGTACCCCTCAAAATCCACATTTTGAAGCCCTAACCCCCGTTGTGACTGTATTTGGAAATAGGACCTTTAGGAGGTAATTACAGTTAAATGAGGCCAAAAGGGTGGGACCCTGACTTGATAGGATTAGTGTCCTTATAAGAAGAGACACCAGAGAGGTTGCTCTCTCTCTCCTTGGAGTACATGCACTGAGGAAAGGCCATGTGAGGACACTTTGAGAAGGTCACCATCTGCAGGCCAGGAAGGGAGCTCTCACCAGAAACCAAATTGGCTGGCACCTTGATCTTGCACCTTCCAACATCCAGAACTGTGAGAAAATAAACTTCTGTTGTTTAAGCCACCTAGTCTGTGATGTTTTGTTATGACTGCCTAAGCAGACTGTGACAATAGTGTTTTCAAAACAAGTTTCTTTCTATGTACTTAGGTTCCTTTAATGTCTCTAGATTTCCTTGGAGCTCATGCTGGAGATCAGTTATTCTGGTCCCCAAACCATGTATTGATAGATCAGATAGTGGCACTGCTGTGCTCAGGGTTCTCCAGTGTCTCCCATGGTGCTTAGAATAAAATCCAGAGACCTCTCCATGACCAGTATAATCCTGCTTGCTGCTCCAGCTTCACTTCTCCACCCTTCAACTTTTATCACTGCTTTCCAGCTCCAAGCACATTCCCACCTCAGGGCCTTTGCACTTGCTATTCTCTCTGCCTGGAATACCTTCTCTGGCCATCCCATCTCAGAGAGCATTCCTTAAAACTCTTTATTCTCATGCCTTCCTTTATTATGTTTTTCAGAACGTTTATCACCACCTGACACTATATAATGTCCTTGTCTATCTCTTCCACTAGAGTGTAAGCTCCATGAAGGCAGGGGCCAGTGTCTGTTTTGTAGGTTGCCAAATCCCCACATAGTGCCTGGCACATAGTAGATGCTCAATAATTACTTAATGAATGAATCGATGCAGGTCCCCACTAGAGTTCTAGCCTGCCTATGTGAAGAAGCTCCAGCGTCATTGTCTTGTGCTATTAAGACTAGTGAACTGTGTCTTCTTCCCCAGTGTTCTACTGAGTCAGACCCTTCACACTATCACTTTCAGTTGAGCCAGCATTTACTGAGCACTTGTTGTGCCAGAGAATTAATGCACTGGACATTGATGAAAACTGCATTTTGGTCTCTGTATTTTATAGGGTAAGGGGCAGCCAGACAGAGGCCACAGAACAGTGGCAGTGACAAGGCCCCCTGGGGAAGGACCCAGGGAGCTGTCTACTCAGAGCAGGGCAGTGGGGGTATCAGTGAAGAAGTCTCCTGTCTCTGCAGAGAACTGAGCAAGGAGAAATTGGCTCTAGGTAGAACAAGAAAGGTTCTGATAATATCTAAAAAGCTGATGGGGCTCCCAGAGGCCACCACCCAGCCTGTCCTCCACTGCTTCTGGCTTCTCTGACCCATTTGTGAGGAGGGTTAAATGAGGGTGTGTTATGTAAGGTCCAGCCACAGGCCCAGAGGAACAGGGTCAGCTGGTCTCATGACCTTCCAGCCTCTTGACCTTTCTTATTCTGTGACTGTGCTGGGGCAGCTGTGCATACCTCTGACACACGGGAAAGCAGACCCCCGGGAGCAGGGTCCTTTCTGGGGTCAGAGCACCGCTTCCCTCTCCAGCTGTTGCATCCCCATCCAGGGCTCGTGGCCCCGCTGGTTCACGAGCTGGAGGCGCCCGCGCTGAGTGGGTTCAGCAGCATCTCCTCAGGAGTGATTTCCTTTGAGCGTTCATCAGGTCTTGGATTTCTCTCTGTGGCCAGTTTGTGTTTACTCATTGTCCATATGAGCTGGGCGCCACCAGCAGAAGGAGGCATGGAAGGGGAAGCACGTTTTCACTGTGTGGCCGCAGGTGAGGCACTTGCCACTGCGATGCTTGAAGCCAGCAGTGCTCAGGGGAGCCCCTGGGGCCCTGCCCAGCTCTTTCCAGGCCCTACTGCTCTTTTATAAATACAGGGAGGCAGAGGAAAGGACACAGACTTTGGAGTCCTGTGGCCCTGGATTGAAGTCTCACCTCTACCATTCATACCTTTGTGCTTTGGACTAAACTCCTTAGCTTCCCTGAGCATCAGTTCCCTGCCTCTAAGATAGGGATAATGTCATCCTCTCATTTTACTTTCTTCCTCCCTTAAGCGGCTGGGCCTCAAATACAGTTGGTTAGTGGATGAAAGTCCTCAAAAACCAGCCTTCCCATGCGGCATTGCATTGTGTGGGAAGCTGGACTCAGTGACCTCTACGTTTCCTGCCAGTGCTGGAGCTATATGTCGGTGTCAAGGACAAATCGTGTGGTCAGCAGGGCCATCTAGAGACCCTGACAGACCCCACTTTGAGAACAACTGTTCTGAGCATTTGCTCCTTTTAACTTTTTAACTTGTTAAACTCACACAGTCTGGACACTGGCTTTTGGAGGCCCTGATAATAAGAATCCCTTGACTTTGATTTTCACTGCAGAATACTTAAAGAGTTTATTTTAGCTGGATTATTATTTCTGTGCCTTCTCCCACCCGTAAAATGAAGAGCCTCAACTTGGATTTGTAGGATCTGTCTCCAGACCAGAGCCCACAGTTCCTCAGAGGGTCCTCAGAGCCCACAGAGGGTCCTCATTTGTTCTAAGTGCCCAAGTGACAGGTGCAGAAGCAAAATCTGGGTCCACTGGGAGAGCTCAGCCAAGCCTCTCAGGTAGAGGAATACTAGGAGTGAGGGGTACACACAGCCTTGGGAACCAGACAGATCTCAGTTTGAATCCAGGGCCCAGCATTGACTGCATGGGTGGTTTGGGGTGTGGTAGGTAACGTCTCAGTTTCCTTATCTGGGAAAATGGGAATCCGAGATTGTTGGGAAGATTAAATTAGATAATATTTTAAGGTGCTTGGCTCTTTGATTGAACACTAACTAATTACCTACTATGTGCCAGGCACTCTGCTGGTGACCCCTCAAGGACCTGTATCCTAGGGGGCTGTAGACCAGTGGACAAGTATTGTCCATTCAAGCCCCCTTGCTTATGTTTATGAGTTTTCTGGTTTATGTTGTGCTTTCACACACACACACCCTGTGATTTGTTCACCATGACCATCCTGGGAGGTAGGTGCATCCTGAGGTCATCTCTATATTGTAGGTGAGGACGCTGAGTCCTGGAGAGGTGAGGTACAACCTGGCCATGGTCCCATCACCAGGGTTTGCCAGGGCCGGGCCAGCAGCTAGTCTCTGACTTTTAGCAGGAGTTCCTTCTTCTACATCTTTGCTGCTCGAAGTCTGCTCCACAGGCCAGTGGCATCAGCAGCACCTGGAAACAGTTAAGAATGCAGGTCTCAGGCCCATCCCCGGATCTTCTGAATCAGAACCTGCATTTTGAGAAGGTCGCTCAGCCGATTCGTGTGCATGTAAACGTTTGAGAAACTTTTCTCTAGACCAGACCCATCGCCTCTAGTTGTGGGTCAAGTGGTGACTTGTCCCCAAGCCAGGATTCCCATCTTTTTTTAGAAAGAGATGAGAATCCCGTGGGTGACAGCATTGTGCAGTGGCTAAATGACAAAGCTCTGGACCCAGACTGTCCAGATTCAAACACTGGCTCCACCACTCATCAGCTGTATGACATGTATGGTACGTTATGTGATCTCTCCGTGCTTCAGTCTCTGTAACTCCAAGGTGCATGGTAAAAGTACCCACCTCAGAATGAGTGTTGTTTGCCTTCAAAGAAGTAGCCGTTCAGAGCCAGCATCCCTTGAGGGCTTGCTCCAGGCCAGGCGCTGTTCCCAGGGCTTCATATGAGCACAGATTCACACTGCCACTTGGGCAGCCTTCCCCACTGTTTGCGTTTATCCTTGCCTCATAGGACTAGAGAAGGAGACTTCACACTTTTCATGGGAAAGAGGAGAACGGTTATTTCATGGTGTTTAAAGCTTTGATGACCCCTATGTTAAACATATCCTTAAATGCGGGGTCTCCCATGGAAGTTTTCCTAGCACTTATGTAATTATGAAATTGGCATCTGAAAGCCCATACTCATCGTATATTGCAAAATGTTCTGGGAAGCTCCTTTCCAGCTCAAACATTCTATGATTCCCATGTAGTTTATAGACAGAGTAATTCCAAGCTGCATAATCGTGTAAAATTATAGCATGCTAGAGCCGCCAGAACCCCTAATGATCACCACATTCAGCCACCTCCTTCTGCAGATGAGAATACTGAGACTCAGAGAAGTCAAGGCACTTGCCTACGGTCACACAGGTGGTTAATGGCAGAAACAGAGCTAGAAATAAGGGTTCCTCACTCTCAGCCCAATGCTTTCCACTACAAATGTGTACACATCTTCTCATTCATTCATTCAGCAAATATTTCTTAAGGGCTTACATTGTACCGGGTGTTGCTTAGAAGCTGGGCATGTAGTGGTGAGCAGCCTAGCAAGGTGTCTGTCCTCTGGAACTTACATCCCTGGTGGCAGGGAAAGACCATGAACAAGTAAGAAAGCAAAGAACAAGAACAAGACAATTTCAGATGTTGATTACTGCATAGGAGGTAACGTGGGGCAACGTGCTAGCAATTGATTTGGGCAGGGAAGCATTAGGACTGTCAGAGAAGTCTTCTCTGAGATGGTGCATTTGAGATGAGCTATGAATAAAGTGAGGCAGTGAGTTGTGCAGGTATGGGGATAAGAAACTTCCAGGAAGAGCCAACCTGCTCCCACCTCCCAGCTGTTAATCCTGGTACCAACTGTCACAGGCCAGGTTCCCCAGGAAACAGATTCGGAGACAGAGATGTGTGTGCAGAAGGCTTACTGGGGAGTGAGGGAAGCAGGGTTGGGCCGAGGGAAAAGTTAGGCTGTGATGCAGTTGCAACAAAGGTCAATACTATAGAGTTCGTTCTGGAGCTGAAATGGAACTTCAGAGTTGTCCCATGTGGAAGCCAAGGGGCCAGGGCTTTGTCCCTGCACAACTGACGGATCATTGGATTTAGGCTGCCCTTGGGGAGGGTGTGTGGCTCCCTTTGGTATTGCATTTTGGATAATGCAGCTCCCTTTGGTGAAGGCAGTTCCTGGGGAGGGATTCAACTGTGAGCTGGCAGCTGGTAACACTCCTGGCAGCTGGGAGAATGAGTACATTTATCTTGAAGGGGCATCTGGGCAGTGCCACAGCCTGTCACTAGGGCACCAAGACTTATTGCTGGCAGGACTATCCCACAGACAGACATAAGGACATCTTTATCTTGATTTATATTTGCCTTGTCTGAATATGCGTTTCTTTATCACAATATTCTCGATGTTTACTGACTTCCAGCTATGGGGCTGGACACTGAAGGGACAGAAAGGAATTAGGCACATTTCCCATCCTGGAGTTTATAGGCCTTTGCGGGGAGAGAGAAAATTAGACAGAGAGACAGTTAAACAAGTATCTCTATGTAGCTCTTCCAGCCAGTGAATTGTACAAAAATACTTCTTCTGTAATAGACACTATAGTCACTTAAACATTCAAATCTGTGGGTTCAATGAGAGCTTTGCCTAAAGTGTGTCACACCTGAACGTGTTTACCTTTATTTAATGGGCAGAAGTCATGGGCATTCCATAGACCCATTTGATTAGCTTCTTTTGGGCAAAGGAGGGAGGGAAAGGAGAGCTCAGTTGCCTGGTACACCTGAATAATAGTAAAAAATTGCAAATATTAGTTGAATCCTTTACTCTGTGCCAGTGCTATCCTGAGCACTGCGTATGAATTAACTCTTTCAGCTCTCTCAACATTTCTGTGAGATGGGTACCATTGTTGTTTCATTTTACAGATGAGAAAATCACAAGAAATTTAGGGATTCTTGAGTCATTCTTTAAAAATTAGGACCATAAAGGCAATATTTTTGAAAGAGGCTAATTAACAAATCTAAAGTTATGTGGACCCCTCAAATTTCCTTCTGACCTGTGTTGAATGTATATGAATGTATTTCATAGCTTCTATCCATTTGTATGTGCGAGATTGCATTCTGCCCCTTGATATTATATGTTGGAATCACATTTTCCCTTTTAATTCTGCATCTCTGAGGATTATTCTGAAAAGCAATAGGAACAATGCTTCCTGTGCTCATGGGTTGCTGTTTTGATTGTCTAGTGGCCACTGATCTGGATTTACATCCAGACCATTTTCAGGACCTGGTTAAGCAACAGGGTTAGACGAAGACAAAGAAGGAAGGATTTTTCTAACTCAAATAAGTTAAGGTGCATGAAAGCAACTTGAGAATGATAAAACACTGTGTCAGTGTGGTATTTTCCTTTTGTCATTCTCATCTGAATTTCTGTGTATCAGGTCTGATTTCCATTTCTTTAGGTAAAAGCAAAGACTGATTTTTCCAGAAAGCATGAGATATCTAAGTGGGTGTTGTTCCCGTTTTCTGAAGCTTCACCTCTATTCATGGTGTAATGCAGGGGCCACAAAAGTGGATGTGACACGGCCAGACAGGTCAAGTCAACAGGCCATGCGGGATGGGGAGAGGGTAGCCCCTAGAGAGCCTGGGCGTCCAAGGGAGGGCACCACCCAGCCAGCAACAGGTGAGCTCTGCCTTGTGGGAGTGTTGCATAGCGGTGGCCCCAAATCCAGAGTTTTAATGCAAAATCTTCTGATTCGTAGCCAACCAATTCAGACTTTTATAAAAGACTGTGAATGTCAGATAAAACAGATGCACAGACTAGATTGCAGGGCTGCACTAGATGCAAGCTCTGGTACCGTGGCAGATGGGAATTAAGAGACTGACCAGGGCACAGGTGCTTGACAAATATCATTGAAGGAGCCTCAGTTGGCACTTTCAGCTCTGATATCTTGGGCAAGCCACCTATTCTTTTTTTTTTTTTTTTTTTTTACTTTATTTATTTATTTTATTTATTTATTTATGACTGTGTTGGGTCTCTTAGTTTTCGTGTGAGGGCTTTCTCTAGTTGCGGCAAGTGGGGGCCACTCTTCATTGCGGTGCGGGGGCTGCTCTTCATCGCGGTGCGCGGGCCTCTCACCATCGCGGCCCCTCCCATTGCGGGGCACAGGCTCCAGACGCGCAGGCTCAGCAGTTGTGGCTCATGGGCCCAGTTGCTCCGCGGCATGTGGGATCCTCCCAGACCAGGGCTCGAACCCGTGTCCCCTGCATTAGCAGGCAGATTCTCAACCACTGCGCCACCAGGGAAGCCCAAGCCACCTATTCTTGATCAGCTTCTAAATGAAGGTTTTGCAAATTTACGAAATTTCTAACGTTCAAGTAGGCATCTAACACCACCAGAGTGGGGTACCCAGTATGTGTGTTTCTGATCCTAGTGCGGAGCAGTGGTTCCCCACCTTGGCTACACATTAGAATCACCTGGGAAGCAAATATATCTCCATCAGGCAGCACTCACACTTCTTACGCCAGAGTCTCTGAGTGAGATTTGGGATCTGTATTTTGTTTTCAGTCTTCCTGGTTGGTTGCAATGGCAGCCAAGGTGGAGAACCACTGCCTTAAAGTACTACCCAGAAATGCCTTCAGAGCCTGGGGTTCATTCCTAGGATTCCCCAGGGAAGGCCATTCTTCATCCTTTAAGGAGGGGTCACATTTTGGAAATGGTCAAAAGGCAAAAGTCCATCAAATCAAATTGGTAATGCTCTTTGGATTGTTTCAAAACGTGAGTTAGGAGTTCTTCCAAATAAGGAGAGTCAGTCCCTGGTGTGGTTAAGAATTGGCTCTGATGAAGGCAGTTCCTTCCAGAGACCTTTGTGAGCATCTGCAGATTTCAGGCCTGATAGAGCAGCAGTGAGGGGCCTCAGGGAGTCCCCCAGTTCAGCGGGGTCGTGGCCCATGCCCACCCGGTGCCCTGACCTCCAGAGGACCCTCTGAGCTCTAGAACACCTCAGCTGCCTGACCTGGACCAGAGTCCACAGTGCACTTGAAAGAATTAAAAGCGTTATTTCCTGTTATGTGCAGCTGGGTGTGAGGTCGGATGTAGATGAATTCTGTGATGTGGAAAGAGCTTTATGAAAAGGGAGTATGATCTCAAGGAGGGTATTGTGTGGAGAGCGTGAGTTTTTGGTGGAGATCATCCCCCTGCATTCACCCGCCCCCTTCCCATCCTTTCTCACTAGCTTTACAGCCTGGGGCTTCTATCTCTCCTGGGTGTGAGCAGTCTTGCCAGATGGTTGGGATGGGCCAGGTCCACCTGTTAGTGAGGACTCGCTCTTCAGAACTGTTGTCTGGCTGGGGCTGCCTGCCTTCCCCCCTACCTCCAGTCAACACAACTGCCTAGAGGACCAAATAGCCCAGTAGTGTTTCTGAGACACAGAAGTTGGCTGGGTGAGAGTGGTTGAAGAAATTGTGAGTCTGGGGAATGCTACTCACGTGGGAGTCACTTTTTAAAAAAAAATTATTTTATTGTGGTAAGAACACGTAACATGAGATCTACCCTTTTAACACTTTTTTTTTTTTGGTGTGCAATACAGTATTGTTGACTACAGATACAATGTTGTCCAGTAGATCCCTGGAGCTTATTCACCTCAACTGAAACTTGTTGCTTGTTGAACAGCAACACCCCATATCCCCCTCCCCGAGTTCCTGGCAACAACCATTTCATTCTTTGAGTCTATGAATTTGACTGTTTCAGATACCTCATATAAGTATAATCATGCATTGATAGTATTTGTCCTTCTGTGACCAGCTCGTTACCCCTTAGCAACAATAATGTCCTCAGGATTCACCCATGTTGCCACATACGGGAGGATTTTCTTTTCTTAAGGCTGAATAGTATTCCATTGAATGTATATATCATATTTTGTTTATTGTTCATCCATTGATGGACATGGAGGTTTTTTCTACCTCTTGGCTATTGTGAATAATGCTGCAATGAACATGAACGTGCATGTATCGCTTTGAGATACTGTTTTTAATTCTTTTTTTTTTTAAGATTTATTTATTTATTTATTTATTGGTTGCATTGGGTCTTCGTTGCTGTGTGCAGGCTTTCTCTAGTTGTGGCAAGCGGGGGCTACTCTTTGTTGCGGTGCACGGGCTTCTCATTGAGGTGGCTTCTCTTGTTATGGAGCACGGGCTCTAGGTACACGGGCTTCAGTAGTTGTGGCTCGCTGGCTCTAGAACGCGGGCTTGGTAGTTGTGGCGCACAGGCTTAGTTGCTCTGCGGCATGTGGGATCTTCCTGGACCAGGGCTCGAACCCGTGTCCCCTGCATTGGCAGGCAGATTCTTAACCACTGCGCCACCAGGGGAGCCCCTGTTTTTAATTCTTTATTGTGTATATCCAGAAGTGGGATCAGTGGATCATACGGCAGTTCTATTTTTAATTTTTTGAGGAATCTCCACACTGTTTTCCCTAGCAGTCATACCACTTTGCATTCCCACCGACAGTGCACAGGCTTCTAGTTTCATTTGGTTCACTTCTAATTGCTCCTCTGACTTTCTCCTCACTCTTCTGATGATAGTCTGCCTGTGCTGGGGGAGCCACAGGGTCACTGGCTAGAACGCTCTCTCCTTTGTGAGTACAGTCACTGGGTCGGGCATTACTTGAGGGGCTGTCCATGTATATATTCAGTGCATCCATTCATGCAGTGATATTTATGGAGCCCCTACCAGGTGCCAGTCCCCGTTGTATGACATCCCTGCCTTCTTGCGTGGGAAGACAGACAATAAAGAGAAAGTTAATATATAATTTTTCAGATGGTGCTGAGTGCTATGGAGACTAATAAAGGTAAGGAGGCCAGTCAGTCCCCTCAACCACCTTCTGATGGATGGCATTATACCCACTTTACAGGTAATAGAACTGAGGCTCTGGAGGGTGAAGTAACGTTCCAAAGTTACTGTACCTATTGATTAACTGAGCCCAGACTCAGGTGCAGGGCTGCCTGACTCTGCAAGAAAAGCGTATGGCCAGGTGTCAGGCCTGGAGCTGGGCCTGGGGTGCAGAGGTGACAAGGAGGACTCATGTCCTCAAGGAGACTTCAGCCTGGCGTGGAGAAGGACAAGCAGAGGCCCATCCAGCTGACTCGGGACGATGGCTGTTTCCACTGGGGTTTGCGCGGGGAGCTGGGCATCACCCCAGCAGCCCTCGCACTGTCTGTGGCTCCCAGGGGGGTGAAGGAGAGGGTCCCAGGCGAGGTTTGAGCAGTTTACTGGCTGAATCAGCGCAGAAAAGACTTTCTGGGCAGAGGACATAGCACCTCCAAAGGCAGGGAGGCCAGAGTCACGGCTTACCGGGAAACTACAAATAAAATAAAGGTGTTCTTTGATGTCAGTGTTTGAAGAAGCCAAAGAGCTATCCTAGGAGTCCCCAGGTCCCCGACTTCCCTGCCTGTCCCCTCTGTCTCTTCTCCTCTCTCCCTCCTGACTCTCCTCTCCCCACCTCTCCCTCCCTATTTTACTCCCCCTCCATCCCCCATACACACATACACACACACACTCTTTCCCCAGTAAGCCTTTAGAAAAGGCAGACCTTGCTGAAATTGCCCAGTGAATTAGAATCAATGAGATTTAAGTGCAACCTTGAAAAGAATCATCCTCATGTTCTGTCTGTGATTGAGTTCTACAGGAATAGTTTAATTATGGAATATTTAATATATCTATTAATGATCTAGATCCGTAGCCTTCAATCACTCTCAGGTCCTTTCTTCGAACAAAGCCCAGTATTCACCCAAAGATGCATAATGGCTGCTCTGGTTGGGGTGGGGGAGGGGAGAGCAGGCCTGGCCTGGCCACTTCCTCACTGTCTGCAGCCCATGCCTTTCCAGTGGTGCCTCAGACATCCTACCTGGAACCTCTATGGTACCCTGAAACAATGTATAAATCAGCTCACCTAGGATTAGGCAAAAGGGAGCATTCATTTGCAGGTGATGGTAAATTGGTAAAGTTGGCAAAAACCACAGCAGCGAGGAAGAGGTGTCACAAAGCCCGCCAATAGCGAGAGGCATGGAAACTGATTCAGAAAGAAAATCAGGTTGTTCTTAGGTTTTAGGTGCTGTCAATGAGGACATGCAGTGAAGTGCTTCTGGTGAAAAAGCTAGTGGAAAAGCAGAATGTCATGTGGATTTGGGGTGTGACAAGAAAGCACCTCTCCATCCATCCAGGCCCATGTCTCTTACCTATTTCAGGAAGAATTCCCTGATCTCTGCTGTCAGCAGCACCCCAGCTATGGGGCACCACCTTCGCTGGGTGGCTGTTTGTCCTGCCCAGATACAATAGAGGTAGGAAGGAGCTCCAGCTAGAGGAAAGAGCTGGGGCTTCAGAGTCAAACAGAAGGACGTGGGTTCCGTGTGACCTGGGGAAGACACCGCACCTCTTTAAGCTTCAGTTTCTTCACCTATAAAACAGAGGTTTTAAATTCTCCGCTCAAGAATAAATGAGTTTGTATGGCCCGCTCAGTGCCAAGTACGTGGAGATGCCCAGGCACTATTAGTCTGGTCTGCTATTGCCTGAGCAGGTTTTGAAGTCAGTGACACTTCTCCCTGACTATTAAAGTGATACCTGTTCTTTATAGAATGTTTGAAAAAGATACACATGTATAAAGAAGAAAAAAAAATCCCCCGTTGTCCCACCACCGAGTGACAGCTACTGTTAATGTTTTGGTGCATTTCCTTTGACTGTTTTCTGTGTATAGCTACACATATACTTATAAATGATTTTTACTATATATAATTTTGGTTTCTTTGATCATGAACATTTTCCCATGTCACAATTATCTTGAACACCTGATTATTAGTGACCGCATGATAGCCTTTTATTTGGATCTACCATAATCTACTTGGCCATTTCCCCAGTGGCCATTTAAGATGTTCCATATTTTTTGCTATTCTCAATTATAATTAATAACAATATCAATGGTTAATGTTGCAGTGAACATCCCTCTACATATTCTTTAGGCCAATCTCTGATTATTTCATTGGGATAAATTCCGAGGAGTATGTTACTGGGTCACAGGGAAGATAAGGCTCCTGATATTTGTAGCCAAACAGAAAGGTTCTATCAGTTCACACCCCTGAGCTGGGTTTTGAAGGATGAGCCATTTCTGAGGTTACATTTCCTCCTCTGTAAAATGTAGACAGTAGTATGGACTTGACAGTGTTTTCTTTGGTGTTGAATGGTTTGTGTACACAGATAGTGAAGTACCTGGCCTGGTGCCTGGTGCCCTTCTCCCTTTATCTTCTCTAATGCTCAGCCTAATTGTTGTATGAGATAAACCACATTGTAATTACATGTTACTTAAAAGCCTAGGACACCTCATACCCGTGCACACATACTGAAAACCCTGAGTAAATGCTGCCACCCATCCAAGGCCATGTACTCTGTTTAGAATCTCCCATTTCCTCAAGTCCCTAAATTCCTCATTCAGTCTTTCCCAGGGGCAGTACATCCTCACCTCTGTGATGGTGACCCCTGGGGAAGCCATTGTGCAAAAGAGAAATAAGCCTTTTACAAAATGTTTATTAATGAATGATAAAATATGCAGATGGCTCACAGGCTCTGGAAAAGAAAGGAGGCAGCCTCATTTGTGAGAGAGAAGGCCTCAAGTAAGTCCTATACCAGAGCGAGGGGGTAACAGTGGCATAGCCCAGCAGGGTGACCATGTCCAGTTGTGCAGGGTGGCCATGTCCAGTTGTACAGGTTGTGCACTGCACAATAGGGGCGAATCATTCACATTACAGTCAATCACTCTTTCAGGGCTGCAGGGAGATGGAGCTGCTGTGGGACCAAGGGGTCTCTGGAGGTCACGTCAAAAGTAGTGAGACTTAAATGAGTTATTATTACATGTCAAGCATTTAAAACAGGGCCCGGAATCCGGTGATCACCAATACATGTTAACTCTGATTCTTATTCATGTGAGTTAATGTTTCTCATGTTCATGGGAAGGACTAGCTTTTCACAAACAGCATAAACCAGACACAAAAGATCTTTTCTAGTTGCTTAGGTATTAGAGGGTTTTTTTAGTGGGGGTTGGGGGTTGTTGAGGTTGTTGATTGGCAGGTGGGTTGTGTGGATCTCAAGGAAAAATGTCAGGACTAAGGTCTAGGCCACTTATAACATTAGCTGTGTGAGCCTGTCCTCAATTGAAAAGGGAGTATTACCTTTCCTACTATACCAGGCTATGATTAAGTTACAAAATGATAGATAGTAGTTTTGATAAAGCAAGAAATAATTAGTGAAAACAATAGAAATTTCTATTAGAAGTAGTTAGGAAATGGGTGATGATCATCACCAGTGTTACGGAGCCTTCTGAGATGGAGAGAGTGTTGCACTCAGGATTAGAAGCTCTGGGGTGGATTCTTGGTGTTTCCTTGGGCTAGTTTCTTACTTCCTGTGTGTCTTCATTTCCTCACCTATGAAATGGGGATCATGATACTCAAATACTCGCCCTACTGACACCTGACGTGAGGATAAAGCTGGAGTGGTATAAACGTGCCCTGAACACTGAAAAGTGCTGTACAATGGTGGTTTTTCACTAGAGATTAAATCTGTCACTAGAGCTCACAAACCAGCTTCTTTACTTCTGCTGCCTACTTTGAAATAGCAAGTAACCAGACTTTTATGTGCCAAGAGAGAAATAAATGGATTTTTAAAATATTTGGTTTCAGGGCTTTTGAATAACTGACAGGAGTGTGCATGCTGGTGTCCTAGCGCCCTCTTGGAATGACCAGGACCTAGAAAGGAGCTGTGTGTGTACTTCCCCGAGAAGCGAAGACAAAAGCTGCTGTCTCCCCGCCCACCTACATACTCCGCGCTAATTGGGCTTCTTTGTTGCCCTCCCCAAAGGCTGGGAAGGAATGTGCAGCCCAAGCAGAATTCCTCTTCTCTCCGTCCCCCCGAGGTCACCACTCTGGGGTGGCCTGTGCCTAAGGAGAGTGTAGAATGAAGTAGAGGACAGAGCCAGGAGCAAACAGCCACCAGCTGCAAGAAGTCCAGGACTCTGCCTCCTTTCCCCAACTGCAAGTTACCAGGAGATCCACGGGAGGCAGGAAGGTGGAGCTCGGGCCTTGGGGCCAGGCATCCTGGGTTCCGATCTGTCATTCACCGGGTGACCTTGGTCACGTTACTCTAATTAAGACTGGTCCCCTTTTCTTCATCTGTGAGATGTGATACCTGCATCTTTGCGTCCTTGTGAGGAGATCTAAGAAGTTGATGCAGCGTCTTGGTCAGCTCACGCTTCCTTAACAAAATACCACAGACTGGGTGGCTTACACAACAGACATTTGTTTTCTCACAATTCTGGAGGCTGGAAGTCCAAGATTGGGGTGCTGGCATGGTTGAATTCTGGTGAGAGCTCCCTTCCTGGCTTGCCTCACATGATGGAGAGAGAGAGGAGAAAGATTTTTTTCACTTCCTTTTCTAAGAAAGCCACCAGCCCTATTGGATTAGGGCCCCACCCTTCTGACCTCATTTAACCTTAGTTACCTCCTAAAGACCCTATCTCCAGATACAGTTCCACGGGGGGTTAGTATTTTAACACATGTATTTGGGGGGTCTCAAATCAGTCCTTAGCATTGGGGAAAGTGGAACTGGACAAAATCATCAAAAGGAAGTGAAAATGGCAAAGAATAGAACATGAATGCTTGAACTAGGCACAAGTCTCAACTGCATTCTACAAACATTAGCAGACCTTGTCCAGATTCAGAGCAGTGTAGACCAAATGGTAGGAAGATGCTTGAGTTGATGGAGAGCTTGCTTTTCCACATAAAGCAGTTTTGTGTGATGAACGGTAAGTGTAGGAAATTTTGAGAAACCACACTGATAGCCCGGAATCTGGGGACTCCAGTGGTGTAGCTGGACTGGGAAAAATGCAGAGCAGCCTTCTTGGAGACGCTCTTCCAGGTAATACTAGTATCCTAAGGCCTAGGCCAAGTGAACCTCTAACCACACCATTATTTTCTTTGTCCCCATGCGAAGAATGGGAAATAATCTCTAAGGAATTAACAAGGAATACAGCAGAAGAAGGACAGCGGTAGTTCTTCTATCTGGCTGTCAACAATTCCTCTCGGCCCTCTGTGTACCTGCTGCTCCTCCCATCCAGAAGCAGGTCCCATGAATCTGGGCTGGCCTTGTGACTTCCTTTGCCCAATAGGATGCAGTGGCAGTGAGGCCTGGAAGCTTCCACTTTTTTTCCTCTCAGAACCCACCGCAAGCTGAAGAAATCCAGGCTCTCTTGCTGGAGAGAAGGGCCCTGGAGGATAAGAGACCCTATGGAGAGAGAGAGGCCACACAGAGGAGAACCCAGGGGCCCACAATTTGTGGAAAGGGCTCACCAACAGGGAATTAGAAGCTTAATTCCATTCACCAAGTGTGTATTGAGCCCTAAGTTTGTATCCAGGCACTGTGTGAGGGATGGGGGGTACCAACAAAAACAATTTGGAACCAGAGCCTGTCCTCATGAAGTTCATAATTAATGGGGGAGGTTGATAGTAAACACAATTATAATACCCACTGAGTGTGATTATGGGAAATGGACAGGGTGCTCTGAGAGCACATTGTGGGGAGGGATTGGGGGCAATGGCCAAGTTTCCAGGTCAGGGAGCATTTCCTCCCTACCCCGCCCCCCAAGAACACCCCTTCTGTCCATTTGCAGTGCACCTTTGTTGCTACCCCAGCCCCAAACAACCACTAACCTACTTTCTGCCTCTATAAATTTGCCTTTTTTGGGGATATTTCGTTTAAATGGGCCCATACAGGTGTGCTCTCCGGTCTGGCTTCTTTTACTTAACATAATGCATTTGGGTCATTTTCATTCTTAAAGGATATTTTCACTTGATACAGAGTTCTGAGTTTAATTTTTTTTCTTTCAGCATTTTAAGGATGTTGTTCCATTATCCTCGGCTGCCATTTCATTTATTTCTAATGAACAGTTACCTGAAATTTGAAATTTGATCCTCTGTATGAGATGTGTCATTTTTATCTGGCTGTCTTCAAGATTTTCTATCTTTGGTTTTCAGCAGTTGTTCTGTCATGTAACTAGGCATAATTTTCTTTGTATTTTACCTGCCTAAAGTTCACTGAGATTCCTAAATCTATAATTTATATCTTTTACATAATTTAGGAAAATTTCAGCCAATATTTTTCCAAATTTTTTTCTACCCTTATTCTCTCATGTCTATTCTTCCTGGGCTCCAAATACATACATGTAAATCTTTTCATATTGTCCCTCTAGCTCCTGAGGCTCTATTCCCTTTTTTTTTTTTTTTGGCATTTCTTTTATTTAAAATTTTTTTTAAAAAAATTTCAGCTGACCATGGGTGGACTTTTTAGCTGATATAATTGACATATAATGTTATATTTGTTTTATGTATACAACATAGTGACTTGATATATGTATACATTGTGAAATAATTATCACAATAAGTTTAGTTAACAATTGGTTACAATTTTTTCCTTGTGATGAGAACTTTTAAGAACTACTCTCTTTGCAACTTCCAAATAGACAATAGAGTATTGTTAACTGTAGTCACCATGCTGTACATTACGTTCCCAGGATTTCCTCATCTTATAATTGGAAGTGTGTACTTTTTTGACCACCTCCACCACCCCCCAACCTATGGAAACCAATCTGTTCTATCTATGAGTTTGGTTTTGTTTTTTGGTTTTTGGTTTTTAGGTTTTTTATATTCCACATATAAGTGATGTCATACAATATTTGTCTTTCTCCATCTGACTTATTTCACTTAGCATAATGCCCTCAAGTTCCATCCATGTTGTTGTGAATGGCAGGATTTCCTTCTTTTTTTATGACTGAATAATATTCCATTGTATATATATACCACATTTTCTTTATCCATTCATTCTTCAGTGGACATGTAAGTTGCTTCCATGTCCTGGCTATTGTAAATAATGCTGCAATGAACATGGGATACAGATATCTTTTTAAGATAGTGATTTCATTTCCTTTGGATAAATACTCAGAAGTGAAATTGCTGGATAATATGATAGTTCTATTTTTAATTTTTTGTGGAACATCCATACCGTTTTCTATTGTGGCTGCACCAATTTACATCCCCACCAACAGTGCAGAAGGGTTCCGTTGTCTCCACATTTTCACCAACACTTGTTATTTCTTGACTTCTTGATAATAGCCATTCTGACAGGTACAAGGTGATATCTCATTGGGGTTTGATTTGTATTTCCCTGATGACTAGTGATGTTGCACACCTTTTCATGAACTTGTTGGCCACCTGTGTGTCTTTTTTATAGAAAGGTCTATTCGATCCTCTACTTATTTTTTAATCAAATTGTTTGTGTTTTTGCTGTTGAGTTGTTTGAGTTCTTTATATAATTTAGATATTAACCCTTTATCAGGTATATGACTTGCAACTATTTTCTCCCATTCAGTAGGTTGCCTTCTCATTTTGCTGATGATTTTCTTTGCTCTACAGAAAGCTTTTTAGTTTCATGTAGTCCCACTTGTTTGGTTTTACTTTTGTTGCCTTTGCTTTTGGTATCAAATCAAAAAAGTCATGGCCAAGACTGATGTCAAGGAACTTACCCACTATATTTTCTTGGAGTTTTATGGTTTCAGGTCTTATGTTCAAGTCTTTAATCCATTCTGACTTGATTTTTGTGTACAGTGTAAGAGAGTAGTCCAGTTGCATTCTTTTGCATGTCCAGTTTTCCCATCACCATTTATTGAAGACACTATCCTTTCCCCCAGTGTATATTCTTGGCTCCGGAGTTGCAAATTAATTGACCATATGTACATGGGTTTATTTCTGGACTCTCTAATCTGTTGCATTGATCTTTGTGTCTGTTTTTATGCCAATACCATACTGTTTTGCTTATTATAGCTTTGTAATATAGTTTGAAATCAGGTAGTGTGATGCCTCCAGCTTTATTCTTTTTTCTCAAGACTGCACTGGTAGTCTTTTGATAGGGATTGCATTGAATCTGCAGATTGCTTTAGGTGGTATGGTTGATATTAATTCTTCCATTCCATGGGCATGACTATCTTTCCATTTCTTTGTGTCTTCATTCTCTTTCATTGGTGTATTACAGTGTTCAGTGTACAGATATCTCACCTCCTTGGTCAAATTGATTCCTAGATATTTTATTAATTTGGATGCAATTGTAAATAGATTGTTTTCTTAATTTCTCTTCCTGATAGTTTGGTATTGGTGTATAGAAACACAACTGACTTTTTTTTTTAACATCTTTATTGGAGTATAATTGCTTTACAATGGTGTGTTAGTTTCTGCTTTATGACAAAGTGAATCAGCTATACATATACATATATCCCATATCACCTCCCTCTTGCATCTCCCTACCACCCTCCCTATCCCACCCCTCTAGGTGGTCACAAAGCACTGAGCTGATCTCCCTGTGCTATGCGGCTGCTTCCCACTAGCTATCTATTTTACACTTGGTAGTATATACAAGGCCACGCCACTCTGTCACTTCATCCCAGCTTACACTTCCCCCTCCCCATGTCCTCAAGTCCATCCTCTACATCTGTGTCTTTATTCCTGTCCTGCCCTTAGGTTCTTCAGAACCATTTTTTTCTGTTTTCTATCTATTTTACACTTGGTAGTGTATACAAGGCCACGCCACTCTGTCACTTCATCCCAGCTTACACTTCCCCCTCCCCGTGTCCTCAAGTCCATCCTCTACATCTGCGTCTTTATTCCTGTCCTGCCCTTAGGTCCTTCAGAACCATTTTTTTCTGTTTTCTTTATAGAGCTGCAATGAACGGTGTGGTACATGACTCTTTTTGAATTATGGTTTTCTCTGGGTATATGCCCAGTAGTGGGATTGATGGGTCGTATGGTAGTTCTATTTTTAGTTTTTTAAGGAACCTCCATACTGTTCTACATAGTGGCTGTATCAAGTTACATTCCCCCCAACAGTGAAAGAGGGTTCCCTTTCCTCCACACCCTCTCCAGCATTTATTATTTGTAGATTTTTTTATCGTGGCCGTTCTGACTGGTGTAAGGTGATACCTCATCGTAGTTTTGATTTGCATTTCTCTAATGATTAGTGATGTTGAGCATTCTTTCATGTGTTTGTTGGCAATCTGTATATCTTCTTTGGAGAAATGTCTGTTTAGGTCTTCTGCCCATTTTTGGATTGGGTTGTTTGTTTTTTTGATATTGAGCTACATGAGCTGCTTGTAAATTTTGGAGATTAATCTTTTGTCAGTTGCTTCATTTGCAAATATTTTCTCCCATTCTGAGGGTTGTCTTTTTGTCTTGTTTATGTTTTCCTTTGCTGTGCCAAAGCTTTTAAGTTTCATTAGGTACCATTTGTTTATTTTGGTTTTTATTTCCCTTTCTCTAGGAGGTGGGTCAAAAAGGATCTTGCTGTGATTTATGTCATAGAGTGTTCTGCCTATGTTTTCCTCTAAGAGTTTTACAGTGTCTGGCCTTATATTTAGGTCTTTGATCCATTTTGAGTATATTTTTGTGTATGGTATTAGGGAGTGTTCTAATTTCATTCTTTTACATGTAGCTGTCCAGTTTTCCCAGCACCACTTATTGAAGAGGCTGTCTTTTCTCCATTGTATATTCTTGCCTCCTTTATCAAAAATAATGTGACCATATGTGCGTGGGTTTGTCTCTGGGCTTTCTATCTTGTTCCATTGATTTATATTTCTGTTTTTGTGCCAGTACTGTATTGTCTTGATTACTGTAGCTTTGTAGTATAGTCTGAAGTCAGGGAGTCTGATTCCTCCAGCTCCATTTTTCTTTCTTAAGATTGCTTTGGCTATTCAAAGTCTTTTGTGTTTCCATACAAATTGTGAAATTTTTTGTTCTAGTTCTGTGGAGGATGCCATTGGTAGTTTGATAGTGATTGCATTGAATCTGTAGATTGCTTTGGGTAGTATAGTCATTTTCACAATGTTGATTCTTCCAATCCAAGAACATGGTATATCTCTCCATCTGTTTGTATCATCTTTAATTTCTTTCATCAGTGTCTAAAAGTTTTCTGCAAACAGGTCTTTTGTCTCCCTAGGTAGGCTTATTCCTAGGTATTTTATTCTTTTTGTTGCAGTAGTAAATGGGAGTGTGTCCTTAATTTCTCTTTCAGATTTTTCATCATTAGTGTATAGGAATGCAACAGATTTCTATGCATTTATTTTGTATCCTGCTACTTTACCAAAATCATTGATTAGCTCTAGTAGTTTTCTGGTAGTGTCTTTAGGATTCTCTATATATAGTATCATGTCATCTGAAAACACTGACAGCTTTACTTCTTCTTTTCCGATTTGGATTCCTTTTATTTTTTTTCTTCTCTAATTGCTGTGACTAAAACTTCCAAACCTATTGAATAATAGTGTTGAGAGTGGGCAACCTTGTCTTGTTCCTGATCTTAGTGGAAATGGTTTCAGTTTTTCACCATTGAGAATGATGTTGGCTGTGGGTTTGTCATATATGGCCTTTATTATATTAAGGTAAGTTCCTCCTATGCCTGCTTTCTGGAGGGGTTTTATGATAAATCAGTGTTGAATATTGTCGAAAGCTTTTTCTGCATCTATTGAGATGATTATATGGTTTTTATCCTTCAATTTGTTAATATGGTGTATCACATTGATTGATTTGTGTATATTGAAGAATCCTTGCATTCCTGGCATAAACCCCACTTCATCATGGTGTATGATCCTTTTAATGTGCTGTTGGATTCTGTTTGCTAGTATTTTGTTGAGGATTTTTACATCTATGTTCATCAGTGATATTGGCCTGTAGTTTTCTTTCTTTGTGACATCTTTATCTGCTTTTGGTATCAGGGTGATGGTGGCCTTGTAGAATGAGTTTGGGAGTGTTCCTCCCCCTGCTATATTTTGGAAGAGTTTGAGCAGGATAGGTGTTAGCTTTTCTCTAAATGTTTGATAGAATTCACCTGTGAAACTGTCTGGTCCTGGGCTTTTGTTTGTTGGAAGATTTTTAATCACAGTCTCAATTTCAGTGCTTGTTATTGGTCAGTTTATATTTTCTATTTCTTCCTGGTTCAGTCTCAGAAGGTTTTGCTTTTCTAAGAATTTGTCCATTTCTTCCAGGCTGTCCATTTTATTGGCATATAGTTGCTTGTAGTAATCTCTCATGATCCTTTGTATTTCTGCAGTGTCTGTTGTTACTTCTCCTTTTCATTTCTAATTCTATTGGTTTGAGCCTTCTCCCTTTTTTTCTTGATGAGTCTGGCTAATGGTTTATCAATTTTGTTTATCTTCTCAAAGAACCAGCTTTTAGTTTTATTGATCTTTGCTATTGTTTCCTTAATTTCTTTTTCATTTATTTCTGATCTGATCTTTATGATTTCTTTCCTTCTGCTAACTTTGGGGTTTTTGTGTTCTTCTTTCTCTAATTGCTTTAGGTGTAAGGTTAGGTTGTTTATTTGAGATGTTTCTTGTTTCCTGAGGTAGGGTTGTATTGCTATAAACTTCCCTCTTAGAACTGATTTTGCTGCATCCCATAGGTTTTGGGTTTTCGTGTTTTCATTGTCATTTGTTTCTAAGTATTTTTTGATTTCCCCTTTGATTTCTTCAGTGATCTCTTGGTTATTAAGTAGTGTGTTGTTTATCCTCCATGTGTTTGTATTTTTTACAGATTTTTTCCTGTAATTGATATCTAGTCTCATAGTGTTGTGGTCAGAAAAGATACTTGATACGATTTCAATTTTCTTAAATTTATCAAGGCTTGATTTATGACTCAAGATATGATCTATCCTGGAGAATGTTCCATGAGCACTTGAGAAGAAAGTGTGTTCTGTTCTTTTTGGATGGAATGTCCTATAAATATCAATTAAGTCCATCTTGTTTAATGTGTCATTTAAAGCTTGTGTTTCCTTATTTATTTTCATTTTGGATGATCTGTCCATTGGTGAAAGTGGGGTGTTATAGTCCCCTACTATGATTGTGTTACTGTCAATTTCCCCTTTTATGGCTGTTAGCATTTGCCTTATGTATTGAGGTGCTCCTATGTTGGGTGCATAAATATTTACAATTGTTATATCTTCTTCTTGGATTGATCCCTTGATCATATGTAGTGTCCTTCTTTGTCTCTTGTAATAGTCTTTATTTTAAAGTCTATTTTGTCTGATGTGAGCATTGCTACTCCAGCTTTCTTTTGATTTCCATTTGCATGGAAAATCCTTTTCCATCCCCTCACTTTCAGTGTGAATGCGTCCCTAGGTCTGAAGTGGGTCTCTTGTAGACAGCATATATATGGGTCTTGTTTTTGTATCCATTCATCCAGTCTATGTCTTTTGGTTGGAGCATTTAATCCATTTACATTTAAGATAATTATTAATATCTATGTTCCTATTACCATTTTATTAATTGTTTTGGGTTTGTTATTGTAGGTCCTTTCCTTCTCTTGAGTTTCCTGTCTAGAGAAGTTCCTTTAGCATTTGTTGTAAAGCTGGTTTGGTGGTGCTGAATTCTCTTAGCTTTTGCTTGTGTGTAAAGGTTTTAATTTCCCTGTGGTATCTGACTGAGATCCTTGCTGGGTAGAGTAATCTTGGTTGTAGGTTTTTCCCTTTCATCACTTTAAATATGTCCTGCCATTCCCTTCTGGCTTGCAGAGTTTCTGCTGAAAGATCAGCTGTTAATTTTATGGGGATTCCCTTGTATGTTATTTGTTGTTTTTCCCTTGCTGCTTTTAATATTTTTTCTTTGTATTTAATTTTTGATAGTTTGAGTAATATGTGTCTTGGTGTGTTTCTCCTTGGATTTATCCTGTATGGGACTCTCTGTGCTTCCTGGACTTGATTGACTATTTCCTTTCCCATATTAGGGAAGTTTTCAACTATAATCTCTTCAAATATTTTCTCAGTCCCTTTCTTTTTCTCTTCTTCTTCTGGGACCCCTATAATTCGAATGTTGGTGCGTTTAATGTTGTCCCAGAAGTCTCTAAGACTGTCCTCAATTCTTTTCATTCTTTTTTCTTTATTTTGCTCTGCAGTAGTTATTTCCACTATTTTATCTTCCAGGTCACTTATCCGTTCTTCTGCCTCAGTTATTCTGCTGTTAATTCCTTCTAGAGAATTTTTAATTTCGTTTATTGTGTTGTTCATCATTGTTTGTTTTCTCTTTAGTTCTTCTAGGTCCTTGTTAAACATTTCTTGTATTTTCTCCATTCTATTTCCAAGATTTTGGATATCTTTACTCTCATTACTCTGAATTCTTTATCAGGTAGACTGCCTATTTCCTCTTCATTTCTTTGGTCTGGTGGGTTTTTACCTTGCTCCTTCATCTGCTGTGTGTTTCTGTGTCTTCTCATTTTGCTTAACTTACTGTGTTTGGGGTGTCCTTTGCACAGGCTGCAAGTTTGTAGTTACTGTTGTTTTTGGTGTCTGCCCCCTAGTGGCTAAGGTTGGTTCAGTAGGTTGTGTAGGCTTCCTGGTGGAAGAGACTAGTGCCTGTGTTCTGGTGGATGAAGCTGGTTCTTGTCTTTCTGGTGGGCAGGACCATGTCCGGTGGTGTGTTTTGAGGTGTCTGTGACCTTATTATGATTTTAGGCAGCCTCTCTGCTAAGCGGTGAGGCTGTGTTCCTGTCTTGCAAATTGTTTAGCATGGGATGTCCAGCACTGTAGCTTGCTGGTCGTTGAGTGGAGCTGGGTCTTAGCATTGAGATGGAGTGCTCTGGGAGAGCTTTCACCATTTGATATTACATGGAGCCAGGAGGTCTCTAGTGGACCGATGTCCTGAACTCAGCTCTCCCACTTTAGAGGCACAGGCCTGACACCTGGCTGGAGCACCAAGACCCTATCAGCAACACGGCTCAGAAGAAAAGGGAGAAAAAAGGAAAGAAAGAAAGGAAGAAAGAAAGAGAGAGAAAGAAATAAAGAAAATAAAGTTATTAAAATAAAAAATAATTATTAAAAATAAAAAAATTAAAAAGTAATAAAAAAAAGAAGAAAAAAGAGGAAAGAAAGAAAGAAGAGAGCAACCAAACTAAAAAATAAATCCACCAATGATAACAAGCACTAAAAACTATACTAAAAAAAAGGGAAAAAAAGGACAGACAGAACCCTAGGACAAATGGTAAAAGCAAAGCTATACAGACAAAATCACACAAAGAAGCATACACCTACACACTCACAAAAAGAGAAAAAGGAAAAATATATATATACCTATATATTAAAAAAAAAGGAGGGAGAGAGCAACCAAATCAATATACTAATCTACCAATGATAATAAACTCTAAACACTAAACTAAGATAAACATTAATCTAGAAACAAATTAGATTCAGAAAGCAAACCCCAAGTCTACAGTTGCTCCCAAAGTCCGCCGCCTCAATTTGGGATGATTCATTGTCTTTTCAGGTATTCCACAGATGCAGGTACATCAGGTTGATTATGGAGATTTAATCCGCTGCTCCTGAGGCTGCTGGGAGAGATTTCCCTTTCTCTTCTTTGTTCGCTCAGCTCATGGGGTGTAGCTTTGGATTTGGACCCGCCTCTACATATAGATCGCCTGAGGGCATCTGTTCTTCGCTCAGAGAGGATGGGGTTAAAGTAGCAGCTGATTAGGGGGCTCTGGCTTGCTCAGGCTGGGGGGGAAGGGAGGGGTATGGAGTGCGGGGTGAGCCTGCGGCAGCAGAGGCCAGCATGACGTTGCACCAGCCTGAGGCGCACCGTGTGCTCTGCCAGGGAAGTTGTCCCTGGATCATGGGACCCTGGCAGTGGCGGGCTGCACAGGCTCCCGGGAGGGGAGGTGTGGATAGTGACCTGTGCTTGCTCACAGGCTTCTTGGTGGCTGCAGCAGCAGCCTTAGTGTTCCATGCCCATCTCTGGGGTCCGCGCTGATAGCCGCAGCTTGCGCCCTTCTCTGGAACTTGTTTAGGCAGTGCTCTGAATCCCCTCTCCTCACGCACCCCAAAACAATGGTCTCTTGCCTCTTAGGCAGGTCCAGACTTTTTCCTGGACTCCCTCCCGGCTAGCTGTGATGCACTAGCCCCCTTCAGGCTGTGTTCACTCAGCCAACCCCAGTCCTCTCCCTGGGATCTGAACTCCAAAGCCCGAGCCTCAGCTCCCAGCCGCCCCAAAGGGTGAGCAGACAAGCCTCTCAGGCTGGTGAGTGCTGGTCGGCAGCAATCCTCTGTCCGGGAATCTCTCCACTGTGCCCTCTGCACCCCTGTGGCTGTGCTCTCCTCCATGGCCCCCAAGCTTTCCCCCCGCCCACCCGCCGTCTCCTCCAGTGAAGGGGCTTCCTTTCCTAGTGTGTGGAAACTTTTCCTCCTTCACAGCTCCCTCCCAGAGGTACAGGTCCCATCCCTATTCTTTTTGTCTCTGTTTTTTCTTTTGCCCTACTCAGGTACGTGTGGAGTTTCTTGCCTTTTGGGAAGTCTGAGGTCTTCTGCCAGTGTTCAGTAGGTGTTCTGTAGGAGTTGTTCCACATGTAGATGTATTTCTGATGTATTTGTGGGGAGGAAGGTGATCTCCATGTCTTACTCCTCCGCCATCTTGAAGGTCTCCTCACAACTGCCTTTTGTATATTGATTTTATATCCTGCAACTTCACTGAATTCATTTATTAGTTCACTCTGTTCATATTTTAAAAATCTTTTTTCTCTTTGTTCTTGAGATTTGGATATTTTCTAGTGATCTATGAATTCACTCTCTCTTCTGTCGTCTCCATTATGTTGTCAAGCTTATACAGTGAATTTTTATTGCAGATATTGTGTTTTACAGTTCTAGAATTTTCATTTGGTCCTTCTGTTATAGTTCTTGTTTCTCAGGTGATGTTTTCTATCTTCTTCATTGTGATTGCATTTTCTTTTACATTATCGAATGTAGTTATAATAGCTGCTTTAAAATTCTTGTCTGCTGGTTCCAGCATCTGGCTTATCTTGATGTTGGTCTTGTTGATTGTCTTTTTTCTTGAAAATGGATAATACTTTCCTGTTTTCATATATCAGGTAATTTTGAACAAGTATCAAGAATCCTGGACATTGTTAATGTTTTCAGACTTGGCCCTTCTATATTCTTCCAAAAAGTGTGTTGATTTTATTTGGTTGTTGGTTGATTTTAGCAGGCAATTAGCTTGGTTGGATCCAAGCTGAAAACGTAATCTCTTGGGTTGCAGTTTAAATATCCATCTATTTCTTTTTCCTTAGCAAGTCTTCCTGGAGTCTGATCTGTGCATGCATGGTTCATAGATCCAGAGATTGGGGTAGAAATTTTACACAAAATTTGGGGCTGCATTTCTGGATCTCTCTTTTCTGGGATTTCCCCCTTCATTTCCTGTTTTTTGCTACTACTGGCATTTTAACCACTCCAAGGTGGTATGACCTGCCATTAGTCTAAAAGGTACAAAAATGGGAAACTCACCCCATGCAGCCCCTTTTTTCCAAGCGTCAATGCCCCTCCAGAAATGCCGACTTTAGGTTTTCACTCTCCAATCCCTTTGAGTCATTGTTTGTTGTTGTTGTTTTGAATATGTAATTGTTACCTGAAGGAAGGTCAATCCAATAGGAACTTACTCAGAAGCTCAGTCAGAGCTTTGGCATCTGGGTATAGTTATTGATTTTAAAAATCACTAGATCAGTTAAGCATTTGGTAGACACAGAAGAAAAATGTATTAGTAAATACATTAGTAAACTAGAGGAAATTACCAAATTATCAAAATTGTAGCACAGAGAGATGAAAGTACAAAGAATATGAAAGAAAGGAGAAAGTCCAGAATATGTCCAGAAGAATTCCAAAAGAAAATATTTGAGAGAATGGAGAAGAAGCAATAAACAAATAAATAATGGCTGAGAACTTTTAGTATTTGAAGACATTAGTCTGTAGATAAAGGAATCACAATGATCCCCAAGCAGGATAAATGAAACTAAAACTAAACTATGCATATTGTGGTGAAACTGCAGAATACCAAAGACAAAGAGAGAACTCAGAATAACTGGAGAGAAACAAGTCATCTATGAATGAAAATGATTAGATTTATAGATACCATAACAACAATGGAAGCCCCACCCTCACATGCCCATGGAATTATATGTCAATTGCTGGGAGGAAATAACTAATACAGAATATTATGCCTTTGCTAACCTATTATTCAAGAATAAAGATAAGACATACTATGGAACAAACTTCAGGAAAAAGGAAGAGGAACTTAGAAGCAAGAAAGAGGGTATAACATTGGGCAAAGAAACTGGTAAATGTGAATAAATATAAATAACCATTTACTTTTTAAAAACAACGATAATCACAAATTTGAGAGTATGAAGATCGGGGAGAAGTAAAGTACTGAACAATGCTAATTTTAAGGTAAAAAGGTTTTTTTTGGACATTTAAGCACTCTGAATTTCTGTAATATTTGACAGAAGAATAGAGCTAATGTAAGTCTTTGTGTGTATTAAAAAATTTTAGGTTAAACAATAAAAAGAGGCATTGAGAAATACAAATCAAACAGGAAATGGAATATTATTGTGGAAATGGAATATTATTGTGGAAATGGAAGTTTTGACAGGGGAACCAAGATGTAATTATCTGCTATTTTCAAAACGAGGTGCTAAATCAAGATGCAGAATTTCCAACGGAAACGTTGATCTCCAGTTCCTTGACTCTGAGACCCGTCAGCAGGATCCAGTATATCAAAGGGGATTTGGGTGAGGATTTTGAAGCAGGGATCTTGTAAGGAGAATTTTTGGAAAGTTGCTGAAGTCCAGTTCCCTAAGGATAAAGAGGTGAGGTGGCCTAACCTTTCAATTCAACCTGAGTTATCTTTTTTGCTGGGGTTGGGTGGGGGAAACTCTTCAACCAGACAACTCAGAGAGCCTGCTATGTCTCCTGTAGTTGCGAGAGATCTGCTCTGATGTTTGACATAGGACTGAGACACTAAAGTGGCCTTTGGCAGGGAAGGCAGAGTAGAGATTGCAGACAGATTGCATTTGGGAAGTACCTACGTTCCCACTACAGCAGGGCCAAGGATGGTTTCTGTGAATGAGATATGGATCATGCAGAGATAGTCAGATGGGAGCCTTAATATTTAAGACCCGCCCAAAAAGACAGGGTGAGATCCTGTGATATGGACCTCTGAAGGACCGAGGGTAGAGGGGTGGGACAGTCAGAGGGATGGGATGCAGCCTTTACCTCAGGAAACTTGCAGCCAGAGGAGCCCAGCTGTAACTTCTGCTTGGCCCAGAGTGTAAAGTCTGTAGGGCCAGCTAGTAGCCAAGCAAGAGCTTTACTGCCCCTGCTTCTCCTCCCCTTTGTACCCCAATCACTCAGGGGCTTGAAGCTCTGCTTAATAAACTAGGGGCAAGAGGGTGAGAGGAAAAAGAAGCTCATCATACCTCCCTTCCCTGACCCCAAGTTCCCACCTGTCATAGGCCCTATAAAGGGAAGGCAGAAGCCACCTTTAACCAGCCTGTTTGGGAACAGAAGATGTCTTACTTTGAAATGAAGATTCAAGAGTTCAGTCTTGCAACAAATACATATGGAGTGCCTGTTCTGTGCCAGGCATTGCTCAATGCTGGGGATTTCTCAGTGAACAAGATACATAAAAATAACTTCCGTCATGGAGTTAACATTTTAATGGATTAATATCTAGGACTAGACATTTTAAAGTTGATATTTTATGTTGTGACTTAAAGTGACTGCAAAACTGTCTGTTACCAAGAGAGTAGAAATTTGAGGGGATAAGTAAATATAAAATAAATATTTAAAACATTTGAATTTTAATGAATGGCTATTTACTAGACAAACACTACCAAAAGAAAGCTGATATAACCATATTGTCATCAGAGAACAGTCTGTTAACAGAGAATGCTGTTAAGGATTTTAAAAAAGAGTTCATGAAGCTATAGCAATTTTCAACTTGCTTGTACCTAATAACATAACTTCAATACACATAAAGCAAAATTTGGCAGAATGACAAGGAGAATTGAACAGATCCATTATCATAAAGGGAGATTTAAACATAACTCTTAAAACTCGATAACTGATAGAGTAAACAGACAAAAAAATTATTAGGGATACAGAATATTTTAACACACAAGTGACAAGCTTGATCTAAGGTAGAGATTGGCAAATTATGGCCTGTGGGCCAATACCATCCTACTGCCTGTTTCTATAAATAAAGTTTTATTGGAACACAGCCTTGTTCATCTATTTAGCATTGACCATGGCTGCTTTTGTGCTACAATGGCAGCACTGAATAGCTGTGATAGACAGTATTCGCAAAGCTGAAAATATTTACTAATGGCCCTTTATAGGACTTTTGTTGACCCCTGATCTAAAGCATTTAACAAAACCCTGCCTCTAACAATTGAAGAGTACATGTTTTTTTCAAGCACACATGAACACTGATAAAAATTGATAGTGTAGCAAATATTGACTTAAAAAAACCAATATCATATATATCTCTAACCACAGAAAAAACCCAATATCATATATCTCTGCTCACAAAGCAATTACATCAGAAATTGATAATGAAAAGATAAGCAATCCCCCCATAAGTTAGAAATTTAAAAAAATTTTTCTAAATAATTAATGAATCGAAGAAATCATAATAGAAATTATACATTTGAATTGAATGATAATGAAAATGCTACATTTCAAAAGTGAGTGGGAAATGGCTAAAACAATTCTGAGAGGAAAATGTAGAGCTATAATTATCTATATTTGAAAGAAGAATCCAATTCCAAAAGTAAGGAAAAGAACAGAAGAGCAAACTCAAAGAAAGTAGAGGAAAGGAAATATTAAAGACCGAATTAATGAAATAGAAAATAAAGAACCAATAGAAGAGATCCAGTAAATCAGAAAACAAAAGATAAAGAATCCCTCAGCAAGACAGACCAAGAGGAAAAAAAAAAAAAAGACGAGAACAAATAAACACCATTAAGCATGAAACTGCTTTGTGGTCAAATGGCTACAGACTGGATAGAGCCGGGAGATAGGCACAATGTATTCTTTTTATTAGTCTCTGTACATTTCTGTATGTTTGAGAGATTTCCTCTCTCACACACGCGCACATGTAAAATAAAATGTATAAACAAAAAAAGAGCGGTGGGCTCTGGATTCAAACTGCCTGAGCTTTAAGATCAGTTCTAGACTTAGTGAGTGCCTTAGGGCAAGGTACTTAAATCCTTCCCGTGCTTCTGTTCCCTGTCTGTAAAATGAAGGTAATCATAACATCTGGCCCATCAACTCACACGCCCTCCTTCTCGAGATGCTGGGATTTCAGGCCAAGGTTTCACTGACACTGATTTTCAAAACTCTTTCTCTAGTCTTAAGCTTGCCCCAGAATCGCTTAACGCATCTCCCTCACCTTTAGACAGGAATGTTTAAACTACCCTGGAGACCTTAGGAAGTTCTCTTGGTGCTCTAGACCGCACCTGGGAGGAAGGAGAGGGCTTGTCAAAGGAGGCTGTAGAAGGAGGAACGGAGCTGGGAAGATACGAGATAAAGAACCAGTATTTACTAACTCTCCTCAGTGCATCAGCTGGTGTGCTAGATGAACACCTATTCCCTCCTGTGAAAGGTGATAACCATGTTATCTACCATTGGCTGTGTTCATTTTCACTGGCCTTACATGTCAAGATATCTCTGTGCTGTAATGCATCTAGTTCATGGCCTCTAATGACTGCGTGATACTCAATGGTGAGCCAGATCTGGCCACAACCTCTTCTTACCCTTTCCCCTAGTCTCAGGAACCTAGGTTGCCTTTAATTCCTGGCCGCAAGAAACAATACTTGGGAATTTCTTCATTTGCCTTTAATTCCTGGCCACAAGAAACAATACTTGGGAATTTCTTCATAGATGCCCTCTTATAGAACCCTGTGAACATTTCTCTGGAATTTATAGCTGGGGGTGAACTCTCTGGGTCACAAGGAAGATAAACACTTATTTAAACTTAGAATTGTCGTGCTGTTTTCCAGATGGCAGAAGGGGACTTGAGCATCTGCAGATTTTGGTATCCTCTAAGTATCCTGGAACCAATACCTCGCAGATACCAAGGGACGGTGTTGCATTGCCAACAAGTGCTGTAGGGATGGGTGCTATTAGTTGTTATTTAATTAAAAATTTGCCTTTGGAGCTTGATCTGAAATAAGAGAAATGCTGGGCTTTTGTCTCACCAGGTTTGGGTGGCCTGCTTCCTTGGCTGCCTTCCATGTACCCACCCCACTTGTGCACAAGGAAAGAGCTGCATGAGATTACACTTTCTGTTCAGTGTTGTGGTTCGTTTTTCCTTCTTGTTATCTTTATGTGTGCTCTGTGTCTAAACTTTATGTGGGAGCCTGGAGCAGAGAAAGACTCAGGATTGTGGAGTCAGGCTGACCTGAGTTCAAATGCTGGGTCTGCCACTCTCTTCTTACTAGTTCTGGCTCTGCCTCCAAGGCCACCTTGATTAGTTTGGGATGCTTTACAATTCTTCGGGTGCTCACTCCAGGAACCAACAGGGGTCTAGTTACATCAATGGTGTGTGGGTTTTAGTGGTTTAATTCAGAAGGTGATTTTATTCCTAAATTCTGGGGGCACATGCTGCGTGTAACTAGCCTGAAAACCAAAGCTCTTCTGTTGGCCTAAGAGGCCTTGTGTGAATTAACGTTCCTCATCTTCCACTGCTTTCCCTGAGCTCTCTGAAGTCCTGTTAACACTGGCCAAGGGAAGAGGGTTAGGGTTAGGTCATTGCTGCCTCAGGGACTTTGCACTTGCTGTTCCTTCTGCCTAGAACTTTCTTCCACCTGATTTTTCGAGGGTTGGCTTCTTCTCCATTATCAGTTCAAACGTCATCTCTTGTTGCCCCCTAGTCACCTGTTTTATTATCTTTGTAGCACTTATTCCTGAAGTCATCTCATTTATTTATTTACTTGTTTACTTGTCTCCTCTGCTAGAATATAAGTTCTGTCTTAGCAGGGACCTTGTCTGTCCTGATCACTGTTATATCCCCAGAACCCAGAACAGTGCTACATACACACTATACATTCAATAAATGTATTTGAATACACGGGCAATTGGATAAATGGAATTACTGAAGGAAGAAGCAACTCTCCATTTCAAAATATGGAAACTAATTTCTTCGGTGCCTATAAATACCTGTGGAATTGAAACATAAATATTTGTGGAACTGAAACATATTAATGCATAATAAAGCTTTTAGTTGAGAGCGCCACCGAGAGCGATCGTAAATGAGTAATAATTGCAAGACTAGCATGCTGTGGGAAGCACTGGGGATTGAGCCTAGCATAGTTTAGGCCAGCTCTTGATTCTGAAATAGAGTTCAAGAAAGTGTTTCACCCAGGTTGTATAGGCTTCATGGCTGCCATGTGGTGAGAGGCACTGGCCTTGGAGAAGCAAGGCCTGAGTTCAAGTTCTGCTTCTGTATTTTCTTACCTGTGTGGCTTTGGGCATTTCCCTTAAGCTTTTGAAGCCTATATTTTCTCATCTGTAAAATGCGAGCATACTAACTGCCATGGTAGTTATGAGGACTGACCAAGGTGATGGATATGGTGCATGTGAGACAAACATGGGCTTGGTGCAGGCTGGGGAGGGAGCAGGGATCGTCATCATGTGACCCTGCTCTGGGCAGCCCTGGCCCTGGTAGTGTGAGCTCAGAGGTCATGCCAGATGTGTGTCTGCTGAGTGTTGGCTGAGGGACACTCTTCTCCAACCTCTGTGGTCAGAAACCAGCTTTCTACAAGCTCACAGACGTGATGTATTGGGGCTTGAATTTTATCCATGGCCAAAAAAAAATAAAAACAAACAAACAAACAAAACCAGTCCTTGTTCAGAAGGCTCTCACTATTCAGAGTCTTCTGGGGATTTTTCTGAGATAGCAGAACTACAGTGCCCGAGGTCCAGGATGTCAAGAAATGAAGCCCCTGCCATTGGAGGATGGGCTGAGTGGGGGGTCAGGAGGGGGCTGCTGTGGATGGCTGCAGGAAGGCACAGGAGCCCCAAACACCCCTTAAGTGGGGAGGCCCAGGCCACCATCAGAGTGGCTGAGGAATCTGTGAGACAGATACTGTCATGGTTCTTTCTATTTGTACCTCTTTTGGGGGGCGAGGGTGGGCGCTGACTAGGAAAGAACCAGTGTTCAGACCTGCTGCTCTGACCTGGAATTAAAGGGAAGGTGTTAAGTGGCATGGTGTCAGCTTTGCTATTTTAATATAGTCTCTCTTGTGTTAGAATTACTTACTGGGCATCATGCACAGAACTGGAGGGCACCGTCTGACTTCTGATGGCCCTTCTTATTTGATGGCTCTGTGACTCTAAGCCTTCTTCTTTTGGCCTAGAAGATACATTCTTTATGGCCAATGGCAAAGAAGAGATTTCCACAGCAATTTCTGTTCGCCATGGTCCTGGGGAGAGAAATAGCACCTCTGTTCATGGCGAGAGAGAGACAGCTGGAAGAGAGCAGTCTCTGAAGCTCCCTCCAAATCATTGAGTCTTGCCTGTCGTGTTTGGGAGGAGGACCAGCTGGTGGTGATTGCCCGGCAGATGCACGAGTCACTGTTTCGGGGCTGCCATGCCAGTGCTGCTTCTGGGTCACCAGAAAGACAAGATGTGTTTGACACGTAGTGGCTGCCCCAGCTGGAGGAGGCTGCAGGCCAGATGTTAAGAGTGCTAGATGAGGGTCCGGATGACTGGATTTGAGTCCCACTTCTGTTTCTTAATGGCTGTGGGATCTTGGACCTCAGAGACCTCATCTCTAAAATGAAGGCATTGGACCAGGACCTCGAGACAACGAAGGCTCGTGCTTCCTCTAAGAGCCTCTGAGGCCCCGCAGAACACAGGATCATGGGTGTGGCCGGGTTGGCCCAGGTCCAGAAAACTGCTGTGCTCCAAGTGCTGCTGAGGACTGGGCCCCTGCCCCGTCCTGACGGGCTGCATCTGTAGAGCAGAGAGACTTCCCTGCTCTGTCTCATCTGTCCAGGGATGGGGATGCTTCTCATTTCACAGATGGAGCAGCCGTTTGAGTAGGTGTGTTCTCAGCGCAGTGGTTCGCCTTCTCTGGGCTGAAGACCACGGGTCCTCCCAACAGTCTTAGTATTTGCTAATTTCCCTTCCCTGGGACACTTGTCACTATCGCTTTTGAAATGAGGTGTCCAGATGGGAACACAATACAGATGTGACCCAGCTATCACAGAGGGGATGCTAGAGGGCTGCTGAGCAGTGTCTGGAACTGAGACGTTTCCCCGGCTGGCCCTTATCCTCTGTTTGTGCCAAATCCGCAGCATCCTATTAGACATCTGTCCGTTTCAGGCCGAGACAGTTCTATATTTGTGTTTCTTGTGTTTGTAAGTGCGTGTGAAGGAGGCTCTGTTTAGAGACAAGGGCTGACTCTGGCTCCCCCTGGAGGACAGCTGGCTGCGGTTAGGGTAGGCAGCCTCGCATACCCCTCTGCTCTGCGCTCCTGTCTGTCCTAAGGTAGCAGATATTTTAATGACCTGGGTGGTTTTGTTTATTAAAATACCATACCCTCGTAAGAAAGGTTTGACTGAAGGGGGGTTCTTCATACCCTCGTAAGAAAGGTTTGACTGAGTACGTATCTGTCTTCTTAAGCAGGTGCCTCTGGGCATTTCTCTTTGTAACTTGGGCACTTAGGGGCTTCTCTGGGCCTCTGCTTGCCCAGCTTTAAGATAAGGCAATTTTTCTAGCTCTAAATTATATGACACTTTGGGAGTTAAATAGATAACTAGATAGAATGGGATCTACCTTTTCAATTACAATGGCTGCTATTTTTGTATTATCTCTCTTGTTGGAATTTATTGTGACCCCAAGAAGAAGAGCTTCTCCTTTCCCTAACTTTCTGCCTTACCTCTTATTTCTCCTCCTGACGTTTTGCCACTCCCCACACCCCTAACCTGAAGATGCTCTGAGTTCAGCAGGAAGCAACATAGCACAATGGTTAAGGGTAGTGTCTCTGGAGGGGCCCAGCCTGGGTGTGTGGTCTGGGTCCATCACTGACATCTGGGTGACCCTGGGTGCATCACATAACCTCTCTGTGTCTGCTCCATTATCTGTAAAAAAGGGGATAATGCCAGCACCTACCTTAGAGACAAATGCATGTAAAATGCTTAGAATAGTTGCAATAGTGTTCATTTGTTGTTATTTTGTTATTGCTGCTTTCTTATGGGGCAAGATGGCAAATGTAACCCAGAGTCACCACCAGCCTCTTTTCCTCTAGGAAGTGCAACAAACAAGCAATGAAATAAGCAGAAAACATGGATCCTGAAGTTTCCAGTGATGTCTGTTCTGAGTGTGAGACCAGCACAGGCCACTGTCCCCACCATCAGGAGGAGAGGCCAGCTGGCTGGCCAGCAGAATGGGCCATGGAGAGCAGGTCAAGCCAAGGGTTTAAGAGATGGGGTCACAGCCAGCAGGTTGTTCATTAACTGTCTACAAGGCAATAAATGCTAACTGAGGACCCTGAGGGCCACACCCTACAGTAGGGATGAAAATGGATCTGGTTATTGGAAGATTCAACCCAGTAGGAAAGATAAAAAGCAGCATCCTAGGAGTTTGGAGTTAGTAGGGAGGGGGTGGGAAGTACGCAAGATCAAGATATAGAACAGGCATGATCCAAGAGAGTGAAAACTTGGTGAAATCAAAGGTTCAGGGCAATTGTAGGCAAACCCATGGCCTGCTTGCCACATAGGCCTTCTGGCTTCAAAAAAAAACCCCACACTATAAATGGGGGGTAAAAAGTTAGAAAGCTGCTTCTCAAAGTGATAAGAATATACCTTTTTCTCCCTAAGAGGCACACATAGTGCAACAATGAAGCTAAATTTATTTTAAATTGATTCATTTTTAAAATAATATAATCATTTTATTGTGCTTCACCTTATTGCATTTAGCAGATATTATGATTTTTACAAATAGAAAGTTTGTGGCAACCCTGTGTTGTCAGATGATGGTTAGCATTTTTTAGCAATAAAGTAATTTTTAATTACAGTATGTACTTTTTTTTTTAGACATAATGTTATTGCACTCTTAACAGACTACAGCATAAACATAACTTTTATATGTAGTGGGAAACCAAAAAATTCATGTCACTTGCTTTACTGAGATATTTGTTTTATTGCAGTGGTCTGATACCAAACCCACAATATCTCCAAGGTATTCGTGTATGTTATATAAACTCTGAATGACCACCGTTCACCAGGGCACTCTTTTTAGGGGCCCAGCCAGGAATGAGGGTCAGTACCTTGGAGAGCTCCAAGGGGGTTCCAAATAGCTGAGGCAGGCAACTAGTTTAGCATGAGTCAGAAGCCTGCTGCTGGACCCGTGTGGTGCCAGCCCATACCTCCTGTGGGCATCAATTGTGCAGGCTGATACTTCTCTAGGTGGAGACCCCAGAGCTGGGTCAGCCGGGCAGGTGGGGAGCAAGGGCTCAGGATGGAGACTGGGTATCTGCCCTCTCCCTGGATGCAGTCTTCCTGGTACCCAGGAGAGATCATTGCACCAATCCTGGAGTCAGCTATTAGGTCCTGTCACTAGGGTGTTGGTGGCATTTTGCTGTCTTAAAGGTGGTTGGTAGCCTTTCTCCTCTAGTGGAGGTGACTTAGTTATTTGAGATAAGACATTGAAAGGGTTGCTGCTGCCTGAAGGCAGAACCAAAGAACTGGGACAAGCTCAGTGGCAGTTCTGCTTTTTCAGCCTCATGGATGTGTGGATCTCTCCAATTGATCCATTCAGTTCTTGTGGGTGTCCAGGGACTGTCTGTGAGACGCAGGACGAAGCCGGGCTTTCACACGTTTGTGATTGGCTTCGGGCCCTGAACAGTGCAGGCTGATTAAGTTTGGTATAAAACCTGACCAACTGCAGTTTGGGGAGATGCACCCACACGCATCTGGTGTGTGCGTGTACAGATGGGCCTGCGGTTTGGATATTTCTCTTCTGGAACAAGGCATTAAAAAAAAATTATTAATAGGTACGGTCCCCAGCCAGGTGTAGACTCTGGTGAGTTGGTGATGTCAACAGATTTTATCCTCATGGCTCCTCTGCTTCCTCTTTCTCTTCTCTCTCAGTTTCCCTCATCTTCACTTTTCCCTGGGCATTTATTGTCTTTTCTGTGCAGGGCTGAGGTATGCACCCATGGTCACCTGTGGTAACCATATGCCCTAGATTCTCAGGGACAATTCTGATTATGGATACTTTCATTCTGTTCATTAAAATTGATTTGTTAAATGTATGACTGAATGTGATTTCATTTTATGTTTTTGTAAAACCTAAATAAATTCCTAAATCAGGAAAATAATCTTCAGTCAAACCACATGTCTGAATTTTGCATGTAGGAAATATCGTCACCATATGTCAAAGACTGAAAGGGAAAATAATTTTCATCTCCTGGGCCAGTTCAATCCATTGGAGGAATCACCTGTGTTGAAAAGGAGCCTCAGGCTGTACTGGGAAAGAGGGTCATGATCGATTAGTGATGTCTGTCATGAGCATCATATGGCCACTGGTGTTGTCTTTGGCACCAAGATATTTCTGTCCCAAGGTCCTTCTGCTCTCAAGCTGTTTCACGTCTCTCTTGTCATAGAAAAAGCTGCCTTAGTCATCAGTGGTGAGGGATTATTACCCTAATGTGGTAACCATCCCAGAGGGTGGAAGAGACCCATGTCTCAACTGAGCATCCAGAGATAGGCCAGGAGAAGGGGATATTTGGGGGCTTCTCAGCACTCATTGCAAAGCACATAGCCAGCCCTGTTCTGAATCCCAAACTGAGTTTCCTACCTTGAGACCACCTAGTTTAATGGAAAGAACCTGGTGTTTGGAGGCACACAGATTTGGCTATAAATCCTGAATGTTCCAGGTGTACTGTGTGACCCTTAAGAAGGTTATATAACTTTTCTGGGTCTCAGTTTATTCTTCTATGAAAAGGAAATAATAATAATTATTATAAGCATTAAATCATGTAACGCATTTAAAGCACCTACAGTGGTGCCTGGCACACAGTAGATACTCCATAAACAGGAGCCCTTCCAACAACAACTTATCAGGCCTGAGGACTATGTCATTTGCTCCTGACTGGCTATTTGAATAAACCTATTTTAAATAATGAATATCACTTGTACTTTGGGCAATAATTTCATCTCACTTCTACTCCCAAATCTGAAAAATAAATAAAGGAGGTGACCTTTACTAAATGATTTGGAATTTCAGCAGAAGGTTCTATAATTGCTAGTTAACAGGCCCAGGAAACCAGCTCTTGTGCAGTAATTGGAGGTGTGCAGGTTGGGACATTAAATTACGGGCTGGCCTCCTGGAATAGAAACCTTGCCACCATGACAACACCTTTCTGCATCTGCCTGAGTAAGTCAACAAATTGTTGGTTCCCAGCCCGAACTGGATGGCGACAAGGGCTTTCTCCTGCTGGAATCTTCAGGTCTTGACATGCCAGTCAAGTTCCTTACAAAGGCCAGGCACAGCGTCGGGGGGACACCCAGGAGGAGGAGGAGGAGATACAGTACCTGCTGCCGAGGTGCCTGCAGTCTGTGGGGGAGACCAGCAGAGATGGACCCGTTCGGGAGAGGGAAGGCAGGGTAAGGTCGGCAGAGGCAGCAAAGCAGAGAGGTCAGTGGGGTTGCCCGCTGGAGCCTGCCGGCCGATTCGGATCCAGCCCCGCCTCTTACAGGGGTGTGTGCCTTGGACACGTTACTTAGCCTCTTTGGGCCCAGTTTCTTTAACTATAAGGTGGGGATAATCATCATACTTACCTCCTAGGGTTGCTGTGGGAATTAAATGGGCTAATGTTTATAAAGTGCTGAGGAAAGTGTCTAGCAGATGGTGTAAATATTTGACATTATTATTATTATTGGGGTTATAACTCTAATTATCTGAAAACAGACTGACCTCTGGGGTCCAAGTGAGCAGGGAAGACAGCAGGGACCACTGGGGGCCTCCTCCACGACCTTGCCCTTGGCCGCAGCCCCTACTGCTGGACGTCTCTGCGCCTTTGCTTCTGCTCTTTGCCCTCTTGATCTCCTGACCTGTTCCCACACGCACACCACTCAAGACCCAGGCCAAACACCACGACTGTCAGGAAGTCCTTCCGGACCTCAGCCTCCCCCGGCAGGGCCAATCGGTCCGTCTCAGAGCTCCCTGAGCACCTTTCACCTGCACTGTGGGCCCTCTCCACTCTTGCCCCGGTGCTTCGGCTCCTCGTGTGTCTCCATCGCCCACCATGCTAGAGGCAGCAGACCTGGATGTGCATTCTGGCTCACAACTTGCTAGAGGTGAGACACTGGGGAAACCACCTCCCCTCCCCTCTTGTCTTTGCAGATAGGCACAGCTGCCTGGCAGGGTGTGTAGAGATTGTGTGTCTGGCCCATCACTGAGTCCCTTCCCTCGCTCCCTCTCTCCTTACCTCAGTCTCCCTGACCTGGCGAGAGGTCTGGCCCTCCAGAGAGGCCACACACGCTGGTTTCTGAGCACCCTTCCTCGCCCGTCCTCTGGGCTCCTGGGATCTACCACAAGGCCTAACGCATGGGGGCAGGGGTGGTGATGAAGGCATGTTTGTATTTTCTTCCCTTCTCCCCTCCTCATTTCACGTCTTCATTCTCTAGCACAGGGCTATCAAATAGTGGGGAAAGGGCCCTCAGTGTAAGGATGAGGAGTGGGAGGGAACTGGGTCCAAGCGCCACGGAGGAGGGTCTTGGGGGCCAGGCCCAGGCCCTCTGTTTGGCTGAGCCTTGCTCTATGACGGGGAGAATTAAATGTGCTCTACTTTTGATTTTGAAACATGTCAAGGGGCAGTATCCCTCCCACATCAGAGCACAGGAAAGGGGCAGGGGTCGAGAGTGGGAGGGGCATTGGGGGTGGGATAAGTCAAGAGAAAGAGGAAATTGAGCCCTAGTAGCCTCAGCTGCTGGCTCAGTGACCGGGTGACCTGGAGATGATTCACCCTCTCCACTTGGGGGTGTAGGGTGTGTGCAGATGGGAGAGGGGGTGAGGGTAGAGGTGGTGAGCACATCACAATCTGGGTCCTGTCCAGTTCATCTTTCTTGGGAAAAGTAGGGAAGGCGTTGAGCTTGGAGTCCCCCACCCCGCTAGAATCCCCTCGAGATACCCCTTCCCTCCAGAGTCTGAGTCAGGCCTGAGCCATCCAGCTGGGTCCGTCCCTGCCCCTTCTACAGAAGGGAAGCACAGACATGTCCCTTCCTGCTCAGCTTTTACTCATAATGATGCTGTGCCAGAAGCCACCTGTCACTGGCCCCCGGCTGTGCGCCAGGTGCAGGATAAGCATTTCACATTCTCACCACAACCTTCAGGGGCAGAGGCCACTCTATCTCCATTTAACATATGGGGAAACAGAGGCTCAGGGAGGTGAACTTATTTGCCCAAGGTCCGAAAGGGCCCTGGCATAGCAGGGACTCCTTCCTGAGTCTGTGGGTCCCCAACGCAGTCAATCACCATGACGTTCTCTTAGGAGGTGATGGGAGGTGAGGGGAGCAGAGCAAAGGACATGCTGAGGAGATCCTTGGGTCATCTGTCCCCTCATGTGGTCAGTTTGGTCGCCCTGGCTGGTTTCCCTGAGGTGATGGCACCCGAGGCTGTCAACAAGAATTGGGGAGACCTGAGAAGGACAGATATGGGGGTGCAGCTGGTCTGGGCTGAGAGAAGCATCTGTGGGGCAGTGAGGGCGCTGGCCCAGAGAACAGAGGGCAGCAGCCCGAGGCCCTGGAACCTTCAGGAAGGGAGGCGGAGGGCAGGCACCAGGGCTTTATCTGGCGGGGAGGACAGAGAGAACTGACATCTAGGAGATACCTGCTGTGTGCCAAGCCGCATGCTGGGAGCTGGGGACCCAGATCGGAGTAAGGCTGCGCTTCCACCTGAGGAAGCTCAGTGCGGCGGCGGAGGCCGGTGAGGAGCCCTAGCAGCGGTGCAATGCGAGATGCGCTGCCAGAGACAGACACGTGAGATGCCCTGGCAGAGGGGAGCGAGGACTGGATGCGGGCTGTAGAGGATGTGGGGATGGCTAGAGAAGGATGCCCGTTTGAGCTGAGTCTTGAAGGCAAGCAGTTGTTCACCAGGCAGCCCCTGGGAGAAGGGTGGCGGCGTGGAGAAGCTGCCAGGAGCTGGGGCAGCACCAGGGCAAAGGCAGGAAGGAGGCTGGGCCCTGTGGAAGGAACAGGGGAGGGGTGAGCAGGGTCCAGTGGGGGAGAGCCATGGGGGCTTCCTGGACCACTGGAGGGTGAAGCCGAGAGTGACTTTGATAAACACTTAGATTGGTATCAGAGAAGTGACTCTGACAGCCAGTGCGGAAGATGGACAAGTGAGGGGGTGGGGCTAATGGGGAGGCTGGGAGATCCTATCATGGGGATGAGAGATGGAGAGTCCTGCTGACACTTATACCTGACACCCAGCCTGCCACATTGAATCTGAGCATCTCGAATGGGGCAGGTGGCGCCAGCCACCGCTGGCTCCCTCTCCTGGGTTCTGACCAAGGAAAAGGTGAAGCAGGGTGGCCCAGGATCCTGCAGATGGAAGCAGGAGGACACAGGCCTCGAACTTGTCGAGGGCCTGCTTTGTGCCAGCCGCTAGGCTGGGTGCTTTTCCTGCCAGGCAGATGTCTTATGCTCAAACTTAAGATGAAAAAATGAAGGGTCAGAGAGAATGAGTAAGCTACCCCAGGGCACACGGCTGATGAGGTGGAATTGCACACTGGGCCTCTCTGACCTCAGAGCCTTTAGACTCTGCCAGGCTTGTGGTTTTCACCAGCTCTGAGATAGCTGCTGCCCTCATTTATTCACTCAGCAAATACTGATCTCAACCACATGCTGGGAGGACTCGGGGGTGAATTAGGCACAGCAACTGGGTGCACAGAGCTCATGGCCCTACAGAGGAGAGGCACACACACACATACAAATACACACACATACACAAACACACACACACACACACACACCACAAGGTATAAAGTGGCCCATGGGAAAAACAAACCAGACCCTTGAAAGAGATGATCTCCATCGGGACACTAAATGCTCTTGCAGAAGAAGTGGCTCAGAAACCCTTTTCCTTCCCGTCTACTCACATCTTATACCCTATTCCCTTTCTTTCCAATTTTGCTCTCATTTTAAAATGAGAGGACACAGGGTCTGGAAAGAGGATCCCTGTTCTTGCTTGCATATCCTTTCACCAGGAACGCAGTGATATGGAACATTCCCACCTGTGCCAGCCCATCCTCACTATAACTTACGAGATGGTACTATTATCATTCCCTTATAAAAGGGTAAACTGAGGCTTAGAGGGAGGGTCCTGGGCTTGTCCAAGTTCACTTGGACCCAGATCCAGACAGCCCTCCGCCTTTTTGCCTCCCAGGTTGAATGGAAGTGCACTGGTCTGTATCCAGTGGGCACTTTAATTTAAAGGCATCAGACCAATTAGGTTCCCAATTGGAACATTAAATATTTAAAATATTAAAAATTCTCTCATATAGTTTAGTTACAGTCTGGTCACTGTAGGGCTGGGGAATGAATGGCCTCGAGGTTCACGTGCACTTGCTCATCAGGAAAGTTGGCCTCACTTTCTTCTGGAAGCTTCTTGCAGAATTAGCTCTTGCTTCTGGTTTCATTTTATTCTGTAACCACTTTCCAGAATTTAAAAATGTGTATGTTTCAGGGGGAGGTGAGGATGGGGATGCTCGAAAACAGTCAAGCATGTGATTAAATTCTCGAATCTATTTGTTCTAACCAGCCTATGGGAGGGTAAGCATGAGGAAACCACAATTAAATATGTGTAAATTTTTCTAGACAGTTGCAGAGAATGGATTTTTATAATCCAAGCCATATTTTAAATGCTTCAAGTGGTGTGGATGAATTTGACGTCTGCAGTAAATTATTTAATAATCTAAGGAAATCTAATTTCCTTCTCTCTTTCTTATAATGTTTTCTTTCATGTGAAGCTCTTTTTCCTATGTCAGGTCACCTTAGGTAAATGAGCCCAAGACTAGGTTAGGACACCAGGGTTTGGTGTCATTTCTGCCACTTAATAGTATGTGGCCGTGTATAAGCATCTCGTGTTGCCGGGTCTTGGTTTCTTCAGCTATAAAATGGGTACAGTCTTCCTTATCTGGCAGGTTTGTCTTGAGGAGTAAACAAGCTGATATATGTGAAGCGCTGGGTACAAATCTTGGCAGAAGGCAAGCTCTCAGGTTTTATACCCAAGAACTTTCTACTCTGATGGTGGTGAGAACGGTGAAAACAGAAAGTACAGAACTGTGGCTGAGTGCCAATCCAGGAAGGTACACACAGGGATTGTGGGAGCACCGAGAAGGGGAACCCCACTTTCATGGAGTGGTTAGGGAGAAGTCAGAGTTAGGGACATTCAAGGTGGGTTTTGCAGAGTAAGAAGGAACTGTCCACTCAATTATTTATGTCTACCCTGCCTTATTCCAAATAAAGAGGTAATATGATTTATAGATATTCTACATGAAGGTAAAATAAGGTAAATGAGGAAATATGGTACAAGGGAAATAAGGAGAAGGAACTAAAATAAAACCATGGGGCAGGTTAGGACATAAAACTGCTGGAGGTGATTAACACATTTGGCACTTAGCTTCTTAGCAATGAAAACAAAAAGGGAACATGACCAGGTTGGCAGTTCTCAGTCATCGTGTTCACAGGATAAAAACAAATCAGGTGCCCAGGATGTGCACAGCTTTCCTGGGGCTAAGAACTGAGACATGTTTTTCCCAGGACCCCTCGACAAGGGAACTCTGTGTGGCATAGTCCTTAGTGATATCATTGCAATAATCATGTCGTTCCAATGTGGATGCTTCTGAGGGGGAGTGCGCCAGGCAGGGAACAGTGTTCTTGGCAGAGGGAACAGCATGAGCCCAGCTCCAAGTCTTTATCAGGGGTTCTTTGCAGGGAATGTCTGCTGGCCAATTCCCAGCATGGTTCTTGGATGGGGTGACCCAGTGGGGCCTCGGGGTACCTGTGGAAGCAGTCTGGGGGTGGATGGCATTGCATGGGGGCACAGGAGGGGCAGTGCTGTGGTGTGGAGACCTGTTGGGATGAGACAAGGGTCCGGGTTTCTCTGGCCGTGTGATCTGACCATTTGCAATCATGTTGGAGACTCAGAAGGCGGGGCCTTGGCAGTGGTGCAGGAAGCCTGATTGGCTGGGCTACCTCCTGCCCTTGGTCCCCAGAGGCTGGTTGCCTTTATAAAGAAATTGCAAGACTTTTTCTTGTATGAAATTTTAAAAAAAACAAAACAAAAAACACACATACTCTGCAGGCTGTCAGGAAGCAATGTGAGAAACCTGAGCTGCCCCACTGTCAGAGCCTCATATTTTGGGGTTTTTGTCTGTTCTATTTCTGAGGCTGGTAAACTGGTTTCCTGTTTGTTGCAAAATGGGTGGTTGTCGCTGTCTGTGCCTGGCCTGGAGGGAGGTGGCCTCACCCGCTGAGGCCCGTTGTTCTCCCCTGAGCCAGTTCCCTTCTGAGCAGCGGCCAAAGAGGAACCCAGAATTGAGGGGGCAAGGAACCGGGGCACCCTGCCAGCTGCTTCCCGGGACACCCAGGGGTTTGAAGTCACCACACTCAGTTCTGCAGTGCCTCTCTCTGGGAAGACTAGCTCTGTGTCACAAAGAGGGGACCTTTCATACTCAAGGGTCAAATGAGAGACTCAGAAAGAGCATGAGGGCGGGACTTGGAAGAAAGAGCCAGCTATTGTTAGAAGGGTCAGGGAAGAAGGAGAAAAACTAACGTTAATTGGTACTTGTTAGGAAGCTGCCATTTTCACAGCTTTCGCAATTGTTGCATGTGATTCCCATTTCACAGATAAGGAGACTGAGGCTCAGAAACATTCAGTTGACTAGAGCCACTGACTCAGGAGCTGGCAGTCTGACCTGCCTTGGGGAGCAAGTTCAACATTCCTCTCTGATCCCTCTCCCTACACCTTTTTATTGAAGCTCCAAGAGGCAAAAAAGCTTGCAGAAACTCACAGTAGCTAGTTAGTAGCAGAATAAGAAAGTTAGTTAATTCCTGGTTTCTAGTCTACTGGTCTTCCAAACTGCCTTAGATGCTTTCTAAACTGGCAGGGAAATGATGCCAGCCTGACCTGGGACAGAGTTGGGGCTCCTAGCCAGGCAACCCAGGCCAGCCAGCCACGGTGTTTACATTTGTGAGCATTGCCTCTCTCTCAGAGCAGCTAGATGGTGACGGACCGGGTCATAGGGTTCTGTTTTTCCCTGCCCCTCCCCCTCACTCCTCCGCATGCCATCCCAGATCCTGCAACTCCCCCATTGTCTTTTGGGGTAAAACAATGACTGCCCTTCTAAAAGTGTAGGTCTGTTTTATTAACTGGTTATCCCCTTTTATTGGTGTTTTTTCAACCTCCTCCTGGACGCCGGGGGGCATTATTGTGAGGAGAACTGAAATCTATTTTCACATGTATATTTTCTCAAGCAACAGATGCTAAAAGTTATCACCGATTTCTTGCAGGAGTTCTTTTTTTTTTTCCTAATTTATTTATTTATTTATTTATTTTTGGCTGTGTTGTGTCTTCGTTTCTGTGCGAGGGCTTTCTCTAGTTGCGGCAAGCGGGGGCCACTCTTCATCGCGGTGTGCGGGCCTCACTATCGTGGCCTCTCTTGTTGCGGACCACAGGCTCCAGACGTGCAGGCTCAGCAGTTGTGGCTCACGGGCCTAGTTGCTCCGCGGCATGTGGGATCCTCCCAGGCCAGGACTCGAACCCGTGTCCCCTGCATTAGCAGGCAGACTCTCAACCACTGCGCCACCAGGGAAACCCAGGAGTTCTTAAATTCCCAAGACTGGAACCAGTACCTGGGGGCATTCTCAGGTCTTAGTAGATCTTCTCAAATGCTTAGTTTTCCAGATTAACCCAAAGCAGAGCTGGGCACAGGGTGAGGTAGAGACATAAGAAAACCCATCAGCCTAGAAGGCATTGCCTTGATGGGCCTTGGAGAGGGAAGAAGGGAGACCAACCTGGGGTTGGGGTGGGGGGAGCAGTGAGAATGACCTGGTTGGGGGGGGGCTTTTGCTGTCTGCCAGTGTCCCCTGCTTTGCTACCTCCTTCCCACTCCCTCTGCCTTGGATAATGTCCTCTCCCCATCACTTCCTGCTGAGGCCTCCCTTCCTTCCAGGCTTAGAACCGAGCGAAAAAGCCTTGCATCTTCTCCTTCCTCCAAGCCCTGATGAGCCTTTGGTTATACTGCCTCTCTTCTGACCTGTCTTCACCGTACTTGCTTTTAAGTTCTTTGTGACTTTCTTTAACTCCACTTGGTAATTGTAGCTCCTTGAGTGTGAAGATGCCCTAATTAGAGTTTATTCTCCCCACGGCATGGTTCAGGGCCTGATAATGTAGAAGAAAGGGAGGCGGGGTGGGTAGGCAGGTGGGTAGTGAATTCCTTCCTTTGTCTCAGGGTAGGCTCTGGCTGGAACATTATGGGAGAGGCGGGGAAGGACAGTCCCAGCTCAAGCCCATCCTCCACCCCTGCGCCTGTCATCTCTCTGTATAGGAAGCAGTCTTGTCACTTGGGTTCCTGATGCCTCACTACTTTGCAGATTTTGTGAAAGGGGCACCCACCTTGCTTCTGCATCTTCTCCCCTGTGGCCGGCCACATTTGTGCTTTGTCCTTCGTTCCAAACCTTCCTGCTATTTTTGCTATCTATTGCTGCCTAAAAAACGAATCCGAAACTCAGTAGCTCAGAACAATGATTTCTTATTTCTCACAGTTCTGGCTGGGCAGTTCTCCGCTGGGAACCGTAGCTGCATTCAGCTCGTGGCAGGGCTGGGCTGGGAGGTCCGAGAGAGCCTCACCCCCATGCCTAGGGTCTCAGGGCTGGTTGGTTCTCCTCCATGTGGTCTCTCATCCTCCAGGAGGCCAGACCCGGCTTCTTCACAGCATGTTGGTCTCAGGGTTCCCAGAGTTGTGAAGGCAAAGCTGCTAGGCTTTTGAAGGCCTAGGCCAGAACCGGCACAGCATCACTTCTGCTACATTCTTTGGGTTAAAACAAAAATCAAGGCCAGCCATATTCAAGGGGAGGGAAGATAGGCTCACCCCTTGTTGACAGGAGTGGCAAAGTCACATTGCAAAGGCTCTGGGACTATTTAGCAATGATCCACTACACCCTGCTTTGTTTGCTTTGAGAGAGAAAATCCTCCTTTTGGAAACCTTTGTGAAATGGTTTCTAAGGAAGCCCGTCTGAACATGGCATGGTCAAGTTCAGGAATTGATGCTCTGGTCCCTGCCTGCCCCAAGCTCTGGAAGAGGCTGTTTGCAGAGTGGAGCTGGGGATGGCTGCTTCTAAGGAATGTGGACACCCACCTTCTTGATTAACACGAGCAACACCTTAGGGTGCACGGCCCCGGCACTGCATGAAGGGAAGGCTTTCTCAGGATTGGAGTCACAATTGTAACCTCAGGCACCACTCAGATCATGCTAAGTTTTCCCTGGAGTCCTGTGAGCATTAATCATTAATCCCCCTATGAAAATAGACCTGAGGTTTTTTTTGGTTTGTTTGTTTTTTTTTTGCCATTTCAACATCTGTTTCTTGGGCTAAAGATATTTTAAAACTCTTCTTCCTGGGTGTAGAAGTTAGTTTTTCTGTTTTGTTTTAATGACAAGCAAAAGAAACTAATTCTCACTAACTTTAAAAAAAAAAGAAGAAATGTATTAAAAGGGAATGGGGGCCTCATGGAATTGGTGGAAGGCTGAAGAATTGGACCAGGAGAGAGCAAGAAGCAAAACAAAGGACTGACAGGTTGGAAACACATTTATATTCTGGGGGAGTGCTCAGAGGGTACAGGCCAAGAGCTGCAGGAGCATCAGAGCTGGTATGTCTATGTCAGCCTGGGGGAGCTGGGGACCTTTCACAGAATTGGCAGTGTCAACCTCAGAGGAAAAGTTGGGAAAAGCATTCAGACTGGTGGAATAGCATATGCAAAGACACTGAAACTTGACGTGATCTTGTTTAGGGACCCGCAGGTAATTAGTTCAAGTGTGAGTGGCAGGAAAAGTATAGGAGGGAGGCAGAGAATGGAATGGGAGGTACTCACCAGACGATGGACGGCCTTGAGTGACTACTGAGGAGTTGGTATTGTACCCTGTAGGCCAGAGTTTTCCAAACTGGGTTCCTGGAACTGTAGTGGCCTGAGAGATGCTAGTAGATGCCCCTTGAATAAAAGATTCCATGAGCACATAAGTTTGGGAAATATGTATATTATTATGTATTTCTCTCTTGGCTGATCATCAAGATACTAAAGGCTCTGAGAAGTCCTGCAGTAAAGAAAACATGGGAGGAGACCAGCTGGGAGGCTGAAGTGGTGCTCCAGGTGAGAAATGCTAGGTGCTCTCTGTCCGCGAGCTTAGAAGGAGGTTTTCCTCCCTACCTACCCTAGTCCTGCAGGATGTTACAAGAGCAAAGCACTTTAATTCTCTTGAAAAGGGAATGGGAAGAAGAGGGGGACTTGGTCGTAAATCCACTACAGTAGAAAGGGATGAAAGTGGAAAAAATTTTTCATGTGGAAAGTGAGCCCTCTGACAAAATGCTGAGTTTTTTTGGGGGGGGGATGAACTCAGTATTTCTAGATTTGTTTTCATGACAAGGCCTCAGTTCTCTTTGGCTTTTGCTGAAAATGATACGTTTTCCCAGACTTGTGACTTTTGCTGCCATGGTTGAACATCTCTGCATTCTTGGCTCTAAAAGTGCAAAATATTTCCTCTCCTTCTGAGTGGTTCTCTTTAATTTTTTTAAATTATGTTTTTTGTTTGTTTCTTTGTTTTTGGCCACATTGGGTCTTCATTGCTGCATGCAGGCTTTCTCTAGCTGCGGAGAGCGGGGCCTACTCTTCACTGCAGTGCACGGGCTTCTCATTGCGGTGGCTTCTCTTGTTGCAGAGCACAGGCTCTAGGCGCACGGGCTTCAGTAGTTGTGGCACACGAGCTCAGTAGTTGTGGTGCATGGGCTTAGTTGCTCCACGGCATGTGGGATCTTCCGGAACCAGGGATCGAACCCACGTCCCCTGCATTGGCAGATGGATTCTTAACCACTGCGCCACCAGGGAAGTCCTTAATTTTTTTTTAAATGAAAAGAGGTGTGGAAATTAAAAATGCTCTTTCTTCCCTCCTCTTGGAAGAAGGGGAGGGAAGACTCTCCCAGAGGAATTCCTCCAGGGTAGAAAGACAGAAGTTAAGCCAGGACTACTGAGATGGTGACGTGTAGCCCGGAGCTGGGTGCTTTGCTGTGCTCGCTGTGAGGCTCCAAACCCTGTGACCTGTGGGCTTCCAGTGCAGATTCAGGAGAGTGACAGTGGCTGGACCCTGGTTGCAAATGAGCAAAGGAGCCTGGAGCTTTAGCCAGGGCCTCGTGCTGGGCTGGGAGACACCCAGGCGTGGGCTTTGGGAGTGGACCCTCCACGTCCTCAAGAATATTCCTACCAGAAACCTCCACCGTAAGAGGACACTGGTCATAGGACTCCGGGTGACAAAGAAAGGGGCTCATTTGACAATGACTTTTTTGCTATGGTCATCCCTGCTCAAACCTGGAGAAAAGAGGAGAGGAAGACATTTTTCATCAGTTTCACAACATAGCTTCTGGAAGGATCAGTGAAAGATAAGAAAGAGGATGGCAGCCAACACATATTAAGTGTCTACTTTACGCCAGGGACTTACAGCTGGTGTGTGTTTTCATCCACATGTGCATGTTGTCCTCAGTGCAAGCCTCTGATGTGCTTATTAATATTAATTGTAGGGAGGAGTGTGGGAGATGCTATTTTGTTGGGTTTTTTTAAGTGTTTTCTTTTATTAATTATAAAATAACATGTTTATTTTAGACAATTTAGAATATACAGAAACATACCAAGAAGAAAATAACAAATGCTGAGACCTGGTAAGGGTAAATCACCTGCCCACGTTAGTAAGTGATGGAGTGTGGATTTGAACTAGAGAGAGGCCACAGCATGTGCCCAAAATCCTCTCTTCACCTACTCACTCATTCACTCAACCGCCATTGATTGAGTGCTTTCTGTGTATCACAGAAGACATCATCTAATTTAATTTCACAAGAGAAGAATCTGTCAGGAGGCAAAGTTAGTGGCAGGGCTGGGATGTATCTTCAATGTACGTTTAATACATGTACAGATACAGAAATAAATAGAGGTGTGTGTTTATGCTTGGGTTAGGATACATACAATTATTTCCTCGCTCTGCCCACTAGCAATGACACTCCAGTAGAAATGAGCATACCCACTGCTAGCTCTTAGTTTCTGAGTACCATTCTCCAGTAAAAGGAACCAGAGCTCCTTGGAGAAATGGCTGATTCTGGGGCTAGGCAGGGAAGCTACAACATGAGCCTGAAACATCTTGTAGTTCCAGAAAGTAAGAAAGTGCTTAAAATGAAAACCAAACAAAACAAAAGATAAGGGTATGTCTAAAGGACATACAGGCCGACTAGAAAGAGCTCTCAATGGCCAAAGCTGAACAATTGGAGCAATAAAATAAATAATAATAGCATTGAATTATAACCAAAATAATCCATGAATCCATGTATTACAAATAAACAAATGAATAAATAAATAAGTAGGGAAGAAGGCACAAATCTTCTGTGGAGAAGAATTCCAGTTAATATATGCTACTTCCCTTCCAGTAGATGGAGCTTAATTCCTTTCCCCTTGTGGGTAAGCTAGACTTAGTACTCATGTCCAAAGAATAGAGTATGGAGAGAGAAAATAGTAACTCATGGTTGATAAGCCTGGCAGACACTGCCTTAACCAAGTGACTAAGGTTAGCATCCTCAGTTCTAAGTCATGTTGCTATCATGTGACCCCAAAAATGATGCAAGGAGGAGGGCACGTCACCTCTGTGGTATTCCTCTCAAAAACTTATAACCCAAGTCCAGTCATGAGAAAACATCAGATAGACCCACACTGAGGGATATTCTACAAAATACTGCACCAGTGCTCTTCAAAAATATTATGGTCATGAAAAGCAAGGAAAGACTGAAAAACTGCCACAGATCAGAGGTGAGAGGAGACATGACAACTACATGCAATGTAGGATCCTGGATCAGACAGTGGAACAGAAAAAGGACATTAGTGGAAAAACTGATGAAATCCAAACAAAGTCTGGAGTTTGGTAAATAGTACTGTACCGAAGTTAATTTTTCAGTTTTGAAAAACATATGATGGCTATGGAAGATGTTAACATTAATGGGAGCTGGATGAAGGGTATATGGGAACTTTCTGTACTATCTTTGTAATTTTCCTGTAAATCTAAGATTGTTTCAAAAATAAGTTTTTGAAAATTCTTCCCTGATAAAATAAGTGATGCACCAAAGAAATACAGAAGCCCAATAAACATAGAAAAAGTTCAGTTTGTCTAGTAATAAAAAGGTGCAAGTTACAATAATGAGAGATCATTTTTACCTGTTAAATTGGCAAACTTTTTGTTAAAAATCCTAACACTCCTAGTGCTGTGTAGGATGTGGGGCACCTGGGCACTGTAAACAACCATTTGTAAGAGTACAAACTTGGACAAGCCTACAGCTAACATCATACTCACTGGTGAAAAGTTGAAAGCTCTTCCTCTAAGATCAGCAACAAGACAAAGATGCCCACTCTTGCTACTTTTATTCAACATAGTATCAGAAGTCCCAGCCAGAGCAGTTAGGCAAGAAAAAGAGATGAAAGGCATCCAGATTGGAGAGGAAGAAGTAAAACTGTCTCTCTTTGCAAATAACATGATATTACATATGAAAAACCCTAAAGACACCACCAAAAAAAAATGTTAGAACTAATGAACAAATTCAGTAAAGTTGCAGGATACAAAATCAATATAAAATATCTGTTGCTTTTCCATACATAATAATGAACTATCGGAAAGATAAATTAAGAAAACAATTCCACAATCCAATTTACAATTGCATCAGAAGGAACAAAAAATCTAAGAATAAATTTAACCAAGGAGGTGAAAGACCTATACACTAAAAAGTGTGCACTGTTGAGAGAAATGGAAGAAGACACAAATAAATGGAAAGATATTCCGTGCTTATGGATTTGAAGAATTAGTGTTGTTAAAATGTTCATACTACCCAAAGCAATATGCAGATTCAATGCAATTCCTATCAATTTTTCATAGGAACAGAACAAACAATCCTAAAATTTGTATGGAACCACAAAAGACCACAAATAGCCAAAGCAATCTTGAGAAAGAAGAACAAAGCTAGAGGCATCACTCCCTGATTTCAATTATATTGCAAAGCTGTAGTAATCAAAACAGTATGGTATTGGCATAAAAAACAGTCACAAAGATCAATGCAACATATCAGAGAGCCCAGAAATAAACCCACGCATATAAGGTCAATTAATTTATGATAAAGGAGCCAACAATATACAATGGGCAAAGGACAGTCTTTTCAGTAAATGATGTTGGGAAAAATGGGCAGCCACATGCAAAAGAATAAAACTGGACCACTATCTTACACCATACACAAAAGTTAACTCTCAAAATGGATTCAGGACTTGAATGTAAGATCTGAAACCATCAAACTCCTAGAAGAAAAACATAGGTGGTAAGCTCTTCAACAGTGGTCTTGGCAATGATTTTTTGGATTTGACACAAAAAGCAAAAATAAATAAATAGGACTACATTAAACTAAAAAGCTTCTGCACAGCAAAGGAAACCATCAACAAAATGGAAAGGCAACCTACTGAACTGGAGAAAATATTTGCAAATCATATATCTGATAAGGGGTTAATATCCAAAATATATAAAGAATTCATACAACTCAATAGCAAAGAAACAATCCAATCAAAAAATGAGCAGAGGATCTGAATAGACATTTTTCCAAAGAAGACATACAAATGGCCAACATGTGCCTGAAAAGATGCTCAACATCACTAATCATCAAGGAAATGCAAATCAAAACCACAATGAGATACCACCACACAGCTGTCAGAATGGCTGTTATCAAAAAGAAAAGAAATAACAAGTGTTGGTGAGGATGTGGAGAAAAGGGAACCCTTGTGCACTGTTGGTGGGAGTGTAAATGGGTGCATCCACTATAGAGAACAATATGGAGGTTCCTCAAAAAATTAAAATTGAACTACCATATGATCCAGCATCCACTTCTGGGTATTTATCCGATGGAAACAAAAATACTAATTTGAAAATATATATGCATGTTCACTGCAGCATTATTTACAATAGGCAAGACATGGAAACAACCTAAATGTTCATCAGTGGATGAATGGTTATTCACCCATAAAAAGAATGAAATTTTGCCATTCACAATAACATGGATGGACCTTGAGGGTGTTATGCTAAGTGAGATAAGTCAGGCAGAAAAAGATAAATACTGTGTGGTCTCATTTATATGTGGAATCTAAAACAAAACAAAAACAATAAACAAAAAAGCAAGCTCATGTATACAGGGAACAGATTGGTTGTTGCCTGAGGTAGGGGGTGAAGGGAGTGGAAATGGGTGAAGGGGATCAAAAGGTACAAAATTCCAGTTATAAAATGAGTAAATCATGGAGATGTAATGTACAGCATGGTGGCTATAGCTAATAATACACTGTTGCACATTTGAGAGTAGAAGAGTGGATCTTGAAAGTTCTCATCATGAGAAAAAAGATTTTTTGTAACTGTGGTGATGGATATTAATTGGACTTATTGTGGTGATCACTTTGCAATGTATACAAATATTGAATCATTACACTGTATATCTGAAACTAATAGTGTTATGTCAATTGTACCTCAATTTTTTAAAAAAGTACAAATTGCTACAGATATTCCAAGGGAAGTATGGCAGTATATATCAAATAGTTGTGCATTTTCACTCATAAGTTCCCCTTTCAGGAATTTATACTAATAAAATACTCACTGATGTGGATAAGGATTACCTAGAAGGATACTCTATATATCATTGTTTGCAATAGTGAAAGACCAGAAACAATCCATATATACAGGAATGTGGGCACTGGTTCTACTAGTTCTAATACATACATACAGTGACATACCATGTATCAAAAAAAATGGTATGGTAGAATACTGCTTAATATATGGAAAGATTTTTTTGGTGTAATAAATGAGAAGAGAATGTATACACAGAATGATACAAATTTAGGAAAAAAGCATGTACATGTATATAAAAATATTTAAAGGACAAACACCAAAATGTTTATAAGAGTAATTTCTGAGTGGTGGGATTACCAGTAGTTTTTGATTTTCCTCTTTGTGCTTTTCTATATATATTTTCAAAATTTTCTATACTTTTGTTTCTTGCGCAAAGGACCTATATGCTAAGCCCCCTCGGGGGGAGTCACAGTGCCTGTTAACATAGTAAAAGTTCTGATTCCTGCAGGACAGAAACGTTTCTACTTATAAACTCAGTTTTCCCTTTATTTGATCACAGGTTTTTTTCATTGCTTTATTCCCAGAATTATGCCCAGTACATAATAGGTGTTCAATATATGTTTTGTGAATGAATAAATGAATCAATGAATGAATGTTCATGATCAAGTGGGAAATACACAGCCGAGCCCCCTCCACAGCATACCGTCTTCCCACCTGCTCTGCTGGCCTCTCCAGCAGGGCAGCTTCCTGCCCCTTTGAGTGTGACCCACAGGAACCAGTCATGGGACATTGAAACCCAAGCAGTGGGCAGAGAAGTGAAGGGCTAGAGGAGTGGCCAGATTAAGAGAAGGATCTTTACAGCAGTCAGAGCCCCTAGTAGGGCCGCTCTGCAGACAGAGAGCATCCCTGATGAGGCAGAAGAAGCCCAGAAAGCTGGACAAGATGTTAGGAGCAACAGGCCTTCCCAGGAACAGACTGCATGGATGTGCTGGGTCATCCCAGAAGGTCTCAGGCCCCAAGTTCCCAGAACCCAAGGTCTCTGTGGTGGCATGTGATCCTGGGTATGTCCACTGGCTTCAGGGCACACAGGGCGGCAGCTTCCCAGGGTAGCCCACTCTTGTGTGTGCCAGTTCTGATGCTTGGGGAGTTCTACAGGCTGAACTGAAATCCTCCTCCCTGTAATTCCCATTGATCATTAGCCTTCTGGGGGAATGGTCCTATCATCATACAATGTGGTGGCCATCCATATCTGGAAGAATGGAATCCAGTTTCCCTGAACCTTCTCTCCTGGCCATTCATCTCCCTGTCCTTCAGGGACACAACCTGAAGGCTCTAGAGGAGTCAAGAAATGCATTCACACACAGCTACTTTAAGTTCCTCTGCATTTCCTGGTACGGTTTGGGTAGTTCTCCCGCTTTTCCCTGTTTTCTGTCCATGTATCTTTCACGTATGCACTGAAGCTTGAGCGGAACTGCCCCAGTGCAGATTTGTTTTTTTAATGTTTTTTAAAATTTTAAATTATTTATTTATTTATTTATTGCGGTATAGTTGTTGTACAATGTTGTGTTAGTTTCTACTGTACAATGAAGTGGAGTTCCCTGTGCTACACAGCAGGTTCTCATTAGTTATCTATTTTAGACATATTAGTGTATATATGTCAATCCCAATTTCCCAATTCATCCCACCCCCCCAACCTCCCTTGGTGTCCATACATTTGTTCTCTACATCTGTGCCTCTACCTCTGCCTTGCAAACTGGTTCATCTGTACCGTTTTCTAGGTTCCACATATAGGTGTTAATATACGATATTTGTTTTTCTCTTTCTGACTTACTTGACTCTGTATGACAGTCTCTAGGTCCATCCATGTCTCTACAAATGACCCAATTTCATTCCTTTTTATGGCTGAGTAATATTCCATTGTATATATGTACCACATCTCCTTTATCCATTCCTCTGTTGATGGACATTTAGGTTGCTTCCGTGACCTGGCTATTGTAAACAGTGCTGCAATAAACTTTGGGTTGCATGTGTCTTTTTGAATTATGGTTTTCTCTGGGTATATGCCCAGTAGTGGGATTGCTGGGTCATATGGTAATTCTATTTTTAGTTTTTTAAGGAACCTCCATACTGTTCTCCATAATGGTTGTATCAATTTACATTCCCACCAACAGTGCAAGAGGGTTCCCTTTTCTCCACACCCTCTCCAGCATTTGTTGTTTGTAGATTTTCTGATGATGCCCATTCTAACTGGTGTGAGGTGATACCTCATTGTAGTTTTGATTTGCATTTCTCTAAAAATTAGTGATGTTGAGCATCTTTTCATGTGCCTCTTGGCCATCTGTATCTGACATTTCTTTGGCAAAATGTCTATTTAGGTCTTCCACCCATTTTTGGATTGGGTTGTTTGTTTTTTTGATATTGCGCTGCATGAGCTGTTTGTATATTTTGGAGATTAAGCCTTTGTCCATTGATTCGTTTGCAAATATTTTCTCCCATTCTGAGGGTTTCTTTTCATCTTATTTATGGTTTCCTTTGCTGTGCAAAAGCTTTTAAGTTTCATTAGGTCTCATTTGTTTATTTTTGTTTTTATTTCCATTACTCTAAGAGGTAGGGCAAAAAGGATCATGCTGTGATTTATGTCAAAGAGTGTTCTTCCTATGTTTTCCTCTAAGAATTTTATAGTGTCCGGTCTTACATTTAGGTCGTTAATCCATTTTGAGTTTATTTTTGTGTATGGTGTTAGGAAGTGTTCTAATTTCATTCTTTTACATGTAGCTGTCCAGTTTTCTCAGCACCACTTATTGAAGAGGCTGTCTTTTCTCCATTGTATATTCTTGCCTCCTTTGTCATAGATTAGTTGACCATAGGTGCATGGGTTTATCTCTGGGGTTTCTATCCTGATCCATTGATCTGTATTTCTGTTTTTGTACCAGTACCATATTGTCTTGATTACTGTAGCTTTGTAGTATAGTCTGAAATCAGGGAATCTGATTCCTCCAGCTCTGTTTTATTTTCCCCAAGATTGCTTTGGCTATTAGGGGTCTTTTGTGTCTCCATACAAATTTTAAGATTTTTTTTGTTCTAGTTCTGTGAAAAATGCCATTGGTAATTTGATAGGGATTGCATTGAATCTGTAGATTGCTTTGGGTAGTATAGTCATTTTCACAGTATTGATTCTTCCAACCCAAGAACATGGTATATCTCTCCATCTGTTTGTGTCATCTTTGATTTCTTTCTTCAGTGTCTTATAGTTTTCTGAGTACAGGTCTGTTACCTCCTTAGGTAGGTTTATTCCTAGGTATTTTATTCTTTTTGTTGCAGTGGTGAATGGGGTTGTTTCCTTAATTTCTCTTTCTGATCTCTCATTGTTAGTGTATAGGAATGCAAGAGATTTCTGTGCATTAATTTTGTATCCTGCAACTTTACCAAATTCATTGATTAGCTCTAGTAGTTTTCTGGTGGCATCTTTAGGATTTTCTATGCATAGTATCATGTCATCTGCAAACAGTGACAGTGTTACTTCTTCTTTTCCAGTTTGTATTCCTTTTATTTCTTTTTCTTCTCTGATTGCTGTGGCAAGGACTTCCAAAACTATGCTGAATAATCGTGGCAAGAGTGGACATCCTTGTCTTGTTACTGATCTTAGAGGAAATGCTTTCAGTTTTTCACCATTGGGAATGATGTTTGCTGTGGGTTTGTTGTATATTTCAGACTTGAATCGCATGGAAGGTGTCCTTTCTCTAAGTCAAAGTCCTGGCGGGAGGGAAGGCCCAGCCAGATGGCTTCTGCAGGGCTGCCCGTCTCCTGCTCACTGGCCTCCTCACAGCAGTGGCTTCTTTGCTCCTGGGCAGTGGGTGGCTCCAGAAGGGCAGGTTTCAGGCATCTGGGTGTTTTCCCCTTCACTTCTTGAGCCTCCTGCCTTAGGGCATGAGTGTCTGCTCAGTGCAGCAGAGAGAGGGACCTGGGGAGGGGCAGGTGGTGACTGGCAGGGCCACCACGAATAGAAGCCAGAGCTCTAGACAAGGTTTCTGTGAGCACCAGAGAAGCTGGAAGGGAGGCTGTGTTACACATTCATTCATCCACTCAACACTCATTTTGGGAGCCTTGTGCCCAAGAACAGACCCTGTTGCCCCATCCTCCCCCAAGGACACGGCCCTGCCCCGGAGTTTGCCTCCCAGGCCCGAGAAGATGAATCCTGTCTTGGAGAACGTTCCCTGAACAACTTCACTTATGCCTGGCGTTGCTGGTCCTGGGCTAGATGTCAGAAACAAGGACGGATGACATGGCTCCTGCCTCAAGCAATCTAGGACCTGGGAGGTGCAGATGGACAAAAAAATGGTGACATGGTAGAGGTGCTATGGTAGACATTTGGGGGCATACAGGACAGGAGGAGTGCTTACTTCTACCTGGCTAGCGTGTGGCGAGTGTGTCTGGACAGACTTCCTGGAAGAGGTGTCCCTCGAGCTGGGTCTGGAAAGCTGAGAAGGTTTTCCCAGGCGGCTGAAGAAGGGGCGTTGAGGAGAGGGCAGAGGGTGTGATGCCTGAGAAAAGTATGATGCTTGAGGAAACTAAAAATAAATAAGTGGGTTTGGAGTAGAGAAAGGAAATGTATGTCTGGAGAGATAAGTAGGAGCCAAATCAGGAAATGGCTTGTATAGCTATTGTATTGGATAGGATTAGATTTTCTGCATATAAAACAGCAACAGCAAACTAAAACGACAGTGGTTTAAATACATAGGGTTTATTTTCCTTTCTCATAAAAGAACCAAAGGTAGCCAGCCTAGGCTTACTGTGTGGCGTCCACAATATAAACAATATCCAAGCTCCTCTGTTTCAGGCCTTCCATCCACAAAGCATGGCTTCCATCCTGAAGGCCACCTCATGTTCTAAGATGGCTACTGAAGTGCCAGCCATCACATCCAATTTATATAAAGGAACAAGAGAAAGGCAGAAGAGCCATGCGGCCATCTGTGCTCCTTTCAAAAAGACTTTTTGGTAGTTCCTCCCAGTGATTTGCCCCTACATCTTATTGGCCAGGGGTTAGTCACCTAGCTGCAAGAAATGAGGGGAGGTAAGAGTTTGCAGAATGAAAAAACCTCATTTCAGCAAGGTGTTCAAAGGTCAGAAGGAATTTGTCCATCAAAGAAAGGGAATAGGGTGTTCCAGGAAGAAGCAACAGCAGGTGCAAAGGTGTACAGGTATGAAGGAGCATGCGCTACTGGGGGGACAGTGAGTGGATGTGACTGGCTCAAAGGTAGACTGTGTGTGTGTGTACACAAAATGTGTATGTGCATGTGTGTCTATACATATGTGTGTCATATGTATGGGGAAGGGTTAGGAGGGGTTCTGAGAGGGAGGATGGGGCAACTGTGACAGACTGGAGGGAGTTTGGACTTGATTCTGCAGGAAAAGGTGAATCATGCAGACTTTCAGGGGGTAAGTTAATCAGATATGAGTTTTTGGAAGGTCAGTCTGAACACTCAGGTCAGGGAGAGAGAACGGGGCTGGGGGTACTGGTGTCAGAATGTGTGCATCTTATTCATGGGGCAGTAAGGGAAAGTGAGACAAACCAGGATGGGTGTTGGGATCAGGGAAATGAAGTTGTCTTGGAGGGAAGGGCCACGTTGTGGAGGCCTGGAGACTTGCCATGGTAAGAAACAGGGAGCCACTGAAGGTTTGGTAGTTGGGTTTCCTAACTATGGATTTTCCCATGGCCAGTGGGGTCATGTCTTCAGCAGGGATGCTTGCTCTGGCTTTTGGTGGAAGGAAAAAAAGAAACTCACTTTACTCTCTCTATACTGCCTCTTACCTCCTTTTGCAGATCTGAAAATGAAAACACAGAGAGGTTAAGCAACATGTCCACAGTCACACAGCTAGGAAGTGGCAGAACCAGAGAAACCAGTTCCACCAGTTACCTCTGACCCTGGAGAAACACCTGACTCTGTTTCCTAGACTGGTGTCTGTTACTCTGCGGGTTATTTTGTTTTACATGACATGGGGTTTGACCTGGATGTTATGTGTGATCCTATCTAGTGACAAGCCACGTATTCATAGCTTTTTACATGTACTTATTCAAATGAAGCACTGATGAGTCTCTCACTGAGGCAACTTGACTGGGAAGACAGGAGGACGGTCTGGTCCCAGCCCAGCTGGTGACTGCACTGGCGGCTGAGGTCCCAACCCTTTACTTCCTGTTCAGAGTTTCCTTTTCAGTGAACTAGAGAGTTCAGACGAAATGAGTATTTCCCAAATCATCTGTGTTCCACCCTCACAATTCATACCACACCAACCTATCCCCTAGACTATTATTTATTTAAATTTTTCTTTAAATATATTTACATTGATGTATTTTTTTCATCCAGTTTTGACCTAAACATGGGTCTGTAAAATCATGGGTTTGTTTTGATTTGATTTTCTCTAAGTCACATTAAAATAAACTCATAACTATAAAGAAAACACAAAAGTTTGTCTTTATAACAATAGTAATAATAATAGCTAACAAATGTTGAACTGAGCACTTCCCTAAGCAGAGTAATATATGAACTCAGTTCATCTTTGCAATAACTCTATGAGGTAGGTACTTTATTAGCCCCATTTCACAGATGAGGAAACCGAAGCACAGTGACTGTGTAACGTGCCCAAGATCACACGGCTAGATCCACCTCAAATAAACTTATAATTCTCCAGCAGTACCTGCTCCCCATCTTGGAAAGCCCAAGGCAAGGCCTGGCTCTGTCTGAGGTGCCACGATTCTACGATAGATTTTGCTGTAGCGGGTGTGGTGACGTGAGTGTGGTGATGTGAGCTGGCCCGCGATGACTGCGGTCCAGGGAAGGCGGTGGTGCCCAAAGAGGGAAGGAGTGTGTAAGCATGATGCTGATTCCCTGCGGGCCAGGGGAGATGGGGAGCAGAGAGGTAAGGTGGCTACAGGGTTTTGCTCCAGTGTCCCCAGAGCTGGAGGGACCCCTGACAGGAAAAGACTTGGAGATTGGCAGGGGATACGGGATTCTGCTAAAGTGGGAAGAAGGCTGGGCTCAGCTGCCAAACAAGTTGAGATGGAGGACAAAGGAGCAGCTGGCTGGCGTGCCCTCCTTTCCACAGGCAAGTTTATAGGCACTTATTTGGAGTTTTCCTTATTCCATTTGCCATTCATTTCTAGCAGAATGATTTGCATCATTCCCAGCTTTCTTCAAATTTCACTTCCCTGGATGAGATGCAATATGGAGAAACCCTTGTGCCCAAGGCACTAATTACCTGGACCACATCCCAGGACGCCGTTGCTAGCAGGATGCCTGGTGACTCACCTGTGCTTCCCTGTAACAAATGAACTTGGCCGGGCCCCAGAGCGCATCAGAGCTGCGGGACCCACTGTGCTTTGTTCCCAACTGGGAAGGGGGACTACCTGGCCACGGCCTCCCGCTCAGGCCTCTCTCTCCCTCATCCCCGTGGGGACCCTGGCTCCTGACCTGCGAGGGGTCACTGGCTGGGTTACTTTGCCTCTCTGGGTCTGTGCTCATCTGGGTGCAGCCCAAACTGTCTCCTAGTAATTTTGAGGAGTCCTCCAAGGGGTCTCCTATATACCCACCACGCTGCGCATCGGCTGTGGTCCCCACGGGCGTCCGTTCCCTTCCTGCCCTCCTGCTCTGGTTCCCACTTAAGCACATCTGCCTCCCTTGAAGCTGCTCAGAGAAGCTTCATTCTTGCTGCCACCTATCAGGTGGTGGCCACTCCTTGCCAGGGGGCTCGGTCTGGATGGTCCCAAGGCCTCCAGCCCTCAGGCACAGGGCAGCCTGGACTCTGGACAGAGGTGGGAAGCTGGGTGGAGATAGAGGCGGCACTTTATCACCTGAGCCCCAAAGCAGCATTGCGTGGGCCCAAAGTCATAGGAAACCCCTCTCGAGTAGTTCCTTTGGCTTCTGTCTCTGACCTCTCTCTCCACAGGAGCTCAGAACTGGCCAGGGGACCTAGGGATATCCACCCGCCTCCTTACTTATTTCTCTCACTCCCTCTGCCCTGCCCCTCACCAAAATTTCTCCTTTCCCAGCTTGAAAATCACCTTGCACACAGGTGGAACCACATACAAAGTGGTCTGCTGTGTGTGTGGAAGGGGCGTATGCATATGTGGGGAGGAATTATTGTCCATGTCTGTGCTGTCCAATATGATAATCCCTTGAAATGTAACTAGTGCAGCCGAGGAACTGGATTTTTTATTTTCATTTACATTTGAATTTAGAAATAATGCAGCATAGAACATTTTCCCATGAAATACAACTTTATTGTTTTGGAAGTACTACAGTTCACTTTTTAACCTCCAGTAAGATGTTACTGTTGTGTCATAGTGTGTATGTCAGATGCCAGCATTGCTTCTAGTACCTCATTAATCGTTTCTTATATTTATTACTGAATGAAATGATAGTATTTTGGATATATTGAGTTCAATGAAATATGTTACTAACATTAATTTCACCTTGTTTCTTTTTCCTTTTTTAACGTGGCTATGAGAAATTTACTTGTATCGCTCATATTGTATTTTTATTGGACAGCATTGGTCTAGAGTAGAAATTGGCAATCCTTTCCCGTAAGAGGCCAGATTGTAAATACTTTGGGCTTTGTGGGATATCTGGTCTCTGTCACAGTTACTCAGCTCTACGTTGTAATGCTAAAGCAACCATAAACAATACAGAAGTGAATGAGCGAGCTGTGTTCCGATAAAACTTTATTTATAAAAGCAGGTGGCAGGTTGAATTTGACCTGTGAGCTCTAATTTGCAGATACCTGCTTTAGGCAGGCAATAGGAAGTGAACTGTGAAATGTAAAACTGGAAGTGATGAGGGTTAAAGGAGCATCCTTAAGGCTGGGCTGAGAAGGAAGGGCAGGCCCTGAGCAGAGGATGGAGTAAGAAAAGTCCTCCTGAAAGATAACAGGGGGAAAGGAAACTCACATCTGCTGAGTGCCTAGTGTGTGCTGGGCATTTTTCACATATTTTACTTGTATTGACTACGTTAATCCTCTCAACAAAACCGTAGGGTGGATACCAGTACCATAATTAACCCGTTTTCTAGATGAGGTACCAGGATGCATTCCCAGCCTGGCCCAGAGCCTGTGCTCTCTGCTGCTTCTTATGTGCTGTTCCCTTTCCTCGCTGCATCTCCCAACACTCTTATGAGGTAAGTGTTAGTAACCTAATTTCAGATGAACACCTGGGGCTTAGTGGGGACCAGACTTGCCTGAGCTCCACACCTGGTACCTGAGCCTGCCCTTGGTCCTAGGTCACCTGCCTTCCAAGCAAGATCTCCTTCTGATGTGTGTCTCCTTGCAAGGAATGCTCTTGTCTGCAAAGCCAGGTCTTCATGCCTCCCTGTTCTGGGCGTTGAATCCCTGGCACATGTGGTGAAGGTGATGTCTTTTGGTGGGGAGCCAGATGCCCTTCCTGCTCCTCCTGGATGCTGGTGGGAGCCCCTGGGGGCCTGGGGGCTGGCTGGGCTCCTGGACTCCATGTCACCGCCTCTCCTCATCACAGGCCAAAGAAAAGGAGGTAGCGCCTTGATAACCCACTTGAAAAAGTCACTTGACTTCGTGCTTTTCAGTTACCTTCTCCTGGGTTCTTACTGATCCAAGGAAGCCACAAAAAGCCTGGAATAGGGGAGACCAGAGAAGCATTTTTCAATATACATATATAAAGTGAAGCAAAATTGGTATCACAGTTTGTATACAGCTTTATATTCTAGTTTTTGGTCTCATTTAATGTTACCATGGACAATTTCCCACACCAATAAATATTTTCAAAAACAGAAGTTTTAGTGTCCTCCCAATATTCCATTTTGTAGAGCTGTTATTTATTTAACCACTATTCCTTGTTGGATACTGAGGTTGTTTCCAGCTGTTTTGCTGTTATAAATAATACTATGGTCCCCATCTTTGAACCTAAATTTTTGATCTCTTACGCTGTTGGTCCATTTTAGATTCCTAGGAGTGGAATTAGTCAAAGGGTGTAAAATTCTGACTGTGGGCCCCCTCCCCTCCCCATTCCTTGCCTACTCAGCCAGTTGTAGGGCCTCCTGGGCTGATCAGATGACGGCAGATGACATACAGGAGAAATGAAAGCAGCAGACGGAGCTGAACTGATACTTATGTAGAAGGGCCTGGAGGCACGGCTGGAAAAGAAAGATCCCAGAGGGAAGACGGGCTGAGAAGAACTTGGCCAGAGAAGAGGGGGGACTGAAGAATGCAGTCGGCAGGTGTAGGAGGCAGAAGGGAGCCATCTGAGCGGCTGCCCTGCGGAGTGACCCTTGCACACGAGAGAAGGAGGACTGTGGGTGTTTAGGAAACTTGGCCGTGACCCATGCCTACTGATTTCCCTTTGCTACCTCCTTGGGAGAACTCAGTCAAGAATTAACAGTACTTTCCCAAACTTGGGGAGCTCGGTTTGTGTTTCTTTTGGATGGAGCACCCTGCCAAGATGGGCATTCAGATCTAGGCTTACGGGGCTTTGATAGAGATTTTTGAATTATCTGCCAAAAAGAAAAAATTATAAAAACTTACACTCTAAGCAGGAGCCTGTTTCATGCCACCCTCACTAAAATGACTAATAATTTCACAAGAGCATTTTCTATGTAAACTAGGATGTGATGGTAAGAAGACTACACTAGAGTTTATGAAGCTTGATTGTAAGCTGAGATCTGATTAATTTGCTTAAGCAAGTCATGGAAACACTCAGGTCTCTGTCCCATTATGTACATCAGCAGCTGGCCTGACCCAGCCCCTCTCAGTGTGGAGCGCTGCTGCTGCGGCCCTGAACACCCCCAGACTGCCCCACCCAGCCAGCATACGAGCAGTAAGTCTGGGGCAATCGCTCTCCCTGTTCTGAGTCCAAGGATTCCTCCAGAGCAGCACCGACTGATGCAAACATGATGCGAGCCCCCAGTGGGAATCACACGTATCATTTTAAATCTTCTGGTTGCCACATTAAAAAAGTAAGAAGAAACAGCTGAAATCAATTTTAATAATACATTTTCTCTAACACAACGTATCCAAAATGATATCATTTCAACATGTCATCAATATTAAAAAATTAATAAGCTATTTGACATTCTTTTTTTAAAATACCATGTCTTCGAATTCCAGTGTGTTTTTTACCCTTAGAGCAAATCTCAGTGGGGACCAGCCGCCTTTCAATAGCCACAGGTGGCTTGTGGCTTCCATTTCAGACAGCACAGCCCTACAGCCTGGAGTCCACCTTCCCCAGTAACAGCCCAAGGCAGGCGGGGTAGGCAGGGGAGGCGGGGTCCTGGGCTTCCTGACGGAATGATGCTCTCCAGAAACACAGCTGCTGCTACAGGCTGCAGGTTGCCCCGAGCAACTCGGCCTGATTTGGTCACATGTCTCTGTGCCCCTCTGCAGACCCAGATCCCCCATCCTTCCTCTGCATGGTCCCTGCAGAGCCAGGCAGCTTTTTATTCCTAAGCCCTGGAAGCCAAAGGATCGGATTCTATGTCCTTCCCCAGATAATGGGCTACTTGCCCCACCCTGCACCTCTTTTGGGCAGAGCTTCCTTCCATGGTTCTGGCCATGGCCACTTGCCTTGACTGACCAATGCAAGGACAGCGACCTTCATCAATTCTGGGGGGCGCCTTACCATCCCCCCTTTCTAAGGGGTCTCTGTCCTCAGTGGGTGATTTTCTGGCCCCAGGATTCTGAAGAACACCCATAAACGTCATCTCCAGAAAGGCAGCCAGCTGTACTTACAAAGCAGGGCTGAAGCAGATGACCTTGAGGGTCTCCTCCATCTCCAGCCGTCCTTATGCTGTCATCTCAGGACCCTGTGTTCTCAGGAAGCTGGGGGGGAAAGATGATCCTTTACTTTTTTTTCCCTTTGCGTTAAACAACAGTGACTGGAGAGTGTCCTGAAAGTGACTGCTGGCTGCAGGATTACCCCCCCCGCCGCTGCCCCCAGTATATTGCTCTGCAAACCCCTCGCCCTGCAGCGCCCAGCTGCCCTCCTGCCCACTCTCCTTTTGTCAAGTGGCACATGGAGATGTCATTTATTGTAGCATTCTGACAAATAGAAGCCATTCTTCTGATTTGCAAACCTGCCACCTCCTCCCTTTGAGTCAGGGTGTGATTCATCTCTTTAATGTGATACTTCCGAAGCGTGCGGCTCACTCGGAGGCTGAGTGTGGAGTGAACCCTTCCTGCCAGCCTGCCCCCTCGGGCTCTTCCCCACTCGTCCTGACCCCCACACCCCGTGAAAACCAAGCCGGTGGCAGCCTCTGCCAAAGGGCTTAACTTTTCCCCCTTGATTCTGCCCTGGAAGTTATTCTATGCGGGTCCTGGGAGGACGCGGCAGGGCCCCTGAGAACGAACACTGATTCACATCCAGCTGCAGCCCCGAAGGTTTGACTTGGTTTGGGAGGTCTCGGTTTGAAAACCGCGGCCCGGGCACTGTGAAGACCTCTTGTTGGGAGGGACAGTGATAGAAATGGAGGCTACCCTTGTTGCACCCCGACCTCCAGGCTTTTCAGTTCTGACCTCGTTACATAATCCCCTAAGTGCTTTGTGGAGGCTCCAACGATTTCCCTTGGTTAATTACTCACTGATTCACTCAATAAACAGTCATTAAACTCCTTTCTGTGCTCACATTGCTCTTTTTTTTTATTGTGGTAAAATATACGTAACCTAAAATTTACCCTTTTAACCATACTTAAGTGTACAGTTCAGTGGCATTAACTATATTCACATTGTTGGGCAGCTACACCACCGTCCATCTCTGGAACCTTTTTCGTCTTCCGTAACTGAAACTCTGTCCCCATGAAACACTGCCTCTCTCTCCTCCACCTCCCTTCAGCCCCTGGCATCACCATCCTACTTTCTGCCTCTATATAAGACTACTTTAGATACCTCACATAAGTGGAATCATACAATATTTGTCCTTTTGTGACTGGCCTCTTTCACTTAGCATAATGCCCTCATGGTTCACCCATGTTGTAGCGTGTGACAGAATTTCCTTCCTTTTTGAAAGAGAAAAACAAATACCATATGCTAACACATATATATGGAATCTAAAAAAAAGGTTCTGAAGAACCTAGGGGCAGGACAGGAATAAAGATGCAGACGTAGAGAATGGACTTGAGGACACGGGGAGGGGGAAGGGTAAGCTGAGACGAAGTGAGAGAGTGGCATGGACATATATACACTACCAAATGTAAAATAGATAGCTAGTGGGTAGCAGCTGCATAGCACAGGGAGGTCAGCTAGGTGCTTTGTGTCCACCTAGAGGGGTGGGATAGAGAGGGTGGGAGGGAGACGCAAGAGGGAGGGGATATGGGGTTATATGTATACGTATAGCTGATTTACTTTGTTATAAAGCAGAAACTAACACTACATTGTAAAGCAATTATACTCCAATAAAGATGTTTTAAAAAAATTTTCCTTCCTTTTTAAGGCTGAATAGTATTCCATGTATGTCTCTCCCACATTTTGTTTATCCATTCATCCATCAGTGGACACTTGGGTCGCTTGCACCTTTTGGCTATTGTGTCACACTGTTCTTGATGCTGGGTGTGTACAGACATACAGACATTCTTTGCCCTTGAGGGGTTTCTTCCTCCCTTGAGGGGAGGAAGACTGACCACTCTCAGCACAGAAAAGGGCGGCAGCAGAGGTCACCATGGAGCCAGAGGAGAGGGCTGAGCTTTCCCCTGAGATGGCAGAGCAGGAAGGCTGACAACAGCTGGAAAAGACCACAGAACTGAGACTTAAAGGGGGATGAGTGACAGAAGGACATTGCAGCAAAAAAGACAGCATGTGCAAATGCTCAGAGGCAAGAAAGTCTTGGTTCCTTCCAAACCTGCCAGTTGTGGGACCTGGCTTCAGGCAAGGAGGCGTGGCGGGGACAGCAGAGGAGATTGGGGTGGCCGGTGGAAGGGGGGACCCATCACTAGGGCTGGCACACCTTCCTCTGTCCTATCAACCCTGAGAAACCACTGGAGGGTTTTCAGGAGCCCTTAGGAGGTGGAAGGGTCCACCCTGTAGCTGGTGGAAGACGGTCTTAGAGTGAGAAAGACCTCAGAGGCTGGAGAGGAAATTGCCACCATAGTCTAGTGAGAAAAAAGAGAGTTGAACAGAAGCAGTGAAGTTGGAGAGATGCAGCAGCTTTTCTTTAGGAGGGAGAAGAGATGGAACCCAGGAGCCATCGGGTGGGTTCTCCTTTAGTTTTGTTTATTGAGCTGGGCGAGGAGATCATCAAGAAACGGTATTTATGGTTTAGTGTGGAATGGGCAGGAGGGCGGAATTGAGAGTGACTCTCGGTATCTGACTTGGATCGCACATCGTCCTGAGAATAATTCTCCCTGCCTGGTTGCGGGGACTCACTGGATATCAGGGCCCTTAGGTGTGGTCTGGTCCAAGTTCTGATTTTACAGAAAAGAGAAGAGAAGCTCAGAGAGGTGTCTGATCTCCCCAAATGCACACAGCCAGCCCCTCTCCTCCCTCAGGTTAGCTCTAAAGCCACATGAAATGGCTCCTCCCACTACACACCCCTTCTGTTTTAAGAGATTTTTATTGCCAGTCACCCCTGGGAGATTTAGAGACTTTAACAAAATTACAAACAATGGGGAAGCAAGAACTTGTAATTAAAATCCTCAGTTTTTGTTATGCGTGCTCTTCGTTAAACCTCGGCGGAGCTCAGCCAACCAGCACACTTTTCTTGCTCAGACACTTGTCTTGGTCGTCTCTGGGGAGAGTCCCCCTGTTTCTGTCTTGGGAATCAGCCCCACGCTTCCTTCCTTGCCTGGCTTAACCCAGAGCTCCTCCTGGCTTATGAGAAGCCCTGGCTGCGTGTTGTGGCACTACGGTTGCTGATCTGGGCGGTTCAGACTCCTGAGCCCCAGACAGAATCAGGTCGACCTTCCTGGGGTCAGGGGGCACCTCCAGCTCCTTTCTTTATTATTATTATTATTATTTTAAAGTTTTATTGGAGTATCGTTGATTTACAATGTTGTGTTAGTTTCAGGTGTGCAGCATCGTGATTCAGTTATACATATACATATATTCATCCTTTTTCAGATTCTTTTTTTATTATTAATTAATTAATTTATTTTTGGCTGCATTGGGTCTTCGTTGCTGCGCGTGGGCTTTTCTCTAGTTGTGGCGAGCGGGGGCTACTCTTCGTTGTGGTGCGCGGGCTTCTCATTGTGGTGGCTTTTCCCATGTAGGAATCCAGCTCCATTCTGCACCTGCTCCTACTCTCTGCTCTAGTTTGATTCTGGGCAGGAGGAAGATCTCTATCCTTCCCCCAGAGTTTCCTGCAGGGGTGTCAAAGGGACCTGCTTTGATATAGACTGTTAGACTATTATATAGACACCATGACCACGGCCACTTTAAGACAGACACAGATCAGTCCCTGAGTCAGTCTCAGACCTGCCCTGGCCTCCTGCCCCTCCCCTGGTTTCCCTCCCCTGGTTTGGCTCTCACCTGGCTCAGGTGTGGCTTCTCTGGGTTCCCCCATGGGCACCCCTGACTCTCCTTCGTGGGATTCCCAGTGGTCGCCGCTCCCCCTTGGCACTGGCCTTAGCACCTGGTCCTCCCTTTGGCACAGACATCCACTTGGCAGATGGTGACCTGGCCTGGCCCCATCCAACTCCATGCCACACCGGGTCCTGTGACTGGCCCAGCTCTCTCTGTGGCCCGGGGAACGGGTGGGGCCTCTCTGCACAGTGTGATCTGCTTGCCATCTCCCTGGGCCCCTCCTTCGAGACTCTGGGCTGCTGCTTCTGAGTCTTTTTGTCTCTGCAGTCTGGTTCTCTCTGTCCTGATCGTCCATCTGAAACCTCGTCACTAGCTCCAGGGTCAGGCTGGTTCCCCCGTTCCACATCAGGAAACTTTGTCCTGAGCTTATCCCTGGGCCTATGTCATTTCTTTTTTTAAAAAATAAATTTATTTATTTATTTTTGGCTGCATTGGGTCTTTGTTGCTGCGCGCGGCCTTTTCTCTAGTTGCGGTGAGCAGGGTCTACTCTTCATTGCGGTGCGCGGGTTTCTCATTGCGGTGGCTTCTCTTGTTGTGGAATACGGGCTCTAGGTGCGCGGACTTCAGTAGTTGTGGCACGTGGGCTCAGTAGTTGTGGCTCACGGGCTCTAGAGCACAGGCTCAGTAGTTGTGGCACACGGGCTTAGCTGCTCCACGGCATGTGGGATCTTCCCAGACCAGGGCTCGAACCTGTATCCCCTGCATTGCCGGGCGGATTCTTAACCACTGCGCCACCAGGGAAGCCCCTGGGCCTATGTCATTTCATTTACTCTTTTCCAAGACCACTATCTCCATATTAAGGTGAGGAAAATGATATTTAGAGAGGCTGTGTCATTTGCCCAAGAGCACCGGCTGGGGCTCAAAGCTACATCTCTCTGACCCCAAAGCCTGTGCCATTTTCATTTTCTCCCCATACAGCAAGCACTCATAACCGGCTACCTTAACCTGGGGAAAAGGGTAGGAGAAAGGACTTACCTTAATAATTTTCCACTGATGCTTGCGGAGCATCACTCCATAGACACTTTACACATGTGATTCATTTGCTCTCATAGTAGCCCCTGTGATAGATGCTACTGTATCCCCATTTCCCAGTTAAAGAAACCAAGTCACAAAGGGCAGTTGGCCCAGGTTCCCCAGGTAGGAAAAGGTGGAGCTAAATCCAGGCAGTCTGACTCCAAAGCCAGCAGCCGCCTCTCCTTGGAACTAGGAGAACATGGGGACCTGGAGAACAGCCAGATGCACCTGGGCTGCCCATGCCCTTCAGGAAGGTGCCAGCAGAAGAGGGTGGGAGGAAGGCAAGCCAGGCAGCGGGGTCAGGGCTGTGACCGGAGCAATCCCGGCAGGTGGGCATCATTTGGGGTTGGCCCTGACGAAGCACTCAGTAACCCTGGTGCCCACCGCTGTTGTGGGTCCATCTGCTACCCACGCCCAGCATCTCTGGTGTCTTCACAGAGGGTGGGGAGCTGGGCGGGGTAGGCTGCGGTGAGGATGACAGGGTGATACGCGTGGCGTGTAGGACGGTGCCTGACACGGAGGAGCCCTCAGCAGACATTAGCTCTTGTCATGAGCTGCTACTTCTCCCGTTTGGTGGACGATGACATATTGAGCCTTGATGAGGTCTGGTAAGTGACCTGCATTGACCTCTGGCCCGAAGCTCTTTCCCCTGCACACCCAGAGAGTGCACACATTTGCACGGTTACCTGTCATTTGAACTTACTTGATCAGGTCGGGGATGGGTGTAAACCTCCCCAGTGGGGTGTTTGGCTACATAGTGGTGAACTAACAGGGACCAGGGATTTGGCTTCACTGGGAGATGGGTTTGGGGATTTGCAAGAGGGCCTGTGGCTCGGTTGGCCCGCCCCACTGGGCCTGGAACCAGGGTGGGGGGCCCAAGAGAGCCATGGGCACACAGCCGCGATTCTGAAAGCAGACAAATGCCCAATGTTCCCACAGACAGGCCGGGGAGATGGGGCTGCGCGACCAGAACAGCTGGGCGGAGGCTGGTGGCAGGAGACAGTGTGAGGCCCCGCTTTGTTCCTGGACGGTCATGGGGACAATCAGAAGCATAGATAACCCCTTTCCTTTCCCTCTGGGCTGCAGCCCAGGGATCAGAGCTTCCTGCGCCCAGCCAAGGAGAGCCGCCGGGAGAGCCCCAGCTCGGCCTCTGCGCCGAGGCTGGCAGGCCACCAGCAGCCTGGGCTGCCCCGCTGAGCCAGGGCCTCTTCGCTCCCACAGCCCTCCTGCGGGGTCAGGGACTGACATAGGGCAGAGAACCTGAACCAGGCGTCCGAGTCCCTGGCTGCGGTCCCCGTGCTGCTGTTTAATGTCGTGTGACCTTGGGCGGGTCACCTTCCTCCCGCCCCCTGGGTTTCCTCCCAGAGCTGCCCTGGAGCTCAGAGGAGGATTTAGTTCTACATCTGCCACCTAGTGTACGTGCCACACACAATAAGGATCCAGTGTAACGAAGTATGGGGGGTGGGGGAGGAATAGCACTTGTTCCCTAAATATGTAAAGCAGCTGAAGGGGTGTCAACTTAAAAAAAATGCACAACGTGAGAGTTGCGAGTTAAGTTTTATCTGGGGCAAAACGAGGACTGCAGCCGGGGAGACAGCATCCAGGATAGATCTGAGAAACTGCTGCAAAGAGGCAGGGGGGATGGTCAATATATACGTGATTTTGGTGAAGCGGGGAGTACATGCAATTGAGCACATATCTTTTTACAGAAGGTTTCTGCTAGTGTCGTGCGGGTTACCGCTAGTCACGAGGAGCAGACGTCACCATGAAGGATTTTAGTGCTTTTTCTAGATAGGAGGAGATACAAGAATTGGGCTCATAAAATGGGCTCCTGAAAATATCGACTATCTGAAGACCTGTTCTGCCAGTTTTTCCCAGAGCACAGAAGGCCTCATTTCTGCTCTCCACCTGAACTCCTTTCAGGGGGTGTTGATGGTCAGCAGCTGCAGCAGCGCATGATTTAATCCTTGTAGAGGTCGATGGCAAGCGCCAATGGCAAATGCCAATTCATAGTTGACAGGGTTTCCAGAAAGGTGGCAGAGTGAGTGCCTGTTTTCAGAGCTGCCTTCTCTGAAGCTCTCTTAATGAACGAGAGTCAGAACGAGAGTCCGAGGGGGTCAGACACCCTTCAATGCAAGCAGACAGCAGCCACAACCTCACACCCCAACCCTTGAAGCAGTGGGATCTGGGTGGAGTAAAGGGGGCACCTAAAAGCCACCACCAACCCGGATGACTGTCACAGCCTCACCTGCAGCCTCCTCTTCTTCCCCTGCTAAAGACAGGCCACATTTCAGAAACACACAGGCAGACAGGCCCAAAGACAGACCCAGGTCCTCCAGGGCCAGCAGTGGGAGGAGACTCCCTCCGGGGCCAAGTCAGCCTGGCCCTGTGCCCCGGCGCACGCTCACACACCCATGCGTGCATACCATTGCCCTGAACGCCGGCTCAAGTGTGGACACATCCCAGTGGTACCTGGCACAAAGGGCCTGCTCAGGAAATGTCCCTGCAGCTGAACTCACCGCTTCTCAAGACAAGGCTCTCTCATTTTTCTCCATGGACATGGGGCAGGTGTTTAAGTTCTGGGTCCCCAGCATCAATGACAAGAGTAGGTCTTGCCTTTGGAAAACTCTAGAGTCCATTAGATTTTCTTTTGTGGACCACGGGGGCAGGGCCTGATTGGGCAGCCCTCTTTCCTTTTATCCACATTCTGACTGAAGGCTTTGTTTAAATGCCAAGGGGCTCATCCCTTTATCATCATTGTTATTTCAACTGCAGGAAGCCCAAACATGTGTAGATTTCCCCTTGTACCAGATCCTCTGTGATCTATTCATCGCTGACAGTGAACACATGGGAATGGGTGCAGGGGCCTATAACTGTGTCCCCCTGTAATTCCTGGGACAGTCCCAGGAACTCTCCAGAGCTGGGCAGGCAGAGCCCGGGGATGTTGGGTTATCTGTGGAGTAACCTGCTGGTCCTTCTGGTGGTTTGATGTCAGGAGCAATGTGGCTTATTTTGCAACATAGCAAATCCATGAAATCATGAAATGTCCATGTTGGAATCTCAAGTATCAAAACCACTCTCCCCATCCCCTTGGAGTCTTCAGGTGATCTGAAAGAATACCAGTTTCTGATAACTTGAGGCTTTCATTTAGATTCTGAAGCCAACAACTCCGCTAGAAAGAATAATGTAATGTCTCAAGCTCCTCTTACGAGAATCTGTCTTAGGGTTATATGCTCCACAGAAATTTCTTCTCCCACAATGACTACTAAAAGGAGAGGCTTTTGATGTCTGTCTTTTATCAAGAACATGATGGCTGGCTGGCTGGCTAGCTGGATGGGTGGAGAGAGAGAAAAGGAGTGAGTGAGTTTGTTTCAAAGTTGTCGTGCTTCAACACCTGAAAACAGAAGGTGATTTAGTTATTCTATTTACCGAAAATAGTAGTTGTGAAACCTTAAGTGAAATTCACACATGATCTGAGTTGGATGCAGTGCTCCTAAGATCCCATCTTACTCTAAAATGTGTTATTTAATCATCCTCTGAATTGAGTCATTCCTTTTATTAGGCAAGATGTGATTTTTTTCTATTTCTGAATAATCTCCCCAGAAACCCTGGAGTTCCATAAAATGTACAGTCCACGGTTTATTGATTACAAGCCTCGTTGAAAAGTTTACATAAAAATATTTCTGGAAAATCCAAATATCTACTAAGTCAGTGCCCATCTTTTTTTTTTTTTTTAATTAATTAATTAATTTTTTTTTTTTTTTATGGCTGTGTTGGGTCTTCGTTTCTGTGCAAGGGCTTTCTCTAATTGTGGCAAGCGGGGGCCACTATTCATCGCGGTGCGCCGGCCTCTCACTATCGCGGCCTCTCTTGTTGCGGGGCACAGGCTCCACACGCGCAGGCTCAGTAATTGTAGCTCACGGGCCCAGCTGCTCCGCGGCATGTGGGATCTTCCCAGACCAGGGCTCGAACCCGTGTCCCCTGCATTGGCAGGCAGATTCTCAACCACTGCACCACCAGGGAAGCCCTAAGTCAGTGCCCATCTTTATGCCTGAATTCTCTCTCAAAAAATGATATTTAATTAGAAGTAATAGACCTTTAAAATCTAAGACTCAATTCATTTTTATTCTTAAAATTTTCAAAGTGTTCTTTTCTCCCAGTGTATCAGTCAGCTTACGCTACAGTGACAAACAACCCAATATATTGACCTACAAAAATCAGCATTTATTTCTCGCTCCCTTTACATGAAGACTGTGGCATCTCTGGGCCCTGAAGGCCTCCACATGTCTTCCTATCCTGGGACCTGAGCTGAAGGAACAGCAGAACCTGAGACATACTGTTTACTTGCTGCAGAGGGCAGGCTCAAGAGAGGCCAAGGTGAACTTAACCATCATTTGAAAAGCTTCTCCCCAGACCCAGCAAACATCACATCCCCAATCATCACGGTGACAAATCATATCACAGGGCCAAGCCAGTGAGGCAGAAACATATGTTCCTAGGACACTCAGGCAGGTCACATGACAATGGGCAGGGATGTAGAACCCAGTTGCAAGGAGGGATTAAATAGTGGGGAATATTAATTCTAACCACCACACTCCCCCATGCATGTAATATGTTCTTGGTCTTTTGGTTAAATCCCAAGCCTAAGGAATCTTTGTCAATAGCATTGAATTTAACTAACAAGTCTCTTTTACAAAGACTCATCCCTGATCTGTGACGTTTTCTAATTTAATACATTTCAAAAATTTTAACTCTACGTAGTGTAAAATTTTCTGAGTGATTAAAGGCCATATAATACAGAAAGAACTTGACCAGAAGTCCAAGGATTTAGGCTTAGGCTCGCCTCAACTCTTAACTAGCCAGGCAGCCTTCTCTGAGGCTCAGCTTTCTCATCTCTGCACCTCAGAGGTAATGACTACAGGAGTGTTTAGGACAGAAGGAAGCATCAAAGAAACAATTGGCCAAGGCTGCTACAGGCCATGGCACCGGAGCAGCATCCTGGAGGCCCCACTTCACTCTTTAGATGCTGGATTGTGGGGGACGTCTTGGCAGGGGGAGGCAGGGCAGCATTTGAGGATGCTCAGAGCATGGCTGGTTACCAACTGGTACTGAGGTATTTCAGCATCCTGGCAACCAGTACAGCCACTTCAGTACACCCCAGCTGCATGTCAGCCCTGCGTGATGTTTTTTCACGTTCCTGCAGATGAAAAAAGGCAGTGTTGCCAAGCAGAAAGAGTATTAAATGAGGAATCGCAAGACATGAGCTCTCGGCTTAGTTCTGCCAGTTACTTGGCAAATTACTTAACCCTTACGTGCCCAGTTTTTCTGGAATGCTGGAAACAGTCTCTACCTTACAAAGCTGGCATAAGGATGAGTGGGGTAATGTGAGTGACGTGCCCGGCACAGCATCTGGGTCACCAATAGGTGTTTCCTGAATCTGCACCCAAACCTGATCAGCCCATGACCTGAGTTTGGGTCCCAAATCTACCTCACTAATTCTGTGAACTTCTCTTTCCTATAAACGCCATAAAATGGGTCCATTTATGGGGCATTTGAGTGGTGCGTGTAAAGTGTTCAGAACAGTGCTTTGTGTGTAGTAAGCACACAGATAAATCCTGTTTTTATTCTCTGTTACGCTGAGCTCTGTACTAGTTTGCCGAAATCATCCCCATTGACACGTCTACGCTCTCTTCTCTCTCATTTCTGATATATTTTTCTCCTGATGGCTGTCATCTTCCTTCCTCTTTATTCTTTTATTTTCTGTTGTGCTTCGTTTGTTCTTTTCCTTTCTACCACCCCTGTACATTGTGGGATTGGCTTTGAGATCTGTGATGTGTTTGCCTGCATGTAACAGAAAACTCCCTTGAGCTGGGCTTTGCTGACGTAGAAATGCACATGTTACACAGAAGGAGGTAGGGAGTTTCACGGTCCAACCAGCCATAAAGGCTCTGTCTCATCCCGTCTCACCCCTCCTGTCAGCAGGATTGCCCTTGAAATTAGAAGAAGGAGGACGCCGTTTCGCAACTGGGGCTGTTTCCTTGTTCCATGCCCAGGTGTGGATAGATAGTGGCAGAGAGAATGCACAAGTCAGACTCATCTTTAATGGGTTTCCCCAAGATTGTGGCCTAGAGGAGTGAGCGTGGAGAAGTAAGTGGTCACACATGGCCTGCTCAAGTGGCATCACTCACAGCAGGGGGCTGTAGGAAACAGGTGGAAGTCTCTGAAGAATCCAAACTGGCCCAAGAGAGGAAGAGTCAGCTTAAATACCTGCCAAGCCCAGAGAGAGGCACCATCAGCTCCTGAGAGCATTGGGCAAATGCAACCTTTCCTGCCCCTTACCTCGTCCACCAACCCCCACCCAAACCAAGAAGGACCCAGAGGCAGCCCAGCAAGGAGGGGCAGACACACTGAGCAGGGAGGGAAGCAGATGACAACTAAATGCTTTCCCATTGCCCATGGCTTGCTTGAAGTAGGCCTGAGCTGGGGAGGGGAGACGCTCCAGTTTGGTTAAATACTGACTTTTTTTCAACGACTATTATTATTCCATGTTGGCCTTATTAATTACTTAACTGAAACTGTTTTACGAGTACAAGTGACCAGAGGATGGATGCATTATCTAACTATCTATCCATCTATCCGTCTACCTATCTATCTGTCTATCCATCTATCTAGCCAAGGCCCTCACAGACCAACTATTAAGAACATTATTTTAAAAATATTTTAAAATACTTTTATAGTTACAGAAGAGTTGCAAAGATAGTACCTCTAGGGTAACATTTCTTTTTTTTTTTAATCTATTTATTTATTTATTTTTCGCTGTGTTGGGTCCTCGTTGCTGCTCATGGGCTTTCTCTCTAGCTGCAGCGAGCGGGGGCTATGCTTCGTTGTGGTGTGCAGGCTTCTCATTGTGGTGACTTCTCTTGTGGAGCGCAGGCTCTAGGCGCACGGGCTTACCGTAGTTGTGGCATACAGGGCTCAGTAGTTGTGGCTCACGGGCTCTAGAGCGCAGGCTCAGTAGTTGTGGCGCATGGGCTTAGTTGCTCCACGGCATGTGGGACCTTCCCAGACCAGGGCTCGAACCCGTGTTCCCTGCATTGGCAGGTGGATTCTTAACCTCTGTGCCACGAGAGAATAGTATTTCTTAACCTCTTTTTAAAATTTTTTGATTGAGGTACAATTGACGTATACCATTATGTTAGTTTCAGGTATACAACATGATGGTTCAATATTTGTATATATTGTGAAAATGATCACCACGATAAGTCTAGTTAACATCCATCGCCATGCATAGTTACAACTTTTTTTCTGGTGATGAGAACTTTTAAGATTCAACCTCTTCTTCATTATCACCCTGCTCCCCACCCCAGGAGCCTCTTTAGATTTTCATTTCTATAATTGCTCCCCCATGAAATTTTAATACCACAGATATGCTGTGTATCCATGTATGTGCTGTGTCCTTTAGAGGGCCATCAACCACTGTAATAGCTAAGATTTTTTTTTCTGCCCAACAACCAATTTTCACCCCTTGGGGGCAACCCTTCCATTGCAAATGCGTGCTCTGGAGAGTTCCAGCACACCCTTCACCCAGCCGCCCCTGATGCTAACATCTTACATAACTGTGGTATGTTTGTCAAACCTAAGCAATTAGCATTGGTGCAATACCATTAACAAAACTACAGACTACATCTTGATTTCTCCAGTTTTTCCACCAATGCCCTTTTTCTGTTTCAAGATCCCATCGAGGATCCCGCATTTCGTCATCATGTCTCCTTCAGTCTCCTCCATTCTGTGACAGTTTCTCAGGTTTTTCTTGTCTTTCATGACCTTGACATTTTTGAACATCGTACTGGTCTGGCATATTGTTGAATTTCCTCAATTTGGGTTTGTCTAAGGTTTTCTCATGATTAGATTGCAGTTATGAATTTTTGGGGAGATACCATACAGGGGATGCCCCCTTCTCATTGCATCATATCAGGGGTGTGTGACACCAACATAACTTACTGCTTGTTATGTTAACCTCAATCCCTTGGTGAAGATGGTGTCTGACAGCTTTCTCCACTGTGAACTTACCATTTTTCCCTTTCCATACTCTGTGGATGAGAAGCAAGTCACTGCACCCAGCCCACACTCAAGGAGAGTGGATTTAAGCCCCACCTCCTGGAAGGAGGAATATCAAAGAATTTGTGGACATCTGTTAAAATCACCACAGCAATTAAAAAATATCTGGTGTGGGGAGATGCTTTGAGGCTGTGCAGATATCCTGTTTCTCCTTTAAGTTTTACCCACCAATTTTAGCATTCATCAGTGGATACTGCCTGCAGCAATTATTACTGTGGTGTCTAAAATAGTGATTTTTATTTCCCTCATTTGTTCATTTGTTATTTGGAATTCTTCTGTAAGAAAGAGATAGCCCTTCTTTCCATTAGTTTATTCAGTAAGTTATTTATATTAGTGTGGACTCATACAGATATTTATTTTATTCTTTGAGTTATAATACAACACTATCATTATTTATTTTGTTATTCAGATTGTTCCACCTTTGGTCATTGGAAGCTTTTTCAGATTGGCTTCTCTGTCCTTCTGACATGCCTTCATCCCTCCCTTCCTTCCTTCCCTCCCTTCCTTCCTTCCTTTCTTCTTTTTTTCTTCCTTCTTCCTTTCTTTTTATTTTTTAAGGCACTTTTTTTACTTTCTGGCACTACAAAATGCTCCAGGCTCTACTTGTATTTTCTGTGCCCTGGCCCTAGAATCAGGCATTTCTCCAAGGGGCCCTGGTTCCTAGAAACTTTTAATCACCCAAGAGTGACCAGAAAAGCCATGGGATGTGCCCTAGATTTCTTGCAAAGGTCAGAGGATAACCAGCTCTTCAGGACAGGTCTGATGGGACAGTGGGAGATAAAAATGAAGTTGCTTCTTAATTGTGTGCTACACAACCCCTTGTCCAATTTAACAGTAACCCTGAGTCACTGCCCCTCATAGGGTTGACCAGATGGGCTGATGGATGTGACATGCTTTGGAAAGTGGACAACACTTTCTAAGTGCAAAGGCTGATGCCTGTGGTCAGCTTTGGATAATCTGTTGTTTCATGGCCCGAGGTCTCTGACAATCAAGGAGTAGAAGAAATTCTTGCTACAAAAGGGAACCATTTGCCGTGTGACTTTTACCCTCTTGGGACCATGATGCTGAGAGATACTGATCAGAAAGGGCTTGCATTGCAACACCCTGGCCAAGTGCTTCGGCAGCAGAATGGACATGAGGTCAACAGGACTTCCTAACATCACGAGGCTGCTCTTCGTGTAAGAGCTGGAATGAGGAGTCTTTAAGGGAGACCTGGTGGACACCTGACCATGCCACTGGCCCACAGCCCTAAGGAAATGCTCTGAGCTCAGAGATCAGGTTTCACTGGAACCTGTCTGGTCAGGCCCAGCAAAGCCAACAGGGAAGGTTTTAGACTTCCAGTGAACTATCTAAGTGACATTTGTAATGGCGTAAGCTAAAACCCCCCAGCTTCCTCTCTGCTGACTCCCAGAAGAAGCAGCTCTTCAGCTGAGATGAGACAAAGACAGTTCCTTCTTCTGAACTGGTGGGTTTCCTTCTAACCCTCCAGAGGAGTTCCTCTCATCCCCAAGAAGGGGACTTTCACTTCACAAGAAGGGAAGCTTGTTAACAAGGGCCTGTACATCAAAGGAGACAGATGATTTGGCTGTGAAGATGAATTCCATCACCAAGGTTTTATAATTCTGCAAATGGACAGATTGGTAGCAGTGCCCAGTTGGTCTCCATGGGAAATTTACACGAGACAGAATAAGCCTGAGGGGAAAGAGAGCAGCATGGCTCAGAGCCAGGCCTGGCAGGCAGGTTGTTTTAGTCTTTTGACCTCAGTTTCTCCATCTCTAAAGTGAGAATGAGTGATGTTTGCTGTTTTCTACTTCACATACCTTCATGAGAATGAAAGATTGCAATCAAGAACATACATTGAGTATGGAGGTTCCTTCAAAAACTAAAAATAGAACTACCATATGACCCAGCAATCCCACTACTGGGCATATACCCAGAGAAAACCATAATTGAAAAAGAGTCATGTACCACAATGTTCATTGCAGCTCTATTTATAATAGCCAGGACATGGAAGCAACCTAAGTGTCTGTCAACAGATGAATGGATAAAGAAGATGTGGCACATACATACAATGGAATATTACTCAGCCGTAAAACGAAACGAAATTGAGTTATTTGTAGTGAGGTGGATGACCTAGAGTCTGTCATACAGAGTGAAGTAAGTCAGAAAGAGAAAAACAGGGCTTCCCTGGTGGCGCAGTGGTTGAGAATCTGCCTGCTAATTCAGGGGACACGGGTTCGAGCCCTGGTCTGGGAAGATCCCACATGCCAAGGAGCAACTGGGCCCGTGAGCCACAACTACTGAGTCTGCGCATCTGGAGCTTGTGCTCCGCAACAAGAGAGGCCGCGATAGTGAGAGGCCCGCGCACCGCGATGAAGAGTGGCCCCCGCTTGCCGCAACTAGAGAAAGCCCTTGCACAGAAACGAAGACCCAACACAGCCAAAAATAAATAAATAAATAAATAAATAATAAAAATAAAGGAATTCCTTTAAAAAAAAAAAAGTCTTAAAAAAGAAAGAGAAAAACAAATACCGTATGCTAACACATACATATGGAATCTAAAAAAAAAAAGAAAATGGTTCTGAAGAACCTAGGGGAAGGACAGGAATAAAGATGCAGATGTAGAGAATGGACTTGAGGACACGAGGAGGGGGAAGGGTAAGGTGGGATGAAGTGAGAGAGTGGCATGGACATATATACACTACCAAATGTAAAATAGATAGCTAGTGGGAAGCAGCTGCATAGCACAGGGAGATCAGCTCGGTGCTTTGTGACCACCTAGAGGGGAGGGATAGGGAGGGTGGGAGGGAGATGCAAGAGGAAGGAGATACGGGGATTTATGTATATGTATAGCTGATTCACTTTGTTATAAAGCAGAAATTGACACACCATTGTAAAGCAATTGTACTCCAATAAAGATGTTAAAAACAACAACAACAAAAAAAAAAGAACATACATTGAGCAAAGAAGAATGAAGTAATAATGAATCCTGAGCAAACTCAGCCTGAAGCTTCCTGTTCATCACCTGACAAACATAAATTAGTGGAAAGAGACTTCACTAAGCATGGAAAAGTTGGGGCCGGATGAACAAAAGTCCTGCCAGCCCAGAGAGTCCATGATCCTGGCTGTTCTTGGGTTCCTGACACACACGAGGCACTCAATGAAGATACGTCAGCTGAATGAAGGAAGTGAGTTGCGAGCCAGTCACGCAGTGTGCTTGGTCTGGGTGTTTGAAAGGGAGATTCCTTCAGCTTTGGGAAGGTCAGCAGAAATGTAGGCTGAGATGCCACAGGTCCTGAGGCAGAGTCTGGGGACCGCCAGGCCCACTGGACAAAAGGCAGGGAGACAAAGAACCATTCCATGGAATTCTGGAATATCAGAGCTGGTAGGGTCCACCCCGCAATCTTCACAGGTTGGGGGACAAATGTAAAGTGTCCCCTCCTCTGGGAAGCCTGTCCTCTGCACAAACCCACCCACATCTCGCTGCTCTCTGTGCCCATCCCTCAAGGAGGGCAGGGAAGGACTCACTGTACTCTAGCCCCTTTGTTGCAAATTCACTCCCCCCATGAGATTGGAGCTTCTTATGTGTGTGCATGGGGTGAGGGTGGGAGATATGTCTGCTTTGTTTCTCTGTCCTCTGTGAGGCCGAGGTGCAGTAGTGGCCAAGCTAGGAGCAAACTCTCACCAGCCGGGAGGTGTATCTCAGCCACCATGGGTCAGTGTAGACTCAGAGGGACACTTGGGAAGAAAGAAGGATCAGGCACTGCCCAGGTAAGGGCATCCTCCCAAAAGAAGATGCTATAACATGAGTCCTCACTGGCAAACAGGTGGGGAAAGGCAAAGGCGTGGGGGGAGTTGTCTTTATTGAGCACCCACTGTATGCCAAGCATTGTAACAGGCACTCTACAAGCATTATCTCACTGACTTTTCAGACAGCCCCATTCATTTCTTCAGTCACCAATAAATGTTTACTGATTGTCTCTGACACATGGGGAACTGTCCAAGGTGCTAAGGATACAGCAGGAAACAAAACAGACAAACTCCCTGTCCTCACGCAGCTTACATTCTAGGCGGAGAGATTGACAACACTAGGAAGAAAATGAGTCTGATGTACAGCCTGTCATATGCGGTAACCACCATAGGGAAGGCGGGAAAGGGAACTGGGAAGGTGTGGGGTTGTGATTGTATATAGCCTCGCTGAGGTCTAGAGCTAAAAGTCCAATTTCAGTTTGCCCCTCGCCTAAAATTTACCAGCATAGCATTTGAGACTCAATCACAAAATGAATCAACACTAAATGTTAACTCCCCAGCAAAGAATATGTTAGGGAACCATATTGTTCTTAAGGGTACTGAGGCTCAGCGACCCGCCCAAAGATTCTCAGCTACCAGGTGGAGAAGCCAGGTGTTGACTGATCTCCAAATGATTCAAAAGCTCATGCTGTTTCCACTGGGCTAAGTTTCAGGACTTGTTGGGGCTTAGCAACATGAGATGGTCCAGGGGTTGGATGATGGGAACCTCCCTCTCTGGGGAGACCTTACGGCAGGAGAACTCAAGAGTGAGAAAGGAACCAAGATGTAGACTGAGGGAAGAAGTGTTTATAAATAGCTAGGAGGAAGAGGAAGCCTGAAAATAAAGGCTGGTGGGGCCAGGGAAGAAAAAAATCAATTAATTAAAACAGGCCAAACTTCTTAGGCATACTTTTTCAGCACTCAGAGGCCTGGAATCCTCCTCCCCTGAAATTTCCAGGAGCTCCCTAAATCCAGAAACAAACAAAGGGATGTCCAAGAAGCCTGAGAGGCAAGAGTGGAGGGGGATTGCAAAATCCAAAAGCCATGGCACTGCACACTCTGAGGCTGGCTTACTTGGCAGAGGGTGACACAGTTGACATCACAGTTCCTCTGAAAATGCAAGGTCACGGGCACCCGGCAACCATGCCAATTCGGTCACTATCCCCTGCCACCCACGCCTGTGATGATGGTCTTAAAAACTGATTATGATGATGACCTTGAGTCATGAAGAAAGGCTGGGGTTGCTCTCAGGACATGGCTCTGTCTACGGAGCCAGGCACAAGTGTAAAATGCTACTCTGTGCAACCTATTCTGGCCTCCTGTTAGAGCCCTCAGCTGACAGCTTGTCAAAGACTTCTTCATGTGGTTGTCTCCCCACGGAACTGGGGATCTTTGAGGACAAGGACCGAACTTCTGCTTTGTCTCTCTGTCTTCTGTGCCCAGCAAGATGTCTTTCCCATAGGAGGGATGCAGAAGTATTCGTAGAATGAAAATGGAGACCTATTCCCATCAAAAAAGTTCAGACTAAAAGCTTTAGCCCTTTGAGAATTCATCTTCTGTATACAAACCACCAACTCAGACCCTCTAACCCGAGAATCGTCATTCTAGATAGTGGAGGCAATACTTCACCTGACTTTTCTCTCAAGGGCACCCCTGTTGCCATCCCTCTGGTTTACTGGGCACTGAAGGTTGAGTCATCTCTTGCCCCTCCTGTCCTCACTTCACCCCCACCTTGTCCCATCAGTTATGTGTTCAGTTGAATTGGCTTCTCTGGTATCTCCAACACCTGCCTCCTTCTTTCCTTTCTCCATTCTTCCAATTTAGTTCAGGCCCACTGGGCTGGGTGTGATGCTCTCCTTCCATCTTCCAATTGGTTATCTCGTCTCCCCCAAGCAATCTTACACTCCCCTTCCATTCAAATTCCAAAGCCCAGTAGGGTCACGTCTCTTCCCTCCTTGGAGCCTCCATTGGTTCCCCCTTGTTTTCCCCATTTCAGTACATTCCTGGCACATCCCTCATATTCAGAGCTCCTCCTCTATCATCTATCCCCAGCCCACCCTCTCCATCTCATCTCCTACTGCTTTTCCTGTATGTTCCTTGGACACTGAGGCCCTGGGCCCAGCACCCGCTCTGTGCTTTCCAGCCCCTGTGCCTTTGCTCCTGCAGTGTCATCCGCTGGGTGAACCCCTCCATCCCATGGCCACAGGTCTCATCCTGTCCTTCAACCCTCAGCCACAAAATCACCCCTCCTAGGAAGCCTTCCCTGATTCTCCTCCTGCCTTCTGTTGATAGTGAGCACATCCAACCTGCATGTCCACAGCATCTAATTTTCACCCCTATTGTGACATTTGTCACCAAACACCAAATTATAGTTATCATTGTATGTATCTTACCGCCCCTAAAGTGGTCTCCAAACTTTATTGATTTGTTTACTCCTTTATTAAAAGTTTGAGAATGCACACCAACATGTACATTCTGTATTTGCTTATAAATTAGACCACTGTACTAATATATTTTGTACATCCTGAAACACACAAAGAATAGGAATCTACAAAAGGGTGTGATAAAAATACTAGATATAGAAGCCTGGTGTCTTCTTCCTTTGCCCGGAGAACTTTCATGTGTGTTGCATTTTGGAGACCACTGGTCTAGTAAGGGAAGGACTCAGGCTGCAGGGGCGTGAACTCAGGGCTGTTCATGGGGTGAAGCATCCAGGGAGGAGGGGAAGCAGGCAGGAGAGCCCAGCAGTTCTGGGAGGGGACGGCTGCTCCCTGGATGGCTGCTTCTGCCCACTGGCTCCAGGAAAAGGCTCGGCAAACCCGACCAAGCATGGCAGTTGGAAGAAGATTAAGAGGACCCCCAGGCAGGAGGGGAACAGCAGCTGGGCAGAACGGCTGCCTCGGGATTCCAGGCTCTCTTCAGATGCCAGGCCATGTCCTTGGGGAATAGAGGCCTCAGGGGAATGGGGTGGGCTGTCAGCACTGTGTCCCCTTAAGCATGCATCTCAACCAACAGTGGCAGCTCCTAGCAGAGATGCTAATGCAATGTGACTCCCATGGTATTTGATGGATAGGAAACTAAAGCCTGAAGGAAGGTGCCCAAGGTGACCCTGGCACCGATGATGCGTGAACTCTCTTCGCACTTGGCCTCTAGTTTGTGTGTTAGTGTTCACACCCTCAAGGAGGCACCCCTGTCGCCATCGACAGGCCTGCAGCCCCACCTGCTCAGACCAAGCTGCTTCTGCAAAACTGAGCTGGTTGGGCTCCAAGAACAAGAGGCAGCTTCTGCTAATGCCCAGGCCCCAAACACAAGCATGCGCGTGCGTGTACACACACACACACCAGATGGGACCTCTCTCTGTTAGGACACCTTCAGCAGTGTTTTTTTCCCAAGGATCCCTGTTACCTCCCTGCCCTGTCACTTCCCTGATCAGAGTGGCTTCAGCACCTCTGTGTCTGGCATGTACACTGCCTCTCAGAGCATCCTTTACTTTCTACAAAGAGCATGGCCTTCCCTTGAGAGGGGAGGTAACTTGGGGAGACAGATGGGGCAGGGTTGAGGGTGGGGAAGGAGGGCCCCTGCCTCCCCTCACCACCTTCTGTGCCACAAGAGAGCTGAGGAAGGTTGGGGGGACAGTTGGTTGGGCTTTGTCACTACTTTGCTCTGCATGTCATCCTGCCCTGACTATGCTGTTTGCCAGATTGCGGGACTGGGGAAAGGCATTGTGGGAGGGTTACGGCATGTTCCTGGTCCAGCTGTGGGAGAGGACTCCCAAGCCCCAGGTCCCCATGCCATGATCAGCCCCCGGGGCCAATGCCTCAATGGAAAGGAAATTCATTCTTTCATTTATTCAGTCAACAAGTGTGTGATGCATACCTACTGTATGATAAGCCCTAGAGAAGATGCACAAAAAGAATAAGCTAGAGTCTACCCTCATGTTGAATGTAGCAAAGTTTGCACAAAAGGGCATGGGGCACAGGGGAGGATTAATCTAGGGGTCATTTGTGCACCCACCTGTCCTTTGGGAGAGAAGGGTCCCAGCAGAGAAGCCTAGAGAGAGAAGAAAAGATAGGGAGGAGGGGAGAGCACGAACGGGGCTCAGGCTGAGAAAGTGAGCACATGCCCTGCCCCACTAGTACTGCTAAGCAGTGGCAGCGTTTTATCACAGCAGCTAAATTGGTATGGTTTTCCAGTTAATGCTTTACATGAATTGACTGATTTAATACAACAGTCCTGTGAGGCAAGTACTCTTATTCATCCCATTTTATGGATGGTGAGGCTGAGGCTCAGAGGGGCTAAGTAATGGTCCAGGGATCTACAATCACTAAGTGACAGGGCCAGGTAGAGCCCTCACCTCCACTGCTCTAACACTGCACCTCTCCTCTCATTCGTAATCTCAGTTAATGTCTGATTCCTTATTCAGAACCCCCTGTGAGATCTTACAGAGCAACCAAGGTACAAAGAAGTGAATGACCAGCGCAGGGTCTCACAGCTCTTAGGGGTCACAGTCTGACCTACATCCAGGTCTCTTAACCCCCCAGATTTTTAAACTCTGGTGCAGTCGCAAGATGCCAGGGCACAGGCTAGAATCCAGAATGCCGGGTGCCTTGTAAGAGTGAGTGAGGGTGGAAAACAGTTTGGAGGTTCCTGAATACATTAAACATAGAGTTACTATGTGACCTAGCAACTCCTCTCCTAGGTCTAGACCCCAAGGATTAGAAAACAGGTGTTCAAACAAAAACTTGTACATCAGTGTTCACAGCAGCACTGTTCACAATAGTCAAAAGGTGGAAACCGCCCAAATAGCTGTCAACAGATGAGCAGATAAACAAAATGCAGTATATTCATACAATGGAATATTATTCAGCCATAAGAAGGGAAGGAATTCTGACACATGCTATAACATGCTTGAATACATTACACTCAGTGAAAGAAGCCAGACACCGGAAGCTCACATATTGTATGATTCCATTTATGTGAAATGTCCAGAATAGGTAAATCCATAGAGATAGAAAGTAGACTGGTGGTTGCCAGAGGCTGGGGAAAGGGGAAAATAGGGAGTGACTGCTAATGATTACAGGGTTTCCATTTGCGGTGATGAAAAATTTCGGGAACTAGATCATGGTGATGGCTCCTCAACACTGTGAATGCACTTAATGCCACTGAATTGAACACTTTAAAATGGTTAAAACTTGTACATTGTGTGTATTTTACCACAATAAATAAAGAGGGAGTCCTTGGACTCACCAGGGACTTCTTTCTGAGAAAGCAGAGGGTCACAGTACAGCAAAGGGGAGCAATGGAGACAGTATCCCTGGTTCTCTTAAAGGGGAGGTGTCTATGATTCTGGGAACGTCCTTACAATTCCCTGAACTCTTTAGAGAAAAGGCTTCTTACAAATCAGTAATCATTAGGCCCCAGGTCACTTCATCACAAATGACATAACAACCACCCATTTGTCTGTCCAATGTGATTCTGTTTTGGATTTCTGCCCCCTGCCTGGAGTTTCCCAGACTTCCCTGTGTATCACAACCACTCAGGAAGTTTTGTAAAATGACAGATTCCTAGGCCTCATCCCCAGAGACTCGGGTTCAGCGGGCCGAGGTCAAGAACCTATATTTTATGAAGCTTCCTGGGAATCGTGATGCAGCCTGTCTTCAGCGGGTCTTTGGGAACCACTGACCTGGCCCACTGAAGTGCAGAAAGACATGCATGAGAATGACCCTGGTGGAGAGATGTGTTTGCAGGTTGCCATCCTGTGTTTACTGTCAGCCTGTCTCGAGAGCAGATTTGCGTTCCTACCCGTTCCCCGTGGACCCCGTATCCAGCACTGCTCCTGCTCTGAATGTCATCCCATCAACCCTCTGGCTCTTAGGGGTCCTCCCTGTTGTCCAAACGTCTTATGAAGGTCCTCACTTTAAACATAGTATCCCTCAGTCCTTGGGAATTGTTTTGGGGCCTCATAAAACCTGTGCATTCTGGGGCAGGCAGACATGGCTGGATGTGGCCCAGTTGTACTAACCCCAGATTTGTCCAGTTTGGACTGGAGGGTTCCACAGAACATTCTACACTTAGTTTGTGATTGTTTACTTTTTAAAAATGTATTTCTTGAACAATACATAATTGTTATTAAAGAGCAGAAAATACAAATTAGTGAAGGGGGATGTAATTAATTATTCCAAATCCCTCTACTCTTAGCTAACTATTATTAATATTTTGTTGATAACTTTCTAGACTTTTCCTATGCAAATGTGTGTATGTGTGTGTGTGTGTGTGTGTGTGTTTTATGTGTTTATTCAACAAATATTTATGGAGTGCCTACTCAATGTCAGGCACTGTACTGGGAGCTAAGAATACTGGTATAAATGATACAGACAAAAATCCCTGCCCTTAAGGAGCTTGCAGTATATACATTTGTTTAAACTTAAAAAAAAAACCAAAACTGTAGGCAGCTTTTAAGCAATCTTTTTCCCTTAATAGTATATTGCGAATGTCTTTCCATGTCTATCAATGAATATAGATCTATATCATCATTGTAATGATTGTACACTATTCCATTGGCTATATTTATAATAATCTATTTAACCAATTATGTATAAAGTGGTTTGGCTTAGTTTTTCACTATTGTAAACAACTTTGAGATGATCATGTTTATCTAGTGATCTTTGATGCCTTTAGACATTACTAATTTAGATATTACTATTTACTTAGGATAAATTCATAAAAGTGGAATTTTGAGGTCAAAGGGGCATGTACTTCTTTTTCTGTTTTCAGGATAGCTCTTTTTTTAAAAGACTTTTTATTTTGAAATAAAAATACAGGTTCACAGGAAGTTGCAAAGATAGTACAGAGAGGTCCCATGTACCGTTCACCCAGTTTTCAACCCTATGTTTGCATCTTACATAACTATAGTACAATATCAAAACCAGAAATTTACATTGTGACAATATGTGCATATAGTTCTTTATGATTTTATCACATGTAGATTCATGTAACCATCACCAAATCAAGATACAGAACTATTCCATCACCCAAAAGATCTCCCTCCTGCTAACCCTTTATAGTCATTCTCACCCCTCTCCCTCCAACCTTCCCAAATGCTGGCAACCACTAATTCGTGCTCCATGTCTGTAATTCAGCCATTCTGAGAATGGTATGTAAATTGAACCATACATTATATGACCTTTTGAGAATGTTTTTACTCAGCATAGTGCCCTTGAGAGCCATACAAGTTGTTATGTGTATCAATAGTCTCTTCCTTTTTACTGCTGAGTAGTATTCCATGGTATGGCTGTACCACTGTTTAACTCTTCACCTATTGAAAGGCAGTTGTTGGCTTTTTAAAAATAAGGCTGCTATGAATATTTGTGTACAGGTTATGTGGGCAAAAGTTTGCATTTCTCTGAGATAAATGCCCAGGGATACTACTGCTACATACTATCCTATGCTAAGCGTATGTGTGGTTTTTAGAAACTTCCAAACTTTTTCAGAGTCGGTCTACCAGTTTACATTCCTACCAGCAATGTACGAAAGACCAGTTTCTCCACGTCCTTGCCAGCATTTGGTATCATCACTATTTTTTTTATTTTAGCTGTTTCAGTAGTTGTGTAGGGATATTTCATTGAGGTTTTAGTTTGCTATTGGCTAATGGCTAATGATATTGAGTATCTTTTCATGTGCTTATTTACCTTCTGTATATCCTCTTTGGTGAAATGTTTGTTCATATCTTTTGCCCATTTTCTAATTGGATGTTTATTTATTTTCACTGTTGGGTTTTGAGAGTTTTTTTTTTTTAATATGTTCTAGATACTAGTCCTTTGTAAAATATGTGGCTTGCAAATATTTTCTTCCAGTCTGTAGCTTGTCTTTTCATCTTCCTAATAGAGTCTCTTGCAGTGGAAAAGTTTTTCATTTTGATGAGGTCCAATGTATTGATTTTTTTTTTCTTTTATGGGTCATGCTTTTGATGTTATGTCTAAGAACTCTTCACTGAGCTCTAGGTTTTGAAGATTTTTCTCCTATGTTATCTCTAAAAGTTTTATAGTTTTACATCTTATTTTTAAATCTGTGACCCATTTTGGGTTAAATTTTGTATAAAATGTAAGGTTTGTGTTGAGTTCCACTGTTTTTGCCCATGGCTAGCCAATTGTTCCAGCATCACTTGTTGAAAAGACTCTCCTTTCTTCACTGAATTGCATTTGCTCCTTCGTCAAAGATCTGTTCTCTTGGGACTTCCCTGGTGGTCCAGTGGTTAAGAGTCTGCCTTCCAATGCAGGGGACGTGGGTTCAATCCCTGGTCAGGGAACTAAGATCCCACATGCCACGGGGCAACTAAAGCCTACACGCTCTAGAGCCTGTGCACCACAACTAGAGAGCCTGCGCGCCTCAACTACTGAGCTCATGTGCTCTGGAGCCCTCACGCCACAACTAGAGAGAAGCCCACACGCCATAACTAGAGAGAAGCCCGCCCACGTACCGCAACTAGAGAGCCTGCACGCTCTGGAGACTGTGTGCCGCAGCTAGAGAGAAGCCCGCCCACGCGCTGCAACTAGAGAGCCTGCGCGCTCTGGAGACTGTGTGCCGCAACTAGAGAGAAGCCTGCGCGCCACAAGCAGAGAAGCCGGAGCGCCGGAACAAAGGATCCTGTGTGCTGCAGCTAAGACCCGACACAGCCAAATAATAATAAAATGAGATTTGAAAAAGAAAAAAAAAAAGATCTGTTCTCTTGTGGAACTATTTCTGGGTTTGCTACTCTGTTCCAGTGATGTGTATATCTATCCTTCTGCCAATACCACAGTCTTAATTACTGTAATTATATAATAAGCCTTAAAATCAGGTAGAGTGATTGCTTGCACTTTAATTTTTCTTTTTCAAAATTGTTTTAGCTTTTCTAGTCCCTTTGGCGTGTACCTTTGAAAGGCCTTTGGTAACATATTGCCCAAGTGCCCCCAAAAGGTGGTACTAATTTAAACTTCCGCTGGTGGTGTGGGGAAGTGCTGTTTCCATACACCCACACCAGCCCTGGCTGTTATCGTTCTTTTTAAATCTTGGCCTATCTGATAACTGAAAAATTATATCACATCCTTATTTTCAATTGCATTTCTTTGGTTACCTTTGAATCTAGGAAGGCAGCCAGTGCCCCCAGATCTTAGGGTATAAAAGTTTGGTATTCTTGTGAGAGGAAGCTTCACATTGAAGATTTCAGAAATGTCCAACAGAGAAAGCAGACAGGTTTGTGTGGCATCCATTGGTGACTCCTTTTCCTCCGATGAAGGCATTTCATACCCTCTTCCTAATGTGTTCTTCTCAGCTTCTGGAGATGAAATAATCTGTTCAGGCAACCGCACATGCCCATCTCCAGGCAGGCATCCCTCCACTGAAAAGCCCAAATGTACCTTCAAACCACATTCAAAAGTTGACCACGTCTCACCTCCATTGTCACTACCCTGGTTTGCATGCTGCCATCTCTAGCTTGGATGATTGCCAGTGTCCTCCTGTGTCCCCACTTCTACACTTGTCCCCTAGCATCTGTTCTCAATAGAACCAGAGGGTTGTCTAAACACAAGTCATAGTCTCTCCTACGCTCAACCCTCCCTTCTCCCCGAGAGTAAAAGCCAGAGTTCCTGGATGGCCTGCCCAGTCATCGTGCCCATGTCCTCACAGCCCCCGGTCAGTCACTCTGCTTTAACCACCACGGTGTCCCTGCTCTTCCTGAAACACCCAAAAATGCTCATACACATTCTTGATTATTTTCTTAGGATTAATTTCTAAAATCCAGTTGCTGGGTCGGGGGATGTACATTTTTAAAAGCTCTTGGCAGTTATTTCTGCAGGAAGGCAGTATCAATTTCCATGCTTACCAGAAATGTGTGAGTGTGCCTTTTCCCCTACACACTCACCAACTCAGGGTGTTGTCATTTTTAGAAAGCCTTTGCCAAGTTGTTCCTTGCCACTGTACTCTCCATGTGAGTTTTATAGAAAGAGCTTTGTATAGCTGGATCAAAAACAACCATTTTACAGCAACTGAGAGATGGTCTTCCTGTGGATGTTTCTTGTAACCATCCTTGATATCAGCCAAGGGCAAGAGCCCAGAGATGGAACCAGTGGAGGAGTGACAAGCTGTCCAGACACAGAGCTTTCCAGGAGTCTGATACGTTGTAAAGGGGGCACTTAGGGGTCTAGGGGAGAGAATGGAGGGCATATATTTTATAAGCCACTTTTCTGAATTGTGGCTTTTCCCAGCCAGGCTCTGGAGAGGACCTAGAGAGCCGACGATTCAAGGTTTTGCTGTCTTCCAAAGGCCTGCCCTAGACCAGTGGTTCTCAAACCGAGACAGCCTCAGAATCACCTGTAGGGCTCATTAAAACACAGACTGCCGAGTCAGTAGGTCTGGGATGGGGCCCAAGAATTTGCGTTTTTAACAAGTTCCCAGATGATGCTGATGCTGTAAGTCCAGGAACCATACTTTGAGAATTGCTGGCCTAGAGTCCTGACGGTTGTTTTGTCTTTTTCCCACTGGTTCTTTTCCCTTCAGGCGAGATTAGGCACCAGCCTCTGTGCCCCGTGGAACCTCCATTAGGCATGGACCACATTGTAAGGCTGTGCTGTCTTTCCTGGGCCTTTCTCCCCTAGTTGGAGGTGGACCCTAGAATGGGGACCACATTTTAGTTCAGTCCCTCTGGTGCCTGTTGAACTTCTCAGCACACAGGACTTCATTGAAAGTTCCACAGAAGAATGAGGAGGGATGGAGTGATCTCCACTGGTGACTGCATAAGAATCGTGTGTGCTGGCCAGCAGATAGGCAAAGGGTGGAGATCACCTTGTGGTCTGAAAGTTGGAGAATTATCCCAGGATTCAGTCTCACTTCCTCTGACCATCAGATTCTGATGTCATCAAGAAGACACTCAGAAATGAAACAGAAAACTCAGACAGTGGGCTTGTTTTACAGGTGAGGCAATTAAGGCCCCTAGAGGGGAGTGCCTAACTCAAGGTCACAACCCTGAGTGATGACACAGGTGAGACTTGAGCCCCTGGCTTGCTCGATAGCCCCCTGTAGAGGAAGGAGGTGGGGTGAGAAGGGGAGTGTGGTCTGGACACGGAGCATAAACTTGGAAACCGGCCTCGGCTCTTCACCCATCCCAGGCTTTGGACACCTCCCTTCATCCCTTTGGGCCTCTACTTGGTCACCTGTATCCTGAGTATGATACCAACCCAAGGATGCTTTTGTGTGAATTGAACTTGGCCAACTGTTGTGTATGGGCCTAGCATCGTGCCTGGTACCCGGAGGCTATTTGAGCCGTTCCTGCCTCAGGTGACTTCTGCTGGGCTTTCCAGCAGCCCCCTCACCCCCTACTCAGTGCCATTGTTCTAAAGGGCACTGTGGTCTCTGGCTGCACTTTGTGAGTCTTACTCTCCAAGAAGGGGACAGGGGAGAAGCTGAAGAACCTTTCCAGTTTCTTCCAGGAAGAACACACACCTGAAGGTACAGATGGGACCTCATGTGATGTCAGCCCCCGATCACACTTTGTGAACTTCCCTTCCCTCCTCACCACATCCTCCTGGGGTTTTCAGTGTCAGAGCTCAAGTGGAAGGTGCAGGCAGAAGTTAAATATAGAAAGGCACCTACTCACGGTGGAATGCGTGGGCTGAGCCTCGGGTGAGGGGGCGTAAGCACACGCTAAATTTAGCTGCCCGACTTCCTCTCCTGGCCCCTTACAAGCCATTATGCAAACAGGGATGCTTGTCAGTTTCCCGCCGAGGAGGACTTCAAGGGCTGAAGATGAGAACTTGGAAATGAAGCCTGCCAGTTAATCATGGCCCTCCACCCCTCCACGGCCCCATCTGTTATCACTTTTCACCCTCCCAGCAGTTCTGAGACCTGGGCATGGAGGGTGTTGGTGATCTCACTTCACAAATGAAGAGGCCGGGGGACTTGCCCAGCATCCTCGTGGGGTAGAGCCCAGATGTAAGCTCAGGGTTTCACCCTGACTCCCCTCTCAGTTCCTGAGAACCCAGCACAAGAGTGCTCTGGGCTTGGTCGTCCAGCGGCCGATAAATAACACCCAGTCTGCAGATGTTCCCCAGGGTCCTGAGGGGTTTGCTAACTGCAGGTGGAAAGGCTGCACACTAAAGAGTATGACCAGGGATGGACCGAAGCCTTGCTACTCAAAGTGTGGTCCGTGGCCCAGAGGCATTGGCCTCACCTAGGAACTCAGAAATGCCGAGGCCCAGCCCGACTCCAGACCTGCCTAACCAGAGTCTGTATTTTAATAAGGTTCCCACGTGACTCATGTACATATTTAAGCTTAGGAAGCTCTGGCCTAGTACTTTGAGTGGTGCCCACTTAGAGAATCAATTCGTGGGATTTATAGACTCCGGAAATGTGTTCTTTCACTCACTCCCTCATTTATTCAGCTGCCATTTATTGATTAACTTCCACATTTCAGGGCTTGTGTTAGAATCTGAGACAGAAAATAGCTAACACTTATAATTATTTGCCGTGTGTTTAGAGAGCTGTTTTAGATTTATTTGTTTGTTTTTAATTGAGATATAATTGACATATAACATTGTATTAGTTTCAGACGTAGGACATGATTCAATATTTGTATACGTTGCAAAATGATCACCACAGTAAGTCTAGTTAATGTACATCATCACACACAGTTACACATTTTTTTTCTTGTGATGAGAACTTTTAAGATCTACTCTCTTCGCAACTTTCAAATATACAGTATAGTATTATTAACTGTAGTCACCATGCTGTATATTACATCCCCAGGACTTATTTATTTTGTAGGTGGGAGTTTGTACCTTTTGACCACCTTCACCCGTTTTGCCTGTCTACCTATCCCTTGCCTCTGATAACCACCAATCTTTTCTCTGTATCTATGAGGTCCATTTGGGGTTGCTTTCCAGTTTTTGTCTTTCTGATTCCACATATAAATAAGCTCATATGGTATTTGTCTGACTTATTTCACTTTGCATAATGCTCTCAAAGTCCATCCGTGTTGTCAAAAATGGCAAATTTTCCTTCTTTTTTATGACTGAATCGTATTCTTTTGTATATAAATACCACATTTTCTTTATCTGTTCATTCGTTGATGTACACTTAGGCTGCTTCCCTGTCTTGGCTATTTTGAATAATGCTGCAATGAACATGGGGGTGCATATATCTTTTTGAGTTAGTGTTTTTGTTTCCTTTGGATAAATACCCAGAAGTGGAATTACTGGATCACACGGCAGTTCTATTTTTAATTTTTAAAGGAACCTCCATACTGTTCTCCACAGTGGCTGCACCAATTTACGTTCCCACCAACAGTGCACGAGGGTTCCCTTTCCTCCACATCCTCACCAACACTTATTATCTCTTGTATCAGTTTATTTAATCATCACAGTGGCCTATGAGGTAGGTATGTGCAGTTCATAGATGGGAAGCAGGAGACTTCAGGCAACATGCTTGAGGTCATGGTGCTTAGCAAGTGGCAGAGCCAGTATTTGCTCGAGCATCTGGCTCTTAACCAGGAGGCTTGACCTCCTCTAAGGATTAAAGAAGAACCAGAGCAGAAGGGCCTGAGCAATCAGCTGTGCGGGGGCTTTGTTTTAATTGTGGCTTTAAGCTACAGGGCCGTTTATTCAAGTAGCATCTCATGCAGGTTCTGTGCCCTCTGGAGCTCCCTAGAGCACAGGCTGAAAGCTGCTCACAAGACCAATTTCTTCATTTTGTAGATGCGGGAACAGGGGCCAGAGAGACGAGATGCCTTGTCCAAGATCACGTAGCTAATGAAGACAAAGTGAGTCAGGGCTGTGTGGGGCAAAGGTGAGCTCTGTTCCACACAGGGGCCATTCCATTCCAGAGAGCGCGTTTCTGACTTCTGTTGTAGCGTTTCTAAATTGCCTTAGAAATTTAGGAATCCTGATGAGATCATGTTGACTGCTATAGGCCTTCCCCCAGAATTATTCTCATTCATCTGTCTGTCTGTCTGTCTGTCACACACACACACACACACACACACACACACACACACACACACACACACACGGTATGTCATAAGGTCAGAGAGCCCCTGAAGCCCAGAAGGAACCCGGAACCCTGGGGTCAGGAATCCTTGTCTGGGTTTCCTGTCTTTGCTGAAACCTGTGCAGGGGAGGTGAGAGGAGCTCAGATAGGTGCTGGGTGAAGGGCCAGCCATGGACACCAGAGGGTGACCCACCGGGACCAGCAGTGCTGAGTGGGAAGTCACACGTTTCAAACAAACCTCTTTTTAAACCCACACCTCCCAGATGGTGACATTCACTACTTAGAACTTGTTGGAAGTTTGGAAGGACCCCCTGCTGGGACTGAAAATAGACCTCTCATTCAGTCTCTGGCCTGAGTGGAGGAGAGAAGGGCGGTGTGTGTTGACTGGAGCCTATCACCTTTGCGCCAATATCAGGTTTTGCTAAAAGCAGGCAGCCCTCTTTATTCCTCCTGTCTGGGGTTCTCTACCGGGAGAAGAACCACCCGCTCTGCATGGGTTAAGGGCTGAGCAGTACCCCCCCACCCCATGCTCCTGTACGCGTCCGTCCACAGAGAGTCCTCACCAATCAGTGTCCCCAAGTTACAGGTAAGGAAACTCAAGTTTCAAAGAGGCTGAATCAGCGACCCAGAGGACCCCACTGGTAGGTGGCAGAGGGCGTTTTGCATTTGGATTAGTGGCCCTGGCTCAGAATGCGGATACTGGGTTTAGACCCCAGCAATGTTAGCAGGCCAGCTGGTGGGCCAGCTGAGTGACCTCTCGCTTCGCATCTCCAGTATCCACGCCACGTAATAGCGTCAACGCCAGAGAGCTAGCATGAAGGTTAACGTGACCAAAACACTTAGAACAGTACCTGGTGGATAAAGAATACTCAACAAATGTTAACTGCCTTTATTATGGTTGCTGTGATGATGATGACGATGATTGTGTTACTTTAGAGTCTATATAGACGATCCCCGACTTACGATGGTTCAACTTATGATTTTACAATGGTGCAAAAGCAGTATTCAGTAGAAACTGTTTTTCTTGTTTTGAATTTCGATCTTTTCCCGGGCTAGTGACATGCAGTACGTGATGTCTCCTGATGCCGGGCAGTGGAAGCTGCAGCTTCCAGTTAGCCATGCGATCACCGGGGTAAACAACTAATACGCTTACAGAAAGTGTTGTTCACTTTCAATACAGCATTCAGTAAATTACATGAGATAGTCAACATTTTATAATAATGGGCTTTGTGTTAGGTGATTTTGTTCAACTGTAGGCTCATGTAAGTGTTCTGAGCACATTTAAGGTAGGCTAGGCGAAAGGATGAAGTTCAGTAGCATAGGCTTATTAAATGCATTTTCAATTTATGGTATTTTCAATTTATGATGGGTTTATCAGGACATAACCCCATCATAAGTTGAGGAAGATCTGTATTCAAATGTTACCACCCTGATTGCTTTTTGTAGGTGGGTGGACCACAGTTTCCCATTCAACAGTTGAAGGAAGTGGGGCAGGGAGAGGGGGAGTGGGTTCTCTATGATCAGGGACAAAGCAAGGATGCATCTGGTTTTGGTGTGTCATTTTTCCATAAAGCCAGGGCTTCTGCTCACCTGCCTGGCCCTTGGCCTCTTCACTGCTCTCCCTGAGACGGTAGGCCCCTTAGAACCTGAGGCCAGTATGCCGGGGTCCTAGTGTCAAGTCAATCTTTGCAAAGACTCAGACTTTTAACTAGGTTCCCACTTTGCATTTGAGACCAATCTCATACTTCATTCCACATTTGTAAAGTGCCAACTCCATGCCAGGCGCTCAGGACAAAATTACAAGTGATATTTACATAGAAGTCATGTTCCTATCCTGGCCCCAGCCTCAAGAATGATGTCCTTCCATTGCTGCCTTGGTCCCTGTGTTGATAACACACCTGGTTCTCCAGGCCCTCTGGGTTCTCCATGCCAGCAGCCTTCTCTCATCTGATTACTTTCTAAGGATGAGCAAACACTCCTGAGTGGAATCACTGGGTCAAAGGAAATGATATCTTTTTAAGACTTTTGATTCATGTTCTTAATTGGCCCCCAGAAAGACACCATCTTAAAGATGTTCAGGGCTTCCCTGGTGGCGCAGTGGTTAAGAATCTGCCTGCCAATGCAGGGGACACGGGTTCGAGCCCTGGTCCGGGAAGATCCCACATGCCGCGAAGCAACTAAGCCCGTGTGCTCTAGAGCCCTCGAGCCACAACTACTGAAGCCTGCGTGCTTAGAGCCTGTGCTCTGCAACAAGAGAAGGCACCACAATGAGAAGCCTGAGCACCACAATGAAGAGTAACCCCCGCTCGCCGCAACTAGAGAAAGCCCACGCGCAGCAACGAAGACCCAATGCAGACAAAAAAAAAAAAGATGTTCATTCCAGCATTGTTTACTGTACACCCAGCCATAGTCTATCAGTAAGGGATGACTTGCATTAAATGTGATCAATCTACACAGTACAATACCACACAGCTATTGAAGGGGGTGACATAGGTGGGCATTCAATGACTTGAAAAGGCACTGATATGGATAAATGAAAAACTTGGTACATCTAATAGACATAAGAAATAAACCCAAACTGCATTGTGCATAGAAAAGTGTATATCAAGAAGGACACCAAGTGTGAACAGTGGTGATCTCTGGGGTGGGATTATAAGTCATTTTAATTTTCTTTTTATACTTTCTGAAATACTCACAATATGTACTATTTTTATAATCAAGAAAAAAATTGATTCCTTCCCCTTTCCTCATCCCCCTGCCAGAAATGTGGGTGGGAGTTGCCAGCGGCCTTGGTGGTGGGCAGCTGCCAGATGAGGTCCTGGGTAACCAGCACCAACATGGGCGCATGGTGGAAGCTGATGGGATCAGGCCTGGGGGTGGGGGGTACCCTGCACAGCACCCTCTGGGTCCCAACTGGCCCCATGTGTCCTCAGCATCAAACATCTTGCTGGTCCAGGGTTCCCTCCCCATCTTTGGCCTTGGTTCTCATGAGCGGGGCTGAAGCTTCCTCCTCACTCCATCTTCTCCCCTGTCCCCTCCCCTCTCCTCTTCCTAACCCTGAGGTCTGCACATTACAGTTTACTGCTTACCTTACCCCCTTCCTTAACCTTCCCTTCCCTTCTCCTGTGGCAAGCATTTGACCTTTAAATCAGGCAGACCTGAGTTCACATCCTATTGCAGTCCTCAGTTTCCTCATCTGCAAAATGGGAGTCATAGTGTCCTCTTTGTAGGGTCGAGGGGTGATTAGTGCTGAGTGCGCTCCCTGGCCCACAGCTCCCCTGGCCTGCGGTTACGCCATTGCACCAGGTCGCATGCTGGCCCTGCCTGACTTTCTCATTACCTGGTCTGAGTGTCTGAGAGCGAGCCAGGGTATTTATACCGTGCGTCCATCAGCCAATAGTTAGGAGCTGGCCCCTGGGCGGAAGCACACTGACTCCCAGGCCCTTCCAGCCCTCTGCGCGGGCAGGAAAGTGAGTTCCAGTGGCTGAGCGCAGTGCTGGCTGCAGAAGTCAGGCTGGTGCACAAGGAAATGACAAAGGGGCCAGGTGGGATGGGCAGAGCACCGACAGCATCTGCTCCAGACCTGGCTGGTTGCCTTAGCCTGTGCCATCACCCCCATGGGATGATCCCACACCAGGCCACCTGTGGGTTACAGCAACCTAGGGAGAGGTGGGTGCCCTGAGTCAGGCACCACCACAGCCCAACTGAGACCTGCCACCTTCATGTATAGCTTCCGTGGACAGTAGCTTTTGTGTCCCATGTTCGGGGGCTTAAAGAATACTAAGTCCCTTAGACAATTCTTATCAGGAGGAGTGTGACCAGGAGGCTGGAATGGGAAGGGGAGTCGGTCCCATTGCCCTTGCTTTCCGCAGCCACGCAGAGGACAGACTGAGGACTTCAGAGCCAGTCCCAGGCCCTGTTTCCTCAGCAAATATGCCACCTGGTGAAGTCCCAGGTTTCTAACCTGAAAATGGGGTTGATGACAAGTTGGCGTGAGAAGTAAATGGATAATGGATGTGAGGTGATTATTAGAGGCCCAGGCATTTGGTACCCATTATTACTATTGTCTTTATGGAAGATAATTTTTGTCTAAATATAATTAGTGGTTTATAATCTATGGCTCTTCTTACTGCATTAGCCACAGGGAGAAACCATGGGGCCAGCAGGCAGTACATCAAATTACCTATTTAGATTGGGGACAGGAGGGGTGCTGTAGCCACCTCAAATATTCTATTTAGGGCCAGAAAAGATTAGCATCATCTAGGCTGAGGGGAGTCACTAGTTCTTTGTGACGCAGCCATTTATTCATTCATTCACCATTCATTCATCTATCCATTCAACAAATGTTGATCGAGGATTATTATGTGCCAAGCACCATGCTAGGTGCCAGATCTCCTAGAGGTTACTGGCAGTTGTTGATCCCCAGCTAGGAGGCCTGTGACACAGGTGCCACATCCCCCTTCTTAGGGGGTTTGTTGTATTCCCTCCAGTGGAGAGGGGAGAGCCTCTGGCCAGGACATTCTTCCCATATCCCCACTCTCGCAACCCCAGTCTCATTCAGGCTTTTGGTCCTCCACGTCATGCTGCCCTCCCTCTACTGGGGTCCTCCAAGTCATGAGCTGCCTGGAAAGGTGGGACCGAGGGCCACAACAGCCCCTCCCTTTGTTCAAGGAAAGCCACAAGGTGTGTCCATAGCAAGTTATGACTAGAACCCCAGGCCAGGATTCCTCTGCTTTGTGCTTCTCAATTGTGGGTGCCCATGTCCCTGGGGTGCATGCAGGGTGCCAAAGTCCTAGGGAACCACACGTAAACTTGGCTGATCTTTCAGTTGAAGAATTAAATGCATGAATATTTCATCACATGGAGAGATACATGCATAGACTATGGAGCAGAATTGTATATGTGCATGGATTTTAGGGATAAAACAGGAGGCTAAAGGCGTTTTGGCTTGTGGGGCCTGCTTTGGGTCATATCCCTGGAACTCCCGGGGGGAAACATTTCGGTGTCCTCCCCCCTTAGGGTTGCTTTGGTGGAAAGATTTGAGAACTTCACCAGGGTGATATTCAGGTGATGGTGACCCTGTGCTCCACCTCCTTGGTGGGGTGAGCATGGAGGGAGGGTGCCAGACTTGTGAGAGGATGGAAGGGAATCACTGTCTAGGGGTCATTTGGACTGAAAGTCCACAGAGAGGAGAAACTTAGGAAAAGAATCCAATCCCTTCTTTGGTTGGTGCTGGAGCCCCCAGCTTTTGACCAGAGCCCAGCACCTTCCAGAACTAGAATTCATAAGACCCTGGCTGATGTCGAAGCTCTTTTGAGATCTATGCTGCTGGCTCTTTCGCTCCCTTCAGGCCCTGTGCCCATGGCACCTGATCAGAGAGAGCCTCTCCAGCCACCCTTCCCCCTTCACCTGGCCGTCTACCCTGTTATCTTCAAAGAAAGCTGGCCTGCTTCATGGCACTTGGGAGGTTAGATAGGTATGTGTTGGGATGTAAGCTCTGCAAGGGCATGGACTGTCTTCTTGTTCACTCCTTGAATGAACACACCTTATAAAACCAGGCTTAGCCGGGATCTTACTGAGCAATACCAGCTACTGAACAGAATTTGCAGAAAAACAAAACCAAGACAAACAAGAAAATGCAGCTCAACACGAGAACATAAGCTCCTATTAAACATTTAACCCCTAAAACATAGCTTCTGAGGAGTGTCAGGAACTCAGCCCCCTTTGACGTAATCTCCTAAAGCTTCTTCATCCTGCCCGTCTGGCCACGTTCAGATCACGGCTTTACTTGGTACCTGGCTCTCTCCCCAAAGACTGGGAACCTCCAGCATCAGGGACCTGGTTTGATTCAGCGCTTTCCACTGCATCAATAGGCACTTAGCAAAGGTTCAGTGACATACATTTCAAAAGGCTGTCTGGCCTCTGAGCTCCACACGATAGGGAAGGGCTCTATTTGTTACCAAGGAGGAGAGGAGACTAAAGATGGGAAAATGTTTGATGAGAGTTTTCTGGTTAATCCATTTCTGCTCAGAATATCCGGAAGGTCCCTCCCCTCGCCCCTTCCCCTTCCGTTTCCCAAGAACTCTGCTTGATCGGGTGCATTCACATTAATGTGATGGTGCCTGATTGCATCCATGCAGGGGAGGGGAGAAAAATGCAACCGCTCAGATATCTGCCAAGCCTTACTTAGGGTCAGGTCCCCTGTGCCCAGGAACAGAGAGGGAAGTGAGGAGGACCCTACCGCCCATTCTGGTGGGGGAGAAGAGAGAAACCTTATGAGCAGACAGTATTCACCAGTGAAAGACAGCTACCAGCCCCCAGGGACCGTCTCCAGCAGGCTCAGGCCTTGAAGGAAGGGTGGGACAAGGCATGCAGCTGCTCCTCCACCATCTCCCCTTATCCTGCGGTTTGGAGTTGCTCCTCAAACACTCACTGTGACTGGAATTGACGTGTTTCACCAAATGGCCACACACCGATTATTGATTGAACAGATACCATTCGTTTGTTTGTTTGTTCATCCAGGGCCTGCCATATGTTGGGCCCTGTCCTAAGTGCTGAAGATTTGGCAACACAGAACAAGACAGACAAGGTCCTTTCATGCTCTTATGCAGCTTCCAGAACAAGACAGACAAGGTCCTTTCCTGCTCTTACGAAGCTTCCACAGCAGGGGACAGTAAACGAGTCACAGCTCACATTGGGAAGATGTCTGCCATGTCAAGGCATTTTTTGTACAGAGTTCCTCAGTGGGGTACAGCTGACACTTTCAGGGGCAGCTCTTTGTTGCGCAGGCTGGCTAGAATGTTGCAAGGTTTAGCATCTCTAGTTCCATGCTCTACTGTCAGTGACACTCTTCCCCGTGACCCACTCCAGTCATTGGGACACCCAAGTACCCACCCACAGTTAAATACGCCTTATCAGGATATGGTCCTGCCCCCCAGTAGAAACACGACACGATCTCATTTCATCCTCACAACTACCTCGTGAAATTGGTTCTGTTACCGATCCCCAGTTTTACAAATAGTGAAACTGAGGTACAGAGGTGTTCAGCAACTCTTTCAAGGTCACGCAGTTGGAGTGATGGATTTGAACCCCAGGAGCTTGGCTTTGGGAACTGTACTCTTCACTGCTCTATCACATAGCCTCTCAAACAAGCACAGAAACGGGAGATTCTAGGCTGCGAGGGATACAATGCTAAAAATAAATGAAGATGTTGTGATTATGAGATGAAGTGTTTCCTATGTGAAGCATTGTTTTAACCCACTGGGGAGAAAGGACAGAGTAATGAGAATCAGCCTCGCCTCAGGCTCCTCACTATGCTTTGCACACAGGCATTCTGAACACACCACTAAAAGTGTGTGTGGGGGTGGTATGTGTGTGCACATAAGTGATCTGTACTTTAGTGAAACCCTCTCCCTTGTAGGGAATATCCTGCTCATTGAGGAATAATTATTCATGTGAAAGTCACTCACCAGGAGACTTACACGTGGAACAGAGGAAAGGCAAGGTTGAGCAAGCCAGACTCTGGGAAGGGAGGCAGCCCTCTTTCTCTCTCCTTATCCAATCAGTGGAAAAGTAATTATTAACTGCCTGTGGTGTGGGTCTGAGCCATCAGTAGTGAGGGAAGCTTTGGAAGCTCGTTTTTGTTTAGTGCCCCCACTGTGGCTGGCATATAGTAGGTATTCAAACGTCGGAAGGATGGATGGATGGATGTATGGATGGTTGGACAAACAGATAGAAGAACAGAAGGATGGATAAATGATGGATGGAAGAGTGCCGATGGATGGATGGATGGATGGATGAATGGGTAGGTGGATGGATGTGTGGGTGGGTAGATAGATTGATGGATGTACAGATGGACAGATGAAATTTGGTGCCAGTACCACACGAAACTTCTCGTTTCAGAGGCCAGATGTGTTCAGGGACCAATTCAAGATGGTATAGAATTAAGGGCTAAATTACAAATCAAGATCAATTCTAAAAAGCATTTGTTTATCTTTCCTCAAATCAAATCAAGAATAAGGAGAACATTTTCTATCACTTTTCTTGGCTGACCAATGTAAACGAACACCTGGGCCCTCAGTCCTCTTAGTACATCTTAGGCAGTTGAAGGGAACATCTAAGACTTGCTGAGGACCTACTTTGTGTCTGTCATTTAACAGACATCATGAATTTTAGTTTTCAAAGTAGCCCTGCATTTGACAAATCAGTAGGTTTAGGCTACTCAGATAACCCAAGCAATGGGCACAAGGTCATATCATCACTGGCTGAGCTGCAAATCAAAGCCAGGGTTGTCCGTTTCTACAGCCCCACCTCCTCCCCTGGCATGAACAGGAAAGCAGACAAATAGGGCAATGTTTCTTCAAGCAGCAGACCTGTGTGGTTGCAACCTCGTGTGACTCACCTGTATTGTGGGTTATCTCCCAATGCAATGCAGCGCCTTGCCAGAGACCCAAGGTCAAGGAATTGGGGGTGAGGATTAAAGAGGAAGGAGCTTGGGTTTATTTCCACTGTGGAGGGCAGAGAGGGCAGCTTCATCAGCCCCAGCGCTAGTCAGTCACTGAGGCGAGGGTGGATGGGAATGTGGGGATGGGTCAGCATCGTGGGAATGAGCAAACTCCCAACACAGAAAGCCAGCTGGGGACCCAGACTCTGCTTGGAGAGTGCAGGGGGGCGGGGTGGGAGAATAGGGGGTTCCCCTCTGGTTACGGCACTGCTCCTCCAGTTCTGTCTAACATGGTTTAGCTGTGGGGAGGGAAGAGGGGGAGGGCCGGGAGACAAGAAAGAAGGAAAGAGAAGAGGTGGCTTACCGTCTTTCTTTGAAGGCAAACAGGTCTGTGTTCCTACTGCAGCCCCTCCCTGTTCCCGCTGTGTGATCAGGGGCCAGTCACTCTCCCTCTCTGAGCCTCAGTTTGGGCCTCCCTGGGTTATCTTAGAAATTAGACAAGATACCATATGGAAAATGCTTGGCCAGAAATTGGCTCCCCTTCCTCCCCTCCCTTCCCTGGCGAGTCTGAGGAAGAGAGAGAAGCACCAGCCTTTGGCTGGGCACAGGGGGGACTGAGCACTCACTCCCTGCAGCTGCCCCCGCTCCTTCCTGCCTTCTCGTGGGCCTGGCTGCCCTCACCAAGGATGCTTCTGCCCACCCAAGGGCAGAGACCATGAATCATGCCAGGTGGCATCAGAGAAGGGGCTGCTTCATGGACTCTGCAAGTGGACCCTCCAAAAGCCTCAGAGCTGACACCATGGCCCCATGAGGGCATGAGGTTCACGTGGGTCACACAGTGGGGAATGAATGGCAGCGCCAGGCTAGCCCCAGGACCACCAAGTCCTCCCGTTATGCTCGCTTCCCGGTTTCTCCTGCCTCTCTGCCCTCTCGGCCTCTGTATGGTTGGAGGCTTCTGGCTGCTGCTGGCAGGAGGAAACGTGAGCGCTCCTAGCCCAGGCCTGTGCGACGAGGGTGTTTATTAATGTTTGTAGAATGAACGAATGAATTAAAATGACCCCTCACCTAGAGCCAAGCTTGCTGTTCGTGTTAGTTTTCTCCTTCTTCCCCATTCTTTGCCCCCCAGAATGCTGTTGGGGGTTCACCCTGCCGGGACTGGAGAGAGAAGCGGACAGTGTCATTCCAGAACCTTGTTGAGCATCCCAAGGTCTGTTCCCTCCTCCAGGTTCTCCGGGTGTAGCTGCGTGCGGGTGACAGCCGAGCTGCAGAGGCCGGGGAGTGACCTCGGTGGTCTTGCCCAACCTGAGTGCCCTTGCCAGCACCTGGCTGCCCCACCCCCAGCAGGACTTGCAATCGCTGCTTTCTGGATGGCCTTGGAGGCAGCAGAAGCTCAGGGCCGTGGGGCCCGGGAGCACAGGGGAGGGGGGTCACACCGCCACCAGGGCCCATGTCTTCATCCCACCTCCTGGCCAGCAGTACGTTTCGGTGGACAGAGTATGGGGGAACTGGACGATATAGGCTTGAGTTCTAGATCTACCACTTTTAGCTGTGTGACCTTAGGCAAGTCATTGTTGACTCTCTGATCCCTTTTTGTCATCTTTAATGTGAGAACAGACAATTTCCCGCTTACAACAGGGTTGTGGGTTGGAAGGGGCTGTCCGTGACTGGATGTTGGGGTGACTGTGAAGACGCTTTGGGAACACCTGAGTCATGGTCCTGTGGGCATGTGGTTTCCTTGCCATTGTGCTGTTGCTGGTGGTCCCTCTTCTGAAGCAACCTGGGGAGCCGGACTAGAGAGCCGGAACTTGAGTCTTGGCCGTAAGCAACTCACATGGTCTCTGAGAGCCTCAGGTCTTCTCATCTGTAAAGTGGGCATGATGACCCTGTCTGCCTCTCCAGGGTCATCTGTAAGCATGTGAGATAAGATTGCGAGTCTGTGGTTGAGAAGTACTTTTTAAACAGTAGGTGGATTTGGGTGCAGTTGGGGGAGGGTCTGAAGAAGCCCAGACTTCCTTCAGAGAGAGGCGGACGGGGGAGGGGGGAACCCTGGCTCTTTCTCTCACAAGCTAAGTAACTACCAAGGTTCCATTACTCACACAGCCGGAGCCTCTATGTTCCCATCTGACAAGACTTACATGTGCCCAGGGCTCAATGGGCAGTCTCTAGGACAGCCTGTCGTGCTTGCCTCTGCTTCTGGAAGGAGTGGCCCGCTGACCCTGGGCCTCCCTCTCTGGCCACCACCACCCTAGGTCAGCAGAGTCTCTCTGACCTCACTCAGCTCCTGCCAAAGTGCTCCCCCAGCCTGGCTTCCTGGAGTTCCCTGGTCACCACCGATGCTCTGCTCACGTGATCTCCAGCTCGAGATGTCGAAATCCCACACCAGGCTGCCCGGAAACCCCTAGCCGGTGGGGCCGACGGGGCAGGGGCAGTGAAGGCTCCTCGGGTATTGCCACACGGGGAATCTATGCGGACACTGTTGTCAGAAGTTCCTGTTTCCTCTCCTAGGAGCAGTGGACGGCTGGGAGAATTTGGGCTTCTGGTGGCTCTGAGATTATTCTGAGCACAATATCATCCTAGGGATGCTGTATCTGGGGGCCCTCATGAAATGCTGTGGTGTAAGGGTGCCACATTCCATTACAAGCAGAAGGAAGATGCTGGAATCCACCTTCTTGGGGGTCTGAGTGCTGATACGGGCATTTTTCTGCTCACAGGTTTCTTTACACTGTTCACAGGGACAACAGAGGGCAGGGAGGCTGGCTGTTTGTGGTGAGCCTATGAATCCTTACAGCGTTAGCTCACGTGCTTCTGAGACTGTTGCCCCATTTTATGGATGAGGAGACTGAGGCATGGCTAAGAGAACTGACCAACCCCAGGCAGGACAGTTCATAAGCAGCATCACCTTAACTGGAATCCAGGGTTGTCCAACCACGGATCCGTTGGGCTCAGCCTGGGTTTGCTAGTTTATGTCCTATTCCAGGTGCTGGGAGCGAACTGGCTGTGTGACCTTGAGCCAGTCACCTGATATCTCTGAGCTCCAGTTTCTTTCTCTGTTTCATGAGAGGATTGGACTAGCTCACTATTTCTCAAACCTTTTCACAAAGAAGGTTAAATGAATTTCTTGGGAGTCTTGTGTTTTCCCTTAAACATTCTCATAACATTTTGTGTTCTCCATGATTCTATCAGGGTTTATTTTCATTTTTTAAAGTGTTGTGCTTGTTTCTCCCCTAAACCTTTAAGTAGACTTGTTGTTCTGAGATGTGTCGTGTGCTCCTGACACAATGCTGAGCTTCCCCCTTGGGCTGACCAGCTCCTCCTTCCTAGAGGGAAAGGCCTGGGGCAGGCCTGCTCCATTGGGCTTCCCTCCCATCAGCAGCACAGGACTCGGGCCTGGGCCAGAGCAGAACGGACGAGGACCCTGCCCTCCGGAGAGGTGGCCAGCACCAAACTTGAGTCTCAATGTTACCAGCTGTGGCCTTAGGCAAATCACATGCCTGAGCTTCCTGGTCCTCTACAGACACAGGCATGGATCCAGATCCTTCTTCACAGGATTATGGTGGCACAGAAGAGAGCAGGGATGGGAGAGGTCCCGGTACGGGCCTGGCATGAGGGATGTGCCAGGACAGGTTAATGACGCCTGCTATATTTTAGGACCGCAGAGCCTCACAAATCTGTAAGCCATTTCCCCATAAAAAGCCCCTTTTCCAAAAATATCTCCCTCTCCAGTTTCATCACCAGCCTGAGGTCCTCAAGGTCACCAAGGCCTTAGGTGAAGGCCTGGACAGCCCTTGTTAAAATGCAATTGTTCTGCAGAAATGCTGGCGCAGAGTTCCACTCCCCACCTTCCGTGTAATTAGCCACGTGGCCTCGGCAAGTCATTTGCTCCTTTGAACCTCTGTTTCTTCATCTGTGAGCCGAGGGTGCTAGAGCAAACAAGTTGCTGTAAACTAGGCTCATTTCATGGCGCCCAGAGGTTAGGGGACAACAGATGAGTCAAGGGGCCGATGCAGCCCAAGACAGTAAGTCCAATGATGGGGCATGTCACAGGCCCTTTGGGGGACACAGAGACACACCAGCCAGGCTTGGAGAGTCAGAGGCCTTTCAAAGCAGAGGTAGGGGTCTCCTCTGGGATACAAAGGATGGCAGGAGGTAGCCAACCAAAATGGGGCTTTGGGACATCGCAGACAGTGGGAACAGAGGAATGTGGGCCAAGGCACCACACTGAGCTCCGCCCTGAGCACTCAGCATCTTAATTAAGGCTCCAGACATCCCGCCGGTAGTTACCGTTCACCCCACTTTGCAGATGAGGAAATCGGGCTGAGATCCATTAAGCAGCTTGCCCGAGGCCACCTAGCTTGTAAGCGGCTCAGATGGGCTTCAGACCCAGACTGCTCAGATGCCAGAGTCTATGCTCCTAAGCGGGTAGCCCCTTAGAGCTGGAAACAAGGGGCCGTGTATCTCAGCAGATAAAGGAAAAAGTGAAGAAGGCCTCACTTTGTGCTTGGTGCCGGGAGAGTGGGTAGGGGTGGGCACCGGGGTCTGGGAAGTGGAGGGTGGCTGGAGCCTAGAGGGGTCAGTCCTGGGGGTGGACAGAGGGCCTCGGGTAGCCACGTTGGCCTCTCTGTGTAGAGAAAGAGCCAGAACTCCTCCTGGTCCTTCAGTGTTTCCCCTCAAGGCCTCACTGTCTGATGGGCTGTTATGTCCGAGCTGCTGAAGGACACACATGTGGTCCTCTCTGTGTCTTACCCCTGCGCATCCAGGACAGGGTCTCGGAGTCAATGAATGTTTGCTAAAGGAAGCCACAGATGTGTATGCTGCTTTTCCAGTACTGCCTTTGCCCGTGGTGAATGCTCACAAACTTTTGGGGGCGTGGAAGGTTCAGCCTTCTCATTTCACAGATGAGAAAGCTGGGATCCAGAGAGTGAATGTTCTTAAGACCGCTGTTCAGATTACAGTGTTCCTGGGGGTCTCCCTGTTTCCCTGGGGGAGAAGGAGCTGGGCGAGCAGTGAGCCCACCTCTCTCCTCTTGAAGCCAGGGTGCCTTGCCATCCCCGGGACCCCACCCCTTCCAGGGGGAGCTGAGCATTTGGCGTTTTGCCCAGGGAGCTTGGCCTGATGTCATCCATGGGAAATGCACCGTCTAAGGTTCTGCGGGAAAGCCACCATGGGGTGCCCAGCCCAGAGCTGGAGAGTTCTCAGGCATTAAGTGTGGGTGCTCCTTACTTCTAAGCAGGGTGGGATCCGAATTGTAGGCCCCTCAGTTTGTCCCTCATGTGGGAGCGTGAAGCTCCCAGACACCCCGGGCGGGTACCGGCTGCGATGCTGCCTCGTTAAACGGGGAAAGGAGGCTCCTCGGAGGCAACATGTCCCCCACGCAGCCTACAAGTCATTTTTCTAATGAGTTGTCACTTGGGCAATGGGGCTGAGTCTTGGCCCTGATTCAGTGTTGTTGCCTTTTCTCCTGCCTCCCTTCTAGGTTTTTTTTTTTTTTTTTTTTCCTTCTACTTCTTCTTCTTCCTTCTCCTGCTTGCTTTCTTCTCTCTCCAGCCTCCACTTACTGGAAACGAAATCTCTCAGTGCGTGAATGGCAGGGAGGGAGGGAGGCACCAGGACAAAGAGGAGGCTTTGTCTGGCGGTGAATTTAGATAGCACGTGGGTGGCAGGGAGCACGCAGACGTCCTCCATCCGCCTGTCACGGAACTTGCCTTGTGTTGGCAGAGGATGGGCAGATGGGTTCGATCCTCTGGCAATACCTGGGTCCCAAGGTACGGGGCTGGGAAGAGAGCCCCAGCAGGCAGCCCCTCGTGGGAGCAGGGCGCAGTGGTAGCAGGCTGCTGGTTGCGGGGAGGGCTGCTCCTATTTTAGAGCAGTGAGCAAGCCCTGGAGATGATGCAGGCCTGTGTGTGTGACCTGACCTCAGCTCCTCCTGACGCACGACCTCTCGCGCCTTTGCTGCTCTTTCCCCATAGTTAGGGGACCCTAACCCCTCACAGGACTAAATCAAAAGAGAGAAGTGGATTCTCAGCCCCACCCCCCTCAGCGCTGTCATCTTCCTCACCGTCATCACCACCATCGTCACCACCATCATAGCAAGCATTTATATGTCGCCTACTGTGTGCCATTGTTAAAAGTGCTTATAAAAAGAAAGGATTGCCTGTACAGTAGGAGCTCAGTCGAAATTATTTGCAGCTGACTCCAGTTTTCTGCTTGGTCGGTAACTTGTTGGACAAGATGATATCACCTCTCTGGGCCTCAAGTTTCTCAACCAGTCAGATGGAGACAATAATAGAGCTCTCTGCAAAGGATTGTTGGAGGATTAAATGCGTTGAAGCACATAGAATGCTTGAGAGAGGTCACGGTGCTGGTGAACTATTCACTAGCGTTAGAGCATGTTGGTGGGCAGTCACTTGATACTGGACAAGGGATGCATCTGGTGTCACAAACATCGTGCCTCACAGGCCGCAATTCGCCCTTAATGCCCTGCAAGCATCCTCTTAACACTCCCAAAGCCACACATACCATTGCATCATCTTTACTGCCCACAGCCCTGAATTTGCTTTTCTTCTACATCCTACATCTCACCCCGCAGCCTCAGCAGCCACTGTGTCAGTGGATATTTTCCTCTCTTCTTCCCCCCCCCTCAACTCCATCCCAGTCCAGGGGGCCCAGGTACCATTGCTTTTGCCCCTAAGTGTCTCTAGTTAGGCTGCCTTCTGTCCACCCTGCCTGCCCAGCCTCCATCAGGACGCCCTCCTCTCCCTGGGAGAAATGAAGCCACCTCCCCCCTGGCCTCTTGGCCTCTGCCTCCCCTTTCCCAGGCTGCCCCCCACCCTGGTAGCCCGCGGGTCTTTCTAAGGCACAGATATGGCCCTTAACTCCCCTGCTGAACGCCCTTCAGTGAAAACAGGTGATCAGTCGTCGACAAGCTGAGTGGCCGTCAGCTGTGTCCCACACCAGCCTGGGCCCCGAGCACGGGAGGGGATGACTGGAGACATTTGCCAACAACCCACTCGCTGCCCATTCACGGAATGAATGTTTATCGTTTGCCTTCTCTGGGCCAAATGCTGCGCCGTGCACATGCCCGCCGGCTCGTTCATCCTACCTGTCAGGGAGACGTCATTGCTTCATTTTGCACATGAGAAACTGAAGCCCAGAGAGGTTCATGGGCTGGCCAAGGCCACACAGCTAGTCTGTGGGGTGGAGCCTCGATTCTGGTGCCCTGGTCTCTGAAGCCAAAGGCACCATCCACTCATTACTGCAGACAGCACAAGTGAGCCACAGAGAGACCCAGGGGGCTTGGCGGGTGTAACCTCTGCCCCCTGTCTGAAAAGGGAAGGAGGGCTGGTGTGTGAGCAATGGTGGGATTAGGGCATGAGCTGGGGTTGTAGGGGCAAAACTGTGCCCTGACCAGCTGCAAGGCAGGGAGGCGCGTGGGTGAAGGGCGTGAGCTGGGCGGAGTGGGGGGGTGGATTCTGCACCCACCGAGAGCCAGGGGCCCTACCCCAGGTGACAGAGAGGGGGCCGGGGTCAGGACGGAAGGGCAACCGGAGATGATGAGGGTACGTGTGCATGCAGGGCGCCTGCCTGGTGGCTGAGTAGGAAGTTACAAGGACGGTAGAGGGACAAAGAGAGTGAGAGGCGACGGAGGCCTGCCCACCCTTCTCCAGTTCTGTGTCCTCCGTGAAGAATCCCTTCGCGGCCACTGTCCCGCTGTTCCTTGCATTGGCAACGCGAGTTCACCTCTTGGGAAGCCTGCCTGAGCCCTCTCCCCGGGCACAACCATGCCATCCTGGGTCACTGACCCTGCAGCACCCGGGCTCTCTAGGCACAGGCGTGCCCCCCGCAGGGGCTGAGGCCGAGTCATGGGTCCCAGTTCCTGGCACAATCCATGTTTGCTGAGTGATGGACAGGAGACAGGAGCTCCAGCTCCCATGTCTGGCTCTACCACCAACTCTCGCATGACCCTTGAGAGGCTCTGCCCTGGCTGGGCCTGAGTTTCCTCTTAGGTACAGGGAGGGCTGGGTGGTAGCCCCCGAGGGCCCTTCCCACCAACACCGAGGCCTGCAATGTGAAAGCAAGCGGTGGAGGGGGACACAGAGTGAGGCATTCCACTCCACTCTCACTGTCAAGCTTCTTGCTTTTTACAGTAATTACCACTTAGTACCTGGGTGTCGGGCAGTTGGCTGTCAGCGCTGGGGTTTCAGAATCCAAGGACATCCCATCCCTTGGCTCTCCCTCGGCTGCGTTCTCATCCTCCATGCTCCCACCCCCATCACTTGGTCTCAGCACAGCCCGTATGGCCTGCTGCCCGGTGCAGCCAGGAAGATACCAGCAGTCCCGGCGGGAGATGACAGAAGAGACTTGGATGGTCAGGGGCCAACATGAAAATTCACTGCCACGGCATTTCCTCTGTGTGATTTCCCAGAATGCTCTGAACGCTTTGTGTTTGCAGGATGGAGATTTGCTGCTGTCAGTTCATTCATTCCATGAACACGAATTGGACACCTGCTCTGCACCAGGTCCAGGGCTGGGTCCTGGTAACCCTGGGAACTAGGCAGGCTGGGGTGCTCTCGCCTTCTGTGGGGCTGGAAACCTGGATGCCCTGTGCCCTCCTGCCCACCCCAGGCCCCATCTAACCCCAACAGGAGCTCTCTGGAGAAGACGGGGCTCTGGGCTATGTAACTTGCTGTGCTTGGGGTTCTGTTGAGGGGCAGGCCTGAGCCAAGGGCCTGCCCTTGGAGGATGCAGCTTCCTGGTCCAGGTACTGTGTGATGGGAGTGGGCAGAGCCGTAGAAGAGAATTGTTCAGCCCAGGCATAAAGTTCAGCAGGAACAAATGGTGGGCATCCTGCAGAGAGGTAGAGCTCAGGTAGAGCTGAGGCTGCGCCTGGGGACAAAGCCACCCAGCCCTCAATTTCTCACCCATCCGCTCAAGGCTGCGAAGCTCACAGGCTCACAGGGGCTCACGGGGCCCTGGGTGGGCTCAGGGCTTCTGGTAGGGGTTTTGCCACTGCGGTAGGCCAGAAAGCTGGCCACGTTGGTGGCCTGGAATTGCTAGAGGACAAAGAGGACCCTCAGGAATAGGACTCAGGGCCTCTGTCTCTCGTGTCAGCCCCTTTATCCAGCTTCCTCGCTCACTCAGCCAGCACTCAGTGGCGCTTGCTCTCTGGACTGATGTGTGCAGCTGCCTCTTTCCACAGTCAGACCTGCTCAGAGACGGGCTGTGTGTCATTATAGGGGGTAGTGAGCGCCCTGGCCCTAGGGGTATGCAGGCACTGGCTTCAGAGCCACTGTGCAGATGGGCCACCAGGGGAGATTCTGACAGGGCTTCTCTCAGCCCTGAATTTCTAAGATTCCCCTCTTTCCTTGTGACCCGTGTACAGGGGTTGGGCCCTTGCTCCTCTTCACAAACATGCCCAGCCCCCATGCAGGAAGGAAGCCTCAGCTCACCCCCATCTGATCCCCTGAACGGGGCTCTGGGCTATGGAAGTTGCTCTCTTATACCGCCACCCCCTCCCCAACCTCCCACCTGTAGGATCTAAGTGCCCGGAATCCTGGCTTCCCGCCCATGCCGCCCACATCCCACTTGGGAGCCTTCCCCACATAATCAGGACCATTAGAGGCCTCCTAATGCCACCTGACCTCAGGTCTCTGATGGGCCCCACGCCGGCTGTCCATGCATTATTGATGTGCAGAGAGCAGAGAGAGCTGCGTGGATGTATTACACCCTGGCGTCCCCCGTGCATTAGTTTGCAGCATTGGTAACATCCGTCTGGGGGCCCAGTGATGCCCCCTTCCCAGATCGGCCCCAGGAGTGAGTGCAGATGGGGGAGCTGGCTTTCTGGGTACTGGGCACCTGCAGCAGCTGGGAGCCGGCAGCATTGACAACCAGAGATGCCGGACTGGGCAGGCCTGGCACGTCCAGGTCAGGGAGGGGAGCAGGTTGAAGGGTCAGCTCTTCTACTTCTCACCTCTGCAGGGAAGGAGGGCAGAAGCCTCTGGAGGGAAGCAGCCTGTTCGAGGTCACATTGAGGTGGGGCAGAGGCCCAGGCTCCTGGTGCTCCCCCCACATTGAGCCCCCCTTGAGCAGAGCCATGTCAGCTTCTGAGCCTTAGACCAGGCCTCGCCAGGTGGACAGAGGGGAATTTCGCGCAGGCGGGGGCCATCCTCATCTCTTCATGAGGAGCTAAGATGAAAGCCCCCTACTCTGCCATTGCATTTTCTAAGGTTAAAACCGACTGGCTGTAGGACCTTGGCCTAATCACTCTCCCTCTCTTGGCCTTAGTGTCCTCATCTGGAAAATAGGCACAATAATCCCTGCCTCCCTGCCTCCCTCCTCAGGCTGGTGTGAGGCTCAACAGTGGTGAGACTGGAGGCTCATGTAACATACGATTACACATCGAAAGCAAGAACATATCTTCTCTGTCCTGGTTTCCAGTGCCTTGTACCTTTCAATGAAAAATCAGATGTTGAGCTAGTTGACCTATAGTTGAATTGAAATAACAAGAGGAATTGGGGCAGGGGCTGTGAGGCTCCAAGGACCGTAACATTTGGGAGGCCTTGGTCTCAAGTGTAGACCTGCTACTTACAAGCTACAGTCACAGCCTTTCTTCTCCCTCCCTTCTCAATTTCTCCTTCTGTAAAATGGGTATGGAGTCAGGAGGGGGAAGATTAGAAGCCTTCTAAAAATATTCCAACTCAAAAGGCATTGGGAGCTCATTTAGACTGAAAGGTAAATGACTAACATCAGGTCCTTTTCTAACAGCAAGTTTGGGAAAGGGGTTCAGAGTCTTGGAAAGCACCTGGTTCCTGGAGGCAGAAGGAGGGGATGAGAGGATAAGCTTGTCACCTGCCTCTTTTTGCCTGAGGGCCAGTGCCGCTCAGTTTCTTCCCCACTTTGCAGATGAGTAAGCTGATGTATAGATGGTGGAGTGAGTTGCCTCAAGTCACAGGGCCAGGGTGAGGGAGAGAATGGGCCCGGGTCTGCCCAGTCCCTCCAGTGTGGTGGAAGAAGTAGATGGGCGAGGAAGGGAAGGGGCCCCCCCAGTGACTGATCCCCTCTGTGGGTTCTCTGCAAAGTGCGTTCCCTTCAGGACCTCCTGGGTGGTGGGTCTGGTTATTATCTCCGTCTCACGGATGGAGACCCTGATGCCTGGGCAAGTGAGCGGAAGTGCTGAGGGTGATGGAGCCAGTGGTCTGATTGCTGGTTGTTCCTGGATGACTGTGTGGGGGGCCACGTGGCCACAGCAGCCTGGGTAACCCCCAGTCAGTGTGAGGGGCTGTGACCGAGAGCGAGAACGCGGCCACACGGAGGCAGGTGATGTGGCCCTGGAGCAGCAGCTGTCCTCTATGCAAACAAGGCCTTCAGCAGCGAGCAAGGGCATGGCTGATAAACCCCCTCCTTCTCCGCCTCCGTGACCCCAGCCTGTGCCTTGTGACACCTTCACCACAGCAGCTGCCCTCGTTCTCGGCCTTGAATCTCAGGCCAGACCAGCTCACAAGAGCCATGCGCACGCCCTGGGAATTCCCTGGGCCCATCCGGAGGCAGTCACAGCCCGAGCAAACGTCTGGCTAAAGGAGCCAGCCCTAGAAGCCTCTGTGCAGTCAGGGGCTGACCAGAGCATCCCGAGCAGCCTGTCTGTTTCACTTCCGGGGCCAGTCTGAGCGCTGCTGGTGGAGCCTTGGCTTAGAGAGCTTCTTCCCCCGGCCATACCCAGCTTCGTGCATCACCGCTGTACGCAGGCACTTCACCCTCTGCCCTGCTTCCGGGCCTTTGCTCCTGCTGTTCCCTTTGCTGGACCCTTCCTGCCCTGTCCCCTCTCCATCTGTTCTGATACCTTTGCAGAGCCAGCCCCACATCCCTGCCCAGCCCTGCTTGCCCCGGCCCTTGGGGTTACCGGTCATTACGATGCTGCCCTTGTAAAACGCCCAGCTCCCCACCAGCCTGGGCGCTGCCTGGCTGAGGCTGATGGATTTGTTTCTGGCTCTGGACTGAGTGCTTTCCGCACAGTCTCACTGAATCCTCACAACCAAGGAGGTAGGTATGCTTCTCGTTCTCGCTTTACAGATGAAGAAGAGTGGTCAGAGAGGTCAAGTCACTTGCCCGACATGGCACAGCTACCAAGTGGAAGAGTCAGGATAAGGAGCTGGGAGTCCCTCCGCAGACCCTGTATTGGGACTAGACTGGCCCTTGTCAGCCTTGTATTCCCAGGGCCAACAGAGCACAGAGTGATTAAGGACCAATAGATGCCCAATAGATAAATGCTCAAGAATGAGACAGCAGATGCTTCCCCCCGTGCTCCCCACCAGGAGTGCCGACTGCACATCCTGCCTCTCCCTCGCCTCCCACGTGCTCCCCCAGGCCCAGGCAGGCCCCCCCAGCTGCCATTCTCCTTGCACCGGGCTTTGGCTCGGGAAGTCCTCCTGGCAGTGTTGTGGGCTTGGGTGGTTATACCCATTTTATAGAGAGGAGACAGGCCCAGGGAGGTCTAATCGATGTCCCGGAGCAGCCGGCAGGATACGGTTGGTCCAGCCCCCGGCCTGGGGTTCTGGGCTCTGTGTCGGTGCCCCATCGCCGGGCTGGTGGGAGGAGACCTTCCTTACCAAAGCCTCCCGGCTGCCTCTGGCCCGAGGTGACGAGGTGATAGCACAGCTGGTCAGCTGGCCCCCTACCCCCAGTCTCTGAGAAGAGAGGAAACACCAGGCAGTGGGGGATTCCTCCGGCGGCGACACGCCCCCTGGCCACTTCCTCTGGACACTCTCGTTTTCTTTGTCGCTTGTTTTAGTTTCTGCTTTTCTTCCCTCGTTCCTTTTTTTCGAGGCCACTTTCATTTCCGTCTGTCAGTGTCTCCCCACACCACTCCCACCCATCCTTTCTGCTCGGCTGGCCACCCCAAACCCTCCTACCACCTTGGGATCCCCAGTGGCCCAGCCTGCCTGGGCCTCTGTTCCCGCAGTGGGAACACTGAGGCGGGGGGGCTGGGTCCCCCCAGGCTCTCTGCTTAGCCTCTCTGGGCTCCTCTTCTGTGTACTGAGGGTAAGAATATCAACCTCAGAGGATGTGAGGAGAAAAGGAGGTGACACATGTAAAGCTCAAATAACTAGTATTTAGCACAACTCAATAAATACCAGCTCTGTGTCTCCAGGGTCTGCCTCTGAGTTCACTCCCCTGTGTTTGTGGTCATCTCTCCCACAGCACATCTTCACGGGGCCCCACATCTGGCCAGAAGCAGAAATTACCCTCTGTGCCTTCTGTACAAGCCACCAAAGCCTGCACAGAGGAAGGTCTGGGAGAGGAAGAGAGTATTATCAGTTTTGCCCTCTACTCAGTACAGCCCTCGATCCAGTGCTGGAATTCCCTCCACCCTGCCCAGCACACAGGCCTCCTTCCTTGCCAACTGCCTATGGCAAGGAGCTTGGTACTGCCCAGGGCAGCCCATCCACTGCCAGACAGCTCTGCTCGTTAGGAAGTTCTTCCATCCAGTGAGCAGAGACCTGCCTGCCTTTACTTCCATTTCCACCTTTGGTCATCCCCAAAGGGACCACTGTTTTCTCCCCCATTGTTCCAGATGCTTGAATGTTGTCCTTGGGCCGCTCCAGTCTAGCCCTCAAATCCCTCTGCCCAAGCCTGAGAGGCAGTGTGGCAGAGTGGTTAAGATCTTGGACTCTAGAGCCTAGCTCTCCCAGTTCAAATCCCAGCATGGCCCCTTGCTACCTACGTGCCATTGTATCTTCTACGCCCCAAAGAGGCAACTGTGGGACTTAGGTGAGAGGATGTATAATGTGCTAGCATATTATAAGCACCTGGTAAACATCACCTGCTACCGTTATTCTTGTTCAAGACCAAACATCCACAAATTCTTAACAGCTACACAAAGCTATATCAAAGGATATCATTCCCAGACCCCTTCTAAGCCATATTGTCTGCTGGGTTCTACTTGGCAAGTTCCCTCTTACAACTTGGATAAGGTGCCTTGATTCCCAGAGGGAGCGTTTCATCAAAAATAGATCCCTGGTTTGGGAATGAGACCTGTGTTCATATCCCAACCCCCACCCTGGGCCTAAGCGCTAAGACATGAAAAGAAAAAGTTTGGATTACAAAATATGAAAACTGCTGATCAAAATGAATGTTTAGTTAATATATTCAAACGTAATTAATTGTTTGGTTTGATTTTTTTTTTTTTAAAACGGCCCTTCCTTTGGGGGTTCCAAGTGCTTTGCCTTGCCAAGGTTCCTGATTACAGACAGCGATTGCACAGAAGTCAGAGCCAATTGTTAATTTTACAAGTTACTCATTGCAAATAATTTCAAAAGAAAAATTATTGCAAAAATTCAGGGTTTCTTTTCAGCCAAAGAATACTTTCAGAATGGGATGTGTTTTATATCATGTGGGAGAGACCTCCAAAAGCATCAGCACTGAGTCTTAAAATGGCCCCGAGACAGGTCACTTTGCCTCTGAGTCACTAACTCCTCACCTGCAAGATGGGGACAATACACCTGCCTCCCAGGGTGGTTGATCCTCACCTGGATCTCTGGAGGTAAGTTCCTGTCTTTTGGGAACTGCTGGGGAAGGGGGCAGAGGACTCGTGACCCTGGCTTCCCAGCAGTTTCCATATAGACACTGGCTCCTTAGCTTTATTTACAGTTCTGTGCATCTGGCTCTTTCATCCAGGCTGCCACACATCCTACTTGGAAAGCAGCAGCACCATCAGCAGCAGTTAATAACTTGGGCTTCGGATGGTTCTGGGAGATTCTCAGTTATCCCTTTGCTGCTGCATCAACCAGTTCCACACAAGCCCTTGAAGGCCAGATGTCCCTCCCCAGCCACAGCGGAATTCAGCCAGAAGACTTGTCTCTGCTCCCTCACCTCTCAACAGCTTTTCCTTGTAAGAAACTGTCATCCCTTTGTCTTTGTAACTGGGAGAGGCTCATGGCAGAGGCAGGGAGATGCCGGCTGGATGGGTGGTACCAGGTTAGAGACCCAGCTGCGTTTCTGCCTCTCCTGAAACATTCTTGGCCCAGGATGGCTATTCACTGACTGAGAGGTGCTTTTATATGTGCCCAGTCTGCCTAGGGTGGGCTGTTTCATACAAAGAGGGTAGAACACGTTGAGTCCTGGGTTTCAGTTCTGCCTTTCTCACCACTTGCTGTGGGACTTTGGACAAGTCACTTGGCCACTCTGAACCTCGGTTTCCTCCTCTGTAAACTGGGGAAACAAACAGCTGGCCCACCTCTTCCCTGGGTTGATGTGGGATTGTGAGTGGGAAAGGTTTGGTAGACCAGCTTTGTGAAGCTGCAGGGAGAGATGCCCGTCGTCTTCTTTGTCTTGGTGTCAGGGCCCAGCTTCCCTGCTTTCTGCTGGCCCCAGCCTGACTCCCACCCCAGGCTGGCCCAGTCCTGGGGGCTTGCCCCCATCAAGGAACATGTGTCCCTCCTGGGATGGAGCCTGTGGCCTCAGGCAAGACCCAGCAGGTGACCTCAATGCAGACCAGGTGTCAGCACCTCTATTTACAACTCACAGATCCAGCCGCTTCCCCCTTGTCCCCCGCAGAGCCTGTGTCTTTAAAAGTAGAATATGAATAATCACCAGGAAAAAATACATCTCACAGATCAGATAAAAATAGTCATTTCTACTGTTCCCTTATCACCGCCTGGACATGCCCATAATCAAAGACAGGGATTTGTTAAACCAGAGAAGATCTTTGAAGTGATCCCGTGTAACCCAGCCTTTGTTCCCAGTCTATATTTGCCAACTGAAACCCAAGAGGTTAAGTGACTTGCCCAGGTTTGTGCAGGGCGTGTGTGTGAGAGCTGGGGCTGGGGCTCTGACCTCTGATTCTTTACACAGCACCAGATGCCTCCCAGACTGTGACCTCCGCTCAGAGCGGGGTGCCTCCAGCCTCCGCCGTGTCTCAAAGGGCCAGGGAGGGTGGATGTGGCCAGATGTTCAGGAAACCCCTGAGTATGGTCATCTGGTGCAAGTCTCCATTCTCTGGTCCTCATTCTCCCATCTGCAGAATGGTGTTCTTCGATGAGCACTTTTTTTTCACTTTAGTTGGCAGCAGTTGTACCGCATGAAGCAAAAGCCCAATCCTTTTGTTCATTCAGTCCTCGGCCTTACATGTGAAGGTAGCCCCCTTCTCCCGGGGGAACCAGCCTCCCCCTCCCCAGCAGCTGTTCTCTCTCAGAGGAAGATCGTGCAGGCAGTGTTCTGGTGGAGGTGAGAGCATATCGATTTATCTTAAAGCTGCATTTGCAGAGTCAGCACACTTTTTACCTAGATTTTGTGTTTGTTCTATAGATTGAATGTGTTCCCCTAAATTCATATGTTGAAACCTAATAAATGTAATGGTATTAGGAGGTGGGGCATTTGGAAGGTGATGAGCTCACGAGAGTGGAGCCCTCGTGAGCGAGATTAGTGTCCTTATGAAAGAGAACCAGAGAGCTCCCTTGTCCCTTTCACCATGTGAGGACACAGCGAGAAAACTGCCGTCTGTGGACCAGGAAGTAGGTCCTCACCAGGCACTGAATCTGCAAGCTCCTTGATCTTGGACTTCCCAGCCTCCAGAACTGTGAGAAATAAGTTTCTGTTGTTTATAAGCCACCTGGTCTCTGGATTTCTATTACAGCAGTTCAGATGGACTGAGACAGTTTGTTTTCTTGGAGTGGCTTTGGAAGGTGACAGTGGTGGTGGAAGGGAAGCAAAGGTCCACCCCAAGGCACTACCTAATGCTACCCCTGCAAACCTGGAGAGGAAGGTTCATGTTGGGGCTGCCCTGAGGCTGCTGTAATCCCAGGAGAAACTAAAGGCTGTGTTCTCTGGGTGGACAGACAGATGATGGCCTTCAGAGAAGTGGGGAAAGCTACTTGCTCTCCGTCCCTCAACCAAGCTGCTCATACCACCAGGAGGGGTCAGAGTACCCTACTGGTCATTCATTCTTTAGCATGAACTACTTAAGCAGATTGCCCTCCAACCCTGACCAAGAGAAATCTATTGGAGGGCTTTGGCTCATGTTCTGAAAGCTGTGCTGAGATGTTCCACAGCTAAACTAAATTGATATCTGTCTCTTCCCAATTTGTATTAGAGAACAAAATTACTACTTAGAATTATCTCAATTTCACGTTTTTCTCCCATTGAATTGCCTTAAGTTCCTGGCACCTGCTACTGCTTGACTGCTAATGAGTGCTCACAGGCAATAAAACGAAATGTACAAGTTGCCAACAAATATTAATGAGAATTATCAGAATCAGCCATTCTGCTGAGTTTCGCAGCATGTTTTTTTATGATGGATGTGCATGTGTGGGTTATGATTTCACAGTGTGGGTGTATTTTCTGCTAGTAAAGTTGTTCCCAGTTCATGGGATGGAGCAGAAGTTTAGTGTTGCATGGAGTGCCCCCAAGAATCCCGTGACTTCCGTTTTCGGCAATGGAATGAGGATGGAGATGGTGGCAAAGAGAAGATGGGGCCCCCAGAAGGGATGGGAAGCCCCAAACTCAGGCTTCATCTCTGACACACCCTTCACCCCATCCAAGGTAGTCAGGTCCTGGTGACTCAAGATCTTTCAGGTGTGTCCCCTCTCTCCCTCCCCCACTGCTAACAACCTTGTCTTACTGGGATTTCTGCAGCTGCGTCTAACTGCCACCACCGCATCCCTGCATTCTGTTCTCCACAGTGCACCAGGGGGATCTTTCAAAAACACAAATCTGGTTGCATTGTCCCTCGCATAAAATCTTTTAGTAGCTCCCTGTGGCCTCCAGGGTTAAATGCCACATTCCTTTAGAGTGAGTTGCAAGGGCCCTTGGGATCTCACCCCACTCTTTTCCATCTCCTTTTCCACCTTCGTGCTATACCCACCCCAGAGCACAGTTCTGTGCCTCTGGGCTTTTGCAAATGTGGTTCCCTCTTCCTAGAAAGCTCCGGGCTTCACCTCCCTCCCCCTACCTGGCAGGCACATGCATATGCACACACGCATGCACACACACACACACACACATACACAGGAACTCAGGCTGTAGATTCCTACAGACCTCAGTTTAGATGCCACTTCTAGGAGGTAACTTGACTGCCTCTCAGCACCTAAGGTTGCCCATCCAATGTGCTCCCATGCCCCCTGGATTCACCCCATGCCAGGACTAGTCACACTGTAATTGTCTTTTTGCTGGTCTCTCTCCCCAACTGGACTGTGTGTCCCTGGAGAACAGGAACTGTCCTGCCATATCCCAGCTGCTTCATGTAGGGGATACTCAACAAATACCCGTTGAAAGTGAAAGGAAGGAAGGAAAAAAGAGAGAGGAGGTCAAATTTGTTTTGCCAGTGTCCCAGTCCAGTCAGCGCCAGCCTGGGCATCTGCAAGAAATTCGTGTCAATTCAACAGGTATTTCACAAGCACCAGCTACATCCCATGTCTGTGCTGGGAGCTGGAGAAGGCAGAAGTGGGTGGGACAAGGGCTCTGCTCTGGAGAGAGCTGAGACAAGCCTACAGTTGGGGCAAAGCAGACGGTGTCCACCCTGCAAAGGACACACACAAAGAGCCCTGGGAACTTGCAGCTGGAGGAAGGGGACCCGACTGGATCAGGGCGGGGAAGGTAGGGATTGCGGGGACAGGGGCTCCTCCTGGGGCTCGTTCTCTACTGGCTTCCTTAGTCTTCAAGGGTGATGGGGCTTCTTCACCACTGAGAATCCAGGTCAGGCATCACTCCCTCGGATGGGGTCATTCACGCCTGCCTCTATACTGCCCGACGCACAGCTCTGTTTGGGAATATACTTCTGCTGATCAAGATGCTGCCAGTGTAGGGCTAGGGGCACAGCCTTGGAGCTGACTGCCTGGGTTCTGATCCCGGCTCTGTGCCTGTGAGCACAGTGGTTGTGATGGTGGGTAAGTTACTCAACCTGTCGGTGCCTCAGTTTCCTCATCTGTATGGTAGAGATGATAATAATCCATCCTTCATTGTATCATTGCCAGTGTTAAATGAGTTAATGCAGGTTAAAAACTCAGAACCGTGCCTGACACAGGATACAGATTATATACATCTTTGCCACTAGCATTATTAATTAACCTGTGCACCTGTGAATCTATTGTTCTAGTTTACCAGCTTTTTTTTTTCATTGTCATAAGAACACTTAGCATGTTTAACAAAATTTTCAGTGTGCAATACAGTACCGTTCACTATAGGCATGATGTTATCCATTAGATCTCTAGGACTTATTCACCTTGTTTCACTGAAACCTTATACAGCAACTCCCCACGTCTCCCATCCCCCACCCCCTGGCAACCACCATTCTGCTCTCTGTTTCTGAGTTTGACTATTTTAGTACCGCATGTAAGTGGAATCAACAGTATTTGTCCATCTGTGACTGGCTTCTTTCACTTAGCATAATGTCCTCCACATTTATCCGTGTTGTTGCATATGGCAGGATTTCCTTTCTTTTTAGGGCTGAATAATATTTCATTGTATGTATATACCACATCTTCTTTATCCATTCACCTATCCATGGACATTTAGGTTGTTTCCACATCTTGGCTATTGTGAATAATGCTGCAGTGAACATGGGAGTGAGATCTTGATTTCAATTTCTTTTGGATAAATACCCTGAAGTGGGATCGCTGGATCATATGGTGGTTCTATTTTTATATTTTTTGATGAACTACCACACTGATTCCATAGTGGCTGTGCCATTTTACACCCCACCACCAGTGCACGAGGGTTCCAATTTCTCTACTTACGAGCTTCTTGACATCAAAGCCTGGTTCCAGTTCCACCTGTGGCTCCTTCAACACCTGGCCTAGGAATTGCACAGAATATGTTTTGGAAAAAGTGGAATAATAATAATAGTAATTCAGCGCTTGAATTGGGTGAGCCAGGACTGAATGAACACATTTTTTTTCCTAGAGGGACTCAAAGCCATTCTGAGTGTGTCCAAATGGAATCAACCTATAAATGAACCATCCTATCTGTGGGATGTTTCCGGTGAAGAAAACTACAGCGTCTCCCTTCTTCTTAGCCTTCAAGAGTTGCTGTCTGCAGCCTGGGAGCAGCCCTGAGGGCCTGCACAGAAGTGGTGTTGCAAGCGCATCAGGTTTAGCGAGCTGCTCTGGGAATGGAATTCCCTGGCTGCTCTGGAGACTTTCTAGTATCTGGGCCATAGAGGAGGTCCTGGGAGGATGTTTGAGGGTGGACAGGGGCAGCATAGGAAGGTTCAAGATGGCTTGGAAGGGACACTTGGCTGAAACCAGGGCCAGAGTCGAGGCTGGACCTCTGGCATGGTGGGTGTGGCTGGCCCCCAGCCAGCCTCCAAAGTCTGAGTCCTGTGTGACTGGGAATAAATTGCTTCCACCCTGAGCTTCTACTCTAAGGGAGGCTTGGGAATAGATATGGAGGTACTCTGTATGTGGCGGTGCCCCCAGCCTGGGCAACTTAAGGCAAGAAACAGCTTGGCCTGATGGAGAGGACTTGGGGGCTGGGAGTCACACTGTCCTGGGTTCAGATCCTGGCTCTGCCACTTAACCAGGTGGAAGACTCAAGCAAGACATGGCGCTTCTCAAAGGTTCACTTCCCCGGTGTGGTGTGGACGTGAGTTGCCCCACCTGGGGCTGCCGTGAGGTTGAGGTGAAGCTCAGGAAGGATTCTGTGTGTTCCTCTTCGGAGCCTGGTCACTGCCTCATCCTTCTCTGATACTGTGGCTTTTGCCCCAGAAAGATGGATGTCTCGGGAAGCCCAAGGCTTTCAGATGAGCTAAGCCTTCCTGATGGGGACTTGGCCACAGGCCTCCTGAGCAGTATGGACCAGCAAGGCCTGTCCTTTGGTCAGGAACAACTGCTCTGGGGCAGTCTCCCTCCCATGACAAGGATACACCCATTTGGGAGATGGAAACATTGAGGCACAGGAAGGAGAAATGACTTGCTTAGGCTGCCTTAACTTTTTTTAGATAGGCGAATTATTCCCATGAATGAAGGAATAACTGTTTGCTCAAGGTAAGGTGAAAAGTGGAGGCGAAAGGTCTTCTTGCTCCACCTTCCCCCTCACATCTTACTTCCAACTTAGAAAAAACCTAGGTCGTCAATGGAGGCTCACTGTTGTTCTCCACCTCTGTGCTTTTGTACTTTTGTCTTGTTTCATTTTGCTTTCTGTTTATAATGCTATTTCCCATATTAAACAATGAAGTCTGTTTAGCCAAATCCTCCCCATTCTTCAAAGCTCAAATGAAACCCTACACTTTTTCCTCCTCCTCCAGGAAGTCCTCTGGGGTTCCTCGTTGCCTTTGTGCAGGCTACTCTCCATAGCTGCTGCAGCACACTCTGATCCCTCTGTTGCAGCTGTCTGGCTTTGGTCTCTCACCGTACCAAGGGTGTGTTTCTTATCAGTTCCACTTGGCTATGGGCTCTTTCCCAACCCAAACTTCGGGTAGGCCCTAGTCCCATCAAGGCTAGTTTTAGCACAGCCAAGAGGGAGGGTTGGAACACGCCCCTAGATCCCTGGCTAGAATCCACTGGAAACTTCTTTGCTTCCCTTTGGTCTCAGCTCCCACTGCCCTGAGGTGGGTCAGTGTCTTATGGCTATAATTGCAGCACATGCCTCTGTGTGTATGTGTGTGTGTGTGTGTGTGTGTGTGAGAGAGAGAGAGAGAGAGAGAGAGAGAGAGAGAGAGGGAGAAAGAGACAGAGAGACAGAGACGGAGACAGAGGAGGGAGTAGAAAGAAAGGGAGGGGAGGGGCAGGAGCAGGAAGCAGGCTTGTGCCAGGCCACATGCACCATGTTTCTGTTTCGAGGTGACAGTGAAACAATCCTTCTTTTCCATCAGCTGTCATGCCTGGTAGACCCTCTTCAGAATACTAAGCCTGCGAGCTGGGGCAGGCCAGCCATTCTGATTCCAGAAGGGTCCAATCTCTGTCACCTACAAAGGTAAATACCAGTGTCCTTGAAGGTTCACTAATAATTATAACAACTGCAAGCATTTGGGGCATTTACCATGCTAAGCATTTTACATGTGTTATTTTAATTTTTGCAAGAATTACTTGAGGTAGATGCCCTGTTAGTCCCATTTTTCAGATGAGGAAACCAAGGTTCAGAAAGATTCCATGCCACAGCAAGCAAGGGGTGTAGATGCACAACCAGACTGTCTGGCCCCCAAGCCCATATGCTCATCTCCATTGCCCACAAACATCACGTTGGCCCAGGAACCTGGACTCCTTGGTGTAAAGGTCCTGGCTCTCCCTCTGGTTGCCATCTGTGGGACATTCAATGCACCAGGCCTCAGTTCCTGCCTCCTTAAAATGGACCAAATGCTGCTGAAGGGCCCTGCCAACTGTCATATGCTGAGAAACTGATTCTGAATTCTCTGATGTTAAGATGCAATCATTTTCATTCTGCAATTTCCAGATTCTGACCATAAATTCTAGGATCCTGGAGTCCTGTGATCCCCATATCCTCCAATCTTCACTAGAATGTGGGCTCCATGAGGACATAAACTTCTGTCCATATATGCCCTGCTAGATGCCAGGGCCCAGCACAGCCAGCACTTGACATGTAGGCCATCAGTCAATATTTGTTGGCTGAATGACTGACCCACTCCCAGGTCTGCTTCCCCCTCACAGTCAGTAGTCCGTGCCCACACCCTGGCTCTAGCCCACATCCTGAAATGTGGCCATTTGCCTGTTCAGTGGTGGACAAGCCCTCAACCAGCAGGCAACAAATGTGCCCTCTGGCCCTGCTTGGCCACTAATCAGCAACGTGACTCCGGGCAAGTCACTTAACCTCTCTAAGCCTCTCTTTTCCCCAAGACACTAAGATGAGGAGTCAGAGAAACATACCAAGCTCTTTCCTGCCTCATGACCTGTGCATGTACCATTCCCTCTGCCTGAAATACTCTTCCCCGTTATTTGTTGACTGTTGTCTGTTTCTCCTATTCGAATTTAAGCTCCAAAAGGGGTTTTGTTTATCTGATTCAATGCCTAGAACACTGTCTGACACATAGTAGGTGCTCAATTATATTTGTTGAAGGAGGGAGAAAAGATAGAGACTAAGATTTATGGGGTTGCCCCGGCCCTGAGATCTCTGCCCAAGTTCTGGTTCCCAGAACGCTAAGCCACTTAGCGTCAGCTCTCTGCCCATGGGCTAACTCAGCCTGAACTCCTATGAGGCCCAGGTTGAAAACATACCCATTTTCCATGACGTGCTGCTTGAAGTCTGGTGTCTGTTGCTGGCACTCACACAGCTGGGGAAGAAGAAGCATCCTATATTTGAGGGTTGGGGAAAGGAACGAGGAATTCGGTGTCTGACCCAGATTGGCTTCCTGAAACTGCTTTGTTCACATCTCCCCATCCTGCCTCAGCCCTTCTCAGCTCCCCACAGGTCTTCACTGCCCATAGGAGAATGCAGACTCAGCCTGGGATTCATGGCTTTCCTTGATCTAACACTGCCCGCATCTCCAATCTGCTTTCTCCCAACTCTCCTACAGGAGGCCTCAGCTGCAGTGGGTCCTGGAGCTACTTTCCCCAGTGCACTAGACCAGTCCCCTCGTCAAGCTTTAATTGTACCATACCGTCTGCCTAGAAGGCTCACCACTGCTCCTCCTCCAGGAAGCCCTCCCTGACCACGCCCACCCATGAGAATTCTTCTTTGTCTGGGCCTCTCCAGCTCTCCTGGACTTGCCTGCTTCTAGAGGATGCTTGGCAATCAATATGTAGCTATTCTCTACATGGTGGGTGACCCCAACCTATGGGAAGCCCTGTAGGCAGGGATGGGAGAGAGCTTGTCCCCTCTGTCCATCCTGGCTTGATCAAATGAGGTAATGGGCATGGGTACACCCTGTAAACTATAAAGCCCTGTCCCGCCTTAGCCCGGGCCCCTTTATCTCTGACCTTACTCTTGCACCAGCATCCCTGCCTCCGGTTCACCTGACCCATCTAGCTTCCCTGCTGAGCTAGACACGGGGTCCTTCTGAAACACAGATCTGATCATTTCCCTTCTCTAGCGAGCCCTCCTTGCCAGTAGGTTCCAGCCCAGTGAGCTTGTCCCCTGCTCTCAGACCCTCCTTGTGCTCTCCCTTCTCCCTGCCTTTGTTCGAGTCATTCCTCTGCCTGGAATGTCTTTCCTTCTCCCTCTCCTCCTTATTCTGCTAGACCATCCCCTTCCTTCAGAATCCCCTGACCCCTCCAGGCACATCCGGTCACCCTGGGGGCCTCCCTGGCCATCTCTCTGTGATGGCACCTCCCCAACTGTACCTCATTCCTCATTTATTCACACAGGTACCTCCATGGTCTTCGGGGTTGGCTTGAATAGAAAAGCGCTGAAGTAAAGGTTTCTCCTGGTGGGAGGCGCCATCCACTGAAAATATTCTGTGTGCTAGGCCCTGCGCTTTTTAAACTCCAGTTTATTGAGGCCCAACCACTGTCCTAAAAAAAAATCATTGTCTTTTTACCTATGGTAGGATTGAGGCCCAGAGATGCTAAGGGCCTTGCTTGAGGTCACACAGCAGTATGTGGCACAGGAACCCTGGTCAGGCCGATTTCACAGCTTCCCTCCAAATTGCATGACCATGACAAAGGTAAAAATAACAGATCTCTTTCCAGAACGTGACTGTTATTGAACTTTCCTGAGGATTTTGTTTGTTCGTCTTTTTGCTGTCTAGTTCTTCCATGTCTCCCATGGGTGCTTCCATCTCAGCCCTGACAAGCAGCTGGCTGGTGTACAAGGGGTCACAGTCGCCATCCACCTTCCTGCCCTTGGTCAGGCCTGCTGTGGGTCCCCTCCAGGTCACCTGGGCCCAGGCTCCAGACCAAGGTTAGACCTCGTGCTTCTCTCCAGGGCTCCTCAGAGAGCTGGGGCCACCCCGTGCCTGTGTCTGCCCAAGCCTGACATCCAGCCCTGACATCCAGGCTGCAGATCAATAAATCTGTCTCCTGCTCTTCTCTCCCGACCATCTGTTTTCCCTGGTGGTCCCCAGGGAGTCTGCCAGGCTGGCTGCAAGCTCCCAGGTTGGAGAGAAGAAGCTATTTTGGGGCCATCTGTTTGAGAGGTGCCTCCGGCTGGGGTTCCACAGCTGAGGGAAGCTGCCCAGGCAATGGGGAGCTGCCAGGAGGGGACAGCAATTAGGGAATGAGAACCACCTTTATCTTTAGGCTCGGGGCCGGAAAGTGCCAGCTCTCACAGGTAGACCTGTGAGATCCCAGGCTGGCTACATCTTGGACATGTCACTGGGGCAGCTGGTGCCAGAGGGAGCAGAGAAAACAGTCTGAACGTCGCCACCTCCCTCCTCCCCACACCCCCCTTTTAAAACACATACACACACCCTTAAAACTGGGTTGCCAGTGACAACCTGGCATATCATCTTCTTTTTATATTATTCTTAGCCCCTCTGTTGCCATAGCAACCGAACAATGCTTTTAAATATAGCAGTTAATTTTTTCATCTCCAGAAACAAAGTTCTGGCGCTGTCCAGAAGGCCAACAACTAGTTTCTCTCCTTGGGGCAGAGTCCTCCAGACTCATCTCACCAGATGTCAGCCCCAGAGTGTGAGCTGGGGCTGGGTATCCTCAGGCTGGCAGGGACCCACCTTCTGTGTTCCCTCACCTGATTACACTCCCGAGTCAAGGTGTAGCAGACAGAACCTAGGTTCTTTCTATATCCCCTCAACCCCTGAAACCCTCACTTTTCTTCTCTGAGCCTCAGTTTCTTTATCTGGGTAATGGGGATGATGGTATCTGCTTCACAGATTTCAATGGGACTTAAAAGGAGCTAAAGGAGGTGAAAGTGGCACCCGGGAGACAGTCAGTAAATACATCTGTGCTTTTTTTCCTTTCTCCTTCCCCTCCCCCATCCCTTTTCTTCCCTTTGCTTGCTTTTTCTGTCCTTACCTCCCTCTCTCTTTTGCATTTTTCTCAACCCCTCCTCCCCACTGCTTTGAATTATTGATGTTAAATTCCCAGCCAGTAACATCAGAGGGTTAAAATCCATAACCAGCCTTCCTCTGGCCTCCTCTCAGATCGACCCTCCCTCCATGGGCTGGTGAGCTCATCAGAGTCATTAATCATACATCATGGCTTGAGAACCCAGGGCCCTGTGGTCCAGCCGCTGAGCAACCCTAGGCAGGAGGCAGCCCGGACAGGATGTCTTCCGGAAGGGCTGGGCTGGCTCTGAAGCCTTGGGCAGAGTAGACACCATTAGTGGGAGCTTATCTGGGAAGGAGGAGCTGACCACCGTGGAGGGGCTTACATCAGAGAGCCTCCCTGGCCCAGTGATTACAGGTGTTATTTCCAGGTCCGCACCTCTCCCCAGACCCTCCCCCCCAGGCTTGCTCACCACCCACTCATCTCTCTGCATTCCAGAGCTCAGCATGGCAGGTCTTCAAACCACAGGCAGCAACGTTTCTAATGCTCAGTAACAGTCAAAACATGGCAGGGACTGCCCATCAGGTAGTGAGTTCCCCATCATTGGAGACTTCAACTAGAGAAGGAAGCCCGGGGGCAGGATGTTGTGGAAAGGATTGTAGTACCGGGTTACAAGTGGAATAAACTCTGGTCTCAACCTATAATTCTATAATGCAAACAATAATATTAAAATCACCGTATAATTTTGCAGAACCTTGGGCACTGATTATTATCCTCATTTACAAAAAAAAAAAAAAAAAAAATTGCCCAGGGTCATTAGGCTGGTAAGGAATCTGACTCTGAATCCACTGTTCTACCTTCCCCATGATTCTTCAAGTTCAGCTTTCCTGGCTGGAAGCTGCATGGTGGGGGGTGTTTATGGAGCAGTGCCGAGTGTGACTTTAAGCTGAGTCCACAGCCGGTGGCCTGGAGACATGCAGGAGCCAGCAGCTGCTCCGGGTGCTGGAGATGTTTTTCAGGGACCAACAGCAGACACAGGAAGAGAACACGAGTGCTCTGAGGGCTGTGGGAGCCTTCAGGAGGGAGGGATGATCTGGGATGCGGGCCAGGCGCAGGGCGGGAGGGAGCCGATGCAGGAAGGGAAGGTGGCCGCCCTCTCCAGCCCACTGTGGGCCATGGACTCTTGTGGACACTTCACACCTCACTTTATTTAATCCCCCCACGACTCCATGCTCTGCTGAATTTGTCAAGGTCACACAACTCAGAAGTGGAGGGACCACGTGTGTCTGACACCAAGGCACCACTGACATCGGTGGGAGGTGGCAGGGGGAGGGACAAGCCTGCTGAGTCTGGATGGCCCAGGGTCTGGCTGTCAGTCTTCATTGCCTGAGGCTGGTGTGGGTGACCTGTGAGCCAGGAAGTGGTGGCTGAAGGAGCCGGGTCCGCACCCACCAGAGGCCCTTGGTGCTTTCCCCAACCCCCAGGGAGGACGGAGCAGGGACAGTGGCTGGAGGCGCAGAGGGGCTGCTGTGCTGTACGGGGGGACCACCTCTGGCCTGTGAGACAAGAGACCTGGGGCAGTTCCTGAGTCTGTTGCTGGTTCTCTGTGACCCCTGAGGCAGGTCATCTCAGGGCCTTGGTTCCCCTCTTCACTCAGAAGACAGAGCATTCATTGCCCTGCCTATTTCACGTGCTCAAGTTAATTTTTCATTGTTGGCATCCACCTGCCCATCTCTACCTAAAACATCCACCAGCGGCAGGTGCCCACTGTTCCCTTATCATGCAGTAGTTTTCTCTGTAGTACATGCCCTGACATTCTATCATACCCCTCTTCTTTTATCTGTGACTCCCTTTCTCTGCCATGAGACTGTAAACCCCATGAGAGCTGGGACTGGACTTTATTCAGGGCTGTGCCTCCAGCACCTAAGCAGTGCCTGGTACAGACGAGCCTTGAGCACATAGTGAATGAATGAATGAATGAATGCACGACCACGTGATTAGGGTGGTGTGCCTCCTTCCTGCTTCCGCGGCCCCATCCGTGTCTCCTCCTGGCAGTTGTCACAAGGCACTGGGATTGCATGTGTGCCTTCTGTCTCCCGCACACTGTCAGGTCCCTGAGGCTGAGCACAGAACCAAGCCTCAAGGAGGTACTTGATGAACCTTTGTGGAAGCAGTGAATCTAAGCCCTCTCCCTGCTGGACCTCAGCTTCCCCATTTGTCAACTGTGAGAGTGTTTACCCCAGAGGCTTTTTAAGTGCCCTCTCTCAGTGACATTCTGGGATTTGTCACCTGTTGGCTGGCGTTTCTGCACCTGCCCCTGGGTGTGTTTGCCACCCCGGTGCTTGTCCTGACCCTCCAGGGTTGGTCACTGGCCAGAGTCTGACTTGCCCTTGATGAGCAATTAAAACCCCAGAATAGCCCATTGTTCAGAAACAGGTGCCTGGACCCTGTATTTATCTCCAGCGTGCATGCCCAGTATGCTCGGGGCCCTGCCAGCCACGTGGTGGGCATCGTTGGGACTGCTCAGGCTTCTCAGCACCGAGAGGCCATCCCTGGCATCAGGAGACAGCCAATGCCAAGGGGAGCAGGCGCCCCTGAGAGCCAGGCACTTGTTGAAAGCGTTTCACATTCCTCAGGAAGGCCTCACAAGATCGGTATCATTAACCCCATTTCACAGCAGGGGGTCGGATGCTGAAAGAGGCACCATTCCCATGGACGTGTGCCTCAAGCTCGCAGAACCTTAAGGGACAGGACTGGGGTCTGAACACAGGACCGGCAAGCTTTTTCACTGTGTCACTCAGCTTCCCCTGGATGTTAGGTGCCAACAGCACCCTGAAGCTATAGCCCAGCGACTGCTGGTGAGTGGGTGAGAGATGGGACCAGCTCATGGGTGCGCTTATAGGGTCTACGCTTGCAAGTAACCAGACTTGATTTTTGGCCTCTTCTTGCCCCCCACCCCATGCTCTCAGCATGTTCTTCTGGGTCCTGTCAAATCTCACATCCTCTCTGAAGGACATGAGAGCAGCCTAAAGTGCTAGGGAGAGAGAGGCTAGGGACTTGAGATCAACCATGCCCACGGGGGTGGGGCAGGCACTCAAGGCCAGCCCAGAGGGTGACAGTGGGAGAATCCAGTCCAGGCCCACAGCAGAGCAGAGTCCAGAGAAACGGCCAATGTGGGCTGGCAGGGGGACATCCGGGCACTGCCACTTACCAGCCAAAGTGACCTTTGGTAAGCTGGCCTTCAGCTCCCTTATCTATAAAATGGGAGTAATGATAGCAGCTGCCTGACGTAACCCTCTTTGGGGATTTGATAAAGTAATCCCTGTAAAATTCTCAGATGAGCACCTGGCAGGGAGCACGTGCTTCGTAAGCCACTGTTGGCCACCATCGTGTCACCACCCTCCTGCACAGTGCCAGCACTGGGTTTGTGGGGCTGCAGCTGGGCGCTGGGCCAAGGCTGAGGAATAAGGTGGGTGTCGGGCCTTGGGAACAAGACCGTGACAGTTTCCAGGAACGGGGCACAGTATTAGGGCAGGGAAGTCTGAGCTGGAGGTTCTTTAGATGATTATAATGATGGGTTCGAGAACCAGAGGTATGACTAAACTTGCAGGTGAGTGCAGGGGACCCAGCTGTTGGAGGAAGAGAGATGGTGGGGGAGGAGGGTCAGACCCTCACTCCGACTAAGGCTAATGGCTATGGTTAAAGCCATTCCATGTGGTTCTGAAGAGTTAAATTACCATTTCACATGTGCTTGTCCTTTTGAAGCAGAACCATGGAATGTACAAGCTGGCAGTGATATTGACCACCCAGGGTCACACAGCAGGTTAAGAGCACGCCCCTGTTCTCTGTGCTTCTGTCTCCCCTTTGGTCACTTTAGATGACGGTTTAGGATCTTTCCAGCCCTGAAAATGGCCCCTAAAGACTGTTCCTGTGGTCTGTTCAGTGCTAGGAAGGGATGGTGGGGACTCTGAAGAGGCAAGGCATGCAGACCAGGATACATCAGGAGGCTGATCCCTTGGCTGATGCACGAAGAACAGGATGGGGGGAGGAGCACGGTCCAGCTGCTTTCCGCTTGGACTTGAACAGGGCTGTCTCTCTGAGGCACGGGGCTTGCTTGCACCCTATCAGACGCAGCCTGGCATAAGCTGGAAATCTCTCTGAGGCTCTCCAGGCTCCTGATGGAAGTTGCTTCCTGAGCTAAGCCTCTCTTAGTCCCTGACTTCTCTGCTCCTCTTTAGGTACCATCCCTCCAAAGTGCCTGTCCAACACCTGAGCCAAAGCAGGCAGGAGTGCCCAAGGGTTTGTCAGGGCCTAGAATTTGTCTGGTTTCCCTGAACTCTGCATCTGGCATTCCTGTGGGTGGGGGCAGTGGAGGGGGAGTATTTACTGAGCTGCAGCCTCCCCTAAACTCTGCTATGTTGGTGACTCTACATAACTGGGTTTGTTTCTTTCTGCCTCTGTTTCCCTGTCTTAAACTCCAATTCCCTGCAAGGGTCAGAGCCCCACATGAAGTCCAGACCCTGAGACCCTGACTAGATATTACCATTTCATCCAAACCCCACTTTGGACTGGATCTTATTCCCTATACCCTCAAGCTTCTGGCTGGGTTCTTGCCCCCAACAAAGAAGACGGCCAGGAAATGGCACTGCCATTCGTCTAGCTTCAGAGATTGCCACTGCCAGAGACTACCTGTGTCCACCCATGAGTGGCCCTGCTTGGACCCATCCACCCTCTGGATACTCCCTTCTCCAGGCTTCTTCCTGCCACCGGCCCTTGATGCTACAATCCCAGCCTGCTGGTGGGAACACATTCCCAGGTCTGAAGCTCTAGCTGGGTACAGGGATGCTTTGGGCTGCAGGTAACAGAAACCCAACTACAAGTGGCCTAAACAGTAGGGGTTTATTAACTCCAGAAACCTGGAGGTGGGGGCAGTTTCAGAACTGAATAACCCTGTGGCCCAGTGATGTCAAGGATCCATCACTTTCCAGCTTTCCCTCCTCTGCCCACCTTCCCACTGAGTCAGCATTCTTTCACTCTAAGTCATAAGATGATCCCAGGGGGCCATTTGCAGACATGATGGTAGGCGGTGGAGAAGAGGACCAAAATCTCCTTCTTGTCCCAGAAACACTGAGAAAGACTTCTTTTAGCTATAAAATGGGAGTAATAGGTCCCATTAGCCAGAATTGAGTCACATGCCCATGCCTGAACCACTCACTAGAAAATGAAATGAAACTACCCTTACAGGATTGGACTAATCACGGTTTACCCCCTGGGCCTGGGGAAGGGCTGGCCCCAATGAAGGCAGGCCTCTGTATTCCACTTGACCTTTTCCTGTTTGCGTTTGGTGCCAGAGCACCTGGTCACAGCCCTTTGTGGCCAAGGAAGCCATTTTGACTTCTTCCTCTCTGCACCCAGTAGGTGTAGAGTGTAAGTAACAGAAGCTGACTTTAGACAACTAAAGTGAAAAAGGATTAAGTTGGAAGGATAATGAGAATCTCATAGAACTGTTAGGAAGGTTGGAGAACCAGGCTCAAAAGAGGATCCAAGGCCCCTTTAGGGAGCAGAAAACAGGAAACTATTGCTGGCAGTCCTGTCATGGCTGCAGAGATGGAAGATTCAGGGGCATGGAAGGAGCATCAGATATACTTAGCTCAGTCTCATGCCATCCCTCTGGCTGCAGGAAAGCAGGGAGCCTTGCTTTACTGTCCAACAAGAGCGGGAGAACTAATTCCACCAAAATGAAATCAGGGTGCTATTGCAGAAGTAGGGAGTGAGGGGGTGGGCACTGAGTGGCCAAAACCCAGCAAATGCCCACGGTAGCCCATGATGCCTGACCTGAAGACAAAGCAGAGATGGTGTGCTACATGTCCCTCACACGGGGATGAAAGATGACCTTAACTTCACGGGGATGGCCACTCAGAGCAGGAGACACATGAGCACCCTGTCAGGCCCCCAGAAAGGCAGCCCCCCTCTGACATCACCCTGACAAGGAGAGGACTCTATCAAGTCCTTCTAAAGGCAACCTGAGCCGCTCACCTGGGGGGTGGCTACTCCTGGCTCCTCCCAGCTGCTCTAGAAATTCTTCTGTTCACCAAATATAGGAAACTGGTGACAGACTCAGAACATTCCCGAGTCTTTCCTCAAGACTGCATGAATCCGAGGCCAATGCCCAGGCTTACCATCCTCCAGGTAGGGCAGGTTTCAGGCTTGCCCAGATCTATTGCAGCAGATAGCAAACCATTATGGAGCACCTTCTCTGGGACAGGTAAGGACTAAGCACTTAGTAGGCAGTATTTCATTTAATCCTCCCAACCATCCTATCGTACGGCTACCATTTTCCTTTTCTACAGATGAGGAAACTGAGGTTTGGAAAGAGTCATTGATTTTCCCATGGACAAATAAGAAGCAGAGCAGGACTCAAATCTGATCCAGAGCCCCCTGTTAATCACTTCACTGTACTGTCCCGCACCCCACTGCTATCGATATCTTGTTCTTCCTGCTTCGAAGAGAAATGGGACTGTGACCTTAGTTCACACATTTGTCCTCTAGGCTTATCCACTCACCAAAGACCCTCCTCACCTTGGGCATCAGCCCGCCACCTGTCAGAGCCTCGGATGGCTCCAGTACGCCATCCCAGAATGCTAAGTCCTTTCTTACCCCACCCAAGGTCCTTCACGAAAGCCCAGTCACAAGTTGTACTTTTTAATGTCCACAATGAAACTTCGTCTTTGCCCTCGTAGTTGTGTCTTCCAAGGACATGGCTCTGCCTTCTGTTGGCACAGAGCATCCTTTCTGCTGCCCTTGCCAGTGCCCTCAACCTGGCAAAGGACCAGGAGCTCTACAGGTCCCCAGAGGGCTGGTCTAATGGAGCCATTTGCCAGCTGGGCTCCAGGATCCCCCAGAGGTGCCACAGAACCCCTTCAGGAGCAGCCTTGGAGGGAGTTGTGGGGTAACATGAAACATAACCCACTCAGCTTCTACCAGGGCACCCCATCTTTATCCGTTTTCCACACTGGTCTTCAATGTAAGTTTTATTTTCTAAGAAAAAAACTCTCTGCAGAAAATGTGTGGGTTCATTGGCTACATCGATGCTTTTTCCCCCAAGATTCCACAAGGTTTTCCTTGAACTAAACTCCTGTATCACCCTGGTCGCTAGAATTGTCTTATGGAATCATAGCTTATCATTTTCTCTTTGACCTCATTTGAAGGCCAGTACTTCAGGAATAGCCATATATGCAGGAAATACCTCAGCTCACTAGTGAAAAATAGAGAAGTTGTCCACTGTGTTTCTTGGTACCCTTGAAATAAAGACCATGGTAACCAAGTCGTCTCAGAAATCTGGGACAGGGGCTTCCCTGGTGGCGCAATGGTTAAGAATCCGCCTGCCAATGCAGGGGACACGGGTTCGAGCCCTGGTCCGGGAAGATGCCACATGCCGCGGAGCAACGAAGCCCACATGCCACAACTACTGAGCCTGCGCTCTAGAGCCTGCGAGCCACAACTACTGAGCCCACACGCCACAGCTACTGAAGCCCATGCGCCTAGAGCCCGTGCTCCGAAACAAAGAGAAGCCTCTGCAATGAGAAGCCCGCGCACTGCAACGAAGAGTAGCCCCCAATTGCCACAACTAGAGAAAGCCCGCGTGCAGCAACAAAGACCCAACACATTCAAAAATAAAATAAAATAAAATTAATTAATTAAAAAAAAAAAAGAAGTCTGGGAGAGGAGGGTTTGATTTTCCTAGTTTCCTGGCTCCTTCCTACTACTGACAATAGAACCCATCTTGTTTTGCTCCTTACCTTGGCTACTAGAATGCCCAGAGCTGAGATATTCAGCTATGCATCTCTCTTTTTAAAATGTGATTTTTCCATTATATAGTACTTGTGTATTTCCTAAGAATTAGAAAAAAAGACAAGTAAAAGGAAGCCAAAACCAAAAATTACTTACTGTGTTTCTACTCCCCAAAAAACTGTTAATATTTTCATCTATTTCTCTGGGTTTTTTTATGTACAGTTTTCATGTGGTTTTTTTTGTAGGGTTTTTTTCTTTTAACATAGGTGAAATCATCCTGTATATAAACTTTATAGCTTGCTTTTCTCAACCTGATATCTCAAGATTATCACATTCTTTCTTTTTAAATTGAAGTATAGTTAATTTACAAGGGTGTGTTAGTTTCAAGTATATAGCAAAGTGATTCAGTTATGCATACATATATATATATATGCTTTTTCTGATTCGTTTCCATTATAGGTTATTAAAAGATACAGAGTATAGTTCTCTGTGCTACACAGAAGGTCCTCATTGTTTACCTATTTTATATATAGTAGTGTGTATATGTTAATCCCTAACAACTCCTAACTTATCTTTCCCCCCACCCCTCACTGCCCCCTTTGGTAACCATAAATTTACTTTCTATGTCTGTGAGTCTATTTCTGTTTTGAAAATAAGTTCATTTGTATCCTTGTTTTAGATTCCACATATAAGTGATATATGATATTTGTCTTTGCCTGACTTACTTCATTTAATATGATAATCTCTAGGTCCATCCATGTTGCTGCAAATGGCATTATTTCATTCTTTTTTTATGGCTGAGTAATATCACATTCTTAAAGGATGCAGAGTATTTCATCAGGTAGATCAGAGGTCAGCAAGCTTGTTCTGTAAAGGGCCAGATAGTAAATAATTTAGGCTTTTCAGGCCATACTATTTCTGTCCCTACTGCTCCACTCTGCCTCTGTAGTAGGAAAGTAGCCATAGACAATATGTAAATGAGTGGGTGAGGTTGTGTCTCAATAAAACTTTATTTACAAAAACAAGCTGCCAGTGAGATTTGGCCTGCAGGCTGTAGTTGCCAGCCCCTGATATAGATGGAGTCTAGTTTTCATAGACCCGTTATCCATTTCCATATGTTAGCACTTAGGTTTGCCTTCAGTTCTTAGAATTTTTGTCCCTTAGACTATATTCCTGGAAATTGAGATGACTGTGCCCCAAAGTATGGATCTTAGTGAGGCAAAGCTCTTGGTTCATGCTGTGAACTGTTTTCCAAAAGCGTTCTCCCAAATTCCGCTACCAGCAGTGATGTGACTGCGCCCATTTCCCCAAACTCTGTGTGCACTGGGCATTGTCCTTCAAGACATTTACCTCCAGCCTCCCGTGCTCCCTTATGTCTGGACTTTGCTTTTGTCTGATGTTTCACGCCTTGGTCTGCACTTTTATTCTTTAATCTTCCTCACTTTCTTTTTGGAAGTAGGTAAGATTTAAGCAAGCAGGGGTCAAGTTCAGGGGTTGGGGGAGCCAGGGAAGCACAGAGTCCTGAAGGGCCAGTGAGGGTGGCACTGGCCAGCAGGGCTGACAGCTGTCCTTCTCTGCTGGGTGAGGGACCCACTCTGGTGGGTAGACACTGACTAGAACTTCCAGAGCCTGCATCACTGTGGGTCAGATGGGGGAGCAGAGAGGAGGCTGCCATGGGGAGAAAGGAGCAACATGGCAGAAGGGGACAGAGTGGATTTGGGGCTCAGATGACGCAGGCTTCCATCAGGCTCTGTGTGTGAGCTTGAGCAAGTTATTTTACCTCTTGAATTTGCCCATTTTTTCATCTGTAAAGGGGATAAAACAGTCAACTGCACAGGACTGTCCTGAGGATTCAACAGGAGCCTTAATACCAGACCCTTGCACAGTGCCTGGTACAGAGAAAAGACTTAATGTGTCTCTGTTAAGTTGAATTGGCTTGAATGCTAGGGTCTTAGGAATGATGGGAAACAGATCATATGAATATTTTTTAAAAGAGAAAGAGTTTGGATCCAGTGCACAGTACAGGGTGGGCCTTCAAAAAACAATTGATGATGAATGAATGGATGGGACTGTGAAGTCAAACAGCTCCCGCTTTGTCACCTGTTAGTTATACGATCTTGGACAGAGCACCTCCCTCCCTAGTGCTTCAGCGTCGTTCTCTGCACAATGGGTTTCCTGCACGATATTTACCTAGTGCTCCCAGATGAGAAAACGATCATGGGTGGCTGAGTAGTTTGTTCAGGGTCTCCCAGCTGGTCCGCAGAGAGCTCAGGGTGCCCACCGGCCGGCTTGCTATGAGGATTACATGAAGCCAGGATTGTAAAGTTTCTGGCTCAATAAATGTTCATTCCTTCCCTTAAGCAAGCTGGTCCGCCAGCCTGGGGGTCTTGGCCAGGGAAACTGAGCACAGGGCGGGGTCTGCAGCCACCGCAGGGACTGGGACTGCCCCAGAGGCTGCTGCGCGGTGGCTGTGGGTTGCTGGCACTGGCGCTTGGGAGGAGCGCTCCAGGTGGATTCTCTGGAGATCACCTCTCCCAGGGGACCATTTCCCAAGAGCTGTCTCGCCTCCACGGAGTCCAGTGTGTGCTGCGGCCAAATAGAGAATTTGTCTTTTCTCAGCAGCCTTTTGGCTGAGAGTGCCGCCTAGGCTTTTCTAACAAGCCATAGCTCTCGTAGAGGGATGCAAAGCCCATGTGAGGGAGCATGTGGTAGGAGCAGCACTTAGCACAGGACGAGCTGGCCCATGGGACGAGCTCCATCACGGTCAGCTGCTGTTGACCTTGTTATCACTACTGCTATGGACCAGGGCTGGGTATAGGAGGCTTTACCTCCTCCATATGACATCTGATCAACCCAACTTCCCTTCAAGGAAGGTGTGAGTATCCCCATTTTACAGATAAGGAAACTGAGGCAGGTATGGGGAGGGAAGTACACAACTAGTAGTAACAGAGTGACAGTATAAGGCCTTGAATTTAATTATCTGACTCTAGAGCCCATATTCTTAACCATTAGTCATATTTACTGCTCTTCATTGGACATAAAACCTCTCGGTGAAGGAGAAAGGGCTTTTAGTCCTGAAGTGACCAATGTCCTTCCTTCTGGATTTGTCTGACCCAGGAACTAGGGGACCCTAGATTCTTTGAGGCCAGAACTCCAGCTACTCTTTTGACTGACTCGTTCATACTGGAGGCACAGTTATTGACCTCTTTCCAGGGAGTATTTCATCAACCATCCAACAAATGTTTTTTAGGGATCTTCCCTGTGCCAGGCCTTGTTCACGGTGCAGGGAATGCATCACAAGTAATAATAATTACAACTAACCCTTACTATGTGCCAGGTACTGTTCTAGACACTGCACATAGATTAGCTCATTTAATCCTCACGATCCCACAGATAGCTGGTATTAGCCTTTCCTTATAGATGAAGAAATCAAGGCACAGAGAGGTTAAGTAATCTGCCCAATGTTCCACAGCTAATGAGTATCAGAGTCAGGATTTGAACCCAGGCAGTCTGGGGTCAGCATCCATACATTTAATTGCCCCTGCACTGTTGTGGCTCACATACTCCCTGACTCACAGAACTTCTAGTCTTTCCTTTCCAACAGGCCTGTTCAAATAGGACCAAACTAGCTTAATTCAGTTTTGTTTGCTGAGAAGCAGACTGGGCAGTGAGAATGAATCATCCCGGATTTGTAAAGTGCTTGACATCATGGGGCCAGTGGGAAAGAGTCAAGGTCATGAATGGGACCCTGGTCTGTTTTCCACCATGGCCTTGACTGCCATGTGCCCTTTGGCAAGTCTCCTCACCTCTCAGCCTCCATTTCTTTATTTGCAAAATGGATTGTCAGTACCTGTTCTAACTGCCTCCAGGCATTTTTGTGAAGACCAACTGGTGTGGCAGATGGAAAGAAGATTTAAAATAGAAAAAAACAGGCACTGGGCAAGGATTTGTTATTGAACCAAAGTGAAATTTTGGTCAGCTTGATGAATGAATGAATGAATGAATGGTCCTAGCAGGCCTGCAGATTGGCTCCCTGGGTAACAAATGGCTCTCTCCGGGAGGTCTGTTGGAAGTTTTCAGAGTCTCATCAGGGCTCTCTCCTTGGCCATGTCCCATGCTCCTGTCCCTTGAGTTATTTTGCATCTGATTTTGTGTGTGGCTCCAAGACTGTTTTGGCAAACATTCATTAATGTCTGTTGGGAGAAAGGCCTTGTGCTAGACTCTGTGGGGAGACTGAGATGAATTTTGAATGGTCTCTGCTCTCAGGGGCTCAGAGGCTAGGAGGAGAAGTAATAAGAATAATAATAATGATAATAACAATGACCAGCATTTACCACATCCCAGATATTGTGTTGAGTTTTTATATGCATTATTTCATTTAATCATTGCAACAATTCCGTGAGTTACTAAAACTTTTGTCCCATTTTACGTGAGGAACCAGATTTAGACAGGTTAAGTAACTTACCCAATTTCACACAACTCTGAAATTATAGAGCTGGGCATGAATTTGAGAAAGAATATGCGCATACAAATAACTCTATTGTAAGGTGGAAACTACAGCGTATCCTACTAGAGGGGCAAGGACAGGCCTCTTGGCGTTCAGAAAGAGAAGGGAAACAGGATGATGGTGGTGACGACAGTGGTGATGCTGATGGTCTGTTGATGGTAATGATGAGGATATTCATGATGGTGGTGGTGGTGACGGTGGTGGTGATAATGGCAATGATGGTGATGAGGAGGGTGGCGATGATGACGATAATCCTCTAGTGCCCATTTGTTGAGCTTTTCCTTCGTGCTAGGCCCTGACCTGGGTGCTTCCTACTGTCTCATTTCATGCTCATAATGACTTTCCAATGTCAAGGTCATCATCTCCATTTTACCCACGAGGACTCTGAGCTAGAGACAGGCTGAGTGACCTGCCAAGGGCACGCATCCAGTCTGCGCTGGGCTGGAGCTTAAGCACGCCTCACGGCAGAGCCACGGCTCTTTCCCATACCAGGGTCCCTAACCCGTGGGCCATGGGGCCGGGCATCCCGGAGATGCTCCATAAATACCTACTGAGCAAATATTGAATGAATGGATCCCCAAGGAGTCAAAGCCTTAAACCCAGAAGTCAGAAATAACATGTCTCGAGTGAGTATGTGTAACTGTTTTGTAAATAGATGTAGCGGTGCTGTGATCACTAAAATACAAGTTAATTGTAAAGCATTATGTTCATGTAGCTTTTGTATTGTTCTTTATTTTTTTGTTCAATGAAAAGATACTAAGTGTACAGTTAGGAGGAGTTTTGAGAAATATTTTCACACAAAAAGGGGTCCTCGTGCTAAAAATGGTGGGAAGCGTCCTGCAGTCCTGCATGTCGTGTGAAGTGCTTTGCCCAGTGTCTGGCACAGAGGTCACTCAGAGGAGAGAGGAAACCCACCAGGCTGGGGATTGGGAGCTGTGGCATTTTTCCTGAGTCTACAAGTGACTTACTAGACGTGAGCTGTCCCTTTCCATGGCTGTCTCTATAAGACCTAACACCAGCATCTAAGAGATTTCCCAAGTGGCTATGGAATGCTGACATGAATGAATGGATAACAGAAGAAAAAATGAGTGAATTACGACGAATGGTGCTCAGGGAGCCTGTGAGGGGATGTTTTCCCCAAGGAGTGCTTGAAAGTGAGAGTTTTTCAGCCAGAGAGCAGAAATAGAACACAGGGGGTTCAGCAGGGGCTGTTGACTCCAGACTTCCAGCTCTGTGAGTGGGGTGGTTAGGCTACGGCGGCATCCCCAGGGGGGTCTGATCTTGACCCTGTGATGACCCCGTTGGAGATGGGGTCATGGCTGGAGCTTGGCTGCGAGGCTACTCTCAGCAAGGCTGTGCTCCCTATTTGGGGATACATTTTTCAAACTCAAGTGCAAGTTGACAGATGGCAGTGGTATAATATTCTCACATTCTCTACTTCCCACAGGCCTCCTTCCAACACAGCCCTGCGAGCTCTTAAAAACCTCTGTCATATCTCGACCATGAGACCACGGCTGGCTCTTGGCAGGTAAGCCCCCCATCGCTCCCTCACACCACGGGGCATGGAGCAGTTTCAGCACAGCCCTAAGACCATGGGCATGTTTGTGGCCAAGAGGTAGGTGGGACTGAGTCCAGTCTTGGCAGGAGAATGGAGCCTCACACTCCCCCAGGACTTCAGGACAAAGCTGCCAAATGTCCAGAGCCCTGCAGCGGGCATTTCTACCAATGGCGGTGTATGGCGCTAGGAACGTGTCCTGGGACAGAAGCCAGGGAACTGGTTCTGACACCGTGTCAGCCTTTACTGCTCAGGAAACTCTCAGGCAAGAACCTGCCTTTCTGGGTTTCTGTTTCCCGGTGTGAAAGTGAGGGAATAGGGTTCAGTGAACTGGACTCCGCGAACCAGCTCTTCCAGCCTCCGGCCAAGGCCATGGGCTGGGAGGAGGGACGGTGGGGACAGCAGCTGTCTGCCACTTCCCTAGGGCTCGTCTCCTGTTTGACTGCTCCATGGACCTCTATGGAGAGCCTGGGCTGGGCTTTGCGTGTGCCGTGCGTGTGCTTGTATGCATTTGGGCCCAGGACCTGTGTCCCTTCCAGCAAACTGTGCTTGAAGTCGAACTCAAGCGTGGACAGTCACCAGCCCTGCACCTGCCCTGCCATGGCTGGACAGCACACCACGGTCACTGTAGGCTGTGGTGCCCAGATGGGAAGGGCGAAGGCTGCCCACATGCTGAGAGCATGGGCAGTCCCGCAGCAGAGTGTGGGTGTGAAGATCAAGCTGGGTGACGGGCAACACAGGCTGGGAGACTAGGTTACCGTTAACAGTGAGGCCTTCATTCATGTGGGAGTGAGTGCAGGGCCAAAGCTCATGGGCAGATCTTCAGGGCAGGCTGGGAGAGCTGCCCAGGAGATGAGACCAGGAGGGCACTGAGGGCTAGAGGGGAAGAAAGCACATCATTGCCCTAAAAAAGCTTCCCATCCGAAGGAGGAGATGATGTGCAAATAGCCACAGGTAAGGAAACCTGTGAAGGCAGGAGGGGTCCATTCTGTCTGGGTTTGGTTGTGGGGTGGTTCAGGGAAGACCATTTGAAGATGACACTTGAACTGGGCTTTGAATGATGAACAGAAGTTCACCAGGTTAAAAAAAAAAAAAAAAAGGAAGAAGGGCATTCTACGCTGAGGAGACAGCATGTACAAAGGGGGAGTGGCCGGGGTGTAGGCCCAGAGGAGGAGTGAGGAGAAGTGAGGCTGGGAGAAGTGGGTGGGCCTTTGAATGCCAGGCCAAGGAGCTCAGGGTGGGCCTTTTATGATCAAGGAAGGAGAGGAGATGGTCAGCTCCGTGGTGCCAAGAGAGGCCTCTGGAACCCGGGGAGAGGCTGAGAGCAAAGAGGAGGGGCTCATGTCGGAACCTGCTGAACATCGGCCACAGGAGGCCCAGGGCAGGATGCCCCTCACTGAAGGGTCCGCGTCCCACCGGGGCCCTTCAGGTCTCCTGATGAACAGCAGCCACAGGGGCGCTGGGGTCCCCGTCCTGTGCCGGGGGCCTCTCTAGTGGAGGGCTGCTGGCCTTGCCATGAGAACCCCTCTTCCCGCCCCACCCAGCTCCCCTCCTCCCCCGCCCCTGAAGAACGGTGGGCCGCCTCGCCCAGGGCAGCAGTCACGTAAGGATGCAGTGTTGCTACCGAGGCCCTTCTCAGCCTCCTCCTGTCCTCTCCGCTGCATAACGACGAGGCTCCCCCGCTAGAGTCGTCTTCCGTGTGGTGGGTAACACTCCGCAATCGCGTAGTTTTACAGTTTCCTCTCTTGGCAGAACTCAGAACGCCTTCACATCTGTTGTCTCTCCTGGGACAGAAGGAAGAGTAGGCTCTGGGACCAGAGAGCGCTGGACTCCGGCCCTGCCCTGTCCCTCCCCTGGGGAGCAGTGTAACCGCCTGTGCCTCAGGGTCTTCATCTCCTAAGTACCCACCTCCTCGGCTGGTTCCAGAATCAGATGCCAGAGCTCGTGTGAAAGGCCAGCTCGGTGCCCGTCGCATGGGGAACTTATATTCTGTGCTGCTCTACCAGCTCATGTCCCAGTGATGGAGCAGGCGGCCTGGAAAGGCCTGTGTGTTTTTTGGTTCAAGGGTGGCATGAACAGCTCGCACCTGTGCCTTAACAGGCAGGCAGGCCCATGGACTTGATTTTCCTTTGAAAAGTTCATTCAGCAGAACTTTCCTGACACCTCCTCCGTTCCAGGCACTGGCAGATACTGGGGGCCCTGAAAGGAATAAGACGGTCCCTTCTGCAGAAGGGATGTGTAAACAAATAGCAACACACTGTAAGAAAGGAACAGAGCCGTGGAACAGGGAGCATGGAAGGATCAGTAGGGATTCGTCAGATCAGGAGAACCGTGGAAGGCAGCGAGGGCGTTCCAGGCGAAGGGGCCAGCAGGTACGCAGGCATCACCGTGGGAAACCTCCTGCTTGGTGGGGCATCTGTGTTAGTGTTTACGATGACCTGCTCTGCAGAGCTCCCCATCACAGAGAAGCATCCAAGGAAGCCTGCACCTGCCCCCTTGTCAGCTCAGGAGGCTCAGATCCAGGCCAGGCTTCACAGTTTAAGAGGAACATCAGTGAGCTCTGAGATACGGCCAGATGTGCAACTTCTAGTTCCCAGACAGCAAGGAGCTTCTGATGCTTCTCTTGCTTTGAGTTGAGGGCACGTGTTACCCACAAGCTCAGAATTAGTCAGGGAATCGTTATTGCTGTGTTTGTGCTGGGGCTTGGGATAGAGATGAATAAACATGGATCCTGCCCCAAGTACAGAGAAAGAGGTGGACAGACCTTAAAGGTCCATATCACATATCTACAGATGCTCTAACGGGGTGGGGAGGGCATTCAAAGTGCTAAGGGGCCATAGAGGAGGGGCAGTCAGAAAGCAGGAGCAGGGGGCCGTCATAAGGAGGGAATCTGAGCCAGATGATAATAAGAATAAGAATACTTATAATAACTAATGATTATTGAGCACTTACTATGTGCCAGGCACTGCTCTAAGAGTTTTATATGGATTTACGTTTCACCTACACAACAATGCTATGAGGCAAGTGCTGTCATCATCCTCTTTTACAGATGAGGAAAACTGATGCACAGAGAGGCTGAGTAACTGTCCAAGGCACACACAGCTGGGAAGTGGCCTAGCCAGGCCGAACCTGGGCAGTCTGGCCTCAGAGCCCACTCTTGAATGACCTGGCATAGCCTAAACACTAAGCACTCTCTAAGAACTAGAGGCACCAACAGGTTTGGGACCGTGTCTGTCTTGCTCTAGCACATAGTAGGCAGTCAATAAAAATGCGTTCACTAACTAGAATGCACAGATGCATGGATACGTTGATCCCTGAAAGAGTAGGGACAGAAAATGGGCACAGGGACAGGCACTGCAGACAGAGGTTGCAGCTGAAGCAAAGGCCTCGGGTACCAGCACGTGGAGTTGCTTCGAGGCTCTGCCAGGTCTGGAGCGCTGGAAGGCTGGAGGGGACCGGATAAGGAAGGCAGAGTTTGAAAGGGAGCTTCCCTGGCCAACCCTTCCTGTTCCAAAGACCTGGCACCTGCCTGCCTTCCCTTGCAAGCCTTCCCCACCCAACCTGTCCCACATCGAGAAAGGGAGGATGCCTTGACCTTTGTGTCCCCACACCTCTCTGTCACCCGTTCCTTCAAAGGCTCCCAGAGGCAGGGGAGGCCTGCACCACCCAAGAGGGGCTTAGGAAAGATAGTTTAAAACGTGCGCCTGTACGGGATGGCTTTCTGGATGTTTGAGGCTTCAGGGAGCCGGTGTTTTTCAAAGATCCTTCCTTCCTTCCTTCCAGCTCTGTGGGCTATGCATGGGAAACTAGGGCTGGGGCTTAGCTCTGTGGCTTCCTAGCTGGGCGCCGTTGGGTAAATCGATTCTGTGCCTCAGTTTCCATCTCTATAAAATGGGAATAAAAACAACAGAATTAAAGTGAGCAAGGTTTGGGGAAACTCCCATTCAGATCGCGGCTCAGTGAAACATAGTTTCTCGGCTTCCTGCTTTGCTTCTGGGGCCTCAGTTTCCTCCATAAAAGGAAGACTTGGAGAATGTTGATCTTTCCAGCTTGACATTCTAGGATTCAAAGCTGTCCACACTGGTGGACTAGATACACAGACACATTTACACACACATATGTGCTATATGACTATAAGTATATACAATTTAATCACTTTTATAAATTTAAAATGTATACTAAATTATATTTAATATAAACATTTAATTGACAGCATCTTTGTTGTGTTTTCTTCTGATTGAAAAAGTAATACGTATTTACTGAGAACATTTTGGAAAGTACAGAAAAAGAAAAAAATTCAGCCGCTCTTCCACATTTGACACTGCCTCTTAGATATTCAGGGAATTCCTCTCCCACCTTTTTTTCCTATGCACATACACAGATTTTTCAAAAACATATTTGGGATTGTACTCTGCATCCTATTTTTTAACTCAAGCTGAGCTGTGGAGCCAGGTGTCTGGGCAGGGCTGTCGTCCCCACGCCCGAGAGGAACCAGAGGCAGCTGCTACCACAGCTGTTCTGTGCCCGCTTCCCTGCTCCTGCCTGGGCGGCCGGCTACAAGCATCTGACCTTCGGATGTTCTGTGTCTCTGGCGGGTGCACATTTTACACTAATTTTAGCCTAACCTCTCAGGCCCGCTGGCCTTGGGGGCTGCACACAATGGACGGCTTATGTAGACAGCTGCCAACGGAGCAGGAAGAACCGTCCCACCTTAAAATGTTCCTCATCGCCGGCCAGTCCTCTGCTCTCAGAGAACAAGCCGGCTCCCTGTTCCTTCTCTCACCAGGAAGGGGCCAATGTTGATGTTCCCAGCCCAGCAGGCTGGACCTGGCGGGCAGGTGGCCCACCAAACACATGGGCGATTGCTTCTCTGGATGGGGCCGTGTTTTTACAGGACAGGCTTGAATTTGAGCTGGAACAGCTGAAAGAGACTTCCCAAGAAATTGCTGGGTGGTGAGTTTGCAGCAGGGCAGCTGGGTGTCTGAAATGTCCCTGGGTGTGTACAGAGAGCCTTCCAGAGCCTCACCTTAATGTTTTACCTTTGTCAAGTGTGTACAAACGTACAATGTTCTTTGACATCCGGTTTTGTCCTGATGACAGCCCTGTGTATTGGGTGACAGAATTCCCATTTTACAGGCAAGGGAACTGAGGTCGAGATAGGGAAGTAATTTGTTCAAGGTCACCCAGCAAGTCAGTGGCAGGGACTTGAACATGAACGTGGGTCTCTCACCCCAAGTCCAGGGCTCTTTCCATTCACTGGCATCGTACAGGTAAGGGGTTCAGCCAGGTTCATATGCATCTGCTCTGTGTTTCCTTAGGTTTGGTATTGTTTTTGCAAAATGGAGGTACTTTAATTTTCACCTTAAAAGTCATATGTGTTTATTGAAAATAAATACACCTAGTTGGTCTGTTTCTAAAGCACAAATCTGATCGTGAGAGACTTGCTTCAAAATGTGTGACAGCTCCCTTTGTCCACAGAGTGAAGTCCACGTGCCTTAGCCTGACATCGAATCTTCACAGCTTGCTACCTGCTCAACCCCCTCCCCACTCTCTCCCAGTCTGGGCTCCCCCAGCACTTACATAGCTCTACCGTGGCACCAAGGTGGGGCTGGAAACTTTCCTTACGATCTGCCTCCTGAGCAGAATAGAGACATGAGGCAAGAAACCAGTGGGTTACTCATCTCCATGTCCCTGGGGCCCACCCGGGGCCAGACACGGAGCCAAGACCAGTAAATGTATTGGTCCCCAACCCACGGTCCTTCATGAGAAACTGGAGCTTTGATCTACGCTTAGAAGAAAGCCAAGGGCTGCCCGGCAGCTGCCAGCCCCATAAGGAAGTGGCTGCTTGGCCGGACTCCCAGGAGGGGCCTGCAGGGCCAAGTCAAGAAACACCAGCCCTGGGCAGGCTGGGAGGAGGAAAACGGAAGGGCGTCCCCAGATGTGTGCTGGAGACCAACCCCTTACCCCATGGCAAACCTTCCACCTCCACCCCCTCCCCTCCCCAGTCCCTTGGTGACAATACAGCCTGTGTAATACATCCGCAGCCCGAACGGTGGCTCTTTGACCCAAGTCCGATGCTCTTCAGGAACAATCCATAGGCATCACAGCTGCTCTAGGGGAAGAAAAGTTCTCTAGGGACTATCTTGGCTCAGTGAGGGCAGGACCGTCTCTCTCCGACTCCGTGTGGGGCTCCTCTCTGGGCGTGGCCCCTCAGCCTCCCAGACTCTGGGCTCTGGACATTATTGTGAGAGAGGCAAGGCCTTCAGAGTCCCACAGCCTCAGCTCCTGCCAGTCCTGTCAGTTACTAGCTCAGGGCTCCATCTCTCTGAGCCTCAGTTTCCCCATCTGCAAAATGGGACTAGTGATACCAGCCTTTCAGGGTTTTTGTATCTTGCAGGAAAGTACTTTTCAAAAAGCCTAGCAGAGCAGCAGAGACACAGTGAATGCCTGTGCTCCTTCTTCTGGAGGGTTCTCAAGGCCTCGAGAGCCTCCCTGAGAAGTGCCAAAGCTGCTCGGTGAGGGTGGAGGTCTCTGGGGAGAGGTGCTGGGGCAGGTTGTACATGGCACAGCAATCTAGCAGCTACCACTTCTCTGATTCTGACATGGTCTCGGGGATTTAGCCAAAGACAAACATTTTGTTTTCTAATGAAAGCCCGTGGAAAAGTAGACTTTTATAACAATTGTTTCACTTCACTTTCAGCTTTCTAGGAAGACATCTATCGTTCATTTGTTCGTTCATTTATTCGTTCGTTCTACAAATATCTCCATGGCCTTGACCACCTGCCAGATGAGGCAAGAGATGCACAAACAGGCCATGCAGGGCCCCTGCCTTCCAAGAGCCCACCGTCTCACTAATAATTGTCATTCAGGGTAAAAACGTAGGAATGACATGGGAAAGGCACAGTGTTGGGTTAGGGAGTGATCGTTTCCTGAAGGGTTGTTTGGGAAAGGGTCCATGAAGAAGGTGGCACCAAAATGAGCCAGTTAGGAAGCACAGAGGGAAAAGACCCCAGTCTCCAAAGAAATAGAAGCGTAAAATTCCAAGAATAAACTTAGGAAGTCATTGTGGATTAGTCTATAAGTTAAATGAAATCCCAATTAAAATCTCAACAAAATTTTGTAATAAAATGGCTATAAAGTACATCTGGAAAAATAAACATAGATGAATAGCCTAGAAAAATTCAGTGTTGGTAAAGTGTAGCTCAGTGGACCTGAACAGAGCACCCAGAAGGAGATGTAAGTGAGCGTGGTGTTTAGAATTACAGACAAAAAGGCAGATGATTCCTAACATGCTATAAAGACAACCAGTTAGCTATTTGTAGGTGGAAAAAAAAGAATGAAACTAGATCCATAATTCAGTCCTCACATCAAAATATTTCCTAAGTGAAGAAAAAGCATGAAACAAGAAAAGTACTAGAAGAAAAACAATGAGGGAACATTTATGTCATATTGGGATGGAGAATGCCTCCTTAAGTAGAAAACTAAATCCAGAAATCATGAAAGAAAACAATTAAAGACCCCATGGGCAAAAAACACAATAATCAAGGTTAAAAGATTATAACAAGCTAAGAAAAGTATTTCAATTTGCAAAAGACAAAATACAGGGCATGTTAAGCATATGAAGGGTAGTCACCAGTAGTCAAAGGATGTACATTAAAGAATCAAGATGTACATTTGGGTGCCTATTTCTTTTTTTATAATTTTTTTAAATTTATTTTTATTTTTATTTTTTTAAATTAATTTGTTTATTTTTGGCTGCGTTGGGTCTTCGTTGCTGCGTGTGGGCTTTCTCTAGTTACAGTGAGCGGGGGCTACTTTCTTGTGGTGCGCAGGCTTCTCATTGCGGTGGCTTCTCTTGTTGCGGAGCACGGGCTCTAGGTGCACGGCTTCAGTAGCTGTGGCACGCGGGCTCAGTAGTTGTAGCTCGTGGGCTCTAGAGCACAGGCTCAGTAGTTGTGGCACACAGGCTTAGTTGCTCCACAGCATGTGGGATCTTCCCAGACCAGGGCTCGAACCCGTGTCCCCTTTATTGACAGGCAGATTCTTAACCACTGCGCCACCAGGGAAGTCCGGGTGCCTATTTCAAAGCATGAGAAAACCTGGGGAAATGAGGAATGGGACACACGGACACTGGAGCACTGTTAGTGGATTGTGAATTGATACATTTTCTGGAGGGGAGGTTTAACAGTATGTACCAACATTTTCAAATGTGCATACCCTTCAACTCAGCAGTCCACTTCTAAATAGGTATCCTAAGGAAACAATCAAAAGGTGCCTGGAATTGTATGTATAAGAAGGCAACAGAGCACAGTGGTTAAGAGTGAGGCATCAGAGGTCAGAGAGACCTGGTTTTATGCCATGTGACCCTGGAAGAGTTACTTAACATCTCTAAGCATCAGTGCCCTCAACTGTAAAGGGGGCATAATAATAACACCACTTTCATAGGCTTGTTGTGAGATAATATTCAATGAGATGATACTTATAAAATTCATAAATATGATTTATATAAATGTAAATTTATCTGTATACTTGTTTATAAATAAAATTCAGTGAGATAATACTTACAAAACTCTTAGCAGAGGGCTGGGCCCATAGTAAGTACTGAATAAATTTGGCTATTTTATTATTAGCAATAAGGCTGTTTATCATAGTGTTGTTTATAATAGTGAATAATCGGAAACAACCAAATTGTCCATCAGTAGGTTAATAAGTAAAAGAATGCTCATGGAGATGCAGCCATCTAGAGACCTGTGTTTATGGGTCTGGAAAGGTGTTTTTCACATAATAGTGTATGAATATTTTTTAAAAGGTGTCAAAAGAATGTGGAAGGTATGTTCTAAATGGTATACATCTGTGTATGTAGAAAAGTACTGTTCATCCTTGTTATTAACAGTAGTTAAGTTCTATAAAGTTCCACAAACACTGAATTTATATTGTGAGCACTGAACCATTGTTCCTAGGAGAAATACAGCATTGGTGCCTGCGAGCCTCTGGTCACAACTTTCTTGTCAACCTGTCAGTACGTAACCTTGTTGTATGTGTGTTTCTATCAAAACACCTTATTTAATATGTACTGTTGATTCATTACCATTGCACTCATGGCCAACAGCCCTGTAAGTCTTGCCTGAATGAAGCGTATCTAACACATGCGTTGTCTCTGTAAGGCACATCACAGTGAAATCACTGACAAAAAGCACAAAAATGCAAACATCATGACACTAAATAGACTGTAAAAAGGACACTTGTTGACATAGGGGAGCTGAAACAAGAAGGCAGTGTCGATGGGCATTTAGGTGGCTTCCACGTCTTGGCTATTGTAAACAGCACTGCAATGAACATTGGGGTGCATGTATCCTTTCAGACCATGTTTTTCTCCAAGTATATGCCCAGGAGTGGGATTGCAGGATCATGTGGTAGCTCTATTTTTAGTTTCTTAAGGAACCTCCCTACTGTTCTCCATAGTGGCTGCACCAATTTACATTCCCATCAACAGTGTAGGAGGGCTCCCTTCTCTCCACACCCTCTCCAGCATTTGTTGTTGGTGGATTTTTTCATGATAGCCATTCTGACTGGTGTGAGGTGATATCTCATTGTAGTTTTGATTTGCATTTCTCTAGTAATTAGCAATGTTGAACATCTTTTCATGTGCCTCTTGGCCATCTGTATGACTTCTTTGGAGAAATGTCTATTTAGGTCTCCACCCATTTTTTGATTGGGTTGTTTGTTTTGATGATATTAAGCCACTTGTGGGAAGACTCAAATCTTTTGCTCTGCGCGTGTCTGCAAATGACCACAAAAGCACCATGAGCATTGATTTCAGGATTGCAAACCAACTTAGTGAGTAGGTGAATTTACAAATGCAGAAACCTTGAATAATGACAATCAACTATATCTAAAAAAAGATGGTCATGTTAATGATAGTTATCTGAGGGTCAGCGTGGAAGGTAATTTTCCCCTCTTTCTTCCTTGTACTTATAATGCTTTAACTTTTTTATGGTGGACATGTGTAAGTAAAATCAGGCAAAGCAGTAAAGTTACTTTCATTTTGGGAAGAAAAACGTGTCACTGATGGCTCTCCATTGTCAAGATAAAAGCCAAACTCAGTCGAATAATAAAAACAGCTAATAATTTTAGATAATGCTTACTATGCACCCCACAGATTTCTAAGCCCTTTATGTATATTAATTCATGTACTCCTCACCAAAAGAGATAGGTACTATTATTATATTATCCTCATTTTAAGGTGAGAAAACTAAGGCAAAGAGAAGTCAGATAACTTGCCCAAGGTCAGAGCTAGTGAGAAGCAGAGTTCAGATCAGAACCCAGGCAGTCTGGCTCCAGAATCCATGCTTTCAACCAAAATTCTGTGAGCGCATGCTCAGTGCCTAGCCTGGCTCTGGGTCGCAGAGATGCCCAGGAAAATCTGACCAAGAGACTTGCAGTCTGGAGTGAGGGCAGCAACAAGGGTGCACCAGCGCTGTAGGCTCGTGGCAGGGCGGTGGGGGGCTTCCCGGCCCAGCCTGAGGGCTCAGAGAAGGTGGCATGCTTTAGCCCAGCACTCCCGGCCCCCCCAGTCTGGCTCCCCTTCCTTTCTCACCTTCTTACAGGCACACCCTCTCTCCCACCAGGGCATCCCACCCCCAGCCCCATGCAACCATCCCCCTCTCTGAAGGAGCTCAAAAGTCATCTTTCTCAAGCCATCAGGAGGAAGCGAGGGCTCCTTCTCCCGACCACCCCTCTATTTTGGAGCCGTTATCTCTACTCACCTGTCCATCTACCCCCTCGAATGAACTTGTCTCATTTCATCTATCAATAAAAGTGTATTAAATGAATAAATAAACAAGTGGAAATACCTAAGATTCTGAGCCCCGCCCCCCCCCCCCCCCCCACAAATATAGGCCAATGGGATTGTAGCGCAGTTGCTGTCGAAGGCTGCCAAGGCTCTGGAGGACTCTGGAGGGCTGCGCTGTCTGCCCCGGAGCCTCTGTGACCACAGGATCGGGAGGTAGAGCTGACAGGGCTGCAAGACCAACATTAGCCAGGGTGTTGTTTCTGTGGCTTCTGAAAAACCCCCCGCCCCAGTGGGAAAGACTAAGAAAGGTCCCATTCAGCTTCTCTTGGCATTTCCAAGGGAAAGGATGGGGTTTGGATTGGCTGGGCTAGGGACATCTTTTCTAAAATAGCCTCATGCATATTCAGCTGCTCCCTGAAATAGTCGGGTGGCTATTTTAAGCGGCTTCTACTCAGATGCCCACACATAATGGCATCTACCTTGAGCGTGTAAACCAGCAAGAAGAAAAGAAAAGGGTATGAGAGGACAGTGTTAGGAGGCTTTTGATGGATTCCTACCACTCCTCCCCCACCCCTTGGTGTGTTTTCCTCTCGGGGACTCTCTTGCATGAAACTGAAAGTCATGGTTACTATGACAACTCACTGGAGGAGTTTTCCCATCCAGTGACCTCACCCACCCGGATCTCAGAAGGCACAACTACACCAGGACAGCCATCACTTAAAGCACGATAACGTTAAGTCCATGACAGAAGTTGGTTAGTTTACTCCTGAGAGAGTCCCTTAGTACCCATTTCCTCCTGGTTTGTACACAGTCTAACAAGTTCCCAGCAGATTAGAAGTAGAAGCACTGGGAGGGCAGAGAGACCCTAACAGCAGGAGGTTGAGGTTACAACAGACAACCCAGCTGTGAGAGTAAAGAGAGAGCAACTCTATAAAGGACACATTTATTAACAAATATGTACTGAAGCATCAATGTGTACCCTTTTTGCTGCGGAAATAAAGATAAATAAGACACAGGTCATGGGATGAAGAGGTAAATAAACAATTGTAAGTGTATTTATCTAAACTCTAACTTTGTTTCCCCAGAAAAAGATTCAAAAAAGAAGATGGAAATACAATGTTATAAGGGCTGAATTCAGAAATACAATGTCATAGGTGCCAGGGTTGAGGTGAGGACACTGGATTTGCAAAGGAAGGAAACAGATCTCTCTGAGGAGGTTGGGAAGGTGAGGCTTGGGCAGAGGGATAAGAGCTCTTGGAGGACAAGCAGGTGGTGGCCTCTGTTTAAGGTGGCAGGCACAGCACGTGCAAAGGAACAGAGGTGGGAAACAGCAGGTCTGTTTGGGGACTTCCAGCTCAGGGTGGCTAGAGCGTGATGCTGAGGGGGAGGAAGGGAAGAGGGGGGGAGGAGGGGGGAGGGGAGGAGGAAGAAAGAGAGATGATGAGAGAAGAGGTGGGAGAGGCCTCAGAGCCACGCCTCTGGGGCCTTGGAGGCTCTGCTCTATTAGAAGAACTCTCTGGGGCTCTTGTGTGTTCGGGCAGAGATTTCTACCCACTCCAGTCACATCTGAAGGTCTCCCTGTGTCATAACATAGCACGGTGATTGGAAGAAAATGAGATGATGTTAAAAGCTTCACAGGGAGAGGTGTGACTATTAAGAATGAGATGAAAGTTCATTCCAGCTTCTCAGGACATGTATCAGAAAAATAAAATGAACAGGGAGGCTGGAAGCCTGGGCCCCAGCAGGAGGGTAGTGATGAGGAACAACTGACTGGGGGCCCTGGCCCTCAGCCAGCTCAGCTGTATGTCAAGAAGAAGAGATGGCTTACCTTTATATGTCTGAATTTAGGCTTGCACTGTTGCCCCACAGTTACCCAGAAAAGATTCTGCTTTGTTTAGGGCAGCCTGGGAATGGTGGGAAAGTGTGTGATACGTTTTAGAAAGATGGTCACTCAGAGGGGCTGAACAAGAGCAATAGATGAAGCTTAAGGAGGGAAGGCATCCTCTCCGGAGGACACCTGTCCAGCAAGGCCTGACCACACGTTACATCTCAGTCGGCTTCTTTGAAGGCTTCAGGAACCATCAGCAAGAATCCCAGTGCCCAGAGGTGCTGCATGTCTGTCTTCTTCCTGCCTTGAGTTCCTCCACGTGCATGCAGCTTCTTTATTCTTCCCTTGTTTGTTCATTGATTCATTCATTCATTCCCTTGGAGCTACAGACTGGGAAACTGCTGGCATAGATAATGGTTGCCTCCCTGAATTTTCAGGGATCTGTGAAAGCCCTGAAGTTATAAGAGAATGAGTGCATATTCTGTGTTCATTTTCTGAAGAGATAGTGCATAGCTTTCAGCAGATTCTCAAAGGGGCAGGTGACCCAAAAAAAGGTTAAGAACCACTGATAGAGATAGGTATTGTTTCATTTTAAAACAAATGATTTCGCCTTTTGGTAGACGAGCAGGGCAAGGAAGTGCCAAATGAAATTCCTAGTTCTGTGCCGAGCTGTCTCAGATGATGAAGTGACACTGGGGACTCTGCCAGTGTCCCCGGCATCGCTGTGCACCCAGTGTGTGTGCTTGCTGCAGCTGAGCCAGGCCCAGAGGCCTTCCAAGCACCAAGGGAGGGCAAGGTCCCCAATCGAAGACTTCTCTCTGTTTCTCTCTCTACCCAACCACAGTCTCTCTGTAAGGCCCCTTTCCAGCCTGTGCTTGGTAGAACGTGCAGAGGTCCTCCTGGTTTGGGTAGATTTAGAAAGCTGGAAGAAATCTGAGAAAGGAGAAAGCATATGAGCTGGAGTTGCAGAGGTCTGAGTATTGAATAAGGCTTTGAAGCGAAGGGGCAGCTGAAGGGTATTGATCAGTTATACAAGTCAGGTTGTGTCAACCTGGAAAGCTTCCAGTGATTTCCTGTGTCTGAGTAAAAGCCAGAGGTTGCATAAATGCCTTCACAGGCTCCGGTGATGTGGCCACCAATAACTTCTCATACCCCATATCCTCTGGCCTCCATACTGTTCCTCAAACTCTGGCCTCAGGGCTTCTGCACTTGCTGTTTCCTCTGCTGGGAAAAATATGCACAGGGTTCACTCCCTCACTGCCTTCAGGTCTTTACCGAAATGGGTCCTTCTCGGTGAAACCTTCTCTGGCCCCTATTTCAAATGGCCATGCCTCCTACGGCCACCACCCCATTCCCTGCTTTGCTTGTCTTGATAGCATTCACGTGCCATTGTCTATATATTATTCCCAGTGCCTGGAACAGCGCCTGGCCCATGGCAGATGCTAAATTCATGTTCGTGGAATGAATGAATCGATGCTTACCGTGCTCTGAGCTAGTTGCTTTAACATACTATATAACCTCATAGGGTCCTGTAGTAACTCAGCAGGGAGGCTTTGAGTCTCCCTCTTCACAGATGACAACCAGAGACTCGTAGCAGCTTGGAACCACTTCCTGGCTCTGGGGTCAAGAAGCTCCTGCTCTCTGTTTGTTCCCCGCCCCCACTCCTGGAAGCCTTTGATACTGCTTTCCCCAGGGCTCCTTGAGCCAGACAAGAGGCCGGGTTTGTACACGGTACAGTCAGTTGTTGAAAGTCCACAGCAAACTCTCACGATCCAGCTGTATCCAGGTCAGACAGTGTTTGATATGTCCTGGAAGTGGCCAGTCACTCTTATCAGAAGCAAAGTAAAGGAGAAAAGAAAACAACTTTATAGGGCTTTTAATGGATTCCTACTCCTTATTGCCATCCTGTAATGTATCTTAAACATCAGCTCACTTTGCTGCAAGAGATTACTTAAACGAGGACTTTGCTCTTTGAAAATATAGCCCAGAACCCAAAAGTAAGCCCAGAAATGTGTCAAGATAGACACAACATGAGGCCACTTCCATATACATAAGCCAGTTCTTTTGCTCGTAGTGGAATCCATTGGTGCCCATTTTCTTCATAATTCTAACACACGCCCAGCCTGTGGGAGTAGGGGGTATGGGAAGATGGTGAAACAGGACACGGGCTGCAAGGATGAAGGGAGAACCACACCACAAACCCCCAGAGGTGCCCTGTGCTGGTTATTGAGGTTTACAAATACGACACAGAATGTGCCTTTAAGGAACTTGCAATCCAGCTAGAGAAACAGATGGAAAACAATTAAGTGTATTTATTTATTCAAATCCTCCCCTTGCTCCAACAAGGATTCTAGGCAGAAATAGGAAATATGATATAGTAATATGCTGCTATTGAGGTGGGGATGGGGGCTCACAAAGGAGGGGATGCTCTCTTCTCCCTGGGGAGTCAGGGGGTCTCAGACACAGTGGTGCTCGTCCACTTGGTGACCCAGCAGGTGGCCTGTGTCCCTGGAGCATGGGGCAGACAACCCTCCATCCAATGTATGTGCTGTGAGCCGGTCCTGCTCCTTGGGGAACTTCTGGTCCAGTGAAGCAAAGACCTGTGATGTATCTACAGTGCCTCCCTCCTCGCTCTCAGAGGCCTGTTCTCAGCGTATGGAAAGCCCCCAGGCTAAAGAGGCTGTGGCATTTCCTGTTGGTGGCCGATGGGCTTGGTCCTCCTGGACCCTCAGCTTCAGGCTGCACTGATCACGGTCCCAATAGTATCTCTGGTTGCAGGGGTAACACCTCGCGTTCAGACAGCACAGCACAGTTTGCAAAGCTCCAGGGCATCTCATTTGTTCCTGCGTGCAGAAGGCCAGGCGAGAGCCAATTTCCAGGGAGTGGATGGGACCACAGAGGCTCAGAGATCCCAAGTCTCACTCCCAGGAAGTGGCAGAGCCAGGACTGGAATCCTGGGGGAGGGGGGAGAAGCCCTGCCCACACAGGCGTGTAGCTGGTGGTGCGAACACCAGCAGAGGACCACCTAAGAGCAAGGGAAGGTGCTGTAACTGGCGGGGAAACACTTGGGCTCTGGAATCAGATTGAACCAGGTTCAAAGCCTGCCTCCAACAGCTGTGAGCTGGGTGCCCTCACCTCCCTGAGCTTTGGCCATCTCACCAGGTAACTGAGAACAATCTTACCTATTATACTTCGCAGGCTTGCCGTGAGAGTTAAATGAGACGATGCATGGCAATCCACCTAGCAAAGGCAGCAATGACAAGGGCCACCCTGCATGGCTTAGTTTGTGGCAAGCTTTACATGTATTATCTCAGCTAATCCTCCCAGCAATGGGCAAAATAGGTAGGATCATCGTTTTTTACAGATTTACAAAGACACTGAGTTAACCACAGCACCCAGAGACAGCAGCTGATGAACCCTGAATACTGGCTCCAGAGCCCCAGTTATTAAACATGAGGCTGTAATTCCTCCTCATCTCATTTCACTCATGAGCCTTTGACCCACACAGACTCGGCCACTCGCCAAGTCTGTGGAAGTGACCCCCTGACCCAGCAGGAGGGAAGCACCATGGGAGTCCCTGGAGACCTGGAGAGGTCAAGTGAGCTTGACTGTGGAGGAAATGGTCAGCAGCTGTGGCCTTGGGAAGGAAGGGGTAAAAGGTCACGGGCACCAGGCAGAGCCGCATGGCCAAGGTGGTTGGTGGTTTTGGACTAACAAAGTGGTGACCTGGAATCCAGCGGGCTGGGCTTCCCTTTCCCACTTCCTTCCCGTGCCGACTGTCTCACTGAGTCACCTCCAGGAAGTCGGGGCGCTGAAGTGGAGAGTGAGGAGCCCTGGGTCCTCCCGCACCCACGCCGTCACCTCACCGCGTGACCCTCAGGCACCCACTTCCCCATGCCTGGGCTCAGTTTCCACGTCTGTCACACAGGAGGCCTGACTAGATCTCCCAACTAAGGCAAAGGGCTTTTTCAGAGGGCAGTGCCTCCTGGAAGACAGTTCAGGACAAAGGCCCTCTCAGCTGGTAATCAGTTAGGGATTTAATAGCCACTGTCTGAAAATAAAAAAAATATATGCATGCATAACTGAATCACTTTGCTGTACACCTGAAACTAACACAACGTTGTAAATCAACTATACTTCAATTAAAAAAAAAAAAAAAAAAGGAAGAAAACAAAATAGTCATGGGGCCTCCTGAAAACAGCCCTGTGCTCCCATACAACTTGCTGGGTTCCGCCATGGGTCCTGAGTGTCACCATCAGGTGCTGGGACCAGGAGGGTGGTAGAGGGCAGACCCTCCAAATGCTGGAATGGTGATGGCCGCAAGGAGTAGCAGCCGCAAAGCTACCGAAGCCTCTTCTTCCTTAGCTCCATCCTTTGCCAGCCTTCTGTGATTCATGTTTCTGAGTTTTTACCGAGTCCTGGGCCCTGGCGAAGTCCAAGTAGATCCTTCAGGATTCTAGTGCAGGTACAATCTTGTGGGAAAATGCACGGCCAACGTGGGCCTTCTCTCAGCTCCAAGCAGTGTCCCCTTGGAGCCCTGGGCCATGCAATAACCTTTTCACTCACTCAGACCCAAGAGAAGCTGCTTTGGCTAAATAAAGTTCCAAACCTGTTGATGAGACTTATCCCTAAAGACACTGTATTCTGAAGTCAACTCATTTCTGCAAGTAGCAATTCTTAGCACAGCACACGGCTCTTCCAGCTCTAGGATGCAAGGGCTTGTGAGTTGAGAAGAGCTTTTTCCAGGGCCCTGAGGGACTGCCTGGGTAAATGACAGAGCGGGGTTATGGCATCTATCTGGGCTTCCTGCAGCTCTGGAGACGGTGGGAAGACAAAGGAAGGAGGATTATGGGGCATATGGAGTCCAAAGATAAGGTTCTTTACCTGCAAGCTGGAGTCCAGTTGGATTAGCGTGGCTTTTGAGCCCCTCCTGTTGTGGCCTTGCCCCCCATGCCAGCCTCCAAGTGCAGGTCCCCTCTGTACTGAGAGCTTCAGCCTTACCACTGGGCTTGTGCCATTCCCCATCTTGCTGTATCATTTCATGTTTCTGTGTCTTTGCATATTTCTCTTTTGCTGGACCACCACTTCCTCTCCTCTCCTCCCCCATCTCTAACTTAGTCCTCCTTGTAAACTCTCATTTAAGACCCAGTTTGGATGTCACATCTTCCAAGATGTCTCCCCTGACTTCTCCCATCCCCCTGGGTGGCACCTCTGTAAACATTTCTGTTTCTTCCTTTTCACCCCATTTTACAGCTCTTTGGGTATATGTCTACACAGCTCCTTGAGCACCAGACCGTGTCTTGGTGGCATTTGTGTCCCAGGCTGAGCCCAGGGTAGTGGATTTGTTGCTGAGGAAATGAATACCCCAGAGCCTGTTACCAAGGTTCAGAGGCAGCATGATGGTGAGGAGAGGCCTGGGGGAGCTGGATCGAGTCCCCGGCTTTGCCACTAACAGGTGGCACCCTTAGCCACCACCTATCCTGGGCTGCGTTTCAGTTTCCCTCCTTGAAAAGTGGATTAATTTCTCAGCCTTTCTAGAGATGACATTTTGTGATGTTTCTGGGAAATCTGTAAGGCTGCTTTTACAGAGCTCCCCAAGCCACTAACTGTAGGGCATCCTTCCCTTAATTCACTGACCCCTTTCATCCACTTTCCCAGTGCCCACTCAGGGCCAGGCCGATTCAGGTCCTGGGGGCACAGGGAGGAATCTGACTTGGTCCCTTACCTGGAGAGGTCCTGGCCTAGTTAGGGAGACAGACGCATCCACGGTGAGCACACAGTGCTATAGGAACGAGGAGAAGGTCAGCCCCAGGCTGGCCTGTGGCAGTGTTCAGAGAGGACTTCCTGGTACAGATGGGCCTGAATGACCCAGGGCACTGTATTTCACAGTGAGCACAAAGCATGTAAGCCACTGGGCGTGGCCAGTGTCATGGAGAAGAAGATGTGGTCTCAGCTGCTCCAGGGTGCCTGGGTGTGTGTCTCCGTGTGAGAGAGAGAGAGAGACCACAGAGGGGGTTGAGAGGTAGGAAGGCCTGGGCTGGCACAAGTTATAACCCCAACTTCCTTGGGAAAGAGCTTTCCAATTAAAGGCTTGGCGGGTACGGGCTGGGTTCCCTTGATTATGTAACAGCCAGGGATATATCGTCTGGGAGAGCATGAGAGGCAGGACGATGTCTCTGAGCAGGGCTCCACTGTTCCCAGAGGTGAGCTGGGAGCAGATCTGTAAATGAACCGGATTCGCAGATAGTGAAACATCCAAACCGGGGCAACCAGCCCATGTCAAGAAGAGAGGACACATCAGCCACCAGGTTGTGACAATGGGATTTGCATGGAGCAGGACACAAGGTGTCTCTCCCTGCTCCTCCCTCCCTCAGGTCCCCCCCTAGCCAGCTGGAGCGTCTTCCCATCCCATCAGGGTGGTCTCTGGGAATGGTGGGTGGGGACAGGCCAGCTCTGCACCACGCTGGCCCGGAAGATGTGTGCTGGGCGAGCTTTGTCCATGGCAGAATGCAGTGCAAGGGCTCCTCATCTCCTGTGACCCCAGGGTCAGGTGGGCAGGAGGCCTGAAGCAGGTGCGTGCCAGCTGAGCACTTTTGCTTTGCTTGCTGGGGAGAGAGCACATCCCATTTTCGCATCATCACTTTGAATCGCCCCTGGACTCCCAAGAAACATCCTGAAGCCCGTTGATAAAACACACAGGTCAGTTCTCAGCTTCTGGGGGATGAGAAGGGCTTTAGAGTTAGATGGTCTCTGAGCTTCATTTTCCTCACCTGCAAAGTGGGAATAATATTAGTACTACTTCCTGGGATTATTATTGTGAGGGTTCAGTACACGTGGAATGTTCAGCTTGGAGGCTGGCACATAGTAAGCGCTCAATAACTGGTGCAGTGATTATTTCCATAAAAGGCAAGCTTCCACGAGGGGTTTGTCCTTTTTGACTTATAATCTGCATACTCTTTTAAAAGATTTGGGGTGCCCTCCATAGGGTAAGTAACCAGCATAAGAATGAGGTGGCACAAAGCCATTTCTGGGCAGAAGGACAAGTTGTATCTCCAGCACCAGCAGAAAAGACAACACTTCACCCCAGGCTGGGACTGAGACAGGCCGCAGTCAGTTCAAAGAGAAATAAGATGGAACATGGCCTTGGCCTATAGGCTGGGCCAGGCCAGGTGGGCTCTGTGCCTAGGCTGAGACCCTGTACATTACATGCCTGGGTATAGCTCAGTGCCCCAAACCTTCCCACTGTTTTGGCACTCTGAGTGACACCCTGCTGGAGTTGGAGTTTGGAACACAGGAATTAGAGTGAGGGGCCAAGGCCAGACATGGTCAACACCGAGGAGACCAGGGGTGGGATAGGGGCTCTCAGCAGCTTGGCCTGAGAGGTGTGGTCCAGTCTCCGGCCTGCTCCCCAAGCTGGCCCGCAGAGAAATGCTGTTGTCACAGCTGTGGCTGTCCAGGCCTTCGTGTGTGCTTTGGGTGTGACAGTCAGTGTCTCTTAGAAGGGGGCTCAGCAGTCCTGGCCCCTCTCCCTTCACGGCAGGGCCCAGACCTGGTTGCCAGGAGTATGAGGCACAGGGCCCAGCCCACAGAGGAAGGGGCAGGTGCCAGACTCTCAGGGAAGTGAGCTGGACTCAAGTTGTGATGAGGGCAGCGGCACCAGCCTCAGGTCAGACCCCCAGAGAGATGCCCTCCCCCTCCTCCCAAAGCAGTACAATAAGACCATGGCAGGTGAGCAGAGGCAAGCCCAGGACACCCACGGGGCATGTGGCTTATGGTAAGAAAATTAATTCTAGCCTTTGGTGGAACTGGGTTTCCCACATCCTCCCAGGCTTGGGTAGGATGAGCTCAGCGATGGGAGGGGCTGGACCTTCAGGTGCTGAGCCCAGGGACTGGGGCTGAGGGGAACTGCGGAAGGAGTGACGCCCCTGGCCTGCACAGCGCCAGCAGAGCCCCAGCTGGGCACGGATGCTGTGCGGGCTGGTCAGCTCCCTTCCGTTCCAGGGGTGCAGACTCCTCCCCGCCCTGCCGCCAGCCCCCTTCCCAAATGCATGCAGCTGGTCTCTGGACCACTAGGAGAGGGTGGGGACAGACCAGAAACTTTCACTGCGAGCACAGGCACAAGAGTCCCGAGGCACCCAGCTGGGGCGACAGGCTCTGGCTTTTCTGTGTTTGACAGCAGCCATGGCACCATGGTGGCAGTCCTAGACTTGGGTTCTGACAAATGAGTCCAAATCCAGGTTCTGCCTCTTCCTGCTCTGGGACCCCAGGCATGGCCCTTGGCCTCCGGCAGCTTCATCTTCCTCACCCCCAAAATGGGGCGGGGTTCCAGAAGGTCCACATGGTGGTAACTCTCAGACCCTCCAGAAATGGATGCATGTCAAAGGAATTGGGGAGTGGCTTTGGGGAGGTGCAAAAGCAATGGGAGAAAGAAAAGTATTTATCCAGCCTCAAGGGTGCCGCCTCGACAAGGGTCTTTAACGTTCCAAATGCCTGGTCATGACGTGAGCTCCCTTAACCAGGATCCTCGTGGCCCATCCCTGGTGGAGCATCTTCTCCCGGGCCCTGGGTCCCGTACTGCAAACACCTAACTTTGTGCCCGGAAACATTACTTCCCCCCATTTTTGTGGTTTCTCTGTCTTGATTGCCAGACCCAGATCCCACGGATCCATCTCTCCCCAGAAATCTGGCCATGGCAGGAGTAGAGAGCAGACTCTAGGCTGAGCTGGCTCAGAAGCAGGCCTGATGTTCCCACTTTTACCTACCTCCTCCTTGCAATTAGGAATGACCTCTTGGCTGGAGGGCTTCAGGATCCAAGCAGGCACAAACACTGGGCAGGCAGGGCCGCGGCAGCCCTAGGCACCTGGCCTCAGGGGGGTAGGACAGTCGTCACAATCGCTGTAACCAAGAGACATGGTATGCTCTGGCCCTTGGGGATGGGGTTTCTCTCAAGAGGGCTCGGGTGGGTGGGGGATGGGTGGGAGACAGTGGCCTTGCTCATGCTGCACGGTGCCCGCTGTGTGGTGTGGCTCCAGGGAAGAGGTGAGGGGGTGGAGAGGAGCAGGAAAGCTGGGAAGAGGAAATGGACAAGGCCACATCTCTAGGCCCGCAGGAATTCCAAGCCCCTGGCCTAGAGCAGCTCAGCTAATTACAGTTTCCCCATAGTTGGTGGGAACAAGGCTCCTAGGAGAGCGCCAGGCTTGGCCAGCACTGGCGAAGGAGGGCAAGGTTGAGACAGGCAGTGGGGAAGGCCTGGTAGCCGGCTGCCTACTGCATCATCGCAATCAGACCCCCAGGAAGGGCCAGCCAGTTCAGCCTCTCTCTAGGGAGAGCGGTCCCAGCAGCCCAGGAGCGCGGCAGATGTTTGCCAGGAACCGGCCGTGGGGATCTCAGGGAGTAAACAACCCAGGAGAATCGACTTGCAAACCACACTCCGTGAAAGTCTCCCCCACGGCCACATCGCAAAAAGCAACCAAAATATTTATTCTGAGCGGCAGTTTTCAGAATTGCTCTTTGGAAGGCGACACAGAGTTTCCAACTTCCCAGACAGCCCAGCCCAGAGGGACGCACCCCGCCCTCACTCCAATAAAGCCAACGACCCATTAGATGGGGACTTGGGGTCAAGGTCAGCCTTTGCAGTCCTGGCCTGTCCTTCCACACTGTCCAGGGAAACTGGAAGCATCTTAGACACATCTGGAAACCATAAACAGGCCCCTTGCCTTGGTGACCTGTCACCACTCAGCTGGAGCTGCCATCCCTGTGGACGCACCCTACGGCCCAGCATCTGAGGAAGTAGACCCATCAGCCAATCCTGTGTCACCGCACAGTCGGCAGCCAGTGGCCAATGTCGGATATTAACTGGATGTTGAACTCTAGCTGGGAGGTTCTCACACATCCCTCTCCTCTTTTACCCATGGCCAACACTAATTCTTAGAAATGAGACATATAGAACTATCCTTCTAGAAAGGACTTCTAGATTGGACAGACTAAGCTAATGTTTATTAAGTCCCTCCTAGTCAGAAACACTGCTTGTTTGTTTTGTCTCACCATTCCCCATGGCAGCTTTTGATGTAGGCATCACTACCTATAGAGGAGGAAAGGTAAGCTCAGAGAAGTTAAGAAACCAGCTCGACATCACACAGCTCATGCATTCCAGGGCCAAGATTAGAACTGAGGGCTTTAACACCCTATTCTAGTGTTCCTTATTGCCCATCACACCATTGTATTTCTCTATTATTACCTAGGCTAGTCGTGAGGATTAGACAGGATGACACATGTGAGGCATGTTAGAGTAGATGAGCATGACACATGCTCACCTTCACCACTGCTGTCCTTCTCAGAGATTGTTTGGTTAGTACTATGGGATGACTTTGGACCTGGGTGTATTTGGCAACATTCTTTCAAATGCAAGGAACAGAAACAGAATTCCATCTGACTTAAGAAAAGAGAGAGGAGGGGGAGAGGAAGAGAGAGATTGGGTGTTATCTCATGGTCTCATTTTACTGGATGGATGGACCTCAGGCATGGCTAGATCCAGGAAGTGATACAATGTCATCGGGTCATCAGACTCTTATTTTCCCCACGTTTCTCATCTTTATTTCTCATCTTTACTCTCTTTTTTGTGCTGACCTGTCTCATCTGCTGCCTTTGAGCTTCTTCTTCCACACAGTGTAACACACTGGGAGGCCTGTGAGGGGGAGCCCTGCCAGAATCACGACTGAAGTTGGGGAAGACAGTTCCCTGAGGAACTCTTACCAGAAGAAAGGGAAGAGGAGATACTGGACAGACACAAAGCAATGGTGCCCATTACTCTGGGATTGGAAGAAAGAGCTGAGTCGATAATGTGATATAAAAATGGGAGTCATTCTGTATTGGCACACCCTTTCAACCTTGCGGATTAGGAAACTGAGGCTCAAAAGCATTATGTGACCTTGTCACACTCTGACAGTGAATTTCTGAGACACCCGAGGCTGGAATCTGCGTCCCCTGTTCTTCCACCTCACCCGGCTCGGGGAAGAGATTGAGGTCACAGTGACCCTCTCACCATCTTCTGCCTCACGCAGGGCCTCTCAGAGAGTGCTGGGAAAACTTGCGGGCCAGCAGCTACTGTGGCAGGTTCTGGGGATTCAGTGGTGAGCAGAGTACACATGTTACCCTAACCATGGCACTTGTATTTCAGTGAGGGAGTTGGTTATCAGACAAAAAACTTACACAAATAAAAAGGAGTTACAAATGTTGATACTTGTTGGGCTCTAAAGACGAAGCTTGTGGTGCTGAGTGAGTGTGTCCAGGGTGTGAGAGTACACAGGTACACAGAGAGTATGCAGAGAAGTTGTACACCAGTACACAGAGATCAAGGAGAGCTTCCTTGGGGAGCTGATGTGCAAGTTGAAATTGCAAGTTTGGAGAGGAGTTAACTGGTAAGGAAGGGATATACAGGAAGAGCATTTCAGGCAACGGACATGGCATGTGCAAAGGCCCGGAGGCAGCGGAGACTGAAAGAATACCCCTGTGCCTCGAGTGGAGTGAGGAGGAGATGAGGCAGGAGAGGCAGGCAGGGCTGCTGAAGGAGGCCTTGAAGACCACACAAAGAAATTTGGTCTTTGTCTAAAGAGCAGAAGGAAGCCATTGAGAAGATTTAAGCAGGACAGGCCTGGGGCTCATGGGGGGTGGGTGTGGATTAAAGCCTGGAGTAGAGAATATTTGGGGTGTTGGTGGGAGAACAGGGATGCCTGTGGGAGGATGGGTTCTGTAAATAAGCCAACGGAAGGCCTCAGGGGGGCCTTCTAGGCTACTCATGCCCAGAACTGTAAGATCTCTGTGTGCTTAAAAATTGGATACAGAGGATGGGACCTCTGGTGGAGGGAGGGGGAGTCTTTGTTCTTTTCCAATAAGAGCAGATTAAAAATGAGCTGTTTTCTTTACCAGCTCCCTTCTGGGTTTTTCACCTGCCAGGGGGTGTACACTGGGAATCTCCAGGAGGTCTGTGTAATAATCAGTGTTTTCCCAACATATTTGACCATAAGAAACGCTGAGGGCAAAGGCAGTCCCCAAAGTACTTGAAAAGTGACTTATCTGATCCCAATATGAGGACACTGTCCTGGCAGCCTGTGGCCAGGTCAGCTTGGGATGAGACCAGATATAAGAGGAGAGGTCCTGGGTACAGGAGAGTGAGGAAGCTCCAGAGCTGAAAGTCATTCCCTCTCTGCCCCATCCTTGTGCCCTTTCTCCTTTTCTCCCTGGTGCCTGCCCTGAGAATTTATTCCATGTCCTCAGAATATCCCAAGCTTAAAATCAGCACCCTGAGAGGTCGGAACAGGCTGTAAGCATGCGTCTCATTGACCAGGATAAAGTGTCACCAGGATAAATACATCAGTGTGAAGGCCTTCACTTGTGTCCACAAAACAATGGTGTGAGTGAGGGACGGAGGAAAGAGAAGGGGCGGGGATGCCTCCTTCCTCTCCACCCATTGATTTGTTTAATGGTCATTTAACAAACATGAGGCTCGAGACTGGACACAGGGGCCTGGCCGTGCATGAGACAGACTCGGTGCCAGCCCTCCTGACTGGGCTGGGCTTGTGTCTGTGTGGCATTTAATTCTCCTGACAAACCTGCTTCTGGTTAAGCCCTGGCCACTGTTGGGGAGGCTTGACCCCAGCTGGCAGGGTTTAGGACAAGAGCTCTAGCCTGGTGTCAGAGAGGCCTGGGTTAGGAATGCAGCGGTGTTCTCTTGGGAGCGTTACCTAGGCTCTCTGCACCTGTGTGTCCTTCTCTGCAGAAGAAAGGCAACTCCACCTTCTGCATATGCTGGGTGAAGGTCCAGGGAGATGCCACACTCTTGGCATCCAGCGTGACACCCGGCATGCAGTGGCTTCCCTTCTCATCCTCTCTCTTCCCGCCCAGGACCAGACCAAGCAATTGCTGATGGTCTAATTTTTCCCCACCTGAGCATTACAGACCCTCTCCCCCCAGCTCAACACCACGTGCAATTTAGAGTCACAACCAAACCTGATTTATTTGTATTTGGGGAGTCCCCCCAAAACACTCTTCAACTTTGAGCAGCTGACACAATCCAGGGCTTTTGTAACTTTCAGAGTTAAACTGGACACAGGCTCACGTTTTTGGTTTGCTTTAAGCAGTGAGGTACAGTGGGACCAGCACTGGGTGTGTGACAAGGAAATCCAGGCTGCAGTCTGCTTTCCTGCCTGCCAGCTGTGCAGAGCGCCCAGCCCTTCCGAGCCTCAGTTTCCCCTCCTGTGGAGTGGGGGTGATCAATCCTTCCTAGCCAGGTGGCTGGGAGAATTGAGGGAGGTACAGAAGCAATTACGAACGGAAAGTGGAGCTGCATCTCAGAGCATCTGCCTCCCCAGAGCTTCACAGTGTCTTCTCTGAAAGTACTTAGTTTCCCTCTTGGGAAGCTGGCATCCCCAGTACCTCCTGCCACCTGTGACCACCCATCTGGTCTCTGGGAGACCTCAGCCGTTCCTGACCCAGCTGTTTGGCTCTAACTGTCCTGTGGTTAGAACATCAGGATGGCTGTTCTGGGAAGCCTCTTTCTCAGGCTGGGTCTCTAGGGCGGGAGCTGAGCCCTGTTTGTTGGGGAGAAGACAGAGGCTGGGGAGGGGCGGGGCTGGGGGAGGGCCAGCTGGGGTAGAAGTTAGGTGAATGCTGTGTCTTGTTTTTCAAATAACTCCCGGTCCACAAAGCTAAAAATGTGGTTTGGCCTTACGTATTGTGTGTGTGTGTGTGTGTGTGTGTGTGTGTGTGTGTGTGTGTGTTCCCAGTACATTTCCTTCTAATTTTTAAAACCATACGTAACGTCAGGGACATTTAATCCATATGGTTCTGATTCCTTAACACTTAAATCATCCAAATGTTGTTTTGTAGGATATATTTGCAAATCTCTTTACATAAGCTCTTAACTCCTGCTTTCTCAAGGGCATCGAGGTAAGATCTCTGGGAGAGGCTTCCTTTAATGCCAGTTTTCCACTCTCCACCCAAGTTGGCCAGAGGTCTTGTGACCGCCTGTGCTCCGGGCACCAGCTGCCCAGGCCCTGCCCTCAGGGCTGGAGGGAGGCTGGTGGCAGAGGAAGAAGGATAGACTGGGGTCCGTCCACCCCCCTACCACCACTTCCTGGCTGTGTGATCAGCCTCTAGTTCACCACATCAAACCCTTTTTTTCCTCACCTGTGAAAAGGGATAAATAATCACCATCTGAAAGGGTTGTTAAGAGGAATTAGACAAGGATGCCAGTAGAGCGCCTGTAGCCTGGAGATCAGGGTTTGCCGTCCCCTGTGCCACAGCGCAGGGCAGGGCGGAGGTGAGAGCAGGCCAGGTCGGACTGCAGGGTCCTTCTGGAGGAATCTTAGATGGCAGTGCCAGGTGGAAAAGCCAAGTCCAGAGAAGCAAAAGGGGATCCTGCCCATGGGAACTGGGGATTGAGGCGAGGACGGAGCAGTGACTGCAGTGGCCCGGGCACGGGAGGTAAATGGCCTGATGCGTGGAAATGCGCAGCCCAGCACTCAGGTGGGAGTCTGGGAGGCAAGTGGGCACCCCCAGCATACCCTCCGTTTGGTGTGACAAGGGGTAGGGGGTAAGGCCACACAGGACCAGGCAGGCTATGGAGGGAGGGGACAAGGAAGGCGGCCCTCCCACTTTTAAGGGCCTGGGTTTCACACCTGGAAGCCACCCACACTCATCTGTCGGAGCACAGGCTCCAAAGACCCCCTTCACGGGCTCTCTCACCTGCAGCCACCAGCCCAGTTCCTCAGCCTAGAGTTCGGCCCTGTGTCCCCAACACACCTAAAATCCCTACTTTCCCCTCCCTCCCTCCCTCAGGCCATTCCCAAACATTCGATGCTCTTTCAAGCTTTTGTTTCTTCACCTGTTTCCCCTCCTTGGGTGGCCTTTTCCACTGATAAACACCTACCCACTCTTCAAAGTCCAACTCAAAAGTCACCTTCTCTGAGAAGCCTTTCTGGGAAGATTTGCCAGAAGAGTGGCACCTTCCTTAGTGCCGTCCCTAGTCTTGGTCTTACTGGGCTGTACTTACTTGGGATGAACTCTTCAGGACCTGTGCTGGGAGCTGCGGGTAGAAGGATGGCTAGGAGTCCCCAGGAGGTCCTCCTGTTCAGGTGGAAGCAGACCCATGCTTAACCCACCCACTGGGAAGAATGGAAATCAAAGATGGCACCTGCAGGAATCCGTGGCTGTGGGCACGAGATGGGAGACCAGGAAGGGGGACCCAGATGTTCTGGTGCAGCATAGCTCCTGGGGGGCCTCCCCATGGCAAGGGCCCGTTGGCCAGCTCTGATCTGGACGCCACCAGTGCCTGTACCCATAGAACAGAATTTGTTTCTCTGGCAATTCCAGACGGAGCAAATCCCAGACAGAGCTGAGTCTCTGGGACAGAAGAGCAGATGCTCAGTCTAAAATTAGGCTACTGAGTGCGACTCCATCTAGGCTGAGGGAATGGATCTGCTTCTTACATCTGTCATTGTGTAGTGGAGGCAAAGCAGAGCCCCTGCCTCCCTGTTGAGGCTGAGTGGCAAAGTGACAGCCAGCCAGGGGGCCAGCACTCTACAGTCTACCTGGAGTGCTTTCCTGCCCCTTATCATGTTGACTCCTCACAAATCCCCTGAGAGGGGCATGTCCCCAGGGAGCTACCCCCCCACCCCCCGCTTCCCCAAACAGCTCTTAGGAGCGGGGTCTGACTTTGGCTTTGAACACATCCCCTAGGAGGTTAGATAACCTGTCCAGTATCCTCTCCACCAGTGGGGGGCCAAGCTGCTCTGGAACCTAACCTCAAATTCCAGCAGCAAGAAGACAGGCCCATAGGAATTATGCAGGTAAAAGCCAGGAGGTGTCTGGCTGAAGCTGAGGAAGATGGTAATCAAGAAAAATCTCTTCCTGCCTCTTCTTTGTCTGTTGTTCCTTCCTCCGTACAGGCATCCTCAGACTCTTTCACTGCCTGCCCAAGCTGGATCTCTGGGAAGAGTGGTAACCATTGGAGGCCTGCTGTGGGGTCCCAGCCCCCAACCATAGCCTTTATCTCTCCTAAAGCTACAGTTCTCACAATGGCCTACAAGGCCCCAAGTAATATGCCTGACACACTCACCTCAGGGCTTTTGCACTGGCTGTTCTCTTTGCCTATATAGGTCTTCCCCCCAGTATCTACAGGACTCAATCTTCACCTGCTTCAAATCGTTGCTCAAATGCCACCTTCTCAATGAGGCTTATTCTAACTATCCTATTTAAATTTGTGACCCACCTCCCACCCCTGCATACCTGATTTCCCTACTCTGTTCTACCTTGTACTTTCCATTGTATATACTTCCTGCTAACATGTTATATAATTCACTTATTTATTCAGTTTCTTTATTGTCTGGCTCTTCCTTCTAGAATGTAAACTCTACGGGGGGACGGCTTTTTGTCCATTTGGCCCACTAAGGTACTTACTCTAAGTCCCCAGAATAAGGCCCAGCCTGTAGTAGGTGTTCACTGAACATCTGTTAGAGGATGCATGTGTTCAGGTGAGGCGGTGACACCTGGACCCGGGGCTGCATCCTTCCTTGGCCCCTCTGCCATCGGGACTGCTTCTAGGTCCTTTCTGGGCCTCCATTTGCTCATCTGGCAACTGGGGCTGACAATCCCTTTCCTGCCTCTTGCAGAGCCTTGGAGAGGACATGAAGGTACAGGTGTGATTGTGCCCAAATCTACCAAGGGCTACCCAAATAAGTGTGAGGTGTCTATTTTGTTCAGCTAGCACATTGAGCACCCACTGAGTGCTAGGCCCATACTCAGTGCTGGGGGTCCCCAGAGGAGTGACAGTGTGTGTCCATCTGCAAAGAGGCTCTCCCAGGTGAGCGGAGCCAACTCCAGATGTGAGGAGGTAGGAAATGCTCATTTATTGGAGAGTCGTTGGACAAAAGAGAAGCCAAATAAGGAATGTGGGACCCTCCTGAGATCTGGGGAATTTATACCTTCACCTTCTGTATTAGTTGGGGTTCTCTAGAGAATCAGAACATAGGATACACACACACACACACACACACACACACACACACACACACACATATATATCAGAAATAGTATATATATATATGTATATATATGTATATTGTACATGCATGCACGAGAGAGAGAGAGAGAGAGACTGAGACTTATTACAAGGCTTGACTCGTGTAATTACGGATGCTGAGAAGTCCCAAGACCTACCGTTGGCAAGCAGGAGACCCAGGCTTGCCGCTCGTGTAAATTCCAGTCTGAAAGCTAGCAGTCTGGAGACTCAGAAAGGGCTGATGTTTCAGTCCGAGTCCAAAGCCTAGAAGAAGCCAGTGTCCCAGCTCAGTCAGGCTGAGGAGTTCCCGCTTCCTCAGCCTCATTGTTCAGCCTCTATTCAGGTCTTCAGTGGATTGGATGAGGACCCCCACATTGGGGAGAGCAATCCGCTTCACCCAGTCTAACGATTTGAATGTTAATCTCATCCAGAAACACCCTCACAGACACACCCAGAGTAATGTTTGGCCAAATTCTGGGCACCACATGGTCCTGTCAATCTGCCACATAAAATTACCCGTTATCCCCTCCTCCCCACTCCCAGATTCCTCTTGACTCTTCACCTCCAAGCTCAGAACCAGCCACCAAATCCATGTGCCCCCCTTTCCCTCCCCAGGTCTCCGGCTCTTCCAACCTGCCACCCTTGGAGACATTGCCTCTGCTCCCAACCTCCCCTGAGCCAGCCCCTTCTAAGTGGTACACCAGTTGCCCCAGGATGCTTGCTGGGATTCTCATCCAGTCAGATTCAGGGTGGAGTTGAAGGGGCAGGTTGCACAAAATCAGCAGGAAGGCCTGGGGGAGACAGGACCCAGAGGGCTGGTTTTCAGGCTGGAAGGAGCATGGCTGTGTTAAGGGCCTGGAGCTCCTGAGGGATCCATGGGGGATCCATCTGTATCCCCAGCCAGAGTGGCAGATGTTTCCATGTTCCCCAGCTCTGGAACGTATGGGAGGAAGCCGTCCAGGTACTCTGTATGTCGAGCACCTACTAGATGCCAGGCATAGACCCTCAGAGCTCTCCCAACCTAGTGGGGGCATCAGATACAAATATTTCACTATAATGGGATAGATGCTCTGATGATGTATGCAAAGCAAGTTACAGGAACGTTGTGGGGAGGAGGCTTTTAATTCTACTGGGGTGGGGAGGCTGGTCAGGAAACAATAATAACACCAGAGTGTTCGAAGGAGAGGGAAGGGCGGATGGGGGGATAGGAGGAGAAGGAAGGGCATTCTTGGTAGAGGGAAAAGCATGAGCAAAGACATGGAATGTGAACATTCCTGTTGCATTTAGGGAACTAGTGAGTGATCTTTCCCAGGCCAGGCCCTCCTTGCAGGAGGACTCCAAGGCCAAAGGATGGAGGATTGGGGTTCTCACCACCTGCCCTGAGAGGTCAGAGAGGCTACAGAGGGAGGGAGCCTGAGCAGGGGTGGAGTGAGACCATTTCTAGATTTCTTTGCTGTTGTTAGATGGAGGCTCCAAAAGTTAGCTTTCACACCAGGCCCCACCCCTTCCCATACGCATGTCTCTTTGCCATCCCTTCTGCATCATCTGTTGCTTTTATTCACTGTTACTGTAGTTATTTTCTGAGTGTGCAAGTCCTCTCTGGAGCCAGACTGTCAGATGCACAGGCCCCGTCAGGCCTCATTGGTCTTGCCTGGGGACTCCTTCCTGACCGCCCCCTGCCCATCCCCAGTCTCTCGCCCTGGGCTGGCCACATGGGTGATAGCAATCACTGTTGGATAAAAGTCACGCAAGGGGAGACAGCTTTAAGGCCATCCCAGAACTTCCCTTTTCTTCCTGCTGCTCCCGAAACTTTTTCTTGTCAGACCTGTTACTGTTTTTTTTTGTCTTAATGTTTATGGGGTCCGATTAAATTCTCATTTCCTCCCTTCCCTCACTTTATGAGCTATTGTCAAAGACTGAGTCTCATGTATCAAAGTGCCCTCCAAAGACCTTGAGTGGAGGTGGTGGGAGGGGCTCCCTTTATTGAGCATCTACTACAGGCCAGCTGCTTGATACTCACAATGCACTGACTCCTTTAATTTTATCAGCTCTTATTTGATCTTCGTCATCCTTCCCTGAGATGTGTTATCCTCCCCATTTTACAGCTGTGAAAACTGAGACTCAGGAGAGTTAAGCAGCTAGTAAGGGTCAGAGCCAGGACCCGCACGCAGACTGCCTTAATCCAAGCCTTAGAAGCTGGTGCTCTCCTGCTGCACCTCCCATTGAAAGGCACGAAGCCATACGCAGAGTAAATAGTGCTTGTTATTGATGATCTTGCAAGTCGGCCCCTTGGCTTGGGGAAAACCTGTTCTCACAGCTGCCAGGGGGAGTGACTAATCTTCTGATTTCCTGGAACCAAAGGCCCCACCCTCCCCACCTGGGGTTCACTGGGCCCTGTGGGAGTCCCCAGAAACCCTGGTGAAAAGCCAGAGTGAGGCAGACGTGGTGTTCAGGCTGAGCCAAAGCCTCAGTCTAAAGTGTAGGAAAAAAGGATGCTTTTGTCATTTGGAGAAAACTAGTCAGTGGGCTGGAGGCCATGTGGCCTCTTGTAGTTGTTTACTGGACAGGACGGCCAGAGGCACAGAAGTCCGTCCTTAGTATGCTCTGAATACCTGTGACGTTCCTGGCAATGAGGAAGACGTGGCTGTGCATGGAGTTGAAGAAACTAAAGGGGCGACAGATAGATGAATGAAGTGACTGCACATAGTGGGGCACAAGCCTGGACATCTGTACCAAACGGTGGAGGTTCACAGAGAAGGAAGCAGCCAATGCCACCCAGGGGACCAGGGAGGCTTTCACAGGGGAAGTGGCCTCTGAGCTGACCTGGAAGGCTGAATGGGAGCCGGCCAAGCAATATGAGTAAGGGGAACAGTACAGGGGACTAAATATGCAAAATGCACTCAGCAGGTTCAGAAACAGTGAGCAGTTCTGCATGGTGGGAGCGTGGGGTGGTGCAGAGAGAGGGAGGCTTGGGCAGGTGAACTGAGGCTGTTAAAAGAGGCACTAATAGACAGGGTAATTTAGCTGGGCAGGCACCCACTTGAATTTGTCTTAGGGAGTTTCGCCTATGTGGAGAATGGATGGGAGGGGGAGATGGGCAGGGGGATCAGGGAAAAGGCTGTTGTAACTGGGTGATGATGGTGGCCTAGACTGGGGCAGCAGGAATGGAGAAGGGATTCTGGCTCAGTCTTGGGATGATGGGCGCCTCCATTAATGAAGATAAACAATATAGGAGGAGCAGGATTCTGGATCACAATATGGGAACAAAGTAACAGTTGCTACCGTTTATTGAGCACCTACTAGGTGCCGGGTGCTCCATCAAGGGCTCTATTTCAGTTTCTTGTCAAATCTTCACAGCAGCCCTTTAAGATGAGGAAGTCAAGGTCACCAACATCATGTAAACATGCCCAAGGTCACACAGTAAGTGGGGCTGGGAACTGAAGTCAGGTCCTTGTGGCTCCAAGGCCCATGCTGTTACCCACAGCATCAGATGAAGGATGAGTGAGTGCCTGACTGAGTCAGGAAGCTGGAAACACAGCCCTCAGGCTGGGGAGAGAGGTTGGGACTGAGTCCACCGGCAGCCCAGGAGGTGTTCTCCATAAACTGTAAGAGTCCCTAGTTCTCTGTCCCAGGAGAGAGATGGCTACCTCTGTGAGAAGTGAGGACTGATGTAACAGATCTGTCAAGAGAGCACAAACCACACACACACACACACACACACACACACACACACACACATCGACAAACAGAAAAACACCACAAAGCATCTGAATCCAGGAAATCATAGCCATGGGGTCAGGAGGGTGGAGAGAGGGTGGCTGGTAAGTAAGTGCAAGACCCAAACATAAATTCCCTGGAGACTCTACTGGGTGAGTTGCTCAGCCCCACCTTGAAAGCTCTCCCAAGGCCACTATGGCAGTCCCCAGCCCTTAGAAACCATGGTGTATTCCAAAACTGTATCTGTAATTTGGTTGTTAGGAGTTGGAAACAAAATTTCACAGAGAGACAGCATCCTAGATGACAGATCAGATGCCAACCATCTCCCCTGCTCCAATCTCTTTTAGTCTGTAAATTCTCTACAGCATGATGTTGGCTTCACAGCAGAACCAAGCCCAGTGCGCGCGTGCGCACACGCGCACGCGCGCGCGCGCGCGCGCGTGTGTGTGTGTGTGCGCGCGCGCGCGCGCGCAGTGTTTCCATGGAAACAAGCATTCAGCAATCTAGCCGGGACACCTGGACCACAATCTCCCTGAATTGTAGCCCCAGAAGTAGAATGAATCTTATCTCTCACCTCGTGTGCCCCTGCCCTGCCCCAAGCTTGGCAAACAGCACTGTAGCACTTAGCAAGTTGCACTGGGATGATCTGTTTACCTGCCAGTCTCCATCCTTGGATAGAGCTCCTAGAACACAGGTTTGTGTGTTGCACGTTCCCAGAACAGGGAAGGAGCCTGATTCATGTTTGAAGAATGAAGGAATGTGGGAAAGCCCCCAGGGCCAAGCTCTGGGAATTTCTCAAGACCTGGCCCAGTTATACGCAGGGAAAGGGCTGATAGGAAGGAACTGGCACCTGGCACCACCTGCCTTCTCACCTGGGGCCCATCCAGCTGCAGGATGGGAAAGGTGCCTGGGGCCCCAGGGTAGGGGTGGTGGCTCACGGAACAGAGTTGGGCTCAGGCTTCTAGCCTTGAAGCAAGGCTGCCTGCCTCCATCCTGTGTCCCTGAGCTCTGAGGCTGCAGTCCTGAAGACCTTCTAGCCTCCAGTGAGAATTGGCACCAGAATTGGGATGGGGGCTGAGTCTCAAGACAGAGGACAAGGAGCTTTGGTTGTAGGAGGAGCTGAGTGAAGGCTTCTGGGCTGACACTCCTGGCCTGGAGGATGGCCACAGCTGGATGGGAAGTGCAGCTTGAGGGGTAAATAGCAGGATCTTTGCAGGGTTCCGGAAAATCCAGAGTGACTATGTCTGGCACAATGAAGGTGCTTGATAAAACACACTTTCCTCATGCCTTCCCTGCTACTTTGCTATAGAAGGGAAGTATGGACTGTATGTTTGGGGGTTGGGATGGGAATGTCCCAGGCTGCCTAGATGGGGCTTCACAGGAGTTTGCTAAGGGAAAGGAGGGGGAAGACAAATCCCAAGCCACAGAGAGTTGAAACAAAGGAGCGGTCCAAGGAAAGGGCCTTGGCAGGGCAGCCTCTGCAGGGCTGGCACATCGGCCCAGCTTCCTGAGCATCCATTCCAGTCTGGCTGAGAACCCACCTTCCACCACAGCCCCTAGCCAGGGCCCCTGGAACCTCAGGTACAGCTCTAAATTGGATCACTCTGCCCCTCCTATGGTTAGCTTGTCTCTTGATTTGCCCCCCTGGATCATTCGTTCACTTAACAAACATTTGTAAACTTCTCAGTCTTGGCAGGAGAGAAGAACCAAGGTGGAAATATCCTGGCAGCTTCCAATCTGGAAAGAGGGGAGACCTCTCCCAGCTGACTGAAACTTGGGGTGATGGGTACGTGTCTAGAGGCAGGAACCATTGAGTTGCCTGTGACAACATAAGAGGGTGACTGAATCCATTAGGAGTTTCCAGTGGGGCAGGGCCAGCCTTCAAAGCTAGGAGAGGGTCCTCATCCTGGGGCAAGAACAAGGCTGTCATCTAAGCCTTTGTGCAAATCACAAAATGTCACCCCTCTGGGCATATGAATTATAACAAGACACCCACTTGCTCCCACCTGGAGCTGCTCCCGGCCAGGAACAGTAAGCAGGGCAGAGAGGGCAGGGCAGGAGTGGAGTGAGGGGCAGGGTCCTATCCCACGGGGTACCCTGTCTCACTTGCCCTAATTAAGAGAGAGACTTATGTCAAGGGCAGGCTTGATTCAGGGTGTGAAGGACGCAGGAAGGGTAGAGAGGGCATTTCAGACAGAGGAAAGTCTGCGCAAAGACCCCCCAAAATGAAAGCTGGTGGAAGGTTGGAGAGAGGGCTGGCAAAGGATGCAGAGGGCTGAGCTGCAGGAGATGCAGCTGGTCGATGGGGCCTTTGTCAGAAAGGGGATGACCCAATTAGAGCTGGGACTGAGAGCTGCGAGCTGATGGAAGATGGGGGGTACTGGGCTGGTGGCGATCAACAGAACAGCTGGGAGCCTTGGCAACCAGCCAGCGGGTGTGCAATTGTGTACGTGAGTGTGCAGGCCCAGTGAGTGTCCAGCTGCGATCACACCTCCCTCCACCCCCTGCAGGCCCTGGAGCTGTGGTTCCCTCCCCAGGGCACCTAGGAGTGCAGTTCCCCTTTGGAAGTCGGGGTTTCTCCATTACAGCTGGTGGTCCGGGAGGGGTTTGTTTGCTCTAACCTGGCTTTGGAGGGAAGGTGGAGGCTCTGCCAGAAGCTGTTGTATGGAGAAGGCACAGAAATCCCCGGGGCCACTAGCCCCTGGCCTAGATGGCCTCTGGCCAGGGGGAGTCTAGATGGCCTCTGGCCAGAGGGAGCCTACTCCTGTGACTGGCAGGGCCTTGAATTTGAGGCCATCACTTTGGAGCCAGAGGAAGCCTGGGGCCTCCGAGGCCTTGGTGGAAGCCCTGGTCAGCTTAGTGGTCAGTCACCCTGTGGGTACTTGAACTTCTGTGACCTGGCGAGGGAGTGCCTCCTTCAGCTGGCACCCTGGGCACTCAGCTTGCCTCACTCTCGTCCTGACTTTGGCCCCAGGCCCCAGAACCTCCTGACGTTGTTCCCAGCCAGCAGAGGCCAGGCCTGGCGTTAGCCAGGGTCAGCCCCTGTCCAGCAGAGAGTTGACCTCGGGTGAATCACCTGACAAGTCAGAACCTCAGGGTGCCGCATCTGTAAAATACAGATCCTGGTGAGGTCTCCAGGCCCCGGCCGTTCGCTCCCTCGGGAAGCAGCCCCGTGGGGGTCCCAGCTGGGAGCTGGCCCAAGCGGGGACCAATGTGCTCAGGTCCCAAACCCTGGGATCCGGTAGCTTCTGGCAAAGTCAGGCCGTTGGGGAGCCCCGGGGTGGCCCCACCCTCACCCTGAGGCTGGAGCCCAGGGAGCCCGGCCAGGCCTGCCCCGCCCAGCGCTCCTGAAGGTATATTCCCGCCTTGCGAGGCGCGGGCTTCCCGGAGCGGGGCTGGCACACGAGAGCAAGGCGGGGACCGCGCACTGTGGGAACGACGATGGACGCCCGCCGGGCCGGCTGCTGCAGAGTAGGGGCCCCGCGCGGCGGCGGCGGCGGCGGCGGCGGCAGCGACCGGGGCTTCCCTGACTGCCCTTCCCGGAGGGCCCGGGAGGAAATGACAGCGCGGGAGCCGGGGCGGGCGCGGAGGGAGGGGCGGCGCCCGGAGTGACACGGCCTGTCACCGCGGAGGCCGCCTCGCAGACCCTCCCTGCGGCCTCCGGGAGCCGGGGATTCCCCAGACGCAGACCCTCCCCGGCGGCCGCCCGCCCGCCGGGACCCGGCCGCCCGGGGACCCCAAGCGGCGGGCAGCGAGGCCGGGCACGCCGAGGCCGAGCCGGCCGGAGAGGCGCCCCGCGCGGGCGCCGGGGTCCCCCGGGCTCGGCGACAGGAAACTCTGGGGAGTGAATGGAAAGAAGTGGGTGGTCCTGCCCCTGCGACTTCCCCTGACATCACTGCCCAAATAAGGAGCTTCCAAGCGGCCGCGGGGCGGCCCAGAGCCGCACCCGCCGCCGGCGCCCGCCCGCCAGCCCGCCCCGCGCCCACCCCGCGCCGCGTGGGCCGCCAGCGAGCGCCCCGGGCACCGCCGGGCGGAGCCGAGCCGGGCGGAGCCGAGCGAGCGGGCGCTGCTGAGCCGCGCGGAGGCAGGGCGCGCAGCCCAGCGCAGCCCAGACCAGCCCGGCGCAGCCCAGCCCGGAGCCGCGGAGTCGCGGCCGCCCGCAGGTAAGCAGGGAGCGCCAGCGCCCCGCGCCCCGCCGCGGCCTGGCAGCAGGGAGCCGGCACCGCCAAGCGCGCCAGCAGCCCTGCCGGCCGGCAGCGGGATCACCCTTCGGAGCGCGGCGGGTGGGAGAGGGCTGGGCGCGGGCGCGCGTGCAGGAGCGCGTCGGGCCAACTCCCCGGACCTCCGGGACTCCTCCGCAGCCTGGGGTTGCCTGGTGCACGCGCTCTCCGCCTGCGTTTCCCAGACGCTACTTCTGTCACCGCCCCGAGGTGACACCAGCGTTCCCGCGTTCACACTTCTCTCGCACACTCGTGCCTGGTACAGCCTCACTCGGCCCCTGTGCCCCGAGCAGACCCGCACCCCGCCGCGCCTCCTGGGCCTCGCACTGCCGGACAAGGCGGGACAAAGCACCCCGGTGGGAACTGCCGAATGACTTTGGCAGCCCTAGCCACGCTTCCCCCTGGAGGCGGTGGCAGTTTCAGACTGTCACAGCAGACCGGCCTTGGGCTCCTCGGGCTTACTGGGAGTGAGTTAAACTAGCATTGATCTGGCTCCTCTTGCCCCCTTGCAGAGTGGCACCTGGCACCGGGGATATTGCCGAGGGGGATGTACCTGGCATGGTCAGGAGGGTGTGGCGACTGGCAGGGAGCTAGTCCCGGCCTCCCAGCCTGGGTGTTTCCAGAGCGGCTCTCACTCCATGGGCATTTCTCTGAGCACCCTCCCCTCCCCTCTCAACCAGTGCAGGCTGCCTGGGATCCCGGACAGCAGTGGTGGCTGCTGCAGAACAGGTGCAGGTGTGTCCGCCTCGACATCTGGCAGGGGGCTCTGTGAAGTGGCTACAGTTGCTTATCTGTAAAATATAGTATGTCGTTATTGACGACTTGATCAAGGTCATAGGGAAAAATGATAAAGGCAAGTAATGGGTCCATCATTTAGTGGCTCTGGGCAGATTCCTTAATATCTTTCGGGCTGCATTTTATCATCTGGAAAATGGGGAGGAGGGTCCTCAGAGGAATGTCGTCAGGGAAAATTGAGATCATATAAGTGAAAATGTTCTGTAGATATAGAGCCCTGTGCACATGCCAGTTCCTGTGGTTTGGATGATTCTGGGCTGGTATCTGCCATGGCTCTGCTCTGTGATTTAGGGAGACTGAACGCCACTTCTGTTCTGTCATCTGCAAGAAAGGGGGCATTAACAAGTGTCCCGTGTGCCTGCTAGCAGATTCCCCAAAGTATGTTCTGTGAAACATTAGTTCTCAAAGCTGTGCCACGAGTAAGATTTCCCTATCCTAGTAAGTCTGGCAAATTCTGCAAGCTCTCTCTAACCCTTCTGGCCAATCATAATCCATATTGGCAAATTAAAGGCTTTGAGAAGTACTGCAATAAAAAAAAAACCCGTTTAACATTGTCAAACCCAGCATTTCCCTGGTTGACCCTGTAGCCCTTTTCGGGTTACACATGCTTGTTCTCCCAGGAAACAGTGCTTCTGGAGCTACCAATAGACATGATGTGGTGTCATCCAGTTGCTAAGTTCTACTTGCCTTCTTGAATGAAGAGTAAGCAGAGGCCCAGAGGAGTTGAGTTCCTTATCTGAGATCACAGCTAAACAGTGGCCCAAGATCACCCGGTAGTTAGTGGTAAAGCAGGGACCAGAACCCAGACTCCTCATCCAGTGCTCTCATCCCATTCGGTTACATCCAGAAGTTGACAGTTCTCTTCTGCTGCTTTATGTGGACACCCTGCAGAATACATTTGGCAAACATAAAGATTTAAATGGATTCAATGATGATCAGGTACCTACTATGCGTCATTTGTTGGGGGCGGAGGGAGACTTTAGTATGTAAAGTTCTACCAGATGTGGAGGTTGTGGTGAAGAGTAATGGCACCAGAGTCCACACACACACACACGCATGCACTCCTACACACTCACACGTCCACTTCCAAACACAAATCCCTATCTCCCTACGCTCTCACCCATGCTCACACACTCGACCCTGTATACTCATTCACACCTGTGCCCCTACACCCGCACACACACTCCTACACATGCACACACCTGTCTCTGTACATGCACATAGCCACTCCTGTACACACTCACACACATAGCCATCCTGTGTGCTCTAGGCTGCAGCCAGGAGGCACTAGTGGCAATGGGCACGTCCCCTTTTTCTCATGTCCCTAGAGCTGGGGGCGTGTGCCTGGCACCAGCTCCCCAAGATGAGTATTGAGCACGTGGGAGGCCCTGGCAGGGCCAGTCTGATGTTTGCATTTCCCCAGTGTTTTCCCATTTCTCCCATTTTCTGCCATACTTATCCCCCCACCTTTTTTCCGTCAGCTATTGTCTGGTCACACATGATATGATTGAAACAGCTCTGGCTTCTCTTGTGTCGTTTGTTTTAATCAACTCTCAAAGCTCGGTTAGGGCAAGGGCTTGGTCTCATTAGTTGGATTGGAATCCCCAGCTCATAGGAGTATGCCTGGCACAGAGGAGACGTTCAATAAGCATTTATTGAATGAGTGAGTGAGTGAGCGAGTGAGGGACTACTGGCTGCTAGGATGCCCGTGACCCAGGCAGACATCCAGGTGGATTCGCTGAGCATGTTTGCTGAGTGCCTGCTGGAACCTAGGCACCTTTTTAAGGCAATGCTTGCATTCCAGTGGGAAGAGAGAATGAATCATAACGGACAAGGTAATGCTCACTGGTGATACACACCATGAAGAAACTCCAACAAGGCAGTGTGATGGAGAGTGTCAGGGAGGAACAGGGGAAGCCGGAAGACGGCCCTAGGGCATCCTCTCGGAGGAGTTGGCATTTATCCTGAGACCTGAACCATAAAAAAAGTGATAGCCATGCCAAGATCTGGGAAAGGAGTATTCCAAGCAGAAGAACAGCAGGTACAAAGGTCCCACTGCAGGAAGGAGCAGGGCTGAGGGTCCGTGGAGAGGCCACACTTGGGGCCACTGCTGATTCCCTTGCCAGCACCTTTGAAGGGGGCATTGGCTGGTATCTGGTCTGGGACCTGATTGTCTTCGTGGTACAATCACAAAACCAAACTTGGTCCATCCCGGGCTTCGGGGTGTAGGGCTGCCTCGACTATCTAAGAGGGCTGCCTCCCCATCTTGTCCAACCCCACCCCTATAAATGAGGAAAGGGTTGGGCTCCTAAGACCCCTCCCAGCTCTGCCATAATAGAATCTGATGCTCTGTGTGCAGGAGATTCACAACAGTTCAGGTGGTCCATCTGGAGGGATCGTGAATTAGTTGTGCCGCTTCCATTATTAATAACCATGATGTCATACATTTGTGTGGTTCCTGATGGGCTGCAGAGCACTCTCTCCTGTGGACTCATCTGCCAAGTGAGGGAGGGTTAAGAAGGGGGGGATGGCGGCGGTGGGCAGAGAGACCTCAGATACTGCCACGTGCTGCTGCAGGCTCACCCCAAGCCGCTTCACCCCCGAATCCCTGCTTCCTCAGCTGCAGAGCAGTACACAGGAGAGCCTACTTCCTGAAGCCCTGGGGCTGTGAAGTGAGAATCAGCATGTCAGGGCCTGGCATGCCATCGTAGGCACTTGGTAGCTGTTGGTTCCCATTTTACAGATGAGGAACCCAGAGCTAAGAGCACTGTGGCTTTTCTGGTCCACTCCTGTATCTTCATTCTTCCCAGCACAGAGCTTTGAATAACTATGCTGTTGAATTGATTTGCCTAAGGTTGCACAGCTAGTAAAGGACTAACCCAGGACTTTGGGCTCCCAAGTCCTTTTCATAAACATCACGCTGTTTGGGAATAATTGTCATGGTTAATAAAGACAGACCGTCACACCCCATCTGTAGATGATCAGAATTATTGTTGCTTTGTTGAGAATGCTAAAATTGTAAGGTCTCGGGTTCTGAGGCATGATATCCTTTGTAAAACATTCAACGAATATCTTAAGAAACATGTTGGAACCTTCTGGAAGAGCATGTAGATGTGAAAGAATGACCTCCTGAGGAGAGTTGAGAGCAGTGGTTTAACCAAGAGTGTCCTTTCCTGTTACCTGAGTGCTTGTAACGGAAGAGTTCCTAGTTCTACCCCCACTGTCAGATTCAGAGCTTCTAGGGATGGCATCTAGGCATGTGGAGAAGCCCCCTGGTGCTAGAAGTTCAGCCTGGGGATGAGAAGCCTGGCCAGCTAGTTGCCGGGGAAGTCTGGCAGGCCCTCCATCTGCCTCCTTAGCTGTGGCTCTAACCCCTTTGTCCCCACCTCACATCAGCCATGTGGGAGGAGCACGAGCTGTGGAGCCCCACAAACCTGAGTTTGCATCTCCTGCTTTCTAGCATGTACCTTGGCCAAGTTCCTTTACCTCTCCCAAGCCTCAGTTTCCTCATCTGTAATATGGAATGCTCACTCTTCCCTACAGGGTGGTTGGGTGGATTACAGGAGACCATCTATGTCAGATATCTTATGAGATATCTGTGCCTGGCACGTAGTAGGTGAACAGGAAACAATAGTTTCAGTTATTATTATGAAAAATGAATTATAATAATAAAACAACTGCAGTATTTGTGAACTGGTTGCTACTAAAGGGTTCAATAAAAATAGACCAATTTGCTCCAAACACCAGACTTTTGAGAAGAGAGTCCACTCCATATTGTAAACACCAGTCCTTGGATCAAAGAATTACCAGCTCCGCCATCTTCCCACACCTCTTCGTTGCTCAGTTCCGGCTCTGGTGGGGAGCTGGGGGCTGCGTGGGAACCAGGGCTGGCCTCACTCTCCACACCTCTGACAGATCCATGGGCTCAGAGAGGGGGACGTGGGGTTTGAAGGTCAGTGTTGAGTTCGGGCTGTGCTCACCTACGTCAGCCTGGTCTCCCGTTCCTGAGGTCACTACGTGGAGGCAGTTGAGAGGCAAGCACGTGGGCTTGTGGGAGTCACAGGACGTTGCACTTCTAACCTACTCTGTCATTCATTCATTGATTCTTCGGCAGTGGGTGGAGCCCTTCCGTGGGCTCAGTGCAGGGCTAAGCACTGGGAGCGCGCCTGCATCCTCGCGAAACTCAGAGTCTAGCCACTCACTAGCCATGTGGCGTAGACAAGTTGCATTTCCTCTCCAGATGTCAGTTTCCTCATCTGTAGAATGGGATTGTTCTGGCTACTTCACCAGAGGCAGATCTTGGTGTTTTGAGGCCCCACCCCTCTCTGGAGTGCTGTTGAGGTTTTAGAGTCTCTACTAGAGCAGGCGGGCAGAGGACAGGGCTTCGGAACCGGGAGGAACTCCACTCTGCTGCTGGCTCTGCCTTGTACTTGCTCTGTGAGTCGCTGCATTTTTCAGCTTCTCTGCGTTTCCTTTTCCTCACTTATCTAATGTGGTTATGGCACCTTTGTCGTAGGGCACTGTGAGTGTGAGGTGAGATGGTGATAAAGAGTACCTGTCTGTCAGTAAATGTGACCCCCATTTCCTTTCTGTCTGGCTCTTTACTGTCCTGTGCTTTGCTGCTTTTGGAACGTGACCTCTACCCACTGCTGCCCAAGACCATCAGGTCCCCGGGAATGGGCAGGGGCAGGCAGACAGCCATCCCGGAGCTCAAGGAAATAAGCACATGTCCCTTGGTGAAAAGTGGGCCTGGGGAGGTGGTTCCAGCCCAAGAGGAATCAGGGCCAGGATGCAGAGCCAGGAGTCCTGGGTTCTGTCCAGGACCTGCCACCAGGTCACTGTGTGTCAATTGCCAGTTCCCTCCCCTCTCTGAATCTCAGTGTCCTCACTGAGGCCAGTCTTCCAGATCCCCTGGCATCTTCCTGCCCTGAGAAGCCCATGGGCCTTTGATGTGCACACTGAGTAGCCTCAATAATGGAGTGGGCTGGTGGGGTATGGGGGTTTCACCAGTTTTTTCTAGCCTGGGCTCTACTGGAATTGATCCTGTGGAGAAGCCAGCAGACAGACTCTGGACAAAGAAGAGACTGTGGTTTCTAATTGGCAGAGCTGCTCATGGGAGGGGAGGCAGATGAAGGGACATTAATAGCATGAAATTAAATTAAAAGAAGGGCATCACTCCTTTTTTCTCCCTTAAAGAAGACCCAGAAGGCTCAAAGCCACCTGCTTCACAAATAGCTTTTCTCTCATTTGAATTCAATAGTGTGTTTGGATGGGAAGAATTTGTTTTCAGATGATCAGGATGGAGGCAAGAAGTTGCAGAGTGACACTGGGAATCCAGTCATTTACTGAACGTCTGTTGAATACTTCCCAAATTCTAGGCACAGGGATGCAGCAGTGAACAAAACAGACAACAGTCAGTGCTCTCCTGGAGCTTATAGACTAGCAGAGAGAGGCATATCGTGAACAAAGGAGCTCATAAATGTGTAATACGTCATATGGGTTAAGTGCCATGGAGGAGAAGCAAGTAGGGTAAGAAGTTCAGAGAATGCCAGGGGAAGGATACGGGGGCTCTTGTATGTAGGATGGTCAGAGAAGTTATCACTAAGGTGACATTTGAGCAGAGCCTTGAAGGAAGTATAGAAATGAATACACTAATTTAAGCAGAGTTGTCTTTCTCTATGGTGTACCTGAGAGCCTTTGGAAAGATCTCATTTGAGGCTGAAATGGTCAGCTCAGTCAGGCAGCTCAGTCTCTGGGCCATCCTGCTTTAGATACAGGATACCAAGTCTAATTCATGATCGTCGTTACACCCGCATTAATGATAGTATCAGTGAGCTGGATACGACTCTAAGTGGATGGATCTTTAAACCTTCAAAACGCCTGTCCACATAGACTGTCTTATTCAGTCCTCTAACAAGGTAAAGGTATCATCTCCATGTTGCAGATGTGGAACCTGAGAAATCTATATATGGAGTGACAAGCCCAGGACCATATCCCAAGTGAGGGACAAAGTGAACATTCAAACCCAGACTCTGCCACCCATGAGGTCTGTGTTTCTCCCTGCGGGGCAGCTGGGCACCCAGCATACCACCTTGCATGCAGCAGAGGATGATATTTATTTTTTTGAAAACAAAAATAAATCCATAGACTAAGAGGATATGATGACTAAATGCAATATGGGATCCTGAATGGGATCCTGGCACAGAAAATGGACGTTAGTGGAAAAACTGGTGAAAATATGAATAAAGTCTGTAGTTGAGTTAATAGTAATGTATGAGTGTCAATTTCCACTTGACAGAAGTACCTTGGATATGGAAGGTGTTAACGTTCAAGGAAGGTGGGTGAAGGGTGTATGGGAACTCTCTTCCATCTTTGCAATTTTGCTGTCAATATAGGATTATTCCAAAGTGAAAAATTTATCCAAAAATAAATGAATAAATCCACATACACTCCGACTCGCCAGCCTCCTCCAGGTTAATGAGGAGAGTCATAATGGGTCATCAGGTAATTGAATCCCTGCTGCTACTAGTCATCCCTAGAGTTACCTGTGTGAGAAGGAGCAAAATTATAAACCAATGCCTGTAACCACGCTGGAAGAGGAATGGAAGAGGTATCTCCCCCGGAGGCTGCCCCCAGGTGAACTTCTCGTATACCGTATAACCTATATTTTAGGCTATACCAAGTATGCCCTTTATATGTGATGAAAGGTCACCAACTCATTCTCACTTGATGCTGCAGCAGACAGATGGAAACCTAGTTTTATTTGTAGGGCTGCCTCATGTGACTCTATGAATCGGGGTGACTAATGGCAGTGAAAGAGTGGCGGGAGGTGGTGAGAACAGAATCAGAGAGGGAAGGTGTAACGCCGGTTTTCTCTTATGGTAGAAAACATCAGGGCCAGGGAACGGTGTCTCCTGGAATGAAGGAAAGAGAGCAGGGTCAAGGGCTTCCTTGCCGTGATTTCCTACTCACAAAGCAAGCGGGCTGGGGATCAGTCCCTCCAGCTGAAAACCACTGAGTCCAGAGCAAGTGATTGGTCCAGCCTCACTGTGCAACTGCCCGGGAGACACAGCTTAGCCTGTCTGGGTGACCTGGTCTCCTAACGGTTTCCAGAGGGCTTGTTCCTTGGCATGTGGGCATTTGGTTGGTGTAGCCCTGAAATATAGGACAGGCAGAAGATGCTCAAATGGACAGGAAACCATCACCACGAGTCTGTTAGAAAGCATCTAATGTTTAAAAGAGTAGGGCAGCCACTCCAAGATAGACTTTATTTTAAGCAGGCTCTGATCTTGTGAAATAAAGAAGTCCAGCCTTTCCCATAGTGTGTTTTCTAGAGCACAAGTGCCATGGATGGAAAGATGTGTTACAGGGAGAAAATAAAAGTGCTCTGTGTGCAGTTTTCCAAGCTTGATTGATCAGAGGACTCATATATATACACATACGGTTTTATATATATACTTATATATGTACATATAAGGAATAGATTTTATGTACGTGTGTGTGTGTCTGTATGAGGAAGATGTATACATATATAAGATCGCTGAACTAGAGTGCTATACAGAAACATTTTGGGAAACACTAAAGTTATCTGAGGTCAAAGCTGAAAAAAAAAAAACCCCAAAATGAATGCTAAATTGTGACTCTAAAACTTGTTTCTGCATGTTCATTTTAGCAAGTCAGTTTCCCACATTTTTTTTTCCTATTTTGTTAACTTGACTGCCCTTTTCTCAGAAGAAAAATGGCAAATGGCACGCAGATGACCCTTCCCCCTCCGTTGTGTACTGTGTCCAAGGGAGACTGAAGTACTGCGTGTGTTCCCTGAGATGAGGGTAGCCAAGCCATGTGACAGCTCGGTGGTGGGTCTCTAACCCAGAAACCCTCGTGCGACATGGGTGTTTTGGGAGCTAAAAAAGAACCTCATTAAAAATGCCACTGAAGCCCCAAATTTGGCCTCTGTCAGGTGTGGTTTTCACACAAGGGATCCCCAGCACTTCCACAAACACAGGTGTGTTTGTCACCCTGTACGACGAGCATCTTTACTGCTCCCAGTGCCAGGTCATTGGACATGCCGGGATAGGTGAGATCGCTCTTTGACTACATGACGATTTCTAGCTAAGCTAATCCTCACCCCACTCCCTGGTACCAGACTTTCTCACCCCATGTTGCCCCCAGGGGAGAGTCCTGAAAACTGCCGACCTGACCTTTGGAAACTGCCTGCCAGCCCCTTCCCAGCCGGGGTCCCACCTCAGCCTCCACGTCCCCTGACTCTTTACTCCCATGCGTAAATTCTGCCCCCACCCAAATCCTACTTCTCACTCCTCCAGGCACGTTCCCAACATGTCCGTGTCCCGTCTAAGGTACAGGGTCCAATTCCATTTTCTGATTGCCTCTGTTAGAAACTGAACTTCAGTTTCCTACCTGGCATATTATATCAATGTGTACTTAGACTCCACAAATAAAGTAAAGGATAAGTAACAGAAAGAGGGAAAATTTAAGGAAGGAATTTTCTTTCTCTATAGGTTAGATGTCGGGGAGAGGGAGCTTTTCAGATATCTCATTTGAGGATGAAACGGTTGGTTCAGCGAGGCCCTCAGACTCTGGCCTGTCCCTCATCAGACATGTGTGACCTCAGATGTCATTTGAAGTCTCCGAGCCTCTCTTTGCTCGGCCGTAAACATGGATTGACGCTCCCACTTCCCTCTTGGGGTTTTGATTCAATGCTGTGAAACTTGCGGGGAGCCTAGAGCAGTGCCTCGTGCATAGAAAGCTATGTGTTGTTATTCTTAGGATGAGAATTCCATCAACCAACTGAAAAAACAACCAAGTTGAAAAAAGTGTGCGAAGATGTAAACAGGTAGTTCAGAGAAGTGAAAATGGCTCATAAACATATGACTAATGCTCTAGGTACTAAAAAACAAAGGATGATAAATAAAAATGCTTCTAGAAGGCAAAAATGTGAAAAACTAGAGACAATCTAGTGCTGGCAAGGGTCAAGGGGACTTGTGAGCCTAAACTGGTATCAATGAAAATGATAAAGGTACATACCTGCCCTGATCCCAAAATTCACCAGCTATGGAAACACACATGTACACAAAGATACACACACACACACACACACATATATAAGGGTGTTCCCTTGCAGTGTTGTTTGCAGTTGAGAGAGCTTAAAAATGACCTCAATGTACATCAGGGACGGCGCTTTAGAAAATTATGGTGAATTTGTACTGTGGAATACTTTACGGCCATTTAAAAAGAAAGAAGTGAATCTATAGGTCCTGACATGGGAGGACATTTACAACATACTTTTAACTGGAAAAAGGTTTCTGTGCGATATGTTTAATCTGATCCCATTTTTATACAGAAACAAACAGTTATATATGTGTGTGCACGTGTAGATGTGTTTCTGTGTTCATGAAAAGAGCATGGGAAAATACCAGGGAACTGTTAGTGGTAGTTTCAGCTGGGGAGTAGAAATTGGGAGGGTGAAGGGGGACTGGTCCACGTTTTCCTTTAAATACTTCTGTGTTTTTTAAAAAATATATTTTTAAACAAAGAAAACAAAAAAGAAAGCCCAAGGAAATGAAGAGCAAAGACTAATCTTTATAGCACAGGATTATTGAGAAGATGAAATGAGATCATGCTTGGCAAACATCTAACACAGTGCCTGATGCTTACTAAGTACCCAATAAATGCTTCTGTCCTCTTGGCCCTCCCTCCATAGACTCTGGGCCACCCTGCCCCTCTGAGTCCATCCCGGTGTTTTCCCCAGACCGCGAGCTCAGTAAACACGCAATGGTGATCACAAGCTGGACAGCACACCAGGCGCTGTGTGCACCACCCCAGTGCCTGCCCTCATGGAGCCCCTGGTCTGGGGAACCCACCCTGTTTCATTTCCCAGCCGTTCCCTGGGTCCTTTCTTCTTGGTCTCCTTGTAAAAGGCTGCCTTCCTTCACTGATTGCTGCCGGCCACACCTCCTGTCTCCCAGAAGGAGCCTCTCACCACCTCCCAGCGTGGGGCCGGCTTTGTCACCAAGCACATTCCAAGGGTGAATCTTATCATTTGGGTCAGGTCTGCTCACTGGTTTGTTTCTTTTCTGTTTCCGCTCACGGCCAGGCTTTCCCACTCCCGGGCGGGTGTGTGGGCTTTCCTGGGTCCCTTCCCCCACTAGCTTCCACCTGGCTTTGATGAATTCCATCATGTCTGCTTAAAATCATTTCACTTCCAATTTGCTAATTTACTTCTAGTCTTACAGAATTTTGGCAACCCTGCCAAATTGGGTGCCAGATGCAGATTTAATGAGCATATTTCCAGTTCTTTTTTTTCTTGTCTGCATGGAGATGCTGAAGAGAACGGGTTCTGGAACTAGTCCCCAGGGGGCTCCCTGGAACACCCCACCCAACGTTTGACCTTGAGGCCCCGGGCATGACCTTCCAGCCAGGTCTCTCCCAGTCTGACAGGTGGAGCTCATGTCTGCTCCCCTGGGAAGGGAGCTGTTATTGCATCATTCTCCCAGTCCTAAGAAGCCTCAACCCAGTTCCCATCGTTTGGGCTTCACAGGAAGTGTATTTGGAGAAAATTACTTATTTCCTTCAGCCCATGTCTTCCAGCAGCCATGTGCAGCTCAACAGATGTTCACGGATTCGTCTCTTTTACAAACACATACTGAGCATTTTCTAGAGTGATTTCTCAAAGTGTGGTCTGTTGACAACCTGCAGTGGAATTCTGGGTCGGGGGGGGAGGGGGCGGATAATGCATATTCCGGGGCCCTACCCACAGCTGTAGCATCAGCCTGGATTCCAACCCTGAGGGGATGCTAGGGCCTCCAGCAATTCCAAGTGTTACCTCATTTCAAACTCATACGGACCCCTTACAGAGACATTTTAGTCTCCAAGAGAAAGACTCAGAGAAGTCAAACGGGTGGCTCAGGATCCACAGTGGCGAGTAGCAAAACTGGGACTTGGCGTGAGCCTTTCGGTTCTCAGCGTAGGGCTCTTGCCGTCTCTGGTCACAGTGGCTCAGGGCTGAGAGCTGTTGTTCTCGATCCCAGTGGATTCACAGCAGGCCTGTGCCTGCCCTCGTGCATCCACACACACCCTGCTTCACAGACGAGGACACGGAGACCACGTTCCCACCTTGCCAAGCCGGCAAGTCTGCAGCGCTGTCAAAGCAGGGGCCACGACTCACACCACATCTGGTTCTGAATTCTGTGCCAAGAGACGCAAAGGGCTGAATGGTGGAACATGGACGTTCCCTCGAGGACCAGGAGAAATGGGCAGAGCTCTCCGGTTCCGGCACGGAGGCCTGCCCTGCTGCTGGGCGAGTCACGTCTATTCCTGAGCCTCGGGCTTGTCGTCAGTACAGGATAGGGTTGGCTACGGTCGGTGATTTCCAAACTTCTTTGGAAAGTTCTCACTTCTTTGTGGCCGCAATAAAATCTTGTACAGTGTGTACAGAGAGACAAAACTGGAGATGCCTGGAGTGGCTCAGAGCTTTCCAGGAGGCAATTTGGAACATCTCAGTTAGCATTAGCGTGGTCATCTGTGTGCGTCCTCCGGCCACCCCGCCCCCCAACATGACAGGTGGCTACAGCCTAGCCTTGGGGTCTGGCACCTCGGGCTCCCGTCCGGGCCCTACCACGTTCTGGCTGTGTGACCCTGGCAAGTTGTATCCCTTCTTTGAGTCTCCGTTTCTTCCCTGTGAAGTGGGGACCATAGCAGTTGAGGTGAGGATGAAATGAACTAGTGCGTGCAAAATACTTAGCACAGTGCCTTGCATGTATCAATAGAAGGTATGGTGACTCTTGTTTTCCTTTGATGGGATAGGATGTAAAACATGAGAAGTTAACAGTCATGGCAGAGATTTCCCAGGGCCCTAGAAACACCATGTCGTATGAGTGCTGTGGACGGTGAGGCCCGGATATTTGTGGGTCTGTATATTTCAGCAAATTTTTTAGCCCCTGCAGGGGGTGAGATCTTCTAAGAGAGAAACTCCCTGGTGGGGTGAGGGGCATGGTTTCGACCGAGATTCCCAGGTGGGAGTCCCAGAGTGGGAATGCCGAACAGGCTGGCAGGGCTCACCTGGAGCAGAGGCGGGGCGGGGCACAGCTGAGCTGGTGTGAGTGGGCCTCTGGCTGCTTCCTTCCGTGGGACCTGCTGCCTCAGGGCAGGGCCCGGTCACATCCCAGAGGCCCAAGGACGGGGCAAGATCAGAGCATCATGGGCTTCAAGCCCACGGGGGTGCCCAGTGGATCCCAGTGCTGGTGGCGAGAGGTCAGAGAAGGAAAGGTTGGGACACTGCAGGAACCGGCTGGAACCTCCCGTGCCCACAGTGCCACAGGGCTGGGGACAGTGAGAGTGAGAGAGTGAGTGGCACCGAGGAGGGGATGTTTTCCAGCTCAGTGGGACTATTTCTGGCTCTGCTCCTGTTCCCGCAGTCACTGTGGAAACTGCACGTGCCCAGTTCAGTGTGGAAACATGACGAGTTTTTCAAGAGTGATGTACACTAAGCAGCCAGCCAGGAAGCTGCCGCCACTGCTGCTGGCAGGGTGAGAGTGTGTGTCTGCCCGCCCCGGCTCCCCACCCCACCCCCATCTCCTTCTCTCTCTGCCTGGGCTGCCTTTCTCCTGGAGCTGTATTTGGGGGAGGTGTGTTCTGTGCAGCGTGGTAGGTAGGCAGAAAAACAGCATTCAGAAGACGTCCCCATCCTCATTCCTAGAACCTGTGAATACATTACATGGCAAAGAGGAATTAAGATTGCAGACGGAATTATGGTTGCTAATTAGCTGAATTTTTTTTTAAAATAAATTTATTTATTTATTTATTTATGGCTGTGTCGGGTGTTCGTTGCTGCGCGCGGGTTTTCTCTAGTTGCAGCGAGCGGGGGCTACTCTTCGTTGCAGTGCGCGGGCTTCTCATTGCGGTGGCTTCTCTTGTTGTGGGGCATGGGCTCCAGGCATGCGGGCTTCAGTAGTTGTGGCATGTGGGCTCAGTAGTTGTGGCTCGTGGGCTCTAGAGCACAGGCTCTAGAGTGGCAGTAGTTGTGGCACACGGGCTCAGTTGCTCCGCGGCATGTGGGATCTTCCCGGACCAGGGCTCGAACCCATGTCCCCTGCATTGGCAGGCAGATTCTTAACCGCTGTGTCACCAGGGAAGTCCCTAGCTGACTTTTAAATAGGGAGATTATCCTGGATTGTCCACTTGAGCCCCGTGCAATCACAAAGGGCTTTAGATGTGGAAGGGGAAGGAGACTCATTGTCAGGGATGTGATGTGAGGGAGGCTCCACTGCCGTGGCTGTCTTTGAGGATGGAGGAGGGGGCCGTGAGCCCAGGAATGCAGGCAGCCCCAAGAAGCTGGAAATGGTGAGGGAATGGACTCTCCCTAGAACCTCCAGAAGAAACAGAGCCCTGCCAGCACCTTGATTATTGCCCAGTGACCCGTTTCAGACTTGTGACCTCCAGAACTGTAAGAGAACGCGTTTGCGTTGTTTTAAGCCACTGCGTTTGATGGTTGTATGTTACAGCAGCAGCAGCAGGCAGTGACCGGGGAGGCTGAGACTATCATGGGGAGAGGTCCGCAGAGAGGAAAGCTGCAGCCACGATCTTTTGTTTCCCTGAGGTCTGATCATTGCCTGTTGCCTCACTCTGGACACGGGTCCCCTCTGGCCAGCTTGTTCTCTGAGTGGGCAAGTGACTGTCCCCTCTGTTTCCTCCAGGCTTCCTGTCCTGTCCCCTCTAAGTGACTTCTCATTCCTCTGACACTTGGTGCCACTCCTGGGGCTTGTCACTTGGGGACCTTGCGTTGTCTGCTTTAGCCACCAGCACGCTGCTGCCCCTACTCCCACACCCCTCCCCCGCACCAGCCACTCGCTGGGCATTGCCAGAACCTAGGGGAGGAATTAGTGACTTCTGCCTGTTGAAGCCGGTTGTGCTCCCAACTGGTCGGAGCCACGCTCTGTGCTGTGTGCTGAAAGGGCCTGGACTTGAACACAGGGTGCCTGGGGTTCGGTCCTGGCTGTGGCACCCGGTAACTCCAGCCCTCGGCTGATCACGTCCCTCCTTCCTCATGGAGAGGCTGGAGGGAAACAGGATTGGTGTGAAAGCCTTTGACAACACTGCTGTCCGGGTGAGCGTGGCTGTCAGTGTTACTTTTCTCTCCCAGAGCTGAGTCCAGAAGTAATAGCTCCTCTTCCCACTGTGGCATATGTCAACACCCTGCCTGGAGCCCTTCTCCCCTTGCTTTAGACACTTCCCACATGCCTAGACCTGGGGAAGCCTAGAGAAAACGTGGAGAACCAGGGTTGGGATGTGGGTGAGGCGAGTGAGGTGCCCAGGGTGCAAAATTTCAGGAGGTCCTCACCCTTAGCGTCACGCAAACGTGGTAGGGAAGTCTAACCCCACACTCCCTTAATAGACGAGGAAACTGAGGCCTAGAGAGTGGAATGCCTTGCTCCAGGGCACATGGGGGGCTGGCGGTAGAGCCGGGACCAGAACCCAGGTCTCTCCCCTTCAGCTCCAGGGCAGGTCTGCTCTTCTTCCAATTAAATGCATGAGTGAGTGGCTGAATGACTTTATTACTCCAGCATATATTTATGGAGTGCTTATTCTGTGTTTATAGTGTGCTAGGGGCTGGGCTTCAGTTTGGGAACAAGGCAAGCAGGGTCTGGTCCTCCCCTGAGAATTTATATTCTGTGAGGAAAGAATAAGTAATGAGGCAGTTAGTTCTTTAATTACAACGATGATGAATGCTATCCAGGGGTTGGAAGTCATGGGCTGTGAATGGTTGTGCAGGTTGTGCACTGCACAAGTGCACGTAGCAGTCCTACCGTGGGGCCTCCATTAAGGAGGTTACAGTATAATTTGGAAGACAGGACTAGGATATCCTTAAAGTACCAGTACAAAATCATGAGTACTGGTTTTAACCACCATCATTGTGTTTAAAACAACAGGCTGGAAGGAGGGCCCAGAATTGCAGCCCTTGTTCCTTCTTCTCCAGGGCTCTGGGCCCTCACCTCCTTTCCCTCCTTGTTTGATAGTCAGATCACATGCAGTCAGCCCTCACTGGGAGTCTCAGAGGAGGAGCCCTGCAGCCAGAAGGGCCTGGGAGACCAGGAGGAATGAGGCATTGCCCTCTCTTGGGGGGCAGAGCTCCTGTTGTCCTGGACAGGGTTCAAAGGCAAGGAGTCCTGTGATGGCAGAATAGGCTGGAATCTTCAGAAATAAAAGCTTCTCTGCCTGGACAAAGTCCAGCTCTCAGCATCACCTATTTTCTAGAATGGTGGGCCTGGAAGGAGTCTGGCTTCTAGGAATTAGGTGTCTCCCTGCCACCAGCGCACTGCATGGCTTTGCACCCCGTGCATCTCTGGATGTTTCCACAGGCATGGAGAAAGCGTGTGGAAAAGCATGGGGAGGTGGGTGTTGCTTTACTAAAGTATCTTGCCTGTCTGTCAGGCAAGGCCAGCTCCTGGGCAGCCATGGTGTGATGTCCTGGGGGCCAGCAGCACCCCTCCCACACACTAGTTGGGGGACTTTAACAAGCCCCTCACCTCCCTGAACCTCACTTTATCTGTAAGACAAGAGTGAGAAAGACCTATCTCACCCAACTGTTAAATTTGAAAAGAAGGTCCAATGTGTGCAAGGGCGTTTTAAGTCTCTGGTTTATGAGGACACAGAAATTGCCACCAAATGAGGGCATTCCTTCAAGAATCAAAAGGCCATCTAACTGAATAGATAAAGAAGATGTGGCATATATATACAATGGAATATTACTCAGCCATAAAAAGAAACGAAATTGAGTTATTTGTAGTGAGGTGGATGGACCTAGAGTCTGTCATACAGAGTGAAGTAAGTCAGAAAGAGAAAAACAAATACCGTATGCCAGTACATATATATGGAATCTAAAAAAAAAAAAAAAAAGGTTCTGAAGAACCTAGGGGCAGGACAGGAATAAAGACGCAGATGTAGAGAATGGACTTGAGGACACGGGGAAGGGGAAGGGTAAGCTGGGACGAAGTGAGAGAGTGGCGTGGACATATATACACTACCAAATGTAAAACAGATAGCTAGTGGGAAGCAGCTGCATAGCACAGGGAGATCAGCTCGGTGCTTTGTGATCACCTACAGGGGAGGGATAGGGAGGGTGGAAGGGAGATGCAAGAGGGAGGGGATATGGGGATATATGTGTATGTATAGCTGATTCACTTTGTTATACAGCAGAAACTAACACAACATTATAAAGCAATTATACTCCAATAAAGATGTTTAAAAAAAAAAGAATGCATTGTAGAGTTGCAGTAAGTTGAAAACTTAATTATAAAGATTTAAATTATTCTTGAAAAAAAAAAAAGGCCATCTAACATATTTCCTTAGTGAGAGGTCCATCCTGGCTTTCAGGAGGAGTAGAGAAAGACACGTGGTACTCTGTTTGTTTTTTTTAAAATAAGGAAGAATTATTCTGACTGGTAAATAAATCAACTCCTTGGCAAGGAGATAAAAGAGAAGGGGTCCTTAGAGATGGGCTTGTTCTAGTCTCTGGTTTGACAGAAGGGGAAACTGAGGGCTAGAGGAGAACATGATTTGTCTTCGGTCACATGGCTGGTTAATGGCAGAGCTGGGGTCCTGCCCACCTCCTGTGCCACCCCATACCCTGTCCCATATTCTGGGAATTTAGCTATTTAAAGAACAGTAGGTAGAGACAACCTGTCAGGGAAACAGGAGGGTGACCCCGGTGAGAGTAAGAGGATAGGAAGGTGGGCACAGTCCGGACAGGGGGTGAGCAGGATGGGCAGGAGGGAGGCAACAGCATGGAAGGTCTTGGTTCCGAGTGGCCAGAGGCGGAACGCCCTTCAGATTCCCCTCCTCCTGGAACCGCCCGAAGCCTCAGCCCATCTCCGGGTTCCCAGGATGTACATCCGCCACAAAGGTAAGCCTCAGGCTGTTTGGGGTCCTAGGCTGCTGCACAAAGGGCGATGTTGGGGACCATGGACCTGCTGGTTTGGCAGAGTGACATGTTGCTTGTCCTGGAAAGTGAGTTCCTGAATGTGGTGATGTCAGGGGCAACACCCTGGAAGGCAGGCCAGTGGGGGTGTGTTTACTGGCTGTTACTCATCACTCATTCACTCCGCATGCCAAGCGCTGTGCTAACAAGCACCGGAGGTACACAGACGGTACACGTTGTTCTTTCCCCAAAGGTGCTCGCCGTCTGTGGGGAAGACAGACACACAGGAAGATAACTATCACAGTGTGGTGGGGTCGGTGTTGCAGCAGAGCTCTGGCTGGAGGGTCAGGAGCAAGAGAGAAGGGGGTTCCAGCCCGGTCCCTGGATGGTGGAGGGGCTGGGGGAGAAGGAGGAACTACCAGGGCCGAGCTTTCAAAGGATGGGTGGGAGTTCGCCTGGCAGAGAGGGGAGGGAGGATCTTCCTGAAGAAGGGTTTGGAACCTGGGAAGAAGGTGGCATGTCCAGGTATTAGGTAGCTGAAGAGCAAGGAGTAAGGAAGAGTGTCAGGTGATGGGTGAATCTGGAAGGTCACGGTGGCCGTATGGGGAAGAGGCTCTGACACCCACTTAAGGAACCTGGATTTCTAAGGGCGGTCAGCAAGCACTGGAAGTGGTTATGGCGCACCGTGATACTTGCTTACTCTGAGATGCAGAAACATCGCCCTGCGTGGCGGGGAGAGTGGGCCCAGTGGCGGTGGGTGGACAGGAGTCCAGGGGCTTGAGAGACTCTTACGGAGCCGATTCACTGAGAACCTGGGGACACGTGGAACGTAGGGGGTGCAGGAAAGGGAGCAGTCAGCCACAGCTCCTGGACTTCTCAGGATGCCTCGGATGCTTTGCAAGGCCCCTATGCTGAGGTTCAGGGTTCCACCCTGGGCGGTGGGCTGCTTACCTGGGACAGCAGTGGAGCCAGGGCTGGGCTGGGGCTGTGAGCCCCTTGAGGTCCTGACTGACGCCCCATCTGCTGGTTCCCTCAAGGAGAGCTGAGAACATGTGGATGCTCTGGGGCTGTTGACTCATCTTCACCAACATACCTACACTTAGGGGTGGTCAACTGAGAGAACTCAGAGTTTATCCCCTCGTTCATTGTCGTGAATTATGCTCAAAGCTCTGTGAGTGAAACAGAGATGTGTCACACACATCCTAGTCCTGTCCTCAAAGGTCATGTGGTTTGTCTGTGATGCTGACAAACATTTGCATAAGTATTATGTTCCACATATACAGGGGAGAAAAGGGAAAGGCCACAATAAAGAGACCACGTGCTGTAAATGAGAGATCATTTCTGGCCAGAGAGGGGAGGGCATGGAGGGCTTCATGGAGGAGGTGGCATATGAGCTGGGCTCACCTGGGTGGATGTGGTTGGATTTGGCCACAGTGAAATGGAGAAGAGCATTCCAGACAGGCAAAAGTGCACAGAAGCAGGCCAACTGTGAGCATGGTAGTTTGGCAGGAGCAGGGGTTCTATAGGGGAGCATTGATGTCAGGGGCAGCCTGGCTATTAGTAGAGGAGATCTCAAGTGTAGACTTTACTCTCCAGGAAGAACCACTGAAGAATTTGGTACAGGGAGGGGCGTGGTGAGAGCTGAGTGTCAGTTTATCTGGCCTAGTGGAGAGGGTGACCTTTCAGACGCTGCTAGGTACTGGTCCAGAGGAGGGGATGTCTACTGAGGTCTTAGCAAGGGTGATGGAAAAAGAGGCCTCTATCTATATTTATTGATGTTTATTGAGGCTTTAGGCCAGGCACTGTTCTAAGCACTTTATATGGATGAACTGAGTCTCCCCAAGTCCAGCCATGCGGGTGCTACTGTTATTCCCATTTTACAAATTAGTTTACCGCAACCAGAGATGTTAGGTAAATAACCTGCCTAGGCAGGTCACACAGCTAGGAAGTGGAAGAGGCAGAGATTCGAACCCAGGGGCCTGTCCTCTTAACTTCCACCCTAGAAATGGCTTCCCAAGGGGACAGAGCAGATGAAAGGTGGCCCTGCCAAGGTTGGAACGGTTTCTCCCACCTGTCAGACCCCCCCGGAATGGTGGGGCTGTCTGGCTCTGAGGGCTGACCCTGGTGCTCTTCACCCCAATAAGCAGTGGGGGCCCCTCTGGGCCTGATTGGTTCACCGATTTGAAACAGCCTACATATAGGAGGTGACAATGTAAATAACTGATGCAATGGAAACTTTCTATGGAAAAAGGTACCCACTCAAACAGCTACAAAGTCCAAAAAAAGGAAGAACAGCAGAGCAGACCCAGAGGGCTCTGTAGCAAACAGTTTCCTTTGGCACAGCCTTTTCTGTCTGCCTGAGGCTCTGAGCTGGTGGGGGAGGAAGCCAGCAGCACTGGACAGGTGGCGAGCTAGACCAGAAGCTTGGCTGGATCCCTGGAGGGCCCGGGGTCATCAGGCTTCCCCTCTTAGCTAAGGAGGTAGCCATGTGGGTGCAGAAAGCAATTCTTGCTCCAAACACACACCCTGGTTCTCAGTCTCCTCCGAAGGCCTTGATTGGGGCCCCTCCCCTCTGCGGACCAGTGGTTGAGGTTTTGCAGTCCCCAGTGTCTCCCAGGGCTTCAACCTGCTTTTTTTTTTCCCCCGTGCCCTCCCTGTCAATAAGTTGCATCAGTCTTGTTATGGGATCTGGAATCTTCTTATTTTAGCACACAAAATCATTGTAAATATAAGTAAAGCTAAAAGGTCAGAAATAACCAAAAGAGGAAGAGGAGAAGGCCATTTTCTGGAAAGTTGACTCTGTATTATTTAATTCTTACACCGACCCGAGCTCTGCACTGTTGCTCCCATTTTAGAGATGAGAAGACTGAGACTTGAAGTGTTAAGTGACTTGCCTGAAGCCACACAGCAACAGAGACCAATGGTGCCTGGTTTTATCTAACACTAAAGCCTGGGGCTCTCCTTCTGCTGTGCAAGGCTGTCCACATCTCTGTTTCCTCAGCTGTCAGATGGTAGCATCAGTGTGACAATGAGATAATAGAAGGACAACACTGGCACATGGTAGGCACTCAACAAATGTGGGTTTCCTTCCCTACCCCTCCCTTATGCCTCTACAAACTGGGGAGATGTGATGAGCCTTCTTGTGGGGAAACAGCCCGAGTTTGGGGATCCTTGGGAGGAAGGGAGGTAACCACTGATTTTCTGGCCCGTCTTCCCTACTTGATCGAGAACACCCTGTGGCAGGGGCCAGCACTTCTTCACCTTTGCACCCTGGGGTCTAGCCCAGTGACAGGGAGTGTCTTGTCCAAGGTGGCTGGATGCAGCTGGACCTCAAAGGTGGACCAGTCCAATGGGCTGTTTATTGCACCCGGCTGCAGGAGATTTCCGGTGAGAGGGGGCCATCACTAGGTGTGGCCTGGTATGGCAGGAAACAACTCCTCTACCCTTCTACCCGTGGCAGCTGTCAGCACCTCAACCTCACGTGCAGGCCCTGGGGTTTCATCTGCGCTTTCTCTTCCTGCCACTCTTTATTCTCTTAGACTCCTGGGCTGGGTGCCCTATATGTGCATTCAGGGCCTCCCTCCCCCCTTCCCTGCAGTGTCTTAAAACCATGGATGTTTCTCCTGCTAATCCCCATATAGAGTTTGTGAGACCAGATATTCTTGCCTATCACTAAACGGAATCCATTACCCTGCACTTGAAGTTCCTCTTTTTCTGTCCTCAATACAAATGGAAATATATCACCATCCCCTATTTTTAAAAACTCTGCTTTTACTGGAAAACATTTCCCAGGTCTTCTCAAAGTATGTCCTGTCCATATCAAAGGCTCTGAGCTCCACTGCCTCTCTGCTCATTTTTCTTGTTTGGGACACCTCACTCACTACTCCACGGGAGAGAGCAGCTTCTTGTCTGGAGAATGGGGCGAGGAACCAGGAAGGATCCAGAAGCAGCCCGTGAGCTGTCCAGTGCTTGTGGCAGTGTTCTCAGCCTGAAATGCAGAAACGTGAGGCAAAGGAGCGCATCCCAGGAAAGGGAGAGCCCGAAGCCTACCACAGGGAAGGAGGCGGGAAACCTTGCAGAGCCAACCCCAAAACGGGATCCAGAAAGAGGAGAAGTGGACAGAGGGAGGACGACTTGGATGGTCTCCCACTGTAACTGAAGAAGAGCACAGGCATTAATTGAGTGCCTTTTGTATGCTGGGTCCACACTACATCTCTCACACATTTTGTCTCATCCAGTCCTCACAACAAACCCAGGGAGGGGTGATGTTCTTCACTTTTTACTCATGAGGAAAGAGGCTCAGAGAGGTTAAGTAATTTAGCTGAGGTCGCACAGCTATTAATAGGTGAAACGAGGGTCTGAAACCAAGTTCCTGTGATATCAGGGCTGTCTCTCTGTGCTTTCCTGTGCTGCTTCCCTGGTGTTAGGTAAATGAGGCAGTAATTCTCCCCATTTCCCCTCCCAATTGCTAAGTAGCCCCACGTGATCCCCCGAGATTATTCCATGTGATTCTGCCATGTGAGTCCTGGTGTCTTGGATTTTTGTGTTTTCTTATTGGTTTACAGACCACCGTAACAGAAATAAAAATAAAAATGAGAAAGATCCGTCCCACAATTCCCTGCCCCAAGCAGATCAGACTCAGCTTATCCGTGTACCAACCCCATCTGCAGATGTCCCATTCACAGTGGAGGGACAGTCTGTGTGTCAGGAGGGCAGCCGTGGCCTCAGAGCGGGCCTTGTCTACTTTCTCTGGGATCAGGGTGTGAGGCCCCTTGCTGGAAACCCAAGCCCCCAGGCTCCCCTGCCAGCCCTTAGAAAGCCACTGTGTTGTGACCCAGTGAGGCTGGCCCCTGCAGGCATCCGGGGTTTTTCTTTAACCCTTCATCAGCTGAACTTCCCCTGCAGTGATGCCACCCCAGTGCCCAGGCCGGATGTGAGGCGCCCTCCACCTGCCAGCGGAGGCCGTGCTGTGATGCTTTGGTTCCACAAGGAGGGTGGGGAGGGGAGAGGACGGGCCTCCCTCCTTGTGGTTTTGGGTGGGGCCTGCAGAGGAGCTGGCCCTGGTCCTTCCTGCCCTGGGTAGATGCCACCTTGCAGATGGGCCCCTCTTGCCCTAGTGGGCCTTCCATGTTCAGCTGCTTTCTAAACACAAGACAGTTTTATATCATTTTAAAATTGAAATTTTTAAATTCTAAAAGTGATACATGCTTATTGTAAAAAAAAAAAAAAAAAAAGAAGAACAGTATAGAAATGTATAAAGAAGAAAATGCATGCTCTGAACCCCACTCACTGCACAGTCCCACCCCTAGGATGTGCTGACTACCTAATCCTGCAGGTCCTTTGTGGCATTAAAAGCTACACAGATATGTGTGTGTCTGTGATGTTGCTTTTCCCCTTTTCTCACGCCGTCCCATTGAGGGGAAGTGTGTGTAGCAGCTAAGTGTGTAGGCTCCGGAGTCAGACAGGAACCAAGGTTCACCACCTGTCAGGTCTCTTAGCCTCACTAAGTCTCATGTGGAAAATGGGACCAGCAATAGTGCCTTCCGTCGAGCAGGCTGTGAAAAGTAAGGGAGGTCACTGTGAGAAGTGTTGAACCCAATATTCAACACATAGATAAAGTCACAACAAGTCTCTATTATTGGTAGAAGTATATATTTATTTCTAATTAAGAAAAGTTGTTGTCCCATTATTATACCATTGGGTGGATTTATCATCATTTACTTATTAGGCCAATTCCCTGCTGATGGGTATTAAGGTTGTTTCCATATTCACTGTTAAAAATAATGCTGCAGCCATTGTGTGTGTGTGCATTTGTGCGTATGTTGTGTAAGATGTGTGTGTATTTGTGTGTGTGCACTTTTGAAGCTGCTGGTTCAACATAAATTTTGGTCAGTCCTTCTCTCCAACACTGGATGGTAGCAGTCATTTTTGTCTTTGCCAGTCAAATCGGGGAAAAGGTGATATTGACTTTTAACATATATCCTTTAATTATTAATGAGACCAAGCATCTTTGCATCTTTATTACACATTGTAATTTCTTGAGTAATGATCTGTTTATTTCCTCTCTCCATTTCATTAGCTGTGCATCTTTCCTTATTGTTTTGTGGGTGCTTTTTATGTATTATAGATATTGACCCTGTTTTATATATGTTGCAGATATTCATATCTAGTCTGTCATTTGCTTTGTAACTGTTAATGGGGTCTTTTGTTGTATGTAGTGCTTAATGTTTTTATGTAGTCTATTTTATTAATCTTCTTCTTTAAGAGCACTGAGATCTACTTCAGGCTTTGAACGTTATTTTCCAACACTAAATTATGTAAATATTCTAACAGTTTTGGTGTTTTCATGGATTTGCTTATATGTTTTGTTTATACCTTTAATTCAAATAAATTTTTTTGTAAGTGTGGTACATGTACTCTATTTAAAATAGAATTCTACACCCTCCCTCACTCTGTATCCCATTTTATTGTCATGCCATTTATTTTACCTGCATGTTTGTTTCCTGCTCATCTCCCCTGGCTAGACCCTCAGCTCTACAAAGGCAGGGACCCTTTCTGTTTTGTTCATTGCTGCATATCCAGTGCCCAGAATAGTGCCTAACATATAGTAGGCACTTAGTAAATATTTCTCAAATGAATATACAACCAGCCAGTTGTCACAGCTCTCTTTAAGTAATCCATTCTTTCTCACTAATTTGGAATTCTATCTTTGGTAGCCTTTTCTGTTTCTTCTTTTGTTATTGATCTATTCAGATTTTCTCCCTCTTCTTTAGTTTTACAATTTATGATTTTCTAGAAAATCATCAATTTTCAAATCCACTGACATTAAATTATGTATCACATTCTCTTAAATTTAAAACAGTGTTAATATACATGATTACAATGCCTTTCTTAATGCTTATTTGTGATTTTGCTCTTCACTGCTAGTCAGATTACCCAGTGGTTTGTCCGTGTTGTTTGTCTCAGAGAACTAATTTCTTTTGTTGCGGTTGCTGTACTTTTCTCATTCATTCATTTTTGTTTTCAACTTTATTCATTTCTTCCTTCTAGATTATTCTGGTTTATTTTATTCTTTTTCAGCTTCTTAGGTTAGATGCTTATTAATTCATTTAGTTTCAATCTTTCTTCTTTTACCATAAAAGCATTTACGGTTTGTATTTTCCTCTAAATGCAGCTTTGGTTATATTCCACGGGTTTTTTAAGTAGGTTTCTCAATGTTGTACATTTATAAATATTCTACAGTTTCAGTTTTGCTGTCCTCTTTGACTCAAGTTTATTAAGAAAAGCATTTTTAAATTGTCCTGTGCAGAGTTTTTTTTGGGGGGGGAGGGTTTGTTTGTTTCTTTCTTTGCTACTTGTTAGTTTCCAATTCTACTGTATTGAGAACTGAGCCTGTGATATCCATGTTGGAATTTGAGATTTTCTTGTTGTCTACTACAAAGACATTTGAGATAAAGGTGTTTTGTTTCTTGAGTATATATGAAGTTAAGCTTACTATCTTCAAATCCTCTATATTTTTCTTATATAAGGTTACATGTACCATCAAATTTTGAGTAATGAGCTCAAGATCTCAAGATGTTTCCTGGGTTTTTGGTTTGTTTTGCCTTCTCCTTGTGTTCCTAAAAATGTGTTATTTCGTATACTTTATGGTTCTGTTGTACAGGGTGACGGTAAAGGTTCATGATTTTTGTGTCTTCTTGGAGAAACAAGACTCATTAGCAGTATAAAATGCCCCATTTATTCTAACAGTTTTGCATTTTGACTGATATTAATATTGACTTTCTTGCATTCTTTTTGTTACCATTTTGTCTATTGATGTCCCTTTGCCATTTCTTTGATTTCAACCTTTATCAATTTGTGTGTTACTTCCAAACGGCATATGGCTGGATTTTTTTCCCCCAATCTAATCTGTCCTAGAGTAATTTCATTTATTCACATTCTTGTATTTATGATATGTTTGGTCTTACTTTCATCATCTTACTTTATGTCTTTTGTTTGTTATACTTTTTCCTTTCTTGTTTTCTTTTCCCTTTCCTAACTCTTGCTGAATAATTGAATTTCTTTGCTCCCCCCAACGGTTTTTAAATGTCTGTATCTTATTTTTCTTCAGAAATGGTTACCCTTAAATAAAAAATAAAACCCATACTTCTCTGTCAATGTCAAGAACTAAATGGTATCTAATTTCCAACAAGATGAGACCATTATTATTAACATTTGTTTAGATTTGACTGTGCGTTTTTCTACTCTTAGTGTTCATCATTGTTTCCTGTGTATCCTGTCTTGACCTTTCTTGAATTACTTATTCTGATACAGTTTTTATTTTGTTGGAGTAATTCCTGGAGTAATTTTTTTTTAAGAAAAGATAAGTGGGTGGCGTACTATTTTTAGTGCTTCTCTGTTTGGCTTTGAGACTTGGCTGAGTAAGGGATCTTAGGGCTTTAACCGTTTTTCCTCAGAGCTCTGTAGTCTTGGCTCTGTTGCCCTCTAGCAGTTAATGATGCAGATGTCAAGTGCAAAGTCAATTTGATTCTCAAAATGTGTATAGAGACTGTCAGAGAGGAAGCTGAGTTTATTGCTCACTGGGTAAGGGGGAACTTCACCTCCATGGAGCCTTGGCGTATCTGGAGGGGCGAGGCAAGGTCAGGATTTGTTGAGGATTGGAAGTCTCTAAAATGGGTATGTCAGCATGGGGCTTGACTAGGATTGTGTAAGAAATACAGTACAGCAGTTGCGGACCGGTAGAAACAGTGAGGAGGAATTTTGAGGCAAGGCAGGGGATTCAAAGAGCTTACGGAGCCTTCAGCACGTTTCAGTAATGAACAGTCAAGCCATTTGCCAGGGCTAGAGTCTCGTGAAAGCACTAAGTAATACTCATGAAGACAGTAAGGTGTGTGGGCAGGTGGTTTCTGTCCCCCGCCCCCCCCCCCCAACTTTGGTCTCTCTGGCAACCTGAAGGATTCACTCATTATCCTTGGATGTCAGGAATTCCATCCCTCCTGCCCTGCCCCAGCTCTGCTGCCTCTGTGTGAGTTTCCTGGGTGTTTGGCAGCTGGGCCTTTCCCTTGCCCATGTTGGGTGAGGCTGGCTGAGCTCTGATTAGACTCTCTGTGCCTCCCACTTGTCTGCTTTTCCTCAGACTTGCTGGCCAGCTGGTGCTACTATGGATCTGTTCTTACTTGTACATTTCTCTTTTCATTTCAGTGGTGTCTGGGGGAGAAGACGTAGACAGATGGGCCCAGTTTGCCATATAGAACCTCAAGTGTGTGTGACATTCCTGGTGACCCCAATGCAGGTGTGTCCGCCGGGCTCTCCCACCTGCCACCAGAGGCCAGAGTGGCATTTAGGTTACGCTGAATGAAAGAGAGGAGAGCCGTGGCTCCCTCCTCCCACCTCATCCCATCTTCTCCTCTGACCACACCCCTGGGCCTGACCACATTACCTCACTGATTAAAACGGTTTGGTGACCTCACTCCCCTACAAGATCAAGTCCAGACTATCTCATATACCAAATTCTTTTTTTTTAATACTTTTTAAAATAGATTTATTTATTTTTATTTATTTATTTTTGGCTGTATTGGGTCTTCATTGCTGCGCACGGGCTTTCTCTAGTTGCGGCGAGCGGGGGCTACTCTTCATTGTGGTGCGCGGGCTTCTCATTGCGGTGGCTTCTCTTGTTGCGGAGCACGGGCTCTAGGCGCGCGGGCTTCAGTAGTTGTGGCACGCAGGCTCAGTAGTTGTGGCACACGAACTTAGTTGCTCTGCAGCGTGTGGGATCTTCCCGGACCAGGGCTCGAACCCGTGTCCCCTGCATTGGCAGGCGGATTCTTCACCACTACGCCACCAGGGAAGCCCTATACCAAGTTCTTTCCCTGCCCAACTCTTCCCTCATGAGCTATCACTGCCTGTTACCTCCAGCCATATGGACCGCGTGCAATTTCTCGAACCTTCAGTCAGTTTGGGATCTCCTGTCTATTTACACTGCTTCCTTTGTTTGAGATGCCTTCTCTCTTTCTCACACATTCAGACACCATCAGAATTGACTGCTCTTTTCTTTACGCCTTCACCATGTAGCAGCTTAGAACCAGCGATGCTGTAATGCATTCCTTTGATTTCTTGCCCCTCACCCATCCCCACCCCAAATGTGATCCCCTTGAAGGGAGGGAATAAATCTTTGCTGTCTTTTATCTCCAGGACTTACTACCCAGCCTGGCCCCAAGTAGGCACTGAATGCACATCTGTTAAATGAATGAACGGCCGAATTAGGTTCTAAAGAGATTTGTTCTGTGCTGTGTGTGACACACCATGCCTGGCTCTAGGGGTGGGGGGATGAGTCAGACCAACCTGCCCCAGGCGTAGGCTGTCTACCGAGGCTTTAAGACTCCTGGAGTCTCTGTGCACAGGGGGTGCTGTTACTTACCCTAAGAGGCCAGCAGATGTGCTCTGGGCATTCTGGGGAAGCAGGACTTAAGTCCAGTTTGGCAGGAGCTGGGTGAGCCTTCTGAGGAAGGATGGGTAGGATTTGGCCAGGCAGACATGGTTATGGGGCGAGGGGAGTAGCATGTGAGCAAAGGCTCAGAGGTGGGAAATTGTGGACTGTGTTTATAGAATAACATGTTCTGGGACATTGGTGTTTCTATACGCGGAGGGATAGAGCCAGATGTTTTTATTAATAATTTGAGATCTGTTGGAGGGCATGAGGTCAGATCTGGAGATGATGGAAAAACATGGAGTGGTGAAAAGTTTGGGTGCCTTGGACAACAGAATTGGGAAATCATAGACAGGAGCCACAGAGCAAGTTCAACCATTCCGCTGTGTGGTGGTGCGATGCTGCCCTGGGGTGTGGGACGGGGCTGGCTGGATTTGAGAGCAGCAGGTATAGCAGGGAGGGGACAGCAGAGGGGCTTTGGTTAGCTGTGCATTTGTAGGAATCAGCAGTAGGATGTAGTTGCCAAAACATTAACTATTCCAAGGCTGTGTCAATATAAAGCATGGTGCCCAAGAGAAGGAAGGTGACAGTGCCCCAGGCATGCATGCAGGTTACCCCAGACCTAGATCACTAGATGCACTGGAATAGTATCCACAGTATGACATGGGCTGAACCACGTGCCAGGCATGGGTCTAGGCCCTTTACATGTACTGAATCGTTAAAACCCTGGGAGGTACTTGCCATTCTTAGCCCCTCTCATCAGGCAAGCAAGGCTCAGCAACTTTCCAAAGCAGAGGTAATGAGGAGAAGGCCCAGGCTGGAACCCAGGTACCCCGGCCCTAGGTGCCCTGTTCTCAGCCATCACTCCACACCACCTCCAGCAGACATACCAGAGTACAGCTCAAGGCAGCAGCGTGGATGTGACACGCTGTGCTAGAATCAACTAGAACAGCTCAGGCTTTCTAGATCATGAAACATGTTCCTCTGTATTTTCTTGTTTGATTCTTACCACAGCCTGGTAAGTTGATTATTAAAAACTGGCGCAGTAAACGTTGTTGCCTCCCTTGGCCCTGAATGCTCTGTTTTGTTTGATGGTTTGGGGAATACAATGCGCACTTATGTCTATTATTGCGTTTAATTCTCACCCAGGCCCCAATAGGGGTCACTTTTGCAGGTTGTCTGGGATTCTCTCTTGCCGTGTAAGAAATTACTGCCAACACCGCGGCTTGAAACAACCCTCCTTTGTTAGCTCGCAGTCCTATAGGTCTGAAGTCGGGCACGGAGTGGCTGGGTTCTCTGCTCAGGGCTGAAATCAAGGTATCCGTAGGCTGAGTTCTCATCTGGAGGCTTAGGGGGAAATGCCGCTTTTCCAGGCTCATTCAGTTGCTGGAATCCAGGGCCTAGGGGGTTGCAGGGAGTCAGCAGGAGGTTGCTCTCAGCTCCAAGAGGCTGCCCTCAGGTCCTTTGCACACGGCCCCCTCCACCTGCAAGTCAACAAGTGCATGTCCAATCCTCCCCTTGATTCTAAGCCCTATGACTTCCTCTTCTGTGACCAACCAGAGAGAACTCCGCTTTTAAAGGACTTTCTCAATTAAGTCAAGCCAGGGAATAATCTCCCTATTTTAAGGTCAAGTGCGCCCTATAACAGAACCTAATTGTGAGAGTAAAATCCATTATATTCACAGGCCTAAGGATCACGCGTGATGCATACACCAGGGGGTACAGGAAACCTAAGGGCCGTCTTAGAATTCTGCCTACTTACTGGTGAAGAAATAGCAGCTTATAGAAGTTAGGTGCCAGGTACAAGGTAGAATATGGTAGGCGCCAGGGCCGCCACGCCGCACCGTCTCCCCAGGGACCATGGAGCTCTGGCCTGGAACCAAGACAAGCGGCCTGGGGCGGAGTTGGGGCCTGGGCTTCTGGGACCAGGCAGACACTGTTCTATGTCTAAAGAAGTTGACCAGACAAACTCTTTGACCATGTTTTTCGACCGTCCCCTGCAGGATTCGGGGTACGAACCCGGCAGCCTCAAACTAGTTCATGGAGGAGCCTCAAGCGACACTGGCCAGGAGAGCCCTCCTCCCTTCCAGAGGGGAGAGCAGAGCGTGAGAGGAGGCAGCTGCTGCAGGAGTGGACATGAATGCTGGTTTTCAGAGAGAACAGCGTTTTAGTTTTGGTCATCGAAAGTGGTGCCTTCAGCACAGGTAGGAAACGGGCGGTCGATGAATATGCTTGCTGGGGGCTCCATGTGGTCTTTCTTGCCTGAGCTTGCTAGAGTCCTTCCTCTTTAAAATGGATGGTGATGGTGAAGATGTTGGTGGTGATGATTGCCTTCCTTGAGCCTCTGTGAAAGTTGGACGTCCTCGGGACTTCCTTGGTCAGGAGTAGAAACCTTGAGGGCCAACACTCTTTCACTGCCCCACACTGTCTCCCCCAAAATGCAGTCCTGTCTCCCCAGTCCCTCAGTTTCCATTCTGTCCTTGGCAACAACACCGCTTAAGGAACCACGGCCTCCCTACATGCCAACCCCACCATGCCGTCCTGCTGGCCAGCTCCACCCACTTCTCTGTGCCCCACCTCTGCCTCCCAGGATGGCTCTTGCCTAAAGAGGCCCTGCCACCCCCTCCCTAGTTAGAACATCACAGTGGGTACTGAAGACAGAGCAACATCTTTCAGGGCCCTCCCAGATATGAAGAAATGAAAGGATGTTGGGTGCTCAGCCCAGGCTGCATATTAGAATCACCTGGAGTTTTTAAAAATTCCAATAGCAGGGCCCCATCTCCAGAGAGACTGCCTGAACGGCCCTGGGAGAGGGCCCCAGCATGGCTATATATATGCTTATTTAATTTGTCTTTAGCTCTTTTATTTAATTTGTTTTTAGCTCTTCAGGTATGAGTTGTGGTTTCAGGTTAGAAGTTCAGGCTGTGATTCAGGTTAGGTGTGTGGTGTTAGAAGCTCTTTGGGTTGGGAATATGTCTTTGGATGTTTCATCTGGCCGTGGAGTGCATCAGAATCACCCAGGGAGAAGGAGAGGGGAGGGGGAGAGTACCTCTGTTAAAAAAAAAATAGACTCCTTGGCCCACCCAGGCATGTTCTCTGAATCAGGATCTCAGGAGGTGGGGACACAGGCATCTCTATTTTTATTCTGATGCAGCCAAGGTTTGGGTGCTCTGGGGCCTCTGGAGATGCTTGTCCTGTGTTTGGGTCTGTGGGCTCTGCTGTGAGTCCCAGTGGGTGCTTCCCAGCCTGGTGTGCCGTGAGCAGTGCCCATTCCCTTCGTCCAAGCAGAAGTGTTCTCACTTACAGAGAGGATGACAGGGACCCAGGCAGCCTTCAGAGACAGCATCTCTGTAGCTGTCTGAACTGCCCGGTTGCTGGGCCTGGGCCTCTGCCCACAGCTCTGCCGTACCACGTGGACCCCCTAGACCCAGGCCATGATCAGGGTTCTCCAGAGGAGGTGGAGGAATCATCCCCTGGACTCTGATGAAGAATGACTGGGCATCTGAGCCTCAGTTTGAGGGCATGTTTGATGTGGTACCTAATAGTGGAGGCTCTGGATCTTCCCAAGTTCAAATTCCAGTTCCAGCCTTTACTACTTCGGGAGGCAGATTGCTTAGACTCTCTGCCTCGTCTTTCTTGCTTGGAAAATGGGAGAGTCATGGCTCTTGCCTTACAGGGCTGCTGGCGAGATACAGGTGAGGCCCTGGGATGTTGCCAGACACCTAGCAAGGGCTCCCCAACATGAGCGGCCCTCTGACTCATGCAGGCAGGTCGACCGCCACTCCGCCCTCCTCACTGCAGCACTGTGACAGGTCTGCCATACTCTGCCATCTGGTCCCGGTGCATGAGTTCCTAAGAGAGAGTCAGGGTGAAGTTAAGGGCCAATGCTGCACATGGGGCCTGGCGCTTTGCAGACAAGACTGAGTCCTGCAGAAACCACAGTGAGGCTGGTTCTATTGCCTCTTTTGTACAGGAAACTGAGAACAGAGAGGTGCAGTAATTTAAAGACAGTCACACAGCTAGTAAGGAGCAGAACCTCTGGCTACAAAAGACCCAGTACTTTCTTCTCCACTAAGATGCTTCCAAAAGAAAGGCAGTAACAGCTTCAAGGAGGACTTCTCCCCCAAGAGTATCTACCTTTTAATAGAAGTCAGTAGCACCATAATACAAACGAATGGGTCCCCCTTCCTCGGCCTCCTGGGATACCTCATTGTACCTCGATTTAGCATTTGTCTCCTTGTGCACGTATCACAGTTAGCTGTACATGGTCTCCTCCACTAGCAGTCTCAGGGCAGGGTCTGAATTTATTCAGCTAGGTGTGCAGTAGACACTTGAACTATGCTGGAAGTAGAAACTTCTGAGGGTTGCAAGCAGAGAAATGGGGACACTGTCATGGGAAATACAGATGGGGGAATCCTCCCCAGACCTGGCACTTGTCCTTCCCTACTTCACTCTCAAACTCTCTTTTTTGTCCACGGGGGCCCTGGCAGCTGCATGGAAGCATCTGTAGGGGATGGGACCGGCCCAGAGGGAAAATGAGCTGTCAGTTCCAGTGAGAAATCTGGTCCCCACCCCTTCCCGTGCTCCCTCTGGGGAATACAAGCATACGTGATTAATGGGGTGCTGACTCAGTGCTTCTGGAGTGTCCAGGCACTCAGGGCCCACTGCTGGCACAGCTTCCCCCAGCCACCAGCGGGGAGGCTGGAATATATGGCATCTGAACGAGGTGGAGGGCTCAGGCCCAGGCAGGCAGGCAGGGGTGCCAGGTAGGAGCTGGCCGCGTGCCGGTCTTCGGTGGCCTGGCAGAATCCCCCGTGCCAGCAGGGCCCGTTAATACCATTTGAGGCTTGGGAACGGGTATGTTGGAATTATTTGAGGGCAAGGAGTTGTGGAGTCATGGCCCTTCGCCTTTAGTACAGGCCTGGACTGGGGCTCTCTCCAGAGTAAAGGTAATTTTTGAATAAGCGATTGGAGGATGAATCTAATTTGAAGACGGGTGTGAAAGCATTTTCTTAGCAGCAAAGCTTTCTGCTAGTAGTTTTCAAACTTTTATAGTTTTAGAAACCATTTTAAAAAGTCAAATCCTGCATGGAATGCGAAGTTAAAGTGGTAGTTTATTAACACACATTTATTTTCTAAGTTTAAAATGTTAACATCTATTTATTATGAGAATCCATTAACAGAGCAATGACTCAGCTTTGATGCATAAAAACATTGAACGCTCAGGGTCTAGATCAAGTGTCAGCAAACTACAGCCCGTGGGCCTAACCCAGGCTACCGCCTGATTTTTGTAAATGAAATTTTATTGGAATGCCGCTATGCCATTCGTTTAAACGTTATTTATGGCCGCTTTCCCACTCTAATGGCAGAGTTGAGTAGTTGTGACAGAGACTGTCTGTCCCACAAAGCCAAAAATATTTACTGTTTGGCCCTGTATAGAAGAAGTTTGCTGATCTCTGTTCTAGATGATCATTGTATCGGAATATCAGCTGTAACATCCAGGATTGCTTCGTCATTTTTGTTTTGTTTGGCTTGGTTGCACGATATTAAGAAAATTCTAAATAAGACAATGTGAATTGGTAACAGATTTCTCATAGCTGATCTTGCAGCCCAGGATGGTCTTCAGTTCAATGTTATGTAGACATTTAAGGAGGAGGAGAAGGGAATTCTGGTTTGCATCACTAACAGTGTCAAACAGTTTCTTGGATTCCTTCTTATTACAGCACTCAGGAAGCACACAACCATTTATGACATCTTCATGATAATCCATGTAATCCATTCTCATATCACTGAAAGCTTTAGCATGTACTTGTTTGTGTGGTTTTACAGAAGTGTGTATAGTCCTGAATTTTAAAAACAACAACATAAAGATGCCCAGTTAGGGCTTCCCTGGTGGCGCAGTGGTTGAGAATCTGCCTGCCAATGCGGGGGACACGGGTTCGAGCCCTGGTCTGGGAAGATCCCACATGCCGCGGAGCAACTAGGCCCGTGAGCCACAATTACTGAGCCTGCGCGTCTGGAGCCTGTGCTCTGCAACAAGAGAGGCCGCGATAATGAGAGGCCCGCGCACTGTGATGAAGAGTGGCCCCCACTTTCCGCAACTAGAGAAAGCCCTCGCACAGAAACGAAGACCCAACACAGCCATAAATAAATAAATAAACAAACAAACAAACAAACAAACCCAAAGTTTAAAAAAAAAAAAGATGCCCAGTTAGAAGCTCTGGTCTTTCTAGTTGAAGACACATCTCAATACTGAAGTTCAAGATCCACCCCGGCCTTAGTCCGAGGTCTGTACAAACCACGTTCAGCTGGCCGCCCCCGTTGGCTCGACTCCGTGTTACAGTGTGCCGTAGAACATGTTTGGAAGTTCAGGTCCGTTTTCCATAACAGTTTTAATAGGAGTCAAACTATATTTTTAGAATAAAATTCTCACACGACATTTGAAGAACCTCTGAAACACCTCTGCAGAACACAGTTTGAAAACCGCCCCTTCAGCAAATATTAGTGTTTCTCGTTTCTGTGCTGAAGGATAACGGAGGAGCCAAGGATGCTGAGTCGGGGTTGGGAGGCAGAGGAGTAGGTAGTGAAAGACGGTGGAGGAGAGCAGTGAGGGGATGCTGTCCATGGTGGAGAGGGTCATGGGGCAGGGAGCGGGGGGTGGTCAGTAGTGGGAAAAGTACTTGGGAAACACAGAGAAGCCCCAGGAGCTCCTGCCAAAGCTGGAGGTGTCTCCTAACAGTTGTTGGTGACTTAAACACAGCTCTCCGGAGCTGCTCTAATAACTTCCAGCCATGGGCTTGGGAGAAGAGGTCCAGAAGATTAAAATATGCTCAAAGACATGGTGGGGGAGAGTGTGGAAGGCTCTTACAAATCGCTTCTAATCATCATGCCAAGGACCTCTGAGGCCACTCAGCAGATCCAGGCAGGGGAGGGGGGCAGGGGAGAGGGAAAGGGATGGCAGAGGGGTCCTCTGGGTCAGCATGCCAAGCTGGTTTATGCAGGAGGAGGACACGTGAGCGTGTGCAGTGCTTGTGAGTGACCTGGATGGGGACAGATGTCAAGGCCCCGAGGAGGTGGTGACTGGTGTTGGGCAGTGGCTTTGGGCATTCGAGGCAAAGCCCACATAGCCAGGAGTAAAACCCAGGAGTCCCGGCTCCCAGGCCCCCTGCCTTCCCCTCGGAGGGTGCAAGGAAGGGAGGGGCAGGCTGGTGGCTTTGGGAGGCTGTGGGCTGGAGAGGGCCTCTCGGGGATAAAAAAGCACAAGTTCTTTCTGAGGTTTTGCTGCTCACCCCATAGAAAAAGAACATTGTTAGATTTTAAAAGGGTGACCTCATTTTTTTCTTATTTACATAGCCCTGTTTGTTTATATAGCCCTTTAGAAATAGCAAACGTGTGCTAAGCTTAGTACTCCCCCCACCACCAGCGGCAGAGCCACTGTGCGGGGAGAAACACCTTTTCATCTAAGAGAGGGCAGCCTTGTTTCCGAGGACAGATGGGAGCAAAACGGGACAGGTAGGAAGTTTCGTGGTTTTTCGTGTCGCTTTTCCAAAATAGCCACATGCCTGCCTCCCACTTCCTGCCTGGCTCGACTCAGGGTAGATTTTCTCCTGCAGAGGACTTGTGTTCTGTGAATTCTCAGAGATGCTTGAAGGGATCCATCAACAAGCAAACAGCCTCGACCCCGGAGACCTTGAGCTTGGCACTTTGCGTCCCGCCTCTGCTGCTTACCAGCTGTGTGACCTTGGGCAAGCTGCTTCACCTCTCTGTGCCTCATCTGTAAAATGGGGATAACAACACTCCCTGCGGTGGCTGTGCAGATTAAATGAGGGAGTATGTGTGAAGGGCTTAGCCCAAGGCGGTCACACAGCAACTCTTTTTTTTTTTTTTTTTTAATTAATTTATTTATTTAATTTACTTTTGGCTGTGTTGGGTCTTCGTTTCTGTGCTAGGGCTTTCTCTAGTTGCGGCAAGCGGGGGCCACTCTTCATTGCAGTGCGCGGGCCTCTCACTATCGCAGCCTCTCTTGTTGCGGAGCACAGGCTCCAAACGCGCAGGCTCAGTAGTTGTGGCTGACGGGCCCAGTTGCTCCGCGGCATGTGGGATCTTCCCAGACTAGGGCTCGAACCTGTGTCCCCTGCATTGGCAGGCAGATTCTTAACCACTGCGCCACCAGGGAAGTCCCCCACACAGCAACTCTTAATGAATCTCTTAATCCACAACAGCAATTGTGATATCCGTCCCCCGCCTGGACAGTTAGTTATGGCAGCCTCCCAGCCACCTTCCCTTCCTGCCGGCTTGTCTGCTCCAGCCCATCCCTATGTTGGCCCAAAATAATAGATAAAGCTCCAATCTGACCGTACTATCTCTTCCTTAAAATCCACCCAGAGCTTTCAAAGCCCGTGGCCAGGATCCGCGAAACTTTCTTTCGAAATGGCCAGGTGTAAATCTTTTAAGCTTTGCCAGCCGTACAGTCTCTTGCAGCTACTCACCTCCATTGTTGCTACGTGAAAGCGGCCGTGGACAGTGTGTAGAAGACCTGGCGTGCCTGTATTCCAGTAAAACTTCATGAACAAAAACAGGCAGCGGGCTGGATTTGCCAACCTCTGACCTACGAGTCGGGTCCAACTCCTTAGCTCAGCATTCTTAGTCCAGCCGTTCCCGTCATCTCCATCCTTCTTCCTCCTCCTCCCTGGCTCCTGTGGAACTCCTCACACTTTAATCCTTTGCGCATTCTCTCTGGACTTTCCTCCTCTGCCTCCTGTGTGCCCCTCCCCTGTGGCATTAGGAAACTTTGCTCTGGGATTCCCTATCTTTACTTCTACTCTGTCGTTACTGTTAGAGAGCACCCCCAGGCAGGAATTCTACCATTCTCCTATGACACTGCAGTGCATGTGTTGGTCTTTGTAGATGCTCAGTAAGTGTTTGTGATCAAACACAAAGATCTGCGAGAAGACGGTTGCCCTCAGGGAGCTTACAGGCTGGTTAGGAAGCCAGGATGTGAGCTGGTGAAAAGCCAGCCAGCAACCAGGCAGGAAACGAGGGTGCATGGATTTGTCGGGATATCGATGACAAGTTGGAGGAAGGAGAAGGCGTTTGAGTCGGACCTTACAGGATGGAAAAAAGACTAGCAGAGAGAGGGAGGTCAGGAAGGCTTTCTGTGCTGGGGAAATGGCAAGAGAAGAGCAGACTCAGGTCTGGTTCAGGGTGATGAATGGACAGACCAGTAGGGTGAGGGTCTGATCAGGGGTTGGGTGGGTGGTGAGGGAGTTTGGACTTCATCCTGCGAGCCAGAATTTCTCTAAGTGTGATCCACAGCTCCCTCCGCTCCAACAGAATTGCCTGGGGTGTTTCTTTAAAATGCAGCTTCTGGGGCTCTGTCTCAGACTGGAGGCTAGGAGCTGCAGGGGGTTAAGGCCACGGTCCAGAAGAAGCTGCAACATTGTTGGGGGTGATGATCATGAATATTCTTCAGATTGACGTCACCTGCGGGCATCACAGCCAGGCTGGGGAGAGTTGAGGTAGGGATGCTTGATCTTCTCCCAAAGCAGATGAGGACACCCAAACTCAGACACGGCAAGTGACTTGCCCAAGGTCACACTGTGAATTACCTGCAGTTATGGGCCTGACTAGTTCTGGAACAGGGCCTGGGGTGGTCCTGGAGGTTCCACAGAGGTGGGAGGGACAGGCATGGTGACTGTCGCAGTGCCCAGAACAGCCTGGTGCACACTGGTACTTGGTCAGCAAGTGCTGAACAAATGAGGGCATGGGTGGGGTGGGTGGGTGGGTGGATGGATAATATGGGGGCAGAGGAGAGTGGAGGTAGTTTTGAGATAGTTCTGATGTTGCAAGCCTGAAGGTTTAGGAGAATAGTGATACCAGAAGCGTAGGAGAAGAAAAGATGAGTTTGGTGCTAAGCATATTGAATTTGAGAGGCCAGCAGGATGGCCAAGCCAAGAGGTTGACAGCTGGAAAGGCAGGGTTGGGGAGTTCCGGGGACAAGGCAGGTGATGTGTGCAGCTGTGGAAGCTGCTAGTAAGACAAGGTGAGAAATGTAGAGAGAGACAAGTAGGGGATTAAGGACCAAAACCTGAGGAACGAGCACAGGCATCCAGGAAAAAAAAGGTTCGGGTGAAAGAGTCAGAGCAGTGCTCAGAGGGCCAGGAGCGGAGTCAGGATGGGCCGGGGCAGACGGAGAAAAGAGAGATTTCAACAGCCAGTCACCCGGGTAACTCAGCTTGGGCCCCTCTTTAGAATAAAACCAGCCAACCTCAAAGAAATTGTGCCATAGGTAAATAGAAATGTCAATCCAAATAAAACCAAAATCACGAGTTTCTGTTTGCTTGGGATTTGTGCTCCCTGCCGGCAGATCTGCAGGTGTGGGAGAGTGGGCGAATCCTGGACCCGCCTGTCCCACCTGTCAGGACAAGCCCTGCTGTTTTGTCTCTGCCCGGTTCTGGTTGGCATGCTTCCTGGGGATCACTCTGTTGCTTGGAGCCTTCGCCTTCCTCCCCTGTGCCTCACTTTCCCGCTTCCCTTCCACCTCTCTCTTTATTCATCCAACAGATATTTATTATTGGGAATAAAGCTCTGTGCAGAGGAGCTCAGCTGAGGCCCCTGAACACAGTGGGGCCTATAAGTCACCCACTGGAGAGATTTTTCAAAAACAGAGAGAGATTCCTGAACTTGCAAATTCAAGTTGCCTAAAAGCAAGAAGGAGCCAGCGATGCCTGGGTCCTCACAGCCCCGTCTGGGCCGCTTCTGTGTGGCTGCTTCTGTGAATGAGCTGTTCTGGATCAGCTCTGCCTGGGCTGTGGGTCTGGGAGGCACTGAGGCCCCGGTGTCAGGGTGTTTCCCCCATAAGGCCCTAAAGATATAGCATCTGGGCCAGCTCTAGCTGGCCTCCCTGGAGCTTTCAGAGTCTCTCCTTTCATTGATCCTGCTTGTGCCACCAAACTTGTCCCCTCCCCCCACCCCTAACACACACACACACACACACACACACACACACTATGTCACAGTGACACCAGGACCTCCGTCACCATCATCCATCCTCAAAGGGGTAGATCACCTTTAAAATCAGCCCTGCCTGGACAGATGGTGCCGCGCACCGTTTTAAGTGACAAAACACACACATTCCTGCCTCTGAATATATTGTCACCTTATCACGTATTGTTTTGTGAGATATTAAAGATATGAACATATTGTCTATAAAATAAATATAAAGTTATTATCTTTTACTTATATAAAGTATGTAGTAGGTGACAAGATGACATCAGGAAAGGAAAGGAATCAGGCGGTTAGGGAGGGCTCACCAGAGAAGTGGCATTTGAGCAAAGACCTGAGGGGTGAGAGAGTGAGCCCTGGGGCACCTGGGGAAGAGTGTTCGGGCAGAGGCGGGATCCTGCCGGGTGGGAACAGCAAGGAACAGCAAGGAGACCAGTGTGGCTGGAGGGGCAGGGGTGGGGGCAGAGGAGGAAGATGGTGGCAGAGGGTGAGTGTGTGCAGATAATTGAGAAGCCGCTGGAGGTCCAAGCCCTGGAGTGGCCTGATCTGCCGAATATTCTGGAAAGCCCAGCCAGCTGTGTGTGGAGACCACACTGCAGGAAGCCAGGGCAGCATGGGAGGCTGGTGCCGGCATCAGGAAGCGATAATGTCGCAGACCAGGGTGGCAGCTGTGGAAAGTGGTTGGATTCTGGGTATAGTCTGAAGGCAGAGCCGACATGATCCACCAGCAGATGGGATGTGTAGTGTAAGAGAAAGAGATTCGGGAGGAGAGCCCTGCTGGTGCTCACATTTGCTCACTCTGCTCTCAGGCTAGTCAACCTCTCTAAGCCTGTTTCCTCATCTGGAAAATGGGGCAGTTGGATCGATAACTTCCCAGATCTCTTCTGGCTTGAAAACTCACCACTTCAGCTTAGGTCACTGGTGGCTGGCTTTAAGGATGTGGGGTGGAACTTGTGCTTTAAAAAGGGGGCTCAGACTAGACACAACTGACAAAGAAAGGAAAGGGAGACGGGCATTCCAGGCAGAGGGAACGGCAGGAGCACAGACTAGGGGGCAGGGTCAAGAGGCCCAAGAGCGATGCTGAGGAGCAGCGAGCAGACTCCATGGCTGGGGCCGAGGACCTCGGGAGGAGGATGCCGGCGGCTACAGGGACGGGCATGCTACGCCCTTTGGAATAAACCAGCAGGTTCAGGGCCCGAGCATTTTTTGCAAATACTGAGGCCCTCAATTTTGAGCCTTTTCAGATGGATACACTCAGGGAGGAAGGAACAAGGCTTGGCTGCTGTCCGGGGAGAGTTAACCTCCTGGCCCAGCATTGCATAACCACAAAGCCTGCTGAGCGCAAGGAGACTCTTCTGTGTAGCAGCCAGAGTGGCAAGCCTGGTGGCTCTGGGCTCTGGCACCGTCCCGCAGCGGAACAAACAGCCCTCCCTTCCTAGATAATGGCCCTCATTGAGCATTGTGTCCATGGCCAGCACCCAGCGCAGGGCAGCTTAGCCTGGGTAAGTTTCCTCTCTTGGCTGCTTAGCAAAATGTTTACACTAAGCCTTTCTAGTAAGACGGTTCCTACGAACCAGCAGGCGGAGAAGCTAGAGAAAAGTGCCCCCCAGCGACCCTGCTCCCGGCTCAGAGAAATGCTTTTGCACACCCCACGTGTGAACCTGGGTTGGTCATTGCCCTCCAGGACTCTTTTGTAAAATAAGGCATTGAGCTGGAAGATGCGTGAAGGTCTGTCCGGTTCCAAAATTATCGGCATTTTCTCTAAGTGAAGAATGAGTCCATTTTCTCATTGGGTGGGGGTAGAATTAGTCTGTCCTTTAATACTTCACAAAGGGCCTTTTTCTCAGGAAGGCATGTGTGTGATTGGGGGGAGCTGAAGATAAGAACTCTGAACCCTGCCGACTTGGATCTCTCCTACTGCACCATTGGCACCAGCAAAGACGCTGCCCCTCTGTGCGTGTGTCCTTCAACGGGGAGGAGGTCACCCCAGAGGATGCTGTACTTTAAGAGGTATCTGGACCAGCCGTAGGGGACACCAAACCATGTGGACAGAGGAACATTTGGGGAAACTGGAGTAGAGAGGACTGTCATCAACCATCCTAGGGGTCATCCTGGAGAAGAGGGGTCAGAGGTGTTCTGTGGGGTCCTCGGGACAGAATCAAAACCAGTGAGTGAAAATCGCATGGCTCATCCTTAGGAAGACACCTGGAACAATAGGCCCCATAATAATCCAGCCCAAAACACACATACCCTTTGACCCATGGTCCCACTTCTGGGAATCCGGCCTATGGAACAATAGCACCAGTCCGTAAAGATATGTGTACAAAGGATGTTTATTGCAAAATTCCAGTGGCAAAAAAATTAGAAAAAAATATGACACTCAACAGTAGGGAAGGCTCGAAGGTATTATATTCAACCCGTGGCCCATCATTCAGCTATTAAAAAAGAATGAGGGGATTCCCTGGCACTCCAGTAGTTAGGACTCTGCGCTTTCACTGTTTCACTGCTGAGGGCCTGGGTTCAATCCCTGGTTGGGGAACTAAGATCCCATAAGCCAAGCTGTGTGGCGTGGCCAAAAAAAAAAAAACAAGAGAGAAAGAGACAGACCCTGTCTCTGTTTAGAAAGGCAGTGAGTGCAGTGGTTAGGAACACAGAGGCTGGAGGCAGACTGCCAGGGTTCAGATCCGGATCCCGCAAACTGTGTTCCATGACTCTCTGACCATCAGTCTTCCCTTTGGTGAAGCAGGAATTATAATAGTGCCTGCCCTATGGGCTTGATGCAGGTGCCTGGTATGTAGGAACTGCTCAAAAAATGTTGGCCTTTGACCTAGAAAGATTGTCCGTGAGAAAAGCAAGGTATGGAGAAGTGTACACAGGGTGATTCCATTTTTACAGAAACAAAAAAATGCTTCCCCAACCCCCCTTGCAAAAAGAGGAGAGCAATGGCTGCCGCCCCAGGTCTTGAGTGGCCTCCTGAGCGCAGTCCCTAAGGGAGGCTTGCGTCGTGGGCAGGAGCGTGCACCAGTGCTCTTGAAGGTCCCTTCCAGCCCTGAGACTCTGAGACGTTGTAGGCCCATCTTGGCAATCTCAGCGTACATCCTTGCCTGGCATTTGACCCAACCAAATAGTCTGCTGTTCACCATATATATGCCAGGGAAGACTTGCCATTTTCACAGACGAGGAGCAAGGACACTGTTGGTGGCTTGGTTTTATAAAAATGCTCATTGCCCCAGTGTGGTGCCCCATCAGTGGGGCCCATGTGGATCCAGCTGGGACTCTCCAAGTGCGGCCCAGACCCCACTTGGCTTGTGTGAGCCACACCAAGGATGCCATGGCCTAGGCTGGAGATGAACTCTGCCTCGGTCGGCCTCAGACACGCTCAGATTCACCCCCCCCCCAAGTGCCACAGGCTTCAGGAGTCGAGGGAGAGGTGGCAGGCTGAGAAGACCCCCAGCTGGGGTGCACCTGACATGGAAATCAGCACCATTTCCTCTGCTCCAGTTAGAGCCGCTTGAGATGGGCACAGAGCGTTATATTAGCAGAGAGAAAGCACACTTGTTTAAAGGGCTAGTACTAGATTTATTCATGTATTTAACAAATACATTTAAATTTTTAAAAATATTTCAACCAAACAACGACAGCAAAATACACAATAATAGAACAAACAGTGGTAAAACCCACTAACCGGCTTAAAAAAGACTTCAGCAAACACAGCAGAAGCTGCTGCATAGCCTTCCATAATCGCAGGTCCCTCCCCACGCCCCCCAGAGGTGATCATCCTCCAGAACTTGCTGTGAACATCTCAGGGTTGTTCTCTGAACACCTACTATGTGCCAGGCAGAGTGCTGGGTGCTGATTCACCCTGGGGAACAAAACAGACACGGTTCCCACCCTCATGGGACTTGTGGAGTTGGGTGAGACCCCGGTCCCTCTATTAGAGGCCTTCGATGAGCGCCAGTCTTTGGTTACGTAAATGGTCACCTGTCCATCTGAGGCAATGACAAAGGCGAGCCTGGAAGAAGTCCTGACACCTGCCCTGTCACCAGCCTTGTGACTGGGGGCAAGTCTCCTGAGTGTTGGTCTGTCACACATGAGCTTTGAACTAGATGACATTCAAGGGCCTTCCAGCTCCACGATTATGGGGGGCATGGGGGAGCCTAAACCACATCTGCCCAGGGACCCACTCTGGCAGGTGGAGGGGGTGAGGGGGAACTTGGCTGCTCATGAAAGGGGGGCGCACCCTCGTGCATCCGAAGTGAAATGGTGGCGGGGGGGGCTTTTGTGCAGGACACAAACCACTAGTAGAACATGAGGTAGTTTTAGGGGAACATGGGTGAAATCCATTTTTTTAAGAGTAATTTCTTACTATTAAAACAGTTAAATAAACACCTACAGTTGCCAGTTACACCCATGATCCCTACTGCTAAGATGAGGCTATGTTTTAACAAGTCAAATTCAAGTCAATGTAAATTAAAGTTTTATATAAATAACCGTACAGATGGTATGTGTTTCTGGCGAAACGTGACATGGTGGTCACCAAATGGCACAGCATTTCCCAAACAAGAGCTAATGATGTAAAGGGTGGGGCCCACCTGGCATCTTTAGAGGCCAGCAGAGCCAGCCTGGAACTGGCACGTCACAGCCCAAGAAGTATTGGAGGAATGACTTCATGAATGTCTCCCTCTTTGAAACAGCAGGAGAGAAATTCCCTTCAGATCTTAGTGCCAAGAAGAGCTGCGCTTTTTCTGAGAAACTGCTGTGCTTATCGTCAGGACACTGAGAAGGTACGACTAACTGTGTTGTCCTTCCTTCTTTTACTGCCAGGAAGCCTTACCCTGAACCTAGGGCCCAAACAGAGCCGCCACGTGGGGCTCCTAAGCTACTTATCCATGTTCTTTTACCCCTTCTGCTGTAGACCTTACGTCTTCCATTTCCCCTGGGTTGATGCATCATTTTTAATGCAAGCTCCGATTTTGTTTGTGCAAACCACCTCAGGTCCTCTGTGGAATAAAGCAAGTTAAAATTGAAAAAAAAAGGAAATTAAGTAATTAATTAATCAATTCCTGTACAAACTGCCTAAGACCAAAGCATTCTTGGCTCTACTTAGCCTGTTGGGATTTCCTGCCAGGAGGTGCTGCTTCCCGGCTAATGTCTGGGTTAGACAGAGACGGTGGCCACTGTCGGTTCTGCACCCCTAGATCTGAACCAGCCAAGCGCTGAGGACCCACTCCTCCAGGAGCTGAACTTCGAGGCCACCTCAGAAATGGGACTCTCTCTCCAGACTCAGGGCTGGGCATGGCTCTCTCCCTACCAGAGAATCGGGTTTGCAGGCAGCTGTTCCCTTGGGCATTCCTGAGGGCACTGCAGGGCTCTCAGTCCCCCTGTGTGATTGGTTCCTACCAGCTGGTTCTGCTGCTGGCCCCAGACTGTCCAGACTGTGACAACATCTCCTGTCTGACTCCCATACTGCCCAGTCCCGTACATCTGCTGCCAGACCCTATGCTGTCCTGAGGGCTCATAGCGCCCACTCCAAACTGTATGGTCTCCCTGGCATTATGGCCTCAGAACCTCTGGGGGCCAGGGTGCTCTTAGAAGCACCATGAAATACTAATATTTTTAAAGCAAATGAGTAAAAACATTATGCTAAGTGAAAGAAGCCAGACACAAAAGACCATGTATTGTATGGTTCCATTTATATGAAAATGTCCAGAATAGACAAATTCATAGAGACAGAAAGTAGATAAATTAACAGTTGCCAGGGGCTGGCGGGGAGGGGAATGTGGATTGACTGCTAAGGGGTATGGGGTTTCTTTTTGGAATGATGAAAATGTTCTGGAATTACATAATGATGGTTGCACAATCTTGTGACTATACTAAAAACCACTTAATCATACATTTAAAAGAGTGAAATTTATGGTATGTGAATTATACTAGATACCGTCTAATGGAGCAGGTTCCAAAAAGTTATGTTCATGAGAGAGACACTCAAAGTTTAGAAAATTCTATTTATTAATAGATTAATATAGTCACTAGTCTTGAAAATGAATACACCCCCTTTTCCAGAAAGGAATCAAGGTGACTTCTGTAAACTATCCGTTAGCTAAGGTTTTCCACAATTATAACTTCATTCATTCATTCGTTCTTTCACTCACAGACACCCATGAGTGCCTACCATGGGGCAGACACAGAGAACGTCAAGGGAGTTAAAACACAGTTCTGGGGACTTCCCTGGTGGTCCAGTGGTTAAGACTTTGCCTTCCAATGCAGGGGGTGTGGGTTCGATCCCTGGTTGGGGAGCTGGGGTCCCGCATGCCTCGCGGCCAGAAGGCCAAAACAAAACAGAAGCAATATTGTAACAAATTCAATAAAGACTTTAAAAATGGTCCACATCAAAAAAAAAAAAAAACTTAAAAAAAAAAACCAAACAGCTCAGCTCTATAAAATCTGTAGCTGGAGATACGACATGTGAAACCATTAGTACAGTGAGGGGTACAATAGAAACTGTCTTGAGCCCAGCATGTAATAGTAAGCATTCAAAAATTGGCAGTGATCTTTGCCACAGGAGAGGGGAGCTATGAGTGACCTGGACAGGGAGATGGGTGTGATCCTGTTTGGGAAAGAGAAATCGCTCACTTGGGCCAAAACCCATTAGGAAACCCATTTGGAGAGGTTTGTGGCATGTAAGAAGGACTTGGAGTTCTTGGGAAGGGAGTGGGGAGTCCCTGCAGGCCAGTGAGCAGGGCTCTGCCTTGCCTGGCACCCAGGGAGGTGAGTCAGCAGCCAGCGGTCCTGGCTGCCCTCCACCACTCCCTCCCCGGGGCATCCCTGTAGTTCCCCCTTCTAGGTGCCCCAGAGCCTCACGGTCTGTGCCCTGGAAGGGGGCACTGTATTAATCCTGCCAGACTCGTGGGGACAGCAACTAGCTGAGGCCACCCCCTTTCTGCATCACAAACAAGAAACACCACTGGGTCTCCTGAGTTTCTGGGTGAAGGAAAAAGAGACCAGGATTTCAGGTCCCACCCCTGCCCATCTTCCAACCCCTGCCCATGTGTCTTTTTGAATTATGGTTTTCTCTGGGTATATGCCCAGTAGTGGGATTGCTGGGTCACATGGTAGTTCTATTTTTAGTTTTTTAAGAAACCTCCATACTGTTCTGCATAGTGGCTGTATCAATTTACATTCCCACCAACAGTGCAAGAGGTTTCCCTCTTCTCCACACCCTCTCCAGCATTTATTGTTTGTAGATTTTGTGATGATGGCCATTCTGACAGGTGTGAGGTGATATCTCATTGTAGCTTTGATTTGCATTTCTCAAATAATTAGTGATGTTGAGCATCTTTTCCCGGAGAAAACCATAATTCAAAAAGACACATGCACCCCAATGTTCATTGCAGCACTATTTACAATAACCAGGACATGGAAACAACCTAAATGTCCATCAGCAGAGGAATGGATAAAGAAGATTGGTACATATATGCAATGGAATATTACTCAGCCATAAAAAGGAACAAAATTGGGTCATTTGTAGAGACGTGGATGGACGTAGAGACTGTCATACAGAGTGAAGTAAGTCAGAAAGAGAAAAACAAATATCGTATATTAATGCATATATGAAGAATCTGAAAAAATTGGTATGGACGATCTTATTTACAAAGCAAAACTAGAGACAAAGACATAGAGAACAAACGTATGGATACCAAGGGGGAAAGCGGTGGGTGGGATGAATTGGGTGATTGGGATTGACATATATACACTATTGATACTATGTATAAAATAGGTAACTAATGAGAACCTACTGTATAGCACAGGGAACTCTACTCAGTGCTCTGTGGTGAATGCTCTGTGGTGACCTAAATGGGAGGGAAATCCAAAAAAACGGGGATATATATATACGTATAGCTGATTCACTTTGCTGTACGGTAGAAACTAACACAACATTGTAAAACAACTATACTCCAATAAAAATTTTTTTTAAAAAATATGAAAAGTGGGGATGGTGCTGGCCTCATAGGGCTCTGGACGGGGGCACTTAGGAAGATGATTCTAGGCCCTGATGAATTAATTTTTCACATCAACATACTGCTCCTGGTTCCTGAGTTCAGGATACCATGTTTGTCAGGGCTAAGGATGGACCAGGAACACAGAGTCAGATCCTGGGTGCAGATCAGGGAGCAAGGTACCCTCGAAGAACATTGGTCTGAGAATTAGAGGCCTGGGCTGTGGATCCCGCCTGGTTACGTTCCAGCCCTGTGTCTGGGGAGTCCTTCAGCCTCACTGAACCTCTGTCTCCTCATCTGCAAAATGAGATGATAAGGCCCTAACCAGAGGGCGGTCTTGAGGAACTTTTCAATTGTGAAGTGATGTTCAGACCTTGTGATTACAATCTAAGGGGGGAGAGGGAACATAAACAGTAGGTCGTCTCTGCAGGGAAGAACCTGGTAAAATCAGATGAGAGGATGACTATGGAAGCCTTTACTGAGCTGTAATCATGGCACCCATACAAGGTAGCATTATTCATATTATTGTTATTATTTGAAATAGAGGTGTAAGCACAACCCAGAGGAAGGGGGAAATTGGTTCTGTCTGGGACACTGGAGGAGACCCCAGGGAGGGGCTGGCAGCGTTGACAAGTAGGATTTAACCAGACAAAACAAAAGGGAAGAAGGGGGACCAGACAGCAGGGCCGAGGGAGGGGCTTGAACCCTGGCCAGGAGGCAAAAAGGGTCGGGGGAGTGGGGCACAGGTGAGAGGGAGTGGGAGTAGGGGGCTGGGAAGCTGGAGAGGTGGAGGGCATGGGGCCCAGGGTAGAGCGTCACAGCCAGCAGGAGGGTCAGGTACTGTACAAGAAGCCTGGAACATCCTGGGGGCGGGGTAGTCTGTACCCACACAGGCCTCATCAGAAGGCTTGTTTGAGGGCCAGACTCAGGCCTTCTGGGGGAGTGGGCCTCAGGGCAGCTGGTAAGACCCAGGCCAGGGAGTAGAAGCATCCAGGGCGGTAAAGTCCTTGGAGCCCAACTATGGTCAATACCCTCTTTTTCAAATATGAGAACAGGCAGCACAGATGGGGGACGACTTGCTCAGGGAGCCCAGTGAGGCGGGGCAAAGCCAAGTCTCTAGATCTCCAGGCCTGAGCAAAATTCACGCCTTAAGCAAAACTCCATTTTTTCCTATTTCCTCGATTAAATGTGCCGGTGCCATGCGTGGAGGTTGTATGGGGAGGTGGCCGCAAGCAGAGCACACACTCGGGAGCCACCTGCTTGCCTGGGCTCCCAGCCTTTATTGAATGTGTGCCCCTGGGCAAGTCATGTGACCGTGTGTGCCTTACTTGCCTCATCTGTCAAATGGACTTAGAGACATTACCTACCTCGTGGGGCTGTGTGTTTCAAATGCTTAGCAGAGTGCCTGGCACGTAGTCAGCGCTCAGTGACATCAGCAGCCCTTGAAGTTATTGCAGTTGATTCCCAGTTTGTCTCGTTGTCACAAAATCCGATTCATCCTTCATAAATCACCAGCCCCTTTATCAGTCTCCGGCTTATCTTTGCTTCTGGCTCTTTTCCTTTTTCCTGAGTTAAATGCTCTTGGCCTGAGCTTGTTTTATAGGGAGGAACTTGGGGCATGTTATAATCCATTCAATTTAGCATCTGTCTGTTCTATTCATTCACTCATTCGTTCGTGCCTGATTCCCTGGGCAGCCAGTGACCTATGCTTAGAGCTTTGGGAAATACAGAGCCCTGATTCCCAAAGGGTTCACCTCCTGCCCTACACCCACAGCCCCTGACCTTCTGCCAGGTGGAATTTTCAAAATCATCTGGTTTGGATGGAGAAAAGGATGTGTGGATTGCAAGAGCCTTTCTTTTTTTTTTTCCCTGTAATGCAGTCTTAGAAAATTATGCCTGACTATGTCTTCTTGCTTGGTGAGGACAGAGCACGAGAGATTTAGGGGGTGGGGGTTAGAGAAGGCTGAGAGTCGCTCCCCTCAAGGACACAACAGTGCCCCCCAAGTGCTTGCAGAGTTCAGTTGTCATCAAAAAAGGAAGACCCAGATCAGGACCCAAAGTGAGACTTCCTAACAAGAAATTGAGGTTAGAATTCAGTGAGTATTAAATTAAACCCAGCTCCCTGGGGCCCGAGAAGCTGGGCTGATTTTACACTGGCATACGGGTTAACCTCCCCTAAGTTAAACTCACAGAGGCCCCCACCCATTCAGTGACCTGTATTTAGGAGTGGGGCTGTGAGCCTGGTTTTCAGGAACTAGTTATCTTGTCCCTCTCTGGCCTATCTTACAGGGTCTCTTTCAAGAGCCTGCCCTGATCCCTTTATCCAGTAAGACTCCCCTAGCCCATCTGCCTTGACCCTCTCTTGTTCTCACTAATTTACCCACCCTTTGGCCAACATTAATTATTAAGCACCATTTATTTGTATGCCTGCTACTGTGCTAGGGATATAATGGTGAATGAGCGAGGACCTTGGCCTAGAAGAAATCTGTCTCTTAGGGGAGAGAAGCCCATAAAGAAATAAATTACAACATGGTGTGAGATGTACGGAAGTGTTTGACTGAATGCAAGAGGGTTGCAGAAAGCTTGCCGGAGGATTTGATGTTTGGGGTGATGTATTAGTCGGGCCTCTCCAGAGAAACAGAACCAGCAGGACTTAAATATATATAGAAAGAGATTTATTTTAAGAAATCAGCTCACACGATTGCAGAGGCTTGGTAAGTCCCAAACCTGCAGGGTGGCTGGGAGGCTGCAGACTCAGGGGAGTTGCACTTGGAGTCCTAAGGCTGTCTGCTGGCAGAGTTCCTTCTCTCTGGGGCAGGTCAGTCCTTGTTCTGTTAGGCCTTCAACTGATTGGATGAGGCTCACCCACATCATGGAGGGTAATCTGCTTGACTCAAAGTCTACAGCTTTAAATGTTAATCTCATCTAAAAAATACCTGCGTCTTGAACAATGTTTCACCCTACATCTGGGTACCATGGCCCAGCCAAGGTGCCATCACAGGTGGGTTTGGAGGACATTGAGACATTTGCCACATGTCTAGGAAGGACAGGGCATTTGGGGCAATGGGAACGGCATGTGTTCTGAGAACTCTTCAGCTTCCTGTGGCTAGAACACACAGATTGGAGGGAGAAGGGAGAGAAGAGGCTGGAGACGCAGGCAGGAGCCCACTGAAAAGACCTTAAAAGCCACACCCTGGAGCCGAAACTATGTGGGGAGCCTAGAGGGTCTTGGGAAGGGGAGTAACTACGGACTAGAAACAGCCTCTGGAGCCCCTTCTCCCAGCACACTTAGTGTCGACAGCTCCATGGCCCTCAGCTCCTGGGCGACAGTGGGTGGCAGGGTACAGGGGTTGGCTAATTAGCTACCTCCAAAGGCTCTCCCCAGAATCTGAGAGAAAGCAAAAGAGCATGCCAGGTGCCCATGCAATGGCTTGCAGGCCTCTCAGACAGTCAAGTCATTGACACTACCTGGTGGGCCACCAGGCTGCCCAGGTGAACAGGACCAGCTGTTCCTGCCCTTCATGGAACCTCAGTGGGGAGGCTGGAGTTGGGAGCATTGAATGTGCTCTCTGCAAGAGTGGACACTGTGGGCCCCTCAGCTGGAAGGGCCCATCTTCCCCTGGTGTGTCAGTCTCCTAGAAGGGCCATTGGCCTCTCTGCCAATGAGTCACAGCCCAAAGATTTCCTAACAGCCAGAGCACAAGTGTCCACCTCCACGTGTACCCTGAGAATTATTAGATGACAGAGAAAGCCATATTTGAAAGGATGACATCATAATATTGGAAAACAAGATAGAATGCCTTCCATGAACCAAAAATGTTGATAAGTCTTAGGAAGATAGGAAGCCCATGAGATGGGGTAGATGGAGAAATCAGAGCAGAAGACACTACAGCCAAGACTCTAGAAGCCTGAGTGATTTTTATCCCAGAGAAGCCAAGTATAGGTCAAGCCAAGAGCCAACAAAACAAAGAACAGGAATGGGCTGCCAGGGTTGCAGAGTCCCTTGAAGAGCTTTTCAGAAGAGGAATTCCAGTGCAACCCCTCTCACTTTCTACATGCAGAGGCAGGCAGCCAACGACAGGCCAAATCCCAAGAAATGCTCTCTAAGGAAAGTAACGGGGCCAGGACCTAAGAGACAAGCCCAGCTGAGGGAGTTCCAGAACTCCCCAGCCAACTCAGTGTTGTGGTCAGGGACAAGCAGGGAAATATGGCAGCTCTGCCTTGGAGTGAAGGATATCACTGTGCCCAGTGTGGAGTAAAGCCCTTCTTTTGGCAATTGCAGGAGTCCACTGGCCAGCTTCCCCTCCACAGTCCTTACAGGGAGACTTGCCATCATAATGCTTTACTCTTTTATAAAGAACCCTAAATAGGATGGATTCATGATTCCATCGTCACATTCAAGGGCAAACCTGTCAGAAAAATAGACCAAAGACCTCATAGGAAGCTCTGTCCAGTTCATTGTTGCACCAGTATTCTTTTTCGCTTCTTCTGCAGTAATGAAAATTTTATCAGGGTACATGGCCACCCAGCTAAAGACTACATTTCCTAGGCTTCCTTGCAGCTAGGTGTGGCTCTGTGGCGGCTGTGAACCCAAATCACAAGTACAACTCCCAGGCTTGCCCTCTCCTGTCTCTTTCCCTCTGAATAGGGTGTGGACAAAGGAGATGGAAAGCAAATGCTGTGGGTCACAGAAGAGAAAGATCAAAGAAAGCCGCACTGTGAAGCCACCATATCAGCCCACAGCCACTTACACTCAGACTGTTACACAAGATACAAGTAAACTTCTCTCTTGTCTAAGCCACTCTTACAGTTGGGTCCTTGTTACAGGGGCTAGAACCTGTATCCTAACATGTATACTATCTTTACAACATAGTTCTTCATTTATAAATATGTGTGGACAACTGGGGTCACCAAACTTTAGAAGAGAACCAATAGCAGAAAAAGAAGGCCCAAAATGGAAAAAAAGAAGAGCTCACTCCAAAGGAAGGGAGTTCACACGTAAATGAACCCTAAAATAAATTACCATTAGTATCCTTGGCAATAATTGAGAGATTATCTCATTTAATAGAAAGGAATCAGTAGCTATGAAGATGGAGCAATCAGAGAAAAGGAAATAATTATTGAAAATTTAAAATATGACTCCTAAAAAAATGCAGTGGGTGAACTGAATAACACAGTGAATATAGAGGAATACCAAATTGGTAATCTAGAAGTTCAAACTAAGAAAATATCCCAGAATGTAGAGCAAAACATCAAGGAGAAAAAAGTGGGTGGATAGATCCAGGAGGTTCAGTATCCATCAAATAGGAGATCTGGAAACAGTGATGACAGACAGTGGCAGAGGGAGAGGGAGGCATGGAAATAGTCAAAGATGTAACAAAAGAAAATTTCCCGGGGTTGAAGAAACATGCACAGATTTTAAAATTGAAAAACCACACTGAATTCAGGACAGGAATCAGTGAAAAGGAACATTTAGACATTCAATCTTACTGAAACTTCAGAACATCAAGGATAAAAAATGAAAAGCTTCCAGAGAGAATCAAAACTTACATCGGAGTCTCTCATCAGTAACACAAGATGCCCAAGGACAGTGGACCAGTGCTTTCAAAATTCTGGAGGACAATGATTTTGAACTAAGAATTCTATCTCCTCAAACCTTGAAAGCAAAATAAAGGCTTTTTATGTGTAAGAGTTTAGAAAGTTCAGAAATTCCCTGGTGGTCCTGTGGTTAGGACTCGGCGCTTTCACTGCTGGAGCCCGGGTTCAGTCCCTGGTTGGGGAACTAAGATCCTGCAAGTTGCGTGGACAAAAAAAAAGAAAGAAAGAAAGTTTATCATTCAGTCAGTCGTTCGTATTTCTGGAAGAAAAAGAAAAACCCTGGAGTTATTTCTATCAATACAAAAAGGAATCAAAAAAGATGACATAGAATTCAAGAAGTGAAGGAAGGCATAAATACTTTGTAGGAGCATTGCTTGGTTCTTAACTTGTGGAAGACTTTTCTTCTTGCGACAAAGTCTTGGTCATGTGGAATTACATTTCTTTCTCTTGGGTCTATTCATACGAAGTGGTTCCCCAGGAAATGATCTCTTTACAATCACATTGTTTATTAGCTTCAATTTTTAGAATTAACCTATAGACTAGACAATTATAATATGGAAGAAAATGTAAATGTTATGAAACTTGACAATATAAGGATACTGTAATAAATGTATAACTAACAGGAATTTAAAGGTGGACAGAAGAAAGGAGGTGGAAAGGTGGGAGAGTGCACGAATTTCTTCGTTGTTCATAGAAATGAATAGATCCTGTCTAAAGTTGACAGACCAGGAAATAGCAATTTAAGTATATTATTGGAAGATGTTAAAGGCAACTGCCAGAACAACCAAAAATATATAATGGTGAGATGGTGTGGAAGGAAGTTGGGAGAGAGGGTAAATACAAAAAAAAAAAAAAACCCTCAGCGTTCATAGGAGAGTCAGTACTGTAACTGAGTGAGGATGGTTTCTAATTCTGGGCCTGGAAGACGTTGAACCAAAATTCAAAGGGAAATTAACAATTTTAGAAGAAACGGGCTGCACAGCCACACCGGGGCTGTATCTCATCAGTACGTGTTGCCATGCAAACATGCCGTGCCTGTGACTCCAAACATCAGACGTGTCGTGACTGTGGGAAGGCTCATTCATTCACTCAGCCAGTGTTATAGGGAGCTCATTTAAATAAACAGATCTGAAGACTGACTTGATTCATATCTTCAGCTTCATGTCCCACCACTAAGCTCTACACCCCCGACCCTCTAACCACACTGACCTACCTTCTCACACACTCAGGGTTTCCTCCAGCATCATCCTGCCTTTGCTCGCACTGGTCCCCTTTTCTGGTTGGTGAAATCCCGAGCGTCCTTCAGAGCCCAGTGTACCTTCTCTAAAGCCTCCCCTTCCTCCCCACCCCCAGCCTGTACTCAGAGCAGCCTCTTTCTATCATGGCATCTACCACACCTTATAATCTATTTTTGTTTGTGTCTCTCTTCTCATAGGCTTTGTATTTTTCAAGTGCAAAGTCCATGTCTTTTTTAAAATTGCGGCATAACATACATATAATTCTGAACACACAGCATAAGGTTACAACTCAAATAGTTTTTACATATATGCACTCATGTAATATATATGTAACCAAATCAAGATGTAGAACATTTCTATCACCCCAGAAACTCCTACATGCCCCTTCCTAGCCAATACCTACCTGCCCCACCAGAGCTAACCACCATTCTGATTTCTAATACAATAATTAGTTTTGCTAAACTTTAATTAAATGGAATCATACAGTATTTAGCCTACTGTGTCTGAACTCCTTTGCTTATTATTTTACCTGTGAGATCCATCTGTATTTTTGTCTGTAGCAGTATTTTGTTCTTTTTAATTACTGTGTGATAATCCTTGTATGAATATACCACAACTTATTTATCTATTCTGTTTGTTGTTGGCATTTGGGTTGTTTCCAGTTTTTTGCTGTTTCATAACATAAAGCTACTATGAACATTCTTGTTTGCATTTTTTGGCAGACATTTACATGCATTTCTGTAGGAAACATTCTTAACAGTGGAATTTTTAGGTCATGGGATAGGTGTGGGTTTGGCTTTGAAGATTTTGCCAATCAACTGTCCAGATGGTTGTGTCCATTTACTTTCCCACCAACAATGTACAAGAAGAGTTCCAGTTGCTCCACTTTCTTGCATTTGGTATCATTTTGTTTGTTTCACCTTAGCCATTCTGGTGAACGTGTGGTGGATTTAATTTGTATTTCCCTAACGAGTAATGCTTTTGAACACCTTTTCATATGCTTGTTGACCATTTAGATAACCTCTTTTTTAAAGTACCTGTTCAAATCTTTTGCCATTTTAACAAAATCATGGTAAAATACACAAAACATAAAATTTACTATCTTAACCCTTTTTAAGTTCAGTAGTATTATTTTCACTTGGTTGTGCAATATCGGTGACTCTCCAGAACTCTTTTCATCTCGCAAAAGTGAAACTCTATACTCATTAAACAACAAATCTCCATTCCCCTTTCCCTGCCAGCCCCTGGTAACCACCATTCTTTTCTGTCTCTATGAAGTCAGCTCCTCTAGGTACTTTGTATAAGTGGAATCATATAGTATTTGTCTTTTTGTGACTGGTTTATTTCACTTAGCATAATGTCCTTGTGGTTCAACCATATTGTAGTATGTGTCAAAAGTTCCTTCCTTTTTAAGACTGGATAATATTCTATGCATGTATATACCACATTTTGTTTATTCATTCATCCATCAGTGGACACCTGGATTATTTCTACCTTTGGGCTATTGTGAATAATGCTGCTTTGAACATGGGTGTACAAATATCTCTTTGAGGCTCTGCTTTCAATTCTTTGGAGTATATACCCAGAAGTGGAATTGCTGGATCATATGGTAATTCTATTTTAATTTTTTTGGAGGAACCACCATACTGTTTTCCAAAGAGGCTGAACCATTTTGGCTTCCCACCAACAGCGCATAAGGTTTCTCTACATCCTTGCCAATTCATGTTATTTTCTGGGGTTTTTTCTTTTTTTTTTTTTTAAGTAGCCCTTCTAATATGCGTGAGGTGGTTTCTTGTAGTTTTGATTTGTATTTCCCTAATGATCAGTGATGTTAAGCATCTTTTCAGGTGTTTTTTGGCCATTTGTATATCTTCTTCAGAGAAATTCAAGTCTTTTGCTCATTTTTTAATCTGGTTGTTTGGTTTTTGTTCTTGAGTTGTAGGAGTTCTTTATATATTCTTCATATGACCCCTTATCACATATATGATTTGAAAATATTTTCTCCCATTCTGTAGACTGCCTTTTCACTCTGTGGATTGTGTCCTTTGGTACACAAAAGTGTTAAATTTTGATGAAGTCCAGTTTATCTATTTTTACATTGGTTTCCTGTGCTTTAGTCTCATATCCAAGAAATCATTGCTAAGTCCAATGTCATGAAGCTTTTCCCCTATGTTTTCCTCTAAGAGTTGTATAGTTTAGTTCTTATGTTTAGATCTTTGACTCATTTTAACTCTGGCCATTTTTAATTGGGTTGTGTGCCTTCTTAAAATTTATTTTTAGGATTTTTTTTATATTCTGGATGAGTCCTTTGTTGAATATATATTGCAAATATCTTCTCCCAGTCTGTGGTTTGTCTTTTTACTCTATTATTGGTATCTTCTGATGAGCAGAAGTTTTTCATTTTAATGAAGCCCAATTTATCAACCCTTTCCTTTAAGACTATGTGATTTTGCTTTTTGTGAACGGTGTAAGAAGTCTTTGCTGGCTCCAAGTTTATGAAGATATGTTCTTTTGTTTTGTTCTACAAACTTTATTGTTTAATCTTTTGTATTCAGGCCAATCATCCTTTTCACATTAATTTTTGTGTATGCTGTAGACAAGGTTCATTCTTTTCCATATGGATATCCAATTGCATCAGTACCATTTGTTGAAAAGGCTAACATTTCCCCCACCAAATGCAATCACACCTTAGTTATAAATCGGGTGACTGTATATGTGGGGGTCTGTTTTCTTACTCTGTTGTTTCCACTGATTTTTGTTGTTGTTGTTGTTCTCTCCCTTGTGTTGATGCCACACTATCTTGATTACTGTTGCTTTTTATAGTAAGATCTATCATTTATGTCTGTTTTCATATTACTGGCCTGGCATTGAGAAGATCCATGTAATACTTGCAGACTGAGTGAATAAATGAAGAAATGAGTTGCAAAGCAATCATTGTAACTGCTGTATCATTACTAGTATAGTTTATAGCCATCTTGCCACATGGGCAAGAATGGTGGAGATCATAGGTATTCTCTACTTTTGTCATTGCCCACTTTGGAATACACTTTGTATGTCACCCAGTCTCTCTGGTCATTTGTCCTTATAGAGTTTATGATGTGTGCATATGTGTATTATAGTGTGTTCTATATATTACCCTTTAGAGTGGACCAAAGGACCTTAACTACCTAGGAAGCTTGTAGGCAGGTGTGACTTTTGTACCATGGGCGTTTGCATAGAAACAAAATGACATCAAAGGAACAGCTAGACCTGCTGGACACCCATGAGAGAGCAGGCCATTGGGACAAACGTGGAGGGCAGGTGTTTCTTAGGACTGGCAGAATGCGAATGGCTGGAAGACAAGTCTGCCTGACTGTGCCCGGCTTTCATTTCAGGCCTTGTTCTTCCTTAGGCTCTTTTACCCACAAGTACTTCCTGGCCCATTTAAGGTAAGCAGGTCGAGTTAAGTTCAGATGCTCACCAAGTTCTTACAGGTGTACAGAAGCCTCTTTTAATCCTTACTGGAGCAAGGCGGTTATAAATAAATAACGAGATAGGTGGGTGGATAGATAACTAGATTTATAACAGTAGGTAACTTCATAAATTAATTAACTACAAGCATCTGGGTTTCACTGGGCCCTTGTTGAGTTCAGGCTACAGTTCCTGATCTTAGTTCATTTTCAGTCTCAGTGGGAACAAGACTTAAACACAGTAGCTACCTTTTTCGGTGAAAGAGGGAAAAAAGAACTCTTCACAAGGCCAGTCCACAGGATGGGAAGGAATGCTGCTAGGAAGAGCATTTGGTTACCTGAAGCGTTAGGACTGTGATTCATATCTGAGTCCTGTCTGCAAGGCTGGCATGGTTCCAGCTGCCTTGAGGGTCTCCACAGCAGAAGTCACCCGATGGCCCACGTTTAGGTTCCAGCTCTCCCATTACCAGCTTTGTGATTTTGTGTCTCAGTTTCCTCATCTGTAAAATGCAGATGATAATGGTCCCTGCCTGATAGAATTATTGTGTAAAACACTAAGAATGGCCCTGACACATACTAAGAGTTCAGTTGTTTGGTCTAGACACAAGGCATTGGTTAGGACCATCTTTGCCTTACTTATCACAACCACAAATAATCAGGCTAAGTCTGGGCTTCCAAAGGTCTGGCGGAGTGGAGTTCTGGCTGCATTGCTGTTTGGTCTTGACTATAAAACCTGTTCCTGCTCTCCTGGAGATGTCTCTGGAGATGGCCCCTCCCCTGTGATGTCAATTCCACCTCTATCCCTGGGCTTTCTAACAGGAAGACAAACACCAGCCAGTTATAACTCACCCGGGATTACCTAGATTTCTCTTTGCTATGAATAGAATTTGCTTCTCCGACCAGTGTGTACAAATTCCAAGCCTTGTCTGGGTCTTGGGGTTGGAAGGTAGGAGGAGAAGGGAAAGTAGGAACACAGAGACAATCATCTAAGGGAAATGATTTGGGAGCTGCCCAGACAGTGAATAATCTATCATTCATTGCTGATAGAAAGCATTTATCAAGAAACTCAGCCCTGAGGTTAACAGGGTCATGCAGAGTGATTGCACATAGGGAGGAGAGTGGTGTAAGCGGAGATGGCTGTGGTTAACTGGAAAGACTTCCTGGAGGAGCTGGATGCTGGGAAAACAGGCAGAATCCACCCAGGGCCCTTCTGACCAAGGTCAATGCTCTTGGGGGTTTTCTAGGCAGTGGCCTGAACTCAGGGTTCAAATCCTACCTCTGCCCTTCCTTGTATCATCTGAAGCAATTAGCTTCACCTCTTTGAGCCTCAGTCCTCTCAAAAGGGCATCTGTGTGAGGATCAATATGTCAATGTTTAGTATAGTTTGGGCACAGAGTAGATGCTCATTTAAGTAATTTTAAAATATTTTTAATATTTTACTCAGTGCTGGGTCCAGTGCCCGGCACTGAAATACAAAGGTGAATAAAGCCCAGCCACTTCCCAGTTTAGGGAGAGACAAGTTTCCCAGGAAGATACTGATGAACTGGTTAAGCCACAGGTCTGACCCAAGGCAGACATCTCAGGCTTCTCAGGGAAGCAGCACTATTTGACCTGTTGGACTAGTGGAAAACTTCTTCTTCCCAGCATAGGCAATCCATCAGACCAGAGGGTGTGAGGGGCTGGTCACCCTGGAAACCTGACCCAGCCCAGCAGCACACCCTGGGCCACCCCATAGGACCAGACTGTGCCTTCTACCTGCTTTCTGAGGGTCAGTACTGACCCCAGCTCAGTTGGAAGATCTGTTTGGCAGAACTGAGCCTTCACAGTTTGGGGCTTTTTCTTGTCATTCTAGGACCTAGGAGGGAACTTTTGAAATCTTCTGCCCACACCCTGAACGGCCTGCATACGGGGCTCGGGATCCTCAAAGCCCTGGAGGGGAGAGAGGCAGCAAACTCACCGTTCCCTGTGACCACATTCCGGCCTCCTGAGCACTGCATGTGTTGAACCTCCCCGCTAGACTACAATCCTTTTCTTTCAAGTCTAACCATCAAGATTTTCCCCATATTTCAAGGCCTAGTTCAAGCTCATGTGCTTTCAGGAAGCATTCCCCGACTCCTCTGTAAAATCAACCTCCAGACTCCTTTCTCTGTCTGTTCCCTGGGGAACAGCACTGTGTTCAAGCAGAGAGGTCAAGAGCCTGTAGGTTAGAGTTAATGCAAAGTGAAAGCGCTGGGTGGAGAGAGGAGGCTGGACAGGCTGGGCGGGGCCTGATTGGGACGAAGCTGAAACACCATTGGCTGCATCTCCCTGCAGTTGGGAGCGATGGAGAGTTCTTGACAGAGAGAGGGGCCTGGTGAAGTTGGCAATTGAAGAGATTTCACTTTCCACAGTAAATGGTGGGGTGGGGTGGAGGAACACTGGGGGCCTAGAGGTAAGGTGATTAGTTACAGGAGGCAATTAGAGGAGTTTCATCAGTTTCCCCAAATATGGGGCTGTAGAAAAGTTTATGTCAGATTTTTACAAAGGGAGTTTTGTAACAATATAGATTCTGAGGCCGTTTTCCCAGAGATTCTGTTTCAATGGATCTGGATGGGGCTGGAACCTGTGCTTTTAGAAGATGCCCCAGGACATTTCAATGGAGTGAGGGTGGACTATTCAATAATGATGTCAGGACAACTGACTAGCTACATTGAAAAGACACTAAGCTTTATCTCTACCTCACTCCTTACACAAAAATAAATGCCAGATGGAGCCAAGATAGAAATGGAAAGGAAAGGAGGGAGGGGAAGGATGGAAGGAGGAACAGAGGGGTGGAGGGACAGAGAGAGGGAAGAAAAAATTAAATCATAAAGGGACTAGAAGAAAAGTGGGCGACATTCTAAAAAATAATCTTGGACACGAAACCTAAAAGTCATAAAAGGAAAGATTGATGATGCATTTGGCCACATAGAAACAAAATTTTTCTGTTCAGCAAAGTTAAAGATTAATAATAAATAGAGAAATATTTGCAGTTCATAGAGAAAGGATTAATATCCCCAGTATCGAAAGAGTTTGTATAAACAAATAAATATATAATTCATTAGAAACATATGCAAAGGATATGAAAAATAATTCCCTGAATGAAATAGTCGTTTGATAAGCTTATGCACAGTTCTAAGCCTTGTTCTAGAGAACAAGAAATACAGATTTAAAAAATAATAAGGTATCTCTGTGGTAAGCAGACTAATGATTACCAAAGATGTCCACATCCTAATCCCTGGAACCTGTGAATGTGTTGCCTTTCATGACAGAAGGAACTTTGTAGATGAGATTAAATCAAGGATGTGGAGGTGGGAAGATTATTCCAGATTATCCAGGTGGGGACCAACATAATCACAAGAGCCCTTATAGGTGAAAGAGAGGCAGAGCAGTCAGTGTTGGAGTGAGTCGATGTGAGAAAGATGTGGTAAGCCACTGCTGGCTTTGAAGGTGGCAGGGGCCAGGAGCCAAGGAGTGCAGGCGACCTCTAGCAGGTGGACAAAAGAAAATGTTGAGGATCACACAACAGAGCTGTGTCAGGGGCTTCCTGCTACAGGTAACTGGGTCCCATGCAGTCAGAGTGACTCCAGGCCTCTCCCACTGCCCTTGCTGGAGGAGACACACAGAGCCTGAGAAACAGGGTAGCCGACGATGGTGAGGAGTCCAGGTGCTCTGCCCCCTGGCTCTCTTCAGGTGCCCTACCTGCCATCCTACCTGCAGCCCAGATCTGTCTTCTCCTGAGGAGCTCCCAGGGAAGCTGAATCAGAGTCAGGCAGTCCCTGCCATTCAGGGGAATTGGCCCCAAACAGAGAATTGGAGGACTCAGGAATTTTCTTCCGTTTGGCCTGAACACCTCCTAGCTGGCTCTCCATGGGCAGATCATGCCTCTCCTCTGGGCCTCAGTATCCTCCCAGAAGCAAATTAAGATGATGGGTACAAAGTGCTGTGAGTCTGAGGACAGGATATTCTCATGCAGTTCATCCATTTGGCTGTAATGGAGGCCAGGATTCAGGCCCCTCTGAGAGCTGTCCTGCCCTGGGCCTCACTGACCAGTCACCATTTCACAGGAACCCAGTGACCAAGAGGTACACTGGAGGCTCCAAAATCTCCAGCCTCAGTAGGAGAACCACCTAGTACAGCTTTCATGGAGGCAGCGGGATGGACCAGCCCATCTGGGAAAGCTGTGTGCCAAGATTGCAATGACTTAATCCATGAGTATCTTCAGTTCTAGCTTGAGCCCTGGGTTGGTATGAAGCATTCAATCTGAAAAGTGTCCCAGGAAGTCAGGTCCATAAGACCTGTCACCACCTGATCACTTGCCTATGCTTTTGTCCCCACTGCTGTTACCACTTGGCCCTGCCCAGCTTGGGAACCAATACCTCTCTTGTCTGGGGGACTTAGAAAGGCTATACCACTAGCTGAGTGGTTCAGCATTGTGTTAGCTTCTTTGGAGGCCCTGCTTTGACCTACAGATTCAACATCTGCTCTCATTTTTCGAGCACCAGGTGTGTACCAGACACAGGCATACCTTGAAGATGTTGTGGGTTTGGTTCCAGACCACCACAGTAAAGCGAGTCACACAAATGTACTGGTTTCCTAGTGCATATAAAAGTTATGTTTACACTATACTGTAGTCTACTAAGTATGCAATAGCATTATGTCTAAAGAAAGCAATGTACATACCTTAATTAAAAAATACTTTATTGCTAAAAAATGCAACCCTCTTCTCAGGCTTTAGTGAGTCATAATCTTTTTGCTGGCGGAGGGTCTTGCCTCAGTGCTGATGGCTGTTGACTGATCAGGGTGGTGATTGCTGAAGGCTGGGGCAGCTGTGGCAGTTTATTAAAATAAGACAACAGTGCAGTTTGCCGCATTAATTGACTGCTTCCTTTCATGAACAGTTTCTCTGTAGCGTGCAATGCTGTTTGGTAACAATTTACCCTCAGTAGAACTTATTTCAAAATTGGAGTCAATCCTCTCAGACCCTGCTGCTGCTTTATCAACTAAGTTTATGTAATATTCTAAGTCTTTTGCCATTGTTTCACAAAATCTTTTCGATTTTGTCTTCACAAAATCTTCACTAAGAGTAGATTCCATCTCAAGAAACCACTTTCTTTACTCATCCCTAGGAAGCAACTCCTCATCTGTTAAAATTTTATCATGAGATTGCAGCAATTCAGTCACATCTTCAGGCTTCACTTTTAATTCTCTTGCTCTTTCTACCACATCTGCAGTTACTTCCTCCACTAAAGTCTTAAACCTCTCAAAGCCATCCATGAGGGTTGGAATCAACTTCTTCCAAACTCCTATTAACATTGATACTTCGACCTCTTCCCATGAAATCACACATGTTCTTAATGGTATTATAATGGTGAATGCTTTCCAGAAGGTTTTCAATTTACTTTGCCCAGATCCATCAGAGGAATCACTGTCTATGGCAGCTATAGCCTTATGAGATATATTTCTTAAATAACAAGACTTGAAAGTTGAAATTACTCCTTGACCTATGGACTGGAGAATGGATGCTGTGTTACCGGCATGAAAACAAGATTAATCTTGAACATCTCCATCAGAGCTCTTGGGTGACCAGGTGCATTGTCAATGAGCAGTAATAGTTCGGAAGGAATCTTTTTTTCTGAGCAGTAAATCTCAACACCGGGCTTAAAATATTCAGTAAACCATGTTGTAAACAGATGTGCTGTCGTCTAGGCTTTGTTGTTCCATTTATAGAGCCCAGGCAGAGTAAGATTCAGCATAATCCTTAAGAACCCTGGGGTTTTTCAGAATAGGTAAATGAGCATTGGCTTCAACTTGAAGTCACCAGCTGCACTGACCCCTAACAAGAGAGTCAGCCTGTCCTTTGAAGCTTTGCAGCCAGGCACTGACTTCTCCTCTTCAGCTATGAAAGTCCTAGATGGCATCTTCTTCCAAATAAGGCTGTTTCATCTATATTGAAAATCTGTTGTTTAGTGTTGCCACCATAATGAATTATCTTAGCTAGATCTTCTGGATGACTTGCTGCAGCTTCTACATCAGCACTCGCTGCTTCACCTTGCACTTTGATGTTATGGAGACGGCTTCTTTCCTTAGACCTCTGCTAACGTCAACATTTTCTTCTGTAGCTTCCTCACCTCTCTCAGCCTTCATAGAATTGAAGAGAGTTAGGGCCTTGCCCTGGATTAGGCTTCAGTTTAAGGGAATATTATGGCTGGTTTGATCTTCTATCCAGACCACTCAAACTTTCTCCTTATCAGCAGTAAGCTGTTTCGCTTTCTTATTCGTGTTTTCACTGAAGTAGCTCTTTTAATTTCCTTCAAGAACTCTTCCTTTGCAGTCACAGCTTGGCTAACTCTTTGGCACAAGAAGCCTAGCTTTTGACCTATCTCAGCTTTCAACTGAGATGCCTTTCAATGCCTTCCTCACTAAGCTTAATCATTTCTACCTTTTGATTTAAAGTGAGAGACGTGTGACTATTCCTGTCACTTGAACACTTAAGAGGCCACTGTAGGGCTATTAATTGGCCTAATTTCAACATTGTTGTTGTCTCAGGGGATAAGGAGGCCCAAAAAGAGGGAGAGAGACGGTGAATGGCCTGTTGGGACAGTCAGAAAGAACACACAGAACTCTTATCCATTAAGTCTGCCATCTTATACGGGCATGGTTCATGGAGCCACAAAACAATTGCAGTAGTAACATCAAAGATCATTGATCACAGATCATCATAACAAATGTAATAATAATAAAAAAGTTTGAAATATTATGAGAACTACTAAAATGTGACACATAGACAGGAAGTGAGCAAATGGTGTTGGAAAAATGGCGCTGATAGACTTGCTCGATGCAGGGTTGCCACAAACCTTCAATTTGTAAAAACTGCATTATCTGCAAAGTGCAGTAAAGCGAGGCACAGTTAAATGAGTTATGCCTGTACTTTCTATACGTGATAATCACACTGAGTGCTCACAACAGCCTGCGGCCTAAAAGCAGCAGAGCCAGGATTGCCATCCAGGCCAGTGCTCTTTCCACAAGGCCAGGGCAGCCCCTCAAACAGAAAGACTTCCCCTGATAACAGTGATGGCCATTATTTCTTGACTGTTTACTACATTCCAGGAGGTACTATACTAAGCATTGCATATGAATTAACTCAATTTAAACCACATGTGGTACTTTTATTGTCCCCATTTTATAGGTAGGGAGACTGAGGCTTAGAGAGGTTCCCAACATTTCCAGTTAGGAGGTGGAGAAGCCAGGATTCAAACACAAGCTGAGTTGCAAAGCTGCCTTTGGGATCGCATGCTGCGTTGCCCTGTGTGTGGGCTTGGTGACCAGACACCTGCCCCTTCGCAAGAGCCCATCATGTCCTTTAGGCCTGGACCCCGGTCTGTGTTGCTGCATTTCCCTGTATCCCAATGTTCCCAGGCCTGGGCTCTGTCAAGCTCTTATTAGACTCCCCAGGACTAATATTGCACTGCAACCGCCTGTGTGAGTTAGTGTGTTTGTTTGACTGCTCTAAAAGGGACCGAGTAGATGTGGCTTAAGACGAGCTAGACGGTGTCGTTCTCTCATGGGGGCAGGTGACTCTGCTTCACGCCGTCCCTGGAGGTCAGGTTCCCTTCCATGTGGTCAGAGTTGGCTTACCACCACTACTACTTCCATGTTCCTTCCTGAGAAAATGAGGACGTGGAGGGCAGACACCTTTCTTTCTGGCCATGACCTACGAGCTACATCTGTTGGCCAGAGCTAGTTGCAAGGGAAGCTGGTAGATACAGTCCAGCTGGGTGACCACAGATCCAGCTGATACTCCGGGGCTTCAATTACGAAAGGAAAGGGGAGCGGCTAGTGGGAGACATTTTCAGTCTCTGCCACGTTCCCCATTCCCAGCCAGAGCCCCACCATTGGCCTTGGCCACTCTCTGTCCAGACTTCCTTCGGTGGCTCTCTGATGACCTCTTCCGTTAGTCTCCAGACCCACATCTTCACACTCACCCTCTTGCCACCAGCTGAGCCCCCAGCCACTTTTACTTTTCTTTGCAGCAAAAGAATTCTGCCCCATCTTGTACACACACACACACACACACACACACACACACACACACACAGTGTCACACACAGAGATTCTCAGAAGGGACACTGGTTTTGGTGTTGGGTCCTTAAATAAAAACACGTTCTGTTTGCCTCCTGTCCAGCCTGTGGCCTTCTGTGCTGGGTTTCAGCTTTTGAAAATAAGGGGAAGGCTTGCTTTCCTGGTGTTTTTTTTTTGTTTTTTTTTTTATAGCTACTTTATTTATTTATTTATTATTTATTTTTGGCTGTGTTGGGTCTTCGGTTCGTGCGAGGGCTTTCTCTAGTTGCGGCAAGCGGGGGCCACTCTTTATCGCGGTGCGGGGACCGCTGTTCATCGCGGTGCGCGGGCCCTTCACTATCGCGGCCCCTCCCGTTGCGGGTCACAGGCTCCAGACGCGCAGGCTCAGTAGTTGTGGCTCACGGGCCCAGCTGCTCCGTGGCATGTGGGATCTTCCCAGACCAGAGCTCGAACCCGTGTCCCCTGCATTAACAGGCAGGTTCTCAACCACTGCGCCACCAGGGAAGCCCATTTCCTGGTGTTTTTAACATCGGTATGTTTTATTATTTAGGGTCAGTAAAATTTTGACCAGATGTTGGCATATTGGGGTGCACGCATGCATGTATATGTGTAACTAAATTATAAGAACTTTATGCCCCAAGTCTGGGGCAGATTGACCTAATAGCCCCTGGACATCAGGCTCCTGTCCCTGTCTTGCCTCAGTCTTCTCTAACTTGGCTGGTGACCCAAGCTCCCTAGTCTAGAGCCTGTGCAGATTCAAGTTGGCCCCCTGCCAGGACTGGTGGAATTGACCACCTGACAGAGCCCACCTCCCACCTCCCCTTTGGGAGCCCTCTGGGCGTCCACTCTGGGCTATGGCCACGTTGTCCCTGCACCTTGGATACGAAAGTGGTTTCCAGTTTGGTTTCAGAGCTTCAGGCCCCCTTGCCTCGGCCCTGTTGGCTCCTCCCTCACTTCCCACTCCCCTGAGGCCTTTGTGACTCCAGCCCCAGCACCCTGCTCTCTTCCTTGTTGGGTTGTCCTAATAGCTAGGCCTATGGAAGCTTCTGGAAGTGGGAGCCAAGTTGTCTGATATGCTAGCCAACTGGATCTTGAAACTCAGGTTCTCTTCATGGTTCTAAGCTGGCTTCTAAGCCAGAACTCTGAAGGCTGTGGCCTCAGAGGCAGGCAATGTGGACCCCAGAGCCATTCTGCCACCATCAGCAGAGGACATCCATCCTCCCTCTGGCCTGAGGCTCAGGCCCCTGTTGGCCCAGCTTCTGGGCCCTGTCAAGAAAACCCTCTACCTCTGACCTCATGTCACTGGTGACTTTTACAGGTGTGCTCACCAGTTCTCTGCAGAGGCAGCTTTTTCTTCTGTTACTTCAAGTTTATATTAAAACTTTACACACACCTTCAGAAGCACAGAAGATAGAAAAGAGCCATTTTCTTAGTGTCACTTGGTCACAGTGATTGGAAACAGTCCTTCTAAAGGGATTAAAGAGTTAAGTAAACAAGTGATGATGCCAGTGTGAACTGTAATCCATTCCAAGGCTGAAGCCTTCTTAGCCCTCCTAGGTTTGCCCCAGGTCTGCACCCAGTCCTGCTGCCCCCTCCCATTGCCTCTCGTATGAAGGACCCTTGGCCTGTCATGAGGTGTGGAGCAGGGCAGCAGAGAGCACTGGCCCAGGAGCCCGGGGACCTGTGTGGCCTGAAATAGTCATTGCCCCCTGCAGCTCAGGTGCCCTCTATGCAGAACGAAGGGGTGGGCCTTTCGGCTCTCGGGCCTCACTGACCCACTCCTTCTGGGTCGCCGATGGTGCTGACATGTCCTGGCTGCTCCTGCCCCAGAGGGTGCTGGCAGGAGGGGCCTCTTGGGAAGAGCCCCGAGCCCGGCTCACAGGTGCAGCCTGGATGCTGACCCCAGGCAGGTGGTGCTGGCCCAGTGAGTCACCTGATGACACAATAGCCACCTGTCTCCCTCATCCATCCCACCCCTCCTACCTGGCCTGGGACTCTCCAAGCCCCAGCCTCTGGGCACTTCCCCACCTGCCCCTGGAGAGCCTGTGGCTCGGTGAAGGGAGAACCACAGGACTCGACGATGTAGAGTCCTCCTTGGCCAACTAACCCCCACCCAGACTGATCGTTCACCACCCAGTCATGTGGAGGGTCCCTTCCATCCACTGGAAGAAGCAAAGCTTGCCACTAGCTAGTATTTTGGGGGTGCTTTGAGATCCTTGCATGAAAGGATCACTAGAAATAGTAGGTAGCGTCAACCCTTTATTATCTATACAGAGCACCCAGGGGCCTCCCCCTCCACGCCCCCCCTACAGGTACAGCCAAGCCCGGGAGTTGCAGACCAGTCCGGAGCACAGTTCTGCATCTACACGGCAGATGCTGGCTGCCTCATCTGACTTTTCCATGACTCAGCACTTCTGCCCACATTAGCTTGGATAAATGAGGCCTGGGGGTAATGCCACCAGGATGGACTCCCCAACCTCAGTCTGCTCCCCATTTCTCCTGTCCGGCAGCCACAGTGAGGTTAGGACATACGTTGAAAGGCCCCCTTGATTGTTAAGCCTCTGGACGCCCACTGATGCTCATTGCCAGGGATACAGCCACGTCCTGTAGCGCCAAGCCGGTACCTCCATAGAACAGGGAGCCATAGACTGCAGTGCCCATTGTGCCACAGTGGTCCTAGGGGGCATTTATTCGCCGAGGTGGAGATGAGCCCTGGCCAGGGGGTGGGAGGCAGAGGGTGGTCTGCCTCAGCTACCATCACCGTGCAATTTTTAGGGAAAATCACATCATCCTGCTAGGCCTCAGTCTCCTAATCTGTCAAGTGAGGGGATGAGACTAGGCAACCAGTCTCTAGGAATCCACAGGAGACCATGGTGTCATTTCAGTCCTCACAGCAAAGACCAAAAGTTTGTACCAGACCCCCAGAGATGGTACTTGTGCCTGGTTTGGGTCACAAGGTAAATATTGACTGTAAGGGTAGCCATTTGTTCTGATTTGCCTGGGACAGCCCTGGTTTATTGCTGTTGCTCCTCCATAATTATTAGTTGTACCTCTTTCCCTCTCAAAAGTGTCCTAGTTTGGATGATATCTTACATGGCCACCCTATTGACAGTAATATGATGAAATGAGATTTCCCTGCTTTGGGAGAATGCTCTCTGCCGGAGTCAAAGGAGGGCTTTGACTGCTCAAAGAATAGCCTTGGCTGAGTTGTGACCTTCCATTGACAAAAATCAATCACTGCATTTGCTTGGAGGGATGTCATTTGAAGACATAGGTGATCTCATGCATCATTCACTGCCCCTGTCTGAAGTACCACATGAAAAAGTTCTTTTCAATCAATCCTCTGCTTCCTGCAAGGAACTTATATATTTCTTCCTCTCTGGATATAAAGACCCTGTAATGGACCATATCTCTCTTTTCTCCTTGACTGCCAGGAATCTCAGATATAAGTGTATAGCTGAACTATAGAAGCACCGTAAGCCGTTATGATTGTTATACCAATATTCTTTCCATCCCACCAATCCTGACCTCCTGCCTTATTTACATTTTCCTTTGTTCTGATTTGTTATTCTTATTTACAACTTTCTTATATTATTTATAGCTTGTCATTCTTTTAAAAATATTTATAAAATTTTGTTATAGTTACATTGAAGTCTCTATAGAACCAAGATGGAAAGGAAACAAAAAAGGAATAAATTTATAGAATATAATTTTTAGTTAGTTATTGAACTACCTGCCATTCCATGGCATGTCACTATGTCCGAGGTCCTGCCATTTGAGCGAAAATTATTTGAGTCTTTCAGACTTGTTAATTTTCTGAGCACTCTGCGAAAGTAGAAGAAGGAAACTTTTCAACACTGCATCAGCAAACACCCAATGAAAATAAAGGTGAGGTCATGAAGGGAGCCTGAGATCAGGATGCCAGGGGCAGAGCAAGCCTGCAGGAGAGGGAAGAAGGCTGCAGAGACACGGTCACCGCCCCCCCAGACCCTCGCCCAGGGGACAGACACCTGCAAGGTGACTGGGGAATAAAATCTGGCCGTGGGGAGCCTGAGTTCAAGTGCTGGCCCTGCCTCTTAGGAACATAGGACCTTAGCAGGCCACCCTCCCTCTGCAGTCCTTAGTTTTGTCCACTGGAAAGTAAGGTGGCTGGTGAGACAAAGTTCACAGTGACTTCCAGCTTTGAAATTCTCACCATGCTCCTGGGGAGAGTGGCTCTGCCATGCCCTTGGAGCCCAGGAAGCCTAGGCTGCCTGACTTCTGGCTGGCCCTGGCAGGGCACACACACTTGGGGCTCTGCTCTGATCAGCTTTGCCCCTCAGTTTGGCAAGGACCCCCATTCTGAACTACTTCCAGGGTATCCCTGGGGCACTGACTGGACAAGGAAAGGTTGAACACCTGGAGGAAACTTCCAGAATGACCCTCCAGCTATTGCTTGGCAGATCTGGTGGTCACGCTGTGTTAGACTGTGAGCTCCCACAGGCTGGGGCAGTGGTTTTAGCTTTTCTATGAAACACTGGTTTGGGAGGTGGGTTAGCAAGGGTTAGCAAAGCCATGAATGATGCCCTTCCTGGACACCCTCAGAACCCAGGGCCAGAGAGAAATACTAACCCGAGAACAGTCCCCCTCTTAGAAAGCTCATCTCCAAATAACCCACCGGCCCCAAATCTTGCACCAGCCATGGGACTGGCCGGGATTCATCCTACAGCATCCACATACATGTTCATGTTGGACCCCACTGCAGCCCGAGATGCAGTTGAGGCAGGAATTGCTGTTATCCCATTTCATAGATGAGGCAACTGAGGCTTAGGGAACTGAAACCCACTTGGAGTCACTCTCTGAGCAGGGACTGGAGCCCAAGCCTCCCATCGCTAAGTGCCCTGAGGTTCCCAGAGCGCCCCCTGCCTCCTGCTCCCAACGCTCCACACAGCCACGGTCCTCAGAACCACAGTGGGCATCACTGAGAATGCAGACAAGGGAGGTACGAGCAGTGCTTCAATGCACAGAGCCTGGAGCTCTGGGTTCGGGTCGGGTCTCCCTGGTTGACCTGTAGGGATCTCACCAGGTCGGAGCTGCCTGAGCTATGGATGAGTCACAGTAACTCTCTCTTCTCTTCTCTTCTATTTCTGTGTGTGTTTCTGTGTGTGTGCTCTTGTCAAGTAGAAGAGCGTGACTTCCCCTCCGCGGCCGTTCATCTCCAACACGGGACAAAAGAGGAGAAGAGGCGGGACGGAGCTGCCCGCGGCGTCCAGCGTGGCTTCTCTCGTGCGGGGACCAGGGATGCCTGGACCATGCACACAGCTGTCTCCAGCCGTCAGCGGTTCACATAGCACACAGGGGACTTGTGGGGGGCCACTTGCCACTGCCAACTGAAACAATACAATGGCAACACTGACATCCTTCATGACGTTTCCACGACAGACATTCAGGCAGAAAGTGCTGGCGCGTTTTCTGTCTGCAAAGTAGAGGGCCATGCCTCACTGACGTGAACAGTCTGGGCCCTGATGACCTGCTCTGAGTCCACTTGCACCCAGTGACACTTGCAAAAAAACTCCCAAAACCATCTTGGGTTTGGCTTCCACAGCTCTTGACCAATGTGCCCCAAGCCAGACGCCTCCTTGGGACGCTTGGATTATTCGTAAATGCGGCCTGCCCCGACCTTCCCTGAATAGCATCTGAAGTCCCGTGGAGGTCATGGATCCTGAACAAAGTGTCAAGGGCACCAAGAAGGCTGAGGGAAGTCCCCGGAAGCGGCTGACCAAAGGAGAGGCCATTCAGACCAGTGTCTCATCCAGCGCCCCGTACCCAGGCAGTGGCACGGCTGCCACCCAAGAGGGCCCCTTCCAAGAGCTCCTAGCCCCACAGCCCTTCCCAGGCCCCTCATCGGTTCTTAGGGAAGGCTCTCAGGAGAAAACAGGCCAGCCGCAGAATCCCCCCAAGAGGTCCTCCATCGAAGCCTCGGTCCACATCTCGCAGATTCCGCAGCACCCTCTGACACCAGCATTCATGTCGCCCGGCAAACCCGAGCATCTCCTGGAGGGGTCCACGTGGCAGCTGGTTGACCCCATGAGACCCGGCCCCTCAGGCTCTTTCGTGAGCCCTGGGCTCCATCCTCAGAGCCAACTCCTGCCTTCCCATGCTTCCGTCATTCCTCCCGAGGACCTGCCTGGCATCCCCAAAGTCTTTGTGCCCCGTCCCTCGCAGGTCTCCTTGAAGCCCACAGAAGAGGCACACAAGAAAGAGAGGAAACCACAGAAGCCGGGCAAGTACATATGCCAATACTGCAGCCGCCCCTGTGCCAAGCCCAGCGTGCTCCAGAAACACATCCGCTCGCACACGGGTGAGAGGCCCTACCCCTGTGGCCCCTGCGGCTTCTCCTTCAAGACCAAGAGCAACCTCTACAAGCACAGGAAGTCCCATGCCCACCGCATCAAAGCCGGCCTGGCCTCGGGAATGGGTGGAGAGATGTACCCCCCAGGGCTGGAGATGGAGAGGATCCCTGGGGAAGAGTTTGAGGAGCCCACTGAGGGGGAAAGCACAGATTCGGAAGAGGAAACAGGCAGCACGTCCACTCACCCCGCAGAGCTGTCCCCGAGGCCCAAGCACCCCCTCCTGTCCAGTGGTTTGTACAGCTCTGGGAGCCAGGGTTCCAGCCACGAACGCTGTTCCTTGTCCCAGTGCAGCTCAGCCCCGTCGCTCGAAGACCCTGCCCCCTTCGCAGAGGCCTCATCCGAACACCCCCTGAGCCATAAACCCGAAGACACCCACACGATAAAGCAGAAGCTGGCCCTCCGCTTGAGCGAGAGGAAGAAGGTGATCGACGAGCAGGCGTTCCTGAGCCCGGGCAGCAAAGGCAGCACCGAATCTGGGTATTTCTCGCGCTCCGAGAGCGCCGAGCAGCAGGTCAGCCCCCCAAACACCAACGCCAGGTCCTACGCCGAGATCATCTTCGGCAAGTGCGGGCGGATCGGGCAGCGGACCGCCATGCTGACGTCCACCTCCACGCAGCCCCTCCTGCCCCTGCCCACCGAAGACAAGCCCAGCCTGGTGCCTCTGTCTGTGCCCCGGACGCAGGTGATCGAGCACATCACCAAGCTCATCACCATCAACGAGGCCGTGGTGGACACCAGCGAGATAGACAGCGTGAAGCCCAGGAGGAGCTCCCTGTCACGGCGGAGCAGCATGGAGTCGCCCAAATCCAGCCTCTACCGGGAGCCCCTGTCCTCCCACAGCGAGAAAACGAAGCCCGAACAATCACTGCTGAGCCTCCAGCACCCGCCCAGCACCACCCCCCCTGTGCCTCTGCTGAGAAGCCACTCAATGCCTTCTGCCACCTGCACCCTCAGTACCCCCCCACACACCTTCCGAGGCAGCTACTCCTTCGACGACCACGTCGCCGACTCGGAAGCCCTGAGCCGCAGCAGTCAACTGTTTACCTCCCACCCCCGGATGCTCAAGCGTCAGCCGGCCATCGAACTACCTTTGGGCGGGGAGTACAGTTCCGAGGAGGCGGGGCCGAGCAGCAAAGAGGCAGCCTCCAAACCCGCAGATGAACCGGAACCCAGGGAAAGCGACCTCACCAAAAAGACCAAGAAGGGTTTGAAAACGAAAGGGGTGATCTATGAATGTAACATATGTGGTGCTCGGTACAAGAAAAGGGACAACTACGAAGCGCATAAAAAGTACTACTGCTCGGAGCTGCAGATGGCAAAGCCCGTCACCGCAGGTGCTCACGCGTCTCCGGAAGCTGAAAAGAGCCAGGCGGAGCACGAGCCCTGGTCCCAGATGATGCATTACAAACTGGGGAGCACCTTGGAGCTCACTCCACTGAGGAAGAGGAGGAAAGAGAAGAGCCTCGGGGACGAGGAGGAGCCACCCGCCTTTGAGTCCACAGAGAGTCAGTTCAGCAGCCCCGGGCCATCTGAGGCTGCTCGGAACCTTCCCTTGGAATCCACCAAGTCACCAGCAGAGCCGAGTAAGTCAGTGCCCTCCCTGGAGGGATCCGCCGGCTTCCAGCCAAGGACTCCCAAGCCAGGGTCCAGTTCAGAATCAGGGAAGGAGAGGAGAACCACGTCCAAAGAAATTTCTGTCATCCAGCACACCAGCTCCTTTGAGAAATCCGACTCTCTGGAGCAGCCCAGCGGCTTGGAAGGGGAAGACAAGTCTGCGGCCCCGTTCTCATCACCCCCGCCCGCCCCGCATGGACGCTCGGCTCACTCCCTGCAGCCCAGGTTGGTCCGTCAGCCCAACATTCAGGTTCCCGAGATCCTGGTGACCGAGGAGCCCAACCGGCCAGACACAGAGCCGGAGCCGCCCCCTAAGGAGCCCGAGAAGACGGAGGAGTTCCAGTGGCCCCAGCGCAGCCAGACACTTGCCCAGCTCCCAGCAGAGAAGCTGCCACCCAAGAAGAAGAGACTGCGCCTGGCGGAGATGGCCCAGTCATCCGGGGAGTCCAGCTTCGAGTCCTCCATGCCTCTGTCTCGCAGCCCGAGCCAGGAGAGCAGTGTCTCTCTGAGCGGGTCCAGCCGCTCCGCCTCCTTCGAGAGGGACGACCACGGAAAAGCCGAGGCTGCCGGGCCCTCGTCCGACACACGCTCCAAACCCTTGGGCACCCACATGCTAACTGTCCCCAGCCACCACCCGCACACCCGCGAGATGCGGAGGTCAGCCTCAGAGCAGAGCCCCAATGTTTCCCACTCCACCCATATGACCGAGACACGCAGCAAATCCTTCGACTACGGCAGCTTGTCCTTGACAGGCCCTTCTGCACCAGCCCCAGCAGCTCCAGCGGCCCCAGCAGCCTCAGCGGCCCCACCAGAGAGAAGAAAATGCTTTTTGGTGAGACAGGCCTCTCTGAGCAGGCCTCCCGAAACCGAGCCAGAGGCCACCCACAAGGGAAGACAGGAGAGTGAGGAACCAAAGCCCTCATCCAGTAAATCTTTGGCCAAAAGCCCATTGCCCCCGATTTCCTCTGCAGCCACCTCACACAGCGGGCACCCGGGAGGCAAGAGCCAGGTGCAGGACAGACCCGCGCTGGGGGCCACTCCACCCTACACAGAAGCACTGCAGGTGTTCCCCCACCCCATTGCTCAGCTCCCCTTGCAGGAGAAGCCGTACCTGCCCCCGCCCGTCTCCCTTTTCTCCTTCCAGCACCTCCTACAGCATGAGCCAGGGCAGTCTTCAGAGTTCTTCTCCACCCAGGCCATGTCCAGCCTGCTCTCCACACCGTACTCCATGCCCCCGCTTCCTCCCTCCTTATTTCAAGCCCCCCCACTTCCTCTCCAACCGACTGTTCTGCACCCAGGCCAACTCCACCTCCCCCAGCTCATGCCTCACCCAGCCAACATCCCCTTCCGGCAGCCCCCTTCGTTTCTCCCCATGCCTTACCCTGCCTCCTCAGCACTTTCTTCTGGGTTTTTCCTGCCTCTGCAATCCCAGTTCGCCCTTCAGCTCCCTGGTGATGTGGAAAGCCATGTACCCCAGATCAAAACCAGCCTGGCCACACTGGCAACGGGAACCCCTGGCCTCTCCCCCAGCACAGAGTACAGCAGTGACATCCAGCTGCCCCCCGCGGCTCTCCCATCCACCTGCTCAGCACCCACGTCAGCCCCTCCGCTGGCCCTGCCTGCCTGTCCAGACACCATGGTGTCTCTGGTTGTGCCTGTCCGCATCCAGACCAACATGCCGTCCTATGGGAGCGCCATGTACACCACTCTTTCCCAGATCCTGGTCACCCAGTCCCAGGGCAGCTCAGCAACTGTGGCTCTTCCCAAGTTTGAGGAGCCCTCATGCAAGGAGACGACTGTGTGTGGGGCAGATGTGTACGAGGTTGGGCCCAGACCGGCTGGGGTAAGTGAAGAGCAAAGCAGAGGTTTCCCGACTCCATACCTGAGAGTGCCTGTGACATTACCTGAAAGAAAAGGCACTTCCCTGTCATCAGAGAGTGTCTTGAGCCTGGAGGGGAGTTCATCAACAGTGGGAGGAAGCAAACGTGTCCTTTCACCAGCTGGCAGCCTTGAACTTACCATGGAAACCCAGCAGCAAAAAAGAGTAAAGGAAGAGGAGGCTTCCAAGGCAGATGAAAAACTCGAGCTGGTGAAACCATGCAGTGTGGTGCTTAGCGGCACCGAGGATAGCAAGAGACTAGAGAAGTCCCACTTGGGCAGCCAGGGCCAGGGCAGGAGGGAAGTAGAAACACTGTCCAGCTTGTCCTCAGATCCATCCGACCCAAAGGAAATTCCTCCCCTTCCTCAGCCCTCATTGCCCCGTGTGACAACCCCGGGCTCAGAGGCTTTGAAGGAATATGCCCAGCCGTCTGGTAAACCTCACCGAAGAGGGTTGCTCCCACTGAGTGTGAAGAAAGAAGATTCCAAGGAACAACCTGACCTCCCTCCACTGGCACCTCTCAGCTCACAGCCTCTGTCAGAAACGTCCCCCAGGCCAGCCAAGTTGCAAGAAGGTACGGACTCAAAGAAGGTACTGCAGTTCCCCAGCCTCCACACGACCACTAATGTCAGTTGGTGCTATTTAAACTACATTAAGCCAAATCACATCCAGCATGCAGATAGGAGGTCCTCTGTTTACGCTGGTTGGTGCATAAGTTTGTACAACCCCAACCTTCCGGGGGTTTCCACTAAAGCTGCTTTGTCCCTCCTGAGGTCTAAGCAGAAGGTGAGCAAAGAGACATACACCATGGCCACAGCTCCGCATCCTGAGACAGGAAGGCTTGTACCATCCAGCTCCCGCAAGCCCCGCATGACAGAGGTGAGTTCAGCCTTGTTTTTCTTCTCCCCACTGATTTTAAAAGTCTTTGCTGAGCTTTTAAAGCCACATTGTCCTCAAGTTCCATTTGCAAAATGAGAGCCAACTGAGTGGGCAGATTTCCTCTCTATCAGCTGTGACTGATCACCTTATCTATTGGGTTTCTTTGTCAGTGTCCCTCATATCATTGGACTAGATACATTTCAATAAAGTGAGCTTTAAAGTGATCCACTTTCCCATTAGCTTCTATTGAGAAATCAAAGACACAATCTCAGCCAAAAGACAGTTGGAAAACTGCCACTCCAACATACATTTCTCCCTTATCTGGTTAGTCTTTTCCTATTCTCCACATCTACCATTTCTGTTCTCTGGTGCCACTTGAAATCTTCCCATTGTCAGAGAGTCTAGAATTTGATGCAAATGACTCCTGAAATATTCCTTCTTTCTTTTCTGTGAGTAGGAGAGCAAATAGAGCTTGGCTGCAGTATCCCTCTTTACCAGTAGGTGGCAAGGTCACAGCTTGACTCATCTATGCTAGTGGTAGCACACAGCCCCGACTAAGGGCTCATGTTTACTCCTCCATTGCCTCTGACTTGAGGCTGCATCAGGAGGCATAAAATGAACTGATCCCTGCAAGTTCAGGAAGATTGACATTTGATAATTCCAGGTTTGCTTCATACCAGTGACACCTCCGTATCCTGACAAGGCCAGCGTAAGGATTTAGGCCATGATGTGCTATGCTGACTTGATATTTGTGGAATAACACTTGGTCTTATTGGTTGAGTAGCCTCACTGTGCCAGGCATTGCTCTGTGCCCATGAATCCAGTTGATGCTCATCTCCACCTGTGAGGTAGCAGTGTCATCTTCATTCTGTAGATGAGGGAACTGAGGGTCAGAGGGTGAGAGAGGTCCAGGTCACATGGCAAATATTTGGCAAACCCAGAATTTGAACCCAAACCTGTCTGACTCCAGAGAGTCTATTTTTCTTCTTTCAATTATTTGAGGAAAGAAAACCTTAAAAGTGACTGCAAATTTAGAGATGTTCATTAGTGTGTCTTCGGACCAGATTCTTTGACCAAATAAGTCCCCTAAATTCCTATTGTAGATAAATGAACAAAACTATGTTCGATAACTTCTCCTATATTTGTATCCTGCTCTTTTATTGAGTGACTTTTGTGCATTGAATTTGTCCTTAGCTCTACTTGATATTCTTCACCAAACTGTTTCCCAAATTTATTCTCTAAATATCCTTGTCAGTCTACAGACATCCTTAACTGAGGTTTCCACTTTCGCCATAAACATCATGACTGATTTTCTCTCCAGTGTCTCTTACTGGCGATGGCTACTCCCAAGATGCTGTTGTAATTATATTCACACTTAGAACTTATAGTGCACTTACTATGTACCAGGTACTGTGCTCAGTGTTACTTTTATCCTCACAACCACCTTGACAGGGTTCTATATCACTATATGATTGATAAAGAGACTAAAGCATAAAGAAGTCCGGTAACTTGCACAAGGCCCCACACACAGTAAATATCCTGGCTTCAAAACTAGATCTCACTCCAAAGTTCTTTTGGATGCTCAGGACTGCTCCTCTGTTTTAATGATTGAACACTGAAAGGTGGTTTAAGAAAAACAAAGAGTTAATTTGGCTTAACTGGGTTTGACAATCATTTGTTTAAAATGCTGCTTTCCTAAAATGAGCTGAACCGTGCACACTTTTTCCTGGAATATTCCGTTTGATTCACTGGCATGTTGCCTACCAGAAGCTCACCAGTCTGGTCCGTTAATGTAACTGCATGGCCCACTGATTGATGCCTTTCTATAATTACACCTCTCTCTGGTCTCAGCTTGCGTATCTCCAGTGACTGGGCACTCACCACCTCTTAGTACAACCCAGCCCATCTTGGGACAGTGCTTTAAGAAAGTTCCCTATTATACTGAGCTGACATTTGTCATCCCATAGCTTCCATTCCCTGTTAGTAGCTCTGAAAAGGCCCTTTGGGCTATATCAGCATTTCAAAGCTCTTCCTAACCATCTTTGTGCAGGTCTATGCCACCCAGTCAGGTTTGAGTTTGGCCACACACATTTTTTTTCAATTTAAACCCTGGAGAAACCCAAGCTTATACAAGAGTTCACTTTGCAGCCACATTTCATCCCCCAGGTTTCTCCTTCCTTTTTTCTCTTTGGGGATCATTTTGACAACCACATGCACTATTGCAAAGAGATTAAGAGCAAGGGCTTCAGTGCCAAGTTGCCCGAATTTGAATCCCACTACCTCACTTACTAATTGACCTTGGGCCAATTACTTAACCTCTCTGAACCTTGGTTTCCTCATCGATAAAATAGAGACAATAATAATACTTGGCTCATAGGACTGTAGAGGTAATTAAATGAGTTAAAATATGCAAAGTGTGTTTAGAACAGTGGCTGGCACATTGGCACTTGATCATCATTATCTGCAGTTATTCACATTATTATCATTAAAAGCTAAAGTGGATCCCTGGTCCGCTGCTCAATTCCAACAGTGTTTCCTGGTAGAGTGGCTCCTGCCACCAAAACCAGCCTCCTCTAGCTTGGCCCTGACATCACAGCTGGTTGTGAGACAGAAGTCACTCATCAGCCTGGGGGAGGCCTCTTGGTCCTTCCATGGATGGCCCAGATGGCAGGCTGAGATGGAAGTGAAAACAGCATGCTCTGGAAATCCCTGGGTATTGCATAAAATCACCTGCCTTCTGCCAAAGCAACAGTCCATAGCCTCACTTGGTTTCCACTCCCCATCTCCAATTCTGAAGAGATTTTTTTTGGGGGGGGGGGGTCACTGAATCATAGAAGTTGACCCTGGAATGAATCTCCAAGATGGTCTAATCCCCTCAGACTCTGAGGCCCAGAGAGGTGAAGTAATTCACCCAAGGGTGGCTCAGCATGCAGTGGCCTATGTGGTGCTAGAACTCAGATTCCCTGATTCCCAACCAGCTACCTTTCTGCTGAGCCCCAGCCCATCCTTGTAGGGGCAGGTGTGGTGACTGGCACAGGGACTTCTGTCCTTAGATTGTCCCAGCACCGGGAGACAAGGTTGCTCCTCCTGCCGGCTATCAACAGTGCAGTTCCTCATGACCTTAATGACAGTGGCATGAAGTAGGATAAGAATCTCACTGCTGGCCCCAGCCCCCAGCCCAGCATCGCCGCTCCCTATTAAAGGGTGCACCCACCCCTGCCACCATCAGAGGATCTAGGGGACGTGTTATCCAGCCAGCTGTCACCACCGAGGCCCTTATCTCTTGAAGAGAACAGGTTCCCTGAGATACACGCCCACCAGGCCCATGCCCATCAGTGGGCGGCACAGCTTCTCTGCGTCCGGCTCTGGGGCGGGGGACTCGGGGGGTGCTATTGGTCAGGGCCTTCAGGAGACCTGCGTTCTGCTCCCAGCAATGCCCTTAACTTGCTGCGTGACCTTGACTTTCTCATCTATAAAAGAAAATTGGGCTGGTTAATCTCCAAAGGTGGAGGCTTCATTTATGTATTCAGCATTCCTCAAATGCCTTCTCTGAGGCTGGTGTGACCGAGGAGACCAAGATGAGGACCTGTCCCCAGAAACCCCTAGACTAGTGTGAAAAAGAGAGCAAACGCAGCTGTCATGGGAAGGCCTGGTCTTCCCCTGAAAAAGACCTGGTCCGAGTCCCAGTTCTGACTTCACCTCTCTGAGGATCCGTTTCCCTCCTTCTGTAACGTGGGGCTAATAGCACCTCTTCACTGGGTAGAGGGAGGATGAAGTGTAGGTGTGCGATGCCATCAAAGGCATCATTCCGTGACCACCCGTTAACCAGCCATGATTTTGTCATTCCTGCGGTGGGCCAGGTTCGCCTCCCTTCGCTGGTTTCCCCGGAAGGCCAGAAAGAGATAGCTAGAGTGGAGAAGGAAGAGGAGAAGCGAGGGAAGCCGGAGGAGGACGCTCCTGCCTCCAAGAGAGGGGAGCCGGCGAGGATCAAAATCTTCGAAGGAGGGTAAGAATCACCTTTGGTTTGCAATGTCTGCTTCCCATGCAGTAAGAGCTCGCGCCCGCCCGAGGGCTGGGGGTGGTGTCATCTGCGTTCAGAGGTGGTGAGCATCTCAACGGGCAGGGCTGTGCCCACAGGAGCCCTGGGCTTCCGGCCTTCCAGGAGGTGCCATCTTTGTGGGACTCGCTGACCACCTCTGCTAAGGAATGCGGGCTCCTTGGTTGGGGGTGGGGTACGCCAGGTATGTGCTGGGGACTGGAGCCGCCTGGGTCTTCCCCCAGCCTCTCTTTCCTCACATGCTGGCTGGGTTCCTAGACCCCGCATTGGGATTGATAGTGATTCTCCCAGGTCCTGTCCGGACTGCTGTTAACCTTGGTGTATGTTCCCCAAAAGTCACCTCTGTCCTGCCTAAGCAGCCACCATGGCAGGCCTGGTGTCCCACAGGGGCACTCGGGCTCTGCTGACAAGGCTGTTTACAGGGCTGATAGCGCACTGCACATACCAGCTGTGTACACCGGTCTCTGTTCTGACTGGCCGGAGTCCAGGACTCATTGGTTGGTAAATATTTAGAATAATACTCCTGGTTTTTCACCGTCGGTGCTTTGTCTTTGTAAACCTAATGATAGAAACATCTCAGAACTCTCAACTGTGGGGCTCCCCGGGCTCCAGCAGGCTGCCTGGTTTCAGACCTGCTTTGTGGAAGTGTTGTGCAAGCTGTGTTCTTTGTGACCACGTGTGTGCTTCTTGGGACGTGGGTGTCTGTACGCAGGTCCCGTGGTGTCTGTCTCAGGGTCCTGTGTCTGTGTCCCCAGTGTGATCAATGCAGCCCTCGTCCTACCCAGTCCTGAATGATAACAGCACGGAGGAAAACCTACCTCCCAAGGAGGATGGTCCCCATGAGCCCCAGCCAACACCGAATGTTATGGGACCTACGATTCTCCAGCACCTGCAGGTGCCTAACTCACAAGGTCAAAGTGGGAGGTGCTGGATTCCTCTGTAGCGCTGGGAGAGCAGACACTACCCAGCTCCCCAAGGCCACCAGTGGGCATCCTCCGGTGGCACTGACCAGCAGGGGCTCTCAGGAGAGGGAGTGTTTGGAAACTGAACTTGGGGGGTTGGCTTGTCATAGTGACAGGGAGGGGATCAGGGAGGGCAAACATCCTGCAGTGGCAGGGACACGTCCCCCGGGGGGGAGAAATATCCTTTTCAGAGTTCCAGTAACTGCTCCACTGAGAAACACTAGACCAGAGGTTTTTCGAAATATTTACCCTCCTTCCATCTGGGGACTGACGGGTATCCTCTTCTGCTACTTGGTTAGAGCGCCCCCGTGTGTCTCTGTGTTCTCACATCATTGGGGTCCTCCAAAGGCCACATAAGACTTCATCCTGGGATTGGTGCATCGGTCACAGCCTTCTCCCAGCAGTTTCAAGGACCATCTGTGGGGCCCCAGGGGGAGGCTGAGTGTTAGCGGCCATGAAGGAGGGGGTTTGCTTCTGCCCTGAGAGGCAACTGTCCCCAGACTGGAGATCTGGTTCCAGGCGGCTCCCTGCTGCCCTCATTTCCCCCCGGGAAGCCTGAGCCCCGAAAAGGGCAGTTGGCAGGAGCCTCTCCCCACCCCAGTTAGTTCAGAGCTTCAGCCACCGGAGTCTCTGCCACACGGTCTACCTTCAGCTGAAAGGTGAAGGCCACACCTGAGTCCCCTTCTCCTCTTCCTACAGCCTAGGCAGGGGTCCTCACTGTAACCTACCCCCACCGTCCCACCCAGGTCATCATTTAATCCTACCTGCTCTGTTCAGAATCTCCCTCTCTTCCCAGGTCCAGCATCCCTGCCCCCGAGCAGCTCTCCCACTTACCTGTTCCACTCAGACAATCCCCTCACCTCTCCAGCTCTGCTTCCCATCTGTAAAAGGCGATAATTACATACTTTGTGGATGGTCAGGGGATCCTGTTGCCACCCCGTGTAAAGGCTGCAGTTCATGGTGCTGACAAATGGGCATCGGAGCATTTTTTCACCACTGTGTCCATCGCTTTTATCCCCTCCAGGATAATCTCACTCTGTCTGTCAGCTGCGAAGAACGTCATCCTCACTCTCTCTACTTGTCACATCTAATTTGAGCGCTTTGGTGGGGGGGTTATGTAATGCCGCCGGTCAGGTCATCTTCTCCTGCAGCCCCGCTGTCCCATCTGGGCCCCCGCTGTACCTCCCACCCTCCCTTCTGGTGACCCCTCAACATTTACAGCTCTCTTGGGGCTGGTGGCACCCCCAGGAGCGTTTGCAAATGTGGGCATGAGAGTTTGGGTTGTCACAGAACTGGGGGCACCTCTGGCAGTTCATGGACAGGGCTGGGTATGTGACCATCCTATCACCGACCACAGAACCACTTGTCCCACCCAAAATGCCAAGGGTGCCCCCCACCCAGAAACACTGAATAGACCCTTCAGGCACACCCACCTGAGGTCACCAGGGCTTTGCCTTTGGCCCATTTCTTCCTTCCTTCCTTCCTCCCTCCCTCCCTCCCCTCCCCTCCCCCCTCCCTTTTTTTCTTTCTTTCTTTTGTGTTTTTTTTTTAACACAGCAAGTATTTGTACTTCACTCCCTATACCTGTTTGACAAGGGTCTGCAATGGGGTTCTGTTCCTGGGAGTCACTCAGAGATCCAGGCCAGCCAAGGCCAAGAGGGTAAGATGGGACAGTGGTGCCTTGTGCACTGACTCTTCAGGCTTCCACCCAGAAGCTTCTGCTCCCATCTCATCTGCCAGAGCAAACCGCAGGCCTCACCCAGCTCCCTGAGAGTGGGGAAGCACAGCCCTGCCATGCACAGGGGAGGACCAGGGCTCTTTGGTAGACAGCACTGACTACTCCAGAGGATTTACCATACATCTGCAACTTGTTGTTTCTACTCAGTGATGTTCTGAGATGTGGTCAGGTTGATCCATATAGATCTCATTCATGGCCGTGAGTCAAGAGACCAGACAGCAAGAGTAGATGCTGGATGAGTCCAACAGGCAGGAGTCTTCTCATCGCTAGTCTCCTTACTATTCTTCTTGACGTCCAACCAGCAGTTGATCAATCACTCAATCCATCCAGGAGGAGCTATTTATTCAGTGCCTTATGGGTGCTCTGTGCCAGAAGATGCCCAGAGCCAAGGGGGTAAACTGTGGTTCTCCTCTCAAGGAGCTTGGTTCAGGTGCAGCACAAGGCCCAGTGCTGAGGTGTGGACCCCCAATATTTAGATGATCACAGCAGGCAAGGACTCCCGAGGCTGGAGTAGCCAGAGATGGCTTCCTGGAGGGGGAGGGCTAGGCCTGGAGGGTGCATGAGACTGGGACAGGCAGAGAGGAATGGTGGGTCGGTCGGCAGTCTGGGTATAATGGTGACTTACGCACCTGGTCAGTCAGACTAGTTTCTTCTGGCCTTGAGTGGTCTCCCTGGTCGCCGTCATCCACCTCCTTGGCTTCAAACCTCACTGTGCCAAGGACACTAAATGTGAGTCTCCAACTAGGACCTCACTCCTGAACTATAGACCATTGCTTCTGATGCCTCACAGGCACCTCTGCCTGGGAGACTAGGGCACCTCGAACTCAGCATGCATTGGACCAAGCCCTCCAATTGCCACCAACGACATCTCCTTCCACATCCGGAGCCCAGATGATGCGCCCAGCCCTTCACACTCAAAATCTTAGTGTCATCTTGGACACCTTCTTGTCCCCCAACCCTCCCCCTTCCAATTAGTCCCCAAAGTCTGGTGTCCACACCAAGTGGTCCGTGACTCAGAGGTGGTCTCTCTGCACTCCCTGTACCACAGCTCTTACCCTCCTCTCTCCAGGCCCCCATGTTGGTGCTATTGGGTGTCTTTGATCATGGTTCTGCCTGTGTCACACCTCTGCTCCAGAGCCTTCTGTGGCCGCCTTACCTGCCAGATCCAGTTGCAACTCAGGCTGGTCTTCCCGGCCCCACAGTCTCACTCACCCCTGTTGTGCTTCACCTTCTGTGCCTGCTGGGCTCTGCCCATTGCCAAATCCTAACCACCTCCAAAGGGCGGTACTCAGCCCTCTCCTCTAACTAACCTCTCAGATACCTCCATACTCCCTAGTTCTCTGCGTTACTTCTGGAATAACAATGGTACTGAAATCCATTCCTGTCTCCCCTGCAAGTCCCCTCTTGGCTTGGGTCCCAGGGCCATGCTTTGTCCACGCTATACATGCGTTCCTATTTACCGCATTGATTTCCGGCACCCAGCCCCCGCCCTGCATTCCCCGTCCCTTCCACACCCGAACGCAGTCTACATCTTCCAGGCAGCCTCCGGGAGTGCCCATCAAGAGCATGTTGACTTTCTCACCCAGCATCCCTGCATTTGCCTTGGTTGTTTTAGAAGGGCTCCTTTGTTACGAGAATGTTGATTTTACACCTACAAAGTTATGCGGTTCATTGAGGGTAATGCCTGTGTTGTCCTAACTCAAGTTCACTTGTTGCAAGGAAAGGTGAGAGCTCAGCCCAAAGGGCTGGTGTGGAAGAAGAGGCTAGAATGGATAGGAGCTACCTGGATGCCATAAGTGATCATCCAGGCCCAGCTGGGGGTGGGGGTGGGGGAGGGGTCGGTGCTTAGGCCTGAAGGGAATGATGAGATCAGAGGGTGAAACCATGGAGGCCAGCCCCAGCTGGGGTGGTGAGTCCTCAGAAAGGTGGCCATTGTCAAGGGGCTAGGGGTGGGCTGGGTTTAGAGAGGCAGCCCAGCCTGAACTTGGAACTGGAATACAGGGCAGGGGACAGAAGCCCAGCTGTGGGCTGGGCCAGTGAGTGTGGGTATGGTGACTCACAGGCATGGGGCTGTCCGGGGCTGCCTCCCAAGCCCTTCAGGCCTTCAGTAGAAGGCATCCACGCCAGACCCTGCCACCGCCAATGGCAGGACTCAGCCATTGAGGGAGGACCATCTGTGCTCCTGTCCAAGGGTACTGACCCCCATCTCTTCCCAGCTCTCCAGTCCCGCCCAATACATCCCTCCAGCCACTGCCTCTCTCCTAGTCCGTTCAATTCAGCACATCCAAACTTAAAGTTTCCCACCTTAAAAACATTCCTTTTACTAAAGGGCTTATTCGCCAGATTTTTCTGTTTCCCTCAAAAAGAAAACTCCGGAAAGCGATGACTATACTTGCTCACGTCTCGTCTTTCCTCCCATCCTCTCTCAGACTCATGCCAGTGGGGCGCTGGTCTCATCACACTTCAAAGGCTGCACTTATCAAGGTCAACAGTGACCTCCAATGCTGAAGAATTCCGTGGTCAGTTCTCATTTCTCTTCTTTCCTGACCTGCTGGCAGCATTTGACACAGGTGACCCCTCCACCCTCCTCGAAACACTTTGTCCCCTGGTTTCCAGGCGGCCATCTTTCTTGACCCTCCTCTTCTTTGCCAGCAGCACTTTCTCGTCATCTTTGGTGATTTCCCACCATCTCCTGATCTCTAAACATTAGGGCCCCCAGGGCTCAGCCCCTGGGCTTCCCCTTTTCTCTGTGTAAACTCACTCCCAAGGTGGCTCTGTGTACCATCTATAGGCTGATGACTCCCAGACTCGCATTTCCCGCCGGACTTCTCCTCGCGGCTCCGTGTCAGGTCTCAGCCATCTGTGTGATGGTCACCTGGGCATCCGATGAACTCATCCTTAGAACACAGCACAGCAGATGCTGAAGAACCACTGTGACTCCTGGGGCTCTTGGTATATTTGTTAAAGAAATTATTTTGAAAGTTTGCTTAATTTGGTACAGTTCCACTTGAAGGAGTTATATTTTTAACAGGTGTGCTTTTCTATCTCATGTATTTTCATTTCTAATAGCTGAATTTATTTTTACTGAGGTCTGAGAGTTTATGCAGTATATCCACATGTGGTTTATTGTGTACCTATATTTTTAAAAGCAAGCACGTGTGCGCACGCATATGTGTGTGTGTATTTATGAAATAGTAGCTTGGAGAGAATAGTTTTAATTTTAAAAAATTTAAAGTTTGTTTGCTAATAATTTTTCACAAACCCATTTCTTCTTGGACTTTGAAACCTAAAAGTGCAGCATATTTTCTATCCTAAATTTCTAAATTTCTACTCTGTGTAGCCCCATCTTACTGTGAACTCCAGATTAAGGATGTTGTTGAATTATGCCTTTGGGAATATTTGTTACCTCTGTATATTTATTGGGGACCAAATTGATTAAACTATGAATTAAATACATAATAATAAGTTGGAGGTTTTTGGATAGGTGTAAAGAATAAACTCCGCAGGTAAACCACTCTAAAAATCCAAACTGGAACAAAAAAAGCTTGCTACCTATGTGTTCATAACGTAAAGGTTGTGAAATGTAAACATAGGCAGAGAAACTGTGTGCATTTGCTCATTCGCTGAATGTCTTTTTGAAAGTTTTTTGAGTGGCCAAAGAAAAAAAGATATACTTTGAAAGAAGGAAGCAAAATCACTTGTTCAAACTCTGCACAGGCAACTTCATTTTTCCTGTCTTCAGGCCCCAAACGGCTCTGTCTCACCTCCATTAACAAATCCTGTCAACTCACCCTGTGAAACCATATCCAGAATCTGCCCATTTTTCCCACCTCCTGGGTCAAACCACTGCCAAGATTCATCTGGTTTGTCACGGTGTCCTGCTGTAATCTCCTGCTTCCACCCTTACCCACTACAGTGTATTCTTAACCCGGCAACCAGAATGATCCTGTTTAACATCAGCAGACCCTGTCACTCCCACTCTGCACCCTCCACAGCCCACAAGTGGCCTGTGTGTGCTGGCCCCAGGTCCTCCCTGACCTCTGCCTACCCCTCTACCCTTTGCTTCCTGTGCTCCAGCCGAGGATCTCTTTGTCAAGACATGCTTCTGCCTCAGGGCCTTTGCACTTGCTGTGCCCGCTGCCTTGAACACTTTTTTTTTTAATAAATTTATTTATTTTATTTATTTATTTTTGGCTGCGTTGGGTCTTCGTTGCTGCACACGGGCTTTCTCTAGTTGGGGCTAGCGGGGGCTACTCTTCACCGCAGTGTGCGGGCTTCTCATTGTGGTGGCTTCTCTTGTTGTGGAGCACAGCCTCTAGGCACGTGGGCTTCAGTAGTTGTGGCATGTGAGCTCAGTAGTTGTGGCTCGTGGGTTCTAGAGTGCAGGCTCAGTAGCTGTGGCATACAGGCTTAGTTGCTCCGTGGCATGTGGGATCTTCCCGGACCAGGGCTCGAACCTGTGTCCCCTGCATTGGCAGGCAGATTCTTAACCACTGCGCCACCAGGGAAGCCTCTGCCTTGAACACTTTTTCCAGGGTCCCGCAGCTCCCTCGCTTCCTTCAGTCACACTTTGGTGAAGGCCTTCCCAGGCCACCCTCCCACATGTACCCTCCTCTAGCATTTCTTATCCCCCTTCCCTTCCCTGCTTTATTTTTCCCCAGAAAGTCACTAGTTTGTTCTGTTTCCTCCACCAGAATGTACACCCTGTGAGAGGACAGGAATTGTGCTTTATTCATTGCTGTATCCCCAGTGCTGAAAATGGTGCCTAACAGTGCTAGAGAATGTTTATTAAATGAAGGAATCTCCCTTTACCTGAGACCTCAGGTGAGGGGCCGGATCCCTGAACTCAGCAGCTCTCAGAATCCGTAACAGGGTGGACGCTCTGGGTCTCAGGAAGGAGCAAGGACACAGAATCAGGGCCGAACCAGGCCAGACAGGACCAACCCACCAACCTGGAGTCAGGCTTGCTCTGGGAAGGTGAAGTCAGGTGGCCTCGGCTATGGGGCAAGCACCTGGGGCTGGGAGCCAAGGTCGTTTGCTTGCTGACCTGCCTTGCAAGTGTTACAGGTAAAAATGAAACATGATTCCAAAAGGGACCAGCTCATGGGCTGCCAGCTCCTAGGCCAGTGCCTGCTCTGAGCAGATCCCTTGTGTCTCGGGGGCCGGAGAGAAGTGGTCTTGGGACCCAACTCTGGATAGAGGCTGCTGTCCTTCCTGGGTGAGTCCAGGCTGCCAGGGCCCTGTCTTCTTCCTGATCCAGTGCCTTGGTTTCTCTTTAATTCTCAGACTTCTCCCTGGAAGTGTAGACATGCAGCTCTGAGTGTGGCCCCAGTGGGCCGGGAGTGAATTGTCCAACCTCCATCACATGCGCCCACACTGGTTTTGTTCTCTTTCTGTTTCCCCCAAATCCTGTTGTTTCATCTCTCCTAGGGAATGTGACCTGAGCTTTGAGAAGGGGGTGGGGGTAGGGGAGTGTGGGATATTGCAGAGTGCAGGTGCGACATCCAGTGGCTCAGACCAGGGAGACCACATTGGAGATGGGGGTGGAGCTAGAGGACTTCTGGTGAATTGAATATGAAGGGTGAGGACGAGAAGCTTGGAATGAAGAATGACTGCCATGTTCCTGGCTCGAGTAACAGCTGGATGGATGGTGCTGCCATTTACCGAGATGGGCAGGGATGGGGAGGAGAGTAAGAAAGGGGCTCGGGGAAGGGGAGATCAAAGCTTGGTGGACATGTTCACTTTGAGATGCCAGTCAGACATCCAAGTGTTCAGGAAGGCGTGTGGCAATTGGATATGTGAGCCTGGCCTTCAGAGGACAGGAAATACACATTTGGGACATGCGTTTGTCAATGAGTAGATGCTGTTTAGGAGGATGAGACTGCATGGGGTCACTTGGGGAGAGGAGAGGAGAAAAAAGAATAGGGCATCCAGGACTGAGCCGGAATATGCCAGCAGTCAGAGGGCAGGTAGAGATGAAGCTGCAAGAGTCTGAGAAGGAGAAGCCAGAGGAGTGGCGGAGACCTGGCAGAGTGAGAAGTCATGGAAGCCAAGGGCAGAGGGAGTTCAAGGTCATCTGTGCTGAGGGCCGCTTAGAGGCCCAGGGCAGGGAGGCCAGGCAAGTGTCCACGGGATGTGGCCACATGTGGGTCACTGATGGGACCTTGATGGGCGCTGTTTTGGGAGACGGAGACCTGAAGGCAGCATGTGTAAGTAAACCTGTCCCAAGAGGCTGGCTATGGAGGGAAGGAGGAAAAAACGAGGGGGTGAGGGGTGGGACCTGGGTGAGTGTGTATGAGGCTGAGCAGGTGGGTGTTTACACAGAGAGATCTTCAGTGTGCTTGTGCTGCTGGGGGTGTGGAGGTGGTAGGCGCAGATGACAGTGCCGGGAGAGAAGGGGCCGAGCGCAGGGCGGGGTTCTAGAAGAGGTGCAAGGGGTGGGGCTGAGCTGATGAGAAGGGGGTGCTTCTCCTAGAGTAACAGGAGGAAAGACAGATGCGGGTGCGCTGCAGGCAGACTGATGGTTTGCGGGGGGAGTGGGGAGGGTTCTCTCAGCCCCCATCCAGACCTCTTCTCACTGTTCCTGGACAGCTACATTCCCAGCAATAGATTCGTGAATGGCTGTTTTGAAAACAAAAGCAGGAAATGTCTGTTCCTAGGAAACCACTTAGATTCTTGGAAAAGTTATTCCTTTGTAAAGATTATCCTCCAAATAAATATCTCAGAGGTTAAATTGTCTAGTTAGATTGACTCTTTGTACTGGCCTAGCATCTTTCTCCTGAGCAAAAGGCTTCCCAGGGAACACTGGCTCCAGGCATTAGAGAAAGCTGATTATGTCACTATGAAACCTAAGTCACCAACAGTGGGAAAAAAAAAAATGAAAAAGAAAAGACATATTGATCATGGGGCAGACTGAGTGTCTGAGTATGCTGGGGCCAGAGTCCCCAGAGCCCTGAGGATGGTCAGGGAAGACCTAAATGCATCCTATTAAAATTTAAAGGAGAATCCATTTCTCAAGCAGACACTGCCTCTGGTTGCTGTAGGGGGTCTAAGGCAGCAAGGGGCTCAGCCTGAGGGTTTGGGGGTGCGGGAAGTGGAGTCCTCATGCCAGCAGGTGGTGACCCCTGGCGGCTACAGCGAGGACCAGGCATCCCCTGGGCCTGGACAGCATCTGCCTGAGTCCCAGCCTCCTTCCTGTCCTGGGGAATCAGCCTGGGCACCCAGGAGGAAGCTGGCTTCTCCCCTTCTCTTCTGTAGGCGAAGCAGCCTCTTAGCCAACAGTGGCACGTACTCTCTATCTCTCTTTCAGTTTTTATTTTTATCAAAATTGCACAGAGTTGAAAAAGCCAAATACTTTTACAAATTTCGTTATGGAAAACAGCAGCACCCTTCTTTCCCCCACATTTTCTGCCCGGCCCAGAAGCAATAACTTTCATCTCTTTTAGCTGATTTTCTTGGTTGACCTCCATATCTCTAAATAATGTGCCTGGGTTGCTACTACCAGGCGCTTCAGATTAGGTATTAGCTAGTGACTCAAGAGCCTTTCCTGGTCCACATATGCCCCCTCATCCCCCATCCTCTCATTAGACTGTACCATTTATGCTTCATAGCTCTGTCACGTAATGAACTGTAGTTACTTTGGCTTTCCTGTACAGCTTTTATTTTCTCTAGGAAAAATTGTGTATGTGTTAACTTCATTAGTTTTCTATATATGTATTGCTAATTCAATCCCCCAATTCTCACCTCACCAACTCTCCCCTGCAAATGTTCAGGTGCAGCGGGTCCTCTGTAAACTCATCTTGCTGACACAGTCCCTCCCTGAGGGGTCCAGCTGGCTCCTGGCCACACGGGCTGCTCCCTTTGCCTGGGGCACAGCTGCCATTCCCAGGGCTGCCTTCACTCTCGCCCTGGAGATTCTCTTACCTATGTTGGATCTCCTCATCGACTTACGTCTTCCTTTTCCCCGGTTTACTTCCTCATTGTCACAGAGACCATCCTTCAGCATGGTCTTCTTGAGAAATGGCCCATGAGAGGTGAGCTTTTTGATGCGTCACATGACTGAGAATACTGGAATATTCAATTCCTCAGTTGATTGAAGTGTCAAATTCCGGGTTGAAAGAGTTTTGAGAGCATTGCTCCCTTGTCCTCAAGCTTCCACGTTGCTCTCAAGAGTTCCCGATCCATTCTGATTTCTGTTCCATCCTCTGCAACTGTCTAAGGCTCTTCTCTTCCTCCTTAGAGCAGTGACATTTCACAGGCATGAATCTCGGTGTGGGGTACTTTTCATCACTCAGCGACTCTTTTAATCTGGCAAGTCAGGGACTTCTGCTTTAGAAAATCTTCTTGAATGGTTTCCTTGATGATTTCCTCTTCTCCATTTTTCTCTCTCCTCTCTTTGGAGCTCCTGTTATTTAGGTGTTGGACCTCCTGGCTTTTCTTTTTTTTTTTTTTTTGGCTGCATTGGGTCTTCGTTGCTGTGCACGGGCTTTCTCTAGTTGAGGCGAGTGGGGGCTACTCTTTGTTGCGGTGGGACTTCCTGGCTTGTTCCTCTAATTTTCACACCTCTCTGTCAGAATCCCCATCTCTTAGTATTTTTGCTCTACTTTCTGGGTACTTCTCTCCATTTTGTCTTCCAGCCACTCATGTTTTCATTTTTCAAGAGTGCTTTCTTTTCTCTGAACATTCCTTTTAATAATATCCTATTCGTATTTGGTTGATTTCAGTATCTTCTCTCTCAGAGGCTATTAACTTTAGTTGGCTTTGTTTTGTTTTTAGTGTTCTTTTCCACTTGGTTTCTGTTTCCCTCAGGTTCCCTTCATCCTTGTGTTTGTTTAGTCTCTTCTCTCAGGTGTCTGATAACCTCTGCTGTCTTCCCATGTTAAGAGTGGGAGGCCCAGAGACAGCTGGGCGCCTGGGTGTGAGAGTGAGGCTTCCCCGTCACTGCCCATCTGGGCTGTTCCACTGGGGAGGCTGCAGTGGCAGAGTCTTAGGTCGTTCTTCTTGGGCGAAGACTCCAGTTTCACACCTGAAGATGGCAGGGTTCATTTCCCATAGCCCGGGAGCCACAGAAAGGAAAAAGGTGGGAGGGGAAAGGGAGAGGAGTCTCAGCCTCCATGATGCATTCACTCCATCCCTTCATTTCTTTGTGATTCCCCTGCCCTGCCCTTACCTGGTCTGATGTCCCCCTCAAATGCCTTCCATCTCCCCCTTTGCAGAGAATAATCCTCCAGGCTTTCTCAGGGGTGGTCTCCTGGCTGCTGGAGTTGAGGAAGGGATGGGGTCTGACTGCTTCTAACAAGACTTTCCACTAGTCATCCTTATGTTGGTTCCCCCCATCCCCACCTGCAGAGTCCTTGGGGGGCCCTGTGGTGTAAATTGGGTTGGTTCTCATATTCCCTGCTGTCAACTTAGATTCCATTGTCTTGAGTCTGCAAAGTCTTTTTCACCCATCCATCTCTTTCCAGCTTCCACAATTTTATTGTCAGTCTCCTCTCCTGCTCTTTTCTTCTTTGTGGGTTTATTATGCCAAAAGAGATGGGGGGGGAAGAAAGAAAGAGAGAGAGAGAGAGAGAGAGAGAGGGAGGGAGGGAGGAAAGAAAGAAAGAAAGAAGGAAGGAAGGGAAGAAAGAAAGAAAGAAAGAAAGAAAGAAAGAAAGAAAGAAAGAAAGAAAGAAAGAAAGAAAGAAAAAAAAAGAAGGGAGGGAAGAAAGAAAGAAGGAAGGGAAGAAAGAAAGAAAGAAAGAAAGAAGCAAGGAAGGAAGGGAAGAAAGAAAGAAAAAGAGAAAAAGAAGGAAGGAAGGAAAGAAAGAAAAGAAAGAAAGGAAGAAAGAAAAGGAAGGAAGGAAGGAAGAAATGAAAGATGGAAAGGGAAGGGAAAGGAAAGGTAAATAAAGAATGTTTCCCCACCATCTTCAATAACAGACTCCTAGTAGGGTTGTTTTTTTAGGCACAGAACTCATTCTTCCAAAGAACTGTTCAGGGAAGGTCACCCTCTCAACCTCCCCCACAGGTTCCTGGGGCCCCTGTGGCACCTTCCTGAACTTCTAGGACTCAGAGGAGCACAGGGGAAAGGGCCAGTGTTGTAAAAAGTCTGGAAAGTCCTTGGGCATTGGCCTGAGACAGAATCAGATTCTAGGCCCACCTCCAGCAATTACTGGCCAGTCCCTAAAGTAGGACAGTGGAATCTACTTTACAGGCTCCTTGTTAGAATTGAATGGTAAGATACTATGGGCTGTTTTCCCAGGCCTGGCATAGAGGAAGTACTCAGCAAAGAGACCACTTCCTTCCTTGCTTCCTTTCTTCACTGTCTTTACTTCCTTCCATCTTCCTTTCCTCCCACCCCCTTCCGTCCGCCAGCATGATTGTGATCTTCCCCAGGCTCAGGTGTTCTTTCTTCCCAGTCAGTAGAAAGCCACTGAAGGTGTAAGCCAGGCTATGTCTCTGATGGCTGTGTGTGGACAGCACATCAGGAGGGCAAGAGTTGGAGTTTGATCTATGGACGATAAAAATGAAATCAAAAAAGAAAAATGACACATGGGTTGGGCAGATGGAGAGTGTGACACTAGGGTCCACCTGAATTTTATTAGCTGCAAATCACAGGAAACTTTACCTTTTCCATCTTTGGGTGTTGTTTGAAATGAGGCCTCACATGGAGGGAGGTAAGTGGGGTGAGTCCTGGAGCTGGAGACTTTGGGCAAATCATGTTGCAGTCTCTCCATTGGTAATTGGGGGATGTGGGAAAGGGCTTGGGTCTTGGATTCCAGGGCTGGGGACTGTGTCCTGACTCTGCCTTTACTAGAGCTGAGGCCTTGGGCAGGCCTTTGCTCCTTGTGAACCCAGGTTTCTCATCTGTAGCATGAATGATGGCCATGTGGCTTGGGTGAACCATCTCTGGCTCTTGTGATGTGCTGTGTAGGATCTTTCCAGCTGTTGTCCGTCGATGAGCCATTTCAGCTCTGCACTCAATACTTGAGGAAGACATTGCTCAGAGGCAGCTTACAGGGAAAGGTCTGGGCAAGAGGGCTGTGCGGGCTGGTTGCAAGCCCTTGTCTCTGCGTCAGAGAAGCTGCCTTTTCTAAAGGTCAGAGAATCTAAGCCAAGCTCATCTGCAGGGTACCCCTTCCTGGGCAGGAGACCTTGACAGTGTGCTCTGGCCTGAGATAAGACATCTGTTGGGAAGAATTTCCTCTTGGAGCCCAGAGTTGGGTGTTGGGTATTGCTTGCCTGGACACACACAGGTGAGGAGATGAGGGGGGCAAAAGACATACCAAATCTCCAGAACCCACTAGAAAAATGAGGAGCTTAAAAAAACGAGGAGAGAGTCGGTCTGGAGTCTCTTGGTCTCTTGGAGGAGGGGTCCCTGCTGTGGTCTGTCCCCCAAGCATCAGCTGCACCTTGCTGCCCAAGGGGTGAAGGCCCAGTCCCGGGAGACACTGACACCCTCCAGCGGCCACATCCCACCTGCGCCTGCCCACCTGGGTGCCTTCAATCATGCTCTTCGGTGCCTCTCTGGAGGTGGAGATACCTCTCGGTGCTGTTGTGAATGTTAAGTAGAATCAGACGCGTGAATCAGCTGTCCAGGGTCTGGCCCTCTCCATCCCACCGCCCTGCCAATCAGAGGGGATGAGTGGCATCCTTCATTCCCGCCTTCTGAGCAGGGCTCGTGTCTCAGTTCAGCAGCAGAACATGGTGACAAAAGCACGGTTTTGGCATCAGCCAGACCTGGGTTCAAATCCTGGCTGTGCTACTGATTAGAAAGTCACTTAACCTCTCTATGGCTCAGGTTTCTCATCTGAAAAATGGGAATAATAATAGTAACCTATCGATCAAAGTTGTTGAGAAGTAAAGGAAACGAAGATGTTGGTGTATAATGTACCCGGCACAGTGTCTTATTCTGCCATGAATGATCAATATTTCCTTACATGATTGCCTCTTCAAGTAAGGGGTCAACTAATGTCTCCCCCTTCTGCAAGCACACTGTGGCAGAGTGTAAACACTGAAGCCAAACCACCCGCGTGGGAATCCTGGCTCTATCACGGCGACCGGCTGATCTTAAGTGAGTTGTGTAATTGCTCTGTGCCTCAGTTTCCTCATCTGTAGGATGGAGATGATAATAGTAATTACATCTCAAAGAGTTCATATGAGGCTTAACTCATGTAAAGAATTTACGGTGCATGATGAATAATAAGCACTTAATAAAAGTCCACTGGTTTCATTATTATGAAAGCGTCCCTAGAAATCATTTGATCCAAATTCCTCACTTTGCCAATGAGGAAACCATGGCCCAGGGAGGCGTTAACACAGCATAGGAATGATAGAAGCCGGTCTCTTGGCCTTCACTCAAAACACACCAACAGGAGGAAGGGAGGAAGGCTGTGTGGTGAGTGTGTATGAGGGTACAGGACCTGTGCCATCTCACCGTGACTGTGGTGATGGCAAGGAGGTGGCATTGTGGTGAATCAGGCTGGGATTCTGAAGCACTTTCAGCTCCCGTGAAAAGAGACGTTCAACTCCAGAGGATTCCTTGGGTTCAAGAGATAACAGGGTGGCCTGGTTGGGGAGCCAAAACCAAGCAGGTTAAGGAGGGCCTCCCCTCAGGGGGCGGACCCTGCACGGGGAGTTAGAGCCTGACCAGGCAGGGAGACCTGGCATGGCCTTGGATGGAAGCAACATACCCTGGAGAATTCAGGGGTGATGCTTCATGGGGTTGGCAATTTACGCTTAAACAGTTCAGGAAAAGGAATTTTTTTTTAACTATACTTTCAACTTTTCTGTATGTTTGTGATTGTTTGAAAATAAAAACTTAAAATAAAAAAGAGAGAGAACCAGTTTGTCTCAGAAGAAGGGCGACCAGGGGAGCCAGGAATTGAGGAGAGTTTAAAAGGGCAGAGGCTGCCAGGGGCCGCCGGGCAGATCTCTGAACAAGTGGAGTTGGCCAAGGCCAAGAGAGGAAGCTAAAGGCATCAGACCAAGGAGGGAGCAGGGCCTGAACTCCAAGCAGAATTTTGGATCTGTGCTGTGAACAGGCGTCATCTGTCACCATGGGTGGCTTGCAGACCAAAGAAGGACAGCCCAGCTGGCGGGAGAGTTTGGGTCCCCAGGAGAGTGTGTCCCGGGGCACATCAGCCAGCAGAAGGCAGATTGGGCTGCAGCCCGGGCAGCAGGGGGCGGGCGTGGTGGGCAGGCAGACTCCCAGGAACATAGTGGCAGCAGACAGGGCGGACACAGGAGCCAGAGTGAACCTAAGGCAGCCAGGGAGAAGGCAGGCTCTGAGCAAGGTCTTATAACCCGCTGGCGAGTGTGGCTGGCAGACTGGGGCCAGGAGGCCGCCAGCCAGGGGCGAGGCTGGGCTTCTGGGGACTGAAGCCAGGAGCAGGCAGGGCACCTCCCCAGGGAAGACGGCAAGGAGTGGAGGCGGCCGGTGGGCCCGAGGGCAGGGAGGCTTGTCCGCAGGCTGTGCTCTTCAGCCGGGGGCCGGAACTTTAGGGGCCAGGGAGGAAAGTGTGCTCGCCCAGGGGGGGCCAGGTTGGATGCAGTCTGGTTCAGGAGGAAGGGGAGCCATCCCCTAGTAAAGAGGAGGAGACCAGTTCCCGTAGACTTTCAAAGCGTCAGCAGATCTAGCAGCTGGGCTGCCTCACATCCGTCTCTTGGAAGTTTCTGGGACTGCTTAGCTCGGGAGCTCAGGTCCAGACTCTATAAACCATGATTTTCCTGAGCTCTGTAACCTCCTAGTGGCTGCCTTCTGGCGGCTCTGGTTTCACCGTCAAGCGGTAAACCCTTCCCGTGAGGAGGGCAGCTGGGGACTTGTGTCCCCCTCCTTCATGGTCAAGGGTGAGGGGGGAGGAGCCCGTGGGGCAGAGTGGAGGTGGGGACTTGAATGGGTCTGGACCAGGGGAACAAAGTGTCCCCAGGGAGCCAGCCACGGGCTGAGCAGTGACCCAGGGGCTCCAGCTGGAGCTGAAGGAGGCAGCTGTGCCATGGATTCATACTGGGCAGGGGGCCGTCCCCCGGCCAGACTCCAGTGCGGTGCCCGTGGGGTCCGGTTGCTGCAGGAAAGGGCAGAGCAGTGACCACGGCTATCCGCACGCTGGTCCAGGCTCTCTTCCTTCCCCCTTCTAGGGGCCAGAGTGCCATCAGTCAGCCCGCCCTTACCTGAGGCGGGGGAGAGGCTACTGTGAACGCAGTGGGGCTTTGCCTGGGGTCTGACAGCACTGGGCCTCCATTGTGCTCGCTCAGATCCTCACAAAGCGTCCTCACCCTTCACCCTCTTCCTTGGGTCTCCTCTGCTCAGTGTGCCTGGAAGGGCCCTCCCAGCAGGGACGACACACTGAAAGTAGCCAGCTGGGCTCCCCCAGATGTCGGGCCAGCCCTGGCAGGAGCCCGGCCTCCTCACTTTTCTCCCTAGTACAACCATGAGATGCACGGATGAGGGTCAAGCACCGGGTCCCCGAAGGAAGGAGTGAGGAGGCGGTCTGGTTTTCAGCAGGCTCTGCACACAGGCCTGACCGTCCACCGTGGGGCCGGGCACCCTCTCAGCACCCCACCTGCTGGCTGGGCCTGGGTGCTATCCCTCTGCTCGCGAGGAATCAGGGTGATCGCTCCCATATCATGCTGGGAAGGTTGCTTCCGTCCTTGCAGGAATCCCTCACGTGTCTTGTCCCCTCCCTGGACTCCTGGGCCTTTGGCTCCCATCCTCCCTGGCCCACTTCATACCAGGTGCATCATGCACCTGCTTACCCAGATGAGAGCGTCCTGCGGGCTGTGATGCAAACCGTCAGGTTGATTTCAGGCGGCACCTGGACAAATGCTCCTTATTACATTTGTCATGTTTTATTTTAATGTCTGTTAGGAATTTGTAACCTGCGCGTGAACCGGAGATTTTGTGACTGTGAGCCCTCGGGGTGAAGCTTCGCTGGGGCAGGAACCTCAGGCTTCTGCTCAGGCAAGCCCGTCTCTGAGCTCAGACTCCTGGAAGGCCCGAAATGTGGGTCCCTGGTGTGGGTTTCGAAACATGACTCCGAGGAGCGTCACCGCAGGCCTTTGTGCAGTTCACGGGAAGATCGCTTCCTGCGGGTCAGGTGTGGCGCTAATCGGGAGGGAGACCGGGCAGGCTGGCCTGGGCTGTCTCCTGCGGTCTCAGGGAAGATCACTGCGTCTGGAGTCTGGCAGACCTGGGAGCCACCCTGGCTCTGCCCTGCTGGGCTGTGTGATGTGGGGCGGACTGTTAGCCCACCTGTGCAACCGCTCCTCACCTGGAGGGTGATAGGAGCAGCGCCACCTCCTGGGGTTGAGGTGAGGACTAAATGAGAAGACGGCCTCGAGCGCACCGCCCCAGCAGCTTGGAGCCAGCATGTGTCTGGAGATGGAGCCTGGCATGCCTGGAAGAAAGCCGGCAGGGCAGGACAGAGGCAGGGATGGGTGGGGGTCAGGAGCGTGGCCTCCGGGGCCGGGCCAGCTGGGTTGAGTCCTCGCGCCATCACTGCTGGGTATGTGACCTGGAGCAGGTTGTTCAGCCCCTCTGTGCCTCCCTTTCTCGTCTGCAAAGTGGGGAGAGTACTGATGACACAGCCAAGGGCTGTCCTGGGGACTGAACGCTCAAAAACGGCAGCTTGGCGAGTCCCGCAGCTGCGCTTCTGGCACCTCCTGGCTGGCTTTGCACCTGTGTCCATTGACCAGGAGGGCTGGGCAGTGCTCAGGAAACACCGCTGAGGACATAGCGGTGAGCTGAGCCAGAGGACGAGGGGCAGTTAACAAAGGCAGAAGGCGGGGGAGGGAAGATTGTTCCAGATGGACGAACTGGCCCAAGGCTGGAGGACCGGGGTGCTGGTGAGGCTGAGGCTGGAGGGGGAACGGGGTGGCAGTGAGTGGGGGGCGGCCTGAGAGGACGAGAGAGATGGGTAGGCTGGGAAGGGGCCTGGGATGGGGTCACAGGTGTCAGTGGGGGATGGGGAAGGACCACTGTCCCTTTTCCATCAAATAGAAGAAGCTATATCATTCACCTCATTTTTTTCGATGGGAAAGTGGGAATGCACAAATGAAAATAACTATAAATTATAAACACTCCATGCATTTGGGGCTATTTTTAAATCCCCAAAGCCTGGTATTCCTGTAACTCCACCAGACAGTTGGCCTTAAAGCCAGCTCAGAAAGAGCCCTTACTAGCTCCCCAGGTCCTTCCAAAGCACGCTGTGGTTGATTAGGCCCCAGACTATCTCACTAGGCTCCTCTCTCGGCCCTAGCCCGACCCTCCATACATCCCAGGCTCCTCTGCCTCTGCTCCTCTGCTCTTGCTGTTCTCTCCACCTGGAGGGACCTCTCCTCCTCTCCAGCTCCCAATCCCCACAGTTGACTGTCCTTAGAGCCCAGGTCAAATGTCCCCATTCCACGGAGTCTCCCAGACCTTTCCCCACCCTGCCACTGCCTGCCAGACATCGCCTCTCCTTCCGAAGCCCCCGGACCTGTTATCTCACCTTGTCTTGACATTTATTATTTTCTGTTTGGTTCAGACAAATGGATGTTTCCCCTGATGGCCAACATTAGAGCCCACGGGCAGGGGAAATCCATTTCATACAATGCGTGTACCGTTTACAACGTGTAAATTTTAAAATGTAGACGGTGGGCCGATCAGAACGATCTGTGGCAGGCTGTGGTGCCACTTGCTAGCTGTGTGGCTGAGGGCAGGTCTCTGTGCATCTCTGGGCTCAGTTTCTCCATCTCTGGAGCAGAGGCAGCTGTCTCCGCCTCCCAGGCTGTTGTGAGGCTGGAGGACACGTACGGCACCTGCCTCCACTCCCAGCAAACACCAAGGAGATCTGCAGGAAGCCTCAGCAGGCTCTGTTCTCATTCAGCTGCTCCGAGCTGATTCTGCATCTCATCTGAACTTCATGCTAGCCACGGGGCCGCCTTCTTGCCGACGGTTGCTCTGAAAGGTCCTTCACATGCTATAGATAGCGGTTGTAAGTGATGCCCCAGCCAGGCAGGGCCAGCGCTGCTGGAGAGCTGCCCTCGGGCTTTCTGGAGACACGGTGTGCTGACTCAGTTCTCTACTGGCACCGGGCCTGGTGCGGGGAGGTGCGTGGGGATGGAGTGGTCCTTTGTGAGGAGGTCACACCCAGAACCATCAGACCCGGACCCAGTTTGGGGACAGCAGACTCTGGCCGTCGTAGTCCTGGCTCTACTGTCAATGCCTGTGTATGTTTGAGGGGGGACCTCAGGCAACTTACTGACCTCTGGTGACCACTGATTGAGATGCAGCACGTGGCCTCCTAGACGGAGCCCTGTCCCACCTGGCAGTCCCCTCGCCCTGCTGCCACTACCCTTCCACCAACCTCCCCTACCCTCCTTTGTAGTAACAGCAGCCGTGGCCTGTTGAGGGCCTGCTGTGCCCCAGGTACAGAACTCAGCACTAAGCACTTCACAAATATAAGTTCTAGTCCTCATCATCCCCTGCTGAATAGTGAGGTGGGTAATGGCATGAATAGTACTTATATGTATATACACACACACCCCCCTTCTCCAGATGAGGGGTTGAGGCTCAGGGAGACGAAGGAACTTGACCATGGTCACTCAGGTAGTGAGACACAGAGCAGGGATTCAAACCCAGACCTCTGTGGCTCCAAATCCTGTGTTCTTTCCTTCACAGCCCCCTGCCACTAACTGGGCACCCTGCCTTCTGCATCCTCTGACTCTCAGCCACCTGCGGGGCAAACCCCAGCTGAACCCTGTTCTTGCCCCTCCATGTGCCCATGGCCAGGCCCTGAGTGGCCCCCAGTGAATGCTTATGGATACAGATGATGATGATGGTGGTGCTTCCCCAGGGCCCATGGTGGAGGACGGAGTTGGCAGGGGGAAGCGTCCTCTCCCCTCTCCCACTATCTCTCCATGTGCTGGAGAACATTCCTCCCATCAGCAGCCTCTTCTCCAGCCAGAAGAGCCAGAAGGGTGCGTAATCCAAAAAGGAGCCTTGAGAGATTGGTGCTCACTGGCTGTGTGACCTTGGGCAAGTTACTTTACCTCTCTGAGCCTCCGTGTCCTCATCTGAAAAAGAGGAATGCCATTACCCACCTCACTGATTTCTAGTAAGGGATAAATGAGGTCCTATAATTTGGAAGATGTCCAGTAAGTGCTGAAGGATCACAGATGTTTGGTTTGTATTATCACTGCTGCTCTGTCCAGTGCAGAAAAGGGCTGAGCAGTAGTGTCAAGTCCAGTAGCCACAGGCAGAGGCATCATGGGCAACTCTGTCAGACTGGAGACCTGATCATAAAGGTGACATGGAGCTCTGACCAATGAGAGTGTTGCTTCATACTCAGGCAGACCATAAAGAAGACCCTTTTGAGACTGTGTCAGAAGCTGTAATCTTTTGAGACTTGCAACCCTAGGGTGAGCACTGGAATTAACAGAAGTGAGGAAACTGGCTCCCAGAGGTGAAGGCTGTTAGGGGACTGAGGAGAGCAAAGCATGATAAAGGCCACACAGGAGATGGCCTGCTGTGTGAGGTGTAGTTCCCAGTCCATGAAAAATGTCTTCAAGGAGGTTCAGAAGCTTCTACTTGCCCTGTACATCAGATAATTCCAAAAGGGCATGTCCCTGGTGACCAGCACCTCATTTTCATACTCTGGGTTTGCTTTCTCACGTCCGGCGCCTGGTCACGTCAGGTTCACTGCACTGGGAACAGATGAAATGTTTTCTGCTAAGTGGTCAGCACATCTGCTAACCTCTGACAAGACTTCATAGACATGGCATTTCTGAAGGCTAACCCAGCCAGCGGTGGCAACAGTCTGATCTCAACGTACGCGCTCCAGAAGCTTTCAACAGCCATACCTCTCACCCTGTCTCCCTCTGTGCAAAGTATCCAGCCCTTCTGTCATGCTAAGAACTGTCCAAAGCATAGAAAGCTTTTAACTGAAGGGGAGATGAGATATGATCAGTCGGCAGGAGCTCACGTCGTCCATGGACCATTCCTGCTTGTGTCTGTGCCATGACCTCAACCCCACATTCCAGTGGTGAGGACACTAATTTGGCTGCAGCTTTGGTCAGTCATTTAAGGTGAGGGGTTGGTGAAAGGCTACCTGTAAACATAAAGCTCATATGGTCCAGTCTACCAGCCCTCCCTGGGAAGTCTTGTTTCCTGTTTTTCAAATGCAAGTAACCAAATCCCTTTATTCTTAAACTTGGAATTTCTTCTAAAGCTGCTCCCCATCTTGCACCTCTATCATCCTGATATAAATCTGACAGTTTGGTTAACTTCACTGAGGCTTTCATGACCCCTGCATTTTCTTTACTGGGCCCTGATCCTTTATCGTACTGATTTCCATTTCAGTGACTGTGCTGTGTCCATTTAGATTCCAACTAGACCCATTTACCTCAAGTCCAGCCTCCCTCCCAGCATAGGAATCTATTGATATTTTGCCCCAAATCTGAGAGGTCATTTAGTCTGTGCTTGCACACTGTCCATGGCTGGGAGCTCACTACCACTCAAGCTTGCTTTGTTCCAAGTTTTTTGCTCTGGGGTTGGAAAATTCTTTTTTAAAATGAGCCCAGATCTTCCTCCCTGTCTTTTTTTTTTTTTTTTTTTGGCTGTGTTGGGTCTTTGTTTTCTATGCGAGGGCTACCTCTAGTTGCAGCGAGCGGGGGCCACTCTTCATCGCGGTGCGCGGGCCTCTCACTGTCGCGGCCTCTCCCGTTGCGGAGCACAGGCTCCAGACGCGTAGGCTCAGTAGCTGTGGCTCACGGGCGCAGTTGCTCCGCGGCATGTGGGATCTTCCCAGACCAGGGCTCGAACCCGCGTCCCCTGCATTGGCAGGCAGACTCTCAACCACTGCGCCACCAGGGAAGCCCTTCCTCCCTGTCTTGGTTCTGCTTGTGGACTGAGCTACCTCCCAGGAGGCTGGCAGTCGTTGCACCTGTGACCTAAGGTATCTGTGGGCAGATTTTCCATGAGCCCGGCTTCTCTTCTGCTCCCAGCTGGTGGGGAGCAGATCTACTCAGAGCAAGGGCCAAGAAGGTGCCTGCCATCATGGGACAATTAGAATGGCCTCTCTTTCCTTCTCCCGTAAGATTTGAGTCTGTAAGTCTGTGGCCTGAATACACAGCCCACTTGTGTGTTCTGCAGGTTGAAGCAGCCAATGATGCCAGCCACCCCCTTCTTGAGAAAGGGTCTGATGTGCCTCACAGTAGCTACCCCAGTGCCTTCAGATGTTTGGGACAGCCTTGCCACGGTCATTACCTCACAGGTATTCCCCAGCACAGAAATGATGCCTTGCATTTATTATGGGAATTTAATACAGTTCACAGCCTTTTCTCATCTTATTTGCATCTCAAGGCACATGAATTTCTGAGCATTGAGGAAACACTGAGGTTTCCCAGGGCGTGGTGACACAGCAACTCATAGCCATTGGCCCACAGGCATTGATCAGGCACCCAGTGTCTACACACATTTCATCAGCTGCTACCACAGATGGCCTCGGTCAGGGTCCCCTCAAGCTGCTGTTGCACGCAGCCCCAGAGGGCTGCTTCCAGAGCAGGGCTGTAACTGAACACCTTCCCCATCCCCCTCTGCCCACAAGATACAGGCCAGGCTTTTGCGCCAGCCCCTGAGGTTTTTCTAAGCCAGCCTCCATTCTTGCTTCTTGCCATATAGAATCATGCCAAGGCTTCCACAGTATAATTCCTGTAACACACGCCTACCACAGAGTAAACACTCCACAAATGCTAGCTGTTTCTTTTTCCATGACAAAAGAAACACCTCTGACCCTGGCTGACTTTCTTTTTAGTGTTTTTTTAGTAAAGAATAAGACATGCATTCAATCTCCAGGATCTGGTCACTTCCCCATTCTGGGCCTGTTTCCTGTCTGGGGAACAAGGAAGTGAAGCTGGGAAACTAGCTGACCATAGTCCTGCATCAGGCCGGGCTGGCTCCAGCCACAGTGGGTGGCGGGGTGGTGGTTCTCTGGGTGCTCTGGGCCATCCCATCTTAAGAAGGACAACCTGGAGAGGTTGGGAAAGTCTGGGGAGGAATCTGGAATCCATCTTGAGTGCGCCTGTTTGAGGCCTGGAGCAGAGAAATCTTGGGTAGAACAGCATCCTTTGGAGACTGTCGTGTGCAAAGAGGGGTTGCGCTAAACAGGGCTCAGACTACAGAAGGTCATCAACTTTAGCTTAATAGGGGGAGAGCTGCCCAGAGGTGGAAGGTGCTGCCTGGGACACCGAGGGACCCCAGGTGCCAGAGGTAGATGCACCCGTGGTGGGGTGTGGATGGGCTGCCCTGAGAATGACCACATCAGAGGATGCACGAGGCCCCTCCCACCCAGGAAGTCAGAGGTTTTAAGGTCCTTCTGAACATGGATGTGCTTTAACAGTAATTTCAAATTGATTTTAAATTCACAGAACCCTTTTTTACAAAGTTCGGTTTACATAGATGCCTATTCTGAAAAGCAGCTCAGTGTGGTGGGGCAGGTGAGGGCCCAGAGCCTTGCTGCTCTGTCTCCCCCTCCGTGAATCCTGAGCACAGTGTGAAAGTCACTGTTCTAGACCCTGCAGGTCAGGGCCTGCTGAAGGCTGGGGCGCCCCCACGTAATGGGCACCTTTAAGAAGTCCACTCCTCCTCGGTAGTTTCATTTCTCTGAACGCGACAGGCCCAGCTTCTGGCATCCTGTCTCCCTCCCTAATCTCGCCGTCTGGTCGGAAACCGGGCCTTGGCTGCATTCTTTGGACCTGAGCTGGCTTCAGCGCAGGTTGGCTGCCTGCTCGGTGGTTCTTAGGCTTCTGCACTTGGTCATGCACTGCACAGCGTCTCAGCTTATCGTATCAACTTCTTTAGAATAAAAGTCACCTCCTCCCCTTAGACCGGTGCTGGGCATCAGACCCCTGAGCTATATACTGTCTTCCGGGTAGTTGATGCCGATTGCTGATGTCCCCCTAGAATGAAAACTCACACCAGGAAAAGCGAGGAAAGGGCCCAGATGGCACAAACGCAAACCTGCAAAATGAATGCAGGCTGGCCTCCGTGGTGGGAGTCCTGGAAGCTGTAAAAGAAGGCTCCTGACCGGCTCTCCCCTCCTGCCTCTGTCAGACAGCCCCAACTTCTCAAATCTGTGTGCTCTTTCCTCCCGCCCTTGCCTCTGCCCCGGCTGGGGCTCCAGGCAACTACAACACCACTCCCCAGCTTCCAGGCCTGTCAGCCCACACCGTCCTCCACCCTGCACCAGACGGGGGCTCCCAAGGCAGGAGTCTCACCAGTCAGACCCGACTCACCCAGAAAGACCGGGATGAAAAGCACTTCTTCTGCAAAAGCCACCTAAGACCCACCCTGCTGGTCCTCCTCTGATCCTCCATGGCACTTTGTGCGTTGTCTGGCTTACGGATTCTACCTCTTTGTTTCACAGTCTTTTAAGTACCTGTTATTCACACTCAAGACTGAGGTCAGAGTCTTATTTAGCTTTGCGTTTCTGGGCCAGGCTCAGACCAGGCCTTAGTAAGTATTGTTGAGTAAATACAAAGAATACTGCTTAAAATAGACCCTCCGCTGGTGGGCTCTGAGCCCGTGCTTGTGTTACATATGTGCTGTGGAATTCCGGGCACAGCAGGCCTGTCCCTGGACAGCACATTAAAGGCCCCCCATCCCGGATGTAGTGATGTGATATGATTTCTGCAGAACCCTGACAAAACGAGGGTCTGGGATGTGCCCAGAACCCGGTGTGAACTTCCCCCATGACCCACAGCTCAGCCTCCCCAGTACATTTGTCATCAAGGGGTATGTTCCCGACCTCTTGGCAACTGAATATTTTTAGCAAATACACAGCTCAGTGCCAACTGGCACTTGCTCCTCTTCCCACAGACATCCCTTCCTTTTTGAGCTTCACCCGGAGAGCAGCACGTCACTGCAGACAAGCTGGTGGGCTCGCTGTGGCCGGACCTCCTGGGGGCCAGTGACCCCCAGGAGCTGACCCTGAGCCTCACTTCATGGGACACAGGCTGCCCGCAAAAGTGGGCCTCCGAGCAACAGTGTGGACATTTCTGGTCGCATCTTCCTCTCACTTTGCGTGATTATATCCAAGCTGTATGCCCCTGGGGGAAAGCATATTTGGCCACAAGATCATAATAAAAACAGAAATTTGACAAGACTTTAAAATATCCAAATTTGGAGAAGAGGTGACAGTTTTATGATAAAATATTGATATATGAAAACGTCAATAATATACATACAGAACAGCCTCCTAGGAGCTCCGATTAGGAAGGTCACTCGGAGGTCATTGAGTTTATCCCCTCATTTAAGAGAAAAATGAAGCTTGGTGGAAAGAGAAGTCATGGGTTTGAAGGTCAGACAGGCATCTACTAGCCGCATGACCTTGGGGAAATTTCTTTCAGCCAGAAGTTTAGCTCTGGGCTATTTCTGCCTCTCCTATTTTATTTGCCTTAAACTGTGTTTTTAAAAGAGGAGATTTTTTTTTTAATATTTATTTTTTTATTTTTGGCTGCGTCAGATCTTAGCTGCGGCATGCGGGGTTTTCGTTGCAGCTTGCGGGCTCTTCGTTGCAGCGTGCGGGCTTAGTTGTCCCGCGGCATGCGGGATCTTAGTTCCCCAACCAGGGATCAAACCCATGTCCCCCTGCATTGGAAGGCGGATTCTTAACCACTGGACCACCAGGGAAGTCCCAAAAGAGGAGATTTTAAGTCTTAGAATTTCATAGCAATTAAGCACCTGAACTTTGTAACACGTGACCTGGTTTCAAATTCTAACTCTGTTAACTTACCGGCTGTGTGACCTTTGGCAGGTTACTTAACCTCTCTGTGACTCCATTTTCTTATGTGTACATTGGGATGATTAGAGTCCCTGCATCATGGGGCTGCCTTGTGGTTTAAATGAGGAAAGGTATGCAAAGCATTTAAAATACTGGTTGGCACCCAGTAAGAGCTATATAAGTGTATGCTAATATTATTAGTTTTTTAAAAATCTGGATTTGTGGTTTTCTTGAAAACCTGGAAGATCTGACAGCCTCATACAACACTTGGCTGGAAAGGTGTATCCACTGTTCCTTTAGAGAGGGACCGTGCGCTGCCTTCCAGCTCATTTCAATCCCGACCCCTCCCCGCTCCTTATACCTCCTCTGTTTTGCGCAGTCATGTGGCCAGCTCACCCCGCCCCCACATCTAGTGCCCTGAGGCTCCATTTGGTCAGGAATGAATATATCTATTTATATTTTTTGGATAAATATGGAATATTTGAAGGATAAATATATGCATTTTACAGCATTGTTACAGGAGCAAACAGGCTAATCCACTGAAAGCTGCCTCCATCAGTGAGCTGCCATAACCACTCATTCCCTCCTGCTCTAGGGCCTCCCAGCCTGGCCTCTGGGTGAACAGCACTAGTGATGGGGAGCTCACTACCTCACAGAGCAGCTTCATCGCTGAGTCTTTGTCATACGCAGAGTCCAAGAACAACAACTCACCCATCATCTTGCCTGAAATGCCATTTAATTTCCACCGCATCCCCTCTTCTGGAATCTGGAGCAGAGGGATGTGCCACCTCCTTTGGGAGCTGTGATCTGAGTTCCCAAGTGCTTGGTGGAGGCTTCAGGTTTCAGAAATGCCTGCCAAGAGTCTAGAGCCACAACCCAAGGGGTCACGTGCTGAATGATCAAGAGTCAGGCAGCTCAGCATCTCCAGTTGCAGGATTGGAAGAAGAGACGTGGCTGAAGGCAGGAGGGCAGACTGTGTCACGCATAAGAGCGCTGGGGTCAGACCTGGGTTCCAGTGTCTGCTTTGCCACTTTCTAGCTGCCTCGTGACTTTGGGCAAGACACACAACCTCTCTGTTTCTGTTTCCTTCTCCATTAGATGAAAATAATAAGACCCTCCTGATTAAGGGGTTGTGCAAGATTCTTTTTTTTTTCCTTTGAGTCCGTGGGTCTTAGACCTGCAGCATAAGAATGAAAAGAGACCCAGAAGATTCTGGCAGCTCCACACCCCTCCTGGCAGCCTCACTTACCTCCTGACCCAAGGCAGTGGAACAGAAAGCTGCTTCCATGGGAGGGTCCAGGACCCCTGGTGCTGCGTGACCTCAGGCCCTCACAGCCCTGGGCCTCAGGCAGTCAAGCTCAGGGCCCCTGTAACTGAGACATTCTGGAATCCACAGAAACAGCTCTTTTTTTTTTTTTTTTTTTTTTTTTAAGAACAAAACCAAGCATTTTCCAGACTGGCTGACATCCCTGGCTTGTCAGATCAGCAGAAGACAGGCAGGTGGTGGGGCTCAAAGAGCCATGAGTCAGCTGTACCCAGGCGGTGAACTGTCTTGCAGGCTCAGAACAGGCAGGAGGCTGGGCGGGCGCTTCTTCACCGGGTGAAGGGCAACCTGTGGCACAGGCCTCCAAAGGGCAGCCTTGGGTGGAGGGTGGAGGGGCCAGCAGACCTAGGAGACACGACCATGCCCCTGGGGGTCCCACCATGCTTTTCTGGCTTCCTTCCCTGGCTCTTTGCATGGCATTTTTCTGCAGCTGTCAACACCCTCGGTCCCACCCAGAGCTGGTGGCCTTTCAGGAAGGGCTGCGGGGAGAGTGATGCCGTTCTCATCTGTCTGCGGTGTTACAGGCCCCTGAGAATCTCCATGAAGGATGGTGCTAAGGAAACTTGGTCAGCATCACCTAAAAGCATTCGTGCAGTGTCTGTGCGGGGATGGGGATAAGTGGAAAGATCGCTGATGGTGTGATCTTGACCATGTCACTTGAACTCTTTGGGCCTTGGTTCACATTTCTATAAAATGGGGACAATGGCAAAGGGCTGATGGGAGGACTGAATGACGTCAGGCATGTGGCGGTGGTTGGTGTATCTAAGGGCAAAGTTTGACTATTCCCAAGGGAGGGGAAGTGACTTACCCGAGGTCACCCAGCAAGTTCACGCAGGAGCCAGAACTCAGACCCAGGTCTCATGCTGACTTCTACCCTATGAGCACAGTGGTTCCTACCAGAAAGTGGGGAGTGTTCAGCCAGCCAGTCTACCGTGGTTACGGGGGGACTGGCTGTGTGCCACGTCCACGGGGAGCCCACAGTGTCAGGCTGAGCTTGTGCTCAGGGACTCTTGGAGTGGGAGCGTCTCAGCTGAGAGTCTCTAGGAGACACGAGGAAAGAAGGCCTTGGCTTGGCTTTCCTCTGTGCAGCGGTGAGTACCGAGCACTTGCTGGGTATCAGGCACTGAGCTAGGCCCTGGGGATGCGCTAGTGAAGGAGGCAGATGTGCCCTCCGCGTGGGGTTAACGGGGACTACATTGTGAGAGGCCACACAGTACACACAGCTTGACAGGCACCGTGAAGGAGGAGTGGCAGGACCCCCAGGCCCAGGGGTGTGGGAGAGGGCTCTGAAGGAAGGGGCCTTTTGGCAAAGCCCTGAAGGAAAGAGGAGCTGGTCAGACAGTAGCAGGCGGTGGGAGGGGTGGACGCGGGGGAGGGAGAAGGCCAGAGGAAAGGGACTCAGAGGCACTGGATGATGTTGTGTTGTTGATGGGGAAGTGCAGTTAAGAGAAGAGCTGGAGAGGTAGCTGGGCCAGGTGGTGCCCGGGGCCTTCTGCACCCGTTGAGTGAGGGGCAGGGCTTTATCCTGAGAGCAGGGGGAGGAGCATTGAATGGGCCCCTGGGCTGGGAGGAGTGGCAGGACCGGATGTATTTGGGGAGAGCCCGCTCTGGATGTTTTGTGAGGAAAGGATGCTGCGGGTTAGGAGAGGGGATGGTGGCCTGGGCTAGTGGTGGCAAGGAGGTGGGCCTCCCTGGAGCATATGTGGGTTGCGGCATTGACGGGCTGTGGCGGTGGATTGACAATGAAGACTGAAGGGAGTAGAGGCACCAGGGACGCTGGCCTGGCCACCACGGGATGTGCATGCCGTTTACTGACTCGGGGACCCAGGAGGCGGTAGTACAGGTGGGGGGACATGGAAACATGGTTCAGGGCACGTGGGCTGTGACCACCAGGGAGATGCCGAGGGGGCAGTTGGATGTAGAGCAGAGGGGTCAGAGCTGGAGATAGACATAGGGAAGCCATCAACATCCAGGCGGAAAGTCAGGCGTGTGCGGGGAAGCTCACCTGGGGGAAGATGTGAGGGGAGAAGAGGGCAGGTTGGTGCCTGGGGAGCACCAGCATGGGAGGCGGGGGTCAAAGAAGGAACTTGCGGAGGAGACCCGGTCACCAAGCCAACAGGTGTCTCCAGAGGGCGGGCAACAGGGCAATAACACCTCTGCCACTTGGGTTTAGCAGCCTGTGTTGTTGGCAGGAACAGTCAGCAGGGGAGCTGGGCTGGGGCGGTGAGGAGGCGTGACTCTGCCAGCGTGATGGCCCTTTCCAGACTCAGGCTGAGAAAGGAAGCAGACAGAGCGGTCGCTGGAGCGGGCTGAGGTCCAGGGGGACTTTGGGGTTGGTTGGTACCGAGAGAATTGAGCTTGCGTCCGTGATGGTGGGATGTGTCCGAAGGCGGAGGTCTGAATCTGCTGGGGAAGGGGTGGGACCTTATAGAGAGGGGCCTTGCACAGGCTGGAGGGGCTGACCGTGAGCTGGGAAGGGGAAGAGGGTCCAGCTCACACTGGACAGCTGCCCCATATCTGTCCCTGGACTTGGCCCTTTGGGAACCACAAAGCTGTACAACCCCAGTGGCCTTCAAGGAGCAGAGAAGTCAACAGGCTCCAGGCTGGCTAACCAGGACTGCCCTCTTCAAGTCTCAGGACCCCCAGTGGCCACACTCCTCCAGATATCCACAACCTGGACCCCCCTGGCTGCCTCCTCCTCTAACCTCTTTTCTCTGGCTCCCAAATCACATTCTCTCCTGGTTCTCTACCAGGAGATCTCTGCTTGGGGGTGGCTTTTAGTGCCATCTTTCTCCCCGTCCTTACATTTGGGTGCCTCCTGGGCCCTCTCACTGCCCTCTTCCTGTTTTTATACTCTCTTGACCTGAGCCTGCCTGCCCCAAAGCCCGTCCATCCCCCACGAGGGGTGACACGTGCTAAAACAGTCTGCTAGGGGGCCACCCAGACACGCGTGTGAGGCGAGGGATGAGGGCTTCATCATTTCCAAGTCCTCAGAGTCTGGAAACCAGGGGCCCTGCACTCTCTCCCCCGTCCCATCTCCAGCCGAGCCAGAAGCTCTCAGGACCCAGATTCCAGCCACCTGGCCTCTCACACGGCCTCCGGGGGTCACTTGGGGTCATAGTGGGAAGTGCCAATAGCTTTCAGGAGCCTCCTGGGGTGGCTGGCCCACCCGCTGCGCCTCAGCGCAAATCTACATGTCCCATCCTGAGTCCCATGGATTTCCAGCTGTGTACTGGACATTTCCTCAACTCATTCTCAGGATCATCTCACACTCAGCAGTTAAGGACAAGGGTCCTGTATCGCTTCTGTCTAAGCCCGCAGATGGTACCACTTGAGCTGGCCAAGTTGAAATTCGATCTTTGTTACTCCTTCATGGTGGCCCCTGCGTCATCTAGATGGCCACCAAGGCCTGTAGATTCAACATCCAGAAGGACTTGAATCTCTGTCCTAGAACACGTGCCTTGTACCCAGATTCTAAGTCTCTCTTCTTCCAGACCATTCCCCATGGTGCCAAGGAAGCATCTTCTCTTTAGACTTTGTTTATCTTTAATAAAACTTCGATCAAGTCTCAGCTTCTTAGCGTGGCATTCAAGGCCGGTGGTGATCCAGCCTGTCCTGCCCTCAAACACTCCAGGCCTCTTAGCACCCGTGCCTTTGCTTCTGGGGTCCCTGCCTGGGGGCCTCCCTTCCTGCCTCCGTCTCTCAGCATCCTCTCTGGCCCCTTCCAGCCCAGGCTCCTCCTCTGTGCTACCCAGCAGGTTGTGCACCTTCCATGGAGTGTGACGAAGTGGTGTCTGGGGTTACATACATGCCTCCCCACCCCACCCCCAAGTCAAGGCACCACCCTTGGAGGGTCAAGCAGAGTCCTTTCTCTGTGTGTGTGTGTGTCTCCATTCAGGCGACTGCAGGTGGTTTAAGCTCGCTATGGAAGGAGAACGAAGGGGCTGAGAACAGCCAAGGTAGACGGACTCTAATGCCTTCTGAATTGGCTTAAGCACAGGGGGAATCCCACATGTGGTAGAAGTCAGGGCAGCTGTGGGCCTGGGTAGGAGGAGGTGAAGGAAGGGGGACCCCGACGGCGCCATCATCGTTGGAAGGGGGGGGCTGTCATGGACCCGCCAAGCAGAGCCAAGTGGGGGCTGGTGTCCAGGGCCAAGGGGAAACCAAGCCATTCTCACTTTCTTCTCCAGATGGGAAAAGGGCGCCCCAGCTCAGACTGGGTCCCAGGGGGACGAAGGGACCTAGGAATTTAAACCCATGTAGCTGGTTGAGGTCTGGGGGGCGTGCTACGTGAGGGTGAACTGCTGGCACAGGGAGGCAGACACCCCCTGCTTGCCCACAGGGTGCTCTCCCTAAGAGCAAAATGAGTCCCTCTCCCCTTAGCCCCCCATGGCCTTCCATGCCTCCCCTTGAAAGCAAGATGGTGCTTTGCCCTGGATCAGGGCAAGAGTTGGCCCCCAGCCTGAGGACTGGGTGCCTAAAAGTGGCCCATCGGGACCCGTAATAGGAAGAAAGGGTGGTTTTAGACAACTTGAGAGGCACCGGTTGGCCAAAGTTGAGGCGATCCACTTGTACTCTTGGACAGCAGTTCGTGCATGAGTGCGCGGGCACGCATGTGTGTGTGTGTGTGTGTGTGTGTGTGTGTGTGAGAGACAGAGAGAGAGTGTGTGTCACTGCATGGGTGAGGGTGAGTGTGCCAGGGTGTGTGTCAGTGTGTGAGTGTGAGTGCATGTGTTTGCGTGTGAGAGTGGGGAGGTGATGTGAGTGTGTGTGAGTGTGTGTGTGTTGGTGATCGCTGTGCCGCTGCCTGCCGGCTCCCTCCCTCAGAGTTCCCTCCTGCAAGCCCATCCTTGTGGCGTCCTCTCAGCTGTAAGCTGATGGCCCCAGCGGAGCAGGACTGAGTCCCAGCCGTTGTCACGGCCTCACCTCCCCCCAAGCCCCTTCCTGCCTCTCTGCACCACCCCACCCCCGAGTTTGGGTGCCAACTCCTGGGCAGGGGGTGATGTGCGGGGTGAGTGTGGGCACAGGCAGGCCTCCTGCAGGCCAAGAGACCACACCTCTCCCAAGGCACCCGTGCCTTCAGATCCCCAGGCCTCATGAGTCAGAAAGCTCTTCTCCTGGAATTATGCCAGGATCCCCTCCCTGGACCCCGTCGCAGCCTTCCACGTCCGCATCGAGACACTCACACATCCACAGCATTAGAGCAGCACGGCATTTTGACAAGGAGGGTATCAAGTGAGCCTGTGAGACTCGTGGGTTCCTTCCGAGTGGAAATAAGAACATTCTGATTCTGGGCCAAGAGCGCAGTGGCGCTGAGGCCCAGCGGGTGGGCCAGCCACCCCAGGAGGCTCCTGAAAGCTATTGGCACTTCCCACTGTGACCCCAAGTGACCCCCGGAGGCCGTGTGAGAGGCCAGGTGGCTGGAATCTGGGGCCTGAGAGCTCCCGGCTCGGCTGGAGACAGGGGAGAGAGTGCAGGGCCCCTGGTTTCCAGACTCTGAGGACAGAGAAACGATGGAGCCCTCGTCCCTCCCCTCACACGCGTGTCTGGGTGGCCTCCTGGCAGACTGTTTCAGCGCGTGTCGCCCTTTGTGGGGGAAGCACGGGCTTTGGGGCAGGCAGGTTCAGCTCAAGTTCTGTCCCTTTCTGGCTGTGGGAGCCTCAGGCTCTTAAGGGCTCTTTGTGGAGACTGTGATTGAATTCGGGCAAAGCGCCCAACACAGAGTAAGCACTCCGTCAGTGGTGGCTGCCAGAGCCGTGGTCGTTATCTGTTTCACTCTCTTTGTCACACGGTGGCCCAGAGCGGCTGCTCTTTGGGAGCAGAAGCTGGCACCGAGGCCGGGTCTGGACCGGAGGCCCTCTGTGCCCCTGTGGCTTCCCTCCTGGCAGGGAGCACCAGGGTCTGCCGCCTCCGAGGGAGAGAAGGGGGCAGCCCCCCTGTGTGAGGGCAGGGCAGGTGCAGGGCTCCCTGGTGGATCCCCCCACCCGTGGTTCTCTCTGCTCCGCGACGCGTCCTCCTCTCCCGATGCCCCTAAGGGCCGGATGCAGCCAGGAAGCGCGTGCATCTTCTGAGGTGGGAACCTGCCTCTTCTCCTACTTTTTTGTTCCTTTACCATGACGCCTGTTGCTCATAGGTACAAATCAAACGAAGAGTATGTATATGTGCGAGGCCGCGGCCGAGGGAAATATGTTTGTGAGGAGTGTGGAATTCGCTGCAAGAAGCCCAGCATGCTGAAGAAACACATCCGCACCCACACTGACGTCCGGCCCTATGTGTGCAAGCACTGTCACTTTGCTTTTAAAACCAAAGGTAAGAGACGGTCAGCGGGGCACTGGCCCTGCCCGCTGCAGGGAGCTCCCCTCTGGGAGCCCCAGCACAGAGCCCGGGGCCCGGACCTCTCTGCCTGGGGCCTGGGCACCCCCGATTCCTGGGCTCCCCAGTGACAGAGCAGCCGCCTCCAGACTGGGCAGTGGCACCCCTCGGCTGCCCTGCCCGTGCTCTTGGATCCCACGCCGGCCCCTCCGCCCTCCACCCCTGCGATCCCCACCACGGCCAGGCGGTGGCACTCTCGCACACAGTTCCTGGTCTTGTATTTGATCTCATCACCCCTTCCTTTTGCATGTCTCCTTAGCCCTTTATCCACCGACCTGATGAGCTCCAGCATCCACACTGGTCACTGCCGCTCTTGAGTTTGGAAATCCATTCCACCCCGAGCCACTTAACACACTCGCATGGTCACCTTTCATGCCAGACTTTGCCCCTGCCTCCACCCCGCCTCACCACTCAGACCACGTTCCCGCTCCGTCCAGCTTCTCTGCAGCTCTTGACACAGGGCCGGGCTCTCCCCGACCCCCGAACGGCAGCCCTGTCATTCCTGCCCCCGAACACTGCACAGCAGGGTCAGCTCAGGCTCTGGCAGTCACCTGTGAAAGGAAGGAAGGCTGGCCGGTGAGGGTACGCAACCAGAGCGCTGTGATGGGTGATGGGGGGTGGCCAGGGCCACTGCAGCCACCCAGGACCCGGGTGTGGACCAGTGGGGCCGTGTCCACGAGACTTGGACCGAGTTCTTCTCTGCTCCTTCCGCTGGCTGCTCCCACAGGGCAGGCAGGAAAGGCATCGCAACCCGCTTCTTCCTTCCTGGTAGCTGAGCAGACTGAGGTGCCTCAGGGGGAAGCCTGGGGCTCTCGAACCCCTGGTGGCTTCAGCCTCTCGTGCTTCGCAGTTTCCTGGCTCAGGGTTGGGCACGAGGGTCCTGCCTTCTCCTTTGGGCAAGCTGGGGGCCTCCACACCAGCCCCCACCAGAGCCACATGGTTTTTCAGTAGATGGAACTGGAGAGCTTTGACGCCTGTTGACCTTCCTTTTGTTGGTAAAGCTGCTCCCAGAAAGAGCAGTGGGCAGTGGCTCTGAGGAGGGCCCCTCGGGTCTTTGAGCCTTCCTTACTTCCTCCTCCTCTTGCTGGCCCCTTCCGTTCTCTTGGTGCTAGGGCAGGGGGCAGTTGATCTCATCCCCTCGCTCATGGCCCCCTCTCTGACCGGGTGCCCATCTCTGGTCTCCTGACCCCATTAGGCTGCCCTCCTCTGTCCTCTCACCATCATTCTCAACTGGAGCTCAAACCTTCCCACCAAGGTTTTGGTTTGAATAGAGGTGATCATCCTCCTTCCTCGCCCTGACCCTCTTCTTTCTTGGTGTCTCATCAGCAACATTCCAAAGGGCATTCAGAGAGAACTGATAGGCCTGGAGCCCTGCCATGTCCAGGACAGCTCACCTAGCAAGCCTCGGTCCTGGTCGTGGGCTCTGTCCCACACATGCCCCCTACAACCCCACCTTCTCTGGCCTTAGGCAGCCCGTTGGGACTTTATGGTGGAGAGAGATGGGAATAATCCACCAACAGTTCAAATAATGGCCTTTGACTCTGAACGCCAAAAACCTTTTTGTCCAAGCCCCACTTGGTGCAGAAGATGGGTCCCTCGAAACAGAAATGACTGTTAAAGCCGGAGCTGTAACTATAAGCCAGGACCCCTGCCTCCTGGACATCACCCCCACCACCTTCCTCTCTGTGAGCAGTTGCCCCCTTGTCTGGAAGGAGTGGCAAAATCAGGTGGCCAACCAGGTGGCCTCCAGAGTGGATCACAGCTGCTGGCCCTGTGCCCAGGTTGTGTCCAGGGGGCCCCACCATTCTGTTCTCAGCATGAGGAGCCCAGTCCTGAGAGGGTCTCCCAGCCCAGGGCCATGAAGAGCTGCCCACCACCGTGGAGAACCGTCATCCTGCCACGTGAGACTGGAAGGACCCATGGGGCTGAGTTCCCAGCCGGAGCAGTCTCCCAGAGCAATCCCTGTTCGATTCCCTCTGACTTTATTGAGAGGAAAGGCCTGGTCTTTTTCTGTCAGGTCTGTGAGAGGCCTGGGTCCCTGGCAGGAACACCCCTTTTCCAGGAGATTCCTGCATTGGAAGCCACGTGCCAAGCTATCTGCCGTCCCTTCCTGGGTTCCTCTGAGCCAGCACACAGCCCTGGAGGGTCCAGAGCTCCTAACCTGAGGGGAGGGTCTGCAGGCCCTCTGAGTGCCCTGGGGGTGGAGCCTGGGGTGGAGCCCTGAAGGGCCCTCCCAGGAGGGTTTGCTCTCACCCTGTGATGGGGGGAGGGCTGAGCTCTCTGCAAATGCTGCTAGAGGCTTCTGGAAGATGACACCTTCCAGAGCCGGAGCAGTGAGCACATCCAAAATCGTGGAATGTCAACCTCTGGGACTTAGAGAGGGGCCAGTAAGGGTGGTGGCAGGTGGAAGCAGAGCCAGCTCCCTCTTGGCTCTCTCTGAACGAGGCGGGGAGCGAGGGAAGCCGCAGGACACTGACACTCCTGTTTCTCCCTGGAGTCATGGACCCTTCAGCCACCAGCCCAGATGCCAAAGGTCTCCTCCTCTCAGGGTTCCTGCCTCCACACAGCTGCCTCCATCTCCTCCCTCCCCTCATCCTCGGGCTCGGGCCCAGCCAGGCTGCGTGAGAGATGAGGCTGGGTCAGGTGGTCCTCAGGGCCCTCTGTCACCACCACCTGGCTGCACCCAGCCCGGGAGCCCTTCCTGTCTGTCTCCGTCTACCTGTCTGTGTCTCCGTCTCTGTGTTAGACATCGTGGCAGCAGCTCCGGCCCCTGGGCGCTAGCAAGGGGTTGTCTCAGTGGGTGTGGCCAGGAAAGGCCCACTGGGATGTCCCTGTGGGGGTCTGGGGTCCCATGTCATCTTCTCAGAAGGTTCCCAGAGGCCAGCAGAGTGGCTGTGCTGGGTACAGGCTGTTGCACCGATCGCCTCGGGACAGAGCTGGCAGTTTGGGGCAGGCCTCAGGGACCGAGGGAGGGCGGTTGGTCAAAGCCCAAAGCTGAATGGGGCAGACAGGGTCACCGGCTGATGCCCTCAGTGGAGGGTCCGCCTCTGTTCCAGATGCCCATCATTTTCCATCCACTTGCCTTTCCTCCTTCATTCCAGGATTGTCGGGGTTTTGGTGGGGGGCCGGGACAATGGTGAGAAGCTGTGGACTCTGCTTGGCAAGCCCAGGCTCTGACCCTTGACAAGGAAATGGTGTCCAGGCCAAAGAAAGACACCTGAGGTCATTTGGTACACCTCCCTCAATTCACAGAGGGGGAGGTAGACCCACGGAGGGGAAACCAAAGAGGGCGCCGGATAACACTCAGGGCTGCGCATCTGGCCCTGTAACCCCGTGGCCTATCTGGGCAGCCACTCAGACTCCCACCTCCGCCCTGCAGCCTCCAAGGGCAGGGGCAGAGGAGAAGCTGGCGTCCAGGGGCTGCCCGGTGCCTTCTCCTGGGGGTTCTTGAGCCCAGACTGACTGGTAAAGCCAGCTACAACACAAGCATCACCTCGGTATCTCTCTCCTCCACACCCCCGTGACTGTGGCAGAGTCCCCCGGGTGCTCAACAAAGAGCGATTACTGGGGGGGGCACACAGTATGGGAAGGAAGGAGGTTCCACGTGGTGGGCACCTGCTGTCCGCCAGGCACTCTCTGCTGGCACTCTGCATGTTTCCCCATCAGCTCCTCCCAGCGTTCCCAAGAGGTAGGTATTACTTTACAGTTGCAGAAACTGGTGCTCAGAAGGTTAAGAAACTTGCCCAAGAGCACACAGCTAGCAGGTGGAAGAGCCCAGACTCAAACCCAAGGCCATCAAGCTCCTACACATGCTGGTTCTCTTCTGCCAGAGTGGAGCAAGCAAGGTCTCTGGAGTCCTGAGACCTGGTTCCACGTGGGGCTCTGCACTAGCTAGCAGTGTGGCTTTGACGGGTTGGTTCGCTGTGTTGGTGAATGGGAGCCCTCCCACAGCATCCCGTCACCTGATAATCTCGTCTAATGGCATCATCAGCACCAGGGCCGGGAGTTAGAACAGAAGCAGGAAGACCCTGGGCCTGGTGGGTGTGGATTACATGGTCTGTGAGGTTCCTTCCAATACTTTGCTTCTGTGATGAGAAGAGCATTTCCCACTCATGCTTATTACGCACCCATTGTGTGCTCAGCATCTAACTTGGTTGAGTAGAGACCCGAACCTTCCAGGCAGAACAGGTACAACAATAACGTCAGAGCCAGAATGAGCAGTGCGCATAGTCCCCTGGGGTCTGGGATAGTCAGGGGGTGGCGAGCTGGTCTCAGAACCTCAGAGGATATTCAGTTTCTCTGGCCCGTGGAAGACCCCAGCTGCCTTTACCACCCCCTTGACGTGCTGCTCAGGCTTTGCCTGCTCACAACAGTGAGGGCAGAGGCCCATGATGTTGGACAGGGAATGTTGGGGACCTTCCGGCCCTGGAATGACTCTGGAAGTTATGGCTCTGCTCTCCATTTGGCCAGGAGTAGAAGATCCAGGTTTCTGTCTAGTTAAAGGAAGAAAATCTGACTTGGGAAGGATGGAGTCACAGACTAGGACTAAGGGAAGGAAAGAGGAAAGAAACAGCTTCTCTCCATCCTTGCCGCCCTAGACCTGCACACCTCAGGCAATCTCAGCTTAAGGTTCCCTTTACCCTCTCAGCAAAACCCTAAGGTTCCTTAAAATTCTCAGAATGATTAAGAAGCACCCTTTGGTTCATCCATGGACCCTCTCTCCCTATTCACCCATCTATCCACCCATCTATCCTCCTGTTTATCCATTTCTCCCATCCTCTCATCCGAATAGTTGGTCTTCCTATCCATTTATCTTCCCATTTATTTTCTCATCTTATCTGTTCCTCCACCTCTCCCATTTGTCCTCCCACCAATCCGTCCTTCCATTCACCTGCCCATTCTTTTATCCTCCTGTCTGTTTGTCCTCCCATGCATTTGTGTGTGCTGCGTCCAGCCAGCCAGCCAGCCAGCTATTCTCCCACTCACCCAGGTCTCCTCCTCTCCCATTCTCCATCCTCTCATATGTTTATTGATCCATTTTCCATCTATCCTTCCATTTATTTTTGTCCTCCATCTGTCTATCCATCTGCTTATCTACTCATCCAGTATCCCATCCATCTGTCCAGCTCCTTCCCGCTCATCCTGTTCATCACTCCATATTTCCTCTTACCCACTTATCCATCCGTCCATCCATCCGTCCGTCCATCCATCCATCCATCCATCCATCCATCCATCCATCTCTCTATGCGTCTGTTCTTGGAGTCTATTCTTCTCTCTTCCATCTATCTGCTCAAACTTGCTAACTGATAAGATTAGTGAGACAGAGCACCTGACTCAAGGAATTTACAATTTATTGTATGAACTACCATATGGAAACTCAGCAATCGACAGAGCAACAGTGAGCACATCACAGTGTGGAGGCGGCTGCTGAGCCCAAAGGAACACCCCGAGGCATCTGGCCTGCATCCTTCAGAGTCAGGCTGGGGGGTCCTCCGCTGCTCCTTCACAGAACGTGCCTGCCCCCAGGGCTTTGCGGCCTGTGAAGCGCTGTGCGCACGTGGGGGGGAACTGGTGTCACTGTCTTTCCCCTGATTCCACAGAGCGGCCACCTCTGCTCTTCAGCCCACTGGGGACAGAGTCAGCCGCGCCCCGAGGGCTGCTCTTCAGCCCACTGGGGACAGAGTCAGCCGCGCCCCGAGGGCTTCGTAGGCTTGGGGAAGGGCAGAGCCTTAGTTCGGCCTTCCCTGCACGCACCACCACCCCCGGCCGTGTCTGCACGGCAGTGACCTTGGAGGCCCAGGAAGGGGACATGACTCTCTAAGGAAGTCAGGACTTGGGCCCCAGCCTTGTGGTGCCCAGGTCCGGGTCTAGCAGATTTCTCTACACCTTCTGCCCTCTCTCCCTTTCTAACAGTAACTTTGTCCTGGTTCCTCTTCCCAAACCCTAAGATTCTTCCCTGGGGGCTGCCCTAACAGGGTCCTCAGCCAGAAGGGCACCCTCAGCACCCATCCCCCATGCTGGGTTAACGGGAGCCCTGATCTCATCCCGGTATTTGAGATGGCCGGTAATCCTGTTTGATGAGAGTCACCAGCTCCTGGGCCCAGAGTTAAAGGCAGGAAAAACTTATTGCACATGACTTGTCTTTTAATTTATTTTTTTGTTTGTTTTTTTAATCAGCATCTCACTTCTTCATTATACCCTTTGTCCCCTCACACCCCTCACCCACCCTACCCCAGCTCCTCTGTACCATCCTGCACGGGGTCTGTGGCTGCACATCCCACCTGAGCACCTGGGCGGAGGGACGTCCCAGCACCTGCCAGCCAGGCGCCGCCCTGGGCCCCTGCCCTCCAGCCGAACCTGAGTCTGTTCTCATTCCTTTCCAGGGAATCTGACTAAGCATATGAAGTCGAAGGCCCACAGCAAAAAGTGCCAAGAGACGGGGGTGCTGGAGGAGCTGGAAGCCGAAGAAGGTAATGAATTGCCAATTCCCGCCTCCCCCTTCTCCCTCCTCCCCATCTCCCCCTTCTCCTCCTGTCCCCCTTGCCCTCCCCTTGCTTTCTGTCCTCCTCTCCTCTGCTCCGCCTCCTCCTCTCCTTCTTCTCTGCCCTCTCCTCTGGTTTTCCCAACTGCAGGGAGACAGAGGTTAAATTCACAGGATGACCGCTCCCCCTCACAGCGCGTGCTGGGAGCCATAGCTGTGGTGCATTAAGGTCTGCCAGGCAGGTGGCAGGTGGAGCGCCCGGCACCCCGTGGGTGCTCAGTGAATGTACGATGAATACATTAACACATGAGTAATTACAGTCAACATTGATTGAGCACCCACTCTGTGTCAGGCATGCTCTAGACACGTGCCATGATTATCTTGGCAAATCCTCACGGTGACGCTGTGAGGTACACACCCACACTCACACTTACACACTCTGGGCATGAGCCTGACACCCGGGCCTTTTAGAGCTAGAGGTTTTCAGACAGACCTGACAGCCCCATGTCACCTCCCAATCCCATCCCCTATCCCAGCACCGCACCCTGACCTCAGTCCCCCGTTAGCAAGATTAGAGCCACATTAGAGCCAGTTTCTGAGAAGACAAGGCAGGGTGTGTGGCTGGGCCCTGCCCAGCCTCAGCATCCAGGGAGGAGGCCAGAGGGGCTTTTTTGGCAGGTAGATGAGCGGCCAGAGGTACTCCTCCTGCACTGGGCAAACCTTTGACCAGATTCCCTAAAATCAGAATCAAGAATTACAGTGTGACAAAGAGAGGTGTGTGTGCCTGTGTCTCGTTTGTTTTTGTTTTTCTGATTTGGGAATGTGTCTACAGTCTTACAAAAGAGTTAGGTCACATTTCCTTTTAGGTGAAATAAATCACCTTTATTGAACAGAACACAGTGAACTTGGGGCTGTACCCCCGAAAATGAGGATGTGGGGTTACCATTCTTATCAAAAAAGCACATCAGGCCATTTACAGATGTCTCACTGAGTCCTCGTAACTGTGGTAGAAACTTGTGTTGCCCCGTTTTCAGTTGAAGACATTTAGTAAAGCTCAAACAGGTAAAGGCAGTTGCCCGAGGTCAGACAAAAACGCTGGCTGCAGTGCCTGGTGGGCTGGATGGGGCAGCTGCACCCAAGCCCAGAGCCCTCCATGGGTGGGAGGCGGGCGTTCCGACTAGCACTGCACCGGGGGTCCACTGAGGGACCCTGAGCGGTCCCTGCCCCTCTCCCACCTTCATTTTCCCAATGAGGCCAAAAAGGATGACCTTATTTGAGGATGAAATCAATGCATTCGTTCCAGAAATAATTACTGAGCACAAGATCCGTTCTAAGCCCTGTTCTAGGTGCTAGAGATTCTGCAATGAACGAAACCTAGTTCCTGTCCTGGGGAAGCCTGCATTCTAGAGGGGAGCTGGGCAATGAACAAATGTGGAGTAGGGCAAGGGTGATGAGTCTGAAGCAAAGCATCCGTGAGGGGCTGGGAAGCGTGGAGAGTGGCCTCTGTTCGGGTGGTGTGAACAGGGAACAGGAGGCGAGGTGTCAGGAAGCCAAGTGGGGCCTCTTGAAGGGCTCTCCCTGCAAAGGGAACAGCAGGAGCAGAGCTCCTGAGGGCCGGAGGCGGGGGGAGATGAAGTCTGAGAGAGCCGTGGCTGTGAAGGCCAAGGGATGGACTTGGCCGCCTGGTGGAGCAACGCCCTCTGCCGTTCCCTGACGCTGTATGCAGAGGATGGCCGGTAGGGGGCGCGGCTGGAGGCAGTGATCCAGGCTGAGCACGTGTTGGACTTGGGTGGGCCGAGGGAGGTGGGGAGACGTGGTCGGACTCTGGATGCATTCCGCAAGCAGAGCCGAAGGGGTTTGCTGACGTAGTGGGGCGGGGGGCGGGGAAGCAGGAGGGAAAAAAATAGCCAAGGATGACTCCGAGGTTTATGGCCTAAGAAACTGGAAGGATGGAGTTGCCACTTCCTGCGATGAGGAAGGCTCGGGGAGGAGCTTGCCTGTTAGTCGCGAAGTGACGGTTGGGAGCACAGCTTAGGAACGACTGCCTACGGGTGGCCGAGCGGGCGCCGCAGCCTCGCCCCTGAGGTTGAGGAGGTTGAGCACCAGCGCCACCGTGTGGCCGGACGCCCTCGGCGCCCCAGCGCGCTTCATTCCTCCGGTCCCAGGCCGCAGAAGGGCGGAGCTTTGTGGAGCCTTGACAGTGAGGGGCGTTGGGAATGGGCCGTCCGGCTGGGGCATCCCATAGAGCCCTGAGCGAGTCCAGATGTGGGGGGCTTTGCGAACCCTGTGCTGGGCAAGGGACCCTTGGCTTCCATCACTCCTGCTGGGTGCCTGGGGCAGGCCACCGGCCCTCTCTGCCCCTCAACTTCCTCATCTGTAAAAAGGGACTTTAGGATCCTTCCTGGTGAATATCAGGAGCCGGTGGTCCTGACTCGGACTAGTAGCACTACCCCTCTGACCTTCAACTGCAAGATGAGATGCTCTCATTGCTGCCTGTCTGCTGAGGTTGTGAGGTACTTGGGATGAGAATAGCTAAGGTTTATTGGGTACTTAATAGGTGTCAGACCCTCACGATCCTCCCGGCAGCTTCATGAGGTGGCTTTTATTAGTCTTACTCACATTTTACAGACAAGGAAACTGAATACAGAGAGAAAAACTAAATAATTCAACATTATACAGCAAGGAAGGGGTGGAACTAAGGTTCAAACCCAGACCATTTCCTGCTTCTCAATGCATAAAAACATTTTGAAACTGGCAGTGTCATAATGCAAGGGTTGTAAACCTTAGTCCTGGGCTCTCTGGGTGATCTTGGGGAAGCACTTGCCTGCTCTGGGCCTGGATTTCTCCACATGTAAATGAGAGGTGAGGCGAGGTGAGCTCCAGGGCCCCCGCTAAAGTCTTAGGCGGGAAAGTAAATGCGTGGGGCAAAACTTAGAGATGTTTTGCACCCCCTCGCCATCCCTACTCCTTTACCAATCCCCAGCCCCTTCCCCACTCTCACTGTTCTGCTCCTAGCTGCCAGGAGGCCATGCCCTTGACCCCATGGCCCTCCCTTCACCTGCCAGCTCCAGCTCCACCCCATAGTTTTTGACCTACATCCTCTTGAATGCCGACTGTCATCCATTGCAGGCATCTTACTGCTGTGTGTTGAGCTGTTTGGAAGCACAAGTGCTGGGCTTTCTACCCCCAGGGCAGCTCTGCATGGTGGGGTCCAGAAGCCTGGTTGCACCAGTGGCCTGAGTCAGCTTGTGTGTCCAGCTCTCTTGGTCAGTAGTTGAGTGGGTACTGACATGAGCTTAGTGTTGGGCCAGCGGGGCCCAAACCCTCAGGAGCCTGCCAAGTGGGCTAGATGTTAGCGGAGCTCCCCCTGGAGTCCTGATTGCTGCCGATTTCATAGATCCCCAAACTAGGCCTGTGTCCTGTTAGCGGTGACCCAGCTGGTTGGGCTGCGCCACCAAAAGCCAGACCAGGAGGCTGGTATTTCAGAGCTCCATTACCCCCCAGCTGAGAGTACCAGGGGTTCTGCAAAGACAGTACCTTCTCTGGACATGAGTGGCTGGAATGAGGCCCTGCTCTGCAGCCAGCCTGAGGCCAGCTTAGCCAAACCCCCAGAGAGGCCAGGGCCTGCCACCTGCCAGATACCATTGTATCAGCCGGCAGCAGCCTGGCCACAGTGGCAGACGTGTATGTAAACTGACCATGCCCAGTGCTGCTGGACTGGCCAGCAAGGCTGCTGTGTCCCAGAGTAATAGATTTCTTCATGGATGTATTGAGAGTGACTATAATTATTTGAGCCCTTGCTGTGTGTCAGGAGTGTGTTTCCTCTGCCTAGCAAACCCTGTGAGGTGACTGTCAAGTTCATTTGACAAAGGGGGAGACTGAGGCACAACAGGGTGACTTAACTTGCTCATGGTGGAGCCAGCACTGAAATACTAATGAAAAAGAAACAAAGAAAAGACCTATCTTGTTTGCTATGGTTCAGTCCCAGCCCTACTACTTACCTTACCTGGACAAGTGACTCCAACTCTTTCACCTTGGTTCCCCATCTGTAACGTGAAGATAAGAATAGTGCCGACCTGGCGGGATTATTTGAGGACTAAGTGAATTAACACACGCAGGCCCTAGAACTGAACCTGGCACATGGTAGATACAAGGTAATTTTTGCTGTGGTTATTTACAAAGCGTTCCCATCCTCTCAACGATCTTGTGCCATTGCCGTGGCTGTCAGGCCCCGTTTGCAGACTGGGACTCTGGGGCTTAAAGCAGAGCAGCCTGGGGCTGGCTCTGACCTCGGGTCTCCTGTGTCTGCCCCTCAGGAACAAGCGATGACCCGTTCCAGGACTCGGAAGGGCGAGAGGGCACAGAGGCCGTGGCGGAGCACCAGTTTTCAGACCTGGACGACTCGGACTCAGACTCGGACCTGGACGAAGATGAGGATGAGGACGAGGAGGAGAGCCAGGACGAGCCATCAGGACCGTCCTCGGAGGCACCCCCGCCCGGCCCGCCAGCCACGCTGCCGGCAGACTCCTTACCTGTTCAGGGCCCCCAGCCCCCAGATGCCACCTCTGGCAACGAGGCCACCAGGAGCAGCTCAGTCTCAGAAGCCGAGGGCTTGGCAGCCGGCAGCTGCTCCATGTCCAGCCAAAGCATCCTGTGCCTCCCCCGGCTGGGACCGGCCCCACCGGGCCCCATGGAGAAGGACACAGGCTCGGCCCTGAGCTCCAAGGCTGTGTCCCCAAGAAGGCCGTGGTCCCCGAGCAAAGAAGCAGGCAGCCGCCCACCACTCGCCCAAAAACACTCACTAACCAAAAGCGACTCGTCTCCCCAGCGACATTCACCGGCCCGAGAGCCACTGGCCTCGGCCCCGAGCCCACCTGGCCCCCAGACGGGCCCTCTCCCCCGTGGGTCTCCGAGACTCGAGCTGTCTCCTCTCACCCCCCACCCCCTGGGTAGGGAACTGCCCCCCGAACGCGAGGGCGCCACAGACCCAGGCCCGCACAGACACTCGCCCACGAGGAGATGGTCTCCAGGCCAGGCCGAGTCACCGCCACGGTCAGCGCTGCCAGGGAAGTGGGCCTTGGTGGGGCCGGGCAGCCCCTCGGCGGGCGAGCGCGGCCCAGGCTCAGGGCTGGCCCCAAGGGCTCTCTACCCACCCGTGCCTCTACCTCACAAGCTTCTCGGCAGAAGCCCAGCGGAGACCTGCACCTCCACGTGGGTGAGTTCCCGTCTCCGGGGTGGCTGGGCCGCTTCTCGCCGGCAGGTGGGGGGCTGTAAGCTCACACCTCCCTGAGGCCTCAGACCTGGAGCTACACCCCTGCCAGCTCAGCCGTTACCAAGAAGATGTGTACTGGGCACCTCTTATGCCAGGCACTGTGCTGGGTGCCTGAAACCAGTTAGTTTAGTGTCCGAAGCAGCAGAGCACGGACTCTGGAGCTGGACTACCCAGGATTAAAACCAGGTTCTGCCACTTATGAGCTGTGTGGCCTTGGATGTGAGTGTAAATACTTGTGCCATTTCCTCCCCCCGCACCCCCATCCCCACGTATTCTTTAAGCAGATGGCAGAGCTCAACCAAAATCATCACATCTCCAGCATGACTGCCACCAGCACCCTCAGAGTCACTGCAGCCAACACCATCCCTGTCACACCATCAGCACTGTCACTGTCACATCACCACTGCCATCTGCCATCATTACACTCCAGCCACCCCATCAGCTTGATCGCTGTTGTCACAGCGTCACCATCACCACCGCTGTCATGATCGCCAGCACTGATATCATTATCATCGTCAACTTACCTTTCCCCTCCCAAAACCTTTTCTGTCACCAGATTGTCATAACCCAACACCGCTGCTCACCACCAGCAGAGATTCAAGCTCCAGGGGGAACATGATCTAGGAATCTTAATTTGATTTTTAATTTTGGGGTCGTGTGAAAATTCCTGGACGTGGGAGAAGGCCAAGAGCCTGGAGTAGGGACTCATGTTCTAGGGTTAAGTTGGGTCAGTACCATTTGGGGAACAAGAGAAGCCGCAGAACCGAGACAGAGGGCCAGGAGCATAGGGGCCAACCAGGCAGCCCCATCCTCTGAAGACAGACGAGCTGGCTAGAGGCGGGGGACCATGTCCTGAGTGTACCCACGGTCACCGTTCCAGAGAGGGCGCCCACACAGGGCCACACCGTAGGCAGGGGTTGGGACTCGGTTCTGGGCCAGCTCAGCCAGGACTTGCTCTGTGATCTCAGCAAGTCCCCTCCTCACTCTAGGCCTTGGGGTCTCCGTGTGCCCAGCACATAATCCTCGCCTCACTCTGTCTTATTTTCTGACCCCAGCAGAAGGCCGAGTCGCCAAGTCCCTGCTGTTCACCTGGCCCTGCTCATCCTCTCTTCTCCCGACCCTTCTCCACCCCCCATGACTTCCACGGCCACACGCCGGCCCGGACAGAGGAGAACATCTTCAGCCATCTGCCTCTGCACTCCCAGCACTTGACCCGCGCCCCGTGCCCCCTGATTCCCATCGGCGGGATCCAGATGGTACAGGCCCGGCCCGGGGCCCACCCCACCCTGCTCCCCGGGCCCAGCACGGCCTGGGTCAGCGGCTTCTCAGGGGGTGGCAGCGACCTGACGGGGGCCCGGGAGGCCCAGGAGAGAGCCCGCTGGAGTCCCACCGAGAGCTCATCGGCCTCCGTGTCCCCCGTGGCTAAGGTCTCCAAATTCACACTCTCCTCGGAGCTGGAGGCCAGGGACTACCCCAAGGAGAGGGGGAGGACGAGCAGGGGCCTGGGCAGACCTCCCGACTGGGAGCCCCACGCAGCCGAGGTGGCCGCAGAGCCCGTGCCCACGCACAGTCCCCGCACCCCACCCGAGGCCTCGCCCCGGCCACCCCAGGGCCGCCGGGCAGGGTCCCGGAGCCCCCGCCTGGAGTCACCGCGTGCACTGGCCAACCCCTCGGCCTCCGCCACCCCGCCGCTGGACCGCAGCAGTTCCGTGGGCTGCCTGGCCGAGGCCTCCACTCACTTCCCAGCCCGGAGGAGGAACCTCTCCGGAGAACCCAGGACCAGTCAGGGTTCCCCCGAGCCCTCGGGAAGTGGGGGGCCCGGGGCACCTCCACACCCTCCCGAGGACCGGGGACCCCGGAGCACTTAGCCTCTCCCCGACCGCTTCAGCATCTGGCTTCCGGTGTTTGGCAACAGACGTTTCCAGCCGACTTCCTCGAATCATCTTGCTGTCACGGGCTCCCTGTCCCATCTGTTGTTCTGTCCGAGAAGCTTCTGCTCAGCCCCCGTCTGTCTTATCTTCCCACCATGTATGCAGTTACCTGTGCCTTTTTCTGTGACCTTTTGTTGCTTGAAAAGATACAAACAACACACACACACACACAAACATTAAAAAACCCCACGAGGTATTTGAGGCTGTGAATATTTAGGTGGGGCTTCCCCTTGGGCCACTGTGGTCAGCAGCCATCCCCAAGGCTGGCAAGAGGCGGTCAGTTGCTAAGAGAAAGGGGAATGCACTGAAGCAGAGAGAGAGAAAAAAAGAAACTTTAAAAAATATATAATTAAATGTAAAAGCAAGCACTCCTATGTACAGTTGTTTATGGTTCCTATTTATTGCTGCTTTATCCCACCCCAGCTAGTGGCCTCCCCCGGCTGCCAGCAGAAGGGCCAGCAGCCCGAGGCAGAGGGACAGGCAGGGAGACTCCACGGGCAGGCCCAGAAAACTCTGACTTTCTTTTTCCTAGGACTTCCAACACAAAATATTTGGAACAGGTAGAAGGTAGGAGCTGGTTGGTTCCCCAGGACTCCCAGACGTCCAGGTGGTCTGAGTCGTGATCCCATCCTGGCATTTGACTGGTAGACAAATCCCCCTGCCCCCCGCCCCAGCACCTCTGCTCCTTACCCTCACCCTCAACCTCCGGGCTGGGAAAGGAGTCCTGACCATCCAGCTCCTGGTTCCTGAGCACCTGACCTCGGCCTTGCTCTCAGGGCCCCAGCCACTGGCTGCCGTCCTTCTTCTAGAAACTACCCACAAGGCTGAAGTGACAGGGCCCAACCCCTGGGGGTCAAGATCCAAGGTGCGTTGCCTTGCCATTCCTGAGGCCGGGCTTGGGCTTCATTTTACATTTGGTCCCTGGGGTACAAAGGGCCCTATTTGCTCCGTGGCTGGGCTTTTCCAGTGCTCAGCACTGGAAGTTTGCAAGGACACATTTCTGGACCACTTTGCAGCGGGACTGGTCCCCCTGTCCCCGTCCCACACACCGTCAGGCCTCCACTACCCCCAGGAAGTACCCAAACCCATGACTGGTGGGAACTGCCCAGGCCTCCTATTGGTTGGCTTAAATCTCTTTTAAAAAATAAAATTAAATATATATATGTAAACCTGGAAAGACAATGGTGTTTGATATTTCCCCTAGCCTCCTATTGTCCAAGGTCATTTGAATTCTTCTCCAAAGCAATCGGTAATAGTTAGTGCCTCCTTCCTCATCCCCATCTCCTCCTTTACGAAGCTGCCCTGTGTTTCCTGATGCAAAAGCCTGCTTTGTTTAAAAAAAAAAAAAGACTAGAAATTAAAATCCCAAGTTGAAATGTGGAACTTGAACTCTAGCATGTTTACCCAGCCCTGGGATGGGTGGGGTTTTCCACAACAACCAGAAATCATTTTCTTTAGTTTCTACCAGGGGGAGAAAGCACAGGGACCACGGTCATGGCCCAGCCAGGCTAGGTGCTAATGCTGCAGAGCAGAGACCTCCTTGGCCAGTCCCATTCCTCAGGCAGGCTGCATGAATCGTGTGGCCATAAGGGGCTCCTGAGCTGTTGTTTCGACAGGACACCATAAGGTGCATAGGGCTGGGGCACTTCTGTGAGCTCCCCGCCCTCCGGCATAATTCCCTCTTCTGCCCGTTCAGGACCTTTCCCTGCTTGGCCTCTGCTGCCAGGACAAACCAGCCACAGGTCAGCCTCCAGCCAGACCACCTAGTTCATTTTCCTTTGGCTAAAACAAAAAGGGGACAATAGGGAAGGACCTACCTGGGGGTCTGCTGGGCTCCAGGGTATAGGGGCTGGGGTTAGCCAGCACTTCCTGGCTGTCTGACCCAGAGTCTGGGGCTCTCGGCCACCCTGGAAGAAGGCCAACGAGCCCAGCCTTGGCTGTACTGGCACTGGTCAGGTCTGGCAGGAGGTGGGAAGGAGCCTGAGCCCCAGTCACAGTCTAGGCCAGAGGCCAGGGCTTTCCTCATCATTACCTTCTGGCCCCACCCCAGGGGCTGCCCAAGGACTGGAGACTTCAAGCACTGAGGCCTGGGAGCTGGATAAAGGGCATTGCTTCAGCCCAGGCTTGAAATATTCCTGGGCAAGACCTTCCAGTCCCAGACCTACAAAGCAGCAGACTGGGCTCTGCTAGACTAGCCCGTGACCTTGGGGGTGGCCGGGCCCCTCCCCCAAGCCCTGCGCCCCAGCTCTCCTGGGCATCATTCCCCCTGTATTCAGACAGCCCAGCTGCCAAGGTTTCCTTCCTGGAGGCCTAGTCATGGCCGGTGTGGCCAGCAGGGGGCAGTCCTCACGGCCACTCGGGCTCACAGGCACAGGCAGAGGGGACGAGGGCCAGGAGTCACTGGAGATCCATTTCTCAATGACAGAGACACACTGTGCAAGCAATCTGGCCAAAGGGCTTACTGCCCCACACGGGTGCCCAGAGAAATGGAATTGATGCCACCAGCCTGGGCCGTGTGTCACTGAGCGTGGCTCTAAGCCCCTCTGCCAGCCTCTCTTCCGGCTCCCCCAAGCACAGAGCTCCCAGCCCACACACCCACCCTCATAATGTAGAAAAGACTCTCACCCCACACTCTCTCCCACCCCCCACCCCGGGACCCAGTGCCCTGCTCCCAATCACTTGCACATTTACAGCTTGCCTGTGACCCTGTTGTCCCTGTTAAGGGACACGGTAGAGAAAGCAGTGCTGATTTGTTGCCACGGACACCTGTCATGTGCTCTGCTGAAATGTGCCGGATGGCCATTCCTTGGTACAGGCCTGCTGTGGTCCTCGGGTGTCGGCAGGGTTGGGGGGTGTGGGCCAACTTGCCGAGGTTTCAGAGCCAGCCCTTGCCTTGGGGATTCCAAGCCACCTGCCCCCCAGGGCTACCCTCCAGGATGCCCTTCACCCTCAGCAAGCTCAGGGCCATTTTGGGTACTAACCTTGCTCCTCTCCAAGGCGCCTTTTTACAAGCCTGCTGCCCCTCCCCCCGCCAAAGCCCTGACCACTGCGACCCTCCAGGAGGCTGACAGCAGTGAACTTCCCACTCTCCCACCTCCAGCAACTCCAACTTCCAGACCCAGCAGTCCCTCCTCGAAAAAGTCTGAAAGAATTAGTTTCCGGACCCCTCTAACTCCTGCTCCATCCTCACCCGGCCCTTTTGAATAGGAACAAGCAAGATAACAGAGCTGAGTTGCTCTCTAGTCCTTTCTCCAGGCAAATCTTCTTTAAAGCAAAAGTCCTCCCTGGGCAGCCATCCGTGGAGACAGATCCGCAGCACTGACCAAGGGGAGAAAGTTCCTAAAGACCTGTTCCACCAATTCTGCTTCTGCATTGCGAATCCCGTCCGCTTTCCATTGGAAAACCGCTTCGGCACTTATGATCACTTTACTAAACCTAGTGTTAAAAAAGGAAGAAAAAAGAAACCGAAAAAAGAAACGTGTAGGCAAATGTAAGATACATGCTCTCTGTAAGATAAAAATTTGCCTTTTTTTTTCTAAAAGGTGTATGTATTCTGTATGTGAAATTGTCTGTAGAGAGTTTCTATGTTCTTAAATGGCAATACATTCCAAAAATCGTACTGTAGATATGTACAGCAACCACACTGGGATGGGGTAGTTTTGCCTGTAATTTTATTTAAACTCCAGTTTCTCCACTTGCATCTTGCAATGTTGGTATGGTATATATCAGTGCAAAAGAAAAAAAAAATCTCAACAAAAAATCCTGCAGGTCTAAAGCACAGAGTCTGATGTACAAAAGGAAAAAACTGCTCAGTATTGATGTGTGTGACCTTTGTTGTAAATTACATCTGTACTGTGAATGAGAAGTTTTTACAAGTATAATAATTGCCTTTATTACAGCTCTGGCTGAGTGTTCAGCCTGAGGATATTTTTTAAAAAAAACAGCACGTTGGAATAAATTTGAAAATCCCAACAGAGGCTTGCTTGCCTGGCTCATGGTTTTTCTTAGGGTTGTAGAATGGAGGGACACTTGGAGTCCCAAGTGCTTCTTTTGCTACGGAGAATCAGGCCCAGAGAAGGCAAGTGAGCAGGCCACGGTCACACAGCCTGGGATTCAAGGGGCCCCTCCCTTCCAGGCCTGGCAGGAGGCACAGGTACATTGCCATGTGGTTTGGGGTCTATATTCATTTCCTAGGGCTGCCGTAACAAATTAACAAACTAAGTGGCTTAAAACAGCAGAAAGTTATTCTCTCACATTTCTGGAGGCCAGAAGTCTGAAGTCAAGGTGTTAGTTCCTTCTAGAGGCTCTGAAGGAGAATCCGTTTTATGCCTCCCTGCTAGCTTCTGGTGGCTGCAGGCGATCTTTGGCCTTTGGTTTGTAGCTGCATCACTCTCATCTCTGCCTCTGCCTTCGTATTGCTGCCTTCTCTGTGTGTCTCTTCTAAGGATACTCGTCATTGGATTTGGGGCCCACCCTAATTCAGTATGATCGCATCTTGATCTAAATAAGGTCACACTCTCAGGTTCCAGGGGTTAAGATATAGCTGTGAGCCAGGCTATAGCAGTCACACTTAATTTTGAGGGGTCACCATTCAGCTCACTACAAGGTAAGACCTGGAAACTGATCATGACACAGCTATTTACTGCCTGTGTGACATTGGGCAAGTTACACAACCTCTCTGGGCTTCTGTTTCCTAATCTGTAAAGTGGAGGGTTGTTGTGAGGATTAACTGATACAGTGTATACAGCATGGCTAACAGAACCTTGAACATAGTAAGCCTTCGACAAATATCCTCTGAGCGGACCTTGCACAGGGTGCTGGGGTTACAGAGATGAAAAAGACAGGTATAGGTCCCCACCTATTGTATTGTATTCAACAATGGCTTGCTGAGCGCCAGTGAGGGACTAATCATCGGATATAACAGTGAACAAAACAGACAGTCCTGCCCTCAAAGAGCTTACATTCTAACAGGAGAGGCCATCCTTAAGCAAATAATGACATCATGAATTACTCAATCGCAGGGGCCATAATTGCTGCTTCGGGAGAGAACAAAGCTCTAGTCCAGAGTGAATCTGAGTCATCTGGAGACCTTTCTTGGAAAACTCCTGAGGGCCTGAGGGTGGGGGGTGGGGGCAGGGGTGGCAAGGGTGGGGGGATGGTGGGGGTGGGGGTGGGGGTTGGGGGGATGGTGGGGGGTGGGGTGGGGGTGGGGGTGGCAGGGGTGGGGGGATGGTGGGGGCGGGGGTGGCAGGGGTGGGGCATGGTGGGGGTGGGGGCGGGGGTGGGGGTGGCAGGGGTGGAGGGGATGGTTGGGGGATGGGGGAATGGTGGGGGGGTGGGGGCGGGGGTGGCAGGGGTGGAGGGATGGTGCAGGGTGGGGGTGGCAGGGGTGGAGGGATGGTGCAGGGTGGGGGTGGGGATGGGGCGATGGTGGGGGTGGGGGGGATGGTGGGGGGTGGGGGCAGGGGTGAGGGGGATGGTGGGGGGGTGAGGGCGCTGGTGAGGGTGGCAGAGGTGGGGGGGATGGTGGGGGTGGGGGGATGGTGGGGAGGTGGGGGCTGGGGTGGGGGATGGTGGGGGGCGTGGCAGCAGGGATGGGGGATTGGCAGGGGTGGGGGGAGTCCAGAAGGAGCAGAGGAAGAGGTAGATGGACAATCAAGAGAGGTCCTCAGGGTAAAATGCCGCCCACAAGTTCAGCACTAAGAACCTAAGAGGGCCTACTCGTTTCAGCAGCAGGGAGATCATTGCTGACTTAGGGAAAAGTTGGCCTAGCCCAGCTCCTGGCCCGTGGGAGGCCCTTGGTAGACACTGCCGAGTGTTGAATGAATGGTGGAGGCTGGGGAGTGAGGAGAAGGGGGCAGTGGGGACAGCAGATCCAGACACCCTCCCAGGGGCCTGCAGTGGAGGGCAGGGGACAGCTGGAGCAGCAGCTGGAGGGGTGTATGGGGTCCAGGAAAGAACGACGCTGAGTGTGGGAAGGAGATGGTGAGACCCCAGCCTGCTTGCTTAGGAGGAGATGCAGACACCTCTCCCAGTCTGACCCAAGGGAAGAGGCGCAAGCGATGTCAGTGACAGAAGTTGAGGACATTCTCTCTGTGCAATGGAGTGAGGTCACCTGCTGAGAGGGGAGGAGGAAGCTGCAGGTGGGGGAAGATTGGAGACTTGAGAAGGTGTGAATGGCCTTTGAGGGGAGCGGGAGAAAGCTGGCCAGGGAACGGTGTGGCACCGCTCCTGCTCAACGTGTGGTTTGTCCAGCAGTGCTCAGAGGCCACGCTGTGAGCGTGGAGAGGTGGCCAGGTAGATTCATTCCAGGGGTGGGGGTGGTTTTGCCCGGCCACGGGACAGAAGGAGTGGGGTACGGGAGGTAAGAGAGTTGGCCAATGAAGAGGTGACGTTATGGACCCCTGAAGTCACGAGCTCAGAAGGAAGCAAACGGGTGGCTTCCACGGAGCAAGTCCAGTGGTCAAGTGACTGGGGATTTGGATGAGAACAGAGGAGAAAAGGCTGGGAATTGTCTTAGCTCATTTTTCCAGAGGCAGGACAGTTGTGGATGAAGGTGGTGTGGACCACAGGTGTGGGTGCTGAGCTGGAAGGAAAGAGGACACGACTGGAGATGAAGAAGCTGGGAAGCGAGTGTCCAAGATGCCAAGTGGGTCGTGCAAGTGACCTGTGCAGTCATCTCTGATGACTGCAGGGCTGGGCTGGAGACCTGAGCTGTGAGCCAGGCTATATCAGTCAGGATGGGAGCTGTCGCGCTGCAGAAACAAGCAACCCAGAAGCTCAGGAGCTGAAAACAAGGAAAGTTGAGGTTTTCCCTTCTGCTATATGTCTGATGTGGGTCAGCAGCAGAACTGTACTCGTCCTCATCACTTGGAGACCTAGGCTGACGGAGGCTTTATCCCGTGCTCCCATGACATCAGAGGCAGAAAAAAGGAGGCAGCTGTGAAACATTGCATTGACAACTCAATGCTCTACCTGGGAACAAACATTCCTCCTTTCACATTTCATCAGCCAAAGCAAGTCACATGGCTGTGCCTAGCGGAAGAGACGAGGAATATATGAATACAGCACTAATGACAATCACACGAGGCTAGGACATAGTGTCAGAAGTGCCTAAGAGCTGAGCAGATGTCAGCAATGGGACAGGGGAGGGGCAGGGCCTGATGGCATTGGCCTCAAAGGTGCTAGGTTTTTACAGAGTGAAAAAAATAATGGCGTGGAAGGAGGCCTGGAAGTGAAGATGGCACCTGGCGTTGGAATCATGGGATGTGGAAGGCGAGGAGCAGCTGCCTGGGAGCAAGTCCTGAGGGAGAGCCCAGGTCTCAGTTGAGACCAGTGGGAAAGTAGAATCCCAAACAGGCCCAGAAGAAGGAGAGCATAGTATCAGCCAGGCCCTGCGTTCAGCATTTACAAGCCCCATTTGTAGTCCTCACAACAACCCAGGGAGGTGAGAGGTACAGTCCCCATTTCTACCGAAGAAAACAGGAGTTCCAAAAGGCCCCCACCAGCCAAAGGTGCAGGGCTAGGCAGAGGCAGTGTGAAGACTGACTCTAGTCCGACTCCAATGCGGCGCCCCCGAGGACCCCAAGTTCCTCCCTCTGCTCTCCAGCCTGCGCTCTGGCCCCAGGGGAGCCCTGGATCTCGGACTCTTCACCTCCTTCTGCCCAGGCACCAGTGGGACAAGGCGGGCCCTGGCCAGAGCTTCTTCCCAGCGGCTGCCTAGCTGCTCAGCAATGCCATCTGGTAGCCACGTGGATCCCCGTGTCTGAGGCTGCAGGCACAAGGATGGACTTAGCAGACCCCGGGGCTGCGAATCCAGTGCTCGAGAGCGTGGAAAGTGAGTGTGAATTCTCTGAAGGACCAGACTCTCCAGCAAGCTGCAGGGCCCAGGGCCCACCAGTCACTCACACCAGGCCTCCCACGGCCGCTCTGGAGTTCACGAAGCCGTTTCCCTTTTGGAGCGAGGCAGGTTGGGGCACACATCCCCGCTTCACAGAAGGAGAGAGCCCAAGATCATACCCTGGCGAGTGGCAGGGCCACCAACCCAGGTTACACCTGACCCAGAGCCTCAGGAAGGCTCGGGCTGCCGCCTGTTGCTGCTGAGGCCTGAGCCGAGCCTTGCTGCTCCCCCTTGGGCCCTCACCCTAGGCCTGGACGCTCTCTGGGCTCAGGACCCGGAGGTCACACTCGGTCCTAGAGACTCCCAGGGACAGACCGTTGCTGGCAGGGTGGGCTCAGAAGGCAGGCCAGCCTGAGATGGGCATGAGCAGAGAGAAACGGGAAGCAGGAAGAGTCCGGCGAGGACGGGGGGACGACCGAGGAGGGAGCAGCAGGGGGCTACACCGCGTGAGGCTCATCACGGCCCCTGGTCCATGGACAGACTTATCACCTCATCACCTTGCAGAGGAGGAAGACAGGGGCTCAGACGGGTGACACTGCTCCCAAGGTCGCAGTGGTAAGGGGCAGGGCAGAGACTTAAAACCAGGCCCCCACATTCAGGAAGTGGTTGGTTTCCTATGGAAAGAGAACCTGGGCTTCTTTTCTACCTAGTAGTCCTCAAACCCGCATTGGGGGACCCCAGCGGACATAGCCCCCAATCTTGTCATAGCATCAGCCACTTTAGGGAGACCCAGCTACTAACCTCCCCTTTTTAGAGATGAGAAAGCTGATGTCCAGAGCCAGGAAGAGCTTGGCCCAAGGCCAGGGCCAGGATTCCTGAATCCTCAGCGGAGGCACCTGCACCACTCCGCCCACCCTCCTCTACCCCAGGCCCAAGTTCACCTGCCCGGCTCTGCCTTTTTAGGAAAGGAAAAGAGCAGCCCTGGTGGTGGGCAGGTGGGCAGGCAGGTGGTCATGCTAATCCACAGGCTCCCGGCGGCTCTGGTTACCGTAGTTTGGGGCCCGGGCAGCCCTGGCTGGGAGTGCCAGCCCAGCCAATGGGTGCTGCCGCTGAGCTTCTCTGCCAGAGCCATACAAGGCTTTGCTGTAGCCCAGTCCCGAGCCAGCACAGGGCAGCCCCAGCGCCGGCACCCGCCCCGCCCGTGAGCCTGCCAGGCCGGCACGTCCTCGGACTCTGCCTAATCCAACCTGGGAGCAGGCAGGGCTGCGGTGCACGTGCACCAGGCCCAGGGTTCCCCAAGGTCAGGAAGGTAGCACTGCCAGGGCAGAGGCCAGAATCAGGGCAAAGACCTAGCCAGCCATGGTGATCCCAGCTGGGTTCAGGGGTGGTGGAGCCCAGGGCTGGTCCAGGCTGAGCCATCTCTCAATAAGATGACCTTCTGTTCCCATCACCCCTTGGCCTGAATGGCCACTTGTCCTTCCCCATTCACCTCTGGGAAGGGTGTCAGCAAAGTGAGTATCTGGTTCCTTCTGGGGTCTTCTCAGAGTCTAAGCTTCAACTCGTCTCATCTATCCTGGATCTAAGGCTGCATGCACCTCTCGGAATTGGGGTGTCCATTACTGAGTGCACGTTGTGAGAGTCAGGTATGCATAGGTCCCCTCGCGGGCCTTTTGTGGGTCCAGTGTCCCTGCCATGGGTCTGGGCCTGGGATTGTGGAAGCAGGTGGGGACAGGCAGCCCCTGCCCACCAAAGCCCATCCCATCTGTCAACTCATAACACCTCTGACTTAATGCTCACAAGATCCCTGGGGAGTGGGAACTATTGGCCCCATTTGACAAGCAAGAAAACCAAGTCACAGAGAGGTTATTTGCCCAAGGTCAGGGTGCCAGGATTCAATCCCAGAGTGGTCTGACTCTAGACCTCTGCAGCTTGCAGACTTCCTCCTCTAGGAATTTCAGATCCTGGAGGGACAGGGGACTGCCATTTAGACCAAAGTGTGTATGGAGGAGCGAAAATCATTGTCCGAGATAAGAGGGTCCTTTGTTCCAGAGCGGGGAAGGGCTTTTCCCAGGCCCCCAGTGCACCGCCATTGCCCAGGCCGTGGTCACGGCTGCGCACGTGTGCGGCAGCCCCTGTGGAGCTTCCCAGGCCACCACTGACAATTAGGTTTGTCATGGAAGTCACTGGGTTCAAGCATCCTTGTGTGTCCTGTGTGGGTCGAGCTGAGCTCAGGGCCACCCAGCAGGTGAGGGAAACGTGCCGGCACTGGGGGGTGGCAGGCCAGGCTGGCATCGGGCTCTGTTTGCTCACCCAAGAAAGGAGGAGATAAATATAGACACAGGATTACTCAGACACAGCCAGGGAAAACCGGCTCTGAGCCTCAACTTCAGCCCTGGCCCAGTCTCACCTTCACCTGCCTGCCCACTTGGTGCCTGCTGCCAGGCCCGCCCTGCCTGTTCCCAGGACTCCCTGCCTGCAAACTTTGGGACAGCCCTTCCTACCTGCTCTCTGGGGGCGGGGCAGAAACTGAAACCCAGAGAGAGTAGGGCCCTTGCCTCAAATCCCACAGTAAGTTGGGAGTGGGTGAAGCTAGGGCTGCACCTGGCATCAGGAGTCAACTTTTCAGGCCCAGGCACTACAGCAGCCCAGACTCAGTTTCCCCATCTGTGAGATGGGGGCCTGGTACACCCAGCCCTCAACTTCCTTGAGCCTGCATGGAGGATCGAGCTGGAGACCACCCAGCAGAAAGGGGATGAGACTGGGGTCTCAAGCACTAGGAGATACTGGCCCGAGCGGCATGTGTAGGGCTTGGGCACTGGGACTCTGGAACCAGACAGGACGGGCTCAAATCCCCGCTCTGCCATTTTCAGCTATGAGATTTGGGGGAAGTTACTTAACACATTGGTGCCGCAGTTTCCTCATCTCTAATTTGAGAATAATAAGAATTAGTATTCTATACTATGATACAAATATTATATATAGTATTATTTACATATAGTATAATAATAATAGCCTAACAATAGCACCGGCCTCCAGAGTGTTGGTGAGGATTAAATGAGATGAGATTGGTGCAAAGCACTTACCCGGGGCCTGGCACAGAGCAACTACTCCATGCATGTTTATTATGATATATCCAGCCAGAGTAGGTTGGGGGCCAGGTACAAGAGGCCCGGGTGGGTAGCTCGAAGTCTCCCACCCTCCAAGGGAACAGCCCAGCCCTGAGCTGTATGGTGCACTGGTCTCTTCTGTGCTGTGGCCCCTGCAGCAGCTCCCTGCCCTCCCTGCCTGGCCTGAAAGCTTCAAGAGTCAGGCAGACATGGATTTGAACACTGGCTCCACCACTTACAGGCTGTGTGACCTGGGGCAAGTGACTGGCCCTCTCCAAGCCTCAAATCCCACTTTTATCCCTCCTGGGATTGGTGTGAGGGTTAAATAGGGGAACCTGTGGGAAACACGCAGCTCAGCCAGGCAAATGGACTCTCCACACTTGAGTTCATCCTGAGCCCCTTCTCTTGTTTCCTCCGGCTTCTTTCACTGGCTATGAGCTCGGCCCGGGAGAGGCCACCTCTAGGTGCATGACCCTCACACATGCAAGGCCCTCGGGTATGGGAAACATGCACCAGTCCCCACATCATGCATGAGTGCAGGTCCCTCCCCATGGGTCCCTGGGACCCCCAGGGATCCATAAGTTCCCCCTGCACCCCTCATGCACTTATGCATGTCCACACAGGTGTCTGTGCCCCTTCCCCACATACCTGCACACACACATGCACGCATATATGGACACACGGGGCACAGCTGTGCACGAGCTCAGAGAAGCAGGTGCGCGCAGGTGTGTCCCTGCACACCTCGCCAGCACGCACGCTCCCACAGTCAGGGGTATCCCAGCCAGGCCCGGCCCTGAAGTGGCCGTCTTCACAACAGAGGAATGCAGACAGCTGGGGATGCTCTGCCAGCGGACGTGAGGGAGAGGCCCAGGGGAAACCACACGGGCAGGAAGCCGGGCAGGTGTGCCAAGCCGGGGCAGGGCCTTAGGGTGCCAGGAAGTGTGTCAGGGGGCGGGGCATGTGCAGACACTGGCTCACTCTAGTCTCCTCTCTCATCACCCCCTGTCCTCAGCCTCTGGGACTTGGAGGCCAAAGGGTCTCACAGACCACCATCCTCTACCCAAGGCAGCGAGCAGGTTCTACCTGCACAGCCTTGCTGCATGGCAGGGCACTGTGTCTCTGGGCTGCAGTGGCCTGGTCTAGGCTGTGAGGGGCCATACTGGGGAGTCTTACTCACTGGGGACCCAGAAGAATCTATGACCACAGAGATAGACAAGAGGAGGAGTGTTGTCATTGACTCAAGTCAGAGATGACAGAGACAATGTGGAAGTCACTAGAACGCTTCAGGTAGGATTCATGCTGACTCAACCGCCACTGTGTGCTATGTAATGCACTTGCATCTATCAACTCCCTGAATGCTTACAAAGGGACCCTGCTCCCATTTACAGATGGGGAATCTGAGGAGCAGATGTGGCATAACCTACTCAGGTCCCAGAAGTGGCTGATTCCAGATACCAGTCTCTAACCACTGTGCTGTGTGACCTCTGCTGCAGGGCACATCTCACACCCTTGTGGAGTGGTTTGCAAGTGAGGCCTAAACACTGCAGGCAGCATGAAAGTCACTGTCCCAAATGTAGGGATCTCTGGCCCAGGGGGCAGCGAGGCCTTCTCAGGCCCCTGCAGCATCAACCTTCTCCAGGTCGCAGCTACATACAGGGGAGGGGGGCAGGCTGAGAGCCATCTGGGGGTTTTGGCCTCTTCTGCCAGCATCCGTCCCTGGGGACCAGCTGAGGCTGGGTGGGGGCCATGTCAGGGTTCCAAGAGAGGGCAGGCACTAAGGTGGGGACATGGCCTCTGCAAGTTCAGCCCTGGGGTGGAGAGAGGTCATCCTCCATCTTCTTTTGCATAGGAAACATGGCCTAAGGGGGACAGAAGCCAAAGACTTCCGAGGAGACTGAGCAGGGGAGGGGCTAGCAAGGGCCCCAAGGAGAACCTGCCCAATTGCTGAGTCTCTGAGGTCAGGGCTGATGCTGGTGGCCTCCTGTGAAAGGCCCCCAGGCCAACTAGGAACCCCACACTCCAGATCTATTTGCTGGGTGGGACTATGGGGGAAGGGCAGGCTATGCCCTGATCTCCAGGACCTCAGGATGAGGAAAGGAAGAAAGGAGTCAGTGCATGAAAAAGATCCATCTGGGGACCTTCCCTACACCCCAGAAGCCACTCTGCTTGCCCCCTGCAGGTTCCATTCACGGACTTGGCCATTTACTTCCTAGGGGAGCTAAAATGGGGAAATGACAGTGCAGTCACGGGAGGAACAGGAGGCAAGTGACATGCCCAAGGCCACACAGGGCAGAAGGATTCTGACTCCAGTCACGACTGCTCCTTCTGGGGACAACCAGACAGACAGCCTCAAGGCTTCACGCTACACTCACCAGGGCTGGCCACATCAGCAGCTCCTGGAAGCCTAGGGAGCCCCGCCTGGCCCTCCAGCCCAGGAAGAGAGTCTCACTCTCAAGAATAAGGGTGGCCGAGTCACACTGCCTCGTGTTCCCACCCGCTCTGCAGTACCAGAGTGTGGCCTGGGGCAGATGACTTCGCTTCTCTGAGTCTCCAATGCTTATAAACAGCATGCCTACCACTCAAGGTTGCTCTGATCGTTAGATGGCATTGCACTTAGAACGGTCAAAGCATGGCCCGGCACGGCACACAAAAGGCCTCACTGCAGCCACCTGTAGTTTCCAAAGATTTCTCAAGGCCCCTGCACTCCTTTCCAAAGCACATCTAGACTTGAGAACTCATTACCCGGCACAGGACTTTGGGGAAAAGCAAGACGGACAGTGTCATCCCACTTGTCAGCTGGACAGACCCAGGCCCAGAGAAGGGGAGTGACTTGGGGGAGACACACAGCAAGAAGGAGTCAGGGCTTGGAGGCCTCCTGCCCTGCTTCCTTCTCCCACACCAGCCTCATGTAGAGAACGGGCCCCGGACCCCAAATAGTGCCCCCAGGGCACCCTGAGGGTCTTGCTGCGGCTAAGCGACCTCTCTGTTCCACCCACTGGCGCTTCCCCCCGGTGGTTGCTGCCCTGTGACCTACGCAGGGCGCTTGGGCTGCCAGGACCTGTTAGAGCCAGAGCCGCTGAGACTTGGGGAGGGGACCGGCCTCCCCGAGGTCTCCTGGGGTCCCCAGCGGGGGAGCTGAGACCCAGGTCCCGGGCGGCACGTGGCGGCGCTGCCCGCGCGGTGCAGTCAAGCCCCGCCGCGCCCCGGCCGGGCACGTTTGTTGGCAGAGCCGGGAACAAAGCGTCCTGCGCATTCCTGCGCGCTGACTCATCGCCTGCACGTAGCGCCTGCTGCCGCCGCTGCTTTGCCCAAAATTGGTCGGGAGGCGAGGGCGGGCCGAGCGCAGCCGCTGCAGGTCCTCCGCTCGCTTGCCTGCTCCGCGCTGGCCGCGAGGGCCCCCAGTCCTAGGATTTCCTGAAACAGGCAGGAGAGCGAGAGATACCGGGGCCCCCGCTGGTCCCCGCGATGGCCGGGCAGAGTCAGGCAGTGGGACCAACTCGTGGGAGTGAGGAGGGTGATAGGGCGCAGGCGGTGGGCTGGGGATGAATTCCGGCCCGAGGGCACTGCTTACCTTTGAGCCTCAATTTCCCCATCTGCCAAATGGGGATGTGCCAGGCATGGTTGCAAGCACTTGGTATGAGTTGTCTTCCGGAATTCTTACATCAACCCAGTGAGGAGGTACTATTATTACCAGCGTTTTACAGGTAGGGAACCTGAGGCATGGACACTGATTTACACGAGGTCAGGTGCCAGTGAGCTGCAAAGCTAGGATTTGAACCCGGATTGTAAGGTTTCGGAATCTGCATGTGTCCCCTTTATGCTAAAGTGCAGATCACAGTGTCTGGCGCGCAGCGGGTGCCCTCCCCGCCCCCTGTCCCTTGGTGGTTGAGACCAGGTCCCTCACTTCACCTCACTAAACCTCCATTCCCTCACCTGTGAAGTGGGTGCCTGCGGAAGGGCGCCCTCAAGGGGTTGTCAGGGAAATTACAAGTGAAGATCCAAGTGTGTTCTGCGAAAGAAAAGACAGATTTGGCTCCACAAGACTTCCAACCACCGGTTCCTGTGGTCATCTGAGCCACCACCAAAGTACAGAGAGGAGCCGAGCTATGCCTGGGGTCACCAGCCAGGCCAGGCTATACTGGGCTGGGCCTCCTTAGGGCGCCCAGGAGGCTGGGGAGCACGGAGTTGCCTGTACCCCTTGGGAAAATGAGGCAGTGGGAGGATCCCTGCCATGATCCCTCTGCCATCCTGGCCTCTTTCCCCATTGCAACCTGTGAGGTGTCGGGGTCAGAGGCCTGCCCAGATTTTGCAGGAATGAGGTGGCCACCAGGTGGCTTTGTTCTCAGGTGCAGAAATAGACTGGGCAGCTCTTCCCCCGGATGTGATGTCCCCCACCTGGGGCTTGTCTGATAGTCCAGGGAAGGCCCTAGAAGGAAGTCCCCTCCAAGCCAGGACTGGTGTGAGTCCCAGCGGGCCTGGGCCACCACGGCGCAGATGTGAGCTGACTCCACTTTGAACTCAGAAAGAGGTCAGCTCCGGCGTGACGTGCAAAGCCTATAGGCAGGCCTCCAAGCTCCTCTCATCCCTGGGTCCCTTACAGTGTTTGCAGCAGCTCCTAGGACACGCCATGCTCTTTCAGACCTCCCAGCCTTTCCCCATGCCGTTCCCCTTGCCTGGAATGCTTTCTCTGCCTTCAAAGCCTCACTCAGATGTCTCTTCTGCTGGAAAGCCGTCCTGACCCTCCCGGCAGAGGCAGGCACTCACTCCTCTGGGGTCTGGTAGCTCCTTGTCTGTCCTTCCCTTTTGGCCAACACAAAGCCAGACACAGAGCACACAATGGCGCTTAGGGCCACGGCCTTCATCACAGACGCTCCCAGGTCCCTATTCCAAGGAAATGCCTTCAGGTCCCCTTTCCCCAAATCCCAGCTGGGCCACAAACCCACAGACCCAGCCCAGGTCTGGCAGGGCAGGCTCAGCCTGTCTACTGCATGACGGCAGAGGGCACGGCCTTGGGACCTGAAGACCCTTCTCTTCTGTTCCTGGCTGTGTGACCTTGGGCAGCTCATGCAGCTTCTCTGAACCTCACTCCCTGGCCCCGCCCTGCCTGCTTCCCAGGTCTGTTTGGAAGATCAAATGAATGAAGGCAGAGAGAATGCTTGGCATGTGGGCACAGCTTCCCACACAGCTGTCATTATTACAGACCTGCCTTGTGCCTGGGGCCTGGGTTCCAAGGCTGGGTGGCAGGCGGGCAGGCAGGCAATGAACTCAGAAGCAGCAGCGGCCCCGGGCTGACTCAGGCTTAGGAGGCACTGGGAGAAGTGGTTGCTTTATGGTCAGCCTGAGCCAGCCCAGCTCTGGCCCTCCCTCTGGCCACCCCCAGGCGTCACCCAAATCTGAAGCCGCAAGGCCTTCCAGGCCCATTCAGGATCTCTTATCTGGGGAGATAAAGGCCCCTTCCCCTTGGATGGTGGATCCATTCAGCTGGCTTCTGTGTGACCTTGGCAACCCTCACCCTCTCTGGACCAGCCTTGGGGAGTTCAGGGCCGGGGGCAAGCAGTGGCCTCCCAAGGCTCCCAGGCGTGTCTTCTAGGCAGGCATGGTGGGGGGGCTCCCCACTGCTTCTGGGCCCCAGAGAAATGGCTCCTGCTCCTTCCCTCCCTGATACCTGGCCCAAGATGGTGATGGGAGCTCCCAGCATCCTCCTGAGAGTCTGGGGTGATTATTTTTATTTGACACATGAGGAAACTGAGTCCCAGAGATCAGAAGGCCCTCACCCAAGGTCCCACAGCCAATAGCCAGGACACTGGTGTGTGGCTCTGCAGCCAGAGTCATCAGGGACCATCTACTACAATCCTCCATTCTCTTGTGGGCTCCTGGCTGGTGATGGCTGCCTCCCTCCCCACCCCCCATCCCCCAACACCCTAGGACAACAGCTCTGTGCCAGGGTTTGGACAACAATCAACAGCTTATGAGATCCTCACATGAATATAAAACAAAGGAGGAGGTAAAACCTCAGAGAGCTGGAATTGCTTGGCCCAGGTCACAAAGCACAGCGGTGGAGTGAGACTCAGTTTCCCATACCTCTGCTCTGTGGCCTATACCAGCTGCTTTCCCAGTCTGGCAGGGGTTCAGGGTTCCAGCAACACCAGACCTCAGGGAGCCTGCAGGGAAGTCCTCTGGTCTCCAGACACCCCCTGGCTATGGGAGGCCAAAGAGGGGTTATACCTGTCCTGCCAGGGTGGGCCCACCAGGCCCACCTGGGCCTGAGGCTCCTTGCCAGGCTCAGACGAAAGCGTGAGGTCATTGGGCCATCTCAGCTCCCTGTTGGATCTCGCTGCTGTGACTCGGCCCTGCCTTCCCCAAACCTCCTCCTCCAGGGAACTCCAGCAATGGTCTGGCCTGGCCTGGGCTGCTCCCACTGCCTGCCTGCCCACCCGCTCAGGGCCTCCCACCCTGAGCCACCGCTCACCTCACCACCCAGCCCAATGCTCACTGCGTAAACAGACTACTCTCCTCCCCCAAGCTCCCAGAGTTCCGCTGCCTACAGCCCAGGAGCTAGGCTGAGGGATGGGGGCACTTCTCCTGCTGCCCTCAGACTCAGGCCCTGAGGTCCACCCCCAGGACCTGCGTTTGGGGACTCTCTGGCCTTGACAGGAAAATCTAGAATTGAGATTGAGGCCTCAGGCCAAGGGCTCAGACTGACCTGAGTTCAAATCCCAGCTCCTTCCTTGCTAGATGTGTGACCTCCGACAAGACACCTCAGTTTACCCATCTGAAGGAGGAGGGCAAAGATAATCAGCTGCATCCCATGAAGATTCCATATGGGATCCCGATGCCAGGATAGTGTTTAAATATGCAGGCAGATCTAGATAAACAGTAGCTGTAATTAATTCTTAAAGTGCCAGGCACTAGTGATCCCAGGATGGTTTCGATGAATGATGGGGAGATGGAGAGAGAAGGTCTGGCTCTTCCTTTGATGATGGAGTAGCATCAGGGAAGGGCTTCCTGGGTTCAAAAGCTCCAGAGTCCCTTCTGCAGGCTGAGCACCCAACTTCCCTCAGTGGGTCCAGAAGGCTCTCCGAAGAGGTCTTTCTGGATTGTGGCTGGCCTCACACTTTACAGTCTCCAGGGCACCCAAGAAGCACCTCATTTCATGGAGGGCGAAGCTGATGCTCAGACAAGAGAAGGGGCTTGTCTGCAGCCACCCAGCTGGAAGCTGAGCCCCAGCCTGCAGCTCCATGTCCCCCTCTTCCCAGCCCAGGAGAACCTCCAGAACCCCAGTCTCAGAGAGCACTCTGGGAGATTCACAGAGCTCTTCTGTGCACGGGGGACTCTTAGTGGCCCTGCTGGAAACCCAGTTTCCCAAACTCATTCGGTAATAGAGTCCTACCTGCTACCAGTGTTTTCCTTGGAACGCACGGCAGGAAACTGAGTTCTACAGCCATCAGCCCAGGAAGCCTTTGCCTTTATCTTCTCCCATTATGCTTGAGAGGCAGCTGCCTGAGCCACGGGGAGCCGGCAAGCCTGGACTGCGGACAGTGGAAGAAGAGTGGACCCAGGAAAAACTTCTCTAGCCTCCTCATTTCCAATTCAATGGGTATCTACTGAGCATGCAATCTGAAGGAGGGGACAGAGGCTAGGGAGGTCACATAAGTGAAGGGCAGGGGGAGTAGAAATAGCACTGACCCTGGGGTCAGACAGACCTGGATTTGAACCCTGACCACTACAGGTCAAGCTCTCCAACTTCTCAGAGGCTGAAGTTGTGTCTGAAAATGGACACACTGACATACCTGGAAAGGTTATAGTGTAAGGATGAAGTGTAAGGATGAAGTGAGAGCAAGAGCGTGACCAGGTTATGTAAAAAGCTGGCCAGTAATAATTATGATGACCACTGATGGAGCTCTTCCTCATTTAATCATTACACAGCCATGGTACCGTGATTATACCCATTTTACAGGTGAGGAAACTGGGGCTCAAAGAAGGAGGAAAGGCACATGCAATGAGAGGCAGGCCTGACACCAGAATCAGAGCTCTTAGCCATTAGCCTGCCCTCGGAGACACAAGATAAGGCCTAGCCAAAAGTGGCTATAGATGAGAATAATGTGGGTGTTCAAAGGTGGGTTAGAGCTCATGTCTTGGATGGAGTTGGGAAGGCTTCCTGGGGGAGGCAACATTTGTGATGGGCCTTGAGGATGGGCAGAATAAATCAAGTAAGATTGGAAGGAGGAGAGGAGGCCCCACCTTGCACAGAGGCAGGGAGGCAAGAAAGTGTGCAGCGTATCCAGGGAGTGACAAGCCCAGTGGGCTGGTAGGCCAAAGCCATGGATACCCAGGTCAGCACTGGTGGGAGAAGGAAGGCAAGATACCTCCAAGTCAGATCCCAAGCAGACCTGATGCCAGGGTGGGCATTTGGGCTTAACAAGATGCTTCACCCTGATGCCAGGTCCTGGCTGCAGAAGCCTGGTTTTCATAGGAAGGCAGCACTGATCCAAATCTCAACACACCTCAGGTCTGGTGTGGTGCCATGTGGTGTGCCAAAGCAAACATGGGTGAGTGGAGCAAGCCAGGCTGGCCTCCGGTGCTTGGAGGGACTGTGTAACCCAGGACAGAGTAAGGGCCTCTCATGGTGCATCTGGCCCATGGCGTGAAGATGGCACAATTTCTACTAACATCCCCCCAACACAGTCACGCACACACCACTCCTTTCCAGGAGTGCGTCCGCACCAAGAGGCCCCACACGCCCTGCAGCCCGGGGTGAGGAAGGGAGGGCAGAGGCTGGCCAAGAGAACCCCCCGTGCCAGGCAACGGGCCCAGCCTTCCGTGGGTTCTGCCACAAAGCCTCCCAGCAGCTGGAAGATAGGATTTTTCTACTTAGATGCCTCTGATGGATGTGGCCTCTGACACTCAGGAAGATTAAACAGTGGTGTGCCCTCGGTCACACGGTTGGTGAGCAACGAAACCAGAGCCCAGACTGGCCGCCCCTGCCCTGCGCTACTTCTGGCCTGACACAGTGCTGGGCACTTGTCCACGGGGGGCAGGGGGGAGATTGGAGCCTGAGTCACAGGGCTTTGGAGCTGGCAGCCAGACCCACCGAACCTCAGAGATTCCAGGGTGGGCTGGCCCCTGACTCACCCCCATACCCTGAGCCGGCCCCAGGCAGCGGCTTCAGCTCCTGGCCGCCCTCCTGCCTGCCAGAGCCCAGCTGTGCCCCTCCTGGGTCGTTCATGGCTCAGGATTCCCAAGAGCTGGGCGGGCAGGCCGAGGCCTTTAGGCAAGGAGGTATCCCAGGCCCGTCTCTGCTCAGGAATGTCAGCCTAGAATCACAGCGGGAACCCCAGGCCTTGCCAGCCTGATGATAGAGGCACTAGGCACTTATATTTAGCTAACATTTAAATGAAGAACAAAATACTGTATTTCTGCGTGGACCAGCCTCCTGGTGGCTCACCCCTTCCCAGAGGGAAGACAGCCTCCTGGTGGGGCACTGGGTGTGCCCTGGAAAATATGGGTTCCAGGCAATGGGGTGGGTGTGACTCTGAAAAACTATTAGCTGCATGTCTTGGCTGGTGGTGGTGGATGGAGGAGAAGACTGGGGTTCCAGCCCCTCCAAGTGCAGGGGCTAGGCCTCACAGAGAAGAGTCCAGGCATTCTGGGTTCCCAGGATCCAGGTCTGGTAGGGTGACCTCTGGCAGGCTGTTCCTCCTCCCTGGACCTCAGTTTCCTCGCCCAGGTATAGGCCAAGGGCCTTTCCCTCTCTGGCTGCCTGTCTTTTTCTCTTAAAGATTATGTCAAGTCTTCATCCTTAGAGCATTTTGAAGATGGTATCAGGCAGAGAAAGGGACCTAAGTCTTCTTCATCAGAAGGGGTGTCTCTGCAAGAGCAGGGTTTGTCTGGTGAGATAAAGTCATCTTGTACATTCACTCCAGCGTTGGGCACAGACCATGTGCCCAAGCCTTTGTGCTAGGCCCTGGGGTGGGGATTCCAGAGAAGACTATGTCTCAGTGAGCTCATCGGCTCAGTGAGGTGACACCTCTCCCCAGGAAAGAACCAGATGTTTCCAGGACAAGTTTAATACACCATTCAAAGCTCTTTGACCTTTCTAATTTCTCTAACCACATCTGTCATGAAGGAAGATGGATGCGTGGGAGATTGGTTGTGTAGATGTATGGATGGAAGGATGGCTAAAAGGTTAGATAATGGATAAACGGATGGATCAGTACAAGGAAGGATGGGTGGAAGGATGGGTGGGTGGGTGGATGGATGGATGGATGGGTGGGTAGGTGAATAGATGGGAGGATCATTGGATATGTGTGATATAGGCTGTTGATCCCATAGCAGACGAGTATAAGGGGAAAAGTTCTAGCCCTGCCTCTTGTTCATTGTGTGACCTTAAGTCACTTCTTTATCTGTAAAGTGAGAATCTTATCTGGAAAGACCTCATCTGTCAAGTGAGAGCCATGAGCCCAGCCTGCCTCCCAGTTCTGTTTTGCGTATCCGGTGAAATAGGTGGGGACTGCCCACGCCTACCTAGCGGCTGTGACCAGGCCTCGGCCACTGGCCTCTCAGGCATAGGCAACGTGCTGTGTTTTAGCTGTGGGAGTGATGCACCCCTCACCCGCCATGGATGCAGGCTTGTTCCTGGGTTTCCCACTTCCCCAGGCTGCACAGGGCGCTCTGCCGGGTTAGGAGAAAAGAGGTGACCTCTGGAGAAGAGTTGCTGCCAGAGGGCTCCTCATGGGCCGTATTTTTAAAGGAATAGTTGATGTGTCCTGTTTGTTATTAATCTAAGTGTAAACAGAATAGGGTCCGCGAGGGAAGCACACAGGCCTGAAGGTTAGGGCTTTGGACTTACACAGTGTTGGCTCTGCCACTTCCTAGCTGTCTGACATTGGGCAAGGCATGAGCCTCAGGTTCCTCATTTATAAAATAGGAACTAATTATAGTACCCACCCCTCAGGTATGTTATGACAATTAATGGAGATAAATGTATGTAAATCGCCTAACACAGAGCCTGGAATATATATATTTTTTTACATCTTTATTGGCGTACAATTGCTTTCCATTGTTGTGTTAGTTTCTGCCGTACAACAAAGTGAATCAGCTATACTTATACATAAATCCCCATGTTTCCTCCCTCTTGCATCTCCCTCCCACCCTCCTTATCCCACCCCTCTAGGTGGTCACAAAGCACCGAGCTGATCTCCCTGTGCTATGTGCAGAGCCTGGAATATATTAAACGCTCACGAAATGCACACGTACCCCAGTGGGGAATTGGACCCTTAGCACTTTGGAGGTAACTCCAAAACTTCAAGTGCAAAGATTTCCATCCTGGATGCTGAGTCCCTGGGTTGGTTTTCTTATTTCAGAAAGTCCAGCAGGACTCACATGCCTCTTGACAAGGGAGCCCTTACTGAACAGTGTCTGTTTTTAGCTGAAATTCCAGCAGTTCCATGGGCCTCGCTGACCCTGTTCTGATTACCCTTAGATTAATAACAGACAGGGCACATGAATTATTCCTTTAAAAGCAGTTTATGTGGGACCTATAAATCTTTCCAATGGGCTGAGCTGGAGGGAGGAGGAGAATTAGGAAGGGGGTGTCCTCTGAGGGAAGAGGCAGAGACCAGGGGACCTGGCCCCGCAGGGCCGAGGCCACGCTTGCAGGGACCCAGCATGGGGATGATGCTGTGGGTGGTGGCAGGCCCTGCTGGCTCAGGGTGAGCTCTGGCTGATGGCAGGAGGCCCAGACCACCCACCGGAAAGACGCCCTGAGGCTGAGTGGCCCCAGGCTTAAGTGGGGGCAGTCCTGACCCGCAGCCATGGGGACATAGCTTGGGGACAGGTCATGATGGGAATGTCTTACTTCCCTCAGTCCCCAAATCCCCAACTCAGGTTGGCTCCGGAGCCAAACCCTCCCCAGCCCCCTCTTCCCTATAGGCTCCAGACAGCTCCCCCTGGCCAGCCCCATCTGCCCCGCTGCTCTCTCTGCTAAGCTGCCTGCACGGTATGTGCCTGCAGCTGAGACTCTGTGTCCCTTCTGCTGGGGCTGCAGACAGAACTTCCTGAAACCTGGTGGGACCAGGTGGCAACAGGAGAGTGACTGGTTTTCCAGAAGGTGAGAGAGCGAAGGGTTCCAAGCTGGGAGCAAGAGCGATAGTGATGCAGTTACAGAGTCTGCAGGGCTTGCATTTGGGGAGCTGGAAACTCAGGGCAGGTTGATTCTGCCTGTTGTAAGCTGTCAGAGCTGAGAACGCCCCCCCCCCCCCATGGTCAATGGGAAGGGAGGAAAGCTGTCCAGGGAAGCCAGGGAACGGACAGGACTTGCCCAAGCCCACACAGCATGAATAGCAAAGCTGGGGCCGCTCCTGCAACACCAGGCACCTGCTCCAGCCCTTTCCTGCCCTGTTGGACATCACCACAAGGACGTTTAATCCTCACTCCTGTGCATCCTCCGTCCCACTCAGCTGGACAGCTATTCGATGGGACCAAATTTACTACGAGTGCAGGGGTGATCGAGGGAACTTTGGGGTCCACAGGAAGGTAGCCTAGACCCGTCCCAGTGCCCCAGCCTTCCTGAGATCCCAGTGGGATCCTTCTCGACAGTCCTTCTCAAAGGGACCTAGGGTCTTGGGCTCAGCTTGGACCCCTGGGAGCTTCACTGCTGTGCAGGAAAGGGTGGGGCTGGATTAGTAGCCGAGAGAACATGTCCAGCCCATCACTGTCTTGAGCAAGTTGCTCCTCCTCTTGGACCTCAGTTATCTCATCTGCCAAATGGGAGTGAAGAGCAGAGACGATTTCTAGAGGGCAGTTCCTAGCACGGTGTCTCACCCAGAAATACACCTCTTCTGCCAGCCTGCCCTCCCCACAAATCTCTCCTTCTTAGATTAGGCTGGTGCCAAACATAAATGGACCAAATTATTTTGTGTGCAAAACAATTCCCTCCAACTTGTGACAGGGTGACCTTCCGTGAACCCCTGCCCCTCCACCTGCAGACTTTATCAGCCCAGGCAGGTAGCGGGGCCAGGTGAGGGTTGAGGCAGTGCTGCAGAGCAGTTGGCTGGGGCAGTTGGAAGGAGCCAGAGCAATGGGATTGGGGGGTCCGTGCAACCACACCAGCCAGGAGGCATAGAGGTGACTGTCGCGGCCCAGGCCAAGAGATGTAGGGGGATGGGTCTGGCTATTTTTAACTCAGCTTAATTTTCTCTACCTGGAAACCAACTCTTGCCAGTGGGGTAACGTTGTTCCCGGAATTCTTTCACCCCATAAGATCTGGGCTCGCTCAGGTTCCCAGGTCCGGCCTCTCCATTTCAGAGGAGCCCTGCTTTCCTGGCTTGAGCTGAGGGCAGGGAAAGAGGGAAACTGGAGTCGGGCACAGCTTCCTGAGCTGACCCTGTGTTGCCGGGTGGTGGCCCCTGCCCCGTCGTCATCCTCCTTTCACACCAGAGAAGGATCCTGTCTCCTGGCCCGTTTAATTCTTCTATTATGTTTCCCAGACTCAGAGCCTCTGGTTGCCTATTGTCCTGAGCAGCCACTTTGCATTTGTGTAAAGATTAGACACGTTAGAACCTTCGCTCTCACTCCAGTGGTCTTTTCTCTTTTACTTTCTCAAATCCAAAATCTTTCTTTCTCGCTACACTCTGCTTCCTTGTCCTTTCTCTCTCCCTACCTGTCTTTATCAGCCTCCCTGTTTATTTTCTTCCCCTCCCTGACCCCCTCCTTCTCCCCTCTGACCTGCTTTTCCTCTGTCTTCTCTTCACGGTTCAGTAGTTCGAATCCTCTTTCCCCCCCGACCCCAAGCCTAACCTCCCTTAATTCCGTATTTATATTCCCTTGGAGACTCATAGAAATGACTGAGAGCATTGCTCACCTCATTCCAGAAATACTCTTCTAAATTCTTAGAGAGGCACCAGGCAGGGTAGGGCATGAGCACTGGGAGGGGAGTCACTGTGGTTTACTGGAGAAACCAAGACCCAAGTTCCGATCCGGTCTCTGCGTCCACCAGCTGTATGACCTTGGCCGGGCTGGGCTCTTGTCAGAGTCTCCATTTTCTCCCGGGCAGCAGTGGGGCTGGTACCCAGATGAGAACAGCTGTGTCCCAGGGCTGTGAAGGAGAGGGGTTTGTAGTGCCCTGAGCACACAGTAGGTGCTCAGAAATGTTTGTTTCTGCTTCCACTGCAGCCTGAGCCAGCCTAGGGGAAGGAAGTATCTCCCTTCTTTGTTCCGTTCTGCCCTGCTCTACCAGGATCGCATACATACGTGTGTACACACACACACACACACCCTGGGAAGAAACAAAACTGCCTGTTTTTTCATGGTCATCTATTTCTCCCTTCCTAAATGTCTAATGGTAAAAGACCAGCTGAACACAGGAACTAAAACTTGGGCAGCCTGGGTTCCTGAATTTCCACAGTTCAAATCCAGGTCTTTATTCATTCATTCCCCCCTCCCTCGGAGAGCACTCACTCAGAGGTTCTTACTGTGTGGTAGGCAGGCTCCAGGCCCAGCTGTCTCTGGAGTTCTGGACCTCGAGATCATTGAGAAGATAAGCCCAATGTCATGAGTCAGGCATAAGAGCACGGGTTCTGGGAGTTCCGAGAAATGAGAGGGCCTTTCCTCTTGTGCCTGAAGACAAGATCCCTGAGAAGGGTGGATTCTGAGCCGGCAGAGGGGCAGGAGCAGAACACTGGCCCCCAGGGAGCCCCTCCACCACTTTGCCTTTTTTGCAGAAAGACACAGAGGTGAGCCAAGACATCCTGTCATGTCCGAGATGGGAGGCCTTCTAAGGGGCACTTGGTGTGTGTGCCCACCAGCCATCTCTCTGGAAAGGGCTCTGAAGGCCCCTTCTTAGTATCAAGGGAGTCTATGAGCCCAACAGGTTAAGCACCCACCATTTTGGCTTTGTTTTGCAAACAAGGTAACTGAGGCCCAGGAGAGATGTCCTTGGCAGTGGCTGCTCAACTGAATAGGTTCTGGAGGGGACCAGAATTCCTGTTCCCAGGCCCCGGGGGGTGGTGGGGCTGGGGGCTGGGGAACAAGGGAAGAAGGGCGCTTCCTGAGGGAGGGGGGAGGAAGCAACTCCACGCTGGTCGGAGGTCAGGGGTGAGCTGTGTCCCTCACTGGGGAAAACAGGCCCAGAGAGGGCTCTGACTCGCCCAAGGCCACACAGCCTTGAGCAGATCTTTTACCTCTCACACCACCGAAGGGACACCCACCACCTGGTTGGCAGTAGGCGGGCAGGAAAGCAGGGTCTCCTCCAAGGAAAGGGAGGTTTTGCTCATGGGACCTCTCACTCCAAACTCTCAGCTCCGGGCAAGACCTGTGGAGCAGCCTCGGAGAGTGAGGGAGGGGGCTCAGGACACTTGGGGGATTATCTGAGGAGGTCCAGTGGGACTGGGAGGGGTCCCTGGGGGCAGCAGGGGAGCCTCAGGACTCCGGGAGGTGCTCCAGGCTCAGAGGGAGGAGCAGGGGCCTTCCCTCCCCCCTCTTTCCTCCCCCGTCCCGTTCCCCACACCGCGGGGGCTGGGACGGGCCAGGCGCCCTGGGAGGAGGCGGTGCCCCTGGCTCCCGGCCCACCGGTGCAGCGGGGCAGGGCGGGCGGACGGGCAGGGGCGGGGCCGCGCCTGGGGTTATAAGTGGCAGCCAGGGCACCGGGGGCAATGAGCTATCGGCTCAGCTTGGCAGCAGGACGCTGGCAACAGGCGCACTCCCTGCTCCGGTCCAGCCTGCCCGCTCCGCCACCACCGTGGTCGCCATGCCCACTGCCTGGCGCTCCGTCGTTCTAGCCCTGCTCGTGGCCCTGCACGAAGGTGAGCCCCCTGGCCTCGGCTGCTGCCGCCTCTGGGTTTGCTTGTGTGTCTCCCCCTGGGGCTGCTGTGCCCTCCAAGCCAGCTGAGGGCACACAGGGGCAGGAGCCCCGCAGCACGGTGGCTGCATGGGGCTGTGCAATTAGAGGTGATGCAGTCCCAGGGCAGCCACTAGCCGTTCGCACCCAGAGCCGCTGGGGCTTCCCCGGGCTGTCCCGGAGCTCCTGAGCAGTGAGAATGCCAACTTCCTCAATTATGCAAGAGGAGGAGCCCGGCGGGTCCCCCATCCCAGCTGTGCCAGGCGCCCTGACCCACCTCTCCACCTCTCTCTCCCTCCTGTGCATGCAGGCAAGAGCCAGGCCGCTGCCCCCCACGCCCCAGAGCAGCCAGCGCCCTTGCCCCGTGCCCGAGGCTCCCACCTGCGGCCTCGCCGTTGCTCCTGCAGCTCCTGGCTCGACAAGGAGTGCGTCTACTTTTGCCACCTGGACATCATCTGGGTGAACACTCCCGGGTGAGCTTCCCTGGGGATCCAAGTGGGGCTGCAGGGGGCAGGGGTAGGGGGTGCTGGCATGCCGGGGAACCTCTGGCACACTACAGCTCTCCCCCGGGTATTGGGCTAATATCGATAGCAAGCAGCTATTGCTTCAACTCCTACGTGGGGGCTGCCTGAGCAACATACAGGGCTGTCTCATGAGAATCCTCACAATAGCCTGGTAAGAAAGTATTGGCTCCATTTTCCAGATCAGGGTACTGAGGCTCAGAGAGGTTAAGTGCCTCTCCCAAGATCACACAGGAAGGAGTAAGTGGTAGGCGGAGGCTCCATCCTAGGTCTGTGGATGCCAGAGCTCACAGCGGCTCTGCCATGCTGCCTCTGCATAATGTTCCAAGAATAATACGATCAATGACAGCACCCACGTCTTGACTGCACCAGTCCCTACGCCAAGCACTGCTTGTGCGTTATCATCTCATGAGCCGCCCTCCACCCCCGTCCTCCCCATGAGGCAGGTACTGCTGTTGTCGCCAAATGACAGATGAGAAACCTGCTCTGTGTCACCTGGCAGAGCCAGGGTGCGGGCCCAGGGCTGTCTGTTCTGTCTGCACCCGCACTGCCTCCGGGCCACTGCATACTTCAAGTTGAAGTTTCTCTGTGTTTGTGTTTTTTTTCCCTTCCCCAAATTACAAAAGACAAGAGAAGCCCGGCACGTAAGCGTGTGTGGAGCTAATCCGCATCCAAACACTGGCTCAGGGCGGGAACCCTGCCAGTCCCTGCGTGCTGGGTCTACCTGGAGTCTTTACAGCTCCAATCACATCGTCTAAAATTAGCACTGGCACCCAAGGTGCTGGTCCAACCGGCCACAGGGCCCCTGTCCTGCCCCTGGCCCTCCTTGGCCAGACTGAATCTGAACTCGATCTCAGCTGATCACACACACACACACACACACACACACACACACACACCATTTTTAAGTCAAAATTCTAAGAAACAACTTTGCTGTATAGTAGAAACTAACACAACATTGTGAAGCAACTATACTCCAATAAAACTTTTAAAAAAACAACAACAGTAAAACAGACTCTAAGAAACATTTGTCACCCTTCCAGGCAAGTGGTGACCAGGTGGGGGCAGCTTAGCTGTGAGCCTGTGTGTTTACTTCTGTGAGATGGCATTTCCTCCCCGCCTCCAGGACAAGCTGAGGGTCTTCTCTGAGAACAGGGGGACCAGCTGCTTCCATCAGCTCATGTTCCTGTCCGGGAGGGCGGCGAGGGGCAGGAAGGACAGCTTCCACGCCCTCCTCCCCATGCTGAGGGTCCTACTGAGCAGGACCGGGGGAGTTGAGGGGGAGCAAAGGCCCAGAGAGGGGAAGGGTCTTGCCCTGGGCCACCTGGCACTGAAGGAGGAGCCCGAGGTGGGACTCCTTGAGGTCAGGAGCTGGTTACTTTTGCTGCCACCCTGGTGGCATGGGTGGCCACCTCAGTGTGCAGTGTGGACAGTCTCAGCTTGCCAGTGGTCCTGGTTTATCTAATCCTCTCTCTCAATTTCTCTCTCTCTCTCTCTGTCTCTCTCCACCCTACACCACTACCTTGCTGGCTGCCCGCCCACAGACAGACAGCTCCTTACGGCCTGGGAAACCCGCCAAGACGCCAACGCCGCTCTCTGCCAAGGCGCTGTGAATGCTACAGCACCAGGGACCCTGCCTGTGCCACCTTCTGCCATCTAAGGCCCTGGTAAGTGGGCACCCAGCCTGCAGGGCCCAGGGGTGGCTGCTGGCCTGGATCTGCCCTGGAGGGCAGGGTGTCTGGGAGGCCAGCAGAGGAGCAGAGTGGCGAAATGGGGGCGGGAGGAGCAGGGTCCTAGGGGCCCGGAGGCTGCCCTGGGTTGTTGGGCAGCATACCTTCCTGCGGGGAAGCAGTTGCCCCTGAGTCCCACCCCCCTCACTGCCCAGCTCTGGGGGCTTCTGAGAGCATTACGTCCCTACTCCTGGGCAGGGGGGATTCTCCCTAGGTGACAGCTGAGGCAGCTCAGGCCCAGAGAGGGGACAGGACTTGTGCTGTCAGGCCACACAGCTAGTCAGATGGAGAGCTGGGCCTTCAGCCTTGTCCACTGGGTTTTGGGTTCGGATCTGAGGCTCAGGGAACTTCGGAGCTTTCTCGGTTGAGAAGTAACATTAGGAGTTGGGAGGCCATGGCACCATCCCAGAGTTGTCACAGAGCTGCTGGGAGAGCCTTTGCCAAGTCTCTGAACCCTCTGGGCCTCAGTTTTCCCGTCTATAAAAGGGATGGAGACTTCCTTCCTTCCCTCCTCCACTTGGAGCATTTGGGAAAGTAGAAACTGACTTCACGATCCCTAGCCTCCTGTTCCCATGACAGTTTACGAGAAACTCCTCCCCTGAGACTCCAGCTGTGGCTCCACCCCTGCCTCAGTTTCCCTTGCAAAGGGCCCAGCTCAGCTGCAGGTGGCTGGATTCTGGGAAAGCCGGCCACCCAGCTGCCTCTTTCTGAGGCTAAGAACACATTCCTGGTAGCTCAGTTTTCCTCAGTCGCCACACCACCTGGGAAAGGAAGGATGCCAGGTGCACAGCGTAGAAATGGATCTGCTCCTGAGGGCGGGTTGGGGGGTGGCGGCTGGGCCAGGCCTGCAGCCAGGCGGCCTCGGGGCCCTGGACAGCCCCTCACTTGGGCCCTAATGCTGTTCGTTTAGGACTGAAGCTGTGGCAGTCCCAGGCAGCGGGTCCTCTGCAGACGTGTTCCAGGCTGGCAAGACATGGGCCACAGCAGGAGAGCTCCTCCAGCAGCTGAGGTGAGGGGCACCTGCACTGATTGAGCGTCTTCTGTATGCCTTGCACATTTCCCAATAGAAGCTCAGAGAGGTGAAGGTGTTTGCCCAAGGTCACACAGCAAGCGGTCATCTGGCTAACTCCAGAGCCTGTGCTCTTAACCACTATGCTCTTTGTTACCACCAGACCTGGAAGTGGACTTTTATAGAGGGTTCGAGGGCTTGTGACTGTGGAAGGTCCACAGGTGTTCATTCAGCCTGTGTCTGAATCAAGCATCTCCCACATGCTGGGGTCCAGAGGGGCCAACTACCCGGCCTGCTCCCTCTCTGTGTCCCAGACTGGATTGCCTCCCTGGCGGCCTCAGCATGGCTCAGCTCAAGGCTTGGCACCCAGGAGGTGCCCATGAACGTTTGTCCAACCAAACTGACTTGAGAACAGAAACCCCACAGCCGGGCTTCCCTGGTGGTGCAGTGGTTAAGAATCCGCCTGCCAATGCAGGGGACACAGGTTCGAGCCCTGGTCCGGGAAGATCCCACGTGCTGTGGAGCAACTAAGCCCGTGCGCCACAGCTACTAAGCCTGTGCTCTAGAGCCCACGAGCCACAACTACTGAGCCCACGAGCCACGACTACTGAGCCCACATGCCACAACTACTGAAGCCCGCGGGCCTAGAGCCTGTGCTCCGCAACAAGAGAAGCCACAGCAATGAGAAGCCCGCGCACCACAACAAAGAGTAGCCCTGCTCGCCGCAACTAGAGAAAGCCCGCGCACAACAATGAAGACCCAACGCAGCCAAAAAGAAAAAAAGAAAAAAAAAAGAAAGAAACCCCACAGTAACCATGCAGCACAGTGGCTAAAGGGGCAGCTTCTGAGCCAGAACTTCCTGACTTGAACCCCAGCCCTACCACAAACAAGCTTTGTGACCTTGGTCTTATCACTTAACTTCTCTGTGCTTCCAATTCCTGTCTGTGAGGCGGGGACAACAGTGCATCCACCTCATGGGCTTGTTGTAGGTTAGACAAGTTGACACACATGAAGACACTCAAACAAGGCCTGGCCTGAGGGAGCTCTGGAGGCCTTTGCCATCCCCACCTCTGTCCCTGAGGGCTCCTCGGGTCTGGCCATTGCCGGGGTGCAGCCTGGCCCCTCGGGGGCTCCCATTTCTGTGGGGAGGCAGAAACATAGGAGAAAAGGCAGGATGGTGGGATAGGTAGGACACAGCATATACTTAGGAACTGTCTTAGGATGAAAAAGTTCAAGATAGGACTTTGCAAGTGTTTGGCACTTCGTCATCAGCAAAGAGTTTGCTTTGCCAACCTGTACTCAGCCTCACACAAGTTGAGGCCTGATTTTATTTTACAGACCAAGAAAGGGGCTCAGGGAAGTTGAGACCCTTGCCCAAGTTCCCATAGCTGGGAACCAAAGCCAACCTCCTAGCTCCCAGTCTAGAATGCCTTGAGCCAGGATGAGGCCACTTGGATGACACCAGAGTCCCCACCAGGGTCTCAGCCAAGTTCAAAGGGCAGCTAGGACCCGTACATGTCTGGGTTGGACCACCTTGAGCTGGACCTGGAGGAATGGGAATTTTAGGAGGTGGAGTCTAGGTGAGCGGAAGGTAAACAGCCTGGAAGGAGCGGCGCGGACAGAGCTGTGGAAGCGGGAAGGCGGTCGGGGGGATCCGCTGGGCTGCTCTTAGCCGTCCAGTCACTCTGGTGGCACTTGATGTTGGACATCAGTTCTGCCAAAGCTCCCTGTGGGCAGAGCAGCTTCTAACCTGGTCTGGCCTCTCCTTGACGTTCAGACCTTGTTTTCAGGGTCCGCTGTGGCCACCCGCTGACCCCATGGCTGTGAGTAAGGGATCCGTCCCCTATGGCCGCTGCCTCTCACAGGGAACTCTCAAGTGATCTATATTTCCTGAGATGCTTAATTGACCTCTCTCGATTCCAGGGACATTTCTGCAGCCCAGATCCGCTTTGCTAGGCAACAGCAGAAGGCAACAAGGGAGCCCAGGTCTACCCACTCCAGGTGGAGGAAGAGATAGCTCTGGAAGCTGGAGGAACTCTGGGAAGAAAGCCTGTGCGGAGCCGGGAGGAGAGGGGCATCCTAGGGCTGGGAGACCCTCCGCCTGTTTCCTGGGCCAGGAAACCCACCTGCTGGAGTTGGCACAAGCTCTGGCCTCCTCGCCCTGTGGAGGGGGCCTCCCTCAAGGCAGCTCCATGGCCCTCCCACTGCCCAGGAAAGCCATCAGCCCCCAGGCTGCAGCCTGGACCCCCATGCTGGCTCTGGCCCGACAGCCCTGCTGAAAGGAACGGCGTGGGGAGTGCGCTAACCTGGGGGCCACATTCCAAGAAGCGTCCTGTCTAGTGGCTGCAAACCAGGAATGATGTGCGGTGGTGGACGTTCACAACTAAGCCAGCTGTAGAGGCTGGATGGGTCTATCCAGTACTGAAGTCCCAGTTGCGCCCCGTCTGTCCCCTCCAGCTCTCCCTCCCCAGAGTCCTTGTACCCTCATACCCGGGGACACTCCTGATGAGAAGGGCCTGGTCTGCTTCACCTGTCTGTATATAACTTATTTGCTCTGAGAACTTTGAAAATTGTGATTATTTATTTTAATGTATTTTTTAGACTCTCAATTATTTACCTGCGAACTTGTGTTTGTAATAAACAATGAAAGGGTACTCTAGTATCTTGTCTTGGCTGAGGAGGGGGTGGGAGGCATCTCTCAGGAAGGGGCTGCTTGGAAGTGAAGGGAACACAGGAAGGGGAAGAAAAGAGCCTGGGACAGGTGGCTGAAGCCCTGAGTTCCACGCCCCTGTGCCCTGGCTGGGCATCTCTGGTTGCTAACCCACCCTCTCTGGACTTTTGTCTGTCATGTGCCTGGACAGCCATTTGCAGTTTTTTTTTTTTTAAGTTTATTTTATATTGGGGTATAGTTGATTAACAATGTTATGCTAGTTTCAGGTGTACAGCAAAGTGATTCAGTTATACATATACATGTATCTAGTCTTTTCAAATTCTTTTCCCATTTAGGTTATTACAGACTATTGAGCAGAGTTCCCTGTGCTATACAGTAGGTCCTTGTTGGTTATCTATTTTAAATATAGTGGTGTGTATATGTCAATCCCAAACTCCCAATTTATCCATTCCCCCCACCTTTCCCCTTTGGTAATCATAAGTTTATTTTCTAAGACTGTGAATCTGTTTCTGTTTTGTAAATAAGTTCATTTGTATCATTATTTTTAGAGTCCACATATAAGTGATATGATATGATATTTGTCTTTCTCTGACTTACTTCACTTAGTATGATAATCTCCAGGTCCATCCATGTTGCTACAAATTGCATTATTTCATTCTTTTTAATCAGCCATTTGCAACTTTGACATCCAGGGTTCCAGGACCTATGTTTCCATCAGGCCAGTAAGCGATGGCCAGACCTTTCCCAAAAACAAGTTTGGAAGGAGTCAAGACTATGAGGGTGACAGGACCCACTTCTGCTCTAGTTGCCCTGTCCCGCCAGGGGCCACCCCTGAGGTCTGGAGCAAATCTCTCCAGTGAGGGCTGGGGTCGGAGGGCTTCCACGGCTGTGTGCAGCCCTACTGGCTGGTGATGAGTGTTGTGATGGAGTCACAGCCTGGCCCTTGTCCCTCACCCTGGGCCTGGGACAGACCCTGCTGGGGTCATTCAACACTTCTCTGACTTAAGAAGCCCAGGGCTCTAGGACCGGGTTGGCCAATCATGCCAAGGCCCAAGAAGCTGCCCACCTGAGTCCCAGGGATGGCCAGAAGCCAGGGCCACCCCTGCTAGCAGCTGCCTAGACCCATAGCCTCCGTTACTGCCAAATCTCCCTGCAAGCAAGCTGTTCCCTTTTCCCCCGGCCGGCCTCTGCTGGGAATGGCAGGCTGTGGCCTGGGCCAGCTATTGAAAAATAATTCTTTACACACTACTGTAAGCCTGCCTTGTCCATGAAGCCAGCCCCGACCCCCTCATGGGAGAATAACATGTTGACACATATTAAACTCCTACTGTACACTGGCACTTTACCCAGATGAACTCACTTCATCCTTGCCACAATCCTATGACATAGGTACCTTTATTATCCCCATTTTACAGATGAGGAAACTAATGCATAGAGAAGGCGATTGACTTGCCTAAGGTCACACAGCAAGTAAGTGGCAGCATCAGGATTTGAACCCAGAGTCTATAGTACACATGTACGTATGTACGTATTGAATAAATATTTGTTGATTGAATTCATGGATCACCACTGTAATATGATATTGAACAAATCTTTCTCTTTCTGAGCCTCAGTTTTATAATCTATAGAATGGAAAACAATAGTCTGCACCTTGTAGAGCTGGTGTGAACCCTAAATGGATAAGTTATGGTGCTGGGCTCAGTCGTGGGCCTGATACGAGGCAGGAGCTGCTTGTCAGGCCATCAGTGGTGATGACGTAACGAGTGGGACAGGCACAGAGCTGCAGGACCTGAGGGGAGGGGAGATTGGGGCTGGCTGGGGTGCAGAGGAGTGGTCAGAGAAAGACTCAGGACTAAGATGCTACTGCCATGGCCTCAAAGAAGAGTGAGACTCAAATCAATAGAAAGAAAATGAAGAGGGACCCCCAGACAGAGGAGACAGGAAGGGTAAAAGTTTGGCAGTGGGAGTGACAATGGCATTCCCCATGGAGGACCCCATGTGGCCAGAACATGGTCGGGGGAGATAGCAGCAGGACATGAAGCCAGAACACCCTGGAGGCCAAAGTAAGGAGGCTGGATCTTCTTTCATGGGCCCTGGGGACCCATGAAAGATCTGCCAGCACCGGGGACCTGGTCAGAGCCCGGCTTTGGAAAAATGCCACCAGAGGGCCTCACAGGGCAAGAGCAAATGAGGAGACAGAAGACAGAGAAGCAAGTTCACTACTGGCCCTTAGGGGTCCATTCTGGGTGGTGAGGGTTGGTGTGATGGAGCTGGCCTAGTCACTTACTTCCTACTGCAGCCCAGGATCCCAGCACACCTCTCAAATCTCACTGAGCCTGACGCCAAGGGAATCTCACTCCCCAGAGGCCCAGCATCCCATTCAAAATGACCCTGTCCCCTTGGAAATCCCAAAGCAACAGCCAAAGGCCAGGCTAGGCAGATGTGTGGGGCAACCCCAGCATGGCAAGTGCGATAGAGGCCAGGCAGAGCAACATAGGTTGAGGGTGTGTCAGAGGCCCAGGGAATTAGGCATTCACTGCCCTGGCCAGAGTTCAGAGATCAGCGACCCAAGTGATTAAGTGACAGAGATGATTAAAGGGAGGAGAGGAGGTCCAGGAAGCAGGTAAAGGCAAGAGGATAACATAATCCCCTGGATCCTGATTTTCAGGAAACGGGGGCCCCTGGCTTGGGCCCTGCACTAAAGAGAGTCCTGCTCTAGCCCTCCGCCAGCCATACCTCTCTCCTGAGGTAAGAAGTTTGCAGGGTCAAGGGTCGTGGGCACTCAAAGTCTGAGCCTGCTTCTAGACCACATTCCAGGTAGCCGGGGCCCCAGAAGTGTGGGGGAAGGTGGGATAGAGTTTGGAAGAAGCAGAGGAAAATTTACTAACAGCAGCGGTCAAGTCAAATTGAACCCTGGGAAGAAAGGTGTCAACATTTTAGAAAGTTTGTCTGGATTTTGTGGGACAAAATCTCCCCCTTTTCCTGCCTTTTTCCGCCTTTTCCATCAACTCTTACAGGTTTTGTCAAGGCTTTCTGAGCCAAGTTTGTGTTCCTTTTGATTGGAACACCAGGCAGAGATAGGCCAGAAGGGGGCACAGGGTGACCCAGATTTATTCGGGTCACACGCACAAGCGGAAGCAGAGGCAGAGGGGAGTCCGGTACCGTGTCCAGGGCTATGTGGCCTGATACATATCTAGGCTACAAACCGGCCCTTTCCTGCCCTGGGCTGCCTCTCCCTCCACCCCCTCACTCAGCCAAGAACCCCAAGGAATTAGTTTCACTCTTGCTTTCTCACTCTCTGAATCTCAGGGTTTTAGGTTGAGAAAAGTCATCTGCTTATCAGAGCAATGAATCTTTGGAATGTGGCCATCCATACATTTAACAATTATGAACAATCACCGTTCAGAGACTCATGAACAAGACAGACACAGCCCCTACCCTCACAGGCCAAGAGAAGAGCCCATCAAGAAAGCGCTGTTAATAAGAAGATAGAAGTGATAGCGAACATTTATTAAGTGCTCACTGCACGTGAATTCCTTGGTTCCTCGCAGCTACCTTACGCAGCAGGTTCTATCATTATTATTCCCATTTTAGAGAAGAGATAACTGAAAGGTTAAGTAACTCACCCAAATCTCACAGCTAATACGTGGCTGAGCTGGGATTTAAATCTCAGGCTCTCAGCTTGTATGCTGTCCTGCTGCTCTAAGAGGGTAGATCCACAGTGTGATGGAGCCCCTGGTGGGGGAGCCCGGGAGGCTTCCTGAAGGAGGTGATGTCTAGGTCAAGCTTGAGGGAATCAGTCAAGTGAAGGAGGAGGGTGGATAAGAGTGTTCCAGGTGGAAGGAACAGCAGAGGTGAAGGCTCTGTGGGGAAGGGAGCTATTCTCAGCCCCTCTCAGGGAGCAAAACAAGGAGGGGGCATGGGGAAGGCTGGAGATGGGCAGGCAGGAATGGGCAGTGCCCTCCTGAATGCCTGGCAGGGGGAGGGGCTACGAGCAGGGAAATCCACAGCAGCTGTCACCACCACCTACCCCCAACCTTGCCACAGCCTCAGACAATTTCTCCCTGGAGAATATTACCATGCCTGAAACATGCCTTTGGATCAAACCACACTTGCTGCCCTTGACGTCTCACAGGCTGGCAGGGAAGACAGACAAGGGCAAAGTGAGGGGACAAGAAGTAGGTAAGTTGTGGGCTGCCCTTCCAGCTGGGGGGGGCAGGGGAGGGGAGGGTTTGGAGAAGGAGTAGGGTTTGCACATGCTGGGATGAGGGAAAGGGCTGGAGCATGGAAGAATCCGAACGGAGGCAGCCAGCCTGATCAGCAAGGGCCAGTCTGGGAATAGCATCCAGTGCCAGGAATTCGAACTCGAGCGATGGGAGCCAGCGAAGGTGGCTAGTCAGGGGAGAGAGCCAGGACAGGAGCTAGCCTTGGGCGGCTGGCTTACCCTTGGCCCTTCCCGCCTCCCCAGCCAGTGCTTCCAGCTCAAAGGGGCCCTCCCAGCCCCTCGCAGGGGAGAGCAGAGTGTGGGCCTCTCCTCTGCCTGCCAGGGACCTGAGCCAAGAGCCCTCAGCAGCTCGGAAGGGGGCCATGTGTGGGCCCGCCAGGAACTCTGGAAGAGGAATGTGGCCTAATTAATTCTCCAAAGCTCAGAGGGCCTCGCCTTGTGGGAGCAGCTGCCAGGACAGGCCTGCCAGGACGCCACGGGCCCAGCCCGTCTATCACTGTGTGCGGGGACAGCAGGCTGGGAGGCCCAGAGACAGGGGCCCAGGGGGCCAACCCCTTGCCTCCAGGCACACACGTGTCCTCCAGCCCCTTCACAGTAAATAATGCAATAATAGTAACAGTAATAGCAACAGGCCTTGAGGGCTTAAAGTGTGCCAGGCCCTGTGCGAAGCCTGTTGTACTCACTTCTCATCTAATCATTACAAGGACCAGTGAGGTGGGTACTGTTACGATCTCCATTTTGCAGATAAGGAAACTGAGGCTCAGACGGGTGAATTTCCCGGACCAGGATCCTGCAATCAGAAAGCACAAGCAGGGAAGCTGGGATTTGGACCTAGGGAGTCCGGGCCCCAAGACCATGTTGTCATAACCACCATGCTGGGCTGGCTCAGCAGGGGAAATCGAGGCCCAGGGAGGTGGGATGCCTTTCCCAAGGACAGTCGATTAAAAAAAGGCCCTGGGATAGTGAATGGGGTAAGTACCTGCAGGGAGAAAGGCCACGCCCTTGTCCTCTGCTTGGATTGCCTTCTCCTGAGGTTTCTTATGGGGCTCTTCCTCTCCTGGCCCATAGGTCACCCATAGGGACCTGTGATTCGCTACTCCAGGCAGGCGGGGCTGGAGGAAGCGATCTTGTCTCCTGGAGTCTCCACCCATTTGGTCCCAGTGACATGGTAACAGCACCGCCGGCTGGGCGGCATGTTCTCAAAGACTCCTCCTAGCGACCCTATCCCCGCTCCATGGGCTGGGGGTTGAGGGTACACCATGGCCAAGAGAGACTCAGAGTGGTGCAGAGACGGGCTGGACCAGGGCCTTTCAGCTAGAAAGTGGCAGACCTAGGACAAGATGGGCACCCAGACTGGCCTGAAGCCAAGACTCTGCCCTTCCCCGACAGCAGACAAGAAGGAGGGCAGTGTAGCCACATCCCATCCCTTCTCTGAGCCTGTTTCTCATCCGCTGTATGGCGATAAGAGGACCAGCCTCATAGGCCTGTCCTGGAGTTCATTCATAACAGCTCACACACTATGGGTACTTCTTGTGTCAGGCACTGTCCGAAGTACTTTATTTAATTTTTAAAAATTTTCCAAAACAAGATTTTATTCGTGGCTATATAACATATCACCATAAGGCTGTACCATATGTATTTGTTACTCTGTAGGTGTATATTTAAGTTTGTCCCATTTCCCACCAATGCAATAAACACTGTGTGCTACATTTATACATAAATTTTATATTCATTCCTAATTCCTTTTTTGCTGCATATTTTTTATTGGGACTTAATTCACACCCCATAAAATTCACTCTTTTAAAGTGTACAATTCAGTGTTTTTTAATATATTCACAGTTATACAACCATCACCACTATCTAATTCCAGAACATTTCCATCACCCCAAAAAGAAATACCTCACCCTTTAGCAGTGACTCCCCATATCCCACTTCCCTGGTCCCTATAAGTTAGGAATCTACTTTCTGTCGCTATGGATTTGCCTCTTCTGGACATTTTATATCAATTGCATCATACAATAAGTGGCCTTTTGTGTCTGGCTTCTTTCACTTAGCATAATGTTTTCAAGGTTCATCTATGTTGGAGTATGTGTCAGTATTTCATGCCTTTCCATGACTGAATAATATTCCCTCATAGAGACAGACCACATTTTGTTAATCCATTTGTCTGCGTTGTTTCCACTTTTTTGGTTTAAGCACGTTATTTTAGCCCTCAGCGACCCTCTGGGGAGATGCTGTCTTATCATCATATAGACAACAAGATTGAGGTCCAGAGAGGTTAAGTAACCCACACCAGGTCACTTAGCTAGTGAGTAGCAGTGGTGGGCTTTGCCCCAGAAGTCTGGCTACAGAGACCATGGCCTTAACCACTAAGCCTCACTGTCTCCTCAGTCAAAGTAAGATAGTGTAGGTCAGCACCCACAGCAAGCAACTGCACCAGAGGTGGCACCCATAGGGCACTTAGCGAAGGGTGGTTTTCCTCAGCAGCATTTCTGAAGGTGGCAGAGCCAGGGTCTGCCAGGAAGAGCCCCAAGCTAGAACAGGGGTGTCAGTACACCCAGTGATAAAGGATTGCTATCTCGGCACACAGGTAGTTCTCCCAGGGGACATCTCTCCACACCTGGGGGGAGCTGCTCCCTCTGCAGCACATCTTTGGCTTGCACCCCAGAGCCCATCTCTCCACCCATCCCCACCTACGCAGCCATGGCTCCTCTCCTGGCCCCAAGGCCCTGCCACTGGGCAGCTGAGGTAGGATCCTTGGGTGAGGTCAAGGTCAGAGCTGCAGTTGAGGTCGTGTGGATGGGTCGCTGCCTCCTCTGGCCTCCATCTACTAAATAATGAGATAAGAAATCTTAATACCTTCTCTTTTTTTAAATTACAAAGTTAGGACAATACATACACAAGAGCTTGTGGCTTTAAAAAACTGAAAAGAATATGGGAGCTTCTAAAATAAAAAGTTTCCTCCTGACCTCCCTCTCCAAGGCAACTACTCTGACAGTGGGGTAAGTAGCCTTTTCCTATGGATTCAGGTATATATTTTCGAATGTTACAGAGGTGTTTAAAATAATAAATGGTGACATGAGTCACCCTATTCTGAGACCTTCGTTTCTCACTCCAAAGGTGTCTTTCTAGACCAGTACACAGAGATCCACCCCCATCTCAATTTTAACAGCTCCACGTGGTCTCTGGCATGGACAGACTGTTGTTACTTGACCATCACCCGCTGATGGCTTTTGGAAGGCCTCCATTTATCATTTTCATAAACGTGCTGCAGTCAACCCCTTGCTTATACATCTTTGTCCTCAAAGAACCGATTTTTAGACATGACATTGCTGGGCCAAAGACAAACACATTTTAAATATTCTGCCAAGAATGAGGTTCTAATTTGCAATCTTGTCCCCACTAGGTGCAAGTGCCCTTTTCCTCACAAGCCTTCCAGCACAGCGTTTTATCCATCTCTTGTGGTTTGCTGCTCTGATAGCGAAACCACTTCTTCACAAACAATCTGATGTGCAAAAGAGATATGCCTGATGCCACCCGGATTGGGGGGGGTGTGGGGCCTGGAGACGCTCCATGTCCCACCCTATCCCCTGGTGCAGAGGACCCCTCTAGGGTCTTCCAGCGCTGCTCTCCAGGATCCTGTTTGGCTGCAGGCCTGTCCCTCTGAAGCTGACGTGAGCCCGCAGCCCCTCAGTCCTGCCCAGTGGTTTGGCCCTGCAGGGAGCTAAGGATGGAGGCGGGGCTGGCCAATCTTCTTCCTCAGCTGACCCCACCCTTCCCACATAGATGCGCCTTTGAGTAGGGCATTCCTGGGGACAGCATTGTCATGGCAAAGCACGTGTGGTGGGGGAATGTGGGCACCTGAACCTGCAGATGTTTTGAGGAGGGGGATCCTGGGGAGTCCGGATTCCCCCTCAGCCTGCGATCCAAACTAGCCTTTTAGAAAAGACTGGATCCTGGTCTTCCCTCTGCCCAGGCCTTGCTGTGTAGACCCAGGCAGGTCACTGTCGCTTCTGGGCTCCAAGCTCCCAGCTGCCAGGCCGGGGGAATCCCTCTCACAGGGTAGGTGCTGAATCTGCTCCCTCTGGAGACTCCACACTTGCCATGCGCATGAGTCACTCCCCAGGGGGAAGGATGGCTCCTCCTGGGAGTTGGCAGACTCAGGGCAGGGGAGGGGCACGGGGAGCAGGGGAGGGGAGGCTCCTTCCCTACAACTTTGATGCTGCGTGGTGAGCTTGGCACACTGGAGTCCCACCTGGCTAATGTGAGACCGAGTGTGAGCACACACACGCAGGGCACACCAACGTGTGAAATGTATTCTTGTGTGCCGACTGGGGATCCTTCTGCTGGTGTCCAGGCATTCAGGTTTGTGTCTCGTGTGATGGGTGTCCATACACAATCCACCTGTGTGCACGTCGACACGTACAAGTATGTGTGCCTGAGTGTCCCTGAGAGTGTAAGTCTTTGCCTGGTTGTGGCTGCCTAGATGTGTGTGCATACATGTGCCTACATCCGTGTGCATGCATGAGAGTGCAGGCGTACCTGCAGGATGTGCATGCAAGTCCATGATTAGGGATTACAGGTGTGTGGGCGCACCAGTGACATGAGCGTACAAGCTAATGTGTGTATTTGTGTCTGAGCATGTGTCAAAACACATGCATAGAGTGTCCATAAGTGTCGATGGTGCGCATCCACATGTGTGGATCTAGAGGTGCTTCAGTGTGCGTGTGGGCACAGCTGCGTATGGAAGTATTGCAGTGTGACTCTCTGCTGATGCAGATACACACAAGTGTGCATTTGCACTGCAGGAGGTGCCACCTCAGGGTCCGCAAACGATGACATCTCCTCCAGGGCCCATCCCACATGGCCTGGACCCCTCTCCTCTGAGCACACTGAGGAACCAACAGAGGGACAGTGTCATTGCTTTCATTACAGGCAGATTGATTATTTTAGTAATTAGTAAGTCGTTATAAACCTTACCGAGTTTAAGTACAAACATGGATATATCATAGATGCAAAATGCATATGGAATCTGAACACGAAGCATGAAAGTGAAGGATTTCCCACCCCAATCTGGGATGGCAGTGGTGGATAAGTACACGCAGGGCTCAGAAAAGCAGGAGAGGGAGGGGGCAGAGCAGAGAACCCCTGCCTCCGTTTCCAAAGCTGCCCAGCCCTGACCTCCATCCCCACCCCCACCAAGGGAGATATTGTCCTGGGCCCAGATGCCCCCAACTCTGGCTTGAGTGGGAGTGGGGGAGTGAGGGTGTCAGACCATCCCCTGCTCTGACAGCAGCCAGGCAAGGCAGGTCCCTTCTCAGCCTCCCTCTGTAACTCAGGGATAATCATACCTACTTGGGGTTTCTCAAGGAACCTCAAAATATAAGCTCCGATATCTGCCCACCTCCTTCCTCCCCTCAGAACAATTTCTATCCCCCCACCCCAGCTCCTCCGCTTCTCTCTCAGCCTGAACTGCCTCCTTGCCCCAGGCCGGACCCACGAACTGCTACCTGCCTGTCCAAACCCACACCCGTGCCACCACCCAGCCACACATTTGTCATCTCAGCTGGACTGTGAACTCCCAGGGTAAGGAAGGCTCAGGCATTCCTGGGTCCCTAGAGCCCACCCCAGCCTGGCACGGCTTAGATATCAGGCACAATTTGATTTTAGAAACTGAAGATAAGGGTAGGGGAGGGAGGAGGGCTCTGGGAGTAGCAATGTTTGGTAAACACGGCAGGTCGTTGGGTGCCCCAAGACTGGATGAGTCAGCCTGACCCTTGGCCTGGAGGACGGAAGGAAAAATCATTTATCAGTCTCCACCAGGTGCTGGCATCACCCATGCACTTGATCCCCACCACACACCTGGGAGGTAAGCAGTATTTTTATTCCCATTTTATAGATGCAGAAACTGACCCTCAGAGAAGAGGAATCAGCAGCAGAGCTGGGACTCAAACCCTCCTAACTCAGCACCTTCCCCAGGCTCTCCCCTCATGTTCCATCTCTCCTTCGCAAGCCCCGCCCACATTCCCAGCACTTAGCAGGAGTCTGTGGCTCTATCCCAGGGGCTTTGGAAAATGCCCTCAGGAGCAGCCCTTGATCATAAAGGATAGGGGTGGTGGATAGATACCCCAGCTTCCTCGCGCCACGGGTGGGGCGACCCTGAGGCTGGTTGCACAGTGTCTCCCGGAGGTCCCCGGTGGAGCTGAGCCCCGCTTTCCACCTGCTGCTCATTAACTTGCCTGGGTTGGCTGCCCTTCCGGTCTTACTTCCACGTCCTTTATAGCTTCCTGGAATCACCTCGAAAATAAATCCATGCCCTTGAATCCTAGTTCAGGTCTTCTCCAAGGGCCCCAGCCCAAGACTGAGGGGCAGCAGCCATGGGGGCTATGAGTCCCTGGGAAGCCAAGAGGACCTTGCTGCAAAGGGGTCTCTGCCTCAGAGGCCTTGAGACACGTGCAGGGCCAGAAGCACCTCAGCACAAGTCTGGGGCCATGGGAGGAGCCCAGGCAGGCGGGAGGCCAGCCCAGCTGCAGCTCTAGCGCTGTGCACAGTGTCAGGTTGGGGTGCGGGGCTGCAGGTGCACCAGGGTAAAGAGGGCAGTAGGGTGTGAGTGCAGCAGCTGACGGGAGCAGGGCTTATCTTACTGCCCAAGACCACACCCGTGTCTCCCTCCCTTCTGCAGAACTGGGCCTGGGACACCTATGCCCTGGCAGGCCCCAGGGCAGATCCCGGCTAGAAAACCCCAGAGCCCCCGGCTGACCCTCTCCTGCTCAGTCCCTCTCCTGCTCAGTCCCTCTGGTCTGGGTCCTGGCAGAGCAGGGAGGCTGCCTGGGGAAAGTCCTAGACGGGGATCTGAGCAACTCAGTGCCTCTCTGGGCCTCAGTTTCCCATTCATGAAATGGCACAGGGCCCTGGTGGGGCTGAGGAAGTGAATGAAGGGGTCCCAGCACACCTCAGAGGGATCCTGTTCTCTGATTCTGCCAGGAAATCTTTTGCACACAAAACATTAGATGTGGCATATCTTACACCCCTAAACCTTTCAGAAGAGGGTATTACTTAATGTAGAGGAGTCAAATTCTAATGGTGGAAATTCAAGCATTGGAGAAGACATAGCTTGACTTTGGGGATTGGCCTTCCTTACACCCCTCAAACCACACCATGTCAACCCCCAGACAGGCAGTGGAAAGAGCACAGGCTTTAGTGCCAGACAGACTTGGGCTCAAATCCTTGGTGACTCAGAAAAGCCCCTCAACCTCTCTGAGCTTCAGCTTCGTTGGCTGTGAAATGGGTTGACAATGCCCACTGACCCAGGTAAGCATCTTCAATCTCCTTTAGTCCTCAGTCTGGTGAGGAAGTAACTCTGATCCCCAGTTGATGCAGTAGAGACCCAGAGAAGAGCAAGCAGGTGCTAAGGAGGCCAGCCCCTGCTCACGTGGGTCCACAGTGGTCCAGGACCTGCCTGCCCCCTGCCCAGGGACCCCTGTGGCCTGGGCTGTGCCCTGTCCATTCCAGCCTTCCCCTGCTTGGCCCAGCCCTGATCCGAGGCTCACCCACTGCCCGGTTCCTGCACCTGGCCCATGAGGCAGCCAGGGCTGGGTCTTCAGTATCGGCATTCCTCTGGGATAAATACCTTTGGCCTCAGGAATGCTGGGGGCTGGGCCAGGAGGTCAAGGGTCCATGACCTTATCCTACTCTCCTGAGAAGCTCTTAAAGCCTCACAGCACCTGGGCGAGGCAGGCATGGCCCAGCCACAGAGGGAAACCGAGGCCCCTGACTTCATCCAGAAAAGGAAACCAGAGGCCTCCTTGGTTATCCTCAGTAAGGATCAGGACAGCAGAAGATGAAAAATGAAATTAAAGCAAGCAATGGACTGGCAATTCCACTTCTGGGTATATACCCCAAAGAAATGCCTAGATATGTTCAACAAAAAATGTTTACTAGAATGTTCAGCTTTTCCTATGGGAGCCACCGGGTTGAGAGGCGAGTGGTCTTCTCCTCTCCCCGCCATGGCGTGTGCTCGTCCACTGATATCAGTGTACTCCGAAAAGGGGGAGCCATCTGACAAAAATGTCACTTTGCCTGCTGTGTTCAAGACTCCCATTCGACCAGATATTGTAAACTTTGTTCACTCCAACTTGTGCAAAAGCAACAGACAACTCTATGCTATCAGTGAATTAGCAGGTCATCAAACCAGTGCCGAGTCTTGGGGTACTGGCAGAGCTGTGGCTCAAATTCCCAGGGTTCGAGGTGGCAGGACTCACCATTCTGGCCAGGATGGTTTTGGAAACATGTGTCTTGGGGGCTGCATGTTTGCACCAACCAAGACCTGGCGACGTTGGCACCACAGAGTGAATACAATGCAGAAGCAATATGCCATCCGCTCTGCACTGGCTATCTCAGCCTTACCAGCGCTGGTCATGTCTAAAAGTCATCATATAGAGGAAGTTCCTGAACTTCCTTTGGTAGCTGAAGATAAAGTTGAAGGCTACGAGAAGACCAAGGAGGCTGTTTTGCTTCTGAAGAAACTTAAGGCCTGGAATGATGTGGAAAAGGTCTACGCCTCTCAGCAAATGAGAGCCGGCAAAGGCAAAATGAGAAACCGTCGCCGTATCCAGAGCAGGAGACACTGCATCATCTGTAATAAGGACAGAGGTATCATCAAGGCCTTCAGAAACATCCCTGGAATTACTCTACTTAATATAAGCAAACTGAACGTTTTGAAACTTGCTCCTGGTGGGCATGTGGGACGTTCCTGCATTTGGACTGAAAGTGCTTTCCGCAAGTTAGATGAGCTGTATGGCACTTGGCATAAAGCTGCCTCCCTCAAGACTAACTTTTTTTTTTTTAAAGTTTTCTTCACATAGCATTTGCACTTTTTTTTAAAAATTATTATTATTTATTTATTATTTATTTATTATTTATTTTTGGCTGTGTTGGGTCTTTGTTTCTGTGCAAGGGCTTTCTCTAGTTGCAGCGAGCGGGGGCCACTCTTCATCGCGGTGCGCGGGCCTCTCACTATCGTGGCCTCTCCCGTTGCGGAGCACAGGCTCCAGACGCGCAGGCTCAGTAGTTGTGGCTCACGGGCCTAGTTGCTCCGCGGCATGTGGGATCCTCCCAGACCAGGGCTCGAACCCGTGTCCCCTGCATTGGCAAGCGGACTCTCAAACCCTGCTCCACCAGGGAAGCCCGAGACTAACTATTGATACAACCTCCCCATGCACAAGATGCTCAGTACAGACCTTAGCAGAATCCTGAAAAGCCCAGAGATCCAAAGAGCCCTCCGAGCACCATGCAAGAAGATTCATCTCAGAGTCCTGAGGAAGAATCCACTGAAAAACCGAGAATCATGTTGAAGCTAAACCCATATGCAAAGACCATGCGCCGGAACACCATTCTTCTCCAGGCCAAGAACCACAAAATCCAGATGGATAGGGCAGCAGCGGCACTAGAAGACAAATCAGATGAGATGGATGTTCCAGGCAAGAAGCCTGTGGTGGGAAAGAAAGGAAAGAAGGCTGTTGGCATTAAGAAGCAGAAGCATTTGGTGGGAAAAAAGGTGGCAGCGACCAAGAAACCAACAGCTGAAAAGAAGCCCGCAGAAAAGAAACCCCACCACAGAAGAAAAGAGGGCTGCTGCATAAACTTAAATTTGTTTATTTCGTAAAGGTCAAATCATTTTGGACAGCTAATTTTGAATAAAGACCTGATGAAAGAGACAGTGGGAAAAAAAAAAAAATGTTCAGACTGCCCTGGTGGTGCAGTGGTTAAGAATCTGCCTGCCAATGCAGGGGACACGGGTTCGATCCCTGGTCCGGGAAGATCCCACATGCCGCAGAGCAACTAAGCCCCTGCACCACAACTACTGAGCCTGCGCTCTAGAGCCCGCGAGCCACAACTACTGAAGCCCTCGCGCCTAAAGCCGATGCTCTGCAACAAGAGAAGCCACCACAATGAGAAGTTCGCACGCCGCAACTAGGGAAAGCCCGGGTGCAGCAACGAAGACCCAACGCAGGCAAAAATAAATAAAATAATAATTTTTAAAATGTTCATAGCAGCACTATTTATAATAGTCTCATACTAAATGAAGTAAGTCACAAAGAGAAAGACAAATATATGATATCACTTATATGCGGAATCTAAAAAAATGATACAGATGAACTTATTTACAAAACAGAAACAGACTCACAGACTTAGAGCAGGGGTCCCCAACCCCCGGGCCATGGACCGGTACCAGTCCGTGGCCTGTTAGGAACCAGGCCTCACAGCAGGAGGTGAGTGGCAGGTGAGCAAGCGAAGCTTCATCTGTATTTACAGCCACTCCCCATCGCTCACATTACTGCCTGAGTTCTGCCTCCTGGCATATCAGCGGCGGCATTAGATTCTCATAGGAGCGTGAACCTTACTGTGAACTGTGCATGTGAGGGCTCTAGGGTGCACGCTCCTTATGAGAATCTAATGCCTGATGATCTGAGGTGGAGCTGAGGCAGTGATGCTAGTGGTGGGGAACGATTGCAAATATAGATTATCATTAGCAGAGAGGTTTGACTGCACAGAGACCATAATAAATCAGTTGCTTGCAGACTCATATCAAAACCCTATCAGTGAGTGGCAAGCGACAATTAAGCTGCATCTGGTGGCAGGCGTTATAGTGGCAAGTGAGTTGATGTACTTCAATTGTACAGCTGCATCTGGTGGCAGGCTTTAAGTCAGAATCCGACACATTTTAGTCTGTGCGTGGCCCGCCCATTATTTTATTTACTTGCATCCGCGCCTCTTTCCTGCATTGCGCACTTGCATCAGTCACAGTTTTGGTAAGCCCACAAGCTAACCCTAGCCGGGATGAGTAAAAAAACAAACGTCACTGGAGAGCTTCTTTGAAAAGGAGGAAAGACCCAGTGATGAGACAGCAGAAGACTCTAAGAGTGCCAACAAAAAGAAAGCTACATTTAAAAGAAAATACCAAGAGTCCTACTTAAATTACGGGTTCATTGCAACAGGTGATTCACATTCTCCAAGCCCGCTTTGTATAATATGTGGCCACCGGCTATCCAACGAAGCCATGAAACCTTCAAAACTGCTTCGCCACATGGAGACCAAGCACCTGCATTGAAAGACAAGCCTTTGGAGTTTTTCAAAGGAAAAAAAACATGAACACGAAGAACAGAAGCAATTATTCAAGGCCACCACGTCATCAAATGTATCTGTACTGAGAGCATCATTCTTAGTGGCTAACCACATTGCTAAAGCTAAGAAGTCCTTTACTACCGGTGAAGAGTTGATCCTGCCTGCTGCTGAGGACATTTGTCATGAACTTTTAGGAGAGGCTGCAGTTCAAACGGTGGCACGTGTTCCTCTTTCGGCTAGCACCATAACTAGACGAATTGATGAAATAGCAGAGGATACTGAGGCACAATTGTTAGAGAGGATTAATGAGTCACCATGGTACGCAATCCAGGTTGATGAGTCTACCGATGTTGACAACAAGGCAACAATGCTTGTTTTTGTGCGATATATTTTTCAGGAGGATGTGCAGGAGGATATGTTATGTGCACTTTTGTTGCCAACCAGCACCACAGCTGTGGAACTATTCAAGTCTTTGAATGATTACATATCAGGAAAACTGAATTGGTCATTTTGTGTCGGTATATGCATGGACAGAGCGGCTGCCACGGCTGGATGGCTTTCTGGTTTCACTACTCGGGTCAAAGAGGTCGCTTCTGAATGTGAGTCTACGCACTGCGTCATCCATAGAGAACTGCTGGCTAGCTGAAAAATGTCACCTGAACTTAACAATGTTTTGCAGGATGTGATTAAAATTATCAACCACATTAAAGTACATGCCCTTAACTCACGTCTGTTCGTGCAGCTCTGTGAGGAGATGGACGCAGAGCACACACGTCTTCTCTTATACACAGAAGTGAGATGGCTTTCTAAAGGTAGATCACTGGCCAGAGTTTTTGAGCTATGAGAGCCGCTCCAGAGATTTCTTTTAGAAAAACAGTCACCACTGGCCGCACATTTCAGTGACACACAATGGGTCACAAAACTTGCTTACTTGTGTGACATATTCAACCTGCTCAACAAACTCAATCTGTCATTTCAGGGGATAATGACAACTGTGTTCAAGTCGGCAGATAAAGTGGCTACATTCAGAGCCAAACTGGAATTATGGGGGTGACGAGTGAACATTGGGATTTTTGACATGTTTCAAACATTAGCAGAGATTTTGAAAGAGACTGAGCCAGGGACTTCTTTCTCCCAGCTGGTGCATGATCACATATCTCAGCTTTCAGAAGACTTTGAGCATTACTTCCCAACCACAAAAGACCCCCGAACTGGGAAGGAATGGATCTGTGACCCATTTGTGAATAAGCCAGGTGAATCCACTTTGTCTGTGCTAGAAGAGGATCAACTGCTTGAGATCGTAAATGGCTGTGGCCTTAAAAGCATGTTTGAGACAACTTCAAATCTCCATACATTCTGGATGAAAGTCAAGGTGGAATATCCTGAGATTGCCACAAAAGCACTGAAAAGCCTGCTTCCACTTCCAACATCTTGTCTTTGTGAAGCTGGGTTTTCTGCGGTGACAGCAACCAAAACGAGATTACGGAGTAGATGGACATAAGCAACGCACTTCAGGTGTCACTGTCTCCCGTCACCCCCAGATGGGACCATCTAGTTGCAGGAAAACACGCTCAGGGCGCCCACTGTTTCTGCATTATGGTGACTTGTATAATTATTTCATTATATATTACAATGTAATAACACTAGAAATAAAGTGCACAATAAATGTAATGCACCGAAACATCCCAAAACCATCCATCCCCTCCCCCTGATTTGTGGAAAAATTGTCTTCCACGAAACTGGTCCCTTGTGCCAAAAAGGTTGGGGACTGCTGACTTAGAGAACAAACTTATGGTTACCAAAGGGGAAAGTTCAGGGGGGGAAGGATAAATTGGGAGTTTGTGATTGACATGTACACACTGCTATATTTAAAATAGATAACCAACAAGGACCGACTGTATAGCACAGGGAACTCTGCTCAGTACTCTGTAATAACCTAAATGGGAAAAGAATTTGAGAAAGAATAGATACATGAATATGTATAACTGAATCACTTTGCTGTACACCTCAAACTAACACAGCATGGTTAATTAACTTACTCCAATATAAAATAAAAATTTTTTAAAAAGCTGTATACTAGAAGGTTCATAGCAGCACTATTTATAATAGTCTCAAACTAGAAACTATGCAAAAGGCCAGCAACAGTAGAATGAATAAGTAAATTGAACTACAGCTAACAAAATAATATGGATGATCTCACAAACAAAGTGTATAAAACAAGACCCCATCCCAGGCTTCCCTTGTGGCACAGTGGTTAAGAACCTGCCTGCCAATGCAGGAGACATGGGTTAGAGCCCAGATCCGGGAAGATCTCACATGCTGCGGAGCAACTAAGCCCATGTTCCCCAACTACTGAGCCTGCGCTCTAGAGCCTGCAAGCCACAACTACTGAGCCCACGTGACACAACTACTGAAGCCCACGCGCCCTAGAGCCCATGCTCTGCAACAAGAGAAACCACTGCAATGAGAAGCCTGCACACCGCAATGAAGAGTAGCCCCCGCTCACCACAACTAGAGAAAGCTCCCGCGCAGCAACGAAGACCCAACGCAGCCAAAAATAAATAAAATAAATTAGTTAAAAAAAAAAAAAAGAAAAAGACTCCATCCCATAAGATTCCATAGGTATAAACCTACAGTTTTAGTGGTGTTAGAAGTCAGCAAGGTGGTTTCCCTTGGGGGGATGGGGGCAGGCAGTGACCGAAAGGGGACAGAAAGGGGGCTTCTGGGGTAGCAGTCATGTTCCATTTCGTGATCAAGCTACAGTCTGCATGGGTGATCTCAGTTTGTGAAAATTCTTCAAGTTGGACGTCTATGATCTGTACACTTTTCTGTACAAATATTATGCTCTTGAACTTTATGTTGGAATCTTATGGTATGCCCTCTTCTGTGTCTGGCCTCTTTTGTGCAACATTTTGTTTTGACATTCATCCATGCTGTGACATGTAACAGGATTTCTTCTTTTTCATTGCTGTGTAGTATTCTACTACCTGAATGGCCCACAATGTGTTCATCCATTCCACTGTTGATGGAAGTTGAGCTGTTTCCAGTCTGGAAGCTATTACAAATAGTGCTGCTTTGAACATTTTTTTTGCACCTGAGTTTTGATGGACGTATGTATGTATTTCTACTGGGAGTATACCTAGGGGTGGGACTGCTAGGTCACAGGATATACACATCTTCAGCTTTGTTAGACCCTGACAGTTTTCCAAAATGGTTTACGATTGCACACTTCCATCAGCTGTATATGAGAGCTTCACATCATCACTAGCACCAGCATGGTTACGCTTTGTCTTTTAGCCATTACAGCGGGTGTGAAATAATTTGCATTTCCCTGCTGCCTAGTGAAGCTGAGCACCTGTCTTAGTTTGGGTTCCCCAGGAGCTGACCCTGAGACAAGGATTTGAGAGCAAGTAGTTTCATTGGCAGGTTGTTCACCTCCTAGGGCTGCCGTAACAAAATACCATAGACTGGGTGTCAAAACAACAGATATTTATTCTCTCACAGTTCTGGAGTCTGGAAGTCCAAGATCAAGGTGCCATCAGGGTTTGTTTCTGGCAAGGTCTCTCTTCCTGCCTTGCAGATGGTTACCTTCTCACCGCATCCTCACATGGCCTCTTCTCTGCGCATGTGTAGAGAGGGGGAGAGATCTCTGGTGTTTCTTCCTCTTCCTATAAGGACACCAATTCTATCACATTAGGGTCTCAAGTTTATGACCTCATCTAACCTTAATTCTCTCCCTGAAGGCCTGATCTCCAAATACAGTCACATGGGAGGTTAGGGGGACACAATTCAGTCCATCTCAGCAGGCGATCCTAGAAAAACTCGTCAGGGAGTGAAGAAGTGACAGAGGGGCAGGGAGGAGGCTCCTGAAGTGTGTATCCACAAGCAGGTTACCACCTCGGGCATCTGGAGGTTAATGCCACAGGGAGACTCTGGGAAATCGCATAAACCACACCCCCGAGAGTTATCCCACTCAGGGGACCAGGGAGCTGGGTTTTTATACACCGATGCCTGTCAGTCATTGGTTGAGGGCTATTTCAAGGCATGAGAGGGGGGTCAGCTCCCTGGCATCTCCCAGGCTCACAGAAGCCCCGAGGCTCAGAGCTGTGGGCGCACACGCTACAGCACATCTACGCATGCTAGTCACGGTCAAATTCTCACTTGTGTGAAGTGGTTACTCTTTTGAAGCTGGATTTTGAAGGATGTGTATTGAGTGACCAGGGAGGAGAGGGCATTCCAGCAGAGGGGACAGCGTAGACAAAGGCCTAGAGAGAGGGACCGTATTGTCCAGCTCGGACTATATAGGGCAGGGGAGGGAGATGAGACTGAGGCGGGGTCAGCAGAGACTCTACCATGAAGGTCGAATGAGAAGACACGCCATCCATTTGTGTATCTGCTCAGACACCCAAGCTAGGCTGTGTCCCTAAGACCATCTCAAAATGCTGTTTTCCAGGGCCGCCCCCCAGTCCTCTGACGATGCACCACAAGCACCCCCAAACCCCAGGATGCCTCCCATAGCCAGAGACACAGATGCAACTCCCAGCAGAGAGGCTGCAAGCCAGGGCCAGAGCAAAGACGAAGGGGCCAGCAGAGACCTAGGCCACAGCGTGGGAATCAGGAGTGTCAAGGGCTGACCCCAAGATTAACCTTAACAAAGGACCTTGAGCTAAGGTACAGGTACAGGGTCCTGAAACACTGAGAAGGACCCACTTAGTACCTAACCTTATGCTACCTGAATTCAGACTGTGCTGCTCTTCTAAGGTCTTCTCACGGGTCAGAAAAGCTGTGTGTGTTTGCACTGTCTGTGGAGCCTCCATAAGTAAGGCAGAGGGTCAGGGAGAGGCTGGGCCCAGGGGTGTGGCCTTGGATGAGCACCCCCCAACCACTGTTTTGGCCTGAGGGGGACTGGGAAGTGGGAATCTAAGACAGGTCTGGGCAGGGTTTGACTGCTCTGCAGTCAAAGTCTGCTTCGCTCTGCAAAGCTATCAGTTTGGAGTTCAGCCATATCCAACTCTGTATCCAAATAACAAGCATCTTCTCTACAAAGGTGTAACCCTGACAGGGACCAGGCCCCATGAACATCTGTTTGTCAGTCCAGCCTTTCTTTGGCAAGTTGCGTCTCCCCCACTAATCCTGCTCTGTCTGTGTGACTCAGGTTGGGCAGCCTCCCCACACCCAGGCAGGGGGACTTATGAAACATGCCTGGCCAGCCAGAGTCCCCGCCCCCAGACACCATGATTGGATAAACACATGACCCAAGCCAGGCCAATAGGAGTCTTCCTTGAGACTTTTGTTAGCACTTTCTGGAAACTCTCTCATCGTCTGAGATCATGAGCTGTAAAGAAGAGATTCTAGCAGCTGGTGGACAACATGCACCATAGAGAAAATCTGCCCAGGCGAAAAAAAGAAAAAAGAAAGCAGGCCTATCTGGGAGATGGAGAGAGAGACAGTCTTCATGGTGTCAGTTAAACACCTGGATGCAGCATGTCTGAAGTTCCTAGACTCCTCATTTGCATGAGCCAACACATTTCCTGCTGTGCTTATGTTCCATCAGGGTTTCTGCTGCTTGCAGTCTAAAATGTTCTGATTAAAATACTAGGTGAGAACACAACCAAGCCCTTTCTGCACCTTCATACCTCAGAGATATACAGAGATGTGCAGGGAGTTTCTTTAAAGGGCCTTTGCAATTGGAATGTTGCAATGAGGCAAAGATCCCTGTCCTGCTGCCCTTCTTTCCCAAGTGACAATTGACTAACTCATAGCGGAGTAAACACTGCCAGCAATTTACGTTCAAGAGTTCAGAATGCTACTCCCACTGGAAGGGCTAAGTCCTGGCAAGCTGCCCTCCACCTGACTTCCCAGAGTGTTCTGGAAGGTGCATCTTGCTGACCAACAGTCAGAATTAATTACTTTTTCATTTGCTGAAATGTGGGGGTCAGAGCTATATAGAATTAGGAGAAAGGAAAGAAAATATTGCATTTTTGCAACTCCAGCTTGAATGGGCAATATTGCACATTGCTGGACTTGATTTGTTTGTTAATTCAATGAAGCTCAATAATCCACCCAAATTTATTTAACCATAGGGGTTTAGTTAAATAAATTATAATGCATGGATTTAAAAAGAAATAAGGTAAATCTAAAATATACCATCATAAAAATATGTCTAATGTATGAAGTGTTAAATGCACTTTGCACAATCGCACCTCAATAAAGTGGTTTTTTTAAAAAGAGAGTTGCAGAGTAATATGTATAGCATATGCCCATTAATAAAAAAATACCTGGCACTCCTATCTCTTGCAGGAGGTTTGTCATTTATACAATTAGATGGGGGGTGGGAAGGGAAGGAAAAAATAAGCTATTTGCAATTAAAGGTAACTCAGTTTCTTTGGAGGATTCAGTCCGTGCAAACTTCCGTTCCCTATCAGAGCTATTTCACCTTCACAAGGGGTCCCCCTCCCAAGATGGGGGTCTAAGAACTAGAAGCTTGGGCGTCCTCAAGGCATCAGGGAAGGGCCCCTCCTTCGCCTCATGTTTCTCTTGTCAGAATGTCTCCTCCTGTTGGTTGGGAGCCTCGGTTTCCATCCCAGCTGCCATTACCTGTGCAGCAGGGGGAGCCCAGGGCCGGTTTTGACTTGGCAAAGACTGTGGAAACTCCAGAAGAGGGGGGCTGATCAGAATCCCTGCAGTCTGGCTGGGACTTCTGGGACATTGTGACCCTGTCCAGGGTCCTGACTGGCAAGTGCCCCACCAGAACCCTGAGTGACCTTCTGTGGGCTTCTGTGTCCTCCCATTGTTGGGGTACTGGGAAATTGAGGTATCCCTTCCACATCACACAGAAGACAAGTGTGACTAGGGACACTATCCCTGGTCTTCTCTCTGCCTGAACTCTTAGTAATGGGTTGAATGCTGACCCCCACAAAAGACATGTCCACATCCTAACCCCCGCAACTTGCAAATGTGATTTGGCAAAAGGGGCTTTGCAGATATAATTAAGTTGAGGGTCTCAAGATGAGATCATCCCGAATTATCCAGGTGGACCCTAAACCCAATGACAAGTGCCCTTTAAAGAGAAAGTCAGAGGGAGGTCTGACGCAGAAGAGATGATTCAGAAACGGAGGAGGAGGACAGGTGAAGACAGAGGCAAAGACTGGTGGAGTGATGGGGTCACCAGAAATGCCAACAACCACCAGAAGCCAGAAGAGGCAAGGGACAGACTGTCCCCTAGAGCCTTCAGAGAGAGCACAGCCCTGCCAATACCGTGATTTCAGACTTTTGGCCTCCCGAACTGTGAAAGAATAAATTTCCGTTGTTCTAAACCACTTGTTATGGAAGCCCAAGAAACCAATACACATTTCCTGCTGTCCTTTCTATTCTACTGTGGGCGTGGACCAAACATCCCTCCAGATAGCATCTACAGAGTTCTAGAGTTCTAGAAGTGGGCAGAAGTCCCCCTCTGAGGTTCTATCTTTTCCACAACCTCTCCCAGGCTGGGGCTCAGATGGAAGGGTGGGGCACAGGATCCCTTAGGCAGCCTCTTCGCGTCACTCTTTCCTCCTCCAAATCTGTTTTTCCAACTCTCTAGTGGCTCCTCTGAGAAATGGAAGCACAGCCCACATCCTCCCAAGGTGGGCAGGCGTTTCCCCTGCATTGTACCCTAAATTCTTTCTACCTGTGCCTTAGAGTATAAAATTCCATGTTCAGTCCTCTAAGTTTGCTCTTGACAAAGTTCTGGGAGCAGAGAGCTCTGCTTTCTCTCTCTTATAGTAGGTGGTGCTGATTCTCTACCTATCTTCTGTTTCCCTGCTCCTCCTCTTAAAAACACCCTGGTTTTCATTTCTGGAGTCTGTCTTACCCTCACATCACCCACATGCTTCTGGGGAAACTGACCCCAACCTCAGTTCCAGGGGCAGCTCTAACTGGTGTCATGGAATTCCATCCCACTTGGTCCAGAAGCTCAGGCCTAAATGCCAGTGTAGGGCGCACTTTTGGCCACTGGAACAGGCATGTGACCTTAGCCAAGATGAAAGTGCTGGGAGCTTCTGTAAAAGGTGTTTCCTTGCTCTTAAGAAGGAACCACCAGAAGGGATGTGCTCTCCTTTCCCTTAAGTGTCCTGGTGGTAAATGTGTGGCCCAGACATCTGGCAACTCTGAGGGAAGCTAACCCATGGATGAAGCCATCAGACAGAGGAGGGCATAGTCAAGGGACTGCAGAAAGATGGGCCAGAGTTGCTGGATTAAGCCAGCCCTGAAGCCCACCCTATCTCTGGAATCTGGTTACCTGAGCCAGTACATATCATTGTTGAAGCCAGTGTAAGTTAGACTTACTATTACCTGCAGCCCAAAGCATCTTAACCAATATATCACTTACCAAAGCCAGTTTTTAAGACTATTGTCTTATTATGGACTTTGAGATCTTCTTTTGGGAGTCAAAAGCTAACTAAGCATTGTTCTTTATTCCTCTTATATTACTGCTCTAACAGTTTGAATCCTCCCTGAGGCAAATGGATGCCTCTGGCACAAGGAAGCATGAGAAAAAATACACATTACTATATTTCAAAGAAATTATCCATGTTACCCTAATATTCGGACAAAAATCTGGGGGAAGAACTTCTGAACTGGTAGCAGTAGTCACCTCTGGTGAAGAGAACTTGGGGGAAATGGATCTCCCTTTCTAGGTTGGTATTACTGTAATATTTGAATGGGCTCACGCTCCTCCTGCAGGAAGGATGCCGCATCCTCCTTGGACGGAGCTGAGGACCTTCAGCATCTCTGGAGAGGTCTCCAGGCTCTGGGGACCAGAGGCCACAGCCCAGACCCCAGTGCCCCTAGAGCACCCTGATCTGCCTCAGCATCCCCGTCATTCCCTAAGGGTCCTCTTCTAAGGTTAGTCCTAATGCAGCGTTCAAGCCCAACGCGCCTGTCTCTGGCATTCCCCCAGGCTGGTGAAGCCAGGAGCCCCAGGGTGAATGGAAGGAGCCTCTGCCCCAGCCAGGAGAAACCCCAAGGCTGACCCCATACCCACCAGTAAAGGCCGGAGAGGCTGGGCTCTGGGCTCAAAGCTTGGGGAGAGGAGGAAGAAAGATGAAAGAGCTGGAGAAGAGACAGTTTTCCAGCACCTGCTCACCCCTGCCCACCACCCTCTCTTCCCTGGACCTCGTCCCAGGACTCTGTCCCTCTCTAGAGCCTCTGGCTCCAGGATCAGAAAAAGCCTCAGTGCGGGCCCCAATTCTAGAATCTTCATTCTCAGAAAGGCTAGTATAGGGAACCTCCACGCTCCCCTGCCGCCCCTGCCTGGGAGTGGGGTGGGTCTGGATTTCCCCCATGCTCATCCCCTCCGTGAAGGGCTGGGCACCTGCTGGAAGACATCCTGTTCCCCATGGGTACCCAGAGCCCTCCAGATGCCCTGAACTTCCTCATCCACCTCTGACCCCTGCCTGCATGGGCAGCAGCTACCCCAGAGTCTCTTGCCCAGTCTGACCCCTCTGTGGCTTCCTGGTCCCCAGGGACCCACATGTACCAGGCCCTTTGCTGGGCATCACGTTCAGAGATGAAGGCAGGTCCCTGCTGCAGGGCAGCAGGGAAGAAGCGGGTGGACGGATGCCCACATGAAAGCATCCACTGTGGCTGCCATAGTTTGCACAGCTGCTCAGCCCGATGCCGGCTGGGGACGTGATGCTGAATGGACGCCAGCCTCTTCCTCGACAAGCAGGTCAAGTTCCCAGCAGCGATCTGCGTGGACACCCTTGCCAGACGCGGCATCTCTCGCAAGTGTTGCCTCCTCAGGAAGGTCCGCCCTGAGTACACGATTTAACAAGTATCCCCTGCTCCACTGTTCTTTAAAGCACGTATCGTATCGCCATCTAGCACTACATGCTCGGTTTGCTTTTTCCCACACTGGAACGTAAGCTCTTTGAGGGCGGGTGTCTGTGTCGTTCTTCCATCCCCAGCCCCTGGGATGCTGCCTGTGCACTGACTATGTATTTGTGGATTCAGTAAATCTGCATGAAGGGTGGGGTTGAACACAATCCTTGTCCCTCCCTCTACCTCACCAGTCACCTAGCCAAGCAGTCCCCAAGTCCTGCAGAAAGTGTCTCTTCCCCTGTTCTGTCGTCTCTCCTCCTCCCCCTCCCCAAACTCTAAGCCCAGCCTCGCCAGCCCTTACTCGGTATTTCTTAACCTCCAAGGCCCGGTTCAAATGTCACCTCCTCTGTGAAGCCAGCTCAGATGCATCTGCGGGCACGTTGCATATTATGTGATCATGGCCCCTCTTACTCCACACCGCAGTCATTTGTTTATAAGTCTGTGCCTCCTGCCCCTTGCCCTCCCCCCACCCCCACTGCCGAATAGAAGATCTTCAGAGCTGGGCTGGGGCCCAAGTCTCTGTGTGCGTCTAGGGCTTCTGCAGAGGGCAGGACAGGGCTCAGGAACTGTCTGTTGGATGAACAAAGGACTGAGTGGAGAAATGAATGGATGAGCTCCCTGTTAGTGAGGGGTACCTGAAGGCGCAGGCAGATGCATGAATGAGCGAGAGAAGAAGTTACTGAGTGAATGAGTCAGGGACTGAGGGGTGGCGCGGAGGGAAGGGTGAACGAGCCTGCGAAGGAGGGAGAGCCGTGAGGATTCCCAGCCTTCTCCAGCAGCCCTGGCAGCAGCCAGCCCCCACTACCCCTGGGCCTGAGCTCCGTGCCAGCCAGACCTCCAATGCCTCCCCCCAGAACCAGCTCCCATCAGCGCTGCTCAGCACACGCTTCCGATGCTGGCCAGACACTGCACCGGGCCGTGAATCAGACAGGGCCCTGCCCCGGGGATCCCGGGACCAGGGGGCAGACAGACAGCCTCATAAATAAACTCGCTGCCATGCTGGGCAGACATGTGTTCCGGCAGAGAAGTGAGCTCAGGGTTGGCTCTGGCGCCTGGGGCAGGCAGGGCGGAGCCTGATGGAGGGGTCTGGGAGAGCCTCAGGAAGAGGGACCTCAGAGATGGGTCTGGTGGAAAAAGGGCACCAGGAGCAGGAGGGACCAGCTCTTGCCGGTTACTCTACTAGAACCCCCTCAACAACCCTGCCAAGTGGATGTTGCTTTCCCCATCCCTGGATGAGGCCTCAAAGTTCAGAGTGTGAAGGACTGGCTGAGGGCACACAGCCAGTGATGGGCCCAGGCACTAGCGTTGCTCCCAGGCCTGTTCCCAGCCCCGTCCCAGGTAGGAACAGGCAGCTCTGTTCTACAAGAAAGGAAGCTAAGGCTCAGAGAGGGCAAGTGACCCAACACCACACAGCTGATAAGCAGAGAACTGGAGTTTGACCTCAGGCACTGGGACTCCAAGCTCTGGGACCACTTCCCCACACTGCCACCTACTGACTGGGAAACTATGGATGAGTCATTTAGCCTCTCCAAGCTTCCTGAGCACCTCATCTGTAAAATGGGGTTAAGATTGTCTGTTGCATATGATGGTTGCAGGGAGGATTAAATGAGTGTCTGGCCAAAAGGAGTGTCACCATGTAAGCAGTGATAACAATAATAAGAATGATAATACCAGTAATACTACTACTACTAATAGTTTATACCAATGGGACAGCATTATGCTGAGAAAGGAAAACTTGCCTGGAAGTTAGAAGGACTGGCTGCAAATCCCAGCTAGGACACACCCCTCTCCTCTCTGGGCCTCAGCTTCTCCACCTATAAAATGGGGGGAAGGGCAGACTTGAAGATGTTTCCTGACCTGGTGGTCTCTGAGTCCAGGGACCCTGTTGTCTTTTCTTTTTTTTTTTTTTTTAACATCTATATTGGAGTATAATTGCCTTACACTGTTGTGTTAGTTTCTTCTGTATAACAAAGTGAATCAACTATATGTATATATATATCCCCATATCCCCTCCCTATCCCACCCCTCTAGGTGGTCACAAAGCACTGAACTGATCTCCCTGTGCTATGTGGCTGCTTCCCACCAGCTATTTATTTTACATTTGGTAGTGTATATCTGTCCATGCCACTCTATCACTTCGTCCCACCTTACCCTTCCCCCTCCCCATGTCCTCAAGTCCATTCTCTACATCTGTGTCTTTATTCCTGTCCTGCCCCTACGTTATTCAGAACCTTTTTATTTTTTAGATTCCATATATATGTGTTAGCATACAGTATTTGTTTTTCTCTTTCTACTTACTTCACTCTGTATGACAGACTCTAACTCCATCCACCTCACTACAAATAACTCCATTTCGTTTCTTTTTATGGCTGAGTAATATTCCATTGTATATATGTGCCACATCTTCTTTATCCACTCATCTGTCGATGGACACTTACGTTGCTTCCATGTCCTGGCTATTGTAAATAGTGCTGCAATGAACACTGTGGTACATGACTCTTTTTTAATATCTACTTTATTTATTTATTTATTTATTTTTTTGGCTGTGTTGGGTCTTCGGTTCGTGCGAGGGCTTTCTCTAGTTACGGCAAGTGGGGGCCACTCTTCATCGCGGTGCGGGGACCGCTCTTCATCGCGGTGTGTGGGCCTTTCACTATCGCGGCCCCTCCCGTTGCGGGGTACAGGCTCCAGACGCGCACGCTCAGTAGTTGTGGCTCACGGGCCCAGCTGCTCCGTGGCATGTGGGATCTTCCCAGACCAGGGCTCGAACCCGTGTCCCCTGCATTAGCAGGCAGATTCTCAACCACTGCGCCACGAGGGAAGCCCCACATGACTCTTTTTGAATTACGGTTTTCTCAGGTATATGCCCAGTAGTGGGATTGCTGGGTCGTATGGTAGTTCTATTTTTAGTTTTTTAAGGAACCTCCATACTGTTCTCCATAGTGGCTGTATCAATTTACATTCCCACCAACAGTGCAAGAGTGTTCCCTTTTCTCCACACCCTCTCCAGCATTTATTGTTTGTACAGTTTTTGATGATGGCCATTCTGACTGGTGTGAGGTGATACCTCATTGTAATATTGATTTGCATTTCTCTAATAATTAGTGATGTTGAGCATCCTTTCATGTGTTTGTTGGCAATCTGTATATCTTCTTTGGAGGAATGTCTATTTAGGTCTTCTGCCCACTTTTGGATCGGGTTGTTTGCTTTTTCGATATTGAGCTGCCTGAACTGCTTGTATATTTTGGAGATTAACCCTTTGTCCGTTGACTCATTGGCAAATATTTTCTCCCATTCTGAGAGTTGTCTTTTCGTCTTGTTTATGGTTTCCTTTGCTGTGCAAAAGGTTTTAAGTTTCATTAGGTGCCATTTGTTTATTTTTGTTTTTATTTCCTTTCTCTAGAAGGTAGGTCAAAAAGGATCTTGCTGTGATTTATGTCATAGAGTGTTCTGCCTATGTTTTCCTCTAAGAGTTTGATAGTGTCTGGCCTTACATTTAGGTCTTTAATCCATTTTGAGTTTATTTTTGTGTATGGTGTTAGGGAGTGTTCTAATTTCATTCTTTTACATGTAGCTGTCCAGTTTTCCCAGCACCACTTATTGAAGAGGCTATCTTTTCTCCATTGTATATTTATGCCTCCTTTATCAAAGGTAAGGTGACCATATGTGTGTGGGTTTATCTCTGGGCTTTCTATCCTGTTCTGTTGATCTGTATTTCTGTTTTTGTTCCAGTACCATACTGTCTTGATTACTGTAGCTTTGTAGTATACTCTGAAGTCAGGAAGCCTGATTCCTCCAACTCTGTTTTTCTTTCTCAAAATTGCTTGCTATTTGGGGTTTTTTTGTGTTTCCATACAAATTGTGAAATTTTTGTTCTAGTTCTGTGAAAAATGCCATTGGTAGTTTGATGGGGGTTACATTGAATCTGTAGATTGCTTTGGGTAGTATAGTCATTTTCACAATGTTGATTCTTCCAATCTAAGAACATGGTATATCTCTCCATCTGTTGGTATCATCTTTAATTTCTTCCATCAGTGTCTTATAGTTTTCTGTATACAGGTCTTTTGTCTGTTTAGGTAGGATTATTCCTAGGTATTTTATTCTTTTTGTTGCAATGGTAAATGGGAGTGTTTCCTTAATTTCTCTTTCAAATTTTTCATCACTGATGTATAGGAATGCAGGAGATTTCTGTGCATTAATTTTGTATCCTGCAACTTTACCAAATTCATTGATTAGCTCTAGTAGTTTTCTGGTAGCGTCTGTAGGATTCTCTATGTATAGTATATCATCTGCAAACAGTGACAGCTTTACTTCTTCTTTTCCAATTTGGATTCCTTTTATTTCTTTTTCTTCTCTGATTGCTGTGGCTAAAGCTTCCAAAACTATGTTGAATAATAGCGGTGAGAGTGGGTAACCTTGTCTTGTTCCTGATCTTAGCGGAAATGGTTTCCGTTTTTCACCATTGAGGACGATGTTGGCTGTGGGTTTGTCATATATGGCCTTTATTATGTTGAGGTAAGTTTCCTCTATGCTTACTTTCTGGAGGGTTTTTATCGTAAATGGGTGTTGAACTTTGTCAAAAGCTTTTTCTGCATCTATTGAGATTATTATATGGTTTTTATCCTTCAGTTTGTTAATATGGTGTATCACATGGATTTGTGTATATTGAAGAATCCTTGCATTCCTGGGATAAACCGCACTTGATCATGGTGTATGATCTTTTTAATGTGCTGTTGGATTCTGTTTGCTACTATTTTGTTGAGGATTTTTGCATCTATGTTCATCAGTGATATTGGCCTGTAGTGTTCTTTCTTTGTGACATCTTTGTCTGGTTTTGGTATCAGGGTGATGGTGGCCTTGTATAATGAGTTTGGGACTGTTCCTCCCTCTGCTATATTTTCAAAGAGTTTGAGAAGGATAGGTGTTAACTCTTCCCTAAATATTTGATAGAATTCGCCTGTGAAGCCATCTGGTCCTGGACTTTTGTTTGTTGGAAGATTTTTAATCACAGTTTCAATTTCAGTGCTTGTGATTGGTCTGTTTATATTTTCTATTTCTTCCTGGTTCAGTCTTGGAAGGTTGTGTTTTTCTAAGAATTTGTCCATTTCTTCCAGGTTGTCCATTTTATTGGCATAGAGTTGTTTGTAGTAATCTCTCATGATCCTTTGTATTTCTGAAGTGTCAGTTGTTACCTCTCCTTTTTCATTGCTAATTCTGTTGATTTGAGTCTTCTCCCTTTTTTTCTTGATGAGTCTGGCTAAAGGTTTATCTATTTTGTTTATCTTCTCAAAGAACCAGCATTTAGTCTTATTGATCTTTGCTATCGTTTCCTTCATTTCTTTTTCATTTATTTCTGATCTGATCTTTATGATTTCTTTCCTTCTGCTAAATTTGGGGTTCTTTTGTTCTTCTTTCTCTAATTGCTGTAGGTGTAAGATTAGGTTGTTTATTTGAGATTTATTTTGTTTCTTGAGGTAGGATTGTATTGCTATAAACTTCCTTCTTAGAACTGCTTTTGCTGCATCCCATAGGTTTTGGGTCGTCGTGTTTTCATTGTCATTTGTTTCTAGGTATTTTTTGATTTCCTCTTTGATTTCTTCAGTGATCTCTTGGCTATTTAGTAGTGTATTGTTTAGCCTCCATGTGTTTGTATTTTTTACAGTTTTTTTCCTGTAACTGATATCTAGTCTCATAGCGTTGTGGTCGGAAAAGATACTTGATACGATTTCAATTTTCTTAAATTTACCAAGGCTTGGTTTGTGACCCAAGATATGATCTATCCTGGAGAATGTTCCATGAGCACTTGAGAATAAAGTGTATTCTGTTGTTTTTGGATGGAATGTCCTATAAATATCAAATAAGTCTACTTTGTCTAATGTGTCATTTAAAGCTTGTGTTTCCGTATTTATTTTCATTTTGGATGCTCTGTCTATTGGTAAAAGTGGGGTGTTAAAGTACCCTACTATGATTGTGTTACTGTCGATTTCCCCTTTTATGGCTGTTAGCATTTGTCTTATGTATTGATGTGCTCCTATGTTGGGTGCATAAATATTTACAATTGTTATATCTTCTTCTGCAATTGATCCCTTGATCATTATGTAGTATCCTCCTTTGTCTCTTGTAATAGTCTTTATTTTAAAGTCTATTTTGTCTGATATGAGAATTGCTACTCCAGCTTTCTTCTGCTTTCCATTTGCATGGAATATCTTTTTCCATCCCCTCACTTTCAGTCTTTATGTGTCCCTAGGTCTGAAGTGGGTCTCTTGTAGACAGCATATATACAGGTCTTGTTTTTGTATCCATTCAGCCAGTCTGTCTTTTGGTTGGAGTATTTAATCCATTTACATTTAAGGTAATTATCAATATGTATGTTCCTATTACCATTTTCTTAGTTGTTTTAGGTTTGTTTTTGTAGGTCTTTTCCTTCTCTTGTGTTTCCTGCCTAGAGAGGTTCCTTTAGCATTTGCTGTAAACTTGGTTTGGTGGTGTTGAATTCTCTTAGCTTTTGCTTGTCTGTAAAGGTTTTAATTTCTCCATCGAATCTAAATGAGATCCTTGTTAGGTAGAGTAATCTTGGTTGTAGGTTTTTCCCTTTCATCACTTTAAATATGTCCTGCCACTTTCTTCTGGCTTGCAGAGTTTCTGCTGAAAGATCAGCTGTTAACCTTATGCGGATTCCCTTGTATATTATTTGCTGTTTTCCCTTGCTGCTTTTAATATTTTTCCTTTGTATTTAATTTTTGATAGTTTGATTAACATGTTTCTTTGTGTGTTTCTCCTTGGATTTATCCTGTATGGGACTCTCTGTGCTTCCTGGACTTGATTGACTCTTCCCTTTCCCATATTAGGGAAGTTTTCAACTATAATCTCTTCAAATATTTTCTCAGTCCCTTTCTTTTTCTCTTCTTCTTCTGCGACCTCTATAATTTGAATGTTGGTGCATTTAATGTTGTCCCAGAGGTCACTGAGACTATCCTCAATTCTTTTCATTCTTTTTTCTTTATTCTACTCTGCAGTAGTTATTTCCACTATTTTATCTTCCAGGTCACTTATCTGTTCTTCTGCCTCAGTTATTCTGCTATTGATCTCTTCTAGAGAATTTTTAATTTCATTTATTGTGTTGTTCATCATTGTTTGTTTGCTCTTTAGTTCTTCTAGGTCTTTGTTAAACGTTTCTTGTATTTTCTCCATTCTATTGCCAAGATTTTGAATCATCTTTACTATCATTACTCTGAATTCTTTTTCAGGTAGACTGCCTATTTCCTCTTCATTTATTTGGTCTGGTGGGTTTTTACTTTGCTCCTTCATCTGCTGCATATTTCTCTGTCTTCTCATTTTACTTAACTTACTGTGTTTGTGGTCTCCTTTTTGCAGGCTGCAGATTCATAGTTCCCGCTGCTTTTGGTGTCTGCCCCCAGTGGCTAAGGTTGGTTCAGTGTGTTGTGTAGGCTTCCTGGTGGAGGAGACTGATGCCTGTGTTCTGGTGGATGAGGCCCGATCTTGTCTTTCTGGTGGGCAGGACCGCATCTGGTGGTGTGTTTTGGGGTGTCTGTGAACTTGTTATGATTTTAGGCAGCCTCTGTGCTAATGGGTGGGGTTGTGTTCCTGCCTTGCTAGTTGTTTGGCATGGGGTGTCCAGCACTGGAGCTTGCTGGTCGTTGAGCGGAGCTGGGTCTTAACGTTGAGACGGAGCTCTCTGGGAGAGCTCTCGCTGATTGATATTATGTGGGGCTGGGAGGTCTCTGGTGGTCCAGTGTCCTGAACTCGGCTCTCCCACCTCAGAGGCTCAGACCTGACACCCAGCCAGAGCACAATACCCTTCTGGGAAGTCTGAGGTCTTCTGCCAGTGTTCAGTAGGTGTTCTGTAGGAGTTGTTCCACATGTAGATGTATTTTTGATGTATTTGTGGGGAGGAAGGTGATCTCCATGTCTTACTCCTCCACCATCTTGAAGGTCCTCAACCCTGTTGTCTTAGGTTTGCCCTGTGCATGAGGTAACTTTGGGCTCTGCCTGCTGGTCCCTCATCACACACTGGTCTGGGGGGACACAGTGGGTCTGGGCCTGAAGACACATGCACTGGAGGAGGACAAGAGGCCCTTGGACAGGGAAATGGACGTTAAACCAGGAGGACCCAACACGCTGTCCCTCCCACACAGCCCTGGCTCCTGGCCTAGAGGTCACTCAGATATTGTCTGCTCTGGGTCCCTCATACCTCAGCGTGTGGGGCGTGCCTCTGCCCCTTGGCCTCAATCTCTCCCCTCCCTGCCAGCTCCCCGAGGAGATGCTAAACCTTGGTGAAGAGAAAGCAGAGGAAGGCAAGGAAAGAAAACCTGGAAGAGCCAGGAGAAGAGCCAGAAAACACTCTGGGCAGGAGGGTGAAGAGAAAGGTTTTACAGGAAGGTGGGGGTGGGGATGAGAGCGAGGCTTGGGGCAGGGTGGGGGAGAAGGAAAAGAAGCCATGTGAGGGGATCGGAGGTCTCTGTGACATTTTTTTGGAGGCCCAGGCTGAAGGCAGAGTCCCCTTTACTAACACTGGTGGCCTTTGGGTGCCTCCTCATTGTGTCCAGTTATGCTGAGGGCCAGGCCTTTCACACAAGTCACACCGGCCCTGAGGGTGGGTCTGCCTCAGTGGCCCCAGCCCCACAGGTGGCCACACAGAAGGGCTGAGGGATGTTTGTGGAATAAAGGGCTTGGTTCAATCTCCCAAAGGCTCTGAGTTGAAAAGAATGTAAATATCATCCAGTCCATCTTTCCCCACCTGCCCCTCGCCACGGGAGGAAGGACTTGCTCGGGGTCCCACAGTGAAGGATGTCAGGGCCAGAACTGGAACCCAGTGTCCAGTGTCTCAGTCCTCTTTCCAGCGCAGCAACGGAGGGTCCCTCCGCCCTGAGCAGTAGCAGGAAGAGCCCCTGTCTCTGGGTCTGGTTTTATAACCAGCCACGAGAGCGGGCTCGGGGCCTACGGCTCAGCTGCCAACCTCCCCAGGTTAGAAGAGCATTAAATGGGGCCTCGATGATGCTCAGCTTTGACTTCTACGTAGATGAGGGTGGTGGCAGGGAACACACTGATGTGGCCTCTGGGGGGCTCCAGAGAGCCTGAGCCCAAGACAAGCCTCCACCGAGGTCTGAGTGACCCCAGGCCCTGCAGGGCCAGTGGCAGGGAGGCAGGCAGCATCCTTGGAACTGAGGCCTGGTGGCAGAAAGAGGAGAGGCCAGGTGACCCACCATGATACCCCAGAGGCAGTCTTCACTGAGAGACACAGGGAGGCCGGGCCAGCTGCAGGTTAAGAGATTTTACAAGCTTCCAGCTACAGCCAAAGGCAGGAGATCAGTTTGTAAACAGACAACAAAATCCCACAGAGACAAACACCCTCAGACATGTCCTAACCCATCTCTCCAATGGGCTCAGAGCCGGAACTGGCCTGCTCAACTTCCCCACCCCTTTCCAAGGAAGGGGCAACTCAGCCTTGGACCTGCAGAGGCCAGTCTTTCTGTTCCTTCCCCATTGAAACTCATCAACAAATCCCCTCTGGTTTTATTGCCTGCCCTCCTTCCTTGCTGGACTCCAGCCTCATCCCCATCAGTTTTGCTGACCCTTCCTCCCAAACCTTCCATGGCTCCCCATGTCTACAAGGTGCCATTCAGACCTCTCAACCTGACCCCTCAGCATCTCCATGATCTGGTCTCTGACGTCAGTCCCCACTGCTCCCCTCTGCCCTAGCAACGACTCTCAGTCTTGCGGTGCTCTCCCCATGCGACCTGCTAATTTCAATCTGGATTTGGTCTGTCAAGCCCAGTTTGGCCCTTGCCCTTAACCTTGTGGTCAAAGGAGGGATCCCAGCTAGTGGGCATGCTTTTCCTCTGAATGGCAGGTGGCCCATGTGTCTGCCCCAATCAGTGGAGCCATGGTATAGGGGAATCCCAACCCTACCATTTCCTGGAATTGTGACCTTGGGGAAGTGAGCCTTGATTTTCTCATCTGTAAAATTGGAATGGTGATCCCTCCACAGGATTCAAAGTTCTGGGCACAGTGTAGATCACAGAGATGGCTCTCAAGACACTTTAGCTATTATTATCAAGATCAGCACTGTTATTACTTCATGCAGTCCCATGCGGCAGACATACTAAGCACCAGGCCACAAGCAGGTAGCAAGGCTGTCAAACCACTTCACCTGAAAATATTAGGAACACTCACCTCCAGCTCAACTTAAATATGGGAAGCTGAGGCCCAGGGGCCCGAAGCCAGTTAACAGCACAGAGCCAGACCAGAAGCCACGTCTCCTGTTTTCCAAGCCAGAACTCTTCCCCTACAAGCTGCCACTGCTAAAAGCCAAGTTCAGGCACCAAACTTTAATTATGATTAAAGTCTCAATGTATAGAGAGAAAACCTTAGCTGCATATAAGAATCTTTATTATTTATTCTCACTTTTAACGTCCCCCCTTTAATACTCCTATGCACTTTCAGAGAACTCCCCTCCCTCCTCCTCCTGGGCAAAGCTCACTCCTCCAGCTGCTCTTTCTTCCCCCACCTCCTTTCCCTCTTCATCCCTGGGGAGGCCTTTCTCTGACCTTCCCTGGTGGAGCCAGAGGGCAAATGCTGGCTTGCCTTTTTGCTACTCAGCTAAAAAGCTGAATTCCTTTTCTCCCAGGGCCCTCCTGGATTTAGTTATTCTTGTTCTTAGCCTCAAGGGTCTACTCTGTAAAAGAAAACTGGAACCTCCCTCTCCCCAGCCTTTATCCATTCCCATTCCTCCCATCTTAAAAAACAACCAACGAGCAGACAAAGCCAACCTTCTTCTACCCTCTTCTCCTTCAACCTGGCCCCGTTCCTTCTCCTTCAGCCCTGTTCCTTGGTGGTGACCTGTTCTTTCCAGGTCCCATCTCCTTGGCTTCCTCTCCTACTCCCCAACCCATGGGGCTGTCTCTGCTGCCTCTCCACCCTCTGCCCAGACTCCTCCTGTTCAAGTCCACGGTGACTCCACTTCCCCACATCCGCTGGGCTCTGTGTAGCCTTCAAGCTGCCTGATCTGTGTCAGTTTCCCCTCTGAGCACTCTCTCCCGGGGGCTGTCTGACACTGTCTCCCCACAGCTCTGCCCGTAATTTCTCAGTCCCCTTTGTCAGCTCTTTCTCTGTCTAAACCATGACGTTCTGTCTTGGGCCCTCTTCTCCTCCCATGTTCCTCCACTTGGCATTCCTACAGGTTGAATTTCCATCTCTAGCCAGTGATTCCTAGAGCCCCATCTCCAGCCCAAACCTGTTTCCTGAGCCCCAGGCCTGGGCACGCTACTGCCTCCTCTGGGTGTCTCGAAGGCAATTCCAACCGAGCACGTCTAGAACCATCTCGTGATTCTCTTTTGTGAAATCTGCTTCCCCTCCCGAGCCCCCATCTCTATATACAGCCCCACCATCCACCCTGTTTTTCAGGTTGAACACCTGGGAGTCACTGGTCCTTCCTCTTTCTCACCCCCACACCCAGTCTGTCACCATTCCTGCTCTGTCCAACTTCCAAATGCCTGTACAGTCCATCCAGGCCTCCTGATTCCATGACCGCGACCTCAGTCCAGACTTCCCACCTCTCCCCTGGTCTTGCAAAGCCAATTTACCCTGCATTCCATTCTCCTTCCAGCAGCCAGAGGGGTCTTTCTAGAACACAGATCTTTTTATGTCATTTCCCTGCTTAAAACTCATCACCGTCTGTCAATTGTTCTCCAGTAAAACCCCCAAGTGTTTGGCATCTGGTGCCACCCTTCCCCCAGATCTCTGAGCACCAGCCACTCTGGCCTTTTAGCTTTTCTTTCAATTTGCTGTATTTCTTCCTGCCTCTGAGGCTTTGCTCTGGCTGTTTTCTCTGTCCAGAATGCTTTTCCTTCACCCACTGACCCATCCTCAAGAGATCAGGCCAAGGGTTGCTTCCCACATTTCCCCCCGGGGCCTCTGGGATTTCAACAGCTGCCAGGTTGTCTGCACTCACCCATGGGTGCCTGTGTTTGCTTGATCCATGTCTGTCTCGGCTCCTGGACTGCAAATCCGTGAAGACCAGGGGCCATGTCTGTCTTGCTCATCCTACAGCCACACCGCATGTGGCCCACAGCATCCCAGGGCCCCATCCGCCCAGGCCATCCCCCTGTCCACACAGCCAGCACTGACTGCCCCAGAGACCAACTCCAGCCTGGAATTCAAGGACTCACCTTTCCAACATTCCCAGTCCTTAATCCCCCCCCCCACATACCTTCCCCATCCGTACTGGGGAGCCTCCCTCCTCCTCCCTTTGCTGCCCCCATTTCCCCCTCCTCCCTCTTTCTCTAATGATGTTCATCCAGCAATAGCCAGCTCAAGCCCACCATCCTCAATGATGCTTCTGTTCCCTGACCACACAGCCCATCTTCCTCTGGATTGACAGGCATCTCTCCCTAGCTTCAGGATGAAATCACAAGGTTCTTGGGGTTCTTCCCAGTTGGCCCCAGCCTACATTCTCAACTCCCCACCATCCACCCCTGGCACCTCAGAGTACAGCACAGGAGGACTTGGCCTTCAAAGCCATGTTTCCTGGATTCAAGCCCTGCCTCCACCTCTTACAAACTTCAGGATCTTGGGCAAGTACTTTGCTAAGCCCCAATTCCCTCACATGTAAGATGGGAACAGTTAAGAGGCCTCACCTCATCACATTTTGTAGGGATTAAATAAGGAAATCCACAAGAAGTATTTAGCTCAGTGCTTGGCACCGAGAAGCTCTGAGCTTCTTTCCTCTATCGTGGCCCTAACTGGTTAAGAGCCTGTCCCTCCCATGGGTCCTGTGTTAAGAGGGGAGGCCGAGTCTCTTTCAGCTCTGTATCCCCCTCACCTAACTCAGTGCCTGGTCCCAAGAAGATTCAATAATGCTTATTAATGAGTAGATAGACCACACACTTGACACAAATCTTCTCATTGTTCTTCACTTTCATGTGTATAAATCTTATCTCTCCTAACAGAGTTTGAGCTTCAGGGTATGCGGGAGGTGGTACAGGGGGAAGGAGAGCTGGGGTGTCTTCATGTCGGAGCATCCAGAGCTGGGAGGGAGCTCCGAGCTTCTGACGTCTCTGTACCCCCCACGGTGCCCAGCCCAGAGCAGGGAGTTAAGGAGGCCTTGTTGACAGATGGGCCCGCCATCTTCCCCAAGGAGGAGGCATGTTTCCCCCTCCGAGATAGCGCCCTAATTACTCCCTGGTCCCTCCCCTCCACACACACATCTGCTTTCTTAGGCAAGAGCCTGCTTGACTTCCACACGCAGAGTTCTTTTGGCTGGCGGTTCTGAGCCAGCTCGACCAGTTTCTTCAGAAACTACAGCAGAAAGAAAGGAAAAGTTTTCTTAAAGCCACAGGGCACAAAACCAGAGCAAGGGATGGATCAATTCTCACCAGCAAAAGGCCAGCCGTGGACCAGCATTGGCCAGATCATCTCAGCACTGTCCAAAAGGCAGGCCCGATGGCGTAGTGGAAGGGTTAAGTGTGTTGGACTCTGCACTCAGAGAGTCTTGGGTTTATTCCAGGCTTTGCTCCTAACCCACTGGGTGACCCTACACAACCGACTTACCCTTTCTAAGCTCAGTTTCCTTGTCTATAAAGTGGGGACAATATTAATGCTAGCTCAGGAGGATTTAATTAGACGAATTATCAAAAGGTTGGCTATTATTATTATTATTACTATTATACCATTGAATATCAGGTCCAGAAAGAACCTCAAAGGTCATTTGGGAGGAGAGAACACTGCAGCCTGCAGAGGTGGCCTGATTTGGCTAAAACATAGAGCAGATCGGTGCTTTTTCCTCTACCCCTATGTTAAGAGGGGAGGCTGAGTCCCCTTCTCCTGGCATCTTTCAGAGAACGAAGAGGGGTTTGCTCACTTATCCCCAGACTTGGAGACGGTCCCCTACCTTGATTTGAAGAGCACAGATATGGGAGACTGGAAGTGGGGCATGCAGCGAGGTCCATGCCAACAACTGACTTGTTATCAAAAGGCCATTTTTTCACAAGTGGGTCCCCTCCAGTTGGGGGTGGCCATGGCCCTGCTGACACCATGCTGCAGGGCAGAGCGTGGTCTCTGTTTGCTGTCCTTCCGGGAGGCGGGGACTGTGGCTGGGTTCACTGTGCACACAGCCTGGACTTTGCAGGGATAAGAACCTTGAGAGACAAGGCCCTGTCTGCTCCCCCTTCTCCCGCTGAGCTCAGCAATCTTAACCACGGCTCAGGGAGATGTTGAAGGTCGCTGCACTGGGTCAAGAAGGCAGATCTCAAGCAGTCTGTAGGTGAGGGGTCTGAGATGTATTTTCAGGGCTGAAGGGGACCCCAAACTGCACTTGGAGAAAAACAAAAACAGGAAAGCCGCCATCCGTTAAGCAGCCACTCTCTCCTTGGCTCAAATCACACGTCATTCCAGTCAATCTTGGCAATAGGGCTTCCCTGGTGGTGCAGTGGTTAAGAATCCACCTGCCGGGCTTCCCTGGTGGCGCAGTGGTTGAGAATCTGCCTGCCAGTGCAGGGGACACGGGTTTGAGCCCTGGTCTGGGAAGATCCCACATGCCACGGAGCAACTGGGCCCGTGAGCCACAATTACTGAGCCTGCGCGTCTGGAGCCTGTGCTCCGCAACAAGAGAGGCCGCGATGGTGAGACGCCCGTGCACCGCGATGAAGAGTGGCCCCTGCTTGCCGCAACTAGAGAAAGCCCTCGCACAGAAACGAAGACTCAACACAGTCATAAATAAATAAATAAATAAATAAAAGACCGTGAATTTCAAAAAAAAAAGAATCCGCCTGCCAATGCAGGGGATGCGGGTTCGAGTCCTGGTCTAGGAAGATCCCACATGCCGCAGAGCAACTAAGCCCGTGCGCCGCGACTACTGAGCCTGCGTTCTAGAGCTCACAAGCCGCAACTACTGAAGCCTGCATGCCACAATTACTGAAGCCCATGCGCCTAGAGCCCATGCTCCGCAACAAGAGAAGCCACTGCAGCGAGAAGCCCACGCACCGCAACGAAGAATAGCCCCCGCTCGCTGTAACTAAAGAAAAACCCACACGCAGCAACAAAGACCCAACGCAGCCAAAAATAAAATAAATAATAAAATAAATAAATAAATAAATAAATAAAATCTTGGCAATAGCTCCTTCTCCACTGGGTGGTTTGTGAGGACGGAATGGGAAGCTGCATCTGTACCAGGGTACCTGGAAAGGAGGCATTTGCTTTAGGGTTCCACGGCAAGAGAAGATGCCAGCGAGTTGTCTGTTGAAGTACAGAGGTGCCCCTTAGAACAGACCTTCCTTGTTCAGGTACAAGTCCCTTGGCCAGGGTGGAGGAAGCACTCCCCTCTTAACTCCCCAAACACAAAGCCAGGAGGCCCTTGTGGCCTGACGAAGGCTTCTCCCACTCCTACTGGCTTGCAGAGTTGGCCTCTGATGCATTGGTGGGCAAATCTGCATAGGGACCAAAAAACCTCCATGTTCAATGTTGTCTCTTAAAGATTGAGATAACCCACTGTCCAGAAAAGACCCCAGGTACCTGGCACCCTCTTCATGAGGGAGGGGAGGGTCTGAACTGATGACCTGGCTCAGCACAGGGTCTGGGATATTGGTAAAAGAGCTGGTTCTGGTTTCCCATGTGACTAGAAGCCCCTGGTATGGCTTGCTTTGGGGCCAATGGACAAGTGTGTGGATATGAGTCTAAGAAAGCTATAACCGTGGACCCAAAGCGTGGAGATCACAGGAGCACAGGCTCCACTGCAGGGGAGGACAAGGGTCCATGAGGGTGTGCAGATCATGTCTTCCACAGCGCCCCCATGTGGTAGCAGCAGAAGCAGTAACACTAATGGTCTGATGAGAACTAGTTTCTCTTTTCCTGACACTGGAAGCAGGATTCTTCCCTTTGGACAGAGAAACCTTCTGGGTCTTTTTGGACAAGCTAGGCAATGGCTTCAATCAGGAGATATTGGACTCCCATTAAGTTGTTCAGGTGGGTATTTGAGCAATTAACTGCAAAATTAAGAGACTTGTGACCAATACTCCCAAACTAGTGAGGTGCATGATTCTGGTTTCAGCATTGAACTTGACTATCTAATTGGTTCCTTCTAACAGCCCATCAAGTGAGCATAATTATGCACATTAAATATATGAGGACACTGAGGCTCCAAGGAGTCAAAAACATGTGCAAGTTCACCCAGCTGGTAAATGTTGGACCTGGGACTGGAATGATCTCTACTCAGTGCTCCACGAGATGGAGCAGAAACTTGAGGGCATACCAAGGTCAGTCCCTCTCACAGTGGCTCTTTCTTATCCTTCAGATCACAGCTTACCCATCTCCTCCTCAAAGAGGCGTCTGAGCTGCAGAACCTACAGTGTGTTTCATCCCATTACATCTATACATCCAGACAATATTTCTTTCTTTCTTAGAAAATTATCATAATGATCATAACCTCATTTTTATTAGTAGCTTTAAAATTCCCGGGACTTCCCTGGCGGTCCAGTGGTTAAGACTTCGCCTTCCAATGCACGGGGTGCGGGTCTGATCCCTGGTTGGGGAGCTAGGATCCCACATGCCTCGCAGCCAAAAAACCAAAACGTAAAACAGAAGCAATACTGCAGCAAATTCGATAAAGACTTTTAAAAAACGGTCCACATCAAAAAATCTTTAACAAAATAAAATAAAATAAAATTCCCTTCGTTCTGTCTCTCTCCGAGAACATTAGCCCCACGAGGCAGTATGCTATATGCTATGCTCACCACTGAGGCCCAGGGCCCAGCGCAGGGCCCAGCGCAGAGCCCAGCACATAGTGGGAATCCAATATGTATTGGTTGAATGAATGAATGATTGAATAGATGGATAATGGGGACTTGAAAGCATGTCCTCTTTGGATGGAGTAAAAAGTCGAGATGATCACAAGGGAGAGGAGAAGATCCAGGGGAGACACAGGCCCCATCTCTGAATTCTAAAGGGCTATCCTGGAGCTATAGGACCAGGTAGGATGGGAGATACAAAAGCAGGGTCACTTAAAAGCAGAATGCTCCGTGGTTGGGGAAACTGGGTCCCCTGGGAGGAGATGAGGTCCCTGCCCTGTAGGTACAAGCAGGCTCTGACTACCCCTTCCTGCCCCTACCTGGGCAGGACTCCGACGATGGCTAAACTCAAGTTTGTCAGGCCTGAGTCGCGACTGCTCAGGGACTCAAAGCAAAGCAGGTGAAGGGGCTCTAAGGAAGAAGTGAGTTGCAGGGTTTCCTGGGGTATTATCAGGAGCAGGGATCTCTGGGCAGAGACATGGGTCTGTTTGCTGAAACTTGCTCATAGCAGCTTCCGGGCTTCCTGGTCAGGTAATTGCAAACAAAATAGACTGGGGCCTGGGCAGCAGCTACAACCCCTCTGTACAGAGAGGGGCCTGGGATGGGGCACGCAGGAGCAGGCCCTGAGTCATAGAAGGAACCAGTCACACTCAGAACGACCAGGATTCTGGCCTCAGAAACTTTCTCAGTGATGATGATGGTGGGCAAGGCCCAGCCTCTCGCTGGCCGCAGGCTTCCCATCTGCAGACCGAGAACCCACTGGACACCCACTCTGTACCTGGCCAGCCCTGGGGAGAGGGAGCCATCGACACTGCCTCCCAGGCAGCCAGGAAGGAGGGCACACTCGGCACCCAGCAGGGGCTGGGGGGTAGTGGGGATCAGCAGAGTGCTTCCGGAAAGAAGCTGGGAGATCCATACTCTGAGCTCTTTCTCTGCCCTTGTCCGGGAAACTCTGACCACCTAGAGGAGATCGGAAGGTGGTCAAGAAGGGTCTAGCCTGAGGCACTGCAAGACTGGCCAGCAGCACCTGGGACTCTGATGCCTGGGTTTCCTGGAGGAAGTGTACATTTCTGTTCATTTATATTATGCTCTTGTGTATCTGTATTTATATAAACATGCGAATCACATATTTGTGTGTTTGTGTATGTGAATCTCTACACTCTCCTATGTGTGTATGTTTCTACGTCTAATTCCATCTCGTATGTGCCCACGCGTATGTATGTGCCCTTGTGTGTATGTGTTTCTAGGTATACATGGGAGTCCAAGTGATTACATGAGTTATATACATATATTCATTCCACAAATATTTCTAGAGTGCCTACAATATGCTACGTGTTGTCCTAGGTGCTGGGAATGCAGAGATGACTAAGAAATTCAAAGGTTCTTTCCTCATGTAGTATAAGAGATGGGCAACAAATGAGTGAATAAATAAATAATCTGAATAAATAATCTCAGATTGTCATCACTGCCATGAAGGGAAAAAAAGCAGGATAATTAGAAAAGAGTGACTTGGGAAGCATTATTTCATATAGAGAGGTCAGGAAAGACTTCTTGGAAATGCAGAACCTCAGGCCTCAAACCAGACCTCCTAATTCAGAATCTGCATTTTAACAAGATTCTTAGAGGATTTGCATGCACATCAGAGATTAAAACCACTAGGTTAAAATATCTTAACATCTGCGTGACATGGAGTGACAAAGGGAATACAGGCAAATGCTACAGATCTCCTTCTGCTGTTCACCATGAGATAATAGTTGGGCTTGATCAATTTCTTCCTTCCCTGGGCAGAATTCTTTACCCATGAAGGTCACCCAGTCATTCCTATGGATCTGAGACCTTGGAGGTCCTGCCATCTAGAGCTATGGCGGTCTTCAGTTAACAGCTTAAGACATTTTCCATCCCTGTTACTCACTGCTCCCACTGAGTATCAGAAAGCTGATTTCCTCATGACAGAATCAATAACCCCAGTCACACTGTAACCTCTTTTCTACTTGTTTGCCCAATGACGTAAGGAGTTTTCAATGGCCAGCTGGCATTCTTAACTTCCACTTGAATGTACATATTCTTGCATTCTCTAGTGGAAACATTCCTTCCTTGGGTACCAAAACTTCTAAACCCCAAGTTTGGGAGGAAGGTCATTAGGTGGAATTGTGAGCACTGCCACCCCTGCTTCGTTCCTTGGTCCCCTGGCCATATATTCTAGCTCTGAGAGAACTAATACCATGTATAGGTAGCTGATTAAGAGTGAATATAGCATCCTATAGGATGGCTCCCGACATCATAGTGTCTTTTAATTCCATTTGGCTCTGGAACCAAGTTTTTCATTAGGTCATCCCATAATTCTATAGGTCCATCAATTTCTTGGCAATGGGGTACCTGTTATGACCAATGGATCCAATTAGCTTCAATCCGCTGGCTTACTCCTCTCTCTGTAAAATGAATTTCTTGGTCTACAGCAATGTGTATGGGATACCATGACAGTGGATGAGGTATTCAGTGAGTCTGCAGATGATTCTCCTAGCAGAATTATGGCAGGCAGGGAAAGTAAATCCAAATTCAGAATAAACATCTGCTCCAATGAAGAAAAATTGCTGTTCCTCCCATGAAGGAAGGAATCCAATGTCACCAGGTGACATCCACAGCTGCTTTGTCACTGAGTCCATTGAGCAAGCACTGGGGTGGTCAGGAAAAGAGACTAACTGGCATCCACCAGGAGGTCATCTTGACCACCTGTTTGTTAAAGCCCTTTCTTCCAGGGTCTTCAGGAACTTCTGGTGAGTGCTCTCCTAGGATGAAAGTAAGCCTATGGCACTGGATCCATTCTGAGGGTCCAATCGCATGCCTCTTCCCCAAGCTCCTCTTTCACCAACCCTTCAATCTTGTCTCTTCCAAGTCCCTGTCCATCTGACCAAATCAGTAGCCACTTCCCATGAATCACTGTAGAACGCAAGCCTCTGTTCTTCCAGACCAAGACAATGAGACACACCAAAGTGCTTCTCACGGCGAAGGTTTCTCTCCTGTGTTCTCCAGGGATACCTCCACATGGGGCTGTAACAGCACAGCATCCCACTTCCAGCTGGTACCAGCATACCGTGCAGAGCCATTTGTTAACCAGGCTCAGAATGTTTTCTCCTCCATAAGTTGGCTATAGGGAATTCTTGTGAGAGCCTAAGGTGTAGGCTGAGAAAGATGTAGCATGCTGCAAATGTGAGCCACCTCTTATGCAACATGCTTGTGCTTTCAGGACCTGCTTTGGTCCAGACAATTTATACCGTCTCCACTCGATGAGGGAGTTCTGTTGGGCATGCTCAATTTAATGGCTAGGTGGACCCAATAAGACGGCAGTTCTCTTGAACTAAACAATTACTTCACCGTCTATGGCCAGGTGTTTAGCCTCTGTCAGTGCCAAGGGGCAAGCCAAGAACTGTTTCTCAAAAGGTGAATAGTTATTTTCCAGAGAAGGCATGGCCTTGCTCCAAAAATGAAAGGTCTCTAACTGTGGTGCTGCTATCTGGTCTTGCCCAAACACTCCGTACATCATCGTGACCTGCCACAGACTTTCAGCACCATTGAATCTAGCGTATCATAAGAACTTGGCTTGAAGTCTTAACCAGCTCAGATCCCATTTAAAGCCAGCAGCTTTTCTGATTACTCAGGAACTGGCTTGAAGTAGTAGACACAAATGTGGTAAATGTTGCCTCAAAATCCAAAGTAGCCCATCAAGTGATGTGCCCCTTTCTTAGTGATCTGGGATGTAGAGTTTAACAACCTGTTCTTCACTTTGAATGGAATATTCTGAATTTCCCAGGCTGATATTTTCCCAGAAGCTTAATTGAGTCCCCTATATTTTCTCAGGCTATTCTTCCCTCACCCCGCCCCCACAAACACAATTGTATTTCAAGATACTTGCCATTTTGTGATCTCTAGGTCCTATGAGCAAGATATCACCAATGCTCTAGGTGAGTGGGATGTCCTGTGGCATGATGAAATGATCAAGGTCCTTATGAACTACCTTGTTAGAGGGCCAGACATGGAGTTGGAGAGTTGACATAACACCGTGGCAAGATGGAAGGTGTACTGCTGTCCCTGCCATGAGAAATCAAAGTACTTCTGATGTTCTCTGATTATTAGAATTGATGAGGGAAAGTATTCTCTGGGTGTCAGATATGCATTAACATGTTCAGTCACAAGACCACATTTGGAACATCATGGAACTGTAATCGGAGTCACCAATATATATTAATGATAATAATCTATTTTCATTTTTTAAAACTCATCCATCTTATGCACTGGCCAAACTAGAAAGTTAAATGGAATCACCATCCCCGCATCTTTCCTTGATAGTAGCTTTAATCTTTGTGGCCCACAGAAGAGGCGTTATTGTTCTGACTTACTATTTTGATGTGGTTTGGAAACCTACAGCGGTTTTCACTTGGCCTATCCAGGCTCCATGGGTCAGGGAGCCAGTATAGTAAATCTGCCAATCCTGAGTGTATCTATTCTAACGATACACTTAGAACCTGCGTAAGTAAACGCATATAGTACTGCTGTGTGCCATGGAGCAGACTCAGATCAACATTCCATTTATCATCTGATCCTGATAAAACCCTAATCTAATTGGGTCAATCTCAGGGGTAATCTGGGTCTTTAGGAATCAGCACTTGTTCAAGGCTAGTATCTAATAATTCTCAAAGATCTAGGGTCTTTGCCAGTACTCTGTTACCTTGAAATGCAGCCACAGATCCCTTTCAGGAAGGACAAGAGAAGTTTTAAGGAATTAAATGATTATTTGTTGTATTATTATTGAAGAGTGTTTCCTCAAGAAATAATTCCCTTCTCTTTCATTCAGCAGACTGTGGTTCTGCATATTGACTAGGTGAGGTTCTGAAAAATTTTTATTGTGATGGCTCAAGTCACTTTTTATTCATAAGATGCACATCTATTGTATTATATGAATCAATATAGGACCTTAGTGGGCTCCCCATCTCTTCCTGCCTTAAACCCATCAACATTAACCATGTGCAAAAAAAAATCCTGTTGTTTGGACCGTTCTAATTACCATGAAGCTCTGTTCCCTATAGTGGTCACCACACACACCCAGCCTCTGACTTTTAAGTGCTACCACATGGCCTCCGTCACGCCAGGATCCTCCCATTTCCACTGACACCAGGGACCCATTCAACTGTGGCAACATCCATCAGCATGCCTGGACCACAGAGCACTGTCATTGGAGGGGTTTTTCAAAGGGGTTTAGCATTTCCCTCATCAGTGATTTTTTTCCAAGGTCTTGGTGAAGAGAGTCCTTGGGCTCTCTTAGAGGTCAGAGTTTGGAGTGGGAGGATTCTTCTTTCTTCTGAATTTCATATATCAAGAAAGTCCTGTCAGCGCCTCAAACCAGAGCGTTGAATCCAGAGCTCAGCAACATCAGGAAATTCATCCAGACTGAAAATGATGCTCCTTCTGAGAACTCATCCCCACATGTATTCTCTAGGATTTTGCCAAGATAAATTAGCAAAGTCTTGTAATTCTGTCAGTGAGTAGACTTTCTCCTCCAAGGTTTGCCTTTATAATTGGTCCCCAGGAACATGCTGGAATCTGATCTAGTCATAAGCCTAGGGAACAGTGAGGAATGTTGGTTTCCCTTTGTAAGGAAAAACCCTAGGCAAGGAGTCTTTAACTGAGGCCAGCAGTCTTGTCTACTAGCGGAACAAGGCCAGTTTGGCCAACATGGTGGACCGCGTAGGGTTTGGGAGTCTGGATTGTTGAGTCTGTCATTCTCAGGCATAACCCCATTTTGATTCTCAGTTCTCACCCTTTCTGGATTAATTCTTTAAATTTTATGAAAGGACCCTGCAAAGGTTAAGGGTTCAAGCATGAGAATTCAGCAATCCACCAGAACGAACCAGCCTTGCCTCAATAAGAGACGAGACTCTTTCCCAGTCATAGAAAGTTCCTGAGTTTCAGTCCATGCCTTGAGCCAAGGCTCTAGGGACTTTTGTTCATTATTTTCTTTCCTTAAGCTATCCAATGCCATTAAAAACAGACATTCCACCCCCTCAGTCCTCAAATTCCTCCTGCCCTTTATTCTGTTCTATGGCACGGGTCATTCAAGCCCCTGATGTCTTGCCTTCCATGGGTACTTCATCTTAGGTGACCACAAGGGACACTTTAATTAGCTGTTTCAGCACTGGGGACCATGAGCTTCTGGGTCTCATCTCTTTACACTAGCTGTTATTTCCCTGCCTTCAGCCCTAACTAGGGCAGGAACCAATCCAATATTCCCAGGATTCCCTCAGGGTCTGTGCCTGTACCCCAATTATGGCACCAAGATCTGTACTAATCAGGGTACGTGTTGGCAAACAACAGAAAGAAACGCTGGTTGGCTTATACTGAAAATACATTTAACAGACAGGCATCAGAGAGTTCACTGACCCTGTGCAGAAGCAGGAGGCCCAGGCAGGGTCCAGGGAGACACAGACCAGGCCTTGCTACAGGAATGACAGCCCCAGGAGCTGCTCCAGTGCTATCCCCACCAGTGTCCCTGTTCCACCACGACAATCCTCGCTGACCCTGCACCTTAGGCCACTCTTTCTTTCAGGGAGTCACATCCGTGTGTGTGTGTGTGTGTGTGTGTGCGCACGCACGCGTGCTGGTAGGAAGCAGAGGAAGACCAGTGAGTTGCTCTCCCTTACAGGATTTGTGGGATAATGGAAACAGCACTAAATTAGAAGTGGCCTATGCCAGGCTGGAATCTCAGCTCTACCATCCACTTGACCCAGCTGTGTGACCTTGAGCAAATCCCTGACCTTCTCTGGATGGGCCTCAGTTTCATCATCTGGAAAATAGGGACTATATCCATCCTTCCAGCCCCACTGAGGTATTGTGCTTCCACGGTCTCCTTTTCTCGTGGGTAGGACTTAGCTCAGTGTGTAATGAGACCTTTATTTGTGAAGGAAAACAATCACGTTCCTCCAGTAGATGGTAGGCTCTGTGAGGTCAAGGACTTCATCTACCTGCTCGGCGTTGTTTCCCCGACACCTAGAAAAATGCATGAAATGTACCATGGGACCAACAAATATTTGTTGAATGAAAGAATGAATAAGCTAACAGATCAGGAAGAGCTTTGTACACTGTCAAGGGCTGTGCATGTGTAAGTGCTGGTGCTTTGGAGCCAGAGAGACCTTATATTAACTACTGCTATTATTGTTGTTGTCATTATAACCCCTGAATTGTATATATTCAGACAAGCTGAATTATCTTGTAGTGCAATAAATGTGCCATTCTCCTCCCTCTGTCTTTGCCTGAGATGCTCTTTCCCTTTCTCTCTCCCCCCACTCTTGTGTCCTCTCATCCTCTGCACTCAGGCGAAGCTACCCAGTGGCCCCTGTGAGTCCACGCTGTCACCTGCACACCAGTCTCAGCACTGGCCCACTGCGCTACGACTGTCTGAGAGTCGTCTGCCCCATTCCCTCCCTCCAGCTACTCCAGGGCTTACTCCAGGGCTGCAGTTATGCCTCCTCGTCTGGAACCTCAGGACCCAAGCCAAGGCCCAGCCCACAGTGGGGGCTTAGAAATGAATGGATGAATGAACGACTGTTTTCAAAACTATGAAACCAATCTCTGTCTTTACTTGAGGACAGAGTCTGAAGAAATGACCTAAACCCACAGAAAGATGCACTGAAGTTAGACCCCAACAGAAATTCCCCGGCCATGTCATTTACTAAACCTTGTAGGGGAGGGACAGAGGGAAGAGACATTCTTTCTTTCTTCCTGGAGAAAAGCTGGGGACTAGGGAGGGGAATTGAGATCCTTGGGAAAGCATACCTTCACTGGCAGGGAGCTCATTACCTGCGGGGCCAGCCTCCTCTGTTACCAACTTCCTGCAGCAACTGGGGTCCACTCAGTCCTTGTGTCTCCGATCCACACCCCTCACCTATCCCACTATCCCCTCTCTCAGGAGGCTGTGACTTTGCAGAGCTGGCGGTCAGGGACCACCCCACCACTTCCAAAAGAAGAGAGAGTTTTCTAATGGCAGTGGTCTAATAAGGGAGCAGGCTAACTCAGTAGGTAGTAAACGCCTGATGGTGGAAATGTGCACAGAAAGATCTGTCTTTATAACACAATTGCACTTATGGGAGAACTCTTAGGTGAACCTTCTCCCCTGTCCATTTGAGCTGTGTGTTGAAGCCGTTTTCCCAGGTAAAAGCCGAGGGAAGTGTATTCCAGGCAGAAGGAATGGCACATGAAAAGGCATGGAGATAGAAAACAACCTACATGTTTGCAAAAAAGACAAATCGTCTTGACTTTCAAAGCCAGAACATGGGGGCCTAATATTTGCTGAGCACAGACTGTACACAGACACTGGGCTAGGACCTGGGAAGTTGCTGCAAACAAGACACACAGTCCCCACTCTCATGGAATTTATAATCTAGTCGGGGAGCAGATAAGAAACAGACAAATAAGTGAGGGCAGTCATTTCAGGTGGTTACACATGCTATAAAAAATAAAACCGGATGACACAATGGAGAATGGTCGGGAACCTCCTCTCTGAGGAAGTGATGTGTGAGTTGAGATCTGAAAGTAGCAAAGCAAATAGTCATACAAAGAGCAGGATGAAGTAGTTCCCAGACAGAGGGAACAGCAAGTGCAAAGGCCCTGAGGCAGGAATAAACTTGGGATTACGGAGAAACACAAGGAAGCCAGTGTGGCTGAAGCGTAGGGAGCAGAGGGAGAACACCCCATATTTGGCTGGTCTCACCTACCCCAGTCTCTCCCCTCTGCTTGGATGCTGGACCTCCTGGGCAGGCTGAGTGTTCAGAGCAAGACCCTCACTCCTGCTCCCCAGTCCCCACTGCTTCAAGGATCCTGGTTCTTTCTGGCAGTAAGTTCCTGCCCATCTCAATCTTAGCTCAGTGAACTCAGCCTGCTGCATCCTGCACAAGCAACCCAGCCTCTCAGCCCATCCCCCAGCCAAGATCCCAGCACCCACCCCAACCCCAAGCCAGGAGCCAGGGTTCTAGCCCTGGTCCAAAGGGGCTCCAGTCACCAAGCTGCACATCCCTTTAGACTCAAACCACCCAAGGAGCCAGCTCTGGGGGACAGCGTGTGGAGCGGGGGGTGTCAAGGGGCTGCACATGGCAGGAGATGGCAGAGCCAGACACGAGATCCCAGACTAGATAGAGCTGCTGGGAGCAGGGAGGGGGTCTGGGCTCGGCGTTCCTGGGCGGTGATGCCATCTCCCCGGCAATGGAGTGCGGCAGCAGGAGCCTCCCACTCTCCCAGAGGACTCGTCCTCCCTGCTCTCTGATGGGGGAGCTGTCGGTTACAGGAAGGCAAGGCTGTTAACAGGACAGCTCCAGGGAGCAGGAAATTAACCCACCAGCCAGAGACAGGAGGTGCTGGGCCGGGTAGGTAATTAAGGAGCCCTACAATTACTGCGCCTTCAAGCTGGGCCAGGGTTCTCAGGGAAGGGATGAAGATGCCGCTCAGCTGGGGGCCCCGGCTGACCCTGGGATGGGGGATTCAGCGCTGCCTCCCTCCCTTCCTTCTCTTTCCGCTCCTGTCTCCCTTAGGCCCCATCCCCACCTCTGTCCAGCCACATGTGATTCACAGGCTCTGCTCATTCCCATCTTTGCATATGCTGTTCCTCCCACCTGGAATGCCTTTCCCACTCCACTCCACCTCGCTTAATCCTGCCCTCCCATCAGCCCCTGCACAGGCCCTATCTCCTCCAAGTTTTCCTGGACCAGTCCTGTGGGAAGGGACAGTTCTGAGCTCACATAACACAGCCCCTTTGTGTTATGGTGAGGAAACAGACTCAGAAAGGGCAATGTTTTCTCTAGGGTCACACAGCAGAACCAGGACTAGAACTTGAGACTCCTGAATGTTGAACTAAGTTTTTTTCCACCACACTGTGAGCTCATTAACCAACAGCCAACCTGGGTATCATCGTGTGCAAAACCCAGGACACAGACAGGGCCACAGAGGGTTCAAGGAGCCGCGATCGTATTTGTCCAGCATCTGCTTCTTTCTGGATTCTGTGCTGGGGACTAGAGATGCTGTGACAAGCAGACACAGACATGGCTCTGCCCTCAGGGAGCTTACAGTCTATATGGGCAGAGGACACTTCGCAGGATCACCCAGAGGTATGTTCCATGGTAAACCAAGACAAGTTCAAAAAAGAGGCCCCAGGTTGGCGGGACCTTGTGACAAAGATATTTAACACAGACTGGGACCCAGGACAGGCCTCTCTGGAGATGCTGTGCCTGGGCTGCAATCTGGAGAGTGGAAGGCAGCAACTCGGTGATGAAGTGGGGCAGGGAAGAACGTTCCAGACGAGGGGACTGGCACGTGCGCAGCCCAGCAGAGGAAGTCCAGGATGGCGGGAGCTCGGAGTGAGGAGAAGGTGGCCTGAGGTTCAGCAGGGAGGCCGTAAGGCCCAGATAATGAAGGACCCCTGGCTAGGACATTTGATCTTTATCCTAAAAGCACAGTTAAGCCTCTGCAGAGTTTCCATCAAGGGAGCTGTGTGTGCTGGTGAATGTCACTGGCTGCAGTATGGGGGAAGGGTTGGAAGGGAGCCAACGAAAGGGGGGCCTGCCAGAAGGCTCCTGCACAGTCCAGGTGATGGTGGTGTGGACAGCACAGTGCCAGCAGGCAGTCAAGGAAGGAGTGCCGAGAAAGGGGTGCATGAGGATGGAATCTCCTGGGGCAGGTCCAAGGTAGGGGGTGGGAGCAGGGGACAGGTTGGGGAAAGGGGTTGAGGGAGAGAAAGGAATCAAGGTAGCCCCGCTCCAGGGTTCTGGTTTGTGCAATGAGGTAGGGGTTAGCCACCGAGATGGGGGCAGTGTGGGAGGAGGAGAATAAGCTGAGCTGAAGACGCTTGTGAGAGACTGAGGCTCAGGGGAGCTGGAGACCCACAGGTGAGGGGGTAGTGAGATGCCACCGGGATTGTGTGGTGGATGCAAGCATGAGGCAGCTACTCTGAGCTGTACCTTCTCTGTAGCTCCTTTAACACGGCAGGTGCCATTGCTCCCATTTTCCAGAAGAGGAAACTGAGGCGCAGACTGGAAAACAATTTACCCAGAGTTCCACGGTGAGGACCTGGCAGAACCAAGGCTGGAACCAGATCTGCCCTCCCTGAGTTTTTCCCACTTCAAGCTGTGATGCCTCCCTGGCTCGAGCCTAGCCCAGAGGAGAAAGCAGGGCCCCCCACATATGCAGCTGGGGCGGCAGGGAGCTTGTTAGCATCTGATGGGCTCTTGGAGGGAAGCGCCCCCTGCAGGGTTACCCCTGAAGAGGAGAAAAGGGTGGGGAAGGCAGCCTGGAGGTGAGTAGGGACCCCACCCTCACGGTCAAGGCCACTAACGTCATGGCCCTTCTGTGCATTGCACAAACTTATACCGATGCCAACTTTGTGCTAAGCCCTCTGCTGGGCCCTTCATACCCAAGAAGGACTGTTACTGCTCCCATTTTTCAGTTGAGGAAAGAGAGGCCCAGAGAGAGGACAGTCACAGATGGGTTAGTGGTAGGATGCAGAAAGGACCCAGGAACGTCTGGCTCCAGAATCCCAGCTCACTCTCTCCAAGGGCTGGAGGGGTTTAGTGAGCAGCTGGTAGAGGCAGAGACGGAGAGGCCCTGGGCTCAAGGGCTGCCCAATCCCTCCTGTCCCCCAACACCCCCTCAGTGGGCCCTGGGCCTCTGGGGTGCAGGCCCGAGGGAAGGGGGAAAAGGGACGGGATGTGAGTCCGCTAGGAAGCTTTTAAGAGCCTTTGCGGCCACCTGAGCATCCCCGCTAGCATCTCTTCACTCTTCTGCCTGCCACTCCCCACCCCCCAGCCCGCAGAGCCCAGGGCAGCCTCCTGTGCCCAGGCAGTGGAAGGGAGAAGGCTAATAGGAGCCTCTCATCCCCATCAGGGCTGTCTACTCAGTTCTCCTCCTGTCGGCGCTTTGCGGGCAGTCCAGCCAGTGTTAGACCTTCTGGCCCCTTTGTTCAGAAGAGACCTGAACAAAGGGGACCAAGACCAAGCAGCAGCAGCCAGTTCAGATGGGGAGGGAACGGTCCATGGAAGGGTGATCGCTAGCCCAGCCTGGAGAAGCCAAGCCCTGGAGAAGGCCAACCCTGTCCTGTGAATCCTTGGATTTGGGGGTGTGGTGGGAGGGTCCAGCTGCACAGAAGCGGTTGCTGCCCCGCAGACCCCAAGGGATGACAAGGAAGGTGCAGAGCTTGGAGGGCCAAATATGGGGGTGGGGTGCTGGGGGCAGGGACAAAGCAGAAGGGGTCCTGGCCAGCAGGGGGCTCTGGTGCAGCAGAAATCCAAGCAGGTGATTTGCAAGGAGCTTGCTGGCCTTGACATGGGTCTGGAGGTTACCAAGGCTAGAACATGATTCTGGAGCAGGGAAGAAGAGGCAACCGCTCGTAAGACCTGGTTGTCGAGGCACGACCGCAGCACGAGGGACCCAGTACGGTGTCATGAATAAGAGCCCAGGCTTCAGAATCCACAAGGATGGATGAGTTAGAATCCTGGTTGCTGCTGTGTGACCTTGGGCAAGTCTTTTCCTCTCTGATCTTCAGATTCCACCTCTATAAAATGAAGATGCTCATTGCGCTTCCCCCATTGGAGTTGTTGTAGGCATGGTGCCTGGCGGGCAGTAAGTGCTCAGTAAATGGACAAAGTCCTTCATGAGGAACAAAGAACACATTCAGACATCAGGACCAGCAGGAGGATGTCCACGCCCCGTCCCCCCACCCAGGGTCCTTTACCTTCCCACACAGGTTAGGGTGGGTACCCAGCTCTTTCAGAGCAGGAGGAGGGGGCTTCAGAGCAGGAAGAAAGGGCTGCAGGGGCAGAGAGCTGGGCAAAGAACCAGAGGTGGGGCTGGGACCTTGGCGACTTGCCAGGTTTACTTCATTTGCTTAACAAGCTTATCAAGCATTTATCAAGCACTTGCCCCCTGGCAGGCTTTGTATCAGGCACAGAGGTTTCAGGAGAGAAGACACACTTGTCTTGCCCTCCAGACCCGAGCAGGGACACCTCCTGCTGACCCCAGGTGGGGCCGGGTGCTGCCTGTTCCAGGTTAACGCTGGTTGGCACCTCCTGGTGCCAGGTCCAGCGCTTGACCTCACAAGGCCCTGCTATTGCCACAGATAAAGTGACCTGTGACTCAGCAAGTAAACGTTCTTGAAGGCTGGAGGTCAGGGAGGGGGCTAGTGGCAGAGCCAGGCCAGCTCCTGTTCTCAACCTCTCTCCCCTGCAAAGGCTGCTGCTCACAGAGACTCTGGAGCTGTCAAGACTTGGTTCACATCCAGGCTTTTCTACTTGGTACCTGGGAACCCTGAGGAAGTCTTTCCCACCCTCTCAGCCTCAGGTGCCTCACTTATGAAATGGACCCCTTAGGCCTGCTAGGAGAATACAAGAAACACTTTTAATGATTTATGCTATATGATTTCTCTTTCCCTTTAATAAAGAAAGCTCCTCGGGGCTTCCCTGGTGGCACAGTGGTTGAGAATCTGCCTGCCAATGCAGGGGACACGGGTTCGAACCCTGGTCTGGGAAGATCCCACATGCCGCGGAGCAACTAGGCCCGTGAGCCACAATTACTGAGCCTGCGTGTCTGGAGCCTGTGCTCCGCAACAAGAGAGGCCGCGATAGTGAGAGGCCTGCGCACCGCGATGAAGAGTGGCCCCCACTTGCCGCAACTAGAGAAAGCCCTCACACAGAGACGAAGACCCAACACAGCCATAAATAAATAAATAAAATTAAAAAAAAAAAAGAAAGAAAGCTCCTCTGCTCCAAACTAACCCTGTGAGGCTGGTATTGGTACCCAGCTACAGCAAAGGAAAGGCTCAGAGAGGTTAAGTGACTGCCCAGTATCACACAGTATAAATCAGGGCCGTCAAACTCCAAAGCCTGTGCTCTTTCTAGAGCACAGACTACCTCAGGGAAGACTGATTTTTCCTTCTCTATAATGGGCTCATCTGAGACCAAAAGAGTCCTCTGGAAGAACAGTTCGCAGAAAGCTGTCAGTGGTGAGGGGCCCTTCTGGGGTCCTGACCCCCTCCATCAGAAGCCTAATGTCCTGGGTAATAATCCTGGCTCTGCTGCAGACTGGATGACCTTGGGCAAGGGCAAGGTCCAAGGCTTATACCAAGCCCCAGTCTCCCCCTCCTTAAATGGGGGGAAGAGTTACTTAAGCATCGGACATATGGCATCCTCTGCCTTTCTTTGCTTCTCACCTCTACCTGCTCCATCCCAGAGACTGACCCCCAGGGTTCCCTCTCCAGGGAACCCCCAAGATTAGCCCCCACAAACAAGGCAAGAAGCTGCTGTGCTGAAGGGTGCTTCTACTTCTCAGAAGCATGGTCCCCATCCGGGACTGGGGCTGCAAGAGCCCAGCTGAGATGCCCTCTTGATGCGCTGGGTTTTCCCTGAGGATCTCCTGCAGGCCCTTGGAGCAGACAGCCCAGCTAAGGAGGTTCTGCATCTGGAGGGTCTAAGAGACCCGGGAGCAGGGTCTGGGCAGGCAGAAGCGGTGGGCTGAGGGCTGCCCTGGCCTGCTCCGGGCTCCTGCCATGGTCTCGGGCACTTCTGGATTCCCCTGGCCTTAGGGGAGTTTGGAGGCTCAGCCAGACTTGGAAGGGACCCCCAGACCTGAGATGCCCAAATTATAATTAAATTCCCTGATCAAGCCATCAAATAAACTGGATTGCCAGGTTGGGGGGCATGGTCTCCAGCTCTCACAGGCTCAGAGAATCATCCTTTAAAGAGGGTCTTTGGATAGAGAGCCTTTAACACTCTTCTGCTGTGTGACTGGCCACCCGCTTCTGAACACCAGTCCTAAGGGGGTATTTCAGAATCTGGGACCATGCCCCAGACCATGCCCCCAACATGAGCATGGAATCAGCCAGCTAAAATGTCGCACCCATGGCTCCCCTTCCCCAGCCTGATGGATAATCCTGCAGGGGGAAGGTACTTCCATTAAAATGGATTCTGCATTTTGGAGAGATCGTGGAAGAGTCATATTCCGAGAGAACTGCCAAGACACCCCACGGCCAAGCCTGAGGTACGACTGCAAGTGCTGGGGAAGGAATTTCTGGCAAGCCTGGTTCCTCGTGTTTCACCAAGACATCCAGCGTGGCTCAGAGAAGAGCAGCATTCGGGAATTAAACATCTCTCTGCCTGGCAGGATCCGGCGGCGGCAAAACCTGTGCTGTCGCCGGAGTGGTGCCCCAAGGGCACCACTTGTTTGCATCCGGAAGCAGTTTTAGTTGCATTAAAAGGAAGGTCTCTCTCTCTCTCTCTCTCTCTCTCTCTCTCTCTCTCTCTGTACTTCCCCCCCACACACTATAAAATTAATGCTGGTTAATAAAATAAATTTGGAAAATACAAAAACAACAAAGCAAAACCACACAGCCCTGTCTCCCCCAGCACTTTCAGCCTTCTGGTGACTTCCTTTTGTCCCCAAGCTTTACAACACTCTCCGCGGTCTGCCACAGCACAGCTAAGACTTCCTGAGCACTTTCCTTTTGCTCTGAGTCCTTTCTCTGCCCAGAGGCCGCTCCCTGGTTCATAATCTTAAGGTTGTTTCCATTTCTGCTCTTCTAAACACAATTGCTATGAATACCTGTGTGCCAGAAGCTTTCCCCAGATTCTGAAATACCCCCTTAGGACTGGTGTTCAGAAGCGGGTGGCCAGTCACACAGCAGAAGAGTGTTGAAGGCTCTCTATCCAAAGACCCTCTTTAAAGGATGATTCTCGAGCCTGTGAGAGCTGGAGACCATGCCCCCCAACCTGGGAGCCCTCCACATTCTTTGTCCCCAAAATGGCCAGAGGATATCCCTGGGACACTTTCCCTTCTGCTCAAGGCCCACAGGGATGGGGGGTGATGTCACCCCGATGGCCCTGGAAAGCTGACTGGGGCTCCTGAGGAGACAGAGGTTCATGTATGAAAAAGCAGCCCATCGACTGGAGATTTCTCCTTGGGGCTCACAGTCAGACACATGGGTGTCTTGCTGTCTCTGTCACTAACTAGCTGTGTGACTTTGGGCAAGTTACTTACCCTCTCTGAACCCGTTTCCTCATCTGGAGAGTGGAGATGATAATGACACCTACTTCCCTCGGGTGGCTGTAAACATGAAGTGAAATGATGCATGTATCACCCTCAGGCCAGTGTTGGCTACAGTCCTGTAAGCGGCCGACACAGTGGAACCATTGGGTAGCTACTTTAGCTGCAGGGCCCTTTCAGTCCGAAGGGTTTCCTCTGACTTCTCTGAGTCTTCATTTCTCCAGGGGTAAATGGGGCTGAGAATGATTCCTGCCTCGCAGAGTTGCCAGGGAGCAAATGAACCTGCCTGGATGAGAAGGAGCGCCCTGTCAACTGCAGAGGGCGTTGTGGTCATTTACTTTGCATGTTGTTGGTATCCTATCGGGAACTTACTACCTATGGCTGAGGCCTGGGGGCAGCTCTGGGTGATACAGCCTCTTCCTCCAAGGAGTCAAAGCCTGTTTCTAGCTCTACACAACCAGCTGGCTCCAACGTCCACAGAACCTCTCCTATTCCAGCCCCCGGGATCTGGGGCCACACAGCACTGGGGCCCAGTCCCGGCTTCATCGTTCCAGCCGCGTGTCCTGGGCCACTGGCCTCTCTGAGCCTCAGGCTCCTTCTCTGTAACGTGGGGGCTCCCATCCTGCTTTGCAGAGCTGTTAGAGCGGATGAGCTCACGGGGCACCCAGGAGGTGCTCCTTTTATGTAAATTTCCTTTTCCCTGCAGATCTGGAAGCCACAGGGCCCCCTCCCCAAGCTGCCCCGGGCACATCTAAAATCACAAAGCACATTTCTGGTAAGGCGCCCACACTGCCTGGTATGACCAGGGTGAGGGCTGCTCTGGTCTGTGAGGGTCATGGGCAGTGGGTGGGCTTGGGGGCCATGGGGAGGGGGAGAGAGAATGGGGAACTCAGCTGTCTGCCGGTTTGCCAGGACCCCCCGTGGTTGGGGGCGAAGAGAGCATAGCGCTGCCTCACTCCCTTCTGGCTGCCCCAGGAATGGGAAGTACAAGTGCAGGGGGCCGTCTGCGTGTGCATGAGAGCCCTCGTGGTAGATGGGTGGTGTGTGAGTGTGTAGGTATACTAGACTGCCAGGGCTGTGTGAAGTGTGTATCCTGTGTGGATGTGCGGGTGGCTGTGTGTGTGTGTGTATGTGTACAAGATTATAAAGCCATGTGCAGTTGGGGATGTTCAGGTGTGGGCAGTTGCCTCTGGGGGGCAGGGTGTGAAGGTGGAGGTGGGCTTCCGGAGGAGGGTGCACCTGTCTACGGGAGCGAGTGTCTTCCCAGAGCCCTGAGGAGCCCCTTCCCAGACACTCCCCTTGGTCATAGCTGCACAGCCCCTGCCAGAAGCTAGAAACCAGAGGACAGGGCTCTGCCCTCACAGCAGCCCAGGCTCCCTCACGAGGAGCCAGACTTGCTGAGAACACATGGCCTTGGCCTGCTCCTGCCTCCCAGCCCTGGTACCCCCATCTCACCAGAGCCCGGGTGGGGCCTGGGAGTGTGGTCAGGTCAGGTGAGCTCTCTCCACACCCCGTGGCCAAGGGCCACAGGGAGACCCCAGGGAAGGTCCAAGCAGGCAGGCATGCAGGAAAGTATGAAACCTCAGGGACCAGTCTGCTAGGCGATGCTGTTTGTGGACGCCTCCCCCTGGCCTGGCAGCTACTGTACCTGAAACCTCACAGAATCCTCCAAAGGCGGGTGTCATCATCACCCCCATTTTACAGAAGAGGAACCTGAGGCCCAGAGAAGTGACAGAACCACTCTTCCAGGCCGGTGCTGGCCCTCGAGCCCCATCTGTGACACTGAGTGTGGCACACAGAGCCCCTCACCATGATGTCTGCCGTGGGCCAGCTTGTGGGTCGGTGTGCCCCCTCCCCCCCACCACCACCCTGTAAGGCTAGCGGCTCTGGCTCCTGTTAAACGGGAACAAGACTCCCAGGCACACGCCCCTCCCAGAGTGGAGCTGGCTGTGGCGAGCAAGGGCTCAGGGCTTTTCTTGCCATTTCAGGAGCACGGGAATGTCAGAGGAGAGAGTTGGGGTGGCCGCAGAGGGGCCCGGGGTCCTCCTCACTGAAATGTCTCAGCTTTGAGCCCGCCTGTAAGGAGGGCCACCACTCGCCCCCTTCCCAACCAGGAGCGCTGTGGGTGGTGGTGGGAGGGGGGGCTCCGGGACGTGAGATGGGTCAGCAGGCCCCCACCTGGCACGAGCAGGTGCCCCGTCCAAGGCAGCCCCAGCCTGGGACTCGCAGCTCAGCCCTGAGAGGGAGGCCTGGGTTCACTGGCATTTCCGGAGCTGCCGCACGCCAGGATGGGGGCCAAGAGCTGGTACCCATCACAGCCCACAGCCGATTGCTTGTTAATCCACCCTCCTCCACAGCCGCTCCAAGACAACTTAATTAGCCTGAAAGAGCTGCTGGAAGCCTGCCGGGGTAGGGGGCGGTCAGAGTAGGAACCCCCCCACCTTGCAGGGAGGGACCTTGATAGGAGGACAAGATCACCCCTGATTCTGAGGAATGTGCCCATTCCCCGTCATAGGGACCCAACCCACCATGGCTCTGCCAGGTCCGGCCAACTAACCCCACTGGACAGATGAAGAAACTGAGGCTCAGAGGGGGCCAGGATGGCCCAGCCTCAGGCAGGATCTGCTCTGTAGTATTCATGGGAGATGGGCATTTTGAAAGTGGGGTGGTGCTAGCTGGGGACGGGAAGAACCCAGCCCTCAAAAAGCTGGCAGGGGAGAGATTGAGGTGCCAGCAACTTAACCACCTAGACAGAGGGATCCCAGGTTGACATCAGGAGGGACTTTAGGCTGCAGGAAGGGACCTGAGCCAAATCTAGAAGGAGGGAGTGGGTGGCATGAGGCATAGAGGGAGGCGGGCTCCTACCTACCCTGAGGGGCTTGGACCATCATGCCCAGCACTGGGGCTCCTTGCGCCTCAGGGAGCTTGGCCAGAGCCAAGTCTCTGATAGGATAATGTCTAAGATCCCCTGCTCCCCACAACCTCCAGGCACACTGGGAGCCCAGGTGCAGAGGTGATCAGGGGCTGGGGTGATCAGGGTGGGCTCAGGCTGAAGCAGACACAGCCATTGCCCTCCAGACCCTGACCCTTCTCCATCAGTGCCGGGCTGGGCACCGCGCCAGGCACATGGGTGGAGGATGGGTGTGTGTGTGTGACAGCACAGAGAGGGACACAGGACACCCAGTTAGCTGGAGCTCTGCCCCACCTGTCAGGTCCCAGGTTGAGCTCACTACCTCCCCCATTTGCTCCCTCCTCCCACCTCAGAGAATACCCACCATCAACCACCCAATTTCCCAAGCCAGACACTTGCTGCCTCCCTCCTGCTCACCCCCCAGTCCTGCCCAAGTCACCTCCCAAACCCTTGGAATCCAACACCCCCATCCCACCAAATCCAGGCCACCACCACAGTCCCTCTGAATTGCAGCCAAGTCCTTGTCACCCATTTCCCTGCTCTGCATGCCACACACACACACACATACACACACACACACGCACGCACACACACATGCATATTCCCCATGAACTGTCAAAGGAATCTTTCCAAAACTCAAATTTGACAGGTCAGCCCCATTGCCCTCCACAACCTGGCCTTCGAGGCTGTGGGGACTTTCCTGCTCACCTCACTGAGATCGGAACAGAGCAATTTAAAACTTGGGCTCCGGATCAGCAGATCTGGATCTGCATCCTGGGTGGGCCACTTGGTGACTGTGTGATCTTGGATGAGTCACACCACCTCCCTGAGCCCTTTCCTCACCTAGGAAACAAGGCTGCCATGACCTTCACCAAGAAGACTTCATGAGGTACCAGGTTGGGGCCGTGATGGGTGCCTGGCTCTCAGCGGTCTCACCGTCTGGCACTGACCAGCACTGGCTAGCTCCCAGCTGCCTCTCCATACCCACCTTCGATGCTCAAGGCTTCCTGCCCCTGCAGCTGGTCCTTCTTTTGGCTCCAACAGCCCCCTTAGCACCTTGCTCTACATCTGTCTGTTCCCTGGCCTGTCTCTACCTGTGAGCAGGAATAGAGCCTGGGACAGACTCGGATTATCAATACATTTGATGAATGAACGAATGCAGTATGGATCCCTACAGGGGGACACGGTCACATGGAGAAGCACACAACACACACACACACACACACACACACACTCACTCACGCAGGGTACCCTCTTTGCCATCTGTGGCCCAGATGGGCTGAGGGTCAGAGGGAGCCTCTAGGTTGGTCCATCTTTTCTCACACCCCCCTTGGTACAGCCCAACTCAGCCTGAGCCTAAAAGAAAGCTCAGGACCTGTTTTCTGAGGTTCCAAGAGGGTGTGTGTCCTGCCTCCATCACAGGGCACCTGAGCCTAAGACACTCAGGCCTGCAGGGGGCAGCCTAGGGAACCACAGAAGCCCACTGTGCAGGACCGCCTAAAGTGGGGGGCGGAGCTGCGGCTGCCAGCTGGCAAGTGCCTGGGCCTGGCAGTGCCGCCAAACGCCCACTTGCACCAGCCGTTAGTTTCCAGGGCCTGCCCACGAGCTAGCAGGCATGATGGGCCCGGGCTGCCCTGGGGAGTCCTGCCAGGAAGAGGCAGCCTCTGGGAGGGTGGCCTGAAAGCGGGGAGGGGAGGAGAGGGGCAGGGCAGGGTGAGAACGCCAGGCTGGAGGCCCTCCACTTGCAGTGCGGCCCGGGACAGGCTGCAGCACTCTCAGGGCCTCAGGTGCCTCTTCTGCACAATGGAGGGGGGGTCCCAGGGCTCCCTCCACGCAAAACATCCTGCAGTGGGGATTCTGACCCCTTGTGAGGGGCCGTGCTCAGAGGACTGTGGCCACAAGAGCTTCACCCAGCAGGGAGCCAAAGCCTGAAGCCTCTGGTGGGGCTGCCCCTGGGAGGGGGCCTGGGAGCTGGAGCTGAATCTTGGGGGATGTGGTGCAGACACCTGTGTGCATCACCAGCAAGGCACTATCCACACTTGAGCTCTTTTCATCTGACAGCAACACTACCTGCTTCAGTAAATGTTTGCTGTGTAAGCACATGAATAATTGAATAATTGAAGGAGGGATGATGATGATGATGGTGATGATGGTGATGATGATGGTGATAATGATAGTGATGATGATGGTGAAGATGATGATGGTGGTGATGATGATGATGGTGATGGTGATGATGATGGTGATGATGGTGATGGTGAAGATGATGGTGATGATGGTGATGATGATGATGGTGATGGTGATGATGGTGATGGTGATGATAATGATGGTGATGGTGATGATGGTGATGGTGATGATAATGATGGTGATGGTGATGATGGTGATGATGATGATGATGATGATGGTGGTGACAATGATGATGGTGATGGTGATGATGATGGTGATGGTGATGATGATGGTGATGGTGATGATGGTGATGGTGATGAGGTGTTTTACAGATGAGGAGAGTGGCTCAGAGTGGTTCAGTGATTTGCCTAAGTCACACAGTAGTAGGCATGGAGTGAGTTATTCCCTCTGGTGCTGGGTGCTGGCAGAGCTTTGGAGAAAGTGCTAGAACCAACTCACGGGGGTTACCAGCACTCAAGCCCTCAGAACAGAGACAAACCCTGGTCCTGGCTCCCTCCAGTACCCCTTTTGCCACAGAGACCAGGCCCTTATCTTGGTAGCACCAAGTAATAACAATAATTAATATGAAGAAGGCCCAGCTGTGAGCACCCTACACCCCTATGAAGCATCCTCGTCCTCTGACTTACAGAAGAAGGAAGAAGGCATGAGGGAGGTTAAGAACTTGCCAGAGGGCACACATCTTACTTCCAGGACTTTGGCCCCAGAATCCACACTCTCCTCACTATGTCTCGGGGAAACTGTTTTTCCTGAAGGAGCTTCTGGCCACCTCCCTCCATCTGCTGTTCACCCAACACCATTTCCCACCTGCTCAGTTGGGGCAGAGGTGACTTAACACTAGGCCCGGCCCCATGGACACCACCCCACTCCAGCCAGGGGAGACAGACAAGGTGCATGTGATTCATTCGGGGCAGGAGGGCCCCTAACCAGGGGTGTCAAGGGACCCTGAGCTGAGTCTCAAGGAAAATGGAGGACAATGGCCCTTGCTGGCTTCCCATTCTGGGCCCAGGGGGAGCCCCTGAGCTGGGAGAGACTAGCCCCATGTGGGCGGCAGTGGGCGCCCTGCAGGCCGAGTCCAGGCTGGTTCCCGGACAGCAGCCAGCACCTGGTCATCACAAAGTCATGGCGGGGTCGTTGAGGACTCGCCATTGGGTCACGATGGGCTATGGGTGCTTGTGGAGCCAAGCTCTCCACCAGCCTTCCAGCCCTTTCTCTCAGGATGGGTGCCCTAGCTGCTTCCTCAGGGTCTGTGGGTACGAGAAATGGATGTTACAGAGGCACCACCCTCCAGGCACACGGAGCCCAGAGCCTTGGGCCACCAGCCCAGCACCTGGAGCCTGGAGCCCAGAGCTCAGAGCCTGAGCAGAGCCTGGCCGGAGGGGGTGAGGGCACCAGCCAGCGTCCAGGCCTGCTGCCTTCTGCATCCCCAGCCTGGAGCCCAGCGAGGGCCTGCACCTGTGCCTCAGGGCACCTTGAGGAATCGACTGCCACCCCCCTGAGAGCCTCTTCCCCTAATGGGGGCAGTGAGAGGCCAGCCCCAGTGCTCCCCGACCCTCCTGGCCTCTTGGGGCACCTTGTACGGTTCTAGAAGCAGGACTCTGGACAAGACAGCAGCCACCGAGAGTGGGGTGTGGAAGGGGCCTGGGGGCCGTGAAGGAGCCTTCTCCGCAGCACCCATGCCAGCAGGGGGGCAGGAACATGCCCTCAGGCCGGGTGAGTGGTCCCAAGACTTTCAGATCTGAGTTCTCCTTTACCGAGGGTCACTGAGTGCCGAGTGATCTGCATCATGGACTCCCTCCCACCCCCACCTCCAGTGATAAGACTCAGACTTCCCCCTTCAAGTACCCCTGGGTGATGTTCCCGGCACCCCTGGTGACCCAGCCAACCCCTGCGTCTTGGTTCTGGGGTCCCTCATCACCAGCAGCCCTCTCCTCCTCTGCACCCTCCCAGCCATCCCCACCCTGGACATTGTCCTCCCCCAGAACTGCACCCTGATATTTCCTGCCCCCCAGGACTGGCCTCTCTGTCCACTGCCCTCCAGCCTTCCCCATCGGGCCAGCTTCACTCTCCTGACCCCGCTCTCTGACCTCATCTCACCACTTTTCTCCTCCTCCTGGGCTCCCTCCCTGTCCAGCCTAGACACCAAGGGGCCTTTCTGCACCCAGAGTCTTGGGCACCTTGGCCCTCAAAAATCTCCCACCCTGTTCTGCAAAGGCCCATCCTGAGGCAGACCAGCGGCCCCCTCCGCCAAGGAGCCCAACTGTCCCCGAGCCCTGGGCTCTCCCCTCCCCTGCCTCATCTCTCCTCCCTTCCCCTTCCCTCCATCAACAAACGCGCTTACCTCTTGATAACAATCTTTCAAACCCCTCCCTTAGCCCCACACTCGGCTCCAACTGGGCCCCATCTTTCTTCTCCCCAGCCTGGTGGCATCTCTTCAAATGTGACCTGTGTGCCCGTCTCTGCCTCCTCAGCGCACTGCCGTCCACGCCGTATTCCACCAAAACTCTTCTCACCCATCACTCGTGCTACATCCTGAGAGCGAGGGCGGTTCGGTTCTCACCCTGGCCTGGGGCCAGGCAGCCGGCACTCTGCTTACCACTCTCCTCCCTGCACCCTGCTTGGCTCCATGGCCCCAGGCCCTGGTGAGGGTCCTCCTGGCTGCTCCTTACTCCCCTGGTAGGTCCCTCTGCCATCCTGTTCCACAGAGAACTGGGCTCTCTCCTCACCCTGCTTGTTCACCCCACACTCTCCCAGCACCCATGCTCCCAAACTCACCGCTGCCAATCTCCACGCCCAGGGGTCCAACTGCCTCTTCAGTGTGGGTCAACCCCACCCACGTAACTCACTTAATCCTGACACAGTAACCCCATGAGGGAGGTACTATTATTATCCCCATTTTGCAGACTGGGGTACTAAGGCACAGAGAGGGTAAGTGAGTTGTCCAGGGTGAACAGCTGATAAGCCTCTGAGCCAAGCTCTCCTTCCTGGAGATCCCACAAGAACCTCAAACTCACCATAAACAAAACAGGTTCATTGGCTCTGCCCTGAACTTCTTATTCCTGGCCAAGCTGGCTTTTGGACTAGACAGTTACAAGCATCTGGACTGTGGGCAATTTTACTTAATGCCTGTGAAGTACTCAGCACAGAGCTCAACCACACAGTAAGTGGCCAATACAGGCCAGCTGCTATCGTCACCACAGCCCTTTCCGAACCTCTGCTTCCTCCTCTATAAGATGGGGCTGTCGGGGAACATCCAGGCCCAGGGCCCGGCCAGTTGGGGGAGCACTGCGGCCCTGGCTACTCAGCACAAGGACTTTTTTGCACTTAATCAAAGCAACATCGATTTATGACACTGCATGTTTGGCATAAATGCACTATTTTTCTTAAGCCAAAATAAAACTCCAAGAAGCTGTAAAAACCCAGGAGTTGGGAGGATTCTCTGCAGGGTCAATTAGGGTGAATTAGAACCTACAGATGTGAATCTCCCCAGGCACACAATGGCAACCTGGGTGGGTACACTTCGAAATGCTAATGAAAGCAGCTGCTCCAGGTGGGGGAGCCAGCTTTGCCCTCCCTTCAGGCCCTGAGAGAGGGAAAGCCATGTGGGATGAGGCAGGACAGGACCTCTGCCACCCTGGGCTGTGTGATCTGGGGCAAGCCTGGGCCCAACACTGAGCTACAGTTTCTTCCTATGGGGTTACGATGCATGACTCGGGAGAGGGAAGTTCAGGGCCTGGGGCGGGGATTTCAAATGATGTGTGCAACCGTTTTCATTGCTTGGGCAGAGATCTCAGGATCTGTAATAGTGGTTGCAGGAAAAATGGGATTAAATTCACCAATATTTGCTTGTGTATACGACCGTCTCCATAAAGCAAGGTCATGCCCCACCTCAACGGAAGCAACCCAAAAGTCCTTCTTGTTTTAGTCAGGAGAGTGTGTGTGAAGCTGGATTTGATCCCAAACTCTGCCCTTTTACCAATCACTGCCACCCCAAGGGAGGGTTCCCACTTTTCCCATTCTACAGATGAGGAGACTGAGGCCTGACTCCAAAACTCAGCATCTTAACTTGTATACAAGCATGTGACCCAGGCCCCAGTCTTTCCTACCTCTGGCTTGGTGAGGTCACATCTCTGCCCATGACCCTGCACCCCCAATGCCCTAGTGCCTGGCAAAGATCTTGGAGCCCCAAAGCTCAGCTCTGCACGTATAGGTGGGCAATGAGGAACGAGCAGGTACCCTCTCTCTGAGCCTCAGTTTCCTTATCTATAAAATGAGGATGATGATGGTAGCTGCCCCGGGCAGTTAACTAACGCAGCTTGGTGCCTGGCACAGGGTAAGTGCTCAACCAACGTTAGATAGTTTAAAGATCCATTCGGGAGATAGGATCTATGACTCTCACTTTGCAGCTAAGTAAACAGAGACTCAGAGAGGTTTAGCAACTTGTCCAAGGTCACAGAGCTCTGGAGCTGTGGTGGCAGGGCGCGGGGTGCCTGGGGAGCAGGAACTGGGGCTCAAACCAGGTCTGCTTGTCCCCATCGGGGTCAGGATGAAAGAAGAGTCACCAAACCAGAGCCCCCAGGGCAGGGGAAGGAACTGGCAGGGGAGAGAAGGGAAGGAGGAGAGAAAACAGGAGGACGCCAGGGCAGAGGCGAGGCCAGATGTAAGCTACTGCCTCGGGCAGAGGGCCTGAGCCAAAAGGGGTCAGTGCGAGCAGTGCCCGGGCTGGCAGTGGGCACTCTCACCTTCACTCTGTTCTCTGGTGGCCAGTGACCTTTACAGCTCAGCCTGTGCCACTCATATCCTAATGAGGCCCTGAGGGCAGGGGTTTGGGGGTGGCACATCCACATGACAGCGTTCGGCCTCCCACCCCTGGGGCCAGAGCCTGGATTCTGCCCCTTCCCCCGTGGCCAGGAGCGCCCTGCCAGGGGCTCCGTTCTGGGCTGCAGGGGTGGGAGGCCAGCCTGAGCCCTGAGCAGCCAACAGCCCAAGGTGGCCTCCAACGGACCCCAAGACCCGGGGGCACCTGCAGGGTGGGTGGTGCTCAGGCCCACCCACAGCTGCCAGGCTCCGTGCCCCTGCCTACAGGCCCCACCCACCTCTCCTGAGGCCCCTGACAGCTGGGAATTCCTGCCGCATGACCCAGTCATCCTCTCAGGGCTGGGAACCTGGCCTGGCAGCCCAGACTCGGTTCTGGTTACAGCTCAGGCTGCAAGCTGGCTGTGAGGCCAGGACAAGTGACTTCCCGTCCCTGGGACTCAGCTTCTCCAGGTCAAAGGACGGGTGAGCTGCAAGCTGAAAGAACTCTTCCAACCCAGAGAATCTCGGGATCTGGAATCACAGAGGCCAAGTGTTGGAAAGAATTTTGGGCTATGATTTCCTAATACTGGTCCGCAGCCTGACAAAGTCAGGGTCTGCTGGGGGATGTGTGAACATGTAGTTATGGGGGCTCCCTTCCATCCTTGGCAGATCAGTAGATGGGGAACAGGGAGTCTGCTGGTTTAGCAAGTGCCCTGGATCCATGCCTTCCTCCCACTTCTGACTTCTGGGTGGGTGGGAGGATGGCGATGGGGGCGTCTTCCAGAGACAAGATGCCCAGGGATCCCTACGCCTCCCAAAATCTTTAAGGCTTCATCCCCTGGGTCTCCTGAGACTGCCCCCCCCACCCTGCCCAGAGCTGGGCTCCAGCCTTCACTACCAGCAGCAGCTCCTCCATAGAATTCTCCACCAGCTTCTCTCCATCTTGGTCCTCTTCACCCAGGAGAGGCCACAGCTACTGGCCCTTCCAACCTCGCCTCCCGCCCAGGGCAGGAGCCTACTTTTTGTTTTCTTCTTCTTCCCAAGGTTGCATACAGTAAAGGGCACTGGCTTTAAATGAACAGCTCGATGCATAGTACCCGTGTGGACTCCATGTAACTACCACCCTGTTAAGCTCTAGAACATTTCCTTCACCCCAGAGAGCTCCCAGTCAAGCCCCTCACCCCCTGCATCTCCCCTGCCCCACTATGCAGACCTCTAGCACCACAGATTAGAAACGAGAGGCCTCTTTCTAAGCTCATCTTTTGTGCTCATCAGGCTGGACCAAAGGCCCCCTGAGGACAGCAGCTGGGCTGTCCCGTTGGCTGACAGTGCCCGGCACAGGGCAGGTGTTCGGGAAGGGCTGTGGCAAGAAGGACAAGGTGGCTGGAGGTTGCACCCCTGCTCTAGCTGCTGCCATAATAAGGCCCAGGCTCCTTGGCCCATCATTCCAGCTTCCTTCAGTATCCACAACCCCCGCAGCCCTCACCCCCTGCAGGACACCTTGACACGTGGGCACACAAGGTGGGCACACAACACCCCCACCAGCCCTAGCCATGCCTGTATCCATGCTCAGACACCTCTATCCTGCAGGGCCCCCACCTCACCCCCATGCGTTGGCTCCCAGAATTCCGGGATCACACGTGTGCAGAATTCCAGGATCTGCAGTTTCTCTGCAGTGCCTCCAGCCCCTATCCACTGTGGCCTCACTCGTCCTGGAAGGCTGTCTTCTGTCCCCGTCCCAGCACTGCCTCAGCCTGCACAGCGACCTGGAGCCACTGCACTGAGCTATTCGTGGAAGGTCAGCTCTCCCACACGCCCACACTCTCACACGTGTGACCCTGGGATGAGCACGCTCCCTTTCCTGGCCTCAGTTTCCCTGTCTGTAAAATGGCCCTATCAGGCTGGGTGGATTCAATGCGCTCTTTTGGCTCTGATGTTTCCTGCAGATCCACCACTCACAGTTAGTGTAAATAAATGCTTATTAAACAAATAACTAGCCCCAAAGAATGAGTCATCATTGATGGTGGAATTGTAGGCATCAGCTGCACGTGATTTAGAGGCAGAATTCCAAGTGTGGTGGTTAAGTCTGGAGTCGGACTGCCTGGGTTGGAAACCTTGGGTCTCAACTTTCTCATCTGTAAAGTGGAGATCATAGTAGGGCAGATGAGGATAAAATGAGATAGTGCATAGAAACAGCTGGAAGAGCGCCTGGCACTTACTAAGTGCTCAGTAGAGTTTAACTCCCATTGATGTTCCCAGCGCCCACTGCCCACTGTCGCTCAGCAAGGCCCTGGAGTCCACATCAGCGACCAGCGGGTGGAGCCAAGTGTGGCAGCAGTATCTACCTGGTGCCACCAGAGGGCACCATGATGCAGCCAAAGCTGCCCAGGTGCGCCAAGGGCTCCCTGACATCCTGCGGGGCAGTGCCAGCCAGAAGCCTGCCAGCTGGGAGGGCGAGGGCGGAGGCCTGGAGACCAGTGCAATCCTTTCTCCAGGTGATGCCCCACACCACCTTGGCTTGATATTCTGTCCATTTCTAGCACAGTCTGTGACCAATAGCAACCCAAAGGGCACCTAAACCTTCCCAACAGGGCCATCAGACCCATTCAAAGGATGGGGAAACTGGAGCCTGAGAGAGAGAGAAGCCAGCTCCAGGTCATGAGATGACCTCTGGCCTCCCTGCTCAGACTGACCTCCCTGTACATCCCACTAAACATCATGGGTGTAACCTCCCCCACCCGCCCACAATCAAGGCTGGGAGCCAGCACCCATGTCCACCTGACACTCCTTGGCCAGGGGAGACACACCAGGGGAAGAAGCACATCTAATGGTGGGGAGACCTCAGGGATGGGGGGCTGGAGAAAGTGCTGGAAGTGTACAGAGAGAGAGACAAAGAAATATGAGGGGAAACAGGGGCAGGCGGGCATGGAAGACAGGGAGAAGTGGGAAAGACATTTGAAAGAGACATAAGAGAAAGTACATGGGATAGAAAGAGAGAGACGGGCATGGGAAGGAGAGGGACAGAAAGAAAGAAGGGAGAAGAAAGAGAGATGCAGAGGCAGAAGGATGGAGAGAGAGGCAGAGTGATGCAGGAAAAGAGCAGTGGGGTGGGGGGTGACAGAGAGAGATGGGAGACAGACACAGGAAGAAAGAGCTGTGGGCAGGGAAGCAGAGACCCATCCTCCTCCAAGGCCACCCGAAGCAGCTTCACCCTGGGCTGGAGCAAGAGGAACCCCCGTTCCCTCCCCCTGGGCACTCAGCCAGAGCCTTTGCCCCCGCTCTTCTGTCCCACCGCCCACCCGGGCAGGGCTTGCCAGCCAGACACCCCCTCTTGGGGGTGGTGGTTGAGCCGGTTCCTAAGGGCACCTAAGGCAGACAGGCAGGGTCCCTGGGGCTGTGTTGCTAGGAGATCCAGCCGAGGGCCCCAGCCTCTCTCCTGAGCCTCTCCGGGGGTGAGGCTCAGCACTCACCTGGTGGTGGGGTGGGGGCCTGGGTCTCCCCAGCTTTCACCCCACCTGGCCCTGGCACACCTCTGCCCTGCATTCTCTTGGCAGAGGGAATGCACACTTGGTGACCCCACCATTTGCCAGGCCTCCCTGGCTCCTGCCCCAAGCCTCAGGCCTGCTGTGCTTCCGAGAAGCACTGGACTCCACGGCTTGGGTTCAGGTTGCAGGAAGGCTTGTTCAAATCTCAGCCTGCCTTTTACCAGCTGTGTGCCCCTGGGCAAGTCACTCTCCCCCTCTGAGTTTCAGCTTCTCATCTTTAAACAAGGATAATAATAGTATCCATTTCATAGGATCCTCCAGAGGAGGCAGAACCGTAACGGGGGCACAGATTGGGGGGGATGGGAGGCTGGTTTCAAGCTCTGTCCCTGAGCCGCCTGGGCTGCAGCTGGGAGCACCTCCCTGCAGTCCCCAATTGGCCCTGCCCTTGTTCTCCTTTGCGCGGGCTGGAGTCTGATTCACAGCAGCCTCTGGGGAAGAGGTTGCCCTGAGCTGAGCCCTCCCCCAGGGAACTCAGACAGACACCAGGAGGCACGAACCCCAGGGCCCAGGCAAAGCCATTCCCACATCCCTGTGTGCTGCTTTGGGGCCTTAGGTTAGAGCAACTTACCTCCCAGGCCCTGTTCCAGGCACCTTAGCAAACCCACAAGGGCCCCTGTGCAGGTACGACCATTATCTCCGTTTTACAGATGAAGACACAGAGGCACAGTGCTATGCCTTTGCCCAAACTCCCACAAACAGGTATGGGGGAGCTGGCAGCAGGCAGGCGGCTTCCAGAGCCCGGATCTTAACCTCCAGCCCGGGTGTCAGACTCCCCAGGGAAGGGAGAGGGCCAGGGCTCCTCCCTGGTGCCCCTACCCCAGCTCTGGGGCCTGGCTTGGGCGGGGCCAGTGAGGAAGCCTTGAAGGCAGCAGGGGAGGGCCAGCCCCAGGCCAGGCTGCAGCTTGGGCCACCCAGCTTTGATTTTCCATCTGCCTTCAGGCTGCTGCCCACCTCAGCCGTAAATCTGTGGCTGCAGTGCTGGCCTGGCCCCTGGCAGGCTGCAGGGGGCACCTCTAGGGAGCGTTAGAACATGCCACCCAGAGAAGTCCCTCCCCCAGCCTGCCCTGGAGCTGCCTCTTGGGGGAGATCTAAGAACCAGGCCTCCCTTACCACCGGCTAAGGCCGGGCTTCACCAGGATGCTCTGGGGTTCCAGGACCTGTGGCCATACAAGGGGCATCCGGCCCAAAGCCCCTTCCCCGGGGCCTGTTCCCCGCCTGTGTCACCTTGTCGCCTCGGGCCTCAGCAGAGTCAGTCCGAGGCAGTGTGTGGGTTGGGGGACGGGGGGCCACTCCAGGCTCCATGCCTTCCAAGGCAGGCCCATGGCTTTGTGGAGATAGACGCCTGACGTCAAGGCCAGCCCTCTCCCACTCTGGCCCCGTGAACACTGCAAAACCCTCGACCTTTCACTTACAGTGTAATGAGATGAAAGAAGCCAGCATTGTGCCAGGCACCCAGTAGGAGCCCGTCCACTGATGCCAGCTCCCTTCCATTCCGCCTCTATCCCCCCATTGGCACTAGGCACAGAGTCAGGCTGGTCAGGAGGCTTCTGGATACTTTTCCAGGGACGCTGGGCCCTTGGCCAGAAGCGCCTTGCCTGGGCTTCAAGAGATGGGTCCAGGGAGCTGAAAAGAGAGAGCCAGAGAGGACACGGGGTGGGATGGGGATGGGGGTGGGGTTACATGGAGTGGGGGGACACACATGCCAGCCGTGTGTCTAGGTAGTTTCCCGGGTGAACTTTCTACCAGCATCGCACCCCGCAGCTCCCGCTCCCTGCTGTGTGGGCCTCTGGGGGCTCCTGGAGTCCCCTTCCACTACTTTGCCTCCCTGCCCCCCATACAGGCACACCCTCCAAAGTGAGCTCAGGCCCTTTCTGGCTACGCGACACTGTGCAAGTCACAGGGCTGTGCATGGGACTGATGTAAGATAAAGGAGCATCTGAGATGCAGTTATGGTCTGGAGACCGGTGAGGTCTTGGGTCTCAGACTGTGTGTGAAAGACTGTGGGAGAGCGTGGGAGGGTGTGGCAAGGCCAGCTGAGGGCGGGGGGGGGGGGTGTGAGTATGCACATGTGTGCATGTGTGCTCACATGTGTGTCTCTGTGCACACACATGTGCTGTGTGCTTGTGTCATGTGCATTGCTCATGTGTATGCTCACATGTGTGTGCGTGCACCTATGTACAGTAGTGTGTGCACATGTGCTTGTGTACATGTCATATGAGTACACCATGTGTGCGTTCTGTGCACACGTGAGCGCACGCATATATGTGTGGGCATGCACGAACCTGTGGGGCCGCAGCAGGCGGGTTTCCCTGGCTCCCCTGAGTCCCTCCCCTCTTTGATTCCTCGCCTCCTTTTCCCTCCATCCCTCTTCCTCAGCATCCACCACTCCTTGCCTCCTTCCGACCCAGAGGCCCAGCTGCCGGATATCCAGACAGCAGCCACGATCACGCTGTGTGCTCACGAGGACCCTCTAATCCTCTTAGCTCCCACTTAACCCCCCTGCCCCCAGGTGGAAGCAGCCCCTGCCCACACTCAGCAGGCCTGGGGGCAACACGGCGGAGGCTAATGGACTCCCAAGCCGGCCCTCAGCAGGTTAATTGGTAACAATGAACCCCAAATCCTCACTGGGGGTTGAGAGGGACACTTGTCCATCAATAAGCCCCTTTCCTAGCCATGATCCCTCTGATCCCGACAATCTCTTTTGAGGTGGGGATTTGAATTGCACATTTGACAGTGAAGGGCATTGAGGCCTTGGAGAGGGAGGGGGTCTTTCTTGAGGTCACACAGCAGGTCAGTGGCCAAGTTCGCTCTGCTCAGGCCACTCTCATACCTGAGGCCTCAGGGAGGTGCACTGGCGTGCTCCCTGGGGGACGCTCAAAATCCTAGGGCTCTGACATCTTGGGGGTCTCCTCCCTACCAGATCTCTGCTCAGCTCCTGGGGCTCCAAACCCCCAAGGCAGTCCCCTCTCCTTCCCTCTCGCCTCCACCCACCATCCCAAGGTTCCTGGCAGCCACCTCCTGGCAGACCTACCTTGCCTCCGTCCAGCCCCTGGGGCCATGGGTCCTGCTCAGGACCACCGGGGTGACAGTCCAGCCTGCATGCCAGTCTCCCATGTGTTGCCTTTCCAGAGCCCCAGTGGCTCATTTGGTACACAGCAGTCAGACCGGCATTAATCTGGTCTTGCTGCTGGGATCACGGGGAGAGCCAGCACTGCCCAAGCCACACCCCATCTGCCCCCCCACAACCCATCCACGTCAGCACCCTCTGCCTTCTCCTCACTCACGGCCCTCAGACACTCAGACCACCCTGGTCTCTTTCTGAATTCTCATCACTCCCACGGTTTTCCTCTCCTTGTAGACTTTGCCCTCTCGGATCCCTGTGCCTAGAATGCCCCCTCCCTAAACTCTTTGCCTGCCAGACCCCTCAGTTCTAGACCTCAATGTCCCTGCCTCAGAGAATCTTCCCTGACTCCCCAAGCTAAACTAAGCGTCCCTGTTATTCAGTCTCCAGGCACGTTTCACAATTTGCCTGAGTATATCCCTTTGTGTCCTTATTTGCTTCATATCGGTCTCCCCCACTAGAGCATAAGCTCCTTGCCTGAGGTCAATGGGACACGTATGTCCCTGTATGTCCAACACAGGTCATAAAGAAACCAGGCACATAGTAGAGTGTGGGTAAATATTTGGTGAATAAATGAAGGGTGGAGAGATGAACAGGCAAGATGTACCCCCTACACGCCTGCATGAGTGCAGAGCTGGGTGGTGGGGAGGGTGGGGAGAGCTGCCTGGGTCTGGCAGAAGCAGCCCTACTCCCAGGGGAGGTGGGGGGAGGTTTCACACACACACACACACCCCCAGCCAGCTCTCACAGGAGTTGGCAGTCGCTCGGCCTCCCATCCCCACCTTCCACCCCCGGTTCTGGGTTGGGTGCCTGGCACCTGCCTCCTCAGGGTTCTCCTCCTTCCTCCAGGCCCCCCAGGGGACAAGGCCCCTTTCCCCTAGACCCACGTAGACTATGATTCTAGCCGAGGGTCAGGGCCTGGCACGTCCCTGCCCATCTCAGCCTCAGCTCCCTCACCCACAGAGCAGGGGAGTTGAAAAGGATGATATCTCTCTGTCTAGCCAGCTTCCAAGGAGGCCCCCAGTTGTCACCTCCTGGTGTTCACAGCCCTGGGTAATCGTTGAAGAGGGCTGATCAGTGTAAACAATGGGACAACATGAAAATGAGAGTGTGGCTCCTGAGGCACAGAAAGACGGGGAGGCTTCTCCGCTCCGTCTTGAATCCCTCTCTCTGAGGAATCCAGTCACCATGTTGTGAGGACACTCAAGCAGCCCAGTGGAGAGGAACTGAGGCTTCCTGCCAACAACCAGCACCAACCAGCCGGGTGTGGGAGCTGGTCACCTTAGAAGCAGATCCTTCAGCCCCAGACAAACCTGCAGACAACCCCAGTCCCCGCCAAGATCTTGGCTGCATGAGAGACCCTGAGCTAGAACCGCTCAACTAAGCCAATTCCAGATTCCTGATCCATAGAAGCTCTGTGAGATAATAAACATTTATTGTTTTAAGCCACAAAGCTTTGAGGTTACTGGCTACACAGAATAAAGTAACGAGTACCCCTCCCATCCTCCACCGTCTGCTGCCTACCCTGCTGGTCTGACTCACTGGCCTTTCAGAAAAGCCCCAGATTGATGTCGCCAATGTCAGACTCAACTAAGTTCAGGGGGGAGCTCATCATATCCCCCCATCTCTCTATTTCCACACTTAGCCATTGCCAACCTACTTCCCCCAGAATCAGACAGACACGTGGGTGTACCTTAGTGCCTTCCTTATCCCCAGCACCAGTCACTGACAAACCTGGTCTCTTTTACCTCCTGCGTGTCCCTAGAATCTTCCCTCTCTTGGCCATGCCCAAGTGCCCTGCCCCAGCTCAGGCCACGCTCTCTCTCACCTGTTCAGCAGCCCCTCTCTGGTTTCCCCGCCTCCATCCTTGCTGCTCCTACCAGCCAGCCATCCTCCACACTGGCCGCTAGAGGGAGGGACTTTCTAAAACATAGATCTGATCCTGTTGCTCACCTGCTCCGTAACTTTCTCTGGCTCCCCTGTTGCCTAAGGTCCAAATGCCTCGGCCTGGTGTTGAAGGCTTTTTATCATCTGCCCTTGCCCTTTACCTCTCCAGGCTCATCTCTAATTCCACTTTGTTTCAAATTAATGTTCCACTGATACTGAACCACCTGCAATTCTTGGAACACAAGAGTTTCATGCCTCCATGCCTTTGCTCACACTGCTTTCTCCACCTGAACGCGCCTCCCCTTCTTTACCTGGAAAACACCTACCAATCTGTCAAGCCCCAGCCATCTGATCTTCCGTGAAGAAGATCTCGGCCCCGCTGCATCTTGTTGGATTGCAACAATCCATTTACATGTCTTGTCTCCCACGAAGTGACAACCTCAAAAGTAGGATGTGTCCTTTTCATCTCTGTATTCCCAGTACCTTGCTCAGTGCCCAGCATACAGAGCCCTTGAAAGTTCTTAAAATGGAAGAACTCTAGGTTGACTTTTAAGGTCAACACATTTAAAACCCACTTTGGATGGGAATATCTCTAAAAGGTATTACAGACTCCCCTGCCTTTTTAAAAAATAGTTTTGGGGACATGATTGAACCTTGCTCAAGTGTATGATTTGTGTCAATACAGAGACAGCGTTTTTCAGAAGAAGGCTTGGAGATCACAGTAGAGGAAGGACCTCAGGTCTGGAAAGATCAAGTGACTTGCCCAAGCACCTTGTGTGATGAATGTTAATGAATGTCTAGCCTGCAAGACGGTGACCTCCCTGCTTTGCTGGGAGCAAAGGAAGGATTTTGAGCCCTTGCCTCGCCCCTGCACTAAATGGCCCCAAATTCAGTGTCCTTTGAGATTTTTGCATGTTTTATAATCTTCCCATTTCAGCACTGTGCCAGTGTACCTGTTCCCCACCTTACCCTTCTAATTTTTTCCTTCTGATCCACTGGAGGCAGGAGAACCATGTAACCAAGCTTGATGGAGCCACATGGAAAGGAAGAGTTATGACCCTGGCCTGAAATCTGGGAGCACTGCTCCCCTGGGGAGCGTGGCGGGATGATGGGGCTTTGTGATGCCTTCCTGCCTCCACTGTGCCCCATATATGACAGTTGTCGAGATAAAAGACTGAAAGGGTTGGGGTGGTTCTAGCTGAGTGAAATGTCAGCGTAACTAAGAGATCCTGCAGGCAACCCCATCCCTGGGCAGGTGACTCCACAGGGGAGGAAAAAGAGGCAACTCCTGGACCCTGGGCTCCACCTAAAGGAAACTCCCTTCCCACACTCCCCTATCAAAGGCAAACCGCCTGGTGTGAGAGGTAAAAGGAAACAGTACCGCTGGGCCATGAGGGGGAGAGGGGGACTGGACAGGTGGGAATAGCTCTGCTTTATCCTGGGAGCAACCGGATTGGGGCAGAATGGGGAGCAATGAACTAAGAGATGTAGATTCTAGTCCAGCTCCACTATTAACTGGATGCATGTCAAGGGGCAACTCAACTAACCCCTCTGGGTGTCAGTTTCAGAATCTGTGAAATGGGGATATTCCCCACATCATGGGGCTGTAGTAGGATTAACAAAAATAACGTGTAAGAACTTAGTAAATTCTAAAGTGCTGCACAAGGGAATATGGCCTTCATTCATTCATTCCACAGATACTTACTGATCACCTACTATGTGCCAGCCAGGCAAAGTTCCAGGAACTGGGGATGTAGCAGTGAACACGACAAAGCCCCGGTTCCCATGGAGCTGACATTCTGCAGAGGGAGACACATGAACGAGTAATAATGTACCAAGCGGTGCCTCAGTCAGAATGGGTGCAGTTATGCTGCCACCAGTGCCTTAAAGCCACTAAGAATCATTTCTCACTCACACTACATGCTCTTGGAGGAAATCCCTGCAGGTCCACTCCACACTGTCCTCATTTGGGGACGCAGGCTGAAGGAGGCTCCATTCCCAACTTCCACAAAAGGGAACATGGCAAATTGCACCAAAGTCCCAAAGCCCCCGGCCCCAGTCCTGGGAGTGCTACAGGACACTTCTGTCCCATTTCACTTCCCACCAGCAAGTCACATGGTCACATTCATCTTCTCCAAGGGGCGGGGAAGTGCAGTCCTACTCTGTACCCAGAAGATGTAAGTGCAGCGTATTTGGTGGAAAGAATTAATGCCCACTACGGATAGATTCATGGCTAAGTACCAGGAAAAAAATTAAGTAGTGTAAGGAGCTGGGTGGGTGGCGATGAGGGAGTCTGAGAAAGGTCCTCTGAGGAGGTCACATTGGAACAGATACATAAATAAAGTCCAGAGCAATCCTGTAGGGAGAGCACAAGACACTGAAAGGAGGAGCAAATGTCCTGGGGCAGGTGGAGAGCCAGGAGCTCAGTGGCCTGGAGCCATGAGCCAGGGGCAGAGTTGGAGAGAGAGAGGCATTCAGAAAAGGAAGCGGATCATTCGCCACTTTGTCAGTCAGGGCTTGGCCTTTCCTGAGAGAGATAAGATGTTACACATGGCTGCCAGCAAGCAGTACCCTTAGTGGATAAAGGGTAAACAGTTCCTGGAGCCAGAATGCCTGAGGCCAAGGCCCAGCTCCATCCCCTGCTAGCACAAGACCTTGGGCAAGTTACTTGACCTCTCTGAGCCTCAGCTGCCTCTCCGCAATAATTGAGGGTAATAAAAGGACCTGCCTCACATGGTTACTGTGATGATAACGTGCTTAAAACAGGGCCAGCGCATTGTGAGTACTATAGCAGCACTGGCTATCATTGCAATCGCTTTCCTCCTCAGCCTGGAGAAGTCCCTCCCTTCCGCTTTACCCCATCTCCCGGTCACCACCAGCACCCATCTCTAACAGGGATCTCATCTTCCCTCTCTTGAGTCCCAGAGCCTGTGAGCCCTGAGTCCTTCCCCACCTCTCTGTCCCTGTGATGCTCTCCTCAGCTTCCACATCTGCTAGGTGGGACCAATCCTCCCCTGCTGTCCAGGTGATGGACCCGGCGCTCCCCAGTGAGCACAGACTCTCCCCCTGCCCCGCAGCAGGTGGGTGCTCCCGCATGGCTGCTGGATGGATTCCTAGCTGCCTGTGCTTTCTGCCACCCACCCTAGGGGGGCTGGGAAGACTATGGGTCCCTCCCCTACAGTCACCCCCCACTACCCCAGCTCTGGCAGCCAAGCTCTCTGGTGGGCAGGAGCTGGCACCTCACCCAGGAGGGGAGAACAGCTGCAGAGATGGTAGGAGAATTCCTCCCGCTGCTGGATTTGTAAAACAATTGATTAAAGACAATGCAATTAATTATTCCTTGATGAAATAGTGGAAATTACCCAAGAAAATGAAGATTTCAGCAGCAGAACATTAAATCCCTCTAATTATGTCATTCCTAAAAAAGGGGGAGGGGGATTAAAAAGGATAGAAATGGTGGGCCAGAGGGAGGAAAAGAAGTGTAAAAATAGATGGGGTGACCCTGGGGCTCATGCCAGGTGAGTGGGGGCGGGGGATGGAGGGGATCACCACCCTGGTCTTGACCACATTGTTCGAGGGAAAAGTCTGAGGTGACGGAGCTCTCTGCGGGGGATGGCGAGCAGCCTGGCAGGCCAGACACTGGGATACGTGCCTTGGGTGCATTAGCTCATTCTCACACTGAATCCTGGTGCCTCATTCCCGTTTTACATAGGAGAGCATGAGGCTTGGAGAGGGCACGTGACTTGTCCAAAGATGCACAACTACTAATTAATAGAGGCAGGACTTGAACTCGGGTCTAACTCCAGAACCTGTAATTTTTCAACCCCCCAACTGCTGGAGTCTACAGCAGTAGCCACTGCAGATGCCCTTGGCAAAAGTGCATCTGACTGCTAGACCCCTGAGAGTCTCAGTGGCCCCCTGAATCTCAGGGCTGGGTGTGGGGAGAAGGGTAGCTGCCAGGTGCTGACATCTCTGCCAATGAGAATTGGCCTGAGGTCCCCTAGGAAGGGATCTTTCTAGACTTCCAGCCCCTCTGATCCCTCTGGATGTGCTTTTGCAGGCCAAGGAGGGGTGGCAAGTGGGACCTGCCATGGGCCTGGCCTGGCTCTCTCTCCCTGGGAGCTCCAGATGCTCCACTAGGGAGCTGATGGCCTAGATTCCAATCTAGGAATGGCTGGGGTTGCCATATGGCCTTGGGCAAGTTCCCTTGCTTTCCTGGACCTCAGTTTCCCTATCTGTAATAGTAGATATGGAGCCAGTGGATATATGGGTCCATTTGAGGAAACTGGACCCAGCCCTGCCCCAGCTCCAATGGTGAACTCAGTTCCAAGAAACCAGAATCAGCTCTAGAGTGGGCAGGGGGAGGAGATGGACAAGGGAAGTCCCAGATGGACAAGGGAAGTCCCAGAGCCAGCAGAGGAGGGGCTGTGTGTTCTAGCTTCTGGGGCTGGGCTAAAGGAACCAGGAGGAAGCCAGGGGTCCTGCAGTGGGCAGTGGGTGGGAGGCTGTCCAGGGAGGGAACTGGGCTCGGGGTGGGAGGAGGGAAGAAGAGGAGCTTGGAATGCAGTCAAACCACTCACCCCCATTCCTGCCTCCGGAAACCAATCAAGGGGACCAGGTGCCTGGAATGGCCAGGTCTGGCGGGGCCTAAAGCAAGGGACACTTTATTCTTAGCACTGCTGAGGTTCTTTTTAGAGCTTGTTCTGTGGTTACCCTGCTCCTGGACCGTATCTGAGCATAGCCCATGTTTCTGGACACTCTCAGGCACTGTCAGTCTCATTTTTTTATTGGGGTATAGTTGCTTTACAACGTTATGTTAGTTTCTGCTGTACAATGAAGTGAATCAGCTATGTGTATACCTATATCCCCTCCCTCTTGGACCTCCCTCCCACCCATCTAGGTCACCACAGAACACCAAGCTGAGCTCCCTGTGCTATACAGCAGGTTCCCACCAGATATCTATTTTACACATGATAGTGTATATATGTCAATCCCAGTCTCCCAATTCATCCCACCACCCCTTCCCCCGCACCGTGTCCACACGTCTGTTCTCTACGTCTGCGTCTCTATTCCTGCCCTGCAAATAGGTATTTTCCAATCTAATCTAGCATCAGAATTTCAATTTCTCATTCAATCTAAACATTTCACCCTTTCCCTCTCTAGCTCAGGCCCAACCCAAGCTAAGAAACATTCAAAGGGGATGGAAGGGCTGGTCCTCCAGGAAGATTGGGGCTACCAGGCCCTCTTTGTAGAGCATTTCTTGTGGGTCTTTGGAGTTTCCCGCACTGGGATCCTTCAGCTGGTATTTCCCTGACATGGGCAATGATGTCTATAGCTGAGATCTCACGACTGTCCCCAGCTCCTTCTTCTGGGGGCTCATCCCACTCAGTCTCCAAGAGGTCACCTGGCCTTGGCATGCAGACCCTTCATGCAGCATGTCTTGCTACGGCCTCTCCGACCCACAGAAGAGCCTGGGCTTGCCAGACTCTCTTCCCCACCATCATAGACAGTTCCAAGTCGCCACCTCCTTCTAGACTTTTTTCAAGCCAAGGTCAGGCCTCGGCCACTGTGCCAACCAAATTCTTAGGGACACATGTCAGCTTTTCCAAATGCTTCTCCTGAAGCTCCCCTGCTCACCCAATTAAAGTGGGAGTAGGGGGGCACACCCCACCCCTCCAAAGGCATCCTCACTGCCCATCTCCACCTGCCCCTCCCTCGTCACCCTCACCTCCCTTTATGTAGCATGGAAGTGGGTACTGAGGGTCACAGAACCAGCTTGGGCCTTGAAAGGCCTGAAGAGATCTACATCTCGATTTAAAATGTGGGTGTTCTGGGCATCAATTACTCTCAGAAGCACTCCAAGCACGCCATGTCCCACTCGGACAGCCTGATATGAAAGCAAGCCCCAGCTCCTCCAGCTGGTTCCGACTCCTTCTCTGGCCACGTCCCCATCCCTGTCACCTATCCCAGGCCCAGCACCGACCCTCTCCCTGTGGCAGGACCCCATAGCCTCAAGTCCGCTGTTGAGCAGCACCTTCACTCCAGCCATCCTACAGTGCCTGTGGAGACTGTGGCCCCGAGCAGACCAGCTGCAGAGCCAGGCCCCAAACTCAGGCGCCAACTAGCAGGCCAGTGCTCCTTCCACCAGCTCAGCCCCCAGCCATCGCTCTCCGGGAGGGATGAGCTTATTGGTGGAGGGGCTGGGGCGGGGAGGAATCCCTTCCCCTCTAAGGCAGCAGCAACAGTTCCTGCAAGAGCAAGGTTGGGAGCTGGATAGACCTGGGTTTGAACCCTAGTTCTCCTACTTTCCAGCTGGCTGATTTGAGGCAAGTCACCTCATATTTCTGCACCTCGGTTTCCCCCTCTGTAAAATGGGTATGATAATACTGAACCCAGAGGGTTGCCAGGAAGGGTGAGTTGAGATCAAGTCTTAGCCAGGCACTGGCACAAAGTGGGTTAATTCCCTTAGGACTCCCCCCTTGCAGTCAGGATACTGGGGTTCTACTTCAAACCCAGAGACCAATTTTCTGGCCAAACTGGGTCTTGCACTTCCCATTTGTGTCCTGGAGAGAAAAGCTGCAGTGTGGTGAGGCAGATAGTGGGGGCCTGAGAGGCTAAGGAGGGGCTTCTGGAAGAGAGTCTTTAGAATTAGGGGTGGTAGGGGCACAGCCCAGATGGGAAGGGCTGTTCCTCCCGCCCATCAGCTCCCGGACCCCTCCCACCAGGGATGGCACTCTAGCCCCTCCCCCAGCTCCAGCACAGATGGCAGGAAGGAAATGCCAAGGCATGGAGGTAGGGAGGGGCCACCCAGCCCCCGGAGGCTCCAGCCCTTGCCAAGCTTCCCACAGGAGAAGGAAGCAAAAGCCCCCTCCCTTGCTATGGCACTGCCCTCTGAAAGCCACAGCCCACTGATGCCCTGGCGCCTTGTATCCCGTTGTCATGGTAACCAGGACTAGCTGACGTGCCGACAGGCAGACCAGGAGCTGCTACCACATGAATCAGTTGAACTTGATGTGACAGACACAGGCGGGTGGCCTGCACAGAGGTGGAGGGAGGTGGTGCCCTGTGGGCAGTGGAGCTCAGGCTGAATCTCTCCAACCATGACAGGTTTAGGGGCTCCAGAAGCCCGCAAAACCCTAGAGGTCCCCAATGAAGGTGAGGCTGGCCCTTGGACCAGCCATGAATCCTCTCCAAGCCCCTATTTCCTTACTTGTAAAATTGGGAGAATGGACTGGATGGTAAAGATCAAATAAAATAACGAGCAGCGGCTTGCTTTGTAAATTCAAACCTGACACAAACGGCTGTTTGGGAGAGCTCAAAGGCTCGGTTCTCATGCAGACTTGGGCTTCAGTCCCTCTTCTGCTCCTTGCTGGTGCCATGTCAGCCCCAACTTTATGTTCTGTAGAATGGGGATAATATTGCCTCCCTGACCGGATTCAACTTTTCACTTAGCCATTTAATATTTATCAACCCCATCTACATACCGAGCACCGCATTAGGTCCTAGGGACACAAGAGTAAACGAGGCAGACCCATTTCCTGCCCTCACTGAGCTTACATCCTAGTGGGAGGGGCAGACCCTAAACAAGCACACAGACCAACAAAATATCTCAGGTTGTGATGAGACTCTGAAGAATGCAGACGAGGAACTGAGCTGCAGAGCAAATGGGCTGAGGGCTTATTTTAGGAAGGATGATCAGGATGGATTTTCTGAGAAGGTGACATCTCAGCTGAGACCTAAGTGATGAGAAGGGGCTGGACTCTCAAATGAAAGTGAGAGTATTCCAGGCCAGGGACAGCAAGGCAAGCATCCTGAGGTGCGGTTGAAGCACAGGCAGAGGACGACTGTGGCAACAGCAGGGCAAACAGGTTAAGTGTGAACAGGGATTTTATCCCAAATGCAATGGGCAGTGGAAAGCCAAGGAGCTTTGAGTAAAGAAGCAATGTGATTTGATTTCCACGTACATGCTAAGGATGCTTTTGCTGCCAAGTGGAGAATGGGCCTTCCTTCGGCAGCCAGCCCAGGTAGAAGCCCGCTGCAGAGGTCCAGAGAAGAGAGGAGGGTGGCGTGAACACCAGGTGGGGGTAGGAACAGAGATGGAGAGAAGTGGTCAGATTCAAGATAATTGTGGGAGATAGATTCACCAGGACTTGTTCCTGGTCCAAATACAGGAGGTGAGGGAAAGGGGAGAAAGAAAGATAACATCTGGGCCTCTGGTCTGAGTATATGGTGGGTGGTGATGTCAATTTCTAAGATCAGGAAAACTGATTAGTTTGTAAAACATCTGCAAAGATGGGACTTAAGTTCATGAGAAAAGTCCAAGGGACTGAAGTCCTCTCTCCAGGGGAAAAACCACACTCATAACAGAGCAGCCTTCAGGACAGGCCACTTCCCTCCCCCTGTCCCCAGGGGGCTGCCCCAGTCTCTCTGGAAGAAGTGTTTGGAGAGGCTACATGGCCAGGGGCCTCGGTTTGAACTCTGTTTTGAAAGTGACAGAAACGTAACTCCGACTTCCATAGGCACAAAGAAGGATTTAGTGGCTCGCAGAATGCAAGGAATTAACCCATGGGAATGGCCCAGAGAGCAGCTGGGCCTGCTCTGCTCTCTGCCTCTCCCCACAGGCCAGCTCTTCCATTCCAACCGCAGACCCACTTCTTGCCCAAGGCAGGAAGCACCGAATCCTCCGGATTTTTTAAAAAGAGAAATCAACTTTTATTTTTAATTTTTCTTCTCTTCAATAGGCCACCTTTGGTCTAAACATATTAAGAAATATGACAATGAACTGTGTGAAGAGGGAAAAGACTACTCCAAAAGCACATATATTTAAAAAAATTTTTTTTCACTGTTCTGAAAATGATTCACATACAAAAGCAATAAAATTAATCTATAACAGGAAAAATATGAAAAAATTCATAATAGCATTCTCTCAATTTTTATATCCTATAACTTCCAATGACTCTCTTTCTAACTGAAAAACTCGGAGAATTTTAATTGGCGAGGCTTGTATTATGTGCAACACTTGGGCCAATCAGCTATGCCAGGGGCTGGGTTTCTATAAGGACATGGCAGCTCACACTATGGCCACAGGGCTGGAGGGGGCTAGGGAAGGGCTCTGATGCCCAAGAGACAGTGCGGAGCAGATAATACTCCCAACGTCTTTTACATGGTATGTGTCAGCTGAATTCCCAACCAGAGAGATGGAAGGGAACCATGAGAACAAGGAAAAGTTTGCAAAAGTTTGGAAAACTGAGCAGTTGTTACTTGGAGGCCCAGGAAGGGCAGCCAGAGAAAAGCCCACGGCCCCTAAGCCATCTACTGAGAGCAGAGGATAAAAAAACATTGTCCCGATGGAGTTTGTCTGTGTGAGAAGCCAGAGGAACAGTGTCCAGACTCTTGGACTGGTTGGGTAGGGATCTAACTATGCATAACTGTAATATCTGGTAAAAGTTTGAGAAAGACCTTTATCTCCCCCAGAGACTGGGGTTGCCAGCAAAAGGGCTGCAGATGGAAGCTGAATTTGCAAAGCAGACAAAAGTGCAAGTTAGTCAATTGCTTTCTAATGAGTTTCAGGCTCCGGAGCCACTCACTAGCTGTGCAGCCTTGGATAAATTAGATTTCACATCTCTGAGCCTCGGTTTCCTCCGATTTTAAATGGTGAATGTGTAAAAAATAAAAATAAATAAGTAAAATGTAAAGTGTAAATGTAAAGTGTAAAATGAAATCACGTATGAAGGAGAGTGCTTCTCTCATAAGGTCAAGTGAAGAGTAGATGATAGAATGCAGGTAAAATACCTGCTCCAGAGCCTGGCACATAGTACGTGCTCAATAATATTATCTAATACTTTCATCACTGCTACAGAGGAGGTGTGTGAAGGGGGTAGGTCAGAGAGAGTTCCATTAACTTTCGAGGGCCTCTTAGAGGACAGTTTCAATACAGGAGGCTTTAATTTGCGGCCATGACTCCACCCCAGGCAACTGTAATAGCAACTTTACTCTCTGATCACCTGCCATGCGCCAGGCACTCTGCTAGGTACTTTACTTCCGTTATCTCATTTTTGAGCATTATCAGCAATGATTTGAGACAGTGTATCAGTTAGCTTTTGCTGCATAATAAATCACCCCCACATTCATAGCTTAAGACAACAACCACTTACAAAGCTCATGATTCTATGGTTGGGAAGTTCAGCTGGGCTATGCTTCTGGTCTTGGCTGGGCCCACACATGAATCTGCAGTCCACTGCAAGTTAAGTGGCTCCACTTCTGGGAGTTGCCTGGCTGTCATCTGGGCGATGGGGATGACTGAGCCATGTGTCTCTATTCATCCAGTAGGATAGCCCAAGCTTTTTCACACAGCAGCTGGGCAGGGTTCCAAGAGAACATATGAAAGTGTGCAAGACCTCTTGAGGCTTGGGCTCAGAACTGGCACTGGCACTTCTACCTCATTCTGTTGGCCAAAGCAAATCATAAGGTCATCCCAGATTCAAGGGGATGGGGAGAAGCTTCAAAGTTATATTGCATGGGGCATGCTCAGAAAGGGGTGGAGAACTGTGGCCAATCTTGCAGTCTACCACAGATAGGGACTAGTATTACTGCCATTTCACACATAAGAAAATTGAGACTCAAAGAGGTAAAAATGTCTTGTCCAAATTATGCAGCTAGTAAGCGTGGCAGAGCCAGGATTTGAACTCAGGGGTCTCCATGCTCGATTGCATTGTGACATTCAAACTCCATTCTCTCAGGGGAAACTGGCACAATCCAAACAGCCCAACCTAACAGGCACCAGAGAGCTTGACTGAGATGAGGGTGGGGCAGGAGCAAAAAAAAGTTGAGTCTGAGGCAGGACAAGACCGGGGGATTCAGACAGAGCCTGTGGCCATGACAAGGATGCCAGTTTTGTGACATGGACTTCAGCCTGCCTCACGAAGCCACAGAACTCAACAGGACAGGCCAGAGCTGACCGTCTTCCAGGCAGAAACCTTGCCTGGGCCTCTTGCTGGCAGGGGCCCACCATGAGTCCGCAGTGAGGGAGCTGCCTGTGGTGTCTGCTACTGAGTTCCCTCCCAGACCACGGGTGGCAACAGCGCCGGCCAGAAGATGGAAGAAGTGTCACAGGTGAAAGTAGAGCTCTGTCCTCCCGAGAGCACACTGAGCTGGTCTCTGCCCATGCCCAGGTGTGAGCAGAGGGGTACTGGGCTGGCCATGAGATGCCCCACCTCCTCACCTCCACTGTGACCGGCCCCTCCCCCGCAGAGATCCCAGTGCCAGGAGCACAGCTGTGCCCAGCCAAGCTGCCGGGTGCCAAGCCGGGCCTGGCGGACTCCCTCTCATCTGTCTCTCTTTACCAGGAACAAATGGGAATGAGGGAATCAATTAACAAGGCTCCTTAGCCAAATGACTGCTGCTCCCTCCTTCCCCAGCCTGTTAACCCTTTGCTTCCAGGGCCGGGAAGGGCTGCCCTGGCTGGCCGACCTCGCTCAGCCGTGGAGCCCCCCCCGCTGGATGCTGTGCTCCTGCCTTGGCTGGGCCAAGTGCCGGCAGCAGCTGCCAAGCTGAGGGACCAGAGCCAGAAACCTCCATTCAGCCTCGGTGGAATTGGGGGTCAGTCTCCAAGGATACTCAGGGGCTCTGGCCCACAGGGCAGGCCTGGCCCTTTCTTTTCTCTCCAGAGACCTGGGCCCCTCTCCTGGATGAGAAACCCCTGAGAAGAAGGTTCAGGTCGGGAGGGTGGGTCACAGCCAAGCCTCACCTAGGGACCCCACCGGGAAAGGTAGGGGCCCAGGAGACAGGGCAGGAGGCATCAGGCCACACTCCATAAGCCCTGACAACTCAAACTTCAGAAGCAAATGGTCAGTCTAAGCACCCTCTCCGAGGAATTTAGACAGGCAACTGTGGTGGCCTGGTTGTCCGGAGTGCTGGGTTCAAGTTCCGGCCCAAGAACTGACACGGGGTCTGACAACATTTGGAATGATTAATCAATAGGCCACTCTTTCTCCCACCCCCTCTCAGCGAATGTCTTTATTTGTTCTCCAGGGGTCTACCACCACCACCACCACTCCCTTCCCCCCACCCTACCTGCCAGCCTCGCCTCAGCACTCAGGCTTTGGTTTGAGCCACTGCATTACACAATTCAGGGACTGCCACACATAGCCTGATCCACCATATGCTGTGGCATTGGGGTCACAGAGAAACGCAGACGTGAGCTCTTGGCCTTTTACGTTCAAAAGATACTCAGATTCTAAGTTCAGAACGAAAAAAAATTGAATGCAGCTTGCATGGAGAGAGCTATCTGCGCCCACCCCCTAGATTGGATAAAAGACTCCAAAGGTTGGGAGGAGGGTGGTGAAAGGGACCAGAGAGGACAGGCCAGCAGGGAGGACCACCCACCGAGCACTGACACTGGAGAGTGAGCTCTGGGCCCAGCCAAGGCCTGAGGTACATGTCAGCTCACCCATTCATTCATTCATTTCACAAATGGACAGTGAGGGCCTTCTGTACTCCAGACACTGTTCTGGGCACAGTGGACAAGCGACAAGGGCCCTGGCCTTGGGCAGAGTGAGGCTGAGGACATGAGAGTCACTCAGGAATGGCACTCAGCCATTTACCCACCTATTGTCCAGGAGGAGGGAAGCTGTCTGTGCGCTGAGTCTTGTCTCAGCAACCCCCCAGGTCATCCAATGGACACAGCCCCTTCCTGCCTGGCTTCTGTACCCCAGGACATTTGCGAGCCCCCTGGGTGAAGGTGGGCCCAAGACAAGCAGGGGGCAATGGGGGAAGGGAGGAGAAGCCTGAGCTGGAGACTGCCCAACAAGACATGCTGAAGTCATGCTGAAGCCACTGAGCTGCCCTTCCCTGCCCCTAGAGTGTTTGCCAGTTTCCCTTCTTCCTGCAGAAGGGGATCTGGGCTGCTGAAAACTCCAGAAACTCACCTTGGGCCCAAGTTCAAAACTCTCAAGCCAGGGCTCCAACTGGTCCAATGTGAATCATGTGTCCATCACTGAGCCAATCAGCACTGCCCAGGAGGGGGGATCTGTAAAGGATGGCAGCTCCCATTCCAAAAGCACGGTGAGCACAGTGGGAAAATGGTTCCCTGAAGACAAAACCACTGATGTCCACCACACTGACCTTGGGCATGTGGAGAAACATTGAGCCTCACTCTTCTGATCTGTAAAATGGATCTAATAAGAGTGCCAGCCTCACTGGGCTGTCTTGAGGATTAAAGGAGATCACTCAGAAGAGAGTGCTTCTCATACAGCAGGTACTGAAGAAATGGGAGTCATTTCTCTGGCCTCAGTCACCCCCTCTCTAAAATGGGTGGGTGTCCAGGTTCATCTCCCCAGCCCCGATGCCCCAAGATCCCATGGCTCTGAGCCTGCATGATAAGCGTGAGTGAGCACAGACCCTCCTCTCAGAGGTCAAGAGCCCCCTTTTATTCCTCAGGACTGGGAAAATCCTCCTGCTGCTCTTCCCCTCCCCCACTTCAGACTCTCCGCCTCCTGTGACTGCTCCCCAACCCTCTGAGTCTCTGCCTGGCGGGCGTCCTAGGAAAGAGCGCATGCAGGGCTGTGCAGAGCTGGACCACCAGAGTGCAGATCCCAGTTCTGCCTGTCGCTTAAAGGCTGGGCGATCTTGGTCAGGTTCCTTAACCCCTCTGTGCCTCCTCCGTTTCCTCATCTGTAACAGTGGGCGCGCTAACAATAGGCACTGCCCCATGGGCTCCCTGTGTCTGTGGCCGGGCCATGTAACTATCAGCTATTCGAGTTCTCTCTGCTGCTGGCTCCCGCTCCACCCCGCTGCGGAAGTAGCTTGGATGGTAAAGAGTGGGCTGAGCACTGGGGACAGAGCGGTGCCCCAGACTGACTGCCGCAGCCCCCGGCCTCCTCAGCCTCCTCGAGTTCCCTGCCTGCTGGCGGCAGACACATCAACAGGCAATTTCAGTGTAGCATGACCAGGGCCACTCTCTAGGGAAGCCTGCCGGGGGCGTGGTTAGTGTGCGCAAGGAGGGGCCCGACCCCGAGGAGGGAGGCCAGGACCTGCTGCCGGGGCAGGTGACAACTGGAAGACAGTACAAGTGGGCTGGGTGAAGGGGGTTCAGTGTGACGGTCCAAGCAGAGGAGCCAACAGTACAAGAAACTCAACCATGAGGGTGGGCCAGGAGACAGGTTGGTGGGGAGGACCCAGGGGGTGGCAGCTCCCACCAGACTGTGTGCCTGGGTATGACTGTGTGATTGACCGGGGCCGTATGTGTATGTGTGTGGCTGTGTGGCGGACGGTGTGTTTGTGGGTTTGTTTCTGTGAGGGACTGTGTGTGAGGGTGTGAAATAGTGTGTTTAGAAGTGGGGCGGAGCTTGGCGTGCCTGTTTGAGACACTTTAGGGTGTGACCACTGTGGGTGAAGTTGTATGTGTGTGATTGTGTGTCCATGGGTGTCCCTAAGCTGTAGCTATGTAGCTGGCTGGCTGTGACCAGGAGTGTCTCTATGTGAGCTGTGCGTATGTATTGAATATATACATAGATGTTGCATGTGTGTGTCTGTGTGTGGGTAGTGTGTGTGTGTGTCTTTGTGTAGGTATGTGTGTGTGTGTGTGTGTCTGTGTGAGACACATGTATACTGCTGCCTGTGGAGTCCAGGGCAATGAGAGCTGCTCCTCCCTCTTCCAGCCCTGCTTCAGAAGACACACACACACACACACACACACACACACACACACTCATGGGGCTGGGAGGGGTGGCTGCCCGTCGCTGCCACAGCCAGTCAGAACTTGCTAATTTGCATGTTAATGAAGCTCGGGAGCTTTCCAGCTCGAGACTGACAGGAGCCCCCGGCACCCCCCTACATCCTCCCCTGACGGGCCTGGGAGGGGGGAGTGGAGAGGGCTGAGAACCGGCAGAGGGAAGAAGAGGCGGAGGAGGCTCTGGGCTGAAGCTTCCCTTTCTCTCTCTCTCTCTCTCCTCCCCCACCCCTGTGCAGGCCCCAGGCCCCTCCACGTGGCTGACGGCCCCTTGGCCCCCCTGCGCTCTCCCTCCTGGCCCGGCTTAGGGAGAGGGGGCTGGGACAGAGCCCTGGGGCGCTGGCAGAGGCGGCTGCTCAGGGTTCCCCGTGAGGTGAGGCTCAGCTGCCCTCCCCTGCCCCTCCAGGGAGCACCCAGCAAGCCACCTGGGGCAGACGCCGTGGGATGCACATCTGAGAGCGGCTCGGTGCCAACACAGCCAACAGGCCCTCCCTCCTGCCCCCCACCGCCATCAGGCTTCAGTGTGGCAAAGGGGGTCCCCGTGAGCTCTTCAGCCTGTACCTCTAGAGAAAGGGCTCCGTCCGCGTGGGATCAGAGCTCCTGCTCAGGAAGGGAGAGAGGGGGACAGGGTCGGGGGCAGGGACGGGGACGAGGACTCTGGAGATAAGATGTGTGGGGAGACTGGGGTACAAGTGGAGGGTGCCTCCCGCCCGGCCCCAACCGGGGGTGTGCTCCCAGGGAGGGAAGGCTGGGTGGCAGGTGGGAGGTCAGAGCCCTCGCAGCTGTGATCAACAGGTCAGTCCTGGTTGCGTGCCTATCTCCTGCTCAGTCCATCCCCTCTGCATTCTTGTCTGTCCCAGGGTCCTTCACCCCTCCCATCCCCCCACACGCCTCCTGCCCCCTCCCCTCCTTCCTTTCTTAATCAGCCACATCCCACAGGAGGCTGGGCTCTCTGGGGAGCCCTCAGCAGCAGGCTCCTAGAAACACTGTCTGGGTTTGTCTCAGAGGTGTGTCCCCTGCCTTGGCAGAGAGACGGTCTCTGGCTGGGGGTCCTGGCTGCTGCCTCCTCAGCTTGGCTCCCAGGGGGCATTCCCTCCCCTCCTTTGCCTCCCCTTCTCCCCCATCACTCTCGGCCCTGGGTCTGGCCCGCTGCCCCGCCTGTCTCTCCCTGAGCCTGGGTCTCCATCTCTCCCTCCTTCTCTTCCCTGAATGCTCAAATACTCATATTCTATCCCCGCCCCCCTCTCTCTGACTTGCCCTGTAGGTCCCTGGGCACCCACCCCTGCCCCTGCCCTGGCCCCCAGGTGTCCCTTCACCAGAGCTGGGAGGCAGAGAGGTGAGGCTGCCTGAGGCCCTGGGTCTCCGCAGGTGAGAGGAGAGCCAGGCAGTTGCTGGTGTTAATTGCAGGGAGGACTTCTGGCAGAAATAAGGTGGTTTTTCTGCTTCAGTGACGACTGTTACAATCAAATTGTCCACAGACAATTAGCGGAGTGGGAGAAATAAGAATTAGATTTCTAATTATTTTCCCAGTAAAAGCCGCCCTGGACCCGGTGGGTGAGGGGGAAGGGCTCCTCAGTGGAGCCAACAGGCACTCTGGTGGGCCCGCTCCCCTGGGCAGGGGGCGCCTCATAGGAGCTCCCAAGGCAGGAAGGAAGGGGCAAGACTTGCCCAGCCAGGGGCTGGAAAGGGCAGAGAATCTGGCCATGTGGGTCCCAGAACCAGCCTCCATGGGACTTGCTGGCACTTCCCGTTTTGGAGCCTTAGTTTGCTCGTTCCAAAATGGGGGAATCATCATTCCCAAGTAGCAGAATCGTGGTGCAGAGTCAAGGAGGTGAGGTGGCGACAGCGCCTGGCAGACATCGGCACGGCCCCGGCTCACACACACGTGTGCGGACGTGCAAGCTCACACACTCACCCCCACACGAGAAGCCTCTCCTTCCACCTCCTCTGCCTCCCTGGATGGCAAGGCCTGCGTCTGTGACACAGGGAGGGGGCTCTTAGGGAAAAGGGGACTGAACCCAAAGAGAGCCTCACGCAGCCAAATTCCTCTCCCTGATCTGTGAGCCTCCCTCCTCCACATCTCGCAGATGAGGCTACCGATGGTGGCTCCTGCCTGGGGTGAAGCGAGGGTTCAGTGACACTGTGTAGGGGGTGAGCCTCAGGCCTGGCCCAGGGCACATGCTCAGTAAACACGGCTGATGGTGAAAGTACCATCCAAGGCAGCCAGACCAGGCCTGTGAGGCTGCACACAGGGCTCTGTTCGGAGTGTTCTGGGCTCACCAGACCCAGCCTTCCTCGGGGGCCCAGGCGCTCAGAGAGACGGACAGAAGACCAAGCTGAGAAGGACCCACCAGCAGATAGGACAGTCCTGGGCTCCTGTCTGGGCTGTGCCCTTTCTAGCTGGTCAGATGGTGTCTACTTCCCCTCTCTGAGCTTCAGTTTTCTCCTCTGTAAAGTGGGAAGAGAGCAGTGGCCTCCTCAAGGAGTTGCTTTGAGGCTGTGACGATAATTTGCTCCTGGAACGTGCTTTAGGGGTGGGAGGGGCTGCTGGCACAATCACCTAGACTCGAACACAGTCGCCCCTCCCCCCCACGCCCCGCCACGCTGTCCTGCACACAGACTCGGGGACCGAGGGTGGGAGCCTCTGGGCCACCCCCGGCCTTCAGGCCCTGCCCCCCGTGCAGCGGAGGGAAGACCCAGCTCTGCTCACTAACGTCCTCAGGGCCCAGGCCTGGTGGCAGCCAGCACACCTGCACACAGAAGAGCCCATGCAGGTGCCACGCCTGATGGCGCTCTCACTGTCACGTTTGTGCATGCGTCGCACAGGCACACACACACACACACCCTTCCTGGGGCAGCCAGAACGTCCCGGAGTGAACTGAGGGGAAACTCTCGGCCGCACCCACCAGGGCTGTGCTGAGGCAGGCAGCTGCAGCCCGGCTGCAGGATCTGGCATGAGTGAGGGGAGCTGCTGGGAGCCCCAGCTGGGAGGCAGGCAGGAGGGGTTCTCAGCTGCCTCTGGGGCTCCAGGCCACCTTCCCACCTCTGGGGCCAGCTGGCTGGGCTTGGCAGGGTGGAGGTCACCTGCCTGGAGGTGGCAAGAGCCTCTGTATTGCTCTCCCCCTCCCCCATTGCCCTTCATTCAGCAACAGTGACGTGACCCCGCCCGCCTTCCCCCACCTTCGGTGCCGTCTTCCCCCTCCTTTCCCATCTCTCCATCTCTGTCTCTCTGACTCCCTCTGTCCCTCGCTGGGTCCCTGGATCTCGCGGTCTCTCTGGTTCTGGGTCTCCCCACCTAGCCCGGTGCTGGGCTATGTAAATGTGGTATTTCCCGTCTCATCAGCAGGGCTGCCTGCTTGGCTCACATTTAATTTGATCCACGGCGGCGCCTCTGCGGAGCCACTCATCAAAGCAGGAAGACAATTAGGTGAATGTCAGGGTGGCCTAGGCCCCACGGGGCGACCAAGGCCTGGGGCTGGGGCCCTGAGGGGTGAGGCGCAGGGGCCTGGCTGCAACCTTCGTCTCCCTAGGGGCCTGTCCATACTTGGCCCAGCGTCTGTGGTGTGGCCAGTTGCCTGGACGGCCCCAGGGAAGACCAGGCTCGCCTCTGCCCAGGACCTGGGGCACTGAGGGGCTGAGGGGCATGGCTGGTGCCCCTGGACTTACAGAACCCCCTCCCCACCCCCAGGCCACAGACGGCAAGGGGCCTGGGCATCTGTGTGACTACAGTCAGGTGGACTCCTGGGCTGGGCCCGAGTTGGGATCAGGAGACCGCCCGAGCTCTGAGCTAGTTCAGGGTCCACTGGGAAAAGCATACATTCTTTCCACAGGCCCTGCCCGGCCCGCCCATGCCGGCTCCGAGCCAGCAGTCTTCTCCTGAGCTTCAGCCTGGCCTTTTATCCTCCCCGTTCTGTCTCGCTTCCACTCCTTCTGTCTTTATTTCTCTGGTTATCTTTATTTCTCTGGTCTCTCTCTTCCCTCTCTCTGCCTCTTTTCTCAGTCTCATCCCTTTATTCCCAAACTCTCCCTTTTCTGTGTCTTATACCCACCCCCACCCCCCATCCCCCATGGTGTCCTTGGTCTCCTGGGACCTTCTAGCCTCAGCTACTTATCTATAATTCCCCATCCCTGTCCATGGCTGACCCTGCCCCAAGGGGTCACCTAAGACTGACCTTCTAGGTAAATCCCAACACCCCTCCAGCCCTGGATTCCTCCCCACTGCCCTCCACCCCCCTCCCCAGGGATCCCTGAATCTCTGACATCTCCCTCCCTACTGGCTTCTTCCTTTTAGCTGTCAACACATTCAAGTCTCTCCCTTCTTAAAAACAATAATAATAATAAAATACATTTTAAAGAAATACTCTCCTTGACAGCCCAACCTCTTCCACCACGGCCATCTCTCTCCTTGCCCTCCAGGGAAGCTTCCGGGAGAGTTATCTACATTTGCTTCTTGACCCAATCCAAGTTGGCTTCGGTACCCCTCATGCCCTAGAAACAGTCCTCACAAAGGTCACCAGCAACTTTCTCATCACTCAATCCCGCGATCACACCTCACTTGGATGCCAGGACGGCATCAGAACAACTGACCTCGCCTCTCTTCTTGACTCTCCCTAACTCCCAAGACACCCTCCTGGCTTTGCCTCCACCCCTTTGGCTTGTCCCTTCTTGGACTCCACCTCTGCCCTGGCCTCTCACGGCTGCTCTCCATAGCTGTCCCAGGTCCTCTTCTCCGTTAATCCTTCACATGACCCCCTAAGTAATTTTACCCATGCCTCACCAACCCCACCCCAGGCTTCAGTCACCACCTGTGTCCACACCTCTGACTTTCTGCTCTAGCCTAGCTCTTTTTCCTGTGCTTGGGACCCAACTATCCACTGCCTCCTGGTCCCTCCCTGCATGTTCCATGGCTCTCTCAAACCCAGGGCAGCCCAAACCAAGCTTTTCCTCTGACCCTACACCCTGTTCCTCCTCTTGGTTTCCCCAGCTTGATGACTAGCACCTTCATCTCCCAGTTTCCCAAGTCAGAAACCTGGAGGGCAAGCCAGAGCCCCCTTCCCCCACTACTTCCAAACAGGGGGTGATGATGGACAGCAGAGTCATCAAGTCTGCCTCCAAAACATTTCTCTTCTCTAAGGCCTTGAAAGTCCACCCTCACCTTCCCCATCCTCCCTAGGCAGACCTGCTCAAGCCAAGATGTTCTCATTATTCCCTTGGAGGCATCTTATGCTTCTCCACCTGCAGGTGTTTAATACTCTTTATCCCCACATGGAATGCCCGCTTTCTCTTCTTTGCCTAACCCATGCCAAATCCATCTTGCCCCTCTTCTTGAAAGCCTAGCTCCAGCCCCCTGCAAGGAAGTCTCTCCTCTCTGCCCCAGCTGGCAGGATCTTCTCTCACCCTAAGCTCCTGGACCCTTCTTGTCTGGTCCATGCCTGGGCACACAGCATCATCTCCACCCTTCCTCCTGCACACACGTACTTCTACATTACCCAGGCTCCTTTATGGTAAGTGAGCCATGTGACTGTCCCTGGCCAATGAGCTGTGGACAAAGGTGAAATGGTCACTTCCTGGCCAAAGCATACAGGAGTTAGTGCACGACCTTCTAGCTGCTGCAGCAACCAAGAAAGTCTCTTTTGAGATGATGGAGCCTCAAGATCAAAGCAGCATGGAAAGCTGACTCACCCCATGAAGGACAAGAGCCCTCAGATGCCTGGACCTGCAGCAGACTTTGCATAAGCAAAAAATAAACTTTGGGACTTCCCTGGTGGCGCAGTGGTTGAGAATCTGCCTGCTAATGCAGGGGACACGGGTTCAAGCCCTGGTCTGGGAGGACCCCACATGCCGCGGAGCAACTAGGCCCGTGAGCCACAACTACTGAGCCTGCGCGTCTGGAGCCTGTGCTCCGCAACAAGAGAGGCCGCGATAGTGAGAGGCCCACGCACCGCGATGAAGAGTGGCCCCCGCTTGGCGCAACTGGAGAAAGCCCTAGCACAGAAATGAAGACCCAACATAGCAATCAACCAATCAATCAATCTTAAAAAAAATAATAATAAAAATAAAAAATAAACTTTTACTGTGTTCATCCACTGAGATTGAGGGGTTATTGGTTACCGCATCAGACAGCCTCTCTTATCCAGACGAATACAGCCCTTTCTGAGTGTTATTTCCCCATCTCTAGTCTGAGGATAACCTTCTGCTCCTCACAGGGTGGTTGTGAGGATTAAAGTATTAAAAGGTCCACACTCAGTTCCTGAGTGCCTGCCACAAGCCAGACTCAGTGTAAGTGCCAGACTATGAGATATCCTAGCTGGGCAGGTGTTATGAACTGAATGTTTGTACCCCCCCCCCCAAATTCATATGTTGAAGCCCTAATCCCCAGTACGATGGTGTTTGGAGGTGGGGGGCCTTTGGGAGGTAATTAGGTTTATATGAGATCATAAGGGTGGAGCCCTCCATGATGATATTAGTGCCCTCATGAGAAGAGGAAACATCAACCATTTGCAAGCCAGGAAGTGTTCTCATCAAGAACCAAACCTGCAAGCACCTTGATCTTGGACTTCCCAGCCTCCAGATCTGTCAGAAATGTTTGTTGTTTGAGACACCCAGTCTGTGGTGTTTTGCTATAGCAGCCCAAGGAGACTACGACAGCAGAGCTCCATTTATCAGAGAGAAAAGAAGCTAGCTACATTCAGCTGCTCAGGTTGGGTACTGAAAAATTCCGGGGGTGGGGCGGGGGCACTGACAAAGATTATAATGTGGAAGTCACTCCCTGGAGCTGTGAACTGTAGTAACCCTGCCGTACTCCCAGCTCCAGTGCTGTTTTGAACCCGCTGATAAACATGGAGACTAATTTTGTTATTACAAAAGGAAGAATTGGGGGTAGGGGGGCTTGAAAAGGGCACAGGAGAAACAGGAACAATGGTTATAATTTCATAATATTAATATAATAATAATAATGTCAGGAAATTTTCACATCATGCTACTATGTGCCGGGTACTGCTCCAAGCCCTTTACTTAACATTTATTCATTTATTTCTCACGACAACAGCCCTGTGAGATAAATATCATCATCCTCATCTTACAGATGAGGAAATCGAGGTAGAGATAAGATAGGTAAATTACCCAACATCATGTGGCTTATAAATAGCAAAGCTAAGATTTGAATATGGGCATTTTGTTTTCAGAATTGCTCTTAACCCTTTTACTATATGGGTTCCTGGGACGAGGGCAGTGTGGGGTTCCTCAGCCCCCTCCACTCTTTACATCTTCCATCCCTGCAACCCCCATCCCCTGCTACCTTGGCCTTGATGCAGAGCCCAGACCACTTTGGCATCCAAAGGGCAGGGGATGTGAAATATCCAGAGACCACCCATTTGGCCTGGCATCGATAATTCATGATGGGAGGGATGGAGGGGAGAATTCTCCAAACATGTTCAAGGGTGGCAGATGGGCATAAACAGGAGTTTGGGCAGGATCAACTCCGAGCCTGAATCCTTTGGGCATAATAATAAAATAATAAAATAATAAATGCAAATGTGACCTCCCATGTGCTCGTAGGTCCTTCAGCTCTGTGACACATCATGCCACAGACAGGAACTTATTTAATTATTACATCAACCCATTTCACAGATGAAGAAACCAAGGGTCAGAGAAGCCGATTGCCCAAAGTCATTCAGCCATTAGGTAGCAGCGTCTGGCAGACCCCAGGGCTCAGGCACTGTCCACATCTCCAGCTACCCTCAGAAGTAAGTGCCAGCCCTCCTAAGAGAACCACCCATGTCCCCAAGGATACCTCCTACTGGGAACCAGGGTATGCAGGTCTCCTGCAGCCTGGCAGAGGTCTATCTGCCAGGGTGAGCCTCTGCCCCACCCGCCCACCCGTGAGCTAGGGACAGAAGGGGGACTTTATGTGCAATCTGCCTGACTCTCCAGAAAGCACTTAGGTTTACGATGTGCATGAGATTGATCGCCAGTTGGCGCAGCTCCCGCTAGCTCAGTGCCAGCCCAGCGCTGGCAGGAGGCTGCCCCCCCACCCCCCCTCTCAAGGAGCATCAAAGCCGCCTGCCAAGGCCCCTCGTGAGGGTCCTTCTCCACTAACAAGTGCCGAGTGGAGGGGGGAGCTCTGCCCAAAGGCCTTTCCACGGCACATATACCCCCGCCCCATGGTAGTTAAATAGCTCCGCGTTTTATGCCAGTTCCTGCCTCTTCTGCTTCCCCTCTAACGAGCTGATGCTTTCAAAGGCCCCGCTAATTGGTGTTTGCACCTCACACACCACGATACTTTGGTAGTCACTTAGGACGTGGGTCCATCCATCACACCCACGGTACGGAAGGTTGCTCACCTCACTGCATCAGGGTGCCCAGCCTATGTGCTTTTACTCCTGTGTGCACATGGGGGAGTGCCCGTGTGCCTTGTTTCATACATGAAGGATGTGTCTGCACAGGCACACTTATGTGCACATGTGTGTATAAGTGCTCCTTTGGAATATCTCTTGTGTATCTACGTGTTTGTATGTCAGTGCACGTGCACAGGCAAACACTATCGTCTGTGCACATGGAAGTATGCACTTGTGTGTGTGCGCAGTTTCCTGGGTGGGTGTGTTTGTGTGCATATGTGATAGAGCTTGTGTGTGTTTAGGCATGCACTCATGTGCTTTGCGTGTGTGTGTGTGGACATCTGCTTGCAAGCAGGCATGTTCATGCGAATTTTTTGCAAGTCAACTAATAAGGTATATGTTCATGTCCAAGTGCATGTGTAGTTGTGTGGGCTTGTATGCCTAAGCACAGGGAAGGGTAGACATGTGCATTTGTGTCCATAGAGGTGGGATGTGGGGATGAGGGAATCTCTGGTTGGGGTATCTACGTGGCATGCATGTACTTGGGCATTTGTATATGACATGTGGAGAAAAAGTGTAACACAGAAGTCAAGGGCTCACAGGCTTTGGGTCTGAGGCCTGGCCCTGCCATTTTCTAGCTGTGTGACTTTGGGGTGATCAATGAGCCTCTCTAATCACCAGTTTGCTCATCTGTACAATGGAGATAATAAAAACATCTATCTCATATTGTTGTTATGAGGATCAAATGAGATAATACACACAGAGGGCTGGTCCGATCTTCCCTGCCTGCTGGGAACACCCACAGTGTGTAGACACCGCCCCCCACCAGCCTTGTCTGGCCTCAACACGGAGCTGGCTGCCCAGGAGAGACCCTGCAGGCACCTGGGGAGAGAAATGGCCAGGCCCAGACCACACAGTAACAGCTACAACCTCTGAGATCTTTGTCACATCCAAAGCGAGTTCACACTTTTACTACCTACCTTTGACAGGTGGGAAACTGAGGTGCAGAAGTAGGTAGGAGTTGGTGGCAGAGCAGGGACTTGCTGTCAGAAGACACAGCCTACAGCAGGGCTGTGGGAAGCCGAGACGTCCCTCATTTCCAAGGGAGAGGGGGCGGCTTCAAGAGGGTGGAGTAATGCACACCTTCGTGAACCCCACGCACCGATACACAAACCCGGAGCAAAGGGGTTTCCTTACCTGTCCCAGCCTGGGGAGCCTGCCTCAGGAGAACATCCCTGCTGGGGACTCGGGCTGAGTACAGCAACCCTCAAGGTGCCCAGCCCTGTCCCTTCTGTAAACACAGCTCTAGTAGATCCATATCATTTACTCACCAAGACACTGAGGCCCAGAGAGGGGAAGGAGCTTGCTCAAGGCCATAGGACAGAAAACAACTAGAGCAGAAGCCCCCAGGAGGCAGGCCATGATTCTCACCCCTTGCTCTCCTCATTCACCATGCAGCCTCAACTGGCACTGACCAGGCCGCTGAATCATGGGTTGGGGCAGAGACCTCCCCACGGGCAGGTCATAGGGCCTTCAAACCCATCTGGTGGTCAGCCCAAGAGTCCACTGTGTCCCCATTTGGGGGGACATGGCCTCTAGACCTGGGCTCCTGCAACCACTATGTGTTACTTTTTTTTCCCTCATATTTTGCAGGGTGATTTTTTTATGTTACTTTTTAAATTTTACAAACATGCAAACTTAAAAAACAATCACAACCAGTAGCAGCAGCAGCACTGCACCCTTGCCAGTTGACATTGCCACTGTCATTAATCCCGCCATCCCCCAGAGTCATCACCACCTCCAGCATCAGTCTGACTGTGCCCCCCACCACCAATTCCCACCCCTTAGGCTGTCGTTACCCCCAGCCCTTCATTAATGACTCGGAATTGGTCTTCTGCCACCCTTTGCATTTCATTTCTCCTCCCACTCCCAGGCTCATTCCAGGATCATTTGACCTGAAGCCCTCCCCAGATCTGCATCCCTTCCTGCTCCCCTGAGCCCCTGGCCTCGCCTGTCCTGCAGAAACTGCGGGCTGGGCTTTGGCCCTGAAGTCCTCACTGGGGGCTGGCAGCCAACAAGGGAGCCAGGAGGGGCAGGAGTGCCGAGCGCCCCCTTCCCCAGGGCTGGTGCCCCACCCATCCAGCCGGCGGCCTGTCTGCCTTCCTGAGCTCATTAACTGCAGGTCACCATTCAGCAGGAAAGACAAGGCGTGGGTTCTGCGGGCGTTCATTAGCCGTGAGAGGAACAGTGTGTGTGAAATTAGCAGTCACCTGAGGACCTCGATAATTTCATAATTAGGAGGCCTAATGGCTCCAGCTCTGGAAGCCAAATGACTTAACCCCTTGCCTGCTGGGCGCCTAACCCCCAGCCCAAGCCTGCAGTCCCCTCCCTGTGACCCAATCATGTTCATTTCTGCCACCCCCATGCCCAGCACGAGGGTTGGCACAGAGGGGGTGTGAAAGCAAAGTTTATGGAGAAAATGAATGAATGAACAAAAGGGTATCTGACTGGGGAAAGAGCTTCAGCCCCCGCTGCAGGTGATCAGGGGAGGAATGACTCTCCATCTGCAGGAGTAGGTGTGTGGCTGTGTGCGTGCCTGTGTGTGTGTGTGTGTGTGTGCGCGCGTGCATGTGCACACATGCAGGTGTAAGGGCACACACACGTGTGGATCTGTGCTGTCTGCTTCTAAGAACCTTGTGTGTGTGTGCACACTCACATCTATGATATTCATTCCGCTGCCTCCTGTGCTCTGTGGGTGCTCTGTGATGGGTCCCCACGTGCCTTCCTTGAAGCCAGCCTCCCCCGGTACCATCTAAATAATGGTGACCCCATAATTTCTACATGGGGCATTTGGTGGGAAAAGCAGGCCTAGGGAGTTGCCCTGAACCTGCATTTGCATAGCAAGTACACTATTTTAGTTTAGACTGAATGTTCCATTTGGGAGTCTGGTGTTAATAAGGATGGGGGGGCACTAAAGTCACACCCTTTAGTATGTGGAGCTGATCCTGACAGCCTCCGAAGACCCCCCAGCCTCTCTCGGCCTGCTCCCCTTCCTCCCAACCTTTCCCTGGTCCTGAAGAGGTGGAGGCTGAGGTGGAAGATGGGGTGCACTGGGGTCCGGACTGGATCAGGCCCTCCCCAATCTGGGAACAACTGATTCTGAGGCTCTGGTGACCCTGCCTCCCTCCCCGAATTGTTGAGCAGTGGTTGGGGAAGAGGTGAGTGTGGTGAGAGGGGAGGGGAATGAAGAAAGGGAGAAGAGGGGGTGTGAGAAGAACAAGAAAGGGATGGAGAACAGGAGGGGAATGGGGTAGAAAGGCAAGTTGCAGCAAGGATGGGAAGTCTCAAGGAGGTGAGAGAGAAGAAAAGAGGAGAGAGAAGATGGGAGGGGAGGGGCGAGAAGGAGAGGCAAGGAGGCTGAGAGCATTATCAGCACTTAAAAAGCGAGCAGCTCAGTTCTTCTTTGGCACAAATAATGGCTTTTTATGAATAAATCATGTGTCAGACGCCTCCCAGGGAGTGGGCATGGAGGGGGGCGCGTCTGCTGGGCTCCAAGTCTGGCAGGGAAGGGCCAGTTGTGGACCCCCAGCTGCAGGGGTATTGCCCCCTTTCTCCTGATGGGTCCCAGCAGGACAGAGCTGTCTCTGGAATTACCACTGGCCTGAGCCAGGTGGAGCTCAGCCATCACTCTGAGGTGGTCCCGCTGCTCCCTGCGCGAGAGTCTGGCCCATCCCAGGGTTGGGAGTGTTCCTCTGTTCCCCTCCCCTCCCCTCTCGCAGCAGAGCTGCCCAGAAGATGCTCCTGGCAGGGGGACACCAGCTCTAGTCCACCCGGAGAGAGGGATGCACCAAGACAGGCAGACACACCCAGAGAGGGAGGCGTGCAGAGCGCACAGCTCACACAGGCATGGTCTCCACAGCCCCGGGCACACACGTGGGCACACTTGGAGATGGACACACCGTCATTCCCACCACACACACACACACACACACACACACACACACACACACACACACACAAATGCTCAGGCATGCGCACACTCAGACAAGGAGACCCCAACCATCACTCAGCCTGCCCCCTCCCAGCATGTGCGCATGCGTGCACGCACACGCACGGGCCCACACGGACAGATGCATATGGGGCTTCATGGACACACACAGACCTGCACACGCACAACAGCAGCCCACCCTCCATCAGCCTAGGGTGGGGGCAGCTTTGCAGCCCAGATGGAGCCCAGACCCAGCTGGGCTGTCCCTGAGTCTGGTTGTGGGGCGGGGCTGGGGCATCACTCCCAAGGGAGAGCTCATCTCTGTGCTCCCCACCCGGCGAGGACACCTACCACACCCCGCAGGGAGGTCTCGCCACCCTCCGCCAACTGAGCCCAGAACCAGTACAGGTCCTGCTGGCTCTGATCTCCTTTGTTCCTCTGCTCACAGCCACCACCCCAGAGGCAGTGGGGGCCACAGGACAGCCTGGGCATTGGAGGTACACATTTGGGCAGGAACCCCAGCTCTGCCCCTCGCCAGGAGTGTGACCTCAGAGAATAATTCCCATTTTATTTGCTCCTCAAAACAAATCTGAGACTGGTGCTACTGCCCCATCTTTCAGACCAAGAAAGTGAGGCTCTAAGAAGTAAGAGTGTTAGGCATTCCTTTCTAGGACCAGGCCCTTTTCACAAACCCTAGGAGCCCACAGTGTCCTGGTCTTCCTCCTCTCCCTAGCTGCTCCTACTCAGCCAGTGCATTTCTCTTCCTGTGCCAAGGTGCCCTAAGGTGTTCCCCTGAGCAGACCTGGGTCGCCTGCTCCTCCCACTCTGCACCACCCCCGAAGCCGCTCCCAACACCTCCATGACAACCTCCGTACTCTTACTTCTCTGACCTCCCTCTCCAGCTCAGACACCTTCCTGGGCTTCTGACCCCATTATCCGGCTGGACATCTCTGGGCCACCATGTTGCCCAATGCCAGGGAATGCCATTCACACAGTACATATGCTCCCAAACATCCCTCCCAAATCTCAAGGGGTCCCATAAGGCATAACTCAAATTGAGCCTGTCTGAGGCTGAGCGCACCATCTTCCCCAGGGCTCCTCCTGCCTTGAAGTTCCCCATCTCAGTGAATGGCCTTGTCTGCCCAAGTGCCCAACCAGAATCAGGCATCATTTGATCCTCATTCCCCATATCCAATTCACAACCAAGTCTCAATGACTCTACAGCCAAAATATATGTGAACTCATCCTTCCCCCTCCAGCCTCACTTCCCTCCCCTGTCCCTCCTGGTTTGAGTCACCACCAGCATCTCTGGCTTGGCCACGGACCCTCTCCCATTGTTGCCCCTTCTGGCCCATTTGCCTCCCCATCATTGTTCATCTTTCCACCTCTGAGCTTTGGCCATGCTAAATTGCTTTTTGTTCTGGAACCCAAATGATCTCTTGACTCTGGCTCTCTGATCATGCCATTCCCTCTGTCTGAATCCCTTCCTTTCCCAATGCCAACTCATCCTTCAAGGCTCAGCTGAGACAGCACCCCCTCCGGGCCCCTTCCCTGACTCCTCAAGCCCGGGATGGGTGCAACTGTCTCATTCATTCCCACAACAGCCCCCTGCCTCCTCCATTCATTACATCTCTGATCTAAAATCGCCCATTTACTCATCTCTGTGCCCCTCGAGCCTCTAAATTCCTTGAGAGCAGAGGTTGTGCCTCTGTTGCTCTCCATGGTAGCCCCAGTGCTTGGTATAAGACCTGGCACATAGCAGGTGCTCACTAAATTTTCCATGGATGAATGAATGGATGCAGGACCTGTGCTGCTACTTTACATATGTTTTCTCATTTACTGCTCACAAGAAATCCATGCAATAGGTGTACTAGCCTGTGGTCTAGACCAGGAGAGCAAGGTTATGGAGGTTGAAAATTTGCCCAAGGTCACACAGCTGGAAAACAGCAGGGAATAAATTCAAACAGAAGTTTGTGTGCCTTCAAAGGCCTCCTTTCCACCATCGCTGCCTGCCTTCCTAAGCCATTTTCCCTCTCTGACCGTTTTCTCATCTGTAGAACGGGAACAAAAATTATACCTAATACAGGACCTGGCATGAACACGTTCTCAGTTAATATCTGTGCCTTCTCTCCCAACTCTGAAGCTTATTCAGGACAGAATATCCCCAGGCCAGAAACTTCCTGCATGCACATGTTCACAGAAACAGGTGCAGAGCTCCACACAGGCACATCTCCAGCATCCAAAACTCAGTAGGCACTTAACCAATGTGTGTTGAGCAGACAGACATCAGTGAATGCTGACACAGACTCAGACACAAAGCCACAATGGGCTCGGGCACAGGGACCCCCGCCTCCATGATCCCTACCAATTATCCTCTTCCTCCGCAGCTCCCCCTACTAGCCCAAGGCACGAGAAATATTTAAAACAATTTTATTCATGAAAATATGCTGTACAATGCACTCTACACGGCCTCGACACGGCACACACGCACACGCACACGCTGACGGCACGGCCACGGTACACTGCCTACGATATGCGCCGGGGACGCCGCGCCCACAGACCGCCCCGACCGGACACTTATAAATATGGGAGAGAGGAGCCAGGACTGGCACGGAGAAAGGGGTGTCGGGTTGGGGGGTGGATCCGGAGCTGAGGCCCACTGGGGAGGCTGAGACCAGTACTGGGGAATGGGGACGAGCGGAAAGGAAGAGGGACTTCCACCTGGGAGGGGAGAAACTAAGGCGGGCAAGGATGAGTGGGCGGGGCTGAACTGTGGGTCTGGAGGTCGGAGAGTGGTTGAGGGCCGAAGGAGGACAGCTCAGGGTGAACAGCCAATAGGTAGGTGTGAGTGTGTTTCTGGGAGGAGGTTCCTGGCTTGGGGTGGGTGAGGCTAAGACCAGTGGGAACGTGTCAACTGGGGATCAGATTCGACTTTGGGGTGGGCGATTCGTCACGCGGGGGCCCCGCAAAGGAAACTGAAGATTCGGAGACGCCCCCCCACCCCGCCCCGCCCAGTCTCCCGGTGGGCTTCCCAGACCAGCACGGCCCACCTCATTCCTCCCTACTCCCACCCAGCCCGGAATCCAACCTCCACTCCCAGGCTTCCCGCCCTTGGGAGGAGGGGGAGCGGGTCTCAGGAGTCTGGGCAAGAATGGCAGGGCGCCCCAGCCCCTCCCTACCACTTCCCTCAGCGGTCAGCTTCCGAGGGATGTCTCTAGCTGGGTTGGGGCTGCCTCCTGGATCCCCTCCGTGAAGCGGGAATGGGAGTGGGGACCCGGGGATCAGGATGGGAAGACAGAGGCCCCTGGGGGGGGGCGGGGCAGGGCACCGGGGGCGCGGGAGGCGGCCCTCAGCCCGGCACCCAGCTCTGGTTGGGGGGCGGGGCCCCAGCCAGGCCGGGAGGCGGCGGCGGCAGGGCCGAGTCGAAGTTGAAGTCCATTTCGTCGCTGTCCATGAAGTCGTTGAGGATGATGGACTCGACGTCGCACTCGAGGCTCCCGCTGAACATGTCGAGGTCCAGGTCGGCCGGGAAGCGGTCGGGCGCGGCACCCAGCGGCCCTGCGGCGGCGGCCGCGTACGGCCCCGGCAGCGCGTCCAGCAGGAGGCCGCCGGGGGGGCCCCCGAAGACGGCCGCGTGGCCCGGCGGCGCCACTCCCGCCGCGCCCGCCTCGCCGGGCAGCGTCATAAGGCTGATGGGGTGGGCTAAGGCACTGCGCGAGGGCGCCGGCGGCGCGTATGGGGCCACCCCCTTGCCCGGGTAGGCGGTGGCCGCGCCCGCCAGCGCCAGCTCCCCGGGCGCGCCCAGCACCGGGCCGGGCCTGGGTGCGGGTGGCGGTGGCGGCAGCAGCGCGGGCAGCGCCCCCGGGCGGTAGGGCGCGGCGGCCGGCGCAAAGCTGGCCTGCTTGTTCTCCTGGATGGTCTGCATGGGCAGGCGGCGCAGCGCGCCCAGCGCCGGCGGCCCGAAGCCCCCGCCCCCGCCGTAGGCACCGCCCTTGCAGCCGCCGAAGTAGGCGGGCGTCCCGGCTCGGGCCCGCGGCCCGTATGCATCCTGCGAGCCGTCCAGCAGCGCCTCGGGCAGCCCCGCCCCGCCGCCGCCGTGCAGGCCCAGCGGGCCCCCGAGCTCGGCCAGGCGGGTCAGCTCCCCCGGGCAGCGCGCACCCAGCGCGGGCGATAACGCGCTCGCCGGGCTCGGGTACATGAGCGGCGACGACGGCGCCAGGGCCTCCAGGGCCTCGTCGTCCTCCAGTTCGGCCGCCTCCCCGAGTAGGGGTCTCCCGCCGCCGCGGAAGTCGGCCCATGCCTCGTAGTCGTCGCTGGCGTGCGAGGCCGGGCTCGTGGCCCACTTGGCCGCGGCAGGCACGGGTCCCGGGGCTGGCGCGCCCTGGGGACTGTCGTCGGGGCTTCGCTCCGGTGCCTGCAGCTGCTTCTTCTTGCTGGCCTTGCCCTTGATGCGCAGGAACTTGGCCCCGTTGTCCATGGACACAGCCCTGCGCCGCGGGGTCTTGCCCGTCTTTCCGCCCTCAGGGTTCAGCATCCACCAGGAGCTCTTGCCTGTGCCCTCGTTCTGCACGCGGATGAACCGGGTGTGCAGAGACAGGTTGTGCCGGATGGAGTTCTGTGGCCAGAGACAAGGATAGGGGTGGGGGAGTGGGAAGTGAGGGGGTAATTGATGGGAAAAGGAGTGGGAGAAAATAGAGAAGTGAGAGTATAAGAGAACAGGAGAGGAGCCAAAAGGTGGAGGGGGAGGGAATAGGGAAGATGAAAGGGTAAAGGGGAGAAGGAGGGGAACAGGTGTAAGTACCAGGTCGGACAAACTCAGACTATCCATGCTCTACCCCAGACCCGCCCCATCCTTCCCGCTCCCCTGCCCCACACAGGCACTGTCCGTAGGGTGAGGCCAGGGCTTTGGGTCTAGCCTTTCCAGGGAGGCAACTCCTAAGGGGCCTGCAGCGGGGGAGCAAGACCCCCCTCCCCAACTCAGCCAAGCCCCGCCCGGGGCTAGCCAGGCTGCCAGGGCCCCCCAGCAGATTATGTAAGGGCTCATGCCGCTGCGGCTCATTTGTCCGCTCCCCACCACCCTGCCAGCCTGGCATGGCGCCAGGAGCCCGAAAACCCAGGGCTCCAGAAATCAATCTCGCGGTGACTGATTAAGCCCTGTTTAGAACTAATTGCTCTTTCGTGTGTGGGGAGAATAAATTACCTGCTTTAATTTCGTGTCTTTAAAATGCAACTGCAGGTAGAGAAGACTGTTAACCCTTTGCTGGGAAGGCCTGACCAGGGAAAGCAGAATAGGCTGGGGGTCCCCAAGGTGGGTAGAGGCCCAGACTTTCCCCCAACTTCTCTGAGCTTCTGTGAACTCCACAGAGGCTTTGGATCCCAGCAAGCCCCTCAAAGCACATCCATTGGCCATGAAGACCCCAGACCCCGCCCCTGCTCACTGCCCACGTTCAGGTCAGCCCAGGTCCCCTCTGGGCTGCAGCCTTCCCTCCCCTCCCCTCCCCTCCCCACCCACCTGATGCAGAGTAGCTCTGCCCTCAAAGCCCCTTCCTGGTGGAACCTTCACAAAATCCCCACACAGCAGGTGGCATCAGGCCCATTTACAGACAAGAAGACCAAGGCTCAGAGAGGTGAAGTGGCTTGCCCAAGGCCACAGAGCCCTTCTGCTGCCCCTGGTCCTTCCCTGGGCTTCACCTTAGGCACACCTACACATATCCTCTTCTAAATTTCTGTTGGGCCCCATATCACTGCCTGCTTTTGCCAGGCCTGTCCTGGGGACAGAGGAAGGCTGGGGAGTCCACAGCTCCACTGACCTGGCTCCCCGCAAGAACCTGGAGGAGGAGAACTTCTGCAGGGCCTACCATGCCCCAGCGCTGAGGCCTTCCTGCTGGTGGCCTGGACCTCCTGGCTCAGGCACTGCTGTGGAAACAGCAGGGGTTTGGGTATCTGCAGGGCTGGGCAGGATGCCTGGCTCTTTTCAGCCACCTAGCTATGTGACCATGGCTATTGACTCAATCTCTAGGAGCCCATGCCTCAGTGAGCTCCTCTGAAAAAAATGGGCGACATCCAGTAACCACCTCAGAAGGCTGTTAGATCATTATCTGAGATAACGTGTGTGGGTGTTTGGTGAACACACCAGGTGCCCATAACGCTGGTTAAATCCCTCACTCTGGCCAGAAGACCTCACTTCTTAGATCACTCCACAGACCCGCTCTGTCTCTACAATCCTTAGTATCAGGCCCTGAGTGTAACTGCGCTGGGCACGAAAAACCCTGGGGAGCTGGCATTACCCCATCTCATGTACCAGGGAATGGAGGCCAGAGGCATGATGTAACTTGCCCTCGGTCCCACAGGCGGCAATGCCAGGTACCACTCCAGATCTGCCCGGCATACGGACCTGCTGTCATCCGCCCAGCTCCAGAACCTCTGATCCGCGAGGGCTCTCCCTCCTGCCTCCTTCCCGCCTGTCTCCAGAAGGAGGGGTCCTCCCTGCTGCCCAGGGCACCCTCCCACCCCTCACCCCCAGTTCCAGGTACTCACCTGACTCTTCAGGGCCCCAGGCTCCCTATCTCTGGCACTTTCTGGTCTTGGGAGATAACAGCTAGGGCTTCAAGGTCTGTCCCAGCATTGTCCTGCCTGGCTTCTCCTGGGGCCCTGAGAGGAGGGGAGCTGGACCCCCCAGGGAGTGGTGCTCCCTGGAGTAGAAACCCCCTCTCCCGCTCCCGCCCCTGCACCTGGCTCCCCAGCCCCTTCCCAACACCTGTGTTTGTTGCGGGGGGGGGGGGGGGGGGCCTCAGAGGCCTCAGTTCTCCTCCCCTGGGGGATTATCTGCCTTACCAGAGGCTCCACCTCCCAGCTGCTCCAGCTAGAGGTCAGTCAGGCTACACCTCTTTATCAGTGTCACTATGTGCCAGCCTGGTTCTGAGTGCTTGGGGGTGGGAGGAGGAGGAAGGACACCGCCAAGTACGGGCACCTCCCGGGTACCTGCCAGGTCAGCCCTGAGTACTGGAAGTACTTGATCTCACATGATCATTCTATCAGTCTCCATACAACGCAGGGATTGTGAGCCCTATTCAAGATGAGGCGAGTGAGGCTCAGAGAGGTTAAGTAAGTTGAAAAGATCACACAGTTTAAGTGGCAGAGCCAGGCACTGATTTCAGGTTAGTCTCGTTCTGAGTCTAAAGGACCTCACGTTCCACCATGGGAGAGAGAACAAGTCAGAGACCTTCCAAAGAATCTTAGGAAACCAGTCCTCCATTTCTTCTGAAACTTTCCATGACGTAACCAACCCTAGAAGCTGGCAGTATGGGAAGCTGGGGGCATGTTAAAAGGTCAAAATTCCCTACAAGTTTTGTGCTTCCTTTGTAGAATTCAAAGGAATCTTGCACTGTACTCTGTAATACTTCCAAATTTTCTGAATATCAATAAAAATATTTTAGATTCCCACCAAGAACACATGTTCCAGGCCTATGAAGGTCTGCATCCTTCCCCACTCTGTTCCCTGCCCAGCCAGGTACCCCTGAGCCCCAGCCCAAAACCACAGCTGGTTGGACCCAGAGAGAAAAAAGGACTTGCCCCAGTTCACCCAGGGATTCGAGCCCAGGCCTCCTGACCGCCAGCTTGGTGGCCCTCCTCCCCCGGCAAGCCTGACCCGGGGCCAGTCCCTCCTCCTCTCTGGGCCTGTTTCCCTCCCCATAAATTGATGAGATGGGCCACTGCACTCTAGGCACCTTTTCAGTCTGACAATAAAAAGTTCTTGGAATCATTCAGTCCAGAGGTTTTCAAACTTTTGTTTTTTCTAAAGTAGTGGAACCTTTTTAGTGAATGGAATCTAATGCAAAACTTGAGTGTTCTACACTCAAGCCATCGGAGGTGGGGCAGGGGTACCTGGAGCCCTGCCTGCTCAGCACCCTCCCTTGGCACTCTCACTGAAAACGAGGCCCTTGGGGAGGGATTCTGCAGGCCAGGTGGATGGGGCAGTTGAGGCCTAGAGAGGTGCCGTGCCTTGCCCAGTGTCACCCAAGGAGGTGGCCCAGAGCTGGGCGAGGACCTAGGCCTTGGTCTGCTGAGCCAGGCTCTTCACCAGGTGTGCACCAGGGCTGTGCCCCAGGAGGCAAGGCCAGGCCCTGCAGCCCATTCTGGCTACTCAGGTCCCAGCCACCTGGTACCCATCAGAGCTCCCGGCCAAGATCCAGTGGCAAGCGCTGATCACATCTCGCCCACAAGGCCTCCTGGGAGGCCAGAGGCCACGGAGGAGGTGAGGGAGATGCCTCTACCAGGCAGCAGTAACCAGGGCTCCCTCTCAGAGTCACCTAGCAACCCGCCACCACAGCTACGGCCCCGGCATGCCCCGGTTCCCCTGGTGCCCAAGCTGGGCCCTGCTTCTGGGGCCTCACACCTCCCACACGTCCATGCAGGCCTGGGGCAGGTTCCCAGGGGAGATGGGACCTCCCTGACTCAGTGCCTCAGAGGCCATCAAGGGGCAGAGGGAAGGGACAGTAGGTTACATCCCATGCCCATCCTACTCTCCCTCAGAACCTAGGCGAGAGGCCAGCCCCCTGGGGCCTCAGGCACCAGGGAGAAGAGGCTGGTACAGGACAAAGAGCACGGGCTCTGGCGTTGGATCTGGATTCCAGTCTTGGCTTCAACACCCACAAACAATGGAGCAAAAGATGCTTTGAACCTCTATTTCCTCAAACAGCTACCTGCTTGCACCCTGTTTCCCTCCAGGCAGCAGCTGGAGGGATCCTGTACATAACGTGGACCACATCCAGTCCTGCCCAGAATACCCTGATGCCCCCATCTCACTCAGAGTAAAGAACAAAGGCCTTGCCGTAGCCCACAAGCCCCTCCATGACCTCCCAGGCTCCTCCCCTGACCCTGTCCTGCTGCCAGGAACCTGCTAGGCACCATCCCACCTTGGGGCCTCGGTCGCAGGGGCAACACTGTTCGCCCAGATGCTCACATCCGTCTCTCATCTCCTTCAAGTCTCTGTTCAGATGTCACCTATGTGAGAAGCCCCATCCTGCCCACTCTTTTAACAAGTGCTTCTCTGCCTTGCCATTTCTTGGCCCCCTTAGCCTGCTCTGAATTTTTCTAAAGCAATTAGCACTTTCTAAAGTACCATATAATTTCTTTATATTCTGTGTTTATTATTTATTGTCTGGTTTCCCTTATATTAGAAAATAAGTTCCATGAGGGATTTTTGTCCCCCCCTTTTTTTTTTGTAACCGGACCCCATGTGTTTGGTATATGCTAGGCATTTCATAAACTTTTGCTGAATGAATGAAGGAGAGAGAGAAAAGGGGGGGAACATTGTGTGGCAGGGAGAATTAATGAGACTGTCAGAGTGGCTGGCACATGATAGGGGCTTCTCCAAACTGGGCTGAGAGAGGGGAATACAGGATGGAATGGGAGGCAAGCATGGGGTGGAGAAAGGCAGGAGCGGTCGGAGCCACAGAAGGAAGCGCAGAGAGGAGGAGGGGCTTCTGTGCGACGGGAAGAAGGGCTCCCAGGGTGAACAAGGCGGCTGCCCACCCCAAGCCCCACCTGCTCGCTCCTCCTCCCCAGATAGACTTGGGGAACCCAAGGCTTGCTGTGGCCAAGCCCTCTCACAGCCTGGACCACGTGGGCCAGAAGACGCTGCAGCAGCCCCTGTGGGAACAGAATAATCTCGTCCTTGCTGATGGTGCCTTCCCTCGCGGACAGGGTCTGAGCCATTTGGTAGCGGCAGCTCATACATCCAAGGGGACACCCTCATCTATTCCCAGGACACCCTTCGCCCACGAGCGGTAATGCATTCATCTGACAGCACAACCCCATTTATCCAGCACACCAGTCCCATTTATCCAGCAAGTACAACCTCATTCGCTAACAGCACTCCATTCACCTGACGGGCCCCCTCATTTATCCAGCAGGACACCCTCATTTATCCTCCAAGTCGGAGGCTCTCCTTCCTCCTGTGGTGTGGCTGTGTTCTCTGACGGTGCAACCCGACTGATCCAGCAGGACAGCATCTCTTCTACAAGTACACTTCATCCCCTGACAGTACGACCTCATTTATCTAATAATGCAGCCTCACCTTGCCTCCAAGTACCACCTCATTCCCTGGCAGTACACCTCGTTTATCTTCCAGCACAACCTCATTTCTCCTCCCAGCACAGCTTCATTCCCTGATAGCTCAAGCTCATCCAATCTTACTTCTCCAGCCAGAGCCCACCAGATCTCAGGGCTGAAGAGCAGGGGCAAAGAGGGGGAGTTTGGAGAGAGAAGAAGGGTCCCACCATTTGCTGTCCCCTGCCTAGAGAGGGCTGCATGGCACTGTGACTATATCCAATCTCCCCAGAGGCCCTAAAGGGCCCATGGACTTTGAGTTCTAGGTTGCTCAGCCCAGCCAGCCCTCGACCGTTGCCCCACCTCCCATTTGGTCCCCTCGAGAGCTAAAGAGGGCCTACAGGATGGATTTCCTTCAGCTCTCCAAAAGGGGAAAAACCCCACCTGATTCGATTTGTAGCATTTGCTGATTTCTGTGGCATAGATACTCCCATCGTAGCCAATTTTAAGCTGGCAGCATGATGTCATTGAGTGCAGAACTGGGAAGAAGTGTGCATGATCAGCTCTCACGAGCCAGTGCAAGCCAGCTCTCGCACACCACTGGCCCGTGCTCAAATACCGAGGCAGGAGAAGGGCACCACCTACCATGTGCCAGACCTAAGCTAGACTCTTTAGATATGTTTCTTCTTTGAATCCTAAAAACCATGCAAACTGTGAGTAGGTAATGCTATTTTACAAAGGGTGGGGGGAGAACTGAGGCTCAGGTGGGTTAAATGACACCTGAGGCCATGAAGCTGGGAAGTGATGGAACCAGGTCTGGGTCTCCGGGCTGTTGGATTCCAAAGCTAAGGCTCTTCCTACCCACACCGCCAATGTGGCGGGGAACACTGCCCTGCTGCCCACCTCAGAGGTCATACCTGCCCTGGTTCTCAAGCCCAAGCTTCCTGGTTTTCATCAGAGACAGGAGACTCAAGTCTTGTGCTCCCCACCCACAAGCCCTGTGCTACCTCCTGGCCTCTGGCACCAAGGGGATTCCAGGACCCTCCCAGTTCAGTCCTGGGTCTTGCGTCCATCCATCCAGCCCAAAACCAGGTATGGATGCCTCTCCAGGTCCCATCGCTGTCCAAGGTTCAGCCCGGCCCCTCCCTCAGGAAGCTGATCCCAACTACCCGATGGGGATGGTGATCCAGCTCCACCCTCTAGTGCCTTCCTGAGCGGAGATCACCTGTGGGGCGTGTGAGCGCTCTCATCCCCTCCGTGACTCCCATTTCCTCTCTCCCCGCTTCCTTCCCTCCTTTCCTGCATAAAGAAGGGTTAAGGGCTAGAGTTGGAATCCCAACTTCATCCATGTGACCTTGGGCCTCCCCGTAAAAGACGTAAAAGACGGTAACTATCCGGTAACTATCGCAACATCCATGGGGGAGGGGGCGTGGCTGGGAGCTGGATGAGATCCCACATGTCAAGAGTCTTCCTGACTCCCTGTCTCAGCCCCAGGAGCAGCTCTTGTACCACACCCCACCCCCTCTGGCCCAGGAACACACCTGACTCAGAGAGAGCCACAGACTCTGGGGGAGGGTGGCCGGCGGGGGGAAGGGTCACTGGCTCTGCTGCCTGGAGTACTCAGTCCAGACAGGATTCCTGGCAGAAGGGGTGACCTGGATGACCTCAGGGCCCTGAGGCCACATGCAAACCCTTGGTACTAGGGTGTGTAGTGAAGGAGGGGTAGAAGGGCAGGTGGGGGCATCAGAGCCACAAGTGTTGACAGGTGAATGGGCTTGGGGTCAGCAGTGGAACAGAAGTGGGCAGCCAGGGTCCAGGAGGAACCAAATGTCCAAAGCAAGCCATGAGGTCAAGGGACAGGCTCTGGCGTCCCCCACCCCTGCCACCCCAGAGACAACAAAACCCACACACCCAGCCCGGACAGCACACAAATCAGCAGCAGAAGTCCCAGCTCACCCCTACTCAAAAGCCCATGGCTCCTCATCCCTTGACTGACATTCAAGGGCCCTCTGATGCTCTCCAGCTTCATTACCTCCATTCCCTTAAACCCATCTGGGGCTCCAGCCACCCTGGATGTCTCACGCCTCCATGCCTTCACACACTCTGTTCCCTGTGCCCTTCCCTCGCTCTCTGCTCAAGCGGTTCCTGCTGCTGCATCGGGGCTAGCTGTGCAGCATCTTCCTAGCCCCCTCTGCAAGCCCCACAGGTAGTTGCTCCCCCTTCAGTGCTACTGCAAAAATCTACCTGCACGCTGGAGTATAACCGTAGGTGAGTTTGCCTCCCCACTTGAACTCTGTGGGGCAATCCTTGGCTCACAGCAAGTCAACACATAGGTTGGAACCCTCAGCAGCCATGAACCACTCAGGCCTGGCAACTCTGCAGTTTCTGTTCAACAAGACCTCAGGCCGGAGCTCCAGGCCTTGCCTCCTCCCTTCCAGTTTCCCCTCCAGTTCCTGCTGCCTCTGCCACCTCCCTACTTCTCCCCTGGCTTCTCGGGAGACTTCAGCAAAGTGAGAAAGGAAAGAAACTACCATTTGCTGAGCATTCGGTGCCCTGTGCTGGCACTCAACAATTAAAATCTTACTGAGTATCTGTAACAAACCTCTGAGTTGGTTTATTATCCTGATTTTACAGATGAGAAACTGAGGCTTCAAGAGACAACTGACCTGCCCAAGCGGGTAAGTGTTGAGGCAGGAATTCACACCCAGGGCCCTTGCTCTTCCTCCTACCTTGAGAGGCCTCTAGGGAGGAGCCTAGGCCAGACAGAAGCTCCCCTGGGGAGGGGGCGCCAGGAGCTGTCCACACTGGCTCAGCAACCCCTCCACAGACTCTTCCCTCCCTCTTCCAGGATTAAAGGGGATCCCTAAATGCCAGGCCATTCAGGCCTCTCCCAGCCTCTCCTCATCGGAGCCCCCTCCCTCCCTCTGCCGGCAGCACATCCCACACCCCTGCCCCCGGCCCTGGGAGCAGCTGCGGTGACCTCACCCAGTCCTGCCCTGGGCCTGGCTCTGGGGAGGGCTCAGCAGCTGTGCCCCAGCCCTACAGGCTGGCTCCTGGGGGGGAAGGGGGGGAAGAGTAGGCATGGTGCCAAGAGGACCATCTGCTCTCCCTGGGGCATGGCCACCCGCATAGACACTGCCCTCGTCCCCAGGGGCTGCCCTTGGCCCTCTGTCCCCATGCCAAGGGGCTCCGGGAGCTCTGGGCAGCCCACCCAGACCGGGGCACCAGCCCTCATCTGCCATCTGTCTTCTCCTGGAGCCTGAGAGGTCCTTGCAGGGCATGTTGGAGCACGAATGTCCGCCGAAAAATGAACAAGTGCTCAGGGTAAGCTCTGGGGGCAGAGGCCAGAGGCCAGGGCTGGGTGTGCTGAGGACTGCCTGCCCCAGCACCAGCCCTGCCGAGCCAGGAGCAGGCGACCCCCTAGGGGCTGGCGGAGTGGGGGGGGCTCCATCCACTCACATCTGCTCAGCTGGCAGGTGCCTCTGGCTGAGGGCAAGCCCCTTCCCCCACGGCCCCAGCTCAGGTTACAAAAGAAGGCAAGGCCAGCTGAGGACAGGGGGAGGGGACTGGAGGGGTGGAGGAGGCATCACAACTTCCCAGAGTGTTGGGGGAGGAGAACCCGGATCCCTAGATGAGACTGAGGGCCAGAGAGGGAAGGACCATGCCCAAGGTCACACAGACTGCCAGTGGGCAGAGGAGCCAGCATCCAGGGGCAGGCAGCCCCGGATTCGAGGGTGACCTTGAGTAAATCACTGGCCTCATCTGTAAAAATACAGTGCCTAAAACCTGCCTGCTTGCCTCCCAAGGCCATGGGGAAGGCTCTGTAGGCTAGAGAGCAGTGGTTGGACCTAAGGGCAGGACAAAGCTTGGACATCCTGATTTTCTGACACCCCAGGGACAGAAAGGGAGGGACTAGAAGAAGAAATCCTACCCCCCACCCCAAACACATACACAAGTCAGTGTCTCTCAGGGATCAGGGCCCAGGACCCCCCCCCACCCCTACACACACAGCACACGTGGAGGTATCTCCTTTCCTTTCCCAGAGCAATGAATAACAATAATGATATTTGCTAAGATTTCACTGGGGACTTTACATGTAACTCTCCTTACATGCAATTCTCACAACAAAGCTTGGACATAAGTCTTTATTATTATCCCACTTTGCAGAGGGGGAAACTGAGGCTAGGTTGCCCAAGGCCACACAGAGGGTAAGTGGCAGAACTAGGACTGCTCCTCCCTGCTTGCCTCCAGACTCCTACCCACACCACTTTGTCTTACCTCTGAGATCCTCAAGGCACCAAAGGGTGCTGCTTGGCACCTCAGGCCTGGCATCTGGGAATCTTGGGGCCTCCACCCTCTCTCAGGCTCATCTTCTCCCCTGGACCCCAGTATTAGGCCCACATTGGGCACCTGAGCCAGTCTCTCCCCCCACCCCAACCCTCCATACCATCCTTTCTGCCCATGCCATTCCTCATCCCTCACAGCTTGGAGTGCCAGCTCCTTGGTGTGGCATTCAAGGCCATTCACCGTCCGGCTCCTGCTTGCTTCCCCAGCCTCAAGTCCTGCTGGGCTCCAGCTAACACAGCCAGACCCTGTGGGGCTCCTAAAGAGTCCTGAGGGTTTGACTCCTTTGCCTGGTTCTCCCGCCTCACCTCCAAATACCCATAGCTCATAATCTGGCCCTCCATCATGACCCTGGGTAGTTTTTATCCTCGTCTTATCTCCCCCGCTGGACCTGCAGGCATTTCGAGGGCAGGGAGCCAGTCCGGTTCCTCTGAGCAGTGCTGCACAGTAGGTGCCCAGTGGGTGCCCAGTGGGTGTAGGCCTGGATTAACGCGAGCGGAGGAAGCGGCCATCAGCCCTGGGGCCTGCAGATGGAGGGGGGCAGACAATGTCAGCTCCCTCCCTCTGGGAGCTCTGGATTTGAGAAAGGGTGCCAGGGATCCCACAGCCACCCCCGAGGCTGGAAGCCCCAGGGCCAAACTCTAAGGGAAATCAGAGAGACAATGCTAGGGCTGGGGGGCAGGGGGGTAGCGGCCAGCCTGGACTGTGCTGGCCAGGGCACTCGGTTAGGGAGGAGTAGCCCAGGGGAGTTTCATTTCTGTCCCTTCCAGTGGGATACTGTGAGAGCCACTTTGTTTCTCTCAGCCTCAGTTTCCTCATCTGCAAACTGGGGATAGTAGCAGTACCAGCTTCACGGTTTGCTGTGAAAATTAAATGGAAGCACACCTGTCATGGCATGTGGTGGTTGCACCCTGGGCTGGAAGAGTTCTGTGTAGCTGAAGAAGGGTCAGAAGACGGGTGGGGTGAGTGATGTGGCTGTACAGGTTGACTGGGGCCAGGTGGCCAAGGCCTGGAATGGCACGCTACAGCCCCGGGACTGGATCCTGTAAGACCAGCACCGCGCTGTACACATGGTCTCGCCTCCCCCACCGGACGGGGAGCTAGCAGAGAGCAGGGGCTGCGACTTTCCACTTCCTGGTGGGCCAGCGCCAAAGAGGCCTGCTGAGTACACCGACGTTTCCCCTCCCTCGGGCAGCCAAAGGCTCTCAGTGGCAGAGCACCTCCCTCCTGCAGCCAAAGGCTCTCAGTGGCAGAGCACATCAGACACGGAGGGCGGGCAAATGTACTGTGGTGTTTCAGTCCCTTGGAGCTGACTGCATGGGGCTCAGTTCCCTGGAGGACCCAAAAAAGAGTGAGGAGGAGAGATGTGGGCTCAGTCTGGGCAGCCTGTTTAGAGAAGGTGGTCCGCCCTGGGAGCGGAAGACGGGAGGGGGACTTCCCTGGAGGTCCAGTGGTTAAGAGCCCATGCTTCCACTGCAGGGGTTGCGGGTTCAGTCCCTGGTCGGGGAACTAAGATTCCGCAAGCAGAAGCAGAGGAAGCTACCATCTAAGGCATCGGTTCAGAATCCGACCCGTCATCAGACAGACCTGTTAAAATATAGATTCCAAAGCCCACCCACTGAGAGTCTGCTACAGAGGGTCTGAGACAGGGACTGCAGACTGTACTACCTAAAAGCTTCTAGGTGACTCTGATAATCAGCCAGCTCTGCCAACAACTAAGGATTTAAGGCAGATTCTCAGAAAGACACATTGGGTTCCAGAATCACCTAGGAGGTAGGATTTTGTTCAAACTACCCAAGCACCCGCCTAGTTTCTGAGGGGTGTCCCCAGGGTTCAGTCCATGAGAGTCGCTAGCAGCCTTGGTGAGCATGTAACAATGGCAGTGGTTTGGGCTGAAAACTCCAGCGTCAGGTATAAAGATGGCAGTGTGAGGGCTGCCTGGGATCAGAGGCAGCAGGGAAAGTGGGAGGGAGGGCAGGGCCTGGACAAGGCCAGCAGAGGGCCCAGGGGGCCAAACAGAGCAGTTTGGGCTTGGTTGGCTCCCAGGGGAACTGAGGAGCCCTGGAGGGTTCCGGAGAGAGCATGAGTGAGCCCTGGGGTAGGAGGGCTGGCTGGGGTGTGGGCTGATACTGCACTGGCATTGGAAGATGGCAAAACATGGAGGAAACAGGTCTGCTTCTAAATCTAGGCTCAGCCTCGTCTCAGCTATGCTACCTTGGCCAAGTGACTTCATTTTTCTGAGCCTCCGTTTCCTCAACTGCAAAATGGGGCTATTAACACATACCTGGCAGGACCCAGGGAGGATGAAATGAGAGGATTTATGTGAAGTGCCCAACTGACTGCCTAGCACCCAGGCGTTAATCCTCTGAATTCTCGTTCCCCTTCCCAAAAGAGGCATCCCCCTTCGAGACCAGAAACGCTTCTCTGCAAAGAGGGAGGCCCGGGGGGTGGGGGTGGGGGAAGGTGTGGGAGGCCCCTCCCCCACACGCCACCTGGCCCCCCTCCCACCTCCACATATGGGTTGGGGGGTGGGGAGAGGCAGCAGACAGCCAAACCCTCCCAAACAGGAGTTGGTTTCCATGGTAACCAGGATGCCAGGAGGAAGGGGGGCGCTCCAGATCCAGCTGTCCCCCTGAGCGCCCTACCAGGGCCCCAGAGCCTCCGCTAATGCCCACCTAACACCCTGTACCCCCCATCTGCCTGCTCTGGTGGCCAGCTGGGACTGCCAGGAGCACTCCCTTCACTGTGCCCAGAGTTTGTCTGCCACCTGGGTACTGCCAGGGGCAGGGTAGACAGCCCCAAGCAGGAGTCCCCAGTTCGAGTCCATCCACACGTGTACTCACGTGCTTCCACCCATGATAAGTCCCATTAGGTACTCTACACTCTCGGTCCCAACTAACCCCTCATGGCTCCTAGAACCAGAGGGTTTGTCAGTCACAGCCCCGAAAGGGCCACAGTCTGAGTGCGTTAAGGCCCTTTGGACACAGATGAGAACACTGAGGACCAGAACGGGAGAGAGCTTTGCTCCAGCTCACACGCGCTACATCAGGGTGCCCTACAGGTGCTCTGCCCACCGCTCACCAACTCCCGACTCCACAGCTCCAACAGACCCCAAAGGGCTGAACTAGGACACCCTGAGTGATGCTCCAGAGAGATGGGTCATTGCCAGGGAGAAGGAAGGAAGGCCTAACAACTTGAAGGTCTTGTCTAGCAACAGAATGGGCAGTCCCAGAGCTTTCGGGCTCCAGGTCCCTGGGAGTATGTGAGAAAGGGATTGATCTGGGAAGGAGGCTTGGAAGCGGGTGATGGGCTCCACCTCTCTTGGAGATCCAAAGTCAGACTCAGAGGTGGAAGGAGTGGGCACCAATGTGTACCTGTTTCTCAGGTACCCACTCCCAAGTTGGGAGGCAAGCCACAGGCTGCAAATAGGAAAGGGGTGCTGAGGAGTCAGCCACAAGTTAAGGGAGACAGTGAGGTAAGGAGGGGGCTCCCTCTGCTACAGCTGGTGCACCCATATGCCAGAGGCTCACATCCACACACGCAGCCCACGACCACACCCTCACCCTTCACAAGACACAGAGAGAGGGGCTTCCATAGCCCCCAGGACCCCACGGAGTAGCCACCACCAGCTGCCACTCAAAGATGGGAGAAGGTGGGCTGCAAGAAACAAGCCTGCACCCTTTCCAAATCCCTCTTCTCCAGCCCCAATGGCACAGGAGGAAATGCTTGAGTTTGGGGGACAGGACAGGGTTCAATTCCCAGGTCTGCCACTTTTTAGGGATGTGACCCTAAGACAAGTCACTTCTCCACCTAGGAAACCGGGATGCTAACACCCACCTGGAAGGATGGAGGACAGGATTTGAGGGGACGTGGGCTTGGATGGTGGGCGCCTGCTCCCCGGCGCTCTGAGCCCTTGCCCCTCTCTGGCAGAGCCCCTCCACTCCACTCAGTCCTGAGCTGGGTCCTCAGGGCGTGCAGAGAGGGGAGCCCCAAACCGCAGAAAGTGGCGGCTGGGGGGCGCTGAACTTTCGAACCCGCACACACCTCCCCCCCCCAAGCGCCGTTCATTACCTTAACAGGAGTTAAAAATAACCGTCTCATCTCTTTAAATTAGTCTGTCTGCAATTACCGCCTGGCACGGCGCTGCCCGCCATCGTCCCGCTGGAGCGGCGCCAGGTGGCAGGCGGGGCCCTCACCCTGTCTGTCGGTCTATCTGTCTGCCTCCAGGTTCCCCCCTTCTCCCCGCAGAGGCGCAGCCACCCCAGGGGCCTCCCGGCGGCCCTGCCTCCCAAGCTCCCCAAGTTTCTGGGGAGGGGGCCGGGCGGGCCACGCGGCTGGCAGAGTGTGGGGCCTTCGGGGAGCAGAGGACTGGGGGGGAGGGGCGCGGTGGCGAGGGAGGGGCGCCGGGAGGCCCGGGAAGCCGGAAGGGCCCGCTGCGCGCCAGCGCTCGTGGGTGGGTGTGAGCAGGTGGCCGTGGGAGTCTGCCGGGCGTGCCAGCAACTGTGCCAGGAGCGGCTGGCACGGGCTCGTGCCCAGGAGGCGGGCAGCTGCCAGCCCCCCGCTCGTGCAGCGCGGGGGGTGAGGACACCCCCCAACCCGGGCTCACACCGCCTCTTCCCGCACCTCCACCAGCCCTCGGGGCTGGGGATCCCCGGAGGACAAAGAAGAAGGAGGGAGCCCTGCTGGAACGGGCTGGGGGGAGGAGAGAAGGGGGAGCCCCTGCACGCACAACCACCGCTCAGTCGGGCTGTAGCAGGACCCTCCTCCCGGCCTCTCAGATCAGTCTCTCTCTTCTAGCCCCCACCCCACCTAGGACCTACGGGCCCGCCTGGGCCGTATTGGGGGGGAGACACCCCCCTGCTGATCCCACCCCACAACAGCCAAGCTGCTCCAGGCACTGAGGGAGAAGGGAAATCCCCATCCACTGGGCTCCTCCCCCACCAGTCCCGGGGACAGGAATGGGAGGCACCCAGGCCTGGCCTGGGAGCTCCCAGGGGAGCTGGCAGCCTGGAAACACAAAAGCAGGCAGAATAACTCCAAGGGCGCTAAGTGGAAGCAGCACCAGGACCCGGAGCAGCCTGGAAGGCTTCCCGGAGGAGGAAGGTGGGGCTAGAGTGTCTGAGAGGAAGTAGGAGGCTCTACCTGGATGTGGGATATCCACACTTTTGCGACACTGGAGAGGGAGGGAGACTCCTGTCCAAGCCCTCGTCCCAGACCTGGAGACCATCTGCCCTGATGGCAACACTACCAGCCTCTCTGGTGGAGTTCCCAGCACCAAGCCCAGACTCTCTTCGGGCTTCAGCCTGTTGGGTGCCTTAGGCCTGCTGTTGATCTTGCCTCCTCCAATTCCTCTCTGCAACACCTCTGAACTATCTTCCCACATCACAGGTGGGACCACAGGGCAAAGGCCAAGCACAGGGCCCTCACTCGGCCTTTCCCACGCCACAGCCCTGCCATCCCACGCTCCTAGCCCTGCCTAGGAGCCCCTGGTTCCAGCCTGGCACACCCAACAGTCTCCCAAACCCAACATATGCAATTCCACCTCCTTGTCTTTGCGTATGCAGTCAATATCCCTTGGAAGACTTTCTCCCAAATTCTACCCACCCACCCCACCCAGTGAAGACAGACCAGATCAAGTGCCATCTTCTCTGTGAGGGCTTGCCTGACTCCCCAGGGGATCTAACCCACTTTCCCCACACCCCTACTCCCACCCCCACTCCCCGGCCCTCAGTCCTGCTTGTAAGACAGAGGGCTTGCGTGTGGAACTGGCTGAGCCCTGATGCATCCTGAAAGCAGGTGCAACGCCTTCCCCTTCGGTCCCCCCCACTCCATCTAACACAGGGTTCGGTACACTCCAGGACTCAAGTGCAACACTTACGTGGGGGAGGGGAGGGAGGAAGGAACAATGGGGTCCCTGGCCCCAGCCCTGGCACCTGAGGTGTATCACAGGCTCTGCTAACCGGAGGGTGGCTGGGAGTTGGGAACGGCCCCGCCACCAGGGCCCTGGAGGGACTGACTGGGAATGGGGGAACAGGCATTAGGAGGGACAGGAATGAGAGGGGAAGGAGGCTCCCTGGGGAGCTGGATGGGGGGGTGGGGTAGAAGGAGGACAGCCACTGAGGGGATGAGATGGGAAAGGCCAGGGGCCTCTCCGAACAGCCCTCCTCCAGTGCCTCGGGGGTCTCTGCCAGGGCCTAGGTCAGGAGCCCAAGGCTGAGGCTCCCTCACCAATGCCCTAGCCCAGGACAAGCATTCCTGAGCCCAGGCGCAGGGAGAACCAATGTGTCCCCAGCAGCCGTGGTGCAGTGGAAACTGCATCCAATGGGCAGGCGGGAGGCCTGGGCCATCATCCAGGGCCTGCCGCTCACTGATGACCTGAGAAGAGTCCCATTCCCTTCCAGGGCCTCAGTCTCACAGTCTGAGAAATGAACTCATGGGACTAAATTATCTCCAAGTACCTTCCCAATCACAGTCTAGGATTTAGATCTGCCCCCGTTTGAAAGCTGTCAGTGTCCCCCACCCATATCCAATGCCAGCAGGACAATATTCCAGAGGCTCTGGGTCCCTGGAGGGAGACACATCTGGATTGGAATCCAGTTTTCCCATCTACTGACTGTGTGACCTTGGGCAGTTCACTCCTTCACTCCCTGCCTCAGTGCCCAGCCCTATAAGTGGTGACAGTAAAACCCACCTCAGGGAGTGCAGAGAGCATTAAAGGAGACACCTGGCACAGATGCCTGAAGGTGCCTGGCACAGGGCTTGGCCCTGAGACCCTCAGTGAACTGCAGTTCTTTCCCAGCTTCAAGCCTCATGTTCCCTCTTGCCATCTTCCTTATCATCCCTCACCCATCAAGCCCAGCTGGAGCTCTGCCTCCTGCAGGAAGCCCTCCTGGCTTATTCGGGCCCATAGTACCCTCCCTGGCCTCACCACCCTCTGCACTATCCACCTATTTCTTCACTCTTTTACCAGACACGCACTGGTAGTTCCCAGTGCCAGGCTCCATGCTCGGTGCCGTGGGCACAGAGATTGTTCTGACACTGCCACTGTCTTCCAAAGAGGGTGGGGAAGGGAAATGAGACAGGACACAAAAGACTAAGACCTATGACAGGTAGGGAGAGGGCCAGAGAAGAGGGAGTCCTGAGCTAGCTAAAAAGGGTTAGGGAAGGCTTCCTGGAAGAGGCATCTGAACTCTGTGCCCTTGAGGACAGGGACTATCTACAGGGAGAAGTGAAGGGTGGGACAGTACATGGGAGGGAGGTGGGAGCAAAGCACAAGGGCAGGACCCACTTAGGAGGAACAAGTGTTCCGGAGGGGGCTGAGCCCAAGGGGACCGGAGAGAGGATGGAGAAGGAGACTCATGTCGGCCCCTCCAGCCTGTGTCCCCACCCAGTAGTGGCCAGAGACAGACAGAGAAGCTGCCAGCGGAAAGCCTGAGAGCCATGGGCTCCCAGGGCAGAGCACCATGGCCCCTACAGTGCAGCCACGGGGCATCTTAAGCTGTCCATGTCCGCGAGCCTCCCCTCCTCCACTGGCACACCTCCTTCCCCTGACCCTGCCTACAGGCACCACCAGCCAGAGCCCCTTCCCTCCATTCAGGCATGCCTCCCTCATAGAGACCCCCCTCTCCCACAGGGAGTCTCACAGCTCACAGGCCCTGGGCATGGCCCGACCCCCACCCCACCCCAGTCTCCTCTCCCCCAAAGGCATCGACTATCCCCATTCCCCAACAAGTTGGCCAGGGGAGGGTCTAGAGGCCACAATCCAGTCAAGACCCTGTCCTCGCCCAAGATGGCTCCCCCCTTTCCATTGGTTGGTACTGAGGCCTCCCTGGGGTGCCCCTCCCCTCTCCCCCTCCCCCAAGTGCATCTGGGCTCAGAAAGCCAGGGAAGTGGAAGACAGCCTGGGGTGGTCATGGACAGATCCCCAGGTCTCAATACCTTGCCCTCACACCAGTAGGGATCATCACCAGCCCACCATGCTGATCCAGGCAAGGGGGGCAGCAGCTGCCCCACGGAGAACTCAGATCTCAGGTCACCTGACCAGTTCCCCACCCTAGGCTGGCTGGTGCCCCAGAGTGAACTCCTGGCACCACAGAAAGAACTGTGGGCCTAGGGTCGCATTCCTCACCCTGAGGCCAGCTCCAGGGAGGGCAGTGGGAAAGATCTGGGAGGAAAGCAGCCACTGGCCCCAAGTCATTATTTCAGCTCTTTAAGGAGGGTGCCCTGGTGGAGAGGGTAAAACAAGAGTAACACAAAGCAAACTCGTGGGGGTAAGAGGGGGGTCCCCAATGTCTGAGGCCTGAGAATAGGTTCTTCTGCTATGCCCCCAAGGATGGGGTAAGGGTGTCCCTCGAGAGTGCCTCAAAGTGGCAGTCCCTTGTCACCCCACCAGACCTCCCACCTCGCATCCAGAGCATGCACACAGCTGCTCCCAGCACGCCCCCGCCTGTCTGCCGGCCGGCCCCACGCCCTGGGCACACACTCTGTGACTCCTGGGGGTGCCCCAGGGCCTCCCTCTAGACCGCCCGCCGGGAGCCCAGACGCATCTAGCAGCCCCTGGAAGCCCCAGCCGACGACTCCAGACCCCCTCCCCTGCCGGACGCCCCCACCTTCCAGCCGGCCGAGCTGTTGCTGTCGCCTTTATCCTTGAAGTAGGGCACGTAACGGACCATCCAGTCGTAGATCTGCGAGAGCGTGAGCCGCTTGTCCGGGGCGCTCTCGATGGCTTTGGTGATGAGGTCGGCGTAGGACAGGTTCCCCCACGCGTTCCGCCGGGAGCTCTTCGCTTTCCGCAGCGGTCCGACCTCCGCGCCCAGCGGCGGCGCTGGGGCCATCGGCGGGGCCGTGGCTCGGCGCTCCGGCCCGCAGTCCTCAGCGCCCTCGGCCACCCCTGAACCCAGCGCTCCGTCCTCGTCGCCGACCAAGTCTGGCTGCGGCAGGGGCCAGGTACACGAGCGCGGCCGGCTCTGCGGCGCGAAGTCCGGGTCCACGTCCACCTGATGCGCTCGCAGCTTCGCAGCCATGGTCCCGCCCGGCTCGGGCGAGGAGGGGAGGGGGGCTCCGCGGATGGTGGGCGGGCGGCTCTGGGATCTGCGCGCCCCGGGGAGGCCCGCGGGAGGGGTCCCTGGCGGCGCCGGCTCAACCGCGGGGCGCCATGGGCCGGGTCGCGGAGACAGGGGGCTGGACGCGCTGGGAAGCCCGAAGGGAGGGAGAGGTGGGGGCAGTGAGGGAGCGGCGGCCCCGGAGCCCAGCGGGCACACACCTCGCCCAGCCCCGCTTCTAGCACCTGCCGCCTGCCTGCGCCTGCAGCCACCACCGCCACCGTCTTTGCCGCCGCTCCCCCGGCGCCGGCCCCGCACGCGGGCCCCGCTCTCCCGGGACGGGGCCGGATTGCACCATGCCGGAGCCCGAGCCCGTGCCGGAGCCCGCGCCGCCGCCGCCCCGTGAATGCCGCCGCCGCCGCCGCTCCGGCTCCAGCGCCAGCTCCCGCGCCTGCCGCGCTCAGCGCCGGCTGCACCTCGGATGGGCGGGGGACGGGGAGGGGGCGGGCCCGGCGCGGGAGAGGGCGGGGCGTGCCCGCCCGCGGCCGCGGAATCCTCGGCCGGCCGGGTGCCCCGCCCGCGAGCTGGAGGTGGAGGGGCGGGGCTCCCGGCCGGGGGCGACCCTGCCGTAGCCCCAGCACGCAACAGCGCCGCCTACGGAGCAGGGGAGGAGCGGCGGGCGCGACCCCGCCCCCTGCTTTGAGCTGGGGGAGGGGGCGCGGGGGCGAGGCCCGAGCGCTCTCATTGGTCCGCAGCAGGGCTGTCCCGCCCACGGACTCAGCTGGATCCCTCCCCGAAGCGCGTCAGCGGGTTATTGTTACAACCCGGGGTTTCCCAGGGCAACGGGGATGGGGCGGGGCTCAGAGCACTTGGCTCCGCCTTCTATTCCTGAGAGGAATGCCCCGCCCCTGTTTCTAGACCCCCCCCCCTCCCCTCCCACCCCCCCGCCCCCGCCCCGGTGTTTCCAAGTCTTCATTCCAGAAACCTGGTGGGGTGGATGATGGAGCTCCCCTCTTCTTTGTGCCCTGGGCTGGAGAAAGGGAGAGGGTCAAGAATACCTGTGTTCCGGGTCAGGCTTGGCCACAATTTTGGCTTCTCCATCTGCAAGTTGTTTTTCGTGGGCTTTCAGGGTGCCTGAAGTTTAACGTGTAGTAGAATCAACCTGGCGAGCTTGTTAAAACATATTGCTGTGTCCCAGTCTGGTAAGTCTGGGTTGGGGCTTGAGACTCTGCATTTCTGAGAAGTTCCCAGGTGATGCACCCTGGACCACACTTTGCAAACCACTGCTTTAGAGTCTGTGGGAGGCTCTTGCAGGGGCTGTTGGAACAAACACTTGCCCCAAATTTCATCCTGTTTGGGGAGAAGTTGCTCATTCATTTAACAGATATTTATTGAGCACCTTTGATGCACCAGGCACTGTTGGGGCTACTAAGGCAAGAGCAGCAGCAGAGACAGATGAGGTCCCTCCCTCATAGGCTAGTGGAGGAGTCAGATGTAAGTCAGATCATCATACAGCCTCAGAAGGAAGAGGCCGGCTGAGCAGTTGGGCAGCCCATGACCTCATCCCACAGGGCCCTAGGCTAGGTTTCCAGCCAACACTCCACCTTCCAGCCTTTGCTTGGTGCATCCCCTCTGCCTAAAACACCCTTTACCATCCTCAAGGTCCTCATCGAAGATTTTCCCTTTCCTCAAAACTCAGCTCAACTCATCCCTGACACCTTCTTTAACCTAACACCCAGCACTTGTCCTTGTCCCTTGCTTGCCCAGACCACTGCTGCTCTGCCAGTAATATCTACGTCCCTTTAGCCCAATATTTCTCTTTTGCCAGTCAGGAAACTGAGGCCCAGAGTGGGCAGGTGTCTTGCCCAGATGGAATGGCCAGGACTAGAATCTAAGCTCACCAGCCAGTACCACATTCCTGGAGAGGCTGGAGACTGCAACTTGCAGAAAGTTCTCTGGGCAGTGGGAAGGCTGGGCCCAGGCCACAGGAGACACCCGTCTCTCAAAAATTCCTTCATTTCAGCTTAGGTCCCAAGGAGTAGGGCCAAGGGTGAGGGTGCGGGCAGGGCTGGAGGGGCCCCTCCTCGCCGCGCCCCCCCCCCACCCCGAGGGTGGGAGCAGGTCCAGCTTGCAAATGCCTGGCGTGGCATCTGCCTGAGTCACATCCCGAAGGCAAGGGTGGGCATGGGAACCATTGGCTGTCCCCTTTCTGCTTACATATACACACACACCCTCCAGGTGGTTCTGTTTAGAGTCAGAAGGGCCCTGAAATCACTGCTGGACCCCCTCCCACGGTTCTCATATGCCCTCCCTGCCTGGGGATCCCTTGCTGAGGGCTGCCTCCTCAGGTACCCTGGAAGCCAGGCAGGCCTCCTGCTAGTCTTCAGCCCTGGTTTAGCCTGCTCTGTGAGACGGGGCCTGCTGGGGGCCATACCAGAGCTGGGAGGATCCTTAGCTGGGGGCCCTGGCACAGGCTGCCACTGCGGGGCTGGGAAGCCAGGTTGGCAGAGACGCCCTAGAGGCTGACTCAGGCTCTGCTCCGGCCCCTGCCCCTCCCAGTGTCCACAGCTGCTGCCTGGAATCTCCTCTGGGACCCACACTGGCACACTCAGCCCCCGCTGCCCCCCTGCCACACACACACTCACACCTACCATGCACACCAATGCTCATTTTTCTCTACTCACAACTTGGTTCCTGCTCACATGTTCATTGTGAGGCTGTATAACATACTGATTAAGAGTATGGACAAGTTTCTTAACTGCCCAAAGCCACTATTTCCTAATCTATAAACGAGCATCATCATAGCATGAACTTCAGAGGCTATTTGAAGAATTCCGTAAAATCGTGAATGTCAGCACCAGGCTCAGAGTAAGTGCTCAATAATCCTAGCTGTTTTTATTACTGTTGGCGTTGCCCCTACATATCTTCCCTCCCTATTTGTCCCAGGTCACACTGTCCCACCTGCTCTCACCATGCACGCACTGGAGTCCACTCACACACTCGGGCTCACTCACATGCACACTTGCCTATGTCCCTTACACGTGTGTCCCAATTACGCAGACCCTCAAGTTCCTGTGGTTCCAACCCCAGGGCTCTCCCACTCCCCTCCCCTCCTCCACACTGGCTCTCAAGCTCCCAGTTACCCTCCCTACCACTCCCACATTCATTCCTGCTCACAGACAAGCCCCCACTTGCTCACCCTCGCTTTCCTCCCCCTTCCACACACAGGCACATTTGCTTCTGCTCACACCTTCCCTTGTACTTAAACTCACTCGCATTCCAATGCACACACACTCGCTCACTCACACACAGACACGTGCTTTACCCGGTCAACTTACACTTGGATCACAAAACCTGTGCACATACACCCGAACGATCCCAGGGCATGCCTCGGTACCTCAGCTGTCCATCCCTCCCAGTGAGGAGCAGGCACTACCCACCTCTCCCGAGGCACACTGCCCTCGGCAGACCCCTTCCCGGGCCACGCAGTGACCCCCCCCCCCCAACAGCCCCGCAGGACTGTATCCTCCCGGCTGCTTCCCCTCCTCCAGTCTCAGCTCCCCAGCCCCTCCCAGCTCTCAGAATAGCCCCTGCCGCTGTCGCCACCGCCACCTCCACTGCTGCCACTGCTGAGCTGTCAGGGCCCGCCAGAGCCCGCTTCCCCAGCACGGTGCCAGCTGTCTCGGCTCACTCGGGGCAAGTGAGGACAGAGGACAGGCTTCTCTGAGGTCTGATGGGCGTAGCTGCTCTGCACCCCCGAGAACCCCCTTCCAGAACCCACCTGGAAGACCGTCAGCTTTCGGGGGAGCCCACTGCCACTTGTCCAGCATTTTCCCAGTCCCCAAAGGACTTTGCCTGTGTCCCTTTTGGTCCTCAAAAGCCCAGAGAGGGCTGCCTCCCCTTCATGGCTGAGATAAGCCGAGGTCTGGGGGGAGGGGTTTGGTCAAGGCAGAGCAGTGAGTTGGGAGCAGAGCCAGACCAGGGCCAGCCATTCCTAGCCCCTCCTGGGGGACTCGAGGGGACCCTCCCCTAAACTGCACAGAGAGCAAGAACCACCCCCCTGCCCCCACCTGCCGGTACTGAGCAGAGCCTGGTTGACATTTGATGCCACAGTTGTCAGGAAAAGAGAACAGCACAGGGGTGATGTCTGGGGACGCCTCTGGAGGGGGAGGGGCTGGTGCCCAGCGGAGGCCTCCAGGGGTAGAAGGGGGAGCGTCTGCAGAAGCCAGAGGGGACATCAGGACAGCTGGGAGAGCCTCCAAAGGCAGGCTCAGGCCTGGCCCAGGGACAGTGTCAGGGAGTGGGCGGGGCTGAGCTGAGGCTGAGCGGCTGAGGGGGACAGTGCAGCAGGGGAGGGCACTGAGGCAAGATCCGAGGCGCCTTCAGCTGCCTTCACAGCCCAGGCCTGGGCCAGAGAGTCCTGCGGGCTCGGGGAGGCAGCTTAGACCCGTGACTGCCCAGTGCCCAAAAGCATGGGGCCCAGGTCAAGAGGGCCTTGTGTCCTCCTGGGCCAGGGGTCTGTACCGCCACCGACAGTGGCAGAGAAGTAGTGCTGAAGTGAGCTACTCTTATAGGCCAAGCCTGTCCCACCCACCATCCCACTTAACGCTATATCCTTATTCCCCTAAGTTTTATTGAGCACTTGCTAAGTGCCAGCCCCTGCAGAGTACCTGCCAGGCATGATAATCCTTGGGAGCAAGAACTCTGCCCATCTTGTTCACTGCTGTGTCCCCAGGAGCCAACGCAGGGGCTGGCACAGAGACTTTCAATAAACATTTGTTGAATGGCAGGATAAACTCATTGTATTCTCACAACCACCCAAGAGGCAGACACTATTATTCCCATTTTCTAGATGAAGAAAGTGAGGCTCAGAGTAGGGAAGTGAGTAGCCTGCTTCCCTGAGACTCAAACTGGAGTCTGGGTTTGCTCCTTGCACAGCACTAGAGGTAGGGGAAAATGAGCTTTGGGGCAAGTCACTTCCCTTCTCTGAGCCTCACTTTCCTCATCTGTGAAATGGGAATGGCTATACTTACCTGTAGGGGATGATTAAGACCACCTGTGTAAGGTGCACAGCATGGAGCTGGCAAAGAGCAAATGCCAGACAAATGTATGCCCCCTTCATCCTACTCCACTTTGGGCTTGCCTGATATTCTAAATTTCCACACAACCACACCTGGTATCCATGATGCCTGTAAGTCACCCCTCTTTCTGTACAACAGGAAGGAGGTGTATTAGTTTGCTGGGGCTGCTGTAACAAAGTACCAAAGCGGCTTAAAGGAACAGGAATTTATTGTCTCACAGTTCTGGAGACTAGCAGCCTGAAATCAAGGTGTTGGCAGTGCCACGCTCTTTCTGAAGCCTCTAGGGGTGACTCCGTCCTCCCCTCTTCTAGCTTCTGGTGGTTGCTGGCAATCCTGGCTTTCCTCATCTGATAAACACATCACTCCTCTGCCTCTGTCTTCACGTGGCGTTCTTTTCCGTCTATTCTCCACGTCTTCACATGGCATTGTCCTCTCTGTGTCTGTCTCCTGCTTATGATGACACCAGCCACACTGGATTTAGGGCCCACCCTACTCCACTGTGACCTAATTTTAACTAATTACATCAGCAAAGACTTTATTTCCAAAAAAGATCCAATGCTGAGGTTCCAGGAAGGGCGTGGTTTGGGGGTGCGGGGAGACACTATTCAAACCCAGTACAAGAGGTGTAATGGAAAAGGTGTGGGATTTGGAGACCATCAGGACCAGGTTCGAATTTCACCTCCTTCACTAGGAGGCTGTTTGACTGTAGACGTCTCTGAGTCTTGTTTCTTAGCCCTGTAGAGCGAGGACAACAACTCTGACCTCCCAGGGATGTTGAAAGGAAAAGATGAAATGAGCACTTGACAGCCATGCCCGGCAGAAGAAGACCCGCATCTCACTGTGGCCTCACTGCCCTGGCCTGCCCCGTCCTGCCCATGTGACCTCTCCTCGGGATTGTCCTGACCTAGCCTGTCATTTTCCTGATCCAGTGATCCTATCAGAACACTGAGCTGCAGTGTTCTGCTCCTGGCCCTGCTAAGTCACTTCTCAGTTCCTCAGAGCCTCTGTTTTCTGATCAAACAGGTGAGAGGCCTGGAGCAGATGATCTCAAAGGTTCCATCTGAAGCTGATGTTCGCAGAGCCCTGATACCTCCTCACAAAATACTAAAGTAGTCTGGAATTCTATAGAGCCGTGGCTGTTCAGGGAAGGAGTCCTAGGGAAGGGAGTGAGGTTTCTAGAAGAAGGTTGCCTCTTCCAGCTGCCCCCGTCTGGCCAGGTCCCCCGCGGCCCACCAGGCCATGGAGGCAGCAGACTTCCCCAAGCCAGTGAGACTCTGCCTGTGAGGAGCCCCCAGAGGGCCGCCCACAGCCCGCTGGGTTTGCTGCTTCTCCCCTCGGCTGCAGCCACAGCCCCATTGCTGGATGACAGGTAGCTATGGAGAGAGGCAAGTGCCAGCCCCACCAAGGACTTCCTGTGTGACCCTGGACTGGTCCCTTACCTCAGTTTCCCCGTCTGCAAAATGGGGATCACAACACCTACCCCCGGAGTGGGCAGGAGAATGAAAGGAGATGACGTGGAGAAGGAGCTGCGTAACCTCTGGGGCACTGTAAGGATGTCTCTCTCTGGCCTTCAGCGTGGCCTTGCCCTCTGTCTGCTGGGCCCATGCAAACATCACCACCTCCCCAGCCTGACTCTCGGCCTGAGGACCCACAGCATGAGGCGTGCTGGGAAGAGAGGCCGTGGAATCCCAGTGAATTAGGGTAATCAGAGCAACCAGCCCCCTGAGGCGCCGGCTGATAGGAGGAGGGAGGAGGCCAACAGTGACAGAAGGCCTCCTGTGTGCCAGGCACCGGGCCATGTGCTCTCGCTCATTTCATCCTGACAGCCACACTCTGGAGCCATCGGCACTATTCCCATTTTGCAGATGGGGAAACTGAGAGCATCTGCTAAGGAAACTGAGGCAGCAGCTGCTGGGGAAACCTCACAGGGTGGTTGTGAAAATGATATAATAATAATATTTAATAATATTTAATAAATATCATCATCGGGGACTTCCCTGGTGGTGCAGTGGTTAAGAATCCTCCTGCCAATACAGGGGACACGGGTTCAAGCCCTGGTCTGGGAAGATCCCACATGCCACGGAGCAACTAAGCCCGTGCGCCACAACCACTGAGGCTGCGTGCCACAACGACTGAAGCCCGTGTGCCTAGAGCCCACAACAAAGAGAAGCCACGGCAATGAGACGCCCACGCACCGCAACGAAGAGTAGCCCCCGCTCGGCGCAACTAGAGAGAAAGCCCGCGCGCAGCAACGAAGACCCAACGCAGCCATAAATAAATAAATAAATAAAGTAAATGTATAAAAATAAATAAGTAAATAAATATCATCATCATCATCATCATTATCAAGTGCTTACTTATCTTACTTATTTATCAAGTGTAGCCTCTATGCTAACTGATTCCATGGTTCTCCCTTGAGCCTTAATTAACCCTGAGAGGTTGGTATTATTTTAGAAGGGGCAGCAGAGACTCAGAGAAGTAAAATAACTTCTCCCAGGTCACAGAGCCAAGAGATAAGACAGAGTTTTCCAACCCCAAACCTGATGTTTTCACTACTGCAACTGCTTTCTCTCACCTTGTTGCTGCCTGCACAGGTGAGTAATGCCATGTAGTGGTGGCACAGACTGCCCAAGCCAAGTGCGGCTGACAGGGTAGCAGGGACGGGATGTGCCATCGTTTCCATCCATGTTTTGTGAAACATGCTCAGCCCACACCCTTAATTTCTACTTTTTAATCATTGCAAGTTGACACTTAGACTAAGAGAAGCCAAAAATGTAGTCCATGCAAATGATACCACTTTCCTAAGCTCTCATCACCCAGGAGCCAAGAGATGGCCCCCTCAGGTGGCCCGGCCCTGCCCTGCCCAGCACCCTGGGACCTGGGTCCAGCCCCAGCCTTCCTTGCAGCTGCTTCTCTGCTGCTCCTCTGGGTGCTCAAGCATGGCCCAAGCATGGCCCACACTACAATGACTGCAACTCTAGCTGCAGGCCCAGGCCAGCTGAATGTATCCACGTTCTGCAGCTGCCTTTCGGAGACCTCCTCACCCAGTAGAGGGACCTAATGCCATATACACTCGCCCCAGGCCTGGCTGCCTTCTGTGTGCTTGTCCTTAGCCTTCGTTTTATCTCCTGGACTCCCCTTCATGGCTCAGCATCAAAAGAGCACAGGAATTGAGCCCAACAGGCCCAGGTTAGTTTCCTGGCTCTAAGTCGGTGACCTTGGGCACTTCTTCTCCCTGAGCCTCAGTTCCTTACCCTTAGGCAGCTTTGGCAATACCTACTTCACAGGACTATTGTGAGGATGATGGCAGTAATGACCAAAATAATGACAATAATACTTATTAAGGGCCCAACAAGTGCTAGCTCTATGCTAAGTGATTCCATGGCTCTCACTGATCCTTCGTCAGCTGGAGAGATTGCTATTATTTTACTGTCATCCCCATTTCACAGATGAAGACGTAGTAACAGAAGTTTCTGGCATATATTAGGCACTTGACAAGTACTAGTTCTGTCTTACAGCTTTTGTTTTTTCAACAGTCAAAATTTATAAACTAAATCAGCTACGTTCAAGCCATGCTGGGATACACAGCCGTTGTTCCCACCTAGGACATCTATACGTGTCCAGCTTGCTCTGTGACTCCAGCTTGGCAAACTGCATGCCTGGACTGCTTCCTTGTTCTGAGATATCTCATCCTCAGACCCTCCCAGCTGAACCTGTGAAGAGGCTGCGCTGGGATCAGGAGACGTGGCCCCAGGGCCAGCCCTGCTGATGTTTCTCTGCACTCTTTTGTGCCTCAGGTGCTTTGTTTATGTCTCAAGGGAGGGTGGTTGGAAAGGAGTGGTAGATAGCAGGTGCTCCGAAACTGTTGGTCCACAGCCTCTCCATCCAATTTAGTCATGTGAATCAGTCAGAGTTAAAGATCAATCCAAAATACTAATCAGACCAATACGCAAGGGAGCTATAAACACAGGGAACCAACCAAGGGTCAGGTGTGGAGAGAAGGGGGCATGGGCTCTACTTGTGGGGCTGGATGGGCCCTTTGTCCCCACAGTGCAGCATGTGCAACCCACTTTGCCTGCTGGGAAGCATAGTTACCCCTTGTATTCTATTGCAGTAACTCTCCTCAGTTTAGGTTTATGGTTCATCTCTTCTCCCATTTTATAACAAAACCCTTACTCCTTTCCCTCAGTTAATCGTGCTATTGTTATCGCATGTGCCATTTTATAAAAACTGGAATGTCTCCCAAGTCCCTTTTTTGGAAGTGGACGTGGCATGAAGGATGGATGAGGGAGAGAAGCACAGGTGCAGGAAGTAAGTCACATGTAGGGTAAAGACGGAACCAAGGCATCATCCACTCCCACCCAACAAACTCCCAGCATCCTTCCAAACTCCCAGCATCCTTCCAAACTCCCAGCCTTCTTCCTCTGAGAAGATTCCCTGACCCCTGTGGACATATCAGTCCTTCCTCCTCTCTTCCTGGTGCCTGTTTCTTGTTCTGCTCACCCTGGGCTGTACTTATCTGTTCCCACATCTGTTTTCTGGTCTGTGAGGTCCTCTAGCACTGGGTCTTATCCTACTCATGTCTCAGATCCTGCACAGGACCTGAATGGGGGGAGGGAGGGGGTGGGGAAAGGGAATAAGAGAGGCTTCACAAAGGTGAAACGTTTGAGATGGGTCTCCTGATAATTCCCTGAGCACTTATTAGATGCCAAGTGAGCTTTTCAAGAATAAGAATGACATAGCCAGAAAAACATGTACCTAAAGGGCCTCCTACAGAGACAGGCACATGATAGGCACTCAAGAAGTGACAGCCATGGTTACAGTAGGGAAACGCTGGAGGCCACCTGGAGGAGATTACGTTATGCCACAACCACGCAGAGGAAAACTATGTAGCTCTTAAAAAGAATAAATAGACCTCCAGGTGCTAACACAGAAAGGTGGCCGTAATGTGACATTAAGTGGAAAAAGTCGTAGTGCCTACAACATGCCAGGCACTGTGTGTAATATGATTCTGTTTCTATCAATTCTACACATGTACTTTATATTTGCATGTATGGATGCACATACATAAGAAGTGCTATATATATATAAAAAGGATTTTCCCAAATTGTTAAGATTAGTTAGTTCCAATCAAGAACCAATATTGGGGGTTGGGGAGAGCCTTCCGTTCTACTCTATATAGTCTTGCATTGTTGAATAGTTTTATAACAAATTAAGAACAGTGAAGGAAAAAAGAAGTAAATGCTATAATGAGTGCCCCAGGAAGAGTCCAGCTGACAACCCCAGTGACTTGGCAAAGGGGTCCAGCAGCCTGGTCTCTTTGCCTCCATCACCCCCATCACCTCTGCTGAGTGCAGAGGGTAGGTAGACACTGAGTCTGATGGGGAGGCCCATAGGAAAGGTTCCAGGAAACCAGGGAAACCAGAGTTAGGTAAATTGCCCTCCAATGAGGAGGGATGTGACTGGTGACCCCTCTGGAGACACAGGGGTCAGGTCAGACCCATGAGTATCAGCCCCAAGCTTAGGAGACTGATTCTGTGCTGGAGCTGAGCCCTGCTCTCTCTGTGGGCCTTGAGACAGAGTCATGAGGACAAGACCCCATGCTCTCAGATCAGGTGGGAGCCTTAGAAATCATTAAGCCCGTTGCCCCCTCGTCCCATTATCAGGATAGGAACTTAGTCCCTGAGATGGTGTAAGGCATCTGGGTAGGGGCAGAGCTGGCCAGAATGCAGGCATCATGATTCTAAATGGGAGATTTTCCAGGCTCCCTCAGAGCCTCCCAGGTGGGAGGGGCATGGTGAGTAGAAAGAGTATGGATCTTGGAGACAGACAGACCTGGTTCTGGACCTTGATGCCCACCCTTGAGACCCTAGAGCCTCATCTGCCTCCTCAGGAAAATGGAGACAACACTGCCTATCTGAGGGTAATTGTGAGAATTGAAGACAAGTTTAGTAGGACTTAATATGTGTTAGGGGTGAGTGGTGTCTTTAAGAAGAGATGGGAATTTATGGATAAGGACAAGGGTAGCTGGAGATTTGGACTCTGGTCTTTAGGGTTCACGGCCTGATATACCTTAGAGAGTAAAATCTACACCCAGTCCAGGCAAGAAAAGGTGGAAGAGGGTAGCAGTTAAGAACTCGGGTCTGGAGTAAGTCCCTGATGCAAATTCTAGTTCATTTCTAATTATGTGCCATCTCTAGGCCTCACATTCTTCATCATAAAAATGGGGATAATAGTAGTTCCTACCTTTCAGACTTATCATGAAGATTAAATGAAGTAATGCATGTATTAGTAAATTACCTAGTACAGTGCCTGGCACTATTTGGGGTTATAAGGCAGAAGCACTCAAGCCCTTTCTACCTGAGAGAAAAGGATCCAGAGTTCCTAATAGACATCAGGTTATGGCTTGAAGAAGAGACCATCAGAAACAGGAGGTGTGTGGCTTTGGCAGCCACAATGTGGAGTGGTGCAGAGGGCAAAGGTCTAAGAGTCAGACAGATTCGAGATGAATACTAGCATCACCATCTTAGCTGTATAACTTCAAACAAGTTACTGCACTTCTCCAAGCTTCAGTTTCCTTATTCCCCAAAATGGATTGCTGTGCCTGTTACTGCTTGACCAGAACATATTAGAGTAAAACTCCAGATTACTTTGCCCAAGCCTCCTTCCCTCCATCTGTTTCTTCCCCAGCTCCTCGCTCCCGACCACCATCTCACAGTCTCCAGAACAGAGCACTGGGCTTGGAGTCTCAAAGACTTGCTTTCCAGACCCAGAACATCAGCTGTTACCTGTGGGACTTTGAGCAAATCACTGTGCTTGGCAGAATCTCAGTTTCCATGTCTGGAATGGGGAGACTCCTCCGTCCTCACAAGGTTACTGTGAGTAACAACTGAGGCAATAAATGTGAACATACGTGAACGTGCCTCACCCAGTACTTTGAATAAATGTTCACTGTTCACTATGACTGAATCTTTACGGTATTTTTTTTGGGAGGCCACTTACATTTTACAAGTCATTTTAAGGACAACTTAATCTTACTCTCCATAGCCAAATGATCACCTTGAAACTGAACATGGAAAGAACATGTATATTGAATCCAGGGCCTGGCTTAGATCTTGGCTCTAGCTCGTAGCCTTGGGCAAGGCCCTTCATCTCCCTGAGTCCTAGTTCTCTTAGCTATAAAGAGGCACTGAATTTATCTGAAGGAAACCAAAACACTATTTCGAAATGATATCTGCACCCCCATGTTCATTGCAGTATTATTTACAATAGCCAAGACATGGAAGCAAGCTTAGTGTCCATAGATTGAAGAATGGACAAAGAAACTGAGATGCGCGCATGCGCACGCGCACACACACACACACACACACACACGCAGGAATATTATTCAGCCATAAAAAGGAGGAAATCCTGCCATTTGTGACAACATGGATGGAACTTGTGGGTATTATGCTAAGTGAGATAAGTCAGACAGAGAAAAACAAATACTGTATGAACTCACTTATATGTAGAATCTACGAAAAAACTAACTCATAGATACGGAGAAGAGATTGGTGGTTGCCAGAGGTGGGGAGTGGGGGGTGGGCAAAATAGATAAAGGTGGTCACAAGCTGCAAACTCCCAGTTATAAGACATGTAAGGTACAGCATGATGACTGTAGCTAACAATACTGTTGTCTATTTGAAAGTTGCAAAGAGGGTAGATCTTAAAAGTTCTCATCACAAGAAAAAAATAGTTATAACTAGTGTGGTGTGGGTGGTAACTAAACTTATTGCAGGAATCATTTTGTGATGTATCCATATATCAAATCATTATGTTGTACACCTATAACTAATACAATATTATATGTCAATTATATACTATTTTTTTTAAAAAAGAGGCAATAATAATACCTACTTCACAGGGTTGTTGTGAGCCTGATAATGACAATAATAATAATAACAACAACAACGACAGCTGTAGGAGAGGGCTGGGACCTGGCCTCACAATCACCCACCAGGGTAGGCCAGCTCTGGAGAGGTAGACCAGATACCCAGGCAGATGGAGGTGTTTCCATTGAGCAGACCGTCACTTGCAAACACACCTAAAAACATTGCCATCACCTGTGCTTCAGCTGTTACTCCAGGTGAGAGAGGGAGCAGGCTTGGGGGCTGCAAGTATGAAATTGGGTTCCCAGGTAACTCTCTGCACAGCCTCTTGGCAGACAATAGCTGCCTCTTGAAGCAAGGTCTGGAGTTTGGCTGGGAGGGTCTGAGGATGAGATATCTCAGAACAAGGAAGCAGCCCGGGCATGCAGTTTGCCAAGCCGGAGTCACAGAGCAAGCTGGACACAAGCAGATGTCCCAGGTGGGAACAACGGCTGTGTACCCTGGCTTGGCTTGAGCATAGCTGATTTAGTTTATGAATTTAGACTGTTGGAAAAAAAACAAAAGCCATAAGACAGAACTAGTACTTGTCAAGTGCCTACTATGTGCCAGAAACGTCAGTTACTACATCTTCACCTGCGAAATGAGATGACAGTAAAATAATAGCAACTTTTCTTGGTTGATTAAGGATCAGTGAGAGCCATAGAATTACTTAGCATGGAGTTTGTATTCCATAAGCTCTTGATAAATAGAAGCCCATATTATCATAAGGCATAGGGCAGCCGGGAGGTGGTTCACTGAGCCAGGGATCACAAGAAGGGGTGGGAGCTTCAGAGGAAGTGATGGATTTGGTTTGGGGGCACTGAGTTGGAGGTGTCTGTGGGACAGCCAAGGAAGACATCTGGCAGGCATTGATGTAAAGCCTAAAGCTCTGGGATGAGGTGGGGACAGGAGATGTGAACTTGGGAGCCCTTGGCACCAAGATGGGGAAACCATGGGAGGGGGCTAAGACCCTGGGGTGTTGTGGAGCAAGATGTGAAGACAGCAAAGAGCCAAAGGGGGATGCTGAAGGATGCCAGCGTATTAGGGGGAGCAGAGCAAGGGCAGACTGTGAAGGACTCCGGGAACTGCTAAAGGAGTTGGGGAAGGAGCAGGCAGGGAGCTAAGAAATGGTGGACTCATGAAAGCCAAGAGAAGAGAGTAGTTAAAGAAGAAGGAACTGGTAAATAGTGCGAATGTTGCAGACAGGTCAAGAAAGCAAAGCTTAAAAGAATGTGCTACAGTATATGTTTTCTCAGACCAGTGCAGGCCCAAAAGTGAGGCAGCTGCTGCTCCCAGTATATACCACCAGCCCCCAGGGAGGGCGAGGCCAACCTCTAAAGCTCACATAGGAAATCCTAGCGAACTTCCCTGGTGGTCAGTGGTTAAGATCCTGCTCTTCCAACGCAGGGGTGTGGGTTCGATCCCTGGTTGGGGAACTAAGATCCCACAGGCCTTGGGGCCAAAAAACCAAAACATAGAACAGAAGCAATATTGTAACAAATTCAATAAAGACTTTTAAAATGGTCCACATCAAAACAAAACAAAAAAACCTTTAAAAAAATTTTAAAAAAAGAAAAAAGAAATCCTAGGCAGTCAAGGGGCCTCAAAGTGGAGCCCAAAGGCCCACGAGAGGCAATGTAGAGGTGGGAGGTGCTGAATCCCTCTGCATGAGGCCTTGCCACGTCTCTAAACAGCTCTGAGCCTCCGTTTCCTCAAATATGAAAGGGGGTAATATGCAAACTTTATAACAGTGTTGTAAGAATTGGATGACATCCTTTTATAAGATACCTGGTACATAGTGAGCACTCAAAAAAAGCTAGTGCTTTCACTCCAAACCAAGAAAAAGTTAAATTCAGGTCAAGTATCCTCTTTGGGGGAACACAGGGAATACTTTAGAAAGATTCACACTGTCACACCTGTCTTACTTTCGAAGACTTGGTGATGGGGTATCCCAGGCATGACCGCCAAGCTCCCCTCCAGCCCTGTCATCCTGTGCTCTCCCCAGAGAGAGGTGGTCATCTGTGGATGATCTGTCCATTCAGAGGACAGTGGGGAGCCTGCCTGGCCAGGCTAAAAAGCCCAGTGCCTGGGGAAAAGGGAAGAAAGCTGTGCAGAGTGTAACAGAGGCGCCCAGGCGAGGTCGAGTTTAGGAAAGTAAGTTAAGTTGTTCTTAAAATGACTTGTAAAGATTCGGTCACAATCAACATTTACACCAAGTACTGAGAGAGTCATGTTCACATATATTGTCTCAGTCGTTACTCCCACCAGCTTGTGTGGAAGGGGGAATTCTCCCTACCCCTGACATGGAAACCGAGATTCTGTCAAATAAAGTGATTTGCTCAAAGTCTCACAGGTGACAGATGATGGCTCTGGGATTGGAAGGCAAGCCTGTGGTCAGGAAGGAGAAGCCAGCTAGATTTGAGAAGCTAGGAAGGAAGCAGATGAAGGGAGGGAGCCTTGGGCGATGCGATGTCTGGGTTTTACTCTCATAAATCCTGGTGGAGTGGGAATAAGCACAGGGAGGGGTTGGGACCTGACCGCACAACCACCCACCTTGGTGGGACAGCTTTGCAGAGACAGACCAGACACCTGAGCAGATGGAGGTGTTTCCATCTAGCAGACCGCCACCTGCAAATACACCTCAAAACACTGCCATCACCTGTCCTTGGTCTGCTACTTAGGGAGGGAGTCATGACAAGGAAGGAGGCAGGTTTGGGGGCTGCCTGCCTGAGATGAGCCCCACTGGTATCCGTGGTGGCCAAGAAGCCAGGAGCAACCAGCCCACCAGCCAGGTGAATCCACAGGCCCTCCGGAGTGGGGAAGGGGTCAGAGCTCTCTGAGCTTAAGTGTTTTCACGAGGGAAACAGAGATAAGATAGCCTACATCACAAGGCTATCCCAAGAAATAGGTAAGAGAACACATAAAGGGCACCTGGAGAGTTCCTGACATAGAGCATGTGATTCTCTTTCACTTCATACTTGTCAGATGAGGAAACTGAGGCTCAGAGAGGGGCAGTGACTTGTCCACGGTCACATATCTAGTGAGCTGGTGATAGAACCAAGCCTAGGAGCCAGATCTCCTAATAGCCAGAGGCCCTAACCCTCAAGCAGTAGATTATTCTTTCCTCCTGGATGGGGGTGATGTGTTAGCCACAACACCCTACCTGTTCAGACCACATTAACAGAGGTAGAGTCTAGACCTGCCTCACACCTATGTCCAACACCATAGCCACTAGTCACAGGTGGTTACTGAGTACTTGAAACGTGGCTATTCCCAAAGAGGATGTGCTCTAAGTGTGAAAACACACGAGATTTTGAAGATTTTGTATGGAAAAAAAAGTTTAAGTTATCTCATTAATGATTTTTATGTTGAATGATTTATGTTGAAATAATATTTCAGACATATTGGGTTAAATAAAATATAGTTTTAAGTTCATGTAACCTATTTCCCCTTCCTTTTTTTTTTTTTTTTTTTTTTTTGCCACACAGCTTGCGGGATCTTAGTTCCCCAACCAGGGACTGAACCCGGGCCTCCAGCAGTGGAAGTGCGGAGTCTTAACCACTGGACCATCAGGGAATTCCCACCCCTTACTTTTTTTAAGGTGACCACTAGAAAATTTAAGATTGCCCACGTGACTCACCTTATATTGCTGTCAGAGTGCGCAGGTCTCAAATGTAGGAGGAGATGGGGCTGCCCCGCTCTGTGCAGAGGAGACCTGAGTTGAATTCTAGACTGCTCATCTCAAGAGACACGTAGGCAGGGAGGAGCATATCCAGAGAGAGTGAGGGAAGCAGAATGAGGCCACAGCTTTGCACAATGCCAGGGGCACCGCTGACATCATGGTCCAGTGGGGCTGTATTCAGTGACCCCACAACTATGTCATGGAAGGGACAGTTGAAGGACCTGGACTGGCTCCACATGGAGAGAAGACTTGGAGAGGGGACGTGATCCCTGTCTCCAAATAGCAAAGGACAGTCACGGGGCCAAGGGAGCAGATGTGTCCCGTGTGGCCTGAAAGAGGAGAGCTGAGGTCTCAGGGGGAGCTCCAGGGAAGCAAACTTCTGCTCCAGGACAAGCCAGGACCATCCCCAGCGGGGCTGGGTGGCCTTGTCTGGGGGTTGCGGAGGGTGAAGGGAGCCTGGTGGGTTTTTCTTAGGAGGGGTTAGCATGGCAGGAAAAAATGTTCAATGACCTACAATGAAATGTCCTCACTCCTGGAGGCTCTGGAGCACCTCTGGGCAGGTGGCTGCCCCAGGCAGGTCAGGACAGAGAGGTTCCTGGGATTCCAGTCTAATAATAATAACACTACAATAACGGCTTATTGAGCATCTACTAGGTACCAGGGGACTGTACACATATTATTACTATTCCTCTCACCCACCCTGATGAGGCAGTAACTACTTCCCCGACTAGGTAGGTAGGGAAACTGAGGCTGAGATAGGAGGAGTGGACAGGAGCCTTGTCCAAGGTTATGCATCTCCTGCGCAAGCTGGGATTTGAACCCAGTCTGGCCTATAGCAGTGCCCTCAGGCATGGGGCAGCCTCCTTGGGGAGCCAGAGGGGCAAAGGCCAGCTGAGCCGGAGGACTGGCTCCTGGTTCACGGGAAGCCAGGGCCCCACTGGGCTCTCCAATTAGTGAGAGCAGAGAAATCAGAGGCAGCAACAAGCTCTGCTAATGAGCTGCCACATTAAACAATGAGTCACACTCCCATACGGTGCCGCTCCAGCCCTAACCCGGAACAAACAAGCTGTGAGAAACAGTTTACAAAACAGCGAGGTGTGACTGTCTCCCTGCTGCCACCCGCTGCTGCCACCACCACCGGCACTGCAGCCACCACCCAGCCCACCGCCCACAGGCAGACACAGGCGCAGAAGAGAGCCTGGGAGGGGCTCCCAGACAGCCCTGGCTTCTGAGCTCAGGGGAGTCCCCATCTCCGAATGGCCCCAGGACACTCCCTAAGTTGCAGCTTCCACTGCCATTCTTGCCATCTCCTGAAATGCTGGAGGCTCTGTCATTGGACCACTCTGTGACCTAGGGCAGGTGACTTAATCTCTCTGGGTCTCAGTTCCTTTATCTGTATTATGGGGATAATAATAACATCTAGCTCATATTCCAATTATGGTGTTTCAATGTGATCATCACATGAACTGCCTGGCACCCAGTAGGTATGCAGTAAACACTGGATCCTTCCTCCCACCTTCCGCACGTAGGGAATCCAGCTCAGAGCCAGTCTCATAGAAGGCTCCCAATAATAGTGACTGCTTTCCTTGTCCTGCTCCATATTATACTTCTTTCTGTCCCTGGCCTACCCCCTCCTAAACTGTGGGATCCTGTGTGCAGGAACTGTCCTACTCATTTCCACAGCCCCAGGCCCAGCACAGGTGAAGTTGAAGAGCAACAGGCTTTGGGGACAGATCATGCCTCTGGCAGTTAATAGCTGTGAGATCCTGGGCAGCTATGGTAAGAATTATTTCTTGAACCCTACCCTGTGCCAGACAATATGCCAAGTGCTGCATGTACATTATCTCATTCCATCCAATGAAGGGTATTATCCCATTTCACAGATGAGGAACTTTATCTTCAGAGCAGTTAGGTAGCAAGGGGTGGTGGCTTTGCAGTGCATTGACTCAGCTCAGCTGGACTACATTTCCCAGAATTCCCTTTCCTCTAAGGTCCTGGTTAGAATCTCCTAGTGGTTCTGCTTCTCTAATTGAACCCTGACTGATACACATGGCAAAGGTTCCACAGTTTGTTACTGATGGAGCTGGAGTTCAAAATGTTTGCCTGTCACTCAGCTCTAGATTTTCAACTATTCTACTGGATAATAATAGCTAACACTTACATAGTAACTATGTCAGTTTTATCTCATTTAATTCTCATAACAACCCTATAAGGTAGTTTTTATTATTATCATTCCATTCTTACAGGTGAGGAAACTGAGGCAGGGAGAGGTTAAATAATTTGTCCAAGGTCACACATTAATAAATGGGGAATCTGAGAGTCAAACCCAGAAGTCTGGCTACACGACCCATCTTTTTATCTGTTACGTTATTCTACCTCTCAACTCTAATATAACTCATTCTCTAAGCCCCAATTCTCCTCAATCTATAAAATGGGGATAATCATACCTAACATATAAGATTATAGTGATAATTAAATGTGAAGATGTAGTTATAGGGCTTCTGGGAAGATGAAACAACAGGGGGTAGATTTACCCTCTGTCCCGAGCAACTGAAAAGCTAGATAAAGTAAAGGAAACAACAGTTTTCAGACACAACCTCAGGCAGCACAAAATAGCAATCCCTGAGAGAGGAGAAACTAATGAGGTGAGCCCTACGATTGCCAGCTTCTGCCTGGGGAGAGTCTCCAGGCTGCAGCACAGGGAGCAAGGCCCCAGCTGTCTCCTTGCTTTGAGGAGGTAAAGCAAGGAGTCTGGGGAGGCCAAAGCAACTAGAGTTCACAGGGCAGAGAACTGCAGAGGAGAGAGCTTCTCAGAGAGAGAGCTTCAATGATCTGTAAAGAGTTCCCCTCAAGCCTTCAACTGAATATTTAATAGCACTTGTATGTGAGGAAACTACCCAAGTTTGAGGAAAGAACATCTCAAAGAAGCAGAGGAAACAATTTCCAAAGTACACACAAAACCTGGAATGCTTTGTATCCCTACCAAGCAGAGTGAAAAACCTCATAAATCATGGGGCATCAAGCTGATTCCTTAGAAGGGTATTGCTTCAGTAGTGGAATAAAGGTAATCATCCTGCCTGATAACATTGAAAAGCAAGTCTCAGCAGAATCAAACTCTTTTCAAGTAACTTGACTGCATCCTAGAACAAAGCTCAAAAATATTTAATACACAATACTACAATGGCCAGCACACAACAAGGTAAAATTCACATCTGGCAACCAGCCAAAAACTACCATGCATGCAAAAAAGCAGGAAAATACAACATATAATGAGGAAAAAGTTAATCAACAGAAACAGACCCCAAAATAACAGAAGATAGAATTAGTATACAAGGACATTATATACAATCTAACAATATAACTATATTCCATATGCTCAAGAAGCTAAAGTAAAGATTGATCAGGGTTTCCCTGGTGGCGCAGTGGTTGAGAATCTGCCTGCCAATGCAGGGGACGCGGGTTCGAGCCCTGGTCTGGGAGGATCCCACATGCCGCGGAGCGACTGGGCCCGTGAGCCACGATTGCTGAGCCTGCGCGTCTGGAGCCTGTGCTCCGGAAGAAGAGAGGCCGCGATGGTGAGAGGCCTGCGCACTGCGATGAAGAGTGGCCCCCGCTTGCCGCAACTGGAGAAAGCCCTCGCACAGAAACGAAGACCCAACACAGCCATAAATAAATAAAAAAAAATTAAAAAAAAAAAAAAAAAAAAAGATTGATCGTGTTAAGTAGAGACTGGGGGAAATGGCCCAAATCAAATTTCTAGAGATGAAAAAATACAATATCTGAGATGAAAAATACACTGGATGGGATTAACAGCAGATTTGATAACACAGAAAAAAGGATTAATAAATTTGAAGACATGGCAATAGAAAGTATCCAAAATGAAATAGAGAAAAAAAAATTAATGGGCAAATTATTAATGAGCTGTGGGACAACTCCAAGAGTAGTTACACTATGTGCAATTGGAGTCCCCAAAGGAGGAGGGGAGCCAGAGAATATCTGAAGAAATAATTTTAAAATTTCCAAATTTGATAAAAACTGTAAACCATGGATTAAAAAATCTCGGTGAAAATCAAGCACAAGAAACACGAATAAAACTTCACCAAGGAAAGTTTATGGTTGTAACTTTACAGTAATAAAGTTGCTTAAAACCAGTGATAAGAGAAAATTTGAAAAGCAGCCAAAGAAAAAGAAACACGTTACGTACAAAGGAATAAAGATAAGAATGACAGCAGACTTCTCATTGGAAAGAATTCAAGTCAGAAGACAGTGGTACAACTGTCTTTAAAGTACAGAATGTAAAAAACAAAATCAAACCAAACCCATTAATCTAGAATTCTATACACAGTGAAAATATATTTAAAAACAAAGGTAAAATAAAGACTTTTTCCAAAATGAAAAAAACTGAAATAATTAATCACCAGCAGACCTGCACTATAAGAAATATTATAGGAAGCCCTGAGACAAAAGGAAATATGATACCAGAGTGAAATCTGGATCTTTTTACTTTCTTCTATATTCTATTACATTGTATTTAATTTGATGTTTTTAATAGATATTACATTTACATAAAGAAGCAAAACAATATAAAAGTTATATACTGAGAGTATGGTTCCCACCCTCTTCTCTCCTCCCTTTTAAAACACTTTATTAGATTTTAAAATTTACCCTTCCAAGGTTTCTTTATGAAAATATGAATATTTTTGTTCCTCTTCATTTTGCCACAGAGGTAACATCCCAGATACACTGTTCCATTTAAGGTCATGGTTTTAAATACACATTGTTCAGTCTTTACTTTGAAGAATTTCAAAACAATGGGAAACACAAAAGAATAAAGACCTCTGGAAATTGTAACTTTGTGGGAAAATACTATTTTCTTATTTAAAATAATCTTTAAAAGATAATTTATTGGTTAAAACAAAAAAAAGTATTTTGGGTTTATAACATATAATGTAAAATGTGTGACAAAAATAGCATAAAGGCTGGGAGGGGAAAAATGGAGGCATAATGTTGTAAGGTTCTTATTCCAAACATGAAGTGGTATAATACTACTTGAAGGTAGACTGGGATAAGTTAAAGATGTATACTATAAACCCTAAAGTAACTACTTTAAAAATACAGCTAATTAAGCCAATAAGGGAGATAGAATGAAATTTTAAAAAAATACCCAATCAGAAAAAGAGGGGAGGGCTTCCCTGGTGGTGCAGTGGTTAAGAATCTGCCTGCCAATGCAGGGGACACGGGTTCGAGCTCTGGTCTGGGAAGATCCCACATGCCGCGGAGCGACTAAGCCCGTGAGCCACAACTACTGAGCCTGCGCGTTTGGAGCCTGTGCTCCGCAACAAGAGAGGCCGCGACGGTGAGAGGCCTGCGCACCACAATGAAGAGTGGCCCCCGCTCTCCGCAACTGGAGAAAGCCCCCGCACAGAAACGAAGACCCAACACAGCCAAAAATAAATATAAATAAATAAATAAATTTATTTAAAAAAAAAAAAAGAAAAAGAGGGGAAAGGGATCAAAGAACACATGGGACAAATAGAAAACAAATAGCAAGAAGATAGATTTAAACTCAGTCATATCAAGAATGACACTAAATGTAAATGGTCTGAAAACCACAATTAAGAGGCCAAGATTGTCAGATTGTTTATTCAAAGCAAGATTCAACTACATATTGCCTGCAGAAACCCATTTGTAAATTTAAATAAAATATAAATTTAAATTCTATCAAAAACTGATAGAATTGCAAGGATAAATAGGAAAATACACAATTATATTTGGAAATATTTCAATATCCCTTTCTCAATAATCAATAGAACAAGCAGGCAGAAAATCAGCAAGGATATAGTAGACTAGAACAACCAATTTAGCCTAACTGACATTTGTAAAACACTTCACCCAACAACAGTAGAGTACAAGTTTTTAAAGTGCACAAAAAACATTTACCAAGATAGGCCACATTCTGACTATAAAATAAGTTTCAATAAATTTACTGTTAGTCAAAGTATGTCTTCTGACCACAATGGAATTAAATTAAAGATCAATAAACAAAAAGACATCTGGAAAACCCCCCCAAATATTTAGAAACTCAGTAAGATATTTCTAAATAACCCATGGGTCAAAGAAGAAATTAGAAGGGACATTAATATCTTGAAATAAATGACAATGAAAATACAACATATCAGAATTTGTGGAATGACACTAAAACAGTAGTTAGAGGGAAATTTATAGGGCTAAGCACCTATAATTAGAAAAAGAGAAAGATTTCAAATCAGTGTCATCAGCTTCCACCTTAAGAACTAGAAAAAGAAGAGTAAATTAACCCCAAATCAGCAGAAGAAAAGAAATAACAAAAACAGAGCATAAATCAATGAAATAGAAAACAGAAAAATAATAGGGAAAATCTATACAATCAAAAGCTGGTGCTGTTGTTGTTGTTGTTAGAAGATCATTTTTCCAAATGACTGTTGGAAACATACCAAATGAATAGGATGCAACAGAGCACAAACTTTGGAGTCTGACAGTCCAGATTTCAGTTATAGCTTGGATATTATTAATTATGTGATCTGGGATTGTCCATGTCACAGTTTCCTCATGTATAAAATAGAGATAATAGTACCTGTCTTGCACTTTCATATCCAAGTACACCTTGTTTTATTGTGCTTTGCTTTATTGCATTTTTTTTACAAGTTGAGATTTGTGGCAATGCCGCATCGAGTGAGTCTACAGGCACCATTTTTCCAACAGCATTTGCTCATTTCATGTTTCTGTGTCATATTTTGGTAATTCTCACAATACTTCAAAGCCTCCACCAACAAAAACTGTTATGACTTGATGAAGCCTCAGATAATGGTTAGCATTTTTAGCAATAAAGTATTTTTTAATTAAGGCATGTACATTGTTATTTTAGACATAATGTTATTGCACACTTCATAGACTACAGTACAGTGTAAACATAACTTTTATATGCACTGGGAAACCAAAAATATTCATGTGACTTGCTTTATTTCAGTATTCACTTTATTGTGGTTATCTGTAACCAAACCTGCAATATCTCCAAGGTATGCCTGTATTGCTAGTGGTGGTGAAAATGTAATACAGTTGGCCCTTTGTATCCATGGGTTCCAATCCACAGATTAAACTAACTGCAGAGCATGTCTCATGTTTACAGTCTGTGGTTGGTTGAACGCACGGATGCAGAACCTATGGATAAGGAGGGTCGACTATAGGACTTGAGAATCCTCGGATTTTGGTATCTGAGATGGGTCCTGGGGTCAATCCCCTGCCGATACCAAGGGACGACTGCAACCCCATAGAGCCAAATTTGTCAATATTTATCAAAAATTTAAATGCATTTACCCTTTTGCCCAACAGTTCCAGTTCTGGGACTCTATTTTTTCAATAGGTCTTTTGAGATATAATTCCCCTAGCACACAATTCACCCATTTAACATGTAAAATTCAATGACTTTTGGTTTATTCACAGAGTTGTACAACCATTATCACAAACTATTTTGAAAGACTTCTATCTCCCCCAAAAGGAAACTCCATACCTATTAGCAGTCACTCCCATTTCCTACCAATTCCCTCAGCCCTAGACAACCACTAATTTAATTTCTCTCTATATAGATTTGCCTGTTCTGAACATTTCATATAAATGGAATCATACAATAGATAAGCATCTGTGACTGGCTTCTTTCACTTACCATAATGCTTTCAGTTTTCTTCTATGTTATAACATGTATCGGTACTCTATTACTGTTTATTGCTGAATAATATTCCATTGTATGGATATATTACATATTTATCCATTATCAGTTGATGGACATTTGGATTGTTTCTAAGTTAGGGCTATTAAAACAACACTGCTATGAACATTCATGGAAAAAGTTTTTGTGTAGACATATGTTTTCATTTCCCTTTAGTATATGTGTAGCAGTAGAATTTCTGGGTCAAATGATAATTCCATTTCTGGCATTTTGAGGAGCTTCCAAACTGTTTTCCAAAGTGGCTGCACCATTTTACATTCCCACCAGCAATATATGAGAATTCCAATTTCTCCACATTCTCACCAACTGTTAGGTATCGAATGTTTGTGTCCCACCCCCCTAAATTCATATGTTGAAGCCCTAACCCCCAGTATGGCTATATTTGGAGATAGGCCCTGTGAGGAGGCAAAAGGTTAAATGAGGTCATAAGGGTGGGGCACTAATTCTATAGGACTGGTAATCTTATAAGAAGAAGAAGAGGCACCAGAGCATCCTCTGTGTGTGTGTCTCTGCACACGCACAAAGAGTCCATGTGAGCACACATCAAGATGGCAGCCATCTACAAGCCAGGAAGAGTGGTCTCACCAGAAACCAAATGGCCTGACACCTTGATCTTGGACTTCACAGCCTCTAGAACCCTGAGAAATAATTCCTATTGTTAAACCAACCAGTCTGCAGTGTTTTGTTACAATAGCCTGAGCAGACTAAAACACCAACACTTGTTACTGTCTGTCTTTTTTATTATACTATCCTAGTGAATGTGAAGTGGTATCTCATTGTGGTTTTGATAGCTGGTGATGGTAAACATCTTTTCAGGTGCTTATCAGCCATTTGTATATCTTCTTTAGAGAAATGTCTGTTCAAATACTTTGCCCATTTTTTCAATTTGCTTATCATTTTATTGTTAAACCTACAAATACTGCCCATTTTTTCAATTTGCTTATCATTTTATTGTTAAACCTACAAATACTCTTATACTCATATAAAATGATGCATATGAAGTCTGTTTGTTGCAACAAATTGGAAATAACCTGGGTGTTCATCATTGGGAACTGTGTAGTTCATCCACACTATGGAATATTATGCAGCTGTAGAAAAGAAAGAGAAGGTCACAGAGTAATTTATGAAAAGTACCCTAGGATATATTGTTAAATGAAAATAAACAAGATGTAGAAATAAACAAGATGTAGAAAATAAACAAGATGTAAAAATAAAATATATATATTAAAATATATACAGTATTCTTCCTTTTTTAAAGAAAGAGGGAGAAATAATAATATATATGTATATTATTAGCTTATATTGCAATAAAGAACCATTGGAAGGATCCACAAGGAATTTTTTTAAGTGATTACTAATATGGTAGAAGGTGGGTAATGAGCTTGACAGGAACAGGGACAAAACTGAGACTTATTGTATAGTTTTATGTAGTCTTTTGATTTTTGAAGCATTTAAATGTGTTACTTATCCCAAACACTCAAGATTGAAATACGAGGAGTTTAAAATTTCAGTAAAGTATAGCAGGTGTTTCCCCGAGATGTAGGCCTCATTCTGTTCCCTACAGATGGACATCCGTCATAAATGGGAGGAGGGTGGGGCATGGCCACACAAAGTTCCTGGCTTACATCATTCTGGATCCCAGAAGAAAGAGAAGCATTTTCTCACCCAGCATTTTTAGATAAAAATCTCAAGGAAGGACCCTGTTTGCTTCTGCTTGAGTCACATGCTCATCCCTGTGGCAAGAAGCAGGAACTGCAGTTTGATGCCCCATCAGTACCACAAGGAGTGGAGGTACAGTGGGAATGTCATTTCTTCAAAGTAAGAAAGATCCTATTAACAGAGGGGGCAAGGGACACTGTACAGATCAAAGCAACAGGCATCTACCTGAGCAGGGGAGACAGGCAATATAAAAAGACAATTCTTAGAGTGTGGTGCATGCCATGACATAGGTGGGCACAGTGTGCTGTGAGAGCCCAGAGGAGGCAGCAGTCTAGCCAGGAAGACTTCTCGGAGGCAGTGATGCTCTGGCTGAGTTTTAGATGATGAGCAGGACGTCTTCAGGGAAGGGGAAGAAAGCATGTGGACAGTGTTCCAGGCAGAGGGAAAGGCAACATGAGCAAAGATCAAAGAAGGAAGATGGTATTATGAGCTGAATTGTGTGCCCCCCAAATTTATATGTTGAAGCCCTAAACCTCAGTACCTCAGAATGTGGCTATATTTCGAGACAGGGCTTTGAAAGAGGTAATTACGTTAAAAGGAGGCCATTAGGATGGGCCCTAATCCAATCTGACTGGTTTCTTTAAAAGAAGAGGAAATTATTTGGACATACAAAGAGACACCAGGGATGGGTGCACACACAGAGGAAAGACCATGTGAGGACACAACAAGAAGGGAGCCATCTGCAAGCCAAGGAAAGAGGTCTCAGGAGAAACCAAATCTGCTAACCTCTATTGCTTATCTTGGACTTCTAGCCTCTGGAACTGTGAGAAAATTAATTTCCAATGTTAAGCCCCCAAGCCTGCAGTCTTTGTTATGGCAGCATGAACTGATCAATGCAGGCAGCATGATGCATTTAGGAATTTCTGGCTGCTCTGCCTTCCTGGGTCACAAGGTGTGAGGCAGGAGTGACAGGGTCTTATGCAGGACAGTTACAAGCACAGCTCTGATCTGGGAAGTATGTAGATTAGTGGATATAAAAAGAGCTTATGTTTCCTGAGTGTCTATTCTGCCAGACATTGTGCTCAGTTCTCTATATGCATTCACTGGTTGAATTCTCACTACAGTCCTCTAAGTGCTGCTATCACCCCTTGGTACAGTAAAGAAACTCAGGCACAGAGAGGTTAAGTGACTTGCCCAAGATCACACAGCCAACAAGTGATGAAGCTGGGATTAGAACCCAGGTCGATCTGATTCCAGCCCTAAGGAGGAAGGATACTTAGAATTTGGTGCCTGCCTGAAGTGGTGGGTGGTGGAGGAGGATGCGGACAATGACGGGTTTTAAGCCCAAGTGCCCAGTGGATGGTAGTGCCACAGGCTTCTGAGACCCGGGAGAGGGTGGGCTTGAGACTTGGGAAGAAGTGTAACATGAATAGGTCAGTGCATGAGACTTGAAGCCAAAAACCTGGGTTCAAATCCCAGTGCTGCTTCTACATGTGGCCTTGGCCTTTCTGAACCTCGATTTCCTCATGTGGGAATAATAGTGATATCTATCTCAAAATACTCTATAAATGATATCTAACATTCGTGTTTTCTGAAAATTCTCAATAATCATAGCTACTGTTGCCATTACAACCACAGGGAGCGTGTGGGAAGTGCTGTGCTCTCTTGGGCGGTGCATTTGAGCTCCAGACATACTTGCTGCTTCCTGGAGCTCTCCCCCCGGCACCCCACTGTGGCAACCCTTCTGTGCTTCAGGGCCCAGGCCTGCTTCCTCCTGGAAGCCCTCCCCACTGCTGCTGCTCAGGGCCCTCTGACACTTCAATAACTTGTCTCCAAGTAACTGTTCTGCCCTGGTTCGTTGCTGAAGCAGGGGATAGGAAGGACTCCATCAATGTCCACGGTCTCTCTCCCTCCCTCCATCCCTTCCTTCTCTCCTTCTTTGCCACTCTTCCTCTAGAAATCCGAGGCATCCTTGCCACCGGGTCCTGCAACGTGATGACTAGGGTGACAAGAAACCCCAGTCTCACTTCTGAACACCTTTGCTTTCCTAAAACCCAGTCACAAATTGGAGTGATGTAAAGCAAAGAGAGTCAGAGGTGGGCCTCTGAGACTTGGGTGGAGCACAGGAGCCCCACTCCCTCACAGGTAATGGCCCGGTTAGCCGTCTCAGCCTTAGCTCGGCCCCCTTCAGACACTGCATCCTTCATTCCTGGGGCCTGGCTTCTGACCCATAGGGGCTCTCATTTCCTGCCTGTGAGCTTTACAGAGTAAGGATCAGGCTGATCCAAAGCAGATCTCCTAGGGTCTGCCTTGCCCTCTGCTGAGGAATAGGGACTGATCAAGCACCTACGGAATGCTGGGCCCTGTACTAAGCACAGCCAAGAAAAAAGAAAAGAATCAGAGAAACAGCTTATCCCTGGGGGCTGAGGGCAAGGCAGGGAAGTGGGCTGGGAACCAGGGGAATAGCCCCCAACTCCCACACCCCCTACTTCCGACAGTGTCCACGGGGTGAGAGGCCAGGGGGCCTTCTGTCGGGGTGGGTAGGCGTGAGGGAATAATCTTCCAGGGCTTCCAGGCAGCAGCCTCCCAAACACACGCCCTTCTGCGCCCCTCCTCCCTCACCCTCTCCCATGCTGTCACACTTTTTTTTATATATATATAAATTTATTTATTTTTTATTTATTTATTTTTGGCTGCATTGGGTCTTCATTGCTGCACGCAGGCTTCCCCTAGTTGCGGCGAACAGGGGCTATTCTTCGTTGCAGTGCGCGGGCTTCTCATTGCGGTGGCTTCTCTTGTTGCGGAGCACGGGCTCTAGGCGCGTGGGCTTCAGTAGTTGTGGCGTGCAGGCTCAGTAGTTGTGGCGCTCAGGCTTAGCTACTCCACGGCATGTGGGATCTTCCCAGACCAGGGATCAAGCCCATGTCCCCTGCATTGGCAGGCAGATTCTTAACCACTGCGCCACCAGGGAAGTCCCTGTCACACTTATTAAATGAGACAATCTGAGCAAAGCACTTAGCATCCTGCCTGGCTAACAGGGAGCCCTTGATAAATGCCTGTAGTCACACCCCGTCCCCCACATACTGTCACACACACACACTCACACAGAGGTGCACTCATGTCACACACATACACACCCTCCCACCCCACCCCATTTTCTCTCTGTCCTGAGCTCCCCCCGGCAGGCTGTGGCACGTGGGCCAAGAGGCCAAGTGGCCAGCACGGGGCGGTGGGAACAAGCTCGCTCCCGCGGCCAGCCCCATCACAGAGGCCTGAGTCTGGAGAAGCCTGGAGAAGGGGACTGGAGACTGGCAGGAAGGGTGGGAAAGGAGGCGGGCGATGAGGAGGGCTGGGCCAGGCTCACCTCAGTCTTTTCAAGTGAGAAGTCTGGAGCCCGAGACCAGCCTTTGAAAGCAACACTGGGGCTGGGGGACAGAGGAAGTGGCACGAGGCATACTGAGTCTCCACGGGACCGACCTAAGCTGGGAGCTCGGGTTTGGAAGGGCCATTGCTGACCCACAAGGCCTCTCCTACCTCAGGTCAGCACCAGGACCCTGCACCTGATGGGTCTCAAGGCTGACAAGGGCCTGGGAGGGTGAGAGGGGAGGAGATCAATGACTTTGCCCTCCTCCCAGCTCCACCCCCAAGCATCATGTGCAAGAACCGTGATCCTTGGACAGAGTCAGAGACAGACAGGCCTGGGACAGACAGACAACCTATGGAAATAAACAGGAATGGCGACGTGGGTACCAGAAGAGCAGGAAGGGGAGGGGAGGGGCTGAGCTCCGGGCCCCAACACGTACTCAGTACCCTCCGTGGACACTCAGCATGGACGCCCGACACAGATATATAGACACACAGCACAGAGACATAACCCAGCTCGACAAACGCAATGCCAGGACGTGTAGACACACCACACTTAGCTGCACTGTGCAGACACCTCTCACCCAGCTCACATACCCACATACACACAATACACTCAGACACAGCAGTGCACAAAGCATCCCAAGATTCACTGGACACACAACCCAGCCAAAGCCCCACACAGCCAGCAGAGATGTTCCCTCCGCCCACACTGACAACCAGGCACACACTATTTAGGACACAAAGGCATAGGCACACAGACATATATCATCTCAGGGACACACACACACATACACACACACACACGTGTCCAGACATGTCGACACTGCTCCCCCCACTCAGCTAGTTCTGGGGTTCTCCTTCCTTTCTCCCCACTGCTTTTGCTGGTCTCTGTTTCCATCCTTTGTGTCTCTTCAAGACTTATTAGGCCAGAACCCTTCAGTCCTTAACACTTCCCCATTCCTGGCCTCCTTTCTGTGCCAAGGATTCATGCATGCGTGCACACCGTGAGGTCATGGGGTGCCCTGGGGAGCAGTCTCGGGCCAGAGGGCGTTCCCCTGTCACTTTCGCCATCTGCAAGGCTGAGGGCAGGGATTTCAGCAGGTGGCTGCCCCTCACCCCAGAACTTGGCCTCCTGGTTCCTTGATCGGCCCACTGGAAACACCCCCCCGCCATCTGCCCCTGCTCCTCTGGCCGCCTGCTTGCAGTTCCAGAACACACTGTGCTTTGCCTGCACCTCTGTCTTGGTACAAGCAGCTCGCTCTGCCTGGAGCACCCTCCCGACTCCAGCTGCCAGTGCTCCTCATATTTTTGAATTTCATGGACCAGTTAAAAACTTCAAAGGAAAGTTTGGGAAATGACAGAAGGTTGCCAAGTTTTCATTTCATTAGGAAGGACATTTAAAGTATAACTACCATCCTCGATCCACCATCGTTTCATAAAAAGAACGCTTTAACACCCACAAAGTAGGAAGGCCTTAATCTCAGGATAAAGGGTAATCCTTTACGTTGAACACATTAGCTTTATGTAAAACCCACAGCATTGTTCTTCTTTTTCTCATTTCGCCCATGAAGCACTGGAAACTTCATCACAGATCCAGGTTTGGAACCACCAAGTCCTCAGCTCACAGGGCACCTCCCCCAGGAGGCCTGCCCCACCCAACCCCTCTCCCACCCCTCCCCCGGAGTTGGTCTCACTGCCCAGCAGGCTCTCTTGTGTCCTGTCACTATAGCCACATTGTCATGGTTTCCCAAGGGCCGACTCAGTTAAGCACTACCAGGTGCTTAACACGGATTATCTCATTTTATCCTCATAACCCTGCAAGGTGAATATTTCGTAAGCGTCTTCCCCCAATCCTGCACCCCGTGCTGGAGAAGCTGATAGAAGGTAGCAGTTCTTTCTTTGGAAAGAACTGCAAACACAGGTCTGGGCTGCAAATCCAGGCTCTCCGCTTCCTGGTTTTATGATTGGGACAAGTCACTTCACCACTCTGAGTCTCAGTCTTTATCATCGATGAAAGAGGAGCAACAATTCCTACTTCACAATGTTGTCCTGAGGGAGTGCACGTGGAGCTCCTGAGACAGCACCTGGCACGTGGAAGACACTGGGCAATGTGAGTTACTCCCCTCCCACGTCCCCAGGCTCCCCTCCCCAATCCCATGACTTTCCCTATACCTCATTCTCCCGACTGCCTTCCCACGTTTCTTTCCAGGCTCCTGTGTTAGACCCTACTGCTTTTCTTCCCTCTGAAAGTAGGTCAGCTCCAGGGAACAATCTTTGGCCCTCCTCCCTCTTCTGTCTACTCTCCCTCGCTGGGTGATCTCATGCAGTCCCATGGCTTTATGTATCGTCTAGACACTGACTCCAAATTTTATATCTACAGTCCTCATCTCTCCCCAGACCTCCAAACCTATATGTTCAACAGACACCTCCCCGTATAGACCTCATGGGTCTCTTGGAGTTTATACATATAAAACAGAGACTTGATTCTTCTCATCTTAAACCATTCCTCCACCAATTTTCTCATCTCAGTAAGTCACACCATTATTACCCAGTTGCTCAAGCCAAAAGCACATTTGATTCCTCTCTCACCCCTCACCTACAATCATCAGCAAATCTCACTGCCTCTTATCTCCAAAATATAGCCCAAACTTTTCATTTCTCTCCATCTCCATTACTCTCACTGGAGTCTGATTTCTCATCATCTCTCATCTGGTTCACACCAGTAACAACCTAACTGGTGTGTCTGCACTTACTTTCACTCCTTTAAAAGACTGCTTTTAAAGTACATCTTTAGATCAGTTAGGGTGAGCCCTTCAGCTTGGTTCTTTTTAAAAATTTCCTTGGCTATTCTAATTCCTTTGTATTTTCCCATAACTTTTGGAATGAGCTTGTCATTTAAAAAAAAAAAAAACCTGCTGGAGTTCTGACTGAGATTACTTTGAATATATAGATCAATTTAGGCATAACAGACATCTTAACAATATTAAGTGTTCCAGTCCATGAATATATCCTATCAGTCCTTTGATTTAGGTCTTCTTTACTTAAATACTGGATAATAGTGTTCAGTACAGAGGTTTTGCATGTCTTTTTCTAAATCTATTTCTAAGTATTTTATGCTTTTTTACTATTATAAATAAGCTTTTAAAATTTCTCTTTTCCAATTGCTTACTGGTAAGATACAGAAATACAACTGGTTTTTGTATATTGACTTTGTAACCTGCAAATATGTTAAATTCTCTTATTAGCTTTGGTAGTTGTTTTGAGACTCCCTTAGGATCTACAAATAAAAATAGTTTTACTTCTTGCTTTCCAGTCTTTATACCTTTTATTTCCTTTTCTTACCTTATTGCACTCACTAGGATTTCCAGTACAATGCTGGATAGAAGTAATGAGAGCAAGCATCTTTGCCTTACTCCTGAAGAGGAGAAAAACATTAATTCTTTCACTGTTAGGTATAGTATTAACTGTAGGTTTATCATAGATGTCCTTTATCAGGCTGAGAAAGTTACCTTCTATTCCCAGTTTGCAGAGAGGTGTTTTTGCTTTTTAAATCATGAATGGGTGTTGAATTTTGTCAAATGCTCTTTTTTCTGTATCTTTCAAGATAATGTTATGGTTTTTCTACTATATTCTGTTAATGTGGTGGATTAAACTGATTGGTTTTTTAAATATTAAACTTTGCATTCCTAGAATAAACCTCACTTAGTAATGATGTATTCTTTTTTTTATATGTTGCTAGGCTTGATTTGATAATATTTTGTTAAGGTTTTTTGCATCTTTGTTCATGAGTGATATTGAACAATAATTTCCTTCTCTTGTAATGTCTTTGTCAGGTTTTTGCATCAGAGTTGTATCAGATAAGACTGCCACAAATTCTTGCAACTTTCCTTTGAGAGGTAGAGTCTGATTCTCTTCTTTTTGAATATGGACTACCTTAATGACTTACTTACTTGACCAAGAGACGTGCCCTTCCAAAGCTAAGTCATAGAAGCTTTGCAGCTTCTTCCCAAGCCTCCCAAAATACTCACACTTAGAGCTTCAAGCTGCCATGTAGGAAATCCAGCCACCCTGAGGCCACCATGCTGTGGGGAAACATAAGCTAACCAGGGGGCCACGTGGCGAGAGAGAGAAAGATGTCCAGCAATTTACAGCCTGGTGTTACAGCTGGTGTTACAGCCACCAGACATTTGAGTCACCTCAGCTGAGGCCCCAGATATTGTGGAAGATAGAATAAGCCAACCCACTGTGGCCTGTCCAAATTCCTCACCCTAGAATCATGAGATATAATAATAATAAATTATTGTTTTAAGCCACTACCTTCTGGGATAGTTGTGCAGAAATAAATAACTAGCAGAATCATTTATGCTGGGCTCATAAATGAATGGCGGTATGTTCCCTTGTCTTCTAGTTTCTGAAAGAGTTTGTGTACAGTTGGTATCATTTATTCCTTAAATATTTGATAGAATTTATCAGTGAAACCATCTAGGTGGGAAATTTTTATATTATGAATTCAATTTCTTTAATAGATATAGAGCTATCCAGATTTTCTGATTTTTCTTATAGAATGATCTTTTTAAATGTCAATAAATAACATCACTACCCTTATGGAAACCTCCAATGGCTTCTCCTTGCACTAAGAATAAAATCCAAAGTCACTTTCATAATCTATAAGGCTCTTTATGATCTGGCTCCTGCCTGCTTTACAGATCTCACCTGGATCCACATTCCTGATATTTACCGGGATGATTCCTTAATGCCGTTTAGATTTCAGCCCAGGTGTCACCTCCTTAGGGAGGTCTTTTTGAACAACAAATCAAAATAATCTCAATCATTCTATATCACATTATCCATTAAAAATGTATAGCATTTATCACCATCTGACATTATCTTTATTATTAGTTAACTCATTATTCCTACATGGTCTCTACCATGTAGAATTTCAGGTCTTTGTGGCAGTGACCTTGTTGGACTTATTCACAGCTGTGTCCTTAGAGTATAGGACACCTTGTCATAGAAGATGGTAAATACATATTTACTAAATTGTTGACTTGTTGTTCTGGAATCCCCAGTCCTGACCTGGGTGTATGGTGTTGAGAAGATGCTGGAAAAGGGGGTTTGAAGAGTCTTGGCCTCTACCCTGATTGGTCCCTGGAAATGGCCAGCATCAGGTACAAGAACAAGCAGTTTTCAGGGGCCTCACTTTGCCCACAGGCTTTTTTTTTCTCCTACTAGGGTCTGACTCCAACCTGGCTCCCTTTTCCATCACCAGCAGCTGGAAGGTAGCTTAGAGGCCATTTAGGAGAAGGATCCAAGCACATCACCTGGGCTCAAAGAGGTGGCTACTACTTCTAGTTTAGAAGCCCCTTAGTCTACATGTCTTTGAAAAAACCACTTCCTCCCTCTGGCTTTCACCTGACACACTGTAGACACTCGATCATTTCTGAATAAAGATCCATTTCATGCCTACATTTCTACGATTCTATCTTACCCCATGCCCTTGTTACAGATGAGGAAACTGAGACATGGAGAGGCTAAATGGCCCTAGCAGTGCCACAGAGTAAGTTCCTGGAGGTGCTGAAGCTCATAGATTTCCCCCTCGATTTATGATCCTACCAACAAGGGCATCAATTTCAGAGATTAACAGCTGCAAATGATGGCATCAAGTCAGCTGCCCCAGCAGCTCTCCGAAGTGCATCTCCAATTCAGGTTTATCTTCATTAAGCAAGTAATTCATTACCGGGTGGTAAGCATTCACATCAGAGTGAGAATATTAAAAAAGTAATTATATTTTTCACAGTGCAGCTTTCTGGGTAAATTGTATGCAAATTGCTGTCTAAATCAGGCTGGCAGAGCCTGGGCAGGTCTCGGTGCTCTTTGAGGGGATATTTTGGAGGCTGGACCAGTCACCTTCTGCTCACCTCAGTGAGTGTCCAGCAAGGGATCTTGCATTCAGTCAAGGAAAGCCCAAAAATAGTAGTAATTATTACTTCTTAACTCCATCAAGCCTCAGTTTCCTCATCGGTAAAATGGGGCTCCTAGTAGGACTAAATAAAGGAATGGAGAAGACAATCTCTAGCATAGTATCTGCCTGGCATGGACATGAGAGGCACGTGACCTCAGGAAATGGCAAGACAGCTTCAGGGAGAGGGAGCTGTATCAGTGAGGCACTGAAACCTACAAGCCCAGAGAGAGGGTGGGGGCAGCTGATGGGGGAACGAGGGACACTGGTGAAGGGTCAGGAGGCCTACCTTCCTTCTCATCCTGGCTCTGCCACCAATTCACTGTGTGACCCCAAATTCACCGCTTCTCCTCTCTGGGCCATACTTAATACACAGACATAATTAAACCCTAAGTAATCATCACCCAGAAGGTACCCGCAATCCCCCAGATAGCACTGATCTCCAACCTCCGGGAGTGAGAAATTTCATGCTGGAATAGGGTGCTTGAAGTGCAAAGACATCAATTCTCTTAGTTTACAGGTGAGAAAAAGAAGCCCAAAGAAGGGTGTGAATGACCCAAGGTCACACATCAGGTAAGTGATGAAGTCAGGACCAGAATCCCAGGCCAGGGCAGTTCTAATACGTACTGTTAGTACCCATCTGTCAAATGGGCACTTTAAGGCCTGCACTGGAAACTGTAAAATGCGGTGTGCACATTGGTATCATCAATTTTATCTCAGGGCTGGAATACAATCCTGGGATCCGATCCAGGGCAGGTTACTTCCTGTCTGAACCTCAGTTTCTCCATTTGTCAAATGAGGCTGTTGGAAGAGATATCACTATGGGCTCCTCCCATGAAACTCAGAAGGGAGGATTTTAATGACATCTTTTCCATTCCCTCTCTCTGAGAGAAGCCCTGGGACTTCCCAGGGACTTAAAGGCAGAAGTGTCTGGGCCTACCCAAGGGGGTCTTGGGGCCATTTCCCAGCCTCCCCTGCCCACACACTGGAAACCTGCTGGTGGTGATAGTTTGGGAAAATGCACTGTACCCTTGTGAGGGGGGACCACCTGCTGAACAGCCCAGAAGCCCAGAGCCCCAGGCCATAGGGCCAAGGCTACCCCAGAGACAGTCTCAAATTGGGCCACACAATTCCGTGCAAATGTGCTTACAATGGGGCACAGCGCTATGTTGGGGGCCAAGGCACTGCCTGGAGCTCCATTCACTAACACATAGCTACACCCAGACACACACTCAGGCTGGCACACACAGCTACACGCAGGGGTGCTCAGACAGGAAGATACGGCCAGATACGGCTACACCTGGTGACGCCTTCACACACTGTTAGGGGCACCTAACAATACCTAGCCACAACTAAGTCCTGGGTAGTGGTCACCCAGCAGTGACATCTAGACACAGACACTCTGGGAGAATGCATGGCTCCTTTCTGACCCAGCTCCTATTTACAAACCCTCACCTGTGCAGACCCTCAATCCCACAGCCGTGGGGCTACTGAAAAGTCTTATCGCCACCCTCAGGCAGCAGGTTCCAGGAGGCACAGGTGAGCACCTGCCTCTGCCCATGTGCAGACACGCATCGCTGCGGCTCCTGTATCTGTGAGGCCCTGCTGTCCTCACGTCTTCCTCAGGCATCACTTCAGAGATCCAGGATTTTCGAGAAAGGCCAAGCCATGGCTCCTGCCTCCTCCCAACCTTGACATCTCTGAGACACAGCCCAGGCAGCAACCAACCTCAGACTGAGCCAGTCAGGGATCCTATGTCCTTCACAGAGGCTGCGGTTGGGTGGGTTAAGGCCTGGCGTGGACTTTCAGAGCTTTCTCCGGGCTGTGAAAATCCTCCCTGGCTTTGTGCATTTCCTCTTTGGCTGGCCTTTCTTTAACTCATCTTTCTGGAAGAAACTCAAGGCTCTCCCAGAAACCTTTCATGACCGTGCCTGGCATGGTCAAGCCTTGACCCAGGAGTCAGGAGCCCAGGTTCACAATCCTGGCTCCTGTGCTTACACACTGAGTGACCCCGAGCCCATCTGTTGTCTCTAGGCCTCAGTTTCTCCTTCTGCACCAAGAGGGTGGATGGGGTGGGGTGGGATGAGGAGGACAGCATTGAACAGAACATCAAAGGCCCCCTCTCGTCTCAGATTTCTTGAGCTCTGCTTTCCCCAAGGGCCAGGGCTGGTGACTGAAGCAGCCAGGACTGGACCCTAATCTCCTGCCACCTGCTCTCGTGTTCTCACCACACGGCAGGCTTCTGACCCCAGGCCCCTAGCAAAGGCAGAGCAGAAAGAGCAGTGGTATTCGAATGAGAGAGAGAAAGCTGTGGGCACACACTGTGCTTGAGGGCAAGGATTTCCACTGGATCTGAAGTTTCCGCAGGGTGTGGTGTACAGGACTCACTTAACAACGTTTGCTAAAACCAATCCAATCCACTCCTTCCTAGCTCTGTAGCCTTGGGCAGGCAACTTGGTGTCTCCGAGTTTTCTCTAAGTGTCTTCCACTATAAGACGGGGCTAACCGCTCGCTCCTGGTTACAGGTAGTCATGAGGACCCCGCAAGGCCCTGCACGAGAAGGGACAGCACCTGCCCTAGAGGGGCCCCGCCAACAGGCATCCCCACCCCCTTCCCGTCCTAGCCTCTACTAGGAGTGGGACTCCCTGGAGCCCTCCCGGCTTAGAGAGGAAGGCTCGCCACAGGAACGCGATGGGGAGAGTGCTCAGGGGAGGGGCCACGCCCGCCAGCATCCTGACAGAGCTTGGGCTGACCGGAGCAGCTGGCTTCTCATCCTTGCCACACCGAGGGAGCGGCAAAGTCCTGAGCACGCAGCTGGTGTGGGGGGAAACGAGAGGGAGATGCACACTCACTGGCTCACCCGCAGGTACAGGGAATCCTAGTCCCGGAGGTCATAAGCCGTAAAGCATCCACCAAGGAAAGGGATGCCCCCCCTATCAGCCTTGGCAGGCTTCCCCCACAGCAGGTTGCTCACTGCCTCGCAGGGCTGCCCGTTCTGTGGCCTGGCCCGTGCTGAGCTAAGCCTGCCTCCCTGGAGAGTCCCTCTCTTGGTCCCAGCTCTGCCCTCCACGGCTGCATGAATGCATCCGCTCCTTCTGCTTCACGACAGCCCCAGGACCTGCAGACCAACCCGGTGCCCCACCACTGCCCTTCACCTCCTGGACCTTCTTTGCAGGCCAGACAGCAATTTGGCTGTTGCTTCTGTAACAGGGGTCTGAATCCTCTCACCTGCTCAGACATGTTCCCTCTGTATCTAGGCATGTGCTCACGTGTGCACACACATGTATGAACCTCCACTGGGCCCCTTTCCCAGATATAGTCCAGCCCAGAAGGGCACATCGACCGCCTCCTGCACAGAGCCGCTGCTCCTCCACTCCCGAGTCCCCACTGTGGCTGGAACTGCCCTGGAAGACGAGGAGCAGGGAGAGACGGAAGCAGCCTGAGAGGACACATCTCCCACCGGGAGCCCTTCCTCTTCCCCCATCCCCTGCCTTCTGCCACTTCCCTATGTCAGGGCCATGCTGATGACACCAGAGAATCCATCAAATGCCACCCCCGTGTCAGGTCATGTCACAACATAATTAAAGCATTAGATCTTCGTGATGAAGCCGTTGCCATCAATTCTCAGAGTGACTGATCCAATCTACAGAAAGGGGAAATTTCTCTCCACCCGCCACAACTGCCACAGCTGCCTTCCCTCCCCAAGAAGGGAGACAACATTGCTTGTGCTATTTAGGGCTCTGGACCTCGGGCTGGGAGTCAGGAGCTGAGCTACGAGGGAGGAGGGTCTGGCCTTGTGGTGTGTGCCCCTCCTGCCTGTGGGTCTGCTGGGGACAGCAGAGCCTGGAGACCTGGGAACTCCTCCGAGCTCAGTCACTGAGTCAGTCTGTGACCTTGGGAAAGACACTGCCCACCTCTAGATTTCAGTGCCCTCTTCGGTAAATGGGATGTGAGGGGTTGGGAGGGTAGGGAGGAAGATGACTTGATCTCTAAGGATCATGGAGGGAAAAGAAGCAGGAGCCCAGGGGTCAGATGACTTAGGTTCAAATACTGACTAGTTGTGTAGCCGTGGTCAAGTAAGTTCTCTTTTCTCATTCTTCTCACCTCTAGGAAGGGGAAATTATTCATGCCTCACAGGATTACTGTGAAGATGAAATGAGAAGGGGAATGTAAGGGCCTAGCACAAAAGAAATGTTTCAGCTTCTCAGTGCCCCCATCCCTATGCTCTTGGATTCAAGGTATTGGTCAAGGGACTGGATTTAGGCCTGGTCTTTCTTTGCTCAGGACTGCTAAGTGTGGGCACAAAAAACCTGGGACTGCAGCGCTGGAATGCAGACAGAAAAGACGGAGCAGGCGGGAACACAAGAGTTGTCTCTGTCTCAGCTCAGATGATGTCACCATCCAGAAGTCGGATACAGGAGGAACAGGAGCCAGGCCAGTGCGAACGAGGGGTCGGCGACGACACAAGGGAGAGAGAGGGGTACTGATGGGTTAAGGCCATCACCCTATGGTTGGCATGTCAGGAGAGGGAGAAGGTAAGAACCAGGCAAGTGGCCAGAGCCTTGGGAGGTGGCGGCAAAGGCAGAAGCAGAGAGACGAGTCTGAGGCCATTGCAGTGATCCAGGCGAGAGAAGAGGGTGCTCGGGCTGAGTTTGAGCAGGAGTCGAGGGGTGACTCCAGGGTCCTTGGTCTGAGCAACCAGAAGTGACCATTTATGGAGTTACCGTTTATCAAGTTTGAGTAACTGTCTGGGAAGAAGCTCGAAAGTGGTAATTAGGAGATTGTTTAAAGTTGAAGATGCCTAATAGATATCCAGGTGGAAACGTTGAGCAAAGTGGGTGGATACACAAGTCTGGAGTTCAGGGCAGAGATCTGGGCTGAAGAAATACACTTGAGACTTGAGAGTTAATCAGCAGATAGATAGTACCTAAAGCCATGAGCTTGGTGGAGATCCCCTGGGAAAGAGAAGAGGTACAAGGACTAACCTTGGAGAACTGCAACGTTAAGAAGTTGAGGAGATGGGGGGGAACCAACACTGGAGACTGAGTAGGGGAGATCAGTCTGGGAAGAGGAAAGCCAGGCCAGCACGGTACCCTGGAAGACGAATGAAGAAGGAAGGAGGAGGAAGTGATCACCTGCATTAAGGGTAAGATGAAGATTGAGAACTGGCCAATGACAATGTGGTGTAAATATGTTTTGGATGAATAAACCGGGAATAAACTGGGGTGCTGGATGGGTTCTGGGATGGAACCTGGCCTCATGGATAGTGAACGAGGTGATGATGCCAATTAAGCAGTAGTCAAGGAGGCTTGGGGTCAAGCATCCAAAAACCAGGTTGGAAGCCCTAAACCCTCCCAGCCTCAAGTCAGGCAGGATTGGTCCTGCAAACCGGGAGGAGATCCACTGCAGGTAAATCAGGTGATGGCAGCTATGGGGGGGAGGGGGACCTCAGAGGCCAGGCAGGGCCTGAAGGTCAAGTGCAGACCACAGATTCAGTGGCAGAGGCAGAATTCAAATGCCACAAAAGCCTGCTGAGAATGTGTTACATGCCAGGCACTGTGCAAAGCACAGTGGGGAGAACCCAAAGGCATAAAACATGGTCTTTCCTGGAGACATTTCCCAACTAATGGGGGAGAGAGACAAATGGACAGATGACCCAGGTGCATGATAGACAGTGCCAACCTTTCATGACTCCTTTTAGGGCCCAGACAAGCTCCTGGAACTTAGATCTTACCAGACCCCATGAAAAGAATATCTCCTTTCTTCTGAAAGGCTCTTCTGAGCCATCTAGGTTTTGAGTTTCTGATTTCAGACCTTACTACTTCATTCTGTTGTTTTTGGCCTCACCCTCTGGATTTGACCCGTGGGGTCTGCTTAAGCCCTGATCCTTTAAGGCAGTCATTCATATAGGCACCTAAAGGTGGGCTGCAGACCCCAAAAGAGCTCCTGGCCAGCCTCCCAGACACCCCTGGCTTGTTCTGAACCTGCTTGCACACCAGTCCCATTTCAGTCGTGCTTCCTTTGTGTGGATGACTCAGGATCTTGACTTTCTGGGTCACATACAAGCTCCTCCACTTCAGGCAACTTCAGCTAATGGGTCCCACTCTAGCCAAGCCCCTTCAGGCCCAACTCCCAGGCCCCCAAATCACACCATGGTTGAGTCTGAGTGTCGTTTTCCCAACTATACCCTTGGCTCTGCTCACCAAGGAACTGATTCTCCTTCCTGGTTATGAGGTGTGTCCACTCAGCTCTGGGCCCTCCTGGCCTCCACCCCTTTGAGCAGCACACCCGCTCTGCATAACCCCATCCCTCGGATGGAAGGCAGATGGTACAGGAGAAAAACAATAGCTGCGGGAGCACAGAAGGGGAGCAGACTTGATTCTAGCCCAGGGGTTCTGAGGCCTCTTCCTGAATACGGCACACTGAGGCTGGCTGGGTGGGGTTTGGGCAAGTGCAGGTATCGCTGTGGGGTCTGCGGGAAGGCATCCCGGATGGAGGGTTGAGCGCGAGCAAAACACGAGGTATGAGGGAATGGTCTTCTTGGGGAAAAGGTATAGTGACATGCTGCCCCGGGTAGAGATGGGTGCCCAGGGAGAGGAGGCTGGAAGGTGGGTGGGCTACAGCCACCTGCTACAGCCTGGAGGCTGCCAAGTGCAGCGTAGGCAGAAAGTCCTCTGATTTTTTCTAAAGCATGCCCTGAGACTGGTCAGCTGCCTAAGATCCTCCTAGCTGTCCAGACCTGGTGTTCCTGGCTCTGTGACCCAGCACCTTCCATCCAGGAGACACCCAAGTCAGGCTCCAAAGGCCCTGCCAGGTGTCTTGGGGTAAGATGGAGATTGAGTCTCTGAATAACTCCCCAGCTTACTGTACCTGCATCTCCCCTGGAGCCTAGAGTCAGGGTGTCAGAGGTTTAAAGAAGGAGATTGAAATCATATCTCGGAAGAGAAATCATGTAAAGGGAGAGAAGCAGAAGGTCCTATCTGGAGAGCTGGGGTAGAGGAAAGGAGTCACTGATGGGATAGGGGTTGGGGGAAGAAGACACGTGGAAACTCGGGGCACAGAATTAGGATTGGGATGGACCTTCAGAGCATCCTGTTCACCCTTGTGCAATGCAGGAGTCCCTCCTCATCATCCTGGCCTACCCCCACATGCACATCTCCACTGACAGAGCACCCACTACCTCCTGAAGTAGCCATTTTTTCCTTGGTCAGCTCTGAATTTTCCTAAGTCTAAATCCTCAGTTCCACTCAAGGTCAGAGTTCTATATCTTACATGCCACAGAAATGATTCCATTTCTCCCTTCACGCTAAAGCCCTGCAGGGTTTGGAGAAGGCAGAACCTGGCGACTGCCCCCTGAGGATTTTTTTTCTCATGAGGTTGCTGAACCAGCTCGGGAGCCAGCCCGTGGGCTTGTAGTCAAGTCTTGCATCTTAGGTCACTATCTGGAGTGTGCAGAACAGCATCTATGCCTGAGTGTGCGCCCGGATGTATATGTGACTAGTACTACGTGTACACTTATGGCTGAGGGTTTGCAGGGGTGCAGACCAGCTCTGCATCCATGTGTAAGGAAAAGCATCCCTTCATACGTGCCTGGGCTAGGGTCGTGTGTGAGCACCTGACCACGTGTGAGTATTTATGACCGTGGCCGTATGTGGGTAGGAGGGCTCGCGGCCATCTGCCCATGAAGGGTTGGGTGTGTATGACTAACTGTGATCACAAGTGTGATTCTGCACATGGAGGACTCGCTAGCGCTCTATGTAGACATGTCCAGCCAGGTATTTGTGGGTCCATGGCTCTGGTTAGATTGTCTCTGACTGTCTGGTTGTGCCTCTGTGTGTGCAGAGCATGTGTGCGACAAATTGGAATTTAATGCATATGTGAGACTATGTTCGTGACAGATTGTAATTTAATGTGTTTGAGAGACTGGCTGGGGCTGTGAGCATGTGAGACTGTTCCATGTGCGCCTGTGCACGAGGATGTGGTTGTGTGTGTACGTGCTTGGATGCCTCCATGTAGCTGTGTGTCAGCATCGGTGGCTGTGTGTGCGACTGTGGCTCAGTGTGTGTGTGTGATGCTGCAGTGTGTGTCCGTGAGTCTCTTCTGCGAGTCTGTGTGTGTCTGAATGGTGGTGGCTAAGTGCAAATGAAGGTGCCTATGCATGAGGGTGAAGGTGGGAAGGGTGAGGACAGTGCAGGATAAAAAGGGGACTTGCTCGAAAAGGTCTCCCCAACCCCATTTTAATCAGAAACAGAGCAGCTGTTAGTCTGAATAGACACTGCACAACGGCAGACGTCTTAATCTCTTCTGCATTGTGATTCACTCGGAGAAGCCCTATTACTCAGCTTTTGATAGGAGCTTACTTGTCTCAAGTGTTTTCATTATTGCCCTAATACTATCTATTAACATACTGGAGGGAGCTCGCTGCTGTCTGGAGATGGCATCACTGGGCTTTTAAAGATTATGGGCCTTGCAAATACATAACATTTTACTGCCTTGCAGACATAATTCACTGGGAAAAAAAAAAAGTCTCACGTAAATAGATAGGTAAATAGATAACCAAGTGGGGAAGAGAGGGAGCTGGAGGGGGAAGGAGGATGTATGACCCAAACGCACTGTCATCTCCAGCTCAAATAATCGCCTTTCTGAAGGGAGGAGCCAGACAGACATCTGTCTCATTTGGGGCACCTCTAGCCTCAAATCCTTCATCTCTGGGTCTCCTGGGGTGGGGGGACCTCCTGGGCTTCTCTGAGGGGTGCAAGATTGGGGCAAGATGCAGGGAAGTGTGTGGTGGAAAGACTGTAGGATTAAGTGCCAGGGGGCCCATGCTCGAACCCCAGTTCTGCTGCTGATCTGTGGGGTGACCTTTGTTCCCATCTCTGTGCTTTGTTTCCTTAACTGCAAAACAGGAATCTGAACTAGCTCATCTAAAAAGCCAGCTCCAAGGTCTCAGTTCTAGTCCCAGCAGGGGCTTGAATCACAGCAATCAGCATTAACTCATCAACCTGGATTCCTGAGGAAGAAAAGGCTGAAGTATCTCCAACATCTCAGAACTAGCAAAAAGCAAAATGGTCATGTAATCCAACCACCACTTCTCTTCCTGTCGTGTGAGTGCACACCCATAGTGATAGGAATCTCACTACTTTCTTTTCCTTTTTACAAAATGAATATGACTTGCAGGGTTTTGCTTGTTCTTGTGGTCCAAGATGGTGCTTGAAGCACATGCAAACCTTCCCCTTCTTCTTCAAGTTTCATTGAAATAATAGAAAGATATGTAAAAAGAATACATCCCAATACAGCCCAAGAAAACTAGAAATTATGGCATCATAGGAGATCAACAAATTTGAAGGCTTTCTGGAAGATAAAAAGCAGACAGAATCAGATTTATGGAGAAAAACAGAGTGGTTAAATCAGCACAGAATAAACTGGCTAAAGAGATGTAAACTATTCTTTCCAAAAGAGCCTTGGAGAGACTCCACGTACAGGGGGCAGGGAGCAGGCCACAGTGCAAACAACAGGTAAAGAACTGTTGAATTAACAAGTGGCCAGCCAGCCCCTTCCTCTCTCTATATATACTGATAGAATGATTGGCTGTGGAATTTGCCTCTGATATGGAAGCCTGGTGGACTGCTTTCTAAACAACATGAAAGATCTACCTTAGGAGGTATGATAAACTGTTACATTGGTGGCAATGAACCATCCATCTCAGTAGTCACATCCTTGTGGAGTTCCCTGTACATTGACTTTGGACTTGGCAAGGTAACTTGCCTCCACCAATGGGATATCAGCAAGCATGATGCAATTATTGGGGCTTGTCTGCTTGGAATACTCTCTCTTGGACTCTTGCCACCATTCTGTAAGGAAGTCCACCCTATCCTCCTGGAAAAAGAGGCTCAGGAGGATAAAAAACCACTTGGAGAAAGAGGCCACCTGGTGGAGAAACTAGGTGCTTCAGCAGACAACCAGCACAGCGCCAAGGCCCCAGACATGAGAGGAAAGCCTTCTTAGTCCTTCTACCCCAGCCCAGCTGCCAGCTGAATGCAGCAATGTGAGTGGATCCAGTCAATGTCATGTGGAGTAGAAGAATGATCCCAAGCAACCCATAGAATCATGAGAAATAACAAACCGTTGTTGTTTTAAGGCACTAAGTTGTGGGATGTTTTGTTATGTGGCACTAGATAACTGATACAGGAGGGATGACTATGTTGGTGTTGAGGCCAGAGAAGCAGAACAGAGTTAAATCTCTGCAATGGACATGGGAAGCAGAAAAGAAAGAAAAGACAATGAGGCAGTCATGCTCAGCAATAAAGTCTGTTAAAGTACTTCACACAGAGAATAAAATCTTCCTTACTTCAGTAACCACAGGGTCCCCAGCCTGTCTGTGTGTGGTCTCCTCACTCTTCCTAAAGGGAATCCAACAGTGTGCAAGCCTCTCCCACTCTCTCACATACACAGAGCTGCAGACAGTCTCCCTTTTAGGAAAGGCCCATCCTGGAAGCAAGACTACACAGTCAAAAGAAACTCACACTAGTCTCCTGAATATATTAATCAACCTAATTTTAAATTTACAAATCTGAAATAACCATCATGAATCACCTTTGAGGCAAACCAAGAGCATGAGGAAGAACAAAATGAAAAACACAAATAATTCATGCTAGAGGAATTTGAGATAATGTAGGAGACAGAGGGGAACTTTAAAAGAATTATAGGTTGTATCCTCAGAGAGATCCAAAAGAATTTGCATTTATAAAATAAGAGTAGATTTCTATAGAAAACAAGTAATCAAATAAAAAGAAATAATCCTTGAAAATTAAAAACATGAAGATAAAGTCAAGGAAATTTCCTGGAAGATAGAGTGAAAACACAAAGAGATAAAGAAAAATATGAGGAAAATACTAGACCTAATATTTATCTCATAAGAGTTTTAGACTGAGATAACAGAGAGATTAGTGATGATGTAATCACTAATGGTATAATTTTTAAATATTTTAGATTACAGAAAAATTGAGATCTGAGTCCTCAAACTATAAAAAGACCCACCAAGTGGTAAGGAGAAAACACACATCCTGGTGACATTTCTAAATTACTAAATAAAAAGAAAATTCTCTAGGCTTCTATATTATTTTGAACCTGCAATTCTACACCAGCCAAATTATCAAGCCTGAAAGCAAATCTAAGATATTTTCTTATAATAAAGGACAAAGGAAATTTACTATGCATTCACTCCTTCTGAAGAAATAATTATACACTACAGAAGAACAAAAAAAGGAATTCAAAAAAGAAAATGTTAGAAGTTTTTTTTTTTAATTTTAGAGAAAAGAAACCAGTAAATGTCTGAGTCTGAATAATAAATGAAAATGAATCTATAAGACTTCATACAATTTTTAAGAAATGATTTATTTTAAAAGTATAGAAATAAACTAATAACACTTAGAACTAAAATTTCAACAAAATATGAAAGATAGGAGGAGGTTTAAAATACTATTGGAAGAAAAAGTGCTTAAATAAATTTATTAAAAATTTAGAACACTAGAAAAATAGAAATAGTACTTATAACTTGCAAAAAATAGAGAAAAAAATAGAAATAAAGGAAAGTTGATCCATCAAACAGAAAGCAGGGGAGAAATCCAAACATATCAAAACCACAATAAATATGAATGGGTTAAACTCCCCTATTAAATGACAGAGACTCTCAGAATGGGTGAAAGAAATCTCAACAACATACACACATAAATGTATATACACACATGTTCACACATAATGCAGTTATTTTAAAGAGTCACATTTAAAAAATATAATACCAAAAAGATTAAAAATAAAGTAATAGAAAATGAATATATGCTAATAAAACAAAACAAAAATGAAGGCACAGAAATATTAGTATCAGATTAATTAGAATTTAAAATAAAAGCACTCACAAAAGGTATAATCTACCAAGAAGGTATGACAGTCAAGTAAATTTTGTACTAAATAACTGAGTATCAAAATATAAAAAGAAAAAATTCAAAACTACAAAGAGAAATTGTCAAACTTGTATGATACTTGATTTTTGCATGCCTCTTCAAAAATTGATAGATCAAGTAAAAATAAGTGAAGCTAGGGCTTCCCTGGTGGTGCAGTGGTTGAGAGTCTGCCTGCCAATGCAGGGGACACGGGTTCGAGCCCTGGTCTGGGAGGATCCCTCATGCCGCGGAGCGACTGGGCCCGTGAGCCACGGCTGCTGAGCCTGCTCGTCTGGAGCCTGTGCTCCGCAACGAGAGAGGCCACGATACTGAGAGGCCCGCGCACCGCGATGAGGAGTGGCCCCCGCTTGCCACAACTGGGGAGGGCCCTCGCACAGAAACAAGGACCCAACACAGCCAAAAAATTAATTAATTAATTAATTAAAATTTTTAAAAAAAGTGAAGCTATAAGAGAACCTGAATAATGTAATTTAAATTTTGACTTGAGAGTTATATAAGAAAATTTACTGAACTGAGAATACACATTTACACATTCATTTTTTGGTACATTTTTTATGGTACATTTACAAAAATTGACCATTCATTAAAATTGGCTTAGAAGCAAAATCTTAATTCCAAAAAGTGGAAATCATTTGGGCTACATTTTCTGACTACAATGTCAAAAAAACAAGAAACAAAGACAAAAGTGTAGCAAAACAATATAACAATAACTCAACAACTTGGAAATTTTAAAACACTGTTATATATAACTCCTGGATTAAAGAGAAACTCAAAATTGAAATGACTGATTTTTTATAAGTTAATGACACTGAGAGCATCATATAATGAAATGAATTCTCAAGGCCAATGCCGTATTTATAGAAAAATGTATAGCCTTGAAAATGTTTATTGGAAAACAGGAAAGAGAATTGAATCCAAGCAGCTGGGAAATGGAAAACTAGGGTAAAAAAATAAAACCTCTATAGAAATAAGGAATTAATAGAGATAAAAGCAGAAATTAATGAAATGAGAAACAAATGTAGACTTGGTAAATAAAGCCAAATGCTGTGTCTTTCATTTATTTATTCCCTTAATGGCTCAAGAAGAGGTAAAAATGCTAATATTCATGGATGAAATCAGATCATCAAAGATATACTTCTAAAAATGGCATCAGGCCCAGAATGGATTTAACAATGAGTTATATCAAACCTTCAAGTAACAAATAACTTCTGTTATTTAAATGATTATAAAGCATAAAACAAAGATGGAAAACTTCCCGATCCATTTTGTTGAGCTAGCACAACAAATAGAGTAGGCATCTGTTGTTTTTGCTCCTCAGAGTTCATTCATCCTTCTAATAACCACATCCTGATTTTCCTCAGAGGGAGCCCTCTCCACTCTACTCTAAATCCATGTATTTCCAGGGAAGGTGACATCATCCCTAATTCCAGGGCTGGGCCCACAAGCCATCAAGCTTTGCTTTTCCCTAACTGCTGTGAACGACTCGGGGATGGCCATGTGACTCAGTCAGGGACAAGGAAACAACAAGAGATTTTTTCAGTGACTTCTGGGAAGAGGTTGTGTTTGGCACTAAGGCTATAGATCCTGGAGTGGACGTATGCCTGCGATGTGGACCCTGAGATTAAAGCTGAGGCAAAGAGAAAGCAGAACCAAGAGATGGAGAGAAAAGGAGCATTGATTATAGCATTTAAGCCCTGAATGCAGCTGTGTCTTCAGGTACACCCTCCCCCTGTACCCTTCAGCTCTCTGAACCAATGTTTCAATCAGGTAGAGTTGAATTTTCTATCATTTTTAGCTGAACTCACTAACCGTGACATACCAAAGCTGAATGAAGGCAACACACACAGAAAGTATAGCCCAATCACAATTACCTAGATGTAAAACCCATACATTAAATGGTAGCAAATTTAATCTAGCTATATATTAAAGACCAATATATTATAAGAGCAATAAATCATGACCAAATAAGATTTACCCCAAGAATCAAGCATAGATTTTAACATTGTAAACTAAACTTTAGATTTTAATTCACTATAGTGGTACATTAAAGAAAGAAAATTAATGATCATCTCCATAAGATAATAAAAATTTGTAGTAAGCTGCCTTAACCAGATAAAGAATCCTGCAATGGTCAGTTTTATGGGTCTGATTGGCTAGGCTATGGTCCCCAGTTATTTCCAATACTAATCTAGGTGTTGCTGTGAAGGTATTTTGTAGGATGACTAAAGACCATAATCAAGTGACTTTAAGGGAGATTGTCCTAGATAATCTGGGTGGGACTGATTCAACCACTTGAAAGGCTTTAAGAGCAGAACTGAGACTTTCCAGAAGAAATTCCACCTGTTCACTACAACTTTTGCTCATGTCCGACAGTTCCAGCCTGCCCTTCCTGACAGCCTGCACTATAGATTTTGGCCTTGCCTAGCCAGCTCCCACAATCACATAAACCAATTCCTTGCAATAAATTTCTTAATATTTATATGCCTCTTAGTAGTTCTGTTTCTCTGGTAGAACCCTGACTGATACAGGTTTCTAACTGAAGCAAACATCATACATATCTGTGGACCACAAGAAATATTCCTTCTCAAGGAGGGACAAGACAAGGTACCCACTATGCCCAACATTTTAAAAGGATGATCAGAGAAGGTCTTACTGGGAAGATGTTGTATGCAGAACAATGCCCCTTCCCCCTAAAGATATCCATGTCCTAACGCCAGAACCTGTGAATATGTTACGTTACATGGCAAAAGGGACTTTGCTGGTATGATTATGTTAAGGGTCTTGAGAGAGGTGATGATTCTGGATTATCCAAGGGGGTCCGATGTAATCACAAGGCTGCTTATAAGGGAAAAGAAAGAGGCCGGAGATTCAGAGTCAGAGAAGGAGAAGTGAGTGATGGAACCATGAGCCACGGAATGTGGATGGCCTCTGGAAACTGTAAAAGCCCAGAAAATGAATTCTCCCCTAGTGTCTTCAGAAGGAATGCAGCCCTGCCAACCTGTTTCAGACTTTTGACCTCCAGAATAGTAAGTTAATAAATCTGTGTTGTTTTAAGCCACTAAGTTTGTGGTCATTTGTTACAACCACAATAGGAAACTAATACGGAAGGTAATATTTGAACAAAGACCTGAGGGAAGAGAAGAGGTAAAACAAGCATGTATCTGGGAGAATTGAGTTGCAGTTAGAGGGAAAGCAAGAGCAGAGGCCCTGTGGTGGGAATGCTAGAGGAAATTCAAAAAAAACAGGGTACTCTGGGCAGCAGAAGCCACAGGGAGGGGGCCAGGAGACAGGGTCAGTGAGGAGTTGAGTTAGCGAGGATGGGGCCTTGGATTGTAAGGACTTCAGCTTTTACTCTGATTGACATGTAGAACCTCTTGAGTGCCTAGATCAGAGGGGTCCACAATTCAACTTACACTTTAAAATGACCACTCTGTCTGCTATGGGTGACCAGGAATGTGGTCAAGGTGACCAGCTTTATCATAAAGCTAGTGAGCTCAAACTTCAGAACTCTACACTTTATGCACGGGCCCCTTCCAAGACCCCAGCAATGCATCACATGGTCATATGCTTTGTAAATTTACAAAAGTGAGATATTGTAACCACAATGGTAGTGAAGACCACTTGATCTCTTTCTTGATTTTTCTACCATATCAATTCTCAGTGCTAGAATGGCCACAGGAATTTTGGGGAGCCAGCTAGGGAAAATCGAGTTGGGAATACCTTTAGTTTGAGTTTAGTGGAATATGTTTATGTGTTTCACAGTTCTTTCCATGTTACTGGGAGTTATTGCCAGCTGTCCTGGAGTGAGAATGGCTTCTAGGAATCAGATTACCACCCACTGTGTTGACTTACCAGGATCGTGACGTGAGAGCTTTAACTGAGTGTTGTCAGCTCACAGAATTTTTAAAAATTAGTTACTGCACAAGAAAATTTGAAAGACCCAGAAATCTTAGAGTTCATATATAAAAGACACTTGGTAGAGCTTTCTCTAATTTGACAATTCTAAAAATTTACTCTGTTTTACCAATAACAAGTTATGAAAAGTGGAGGAAGCTTTTCTAAACTATTGATAATAATTTTAAAAAATAATTAACTGTAGTAGAGAAGACTTTTGCAGTCTTTCTATGAAAACATCTTGTCATATGAAAAGATATGACGAAGAATATGAAGCCAAAACATATAGGGGAAAAGGTAATATAGAGGTATCCCAGGCAATTAATTAATAAAAAAGATTGTGTTATTTTTTCTGAATTATGTCAGATGTTTGTGGTATTTATCTGCCTTTTAAAAGTTTGTAATTTGATGTGATTTTTTCATTTCAATAAAGATCTACTTTCATTCCTCATTTAGAGTTTTTCATCTTTTAATTTTCTTCTTAATGAAGACCCCTCAAATTACGTATGCCTTAGGCCCCACAGGACCTGGATCTGCCCTGCGGGTGAGTAGGCCAGGGGGGTGGGGCTGTGCTAGTCCTTGGCATCTTTGTCTCAGATCCTTTTCTCCCCTCCGCCCTGCTATGCTCTGCAGGGAGTGACCCTGCAGACTGTCTCCAAGGATCCTGAGTCAGCTGCCTTGTGGCAGGATCCAGCCTAGAAGAGGTCTGGTGGGAGATGAGTGGGCTGGACGAAGGGAGAAACCAAGTCTTCCTCCTGCCTTTGGAAGCATCACTAGCCTCTGCTCTGTACCTCTACCACCTGACAAACAAGCCTACCTTGGTTGCAACTTCTTTCAAGGTAACTCTTGTCCCTGGGTGTGGATACCACCGTTTCCTGTCGTCCCTAACAGTCTGCAGGTTATCACAGCTTCCTGCTGTTGACAGCCTCAGGGCTGCCTCCCAATGCCCTGTTTGCATTCTCAGCTCTTTCTTCATAGAGTGGTTTCTGTTGTCCTGAGTGGATCCTGCCTAAAAGAAGAAGGTAAGGACAGAACCAAGGAAACTTGTTAGGGGGGGCTAATGGAATCATCCAGTTGAGAAATAAAAGTGGCTTGGTCCAAAGTAATAGCTTTGGAGGTGATGAAAAATGATAGAGACAAATGATTTGCTCATAGATGGGATGGTGAAGTAAGAAGAAGAGAGGAGTTGAAGGTTACTGTGAGGTCTTGGACCTTAGCACCCAGAAGAAAAGGCTTATCATTTCATAAGAAGGTGCAGACTGAGGGTATGGGAGGAGACAAGGAGTTTGGGGGATGTGTTAAGTTTGAGATGCCCATTAAACATCCAAGTGAATATATCAAGTTGGCATTTAGAGGCCTCTCAGGAAAGAGATCCAACATGCAGGTATAAATTTAGAAGTCATCAATGTATAGATAGAAAAAGCTGAGAACCCCATCAGTGGACACCAATGGAGTGAGTGTAGATACAGAAGAGAAGAGGTCCATGAACTAACCCAGGAGCACATCAGTGTTTAGAGGGACATGAGGAGGGACCATCAAAGGAGTCTGAGATGAGTGTCTGGAGAGGTCAGAGAACTGGAAGAGCGATGTCCTGGAAGTGAGGTGAAGAAATTTTGCCTACAGGTCAAGTACAATGAGGTCTGGGACTGACCATTGATTTTGCAATGTGGTGTCATTGGTGACCCTAACAAGAGCAACTGCAGGAGAATACTGGGCTTAAAAACTTGGAGATCATAAACAGTTTTTTTTTAGTTTTGCTAGAAGTGAAGGAGATAAATTGTGTAAGTTGGAAATAAAAGTGGGATCAAGAGAGGAATACAAATACATATACATATATATACACACACAAATATGCCCACACACCCTCACATGTACACATGCACAATATGTAATAACTTTTTGTTAAAGTATAGCATACATTAAAAGTGGTGTACAAATCATGAGTGTAAAACTCAGTGGATAGTCACAAGTTTATTTATCCATAGATTAGGAAAGAGAACACTGCCAGCACCCCGAAGGCACCTCATGCCCTGTCATTACTCACTCCTTCCTCTCCAAGGTAACCACTATTCTAACCATAAATTTGTTCTGCTGTTTTTGAAATTTATATACTAGAATCACATAGTATGGCTTCTTTCACTCAACATTGTTTGCAAGATGTTGAATGTAGCAACAGTCGATTCATTTTCATTGACATAGACTATGCCCTTGTATGACTATACCACAATTTCTGTATCTATTCTATTCTTGATGGGTGGGCACTTGGATTGTTTAATGTTACTACGAACATGCTTGAGCATGTCTTTTGGTGCACAAGTGTAAGCATTTCTGTTTGGTATATACAGTAGGTGTGGAATTGCTGGATCATAGAGTAAGCGTATGCTCAGCTTTAGTAGATATTGCCAAGTAGTTTTCCAAAGTGGTTGTACCAATTTGCATTCCCACCAGCAGGGCAACCCAGTTGTCCCATATCCTTGTCAATACCTAGTACTGTCATAGGTCTTCTTTTTTTTTTTATTGTTTATTTATTTATTTTCTTATTAGTCATCCATTTTATACACATCAGTGTATACATGTCAATCCCAATCGCCCAATTCATCACACCACCACCCCCACCCCCTGCCAATTTCCCCCCTTGGTGTCCATACGTCTGATCTCTACATCTGTGTCTCAATTTCTGCCCTGCAAACCGGTTCATCCATACCATTTTCTAGGTTCCACATATATGCGTTAATATACGATATTTGTTTTTCCCTTTCTGACTTACTTCACTCTGTATGACAGTCTCTAGAGGCATCCATGTCTCTACAAATGACCCAATTTCGTTCCTTTTTATGGCTGAGTAATATTCCATTGTATATATATACCACATCTTCTTTATCCATTCGTCTGTCGATGGGCATTTAGGTTGCTTCCGTGACCTGGCTATTGTAAATAGTGTTGCAATGAACATTGGGGTGCATGTGTCTTTTTGAATTATGGTTTTCTCTGGGTATACGTCCAGTAGTGGGATTGCTGGGTCATTTGGTAATTCTATTTTTAGTTCTTTAAGGAACCTCCATAGTGTTCTCCATAGTGGCTCTGTCAATTTACATTCCCACCAACAGTGCAAGAGTGTTCCCTTTTCTCCACACCCCCTCCAGCATTTGTTGTTTGTAGATTTTCTGATGATGCCCGTTCTAACTGGTGTGAGGTGATACCTCATTGTAGTTTTGATTTGCATTTGTCTAATAATTAGTGATGTCTAGCATCTTTTCATGTGCTTCTTGGCCATCTGTATGTCTTCTTTGGAGAAATGTCTATTTAGGTCTTCTGCCCATTTTTGGATTGGGTTGTTTGTTTCTTTAATATTGAGCTGCATGAGCTGTTTATATATTTTGGAGATTAATCCTTTGTCCGATGATTCATTTGCAAATATTTTCTCCCATTCTGAGGGTTGTCTTTTCGTCTTGTTTATGGTTTCCTTTGCTGTGCAAAAGCTTTGAAGTTTCATTAGGTCCCATTTGTTTATTTTTGGTTTTATTTCCATTACTCTAGGAGATGGATCAGAAAAGATCTTGCTCTGATTTATGTCAAAGAGTGTTCTTCCTATGTTTTCCTCTAAGAGCGTTATAGTGCCCAGTCTTACATTTAGGTCTCTAATCCATTTTTAGTTTATTTTTGTGTATGGTGTTAGGGAGTGTTCTAATTTCATTCTTTTACATGTAGCTGTCCAGTTTTCCCAGAACCACTTATTGAAGAGACTGTCTTTTCTCCATTGTATATCCTTGCCTCCTTTTTCATAGATTAGTTGACCATAGGTGCATGAGTTTATCTCTGGGCTTTCTATCCTGTTCCATTGATCTATATTTCTGTTTTTGTGCCAGTACCATATTGTTTTGATTACTGTAGCTTTGTAGTATAGTCTGAAGTCAGGGAGTCTGATTCCTCCAGCTCCGTTTTTTTCCCTCAAGACTGCTTTGGCTCTTTGGGGTCTTTTGTGTCTCCATACAAATTTTAAGATTTTTTGTTCTAGTTTTGTAAAAAAATGCCATTGGTGATAGGGATTGCATTAAATCTGTAGATTGATTTGGGTAGTATAGTCATTTTCACAATATTGATTCTTCCAATCCAAGAACATGGTATATCTCTCCATCTGTTGGTATCATCTTTAATTTCTTTCATCAGTGTCTTATACTTTTCTGCATACAGGTCTTTTGTCTCCTTAGGTAGGTTTATTCCTAGGTATTTTATTCTTTTCGTTGCATTGGTAAATGGGAGTGTTTCCTTAATTTCTCTTTCAGATTTTTCATCATTAGCATATAGGAATGCAAGAGATTTCTGTGCATTAATTTTGTATCCTGCAACTTTACCAAATTCATTGATTAGCTCTAGTAGTTTTCTGGTGGCATCTTCAGGATTCTCTATGTATAGTATCATGGCATCTGCAAACAGTGACAGTTTTACTTCTTCTTTTCCAATTTGTATTCCTTTTATTTCTTTTTCTTCTCTGATTGCCATGGCTAGGGCTTCCAAAACTATGTTGAATAATAGTGGTGAGAGTGGACATCCTTGTCCTGTTCCTGATCTTAGAGGAAATGCTTTCAGTTTTTCACCATTGAGAATGATGTTTGCTGTGGGTTTGTTGTATACGGCCTTTATTATGTTGAGGTAGGTTCCCTCTATGCCCACTTTCTGGAGAGTTTTTATCATAAATGGGTGTTGAATTTTGTCAAAAGCTTTTTCTGCATCTATTGAGATGATCATATGGTTTTTATTCTTCAATTTGTTAATATGGTGTATCACAGCGATTGATTTGCGTATATTGAAGAAAGCTTGCATCTCTGGGATAAATCCCACTTGATCATGGTGTATGATCCTTTTAATGTGTTGTTGGATTCTGTTTGCTAGTATTTTGTTGAGGATTTTTGCATCTATATTCATCAGTGATATTGCTCTGTAATTTTCTTTCTTTGTAGTATCTTTGTCTGGTTTTGGTATCAGGGTGATGGTGGCCTCCTAGAATGAGTTTAGGAGTGTTCCTTCCTCTGCAATTTTTGGGAAGAGTTTGAGAAGGATGGGTGTTAGCTCTTCTCTAAGTGTTTGATAGAATTCACCTGTGAAGCCATCTGGTCCTGGACTTTTGTTTGCTGGAAGATTTTTAATCACAGTTTCAATTTCATTACTTGTGATTGGCCTGTTCATATTTTCTATTTCTCCTGGTTCAGTCTTGGAAGGTTATACCTTTCTAAGAATTTGTTCATTTCTTCCAGGTTGTCCATTTTATTGGCATAGAGTTGCTTGTAGTATTCTCTTAGTATGCTTTGTATTTCTGCGGTGTCTGTTGTAACTTCTCCTTTTTCATTTCTGATTTTATTGATTTGAGTCCTCTCCCTCTTTTTCTTGATGAGTCTGGCTAATGGTTTATCAATTTTGTTTATCTTCTCAAAGAACCAGCTTTTAGTTTTATTGATCTTTGCTATTGTTTTCTTTGTTTCTATTTCATTTATTTCTGCTCTGATCTTTATGATTTCTTTCCTTCTGCTAACTTTGGGTTTTGTTTGTTCTTCTTTCTCTAGTTCCTTTAGGTGTAACATTAGATTGTTTATTTGAGATTTTTCTTGTTTCTTGAGGTAGACTTGTATAGCTATAAACTTCCCTCTTAGAACTGCTTTTGCTGCATCCCATAAGTTTTGGATCATTGTGCTTTCATTGTCATTTGTCTCTAGGTATTTTTTGATTTCCTCTCTGATTTTTTCAGTGATCTCTTGGTTATTTAGTAACGTATTGTTTAGCCTCCATGTGTTTGTGTTTTTTACATTTTTCCCCTGTAACTGATTTCTAATCTCATAGCGTTGTGGTCAGAAAAGATGCTTGATATGATTTCAGTTTTCTTAAATTTACTGAGGCTTGATTTGTGACCCAAGATGTGATCTATCCTGGAGAATGTTCCGTGCGCACTTGAGAAGTGTAATCTGCTGTTTTTGGATGGAATGTCCTATAAATATCAATTAAATCTATCTGGTCTATTGTGTTATTTAAAGCTTCTGTTTCCTTATTAATTTTCTGTTTGGATGATCTGTCCATTGGTGTAAGTGAGGTGTTAAAAATCCCCCACTATTATTGTGTTACTGTTGATTTCCTATTTTAGAGCTGTTAGCAGTTGCCTTATGTATTGAGGTGCTCCTATGTTGGGTGCATATATATTTATAATTGTTATATCTTCTTCTTGGATTGATCCCTTGATCATTACATAGTGTCCTTCCTTGTCTCTTGTAACATTCTGTGTTTTAAAGTGTATTTTATCTGATATGAGTATTGCTACTCCAGCTTTCTTTTGATTTCCATTTGCATGGAATATCTTTTTCCATCCCCTCACTTTCAGTCTGTATGTGTCCCTAGATCTGATGTGGGTCTCTTGTAGACAGCATATAGATGGGTCTTGTTTTTGTATCCATTCAGCAAGCCTGTGTCTTTTGGTTGGAGCATTTAATCCATTCACGTTTAAGGTAATTATTGATATGTATGTTCCTATTACCATTTTCTCAATTTTGGGGGGTTTGTTTTTGTAGGTCCTTTTCTTCTCTTGTGTTTCCCACTTAGATAATTTCCTTTAGCATTTGTTGTAGAGCTGGATTGGTGGTGCTGAATTCTCTTAGCTTTTGCTTGTCTGTAAAGCTTTTGATTTCTCCATTGAATCTGAATGAGATCCTTGCCGGGTAGAGTAATCTTGGTTGTAGGTTCTTCCTTTTCATCACTTTAAGTGTATCATGCCACTCCCTCTGGCCTGTAGAGTTTCTGCTGAGAAATCAGCTGTTAACCTTATGGGAGTTCCCTTGTATGTTACTTGTCGTTTTTCCCTTGCTGCTTTCAATAATTTTTCTTTGTCTTTAATTTTTGCCAATTTGATTACTATGTGTCTCGGCGTGTTCTCTTTGGGTTTATCCTGTATGGGACTCTCTGTGTTTCCTGGACTTGGGTGGCTATTTCCTTTCCCATGTTAGGGAAGTTTTTGACTATAATTTCTTCAAATATTTTCTCGAGTCCTTTCTCTCTTCTCCTTCTGGGACCCCTATAATGTGAATGTTGTTGCGTTTAATGTCGTCCCAGAGGTCTCTTAGGCTGTCTTCATTTCTTTTCATTCTTTTTTTCTTTATTCTGTTCTGCAACAGTGAATTCCACCATTCTGTTTTCCAGGTCACTTATCCATTCTTTTGCCTCAGTTATTCTGCTATTGATTCCTTCTAGTGTATTTTTCATTTCAGTTATTGTATTGTTCATCTCTGTTTGTTTGTTCTTTAATTCTTCTAGGTCTTTTTTAAACATTTGTTGCATCTTCTCGATCTTTGCCTCCATTCTTTTTCCGAGGTCCTGGATCATCTTCACTATCATTATGCTGAATTATTTTTTGGGAAGATTGCCTATCTCCATTTCATTTAGTTGTTTTTCCTGGGGTTTTATCTTGTTCCTTCATCTGTTACATAGCCCTGTGCCTTTTCATCTTGTCTATCTTTCTGTGAATGTGGTTTTTGTTCCACCGGCTGCAGGATTGTAGTTCTTCTTGCTTCTGCTGTCTGCCCTCTCATAGGTCTTTTTAATTTTAGGCATTTTTATGTGTGTGTCATGGTGCCCCACCAATGTTTTAATTTTCATTCTCTTGATAACTAATATGACTGAGCACCTTTCCATACATTTAATGGTTATTTGGATACTTTCTTTTATGTTCAAGTCTTCTGAGGAGAAATGAGGTGTTAAATGGGATAGTAGGAGAATGAATGGATTAGGACATTCACTTTTACCTGCAACACCAACAGTCCACTTGAGCTTAGTGGCCATGAATTTAAAATGAGACTGGCCAGCATGTCTTATGTTTTTCTCCAGACTCATCCGTTGCACAGCGGAAAGAGGGAGCATATGCAGAACTGGAGTTAGTCAGGGTTGAGAGTTGCCCTAATGAAGGACAAGGGAGTTGAGAGAGTTATGATGATGAACTATAGGCTCTAAGCTGAGTAGGGTGGAAAGTAAGGACAATGAAAATATAGACGGGCAATAGATTGTAGGTCCTGGTGAGCTGAAGAATTGTTAGAGTAGAAGAACATGAAGAATGAGCTGGATAAGTTCCAAATGGTGATCAGAAAGGTTAATGGCTTCAGCTGGGCTATGGAGATGTCAGAGTTGTTGGTCATGATCAGGTGTATGGCATGACCACAGCCATGAGTGGATGAGGTAGGTGGAGGACCAGATCATAGTAGAAACCAAGGAACTGAGAGACCAAAGGATTTATTTGAATGTTGAAGTCACCAAGTTGGGGAGAAGTTATTAGAATTTACTGGTAGAAAGTATTAGCAGAGGAATAAACATATAGCGCAGAAGGGCCTGATTAGAGTTGAGAAATAGAACTGTTTGTACATGTGAATTTACTATTTAAGTCAGATGATATTTCAAATTAGTGCAGAAGAGATGGGTTATGCTAAACAGTATTGGGTCAACTGTCTATCCACTGGGGAAAAAATAAAAATTTACCCTTGCCTACAAGAGTAACTTTTAAATGGATTAAAAGACTGAACATTAAAAACTATATAACCAATAGAAGAAAATAAAGGAGAGTATTCTTATAAAATTGGGATGGAGAGGGTTTTTCTAAGTAATATATGAGATCCCAAACAATGGTAATAATTAATATTTATTTCATGGTCTCCTATGATGGTTACCATTCTAAGAACCTTTAATGTGTATTAATTCATTTAATCCTCACAGCAACCCTGTGCAGTAGGTACCCTTAGCCTCATTTTATATATGAAAACTAAGGTACAGAAAGTTTAGGTAACTTACCTAAGTCACACAGCTAAGATAACTTCAGAACAGAATATAAATAATTGACAAATAAAACTTATATATGACCAAAAAAGTAAATAAAATTTAAAGAAAAAGGACAACTGGGAGAAAATATATTACTAATTATATAACTTTCTTTTTTAAACAGCTTTATTGAGGTATGATTGACATACAATAAACTGCACATATTTAAAGTGTACAATTTGATGAGTTTTGACATAAGTATACACCTGTGAAACCATCACCACAATCAAGAATGAACATATCCATCACCCTCAAAAGTTATTTATAACTTTCAAAACTGTTTATTTCCATAGCATACACACACAAGGAGTTCCTACAAATCAATGGGACAAAAACATACAACCCCATAAAAATGGGCAAAGGACGAAACCAGGAATTCACAGCACAAGACATACAAATAGCTAATGATTATAGGAAAATATGCACAGCCTCAGTAATGATGCAGGAAATGTAAGTTTAAGTGATGAGATAGCATGTTAACCTGTGTCAACAGAAATAATCGATAAACAATCAATAATAAAAATAGAAAAGAGTTTTATTTGAGCTAAACTAGGACTATAGTCTGGAAGCCAGCTTCCCAAATTACTCTGTGAAACTGCTCTGGAGAAGCATGGTTTTCAGCACAGTTTTATATCTTGTCAGAACAAAGAACGTTAAACAAATCAGGGATACATTCCTTCAAGGTTTCAAAAAAAAAGGACCAGCACGTACACAGTGAGTCACTATGGCCTCGGCACCTGGAAAAGGAGGCTTGTCATCAAAGGAATGCCAGTATTGGCGTCCCAGGAAGGGAGACATCTAATCTTTATTTTTAACATGGACATTCTTTACTTCTGGTCAATGTGCTCTTTAATGGTTAAAGCAGATGTATAATGCAAGTTAAAGCAGATATATAAAGCAGATAGGCCACAAACACGCTGTTTTAGTTAGCATAAAATTCAAGTTAAGTCATATATAAGCCAGAATGACTTCCCCATACCTCTATATGTGAAATTTTTTTATCACCTTACTGGTGAAAATTGGCAAGGTTGATGCTATCCAGAGTTGTTGAGGGTGTGGACACATGGGCTCACTCATAGACTGTGGTGACAATAGGTGTTTGTATGCATCCTTTTGGAACAGGGTAGATATTCTCTACATCTAAAATGCACACAACTTCTTTCCTAACAGCTCAAATTTCTAGGAATCCATCCTTCAGTAATACTCACATATATGTACCACTGTATAATGCAGCACTTTAAATATGAAAACACTGAAACATGGGGAGGGAAAATCCTGAAAAGACCATTAATTATTAAACAATGTTTAAAATGGTATAACCATACTGTGGAATATTATATAGCTACTAAAAAGAATAAATGAGATTTATAGGTACCAATGGAAAAAAAAGCAGAACCTTATTTTTATTTTTAAAAACTCTGTGTATATGGAAGACTTCCATCTTTTAGTCTATGTACTTTTGAATTATATCATTTCTTAACAAGTAGTTTAAAAATACATGAAAATGAAAAAAAAGGAGTGCATGCCTTTGAAAAAACAAACTTGTGCAATACAGAACTACAGAAGATGTGACATCCTCCCCACATTTATTAATTCTTGAAACAAACTAAGTGCTAATTATGCACCAAAGGAACAAAACATTGTCCCTGTCCTCATAGAGTGTATCTTCTATTAAAGAAGGAAGAGCGAGTACATCATCTGCAGGTAAAAATGATGCTTGATTTAGACGGGAGAGGGAGAAAAGGCCTCTTTGGGAAAGTGAGATTTAGCTGGAAGCCACAAGGATAAACAAGAGTTATCCAGGCAATGAGTAGGGAAAAGAGTGTTCATGAAAAGGCATGGAAGTGGAGGATATGACTGGGGTGGAGTGCACAGGTGACTGGAAACCAGAAACAGGCTCAGGGAAGGGCTTGGGGACTGATTGGACATGAGGGGACATGCAGGAGAAAGAAGAGTCTGCATTTTCAAACTGCTAGCCTCAGGACTGCATGATTTATGTTCAGGAAAATGAACACTTTTTAGGTTGGCAGTTTGATGAATTTTGACAAATGTGTACAGTTGTGTAACCATCACCACAATCAAGTCTTAGAATACTTCCACCACCCAACAAAGTTCCCTGGTGTCCCTTTGTACTCACCCCTTTTTCCCACCGCCAGCCCCTGGCAGGCACTGATCTGCTTTCTGTCACAATAGTTTTGCCTTTTCCAGATTATCACAGTGGAATCATAGAGTATGTAGCCTCTCTGGCTGGTTTCTTTTACTCAGCATAGTGTTTTTGAGATTCATCCATCAAATTGTGTGTATAAGTAGTTCACTCTGTCTTATCACATCCGTTGTACAGATGTACCACAATTAGTTTATTCAGTCACTCACTGATGGACATCTGGATTGGGGATTTTTTTTCCTGGTTTGAGGCCATTATGAATAAAGCTTCTGAGAAAATTCATGCACAGGTCTTTATGTGGATATACCTTTTCATTTCTCTAGGGTAAATACCTGAAAGTGAAATGGCTGGATCCATAGCAACGTCTTAACTTCATAAAAAACTACCAAACTGTTTTCCAAAGTGTCTGTACCATTTTGCTTTCCCACCAGCAATGTGTGTGAATTCCAGTGGTCTCATTCTTGCAAGTGCTTCATATTAACAGGTTTTAAAATATATATATATATATATTACTATTACCTAAGCCATTCTAATAGGTGTGTGGTAATATCTCGTTGTGGTTTTATTGTGCATTTCCCTAATGATTGATGCTGCTCAGCATATTTCCATAGGCTGATATACCATCTATATCTCTTCTTTGGCAAATGAGCCTCAAAACTTATAATTTACATTTAATTGTTTACAAAAGTCCAAAATATTAAATAACAAATAAATATGAAATACTAAAGTTAGGGGCCAGGAGTCCTAGTTGCTTAGTTTCCTTCACTGTTGCCCTCCTTGTCCCCCCTCCAAAGCCCTGACCTTTGAGAGTACTCCACGTTGCAACGTTCCAATCCGGACCAGGATCTTGCTAGCTAGTCTTCAAAGATGGCTCCCCAACAAGCGACTCCCCCCAGTATCCGGGCCCTTGTGTATGCCCCTCCCACACCCAATCTGGGCTGGCCCTGTAACCAGTTAAATGAAATAAAAGTGAAGCTTCCTGACTTCTGTGGCTGGGTCAGAAGAAGCCATAAGCTCCGGCCTTGGTCCTTTAGAATGTTCACTCTGGGAGGCGCCAGCTGCCATGTAAAAAATCTAACTATGCCAAGACCACTCTGCTATGAGAAAGCCCAAGATAGCCATGTAGAGAGGCTGCATGGAGGGAGAGATGCCTGTCCATCCCCCAGCTATTCCAGCCATTCCAACCCAAGCACCAGACATGTTGAGTGAAGGAAGCTGTCTTGGATGTCCCATCTAGTCAGGCCTTGGGATGACTTCAGCCCCCACTGCCCTCTGACTACAATCCGCCCAGAGTCCACAAGTTAGAGCTACCTATCCGAGTCAACCTTCGGAGCCATGAGATATAATCATAAACTGCTGTTTTAAGTCACTAAGTATTGGCGTAGTTTGTTACACAGCAACAGCTAACTAAAACATGGACGATGCCCAGCTTGGGGTCTGGCTGACTTAGAAAGGCAGTGAGGTCATCCCCGAGTCAGGGAACGAGAAAGCGGGCTGCTGGTTGTTGTCACGTTCCTTCTTTTTCCTTCTACATTCAGACTCTCTGGATGTTGTCTTATATCCCTACACTGTCAGTGCCAGAATCGTGGGTGGCTACAAGAAAACGGAGACTGAGCAAGAAACAGGAACTGGGAAAGTCAGAGCAGATGCCAGGCCCAGGAATGAGCCCAACTGCAACAAAATAATAAGAACAGTAATTCCTTACATGTTCACAGTCCTTTACGGTTTCTAAAGCACCCTAAAATGTGTTATTTATTTGACCTTCATGCCAGCTCTGTGAGGGGGCATTATTACTCCCATTTAACTGGAAGAAGACACAGAGGCTCAGGAAGCTTAAGTGTGGTAGAGAGCACAGCCCTGGTACATCCCATGCGGGAGCCCTTGTTGGGATGAGAAAGAGAAGTAGGACTAAATCAGAACTGGTTTGGGATGGGGACCGGGGGCAATAAGTTATTTAAGAAGTTGGTAAAGGCAAAGTCAAGGCTTAATTATTTACTGAGCACCTACTGGCTCTAGACTAAGTTCTTGACACACCTCATCTTATTTACTCTTTCTAATTACCCCATGAGGTAGATACAATTTCCCTCCTCATTTTGCGCAGGTCTCTGGCACCACTGTTCAGAGCTGTAACCCCCAACACTTACCACTCCAACCCGTCTTGTCTCTATAATGTCATTACCAATTCTCTGGACACTGATTCCGTAGCTAAAATCTTGTGCCTGGATGATGAGCACAGGGTCCTGGCTGGCCTCCTTACCCCTCCTGTGTACACCGGTATCCTCCCTGCCCTTGAGCTCATGGTGGTCATGCTGTTTCTGTGCTCAGAAACCATCAGGGGCTTCCAGTAGACCAGGCTCCTCATCAGTGCCCCACCCACCCACCCTGCCCATAGTTTAGGACAATACCTAGTTGGAGGGATTCATTTGTTCATACATTCAACAAATATTTATCAGTTGCCCACTGTGTGCCAAGCACTGTGCTGGGGAGGAGAGCATAGTGTATAATAAGATAGACAACTTCCTGGACCACAAGGAGCCTGCAGTCTAGAAGTGTATATGGACAAGTTCCCTAAGGGCACCAAAGAGATTTGTAGAGAGCTATGGGAATATACAGAAGAGGGAATGACCTAACCTAAGAGTAAGGTGAAGGAGGTAGGGGGATGAAAGGGGAAAAGTTGAGGGACAGCAGCATGTGCAAAGGCCCTGAGGCAGAAAGGAGCACTGTAAATGCAAAAAGAGGACAGGAATTCCAGATGATGCTTAAAAGGCAGAGACTAGATCATGTAGGGCTTTGCAGGCCTTATGAGGAATTTTGGTTTTGAAGCAGGCATGGGACGTGCTGGAGCAGAAACGGTGATGAGTTTTTGATTAGTAGCTTGACCTGTCTGCTGATTCCACTTGGATACAAGGCATCATCTGAAATAACCAGTTCCTAGATTTGGCCTCTCATGTGGAACTTTTGCCTTGACAACTTACTTGCAGCTCTCTCTGGCACCCATTATCCTCTGGAACTGGTGGAGGCCTGATGGAACTGAGATAATTGGTTGCCTACCCAACACCCAGCCCATTGTTCCTAACAGAAGTCTTCTTGTGTTCAAGGAATCCTCCTTCCTATATGGGGCCTGTGCTTCAGAGCAGCTGGCCCCAGCCCCAGGGGAGGATCCTGGCTGCCATTAATCAGTATTGGCAATCCCGCTCCCCTGCTAGTGGTTGGCTTAGGCACAGGCATGTAAGGAGGAGTCTGATGGGAAAGGCTTCTCATTCAGAGACACCCAGGAGGAGCATGTCTCTTCTTCCACTGGACATTGTGGTGTCTGGATGAAGTGCCTGGATCTGGGGCAGCCCTTTTGTGACTATGAGGGGAGCCATCCTGAGGACAAAATCAACACACTCAGGGTAGCAGCAAAAGATAGAAAGAACTTGGGTCCTTGATGACATCATTGAGCCACTGTATAGGAGCTCATCCTCCCTCTCTGGAGGGAGTTCCTGTTATGTGAGATAATGTATTTTCTTATCATTGCTGAGTTTGAGGTGTTCTGTTACTAGTATCCAAAAGCATGCTGTACCTCGGGTCCCAGGCTCCCCTGCCTGTGTCTTTGAGGCTGACCTCTGTCCATATGCACCTGTGCAGCTCTCATCTTACCTAGTAGGACACCCACTTTGTTGGCAATCTGGTTATGGCACTGTAGCCCTCTTTCCCTCTAGCCCCCAGGAAGCCAGTTTTAGACCTTATACCATGTCTTAGACCTTGGATCCATCAAATATAACTTGTACCCTTTTGCATTGCATCCATATCTTTATAACTGAGGATAAACAGGCTCTTCCTACATCCTGGGTGTTCTCTAGCTAAGCTGCCCTTTGTCTGGTCCCCTGGCCTATTTCAGCAAAAGATCAGGCAGAAGCTGTTACACATGTTGAGACTGGCAAGGCTGTAATCCGGAAACTGAGTCCAGGTCAAAGTTTAGGACTGTGAGGAAGGGGAATGAAAGATGGTGGCTTAGGACCAAGAGCACAGGTGGCAGGTCATGGAGGAAGCAAGAGCTCAGATGCCTGTTTGGATAAAAAACAGTGCAAGGTATGGAGGCAGGTCTGCCAGCTTGAAAGAGTTGGGCAGGGCTGGGCACCCCCTTTAGATACCTAGCATGCCCCTCCCCATCCCATCACTCCTCACCCAGTGTCCTGTGTAGATTTCAAAGTTCCCCTGCAGTAAACTACCTGGACTCTCCCTAGTTATGGTGGTTCAGACTTTGACTCCAAGTCAACTCAACATCCCTACTCTTGCACTGGGTGCTGGAAATACCATGATGAATAAACGACAGCTCCTGCTTTCCAGGAGCTCATTGTCATCAAAATGGTCTGCAGTCCCTGCCCCTAGTCTTGCAGAATCTGTCCCTATCCCCCATCCCCAAAGCCAGAACAGCATCCTCTTCTGTCTGCATTCTCTTTTCCTTATGATTTCACTCAATATTCACCTCTGCCAGGATGTTTTTCCTCACTCTCACCAATGGGCACATTTTATGCCATTCCAGCAACCCTTGGAAATTTCTTATTGAACTCTGTCCAGCTGGGATTAACACAGTATGTGTCCTTTCAGCCTTGAGAGGTACGGGGATGTGTGTGTGTGTGTGTGTGTGTCTGTGTGTGTGTCTGTGTTTTCACCTCATTCTAGCCAAAAGCCACGTCCACCAATACGTGGTCACCTGAATAAATTTGGAAGGCCTCCAGCCTGAGCCAAGGCCCTCCTGCCCTTTACTCTTCCCTGAGCCCCAGTCCTGCTTTTCTAGAGGTTCCTCCTTGATGTTCTGCCAAGACCTCAGACTCATCACACCCAAAGCCATCCTTCCCAACTTGCTTTCCTATTTCCCCATTCTGGGAGTGTAACCACATCAGCCACCCAGGCACACAGACTCAAGACCCCTGATTTGTTCCCCAGCAGCACATGCAAGCTGTCCTACAGCCACACACAAAACTCACAGACCCCATAGCTCCACGAGAGCTGCCCCCCGTGAACAGCTGCTCAGTCACATCACACAAAACACACTCCTATAAAACTCATGCAAAATTCAGAGGCATGGTCAGTCACACAAAAATGAAATCAGAACACACAGAGAGTTATGCAGAAGCTCAAGCCCTCTTGCAAAGTGACATCAAGTCACGTGTAATGATAAAGACATGCACACGCTACACAGACATGGTCCTGGGTGACAAGCTCTTCACCGGGAGCATTCCGGAGAAATGAAACATCGTAAAGTCCAACCATCTTGAACCCAGACCGAGCCCATCAATCCAGCTGGGGAAGGAGGGCAGGCATTGCCTTTCCCCTATGCCTGACAGCCTCGTGATTTGTGCCTGCTCCATGGGTCCTGGTGTCATTATTCACCCTCAGTGCCCACAACGTGACTGCTTAGCCTGGCATGTTGCCTGATACACTCCAGGCCTGCCTGTGCCTGTCCTCCTGGCCCCAGAGCCAAGTTGCATCCATGAGATGTGGGGAGCGGAGGTCACAGAAGGACTCAGTCTCCCGGGAAAGAGGATCACAAGGTGTTTCTATCACCCCTATGTCTTCCAGGATCCCCTATGCTGAGCACTTGGCCAGGGGCTCAAGGACAAATGCCTCTCTGCTCCCGGACCACAGTCAAATCCAAGCTGCCTTAAACAAATTGGCAAAGAGGGTCCCAGCAGCCTGAACCTGGGGTATAGGCACCGGTGGTTAGAATCCAGGCTTCTTGCTACACAGGCAACCTGGAAGCTACTGCTCCCATCACCTGCCTTCCCGTTCCCCCACTCCCAGACACACACACACACACACACACACACACACACACACACACACACACACAGACTGCCCCAGCTATGGGTCTGCTTTCCTGAGGATGGGCAGTTCCTAAGCCAGTCCTGGGGCTGATGTTCACTGCCAGGGCAGTGGCAGTGTGGATGAAGAAGACAAGATGAATTACTTACGTATTAATGTGGTAGTGTGGAGGACCTGGGTAGGTGGCTGGAGGTGATGATGAGGCCGAGGGAACCCAGGCTGATAAAGAGCTGAAGTTACAGGACAACTTCTATTAACTTCAAAACAAGAAAGATTTTTTTTCTTAATTGCTGAGAGCTGGGAACAAGGCTGTCTTGCCCATGTAGAGCCTTCTGGAAGGAGTTCTTTCTAATAATGCAGGCTCTGGCTCAGTCCCTCTAACATCCTGCCTCTGCCCGTGAGGTGCAAGCAGGACCACAGTTAACTGGATTCCCTAGGGATTAGCTGCTAGCAGATTCTGGGGAATCTTGTCAGAACTGCTCTTTTGACCTATTGACATCCCTTTCTGTCTTGGAACATTATTTACTCTTGTTCCCTCACTGGTCCACATACGGGGAAAGATCGAATAATCAAGTGCTGTTGGGATAGCTGACCAACCATTTGTAAAACAATAGAGCTGGAGTCATCATACTTCACTCTTTACACACAAATAAATTTGAAGGCATAAAAACATAAAGTGTAAAAAGTGAAACAGCACAACTACTAAAGCAAAGTGAATGTTTTTATTATTTAAAGGAAAAGTGGCCTCTCTGTGCATGACATAAAATACAAAAGTTATAAAAGAAAAGCCTGGTAGACTTAACCACATACAACTCAAGTACTTATGAAGGACAAAAAAATAAATAAGATTGAAAGTCACGATGAAGTAAAAAAAATTAGGAATATTATCTCTAGTATATAAAAGAGTTCCTACAAATACAAAAAAAATAACTATTCCAGTAGAGAAATAAGCAAAGAACACGATCAGACAACTCACAAAAGAAATATGAATGCCCGTTAAGAATTAAGCATATGTTCTAGTTTAATACTGATCAAAGACTTTCCAATGAAAAATAGCATGAACTGTCACCTATAAGGTGGACAAAAGTTGTTTTTTTTTTTTAACTGACAAGAGGGTCTATCGTTGGCGATGGTGTAAGTAAAGAGGCTGTCTCCTACATTGTGTTCACAGATTGGAAGACAGTATTGTTAAAATGTCAATACTATTCGAAGTAATCTACAGATTCAATGCAATTCCTATCAAAATCCAGATGACATTTTTGAAGAAATAGAAAAAGCCATCCTAAAATTCATATGGAATCTCATGGGACCCCAGGTAGCCAAAACAATCTTGAAAAAGAAGAACAAAGCTGGAGGACTCAGACTTCCTGAATTCAAAACTTACTACAAAGGTTTAGTAATCAAAATAATGTGGTACTGGCATAAAGATGTACATATGGACAAATGGAATAGAGTAGAAAGACCAGAAATAAACCCTCACATATATGGTCAAATGACCACACATATGGTCAAGGGTGCCAAGATGGTTTAATGGGGAATGAACTGTCTTTTCAACAAATTGTGAAAACTGGATATCCACATGTAAAAGAACATCATATATAAAAATTCACTCAAAATGGGTCAAAGGCCTAAGTATAAGACCTAAAACTCTTGGAAAACATAGGGCAACACTTCATGACATTGGATTTAGCAATGATTTCTTGGATATGACACCAAAGGCACTGGCAAACAAAGGAAAAAATAGATAAGTTGGACATCATGAAAATTTAAAAATTTTGTACATCAAAAGACAATGTCAACAGAGTAAAAAGGCAACCCACAGAATAGGACAGAATATTTGCAAATTGTATATCTGACGAGATTAATATCCAGAATATATAGAGAACTCCTAAAACTCAACAACGGAAAAACAAGCAACTCAATTCAAAAATGGACAAAGGACTTGAATAGACATTTTTCTAAAGAATGTATACAGATGGCCAATAAGCACACGGAAAGATACTCAGCCTCACTAATCATTAGGGAAATGAAAATCAAAACTACAGTGAGATACCTCTTCACACCCTTTAGTATGGTTACTATCAAAAAAACAGAAAATGACAAGTGTCGGCAAGGATGTAGATAAATTGGAACCCTTGTTCGCGGTTGATGGGAACGTAAAATGGTATAGCCACTGTGGAAAACAGTAAGGTGGTTCCTCAAAAAATTAAAAGTAGAATTACCATATGATCCAAAAATTCCACTTCTGGGTATTCACTCAAAAGAATAGAAAGCAAGGTCTCAAAAAGACATTGGTACACTCATGTTCACAGCAGCGTCATTTACAACAGCTAAAATGTGCAAGCAAACCAAGTGTTCATTTACCGATGAATGAATAAGCAAAAACTTGTATATACATACAACAAAATATTATTCAGCCTTAAAAAGAAGGAAATTCTGACACATGCTACAACATGTATGAATCTTGAGGACATTATGCTAAGTGAAATAAGCCAGTCACAAAAAGACAAATATCATATGATTCCACTTACATGAGGTACTTAGAATAGTCAAAATTATGAAGACAGAAAGTAGAATGGTAGGGGAGGGAGAGGGATAAATTAGGAGTTTGGGATTAACATATACACACTACTGTATATAAAGTAGATGATCAACAAGGACCTACTGTATAGCACAGGGAACTATACTCAATATTCTGTAATAACCTAAATGGGAAAAGAATCTGAAAAAGAAAAGATATATGCACATGCATAACTGAATCACTTTGCTATACACCTAAAACTAACACAACATTGTGAATCAACTATACTCCAATACAAAATAAAATAAACTAAAATTTAAAAAAAAAAGAAAGAAAGTAGAATGGTAGTTGCAGGAGCTGGGGGTAGGAGGGAATGGGGAGTTATTGTTTAATGGATGTAGAGTTTCAGTTTTACAAGATGAAAAGCGTTATGGAGATGGATGATGGTGATGGTTGCACAATAATGTGAATGTACTTAATGCCACAGAAATGTACACTTAAAATGATTAAGATGGTAAATTTCATGCTCTATGTATTTTATCATAATTTAAAAATTGGGAAAAAATCTAAAAAAAAACTGACCAGGGTGTCTATCGTTGGCAACTGTGTAAGGAAAGGGGCTCCCTTTACACTGCTGGTGACAAAGATGTGAACAGGTTCAGAGTTTCTGGAGGCCAGAGAGCCAATGTACCCATAGCAGTAGCTAATATACACAGCCCTTACTACCAGGCATCATTCTAAGTGCTTTGCATATAATAACTAATTTCACCCAGACAGCAGTCCTGCAAAGTAAATCCTATTATTATGCCCATTTTACAGATGAGGAAACTGAAGCCCAGAGAGGTTAAATAATTTGCCCAACGTCCCTTTACTAGGAAAGGGCAAAACTGATATTGAATCCTAGACATCCAGCTCTACTATGTCATACTAGACCAAAAATGTTAATTGTGCAAACCCTTTGTCCTAGAAATTCCACACCTGGGAATCAATCTTAAGGAGTTAATTAAGCAAGTGCACAGAGATGTATATACAAGGATGTGGCTCTCTTTGTCAAATGTATCAGAGAAAAAAATGGGATCAATATAAATGTCCATCAGTAGATCTGTTGACTAGATTATGTTACTTCCATAAAACAGAATGCTATGCAACCATTAAAAAGTATGATGTATATTTATACTCACCGATACAGAAAGATTTCAACAACATATTGTTGAGTGGAGAAGCAGGCTGCAAAACAGCATGCATAGTGGGATCCCATTTAGGTAAAATTATATATATATCACTCAAGATCTGAGAGGATGCTCACCAAAACGCTAAAGGTTATTATCTTGAGGTGGTGGGGACTTCGGGGAATTTTTATTATCTCCTTTCTTCCTTTCTTGTGTTGTTTGGATTTTGTACAGTGAGCATATATTATCTTTGTAAACAGAAAAGGCAATTTTCAAAAATGAGCCTCCTGGAATTGGCATATCCTTATTTGTACCTCTCCACACTTTGTTCAGCCAACCTGTAATGAGAACCTACTAGTCATTAGGCTCCGGATTGGGAGGAAAAAGAGAGAAATGGACACTTCGAAGGTGTCAGGGGCAGAGACAAGGCCACAGTGGGAAAGATGGGGAGAGAGACGCATACATTCTGCTTGACTGAGACAGAAACTGGCCAGAAGCTGAAAGGCACCAAGAAGAGGATCCGGTGAGGAGGGAAGCTGAGAAGGTGCAGACACAGGTACTTGGTATGGGCGCCATGTCTCGCTCCCAGCTTGGCTAATGCTGTCTGTCCTGTTAATGAAGTGAGTGATTAATAGCCAAGGGGATAGAGAGCTGGTATATGAGATTAATCCCAGTTAATGAATCCATTGTTAACGGCATTAAATAGCAACGGGGGGGGGCGGTGGGGGGGAGGCAGCCTCCTCTCAGCACATCCAGGCCTGGGCTGGCTTTGCAGCCACCGGAGAGGGAGGCTTTGGCACGAGGCGGGAGAGAGTGGAGAGAAGGACCGGCGATGAACATGCGAATCTGGTGCTTTCCCCACGCTCTTTCGTGCTAGTCCCCACGCAGCCTTCAGCGGGCAGCGTCAGCATCCCCGTTTCACTGGGCCGTGAAGATGACAGTTTGCCCCGGCCCTGACTGCTGTGCCTTCACCTGACTGCAGGCCAGTCTCTGGCTTCCGGCCACACTCCCTTGCAGGAGAAGCTGAGTGACAAGGCCCAGGGAGCAGGGTGGAAGGTGAGGAGAAGTGGTCACTGTCACTGGAGACAGGAGGAGGTGAAGGGAAAGAGGAGCTCTCCAAGAAGCAGGGCAGGGAGGGCCCCTCAGTGGTAACCTGGAGGCTCAGAAAAAGTGGACAGTGGAAATGCTTGAAGGACAGCAGAGTCCGGGGATGAAGTGGCCTTCAATTCACTGCCTCACTTCCAAGGGACCCACGTCTCAGGACTGTCCTGAGGCAAAGCATCAAAGTGGAGAAGTCTGTCTGCCCAGGCTGCCTCTACCCTGGTCCCAGCCGACCACCCAGAGCCATCTGAGTGAGGGAACCTGGCTCACTCCTGCCTGTCCCCGTGCCTCCCCAGCACAGAGATAACATTTCCCGAACCTCAGCTTGTCTAGGCTCCATGCTAGAAGCTGAGAATATGCTAATTTGTTTAACCTTCCCAATAACCCTGAGTAATAGGTATTCTTGTACCCATTTTACAGAAAAGGACACTGAAGCTCGGGGACAGACACTGTCTTGCCCAAGATCACACAGCAAGTTAGTGGAAGAGGCTGGATTTCAAATCAGTTCTGCCTGGCTCCAAAAACTATGCTCTCACTGTGAGCTGTAAGTCTGCCTTCCCCTAGACCAGTAGAACCTCAAAGTGCAGCCTCTACACCAGCAAAGGCAGCAGTGGCAGCATCACCTGGCAATTTATTAAAAATGCAATTCTTGGGTGCCATCCCAGACCCACAGGAGGGTGGGGCAGTGACTCTGTTTTCACAAACCTGAATGGTTCTGAGACCCACTGCCCTGTACAGCACTCCCGTCTTGGGCAAGGGAAAAGCTCGTCCAGGGTGATGATGCCAGGTGAGCCTTCTGGGTCCTCTTGCTCTTCCAGCCCTGAAAATGCTGAAGCACCCGGGGACCCCTGCTCTCCTCCATCTACACTCTCTCTGCATGATCTCATCCTATCCCCTGGCTTTAGACATCTCTACGCTGACAACTTCCCAATTTGTATCTTCAGTCCTGACATCCTCCCTGAATCCCCATCTCGTACATCCCACTACCTACCTGACATCTCCATTTAGATGCTCATGACATCTCAAAATTAAAGTGTATCATGATTGTCCCCAAACCTGCTCCTTCCCATCTTCCCAGTCTCAGTGAATGGCACCAACATTGACCCAGTTGCTCTGGCCCAAAGTCTTGGAGTCAACTTCTACTCCTCTCTTTATTTCATAGCCCACATCCAAACCAACAGGAAATCCTGTTGGTTCTACTTTTAAAATATATTTCATATCTGACTGCTGTTGACCACCTCCAAATCTGCCACTGAGGTCCAAACCGGCTTTCTCTTCTCGCCTGGACTCATACAGTCATTCCCACTTATGCCCCCTACAGTCTTACCTGCACTCAGTGGCCAGAGTGGTCCTTTTAAACATAAATCTGAGGTTATGTCACTTTCCAGGTCAAACCCCTCCAGTAGCTTTCCAACAATGTAGAATTAAATCTTAGTTCTTGCCTGACCTCCAAAGCTCCATATAATCTACACTTTCACATCCCTCATTTTTCTCCAACCTCATCCACTCTCTCACTACACCTGCCTGTCACACCACAACCTCACCACCCTATTGCCCCACCTTGATTACGGCAAGCATGCTCCCACCTCAGGGCCTTTGCAAGGGCTGTTGCATCCGCTCAGAATGTTCATACAATTGCTTCATTCAATTCTCTGCTTAAAAGTCAGAGCGACCTGATATTTACTCAGTTTTGTTTTCTGCACAGCATTCATTATGTCACAGATTTATTTGTTTTAATGTCTATCTCCCCTACCAGGCTGTAAGCTCCATGGGGACAGTGCCTTTTTGTTTACTCAGCAACCTGAAAGGTGTCTGCCATGGGAGCTGCTCAAACTGTATTTGCTGAATGAATGAATGAACTTCTGGGAACTTCTGTAAAAATAGGTGTGCTCACCTTATAAAGTACCTGTGAAAATTGAATAAATATGTTAAAATACATAGGTCATGGTTGGCATAATGTGGATCCTCAAGATTTGTGTTATTTTTGGAGCTCACCTTCCTTCCCTTGCTTACGAATCCATGATGGCTCCATATTTCCTACCACTTTGAGTGTGAGCCTTGACCAGCCTAGCTTGGTCAAGGGTCGACTACAACCCAGCCTGCCTTCTCACTGTCCCCTGGAGGAAATCGCAACAATAGACACCCATCTGGAGGGTACTTTACAGTTTCTCCTACACTGACATCAAACAGTCTTCAGAACCATCCAGCGAAGTTCGTACCAGTATGCCCATTTACAGATGAGGATACTGACACCAACAGCGTGAGTGATTTACCCACCAAGGTAGCTTCAGGGCGTGGCCAAGATGGGAATCGCCCCTAGTCATATGAGGACAACTGCCCTGCTCTTTCTCCTGTTTCAGGATGCCTCTCCCCTGAACACACGTCCTCACTCCTGACCTTTCAGCTCTGCCTGGACTGCCCTCTCCTCTGCTCCAAGTCTCAGTTCCACTCTTGCTCTGAAATCCAGCTTGCCTTCTTCTGGAAGCCCTCCTGGCTTTCTCCTTCTCAGAGCTTCTCTAGTACTGGAGTCTGTGCTCTGATGGTCTCCTATGTGTTTTCTCTCTTCAATTCTAAGAGCAGTGACACATGATTTTTAAATTACGTTTGCCATATTGGCAAACAGATCAGAGAGATAAAGAAGAAAAAGTTGAAGTTCCCCTTTGCTGCCCCCGCCCCAATCCCACTCCTCTTCCAAGTAACCACTGCCAACAGTCTGGCCTGACCGCTGGAGCCCCTTCCAGGCATTTACACACCAACACTAGCTCACACGCTAACAACAACGCTGAATAGATGGGACCATAGCACACCTATTCTTCAGCTTGATTTTTTTTGACTTGGTGATGTGTCCCAGTGATTGTGCCACGTCAGCACTTACAGACTCCCTCCTAAAGAGCTGTAAGACGGTGGATGCCCCACGATTTATCTCACCACTTCTCTATTGAAGGACGTTGGGATTGTGGCCAATTTTTCCTACTGGAGGGCGCCACCCCCCTCACCCCGCGCACCGGCAGCCCGTATGTATGTACCTCCCAAAGCCCACGTACGTGTGTGCGTTTCTGCGTGAGGGAGTACTAGAGTGGAGTTGCAGGGGGAAGGCCGCCCCTTCGAAGAGGCTGGGCCCATCTGTACTCCACAGTGGCCCACTCTGACCCCAGGCTCCGAATTCACAAAGAACTTCCACAAGCACTATTGTAAATGCTCCTCACAAGAACCCTGAGAGGTAGCAACGTTAGTACCATTTTACAGGCGAAGACTGGAATTCGGCCCCATCCTGTCACTCTCCAGAGCTCACGCTCAGATCCAGTTCTCTGCAGACAAGACAGGTCTCCAGACCCTGGGAGCGGTGCTGGGGGCAGGTGGGCGCTTCGGGAGTCCCAGCGGGGTCAGGACGCCAGAGGAGCAGCAGGTTCACAGGTGGGGGAGTGTAGAGGTGAGGCACTTGGTGGGAGCTCAAAAGCCCGAGGAGGGGCTTTCTTCCCACTCCTTCCATGGCTCAGAGGAGCCCGGGCTCAGGCTGAGAAGCAGGGCTGCTATGTTGCCATGGAGACGGAGGGATCCTCTCTCCCTCACAGCAGGAATCTCAGTGATTGGGGGGTGGGGGTGGGAAGCGGATGTTTCCCTGGCAGCACCAAGGGTTGGGGCTAGGATGCCGGTCACTCCTCTCCTCCTCTCTCCCTTTCTCCTCCCACCCCACACCATGGAGGCCAGCAGCCAGCAGGAGGTGTGGTGGGAGTGCTGGGGGCGCTGGTATAGACTAGGGGGGAACACGGGCAGTTGTGGGGCTGGGGTGAGTGGGGAGTCGGGGGCTCCCATAGGAAGCTACAGAAAAGTCCCTCCTTTTAGACATCCCCTGTGTCAGGGGCCCCGTCCTGCCCTGAGCCCTGCCCAGGTTCTCTTCCAGAACAGAGAAGACACCCACTCAGGAGGTCATGCAGTCAACCCCACTCTCTAGCCTTGCCCACCCACGCTGACCTGAGGCACACGTGCATGTGAACTACTTACACACACACACACACACACACACACACACTGCCAGCCACTCCCATGCAGAGTCACACACTGACATGCTCATACCTTGACATGTCCACACACTCATTCAAACACAGTCACTCCCAGACACGCAGACCACATGCACCTGCTACCTGATGCACAAGTGTGGTCGCGTATTCATGCACGCGTGCAAGCGCACATCCTCTCTCCGCCTCTGTGATTGATTGTCAGTCCTGGAAGCTCCTCTCTTTCCTCTTCATATCTCCTCCTGCTCACTCTCCCTCTTCTCTGTCTCTCCTCTGCTCCCCCCAGCCCTCAGCCTGTCCTTGGCAGGAGCCCTGCCCTCTGGGCTCAGCCCTGGAAGGAGATGCTGTCATTTCCAAGGGAGCAGATTCTCAGACACAGACAGCACTCAACCTTGAAAAAGCAGGAAGGGCTGAGGCGGGAGGCGATACCCCATCTCCCTCCCTCCCTTTCTAGATGATACTCCTGCCTGATCCTGGCTGGACTGAAGAGCAGCAAAAGCTACCCCCCTCCCCAAACAAAAACCTCCAACAGTAAATAAAATTGTGACTATCCAGATAACGATGGTTAATAATAATTGGCAGCTAAGCGGCTAATTATTGAGGGCTGGACTAGCAAGTACTAGGCTAAGTCCACGGTCCCACTTATTCCTCATATCAACCTCCAAGGCAGGGAATATTCCTTTCACAGAGAAGGAAACTGAAGCTTAGAGTGCTCATGTGACTGCCAAGTGATGGAGCTAGGCCTCAAACTCAGGTCTGCCAGACTCCAGTGACTCCTAACCAGGGGACCCCTAACCTTCAACTGCCAGGGTTCCATGAACTGAGCAAGGGCATTTTGATAGGATATCTGGGGTATCAGCTGGATGACTGGCACAAGAAAGCAGACAACTGCTGGTTGAAATCAACTACTAGACATCTCTCTCCTTAGGGTCCTTTGGTCATTCTCTGCCTCCCATGTAGGGGGCTTTCATGAGTGGTCTCTGGAACTCGAGTCCCCTGCTCTGTCTGGACTTCTCTGTTCAGCCTCTCCTCTTGGTGCCACAGTTTGCTCATGCTTCCAAACCCGCAGTTGCAAACCAATGCTTTCGCAGAGAATTGTTCTTGCTCCTTTTCCCTTCCGACCCGCTCCAGCCAGGCCCAGAGAGCTAGTGGGTCCAACTCCAATGGCTCCTCAAGGTGTTATAAACACAACTTAGTTAATTCCTTAGAGGAATTCTGTTCTCAGTTACTATTTTTTTTTCTCCCTGCTACACTGAGATTATATCTTCCTAGCTTTCTGAAGGTAAATGTTCTTTTCTTTTTAGTGTCCTTACTTGACAAAATTTTAAGTTGCCAAATTCTATGAATTCCACAATTTTTTAAAAAACAGAGGGGTCTGGAAACTACTGATTGCCTACTAATTTAATCCAATCCTTTATTTTCACAGACTGGAAAAATGAATCCAAGAGAAGAAGCTTGGCTTGTCAAAGGATCAGCTTTCTTTGTGAGTTGCACAAACTCTGGGGTCAAAGACCTGATTCAAAGCCAGCCCGGCCACTGTGTGACCACAACTGGGCAAGGCCTATGTGAGCTTCAGTCCTCATCTCTACAATGGGCTGATCGAGAACCAAATAAGACACTGCATGGCTAACACTTGGAAACCATAAAATGCTATTAAGGTTAGCTGTCATGTAACCCTTCAGCTGCAAAGCTGGAGCCAGAGTCCAGGCTTCCTGACCTCGGCTCTGTTATTCCTCAGTGTGTTCAAGTGGGACGAGGGTGGCTTGTGGACTCAGAGACCTGGATCAGACCCCAGATCCTCCATTCACTAACTGTGCAACTGTGGGGAACATAACTCAGGTCCACAATGGTTCTTCATCTGAAAACAGGGAATTATAATACTTAACTTGTGCTTGATGGAATTAAACAAGCTAATATATGGGAAAGGGCCTGCACATGGCTGCCTGACAATAAGTCAGTGTTTTCTCAACTTCCCCCTCAAACTCTTCCCTCCAGCTGTCATTCTCTGAATTTATTCAGTGGTGACCAACCTCCTGCTTCCTTTGAAGGAAGATTTGATTTTGGAAAGAGCCTGAGGTCACTGAGAGGCTTGTCTGGCCAGAGAGGCAGACGGTTAGTAATCAAGCGCAGGAAGGAACACCCTTTGGATGTGCTGATGGGTTTCAGCTCTGCGAGGGGGAGGAAGAGCTCCTCCCCCAGTGCCTCCAGAACCAGCTCTGAAGGAGGCGGGCCTTGCTGGGGGGCCCGCAGTCCCACTCTGCAGGGCCACTCCTGGAGGCCATCGAGGGAAGCAGGCCCACACCTCCCAGGATGGGGGTGGTCAGCATGTGTTGGCATCTCCGAGGGGATGCTTCTGGCCTCTGTGACGGCCTCTCTTCCTTGCCACGCCAGATGTCAGAGCCAAGATGACACATCATCCAGTCCACTCCCCCATGTTTTTTAAATGAGAGAACTGAAGCCCTTCCCTCCCCCACCTGTTCCCTGATGGACAGACGTGAAGCTTCTAGTGCGACTCAGAGACTGACCTTGGTGATATCCAGCCCAACCTTCTCTCTTTCTTTCCCACCCCCACTTTACAGATAAGGCCACGGAAGGCAGGGAGGGAAGAGCCATGTGCCCAAGGCAGCGACAGGACCGCTGCCCAAGACTCCTGCCCCTCGGCCAGTGTTCTTCTACTACCGAGAGACACAGTTCTTTATCAGAGGAGCAAATGACTGCTCTCCCAGCCTTTCCTGAGAACATCCACAGAGGCAGAGGAAGGAGGGCCAGCCCAGGAAGAAACGCTGGGAGGAGTAGAGGCCACCCAAGTGGGTAGCACTACGTGCTTTCATCACAGGTCTTGCCCGGGAGCATTTCATCAGCAGAGGAGCCAGCTGGGCAGCTCTGTCCCTGACCCCCAGGGTGACCCAACAAGCCCCCTCCTCTCCGGCCTTCAGCGTCCTCATCTGGAAAAGAGAATGGGTGTTGCACTGCATACACCCCTGGCTCTTCATCCCACGACCCCAAGGGCTGCAGCCCCCAGGGTCCCATATAGCAGGATGGGACGGCCAGGGTGGCCGGGCTGCCCTGCCCCACTAACTTCCGTGGCGCCCTCTGGCGGAACAGCAGAGATCACCAGCTACAGAATTCCACTCAGACTCCCACTTCACTAGTTTCCAGTATTATCTTTGCCCCTCGGTCCCCCCCAGATCTTCCGACCCCCTTTGGCAGCTGCTGCTGGGGCTCAGACGAGTTAAACTGCACCACCTAGGGGCACTCGACCTCCACTGCAGCTTTGTGGAGGGAAGAAGGCTGGATGGGGGCCTCCCTGTCTGCCTACCAGAGCTGGCTCTTCATCTTACTTGTCTTCCCTGTCCTCACTGCTACCTTGAGGAGGGCGGGTCAGGGATTCTGAAGACCAGGAGACTGAGAAGGTCAAGCGGCAACCATGTGGCAGAGTCCAAACCAGAGCTCAGGCCTCCTGATTCTAGCAAGCTTTTTTTGCCATTTTTTTTTCTTTTTCATATTCCAAGGGCATTTCTGGGTGGAGTGACCGTTCACACGTAAGAGGTGAGTACGTCTTCAACCACGGCTCTTCAGTGGGGCAGAAATAGCCTTAAATCGCTGTGACCCTTCTTTCGGTTGTTTCCAGAGGGATTCGGGGAGGAGCGGAGTCTGGGCTGTGGGGAGGCCTGGAGGAAACGCTGAGGGCTCGGACAGACTAGGGGTCATGCCCTGGCTCTATCAAGGACTCGGCTGGGCCATCCCGAGCCCACTTCTGGGAGAATCTCTGAACTACCTGCGAGGTGGAATTAACTTTTTTAACTGGGTTCTTGAGGGGATTAGCAACGAAGTATGAGAAACACCTGACACATGGCAGGTCTGGTCTCAGCAAGTCCGTCAGAGCCATCCTGTCTCTCCTCCACCAGAACCGGGCACTCCCTCCAGCCCAGAGGAAGAGCCAAAGTCCCCATGGCAGCAATGAGGCCACTTGGGACCTGCTTCCCCTCCCCTCCCCTCCCCTCCCCCACCCCTCCCCTGGCCTCCTTGCTGTTTTCCAAACATCTGGGTGCAGGGGCCACTGTCCCCTCTGTCTGGAACGACATCGGCATAACCTGCTCTCTCACTGCCTTTGGGTTTTTACTCAAATGTCACCTTCCCGGGGGGGGGGGGTCTTCCCTATCTAAAATTTCAACATCCCCCCCTCCCCGCCTTCCCTGCACAATTTCGTTTTTTCTCCTCTTGCATTTGTTACCATCTAGCATACTATCTATACCTGACTTACCCCTCTTAGCCTTTACCCTATTCCATGTATCTGATGCTGATTTCTTGGCATATAGTCGGGGCAAAATAAATATTTGTTAAATGTGTGGGTGACTGTTCAGATCATAATTTTTAAAAGAAAGAAAAAACCAGGGCACTGACCCCACAATGCGTCTTGGAAGCTCAGACAATAATGAACGGATAAGACTTTTCTGTCTATAAAACCTCTTCCTAGGAAACAGTCAGTGTTGTCCCCAGGACACTGGGAGGAGCCTGGGGAGTGGTGGCCGTGCTCACTTTATAGATGAGGAAGCAGAGGCTCTGCGACACAAGGGCTTGTGTCTGGGTGGTCGCACAGCTGCTAAGGGGGAGAGCTGGGAGAGCCCAGTTTGCGGGCTCAAAGGCCGCAGAGCTTTCTCCTTCCCACGTTGCAGCGGCTCCCATGGAGCCGGGGACCTGGAAGTCCTTACACTGAAGCACTTGGTTGAAGGGTTGTTCTTAGCATAAGTACAGTACTTAAGTGGCCACCCAGTCAGCTTTTGGAGGGCTATCCCAGGAGACAAGCAGAGCCTTTCTTAACGTGTGTGAAAGCTTATTGGGCACCAACTCTACAGCAAGACCATGAGACCAAGCAGGGGCAGAGAAAGCCAGACCGCGCAGACCAGCGTGGCTCCTTCCCAGAGCGGAAGCCACTTCTGTCAGAGGAGCCCAGGGGAGTGGATGGACTCGGAGAGGATCAGTGACGTGTCCGGGAGGGAAGCACAAAGCAGGACACAGGGATCTTGGGCACTTGCTGCACGACCTTGGCCTTGCCACCGTGGGGTCCAGTTTTTCCAGAAGTCTTTTCTGTCTTCTGGGCCACAAGGCATCCGTGCTCACCTCTGGCATGGCACCCAACACGCTGTCAAGATATTCAGCCTTGGGAATTCCCTGGCGGTCCAGTGGTTAGGACTCTGCCCTTCCACTGCAGGGGTCACAGGTTCGATCCCTGGTGGGGGAACCAAGGTCCCGCATCCCACACGGCCAAACAAACAAACAAAAGATATGTCAACCTCCCTCTCTCCTTAAGCCAGTGGTTCTCAACCAGTACGGATTTGCCCCCAGGGGACATTTGGCAACGTCAAGATATTTTTGGTTGTCACAGTTGGAAGGATGTTACTGGCAACTAGTGGGTAAAGGCCAGAGATGCCGCTATACATCATATAATGCGCAGCCTCCCACAAGAATTAACCGGCCCCAAGTGTCAAGAGCACCACTGTGGAGAAACCTTGCTCTAGACTGTGAGCTCTTGGAGGGGTAGGAAGTGTCAGATTCTCCTCTGCACAGCCAGTGCCCACCGTGGCACGTGTGAAGCCATCCAGAAGTGGTTGCTGATGGATGAAGGCCAGACCAGGAACCTCTGGGTCCCCCTGACTCTGGGAGTATATGATTTAAAACACCTGACTCTACCCTGCAGGCCCCACCCTGCTTCTCGTTGGCTGGGCTAATGGGCCCGGGGTTGGAGGCCAGCAGCCCCCAGGAGAAGGGGCTCAAATCACCTTTGCCTGTGGTGCCACTTCTCCCCAAGGTTCACAGTCCCCCAGCTCTGTCCTCAAGTCACACCTGTCTCAGAGCCGGCGCTGGGCTTTAGAATCAGACCAACGTGTGTTCAAATCTTAGCTCTCTTCTCTCTCACTCTCTTTGCCCTTGGATGTGTCCCCTCTCCTCCCTCCCTCGACTGTAAACCAGGAGCACAATCCCTGACCTGTCCCTACTGGGCTTTTGTGAATATGTGTAAAGTACTGGACTGACATGAAAAAATCTTCCTGTTGAAGGTGAGAGGTTGGCTGGTTCCAGTTGGAGAATCCTGAGTTTCAGGGGCCCACCTGGAGAGGACGGCTTCTTGGAGAATCTCTGTTAACCATGGCCCCGGTTGGGCTACGGCCAGTGGGATGGTAGAGGAGCAGGATCTGACCCAGATCAGCAACAAGCCGTGGTGATTGGAGAAGACGTGCGGGGTAAAGAAGCAGCCCCTTGAGAGCAGGGAGGTGCCTGTGCTGTTTGCTGGCACGTCCCTGTTGCTCGTCGTAACATCTGGCACCTGGAAGGCTTTCAGTGAACACTGGCAGAACAAGTGTATATTCACTGTTCCTCCTGAAGGAGCCCCTCTGTGTCTGTGCCCCGTCCTAGCCTTGTACAGATCCCATTGAATCCCCATAACAGCCCCACAGGGAGGAGCTACATCCTCTATTCACAAAGGAGCCGAGGCTCACAAGGTGAAGCCTCGTGCCCGGGGTCATCTAGCTCATAGGTGGCATCTCTGTGATTTGAGCTCAGATCCATCTCTTACCAAAGCCCACAGCCTCTCCCCCAAACCACCCCTCATCCCCTCTATCCAGGGGTCAGAAGCTCTTTTGAGAAGCAGTTCTAGAAGTTCCCTCCAACCCAAAAGACTCCATGTTGCATTGTGGAGAGAAACCAGGAGCCAGCTGGATTCTCACCTCTTCCCCTCCCCCGTCCCAGCCCCCCACCAGCCTCATCCTCACCAGTGTCAGGGAGTTCCTGGAGCTGGGAGAGACTCTAGCCAGCACCCATCACCATTCCTGGCAGAAGCTCTGGAATCGAGGTCCAGGAATCTGCCCTTCTCACCAGCAAGCTCTGAACCCTATTCCAGAACCTCTGCAATGGTTTAACCCCCTGAGCTAAACATGCACGTAACAGGGCATTCAAGGCTGAGCACTTCCCCCCACCCCATTTCCTATTCCAGCTCCTGCCAGTCTCTTCAAACACCCGATGTCCCACCTCACAGGACGGTGTGCTCTTGCTAGAACCTGCTGGCACCCTCACACCTCTGTGAGCACGTGCCTTTCCCTCTACTGAGAATGCCTTTGCTCGTCTTGTCAGCCTAGCAAATTCCTTCTCAACCTGGACCAGCCGATCCATTAGGCATGGCAGGCACGGTGCGTTGAGCTCACAACACCTATAGGGACCCACGGATATGTTTTCATTTCTTTTCAGATCAGAAGGAAACAAATTAACTTTTAGGTCAAAGAAAATGTTTTAATACTGTATGTACTATTAATAACTTGTCTTTATACCAGCGAGGTAGCAAAATATACTTTTTAATTGTGTGTGTGTAGGCATCACTTGTACATCATTTAATTTTAATAGTGTATACTTGCACTTGTGCATGTGTGCACACACACGTGTGTGTGTATATGTGTGTATGTGTGTGTATGTGTAGGAAGAGGTCCAGGAAGGCAAAAGTGTCTAGGACCCACGAAAGTCATAATGCGGGCCTGTCCTCAACCTCTCAACACAGCTGTTGAGTCACTTCCTCTAAGAAGAAGTTGTACCCCGGGCACACCCCCAACAGAACTATCTCTTCTCTGTGTCTCCACTATCCATTTTCATGCTTAGCATATGGTATTACAATCGTTTGCTACCTGTCTTTCCATAGGGTGGTGAAGTTTGTAAGGGAAGAGGTGTATCGTGTACATGCCAGTGTCCCCAGCACGTAGCTTTGGGTATATGGCAGGTACTCAGCAAATGCTACCAAATTCAGTTGAAGCTCCTCAATACCAATAAGGAATAAAGACCTCACTTCCCCAAGTCACCCAATAATATACATAGCAGAGCTGTTTCTGATCACCTATTCATTCAGATATGCCCATTATATGCGGCCACTGTCCAAAGCACCAAGAATCAGTCAGTAGTAAAGAAAGCAAATGTGGTCCTGCCCTCAGGGAGCTTGTATCTGACGGCCGCACCTGCCAGCCTCTACCCCTCCTACTCCCCCATCATTTTCCCATCCTGCCCCACTGATGCTCTCCCAGTGCAGGGATAAGGAAAGAAAACACTGGTAGGGCAACCTCCTTCCCCTACCTGCTCCAGCCCTGCAGGCTCCACCACCTCTCCCAAAGGGACTGCATTCCACCTTCCCGCCCTCCTGGAAGGTGGTGACTCCCGTCCCGCGTGCTTGTTAATTTCACGCTCCGTTTCCTGCTTGACTGACCTACTTTCTGCTCTTTCCCCACGTGGCTGCCCAGCAACGCTGGGTCTCTCCCACCCCTGGGGCTGGGTTTCCTCAGCCTCTCCCTCTCCCTGCAGCCAGGTATCCCCTCTGAGACCTCAGTTCTCCCCACCCCCACCCTGGAGCAGAGGCTTCCTTGGCCTGGGGAAGGGCCAGCAGAGGTCCATAGAAACTGGCACAGCCCTGGATTCGAATATCAGCTCCAACCCTCCCAGGCCCAGGGTCCTGAGCAAGTCATGGCCCAATCTGAGCCTTCTGTGTTTCCTCACCTATACGGGAATCTGCCCTGCAGGGTGGTATAAGAAGACAGCATCTGTAAATGGACGGGCATTGCAAGCACAGATTCAGAATTATCCTTTATCCCAGCCCCACCTGTGGACCCGCTGCCCTGGCTGGAATTTCACCATTTTTTTTGTTTTAACTTTTCATTTTATATTGGAATATAGCCGATTAACAATGTTGTGATAGTTTCAGGTGCACAGAAAAGGGACTCAGCCATACATATCCATGTGTCCACTCTCCCCCAGACTCCCCTCCCATCCAGGCTGCCACATAACATTGAGCAGAGTTTCCTGTCCTATACAGTAGGTCCTTGTTGGTTATCCGTTTTAAATATAGCAGTGTGTACATGTCAGTCCCAAACTCCCTAACTATCCCTTCCCTCCACCCTTCCCCCTGGTAACCATAAGTTCGTTCTTTAAATCTGTGAGTCTGTTTCTGAGAATTTCACCATGTCTAGAGAAGACTGGTCCATCCCCCTCTGCCCACAGGCGCACCACTGTCCTTCCTGGACAAGAGCTTTTATCCACCTCCTGCCCTCCTCCAAGGCCAAGAGTAGGCTGTGCTCCTTGGCCTCAGCCCCCCTAACCACAGCAGCCTGTATTTCTTTATACCCACTCAGGATTAATGGGAGGCAGAGCTTCTAACTGGTAATCCTCATTTGGCATTCATCATAGAGACTTACATCTGGGCTTTCCTGGGAAAGCCCCAATGTCAAATATCCTGCCTTCCCATTCCCATGAACGCATGGCAGAATAATAATAGCTAACATTCACTGCGGCCTACTCTGAGGCACGCACTGTTCTCGGGCTTTGCTGAATCAACTTCTTAGCCTTTACCATGATTCTAGGAAGCAGGTACTATTATTACTCCCGATTTTCAGTTGGGGAAACTGAGGCACAGAGAAGGGAAGAAACTTGCCCAAGGTGGTGGGGCTGAGATTGGAACCAAGGCAGACTGGCTCCCTGGCTCCAGCCCTAAGCCATTCCCGATGGCAGCCAGACTGCAGGCTACAGTCACTTGCACTCAGAACTGGCTCAAAAATCCCTTGGTCAAAAAAAAAATGTGGCACACGCTGTATGTAAATTTCCATATGGCAAATGGGACTGATAGCCTTCTCTTGGATTCTCTTCTCTCGGGCGGGAGTTCATGGCAGAGTGGGGGGTTTCTAGAACTTTGTACTCTCTCCAGTACAATGGGCTGGAACTAGGGAGCTCTGGGTGGTGTGTATACATCTGGAAGGCTCGTGTCCCTGTCAGCTCCCAGCAGGTCAGACCGCATGGCTGCTCTTCTGAAGGGTGTGTGTTGGGTACACAGAGGGCACAAAGATCATCTAATCCACTCTGAGGAGGACCAAGGACACTGCATCAAGGAAGTGGGGCAGCACCTGGCCTCGGAAGTGCAATGCAGAGATGCAGAAGCATCAAGCAGGACCTGTCCACGCTGCAAACTCCGTTTGTAACCACAGCCGGGGAGAGGGAACAGGGCAGCCATGTGGTTGCAGTGCAGAGTGTGCTTTCCAACCCCACCCCCCCGGCACAGCAGTGGGGTCCTGAGCTCAAGGAAAGGTGCCTGGATGGGGTCTGACCTCTCCGTGGAGTCAAGGGGAGGGGAGACGCTGAAGCCCTCCAACTCTTGAGTGGAGAACTGTGGAAATGACTTTTTATCCAGCAAAGTTCATGTAGTTTTAATAATGGATATTTGTTTCTGATTATAAAAATAAAACAGGCTTATTGCAAACATTAAGAAAAATTTCAAAAGTCATCTATAACCTCACATCCAGAAATAAAAACTGTTAACACTTTGGTGCCTTTTCTCGAAGTCATTTTTCCATGCCTATGTATCTTTACATCATTTGGACTGTAACAGCATATCACGAGTATTTTCCCATTCTGAAAATTCTCCAAACTATGATTTTTAATGATTTTGTATTGTTTGTTCCTTTGGGACATCTCACAACATACTGAGCTATTCTCTTCTTGTTGGATATTTAGGTTATTATCTATCAATCAACCCTGTTTCCAAACTGCAATGGCTATTGGAGCAAGAAGATATACTACCCAGTCTTTTTGACTGAAAGAATAAACGAACAGGTTCAGTCCAGAAGTTAAAGGCTCTGAACAAGCCAGAGAGGGGAGTTTGGATCTGATACTGTGGTTGCCAGCAGGTGGAAGGTCTGGAACTGGTCATCAGAATGCTCTTTGAACTCTCCCAAGGCAGGCTTCTCCAAAGCCTTGGCCTTCTCACATGCTGGTAAAGGAGCTCTCCCTCCCCCAGGACTGGCCTAAGGGACAAAGCCCTGCAGGAACCCCGGGGAATTTGCCAACCAATCTTCCCTGGTGGAGCAGGACTGAAAGAAGCACTCGCTCTACTTTTTACAGCATTCAAAGGCAGAACTGTCAAAAGCTGGCCCCCAAATGCTCATATTATGTGGGAGAAAGTCTTGGGGAGAAAATGAGGAAGGAGGGGAATTATGCAATTGAAAACATGTACAAATCCAGACAGAATAATGAAGCACAGACACAAGATTTTGCACTCAATGGAAACTGCATTTAGCCATGTTTTGTGGTTTGAGAAAAAGAGAGAGACTGACTCAGAGACAAATGGAGATACACAGGGTGAGGAGAAAGAGGGGAAAAAAGAAAAGAGACAGAGATGCAAGGAGAGAGCCAGCAGCAGCCAGGTGGAGCCCCACGGAGCAGAGGAGAGGGAGCAGCGGGGCTTGGGGTAAATGGCTTGTCTTCTCCCTGTCTCATCTTCCGTCTTGATGCCTGGGTCTGCAGAGGGTTGGCCCCATGGGTCCCAGGGCCTACACTAGTCCTGACCTGGGCAAGAAGGAAACCGAGAGACCTCCACCCCCACGCCCCCCAATCTGGGGGCTTGGGATTTTTTTTCAAGACTGCCCACTGATGGAATACTACTTAACCATAAAAAGGAACCAACTATTGCTACATGCAACAATGGATCTCAAAGCATTACGCTGAGTGAAAAAAGTCAGTCTCGAAAGGTTACGTACTGCAAGATTCCATTTATATGACATCCCAGAAATGACACAATTGTAGAAATGGGGAGAAGATTCACGATTGCCAGGGGTGAGGGATCGTGGGAGGAAAGTGGATGGGTGTGACTATACAGGTAGCTCAAGAGAGCTCTTTGTGGTACACTCTGTCTGGAGTGCAGTGGTGCTTACACAAATCTGTACCTGTGATAAAATGACACGAACTATACACACACAACGTACCAATGTCAGTTTCCTGGTTTTGATATGGTACCGTTGGGGGAAACTGGGTGAAGGGTCATGTGACCTCTCTACTATTTTTGCAACTTCCTGTGAATCTAGAATTCTCCACTCTTCCTGTGAAAATAAAAAGTTACCCAAATAAAGTTAGCAAGAAACAGATCACATATTATTCTTAATTTTTTTTTTTTTTTTTTTAGTAAATTTACTTATTTATTTATTTTCATTTTTGGCTGCGTTGGGTCTTTGTTGCTGCACGTGGGCTTTCTCTAGTTGCGTCAAGCGGGGGCTACTCTTTGTTGCGGTGCACGGGCTCCTCATTGCAGTGGCTTCTCTTGTTGCGGAGCACAGGCTCCAGGCACACGGGCTTCAGTAGTTGTGGCACGTGGGCTCAGTAGTTGTGGCTCACGGGCTCTAGAGCGCAGGCTCAGTAGTGGTGGCGCCCTGGCTTAGTTGCTCCGCGGCATGTGGGATCTTCCCAGACCAGGGCTCGAGCCAGTGTCCCCCGCATTGGCAGGCGGATTCCCAACCACTGCACCACCAGGGAAGTCTCACATATTATTCTTATAATCAGAAAAGTTATCTCAAAATGTTAAGTGCCATGCAGATGAAAGCTAAAATAGTCATGACAATATGTAATTACCTAAGGGTTATAATCCACAGAAATTCTTGCTTAAGCAGAAATCCTCCTGGAGAATAGAAGGCTGAACAGAAACCAATTGGAGGATTGGAGAAAGCATGGCTAAGAGGGTAGTGCTGTCTGCCTCTTCCTGGCTGTGTGGCTGTGAGCAAGTCACTTCACCTCTCTGAGCCTAGATTCCTCATCTGTAAAATGGGTTCCCATACAGATTAAAAGAGACAGCACTCTGAAGCATATAGTGCTCCACAAATATGAAGTCCCTTCCTTTCTCGAAGCAGCCACAAGTACACTGGCCTGCAAGGACCTTGCCTTCAACTGCTGGGGCCAGCAAGGGAGATTAATGCTGAAAGGGCCATTAAGAAAATCCCTTAAATGCCACCAAGTATGCTATAAAATGTCTTATATGCTACCAGTCATGCTATAAAAATTTTTGAGCCCCACCACAATTTGGGGGAAAAAATACCCATTTTTCCCCAAGAAAGTCTTTCTGGCCTTATATTTACCTTTCAGAGTAAATTTTAAGGGCATCACAAATGTGGTAGCATTGAGAAAAAATGCTATGGCTTTAAAACACAGACAAAAACAGCAATCCCGTTAGTATTTCTAAATTATAAAGGAAGAAGGTAAATCTCACTGCTATGGTAACTGTAAAACACTAACATTAATTCAGGTTTTGAAGTGCAGTAGTATTGGTAGGTGGGGTCACCTGTTCCGAATGGGTCTCAGAGGTGGATAGACATGCATGCGGTGACCTGAGGAGACGGCCGAGGTCTCCGGAGCAGTGGGGAAGCCCCGCATCGCCGAGACTCCTAAGCTCTCTCTGCTGACAGAGATTCTGAGCGTTGCTAGGGTTGAATCTAATCCTTTCCATTCACAGATGAGACCCCCCAAAAGGGGGATAATGTACCCAATTCTCAGGGCCCACAAGTGGCAGTGGAGGATATGCTTTTGGAAATACATCAGTATGAGGAGAGAGGCTGGCTTTCAGAATAGCAGTGCAGCCTCTTAGAACAGTAAGAACATTTTAGTGACACTTTTCAATGTACAGGATGCTTCTGTGGAGCTGTTGCCTTTGCTTCTCCCAGAATCCTCCCTCCTGCTCTAAGACTCCCTCCATCCAGGGCCCCGCCCAGTGCCCAGTGGAAGGTCAGCAGTCCCCCGCTTGACTTCCCTCAGTGACAGCAGCCCACTCCTTGCTGGACAGCTCCCGTCGGCAGAAAGCTCTCCCCGCCAGCCAGGTGTGATGTCTCTGACCCAGCCGATCGACCCCACACACAACCTGTCATTCCGCCATTTGAATTCCATTCCTGTACATTTCAAAGATGAAAACATCTTTATGAGTCCCTGGTTGAAATTCAAATATAGCTGTGAACACCTAAAGCCCCACATCAGTGGAGACCTTTGAGGTGGAGTGTTGGCAGGAAGCCCCATGATGGAATGACTTGGGAGAGTCGGGGTGCAATGAACCAGGAGGCTGGGAGGCCAGGAGGCCCAGTGTGCTTTATTCAGGGGGCTTTTTGGGTCCTCCAGGGCCTGTGTTTCCTTGGAAGAGAAAACAGAAGCCTCTAGAAAGGCAGACTCCTTCCTTTCCGGTATCTACAAGTCTGGCTGCTGGAAACAGTCCTATCACAGGCAGACTGTCTCCACTCTACAGAGATTCAAAGGGTCCAGAAACTTCTTGTCAAGATGGTACTGTAGGTTCATGTTTTGAATCCCACCTCCACGCACTAAACTCAGAGCGATAATATAAAAAGATAAATTCAAGGCAGGAATAGCCGTGTTCAAACCAGGATAAACATCTTCGTGGACCAGAAATGCAATAGGCACACAAAGGGCTTTGTAGCATGGAAGCTAGGGGTCCCGGCACTGAAGCAGGGGGAGCAGTGAGGAGTTAGGAATTTGGCTCCCTCGGGTAGAAGAGGCTAAATGCGGCCTGCGTGAGGCCAGGGCCAAGCTTCACGCTGGTTCAGTGACTGGATGTAAACCACCCCCCCACCCCGGCCCCCCAGCATCAAGGATGAGAGCCTGAGTCATCAGCATGAAACCTGGTTCTGGAAGGGGTCCCAGAAGTCTGGGGCTGTTGTAGTAGCTTTTATGTTTTCTCTTTATTCTTGATATGCTGTGGTTTCACTACAGCATGGGTAGGTGTGAATTTACTTTTATTTGTTCTGTGCAGCATGGAGTATGCAATCTGAATCTGAGCTCTCATATATTTCTTTTACTCTGGAAAATTCTCGGCCTTTATTCTTTCATCTTGCTTCTTTTGCATTTCCTCTGTTCTCCTGGAACTCCTGCATAGCAGTCTGTCAACTGATACTCCATGTCTCTTAACTGTTTAGGGCATAGCACGCCAGTTATCTCTCAGGGTCTATTTTTCCCTTTTTCCTTAGTAATAGAATCTCTGGTTTTTAATTAGGCACATGACCACTTGGAATAAAAACTACATTTCTCAGTCTTCCTTTTAGCTACAGGCTCTGTCCTGCTGTGGGACCTATGAGAAACTATGTGAAACAGGCTGTATAATTATCCAACCAAGGAACAAGGAAGCTGGAGCGTTTATCCATGAATTACTGTCCCCTTCTGGCTGAGGGTCTTTCCTGGGGCTAACTCCCCCAGTACTCTAACTGCCCCTGTGCAAGCTAAGCATGCTTCTGCAGCCAGAAAATGCACTCGGATGGAGATGCAGGACGCTGTTATCCTGTACTCTGCTGGTATCAGCTAAGGGAATGTGGGCTGGGCACCAGCAGTGCCTGCAACATATCTATTGCATTAGATTCCCTCTAACTTCTATACTGTTCTTTCTCATAATTCATCTCTTTATCTCTTGCTACATCCTGGGTGAAATCCCCAGTTCTCTCTTCCGAATAGTTAATCCTATCTTCTATCATGTCCAATCTAGACATAGTCTGTTTCTTTAGTTTATTTCAATAAATATATTTCTCATTTCCAGTGTTTCTAAATGGTTTTGTTTCATTTCTGCTTGTTTTTAATTTGTAATTTATTATTCTCTTTTCATGGATGGATGTTATTCCTGACTTTATTCATTAATTTTCCTTGTGTGTTTCGGAATTTTAGTTTGTAGGCTTTTCTCAAGTGGGATCAATTTTTCTCTGCCTACTCACCCTGCCTAGTGGACGGCTGGTTCTCCCTGGAATCCTGGGACACCATCCAGAACCAATTTTATGCTCATAACTCAAGGCAGGAGTTTCACATGTCCCATCACTGAACCTGTGTGAGGCTTGGCTTGGCTTCACAGGGGACTCATTACATGTAGAGGAAAGGTAACTACTCATTTGCTAATCTAACAAATATTTTTTGAGTGCCTTCTTTGAGGCAGGCCTGTCCTAGGGGTGGGACTACAATGATGACCTAGACAAGTAAGTATTAATATAAATAAGTCTATCATTTATTATCAGATAGTGATTTTTGACCTTAGAGAAAACTGAAGCAGAGTAAGGGAGTCAAAGTGATGGAAGGTGGGGGTCAGTATATCTTAGGTAAGTCAATCAGGGAAGGCCTCTCTGTAACATTTGAGTAGAACACTGAATGAAGTGACGCAGCAAGTTATGCACAGATCTGGGGGAAGAGCATCTCAAACAGGGAAGAGCAAGTGCAAAGGCCCTGAGGCAGAAGAGTGCTTGTTATGTTCAAGAAACAGAGAGAAGGCCAGGGATCCAGCAGAGTGAGCCAGGGGAGAGGGATAAGCAATCTGTCTGGAGAAGTAGTCTGGGGCCAAATCCTCCATGGGGGGCCTTGGTGCAGTGGTGGGCTGGAGCCAACTCAGACTGGCTCTGGAGTGCTTGTTGTTCAGTGATGTCATGTTGTAAGCTTGAAGTTGGCCGTGGAGGGAGAACATACACCCCAATTAGCAAATGCTACAAATCAGCACTCCCCATCCCTGAGAGCCCATTGTTAAGCATTTACCAGCACACCACTGCTTGTAGGTGTGGTGAGTAATTTGTTCTAATTGGAATAGGAAGCCATCAGAGGGTTCTGAACTGCGGAACAATGTGATGTGGTTTCATTTAAACAAGGTCAGTGTGGAGAACAGCCCCTAGGGGTGCAAGAAGGGAAGCAGGGAAATGGATTAGGAAGCAATTGCAGTGACCAGGTGAAAAAGGGATGGGAACTGGTCTACAGATCATGGGAAGGAAGCAGTTTTAGTTCCCTGTTCTATTTTCTGGTGTGATATCCCTTAACATCCTGTTTAGCCTCTGTTGATAAAGTGATTCCAGTGGCAGGGAGCAACAGATTTTCCTAGAAGGAGGGTGGGCTTTGGAATCAGTGGGCCTGCATTTAAATCCTAGATCCACTTCTTAATAGTATTCCTTGGGGAAATTACTTAACCTCTCTGAGTCGTAGTGCCTTGCGTGTAGAACAGAGATAATACCTGAAAGGGTGGCTGTGATGAGTAATGAGGCAAAGAGTATGAAATTCCTGTTTACCCTTCTTTCCAGAGCACAGCACCCTGACCCTCAGTCCCCCAGTGTCCCTCTCTCTGTAGGACATGGGACTGAAGCAAAAAGAGTGAAACTACTGGTCACCCAGTTCCCCAGGCTGTCAGCTGGTCTTTCCTGGTTCCCAGGTGGGCCACCAGCTCCACCTAGTGTCTAGTCTGGTTCTTGCAGGCCAGCCTTTCCTGGATGGTGTCTTGATCATGAATCAATCACCGCAAGGTTAAAGACTCCTTTGCCAGATGCAGCCAACAGCACATTAACTGTCCTAACATTCATTCTCTGATCTACCAACAAAGCCTGCTCTCTGCTGTCCCCCAATCCCTCCTTGCATGACAGTCTTGCCTCCATATTCAGATTGTAGAAGGCAGGACCTAGGTCTTCAGAATCCATTCCTCTTTCTTGAGCAATTATTTTGTGCCAGGCACTCTGCTTTAATCCTTAAGGCAATTACATCCTTATTCTTCATCTGAAGAAACTGAGGCCAAGACATAAAAGGTGACTCACTTAAAGTCATTGGGTAAACAATCAAGGTAAGATTTGATTCCAGGACCTCTCTTTGCAAGTGCAAGTTTTTTCCACAAAAGCATCCAGCACAAGCTGGGCAGCCAGAAGATGCTCAGGTGGATCATTTTATTTATTAGGCCCTTTTAAAGTAGTGAAGCAAAGAGAGCACTAAACAGGAGTCAGGCCCCACCCTGGGGTTCAAGATTTGCCATGAAAAGTTTGCCAGGTCACCTTGGGCAGATCAATGCCCCTCTGTGGTCTTCGGCAACCCCATAATTAAAGACAAGGATGGGACTACACGGTCCCGAAGCCTCCCTCAAGTCCTGATGTTCAACAGTTGCCAAGTTGAGAGGGCTCTAGATGAGGGTTCACAATCTGGGCTCTGAGGTCACTGCACTGGTGAGTCCCAGCTTTGCCACTCAATAGCTGTGATGTCTTGGGTGAGCCACTTACCCTGGCCTCCATTTCCTTGTCTGTAAAGCGAGGATAATGAAAGTGCTCACCTCCCGAGCTCACAGGGTTGTTATCTCTTAGACCCTCTCAAAACAGTGCTTGGTACAGAATAGGTAATACTTTCATGTTATTTCTAAAAAATATCCATTCCATCCACTACCTAATTCATTTTTGCTAAACCATTAAACCAGATCACATGAAGGCCTTGTGCATCACAAACAGGGTTTTCCATTGTTTTATTCCTGCAAGCTCCAAGACATGATCATACATGTAGCCACAGATAAGACAATGTCATTTGTCTGACACACAGGCTCCTCATAGGATCATGTGGGCTACAACTTAAATAAAACCTGAAATGCTTTGGACAAACTGAGGCCCAAAGACCACTATTGTACCACAAGTTCCATCACTCAAGATGTCCTAAACTGGGCTCCTCTGGACCTGTTTCCTTGTGAGGGAATGGGGGTGGGGGTGGGAGTACACTATCTGATCATTTACAAAGGCCTCTGTTACAGGTCAGGCACCGTGATAGGTTTTCCTGTAGCTAAATCAGAAAATAGCATGCACTGACAAAGGGACCAAGGACACTGTCCCCTCTGCTGGGTCTCTGTAAGGCAGGAACCAGGGCTGGGCAGTGGAATGGTGTGTCCTCTCCATCCTCTTCTTAGGGATCTCCTCCTGAACAGGCAGGTGGGGAGGCTGGAGAGCTTGCTGTGTGACGGGATGGGATAATTCCATTCCCCCATCAGAATCCCAGGTCGCTGGAGCAGCTCTGTCCAATAGAACTTCCTGAGATGATGGAAGTATGTGATATCTATGCTGCCCAACATGGAGGCCACTTCACCAGTAGCTTGTGGCTAGTGCGACTGAGGAACTGAATTTTACATCACATTTTATTTAAATTAATTAAAGTTTAAATAGTATCTTGTGGCTAGTGGCTACCATATTAGATAGAGCAGCTCTACAGCTATAAGGCCTTATGGGCATCCTCCTGGCGAGATGAGGAGGTACTTGAGACACAGAGTAATGTGCTTAAAGGTATCCAGTGACTCCTTGGCAGGATTGAAACCAGAACCTAAATCCTTCTTATTCTAGGCCATTTTCTTTCCCCACATCATGCTTGGAGACTTTGGCCATTGCTCTTCAATGGCTCCATGCCTTTCTTCAGGTTAGGTAGCTCCCCTACTCCACACCCACCTGCTCTCTGCTTGGTAAACTTCTACCCATACTTCAAGACCCAACTCAAACATCATGACCTTATTTCCAACCCTGGCAGTTCCTTGTTTCCTCCCCCATCTTCCTGCAGCATCTTGTCTACTTAGCTACCAGAGCACTCACGATATAGTTATCTGTTTATTTGTCTCCCTGCTTGACTAGAATCCCCTGGAAGTACAGACAGTGTTTCATTCTTCTTCCTATCTCCAGAACCCAATACAGGAGACAGGTCAACAAACATGTGTGGGATCAACATACTGAATGTACAACAATTTGCAAGTTTCAAATAAAAACAAACTTTCCCAGAAGACAAGGAGTTGTAACTAGCAATCAGGATGCCTGGGTTCTGTTTGCGACTCATGCTCAGCTGCTGTGTGATTATGGGTAAATTGTGCCCCCTCTCTGGGCCTGAGGAGGTTGGAATGGGTCAAATCTAAGGTGGGTCCCAGCCTCCTCTAAGGGCCTGACTCTGAGGGACCCCTGGCTCAGCAACTTGGGCAGGGCTGGAGGGGGTTGCAGGGAACGGTGGCTGGAGGTGGCCACAGACCATGGAAGGAACAGCTGGAAATGAGGCCTGAGGTCGCTGAGGCTAAGGGGCTGCCGGGAAATGCAGCCATGTCAGCAGCTGCTGGGCCACCAGGCCAGGAATGTACAGGGGAGCCCTAGACACGGTGGAGGGAGGGCTGGGAGAGCAGCAGAGGTAGGAACCAAAGGGGAGGACAGGAAAAGGATGGAACCAACCAAACAAGACAAAGGAGAAAGATGGAGAAACACAACAAAATACTGACTGTAGAAAATCCAATCCATTTCTGGTTAGACTCCCATTCATTCATTCATTCATTCATTCCACACATTCACTCAAAAACATGTACTCATAGATTTCCTGAACTCGGGGGCTCTTAGATCATTAGACAAAGAAACTGAGGACCAAAGTGGGGAAATTACTTATCCCAGGTCACATGGGAAAGAGCCCAGGTGCCCACCTTCTCCACTCTGCCAAACCACTGTGCCCACTGAACGCCAGTCATGTGCCTCCCTGGTGTGCCCAGCACTCGCTTTGAGTTGTCAAGGCCTTGGGCCAGTCCTGCCAGGAACGGCAGCCTCTTCCAGAGAGCAAAGGAGGCCTTGGGGTGATCCTCGGCCTCCGCATGTCCTCACTCCTGGTGGAGCAGCTTAATAGAATGAGCCCTGGTCTCGGAGCCGGACAGTTCTGGATTCAAGTCCCCAGAAACATCTGTGTATGTGTTTTTTAATGGGTGAATTTGGAAAGTCACTCACCTTTCAGTTTTCTCACCTATAAAATGGAGATTATCCCTCACAGGATTATGCTGTAAGGTTTAAATGAGATAATATGTGTGACCATGCCTAAAAGACATCAATAAATGTTTGTTAATAAATAAGAAAGTCAACAGCAGCCCTGTGAGGGGTCAGCTGGGCTGACCCTCACAGCTAGGCCACGGCGTTCTCCTGCAAACATAAACAAGTTCACAAAACACCGACACCAGACAAGGTCGCTGTAATGGTGATGCAGCGAGACAAAAAGTATACCACCACATCCAAATATAGACAAAACCAAAATCATAAAAGTGACCGACATCCCCCTCTCCCGGGCAACACGAGTGATGGTGGTCTCTGCACCAATCACAGCCTTTGCCCTCCTCCGGTCCCTCTCTCAGATAAAAATAAAGATACCGAATCACCCCATTGCCTCTGCCTTCTGACAGCACCTAACCCAGAGCAAACTCTTGTTTATAACAAGCCCCTCCTACCAGCTTCTTTCTGGGATGCCACAGGCTTCTACAAGGAGCACCATGGCCTTCGTGCAGCAAGTGATAAACCCAACCCTGTTGACTACAGGTGTGTTCCTGGTGATCTTCTGCTGTGGGGCAGCGATCAAGATTTAAATGGTGGAAGTTCAGTCCCCATGATAGAATGGTGGAGGAACACACACACCTATGTATGTATAGGTATATGCATATATATTATACATATAAATTCTTGTCTGAAGCATCTTTCCTTCAAGTATACAGTCTGGGTGACTTACTACTCTGCTTACAAACAAAATTGGCCCTTCGGTCTAACTGGGCTTCGGTAAAATTTGGGAAATAACTCTCATGGGCAAAGGAAGAAATGGAGACAAGGAGGCAGATTAATATTTACATAAATCCAACCAGACTTTATCTGCCAGACTGACAGATATTTATGACAGATATTTATGACACATGCCAGACTTTATCTCACTTAATCCTCATGACCATTCTATGGGGTAAGTATAGCATTATTTCCCCTAGTTGACAGATAGGGAAAGTGAGGGTCACAGAAGTTTGGTAGGTGTTTGGGCCATTATTTGAAGCAGTACCGGCTCCAAAGCCCATGCTCCTTACACCCAGCCCACGAGCTCCTTTACCCTCCTGGGAAAGAAGGGATGAGCAGTGCTGGGCCTGCTCTGCCCTCCATCCTTGAGTGCCTTGGCACCTGGCCACCTGAATTCAGCCTCTCTAGCCCCAGTAGCCCAGGTAAGGCCTAATAACTGGTTGTGAGCAAAGCATAATCCATCAGAGATCAGAAGCCCTTGATGAGCTACCACTTTATAAGTGGGGAAACTGAGGCTCACGGAGGTAAGTCCTCTGTCCTATCTGGGCTTCCTCCAGTGGTTGCTGGAGCTGGCTCCTACCAGCTTACAAGGGCAATGGCATGTATCTCCTCCCAATTCAGCGTTAGTGATGTCCCTTTGGTCCTTGATATCAGCCATGGTGTGACTATTTACACCATAAAAATTGGCAAATGCTATAAATCAGGGATTTTTGTGTGTTTGTTTTTTCCTCAGAGAGCCAGTTGTTAAAACATTTACCAGCACACCACTGGCTTCCTCTCTGCTGTAAGGAAAAGGAATTATAAATGTCAGTGGGGAGATGGTCAGGAAAAGCTCCCATCAGGGTCCAGGCAAACAGATTCTCAACCTAGTTTGGCTGTGATTTTATGATCAACATCCATGTGATCTGTGATGTGTTTGTGTCAGAATCACTGAGGGTCTTGTTGAAAATATTTCCTGGGCCCCACTGAAGCAGAGTCCCTGGAGGCAGGACCATAGCCTGTAGTTTACCAGGTCTCCTCACATGATTCTTTTGGTTCCTGAGTTTGAGTATCACTGCTCTGCATCCTCGTCGTTGTAAAATGACTCCTCAGACACAGAGGGCAAAGCTTAGGCCCTCATAGAAAATGCACTCCAGTCTCTATTTCTTGAATGCCCACTGTGTGTTTGCTGAGGGTGAGTGAAGACAGGCCCAGGTGTGCTTCCGTCCTCGTTCCCCATCCCTGAGCTGATGGTAGAGAGCTCACTGGTCTATCGACATTGGAATCAGACAAAATTCCACCATGTCACCTCCCAGAGAGTTCTAGGTAAGCATGCCCACTAGATGTTCCAGTAGAATTTATTAACACATAGGAAATGTATAGTTAATACTTAATTATCTAAACAATTTGAAGTCAGCAGAACTGGGTTAGAGTCCTGGATCTGATCCACACTAGGTTTGTGACCTAAGGCAAGTCCCTTGACCTCTCTGGGGCTCAGTTGCCTCCTCTGTAAAACTAGCATCTACCTTAGAGGTTTACAAGACTCAAACGAGATAACGCTGGGAAAGCAAACTCATTTACACAGTGCTAGATGCACATTTATTTCCTTTGCTCTCTCACCCTTTCAGGTGGGCCCTCCTCAGCTCTAGAACCTTGGCCTGTCTCCCTAACCAGGCTGTGGGCACCTCAGAGCAGGCCCTGGGCTTACCCATCTCTGTGTGTGCTTCATACATAATAGGTATTTCCTAAAGGTCTGTGACTGAATATGAATGAATGATCTACATATAGATATAGACAGATAAGACCACCCACACCCAGATACATGTAGATACTGGTATGGGATTATTCACAGACAGGTGGCATGGAGTTGTGAATAGAGCACAGGACCTGGGGTCAGCAGTTTCAAGTGTTAGGATGGGGAATTGTATCTACTGCTGCATAGTAAACTACCACAAACTTACAGGCTTAAAACAACACATATTTATTACCCCACAGGTTCTATGGGTCAGGAATCCAAGCCCATCTTAGCAGAGTCCTCTGTCTAGAGTCCCACAACACTGCACTCAAGGTGTTGGCCAGGGCTGCAGTCTCATCTGAGGCTCACCTGGGGAAGGATCTGTTTCCACGCTCACTCAGGCTGTCGGCAGAATTCAGCTCCTTGCAGTTGTAGGCCTGTCACTTTCTTACTGGCTGTCAGTTTGAGGTTGCCCCCTCAGCTCCTAGAGTTGCCTGCAGTTCCTTTGTCACATGGGTCCCCCAAAATAGGCATCCCCCAACATGGCAGCTTGCTTCTTCAGAGCCAACCAGGGAGTGAGTATGAGAGAGACTCTGGCAAGATGGGTGCTATAATTTTGTCATGTAACTATGTAATCACTTAAGTAATAACATGCCTGTCATCCATCTGATCACCTTTGCCATATTCTATCGGCGAGAAGCAAGTCACCGGCCCTGCCCACACTCAAGTGGAGGGAATTACATGAAGTCATGAATGCCAGCAGGATGGTGGGTGACCTCTTCAAGAGTCTGTCCATCACAGGAGCTGAGATGAACCTCATGAAGGACCTTCCTTGTGAAGTCAGTAGACAGACTTGTGGGATAGTATGGCTCTGAAAAATCTTCTAGCCACTTCACTTAACATATGAGAAAACAGAAGCCCAGAGAGACAGAGTCACCAGTAAGAATACAGCAGGATCAGACTAGACTCCGAACCCTCTGACTCCTAATCTCCACCGTACTCTACTGCTTCTCTCTTGCTTATTGTCATAACTTTGGGGACAAAAGACAAAAATTAAGGTGACTCTGAAGATGTAGCTCAGTGACCACTGGAATGTCTTGGAATACTTACAGAATAAATCCAAGTCCTTAGCATGGCCCTCAAGGCCCTTTGACGACCTGGCCCAGTGGAGCTTTTCTGTCTCACCCCTTGCCAACCCCACTCCCCTCACAGAGAACCATTTGCGACTACCTGGGGGTCCTTCCGTCCCTATGCATATGCTCCATCAGGAAGGCCTTTCTCTTTCTATGTCTAGGAAATAAACAAACAAAACAAATCAACACATAAATACAGCTACTTATCCTTTGAGTCCCAGCTCAAATGCCACCTTCTCTGTGACACCCTCCTTAATTCTTGTAGGCAGAATTAATCACTCCCTCCATTCTGCTCTCTCAGAATCTTGACCAGCCTCTCATAAGCCCTTTTCGCATGCCTTATAGTTGTTTTTGAGTTCTGTTTCTCCTGTGACACTAGGACCTTAAAGCAGGGTTGTTAGAAAGATGTGAAACTTATTTGGTTTAAACAAGTCTATCCTGACAGCTGGCCTTGTCAAGAGACTGCCACAGCCTCTCCTGCTGGGCTGAGACACTACCAAGGCTAATGAGAGTATTTCTTTCAAAGCAGATGTCTCCAGAAGCTCATGGCAAGTCAAGGAAAGGCTAGCTCAGTCTCCACCCAATTACATTCTCCTCTGTAGCTCCCCCAGCACTTTGTTCCATTCAGTAAATAGTTACTGATTGATTGACCAGACTTGAATAGTCATTCGACAATTGCAGTTGATGTACACCCAAGGCTGGTCCTCTACTCAGAGTTCAGGTTACAGTGATGAATAAGGCAAGGAAAGGGCATGACAAATCTAAAGCACCTGGGCTTTGGAGACAGAAAAGGCGTGATTCAAAGCCAGACTCGGTTACTTACTAGTTGTACGATCTTGAGCAACTTATTTAACTTCTCTGACCTCCGTTTCCTCAGCTAAGGTGGGGATAACAGTGCCTACTCCATAAATGTTGCTGTGTGGATTATGTGAGAGGCTATATATGCCTGGCACGTGCCCCGTCCCCATTCCTAGAGAACCATTGTTCATGCGGGCAACACTCACCATACGCTGAGATGAGTGCCGTCAGTGACAGACATGAGGTGCTGGGGGAGGGAGCATAGTGAGTGGAGGGACCTGTTCTACTGAACAGAGGAGGAGGAAGGGGAGGCTTCAAACAGGATGAGCAGGGGTTGGCCAGGAGGATATGCCAGTCAGAGGGAATGGCACGTACAAAAGCAGGGCTGTCCTAGCGCCTGATCTACATTTTTGTCTGTTCCCGGGTAAGGCGGCCTCTAAGCCCTGAAGGTAACACAGAGATCAAACAATCTCTTCCTTCTGTGACAGATGACTGATGTTTTTATTTCTGTTGCCATACTAGAGAAAGTGCCTTTTCTCTCAACCAGAAATATGAAATAATCCAATTTGCAACTAAGGTAATGCTGAGCATTAAAATGCACTGAATTCCAAAGTTCTGATTCTAAGGAGAATGTTAACTGAGTCTCACTCCCAGTGCATGTGACACATTTTTGAATAGACTTTATGGAGTTTGACGCTGTTAAAATGAGACATATGTATAACCTGTGAGTGATACTGCTGCTGTGGGAATCCTTGGAATCTCTTAATATTTTTACATCCATGATTTTCATGGCCTTAATAACTTAGACTCCATGTTAGTTACAGAAGACCCCTCAGAGGTTCAGCCTCCACACCTTCCTGATGAAGAAGCTGAAGCCAAGACATGGGGAATGAGCTGCCCAGGACCATACAGCAAAATCCTTAGTTTCTGACACTGGAACATAGACCTCTAAGCTTCAAAGCCAGTGCTCTTTCTCCTGTACTATGGTTACTTACTCCTGAGGGACTGTTGTCAGTTGAGGGTGGGTTTTTTCAAATTGCACACTTCAGTTAATAGATGTTCATTTTAAAGATTCATTTCCTTTGGGTTCAATGGGTTGCTTTCCACAAGGTCAATATTAAAAGGTTATATCAAACCTCAGGTTCTTGACTGTGTCCTTAAGTACTTAGGCCCTGAAGGTGATAGAATCACAGAATCTTAGGACTTCCCTGGTGGTCCACTGGTTAAGACTCTGCGCTTAGTCTGGAGCCTGTGCTCCGCAACAAGAGAGGCCGCGATAGTGAGAGGCCCGCGCACCGCGATGAAGAGTGGCCCCCACTTGCCACAACTAGAGAAAGCCCTCACACAGAAACGAAGACCCAACACAGCCAAAAATTAATTAATTAATTAATTAATTAAAAAAAAAATAAAATAGTACAAGACTCTGCGCTTCCAGTGCAGGGGGTGCAGGTTCGATCCCTGGTTGGGGAACTAAGATCCCACATGCCAACGACGCGGCAAAAAAAAAAAAAAAAAAAAAAATTAAGAGTCACAGAATCTTAGAGTAGAAAGGGATTTTAGAGGTTTATCTGGTTCAACTCCCCTTCCACCAAAGAAATACCCTCTGAACATATTCAGTGAACATATCTGTTTCTCCTGAGGGAATTTATTCCGTTGTTTGGCCATGACTCCAAGGTTCATTGAGCAGAATTCCGTTTCTCTACCTACTCTGTCCTTTTTTTTTTTTTTTTTTTTAAACATCTTTATTGAAGTATAATTGCCTTACAATAGTGTGTTAGCTTCTGCTTTATAACAAAGTGAATCAGTTATACATATACAATATGTTCCCATTTCTCTTCCCTCTTGCATCTCCCTCCCTCCCACCCTCCCCATCCCACCCCTCTAGGTGGTCACAAAGCACCGAGCTGATCTCCCTGTGCTACGCGGCTGCTTCCCACTAGCTATCTATTTTACATTTGGTAGTGTATATATGTCCATGACAATCTCTTACCCTGTCACACTCTGTCCTTTAAGAGAAAGGGAAGGCAGGAAATGGTGCTCACTTATTTATGTGATCATCCCAATATAAGACTGGGAAAAAAAGTTTAAATAACGTGCCCAAGTTCACCCACGATAAGTGGAAGATTCAAGCCAGAATGCCGAGATTCCCCCATCTCCCAGCCTTCTGTCTCTCTTCCACAAAGTCCTTTCAGCACGCTACTCTGGAGCTTTCCTTTTAACATAAAAATCCCCTGCTTAAATGCCTCTGATGGCTCTTCAATACCCACTCGAGGTAAACAGTCCAAACTCTTTAGATGACTAACCAAGGCCCTTAACAATCTGGCTCCAAGTGGACTTTCCAGGTTCACTTCCCTCTACTCTTCCAGTGCATCCCAGCTTCTCCCTGATGCCTTTCTGTCTCCACACATGCTGTACTTGCTGCCTGCATGCCCTTCCCCTCTTTCTCTGCCTAAAAAATTCCTAGTTTCCTTTTAAGGTCCCTTCAAGTGTCACCTCCTTGGCGAATCCTTCCCTAGTCTCTCTGCAGAATCAGAGACTTGCCTCTTTCCTGCTTTCTCCCGGCACATTGTACACCTCTTGTAACAGCCTCTTTTGCATTGTCATGGTGCTTTGTAGTCTAAGATCCTTGAGGACAGGGATGGTATTTCTTTGCATTCCCAGTTCCTGGCACATAATAGGTGTTCCATAAATATTCAGGAAATAGAACTGAGGTGTAATCCTTTTCCAAATGTTAATCCTTCCATTATTTGAAGACCCATCTACAGCCTTGCCCTATGACATTCTAGTCCTAGTTTTTTCTTTTCTAGGCTAAGTATTCCCAACTCCTTCAGCTGTTTCTTATAAAGTCTGATTTCCAGAGTCTTATCATCTTGGTCATTTGCTTCTGGGTGACAACTTGTCAACATCACTCTTGTAAAATATGAGTCCCACCAACAAAACTTAACAGCCCAGATGAAGTCTGACCACAGCAGAACATAGTAAGAGGATCACAACCTCTGATTTAGATGTAACATTTCTTTAACCATTGCTATGTGCCAGGAACCTCTGTCTATCTTATTTTCTTTCACTCTTGCAATAATCTGGTAAGGTCGGTATTATTTCTCTCATCTTTTAAATGAGGATACCAGCCATCTGGTAAAGCACTTCAAGAGTAAGTTCAAGTCACAAGCCCAGAGCACAAAGTGAGCTTGTGGCCAGCTGATACCTTTAGATCATTTTTACATCAACTGCTGTCAAGTTAATTTTTTTTCCAGTTACTGGGTTTAAGGGCAACTGAGGACAAAAAGAATCAGTGCCTATAGAAGGGTGTGGAACCAAAGCACGGAGAAAAGGCAGGTTGGATTAATGATCAACTTCCTAAAAATAACAGCCTTTATCTAGGAGCTCAGACAGAGCCTGGAATTTCTCAGCCACATAGCTTCCTGGAACTATTTTTATTTGGTATTTTACAAGAGGAACAAGAGCAGAAGTGTCTTAGATAAACAGTGAGGTTTGAGGCTCAGCATTCCTCTGCAAAGCCCTTGCACCATCAGAATCTGAGCAGCCAGTCTAGTTGGGGCCCTGTGAGTTACAGAGGAGATGATGAGGGGCCTGTCTCCAGTCTGGGGCCTGGGCCTGGAAGGGCCCCACTGTGCACATTCATTCCATAAAGATCTACTGAGCACAGCTGTGTTCCAGGTATGGTATGAGGAGCTGGGTGTGTACTAAAGCAGGGGTCCCCAATCCCCTGGTGTGTGGGCCGCACAGCAGGAGGTGAGCAGCCAGCGGGCAAGTGAGCAAAGCTTCATCTGCCACTCCCCATCACTCGCATTACCGCCTGAACCATCCCCTGTCCCTGTCCGTGGAAAAATTGTTCTTCCACGAAACCAGTCCCTGGTGCCAAAAAGGTTGGGGACCGCTGTAGTAAAGAACATAGAGAAAGTTCCAACCTTCTGAGCTTATCATCCGGTGGCAGACACAGACACAAAGGATACATATGCAATCGAGCAAGGGCAATGCTCTCCAGGCTACTGGGAGAGCAAGACGAGAGGCATTTAGCCCATTCTGTGGTGAGGATGGAAGAGAAGGGATCAGAGGAAGCTTCCTGGGCAGAGTGATCTTAATTGATGAGTAGGAGTTAACCTGGGGAAGGTGGGAAGAAGAGATAAAGGAAGAAGAAAAAGTAGAAGGTATAAGCAGCACCTCAAATGCAAGAAACAGCATAAAGTTCCCATAAAGGATGGGAAGAATTACAAGCAGTTTGGTGTTTGATTAAAGTTCTAGAGGCGGAGAGATAGACCAAAGTACTAACTGCCGTTGTGTGTTAGGCACTATGATAAAACCTTCACATACATTGTTTCAGATCACTAACTCACTGTGTAACCTTGTACTGTACCTCTCTGGGCCTCACTAGTAAAATGGGGTCAACATGAATTCCAAGGTCCTCTCTAATCTCAGCCTCTGGCCTGAGTGGAAAGGCATTCTAATATATGGTCTACCCACCATGTTTACAGTAATAGTAGGTTGATCCAGCTTCATGGCCCTACTTCCCCGAGTTACAGGCTGAATACTCACGAGGAAGTGAATTCTATCAGACTTAAAAACATTTACCAAGTATATAATGTGTGTAGGATACAAAATAGATACAGATTAGGGCTCCCCTGGTGGCGCAGTGGTTCAGAATCCGCCTGCCAATGCAGGGGACACGGGTTCGAGCCCTGGTCCGGGAAGAGCCCATGTGCTGCAGAGCAACTAAGCCGGTGCGCCGCAACTACTGAGCTACTGAGCCTGCGCTCTAGAGCCCGCAAGCCACAACTACTAAGCCCCCGTGCCACAACTACTGAAGCCCACACACCTAGAGCCCGTGCTCCGCAACAAGAGAAGCCACCGCAATGAGAAGCCCGTGCACTGCAACGAAGAGTAGCCCCTGCTCACCGCAACCAGAGAAAAGCCTGAGCACAGCAACAAAGACCCAACACAGCCAAAGATAAAATAAATAAATTTTTTTTTAAAAAAAGCATCTTTAAAAAAAATAAGATACAGATTAAAAATAGCTATCCGGCAGGGTGGGCTGTGACAAAGGTCTGTGGAAAGGGTCAGATGGTAAGCTGTGGGGAGCTCAGAGTTGGGAGAGATCACAGTCAGTTTGGAGGGTCAAAGCAAGGCTTACTGGAAGAGATGGCTTTGTGATGGGCAACGGGGCGCACAGAATGTCCGAGGAGGCTGAGCAGAGGTATTCCAGGCAAAGGAAACAGCAAAAGCCCAACAAAGGCAACCAAAAACTGTACTTCTGCTGCCTCCACCTGCCCCCTCCCCCCCATCCCCTCCACCCTCCTGCCCTCTCCACCCCTCCTGACCTCTCCATCCCTCCGTCCCTGCACATCCTCTGCTCACCCTACCCAACCCACTCTCAGGCTTCTTAGCTGACAGCTGAGACTCGCCATAGCTAACCCTCATTCCCTCTGTCCAGTTTATTGACTATATCTCCCCAATATGGACCCTTGGCTCCAGCCACACAAAACTACTTGCCGTTTCTTAAATGTGCCCCTCAGTTTTCTGTCCCTAGCTCATTATACCTTCTCCACACAATGCCCCATTCCCCTAATACTCCCTCCGCTGCCTCCAATTTTCCCTACCCATCATTCAAGTCCTCCTTCTCTATGAAACTGAATCTCTTCCAAACACTGCATCATTTTGATTGCATTTCCCTCATGGCACTTATAACTTCCTGCCTTGTATTATAATACTCTTCCTCATGGGACTGTAAGCTCCTTGAGGGGAAGTGCTGTGCCATGTTGGGGTCTCTCCCAAGGGTCTTGCACAGGGAACACTCAATAACTGGCCAGAGAGCCAGTAAACACATGGGTTGTGAGCAAAGCAATCAGAGGCATAGTCTAAATGAACCTGCCCTTAGACCATCATTTAAGGAGAACTGGGGTCCTTCTGTCATCCTTTGGTTCTCCAGCATTATTCCCCTACACTCAGGCATGTGTTTCAGTGGTATCAAGCCCACCTCTAGTTCCAGCAGTGGACCCTGTTATCCCATCCTCCTAATTGCTTCCAGAAGGTTCAGGACTCCCGATGAATCAGTCAGAAAATGTCCAACCATTCTTCTGATCCCAAACTTAGCAACCAGATGAAATCTGTTTAAACTGCCCATTTAATGATCTTAGGCAGGCTTGAAGCAAAAAAGGAGTCACAAAAGGCCAACAACCAGGAGAAGATGTGAAAGGGAAAACATCCAAATCAAGGAGGAGGTTAAGAGCTCACACATTTTTCAGCGCCTCCCCCCATCACCACCATCCCCACCATCCCCACTTTCTTTAAGCACCAGAAGCCGTTTTTCCTCTTCATTCAACACCTCTCCCTTGGGGTCACTGTCCCCCCAGCAACATGGTAAAAGTAAAGCCCTGTTCCCTCGATTGTCAATCCTGGAATAATTGCTCCTTCTTGCACTCCTTTACGGAGGGCTCTGCAGGTTTATTCCTTAATGTCATATATAAAACAGCAGACCTGGGGTTTTCTAGTATCCCTTCTTAAAAAAAAAAATTACATCCTGATTTGCCTGTTTTCTTCCCTGTCCATTGCCTCTGTACTTCTTGGCTTCCCATCAGCTGTGACTCTTTTCCAAGGGTCTGGTCGTAGCCCAAATCCACTCTCCACCTGCCTCTGGGTTTTTAAACCCCTTACATCTCCTTTTAAAAATTTCAAACATCAAGCACTTAATGAAATCTATGATGTGCTGTGCTCTGGGATACTAAGTGGAATACAAGTGAGGTACTACCTTCAAGAAAACTACCGTCTAACTTAAGATACTTCAAGGTGACACACTTCATACAGAGATGTTACCAAGTGACAGCACAGAGGAGGAAGCTATTAATCCTTCTTGAGAAGTGTCAGAAGGAGTTTTGATCTGGATCTAAAAAAGAAGCAGGGATCCAAAAGATAATATGTACACTTTTAATTTTTTCAGCAAACATGTAGGAATCTCTCCTTCATGCAAAGCCTTGTCTGAGGCATTAGAGCTACAGGTGTGAACAAGGTTCCTGATCTCAGGAAGTTTTCATCCTAGAAAAGGTGTTTTTAAATGTGTCCTAATAATGGTGATACAATGCATATCTTGCTATGAAAGAGTTACAAACTGCCAGGGGAGTTCACAGAGAAACGTTTAACAGAACATTTCTCGCTGGGTATAGGAGGCAGAATTTTAAGATGGCTCCTAAGATTCCTGGTCCCCTGGTGTATTCGTCCTGCTTAATAATCCCTGGGACAGTAAAGAGGATGAATTTTACTCCAGTGATTAGGTTATATGTCACAGTTGCCCTTAAGTAGGGAGATTTTCTGGATGGACCTGGCCTAATTACAAATTGTTTAAAAGCGGAGAGTTTTCTCTGGTTGAAGAAGGAGAAATCAGAGAGATTCGAAGAATTCTCTTCTTCGATTAGATATGAGAGAGGCTCTCTGTCAATGAGATGGCAAGGACCTGAGAGTGGTCCCCAGTTGGCAGCTAGCAAGACAGTGGGGATCTCAGCCCTGTGACCACAGAGAAACAAATTCTGCCAAGAAGCTGAAGGAGCTTAGAGAGGACATTTCCCTAATCAAGTCTCTGGCTAAGAAGATGGCTGGCTGGCATTTTGATTTCAGCCATGAGATACCCTAAGCAGAGAACCCAGCCACACCATGCCAGACTTCTAACCTACGGAACTGTGAGCTAATCAATGACTGTTGTTTTAAATTGTTAAATTTGTGGTAATTCATTGTGAAGCAAAAGGCACTTACAACACTCTCCTCTCATTCATTGTTTACAAACTAGTTTCCCCAACTGTGGGCTCCTTGGTTCAGGCTGCATCTAGTTATCCTTGTAGCCTGAAGGCTATTCATAAGACAGGTACTCCCAAAAATTCCATCGAATGAGTGTTTAAATGAGACACAGGGATGCAAATGAGCACCTGGATGTAGATCAGGATCTGGATACACTCTGTCCATTCTCTCCTCCCAAAGATGGGGAGACTGATACTGAGACCAATGCCCAGACAAAAAGAGGAGGCTCCCCTTCAGTCCAGCACTCCAAGGTCTATTCCAGAGACAAAGCAAGCCACCTAGCCCTAGCTGCCCCAGCTGAGGTCCCAGCCTTGTGGGGATGGGACCTTCCCCCAGACTTGGCTTAGGTGGACTTCCTTTCAAGGAGCATTGTTTCCAGAGGATCATTAATCAGGGATCTCTGTGTGACTTGGGAGTCAGTTCTAAATCATACCTATACTCACGCCACACCATCTCAACAGGGGTCTTCACATTTATATTTCACTGTAACACCTTAGCTATAGGTGAAAGCCAAACATATTTTCAACCAGCCAAAATAGAAGTTAAAAAGTCCTTGAGCCTCATTTATTCATTTCTTATGAAACATTTTTATGTTGTTGTTACGTTTATGTTATGTTTTAATGCTTTAACACAAGGAATGCTGTGTACTCTCCACCTTGCTTAGACAGTTAAAATTCCCTGTGTACTCCTCCCGCAATGGCATGCCCACCCCAAACCCTAGAGATAACCTCTCCCCTGAATTTATTGTTTATTGTTTCCATGCATGTCTTTATACTTTTACTGCATGGGTATGTGTGTCCCAAAAAACAATGGTACTGTTTTGCTTATTTTTAAACTCTATATAAGTGACATCATACTGCTTATCCTTTTTTTGTTCAGTGCCGTTTCAAAGACATTTTCATGTTATTACATGTAGCTCTAGATCAGGGGTTGCCAATTTTTTCTATAAATGGCCAGAGAGTAAATATTGCAGGCTTTACAGGTCAGAAGGCCTACTGTGGCACAAAAGCAGCCATGGAAAGCCTGACTGGATTCCAGTAAACCTTCATTTTCATATAAGTTTCACATGTCATGATATATTCTTCTTCTTTTGATTTTTTTCAACCATTTAAAAAATGTCAAAAACAAAACAAAACAAATCATTCCTAGCTCTTGGCCTGACGGAAGTCAGGCCAGATTTAGCCCAAGGACCATTGTTTGTCAATTCTGCTCTAGATCATTCATTTTTATTGCTATAGTGTTCTGTTGACTTCACACATTCATAAAAAATAAATTTACTAAATATTTACCAGGTTCAAGAAATTCAGTAGATACTACTGTAGATCAGACACTGATCTACTCTCAAAAAATTTACTATGTAAGTAGACAAGATAAGGCGTGTTAACCAATAAGGAGGCAGAAAGTGACCAAGGTCCTAAGAGAGGTTTGCGTGGCCTACCGTGAGAGCTAATAGGAGTGAGACAGGAGAGCTCACTGCACATTGGCACAGTGTTGAGAAAGTGGGCTGTGGAGCCGGGCTGCCTGGATTCCCATTCTGGCTCCACCATTGACTAGCTCTGTGACCTTAGACAAGTTACTTTACCTCCCTGTTCCTCAGTTTTCTCATCTGTAAAATGCAGGTCATAATAATACTGCATAGGTTTGTTGTGGAAATTAACTTGTCACAAAGATTAAATAAGATAGTGCCCATAAAGCACCCAGAAGAGTTCCTGGTTCTTACTTAGCGTTACATAAATGTTGGTTTTTATTATTCAAGCTGGAGGATCATGTGAGGCTTTGGAAAGGCGACATTAAATCAGAGTTTTAAAAGGTTGTTATGGTTTGGATATACAGAAGTGGAGAGCAAGGCATTCTAGAACATAGAGCAGTATATGAAAAAGCCCAGAGTAGCAAAGGACATATGTAGAAAAGGACAGCAAAGGGCAAATGTAGAAAACTATACATGAATCAAAGGGTAAATAAAGAAGAGAGAGAGATAAATTTAGAAAGGAAGGTTGTGGCCAGATCATAAAGACCCTTGAACACAAGGCTAACAAGTTTAGACTTTGTCCTGTAGGCCCTAAGGACTTAGTAAGTTTTATGAACTGGGGACTGACATGATGCTTCCAGGATCTGGCAACTGTGGAAGGCAAGTTGAGAGAAGAGAGTCAAGAGTTAGATTACATCTCCAATAGCCTAGGAAATAGGACCTTGACTAGGGAAAAGGCAGTGTGCTTTGGCAACTGACGGGATGTGGAGGACAGGGAGGAATTTTAAGAAGCAGTACCATGATTTTAAGACTGGGTGACCGGAAGTATGGTGGTGCCATTGTTGAAATGGGGAACACAGATAGTAAGAGAAGGTTTAGCATGGAGAATCATGATTTTGGTCTTTAACCCACAGGGTTTGAGGACTCCATAGGAATTGTCTAATGGAACCGGAGCTAAGAATAAATAGGTCTGTAGACAGAGCTGATGATATAGACTAAATGCTTTGGGTTAATCCTTTTAACAACTTGATATGATAGGTATCCCCATTTTATAAAGGAAGAAACTGAAACCAGGGGAATTTAGGCTAACTCCACAGCTCATCATCAACCACCCCTCTACTGCCTCTGCAGCTGCCCTTTCCAGTGCTTCATCCCAGGACAGTCGCTCAGACCCTTGCTTAGAGGCTATTTGATGCAACTCCAGTAAGCTTAGATTATGTACCTTCTCAGCTTTAGCAAATTAGAAGCAGGTATAAAAGGGATAGGCATAATGACAGCAGGAGAAGTGGCAGCTGAAAACCAGAAACTTTATGGAACCACCATGAGAGCCCCAAAAGCACAGCATTCTGGGGCCATTTGTTAAGGTGGAATAGAGTCATTAACTCAGTAGTCCAAGAGGATTGCTTAATAATAAAGCACGATTGCTACCAATTCATGTTTATAATAAATCAAGAAAATACTAAGTTTACTTCTGTTTCTTAAATAAGGATGGCTAGGAAGTTTATAATATACCTTTAAAAGATTTTCATCTGATATGGACACTTTTTTTTTTTTAATGTTAAAGGAACAGACTCTCAGCACTCTGGGGAACTTCTCTTCAAAAGCGGCTTTCCTGACAGCACAGGTTTTGATACAATTGTTTTCCCTCTCACTTGTGCGCCCTAGAAGTATGTGAAGGATAACCTGGGCTGTGTAGCTCTGGAGAACCCTCTGTCAGGATTCCCATGCCTACTCACACTAGCATTGGTAACCTCCTCTTTTCCTCTCATCTGCCTTCCTCACTTGACTGCTTCTCAGAAAATGGGCAATGAGGAGAGGTAGCAGTGTGCTGGGGTCAGAAAGGGTGCTAACGTCCGCAGCAAGTGTGAGCAAAAGCCTCACTACACAGCACCCAGTGGAAATGAAGGAATAAAACACTCATCCTGTCGCTTGTCAGGAGGTAAAGTGATACCAAATGAGGAATAAAAAGACCAGAGTCATCTGGGTCCTAGCTCTGTTGTTTACCAGCCCTGCACTTCCCTGTTTCTAACCTTCTGCCTAGAATGCCTAGAATGCCCATGCCTTGTGGACTCATTCCTCAAGGCTGGGCTTGGGTCTTGAAAACTCTTTCTGAAATCAAAGTCTGATTAAGCCACTCCCCTACTTAAAACTTCAATAGCTTCTTACTGCCTATAGCAGGCATTCATAAACCTTTCGGGCTCAGGACCCCTTCCCACTCTTAAATATTACTGAGGACCTCGAAGAGCTTTTTTATGTGCCGTTTGTTACTTCTAACAATACTTACCATATTAGGAATTAAAACTGAGAAATTTTCTAAATTTTCTAAAATTTTACTAATTCATTTAAAATTACAATAAATCCATTACCTGTTAATATAAACACATTTTTAGTGAAAAATGTCTACTATTTCTAAGACAAAATACTAATGAGAAAAGCGGTGTCTTACATTTGTACAAATCTCTTTAACACCTGGCTTAAAGAAGACAGCTGGATTCTCAAATCTGTATCCGCATTTAATGTGTTGAAATATCATTTGTCCTATAGTCTATGGAAAACTTCACTGTATGCTCATGAGAGAATCAGAGTAAAAAAAAGCAAATTGCATTTAGCATTATTATGAAAATAACTTTGAGCTCTCTGACCCCTGAAAGGATCTCAGGGACACCCAGGAGTCCCAGAACCATACTATGAAAACCACTGGCCTACAAAATAAATTCTAAGGTAGACATACAAGGACATTAAATGTCATTGTAGGCACGCAAAGACCTCCTTCCATGTTCTGGCTTCCTTTCCCTGTCTAGCTTCAGCACCATCATCACCACATCCACACTGTCTCTCATACTCCCACCCTGCCAGTCACACCAACCAGCCATCTGCTATCATATGTCTTTATGCCCTCGCACACATCCTTCCCTCTGCCTGAAATGAGCTTCCTCCTTGCAGACTCTTTCAAGAGCCAACCTGAAAGTGTTTAACTCTCAGGGAGCCTCCTTTGACCCATCCAAACAGCTGATGACTCCCTGCTGGCAGAGCACAGGCTTTGAAGTCAGGTTGGAGATGAATCTCCACTCATTTACTGGCTGGGTGACCTTGGACAAGTAGCTTCACCTCCCTGAGCTTCAGTTTCCTCCCTGCTAAAATAGGGATGATCCAGGTGGACGCGGCGTTTAACCATAGGAGTGTAGCAGAGTGTTCACTAACAGAATGAGCCTGTCTCCAGGCACATGGAGGGGCTCAATGCGTAAGTAGTTGTTGAATGGATGGATGAACCAATGAAGGGACCGCGGGAGCTTCTATTTCCTACGCATTTACTTACTAGGTCTCCAGCAGTGTTCCGTGGGCTTCACAAGCACTGACTTATGTATCCTCACACCAACGCTCTGGATTGAATGCTATCCCGTTAGAAGTGAGGGTCCTGGGGTAGAAATACGAGGTAACTCGCTCAAGGTCATCCATCACTCTTAGCAGGGCAGGGATTCGAGCCGCAGAGCTCCCGCTCTTCGCCCGAGGCGGCGCCCCGCGTCAGCCAACCCGACCTGACGCCTCTTGGGTCCGCCATCTCCCCCAACCGCCCACGCGCGGGCTCGGAGCGGCGCCAGCGGGACTCGAACCCAAGTACCCGAGCCCTCTCCAGACCTCAGTTTACCCACCCGTGAGACGCGGCGCGTAGGGCCGGTGGGGACGCGGGTCTGGGCCCAGGGGTCGAAGGCAGGAGGCGGGAGGCAGCGGAGGCTGGCGGGGCCTGGCCGCTCGGCGGCGCCCTCCCCGCACCGCCCCCCCCCGCGCGAGCCCAACTGCCGAGGCGCTCGCCACCCCGCGGCCGGAGGCCCGGGGGGCGGGGCCGGGAAGCCCCCGCCCCGCCCCCGCCTCAGCCAACGCCGCCGCCGCCTCGGTCGAGCCCCCAGCCGCGCGCCAGCCCGCCGGCCGGCTGGCAGCCGCCGCTCTCCGGAGCCGCCCCCGCCCGCCCCCTCCGCGCGTCCTCCCTCGCTCGCTGCGCAGCGGAAACATGGCGGCGGGCAGGGAGTGAGCTGCTCCGCGTCGCCGCTGCGCCCGCAGGTAAGCGCCTCGGCGGCCGCCTCCGCTCTCCAGGAAAGCCCGCGCCTTGAGGGGCTGGGCCGCCAGGGGCCGCCCCGGGCGAGAAGGAGGTGCCAGGACCGGCCCGGCCGCTGCCCCCGCCCCTCGGGCCCGACTGTTCGTCTGTGTGTCCCGGCCGGTCGGCCTGTCTGGGGTCCGAGCGCGGCCGTCCCCGGCCGTGTTCTTGGGCCCGGAGCTCCGGCGGCTCGTTCTGCTTACGCGGCCGGGCCAGCGGGGCCCAGTGTCCGGCCCGCGGCCCTGACTCAGTAGAGGCGCCCCGGGGGCCCCGCGAGGGAAACTCAAGGACACGGGGGGGCGGGGACCCTCTGGAGGGTCCGCATCGCGGGCGGTCCGAACGGCGGTCGCTCTGTCCTGGCCGGCGGCGCTGGGTCGGCCGGAGAGTGTTGGCTTTGGGCCGAGGGCCGGGAGTCGGAGGGGCTGTCAGTCTGCTCGGACAGGAGAGCTGAGAGATGCCTGTGGATCCTCGCCGGCCGGATCCGGTTCGGGGCGGGCGAGGACCGAGGTCGGCGGACAGCGTGGCCCATCCGAGGGTCGGGGGTGCGAAGGGCGGGGAGCTGTCAGCAGCGGTCCTCCGGGCTGGCTCCGGCGGCGGGAGCTTCGCCGGGACAACTCACGTGTGCCGCCGGAAACGGGCGCGGAAAGCAGGTTTCCAACCTCCGACGGGGGCGGGAGCCGCTGGGCACCGAGGTGAGCCAGCGGCCAGGAGGGCTGGACACGTGGGCACAGCTGTGGGCCAGCCCCGGAGGAATGAAAAGGGGTTTCCAGGAGATAGGTGAACCCCAAAACATCTCCAGACTGGAAGGGAATTTAAAAGTCATCTAGGGTCCCTTTCCCTCATCCCATACCAAAGTAGCTTTGAAAATCCCAAATTCTACCCTAATAATTTGACCAGTCTGAACATCTCCTCCAGTGATGGGAAACCGATCTCTTCCCAAGGAAACCCAAAACCTATTAAGTTTCTGCAAGAAGCTCTGTTGGCCCCAAGGATTGACCTGCTTAAATATAAAGTACTCTATTCCGTTTCTCACTTCTGTGCCGTGTTTTGAACTTAAAAAAATCTAGTCCTGTTTGTTTAAACCAACTAAAAGAGTTATTATTTTGTGGAAAATTTGGGGTTTTCCCTCATTTTAAAAAATGTCTATAAACACTTTATCAAATGAGCAAATGTATATCGATTGGAATGCACCATGCAAATAGAAGAGCTTATTATTTTTTACACTGGGAAAGAATTGAGTCTGGCATCCCTAGTTTGATGCCAGACTGCAATTTAATATTTAGTTGGAGAGGGAAATGCTTTATTACATTGAACTCTTTGCTCTCTTTCTAACTGCCAACACAAGGCCCAAAATTACTATGAAAAGAACATTTTTTTGTTGTTGCTCATATACCAGCATTATTTTTTACTTGCTTTTTCATCACTGAGCCTTGGTTTGTGGGGTTAAGTTTTTAAATAGTGTCTTTACCAACAACTTAAACCCCTGCCTAAGCAACCCTGCAGGTTAGTAATTTTTTAAGCTTAGCAGAGATGTGATGACCTTGTAGATAAAGTGCCAAGCTCTTATATCCAGGATGCTGTTTATATTCTAAGCAAAATTTCACTGTTTTTATAACATAGACAAGCACATAACATAGACAACACAGCGGTCAGAATTAGTTCTTTATCTTTGTTCTTATATCTTCATTTTTTCAATTGGTCAGTGGTTTTGAAGTTCCTAGCACACGTCAAGTTTTGATCTCTTTTATGTTTGTGCAAATGCTGTTTCCCTTTTATGTAAGTTGGGTAAAACTTTGTATAGCATCATTCTTTACAGAACTGTGCAGACTCAGGAAAAGCTCTGGTTCCTTCCCTTCAAAGGACTTGGAGTTAATGGTAGGAAATACTAAAAAACTGTGAGAAAGCACTGGTGTGAACATCCCACTGAAAATGTAAACTCAACATCTTCTAACCTTTACTCTATACTTAGTGTGTCTACTATGTGTCAGGCACTGTGCTATGTACTATGTTTAGCTGGGTAGACAGAGATGAATAAGATGCATTTCCAATCCTTGTGAAGTTGGTAAATTAGATGCTGAAATAGGTCATCTCAGGATAAAAGGTGAGAGCTATGCCTGTGATGCTGTGGTTGCATCAAGGGGAGGGTGCTTAGACTAGCCCGGGACTTGAGGGAAGGCTTGAGGAAGAGATGACACCTGACCCAAGTCTTAAATGGTACGTAGAAGTAAGTCAGGCAAAGATGAGTAAAAAATGTGCTTCAGACAGAGAGAATAGCTTGAGTAAAAGCATCAGTGTGAGAAAAGGAATGGCTTGCCTAGAGAACCACAAGCAGTTTGGGACTGCTAAGAAATAACAATGAAGATGTTAAGTGGTAAGTTGTGAGGCCAGAAATACAGTCCGAGGCCATGTCATGGTAGACCCTGTATGCATAAGTATCTTGAAATGAATTCAGTGGGTGATTTTTTTTTATCACTGAAAGGTTTTTATAGATATGCTTGAATAACATTTTTAAAATGTGGTTATAGGGATGAGGAGAGAGGGATGAAGTTGAGAGAATCTGTGAGGCTTTATGATTGATTGGGTGTGTAGATCAGAGGGTGAGGAGTCCAGGGTGATGCTCATGTTTTTGGTTTGGGTGACTTGGGGGATGATGGTGACATTAACTGAGACAGGAAACACTGGATAATGATTTCAGTTTGGGACTTAGAGGTTCTGTGATTTCTTGAGTTAGGTCAATGAGCAAATGTAGAAGTAAGATAGAAAAAAAAAGGTTGTGGTCAGAAAGTGGAATATTAGAGTTAAATTGTCTGATGTGGAGCTCTTCTAGGTGACAGCTAGGTCTCTGTGTGTGAGATGCTGAAGTACAGCAGAGGTGAAGGTCAGGTGAAGCTGAGTATGACAAGGAACTGCGAGGCTATTGTATTGAACGAGTCTTCTGCATGGATAGTGAAATGATTTAGGATGCTAGGATGCAGGGAAGAGAGAGGGATTGTGACCCAGGTGCAGTGAATATAGGGGATTAATCTGGAGGGTGGTAGATGACAGATGAGGAGGAGGGGTAAGGAGTGATATAGCCAGGTGGTGGAAACCTCAGAGGAGGAGGAATTTTTAAACACAAGAATAGAAAAGTAATGGTTTTTGACTTTTCCTTCCTAGAAGCAGGATTCTGATCTCTTCATCTTTATTCAGGTCTCATATTAGTCATTCTATTGGCTCTGAAGAGTCTCTTCTAACTCTTGGAAAGTAAGAGGGCAGATATCCTACATCAAATCCTTTCTGCTGATACTTAATGATGAAGTCCATGGTGGTTTTTTTCCCTGATGGTCAGTGGATAGATAGGAAGCAATCAGTAGTGAGGATATACTCATGGTTTCTGGGAAGAGTATAGTGGCAAGAGCCTGGGCTTTGGGTTAGAAAGATGGATTCAAATATAGGCTCTGTCACTTGCTAGCCTTAGGACTATAAGCAAATTGTTTAACCTCTGTGACTTTCAGTGTCCTTATGTGTAAAAAATAGATTTCTACTTCATGGAGTGTCACAAAGGTTACATGAAATAATGTGTGTGTGTGTGTGTGTGTGTGTGTATATACACACTAGAAAAGCAACTGGCACTTCAGAGATGCAAAGTAAATGTTAGTTCTCTTCCAACTACCTTTAAGGGACTTAAGCTCTGATGGCAGAAATGAAATTTTTTCATGCTTACCTAAATTGTAAGGCAATAAGTACTCTAAGGGAGGTAAAGCAAAGTGATATAGGAGTTCAGAGGGTGGAGCCATCATTTCTCAACAATTGGAACAAGGTTAGGCTTTACACTCAAGGTGAATTTTATTTGAGCCTTGGAGAACAAATTTAAATAGATTAAATAATTTAGGTAGAGCTCCAAAATGGGGAAATTATAGGATATGTTTTTAAAAATTGATAGTTGCCAGAGGTCTAGTATTGTATTTGTGTAAGTCAGTAGTGAGAGATGTGGCTAGAGAGGTGGGCTGGGGCCATAGTATTAAAGACCTGAAACTTTGGAGTTTAGACTTGATTCTAGATATACGAGGGAGCCATAGATTGTACATCCTCCCTTTCTACCTCAGTTTCCTATCTGTAAAATCTATAAGCATTAATTTAGAAACTTTGGATTTGTGTTTGAAATAAATCAAGTAAGAAATTCACATTTGAAAATAAGTTCCTATGTAGACCAGTTTTCAGTTAAAATAACTACTGGGATTTATTTTGGAGTTGTAGCTTAATCTTTGCAATAACCTTGTTTGGTAGATAGGCTTAGTGGAGTTAAAAGAAACATACAAGATCTCACTGGTAGAAAGTGACTAAAGATGTTCTAATTTCAATTTCTTTCTTATACTGCCATACTGATTTAGATTTGAAAAAGAAGCCTGGGTCCTCAGTGTCACTGAATATTAATAATACAACCCAGGGCTGGTCACTTTGCTTCTGTGATCCTCAGTTCCCTCATTTGTAAAATGAGGGAAGGTATAGGTCTAGGGCTTAACACTTTACATAATGTGAATAAGTACATACTAGATACTCAGATGTTGCCCCCACCCCCCCGCAATCTGTAAATGAGGGAATTTAACCAAACCATTGTCAAGGCCTTAGTGCTAACTCCCTAGCTATCAGGGAACTGCTAGAACTAATTATTTTGATAACCTTTGGCCATATAAACCCAGCAAGTCTTATCCTCTGTTACCTTTGTCCCAGCTCCTCCAATCATCTGTCTTCTGTACTGTTATTCCTGTGCTGACTCGGCTTCCTCTTCCTCTTTCCCAATCTTGCTTTTTTTTCTCCCTTTCAAACCTTTCCACTTGTTCTCTGAAACTCCTGTTTTCTACACTGTTAACCATTTTATGGGATGTTTTAATGTGTGTTCTGGCCTTAAATGGAAGCCAGGGGAGTAAGATCGCTTACTCTAGCCCTTCTGAATGGGTGCAGCTCATTCTCCCAGACCACTCCTTGCAAAAGGAGAGAGATAAGGATGACTGTAATTTTTTATGCACCACTATTTCACACATTTCCAGACCTCTGCTTCTCTGCGTTCTTAAAATCCCTGTGCTCTCTGGCACAAGGGCTATGCCACTCTTGTCTTCTAATATAATAGATCTTCTCTATCATTTAGGACCTAGCACACACAGTCTTCCTTTCCATCTCAATTTTTGGCCTTACCCTGAGTGACTTCAGTATTCACATGGATGATCGTTTCTTCAACACATTGACCTCTTCAACTGAAGTGATCATCTTTTTAGCTAATGAGCTCCCATAGTCACACCATGAGCTTTGTTCTCACGCAAAGATGGCCCACCTCTGAAATTATAAATGAAGACATGCAGATTTGTTCAAAATTTCTTCTCCTGCCTGACCTTTGAGGATCTACTAGATCTTTTCTTTGACCCCACCAAGGCCTGTCTTCACTTCCTTCCCTATCCAGCTTAATTTTCTTAGTCTCTTGCTATTTCATTCACTCTCTTATCATTATCTTTTATTCCCTTGCTCTTTTGTCCTTCTGTCCCTGTCTGGGCAAAATCCCGAACTAATCTCTCTCTTCTTGCCTATACTAGCTCTACTGAGCCCTGCTGGAAAAAAAATCACACAGTTATACAGATTGCTGCCACTGGGGAGATGGGAAGATGAAGAAGGATAGGTGATTACAATTGCATATTATTGAAGTATGTCACACATTTTTCTATTTAATTTGAAACATACAATAACCCTGTTAGAGAGGATGCCAAATCATTATAAACTCTATTTACTGATAAGGAACTGAGGTGTAGGTGGATCAAATGATGTGCCCAATGCCAAATAGCTAGTAAATGTCAGAATGACAACTTAAAACCAGGTCTTCTTACTACAGATTCTGTGTTTTGTCCAGAATGACTCATTGCTTCCTATGACTTCCTTTTTAAGACTGTGCTGTCTGAACCTCCTGCTGGTTCTGTTGTAAGTAGTCATATATTAATTTCCTTCCATTTTAAATCATATACAGGCTGATGCATTATTTTCCCCTCTGTATTTACTATAGTTGTTACCATTGTTAGCTTTTAAAATTGAAGCGTATACATATTGTATATTCATTTTAATCACTATGTCTATTGTTCATTGATGTATTATGGGCACATTTCTAAGTGTTTTCTTATGTAGTAGAATTGCTTTACACTCACTTTTGTAGACTTTCCTCTGGGGCATTCAAACATGGTGGAACTAGAGGCTGTTTTAGTCATTATGTTCTGCAAAGTATAATAGAAAACATGAGAGCAAGCATACTTGTTCTTGGAGATATTTAAGAAGAGAGCAGACAGCTGTTTGTCTTAGGTGATTTAAAACTTTGGACTTCCAGTCCTGATTTTTTGGTGCTCTGTCTTATCTCCAGTTATCTCAAGGGACTGCCAGAAAGTCTCCAAGCTAAATTAAATTTATTTCTTTAAATATAAAAGTTTATAAAACCTAATAGGCATAGAGGGTCACAATTCCAAAATAAGAGCTTAAAACATTGTCTAATTTTTTTATGTGTGTTTTTTCAGTTTTTCATTCATTCATTCAACAAATATTTATTAATGTCTGCTAACTGGCAGACACTGTGCTGTGTACAGTGACAAAGATGGAATTCACCTGTGAAGCCATCTGGTCCTGGACTTTTGTTTGTTGGGAGTTTTTAAATCACAGATTAAATTTCAGTGCTTGTAATTGGTCTGTTCATATTTTCTATTTCTTGCTGGTTCAGTCTTGGGAGATTGTATCTTCCTAAGAATTTGTCCATTTCTTCTAGGTTGTCCATTTTATTGGCATATAGTTTCCTGTAGTAGTCTCTTATGGTCCTTTGTATTTCAGTGGTGTCATTTGTAACTTCTCCTTTTTCATTCCTAATTTTATTGTTTGGGCCCTCTCCCTTTTTTTCTTGATGAGTCTGGCTAAAGGTTTATCAATTTTGTTTATCATTTCAAGGAACCAGCTTTTCGTTTCATTGATCTTTTCTACTGTTTTCTTCATCTCTATTTCTGCTCTGATTTTTATGATTTTTTTCCTTCTACTAACTTTGGGTTTTGTTTGTTCTTTTTTTAAATTAATTAATTTATTTTTTGGCTGTGTTGGGTCTTCGTTTCTGTGCGAGGGCTTTCTCTAGTTGTGGCGAGCGGGGGCCACTCTTCATCGCGGTGCGCGGGCCTCTCACTATCGTGGCCTCTGTTGTTGCGGAGCACAGGCTCCAGACGCGCAGGCTCAATAGTTGTGGCTCACGGCCCCAGTTGCTCCGCGGCATGTGGGATCTTCCCAGACCAGGGCTCGAACCCGTGTCTCCTGCATTAGCAGGCAGATTCTCAACCACTGCGCCACCAGGGAAGCCCTGTTTGTTCTTTTTTCTCTAGTTGCTTTAGGTGTAAGGTTAGGTTCTTTATTTGAGATTTTCTTATTTCCCGAGGTAAGCTTGTATCACTCTAAACTTCCCTCTTAGAACTGCTTTGGCCATGTCCCATAGGCTTTGGATTGTCGTGTTTTCATTTTCATGTGTCTCTAGGTATTTTTTGATTTCCTCTTTGGTTTCTTCAATGATCCATTGGTTGTTTAGTAACATATTGTTTAGCCTCCACGTGTTTGTGTTTTTTGCATTTTTTTTCTTGTAGTTGATTTCTAATCTCATAGAGCTGTAGTTGTAAAAGATGCTTGATATGATTTCAGTTTTCTTAAATTTACTGAGACTTCCTTTGTGGCCTAGCATGTGATCTATTCTGGAGAAAGTTCCATGTGCACTTGAAGAGAATCTGTATTTGGCTGCTTTTGGATGGAATGCTCTATAAATATCCATTAAGTCCACCTGGTCTAATGTGTCATTTAAGTCCTGTGTTTCCTTATTGATTTTCTGTCTGGATGATCTGTCCATTGATGTAAGTGTAGTGTTAAAGTCCCCCACTGTTATTGTATTACTGTCAACTTTCCTTTTATGTCTGTTAATATTTGCCTTATATAGTATATTGAGGTGCTCCTGTGTTGGGTGCATATATATTTACAATTGTTGTATCTTCTTCTTGGATTGATCCATTGATCATTATGTAGTGTTCTTCTTTGTCTCTTGTAGCAGTTTTTATTTTAAAGTCTATTTGTCTGATATGAGTATTGCTACTCCAGCTTTCTTTTGATTTCCATTTACATGGAATATCTTTTTCCACCCCCTCACTTTGAGCCTGTATGTGTCCCTAGGTCTGAAGTGGGTCTCTTGTAGACAGCATATATATGGGTCTTGTTTTTGTATCCATTTGGCCAGTCTGTATCTTTTGGTTGGAACATTTAATCTGTTTACATTTAAGGTAGTTATAGATATGTGTGTTCTTATTGCCATTTTCTTAATTGTTTTAGTTTGGTTTTGTAGGTCTTTTTTCTTCCTTTCCTCTTTTGTTCTCTTCTCTTGTGATTTGATGACTATCTTTAGCGTTGTGTTTGGATTCCTTTCTTTTTTGTGTGTATATCTATTACAGATTTTTCATTTGTGGTTACCATGAGGTTTTAATACAGCAGTCTATATGTATACATGATTGTTTTAAGTTGCTGATCTCTTAATTTCAAATGCATTTCAAATATCCTGCATTTGTACCCTCCTCCTGTCACAGTTACTGGTTTTGATATCATATTTGTGTGTGGACGATTTCCTACCTATCCTGTATGTTTGCCTTTGCCGGTGAGCTTTCCCATTTTCATAATTTTATTGTTTCTAGTTGTGGCCTTTTCTGCTTAGAGAAGTTCCTTTAGTATTTGTTGTAATGCTGGTTTGGTGGTGCTGAAATATTTTAGCTTTTGTTTGTCTGTAAAGCTTCTGATTTCTCTGTCAAATCTGAATGAGAGCCTTGCTGAGTAGAGTATTCTTGGTTGTAGGTTTTTCCCTTTCATCACTTTAAATATATTGTGCCACTTCCTTCTGAACTGCAGAGTTTCTGCTGAAAAATCAGCTGATAATCTTATGAGGATTGCCTTGTATGTTATTTGTTGCTTTTCCCTTGTTGCTTTTAATATTTTCTCCTTGTCTTTAATTTTTGTCTATTTGATTACTATGTGTCTCAGAGTGTTCCTCCTTGGGTTAATTCTGTATGGGACTCTGCGCTTCCTGGACTTGGGTGACTGTTTCCTTTCCCATGTTAGGGAAGTTTTCAGCTGTTATCCCTTCAAATATTTTATCAGGCTCTTTCTCTCCCTTTTCTCCTCCTAGGACTCCTATAATGCAAATGTTGGTGCATTTGACGTTGTCCCAGAGGTCTCTTAAACTGTCCTCATTTCTTCATTCTTTTTTCTTTATTCTGTTCCATGGCAGTGATTTCCACCACTCTGTCTTCCAGCTCTGTACAGTGACCAAGGTGAATGCCATAATTTTAAAAATGCACAGATAGGCCACAGAGTTAAAGAATATATTTATGGTACATATAACAGCTAAATATTACTGTCTGTATTAACTAGGGATTCCTACAAATAGGTTAGAAAAAGACAAATCAATAGAAGAATGACAAGGTATAAAAGAGGCAACCTAAAAGTTTATTAGCCATTCGCTGGTAATTAGTTCCTGTAGGAAAATTAAAGTTCTAATGAGATGTCATTTCATACCTATTAGATTGGCAAAAATTAAGAAATCTGATAATACCAAATAATGGTGGGAATGTAGAGTTAAGGGAGCTCTTGGACACTGTTGATGGAAATAGAAATTGCACAACCATAGTGAAGAAAAATTTGGCAATATCTGTTAAAACTAAAACGCACATAACCTACAATCCAGCAATTCCACTCCTAGGCAGATACCCTTTAGAAACTCTCCTATGCATGTATAAATATTTATGCAACATTTTTATAGCAGAAAGTTCAAACTAGTCCAAATGTCTATTTATAAAAGAAAGAAAATATTGTAGTATATTTACCTAATGGAATCCCATACAATAATGAAAATGAATGAACTAGATCTATATAGTAACTTGGGTGAATCTCACAAGTAAAAAGTTAAGTAAATAAAGCAAATGGCAGAACACATTTATATTGTATAAAGCCCAACATTCATGTATTATTTAGGGAAGCATACTTACATAATAAATGTTTAAATAAATGCATGGTAATGATAAATATCAAAGTAAGGATAGTGGGTATCTCTGAAGGGTAAGGTGGGGAGAAAAGACCAGTAATACTGCTGGGAAGAGCGCACAGGAGCCTTAACTTGTATTGGTAAATATTTTTTCAACTAGGCTGTGGATATATGGGTGTCCATTCATTATTCTTTATATATCTGAAACATTGTATTATATATGTATTTTTAAAGAATAATAGCATGTAGTTCTTGTTATGAGTTTAATGCAGGGAGGGAAGGAGCAGCAGAAATATAAAGAGATGTTATTAGAATGAATCATGTAACTGTTTTCTACAGGTCTGAAATGGTCTAATATAGGCAACTTCAAATGGCTCAACATCATTCAATCTAATGTAACAAGGGCTCTCATTGAAATATATTCAAAGTAATATGGGAACACAAGGGCAGGAACAATTGACTACCAAGGCAGAAGGAGAGAGATGGTCTTTGGAAAAGCTTCAGAGAGAGAGAGAGAGAATGACATTTAAACTGGATCTCAAAGGTTGGGAAGGAATTCACTAGATAGAATGAAGAGAAGAAGGCCTTCCACATAGACAGAAGTAAAGACCCCTTTGCATGGATGGAATCCCCCAGGTGGAATATGTGGAGGTCACAGAAATGTAGCAGAGGAAGAGACTAAGGAGGAGAACAAAAACAGCAAATATCTGTATAGCATTTACTATGCATTTTATGTACCTGTAAACTCATGTAATCCTCCCAGATGGGGAAACAGGCACGTAACAGTTAAGTAACCTGTCCAAGGTCACAGGACTAGCAGATGGTGGAACCAGGATTTGAACTCCAGCGATCTAGGTCCAGAGTCTCTGCTCTTGGCCAGTAAGCTGTTCTCTGGATCACTACATTATAAGCAAAATCAGGGGAAACCGGTGTTTTGAATGCCAAAGGAACAGCAGTAAGTTTCAAAAAGAAAGGAATAGTCAGCAGTGTGCAAGGCCCTACGGAGACAAAGTAGGAATACTACAAAGAGACCATTGGATTAAAAAAAAAATCATTTTGCTCTCAGTTACAGTAAGGGATACCAAGATGATAGAGATGTGGGTATCTCAGAATAGTAGTGATTCAGTCCACCAGTTCAGTGGACCAATGATTATAATTCCATTTAATAATGAAGAAGATGGAGTCAGGGAGACTATTCAGAATAGATCCTCTCTCTATTTAAGTATTTGATATATCAACACAGCTGAAAGGATTTTCATCCTCTGCTGTCTATATCGTAGTTTCTCTAAAACTAGGACTAATACTGAAAATTTTGTTTATTCTTCTGTATCTTCTGGTTTTAATAAAGATAGAACTTAAGCTATGTTGATGTAGTGGATTTTCAGAATTGAGTGATATTCTAAAGATCAGTAGTTCAATTTCCAATATTTCATACACGGGAAGGTGAAAGATACCTTATAAGTACCGTGGTATGTGGAAAGAATTAAGGCTTGGTGGTTAGGAGTCCCCACTCATGTCCTAGTCTGCCACTCACAGGCTTTATGATTTAGGCAAGGGGGTGCAGTAGGTGATCTCTAAGATTTCTTCCAACTCTCAAGCTCTGTGACTAGTAGGTCAACTATTCAGTGAAGAAAATGACGCCTAAAGGAGGGACATGTTTTGTCCAGGGTCATGAAAACTGGAATTGATTCTCTTGACACTCGGTCCAAGAAATCTGATGGAAGAATCATCGAACATTTGAGTGGCTGCTGTATATCAGGCAAGTGTTAACTACGTAAAAACATACATGCACATGAATCGTTTCACAGTTTATTCATCCAGTGTAAAAGTAACAGCCATCATCATCTGTGTTTGTTTATGTATATCCTGCCTTATTCCAGAATGTATTTAAAGCATACCTATTCTGTGTAACAAACCATGCTTAGAAAGGGAATAAACTTAAGTGTCTGTCAGACACACTGCAAAATGCAAACATGTGTTGATCTCACCCACCCTCATATAAATATTATTAGCTCCATTGTATATGTAAAGTAACTAAGACTCAAAGATATCTGGCCAACATTATACAATTTATTGGACTCAGTTTCAAACCCAGACCATCCTGACTTCAGCCCTAATGCATCTTTCCATTTTACCATGTATACTTCCCACAAGCAGTGTTATATATCTCTGAGGCTTCATCAGTACAAGAGGCAAGGTTTACCTTAAGAATTACCTTGTTTTTTAGCTGAATATATCCTGTTCCACCACAATAGGTAGACTAGAAGGATCCCTGAATAGAAGAATGAAACACTTTAGTGAATCAGTCATTCTTATTTTTAATTTGAGCAAACTTATGAACAATTTCCTTGTTAGGGTTAGTGCTCATATTTTAATAAATTGCAGGGACTTCCCTGGTGGTCCAGTGGTAAAGAATCCGCCTTCCAATGCAAGGGACGTGGGTTCAATCCCTGGTCGGGGAACTAAGATCCCACATGCCGCGGGGCAACTAAGCCCGTGCACCACAACTACTGAGCCTGCGTGCTGCAAATTACAGACACACTCTGGAGCCCATGCACTGCAACTAGAGAGAAGCCCACGCGCCACAACGAAAGATCGCACATGCTGCAATGAAGATCCCACGTGCTGCAACCAAGACCCGATGCAGCCCCAAAAAATAAATAAATAAATAAATAGCAAAGTTTCTGTACCCCCTCAACCCTTGGTGTACATCCACTGCCTCCTTAACCAACAGATATTTGCCAGCTATGTACTAAGGATACAAAGATGAGAATAAGATAAGATTCCTTCCCTCAGTGAGCTTACTATCCAGGTGATAGTTGGGATAAAAAGTTATTATAACTTTACCTCTGTGGTCTTCCTCCCCAAAACCTATAACTCTAGTCTAATCATGAGAAAAACGTTAGACAAATCCCAATTGAGGGACATTCTGCAAAATACCTGAACAGTATTCCTCAAAACTATCAAGGTCATCAAGCAAGGAAAGTCAGCCAAAAAGAGCCTAAGAAGACATGACTACGAAATGTAATGTGTTATCCTGGGAACGGTAATGGGATCCTGAAACAGAAAAAGGATATTAAGTGGAAACTAAGGAAGTCTAAATGAAGTGTGGACTTCAGTTAATAGTGTATCAGTATTGGTTCATTAATTATAACAGATGTACCATGCTAATGTAAGATGCTAATAATAGGGGAAACTGTGCAGAGTATATGGGAACTCTGAACTGTCTTTGCAGGCTTCCTATAAATCTAAAATTGTTCTAAAATAAAAGCTTATTTTTTGTAAGTAATAATAAAGTTAAAATAATTTTATATGCTATTTCTTTGGAATTTAAACACATTTCTTCATAAAATGTTCCCAATTTGGTTGACTCATTTGATGGGACCAACAAACTGCAGTCTGTTGATTGATGCATGTGCTACATGTGTATGCTAGGTGCGTGCCATATAAATCTTTTCTATCTCAGTGTCTTATACATACAGATGACAGAAATAGGCCAAGTGCTAGTCAACAGAAAGGACTCACACAAATGTAAAAAAAATTCTTACTACATAATATTGCTCGTTAATTGAAAACACAGAACACTTATTTGTAGGGATTGTGGCTAAGTACCCACGCTGGCTTGTGAGCAAAAATGATTCAGTTCACATAGGAATGTTATTTTATTTGATCTGTTTGTGTGACACTATAAAAAGGTGCTAATACCTATTTTCACTGTATATGAGTGTGAGTTGGATAGTTATTTTTTCTAAAAATGCTTTATAAGATTAGTGTGATTCTTGGAGTGAGATCAATTTAAAAGTCCTGGACTTAGTTTTAAGAAAAAACTTCTTGAGAAATCGCTTAATCAGAGTTTACAGTTCTTTCACTAAGTGTATCTTCCTCATCAATTATAGTTGTGCCTACATTTAAGGGAAACCACTCACAGAAATTTATCTTCAAAGGATATATTCTGTAAATAATTATTTAATGACTTTAGATGTCCTGTCTCTATAGAAAGCTTAGAAAATAATACTAACAGATACCAGTAGAGCTAGCAATTCTCTTGCTTCTTTATTGATCCAGAACTTACTCTCCAGACTCCCCAACTCTTAACGCTCTTATTTCCACAACACCTCCACTTAATTATTTAATGCAACTTTACTTAATGAATAAGCAAGGATTGCTTATTTGGGCTGAATTCTATTAACTGCCTTAACAATAAATAGATTTTTTTAATGCTGACCTTGACAGTTAGGTGTCAAAGTTGCCTTCTTGAGAACAGCTAGTTGAATTTGGTAAAAAGTAATGTTTTTATTGACTTCTTTATTCTTTTAATATGTTAAGTTCCCTAATGATGGCATTTAAATTAATCATTATCTGAAAGAGAAATGTCAGTTCAGGCAATCTACTAATTCGTTTCTGATTATTAGTTATTAGTGAAAACCTGTATTTAGGTGCTTAATACAGTAAATGTTTAAATAATAAGTACTTAATACATACTAGTTATATCCAAATTTGAATTAATGGACTGTATTCATTATACCTAATTTTTTCTTTGTGTGCTCCTATACCTTATATTGAGAAGGAACTGTATTTTGCACTGAACACATTTTGGAAGTAACTTTGTTGTCTGATGGATAGGGGTTTAAATCCCATGTCTGCCACCTCTAATCTACCGAAAAGATCCTTAGATCATTCTGTTGATCAGACAGGTTCAGCAGTCCCCGATGTATTTGTAGGTCTTGTCTTTTCTACAGATTAAAGAACACAAGATCCTGGAAGGCAAGGCAGCATCTTAAACTTTTAGTGCCCACAGTATACCATGGTGGATTCTGGTACAGTGGTGGGCTCATAGTATGTTCTAAATAAATATTGTTATAATATCCTTCCTCTGTGTTACTGGGAAATAACAACTATTGTTTGATACAGTGTAGAAGGAGACAACTAGACTTTTGTTGAGTGTTAAACTTTAGCCTAAACTAGTATTTCCCCAATTTGCCTGATCATCTGGAACACTTATTAAGAAATAACAGATACCCTGACCTGGAGATCGTTTCTGTAGATTTGGGGTAGTGCCCTGGTGATGCTTTTGAAAAAAACAGTGCATTTTAAAATATTGGTAGTGTATTAACACTTTTTGGTTTTAAAGGGCAGAAATCCAACATAAATGGATTGCAGCCAAAGGGGAAAAAAAAGGAATTTATTGCCTCACTTATTTTGAAACAGGGCCTAGGGAAGGAAGGTATTAATCTGATCCTTGCTTCTGGATTGTATCCTAGCTTTATCAGGCGAGGAATGCATAACAGAGGTGCTTGGGGGGACCCTAGGGAATTCAAGGGAACTCTCTTATGTTTCCATAGCTGTAGGTCCTACCTTTCTGCCTTTGTTTGTACCATTTTTATTTTAGCCCGGGGTAGTTTCCGAACTCAGCAAGGCTTGTGTGCAGGCTCTAGGCAGAAGGAATCTTTTTTTTTTTTTTTTACAAAAGTGATATTTTCTTCCCAGTACTTTCAGATTGACCAGTTTAACTCAAGACTGATACTCTCCATTATGCACTGGTATGATCTGACAGGTTATAAATATTTTTAATATCTCCCCTATTTCATATTAAGCAGTTTGTTTTTTATAGGAACTGATTGAAGTCTGTCTGCATAGCCAGTACATCCTGTGTTTTCCCTACCACGTCTTGTTTTTGCAGTGTGCCTTGGTAGTGGTGAGTCCTGGTAGAAGACCACAGTTTGATAAGCCATCTCCTACTGCATAAGGGTGGCCAACCTCAGCATGAGATAGAGGTCTGCACTTTGCTGTTCCCAACCTTGATCCAGTCAGTTCTACATCTTAGGGACTCATTTATACCACCCCTCTTCCACATACCAATTTCTGTCTCATAAGGGTCTTTGGATAGAAGCAATAGAAACCAACTCTGGTTAACATAACATAAAATTTACAGTTTTAACCATGTTTAAGTGTACAATTCAGTGGCATTATGTACATTCACATTGTTGTGCAACCCTCAGCACCATCCATCTCCACAACCTTTTTTCATCCTGCTAAACTGAAACTCTGTACCCATTAAACAATAACTCCCCATTCCTCCCTCTCTCCAGCCCCTGCCCCACCGTTCTTTCTGTCTCTCTGATTTTGACTACTCCAAGTTTCTCAAATGAGTGGAATCACACAGTATTTTTCCTTTTGTGACTGGTTTATTTCACTGAGCATAATGTCCTCAAGATGCATCTGTGCTGTTGCTTATAGAACTTTTAATGAACTAGCCCATCTACCTTTTTGACCTCTTGTCACTTTTCTCCTTGCTTTCTGTGCATCAGTCATACTTGCTTTTTTTCTGTTTTGTGGGCTATTCATGCCCCATCCCCCTTACATGCCTGTTCTCTCTGCCTAGAATGTTCTTTCCCCTTCTTTGCCTGGTTACTTTCTGCTCATTCTTTGGGTTTCAACTAAGACATAACTTCTTCAGGGAATCCTTCCTTCATCTCCCAGAATCTATTTAATCTCTATGTAACGTGATTTCATAGTACCATGTGACTTTCCTTTGTAGTACTTATAATAGTTTTAAATGAATCATCTATTTATGTTTTTTTGGCTGAGTAATGTCTGTCATGATGGCAGGGACCGTGTCCTATGTTCAACATTGTATCCCTGGCACCAAGTATGTAGTAGGCGTTTCAGTAAATAATGTTACCTATATAATAAATAATATTAAAATTTATTGACTTAATGAATTTAGCTCTGGAGATTGATGGCTTAAGGTCTTTCTATGAAAATCTACTTATCCGAGCCTTACTTGACTTGAAGAAATGTCCCTTTTCTATGAACTTGAAAATCCTTATTCATTGTTTGCCAGATGCTTAACATTTACACGAGTAATCCTTATATCATCTTAAATCTTCTGTTTTTTCATATTATTTATCTTTTGTATTTGCCAATTTGTCTTCCCCTTTTAAACAGCCACTAGGTACTTTTTGACTTTCTAAATTACAAATCTGGTCTGTTGTGAAACCTTTAGGGCAGTGCTTCTTAAACTATGCATGTTGAAGGAGCAGTATTTTTCATTCATTTTAGACTAATAATCTTATAAATATAATAAAAATGAATTGTTAGAAACCTGACATTTTAAAAAATCTAAGTATAAACCACAACATTTTATTAGGTTTAACAATATAAAGTTATTCTGTTAAATTATAATACAGAGTTTCTAAGTGCTTACTCTCAATTTCTGTACTTATGGCAAGCTGGTAACCATTTGCTGATGAGAACTGTACATAAGAGTACTAAACTGCTTTAGATCTCTGTGAAGGAACACCAGGGAGGGGGTCTCAAGGTGAGGCAGAATGTATAGACTCTGCTTCCTTACTGTCCTTCTACCAGATAAGCTCTGTAGTTATTATTGTTATGTTTTGCATAAAAATGTGTTTGAAGATAGTTTTTTTTTTTTTTTTTTTTTTGGCTGCGTTGGGTCTTCGTTGCTGCGCGCGGGCTTTCTCTAGTTGCGGTGAGTGGGGGCTACTCTTCGTTGCGGTGCGTGGGCTTCTCATTGCGTGGATTCTCTTGTTGCGGAGCATGGGCTCTAGGCACGCGGGCTTCAGTAGTTGTGGCTCGCGGGCTCTAGAGCGCAGGCTCAGTAGTTGTGGTGCACGGGCTTAGTTGCTCCGTGGCATGTGGGATCTTCCCAGAACAGGGATCGAACCCGTGTCCCCTGCATTGGCAGGAGGATTCTTAACCACTGCGCCACCAGGGAAGTCCCTGAAGATCTTTAAAAAAAGGTTTGAAAACCTCTAATCTGCAGAATATGTTCCTTGATCTTTATCTGATTCTAACCTAGTTTTCTAATTCAGTCACTGCTTCCTGATATGTATTCCTATGCTTGGATCATTTATTGTTTTCCACAGAACATCACACAAGCCCTTTTACTACTTAGTATTGTACTTTTCTACTTCCCTCTGCTTAGTTAGAATTTCCTAAACTTCCTTCTCTGTCTGGAATAAGATGAGTTCCCTAAATTTGGGTTCAAAAATCACCTCCTCTGTGAAGCCTTTTCATTTCATTTAGACAGAATTGGTCTCCACCTTTAACATACCTTTAATAACTACATATTACATTCTGTTATAATGTATTTGCTTATCTATCTCCATATAGATTAACATGGTTCAAGTCCTAGCCATCCTTATATCCCTAGCCCAGGGACCAGCACATAGTCAATAAGTATTGACTGGATAAATTGGGAAAGTCATCAATATTTGGTGCATATTTCAGACATAGAAGCTTCTTATTTGGTCTTGAACAAGCTGTGTGATTTTCCCTTCACTAGGGGACCTATCCTTGGGTGTTGAGTGTGACATATATAATAAAGTTTGAAATATTGGTCCTAGAAAAATACAAGTAATGATCCTCCTGCATTGAAGCTCTGTGTGTATAGGGTATATAGAGAAGGACATTAAAACTGGATTAGCCTTGAAATTGGTTTGATTGAAAATTTAGAAATCTGATCCTTTAAATAGCACCCTTGTTTTGTTTTATCTAATTGACTTTGTCTGTTCTTGCAGTTTTATGAGTGACCTATAAGTGATCTCCTGTGGTGACTGTTTGGCCTATGGAAAAAGTACAAGATTTGGAGTCACATGACCTAGATATTCTAATCCTAGACCTAGTGATTACTAGCTTTGTAAACTTTATCAGTCATTTAAACTCTCTAAATCTTGTTTTCTTCATTTGTAATGAAGGGATACTAATATTAGCCCTTTGCACCTCACAAGATTGTGAGGGCCAAATGAGGTAAGAGTATATGAAAGTATATATGAGAGTATATGAAACCCCAGAAAGTGTACTATTGACTGTTTGCTGTTTGACTTCAGAGAAGTTAAATTGTTTGTACCTTAGCTTATTTTTTTATATAATGGGAATAATAATACCTGTATGATAGGTTTGTTGTGAGAATTAAGTTATTCATAAAAAAATGTCTAGCAGATTGACTTGGGTGTTTGACTAGCAGTCAATTTACATTGTCTTTAGCATACACCCTTTCTCATCCCCCACCCTGAATTAGGATTGGATAATAATAATGGTAAGAAATGACAGCAAGCAGAGATTAATTATTTATTTACTAAATGCTGGTCTATGCTTAATTCTGTGCTAGTTGCTGTGGCGAAAATGGAGATATAATAACAATGCCTTACATTTCGTTTTAGATATTCAGTATTTATTTAGCACTCACTCACCATGTGCTAGATACAGAGGATAAAGAAATAAACATGAAGCAACCCACCCATCAAGGCTCATAATTTAGCAGACAAATAATATTAGACAAATAAATAAATTGTAATATAGTATAGGGCTATAATATAAATGTGTACACTCCAAGGAAGAGAGAATGATTATGCATGAGAGTATAAGGAAAGCTTCTCAGAAGAGGTAATATATGAATTAGGTTTAAAGGATGCATGGAAGTTTATCAGGTGGACTGAAGCACTGGAGGAGAGGGCATTCCAGATGGAAGGTATCAGCATATGCAATGTTTGGGACTACGTATATAAGTAGTTGAGTGCTACTATGGTATTAAGGTTGAGAAGGGGTGACTAAAGATGAAGTGAATCTGTTCACATTTGAGGTGGCAACCTGAGGTTTAGTGAAAAATTTTGAGGATAGGCAAGTACTAGAAGGAAAAAGAAGATTAATAAAGATGAAGTAACTTTGAAAAAAAAAAAAAAGATGAAGTGAGAGGGTAGGCAAGGGCTGGAACATCTAAAAGATCTGTACACCATCCTTAGGAGTTTAAATGTCACCCTGTAGACAAAGGGAATCTGTGAGAGTTTGGAGTAGACTACAAAGAGGATCTCTTAGACGTTATAGGAAAATCACTTTGATGATATTGTGGATGACGGGACCTGGGATCGTTACAGACTACCTAAATGCTTTCAGATTACATACTCATCTGATTCTTCCAACATGCCTTTGAAAGTTGGCAAAGCAAGAATTAATCCCATTTGACATATGAACCAGTGAGAATTAGAGATGGCACTGGAAATTAGTCAGGGTCAGTACTTATTGAACAAGGACTAAACCTAGGCCTTTTCCCAATCTAGTTTTAGTTTCACCACAATACATTGAAACTCACAATCCCTGCTCCCAAGTGAGATTGAAGACTTGTTGGGGATGTTAAAGGGTAATTTCTTTAAAAGAGTAAAGTCATTTATTCACAATAGCCGAGATATGGAAACAACCTAAGTGTGCATCGATGGATGAATGGATAGAGAAAATGTGTATATATACAGTGGAATATTATTCAGTTAAAAAAGAAGGAAATCCTGCCATTTGTGACAACATGGATGAACCTGGAGGGCATTATGCTAGGTGAAATAAGTCAGACAGAGAAAGACAAATACTGCGTGGTGTATTTTAAGAGTATGTGGACTCTTAAAAAAAATTGAACTCTTAGAAACAGAGTAAAATGGTGGTTGCTAGGGGCTGGAGGGTGGAAGAAATGGGGAGAGGTTGGTAAAAGGGTTGGGGGGGAGGTAAAATCATGACTCACACAAATACAAAATGAACAAAAATTTTATTTAACTCATTAGTTAATGTAGTAAACAGAAAGAGTACGAAAAATGGTTCAAAAGAGGACTCAAAGTACCACATATTTATAGTCAGGGTATTCTGAAATTAGTTTACAAACAAATGCAACAGTGCTCAATATTCATAGAGCAATATCAATTGAATTTCTTGTACACAGTTTGCATTTCAGTAGACAGGAATTATTTCCATTAATATCAATTTTCAGCAAAGCTATCAGTTTACAACAAACTTGTAAAATTGCCTAGTCAGAGATAGACCAAGTAACACATTTCTGTAGGATCAGAGAATCTGGAAGCCTCCATCCTTCTATTGATAGAACATGCCATTTCAAAACCTTTCACTGGGGCTTCTCTGGTGGCACAGTGGTTAAGAATCCGCCTGCCAATGCAGGGCACACGGGTTCTATCCCTGCTCCGGGAAGATCCCACATGCTGTGGAGCAGCTAAGCCTGTGCACCACAACTACTGAGCCTGCGCTCTAGAGCCCGCGAGCCACAACTGCTGAGCCCACATGCCATAACTAATGAAGCCCACACACCTATAGCCCGTGCTCTGCAGCAAGAGAAGACACTGCAATGAGAAGCCTGTGTGCCACAACGAGGAGTAGCCCCCACTCGCCGCAACTAGAGAAAGCCGGCGTGCAGCAACGAAGACCCAATGCAGCCAAAAATAAATAAATAAATAAAATTTTTAAAATTAAAAAAAAAACCTTTCACTATTTTTCCTTATAGAATTTAAGACTAATTCTCAAAAAATTCAGATTCATAAAAGACATTATAAAATTTAGGGATAAATTGTGTGATTGGACTAGATTTGCTGTGGATCAGGATCTCTAGTTTTCTCTACTAGTCTGTTGTTATGAATAAGTGATTCTTCATCTCAACAGAAATGTCCTTTGGAAAATGGCTGAGTCATAAAGTCCCATTGTGCAACCTTGGTCCCCATTCTCACTTTCTGTTTAGATTACCTGCCCAGTACACTTAAGTGTTTGAATTACCCCTTCCCAGAAGTGACAACTCTGCCCCCAAACCCATCAGCCTAGATGTTTGGACCCTAATGCCCATGTTAAAAAAGTCTTCTAGGTGTCAGCTGTCTGGATTTTCTAAGCATTACCTCTGCAGTGTTCCTTGGCATAATGCTGTCTTCTCCCTTAGCTCTGTGATGGGTTTTAGAAGAGTCTCTTTTGCTGTAATATAGTAGGTGCATTCCTAAGAAGCTTTGTGTCATGGAGAATTTGTATGACAATACTTGTTTAAGGGGTTTTTTTTCTATATGAAATTAAAGATGCTTATATAGCTCTAACTATATGGCTATAAAATCTAAAATTTTGAGGAAATCCAGTATTTGTTTTTGTTTAACTTTTGCAAAATAATCTTTCCTTGCCTGTCTCCGCTAGCATCACTTTATAACATTTATTACCCATTGTTAGGACAAAGCACTAAGTCACTCAAAGCAGTTGTTTTACACTTAAACAATATCTTTGTCTTTTTCTTTCTTTCATTCTTTCTTTATCCCCTCTTCCCTTCACTTTCCTTTCTTTCTTCCCTCTCTTTCCCCCTCCCTCCCTTCCTCCCATCCTTCTTCCTTCCTTCTCTCATTCCCTCTCTCTCCCTTTCATATTTCCAAGTAAGATATGTCAGGATGATGCAAATAATGTTTCCTAAAGCCATATGTAGGTATATCTCTTTGATTTAATGCTGCCAGCTTAAGGTTATTCATCTATTCATATCATCTGTACTACCATCAGTGGGTTTAAGGGAACATGATCCCCAAAAGACTGCCCCCACTTCAGATGCCAGCCTCAAGTGTGATCCTCAGGCCACCTACACTTCCAACCAATTGGCTACAAATCTGGCAGGTTCCTGTGACCCCTCTCAGGTTCAGTGATTTACTAGAACAACTCCCAGGACTCAGGAAAGTGCCATACTTACGATTACAGGTTTATTGTAAAGGATGCAAATCAGGAACAGCCAAATTAAGAGACACATAGGGCAAGGTCTGGGTGAGTCCTGAACACAGAGCTTCCCTGTCCTCTCTCCGTAGAATCAGGGCACATCACCCTCCTGGCACATTGATGTGTTTACTAATTAGCTCACTCCACCGAGCTTCAGTGTTCGATTTTGGCTGGGGTTTCATTATGTAGGCCTGCGTGGTTGGTGTTTCTGGCAACCAGCCCCCATCCTGAGCGATCTCTTTAGCATAAACTCACATGTGTCCAAGGGGCTAATGAATCACAAAGATACTCCTATCACTTGGAAAATTCCAGGGCTTTTAGAAGCTCTTTGCTAGGAACCTAGGACAAAGACTAGACAAGTTCCTTATTATACAGCAGCTGACATATAAAAGAAAGTTTAGCATAGTAGTTAGGAATAGTGTAGTAGAAGGTTATTTTATTAAGTTTTATTGGAGTGTAGTTGCTTTACAACGTTATATTAGTTTCTACTGTACAGCAAAGTGAATCAGCTATATGTATACATATATCCATCTTTTTTTAAATTTCCTTCCCATTTAGGTCACCACAGAACATGGAGTAGAGTTCCCTGTGCTATACAGTAGGTTCTCATTAGTTATCTATTTTATACATACTGTCAATAGTGTATATATGTCAATCCCAATCTCCCAATTCATCCCCCTGCCACCTTCCCCCTTGGTATCCATACGCTTGTTCTCTATGTCTTTGTCTCTATTTCTGCTTTGCAAATAAAATGATCTACACCATTTTTCTAGATTCCACATATATGCGTTAATATACGATATTTGTTTTTCTCTTTCTGACTTACTTCACTCTGTATGACAGTCTCTAAGTCCATCCATGTCTCTACAAATGACCCAATTTCGTTCCTTTTTATGGCTGAGTAATATTCCATTGTATATGTATACCACATCTTCTTTACCCATTCCTCTGTTGATGGACATTTAGGTTGCTTCCATGTCCTGGCTGTTGTAAATAGTTCTGCAGTGAACATTGAGGTGCATGAGTCTTTTTGAATTATGGTTTTCTCTGGGTATATGCCCGGTAGTGGGATTGCTGGATCATATGGTAGTTCTATTTTTAGTTTTTTAAGGAACCTCCGTACTGTTCTCCATAGTGGCTGTATCAATTTACATACCCACCAACAGTGCAAGAAGGTTCCCTTTTCTCCACACCCTCTCCAGCATTTATTGTTTGTAGATTTTTTGATGATGGCCATTATGACCAGTGTGAGGTGATACCGCGTTGTAGTTTTGATTTGCGTTTCTCTAATAATTAGTGATGTCTAGCATCTTTTCATGTGTTTGTTGGCCATCTGTTTGTCTTCTTTGGAGAAATGTCTGTTTAGGTCTTCTGCCCAGTTTTTGATTGGGTCGTTTGTTTTTTTGTTATTGAGCTGCATGAGCTGTTTGTATATTTTGGAGATTAATCCTTTGTCAGTTGCTTCATTTGCAAATATTTTCTCCCATTCTGAGGGTTGTCTTTTTGTCTTGTTTATGGTTTCCTTTGCTGTGCAAAAGCTTTGAAGTTTCATTAGGTCCCATTTGTTTATTTTTGTTTTTATTTTCATTACTCTAGGAGGTGGGTCAAAAAAGATCCTGCTGCAATTTATGCCAGAGTGTTCTGCACTCTTTCTTTGTTTCTATTTCATTCATTTCTGCTCTGATCTTTTTGATGACTTTTACTAACTTTGGGGGTTTTTTTGTTTTTCTTTCCCTGGTTGCTTTAGGTGTAAGGTTAGGTTGTTTATTTGAGATGTTTCTTGTTTCTTGAGGTAGGATTGTATTGCTATAAACTTCCCTCTTAGAACTGCTTTTGCTGCATCACATAGGTTTTCATTGTCATTTGTGTCTAGGTATTTTTTTTATTTCCTCTTTGATTTCTTCAGTGATCTCTTGGTTATTTAGTAGCATATTGTTTAGCCTCCATGTGTTTGTGTTAACAGTTTTTTTTTTCCTATAAATGATTTCTAATCTGATAGTATTGTGGTCAGAAAAGATGCTTGATATGATTTCAATTTTCTTAAATTTACTGAGGCTTGATTTGTGACCCAAGATGTGATCTATCCTGGAGAATGTTCTGTGTACACTTGAGAAGAAAGTGTATTCGGCTGCTTTCGGATGGAATGTCCTATAAATATCAATTAAGTCTATCTGGTGTAATGTGTCATTTAAGGCTTATGTTTCCTTATTTATTTTCTGTCTGGATGATCTATCCATTGGTGTAAGTGGAGTGTTAAAAATCCCCCACTATTATTGTGTTACTGTTGATTTCCCCTTTTACGGCTGTTAGCACTTGCCTTATGTGTTGAAGTGCTCCTATGTTGGGTGCATAAATATTTACAACTGTTATATCTTCTTCTTGTATCGATCCCTTGATCATTATGTAGTGTCCTTCTTTGTCTCTTGTAACAGTCTCTATTTTTGTATTTATTTTTTTGGCTGTGTTGGATCTTTGTTGCTGCACGCGGGCTTTCTCTAGTTGTGGCAAACAGGGACTCCTCTTCATTGCGGTGCGCAGGCTTCTCATTGCGGTGGCTTCTCTTGTTGTGGAGCACGGGCTCTAGGTGCGCGGGCTTCAGTACTTACAGCACATGGGTCCTAGAGCGCATGGGCTTCAGTAGTTGCGGTGCACGGGCTCTAGGGCGCAGGCTCAGTAGTTGTGCCACATGGGCTCAGTTGCTCCACAGCATGTGGGATTTTCCCAGACCAGAGATCAGACCCATGTCTCCTGCACTGGCAGGTGGATTCTTAACCACTGTGCCACCAGGGAAGTCCCGACAGTCTTTATTTTAAAGTCTATTTTGTCTGATATGAGTATTGCTACTCTAGCTTTCTTTTGATTTCCATTTGCATAGAATATCTTTTTGCATACCCTCACTTTCAGTCTGTATGTGTCCCTAGGTCTGAAGTGGGTCTCTTGTAGGCAACATATATACTGGTCTTGTTTTTGTATCCATTCTGCCAGTCTGTGTCTTTTGGTTGGATCATTTAATCCATTTACATTTAAGGTAATTATCAATATGTTCCTGTTATCATTTTCTTAATTGCTTTTGTTTTGTTTTTGTAGGTCTTTTGCTTGTCTTGTGTTTCCCACCTAGAGAAGCTCCTTTAGCAGTTGTTGTAAAGCTGGTTTGGTGGCGCTGAATTCTCTTAGCTTTTGCTTGTCTGTAAAGCTTTTGATTTCTCCATCGAATCTGAATGAGATACTTCTTGGGTAGAGTAATCTTGGCTGCAGGTTTTTCCCTTTCATTGCTTTAAATATGTCCTGCCACTCCTTTCTGGCCTGCAGAGTTTCTGCTGAAAAATTAACTGATAACCTTATGGGGATTCCCTTGTACTGGGTTGGCCAAAAAGTCCATTTGGATTTTTCCATAAGATGTTACAGAAAAACCTGAATGAACTTTTTGGCCAACCCAGTATGTTATTTTTTGCTTTTCCCTTGCTGCTTTTAATATTTTTTTCTTGGCATTTAATTTGTATTAGTTTGATTAATATATGTCTTGGCATGTTTCTCCTTCGGTTTATCCTGTATGGGACTCTCTGCGCTTCCTGGACTTGATTGACTATTTCCTTTACCATGTTAGTGAAGTTTTCAACTATAATCTCTTCAAATATTTTCTCCGGCCCTTTCCCTGTCTCTTCTTCTTCTGGGACCCCTATAATTTGAATGTTGGTGTGTTTAATGTTGTCCCAGAGGTCTCTGAGACTGTCCTCATTTCTTTTCATTCTTCTGTCTTTATTCTGCTCCGTGGCAGTTATTTCCACCATTCTATCTTACAGCTCACTTATCTGTTCTTCTGCCTCAGTTATTCTGCTATTGATTCCTTCTAGTGTATTTTTCATTTCAGTTGTTGTGTTGTTCATCACTGATTGTTTGTCTTTAGTTCTTCTAGGTCCTTGTTAAACATTTCTTGTATCTTCTCGATCCGTGCCTCCATTCTGTTTCCAAGATCTTGGATCATCTTTACTATCATTACTCTGAATTCTTTTTCAGGTAGATTGCCTATTTCCTCTTCATTTATTTGATCTTGTGGGTTTTACCTTGCCTGCAACATATTTCTCTGTCATCTCATTTTGTCTCATTTACTGCGTTTATGGTCTCCTTTCCATGGGCTGCAGGGTCATAGTTCCTTTTGCTTCCGTTGTCTGTCCCTGGTGGGTGAGGTTGGTCCAGGGGCTTGTGTGGACTTCCTGGTGGGAGGGACTGGTGCCTGCGCTCTGGTGGGTGGAGCTGAGTCTTTTCCCTCGGATTGGGCAGGGCTGCGTCAGGTGGTGTGTTTTGGGGTGTCTGTGAGCTTAGTATGGCTTTAGGCAGCATGTCTGCTGCTGGGTGGGGCTGTGTTCCTGTCTTGCTGGTTGTTCGGCATGAGGTGTCCAGCACTGGAGCCTGCAGGCAGTTGGGTGGGACCAGGTCTTGGTGTCGAGATGGATACCTCTGGGAGAGTACACACTGATTAATATTTCCTGGGCCCAGGAATTCTCTGGCAGTCCAGCATCCTGGATTTGGCGCTCCCACCCTGGAGGCCCAGGCCCAAGCCCTGGCCAGGGAACTGAGAGCCCACAAGCCAACTGCATGGCCAGGGAAAAAAGAAAGAAAAGAAACAGGAAAAAAAGAAAAAAGAAAACAAACAAAACCCAAGACAAATAGCAAAAACAAAAACAAACAAACTACAACAACAACACAACACGCACAAAAAAAAAAAAGAAAGAAAGCAGACACACCATATCCAAGACAAATGATAACAACAAAACCAAACTAACGGAAACAAATAAAGAAGCAGACAGGAAACAAACAAACAAACAAACACAAGAGAAGAAACAATGAAAAGAATTTAAAAATGAGAACAATCAATAAGGACTAAACTAACAAAAACAAAAAATGAAAAATAAAACAAAAACAGAAAGCAAACAAAGCAAACAAAATAAACACATGGAAACAATAAAGAAAAAGGAAAATAAAATAAAAAACAACAAAAACAAGAAAAAAACACAAAACAGCAAAAAAAGTAAAGTAAAAGTAGAAAAACAAAAAATATATATATTAAAAAAATAATAAATAATAAAAACAACAATACCATCAACTGAACAAAACAAAAGAGACAAAAATAGAATCAGAGTAATAGGAATATTTTCCTGGGGCCTCCTCTGTCAGTGTCCTTGCTCCCACAGTGAGCCACAGCCAATCCCCGCCTCCCCCGGAGGCCCTCCAAGACCTCTAAGCAGGTCTCTGGACCTGCTGTGGGCCCTGTGGGGCCAGCTCAGACTCTGACCTGGCCCAGCTCCCGTGTGTTCTTGCCCCCAAAGTGCACTGCTGCTAAGGCTAGACCCATCTCAGTTGTGGGAACGCTCTGTTGTCTGTTCAGGCATTCCACAGACACAGGATTTACCAAGCCGATCACGATCTCAGGGATTTAATCCATGGCTTGTGCAGCTGCACAGAAAGAAGTTCCTCTTCCTTAGTCACACTGCCCCTGGGGCTTACTTTTGGTTTTTGCCCCACCTCTGTGTGTGCGCCACTCTCAGGCCAGTTCCCTGCCCAGGCAGGAGGAAGCAGCGGCTGATAGGGGCACACTTACTCCCTCAGGCCAGAGAGGGGTATGGCAGCCACAACTGGGATGTGCACGAATTGCCTGCAGGGCCCAGCAGGCAGTTGTAACAGACTGGGGCGTGCTCACTTTGGTGGGAGTCCCTCCCAGTGCCCGCAGAGGCAGGGGCTGGCGTGAGGGGCCAGTGGCAGCTCCGCCCCTTGCACACCGCTCAACGATGGTGTGTTTCCTAGGCAGACCACGTTTCCTCTAGGGCCATTCCCAGCCGCAGAGCCCCTCACTCCCATTCCCTTTCTTGTATCCACGCAGCCAACAGCAGTCCTGTCCAGGGATCCGCTGTTTTAACGTGCTTTAGCACTCAGCCCCCACCAGCATTGGCTGATTCCTGTCTCCAGAAGGTTATTTTATTTCTTTACCTCATGAGGTCATGGTAAAGATTAAATGTGATCATCAGTGTAAAGCACTTTACACAGTACATAGTAAGTCTTGAATATATATTAGCTATTAAGGGGTGTTTTAGTTTCTTAGGGCTGCTGTAACAAATTGTATCACAAATTAGGTGGCAATTTATTCTCTCACAGTCCAAAGGGTAGCACTCCAAAATCAAGGTGTTAACTGGGCCATGCTCCCTCTGAGACTAGGTAGAATCTTTACTTGCCTCTTCCTAGTTTCTGGTAGTGGCTGTCAGTCCTTGGCTTGCAGCTGCATTACTCTGATCTCTGCCTCTTTTGCCACATGGTGTTCTCTCTGAGTATGTCTGTCTTCACACGGTGTTTTCTTTCTCTTATAGGGACCCCGGTCATATTGGATTAGGGCCCACCCTAATGACCTCATTTAAGTTGATTATATCTACAAAGACCCTATTTCCAAATAAGGTCACATTCACAGATACCAGGAGTATACAGTTTGGAGAACATAACTCAACCCATAACTGTCTACCCTCTGGCCCCTCAAAATTCATGTCCTTTCCAAGTGCAAAATACATTCACCCCATCCCAATATCCCCCAAAGTCTTAACCCACTCCAGCATACAATCCAAGTCCAGAACTCACCTAAATATAATCAACTCAAAAAGTCTCAAATCTCATCTTCTAAATCATCTAAATCAGGTATGGGTGAGACTCTGCTATGGTTCATCCTGGGACAAAATTCCTCTCCATCTGTGGACCTGTGAAATCTAGAACGCAAGTTATCTGCTTCCAAGATACAATGGTAGGACAGGCTTAGGAAAGATATTTCTATTACAAAAGTGAGGACATGGAAGGAATAAAAGGATCACTAGTCTAAAGCAAATTCACAACCCAACAGCGCTAACTCCATTAGACTTCAAGGCCTGGGAATAATCCTCTGTGGCTCAGTGCTCTGTCCTCTGGCCTGCATGGGCAGGCCCACCCTTTTAACCCAAGAGGGTCCCATTGGCCCAGGCATCTGCATCTGTGGCTCTGCCCTTGTTAGTCTTTATTTCATTCCATATCTGTTCCTTTCAGTCCATCTCTCTTCCTTTCAGTCCAGGCTGGCAGCACTTCTGCTGATACAAAATTCTCAAAAACCTTGTAAGTCTCCCATGCAATTTACTGGTGTCCAGACCATCTGACAAGAGGGTCCTCCACAGATCTTTCCTGGATAACCATGTCTCTGTTCCTAGCTTCTGAGGTGTTTGATTGTGTGCTAGAGTCAGGCAAATGATGATCCAGCCGTACCCTTGGCCCTGTTTCCAGAGCATGCTGTTTGGATAGGCAGAGAATTTTGCAAATCATCAAGTGTGGTTCCTTTTTGCTTAACAGTTCAATCCTCAATTTACCTCTTCTCATATTCATAAAAACCAAAGAGAAACTAAGCCACATTTCAACACTTTGCTTAGAAATCTCCTCAGTTAAATATCCAAGTTCATCAGTTATAAGTTCACCCAATGGCTGAACACAGTTCAAATTTTCTGCCACTTTATAGCAAGAACTACCTTTCCTCCAGTGTCCAATAGCATGTTCCTCATTTCCTTCTAAGGCCTCATTTAAAAGCACCTTTAATGTTCATATTTCCATCTCTTTAAGGCAATTTAGTTTTTTTTCCTGTCAAGTCTCTACTCATTATCCAGTTCCAAAGCCACTTCATTTTTAAGTATTTGTTAGAGCAGCACCCCACTCTCATCAGTACCAAAATCTGTATTGGTTTCCTGGGGATGCCAGAAGCTGGAAGAAGCAAGGAAGGATATTTCCTTGCAGGCTTCAGAGAGAGCATGACCCGGCCAACACCTTGATTTTGGACTTGTGCCCTCTAACTCAGTGAGAGAATAAATTTCTGTTGTTTATTACATTCAGTTTGTGGTTCTTTGTTATGGCAGTCCTAAGAAGTCAAAACCAAGGGTTTTATTTGGAGGTACTGTAGTCATTAGTGAAAGACAGTGAGTACATGGTATCTCCCTGTATCCACAGGGTTTCTTGCTATTTCTCTTTCTCTCTTTTAAACCATATTTGTGTCTAGGTGCACTATAAAGTTTACTTTCGCTATGTTAACAGTTTATGATTTGGCTCTGTTTTATCTCAGGAGAGCAGCCTTAAGTGGTTGGTAGGGATCCTTTGGTACCATGAAGACTACACACTTTTGAAAGGGTAGGGGCTTTAGTTTTATAGACCTTCCTTCTGCCAGAATGCCTAGTACTGGCTCTTGGCTTCCTCCTCATGAATACTGTTGTAACACCTGCCTCCATCAGGGTGAAATAAGAAGAGCTGCAATGGCACTTCAATTAGCCCTTGAAAAGGCAGTTGACGCATAAATGATGAATTGCATAATAAGTCCTTTACCACTACTTCTAATGGACATCTGTGTTTTTCAGTTTTGAGTTATTTTTCAAGAACACATTCTTTTTCTATCCTAATGAAGACCTATATTTTCTTGAATTCCCCTTAGCCAATCACAGTGTTTGTAGGACTCTTAGAAGATACCCCATAAATATTGTTTTGCCTTGAAGAAGGCTTATGCATCTCACTGCTAGTGAAAGACTAGCTCTAGTGATAAATAAAAGATGTTAGTTGCCAAAGCTGTCATTTCAATTTGTTTTGCTTGCACTGAGCTCATTAATAAATTGCCACAGTCGTAATATGAAAGTAATGAACCTTCTGGAGGCCCAGCTGGGTCACAGAGCATTAACAGGGACCTTCAGGGCAACTGCCATTGTTATACACAGTTCAGTTAAAGGGTTTTAGGCTTTTTTTTTTCTTTGAAACATATATATTTTGTAAAATCCAAATCCTGTTTTATCACTTGTATACTTTCTAAGTGAGTATATTTGAATTCAACCCAACAAGATGTATCTGATGCCTACTACTGTCAGGCAGTGTGTTAGACCCCAGAGGCAAAGATGAATAAGGCATCCCTTAGGTCGTCACTATCAAATTGGGAGAAGTATGTAAACAAATAATTGTAATACAGTATTTAAATGCTGTAAGTATGAACCAGATGTAAATAATAGCATAGAAGAGGAAATGATTATCTAGGGAAGAGAACTCAGAAGGCTGAGGAAGAGGAGATTCATTGATTTTTGAGTTAAATTTTGAAAGATGAGTTGTAAGTTGACAAGTAGAGTGTACAATGGGAAAAGGGATTTCATTGCAGATAAGTTGAGGGACTGTAGATCATGTAGAATAACTTAGGGGAAGAAGGTAAAGAGGAGAAGATGGGTAGATGAGGCTGGAGAAGTAGTCAGGGGCCAAATGTTAAAGGATTTAGGTTTGAAGGGCCTATGTATGGAATGCCAAGGACTTTGGTGGATTTCATTCTATAGGCTGCATGGGTCCATTGAAGGATTTTTTTTTTTTTTAATAAATTTATTTATTTATTTATTTTTGGCTGTGTTGGGTCTTCATTTCTGTGCGAGGGCTTTCTCCAGTTGCGGCGAGCGGGGCCCACTCTTCATCACGGTGCGCGGGCCTCTCACTGTCGCGGCCTCTCCCGTTGCGGAGCACAGGCTCCAGACGCGCAGGCTCAGTAGTTGTGCCTCATGGGCTTAGTTGCTCCGCGGCATGTGGGATCTTCCCAGACCAGGGCTCGAACCCGTGTCCCCTGCATTGGCAGGCAGATTCTTAACCACTGCGCCACCAGGGAAGCCCCCATTGAAGGATTTTAAGCAGAGATGAAACATAATTGAATTTCTATTTTAGAAGGATTACTCTGGTTGCCATACACACAGTGGAATGGAAGTAGAGAGAGACCAGTTAGAAGGCTATTCACTAGTTTTGTGCAAGCAAGTAACGCCTTGTGTACTACAAAGAGCATGACCCAGATTGTTTCAAGTCCCGGTTCAACCACCTACTGACTTTCTAAACTAACCCTGAAATTTACTCATCAGTGAAATGGGAATAATAGTAATCTCTCGCTGGATATTATGAAAAATCATATGAAATAACACATATACGTAGAATTGCTCCAAAGAGCTGAGTATAAATGTTAGCTGTGGACTTCCCTGGTGGCGCAGTCGTTAAGAACCCGCCTGCCAATGCAGGGGACACGGGTTCGATCCCTGGTCCGGGAAGATCCCACATGCCGCGGAGCCACTAAGCCTATGTGCCACAACTACTGAGCCTGCACTCTAGAGCCCGTGAGCCACAACTACTGAGCCCACGTGCCACAACTACTGAAGCCCGTGTGCCTGGAGCCCGTGTTCCACAACAAGAGAAGCCACTGCAATGAGAAACTCACGCACCACAACGAAGAGTAGCCCCTGCGCGCAGCAACGAAGATCCAACGCAGCCATAAATAAATACATAGATTTATTTAAAAAAAATAAATAAACGTTAGCTGTTATAGTTCAACTTCTGTTTTTGTTGAGTTTGGGGTAACTTATAACCTAGTTTAGGATTTTTAAGAAGCATTTTCACTTTCCTTCTACCACTCTGTCCCAATAAAACAAAGAAATCAGAACGTTTACAAACATTTTATATCACATTAAGATCTACATTCCAGGATTTTCCAAACATTAAAAAAAACAACATAACTAAAGCTTTTGCCTTTGGATGCCCTGCCAGAGTCTCAATTGGAGAACAGGCTTAGTGTCTTTGTTTAGTCAGTGGTGTAATCGGAAAAGACTGGAGCCCTAGCTCAACAAATGAGCTTTTTAGCTGAGACGTAGCATCAGAGTTTACTCTGACTCTGTTTCTTCAAGTGTTATTAATAAGAATAATGTGAATAGGTGCCCTTGCTACCTTGCATCTCTATTGTGAGGATCACCTTCTTTCTTTAAGTAAACACTCATTAAACTACTATTTCAGGTACTGTTACAAAGAATGTAGAAATGAATCAGATCTGGATCCTAATTTCGAGGGAATCACAGTGCTAAAAGAACTGTAAAAGATGTATACAGATAACTAATACAAATAGGATAATTGTGAGTGAGCTAACTTTGAAAATTTTGAAGGACTTTGAAGCTGGAAGTCATATTATACAAAATATTGTGGGATTTCCCTGGTGGCACAGTGGTTAAGAGTCCACCTGCCAATGCAAGGGACACGGGTTCGAGCCCTGGTCTGGGAAGATCCCACACACCACGGAGCAACTAAACCCATGCACCACAACTACCGAGCCTGCGTTCTAGAGCCCGAGAGCCACAACTGCTGAAGCCCACGTGCTACAACTACTGAAGCCCGCACACCTAGAGCCTGTGCTCCGCAGCAAGAGAAGCCACCGCAAAGAGAAGCCCTCGCACCGCAACGAAGAATAGCCCCCGCTCGCAGCAACTAGAGAAAGCCCACGTGCAGCAACAAAGACCCAACACAGCCAAGGATAGAATAAATTAATTAATTTTTAAAATATATTGTTCTGTTTTACAAAGTGTATCTCACGTGTTCTTATTATTTAAAGTGCTTTTCCAAGTAGAGCTGAGACAGTCACTTTCCAGGTAGCTGTGGAAAATAGATGATAAAGGTAGATTCAGATTTTAGTTAGATATTTTTAAACCTGCATGCATATTTTGATCCCAGGCTTGATCAGGCTTAATATTCACTTATATCCAAGTAACTTGCTTACGGTACTCTCTGAGCCTCAGAGGCATGTGTGTGTGTTTCTGTGTGTGTGTGTGTGTGTGTGTGTGTGTGTGTGTAATGGAGATAATATCACCTACCTTTCAGCTTTGTTGTGATGAAATGGCAATTATATGTAAAGTGCAAAAAAAAAATCATGTTCATTCATTCCTTCAGTCTCTGCTCTAATCTACCCACCTTTTCACTATTGCTCAATGTTGAGCTCTGAGACAGCAGCTTCTTTGAGATGTTTTAAGGTTTCTTTTTTTTAAAACTTATGAAAAATTTCAAACATATGATAAACTTGAAAGGATTTTGCCATGGAAAACCTTATGTCCACATCCTAAATTTCACCATTACTTGTAAAGATCACATGTCAGTTTATCTATCCCTCTACCACCCAGCTATATTAAATTTTCTCCAGTGATTCTTTAGGACTTTTCTGGAAGACGTTTTTTAAACTAGGTTGGAGGCCAGGAGTGCAAATGCATTTCAAATATTTGTAATTACATTACATTTCTCCTATTTACATTATTCTATACCTACAAAGAATGTTATTTACAAGTTTATTCATTACTTGGATCTCTCTGTACTATCTGTGCTCCTACACTATCATTTCTTTTTTTTTTTTAATTTATTTACTTATTTATTTATTTACTTTTGGCTGTGTTGGGTCTACGTCGCTGCACGCGGGCTTTCTCTAGTTGCGGAGAGCGGAGGCTACTGTTCGTCGCGGTGCGCGGGCTTCTCATTGCTGTGGCTTCTCGTAGCGGAGCATGGGCTCTAGGCACGTGGGCTTCCGTAGTTGTGGCTCGCGGGCTCAGTCGTTGTGGCTCGCAGGCTCTAGAGTGCAGGCTCAGTAGCTGTGGCGCACGGGCTTAGTTGCTCCGTGGCATATGGGATCTTCCCGGACCAGGGCTCGAACCCATGTCCCCTGCATTGGCAGGCAGATTCTTAACCACTGCGCCGCCAGGGAAGTCCCTACACTATCATTTCTAACCTTATCCCATTTGCATTTTCCTGAGAATGCCTTCAGCTAATCTTTTTTATTGTCGCATTTAGAGTAGGTTCTTTTTAGTAGTCCTTGTCTCTTCTTTTAAAGTATCTTTTAAAATTAATTTTAAAAAATACTGTACATTTTGTGCCTAGTGGCAAACATCGCAGCTAGAACCTTTGTGCAGAGTGGGGTGCCAGCACAGGTCTTAAAATCTCAGGTATCTCAGTACTTTTCATCAGCTCCCATTTCTTGTTTCTGAGCTTGGGTTTTTCTCCCTGGGACGCTTGGTCTGTTTAGTATGCTATAGGAGTAAATACAGTCCTTTACCTATGTTTGGTTAGAGGTGCTCAGCATTGATTTTCTAGTATATAGCTCAATTTTGATTATAGGTTGGAGAAATCCTTCAGTTTCTGAGTCTTTGATGGCACTCTTCCCTACTTCACAATGCTGCTAAGTAGCTATATACTTTCTCATATTTTTAAAATCTTCTTTTGTCATCTCAATGCATGTCTTTTAAATGAGTTTTAATCAGAAAGAATTTGCCATTGTGTTATGTGGATTTCCTTAATAAGCTGTGAGGACTGTATTCAGAAAAGTCTTTGAAAAGAGAATTATATTCATGATTATGTCTATCAATACCTTACATCCTCTCATTACCTTTATGTAAATGATCTTGTCAGATTTGAGAGTGACTTACAGATACTAAAGGACCCGGCTTGTTTTTGTTTCATTTTTAGAGATGTTTTTTCTTAATTTCTCTTTCAGAAATCAACTATGAGTTTTAATTACAAATCATCCAAATATGTTTTTTAAATTCAGAAAGTAGTCACTTTCTGGTCATGTAATTTTTATATTTTATGCCTTTTTTTTTTTTTTTTCTTAACGACTAGCTTTCATTCATTTCATTCAAAAATACTTATTGAGTGCCTCCTGTATACCAGACAGTATTCCAAGTGCTAGGATATAGTGCTGAATAAATAACACAGACAAGGCCCCAGTGGATGAGACAAATAAATAGACAAGGAAAATACTAAATGGTGCTAACTGCTATGGAGAATTAAGAGTGGTGTGACAGAGTCTGGGTGACTACTTTAGATTGAGTGGTCAGGGAAGGGTTCTCTGAGGAGGTGACATTTAAACTTCGACCTGAATGATAAGATGCCAGCCCTGTGAATACGGGTGGTGCATTCCAGGCAGTGTACAGGCCCTAAGGTAGTAAGGAGAGGCCTGCAGCAGGAGCAGAGGTCAGCCGGCTGGAGCAAAGTGAACGGTGAGAGCTGTAGGAGTGGAGGCAGTAGAGGTGGGGTCAGATCATGTAGGATTATGTGGGTCAGGATAAGGTGCTTGGATTTCCTTTTAAGTGCTGCTGTGGAGAGCGTTTGAAAGATTTTAAGCAAGGGAATGACATGATCTAATTCATATTAACATGTAATCAAAATAGGGCCATATAATGGAGAAAATCAGCCAGTGCTGAGAGTCCCTAACCAAACATATGCAAAGATTGCATTTACTCCTAGGGCATACTAAATATAAATAGCTCAGTTTTCCTGGAAAAACCCTATGCCTCAGAGACAAAAAATGGACCAAATTACTTTGCTGTGAATCCCACCGCCACCATTTACTAACTGTGTAACTTCGGGTTATAAGACATTTCTCTACACTGGTTTCCTTATCAATAAAATGAAGGTAATAATAGTACCTACGTAAGGATTGTGAGTATCGAACAACTTAACACAAGTGAAGTGCTTAGAACAATGCTTGGCACATAGTACTTAATGTTTACTTTTATTATTTATTTCCTCTAGATATGGGTTGTCTAACACAATAGCCACATGGTTAGTGTAACTGAATTACTGAATTACAAATTTTATTTAATTTTAATTAAATTTTAAAACATCCTCCATACGGTTATTGGAAAACTTTAAAGTATGTTTTGAGAAACTTGAGTGTATGAATTTTCTTTTCAACTGTAAGTTTTATGAAATTTAAATACACATCAAGTATTTCTGATGAAAATTTAGCATCTGAATTGAGATAAGCTGTAATCGTAAATACACACCAGATTATGAAGACAATATTAAAAAGAATGTAAAGTATTTCCATTGATTTTTATAATGATTACCAGCTGAAGTGATAATATTTCAATATACTGGGTTAAATAGAATGCATTATTAAAATTATTTTCATCGTCCTTTTTTTACTTTTTAAAATGTGACTACTAGAAAACTTAAAATGACATGAGTGGCTTCAATTATATTTCTGTTGGATGGCAGTGCTCTAGACCCTGGGTCAGGGGGAAGAGCAGTGGAATATAGACTGGGGGAAATGTTTTTTCTAATTACACAAATACCCCTGGAGATTCCAAAACACCTTCACCCAGTGGAGCCTTCCTCCCCGTCAAATTAATCCTGTCTCCTACCTTTTGCTGAAAATCAATGCCATTAATGAGCCTGCCCTCACTGATAGGAGGGTTTTGTATTCTTCAGATATGTCGGGGGGAAAAAGTTATGAGTCACTGCTGTATGTTAAAGAGTATCGCACAGGTTCAACACCTATCAGTGATTTCGATGAAATAAATTTCTGGAGTTCTCTTAACTAATACTAGTGTATATAATTGTTCTCTGAAATAACATGTACCACTAATCCTGGTCTAGTGAACCCCAGAGACTTAAAATGAAGAAGAATTAAAGTAGATTTTAATTAAGGGATGAGTGCTGGGTCAAAAGCTGAGGAAGTTGAGAAAGGCATCTTGTGTCCTAAAAGCTAAATTTCCGGGATTAAAAAAAAAAAAAAAAAAAACTCAGAAAGCTAAACAACCATAAATTTCTGTCTCTGAAGTGAAACTGGACATGTTTTTTTCTTCTCGTGCCTCTTGGTTCCTGCTGATTCTGTGGTTATATACAAACATTTTCTGACTTGCTTTAAAAGGTGTTATTCTCAGGAATTAGCATGAAGGAGGTTTCTAGTAAATGCTGAGTGACTGCTAGCAAGTGGTACCACTCTTCTGCCTTAGCTGTTTAGAATGCGTATTATATATTCTTTCTGTATCACCCCCAAATAATTTTTTTTAATCCGATATGCCTTAGCTTAATACCTATCTCAAAGATTATTCCATGCCCTCTCAGTCAAGTCAGTTTTCTAGAGAAGAGAGCCCTTTCCTGAGGTTGCTGTTTCGGATTCACGTAAGACACATTTCCCTGGAAGCCCCTTTGTATTGTCTAACCTTGCTATTACCATGAAGAAAGTTGTCTCTGTTTCCCAACCAGATATGGGTGTCAGGACAATTGCCTGAGTAGCTCACAGGAAGACAGCTGATCTCATTTGATAAATTTCCGTTACTGTAATAGCAATAGGATTTTCTGTGAAACCATAAAATCACACACTTGTAGAGGTGGTTGATGAAGAAACAGAGGCTTGCAGCTAGTTTGTAGTAAACATGGGACCTACCTGAGTTCTTATCTTTTGGTTTTAAAGTGAAGAATTTGAAGCCCTGAGGAAGTGACTACTCAGTGACAGAATGAACCAGGCCAAGTTTAGGTCTAAGTTGCATCTCAGTTTCTTGGTACAGAGAAACCGTATTTGCCCCAAGTTTGTAATTCTATCAGATTCCTACAAGATCCTGGATAATGTCAAGGATTCATAACTCACTTTTTTAGGATAAGAACCTGAGACTTTGGGGGGGGGGGCGGGACTTACAGAATGGTTTATAGATACTGCTCTGTTAATGAGCCCAAATTACTTTATGTACCTGTCTCTGTGGCTTAAGCAGTGAGGATTTACTCTATTCTCAGGTCTCTACGTCTCAGGAGTTAGTTTCCTGTGTAGGACTCTATCCTATTACACTCTAACAGAATAAAGTTGATCTTGAGATCTCTGGTACTGTGTAGCATAGACATCTCTCAAAGGTCTGCTTGGGCAGTGTGAATAGATAAAAAATAATAAACAGGTTAATAGTCTCTTATCAGTCCCCAAAGCCATATGAGTCTGACCTCAAGTTTTAATTTTGTCTCTATGAAAAGCTTTTATTAAGTGGCTCCTGTCTGCAGATGGTGACATGCGTTCAAATCTTCACTCTAGAAAACCTTGGAGAATTAAGTCCCTCTTAGAAGCTTAGTGTTCTGGATTGCTACAGGTTTGTTCCATTACACATTAAAACTTTATTTTTAAAAATCATTTTAATTAGAAATTATCCTAAAGTGGATTATACCCTTCTTCCTTCTGTTTAGTTTTTTGGGTCCAATTTAACCATTTCTTAGTGACTGAAATCCTTGTGGGGTATGTGTGTATATGTATAAAGGATACAAATTTTCATGGGCTTCTAGTAGCATATTCGTAACCCTGTTTTAACCACAAGCCCATGTTTAGTGCATAATTTTGCAAGATGTAAGGTTTTTAGCAATGCATATTGTTGTAAAAACTCCTGGATTTAAGTCTGTGGGTCACAATCAGAAAGGTTTGAAAGCCACTGCCCTAGGGAACTCTTTTCTTGTGCTAATAATAATTTCTTACATTGCGTAGTACTTGACTGTTTGCCAAACTTCCCTCTATAATATGGCCTATGAAAAGTAAACTAGGGAAGGGATTGATTTCTTGTTGTTTTTAAACTATAGTAGGCAAGCCTAATGGAACCAAAGAGAGCATGGACTTTGAAATTAGTCTTTAATTTTAGCCTTTCCATACAGTACTCGTATGTCCTTGGATGCTTTAATTAATCTTGTTTAACTTCAGAACCTCAGCTCTTTTTTTTTTCCCCAACCTAAATGGGAAATGCCAGAATTGTTGGGTGCTTTAAATCAAGTAATGAAGACAAAAGTGCCTTAGTAGGGGCACCGTGGATGGATCTCATAAACAAAATGTTGAGTGGAACAAAGTGGACATAAAAGAGGACATGAGATATAATTTCATTTCTATAAAGTTCAAAACAGGCAAAACTAACCTAACAATAGTAGTCCACACAGTGCTTACTCTTGGGTGGAGTAATGACTGGGAGAGGGCTCAAAGGGGTACTTCTTTTGGTGCTAGTAATGATCTCTTTCTTGGTTTGGAAACACATTGTAAAAGTTCATTGAGTTTCATACTTATGATTTATTTACTTTTTTAAAATAATGAGTTTCAGGTGGACAGCATAATAATTCAACAGCTATGTATACTACAAACTGATTACCACTACAAGTCTAGTTACCATTTGTCACCATACAGTTGGCCTCCTTCAGCCATTTTGCACACATCCCCCCACAACTCGCTTCCCCTCTGGTAGCCACTGATCTGATCTCTGTATCTGTGAGTTTGTTTTTGTTTTATTTTGTTTGTTTTGTTTTTTTAGATTCCACATAATGAGTAAAATCACATGGTAACTGTCTTTCTCCATCTGACTTATTCAAACCTAGCATAATACCTTCCAGGTCCATTTATGTTGTCACAATGGCCAGTTCTCTTTTTTTTTATGGCTGAATAGTATTCCATTGTATATATATACCACATCTTCTTTATCCATTCATCAACTTAGGTTGTTTCCATACCTTGGCTACTGTATGAAGCGTGTGCTTCTCAGTATGTATATTATACTTTAACAAAAAGTTCTTTTTAAAGTATTTAGCACAGAACCTATCACATAGTTGGTTCCCTTCTCCTATGATGGTTCCATTTTTTTTCCTAACCGTTCAGTTTCTTTGTTCTGTTATGGTTCTGTCTCCTAATTCCAATTTTATACCTAGGCGTGTTTAATAAATATCTACTGATGGCAGTTCTAACTGGCGTAGTTGAAGGAGTTTAGGTCATTCAGACAAGGTGAAATTGAATGTCTGACCACTGTGGTCTAGAAATAAGTCAGGAATATGAAGTTTGATTTGATGCTATTTTCTGATCTTTAGGTGATTTGATATTTTGCTTTTAAATGAAAATTAAATGGAGATTTTTCTGATTTGTGTAATATGATTTTATCTGGTAGATCAGCTTTATTATTGAATTTTTTCATGGTGGGATATTGAACTTATTCTGTTATTTCTGGCACTTTTAATATAAGCCCACCATAGTGTAGCAGGCTTTGAAATGGTCACTACCACACCCTGTAACACCTTATATATTTTGCTTAGGTTCTTATCACTGACAGAGAACCATACTTACTGTTTTTACCTTATTGTTTTTGTAATACAAGTATAGAAATAGAACTTGTATATTTGGATATTTATGCAAGATCCTGTTATAAAAAACTTAGAATTGTTGAAAATTCAATTTTAAAAATTGATAAAGTTCTTTTTTTCTGCTAGGTAATACGTGGGATATAAAGTAAGCCTACCTGCCCTCAGGGAGGGCAGACTCCTCTAGGAGAGGTTTGTGAGGTAGGCAGAAAAATTTGTCTACATTTGTTTTTGTTCTTTTGGATGTTGGCCTTTGAGAGAAGGTTTCTGATAGAGATACTAGCAAGCCTCCAAGTTACAGAGAGTTGTGGTGATGATTGTATGGATGCCAATGTAGCCAAGAGACAGAGAACTGACTATGATTTCATCAGTGATCAGTAATACTGCGAAGAGTTAGGGAAGTGGGGAAGTAATTTCTGTCTGTTGACACCTATTTATATTAATTCATTAACATAGAGAATGTAATTTAACCTTCACAAAGCCTTTGGAGTAGACACTACTACTTTTGCTTTAAAGATACAGAAATTGGGACTTCCCTGCTGGTCCAGTGGTTAAGAATCCTCCTTCCAGTGCAGGGGACGCAGGTTCAATCCCTGGTCGGGGAACTAGGATCCCACATACCACGGGGCAGCTAAGCCTGCGCACTCTAGAGCCCACGCGCCACAACTAGAGAACCTGCGTGCCACAACTACTGACCCACGTGCTCCAGAGCCTGTGCACTACAAGTAGAGAGAAGCCCGTGTGCCGCAAAAAAAGATCCCACATGTGGCAACGAAGATCCCACGTGCCGCAACTAAGACCCGACACAGCCAAATAAATAAATAAATAAATAATTTAGAAAATAAATTAAAAAATAAAGATACAGAAATTGAGGGCCAGAGACATTTAGTAACTTGTTCAAGTTTACATAGCTAGTGACAGAGTTGATATTCAAATCCAGAGCCCATCTGTACTACATGCTATATATAGATAGTAACATTATCCAAATTAAAGGATGTGTTTATCAGAAGATAGTCTAGCTTGGAAACATGCTAAATGGGAGGTCATAAAGAGAATTGATAGCAGGTTCCATCTAGGACCACCCAGGAAAGGGAATGCTGTGACTCAAGGACTTAGTTTCTTGAAAGTCCCTGTGAAGCTGTTTGTGTTCCTGTTGTGAGATGGTTGAATGGAGCTGTCAAACCCTGATGCAGATCCACCTGTTGCTTGTTTTTTTTTTTTAATTATAATTGTGTTAAAATATATATAACATAAAATTTATCATTTTAACCATTTTAAGGCATTAAGTACATTTACAGTGATGTATAGCCTTCACTGCTGTCCAACTCCAGGATTTTTTCATCATTTCAAACAGAAACTCTGTACACATTAAATCATTCCCCCCTCTGCCCAGCCCCTGGTAACCTCTGTTCTACTTACTTTCTCTATGAATTTCCCTATTCTGGTTGTCAAGTATAAGTGAAATCAGACAGTAGTTATCCTTTTGTATTTGGCTTATTTCACTTAGCATAATATTTTCAAGATTGATCCATGTTGTAGCATGTATCAGAATTTTATTCCTTTTTATGGCTGAATAGTATTCCATTTTATGTATATGCCGCATTTTGTTTATTTATTCATTTATTGGTGGACACTTGGATTTTTTCTACCCTTTCACTATTGTGAATAATGCTGCTATGAACATTAGTGTACAGGTATCTGTTTTAGTCCCTGTTTTCAATTCTTTTGGGTATATACCTAGGAGTGGAGTTACTGGGTCATATGGTAATTCTATTTTTTTTTTTTTATTTTCTACTAATTACTGTCATTTTCTCACAAATAACAAACAATGAACAATTGTGCGATTCATGGCTAGTTAGAAGCCAGGAGTTTAGGTCTACTTGAAGCTTCACTGAAAGCACTAGGAAATACAAAATAGCACCATGGGCCAAAAGGAAATTGGATTGGACCAGTTGTCCCTAAGATAGACCCTAATAATGTTGAGAGTAAAAGGATTCCATAATGTGAGGCACCATTGAAACACAGGCAAATTCTGGAATGCTTGAAAGGGCAGAAATCTTTGAAGGCAGACGAATCCAGCCTACCAGGGAATATGGGCCTGGAGGATCAAGCCTCACGACTCCACGAGCAATGACATGCAGACACTCTGCAGTAGAAGTGTTGATGGGTGGTAAAAAGTGTGGTGCCCGGGCATTACAGCAAGAGAATGGTCACCTTCAGAACCTTGAAAAGTACAGTAGTACAGCACAACAGCTGGCATACAGGGGCTGGCATCAAGTGAACAGGCAAGAAGAGTTACCGACTGGAGGAGGGAGAGGACAGGGGAGATGGTAGAGCTGAAGGATCATCAGCAATAGGAGACGGAGGGCAACCTGCAATTTCACTCATGCCTGACGTTGATGGCACAGGTTCTGGTTCCTTGCTGGATTCCATTCTATCTACCCTCTTGAAAAAAATGATCCAGTGATGTCTGGGTAGTAGCTTGTCCACAAGGTAATTCTATTTTTAACTTTTTAAAGTTTTCCACAGCAGCTGCACCATTTTTTAGTCCCACTAGCAATTCACAAGGGCTCTAATTTCTCCATATCCTTGCCGACACTTATGATTTTTCTTTTTTTTTTCTTCATAATAACCATCCCAATCATCCCAATGGGTGTGAAGTGGTATCTCATTGTGACTTTCACTTGCACTTCCCTAATGATTGATGATGTTGAGTATCTTTTCATGTGCTTATTGGCCATCTGTATAGATAAATGGAGAAATATCTCTTCAGGTCCTTTGCCCATTTTTCAGCTGGGTTGTTTGAGGTTTTTTTGTTATTGAATTGTAGGAGTTCTTTATAAATTCTAGATATTAGTCCCTTATCAGATAAACGATTTGCCAATATTTTCTCCCATTCTGTAGGTTTTCTTTTCATCCATGTGATAGTGCCCTTTGATGCACAAATTGTTTTTCATTTTGATGAAGTCCGATTTATCTTTTTTCTTTTGTTGCCTGTGATTTAGATGTCACATTCCAGAATCATTGCCAAATCCAGTGTCATGAAGATTCTCCTCTATGTTTTCTTCTAAGAGGTTTATAATTTTAGCTCTTAAGTTTTGGTCTTTGATGCATTTTGAGTTAATTTTTATATATGGTGTAAGGTAAAGGTTCATCTTCATTCTTTGGCATGAGGGTATCCAGTTTTCCTAGCATCATTTGTTGAAAAGAGTATCCTTTTCCCATTGAATGGTGTTGGCACCTTTGTCAAAAATCATTTGACCGTATATATTAGGGTTTATTTCAGAGCTCTCTATTCCATTGGTCTGTATGCCTGTCCTTATGCCAGTACCACACTGTCTCAATTACTGTAGCTTTGTAGGAGGTTTTGAAATCAGGAAGTGTGAGTCTTCCAACATTGTTCTTCATTGTCAAGATTGTTTAAGCTGTTTGAGATAGCATGTGAATTTTAGGGTGGCTTTTTCTATTTCTACAGAAAAGCATCATTGAGATTTTGATAGGGATTGTCTTGAGTCTGTAGATCACCTTGGGTAGTATTGTCATCTTAACATTAGTCTTCTAATTCATGAACGTAAATGTCTCTCTACTTCTTTCTTTAATTCTTTCAGTGCTGTTTGTAGTTTTCAGTGTGCAATACTTTAGTTTTGTGGCTGTTATCTTTCTCACAGTGAGTTAATAGAGTAACGTTCTGGTTTATCCATTATTATTTCATGACCTGTTAATGCCCTGAAGAATATGTTCTATTTTTAACAGAATCGGGGTTCTGAACTCGAAAAGCTGAGGGAAGGATCTTGGAAACTGGAAACCTAACTAAATTACTGCCCTTGGGAAGCCCTTCTAGGTGTTCAACCTGCTGGTTTCTTCTGATTAAAACCTAATTTCACTGCAGGTCTCCTTCGATCTACAGTAGTTCACATTTCTAATTTTTTTTTTTTTTATCTTTTGCTTCTAGATTTCTCCATCTCGCTAAGGAGGAAATTCCTATTGGGTATAGCTGATGATACCATGCAAAAATCAGATCCTCGAAAAGGTCTGAACCTGTTCTTATATGTAATAGAAATGAAGAGTTACCTTCTGTCAGTCTGTGTATGAGTGTATGTGTCACAAAAAGCTGTTTGAGTAAATAAAAGATCTCACCCTTTCTTGCCAACTTACCCTGCAATTTTCACATATCCTGCACGTCATTTATACAACTCTTTTATAGTTTGCAAAGTACTCTTCATGTAATTATCTCAAATAGTCTTTACTGTAAGCTTTTGAAATAGGGACTGTTGCTATTCCTCTTTTATGGAAACAATGAAGGGTTAAGAGACTTATTCCAAATGTTGTTACTATAAACTGCAAGATTTAGTCCTGAATTTTTTGCTTCTAAATCGTACCCTTCTCACTACATCACAAGTTCATAATCATTATTTAGATTATTTAGTTCATATCATTAGTCAGAATTTAATAGATATGTAAGTATGGATGCTCTATGAACATTGGAAATAATATACATAAAAGTTAAAATAATATATGAAAAAGTTAAAACCCCTTTATGGGTGTAAAATATAATTAATAAATCAGATCTTGATATTGAATGTTTAAATATAATCTTTGGGATGATACCAGACTCCTTATTGTGTACATACCATTGTCTTATTATGGCAAATGAGGCTCTTCGTTTGCTGGTACTTACCTTTGTATTCTCATCTTCCTCAGTTCCTGTCATTTGTCTCTGTAGCTTACCCTACCACTTTCCTTTTACAGCAGCTGCTGGCTGTTGTCCAAACACATGGTCCATTTCCATGTCTTAGTACCTTTATACTATATTCCCTTTGCCTCAAATGCCTATTCATCTTTCTTCTGACAATCCTAGCTCAACTTCATGTCCTCTGTGAAGCTTTTCTCCTCTCCCCAAGCAAAGTCAATCATTCCTTTCTCTTTTCTCAGAGCACTTTGTATAGCAAATCTCTCTTATAGCAAAAATCACATTGTGTTATGATAGTGTATTTGAGTTGCTGTCTGTCCTACTAATCTGTGAGTTCTTTGTGAGCATAGACTGGGACTTATTTGTCTTCATGTTCTTAACACTCAGTGTTACTCCTAGACTTAGCTACGTTTTGTTTAATGAATGAAATAACAGCTTTCCTTGAAGGATCTGTACACTAGTCTAAGTGGAAGACTGACCACGTAAAACATACTCAGAAGTTTATAACTATTTGTAAATAAATATAGTACATACTTGAAGTAGAATAGTGGAATGATCACAGCCAGGCGGAGTTATTTAGGGAAGGATTCCTCTAGATCAGGGATCAGTAAACTATGGCCCATAGGCCAGATCCTGCTGGCTGCCTGTTTTTGTAAATAAAGGTTTACTGGAATATAGCCATGTTCATTTGTTAATGTGTATGGCTACTTTCATGCTACAATGGCAGAGATGAGTAGTTGTAGCAGAAACCATATGTCCCATAAAACTGAAAATATTTACTATCTGGCTCTTTACAGAAAGTTTTCTACTCCCTGCTCTAAAAGATAGGTTTTGAACAGAGGTATGAAAAGAAGAGGAATGTGAATTGATGAAGCATGAGTGTGCATCATAATGCAACAAAAACAGCCATAGTAGTAGGAATGCCAAGTGGGAAAGTTTGACTGTAATCCAGTTTGTCAGAGAGAACTGTGTTGAAGAGATGAAATGTCAAGAATGCTTTGGATTGAGAAAGAGGAAACATAGAAATCTAATGAAAAGAAGTTGTCAAGTAAACACTCTGGGCCTGTAGTAAGAAAGTTTCCTAAGTAGTAGTAGGGCATGATGATGATGATGATGAAGGAGAAGGAAGCAGCAGTACAAATTAATGTTGATTGAGCATCCACTGTATGCCAGGTACTGTTCTATGTGCTTTATATGTATCCTAGTTAAACTTCTGCAACTGTATAAGCTAATTGCTGCTGTTGTCTTTATTTTGCAGATGAGGAAACTGAGGCACAGGGGGTTAAAGTTACTTAGACAAGGTTATATAACTAGTAAATGAGAGAACCAAATCTGAACCCAGGCAGTCTGTCTGCAGAGTCTTCATAGTAGAGGAGGGAAATCTGGGGATATTTGATAAAAAAACAACCATAAGCTTGGAGTAAGGTAACTAGTCTTAGTAATTAGGAAGTGTGCTCTCCCATCATGAAAAAGAGAAAATGAACAGACTATAGAAGAATAGTACTGGAAGGCAGAGGGTCCAATTAGAAGAGTGTACTATGGATTCATCAGAATGGCAGGGAAAAAGAGGCAGATTCATTACATAGTGAGACACGTTATACCATTAGTCATTGAGTTTAACCTTGGTGAGGCCAGAAGGCAGTTAACTTTCCTTGCACACATGAAAGCTGTCTTAAAATGCCTGAAGAGCTGGCTTACTCTGTTGAGATAGAGCTTAGCAATGGTTTTCAAGGAGCTAGAAGGCATTCAACCTCCCCACAACAAGTATATTACAGTCAATTCAGTGCCCACTCTACACCTGAGTATATTAACAGCCGATGGAGGTGTCAAATCATAACACAGCATTGCATTTTGTTCTGTGTCGTTCCTGTAGCGGAACTTGTTCCTGTCCAAGCCCCATCACTACTGTGATAAAGATTTACCCGCTTGGACCACTTTTCAAAAATGTATGCATGTACGTATTAAAGTAATATATATGCAGTGTAAAAAAATTACCAACAGAAGTATACCAAATGAAAAGAGAAAGTTTCCCTCCCATCACCATCTTGCTCTCTAGAGAGAACCTCTATTAAAATTTGGATGTATGTGAAACTACTGTTATGGATGGAAGTGTTCTGGGATTCCCTCATGTTTGCTGAGATAGAAAAACTATTGAGAATCACTTCCCTAAAGCCAAGGTCCACTGCCAAGAATGGAAGGAACTTCCGGGGGAGATGTGGGATCTTCATCACTAGAAGAGTAAGCAAAGACTTGGTAGGGATGTTAGAAAGAAGATTCAAGCATTGGCTAGGGTTAGTGGAGTTAGAGGCAGGGAGAGGAGGAGGCATTGAGCTAAATGACTTTTAATATTCCTTTCAAACCTATAGTTCTGTGTTCATACCAACAGACTGATTACCCCAACAGACTGAGTGGAGGACAAAGTGATAAGAGAAAATCCAAAATATAAAATCCAAATTTATAGAACAAGTTACTTTGCAGCAAACATTGAACTTATTTTTATAAAGATTTCTTTTAACTAACCATTTTGGTGTGTTCAAAATGTACTTCATTTTTTATTAAAAATTCTGTTTACACTTAACCTTTCACTACTGTATTTACTGTGTAAAATGAAGGTGGCACACATTGTTCATTATTCCAGAGAAGGAAGATATTTCAAAGTATCTGCCAGGTTAAGCTGTGGTGCATAGGGAGGAAATAATTGAGCTGGGTCCCTAGTGCTACTCCCCCTTTGGACTCACAGTATAAAGGAAATTAAAGGGGACCTTAATGTCCCCTTTAATGAATAGTGAAGTTCAACCCCTTCCTTTTCCAGATGAGGAAAATAAAAACCAAAGACGATATCTTACCAGCTCAGAGTCTCACAGTAGCCTAGCTGGACTCTCAAAGATTAGCGATAAAGTATATAAAGTACCTGCGACAGTGCCAAGTATGTGGTAGATGAAGATGCAGAAGGGAAATAAGATCATGGTGATGGTACTGATATTGTTGTTATTTCTTCTGCCCCCCCATCACTCTTCTGTAAGCCTTCAGAGAGAAAGTTGGTAATGTAGATATGTACACTGTCCATGCTGCAAACCTCAAGTTGCACAGTGTTGTAATGATGAAAGCAGGAGCTCCATACCCCCATAAAATTATAGGCTCTCAGATTTGGGCAGGACCTTTAAAGGTTACCTAGTCCAGCCTCCCTCCTCCTTCTCATGATTTAGTATTTCCACCAAGAGGTTATCTTACCTCTACTTCTACGCCCTCAGTGATGGCAGATTCATACCTTCCCTTCCCAGAGAGTTCATCCCACTGTTGGATACCTCCGACTGCCAGCAAGTTCCTCCTAGTAATGAGCTGAAGCCTGTCTACCTATAGCTTCCACCCACTGATCCTAGTTCTCTCCCTTGGGGTAATATTGAACAAGCAAAGCAAATCTCTTCTCTACATGAGAACGCTCCAGATATTTGCAAACAACTTTCCTGTTTCTCCTGAGTCTTTTCTTCTCCTAGTTAAACCTCCTCAGTTCCTTAAACCCTCAGTATCCTTGTTGCTTTCCTTTAAATGAGATTGTATGCCTGTATCTTATTCAGAGTCTAGGACCTCAATTGGAACATGAAGCTCTACCTTCAAAGTGTTCTAACTGGGAGTAGGTGATCTCGTAGTGTCATCTGCTTCATTCCCAATATTGACTGGAATGACGATGGTGGTGATGATGGTGGCGCATTCTTTATTTCATGATAACAGATCCATATATGTCTTCCAGGAGGTATGATGTGACACCATTGGTACCACTAAACTTCTTCCCTGTTCAAGAAACATGAGGCAGAAGCATTCTAAAAAACGTTAGCTTCTTCTGTGTCCTGGATCACACCTCCTGGAAAGGTTAACATTATACATAGTTGAAGTCTAGTAGGATTGCCTGTAAGACAAAGGGAGTTATGGCTTTTCTGCATTTTCATTAGCCATTCATTGCTAGCAGTTTTGCTTGTTAAAGGAAATATTGATGTTCTCTGGGGTTCTTCTCTCTGTGTGCAAGTGCAGAGATATATAATTGCTATAGAGGGAGTGGGGGTAGGGATGATCGCTAAGACGAAATCTGTTCCATCTTCTTTGTTCACATCTGCTACATGCACAAGACAGGATTTATTGCTCTCTTTGAGAAAGGGATTGCCTAGCTTGCTTCCTCTCCCCCTTCTTCTGGCAGATCATCCCAGAGGAATATCACCATCTCATCACCCTTATCTCTGAATGGAGTAAAAATAAATGAAGAAGAGCTGGAGGCAGAGAATCAGCTGAGAGGCACTAGGAATACTTTCTAACAAGAGGGCATGGCTAATCAGTGGCACAACCCAGACCAGTCCCTTTTCTGTCTCCTGCCTCCCCTGTAGCTTGTCCTCCGTGACCACAGTGGGACAGGTGTTCTGCTTCCAGCTTTTCTGTTTTGATCTCTGCTTATCAGCATAGGATTATGGTTTATTAAAACCACAGTTGCTCTCTACCACTGATGTAGTTCTGTCTTGTCTTAGTGGATTTTCAGAAGTACCTTTGATTTTTCTATTCTCCAGTTTTCATTTCTGAGGGAAACATTCCTCCTTCCCTGTTCCCTTCTTCCCTTCCTGCCTATCCCCACTGTCTCATTAGTATGTGCATGTAAGCCTGCATTACTTCTTTTATATTTTCCAAGCTCTATGAATATTTGAAACATGGTACCTATGGACATCCTCCACTTAATCTAGTTTTACCTCATTAAATCCCAGATATGCCTCATATTTTTCAGCGTACAGATCAAGCTCATAAGCATCAGTGCTTCAGTTTTACTGTAGTAAAATGGGTAGACTGTCCAAGCTGGGCTATTTTATGTTAGAAGCATTTGTTAAGATTTATTTTTTGTTAGTTTTTTTGCTTTTGTTTTGTTTTGTTTTTGAGGAGAAGGCAGTGTAGTTAAGAACATAGTTCAGGTTCAAATCCTGGCCTTTCTACTGACTGTAACCTTTCAGAAAGTTATTCAACCTCTCTGAATATTATTTCCTCATTAGTAAAAAGGGGTAATGATACCATACTAAGTGGTATCATACTAGTGAGGATTCAACAAGATGGTGTTATTGAAATACTTAGCACAATATCTGGTACATAGTAAACACTTAAAAATAATAGCTATATAATGTTAATAATTAATATTATTACTGTTGTTAATATACAATGATAATTTACAACTAAGTTTTTTCTTAATATAATACATGAAGAATTTTTTTGACTTTTCCTTGCTTCGGGGGATGCTCTATTGTGATTGTTTTATCACATTTTGAAAGGATGCTTCCATGGCCTTGTAGATTTTTCTGCTACATACTATCTTTCCCTCAAGTGTTTCCAGAAATACCAGAGTCTTTATGTTCTCTAGATTTGCACTACCCAATACAGTAGCCACTGGCCACATGTGTCTATTTAAATTTAAGGAGCACTAAGTACAATTAAAAATGCAACTCTTCAGTCACACTAGCCACATTTCAAGTGCTGAATAGCCCCATGTGGCTAGTGGCTACCCATTGGATGACACAGATATAGAACATTTCCATCATCACAGAAAGTTCTATTGGACAGCATTACTTTAGATATTACTAGAATATGCTCTTGTGCTCTTTTCTTAGAAATCAAAGAGGGTATATTTTCTAGAATTCCAGAGATTACTCTCTTAAATGTTTCAGTGCTCCAGACATCCATTTTAAGGATTCAGGTTACTCTTCTTACTCCAGCCCCTTAGTGTCATTAACTGTCTTTTGGAATTAATACAGGCACTTTTACTTCTCCTGAGAAGAATGCATTACCAAAATTTTTAAAGGTCCCAGTCTGCAGTAAGAGGAGGCCAAAGGAAGAAAGGACAGAGCAGAAGTAATTCTAGCAAATTACTAGAGAATCCATACGTGAATATGAGAATCCATAGGGGCTAACTAGTAACAGGAGGTTCTAATGTCCTATGTCCTTTTTGTAAGTACATACATTGTATTAGTCAGGATCTGAGCTTTCCCTCTGAGAAAGGTAGTAAACAGCAAGTTTTCCTTTAATGATCCCTGTTATCTTTATTATGCACTTTTCAAGCCATTTTTTCATTTGCTCTTCACAGCGACCTAGTGAAGCAAGTAGCATTGGGATGAGCATCCCTATTTTACTGATTTAGAAAAAACAGGTTCAGTGCAATTAACAACTTGCCTAAAATCGTCAAGGGAAAATAGTCTTGTGATTCAAAACAGGATAAAATTTTAACTTCCAGCTTGGTTTTCTTTTGTTGTTTTTATTTTGTTATGCTCTATTTTACCACCAATCAGACTGTAGTAAAAGGAAGAGTGAAGATTCTTTAGGACAACTTGAAAACTGAATAGTGTTATATGAGGTACTCTCAAAGAACTGCTATAGCTTCATTTGTCCTATGACCATGTGTATTAGTGTGTTTGGACTGCCATAACAAAATACCACAAGTGGGGTGGTTTAAACAACAGAAACTTATTTTCTCACAGTTCCTGAGGCTAGAAGTCCAAGATCAATATGCTAGTGGGGTTGGTTTCTGGTGAGACTTCCCTCCTTGGCTTATAGACAGAGCACCTTCTGGCTTTCTGGCTATGTCCTCACCTGACCATTTTCTCTGTATGTGTTCGTGGGGAGGGTGTTGAGAGACAGAGACAGAGACCAGTCAATCTCTGGTACTGCTTCCTTTTCATTAGCACACCAGTCCTATCAGATTAGGGCCCCACCCTTATGACCTCATTTTACCTTAGTTACCTCCTTAAAAGTCCTGTCTCCAAATACAGTCACACTGGGGGATTAGGACTTCAATATACGAATTTGCGGGGGTGGTACGTAATTCAGTTTATAACCCCGTGTTAATGTATTTTTAGTATCTTTTGATTTTTTGGCCTAACCTGGTTAGTTGGAAATTTGGTATTTGCATGGGAACAAATGTGGCAAATATCTATATTTTTTATTTCTGTGAATATTGAGGCTTAGTTCAATTTAACCTGTGGTACTTACCATAAAGTACTATCCAACCCTGAGATATTCTAATAAGCAAAAACATTATATCTAAATGTCCTACTTTTCTTATAATGTAGTCCAATTTGTTAGTACCAGTAAAGTCTCAGTCCTTTACAGGGTAATAAGTGTCCCCCTTCCTCCCACCCCCATTTTACAGATGGAGAAATTAACATACAGAGAAACTGACTTGTCAGAGGTCAGAGCAAGGTATTGGTGGATCCAGGGGTAAATCCCAAACCTCTTAACTCCCTGACCAGTTTTTAGTCCATTGACTATGCAACCTAGCGGTAAGTATATTTTTACCCCATCCTGGAGGTAAGAGGGGTTAAGAGACTTGGCAAGGAGTGAATTTAAGGAATTCCTCACTACTAATTATGTCACTCGTTATCTTTTTCTTTTAACCATGATGTCTTTTTTGTCATTAGCATCAATTTTCAAGGTTACAAGAGGAGGTTGGAAGTTTTGCTTTTTAAATACCTAAAAATATTTCTATAACAATTTCTATAACATATTATAATATTATAATAATTATAATATTTAATGTATTATAACATATAATAACATATAATATTTCTATAACAATATTTCTATAATAATTTCTATTATTTCTATAATTTCTATAATATTATAATATTTCTATAAGAGATTATTATTAAGAAAGGAAAGAAAGGAAAACTTATTATTTAATGAATTTGTTCTCTGTGTTAGGCACTGTGCTAGACACTTTGTATTATATTTCTTAAATGTCATTAAAACTTGTCATTTCTGGAAGGTATGCATTCTTGCCTTTTTTTATAGTCATATTTTTAATAGTATTAGTTGAATTTAGTAGAAAACTACCTTACAAACTTCAGAGTTTAGATTCTAAATAAAATTTTAGTATTGTAGAAACTAAGAACCTTATCAGAAATCTTTAAAGATAAGATCTCTTTATGTTTAAGCACAGTTTTCTAGTTTATTGTGTCTTAACCCTTACTTGGTTTTTACTTAGGTGGGATGACTTGTTTTGTCTGAGATTAAGTCAAGCTTGCTCTTCCACTTGACACTAAAATCATATTTTCTGTAAAGCCTTTTCTTCTACCTCTACATCTGAAATAGTTAGAATTTTTTTAATTACTAAGCAGGCTGAACAACCAAGCCATGTGGAAAACAAGGGTTTAATGAGCCTCCAGAACCAAGATCCCATGGGCCAGTACTATATTCTCTCCTCCATCCCTCACCTCTGCTTCTTGTCCATTGGCTTCTTGCTTGTAGATCTGCTTTCTCAGATATAGTAAAAATTATAGCCACTGACAATGACCACATTTCACTTTTCTTATCATACCCTTTGCATGCCTTCTGCTACAGCCACATTGAACTACAGTTGGACAACATGGCACTGTCCAATAGTAATACAATGTAAGTCACATATGTAATTTAGATTTTTCTAATAGCCACATGGAAAAAGGTGAAAAAATAAGGGGGGATTTAATTTTAGTAATATATTTTATTTAATCTACTATATCTAAAATACTATTTTGACATGTAACCAATATAAAAATACATAATGAGCTATTTTATATTCCCTTTTTAATACTCAGTCTTCAGAATCGGGTATATGTTTTACAGTTACAGTAAATCTCAATTCAGACACTAAAGTTTTATCAGAAATACTTGATCTGTATTTAGATTTCAAAAAAATCTATCATTGAAAAAATAGATTCTCATACCCAGTTTTCTTCCAAACACACTTAAAAAATTTTCCCAATAACTGCACCAAATGTCAATTTTTGAATTTAAGTTAATAAAAATTAAAGCAAAATTAAATTTACTTCCTTAGTGACACTAGCCACATTTCAAGTGCTCAGCAGCTGCATATGGCAAGTGGCTACCATGTTGGACAGAGCAGGTCTGACATAGTGTTTCATGGCATCATTTCTTTCCTTACCTAAAATAATTATGAAAAATTTTAAACACAAATTCAGTTATGATACCCTAATATCTTTTGTCTCTGTCAGCAATTTTGAAGCCTGATCAAGTTTGTAATCTTTATTCATGATTTAGAGAAGAACAAACATAGCAGGTTACTAGAAAGACTGGCGACATCAAACCAGGAGAAAATGCAAACACTTGGAGTGGGACACTGGCCAATGTGACTAGAGTGTAGTGGAAAAGGGAAAAGTCATAACAGACAAGATCACAGAAGTGGCAGTAGCCAGATCCTGCCTAGCTTTGTAAGGCACCCTTCACTCAGTGGGAAGTTATTTGAGGTCCTTAAGCAGATAAATGACATTATCTGTCTTGTGTTTTAAAATGCTCACTCTGACTTTTCTGTGGAGAATAGGTTGGAATAGGGCAAGAGTAGAAGCAGGAATACAAGTTAGCAGGCTGTTGTAACGGTCCAGATAAGAGATAATAGTGACTTAAACTAGAGTGTGAGTGGTGAAATTAAGAGCAGTGGATGGATTTGGGATATGGCCCGACAGAAACTACTGATGGATTGAATTTGAGTGTAGAGGAAATAGAGACATCAAGGATAATTTCAAGGATTTTTAGCTTGAGGAGCTAGGTGGTGGAGATGCCATCTACTAGTTTGGGGAAGACAAAAAGGAGAACAGCTTGGCAAGAGATAGGGTTCTGTTTCAGCCATGTTAAATTTGAAATATCTGATTGATAACCATGTAGAGGCGGCCTAAAGGTAGTTGTACGTATATGTAAGCGTAGAATTCCAAGAAGAGGCCAGTGCTGGAAATATGAATTTGGAAGAAATCACAGTGGAATGGTGAGCAGTAAAACCCTATTTGAATGAGGACATAATGTGAGGAAGTGAGGAGGCAATAATTTATTGCCTTTAAGACGACTCTTAAAATAAGTTTTCCCATGAAGGAGAGCAGAGAAATTGAAAGATATAGCAGGAAGCATATATGTGGAATTAAGAGAAGGTTGGGGGAGAGCATGTTTGTTTGGGATTTTTGTGTGTTTGTTTTGATAGGAGATGATGGAGCAGTAAGAATACTGATGCAAACGATCTGTTAGAAATGAAATACTTGCAAAGTCGTTAAGAGGATGATAGGAAATGGGATCTGGAGAAAAATTGTAGGGTGGATTGTTGATTAAAAACAGAGACGCTTCATCCACAGCAGCAGAAGAAAAATCAGAAAGAATGATGAATAAGTAGATTCATTCATTCACCAGATATTAACTGAGCACCTGCTTCTGTACTATGCTTTGGGGATGTACCACTAAACAAGATCAAGGCTGAATCTTCCTGAAATGAGTGGCATATAGAAGGTTCTCATCTATTATTTTTGTTTTCTCAATGAACGCTGAATTAACGTCATCCCCTAAGAGTGAAGGTGAAGGAGGGAATATTTGTAGTATGAGGAGAGAGAAAAATATATGAATTTATTTCTTTGGAAAGGAGAAAAGCAGACATAGTAGGGAAATGTGGTTTGATTTCTGGACAGTGTTAAGTAAGTAGCATTTGAGAATTGTAGCCATGAGTTTAGGGTGAGACCAGTAAGCTTGCACTTGTTTTTCTTTAGCACTCGTGAGCTATTGGGCTAGGCATGATATAGGTGGAGAAGTGGTTTTAACCAGAGTTAGGGTTGAGGCTTTACTAGGCAAGTTTCACCAAAAAAAACAACAACAACAAAAAAGAGGTGGGAAGGAGTTAAGAGTATTTGCCATGGAGTGATTTTAGTGAGGAACCATGGAATCTGAGCTGGGTAAGAAGAGAAGTGAAAACATGATGGGTAAATAATGGTGAGAAAGTGGTGGGGTCAGTAGATGAATCTAAATTTTCAAACAAGGAAAAGGTATTTCCATTATAGAAGTAATACATACTCTGTATAGAAAATTTGAAAATATTTGAGGTTAGAAAGGGGAGAAAAACAGTACCACCATCCAAAGATAACCATTTGTTTATATTTGCTGTGTTTACTTCTGTTTTTTTTTTCCTGGCGATAACTTTTTAGGATTGTGTTAAGTTTGCTAGGCCTTCCATAACAAAGGCTACAGATTGGGTCATTTAAACAACAGAAATTTATTTTCTTAAAGTTCTGGAGGCTGTAAGTCCAAGATCAAGGTTCAGCAGGGTTGGTTTTTTCTCCTCCGCTTGTAAATGTCTGTCTTCTCCCTATGTCTTCACATAGTCTTTTCTCTATCATTGTCTCTGTCCAAATTTCCTCTTCTTATGAGGACACCAGTCATATTGGATTAGGGCCCACCCTAAATTTAGATCTCATTTTAACTTAATTACTTCTTTATAGACCCTACCTCCAAATACAGTCACGTTCTGAGGTACTGAGGAATGAGGACTTCAATATGAATTTTGGGGGAGACACAATTCAGTCCGTAACATAGGCGTTCTTTGGTTTCAGTTTTTTACATAATTGTGATTATTCCTTGAATATAATTTTTGATCCCATATTTTACCAGATAATGTTATAACTTAAACATTTTCCCATTTTATTGTTTAACCTTTGTAAAAATGAAACAGCTGCAGAATACTTTGTCAAGTGACAAATGTATTGCAGTATCCTAATCAGTCTTCTGTTTTGAACATTTAGGCGCCCCCTCCACCCCAATTTTTTTGTTATTATAACCAATATTAAAGCTTTTTAAGTAAAACCTCTTTCTGTATTTTGGATTATTTCCTTAGACTAGAATCTCAGAAGTTGATTATTTTATCAAAGACTATTGCAACATACTGCTGAATTGGAGAAGTACTGAATCTTGTACTTTCTTTGCACATGACTGTTTTCTCTCTTCCTGCAGTAATAGACTGGAATGATGTTAGAAAACATAAATATGGTCACCTATCAGAGTCAGCATCCCAATATCAAGGTAAGAAAAACTCTATTTAGCATGGAAAAATTTAATTTGACATCTCTTACCAGAAAACCTTTGTTTTTAGAGGTCTGAGTGTACCAAGAACTCACTGGTTAAAGCACAAGCAAATATAGTTTGTAGAGGTACCTGTCAAAAGCAATATGCTTTGTTTTGAGCATGAAATCAGGAAATTTAGATTCTGAGTCCAGACAATCTCAAATTAGCTTCATAGCTTTAGGAACAGTTGTTTAGCCTCTCTGGATTTCCATAGTTTTTAAGAGTAAGGCAGAATTGGGTGGTGTACTTCCATAACTACTAGTGATGAACTGAGTATCTTTTAAAATGAGAGAATTGAACTACACAAGCTCTCAAGCCCTCATTTTACCCCAGAATTTCACTGTTCTGTCATTTTGGTGTGTTTGTCATGATGACTTATGCTGTAACATTTTTTTCTTTAATAGAAGCTACTGACATCCTGGAGCTAGGTAAGATTTTTTTTGTGTGTTTCTGTTAAATATGGGGAATTACTAAGCCAGGGATTAGATTGTAACTAGGTAAAGAATTCCATGTGTCTCTGTCTCATGAACTAGTGAATCCTGTGCTCTTGTCTGCCTAATGAGCCCACGTAATTCATCTTTGCTGTCATGACGAACTCTCCTTATCAAGAGGCCACAGACCACGCTAACAAAAAGGGAGAGAGGTGGTTAATTACATGAGTACAAGAAGGAATGGGAACTGAACCAAACTGGAAGTTACTTCTTAATTCACTAAATCCAAAACTAAAACAAACCTCCATTGTCCATAAATCAGAATTTGTTGGGATTTTCCCAAAAGAAATTATTCATGAGATATATTGAACTGAAATTAAACCTAAAGATTTTCTAAATTTTTTAACTACATAAAAACTGAAATATTAAAATATCAAACAACAGGAGTCAGACTGATACTGCATTTGGTTTTCATCCCTGAATAGTGTACTTCCGCACTAGGATTTTAGAAATGAAACTAATGTTAATATTTCTCAATCAGCTTTCAGGGTTCCTATATAAATGTCAGTCTTAACTTCTTAGAGTCCTTTAAAATTCTGCATGTTCCTTAAATATTAATATCCTGATACCTTCATTAATTTTTGTTGAAGTATTGTTATATATTTTGTTATTGCAACTTACTGTGTTCAGCCCTATTATTATCATTTTCTGTTTGCTCCCTCTTTCCTTTTCTTCCAGTAACATATTACTTTCATTGCCCACTGACAAAGAAGGTAACGTAAAGTAGTAGAACACTAGACTAGGAAAGCCAACTTTGCCACTTAGTAACTTTGTGACACTAATCCTTGGTTTTCTGATTTGTAAATGGGGATAATAATCCCATTCTACCTACTTCACAGGGTTGTTAAGAAGATTACATGAGCTAATGGATGTGAAAACATCTTAAAAACTCTCAAATACTTTTCAACTTTGGAGGATTATTATTTTCATTTGTTCAGCGACTAACCTCAGACTTTAAGTCAAATCTTGTGACATTCTTTGAAGTGAAGCATTCTATGAATATGAGCTGAAGAAATGAATGAAATGAAATAATGCAGGTAAAGGGCCTGACACTTGATAAACAATAAATGATAGTCACTTTTTATTATTCCTTAAAACTTTCCTCAAGCTTTCTAAGGTACTGGTGTGTGGTAAAAAGCATGGACATAAGAATCAGACAGGCCTTGGTTCAAATTCCTTTTCCCCACTTACCAGTTTTGTGACTTCAGGAAAAATGCTTAATCTTTCTGAGCCTAAATAAAACCCATCTTACTTAAACCTACTTTTCAGGTTATAATTAACAGGGGAAATATTGAACATAGTATGGCATGGTGCAGGCAAACAGAAGGCACTCAGTGATAGATAGCTGCTGCTGTTTTGGGGTTTGTTGCTAATGTGAATGATAATAACAATTCTAGTTCAGTGACATTTAAAGTATGTTGTGAACAACCTATTCTATTGACAGGGAATTGTGAAAAGTGGATACTCAATTTAACATGAAGTACATAAAGTGATATTAAAATTTGAAAGTATGTTTTTCCTTGTGAGAGTAGAGGTAGTACAGCCAGGCATAGCCTCTGATAAATTAATCTTGCATATTTCATTTTGTCCATCAAGCATAGAGAGTAGTCCCAAATACCAAACTGAAAGAAAATTCAGTAGATTTTTAGAATCTCAGAGTTTGGAAGAGGGCTTAAAATAATCCAACTTGACTCAGCATTTCAAAATCCAGCATTTTGTATTTCTTGTAAAATGTCTTGTCTTAAACTCCCCAAGCAACTCACTTTATATTTAGACAAATATTTATTGGGCCAAAATCTGTTTCTTTGTCAATTCTATTAGTCCTACCTATAACTTTTAGAGCCTTATGGTATAGGTTTAGCCGGTTTTTCACTCACCGGCCTCTAGTTATTTGAAAGCAGCTCTAAGGGCTGCTTTCTCACTGCCACTCTGTTACTTTTCCTAGTTCAAGCAACCATCATCTCATACCTAGATTATTAGAAAATCTTCCTAACTAGTCTTCTGCCTGCAGCCTTACCCTCCTCCAATCCATTCTTCACACTGCAGACAGAGTGACTCCTCCCACAAACCCTTTTGTGCTTCCTCTTCTCAGTAGTGTGGTATATGAGACTCTCCGAAACCTGAACACTGCTCTTATCGACAACCTCTTTTCTAAACTATCTATCTACCCAGTAGCCATACCAAAAGATTCAGGTTTAGAACTGCTTTTTCTCACTTCTGGGCCTTCATACATGCTTTTCTTTCTGTCTGAAACAACAACAACAAAAGAATTCCCTCTCTCTTTGGCTGACTCCCTGCTTATCCTTTTATACTTTAACTTAGAAGCTTAGCAGTTACTTCCTGTGGGAATCCTTCCACAAACCCTCCTGTAGCACACTGCATCTCCAAGGGTAGCACTTATCACAGTTTATTACAGTTGGCTGTTTAGTCTCTATCCCTCAATAGATTGAAGCTCTATGAGGGCAAGAACAGTATTTTGATCATGGTTGTATCTCCAGCACAGTGCTTTGATACACAATATAAATATTTGTTGGATGGATGGATGAAGCAATGGCTCTGAGACTTTGCTTTCTTATTCATGCTAAATGTTCATTATTCCTTCAGCTGGTCCTCATGTGACATGGTTTTGTGTCTCTTCATCACTTAGGTCACCATTTAGGCTTTGCTTTGTTCTATCCCTCTCAAAGTATAGCTCCCAGAACATTTAATTTCCCAAGTGTGATGTGATGTTACTAGTCCAGAAAAGAGTAGGACTATTACTGGTTTGCTTCTTTTCATTCACTCACTTTTCAAACTTTTATGGCACCTCTATTAAGTTTCAGTGAAGATTTTTAAAAGTTCATAAAAGATATCCTCAATCCATAAAGAGCTTACATAAATAATTATGATAATATGATGTAGAGAGTATGGAAATAAAGGTGTGAATAGGATGTTATAGGAGATTGGGAATGGTGGGATTTGTCTTGGGAAGACAGGTAAAGTAAAAATTCTTTTTTTGGCTTGGTGTTTTATGTTTAGATGATCCATTAAAAAAACGTCAAGCAATTGAACTAAAAGGCCTATGGACCGTGTTTTAAGAATGAACTACTGTGTATCTTATAAACTTAGCTTTGGACATTTTAGAATAACTGGGTTTTATTAGTGCTGGATATGCCAAAACTTAGTAATCATTTGACAGTGCCAAGAAAACCTAGGGTTAAGGGTTATGAAAAGGACTTGCTCTATTTAAATTGATTGTAAAATTACATGAAACAAAGTGTTCCTGGTGCTGGAAGAGAGTAACTGATGAGAGGAACAGAGTACAGAGTCTAGAAATAGATCCAAGTGTATATAAGAAATTAATATATAATCAAGGTGACATTTCAGATCTGTGGGGAGAAGATGATTTGTTCAATAAGTGAAGTTGAAGCACATTTATTGAACAAAAGTGGAAAGGAAAGCTGCATCTTTGCCTCATTTGTCTCACAAAACAAATTCCAAATAGATCAAACATTTAAATGTAAAAACATGAAACTTTAGAAATCCTAGAAGAAAACATGGGTTACTATTTTTATAATACTGAAGTGAGGAAAGCATGATATGAAATCAAGAAGTCATAAAATAAAAGACTGAGCAATTTAAGGGCAAATCCTATCAGACTGAGACAAGTGTCTTCAACATATATGACAAAGGACTAATATATCTTCACTCTACAAAGAACTCTTAGAATCTGTGAGAAAACAAAAGAATACCTCAGTGAAAAATGGCAAAAACAGAATATAAACTAATAAGGCTAAAAAGATCTTCAACTGTATTAGTAGTCAAAGAATTGCAAATATAAGTATAACAGTGTTTTGTTTTTCACTGATAAGATTATCAAAATTATAGAAATTGTTAAAACAGTTTTAGCAAGGATATAAGAAGCATACTCTTATGCTCTATTGGTAGGAATTCTGTTGTATCAAAACATAAAATGTGCATACTCTTTGACCATTAATCCCACTCTTAGGAATTTGCCCTAAGGACATAATCGTAAAGGTGTTAAAGATATGTACACCAAGATACACATCAAAAATTAGAAAACACTTAAATGACCATCAATAGTATTTAACAAATACTTCTGTTATGTAAATTATGGTGCACATAAACAATGGAACACTTTTCAGGCAGTAATCTTGGAGTCCAATTTCTGGTCTAAAGACTATGATTGTCTTTACTGCTCTTAAGAATTTGTTCCACACTTTAGGTGGAACAAAGTAGAGTTCTTGTAGAGGAATGTGGACAGAACAATAGCCAGCATGAATGGAGGTGCCTGACATAACCATGTTAAATTAGAAGCAGTTGAGGGATTTGGGACGTATTTAGGGGATTAGATATATTATGTCTAGGACCAGTGGGTAAAGGTTAGAAGAAGGCAGACTTTGGCTGATTCTAACGGTTAAAATCTATCCATTTGTGCTATTGAACTATAGCCAAATAATGAGTTTCTCATCATTGGAATTATTTAAGCAGAGGCTAGAGGGACCATTCACATCTCAGCTTTTATATCACCTCATCAAGATGCCTTTCTTGACCATCCTGCTTAAAACAGCACACACACTCTCAGCACTCTTTTTCCCTCTTACCTTGCTTTACTTTTTCTTTATTTGAAAAGGGCCAGAAACTGTACAGTTATTATCTGGTGTCCCTGTTACCTTCTGGACCAATTGAATTGTATTTATTTGTTTATTTATTTATTGTCTCTCTTCCCCCTTAGAATGTAAGCTCCATGTGGGCAGAGATTTTGGCTGTTTTGTTCTTCTCTGTATCACCTGTGCCTAGAACTGGGCTTGGCATATAGTAGTAGTTGCACAATAAATATTTGTTGAATGAATGAATATTAGAGAAAGGGATTAAAGCATTCAGCTAGTGGATCTCTTGTGCTTTACATTTTAGGGGACTTCTAATTTTTTAAGGTACTTCTATGCAGTTTGTAAGTCTCTTCAGGGCAGGGATCTTATTTCCTAATAATAAATGTAACTATCATGTGGTATGTTTGTTATAGTTTATAAAACACTTTCATAAGCATTATTCAGCAATACAGATGAGACGACTGTCTTTCTCTCATTTGTAAGGTGTCAGCTCAGATGTTTCCTGTGTAGAGCATCTGTCCATAACTTCACCACCTAAGATGGTTCCCAGTCTCTATCTGTCACATCGCATTATTTTATTTCCTTCAAGTACTTATCACTTATTACCTTATTTATTTGTTTGTGGATTAATTGTACCTCATCATGCACCAGAATGTAAATTTCATGAGGGCAGGGACCTCCTGCTTATCCTAGCACTTAGAAAAAGTGTCTGGCACATAGAGGATACTCAAACGTCAGTTGAATGAATAATTGATGACTCTGTAAATTATAAAATATTAGTTAATACTGTTAATCTTCACAGTAATCCTTGACCCAAGTATGGATTAGATTTCCCTGTTCTGCATTCTCAGGGCAACCTGTACTACCTCATTAACTTAAATTTATCATAATTATGCCAGATTATTTGTGTTATTATTTATTTAATACTTCTGTTTATTTCTAAACTGCAGGCTCCATGAATTTGGGAACCATGTCTGTCTTGTTCCCGTAACATTTAACACAGTGCTTTTGCACTTAGAAGGAGTTTAATAAGTATTTATTGAATGAATGAGTGTGTGTACAATCTTGTGGGATATTGTCTCTGTCTTTCAGATGAGTAAACTGATGCTTGGAAGGATTAAGTGATTTATTCAAGATGGGTAGTTATAGAAACAGGGCTTTAACCAGCATCTTCTGACTCTCAGTATCATTCTTTCAATTACACTATTAGTTTCTAGGCATAGAAGTTAATCAGTACTATGTAGGGAGCCTTTGAAAATACAGATTCTCAGACCACACTCAGAGACTACTGAATGAGGACCTCTGAAGATGGGTCTCAGAACTGTATTTAAAGAAAAATTATTTAGGAGATTTTGATGGTAAGTAGCATTTGAGAATCAACATTATATCTTAGGGGTTGGCAAACAACTATTTGGGGGCCAAATGCAACCCACTGCCAGTTTTTATAAATAAAGTTTTAGTGGAACACAGCCATGCCCATTCAATTACATATTGTCTGTGGCTGTGTTCATGCTGCAACGTACAGGTTGAGTATTTGTGGCACAGACTGAATGGCCCAAAAAGCATAAAATTTTTTTCTGTCTGCCCTTTACAGAAAGTTTGCCAACCCCTGATCTATACTTTATTGCCTCTCCTATTTCTTTTGTGATATTTTAGTGCTTGGTGATGTGGTAGACGTGATGTTTGGCTTCATTATGGGACACTGTAATAGGTGCTCAGATATTCTTACTGAGTCAATAAAAATTATTTGGCAATTTACCTGATAATAAGGGACTAAGCTATAAATAGCCTAAGCAGTCAAATTTAAGAAAATACTAATCTAGGTATAGTTCAAGCTAGTGAACCTTCAACAGTGGGTGAACTGCTTTTAACAAAGAGATTCCTTTTCATTCAGTTGGTAATAGGGTGCTCCCTAAATGGTAGAAGATGTGAGGTTTCTTACCTATATAATAAGGATTGGTTACCATAATTGATATGTGTAATAGAGAACTATAATTCATACCCTAATTATTTTGGTATCCCAATGCTGCTATAATTCCTAAAGCCAAAGTCTTTTGGATGCTTTTGGTCAGAACGCAAACTTATACAAGCAACCCAGGACTGACCAAATCTCTTCCTGCACTTTCCTTATATAGTAGCTGTTACCCACATGTAGGTATTTAAATGTAAATTAGTTAAAATTAAATAACATTTAAAATTTAATTCCTCACTCACACTAGCCACATTTCAAGTGTTCAGTAGTGACATGTGTCTAGTGGCTACCTTATTGGTCAGCACAGATACAAAACATTTCTATTATCACAGAAAGTTTTAGTGGGCAGTGCTGCTATACATGCTAGAGTTCAAGAGCTGCAGTCTAGTCAAATCCAAGACTTACTATTTGACTTATTTATTTGTAAGAATGGAAAAATAATTTTTAACGTTTTCTTTTTCTAACAGCCAATAGTGATGAAAGTATTCGGTCTTTGCTTTAGAGCCATCTCAGCTAAGAGCAAACGCTTTATTAAATTCTGATAAGCTCTTTAAATCTTGACTCCAGGAAATACCCATCTCATTTACCCTATGGGCTAACTGTCTATTCAAGATGATTAATCATTGGCCAGTGCATGAGATAGTTCAGAACTGACTGATTTCTGGCCAAATCTATTTGGCTTGGTTATGATGGTGGGAAAGGAACCAGTTTTAAAACAGAAGCTATAAAGTCAATAGAGTATAAAGTCTTGGCATCATCTTTGGAGTGATTTAGACTTCATCATTCAGTGACTCGTTTTTATTCCCAGCATCTAGTGCTTTTTGCATGGCCCAAAGGGGCCCTGTGCTGCTCCACTGCAAAGGAAGCTTCAAGAAATGCTGGTTTGCTACAGTGTTTTAGCTTGTGAGAGTCTCTGGGACCTTCCCTGCTCCATCATGGGGTCACCTCTAGGTGGGTATTAGAGGGAGATTCGTAATTGATTTAACCTTTAATAAAGAACTTGGTAATCTTTTGTGGTCCAGTAAGATATGTCTTTAATAGCCTATCCCTTAAAATGTTTTCCCTGACCCCAATAAGTGTCACCTTAAAGATTGTTTCTCTAGCACAGTGTTCCTCAAACTTTGAGAGGCCCTAAGGCCACTTCAAGAGGCTAAAAGATTCTGTAAATTTCCCAACCTATTCTTAGTTACTGTCATCAGAAATGCTTCTGAGGATGTACTTTTCTCTAAATTAACAGATCTTTGTCATTTTGCACCTCAGAGCAATGCGACAGTGGCAGGGATAGGAGTGGGTTAGGGGTGGGTGAGAGAGAAACAGTTTTTAGAGTGAGGATTCAAGTATAATCTCACTCATTCTGGCTTTTCCTGCCCTTGACAGCTCCTCTTACCCAATGTCTCAAGATAGTCTCTTCTTTATTCTTTCTGAGCTGAGACGGTAGGATTCAACCACATTAGGTGTTAAAAGCAATCATTTGATGGCAATAAGGAACCTTTACAGGAGTCGGATTGTTCAGAAGGAATCTCCTCACACACTTTCTGCCTCTTCTGTTCTGTTTTCCATGAGCTTCCTGGATACTTCTTTGAGACACTGGTATGACTTGCTCTAGCATTCTGGATCACTTTAGGGACTGACATGAAAAACACCTCAGGTCATCTTAGACCATGATTTAAAAACATTGATCTAAAATGATCCACTCAGGTCACCTTGATTCTTCCCCTTAATACTCCTTTGAGCCCAACCAGGGCAAAATAAGTTTTCTTATGCTCCAGACGAGTCTGAAAATAGCCTAATGTTTAGTGTAGGTTACAACCTGAAAACATTTTTTAGGAGGTTGACTGTGATAGAGATTTCTATTTCCTTTACAGGTCATTTTACCTGGGACAAATACCTAAAAGAAACATGTTCAGTCCCAGCGCCTGTCCATTGCTTCAAGCAGGTAATTGATTCTCAACATCTTTAGTAGGTGGGAGGCAAGTAGTCTTTTCTGGTCCTTAGACAAGCAAAACATGAGGTGGGAGCCCTTGGGCTTCTCACCTGAAGTCCCCAGAATAAACTTCTATGGGAAGAATACAACTCAAGACTCAAAACTCACTGTGAGTTTTAGACATTCTCCCCAACTTCATCCCAAGTAACACCTTCTCCATCTCTTCACCTCCTTGAGGCTATTCTGTGTTACTGAAAACAGTCGCTAATTTTTACTGCAGCTATTAGTTCAGGCAGATAGGAAACAGAGTTATAGCCCTTAGACAATTCTTGAAAGTGGAGCAGTATTCATATCTCTGTATTCAACTCCCCTGCCACAATCTTATCTTTCCATAAGAATACTGGCCCTGAATCCCATTGGGGAGTGTGTTAGGACCTCATCAGAGGACATTCAGAGCTTCCTACATAGGATTAAGTGCCCCATACAATGTACAGATGATGTTGACTATATCAGTATGTGATAAGGCTAGTAAACAAAGAAGTGTACTGTTGCTAAATAAAGCTACACATCAGGAAGTTGTTTATATCTCCCTCCCTTTAGTATTCAATCGTTATTTCCACAAACTGTCAGTGTTTCGCTTTGAATTTTAATTTTGTCTATGCTCTAAATAAAATAAATAAAAGTACAAATTTAGGACTTTTGCTCATTTGAAATAACAGGGACTAAATTCATACTCCCACCTGAAATGATTTAAAAAGACAAAATATATTAAATAATGGTTTTCAAGTTACTGAAGATCAGGCAACTAAGCACAGTGATCTCTGAGAGATGGAAAACAAATGAGTTGAGCCCCCTTATATTTAGTGCCTTAAGATAGTTTTGAGACCATGGCCCAAGGAAGGGGAACCCAGGTTGAGCCTGGGAGATTCCCTAAGTTTAGGAGATGGAACTGAGAGCCCAGGGAAACTAGAATTTCCAGAACAGAGTACCAGAGAGGAGAAAGCTGCACAGAAAGAAAACTGTGGAAACCCCCCTTCAAGTGTTCATCAAAGTACCGTTGTTCAGTATATGCATGTGAGCATCCAAGACAAGGGAAAAACCGTCTGAAAGGATTAGAAGGATAGTAAAAGGATAGAGCCTGGTGTTCACACAGGACTGGGAATAGTGCCTGATCCCACCAGCTAGACTGGAAAATCTCATAATTCATGTGGCATTGGGTGGAATACTTGGAAAGATCCTGCTCAGTAGTGGGAAATGATTAGCCTCAGGATTAGCACGCTCTGAACCTGCCTAACAAACTAAAAGCAAGACTCAAAATGATCAAATTATTTCCAAGTAACTTAACTGCATCTAGGAACACAGCACAAGAAGGGAATGCAAAAATATCCAGCACCTAACAGGTAAAAGTCACAATGTCTGGCATCCAGTCAGAGATAATCAGGCATGTAAGGAGGCAGGAAAGCATAACTAATAATGAACAGAATAGTCAATCAATTGAAACAGAACCTATACAAATCTTAGAATAGCAGATAAAAACATTAAAACAATTAATTATTTTAATTATGTTCCATATGGTTGAAAGTTAAGCAGAGACATGGAAGATATAAAAAGATACATTGAATCACTATGTGCAAAATGAAAAATACACTAGATGGGAAACAGTTAATGGTAGAAAACAAGATTAATAAATGTGAAAACGTAGCAATAGAAGATATCCAAAATGAAACACAAAGAGAAAAAAGAATTTTAAAAAGATGAAAAAGAGATCAGTGAGGCATGGGATAACTTCATAGACCATGTAATTGGAGTGCCCAAAGGAGAGAAGAGATGGGGGACTGAAAAAGTACTTGAATATAAAAAGGCAAAAAATTTTCCACAATTGAGGAAAACTGTAAATCCACAGATTCAAGAAGCTAAATGAATCCCCTAAAAAAAAAGAAACAAGAAGAGAACTATACTAAGGCATGTCATAAATTATCAAAACTAGGGATAGAGAACATCTTAAAAGCAGCCAGAGAAAAAAAGGCACCTTATATACAGGGGAACCAAGATAAGAATGACATTATATTTTCTTGTCATAAACAATTCAAACAAGAAGAAAGTTGAATAACGTCTTCAAAGTGTCAGAAGAAAAACTGTCAACCCAGAATTCTATATCCAGCAAAAATATCTTCCAAAAATGAAAGCCAAATAGAGATACTTTCAGATACACAAAAACTGAAGGAATTCATCACTAGCAGACTCACTGTAAGAAATGTTAAATGGAAGTCCATCTTGCAGAAGGAAAATGTTACCAGATAGAATTACAGATCTACACAAAGGAATGAAAGTCACTAGAAATTGTAATTACAAGGGTAAATACTTAAGATGTTCTTATTAAGTCTCTATAAAGATAATTGACTGTATAAACAATGATAATAACATTGTGTTGTAGAGGTGATGATAACATGTATTAGTAAATGTATAATAACAATAGCATAAAAGCCAAGAGGGGAGAAATCTTAAGTATACTATTATAAAATTCTTATGCATGAAGTAGTATAAAATTACTTGAAGATAGACTGATAATTTAAATATGTTTACTCTAAACCCCAAAGCAACCACTAAAATAATAGAAAACAAATAGCAAGATGGTGGATTTAAGTCCAGCCACATCAATAATCTAATTATAAATGGTCTAAATGCCCCAGTTAACAAGCTGAGTTTGTCACATTGGATAAAAAGTAAGACCCAATTATATACTGCCTGCAAGAAATTATGCTTTAAATGTAAAGACACAAATAGTTTAAAAGTAAAAGAATGGAAAAATTTACCATGCTGACATCAAGCCATAATAAGGCTGAAATGGCATATTAATGTCAAAGTATATTCCAGAGGCAAAGGATATTATCAGGTATAAATACAGTAATTTCATCATGAAAAGGGGTCACACAGTCCTTACATGAAGCAAAAAATGATAGAACTGTAAGGAGAGAGAAATCTAAAATTTGTCTGTAGGGCTCTCTGTAGTTAAAGAACAAATAGAAAATCAGCAAGTATATAGTAGACTTGGGCAATGCTATCAACCAACTTAACCTAATTGACATATATAGAACACTCCCCAATAACAGAATATATGTTCTTTTCAAGTGCATGCAGAGCATTTACCAAGTTAGACCATATTCTAGACCATAAAATAAGGCTTGATAAATTTAAAAGGATTTAAGTAATACAAAGTATGTTCTTTGATTACATTGGAGTTAAATTAAAAATCAATAGCAGAAAGATACCTAGAAAATCTCCAAATATTTGGAAACTAACACATTTCTAAACACCTCATGGATATTTAGAAACACAAGAAGGGACATTAGAAAGTATTTTCAACTAAACGAAATGAAAGCAGAACATTTCAGAATCTGGGACACTGCTAAAGCAGTACTTTTAGGGAAATTTATAGCACTAAACGCCTATATTAGAAGAGAAGTTTAATTTAGTGACCTCAGCTTCCACTTTTAAAAACTAGGGAAAAAGTTAATAATAAAAATAATTATTTTTTAAAATAATTTTTCAAAAGAGCAAGAAAATAATAAAAATTAGAGCATAAGTCAATGAAATAAAAAAGAAAAACAACAGAGAAAATTATTGAAACCAAAAGCTGGTTCTTTACAATGATCAATAAAAGTGATAAACCTCTAGATAGATTAATCAATAAAAGAAAACACAAATTACTAATACCAGAACTGAAAGAAATAACATCACTATTAATTCTACGTATATTAAAAGGGTAGTAAAGGAATATTAGGAACAAATTTATGCCTTTAACATTTGACAAGTTAGATGAAACGGATAATTTTTATGAATGACACAAATTACCAAAGCTCACTCAAGAAGATAGAAAATCTGAATAGCACTATTTCTGTTACAGAAGTTGAATTTGTAGTTAAAAACTTTCCCACAAAGAAAATTCCAGTCCTAGATGACTTTGCTGGTGAGTTGTTCCAAACATTTAAGGAAAAAGTAATGCAGGGCTTCCCTGGTGGCGCAGTGGTTGAGAATCTGCCTGCCAATGCAGGGGACACGGGTTCGAGCCCTGGTCTGGGAAGATCCCACATGCCACGGAGCAACTAGGCCTGTGAGCCACAACTACTGAGCCTGCGCGTCTGGAGCCTGTGCTCTGCAACAGGAGAGGCCGCGATAGTGAGAGGCCCGCGCACCGCGATGAAGAGTGGCCCCCGCTTGCCACAGTTAGAGAAAGCCCTCGCACAGAAACGAAGACCCAACACAGCTATAAATAAATAAATAAACAAATACTTAAAAAAAAAAAAAGTCTATTAATTAAAAAAAAAAAAGTAAAAAAAAAAAAAAAAAGTAATGCAAATTCTACACAGACTCTTCCAGAAAGTTTAAGAGAAAGGAATACCTCCCAACTCATTCTATGTGGTAAGCACTACTGTGATACCAAAACCAGGCAAAGACATGGAAAGGAAAGAAAACTACAAAGCAACATCCCATATGAAAACACATTAAAAATTCTAAACAAACATTTTTTTCAGTTTCAACTTTTATTCTCTCAGCATCAAACATCCTTACCTTTTTCTGCTACTATATTTTGATTTTTTTTATTTTTTAGAAAATTTTATTGGCGTATAGTTGATTTACAATGTTGTGTTGGTTTCAGGTGTATAGCAAAGGGAGTCAGTTATACAAAAGTTTAAGAAATTGAATCCAACGATATATAAAAATAATTCATCATGACCAAGTGGGTTTTAATTCCTATAATGCAAGGTTGATTTAACATTCAAAAACCAATCAATATAAAGCACCATATGAATACACTAATGAAGAAAAATTATGATCATCACAATAGATGCAGAAAAAGTATCTAAAAAAATCCAATGTCCATTACTAATAAAAACTCTCAACAAACAAGAAATAGAAGGGAATTTCCTAAATCCTATACTCTAAAGGGTATCTGTGAAAAATCTAGTAATAGCATACTTAATGGTAAAAGACTAAATGTTTTCCCTTCAGGTCAGGAACAAGATAAGGATGTCAGCCCTTGCCACTTCTATTCATTGCTGTAGTACCAATGTCACCAGGCCAAAAAAAGAAAGAAAAGCAATCCAGATTGAAAGACTAGAACAAACACCAAAGAAAATAAATCAGTGGCAAATAAGTGAATTGATGGTCAATATTATTTCATTAGGGAAATACAAAGTAAAATCACAATGAGATATCTCTATACATTTGTTTAAATATCACTCAGAAAAAAAAAGACTGACCATACCTAATAGTGGCAAGGATGTGGGATAAATGGAACTTTCATAAAATACTGGTAAAAATGTAAAATGGGTCAATTACTTCAGAATATAATTTGACAGAAAAACTTCAACACACTATTGAGCAAAACAAACAAACCAAGAAAACACTAAATAAAGTAGGAACTGAATAATACATCCTTAACATGAAAAAATATGTATACCTCAGAACTAAAACCAGCATTTTACTCAATGGTTAAAAGTAACTCAATAGAAGATATAATGGAAGAGAGACTCCCATTTACAAAAGCAACAAAAAATTAATATTTAGGAATAAACTAACAAATATACAAAACACTTATATAAAGAAAACTTTAGAAAACACCTTAAAAGCATGATTCATTTTAAAAAATTCATAAAGTAAATGTCAAAATTAAGAGTTTCTGCTCTTCAAAAGACACTGGTAAGAGAAGGAAAATATAAGCCATGGACTTGGAGAAAATATTGACAAATCACACAGCTGATACTAATACTCTCCAAATTTATCTATTGATTTGATGTAATTCCTATCAAAGTCCCAGCTGGCTATTTTGCAGAAAATGACAAGTTGATCCTAAAATCATATAGAAATACAAAGAACCCAGAGTAGCCAGAACAATCTCAGAAAAGGGCAACAAAAATAGAGGATTTCCTGATTTAAAAACTTACTACAGGGCTTCCCTGGTGGCGCAGTGGTTGAGAGTCTGCCTGCCAATGCAGGGGACACGGGTTCGAGCCCTGGTCTGGGAAGATCCCACGTGCCGCGGAGCAACTAGGCCCATGAGCCACAACTACTGAGCCTGCGCATCTGGAGCCTGTGCTCTGCAACAAGAGAGGCCGCGACAGTGTGAGGCCCGCGCACCGCGATGAAGAGTGGCCCCCACTCACCGCAACTAGAGAAAGCCCTCGCACAGAAATGAAGACCCAACACACCCCAAAATAAGTAAATAAATAAATTAATTAATTTTAAAAAATCAATATAAAACTTACTACAAAGCTACAGTATTCAAGACAGTGTGGTACTGGCATAAAGATAGACATATAGGTCAGTGGATTTGGTTTGAGAGTCCAGAAATAAACTCCTACATTTATGTTCAATTGATTTGGAACAAGGATGCCAAGACAATTCAGTGGGATTTTCAACAACTAATGCAAGGACAAACTGGATATACACAAACAAAAGAATGAAGTTCGATCCTATCTCCACACCATATACAAAAATTAACTCCCAAGTGGATGATAGTCATAAGAGCTAAAACTATAAAACTCTTAGAAGAAAACGCAGGAGTAATCTTCCTGACCTTGGATTAGGCAATGGTTTCTTTGATATGGCACTAAAAGCAAAAAACAGAAGAAAAAGTACTGTAGATAGACTGAACTTCAAAATTTATCAAAATTAAAAGGTTTTGTGCTTCCCAAGACACTGTCAATAAAGTGAAAAGACCCAGCTGCCTTTTGGGAGAAAATATTTCCAAATCACGGATCTGATGAGGGACTTGTATCCAGAAGATATGATGAACAACTCAACAGTTAAGACAAATAATTTCATTTTTAAATTGGCAAAGAAGTTGAATAGATATTTTCCAAATGTATACAAATGGCCTATAAGCACATAAACGATGCTTAATATCATTAGTCTTTAGGGGAATGTAAATCAAAACTGCAATGAGATATCACTTCACAAATACTAGAATAGCTGAAATCAAAAAGGCAGACAATAACAAGTGTTCATGAGGATATCGAGAATTGGAACCCTCATATGTTGCTGGTGAGATTATAACATTCTGTGGCCACTTTAGAGAACAGTTTGGAAGTTATTCAGAATGTTAAACATAGAATTAGCATATGACCCAGCAATCTCACTCCTAGGTGTATACCCAAGAGAAATAAAAACATATGATTACACAAAAATTGATACACAAGTGTTCGTGGCATAATTATATATAAAAGCCAAAAAGAGGAAACAACCCACATGTCCATGAACTGATGAATGGATAAGCAAAAAATGTAGTATATGCATTACACTGGAATGTTATTCAGCAATGAAAATAAATGAAGTGCTGATAAACACTACAACATAGATTCAACCTGAAAACATTGTGCCAAGTGAAGAAAGGAGCCACACACATATTGTGTAATTTCATTTATATTAAAACTCCAGAATAGGCAAATCCACAGAAACAGAAAGTAGATTAATGGTTTCCAGGCATTGGGTTAAGGGGAGAATGGGGAGAGACTGCTAATGGGTATGGGGTTTCTTTTTGGGGGGGATTGATGAAAATGTTCCAAATTTAGATGGAGTGATATTTGCACAACTCTGTGGATATACTGAAACTCACTGAATTATACACTGTAAAAAGGTACATTTTCTGGTATGTGAGTTAAACAAATACCTACCATATGACCCATCCATTCTACTTTCAGATGTTTACCCAAGAGAAAAGAAAGTGTATTTCCGATGAAGATTTATAGAAGGATGTTCATAGATTTATTTGTAATAGTTAAAAACTAGAAACACAACAAATGTTCATCAGCACGATATACTACTCAGCAGTGAAAGGAAATTAATTATTGATACTTGCAGCAGTATGGATGAGTATTAGAGTTGTTATGCTACTCTATGCTATATGAATGATCATATCTACAAAAAACCTAAAGCCAACATCATACTTAATGGTGAGAAACTAGATGCTTTCCCACTAAATCAGGAACAGGAATATTCCCTCTCACCACACCTTTTCAGCATCATACTGGAAGTCCTAAATGTAGCAATAGGACAAGAAAAGGAAATAAAAGATATACAGATTGGGAAGGAAAAAATAAAACTGGCTTTGTTTGCAGGTGACATTATTGTCTATGTAGAAAATCTGAAATAATCAACAATAACAACAACAACAACAACAAAACACCTAGAACTAATAAGCAATTGTAAGAAGGTTGCAGGATACAAGGTTAATATACATAATACAAGCCTAATCAAAATTCCAGCACATTATTTTATGGATATTGAGAAACTGATTCTAAAGGTCACATGGAGAGGTAAAAGATGTAGAATAGCCAAAACGGTATTGAAGGAGAAGAACAAAGTCAGAGGACTGACACTACCCAGCTTCAAGACTTATCGATAAAGCTATAGTAATCAAGACGATGTGGTGCATATATATGGAATCTAAAAAAAAAAAAAGTGGTTCTGGAGAAAGTAGGGGCAGGACAGGAATAAAGATGCAGACATAGAGAAGGGACTTGAGGACATGGGGAGAGGGAAGGGTAAGCTGGGACAAAGTGAGAGAGTGGCATGGACTTATATATATTACCAAATGTTAAATAGATAGCTAGTGAGAAGCAGCTGCATAGCACAGGGAGATCAGCTCGGTGCTTTGTGACCACCTAGAGGGGTGGGATAGGGAGGGTGGGAGGGAGATGCAAGAGGGAGGGGATATGGAGATATATGTATACATATAGCTGATTCACTTTGTTATAAAGCAGAAACTAACACACCATTGTAAAGCAATTATACTCCAATAAAGATGTTAAAAAAAAAAGAATAGTAGAGCAGAATGCATGTTATATTTTAATTCATATTTTCTATAGTACTTAGGAAGCTCAGTTTTATACACTTTCTGAATGTCATCTATTTTAAATGGCTTTTCATAATGTCGTACTTTTCAGAAATGTAATGTTCATTTTATATCATAGGTAGGAAACGTTTTACTTAAAAAAAAATCTCAGTAGCCCAGTTTACTGAAAATTGAGTTTATTTGACTTCTGTGTTTGAGAACTTGTCTTTAAAAGCCAAATACATTGGCCAGTGAAACAAAATGAAGCAGTTATCCCAATGCAAGATCTAATTAGCAGCTACATGTTTACCATTTCCTTAATGGGCTATTATCCCTGAAAGTTTAACTGAATTGTTTTTTTTTTTTGAAAATTCATAGATTGACAGGAGACATTGGCCTTCTTGCATTTTCTTTTAAGAACATCAGTTCTTAACAATATAATTGAAGTAATAATTATTTATAAATACTTTTAATAATCCATAGTTTACTTAATTTTTTCCAGCTGTGGTTTCCTTAAGGGTACAGCAGGGACAATACAATTTTACCTTAAAGAGTTGTGAAGATTATGTAATCTAATGAATGGAAAACACTTCATAAACTATAAAATGTAGTACAAATATAAAGTATCAGCTCTACTAACATAGGTTATTTGGACCTATTTTATTGTTGTTTTTCCTGTGTTGCGTTTTTCCCTTTGACACATGCTCCCTCCCGAAGACTGTCCTATTCACATATCACAGATTTGATGGTTAGGGTAGAAAGGAGTACACATGTCCTTGCCTACAAATTTTAGTAGTTGTGTTTAAAGAAATGCTCTTTGATAGAAATTAAGACCCCCTTAAATGAGCAAATAGTTGTGTTTATTATGCATTTAAGTTTTCTAATGTTTTAATTAAAAGGCTTAAAATTCTCAAAAAAAAAAAAAAGAGATTGTGGTGTTAGCAACAGATAGGTAAATGGAACAGAATAGAGAGCCCAGAAATAGTCCCATAAAAATATAGTCAGCCTATCTTTGACAAAGGAACAATGCCAATACCGTGGAGCAAAGATTGTCCTTTCAACAAAGGTCTTAACAACTGGACAGCTGCATGCAAAAAAAAAAAAAAAAAAGGGAATTTATATACAGATCTTACACCCTTCACAAAAATTAATTCAAAATAGACCACACACTTAAATGTAGAACACAAAACTATAAAGCTCCTAGAAGATAACATAGGAGAAAACCAAGATGACCTTGGGTATGGCAATGACTTTTTAGATACAACACCAAAGGCACAGTTCATGAAAGAAATAAGTGATAAGCTGGACTTCATTAAAATAAAATCTTCTGCTCTGTGAAAGACACTGTCAAGAGAGTGAGGAGACAAGCCACAGACTGGGAGAAAATATTTGCAAAAGACATGTCTGACAAAGGATTGTTATCCAAAATATACAAAGAACACTTAAAAACTCAAAATAAAAAAATAACTCAAAAAATGGGCCAAAGATGTTAACAGACACCTCACCAAAGAAGATCGGCAAATGACAAAAAAGCATAAAAAAGGTGTTCTAAATCATATGTCATCAGAGAAATGCAAATTAAAACAACAGTGAGATACCACTGCATACGTATTGTAATGCCAAAATCCAGAACACTGATAACACCGAGTTCTGGCAAGGATGTGGAGCAACAGGAAATCTCATTCATTGCTTGTGGGAATGCAAAATGTTGCAGACATTTTGTAAGACAGTTTGGTGATCTCTTATAAACTAAACATACTCTTACCGTACAATCCGGCAATTGCATTCCTTGGTATTTACCCAAAGGAGTCGAATATTTATGTCCACACAAAAACCTGTATATATATATGGATGTTTATTGCAGCTTTATTCATAATTGCCAAAACTTGGAAGCAACCAAGATGTTTTTCAGTAGGTGAATGGATAAATAAACTGTGGTATAGCCAGACAATGGAATATTTTTCAGCCCTAAAAAGAAATGAGCTATCAAACCATGAAAAGACATAGAGGAAGCTTAAATGCAGCTTACTAAGGGAAAGAAGCCAATCTGAAAAAGCTATGTACTGTATGATTCCAACCATATGACATTCTGGAAAAGACAAAACTATGGAGACAGTAAAAAGATCAGTTGCCAATAACTGAGTGGATGAGTAGGCAAAGTACAGAGGATTTTTAGTACAGTTAAACTATTTTGTATGATCCTATAATGATGGATACATGTCTACATTAGACCAAATTCATAGAATATACAACACCAAGAGAGAACCCTAATGTAAACTGTGGACTTTGGGTGATTATGATGTGTCAGTGTAGGTTCATCAGTTTTAACAAGTGTGGTAGGGGACGTTGATAATAGGGGAGACTCTGCACCTGTTACGGCAGGATGTTTATGGGAAAGCTCTGTACCTTCCTCTCAATTTTGCTAAGTTTTGAACCTAAAACTGCTCTAAAAAAATGTGGTCTTAACAAAAAAGTAATGAATTATTGATATATTCAACAAATGGATGAATATCAGAATAGTTATGCTGAGTGAAAGAAAGTAGACCCCCAAAAAGAGTATATTCTCTATGATTCCATTTAAGTCTAGAAATGCAAACCAGTCTACACTGATAGAAAGTAAAGCAGTGTTTGCCTGGAAAGAGGGGTCTGGGAAGAGCTAGACAAAGAGATTATAAAAGGATATGCAAGACTTGAGAGTGTGTCCATGTTCCTTATCTTGATTGTGGTGATGTTTTCCAGGGTGTACGTGATGTATATGGTGTCATGAGTGTATACATATGTCGGTACTTACCAAAGTGTATAGTTTATTTTATGTCAATTATAACTAAAAGTTGTTTTAAAAAATAGGAATTGATTTATAGGTTAATGTCAAAGTAAGAAAAAAAATCAACTGCCAATGGTTAGTCTGTGTGGTAGACATACAAACCAATACACTGAAATGCTCCATGAAGAGGCACTAAGGATATGATAATTTAATAGGATGATTTCTAAAAAGAAAATGTTAAGAACACCTGGAGGGTTAAGGATTTGGAGACGATAGGATGAAAAACAGCATTTAAGCAAGGGCCACTTGAGACACTCTTGTCCTTTTCTTACTGGTGAGTCAATATTTGATGCTTCAGTGGGAAGTAATTTTTTCCCTTTCATTTTACATTTCAGTGTTTATTTTGTATGAAACCCTTCCTAAGTATTAGGGAATAATTCAAGGGGGTTGTTCCTGACCCAGCTGTAACCAGTTTGAGTCCAAAGCATAAACTTTCAGGTTCCATCTCTTAATATCCTTACTGAAAATGTCATTTATTCTCAGTTTGCCTAATCCCCATGGCTTGTTCTCCTCAGTCCTACACACCTCCAAGCAACGAGTTCAAGATCAGCATGAAATTGGAAGCACAGGATCCCAGGAACACCACATCTACCTGTATTGCCACAGTAGTTGGACTGACAGGCGCTCGCCTCCGCCTTCGCCTTGATGGCAGCGACAACAAGAATGACTTCTGGCGTCTGGTTGACTCAGCTGAAATCCAGCCTATCGGGAATTGTGAGAAGAATGGGGGTATGCTGCAGCCCCCTCTGGGTGAGTAACTAGACCCAAGCTCTCCCTAGCCCATTAGTTATCTTCCCTAAATTGTACATCCTGTTAAAGGAAAACATAGGGTCCTCTGCCTATCCCTTCTTTTTCATATGGTGCAAAAGAAAAGGCCCACCTAAAATGAAATGACCTGAAAAATCTGGACCTATCCATTCTACATTAACTTATGATATCCAAGCTTCTCTCAAGCTCTTCTTTTTCTAACAAGAAGCCGCACATTTCATCCTTCTTTATCACTTCCCCTTTACCCTGAGAAAAAGAATGGAAGGAGATCTTGACATTTAACTTGCCTCAAAAAACCATAGAGTTTTCACCAAATCCTACAGTGATAACAGGAAGTGAGAGAAAAATCTCCCAGTAGAAAGGATGACTATTACAAAGACCTGTTATCTCCTTTCCCCTAAATTTTTACTTGGTCCTTGGAATTTTCTCACTTTGAATCAATTATTAAGTAAAATGCATTATTTTACTTAAACTAATAACCCCACTGTATTTTTCTCCTCAAGATCAGATTCACCTTTTTTTGCCGCAGTATACCTGCATGATTTAGCCCATCTCATCAGTTACTATTAATCACTATTGCAGTGAGTCTCAACAGAGGATAGAGAGAGAAGGGTTATAGGCTATGTTCCCTTCAGGAGGCTGTGCTAAATTAAAGGAACATTAGAGGACAGTATCATTTGAAAGACCTCCCTAGGTGGTTATTTAACATTTTCCTCCATTAAAAAAAATTATTTGTAATGTAAACTTTCAAATGTATACAAAAGTAGAAAAAAATAGCACAGTGAATGTCCATGTATCCTATATACACACTCCCTGCCTGCTCCTGCCCAATTGCCTAAACATAGTATCATTTTATCGTTAAATATTTAGTATGTGTCTCTCATAGTTAATATTTTAAAAGCATAATCATAGTAACATTATCACATGTAAATAATGATAATTCCTTAATATCAACGAATATTTACTCAGTGTTTAAATTTTCCCTAGTGTTTGTCTATCTGTCTATCTGTCTCTCTCTTTCTCTCTCTCTTTATTCCATTTTCTTTGAATCAGGATCCAAATAAAATCAACATATTGCAGTTGGTTGATATGTCCCTTAAGTCTCTTTTAGTCTATGGGTTCTCCTTGTCTCTCTTATTTTTTCTTGCAATTTATTTGTTGAAAAACCTAAGTCATTTGTCTTTAAATTTTCCCACAGTTAGATTTTGCTGATTGTATCTCTGTGGTATCATTTAACATGTCCTCTCTTCCTAGAAATTGGTAACTAGATCTAGAGGCTTGATCAGGTTAAGGTTCAATTTTTTCATAAGAATATTTCATAGGCGGTGGTCTTTATTAGGAAGCATATATGGTCTGGTTGTCTCTCATTTTATAATGTAGCAGCCATTACTGCTTGTGGTCTAGAGCAGGGGTTGACAGATTTTCTTAAAGAGTCAGGTAGTAAGTATTTCAGGCTTATGGGCCATACCTTCTCCGTTGTAACTAGTCAGCTTTGTCCTTGTAATGTGAAAGCAGCCATAGATGATACATAAACAAATGGGCAAGGATGTGCTCCAGTAAAGCTTTATTTACAAAAACAGGTGGCCAGCCTTCTGGCTATAGTTTGCTGACCCCTGATTTAGACCCATCACTTCATTATGGTTGCAAAATGGGAAATTTTAATATTATCATTCGGTCCACATAAATTAAATGGAACATGTCTATTTAAATAAACTTTCATCAACTATTTGGTTATCCTAAAGTACAGTTCATGCAGGAAAGACAGTTTAAATGCTTGATTCTTTTCTTTATTTACCAATTTTCAAAATAATAAATTGGATTACCATCATCCTCCAAAATTATTTATGGCTAGTGTTGTTGTTGTTGTTTAGTATCATAAACTCAAAGATTCATACATAATTGATGTGTTTCACTCCATTGCACTAACTGTACTTATTGATTCTTGAATTATCCCATCTTTGGCGTCATATATATATAAATCATTCTTAAAGTGAAATCTATAAAACAAAGTATATTCAGAGAAATCCCCTTCACCTTATCCCTTTCTTCTGCTATAGGGTAACCACTTTCTTTTAATTTAATAGTTTATACTCCAGTTTTTAAAAAATAAGCAAATATATCCGTATGAGTGTGTGTGTGTACATACATACATATGTATTCCCTGTCTTCTTATATAAATGACAGCATATTATACATACTTTCTTCAATCTTACTTTTTTCATTTAGCAATATATCCTAAAGATGACTTCTTAGTTGTATGAAGATGTTCCTCATTCCTTTTTGTAGCTGCATAGTACCGTAAGATTCTCAACCTACTTTATGAGTCACTGTTTAGAAGCATCTTGATAGGCTATTAAAAAATGTAAGTTCCCAGGGATAATGGTGACCATCTAAATCAAAATCTTTCCATAAATTCTCCAGAAACATACAGATCAAAAAGGAAAGAAAATCAAACCACCCATAACTCATGCCTAAACATAACCAGGAGTCAAGAATACCACAGATGGGAATGTAAATTGATACAGCCACTATGGAGAACAGTATGGAGGTTCCTTAAACAACTAAAAATAGAACTACCATACGACCCAGCAATCCCACTACTGGGCATATACCCTGAGAAAACCATAATTCAAAATGAGTCATATACCACAATGTTTATTGCAGCTGTATTTACAATGGCCAGGACATGGAAGCAACCTAAGTGCCCATCGACAGATGAATGGATAAAGAAGATGTGGCACATATATACAATGGAATATTACTCAACCATAAAAAGGAACTAAATTGAGTTATTTGTAGTGAGGTGTATGGACCTAGAGTCTGTCATACAGAGTGAAGTAAGTCAGAAGGAGAAAAACAAATACCGTATGCTAACACATACATATGGAATCTAAAAGAAAAAAAAATGGTCATGAAGAACCTAGGGGCAGGAGGGGAATAAAGACGCAGACCTACTAGAGAATGGACTTGAGGACACAGGGAGGGGAAAGGGTAAGCTGGGACAAAGTGAGAGAGTGATATGGACATATATACACTACCAAATGTAAAACCGATAGCTAGTGGGAAGCAGCCGCATAGCACAGGGAGATCAGCTCGGTGCTTTGTGACCACCTAGAGGAGTGGGATAGGGAGGGTGGGAGGGAGGGAGACGCAAGAAGGAGGGGACATGGGGATATATATATATGTATAGCTGATTCACTTTGTTATAAAGCAGAAACTAACACACCATAGTAAAGCAGTTATACTCCAATAAAGATGTTAAAAAAAAAAAAAGAATACCACAGATTTCAGTAACATGTTGTCTACATGTTCAGATATAAAGATCTGAAACCACTAGAGCTAGTACCCACCCCATACCAGAATGAAGAGTTTTATGTAGGTAGAAACTACATTAAAAAGGGAGAGGGCAATGGGAGCCTAACACAGCCAAAATCACCCCCAGAAAAAGACAGTCCCATCCAGAGTGGGAAATACTGAAAGAGAGCTAAGAGCTACTTGATTAGAGCCTTGGCTACTGGAGAATCAGAAGAAAGAGAGTGAATTAAAAGAGTGAGGGACTAGAGATAGCAGTCTTGGGAAGACAACTACCTTTGTGGGAGAGGTAGCTATAATACTGAAGGAAAAGAAGGAAACCATGGGTAGTAATTTAGAGTTATGCAGGAACAAAAAAGAACCATAAAATCAAAAGACCTACAAACCTTCCCATCCCATCCCAAATAGGCTCATCTACTAAAGAAACTGCATTTCACTATGCCAACAGAAAACTCATGACCCAAGTTCCCTGCCAAAATGGAACATCCTGTTTTTTGCAAGCCCAGGAGAATATAAGACATTTCAAAGGATTAAGAAACAGCAGTCAACATCTATAAAAAGCTTCTACGTGAAGAAAAACAGAAATAGAGGATAAAACCATTTTAACTATTGAAAATTCTACAGCCAAAATCAGTGACTAGCCAGAGGAAAACTGTTGCACAATAACCCATCTCAAATTAAATAAGTATTGACAGATATGAAAAAATACCTTGAATCAAAAATTTTAAGTCAGACTAGAAATGCACAATAGACAAGAAGATGTGAAAATAGAATTGTTCAAACTCAAGAAAAAAATTGAAAGAAAAATAATCTCAGTTGAAGACTCAATTCCAGGGTACCCACTGGGACAATAGATTCAACTGGAAATATAATAAGGGACATTGAGAAGAGAAATAAAAATAAATATTAGAGAAGGTTTAAAAGTATCAGAAAGGAACTGTTAGATATAGAACATAGTCAACAAAGATCCAATGTGTATATGTATGTGTACATATATATTTGGAGTCCCTGAAGAAGATAAACAGAATTAATACTTAAAATTGTAATATAAGGAAATTTTCCAAAAATTAAAGAACACCTAAACCTTCATATTGAAAGGGCCTACCTTATTCCTGGAAAGATTGATCTAGATTGGTCAACTCTAAGACATATTCTAGTAAAACTATTATACTATAAGAATAAAGAAAAATTCATCTAAGCCTCCAGCAACAAGGCCAAATTACTCACATGGGAAAGAAAGTCAGGTTTGCATCATACTTCTCAACAGCAAAATACAAAGCAAGACTAAGTGGAGCAGCGTTTTTAAGAAATTCAAGGAAAGAAAATGAAAAGACAGGTTTTATATCTAGACAAGCTGTTTTTTCAAGTACTGAGATTATACTGAAAGAGTTTTCAACATGCAAGAACTCAGGAAATATTGTGACCCCAAGCCCTTCCTAAGGAATCAGTTATGGAAAGAGCTCCATCCAAACAACAGATGATCAATCTAAGACAAAAACAAAGGTAGGGACAAGAGTAGAATAGTATGGTATCAGTCTGGGTCCAGTGAAGAAAGAGAACCCACAGCAGTTTAAACACAGAAAGTTTAATATATGTGTTAACTATAACAGAGGATTGGAGTGAGGGATTGGCTAGTCAAAAGGCAAGAGAACTCTAAAGAATATAAGAAGAGCAGACATAAGGAGAAGCCACTACACTGGGGCAGAGATAGAGCACTGAAGGAAGAGCCTCCCTTCCCCCATCTCAGGGCTGAGATGTAGACTCCCCGTTGGAGGCGGCACAACTGTGGCTCACTGGATGAGGGAAATCAGTGTGGTGCCACAGCAGTGGAACTTGCTAGAACTCTGTCCTCCAGGGTGCTGAGAAAGCTGTTCATGGAGAGGTGTGTTTCTGGAGAAACTCTGCTACAAAACCACTTAAGATGGGGAGGGTGGTGCTGCTACTGGTTGCCCTGCACTCCCGGACCTGGGCCACAGGGGAGATGGGGTGCTGCAGGAGCCTGCCAAGCCAACACAGTGCAGCCAGAAAGCAAGCCCCTTTCCTCCTGTCGTATCTGTAGATGGGGTCCCGGGTATCACTTAAAACTGATAAACCAAATAGTAGAAGCCTAAGTGAGGAAATAAGGGAATTAAGGACATTATGACATATGTTAGTATAAAGGTAACTACTAAAACAAAATTCCAGAACTTCCTAAATACCAAAGGAAGAAAAAGATCAAGAAACAGACGACACAAAGAGATGAACTAAATATGGAAAATGCAGTAAATAAAACATAATGTGACAGAGTTGAGACCAAATGTGTAATTTATATTAATAAATGTAAATGGTTTTAACTCACCTATTAAAAGAAAAAAATTTCAGATTGGTGCTCAAAGTCAAACCCAACTTTATACTCTGTACAGGAGACATACCTAAAGTAAAGTGAGTCAGAACAGCTGAAAATAAAAGGATGATCAAGGATATATGAAGGAACGTCAAACAATATAATAGCAGAGGTTACAATTCTGTTATTAGACATGGTAGAATTAATAAAATAGATATTATGGTAGATGCAAGGAGACATAGACAAACACACTAATAGGAGAATTAACACACCTCTCTCAAGACAAGACAGACCAAGAGGACAAACAGTAAAGGGGTTGAAGACTTTAATGAATAAGATAGATCATATGTGTGTGTGTGTGTGTGTATGTATGTATGCATATCAAACTTTATACCCTGGTAAATGCCCTTCCACCTTGAAATTTAAAACTCTTTAAACAACTTTTGTTTGAAAAATGGAAATATAAACCAAAATTTTAAAATTCCTAAAACATAATGATAATAAACCTCACATCAGAATTTTGAGATACAATTAAAGCAGTGGTTGGAAGAAAATTTATAGCCTTAAATACCTGACATAAAGGAAAATGAAAGGATAAAAATTGCGAATTTAAATTCCCAATTCAAAAAGCTAGAAAAAGTTACACTCCAAAGCAAATACAAAGGAGAAATAAGTAGAAGAAAAAATAAAGATAGAAAGAGAGATTAATGTGGTAGAAAATAGAAAAGCAGTAAATCAAAATACTGTTTCTTTGGAGAAAACCTCAACAAAATAACAAACCACTAGTTAGCCTAATAAAGAAAAAAAAAGAATAAGCACAGATATACAAAAGTAGAAATGACAAAGGCGGGGAATAGCTCTATGTAAACTAGGAAAGCTAGGTGAAATAGGAAAATACTGTTTGTCAAAATTGACCCTAGGAGCATCACGTATGTTTTCAAAGCACTTACATTAAAGCACTGCATGCAGATTATTTTAGAGGGAAATCCTACAAAACCTTGAAGACCAGATAATCTCAATGCTACTTAAGTTGTTGTACGTCAGTGATACCCAACAGAACTTTCTGTGATGATGGAAATGTTTTGTGTCTTTGCTGTCCAGTATGGTAGTCACCAGCCACATGTGTCTGTAGAGCACTTGAAATGTGTCTACTGCAACTAAAGAATTGAATATTTAATTTTATTTTAATTATAATTTAAAGTTAAAAACCTATGTGGTTGGTGGCTACCGTACTAGACAGTGCATTTCTAGATCATAGAAAAAGGAAAATATCCAAATTCTTTTTATGAAGCAGGTAGAACTTTGATACTTAAACCTGATTTAAACACACGCATGCACGCACACACACACACACACACACACACACACACACACACAGCCTCATGTGTGAATATTATTACAAAACACCTAAATAAAATACTAGGAATTAAGAGTTCAACATATTTACAACAATAATTCATCAAGACAAAGTAGCTTTTTTTTTCTGGGAATGAAAAGAATATTTAACTTCAGAAATATCATTAATGGACTTCGCCATATTAAAATAGCTAAGGAAGAAAGTCATATGAACTTCAGCAAAAATCAACACACTACTGAGGACTCAACATTTCTCGATTTCAAAACTTACTACAAAGCAACAGTACTCAAGACATTGTGGTACTGGCATAAATTGAACATAGACTTATAGATAAGAGGATTAGATTTGAGAGTGCAGAAATAAACCCATACATTTATGCTCGGTTGATTTTCAACAAGGGTGCCAAGATAATTCAGTAGGGGTTTTCAACAGCTGGCACAGGGACAACTGGATATCTACATACAAAAGAATGAAGTTGGACCCCACCTCCACACCATATACAAAAATTGACTCCAAGTGGATAATAGACCTAAATGTAAGAGCTAAGGCTATAAAACTCTTAGAAGAAAACATGGGAGTAAATCTTCATGACCTTGGATTAGATGGTGGTTTCTTAGATATGGCACCAAAAGCACAAACAACAGAAGAAAAACTAGCTAGATGGACTTCAAAATTAAAAGCTTTTGTGCTTTCAAACACACTATCAAGAAAGTGAAAAGACAGCCCACACGATGGGAGAAAATAGGCAAATCCAAAAGGGCAGAGAGTAGGTTAGTGGTTTCCAGGGATTGGGATGAAGGGACAGTGGGGGGTGGCAGCTAATAGATATGGGTTTTCTTTTTGGAGGAGTGATGAAAATGTTCTAAAATTAGATAGAATGATGTTTCATAACTCTAAAAACCACTGAATCGGACATTTAAAAGTATAAATTGAGTTACATCTCACTAAAGCTATTATTTTTTCAAAATCACATGTCCGATTCAACAAATAGTATTGGGAAAACTGGATATCCACATGCAAAAGAATGAAGTTAGACCTTTACCTTACACCATTATACAATAACTAACTCAAAATGGATCAAAAACCTAAATGTAGGAGCTAAAACTGTAAAACTCTTAGAAGAAAACATAGGGGAAAAGCTTCATGACATTGGAATTGGCAATGATTTTTGGATATGACACCAAAAGCACAGGCAACAAAAGAAAAAAATAGTTAAATTTGACTGCATCAAAATTTAAAATTTTGTTTATCAAAGGGTACTTTTAACAGAGTGAAAAGGGAACTCATGGAATGGGAGAAAATATTTGCGAATCATATATCTGGTAAGGGGTTAATATCCAGAATATATTTTTAAAAACTCCTTCAGCTCAACAACAGCAAATAAATAACCTGATTAAAAAATAGGCAAAGGACTTGAATAGACATTTCTCTAAAGAAGATATACATGTGGCCAGTAAGCACATGAAAAAATGCTCAGCATCAGTAATCATTTAGGGAAATACAAATCAAAACCACAATGAGATAATACTTCACACCCATTAGGATGGCTATTATCAAATAAATAGAAAATAACAAGTGTTGGTGAGGATGTGGAGAAATTGGAACCATGTGTATTGTTGTGTATTGGGAATGTAAAATGGTACAGCCACTATGGAAAACAATATGTTTCCTCAAAGAAGTTAAAAATAGAATTACATGTGATCTAGCAATTCCACTTTGGGGTAGATAGGCAAAAGAATAGAAAGCAGGGACTAAAGGAGATATTGGTATACCTATATTTAGCAGCATTATTCACAATATCCAAAAGGTCAAAACAACCCAAGTGTCTATTGACAGAAGAATGGATAAATAAAATGTGGTATATATACACACAGTGGAATATTATTCAGCTTTAAAAAGTAAGGAGATTCTGACACATGCTACAATGTGGATGAATCTTAAAGATATTATGCTATTATAAATGAAATAAGCCAGTCACAAAATGACAAATGCTGTATGATTCCACTTATACAAGGTACCGAATATAGGCAAATTCATAGCGACAGGAAATAGAATGGCGGTTGCAAGGAGCTGGGAAAGGGGAGAGGGGAATGGGGAGTTACTGTTTAATGGTCAGAGTTTCATTTGGGGAAGATGAAAAAGTTCTGGAGATGGATGGTGGTAATGGTTACACATTGATGTGAATGTACTTAATGCCATTTACTTTTGAGAAAGAAGGGGAAATACACATGTATACACACACATGCACATATATATAATGTACATGAACTTACATATATTTTGTATACTTAGTTTTATAAAAAGAAACACAGGACTGTTAAAACCAGAAAATAATGAAAAGGTCACCTATTGGGAGTGTCTGGGAATAGGGTGGAAAGCATAGAAATGAGAGTGAGACTTCTCTAAAAATACCCTTTTATATTCTTTTGACTTTTGAATTATATAAATGTCTTACTTAATACATAAAATTAAACCAAAAAAAAAAAAAGATGAACAAACCATATCCTAAAATTGACTATAAACAGAAACAAACTGAACTCTGTATCAAATGGATATCATAACCACATTGAAGAAAGAGTTCAAACAACTTGGACACAGAACCTTCACAGTACACCCTCAATGGGACATATTTCAAAGGAAAATGGAACTGCAAAGAAATTCTGACTTTTTCTTAATAATGTTAGTGGTTTCACCCTAATAATCTGAAACTATTTTGCATGTATTGAAGATAGAGCAAATGAGTAAATAAGATACAAGTATGGGATGGAAAAGATGAAGAAGAACGCTTGCAGTGTAGGATTTGAATTGGAGGTTTGTTTTGAACTCTTAACTTAAAATAGGTATATAAGTATATATTAATATGTATTAAAATATACATAAATATATATTAATATAATACTTATTCACTTAGAATATATACGTATGTATATGTATATATTCTAAGATAATACATGTGTATGTATATGTATGTATATATTCCATGCTCTATTGAAAAGGCCTGGAAACAATGACTCCTCAGTAGCAATGGGAGCACCTTGATTTGATTTCTAAATCCCATTCTCCACTAAAAGGAATCATGGCTTCTTGGAGCAATGGCTGATTCCAAGACAGAGCAACAGAGAAAACGTAAGGTGAATCTGGAAGATCTTATTTTGCCAGAAAGCAAAGAAGTCTCAAAGAATGATGGGTACATATCAGAAGGATACAGGAGCCAGTTTAAAGGGACTCTGACTCGCCAAAATTGGAAAAATATGACCATCAAAGAGAATAATAAAAATAGAAGAACAATAGTAATAGCCTCATGGGTCCCTAGTGATACACAAGGAAAAAAATTAAAGTTGCAGAGAAAGTTCTTCTTTACAGAATATCAGCTAACAAATATAAAGAATGATAGAAAATTATCATTTTGGCAACCACCATTTTGATGGATTCAGACCAGGATAATCAATGAATGCTAAAACAAAGAAAAAAAAAAGCTTATTGGAGAATAGGATATTCACACATTCTCAAAGTTTCTCCCCACTGATTATCTATTAATTACAAGGGGAAATTACAATGAAGAAATCTTTCAGTCATTCCTTAATAAGTGATCAAATTCAGTATCATTAATAATTAGACAAACTGACATTATGTACCGCTTGAAGCAATGAAATGAGAAGTACTCAACATCCCTTGTGTAGTGTCTTTGTCAAAACTGTTTAGCATGAATGTAATCATAAGGAAACAATCAGAAAACATCCAAATTGTGGGACGTTCTATAAAACAGGCCAGACTCTTCAAAAGTAACAATTTCATGAAAAACAAAAGGCAACTGGACTATCCTAGATTAAAGGAGACTAAAGAAACTTGACAACCAAATGCAATATGTCATCCGTGATGTATTTTAAAAATTAAACACCTATAAAGATTCGGGGACAGTTGAAGATATTTTTATTTAAATGTATTGGATATGATAATATTGCAGTTCTAAAGGAGAATGTCCTTGTTCTGAGGACAAATGTCTTGACGTATGTAGAGGTGAAGTCTATATCATGATGTCTCTAACTTTCACATAGTTCAGAGGAAAAAGTGTGTGTAGATAGATGGAAAGCAATTGTGGTGAAGTGTTATTAGTTGCTGAATTTAGGTGAAGGGTACATAGTTTGTTCTTGTATTGTTTTTTGCTACTTTTCTCTGGGTTTAAAATTTTTCAAGATAAAAAGTTTTAAATAATTTATGTATATAATTATACATATATATGTGTGTGTGTTCATGTTCCCCAGGCCTCCTCTGGACTTCTCCCCAGAGTTGCTGAATCAGAATTTCTAGGTAATGGGGCTTGGGATTCTGCATGGTAAAATGGCTCTCCCGAGACTCTAACACAGTTGGTCTATATTTGGGAAGCATTGCTCTAAAGAGCATTCTTCTCCATTAAAATCTTGTGTGGTTTGTGTGTGTGTGTATGTGTGTGTGTTCTGTTCACATAGGAACATTGGTTACTGCTTTGCAGAGTCCTCCAGGGAAAAAAGGTGAAAAGGTAGAATGATTCTCAAGTGATGTCAACCTTTTCCTCACATCCCCTTGTTTTACTGGTCCATTCTATACTTAGACTGAGGTTATTTCTTCTAAACAGGGCTGTCTGGATCACTAATTCTCCAACATGGCTGCCAGTTAAAATCACCTAGGGAGCTCTCAAAAATTTCAGTGCCTAGGCCTTACCTCAGATCAATTAAATCTGAATTTCTGGGAGTGGGATGATGCGTTTTTTAATACTCCCCAGGGGATTTCAGTGTCCAAGTTTGAGAGTCCCTAGGCTAGAGCAGAGCTGGCCTCTGCTGAGGCCTCTAGTCAAGTGTGTCAGGATCCCAGTACAAACTGCCTGCTCAGCAAACTTAGTCACATGCTCTGATGTCTATGTGGGACATTGACTTGAAAGGAACCCTCTTATGTTGCTGACACTGATCAGTCTTCTCTTATGCTAAATAGCTTCCAGGGCCTGTCAGTAAAAAGGGGGATTTTAAAAGATGCGTATCTCATTTATGGTTATGGAAATTTGAACTCTGTTTATAGAAATTTGGCAGGGGGGATGAAATTTTAGAGAGAAGTAACTTTAACTATGGTATCTTAAATACTCATTTTACAAAGGTAATTTTAAAAATATTCACCAAACTCTCTTCTCTGCAAGACCCCTGACATTGAGTAACGCCAGACCCATCTATACGTACACCTATCTCAAGACTAGTCATAACCCCACCCCCAATTAAATAAATCTGAATTAACTTGTGTTTGAGTGTGTATATAAGAGTGGAGCATTGAAGTGGTGACAGCATCCTGGCGGAAGCAAAAGGAATTCTAACAGTCCTCCCCAAATACAACCTGACTGAACATTCACTTCTTCCTCAGAGAAGACAGTTTGTTCAGCACCTCTCTTCCAGTTCTCGTTTCTCTCACTCTTGGGGTAAAATTTAGATAGCCCACCCAACCTCAGTTTGGAAGCACTGCTTTAGTTCAGTGTCATCATCTGACAAATACAGAAATAGGGAAAGGGAAGTTAGTTGTCCAAAGTTGTACAGTGAATTGGTGGCATGTTTCTGTACATGTATTTGTATGTGTACATGTATGTAAAGCTCCTCTGGGAGGAGAGAATGATTTGGGAATCATCTTGACAGCCATAGAGTCGAATAACTTCATAAAGCTTGGAATTACTATATAGGACAATGGCGGGGTAAGGAGTAGGGCCCATTCATGTGCTTCCTGGTATGAGTGCTGTTCTGTTACCTGCCACCAGAGGGCATGAACTATGATTAGATTCTAGACCTGCTGATCTACATTGCAGTTCAGAGCTTGCTCAGATCACTGTTAGTTCAAACAAATGAACCCTAACCTATTCAGTAGTCCCACAGTCTTAGGAGCATATGAAAGATCTTTGTGACTGGTTGTTTATAAATATTTTAAAAAGAAATCTTAGCTAAGCACAGAACACTTGCAGCATGCCTGGGTTTAGAATTGGAGACCTGGCTTTCTAATATTAGCCCAGCCACTTACTAGTTTAGTTGTGTGGCCAATGGTAAGTTGCTTTACCTTGACTTTTTTTTTTTTTTTTAATTTTTATTTATTTCCATATTTTATTTATGGCTGTGTTGGGTCTTCGTTTCTGTGCGAGGGCTTTCTCTAGTTGTGGCAAGTGGGGGCCACTCTTCATCGCGGTGCGCAGGCCTCTCATTAGCGGCCTCTCTTGTTGTGGAGCACAGGCTCCAGACGCGCAGGCTCAGTAATTGTGGCTCACGGGCCCAGTTGCTCCGCGGCATGTGGGATCTTCCCAGACCAGGGCTCGAACCCACGTCCCCTGCATTGGCAGGCAGACTCTCAACCCCTGCGCCACCAGGGAAGCCCCTACCTTGACTTTTAACCGTGAATTTCAGTTGCCTCACCTGCCACATCAGTAATAAACTTTGCCACACATGGTTGAGGATTAAATGGGGTAACATGATAAAGCATTTATCAATTCCTGGCACCCATTTAATAAGTGGAGATTTTTCTTTTGTTCAGTAAAACTCTCATGGAGCTCATATTCTGGTTGGAAAAGACATACACATTATATGGAAAAAAGAAAGAAAATTTAGGCAGTGATAAAAGGTAAGGATGATAAGAAGGGAGCAGGATCTAGGAGGCTATTTTAGGTAGGGTAGTCTAGGAATGCCTCTCTGAGGAGGTGATATTTTAGCAAAGAACTATCAAAGATTTGAGAAAAGTGAAGGGTGCTTGAGGCAGAGGGACACAGCTTGGTGTGCTTGGGAAACAAAGACCAGTGAATGAAGGGCAGGGGAGTGGCAGGAGATGAGTTATAAGAAGTAAGCAAGTTCCGGATCATGTAAGTTTTGTTAAATACATAAAGACTCTAGATTTATTTTGTGTTATAGGATGTAAGCGTAAGAGTGATGTGATCTGATTTATAGTTTTAAAAACATAACCATATCATTCTGGTTGCTGTGTGGAGACTAGACAGTAGGGAGGCAAAAGTAGAAGCAGAGAGAAGGGTTAGAAGGCTGTTTTAGTAGTCTGGGCAAAGTTTGACTGTCGCTTAGATTAGGGTGTTAGTGGGGAGAAATATAGAATGGTAAGGAATGGTTCTGTTTAGGGTATATTAGATGTAAGAACCATCAACACTTGCTGATTAATTGTATTTGAAAGACAATAGAAAGGGAGGAACGAAGAGTGACTCCTAGGCTTTTTGGTCTCAGCACTTGGGTTTAAATAAGTGGTTACATTAACTGAGATGAGATGACTGGAGGAAAGGGGGTAGTAAAATCAAGAGTTCTGTTTTAGATTTTGAGATCTTTTGGCATCCAAGTAGAGTTATAGAATAAGGCAGTTGAAAATATGAGCATGAAACTCAGGACAGAGGTTTGGGTTAGAGATGTAAATTGGCAGTCATCGTTGATGGGAAAAGAGTGGGGACCAAGAAGAGAGAACCAGTGGCCAGACACTGAGGTACTCCCACTTTCGAGGTTAGGATTTCTTACCCACCTGGCCTTTTCCTTGCAAGCCATTGTTTAATTTGAGGAGACCCTCAAATTATTGTTTTTACTCTTCTCTTCCTTTTTGCACAAATTTACAACTCCATTTCTTTTACCAAGAGAGACAGCATAGTAGAACTGCGTAATTAAATATTTGTATTTGAAGACATTAATGTGCTGATTAATAATGAATGCTCTGGAGACAGAGGACTTCGGTTTAAATCCTGCCTCTGCTATTTACTAGCTTAGCGACCTTGGATATTTTACTTAATTTCTCTAATCTCAGTCTTTTCATCTATAATAATCAAAATAAAAGCCAGCATTCATTTAACACTTATCATATACCAGGCATCGTTTTAAGTGCTTCGCATGTATTAACCTATTTTAACCCTTAGAACAACCCATTGAAGTAGTTACTCTTCTTACCCATTTTATTGTTGAGGAAACGAAAGCCAGAGAGAGGTCTTATAATTTGCCAAACATCACACACCAGGTAAGTAGCAGAGCTAGATTTGAATCTAGGGAGCCTGGCTCCAAAACCAGTGCTACTTTTCTCGTATCAAATTCACAGAGTTGTAGAAGTGATTAAATGAGATAACCCACTTAAAAGTGCTTAGCACAGGGAGGCTGGCAAATAATATGAGCATAATAAATGTTTTCTTACGGAGGCAGCATAGCGTAGTGAAAGAGAATCAGATGGAAAGTCCTGGGACTCCAGCCTGACTACAGGAACAACTTATGTGATCATGAACAAGTTTCTTAGCCTCTCTGGACTTCAGTTTTGTCATCTACAATATAAAACCTTCATACTGTATGGCCTCTGAAATCCCTTTCAATGTTTAAACATTCTATCTGTGACTCCCCAAGACAGATTGTGAATACATCTGAATTTGGTAGGGGAATAAGGTACTCAGTAATTCCTTGGGTTGACAACATTTCTACTTTGCCCTTCTACTGTTGAAGAAACTTGCTAGGATATAGTGAAAGGTAGTTAAGAACCATGAGGTTTGGAGTAAGACTGTCATGTAGTGGAATCTGTTTCTACCACTTACTACCTTGGACAAGCTACTTCTCCTGAGTTTCTCTTTCATCATCTGCAAACTAGGGATAATGATAGTGCACACCTCATGGCATTATTTGAAATATCCTGTGAGAAAGTGCCTGTAAAGTATTTAATACATGATAAGCATTCAATACATATTAACTATTATAATATTATTATAAGGGTTTCCAGAGCTGAGAGGATTTCTTTTTCACTCAAGTACCAGATGAGATAGAAGCCTCTCAGTAACCCACTTCTAAAGAATTGAATTGGGAATTACATGATGAGGCACTCTCGTTGGGAACTGAGGGCATGAATCAGAATTTTCTAATTGTGCAGTCATTCCTCCCCACTCCTCTCTTATACGAAGGTGGAGGGAGCATTTCTCTAGAACTGCTTTGCCTTATCCGTAGGTGTAGTGAATCATTCATGGCAAATTTGCACTAGGTTTGGCTTGCTTCAACCCTTCCCTGACCTAAAGAGAGTTGTTTTCCTCACACACAAACCAGACCTGAATTTCTGGAGAAATTTGTTTGTCTGTTTGTTTGTACCGTGGTCAAAGGAAGAGTAGTAGTCAAGACTCTTTTGGAGTGTAAAACCCCAACCCAGACCAGGTTAGAGGAGGGCAATAGGAGGAGGCAGGAATTAGTGACTCGTGTAACTGCGAAGCCCAAGACCTGGTGCTGAGTGTGTCTGGGCACAGGGTTTTAAACACTCTCGTGTCTCCATCTCCTGCTCTACATTGGCTTTATTCTCAGTTATGTTCTCCATTTAGCAGTGCCAAATCTACAAACTTCCTTATAACCATGATCTCAGAGAAAGAAAAGCTCTCTCCAACGTGCATATCATATCAGAAAACAGTTGATCCAACTTGGGACATACATACATATACACTTTTGGTCTAGGGGAATCTGATGCTTCTAAATGGCATTATTTTGCATTCCATGGCCAGGTAGGTAGAGCCCAGTGTAGACATCCCCACCAAATCACATAAAATTAGGGTTTTTTTGTCTTTTGGGATTTTTTTGCAGAAGGAAAAAGAACTAGACAAGCAAAAAAGAAGTGGTAGCAGTTTGACAGGAATGTGTGAATTGCTATCTCCATTGTTTATGAATGAGCTATCCCAAGAAGTCTCCTGACCCTGGGAAACCTCACTTGGTAGCCTAGCCAGCTTTGAGACTAAAAGTTTAAGTCATGTGGGGGTGGTACCTCTCTTATTTCTGTTTTCTTCTCTCTTCTCACATCCTCCCCTTCAATTTAATTATAGTTCTTAACTAATACTTTATCCCAAAAGCTGATTCTTCCTTTTTTATTTCACATGCACATTGATAGTTTAGTGTAGTAAAGAGTGTGGGCTCAACAGTCAGATTGCCTGGGTTTCAATCCTATCTTTGTCATTTGCTCACTTTGAAATCTTAAGCAGTTTACTTTATACCTCTTTCCTCATCTATAAAATGAAGATAATTTCTCCCCTACTGGGTTGTCTTGAGGATTAAATTAGATAGTCGGTAGAAAGTGCCTGGCACGGTATCTAGCACACAGTGAAGTACTCAGTAACATCAGATACTGTTGTTGTTGCCATTTCTCTGCAGCTTTGGTTCAGCCTATCTGTTCTTTGTCAGGAATGGGAAAGCTGAGGTAGATTGGGAGACTATCAGAAAGCACTAGATTTTGGTATCTCAGGACAGAGGGTTGAAGCCAAATTGAAGGAAGCACTTGGAGCTCTAATTGGAAGACTTAACTATGATAATGATCTTATTTTTACAGTTTGTTAATTAAATGGTATATTCTTACTGACTGGTCATTGCAGAATGACAATGGACAATTAACATCCCTAGGCTTCTTTTCACTCTTTTGGAAAATGAGTTTTTTTGGATAAGATGATCCCTTCTATTTTCCTCAATGCCTGATCCTTCGTTAAGTAAAAATGAATATCAAAAAGTGTTTTGTACTCTGTGTATGTGTGAGAGAGAGTGGGAAAGAGAGACAGAGAGAGCGAGAAAGAGAAAGTGAGAGCAAAAGTGAGAGTATGTTTACATTGAGATAAACCAAAAAGATTTACTTGTATGTTGGATTTATCAGACATATCTGGTTTCTTCTTAAGAGATTATTATATCCCCGTTCACACTCTACTGTCTAGATCATTTCTAAGTGTTTGTTATTCCTATCACAAATCTATTTTGTATTTTTCAAGGAAGCTTTTTAGGCATGATATTTGTTGTGTAATACTTGTTTTGGCTTCAGGAAACTTGGTTGGGGACTTTACTCCACTACTTACTTTGCAACATTACCTTGGGCAAGTTACATTCCCTCTTATATGCCTCATTTCCTCATCTGTCTAATGAGGCATTTCTTCTACTTAACCTTTAAGTCCTTCCCTAACCATCTGTGATTCTATAACTATCACAGCATAGGTTGTGGCAGGCGTAGCTGGATTCCAAAGGGAAAACTTGATATAGCAATTCCCTTTGAGACATATTTTTTTATCTGTTGCCCATTATGTTTGCTGCAGGATTTCGGCTGAATGCTTCCTCTTGGCCCATGTTCCTTTTGAAGACGCTAAATGGAGCAGAGATGGCTCCCATCAGGATTTTTCACAAGGTACGGTGTCCCTCAGCTATCACCAGCTCCAAATTGCTTAAGGTCAAATGCTTACATTCTTTCAATTACTGAGCCTCTGATGTCTACATTATATATGTGGCCTGAGGATGCCTTCTCAGAAACTAGTTCAGCAGAAGGATTTTTTAAGTACCTTACAAAGCCGCAATTATCCCCAGAGAAATATTAGACTGGTAAATTAGGATTTCTGGGTTTTGGGTCCTAGCTCTGCCAATAGTAAGTTTTGACCTCATCTGTTAAGTGGGATTCTGTCTACCTCATAGGGTTTTAAGAAGTTAAACATTTTTTTTTATTAGTAAAACATGTAAAGTATAGTATAAATCTAAAGGAGCTATTCTTATTATAGATCATGCAGTTCCATAAGGTCCATATTCTAAACAGAGAGAAAGGAAGGAGACTATTTTTTGAGTGCCTACAGTATGTTTGGAGTTTATCTACGCTATCTCATTTAAATACCCACAGTTAACTTTATGAAGCAAGAATTATTATTCCGATTTAGTAGTTAAGGAAACAAATACTTTTGAATAAGGAACTTGCCCAAGGTCGCATGACTAGTAAGTGGTGAAACAGGGATCCAGAACCTGTATTCATTCTTCCTGATTTCTCGAAGGATGAAGCAATCATTCTGCTCTTAGTTGATCTTTAATGAGGTTAAAGTTACTATAAAGGGGACTGAATTAGGGTTGCCTATGTTACCATTTAAGTCTAAACCCTGAGAGTACCCTGGTTCCCAGAATACAGTATACTGGACAACTTGAAACCCTTCCACTGCAGAATACCTAAAAATGATGGGGGGGAAGGGGCCAACAAGTATTCTTTTAAAGGCTTTGCTGACCTTACTAGAAAGTAAGATAACTCCAAGGCCAAAATGAGGAAGGAAAACCAGAGTGTTAGGTGTACTGAACCTACGGGTGCCGTAAGGGGCTTTGCCAGTCTTACTTTCCAAGGACCTTGTCTTTTAACAACCACAGTAGGATAGAAGTTGAGGCCTTGGGCCCATGCAAGGCAGAAAAATGTACCTGGGACTGCCACATAAAAAATCAGATTGGATCCCTCGAATGTTTGCTCCTTAGTGAAAAGACTATTGCATTGATGAGGAAGAGTCTCTGCCTGGGCCATGGGTAGGGGTAGGAAGTAAGTCATCTCTTCTGATAAGACAGTCTTTCCCCATGGAAGTCCAGGGTTCAGATATAGTGCCTGTGTTGTTTCAGAACTCCAAAATTGTATGGGATATTTCTGAGTGCCTGGCAGAAGCAAACCCAAAACCTCTCTAGAGGGTTTGGTTGTTTTCAACCCAGATGTCATAGAAGTCCCAAAAGTGAAGTACCACTGAAGATGAGTTCAGTTCAGTTCATAATTACAGAGCCCGCAAAACTCACAAAGCAAATCCTGCATGATGAGACTTCAGTAGACACAACAAACAGTAAGACTATAACCTCAAGCACTTTCAGATAATAGAAATATCAGATAGAGATTATAAATTATTTGAAAATGAGTAAGGAACGAAAAGAAGGAATTTAAAAATGAGAAAAGTACAAACCTCTATTTTTTTAAAGGCAAAGTTGAAAAAACAACAAATTGAATATCTAGAAATGAACCTTAACCATTAAAATTTTAAAACCTTAGGTAGGTATATAAGCAACTTAGATCTAGATAGAGAAGAATGAATTGAAAGACACGTGTAAGGACTTTCCCCAGAGTGCAGTACAGAGAGATAAAGATATGGAAAATATATTAGAGAGAAAAGACAAAGAGAATACCGTTAGAAGGTCCAATATATGCTGAACGTGACCTCTAGAGAGATTAATTAGAAAGAATAAAGAAGAGTCAATATTTGAAAAGATAATGACAGAATTTTCCAGAATGTGTAATAAAGACAAATATATACCTTAAAACATCATGGTATAACTAAAGTCAAAAGAAAGGATCTGAGCAAAGTAATCACACAGAATACAGTCATCCTCTCTGAGGGATGGTTCTGCACCTGTGGGAGACTGGTTCCAGGACCCCCTGAATACGAAAATCCACACATACTCAACTCCCTTATATAAAATGGAATAGTACAGTCAGCCCTCCGTATCTGCAGCTTCCATGTCCATGCGGACTGAATCTTCAAAAGGATTACATTTAGGCTGACAGCACATTTCTTGACGGCAGCAGTACAAGCCAAAGACATAGAATAATATCTTCAAAGGATTAAGAAAAAATAGTTGTCTACCTAGAATTTTATATCTGATTATACTGTTATTTCAGAATGAATGTAAAATCAAGACATTTTCAGCAAACTAATACAAATAGATACTAATATATCTGCTGAAAGAACAATTGAAGAGTATATTTCAGGAAGAAGATAACTGGGGACTTCCCTGGTGGCACAGTGGTTAAGAATCCGCCTGCCAATGCAGGGGACATGGGTTCAATCCCTGGTCCGGGAAGATCCCACATGCTGGGGAGCAACTAAGCCCGTGTGCCACAACTACTGAGCCCACGTGCCACAACTACTGAAGCCCACACACCTAGAGCCCGTGCTTCACAACAAGAGAAGCCACCACAATGAGAAGCCCATGCACCACAACGAAGAGTAGCCCCCTCTCGACTCAACTAGAGAAAGCCCACACGCAGCAACGAAGACCCAGTGCAGCCATAAATAAATAAATAAATAAATAAATAAATAAATAAATAAATAAATAAATAAAAGATAATTGAACCTGGAAAGTAAGAATGAGATGCAAAAAGTACTGCTGAAGAAAGATTGTTTAACATGTGAGTAAAACTAATCAACCATTGCATTGCCTATAACTGTATAAACCAGTTATACTAACAGAAGTGATCATTTGGCAGTATAACAATGTGGAACTAAATTATCAAACACCTGTTAACTCAGGAGTAGTTTAAATATTCTGAGGTTCTTGTATTGTTTAAAGATGAGCTTTAGACTTAATTATGTCAACTATACAGTTATAATCTGAAGGGGATCCACCAAAAGACTAAATATAGAAGGGTTAACATATGAATCAGGGACTTCCCTGGTGGCACAGTGGTTAAGAATCTGCCTGCCAGGGGAGCTTGAAGATGGCGAAAAAGTAAGATGTGGAGATCACCTTCCTCCCCACAAATACATCAGAAATACATCTACATGTGGAACAACTCCTACAGAACACCTACTGAACGCTGGCAGAAGACCTCAGACCTCCCAAAAGGCAAGAAACTCTCCACGTACCTGGGTAGGGCAAAAGAAAAAAGAAGAAACAGAAACCAAAGAATAGCGACAGGACCTGCACCAGTGGGAGGGAGCTGTGAAGGAGGAAAGGTTTCCACACACTAGAAGCTCCTTCGCGGGCAGAGACTGCAGGTGGCAGAGGGGGGATCTTCGGAGCCACAGAGGAGAGCGCAGCAACATGGGTGCAGAGGGCAAAGCGAAGAGGTTCCCGCAGAGAGGATCGGTGCCAACCAGGACTCACCAGCCCAAGAGGCTTGTCGGCTCACCCGCTGGGATGGGCAGGGGCTGGGAGCTGAGGCTCCAGCTTCGGTGGATCCCAGGGAGAGGACTGGGGTTGGCTGCGTGAACACAGCCTGAAGGGGCTAGTGCGCCACAGCTAGCCGGGAGGGAGTCCAGGAAAAAGTCTGCCGAAGAGGCAAGAGACTTTTTCTTGCCTCTTTGTTTCCTGGTGCGCGAGGAGAGGGGATTAAGAGAGTTGCTTAAAGGAGCTCCAGAGACGGGTGTGAGACGCGGCTATCAGCATGGACCCCAGAGATGGGCATGAGACGCTAAGGCTGCTGCTGCAGCCACCAAGAATCCTGTGAGCAAGCACAGGTCACTATGCACACCTCCCCTCCCGGGAGCCTGTGCAGCCCACCACTGCCAGGGTCCTGTGATCCAGGGACAACTTCCCCAGGAGAACACACGGTGTGCCTCACGCTGATGCAACGTCATGCCAGCCTCTGCCGCCACAGGCTCGCCCCACGTTCCGTACTTCTCCCTCCCCCTGGCCTGAGTGAGCCAGAGCCCCCAGATCAGCTGCTCCTTTAACCCCGTCCTGTCTGAGCGAAGAACAGATGCCCTCAGGCAACCTACACGCAGAGACGGGTCCAAATCCAAAGCTGAACCCCAGGAGCTGTGCAAACAAAGGAGAGAAAGGGAAATCTCTCCCAGCAGCCTCAGGAGCTGCGTATTAAATCTCCACAATCAACTTGATGTACCCTGCATCTGTGGAATACCTGAATAGACAACGAATCATCCCAAATTGAGGAGGTGAACTTTGGGAGCAAAGATATATATTTTTTTTCCCCTTTTTCTCTTTTTCTGAGTGTGTATGTGTATGCTTCTGTGTGTGATTTTGTCTGTATAGCTTTGCTTTTACCATTTGTCCTAGGGTTCTGTCTGTCCATTTTTGTTTGTTTGTTTCTTTGTTTTTAGTATAGTTTTTAGCACTTGTTATCATTGGTGGATTTGTTTTTTGGTTTGGTTGCTCTCTTCTTTGTTTCTTTTCTTTTTTTTTTTACTTTTTTAAAACTTTTTTACAATTATTTTTTATTTTAATAACTTTATTTTATTTTATTTTATCTTCTTCTTTCTTTCTTTCTTTTTTTTCTTCCTTTTATTCTGAGCCATGTGGATGACAGGCTCTTGGTGCTCCAGCCAGGCGTCAGGGCTGTGCCTCTGAGGTGGGAGAGCCAAATTCAGGACACTGGTCCACAAGAGACCTCCCAGCTCCACGTAATATCAAATGGCGAAAATCTCCCAGAGATCTCCATCTCAACGCCAAGACACAGATCCACTCAACGACCAGCAAGCTACAGTGCTGGGCACCCTATGCCAAACAAGTAATAAGACAGGAACACAGCCCCACCCATTAGCAGAGAGGCTGCCTAAAATCATAATAAGGCCACAGACACCCCAAAACACACCACCAGACGTGGACCTGCCCACCAGAAAGACAAAATCCAGCCTTATCCACCAGAACACAGGCACTAGTCCCCTCCACCAGGAAGCCTACACAACCCACTGAACCAACCTTAGCCACTGGGGACAGACACAAAAAACAACAGGAACTATGAACCTGCAGCCTGCGAAAAGGAGACCCTAAACACAGTAAGTTAAGCAAAATGAGAAGACAGAGAAACACACAGCAGATGAAGGAGCAAGGCAAAAACCCACCAGACCTAACAAATGAAGAGGAAATAGGCAGTCTACCTGAAAAAGAATTCAGAATAATGATAGTAAAAATGATCCAAAATCTTGGAAATAGAATGGAGAAAATACAAGAAACGTGTAACAAGGACCGAGAAGAACTAAAGAGCAAACAAACAGTGATGAAAAACACAATAAATGAAATTAAAAATTCTATAGAAGGGATAAATAGCAGAATAACTGAGGCAGAAGAATGGATAAGTGACCTGGAAGATAAAATAGTGGAAATAACTACTGCAGAGCAGAATAAAGAAAAAAGAAAGAAAAAAATTGAGGACAGCCTCAGACACCTCTGGGACAACATTAAACGCACCAACATTCGAATCATAGGGGTCCCAGAAGAAGAAGAGAAAAAGAAAGGGACTGAGAAAATACTGGAAGACATTATAGTTGAAAACTTCCCTAATATGAGAAAAGAAATAGTTAATCAAGTCCAGGAAGCACAGAGAGTCCCATACAGGATAAATCCAAGGAGGAACACGCCAAGACACATATTAATCAAGCTATCAAAATTTAAGTACAAAGAAAAAATATTAAAAGCAGCAAGGGAAAAACAACAAATAACATACAAGGGAATCCCCATAAGGTTAACAGCTGATCTTTCAGCAGAAACTCTGCAGGCCAGAAGGGAATAGCAGGACATATTTAAAGTGATGAAGGGGGAAAACCTACAACCAAGATTACTCTGCCCAGCAAGGATCTCATTCAGATTTGACAGAGAAATTAAAACCTTTACAGACAAGCAAAAGCTAAGAGAATTCAGTACCACCAAACCAGCTTTACAGCAAATGCTAAAGGAACTTCTCTAGGCAGGAAACACAATAGAAGGAAAAGACCTACAATAACAAACCCAAAACAATTAAGAAAATGGTCATAGGAACATACATATCAATAATTACCTTAAATGTAAATGGATTAAATGCTCCAACCAAAAGACATAGACTGACTGAATGGATACAAAAACAATACCCATATATATGCTGTCTACAGGAGACCCACTTCAGACCTAGGGACACATACAGACTGAAAGTGAGGGGATGGAAAAAGATATTCCATGCAAATGGAAATCAAAAGAAAGCTGGAGTAACAATTCTCATGTCAGACAAAATAGACTTTAAAACAAAGACTATTACAAGAGAAACAGAAGGACACTACATAATGATCAAGGGATCAATCCAAGAAGAAGATATAACAATTGTAAATACTTATGCACCCAACATAGGAGCACCTCAATACATAAGACAAATACTAACAGCCATAAAAGGGGAAATCGACAGTAACACAATCATAGTAGGGGACTTTAACACCCCACTTTCACCAATGGACAGATCATCCAAAATGAAAATAAATAAGGAAACACAAGCAGACAACAGAAGCAAGAAGAACTACAATTCTGCAGCCTGTGGAACAAAAACCACATTCACAGAAAGATAGATAAGATGAAAAGGCAGAAGGCTATGTACCAGATGAAGGAACAAGATAAAACCCCAGAAAAACAACTAAATGAAGTGGAGATAGGCAACCTTCCAGAAAAAGAATTCAGAATAATGATAGTGAAGATGATCCAGGACCTCGGAAAAAGAATGGAGGCAAAGATCGAGAAGATGCAAGACATGTTTAACAAAGACCTAGAAAAATTAAAGAACAAACAAACAGAGATGAACAATACAATAACTGAAATGAAAACTACACTAGAAGGACTCAATAGCACAATAACGGAGGCAGAAGAACGGATAAGTGACCTGGAAGACAGAATGGTAGAATTCACTGCTGTGGAACAGAATAAAGAAAAAAGAATGAAAAGAAATGAAGACAGCCTAAGAGACCTCTGGAACAACATTAAACGCAACAACATTCGCATTATAGGGGTCCCAGAAGGAGAAGAGAGAGAGAAAGGACCCGAGAAAATATTTGAAAAGATTATAGTCGAAAACTTCCCTAACATGGGAAAGGAAATAGCCACCCAAGTCCAGGAAGCACACAGAGACCCATACAGGATAAACCCAAGGAGAAACACACCGAGACACATAGTAATCAAATTGGCAAAAATTAAAGACAAAGAAAAATTATTGAAAGCAGCAAGGGAAAAACGACAAATAACATACAAGGGAACTCCCATAAGGTTAACAGCCGATTTCTCAGCAGAAACTCTACAAGCCAGAAGGGAGTGGCACGATATACTTAAAGTGATGAAAGGGAAGAACCTACAACCAAGATTACTCTACCTGGCAAGGATCTCATTCAGATTCGATGGAGAAATCAAAACCTTTACAAAAGACAATCAAAAGCTAAGAGAATTCAGCACCACCAAACCAGCTCTACAACAAATGCTAAAGGAACTTCTCTAAGTGGGAAACACAAGAGAAGAAAAGGACCTACAAAAACAAACCCATAAGAAAATGGTCATAGGAATATACATATCAATAATTACCTTAAACGTGAATGGATTAAATGCTCCAACCAAAAGACACAGGCTCGCTGAATGGATACATAAACGAGACCCATATATATGCTGACTACAAGAGACCCACTTCAGACCTAGAGACACATTCAGACTGACAGTGAGGGGATGGAAGAAGATATTCCATGCAAATGGAAATCAAAAGAAAGCTGGAGTAGCAATACTCATTTCAGATAAAATAAACTTTAAAATAAAGAATGTTACAAGAGAAAAGGAAGGACACTACATAATGATCAAGGGATCAATCCAAGAAGAAGATATAACAATTATACATATATATGCACCCAACATAGGAGCACCTCAATACATAAGGCAACTGCTAACAGCTCTAAAATAGGAAATCAACAGTAACACAATAATAGTGGGGGATTTTTAACACCTCACTTACACCAATGGACAGATCATCCAAACAGAAAATTAATAAGGAAACAGAAGCTTTAAGTGACACAATAGACCAGATAGATTTAATTGTTATTTATAGGACATTCCATCCAAAAACAGCAGATTACACTTTCTTCTCAAGTGCGCACGGAACATTCTCCAGGATAGTTCACATCTTGGGTCACAAATCAAGCCTCAGTAAATTTAAGAAAACTGAAATCATATCAAGCATCTTTTCTGACCACAACGCTATGAGATTAGAAATCAATTACAGGGGAAAAATGTAAAAAACACAAACACATGGAGGCTAAACAATACGTTACTAAATAACCAAGAGATCACTGAAAAAATCAGAGAGGAAATCAAAAAATACCTAGAGGCAAATGACAATGAAAGCACAATGATCCAAAACTTATTGGATGCAGCAAAAGCAGTTCTAAGAGGGAAGTTTATAGCTATACAAGTCTACCTCAAGAAACAAGAAAAATCTCAAATAAACAATCTAATGTTACACCTAAAGGAACTAGAGAAAGAAGAACAAACAAAACCCAAAGTTAGCAGAAGGAAAGAAATCATAAAGATCAGAGCAGAAATAAATGAAATAGAAACAAAGAAAACAATAGCAAAGATCAATAAAACTAAAAGCTGGTTCTTTGAGAAGATAAACAAAATTGATAAACCATTAGCCAGACTCATCAAGAAAAAGAGGGAGAGGACTCAAATCAATAAAATCAGAAATGAAAAAGGAGAAGTTACAACAGACACCGCAGAAATACAAAGCATACTAAGAGAATACTACAAGCAACTCTATGCCAATAAAATGGACAACCTGGAAGAAATGAACAAATTCTTAGAAAGGTATAACCTTCCAAGACTGAACCAGGAGAAATAGAAAATATGAACAGGCCAATCACAAGTAATGAAATTGAAACTGTGATTAAAAATCTTCCAGCAAACAAAAGTCCAGGACCAGATGGCTTCACAGGTGAATTATATCAAACATTTAGAGAAGAGCTAACACCCATCCTTCTCAAACTCTTCCAAAAAATTGCAGAGGAAGGAACACTCCCAAACTCATTCTATGAGGCCACCATCACCCTGATACCAAAACCAGACAAAGATACTACAAAAAAAGAAAATTACAGATCAATATCACTGATGAATATAGATGCAAAAATCCTCAACAAAATACTAGCAAACAGAATCCAACAACACATTAAAAGGATCATACACCATGATCAAGTGGGATTTATCCCAGAGATGCAAGCTTTCTTCAATATACACAAATCAATCGCTGTGATACACCATATTAACAAATTGAAGAATAAAAACCATATGATCATCTCAATAGATGCAGAAAAAGCTTTTGACAAAATTCAACACCCATTTATGATAAAAATTCTCCAGAAAGTGGGCATAGAGGGAACCTACCTCAACATAATAAAGGCCATATACGACAAACCCGCAGCAAACATCATTCTCAACGGTGAGAGACTGAAAGCATTTCCTCTAAGATCAGGAACGAGACAAGGATGTCCACTCTCACCACTATTATTCAACATAGTTATGGATGTCCTAGCCACGGCAGTCAGAGAAGAAAAAGAAATAAAAGGAATACAAATTGGAAAAGAAGAAGTAAAACTGTCACTGTTTGTAGATGACATGATACTATACATAGAGAACCCTAAAGATGCCACCGGGAAACTACTAGAGCTAATCAATGAATTTGGTAAAGTTGCAGGATACAAAATTAATGCACAGAAATCTCTTGCATTCCTATACACTAATGATGAAAAATCTGAAAGAGAAATTAAGAAAACACTCCCATTTACCATTGCAACAAAAAGAATAAAATACATAGGAATAAACCTACCTAAAGAGACAAAAGACCTGTATGCAGAAAACTATAAGACACTGATGAAAGAAGTTAAAGATGATTCCAACAGATGGACAGATATACCATGTTTTTGGATTGGAAGAATCATATTGTGAAAATGACTATACTGCCCAAAGCAATCTACAGATTCAGTGCAATCCCTATCAAATACCAATGGCATTTTTTATGGAACTAGAACTAAAAATATTAAAATTTGTATGGAAATACAAAAGACCCCGAAGAGCCAAAGCAGTCTTGAGGGAAAAAAACGGAGCTGGAGGAATCAGACTCCCTGGCTTCAGAACTATACTATAAAGCTACAGTAATCAAAACAATATGGTACTGGCACAAAAACAGAAACATACATCAATGGAACAAGATAGAAAGCCCAGAGATAAACCCATGCACCTATGATGAACTAATCTATGACAAAGGAGGCAAGGATATACAATGGAGAAAAGACAGTCTCTTCAATAAGTGGTGCTGGGAAAACTGGACAGCTGCATGTAAAAGAATGAAATTAGAACACTCCCTAACACCATACACAAAAATAAACTCAAAATGGATTAGAGACCTAAACGTAAGACCGGACACTATAAAACTCTTAGAGGAGAACATAGGAAGAACACTCTTTGACATAAATCACAGCAACAGCTTCTTTGATCCACCTCCTAGAGTAATGGAAATAAAACCAAAAATAAACAAATGGGACCTAATGGAACTTCAAAGCTTTTGCACAGCAAAGGAAACCATAAACAAGACAAAAAGGCAACCCTCAGAATGGGAGAAAATATTTGCAAAGGAATCAATGGACAAAGGATTAATCTCCAAAATATATAAACAGCTCATGTAGCTCAATATTAGAAAAACAAACAACCCAATCCAAAAATGGGCAGAAGACCTAAATAGACATTTCTCCAAAGAAGACATACAGACGGCCTAAAAGCACATGAAAAGCTGCTCCATCCACATCACTAATTACTAGAGAAATGCAAATCAAAACTACAGTGAGGTATCACCTCACACCAGTTAGAATGGGCATCATCAGAAAATCTACAAACAACAAATGCTGGAGAGGGTGTGGAGAAAAGAGAACCCTCTTGCACTGTTGGTGGGAATGTAAACTGATACAGCCACTATGGAGAACAGTATGGAGGTTCCTTAAAAAACTAAAAATAGAATTATTATATGATCCAGCAGTCCCACTACTGGGCATATACCCAGAGAAAACCGTAATTCAAAAAGACATATGCACCACAGTGTTCGTTGCAGCACTATTTACAATAACCAGGTCATGGAAGCAACCTAAATGCCCATCGACAGACGAATGGGTAAAGAAGTTGTGGTACATATATACAATGGAATCTTACTCAGCCATAAAGAGGAACGAAATTGGGTCATTTGTTGAGGCGTGGATGGATCTAGAGACTGTCATGCAGAGTGAAGTAAGTCAGAAAGAGAAAAACAAATATCGTATATTAACGCATATATGGGGAACCTAGAAAAATGGTACAGATGAACCAGTTTGCAGGGCAGAAATTGAGACACAGATGTGGAGAACAAATGTATGGACACCAAGCAGGGAATGGGGCGGGGTGGTGGGGGTGGGGGTGTGATGAATTCGGTGATTGGGATTGACATGTATACACTGATGTGTATAAAATTGATGACTAATAAGAACCTGCTGTATACAAAAGTTAATAAAATAAAATTTTAAAATAAAAAAAAATAATAAGGAAACACAAGCTTTAAATGATACATTAAACAAGATGGACTTAATTGATATTTATAGGACATTCCATCCAAAAACAACAGAATACACATTCTTCTCAAGTGCTCATGGAACATTCTCCAGGGTAGATCATATCTTGGGTCACAAATCAAGCCTTGGTAAATTTAAGAAAATTGAAATCGTATCAAGTATCTTTTCCGACCACAATGCTATGAGACTAGATATCAATTACAGGAAAAATATCTGTAAAAAATACAAACACATGGAGGCTAAACAATACACTACTTAATAACCAAGAGATCACTGAAGAAATCAAAGAGAAAATCAAAAAATACCTAGAAGCAAATGACAATGAAAACATGACGACCCAAAACCTATGGGGTGCAGCAAAAGCAGTTCTAAGAGGGAAGTTTATAGCAGTAAAATCCTACCTTAAGAAACAAGAAACATCTCAAATAAACAACCTAACCTTAAACCTAAAGCGATTAGAGAAAGAAGAACAACAAAACCCCAGAGTTAGCAGAAGGAAAGAAATCATAAAGAACAGATCAGAAATAAATGAAAAAGAAATGAAGGAAATGATAGCAAAGGTCAATAAAACTAAAAGCTGGTTCTTTGAGAAGATAAAATTGATAAACCATTAGCCAGACTCATCAAGAAAAAGAGGGAGAGGACTCAAATCAATGAAATTAGAAATGAAAAAGGAGAAGTTACAACAGACACCGCAGAAATACAAAGCATCCTAAGAGACTACTATAAGCAACTCTATGCCAATAAAATGGGCAACCTGGAAGAAATGGACAAATTCTTAGAAATGCACAACCTTCCAAGGCTGAACCAGGAAGAAATACAAAATATGAACAGACCAATAACAAGCACTGAAATTGAAACTGTGATTAAAAATCTTCCAACAAACAAAAGTCCAGGACCAGATGGCTTCACAGGCGAATTCTATCAAACATTTAGAGAAGAGCTAACACCTATGCTTCTCAAACTCTTCCAAAATATAGCAGAGAGAGGAACACTCCCAAACTCATTCTATGAGGCCACCATCACCCTGATACCAAAACCAGACAAAGATGTCACAGAGAAAGAACACTACAGGCCAACATCACTGATGAACATAGATGCAAAAATCCTCAACAAAATACTAGCAAACAGAATCCAACAGCACATTAAAAGGCTCATACACTATAATCAAGTGGGGTTTATCCCAGGAATGCAAGGATTCTTCAATATACACAAATCAATCAATGTGATACACCATATTAACGAATTGAAGGAGAAAAACCACATGATCATCTCAATAGATGCAGAGAAAGCTTTCGACAAAATTCAACACCCATTTATGATAAGAACCCTCCAGAAAGTAGGCATAGAGGGAACCTACCTCAACATAATAAAGGCCATATATGACAAACCCACAGCCAACATCGTCCTCAGTGGTGAAAAACTGAAACCATTTCCACTAAGATCAGGAACAAGACAAGGTTGCCCACTCTCACCACTATTATTCAACATAGTTTTGGAAGTTTAAGCCACAGCAGTCAGAGAAGTAAAAGAAATAAAAGGAATCCAAATCGGAAAAGAAGAGGTAAAGCTGTCACTGTTTGCAGATGACATGATACTACACATAGAGAATCCTACAGATGCTGCCAGAAAGCTACTAGAGCTAATCAATGAATTTGGTAAAGTAGCAGGATACAAAATTAATGCACAGAAATCTCTTGCATTCCTATACACTAAGGATGAAAAATCTGAAAGTGAAATTAAGAAAACACTCCCATTTCCCATTGCAACAGAAAGAATAAAATATCTGGGAATAAACCTACCTAAGGAGACAAAAGACCTGTTTGCAGAAAATTATAAGACACTGATGAAAGACATTAAAGGTGATACAAACAGATGGAGAGATATACCATGTTCTTGGATTGGAAGAATCAACATTGTGAAAATGACTCTACTACCCAAAGCAATCTACAGATTCAATGCAATCCCTATCAAACTACCACTGGCATTTTTCACAGAACTAGAACAAAAAATTTCACAATTTGTATGGAAACACGGAAGACCCCGAATATTGAAAGCAATCTTGAGAAAGAAAAACGGAGCTGGAGGAATCAGGCTCCCGGACTTCAGACTATACTACAAAGCTACAGTAATCAAGACAGTATGGTACTGGCACCAAAACAGAAATACAGATCAATGGAACAGGATAGAAAGCCCAGATATAAACCCACGCACATATGGTCACCTTATCTTTGATAAAGGAGGCAAGAATATACAGTGGAGGAAAGACAGCCTCTTCAATAAGTGGTGCTGGGAAAACTGGACAGCTACATGTAAAAGAATGAAATTAGAACACTCCCTAACACCATACACAAAAATAAACTCAAAATGGATTAAAGACCTAAATGTAAGGCCAGACACTATCAAACTCTTAGAGGAAAACATAGGCGGAACACTCTATGACATAAATCACAGCAAGATCCTCTTTGACCCACCTCCTAGAGAAATGGAAATAAAAACAAAAATAAACAAATGAGACCTAATGAAACTTCAAAGATTTTGCACAGCAATGGAAACCATAAACAAGACAAGAAGACAACCCATAGACTGGGTGGAAATATTAGCAAATGAAGCAACTGACAAAGGATTAATCTCCAAAATTTATAAGCAGCTCATGCAGCTCAATATCAAAAAAACAACCCAATCCAAAAATGGGCAGAAGACCTAAATAGACATTTCTCCAAAGAAGATATACAGATTGCCAACAAACACATGAAAGAATGCTCAACATCATTAATCATTAGAAAAATGCAAATCAAAGCTACAATGAGATATCATCTCACACCAGTCAGAATGGGCATCATCAAAAAATCTACAAACAATAAATGCTGGAGAGGGTGTGGAGAAAAGGGAACACTCTTGCACTGTTGGTGGGAATGTAAATTGATACAGCCACTATGGAGAACAGTATGGAGTTTCCTTAAACAACTAAAAATAGAACTACCATACAACCCAGCAATCCCACTGCTGGGCATATTCCCTGAGAAAACCATAATTCAAAATGAGTCATGTACCACAGTGTTTATTGCAGCTGTATTTACAATAGCCAGGACATGGAAGCAACGTAAGTGTCCATCGACAGATGAGTGGATAAAGAAGATGTGGCACATATATACAATGGAATATTACTCAGCCATAAAAAGAAACGAAATTGAGTTATTTGTAGTGAGGTGGGTGGACCTAGAGTCTGTCATACAGAGTGAAGTAAGTCAGAAAGAGAAAAACAAATACCGTATGCTAACACATATATATGGAATCTTAAAAAAAAAAAAGGTCATGAAGAACCTAGGGGCAAGACGGGAATAAAGACGCAGACCAACTAGAGAATGGACTTGAGGTTACGGGGAGGGGGAAGGGTAAGCTGGGACAAAGTGAGAGAGTGGCATGGACATATATACACTACCAAACGTAAAATAGATAGCTAGTGGGAAGCAGCCGCATAGCACAGGGAGATGAGCTCGGTGCTTTGTGACCATCTAGAGGGGTGGGATAGGGAGGGTGGGGGGGAGGGAGACACAAGAGGGAAGAGATATGGGGATATATGTATATGTATAACTGATTCAGTTTGTTGAAAAGTAGAAACTAACACACCATTGTAAAGCAATTATACTCCAATAAAGATGTTAAAAAAAAAAAAAAAGGACAAACCTTACTACCTAAAAAGCCATTCTTACAGAAAAAAAAGATCTGTAAACTGTTTGAGACGAAAGAGACTGATCATTCAACTTTTTTGTATACCTGTACCTAGAAAGGAAAGCAAATTGCTATTGTATGTTTAGATACATTTATATAAAGTCATGATATTTGAAAAAAAAAAAAAAAAAAGGAGAATCTGCCTGCCAGGGACTTCCCTGGTGGCGCAGTGGTTAAGAATCTGCCTGCCAATGCAGGGAACACGGGTTTTAGCCCTGGTCCGGGAAGATCCCACATGCCGCAGAGCAACTAAGCACATGCACCACAACTACTGAGCCTGCGCTCTAAAGCCGGCAAGCCACAACTACTGAAGCGCACGCACCTAGAGCCTGTGATCCACAACAAGAGAAGCCACCGCAATGAGAAGCCCACGCACCGCAACGAAGAGTAGCCCCTGCTTGCTGCAACTAGAGAAAGCCCATGTGCAGCAATGAAGACCCAACGCATCCAAAATAAAGAAAGAAAGGAAGGAAGGAGAGGAGGGAGGGGAGGAGAGAGAATCCGCCTTCCAGTGCAGGAGACATGGGTTCAAGTCCTGGTCCAGGAAGATCCCACATGCCGCAGAGCAACTAAGCTCGTGCGCCACAACTACTGAGCCTGCGCTCTAGAGCCCGCTCGCCGCAAGTAGAGAAAGCCCGCGCACAGCCAGAAAGACCCAACACAGCCAAAAATAAATAAATTTATTTTTTTTAAAAATCTGAATCAATGGAAAGGGAAAAAGGGAAGAAAATTCAGTTGATTGTTAAGGAGAAAAAAGAAGTTAAAGGTACAACTTGTAAAATCAAGTTAAATAGAAATGTAGGCAGTATGATAATTGTAATAAATTTAAATACATCAGTTATCACAAGAAATTAGCTTAAACTCATCAGTTTAGTCAGACATAGATTAGATTGTTTTTAAATCTAGCTACATGCTGTTTACAAGAGACACTGCTGAAATACAACAGAAAGGTGTTGAAAGTAAAAGAATATAAAATGTATACCATGCAAACCTTTATCAAAATAAAGCTGGTGTTAACTATACTGAAATTAGACAAAGAAGACTTTGGTGCTAAAAAGCATTAAAGAGGTTACTATCTAATGATAAAAAAATATAGTTCACCAAGAAGATAAAAGTTATAAATATACATGCTCCTCATAAACATAGCCTCAAAGTAGGTAAAGCAAAATTTGACAGAATTACATGGAAAAATTGGAAAATCCACAATCATTAGGAAATATTTTAATACACATCTCTCAATAATTGATAAATCAAACAGACAAGAAAAAATGGTATATCAATCAGCATAAGCTAATCAGAATTAAGTGTTGATCAATTTTTAAAAATCAGGTGCATTCCTATTTAACAGCAGCAAGTGGTTTGAAAATAAAATTTTTAAAGATACTCTTTAAGATAGCAACAGAATTACAATACGGCCAGAAAAAAAAAAAATTACAATATGGTTCGTAAAAAGCATGAGACATTTGTAGAGGAATGTTTAAACTTATACTGAAGAAGAAATTTACGTTAAAGAATACTTAACAGATGGAAAATACTATCATGTTCCTGGATGGAAAGGCTCAATATCATACATACAAAGGTTATTTCTTCCCAAATTATAAGTTCACTGGGATTCCAGTCAAAATACAAGTAGGGTTTTTCTGTGGAACTTGAAAAGCTGATCCTAAAATTCATATGAAAGGTCAAGGAGAAAGAATAGCCAAAACAATACTGAAGAATAACAAAGTAAGGAGACTTTTTCTGCCAGATATCCGTTTAATAAGACGTTATTGGTGCACGATCGGACAGTAAGACGAAGGGAAACAGAATAGAGTATACAACACTTTTTTGGAAACTTTATCTATGCAACTGCATTGCAGCTCAGCACCCAAGAACTAGCTACACTACTGGAGAGACTGTACAATGTTACAACTGCTTTGGAGGGCAATTTAACAATATTTAATAAAGTGGAAGATGTATATATCTATCCTATAACCCACCAATTCTACTCCTAGGTATACACCCTGAAGAAATCCTGCCACATGTGAACAAAGGAACAAGTGCAAGAATGGCCATTAAAACTCTTTTGAAATAGTAAACAATTCAAAACAACCTTAAATGTCTGTCAAAAGAGAGTGAATAAATTATGATATATACATGTAATGGAGTGCTATTAGCACTTAAAATAAACTAGAGCTAAATTTATCAACATGGATACATTTCAAAAACATAATGTTGAACAAAAAAAGCAAGTTGTAGAATGATATGTTCAGTATAATATTATTTATATAAAATTTAAAAGTATGCAAATGGTTTGTACATATACAGTAAAGTATAAAAACATGCATGGGGAAGGGCACAAAAGGGGATTCAGCCTTATCTGTTACCCTTTATTTCTTGAAAAAAAAAAGATCTGAAGCAAAGGTGTCAAAATATTAGGATTAACAAAGTAATACTTTAGTATACTTTGAAATTCATTTAAAAGAAAGACAAGCTCCATTATAAATCCTATACAGCAGTCACTTTTTAATCATCCAAATGAAATAGCAGTCTTTTGGCATACATAGCCTCTCTCTTTGCGTCTAGGTCTGTGTATTTCTGTCTCTCATTTAGGAACCACCATCGCCTTCTCACAACTTCTTCAAAATGGGAATGAAGCTGGAAGCTGTGGACAGGAAGAACCCTCATTTCATTTGCCCAGCCACTATTGGGGAGGTGCGGGGCTCAGAGGTGCTTGTCACTTTTGATGGGTGGCGAGGGGCCTTTGACTACTGGTGCCGCTTCGACTCCCGGGACATCTTCCCTGTGGGCTGGTGTTCCTTGACTGGAGACAACCTGCAGCCGCCTGGCACTAAAGGTAAAGGCTTTTAAAGTTGGGACCCAAGTTGGTAAGGGAGCCTACCTAGATCTCTCATGGTCAGCATACCTTCACCGATAAACCTCACTCATAGGCAAAGGAGGAGCAAGGGCCAGCAACTTAGGTAAAACCAATGTCTACTGAAGAGTAATAAGAAACAGTAAGAATTTAAATGTCACGTGAAGCTAGACATGGAGTTTGGCATAAAGTAAAAATTCCTTGCTCTAAATATCTTGGCTTATTTTCAGGCAGCTAGCTTCTCATCTCTCTTACTCTTATTACTAGCCTGTTTCAGAGTTTGAGTAGTATCATTCTTGAGGTGCACATTCTGGCTTTGTAGATGAGCTGGAGTAACATTGTATTATATGAAAATACTTAACAAACACTGTAGCATAATGGAAAAAGCGTGTGCTTTGAAGTAAGATAGACTTAGATTTGAGGTCCAGCTCTGCCTTTTGCCAGCTGTGTGGCTTTGGTCAGTTAGTTCACCTCTCTAAACCTCAGAATTCCTTGTCTGTAAAATACCTACTTCATAAAGTTACTGTGAAGAATAAATGAGATTACATGGGTAAAATGCTTGCATAATATCTGGCAAATACCAAATGCTAAACAAATGTTTTTATTGTATTACTGCTGCTATTATTATAGTTATTATATATTTATTATAATTACTATATAATATAATATGCTATATTATCATTATAATACTATTATTAAAATAACCACTACCTATGGGAGAGTATATATAAAGTACTAGAATAGTACCACAGAGTAGTTGAACAGTCAATGATATTTCTAATGATCATGATGTTGGAGATCATCCAGGATAGAATTTGAGGTAGCTCTTTTTTTTTTTTTTTAATTTTTAAATTTTTGGCTGCATTGGGTCTTCGTTGCTGAGCGCAGGCTTTCTCTAGTTGTGGCGAGCAGGGGCTATTCTTCGTTGTGGTACGTCGGCTTCTCATTGCAGTGGCTTCTCTTGTTGCAGAGCACGGGCTCTAGGCACGTGGGCTTCAGTGGTTGTGGCTCACGGGCTCAGTAGTTGTGGCTCGCAGGCTTTAGAGCGCAGGCTCAGTAGTTGTGGCTTGCGGGCTCTAGAGCGCAGGCTCAGTAGTTGTGGTGCACGGGCTTGGTTGCTCCACAGCATGTGGGATCTTCCCAGACCAGGGCTCGAATCCGTGTCCCCTGCATTGGCAGGTGGATTCTTAACCACTGCGCCACCAGGGAAGCCCAAGGTAGCCAAGGTAGCTCTTAATAAAGAAAATAAATAATAAGAATTTCATCCCCTCAAGTCTAAAAGTACTCATGAGAGTGAGGGAATGGAAAGTCACCCTTCCTATTGTCTTTGGGTTTCTTTTCTAAACCTCTATCAAATTCATTCATTCAATTAGCCCGATATTTATGCAGCACCCAATTGTGAGCCAAGCTGAGGATACAGCAGTTACAAGATAAAAAACATTCATCAAGTGCTCTCATGACACTTCCATTCTAGAGGGATGAGATAGTCAATAAACATTTAAATCAAGAAGTAAACAAGATGATTTCAGGTAGACAGTTTCTCGTAAGGAAATAAAGTATGATAAGAGTGTGACAGTGAAGGTGTGATTGTGAAGAGAGTTACTTGTTTAACAGCTTTATTGAATATAATTGAAGTAAAATAAATGGCACATATTTAAAGTATACAGTTTGAAAAGTTTTGACATATGTATATATCCATGAAACCATTACCATAATCAAGATAATGAACATATCCATCATCCCCAAAAGTTCCCTTGTTCCTCTTTGTGGAGGGGGAGCTTTTTTAGATACAATTTTTTTTTAGGAAAAATTGTCTGAAAGGGATATTTGAATTCAATGACAAGAAGAAGCCATCCAAGGAAAGAGAATTCCAAGCAGGCAGATGTGACAAACCTACAAGGGTGCTGAGACACGAATGAGTTTATTATGTTTCAAGGGCATAAAGAACACTGCTCTGACTACAGTGCACTGTGTGAGGGGCGAAGTGGCAAAATCATGTAGGACCTTGTAAGCCAGAGTGAGAATTTGGATTTTATTCTAAACATAGTGGGGAATCATTAGAGGGTACTATGTAAGGGAGTAACAAAATCTGATTTACTTTTTTAAAAAATCACTTGTACTTGTATCCAAGAATACAAAAGAAACTTATGACTCAACAATAAAAAAGATAAATAACGCAGCTGAAAAGATGGGCAGAGGACTTGAATATTTCTCCAAAGAAAATATACAAAAGGCCAATAAGGACTTGAAAAGATGCTCAGCATCTTTAGTCTTTAGGGAAATGCAAATCAAAGCCACGATGAGATACCACTTAACACCCATGGGTATGGATATAATCAAAAGACAGACAATAACAAGTGTTGGCGAGAATGTGGAGTAATTGGAACTCTCATACATTGCCGGTGAGATTGTAAAATGCTGCAGCCACTTTGAAAGCAGTTTGGAAGTTACTCAAAATGTTAAACATAGAGTTACCTGTGACCCAGCAAGTCCACTTGTGGGTGTATACCCAAGAGAATAGAAATCATATGCCCACACAAACATGTACCATGAACTCCATGGCAGCATTATTCATAACAGCCAAAAAGTTGAAATAGCCCAAGAGTTCATCTGATAAAAAGATAAATAAGATGTGTTATATCCATATGAAATATTTGGCAATAAAAAAGAATGAAGTACTGATATATGCTACAACATAGATGTACCTTAAAAACATTATGCTAAGTGAAAAAGCCCATCACAAAAGACCACACATCTGCAGTTATATGAAATGTCCAGAATAGGCAAAAACATAGAGACAAAATACATTAGTGGTTTCTAGGGGCTTGCGGGGGGAGAGGAAATGGAAAGTGACTGCTAATGGGTATGGGGTTTCTCTGGGGGATGATGAATATGTTCTAAAGTCAGATGAGGATGATGTTTGCACAACTCTGTGAATCTACTGAAAACACTGAATTGTGCACTTTAAAAGGGTGAATTTTATGGTATGTGAATTACATGTCAATAAAGCTGTTACGTAAAACATCACTTGCGCTGCTTCATGGAGAATGGGTTGTGCCATGGTGACTGCGGAGGAGGAAACGATAGGGTTGCTTGGATTAGGTTGGTGGCACTGAGTGGAGAGAACTTGAGATGGGGGCAGTGTGGGGGAGAGAAGACAGACTTCCTGCCTCAGGAAAGTGCTACTCCTCTGTATGCTTCCAGAAACAAGTGCCCTGGGGTCAGTGTGAGAAATCCATTGCCCTCCCTCTGCAGACTCTGTGAGATAATCTCTCTGTGGAAGTAGCAGGAAGAGAAGTGCCTTAAAAGTGATAATGGAGTCATTTTTGCTTTCTTGAGACTAAGACAGGATAAGCCTTGGTACTCCAGGCTATATTCAGTTAGTAGGTTGATTTTCTTGCTTTCTTGCTTAAAGAACTCTGCTATTTTGACTGGTAAATCTTCTAGGGCAATTGGGCAGTTCTCAAAAGCCAGAGGAGCTTCAGAATCTTTGTGTTCAGAAATTACTGGACACGTATTTTTTTCTGACTGCACACTATGCTGATAAGAAATATGGCACACCATGTGGCTGACGATTGCAGAGGTGTTTGCTGGCTCTTTCCTTCTCTTCAGTGTATCTCTGGAGACCTTAGATTTTTAACAGAAGGACCAGGCTTAGAAGTTAGGAGGTTCTTCCAGTTGGCATTTCCAGACCAGGTCCTTCGGCCATCATTCCAGCAGCTGGGTTGTTTCCTGCAACAACTCCCTCCTCCCACACCTCATACCCTCAGTAGAGCTTATAATGTAGCTTTCAGTAATAGAACTTGAGCCATCTCAGTGTCCTGGCTAAGAAGCAAGTGATACAACGTGGAAAAAATGTGATTACTCAATTCATTTCACAAAACAAGATGTTCTCTATGTGTAAGCCTGTTTTCTTTCTAATCATACTATCTCTTTCCTTTCTACCTTCTGGTCATTAGTGTGCAAATGTTAAAAAATTCAAGTATTATACGATTGTTTCTTGCCCACAGTAAGTAGGAAAAATTCCAATATTCATTTGATGTTCTTTTACACACATTATTTCTTTTTATCTTCTGCTAAATCTGAACTAGGTATTATTTTCAGATACATTTTATTTATGAGAAAAACAAAGTTCAAAAGATTAAGTGACTTGGTTCTATTGATAGCTGAGTCTAGAGGGAGAGGCCATGGAGATCTTTTGGTAGGGCCATCTGTCAGGGCCATCACTTTGAGCCATATTACCTTCACACATCTTCCTGTATACTCTCCCCATTCTCCTTTGGGCTCTCTTCAAAGCTTCATTTGAGACCCTGGGTTTTGGCGTCCAGACCCTGATATGAAATAGGAAAGAAGCAGTGTAGCATAACATCAGAGAATTGAACTGAAGCCTAGCCCCAGCTAGGGCACAAGCTTGTTTTATGTGTTTGAGCCAGTCATTCCTAAAGTGAGACTTGTTTTATGTCTTTGAGCACGTCATTCCTTGTCTTTGAGCAAGTCATCTAGTTTGAACTAGATGATCCTTGAGAGTCCTTCCACCCCTGTGTAGTGTACAGGTTCTTGACCTTGAAGATAGGTAACAGGTGACTCCTATGACTGTCTTCTACTTGATTCCAGATCCATCGGCTCACCTCCCACCTAACTCTGCACTCCACCCACACAGGACTCTGCCTCTCTAAGGGGACTCTGCATGATAGCTGTTTCTCCTTTGTTAAGCCAGTAGGAATCCTTTTTTAGGTCCTAAACTCCTGGGCCAAGCCACTTCTGATGAGCAGCAAACGCCAAGCTTGCAGCTAATCCAGGGTACTGGTTATAAAAGGCTGAAGGTTTTTTTTTTTAGCTGATCACTTTTTTTGTGTGTGACTTAAAATAAAACTAAAACAGAGGCAAGCTTTACTTTTTAAAATTATAAAACCAAATAAAGAGTTCAGTCTACTTGGCATGGCTATAATGTTAATTAGGCATTTAATAATCTACTAAACTCCCCTCTCCTTTGCTCTGATTTCAGGTGGGCAAGACAGTTTCAGATTATAGCTTAGCTTCCTATGTAATGAGATCCAAGCTATTTCATTTTTTTTTAAATATTTATTTTTTTGTTGGTTGTGCTGGGTCTTAGTTGGGGCACATGGGATCTTCCTTGCGGCATGCAAACTCTTAGTTGCAGCATGCACGTGGGATCTGGTTCCCCAACCAGGGATCGAACCCGGATCCCCTGCATTGGGAGCGTGGAGTCTTACCCACTGGACCACCAGAGAAGTCCCTGTATTTTTATTATGTGTTAATATATTATTATTCTGGATTATACATCAGTCTCTTGTGTCTTCATATAGTGTGAATTTGGTCTGGCTGCTCTCTATGCTGTTGCAAATATGGTGGTCCGGTAGAGGTGTGGCCCTTGAGCACACCTGTTGGAGTAAATGGTCAGCCAGGCTTCCTTTACCCCTTCGGTCTACCCTTTCTACCTGCAGCATCATACGAAGAGAAAAAATTCAAAATCTGACTTAGTGCTGTGGCTGAAATGCTGGAGAGTACTCTCTCTGAGCTGGAGAGTAAGAATTTGATACTTAAAAACAAAACTCAGAATATCTCTTCCATTTTTTTTTCTGTGAAACATTTTTAAAAGTGTGTCCCATACTTTATGGATGGATGGTCTCTTTCTGTTATAAAACTACATAAGAAACTATACTGTAATCACTTTGGAATTCTGGGTCAGAAAGAGGGTTGGTTAAATTGTAATCCTAAACTATGCAAGGAAAAACTAGATAGAGGCAAGAATAACACAACTAAGGCTGTCATGAGGTCAACTAATGGGCTGATTTTCTTCAGCCAGCCATCAGTTCATTCAAGTTCTAAATATAAAGTCATGACTAAGTGCTCGTCATTGGGTCGATTGATAGGAATTTTGCCTTTAGAGTTTATAGTTTTGTGAGCATATAGACCAATGGAGAATTATTACTTTGGAGTAATAAAGTACAGAAGGGCCCCTAACCTAGATTGCAGGATTAAAAGTTGAAGGTCAGGGAAGGCTTTCAAATGAAGTGACATCTAAGCTGAAACCTGAAGGATGGGGAGGTAGAGAAAAGAGTTGTAGCTAGCAGTGGGAAAGATGAGTGGAAGCCCAAGATTTTTTAAAAAGTGTGATTGAAGACCTCAAAAATGTTTAAATGACTAGATTGTAGGGTGTAAGGAGAGGAGCAGAAAGAAATAAAGCTGGAAAGGAAGGCACAGGAAATATACAGCTTCCCTTATAGACCATTTTAAGGATCTGAGTCTTTTCCTTAAGAGCAGTAAGAGCCATTGAATGGGATTTAATCAGTAGAGTTACAGGTCAGATTTGTGTTTCAGAAGAACGATTCTGATAGCAATAAAAGGCTGGGTGGCTTCCAGAAGCTGGAGTCAGAGATGTCAGTTAATAAGCCGTTATAATATTATATTTCAGGTGAGAGAGAATTGAGGCAGAGACATTGTGGTGAAAAGATAAGATGGGGGCATGGAGTATTCTTTGAATAAAGAAGCTAAAATGTGAGTTCTTAAAGTTTATTTTAACACCTATCACAACTATTTTATTTATTTAACAAAGTTACCCCTGCAACCTGTAAAATCATACTAGTTTTTCAGTATAAGGATTAATGAGGGAGCTAAAATTCTTCTTCCTACCATGTCTAGAAAGTTAGGATTCACTTCTGTTTGGAGTCCTCGTTAAGTGGAACTAATTTATTAACTTCATCTTTATATCCCCAGCACTTGGCACATAGGTAGTTATTCAATAATATTTGTTGAATAAAATAGATCATGCTATATTTTCTGATTCCATTTCTGTTCATCATCATCTAAAGCCATTATTCACTCAGGTACAAAAGTGAGAGTGCTACTACGATTTTAACAGCAGACTAAAATTTATTTAAACTAATGTTTCTGTTTTTTAAATCTTGGAAACCTTGTGGCCAAAAATAAGAGTGGCAGAGGGCTCTCATCACCGGAAAGGTATATCTTCGAACCCATATTCACTCACGTCTCTGTCACAAAACACACGTACACCTGGACTACCCCCTGCTCTTCCACCCAACTTCTTTCTCTACTAAGCCACAGCAAGCAGGAGAATGTCCTCTCTGCAGGAAGCTTCTGGCGGCCAGTATACCCCTCTCCTCTCCTGAGAAGCTGTGTTCACTAACCATGTCAAAAAAGGCGGGGGGGGGTGTTGGTTAATAAGTGAAACAAATTCTTTGGTGCCCTTAATGAGGACAGCCACTTGGCTATTTGGCAATTTTTCCTTTTACCCTCTCAGACATACTAGTTCCAGGCCTTGCCTTTATTTAATATACCATTCCCTCCCTACACACACACACACACACACACACACACACACACACACACACACACACTCCCTCTCTCTCTCTCTCTCTCTCTCTCTCTCTGTCATTATTCTAGCTTTGGCCTTGTATTCTAACCACATTTAGAAACTCTGGCCTTTATTCATCCATCTACCCAACAATTGTAGAGCAGCCCCATATTAGCAGTGCTAGGCTCAGTGGAGATTTTAGAGAAGTACCTACTTCCCAGGTTGATTGAGTGACTGAAATGAGAAAATGGGTGTGCAAATGCGTAGAACCATATAGCACAGAGTAGATGCCCCCTTTCTGTTAGTTATATCTGAATTTAGATGTCTAGACATCCCAAGAAAAGGGAACTGCACAGAGAGACACTTAAGTGCTCTATTTTGGTCAGGAAAAATATTTGTGAGATGAGGTTTGTATGGTGAACTAGTACTCCCATGACTGCTTTTCTCTTGATTGTATGCTGATGGTACATAGATGGAAATGGGAATATGAAGAAATGAAATGAGTGGCACTACATTATGAAGCAGGCGATCTGGGTTCTCTCACTGATTCTAATTATATCTGCTTAAGGGACAGTAAAACCCCATGTCTCTCTTCCAGCTTCCTTAAGCTGCCCCTTGGCTCTGCCCAGTTCTCTCTCCTGCCTTCACCAACCACAGATGCCTGAGAGTGGTAGCAATTTTCTGGCACGTATAATGAAACAACTGGCATCTCTCAAACTCCTGGAAATAGTGCGATGTGACGTAGGCAGTTCATAAATTTGACCACACCTGCTGTTTTCTTGGGAACACTTAGACCCATGTAGTTTTCTTTGGCAAGCTTTTATTAACACCTACTGTGTGCCAGCATCAATATATATCAACTTGCAAAATTCCCTATTTTAAATAAGTGTAGGTGGTTCTTAATAAAGTCATATTGGAAACCAGTAATGTAAACTCCTTGTGTTGCATTTTTCCCCTTAATTCGCTAGATGATTTTTTGAGGAGATACTACAGTTATAAATAAGAATTTCTGAATCTCAATTATGACTTACTAGGAGACAAACAAAAAGTAAACATTCATGTGTATCAGGAAGATGAGGGAAACTGGGCAAACTCTTAAACAGAGCAGAGAAGAACAGAAGGTTATGGGGGTGATATGGCAAGAAGGCAGGAGCTTAACTGTAAGCTTTTTAGATAGATAGTCTTATGCTAAGGAAGGCTGGAATGTGTTCATTTGACTGTATGGCTGACCGGCAGGTGCTTCATCACAATGTGCTTTTCTGCCACCTCTCCAGGTGGCCTAGACTTGACCAGACACATTAGCAGACCATCTTCTGAGAATGTGTAGCCCTCCACTTGCTGAAATTGTTCCTGAATCCTCTTACCTGTTGCCCCAGACACTCCTTTGAGTTTCAGTAATATGAGGTTTTTGAAGATGACTCTGCTCCTATCGTGCATGATTTTCTTATCCTTCTGTTTTTCCCACTCTCTACAGATTTATCAGCCTGAGAAGTCCCCAGGAAAACATGAAATGTCTTTACAGTTGCAGAGGTCCTCTATCCATTGCTGTGGGAATAAGATTCAGGAGGGAAAGAAGGAGCTAGATATGGGGAACTGAATGTGTTAACTCAGCTAGATAGGAGCAGGAGGCAACCCATGCTTTATTACGTGAACTGGAATTTAGAGCAGTGGAGTTTCAGCCTGGGCATCAGCCCAACTGGCAGTACATAGCTGAACCCAGCCAAGTTGAGCAAAGCTAATAAGGAACACATCCTCTAAATTACTATGCCAAGACCAAGGATACACTGCTGTGAATGAAAACAAGATCCCAGTCCAGGAAACTGATAAACCAAATGGATTTCCCCCTGTTCTTTTTTTCTTTTCCATTGTTCATGTTCTATGTCATGTAGACACACACACACACAAGCTGGACTTACATTTTATGAATCAGTTTCCAACTCCATATGCTGTGTTGTTGCTGCAGAGAGGAAAGATCTGATAATGAATTCTTTGGGGGCAGTTAAGACTCCTAAGTAAGGATTACTGGAGACATAGAAGTCCTCAGTTCCCTGATGCCCTTCATTATTATAACTAGGCATGTTTAGTTCTTTATCTTTTCCTTTATTTGGGGTTACGCTCTTGTTTATTGGTTTCAGAGTAACATAGTGGAAAGAGCATGGACTTTGGAGACTGAAAAATCTAGATTCAAATCCTAGCTTTAGCTGTGTGTCCTTTTGCTAGTCTTTTAACCTCTATGAGTTCAGTTTCTCCATCCTTAAAATAACCAAATATAATGGTTGTCTCAGGAAGAGATGAGGCACTTATGTGATTGAGTTGCAAACTGAAGTAGCCACGTTTTTCATGGAACATCATCTTTACTTCAAAGAACAACTGACTTGAATATTTGGCAGACACTCTCTCCAAAATTAAGTGAGACAGTCACTTCAAGAAAGACAACCTGGAACTTCCCTGGTGGTCTAATGGTTGAGAATCCGTCTTGCAATTCAGGGACGCTGGTTCGATCGCTGGTCGGGGAACTAATCCCACATGCCATGGGGCAACTAAGCCCACACGCCACAACTACTGAGCTCGCGCACCTAAGCTAGAGAGCCCACGCGCTCTGGAGCCCGTGCGCCACAACTAGGGAGAGGCCCGAGCACTGCAACAAAGAGCCTGCATGCCGCAACTAAGACCCGACACAGCCAAAAAATAAATAAATAAATATATATATATAAATAAATAAAAGACAACATATAAGCATTTGCTGTAAAGGATAAATTTAAACTTACAAGTGAATATTAGAATTTTGGGAAACTTGTATCCACCAATATGAGCTTAACATCTTCCCAATATGTAAAGAATTCAGAGTCATTCTTTACCATGTTCTCTCCCATCTAGAAGTGACTTTGGTTAAGATTCAGCTAGTTGCCTTAGTGTTAAATATGAGATGTCAGGAAAGTAAAAAGGCATAGAATCCTAGAATCTCAGGGTTAGAGGAAACCTCAGAAGTCCTCAAATTCAACCTCCCACCTAATTCCTTGAGAGCATCCCCTGTAAATACTCATCTATCCCTTACTTGAATTCTTCCAGAGACAGGGAGACTATGTACCCTCCCAAAGGAGCATATTCCTTCCATTTACGATAGCTCAAATGGCTAAAAGTGTTCTTTTTTTTTATTTTGAGGTGAAATCTGCTTTCCCCCAGTATCTATCTGTTGGCTCTAATTTTATTTCTTGTTTCACTTGAAACCTTTTCAGAGGACTCTTGATACTCTTGTTCCTCCAGGTCTTTTTTCTTAAGGTATTTCTGAGATTGGACAGTTTCTAAGGCCCTCATCATCTTGGACTCTCTTCTTGATCCGCTTTGGCTGACAGTGTTGTTCCTAGAGCGAGCTCCACACGTCGGGAATGGTCCAGCTAGCGCAGAATAGAGTGGCACTCTCGCTTCCCTTAAAAGGGAACTATACTGTGACCTAACTTGTTAAAGATAAGGGATTGCATTTTTTTTTATTTTTATATTCTCAAATGGTCACAGTAGATGTTTAATGTTACCCCTTATCTAGTCTCTGCACAAATTGAACCAAACTTCAGGACATAATGGCCATGTTAGGTAAGGGGATTTTCTAGTAAATCTTTTTTTTTTTTTTTTTGTACTGAGGGGTAAGGTGGTAATTCAGAAGATTTAGAAAGTGCTTTTACAATTATCTTTTATGACAGTACCCAAGTTGTGATAAACCAAGTATTTTCCTCAGTAAAAGTTTTCATCAGCTAGGAGGATGCCTCTCCTTTCTCCATGATAATTTTTCTTCATTCAAATCAGTAAGGGGCTTCCCTGGCGGTCCAGAGGCTGGGACTCCACGCTTCCACTGCAGGGGCCATGGGTTCAGTCCTGGTCGGGGAACTAAGATCCTGCATGCCATGCAGCGCAGCCAAAACATTAAATTAAATTAAATTAAACTCAGTTTTTAAAAGATCAGTAAGAATCATATAGTATCTGCTCTGTAGAAACATGGAAGCCTGCCTTAGAGCTGAATTTACTCATGTACACGTGGTCAATATTCATAGTATACTGTAGAGCCAGAATTATTTGGAACTTTCCATGGAAAAGAATGTAGGTCACACCTACTGTATAGCACAGGGAACTGTACTCAGTATTCTTTAATAACCTAAACGGGGAAAGAATCTGAAAAAGAATGGATATGAGTATGTATGGCTGAATTGCTTTGCTGTACACCTGAAACTAACGCAGCATTGTAAATCAACTATACTCCAATATAAAATTAAAAAATTTTTAAAGATTGGATTTAAATCATAACCTCAATTCTAAATTTTCTACAAAGAAAAGGAATATAGGTCACAAAAATATATAACCTTTTTTGTATCTGCTATTTAGTACTATGTTAAACTAATTACTTTTTATAATGTTTTTTAGAAGGATGTTTAGTGAGCACCATCTTAATAAGAAAGGAAGTTAGGGACTTCCCTGGTGGTCCAGTGGTTAAGAATCTGTCTTCCAATGCATGGGATGCGGGTTCGATCCCTGGTCAGGGAACTAATATCCCACGTGCTGAGGGGCAACTAAGTCCACGCGCTGCAACTGCAGAGCCCACGCGCTCTGGAGCCCGCGCAGCACAGCTAGAGAGAAGCCCACGCGCTGCAGCGAAGAGCCGGCGCACTGCAAGGAGAGATCCAGCGTACGGCAACTAAGACCAAACACAGACAAAAATAAATAAATAAATATTTTTGAAAAAAAGAGAAAGGAAACCCATACACGGTCTCAAATATAGCAGACACTTTGATACATTATCTTAGTAAATCTCACAAACCCACTGTGGGGTTTATAGTATTTACCTTTGTTTTACATATGAAGAGACTGAGGCTCAGGAAGTTTCCCAGGAGGAATAAGAACTAAAATTTGTTGAGTCCCTAGGTTATATCAGACGCAGTGCTTATCACATCCATATCCTCAAACTTTATCTCAGTTAAACCTCACAATAACTCATAGCTCAGAGAGGCTGAGTGATTTGCAAGGATTTGAACCTAATGGTTTCTGAGTTCAAAATCTTTTTCTTTCTATTACACCACACTTCACTTCTCTATGCCTCAAAGGAGGTTTAGAGATAACCAGTAGGTAAGTAAGTCTGAGATAATTGTGAATAAGATTGAGTGAATTAATGAATGTTAAGGTACTTTGAGAATTGCAAAGTGTGATTCTCAGGTGAAGGGTTTCTGTCAGTGATTTTGGAAAAGCATAGTGAAATCTACCAGAAACTCCAGGGTGCTTTACCCCAGCAACTGGGGATTTGGATGAGTTTGAATTGTGTGTTGGGAGTAGAATGAGAAAGATCAAGAGTGGGAAATAGATCCTTTAGAGCACCAATAACTAGTTACTGTACATCTGGACAAGAAAAGTCAGTTTTCTAGGCTAGTCACTGCCAGCTGTTCAGTCATAGAAAATGAAATACAATAGTTCTCACAGGAGAAGTCACTCATAATTGAGTGGAACCACCTGTATATATAGTTGTTCAATCAACTGTGCCAGTTGAGGTATTCCTAGGAAATTTAACCTTCATGGAAATAAAAGGGATTGGAAAAGTCATCTAAGGGCACTGGTAGGACCCCTCCCCCGTATGCCCCCTCCCCAAGGATAGTTGGAGTACCTGCAAGTTTCTCTGTCCTTTCTTCCTGCTGCTGGTATAGCGACTGGTAGTCTGGCTCTCTGCTTTATACGGGCCTGGAAGCCTATTTGGATGGGGGCTTGTGGTGCCTGTCTGGTCACTTGTGCTTTTTAGTGACAATGTATCACCACACCTTTTTTTTTTTCTTTTTTCTCATATTTGTTTATGTGTGTTTTTGTTTTCAAAATTATGTTAACATATCTCAAATAAAATAACATTCTCATCTTGACTAACTTGGCGGAAGCTAATCCCCAACCCCGTCAAAACAAATAAAAACTGTTAATTTTATTTTCCACATTAACATTGAGGATTAATTGGATTTTTTTTTAATCTTTCCCAGTAATATCTGTTGGCCTGCACCTGGCTTTCAGTGAAATCTATGATGCTAAAAATTGAGAATTTCAAAAATACTTACTGAGTTTCTAATGTGTGTTGGCCAGTATGCTAGGTACAGCAGGGAGTATAATTTTATTAGAGGAGATGAGATATAGATAAACAAAATATAAAGTAGAAACAGTTGCTCATTTGACTTTCTTCTACATCCTGCTTATTTTTTAGAACCATAGAATTCTCATAAAACTTTCAAAATGGAAGGACCTTTTTAGAGATTTGCTAGCTGTGTGACTTTGAACAAGTTATTTAACCTCTCTTAGCCTTAGTTTCTTCATCTGTACGTTGGAGGCAATAATAGTTCCTACACACATGGTTGTTGTAAGGAGTTGAATGAGTTTGTATATTAGAACAACAGCTAGCACATACTAAGCTCTCAAGAAATGTGCATCATTTTATAGTCTAAAGCTGTTATTTTATAAATAAAGACATTGAGACCCAGGAAGAGTAAGTCACTTCATCAAGTTTTATTTGGGTTAGCTATCAGATATGTTGTTTGTGTGATGATAAGTAAGGTGAACTTTTCATTGGCAGTATTTAAAAGTTTAAGTTTTTGTGTATTATAAAAACAGGTGCTTATAAAATTCTTGTCAAAAATAGAATGAAATATTTAAGAGTTACCCAGAAGTAAAGTTCAAAATAATACCATACAACTTGAATAGGTGAAAAAGAGGGAAGACTGGGGAAGGCTTCTTGGGATTTGTGTCATTTGCTGAAGGATGCCTAGAATTGTTAGCCTACTAGAGTTGCAATAGAAAAGGGCATTCCAGGTGGACTAACATGTACAAGGCACAAGCTGAGAAAAAAAAAAGATTCTGAGAATTGAAACACAGGGCGTATGGTGGAAAACTAAAATCAGATGACGAAAGTTAATAAGCAGGGCCTGTTCAGAGGGACTTTACCCAGAAAGTTAGAAGAGACCATTGAAGGGTTTTAACCAAAGGAGTGACCTGATCGTATTTGTGTTTTAGACAGATCTTTATGACCTGTTAGGTAAGGGATAGAGATAATGATGGGTGGGGGTAAATTAGAGGCAAGGAGACCAGTTAGTTGGCCATTTCAGTGGTCAAGGCAAGAGATGATGAGGATCTGACTTAAGGTAGTGGCAGGTGGGGCTGGAGTGAAAGAAATGAATTTGAGACATTCAGAGGACAATTCTCTGGGAAAAGGCATTTTCTTTTTTGAGCTACAGTCCTTTATGCTTTTAGTGTTAGAGAATCTTAGAACTGCAAGCAGACTAAAATGCTGGGGAGATGCTAAGGAAACCATGGATTTGATGTCAAACTAGAATAAACTAAATGGAATAAATGCAGAGTTGGAGATAGACTGTATTATCAGCAGAATATGCCATATCTAAGCATAGGCAGGTATAAAAACCAGGAAACGAAATCTGAAATCAGTCAACAAAGTTGCAAATCAAGAAGACCAGTTGTCCAGATGAATTTGTGATGAAAGATACAGTTTCTCCCAACCTTAACGGCACAGTACCCTGAGCCAGATTCTGGCAGGCTAACTTGATTTCTAGATCAAGCACCTTTTATTTCAAGGACTGAAATAACTACTGCACATCCATTATTTTAATTAATATATACTTACCTTTTGTATACTTAGACATATTGCATGTTGCCAATTTTGGAGCAGAATTGAAGGTTCTCAGAGTGATTAAAAACTAGCAAGTGAAGAAATAGGCATTTCTTTTTTTTAAATGTTACTCAAATTTTTCTTTAATAAAGAAAAATCAAAGGAATTATTTAACAAATATGATCAAATGACAAAGATGATTTGTTTAGGAATCCTAAGGGTAACAGAGATGTATGTTAAGAGAGTACCACCATAAAAATATATATATATATATATTCTATGACTAGAAAATGTTTCAAGAGAAAACTATTAATTCTAATTCAGTAAGAAAAGTTTCATATTTCTTTTATCACAGAGACTGTAAACTAGTTTAAAAGGTTAGAAATTGCTACTCATGTGTGGAACCCCTATGGCAGCTGGTCCCAGATACTGCCCACATTACCCCCTGTGAAATAGAAAGCATCAGAGTAGTTTCATACTAATTATTAGCATGAGAGGGATGAGCAAAATGTGGGGAAGGGGAGGCAGGACACTGACCTGTCCACACTCTTTAGCGACTCAAGTGGGCTCACTTTGGTCTTAGGACAGGATTCCCATTGGCTGTATCTTCTACTAGAACAGTGATTCAGGGTCTACAACAAACAGGCTCAGAAACATCTTTCTGCCTTAGGTACCCCTTGGCACTTTCCTCTTTCCCTTTCTCTTTCTAACCCTCCCCAATCTATTCTGCACTTCTACCTCCCACAGAGCAGCAGAAAGGGGAAAAGGCTCTAATGTTTGTTGGTCACTATGTGGCCAGCGCCATAGTGGTCCCACCATATTGTTATTTCGTATGATCTTGACAGTAACACATTAGGTAAGTACTATTATCTGTTTTACAAATGAAGAAACTACACTGCAAAGAAATGAAGTTAACTTCCTCAGACTCACACATCATGTTCAAATGTCCATGGTTCCAGCTCTAGCTTAGCCATTAACTTCCTGAAAGATCATAAGCAAGTATTTTTTCCCTATAATCTTTAGTTTCTCCATCTTTCCAAAAAAGGAGATTAAACTAGATGATGATATGTTAGCTCCCTTCCAGCTCTTAATATATTAAGATTCTGTTTGGGGCAAATTATCCAGTTAGTTACTGGAAAAGGCATAAGAGGTTAGTGTCTATTTGTTCATAAAATTGCTATTGTTACTGGACCTAGTCAGTTAATCTGAATTTCCCACCTTCCTCGTTTCCTTTGCCATTGTTAGCAATTTGTATATTTTATTCTGATTTTCATTCTTTACAAATAATTCTTTGAAATACAGTTTAATTACACTATATGTTAAATTTTATATTGTTTTACACTTAACATTATATCATCTGCCCTGTTCCACAGTCTTTATGGCCATCATTTTTTTTTTTTTTTTATGGCCATCATTTTTAGTGATTACATAATTTGGTTGAATGGATACACAGTTGTTTGCCTAATTATTCCCTTAGTTTGATAGTCCAAAATTCTCTTACAATAATGCTATGATAAACATATTTAAGCATTTTTCAATTCTGAGGAACATATCCTTAAGATAGGTTCCCAGAAATACAAGTCAAAGAAATTGAATACTTCTAAGGATCTTGGCTGCACAGAGCCAAATCTGCTCATTTTTAAAATACACATTTGTGTGTTCAACCAAGAACCTTCTGCTTAAAACCAACCAGAAAACAGCATCAGAATGACTTTTTTTTTCTTCCAGCATGTATTTGGATAGGAAACCCAGAGCCAAGGAGCTAAGAGATCATCATTTTTATATACCAATTACAGTGTTCCTACAATAGAAGTTGTTGCAAACCAGAAAAAAGTAGGTTAAATATTTTGCCAATTTTCTACCATTCCACATGTGTGCTGTCTTTTGGAAATAGGCTTTACTCAGAGTTGACTACGGGACTTGAAGTATTCCCTGGGGAAGGGAATGCACATAGTACGTCCAAGGCCTGTGCCAGAAACTTTGGGGACTATGTGGAATGTAGATTAGCCTGTTCTTGGCGTTTTTAACCCTGCTAGGGAATTTAGACATGAACCACTGAAAAAGCAATCTAAGCAAACCAAAATCCTAGAATCAAATGCCAGATTATGGGTTACATTCATTCACTCAATTAAGATTTACTGAGCACCTACCATGTATAAAGGAAAATTCTAGGAGGTGGAGATAACAGCATTGCCGTTAGGAATTTATATGCTAGTTGGGAGAGACAGAAAATAATCAAGTAAGCAGTGATAATTTCTCTGTGGAAAAAGAGGGAAATGGAAAGTGCCAGGGGTTGGGGTGTGGGAGGCAGGGGGTAAGTGGAGGTATTATTTTATACAGAGTGATCAGGAAAAGTGCCGCTGAAAGGTACCATGGTACCATATGGGTATCTGGGAAAAAGAAGTTCTTTCCTGGCAAAGGGAGATGCAAGTTTAAGTGCACAAAACCAATAGAGTGTTTAGTGCAGCAGTTCTCCAACTGTGATCCTTGGATCACATCCCCAAGACGCTTTCACAGGATCTGAGGTCAAACTATTTTCATAGTAATACTGATTCTATTTGTCTTTTTCCCTGGGTTTTTGTTTACATTGATGGTATAAAAGCAATGGTGTGTAAAACTGCTGGCAACTTGGTACAAATCAAAGCAATGACACTAAACTGTAGTAACAGTAATATCTTTCACTGGCATACATTGCAGGGGGAAAAAAGAAGCCAGGTTCACTTAAGTTGTCCTTGATAAAGCAGCAAAATTTCTTTATATCATATTCCAACCTTTGAGGAGACTCAAAGGTTGGAATTTGATCAGTTTAATCAAGTTTGATTCATTTTGTCAAATTTCAATCTTTTTAATATTCTATGTGAGGAAGTGAGAAGTATGGATAAAACAGTTCTGCTGCATACTGAAGTACTGTGGTTGCCTTGAGAAAAAGCACTTGTATAATTGACCTGTCAGCCACTTTTTAACTGAACACCATTTTCACTTGAAAGAATGACTAACAGACAAACTGGTTATTCAGATTTGGTATTTGGCAGACATTTTCTCAAAAATTAATTAAGTGAGCCTGTCACTTCAAGGACAACTACTAATAGCATTTGCAGACAATGCTAAAATTCAAATGAAAATTAGAATTTTTGAAAACTTGTGTCTGCCACCATGATCTCAACATCTTGCTAGCACTTATACAGACTCTTCTGATGGGATTATGATGATAGCAACTATTGTGAATTTTTGATATTGCATACTGAAATGTGTCAACATTGGAAAATCTGCATAACTCAGTGAAACAATATTTTCCAAATGACCAATGCGTGATGTTACAAAATCATGTGTGGATAAAAGATCCATTCAAAGTGTGAGATTGACCAATGGATTTTAACATTAACAGAATATGAAAAGTTCATTGTATGGCTTCAGATTCTATGTTTTAACTAACATTTAGGAAACTGGTTGAGTTTTAGTATAGTATTAGAGGGGGATATCCACAATTACCTGATAATTTTATTTGAATACTCCTCCCTTTTCCAACTACATATCTCCATTAATCCGGATTTTCTTTGTATACTTCATATATTTCAACCAAAATGATATATAGTGGTGATCAAATGCAGAAGCAGAGAATCCAACTGTCTTCTATTAGGTCAGATATTAAAGAGTTTTCCAAAAATATAAAACAATACCATTCTTCTCACTGAATTTTTTTCCTTCGGAAAATACAGTGATTTTCATAAATGTATGTTGTATTAACATGTTTTTGTTCATTTAAAATTAAAATTTCTTTAATTTGTCAGTAATTTCTAATAGGATAAATAGTGATAGATACAACATACATAAACAAAAACTCTTTGCGACCCTCAATAAATGTTAAGAGTGTAAAGTAGTCCTAACACCAGAAAGTTTGAGAATCACTAGCTTAGTATACACAGCAAGAAGGATAGTATTATTAAAATAATCAAGGGAGAGTGGTAGGGAATTAGGTCAGAGGAATAATGAGGAATCAGATCTTATAGGGTTCAGTAGGTCTGCATAAGGATTTAACTCTGAGTAAGATGGGAAGCTGTTGGAGGCTTTGAGCACAGGAATGATATCTGAGGCATGTTTTAAAAGGCTCACTCTGGTAGCTATGTTGAAATTAGACTAGAGGAGCGGGGACAGCCATTTAGGAGGCTATTGCAATAACCCAAGTTAAAGATGATGGTGACTTAGATAAGGAAGTAGGAGAGGGAATGGTGAGAAATGGTCTGATTCTGGATGTATTTTGAAGTTACAGGTGATGGGATTTACTGCTGATAGGACATGGAATATTAGAAAAAGATAGGAGTCAAGGATGACTCCAAGGTTTTTAGCCTGAGTCATTTGAGAGGATGGAATGAGGTAGAAAAGACTTAGAGGAACAAGTCTGAAGGCAAGAGGTGGGAGAATCAGGAGTTTGGTTGTAGACATACTATGCTTGGAATGCCTAATAGATTTTCAAGTCAGAAATGTTATTAAAATAAGAGTCTGGAAATTTCTAAACTAGTGGTATAAATGTGGAAGTTAATTATAGATAGAATTTAAAGCCACAAGGCTAGAGGAGGTCATATGAGGTTGTGTTTTGTTTTGTTTTGTTTTTTAATGGGGTTGTGTTCTGAGTGTGGTCCCCAGACCAGCAGCATTGGCATCACCTGGGGCCTTGTTAGAACAGCAAATTCCCAACCTACTGAATCAGAAACTCAGAGGCTGGGACCCAGCAATCTGTGTTTTAACAAGCCCTGCAGGTAATTCTGATGCAGACTAAAGTTTAAGAACCACTGATTTAAGGAGTATGAGTATGGATAGAGAAGAAACTCTCCAACAACTGTCCTGGAACATTCCCAACATTTACAGGTTGGTGAAATAGTTTGAATCTCCCTTTTTCTGTAGTAAGAACCTTGGCTCCACCAACATCAGTCCTATACTGCTCATAAAACAGTTTCAGAATTGCTACACACATACCACTGTGAAGAAAAAAAAAAAACCTACTAAGAAGAGCTCAAGATTTGTTGGCGTTTTCCTCCCTAGTCAAATACCTTTTTCTTTTTTCCCTCAGTGTGATTATGTTTTTTATTTAAAATACAGTTGGGTTGATTTATTCTGTTTACATTCAGTTTTAGGTTTAGTTTTTTCCCCATCTTTGTTAATTTACTTTTATTCTTTGAAATATACAAAATTAACTTGCTTTCAAGAGTCAAAACTATACAAAAAGGCTTACTGAGAGCATCGTCCTCCCTTCCCTTTCCTTCCACCCTGTTCCTTCCACCACCACTACCCTTTGTAAGTACTTAATCACTTTCATTGTTTTCTGGTTTATCCCTCCAGTGTTTCATAAAGTAAGCAGATACAAGTGTGTTTTCCTACCCTTCTTTCCTTACACGAAAGGTAGCACACTTTATTCTCTTTTGCACTTTGCTTGCTTTTTTTTTTTTTTTTTTTAATTTTTATTTATTTATTTATTTATTTATTTATGGCTGTGTTGGGTCCTCCTTTCTGTGCGAGGGCTTTCTCTAGTTGCGGCAAGTGGGGGCCGCTCTTCATCGCGGTGCGCAGGCCTCTCATTATCGCGGCCTCTCTTGTTGCGGAGCACAGGCTCCAGACGCGCAGGCTCAGCAATTGTGGCTCACGGGCCCAGTTGCTCCGCAGCATGTGGGATCTTCCCAGACCAGGGCTCGAACCCGTGTCCCCTGCATTGGCAGGCAGACTGTCAACCACTGTGCCACCAGGGAAGCCCCTGCTTGCTTTTTTAACTTAACAGTACATGCTGGGGCTCACTCCATTGTGAGTACATGGAGCTCGCCTTTTTTCTAAGCTGTAGAATTCTCTATTGTGTATATCCACCATAGTTTACTCAGCCAGTCTCCTTTGTTTGGGCATCAGATAGTTTCCAGTATTTCATCATTACAAATAATGCTGCAATTAATAAACTGTACACATGTATTTTCGTATTTTGGAGGCATGTCTTCAAAGTAAATTTCCAAAGAAGTGGTCTTATTAGGTCCAAGGGTAGAGACAAATATAGTTTTGTTAGGTATTGCCAAACTCCCCTCCATAGAAATGATACCCTTTTTTATTCCCATCAGCAAAGTAGGAGTGCCTGTTTTCCTGTGGCCTCCACAACAGAGTGTATTATCAAGCTTTAGACTTTTTTTTTTTTTGCCAATCTGATGGCTGAGAAATGGTTTCTCAGTACAGTTTTAATTTGTGTTTCTCTTTATGAGTGAAGTTTAACATGTTTTCACATGCATAAGGACCATTTTATCTTTTTTTGGGAATCATGTGTTCATTTCTTTTGCTCATTTACCTGTAGGATTTTTGGTCTTTTTTCCCCTTAATTTGAAAAAGTCCTTTGTATATTAAGTATATTGACTCTTTTATTGTGATACATATTATAAATAATTTCTCCCAATTTGTACTTTGCTTATGTTTTTTTGATATGCACAAGTTTTATTTTACAGTTAAATTTTTCAACCTTTTATAAGAATTCATGCATATTTTCCTTTAGTACTTGTATAGTTTCAGTTTTTATAGTTAGATCTCTGATGCTGTTGGACTTTATTCTTGTGTGTGGCATAAGAAATAGATCTAATTTTATCATTTTCCAAATGGCCATTCATTGTTCCACCATCACTTATTAAAATGTCCATCTTTGCCCAAGTAATTTGAGATGTACCACCTTTGTCGTATACTGTGTTTATGTGTATAGTTGGGCCTGTGTGTCTATTTATGCACCAGTTCCACAGTTTTAAATTATAGAAGCTTTGTATTTTTTTTAATATCCGCTAGGGCTAGTCTCTTCTCATAGTTCTTCATTTTCATTGTTTCTTAGCTATTCTCATGTTTTTTTCATATGAACTTTAATATCAACTAGTCTTGCTCCAGAAAAAAAAAAGCCTTCTTGGTATTTTTACTGAGATTGCATTAACTTTGTAAATTAATTTACAAGAACTAACAACTTGATGCTGAGACATACAAGAACAAGGATGTCTTTTTATTTGTTCAAGTCTACTTTTGTGTCTTTCAGGAGTGTTTTCTAATTTTCTCATAAAGATTTTGCATATTTCTTGTTAACTTTATTCCTAAGTATTTCGTTTTTCTTGATTCTATTGTAAACAGCATTTTCCTTTCCATAACATCATCTAACTGGTTATTAGTTGGGTATATGAAGACTGCTGAGTTTTGCATGTTAACTATACATTCGGTTATCTTGCTGAATTCTTCTACTGTTTGATCTAGCTTTATCACTGATTCTCTAGAGAAGTACTGTACAATAGAAATTTAATTTGAGCCACTTATGTAGTTTAAAATTTTCTGATAGTCACATTTATAAAGTAAAAAGAAACATAAAATTAATTTTAATAATATATTTTATTTTTCCATAATATCTAAAACATGATCATTTTAATGTAATTGATGTAATATGTTACTAGTGAAATATTTTACATTTTTTTACTCAGTCTTCAAAATCCAGTGTATATTTTACACTTACAGCACATCTCAATTTGAACTAGTCACATTCCAAGCTCTCAATAGCTGCATATACCTAGTGCTTACTATATTAGATGGTATATGTGTAGAGTTTTCCAGGTATCCTAGCATGTCGTCTGCAGATATACAGGGTTTTACTTCTTCTTTTCCAGTTTCTTAGTCTCCTAATTGTTTTATCTAAGTACATTGGCTAATACTGCCAGTACAGTGTTAAATATTAGTGAAGATAGTAGACATCCTTGCCTTATTCCTTACCTTGGTGGGAATGCCTCTTGTCTTTCTCCATTAAGATGTTGGCTTTACAAACAACCCAATCCAAAAATGGGCAGAAGACCTAAATAGACATTTCTCCAAAGAAGATATACAGATTGCCAACAAACACATGATAGAATGCTCAACATCATTAATCATTAGAGAAATGCAAATCAAAACTACAATGAGATATCATCTCACACCGGTCAGAATGACCATCATCAAAAAATCTAGAAACAATAAATGCTGGAGAGGGTGTGGAGAAAAGGGAACACTCTTGCACTGTTGGTGGGAATGTAAATTGGTACAGCCACTATGGAGAACAGTATGGAGGTCCCTTAAAAAACTAGAAATAGAACTACCATACGACCCAGCAATCCCACTACTGGGCATATACCCTGAGAAAACCATAATTCAAAGAGAGTCATGTACCAAAATGTTCATTGCAGCTCTATTTACAATAGCCAGGACATGGAAGCAACCTAAGTGTCCATCATCGGATGAATGGATAAAGAAGATGTGGCACATATATACAATGGAATATTACTCAGCCATAAAAAGAAACGAAATGGAGGTATTTGTAGTGAGGTGGATGGAGTTAGAGTCTGTCATACAGAGTGAAGTAAGTCAGAAAGAGAAAAACAAATACAGTATGCTAACACATACATATGGAATCTAAGGGAAAATAAAGGTCATGAAGAACCTAGTGGCAAGACGGGAATAAAGACACAGACCTACTAGAGAATGGACTTGAGGATATGGGGAGGGGGAAGGGTAAGCTGTGACAAAGTGAGAGAGTGGCATGCACACTACCAAACGTAAAATAGATAGCTAGTGGGAAGCAGCCGCATAGCACAGGGAGATTAGCTCGGTGCTTTGTGACCACCTAGAGGGGTGGGATGGGGAGGGTGGGAGGGAGGGAGATGCAAGAGGGAAGAGAAATGGGAACATATTGTATATGTATAACTGATTCACTTTGTTATAAAGCAGAAAATAACACACCATTGTAAAGCAATTATACTCTAATAAAGATGTTTAAAAAAAAAAAAGACAACCTGTGGAATAGGAGAAAATATTTGCAAATAAAAAAAAAAAAGATGTTAGCTTTAGGATTTAGGTATATGTATTTTATCTTGTTAAGGAAGTAACCAGCTATTCTTAATTTTCTTGAGTGTTAAATTTTGTCAAAAGCTTTTTCAATATTTATGGGGATAGTCATCATACGATTTTTCTCCTAAGACCTCTTACCAATATAACTAATCACTATGGAGGGGGTACAGAAATATTTATAGCTTAGTATGACAGGTTTATTATGGTTATATAGAATAGTATCCTTATTATTCTGAAGAGATACATGTTGAAGGAATGGCAGACCATAAAAATGGAGCACAGAGAAATTTGCCAAAATGATATAACAGTTTAGTTTCAGAAACAGAATTATGTTTGCTATATCCTGGGCCACTGTTCTTTTTACTGTACCATGGTTCATTGGGATGTGAATGTTAGGGGTTTATTTTATTATTTCCTTCCCTGATTTCTTCTCATCTTTTGGTTTGGGATCTTCCAGAAGACTGGCTTTACATATAATTTTTCCTAAGACCCCAAGTCTCTTTGTCTTTTCCTCAAATATACTTGGCTGTATTTAATTTGTTGTTGGTTATTTAGTGCCAAAGAGAGCTGTCATATGTTTCCATGGAAACAGCTATAAGCTTTCATTCCTTATGTCTTATTCCTCAGGAAAGTATTTGTGATTAGCTTCCCTGTTTCCAGACCACCTTTGGGCTGACTTCACACATTGACTTCACACATTTTAACACACACACCTTCTCTTCTTCCTTCCCACCACCACCAATTTGATATGTTTTCATGAACTACTAATACGTGTTTGGCAGAACTTTGGTGCTGAGATACATGCCGTCTAACCTTGGGCATAGGGTCCCTTTGGGATATCAACATAGACAAAAGAGTGGTATAGCTGAAAGCAAAATACAAGCCAAGATCAGATCCTAGGAACCCTAGGCTGCTCACCAAAGCCAAGTGTTTGGAGAGTAGATCACAGAGCAAGCCAAGTACAGGAATCAGGCATCAGCAAAGCCTAGAACCCAAAGTCAGTTAGAAATGAGAACCACCAAGGGCTAATGACAAATTGCAAAGAACATATAAAACATATGGAGGAAGTCCAGATGATGTTCCCCAGACATTGCTCTACTAGTATGGGTCCAGTGGACCTGCTATTGCAGGTTTGAAATGGATATGGTACTCCTAGCACTAAAAAAGTATGCTCTGGTTAAATTATATAGCTAGTTGGAAAGACAAGTCTTAAGAGTAGTGAAAGTAATTAGAGAATGAACAGCTTCCCCTCCTAGTCCCCCAAGATGTGAAGTTATGTTAATGTAGTATACAGCCAAAATACTAATAGATTCATGAGGCCATCCTGCAAATTAAACTTGGAATAGCTAAGAGTTTAAAAAGAAACAGGCAGAACTGAGAGGTCAAACAATAAGCAGTAGAGTAGATGTAGACCCAGTATACTGATGGAAAGAGTGTGTTTGTCTGAGTGAGAATGCTCCTGCATGAGTGGGGAAAGAGTACTGGACAAGGGATCAAGAGACCTGAATTCTTTATCTACCTCTGCTGTCACTTTTCTTCTAGAGGAAATGCTTGCAATTTTTTTAAAAAACAACTTCATTTCATCAAAAGTCCAAGACCTCAAGAGAAATTTAATGAGAATATGTGTATGTTTGTCTAATTGCTCTGAGGGTTAAGAGAACTGAAGGAAATAAACACTGGTTGTGGAGCTCATATGTCTTGGGCACTTTACTATAACTTCTCATATAATTTTCAGACAACACTGTGAATGAGATTACCTCCATTTTCCAGAGGAGACAGTAGGCTCAGAAATGTTAAATGATTTATACAAAATCATACCACTTGCAGATGGCAGACTGAAGATGGAAAACAGGTTGTTCTGATTCCAAAGCCCACAAACTTTTCAATAAGTCTGACTTTTGAATCATGCCAGTCTTTTACTAGACTCTATCCATCAATTTATTGTTTGCCAATATTTTTGCACCATAAAAGAGAACTGCTAACATATAAAAGAACAGGCTGAGTAGGAGAATAATTATGGTAGTTACCATTTACTGAGCATCTACTATGTGATAGGCACTGTGCAAGATAGTTTACATTATTCTGCTTCTTACAGTGTTGGGGTAAATATTATTAATCCCAATTTTTTTTTAAACGCCCAGAGAGTTTGTGACTTTCCCAGTGTCATGCAACTAGTATCTGGTAGAGCTGAGATTTAAATCCAAGTCTTTATGACTCCAAAGCACAAGCATTAGCCATCGACCCAGGTTAAATTGGAATGATTAACTGTGAAGAAAGCTCTAAAGAAATATCAGGTGCACACCCACATCCATGTTCCAAACAGGTCTTTGGATTTGAATGGATTGCACTTAAGGGGCCAACAGAACACATTCAAAGGGAAGGGTCCAGTATCGCCACTGATTGCCCAGAGGCAGGTTTTGGAGAACAACATAGAGAGGCTATGGCACAGTTTATGGTGCCGGCCTTGTTATTGTAATAGATAAAAAGTCCCTGCTCCTATCAAGGGCCAGCCCCTCCACTTGTTCTCTTGATTTCATCCTCTCTTGCCTCTCTTTCATCTGTCTCACTAGTTTCCTCCTCAAACCTCTCCTTTCTGAAACATCCTCATCAGCATACAAACATGTTCTATCTCCAGTCTTTTAAAATTCTCCCTTGACTTTGCGTCTCCCTTCCAGCTAATGCCCCATGTCTCTGGAATTTCACAGTGTATTAATTTCCTGTTGTTGCTGTAGCAAGTGAAAACAAACCTAGTGGCTTAAAACAACACAGACTTAGTAGTTCTGTAGGTCAGAAGTCTGAGTGAGATCATTCGTTTCTCTGCTCTAGTTTTACAGGGACAAAATCAAGGTGTTAGCCAGCCTGAGCTTTTATCTGGAGGCTCTGAGGAAGAATCACTTTCAGGCTCACTCAGGTTGGTGGAGGATTCAATTCCATGCCATTGTAGGCTTGGGTCTCCATTTTCTTGCTGGCTGTTGGCCGGGGGATACTCAACTTCTAGAGTCTGCTCACATTCCCTGGCTTGTGGCCTCTTTCATCTGCAAAGTCATTGAGAGTAGGTTGAGTCCTTCTCACACTTTGAATCTCTCTGCTCTCCCGCTTCTGCTTCTCTCAGGCTTCCAGCTAGAGAAGGTTCTCAGTTTGTAAAGATTCATGTGATTAGATTGAACCCACTTGAATAATCTGTGATAATCTCCCTATTTTAAGAGTTTAACCTTAATTACATCTGCAAAATCCCTTTTGCCATGTAAGTAACATATTTACAGGCTCCAGAGATTAGTGTGTGGACATCTTTGGAGGGCCATTCCACACAGTAAAACTTAAAAAAACAAAACAAAACCTGGCCTGTAGTCACTATTTCTATTTCCATCTTCCAGTCACTCCTCAGTGCTCTCCAATTGCTCTTCAGGCCCCACTGTTCCAGAGAAACTGCCCTTATGAAGAACACGGCGACCTCCATGTTGACAAAGCCTGCTCTGCCCTCATTTTGCCCAGTCTCTCTGTAACTTCCAGCACAGTTGATCAGTCTCTCCTTCTTGAAACACTGCCTTCTCTTGGTTTCTGGGATGTTACACTCTGTATATTTTCAACTCCTGTCTCACTAAGTATGCCTTCTCAGTCTCCTTTGACTTGGGTTCCCCCACTTTTGAGCCCCTGGTTGTTGGAGTGTTCCAGGGCTCAGTCCTAGGCCCTCTCCTACACGCTTCTATATGCTCTGTCTCCTCCCAAATGATTTCAGTCAGTCCCATGTCTTTATATACTGTCTATATGCTAATTACTACCAAAATTATATCTCTACCCTTGACCTTTCTGTCGAACTCTAGACTCATTTATTTGGCTACCTACTTATCTCCAGATATCTAAAAGTCATTTAGCACATAATATGGCCAAAGCAGATTCTTGATTCCCAACCTACCTCCTCCCAAACCTCCTATTCCTCTAGTCTTCCCCATCTTGGTAAATGATCAAAAACCTAAAATTCATCCTGAATTGCTCTTTCCCTTCCCTCTCCCATCTAGTTTAGTGGTGCTGTCAGCTCTGCTTACAAAATGTATCTTGTATTTATTCACCTCTTTGTACCCTCATGGCTATCACATTAATCTCCGACACCATCATCTCTTGCATGGACTTCTACAGTCAGTATCCTAACTGATGTCTCTGCTTCCATTCTTGCCTTCCTATAGTCCATTCTCCACAGAGCGTCCAGGGTGATCTTTTTCAAAAGTAAATTAGATCATGTTCTTTCCGTGATTCAGAAGGCCCTACATGATCTGACCCCACCTATTTTTATGACTTCATCTTATGCCATTATTTCCTCTATTCACCCTGCTTCAGTCTCTCTGGTCTCTTTGTTTCTTAAACAAGTCAATTTCATTATTTTCTTGGGACCTTTACACCTGCTGTCTCCTCTGCCTGGAGCACTCTGCCCTAGATCCTCACATGCCCAATGCCTTCTTGTCATGCCAGTCAGTTCCAATGTCACCTCTCAAAGAGCCTTTGTTGACCATCCCTCAGTCACTCTCAATCACACTGCTGTTTTACTTTCTTCATAGCACTTATCATTAATTGAAATTACCTTTTTATTTATTTATATTCCTGGATTATACTATAGAGCCTACCACATAATGTATTCTCAATTTAGAATGTTTGTTGGAGGAATGAATGAACAAGCGAGTGAATGAATGGATCTTGAGTTAGTAAGAGGGAACCTTAATATGATGAAAAGAGCAAGGACTTTAGAGTTAGACATTTTGGATTTAAGTTTCAGACCTGCCTCATTACTTATGTGACCTTGGCCAAATTACTCAAGTTTAAGTTGCCTCATCAGTTAAGTGAAGATAATATATGCTTCGTAGGAAAGACTTCAAAGCTCATTGTTTTTACTGCCAGTATATACTACTATTTATGCACCCTAGTAAATTTTATTAACGATAATTATTGTCCATACTGCCATTGCAGATAGTATGGCACCACTTTCATAGTAGGTGCTCAATACATGTTGGAGTAATTTTGCTTAAAGGAGCTATCATCAGGGGACACCCATTTGTAAACTACTTCCTTTCTCCATTCTTGGTCTTAACAGTTTCTGTCTGCCTTTTAGTGACATTATTGATCATTATAATGTCCAAGGAAATAAGATCAGATATACACATATGCTCATGTATCAGAAGAAGTTTATCAAGGAGGGGAGATCAGTTATACACATCTTTATGTGCTACTACCCTAACTTAGATGAGCTTCTGCCTTTAGAGTGAACCTCATCATTACCTTTTCCACATGTAGAGTCGTGGTACCTACCGTTTGTCTGTTGGCAGATTCTTTATGTATTAGAGCTGGAAAGTTCCTTAAATGTCACATGGACTCTTCTCAAGCTGGCTCCAGCATCTGTTTCACTTCTATGGACTTAAGGCACACGGAAGTACCCACAAGTCCTCATATAACCATGCTTTTTTAGTTCCATGCCTTTCTACATCCTGTCTCCTCTGTCTGAAGTACCCTACTCACCCTCCACCCTTGCCCTTTCCTAATGCAAGAACCATTCATTCTTCAAAGATTAGTTAAGGGAGTTCCCTGGTGGCCTAGTGTTAGGATTCCAGGCTTTCACTGCCGTGGCCCAGGTTCAGTCACTGGTCGGGGAACTGAGACCTTACAAGCCACATGGCGCAGCCAAAAAAAAAAAAATAAGTTAAAATGTCACTTAATTTGAAATCATGCCTGACAAGTCTCTCTTGCCTGTCTCCTTTGCTCCCTGTCCTTCCCTGGCAGTTAACCACTCCCTCCTTCAGGTTCTTATAACCCTATGTGTGTATACATTTTGAATCTTTTCTGGAATTTTTTATTTTGACATGATTTCAGCTTTACAGAAAAATTGCAACAGTGGTGCAAAGAATTGCCATATACCCTTCACCAAGATTCTCCAATTATTAACATTTTATCACATTTGCATTATTAGTCTCTCTCAATACATAATACATATTTTTTCTGAACCATTTGGCAATGACTTGCATATATAATGTCCCTTTACTATTAAAGACTTTAGTGTATGTCTTCTGAAAACAAGGGCATACTTTTCTCTAGACATAGTGCTAGTGTTAAAATCAGAAAATTAATATTGATATAGTATTAAGAGCTAATCTACAGACCTTCTAGTTATTAAAACCAGAAAATTAATGTCAGTACAGTACCAGTAGCTAATCAATAAACCTTATTCATATTTTGCCAATTGTCCCAATAATGTCCTTTCAGGAAAAGAAAATTCTGGATCATGAGTTGTATTTGTCATGTCTCTTTAGTCTCCATTCATCTGGAACTGTTTTCTGTCATTCTTCCTTGTCTTTCATGACCTTAATATTTCTCTATAAATATTTGTCCAGTTATTCTATAGACTGGTTCTCAATTTGGGTTTGTCTGATGTTACCTCATGATTAGATTCAGGTTATATATTTTTGACAGGAAGGCTCTACAAGTGATAGTCTTCTGAAAGCATTGTATTTGGAGATACATATCATTGGTCCTAACTGCAGGTAGTAACTTTGATTACTTGGTTCACGTAGTATCTACCAAGTTTCTTCACTTCATTCCTTTGTAATTAGTTAATAGTCTTGTAGGTAAATACTCTGAGACTATAAATATCCTGTTTCTCCTCAAACTTTCACCTAATAGTTTTAGCGTCCATTGATGAGTGTTGCTTGAATCAGTTATTGCCCAAATGGCTATTTTATAATTCCCTCATTTCTTCTACATTTGTTAGTTTGTATTCTACTGTAAGCAAGAGTTTTTCCTTCTCTACTTTTTTAATTTATTCATTTAGTTACATCATTATGGACTCTTGATTCTTATTTTATTCAGTAACAATTTCTTATTGTCATTATTTGTTTTGATGCTCAAATTGCCCCAGATGTAGCCAGTGGAAGCCCCTTGAAGTTGTCTCATGTGTCCCTTTGACATGGCCCCATCATTGTTTTCTGACCAGTGTGTTCCAGGTTCATCTTCCCTATCCCAGTCCATACCCAATGAATTGTGATTAATTGTATAAAGATCTACTCCTAACCATCTCAAGATTGTGCTCCTCCAGGACAAGAATCATGTTGGGTTTTTTCACCTTAGATAATTGGCAAGCCTTGACACTTAGCATTTTCTAAATTTTCAATGAAAAATTTAGCTGAAATTTACTGATGTGGTCAAATTAATTAATGTAATTTGAATTGCCACTTCCTGGGCTCCGGAAGGAAGAGAGATTGCTTCCTTTCTCCTCGGCTACATGAGAGAATGTGTGCAGAGAAGACCCCTAAGACTAGAATCATGCCTGGCTCTGCCACTCTTAACTTCTCTGAGGCTTGCTTTCCTTACTTGTCAAAGGAGAGGATAATGTCAGCCTTCACAAGATTTTGAAGGCCACATGAAATTGCAAGTGTACAAGAATTTTGTCTTAGTATTGTTGATTAAGAGAGTAATTCCGTCAACCTTAGTAGCATCAAAATGTGTTGGAGAATATTCCCATCTCTCACCTTTCTCTGAAGTAGGACAGACTTTAAATTATTTAATTATTTGCATGTGGAAAAATAAGAAAAGATTGTGTTTAAATGACAAACTCAATGTCACACCATAAGGGACAGAACTAGAATTAGATCCCTGGTCCCCTGGCATCAACTCAATTTTTTTCCAACTAGGATAATTAAGTTAGAATGTGGCAGGACAGGGCTTCCTGATAGGGAAAACTTCAAAATCCTGGAATCCCTCAGGATAGCTTAAGAAATCCATTATTAAGAAGCTTTTAAATTAGTATGAAGCTTAATCTCGCTGGTGGCTACTCACACGTGAACAGCATGCCCTGATTTTTCAGAACTGTTAAATATAATTGGTTCGTTTCTTCTGTCTGTATCTTTCAGGCCAGAGAGAGCAACCCCTTTGCCAGTTGGCGTCATGGACTTTTATTTCTAGCCTTAAGGGAAAAAAGAAGAAAAACTCTTTTCTGACACTTAGAAAGCCAATTAAAGCCCTGTTCAGTTCTTCTCTTACATCTGTTGACTTTCTTATTCTACAAACATGTTCTGGATACCAACTAAGAACTCAGCATCTTACCATGTGACAGTAGGAATTCCAAAGTAAATCATTTTCCTCACTGCTCAGCTCAGATTCCATGTTTGTTACTGGAGATATATGGGTCAGTCTTGGGGTTTGCAGTAATCAGTTTAAACATTTGGCATGTTCAGTTACTCAGTCTTAAGTGTGGAATAGGTAGAGAGTTGGACTGGAGTTTTTTCTAGGCAAATGTGTTGGAAAAAGAAGGGCAAGGAAGTGATTATAATTATAGATCAGTGGTTCTCAAACCTTTTGGTATCAGGAAACCTTTATATCCTTAACCCAAAAGAGCTTTCATTTTGTGGGTTATCAATATCACTATATTATAAATTAAAACTTAGAACTTTTTAAGACATAAGAATATACAGGCACGCATTCCATTAGCTGTCAGAGTGATGATATCACACTTGTAGCATCTGGAAAACTCTACTGTGAGAGAATGAGAATGAAAAATGCAAGTAATGTTTTAGCATCATGAAAATAATTTTCATCTCATAGACCTTCAAAAGGATTTCAAGAACCCCCAGAGATTCCCAGACTGTACTTGGAAAACTACTAACCATATAACATTTTTTTGATAAAAATGTGTCATATATGTGTCAATTACATTGGTTGGTTAATTTGTTATTTGGTTATCTATGTTAATTAGTTATTTATGTTATTAGTTGGTTAATTGTGTTATCAAATATTTTCTGTCCTTCTTGATTTCTTTTTAACATTCTTGACTTATCAATTACTGAGAGAAATGTGTTAAAATATCCACCTCATAATTATGGATTTTTCTGTTTCTGCTTTTAGTTATTTAAACTTTTGCTTTTATATTTTTTGTTATTAGGTACATATAAATTTGTCATTATAGCTTCCTTTTGAATTGACTATTTTTTGCTATAATTATCATTTATTTATAAGTAATTTTAATTCGTTTCATTTCCACTTTAACTGGAGTTTTTTTTAATTGAAATATAGTCGATGTATAATATTAGGTTAATTTCAGGTGAACTACATGGTGATTTAACATTTGCATACATTAGGAAACTATCACCATGATAAGTCTAGCCACCATCTTTCCCCATACAAAGTTATTACAGCATTATTGACCATATTTCTTATGCGTGTGTGACATCCCTGTGGCTTATTTTATAACTGAGGTTTTGTGCCTCTTAAGCCCCTTCACCTGTTTTGCCACACCCTCCGCTGCCCTCCCATCTCTCAGTCACTAGTTTGCTCTCTGCATCTATGAGTCTGTTTTTGTTTTCTTTTGTTTGTTTTGTTTAGAGTCCACATATAAGTGAGATCATACAGTATTTGTCTTTCTCTGTCTGATTTATTTCGCTTAGCATAATACCTTCTAGATTGATCCATGTTGTCACAAGTGGCAAGATTTCATTTTTTTTTTTTATGGCTGAGTAAATATTCCATTGCATGTATATACCACATTTTCTTTAGCCATTCATCTGTCAGTGGACACTTAGGTTGCTTCCATATCTTGTCTACTGTAAACAATAATACAGTGAACATTGGTGTGCATATGCCTTTAGAATTAGTGTGTTTGTTTTCTTTGGGTAAATACCCAGAAGTGAAATTACTGGATCATATGGCAGTTCTATTTTTAATTTTTTGAAGAACCTCCATGCTGTTTTCCATAGTGGCTGCACCAGTTTACATTCCCACCAACAGTGAATGAGGGTTCTCTTTTCTCCACATCCTTGCCAACACCTGTTATTTGTTCTCTTATGGGTAATAGCCATTCTGACAAATGTGGGTGGTATCTCATTGTGGTTTTGATTTGCATTGCCCTGATGATTAGTGATGTTGAGCATCTTGTCATGTGATATTTCTTTGGAAAAATATCTATTCAGGTCCTCTGCCCATTTGTTAATTGGGTTGTTTTTTTGATGTTGAGTTGTATGAGTTATTTGTATATTTTGGATGTTAACCCCTTATTGGATATATCATTTGCAAGTATCTTCTCCCATTCAGTAGACTGCCTTTTTGTTTTGGTGATATGAATTGACTGTTTTCTCTTGAGGAAGTGTCCCTTTTAGTCTAGTCATACTTCTTGTATTAGGACTGTCTTGTCTGATATTAATATAGCCACTTGCACTTTCTTTGGTTAATGTTCACAGGGTGTATATTTTTCCATCTGTTTGTTTTTTACCTTCCTGTGTCGTCGTATTTTAAGTTTTCTTATTTCAATGCCATCTTATAAACAGATATAATCAGGTTCGGTGGCGGGGGGGCTTTGGTCTTGTATGTTAATTTTTTCTTATTGTTTTATTCAAACCACTTGTATTTAACATAATTATTTATTTGGGTTTAAGTCTACCATTTTGCATTTTGCTTTTTGTTTTCTCTTTGCCTAAGTTCTTCCTCATTTCTTTGTTCCTCCTTTCTTGCCTTCTTTTGGATTAATCGAGTGTGTTTTATTATTCCATTCCTCTCTCCTTAGCTTTTACTGATACATTCTTGTTATAATTTTTTAACTAGTTAGAATTATACATCCTGGACTTATTAAAGTTTATCTTAAATAAGCACTCTAGCCACTCCGCAAATAATGCAAAGTTCTTAGCAAATTTTGGCTCCGTTTACCCTCCCACTTCCATCCTTTGTGCTATTGCTTTCATATAATTTACTAATACAGTTGACCTTTGAATGATGCGCAGATTAGGGGCACCACCCCCTTGTACAGTCAAATCTGTGTGTAACTTCACAGTCAGCCCTCCTTATCCGTGGTTCCACATCCATGGATTTAACCAACTGTGGATTATGCAGTACTGTAGTACATGTTTATTGAAAAAAAATCCGCATACAAGTGGATACACACAGTTCAAACCCATGTTTTTCAAGGGTCAACTATACATATATTATAAACCCTACAAGCCATTTTTAAAATTCTTTTTCTAAATTGTCAATATTCTCTTGTATCTATCCACATATTTACCCTTTCTTATGTTCTTCCTTCCTTCCTGCAGTTGTATTTTTTCCATCTGGGATTACTTTCCTTCATCCTGGAGAACTTCATTTTTATTTCCTGTAGTTTAGGTCTGTTAGTGACAAATTCTCTCAGGTTTGATTTTTCTGAAACAGTTATTTCACCTTCATTTTTTAAAAATATTTTAATTGAATGAAAGAAAGTTTCACACAGATGATTTTTTATAATTGCATGGTAACCCTGTTTCTTCCCCCTACCCCTGTATTGCCCCTCCCCTCCCTTACTGGTAATCACTAGTTTGTTCTCTATATCTGTAAGTCTGCTTCCTTTTTTTGTATTATTCACTAGATTGTTGTATTTTTTAGATTCCACATATAAGTGATATCATACAGTATTTGTCTTTCTTTGTCGGACTTATTTCACTTAGCATAATGCTCTTTATGTCTATCCATGTTGCTGCAAATGGCAAAAATTTCACTTTTTTATGGCTGAGTAGTATTCTGTTCTATATATATATATATATATATATATGTGTATGTGTATATATATATATATATATATATATACACATATATATATATACCACATCTTCTTTGTCTATTCATCTGTTGATAGGCACTTAGATTGTTTCCATACTATTTCACCTTCTTTTTTGAAGGATATTTTCACTGAGCATAGAACTCTAGGTTGGCAATTTATATATTTTAGCCCTTGAAAACTATCATTTAAAACTATCACTTCTTACTTTCATAGTTTCTATTAAAAAGTCAATTGCTTCTGTAAGAGTAATCCTTTTCTCTCTAACTGCTTTTAAAAATTTATCTTTGTCTTTCATTTCACTTGTATTTTATGTATTTTCAGCTGTTTAACAGTGATGTGTTTTGGTATATTTGGGGGGTATTTTTTGTTGTTTTTTATTTTTTGTATTTTTGCTGCTTGTGGATTGCTGAGCTCTTTTTTCATTAGTCTTCAAATGTTGCTTTTACCTCATTCTCTCTGTCTTCTCTCACTGGGATTATAGTTACTCATATTTTGGATCTACTGACTGTGTCCACATGTCTCTAATGCTCTAACCTGTTTTTTCTGTATTTTTGCTTCATTTTGCATGTTTTCTATTGATTTTTCTTCAAATTCAGTAATTCTTCTGCTGGGTCTTGTCTGCCCTTAAATCTATCCAATGAGTTCTTAATTTTTAATATTGTATCTTTTATTCTAGTGTGCCCATTTAATTTTTTATATAGGTTCCAGTTTTCTGTGAGTATTACTTATCTTTTCTTACATTTTGTTCATCTTTTTCTCTGCTTTTTAAAACCATATTAATTATGGTTATCTTAAAGTCTGTTTCATTATCTGGATCATACATGAGTCTTCTATTGTCTGTATTTTTCTTGATTACCAGTCACATTGTTCTGCCTCTTTTTATATCATGTGTACATACATACACACACGCACGTGCACGCACATGCACGCACGCACACTGGATATTTTATATAAAAGAACTGTTGAGACTCCAGCTGATATTTTCCATCAGAAAGAATTCTTCCTTTCCTCTTTCCTTTAAGCTAATAGGATAAGGGCCTGATCCCCTCAGTCTAATCATGGGTTGAGCTAGTTCAGATCTGAATTGTACCTATGGTTCATATCCCTGTTCCTTGCACCTGGGCCCTCTTGGGCTCTCGACTGAGAACCTAATGGGTCTCCATCTTCATAGTCCTGAAAAACTGCAAGAGATTGTCCTACCCTTGAGAGGTTTGGGGCTTGGTTCTTTGACCTTTCAGTCCTTACAATTTCAAAATAATGGCATTTATCTTGAAGAGGAGATCAGCTATGCTAGAGGTAGACCTCCTCCTTCTAGTGGAACCTTGTCTCCTGAAATCACAAGATTATAGCAGTTTTCACTCTGCCTTTTAGAAGCTCTCAGCCTAGCTTTGCAGCTCCAATGTGCAGGCTCAGAACTCAGCAAATGTCCCTTGGGAAAAACTGGCCACACAGATGGAACTCCTCAAGTTCCAATCTGTCACAGAGCCTCTCTGATTTTTCTTTCTTCCAGTGGAGCTCCTCTGCACAGGCCAGGCCTGACTGTCAATTCATGCCCAAATTTGGCAGATGTTCTCAGGGAAGAAAACAGTGTCAGCTACTTCAGGAACCATTTCCACCCAGGTCTGGAATTCCAGTTCATCTCATCCTCATGATTTTTACAACAATGCAATGTCTTTTAAAAATAATTTATCTGACTTTTTCTAGTTGTTGCATCAGCAATGTTACACTGTCAGGATCCATTACATCCTACCTGGAAGCACAAGAAATACCATCTTCTACCTACCCACTGTAATTAGTTTATTAACTTGTCTCCCTAGTTCTACTCTTGTCCCCTCCCAGAACAGCCAGAGTGTTCCTTTTAAGTACACCCAGTCACACCCTGCTCAAAACCCTCCAGTGGCTTCCCTTTAGACTTAAGATAAGTTTGGATTCATTTTCATGGTCTACAAAATCCCACACAATCTTATTGCTACTCCCTTTCTAACCTTATCTCCCACCACTCTCCCCTTTGCTCACTCAATTCCAGCTATACTGACCTCCTTTCCATTTCTCAAACACATTAACATGTTTCCATCTCAGAATCTTTGCACTTGTTGTATACCCTCTACTTGGATCTTACTCAGATCTTCATAAGGCTTTGCCTTTATTTCATTTGGGAGCTCTGTACAAATGTCACTTCCTCAAAGAGGACTTTCCTCACCCCTCTGTCTCCTTACCTTGCTTTAGTTTTAATCATAGCACTTACCTAACATTATACTGTATACTTATTTGCCTATTTTCTGTCTTCCCCGACTAGGAGGTAAGCTCCATGAGAGTGGAAACTATGTCTGTTATGTTCACTGTTCTACCCCAGTGCTTAGATTAGTGCATAACCTGTAGTAAGTGCTTAATAACTTTGTGGAATGAATTAGATACCCCTTACCATGAAAAATTCTCAATTAAGGAGAAGAATGATTGGAGTAAAACTGAAAGTACTCTAGCATAGGTGTCTACAGAATGTTTTGGAGTAAGTGGAGTACTGATGGAGTTGGGACATAGTCAAACAAGGCCTCAGTAAGGAAGTGGCCCTGGAGCTGAGTGTTGAAAACTGAGTACTGATGTATGTCGGACCAGGAAGAATAGAGAACTCAACATATATGAACGAATTGGTGTTCAGAAAACAGAGGAGCTAGAACATGGGGGTGGGTGATAGGAAATGACATCAGACATAACTGGAGAGCAAGGCAGAGGCAGAGTCACAAAAGTCTTCGGATATCAGAATAAAGAATTTGGACTTTACCTTAAAGGTAATATGGAGCAAAGATTTTTAAGGTAAGGGAATATGCTATCAGATGTATATATTTCCATGTGTTTCACTACTCCTCACTGCAATAATCACACTAAAACTTTAAGTAGATTGATATAGAAAATCCCTGATTTGGTTGTCAGGGCCCAGTTTCAAAACGTAAGTCCTTATCCCAACTCACTGTGTAACGTAGGGAAGGCATCATTTCCTCTTCTGAGCCTCAGATCTTCATTCTTAGCAGGAAAAGATTGTAGGTAAGATCCATTCCATCTCTGAGCCTGTGTTTATATGCTTTAACTAGATTCCTTGGGGAGAACAGTTTGATTTTTTCTGCATCTGCCAGAAATAATTAAAACTTCCAATTCTGGCCGATCAAAGTTCAATTCTCCTCTGAGATTTTCTAACATTTAGGTCAGATGCCAAGCAACTAGCTTCCTGGGATAAAACTATCCAAGCAGAAGTAGCAAGCCTTTTTTTCCCTCTGGCTGGGATGGGAATGCAAGTGGGAAGAGGGGGTGTTAGAATGAGTCTTTTTCTTGCAGTTGTGATTCCAAAGAATCCCTATCCTGCATCCGAGGCGAACACTGAGAAGCCCAGCATCCACAGCAACACCAAAACTGCCTTGGATCATCAACCAGGGCAGAGGGGGCGTAAACCAGGAAAGAAGCGGGGCCGGACACCCAAGCCCCTAGTTCCCCATCCCATCTCTACCCCATCCAAGTCAGCTGAACCTTTGAAATTCCCAAAGAAGAGGGGTCCCAAACCTGGCAGTAAGGTAGGTAAAAATGTGGGTTTGCCAGCAAGGGATAAATGGTTATAAAGGGGTGACTCATCCATATCCATACATCTTAGAAAGGGATGTGTCTGGCCCTATTCTCCACCTTGTATATGCTTTTAAGAAGAATCGCCTATATTGTCATCCCTACTTTAGCTACTTACCTGGGAGTTGGTAATGTTAGAGATAAGATCGTATGGATAAGAAACAAATTTTTACTTTGAAAGTTACATTCATGGGAATTCTGGTCTAGTATCTTCCATAGATGGAAGGCCCTGCTCCTAATTGTTTTTAACCTACCCAGAGTGGATGCCCAGGTATGTGAACAGAAAGAGAAAACTGACTCTGTAAATGTATTTATTTTTCTGTCCCTGTACCTTCTTTTAAAAAAAAAAAAGAAGAAGAAGAAAGAAAGAAAATTATTGAATATTTACTAAGTATCAGGCTCTGTACCTGGCACCACTACATATCACATGATCTTCACAAAACCCTTGGAGATGAGTAGTGTTAATGTTATTAAATAGTCAAGTAAATTGAGACTTAAAGATGTGAAATGACTTCCCTGTGGTCACATAGCTAATAAATGGCAAAGGCTACAGAGATGGGTCTCCAGATCTTCTAGTTCTAAGGTCACTGCTGCCCTACCACATATTCACTCTCTCACATTTCCTGAGGGAGGTTAACACTTAACTCTGGTGTAGGAAAAGACTGCTGGGTCGAGCTTCACTGAGCACTGTTACCGAAAGTATCACCTTTTAGTCATGACCAGTTCTCCATGTGTATCTTTCCTAGGGAAACCACTGATATGAAACTTACTCAGCTGCTTCTCTAGGGCTTCCTTTGGCATCACCTTCTTTCTCCACTCACTTCTTAACTATCAGGGAATTTCTCTGCAACTCCCTCCCAAACTAGACTACCTGAGTTCCAGTGTAGAAATGATACCCAGTTCTCCCTAGGCATTCCATTCCAATTTCATAAGTTCCTCCCTAGGTTTGGTTGGTTGGTTGGGTTTGTTTTGTTTATTAGCTCCAGCTGACCTCAGTCCTTCTAGAATATAAGCTCTTCAAGGTCAGGAATCTAGTCTTTTTTTCTCTTTTTCTTCTGCAATGCCCTATATTTCAATCTCTTGGGAAATGTTCAGTATATGCAAGATGGATGGATGTATGCAGGCATGGTTGGATGCATGGATGGATTTTAGTGATGATGTTCCAACTGAGATTATCTCTTACTTACTGGTTTTGAATTCTTGATGTCACATCCTAATCCTTCTTATGTAACACATAATGCTCCTGATCTATTACCACTAACCCCAAACCCAGGGGTTCATTTTTGTCTCCATTGCGGTCTTCTCATTCTCATGTTGTGGAGGAGAGGCTGAAGGCTCTAAAGATTCCAAGGCCAGGGAAGTCATGCTTTTGACGATGTGAAGGCACCTTGACAGATTAAAAACAGAGAAAACTTGTCTCTGAGGTTCCAAAGACAGAACCAGAACCAATGAGCAGAAACTCAAGCAGACAGGCTTTGTTTTGTCTCAACATAAAAGGAACAGTTAAATCTATTTCAAAATGCAAGTAGTAATCTCCCATCACTAGAGATATTTCATCAGGTACCAGATGACTATTGGGAGGGATGTTTTCAAGGAGTGGAAAGTAGAAGTGTTAGATGGATAGTTGGATTAAGTAACCTTTAAGATCCTTCAAAACCTAAGAACTATGATTCTCTGATTGCCTCAGCTCTGCTTTCTCAGGAAGTTCTAAACATAGTAGCCAAAGTCCTCTTTCTTTCCAGTCCTCTTGATAGCAGTAATTCTCATCTAATACTGTACTTTATGGCATGGCATTTGACTCCCTACTTCCCTTTCCTGTCCTTTTGCCTATTCCTGTAAGTGTATATGCCTTCACTTAACCCATGATATAACCCTCATGTTCATTTTTGAAGCAAAGTGGTCTTGTGACAAGAGCATAGGCTTTGAAGCCAGACAAGCTTAGATTTATATCTCATCTCCAATTGTTACCACCTGTGTGACTTTGGGAAAGCTTTGAGTAAGGCTATGAGCCCCAGTTTTCTCACCAATAAAATGGAGTTGCGTTAATATATGAATAGATATAATACATGTAAATGCACCTGTCTCAAATAGTAATAAAGCTTTACATCTTTCTGCTTTTTTTCTACAATATTTGGGAACCTAACTCACCAGGTTTGTTTCTTCAGGGACCCCATGAAGTCCTACCACCAACTCAATGAAGTTGAACTGGTATTTCCTTTCTTCCCTGACTCATTGCTTATTTGGATTTTTACTTGTGGCAATATCAAAAAATGAGAGGAAACATCCATATCCTGTGTGTGCTTTGAATGTTCTGTAAGAGTTTGCATGACTGCTTTCACAAGCAGAGCCATCCTAGAAGTCAGTCAGGTTTATACAGCTCCCAGAGTGGACCCTACATGTGACATTTAGTAAGAAGGGATTTCTGGATCTCAGAAATGGTTATGTTTTCCTTGCATTCAGAAAGGCTTTTAAAAATCTGTTTCTTGAAAAAAGCCTTCTGAGATCTCTGTCCCCCAGAGACTGCCTGGACCAGCATAGAGGAGATACTAGATTCTTCTCAAATCATTTTTATTACTTCCCCCATTATTGGTATTCTATATGCTTCATTGAAAGACATTTATTGACACTTATCATATGCCAAGTACCATGTGGGAATGGTAAACAGAATCAGACCCTCAAGGAGCACCAGGCTAATAGGGGACATCAGTATGTAAATATACATTGACAATACACTGTGATAAATGCAACAATACAAAGTACAGAAATAGCACAAAAGAGACAGTAAAGCTTATCCAGAAAAGCTTCCTGGATAAACAGATATTTATAAGGTTAAAAAAAAAAAAAAAGAAAGAAAGGGTATTCCAGGCAAAAGGGATGGTTTATTACTGTATAGGCAGGGACCAGGTAAAACTGCAGGTTTTGAGAGAACTACTATAGTTAGAGATTACTGGAGTAAAAGGTTTAAGATAAGAAATGACAGGTAATAAGCTGAAGAGGTAGGCAGGGGAAAGTAGTTTGTGGAGTTAGGGGAAGGGACGTTTCCATTTTTCAACACAGTAAAACAAACTAATGTCAAAGTAGACTTAAGCCACAGCCTTTTTTTTCCTTTTTTGCTTTTTTCTGTCTAACTAATAAAGAACCTGGACTTCAGATGATAATATTGAATACAGTAGAAAAGATAGTGAATTAAGCTGTGGCTATACAGAAGCCCAGAATCTTATACATATTTATTAAACATCTACTGTATTTTCAGCTTTGGGCAAGATGCTGTGTGGAAAAAATATATATCATATGATATCACTTATAGGTGGAATCTGAAAGTGTTACAAATGAACTTATTTGTAACACTTTTAGGAAACAGACACACAGACATAGAAAACAAACTTATGGTTACCAAAAGGGGAAGTGCAGGGAGAGGTATATTAGGAGCTTGAGATTACCAGATACACACTACTATATATAAGTTAGGTAAACAGCAAGGTCCTACTGTATAGCACAGGGAACTATATTCAATATCTTGTAATAACCTGTAATGGAAAAGAAACTGAAAAAGAATACATATATGTAAATATATAACTGAATCACTTTGCTGTACACCAGAAACTAACACAACATTGTAAATCAACTATATATCAACTGTAAGAAAATCAACTATATATCAGCTATATATCAACTGTAAAACAGTCCCATCCACAAATGTATTTCAGTTTCATGGGTGAATTAAGTACTAAGAATAGAGGAATGAGAAGACAAGTTACCTATCATGGGTAGAAACTTTTCCCCATCCATTTTGACAGAGGAAACCTCGGACTTTGCTGAACCCACCACCCACCTCACCAACAACCAGCACCCCTGAACCGGATACCAGCACTGTACCCCAAGATGCTGCCACCATCCCCAGCTCAGCCATGCAGGCCCCCACAGGTAAGAGCAGATCACAGTATTAGCTGCAACAAGCCCCAGGCCCCAGTGTCTATACTTTCTCTTTTACTGCACCAATAATTAGCCCCCTATCCATTTATAAATCTAAATAGAATCTTAAAAAAAATTTTTTTTAACTTTGACATTTGAAATAACTTCAGAGAAACCTCCATTCTGTCAAAACAATCAAAGAAACTTGGGTAGATGTTCTGTGAACTCAGCGTTGGGGATCTGGGGCATGGGGGTGGGGTGGACATGGGGCCAGCACCAGGAGCTCCCTGGCCCAGTTTGTAATTATACCCATCCTTTCCAGTTTGGGGTGCTCCCTCTTTAGTGATCCCTTCCAGAACCCTTCCAGCACTATACTAATTCTGCCACCACTCATATATGTATGACACTGCTCTGTTTTTCTTTAACGTCATTGATGGTGGCAAATCTTGGTGCTGTGAAAGTATTTCAGTGCATGTTTGATTCAAAGCAAAATCTGGTGACTAAAGTGGGTGCGTAACCACCTGGGTTGTGCGTATCTGTTCCCATTTCATAAACTATATATGGAGGAAACTCTGAAAGAGCTACCCCTTTAGAATAGATAAACATAGATATACAGCCTCCCTGTGGGGTAACTAAAAAGAACAATACTCATTTTTTATGTGTAAATTAAGATACATGTGTGAAACCTTACTTTTGTTACTCCGCAGATACTCCATCTTCTTAGGGAAGTCTAAGCAATTGGAATGATCCCCATGGAAGTTAGGGTAGTCGTTTTCTTAGGAGTTGAATTTGTCTCCACCCAAATCCTAGAATGTTAGCACTTGAAGGGAAGGCCAGCCATAGTTTCCTCCCCAAATAACCTTTGGAAAACAACAGAGCCTGCAGGTGGCATTTATGTCCAGCTCTAGTCAGGGTACTATCATGTGATTTCTCCAAATGTATCTTATGCATCTAGCCCCAGTTAGTTACTGGGTTTGCTTAGTCCAAAAGTGTCATTAGATTAGTGAACAAAGCTTAGGAGCTTTGCCCCTAAGCTCCGTGGATGAGGAAGTAAAGATAGATGAACACCTTGGTGAAGATACTGATTACATTTTCCAGCCTCATGACATGCCCCCTAGATGCCTGTGTACCTTCTTGGTTTACTCCATATCATTCTAAATATCACTTAGGCGCCTGGATGCCTTTTCAACAAAACCTAGAAGATTCATAGCAGTGGGAGCTTCATGACTGTGCCTCACTCTTCGGTTTAAATGATGTAGACCATCTCTTCTGGCAGTCACGAAGCTGGCAGTCCCTCCCTTGGTCTGAATCTCATAGCCTAGGAAAAGTGACAACTTGACTTTGTATCCCTGTTTCCTGTTCTTGGCCAGGCTATCACAGTCTTGACTGATCACTGTTTCACCATCCCAATTGGACCTTTGCTCTTTCTGTGTGACCTTGATGTCACTTCCTTTTCTGAGCCTCAGTTTCCACACCTATACGATGATACGATGAGTCCAAGTTACCTTTATAGATCCTTCAAATGTTAACAATAAAAGCTAGGGACTTCCCTGGTGACGCAGTGGTTAAGAATCTGCCTGCCAAGGCAGGAGACATGGGTTCGAACCCTGGTCCGGGAAGATCCCACATGCCGGGGAGCAACTAATCCCGTGCGCCACAACTACTGAGCCTGCGCTGTAGAGCTCGTGAGCCACAACTACTGAGCCTGTGCGCCTAGAGCCCATGCTCCACAACAAGAAAAGCCACTGCAATGAGAAGCCCATGCACTGCAATGAAGAGTAGCCCCCGCTCGCCGCAACTAGAGAAAGCCCACGTGCAGCCACAAAGACCCAATGCAGCCAAAAATTAATTAATTAATTAATTTTTTTTTTTTAAAGCTATCATAGATTGAAAGCTGTGTGCTACACTATATCCTTTATTACCAACCTTTTGGGTTTTTTTTAACTGCACAACACTTTTTAAGAGTTATTTTGATCAGAGTTATATACATGCTAATAGTTTAAAGGAACAATAGGCCTACAAGAATTATTACAAAAACAAGACGAACAGTCCCCTCTATGCCCCTGTCATTTACTTCTCACCAAAGGCAATCACTTTTAATTTAGCTGATTCTTTTATTTATCTCCATATATGTAAGTGGAATGTTTATATTGCTTTTTTTTTTTTTTTTTAGCTTGAGGCATTTTCAACTGACAACACACTTTACCTCTTCCTTTTCTTTTTTTTTGGCAACCCAGGATTTAACTCTTCATCTCCTTGCCCGTTACCCACCCACACATACCTCCCTATCTTAATACTATGATATTATAATTTTGATTAGATTGAAATTCATTAATTTGTACTGTAACTTGTTATAGGCTATTCTCAACTGAACCATAGAGTACTATGATTACTTTTCCTTTATTGTACAAAATTTTGTTTTAGAGTAAATCTTGATTTCTTTGTTATGTGTTTATTTTGCTATATACTTATTAACTCAACCTTAAACTCTCTTACTGCCGTATACATCTTTCTTTATGTTCAAGCACGTTTTATATTCTATCCATTTCAAACTCTAAAAGAAATCTCTCCTGGAGCCTTCTGAGTTCCTTGACAACCTCGTCACCTCTCTTATGTGTTATCCCCAGTTTGCTCCTTCCCACATCTTTATTCTCCCATGTAATCTTTCTTAAATTTATATCTTTAGTTTTGTGTGAAACCTGTTTATTCCCTTTGAAGCTTCTGTTCATCCCCATTATTCTGAAATTTCACCTAGGATGTATTTTTACCTACCATGTGGACACATAGTGTGCCTATTCCATTATTTGATTTCTTGAAACTTTCTTAAATTCATCAGTGATTTTCTCCCACTTTTTCTCTATTCAGTCTTCCTGGCATACATGTTATTCAGATGTTGAACCTCCTGAAGTCGTCCTCTATATTCTTGACCCTCTTTATTCCTATTCCTATTCTCTTTGTCTTTTTGCTCAACTTTCTTCACGCTTTCCTCAACTCTGTCCTCTAAACTTTGTATTGAGTTTCTTGTTCCTGGCATTTTGCTTGTAAAAGTATCATTATTTATTTCTCTAGTGGCATTTTCCAAAGGGTATTTGGTAGAAAACCAGTCCTGCAAAATGCTTTGCATAAAGGGATTTTACATACATTTAGGAATTTGGTCACATACATTTAGGAAAGGCTTACACTCTGCTTACCCACTCTTGGATGTTTGCATCTGCTGTGAAGAACTCTTTTTTGTTTTCTGAACTTTTTACCAGACTGTTTTTTTTTTAAGTACAGGAGGTACAGAGCTTTCCCATATACCCCCTGCTCCCACACATGCACAGCCTTCTCCATTACCAACATCCCCCCACCCCGAGCGGTATGTTTGTTTCAATTGATGAACCTGCACTGACACATCATTATCACCCAAGGTCCATAGTTTACCTTAGAGTTCTCTCTTGGTGGTGTACTTTCTATGGATTTTGACAAATATATAATGACATGTATCCACCTTTATAGGATCCTACAAAATAATTTAACTGCCCTAAAAATCCTTTGTGCTCTGCCTATTCATTCTTTCCTCCCTACTAATCTCTGGCAACCACTGACTTTTTTACTGTCTTTATAAGTTTGCCTTTTCCAGAATGTCATAAAGTTGAAATCATTCAGTATGTAGTCTTTTCAGATTGGCCTTTTCACTTAGTAATATACATTTAAATTTCTTCTGTGCCTTTTCATGGTTTGATAGTTCTTTTTTGTTTGGTTGGTTGGTTTTTTTTAGTGCTGAATAACAACATACCATTGTCTGGCTATACCAATAGTTTATTTATCCGTTCACCTACTGAAGGACCTCTTGGTTGTTTCCAAGTTTTGGCAACTATGAATTAAGCTGCTATAAACATTCATGTGCAGCTTTTAGCGTGGACATAAGTTTTCACTTCCTTTGGGTAAATACCAAGGAATGCGATTTCTGGATCACATAGTAAGAGTATATTTGGTTATGTAAGAAATTGTCAAACTGTCTTCAAAGTGGCTGTATCATTTTGCATTCCAACCAGCAGTGAACGAGCGTTCATTTGTTGCTCCACATTCTCGCCAGCATTTGCATCTGGCGTCAGTGTTCTGGATTTGGGCCATTCTAATAGGTATATAGTAATATTTCATTGTTGTTTTAATTTGCATATCTCTAATGACATGTAGAGTAGAGCATCTTTTCGTATACTTATTTTCCAATTGTGTATCTTCTTTGGTGAGGTGTCTATTAACAACTTTAGCACATATTTTAATCAGGTTTTTTGTTTTCTTATTGCTGAGTTTTTAAGAGTTCTTTGTGTATTTAGATAACAGTCCTTTATCAGATCTGTCTTTTGCAAATAATTTCTCCCAATCTGTAGCTTGTCTTTTCACTCTCTTGCCATTGTCTTTCACAGAGCAGAAGGTTTTAATTTTAATGAGTCCAGCCTATCAATTATCTCTTTCATGGATCCTGCCTTTGGTGTTATATCTGAAGTCATTGGCATACCCAAGGTCATCTTGGTTTTCTCCTATATTACCTTCTAGGAGTTTTATAGTTTTGAATTTTACATTTAGGTCTGTGATCTATTTTGAGTTATTTTTTGTGAGGGGTGTAAAGTCTATGTGTAGGTTCCTTTTTTTGCATGTGGCTATCCAGTTGTTTCAGTACCATTTGTTGAAAAGACTGTCTTTGCTCCATTATATTGCCTTTGCTCCTTTGTCAAAGATCAGTTGACTGTATTTGTGTGGGACTATTTCTGGGCTCTCTATTCTGTTCCATTGATTTGTCTATTCTTTTACCAATACCATATTGTCTTGAAGCTGGGTAGTGTCAGTCCTCCAACTTTGTTCTTTCCCTTCAGTATTGTGTTGGCTCTTCAGGGTTTTTCCCTCTCCATATAAACATTAGAGTCAGTTTGTTGATAGCCACAAAATAACTTGCTGGGATTTTGATTGGGATTGCCTTGAGTCTATAGATCAAGTTGGGAAGAATGGACATCTTGACAGTATTTTCTTATCCATGAACATGGGGATATCTCTCCATTTATTTAGTTCTTTCTTGATTTCATTTATCAGAGTTTTGTAGTTTTCTTCATATAAATCTTGTATGTATTTTGTTAGATTTATACCTAAGTATTTTATTTTTGAAGGTGCTAAGGTAAATGGTATTGTTTTTAATTTCAAATTCCACTTATTCATTGCTGTTATATATGAAAGTGATTGACTTTTGTGTATTAACCTTATACTCTGCACTCTTGCTATAACTGCTTATTAGTTCCAGGAATTTTTTTTGTCAATGCTTTTGCATTCTCTACATAGACAATCATGTCTTCTACAGAGAAAGGGAGTTTTATTTCTTCCTTCCCAAACTGTACACCTTTCATTTCCTTTTCTTGTCTTATTACATTAGTTAGGACTTCTAGTACAATGTGGAAAACTCGTGGTAAGAGAGAACATCCTTACCTTGTTCCTGATCTTAGTGGGAAAGCTTCTAGTTTCTCACCATTAAGTATGATGTTAGCTGTAGGGTTTTTGTTGATGTTATTTATGAAGTTGAGGAAGTTTCCCTCTCTTCCTAGTTTGCTGAGAGTTTCCATCATGAATGGGTCTTGGATTCTGTCAAATGTTTTTTCTGCGTCTATTGATAACATGTGATATTTCTTCTTTAGTTTGTTGATGTGATGGATTACATTGATTTTCAAATGTTGAATCAGTTTTACATACCTGGGATAAACCTCATTTGGTTGTAGTGTATAATTCTTTTTATATATTGTTGAATTCAATTTGCTCGTATTTTGTTAAGGATTTTTGCGTGTATGGTCATGAGAGATATTGGTCTGTAATTTTCTTTTCTTGTGAAGTCATTGTCTGGTTTTGGTATTAGGGTAATGCTGGCCTCATACAATGAGTTAAGAAGTATTTTCTCTGCTTCTGTTTTCTGAAAGAGATTATAGAGAATTGGTAAAATGCATTTTTAAATGTTTGGTGGAATTCTAGTGAATCCGTCTGAGCCAGATGCTTTCTATTTTGGAAGGTGATTAATTACTGATTCAGTTTCTTTAATAAATATAGGTCTATTCAGATTGTCTTTTTTTGTGCGTGTGAGTTTTGGTAGATTGTGTCTTTCACCGCATTGGTCCATTTCATCTAGATTATCAAATTTGTCAGCATAGAATTATTCATAGTATTCCTTATATTACCCTTTTAATGACCATGGATCTGTAGTGATCCATGTAGTGATCCATCTCTTTCATGTCTGATATTAGTAATTTGTGTCATCTCTCTTTTTTCTTATTAGCATGTCTAAAGGCTTATCAAATTTTTTGATCTTTTTAAGGAAGCAGCTTTTGGTTTTATTGATTTTTCTCTGTTGACTTCCTGTTTTCAATTTCATTGATTTGTGCTCTAATTTTTATTATTTCTTTTCTTATGCTTACTTTGGATTTAATTTGCTCTTCTTTTTCTGATTTCCTGAAGTGGAAGCTTAGATTATTGGCTTTGGATCTTTCTTCTTTTATAGCATATGCATTCAATGGTATAAATTTCCCTCTATTCACTGCTTTGGCTGTATCCCACAAATTTTGATACGTTATAGTTTCATTTTCATTTAGTTCAAAATATTTTTAAATTTCTCTTGAGATTTCTTCTTTGACCCATGTGTTATTTATTTAGAAATGTGTTGTTTAAGCTCCAGCTATTTAGGGATTTTTCACTTATCTTTCTGTTACTGATTTCTGGTTTTATTCCATTGTGGTCTAAGAACAGACATATTATATGATTTCTGCTCTTTTAAATTTGTTAAGATGTGTTTTATGGCCCAGAATGTGGTCTGTCTTGGTGTATGTTCCATGTGAGCTTGAGAAGAATGTGTGTTCTGCTGTTGTTGGGTGAAGTAGCCTCTAATATCAATTATATCCAGTTTATTGATGGTGCTGTTGAGTTCAACAGTGTCCTTACTGCCTGCTGAATCCGTCCAGTTCTGATAGGGGGATGTCAAAGTGTCCAACTGTAATAGCGGATTCACCTATTTCTCCTTGCAGTTCTATCAATTTTTGCCTCCTGTATTTTTATACTCTGTTGTTAGGTGCATACACAGTAAGGACTGACATGTCTTCTTAGATATTTGACCTTTATATCATGTAATGCCCCTCTTTATCTGTGATAACTTTCCTTGCTCTGAAATCTGCTCTGTCTGAAACTAATACAGCTACTCCCACTTTCCTTTGATTAGTGTTAGCATGGCATATCTTTCTCCATCCCTTTACATTTAATCTATATGTGTCTTTATATTTAAAGTGGTTTCTTATAAACAAGATAGAGTTGGGTCTTGTTTTTTGATCCAGTTTGAGAATCTCTTTTAACTGGTTTATTTAGACCATTGACATCTAAAATGATTATTGATACAGTTGGATAAGTATCTACCATAATTGTTACAGTTTTTTATATTTTTGCCTTTGTAATTTGTTCCTATTTTTGTCTTCCACTCTTTTTCTGCCTTTTGTGGTTTTAACTGAGCATTTTATATGATTCCACTTTTTCTCCTTTCTTAGCATATCAGTTATATTTCTTTTTTTACTGTTTTAAATGATTACCCTTGAGTTTGCAAATAACATTATAACTAATCCAAGTCTGTTTTCAAATAACACTATACCACTTCACAGATATAATAAGAATCCTAATTCCTCCTTCCCATCCTTTGTATGATTACTGTCATTCATTTCACTTAGACATAAGTATGTATAAGCATGTACATATATATATACATAAGCATACACAAATACATCATTGCTATTTTTTTTTTCATCATTGCTATTTTTATTTTGAACAAACTGTTATCTGTTAGATCAGTTAAGAATGAGGGGAATTCCCTGGTGGTCCAGTGGTTAGGACTTCACCTTCCAATGCAGAGGGTGTGGGTTCAATCACTGGTTGGGGAGCTAAGATCCCACATGCCTGTGGCCAAAAAACCAAAACATAAAACAGAAGCAATATTGTAACAAATTCAATAAAAACTTAAAAAATGGTCCACGTCAAAAAAAAAATCTTTAAAAAAAAAAAAGAATGTGAAAAATAAGTTCTTATTTTGCCTTCACCTATTCCGTCTCTGATGCTCTTTCCTTTGTGTAGAGCCAAGTTTCTGACCTATGTTATTTTCCTTCTCTCTAAGGAATTCCTTTAACATTTCTTGCAGGGCAGATCTACAGGCAACAAACTCCATCAGTTTTTCTTTGTCTGAGAAAGTTGTTTTGTTTTGTTTTGTTTATAAATTTATTTATTTATTTATCTTTGGCTGTGTTGGGTCTTCGTTGCCGCGCACGGGCTTTCTCTAGTTGCGGTGAGCGGGGGCTACTCTTTGTCGCGTTGCGAGGGCTTCTCATTGCGGTGGATTCTCTTGTTGCAGAGCATGGGCTCTAGGCGCGCAGGCTTCAGTGGCTGTGCACGCGGGCTCAGTAGTTGTGGCTCGTGGGCTCTAGAGAGCAGCCTCAAGTAGTTGTGGAGCACGGGCTTAGTTGCTCTGTGGCATGTGGGATCTTCCCAGACCAGGGCTCGAACCCATGTCCCCTGCATCGGCAGGCGGATTCTTTTTTTTTTTTTTTTAATTTATTTATTTATTTATTTATTTTTGGCTGAGTTGGGTCTTCGTTTCTGTGTGCGGGCTTTCTCTAGTTGTGGCGAGCGGGGGCCACTCTTCATCGCGGCGCACGGGCCTCTCACTGTCGCGGCCTCTCTTGTTGCGGAGCACAGGCTCCAGACGCGCAGGCTCAGTAGTTGTGGCTCACGGGCTTTGTTGCTCCGCGGCATGTGGGATCTTCCCAGACCAGGGCTCGAACCCGTGTCCCCCGCATTGGCAGGCAGACTCTCAGCCACTGCGCCACCAGGGAAGCCCCGGCAGGTGGATTCTTAACCACTGCGCCACCAGGGAAGTCCCTGAGAAAGTTTTTGTTTCTCCTTCACTTTAATTTTTCAAGGGACAGAATTCTAAGTGGGTGGGTGTTCTCTCGCAACGCTTTAAATATTCCACTCCCTTCTCTTCTTGCTCACGTGGTTTCTAAGGATGTAATTTTTTATTGTTGCTCCTCTATAGGTAAGACGGTTTTTTCCTCTGAAATCTTTCAAGACTTTTCATTTTTGATTTTCTGCATTTTTTAGTGTAATATGCCTAGATGTAGTTTTTTTGTGTCATTTATCCTGTTTGGTGTACTCTGACCTTCCTAGATCTGTGCTTTGGTGCCTGACATTAATTTGGGGAAATTCTCTGTCATTATTGCTTCAAATATTTCTTCTATTCCTTTCTTTCTTCTCCTTCTGGTATTCCCATTATGTGTATGTTACTCCTTTTGTAGTTGTCCCACAGTTCTTGGGCACCCAGTCTATGGAGGTAGAGGCTTTTTTTTTCAGTCTTCTTTTTTCTTTGCTTTTCAGTTTTGGAAGTTTCTATTGAGATGTCCTCAAGTTCAGTGATTCTTCCCTTGGCTGTGTCCAGTCTACTAATTAGCCCATCAAAGGCATTCTTCATTTCTGTTACAGTGTTTTTGATCTCTAGCGTTGATTTTTTATTTTCTTAGAATTTCCATCTTTCTGCATACATTGTCCATCTGTTTTGCATGCTGTCTGCTTTATCTATTAGAACACTTAGCATATTAATCATAGTTGTTTTAAATTTTTAATCTAATAATTCCAACATCCCTGCCATGCCTGAGTCTAGTTCTGATGCTTGCTCTGTCTCTTCAAACTTCATTTTTTTGCCTTTTAGTTTACCTTATAAATAGGTCTTTAGTAATATAATGGTAAGGTATGAGGGGAGGATAAGTATTCTATAGTCCTATGATTAGGTCTCAGTCTTTCAGTGAGACTGTGCTCTTGGACTGTGAACTTTACCAGTGCTTCTTAGTCCCCCTCATGCCCCTTAAATGGGGCAGGATGGCTGGAGGGGGCTGCAGTTGGTTATTTCCCTTCCCCCAGGTAGGTTAAGCTCTGATCAAATCCCAGCGGATTAAGTTCTGGTAAAATAATTTCTCCTGAGGGTAGGCCTTGTTAAGAAGGACAGAATGCTCTGGCATATTTTTAAATGGCTCCTTTTCCCCCCTCCCCCTGCTGGAAGCATGAGGGGATTTTTCTCCGATATTCACTGTGAGAACCTCTGGGCGAGCTTCTGGAGGTAAAACTCACAAAAGTGTGGGACCACCCCCACCCCATGAGTGGATCCCCCCTGGAGTTTTTAACTCTTAAACTTGTTCACACTGAGCTTCCAGTAGGAATTCTATAGTTTAGATTTTCCTACCTCTGCACTAGTTCCTGTGGCGGCTTCTTTTTAGTAAATTGTGAGTCTCTGTATTCACCGGTCTGTCTCTTGGTGGGGAGCAGCAGTTTGCCCTGTGACCTCAGTTCTCTGATGGATCTAAAAAGGATAGTTGATTTTTCAGGTTGTTCAGCTTTATACTTGTTGTCAGGATGAAGTGGCTACTTCCAAGTTCCTTCCACGCTGGACCCTTCTCTGAATCTTTTTTTCAGCCTCTAATTCTGATACCATGGATGCAGTAGAAAACCAAAACATGACAATATACAAAAATATCTTTATGACCTTAAGATTGGGAAGGATTTTTAAAATAAGACAATAAGCATAAATTAGAAAAAGTATATAACCTTTATATTCCTGGAAAAGGTAATATCAGTATATTCAGCTGCACTATAATTACAGCAGAGGCAGCTCATCTCTCTTCCACATCGCATCAGTTGAGGTGGTTCAACTGGGGCTGTTGGACCCACTTCCAAGATGATCCATTCATGCGGCTAACAAAATTGGTGCTGGCCGTTGGTTCTTCTCTGCACGGATATCTCCAAAAGGTATCTTGGGCTTCCTCATCCCAGGGTGACTTGATTCCAAGAGCAAGTGTCTCAAGAAACAGGAAGTGGAGGCTACCATTTTCTTAAGGCTTGAGCCACCAAATCAACAGAGCATCATTCCCATCATATTCTATTGATCAAGTGGTCACAGAGCCCAGATTCAAGAGAAGGGGAGTAGACCCCACATCTTGCTGGGAGGAGGGTCAAAGAATTATGGACCATATTTTAAAACCACCTCAGTCCACATTCTGGACATAAGTTATTTACATTTTTCCCACTTGGAAAATTTATTCCTCCCCTTGCAAGATTCCCCATTAAAGGTCTCATCCCTTTACAACATTGGGCTCCAGATCTGGCATCTCATCATCTAAGTCAGATCCAGGTGCAAATGAGACCTCTCAGGTGCAGTTTCTCAGATATAGCTCCTTGAGTGTAGTTCTTCTCAGACCGAAGACCTGTGACCTAAAGAAACATGTTGTCTACTCCCCACATATCCAGCATACGGTGATGGGGTAGGCATAGGATAACTTATAGATACATTCGTTCAAAGGGGAAAAAACCTGGAGGCACATAGCAGTCACTGGTTTATAGAAATTCTGAAATCCAGCTGGGCATATGTTGCCAATTCCTTAATTAGATCCAATACTACTCTCTGGGAGTTGTTTCCATGGCTCTTTGGTTTTGTCCTCTGAATCATCCTTCCTTTTCCATAGGAAACCTGAGATTGCCTTCTCAGTCTTCCTCCTGATTGTAAAAGGTTGGGGGTCCAAAGAATTCTTTTCATTTTGTACCATCTCTGTCCCTTTTAGTCTGAGCTAGCAATGCTTCTGCCAGAATGATTCTCTTAGAAACTTGAGAATAGAAGCCTAAAAGGTCTTAAGAAGACTGTCAGTGAGGGGGCTTAAAGGAAAGTGAGGAAAATCTTATTGGAAGATGGCGGACAGGAGACACCTGCTAGGTAGTGATGGAAAGTCTGATAACACTGCCACCTGCAGTAACATGGAACTAGGAAATGTACCTGATGAACTCAGTGAAATATAAGGAGATTTCCAGACAAAGTAATGAAGTGCCACCTGGCTTCTCACTGCCTATGATAAAAATGTAAGATGAGAGAGATGAGCTTAAAAAAAAACATAACAAATAAAGTCCAGGACTCACAGTCTGGAAATGCTTCTCATTTCCAGTCTCTCCAGAAGGCAAATAGTTCTAAATTAAGAAAGGGTCAAATCCAGAATGGGACAATAAAAATCTTTAGTTAAGATGTCAGAATGATTTAAGACTATGCTTCATAGCCTCTTTCAGACCAAAAGGCCCTCTAAAAATCGTAAGGGCAAGTCTCACAGATACTCTTCCATAAACAATAAGATTTTTACGAATCTTAAGGGCATTGTCTCACAGCAGCTATACAGGAAGCCCAAAGTAGAGAAGGTCTTATCTTCAAGAGATTTGTGATTGTGGCTTTTAGCTAATGAAGTAAATGTCAGTAGTATTCATAGAAAACCCCCCAAGTTTCATTCTGGGGGAAGCATTGCCACCTCAGACTAATAGCACCAGAGACAGTGCAAAATAGACTAGTACAGAATCCTTTAGACCCCAACCTTTTACAGGCTTCTATTCAAGGCCCTTTCAGCTTCACTCACATTCTTTCTGTGGCCTTTTATGCTTCTTTCTGCTTCCCAGTCCCAAAGCTAATGTCATGTGTGTTGGACTTTTGTTACTGTAGCACCCTATTTCTGATACCACATTCTGTTCCAGTAATCTTTTGCTACATAACAAACCACTACGAAACTTCATGGCTTAAAACAACAATGTGGGCAGTGCTGGGTGGCAACAGCTGGTCTCCCTTCCCTGCAGTGTCAGCTGTGGTGGCTTGACCAGGACTGGAGGATCCGCTTCTACCACAGGGCTGACAGGTTGGCTCTGGCTGTTGGTTTCTCTCCATATGGACCTTGCCACAGTGTGGCTTTGCCTCCTCACACATGCCAGTTGGGTTCCAAGAGTGAACGTCCCAAGAAAGAAGAAGTGGAAACTGCCAGTTTCTTAAGCCCTGGGTCCAGAAACTGGCACAGTGTCATTTCCACCATAGTTTATTGGTCAAGTATCACAGAGATCAGTGGAAGGAATGTCAAAGAATCTGGGAACCACAGTCTTTGGAAGGTTTTATCCTTTGGCTTTTGTATTTCACCCTTTAATCCATATAGAATTTTTTTTTTTAAATCATCACTGAACTGGTTATATTTTTTCCTTTTTATGTGCTTTAATTAAGTAAAATTTACATACAGTGAAATGTACACATCTTAATATACAATTTGATGAGTTTTAATTAACGTAAGCAGCCATGTAGCCACAGCCCCAGTCAAGATAAGAGTCATTTCTACCACCCTGGAGTTACCTCATGCCTCCTCACAGGCAGTCTTCACTCTCACCTTTATTCTGATTTCTGTCACCATAGGTTAGATTTTCCTGTTCCTGAAATTAATGTATAAATGGAATCAGATTGTGTGTACTATTTTGTATTTGGTTTCTTTCACTCAAAATAATGTTTTGAGAAGCATTCTGTCAATAGTTCATTCTTTTTTAGTGCCAGGTGGTATTCCAGTAAATAAATATACCACAATTTGTGTATCTGTTCTCTTGTTGATGGACATATGGGTTGGTTCTAGTTTGGGGCTATTATGACTAACCTGCTATGAACATTTTAATAAGTGTCTTTTCACAGACATAATGTTTTCACTTATTTTCATTACTCTTTTCTCTTTGAGTTCCTCATTTTTATTTGTTTTGTTTTCAATGAAAGAGTCATATTATGACATGGAAATTCTAACCATTTCTTAACAGACTTCAGCCAATTCTTCTTTTATGAAGTCTACCTCCACACCGACCTGCAGGGGCCCCTGCCCGTTCTTGAGCCTTTTGTGAATTATAAGATGGAGCAGCTTGGCTCTCATCGTTCCCCACTCTTGGTTAAGGATTCAGCGTTCTTGGGTCTGCTGAGTCAATTGCTACTTTGTCACTCTGCTTTCCAGCTTCCGGAATTTTAAGTTGTCTCCTTTCTTGTTATCTGGCTCATTTTAGTGGGTTTTAAGAGAAAAAAAAGAGTTAAATCTATATTTCAATGCATCTTGTTTACCCTTTTCTTTTTTTTCCTTTCTTTTTCAGCCGTCACCTTCCACATCCTGCCTCTCTCTTTTTGTTTTCTTCTCTCCATCTTGCTTCCCCTTAGATCTAGAATGACGACGGTGGAAGAATCCTCAGACAGCATCTGGCTCAGCCCCTCCATTTTGTGGATGGCAAACCTGAGGCCCAAAGAGGACAGTAGTCCATCCACAGCCCACACAGCTACTGCTCTTATCTTTTTGCCTTTAATAACAAAAGAGACTTTTTGCCCTCCTGCCCTTCAGTTAGTGAGCCAGGACAGTGTGAAGAAGCAGAGTACCCCCTACTCAAGTGGAAGCCTAGAAGTCAGGTCAGCAGAAAGAATGCCATAGCTGGCCAGGCAGCTGCGGGTCCTCTCTGGAGACCAAGAAGCAAGTCTGGGTAGGACTGCCTCTTTCTTCCGTGCTCGCCCTGCCTCTGCCCTAGCACAGTGCCAGGTGGGAGGTTGCAATTAGGAGAGTGCCCAGCTGTCTTGACAGGAGAAACTACTGAAACAGAGAAATACATAGGTGGGGCCCTCAGGTCCTTTGCATGTTTTTCTTTATTCCAGTTTTCTTCTATTTTCGCTACTTTCTTTGAGCCTTTCTTCTATTTTCACTACGTTCTTTGAGTGTTGATGTGGAAGATAACAAAGGAACTCTAAGGCCCAGAACGGAAGGCAAGGCAAGTGACTGGTGGTTTGACCACCCTTTAAGTCCAAAGCCAAACACACACAAGCACTAATATTGCCAGAGCCCCCAGCTCCGTACACAGAGCATGTAAGAGATACCAAGAATATGTAAGGCAACCAAGGACCAAAAATGAAAGTACATACATCTGGAAAATTGCTTAGATCTTCTTTTCAGTGTACAGAAGACAAAGTGCAGGTTCTGTGCCTTGGCTGGTCTGGGCTGTTCTCCCAGCAGGCTGCGTTCCCAGAGCTTTGGTCATGCAGTTTGGGCTGGCAGCAGCTGGGTACAGCCACCCTCTACCCCCTCCCACGGTGTTTCACAGCTTAGCAGCTGGGAATCCTGTAGAGACCAGAGCCAGGGTATGAAAGACGAAGAGAGCACTGTTGCCTGACTTCTCTACCCTGGATACTCTATAAGCTGCTTTGATTCTTTGTCTCCTGCAGTTTGTATTTACTTGAACAAGAATGGCAGCACAGGCCCCCACTTAGATAAGAAGAAGGTCCAGCAGCTCCCTGACCATTTTGGGCCAGCCCAAGCCTCCGTGGTGTTGCAGCAGGCTGTGCAGGCTTGCATCGACTGTGCTTATCACCAGAAAACCGTGTTCGGCTTCCTCAAACAGGGTCACGGTGGTGCAGTTATCTCAGGTAAGCGCCCCTGGGCTGGTGTGGCTCCTAGTCAGAGGGGCGGGCCTTTTCAACTGGCTAATTTCTAGCAAGGCATCCTGGTTTCTACTTCACACCTGTAGGCTCTGGAGAAATATGAAAGTATCCCATTTCTCAGAGAGTCCTCATTTTCAACTCCCAGAGCCCCGCCAGGTCTTCTGCATATCGCTGCCAAGAAGTAGAATACCCACGCAGACTCTGTCTCCCTGCCTAGCCTCTCCCATACAGAAAGTATATGGCTGTGTTGCTTTAAAGATGATCACAAGAAAAAATCCAGAGGAGGCTGTATTGTGGAAACAGAGTTTCTCCAGACTGCCATAGCCTCCTAGCTGGCTTCAGGGAACCACAGAACTCTTCTCTCATTCTTTTGACTCCTTAGCTTCCCAGTCCTAAGCCAGCCCTGATACAGGGGAATTGAATCTCAGGGCAGAGTGGGAAGAATCATCCCTCTCTTTCCCGCTATGAGAGTTTGAGTCAGTTGCACAGCGTATGGTTTTTTGGTTTGTTTGTTTTCACTGAGAATAGTCACTTTTTCTGCTGTGCCCTGCTCTGTTTCAGTTTTCCTAAGTCCAAAACCCCATTCTTTACCCACCAAACCTGTGAAGACTTGACCTAGAGCCTTTCAATCTTTTTTTTTTTTTAATGAATTTTATTTATTTATTTATTTATTTTTGGCTGCGTTGGGTCTTCATTGCTGCATGTGGGCTTTCTCTAGTTGTGGCGAGCGGGGGCTACTCTTCACTGCGGTGCACGGGCTTCTCACTGCGGTGGCTTCTCTTGTTGCGGAGCACGAGCTCTAGGCGTGCGGGCTTCAGTAGTTGTGGTTCTCGGGCTCTAGAGCACAGGCTCAGTAGTTGTGGCGCACGGGCTTAGTTGCTCCGTGGCATGTGGGATCTTCCCGGACCAGGCCTCGAACCCGTGTCCCCTGCATTGGCAGGCGGATTCTTAACCACTGCGCCACCAGGGAAGCCCCAGCCTTTCAGTCTTAATTGTACACTACTCCATAATCTCCTGCCCCTGCCCTCTAACTAGTTGCAGTATCCAGCCTCAGGAAACCCAGCTGACATGGAAGACCCCATAAATACCACTTTTTAGCAAACATTCATTGAGTCCTTACTCTGTGTTAGAGGTTATTGCCAGACACTGGCCAGGGGAAGGGAAGAAAAGAAGAGGACATGCTCAGGCTCTGCCCTGATGGAAAAGAAAGACTAGCTCACAGCTAACTGTGGGAGGTGTTATAATATGTGAGAAATGCATGCAGGGTGGTGTGGGAGCCCGGACGAGGGAGTAATTGGCTGCATGGAGGATGGGGGCAGGCAGGGAAGGAATTGCTATAAAAGGCTGAAAACTGCATGGGAAATCAAGCCTCCCTTTCCTTCTGAGGCTGAGGCCTCTGCCTGGCCTCTCCTTTGCTTCTGTGCAGCAGTCTACAGGCACCTGGCTTTCTTTACGACTTTTCTTTAGCAGCTCTCACCCACCTTCTCTAGGGTTCTTCCTCTGCCCCAAAACTGGTTCCTGAGAATGACCTATCTCCCCATTTCCTTCCTGCCCTCAGAGACAGATGTAGAGGCCTTTTGCTTGTTAAGGATTATACAGATACATTTTGAATAGAAATAGGTGGGGAGTTTAAAAAAAAAAAAAACAGGCATGGAATAGTTCCAAATGTTGCCGAAATTCTAGTTGCCCTTATCCAGATCAGATTGTACGCCTCAGCCGTTGCTGGCAATAGCTGTATTCTCCTCTTCTGCCCAGCTTCTCTGTTCTTGGGCAGTTCTTATGGAAATGGAACCCCAAATGAACAGATTTCCTGGAGGAGGCCCAGCCAACTGATGGAGCAGATAGAATTATGTTCACAGTTGTTTCACAGGCTAAGTAAAATCATTCCAGAGCCCCAGGTGCAACAGACCTGCCCTGGCCACTCCCATCATTGCGAGCCCTGGAGTTGGAGGCAAAAATCAAACCCTCAAGGGAGGGAGGGGAGGGGAAGGGAAGGAGGGAGGAAACCTGGGCACCGATTGCCTCTGTGTAACCAGGGAAGCCTGAGGCAAGCAGTGGGCTGGACTCCTCCTGCCCTGCCTGCGCTGCTGAGCTGAGGAGCTGACGTGCTCAGCCCTGTTTGCTTAACTCCACAGCCGTGTTTGACCGCGAGCAGCACACCCTCAACCTCCCAGCAGTCAACAGCATCACCTACGTCCTCCGCTTCCTGGAGAAACTCTGCCACAACCTTCGCAGTGACAATCTGTTTGGCAACCAGCCCTTTACACAGACTCACTTGTCACTCACCACCACAGAGTACAGCCACAGCCACGACAGGTACCTACCAGGTAGGAGCTGGGACGGGGTCTGGGCTAAGAAAGGGGGGCAGGGTAGTAGCGGTAGCAGCAGCAGCGAGGGCCCAGGGCCAGGCCCTCAGATCTGCTAGCCTGGCACCTACTACCCCAAGATCTGGTTTTCTGTCCCTTAACTTTGCCGTGTCTGGCACTTTTTGGTCTCCTCTCACCTTTACTGTCTCTTCAGGATTTTGTCTCCTATCTTTAGGATTAACCCTCTTTCCTCTGGATTTTTATCCCTAAAAAAATGGTGGTTCATGATTCTCCTGAATCTGTATGTGGAGCCACCGTGAAGTCACAAGACATCTCCCCGTGTGAATCTGGCAGCAAAGGCCTAACACAGAACTCCCTTGCCAGCGGGAAGGTTTAGTCTCAGGCTACAGATTGAGAAATTTGCTCCCGGGTGATTGGCCATCCACTCTTTCCTTTGGCACCTGGCCATAACTCCTCCAGCACCGCCAGTCTAGCAAGTCAATTCAAGTTCCTGCTGTTTCTAACTAGGCTGGAAAATAACTTTCTTAGTTAACATACCAGACCCACAACGGGAAAGCGGATGCCACGTGGCCGGATCAGTGACTAAGCACTTCTGAGAGGTTTGAGTGAATGGAACTCAGCATCTCTAATCTGGAGCACAGGACACAGAACAACAGGGAGGGAAGGGAAGCTTGGCCTTAAACGTAGCGAGGTAGGTCATTATGGCGAGAGGGAGGAAAGGCTCTTTAAAAGAGTCCTGTGGACCTTGTCCTGGCCAGAGGAATAGAGAGGCAGTGCTGTCAGCGCTGGGGCTGTGCTGCCTGGTGATGGGGGAGCGTAACTCTAAAAGGTGGTCCCTTCTGACCTGCACGAGTCTTGTTCCCACACTGTCTTCCCTGTTGTCTTTTCATCATTGTCAGAATCACTCCTGATAAAAGTGCCACTTGTGAAAGAATGTGCTGGGGAAGTGACTGCTCACCCAGCACCCCCCATCCATCGCCTCTATCTGTACTGCTGCACCCAAAGGAGAATTGCTTATATGACTTGCAGGCAGGGCAAAAAGCTGCCTGAATTTCAGACGCTCCTTCTGGGGGCCCCACCATCTGGTCCTTGCAGACATATCTGTGACCCTCTCACTGACCCTTTTCTTCAGAGGGAACTTCTCATCTGACCTACTCTAGATTGCTTTCTTTCAGCGTCACACTCTCTGAGAACAGAAAAGGGCATTCTTGTAGTTAGGCTATTGCCCTGGGAGTCTGGGCTGGGCACGGTGGAGTTGGTGCACACAAAGGCAGGTTGTTAGATATCCCCTGCTGCTGGCATTCAGGAACTCTGAGCTGCACTTCAATAATTAAAATTAGCCCTACCTGAGATTCTGGAAGAATGGATACGCGAGAGAGGGTAGCATGTCCATGAGTGTAGCTGCTAGTCTAAAGAGAGATTTCTCAAAGAAATAGGAACTCAGAATTCTTTTTTTTTTTAAGCATTTCTTTTTCTTTTTTTTTTTTTTTAAGTAATTTATTTATTTATTTTATTTTTGGCTGCGTTGGGTCTTTGTTGCTGCGCACGGGCTTTCTCTAGTTGTGGTAAGCGGGGGCTACTCTTCGTTGCGGTGCATGGGCTTCTCATTGCAGTGGCTTCTCTTGTTGCAGAGCACGGGCTCTAGGCGCACGGGCTTCAGTAGCTGTGGCACGCGGGCTCAGTAGTTGGGTTTTGCAGGCTCTACAGCGCAGGCTCAGTAGTTGTGGTGCACGGGCTTAGTTGCTCCACGGCATGTGGGATCTTCCCAGACCAGGGCTCGAACCTGTGTCCCCTGAGTTGACAGGCAGATTCTTAACCACTGCGCCACCAGGGAAGCCCCAGAATTCTTAAATGCAATAACACCGCTAACAACCAAGAGAAACGCACTGGTAGCAGCATGCAGAGGCTGGTAGGGGTATACATCATGGGCCTGCAGTCATGATGATAGTTTGGGGTTGGGGCGCGTGACCTTTCCTGGGAATTCTGTTCCAGTTTGCATCTCTCTGATTCAACTACCAGATAAGAGGAAGCAGGCTTTAGCCACTCTTCCTTCTTGCCTTACCAACTAAGAAGAGACAAAGACCAGGGTTATCACCTTCCGCATTGGCTGCCCCCCTTCCCTTCCCTCTTTTTCAGACAGATTCAGCCAACTCTCTGTGCTCTCCTGTGCTCTCTAACCTCTGTTTCTCATAGTGGGTGCTAAGCAACTTGGCTGCTCTCACCCTAGTTTCTGTTTGCTTCCCTGAAATGTTTTAACTCTGCCCAGACAAACTAGACCTTTGCCTAGATTTCTAACTCTTCTGTGCTCCCTCGCTTATCTTTTCTGCCTGCCTACCTACCTCCCTCCCTGCCTTACTGACCCTTTGCGCCACCTCTGATCATTTTTCATTTCCTACAGTTTTCTTTTTTTTTTTTTTTTTTTAAAGCACCATCTGTTTGTTTGTTTGTTTGTTTTTAATTTATTTATTTATTTATTTATTTTTGGCTGTGTTGGGTCTTCGTTTCTGTGCGAGGGCTTTCTCTAGTTGTGGCAAGCGGGGGCCACTCTTCATCGCGATGCGCGGGCCTCTCACTATCGCGGCCTCTCTTGTTGCGGAGCACAGGCTCCAGACGCGCAGGCTCAGTAGTTGTGGCTCACGGGGCTAGTCGCTCCGCGGCATGTGGGATCTTCCCAGACCAGGGCGCGAACCCGTGTCCCCTGCATTAGCAGGCAGATTCTCAACCACTGCGCCACCAGGGAAGCCCCCTACAGTTTTCTGATTAGTTACTCAGACCTCTGCCAAAGAGCTTGATGTGCATAAGGGCTTTCTTTTGCTTTGCCCTTTGGATCTGGTGTTTATTACTCCCACCCTTCTGCCTGGCTACACGCTTCTACTAGTTCCACATCTGAAGATACCACCTCTCTTATCCAGGAGCTTACCAGCCCCCTCTTCCTTCCCTACAGCCCTGTCTCCACGCTATCCTACCCATTTCTGAGTAGGGTAACTGACTACACATTTCCAGCATAACAAATAGTCACCAAGTGTACATCCCATTAGACTTCCTTACCTAAGTTGAGACTTAGTTTTTTCCTCCAGTGTTTTATTTTGAAAAACCTCAAACTTATAGAAAAGTTGTGCAGTAGTACAGTGAGCAGCCTTGTACTCTTCGCCTAGATTTGCCACTTAGCTTTTTGCAGTATTTACTTTATCTGTTTCTCTAAGTATACATACATGTATGCGTTTCTGTATATTTTTTGTTTATTTACTGAACCGTTTGAGAGTTAAGTGCAGATGAGAGACTTGATCCTTAAACACGTTTGTATGTATCTCCTAAGAACAAGGAACACAATACTATTATCATTCTCGAGAAGTGTAACATTAATAAAATCTACTAGCTGATATATATAGTCCATATTCAGATTTCCCCAGTTGTCCCAGTAATGTCCTTTGTAGCTTTTTTTTTTTTCCTAATCCAAGATCCAGTGAAGGGTGATCCACTACATTTAGTTATCCTGTCTCTTTAGTTTTCTTTTATCTAGAGCAGTTTTCCAGCCTTTTTTATCTACCTTCCATGATATGACATTGGCATTTTGAAGAATTCAGGCCAGTTGTTTTGGTTCAGATCATCAAACATTTATCAAATACTTACTCTGTGCTAGATCCTATACTGGACTCTGGGGAGACAGAGAGAAAACCAACTCAATCCCTGCTCTAAAAGAGTTCCCAGCTGAGAGAGGAGATACAGGTAAACATGTATGTGGTAAGAGCATGGAACCAAAGGTACTCTGGCCCAGCCAGGAGTGATGAGCAAGGAGTAAGGTGAAAGAAGAGGTCAGGGAAGGATCCCTCAGGGAGGCAATGGCAGCTCAGAGTCCCTTCTTAAGAACTACACACGTGGCTGGATCAAGTACAAGGCCTATAAAGATTAAGTGAGAAGGAGCTCTTTCTGGTCCTCTAAAAACTAATGGTATTAAACAGGAGATTGTATTAACTTAGCTGATGCCAGTGACTGTTAACGTTAGCTGTAGTTGAAATCCACCTAGCAGTCACCTCTGGGCCTGCTGGTTCCTCTCTGCTGAAGGAAGTAGTTCATTTGTCCCATGACAGTGAGTTCCTCGTGCCTGTCTTTCCAGTTCCATCCAGGTCTTCTAAGCGGGTTATAAAGTGGTTCTCCTGACAAAACCCCAAAATTCACAGAATAAAAGGCAGATAAGAACTCATAATTTCTTAGGATGCCCCTTCATTCCCACACAAGGTTTCTTCATAGAACTGTCAGAGTTTTAAGAAGACTCAAATGTTTATAATTAATTGAAACTGTAGTGATTCCATTATTCGGTCAGACAGTCAGTCAACCCAGTATTTATTGACAGCTCTGATTTAGGTATAGAGGGTTCCATTGTAAACTAGGAGTCAAGGTCGTTACACCCACGGAGTTTACAGCCTGGTAAAGAATATGAACAAATAAGCAAACAAATTAATTCATGGTGATGAGCGCTTTACTGGAACAAGTTCAGAGTTCAAGAGTTCAAACCCGGTGTGTCAGGGAAGACCTTCCAGAAGAAATGATATATACACTTGGACCTGAAGGAGTAGGATAATGAGGTAAAGATGCCACAGACCCAAAGAGATGGAAGAGGGGAATGATGAAGAGTATTCTTGTTGACTGAGCGTGTGAGACTGTGAGGGGCAAGAGGAAACCTGACTTGTTTCAGAAATACAGGGTAGAAAAGAAGAATGTGAGCAATGAGGCTGGAGTGGTAGCAAAGGCCCAGGCAGAAAAGGTCTAATTGACCAGGTTACAGACTTTATATCATTGAGCAGTGAGGACCCATTGAAGTATTTAAAGCCATGATTGTGTTATGGAAATAACATAATCAGATTTGTGTTTTCAAAAGCTCACTCAGGGTACTTACTGTGTGGGAGAATAGTTGGAGTAGAGCAAGAGGTAGGCCGGGAAAACAGTTGGAGGTTTTTGAATTCTGCAAGGCCTCCTAGATTTGGGGATTGTCCTTTCCTTTGATATCCAAATCTAAATAAAATTAAATGACCCCCCCCCCCGCCCATCCCACATAACCCAGGATGAGGTTACATTTTCCTCGTAGTAGTGCATACTTCTAGCTCAGAATTCCTGCTTCTGAGTTGGTTCTTAATCCCTTTTTCCCCTGTCAGTTCCTGTAGTTGACGGTCTCTCCTGCAGTGCTTTGCCCCAACAGTTTGATCCATCTCCTCATCCTTCATTTCCCTAAGGAAAAACCAACAAAAGTCTGTTAAGTGTACTAGACTTGTACTGAAGTTGTGGGTAGAAAGAAGGATACTTACCACAAAGAAAAGGAAGCAATTTAACATTTTTGTTTTAGTGTTTATCAGATGTTATAGCAAATATCTTACTGGCCTCTTTCACCTTAGGCCTCCGCCTATTGCCATTTTCTGCGACCCATTCTAGATTTGGAGGAATTCCCTTTGCCCTCTGATTTCTCTGTTCCCTCCATCCCATACCTCCTCCCTTCCAAGCTATCAGCAGGCAACTCCAAATTAATTTACGGTGCAAAATAATTTTGTTTGCTTTTGTCTCAGCTTTCCCCTTCTACACAATGCCCAGACCTTGCCTTTCATACCAAAAGAACCATTAGTGTAATTATCTAAAAGAAAGTACCAGCTAGCCCAGATCTATACTTTCAGCAACTCAAAGAACAAAGGGAAAAGCTGTGGGTGGAGAGATTTGTTCCATCTGTTCTATGTTCCCTTTTTCCTTTTTTCTGCCTTCCTGTGGATTAATCCAGTTTTTTAATGATTCTATTCTATTTCTTTTGTTGGCTTGTCAGCTATAAGTCTTTGTTTTGTTATTTTAGTGGCTGCTTTAGTTTGTATTATACATTTGTTGTAACATATCACCATCTACTTTAAAGTAATAATCATATCCCTTTACATATAGTATAAGAACCTTAAAACAGTATGCTTCTCACCTTCTGGCCTTTATGCTATTGTTATTATCCATTTTACTTTTACATATTTTATAAATCCCACTTTACATTGTTACTATTTTACTTTAAACAGGTATTTACCTTTTAAAGATTTTTTTCAAATAAGAAAAAATTGTTTTATATTTACCCTTTTATAGTTACCATTTCTGCTACTCTTCATTCTTTAGTGTAGAGCCATTTCATACCATCATCTTCTCTCTGCCTAAAGGGCTTTCTGTAACATTTCTCATAGTCATGTCTACTGTAGTTGAGTTCCTCCAGCTTTTGTTGCTTTGAAAAAGGTCTTTTTTGTCTTTGTTTTTGAAAGGCACTTGTGTTGAGTTTAGAATTCCAGGTTGACTTTTTTGTTGTTCAGCATGCTAAAGATGTGGCTCTACTGTCTTCTGGTTAGCGTTGCCTCTGATGAGAAGTCTTCTGTCATTCATATCTTTGGTCTCTTGTATTCGTCTTTTCCCTCTGGATGCTTTTTAGGTTTTCTGTTTATCATTGGTTTTAAGCAATTTGATTATGCTGTACTTTGGTGAGGTTTACTTCATGCCTCTTGTGCTTGGGGTTAACTGAGCTTCTTGGATATGAGGGTTTGTCATTTACATCAAATTTGAAAAAGTTTCTGCCATTCATTCTTCATATATATTTTGTCACATCTCCTTTGGGGACTCCAATTAGACATATATTAATCCTCCTGAAATTTTCCCACAGTTTACTGATGCTTTTAAAGTATTTTTTAGCCCTTTTTCTGTGTTTTACTTTGGGTAAACTCTACAGATATGGTTAAGTTAGCTGATCTTTTCTTTTGCCAGTGTCTAATCTACTGTTAATCCATCCCATGTATTTTTCATCTCAAACATTGTATTTTCACTTTTAGAAGTTCAGTGTGGGTCTTTTTATATCTTCAGTGTCTGCTTAACCTGCTCAGTCTTTGCTTTACCTTCTTGAACATATGAAATATAGTTATAATCACCTCTCCAGTACTCTGGCCTATGAACTTTAGCTGCCATGTTCTACCTGGACTCTCAGCTCCAACTCCTCAACTCAGGGAGATCACTGGGCACTGTCTGATCTTCCCCTCCCTGCACTGTAGCCAGGAAGCTCTCCACACAGTAAGCTGGGAGCAAGCCTAGGGCTCATCTCATTTGTTTCCCCTCTTTCAGGAGTCTCTATCCTGCACTATCTAATGCCCAGTGTCTGAAAACTTATTTTATATATTTTGTCTTTTCTTTTAGTTGTTTGAAGCAGTAGGCTATGTCTGATCCTTAGCTAGCAGCGGAAATCCAGAATGTATCTTGAATCCATGGATATCTTATCATCTCTACTGCCTTCACCATCATCCTCCCTCTCTTGGCCTGAGAGATCCTTTCTGGCCTATCTGGTCCCCTTACTCCCTCTCTTGTTCCTCTCTGGTCCATTATCTACTTAATAGCCCAAATGGTCTTCTTAAAGCATAAATTAGATTATGGCACTCCTTCACTTAAAACTCTTTAGTGGTGTTCTAATGCACTTTTATTTATTTATTTATGTGGCTGCATCGGGTCTTAGTTGCGGCATGCGGGATCTTTGCTGTGGCATGCGGGGTCTTTCATTGCAGCGCGCGGGCTCTTCATTGTGGCATGCTGGCTTCTCTCCAGTTATGGCACGTGGGCTCCAGAGTGCACGGGCTCAGTGGTTGAGGCACGTGGGCTTAGTTGCCCCGCGGCATGTGGCATCTTAGCTCCCCGACCAGGGATCGAACCTGCTTCCCCTGCATTGGAAGGCAGATTCTTAACCACTGGACCACCAGGGAAGTCCCTCTAATGCACTTTTAATAAAATCCAGATGTCTTACTTTGGTTTGCAGTGTCCTGCATGATCTGGCCCCTGCCTACCTCTCCAAATTCATCTCTTTGTTCCCTACCTTTTAGCTATATTGTTTTTCCCCATTTCCCTGAATATTCCAAGCTGTTTCTACCTCAGGGTCTTTCTGTATGTGACCAGGCAGCAGCCCCTAGCCATTGCACCAGGGAACCTACAGCAGATCCTTTCCCGTGATCTACCCAGACCCATAAAATTCTCTGCATGTGGGGAGTATCCTGAGTCCTGGACCACATTCTTATCCTTTGTAGTTTTCCTTAGAAATCAACTGTTTAGCTAATGCTTTGGGATTCATTTAGGGCCTCCACTGAACCCTAAAACCAAGCACACTATCTGGCACACCTCCACTTGGACTCTTCTTCAGAGCACAACTTGTCAAGTTGCCACGGAGGCCTCTCAGGGTCTCCTCATCTAAAAAGGTCCCCCTGTTATTTTCTGTCTTAATTCCCTATTCCTTTCTTAGGAATATTTACAACAGTTTCTATTTTTTATGAGCTTGTATTTTGTCATCCTCCCCACTAAATTAAATATTCCATGAGGGGAAGGGTGAAATCTATCTTTTTCACCATTCTCAGTATCCATCACCCTAACTGTCACATAGTAAGTACTTAATAATATTTGTTGAATGAAAGGATACTTAGTAGAGGATGTGGGACACGTGGTTCAGAGAAGGATATTTTTTTAACATGGGACTGACTTAAGTCTGTCTTAAGCATACGTAAGAACTGTGCTAGCCTCTGAGTCCTGTGTTGGTGTAAGAAGTTTCTTAGATCCACAACTGTAGTCGTTTCTTGATCATTCAGTCTACCCCCATGAAGGGGAAAGCATGCTTCTGAGCGTAGAGTCCTTGAATCTCAGAAGCAGAAATGGCTCTAGAGATGATCTAGTATCTAGCCCAGCAGACAGTTGTGTTCATCTGACTTCTGCTTAAATACCCCTAATGATATGTTGCTCACAATCACCTTTGGCAATCAGTTTTATTGTTCAATACTTTTGATTACCAAATGCCTTCCTTTTTGAGCTGAAATCTACCTTCTTATAACTCCTACCCCTGCTCTACTCTCTGCCTTCCAAAAAGCAAATCTACCTCCAGCCCTCTTCTCTACCCATGACTGCCCTTGGTGTCTTTGTCTCCTCTGACTTTTCTCCAGCCTGTATATGCCCACCCTCTTTCTCCTTTGCCATGAATTCTAGGCCTCTCACCACCGTTCTGGTCATCCTCCACTGGGAACTCTAGTTTTTAAGGTCAGCCTTGCAATGTGATACTCAGAAGATCTGCTTCTCACTGAAAATAGCTGTGTAAGGGCAAGGTCCTTGTCTGTGTTTACCTCTGCATACCCCATACCTAGCACAGTGGCTGGCACACAAAGGGTGCTCAACAAATGTTTGTTGAATGAATGAACCAGCTCCCTCTCATGCTGATTGTTCTCATGTCTCCAGCATTCAGTGGTGAATTTAATTCATGTTGATCCTGTGAGGCTAAGGGATTTCATCTCCATTTTATAGAAGCTGAATCCCAGAAAAAAGGTGGTGATCATTGACTAATCATCATGCCAGAAATAGAACTCAAGTGTTCCAGCCCCAACTTCTGATCCCTGGGCCAGTGGTTTCAAAGTTTGTTTTGTTTTAGCAGTAGAACTCCTTTTTTTTTGCAAAGGTAAGATTATATGAAACTCTGGTATATAAAAGCTAAAGCCAGAGCTGTTTTGATAGAAGCTGGGATGAGGCCCAGGCTCTACCCAGGAGCTGGGAGTTCTGCAGGGCTCTGCGGAGCACAGTTGGAAAGCACTGCAGTCTTCTGCCCTGGCATCATCCTACTGAAGGCAGCCAGGGCCTCATTTGATCAGCCTTAAGCTGACTAGGACCTCTCAGAGCCTTGGGCATGATGCTTCATTTTTCCTCTTCATCTCATTAGGATAAGATTTAATGACCTTGCCTAGTCCAGGTGCCACCATTCCAGATTTTCAGACCTCTCAACTCAGAATCCAGATTTCATTTACCATTCTTAGCATTGCCAAGAGAAGAGACACTTACTGATTTTGCATCAGCATCTGGTGAACCCCTGGCATTGTCATCATAATTATTCTTCACATCTGTTAGCTCACGTGAAGTAGGTCTTTGCTGAGTAAAATGAGTACTAGAAAGGTGAGGTTATTACTGTGCTGATAAATACAGAAACTAGAGTTCATTTTTTTCTTGAGCTATTTCAGAGAACTTCGATTTACACTCTAACTCTGAATGAAGAATAAAATACAACTCCCCACCTTTGTAAAGTCCATCCCATTCTGTTTTCTCATTTGATGTTCTCAGCATGACAAAGGGTGAGTTTTCCCCATTTTACAGATGAGGAAACTAGTACCCAGAAAAGACAAATATCTTGCCTTGAATCACATACCTAGTGAGAGGCAGGAGCCCAGAAGTAGAACCCAGGCGTCCTGTTTCCTGGATTGGATTCCTGTCCTTGTCTCAAAGTGGGACATTGCTATAATCATCTCTCCTGGAAAATAGGAATCTGAAACCTCACCTGCAGAAATGGGGTGGGATATGGTTTAGGTATCCTAGAGCCTCAGAGACTTCTCTCTTCAGAATCATTTCTAGGAAAGGGCTTCATCAGTTAAATTTCCTGAGATATGGATGAATAGCTGTCTCGTGCTAGATTTGACTGTAATCCCATGGTTTACCAAGCAATTCTAGGTGAGAATTAGAAAGTAGTCCTAAAATCCTAAACCATCTTGCCAAAGAGGTCTCACTGTATACCAGACAGTTTCCTTGAATTTAGTGTTCATCAGAGGCCCTGTATGAATCCCAAGCATTATCTAAACACCTAATCTCTAAGAAAAACCACAAAGGACAGTGTGATATGGTCCAGGACCCAAGACATGTCCCATAAGCAGAGAAGGCAGTGGCCAGAGGATCTGACTTGGTATGGGTGGAACCCAACCATGAGAGGGAGTCTGCTTCCGGTTCTGTAGTGCAATGATTAGGGGCTGCTGCGTGGGGTTGGGCCGTGGCCTGGGTGTAGTAATGTCAGGATGAGGTGCCCTTTACGAAGGCTTTCATAGCCATTCTCTTTTGCTGTTCACAAACCCCTTGGGAGAAAGGGGCCTCCCATGTTATAGGTTAGGAGACTGAGGTTCTGAGGGAAGCACCTTGTCTGCTGAGTGGCTGAGTCAAATTCTAACCCAGATTCTGTGCTCCACGCCCGTGGTCTCACTACTATACAACCCCAGCTTCCTTGGAATGTTTCCATAAAACAAGGCAAATAGGAAAGGAGGGGAGGAAACATAGGAGCAGATCCTTTGCAGACAGGCCTTTAGCCAGGCATCCAGAAGCATTTCTGAGGTGTCCTGCTGGCTAAGAGGGTCAGCTTCTAAAGTGCCCTCCTCTAAGCAAATGTATCTCTTCTTCAGCACCCCTATTCCCTGCTCTAGCATCTTGTGTTAGGGCGACTCTTCCCAGAATAGCTTTCTTTTTTTTTTAAGGTTCTCCTTGTCAGAAAAAGCCTAAGACATCCAAACCAGAAGAAAACTCAGAGACCATCTAGTCTAAAAGTCTCTGAGGAGATCCATGTCCAGAGAGTGGCACTGGGCTTGACTAAGGCCACCTAGTGAGAGCCAGAGCCATGACTGGTACACAGGCATCCAGTGACCCAGCCCAGGGCTCTCTGCTTTGCTGCCTCTTACTCCACCCAAACAGATTCCTGGGAGCCAGTGCCCTGGCAGTCCTTTCAGGCTAGTCCCTGCTGTAACTCTGGTTTTACTGTTTTCCAGGTGAGACCTTTGCCCTGGGAAATAGTCTGGCCCGGTCCTTGGAGCCACACTCAGACTCAATGGACTCCACCTTGAATCCCACCAACCTTGTCAGCACCTCCCAAAATCTTCGAAACCCTGGGTACCGGCCTTTGCTTCCATCCTGTGGCCTCCCACTGAGCACTGCCTCGGCTGTGCGCAGATTCTGCTCCAGGGGTAAGCTTTTTGGAGTTCTGGCTCTCCTGCCCTCTCTCATTCTTTCCTTCTTTCCTCCCTGAACCCTGGGAGGCCAGAAAGGACTTAACTCTGTTGCCTGCTGCCTGGAGGTTGGACTGGGGTCTGGGCTACCATTGTGCCTGACTAGGCACCTGGGGAGCAATTGAAGCTCTGGGATTAGCTTGAGAATAACGGAAACTAAGAGCCAGCGACCTAGAGCCAAAGGGACAGGGAAGGAGTCCTTCATTCATTCATGAGCCATTTATTTGAACACCGTCTGTGTTTGTCATGGGGACGCAAAAATCAATCACTTCTTGTCCTTAAGGAGCTCAAAGTCTTGTGGGAGAGACAAACACTGAAATAGATAACTGGAAAACAACATCTTGAGTGTGGTTAAAGAGATACACTTTGAGTTGCATGAAAACTGCACAAAGGAACACCTAACCCAAGCTTGGTATCCAAGGGAAGCTTCCTTGAGAAAGTGTCTGACATTTTAAACGTTGACTATATTAATGTATTAGGATTGGTAGGGGAGGGAGAGCTTTCCAGGGAAGAGAGTACAGTATGGACAAGAGCAAAGGGGTAAGAACTAACACAGATTGTACCAGGAACTACATGCAGTTTGGTATTGCTGAAAAACAAAATGTAATTCTGGGACTTCAAAGGGAAAAGCCTGGAAGCATCAGGGGTTGTATCACAGAGGACCTTAAATGCCACGTTAAAGAGTTTGGAGTTGATCTTATAGGTAATGCGAAGCTCTGGAGACTTTTACTTAGAGGCAAGACCTAAGCAGGTTTGTGTTTCCAATAGGTCATTGACTACTGTGTTGTGGATGGAGCTGAGGCAGGACAAGAGTAGAGAGACCACTTAGGAGGTTACTTAGGTTTCTGGCCAGACCAGAAATGATAAAGGCCTAGATTAGGGCAGTGGTAGAAGGTTTGTAGAAGAGAGAATAGATTTGAAAACTCTCCATGAGGTAAATTGAGTCAGATTCAAGGGTTGTGAGGAAGGAGTGGGAATGTCTCCCAGGTTTCTAGAGGGGGTGACTGGATAGATGGTGGTGCCATTCACTGAGAGAGGGAACCAACCATAGAAGAGAAAGAAGGGGAGGGAGCCCGTGGGTCATCTAGGTGATACCCAGCAGGCAGTGGCTGTGCAGGTCTGATCCTCAGGGAAGAGGACTGAGCTGAAATTAAATATTTGGGAGTCATCAGCAAATAGATGGAAGTTGAAGCTGTAGGGTGAATGACACCCAACTCCCAGGAGTATGTCTAGAATGAAAAGAACAGTTGACCAAAGAAGGAGTTCTGGGGACCAACAAAGTTCAGGAGGAGGGAACAGGAAGAGGATCCCACCAAGGGGACAAAGGAGTAGTCAAATGTGAGGAAAAACAGAAGAATTTGATACTGTGGTGGCCAGGAGTACAGAGAGTGTTTTAAGATGAGTACAACCCAAAAGGGTTCAGTAAAATAGGACTGAGAAATATCTACTGGATATGGTGATTAGTGAGTAATTGGTGAACTTAGTAAGAGCAGCTTCAGTGGTGCTGGAGGGTGGTGAGGGCAGATTGCAGTGGATGGGGATATCAAGGAGGGTTTGATGAGAAAAAAGGAGGTGACCTTCAAAAGAAGGTCTTCTAGAGTGGGTGCACGCTGGGCATGTTTATCAGAAGACAACTTGAGCCTTCCAAGAAGAAGAAATTAAGAATATAGGAAAGAGGAGAAAGTAAGGCCTTGGGGGTGGTAGAAAGGATTAGGGATCAGTCTTAAGACAGAAGGAGGCACACCTTGCTCCCTGAGACTGGAGGGAAAATTGACTCTGGCCATGAGGGAATGGAGAGAGGGCTGAGTAGGGAAGGGCTCCAGAGTGCCAGGAGATTGGACTAGCCATAAAGAAGACAGGAGGAAATAGGTCAAGGAGGAGGGGATGGTTTGCAGGAAACACGAAGGTCCAGCAATGCTTGGAGCTTGGAGGCTAGTTTGCCAGTTTACGAGAGCTATGGTTTTCTTGTGTGGTTCTTAGAAACCTAGATGTGGGGTGAAAAAAGACAGTTTGAGAGTTAAGTTTTTATGTTGAGCTTGCAGGGCAGGAGGGGGCGGGGAGCGGGGGAGCATGTACTCAGTGGAGCTGGAAGAAGAGCAGTTTAGATCATCAACACTGGATCTGGGCAGGGTGGGGAAGAAGCAAGGCTGAGAGAAGGCTGAAGGATGGGGAGACTATAAGTTTGATGTGCTAAAGATCTTTGTGACATAATGATTATGGGGACATAGGTCCCAAGAGAGTTGCAAAGGTGGGATGTTGGGGTCGGAGAGGGGGATGCTTAAAATTCCAAAGTGGATTTGTTCCAAGTGATGCAAGAACCAGACAGTAACCTTGGCAGTAAGCATTTGAAGTATAGTAGAGATGAAAGTCTCTGGAAGCAAGGCAGCAGTTGAATGGATTGCCTCTGAGGATTATGGCAGGAATTGGGGTGGAACAGAAGGTAGTGAGTTAAGTACCCAAAAGTCTTCATTTAACAAAGAGCAGAAACCCAGAGATCTACAGATGAAAGTGATCAGGAAGAGCAGATGGTCGGTACATGTTTTTGGCCTCTGAAGAACACAAGCTTCCATCAGAAGATGGTCTAAAAGCAGCAGTGGGGAGACAGGAGAATGCCATTTCCACACCCACTGTGGCCTCCCCCAGTCCAGGGATGGATGAGGTGTGAAAGAATAAGAAGACTCCAGTAGCCAGGGCTGCAGTGGCAGAGGGGGTTCTCAGGAAGGCTGAGACAGGGAGAGAAGCCTGGGATGCCCCGCCCCGACCCTAACCCCAGCAAGGCCCCAAATGGAGCAGCGTAAGGAGCTCTGAAGTAGAGGCAGAGCGGAGAGTTGGTGCCCTGCCTTGAGCCTTCAGTCACCTCGGCTCTCAGGTCTTCATGGTCCTCATACACAAAGTGGAGGTGATGATACTGACCTGCTCTTTTCACAGGCGTGTTAAATGGATCAGATGGAAGCAGGGATATGGGGTCATTTTGGAAACTAAATCATTCCCGAGGTATGAGGGGGTTATTATTAGTGTTCTCTTCCCCAAAGCCCTGTTTCTGTTAGGAGTGCTTCCTTTTTTTTTTAACTTTATTTTTTTTTTATTGAAGTACAGTTGATTTACAGTGTAGTGCCAATCTCTGCTGCACAGCAGAGTGACTCAGTTATACACATATAGGCATTCTTTTTTTTATAATCTTTCCCATTATGGTTTATCCCAGGATATTGAATAGAGTTCCCTGTGCTCTGCAGTAGGACCTTGTTGTTTATCCAACCCTACTGACATACATAATAGTTGGCATCTGCTAATCCCAAACTCCCAGTCCTTCCCTCCCCCGCCCCCTCCCCTTGGCAACCACAAGTGTGATCTCTATGTGTGTGAGTCTGTTTCTGTTTTGTAGACGGGCTCATCTGTGCCATATTTTAGATTCCACACATAAGTGACATCATACTGATAGGCTGCCTCACTTGGCACTGGCCTCAGATGCCACTGTTGTCTCCCACTCTTCCCTTGGGATACACTGGGAGTCTGTTGGCCAAGTCACAGTCTGAATCTCTTTTGACCCTGAAGATCCTCATAAAGCTATGAGAGAATTCTTTTTGGTTGGCCCTAGAATTGTTTCTCTCAAAGAATTTAGGTGACAGTCTATGCCCTCCCTTATTTCATTGATCCATATGGTCGGGCCTCAGTTTGTCAGTCTGGCCTCTTGTGGATGCGCCCCACCTTCCTTACTCATCCTCAGACTGAGACACTCTGCCTTGCGTGAAGAGTGACCACCAGCTGTGCCCATTGGGTGGAGAGAGAGAATCCTGGTATAGTCTGTCTGCAGGAACGGGCATAGGAAAAGACAGAGACAGGGCACTAACTTCTCTCCTTCCTAGCTGTGTGGTCCTGGGCAAGTCACTTCACTTCTCTGGGCCTCAGTTCCCTCATCTCTAAACTAAAGATGATGATACTTCCTTCAAAAGCTGTTTTAAGGGTCAAATGAACTGACACTGCTGGGAGTTCTGGGTATATCAGGCCACTCTCCGCCACATTCACCACCGCCACCTGGTGCATCCCAGTCGTCTCTTGCCTGGACTATTATAGTAGCCTCCTTTTCAACTGGTCTCCCTTGCTTCTGTCCTTGCCCCTCTAACGACTGTTATCAACGCAGACTCAGAGTATAAGTTGGTTCGTGTCACTCCTCTGCTCAAAACCAACCTTCAAAAAAGCCAGTGGTTTGTCAGTGGCTTACAAGGTCCTCTGTGATGTGCCCTGCCACTCGTCCCGCCCCACCACATACATACATACTCTCAGATGTTATTTCCTGCCATGTTCTCTTCATTCACTCTGCTCCAGCACACCGGCCTCCATGCTGACCCTTAAACATGCCAGTCTTCTGCTCAAGGTCTCTGCTCAAATGTCATCTCAGAGATGCTCTCCTGACCACTGTATAAATTAGCAACTTCCTGCCTCCTGCCCTCATGGAGTGTATGTTCTAATGGAGTAGGCTAGCAGACAAACATGTAAATATATAATAGTATTATATGTGAGTATATATGTGTATATATTTATAATATCATTATATAAGTATGTGTATAATTGTGTGTGTGTGTGTGTGTGTGTGTGTGTGTGTGTGTGATTCCTAGCTCCCCTGGGTAGAGGAATTAGCTAAGATGGTCCAAGAAGCTAAGATGGACATATTCACGTGTAGTATCTGCTCCCTGCTCTCCATCATCTGTGCAGTTGGTTTCTGTCTCAGCATCGCAGTGGACTTTTTTTAGGGCAGGGAGAAGTGGCTGGCTCACACAGCCCTCTCCAGCTCCCTGTCTACCACCCCTCTAAAAAGCCTTTGGAATTTCCATGGCGCTAATCACCCTGCTTGCTCCAGCACACTTCTCTCCGGTCTGGTCAGTGCCCAGCTACAAGCTTGAGAGGTAGTATGTTCCAATCTCTTCCCCAGGGAGCAGCAGAAGGGGTGCCAAGCCAAGTGTGCTTCGACTTTTAGACCTGGGACCCGGAATGAAGGAATATGAGAGAAGATCTTTAGCCTTTGCAAGACATAGTTGAAGAGTAGGGCCTTTCTACTTTCACTGGTGTTTCACCTCTGACAGTTAGCTGTTGACTGGGCATCTCCTGGGTGGTGAGGATACCGACACGAGCAAGGCAAGGTCCCTGCCTCAAGACAGACCTAGCCTGGCGGGGAGACAGAAAAATATACATGGAACTATTACATAGGATCGTTCATTCACTTAGCAAACGTGTCTGAACATCTGCTGTGGCAGAGCAGGCGCTCTTTTCTGTGCTGTGAAAGGAAAACGCCCTCCTCCTGCCTGTCTGCCCACGTTCAGTACTCTGTTCAGCACTGCTTCACTTCCCCTGCCGACGTTTGGGTCTCCACACACCAAGCAATTCTGCAATGCCAGCTGGGCCTCCTGCAGTTTAACTCAGTTCTGACACTAGCTCCCTGGAGGAAGCGTCAGACCCCACAGGATAAGGGCTCAGTCCCACAAGACTGACCCCCCCCACACACACATACTTCAGCTGCCAGTTCAAAGTCCACATTGTTACCTGTGCTTCTGACTGACTGGCTCTAAATTAGAGGTTCCTGTGATCCCTTCCATGGGTTTGATTAACCTGCATCTCACAGAGCTCAGGAAAACTGTTCACTTGCTAGATTACCAGTTTTTTATTAAAAGGATGCAATTCAGGAACAGCCCAATGGAAGAGATGTGTAGGGGAAGGTATGGGGGAAGGGGTATGGAGCTCCTGTGCCCTTCCTGGGTACACTGCTTTCCCAGTACCTCCACACGTTCACCAGCCCAGAAGCTCTCTGAAGCCCTGTCCTTTGGGCTTTTATGGAGACTTCATTATATAGGCAAGGTTGCTTATGTCATTGGCTGTTGGTGATTGAACTCAATCTCTAGCCCCTCTCCCTTCCCCAGAGATTGGGGGGTGGGGCTGAAACTTCCCACCCTCTAGTCACCTGGTTGGTCCCTCTGGCAACCGGCCCCCATCCTTAGGGGCTTTCCAAAAGTCACCTCATTAACATACCCAGGTGTGGCTAAAAGGGACTTGCTATGATTAGCAAAAGACACCTTTATTTCTCAGACCACTTAGGAAATTCCTAGAGTTTTAGGAGTTCTGTGTCAGAAAAGGGGATGAAGACAAATACATATGTTTCTTCTTATTAATCACAGTATCACAAGGACATAGCAGGGACTAGGAGAAGACAGATAAACATAAATGCATGAAATTACTGTAGGTTGTGATATGTGCTGGGGGTGGAGGGAACTAGAGTAACTGGATTGAGAGTGATTATGTGGGGAGTGAGTACTTTTATTAGGATATCAGGGAAGGCCTCTCAGAGGAATCAATATTTGAGATGAAACCCAAATGTTGAGAAGGAATCAGGTGTGCAAAGATGTGGGGAAAAGACAATTTTAGACAGAGGAAATTGTGTGTCTGGGTCAAAGAATAAAAGCATGGCTTATTCAGGAGGCAGAAAGAAAGCCAGAGTGTCTGGAGCTTGGTGAGTAAAGGATGGGGGGAAGGGAGAGAGGAGATAGAAAGGGCCAGATGATGGGATACCTTCTAGACCATGGTAAGGGGTTCGACTTTATTTCAGGTACGCATTTCGAGGCCATTGCATTTATTGACATGATCCGATTACTTTTTAAAGCTTGTTTTGACTGCTTTATGGAGAAAAGGTTATTAGAGTGATGTGATGGGGGAAAGTGTGTAGAGATTGAGCTGTAACCAAGAGATCCATGAAATGCTTTGTGAGACCAATTATTTCAGGATTAGACCGGAAAAGTTTCATAAAGGAGCTGATCCTTGAAGCCGACCCTTGCTTAGCTAAGTCGGAGTTTGCCAGAAAAAAAAGGAGAAATTGAAGGGAGAGAAGGGGGCACATTCCAGGCAGAGGGGATGAAGCATGCCAGAGATCTGTGCAGGTGATGATCATACAGAGAGCTCAGATCCCACAGGGGAAATGGGAGGGGCTGTTTTTGAGTCAAGATTGAGATAAAAGCTCTAAGCAGACCATTAAATTAACATTGAGATTCCTGGCAGCCAAGGCAAAACTGTTCTGCCTCCAAGTGTTTGGCCGACTTTGCTACAGCCTTGGAAGAGGCACTGGGTATAACTATCCATCACTTTTTTTCCCTTCCTGGGCCCCAAGGACTTGGCTATAATCTTACCCAGCTCCCGAGGTCTCTCTAGAAATGGTCCCCAGAGCCAAAGCAAAAGCAGCCTCACCTACCAGCTCCTCCACCCCCCAATCTAGGTAATCCCCTTACTTCATTGCTACCCCTGATTCAGGTCCAGGCTGGATCACAACCTCAGTTTAAAATTCCTTCTAACCATTTCCAGAATCAGACCTACCCTTAAGATTTGAGTGAAGAGGGTCTCAGGCCTTTGGTCCCTTTGTTGAAAACCCTTCCCTCCCTCGGTTGCCTCTGGTTCCTCTGCTCTGGCACTGCTGAGCCTCAGTGGTCACACAGGGCCATTGGGACAGGCCAAGGAGAGTGCTGGGGAGTGACAGACCAGTCCCGGCCCGTTATGCAGGTGTCCTCCTGTCCTGCAGGGTCGGACCGCCGGGATGCCTCTCGACAGAGTGGCCGGGACCCCTCCTCGTGGACAGTCGAGGACGTGATGCAGTTTGTCCGGGAAGCTGATCCTCAGCTTGGACCCCATGCTGACCTCTTTCGCAAACACGTAGGTGCCACTGCCTGACCTCTCCTCTGTCCACCGGGAGTCTTGCTTCTGCAACTTATAGACTCTTAAAGGGGCACGAGCTATATACTTGTTCTAGGTCCCTTGAAACTGAGCACAGGTGACACCATACAAACTTAGAGACAGAATCTTGGGTCCCAAACAGCCCTCACTGGGCACTGAATTCAGCTCACTCCTTTAGTGTAGGATCTGATTCAGCCACACTCCTACTGGGTCCCAGGGACAGGACTCTCCTAGGAGCAGTTGCTCTCCTAGCTACCTGCTGTGGCCTAAGGCCGAGTTAAAGAGTCTCTTGCCAAGTGGCCCCCAACTCTCCTACCTCATCAGAACCCCATCCTCCACTTTCTCCGCTCTGAGCCTCCCCCATCTCTTCAAGTGGCCATTTGGCCCTGTGGCCAGGGACTGCTGCTGACCCCCCTGCAGTGACCGTACTCCTCATCTGGGGCTCAAACCCACTTCCCTGTAGCCCCTACCGCTTGGTGCTGTTCTGTGCTTGGGGCACTCATAACAGCTCTGCTACCTCTCACTGGTCACTTACTCCTTCATGCCAGTGGGTTTGGAGGGTGCTCTTAGATCAGGCCTGAAGGTCTCACAGCTGCTCAGCAAGTGCCTGCTTTGTGCCTGGCTCACACGGAGGGGTCCCTGCTGCTCAGGAAGGAAGGTGACTCACCGGATAGCCCTTGAGGGTCAATACAAAAATAGTCCGTGATGAGTGACAAGTACACTGACCGGGGAGGCCGCCTGGGAGGAGACAGAATTGAGCTGACCTCAGAGGTTTGGGAGACGGGGAGACTGCCTCTCGGGCAGCAGAGAAAGGAGATTCCTATAAACGTGTGTGAAGAGCTTAACCCGGGGGGTCAGTAGTAGATGCTGGGGAGAACAGGTAGGCTGTAGCATCGCAGCAGGTTCACTGCCACGTGGCTGGCATCTCCCTGGGTGGCCTTTAATCAGAACCTGGGGTGGTCAGACCACCCAGGCCTCTGATGGCGCCTCCCTCCATCCCCCCAGGAGATCGATGGCAAGGCCCTGCTTCTGCTGCGCAGTGACATGATGATGAAGTACATGGGTCTGAAGCTGGGGCCTGCACTCAAGCTCTCCTACCACATTGACCGGCTGAAGCAGGGCAAGTTCTGAACAGGGAGACGCAGCCTAGACAACCGAGGGATCGAGCAGAGGGGCCATTCTTCTCCCAGGAAGGAGGGCCGTCGGCCCCTTCCCAGGCACCTCAGTGGGGTCCGAGGCTGCCTCAGGACTCCAGGAGGCTGTGTGGAGCTGCCAGCACTGCCCCTCCTGCCATGGTATGTCCTTCCATGAAGGGCCGAGGCGGGCATGGGGCCCCGGGTTGGCGCTGCTCTTCCCCTCAGCCCTGCCTCGGCTCTGAGGTCTCCTGTATTTATTGCTCAGGCCTGGCCGGCCTCTCCCCAGGAGCTTAGACTGAACGCCTTCCAAGTGATGGAGGAAGGGGCTGACCCCTGAGGCCTCGGAAGACGGGGCCCTGAAGTGACACTCGTGCCCGGTCCCCTCACCACCCGCTGGGCCTGGTGTGGCTCCCCATTGCCCCACGGCTCCTGCCTTCTTCTCACGAGATCCGCGGACTCCAAACTCATGGTGCAGACCTCTACCTTTTTTAAGAAAAGATCTTTTCTTATTGTTAATTTATTGTTTCTGGCACTTGGGCAAGCCCTCCAGTTCATACCCCTCTCGCTCCAGACACTGGGTTTCAGGAGGAGGGAGACTGCCCTGCCCCGGCCCCAGACAGGCCCTCTCCAGAGCGGTGTGGCCCCTTTTCAGAGGACATTACCTAGGGTCCCTGTCCCCTTGCCTCTCTGCCTCCGCTGGGCCCTCTGCAGCCTCTGCCTCATCTGTGGGAATGGGAGTCCCTGCCCTGCACTGTCCCCACCGCAGCTCCTTGCCCTGGCCAGAATTTCTGCTGAAGAAGGTTGGGCCCAATGATTTTAAGCCAAGAAGGCCCTAAGATGGATGGGAGAAAGGGGTCTCTAGGCTGGAGTCTGGTTGTACCCACTCCACTGTCCACATGCTTCCTTTGTAAGCAAGTCAGCAGCACAGCTGCCCCCGCTGCCATCTGGACTTACTTATTTTATGTCAATTTGTTTATAAATAAAAAACAATATAGATGCCAGTGTCTTTGTAATCAGTCAACAGGTAATCAGTGTGCCTCCGAAGGGCAGGTCACTACCCTTGTCTTTGTCTTTGCTCCTCGTTTTTATCTATGAGGAAACTTGGACAAGATGCTCCCTGAGTTCTCGTGACTCCAGCAATCCCTAGAGAACAGGCTGTCTGCCACATGCCCACTGGGGCCCCAGCATGGCGTAGCCCCTGGGGAGATGGTGTGAGATCCGTTCTCTGCCCTCAAAGGGCTTTGTGCTCTGGTGCAGCCAGACAGCAGTGTGGAGGAACCAGCCACAGGAAGCCCGAGCAGGAAGGACAATATTAGGGTCAACAGCTCCAAGGAGCCTCAGGGGCAGGGGTGAGGAGAGACGCAGGCTAGCCCGGGCTAGCCTGCAGGGCACCTCTGGCGCCGTCCAGGGGCCGGTACTGCAGTCCAGGACCTCACTTCCCTGTTTATAAAGGGCCCCCGGAGGAGAAGGTGTGGGGCAGCAGCAGTGCAGTGTAACCTGATAATGACTAACACATCGCTGTGTGCCCCACCAGCTGCTCCATCTGAATTAGAACGATCTCATTTAATCTTCACAACAGACCCACTTTATAGATGAGGAAACTTAAGTTCTGATCGTATAGCCAGGAACTGCCAAAGTAGGCATTTAAAGCCCAGGAATCTGACTCCAAGGCCAGGGCCGAGGTTCCAGCCAGTGCAGCTATTTTTTGTGATGCTTTAGATGGGTCATTTCCCTCCTTTGGGCCCGTCTGGCTATGAGGGGGTTAGACGAGGAGACCTCTAAGGCTCCTACCAGCCCTCACCAGCGACTAGTCCCAACACGGTGTTTTCCACTTGGCCACAGTGAGGTTCTAATCATGGGCCCCGTGAAGCAGTCAGGGTCGGGGCTGCCGAACTAGAAGAAGCCCATTTTCCACAGACTCCTGGACCTGTGTCCCGTAGGCTGTGCTGTTCATTCAGGGTACTCCCAAAGAGGGCCTTATTGGACCCTGGCGACAAGCTTCTGGATGTGGAGGTAACACCAGCACATGCAGGCAGGCCAGATGTGCTGCCAGGCTGGGCTTGTGGAGCAAAACGGCTCCCACCCCCACTGTCCCTCGTCAGCAGGCACGTTCAGCTTTCCAGGGAACACTCGTTAAGGGCTTCTTGGTGCTAGGTTGTCTGTGTACGTTAGCTCGCTCAAACCTCGCTTACAGCTCTCAGAGGTAACCACCGTGTCCCCCCAGTTTAAAGATGAGGAAACTAAAGCTCAGAGAGGTGAAGTTCTAATACTTGCCCCAAACTCCATAGCTGATGAGGGGTGCGAGACAGCACACTGCCTGCCACACCCACCAGGCAGCCTTTGTCTTGGGTCCTGCTAACCGTGCAGACTCGACTCCCACAGGCTACACTGGGGGTGGCGCTCATGTTGCAGACAGACCGGACACCCTGCCAGCATAAAGCAGGCCTTTCCGGTGGAGCAGTCCTTGCAGAGCCCACAGTCACCCACGATCATTCTTTGTTGCCCAGGTGACAGCTCAGGTGCAAGGGGATAAGACATATTAGGGAGAAGTGGGGTTCACCTTGGCTTAGAAGCATCGTGCCCCAGGGCAGCCAGTAACTCCCTAGTGCCATAGGCACAGCTTCCAGGTCCCCGTCAGGGGCGTGCCTACTGGGTCCCTGCGCTCAGGAAGCCCTGCAGGAAGGGCTATTTACAGTCTATGCACAGCACTCCTAGACCAGGTGATTTACAATTAGGGGTCAGTTTTATCATAAGCACTGTTGCCTTGAAATGGTTGACATTCCATTTTTATCTGGTTTCCAAGGGAACAGAACTAGAAGGGTAACCAGATGTCAAATTCTGCAGAAGGGGAAAGGATTTGTTACCATTTCACTCATGCTGCCCTAACCTCTGGGGTCAGAATTGAACGTCATTTAAGAGGACAAAAACAAAAACAAAAACCCAAAACCTCGACTTTTGAAACTGTTTCACAAAGCCAAGCCTTCTAATAGTGACCTAGAGTCATGCAAAGAAGCTGAAATGGTGTCCGGCGGGTGAGACCACACCACTGACCCCGACAGGGCAGCCACCCATGAAGCGGGGAGGCGTGTGGGGAAGTGGGACTGGGGACAGAGGCCTCCGGCAGCAGCTTCCTGGGCCCACCCTCATCGCCACGACAAGGAGAGACTGACTCCGGTGCTCAGGAAGGAAAAACCCAGGCACTTCAGGAGAGAAGAGAAGAGCGCAGGCTCCGCTCAGGGCTGAATCCTTGGGGAACCTCTCTGCCCCGTCCCCACCTGCGGCCCCTCCCCACCTGCCAGCTGCGTGGCCCGTGGCCCTGGGCTCCGCTCTGTCTCTGTTGCCCAGGCTGTTAGTCCTGAGGGGAAGTGTCCACAGTACCCTCTTCGGCATCTTTGTGGAACAACCTGAGACCCTTCTCTGGGCTGTGGCACCGGCGGGCCAAGTGGACACAGTTTCTGCCCTCGTGCCCGATGCCACGACCCCTCCTCAGAAGAGCCACAGGTGACTTGCCCCTTGTCTTACAAATAAAGTTGAAAGCACGGGAAACCGTCTTGCCTAGGAGACTCCAGACACTCCCTCCTGCCCCTGTCGTCCCTCAGCTATTTTGCAGCCTCCTTACCTTAATGCCCCAAGTCACCCCATCCCATCAGGGAAGCTCCCCAGCTGGAAACCTCCAGGCCAAGCGTGAGAACTGTGTGTGCTTGTCCTCCAGCACCAAAGCCACCGAGGATGCTGCCAGGGGCCAGCGGCCAACAGGTCCCAGGGTACAGACACCAGGCCCGAGATATCTGTGGGCAGCTGGGCTGGTCCTGTCAAAGGATGGGCAGGAATCAACAGGCAGCCGCTGGTAGGCAAGGGGAGGAGTCAAGACTGAGGCTGGAGCGTCCCAGGGCCCGATGGCGAAGGCTGCGTCCACACCACTCTTCTCCTGAGTTCCAGAGTCTGTTCTCCTGACAGCCTGTCCTCTCCCACGTAACGGCTGAGCTCAGCCCTCGCCCCTGCCCCGTCCCCTGCCCCTCAGCTGGGGTCCCTGGGCGGTTCGCGCAGACACCCATGCTTGCTACGGTGTGGAGGATCGCAGCCACAGGCGCCACCAAGTGGACACTCTCCAGATAACGTGAGACGAGCCCTATCCACAGCCTCCCTCTGCCTCTCATCTTTGGGCCCACCTTACATTCTGTTTTTTTTTTTTCCTCATTCTTTTATTTTATATATTTTTTTACATCTTTATTGGAGTATAATTGCTTTACAATGGTGTGTTAGTTTCTGCTGTATAACAAAGTGAAACAGCTATACGTATACCTATATCCCCATATCTCCTCCCTCTTGCATCTCCCTCCCACCCTCCCTATCCCACCCCTCTAGGTGGTCACAAAGCACCGAGCTGATCTCTCTGTGCTGTGCAGCAGCTTCCCACCCACCTTTCGTTCTTAACTTTAAATTCAAGAGGTTTTCTTCCTCCAGTGCCAAGTAGGGGTCGTCAGTAAGGTCACAGACATCCAGGGAGAGGACTAAAAGGGGCTGCTGTTCCACAACGCTGAACTCGTGTCCGCCATCACCCAGCTGTTAGCCTGAGATGCTGTAAATAACCCAGTTTACACCGCGGTGCGTTTCAGTACGTAAAATATCATTTTGTAAATGCTTACGATGAAAGACAATTTTTAACCCCGCCAAAAAAGAAGTGGAACTGATGTTCAGCTCACGTAGGCTGTTAACAGAGCCCAGGGAAATATGTAATACAATCGTTTAAAGAGATTTCCAGTAAGAATGGGGAAAGATTTGGCACTCAAATCAGTTTGGGAAATTTCATGCCAAACAGCTGCCTGATAGCGAGGCCCCTAGAGAAGTACGTTATGTTCACGTGTTTGTTATGTTCTCTGGTACAACCACGTGTATGCTCATCTGTCAGGGCGCCTCTCCCGGCCAGCTGTCTGTCTCTGCATAACTCATCATGACTCGAGTTAACCGTCCAAAACAGCCACAGCCCCACTTGTCACTGTGAGAGCAGCTCGTGATGGCGGAGTCCAGAGAGGCCTGAAGAAGAGGGGGAAGCCTGGAGAGCTTAGAGCCGTTATTCCGTAACTCTCGGCTGTGGATGCAGAGGCGGGTCAGCCCTGGCTGCTGGGTCCCTCCCCAGAGCCTCACACTGCCACCACCTGGGGCCTCGGGCCTCCTCCTTTCCCCCACGCCACAGTCTCCTTTCTCAAGTTCCCCACCCAAGCTTCTGCCTCGGTCTCTCGGGGAAACAAATTCATCAGCATCTTCAGAACGGCTGCTCAGAGAAAGAGGCAGCCTTCTCTCCACGCTGTCAAAGCAGCTTCCCCGGTCTGCAGCATCCGCTTCCGGTCACACCCTCCGCCCCCTCACCCCATCGAGACTTCCAGAAGCAGTGTGGGAAAGTGCTACCTACACCTGCATCATGAAAAGCACTTTCAAAGCCCCCACCCACCCAAGAACAGATTTCTGCATTAACAAAGGCTGTGCATCACCCGAGTCCTGGTCCCCGGTCAAACAGCAGGTGACAACCCTGTCCTTCAAAAGAGATGGCAGGGCTTGACCTATTTCTCAGGGCTCTTCTGGACAGCAACCTCCATCTCTGGCAAAGAGAAGAGCCTGGTGTCAGGGGAGCTGTGGAACCAGCTGCGTTCTGATCCATTCTGGGAGCAGCTGGGCCCTGTCCATGCTCAGGGGAGCCTGGGATTGGTGACCGAGGTGGGAGGTGGGGACCTGTGTGGGCACGAGGGCCCGGAGAGACCTGACAGAGGGAGGAAGTATGTCTTCAGTCCCTGGATTCTAGGAGCTGCCCCGAAGAAGCCCCCCCACGAAGCTGCATGAGATACCCGTTTACACTGGGGTGGGGAGTCAGGGAGGACTTTTCCTGATTCACTTGCCAAGCCTAGAAGCATTGTTGACTCTCCTGAGATCACAGAGGTGGCTGCACAGGCCCCACCCCCTTCCTACAGCCCTGGTTCCCCCTCCCTGAGCCAAGCCCCCAAGCACCCTGGGGAGCTGCTGGGCAGGGGGCAGAGGTCTGTGGGAGCGGAGGGCTGGCACCTCCCACTCTCCCCCAGGAACCATCAGGACATGAGGGACACAGGCCTCCCTATTCCTCCTATTCCCGTTTGCCCTGAACGTCCCCACTCCAGCAGTGGTGGCGCCCAGGCCCTGATTGCCTCAAGGATCCGATCTGAAAAGATGCAGGCCAGCGGTACCTGCCACGCAGACCGGAGGCTGGGTATATGGGGGCGAGTGGAGGGGCTGGTGTGTGCACATGTGTGCTCAGCTCAGGAGTGAGGACCCCTGGCCTAGCGGGAGGTGGTGGGCGACATACACAAGGGCCCAGCTCTGACCCTCGATCCACCCCTCCTCACTTCTGCTCTCTGGACCCAAACCAGAGGATCTGGTCTAGATGAGCCTCCTCGAACTGTATGTATATATGCAAAGGCCATTGTTCTGGGGGGGGGGGGGGGGCCGTAGCTTTCATCAGTGTGCCCAAAGCAGAAGAACCTCGCTCTAAAACCCTCTGACCCAGCCTGACCCCTTCAGAAACTCTGCTGGGTTCACCCCGGCTTCAGAGCAGGCAAGGAGAAGCCCAGGGGGGCCGCAACCAGTCCTCAGAGCCCTGGGTTAAGGCTGCTTCTCCAAAGGCCCCTTGAAAAGGTTTCTCTGGTGCCTGGAGGCTGGGCAGGAAACCCTGAAGGCATCTAGGAGGCCCCAGCCTGTGGATTGGTGAGGGAAGACAGGCCCACTGGGGCCAATGAAAGGATGGAGGGTGGGGGTGTGCCTCAGAGACCTGAGTTCTGGTCCCCTCTGCCCCGCTTCGAGCACATGCCCTCAGTCTTCCCTCCTGTGGGATGGAGCGGCAGGCCCACATGCCCTGTTCTCTGGCTCAGCCCTGTCTGACTCTCCTCTCTCCTGTCCGAGGCTTTGGGCGGGTGGCAGCCCTTTCCTGCCGGCCCTCTGCCCACCCTCGCTCTCTGGCTCCACCCAGCCCCCGCCAATCTGTGAACCTCCCGGGAGCCTTGGCCCCCTCCGAGTCCCCTGGGAGGCCCTGGGCTGACCCGAGAGCCCAGGGCCCCGGGAGGAGTGACCAGCGGTGAGGAATCCCAGAAGCCGCTCCGAGGGAGACCCCTCCAGAGACCTCCAGGAAGAGATCACCGCGACACAGGTGCAGGAGCCTCTCATGGAGCCCCCAGGCAAGCGGCCCCTGCAGGAGCTCCCCACAGAAGAGTCCGTGTCTGAGGACTCAAGTACCGAGGCGGCTCCCAGCAGGCATGTTCTCTACGTGGGCCACCTGAACCCCCAGTTCTCAGTGCCCGTGCTCGCCTGCCTGCTGCGAGACGCCCTGGAGCGGCTGGAGCTGCCGGTGGCGCGGGAGCACATCCAGGTGGTAAGGCAGCCACGCAGGGCCTACGCGCTGGTGCAGGTGGCCGCCCACGAGGACACCCTGGCCTCCCTGCCCTGGCGCCTACACACGGCCTTGGAGGAGCACCAGATCATCAAGGAGCTGGTGGCCCCCGGGAAGGAGCTGGTGCTGGGTGAGGGCCGGGAGCCCTCAAACCGCAGAGAGGTAAGTGAGGCTTTCCCCGAGCCGGGAGGCCCTCCAGCCGCCGAGCCTCACTCGCGGGAGGCCTGGGTGCGGATGGCCTGTGCTGCATGGGGGTGAGGGGTGTCTTTGCGAAACTGGCGACAAATCTGCAAACTTGGGGGCTGCTACTCAAATGACTATGGTCCCAGAGGGACACTGGAGGGACACTGACCCTTAGAGTTTGCCTCCAGCCTGGAAGCACATGAAGGAAGACCCGAGTATCGGACCCTCCCCGGGCCCATCTGCATCCGGCCTCTGGGCCGGGTCAGCCCAGGCACGAGGATACGCAAGGGTCCTGGCTTTCTCCTTGGCCGACCTCATCCGTCCAGTTGCAAAAACCAACACTGGCTCTGTCGGGCAGTACAGCAGAGAGTAGAGGCTCCACCCTGCCCTCAGGGAGCCCTGCATCGATGAGCCTTCGGGATGAAGACTCCATGCCATTTAAACTGTTGCACAGCTAAACAGCTCAACGGGCTTACATTTCAAGACCTGTGGCCTGATGGCATGTTTGTATGATAGTTGGTGGTTTTCTCAAGTCTCCGCTAAGCCTGTCTCCGCTGGAGGCTGCAGGGCTGGTAGGGTTGTGCCTCTCATCGCTACACCCCAGCCCACACTGAGCTCCCAGCCCTGGAAGCCACCTCTGGAGGCTGGAGGGCAGCAGGGAGCTAGGGAAGGGTTTTAAGGGAGGAATGACAGTGTGACTTGCACCTGGGGTCAGCAAAGAGGATGGATAGGACGGGGAGAGCCTGGAGGCCGGGGGTCCGATGGTGAGGCCCAGAGCAGGGAAGCGGCCCTGAGCAGGCTGCTCCCAGAGCCCTTGAACGGAGCAGAAACCGTGAAAGGGACTCAGGAAGGCCGGAGGAAAGTAGAAATTCAGGAGGACTGGTTCAGCAAGGCTTTCAGGGAGATCAGGAAGAGGGTGGCATCTCTGGGAGCCCCTCTCAATTCAGAGACATGCAGCTCTGTCACAGGGGACCTCAGGGTGCCGAGGTGTCTCCTGGGATGATCCAACTCTGCGCCTCACAGGTTGACCCGCAACCCAGGTGGGAAGAGAATGGCTGCAGGTGTCCCAGGTCCCACCCGGGAAGGAGAGCTCCTCCTACCCATGTGCATCCCACAGGTCACCTGGGAAGAGGGCAGCCTCAGGGGAGGAGCACTGGCTGGTTCCAGCCCTTGACCCAGCAGGGTTTCCCGCACTGGCCTTGGGATGGTGGGCAGAATTAGCCCCCTCTGCCTGGGGGGAACATCAGGATGCCCGTGTGGGCTGGGCCCTGGGTGGATGGGGTGGGTGGAGGGGGGGATTCTGGCCGCCTGTCCCTCCTTTGGCCGCCAAGGTCAGGGCTCCTGGCTCTTGCCTGGGCCCATACGCCCCGCTCTTATCCCCCAACCCAGCAGGAGGAGGACAGCGGCCCGAGCCCCAGCCCCAGCCCTGGCCCCATCCTGGGCTCCAGCCCCCCGCCGGCCTGGCTCGCCGGACCCCTTCCTACCCAGGCCCCCACCCCACGGCGGGACTCCCCGGGCCGGCCCAGTGGCACGCGCTCAGACAGCGCCATCGTGCACCAGGAGATCCTGGGCCAGGAGCGCCTCTTCCAGGGCGCCTTCCTGGGCAGCGAGACACGCAACGTGGAGTTCAAGAGGGGCGGCGGCGAGTACCTGAGCCAGGCCTTCAAGCACCACCTGCGTCGCTACGTGTGCGCCTTCCTCAACAGCGAGGGCGGCAGCCTGCTGGTGGGCGTGGAGGACAGTGGCCTGGTGCAGGGCATCTGCTGCAGCCACCGCGACGAGGACCGCGTGCGCCTGCTGGTGGACTCTATCCTGCAGGGCTTCAAGCCCCAGGTCTTCCCCGACGCCTACAAGCTCACCTTCATCCCCGTGGTCAGCACCTCTGCCACCGGCACCCCCCTCAAGGTGAGCCCTGCCCCCAGCGCCCCCAGGCTGCCCCGGAGCCAGCGAGGCGGGATTGGGGCTGCACACCGGCCGGAGCAGCGCCCACAGAGCTGCCGCTGCCCTTCCCCAGGTGATCCGCCTGAGCGTGCACGCCCCCAAGGCCCAGGGCCAGCCGCAGCTCTACGAGACGGACCAGGGGGAGGTGTTCCTGCGGCGGGACGGGAGCATCCAGGGCCCCCTGTCCGTACGCGCCATCCAGGAGTGGAGCAGGCAGGTACGTGGCCCAGGCCGGGCAGGCAGGGTCGGGGCCACGCTGGCCCTGGGCGCCCCGGCCACCCACTGGGTAGGCTCGCGGCCGTCGGGTTTCCTCTGGTGCTCCCCAGGGGCTGGACTGCAACAACCCCGTTACCGCCGGTATCCCTCTGCGGTGTAGCTGGGGCCGCCGGGAGAGTGGAATGTTGAAGTTCTAAGACAAACCAGAGGGCTGCGTTTGGGCGGAGGCCCTTAAGATGGGGAGGCAGTGAGTGCTGGACACAGCACTTGGACACAGTCCCAAGGAAAAGCCTTTTCACGAGAGAAACATAGGTGACAGAAAAACAGAAGAGGGCAAGGGGCTGACAGAGAGGGAGAAGGACACGGCGGGGGGCTGCCAGCCTGAGCCTGTCCCGGTACTTGTGCAGGCTGCGGAGGACGGGTTACCCCAGGGTCTGGGATGCTGGCAGGACTCTCCCCGAGACCCCAGGGCTGACTTGGTCAGGGGACCTGGCTCCTCCACCTGCCAGGGCCAGTACGGTGCCCAGAGACCTTGAGCAGGCCCCCCAGGCTCTCTGGGCCTTCCCCTCCTCCATCACTTCAGCCCCGGTTCTGAGATGATGTCAGCTTAGGCACGCTTCTCCGATGTCCCTTCAGAAGTGGACGGCCGAGCTGAGCAAGCTGGAGGAGAGGCTGCGGGTGCTGACGGCCGAGAAGGAGCAGCTCCAGCAGCAGCTGCGGCGGTACAAGCCCACCTCCTGCACCTGCTGCGTCCTGTGAGGGCCCCAGCGCTCTACCTGGAACACGCAGGGCTATCCTACTGACCCTACGTCCCCCCAGTAAGGCCAGTCTGGGCTGCTCAGAGGAGGATGGGAGCGCTGCACTTGCTGGCTCCCTCTACAACAGTGTGCTCCCAGGGGCTGGTCCCCACGGGGTGCTAGTCCTGAGCAGACCCCGATCTGTGTAGCTGAGAAATTGCGCTTAGCACGATCCCCAAGGGAACTTACTTTCAGAAAGAACGTGTAAAAACTTGGCCAGAGCTCTCCTTGGGCTGAGCTGTAAGGGACCGTCCCTCTGGGTCTCTGACTCCCGTTAGCTAGGCAGGGCCAGAAAGGGACTTGTCATCTTGGGAAAGCCCCTCTGCAGATGGCAAAGTACATTGGTAACTGCGGTTACAGGGTGGACAGGCCACCACCCTGCACACCCACCCCTGGCTTGCTGAGATTTGGGACTGTCAAAGCTCTGTAATAAATTACATGCCCCCGGGCAAGGATGGTTCTTTCTAGAACACTTGGCTGGTTGGATGCAGCTGGGTAGAGTCCCATGCTCAGCCCACTTCTGTCCAGGGGGCCCAGAGTTCCTCCCCCGCCACAAAGCTGTGGGGTAAGGAGCCTGGATGGTTGGGTTCCTGAAGACGGGTACCTTAGGGCAAATCATAATACCTCTGCTTCAGTTTCTTCAGCTACAGGACAATAGGGGACAGCTGGCACCCTGCTTCTCTCCAGCACACACCAACACCTGCACAGGAAGGGTCTGACTTCCATTCCATGCACCCTCCAGCCACTGGAGAGGGTTCCTGCTCTGGCCATTTCCCCTGTCATCTCCACCAGTGGAGCCAGAGGCTCTATAAAGCCAACATCTGCACCCGGGCAAGAATGGTTCTTTCTAGAACATGCCTGGGCTCAAAGACCTCCAAGAGCTCCCCATCTCATCAAGAGCAAAGCCCAAACAATAGTCTACACAATCCCCCCTGACCTGGTTCACCTGACCTCAAGGCCTCCTGCCTCTTGCTACTGCATTCCAGCTACACTGACCAACTTGTTTCATGAGCACACCGGCCTCAGGGCCTTTGCACTGGCTGCTTCTGCCTGGAATGCTCCACCCTCAAGTGGAGAGGAAAGGAACTTCCCTACCCATTCTATTGCAAATTACACCCCCCTCCCCCCAGCACTTCCATTCCCCGCTTCCCTGCTTCCATCTTTTTTTCTCCAGAGCACCTGTCAATCCCACTCTGTAGCTTTTATTTGTTGTTTCCTCCTCACTAGAATACATGCTCATGGAGATGGGGATTTTGGTCTGTTTTGTCCACTGCTTTAAGTTTAGAAACTAAAACATAGCTGGCATGTGGTAGATGCCCAGTAAATATTTGCTGATGAAAGAATCAAGGATACTCCTAAATTTGGGGCCTGAGGCACTAGAAAACCATGAAACTTTGTCAAAGAGGATATTTCACAGGACCGGGGGTCCATGGAACACACTTCAGTGATCCCCTCTCCCTCCCCCAGCCTAGGGGTCCTTGGCCACATCCACGGAGTAGACAACAGAGGACCCCTTGTGGGCCAATCACAACTGCTCTGAAACTTGGTTTTCCCATTTACCAAACACACTGGTTATAGGGACCTAAGGTGGTAACGGATGCCCATCTCATGATGGATTACCAACCCACTGAACTGCTCAGGGTCACTGACCTTAGGGCCTGAGCCAGCTTCTCAGAGGCCACTTAAGAACTGCACAGAGGGGCTTCCCTGGTGGCGCAGTGGTTAAGAATCCACCTGCCAATGAAGGAGACATGGGTTCGAGCCCTGGTCCTGGAAGATCCCACATGCCACGGAGGAACTAAGGCCATGCGCCACAACTACTAAGCCTGCGCTCTAGAGCCCGCAAGCCACAACTACTGAGCCCATGTGCCACAACTACTTAAGCCTGCGCGCCTAGAGTCCGTGCTCCACAACAAGAGAAGCCACAACAATGAGAAGCCCGCACATCGCGACGAAGAGTAGCCCCCGCTCGCCGCAACTAGAGAAAACCCACGCACAGCAACGAAGACCCAACACAGACATAAATAAAATAAATAAATTAAATTAAAAAAAAAAAAAAAAGAACTGCACAGAGGATGTGCAGCTCGAGAGGTCAGAGGGGACCCGCTGCTGAGCGCCCCCCTCGGGCCAGGCACATGGACGCCCAGGCACAGCGGCCCTCGGAGGTGCTCTACGAAGGCAGAACCTGTCCAGATCACCAGGGCTGAAGAGAAGGGTGGGGGGACTTGGCCAGCCTTCCTCCCCAAAGAGAAGCCTCCGGGCACTGGGCAGCCAACACCGGGCGTGAAGGCCACCCTCCGTGCAGTCTCGGCTTCAGCCCTCCGCCTCGCTCCTGCCCTGTTCTCCACAGCCAGGGTGGTAGGCTGGTGGGGCTTTGCAGCGCCTGGAGAGCCATCCTGGGGGGCGGAGGGAGGTCCCTCTTCTAGAAAGGTTATGCAAGCAGCCAGCACTTCACAACCGGTCAGTGAAGGCCCTCTCCAAGCAGGGGCGGGCACAGCCGACCCTGCGAGGCTTTGAAAACTGCCCACTGTTGTAGGGAGCTGCTGTCACCAACAGGCGTAAGAGCCCTCAGTTTGGGGAATGGCTTTTATAAAGACGACTGAAGACTGTCTGATGGGACCACCAGATGGGAGAAGGGGTTAGCATTCACCCAGTCAGCCACATTCCAAGCACCCAAGCAAGTACGAAGGCCTCTGTAAGTGAAGACACTGTAACTCAGCCCGTGAGAAACACTGACAGAGGCAGCTGGGTTGCCCTGGGTCAGGAAGCGGTGTTCCCACACGGGCTTCGGGGCCTCAGCCATGATGGTGGCCTTGGACCAGTGCATGTTGGGACAAGAGGGAGCCCGCTTCCTTCCTGGGTCTCTCTGATGGAGGGGCTGCGCCAAATGGTGAGAAACATTTTTCTCCCAACCCCCCCTTTCTCAAATGAAAACAAGCAAAGCCTGCTGACCGTTGACAAACAGCCCAGCCTGAGCTCTGAGCCTCGGCCTCAGACACACTCTGCAGAGAAGCTGGCTCACGGGCAGGTATGCTCCGCAGCCAGAGGGCGGGTGGTCCCGATGTTGCCAACGTGCCACGAGGAGCGTGGATTCAGTATCTCGAATTTCACTTTGGAGGAGAAACCAGTGAGGCCGACGACCTGCACGCAGAAGGCCTGGGTGCAGGAGGGCTGGCGGGGGAGCGGAGGGGGAGATGAGGCAGACCTGCTGCCCCCGGTCCACGCCCGGCAGAGGGACGGGCCTGCTTCATAAATACTACATCTGTTCCGCCCTTTCTCAAGGTTGAGCAGCACACTTGCACCGTGCTTCTTTGTGTCTCTACAGGCTGAGAACCTAAATTTGAAGCCTCTTTGGAAAATTCTGGTTCCTATTAAAAAGCAAGGCTCCTCTCTTAGCTTTTAAACAATCAGATCACCCACCTCAGGCTGCTGCTCCCCAGGACAGGCCGGCACTGACGGCTCAGGGGACGCACACAGGCCAGCCCCACGCTCAGACGGCGCCCATCCGGCTGCGACACAAGCATTACAAACAAAGTGTGTCTCTTGCTCTGCGTTGTTTATTTCTTAAGTTAGAGTATACACCGAGTCCAGCCAGGATATAATGGGCACGCAGCTCTGCCTGTCGTTACACCACATTAAGAAAATAGCTTTTCATATTGCATTTCAACCGTAGTAACACCATTCTGGAAGGAAAAAGTCCCCTTGAGCAAAGCTGTAAAGTCCCCTCGAGCAAAACCCCATATGAGCGGGGTTTAGAGGCAGTTTCCCCAAAAGATTCTTTGTTAAGTGACCCCTTGATGCAAGGAGTGATTCCCAAGAAGAGAAGCGTGGCTTCTCAAGAGGACGCGGATTCTAAACTCAGACTTCAGAGAGACAGAGTTCTTGCCGTTCTGTGTGACGCCAAACTGACTGTCCTTTTGGACAACGAGTCCTCCAGCATAGGGCAGAGCCGACTCTGTTTCTGGTTTCACTGCTCTTGGTCAAGCAGGGTTCCGGCACTGGGTTGTGGGCACCAGCTGGACTCGCCCCTCACTGCCCACACAGGCCGCACGGCCCACCTTTTACAATGGCCTCGGCATCGGGGGAAGGAACAGCTACACGCTCGAAGCCACAGTGACGCAAGGTGGCTGGAGAAGCGCGGTGACCGATGGGCTCCCCTGGCGCCCGGCCATCACCCGCTCCGCCCGGATGTCCTGCTTCTCGCCCGAGGCTGGAGGACCGCAAAGGAGAGTGTGGGACACCAGTCCGCACACGGTGCGGGAACCGGTACACATGGCGGGACATGCAAGTCACAAATACCTTCCCTCAAAATAAAATAATCTTAATAAAAACATAATTTAAAGGAAGTGTCAAAAGCTGAATGTAAAATCAAAGCTGTAAACTCTTGAAGTCCAAAGCCTCTCTTCAAGAATCATCCCTGTTTAAAAAAAAAAAAAAATTGAGCAATTACATGATGTATGTTAGAGAAGTTAGGATTTGTAGTCAGCTGCAATGGTAAACTATGCCTGCTTTTTATCGAGGACCAGTCGTAGTAGGAGCCTAACATGATGAGAAGCTAAATTTCTGATCCCTATGGAATTATACATTTTCAAGATCTTACATGGACTCCACCTCTGCCCCAATACAAGCGTTCTTTTCCACAGCACCAGGCTCTTAACAGTGCCACTGACAGGGAATACGTGCTCCAGGGGAGGCAGTTAGAAATTCCATATCATTGACCAAATATCTACCCCTTTACTGTTACAAGGTTTCCTTTCTCTCCACGGCAGTTACTTAGACTATCAAACTGCCTACAGCAAACTATCTGGTGAAGATTAATGAGTACATCAGTGCTAAATGCTGACCTGGCAGAGTAGGCAACCAATGCCCTCCTCCTGATTTAGACCTACTTCTCACATCACCCACCCGACTAAGCTTTTCACAGGCCAGGCAGCTAATGAGCCAAGGCCGAGGGGCACGGCCATGGGACCGTGAGACCAGACCTGCGAGTGAAGAGGCCCCCTGGTGGAGAAGGCAAGGTGTGCAGGATTTGGGGAGGTCACCTGCCCGTGCCTGAGGCGGGAGCTCATCTTACCCCCACATCCCTGGTTCTCCCTTGAACCCCACAAAGTTCCGGCTGATGCCCCAGCCCCCTTCTGACTGTATATTTCTGCCGACAGTTCGCTCAGTTATCTTAATGGGAATTTATACAATTCTCGGCAGTCGCCCACAGCTGCTGCACTTTATAAACTTACGTGGTCACAAAAGACAAACATTCCAAGTTTGTTCAATAACTGCTCCGATTTTAACAGATTTGAAGAATAAGCAGCAATCAACACAAAAGTGTTGTTATGTATTGGTTTTAAAGCACTTCCTGGGGCTTCCTTGGTGGCACAGTGGTTAAGAATCCTCCTGCCAATGCAGGGGGCATGCGTTTGATCCCTGGTCCAGGAAGATCCCACATGCTGCAGAGCAACTAAGCCCGTGCGCCACAACTACTGAGCCTGCATGCCGCACCTACTGAAGCCCACGCGCCTAGAGCCCGTGCTCTGCAACAAGAGAAGCCACCGCAATGAGAAGCCCACGCACCACAATGAAGAGTAGCCTCCGCTCACCGCAACTAGAGAAAGCCCGTGCGCAGCAACAAAGACCCAATGCAGAAAAAAAAAAAACAAAAAATAAAAATATTTTTAAAAATAAAGCACTTCCTGGTGCAAGCTTGAGGGTCTGCAGAAATGACACTATGTTTTCATACCTGTCACCTCCTTCAAGATCTCCAAGTTTACAGCTACATGAAATAACATGGCTCTAAGAATCCAGTTCCCCCAGATTTGGTCAGATTGGCACCTGAATGTAGCAATCGGCAAGGAGACAATTGCCCCGTGCCTGGTGTCCCCCTGCTGGAGTCCCCAAAGCAGAGTGGGTAGATGTACGGTAACTGGGACGGGGTGGGGGGGGGTCTCACCCATTTGATGCCCACGCTGACCTGACCACTTACATCCTCTGGCAGATGAAAATTTTCAACACTAAACTTTCATGATATCCTTACAATTCTAGTGTTATCACCATTGAAAACAAAACAAAACTAAAGCTTAAAAATATCACTTACGTTACCATCAGTCATGATTTATTGATGGAAACTTCAGTTCAGTGATTTCAGAGTCAGGGGAGCTGCTTCCACTTCTGTCACTGTAGGTGTCCCTGTAGAATTCAGATGGTTTATTCGTCAGCTCCCACCAAACATTCGCTTTACTTCCCTCATTCTACAGCCACCATTACCACAGGGATGCTTGTCTGCACACAGCAGCAATCAGAGACATTATATATTTAGCAGAAAGCTGCAGAGGGATTTTCTTCTTCTTGTTACAGAAGATACACATTCGCTTTATACTTCAGTCATGATGCCCTAACCACCAAGACACGGTAACCGACTGGTTCCAGATAAAGGTAGCAGTGGGGCATGAAATCCACCCAGGCTGTGGCCGACACCCTGATGAAAAAACACAGTTCCCCATTGACCACAGGGTCCCAGATGTGATCGTGGCGCCAGATGCTGCAGAGGGGGAGACCTGGCCACCATGCCGGGTGGCTGGGGAAGGCCAGGGGTGGCACAGAAGCAGCCTGAGAAAACCCCGGAGGAGGAGAGGATGCTTGCGTGTCAGCACGGGAAGAAGTGCCCCAGCAAGGCCCCCCGTTCCTGTGGTTTTGCTCATCACTGATGGTGTGATGATGGCCCGCTGGAAGGAATCAGTGACCACTCGAGGGACTAAGGGTGCGTAACCCCACCTGGGCGAGAGTCTGCAGCCTTTCTGGAGGTAATGTGGGAGCCTCCCCACGGAGGCCAGGAGGAGGCCAAAGTACGGTGGGGAAGGCTTTATAGGTCTGGACAGGAACTCAGGGTGATACTGAACTCCAACGAAAAAGGGATGATCTGAAACAGAAATGCAAAAGAACCAGCTTCACTGTGTGTCTGCATAACATGTGAAAGACGGGAAAAAATCTTGTTAAATGCTCCACATTTCTGCAGACCCTAAAATGATTTGAAAACAACTTCTTATTGGGAGCCTGGGTAGAGGCAACCCCAAAGCACGGGAGAACCGATGCTCTCCCACCTGCACGCTGTCACCCTGCGGCCAAAGGCGCCTCCTCTCCAGGTTCCTGCCACCCTTCCCCTCGCCACCCCCCCACCCCCCCCCCACCCCACCCCAGCTCCCTGACTTGCACGGGATTGAGTCCTGCAGGTCACGTGAGATTAGACTTGAGTACCAAAAGTCCAAGCTCTCATTCTGGAGAACAAGGACCTGAAGCCAGAGGTCAAATGGCAAGGCCACAGCGCAAGGGTGAGCCTCCCAGGGCTCCAGAACCTCGCTCACCAAGACCCCTCCCCGCTCCCCAGACAGCGCTGCCGCCTGATTTGGTTAGGTCAAGGACAACAACTTATATTGCTGTGTTTCCCCCACATGCCAAGAAAGCCTGACTAAGTTCCCCACTAAACACAACGGCCCAAGTGATCACCTTCCAACTCCACAATTTCCATTCTCTCTCCTTCAACATCTTGGCCAACAAACTTCAAGCCTTGCTCCTCCAAACACTTTTTCAAGACTGGATTCACCTGTCGAAGCATGAAGAACAATTTTGCTGGGCTCTCAGCTGACTGTGTTTCCAGCGTAACAGAAAGGAGAAAATGTGAAAGGTCACAAAGCTCAAATCCTCACCTCAAATCTGTGGCGGTGCCTCTCTTCCAGGTAATCTGCATCTCCGTAGAGTTTCCCTGGCAAAAGAAGCAGGCTGGCTTAAAGGATTCCGATTTCACAAAGGAGCCTATTCACAACCACATCCTGCTTCCCAGGTTGCTTATTATCACCTACACGGCCAGGCCCTTTGAAGGTTATTTCTATGACTCTCCTACCGACCCCACCGCCTGCTCTAGCAGCACAGTTCAGACTAATTCTTGGGCTTTGACTCTTTGCAACCAAGGAAAACTAACAGAAACAGACTTTCACCACCACCTCTCACACGTGACTACAGAGGCACAAAGTGCTCTGGCGGCACCCAAAGCCGCCCGGCACCTGCTGTGCCCGGGAACCCAGCGAAGCACGTGCCAGCAGGTGTCTTCCCTGAGCCAGGTGAGACCCCCAAACCACAGGACGTTAGAGCCAGAGGACTGGACGACCACCTACTCAAGTGATGCAAACTACGGTGCCTCCAAACCCCAGATAGATGCACGGGTGCCCTGCCAACAATGACAATTTTCCCAGTGGGAAGAAAAGAAAATCCAATCGAGTTCTTTTAAATATTTTCCTCCTCAAATTTCCCCTACGTCTTTAGCATATATTAGTACTTGTAGAATAAAATCTATTTAGGTTGAACCGGATGAAACTGCCATTTTTGTGGGACAAAAGTCACCAAGATCAGCAGTTTCATCTGGTTCGACCTAATAGGATAGGAAAGTTAAGACTGCAGTGGACTTCACCTAACCGCCTCATTCTGCTGAGTGGTCCACACCCAAAGTCCCCCAGGTCCCCAGCTGTATTGCCTGTGACCTTTCTAAGAGCCACAGTGCTTTCTTTGGCTATTACAGTGCATCCTAAGGAGTGTCACCAGGAGAGGAAAAAAGAACTTCAAAAGTAAGAACAAAACCAAAAATGCCAGCCTGGCCACAGCACCAAGACATACGTCCTGGACATGCCAGCCACAGGCTGGGCCCATGGGAGGCAGCTCTTACTCATGACAGAGTCCGTGGTCTGGAACAGGGTTCTCCTCTTGCCCAGCCTCATGGTTCCGCCCATCTGGCCGGGGTTGTGTTCTGGCATGTCTATGACCTGGAGGCGTTCCAAAAACAAACATGCTCTACCAAACCCTGCTTCGGTTAGGAGACAGACCGCCCACACTGAGCGAAGTGAGCCTGTGAGGAGGCCCAGCTTTTCCTTAGAAGTGATACTTGCAGAGGAAAATGCCTCCCAATGATCACTCTTAAACCTCTGTTGGGTAAGTATTTAATCCTCAGCCCGTCCTCCTGAGCCGCAGGACCAGACACAGCTGCCCCCTCCCCTGGCCGTTCCTGCCCCGGCACTTTGGATCCTAAGTGCCTGTTCTAATAAAGACTAACACAGCAGCGTGGATACCAGACCAGACGTGTGCGCACACGTTTCCTCCACTAGACTGACAGCTGCTCAGAGGAAAGGGATACTCATCTGGGGTTGGCTGTGAACCAGGAGGAGTCTGGTGAACATCTGTGGGACGCGGAGGCCGAGGCCCCCTAGCTGTGACAGCCTAGCCCACTGCCCGCTCCCCTGCTCCCCCAAGCACCTTCGGACCTGGGAGACCTTCTCTGTGCTCCCCTACCTCCCCAGGGTCCCACGCTTCAAAACCTCTGCTCTTTTCTTCCTGAGGTCTGAGTATTAGCAAAGTTCAATTTCAGGTCAATAAACACATACTAATGCTGTTCAAGTGCCCTGAGGTCAAGAGTCTTGTCCACCTTGTTTATCACAACATCCTCAGTATCAAGAACAGGCCTGTCACGCTTAGGCTGGGGATTCAAAGATGAATAAAAGGCACTGTCTGTCCCCCACGAGCCACATTCCTCTGATGGGAGACATAACACGAGGAATGCCAGCCTCCTAGGGCTCGGGCCTAAGTCAAACAATGAGTACTAAATTCCAGCAGTTCTTTAAAAAAACACCCATCTCCGAGGGTTGCTGGGGATTAAGTGAATTAATATATACAAAGCAGTGAGCACAGTGCCTGGTACATAATAAGTGCCTACCTAAGTGTTTCATGTCAGTATTGTTCTAAAGCGCTCCTGGGAGGTAAGAGGGCAGGGGTGGAGAATTACTTCAATCAGGCTGCGGTGGCACCTGTCTTAAAAACTTTCTGTGCCAGACTGGGAAGAGTAGTGAGAAATTACACGATGAAAAATAAAAGTTCTCCCTATCTGGGATGTCTGAAAGTGCGGGACCTCAGGGTTCTTTGGAATGAACCCAGTGGTCTCATTTCCCACCTCCAACCCTCAATCACTTTCATAAACGCCCCTTCCACACCCTTCCAGATGCTCCAGACACTGGACTCACCACAGGATGATTGGTGTTAGGGTCAAACTCCGTAGAATTGGCATCTGAGAAACCAAAATACCTTTGTTATAAAAATAGTTACAACAAAACTGATTTTTTAAAAGTTTCATTCCTAAGCTCTAAATCACAATTTCCCTCCTCAGTTTAAAGTTATTCAGTGATTAGAACCAAAACCAGGGATAACATTTTTAAGATATAAGATACTCAACACACAAACACAGGTGAATTTTTTCCCATTAAACCTGTAACTCTCTGGGAAGTCAAGCTGTACAAAATGGGGAAATCAAAGCCGATGGCATAACCTAACAATCCTTATTTAGATAGTGCAGCCTTTCGACGGCTCTTATACTGTTGTCTCAATTTTTTCACTTTTCGTTTCAGACTGTATCGCTCCTCAATGGGCAAATACCGTTTCTTCATTTCTTTCATCCTCGGCATCTTACGCATTGCACTACCCAACTGCCCCACTCAAGAGCTAAATCAAAAATTAACTGATTTCAAAACCCAAACACCTTTCTATCCTTTACTGAATTTACAGACTAACCATAAGGGAAACCACTGAAGACTAAAAGGGAAAGAACCAAGTCCCTGGCACCGCGCGTCTGCTTGCTCTTTCTGTGCGACACGCGAGACATCGTTCCCCTCTGGGGCCTACACGAGGGCCAGGCCTCAGATGCGAGTCAGCTCACCACCAGTCAGGACCCCAGGGGGTGCAGCAGCAGGAGATCATGGCCGTGAAGGGGTCCAGGGTGCCCGAGGGCCACCTCTAGGGTGGCGGGTGGTAGGACAGTGCCTGCCAGGAGCTCAGAAGCCAGCACCGGGGAGCACGATGCCTACAGAACTCAGCCACCGTCCCCGTGGGGTTACTGTGAAAAACGTGCCGTGAACCCAGCCCTGACGGTCAGCTGGGCACAGGGAATCACACTGGTAAAGCTGGGCGGTCTTTCTATTCCTCGGGTTGCTCCGCTGAGCTTTCTTAGAGCTCATAAGGGTCCTGTAGCAGGCCCTTCCCCTGGCGGCCCCGATGGGGCCACCGCACCCCAGGGCTCACGCCGTGCGTGGCCCGCTGCCCCACTGGCTGGGCTCGGCCGTGGGACACGAGCAAGCTCAGTAACAGCCCGCACAGCAAGCCTGGCATTTCGGGAGCCAGGCAGTCGCCAGGCTGTGAGGAAGCGCAGCTGAGTTAGTGAGCGATGAGGCCGGACCCCTGTCCCCGCTGGACAGGGCGAGCTCAGACGCACCACGGGGAGCAGAAAACCACACAGCCGCTACCAGTCCACTCAGCCCACAGGGTGCTGAGAGATGGAAGCCACTGAGTTCTCGGTCTGGACGCAGTAATACAGTCCGTGAGGCACGGGGCCAGTGTTAGTGAGTATTCCCCAAGTGCCAGGCACTGTGCTGGGACTATTTATAGGCACTATTTCATTCCACTCCTACAACCATGTGAAGTAGGTACCACTAGGACCCCCATCTTACAGAAGAAACAGAGGTCCAGAAAGACTAAGTAAGTAATTTGCCTAACACCACCCATCCTGAGTGATAAAGTCAAAATCTGAGCCCGGGTCTGACCAGCTCCAGCGCCCAAGTTCATAACAACCACACGGCCTCACACCAGCCAGAGTTAGTTTCCTCTCCGGACACCAGCTCAGGGACGGTGGCCGTGATGACGGGAGCGCGGGCGTCTCCAGAGCAGCAGGTGCAGGGGCGGAGCCAGGCGACTTGCTCAGCCGTGTCCCCTCCTCCGGTGGTTGGTGGTTCCCTTGGAGGACAGCGTTTTCCCTCAATAAATTCAGCAGCTCCCCTAGCTGCAGCTGCGAGGTACTGAGAAACCAGGCCTGGCCTCCATGGCTCCCCCTCACCCAACAGCTGCCAGAAACACTTAAGTGAGAATTTAACAAATTTTTAAGTAGACACTTACTTACCTTGCCATCCCAGCACATTTCTTGAAAATTCAACCACTGCCAACTGCATTCCTAAGCACACGCCTTGCAGGTGGAGGGGAAAAACAAATGAAACTCCACTGAAAAGTCAGTTCCCACATTTCCAACCCGCCTACGTGGACTCTGTGTCCTGATTGTTCCCAGAATTCCAATTACAAACTCTCGTAATTCCCTGCTATAAACATGCAACCCCCTGCTATGTTTTATCTGTACCAGATTTCAAAAACGGGGTCTAAGAGTATATGATGATTCCAGGTTTTAGAAGTCATGCGATTTTAGAAATAAATAATATTCTCTTCAGTACTTTAAAATTCAAGTCTTCTTACCCTCTCTCATTAAGTTCCCAGTTACAATTGGTCATGTTGAAAATGACTAAAATTTACAGCAGCAGGAAGCATCCAAAATCATTCTGCCCAATTAGACAGCTGGTGTTCCAAATAAGCATATAAAACCCAGTCTCACATGTCCTGCCAAACAGCTGGGTTCAGTAAATGGACAAGATTTCCTAATTGCTATTTCATTCTCTCAAAATTCCATGACAGCTACATGGAGCTCAAGCTTAAATTTTTCCTTTTAAAGACCAGTTTGAATTTCTCAAAAAACAGAACCAAAAAGGCTTATACTTGAGTTGCTATCTGGAAAGATGGCATCTATGTTTCGTTTCGATGATCTCCGTTTTATTTACAGGCTCCCACGGGGCACCTTTTCTTGTCTTTCCTACTCCTTACCCAAAAAAGGCTTCTTCTGTTTCCGAGCCCAGGAGATCGCTTGGATTTTTCCTTCAGTCCCTCGGACACCAAATCCTCCTGGAACCAGCACGCCACTGTGCAAGAGAGCATACCACAAGCACCCCTTTCCAGTCCAGCTCGCAATAACCCTCCAAGGAGTCACTTCCAAGACACTGGTGCCATGAAGTCACTCCACACCCTTGGCTGCTGGGGCTAGGACTGTGATTTCAACACTGCCAATGAGCCGTGTAGAAACACCATGGACTTAGAAAATGCACACAAAACCATCCACTTTTCTTACTAACATCAGAAAATGCTTATAACCAGTCAAGAAAAAAACAAAAAAAAGATGTTGTACATGATTGTAATACCACCTCTGCACAATATCTGTCCCAGGCAGGGATTCTTCCCTTAAGTTTGCAATTTTTTTTTTTACCTCTTGGCTTGAAGTGCTCCCCTGAGTAGGTAGGGGGCCTTTGCTGGTCAGTTCGGCGTGCCACACTGACCATGGCTGTATGGCTCCGTAAGATTCAGCTGTTCTAGTGAACTAGATATTCAGGCTGATTTTTTACTATTGTAGACAAGAGCTGCCCAAAACGAACTACTTATGAGACTCGACTGACGGGTACTCAGCAAGTGTTCTGGATGAAACACCTTTAAATAAGCCTTATCCACAGATGCGTTCAGTAAACATTATCAATAAAATCAGAACTAGTTTTCTTGACATTTAATGAAACCGATAAGCTATATTTCTGTGAGGCTTCGGTCATGCAGTATGTATGTAGTCCTTTCAACAATTAAAAGACATTTAAACAAGCCGATTACCTACCACCAGCACAAGAGAGCACAGCACTTGGTTCATTAAAACAAACCCCAAACCCCTGGAAACCAAAGGTAGCGAGTTCCGCTTACTGAGCGCTGCACAGCTTCTGCCAGGCCTCGTGGTAGCGCACGGGCTCCTCCTGCAAGGTGCTCGGCTCCAAGTCCGTGGAATCTATGTACTGGGAGCGGTCAGAGCGGAGAGAAAAGCAGCAGCCTCGTGACTCCTGAGCACTCAGGATTTCTAAACGATATTACCAACACTCCATCTTTCTTAATTTTAAAATAAAGTTTAAAAACAACCTTAATGTATTTACACTTACTAATCTTTTTTAAATAAACTTTAAGATCTTTCTTATATTTTAAAATATGAGTTTCCTTCCCGAATCATTTAGTTCCCAACTCTGGCTGTCCATCCGCTCTGCACTCAGCCCGCTAGCGCAGACCCTGAAGTGTCCTCTCTGTTCAAGATGTCTCCCCCCGAGTCCATCTTCCCCCCAGATCACTTCTCATTTTTCTCAACTGTGTTGAAGTATAATTTACACACAATGAAACAGAAGCATTTTAAGTGTGCACTTCATGAGTTTTGTCCCACACGCACACAAAGGTATGACCACCATTTCGATCAAGATCTAGAAAGTTCCTGTCACCTCCCCCCAGTTCCCTCTGCCCCCTGCAAACACCGTCCTCCCTGCTTCCTGCCCCAGACAATCTTGGCTCTGCTTTCATCACCGCAGGTTGTAGCTCCTCTAGAACTTCAGACAAACGGAACCATGCAGCGTGTAGCCTTCCGTGTCTGCCGCCTTCAGCTCCGTGCAATGCCTGAGATTCACCCGTGTTGTTGTGTATCACCACGGAGTTTATTCCTTTTTACTGCTGGGTACTTTGCTACTGTAGGAATACACCACACGACATGTTTATCCACTGACTCGTCCTGGACTTTTGGGCTGTCCCCAGATTTTGGCTGTTATGACTAATTGGTCCATTTGTATAAAAATAAGATTCTTTCGGTGGACACGTTTTCATTTCTCTCGAGTAAATATCTGGGAGTGGGATTGCTGGGTCACACACAGTAGGCGTGTGTTTACCTTCATATGAAACCGCCAGACTGTTTTCTCAAGCGGCTGCTCCAGTTTACACTCCCACACCCTCACTGACACGCTCAGCCACGCAGGTGGGTGGGTGATGGTATCTCACTGAGACTTAATTTGCATTTATCTCCCTGACAACTAAAGGCGTTGAGCATCTTTTCGTGTATATCATGTGCATCTTCTATGAAGTGTCTGTTCAAATCTTCTGCCCACTTTTCTATTAGGTTGTTCATTTTTTTCCTGCTCCTTCCTAATACCCTGCGGTGACTTCCCTGAACCCCAGGGCAAAATCCAGGAGTGGCCCAGTTGACGGGATTCATGACCAGGCCCTCGCCAGCCTGTCTCCAGACACCCTCCAATTCACACTTTTCCATCCACTGAGTTCCCAACCATTCCACACCTCCAAGTCCTTGGATATGCGCTCCCTGCCGTCAGCAATGCCCTTCCCTGCTGCCTTACCCATCTTCCCAACCTGCCCACGGGCCCCTCCTCACATGTCTTTCAGGGCAGTTTCGCCCCCTCTTCTGCCTGCTCCCTTCACACCTGAGAGACCTCACTGACTCGGATTCCCCTCTCGGCCTCCACCATCTAACACATGACCGGCACAGGTTACCTCCAAGGAGATAAAATAAATGAATGATCGAAAGAACTAGCAAAAAAATAAGTCAGGGCAGGGTAATGAGATCCCACGATTCTTAAAACACGTATAACTGCTCATCCTCTCAGCACCTGTTCACCAGCATAAAGCAAGCTACATTTTCACGCCGAGAAGCCCCTGGAAAGTAGGAGGCCAACCCCAGTGCCAATAGCGAGGGCAGCTGCCCGGTGCCATCAGCTCTGCCCCCACCCGCCCCCCAGTCAACACCCCTCAGCACTGAGCTCCAGCTTCACTTCTAATTTCCATCTCTTCCTGAAAAGCTCCATCTGGGAGCTACTTTACTGGGAAAAAGATATAAAGGGACAAGTGGAAGAGCTGACACATATGGTACTTCCTCCCTGCCAGGTACACTTCTAAACACTTTATATGAACTCATTCAATTCTTATAATAAGAGCCCTGTGACAACCCTTTTTAAAGATGGGAAAACTGAGGCCCAAAGAGGGCTAAGTAGCTTGCCCAGCATCACACAGACTCGGAGGCCTGGCCACCTGGCTCTGGAACCCCTGCCCTGAACCTCGACACTCCACTGCCTCCAGCCTGACATACCAGCAGCTCAGCTTCTGCCTGGCACGTCCAGAGCAGAACACAGTGACTACCGTTCACTGGGCGCTGCCCGTGTTCCCGGCACCAGCTGGGTGACTGGACACTTGTTCCTGAGAAACCTCCCAGCTCCACGGGGTGGACACTGGCACAGGTGCCAGCAATTGTGCAGCATGCTTAGCCACCAGGACTCCCCATTCCCAGGGTCACCTGACATTCAGATCCAAGCATTCACTCTCTTGGCTTCTGCTCTGACCACATCTTCCCTTATTTCCTGAAAATGCTCGGCTGTTCTCTCCCAGCCAGGAGCCAACCACAAATCCTTTTGATTCCTAAAAAAGAAATTCTAAGCTCCAATAATACAAAGCAGGTGTGCACGCAGCACCTATGAGAGTAGAGACGGCCTCCCTGTACCTGTGTGACACCTCCTCACCTTGATTTCCAACTTGTGGTTTATGGCCAGTGCAGAATGCTCCAGAGCTTTAATGACAGAGGCGTACGAGTCTGAGAACTTGGTGTATTTGCCCACGAGGGCAATGGAGCAAGTCTCCAGCAGGCGATCATATCTATCACACAAAGGTCAAGAAACACCAAATCACTCAGAATGTACATACTCCCGTGAGGTCAAATCACCTTTTAAAGAGAAGAAAAACATGTCTGGGAAAAATATGATAGGAGCAACTACTGTCTGTGCTCTATGTACTGAACAGTAAAGAGGAAGCAATTTTCAGATCAACATGGCAGGCTTTGTAAAGAAAGTAGGATTTTGGAACCTGTTACAAAGAGATGGCTTCAAAATCTGTTCCAAATTTGGTTTTCTTTTTTTTTTTTTTAAGTTAAAAAATTAACAAACACAGACAATTCACAAGAGTTAATGTGATGAAGGGAACAGTCAAGTTATGGGGCATCCACACAAGAGTCCATACTCATTAAACTTTTTCATTATAAAGTATAATTAGTAACACAAAAATAAAACTGTGCCATTTTTGTGGCTGCATAATGATATACAAGCAAATGGACACAGACTGAAAGGGAAAATGTCAAGATGAAAATAAGTATCGCTGAACAACGGCGCAAGTGCTCCCTCCACAAATGCTCATTAGTGCCATCCAGATGACTCGGCAGCTACGGTACCACACGCCCAGTGCTCCGAGGCGCCGTGTGAAGATCTGTGATGTGCTGTGCAAGCATCACAGAGCGAGGAGGCAAGCAGAGTGGGGACAGCTCTCAAACTGATGAGTTTTGAAAGTAGCAGTAAGGAAAGACTGGACACCCTTGTCAATCCTTTTGTAGTATGGGGTGGGCAGCATCTTCCCAAACACAGCTCAGCTATTTGGGAGCAGCCAGGAGTGCTCCAGCCACATCCAGCCATCCATGTGGGCCTCGGATACCAGTGCTAGCCCACCACAAGGAGGCCTGTTTGTGTGGGAGACAAGGGTGATAGCTGTGTGATCTGAACTCCCTGAGACCCGGGACCCGGGCCAGCTCTACTGGGACTTCCTCATCCACGATGCAGCTACACGAGGGCTGAGATCCTTTCTTTACACCCCTTACCATGAAGGCCTTTTCTAATGTGAGTTGATAGCACAAGTAAGAAAGAGCTGAATTCCCTGAGCTCCTACAAAAAAAGAGAATTAAGGCTCGAACTCCCAGCTCCTTATTATGAAGCAAACCTGTCAGCCATCTCTTTCCACTTCATCAGCATTTTCCGTGGCTGCCTCTCAATAGGAAGGTCAAGTCTCCGGAGAAAATAATCTACAACCCCCTGCTCTTCTAACAACAAGGGTACTCGGTAGATGGACGAGACATCGTGGACACAGATCACCTGTTTAAAAATGAGCAAAGGTTAGTTAATTAAAACAAACAAAAACTAACTGGGCTGATGGACTCCTACCAGCTCTTAGGACCTTGGGAAAATAACTGTTTTAAATTTGAAAACAAAGAAACGACAATTTTCTAAAAAATATAAATTACCAAACTGACTCAAGAAGAATAGAATACATAGTGGCTAATCTCCTATGAACATGGATGCAAAAATCCTTAAAAAAAAAAAAAGTTCATAAACCAAACCACAAATTAGTTAAAAAAAAAAAAATCACGTCCAAGTAGGAACTGTCCTAAGAACAATGGTTCTCAAAATTGGCTGCCATTGGCATCACTTGGGAGAGCTTCTAAAAATTCAAAAGCCCATGCTGCACCCCACACCACTTACATTTAACAGTAGTATTCACTACATGAATAGATTAAAGGCGGGGGAAAAATCATCTCACTGGATGCAGATTTAATAAAAATTCAAAACCAGTTCATAATAACAATTCCTGGTAAATCAGGAGTGTTAGAGAAAATGTGAAAATATAAAAACCCCACAGCAAACATCATTTGGTTTGATATTTAATATTAATGCTTAATATTTAAAGTCTGAAACAAGGCAAAACTGGTCACTAATCACTACTTCTATTCAATAGTGTACTAGAGATATTAGCTATTACAATTAGATAAGAAAAAAAATGTACATGAATTGGAAAATAAGAAACAATTGCCACTAATTGCATATAATATAACTGCTCACCCATAAAAACCACAGGAATTTACAGGCAAACAATCAGAACTAACGGGGCTTCCCTGGTGGCACAGTGGTTAAGAATCCACCCACCAATGCAGGGGACACGGGTTCAAGCCCTGGTCCAGGAAGATCTCACATGCCACGAAGCAACTAAGCCCATGCGCCACAACTACTGAGCCTGCGCTCTAGAGCCCGCGAGCCACAACTACTGAAGCCCGCGGGCCTAGAGCCCGTGCTCCGCAACAAGAGAAGCCACCGCAGTGAGAGGCCCGCAGACTGGAACAAAGAGCAGCCCCCGCTCAACGCAACTAGGGAAAGCTTGCGCACAGCAACGAAGACCCAACACAGCCAAAAAACTTAAAAATAAAAAAAAAAATTTTTTAAATCAGAACTAACAATTTTAGTAAGGTTGCTAAGCTTGAGATCAATGGGCAGAAGTCAGCAGGGTTTCCTATACATGGGTCTTATTTAATCAGGAAATATAATTTTTAAAAATACACCACTCACATAGTAACAAAAATTATGAATACCTATAAATAAATTTAAAACACAATTCACAAAGATAAATAAGTCTAAAAACCACCTTTAAAAAGAAAATTGTAGGATATTATTGAAAGACAGTTCTTTCAACAAATGGAGCTGGAAGAGCTAGATATCTATACATGCAAAAAGATGAATTGCAAATTTTACTGAAAAGTTACTATCCATAAAAATTAACTCATAATGAATCCTAGACCTATGTGTTAAGCTCTAAAATTATCAAACTTCAGAAGAAAATCTTCATGACCTTGGTTAAGTAGAGTTCTTAGATATGATACCATAAGCACAACCTATAAAGAAAAAAATGAATAAATTGGGAGTTCATCAAAATGTAAAAGCTTTTATGCTCCCAAAGACACCATTAAGAAAATGAAAAGACATACACCTGAAATTAACATGACATTATAAATCAACTATACTTCAATTAAAAAAAGAAAAGACAAAAAAAAACAAAAGAAAATGAAAAGACAAACCACAAGTTGGGAGAAAAAAATGTGCAAATCATATATCTGATAAAAGACTTGCACTGAGAATATATAAAGAACTCCTATCACTCAATGAGATAAGCAACCCAATTAAAAATAGGCAAAAGATGTGAAGTTCTAATTTAAATATAGAAACACTTGTCACATTTTTAATAGTGACTAATTTTAATGATAACCTATCCTATTATAGAATTGAAGTACTTCACTTGCTGGGACAGAAATATCTAAAATAACTGAAGTGCATGAAAAAAGGCTGTTCATAACAATGAAAGTATTCTGATGTTCCACGTACTTAGTACGAAGCAGAATCCCTTTGATGGGCTCCTGGCTCAGGCATCGTGCCCAGGAACACTGATCTCAGGTGTCAGGCTACCCTCACATGGATTTCTCTTATTTTAACCCTGCTGCCTCATTCACTCCTCTCTAGGCCAGGTGGGCTACCCGCTTAGTCTCCTGATCCTCAAATAACCTAGCAGTAGAACAAACTATCCATAACCTAATCATACGTTCCTTGACCTCAACTTCCCTTCTACTCTCCTTCAGCCAAACCTGACCAAAGCCACAATCCCAACTTAGCACCACTGGAATTTCCATTACACGCACCACACTTAGAAATATCACAGGTTCCAAAATGTTGAATTTCCTGTACCATAGGTAACCTCCATTAGCACAACTAACAAAAAAGACTATATGTTTAGAGCCTACAACACCTTAGACAGCAGGCAACAGGAATATAAAGTTGAATAAATTGATCCTTGCCTTCAAGAAGCTCAGTCTATGAGGAGAGACAAACACGGATGAACACACACACACACACACACACAAACACACACACACACACAGGAACACATACACACTAAGGGGCAGTATGACAGGCTTACCACCAGGACCTGTGAGACACACAGGTCACCCAGAGAAGATTAACCCTGAGGTTTGAGGAGGTTTGGAAGGTAAAGCTACTCAGACAATACTGTGTCCTAGCTGGGCTCCAAAGAATGAAAATGAATAGGAGATTGTCAGGCCTATTACAGGGAGAGGGGAACACCCACTCAGCATGGCCAGAGCAAACAGTACGAGGAGCGGGGACAGACAGGAGAGGTAAAAGATGGTCGGAGAACCACAGGAGATAAGGTGACGGAGAATCACAGGGCCGGTGGGCGTCAGTTCTTCTATGGAACAGTCTACTGTCTCAAATTATGAAATAACAACAAGCCTCATGAAACTGGCTAAGAGACATTAGGATAATTAGCAGCAAAAAATGATTTATGTGAAGATGGGATTTCTACTTACTTGTTCAGGTTCAACATGGCAGAACATTGATATTTTCTCCTTCACTGATGTGTCGAGAGGATTTGAGCACCTGCACACAACCTAGACATTTGGATGGACAGAAGGGGTTACAAAATTGGGTTTTTCTCCTGATTGAAATTAAAGTAGACACCACATTGTCAAGCTGGATGAAAATGTTAACTCCTAGCACAATGCACATAAACTGTAAAAATGTTACTTGTTTTCAAAACTGAAATTCCTAAATCCCAAGTTGGAGAAACATGAGAGTGGCAGGACAAACAGACAGATTAATGAGCCAACTGGGGTTTTCCTCAACCAATGTTCTTGGGTAGGAAGGACAGGAGAATGAATGATTGGCTGGGAGGAGAAGACATGACCTCACACACACCAGGTAAGGAAATCTTTGCAAACCACAACCCAGTTCACTAAGCACTAACCCTACTTCTCCACCATCGGCTAACTAAATGGGGGCCAAGAAAAGGTTTTGGCTGCCATGGAGGCAAGATCTTAATTAGACAGATAAGATCACTCTGAAACCAGGTAACCAGGAAATCTTACCAGATCTGGGGAAAGCCCAAGCCCTCTGAGTTCCCGAACACTGTTCTGGGTGGGTTTAGTCTTCTGTTCCCCTGTTGAACTTGGCTATTTTACAGAAGGAAAAAAAAGTTAATTTCTCTACGAAAAGGAATTTTCAGGTGTGACTTTTCCCCGACCCTCTTTTTATAATAGGGAAATAGATAATTTGACCATTTACCTAGTTTAGTTTTTATCTTTGTCAAAGTTACACATGCATATATTTGAGAGTCAAGTAGTTCTGTAAGGTTTGTCCTAAAAGCAGTAGTAGCAGCCCTTCCCCTTTCCAAACCCTAGAGATAGCCACTCTTTCACTTTTTTTTTATTTGAAGTATAGTTGATTTACAATGTTATGTTAGTTTCAGGTGTACAGCAAAGTGATTTATATATATATATATATTCTTTCTCAGATTCTTTTCCATTATAGGTTATTACAAGATATTGAATGTAGTTCCCTGTGCTACCGTAGGTCCTTCACTTTTCCACTCTTGAATGATCCTCCTAGTATGCTTTACTGCTACTTCTTGACATTTAGTTTGAGGCATTTTCTATTGACTTCCTGTTGGGTAAGGAATCCACTCTTTTCATTCCCCTGCCCCCATTACATGCACCTGCCCTGTGTATGCAACCCCTATTTCATGATCCCTCTTCAGTGTTTACATACTTTTGAGTATTTACATACTGTGTACCATGAAAACCACGTGCCATAACTTTTCCTTTCTGGTCCAATTATTTGTTTTCCTTGGTTGGTTTTTTGGTTTTGTTTTGTTGATATGCTGAGTTTTCTATGTACTAAATTATCTTTATTCTCCTCTCACACTTAAAGATAACATTTGTTGGGTACAGAATTCTAAGTTAGAAGTCATTTTCCCTGAGAATTTTTAAGGAAACAGCTTCACTATCTTTTAGCTTTCAGGATTGCTGTTGAAGTCTAATGCCATAATGACTCTTGATTTTTTTCTTTAGAGTTTTTTTAGAATTTCTGCCCCATTATTCCAAAATTTCACAACAGTGTGCCTTGGTGGGGGTCATTTTTCATTTAACAGGCTGAGCGTTCAGTGGGCCCTTCCAATCTAGAAACTCCTATCTGGAAATTTCCTTGAATTATTTAGATCAGGAATCAGAAAACTTTTTCCATAAAGGGCCAGACAATAAATATTTTACGTTTTGTGGGCCACAGTCTCTGTCACAACTACCCAACTCTGATTTTTTTTTTTTAATTTTTATTGGACTATAGTTGATTTACAAAGTTTCTGCTGTACAGCAAAGTGAAACAGTTATACATATACATATATCCACTCTTTTTTAGATTCTTTTCCCATATAGGTCATTATAGAGTATTGAGTAGAGTTCCCTGTGCTTTACAGTAGGTTCTTATAAACGTTTTAATACAAATGGGCATAGCTGTTTTAATACAAACGGGCAGAGCTGTTTTATTTTCAAAAACAGAGGGTGGGTTAATTTGGTCTGTCTGTTGACCTCTGGTTCACATCACACTTCCCTCTCCATTTCTATTATTTTTTTGAAAATCCCATTATTTGGATCAGAACTCCTAGACCAGCCTCTAATTCTCTTGCCTTTTCTCTCCTATTTTCTCTCTCTTGACCTTTCTTCTCTACTTCCTGGGTATTTCCTTAAACTTCTTTTTCATTCTTGCTATCCAATTTTTAATTTCCAAGAATTCTTTTCTGTTCTCTGAATGTTCTCTTCTTAAGGTATCCAGCTCTTGTTTAACAGATGCAGTTTATCTCCTCTTAATTCTGAGGATATTAATGATATGTTGCTTTGTTTTCTTTTTTTAAGGTTTCCTTTTCCTACTCCCTGCAGAGCCTCAATTTCCTCTGTTTTTTCTGTTGTTCTGGTCTCTTGCACGCTAAATGCTTTCTCCAAATGTCTGGTGATCACCGGCTGCCGGCTCACTCTAAAAGCTAACCGGAAGTTCTGTGAGTGGGTGAGCTTGTCCACCAGGGTCCTCACTGTGGGAATCTGGCTGGTCTGTTTTCACTGAGGAGCCTCTGAGGGCAGTGTGTTTTCTCCTGGGTTAGCTGCATACCCCAAGAAGAATCTTACAATCTCCTACGCAGACGGTCCCTGCCTGGCTGTGATGATTCTGCAAATCAAGTAGCAGAAATTACACTGTCCCTAGTGCCTGCTCATCCAGAAAAAGCCTACAGTCTCTGCCAAGACAGGAGAGGGACTGATGCCCAATTGTGCATAACAGGGAAGGGGATGCCAGGGTCTAAGTGCTTCTGAAACGGCAGTTATAACGAGCCCCACCCCCAGCCCCAGAGGTGCCCGGTGCTGCCCATTCCTGGGTCTTCGGGGTTCTGCAGGGCGAGCAGGGTTGCTTCCCTGCTTTCTCCGCTGCAGGCTTAGAATCCAGCTCTCCCAGGTCTGCTCAGTCCATTTCTACATGGCCATCTGCTTTCTGCCTTCCTAATTTTTGTCACTACTGACTCCATTCAGAGTAATTATCTTTGTGAATTTTTGTCTTAAAAAGAAATTCCCTCCGGCTTCCACAGTGGCACAGTGGTTAAGAATCCACCTGCCAATGCAGGACATGGGTTCGAGCCCCAGTCCGGGAAGATTCCACATGCCGCGGAGCAACTAAGCCCGTGTGCCACAACTACTGAGCCTGCACTCTAGAGCCTGTGAGCCACAACTACTGAGCCCCCGTGCTGCAACTACTGAAGCCCACGCGCCTAGAGCCTGTGCTCCTCAACAAGAGAAGCCGCCACAATAAGCCCTCGCACCACAACGAAGAGTAAGTAGCCCCTGCTCGCCGCAACTAGAGAAAGCCTGCGTGCAGCAACGAATACCCAACGCAACCGTAAATAAATAAATTAAAAAAAAAAAAAAAAAAAGAAATTCCCTCTACTCCAGTTGTAGTGGAGTTTCATCACGTAGTAAAGACAAATGGACACATGCAACCCACTGTCTTTAACTGCAATTTCCCTGATTAATTTTCCAAATGTTTTCCATTTGATCTTTTCAAAAAGTATGATTGTAATAATTTAAAGTTCACAAAGAAGTGTTTTATTCCCTGCTTCCTGCACCTCAAATATTTGAAACAGATAAGGAATGAAAACCATCCTCTCCTCCCTCCTCTCCATCCCCCAAAGTAAAGCTCTGAATGCCTTACCTGAGGAACTAGACTGACATGAATGTTACAGAAGTTCTCTCTTTTGACCTTGAACTGGAATTGACGGAAGGCCTCAATAAAGGGCATGCTTTCTATATCTCCTACTGTCCCACCAAGCTAGAAGAACAAAGTTAATTTAGAGGTTAAGCACTAAACCTTCCTTTTGTGGTTCAGGTGTCTAACAAACATACTCTGTCATCTCAATTCAATGATCAGTAACAGTGTAATGCAGACTCCCTGGGCCTGTAAAATGTCATTTAACATACTGACACTGGACGTTTCCTTGTGCTAAAAGATTACTTTTTATGATAGGTTCAACATTCCCCAAGGTTATCATGGATCTTTCCACATCATTTCAAGAAAACGGTCAGGTGAAAGATGCACTAGGAATTTTATTTGTATGAAGAGTCACAAAGCAAAGAAACTGTAATCTTATCTATTTAGCCATAAATAACTTCCATATTAAAAAGCAGTTATAAAACAAACTGCTGGAACTTTTGAGTCTCCTGTTTTCACAGGAACACTGAGATCCAACAGCTGGGATCAGCAAAGCAGGAGTACAGAAACTAAAACCAAAAAAGGCTCATTCAGAGGGATGAACATTCCTGCCAGAGGAAAGCTGAAGGTCGGGTCACCTGACTTTCTCAAGAGACAGACGAAAATGCGTCATGCCACTCTTATCGGTACAATTCATACCAAGCAAAGGTATAAATGCTGAACAAGGAGAACTGCGTGGACAAAATACTGCTTTCGATGGTGCAGCCACTCCACATGACGGTGACTGTGCCCTTACCTGCCACGCTGCCCTTCAGAGGGTCAAGGGCTTCACAGGCAACTGGCTTATCAGTTGCTGGTGGGTGACTAAGGAGGAGAAAACGTACACCTGGTCACATGCGCAGGTACCACAGAGTTCCAAACAGACTCAACAAACCTCAATAACACACACTTGAGGCTCCAGGCCATCTTCATCCACGGGTATTAACGCCTGTCTCATTACCCACTCCTGGATTGCATCTGTGATGTGCGGGACGACTGAGGAAGAGAAAGGACATACGTGACCCACACGTCCCATCCGCATCGACTGAGGCAGACACACCCTTTGTGACAACAAACTGCAGAGTAGCAGTGGGTCGTAACAATATTTTTGAGACCCCTCTCAAATGCCCTTAACAAATCACACTACCCCCGGCCTCCCTTCCAGATTTCCTGGTTGTGACTAGAAGCCCTACAGGAGAGCAGGGCCTCGAGGGGTGACCTGAGCCACCTCAGAGCAGTGGGTTCAAAGCAGAATCTACCCTGGCCACTCCTACTGCTTACGGCTGGGTGGGGGGAGCACATCACACCCTTTTTCAAGGACAAGAGAGCACCAGGACCCTGTTCCATTACATTTCCAGTCTACCCAAGGGTAGATAACCTACTGCAGAGACAGGGCAGTGCAGCAGGGTGGTCGGGAGCACAGCATCTGGGGCCAGAATGCCTGGATTCAAGTCTCAGTTCCACCACTCGTTAGGCGTGGATCTTTGGGCAAATTACCTAACTATTCCTAAGTTCGATCTCCCTATCCGTTAACTGGAGGTAAGAGCTTCTACTTCCTGAAGTCATGGCAGCGATAGAGCACTGGTGAGCTGCTGAGCAGAGCCCTTGCGTGATGGTGCTCATCAACCCCAGCCATGGCTCAGCGCTTTTTAAACCACAGTCGTGGGGCTCAGAAGGCCAGCTCCTAAGGGGCAGAGATTGCTGTTTAACTTGCTATGTATAGAACCGGCAGTGCCTCAAGCACAGGATATTACCTATTCCACACACAGCAGCCAAAGTGGTCTTTTAAAATGCAACTCAGACTTCACCACTCCCAGGCTTAAACTCCTGAATGGCCTCCCACGGCTCTGAGTAAAATGCAACCCCCATGCCGTGGCCCTTCAGGAGGCCCCGTGGAACCCGGCTGCAGCCCACCTCTCCCACCTGCCCCTTGGTCTCAGTGCCGTAAGTCTCCCTCCTGGTCCCTGACCAGGCCCCTTGCAGCCGGGGACCTCTGTCCGCGCCGAGCCCCCCTCCTTCTGCCCTTCCCAGGGCTGGCCTCCCAGCTCACACGCCCTCTCTTGGAGGCTTTCCCTGCCCACCTGTCCAGACTTGCCTTCCGCACCACTCTCTCTCTCTCTCCGCACTCTATTTAGTTCCCTCTCAGCTCCTATCAGACAACTCACTTCACCAGTTTGGTTTTTTCTCTCCCAGAAGGTAACCTCCATGAGGACAATGGCCTCACTGGGCTTGTTCATCATGCACTCCCAGTACCAGCAAGGGTGTGACCACACTGAGCACTCAAGAAATCGCTGATGAGTGAATAAATGAATTAATACACTAGAGGCCTAGAACAGCAAACTGTCTGATCAAGATCACTGCAACTCCTAATCGATTCCGTTCTGTGTGTTGGGAGCTCAAGAGAAATACTCCACTGACTCAGCTCCTTTAATTCTCCCAGCAACCCGGATAGGTAGGTACTGTTATTATCCCCGTTTCACAGAAAAGGAGATTAGACCTCAAAGAGGGGAAGTAATCTGCCCATGTTCACGAAGCTGGTTAAGTGGCAGAGCTAAGACCTACACATGACCCCCTAGCCCAGAATCCGGCCAGGGTGGCCCCAGGGGAGAGACAGCCGTCAGCGTGACCCTCAGCCTTCAGTCCAGTAAAGACCAAAGTCAAAAGCAGATTTATTCTCATAACTCAGATGAGAGCCACTCTTCAGCAAGCCCCCAAATCTGGACTTATGCCATCATACTAGACCTGTGGCTTTCCAACACCCACTTTTAAAAAGCAGCACTAGGCTCAAATGATCGCTGTGCAAAACCTCCACCCAGCAGACAGACAGACGCTGTGCTGGTGAAAGCTCAGGAGGACCCAGAGACCCGCTTCTCAGACTCCCTCTAGCCCATAACCAGCCCAAAGACCAATGGACACAATGGGAGTCCTTTTCCTTCTCCCTGTCTATACACAGAACGTCCCAGATGCACAACATACACCATCTGGCTTACGGCCCTCACCTAGTTGCCGTCATCACTTCACACTCATCACTGTGGAAAAACAAGAGCTCTCTGAACTCAAATCATGAAGCTGGTCTGTCAGCTTCAATGCCATTCACAGAGAGACGGGAGCCTACTCAAGTTCCTTTTTGAGTAATCAGCCATGCAACTCTGAATTTTCAACTGAAGACATAGTTCAGTAACAATACCTTGATACTTTCATGATGAAATTGCATAAAAGGCACATTTTTATACACAAAAGAAATTAAACTGGCTAAGACTTTTAAATCTTGAAGGCAAATCCAGTACTACCTTGGACGGTTTTCCCCAAGTAATCTCCTTTGCGTTCCTTGTTAATAACGTACTGATAGATCTTTCCAGTGGTCAGATTATTGTCCTTGGTGAGGCGGATGTCAAGAAAACGTTCATAGTTACCCAGGTCAAGGTCTACTTCCCCACCATCATCCAGCACAAAAACCTCACCTGCAGTGAACAGTGAAAACGGTTAGGGTGCATGAAAGATACACATACCATGGCCCAACTTGAGTTCCCAAATATAAACACTTGAACAGAACAAAGTCTGCATTAACTTGACAGGAAGCAGGGAAATTTATTTCTAGAAAAGTAAATATGACAAGAAAGAAAAATCACCAATCATTCTGCAAAAGGTTAACTCCATACTTCAGTTTACCACCAAACTCAGTCTGAATTAGAATATTCTGTCATGAAACAGCATGGAATGAACAGAAGGAAACTACAGCCAAGCAAGACACAGAGAACTTTACATGGTATGGTATCCGCCACCTAAGAAAAAGAACTTTCGACTCAAGTCTCCTACCTGAGCAGAGAAAGGTTTGAATGTGATAAAAGTAGGATTTGATCCAAAAACTTAAAACAAGGTATATATGTTACAGTCATGTTGATTATAGAAACCGGCTTCTGGGCCACACTTTAGTCCAAAACAAAGGTGTGAAATTGCTCAAGTTTCCTCTTATTCCTTTGTTTAACATTCATTCCTTGAAATGTCATTCTAGAAATTCTGCCCCAAATGGGGCCTTCCTACCATCACAATGGGAGACAAGCCCAAAAATAGGAAAGTAAAAATGGTCTTGTTTTTCCCTCATCCTCTGCTCTCAAGAATGCTGAAATATTGCTCCAATTTTTTCCATCCTTCCTGACACTATTTATTACATAAAGATTTTTGCTCTGAGGACACTCATAGATTTTTACCTCACATTAGAAAGTAGGAGTATGAAAACAATTTAAAAACTTGAGGGACTTCCCTGGTGGCGCAGTGGTTAAGAATCTGCCTGCCAATGCAGGGGACGCGGGCTCAAGCCCTGGTCCAGGAAGATCCCACATGCCGCAGAGCAACTAAGCCCTTGCGCCACAACTACTGAGCCTGCGCTCTACAGCCCACGAACCACAACTACTGAGCCCACGCACTGCAACTACTGAAGCCCACGCACCTAGAGCCCATGCTCCGCAACAAGAGAAGCCACCGCAATGAGAAGCCCGCGCACTGCAACGAAGAGTAGCCCCCACTCACTGCAACTAGAGGAAGCCCGTGCACAGCAACAAGGACCCAACGCAGCCATAAATAAACAAACAAATAAATAAATAAATACTTGAGAAGTATTTTTTAACATGTCTCAATAGTACATCTACCCCCAATTTTAAGAAATTACTCTCTTAGGCAATTCAGACACAGTTACACATCACACAGTTGGTAGGTAATCAGCAATAACAAAGAAGTATAGTGCTGTTTTCCTACCCTACCTTAACAGTTTCTACTTTTCACTCACTTCGAAAGATGCTTGTTTTTACTATCCAAATTCTGTTAGCAAAACAGAATCTCAAGCATACAGATCATCCAAATTCAACATCTATCTGTTGCCTGAATCCCTACAAAGTGGTCCTTTGGTCTCTGTTTGAACACCTCTACCAAAGGGAACTCACAAAATCTTCACCCCACTTTTGGAGAGCACTTACTATTATAAAGATCTTACACTGGGCCAAAATCCATGGCCTTACAACTTCTATCCACCCATCCTATTCCTAAAGATTGGGGCCACAAAGTATAAACATAATCCCTCTTCTCAAATATTTGAAGAAAGTTACTGTGTCACCAGATATCTTTCTTCAAGAGAAGAGACAAACTTTCATTCAGCTACCTAAAATATCATTCCTATTACAGAAACCACTGAACTCTAATCACTCCATTGCCTATTAAGATTTCTGCTTCTTCTCTGTCCGAGTGAGAAAAGCATCACTCTGCTATGCTAAGGACCCTTCTCAGAAGGCAGGAAGTGGAGGTCATGGAATGCAAAATACACACAATTTCCAGGGGCTGACATTTTCTTTCACATATTACATAATTATTTTTAAGTAAGAAAAAGGAAATGCATTTTGCTTACCATGCTCATAAGGAGAGAATGTTCCTGCATCAATGTTAATATACGGGTCAATTTTAATGGAGGTTACATGTAAACCACATGACTTGAGTATTGTGCCCACACTGCTGGCAATGATTCCTTTTCCAATTCCTGATATGACACCACCAGTAACTAGAATGTACTTCATTTTTACTTGTTGACCTGGGAAAAAGAAAAAACATACCTCAACAAATCAAACTGATCTGGGTTCAAATCTTGGCTCTGCCACTTACTAGCTATGAAGCCTCTAGGAGCCTCGGTTTCCCTATCTGTCACATGACTTTGGAAGGTTGTTATATGGGATCCTAACAAATGTTTCTTGGATCACTCAATGGCTTTAATCAAGTATGACTTGAAAAACAACTGCTAATTAAATAATGCAGCTTTTGTTTAAAACTTTGACAGCTAACAACCTTGACAGCCAACATAATTAAAAAAAAAAAAAAGCCAGCTCTGTTGATAGAACATTATGCCCCCAATGCTGGCTGCCACCGCCGCCAGACACTGGGATGTCAGGCAGGTGTTTCATTATTTTCCCTACATGGGGAAAAAAATTTCAATCTTGGATGAGCACTCCGATTCCCCATGGAAGAGATAATGTCTTTGGCTAAACTAAAATTTATCGCCAAGAAAACACAGCTCCTCTAGGTTATGGAAGACAGCATAAAAGAACTTGAACATTTAAAAGGAGTAGCAGTTAAAACTAAAGGTCTTTTAATTAAAGGTAGCTCTCTTCTGAGATGTAATAACTTGCTCCTTGCCAGCAATCTCTCCCAGGTATGCCATGAAGAGAGACTATATATATTGGAGGAAAAGGACATCAGACAATAAACCAGTCTGAAGCACATAATGGGCAGAGGACTCAAAGAGAGGGGAGATTAGATTAAATCCTAAGAGCCGGACAGTTGTGGCAGGGAATGGAAGAAACAGACTTGGTGAGAGATAAAAGGGATGGATGGATGCAAGAGCAGCAGGGGCAAGAGGTGAGCAGACAGACAGCGACCGGCTCGCCAGGGAGAATTTATCACTGGCCCCGGCTTTGGAGGCTCAGAAATAGCATTTGGTCAGTAAACCTGAATGTGATCAAAATGAGAAACACAATCACAAGTAGAAGAGAATGCTTGCTTTGGCATGGTCTGGGACATTTTCCTCCTCTGGGAACACTTCTTGTGAAGCCAAATTATACTAAAAATAAGCTCAGAAGGGAACAAGGAAACTGGGGAGTTCTGCTTGAAGCATTCCCCCTCCCTGCTCCGCTCCGCTCCGCTCCTCCCCAAGGCAGGAATAAACATACTCGGCAAAGAGATGAGAATGCTCAGAATGTCTTCCCCCCTCGGACAGCAAGGAAAACACCCAACCATGTCCTGCTCTTTCTATTCTCTGTTGCAGCACTCCCAAAAGCATGCTCCTTGGTTTCGTCAAAATGCATATGGGATACCCAAAAAGGGCTCTATGGACAGATAAATCAGAGAAATGCTGGTTAAACAGTCAACTGGTTTCTTTAATGCAAGACCTCTGGGAGCCTTTAATAAGCTAATGTGCACTGCGATCTCCCAAAAGGGATATACAGTCTGCAGTTTCCCTAAACTTGTTTGACCCCAAGTCCCTAATATTTGGGGGAAACACTGCTCTGTCACTTCACAGCTGAACAGTGTCTTATTGACATGTGAACATCAGACCTGGCTACATTTTAGAGACATCCTAACCAGGCATATCCCTGAGACTATACCCTGGACTCACTGACTAAATTTTGGATGTTCTAGAAATTCCTCAGCCATCCCGCGTGGGTTATAGAGTGGGTTACTTCTCTAGAAGACTCATCTCATCCATTTGCATTTGATTGGCCCCAATTTTACTCTAAGAAGATAACACCTCTCTTTAGGGGAGATGCCTGCAGTCCCCCACAGTGCCTGGCAATAAATATTCCCATGTACTCAGAGACCAGGCAGGAGAGGCTGATGGGAGCCAGTCACCCCCATGTATGGACTACCCTGTAGGTAAGTGCTACTGTGCTAGACACTTCGGGGACTACAAAAATTACTCAGACTTGGGCCCATAGCTCAAGTTGCAATCCATTTTGAGAGACAGAACATTTACAAATAAATGAGTAATCCAGTGATGGTAGGAAGCAGAGGGACGATGTGTGACAGGTATAAATGGAGAAGAAGAGAGAGCAGAAAGCTTTCAGTGGCAAGCCCAGGGTAAGGACCATGGCCCGTGAGAGAAGTGAAGGGAGGAGAGGATCCAGATGGCTCCCACTGTGTTGACCTGAGACTTGCAACAGCCTGGAAGGGAAAGGGAACAGAGTGGACAGGAGGTACAGCTATCTACAGAACACAGAGGCAGGGCCAAGGAAGGACTGGGGGTGAGGGGGTGAGGGGGAGATGGTGGGAAATAAATCGGAAATTTAGGCAAGGGGCCAAATCATGGGGCAACCTGAATGCTCAATCTGAACTTTAGTCTGAAGGTGATGAGAGACATGGGAAGGTTTTCAAGCACAAAAGTAACAGAAATCAAGATGCATCAAAGGAATTCATCAAAGATGACACAACAACAAAGATGTTGTTGTTAAATGCTGAGATCCAGTTCCAGCTCCACCACTTGTGTATTGGGACCTGTCAAGTCACAGAAGCCGCCTGAAGCCCAAGTCCTTACATCTGTTAAACCGGGTTGAGAATCTCCGCATCGCCTGTGTCACAGGACTGCTGAGGATTCACAATTATAATTAGTGTGGACCTAACTGCGCCACGCACACGTAGTGAACTTCTTTAAAATGCAGCATCTTCGTTCCGGGCGGCCGGGAAGTACGGAGGCCAGCTGTGGGGCCGAAGCCGACCTTTCCCCAGCACCTGGAGGCCGTCCGGCTCCGCGAGCTCCCAGGCCCCCTCCGCCTGCAGAAGTCCGGGCGCGCCGGAGGGGGCCGCAGCCAGGCCGCCGAGCCCATCCCCCACCGCGGCGGGCCTGGCTCGGACCTTGATCCCCCTCCAGCGAGGCTAAGGCCGTGCCTTGAGACAGAAGGGGCGAGGGCCGCGGCAGTCCGAATGGAGCGGCGACCGCCGGGCTGCTCGGGGCGGGCTGGGCAGCGGGGGCTCCCGAGCCTCTACGGCCCTCTCCGTCCCACGAGCCACCCTGGCACCCTGGTCAGGCGAGCCAGGCCGCGCTGATATGGGCGCTGCCGGGCCCCGCAGCCCGGGCCCCGCGGCCTTTCCCCGCCGCCCCACGCCCCCCGCGGCCGGTCTCCCCGGCGGCGCCCGGCCACGCGGCCCCGTGCGCGGGAGCCGGCTCCTCGCCGGCCTGGCCGCCCGCCCCACTCCCTTTAGGCACGCAGCCCATTGGGCAGGCCGGCGGGCCACCTCACCCCTGATTGGTGGGAGCTGTGTCTGTCACCGGCGGTGGGACTGTCCCGCACCGGGCTCTGCTCCTGCCTCTGACTCCTGCACGGGAGAACAGCTCCCGCGGGATCCCTCGAGTCAGCCTACCTGAGGCCGCCTTTAAATCCTGCCGTCCGCTAAAGAGCTAAGAGGGTGACGCTCACGCTGAGCCACCGGCAGCCAGTGCACCAGCCCGACCGCATGCGCCGGGCAGTCTTTCACGGAGGCGGGCTCTAGGCGGTGCGCACGCAGAGGCGGGGGGCGGGGTGGGGTGCGGGCCCGCCCCGGGGCGGGACCTGGGTGCGCCGGGCTCAGGGTCCGGAGTGCGCCGGCGCGGGGCCGGCGCGCTTTGCTAGTAGTGGGGCCGGCTACTCCGGATCATTTTCCCAGCGCTGTTGTCGCACGGCAGACGCAAGAGGTACGAGACGGGGCAGGTCATGGCGTTTCTGCCTTGCAGCCTTTGTCACAGCCAGTGGTTCAGGCTTCCTCTTTTGAGGGGGAGGAGACCATGTTTTGACTCACACCTGGCAAATCCATCGCCTGGCTCCAGCCCCCCCTCCCCAAAGGCCTTCTAGGAGAGGCGAGATCCGTCACACCGTGTCCTTGAACCGTCCGACCTTGTGGGCAAGGTGGTGCGACCCCAACCCATCTCTCTCTCTCACGCGGCGCCCTCTGAACCAAGGGATGCCGACAGTGTCACTCTCCGCCTCTATTACAGGGAAGGCCAAGACGGCGGCTGGGCGCTGGCTCCTTCCTCATCTGATGGGAGTAAGAATGAGAGAAGCAGAAAGAACAGCCGGTGTGAAAGCCCTGGGGCCCAGGAGAGCCTCGCCCAGCTAAGTTGGAGGCCTGTGTCGCTGCATTGGAGAGAGCCAGGGGAAGAGAGATCAATACGGCGTGGCCACACCGCGCAGAGCATTATAGACCAAGGATTTTCTTTCCCCCTAAGGGCAGTGGAAAGCCATAGAAAGTTTTTTGAGGAGGCGGCTTGGTTTTGCTTTGAATACTGAATACATACACCTGTTTTTTTCTCCAAACACTATACAAGTGTATACTTAAAATGTAAGTCTCTGCATCCCAGTGTTCTGTTTTCTTTCTTAGAAGCAGTTTGTCAAAAGTTCTTGTATACCTTCATTAAAGGATGTAAAGAAAAGGTGTGACGTGATCAGACTTGTATTTCAGGGAAATGACTCAACCAAATGGATTCCAAGAAACCAGTTAGGAGGTTTCTGCAGTGGCCCCAAAGAGAGGCTTCTGGCTTCTTCCATCTGAATCACCACTTCTCCTGCTCTGCAAGCTGCACTCAGCTCCAGACCTAAAACATGCTTCGGGTGTTTTACAGCCACACTTCTTTCAAGAAGCATTTGGTGTTTATCAAAGTGCCTGGGACGTGACAGACACTGAGAACATACTTGTCGAAGTAACGAAGGAGCTGTAGAAGATATAAAATTAGCCCCTCACTTAGCCACTCTCCTGGGTGACCACTTTACCCTTTCCTCTCCTTCTGTAAACCTCTACTCTCTCTCAGCGGATGGTCTTGCTTCCTATTTCACTGAGAAAATAGAAGCCATCAAGAGAACTTCCTTGAGCTCCCACCACCCTATCCATCAACCTACTTTCGTCTGTGCATACAAGCTCTGCCTTGTCTTCTGTGCTGTGGACAAACTGTCCATAAGCCTCTTCTCATTGCTTCAAGTGCCATATCCTCTCATCAGTTCAAGAATGTCCCGCTAGTAGTTCTCCCCTCCTGCGTCATTGATTTTCCCCTCTCCTAGATCACTTCCACTAACATGATGCAGTTTCTCCCATCTTAAAACCAAACCCCTCCCTTGACTCTACGTAATTCTCTGGCTATCCCTCCATTTCTCTGTGCCCCTTTTCGACACAACTAGAAAATGTTGTTTACGCTTGCTGTCTCCAATTTCTTCCCTCTCTCTTGAACTCATTCTGTCAGGCTATTGCTCATGTAATTCCACTGAAACTGCTCTTGTCAAAAATTAACTTCTACCTTCCCCCACCTCGTCTCTGTATACCAGCCTAGACTCACAAGCCCCAGATAAAGACACCAGTGTGGCTGCATATGCATGATGTGAGTGTGTGTGTGTGTATTTGCATATTTGGGCAGCTCCTCTCACCCACCTTGAGCTCACAGACTCCCTGTGGACTTCTGGGTGCAGCCATCCTGTGCCCACATCCTGCCCCTAAACTTACTACTTCGCTAACAGTGTTTGTCACAGCTGGTCACTCCTTCCTTAAAATGTGTTCTTTACTTGGTTTCTAGGAAACCACTTTCTCAGTTTTTCTCCTATTTCATAGGCCTCTCCTGCATCTCCTTTCCGCCTCCTGACCTCTAAACATCGGTATGCCTCAAGGCTCAGAAGATCCCTTCTCCACCTATAATCATTCTCTGGATGATCTCATTCAGGCTTTAAATACCAGACTTTAAATAGTAGGCTTTAAATACCATCTATATTCTGACAACTCACAAATTTGTATTTCCAGCCTAGACCTCTCTCCTTATCTCCAGTTTTAGGGCCCTTCTAAGCACGAGGTCCCAAAGTCTGCCCTGCGCAAATGTACAAAAGGCCACGCACTTTGTCTTCAGCTGCGACAATTCTGTGCTGCTGTTCATGCTCCAGAGCTCCCCCTGGGATCAGGCTGAGGCTAGACTCAGCTAAACCAGGGATTGCAACCTTTCTGTAAAGGGCCAGATAGTCAATATTTTAGACTTTGTGAGCTATACCATCTCGGTCACAACTCCTCAACTCCATCTTCATAGCCCAAAAGCCACCATAAATGATACGTAAACAAAATAAGTGTGACTGTGTTCCAGTACAACTCTTTAATTACAGAAATACAGATTTGGTCTGAAGGCCAGTTTGCCAACCCCTAAGCTAAACACACCTCTTGTCCAGCTTCTTCCTGCCCTATCCTGCCTCCCTCATTCCCTTACAGGGTGCACTTGAGAGCATTCCTCAATTATTACCCGGGAACCCCATCTCAGACTTGGTTCCTAGGGAGCCCAGCCTAAGGCAGCACACCTCCTGCAGGTCCCCCCCGTAGTGCACTCGCTTACCTTGAGACACTTCTCACAGGGGGCTCACATTGCCTACTACTTACTTGTCTGTCTCCTCCACACCAGATTGTAATCTCCCTGCGGTTACCTGACCTTTCTGTGTCTCAGTTCCCTTATCAGGTACAGTCTTGTTCACCTTTTAATAACCAGGATCCAGCATATTTAATTCCCACTACTGCCCTGTGATATACATGCCACCATTATTGCTGTACTTCATATGATGAAGCCAAGACTGAAAAGCATAAATGCCCTCCCAAGAGCACATATAAAGTTTCACTTTGAATCCTCTTTCCATTTTGCACCCCTCATTCTACCCATCACCAGATCTTGCTTATTGTTTTCTAGCCAAGGCTCCTTTGAGTTACTTTTTTCACTTTCACATCAATATGCTGTCATCCTAGCCTGGCATTCTGGTAGATTATCTGCTGGAGCAATGGGGCAGGAGAGAGCCTACAACTATTGACTTAAATTTGTTGTTTTTTGTTTTTTGGGTTTTTTTACCAGATTGGAGCTATTTATTCTAAAATTACGTTTTACTTAGTTTTTAATAACTATGTAAACAGTACAAAATTCAAAAGGTAAAAAGGAATACACAGTAAAAGCCTTCCCCCCATACCTATGCCCAGCGACCTAGTTTTCCTCCTCGCGACAACCACTAATACCAGTTTCTTGTTTATCTTTCAAGAGACACTGTGCACATGTTTGTATCCTTTCTTATTGGCTATATATTGTTTTAGCATGAATGTGTTATGTTGGATTTTCCTCCCTTGTGCTAGCTTTCTTTAATGATGTTATTTGGCGAATTAGATGGTATACCCTCACTTTGTTCATGAAAGGATTTAAGGCCATTTGTGTGTGTGTGTGTGTGTGTGAAATATGAGAGAAAAATGAAGCAAAGGAAAAATAAGGGTAGGAACTTTTTCTCTTTAATGATACCCCATTGCCTTCAGGATAAAGTCAAAACTGCACTTTGATGTATGAGGCTGTGCAAAAACTGGCCTCAGTTAACCCCTCTAGCCACATGACCCACCCTAGGCTCTAGCCACACTGGACTCATGAGTACCCTGAACATGCCATTTGTTCTCTTTCTCACATCTGGATCTTCACACAGACCACCGATGGAATATCCCCTTTGTCTTACTAAAGTCACATTTCAGCCTGGCCTTCACGTCCTCGAAGTAACTCATCTGGACAGCCTCCTTCCCTTGAGTTGGGGTTCATCTTTCTCCCCCATGTTTCTATTGTTGCCTGGATTTCCCCAAGCATAGCACCTACAGATTGTGGGGGGGGGGTTCTTTTTGTTTTTAATTTATTGATTTATTTTTGGCTGCATTGGGTCCTCGTTGCTGCGCACAGGCTTTTCTCTAGTTGCGGCAAGCGGGGCCTGCTCTTTGTTGCGGTGCGTGGGCTTCTCACTGCAGTGGCTTCTCTTGTTGCGGAGCACGGGCTCTAGGCGCATGGGCTTCAGTAGTTGTGGCACTCAGGCTCAGTAGTTGTGGCTCGCGGGCTCTAGAGCGCAGGCTCAGTAGTTGTGGCACGCGGGCTTAGTTGCTCTGCGGCATGTGGGATCTTCCCGGACCCAGGGCTTGAACCCGTATTCTCTGCATTGGCAGGTGGATTCTTAACCACTGTGCCACCAGGGGAGCCCAAGAAATGATTTTTTAAAGTACGTAAATCCATGTAAAGGCGGGGAGAACAGGAGAGATGACAGGAGTAAACATTTTGGAAGCAAGAAATTAGATGAATGAACGAAAACTGAGCAAACTTAACAAAGACAAAACCCCAGCCAGCAGTGGGGAAACAGAACCGAGTCGGTTTACACTGAGGGCAGGAGGGATTATTACAGGAATGAGACCTTGTACAACTGTAGGGGGAGCTGAGGAAGTGAAGGTCCGGAGTGGGGAGAAGGGGGATCAGAGAAGTCAGTAACAAATCCTCCTAGAAAATGATCAAAAGTGGACAACGTGGAGCTTACTGGGAAACAGAGAAGCAGGGTGTGTCCAGCTGCTGGGAAGGGGGGCTTGTGCAGAGGCCTGTGGGGAGCTGGGGCCTCGGGTAGCTACACGGCAGCGGGCCCAAGCCTCTGGTGGTGTGCCCAGGGCCACTGTGGGCATTTGGGGAGAGGAGCTGAGTGTGGCTAAGAGCACAAGTTGGACCCCACCGAGCATGTCTGCATCTGTCACCATGTCCCCCCTTCAGACAATAATGGTGCCACTGTGCTTCCACCCCCGAATCCTCACAGCAATTCCTCCGTTGGACCCTCTCTCACACGGAACTCTGTAGGGAAAGGGCTTCCAGGAAATATGGTTCCACTTTAACCAAGTTGAGAGTAAAACTTGGAACACATCGAGTGCAGGGGACAAGCGGTCGGAAGGAGGCTGGACGCCGGCTCCAGGGGTACCACAGCAGACCCAGCTTGCTCGTGCCTGGAATATGGGGTGAGAGAAGGAAATTCCGTCTAGGATGATGCTCCTGTAGCTTTGGGGCTCTCCTTCCACTGAATGCATGTCCCAACTAAAACACCCTCTACTTTTCCACTTGGAATTGTCACTTTCAATTTTGAATGCCTCCAAGTCGTGGCTCTGCTCTTTGCCTTTCATTCTCTGTCAGACCCTGGCTTCCCATTCTGGTTGGCAGCTCCCGTACCCATAGCCACTCAGAGTCCAAGCTAAGTCTTGTCACTGCTTGGCGGGGCGGGAGGGGGGCAGGGGGGCAGGGGGGCGCAGAGCTGCAGTGAATCCTCCCCATAGCCCTCCCAGGCCTTTCCTCCAGGCAGAAGGGAAACGCTGCTTTCAGCCGTGAAGGTCCTCTTTCTTCTCTAGCGAGCCCAGCCTGCCTCTCTTACCTTCTCCAGAAAGCGCTGGCCTCAGGTCTGCATTTTGCCTCACAGCCTCCCTCTCCGGCATAACTCACTTCTCCAGTGTGAACACCTGCGTTCTTTAGAGGCCTCCTCCACAGCCAGTGTGTGAAGGGTCCTGAAAGCTCACTCTGTTCCTACAGGCCCAGGGTGTACTCTCTTGCCTTAATCAAAGGCCACCTTGCCCCCGGCCGACAGGAAGCTAAGCCTCCATGACAGACACCCTAATAGCTTAGCTAAGATAAATATTTCTCTCTCACTTACGTAACAGCTTTCGGGTGAGTGGTCCTGGCTGACAGGCTGGTCATCCAGGGACCCAGGTTCCTTCCATCTTGTTACTCTGCCTTCCCAAGGGTGTCATCCTCATCTGCGTGGTCAAGGCTGGGTTCCTGCCGTGGCTGTATTCACATTCCTGCAGGAGTGGGGAAAGAAAGGAAGTGAAGGGAAAACGATTTCCTTTTAAGCAAATAATGTAGAAGTTGCCCACACCTTTTCTGTCACATCCCACTGGTCAGAACAAAATCAGAGGGCCACATCTCGGCCGTAGGGGAGGCTGGGAAATGTTATCCCTAGCAGGGTGACCATCTGCCCAGGTAAACTCTTACGACTATGGAAAAAGTGGAGAATAGATTTGGGGGGAAAACAGAAGTCCACCACAGCCTGGCTGCCACCTAAGGCCTAGGGATAATCACTCTCTTCTGCTTGCATTGCTCACTTCTGGTCATATCCCTTCCCCTTCCCCATCCCAGACAAAATTTACAGTCTACTCAGACCTAAGTTTTCTCGAAAAACATAAAAATGGCATCATCCGGGGTAGCAGATGCTGTCATCACCCTGCCCACATCCTTAGCCCTCCAGGGCACATTACCCTGCCTTCCAGCTCTTTGTTCCTGAAAATCTTCACCTAGGAGTTTCTGTGGCTACCAGAGCCAGCTACGCACGCAGGGCAGGCCTGATGCACTGGAGAATTAACGTCCTTCCCCTGAGTCCAATTCAATGCAGCTCACCTCAACCAATGCTGATGCAAGCCCACCTGTTCCGGGCTCCATGCTGGACACCAAGGATGCAGAGAAGCCCAGAGCTCCATCAGCACGTGCTAGATGCCAGGCGCAGTCCTGACTGCTCTACCTGCATCCCTCATTTACTTCTCAAGGCAGCCCTTTGAGGTTGGTGCTCTTCTTCACTCTATTTTACAGATGAGAAAACTGGGGCTTAGGAAGTGTTAACACCTGCCCAAATCCCCAGCTTGTAATCAGCAGAGATGTTTGTCTGACTCCAGGACTACTGAATCTGATGAGAGATGCTCCCTGGCCCGAAAGCAGGGTGGGTAAGGGAATAACTAACAATCTATGTTGAACCCGACAAAGAAACATGTGAAACTAGACGGAGGATAGTTTCTTTCACCTTCTTGCTGGAGAGAATGTGTTCAGGTGGAGAGCTAAGGAACCACCACACCATCCCCGGGATGGCTTACATGTGGATTGTTACCTGGGGGCAAATACAATTCTATATTTTTAAGCCACCATTATTTTGAATTTTTTAATAACAATCAAACTCTTTTAACTCAGTGCTTCCCAATGCTTTTCACATCGTGGAACATGTAGAAAATGACAGTATTTATATGACACATCAGGGTGTACTCAAGATTTGGGAATGTGTATATAGGACTGGGTGAAAATACTAATTACATTTTCTGGATAGTACATAATTATGAAAAGAAATAAAATACAAAGTATTTAGGAAAATAGTAACCACTGAATTAGGAGAAAACTTCCAAATAACATCTTTTCAAATTTTTGATAAGAAATCAGCTTGCTTCCATGAACATTTTATAATAGGTTCTATATTTGAAATGGCCACAAAGTTCCTGATTATGTTCTTCCAATTATGGTCTCTTCGAGTTCATGAACATCACAATTGACAAGAAATGTTCCCAAGCAGATGCTGTGAATGGCAGTGAGATCTATCATTTTTCCCCCACTTGTCAGAAACTCCTTTCTTGTTCTTAATAGAATTAGGATCCTTTGAATTTTACTTTAATGATGCAATTGTTCTCTAAATCTAGTGATTCGGCTCTTTCTTTCACTGAAAAATGTAATGTTGAAATTTCTCTTAATAATATAAAGGCCTTTAGAATACAATAGTACTTTGTTCAAGTTAAGTACTTTAAAATTATGATGAAAATTTCTTCCAGCTTACACGGACAATGCTCTATTAGTCTGAATCATTTTTCTTTAGGATTCAAACAATAACTTCAACTTAGTTCCCCAGTCGTTTCACTTCTCCAAAAGTAAATTTTTTCTTTGTTTCCATAAATGTTGTTAGCACATATTAATATTGTGTGGAAGGACCCAAGACCACCCTCAGGCTCAATGATTTGCTAGAAGGACTCACAGAACTCAGAAAAGGTGGTATATTCATGGTTATGGTTTATGACAGTGAAAGGATCATCTTCCAGGAGTTGGTCAAAGGTTAGTCCCAAAGACCTTTGCAATGTGCAATTTTGGGCCACCCATGCCTGCTGCGTTAACTCATGACTACACAAAGATACTTTCCTAGGATTCTTATAATTTTTGATCAAGTTCATTTAGACTCAAAAATGTCAATTAAGTAAGTCATATTTTGAAGCCAATTACTATCCTTCAAAAAAAATTGTAAAGCGAGCCTGGTTCACAATTTTTACATTTCATTTTTATTATTTTTTTAAGCTCATAAAGTCTTGATAAAGCTCTCTTTGGAGAGTCAACCCATTTCTGTATGAAACAGCAGAAAGTACTTTTATTGTCCTATTTCTTCCCATAAGGCTGAAAATATACATGGCTGAGAGCCTTGGGTTTTAATTCACCATTTTGATCACATCATTGATTGTGGAATTCAGGAAATCTTTACAGACGATAACTTTCTATGAATGAAAGAATGTGCTCCTGAAATCTCAGGATTTGGGGAATGAACTTGTGAAGTAAAGCCTTGACATTGTGTTGTTGCAGCCACCCCAGGAGACCATATACTCACCTGGTGTTGTCCATTCAAGGTGCTCATTTACCTCTGACTGCTTCCTCCTCACTGGGTTCTGAGAATTCTGCTGCTGCTTCTAACTGACTGTGGTTACTGATGCCTGTAGATTCGTCACTCTGCAATGCAAAATTTTTGGAGCTTCTAGATTAGCTTTGGTTCTATGTCTGAGATGTTTTCAATGCATCCATAAGATTGTTTGGAAATGGCAACTTCTCTATTTGCTTCTTCAGCCCCAAACTTAGTGCTGCTGATTTTCATGTAGACTGGTGAATTGAGTGATTCTGCAAATGGGTGAGATATTTGACTTGGGCTATTAAGTGCAGGCTATTAACTTGCAACCGGTTTCTTGTGCTCTGCCTGAAAGTGTTGTAACAGAGCTTATAAAAGGACTTTGTTTCTTGCCTTGCAATGACAGACATTTACCGAAGATCAAGTCTTTTCCTGCAGTTTGCAGTTAGGTATAGGCAGAGGTGTTGTCTTTCTGCTCCTCCATCCTTAGCATGAAGCTTTTATTCTCACATTTGCCTCTATGTGTCCTCATGATCACAAGGTGGCTGCTTTAGCTCCAGCCTCAGGTTCACATTCCAGGCAGGAAGAACGGTGCAGCAAGGAGGAAGTGGCGCCTCCATCAGGAAATCACTGCTTTCTCAGAAGCCTTCAGCACACCTCTACTTACATCTCAGTGTCTAGAACTGGCCACCCTAGATGCAGATGGGAAATGTAGTTTTTTAACTTGGTACATTGCCTCCTTGGGCAAAATCAGATATTGGTTTCCCTAATCTGGCCTCAACTGACTCTCAGATTTCATCTCATAATTTTTCCCCTTGACTTCTGTTCTTCAACCTTACTGATTATGACAGACAATGTTACTGCTCCATCAGGAGCCCTTCAGATCCCCTTTTCCCACTGTGTGTGTGGCCCCCAGCTTTGATATGCTTTTGTTTCCAATACCCAGTACCCATAGCTCTTTTGGGTGGCAGGGCAGCCTTTAGTCTGCTGAAGCCCCCTTTGCCCACATAAAGCGTCTGAGCATTTACATCTCCTTGGAGTGACCCTAAATCAGGGATTGATGGGAATATGAAAGTCTCAGTTGCCTTCGATTGGGACAAACTCTAAGACGTAACTCATGAGCCAGAGCTCCCTTTGGGATCAGGCTGAGCCCACCCTCTGCAGGATTCTGCCTGAATACAATCTTTTCTTGGCTTCCTTTTCCAGCCCTGCTTCCCCCGTGCCCTTGCTGGTTACTCCCCACCCCCATCCCTAAGGGAGCACTTAATAAATCACTTGCACACAAATTCTCATCTTAACATCTGCTTCTGGATTCCTTGACTTAAGACACTGGCCTTCTCACTGTTCCTAGTATATGCTAAACCTGCTCCTACCACAGGACCTTTGTACACCATCAGGAAAGCATGTATCTCTCAGAAACATGCACAGTCCAGAGCTTCACTTTGCTCAGGTCTTTGCTCACATATCACCTCATCAGTGAGAATTTCCTTAACCACACTGCCTAAAAAAGTCCCCCTCCATTAATTTCTATCCCTGCTTAATTTTCTTTAAATTTCATTTATCGCTGCTTTAATGGGATATAATATATTTTATTTTTGAGGTAAGAAAACAGCTCTTTAGATTCCATTAGCATTTAATGAGGCACTGAAACTGAGCAGGACCCTGTGGGGTTCCTGGGCATGGAAGACTTTCGAACAGTTGCTAGTCAGGGAAAGGAGGGGATGCAGAGACAAAGGAGGAGCAGTCAAGAAGCAATAGTGCAGCTTTGAGGCAGGTCCTGGTTCCACCTCAAGGGATACACATAATATCTTTCAGCTCTTTTACAGAACTAAAACCCCTAACAAATGGAAGATGTTAGCATTCTTCATTCCAGGGAAGGTCACAGTTTGATAACCTCAAGAAGCTCGTCAGGAGACCACCTGAGGCCAGATTAAAGGAACCAGAGAAGCTTAATAGGAGACCACCTAGGCCAGATTAAGGGAGTGCAGGCCCTGCACACACCCTGATCCTTATCAGCAACCCCGCCCTTGAACCATTGCTATAAAATTCCTCACCAAATCCTCCCATGTTGGGACACACAGTTTTTCACGTCATGAGCCTGCTGTGTTCCCCTTTGCCTGGCAAAGCAATAAAGCTATTCTTTTCTACTTCACCAAAAAACTCTGTTTCCAAGATTCAATTCATCACCAGTGCACAGAGGCTGAGTTTTCCACATCAACACCAAAGCCGAGTCCGGAGCCCCCAAATCGCTCATGGTCTCAAGGAGGATCCAGACTCCACAAACTTGTACTTACATGCACTGCGAGGTCTCTGTAGTGGTCTATGGACAGGGTGATACAGGCAATCACTTCTGCCTGGGAGAATCCAGGAAGGCTTCATGGAAGAGGCCATATTTGACATTAAAGAAAGAGTACATTTCTCAGGGAGAGAACGTAGTTTGCAGTCCTATTGGGAGGAATAGCATATGGGAAGGCATAAAATCATGGCCTGTATGTGTGTATAAAACAGAGGGCTCCCCAGAGAGGGGCAGTTTACTAAGGACAAGGCGGGGTGGGAGGGAGTAGGGGTGAAGGTGGGCAATGACTTTGAGTGTTTAGCTTTGTCCAGAAGGCAGTGGAGAGCCATGGGTGGGGTTTAACCTGGTAGAGGGTCAGAGCTGGCTTTTAGCACATTTCCTCTGGTGGTGACATGAACGAAGTCCAGAGGGGAAAACAGGTCCCTTCTGACACCCATCCACTCACAGCTCCAGGTGCAGAGCTGAGCTGTTGGCACCAGAGGGTGCTATGACCTAGGACAAGGGCCTCTAGTCTTCCCTGCCATGTTTGTGGTCACCACGCTTCCAGCCCTCAGAGACCAGTCACACTTCCAGCTGGGTCACCACTGCTGTCTGGCTGTCAGCACACAAAGCCTTGGGAAGTCTTTTGTATTGCATCTTGTTATTTGATTTCTCTTTCCATGCGATAATGACTGAGACTGAGGTGCTGCTGGCGGTGCAATGGGGAATAAACTTCATGTCTTAGAGCGTATGCTCTAAACCAGAGGTGCTCCAAGTGGGACTCCTGGGGCCAGCAGCAACAACAACTGCTGTGAACATGTAAGAAATGCAGGTTCTCAGGGCCCACTCCAGACTTACTGAATCAGACACTCTGGCCCAGCAATCTCTGATTTCACCAGCCCTTAGTTTGATTCTGATGCAGAGTCAATGTTGAGACTCATTGGTCTAAGAAAGTACTGCAAATACTTTCCATACAAATGTATGAACGCCAAGGGGGGAAAGTGGCGGGGGTGGGGGGTGGGGTGGTGGTGGGATGAATTGGGAGATTGGGACTGACATGTATACACTGATGTGTGTGGAGTGGGTAGCTAATGAGAGCTTTCTGAACGGAAGAATGGATGAAATTCTAAAATTAAAAAAAAAAAAAGAAAGTACTGCACAGTGTAGTGGTGCCCTCGAAGGAGTGAGTCCAGTGTGATGCCGAAAGGCCCCAACTCAGATGAGCAAGAGCCATGGGAGGCTTCCTGGAGGAGGTGTCATAGGAGTCGGCAGCCAGGCAGGGGAGGGAAGAGAAAGGCATTCCAAGCAGAGGGAACAATTGTGCCAAGCCCCATAAGAGGGAGAGCTTAGTCTTTTAGTAGACCCCAGCTGGAAGGGGACTTACCCAGAGGGGCTCAATCTTTGTCCCCCCCTATGGACACTCCTGACTTTTTTCAAGGGGTCTCATGTTTTGAAAGGTGTTGTTTTCCCAAAAGCTGCTCTAAATAGTTAATAATTCATCCATTTCCTGCTATTTATTAATCAATATCTGTAGCTCCAGTCAGAGTTTCTGATTAGCATGAGATGTTCATATTCACTACCCTGAATTAATAATGATAGTAACAACCGTTTGCCGAGGGCTGGCAAGCGCTTTACGTGTGCTAGCTCATTTAATCGCCACCCTACACCTCTGAGTGGCGGTACTGTTATCACTGAAGAGGAAACTAGCACAAGAGAGGCTGGTCACTTGGCCAAAGGCCCAACTGGATATGCTCTACCTTGGGTCAGCCCTCCTGCAGAGTGGGCTCTAACAAATAGCCTCCCTGTTTCTTGGGAGTGATGGCGTTCCAGCCCCAAAGAAAGATACTTGGCCTGTCAGCACACATAGCCTTATCCTGAGCAAATGCACAGTCCCTGTTATGCATTTAGAAGTACTAAAATAGCTCATGGTACCTATTTCTATCTTGAGAGTCCCCTAGGGTTCTGGGACTCCAGGTCAGAATCACTGAACTAGTCCAACATTCTCTCTCTTCCAACTCCTGCTACGTAGATAAGAATATGAAAGCCCAAGGACGGGCAGTGAGGTGGAGGCAGCTTTCCAGGACCCCCTCAAAGCATTCCCTGATAGCCTGAAACTAAAAAAGAGCTTGCTGGTCCTTGGGTCATTATCTCTCCCCATCTGCTCCCTTCCCCTTTCTCTGCTGCCCTCCCTAGCTTCCTTCCTTCTCAAGCATCTACTGAGTCCCTGCTCTGTGCCAGGACCTGGCACCAGGGATACAAAGACAAATAAGTCCTACAAGCCAGCCTTTCAATTTCTTGCGGGCTGTAGTGAGTGGCCGCTACATGCTTTTATTAATTTATCTCCATCACAAAAGCCATTTCCCTGCAGTTGTCATCAGCAGCAACACCAACTATATCCTCACCCACTGGCTTTGTAGGATAGAATATAGTATAGCCTGTCCCACCTCCCACTCCGTCCCCCCACCTCTCCACCTTCTCTTCCTGAGTTGGGCAAGCTCCATGCCCCATTAGCCCTAACTAAAGTGTATAGGAGGTGCTGCCTTCTCCCTTTCTCGAAAGGGACCATTTGGTAAACTGACTTGCTGTATCTGCCTTCCTCCCTCCTGCCCTCCTGCCATAGATGGCCCACTGCTCATCCCTTTTCTCCCTTCCTTAGGTCAGTTTTACAGCCAGGCTTCACCATCTGCCTGGTAGGTGAGTTCTCTTGGTCTATGTTTGTGTTAATAAATAAGGTCAAGAAACATTTTCTGTGCTGGCTCCTGGGAATACAGACAGCAGTTGGACCTAGTGTCTGCCCTGGGGGAGCTCAAAATCTGGGGCGGGAAGGGAAAGCTTCTGTGACCACGTTGTGAAAGGGCAACTGAATGAGGGAGCTTAATTGCTAAGGGTTCACCTGGACTGCACTTGGGTGTATATGTTACGCCCCAGTGAGTACTGTGCAAACACAAGTGGCCTCTCTGGCTCCCTCAGGAAAGAGGGCAATCCTTGCAAACTCTACCTGCAAAGGGAAGCCAGGATACTTTGGGGGAAGTCTCTAATTGCCAGGGGAGGGAAACGTGATCCAGCAAAAAAAAACCCTGTTTGTTTGCAGGCTGGGGGTCTGTCCTCAGAGACGGACTTTCAGTAACCAATTCACAAACATCGGTATGTGAACCAAACTGTCAGTTAAAATCCTTCTAATAAAAATGATTTTTAACATTGTTACAAAAGTGGCATGTGCTCAGCGAAAAAATGTTAAGTGATAGAGAAATAAATGTGAATTTCAACCTTTGCCTTTGGTGTGTACATTTCCAGATACATTTAATCATATCTAATCATATATATATACACGTCTGTGTGTTTATATACAAATATATACGGAGAGAGTGAGAGATCATTTTAAAAACATAAATAAAAATATAATGACATTTAAATATATATAAATTGTCTGTATAATAGTATTATATAGAGAGACAATATATATATTATTCAACTTGCTCTTTTTTTCAAAATAGAACACTAAGTTGTGGGCATCTTCCCACGTTGGCATATCTAGATAGCTCTCTCTCATTCTTTATCAGCTGTGCAGTATGAACATACCATGAATTCTTCAATCCTCTGCTGATACCCATGTATTTCCAGTCTTTTGTTATTACAAACAATACTGCAAAGAACTTCCTGTATATTTATCTTTGCTCAATCTTGCCAGTGTTTCTATGAAATAAATTCTGAAAGGCGGAATTGACTGGATCAAAGGACCCATAAACATAAAGTCTTGATAGGAATTGATGAATTCCTCTCCAAAAATAACGGACCAAATTTGAGAGAGCCTGGGAAGACTCCTCCCCAACACTGGGTTCCTTTAAGTTTTTGCCTACCTGATAGATGAAAAATATTATCACGTTGTTTTCATTTGGATTGGTTTTTCTGTGTCATCAAGCATCTCTTCGTGTGTTCATTAGCTGTTTGAATGTCAGCTTCTGTAAAGTGTACTTTCCCACGTTATTCGCCTATTTTTCTTACTCGTCTTTTCTTTTTTACTTTTCTTTCTTTATACCTTTTTTAAAAGTTGATTTGTAAGAGCTCTTTGCATATCAGGTTCTTAGCCTTCATCTATCATATGGAAAGGATATCAATATATTCTTCAGAGTAGGGTTTGTCATTTGCTTTGTGTATTTTTTTCCCTATAGAGGTTTAAAAATATTTATGTAGTCAGATCTATCCATTTTTCCTTGATAATTTCTGGGATTTGTGTCATGTTTTAGAAAGATTTTTTTCCTACTCCATGATTAGGAAAACATTCTCTAATATTTTCTTCTCGAATTTTTATGGTTTTATTTGTTATCTATACATAGTTACTCTGTGGGGAGTTTATTTTAGTGTATGCAATGAGTTACGGACACAGCTAGAGTTTTTTCCAGGTGGCCCATCAATTGTCCTAACATGTATTTTCCATTCACATATGTGAAATGCCACCCTTATCATATACCAAATTTCCTTTTCTCTTTTCCTAACCTTTCTGTAAGGCTTTACCAGATCTTCTGGTAAGCTGTCCACCTTCCCCCCTGGCAGTGTTAGTGCCTCTCAAATGATGTCAAATTGTCTCCTCAAGGTGACTCTTCATGTCTCTGACCGCGTTCATTTATTCATTCAACAAATACTTCTGAGCACCTGCTCCATGCCAGGGGCCATGGCAGGATTAGGAGGGACAGAGGGAATAACACACACATGCGCTCTGCTTCAGGGATGATTTTAGCAATTAACCCTCCAGGCCACTGGGATTTCCACGATTCTCAAGTTCCAGGGGCTCTTCACTGTCAGCCCAGGGACTCTCCTGGAAGCCACATCCAGACCTGGTTGCTTTCAGATGCCCCAAGCCATAGCTCAGCCAAGGCCAGTGGTAACGGGGCCAAAAAAAGTTCGATTTTAAATAAACCTGGCTTCCTCTCCACCATTGTTAGAGAGACCCTTATCCAGTTCACTCTGTTCCCATCAGATAAGAAAACGCCAAAGCAGACAGGGTCATTGGGAACTATGGTGTGCTGTGAGTTTTCGGAAATTTTTCTTTTTTTTTTTTTTGAAGGGAGAGGAAGAAAACAGGAGAAAGGAACTGAGAAGACTAACTTATCTAGAAATTATCTTTGAATTCTGGCAGTGGAGAAGGCAGCACAGGTTCCATCTAGTCCTGCGACCTTGAGTGTGTCGTTTAACTTCTCTGGGCTCCATCTCACACTCAGGGTCAACAGACAGGCGCTGTGGCAAGATCTCTTCTTGCAAGGTTTCGTCTGATCCTCAGGACACCTTTGCTGGTCATCACCCCAGGTTTACACACTGACACCCAACATTCAAAAGGGAAATTGACGTACTTGAAGCCGCTCATTTAGGAAAAGCAGAGCTAGGATTCAATCTGAATTTGGTTCTGAATCCCTCACCCTTTCTACTTTACCACAGATGTCTCATTTTTATGTAAGAGATTGTCCCACTCCCTCCAGGGTGCCCTGTTGCACTATGGGACACTTCTGAGAAGGGCAGGAAGAAGGGACTTGCCCACCAGGAATCAGGACTCACTATAAAATGTGCATCCAGGGGACTTCCCTGGTGGCCCAGTGGTTAAGACTCTGCGCTCCCAATGCAGGGGACAAGGGTTCGATCCCTGATCAGGGAACTAAGATCCGGCATGCCCCACAGCACAGCCAAAAAAAAAAAAAAAGTGCATCTGGGATCCCCCTGAAAAAAAATTAGCAAAGATACCAAATGTTGAATTTGTAAACACTTCTAAATAAAATGTTTTCAAAGTTTTAACTTAAGAGATTTGAGCTGAATTCTATGAACATAAGTTTTTAGATAAGATTTTATGGCTACACAAAATTCCTGACCAAAAATTTTAAATAATTACCTCTACAAATGACCATCACCACTTTTTTGCAACCATTTTTGCACTTAGACAGTAATTGAAATTTTATTTAAAGAATCTAACAGCACTTCCTTTTCTGTCGTTGATGAAAGAAATTGCTTGAAAGAGTGTTAGTGGACTTTGAACTTTGCACAAGTATTTGTGCAACTTTGAACAAGTATTTCAAAGGACTAATGAAGCTCTTATTTGCAGAATGTTCATTGTTAGAGCAGCCACCCTGCAGCTGCCCTGGGCACCAACAAAAGAGCACAGCTACCAGGGATTGATCTAGGTTCTGTGGAAGCCTGAGGTTTATACAATTTGGGGGGAGGAGCTCTTTAAGAAAAAGATTACAAAATTACAAATGTACAAGTAGGTCTGACAGGAGATTGCATTATTGGGCCCAGTTCTTCACCCTTCCTTGTGTCTATTTCTTTGCTGGATGACTTTGCAATTCTGGCTCCTAAAGCGGCAGAGTACATTTCCACGGTTCTTGACTCTTTGGCCGCATGACCTGCATGGCCAGTGAAGTGGGATGGCAGTGACAGCATGCCATTGCTGAAGCTGGAACTTGCCTCCTTGGACCTTTCTATCACCATGAGAAGGACGTTCCCTGGTTAACAGCCAGGTCCCAGGAGAAAGATGTGATCCATGGAGCAGAGCCAACCCCCTGAGCCCAGCCCAGATCACCTGACTCCCAGCTGCAGGACCCCAGCTGATCTGCATCTATGCAGATAAAGAATTGTGGTTGTAAGCCACTGAATTTTGGGCTGGGATGTTACAGAGCAGAATTGTAGCAATAGCTAACAAATGCAGTTATAAAAGTGAAGATTTGTTCATAATAAGAGAATAAATTGCAACAGATTCTTAAATTTTAGCAGCTGACAGCACAAAAGTCACAAAATCTGGAAAAGTACATAACATTTTTATGAATTTTCTGTCTGACATAGCTTTATAAATTCCTTCATTTGGGGGCTGCATTTTCTTTGGTTGCCTCTTCACACATGACAATAATTTTGTAATTTTGTGTTTCCATAGACAGAAGAGAGAGATGATTCAGCCTTCCCTCCAGCACGGTTTATTTTCCAGCATGGAAAACAACTTTTTAGTGATAATTTAGAAAAGTTTCTTCCAGTTTTACCACTTGCTAGTGGTCATGTTGTATAAATTTTTAGGATTATTATCAAACTGGGGAAAACCTCTGGCAAATTTCTCTCAGGACATTTTAAGTTTTCTTGTGGAATGACTAATCCTAATCATAAACCCTCTCAACTGATGAAACATCGTCCAGTTTGTCGTCACTGTCTGTTTGTAGCAGCTCATTATGCGTTTTATGTTCTCTTAGTTCAGTGATTTGTGTCAAGTGCAAAAAAAGTACAGGGCTTCCCTGGTGGCGCAGTGGTTGAGAGTCTGCCTGCCAATGCAGGGGACATGGGTTCGAGCCCTGGTCTGGGAAGATCCCACATGCCGCGGAGCAACTGGGCCCGTGAGCCACAACTACTGAGCCTGCGCGTCTGGAGCCTGTTCTCCACAACAAGAGAGGCCACGATAGTGAGAGGCCCGCGCACCGCGATGAAGAGTGGCCCCCGCTTACCGCAACTGGAGAAAGCCCTAGCACAGAAACGAAGACCCAACATAGCAATCAATCAATCAATCAATAAATCTTAAAAAAAAAAAAGTACGTATTTTTTTCCAGTGTGTCCATGTGATCCAATCTTATCAAAGGGTTATCAGAGATTCCAGGAGCCTCTTCATAACCTGCTTTTCAAATTTATCTCCTCGTCTTAATGAGTTACTACTTTTGGAATGACCTGAAATTTTTTTTGTTACCATTTTCTTCCATTGATTTTGTATTGGTTAGATTGTTCACTTTTACAGCTTTCATTTCAAACTCTATTAAGTTTTAAATAGTCGTGCCAATTATTTAATAATATACACTTAAAGATGACAAAATTTGAAGGTACCCTTATCTGTATTTCCAAATCAGAAATCTGTAATTTTGTAATTGTTTTATTGAAACTCAAAGGCCTCTCCTCCAGAGATGCCTTGACCACTGGACTCATGGAGCTTTCCCATCTCTTTCCAATCCTCTGTCTTCTTTCTCCTTTCTAGCAGTTGATCTCATGTTAAATTAGTACTGACGTGTTTGTTGTCTGTCTCCTCCAGGAGAAGCTAAGGAATGTTTAGACCAGTTATGTCCCCGAGCCCTAGAACATGGATAGATAGATAGATGGATAAGTAGATAAATAAATGTTTGTTGAGTGACTGAGTGAGTCTCCTAATCGGCACCAGAGTGAGTCTGCCCTGTGATTCCTGTCAAGCTGCTCCGCCCACTTCCAGGGCTGGTGAAAGACAGGGTCTGCTGTGAGCCTGCTATGGCCTCAACCCCACCAAACTGCCCACCCACATCGCCTCTCTACTAATACCATCTCTATTTGTAAACTCTTTTCCATAAAAAAAGGAACAGACCCACCCTTTTTTGATATAATACACACGTTCTCACTCAACCCAAAGTCTCTGTTCAACCTATTAATTCCTTTGTCTACTTTTGTATTCTTAATATAGTACGATCTGGCTTAAAGTGTTATTTTCACTCCCCTTAAACCACTAATCACATTGCAATCTCAGACACAGCGTGCCCAAACTGAACTCACCTGGTCCCTGCATGGGAGCAGGTTCCTCTGCAGTTTCTCAGTTGCTCAGACGGTGAATCTAGAAACATCCTCACCACCTCTTTTCTTCCATCACCTCCTGTCATTTCTTTGATCTCCTCACCATTCTCTAATGCATGCATCTCTCTCTTTCCCCACAGCCAGCACCCTACACTAAGCACCTGGACCAGTCTCCTGCTGGGTCCTCTGCCAGTCTCTGCAATGGTCTGTTAACACTTGCATATGATCACTGCCCTGATCTAGACCTTTGAAGGCTCCGCAGATCTCCTGATCTCCTGGGAAGACACCCCAGGCTCTGCGTGGCCTGCCCCTTGCCTCTGTGAACTCACCTTCTACCGCTGCCCCCTGTTCTCTGCCCTTCCATCCCTCTGGCCTTCTCTGCATCCCTCCAAAATGCCAACTCCGGTCCTGACTCTGTGTCTCTGCACATGCTATTCCCTCTGCATGGAACGGCCTTCAACTCATCTGGTAACTCCTGCTCATCCTCAGTCTTAGCTTAAATGTCACCTCCTCTGAGAAGGCTTCCTTGACCCTCTAAGACAAACCCAGGCCATCCATTTTATGCTTCTCTTGTGCACTGTTCTTTTCCTTCTTGACACTTCTCAAAACAGGTAAGTAGTTATCTGTATAATTAGTTACTCAATGTCTGTCTTCCCTATTAAGCATCTAGCCCTATGAGGCACAAAAAAACATTTATTATAATAATGATAGCCTACATATATACAACCCTTACTATGTGCTGGGTACTGTAAGCACTTTACATTTATCATCTCATTTAATCCTCATAATTACCCCTTTAAGATAGATACTGTATCTTTCCCTGTCTTACGAATGAGGCAACTGAGACACAGAGAGGTCAAGTAACTTGCCCAGGGATGCACAGCTAGTAAATGGTGGAACCAGGATTTGAACCTGAGCTGAACTGACTTTTCCAGAGTCCTTGCTTTTTCCTACTGCCCTTTCTGCCTTCCACGTCTGTCTGGTTTCCCATCGTATCCCCAGCACTCAGCATAGAACCCATAATAGGTGTTCCATAAATATTGGTTGATGTATGAATAAACATGCATTCACTGAGTACCTATACTAAGTGCAAAACACTGGAGAGATAAAAAATATGGATTCTACCTTCACCAAGCTTTTGTTCTAACTCTAAAAGCCTGAGAAAAAGAGATCTTTCTTGATAGGGGTACATAGAAAGGGTTCTTAAAGGAGGTGCTTTTGGATTGTCCTCCAAGAACAGAGCACAGATAGGACTTATACAGTCTCGTGGGCAGGGTCGGCAGGGAGGCAGATGCCGGGGAGGGGAGGGTGGGAGCTGGCAGCCTGCAGAGGCACCACGGGGCTGGGTGGAAGAGTGAGCCTAGGGGCCGTACACAGAACTGAGGGAGCCCAGAGGACAGGCTCACTTGACCAGACCGAGGGGAGCTCTCTGATCTGGGCCCCCAGGGATGAGTGAACATGTGCTGAGAGGAAGGGCTTTGTGGGAAGCCAGACCAACCTACGCAGAGCTTGCAGGCAGGAAACTTGCAAAGGGTGTTCAGGAAACAGAAGCATGTTCTGTGGGATATTTATAGGGTTCCACCGTCAAACTCATTTGGAAAATTCTGGTTTGAACAAAGTTAAATAGACTTCTTTCCTGCAGGTTTTCTCAGAACCCTTAATACGTTAAAGTTCACTGAATCGGCAAGACTGGGATATGTGTGCAACATTTCCGAAAATGGTTATAGACCCGTTTATTAACTTGACAACACATTATTTATAAAGAGGTGGCAGAAAAGCTGGTAGGTAAAACAGCATGGGGTGTCCCAGATGCCAAGCTAAGGAATTTTGTCCTTGTCTTAGGGGCCATTGGAAGAGTCAATGATTCTTAAGCAGGGTGAGGGTAAGGAGGCTGCCTCTGATGCCAGTGTAGGGAATGGATGTGAGGAAAGAAGGGAACTAACATTTATGGTCCACTTACCACGTTCCAGCCACTGTGCTGGCGCTTTACGTACACACGTGCACTTGATCTTTACAACTCTGCGAAGCTCCGAGCTATTTTCCCTACTTTAAAGTTGAGGAATCTGAGGCTCAGAGATGTGGTTGAACCAGCAGCCCACACCTAGCAAAGGGCAGAACGGTTCTCGAATCCAGGTCAGCCAGGGAGCAAAGGGGTGGGCCCGAGCTGGGACGGGACGCGGTGCACATGCGTGCTGAGACCTGAGCAGCGTGGCCTTCTCCCAGCATGGACACTCTGCAGCTGTCTGCCACCAACCTGCTGGGTGACCAGGCCAGGTCAGGCCCCACTCTGGGTCTCTGTTCCCTTATGTGTCAACAGGACAATTGCCCCTGTTTCTCCCACCTCTGAGGCCCTCTTCAGAACTCCTATCCATACTGCCTGCGGTGCAGTATCCCAGATCTAGTCCTTGTTATGGAATCTGGGGAATTATCACGTATCTGAGAGACCGGCCTCACCTCACAGCCCTCACAACAACTCCACAAGCATTCAGCCCGTGAGTATTTACCGTCCTGAGAGCCGCCGTCTGTGGTACGTGAGGCAGAAACTACTGTAGTCCCCGCTTTTCCAATGTGGAGCTTTGCCCCAGGTCTCGCCCAGGTTGAGATTTGAATCAGGTCTATCTACACCAACAGCCCACCTCCTGCCCACTCTGGTTTGCTGCCAGCTGTGGAAGCCCAGGCTCCGGGCTAGATCCCATGCTTCCCAAGCGGGAATGGTGAGAGGGGAAGTGGAGTGAGGGTACCAAATGACTCATCAGACCTGGGTGTGATTCTTGGTCCTGCCACTTACTAGCTGTGTTACACGGGGCAAATCAGTTCACCACCCGGAATCTCAGCTCTCTCATCTATGAAATAGCCCTAGTACTTATCCCAGAGTTGTTGGGAGGATGAAGGTTCCCCAAAACACCCTACCTCTTATGCCCACATCCAAAGACCTGCAATGAATGATCCTGAAACAAATGAATAAATAAACCAAGTGATTTCCTACATTCTTTGAACTCTGGTGGCAGAGGAGTGCTGTTTTGTGTGTCTTTACATGGCCTGCATGAAAATGATAAAGCCTAGCATTTACTGAGCATATAATAGGATCTAGGAACTTTTCTGAGTGTTTTACAGACTGCAGCTGTTATGGACCAGAGCCAGGATTTGAAACCAGGCCATCTGGCTCCATGGCCCATGCTGTTAACCCTCCACTATTTCATTCAGGAGGCTCAGTATAAACCACTGTGTATTAGACTGTGAGATACCAGGGATTGTGAACGATGTCTTCTCCAGGATCCAGGAGCCAGCTCAGGCCTAGCCCTGAGTGAGTTTCAATGAATTCATTCATTCATTCACTCACTCATTCATTCATTCAATAAGAATCTACTGAGCACCTATGATATGTCAGGCACTGTTCTAGGAGCTGGGGATACAGCAGTGAAGAAGGCAGAGAAGACCCCCTGTTCCCATGGCAACTATATTCTAGTGGGGATCCAGGTACTAATTAGGGAAACAAATGCACAAGCAAGAAAAATATCAGCCAGTGATTCATGTAGAGTTAAAATAGGATTATATGGCAAACAGGACTGGGTGGCTGCTTTTGATGGGTGGTCAGCGTTAGGCATTTTAGCTGAGCCCTGAATGATATGAGGGAACCAATCATCTGAAAACTAGGGAGAAAAGCATTCAGACAGAGGGAACAGCACATGCAAAGGCCCTGAGACAGGAACAAACTGGACGTGTTTGGGGCACAGAGAGAAGCCCAGTACAGTCAGTGAAGGGGAACAGTGACACAGGGGCCACATCCTGAAGGTTTCATGAGCCAGAGAAAGGAGTTTTATTATCTTTTGTCATTTATTATTTTTTTTCAAGGTGTAATGGAAGCAGTTAGAGGGTTTTGAACAGGGAAATGACATGATCTGATTTTTTTTTTCATTAATTGACTTTATGTTTAAGAGTTTCAGGTTTACAGAAAAATTGAGTTGAAAGTACAGATAGGGGGCTTCCCTGGTGGCGCAGTGGTTGAGAATCTGCCTGCCGATGCAGGGGACATGGGTTTGAGCCCTGGTCTGAGAAGATCCCACATGCCGTGGAGCAACTAGGCCCATGAGCCACAACTACTGAGCCTGCGCGTCTGGAGCCTGTGCTCCACAACGAGAGAGGCCGCGATAGTGAGATGCCCGCGCACCGCGCTGAAGAATGGCCCCCACTCGCCGCAACTAGAGAAAGCCCTCGCACAGAAACGAAGACCCAACACAGCCATAAATAAATAAATAAATAAATAAAAATAAAAAATAAAAAAAAAGAAAGTACAGATAATTCCCATATATCCTCTCACCCCCTAACTCACATGGGTGTGCACACACACACACACACACACACTTTCCTGTATTATTAACATCTTGCATTAGTGTGATACATTTGTTACAATTAATGAGCCAATATTGATACATTATTTTTAACTGAAGCCCATCCTTTACATTCGGGTTGACTCTTTGTATTGCACATGGGTTTTGGCAAATGTGTAATGAATGACATGTATTCACTGTCACAGTATCACACAGAATAGTTGCACGGCACAAAAAGTCCCCTGTGCTCTACCTATTCATCCCTCCCTCCCTGCAAAAGCCCAGCAACCACTGATCTTTTTACTGAGTTTTGCTTTCTCTGGAATGTCATGTAGTTGAAATCATACAGTATGTAGCCTTTTCAGACTGGCTTCTTTCACTTGATCTGATTATTTTAAAAGATCATGTTGGCTGGTTTGCAGAGAACAGATTGGAAGGGAACAAAAATAACAGTAGGCAGGCCAGTCAGGAGGCGAAGCAGGGGGCGGTCCAGGGGCTCAGACAAGCGCGTGGCCAAGCTGGTGTGCAGAAGTGCATGGACTCGGATACCTGTGGAGGCTGGGCTCTTGGGAGCCGCTGATAGACTGACTGCAGAGGGAGGGTCAGGGCAGAAGAGACTGAGGATTATACCACAAGGGTTAAACCAGGTCATAGTGGTGCAGAGTTTTCATAGATATGGCTGTGGGTTATTTAATTACTTAAGTATTCTTGATTTTCTCTTAGGACGGAAGAAACTGGTCCAGGGAGATTTCCTGGGGTGCCAACGATCACACAGCAAAGCGGAAACCAGATCTGCCTTGGATGGCGGACCTCCAGCTTCTTCACCCCAAGTTCCACCATCAGCTGCCAGCTCCCTGGTCCCTCTAGTGACTTAAGTATTTTCTCTGCTCAGTGGTCATTTTGTTGCATAATCAATAAACCACTAACAGACGTAAATGGCTTCCAGATTTTTACACTGCCTGGAAAACCATCCCCTTTGTCCTCCCTAAGACCCTCCTGGATTCTCATGGCACCTGGGGGAAAAAAATCCACCTGGAATCCACCTGAATTCAATTGAATCTCAGCAAAACTCATCCTGACCTTGAATCAGTTCAGCTTATTTTGGTGTCAAGTAGCTACTTTAAGCCCCCCCCCCCCAAAAAAAGGTGGAAGGGGGTTTGATGGATTTCTTGGGAGGCTACGGAGGCACCTCACAGATGGAAAGGACAAGGAGTTGCATAAACGATCAATAGGAAGGGTGGGTCCAGGATGCAGCGGAAGTCTGCTGCCCTCAAGGGACAGGCTGCCCGTGACTCCAGATCCTGTGTCTCTCCACTCCATTCACGTGCCCAGAAGGTACTGGGTGCTCCTGGCTTGAGTCAGGAGTGCTGACTCACCCTTGCTCAGATCAATCAGACCTTGGCACAGGGGGACACTGCGCCATGTGGAACAAATGGGGCAAAATCCTCATGGAAGATGGAGCTGCTAACATCCTGCCAGGCAGTGTCGGCCATCCTGTCCCCAGTAATCCCATCACTCAATCACAGAGCTGCTCACACTATGTTGCCATCATTTCTTGACATGTGTTTCTCTTTCACTGACAGTAGGCTCTTCAATGACCGTGACCTTGACTTACTTATCTTGACATCCTGCAGCAGAGGTCCCTCGGTTGCTGTCCTCCCTTCTTCTACATTAGCTAGAATTTTTGGCTAGGCTCATGGTCTCCCAAAGTAATGACATGTCCCATCTCCCTGGCAGCTAGGGGTGACCAAGTGACAAAGTTCTGACCGATGCATAAGAACGGGGTGGTGTGAGCAACTTCCAGGCACACCTTTCCTGGGAAGGGGCATGCCCTCCCCTCCCCATCCTGGTCCTGCTGGCTGGAATGTGGACACGGTGGTGTGCCCTACTGGACCATGTGGAAAAGGGTAACTCCCTTGGAATGGCAGGGTTTCCAGATAGAGAGATACAGGGTCCCTGACACCCTGAAACTGCCACATCATCTTTGAATTGCTTACCCTCAGAATATTCTGAGAGGCGATAAAACCTCTTTTCTCTTTAAGCCTTCCTGCAGCCTAATGTAACCCACACTAATAACCACGCTTAACATGGTGACTGACACTTAGTAAGTGCTCAATAAATTATGGTTGAATTATTAATTCAGTTGCAAAAAGAGAAACCCTCAACTACAGCACTTAACACATAGACTGTTTGCATATTCCCTCGCTGCTCTTCTCTACATGCAGTTGATATTTTTAATAGAGGTATAATTAGAACAGAAATAGAATTTTATATCCAGCCTTTTCCCTTTAATAGTAATCGCATTAAATATTTTCCATGTTAAGTCATGTTATCAACATTTTAAATGGGTGTGTAATTTTCTACCAAAGATCAACCATAATTTACTTAACCACTCCTTTACTGTTTGATGTATACGTTTGCTACATTTCTTGTAATTACAGAGAATGTTGCAAGGAAGTTGCTTATGACTCTAGTTTTTGTCCCTTAGTTTTGACAATTCCCTTGAGAATGGGATTGCTGCCTTTTCAATATCTTTGAACACCCTCTACCTTCACTAGCCACTCTCAAACATTATAATTTCCAATTCAGTTCTGAACAACGATCATGATGAGACTAATGATCACAGTAGCAACAGGTGCCCATTTCTGCGTGCAGACGACATAGCTCTGCCATACTGAGCACCTGTCATATGTACGTATCTGCACATCTATATGCACTTTATCGAGTGCTTGCTACATGCCAGGCAAGGGGAATGGTGGTGAAAAGTGCAAATCCTAGAATCAGACTGGATTCAGCAAGACTTCTTCCTAACTGTGAGATCTTGGGAGAATTACTTCACCTCTCTGTGCCTCCATTTCCTCATCTATAAAATGGGGAGAATAACACTTTCCTCATGGGGTGGCTGTGAGGATTAAATGAGATAATAGTAACAGCTGGCATTTCTCCAGTGCTTACTAGGTGCCAAGCACTGTGCTAAAGGTTTTGCATTAGTGACCCCATGTGTTCTTCGCCAGAGCGTAGGACGGAAGTGCTTCTGACCCCGTTTTGCAGACAAGGCACCTGAAGCCCAGAGCACAGACACACTGCACGGAGCAGAGCGATTCTCACACGAGTTAGTCTCAAAGCCCACGTTCCTTCTGAAAGGGTTTTTCTCTTTACTGTGCTCGTCAAGCCAGAGCCAGGGCCTCAAAAGCCCAACTTCTTCAGCATACCTCTCCCTCTGGGACCCCCATACCCACCCTACCCCACGCAGGCTTCTTCTCAGGCCTGCTGAGCAGGTCACAGTCACGGTCACCATTGCAGCATGGAGTACCCCGCAAGCTCAGTCAGAGACAATAAGCACTTATTGTCTTCCTCTGGGCCAGGCCCTGTGCATGGTGCTTTATGTCATTATTTCATTTAGTTGTAGTCCTCAAAACAGTCCTATGACATAAGCACCATTACCCCTGCGTTACAGGTGGGAAACCCAGGCCCAGAAGGGTAAAGTGAAATGCCCAGGATCACGGGGCTATTGGATTCAAGAGCTGAGAGTCACAGCCAGGCTGGGAAAGGCAAGCCTAGCGTCTTGCTGTCCTCATTCGTCATCCTCGCCTGGGATGGTGGTTTTCAGGGGGTGGGGAGAATTGTGCTGTGATGGGCCCAGGTTGCCGCTGCCTGTCCCAGGGGGTGCCAGCACCGGGCCCACCAGAGCCACCTGGCCTCTCAAGGCCCAAGGCACAAAGGCAGAGCCAGGAGCCAAGATGGAGCTGTTGGGTGAGCTTTCTGCACTACCCCTGCAATAGCCCAGCTCCCCAGCTCCTGCTCTGGGAGGCGGCAGGCGGATCCCGGAATAGTTCTTTCCCACTGCAAGGTGACCTAGTTAGCAGGTTCCTCTTGTCATGTGAGGTTGGCTGAGCAAGACATTCACCTGCCTCTGCCTGCTCAGAGAAAGCCTGATCCAGCTCTTTCCTCTCCCCCTTCCCCCGTGCTGCTCCCGATTCTCCCGCTGTCCACTTATCCTAGATGGCTGGGGGATGGGTAATTATACCCTGAGTGTGGTGCTTCACGGCCTCAAAACATGTTCACAAACCTCACACTTCCTTCTCACAGCAGGTGGGGAGGACTTATTATCATCCCATTTCACAACTGAGGAAATGAAGGCACAGAGAGGGTAAGCAATGTAAGCAAGGACACACAGCTGGGAGGAGGCAGAGCCAGGAGCTGCCTGACACCAAGACCAGTGTCTTTGCAGTGCCCTGAGCGTCCCTCGTTGCAGTGCTCCTCTCTAGGAGCCCCAGTAACTATGCCTTCCTCACCTGTCCAGTGCCTGGGATGGGGCTCCCGAAACCCGGAGGCAGACTTGGGTTGCAGAGGCTGAGATCGAGGACTTTGAGATCCACCAGACCAGGGTTGGGGCTGGGGTTTGAACTGCAGCATTTATCAGTTCTGCGACCTCAGGTGAGTTTCTTCACCTGTCTGAGACTCAGTTTCTGAGTCTGTAAAATGGGAATAATAATCACACCTGCATCCTAGGGTTGTTACAAGGAATCAGTGAGATAATGTACACAAAATGCCCAGCAGGTTCCTCTCACTTTGCATGTCCTTGATAAAGTAGCTATTATTGTTTTTTACTATTATTATCATTGACATCCCAAATTTAAACAAAAAGGAAAAGTTTAAGGTTGGTTGGTGCCAGTGAAGAGTTACTGTAACAAAGGCCTTTATGGCTTTTCCCACACCATCATGCCACATGCCTGGGAGAAACAGTTGTATTTACGATAATACAACCCTAGGATGTGGCAACTTTTCCAAAGTCCTGGGCCCTGGTTCTGCTATATGACTGAGTGGTCCTGGGGTGAGGGTGTTGGTTAGAGTGAGGTCTTTCCCTGACTCTCACGGCAGGAACCCATCATAGGAGGGGAGAGAGGTGTAGGGGGCAGTGCCCACCCTTCGATGCCCCTGTCCCAGGCTGACACCTGTGGGGTGCTCATTACTCTGTGAGTGGCAAGGAATGCAGAGACAGGCAGGGTGCCCACCCCGATGGTCCCTGGGAGGAGAGGGTCGCTGGGGAAGAGAAGATGGGGAAGGAGATCAGGGGCAGGTGTGGAGACCCCTGATTACCATCACCAAGCACCTCAAAGGAGAAGTGGCTCTGGGCCCGTAAGAATGGAGCTGGACTCATGGAGTCAGACACTATCCCTTCAAAGCCTGCCCCCACCACTCCTTCAATGTCAGGCCACAGATAAGTTGCTGAACCTCTCTGAGACTCAGTCTACCTATCTGTAAAACATGGGCATAATATGAACCTCACGGGGAGTTGGTGAGGGTTGGATGAATCACCCACGTGCAGTACCTGCACGGAGCCAGGCACAAAGCCAGTAATTGTTTGAGAGTAATTGTTTGCTGAGTAATTGTTTGAGACTCTGAACTTGAACAGTCTAGACAATTAAGCCTCAAGCCCAGAGGTACCGTCTTAGGAATTTGGAAGAAGAGATGATTGTGGGCTGGAGGAAACAAAGAAGACTTCAGAATGATGACGAGATTAGCACTGGGTCCTGAAATCCAAGTGTGACAGATAGCTGGAGAGGCTCTGGGAGTGCATGTCAGGCACAAGACCCACGGGACAAAGCCTGGGGTCAGGAATGAGCATGACACAGTAGCTTCCCATCTTCTCTGCAGAAGATGTCAGCTCTTCACCATGGCCTTTCCTCTGTGACTTCAAGTCCCACAGATTCCGTCACCGGCCCCATTTCACCTCGGTGGCAGCCTCCCTGTTACACACACACATCCCCTTAACTTGCGTGATTTTCTTCAGAGCTCTTATCACACTCTTTGATACTACATAATTTAGTCATTTGGCTCTTGCTATTGGCTGTCTACCCTAAAGAGACTGTAAGATCCCTGAGGGAGAGGACTCTGTCTGCGTCATTTCCTGGAGCATCCCCAGTTGCTAGAGCAATGGCAGCACATAGTATATGCTCAATAAACAGGGTTAAAGCAGGAGGATGAATAAACAGCAGAGAGTACGGGCCAGGAGAAGGAGGGGCCGTGCAGGAGGCGGCTGGGTAGGTTGACTCCACACAGAGGAGGGCTGTGAAGCCCAGGCTAAGGAGTTTGGGTGACTTTTCAAGAAGAATCAACAGAACTTGTGACCAACCAGGTATCGGGTTGGTCAGGTTTCAGGCCGGTGACTGAGACTCTGAGTTGTCTCTTCTGGACCAAGTTCCAGGTGGGGTGCAGGGGTACAGATATTGACAAGCCACATTTCTTTCTCTTGACAAGCTCCCGTTCTAGGGGGGATTCACAGAGTAGCTGGTAGTCAAGCAGTGCCTGGAAAGGTGGGGAGGATTTTAACACTGAGAGATCTGGAACTGGACCTCCCCTGAGTAAGGGCAGGGCGACCAGGGTGATGGGAGAGTGTGCAGAGAGCTTGTGAAGTGACAGAGAGGAGAGAGGGCAGGATGTGGAGGCCTCCCCCAGGGGCTGGGGTGGGATTCTGTCCCTTGCTTCCCTCTAGGGACCCTGGGGAAGGAGCTGTGGCCAGGCTGCTTCCTACCTGAATGCCTCTCCTGTGGGCAAGGACACAGAGAAGAGAGGGGCGACGTGCCCAGCAAAGGGTCATTCTTCTAGCCATGACCCAGGGTTAGTAGAGGCTTGTTTGCCTGCTGTCTGGGAAGCAGCCAGGCATGCTGGCGAGGGGACCTGGGCAGTGGGGTGGGAACATGGAGTCCTGAGCTTGGCCAGCCTGGAGCATTGTTCTGGCCCTGGGAGAGCCACACCCAACATCTTAAAAAAATGGGGGAGGGAGGTGCTCCAGAGAACATCCAGGGCCATCTTCACCTGCAGGTGGGGCTCAGAGAGCATCCCTCGTCCACAGTCACTCAGTGCATTTGCTGAAGGGCCTAGTTTATCCAGAGCAGCATCAGCAGCTTGGCTTCGGGAAGAGCATCGACTGGATCAGGAGCAGAAGACCTGAGCTAAGTCCCGGCTCTGTGATCTCTCCCAGCCTCAATTTCCTTATCTGAAAGATGGGACAAATAATACCCCCAGCACAGGAAGGAATGGTTGGGTAGATCCAAGGAGACAGTGTGCGTAAAAGCGCTTTGGAAACTGCAGAGTGTCTGCACAGGTTAGGATGCTGGGAAGAGGGTGGCCACTGGAGGACTCTGCAGAGAGGCTGAGCTTCTCGGCCAAGCAGCAGAACGGGGTCCGCACAGACCTGACCCATGTTGAGAGCCCGCTGCTTAGGGGAAAGGCAGCAAGAAGACAGCCCACCTCTCTAGTCCCATCTTCTCTCCTTGCGCCACCAGCACACATCCCATCTCTGATCAACGCTCCTTCTTTCCTGCACTGGCCGTTTATTTCAGACTGAAACTTCATAGGGTTGGAAAGAAACAGCCACCGCTATGAGAGTGCGCCATGCGAAGCACTTGGGGGGTGTGAGCCCCCTGAATCCCTGCAGCAGCCCATGCGCTAAGCCCAGTCACTGTCGCCGTCTTACAGATGAGGAAACTGAGGTTCAGAGTCGTGAATGAACTTGACGGATGTCCAGCTAGACAGTGTCCGTGCCTGGAACGAAACACACATCTTCAGACTCCAAGGTCAGCTAACGCAGCTCCTCCCCGTTCCAAAATTTGTCCCTCCCTGCTCACCCCCTCTGAGCAGCCAGCTCCAGAGAGAAAGCCTGGGCTTCCTCCCGAGGCAGCCTGTTTCACTGTCAGGGACCCAAAATCCACCCCTGGAGAGGACACTTGGCTCAGACTGAGGGTGTGACACAGGAGAGGGGAGGGGCAGGAGGAGGGGGAAGGTCTGCAGCCCAGACCAGCAGGGCCCACTGAGGGTGCTGAGGGAGGCCAAGGTGACCTTTACCTGGGCATCCACCTGCTGTAGATGCACCTGCATGGGGGGCTTCCTCTTCTGCCTCCCCAGAGGATGGGGCCCTTCTGGAAAAGCCAAAAAGGAGACAGAAGGACGTGAGGCTGGACTTACCCATGCTGACCCGTCTCACTTTCATTCATGTTCGCTCACCCCAGGTGTGTCCTGGTGCGCCTGGCAATGCCTCCATGTGTCCCTAGATCAGCCACTCACCCAGCTGACTACTTCCTACCTTCTACTCAAACCTCAGCCTCCTCGTCTAGTTCACTGTGAACACAAAAGCTAACAGAAGAGCCTGACCACACCAGCATATCACCCCCGCCTGCATCTCTGCTCGTAATCTTAGCCTTCCCTCCTTCTGGGATGAAATTGAGCTCCCACAAAGTCAAGCCAGTCCCTGTGTCCACTTCAGAGCCCACCTTCTCACCTACACAGGGACACCCCTCAGTAATCCCCTTCTCTCTCCAGAGCATTTAATTTCCCCCCCTTGACTGGGACATTCTCATAAGCCTACAAACAAGCTATTGTTTCCCTCATCTGCAACAAGGTGACCAGCCATTCTTGATCCCACTTCTTTATGGAGACCCCTTGTTGGGGCCGATCTGCCCTTTAGGTCCACAGAGTGATCTACACGGGCTATCTCTAGTTCCTCCCCTCCTGCTTTCTCGAGCCCCCTCCCAGCAGGCTTCTGCATCCATCCACTGAAATACCCTTGTCTGGTTGTCAGTGACCACCACATTGGCAAGGCCAGTGGTCAGTTCTCAGTCCTCACCCCCTCCTGGACACACCTGCTCCCCTCAGCCTCCTGACTGGTTCTCCTGGCCAGGTTGTGGGGAAATGGCCACCAAACGCTGGGAGGCTGCCCCTCACCCTAGTGCCCACCACTGAAGAGGGACCACTCCCTTCTTTGTGAAGGACCCTGCATGGTCCACCCTGGGTCAGGGGCCCACCTCTGCACCAATCATTTATTCCGGGGACAGGAACACATGAGACGACGTGGCAAACGAAGTCATGCTGTCAGCTGTGCTGCCCAGTAAGGGGAAACTGCAGCCAGGAAGGTGCCCTATCTGGTGTCTACTACACCAGCACAGTGGACCTGTGAGAGCGCAGCTGGCCTCTGGACCAGGACTTGGGTGGTGGGTGGGGAAGGGGAGGAGTGGGTGGGTTCCAGAGGTATTTAGGAAGCAGACATTACGTGACTCAATGAGGATTAGAAGAGGGGAATGAGGTTCAGAAAGGACCCCTGCCACTTCCCACCACATGCCTGACCAGACCAGGATGGCTGAGGTGAAGTGGGGACCCAGAAGGAGTCATCCAACAGCTCTGGGCCCATGATCAGCAATGCAAAATACAGGTATGTACACTGGCCTGGGGGCAGCACCCCTGGGTTCAGTCATGCAGGTGTGGGGGGTTGTAAAGGGGGGGAGCCTGAGACCAATCACTCAGTTTCTGGAGGCCTCAACTTTGTCCCCCAGTGCTAGGCACTGTATCACCTGCCCTCCCAGGTTTTAGGGAAGGATGGCTGGGATAAAAAAGGCTTTTAACAATAGCGGCGATTGTTATTCTTCTTGACACAGTGATGGCTTTCTCTGATGCCCAAAGGAGACCTGCCCTGGGAAGACTGGGGCCTCTGCCTTGGCAGGAGTTCAGTGGGATCCCCTGCCCACTCCAACACACCTCCGCTATCTCTTCCTAAAGTCCCCAACTCTAGAAATCAGTGTTCTTCTATGTTCCATGAGCACAGCACCTGAATCAGAATCACCTGTATTGCTCATATGACAGGCAGATTTCTAGGCCTTGACCCAAACCTGAAGACCCAAAATCGCAGGGCCTGGTCCCGGAACCTGCCATCCGGTGCCCACTGGAGCATGAGGGCCAACTGCCATAAAGCCTTTCGCATCACACTCAGAGACCAGGGTTAAAGCCCACAGGCTCCTCAGTGGATGAATGTGGGTTGAAATTCGCATTCAGGTGTAAATGGCTGACAGCTGATCCTTTACCCAGACAGGATCTGGATAAAGGGGGAGAGGAGGGCAGATGGAAAGGAGTAGAACCTGAGCAAGGTAAAGGAAAATGACTCAGGAAGGGAAGGAGGGGAAAGTGGTAACCTCCAAAGGCTATTTACCTTCCCCACAATTTTGCCAAGGCTAGTGGTATCAAGAACTCAGGTAAGGATTTGATTTCTTTACACTTCCTTGGTGCCTTCACATCCATTAACTCATCTGACCCTCACCACAACCTTGAGAAGTAGACAGGAAAGGGATTATTGCCCCCTTTTACAAGTGAGGAAACTGAGGCAGAGATACGAGGTGGTGTGCCCAAGAGCATTCGTCCAGCAAACATTTGTTGACACCTGATCAGGAGCTGGTCCTGGGGCACAGCTGAATGAGGCTGAGCCTAGGTCACCAGACGGAAGCCAGGAGCCGGGCCCACCTAAGAATCCTGCTGCATGCTGGTGGAGGTCCTGTGCATGCCTGCCAGGTCCCACTTAGGCAAGAGATTATCAATTAATTCTCCAACCTTGCCTCTTTTGCCATTTTCTTCTGCCTTCAAATTCTAGACTCTGAGTTCATGTGTGATGCTTTGGGGGGAGGAGTGACATTTGTGTTTATAATGTCTAAAAAAGGGAGTAGAAAAAAATCTCCTTGAAAGGGAAAAATTATTTCTTTACATCTGCCGCACCCCAAACCAAGAGAGTAGACTCCAAGGCTCCTAAAGAGGGTCGTCTGTCTGGAGGGAGGGGTGATGTTCACAAAGTAGGATGAGCCAGGTGGTCTCCACTTTGCTTTGCCCACAGGAGGGGGGCCAATGGGAAGACATGGATGAGAGTGTGGAGTGCAGCCAGGGGCGAGGGGGCAAGAGGAGACGGGGGCCGGCAGTCAAGAAGGACATTCTGGGGCAGGAGGAGAGGACAGAAGAGTCTACTCAGCATTTTTACTGAGCTTTGCTCTGTGGTGTCCATGCAGCACTGTCTTCCACCTTCAACGAAATCTTCAGTGAAACTGACTTTACTCACTGAGGCTTTGTGATGTACTTGGATCGGCTTTTGGGGTCTTGGCTAAAGTGCTAGGCTCTCCTCAAGAGTGGATGCAAGTTGCCAATAGAGGCTGTTCTCTCAAAACAGGTTTCCATCTCCAGGTAATTTAAAAATGGCTCAGCATAAACCTGAACAGAAAGATCTTTTGTCTTGAAACACAATGAATAATGAAAGTCCCATTGTGTCCCAGGAGCGATCGTCCGATGTGATACTGCTCTTCCACAAGACTGGAGCTTTTTGGTGACAGGTTATTTTTCCTCCTAGACTTTCTATTTTTCCTGGCTCCAGACTCATCAGTAGAATTACCTCTCTCTGCTAACTCTGAGGACAGTGCCAGCCCAGGCCCTTCCAACTGCCTGGGCTCCAGCTCACCACACACAAAGGGGCTTTGTGGGTTCCCGGTGAATTAAGCCCAATGGGTGATGGGGACAAGAAAAACTTGGTGACCAGGAGTGCTGAGTCTTGCCAAGTCCCCATGTGGCAGGAAGCCATTGTTATCCTTCTGTAACTGGGAAAGAACTTGTGGGGTGTTTTAAAATTTTTTATCCAAATTGAATTTAAATCTTCTTGAGCATCCCCTGGCTAGATTAGCAGAGAGTCTAAGATCACCCTTTGTCGACAGTGCCTCCCCTCTCCCACCACCCTGACCTCTTTGAATCGTTCAAGAACAGCTAGGGCTTCTAAAATCCAAGAGAAGACCTGCTTGACTTTCACTCCCAAGATGGGGACGAGAGTCTTAAAGTCCAAAGGCAGTCGTGTGATGCCAGCATTCCTGCCAGGCAGCACTGCTCCTGGATACAGTACTCCCACTGCACTCCCTCTCTGTTAGTGGCTCTCGGTCCCTGCTCCAAGCACTGAGAGGCTGTGGGCATCACTCCGCCTGCATCAGGCCAGCCCCATCACCTCTCCGGCTGTGCCTCTTAGTGTCCCTGGTCATCCACTGTCTGAATCAACCACTTTCATTCTCGATCCCAGACCCCAAAGATTCAGGAAACTCCTTTTGAACAATAGATCTTGAATTGCCCCGAAGCAGGGCCAGAACTTAGAAATTGAAAACAGTTCACTTGTGGGAGTAGAGTAGGGGTGGGTCGTGGAGGAAATACCTCCCATCCCACCTCACCCTTTGGAAGAGAAACAAGAAAGAATTTTTGACACCTTTTATGCTAAAACAGAAAAAAAAATGTTCTCAGCATGTCACTCCTAGTTTTATTTTTTATTCAAGAGACGCCCGGTTTTTACTTTTTGCCCCATAGTTCGTTACCTTCAGACTTTTAGAAAGTTTTGTGAAATCTGAGAAAGTGGATGACTGGGCCGTAAATCTCGAGCGGGCACCCTGAGATCGTATTTTGGGAAGAAGCACTGTCCATGACTGTTTCTGAACTGTTGCACTCTGCCTGCCAAGTATCATAAGACATTCAGTGTTTGTTTCTGGGTAACTGCGTGAATCTCTGTATCTTTTTATCTGTCTTCCTCTTGCTATAAAGTTATCAAAATAAGTACCAAAGCCTGCTGATGTCAGAAGTGTTTCGTAAGAAGCCAGAGGTCTTTCTCTGGTCTATAGCAAGAGCTCCCTCCCTGTGGGCTGTAGATTTCTGGAAGGCTTCAGAGTTATTACAAGGGCTTAGTGGGTACCCATGTCCCGCATGTTTATCACAGAGGTGTTGATGTGAGGCTGCCTGTGTTTGAATCTCAGCTCCACCAACATTTTATTCTGTGTGAACTTAAAATGTGTTACTTGAATTCTCTGAGCTTCAATTTCATCATCTATAAAGTGGGGGGGTGATACTAAAGGCACCTAACTCACTGTTATTGTAGGGATTAAAATTAATTCATGTGAAGTGTTGAGTTCTGTGCCTGACGTAGTAACTGGTCAATAAATGTTTATCATTATTATTAATAGTATTACCATTTACCAAATACCTAGTATTTTCTAGGCACTGGACTAAAAACTTCCCCTCCATTATCTCAAATCCTTATAACACCCCTACTTTATATAAAGTGAGGTTCAGTGACTTGCCTGATGGTAGACTGTTCCAGAATTTGTATTCAATATCGGTTTTCAAAACCCGCTCTTTCGGGGTTTTGAAAGCTCTTAAGCCTGCTTTCTCTGAACTGAATTAACTGTACCTGAACCAAACTGTAGACTGATTATTTAATATGTCCTGTGTAAATACACAAAACTTGGGTGCTAGCCAAAGTATTTAACAACCAGCTCAGCACAGGGATGACCTTCAGAATGGAAGCTGTCTAACCCCAAGCTGGGAGAGAAAGAGGAGGAGAGCTGCAGTCCTGTGCCGAATATTAACACTTCAGTTGCTGGATAGTGTCAAATAAGCAAAATTGCCTCCAAAGCCCATGCTCCCACCCTACAGACAACCAGACAATATTCTCTTTTTCTTGCCAATCTAACAATAATTATTCCAGTCATTCTCTTTTCCCATAAAATGTCCCTTCCAGGAGTGAATCTTTGAATTGGCCTGCTAAAGACTTTTTCCCTTGCAGCAAGATTATAACAAAATTTTGAATGTACTCATAACCGAAATGTCTGGAGAGTTTTGCTTTTTTTGTTCTTTTTTTAACTGTGGAGACATGAAGAGAGGTTTCCAAAGACTTGGGAAGGGTTGGGACTTGGAGCAGGGTGGAGGCAATAACTATTTACCAATGAGGGCAAAAGGATTTTAAAAATTCAGAGCCAAGGTGACTGCAGTGGTGGGTCCCAGCTCTGAATCAGCCCTGAATACAATAAGGTTTAAATCCATCTAGACCATGGAGATTTTATTGTGGTTTATACAATACAAAAACTGATTTCACAATAGCTTACTGACATTATGGATTTTCTAAATAATGAACACCGTGGTATTCTTTATGCTAAGAACTGTTCTTCTATAGCACACTAATACTTGCTGCAGGCAGGATCCACTGATGAATGCTAGAAGAGTGGGTAAAATTTTAAGGAGAAATAGAATATTTCCCTAGCCTCAAAGTATCTTCTTCAAAATACTAATTACCATAGTGGTTTTAACAGACGTCCACAAATTCTTTGATATTCCTCCCTCTGGGAAGTGGAGCTTAATTCTCTTCCCCTCGGACTGGACTTAGTGACTCGCTTCTAAAGGATGGAAAGTGGAAAAAGAGTCACTTTACAGTGAAGAAACCTGGCAGACATTACCTTAACCATGTGATTAACAACAAGGAAGGCATGTTGATATCACATGTCTCCAGATACGGTGTGAGGAGAAGGCCACCTCACCTCTGGGGTATTCTTCCCCCAAATCCATAACCCCAGTCTAATCATGAGTAACATCTGACAAAGCCTCAGGGACATTCTACAAAATACCTGACAAGTGCCCTTCAAAAGTCAAGGTCATGAAAAAACAAGGAAAGACTGAGAAACTGTCACAGAATGGCGGAGACTAAAGAAACATGATAACTACACGCAATGCAGGATCCTATGTGGGATCCTGGAAAGGAAGACGGACATGAGTGGAAAAACTGGTGAAATCCAAATAAAGTCGGTAATTAATAGTGTTGTGCCAGTGTCAATTTCTTAGTTTTGATGAATGTGCCCTGGTTATGAAACTTTGTGTAACATTAAGGGAAGCAGGTGAACTCTCTGTATCATTTACAACTCTCCTGTAAATCTAAAATACTTTCCAAATAATAGTATAAAAAAATAACAAGGAGGGCTTCCCTGGTGGCGCAGTGGTTGAGAATCTGCCTGCCAATGCAGGGGACACGGGTTCGAGCCCTGGTCTGGGAAGATCCCACATGCCGCGGAGCAACTAGGCCCGTGAGCCACAGCTACTGAGCCTGCGCGTCTGGAGCCTGTGCTCCACAACGAGAGAGGCCACGATAGTGAGAGGCCCGCGCATCGCGATGAAGAGTGGCCCCCACTTGCCGCAACTAGAGAAAGCCCTCACACAGAAACGAAGACCCAACACAGCCATAAATAAATAAATAAATAAAATTTTTAAAAAAGAAAAAAAAAAAAAAACAAGGAGAAGGCTAAAATCACAAAGCCTTCAAAATTTCTCAAACGAGCAAAAGTGTTCATACAAGGATTGGGAACTGCAGCTTACATAACACTCAAATAGCTGAAGGAAAGAAAACCACAATACTAGCTAAAAGCTATAGGCTGTGTAGATGGTTCCAACCATCCCGATGGATGCACTCTGAGTGCAGTGGTGGTCCTCTTGTGGGTTGGCATTATTCACGCTCAGAGCTGTGACCTAGGGGTGGGGTCCAGCATGTACAAGACAGAAACTGTGAGTTTCCCAGAGGGGCTGGGTGGGAGGAGGCAGAATATCCCAGCATGAATGGATGGAGATTGTGGAGACTAAAATAATTAACACATGTAAAGTGCTTACCCGTGTGCTTGCCCGAGTAACTGGCCAATAAACATTTATTATTATCATCATTATTATTATTATTAATAGCATTACCATTGATCACATATCTATTATTGTCCAGGCACTGTGCCAAAAACTTCCCATCCCTTATCTCAAATCCTTACAGCATCCCTACATTATGTAAAGTAGGCTCAGGGACTTGCCCAATGCTAGACTGTTCCAGAGCTTGTATTCATTACTAGTTTGCCTCGCCCCCACTTAGGCCTCAGTTTTCCAAAAGGTGAAAGGATAGAACTGGCCCCAGAAAACGATGTAGCACAGTGGGAAAAAGCTCAGGCTTTGAAGTCACAGAGACCTTTGCACTTTGCTCACAGGGCTTTTGAGAGGACAAATATGACGGCTGCTGAACTTAGCATGGCGCCAAGCACATAGTTAGTACTCAGTTCATGTTATTGGAGCAGGATAATATTTGGGGTTTCTAAATTGAGAAATGTTTCTTGCTGTTTAATGGCCTCATTGTTGAGAGGACGGTGGAGAACAGCCTCGGAGAAAGAAGTCATTGTTCAGCACTGAATATCAAACTGGACTCTTAAAAGAGTCCAAAGCAAAATTGTTTTGAAGGGCCGGGCTTTCAATTGCAAGAGTCAACATGTATAAGAGAGTAAAATTTTTTTCCAGAATTCTAAAATCTTCTTTTTAAATAAACTTTAACATAAAACTTTAAATAAAACTTGGGCAACCCAGCGAATAAACGTTTTACTGAAGTCATAGAGCAGGCAGTTTCTCGTATCAGATGAGGAACTCTTCCTAGCTGGATGGAGAAACTGAGAGAAAAAAGAACAAGAGCAGGGGATTCAAGTCTGGGAACTGCCCCCTGAACCTTCTGCCCAGGGTGCACGTCCAGCGGAAACAGATAACAGCGGTCCCCAACAGTTTTGGGACCAGGGACCAGTTTTGAGGAAGACAATTTTTCCACGGACTGGGGGCGTAGGGGGATGGTTCATGTAGTAATGTGAGTGATGGTTCAGGCGGTAATGCCAGTGATGGGGAGAGATGGGGAGTGGTAGATGAAGCTTCTCTCGTTAGCCCGCCGCTTGCCCCCTGCTGTGCAGCCCAGTTCCTTGTTCCTGCTGTGCAGCCTTGTGGGGACCCCTGAGACAGACGACCCCAGAGCAAAGGGGCTGTGCCTCTCTTCCCCCCAGTACTAGAGAAGACCCCTCCTCACAGAGGGCCCTGTGGGGGAAGCCCACACAGGAGATGCAATGGCTGTGGGCTTATTTAGGGAGAGAGAATCTCACGTTCCCTCTGCCCAGCTCCAGCCCACATCCCACCCCTCTCCCAGTGCCAGTCATTAAGCCCCAAACCCACCCTTCTATATTCTGTCTTGGGATGCTGGGGCTGGCACTGTGCCAGCTGTTTCCATGGCTCTGTCCATAGGGGGCACTAGAGAGTTCAAGACGGGACCAGGAAGAAAGGACGTCATGCTTTCTGCTTGCTGTTCCTTCCTGGCAGCATCACCTCACAGTAGCCGTTCACTCTGGCAGAAGCAATTGGTCCCAGTAACAACTGGTTCCAATTTCCAAGTTTTTTCCACATTCCCAGAACCAGCCTCAGCATGGCCCCTCAGGTATATCAGCACCAACCCCAGGCGTGCCCTCCTCAGGGGTCTGGGTCCCCATTTCTAGGTTCTAATAACCTCCACTTACTCCCTTGTCCTCCCATCCCTAGGGGTGGTATCTGTTTCCTGCAGTTACTACCTGTGATATCTCACTGTCTGCTTTACTACTTGTCAAATACGACCTAACCAATTCCTTATATTAAATTTTCTCCCTTAAAACAACCCATGTGATTTCTGTCTTCCTGATGGGACAGAGTCATGCAACAACTTGATTCCCCCAAGGCCTTTGTGGGTCGTGGTAAGCATCAAAATTTTCCAGTGGGGGCAGATCCAAGCACTGATAAGGCATGATTGTGAGAGGTTTGGGGTCAGGATGAGGAGGGCTGGAGGGCATAGGCTTGACACCGGAGGCCATGACTGCAGAGTCATGCTCAGGCCCAAAGTCAGGCTAAACCAGTTACACCAGCAGAGAAGTGATGCGGAGGGAAGCTGATGCCAAAGATCCAAGAAGACAAGGCAACCAGCAGGGCCATCAAGCCCAGAAGCCTAGGCCCGAGGCCATGGATGTCATGGAAGGCTCCTCTGCCACCAGATGTCATCCTGAGGGGTGGGAGGCGGGCACCACCATGAGACGGAGAAATCCTAATAGAGAATTTGGATCCTGATTTGATTATTTTTCCAAAGGAGAGTAAATTTTTTTACTTAAATAATTTGTTTTTGTTTTTGGCTGCACCGTGCAACTTGAGGGATCTGAGTTCCCTGACCAGAGACTGAACCCGGACCCTTGGCAGTGAATGGGCCAAGTCCTACCCACTGGACCACCAGGGAATACCATTACTTAAATTTTTTGCTTTGACAACATTTCAGATTTACAGAAAAGTTACAAGAATAGTGCAAAGAATTCCAAGATACCTTTCATCCAAATTCTCCAAATGTTAACATTTTACCACATTTGCTTTATTCTTCTGTGCGTTTTTTTTTTCTGAAATGCATGTGTATTTTTTTCTGAAATATTTAAAAGTTGCAGACATGATGCCTCTTTACCCCTAAATACCTCAATGTGTATTTCCTAAAAACAAGGACATTCTCCTATATAACCACAGTAAAATTATTAAAATTGGGGAATTAACATCATATGGTACTATTATCTAAGCTATACACTTACTTCAGGTTTTACCAATTGCCCCCAAATGTCCTATATAACAGAAGAAAATGCAGGATCAGGCATTGCATTCAGTTGTGAAGACAATAACTTTTCACCCAGAAATAAAAGGAGAGGGGAAAGGGAGCTGTGATCAGTTGGGTTTAGTTGCAGAAGAAATAAGTTTTATTTCTGCACATCTGAGCCATACAGTATAAATGCTGAACACGTTATGCTAACAATTAATAGTAGTGTTAATGATATTAGTAATAGAGTTCATGGCCCTCTCCATCCTGGGTCTTTCTGTCTTTGAGACATATCTGTAGTCATTCCGTATCAGCCAGTTACTCCATGAAAAAAGTTTTCCTTGAGACAGTGTAGCTTAGTGGAAAAGGCAGGAGTTCTGGAGTTGGACAGACCTGAGTTAAAAACTAGTTTTGCAAGAGTCAAGTACCACAATGTTCATTGCAGCTCTATTTACAATAGCTAGGACATGGAAGCAACCTAAGTGTCCATCGACAGATGAATGGATAAAGAAGATGTGGCACATATATACAATCAAATATTACTCAGCCATGAAAAGGAACGAAATTGAGTTATTTGTAGTGAGGTGGATGGACCTAGAGTCTGTCATACAGAGTGAAGTAAGTCAGAAAGAGAAAAACAAATACCGTATGCTAACACATATATATGGAATCTAAAAAAAAAAAAAAATGGTTCTGAAGAACCTAGGGGCAGGACAGGAATGAAGATGCAGATGTAGAGAATGGACTTGAGGACACGGGGAGGGGGAAGGGTAAGATGGGACAAAGTGAGAGTGGCATGGACATATATACACTACCAAATGTAAAATAGATAGCTAGTGGGAAGCAGCTGCATAGCACAGGGAGATCAGCTGGGTGCTTTGTGATCACCTACAGGGGAGGGATAGGGAGGATGGGATGGAGATGCAAGAGGAAGAGGATATGGGAATATATGTATACATATAGCTGATTCACTTTGTTATACAGCAGAAACTAACACAACATTATAAAGCAATTATACTCCAATAAAGATGTTTAAAAAAAAAAATTCTAGCTTTGCCACTTGCTGGTGGTGTGACCTTGGGTCCAGCTTGAACCTTCCTGAGTCTCAGCTTCCTTGCCTTTACCATGGAGGGGAGGTCAGCACAGCGGGACCTGGAGCCAGACAGATCCAGGTTCACATCTCAGCTCAGTGCTACTAGTTTTGGGACCCCAGGCTAGTGCCTTCACCAGTGTGGATTTTGTCTACTCATCTGCAAAGTGGGGAAACACCAACAAGGCATTTTTCTGGGCTACTGAAAGGAGGGATCATTCTTGTATGGCATGGGCCTGGCTCGTAGCAGGTTCTCAATGAAAGCTTAATTCCTTTCCATCAGCCCTTCTGGATTTGGGCATGTGATTCTTTCTCTTGGGGCCTCAGTTTCTCCATCTGTAAAATAGAGCCAGGGGTACCATCTCTGGCTTGTGAAGAATGAGAACTGCAGGTGGAAAGATTTAGGACTCTGGAAAGCCCAGTGCCCTGTGGCCTTGGCAGAGCAAGTGATTGGCTGACAAAAACAGAAAGTGCTTTGGAATCCTGAGCCCTGCCAAGAATGCGGGCAAACCTGTTCTTCCACTTCCTGGGGCTCCAGACCTTCCCATCCTCTCACCCCAGCTAGGTTCCCTCCTCCCTCCCCTGGTGCATCTGACACAGGACTTGTCCTGCCTGCCTTCTTCTAGGAAGCCAGTCAGTCCTACCTCTAAGAAGGGAGGAAGGACATCGCCCTGTCCTGGGCAAGTTGTTGGGCAAGAAAGGGCAGCTCCAGCGCTGACCCACTGCTGGGAAGAGAAGAAGGAACCCGCAGCCCTGGCAGGTTTTCCCCAGAGGAGTCCCACTGGCTCCAGCTCCGCCAGTCTCCCCCTTGCAAATACCAAGTTCAAGGTCAGATCAGGAGAGCAGAGAGGCATGGTGGAAAGGGCTGTAGCCTGGGAGGGGGGATGTTCACCCACCATAGCATTTGTAGGAACAAGAAAGGGCTGGGACAAGACCTCTTGGGGCAGGAGGCCCTCAGCCAGGGAGCCCACGCCACACCAGCCAAGGGAGGCGAGAGGGAGAGGTGGGTGTGTCCCTGGTGGGGAGCTGTCCAGCTCCTCCACCTCCTGCCTGGATGGTGGGACCAAACTATGTGCCAGGCCTTGTGCCAGGCTTTTGACATTATCCTTATACTAGTTATGGAAACCTCATAAGTCCTGGGGAGCTTGGGGTTACCATCATTTTTTGATAAAGAAGAAAACCGAGGCCCAGAAATTGAAGCCACCTGCTCTAGTTGCTCAGGGATCCAATGGATCTGCTTGATTCCAGAGCCCATGTTCATTGGGTTTGCTGTGGGCCGGAGGAAGGATCTGGAGCTGGGCCCAGGGCTGCCCTTACCTTTAAGAACCAACACCTCTCCGGTGCAGCCCTGTGCACCCACATTCCTTTCCTTGGACTGACACACTCTGGGGATTCCGGATCTGGCAGGGGCTGGCCACGTCACCCAGCACTGAGCAGAAGTGGCTGTCATCATGTTATACGTGCCTTCTCCCCCACCCCACTGAATGTGGGTTATTCCAGACACTGAGTCCAATTCCTCTATCTGCCCACATGCCAAGCAAATGCCAGGAAGGTAGTAGGGGTTCAGTAGGTGTTTATTGGATGCCCAAGGTCACTTAGGCCTGTTCGACTTCCATCCAGGGTGAAGTCCCCTCTATTACTCAGTCCACAGTTTTGCCAACAAGGACTGCATTTGAGGTTCAGAAGTCAAGAACCCTTCTGGTCCCTCAAGACCCTCCCCTCAGTAACATCAGGGACAAAGCCCCAAAGGAGCTGGGCAACTGGACCCTAAGACACTCACCTTAAAAGGTAGACTCAGTTGCCCCAAGGCTAGAATTTACTGACCTGGAAAATGAGGACAGTGTGGTAAACAGTTTCTCTTCCACCTAGTGACAGGCATAGTGCCCATGGAGGCTGGGCCTGTGATGATTCTCTGATTTGAAAGGCAAGGTCTGGGAAGTAATTCTGAGTCTACAAGTGAATGAAACCCAAAGATTCCATTGTTGCCCATTATCTATTCATTTATTCATTCGTCCGTTCACTCACTCACTCACTCATCTGTCAGTATTGTGTTTCCTAAACTTCACTCATTCCCAGACTACTTTCATCACTTTGCCTTATCCACTACAACCTATAAGCCTGTTTACTCCATGCTTGTCTATATTTGACTATGTTACTTCAGTAGATTTAGCTTCGGCCTAAGCAATAGTATAGTTCATTTAAATACAGTTACGATAACCACGCATTTGACCACGTGACCTAAAATCCTCTCCCGTGCACCCTCGGGTACCTCTCCTCTCTGCATCTCAATTTCTGCATCCAAGAGGTAGAGGGCATTGGGACACAATGACTTTCCAGTCCTGACATTCTAGGAATCTATGATTCAAAGAGTCACACCCAGGGAAGGAAAACACTGAGACCAGATGGAATCAGCGGGAGAGGGAGCTGGTCAAAAGCATCATGTTTATCTGTCATGTTTCCAAGGCTGAGCAGTGATTCAGGAGGCAAGACAGGAAATTCCTTGGGATTGGTCTGTAAACCACTGTTCAGGGACTAAGAAAAACAAGTAGGCAAGTCCCCAGGAGCCTTAATCAGCCCCCAAAACATGAGCTACACACTCTTCACTAGACTCTTCCAGAATTTTCTGGAATTTCCAGAGGCACTGGGATCCCAGATAGAGGAACATTACCCCTGAAGAAGTTTGACACTGAGAAATGATTGGCAGAAAAAATGACCCAGCTGGCCTCCTCTTAGTCTCCAGGGCAGGCAAGAGGAAAGTAGATTCTTTTTTGGGGACCTTCTCAGTCCACAAACCCCTTTTTGACCCTGACCCAGGGGGGTCTTGGGCCCATCTTTGTTCTCTGCAGCCCAGCCCCTCCTTGACCAGCTGTTTGGCCAAAAGTGGGCACCTGGCCAGATGGGGCCAGTCAGATTCCTGAACTTTGGAATTAGGATGAGAAGAGCCTGGTCAGTTAAGCATGGGTCAGGCAAGATAACAGACTTGCTGAGGAGACCCACTTGGGACCCAGGTCTGAGAGAGAGGAAGGAAACCAGGGCTCTGAGAGAAGAACGGAGGCGGGGTGGGGGAAGCTGGGCACTCCCAGAGGGCCTTCCGTCCTGATGCCTCGCCAGTCCCAGGAGTGACGTCTTTGGGTCACTTGCCTGTCCTTGAGATCTGGAGATAGCCCTGACTCCTTATATTGAATTACACTTTTTGCTTAAACTAGTTGGAATTTGTTTCATGTAACCAAATCAATCACTATTATGGTGACGCTGGTTCTTCAGTCTCCTGAATTAGACTTTGCAAGCCAAGGTAACAATAATGATAGGAACAACTCCCTGCACACTGGATTGGTGCTTTATGACTTTAAAAGTCCCTAACTTGTGGGTCATCACTTACAGCCTGAGGGGACTTGCCCCAGACTTACTCATGCCCAAGATTCCTCTCCCAAGAACATAGGGGGAATAGCCCAGGTTTGGAGCCAGGCAGACCTGGGTCCTGATCCCTACTTATCCATCGCTTACAACCTGTATGACCCTGGGCAAGTTATTTAACCTCTCTGAGTCTTGCTTCCTCATTTCTACAAACTGGAAAGCAGGACAGTGTGGGCACTGGAATCAACTCCTCCTGGTTCTGCCACCTGCCGGCTGATGACCTTGGGAAAGTGATGTCACTTCTAAAAGCCTCAATATCTTCAACAATAAAGTGGGGCCAGTAAAGCCTATTTTAAGTTGTTGTTGTTAAGCTTGAATGAAGCACGCCAAATGTTTAGTTCGTGAGGCCTGATCAAACTGTGCCTCAAATCTTACAATCCCCAGACATTTGAGTTACATGAGCCAATAAATTCCCGTAGCATAAAAAAAAAAGTTTATCACAATATCTGGTACTTAGTAAAAGTGCTCAGTGTATGGTAGCCGTAACAGTAATTTATTATGCAAAGTACCTAGCATGAGTCTTGACACACAATTATTAACCAAAAGTTATGTATTGTAAAGTGCACACTGGTCAGTACAGAGGGTTTGACTGGACCTGGCTTAGCAGGATCACTTGCAAAACAAAGGAGTTTCAGTTGTTAGCAAGCTTTATGCGCATCAACAGTAATTACCACAAAGCTAATGTAATCTTGGGCCATATTAAGAAAAGTATTGTCTCTAGAAGATGGGAGGTGTTTGTCTTATCTAGAAACGGGAAGAGGGTGGAACCTCGGAAGGGGGCATGTAACCTCTCACTTTCCAAGGATAATAAAAGATCTTTGGCAAGTGTGCTTACTTAAAAATATCTCTCTCCTCCCCCCCCCCCCCCCCCCCCCCGCTTATCAGTCAGTTATGCTTTTGTCTTGGAGTACTTACAGTACATTACAATATTCAAGGCAGTGATACTGGCATAAAAACAGACAAATACATCAATAGAACAGAATTGAGAGTCCAGAAATACACACATATGTACAACTGATTTAGACAAAGACGCAAAGGCACATCCGTAGAGAAAAAAGTCTTTTCAACAAATGGTGCTGGAACAATTGTTCACCTATATGTTAAAACACACACACACAAAAAAAATCTTCAATCTACTTGTATCATATATAAAAAGTAACTCAGAACAGATTCATAGACCTAAATGTAAAATCTAAACCTATAAAACTTCTAGAAGAAACATAAGAGAAAATTTCTGTGGTCCTGGGTTAGATAAAGATTTCTTAAATATACCATGAAAAGCATGGTAAATAAAAGTAAAAAAAAAAAACGATAAATTGGACTTCATAAAAATTTTAAATGTCTGCTCTTTGAAAGACATTGTTAAGAGAATAAAAAGACTACCTACAGACTAGGAGAAAATGTTTGCAAATGATATATCTGATAAAGGACTTGTATTCAGAATATATAAAGAACTCTCAAAACTCAATAATTAGAAAACGAGTAACTCTGGGAGTTCCCTGGCGGTCCAGTAGTTAGGACTGGATGCTTTCACTGTTCAATACCTGGTCGGCAAAATATTTGGACAGATGCTTCACTAAAGAAGATAAATGGATGGCCAATAAGCACATTAAAAGGTGCTCAACATGATTAGTCATTAGGGAAATGCAAATTAAAGCTACAATGAGACGCTACTACATGTCTATGACAGTGGTTAAAGTTAAAAAGACTAAGCATACCGAGTGTTGGTGAGGAGACAGAGGAACTACAACTCTCAGATGTTGCTGGTGGGAATGTAAACTGGTACAACCCCCTTGGAAAACAGTTTGGCAGTTTCTTAAAAACTTAAACATACACCTACCATATGATTTGATTGTTCCAATTCTAGGAATATACCTAAGAAGAATGAAGGCATATGTCCATAGAATGACTTGTACATGAATGTGCATGGCAGCTTTGTTTGTAATAGCCAAAAGCTGGGAACCCAACTGTCCATCAACAGAGGAGTGGGTAAATTGCAGTATATTCATGCAAAGGATTCTATTCAGCAATAAAAACAGAAAGACACTAGTAGATGCAACAAGATGGATAAATCTCAATATAATTATGCTGAGTGAAAGAAACCAGACATAAAGAACACTAATTTATTGCATGATTCAATTTATATAAAAGTGTCAAAAATGGAAAGCAGATTGGTGGTTGCCTGAGGACAGGGAAAAAGAGCTGGAGGGAGGGATTATAGAAGGAAGAGAGAAGTCTTTTGGTGGTAATGAATATGTTTGTTTATTATTTTGATTATGGTGATGGTTTCACAGGTATATATACATGTATTAAACATAAAATTCTGCACTTTAAAAACATGCAGTTTATTATATGTGGATGTAACACCTCAATAAAGCTATTTTTTAAAAAACAACACAACAACCAAGGGCTTGCCCTGTGCTGCTTCTATCCAGGGCTTGCCACAGTTTCCATACTACATCCTAATATACCCATCTCATTGAGCGCCATTGTGTGCACTGGGTCAAAAGCCCCACATGGCCGAGTTGCCTGAACTGCAGCCTGCCCCATCTGGAAGCTTCTCTTCCTCTGGACCCCACTCCAAGCAGAAGCCTTGTGGATAACTTAGTCAATGGGTAGAAATAACACACCCAAATATGGAACACCATACCTCTAAATTCCATAGGCCCACCAGTGCCATGCTCCATTTTTAGTGGTAGGGATTACGGTGCAGCAACTTGCCTTTCACTTTGGAGGAGAGAATATGACATGCCCCAGACCTCTAGTCCTCCAAAAATATCACAAGGTACCAGCCCCTGAATTTTTGTGGCATTGACCTCCTAGCTCCAGCATGCATGTAACTTACCAGGGAATTTAGGGTGTCTGCTACTTCCTGCTCAGCAAGTCTTATTAAGGTGGTGGACCAGCATGGTGCCCTGTGGGGTGGTGAGAAGATCAGGCTTTCTCACCCTGACTTGTGGACCAAAGTGGCACCGTGTCTCCAAGGACTGGTGTTAACCTCAGGGTTAAGCTATCCCAAAGATCTGGATTTTTCCCTTTCCCCCCAGCACATTCACCCTAGTTAATTGTCCCAGTTCCGTCTGGGATGGCTAGAAAGAAGATGTAGAGCAGACTTGTGATGTTACTTCAGGGTCCCAGCTCAAGGGTACTAGGCCTCCCTTGAATTCAAGGAGCTTTTAGTCTGTGACTGATCTGATTCTAGAAATTGAGTGAAGGGCTTTGATTCTTATCAAGGTGACTCAGAATTACACAGCACTTAATAAACAGAATAGGCCAGAATCTGCTTAACAACCAACACCTACATGGCACCCACCATGTTCTAAGCCCTTTAGACCCATGACAGTTCATTTGGGCCTCATGAACCTCTATGTAGGTACACTTATAATCCTTATGTTATCCTACACATGAAGAAACTGAATGAACTAGAACAGAGAGGCATGGGATGGACCAGAGCAGAAGGAATTAGCAGAGGAGAAGCAGCTTGAACCCACAGCACAAGTCAAGGTACTTCAAAGCCAGCCCAGGTACAGGCCTGGCCAGGCCACTGTTAGTGAGGGTTACCTTGACCAGGAGTGACACAGGCAGTGTGCAGGGATCCAGCCAGTGGTAGGGAAGCTCATCACCTGCACAGAGCCCTGAGAATGCTCAGCAAATGACCCCCACCAAACTCCCACGGGCAGGAGTTTCCCAGTGGCAGTGTTTCCCAAACTGGGAAACATGGGAGAAGGGGACAAGGTAGTGGGATGAGGAAGGAGAGAGAGGAACTGAGGTAGGGGTGGGAGAAAGGAGGCAAGAATTGCTCCCCACATTTTACCTCTGAGGGATCTGAGGGTCAGGAAGGACCCAAGACCTGCCTGGGTACCACAGCCTGGGAGAGTCAAGGTGTCCTAAATTAAAGCCCTGAGAATCCCTCCAGAATTTGGAATCTGGGATCCAGGCTTCAGAAAAGCTGCAGTTTCCAGAGGTGAACTGTAGTGGGTGGCTGTCCCTGGAGTGCTAGGGCTGGGCACCATCGGAAACCTTCTACCAGGAAAGCCCCCATCCACTGGAGGAATTTCCCCAAAGAATATGTCCCCTGTCTTGGGTTTGCCAAGTCACTGAGCCCTTGAAAAGCTTTTGTAAATTAAATCTGGTGAATTGGACTTGGGTCCTGTGTCCAGCGGGAGCCAGAGATCCAGGACAGCAAGAAGAAGATGCAAGGCTGCGCCTGACCTTCCCTCAGAGGTCACGCAGCACCACTTCCATCACACACTGCTGGCATCAGGGAATCACACTAAAGCACATTTCCTTTTTCTGAACTGACATTTTTGAGCACTCACTAAGCACCAGGCCCTCCAACCAGGCTCTCCAGGACTTATTAACTCTTCCTGCGATGCCCAGGAAGCAGTAAAATTTGCAGGACCGTGATGTGAAACTCAGAAGCCACTCCATCAGGGTGGACACCCCTTTCCTTCTCTCCCTAACCTGGGACCCTTCTTTTCCTGGATCAAGGGACTTGGGAAGGGAAATCTGAGAGTTCCTTGATGATAGTGGGCAATGGAATCACAGCAAAGGGGAGGATCATCTTGAGGGAAATGTCCCCCACCCTGCCTCCTTCAATTCTTACGACAACCCGTATATCAAGTAAATATCTTTAGTTACATTTTACAGGTAAGGAAAACTGAGGCTCAGAGAGGTTAAGTAACTAGCCCAAGGACACATAGTTTGTTAAACTTCACAGAGTCTGGAATCCAACTTAGTCTGATTCCAAAGTCCACCATGCTCTCCTGCCTTCCATTATAAACTGATGCTCATTGGAATTACATTTCTGAATCTTGACTAAGGGAGAAATTCTATAATTTTTACTCTTTCCTTCCCAAATGTTATTATTCGTTAAAAATCTTCTTTTGATTTGTTACCAGCTTTAACAAAGCCAGCTAAATAAACACTCCCTCCTGTCCTACAAGAAGCCATCTCTGATTCCCCAGCACCCTGGGCTCACCCAACACAACACCAGCCCACAGTCTGTAATCGCCTGTTGACCTGTCTGCTCCCCTTTGTAGAACAAAATCTATGTCAGGGGCATAGTAGGTGCCAGTGAGCGTTTGAGGAAGGAGGAAGAGAGAAGGAAAGATTCTAGGGAAAGAATGTTTAAAACCCATAAGAAGAATGAATACCATTTATTGAATGTGTACTCTGTGTCAGACACTGGTGTTCTACCACAGGCACGATCTTCGGTAAAGCATTGTCGAGCTTCACGTTCAATTTGCATTAGAGCATAATAGGGTTTAGGGAGGGTATCTCCTGCCCAGGGCTGCATAGCAAGTAAATGACTCTACAGCCTGGGTTCTTAATCACCACTTTGCAACCGTGGGGCCACTTCCCTGTGCTCTCATAGGAGCAGAGGAATTAATCAACAGCGTTTGGTAAGAAATTCTAGATTGTGCCACTCCAGGTCCACTTGGCTTCTTTGGGGTAAAATCCTCAGTCTTTCAGGATTTTTCACTCCCCTCCCTCCCTTCTCTAGGAAGAGGCAGGGTAGAGGGGAGGGCTTGGATAACCTCACGGTGGGGGAGGGTACTTCTGGTTCCAGTGTTGCCTCTGGCCTCTGCAGCTGTGGCTGTTTACATCTCACCTGTCCTCTGGGCTGGTCCCTTGGCATCCACTGCCCGTGACTGCTCCTGGCCATAGCTTCCACACCTTCTCCTCTGACCCCGGCTCTTCTAGCCCACCGTCCTCCTGGACATTTCTACAATACACCCCCATCTCCTGGAGTCCCGGAAACTCTTGGTTGCCCTCCCTTCTCCATACCTCCATCCTGGAGGAGGTGGGCTCTGTGAGGCCGCCCTGCATGGCTAGAGAAACATCCTTTACATCAGGGCTATTCAAAGTGTGGTCACCATCACCTGGGAACTTGTTAGAAATGCATCATCTCAGGCCCCACCTAGGAGCTACTGAATCACAAACTCTGGGGTTGGGGCCCACACAACGTGGGTCTATCCATATTGGAACAAGCCCTCCAGGTGATTCTGATGCCTAGTCAAATTCGAGAATCACTGCCCTACCTCATACCTTCCCTCCCCCTGGAGCTCATCGTGAAAAGTCCATGCTCTAACTTGGCCAGATTCCAGGTCTTGACATGTAAAAGGAAGCTGGGGGCAAGGGGGCGGTTCAGAAAAACTCTTTATCACTCCCAAGTGTGTAGGTCTTTAAACTGAAATTGTGGATTCTGAAACTATGTTTGTTCTACTCTTTCAAAATAGCCATTTAGAAAGTCAAAGCTGAGGATTGTCAGCTGCTGAATCTCTCTCCCCTCTCCCCTAGAAGCAATAGATGCCTCAGTTTCAAGGGTGAGGAAGGGCAGGTAAATTGCTGGGAATTAAAAATTCATGGGATAGCTTTTCAAAAATCTTTCTTTTACTACATGTACAATGTATTTTCTTTTTTTTTTTTTTAAGAATCAGTTATTTATTTATTTATTTATTTTGGCTGCGTTGGGTCTTCATTGCTGCGCACGGGCTTTCTCCAGTTGCAGAGAGCTGGGGCTACTCTTTGTTGCAGTATGCTGGCTTCTCATTGCGGTGGTTTCTCTTGCTGTGGAGCATGGGCTCTAGGCACGCGTGGGCTTCAGTAGTTGTGGCACGTGGGCTCAGTAGTTGTGGCTCTCGGGCTCTAGAGTGCAGGCAAGGTAGTTGTGGCGCACGGGCTTAGTTGCTCCGCGGCATGTGGGATCTTCCCGGACCAGGGTTTGAACCCGTGTCCCCTGCATTGGCAGGCGGATTCTTAACCACTGCACCACGAGGGAAGTCCCTACAATGTATTTTCAATTCCAGACTGATTTAAGCTTCATGTCAACCCTGAGAGGTCCCACAATATCAAGTTTACCCCCTGGTGCAGCAGTCAGCCCACGGACTCTGGAGCCAGTCACCTGAGCCCGTCGGGAGGGTCCTCGTTTTCATCCATCCGTCTTCTCCATCCTCGCTGTGGTCATTGCCCATATTCTGGTCTCATCAGCCTAGCCCAATCACTTACTAGTGTGCGGTCTTGGGTAAGTTACTTAACCTTTTTGTGCGTCAGTTTCCTCATCTGTAAAATGAGGATTCTACATTCGATTTCAAAAACAATTTATTGAGCACCTACAATATTCCAGGCACTGGAGATATGGCAGTGAGGCAAACAAAAATCCCTGTCCTCATGGAGCTGACATTTTAGTGTGGGGATAAGAGTGCCTGGGCAGGGAAGGAAGGAGGGTTTTTAGTTTAAATAGGACAGCTAAGGAAGGTCCCACTAACAAGGTGACATTTGAGCAGAAATTTGAAGGAGCAAACTACCTGGATAGCTGGGGAGTCGGCATTCAGGTGGCGGGAAGGGCAAATACCAGAACGCTGAGGCAAATGGGGATTTGGAGAGTTGGAGATTTGGCAAAGAAGTCAGTGTGGCCAGAATAGAGTGAGGGAGGAGAGCATGGAAGAAGTCTGATAAGGAGCTGGGAGAGAAGGATGAGGTCATGGAGGGATCTAGCTGCTCTTGTCAGGACCTTGACTTTGATGCTAGGGAACTGGGGGCAGATTTTAGCAGAGGAGGGACCTGATGTGACTTTGTATGTTAAAGTCACACTGGCTGCTGTGTGAAGAATAGACTGAAGGGGCTGGAGCAAGGCCAGAGGCAGGAAGACCAGTCAGAAATGGGGCCACTGCCATAACCCAGGCAAGAAAGAGTGGGACCCAGCCCAACAGGCAGCAGAGGGGACGTGAGAAGCCGTCAGACTGAGGAAATGTGCTGAAGTCGGAATCAACAAGATTGGCAGCTAGATTGGATGTGAGGAGGGAGAGGAAGGGTGCCAGGGGTGAGAGTCGGGCTGGGGGCAGAGTTAGACAAGGATGACTCCAAAGATTTTAGCCTGAGCAATTGCAAGGATGAAATTGTCATTGTTTATCGAGATGCGGAAAATGCAGAGAGGAGCAGGTTTGGGAAGATCCTTTTTTGACACGTGGAGTTTAAGATTCCTATTAGACATCCGTAGAGAAGCTAATGCTCTGTTGGACATATAGGTCCAAGAGAGGGGAGGTGCAGGCCAGAGATAGACCTATGGAAGACTTTCACGTATAGGTTGTATTTCTAGAAGGTCATGAGAGCACCTGCTTTGTATGGGTGCTGTGAGTATTAAGTGAGCTAAAACTAAAGGTCAGCATTTGGAACAGCACCTGGCACGTAGCAGGCACTCAGTAAAGGTTGGCTGATCACCAACATCATTTGATGTCACTTGTACTCCCCAGCTAGCTTCCCAACAGGCCTCCCTGCTTCCCACCGGGGCTACCTCCATGCCATCCTCCACACTGCTGGTCAGAGCGATCTTTCTAAAGCCCGAATCTGACCATCCCTCCCTGCCCAAGCCTGCCATGGCTCCCTATTGCCTACAAGAAAAAGTGCAACAGCCAAAGGCCCCTCAAGGCCTTTCCTTACCCAGGCACTGCCACTCTCACCAGCCCCAATTACTGCCACCACCCCCCACCTCCCACTTTGTCTTCCAGCAATAATAGGGAACCCTTTGTTCACAGCCTGATGTCTTTGAACATGCAGCTGCCTCTGCCATGACTTGTCCAGCAGCAGACTCCAACTGATTCTCACATCCTCTACGAAGCCTCCCTCCCCACCCAGGGGGCTGCCTCCCTTCCTTGTGGCCCTGCCTCTTACCCTCACTGGTGTTCCTTGCCCTCAAGAAAGATTGCGTTCCTTACACACACACACACACACACACACACACACCTGCCCCGTTCCTTCCATCCACATTCCTGCAGCGTTTAACTACAAGCCTAAGCTACAGAAAAGGGGCTTGAAGGAGGACAATTTTCCATGATGGGTTTTATTATTGTTACTGTGTTTTAGATCAGCAAACAGAGGCCCAAAGAGGTGAAGTCACTTGTGCAGGTCACTCAGCTGGAAAACACTGTGGCCAGGAATGGCCTCCAGGCTTGTCTGATTCAAAGTCCTAGGCTCAAAAGCATATGCACACATGTCACAGACACACTGAAGTAACAGTCTCCGGGCACCTAGGGGGTGGGGGAGTGGGGTAGGTTCAGGGTCCCTTGGTCTGTCAACTGTTCCCTACTTGGGAAGGGATCTAGGGCTAGGGAGAGGGTTAAAGATTTAGGCTCAGAATAGGCCTTTACTTGTTTATTCAATAAATTCATTCACTCATTCATTCTCTCACTCATTCATTTACTCCCTCATTGTCTCATTCATTCACTCACTCATTCATAATCAATTAATTGGTTCCACTTTCAATTTCTACTCCCAGCAGGCTCTGATCCTACCCTCTAAGAGCTCAGAGTCTGTGCAGAGCCTGGCCAGGGGACAAGATGGCACCTAAAGGGCTTGCAGTGAACCTTAAAAGGTAAGAGAAGTTTACCAGGTGGCCCTGGGAAAAGGACAACCCAACCTGAGGCTGCAGCATGTGCAAAGGTCCAGAGGCTTGAAGTAGCTGCTGGAGAACTTCAGCAGACCTTCCAGATGTAGGGTACCTGGGGGAGGGGATTAGAGGGTTGATGGGGGTTAATTGAGAGAGAAGGTTGAAGGCATGGGCAAGGGCCAAGGTCAAGATTAATCTGGGAGTTAAGTGTAGAGGAGGGTTAAAGTATGGGTTGGGAGGAGGGTTGGGTTTAGGATTAGAGTGAGCTTGAAATTGGATTATTTCTTTTTAACTGCCTTTCCAGAAGGATTCTCTGTAATTTGTATCAGTGGTAAGGATGGTTATGATTAGGGCTGCCAAGAACCTAAAAATCAAGGATGGGCTTTAGGGTTGAGACTCAAGGTGCAGTAAAATCGAAGTACTGGAGGAAGCAAAACCAACATTTGCTGGGCATGGAGTCTTCATTTTCCTGCTCCCTGAAGCATGGATGCACTGGCTGTGAAATACTGGACACGGTCAATTAACCCCTCTGGCCCGTCCAATTCCCACCTATTAAACTGCTGGGCGGATTAGGATACTATGCTACGTTCTGAGCATCTTCTCTGGGCCAGGCACCAGCGGCGGTCCAGATGTTTTCATCTGCTCCTGACAGTAGCCAGTGTTGCGCAGGAACGGGACCGCCTAGCCAACCACAGGCATCCAGTAGGTGCTCAGCAAGGCTAGTCCTCTTCCCTTCCCTCCTTTCCCCAGAGAGCCGACTCCAGGAGCCCCTTCTCGGCCCGGGCGGCCCAGGAGTGCTGACAACTCTTCTGGAGAAATGAGCCTCGCCAGGGGCTGAGGCGCCCCCCGGCCTCTGCCCCTCCCCGCAGCCTGGGGTCCCGAGCAGCCGCGGGTGGGGAGCCGCGCAATTACCCTAATTACAGTCCTGCCTCCGCGGCGGTGGCAAGCGCGGCTAAGCGGTCCCGAGAACGCCCCCAGCCCGGACCCGAGCGTGGGAACCTCCATGCCCTTAGCCGGGGCAGGGGCAGCGGCAGCGGCGTGGGGAGCCCGCCCGCCCGGGAGGCCGCGATGGCCGATAAGCCCGCGCGCCGCTCTCCCGCCGCTGATTACTGGGCGGAGCTGGGCGAGCTCGCGGCTCCTTTCAAGGGCGACTCCGAGGGCCCCGCGCCCCGTAATGCACATCCCCACACCTGAGCGGGGAGCGGCGGCGGGGCGCCGGGCCCCGATTGGCTGGGAAAGCCGAGGGGCCAAGCTCTTGGGCGGGTTCCCACGCGCCATTCATCCATTCATTCATTCACACACCCACTCCCTCCCCACTCCGTTCACTTATTCACCAAACAGACGTTAGCGGAGTACCTTCTGCTATGGCTGCCTTTTCAGTAAAATGGGAATAATAATGTCTCTCACGGGAAGGTTCTGAGGGTTAGGGTGGGCATGGAGAGGAAAGGGACGGCTCGTTTATTAAGAATCTATTCTGTGCTTCACCATCGCAAATACACACCAGCTCACTTAGTCCTCACAAACACCCAGAATGGGGTAAAACTCCGTTTTACAGACACACAGACGGAGGCACAGAGAGGCGGTGGGATTTGCGAAGGTCACACAGTAACAAGAGTGTCAGACGTCTGTCCTTCAAGGCATCTCCTAGGGCTCCACCACACAGTGAGTAGTACACAACCAATGCCTGCGGTGCCAAATAAGAAAAATTACAGCAGCTGACGTTTCTGGAGCACTTCTTCTGTGCCAGGCCCTGTGCTAAGTGCTTTCTGTGCATTATCTCATTTAATCTTCGCAACAGCCTCAGACACTGGGCATTCGTATTTCATTCCCATGTTACAGATGAGGAAACTGAAGCTGAGAGAGTAAGTCACTTGCTCAAGGCCACGCAGCTGAAGTGGCTGAAGTGAGGTTTGAACCCACCAAACCCAGCAGGGACACCAAAGCTCTCCACTGTGGAGCTGAAATAGCGCAGCCCATCTTCTCCCTTGTCCTTTCTAACCTCAAGTTTAGGATGGGCAAAATCCACTGAATGCCTTCTCTGTGCCCAGCTGCCTCCCACCCCAGGGACCAGCTCAAAATACTCAGGGGACAGTTTAGAGGAGATCTGATGCTGAGGAAAAGGCATGAGATATATACCAGCAACCTGAAAGTTTACACTCTCTGGGCCTCACTTCCTCATCTATAAAATGGGCAAAGCAGTCCCTATTCTGCCCCCCTCCCAGCACTGCTGCTCATTTGTTGTTCTTGAGTCCATTGATTGTGTTCATTCACTTAGGATACTTCTTGAGTGCCAACTACTGATTTCGTGCCAGGGCTAGAGTGATCAAGGGTGCTGTTTGCCCAGGACAGAGGGGTGCCCAGGCTGCAGGACTTGGAATGCTAAACTGAGATAGTCCTGGGCAAACCAGGACAGTTGGTCACCCTGCCTGTGCTGGGTGCTGGGGATTTGAGCCACATCAGAGCCTGGCCTGGTCCCTCTGAGAACTGGAAAGGCTCCTGCCCGTGGGGAGGGATGCCCCATGAGCTGTTGGCACTGGAACAGGGTGAGGGTGAGGTGCCCTGGTGATGCTCCGTGTTCACCTTTTTCCCAGTCCCCTGGCGCCAGGTGCAGGCAGATACACCATAACAATCCTACCCATTGCCTGGCTGGGAAAGCCAAGGCTGAGAGCCTAGCAGTGGCTTTCCCACAGCAGCTGCCATGAGTCAGCGCCCAGGGGCAGGGGTGTCAATCTCACCTCTCTCTACCCACCCCCTCACTGTATGACCTTGAACAAGCCACTCTACCTCTCCGAGCTGCTTCCCATCCTCACCTTGTGGTGGGGCGTGGGGGTGACGGGGTATCTCCAAGCCCAGTGTGGGTGGTGACTCTTACAGGAGGCTCTTCTAGGTACCCTCTACTTCACCAGGAACTCCCAGTGAAGCAGGCCTCCCCAAAGGCGGGGGTACCTGCTAAGAACTTGGTCACTGCTGGGTTCTTGGCAGTAGCCAGGTGAGGATGTCCCAGGAAGAACCTAGAAAGATTGGCCTTTGAAATAGACAGAATGAACCTTAACCCCAGCAGGTCATTGGGCCTCTCTGAGATTCATTTTCCTCACCTAAAAGGGCAGAAATATCGCCTACCTCCCGCCATTGGTGTTGTGAATGAGATTCTGACCATGAGGTGCTCAGGACACACCAGTTCCCTTCCTGCCCCTTTTACTGGTCCCTGTACTCCCTGGCCCAGCTGGTCTGGACTCAAACTAATGTCTTCTTTTTTTTTTTTTTTATTAAATAATTTTGTGTTACAAATCTCCAAATTCTTTTTTTTTTTTTAATTTTATTTATTTATTTATGGCTGTGTTGGGTCTTTGTTTCTGTGCAAGGGCTTTCTCTAGTTGCAGAAAGTGGGGGCTACTCTTCATCGCGGTGCGCGGGCCTCTCACTATCGCGGCCTCTCTTGTTGCGGAGCACAGGCTCCAGACGCACAGGCTCAGCAATTGTGGCTCATGGACCTAGTCGCTCCGCGGCATGTGGGATCTTCCCAGACCAGGGATCGAACCCGTGTCCCTTGCATTGGCAGGCAGATTCTCAACCACTGCACCACCAGGGAAGCCCCTCTTTTTTTTTTTTTTTGGTTGTGCCGGGTCTTAGTTGAGGCAGGCGGGCTCCTTAGTTATGGCATGTGAAATCTTAGTTGCGGCATGCATGTGGGATATAGTTCCCTGACGAGGGATCGAACCCAGGCCCCCCCACATTGGGAGTGCAGAGTCTTAACCACTGTGCCACCAGGGAAGTCTCCCTAATGTCCCCTTCATCTGCTTCCCTCTTTCCCCTCCATCCACTGGATACCCACCATATGCTGGTCTTCTTAGGACCTCAGGTGGGGCAGATATATAAAAAATGGAGTCCCCCTTCTTTCATGGGACGCAATGGCAACTCCTAGGACCACAGGTTGGGGGGAGGAGAAAGAATAACAGCAGCTATTGCCCCTGGGAAAACAGGAGACCAGCTCCCTCACACCTCCCCTCTTTCCGACTGTCACCCTCTGCCTGAAAGCTCTTTCCCTTCATGCCCTGCCCCCCATCATCCCCACCCCCCCCACCGAGTTCCACGGCTCCTCTGCCTCTGTCCAACAGGAAACCTGCCCTGGTTGCCCCAGGTAGAGTTAACTGCTCTTTCCCCCAGGAAGTCTGACCTTTGTTTTTGTTTTTGTTTAATTTATTTTATTGAAGTGTGGTTGATTTACAATGTTGTATTAATTTCTGCTGTACAGTAAAGTGATTCAGTTATACATATATATATCAATATATATCCTTTTTCATATTTTTTTCCATTATGGTTTATTACAGGATATTGAATATAGTTCTCTGTGCTATACAGTGGGACCTTGTTGTTTATCCACTCTACATATAATAGTTTGCATCTGCTAATCCCAAACCATGCTTCCTCCCCCACCCCACTCCCCCTTGGCAACCACAAACCTGTTCTCTATGTCTATGAGTCTGTTTCTGTTTTGTTGATAAGTTCACTTGTGTCATATTTTAGATTCCACATATAAGTGATACCATATGGTGTTTGTCTTTCTCTTTCTGACTTACTTCACTTAGTATGATAATCTGTAGGTCCATCCTTGTTGCTGCAAATGGCATTATTTTATTCTTTTTTATGGCTGAGTAGTATTCCATTGTGTGTGTGTGTGTGTGTATGTGTGTGTATATGCACACATACACACACACACACACATATATATATACACATATACATACATAACATATCTTCTTTATCCATTCATCTGTCAATGGACATTTAGGTTGTTTCCATGTCTTGGCTGTTGGGAATAGTACTGCTATGAACATGGTGGGGGGTGCATGTATCTTTTTGAATTATAATTTTGTCTGGATATATGCCCAGGAGTGAGATTGCTGGATCATATGGCAACTCTATTTTTAGTTTTGTGAGGGATCTCCACACTGTTTTCCATAGTGGTTGCACCAATTTACATTCCCATGACCTATCTTTTATCTGCAACCAAGCACAGGGTCTAACTCATTGAAGGCAGCAATATGTATGAAAAGAAAAGAGAAGAATCAGAAGGGAGGGTGTGGGCCTGAGTTTATGTTCAGGTTTGAGGGGTCATCAAAGGAATTCCTGCCCACTCTGTGCCCAGACGTTCCCTCCAGAACGGGAGAAGGTAGCAGAGGAGAGGATGTTTTCCTCCTTCCGGGGTCTTCCCGCCTCTCCTCTTGCCCCTGTTTTACACCTTGATGGAGGCTGTCAGCAAACCATCTCCACAGGCAGGGGGCTGATGGGATAGGGGAGTTATCTGACCCTGAGACACAGACACCCAGGTGTGGACTTCAGCTTTGCTAGGGGCCGTAGGTCACCTTGAGGAAAGTCATTTCCTTATTTGTGACAGGTGTGACTGAATGACCCTGAAATCCTTCCAAAGGCAATCTTAGGATACAAAAATTCTGAGACTTCCAGGTCTTCGCATCCAGAATCCATGTTGTAAAACTGCTCTGTCCAATGTGGTAGCCACTGGCCACACGGGGCTACTGAGCACTTGATATGTGGCTCATCCAAATTGTGCTGTAAGGATAAAATACATCAGATTTCAAATATTTAACATGAAAAGTGTGAAATACCTCATTAATTTTTATACTGGTGACATGTTACAATGTAATTTTGGATATATTGGGTTAAATGAAATTTGTTCTTAAAATTCATTTCACTTGTTTCTGTTTCCTTTTTAAAAAAATGTGGCTACTAGAACATTTACAATTTCACACGTGACTCACACTGTATTTCTATTACACAACTCTGGATAAACAGCTGGTGGTCACAGCTTAGCCAAGATTTCCTCCCTGGGCACCAATCAGCTCTGGAGTTGCTGGTGTATATTCTCTTCCCAGGAGGGAAGAATCAGACCCTGATACCTTATGAGACAGTGCTGTTTCCTCCCCAGATGGAAAGTACCTCAAGTCTCCTGTTCTCCCTTGAACAGCTGTTTTCTGGGAAAGTGAAGAGCCCAGCCCATCTTCCAATGGTGTGCTCGCTCCACAAGGAAGACAGAATTAAGACATGACTGGGAGGGCTTCCCTGGTGACGCAGTGGTTAAGAATCTGCCTGCCGATGCAGGGGACATGGGTTCGAGCCCTGGTTCCGGAAGGTCCCACATGCCGTGGAGCAACTGAGTCCGCGAGCCACAACTACTGAGCCCGCGAGCCACAACTACTGAAGCCCATGCACTTAGAGCCTCTGCTCCACAACAAGAGAAGCCACCACAATGATAAGTCCACACACCGCAACGAAGAGTAGCCCTGCTCGCCGCAACTAGAGAAAGCCCGCGCACAGCAACGAAGACCCAATGCAGCCAAAAATAAATTAAAAAAAAAAAAAAAAAAACATGACTAGGAAATTCCTTTTCAGGCTGGCTTCCAGCCCAGCAAGAGCCAGGCCGACCCACCCTGAGGAAACCCCCAGCTGCTTCTTCCTGCCTGGCCCAGCTTTGTCCCCTAAGTCGGAGCCAGGCTCCGGGGGGGCCCCCTATCCCATAGTCTCCAGCCAGGCTAGGGATTCAAGGGGGCACATGACTCTCCCCCAGGGAATTTACACACCAGCCAAGGAGGCGGGTCACACCCACAGGGTAACTGGAGATGATCACAGCAGCCTCCATCTGCTGGAAAACAGCAGATCTTTACTGAGATATGGGCAGATATAGGCCCTGTTTCTCCAGCCCCACCCCCACCAATATTCCGCTCCACATTTTGAGAAGGAAATTAAGAACAGGACACAGTGGTTAAGAGTGAAACCTTAGCACTCCTTCAGGAATAAAGCCCAGTTTGGCCAGGTGCTTGCTGTGTGACCTTGAGCAACCTCCCTGGACCTCAGTTTCCTCATCTATGAAATGGGAACAATCCTAGTACATACTTTGCATGGTTGTTGTAAGAACTGAATGAAATAATGCATGTGTGGGGCCTGACAGAGAAAGGGCTCATAAAACATCGGCTACTGTTACTATTATTAATAAAAACAGAATCCTTCCTCATTCATGGACTTCTTTTCATAAAATCAGCCAAATCAAGGCTGCCATAAGGGCCTCTCAGGGACTCTAAGAACCAGTTGTTGGAAGGACACAGTTTTGACTGGAAAGGGGTTTTGCAGGGTGTCTGGTCCAGTCCTTCTTAAAGACCAGGCACACGAATCTGTGACAGTTTGAACATCCCCTCTGCTGAGCGTTGGCAGGCCAAGTCCTCAAGCAGCATAGACTGGGGTGGCAGCGCGGCGAGAAGGACCCTGGCCCTCGGGCAACCCCTTCCTGTGCTCCCCCTCCCCCTAGTCCCCAGACAACAGGGTCCGGCGGGGTGGAGTGATGCTGAAGGGAAAAGGGGGCTGGAGAAACCCAGAAGCTATTTTTTCCTTAATTCCCCTCAGTTCACCTGCAAAATGAAATCACTGGAAGGGTATTGCTTCCATTTCCCTCAATATTCCCGCTTAAAACAAGATTTTCAACAATAAGTGGAATTTTTTTAAGTCCCCAAACGAGTCTGTTGTCCTAGCAATTCCAGATCCTCAAACAGAAAAACTCGTATCAAGAAAACAATCATATTAGCACATAATCATGTTGGACAAAGTGTCAGGCCCTAATTTTTCTGCCTGTAGATTGGTTTTTAATAAGTCCTTTGTTGGTCATGTTTATGCAAATTTGTCAACTGCTCATCCTTGAAAGAAAACAATAGTTTATTCTGAGATTATGTCTGTTTGGATTTTTTGGTGTTGAAATGGCTTCCCTCTTATGAAGTGGTGAAGTGGCTGGCCGGAGTTGCTATTGGTTTGTTTGGCTGGCTAGTTGGGCTGTTTTATGTCCTGACTTGGCGAAATAAAAAATTAGCCACCTTACAGCAGTTGCTGTAATTTGGAAAGGGATGGTTTACTGATCCAAAGATCTGGGAACCACTGAGCGAGTCCAGCCTCCCATCCCCCAGCGCCTTCCTCTTGTCCTGCCCAGGCTGTACCCTCAGGGGTACAAGGACGAGAGAGGGATGGCGGGAATCCTCGAAACCATTCCCCTGACAATGGGGCCCCTCCAACTCCTGGCAGCGAGGCACTCACATTTCCAGAAGCTACCATACTACCCTCAGACACCTCTGACTCTAAAGAAGTTCCTTCCACTGAACTGAAACCCATTTCCCAGTAGTCCTAGGTTCATTTTCAGAGGTCACCCAGAATGTTCCACTCTCACTACCTAGAAACAGCCATTTCGAGACCTGAAGACAGTGTGATTAAGGCCTCCTGGAGGCTTCCCTTCTTTGGGCCAAGCCTTCCAGTTCCTTCCTTGGAGGGCCTCCATCTTGCCCACCCCTCAGTCCTTTGGATCTCCTCAGGAGCTCAATCTGAGAGGCGAGCAGTGTGGTTGATAAGGGTGTGGGCTCCGGAGTCAGACAGTCTTGGTATGAATCCTGGCTACACCTCCTTCTGGCTTTGTGACCTTGGACAAGTTACTCCAGCTCTCGGTTTTCAGCTCCCTCTCCTCAAAACAGAGATATAACAGCTCAGATAGGATTGTCCTGCCCTAGAATAGTGCTTGGCCCCACCCTATGCTCAGCCTGTGTCATCTAGGATGTGCTTTGTGATCTCGCCCTCCCCATCCCATCACTGGGCGGGGGTGGGGCTTGACCCAAGCTGAGCCAACTGGTCTTTTCCCAGGGACTTGCAGACTCAGGGAAAGGAGTCAGTTTTCCTCCATGAGCTAAAGGCGCAAGGTATAACACTCAGCTATATTTTCTACACCATGAAGAAAATCACTGTGCCGTGAAAGAGAAAAAAGGTAACGTTTAGAAAAAACCAAAGACAGGAGACACAGAGAGAGAGTGCTAGTTCCAGTTGCTCCTAATACCAGCTCCATCCCAGCCCTTCCTACAACTTCAGTGTTTGTCTCAGTAACTTAGTATCTTACCTAGTAATTTAACAACTACCTCAAAACTTAGGGTTTAAAACAGCAATCATTTATTAGCTCCTGATTCTATATGCTGGGCTGGGCTCTGCTGGCATCTCCTGGGCCCATTCATGCCATTGCTGTCAGCTGGTAACTTGACCTGCTTGGTCCAGGATGGCCTGAAGGTGACCTAGCATTTACTAAATGTCTGCCATATACCAGGCACTGTGAGAAATACCAGAGTGGAGAAAATCAATATTCACTGAGCTCCTACCTTGTGTTAGGCCTGTGATGGAATTTTAGATATATTATCCCACTAAATCCTCCTGACTGCATGATCACATAGTTGTTATTATTACCACCCCCATTTTACAGATGAGGAAACTGAGGCTTGGAGAGGAGAAATAACTTGCCTAAGATTTCAAGACCGAGAGGGGCAGAGATGGAATTCAAACCAAAGACTCCTGACTCTCTGCAGAGCCCACGCTCTTGCACTGCACCATACTGGCCCATCCCCCATCACAGAGTAAAACTGGGCCTTACCCTCATGCTGCTTTAAGTGTCATCAAGGGGATCGAGTGGACACAATGTCCAACAGTGTAAGATTCAATGCCATTCATTCAGCAAAAGTGCCCCCATACCTCTTTTGTGCTAGGCACCATGTTAGGTACAGGGATGCGGAAATGACTCAGACACAGGATGCAGTGGCAGCAGTGTGGAGAAGGAAGTGATTAATCACACCTGCTTTGAGTTCAGCAGTGGCTCTTTATCAGCCTGATTCTTAAGGGATGGGCGATGCTGGTAAGGAAGTGCCACTCAGGCCAAACTCCCCTTCCCACAGATGTGCAGGGTCTCAGGGTCCCACTTACACAGCAATCACAGGTCAAGGTCATCCTCAGGGGGACGGTCCAGGGCTCTGTGGCCATCCTTTGATCCTGACTACAAAGCTTGGTACAGGCCATGTGTTCACAGGATATCTGTGGATGCCAGGTCAGAAGTAGCAGGTTCCAGGGTGAGGGGACACCCTTGCCACCTTCGAAGCAGCTTGGGAACTCCTGAGCCCAAGGAAGCAATTTCTGCCAGCCCAGAATTGGAATTCTCAAAGACGCAGCATCCACGTGCCCAGAGCCCTGTCCCCAGTGGGCAGTCATGAGCAGTGGAAGGAACCTGACCTAGGAATGAGCCAGACCCCGCGATGAATTCTAGCTGTGCCAGTTTCCGGCTGTGTTCTGGAAATAATAAGCTGGCGATTATAATAATAATATAAATAAATAATAATAATAAGCTGGCGACTACCCTTCCTGAGTATTCTTCTCATTATCTGTAAAATGGGGACAAAATTCCCCATCTGACTCAACACTTTTTATGTTTCTCGAGCTAGCTTAAGCAAAATCAGGACTGTCTCAGGAGACCAGGGCACCTCCTGAAACCCCAAGGCAGAAGGGCACATGACACTCCCCCTGTAAAGCCACCAGAAATTCAGGCAAGACTCCCTCCCCATCTCGCCTCTCATTTCTCTTCCCTCCATGCTTGCTTCATTTTTCTCCCTCGGCAGATGGGTTTCCTTCATTTATCTAGTGCCTGTAGCCAAAGCTGGCTGCCCGCAGAGCTCACTCAGAGGTTTATGTGTGACAGTCCCAACCTCATTCAGTCTGGCTGCTGTCTTCAAGTCCCAGTTCCAAACTACTGGGAGAAAGAATCTGGTCCCTCTGGGCCTAAGCTCCACCGCTCTGGTCTACGGCATAGGACGCTCTGTCCAGCAAAGGTGGGTCATATAGCATAACGGGGACCCCCATGGGTAAAATGAGGAAGGGGGCACTTCTCAGAGGAGTGTCTCCCCAAGGGTTATTGTGAGGATTAAATAGGACAATGGACCTCAGCCCCCAGCACCTAATAGGCATGTGCTTCAAGGGAGGGTCTTAGGTCAGATCCCCTAGAAGCTGAGCTCTCAGGAGAAGAGGAGTGAGGAAAAGAAAGGAGGGTTCACAGAAAGCTGGAGTTCCAACCTGACTCATGGGGAGCGCTGGGGCCATTGCCCTACAGAGTCAGTGTCACATTGAGGCAAGGAGACTTGTCTATTGTACCCTCATCTGTCAGTCCCTAGGACTGGTGGGGGTTGGAGTGAGGGAGGGAGAGGCTTCCATTGGACTGAGGGCAATTCTCAAGAGAAGCAGGCCGCTGTGATTATTAGCAGCCCACATCCCGGCAGCTGGCAGGCAGGTGCGGTAGCCAGGAAAGGGGATCCATGCGGTGTGCCAACAGCATCCATTACAGGGAGTCTCACGCCAATATACATGGGCACTAGTTGACTCTTGCCTTTACTTCTGCCTTTTGTGTGTTTAAGAGTAATATTAAATTATATTTTGAATATGTGTTTTTTCCAAAATGTATGATTTTTCATACACTGTATGTTACTACATATAGTACATACAAATATACCTATTATTATAAAGATTGAACATGCAAAAATGTACATGTAATAAGTTCCACAGGGGATCCTTAAGGACTACACGTGATTTTTGCCTTACATGTTGATTTTAGAACTTAATGGCCCCGCCCCTATTAAATTTGACTCCGCTATAAGTGGTTGAGCTCTCCCTGCTACCAATCTGCCTCTTCCACAGGGTCACAGGACTCTGGTCCTGATGGGGCACCTCCTGGCTCCAGTAACTTCCCATCCCACTTGAAACACACCCAAGCCCTTGACTCACCTCCTCAGCTGACCTGACCCTTGCCAGCCTCTCTGATCGTTGACCCTCGGCTCACCAGCATCCAGCCTCAGGGCCTTTGTTCAGTTCCTCAAATGCACCAGCTCTTTCCCACCTGAGCCTTTGCATGTGCTGTTTCTTTGCCCAGAACATCTTTCCTCTGTTCTTTGCAGAGTTGGCTCCTCCTCTTTATCAGGTTCAACCTAACGTCCCCCGCCCAAGAGGCAGGCCCTGACCCCTCTTCCTAAAGTAAGTTCAAATCACCCTGCTTGTTCCCCTCGTAGTCCTTGACAGTTTGTAATCGTTTTGTTTTATCACCTGGCTCTTGTCTCTCCTGTCACTAAATTGTAAGCTCTATGAGGCCAGGAAGTACCTGGCACACAGTAGGAGCTCAGTATTTGTTGAATGAAGGTATGAATGAGTGAGTGGCCGTGCCCCAGCAGTTTACCTCAAATCCATCCTTGTCCATTTCCACTGGCAAGAGAGAAAGTACCAACAGGAGGATCATCATTCCCCTGCTCAGAGCCCTTCCATGGCCCTTCCCTGCACACAGAGTTGCTGACAATCCCTTGCTTAAGCAGGCAAACATAGGACAGAAGTTAAAAGACCCAGGTTCAAGTCTCACCCTTGGCACTTGCTAGCTATGCAAAAGTAGCCAAATTGATTCCCCTCTCTCTGTCTCAGTTCCTTTCTATGTGAAACACCTCCTGCCTTTTCTCTTTCTTGGGTTGTTGTGAGAAGATATAGAAACCTCTGCACAGATGATTTTCAGTATTATGAGTGCCGACTTTCAAGGGCCTTCATCATTCAGGTCTGATCTCTCCCTGTCCAGATACAAATGACCATTATTCTGGCCCCACCCAGCCACCTGGTACTTCCTGAACTTCACTGTGTACATTCATGCTTTGGTGTTTCCATTCAAAAGCTGTGCTCTTTGTCAAGAAAACCCGTTTCCCTGCCTTCTCCATCTGTCCAGATCCAGCCCATATGAGAAGGCTCACTCCTCCATGATATCTTCCCCCACCTCACAGATCACTGCATCTTTGATGTTTGCTTTACACCTGGGACCATCTCCCTCCTGCACTCCAAGTTCCTTTCCCTGGTCCAAACTGCTAATCCCAAAATCACACTGCACTATTTTGTACAGACCAGGCCCTGTAGTGGGCAATGGGGCTTCAAAGTGGAGGGAGACCCCATCTCTACTGTAGAGGAACACCACCAAGTGGGATCAGAAGGACCAAACAGCCCTTGATAACTGATTTGCAGGCTAAGAGAGCATAGACGTTAGGTGCACTTGCACTAAAGTCAGATACACCTGACTCTGAATCTCAGGATGCCTGGAACAGAACCCTAACTACAGTGGCTTAACTAAATAGCGCATATTTTTTTTCAAATAGTAAGAAGACCAAAGTAGGGCTTTCAGGACTGCTACAGAGGCTCCATAGTACATGGAGGGCCCAGGCTCCTCCTAGACTCCACTCTGCCATCCTTAGCATATGCCATCATGTTTCTTCTTTGTACCAGTTTTCTCATCTATAAAATGGGAATAACTACCTTCTGTATAGGGTTGTTGTAAAAATTAAGTGAGTTGATATATGAAAAGAGCTTAGAACAGAATCTGGCACATGTTAAGTGTTCTATAAATGTTAGTTGTTGTTGTTGTTGTCATTGTTGTTATATCCTCATGCTGAAAAAATGGCTGCTGCCCCTCTAGGCATCACATCCTCATCCCTGGCAGGAAAGGAGGAAAGGCAAAGCACAAAAAGTGAGCACTGGCTGAATCCATCTGTTTTTTCTTTTCCAATGGAGGTAAAATTCATATCACAAAATTAACCATTTAAAAGTGAACAGTTCAGTGGCATTTAATATACTCACCATGTTGTACACCACCAACTATCTAGTTCCAAGGAACCCTTGTACCCATTGAGCAGTTGCTGCCTAGCCTCTGGCAACCACCAATCTTCATTTTGTCTCTGTGGCTTTACCTCGTCTGCATAATTCCATCTATTTTTAAAGAGCTTTCCAGGAGGCCCCACCCAGCCTCTTCTGCTTATAACTCATTGGCCAGGAATGTGTCTGATTTTTGACTGGGCACATTGCTGCTCTCAACAAAATCAGCACTCAGTCATTTCATATTCTAATACTTACTGAGCACCTACAATCATATTTTATTGATCCTCAGACACATGAATTCTTTTTTTTTTTTTATGAATTCTTTTTACACATTAATTTTTCCAAAATAAGAATCGTCTTATATTGATAACACAGTCGGCCTTCTATATCCGCTAGTTCCACATCTGCGGGTTCTGCATCTTTGGATTTAACGAACCACAGATTGAAAATACTTTTTTTAATTAATTAATTTTTTTTTTTTTTTTTTTTTGGCTGTGTTGGGTCTTCGTTTCTGTGCGAGGGCTTTCTCTAGTTGCTGCGAGCGGGGGCCACTCTTCATCGCGGTGCGCGGGCCTCTCACTGTTGCGGCTTCTCTTGATGCAGAGCACAGGCTCCAGACGCGCAGGCTCAGTAGTTGTGGCTCACGGGCCCAGTTGCTCTGCGGCATGTGGGATCTTCCCAGACCAGGGCTCGAACCCGTGTCCCCTGCATTGGCAGGCAGACTCTCAACCACTGCGCCACCAGGGAAGCCAGATAATACTTTTCTAAAAATAAATTTATTTATTTATTTTTGGCTACGTTGGCTCTTCGTTGCTGTGCACGGGCTTTCTTTTTAGTTGCGGCAAACGGGCTACTCTTCGTTGGGGTGTGCAGACTTCTCATTGCGGTGGCTTCTCTTGTTGCGGAGCACGGGCTCTAGGCACACGGGCTTCAGTAGTTGTGGCTCGCAGGCTCTAGAGCGCAGGCTCAGTAGTTGTGGCGCACAGGTTTAGTTGCTCCGTGGCATGTGGGATCTTCCCAGACCAGGGCTCGACTTGTGTCCCCTGCATTGGCAGGCAGATTCTCAACCACTGCGCCACCAGGGAAGCCCCTGAAAATACTTTTTAAAAAGACTCCAGAAAGTTCCAAAAAGCAAAACTTGAATTTGCCACATGCTGGCAAATATTTACATTGTATTTACAACTATTTACATTGTATTAGGTATTTTAAGCAATCTATGATGATTTAAAGTATATGGGAGGATGTGAGTAGCTTATACACAAATACTAAACCATTTTATATAAGGTCTTGAGCATCTGCAGATTTTGGTATTCACGGGGGTCCTGGAACCAATCCCCACGTGGATATGAAGGGATGACTGTATCACATTTTTTAATGAAATATAATGTCAGGCACTCTTCTAGGTGCTGGGGATAAATCAATAAATGAGACAGACAAAATCCCTGCCTGTGTACAGCTGACATTCTAGTGGTGAGGAGATAAACAATTAAATGTAATAAATAAGAGTATTATTTAATGTGTTAGAAGATGATAACTGCTTAGAAAAAATTAAAACTAGAGCAAAATCAGGCCCATTTGGTAGATGGACAAGGAACTGGTTGCTGTAATAATGTATTAGTTATCTATTGCCATGTAACAAATTACCCCAGAATTTAGGAGCTTAAAACCACAGACATGTATTATCTCAGTTTTTGTGGGTCAGGAATCCACAACTGGCTTATCTAGGTTGCAAACAAGATGTCAGCTGAGGCTGTGGACATCCAAAAGCTGACTGGGGCTGGGGGGGGGTCCACCTCTGAGATAAATCACACATATGGCTGTTGGCAAAAGGCCTTAGCTCCTCACAAGCTGTTGGCGGGAAACCTCAGTTCCTTGCCATGTGGGCCTCTCCACTAGGGCTGCTTGAGTGTCTTCATGGCTTGTCAACTAACTTTCCCAGAACAAATGATTCAAGAGTGAGAGCAAGGAGAAACCCACAATATCTTCTATGACCTAGTCCTGAAAATGACACTGTCACTTCTGCTATATATTCTATTTGTTAGAAGTGAGTCACTATGTCCATCCCACATTTAAGGAGAGGGGAATTTGAGGCGGTCTCTTAAATAATTTGTGGAAATTTTTGGAAACCACTACAATTAAATGGAGTAGTCAAGAGAAAGGTAGTATTTGAGCAAACACTCAAAGGAGGTGAGGGAATTAGACATGCAGATATGGGGTGAGGGAGCAGATTGTTCTGGCAGAGGGAAGACCTGGAGCTGTCGCGGCAGGAGCTTACCTGGCATGCTGGTAAAGAAGAAAGAGAGAGTGACACTAGGAGGAAACTAGTGGCACTGCCACACTTCTTTCCTCCATTACTAGCTGTGTGACCTTGGGCAAGTCACTTCTCTGTGAAATGGGAATGATAGTAACTATCCACAGGTTGATTATGAGGCTTAAATAAAATATTACATGTAGGGACTTCCCTGGCAGTGCAGTGGATAAGACACTGCACTCCCAATACAGGGGGCCTGGCTTCCATCCTTGGTCCAGGAACTAGATCCCGCATGTATGACGCAACTAAGGAGCCCTGGAGCTGCAACAAAGGAGCCCATCTGCCACAACTAAGACCCGGCACAACCAAATAAATAAATAAATATTTTAAAAAAAATACTACATGTAAGGCATCCAGTTCACGTCTGGTACATAGTAAACACTCAATAAATATTAGCTAATACTATTCTTGTTATGATCTGGTGCAGAAGCCACATTCTCATCATCTGAGCATCTAGTACAGTGGTGCAAGTCACCCTTTAGGGGCTCTTGGAGGACATGGCCCTTAGGGCATCTGCAGAAATATCTCCCCTGCTCTACAACCTTGAGGAAAATCTGCAGAAGAGATGAACTTCGCCTGCCAGTCAAAGCCTGGAGCTCAGGTCTCAGAGCAGCCACTGGGGTTTAATGCCAAGTCTGCCAAGCTGCCCGGCGGGGTTGGGGACCCTGCTCAGCCAGGGACTGGGGAGCCAGCTCAGAGGTTCTAGAGCGAGGTCTTACCTAGGTACCACTCCTGAGCCCTCCAGTCTCAGGCAATCTTTGCCTCGGGTGCTAGAAATGGGGCTGTCCGCAAGAGTAAAAGCCCAAAGTTCTTGCCAACCAGAACCTGGGGTCTTTGAAACAAGTTGAAGCCACTTGGGGTGGCTCTTTCTATAACTCCTCAAGAAGAAGGACTGGACACAAGGAAGAAGAGGGAAGAATTGCATTCTCACTTGGTGACACAAGATGGTCCCTAGGAGCTACTAGTTCCTTTTACTGGTGACCACTGACCAGTGCCCAAGTGGGTCGAGGATTAATGTGGCCCTGTCAACTCATGCCAGGTAGACTCAAGGGCTTTTCCCCCTGCTCCCCACCATGGGCTCATGAAGACATGGCTTGGGGTGAAAGCAGCTTGGATCAGTGGGGACTGCCCTGCTCCAGGACTACAAATGTCCCTTCCAGCCCTCGCTCCACCACACACACCTTGTGACCTTGGCCAACTTCCTGAGTTATTTTCTGTGCTTCAGTTTTCTTCTTTGTCAAAAAAGATAATAACTTTCACTCTGCCTAATCTATTCATTCAATGAATACTTAAGTCCCTCCTATGTGCCAAGCACCATTCTAATGCCTTAGAAATGTGGTGCAGAACAAGAGAGGCAAGGCCTCTGCTCTCAGGGGCAGGGAGAGAGTCTTTGAAATAATGCCAAGTGGTGGTAGGTGCTGAAAAGAAAAGCAGAACAGGGTGAGGAAATAGAGTGGGATAGAGGTGGTCAGGGAAGGTCCCTCTGAGGGGGAACATTTAGAAGGAGATCAGAACCAAGGGAAGGAGTGAATCCTGTGGATGTCTGAGGGAAGAGCATCCCAGGCAGAGGGAACAGCATGAGTCCCGAGAGATGAATGTGCCTGGGTGGTCCAAGCAGAGCAAGGAAGCAATTCATGGAAATGCTAGAAAGAAACCAGGTTCAACCAGTGCAATGCTTTCACAGCATAAGTTAGATCATGTCACTCCCCTGCCAAAGTCCTTACAGGGCCTAACAGGGCCCTTTCAAGGCCCCACATGGTCTTCTTCCCTCTGCCCTCTTTGACCTCCCCCACCCCAAGCTTCCTCTGCTCCAGCCACCCTCCCTCCTGGCTGTGGCTCACACCTGCCTCCAGGATTTACCCTAACTCATGGGTTCAGAATCACCTGCAGGGCAGATGAAAATGCAGGTGACTGGGCCCCAGCCATTTCTGATTCAGGTCTGGGGTGGGGCCCCAGATGTGCATTTCTAACAAGGTCCCTGGTGATGCTGATGCCTCAGTCCCTGGTACTACAGCTTTAGCAGGACACTCCAGTTGTCCCCTCTGCTGGAAGCAGTTTGCCCCAGATACCGCTTGGCTACTGCCCTCTCCTCCTCCAAGTCTTTGCTCAAACCTTATGGTCTCAATGAGGCCCACCCTGACCATTCTGTGCAGTACTGCACACTGGCCCCTGTACCCCCAATCTCCTCCCTAATCTGTTTTTCCTTTTTTCCATAGTGTCTACCACTTTCTAACATGTGAATAACTATTTTACTTAGTTTGTTGTTGACTATATGTCCCCAAGTACCCAAGAGTGGTTCTAACCCAGACCCCATGAACCCCTGAGGACCCCCTGGATCCTCCAGGGATCAGCTAACTGCCAAATTTCTATGCAGTAGTTTGTGACCATGATGTCTGTAGTGCTAACCTAAAACAATAAAACAGCCAGTCATTTTACCAGCAAAACAGGTTTATTCAGGAGTAGCAAAGAATTGTAATTTGGGACATACAACTATGGTGAACCACACACAAGTCCAGGTAAAGCAATGGAGAGGAAACTCTTTTATAGAGGAGGAGGGAAGTTGGAAGTGTTATTATAAACAAAAAGTCCATTGGAGGAAACTAGGAGTTTGAAGTATAGCGACTTTTCATTGGCTGACTTGTGACAGTCTCTCATTGGCTGAGCTGTTACCAGGCAAGGAGAAAAATCTTTCTTCCTCTGCTGGAAAGTAGCGTCGCTTCCTGCTGGAGATGCAAGGTAGGTCTCTTCCTGTTAGGATCTGTATTGATGCCCCAGTGGCACCTTTGTGAGAGCTCCCCCTTCTGGGCTCCCAACTCCATTTTAGTGAGGTTTCCCTTTATTAATTTTCAGTCAGTAGCTTTCATTAGATTCTCAAAGGCTTACTTGATCCCCAAAGCTTGAAAACCACTTGTAGGTCAATATCTGGCATAGAATGTGTGCTCAGTAATACTTGTTGACTAAATTAAAGACCTTTTAAAACATGATTCACACACACACACACACACACACATTTTTTTGAAAAAGGAAAACTGTTCAGTGGCACATTGGCTCCCAAATGTTGCTTTTTAAAAATACAAATTTATGATTCAAAATACTCTCAGAGAGTCTGAGTCAGGGGTTTGGGTGGGGCCAGAAATTCAGTATTTTTCAAAGCCTCCTGCTTCCCTCCCACCTCCACCCCTCCAGGTGAGTCTGAGGTGCAGCCAGGTTTAGGAATTTCTGTGTGAAATCTTTATTGGAGAAGGACTCAGGAGACTCAGTTCCCATGTGCAGCTTTTATACTTTGCAAAAAATGTAATCACACCCATGGTCACTTGTGACCTTCTCACAAGCTCTCAGGTGACCCGGCAGGGACTACAATCTCCCTTTCACTGAGTAGAAAGCTGAGGCCCTGGGGAACCAAGTGACATCCCCTCGTGACACCCAACGGTCATACTGCCTGTGGGTGGTAGAGATACAATTAGAACTTGGGCCCCTGGCCTCTCACTCTAGGGTTCTCCCTTCTGCACAAACTGGATAAACCCAAGTTCCAGGAAATCCCAAGAACACTACCAGGGGAGGAGAGCCAGAGAAGGGAGGGGCAGAGTGGCAAACACATGGAGGGCACGGTTCAGGAAGTTGTCTCCTGGCCACCAGGAAAGACTCCAGCTGCTCTAAGGACACAGGCATTCACATGCTAACTCTGGTTGTGTATGACCTCAAGACACTCACTTTCCCTTTATGTGCTTCAGTCTCCTTATCTGCAAAATGGGGCTGATAATCCATGCCCTGCCTCCAGTAAGATGCTTGTAGAATATATAGCATTCTAATGCCCAAGTTATAACTATTCTTATCAAGGGAAGGTGCAACATCCCCACTCAGAAGAGCTCTAGGGACAGAACTAAATCCAGCCTTTCATTCATTTGAGGTACATTTTTGAGCACCAGGCATTGTGCTGGACACTGTGCACGCATCACCTCATTTAACCCTCACCACAAGCCAGTGGGATTGGTGCTGTCGTTGTCCCGTTTTACAGATGAAAAAACTGAAGCTCAGGGGAATGAGTTGCAATTCATTCCATCATCTGTTCATTCATCCAACTTTTACTGAAAACCTGCTCTGGGCCAGGCTCTGGGCTACGTGCTGAGGACATGAAGATGAACAAGTCCTTCAGGAAACAAGCCCATAAATTAGTTTAATGACAACTCAGTACATGCTTCCACAGACAAGTGAGTGAGAGCCGGAGGAGGAGCAACTGGCTCTCCTGGGATTATGGGGACGGGCAGCTGATCTTCCGTGGGACCCTGCACCACCAAGGTGCCTGTGCCCTGTGTAGAGGTAGCAATCAAAAGGCCTGGGTTCGAGTCTCGCTTCTGTCAAGGCTTTACTGTGTATTCCCAGGAAACCCCTTCTGCCGCTGAGCCTTGCCAGTTTTCTTAATCTGGAAAATTAAGAGGTTAAGAGGTTGGGCTTGTGATCCTGCAGTTCTGGGGGCCTAAACCTCTGGCCCTCCTACTCCACTTTCTGGTACGTGCAAGCTTGGCCCCAGCCAGCCCCGAGACTAAGCGTAGGGCAGCCAAGACCAGACCATTTGAAAAGTGCCAAACACCCCGCTCCCAGACAGAACTCAAAGCCGGAGGCGCGGCCTGAGGGCCAAAGGGCGGAGCTCTGACAGAGGCGGGGCTGAGGCCTCCTGGAGGTGCGGCGCGACCCTCCCAGGAGCGTCTCATCCAGCCAATGAGCGCCCGGGACCGGGGCAGCCCCGCCTCTGGGTATAAGAGGGCGCCGAGTCCGGGGGCACGACGCAGAGGTCTAGCAGCCCGACTGTGTAGGTGTGCAGGGTCATTTCAGACCTGAGCTGGGGTGCACAAGAGCTCTGAGTTCGGTGTGTCCAGGGCTGCGCAGGAGCACGGGTCGGGTTCGGTTTTCCTTTGCCCGGCTGAGGTGCGGAGAAGGCAAGGGGCTCGGATCCCTCGCTGCAGAGAAACAGCTGGCCGGGACCCGGGGACGCCCGCGCTGACCATCGGCCCGCCGCCGCCGCTGCCGGCAGTCGTCCCGCCGTCATGGCCGACCACCTGATGCTCGCCGAGGGCTACAGCCGGGTGCCGAGGCCGCCGCCTGCCGCGCCCGCCCATGGCCCTCACGCGCTTCGGACGCTGCAGCCCTACTCGGGCCCGGGCCTGGACAGCGGGTTGCGGCCGCGGGGCCCGCCGCCGCCTCCACCGGGGGCCCTGGCGTACGGGGCCTTCGGGCCGCCGCCTGCCTTCCAGCCCTTTCCGGCCGTGCCACCGCCGGCCGCTGGCAGCGCGCACCTGCAGCCCGTGGCGACGCTGTACCCGGGCCGCGCCACCGCGCCCCCCGGCGCCCCGGGAGGACCTCCGGGCCCGCAGCCGGTGCCCGGCGCCCCGGCCCCGCCACTGCCGCCGCCCGCGCACGCCCTGGGAGGCATGGACGCCGAACTGATCGACGAGGAGGCGCTGACGTCGCTGGAGCTCGAGCTCGGGCTGCACCGCGTGCGCGATCTGCCCGAGCTCTTCCTGGGCCAGAGCGAGTTTGACTGCTTCTCGGACTTGGGGTCGGCGCAGCCCGCCGGCTCGGTGAGCTGCTGAGCGAGGCCGGGCGCCTGCTGGCGTGCCCGAGAGAAGGAGGCCGGCCTGCCTGCCGGACTCCGCACCCAGCGCCTGGACCCCGCACGCACCCTCCGTGAGGGTGGAGGCAGCACTTAGTGCACCGAGCCGACGCCGGGCTGGGACGCCTGGCCTCACTCCAGGCCCTGCCTCCTGCAGAATGACAGTTTGGGTTCATCTCTGCCCCGGAGCCTCAGCGGTAAAGTGAAGGGGACTGGACGCCCCCTTCCGGACTCCCAGTTCTTAGATTCTGTGTCCTCTCCTCTCAGACCCTCCCCCGCCCCAACCCCCAATCTGAGCCATCCCAGGCCTCTGCCTGATTCCCCCTTTCCTTGTGCAAACCACTGTGGTCACTGGGTGCCTGGAGCCGCCCACCCGCCAGGCCCCCAGCCCGCTGCCTGGGCCCTGAGGTCGCTGGGCCTCCCGCCCTGGGGAGGGGCAGAATGTACAGCCCTCACCCCTGCGGAGTGGAGCAATACCCCATCTGACCTCCAGCACCACAATAAAACTGGGTCACTTTCCAGTCTGGTGTTTTCATTTCCTTATAACTCCAACTATATTTGGCTTCTAGAGTCCTGAGGCTGTTGGAGGCCCTGGGTGGGATGGAGGACACAGCCCCTGGCAGTGGTCAGGAGAGGAAACTGACAGTTTCTTTCGAAAATATCTGTGAGTTGTGCAATTGTTATGTCATAATCTGGAAGGCAGAGGCTGCCGCCACCGGGTGGCAAGGTAATCCAAAGGACTTCCCGGCTCCTGGGAGGGGTGGGGGGAGCTTGGGGGTGCTGCCCTCACTGTTTGCTCAGCATGGAGGCTAGAGGGGAGCGGGGTGTACCTGAGGGTTCAGGTTCTGGCTTTGAACCGGAGCTCTCTCTCTTGTTCAAGACACCATCCATTGATATTTCTGAAGCCATTTCCTCAGAGACAGATGGTCCCGGTCTTAGGTGGTTGTGAGGATCACATGCAACGTGAGGCCTTTAGCACAGTGCAAGACACCTAGGCAGCCCTCAATAAGTGATAATGATGACGATTCTACAATAATAATCATGCCCTCAAGGGATCACAGTCCAAGTGGGAGTAGGGGGTGACAGGCCTGGAAATCAACTCATCTTGGTACAAGTAATAGCGGGATGAGGACTAGAAAATAGGTAGGACGGCCTAGTGGGCAAACCCAGAGGAGGAAGTGGTTTCAGCTGGTGCAAGGGGTCAGGTCCGGTCAGGTTTCAGGGAGGCAGTGGTATTTGATGTGGTGAGAAGAGCCTTGAATGATGAGTACGTCTTTAGGACTTGGAGAAGATGGCATGCAAGTGGAGAGCCCACTCAAAGGCAGGGAGGCATACAAGTACAGGGCCTGTACGGGAAGGCATGGGGTCTCTAGAAAGGTCTATTGGCTTTATGGGGACTTTGGGAGGTAGGCACCGTCCCTGTTCTACAGACGAAGGATGTGGTGCTGGCCCAGACCTGGTAGCGTGAGCTCTTGGCCACCCTCTGCTATTGCCTCTCTCTGGAAAGATCCCTAGGTGCTTCAGGGGTGTGGAAGAAAGGCAGGAAGAGAGGAAAGGAAAGCATGGAGGAGAGGCTGAGGACCGGGCCAGAACAAGGCAGTGGGGATGGAGAGGAGAGAATGAATTCCAGAGACCCTGTGGAGAGGAACATGGAGCTGTGACCTTCGGTGCCCCATGGTTGGCCTCACCCTCATGCCGAGCTTGTTGACATGCCTTTCCCTCCAAGCCTGTGAACTCACCCAGAGCACACTGTCAGCACCAGCTCCCGAGCCACCAGGACAGGCATGGAGTGGGCAACAGAGGTGTTTGGCCAATGAATGAAGGTCTCCCCTAGGATACTGGAGGTATCCTCAAACAGGTCGGGGAGGAAGGGCAGAGAGGCTTCTGAGCAAGAACTGACCCGAGCTCTGGGCTTAGAACAGCCAGTGTTTGCTCCACTTTGCCCAAGATCCCAGGCCAGAGATAAAAACCAAATGGTTGGATTGGGATGGGAGGGTCTGGCCCTGGTCTGGCCTCAGTTTCTCCACCAGTAAAATAGGGCTAATAACCCTGCCCTACTATTTCACAAGACAATAAGCCTCATAGTAAGTGGGGAGCAGATTCAGGGGTGGGAGGATAAGCAGTAGGTAAGCTCTGAAGTGCTCTCCATATGGAAGGGGTTACAATGGAAACCCAACATCCGCCTCTTCCTAGAATTAAAAAGAGTAGAAGAGGGAGTCCAGCTCCTGAGCTATTTCCCACCCACCATCCCTCCCAGAGGGGCTGCTGACTAGTTGGATAGCAAACAGATGGACAGAGGAAAAGGCAAGTCTGGGGCAGCCCACCACCTGGATCCCCAAATCCCTGACACTTGGCAGGACTCTGACCCTCCCAGCTGGAGAGGAGGATGGAGTGTCCATCCTGCCAGGAGGCTTGTGGTCTGATAGCCTCGGGGCCCATTTCCAGAAGCAGCTCCTACTAGCTGCCTGACCTCAAGTAAGTCACTTACCTTTTGAGTCTTGTTCTGCAACCAGCTTCCTGTGGTTTCAATAGGTACTTTTTACCTCTTACTGAGGTTACCTCTTAAAATAACCCATTGACCTCCCCGTCCCCCAATCCTGTGGATTTCATTCTCCTACCTGGGCTGGGTCTTTGGGGTTGGGCGTCAGGCTCCCTCGGGGTTGGGAACTGAGTCATGGGACTGGCAAGACATTATTTCATCTTTTTTTTGTTTTGTTTTTTCCTTTTCATATAAAAGTTTCCCCAGGCTGAAGTTTGTTATTTTGAATCATCTTTCGGTTGACTGGATTTTATTAGCAAGTAGTTTTTTCCAACTATGACTTCTCTCAAACTCATCTACAGAATGGAGATGCTAATAGTACCTCTCTCATAGAGCTGCAGTGGAGATTAAATTAGTTAATTCCCATAAAGTATTTAGAACAGTGTAGCTTGTAGTTTACCATCTCTGAGCCCTGGCTTTCTGGCGATACTTTATATTAGAGTCTTTAGAAAGGCTGTGTTGTAACCAGCTAGGAAGAAGGGTTACTCCAACAGTAACACTGTTGCTGGTTGCCTGTAGCCAACTCTGAGATGATGTTTAGCCTGCAAGAATTTTATTAGGGAAGGAAGGGTCCAGAGCAGAAGCTAGCAAAGGAAGCTACGTGGCAGACCCATCAAGAGCCTTGGCCAACCCCACAGGGAGATCTGGAGTTGGAAGGGCCTTCCAGAGTTCTGCCGACCATTATACTCCTTTTTATTCCTTCCCCCAGCAGTCATCAGATATGGCTGCCCAGGGAAGTGGGGTGACGGTGGGCAGGGCAGCTCTCCCCTGCCGGAGCCATCCCTGGGGGAGTTGTGGGCGGGTGAGGAGGGGAAGACCGTCTGCCGGCAGCACTCCCAGCAGCCCAGGGAACAATTTAAAGGAAGCAGGGACTGGACAGCACATCACAGTGTCCACCACAAGCACTGGAGTGGGAACTAGGGTGAGGCGAGTGTCATAAGAGTGCCTCTTTAACTTTGTCTCTGGCAGCTTCGTTCGCCTCTCCCTAGTCCCAGACCTGACTAGCACCGTCCCTATTAGAAGGAAAAAAAAAAATCTTTTTAAGGAATATCGACCTTAATAGGGTTGATGTGCCGAGAGTCTATATAAATACCTGGTACATAGTCGATTCTCAATAGAGAGCTGCCATCATCATCATCATCATCATCATCATCATCATCACCATCACCATCATCATCGCCATCATTCCAGCTCAGCTAAGTGTTCAACAGTCATTTGTTGAGTAAATTAAGTGAACAGTCTGAGCCTGGTCTTTTCCCAGGAAGCTTAGATTGTTTAGCTGATTACTATGTAATCCTCTTGAATTCCTTAATCCTTCCTTGCCTAACTCTTTACGCCACCACGCTGTTACAAGTGCTGGGTCAGGATTACGGCTGACTGTGGGACTAAGTCAGACTTATTGAGTGCCTACTGTGTGCAGGCATGATGGGACCTAACAGCACACAGTAGGTGCTCTTTCTCTTCTAGCCCCTCCTTTAACTATCACCCAAGCCTGTATATAGCACCACTAGGTGGTTTTATTCCCATTCCAGATGTCAGAAAATGGGCTCAGACAGTGCATTACTCCTCTAAGTCACACCCCAGTAAGTGATGGGGTGAGCATGCCCACTCCCATCTATCCAGGGCCCTTTCCCTCCCCGGACTGGGGCTGGCCAAGGACCTGAGCCTGAATGAAAGAAGAGCAGAGTCCCAGACCTGGTGCTGCTACTTTGTGTCCATGCGATGCAGAAGTCACACTGAGCCTCTTTCAGCCTCAGTTTCTTGTTCTGTACAAGGGGGAGAATAAGCCCACCCTCCGAGGTATGTGTGCAAGGATTCAAATGAGACTGGGTTTCTAAGAGCACATTGCAAACAGTGAAGCACTGCTTGGCTGGGGTGAGCTGGGGGTGAATAGCCATGACCTCTACCCTGCAGCTGGTCTGGAGACAGGAGACCTGCACACACTTTGGGACTTGAGATCTGGGCCAGCCTGGAGTGTGCAAAGCAGAGACACATGCCGGGGCTTCTGGGCAAGTGCTGCCGAGCAACTCGGGCTCTGGGAAGACCTGAGAACTGGTGGTGATGAAAGGGTAAGGTGTGGGGCACCTTGAGGGGGGACATCCAGGTAAAGACCCAAGGCCCCACGTGTGCCCTGGCAGATGGAGAAAATAAAGGAAGCTACTCTCAGCTCAGTCTTCTCATCTTTCAACTGGAGACACCACAGGCAACCTGTGAGAAAGAATGAAGGTGATGTGAAGTGCCTGCCCCCATGAGTGGCTCCGATGGGAGCTGTTGCTGGGAAACATGACCACAGGGACGAGGATGAGAGAGCCTTGTCCCAGCCAGCCTCCAGCTACCTCCCCACCCTCCACTCCAGCCACCCAGGTTCCTGATACCCGATGCTCCTTATGCCTCCATACCTCGGCCTATGCTGCTTCCTCAGCCAGAAATGCCCTCCCCGGGGCCTTTTCCGCCTGTGAAAGACCTACTTCATCACATAGAAGGATTGGTGGGGAGTCTTTCCCCCTAGACTGTAAGGGTCTGAGGAATCAGAACCTGATTCCCCTTTCGCCTCCACCTCCACCCCATGTGTGGCTCGGAGTGGGTATTAGGAAGTGCTGGAGTGAAGCCCTGAGCTGGGAGCTGGGCTGAAAGATGGCCCAGGGCTGGCATCTGAGTTAGCACTGGGAGTTCTGAGCTCTAGTCCCAGCTTAACCACAAACTTGTGACCTTGGGCATGTCATTTGAGCTCTCCAAGTTCTGTATGAGGAGGACTACATTCCTCAGCCCTCTTGCCTCGAAGGTACTGGGAGGCGGTGAGGCTGGCCTGAGGGAGGAGGGCAAGGAAGTGCGATGCTTCCCTAGCATCGTGGTGGGGCAGCGGGCTTGATGTGCACTCTCTCCTGCGGTCCTCACAACTCCGGGAGGCGGGTGTAGTTATTGGCTTCATTTTATTCTGCTGGCCTCATTCTAGGCAGCCGAGGCTCAGAGAGGTTAAGCAACCTACTTAACAACACACAGGCAGTGCAATGGATGGACAGACACATGGTAAACCAGGCAGGGCTCTTGAGAAGACCCTCTTTTTTGTAGGATGGGAGGAGGTTGGATACCAATAAGCGTGCAGTCCAGATACCCCTCAGGGAGCAGGAATGTGGCCAGGATGGGGCAGGGAGTCCTACACAGCTGATTAGAGGGTGGTCTCCAGAGGGACTCACTCCTTCGCCTCTTCCTGGTGAGCAGCTCTGGCTGGGGTCTCTGCCGTAAAATTGGCACATCCGGCAGCAAGACTCCCCCTGGACACCCCAGCTTACACTGGCTGCGGAATCTCAGAATCTGAGCCAATCATTGTTTGTTTGTTTTTAAAACAAACACCTTGTCTTTAGTCAAAAACAATATATGCTGGAGGCAAAATACTTTTAAACAATTTTGAAAATGTAAAGTGAAAAGTCAAAGACCTCCCCCAAGTTTTCGCCTGCACACACATCTAATGAGAACATTATGTTATGTGTTACATACATAATATACATCTCTCTTTCACATGAATGGAATTATACAATTTTCTATCATTGGATTTTTTTCACTTAATGTATTTTGGAAATCTTCCATGTCAGTAAATTCCTTTTAATGACTGCACTGTGCATAATCTATTTACCCAGTTCCCAACTGATGGCGATTTAGCTTGTTTCCAAATTTTCACTGTTACAGATAATGCTACAAGGAGCATCCTTGTATATTTACCCTGGAACACTTATGGGAACATCTCTGTAGAGTGGATTCCTCGAAGGGAGATTACTGGATCAGAAGAGATGAGCAAATAAAATTGTGACAGCTGCTGCCAAGTAGTTCCCGAAATGGCTGATCCCATTCGCCTTCCTGCCAGCTCTGTGACTGTGCCTATTGGCTCATGCCCTTGACCACACTGGACATTAGCAGTGTCTTAGTTTTTACCTTTCTAAAAGCAAAAAAAAAAAAAAAAAAAAAGAGGGTATTTCATTTCTATTTCCGTGATTATCAAAGTTTGGACAAGTTTGCCTGTTCCCCCCTATACGTGATTCAAAATAAAATAATACTAAGCTGTAAAATTAGTGTAAGGAATCCCCCAAAGTTCTTCAGTTTTCCGTAACTATTTTGAAACAGCAATGCTTCATCTCCTCCTCCTCCTCCTTTCCTTCATCAAGTCAAATTCTTTCAGATTTGCAGCTAGTGCCCTAACCACATGAGCTGTCTGCTTGTTATGTAATCCAGTACTGACTCATAATATCTCACCTAACTCTCTCAGTGATCTGACTTAATCTATTACTCCAGGTCACATAGAGGTGAGGAAGCCGAGGCTTGTAGAGGTGAAATGACTTGCCTACCACCACACAGCTAGTCATTTATTGAGTTAAAGTATTTAATGTACTTAGGATGGTACACATAGTAAGAGATATTTAAGTGTTAGCTCAGCTTCTGTAACAAAGGGGAATTTTTTTAAGTGGCTTAAAAAGCAGAAAATATTTCATTCTAGTTCCACCCAGTCATTTAGACCCAGATTGCTTCCTTCTTGTTGCCCTGCCTTACGTGACCCCAACCTCAAGAACCAAGATGACAGCTCAAATCCAAGTTTGCTTTCTTTTTTTTGTTTCTCATTTTTGGTCTTTGTCTGTGGAGTGGAAGCTGGGTCATGTCCAGCTCTCAGGAGAAAGAGAGTGAGGAGATGAGCGCAACCAATATTTTAAGACCCAAATACACACATTACTTCCACTCAGATTCTCTTGACGAGAATTTATTCACATGACCACACTTAGCTGCAAGGGATGCTGGGCAATATGGCTTCCAGGTGGCAATCGTGTTCATCAACAACTCAGTTACTATGGAAGATGGGAAGGATGGCTTTTGGTGGGCAACCAACAGTCTCTACCATAGTGAGTGGCTCAGTTGAGATTAGAACTCAAGTCTCCTCTGTCCCAGAGCACTTGGTGGAGTGGGGAAGATGTCAGAGGCCTGAGTCATATATAAAGAGAACTGAGTTGGTATCAGGTCAGTCATCACTTGTAAATGTGCATCTTGGGTAACTCACTTCCTTTCTTTGAGTCTCAGTTTCCCTATCTGTAAAATGGAGATAATAATGGGACTTACTCTCAGTTTGCTGCTGAGAAAACACTTACCAAAATTTTTAACATACTAGGTGCTCATGTGGTAGAATGGTTGGGGTAGAATTTGTATATGAGCACATGAAAGAAAGAAATTCCAGGGGAGGTGACAATGTGTGCAATGGCCAAGTGGCATGAATGAATAGGACTTGATTGGGAAAGGCAACAAGGAAGTGTTAGCATGTGTGGTAGATGTTCAGAGAGGCAAGGGATATACTTGAAGTTGGTAAGGGTCAAAGAAGGATAACCCTTGAGTGGCAGGCTGAGGAGCTTGGACTTGATCTTTTTGGTAATGGGGAGCCCTGGATTTTATGAGCAGGATGGAAAAAGAGTAAGATTTGTGTTTTGGAAATCTTCGTTTCCAATTTGTGCTGTGAGTAGAATGGATTTGAGAGGGGCACATTGGAAAAATGGAGAATGCTGAGAAGGCTATCATACCAATTCAGGTAGAGATAAGGGCCCTACGACAAGTGGTGGCAAGGTGGGGTAGAAGGGAGAGATGGTAAAGACAGAAGTCATAAGCCTTAAGGGAGATTTGGTTTGAAAAAGAATGGAACACAAAATCTGGTATAAGAAGACACGCTTGCTGAAGGAACTCTATACCTGGGTTATTTAGGATTAGGTGTGTGCCTTTGAGTGACAGAATAACAGCAGCTTAAATGAAATGAACCAGGTAGGCGGTCCAGGACTGGTGTGGTTATCATATGTAAATATCCACACTTCTTTACCTTATTACTTTGTCACTCATGAGTCAGACCTCATGGTCCAAAAAGGCTGCCCTAGCCACTGTATCAACATTCCAGCCAGAAAGAAGAAGAAAAGAGAAGGAGAAGGGCACATTCTGGAAGGTGCCCACCCCCAACCATAAGAGAGCATCAGAAATGTGGTCTTTATTTTGGGTGACCCATGTGTCTAAGTAAACTTTGGAGGTTCTCCCACTAAGGAAGAAGATGGGGATGGATATCAGGGACAACTTGCAGTCCTAATAATGGCTTGTTGAAGTGGAGGCTACAGGAAAGAGAGGAGCCAGAAATGATTCCCAGGAATGGAATGTGGGTGGAGGACGGGACAGGTCTTCCCTGAGGCGGGACCCAGGAGAAGGAACAGATTGGGGAGAGTGGGATAAGGTCAGAATGGACATATGGGGTCATCCTGGGTTGATGTTCAGGTAGAGGCAGGCCAGGTAAATGCACCAAGCGCTCAGTAGTGAGGTATGGACTGAGAATAAACACTTTTTGTGTTATTAGCATATCCGTGCTTGCCATAGGGATGAGGATGGCGAGTAATAGAAGCAAGTGGCTAAGGAGAGAACACAGACATTTAAGAGAAGGGAGGGATGGAACCTGAGAAAAATGGAGCAGCTGGGGAGGCAGGAGGCAAATGAGCAGAGAGGTCCTGAAAGCTGAGGTCTAATGCTGCTAAAAAGTCAAGTGAAATGAAGGCTGAAAAGAGGCTGTTCAATTTATCAATCAGGAAGTGAAAACTGAGTTTGCCAGAGCAGCTTCAGGGGAGCGGAGGGCCAGAGTCAGGTTGCAGGGGGTCAGCAGGAGGTGGGAAAGAGCAAGAAGAATCAGCCAGGGTCCATGGCTTGTTTAAGTCATCTCTCCCACCTCAGTGCTTTCGTGGGTCAAGTGACCCATGTCTGCGTGGGTTTGGCCGAGACGGTTCCAGCTCGAGATAGGGTGCAATACCCCCTTTGCTCAGGAGGTGGCAGCACCACACCAAGCGACAGCACCTGGACCGACACAGGGCACGTAAATATATTTCCAGGGAAGTAAAGCTTAGTTCCCTGAACACCAAAGGTTTGTGGGAGGAAAAGGTCGCCATCTTGGATGAGAGCCTTGAGCAGAGGAAACTGAATGGAACTTTAGGTTCAAATCCTAGTTCTTGCTTATTGGCTGTGTGACCTTGTGCAAGTCCTGCTTCCTGGCTGGGAAACTGGGGATAACTACCCCGAACCTACCTCTGGGGTCACTGGGAGTCTCTAAACGACTATGGTCGTGTCTGATGGTCTTGTGGGCAGCGGGGACAGGCTCAGGAACCGAGGGAGGGAATCCAGACCAGATGAGCCCAGGCGGGGGGGGCGGTGGAGGCAGTGGTGAGTGTGATCCTACGAGGACTGTCCTGGCAGTGATTTTGGAGTCAGGAAAGCTGGGTTCATATTTTGCCGTTGGGGGAACCGAGGCTCATAGAGAGGGGAAATGACTTTCCCAGGGTCACGCCCTGCAAGCAGGCAAAGCAGAGGCACCACAACCAAAATTTGGAAAAGAATTTGATGTCTAATATATTTTTTTAAAGCATTGAAGTTGTATCATGGGGAAAATCAGAACTCCGGGACTTTTCTACCACGATAATGTGGTTCTGTGTTTCCCGCACTCGGAACTATTGAGTGTCTCTCTCCTCTGGTCCCTGTTTGACCCTCACATTCTGAGAGCACCCCGACGTCTGCTCCTTCCCCCCGAGATGACGCGTGAGCACGTTAAGGACCTGAGAGGAGGAAGGCCACCCGAGGACAAGCCTGGAGGTCAGGAGACGTAGACTCAGTTCTGGGCTCTGCCCTGTCTTACGGGGCCTCAGTTTCCCCATCAGCAAAATGCGTCTGTTGGACCAGCCTAGCCCCTGGGAGCCTTGGCAGCTCTGATGTTTTTCTGAAGGCTCTTGCTTCCACCTTGAGCTTCCCCACCTGCCCCCGAAAAATTGCTCCCCCTCAATGTTGTCACTATCCCATTTCCTGTTAATTTTTCTTCATAGCTCTTATCGCTCTCTGCAATTATCTTGTTTTTTGTTTATTTTCTGTCTAGACAGTAATCTACTGTCTACTCTATGTGAGCAGGGGCTTTGTGAGTTTGGGAGAGCCGCTTTGACCTTGGCACCTCAAACAGTGTTTGGCACGTAGTAGAGGTGAACAAACGATTGTAGAATAAATGAGTGAAGGACAAAGAATGCAGCCCCTGACTCTCTAAGGCAAGTCCTGGAGTCCCCGTTCAGCTCTGCCATCTCTCGCTCGCTCTCTCTCTCTCTCTCCCAGACACACTGGCCCTAACTACTGGGCCTTCATTGTGGGGTGCCCTGGTGCCAGAAGTCCAGCCTCCCTCCTGGCTCCAGACTGGCACTCCAACACCAAGCCAAGGTCTTTACTGACGCCTTGTGGCCATGGGGACACATAACAGGGGCTAGGAGGATTCCCACGGGAAAGATGATCAGTCCCAGGTGACCCTGCTTCCCTCCCTTCCTGCCAACCGGCATTTCTTAATCACCTTGTGATGGTGATGACCGGAGATGAGAAGCAGGTGTGCTTCTTGCCCTCCAGGAGCTGAAGTGACACCTGGGGAAGGAGAGGCGGGGAAGGGGGTCATAAGATCCAGGAGAGGAGCTATGGGGAGTCTAGTGGGAGTGAGGGTAGGAGGTAAGTGCACACCCCACCCCGGTTCTGAGCAGGCAGGGAAGCCTGCATCTCGGGCCTCAGGATACTCCTCCCAGGGTATCTGTTCTCCAGCAATCTCCCCACTTTCTTCCAGGAAATCCTCCGTGTCTCCTATCCACTTTAGAGGCTGTGTAGGAAAAAGAGAAAGAGAAGAGGAGGTGTCTGTTGCCCAGAGAAGCCATTTGGGACAAAAACAAAGATGTTAGAGGAGAGTATAAAGAAGATTCTGCTTTGTGATGGGCAATGTAAACCTTCCACGGCACAGCTTCCTGTAAAATCCACCTCGCCAGCTGTATTAATCAGGTCTTGTTGTGATAATGCTGTGAAACAAGCAACCCCCAAATCTCAGGGGCCTACAAAATCAGAGATTATTTCACACTCCTGAGGCTTAGGTCAACTGCAGTTTAGCTGACGCTTGGTGGAACAGGCTGGACTCCTGACTTTGAATCTGGCTCAGGTCTGTTCCAAGAGTCTGCATTCTGGACCCAGAATGAAGGAACAACAGCTATCTGAGTCTTCTCATGGTGGAGGAAGGAAGCACCAGAAGGTCTGGCAGAACTCACCAGGCCTCTTTTGGCCTTACCTTGGAACAAGCACACTGTCCTTTCTCCCAACACTCCATTGGCCAGAGGAAATCCCATAGCCAAGCCCAAGGTCAATGGGATGGTAGAGTGGAGGCTGTGGTGCTCAGATCCCCCCCCTTCAGGGACTATGCACTCATTCCCCAGCTGCTGGGAGTCGCCAAGGCTGGCTTACAACTGTCAACCCCTGGGAACTGCCTCATCTAAAGCCACGCCCCTCCCAGAGGCTCATGACCAGTGATTGGCTGATGCATGGAAACAAAGGCCTGTCTCTTTCCCTCAGTTTGGCACAACTCTGAGCCCTGGAGCTCCTGAAGATCTGCAGATGCCTCAGCTGAAATCACATTGCATTATCAGCTTCTCCCTCTGCCTGGTCCTGCCTTCCTGACATCCTTCAGATGAATCTCCTAAGAACACTCCCTGATAAACCTTCTGCACACCACTCTCTGTCTCAGAATCTGTTTGTAGGAAAGCCATTTTAAGACAGGTAGGGAAGTATACTCCACCCAAAGGTAGCCATGGCGATGATGAGGAAGAAAGGAAGCCTTTGGGACAAATAATACAGTCTACTATAAGAGTTAAAGGATGCATCTTGGAGACAGATCTGATTTATTTTGGCTGCAACAAAATGCTGGGCACATGCTCAATGCGTGTGTGAGGCGAGAATTGGGGCCACATCTGAGAGGTCCCATTTTTTGGTTGCACTGATTTTTATCTTCTATATTAGGGTCCCATATAAGGTTATGTTGTAGCAAAAGTTCTGCGGCTTAAAAAAAAGGTTTCCAAACCACTGGGTTCCATGATGTCTAGACGTGTGTCTGGATCTGTCCAGCTGGGAAGGGGCAAGCCCCAGAGTAGATCCTCAGCTCTGTGCACCTTGAGCAGAAAGGGGGCCAGGTAGGTGGGTCAAACCCCCACTCCAGGTATTATGGACTGAATTGTGACCCCACCCCAAATTCATATGGTGAAGCCCTAATCCCCAGTACCTCAAAATGTGACTGTATTTGAAGATAGGGCTTTTTTTTTTTTTTTTTCTGGTTGAGTCAGGTCTTCGTTGCTGCACACCGGATCTTTCATTGAGGCTCGCGGGCCCTCTAGTTGTGGCACGCGGGCTCAGTTGCCCCACAACATGTGGAATCTTAATTCCCCGACCAGGGATTGAACCGGCGTCCCTTGCATTACAAGATGGATTCTCAACCACTGGACCACCAGAGAAGTCCCCAAAGATAGGGCTTTTAAAGAGGCGATTAAGTTAACACCAGATTGTTAGGGTGGGCCTTAGTCTATTATGACTGCTTTCCTTATGAGAAGAGGAAAATAGGACACAGAGAGAGAGAGAGGAAGATCAGACACAAACACATGCACAGAGACACAATCATGTGAGGAAACCGGAAAAAGACGTCCATCTACAAGCCAAGAAGAGAGGCCTCAGAATGCAACCAACACTCTGATGCCTTTATCTTGAACTTTCAGCCTCCAGAATTGTGAGGAAATAAATTTCTGTTGTTTAAGGCTCCACTGTCTGCAGCATTTTTTTTTTTAATATTTATTTATTTATTTTATTTTTGGTTGTGTTGGGTCTTCGTTTCTGTGCGAGGGCTTTCTCTAGTTGCAGCGAGCGGGGGCCACTCTTCATTGCGGTGCGCGGGCCTCTCAATGTCGCGGCCTCTCTTTTTGCGGAGCACAGGCTCCAGACGCGCAGGCTCAGTAGTTGTGGCTCACGGGCCTAGTTGCTCCACGGCATGTGGGATCTTCCCAGACCAGGGCTCGAACCCGTGTCCCCTGCATTGGCAGGCAGATTCTCAACCACTGCGCCACCAGGGAAGCCCTGCAGCATTTTTTTTTTTTTTTTAAACATCTTTATTGAAGTATAATTGCCTTACAATAGTGTGTTAGCTTCTGCTTTATAACAAAGTGAATCAGTTATACATATACAATATGTTCCCATTTCTCTTCCCTCTTGCGTCTCCCTCCCTCCCACCCTCCCCATCCCACCCCTCTAGGTGGTCACAAAGCACCGAGCTGATCTCCCTGTGCTATACGGCTGCTTCCCACTAGCTATCTATTTTACATTTGGTAGTGTATATATGTCCATGACACTCTCTTACCCTGTCACATCTCACCCCACCCCCTCCCCCTGCAGCATTTTTGATGGCAGCCCCAGCAAACTAATACAGCAGGTAGCAGCTTTCAGGACCCTCTTGCACACAAGAGGTGTGGAAGGGAAAGAGACGTCCCTCTCAGATGGAAAATAAGAAGATGTTTCAACAACTGGAACCGTCCAAAGTACATGAAATAAGTTATCCAAATTGGGAACTATGTGGCATGGTTTTCTTTGATTTGCAAGAGTGTAAAAACTGTAACACATACAGAGCACCCCGGATCCTAGGTGACAACAGCAGAACTGCTCAGAATTTGAGACCAGCTCAAATTGCTGACCCACAGAATCAAGACTAAATAAAATTGTTGTTGTTTTGAGCTACTGAGGTGTAGGGTGAGTTGTTACCTAGCAATAGATGAGTGACACACCAGCTAAAATCATATCAGCTCTCAAGGCCATATTTGATGACAGTTTGGGGACTCCCATAGCCACCTGCAAACCCTCCTTGCTGAGCCAGACAAACTTAGAAGATAAAGAGTGGCGTGTGCATTGGGTAATTGTGCATCTGTTTCCTCCAGGGGCTGGATGACCTCGGGGCCATAACTGGGTCTCCTGCGTCTGATCATCCTGTGCATTGTGCTGAGCCAGGGTCTGACATACAGCAGGTGCTTCATACACATTTATTCAATTAGTGAAATGCCATGGGACTTGTCTAGATTACCAGCATCTCCTGCTCAGATTACTACAGCAGTCTCCTCACTGGTCTGCCTGCAGCCAGGCTTACTTTCTCAAATCCATCTTGCACCCTGGGATGAAAACTTTCTAAAATGCAAATCTATCCTTGTTTGATCCCTGGTCAAAATCTTTGACTGACTCCCCATTGCCCTCATGTTTAAGTCTTATCTCTTTGGAATGATTTGTGGATCCTGTAAACCTTGACTCCTGTCTCATTCTAAAGTCTCATCTTGCACCACTCTCTCCCTTTCCCTCTGGGCCCAGCCAGGGATCTCTTTCTTCCCCACTCATGTATCACATGAGTGTCGCTGGACTTTTACACGTGCTATGCCCTCTAGCTGGAACATTCACCATCCCTGTTCCCATGCCTGGCTAAATCCTACTCATCCTTCAGTACATTGGGTCACCCACTTTGCCTGGATTGAGAGATGACAAGAAGTGTGGGTCTACCAGCAATCCCACTCCTGGGCAAACTATAATTCAAAAAGATATATGCACCTCTATGTTCATAACAGCACTATTCACAATAGCCAAGACATGGAAACAACCTAAATGTCCACCGACAGGTGAACTGATAAAGAAGATATGGTACATATATACAATGGAATACTACTCAGCCATAAAAAAGAGTGAAATAATGCCATTTGCAGCTACATGGATGGATCTACAGATTATCATACTAAGTGAAGTGAGTCAGAAAGAGGAAGACAAATACCATATGATACCACTTATATGTGGAATCTAAAATATGACAGAAATGAACTTATCTACGAAACAGACTCACAGACATAGAGAACAGGCTTGTGGTTGCCAAGGTGGGCTGGGGAGGGACGTGGGGGAGGAATGGATTGGGAGTTTGGGATTAGCAGATGAAAGGTATTATGTATAGAATGGATAAACAACAGGGTCCTACTGTGTAGCACAGGGAACTATATTCAATATCCTGAGATAAACCATAATGGAAAAGAATATAAAAAAGAATGTATATATATATATAATATGTATAACTGAATCACTTTGCTGTATAGCAGAAATTAACACAACATTGTAAATCAACTGTACTTCAATTAAAAAAAAAAAGTGTGGATCTACATTGGTTTCTGAGTAGTAGCTCACGGTTTGGCTAGATGGTCAGGACTCAGAAAGCACAGAATTGGTGGATTGCAGATAAGGAAGACTTGGAAAGAGGTATTTAGGTGGACATTCGGAAATGGGCGCAGGATGTGAATATATTTCTATCCCAAGGAAAAATCTCACCAAAGGGCATCCATAGAGAGCAGGCTCTGGATATTCAGAGGCTAAGACAGCACATCCTGTGGGTGTCAGTCAGCCTCTCTCCGGAGTCCCTCCAGTGCTTGCTCAACACGCTCTTGTATAATGTGGTCATGGCGGCAAGAATGAGACTACTTATGGGTTCAACGATATGGACTTACCTCACCGAGGCTGGTCTGGCTAAGGCCACAACTGTATGTCCAACCAACCATCAGCAGGGACAGGTGCTGAATACCCAAAATATCACCATTCTGTGGGAATTCATCAAGCCACCTGGTACCAGGTTGATCCCACTGGATCTATTCTCTCATGGAGGAGGCAGTGGTTCATCCTCACTGACATAGCCAGTATATGAGGCTCCAGGAATCAAAGGAAGGTAAGTGAGAGTGGCGTCTCTCATGATTACACCAAGTAACCCTCAGTATTAGTTTCCTGTAGTTGCCATAGCAAATTCCTATAAACTTGGTGACTTAAAACAATAGAACTTATTCTCTCACAGTTCTGGAGGCCAGACGCTCAACGTCAGCCTCACTGGGTCTAAATGAAGGTGTAAGCAGGGCTGCACTCCCTCCAAAACTCTAGGAAAGGATGCGTTCCTTGATTCTTCCAGCTTTTGGTGGCTGCTGGCATTCCTTTGCCGAGGCCACATTACTCCAATCTCTGCTTCTGTCTTCATATTGCCTCCTCCTCTTCTTCATGTGTGAGATCTCCCTCTGCCTCTTTATTTATTTATTTATTTATTTAAATAAAGTTATTTATTTATTTTTGGCTGCATTGGGTCTTCACTGCTGCGCGCAGGCTTTCTCTAGTTGTGGTGAGCGGGAGCTACTCTTCGTTGAGGTGAGCAGGCTTCTCATTGTGGTGGTTTCTCTTGTTGCAGAGTACGGGCTCCAGGCAGGCGGGCTCAGTAGTTGTGGCTCGTGGGCTCTAGAGCGCAGGCTCAGTAGTTGTGGCGCACGGGCTTAGTTGCTCCGTGGCATGTGGGATCTTCCCGGACCAAGGCTCGAACCCATGTCCGCTGCTTTGGCAGGTGGATTCTTAACCAGTGCACCACCAGGGAAGTCCCTCTGCCTCTTTCTTAAAAGGACACTGGCAATTGGATTTAGGGCCCCTGGATAATCCAGGATAAGCTCCCCATGTCAAGATCATTAACTTAATCACATCTGCAAAAATCCTTTTTCCTTATAAGGTAACATTTTACAAATTCCAGAGATTAGGACCTAATATCTTTGGGTGGTCATTATTCAGGCTACTACAGCCGCTCGTGAAACTTTTGCTTCGTGTCCCCACGACATTGGCCTCCGATAGTTTGGAGGTCTCAGTTATCAAGGGAAGAAGGGAAGCAACACAGTTCTCGTTGAATTGGAAGCTGAAACTTCCACCTGGCTATTTTGGGCTTCTCATGCCACTCAAACAGCAGGCAAAGAAAGAGTTAACATGCTGGCTGCCGGACTGATCCTCACTGCTAAAGGGAAATTAGGGTGCCGATATACAGCAAGGGCAAGGAAGGGACCCGGGGGATTCTTGTGGGTCCTCTGAGTACTTCCATGTACAAAAGTTAACAAAAAGCTATGGCACCCAAAACTGTGCAGGACCACTGAAGCTTCAGACCCTTCAGGAATGATTATTTGGGTCACTCCTCCATGTAACAAACTCCAACTAGCTGAGATCCTGGCGAGGGCAAAGGGAACATAGAAGGACAGTGGAAGAAAGAAGTATATATATATATATACACATTTCACTCAACTAGTGAAATATATATAATATATAAAGAGAAACATTTACTCAATTGAATGTATCTATGTATCTATCTATGTATCTATGCATCTAACAACTATGGCACCGTGATCAGTTACCAGAAGGTCTATTGCAGCTATGCATATGTTCTTCTTTGCTTGGGGTATGTGTGTGTGTGTGATATTAAGTGATTTTTTTCCCTCCCCTCTCCTTTTCCCTTATTATTTTAAGATTGTAAGCAATTGCTAACTTTACTCTTCAGTTGCAGGTGCAACTGTGACTGAATTAGAGTAATTAACATCACTCTAATATGGATTCAGTGACTGACTCCTGGAGCTGGATACATCTATTGGATGTTGGGACTAATTGTTTTTCTCATTTCCAGGGAGTGAGTTAGAGTCTCTTCATTTGTATGCAGGATAGTTGTTAGATGGGCCTTCAAACGTGTGGATTGACGTGTGTGGATACTGAGTGTCCAAAGAGGTGGGCGGTGCCAGGTGTGAAGCTACTGTCTTTTCACAGATTCAGATCTGTCAGATCAGACAGATCTGTCTTTTCCAGATTCAGCCTTCTGAAGCTGGAGCTGGGACTCTGCAAATCACATCAGCTTTGTCAGCTAGTTTTGACAACAAGGGACACTGGGGAAACACTGGAAGGCAGAAGGAGTGGAGACTTTCCTTCTTCCTTTGCTTACTAACCTCATCGGCAACAGCCTGGTAGCCACAGCTGCTCCCAGCCCTCAGCTACTTTCTGTGCTCCCAGACAAGCTTCACTGTGTCCCCTGGGAGGTACTAGCATCAGCCAGACAGCACCCCCTCTCCAGACCTCTGAGCCCGAGCACTTTAGGGTTCCCCCAGTCAAGCCTGTAGGTTCTGCTAGCCCCAACGTCTCCCCTGTACTCCTGCCTTAAGAGTGGGAGCTGCTTCCTGCAGTGGCTCTGTTTGTTCTTAACAGTCCACCTACATCAGTGTAACCCATTCCCTAGAGTAAATTCTTTGTGTTGAAAAACCTAGTGTAGTTTCTGTTTTTCTGACTGGACCCTGACTGATACAAACTATTAGAAAAGTGGTACTCACTTTTCACTGGGGCACTAAACCAAAAGAAAGTAAATTTGGAAGTGCTGGGGGTCATCTTGAGAGGTCAGCCTGCCTAAGAGGAGAGCTGAGACAGAAGAGAGATCCCTGACACATTTAAGCACCTAGATCTAGCTGTGCATGAAGCCAAATCTATCCTCTGGACTTCTTAGTTATCTGGGCCAATAAATTTCTGCCTCCCTCCCTTTCCTTCCTTCCTTCCTTCCTTCCTCCCTCCCTCCCTCCCTCCCTTCCTCTTAAGGCTTATCGGGTTGCGTTTCTGTTGTTTACAACCAGAGTCCTGACTAATCCAAATCTCCTCGTCCTCCTGTGCAGCATTGGTGGTATAGTGGTGAGCATAGCTGCCTTCCAAATCTCCTCATCCCCACCCCCAGACCAGGTGCCCCACTCCACAGGCACTGAACAGCCAAGACCAACCACCTCCTGCTGAAAACTTTAATGAAATCAATAAGTTAATAAGTTAACAAAGTGAGGTACTTGCATATCCGAGAACCGGGTTGGTGGGGAACCTTGATCGTGGAAGCAGGAAGGGCTTCTTCCCAAGTCTCCTTTGGTCATAGGATAATCCCATTCTCCTGCCCCTCTCCACAGCTCTGTCTCTCAGGGGGCGGAGGTGTGGCTCTCTGGGGACAGTGCAGTGCAGGTGAGGTGAGCCAGGATAGGCTCCATCCAGGGCATGACGGTCACATGCAGAGGGCACGTGGGGGCAGAGGCTGGGCACCATGGGGCTGAGCAAGATCCAACCTCAGCCCTGGCGCTGGTGCATGCAGGTCCCCAGTCATGAGATGCAGGCAGCTGGGCCTGGGCCCCTTATTCCCTGGTGCCCCACAAAGGGTCACCATTGGTCCAATACCCATCACCCTCCTGCCACTTGCACTGGCTTTGCAGAAGAAGGACGAAGGGGTAGGGATACCAAAGAGGTGCTGGGGGCCTGGAGTGGATGGGGGCTTATGCAGTATGGGGGCTGCCAAATGAAGTGAAAAGTGGAGTATGGAAGGAGGGGAAACAGTGCATGTGAGCGCCATATGCACAGTTGGTGCCTGACAAATGGTACTCGCTAGATGCCTTATTATTCTCTCTGGGAGTGAGTTAGAGTAACTAGGAAGAGGGCAAGCCTAGATGGAAGTGGGCCTGATAACCCTGGGGAAGGGTCTGTGGTCTTTCCAGTGCTGTCCAGGCCCCAGAGGCCTAGGCCTGAGTTGTGCTGTGGGGACGCTAAGGAGGGCCCTCGGGGGCAGGCAGAGGCAGCAGTTAGGGCTCCTGGACCTGTGAGGAGTAGATCTTCTTGAGAAAGGGGAGCTGGTAAAGTTCTGGAGACCTGGAGTCACATCAGAGCTCCCTCTCCTGCCTGGATGTAGTTGGTAGGAGTGGACATTGCCCTGCAAGGCCAGTCCACTGGCCTCAGCTGCAGAGGCCCAGGAAAGGCTGAGTGGCTCTGTGCTCAAGTCTCCAAGTGTGGATGATTGTGTGTGTCAGCGCAAGTGTGAGAGACTTCCTGCAGTTTCCTGGGGAAACTGTAGGGGCATGTTTGTGTGACCGTGGGAGTATTGTCTGTGGGAGGTTGGGGGGAGAACACAGAAACTTGTGCTGTCGAAGGTGTCTAGGGCCAGAGGGGAGTGAACATTGGCAGGAAGAGGGAGCCCCTGGGAGGGGACACCTGCAAATGGGAAGAAAGGCCCAGACACTGCCCTTTGGGAAGCAAGGGAGAAACAGGCCCCATGCTGGGAGGTGAGCAGTTGATAAGCCAAAGAACAGGGATGGGGGTCATAGCCAAGCAGCCTGAGACCAGCTACTGCTGGGGGCCCATCTCCCAGTGGGGGAGGGGCAGAGGGACCCCATGGGGGTCCCCAAAGTTGCATATTTAACATAGTTTGCATATATGGTGCCCACCTGCCTTGCGGCAGGGTCCTGTGCTTGTGGATACCTGTGTGGGCACCGTGGGCCCACCCCCAAGTGGGGCGGGGACTTGGCGGGAAGGCTTCCCTGCTCTGTCCAAAGGGCGGGCCAAAGACCTCACCTTGCATAGCTGGAAGCTGAGTCAGGGCCCAGGACCCCAGTGCCCTGCTCCCACTCCCGGAGCAATGCCCCTGCCCGGCGGGCCGTGTCGGGCCTTGATGGAACGGGCAGGGCACTGGGGGGCCCAGAGGCCGCGGGACAGCCGCCGCTGCTGCCCTCCGTGCGGCCTGGCATCTCACGCTCCTGAGGTGGGGAGGGTCGCTGGCACCCACATCGGGTATCTCGCCCACCCAGGCAGCTCAATACTGCGTGTGGCCTCTCTCCCCACGAGGGAGCGAGTTCAAGTAAGAGAGGAGTCCGGAGGCCTCAGAGGGAGGGTCCGAGCGCCAGGCCGAGGGGCTGGCCGTGAGCTACCCCGCCCCTGAGAAGCCCCTCAGTCCATGTTGGTGCTGACAGAGCGGGAGATGCTGAGCGTCTGTGCGGAGACGGAGATGTCCTCGTGGTCCACAGGGCTGTGGTAGTCGGAGGTGATGTCGGGGTCGAAGAGCGGCACTTGCACGGTGCCCAGGCTGGCCGAGGTGCCAGAGCGCAGGCAGCGCGAGTAGAAGCCCAATAGCAGGTCCAGCTTGTGCTCGATGGACTGCACCTGGGGACGGGGCGCGCGGCTGGAAGCGGGACCTGGCCGGGACTGGAGGCGGGACTTGGGGGCGGGACGCGGCTGGGAGGCGGGGCTTGCCCGGGGAGGGTCACATCTGGGAGACACAGCTCCTCCGGGAGGAGCGAGTGCGACAGGAAAGGCGGAGCTTGGACGGAGGGCGGAACGAAGCTGGGAACCTGGGGTTTATTCCCCGCCCCGCCCCTCATGAACGAAATTTAGTTGTGATTGGTTGGGATAGTCCGGGTGATCGATAGAGACAAGTGAGGAGGGGGTCAGATGAAGTAGGTGGGACTTCGACGGGCTTATCTGAGACGCTAGCAACGTAGGGCGGGGCTTGGCCGGAGGGGGTGGGTTTATCGGGGTCATTTAGCAGGAGTGGGCGGGCCTCCTGGGAGGCGGGGCTTATCTGTAGGGCGGGGTCGGTCGGGCAGTGGATGCCTGCCCCGCGGGTGCTCCGGGCTGCTCTGAGAAACGCACCCTCCCCTTGGGCTTGACCCGGGGGCATTCCAGAGCTTCTTGGTCGACGACTAGCTCCACCACACCAGCGAAACTCCCTCCGACACTCACCTGCTTCTCCACCTTGACCACGCGTCCCATCATACTGATTTCATCCACCGCCTCCGTGTCGGAGGGCCCTTTGTCGCCCTTCTCCCGGGCCTTCCGGTCCCCGGGGCCCCGGCCGACAATCTGGTCCACCCTGTGGGGAAAGGGAACTGTCAAAGGGCCCAGGCACTCGCCACAACTCTCTCCTACAAGAATTCGAGTTTGCCTGCAGAAAGGGGAGAGAGACATCCTGCACGGTGGGAGCAGGCAATCTGAGGGAGGGGCCGGTTTGATCTGCCAAATGGAGGCCGAGTTAAACGGAGGTACCCGGCCGCTGCTTTGAGGGTTTTCCAACCAGGCGAGCAAAGGCACCACACGCAAGCATGACAAGTAAAACAGCTGCCTGACGGGAGCACAGGCGGGCAACGGTGGACTGGGTAGAGGGAGAGACGAAAGTAGGAATGTGAGTTATAAGGGGGACAAGGCTGGAGCTGGATGCACGTTATTTTTCTACTCCTCTTTATAGCAAAATTATTGAAAGTGTTAGCTCTATCCTCTATCTTCAATTTCTCTCCTTCCTTCCTCTCCAAAACCTCCCCAATCAGGCTTTCATTCATCCATTTCATTTCATCCATTTCACCAAAACTACTGTTGTCAAGTTCCCAAATGACCTCCACGTTGTTAAATTTGATTCTCATTATACTTGACCTGTTAGCAGTGCTCGGCACATCTGATCACCCCTTCTTCCTGCATGTTCTTCATCTGGACTCCCAAACATCAGCCTCGCCCAGTTCTCCTCCTACCTCACTCACCGCTCCTTCTCAGTCTCCTTTGCTGGTTCCTCCTTTATCTCCACAACCTCTAAACATTGCAGGACCCAAGGCTCATTCCTGAGACTTCTTTTTTTCTATTTACTCTCACTCGCTAACTGATGTCTTCAGTTCCAGATTTTCAATTCCTCTATACACTGTTGACACCAAATCTATATCTCCAGCCTATACCTCTCCTCCAAACTCCACACTCCTCTGCCAGATCAACACTCCATTTAGATGTCTGATGGGCATCACAAACCCAACATGTCCCAACTTTCCTGATCAAAACTTGCTCCACTCATTGACTTCCCCCATGTCAATAAACAGCAACTTTTTTCCTCTTGCTCAAGCCAAAACCTTGGCTTTATCCTTGATTCTCTCCCTCTCTCTCTTTTATTCTCTTACACCCCGTCCAAAAACGCTGTCAGCTCTACCTTCAAAATATATCGAGAATATGACCATTTCTCCCCACCTCAACTGCTGCCACCTGGTCCAAGTCCCCATCATCTCTTGCCTGGATGTCTGAAGTAGCTTCCTCAATGGTCTCCCTACTTCCACCCTAGCCCCTTATAGGCCATTCTCAACACAGCATCCAGGGTGATCCTTTTAAAATATACCTCAGATTTCATCAGTCCTTTGCTCAAGGACCTCCAATGCTTGCATCTTACTCTGATGAATGCCAACATCTTTGCAGTGGCCTACAGGGCTTTATATAGTCTAAGTGCCATTAGCCTTCTAACCTCATCTCCTGCTTCCCTCATGCCAGGACAGGCGCACTGGCCTGCTTGCTGTTCCTAAATCATCATCCCAGGCACCTGCCCATCTCAAGGCCTTTACACTTGCTGTTCCCTCTGGAAACTCTTTATTTAAACAACAACCATGGGACTGTTTGCCTCACCTTCAATTTTTTTTTTCTCAAATGTCACCTTCTCGCCTATTTAAAAATCACAAATCCCAACACCCTAACCCTTATTTTTCTCCTTAGCCTTTATCATCAATTGACATATTCTAGTTTCACTTACTATCATCTGTTCTCCTTCCACTGGCATGAAAGCTCCATGAGGGCAGGAGCCATTTGCTTTCTACCATATCCCCACTGTCTGGTAAGTAACAAATAAATGCCCAATAACTATTTCTTGAGAGAACAAATGAATGGGCAGTGAGAATGCAAGCCACAAGAGGAAAAGGACGAGTTGTAGGTGATTGGGGTCTTGGTGTGAGAATCTTCCTATACGCTGGGTGGAGAGAAGAGGTGCTGGAGGATTCCAGAGGCAAGAGGTGAGCAGTATTGAGGACAATTTGCCTATTCCCTTAGGAGATGGGAGTTCACTGATTATCTTAAGCCTGTTACTTCAGGACGAGAAAATAGTCATCTAAAGACGTTCCTGAGACAAGCAGGTCAGTAGGGTTCGCAGGGAGGACCTGCGGCTTGGCGTTTCTTCAGGTTCAATAACAGGTGCGGGCTCTGGCTGCAGCGCGCTGCAGGCCAGAAACTCCAGCTCCCGCAGCGGCCCCTAGGGGGCGCTCGGGGCTCCGTTCGGGCACCGGCAGATGGGCTCCAGCGGACCTCGTGCGGGGGTTGGTGCCGCAGCCGCCCTGCCCCCCTCCCCCGTCGGGGGCCGGCTCACCCACCGGGCCTGCAGACTCTTGATCCGGCCCAGCATGTCCAGGTGCCCTGCGGAGTACTGCTCGATGACGTCCTTCACGTCGTATGGTCGTAGCGTCTCCTTGAATTTCCTTTTGGCTACCAGGAACTTCAGGATCCTGTCGGGGGAGGGGGTCTCAGAGGACAGGGATTCTTTTCCAGCCCCCTCTCCGTCCTTTGCTACCTTGTCCAGCACGAGGGCAGCTCCTGCTTGGGCCACCGCAAACAGCCACTGCCGGGTGTCCAGCCTGCCTACCTACCCACCGCGCTTCTGCCCCGGCCCCCTAAGTTTGTTTGGTATTCTTTAATGTGCCTGTATCTGCGGTCACCTGGGAGGGCAGGGACTGGGCCTGGTTTCTCTCTGCTGGGTGGGACACAAGGTAGGCATCTGTGAACACTGCTGCTGATGACAGCTTAGGGGAAGACATTTTTGCATATGCCTGTTAGCACTGCTGTGCTGGACCCTGGGCACCCAAAAGGGCATCAGATCCAATCCCTGGCCTCAGGAACACTGGTCTGGGGTGGGAGACGGAGAGGACACAGACAATTATGGGGTGACAAGGGTCATGTCAAGGAATGGAGAAAGAGGACTGGGGACCATGAGAAGGGAGAGCTTGGGTGGGGAGGTCAGGGGACAAGTCTTAAGAGTGATACTTTGCAGTCCCAGGGCAAGAGGAGGGGAATGAAGGGAGGCTTTCTGGACACAGACAGGCAAGGAGATGTGTGAGTGAGAGTCAGTCAGAGTAGCTGGAACAGGACGTGAAGGAAAAGGGTTAATCCATGGGAGGCAGGGGAGGTGTGTGTGTATGTGTTGCGGGGCTGGGGTGGGGGGTTACCCTGAAGAGCTCTGAATGCCCGGCAGCGACTGGGCACTGGGAGGTCGGGGCAGTGGGGACGGCCGTGTGGCTTCCTCTGCTTCAGCATAACCATCCTCTGCACGCCTGTGTGGAGGATGCCCCGGACCGGCAGAGTCCCGGGTGGGAAGACCCACTGCAGGGGAAGAGCTGGGAGAGGGCAGTGGGGTGGAGACACAGGACAGCTCTGAGCTGTGCAGGAGAGAGGACTGAAAGGCTTCTGAGTCTGAGTCCAGCACGACCCCATGGCTTGGGCACAGGGTGGATGGCGGTGCCACTGCCTGACATGGGGACATGGGAGGAGGAACAGGATTGGGGCATGCTGGGTGTGAGGCGCCAAGGAGAGCTGACCTGAGCCAGGGGGCAGCTCAGGCGTTGTGTTTCAGAAGCTGGGCACTTGGAGGGGAGAGACAGGATGTGTAAAAAGCGGGTGGGGAGAGGCCTCAGACTCTCTGGGAGGAGGGTGTCCAGGCAGGTGCATGAGGCAGGGAGGAGAGGGCGTGAGTCTAGAAGGCCTAGAGGTGAAGCTGGAGCGGCAGGGTGGAGACAGAGACTAGGCCAGAACTCCATTCCAAGGAGGCTGGGGCCAGATCCCTGGCTGTACGGCTAAAGGGCTCAGGAGACTCTGGCCCCCTCTGAATTGTTGAGGGAGACAGCCAGTAAAGCCAGTAGGGCAGGGGCCTTCAAACTTTTTGACCAAGACCCACCATAAGAAATACAGTTTACAGAAGCTAGTATACACACACACACACACGCGCACACACAACTGAAATAGAAGTTTCATAAACATTTTTATTCTTACTATGAGGGATGCACTCTGATACTTTCTATTCTTTTTTTTTTAATGTTGACCATGGCCCCCTAAGTTGATTTCACTAAGTTGATTTCAAACTGTTGTGACCTGTGGTTTGAAAAACACTGCTCTGGAGGAAGTCCTGGGGGAAACAGACAGGCAGAGGTCAAGACACCCAAGGAGAGACAGTAAGTCTGAGTCACAGAGGCAAGAGGAGGATGAGACTGAGACACAGAGATGGAGCAAAACTGCATGTAAGACGGAGACCCAGGGAGAAACAGGCAGATGCCGATACCAGCTAGGCAGAGAGAAATAAAGAGAAGAGAGCCTGACATGAAGTAAGAGAGAAGGGGAGAGAAGCAGAGAGGACACCGCAGGTGTGAGCAGAGGGACCACGACGGGCAGCGGTGCCCACCGCCCCACCCGGCCAGCCGTCCAGACACGATGTGTCTGCACAAAGCCTGCTGGGAGCCATATGCCACCTCTCCACCCCGCCCGTCTTCCACTGAGGGTACCAGGCAGGCAGCAGCTGGTGTGCTGGGAGCTAGGCCAGGCCTGGCCATGAGAGCAGGCCCCAGATGGGGAGCAGCAGTGGGCGGCCCGCCTCCAGCCTCAGCCTCACCTGACAGAGCGGATGACCGTCTTCACAGCGGGCATGACGTCGTCCACTGTGAGTTCACACTGGTAGGTCTTCTCCTCTGCCACTTCCTCCGAGGGGCCCTCTGAAAAGTCGGGGGCAGGGGGACAGGTGGTGGCAGCAGAAGGGGCCGTGCCCAACCCCTACCACCACCCTTAGAGGTACGGAGAGGGAGACAGAGCCTCAGGAAGGGCCCAGAACCTTCCTGGGGGCACAAAGCAGACCAGGTTCCTCCCCCCCTGGCTGTCCTACCCAGAGTGAAAACCTCCGTTTGCTGCATGCCCATCTGCCCCGTGTAAACATCTGCCTGGTGGCTGGTGAGCAGGAGCTGCTTTAGGGCACATGTGGTCTGGCCCGGGGTAAAGCGCACACAGCCCTAGAGGAAGTCCCACCTGTCCCAGCACGCAGGCCGGTGAGCCCCAAAGACAAGGGGCTCGAGGCCTCTGCACACAATTGGCGCACACAGCCTCATCCTTCAGCCTGGAGCCAATCAAGGGGCTGGCTCCCACCCCCAGCTCTGCTACTGACGAAGTCCCTAAACCAAGTCATTCTCCCTCCCACCCCCATGAGAGAAACAGCTTCTCCGAGGCTGGTGCCCTGCACTGCACAGACAGGTAATGCTATCCTGGCCTCACAGGGGCAGGAGGGGCAGGAGGCCAGGCAGCTTCTTGGCAGGGAAGAGGAGGCCCCGGGCACCAGCCATGCCCAGACTTCCAGCACCTCCCAAAGACTGGTTTGTGGGGTTCTGTAACTTTCCAGGAAAGGGCTGCCCGAGTGGTCAGCCAGCAGCATGTTGGGGGCTGATACAGCACGGACAGAGGCAGCATGGCTGGGTCCCCTCCCTCCGAGGTTCCCGTCCCCAACCTCCATCCTTGTCTACCCCCCCAACTCCTTTTCCCACCCAGGGCCCTGAAGCAGGTCAAAGCTGGGAGAAGTCTTCCAGGGGACTTGGTCCAACCCTCTTGTATTCCAGAAGAAGACACCGAGGCACAGAAAGGGGCAGTATCCTACCTAGGTCATGGAGCTCGAACTCAAAAAAGTGACCTCTCTAACCAGTTAAAAGCAACCCCACCAGGTTCGCAGCCTCACATCCCCAGGCTGGGCTGGCGAAGAGGGCCAGGGTGGGGAGTGTGGGCCATGGAGCTGGACAGACGTGGTTGAGGATGCCAGCTCTACCACTCACTAGCTGAGAGAGCTCAGTCTCCACATCCATAAAATGGGGATAGAGACAGACCCTACTTCCCAGGGTTGTTGAGAGAAGTAAACAAGATAATCCAGCATGGGGCTGTACACAGTCAGGGCTCAGTTCAGCAAGGATGGCTTCCTGCTCCTTCCAGAGCATGTTTATAATACTTCTAGCTTTTGTTGAGCACTTACTATATTCCAGAACTCTTCCGTTCACCTACTGTGGATAATCTCATTTAATCCTCACAACAATCCTATGAAGTAGATATGCTTCTTGTTCCCATTTTATAGATGTGGAAAATGAGGCCCAGGGAGATTAAGTTACCTGCCCAAGATAAGTGACAAAGCCAGGATTCAAACCCAGGCAGACTGGCTCCAAAGCCTGTGCTCCTAACTACTACCAAATGCCACCTCTACATTCTCCTCTGATTCTCAAACTGTCTGGAGCATCAGCAAAGCAGGTATTATGATGCCCATTTTACAGACCGGAAGACTGGTGCCCAAAGATAGTCAATCTGCTACAAAGCTGGGGCTAGAACCAAGTATTTCCACCCCCAGCCCAGACTCTGTGTCCGCCCTGCCACCCTCAGCAGGTCCTGGCCCCAGACCCGCAGGGGCTCACCCTCAGTGGAGGCGCGGGGTTTGAGTCTCAGGGAGGCCCGGAAGCGTGTGCGGTCGTTGAAGCTCCAGCTCTTCTGCACCTTGCTGGGGCTGCTGGCCTCCCCAACCTGCTCGCTGCTCGGGGAAGTGGGCATCGGTGGAGGTGCTAGGTGCTGCTTGGAGGGGCCTGTCCGCCGCTGGGAGCTGCCCATGCGGATGCGGTCTTTGATACCCATCCGGCTGCTGGCACAGCAGGTCGGGTGGGGGAGAGAGCCGAGTTAGCAGGAGCTGGGGGCCGGTGAGAGTGGGGACAGTGCTGACTTAGGGCTTGGGGGCAGCTACTGGGGCTGATTCTCCACCAAGGGGAGACTTCCTGGGATGGGACAAGGGTGTGGTGAGGGGGGCCCTGACTCCTATGAGAAGCTGATCCAGGGTCAGTCTGAACAACTCCCCTCCCCACTCCCACCTCCCACCCCTTGTTGCCCAGACAGATAAGGGGTGCACAGGAGACAGATGTCAGAGTGGAAAGAGTGACAGAAACCCAAGAAGGGAGTTAGAGACAGACAGGGGGACGGGGGAGCTGGGCCTGGCCCAGGCAGGTGGGTGGGTGGAGGTGGTGACCCCTTTGAGGACAGACAGGCTGCTGAGGGATGGAGAAGCTCACCTGGCCATGCACACTAAGTTAGGCCCCCAGCTCCTCCCTGTACACAGGGGCGGGCTGTGTGGAGTTGAGGGCATGTGCATGTGTAGGGTGTGTGCTTGCATGCCCACAGGTGCCAGTGTGTGTACCTACGTCAGCATGTGTATACATGTGTCAATTTATATTTTCCTCCTTTGTCCACCACTGGAGCTATCTGACCCCACACTGGTCAGGTCAGGGCTTTAGGACCTGGTACAGTTGTACAGGCAGTGCACTGCAAAATTCCAAAGTCTCCATCACTCAGACTTCAGTGAGAATGGTGCCCCTGGAGGTGTGCAGTGCACTGGCCTGCTGGGGTTCTTGGCCCAGCATGGGCCCACAAGTATGCCCAGACCATGCCTGGTGCCCCTCCTCCCAGTGAAGGTCTATAACCTGTTCTGTGGTCTCCCCTGCCTGAGCTCTGCCCACCCAGACGGACGTCCTGCTCATGTGACCCCCCCCAGCCTCCTGAGTCTGCAGTTCAACAGCATCTACATGTCTGTGTATGTGTGAACACACGTGTGCGTATCTGTGTGTGTACTCAGACTTCCCTTCCCACACCCAAACTCCTCACCCATTCCCCAAATCTTAGAGGAAGACAGGTGAGGGGAGGCCTCAGATTCCCCGCGACAGGCCCTGCTTAACCAATACCTGGTAGAGTAACTCTGTGTCCAAGAGGTTCAAGGACCACGTTGTCGCTGTCTGAATAGGACCTATGCAAACATCCCCACCCCATGGCCTGTGGTGTCACCACTGCCTCCCTGCTGTGGCTTGCCACTTGAAGGGCCCCCTTCAGACATGTTTGGGGCCCTTCCACCCCAAATGTCCAGGGCCCTGGCTCAGGAGAGCACCAGCCAGTCTGGGAGGAATTCTGAGATGGGGCCGGGGCTGGGGGAGGACACTGTGTCACCTAGTCTCTGGAACTTTCAGATCCAGGGTTGAGGAGAGGACAGATTCTGGTTTCAGGGCAGAGTGGGAGCCATGGTCCTCCATGCCCAGGGCATGGGGGACAGAGTATAGAGCCGAGGTTCTGAGGTGAGGGAGACCTCGAAACCAGGGGCACCTTCAGCAGGTGCCTTCAGGAAGGCAACTGGGATGTAGGGCCATCCTTAGGGGTAGGAACCTCTGCCCAGAGGGGAGAGGTTACAGGTCAAGGATGGGGGCCCTGAAGATATCAGAAGAGAAGGACAGAGCGGCCCCTGCAATCCAGCATGCTGTTTGCTGGCCCAGGATCCCCTCAGCACATCCCAAAGATTCCAACCAAAGTTTGAGGATGGCTCTCCCAAACTTTCCTCCGCAGAGCTGTTCCTTCAGGCTCTCCTCATGCTGGCAAGCACCCCCAACCCCATCCGTGCAGCCCCTCCTTCTGTCCTCCACTCTTCCAAGGGGCAGAGGAAGAGAGGGGGGTGGAGAAGGCCCTGACACTCAGCCAAGTGTCAGAATGCTCCAATGGTGTTCTGGGGGAAGGGGGTGACCTCCCTGTCACGAGAAGTGTGCGAGCAAGACTGAGTTTGCACTCAGCAGGACTGATAAAGGAAGGGGGTGGGGGCTTGCCCTAGAGGTCTTGAAAGGTCCCTCTCCAGCTCTGATTCTGTGATGGTTGAAGGAGCTTCCAGCGTGGTTTGTGGGGTTCTGTAACTTTCCAGCCAGCCAGAGACCCTGGGCTCCTCTTCAAGGTAAGAAGGCACTGTTTTCCCAGGGGCGGCCCTGGATTCCAGCTCCTTGGGCAGCGCCCAGAAAATGGCTCATGTCAGCCTCTTTGGAGCCTAAAAGCTCAAAGAAAATGGAAAGAAACCTGGCACACAGTGGACATCGAAAGAGCTCCTTCCCTCCCCGGCTCCTCAGAACACACAAGGTCCAGTCTGACTGCCTGAGCCTTTTCAGCTCTCAGCCACTTCAGGTGGCAGGCTCCAGAGTTACCACCCCTATTTTACAGATACGGAAGGGGGTGACTCGGCTTCCAGGTCGTAGAGCTCCTCTGGATGGAACGAGGCCTGGAACCCAGTTTTCTGTGACTGCAGAGACTATGTTCTTTCTCTGGGACAAGCCTCCAGGATAGGGTCTTGGGCAATGATACTCAGGTGGGGGCTGTTTTGCTCACCAGGGGACATTTGGCTGGAGACATTTTTGGTTGTCACTCTGGGGGGTGCTCCTAGCATCTAGGTAGAGGCCAGGAACGCAGCTAAACATGCTGAACAATGCATGTGACAGCCCCCAACAATAAAGAATTTTCTGACTCAAAGCATCAATGGTGCCAGTGAGAAACTGATTGCAGCGTCTGTTGGTGTCTGGGGCACAGATGTGTGGGCTTGACTGGGGCTTCCCTGTGCGAGAGGGTAAGCTCGGGGCACTGGCTGCCCTCTGACTGCTCTGCTGGACCCAACCCTTGTGCCCACTCCCACAGGGATTTCTTGAAGGACCCCATCTGCCTGCCGAAGGCCAAGCTCGGCGGTGGGGGCGTGGGGGGAGGCAGCCTACCCCTTCTGGTGCTGCATACAGCCCCTCTCTTCAGGACTGGGAAACGGCGCGTGGCTGGCCTCTCCACCCTGGCCTCGCCCTTCGTGCCCACCACACCCACACAGCCCAAGGAATCTTGCAAAGGGGCAGATCTGGCCCAGAGACTCCTCGGCTTTATCCTCCAGCATGTGCCCGTGTCCTACAGCCATGGTTTCCAAGCTCATATCATAACATACCAAAGTGCACGAGGCCGACATTTATATAGCACTTCCTCTGAGCCAGGCACAGTTTGAACGGAAGCAGACCCTACGATCGTCCGCATTTTACATGGGAGGAAACGGAGGCACAGAGGGCTTATGCCCGAGGTCCCCTAGCCAGGCTCAGATCCAGAACCCGTGTTTCTAAGAAACACTGCTTCTTGATAGAGCAGCCAGGAGCTCCGTCACCCATCTCCTCCTCATGGGCCCCCTGATCCTCAAGGCTCCTGAGGCACTTTGGGAAACCCAGGACTCTGTAAGCCCAAGCTGCCAGGCAGTGCCAACAGGATAAAGCTCACATGGGGGCCCTTGGGTTCTTCGTGACCCAGCCTCAGCTCCTGACCTCCACACTGGGCTGCCTGTTCTTTGCCAAAGCCGCGCTCTCTCTCACCCTCTCCCCTTGGTGCGTGCCGCTTCCTTGGCCTGGAAGGCCCTCCCTCACACCCACTCCTTTGGGGGCCTTCTCCGGGTGAAATGCCTGACCCAAGCTCCACAGGCCCTCTGCTTCTGCCTTTAGCCGTGCTCATCACGCCGAATAGCAGTTACTCGTTGCAACTCTCTAGGCACAATGTTTTATTCATCATTGTGTTCCTAGTGCAGGGCCTGGCACAGGGCAGGTACCAAGGGATGTAGTGGCTAAATGAGGCAGCTAGAGAACTGGGCTCTGGAGTTAGCGAAGGAGGTGCCAGTCCCAGCTCCTTCAGGCATCTGCTGGGATCTAGGTGGGCAGTGGGGAGCCAGGAAGCTAAAGGCCTGGCAAAAGTCAGAGTGGGAAGGACCCTCAGAGAGCCTCTAGTTCAATCTGCCCATTCCATAGATGGGAAACTGAGGTCCAGAGAAGGGAAGCAATTTGGCCAAGATCACGCAGTGGGGGTCAGCGGCAGAGCCAGAACTCATCCCAAGGCTCCTGTAGGTGTCCCTCCTGGCAGACTGGGCACCAGACCTGGCAGACTGGGCACCAGACCTGGCAGAGGCATCCCCAGGAAGGCGAGGGGCTCGTCAGGGCCCCAAGGCAGATGGCAGGCGGCAGGCACATGCACCTTGTCTTTGGCCCATCCTGTCCCCCTCTCCAGCCCCAGAACTGGGTGGGGCAAGGAGGAGCGGGAACTGGAGGAGCAGGCGAGGGGGTACCTCGGTCTCCAGCTGGCGTGGATCCGAAAGAAACTCCGTTTATTACTAAACATCTGGCTGGAAAGTTGAGAACAAGACACAAACAGAGGTTAGTGGGAAGGAGGCAGGTGGGCAGAGCATGGGGAGCTGCCAGGATGGGGCTGGCCTCCTGTGGCTGGTGGGAGAGAAGGACCCCCCAGCTCAAATCATCCTCCAGCCCACATGCCCAGAATGCAGAGGTTCTCCAGCTTTGCACAAGGATCTCATGGGGAGCACGTTAAATATGCAGAATTCTGTGCCTCTTCTCCAGAGATGCTCATTCCGTGGGCGTGGGGAGAGGTCCAGTATCCCGGCATTTTGAACAAATGTCCCATGGGATGCCGATGCAGGAAGTCAGTGGGCCATGCTTTGAGAACCACTGTCTTAGCACCTCAGCACAAAACCCACAGAGAGAGGTCCTGGCCCTGGCAATGCCACCCCTCAGGAAGTCCTGCTCCTTGTGCCCCTGGGAACGTGCTCAGCCTGGATCCACCCACAAGCACCACTAAAGGTGTGGCCAACCAGGGATGTGTGTGTGTGTGTGTGTGTGTGTGTGTGTGTGTGTGTTTGGGGGGGGGGTGGTCCTGTCTTGGGCACCCACCCCACAGGGCCCAGAGAGCCAAGATTAAGGATATGGCCATTTGGCCTGAGGTTGGTGCCTGATCTCCTAGAAGTCCCAGCTCAGCCCCCGGCGTCCCTGGGAAGAAGGGACATTCCACCACCAGCACCATAAGCCCCAGCCACACAGACACTGCAGGGCAGATAGACACAGGCTGGGAGTTAGTGATGGCCGAGCTCTCGGCAGTCATCTGTTCCTAGGCCTTGGGGGGCCAGAGACCCAAAGCAGCTGCGGGGGGTGGTACCGGTGCTGGAGTCCAGGATAATGTCCATTTTCAGTGTCTTCCCACTCAGGCAGAGTGAGACCAGAGCGAACTGAAGCTACGGCTCAGGCCGTGGGCCATGGTGCTCAAATGCCAAAACTTCTGAGTTTCCACCTGTCAGCTGTGGTTGGGTGGGTGTGGGGATAACACTGTAGGACATTCAGATAGTGACAAAGAATACAAGTGGGGCTGCACCGTGGACCCTCTTCCAGTGAACTCCCAGCCTACCCTGGCCAATCATGCTTCCCCTCCCCACAGAGACCTGGAGGGGCTCTCCTTCTCTACCCACTTCCTGTTCAGCCCCTGGCCAGAAGTGCCCTCACTGAGACCGGAAAAGGAATTCTGCTCCCAGCATCCTCTGCACCAGAACCCCCTCCTCCCTGTTCCCCAGGCCCTTTTAGCCCAGAAACCCAGAGGCTCAGAGTGGCCTGATGACTTTCTCAAGGACACACAGCACCAGGCAGCAGAGGCTTTCACTGCACCTCCTTCTGATCCCCGAGTGGCTCACCTCTTCTCCCCTCCCTTGTTCTGGGCCTGGGACTCAGAATCACACCTGAGGCTCAAGGCCCAGATGTCCACCTGGCTGATTCAGGGATGATATGTAAAGATGAGACAAAACAAAGAGATGGGTAGGCAACAGGGGGTGATTGTGACGGTGGGGGGATTGAATCCTTGACCTCAAAGCTACACCTCTACAGGAGAAGCCGCTTTCCCATATTGTGAGTTAGTGGGCCTCCCTTATCCAAATATGCCTGAAATTCCACTATTTATGAACATTTACATGAGGGTAAGCATTGTTCTTTCTTTGTTCTTCTTTCAAGATGCAAAAGCTCCAGGAGAGGCAGGTCAAGGGGAAAGAGACTGTTGGGACGGCAAAATGTCCCTCTGTAAGGAAGAAAGGCATTGTGGGAGAATCCCAGGAGGACCCTCTGGGATTAGCAAAGCTGTGGACAAGGCTTGCACAAGACAAGAGCATTAGTCATTGGTTGAGTTTACATAGGCCCTACAGCAGTTCTTAGTCACAGAGCTCTCTTTCCAGGTGGCATCTAGTTCCCGAGAGGCGAGTTCAGCGTCAAGCCCCTTCTAGAGGAACATGCTGGGGGGGTGGGTCCCTGCCCTCACACCCCAGTATGGTGTCCACGATTACCTGAGCCGTAAGCACCTGTGGCCAGCGGCCTCCTCCTCTCTCCAGCTTCCCGGGAGGGGTGGGGGTGCAGGGATGGAAGAGTGAGGGGGACGTGGAAACAGAGAAAGAAAGAGGACAATGGAATGAATGGAGGAGGTGATGGGAAAGGATGATGTGGACATATCCCCCACTCAGACCCTTGGAACCCAAGGTGACAAAACGATGAGTCCACTCTGGCCTCTCCAGAGAGACCCTCATTCTATACCTGTCAGACCCTCTGATGACAACTGGTCCAGGCCTCATGACAAGGTCTGGGAGTCCCCAGCACAGGCCCAGACACCCACATAGTGGCTGGAGGCAGGTCTGAGAGAGGATGAGACAGAGAATGGAAGAGGAGGAGGAGAAGCAAGAGGAGGTGGCAGCCCCGGGGGGCCCCTACCTTTCCCCAGGGCAGAAGGAGGTGCTGCCCGGCCGGTGGCAGGTGGCAACGGGCGGGTAACGGGAGGGCGCTCCGTCGGGTACTGGCGCCCGCCGCACCTCCAGGGGCCGTAGGCCCCCATTGCGGGCCCGTTGAACGTGCTCAAACAAGAGGGCCAGCTCTCTGCAGGACAGGGCACCGTCAGCAGCAGGCAGGGCCCTGGCACTGCCCCCTCACCTGAGGGCACTGAGCTCCTGACAGATCTTGCCAGGCCCTGCCTCTCTGGAGGTGCTCGGCAAACACCCCAGGCCCGCATGGGCAGGGGTGGGGGTGGGAGACTAGCCTTCCTCCCTCTCTCTCTATACTCAGCTCCTGGGAAACCCTCAAGGGTGCCAAGTATGACTGTGCAGGATGGGCGCCACTCGAGGGCACCCTCCCAAGGGGGCAGGTGGGAGCTCAAATCCACCTCACTCTCTGCTCAGCAAGCCGAGCACCTGGACATGGAGCTGTGCCCACCCGGAGGCCAGCGGCAGCCCTGAAATCCTCGCCCTCCAGATCCGACTGGATTTTAGGGGGAAACTGAGGCTGAGGAGGGAGACTTGACAGGGCAGCCCAGCTTCCTTCTGCAGCATTCACTCTTGCCACTGGGCTCTTGGAGACTAGACTGAGGGCTCAGCTTCTTCCTAACTCTCAGGCCATTTCTTGTTTCTGTAACCCAAGAAGGATATCTCCCTTCTTTGTCCTCTTTGTCTATTGTATGGATGAGGAAACTGAGGTCCAGGGAAAAGGAGGATCAGTGGACCCAGAATTTCCAAACCAAGCTCTGTTCCTCTTTCCAGAGGACCCAAGACCACGTCCCCAAATCTTCCCTCCCCATCACACACATCATATTTCTAACAAACCAGCCCCTGCCCCACTCCCCAAGGCCTGGCCTTGAGTCCTTAGGACTACTTCTAGAAAGGACGGCTCCTTCTAATCTAACCACCATCCCTCTCTAAGGTGGGAGCTTGCCTCTGCCAGGTAGAGAGATGGGGGGAACCAGTGTGATTCTGGGAGCCCCTCCTTCCCAGCCCCTTCTCTCCTGCTCCTCCCCTGGAAAGCCCCTGGGGCTGAGAGGGAGCGGGGATGGGGGCAGCCAGGTGCAGGGGTGAGTGGGATCACGCAACAACTGCTCTTGGAGAACTAATGAGGCAAAAAAGGCGCCGGCAGAAACGCTGAGCGCAGCAGCCTGGCCCTGCCTTGCTCACTGCCCGCCTGCTCACGGGACTGAGCCGCTCTCCAAGGTCTTCATTCCTGCCTCAGGGCCTGGCCAGGCACCTGGCCACACGAACCTTGGTGATGCTATTAATGATCCCCTGTGTGGAGCCACCCCCGTGCAGTCTTACCCCAGCCTGGGCCAGTGGGGCGAACCCGCTTCTGGGCCCTAAGGCTGCTGCCTGGGACAGTAAAATCAGTTACGCATGGGGGTGCTGGGGTGGGTGCTTGTACCCAGCATGGCACACACGTTCTTGCCCACACCACGCTGTCTCTACCCAGCTGCAATACGCCAGGCTGGCAAGCGCTAACATTGCCCCCAACTCAGACTGTGGGGAGTGAGCCGCCTGGGCCACTGCCCTGAGTGGCAACAACTCTGGGTGAGCATGTGGCCTGCCAACACCCCAGGACCCAGGGCTCAGCCAGCAGGGCAGGGTTCCACCCCATGCCCTGTGTCCAGTGTCACCGCATTCCCTGGCATAGCAGAGTGGGAGAGAGGACGTTCCAGGCTCTGGGTGACATAGGATCTACAGAGCCAGCCCCAGATGCTCCCCTGGGAGCTGTCTACCCCTTTGCCCCCCTCCAGGGTTGAGTCCCAGCCATTTGTCCCCAAGGGGCATTACTACCAGCCACCCACCTCCCCTTCCCCCTGCAGTAGGACCTACCTGAAGGACGGGAGGATGCTGTCATAGTAGTACCAAGTGGCTGTCAGGTAGGCCCGGCTCGTGTCGGTGGAGTACAGGCGCCATGCAGCCTGGTGGTGTGGAAGAAAGGGGAAGGACGTGGTGGGGGACAAGGCATCAGAGGGGCCTCTCAGCCCCCAACCAGCCCTCTGCCCCCAAAAGAACCCAGTCCTCAGGCCAGGTGAAGGGTACTCAGAGCCAGAGGCCAGTTCCAACTCCATAGCCACCAGCAGGGCTAGAAGGAGGCCTGGAGAGAAAAGGCTTCCCCAAGGTGACGCACAGTCAGCATCAGAGCCAGAGGCCTTGGAGCATGGGAGTTAAGGGCTGCGGTTTTGTCACCAGGTAGAAGTGGGTTTCCAATCCCAGCTTTGCCACCGGTTCACGTGGGCAAATTAAGTAAATGTGCAGAGCCTCAGGTTCCTCATCTGTGAAATGGACATAATACTACTTACCTAACAGAGTGTTATGAGGACTAAATGGGCAAATGTATATTAAATGCCAAGCGCAGTGCATGGCACATAGCAGGCACTTAATACCAAGTTCCCCCTTTAAACACTCCTGTTATCTCCTGTTACCACAGCTGATAAATACCTATTCATTGTGTATTTGATTAATGTCTTTCTCTCTCCTTAGACTGTAAGCTGTGTCTTGGTCAGCGCCGTATCCTCTGGCACCTGATGGGTGCTCTGCAAATGTTTGGGGAATGAACACTGACTGAATAAACCATTGTTACTAATAGTAACCCCACCCCCTCCTTCCCAGCTGCCTGTCACTGCCCATGGGATTGACGAGGGGAGGAAAGAGCATCACCTACCAACCCCTCAGCATCCATGAAGTTGCAGGGTTTCCTCGAGGGGAGGAAAGAGCATCACCTACCAACCCCTCAGCATCCATGAAGTTGCAGGGTTTCCTCGCCGTAGGAGGGATGACGGTCAGACAAGAGGAAGGACAGTCCCTCTCCCCACAGGTAAAGAGAAGAGCCAGGTAGGGACTGTGAGTGGGGTGATCAGCGAGGGCAAGAAGGCATGGGAGGTGCTGGGCAGGAGGAAGCAGAACTGGACCCTTCTTCCGGTGCCTCTTGTCCTTAAGGGACGGCCCACTGCTGACCTCACTGGCCAGGCACCCTCCCAAGACAGGAATATTTTTACTTCCTGCTTGCCTAGGCCCCTGGCTTGGGCTGGGGAGCAGCTGCCAGAGCTGTCTCATTAATTATGGGCACCACAATACCAGCTGTCTCTCGGCCCGGCCAGTGCCAGCCACCTGCCCCTACAATGCCCCTCGGAAGGCCAGCTCCCAGGGAATAGCAGCCATTGTGCCCCAAGGGATGCTAAGAAGGAAAGGTTGGGCTGGTGGCTGGAGATAGCAGAGATAGGAGGGGGTTCCACCCTAGGGAGGAAAGATAAGGGAGCGTTGAGTCAGACCTGGGCTGGGGGGTCAGAGCCCTGGCCAGCTGGGGAGCAGGCCGAGGCGGGCTGTGCATATGTTCCCTGAACTATTTCTCGCAGAGGTTTCTCTTGCACAAGGCTGAGTCATGGAGTCACAAAAAAATCAGAGTTTTGCCTCAGCCCATGCCCCATCGTAATGCCTCAGACAGTGGGGGAAACTGAGCCCACACACTCCTGCTTTTTTCCCACCCCTCTGGCTGTTCCTTCTCTGCTTCCTTGGCTGGCTCAACTCTGCCCACCCAGCCACGAAATGCTGAGGTTCCTTAAAGCCCAGCTCTGGACCATCTTCTCTCCTCCTTCTTTCCTCTCCCCACTGGGCAAGCACTTCATTATCATCTGCACACAAGGCCCAGCACATTCCTCACCTCGGCTGCACACCAGTACATCAGTGGCCTCTTCAACATCCCCCCTCAGGGGCTCAGAGGCCCCTCAGACTCTGCATGCTCCAGCCAAACTCACATTCTCCATGCCCCAAGTCTGGTCCCCCTCCAGTGAGGAGGGTCATCGACCATCCAGTCAGGCAAGCCAGTCACCCTGCCATCTCCCTCTCCCTCACTCCTGATGTCACTAATTTCACCTCCTAAATAAGCAGAATCTGCCCAATTCTTTCCGTCTCATCTGTTGCTACCCTAGTCCAAGTCACCCGCCACCCCGCCTCACCCAGACTGTTCCCAGAGCCTCTTATCTGCTCCCTCCACACACCCGGGTCACCCTCCAATCCACTCACCACTTTTCAAAACACGTATCTGATCATGTCACCCCTTCCTCCTGCTCCATACCTGTTAATGGATCCTCATTGTTCTTAGGAAAATGTTAACTTCCTCTCTCTGGCCCTCAGGTCTAGGCCTCGCCCACTTATCCAAACCCTTCCACTGTACACTCCTCCTTGAGCTTTCTGTTCCAGTCTTAACTAGCTTCCTTCCGGGTCATCAAACACACCGTGCTCCCTTTCACCACGGGACCGTTGCACACGCTGTTCCCTTGCCTCCAAGGCTTCCCTCTTCACCTCTTCACCTAGTTAACTCCTACCCATCCTCCAGCTCTCTGCTCAAGTGTCAGCTTCCCAGTGTAGTCATCCCTGAGTTCCCCTTTAAGGTCAGATCAGGCCAGGTCCCCTGGAAAATGCTCTTCAGAGAACCATTTCTTTCTTTCAAGGTGTTTCTCTCGGTTTGTAGCTACAACATTCACTTGTGGGAGTGCTTGCGGGGTGAATTAAGGTGTTGGGAGTAGAACAGGCTTACTGATGACTGCACAGCTGATGGGTGGCAGGACTGGGTTTCCACTAGGGACCTAGGGCCTCTTGTCCAGGCTCCACTCCACTTCAGGCCATGTAGAGTTGGGGTTGCAGTGGGTCAATGGGACAGCTCTGGCTAGCCCTGAACTGGGCATGTGGTACAGGGAGAAATTTCTGACAATCTTAGCCAGCATCCTAGCTCTGTCCCTGACTTGGCATGTGACCCCAGAAAAGTCACATCTCTCTGAGCTTCAAAGTGGAGTCATAGTTGTGAAGCTGGGACACAAGGGTCACCATACAGAGCTGACACACCAATTCAGTTCAGGGGCTTCCTAGGCGTCCTGTACCTGGATGAGGTTGGCTGCTGGCATCCTCCGTTTCTCAAAGTGCTTCTGCCTGTGCTGCTCCTGCACCTTCAGGGCAAAGCCGGAGCCAAGGATGCCCTAGGATGATAGGCATGGTTCGGGGAATATGGTGATGGTGGGGACAACAAAAGGTGCCCCCACCGCTGCCCATCTGAGGTGCCCGCCACCACCCATGCAAATGCTGGACGGGGCTTAAGCAGGATCTGTCCCCAGGACGCCCCCGCCCAGGGCTGGGCCATCCTAAGCGGAGGGGGACTCACGGCAGGCAAGGCAAAGAAGGAGATGCCTAGTAAGGCGAAGCCAGCAGCCAGGACCCTGCCCAGCCACGTGTGTGGCGTCTTGTCACCATAGCCAATGGTCGTCAGTGTAATCTGGGGACACAAACAGGTTACCTGCAGGGCTGGTTATGGGGGCCACCCACAGGAGCTTGTTGGGTCACAGGCAGGTGGGAGCCTGATCACAAGGGAGGGGGCCTCCATGGTTGCCCACAGGGACTGGTCACAAGGACTTGTCACGGGGGCTGGTTAGAAGCATAAATGGATTCTCTCCCTCCCCCGTGCTGGAGGGGGAGAGGAGTACAGGTCACAAGGGCTTGATGTAAGGAACTAGATGGGTTCACATGCTGGTTCACTGGGGAAGTTGGGGGACTAACACAGAGGCTGGTCACGAAGGTCCCAGCCTTAGTCGAGAGGACAGGGACAGGCTCCTAGGTCGGGGTCACGATGATCAGGCCTGGGAGGGTCCCAGGGAGAAGGGCGGCCCTGCACAGACCCTCACGCACCGTCCCCCACCAGAGCGAGTCAGCGTAGGAGGAGAAGTCGGAGTTGGCGTCCTTCTCAGCCAGATAGACCAGGAAGGAGGCGAAGATGAGCACCAGGAACCCGATATACCAGGCGGTGATCAGCTCCTGTGGGGTCAGCAAGGGATGAGACCACACACCTGGCACAGGTGGGGAGGTGGACGGCTCCCAGAATGGCCTATGGGAGGCGTTCTGAAAGGGGATAAGAGTACCCACCTCTCGGAAGTCCCTGGAGGTGGCTCTGCCTGCCTTTCTTAGCAACTCCCTTCAAGGAGACCCTGCCCCACCTTCACGGAAGAGCCAGGCCCTCACAAAACCTCAGAGCACGCCCCGGTCCTGCCCTTGATCCTCCAGGTTCCCTGCTCAGACCTCCGCCCACAAGCCCATCTTGCACCGCCCCCCAAGCCCCACTTTCGGGTTTCCATCCCGCCCCACATCCTGTCCCGCCCAAGCCCCACCCTCAGACCCCGCTCCAGCTCCCCACTTCGCTGTAAGCGTAGACCCCCCAAACCCGGAAGCTTCCAATTGAGACTCTCAAGCCCTGCCCTTCAGGCCCCGCCTCCTGGCCTGGTCCTGACCTCCCTTCCAGACCGCGCCCTTGCCCCACCCCCCGAGGTAGCCCCTGTGGCCTCGCCCGCGCTGGGTCCCTGGTCTCCCCTACCACGGCCCCGCCTCCGCTCGGCCCCGCCCCTCCAGCTGCCGCACCAGCTCCGCCCCGGACACGCCCCCGGACACGCCCGGCCTCACCTTGCTGTGAGCATAGACCACCGAGCCCAGCAGCTTCCAGGTGCCGCCGCGGCGGTCCATGCGCACCATGCGCAGGATCTGCAGGAAGCGCATGCTGCGTAACGCAGACGTGGCAAAGATATTGCCCTGTGTGCCGGCGGCGATGACGGCCACCGAGGCCACGAACACGATGAAGTCTGCAGGGGCGGAGAGCGGGCGAGGTCATGGCCAGCGCCGGGGAGCCAACATACCCCGTGCCTGGACCCGACGTTGGGGGTTCCTGGGGCCGAGGGGGCGATTGGGAAGGTCTGTTGAGTCTGTGTCAGCAGCCAGGGTCCTGGGGTCAGGGTGTTAACCCTGGGGCTTGGGGTCAAGAGTCAGGCGGGGCTGGGTAGGCCCATTACCGATGACACAGAAGGGTTTTCTGGCAAAGCGGAAACGGCCCTGCCATCCTCGGTAGCGGCAGCAGCATCCAGCGGACCAGATGCGGATGATGTACTCCAGACCAAACACCACGATCATCACGAATTCCTGTGGGACCAGGGGCCTGAGTTCTGGTCCCCACTCTTCAGGACCGGGGTCTAGGTCACACAGCACCCACCCAGCCCGGAGTCCCTGGGTTAGGGGTACTAGGATTTCCTCAGACCACCTCTCCTGGAGGTTCTTAAGCCTGGATGGACCTGAGGAGGATTCCAGAAGGAAGTGGCTTCTTCCATGTCTTCCAAAGAGACTGAAAGCCCAAATCTGTCCTCCCTTGCTGTCCCCATGAGCTGTCTGGGTTTTTCTTCTCCTCATCCCACCCTCCCCCTCCCAGCCATCCCAGCCTCTGTAACCCTGACCAGGTGACATAAGGGGTGGTTGGTTGTCTGTCACTGTGACCCTCCAAGGTGCTTCCCGTTAGGGGGAAAACCCCCATCACACCAGGAGTGGTGTTAGCAGTTTTGATCCTGAGAAGGAGTGGCTCTCCTCTGGGCCCACCATAAGCCCTGGCATAGAGGCGGGAGCTCTCCCAACACCTGCTATAAAGCAAGGGATGAAGCCCAGAGAGAGGCAGCCACCAGGTCAGAGAACACAGCACAGCAAGCCACTCTCTGAGCCATGGTATGAGAAGCCTCACTCCACCTTCACCCTCAGACCAGAGGTGCTACCCCGACACAGCCTCCCTCAGACCCAGACTCCGGCACTCACCAAGATAAGGAGACACTCGTTGGCAAGTTCCTGGTGCTCCTGGATAGTGGACAGCACGGACAGCACCAGGCAGCTGAAGACCAGCAAAAATCTGCAATAGCAGCATGAAGGAGAGGGTTAGACTGCTGGATGGACAGGGCAGCCAAGGAGCCTCTGGCAGGGGGCTGCAGAGTCAGAGGAGGAGGAGGAGGGAAGCTTCACTTGGGAAGAATAATCTGGAAAGCAGACTAAGAATAAGAGTTCCCTGGAGCTGTGGCTCGGTGCTGGACACCAAAGGGAGAAGCCCCAGAGCTCCAGGAGGCTGCTGAGCTCACAGACACCTTACAGCCCTCTCAATTGCCCTTGAGGCAGCTGCCGCTCACAGAGGTGGTCACTGAGCTGTGGGTGGTAGGTCTGTCTGGGCTGGCCGAGGGAGGGACCCAGGAATCCCCCCTTCCCTATGAACTCCAAGACGGCAGAAGCATGGTTTCACCTGCAGAATGAGGACAATTGCCTCTGCCTTCATGGGTTTTTTGTTTTTTTGTTTTTAACATCTTTATTAGAGTATAATTGCTTTACAATGGTGTGTTACTTTCTGCTTTATAACAAAGTGAATCAGTTATACGTATACATATGTTCCCATATCTCTTCCCTCTTGCATCTCCCTCCCTCCCACCCTCCCTATCCCACACCTCTAGGTGGTCACAAAGCACAGAGCTGATCTCCCTGTGCTATGCGGCTGCTTCCCACTGGCTATCTATTTTACGTTTGGTAGTGTATATATGTCCATGACACTCTCTCACTTTGTCACAGCTTACCCTTCCCCCTCCCCATATCCTCAAGTCCATTCTTTAGTAGGTCTCTGTCTTTATTCCCATCTTGCCACTAGGTTCTTCATGACTTTTTTTTTTCCCCTTAGATTCCATATATATGTGTTAGCATACTGTATTTGTTTTTCTCCTTCTGACTTACTTCACTCTGTATGACAGACTCTAACTCCATCCACCTCACTACAAATAACTCAATTTCGTTTCTTTTTATGGCTGAGTAATATTCCATTGTATATATGTGCCACATCTTCTTTATCCATTCATCCAATGATGGACACTTAGGTTGCTTCCATGTCCTGGCTATTGTAAATAGAGCTGCAATGAACATTTTGGTACATGACTCTTTTTGAATTATGGTTTTCTCAGGGTATATGCCCAGTAGTGGGATTGCTGGGTCATATGGTAGTTCTATTTTTAAGGAATCTCCATACTGTTCTCCATAGTGGCTGTATCAATTTACATTCCCACCAACAGTGCAAGAGTGTTCCCTTTTCTCCACACCCTCTCCAGCATTTATTGCTTCTAGATGTTTCTAGATGTTGTTTTTGATGATGGCCATTCTGACTGGTGTGAGATGATATCTCATTGTAGTTTTGATTTGCATTTCTCTAATGATTAATGATGTTGAGCATCTTTCATGTGTTTGTTGGCAATCTGTATATCTTCTTTGGAGAAATGTCTATTTAGGTCTTCTGTCCATTTTTGGATTGGGTTGTTTGGTTTTTTGTTATTGAGCTGCATGAGCTGCTTGTAAATTTTGGAGATTGATCCTTTGTCAGTTGCTTCATTTGCAAATATTTTCTCCCATTCTGAGGGTTGTCTTTTGGTCTTGTTTATGGTTTCCTTTGCTGTGCAAAATCTTTGAAGTTTCATTAGGTCCCATTTGTTTATTTTTGTTTTTATTTCCATTTCTCTAGGAGCTGGGTCAAAAAGGATCTTGCTGTGATTTATGTCAGAGTGTTCTGCCTATGTTTTCCTCTAAGAGTTTGATAGTGTCTGGCCTTACATTTAGGTCTTTAATCCATTTTGAGTTTATTTTTGTGTATGGTGTTAGGGAGTGTTCTAATTTCATACTTTTACATGTACCTGTCCAGTTTTCCCAGCACCACTTATTGAAGAGGCTGTCTTTTCTCCACTGTATATTCTTGCCTCCTTTATCAAAGATAAGGTGACCATATGTGCGTGGGTTTATCTCTGGGCTTTCTATCCTGTTCCATTGATCTATGTTTCTGTTTTTGTGCCAGTACCATACTGTCTTGATTACTGTAGCTTTGTAGTATAGTCTGAAGTCAGGGAGCCTGATGGAATTAAATACTGAGACAGCTACGGAAGGAAAGGGGATTGGGGGAGACAGGTAGGGAGGGAACATGCAGGGGGGGAGAGGGTGTGTGGAGGGCAATCAGGCAGCAGGGAGCCATGCCACCCAGGCCTGGAACTTCCCGGAGGGCAGTGGGAAGCTACTGAGTGACCCAGAACCAGATGGTTAGAAATGGAAGGAACTTTAGAATCCAACTCATCCGACACTTCCTTCAACCCTAATTGCACACATGAGGAAACTGAGGCCCAGAGGAGGAAAGGGATTCACCCAAGGTCACCCAGGATGTCCAGGACAGGGATGAGATTAGAGCCAGGGTTTCCAACTCCCCAGTGGATGGGAAGAGGGGAAAGGGCGTGAGGAGAGAAGCTGCTGGACTCAGGGAGAATGTGAATATGTGAGGGAAGACAAGATGTGGGGCACAGGCCGCAGATGCGGCAAAAGGGAACGAGGCTGGCCTCCCAGAAGCACTCCTCCTTTTGATGGGGGTGTTGCTCCTGGAAGAGACTCCAGAGGGAATGGGCTTCTCCGGAAACGCATAGACCTACAGCCTCTCCAAAGTGTTCCCAGAGTGTCCCCACCTGGGACTGCTGACACTGCATTCTGCCTGAACGACTCACGACACACTGCTGGAGCCTGATGAGATGCTGCTCACGCTCCCCTCGCCCCAACGCTCCTGCTGGGATGCCCCCATCCCACTGTTCCCTCAGAACGCCCGCTCCCAGTGCTTGCCTCCCAAGTCACTGTCTATGGCGCTTTATTTGTGTTCATATTTCATCGCGGCAGGGGCATGGGCTCCGAGTCAGAGAGACCGGGTTCAAATTCTGGTCCTGCTGTGTGTGTGACCCTGGAAAAGTCACCTACCTTCTCTGAGCCAGTCTCGGCATCCGTAAAGTGGGGGCTGACGTGGGGATGGGGTGGGACATGGGAAGGGCGTGGCTCCACCCTGGCGCACTTACACCTCCCTGGACAGGCTGCGTGGAGGGCAGGTATAGGGCTGCAGCCCAGCACATGCCCCACGGGGGAGGACGTAGGTGGTAGATGTCAGTAAAAGGTTTTGGTTGAATGAGTGAGGAAGAGGAGGCCTCCTGTGCCAGTTCTAGGCAGGAGCTGAGTCAGCAAAGACGTAAGGCACAGGGAGAGGTGGGGGAGAACACCAGCTCCTCACGTTCAGTAATTAACCACAGAAAACGCAGCGAACCCAGCACCACATCCACCGGGAATGGGGACCACCACCGACACAGGGCTCGGGGCGGAAGGGTACTCCTGAGGCTATTCCATCCAGCCCCCTCCTCTGGGAGGGCTGCAGCCAAATTTTGATGGGCCTTCACCCCAGCCCTGGACAGAAATCCTTCAATCCCACTGCTCAGCTGACCTCAGAATCTCAGGTAAATGGGTCACGTTTGGGGCTTCCTGCTGAGTGTTTCAAGAATTTTTTTTTCTCACCACTATTCTTTCCATGTCGATAGTACACATCTCTAAAATGTCCACTTCACAATACGTTACGTGAAAAAAGCAGATTATGAAACCTTAAAGCAATGTGATTCCAACTTTTGAATATTATAGATTTTTTTTATACACATACCAAGAGTCAGCAGGGCTGATCTCTGGGTGGCAAAATTAAGAATGATTTGGCTTTTGTTTTGCTTTTTGCTTATCTTCATTCCTTAGTATTTTTAAAGAATAAACATGGGCTGCTTGGGTAATAACAAACTAACATCAATTTTAAAATGCATTTCCTTAAAACTACAAACGGGGGGGGGGGGAACCTTTAAATTCTGTCCCCGCCCCTTTACCACAAAAGCCTTGGCCATTTTTTAAAAATAAATTTATTTATTTATTTGTTTATTTTTGGCTGCGTTGGGTCTTTGTTGCTGTGCGTGGGCTTTCTCTAGTTGCGGTGAGCGGGGGCTACTCTTCGTTGCGGTGCACAGGCTTCTCATTGCAGTGGCTTCTCTTGTTGCGGAGCACGGGCTCTAGGCACATGGGCTTCAGTAGTTGTGGCACATGGGCTCAGTAGTTGTGGCGTATGGGCTTAGTTGCTCCATGGCATGTGGGATCTTCCTGGACCAGGGATCGAACCCATGTCCCCTGCATTGGCAGGCGGATTCTTAACCACTGTGTCACCAGGAACGCCCCCAGCCTTGGCCATTTAGCAGGTGTGAGAGTGTGGCAGCCTCTCCCCGAGTCCAGTTCACCTGTCAACGGCCTGCTCAACATCTCTTCTCGGTTGTCCAGGGGCCTCTCAAACCCAACGTGTCTGAAAACAAACTCTCAATTTGCCCTAAAATCTCTCTCCTCTCCGGTCGCCCCATCTCAGGAATGGCACCACCTTCCATCCAGGGCCTCAGGCCAAGTATCTGAGTGACCCTTGACTCTTCCTTTCCCTCACCCTCCACATCCCGTCCTTTAGCAATTTCTATTGTCTCTAACTACAGAATGTAGCTTTGGACAGACTAACCCCCATCATCTCACCCCAACTGGTCTCCCTGCCTCCACTCTGGCCCAACTGGAACCCTCTTCAAAGCAATCAATGTGATTTTCCTACAAAGCAAAGCTGGAAACCAGGACTCTCCACAGAACTCTCCTCTGATTTCCTATGGCACTTAGAGAGCGGCAGTCAAATTCCTCAGCATGTCCAGCAAGGCCCTGCGAGATCCGGTCCCACCCGGCCCTTGAACTTGATCTGCTTCTCTCCAGCCCCTCCATCATTGTGCTCCAGCCATTCTACCTCCCTGCCATTCCTGGAACACATCAAAAGTTTTTCCATCTCCAGGCTTTGCACTTGCTTTGCTGTTTCCTCTGCCTATTTATTGCTCCCGTACTCATCCAGATCTCTGTTCAAACATCACTTCCTTGGAGAGGACTTCCCCAGCCACCCCCTCTCCAAAGTAATGGCCCCATCCCCGCTCTCTGTCCCCTGAATCTGCTTTATTTATTTTTTCATAGACTGAGTAAACGAACAGCAGAAATTCACCTTAAACAAACCTCAAAACATCATGTCACCAAAGCCCCCAGTTTGTACCCACTGCAGGGGCTCCCAAAGTTCCAAGCACATCCATCCCTGACCCGTTGGGCTCCCCAGCAACCTTCCTGAGAAGCCAAGAGAAGGCAAGTCTCCAACCTTGACCAGCTCTATTTGGTAGACACTGTTTAAAAAACCCCTGAACTTCGCCTCCTCCTGCCTTCATACACTGGCTGGGGGTTAGATGCTCAACACAGTTGAACAGATATACTTAGTTTGTCAGGGAACATCTTGTGTTCCAGGCAGCTGAATAATTATCCCTGTCTTCCAGTTGAGGAAATGGGCCCAGGGAGGGACAGACTTGCTCCAGATCACTCAGTGAATCCATGGCAGAGCTAGGGCCCAAGCTGCCTTGGCCTTCCTGAGAGGTCCTCACACAGCCATCCATTCTTGGGACAGCAGAGAGAGATCATGTCTGGACCTTAGGGATGGAGGAGACAGGGAGAAGGAGCCCTGAGCTGGGATCTGGTGGTGTCTGCCAGAACCAGCGTGTGACTTCATTCATACAACAAATAAGGATTGTCTAAGGATTGTCTCTGGCCCCTTCTGAGGCTTCAGTTTCCCCATCTACAAAGTATAGATGGTACACAGGAGCTGGCTTGGGCCCTCTAAAATCACTCCAGCAGAAAGGCCAGGCTGGCAGCCGCTTACTGGAGCATCTTTACCCAGTGTGCCCGGCTGCAACTTGGGGCCCATGTTCTCCCTTGCCCAGCCCAGCAGGCAGAGCTGGGATGGGTGGGTGATGCCTGGCTGGCTCTCCCTGGTTAGAGCTTATTGTGAGACTTACTGCAAGCCTTCCTCCCCCACTCACCCATTCTGTGACTATCCCACTCATTCAGGAAGGCAGCAAGGAGATTAGGGATGAATAGGTGAATGGTTTGCTTGGATCCATGGTTGTCAAACGACAGCGGGCATCAGAATCACCTGGCAGGCTTATTAAAATACTGATTTCTGGGCCCCACTCCTAGAGCATTTGATTCAGTAAGTATGAATTGGGGCCTGAGAATATGCATTTCTACAAAGTTCCTGGCGATTCTAATGCTGCTCCCCCAGGGACCACACTTTAAGAATCACTAGGTTAGTGAATGGGAGTGGTTGTGGTTGACTCAATTATTAGCCAACTCAAGGCTTTTTTTTTTTTTTAATTTTTATTTATTTATTTTTGGCTGTGTTGAGTCTTTGTTTCTGTGCAAGGGCTTTCTCTAGTTGTGGCAAGCGGGGGCCACTCTTCATCGTGGTGTGCAGGCCTCTCACTATCGCGGCCTCTCTTGTTGTGGAGCACAGGCTCCAGATGCACAGGCTCAGTAGTTGTGGCTCATGGGCCTAGTTGCTCCGCTGCATGTGGGATCTTCCCAGACCAGGGCTCGAACCCGTGTCCCCCGCATTGGCAGGCAGATTCTCAACCACTGCGCCACCAGGGAAGCCCAACCCAAGGCTTTTTAAACAGCTGTAATCATTGCCTCCCCCACCCCACCCCCACCCCGCCCCGTGGCCTTCCTCAAATTACTGCCAGGGAACCCTAACCCTAACCCTAACCCTAATCCTAGCCACAGTGTAAGAAGGCAGGGGGGTGGGGTGGGGGGAGGAAAAGCCTGCTGGGGAAGTGGGCCTCATGCCAACCTCAGCTTCACCCCGGTTCGCTGTGTGACCCCATAACTGGTCCTGCTGGCCAAGGCTTCCTGTTGGCCGGGCACTGGCGGAGCCCTCCTTGTGCATATTCCTAACCCCTCCTCCCAGCACTTCCATGAGAGCAGCACCACAGTCACCATGGCCCATCAGTGAGGAGACAGGCTCCGAGAGGTGTACGATGATGGCTGCACAACTCTGTAAATACACTAAAAACCACTGAATTGTGCACTTTAAAAGGGGGGCAGGCGGTTATGGTATGTGAATTGTATCTCGATAAAGCTATTACTTAAAAGGAAAAAAAAAAAGATAGAAAGAAAGGTATACTAGGTTGTCCAAAGCCATAGGGCCAGGACCTGAACCCAAGTCCACCTGGACCACCAAGGCATAGTGCCTCTCTGGGCCTCAGTTTCCCTGTCTGCAATATGAGGTGGGGAGTGTCAGCCTTACGACTCCCCAGCAGTGGGGTGGAAGGGAAGGGTGAGCCATGAGCTCAGTTCCAGACTCTCTGGGGATGTCCCTGGGGAGACAGATGCTTGGAGGCTGGAGAGATGGGGATATGGAAGGCAAGAGGGCTGGGGTGGGGTGGGTTAGGCAGCAGAAAAGAGGTTATCGCCTAACCTCTCTGAGCCACAATTACTTAAGAAATGTTCATTGCAGGGACTTCCCTGGTGGTGCAGTGGTTGAGAATCCGCCTGCCAATGAAGGGGACATGGGTTCGATCCCTGGTCCGGGAAGATCCCACATGCCGTGGAGCAATGAAGCCCATGTGCCACAACTACTGAGCCTGTGCTCTAGAGCCCGCGAGCCACAGTTACTGAGCCCGCACGCCACAACTACTGAAGCCGGCGTGCCTAGAGCCCATGCTCCGCAACAAGAGAAGCCACCGCAATGAGATGCCCGCACACCACAACAAAGAGTAGCCCCCGCTCACCGCAACTAGAGAAAGCCCATGCGCAGCAATGAAGACCCAACGCAGCCAAAAATAAATAAATAATAATAATAAAAAAAGAAATTGTTCATTGCCATCCACACTCAGCCAGTTTTATTGTAAAGCCAGCAATTAATCATACAGGCCCCCAAGAAATTAACAATTGTAACACAGTGGTGATATGATGGATGAAGTGATAACAGTGTATCCAGGGGTTGGGGGGAACCCCAAGATGGCTTTAGCAGAGCCAAAGTAGAGGGATCAGTGAAGAGGTGGAGGTGACGAGGACAGGGGTGGGGTGCCCCAAGCAGAGGAAGCAGGATGTGTGTGCAAGCAACAGAGATGTGGGAGCCTGGAGGCAGCCCAGGGCAGCTGGTAGTTCTGGCAAGTGCGGGCCTATAACGAAGGGGCAGAGAAACCAGAGACGGCCAGATCAGGCACGCTCAGACCTTATGAACGTTACCTAAAGGCAATGGAGAGCCATTGAAGAGTTTTAACAGAGGGAATGATATGGTCTGATTTGTGTTTCAGGACCACAGCTCAGGGGCAGTGGGGACCATGGATTAGAGACTGATCAGGAAAAGCAAGTAGGAAGCTCCACAATAATTCAGATGAGAGATGACAGTGGCAACATGATAGAGAAGTGAATGGACTGGAGAAAGTGTTAGAAAGTGTTAAGAAGTAGGACTTGATGGTTAATTGGAAATGGGGACAATGAGAGAGAATAACTCATATTTCTGGTGTCGGGACTGGATGGATGAAGGTGCCATGACTGAACTGAGATGGGAGAGCCCAGTGGAGGAGTGGGTGTGGGGGTGATGAGCTCCGTTTTGGACGTGTTGAGATGGAGAGGGCTGGGCAAACACTCTGGGTATGAAGAGAGAAACCTGAGCTGGAAATGTGGATCTGGGGGACATCGAGGGAGAGGTGGTGACTGAGGCCATGGGTGCGGCTGAGACAGTCCAGAGAGCATGAGGCAAATTTAGAGGAGGAACCGATGGAACCCCAGAGGTGCAGAGGGTGGAGAGACCCTCTACCCAGACTGGGAAGGAGCAGCCAGTGAGATGGGATAGAAACCAGAAGAGAGAGGTGCCAGGCCAGGAGAAGTAAGTGTTTCAAGGAGGGAGTGTGGATGACAGTGTCAAATGCTGCCAAGAGGTCAAGCAAGTTAAGGCCTGAAAAATGTCCACTGGATTTGGTGACACGTTGGTCACTGGGTACCTTGGCAAGGCCAGCCACAGAGGGAGGGGAGGGCTGGAGCAGGTCTAGATGGGATGAGAAAGGGAGAGGGGCAGTGAGGAAGTGGAGACAGTGAGTGGAGGTATAACTGTTCAAAGAAGTTTAAAGTGTAGAGGCTGAGATCGGTAGCTGGAGAAGGATACGGAGCACAGGGAACAAGCCATTGTTCTTTTTGTGGTTGTGGTTGTTGTTTTAAGATGAGAGAGCCAGAGTGGAAGGAGCCAGGAGAGAGGGAGAAGTTGAAGATGTGAGAAAGAGACGGAGTGATCAGTGGAGTGAAGTCCCCAGGGCAGCTGGGAGGCTGGGATCCAGAGCAGGGGAAGGGCTGGTGCTGAGCAGAAAGGACCCTGCCAGTTTCCATGGTGACAGGCGGGAAGAGGGAGAGACAAGGTGGGAGAGGAGATTGGGGTACAGATGCGAGAAGCCTAGAGAGCCCCCATCAGGGGACTCGACTTTCTCTGGGAAAAGGAGGCCAGATCTACTTTTCAGTAGGGAGCAGAGTGGGTGGGGGTCTAAAGAGGGGGAAGAGGTTTGAAACCGCAGGTGTGGAGAATGGGAAAATGAGCTGACCAGGCCCTGGAGAGGGGTCCAGTGGGAACACAGGACCCTTATCCCCATAGGGCAGGATAGGAGAAAAGACCTAGAACATCGCAGGTGCTCCACACACGCATTTTTGGTTTGGTTTGGGTTGGGTTAGGCTTTTTTTGGTTTTTAAAGCTTGATGATTCTGAGGGAGGAAGGAGCCTGTGTGGGATGAGGGGACCTCCCCGCTCCCCACAAGGCCAAAGTAAATGCAGTTCCAGGCCCTGCCCCTTCCTTCCCACTGGGTCTCCTTCCTTCCTTCCTTCTCTCCAGTGTCCCTCCTCCCACACTGAGCCCTGCCAGGGTCTGCCCCCGGCCTGGCCACCAGCCGGTTCTCTCATTTCTGCATCTGGCCTGGGGAGTGTGTGACTCTTTCGTTGCCTCCCAGACCAGGACCCCAAATGCAAGGTTCTACCTTCCCTTGGCTATGGAACCCTGGGGCCAGTCTGTCCCCATTCAGCCAAGGTTCCTGGAGGGCAGAGGCCATGACCCCCACCACCTTCCAGCAGAAGAGGGCTTCTTAAACCCCAAACCCAAGCTGATACTGACGAAGGAACTTCAACTAGACCTGAGAGGCACTTCCTGACAGAGGTGCAGTGTGGCCCAGAGGGTCCCAGGCTCCTCTGGGGAGAACAGTCTCGAACTGTCTCTTGCAGGGGAATAAAGCGTAGGGGCAGTCAGCCAGGCCTCAGAGCGAGGCTCTTTCCAAGAATCCTCAGGGGCTGGGACGAGAAGTTTCCCCTGATCCAGCGATTCTAAATATGGCAAAGGGAGCAAAAGCACGTGACCCAGGGCCCCGCACCAGGGCTGCTGCCGTGGCCGCCGTTTCTCTGGGCCAGAGGCCTGCGCTGGAGCTCAGGGCTAGGGGTGAGGTCTCAGTGGAGCCCCAGTTTCCCCATCTGCAACATGAAGGTAGGGGACAACTCAGCGACGGCTAAAGTCCCTTTAGCCTTACAACTCTCCAGCCGTGGGGCAGAAGGGAAAGGGCTGGCCTTCAGCTCAGTTCCAGATTCTTTGAGGATGTCCCTGGAGGGACAGCAGCTGCCAGTACATAGTACAAACTATGAAAAAAATGCACCCTCTTGGAGGACCAATTAGAAAAGGCATTCCCTTTAGCCTGAAAAATGATAGAAATTGACCCTTCCAAATGACCCCATTAGAACGAGGCAACCCTTGCTCTGGGCTGATCCACCCTCAAGCACAGGCTGGATTCGGCACCACTCACCCTCTCAACCCAGCCCTTTGCATCGTACAGGGCGCACAGGACATGGGGCAGCCCTGGAGATGGCCCTGACAGCCACCACAGCCCTGGAAGGGCCAACCCCATGTGGTACCACGTGGCTCCGTGCTCCTCTCCCGGCTGCCGGGAGATGGACACTGACCCAAGAAAGCCGCCCCCCCACCCCATAGGTTGGGCTGAGCCAATCAGATTGTTTCTCTTAGGCATGGAATTAAGAACCACAGAGGCCTACTCAATATTCTGTAATGGCCTATATAGGGAAAGAATCTAAAAAAGAGTGGGTATCTGTAGATGTATAACTGATTCCTTTTGCTGTATACCTGAAACTAACACAACATTGCAAATCAACTAGATTCCACTAAAAATTTTTAGGGCTTCCCTGTTGGCGCAGTGGTTAAGAATCTGCCTGCCAGTCCAGGGGACACAGGTTTGAGCCCTGGTCTGGGAAGATCCCACAGTCCGCGGGGCAACTAAGCCCGCGCGGCACAACTACTGAGCCTGCGCTCTGGAGCCCGCAAGCCACAACTACTGAAGCCCGCGCGCCTAGAGCCCGTGCTCCGCAACAAGAGAAGCCACCGCGATGAGAAGCCCGCGCACCGCAACGAAGAGTACCCCCGCTCACGGCAACTAGAGAAAGCCTGCACGCAGCAGCGAAGACCCAACACGGCCAAAAATAAATAAATAAAAATTTTTTTAAAGTTTAAAAAAAATTTTTTAAAGAAATAATACATGAATGAATGAAAAAAAAATAAAAGATTACGTATGACTTAGGGAAAAAAAAATAAAAGATTACGTATGACTTAGGAAAAGATTACGTATGACTTAGGAAAAAAAAAAAGAACCATAGAAGCATGTTGGCGGAGGTGCAGAGAGAAGTGGAGATGAGACTGTCGCTCCAGAATCTCATCTCCCCCTCTCGACTTCACGAAGCCCAGATGTGCTTCCTGCTATGAAGCCTCTACAAATTCCTCCCTCTCCTTCCGGTAGGTGTTCTCCACCTCCACATGCCAATTTTTCTTGAGCCAGTGTGAATGGTCTTGGTCCCAGGATGGTATGGAAGGCGGTGTCTTCTCGACAAGGTGCTTTATGAGTCACAGCCTCGTACCCTCCCACCTGAACCAGCTCCAAACCCTCCTGCTTGTTCTTGCTGCTTCCCTCTGCCATGCCAGCTAGACTACCTGGTGCACCAGGTAAGTGGGCTGAGCAACATGTCAAGGGTGGCAACGAGGAGGGAGCAGGGGCTATGCATGTGTTCAGGGCTGGCCAGGCAGCGCTGACTCCTCAAATAAACAGGGAGCGTGGCCTCCCAAGCAGGAGGCCGGCAAAGTGAAAGCAAACTAAGGGGTGGAATTCAGGCAGCCTGAATTTTGGAAACTTAAACAAGATGGCCAATGGAAACTTTCCCCTGGTTCTACCTGAGCAGCTTGTGTGGATTTGGGTGACTCAGTTTTACATGCTGAGCTTGGCATAAGATTTCATTTGAACAAAGAGCTTTGCTGCTTTTTTTTGTTTGCTTAAAGTGTGAAATCCACCGACTTGCAGGCTCAGGCCCAAGCACCTTAAGCATGGTTGCAAGGCAGGCCCTTACTCACCCGGCCACCTGACTCTCCACCACTCAGTGCCCCACCTGGCACACAATACTCCATTGTCACAGCTCTGTTCCCCCCAAAAAAGCAAACAGAGCTTTTTTGCTCTGTTTTTTTGCTCCTCACCTTTGCTCATGCTGTATCTGCCCCTCCTCCAATCTGGCTGGGTTAGGTGAGAGCCCCCACTCTATGCTCCCTTAATCCCCCATCTCCAGCTCTACACTCACCTCCATCATGACATTTGCCTCAACACATGAAAAGCACTGTTTGAGTACCAGCCTCCTCCCCTAGACCAAGAGCTCGTTGAGGTCCTGTCCTTTTCACCTGGAATGCCCTGTTCCCAACTCAGGATGGGAGCTGGGTAAAAGTTTCCTGAAAGAGGGGACGACCCAGCACCGGACCTCTGACTGGTACTTGTACCCAGTGTGCCCACACCCTGCTGGCCGCTCCCAGCTCCACACCTCAACCCTCCCCGCAGCAGATGGGATTATGAGGGAACTGGGGCGGGCAGCAACACCCAGGAATCCCACAGTCCAGAGCCACAGAGCATTCACTCACTCATTCAGTAAGTACGTATTTAGTGAGTGCTCACCGTGAGCCAGGCACAAAGACCGACAACATCCCTGGCTTCATGGAGCTTACGTTCTCATGGGGGGAGATGGATAATAAATAAATAAGACAATGTTCAAAATGTCAGATGATGACGGAGAAAAATAAAGCGGGAAAAGGGGACAAAGAACATTGGCATGGGAGTCGGGAGCTATTCTCTATAGAGGGTGGTCAGGGAAAGCAGCATTGAGAAACTGACATTTGGGCAGAAGGAAATGAGGTCTGAGAGAGGTGCCTGAGACCTGAGCCAGAGGGTGCCTGGTGTGTTCCAGAACCATCAAGAAAGGAGTGCTCCCAGAGCGGAGTGAGGAAGGGGGAGAGTAGTAGGCAGTGGAGGGAGGTGGGAAGCAGAGCATCTACTGGCTAGTGTGAAGATTTGGGCTTTTAGTCCAAGTGAGATGGGGAGTTCTGAGCAGAAAGTAACATGATCTGACTTATGTTTGCAGAAGATCACACAGGAGGTTGAGTGGAGAACAGACTATGGCACGGAGAGGGGATGGGGAAAGCAATGGCATTCACCCCTGTCTTGAGTTGAGACGCTAATGGTTAATCCAAGCGACAGGTGATGGTGACTTGTACAACGGGAATAGAGGTGGCAAGAGGTGAGCAGATACTGACTATATTTTGGCACTGAAAGAAAGATCCCTTAGGGTCAATGAATCCTCTCTTTATAGTTGGGAAACTGAGTCCCAGAGAGGGGCATGACCTACCTGTGATGATACAGGAGATCAGTGGCAGAGCTGGGACTGGCACCCAGAGTTCCCTATTCCTAAGGTAATGTTTTTTGATTTCTCCTCTTTCTATAGAAGGACCCAGGCACCTGTCCCTCATCCCCACCTTGAAAATTCCTTCATCCTGGCGGCAGACTGGGGCCCGCCCCTGCCCTTCCCGCTGTATGTGTCAGGGTGGCACTGGGTTCGAGGATTACCCAGGCCTCCAGCCACTTGAGCCTGGCAGGGGTCAGGGTCACCTCTTAGAAGCTTTCTGTCCTCTGAATCAGCAGAACTTGTGCAAAGGGGGAAGGGGGAAGGGAGGGAAGAGTCAAAAGAGGGGAAAGAGAGCTTAGTGCCCGCCACTTGGTTCTCCCAGAGCAGAGAGGGCACCAAGAGCTGACAGGGTGGAACAGGAGCTTGGGGAGGGCTGGGCCCCCTAGGGAGGACAGCCTGGGAGTCCTGCAGACTCAGCCATTGAGGATCTCACCCAGTGGGAGGTTTAGGGGGATTGATAGGGGGGGAGCGTTTGGATGCATTTGCTACTAACAAGCAAAGCAGCATGCAAACGCACAGGCCACACCTGGGGCAGTTGGTTACAGCTGCCCTGAGAGCATTGCTCACCATGGGAACCCCAAATCCAGGACCAGCCAGACTGAATTCAGCAAGACTGGCTCCAATGGGCCCTGACAGCTGGGAAAGGCTTGCTGAGTGACCTTGGCCTGCTCCACAGCCAAGGTGGAGGAGTGGTGAGGAGGGTCTTAGGCTGGAAGCTGGAAGCACATCTGCAGACATCTCCCCCCGCAAGTTTCCTCGGCCTTTAAGGGGAGAGGTTCCGCCTGATTCAGAGTCCCTTGAAAGGCAAGGCCCTGCTTCGTGGCTCTGAGAAAGGTGTCAGGGTTGGGGGCAGCAGACGGGGAGGCACAGAATGTGGACACAGCTAGGAACCTGGGTCAACAGGCTCTCTATCCTGAGTCTGCCACCACTCAGGACGGGTTGGAAAGCTGTCTCTGAGTTACAGTTTACTTCTCAGGGAGAGGAAGGGGTTGAGTAAGGGTCTCCAAGAGCCCCATTTTTTGCTGATCCATCTGGGACTGATGATTTTGACTTCCCAAAGGGAAATGAATGAGGCAGCTCCTGAAGCTGCAGTCCTGAGGCACTTCTAGAGTCTCCCAGAGGTGGAAGGTCTTTTACATTTCATTTGCATGGCACTCCTGTGCGTGGAAAGTCTAGAGAGACCTCCTTCTACCTCCAAAACTCCCCTATGATTGAATAATCATAGCAAGGAGGAGTCAGGGTAGACCAAAGCAGGACTTCCAATAGCTCATTAACCACAGAAACAGTGCTGGAGGTCGGGGGAAGGGGACAAATTGCACCTCTGTTCCTGAAGCCCCCTCCTCTTCTGAGGAAGACAGAACCCTAACCGTTTGAGAGCGAAAAGAACAGGGCTTGAATTCAACGCCGATCCTGACCCCTGCCAGGCTCAAGAATTCAGCCTTGGCTGCATGACCTTGAGCAAGTGAACTGTCCCTCTCTGGGACTCAGTTTCTCCGTCTGTCCAATGGGGCCAATGATCCCTAGTGCGGCAGCCTGGAGGCAGGGGTCTGGCCCCGATGAACCCCGCGCTGAGGGGTTGCAGAAAGGCTTGGGTTCACTTCGGGACGCAGAGGAGGTTGACACCAGGCCGGGTTCCTCGGGAGAGGGAGGGATTCCTGGGGAGGAGGGCTCCTGGGGGACTCCTCCCCCGGCACGGCCTCCGCCCCTTCCCCCTCAGGAGCCCCTTCCAGCTCAGGGGTCCTCGGGGCTGTCCCCGCCTTGTCAGCATGGGGAGGGGCATACTGGAAGGGGCGGGACGCGGTGGTGGGCGGGGCCCCGTGCTGTCCCTGGGAGGGGCGGAGCGTCGCCGACACCCGGCACCGCTCGCGGGAGGGGCGCGGGCGGCGCTGAGGCTCCGGTTACCTCCCTGCGGCCTCCCCCGCCCCGCCGGCTTCTTTTTCCGTTTCCAAATTAACAATTGAAAACGCGGCGGCCTGAAAGGCGAGCAGCGGGCCAAGCGGAAAGTGTGAAGGTGCCGCCGCGTCCCCGAGGACGGGGGCGGAGATGGGGGCGCGACACCCCGACTGCCCGCGGCTCGCCCACCCACCAACGCTGCGTGCTGGGGACTGAGCGCCCCAGGACCCAGAGGTGCCAAGGACCGTAAATCGGGTCCTGGCCTGATCCGGCCCCTGGTACTGCCCTGGCCAGTGTTGTAGGACCCAGTGCCCAGACTCGGGGTGGTGCCAGCCCCCGAGGGGGGTGGGGGGAGGCACTAGGGCTGGGTTACTACTCTCGAGGCTGAGTGCCCAGGAGGGGCAGGTGCCAGGCAGCACCCTCATTGCACAGTCCTTAAGGGCTCCCAGGGTCAGGTAGGTTCGCACGTGAACTCAAACAAGTCATTTCACCTTACTGAGACTCAGTTTTCTCATCTGGCACATGGGGAGGGAAGATACAGCGACCACACAGAGCTGGTTGTGGGGAATAAATTAAAAGAGAAGATGCATGAGGCTGGCCACAGTGAACACAATAGATAGTAGCTATTATTATCTTGGGTTGATAATGACGATGATATTGAGCCCTGGGCACACCTCCACCTCCACCCACAGCCAAAGGAGCTGTCCACCAATGGGGAATACTGGAGTTGACAGGTCTTTCCCTCCCCTCACTTCCTCAGGCCCTCCCCAAAGCCCCACTTGACAGATAAAGAAACTGAGGCCAGGAAGGTTCTTGTAAGGGGCTCAAAGTCACATGGAAATGAAAAGGACTAGGGCCTGAGCCCAGGTCCTGCCCCCAGGCCCGGGCTCGTCTTATAGAGATGGGTGGTTCCTGGGGTTGGGACCCTGAGCACTGGACCCCCTTCCTCAATGTTCTGAAGATGGGTGCTGATACCAGGGCAGCTGGGATGAACGAGTGGGTAATGGAGAGAGTCCCTGCTCCCGGGTATCCAGGGGTATGGGCCAGAGGGTGGACACCAGGGAAAGACACAGTTTCTGGGCCCCTGGCCCCCCATAATGTAAGCTCCATGAATGCAGTGACTTATCTATCTTGTTCACCACTCTCTCTCCTATACCTAAAACAGGGCTTAGTGCAAGAGCAGATTATCGATAAATATTTGTTGAGTGAATGAATGAATGAGCAGGTCCCCTCACACTCCCCACCTATTTGGGGAGGGGGGTTTGGGAAGAGGAACTCCTCTCCCCAGCATGGAGACCCAGGGCAGCAGAATGGTGGGAGACAGAGGCAGGAACCAAGATAGAGCGAAGGAGGACATAGCGAAGAGGTTCCAGAAGGCAAAGTTGAGATCAACTCTTTCTTCCTAGCCCCCCTACTCCTATCCAGTCAAGCATTCACCCCATTCCTCCTCCCTCCAGCACCTCTTCACTGACCACGATTCCAGCACCATCCCCATCCTCACCCCCAGTCCACTTACCTTGCAGTCTGTGCACCCCTCCCCCATCTACAATCCTACAGTGGCTTCTCATGGTTCACAACCTGAGGTCCTCAGCCCAGAGCTTGAGGCTGTGCACACGCTAGGCATCAGCCACGCTCCACCTCTCCATACTCTGTCTATTTCCACCCTGGTGACTTTCATGCTCTCTCCTCTCCTTGGGATGTTCCCCCTTCCTCCCCAAAAATCCCTGATCTGCTTTGAGGAGAAGTGCTCCCCCAGCCCCTGGTTGGGATTCCTGGCCCCCTCTAGGCACCCCAGGACCTCTTTGTGCTGAGATAATTCCTGCCTCTGTCCACTCCCCACCCCCCACCAGCTCATTAGGATCCATCCATCAAGGGCAAAGCCAGTTCTGACTCCTCCACATCCCGCAGGCTGGCCAGTACATGCTCATACAGTATCTGGGAGGCAACAAGAAGGCCCAGGTCTCCAGGGCCTTAAGCATCAGTGAGTCAGGAATGTCCCACTGTCCTCTGAAGCCCAAGAGTTCTCAGCAAGAGCATTTTGGGGTTTCTACAGAGGTGGGTGTGTGGGTGGAGGGAGGGCCAATGCACGCCCCCCTCGAACTCTGGTGGGGCTGGGAAAGAGTACAAATGGAGACGCACACACTATAAGTCTGAATATTTAAAAGTTTAAATCAAGCTAACAACCTGTTAAATAAAATATGATCTATCCTTCCTGACACATATAGCTTCATAACGATCTGGAAGGCTAGGCTTGAATTTAAAATCTTGGAATCCTTGGAGTCCCGTGTTGGAATCTGGCAGGGAGGGGACAGCCAACCCCTGCTACCCTCCAGTCCCTGGCCCATGGTGTGCCCTCTTCTCTTCCCACACTGGGATCATCCCTCACCAGAGGGGGCCTTGGGTACATTCCTGTGGCTGCCCCCAGCCTGCTCTCAACTACATTGGCTGCAAACAGCTGCCCTTGGGCCTAGGAGCACTCACACAACAGTGGCCCTTGGGATGGCGAACCAGCAAAGAGGTCTGTGCAAGGCCTGGAGTGGGAACTCCAGGGTCCCCTGGAAGGTGTTCTAGAAGAAGGAGGGCCGTGCACAGGCTCCAGGTTGGTGGTATGCAGGGCCATAGAGTGAGCAGGCAGAATCCTGGACCCCCGCCTTTGACTCACCTAGAGCAGCCCTGCTTTAATGTATTTTATATACTGTGTCACTCCTGTGCTCCTGTGTCACATTTTATTTAAAGAACCAGATCTACTGCTTAAAAGCTTGCAAAGCACCAGTCAGGACCCTTCCCTCCTACTGAACAATGGGGAAGCTGAGGTTATAGGGACCACAGTCATGCAGCAGGTTAGAGCAAATCCAGTGCTCGATCCCAGGGCTCCCGCTTCCTGGCCAGGCCCTGGCCTCCATGGGCACATTTCTGATCAGTAAGACCCAGTGCCTCCAATGGACATGCCACTGGGAGGTGGTGAGTACCCAGTCCCTAGTGGGGTTTAAGCAGGCCTGCTGCTGGGGCCTCCTGCCTTGACGGGGGCTGGACCCTCCACTCAGGACGCTCAGCTCAGGAGTGGATTGAGAGGCCAGACCAGGCCCAAGAAGGAGAGGGAGTCCTGGTATAAATAACCGTGGGGGGCCGACATGTTTGGGCCCGTCTCCTGGGCGACGGCTGTGTTTACCGCCCAGCGAGGGGGGGCATAGCCCACACATTTGCCTCCCTGACTTGTAGCCAAATTTCTCCAGGAAGAGGTGGCCTAGGACTAGCCCCAAACACTCCAGCTCTGTACCCCTATGAGGTCTTCCCCCTAACTCTGCCCCAACATGGGCCCAAAACCTCCCTGACATTGCCCCCATCCTTCAGCCCCAAATCCTGCATGGCACTGCATCTCCACCAGCCATAAATGCCCCAGCATTTGCCCCCATAAGTCCCAACTCTGCCTAAATCAGTGGGGGGCTGGAGGGTGGCGGGAGCGTGAACAGGGCAAGGGAAGGCCCCAAGCAGAGTAACTGGGTGTGTGCCAGGGATCTGAGCTGGGGCCACTGGGCACGGGGGCACAGACAAACCTCTCCCACGGCCCTGGCCAAGACAGAGGAGGGCTGCGGCCCCCAGATTAGGAAAGTGCAAATCCCTTTCCCCAGCCCAGTGCCCACGCCATGCCTGTCATGTGCAGGGCATTAGTTGGCCAGACTCCATCGTGGGAGGGGCTAGCAGGTGCCCTGTTGGTCATCCCACGACCAGCTCCTCTCCCCAGCCAGCCAGGCCAAGAGAAAAAAACCTCAGTGCAGGAGGGCAAGTGGAAAGGTCCCCTTCCCCATGGGGCAGCAGCTGCAGCCTGGCCCAAGCACAGAGGCACAGGGGTTGATGTGAGCTGAGTTCCAGCCTGCAGGCCAGCCCAGCCTAAAACACACACACACACACACACACACACACACACACACACACACTCTGCCCAACCGACTGATGGATCTTGCTTGGGACACCAGCTGCTTTTCACTGAGAGCTCAAAATAGGAGCTGTGTCCATCAGGGGTCCTAGACAGGTGCCCAGACACCTGGGCTCCAGTCCCATATCAGCCACTTCTCAGCTGAATGCCCTTGGGCAAGTCATTTCTCCTTTCTGAGCCTCAGTATAAAATAGTGTAATAAATATCTTCCTCCAGAGTTATGAGAATTCAATGGGATTCATTGAGTAAACATTAATTAAGCCCCACAATGGGACAGACATGCCTTAAAGCATCAAGTGGGAGAGGCGATGTTCTTCCCAGTATGAGGCAGCATTTTGGACCCAGAGGCTGAGGCTCAGGGATGTGAAGAGACCTACCCAAGACAACACAGAGGGGACCGAGCCCAGGCCAGCTCTGCAGGGAGGTTTTCACTGTTATTTATTGTTGTTGGGGACAATTGAGACTCTTGGGCTGAGCCTAGGCTCTGCCACTGACCTAAGTTTGGTCTATGCCCTGTTCTGGGCCTCAGTTTCCCCATCGGTAGAGTGAGGGGGCTGGGTGGGATCCATGATTTCCACACCCTATTGAGCTGGCAGACAGGGAGGGAGCAAGGAGCTCGGCAGGCTGGGCCTCCTGGGCTCTGCCCCCTCCCCAGGGCACCCCGCCATCAACTGGGCCTAACCCGGTGCTTTCATGGGGCTGCTCTAAGGTCACTGTTCTGGAGACCCCCTTAGACCCCAGACCCCCTTTGCAGGTAGCCTCAGGGCCTGCACCCACCCCCTCTGCCTCCAAGGCCTCCCTCAGCTCATTCACACACACCTTCCCCCAAGCCAGGCTTTGCATAAGCAGCTGAACTTTCCATACAGGCAAAATCCAAGGGCTTCAGGCCAGGTCTGGCCAGGCCCTGGCAGGGTTAGTGGGCAGCTCCAGAGGAGACGCTCAGGGGGCTGGGCCATGAGGGGAAGGCGAAGGGAAAAAGAGGCCAAATGGCTGGCATCCCCAGGGCACCCTGCTAGAGCCTTCCCCCAACCATCCTCCTCGCCAGACCCAGAGAGGTGTTTCTAAAATACCAATCTGCCCATGGCACTCCCGTCCTCAGTTCCTTCCTGAACTCAAGCCTCCTCCAGGAAGCCACAGCTCCTCCGCCTGGCCTTGCTCACGTTCCAGCCCCTTCTCTGCACACCTCCTGCCCCGTCTAGGCTCCCACTCTCCTGCCGTCTTTCAGTTCTTTGCAAATGTCATGTTCAGACCCACCTCTGGGCTCTGCCCATGCTAGTCCCTCTGCCCGGAATGCTATTCCTGCTATTCCTCCTGTTTGCCTGGTTGACTCCTACTCCGGCTCACGTTTCAGGTCTCAACTGAAACCTCTTCCTCTGGGAAGCCTTCCCAGCCACGGCCAGTTTGGGACTGGGCCAGCCCCCAGAGGACTCCACCCAGACAGCTGCCAGCCTCCTGGTGCATCTTCCCCCCGGGAGCACGGGAGGGTCTGATTCATTGCTCTGTCCCCAGCACGTGGGATAGGGCCTGGCCCCCAGGGACTGCCAGTCAAGGCTTCCCAAATGAGAGAGGAAGAAAGGAATGAGTCCTCAGTGTAGAGCTGGGGTGGAGATAGGACCTGAACTTTAAGGCTCAACTGGTCCTCACAGCAGCCTCCCAGCAGGCAGGCCCATCAGGGCCAGTTAGGCATAATATGGTGGAAAAGATGACAGCCTCCAGAGCTGGACTTGCGGGGTTTGAATCCTGGCCCCACTACCTACACCCAGGCAAATCACTCAACCTCTCTGAAAAATGGGCATAACCGCAGTAGCTACCTCCTCTGGTTGTTGAGAGGAAAACGTGAGAGAAAAAGGGCAAGTCCTCAGAGCAGCATCTGGCGTACAGCAGGCGCTCCATAAGCATCGGCTGTTATTGTCTTTATTATTATTGAGAGCCATAGCAGCGGGGGACGCTAAGCCTCCGAGAGGGAGGTGACTGCCCAAAGCCACCCAGCAGGAAGGTGTCTCTTGCTTTCCCACCCTAACCCACTCCCCCCACATACACTGCGAGTGCCCCCCACACCAGCCCGCCCACGGTGGCCCGGCAAACCTGCTCCCACCCGCTCACTCCAGAGTCCCTGCACACTCAGGCTTCAATTCCATCCTCCTGGACATTCACCGCTTAGTGGCTGCATGACAGGGCATATGCTGACCATTTAAACTTCAGTGTCCTCTTCTGTACAATGGGGTAATGGCAGTGCCTACCTCCTAGGGCTCTGAGAAGGATTAGATGAAGTAGCATGTGGAAAATACCCCGGATCTGGCCCCATACCCCGTATAGGTTAGACTATGAAACTCATTGCTATGTGAAAACCGTTAGAACTCTTGAGCTTCTGAGCCCCCAGGAAGGTGGTCACAGAGCCCCGGCCGCTGTGCAGGGGGCTCCTGAGGAAAGCAAATGCCAGTCTGGCCGATATGCTCTTACAGGACCTGTATACCAACCACCCTCCCCCACAGTGTCCCTTCCTCAGGGCTGAAACCAGTGCAGGCCAGGGCGAGATGAGGGGTCCAGGACCCAAGAGAAGAGGGAGCATGCGCTGGGGGGCAGGGAGAGTAAAAGCACAACAGGCCCTCTTCTCTTCAAAGCACTTTGTAGTTCGTGAAGCACTTGATGCAGGCAGCGGCCCTGGGAGGTGGGCAGGTGGAGATGATAATTGTCATTCTACATGAATGGAAGCTGGAGCCTCAGAGAGGTTGAGTCACCTGCCTGGGGTTACACAACCTTTAAGAAACAGAGGCGGGAGCCAAACCCCAGCCTGCTGACAGCTGGTTCAATGTTCCTTTAACTGCGGGGTAAGCCCTGATTCTGGGTGACCTACCCCTCATGCCCCCGCCCCGAGAACAATCTTGGCAAGAGCCCTGGGCTGGTCCTCACTGCACTCCAGGGCCGGCAGGCCCTGAGGCCCAGGAGGAATAGACTGGGGAGACTGTCGGCTGCCCCATCCCTCTAATCCTTTCATCCCCACCCAGACTCCTCCCACCTCTGGCCCCAGAGCTCAGGAGGGAGAAGGCAGGATGGCGCCCAGACTCAGGGATTTCACGCACCGGTAAAATTTTCAAAAACAATTTAGGGACTGCATGAGGTTGTCAGCTTTTTATTTTGCCAAGTAAGGACATTTTTTAAAAATTCCCAGGCCCATCATTTCATAAAAGAAAGGACATAATCTCAGACTAAAAGACAGTCCTTTAAATGAAATAAATTTAGCTTTGTGAAAAAGTCACCACGTTGTCCTTATTTCTCTCAGTTTTGCCTTAGGCCACTGAAAAAAGCCCGGGTCTGCTGACGCGTGTGAGAACCATTTTGGAGCTTCGGCTTGGGAGTCACACAGAGATGGGTTTGAATCCTGACTCCACCACGGACAAGTTGTGTCATTTGGTGCACATTATTTCCCCTTTCTGAGCCTCAGTTTCCAATCTACAAAATGGGAACATGAATAGTGCTGCCACACAGTGGTACCTGGAGAGCTAAGCGGTCTAGAGTTTGCAGAGCACTAGTTCTGAGACGAGATCAATCAAGCCCAGGCTCCCAGCCAGCGGCGCCTCCCTGTCCTGACGCTGCCTATGGCTCCTTGTCGTCCACAGGGTAAAGCCCACCTCTGTAGCCTGACCCTCTGGACACACCAGACTCTGCAGATCCTGGGGCAAAGAGGGTAGAAGAACAGAGTCCTGCCTCAAAGCCTTTGCTCTAGCTGTGGCCTCCACGTGGAGCGCGCTCAGGACAAACATCACAAGGGCTTCCAGCTCACTGCCTGCGCCCAGAGGGCCCAGGGGTCCTTTTTCCACTTCTCTCTAGTCGGCAAAACCCTTCTCATCCTAACAACCAGCCTCAATGTCACCTTCATTCCCTGGCTCAGCAAACATTCACTAATTACCGACCACGCACTGTGCTCAACCCCACCATACAGAAGAGCTCAGAATACACAAGGGAGGGTGAGTAGAGATCAGGGGGCTCCGAAGGGCTCCCCAGTCAAGCCAGGGGTGGGGGGGGGCGCAGGGAGCGGTTCCAAGAAGAGGTGGTGCTCAAACTGGGATCTGAAGGATAAATAGGAGTTCGCTAGATGATGGGGTGGGCGGGAGAGGGGACGGACTGTGGGGTGGAAGGAAAAGCATCTGGAGTATTAAAAGCACACCTGGGGACACTCTAGGTTGTTTCTTAGGCAAGGAGCAAAGGATGCTCGAGAGAGGGGTTCCTGACTTGGGCACTGCCGGTGGAGGAGTCACTGTTGGGGGGAGGTGGATACGTTTGGAGACAGATGCTGAGTTTGAGGTGCCCAGGGGATGAGAAGGCAAGGCGTCCACAGGAAGCTCAGGGATGAAACTGCAGAGGGGGAGGCTGTCATCGCAGAGGGGGAGGCTGTCAGTCATCACAGAGTTGACCCCCCCAAAGTCACAGGAGTACGTGCACACACATGGAAACTGTGCATGGAGAGGAGGACAGAGTCCCCAGGAGACCCAACATTCAAGGGGAGAAGGAGGGGGCAGAGCTGCTGACAGAACCCAGGGAAGAGCCAGAGGCGGGTTGAGGAGAGTCAAGGGAAGGGCGTGTGCTAGCAAGGAAGGGCCCCTCAGGAAGCAGCCCGGCAGCATCCCAGGAGCCACAGTCTGGGTTCAAATCCTGTCTCTACAACTTATTAGCTATGTTGACTTTGGGCCTTAATTTCCCTATCTGTAACATGGGGCTAATTTACTTTTCGACAAAAAGGAAGATAAAGGGCATGGAGGGAGGCTTGGGTCACATGTTCCCCCCACCCCCATCCTGGGTCTCTCCCACCAGACTGGCAGCAGTCCCCAGAGGCCAGAAGATTGGATGAGTGAATGAAATCAGGGGCTGCCCCCCTCCCTCAGAGTAGAGGGCGGAATGGGAAGCAGCTTTCCTCGGTTCTCGGCGGCTCCAGCACCACTCTCATCTATCGCGGAGGGGAGGTGGAGAAGGCCCCAGGTGTGCTGTGTCCTTCCTCTTGGCCTCAGTTTCCCCATGTGGGAAACAAAGCCATGAATCTGCTTGAGCTCGGAGGCCCTTCTGCCTCTGATGCTCTGTGGCAGAACAAACGGAGGAAGGGTGAGGGGAGAAAGACCTAGTCCAGACCTACTGGTCCTGCCCCAGGGGAGGAGGTCCCACAGGGGTCTGGGTCCCCATTGTCCCCAGGGACTGGTCCCTCCAGAAGAGGGTGGCAGCTGGGCCAAGGAGGGCAGGAGCAGAGGTGCCAGGATTGTGCTGACAAAGCTGTTCCTTCTCCCCTGCTCTCTCCCTACCCCTCCCCTCCCAGGGGACAGCCGAGCCCGGCAAAAAATAAACCCAAAGACAGTGACCTGGACAGGCCTGAGGCTCCCAGGGCGGAGTGGCAGGGAAGCAAAGATGGAGGAGATGATCACCGCCCCACGAAAAGCAAAAGGGTGCCTGATCTGATCCCCCCTGCCCCCCCACCAACAGAGGGGCTCAAAGGGAGCAGCTCCATCCACTCTCCTTCCATCACACTGGGAGGGTTGGGTGCCACCTGCTTGATAGGTACAATGAGCAGAGTAAATCTTGTCCAGGCCAGCTAGACATGGGTTCCCAAGTTTTGGAAAAAGTACCCCAGGGAATCTCACTCTACCTCCTGGTTTGGGGCAGTCAGTCCTTCCTCCTGTCTGACCTCTATCTCGTCTGCTTCAGTGGGCCCATTTATCTCCAGCAAGCTGCTCTCCCCCTGTCTCACCTGCCTGGCCTAGATGTCTGAGGAGTCTCAGGAGAAAGCGTTCCCCAAATTTCCCTGCAGGGATTGCGGAGGGCCCCTGGGCCGGAGACCCCGCTCCACCCACTGTTCCCCAAATCTTTGAGAGGAAGGTATCGCTGAGCTCCCTGCTCCCTTGCCTCCCTCCCTCAGGCACTGCCCAATTAGTCTGCTGCCTGGGGCTGCCCCTCCCAGTCTCACCTCCCCAGGTGCCAACCCCCAGGGCACGCAGATCCTGCCCTAGGGACAAGTTGCCCAGAAAGCCTAGAGTCCTGGGGGGAGTGCTTGACAGAGGCCCCAGAAGTGTGACCAGCACCCTCTCCCCAGCCCCTCAGAGTCCCCGCTGGGGGCAGGCAGCCTTCCCGGTGCCCTTCTAAGTGCTGCCCAGTCCTCTGAGGAGCTCAGGAAGAAGGTGCTGGAGAAGAAATGCCACCACCCCGCACCCCACCCCTACCCCCACCCTAAAAAACTCAAGGTCTGAGACAGCGGCTCCTCCCGTGCATCCAGCCAGAGTCCCTCTGGGCCGGGCAGCCCTTAGGATCCACTTTCCTGTTCAGCCCCATTTTACAGAGGGGGATAGTGAGGCTCAGGGATTGGGGTAGAGTAGGGGTGGACACCTTCCCAGTAAGTGTTGGGACTGAGACCTCTAAGTCTCCTTTGGGATTCCCTGTCCCTATTCCCCAGAACGAAAGGCTCAGGAGAGAGTGGGGGATGGCCCTCCCCTCCCAGGAGTCCCCGGCTGTCCCCCTGGGCACCACGGCTTCACTGCCACCTGCCTGGGGCCAGACCAGCTGCAGAGTTTGATGACGAGGCCCACATCTCAGCCGTACAGCGACACCCTCACATGCGCCCTCCTCCCTGTACGCACACAGACACGCTCACGCCTACTCCGTCTCTGCAAGTCCCTGGGGAGGAGGCAGGAGAGCCCAGTGGTCCAGGCAGCCTCTACAGCCTCCTCACTGGGCAACCCTCCCCCCGCACTCCGGGGCGGAGCGCAGGCGTGCTCTGTCTCTCCCTCTGCCTCCCCAGACCTGGTACAGAGTTGATGCTCCTTAACTCTGTTTGTCAAGTGAAGGGAGGGACAGTCAGTGAGATCCTAGGCACCCAGGTTGATGTCCCGGTGCCACCATTACACTCGCTGTGTGACCTTGGGCAAGTGGGTGATGTCTCCTCAGCAGCCCCACTTTCCTCAAGCGTGAAATGAGGATAATAACAGTGCCCACCTGATGCAATGGCTGTGAGGGTTAAGTGAGAGAATGCCGGGAAGAGGCAGGGCACGGCGCATCCTAGGTGCACAGAAACGCGTCCTCAGGCTCCCCGCGCAGAGCCGCTCACCCCGTGACCCAGGCGAACGCAGCTCCTGCTGACTCCCAGGTACACCCAGACACACTCACCATGCTGACGAGGACATCCGTCAAACCGCTCCCCAGGAAGGGGCACGATGATGATAATAACGATATAATAATAATGGTGATATGATAACGGCTACTATTTGTGCCCAGCATGGTGTCAGGTGCTTTAACTCACTTGGCCCTGACAATTCCAGAGGCAGGTATTATTAGTCCTATTTTTCAGATGAGAAAATGGAAGCTCAGAGAGGTTAAGTAACTTGCCCAACACAACTGCTAAGGGTGGAACCAGAAATGAACCCAAATCCGTCAGACTCAGATCCCATGCTCTTAACCCCCTGAGGGGCAGCCTCTGGAGAAATGAAAAGTAGCCCCTCTTCCTCCACCTCAGCCCCACAACTCCCATACCGGGGCCTTTAACAAAGGGGCTGCCTACAGGTCAGACACAGCATTCCCCGCTGGGCCCCCTAGCCCACAAGACGGTAGGCCCTGGCCAAAGACCCACACGGGTGCAGGGGAGGAAGGGGGAAGAGAAAACCTCCAGCTGGCTTCTCCAAGTCTGGGGAAGTTCCCTGCACAGCCTCCTCTGGGGGCAGGGCCTTGGCCCGCTCTGCAGAGCCTTCCTCTCTCCTTGTTCCCCAGACAATTTCAGCTCCCTTGACTGGCTCAGAGAACCTTAAATTAATCACCCATTCAAACTGCTGCCATCAGCCCAAGAATAATCACCTCTTGAAACTCTCCTGGCTCCAGCATTCTGAGAATATAGGCTTCTGCAGCAATAGAGATTGAAGTTAGACAACCAGCAGGGCTTCCTCGATGGAAGGAATGAATGTACCATGGAGTTGGGGTGGGGTAGCAGACAGTGAGAAATCCAACCTGCTCCAGTGACCCCAAAGGAGAACGTGGAAAGGAAGGAGCAAAGGGGGTGTAAGGGGTAGGGAGAGAGATAGAATAAGGGCTAGAAGCCCAGCAGGATGGTCTCTCCACTACGCCCTTCTTACAAAGACCAAACAAAAGCACCAGGACTGAAAAATAGCAGCACGAAAAATTTGGGTCACACCCCAAGACTTTCTCCATTGCAAAGCCAAGTTCTTGGAGCAGTCTTCCCTATTGGCTGGGGGAGGAAAAATACTATCTAAAGTCCTGATCTGGGAGGCAGAAGGCCTGGGTTACTGGCATAGTTCTACCACCGACTCATCGGATGTGACCTCGGACGAGTATCTGCCCCTTTCTGTGCCTTGGTAAACCCAGCAGTGCACCGCAGGGCTGGACAGAGGACCTCGGAGGGCCCTTCAGGAGAAGCAAAGGCCAGCAAAGTCCTAGGAAGCCAGCCACCCACTCCCACAAGGGTCTGGGGCTGCCCTCCAAGGCAGATGCACAAACACACACAGATCCATAAGGGCAGACCTGTAGCTGCGAACAGGTGGAGGCAGAAAACGCAAGAGATGGGGCCGACTCAGCTCCGTCCTAGAGGTCTAGGCTGGGGCACAGGCCCAGGTGTGCGTCTGTGAAGGCAGAGAAAAGGTGGGAGCAGCTGTGCATTAGATTTCTTTGCATTGGATGTATGCTGTGTGTGCTCTTGTGACATCCCTGGGCAGGTGTGTCCAAGTGGCCAGGAGTGCGTGCACGAGACAGACTGTCGGGCATGTAGCAGGGATGTGAAAGCCGTGCACAACAAAAGTGTGACTGCACTGGGTGAGGCTGGGCAGTTTCCACCCGATTCCACAAAATTCTGCCGCTGCCCACCCCCTCCCCCCCCACCAACAGCCTGTGTGCTGGGGGGACAGAGGGACAGTGACGCAGGAGTGTGGCTCCTGAGGAGCCCAGGGTTGGGGTGCTGGCTGGAGCTGAGGTGCAAGAGGAAGACAGCACCGAGGCAGCACCAGCTCTGGGCTGAGGCTCCTCCACGCTGACTGGAGAGACCTCTCTTGAGCCTGTTTCCTCACCTGCAAATAAGGAGGACCCCAGCACCCGCCTTACCGGGCTGCTGAAGGACACAGTGAGAGTGGTTTATAGAGGGCACTCAGCACGGTGCCCGGCACATGGCTGATGCTCCACGTGTGATCAGCAATTTCAGTTCAAACTCCAAGAGCCAACCCAGGCAGCCTCAGGGAGCGGTGGGGAGGCCCTGGACAGAGAATCAGGAGTCTTCGGCCTGGGCCTGCATCTGCCATTGATCCACTGTGCGATGTTAGTCTCCAGAGCCTCAGTTTTCTCAGAAACAAAATGGGGCTGTCAAAATGTGCGGACCCATCTAGCAGGGATGCCTGCCTGGGGGCTCTGGGCACCTTTTGCTGGGATTATTTCCAACGCAGGTGATGTTCTTTCTCAGACGGTCAGGGTGGGAGCTTGGTCGGGGGCACCGGGGTTGGGAGCCTGAGGGGCCCAGGAGCTGCTGCTACCTCCTCTCCTCTCCATTCCCACAGCTTCTGACCCCAGGGACAAGGCTGACGAAGGATGTTTACAGAGCACAAACCTTCACTTAGAGAAAGTTCTCGGGGCAGCTGGGGGCTGGGAGCTACAAGAGTCTCACAGCAGCGGCAGGCGGTGTGGGGAAGATGAGGGGAGATGGGGCTTTGGTCTGTACCTGCCCCTTCCAGGCCTCTGACTTCAAAAGGGAGGCCAGGGTGGCCTTTGACAGGGTGCAGCAAGGAGGCGAACATCCCTCCCAAAGGCTCAGAAGCAGGATGGGCAGCGATGTGGTGTTTCTCAAAATTCAGGGAGCAGGGCCTGTGAAGGGCTGAGGGCTGAAATCAGGGACTGGGGCACGGGGGGTGTGGTAGGGGCTTGGTGACAGGACCAAGGGCCTAAAGAGACGAGGGAGAGCTTGGAGAGGGGCCAGCAATCCTTCCTTCTGGGTCTCAATGAGAAGAAGACAGGAGTCAGCGGTTCCCACTTCCCAGAGGCCTGTGGCTGCTGGCAAAAGCGGTGGAACTGGGGCTGGTCCTCTGGGTGATGTTCCACACCTCGGGGCCAGAGAAGGTGCAGGTTCTGGGTGGGGCTCAGAGGGACATGGCTGGCAGGTGTGAGGGAGGTGTCCCCTGGGGTGAATGGACCCGGCTCACCTCAATTCCCTCCTTGCTGAGTCCTTCTCTGGCAGGCTTTTCTGCTGGGGCTCCTCCCACCAGGGCCTGAGTCTCTGGGAAGGGGGTCCTAGCTACCTATGCACACTGGACTCCCCTCGCTTGGACTGCCTGTGAGAGTCACTGGGGATGGGGGAAGGATTTGACCAAAAGTGCAATAATCAGGCTAGAAGTCCAACAGCAGGAAGCACGTCCTGGCTCGCCCAAGACCCTGCAGTGAGTGACTGCAAAGCCCCACATCTGGAGCTCCTCAAGAACAGGAGAGGCCTCCTGTGCGGCCCCCTCCCCCAGGCCCAATAATAACACCAACCCCTCACACTCCCACAGGCTCTTGCAGCTCACCAAGTTCTTTCCCACCCATTAACTCGTCCAAGAGGGAGGTCCGCAAGGCTGGGGTTTCTACCCACTTTGATGGCCTAGAGATCTAAAGCTCAGAGAGGCGCAGTGATCAACCCAAGATCGCACAGCATGCAAGAGGTGGGGTTCCTGACACCTCAGCCCACTCTGACCTCTAAGATGAATGACCAGTTCCCCGAGATCCCCAAATGTCTGGACGTTTTCGTGCCACATTTCCTCTCCCAGAGCTCCTGAGAGATGCCTCAGCCCTGGGCTCCTGGGGACAAGTGGTCAGAACAACCATGTCCCTGGCCAGGGCATTTCTGGCATCCAGAAAGGGCAGGATGTGGGGCAAAGGTACTAGCGGATTTAGCTCCTGGAGAGGAAGGAGAGGCCCCTCCAGAGGAGGTGAACACAGTGCTGACCAGAGGACACAAGGCGAGTCCTTCACCCTCATATGGGCTGAGAGGCCAGGCCCGGGGACTGAGGACCTCCACCTCAGAGCTCTATTGCTTCCCCAGGCCCAGCCTTGCCTCGGAAAAGTCATCTCCCAAGAGGAGCCCGCGGAGGATGCAGCTGCTCCCTGTGAAGTGTCTCAGCCTCCGTGGGCACCCAGGCTGCAGGGTGGGCAAGGGCGCCTCAACGCAGCGGCTCTTAATTAGCAGTCCCCTGCCCCTCATCCCCAACTCCACCGTCCCTGCTACCCCAGCAGAGAACCCGCAGCACTCCAGCAGCCCTCTCTGCAGCGAAAAAGATTCATCCAGGCCCTGCCAATGGGCATTGGGGGTTGGGCTACTCCTAACCATTGACCCTGACCCTAAGTGTGACCTCACGTCCAGAGCGATCTCAACTCTCTGCCCCCGCCACCCCCGGCCCACCACAGGAGGTCTCTGCACCGAATCGTGGCTGCTACCTTCAGGAGCATACAGGCTGAAAGAGTTCCCTTCCGCTACCCTCCCTGTGGTCAGGGGGCTCCTTTGCCAGCATTTTCCTCCCCTCCGCTCTGAAATTCTGTGGGCCAGCTAGGATGGGGCAGAGGCAGGCAAGCAGGCAGCAGAGGGTCAGGCAGGAAGACAGACCAAAAGACAGGTGGAAACAGACAAGTAGAAGAGTGAGATTCAGGTGGACAGGTGGATAGACAGATGGACAGACAGGCACACAGATAACTGGACAGGCCAACAGAGGGATGGAAACAGACAAGCAGAAAGACTGTTGGATAGCTGGAGAGATGAAGAGACAGGACAACTCACACACAGGCAGAAACTCACTCCAGCAGAGGGACAGCCAGACAGGCAGAAGGACTGTGGGACAGTCAGGTGGACAGGCAAGGGGACCACCCAGGAGACCCCAAGACCAGAGGGCCCTCTCTGGGGGCAGCAATAAGGGATTAATATCAGCACATTTCCCAGGGACGAGAGGTCTCTCTCTCGGGCACCTTCGAGCGTCCGAGAGCCAGGCCCAGCCCTTCAACTGATATCTGCGGGGCCTCTCATGTTCCCGGCTGGGCCAGGCCGTCCCCCAAGACTGAGCTCTGAGCTGCCAAAATTCGCTCTTTACATCCAAGAAGGGTCAGTGTTTTTGAAAGTTGTAGGAGCCTGGTGAGGGGGAGGAGGGGGCCCGCAGCGTGAGTGTTTCCAAACCTACTCCTCTCCTCTTTCTTTTCCCCCAGGGTGCCCAGAGCCAGGCCTGGTGCAGCGGCCAGCAAGCTGGGCAGGCTAGCTGGCCGAGCGGCAGGGCCCACTGCTGCCGCTGGGAAGTTGAGGGTGGAGGGGAAGACTGAGTGAAGACTCAAAATCAGACAGCACACGCCAGTGTCAGAACTCTGGTGGCTCAAGGGGACCCCCAAACACCTATAATTGGGGACCAGCCCTCGGCTGGGGTGGAGGTCGTCCCTGGAGAGGGACATCTCCGAAGGGAGTCCAGGGGGGAGGCCACTGTAGCTACAGAACTGGGGAGAAGGTGACAGTGTGCGGGGGCCAAAGGGCCCTCTGTGTCTGGGACACAGGGAGACAGAAGTGAGGAAGAGAAAAAGGGAGCCGCACTTTAGTGGCTCCCGATTGGAGAGAGATGGGGGACAAGAAGCTGGACGTGGGGCGTTCCTGGGACAGAGAAGCAGGGGTTGGAGATCAGGATGGAAATCAGGAGTTGAGGTGGGGGAGGTCAGAAGCCAGGTCAAGCAGGGGTCAGGACTTGGAGAGAGGGGGGATTAGGGTCAGGCTCGGGGGGAGGGGGTGGATCGGAAATCGGGTTCAGGCCTGGGGGCAGAGCGATGAGGGTCGGCCGACTCGGGGACTGGTGGGCAGGAGGCGGAGCCAAGGCGGGGCAGCCGTCCCCCGGGACCCCAGGCTCCGGCAGGGGCCGCGCGGGGCGGCAGCGCGAGGGCACGGTCGGGGGCACGGGGTAGCAAACTCACATGAAGACGTGGTAGACGAAGGCCCAGCCGCGGGGTCGCTCCAGCACGTTGTAGACCCAGTTCTGCAGGCGGCGGTAGCGCCTGTGCGCGGCTGAGGAGCGCTGGCCGCAGGCGGAGCCCGAGCCCGAGCCCGGCCCTGGGAGGGGCGCGCCCGGCGGCAGGGGGCTGCCCAGGAGGCCCAGGCGGCGCGGGGAGCCGCCCCCGCCCGCCTCGCCCCGCTCGCTCTGCACCGCCGTGAGCGCCACCAGCTCGGCGCGGGGGGCGTCCGCGGGCGGGGGGGCCAGGCCGAGGAGGCGCGGGGGGGCCTCGGCCATGGGCGGCGCCGGGCGGGGGGGGCCGGGGCCCGGGTCCGGTCCGGGGCGGGGGCGCGCGAGGGGCGCTCAGCGGCGCATGGCTCGGACCCAGGGCCGGCGGGGCGGCCCGAGGCGGGCGCGGTCGGCGGGGGCTAGGGGCCGGGCTGGGGCCGCTCCGGGGCCGGGGGCGGGCGCTCAGAGCCGGGGGGCCGCCGGAGCCCGCGCTGACCGCCCGCTTCCCCGGCGACTGGGGCGGCTCTTTCCGACTCCAACTCTCTTATTACGCGCTCCATGCCGCTCGCCTTTCCACCTGCCGCCGGCGCGCCGCTCACATGTCAGCCTCCCCCGCCCCGCCCCTCCCCCGCCGCCCCCTCCCGCCCCGCGGCCGCCTTCCCAAATCGGGAGGGAGCGAGCGAGCCGGCGAGGCCGGGCGGAGGGAGGGGACGTGCGGAGAGGCGGCGGGAGGGCGCCCCCGCCGCGCGGGCCGCCGAGTCGGGGCGGGGACCGGACCGCATGGCGGCGGCCCCCGGCTGGTGCGAGCGGAGCGCCGGGCTGCGCGGGGCTGCGTGGACCCGAAGGCCGGGCTGGGGGCGGGATGCCTCATGTGCGGTTGTGGCGAGTGGGGCGAGGAGTCGTGGCCGCCGTCGCGGATGGGACCCGGGTCCCGCAGAGTTTAAGTGTGAGTGGATGCAGAAGTGCCTGCTGTGTGGGCGCAGTGGGTGGCTGTGATGGTGAGATTGAGTGAGGAGGTGCGGTGTGGATGGGCGTGCAGGGTCCGGGCCGCTGGCGGTGGCGGCGTCAGCGAGGTGTGCCCCGTCGGGCCGTGCCCCGTGCGCGTGGGGCGGGGTGCGCTCGTGCCTGAAAGGCCTGTGTGTGTAGCACAGTGGGCCTCAGGTGTGTCTGCTCTTCCGCCCACCCCACCCCCGCCTCTGAGCGTCCTTTCTTCAGGATGAGGGAAGAGCCCCCGCTTAGGCCACTCTGCCCCAAAGAAGAGTCTCCTCTGATCAGAGGGGCCTGCTCCGCACCAGCCCAGTCTGAAGCGCTCCCTTGCCTCGCTTCCAGGGCAGGGCAGGGTTCAGGGCACACAGGTGTTGGGAAGTGAGCTCTGAACCAGCGCGGAGGCCAGGCAGCCTCCTCCCCAAAGGCTCACAGAATCACACCCAAAAGCGGCGGGACATTCCCCCACGGCACTCCCTCTCCAGCCGGAAAGTTCCTGGTGCCTGACCTACTCTCTCTAGCTTTGGGGAAGGCCTTTCGTTCCCTTTAGCCCTGTTGGCCCAGCACACGGTGGTCATTTGGGTTTCCCGATCCTCCTTCCTTCGTCCCCTGACGAAAGCTTCGGCCACACCAGCAGCTCCCTCCGCAGGCCCTGCCCCAGGGTGAAGCGCTTCCGCAGCAAACTCTTCCCGGTTCCTCCGGGAGGATCTCGGGGGACGGAGCCGAGCGGGAGGGGCGGGGGACGGGGTGGGAAGGCGAGCTCGATTCTCAGCTGTCAGCAAAGGCAGCATTGATCTGCTGAGCGCCAGTGGGGGAGGGAAGGAGGCAGAGCTGCCGGCGTGCTGGGAGGGGGCTGCAGGGACCTGGGGGACCCCAAACTGGGCTTGACAGCCGTTTACACCCCTACCCCAACAGTGACCCTTTTCCCTCTGCGTAGCAGAGGCTGCCTTTGGGGTCCGACCTGAATCCCTCTGGCTGCTCCTGGCTCCAGGTGTGCCCAGGGCCAGAGCCCGGTGCCCCTGGGCAGTTTATGCCCCTTCCTCACTGGTAGCTGGGAAAGGGTTCTGGACCCCAGGGCCCAGCTATGGGTGCACTGCCCCGGCTGTGTTAACCCATCGTCTCCCCATGAGCTGAAGCTAGCACTCCCTAGATAGGCAGCACTGCCCTCCCAGACGCTATGGGACTGCCTGACTGGGCTTCCTCAGTCAGGGGTCCTGGGGGGTGGACTAGGGTCTGGGGACTTGAAATGGTGGGAGGGAAAGCAGTTGTAAGGGATCTGGGGGGTGTTTCTTGGGGGTCTTTTTGAGGCTCTTCTTATGTGCAGAAATGGCACTTGAACACAGGTTGCCCTTTATCAACACCCAGAATATCTGAAACTGGGTCTGTTCTGGGAAAGATGATCATCAAGCTCAGCATCACCCCTGGATGCCACGCCTCTCTTCCCATTTAGGGGACTGCAAAAGTCCCTTCCTCTCCTTGTGAGGAGCCCTCACTGCGAGAAGAGGGTCTTTCATCATCTTTCCCAACTCCAGCTCCGGATGAGCCCCTCAAAGGCAGCAAGAGGAAGAAAGAGACTGTGGCTGCAGCTAGAGGGAGGGAAGTTAGATCTCAGGAGGGAGTTTCATGGGGCACAGAGGCCCGTTTCTCCTGTAGGTGTATGTGTAATGGGACAGGCCCACCACTTTTTAAAGTGGGGAGTTGTGGGAGTTCCCTGGTGGCCTAGTGGTTAGGATTTTGGGTTTTCACTGCCGTGGCCCGGGTTCAGTCCCCGGTCAGGGAACTGAGATCCCACAAGCTGCGCGGTGCGGCCAAAAATAAATAAATTAATAAAGTGGAGAGTCATGGAACTCTTCCTAAGGGGTGGGGGGATGGGGGGATGGTTCTAGGAGGATGTAAGCAAAGTTAGGTTGGTGTGTGTATGTGTGTGCATGGGAAGGTGGAGGAGGCAGAGGAGAAAGTCCAGTTCCAGAGGACAGGTGGCCACTCTGAGGGTCACCCGGCGGCTTTCCTGCCCTGTCCGGATTCCCGGGACATGAGCATGACCGGGAGGAAGGCCTTTCCCCACAGCAGCCTTTAGTGACTAAGACACTTTTCTGAGCACACAGCTGTCTCAGGCTCTCTCCCTGCTGGGGGGTGGGGGGGGGCGTGGAGCTGTGGTTTCCCACCCTCCTCCTTCCCTCTCTCCCACCTGTTCCCTTCACCCCACCCTCAGCAGCTTCCTTCCCACACACCCCCACCAGCCGCCACACCTCTCCCAGGTAACACTGCCAAAAAAACATCCCGCTCTGCCCTGACTCACTCACTCTGTCCCACCTGGGCAAGTCCATTCCTGGCTCTGGGCTTCAGTTTCCCCATCTGCCCATAAGGAGGGGGTGGGGCTCCAAGATCTTCTGTAATTCATCACTGTCACTTTCATCCATCAATGAAGCAAGTATTGATTGAGAGGAAGAGTGGGGAGGGAGAGAGCTCCCATTTGCTGAGCACCAACCGAGGCTCAGAGACATGTGGGGACTCACCTAAGGATACACAGCCAGTATCCAGAACTGCCTGTGACCTGTCCTCTCCCCTGGCTGGCACCTACCCACTGTGCACTGGGTCCTGGGATCAGTACTGAGGGGAACCATAGATGGCCCCATCTTTGTTCTCTAGGACTTATTCCTGCCAGGGTTGGAGACTCCTAGGTCTGAAAGGGTTGAGGTCTAGAAGTGGTGGGGACCTTGCGGCCAGGTTCAAGCCTGTCATTGACGGCCTGCCAATGTGACTTCAGGTCAACCAAGGATGCAGATTCCTTTCTTGGAGTGGGAAAGGGGTTTTAAGTCAGTGGTTTTCAGACTTTATTAGCAATGGAATCCTTTGTACAGACAGAATCTTAAGGTAGCACCCCAATATGTAAAGAGCATTCAAGCAGAGGTGTTCTGGTTGAATTGAGGTGAGGAGGTCAAGGTTCCACCCACCAGACCTCCCCCTCCTTTCTCTCCACACCCCAGAAACTGTTTTGGTTTTCTTTCTTTTTTTTTTAAAAATTAATTAATTATTTATTTTTGGCTGTGTTGGGTCTTCATTGCTGCGCGCTGGCTTTCTCTAGTTGCGGCGAGCTGGGGCTACTCTTTGCTGCGGTGCACAGGCTTCTCATTGCAGTGGCTTCTCTTGTTGCAGAGCACAGGCTCTAGGCATGCGGGCTTCAGTAGTTGTGTCACGCGGGCTCAGTAGTTGTGGCTCGCGGGCCCTAGAGCGCAGGCTCAGTAGTTGTGGCGCACGGGCTTAGTTGCTCTGCGGCATGTGGGATCTTCCCGGACCAGGGCTCGAACCCATGTCCCCTGCATTGGCAGGCGGATTCTTTTTTTTTTTTTTATAAATTTATTTATTTATTTATTTTTGGCTGTGTTGGGTCTTCGTTTCTGTGCGAGGGCTTTCTCTAGGTGCGGCGAGCGGGGGCCACTCTTCATCGCGGTGCACAGGCCTTTCACTGTCGCAGCCCCTCTTGTTGCGGAGCACAGGCTTCAGACGCGCAGGCTCAGTAGTTGAGACTCACGGGCCTAGTTGCTCCGCGGCATGTGGGATCTTCCCAGACCAGGGCTCGAACCCGTGTCCCCTGCATTGGCAGGCGGATTCTCAACCACTGCACTACCAGGGAAGCCCGGCAGGCGGATTCTTAACCACTGCGCCACCAGGGAAGCCCCTGTTTGGGTTTTCTTATAGCTCTGAGTGTTGCTAGAAGTCAGATGAGGGAAAGTCTCCACTGGCAATGGCAGAGGAAGCTTTCTTGGGCACAGGAGTAGGGAGGACTTGGAGAGGTGCAGAGAAGTGCAGCCAATAATGCCTGCAGCTACCATGAATGAGGCCCAGAGCCTCGTGTAGGATGCCTTAACTGCATCTTCTGTTTCAGCATCCCAACAGCCCTCTGAGGTAATTCTATTCACACCCCCATTTTACAGACGAGAAGGCTGAGACTCAGTGAAGAAACTTCCCTAGTGTAGCTCTTTACCCCTGTGCTATAGTGAATGTGTGTGTGTGTGTGTGTGTGTGTGTGTAGGTGGGGTGTGGGGATGGGGAGGATGTTACAGAACATCGGGGAGGAAAAACAAGTTTGACAAGGGGGACAGAAGGGACCTTGAATGCTGTGCTGAGGGTCCAGTTCGGCCTGATAGGAAACAGGGAGACTGGCCAGGGCTGAGACTGAGCATGCCACAGAGGCTCGGGCTCTGTAGGAGACAGCTCAGGACAGGAAGAGTTGGAGGTGCCAGTACCCAGGGAGGTCGGCAGTTGGGGGGCGGGGACAGAAAGATCACTGAACAACAGGTTATGTCTGGGCTTCCTGGCTCTACCTTTGGACTAGTTGGTGACCTTGGTCACTCCACCTCTGCCCCAAATTCCCTGGCTATCGGGAGGACTAAATGCAGTAATACATGAAAAGGTCACGACCGTGCAGGGAGCTGTACAAAGGTGAACCATCTTATGGTTGATCTTATCACCCTTCAGGTGTGTGTTCGGATGGGGCTGGGAGATGCTGTGAGAATTCCCTAGTCCTAGCACCTCTTCTCCTTGTGGGAAGTCTTCCTAGCAGGAGGGGATTGGAATGGAGGGTTCTCATGGGTGTCGGCATCATGTGCATTATTTGCCTCCAGAGATCCACCTCCACTGAGAGCAGGAGGAAATATGAGAGAAAGATCGAACCTGCTTCATTTTCCCAATGAGGCCAGAGAGGACAAGAGACTGAGGCCACCTGGCAGGTAGAGGTGCTAGAGGGGCCCAAGGAGTTTCTCCCCCCTATCTGGGTGTGCCACTGAGCTGTCCCTAGCCCAGCCCCTGCTAGCCTTCTGGGCCAGTCAGCTCAGAGCCACAGAAAGCGGAGGGAGCAGTGTCGCTGAGCTCAGTGAAAGTGAACCCCCATTGATCTTCAGGGCTGGAGGGGGGCCCACAAGGAGGAGACACTGAGGGAGAAGGAGGTGTGGAAATGAAGGTCAAAGCCATCCCTTCTTGCACTGCTTCTCCTCTGCCTTCAGGACTCTTCCTCTATGACCCCAACTCCTGGAAGACCATGTAGAAGACAACACTACTGCAGCTCTGCTGGCAGGCTCCACGTTCTCAGTGAGAGCCACTGGGACAGTGGAGTTCCTTGGAAAGTGAGGAGGAAGGCCTTTTCTGAGTTGCTGAGAGTACAGTGGGAAAAAGCTTCCCTTCTCTCTGGTCCCATGATCAGAGAAACCTGGAGGAGGGTTCAGGGAGGGAGAGGACGTGAGTAGGAGGGATGGCAGATTGAGTGTCAGGGAAGGGGGCTCTGAAAAGGGATGAGACTTGGTAAGGGACATAGAGGTTCAGAAAGGAGAATGGGGGCTCAGAAGGGAGGCTAGGGGCTCAATGACAGGGATAGGAGGCCCAGAGAGCAGGACTGCCAGGTCAAACTTTTTTTTAAAAATAAATTTACTTATTTATTTATTTATTGCTGCGTTGGGTCTTTGTTGCTGTGCGCGGGCTTTCTCTAGTTGTGGAGAGCGGGGGCTACTCTTCGTTGCAGTGCATGGGCTTCTCATTGCGGTGGCTTCTCTTGTTGCAGAGCACGGGCTTTAGGCACGCGGGCTTCAGTAGTTGTGGCACACGGGCTCAGTAGTTGTGGCTCAGAGGCTCTAAAGCGCAGGCTCAGTAGTTGTGGTGCACGGGCTTAGTTGCTCCGCAGCATGTGGGATCTTCCCCGACCAGGGCTCGAACCCGTGTCCCTTCCACTGGCTGGCGGATTCCTAACCACCGCACCACCAGGGAAGCCCTGCCAGGTCAAACTTGATTGAACACCTATTAAAGTCCCTCCTCCTTAAAATAGTAGATACACAATATAAATGCTGGATAATTAAAAACATAAACAAAAACACGTATCCAAGTTCAAAGCCAAGAATGAGAAATCGCTAAGGGCCAGAAATGAGAGGGAATTCCGGTGGTGAGCAGGAGTTGCAGCTGTACCTCTGAGGAGGGATTCAGCATTCCAGCGGGGTGGGAAGTACACTTGCAGACCCCCCTAGTGGCAAGGGCTGTGGTAGGCTCCCTGCTTAAAGCTGGGCCTGGTTAAGTGCTGCCTGCCATAAACAGGACTAAAATATCTGCCTGCTAGCTGCCTGGTCCTGGCTTTGGGTAGAAAAAGTACCCATATGATTAGGACACCTTAAGCCCATTCACATGGAATGCGGTCTCAGAATCTGATATTCACGACATATAAAAATCCCAAAAGACACTTATATAAGAGCTAGTTTGGGGCTGGTGCTTTTCTACAAGGCTTGGGCAGATACAGCTGAGAAATTGCCCCAAAGGGTGGCCTCCATATCCCAGGGTACAGTCAGGAAAATGTGCTGAAACTAACTATCTCAAGGATAAACTTCACAACATATAAGAAATACAATATTTTAAGAGGCACCTCTCTCATGGAAGAATTCATATTTAAAGATCTAGAGATAATGGAGCAATCTGAAAGGAAGTTTTAGTTAAAATCTTCAAGAAGATAAAGGAAGGAATAACATCTATAGAACAAAAACAGAAAGATATCAAACAGAAACATGTAACAGATATGAACAGAACTATCTAGAAATTTTGGAAATAAAAATCAACGTCACTGACATTTAAAAAAAAAATCAATAGATGGGTTAGTAAATACAGCTGAAGAGAGAATAAGTTAATTAGAAGCTATAACTGAGGAAATCCTCCAGAATGAAGCATAGAACAATAAAACAGTTAAACATATGAAAGAAAAGAGACAAAGAAGATTGAATGAGAAACTCCAGCATACATATTATTACTTCCAGAAAAAGATACTGGAAAGAGTGACTAAGCTCTTTCCAGAAATAAGACATGAATTTCTAGATTTAAAAGGCACCCCCCCAAAAAAAAAAAAAAAAAAGGCCCACAGATTGCCTAGTAAGATAGCTTTAAAAACAAATCAAAACTACATCTAGACACCTTGTAGCCAAAGTGTAGAATAACAAGAATAATGAGGAAATTTAAAAGCCACCAGAAAGAAAAAATAGCTTATCTACAAAGGTCCAATAATTGAATTGACAGTAAGCATCTGATCAGCAACAACAGATGCCAAAAGACAATGGAATAGTATCTTCAGAGTGCTGAAGGCAAATAATTGTGAACCTAGAATCCCACACATTGCCAAACTGTCATTTAAATAAAGGGCAAAATAAAGACATTTTGACACATTCAATATCTTAGAAAGCTTCTGTCACACGGACCTTCGCTGAAAGAGAGAGGAACAAGGGCTTGGGAGCTGGAGAGGTGATGTGGCTCAGGGCTGCGGAGGGAGACTGGGCTCTGTTTTGGACCTGTCTTCAGCACCAGCCAGCCTGAGGAGCTCAGCCCAGCCTGTCTCAGCCGCGGCCCAGCTCAGGTTCTCCCCTCCTGAGTGCCAGCCTTGCTGTCCTCTTATCCCCTCATGGTAGTGGCCCAGCACCCAAGCTGGGGAGTACCACTGGCAGTCTGGCTCAGAGGCCTCCTTGAGGAGGCCAGGCCCAAGTTTCTCATGTGACCAGGTTTTGCCTGGCCCTCTACCATGGGGCCCTCTCCTCCTGGGAGGTCAGTGAGCAATGGGACAAAAGCTAGGTCCCTATGCAGGAGTTGGGGGGCGAGGACTTTCATTCTCTGTAGGAAAAGAATCACTATCAGAGGGGACGAGACCAGTGGGGCTGAGCTGCCTGGGACAGGAGACTTCTTGGAGCATCTGGCTCCACTCAACCAGCTGGTGCCCTTGGGTAATTTCTTAACCTCTTTGAGCCTCAGTTTCTCACTAATGAGCAGGATACCTACCTAATGAGGATGTGAAGATGAAATGAGATAATCCATCTAGCTTTAGATGTATTTTCCTACACAGAAATTTCTTAAAAGAATAATCTCCATCGAATACCCCTGCCTAGCATATCATCAGTGCTCAGTAGAAAACTGTTCCCAACAAAAAAGTGACAGTGAGAGCCAATGAGCAGGGGTAGGAATGTGTGCAGTGTTGGAGGCCCCATCTTCAGGGAAGAGTTCGTGTTTGTTAATTCACTCATCAGTTACTGTCATTCTCTTGGTGCCAGGCCCTGAGCTGGGCTCTGGAAGCATGGAGATGACCCTGAACTGGAGGACCATCGGTGAGTAAGACAGCCAAAACCAGAAAGTTCTAACAGACTGTTCAGAGCCTAACTGGTCTTGTGTTTGTTGTCTATCTCTCCCCTCCCCACTCCCACCTCTCCCCCTGCCCCCAACCCAATATAAGCTCCATGATAGCACAAACCTTATCTGGCTTGTTTTCAGCTGTCTTCACAATGTCCAGAACAATGTCTGAAACACAGAAAGTGCCAAAGAAACATTTGTTGAACGACTGTGTATATGAGCACTAATAATAGAGGCTGTAGAAGTTGCTGCGAGAGCATCAAAGAAGTCTTCGCTAACTCTGTCCTAGGAGTTAGAAGTTTCTCAGCAAGGGCCATTTAAACTGGGCCTTGATGTATGTATAGGAGATCAATAAGTGGAAAAGGAAGTAAAAGGACATCCAGGCGTTGGGGCCAGTTGAAAACAAGGAGGTGAGTTCAGGGACCAGTGAGTAATTGAGTGTGACAGGAATGTAGAGTGCAGGGGGGAGGAAGAGTGGAAAGACACAAAGCTGGGGAGATAAGAAGGGCTGTCAAAAAGTCTCCTTATTAAAATCTAACCACCTACCCTGATGTAATACTCTGGAGAGGATAGTGTTTCCAGCCCTCGCTGTTGCCCCAGGAAGTCCCCTCCCTTCAAAAGTTAAGGGTCTTATCAGGAAAGGGGTTAAAGGTCTAGTACCCACTGAGAAAGGGGACAGTCATACCCCATAGTTCCTAGAGTTGTCTGAAGTTGGGGTAAGGGTGGGACAGGGCACCTCCCAGATTTGGGCGAGTGCTACATGCTGCCCCCTTGTGGCCTCAGCAGAATTAAGCAGTAAGGAGGCTGGCCAGGTGGTCTGTTCATAATCCCAAGGGCCTCCAGCCCCCAGCATCGCCTTCTGGGAAAGTTATCCCAACCACCAGCTGTCCACAGACCAGACCTAATTGCTCTATTTATTCCACATATACTCAAGGCTGGGCCAGCGGGTTTGGGGAGGCAGAGCGAAAGGAGACAGTTCATATTTATAAAGCCCTGTCTCTCTCTCTCTCTCTCACACACACACACACACACACACCACCTTTGGCCAGAAAGCAACTATGTATGCACAGGGGGTCAGGAGACCAATGTTTTGGTTTCAGCTCTACCCCTATTCATGGAGTGACCTTGGGCAAGTCACTGCACTTCACTGGGCCTCCTATGTCTCCATCTGTAACACAGGGATCACCATCCCTCTTCCTGTCTCCCCTTGCAGGGTCATTGTGAAGATCACTGGGAGGACAGATGCTGCAAGTGCTAGGAAAAATGTTTAAGAGTGCTCCGGATGTAAGGGGATCGTGCTGGGTATTAGATAGGGGCTCTCTTGGGCAGCACCAAAGTGTTTGTTTACACCTGCATGGGCCCTGCTGGCGGGGAAATTTAAAGGGAACGTGCTCAGTAAGGCAACTGATCAAAACATCTCCAAAATAAGAATGGAAGTCTGTAGGAAAATGGGGACCCACTGAGTGGTCTGAAATTTCAATTATGCTTGGGTTTTCAGGAATGGGTGGAAGAGCAGCAAGATGGGACTGTGCAGTGACCTCAATATGAGAGGTTAGCCAGGAAATGAAAAGAGCTGAGCTTCTGCCTTTTCCGAGCCCAGCCTCCCTTCTGGGTGCTTCTCATTCACAAGTGCTCTCTTGAATCCTCTCCACGTGGGGCTGGGCACGTGCTGTCGGTGAATTACCTGCAGGTCTCACTGAGACATGTTTGGGTATCGGACAGTGGGAAAGGCCAGATGATCCCCTTCAGAGAAAAGTCCAGGGCTAGAATGAAGGGGGCAGACCTGACTTCTCATGGTGACAGTATCACCTGCTTCATCTACCTTGACGACACTGGAGGGGTACCAGGTATCCAAAACCTTACAGCTAGGAAAGTCTTTGCTTTTGCTAAAGAATGTTACCTTTCTTTCTTTTAGATGTGAATCTCTTACCTGGCCCCATCTCTCTTTTTGCTTTGGTGGTCAGGAAGCTCAGGATCAAACGTGAAACCTAATTTTAAGAACTCTGTAGGTCTTTGCAGCCAGAATATTTGTTCTTGTTTTCGATGATCCTGATTTCCTATTCAACAGTATTCTTCCTAATTCTCATCTGTCATATTTTTTCACTGTGTATGTTTTCAACGCAAGCCGTCTTATTTTTTCTTGTGGAGTAAGGTAAGGTACACTTAGGTAAGTAACTGAAAATGAAACAGATGAGACAGATGTCCAAGTGCTTACCATGGTTAACAGTGGGGGATATTCGGTGAGGGAATTATGAGAGCATCAGGGTCAGACTTGAAATAACTGAATATTAAAGCCTCTTCCCTATCTCTGCCTCACACTGTAAGAGAGTCCCAAAAAGAAGGGAGCTGCCTAAGGTTCTATGACATATTACTGACTGAGAAGAAATCAGTACTTTTCCTGGCAGCCAGTTCTCTGCTCTTCCCATGACAACAGGCCTCATTCTGGCTGTAAATGGCATGGTGAAGGGAAGAAAGACGGCTCACCACTGGCCTCTATGGCCAACAGAGGCCATGAAGAAGTGGAATGCTCCTTCTGTTCTCCCTACTTTCAAGCCCTGGCTGTAGAACCCTTCTGGCCTGCTGGCTGACAAGGGGCTTGGGCTACCTTCCATGGCAGATGCCATCCATGCCTTTGGTAATGGGCATGGTCACAGCAGGCAGCTCAGAGTGCCAGCCTGTGCCGAGACAGGAGTAGAGGGATGTACTTCAGTCCTTGCTTAAGGACAGAGAAAGCTTTCTCCATGAGAGACGCTCTCTTCACCCTCAGCCAAGAAGGACACAGGCTGAATCTGGCCCATGTGTCAGACGTAGTCCAGGAAATAAGGCAGGCAGGCAACTCTGAGCAGCAAACATTCTGATGAAGTTCCTTTTTTAAATCAGCTGAAGATCTCAATTTGAATCAGACATGCAGCTCAAGTTCCCTTAGCTTTGGACATCCCCCCTCCTCACAAAGGTGTCCCCCTCCTTCTCAGACACCCAACCTGAGGGCAGACAAACCTTTCCAAGCCTTTCCCAAGCAAAGTGGTCCCATGAATGTCCCCACAGAAACCCAGACTCCAAATTATCTAAAATGAGATTTATTGCATTTCATGCAGTTTGAAGTCCATGCAGCAAAGGAGACTAGCACAATTTTTAATGCATTTAAAAATAAAATAAAATTAAAACTGGGGGGTGGGGGGCAAATGCACAAAAGTCCTAGTCTCCTTGAGTCCCTGGAAGAGAAGGGTTTGGGAATGAAACCATCCACTCCCCATGGCAAATAAGTCTCTTAAATGCATGGAATGTTTCCATGGCCTCTGATGCAAATCCACAGAGCTCTGGGGCAAGAGCAGGGACGCGGGGAGAGGAGCACTAGTGAAAATGAAGCTATACACGGTCACCTAATTTTACCTGAGGGCAGAACAAGGTGGTAAATCCTGGGGCAGCAGCTGTTCTAAGAGTCAGGAGATTACATACACCCTTGAGGAGATCTGCTCCTAAAAGAAGTGGCAGTAAGAACCAAAAAAAGAAAAACAAAAGAAATATTTCTTCAACCACACGCTTCAAGAAAATGCCATAAATATGTTATTTAATATTTTCATTTCATAGCATTGGACACACAGCTCAACATATTGAAATATTGATTCCGTGGAGAAAAAAATGGGAAAAAGGAAATAAAAAATATTGCATCTTTCTGTTGGAGAATCTCGGCCCCCAGGCGTCGGGCGTAGTGCACCAGTGTCCTAGCCTGCAGGAGGCGCTGAGGTCGGCAGGGTCCTCTGGGGAGGGAGGCTGTGCCCATTGCCCGGGGCTGTATGGCAAAAATTGTGTTGGGTGTCCTTGGCCTTGCCAGCTCAGGCCCTCAGTCGCCGGTCACCTGGGGGGCCTGCCCGTCGGAGGGCTGGTTGGCTGACTGGATGAACATGGGTTGGGCGAGATCCTGGCCAGCAGGCATGGTGACTTGCTGGATCTGGTAGAGCTGCTGCGAGGGGTGGAGAGGAGAGAGTGAGGTCACCCCTGGGAGAGGGGCATGCAGCTCCCTATGGGCCTCGAGTTGGTTGGGGGCCCCAGATACCTCAACCACCACCCATTGCAAGGCGTCAGAGGGAGGAGGGGAAGTGGAGCTCTGCTGCGGTTGGGAGCAGCAGACACAGGAGGCACCAGCCCGGTGTGAGGGGGTATGTGTGGTGGGCGGGGAAGAGGTGCAGGGAGTTGCATTTCCTGTGGCTTTCACTTCTCTGGGCTCTGCCTCTCCCGTTAGCTCAGAGCCTCGAGCTTGCTGCACGCTGTTCCTCTGTGACAAACACAAGCAATTCGAACCACTGTACCAGCAGCTTGGAAGTCAGCATTTCCCCAACTCAGTAATCCTCACTGGCAGGGGCAGTAGGGATTACCCCCTCTCCTCTTTTCCTCAGAATATCTGGCTCAGGCTGAGGCTACACTGAATCTCCATCTCCTGCATGGGCCCTGATGGGGAGGCAGGTCACCTGGGATTAAACGCTTACTACAGCGAAGACCCGCGAAGATGCTTACGTAGCCACTACGGAAGGTTAGGGCCAACTGGACATGATTTCTCAGGTGTTTCCAAAAGAAACCAAAAGCTAAGACCCCCTGCCACAGCAGCCCTGGCACGTGAGCCTGGCATCTGGTGCTGGCAGAAGCCAGAGTTGGGTCCTGATGCCAGCTCCTCTCCCTTCTGGGCAGCAGAGAACATAGGCTTAGGCATGTCATCCTATCATGTCCTCAGGGGTCTCTGGGAAGATAGTGCGAAGGGAAGGGGGGCAGGAAAAGGGAAGATCCCTTCCTCACGAGTTTAGAATTACTGAATTCCAGGCACCTAGAGAGCTTGAGAGGTCACATGTTCTCTGCATTTCAACTAATCCATGCGATTAAAAAGAGCATGGCTTAGAGAAAAACTATTCTTAAAGAAAGGAAACAGGAGACCTGCATGCTAGTCCTGGTTCTGCAATGAACAGCTAAGCAAGCACAGACAAGGCACTTCCCACCTCCAGGGCTCAGTTCACTCATCTGTAAAACGGGGACTGGGGCTACCTAATGTCTAGGATTATCGTCAACTCCCACCAAGTCTATAAGTCTAGAGGATAGGCAAGACTGTTGTTTTAACAATTTCTGTCCACTCACTGTTAACAGATGATGGGACAGCTGCCCTAGCCATGCAAACCCACAGATGTCCCCCGCTACCCTGTCACAGCTCCTCACCCTCTGCTCCTGCCTAGGCCGGGTGTCCTACCTGTCCGTCCGTGAACTGGCTGAACTGCTGCTGTCCTTGCTGGACCTCTGTCTGTGTGATCTGTAGGAACCAAGACGGCAAAGCAGGCAGATCAGCTGCAGGGTCTGGTCCACCAGCCCACCAGCCCACCAGCCCACCAGCCAGGAGAGGGTCGTGAAGATCAAATGGACAATGCACATAAAGTGCCCAGAATGAGGCCGGGCACAGAACAGGGGCTTGATGAGCAGCAGGAAAACAAGGGTCCCTCCCCACCCCCTAGCCCAGACAGCTACTCAGCGTTGGCACCACACAGAGGACCCCGGAGCATGCAATATACAACTTCTGCAACCATCTCTCTTAATGTCCACCTAACCACCCCCGCCCCACCGAAACCAGCCCCTTACTAAAAAAGTCTTTCTGGGGCCTGAGGCTCTAGTCAAACAAAAACACCTAGCTCCTAGGTACTGATAGGACAGGGCATAACATTTATGGTTTAGGCAGAAACCCGAAGAGTCTGTCTTTCAACCAGTGAAGGCAGATTGCAAAACACTGGGCAACGTGGTGAGTGGTCCCTTTCATTCTTGGAAGGTGGGCTCCAAACCAAACCCGTATCACCCAGATTATCTGACTGGAATATGAAACACCCTGGCGAGCAAGTGGCCTTGGCCCTGGAAGCCCTTGTGGCAAACCTATGAAGTACTTTTTCCGAGAGAGGCCACGTGCAACCCTCTGGGCCAAGGCAGGGGGAGGGGGGGTAAGGAAAACATTTATCACATGTACTTAAAATCTTATGTGGGCATTTTAAATACATTTTAAAGGAAATTTACGGACACGGAGAACTGCATCATATAATGCCAGTTGCTGCAGACAGCTTGGTAGACTAGAAAGAAGACTGAAGAATGTTTGTGTGCGTGTATGTTATCTATGGAACATTTGACTAGCTAATGTTTTCTGTGTACCTTCTCCTGGAATCATCACAGCCACCCTGCAAGGTAAGGACTGTCTTCTCGAGTGTCCTCACTATGGCCAAAAACAACCCATCGGGCCTACCCATGAGGCTATGAGGAAAACAAGGGGACAGGTATGAAAGGGCTTCATGAGCGTTTCTTACTAGTGTTCTTTGTTTTGGGTCTTTCTCCTCCCACCTGCTTGAGGGCAGGAGCTAAGTTTTGTCTATCTCCCAGTGCAAAGTAAGTATTGAAGAAATATCTGCAGAATAAATGAATGATCCTGAGACAAATGGAAAATATTCGTCATAGATGAGAAGGTTTTAACTGTGCCCTGTGGCCAGCAGGATTGTCCTTCACATCAGTTGAGAGGAGTTTCATTCACCTTTAAATTCCATTTACATGTTAACATTCATTCAACATTCATTCAACGAACATTTACTGAGCACCTACGAAATGCCACGTTGTTATAATTACAATCTGTTGTTACATAGACTCTGTCCTCAGGCACCCTCTTCTTGCTTCACTCCTTCCTCTCTATACAGCCAACTTTCCCCACTTTCTGGCTTTAGTTCCTGGTCTCAAAACTGACCTCTGGGGAACCAAGAACTCTTCCTTCTCATTTCCTCCCACCCTGTGCCACAGAAAGTTTCTGGATCCCAGGCTAGAATCTTACAAGTTTAAAAAAAAAAAAGAGGGGTACACTAAAGGGTGGGACCAATCTTGAGATCTGATTCCATGCCAGTGATCCCCAGGAAATTAGGGAAAAGCCCAAATCCTTATGCAAGCCAAGGAATGGGTTTAGAGTGGGCCTTTAAAGATCCCAGAGACTATATGGAACTCAGAAACCCTGCTTTTGGCTCATTCCTCATATTTTCCCAAATGACATCTTTGGAGACCTGCTCTACAAACTCAGCTCTGTCACCACTGTCAATAGATACATCACCAGAAATGCAATTGGGCCAGACGAGTCCAGCTCTTTAACGATTGCTTCTTTTTTTGGGTCTGAGGCAAAAGAATTGATTAACAATGCCTCCCCTTGTCCAGCATCCCCTGTCCCCTGCAAATAATACCCACATCCCCCAATCCCCAAGCCCAGGGAGGCAGCCCCCTCAGCACCTGTGGCTCAGCCTTCAATATCTCAGGGCATGAGAGGAGATGAGGAGGGCAGTCTCTGGTTACGGGTGCATGAGAAGGTAGAAGTAAAAACCTAAGTAGCTTTCCAAAGGGCACAGGAGGTGCCAGATCACAACAGTCATCCAGGTTTAAAGATGGAAACTCAGCCTGACGATGAGGCAGTCTGTCAGAAGGCTTCCTCCAGTCAGACCTGCGCACACACACATTGGGCTTTCTTCAAGTATCCTTGAGGCTTCCCCTGCCTTGAGTTTCCTTGTCGCTCAAGAGCACGATGGTAAGAGACACACTTTGAATCCAATCCTCTGATAAACCCCATCTGTCCCTTGGGGTGCAGAACAGATGTGCAGGGGGTGGAGGCGGCTCTTGCTGAAGGATGGGGTGGCGAGAGAGTTGTGTGCTGAGCACTCCTTTGTCAGAAGCCAGCTCCTGCTGGTTCCCAACTCAAGCCCTGAATCTCTGCAGCACATACCTGTTGAGCATTGGTGGCAAGCGTCTGGATCTGTCCCTGCACAACTTGGGTGCCTGATACAGGCTGGGCTAAGCGAATATACTGCAGCTGGCCGGCATTCAGCTGCACCTAGGCAGGGTCAGAGACAAACAAACCACCGGAGACTGAATGCAACCTCAAACAAGCAAACTTTCCATGACAAGAAATGGTGACTGTCCCCTACCCGTCCCCACCCTGACCCCTCCAAAAAGGCCGACCCTGAAAAGTTCCTTTTTAACAGAAACCCAAACAAGCAAAACCATAATATCCCTACCCCGTAAGTCATACAACACAAAAGAGAATATGTTCCTTGAATGGACTTGGGGAAAAATTCCCAGAGGACCTTGTCATACATGCGAGGACAGCATGGCTGGACCCTCAACATTCACTGGCTCTTAGCTATTTGCTCACAGTTTATGTTAAGATTTGATGCCAAAAGCTGTCTGACATTATCGGAACGCTTATACCTTAAGTGTGGGGCCTTTCTCCCCTCCGTCTCCACCCTTCCCCACCCCTGTTCCCGGGACGGCTGATCTAATACTGAGAAGAGCCCCAGAGTCTGCCAGGAGCCTAAAGCAGATGGCCATCACCCCGCACCACAGCCCCTAGAACTGCCCAGCCCCATGCTGCACATCTTGGAAGAGAAAGCTGGCCCGCTTTACTATCTCTGTCCCCAAGAGCCAGGACCAATAGGGGTCTGTGGGACTTTTAGGATCCTTGGTGTTCAGCACTAGCTTCTGGCCAAATACGTCCCAAAGGGAAGCTGAATCAATAAACCTTTCACATAAAACCCCATCATGGGAAACCAAAGCTACAAAAATGCCCTTAAAAGGCCCTCATGCTTAAGATTAAGTCTCAGATAATACAATAATACCACATGCTGCATTTAATTGTGTGCTAAAAGCCTTAACTCAGGCTCTTAATGCTACAGCGTACCATGAAAGCATTAGTGCTTCGAGCATGGGGACGAGGAGAGGACCAAGGCAGCTACAACGTGAGAGGAACTGTGGCTCAGCAGAGAAAACAGTCAGCAAAGGAGGACTACGGACAGTCACACTCAGGATGTGGGGAATGAAAGCGGCTCCAGGAGGACCAGCAGATTTGGTCTCTCTCTATCTGGAGGCCCAGACATCACCCTCCCTGGCTGCCTAGCCTGATTTTCTTGTAAGGGTGAGCCTCTTGAGGGTAACAGGCAAGTCATGCCTCTTTGTCCTGGAGCAAATTTTCCCCTTGCCTTCAAGAGCTAACCTCATTGCAGGGGCTTTTACTTCTGTGAGGAAAATGCTGACAGGATGAAGCTTCTGCATGCAGTGTTAAATCAAACTGCTTCTCTGAAACTTCAGACTCAATGCGGATTTGAACCATGAAGAAAAGACTAACACTGAAGTTCCTGGTAGAACATTCCAGAATTGTCCACTTAAGGCAAGATGGAGGGACACAAAATCTAAACCCGTTAATAATCTGGTTCAAAGGAGACAGGGCAAGGTATTGTGACCTGTAGTCATTTCTCTCCTGAGAACACGCCAAGAGGAGCTGCTGGGAAGTTGTGATGCCAAGCCTAAACTCCCCACTACATCCCACAATGCGGCTTCCAGGCAACATTAAGTTGCTTATGGGGAGGAAGACAGCTGGGTGGAGGCTTGGGAAACCTCATCCACCAAGACTGATGGTGGCTGGTCCCAGGAGTCACCAGAACTCCTGCCAAGGAACATGGGATGAAAGACCGAAGCCTCATCCCAGGAGTGGGGGAAGGTATACTGCTGGCCATAGGGATTTCACATTTCCCAGCTGGGAAGAGCTCTTTTGCAGAAACTCAAATGTGACTGAAAAGCTGTGAGCCAAACAGTTCCAAGCAGTTCTTAGAAGCAAGCTCTTCTTTCAGGCTTGGGTTTAGGTACTGGTGATGCTCTGCCCTTCAGTCCTCTGCCACAAGGGTAGGCCTGGGGACCCTCACACCTTTTTAAAATTACAGAGCAAAGAAGCCTACCCCCTGGACTTTCAAAAGAGGAGCAAAACTTCCTTCCTAAAGGTCATCACTAATACAAGCACTCTGGTGAGTTTAGGAATGCAGACTCCTGCAGAAGGTATACAGTGAAGACCAGCTCCTAAATTCTGCAACAAGTCTTCTGTGCCCCAGAGGCTTTAAAAGACTCAAGTTAAAGTTACTACAAAGTGTGAACTCTTCTCTGGCTTAGCTGAACTTGTTTTGGTGCCCTCACATGCAAAAATGAGAACCATTTATGAGAGAAGTCATGGGCTGGTGGCTGCAAGGAATCTGGAATTGATGGGGGTGGGGTGGGGCGCGTGTGTGTGGCGCCACCACCCCCAGCCCCACCCCGTGCGGGAAGGAAAGGGAGGGGGGAAAGGGAGATGGAGCGGGGGGGTCGGGGGAGGGGGGCGGGGAGAGAGAGACAGACAGAGATGAAAAGGAAAGAGATAAACAGAGGGATGCACACACTCCCCTTTCCTAAGCTTTCTCCTGGCCTATTACTCTGTTAAGAAGAACAGTCCCCAAAACAGGGTTGAGGATACTTTCTGAACTTTCTTCAAAGAGTAAGTGGTTAACCAAGTCCAAGTGAGTTTCTGTATCTGCCTACATTTCATTTACAATAGGAAGGGCAAGGGGCAGGAACAGGCCTGCTCCATGTCACTCATTTTCCACATTTTTTTGTGGCAAATTGACCAATGAATAGATGGCAAGTGTTAAGATAAGGACCTTTTTTTTTTTTTCCACCAAAGAACAAGTACAAGCGAAAAAGCCAACAAATCTAAGAAATGAAATCCCTCAAGGCACACAGGAAGTAGCAGTCCACAGTGAAGGAATGGATAAGTTAAATGAAAGCCAAAAATACACTTTGCTGCAGCCTCCACTGGGAACTGACTCATGAATATGCAACAAGTGTATTTATGGCCTTCTCTATACACCTCCCTCTTATTCTCTGCAAATCAAAACACAGGACTAGGACTGCCTCACAGGGCCTTTGGGCCTTGGCACAGAATAGTGGTTACAATGATTTCTCTGCGTAGGCGGAGTGAGGGGAAATGGAGAGGAGCTGCCCCATCGTGGTGAGCCTGAACCTGGATTAAAGGAAAGCAGGGCGTATACGCTGAAGCAAGTTGTGGTCTGGGGTAATGGGAATATAGGTTTATAACAAAGTGTGTGTATGTGTGTGTGTGTGTGTGTGTGTGTAAAATCTTTAACTATTTCCTGTTATACTGCTGAGCACAGTGCCACGCAGACCTTAAGGCAGGGCAGGACTTACCGGGATCTGCTGGATCTCTCCTGTGTTCGTAATGATCTGCTGCATCACCTGCATGGTCTGTCCAGTGCCACTCTGGGCCTGCTGGGCTTGACCTTGCGGCTGGGCCTGGACAATCTGCACCTGCTGACCTTCTCCAACCTGCATGGTCACGGGTGTGGTCTGGAAGGAAGAGTCATGAGAAAGCTGACTGAGCTCCAGCCCAGAGCCATTAGGCCTACCAAGGGGTTAATAACGAGCAGTTAAGCAGGAGCAAACCCCTCCATGAATGCCTGACCTCATCGCAACACTAACAATACTCAACCTACAGAATCCCTTGGGCTTAGAGCACTGTTAAAGTCACTCTCCAAAATAAAAGACAGGAAGGCCAAACGGATTTTTAGACTCAGAGTACAGAATATTTGCCTCGGCCCCAAATACCTCTATGCTTCAAATGTTGCAACTCTTCACAGCCCCTTCAATGATAGAAAGGCACATACGGTACAAGAGAATCAAAAGCAACCACGATAATTTGCCTGAGACATGGCTGAAGTCAAGTCTGGAGCAGGTGAGTTTAGAGGGCAAACTAAATGGAAAGTGGGGTCAGTATGGGTTGACTAAGCTCAGGACCCTGGGCTCCTTCTCACTGGAAGAAACATAAAGGGCACACTGGCTTTCATCCCCATTCAAGCAGCAGAGCGACTCCAGCCCACTCTGGCCAGCCGGCTGCTCTGGATCACAACACTGCTTCCCACGGGGGAGGCAAACACCCTTAAGACCTGGACACTGTTAAGACCTGGACCTTAACTGACGCTACCCGTAAGAAACGGAATTTAATAAAGCCAGAATTTTAACTTTCTAGAAACAGGAATCGCAGATTTAAGGAATTTCTGTCTAATGTATATGAAGATTCTGTGTTTCACACATACTTAGAGGACTGCCCAATGAAACTTGCTCCTTTGAGAGACAGCAGATTCAAACTGTCAAAAGGATCAGTCATTTCTTTAGATCTCAAAACTTTAGCCCTAGATGTGACCTTTACAGATCCCAGGATACCTTGTTCATCTGGTGGTGGTGCTAGTGGAGCCTTTTAACCACACCTGCACCCCAACCCGTCACTTTGGATATGATTTCTCTCCACTCTGAATTAAGAATCACCTCTTAAGACAACTCTGAGAGTCTTAATGAATCCTGGGCTTCAATCGATGCTGTTAATTCTGATGCTCTCACTTTCTGACTGCACAGGTCTACTCTGCATCTAAAGTTACAAGGGAAGGGGATATGTTCTGAGAACTGTAGATGGGACTCAAGGGATTACTAGATAAGGAGAAATTACTAAAAACTGCAGGAGGGTAGGGAAGAAAGATGACAGAGGGCAATACATGCAGTGGGTTAGGTCAACAGGAAACATCTCCTATACTCACACCATGATTTCAAACTCAGCCTGTTCCCCAAACCTCCAGTAATAAATGTTTCCAATTTTATGACAGAAAACACAGGATTCACTTTAACAAAATATGCTTTTCTTCCAACTTTAATATGTATTGGTCCTGCGAAGATATCTGAACTCAATTTGAAACAACAATTCCTATAGGTCCAGGGAGGTGTGACACAGCACAAGGCCACCCTGAACCAGCCAGACAGCGAAACAACAGAGATGCTGGGAGGAACCAACTTCACCGCCCTCACAAGCCTTATCAGCTCCAAGCTGAGCAAGTCTGGGGTGGCAAAGAAGAGGCAGGTGAAATTCTCGCTGACTAAAAAAAATGCATACTGCCAACTCATCACTGTACTACCAACTCAATTTCCCCAAGAGGATTTCCAAGGTATTTCTAAATCATTTCAGGAAAACGAGGGCTTGTGTTAGCATGGCAGATGCCCTGCTGTCGGGGCACAATAGCCATGAGCTTCTTAGAATGGTCAGCCAATCAGAGCCAGCTCTTGGCAGACTCCCTTGAAGTTTGCTCTGTACAGGGATAAGCCTTTGGCAGGTAAAGCTCTCACCACTGCAGAGGCACAAGCATTAGCCAAAGAAGGTCCCTCAGGCATCACGGTGCAGTGGATGCCTTGAGGCAAGGACTGGGCTGTGGTCATCTTTAAACCCCGTCTGCCTAGCACTGTGTCTTGCAAAGAGCAAGCACTCAATAAATTTCTGTTACATGGATAAGAAAACGAGCAGGGAATAAATCCTAAAATCATAATTAATATTTAAATCTACCCCTGTCCCAACCTTTTTTTCTTTAGGCAAACCCAGCTCCTTACTAGAATACACATGGCTGTTTGGGATGTGTCCTCTGCCTATCTTTTCAACTTGCCTAGACGTTCAGCTATGCTGACTGTACCCTCCCCTCCTACCATTCCCTGTGCTGTTTCTCACCTCCAAGCCTCTGCTCGTGCTGTGCCCTCTCCTGGGAAAGCCCTCCTTCCCTCTTTATTTGATTCATTTCCATTGTTCCCTCTAAGACTCATATTATTCCCTTCAGGGAACTTTCTCTGACATCTTCTTCCACCTCCCTCACATCTTTGTTAGGTACCCCTTTTGAAGTGCTCCCATAACACCCTCTACACAATCCTAAGAATATCTTACACTTCCCACGTGGCAAGTGGTGTAACCTTCAAGTATTTGTAGCCCCAACTAGATTCTTGAATTCTTAAAAATAGGGACTGTTTTATTCATGCTTGTATCCCCAACACATAGCATTGGACTTTATCTAAGAGGACGTTCAATGTTTGACGAATAAATAAATTAATGATTGGCAGGGAATCTGGAGTCAGAGCTCAGAAAACATAGTTCTCCCTAGGAGCAGGACAGGGATAAAGACGCAGAAGTAGAGAATGGACTTGAGGACACGGGGGTGGCGGGGAAGCTGGGACGAAGTGAGAGTAGCATTGACATATATACACTACCAAATATAGATAGCTAGTGGGAAGCAGCTGCATAGCACAGGGAGATCAGCTCGGTGCTTTGTGACCACCTAGAGGGGTGGGAAAGGGAGAGTGGGAGGGAGGCTCAAGAGGGAGGGGATATGGGGACATATGTATACGTATAGCTGACTCATTTTGTTGTACAGCAGAAACTAACACCACATTGTAAAGCAATTATACTCCAATAAAGATGTACAAAAACAAAAACAAAAACACAGAGTTTTCAGCCTCTCATGATCCCCAACAATGTGGATGTTACTGCTTTCAGACAGAGAAGGAATCTTCTGATTACTATTGTAAAAAGAGAAAGTCACCTGACACAAATTTGGTGGGACACAGAAATGATGGGGAAAAGGGGAGGAGAGGTATGCAAGCTGGCAATGATGCCTGATCTCCTCCTTGAGGGTACAAATTCCAATTCTGGTGGGAGACACAGACAGCAGGCACGGAGTCCACTTAAAAGATGTCACTATTCTTCATGGGGGCATTATAAAGATTTTTTTCCTCCTAAAATTTTTTAGGGATCCTGGAGAATGTCTTGCTCACTGCACTTTCCTCATATGACCCACAAGGAAACCAGGGTCCAGAGAGATCAGGTGACACATCACCTCAGTGGCTGAATCTGGGGAAAAGCCCAGGTCTCCAGAATTCAAATCCAGTACTCTACAGTGATCTGACTGCCCCTCTGCCCTAGTCACACTTTGCCCACCCCAAACCTAAGAGGTGCCGTCTGGCTGGGCCGGCACCCTCCGCGGTTCACAGACCTGGCCCTGCTGAGGCTGTGCAATGATGATCTGCCCGGGCTGGATGGTGGTTGTGGAGCTGGTGGTCTGCTGGCCTTGCTGCTGCCCTTGGACCTGGACGGCAGTAGGCTGCTGAGCCAGCGTGAAGTAGTACTGGACGGGCTCGGCAGGAGTCACAGACTGGCGCACCTCCTCCTGTGGGGCAGAAGGAGGGGCAGGTAAGAGGAAAAGAACCGGCTCAGCAGCCGCCACAGTGAATTTCCACTCTTCCCCCAAACGGGCTCTGTGCAGTTGCCTGCTGAATGCTGAGCTCTCCACATCTGAAGCCAAGAGAAAGTGGAATTCGAAGAGACCAGTTGCGCTAAATCAAACTAAAAATAACAGATTCCATAGGCTTCACAAAACATACAGCCAATTTTCTGAAGTACAGAGTAATCACCCACTGCGTGATGAGTTGCAAATGGGCAAATAATTACCGTAACTAAAAACCACGCACTAGCAGTGCTTGATAGTAAATGCCGTCAAGGCCTATGATCTGAGAACAGTGCTAACGGCAAGCACCCCAAATACCATGCTCTCAGGCTGGCTCCCAATCTCCCAAACAGGCAGCACTCTCCGTATTTCGCTCCCACCACCTCAGGAGGGAAAGAGCAGGGGAAAGGGAAACAGGGCTTTTTCTGGATTGGAATTTCAGAATCAAATGTCAGGATCAAGAACACTGGTAGGCAAGAGCCCAGCTTTTCAGAGCATGTCGAGAGCTCTGTGGTCACTGAGGCCATGTCTATCCAGCATCTCATCTGGTTAGGTGGTACTTAGCCACAGAAGCGCAACCCAGGGGGCCTGAGGGACAGCCCTCCACTGGGGTGGCCTCTGGCCGATCTGCTGGGTGAAGAGACCGTTCCTTCTTCAGCTGACGTTTTCCATGGCAGAAGGAGTAAACAACCCTCTCCCAGCCACCTCGAGCTCACAGCTGAGAGTGTAGGATGTTTACACACACTACGGCATGGTTACAGCCTGAGGGTCCAGGGGTGGCCGGCCCCTGACCACTGACACAGATCGGCGTCTGCTCCGGAGGGCCCTGCGACACATGGTGCCCTGCCTGGGACAACAAAAACAACAGAAACATACAACCACTTGGGCTTGTTGAGCAAAATATCAGCTAAATTTACTCACTTCCATGTTCTGGACTAAGTTTGCCATGTTCAAGGAAAGAGGAAAAGAAGATACTTCTTGAAGGTATAGAGACCCTGTGGACCAAAGCTCTCCAAAGTGACATTTACAAAGTTGGTACTGACCCCATCCCCAATCTGTGCTTCCACAGTCCGTTTCTCATTACACTTTTTTGTACTTGCTTGCCAAATTCCACTACTTTCCCTGGTAGAATGAAAGCCCTGTGAAGGCAAGGCCTCGCTCTCTCTTGCTCTCCACTGTCCCTACCACCTGTCTCCTTGCAGGCACTCAATAAGCAGCTGCTGAATGATGAATGGATTCATAGAGCCAGGCAGACAACTGGAGGTAGGAAAGTACTTTTTTTAACCCAAGTTGGGAGTATGACAAATTCTCTTGAATCCAACAGCTGTTAGCAATAGAAAAGAATCCCTAATTTCTTGCTACCTCTAGGATTCTGTGGCCATAGTGCAGGAAACACTCCTGTCCGCTAAAGAACGGGATTGGGTATTCTTTTGCTTGCCCGGTGACTGGGGGCCCAGGATACTAAAACTAGGACTCCTGATATCTAGCCCCTGAGAAACTTGGATCTCTGCATGACAAGGTTCCCTAATGGCCATTCACCCAGTCTAGGCAGACACTTGTAACATTCTGGGTTTCTAAGCTAGTCCTCAAACATGAACCAACTTTCTAAGTTAATGTTTTCTGTGCTTCAGGCCCAAACAGTCTGAACCCTGGACATGATCATGCTGAGGCAGAAGAAGAAGGAGGTCCCCTTTTATTTTCATCTAGGTCTCAGTTTCCAGAACAACTTAACTGTGACAACATCACCTCCACTTCAACCCCAACTTCTCACATTATAAATAAAGGTCAGCCAGTCAACTTGATCTTGGCTGTGACAGGGATAATACTGATACCCTCCTTAGCGAAGAAACAAAGGCCAACTACTCTTTTCAAGGCTCCTGAAATAGGTTCAATGAATTTATTTTCCACTCAGAACTCCCTTCCCATTCTATAAAAAACATTAACCACTAAAATCCAAACTAACTTGGAAAAGTTCTTGGGTGATGAGAGGGTATAGAGGACTAAGACCCCTAGAACTAACATGTAGGACGTCTTGGGGAGTAGGGAGCCACTGGCATTTACCAGCCCTGACCTGTCATTGTTCTGTCTCCAGTTATCCTTGACTGTAGCTAATCTGCAAGTGAATACGGTCTTTTTGCCAGACAAATAGCAAACCCTTTAAGTACCACCTTCAGAAGCTAAAATATCCCTTGCCAAAAGCTGTGAGAACATGTAAAGAGCTTCTCCTATGATGCCTACTGTATGCTCTTAAACTGTTTATGAACTAGGCAGTGTCTAGGACACTTCTGTGAGTATCAAATAGAGGCACCAAGGTTTGTGTTGTGAGGACAGGCATGACAGTTCTCAAATCACTGGAATGGAAGGAGGCATATCTAAGCTTCTTCTGCATTATGAATACTCATTCTGCCAATGGAGGTCAAGCTAGCAAGGGAGTGATTATGCTTGGTTTAAAGAAATGGGTGAAGAGAAAATGACATTTCAATGAGCAGGAACTTCCAACTCACAGTTTTAATGGGGCAGAAGTCAGGCCTCAACTATCTTCTGCTTGAGTAGTCTTTACTTGCTTTCCCGAAGAACAAGAAGACATCCCCACGCATCTCAGAGAAGTCAAGGGCCTTAGATCCACAACTCAGTATTTCTGGCTCGTTTCTTTCCCCAGCAGTGGGAAATCACCCCCTGTGCTACAACAATCTCTGAATGACTGGATCAATCCAGAATGGGGCACTTGCCCAGCTTTAGCAGTGGCCTCCCCAACCAGAGTGCCTGCTCTTGGAATCTCTTCAGAAGTAGAGCCTGATAGACAACGCCAGAGGGTGAGCGGCCTCACATCCTAGAGCCATCACCGCAGTGCTGTGCAGCCAGCCCCAGACTGGGAAAAAGCACATTTGCTTCAGTAGCAAGAATGAACTGCTGCCTCCTTCAGAAAGGGTGAGTTTTGGAGAGTAGGCGCTTTTAAAGGACTTAAGGAAGGTGCCAGCCAATTTGGAGCTTGGGAAAACGTCATGTCTACAGAGGATTAAAAGTGCTATCTTAGAATTTCAGGCCAGCTTTCAGCAATCTCAACCTTTCAAAGGCCAGGCAGTAGCTGTCCCGAATAGGAAGCCGATCAATCGCCTGAACACCTGCAAAGAACTGAACCTGTTCAGTTCAGAAACTGAGCTGTTTCAGCTAGACACACTTTAAAGGAGATGGATCATAGCATTCTGAGTCAGGCTAGGATGTAACAAGGAGCTCTCTGACACCCTAAGAGAGTCAAGCACTGAGGACGCTGGAGGAAGGGAGAGGACATGACCATTCTCTCTAGCCAGCTGGCTTGGCAGGCAGCCCCAGGGAACAAGCAGGAGTTGGTGCAAGGAGCCCGAGCAAGGCCTGATTTTGTCACAGAGCTCACCACCTTGGTTTAAAGGGGGCTTCTGAAACAAATTCCAACAAGGAGAATGGGTGAATGGTATCAACTGTTCTGAAGGAAGAGAAGTGGTCTGAGTTCTTGTTGTAGTGACTTCTCAGAGAGGAGGGAAGCACTAAGAGGAGGAACTGAGCCGTGGGCACAAACCTGCAATGTTTCAAAGGCGATGCACAGCGGGACGACCGTGGCAGCCTGCCGCTGTAAACATCCGACTGAAAGCTCCCTGGAACGCCTTACAGCTTCCAGTCAAGGATGTTTACAGTAGCAAAGACTGCCCAGAAAGAACGAAGACGCAGTGAGGCACCCCGCTCTAGGAAGGAGGTGCAGAGGGCTTGCTAACCCAAAGACCCTCAGGCAGGGTCGGGATTACAAAGGGTGTTTAAGATGCCCACTTCTCCTACACTCTCTTACTCATTATTAACATGAGACGGCACAGGAGAATGGTCGTCACTGAATGACTCCTGTTTCTAAGGACAATACACTATGAAATAATTCATTAAAAACACTTAAAATTTTATTAGCAAAACAGAGAAAGCAGATCAAGGCTCAGCTTTGCTCCTGCCAGACTCTGCCACTATTCCCCAAGCATCTCTACTACATCTAGTGAGTCATGCAATCTGCATGCCTAAAATGATGAGCTATACAGGAGAGGGGTCTATCACAATTGCAATTAAGAGCTTTATGCACCCAAAGTGCTGAAAAACAATGGTGTGACCTCTGGAGAGGAACAGACGGAAGAGCAGGAAAGGCAGACACGCACATTCTTTCTCATGACTGCTTAGAAAGGTCGCTTAAGTGGTGGTTCTCAAATATGGTTGCACATTAAAAGCACCTGGAGAGCTTTAAAAAGCACTAATGCCTGGGCCTCCCCCTCGCAGATTCTGATTCAGCTGGTGTAGGGGCGGGGCCTAAGGACTGGTGTTTTTTAAACCCTAACAGGTGATTCTAATGTGCAGCCAGTGCACTGTGCAGAGAACCACAATCTAGAGTAAGAGAAAACCCAGTCCACTCACTCCAAACACCACTGTGCACACACAGAAGCTGTTTCTTGGAAATCTAAAATCTGTAACTTGCTCTCCCATCCCAGATTAAGAACTCTGACAGACTTCCTAGGATACTTCGAAATGAGCTTCACTTTACTGTTGTAACTAAAGTCTTTCATTTTCATTTTGTCTATTTTCACTGAAATACCACCTCAGAGGCACTGAGTTAAAAGCATCCCTAAATGAGTAACAGAAGGAGATGTTAAGGATGGATCTGGTCTACAGAAAGAAAAGCAAAAGAAGAGCAAATGACTTGTGCTGAGACTGGAAAAGGAGCGTATCTGACACCAGGATGCAAGGCACTCTCTAGTCAGCAGCAGCGGCAGGAGCAATGCCTTCCCAGCTCACCTGACGCTTTGGTGGTTTCAGCTCATCTCTTGGAACAATATCGATGAGAAAGTCAAACTGATCAAATTTTGTAATTGCCATGGCGATATCATTCCTCTGTAACAAAGAAAAGCAGAGTGAAAAATTAGCCTGGGGAGAAACTAGTTCACCTGGCTTTCTACTCTCCAAGTTACAAATAAGGTAAGACGATGACTTCTAAGCCAAACTAAATACCCATGGCCATGCCTACAGCCAAAAGAAGTACAACCAAACTCTTACAAACTTCAAATGATCAGACTTGATGGACAAACACTGACAAAAAAGAGAGAAATGTAGCTCATGCTCTACAAACTGTATATTTGAGCCTCCAACTATTACCACCTCTGCTGGATCCTAAATTATCATCCTCCAGATACATCTGTACAAATCTAGCAATCTTAACTGACACGTTTCTGGTCATTCTGTGGTTAGCAAGGTTAGACTATCATTCGACCTTATAACCTTTTTAAGCCCCTAAATAATATTTTAGCTCTTTGGTTCACAAGTAGTTATAATCTATTTTGAATCTCTTAGCTGAAATCCTAATTCAATAACTTTTTGCAGTATTTTCTAGTCATTGGATCTATATATGTTAGTTCCTACAAGGCTACAATTTTTATTTTGAAATTCAAAATCACCATGTCAAATCCACAGTTTAAATCTTGTTCCACGTGACATGAACACTGGAAGTCTGAAGCCACTAGAATAGAGGCAGGGTGGGTAGAGACCAAGTCCGCTGCCTAATGCTACAGAAACCAAGGCCTGCTCTGATGGCGTTCTAAGAGTGACATTCCCTTTCTTTAAATAATAGAATCACAAGATTTTTAATTAAAAACCAACACACTATGTCTACTTAAGATTTGTGTACTTCACTGTATGACAATTTTAAAGCAAAGGAAAAAAACAGAAAAAAATAGTGAACTATGGTGAGTGATACATATGTTGAAGTGTTCAGGGGAATGTACTCTTTTAAATGCATTTAAAAATAGATGACTTGGGGACTTCCCTGGTGGCGCAGTAGTTAAGAATCCGCCTGCCAATGCAGGGGACACGGGTTCGAGCCCTGGTCCGGGAAGATCCCACATGCCACGGAGCAACTAAGCCTGTGCACCACAACTACTGAGCCTGCGCTCTAGAGCCCACGAGCCACAACTACTGAGCCCACGTGCCACAACTACTGAAGCCCGCACACAGAGAGCCCATGCTCCGCAACAAGAGAAGCCACCGCAATGAGAAGCCCACGCGTTGCAACGAAGAGTAGCCCCCACTTGCCCACGCGCAGCAATGAAGACACAGTGCAGCCAAAAATAAATAAAAAATAAAAATAAATAAATAAACTGACTTTGGAGCAGCAATGGTGGCTATGCATATTCAAAAAAAAAACAGATGACTTGATGGATAGAGGGAAAGACAGACACGGGAACAAAACAAGTAAAATGTTAACGGTAGGATCTAGGCGGTCAGTATACAGGTGTTCACTGTAAACTCTGCTTATGTTTAAATTTTTTTGTGTGTTAGCATGTTGACTTTTCCCTCCAACATAATAAAATGTTGGAGGGAAAAGTCAACATGCTAACAGAAATCCTTAGCAAGCTCTATATATCACATCTTAAAAGAAGGTGACTCATCAGACAAAATAGGAGGGGATGGAAATTTTCCTTCCCTTGTCTTTGTGATGGCCCCAAGCCACTGAAATGCAAAACTCCAGTCCACCCTTCTTGCCAGCCACCAGCTTGATAATAAACCCTCCCAACCGAAGCAGGGCACATCTTAAGGCTGCCAGGTCTCATTTAAGATTAGTACGATATAGTGTCACATTCTTGATGATGTCACCTACTCGAGCTACCCAAATGGCTCATCTATGGATAGAATGAGGGGAAGAAAAAAAAAAATCACCTCCAAACATACACCAAAGTGTTCTACAGAATTTTGGAAACAGATATACTTAAATGGGTCTTTTTAACATTTTTATTTTGCCATTTTTAATGCTAGTATTTTACTGATTATCATATTTAGTAAAAAAAAAAAAAATACAGAAATCTTAAGTACACAGCTTGATGAATTTGAATAAATATATGCACCCAGGTAGCTATCACCCAGATAAGAACAGACAAAGTTTCCTTCTATCCCTTTCCAGTCAACTTCCTTCCCCTACCAATCTGAGGCAACAACTCTGATTTCTATCATCACAGATGGTGATAATATATGGGGTCACGTGCTATGTAATTTTTTCCTCTGGTTTCTTTTGCTTAATATTATTGAGATTCATCCATGTTGTTGTATGAATAAATAGTTTGCTTCTTTTATTGTTGAGTAGTAATCCATTTTATGAATATATCAATTTGTTAATATATTTACATCTTGATGGATATTTGAGTTGTTTCCAGTTTTTGGCTATTATAAACAAGGTTGTTATGAACATTCTAATACAACAATGTCCACATTTTTGGGTGTACACGTAGGAGTGGAATGGCTGGGTCTTAGAATAAGAACATGTTTAACTTTATTAGAAAGTGCCAAATAGTTTTCCAAGGTGATTGCACCTTACATTCTGACCAGCAATGAATGTTTCAGTCACTTCACTTCCTTGTCAACACTTGGTATTGTCAGTCTTTCTTATTTTAGCCATTGTCCTGGGTGTAAACCAGTATCTCATTGTGGTTTTAATTTGTATTTCCCAGATGACAAATGATATTGTATACCTTTTCATATGCTTATTGGTCATCTGGGTATCTTCTTTTTTGAAGGGCCTGTTCAAGTGCTTTGCCCATTTTATTTTTTAATCTGAATTGATCTTGAAGGTAGCTTTAATTGGATCTCTCTAGATTCACAGACTTCCTTCAAGACAGCATAAAATAAGTTTTCAATGTCTAGCCACACTAGAATATAGACTTCCCAAGGGTAGGAATTTTTGTCAGTTTTGTGTATTAGTCCCCAGGGCCTAGAACAGTGCTTGGCACATTGTGGGTATTCATTTAATATCTGTAAGATAAATGAATAAAAGCACGCATTTTCAATTTTGGAGATAAAGGGGAACAGAAAGCATAATTTACTTCCTTGGCTTTGTTGTTAAAATACTGTCACTCTTGTATCTGTCACACCCTTCCTCTTATGTCTGGGAAACGTTTCCTCTAACAACTAGGGCCTGGATGTTGAGCAGAGGGCCTCTAGAGCCAATGACCAAGGGGTCCTCATACAACATGAATGCTGATTTGCTGGATTAAAATAAAAAAGGAAACATGAAAGAAGAAAAGGATTCCCAGGAGAGTAGGGAAGGAACAAAAAGGCTAATGAGGTTAGTGAGACTATTCTTCCTGGGACTGTTCTTTTCTGGAGTCTCTCAAGGCTTCCAACCAGAAGTTGTTTAGATCTGGAAATAGATAAATACCCCTTTAGCCTCTGTTTATAGTGAGAGCTCACCAAGTACAAAGTTCAGTCACTGAGCTGTGAAAAACAGGAGAGTTGGAAATTAAGATTCTTGGTGGGGAAATACAGACTATCTTGGCTATATGATCTGCCTGCCTCCCACCAGTAGAGGAAGATGCCAGTTAAACATATCAGCTTGACAGAGTCCTAAGGAAAAACAAAAACTTTGGTCCAAAGCCATGCAACAGAAGAAGGCAAAGGCAGCTCTTGCCTAATTTTCTACAATATTACCTGAAGAGTCCGGCGCTTGTTATCCTCTGTGTGGATCCAGGCTCGAAGAGTCAACTCAGTGATAAAAATCTGGGCCGCCTTGGCAAACAGCACAGGGGCTTCTGCACTGATCATCTGCAACAGACGTAGGCCCTCCCTGTCAATCACCAGCAAGTCATTCAAACCAGTCAGTTCATCCCTTACCTCATGTCCTACTCTTGGGCTATGGGGCAAGGGCTAGAAACAAGAAGGTGGTAGCCTTACAAGATTCCAAGGTAAAATAAATCCATGAGTAGGGGACAAAGCAGGTAGCGGATAGAAGAAGGGAAGAGGGAAAAAGGATATTTATCTAGCACCTACCATGCACTTTCTTTCTCTCATAGTAGCCTTTCAGAGAAACTAGGGTTTAGGAGAGATGAAGTGATTTGCCTATGGCCATAGAGCCAGTAAGTGGTAGGATTTAGGTTCTAATCCAAAGGGAGACAATGTGGGGAAAGATAATGAGTATGAGAGCCAATGGATTTAGGGAAAATCTCTGGCTTCCCATCCTTTTGGGCTTTATTTTTCACATAGTGAAAAAGAGGATAACAACCTTCCAGGGTTGCTGTGGGAATCAAATGAGATAATATATATAAAAGCACCCAGCACAAGGCCTGGCACACAGTAAGTGCTCAAGTAATGCAAGCTGCCTTGCCAAGTCTGAATTCAAAGTTCAAACTCTTGGTCAAACAAAGCTCTGAACCCTTGGTGAGGTGGTCTATGCAGGATATAGCCACGGGAAGAGCTCTGGAGTTAAGGAAGTAGGAGGTGAGAATTGGGATCTTGGTTCTCCTACTCTGGGTGAGACACTTTTAACCTCTTTGTGTCTATTTCCATATCTATATAATGGTGAAACTAACAATTCTTATCCTATCAAATCTCACAGGGTTACTATGAGGAAGAAGTGAGCTACTAAAAGGCAAAACTGTGGTAAACTGTTAGCTTCCCACACAAATACAAGAGACTATCAATTTTGAGTGGAAAGAGAGACAGTTGCTCTTTTCCTGTGAGAACTGTAACAGGAGGTGGACTCCTAGGAATACAGATAAGGCCACCCCCAAGTAAATCCTCTCACAAGGATAAATCATGTGAAACAACTCATAGATTGAAAAGTTAGAACAAGTGCAATATCATTATCAAACATTTCTTAGAGCTCAGATCAACAAACTAGAGATTGCAATAAGATGCTAGGAAGACGTCACTGTCCTGTTGATGTGATGATACATGTTTACACTACATAGTGAAAAGAATCGGGCGATTCAAAAAGCAAATACTCAGCATCTTTCAACATCTGGAAAACAGGATATCCCCAATTTTCAGAGAAGACCATACAACAATTAAAACTGTTCAATTTTAGCTCACATAACAATTGTAGAGAGGATCCAAATAAAGAAGCAACACAATATTTTCATTTTTGTTTAATTAAACTTTGAGCTCTAGAGAAATGAGCAATAATTTTCCCATCATTTTACTTTCAATATGAATAACGAAAACGAATGTGAATTCACCTTCACATCTTCATCCAGTTTCATAATCTTCTTAATACGAGCCAGTGGGAGTTCCTGTACTCGGAAATCTTTCTGAAATGAGTAACAACAGGTACATAAATGGTAGGAATAATCAACAGGGCATGACAGGCAGCATGAAACACTCTGATTGGTTTAGTCCCTCCTTTCAGAAAATATGGCAGGAGAGGAAGTACAAATGAAATTAACAAAATACAAGCTCTAGAGGCAAAATACTTCTTAACCAATGCAAAGCTTCAAACAAAGGGTTTCAGGATAAACTTATGATGGCTTCTAACAGTGCCCTCATGAAAAGCGGCCCCAAACAATACCAGATTCTTTGCCAGCACGATATAGAGATGTATTATACGTGTCTTCTCCCACCCCCAAGAAAGTTTACCAGCTTGCATGCAGATTAAAATGAGATTTTTGTCTTAGGGATTTTCCTCCAGTTCTTCCTTCTGATCAAGGACTGCAAGGGCAAGTGCCAGCAGCACCTGACCATAGTGATTGTTCTAATCAGCCATGTGGCACTGCCTATTTCTGACTTTTGCACTAATGTGACACCAGAAATCGGGGAGGAGCTCCTTTCCCATCACAGCAGCAAAGGCCTTGTCTCCAAAATCTGCTTGGGGGTGGGGGTGGGAGTAGAAGAGTATGGAAAAAGGGTGAGGGTGAATTTACCAGCTGTCATTTAGGAAGAGCCCTGTCAATTTTTTCTTAACAAACAAGACTAAGCTGGGGAGAAACCACTTAACTTTATTGTGGATAGGATTTAGGAAAGGGATTTTCGATTAGCACTACTCAATTACTTGCAATTTAAGTGCTTTTTCATTTTATTTTGATACTACTGGTATTTAAACACATGACCAATGATGGATGCAATTCTAGAAATAAAAATCAATTTTGGGTTTCAAAGCTGCAATGAAGAGAAAGGTGCAAAGGCAGAGATTAGCTAAAATCAGCAAAATCCCTACTGGGACTAGGTGTCAAATGATTGATTCTATAAGTGGTCTGAAACGTGACTCACCAAACCCAATATGCTCACCTGGGAATTTACATCATCACATTAAGGAGGAAGCAGCTCTTATTTGAGATTTGGTATAATTAACATGCATTAGTGAACTTTCTTTTCCAAGACCAACAGAAAACCTCAACTATACATCAAAGAAGGCAGTGGGGCATTTTGGAAAAACATCACCAGCCTTCCCAGAATCTATTTTATGAATACAGAAGAAGAGCAACTATTAGGATAAAATGTACACCGAGACATCTTACTTACTTACTTTACTTACTTACTTACTTAATTTATTTATTTGGCCATGCCGGGCGGCATGCAGGATCTTAGTTCCCCGACCAGGGACTGAACCCATGCCCCCTGCAGTGGAAGCATGGAGTCCTAACCACTGCACCGCCAGGGAAGTCCCAAGACGTCTAATTTCTCCACCCAAACCCAACAAGCTGCTTGGCTACCACTCACCTCTACAAATTTCCAACACTAATTTTTCATCTTTTCCTTTTCCAAATTAGGTATCATGTTCCATAAGCCTCTAAAAATCTAACCCTGGAGTGGTAGAGGCTTAGAAGTCCAGTTTATTAAAGTTTCACCAAAAGGAGACAGCAGGACACATACTATTCTTATTTTTTCTCCTCCTCTTTCATTTATTACTTCATGCAACTCAACTAACAGCAAATGTATGATACCTACTACTATGTGGAAGATGCAAATATATTCTTACCTTTGAATAGCCAAATAGTTTGTTAGAGACTATCACATAAGAACATTATAATCCCCTATCCTATACTAGAATGGGGGTGTAAAATCCCACACAGAAAAGAAAGAAGTGACCAGCTGGCAATGGGGGGTGTGGGGCGCTGGAGTGAGCAAGAGGAACTGGCAAACGTTCCACAGAGGGGCTGAATCTGAATTATGTCTAGGGATACTGCAAATTTGCTTGCTGGAAAAGTATGTTATTCAGACAGAGGAAACAGCATGCACAGAAGCACAGAGACAAAAAACCTGGCCTATTTAAGTTTTCAATGTATGAGCTTAGTACAGAGGGGAACAGCAGGAAAGGGAATGCTGGATTGGGGCCAGACTCTAAAGGGATTTTTTAAAAAACATTTAACTACAGAAATCAATCACTGGTCTTCCTTCTTGTGTGGCATATCACACAAAATGATGATGTTAAACAGAAATGCCAAAGAGAATACTAGGGATGATAATTCCTTTGGAAGGCCTCCCAGGATGATACACAAAGAACAAGATTATGACCACAAGATTTAGGTCTCTTGCAAGTGTGCTCTCATTTGGCTTGGTTATTTAATATAATTCCCACAAGACTGCTCTAAGATTACTTAACTAAAGCCCAAAGCTAATAAAAAGACCTCCTTCCCCAACTTGAAAGAATAAAATATTACTTTTAGAATTTCTATGAGACTAGTCTTTAATTAAAAGAAAAAACAAGAAAAGGTCAAGGATATCATCCCCACCTTGATGAGGTGTAAAATCAGGCAGAAATTTACCAAAAGCTCTGCTCTAAGCCCCACCAACCTTTTCTTTTGTGAGAAACTTTCTTATGATCCCCAAACCTTGAGATCTTAAAGGATCTTCAGATGTGCGTGTGTGGCTCATTATCGCTGACGACAGCCCAGTTTTCTATAATCTCAGCCTAGCTTTCCAGTCACATGTAAGGGTTTACGACAAGCTTATTGGAGAGGGGAGCCCCTTCACTATCGGTAAATTGGCTTTCAAGTCAATGCTCCCCTTGTCATTGGAAACCATGCAACTGACATGAGTAACATTAAACTTCTCCTGATGCTAATCCAAGTGGAAGAACAACTAACACATTTTACTCCTGGGAGTGACATCAGCATGGTAGAAGAGCAGATTCTCTCTCAGAACATTCTCGTGCTCCTGACCACAACCAAAGAACTACACTTAAAAATGTTGCCAACTGAAATTGCCGAATTTCAAGAAGTCTGAATTCACTCAATGAGAGTTCAAAGCCAAAGAAAAGTCAATGGGTCTCAGGCTGCACTAAAGAACATCCACAGTTTCAAATAATGATGAGAAATCTTTTGCAGGCCTACCTAGTCAGGCACTCACTCTGGCAAAGTCAAGATTCTATCCTCTCGAAAGCAGTGATTCTCAACCTTGGCAACATGTTAGAATCACCTGGGGGAGCTTTTGAAAAACAAGATGTCTGGGCTTTACCCCAGACTAAGTGAATCAGGAACTCTAGGGAGTGGAGTCCTGGCATCACATTTTTTGAAAACTACCCTGGTGACTGTAATCCACAGTGAGGGTTAAGGACCACTGCTTTAAAGCCTTGTTGCTCAAAGTGAGGTCCCCTAGACCAACAATGGCATCATCTGGGAACTCAAAAGAAATGCAGAATCTCAGGCTCCAATCCAAACCTCCTAAATCAAAATCTGTATTTCAACATGACCCTTATGTTGTTCACATATAGACAATAAATTCTGAGAAGCACTGTTCTACAGGAAGAACTCAAACAGCACAGGACCTATTTTTTAACAGTCCACCAACCTTTACCTCCAAGTTCTTGTTTAAATGGTTATCTGATTTGATTGTAATGGTGGAAATGTCATCTTCCAATCTGGAGGCATTGAAGAATGAAAAGATATAATTGGCGATTAAAAGAAAGTGACCTAAGCATTAAATTACAGCTAACTGAAGGCTAAATGGGATGTACGGAAGGAGCTTAAAGGAGGATTAGATTTCTCTTTAAGATTCAGCATTACTGCCTCCCCACCTGCCCCCCAAAAGACAAAAGTTAGCTTCTTCTTCCCCCCTTTCAAAGAGGTCTAGAAGGGTAAAATTCAATGCCAAGAAGTCTATTAATTATTGTTCCCAGAGTTCTCCTAAGCAGGAATACAGTATTTTACACAATCATCCTGGTGTACAATCATTTTGGTATGACTTTTAACCAACTTCAATTCCAGCTGAACACCATCTGGGTTTATGGACAATGCAGAGCTTTCAAGAGTGAGGAGAGCCTGATGGCCAAGCTGAGATGAAAGACAAATTGCTTTTGCAGAACACAGACCAAAACGACTGGGGCCAATGTCTCCAATACATCATGAACTATATCATCTAGCAAACTTCAATTACTTGTTTTTGGAACATCTTTGTCCCAGTCTTAGAGAGACCACAACACCTTATGAGTATTCTCATAAGTTTTATTTATGTTTGGATGGTTTGAACATATGGATTTTTTAAAAAATCTGGTAGACATTTTGAGATGTCAACCTAAGAGGCTCTGACGTATCTGAGGAAGTCTGGTTGTAAGTGCTGTTGAGTTCTGGAAAGGCACAGACTAAACACTAAAACATCAGCCACATTACACAGGCAGAAGTGCAGTCAGAGAAGCAGGCGCCTTCTTCGTGTGCCATAGGCAGAGGGAAAATAAAAGTTTTACAAATGGACTTTATTGGATTGCATTCTCACTCAAACTTGGCACTATGTTGCTTCACACTAAATCTGAAGCAGAGGAATCTGATTCATTCAAATATTTAACGTGCACCTATTATATGCCAAACATCATTCTAAGCATCTGATGTAAGAGATACGATGGTAGCAGTCTAGGAGTCTTTTCTCAGGGGTACACAGGAGGAAAATTTTAGTTAGCCATCAGTAGGAGAATGATTAAAGATGACTTTCCTCCTTGATCTTCTTTCTGCTTACTCATAAAACTTGAACTAAAAGTGAATCCCTCAAAGTAACCCACTTTTTAAAAAAATAAATTTATTTACTTATTTATTTATTTTTGGCTGCGTTGGGTCTTCATTGCTGCGCGCGGGCTTTCTCTAGTTGTGGTGAGTGGTGGAGGAGCTACTGTTCATTGTGGTGCATGTGCTTCTCACTGCGGTGGCTTCACTTGTTGCGGAGCACAGGCTCTAGGCGCGCGGGCTTCAGTAGTTGTGGCTCGCGGGCTCTAGAGCACAGGCTCTAGTTGTGGCACACAGGCTTAGCTGCTCCACAGCATGTGGGATCTTCCTGGACCAGGAATCGAACCCATGTCTCCTGCATTGGCAGGTGGATTCTTAACCACTGCGCCACCAGGGAAGCCCCAAATCCATTTTTAACCTCTGAAGGACTAGCTGTCTAGTGACAAAAAGTTGGTCAACACCACGATCTGCTCTGATGTCAATCAAACTTGAAAATTAAACCAAGTAGGATAAAAATCAAAGCCCACATTCCTGTTCACTGCAGCATTATTCACTATAGGCAAGAAATGAAAGCAACCCCAATGCCCACTGACAGATGAATGGATAAACAAAGTGTGGTATGTACACATACACAGGAAATATTATTCAGCCTAAATAAGGAAAGAAATCCTGTCACATGCTACAACATGGATGAACCTTGAAAACATTATGCTAAGTGAAATAAGCCAGGCACAAAAAGACAAATACTGTATGGGTCCACTTACATGAGGTACCTAGAGTGCTCACAGAAACAGAAAGTAGAATGGTGATTACCAAGGGCTGGGGAGAGGGAAAAGTGGGTGGTGGTTGTTTTAAGGGTATAAAGTTTCAGTTCTGCAAGATGAAAAAGTCCTGGAGATCTGTTTCACAACAATGTAAATACACTACTGAACTGTACATTTTTAAATGGTTAAGATGGTAAATTTCGTTGTGTTGTTTTACCACAATTAAAAAAAAAAAATCAGGGATTCCCTAGTGGCGCAGTGGTTGAGAATCTGCCTGCCAATGCAGGGGACACGGGTTCGAGCCCTGGTCTGGGAGGATCCCACATGCCACGGAGTGACTGGGCCCGTGAGCCACAACTACTGAGCTTGCGCGTCTGGAGCCTGTGCTCCGCAACAGGAGAGGCCCACGCACCGTGATGAAGAGTGGCCCCCACTTGCCGCAACTAGAGAAAGCCCAAGCACAGAAACGAAGACCCAACATAGCAATCAATCAAGCAATCAATCAATTAATCAATAAAATAAATCTTTAAAAAAAAAAATCAAAAATCAAAGTCCAACAAAATACAGAAAAGCTAGGTGTAATTTGAACTTCCAGAGTTTATCTGACCGCTCGTCTGAACCTGGATTTTTTCTGCGCTCAAGCTGGAGGACAGACTTGCTGCACTGGCCTAGTCCCACCATACCCCAGGAGGGCACTAGTTTTACACCAGGCTGATCCCAGCACTAAAACCTGATAAGCTTAACCATGAGATTATCCCCTCAAAACATGCACAAAATACCCCACTTTTGACTTTATAATTTCATTGTTTTCCTTCCTTCTGTTTTATATCTTAGTACAGATAACTACCACCTTTAGACCGCAGAAGAGAAAGAATGATTTTTCAGTGGAAATCCACCTGTGAACACAGGCCACTCCGAGAAAGCTCAAGCCAAGTTCAACTGCTGAAAATCCCCCATATAAACAAACATGACCCACAGGTACATTCAGAATATAAATTAGTTTCTCTACCCCTGAAGTCAAGTGGGCATTTATCACAGTAAGTTATTTTGTTTATTTTATTCATTCATTACCTGTTTATAGTCTGTCTCTCCCACCAGAATACATGTTCTGTGAGTGCCATGATTCCATCTGTCTGGTTCACAATTGGATCCACAGTAACTAGCATAGCCATAGTAGGTGCATAAGTATTTGTCGAGTGAACAAATAAACTGACTACGTATGTTAGAGGTTAAGGACCAAAACTCTAAGAAATTGCAACATGAGTTCTACATCAAGAAGGAATCCAGTGTTTGCTCTGCCAGGATGCTAACACTGATACCTTCAGGGCAGGAATGACACATCTAACACAGAGAGCTCCTTCAGCATTTGCTGAAATGACACCAAATGGAACATTCTTCATTAAGGATATGACACCATACTCTGACTTTTATTGCTTCAGATTCATCACTGTGCCTGACTCAGTAACTATTTAATAAATACTTATCAAATAAATGACTCTGGTTGTAATTACTACATTGTAAGCTCCTCAAGGGCCAGGGTTTTATTTGATTCTTCTACATCAGAGGTTCTCAACAGGGGATGATTTCGGCCCCCAGGGAACATTTGCCAATGTCTAGCAAAATTTTTGGTTGTCACAACTGGAAGGGGAGTGCTACTGGCTGGCATCTACTGATTAAAGGCCAGAGATGCTGCTAAACACCGTACAATGCACAGAAGAGCCCCTCAAAACAAAGAATTATCTGGCCCAAAATGTCAATAAGGCTGTTAAGAAACCCCAATCTAAGTGTATCTTTTGACACCTGGAAAGAGTGCCTGCTTACAATAGATTTGTTGTTGAATAAACTGCCCAATAGTTTTCACCAGGTCCTAGGAATTTGGCAGGGCCACTAAATCAGGCTTAAGAAATGACCTACAGCTACTGGAGGAAAGTAAGCTCTGCTTTTCTGCATTCTCTAAAAGATCTGCCTCACATTAAAGTATCTCCAAGTCAAAGCATCCACTATACATCCACATGCCTAAAGAGAGCCACTAAGATATAAAAAAAATCCTTGTAGTTACCTCGCCTAAGGTAAATTATATTTTCATTTTCCTATCCAAAGGTCAGAAATGAACTATATTTTTGTAAATGTGCTTGAGATTAAAAATACTTTAGTCCAAGTTTTGGTTATTCATCTCAAAGCTTTTACACTCTTTACAAGTTTCTCGTTCTTCCTTACCACTGTTAAATTCCGGATTTCTTCCATGACACGAGGCCAGAAGGACTGTAGGCTTTGCTGGGCATCACTGCTGCTAGCACCACCAAATCCTCCTTCTGTGGACATTCTGACAACTAAAAACAAACACATACATGAGATACATTAGAAATAATAAAGTCAGACTTTCTGTCCAGGTTATTTATAGCTTTCCTTGTGGATGTTTTCACTAATTCATTCCATTTCTCAGCTTGAGAAGGTATACAAAATTGTGCTGAAGGGGTTTTTCACACCGACTTAAGTCTTAGCAAAAAATAAGGAGGAAAGTTTTCCCTTCTATCCAGCTCATACCGCAGAGACTAACAAGGAGCTCCAAGCAGAAAATCTAAAATTGCTAGAAATCCAAACTCAAATCCTAATGTGAATCAAGGACTTTTAATGTCTTATTCTGCCGAGGGGAAAGAAAAAAAGGCACTTGGTTGCCCCAGTCTGGTCCATAATTTTCAATGCCATTCTCTCCAGTGTTTTTCAAGTTCTATGCGGCTTCTCACACTCCATGCCACAGCCTGCAGCACATACATTAAGGGTCCCCAGTGATTAATACTGTACAGAAATGTAAACCCAAAGTCTTAAAAAATAAGAGTCAAGTTTATTCTTTTGTTTTAGACACTGCGGTCCCATTTCTTTGGGGCTACTGATGATTATTATTCTTTCTAATCTCAAGCTAATCTGCCTCAAAGGACACAAAAGCACTAAAGCCTAGGCCAATAATTGAGTGGATGACACAAAGTCTCTGTACTGAAATCACTTCCCAGTTCTTTCCTTACCTGAACCATGCTGTTAGGCACAAAGCCAAACAAAGCACACCACCAACTGGAAGCTTTAAAGATGGTTGAAAAACATTGAAGAATTAAATTTAGGACAGAGAAAAGAGAGTCAGAACTTGCATTTGGTCAATTGCTTTGTGATGGGGGAGGGAAGATGAATAAGGATCCCCACCTCAGCTATAAATATAGGTAACACTGTAATGTCTTAAAAGATTTACAGGGGGGAAGTAAAAAACTCCAGATGGCTTAAATGCTTATCTGGCAAATACTTACACCCAAGAAACAGTTTAATTAAACACAAAGAGCAAGAAACTTAGTGATGTCCTAAGAATTTCTATTCTGGGAAACTATTTGAAAAGGTTTGACATGCCAGTGACAGGATGCTGGTGGACAGCTATGTAAGTCATTAAGAACTAATTCTGAAGGGCTGGAAGAAAAGCACCAAAGCCAGGTGTCACATGACCAAATTGCTACTTTCCAGGCTTCATGTGGATGCATGCTGGGCACATCACTCTCTATCAGCAGAATGGAATGAAGGCTGATAAATCTAGGTTTAGACTGTGAGGATGTTTGATTCACTCTTAAATGTTTGCCTGGGATTGTCCCAGAGGTCTCTAATTTTTTTTTCCCTTTTTCTTCTAAAGGAAATGATGAGAGGAAAGAAATGAAAGGAAAACAAGAGTACAATCTTCAAAGCAGATTTCACTCTGGTGTAATGACATTAGTGGCTGATGATGTAATGGGAAAAGGTTTGGAGCCAATTTCTGGTGCTGGAGACCTACAAGCAGCTCTATACATCAACAGGAACTCTAAGTGCTAGGAAGCAATATGATCTTGGAGTTTCTGGAGAGAATTAAAGTGAAGAATGTTGAATCACAGTTGGAAATGACTAGATAAAATCTTGAGTCCTAAACAACCAAGTAAGATCCTCTCAACTCAGCTCCCATGACATTTTCACTTATCACCATATGCACATGGCCTATACACTATTCTCTTAGATGTATTGAGAACAAAGAAACCAAGGTAATCTACAGAAATTTAATTATTTAGTTTTATTAATAGAGTCTTATGAGGTACTCATGACAATGATGAGAGTGAGACTCTAACCTTTTTAAATGGGGCAAGTAAAATCTTTCTAGAAATGAAAATAATTATCAAAAAACTTTAAAAAGAATCTAACCTTTCATTGTATGGACCCCTGTACATGACTGATCTTAACAGAATCTGCCATGAAAACTGCTATGGTCAAAGGAGGAAGATGCACAACTGCCAGTGTGATGTCTCTGTATAACTTGCTAATGATGAGTAGGTGTAGTTTGAGTGCAAAGGCCTGTGAGATTTAGAAAGTTGGTAACCAGTTTTGATTGTCCTCTGATCTCTTCCACAAACATTACCAAGGTACACAATTCAAGAAGCATTTTTAAAACCATCTGTGCACAGTCTGCTTTTAAATCTTGAATTGCCCCAACTAAGGATGTGCTGGCGCAATCAGTTCCCATACATCTGTGCAGTCAATAGATTATGAATGAATCTTTGGCTGGCTCAGAGACACACACTGTCAGAGTGGGGGTTGGGTACAGAACAGAAGTTAACAAATCTTTCTGGAACTGACAAGTGTATTAAAGGTTAAGTTTTTAACTTGAGAGACCTGTTTGAATTAGAAAATCGTAAATGGATAATGGTAAAAGAAAGTCAAGTCAGTAATAATGCCCTTTACATTTTACTGCATCATAGAAGTTTAAAACTGGGGGCGGGGGGGAGGCATTAAGAACCACCCAGGCCAGCTCCTCTAAAAGATGCTTACAGCTCTACTTCAAGCTCTGCCCAGCTCCCTCAATCCCACCCTAAGTAGTCATTTAGCTTAAACAGGAGCTCCTCCCGCTATAGTTCTAAGAAACTGGCTCACTGGTAAGGCATTCTTTTCCATCTTTGGACAGCTCTCACTGTTCTTTACATTAAGCTGAATTTACAAACAAAGGATCATTTCAGCTTTTGATTTAGAGTTACAACTTTTATGCTTTTTCCATTGAGAAACCTCTTTTTATAAATTCCTGACTCCAAAAAAATAAAGGTACTATACTTTCATCAGGGACAGAAGATCCTCTCATGAGGAAAAAGAGAAAATGGTTTGGAGCATGTTTTCTAGCATCTCTGCACAGAGATGATTTGTAGCTAATTATCTTAATATCTCTTGGGGGACTTCCCTGGTGGTCCAGTGGTAAAGAATCCGCCTTACAATGCAGAGGATGCAGGTTCAATCCCTGGTCAGGGAACTAAGATCCCACATGCTGCGGGGCAACTAAGCCTGTGCGCCACAAACACTGAGCTCGCGCGCCTCATCTAGAGCCTGCGTGCGGCAAACTACAGAGCTCGCGCGCCACAACTGCAGAGCCCACACACCCTGGAGCCTGCGTGCCACAATTAGAGAAGACAAAATCTGCACGCCACAACTAGAGAGAAGCCCGGGCACCAAGACGAAAGATACCGCATGCTTCAACAAAGATCCTGTGTGCTGCAACTAAGACCCGACACAGCCAAAAATAAAATAAAAATAAATAAATAATAAATAAATCTTAAAAAAAAAAAATCTCTTGGAAGAACATAAATTGTTACTATAAATTCCTAGAAAGTGAGTATTTTTATTCAAAAGGCTTTCCCCAAAGCAGATCCGGTCTTCACATGGGGCTTTAAAAATTAGATCAAATCTTACACAACACATCTTACGGAAACAAGTTGGTGTTCTCAGTATTTTCTGACTGTGGCAAAACTTAACATTAAAATAATAAAACCTAATCATAAACAAATGTTGCTCACCAAACACCCAACAAGTTAAAAAATATAAAGTAACCTTAGTTAATTTTATCACTTATTTTAATAATTAATACATAAATTGCAACTGAATTGATTTTGCTACAGAAGTAGCCTACTTACAACATCTACAACCCATGGCAAATATGCCAGGTTCATCTTCTAGAGTGATAAGAAAGGTATGTATTTAAAAGTAAGAAAGAGATTTATATTCCAGGATCCTTTTTATTCCATGTTAAATTGCTATCACTATCATGAGATAAAGCTATTTATATATAGTAAGACCAAGCCGCATTAGCTTAGATGACTCTTATGAAAAATGCATACTAGAATTTCCCAGATTTAGTTCATAATTAATATCAGATATATTATTCATGTTCATAAATTAGATTATAAACACTTAAATAAGACTGCCTGTTTAACTATTTAATAAAGACTTAAGGACCAGATGAAATATTGAATGTTTGTTGCTATAAGAAATCACAACTCCCATTATCTCTTAATTTATCTGGTTTTAAAAACAGTTTGCTTTCCAAAACTAAAATGGGAAGAATCAAAGTCCATCAAGAAAAGGCCATTTCTGCAATGCTCAAATCAACTGCCATCTCTCCACAAGTGTTCTCTAAATAACCCCAAGTGATCACTCCTTCCTGTAAACCTTCAGAGCCCTTAATCTGTACTTCTTCCTGCCCTCACCACATTACCTTGTATGATCATTATTTATGTATTTCTTACCATATTTCCCCTTCTGATTTATAAGCTTGTGGGTAGGACCTGAGTATGATTTATCTCTGGATTCCCTCACAGCACCTAGCTCAAAGCCTGAAAAATAATTACTTCTGAATGAAGGAGCAGGAGAGTTGTTGCATATGGCCTTTCTGAGAAAAAAGAGGCCTCTTGGAAAGCCTGGCCCTGAAATAAGACTTATTGGGACTACAAACTATCCTAGGAGTTTCAGAATAAACGAGGTTCTCTCTGGGCCTTGAAAGTATAAGTAGGACTACAATCAGAAATCCACATGACTTGCCGAAGTGAATTTAAGATAAAAGGGCATGGGACTGCTCTGGTGGTCCAGTGGTTAAGTCTCTGCGCTTCCCATGCAGGGGGCCTGGATTTGATCCCTGGTCAGGGAACTAGATTCTGCATGCCGCAACTAAAGATCCTGCGTGCCGCAACTAAGACCCGGCTCAGCCAAATAAATAAATAAATAAAATTTTTTTTTTAAAAAGATAAAAGGGCATGATAGGAAGGGGAGACACACACACACGCACGCACGCACGCACGCACGCACGCGTGCGCGCGCGCGTCCTGGAAGTTGCAAGGCAGACTGCAAAGGCTAGAAACATGGGTACATACCATTCCCAAGTGTAAACCTTTTGAAAGTCAGAATCTTCTCAGAAAGGTGACCAGGATAGATTAGCAAAGTTTGAAAAATTAATGACAATAGGTAAGTAGGAGAAGAAGGGGCAGGGGGGAGACCTGTGTTTGGCCACTGCCAGGAGGATAAGGAGAAAATCATGGAGGAAATGGAATGATTCAATCAAATTGGGATGATTCAGTCAAATTGGGATGATTCAATCAGATCACTCAAGGATAGACAATTTGTCATTCTAATATCTGGTTACTCTTTATCATTCTTGAAGAAAGAGACCTAAGGAGTTTTCAAAATATCCCAGAAGCAGAGTGCTCCTCCTTTAAGATTCCCTTGGAAGTCTTTCAAGCTCTTTCTTTCGACCAGTTACCATTCTCACCAAATCCTCCCTTAGTAATATGCTAGACATGGAACAGGATGTATCAAAATGACCAACCTCATAAAATACAAAGAAACATAAGGTTTTACTACAATATTCCCTAGTTTCTAAAACTCTGCACCTTTAGGTTTTGGCTCTCTATTTCTTGGCATGTACCTCACTCTCTCTACAAAAATCCTTTACATTATAATACGCCTAAACCCACAACACAGCTCTCTGACACAACTGAAACCAAATAGATATTGTTGGGAGATAATACCTAAATCCCTATCATCACAACAACTATTCAAGGAAAAAGGACCACAGAAAGTTCCCCTAAAATGAAGCCCAATCCTTGCCCAATGCTGCTTCCTATTAAAATACTAGAGCTGCCCCATCCCAGGCAGTCAAATTTTACCTAAAAATAATGCTCTCATTGTCAAATGCAAGCAAGTATCTCTTAGCTCAGTTGTGACTGAAAAACAAATCTAAACACTGGTACCATCTTTCATCTTAATGCACCACCACCCCAATCCAACTTGCAGCCTTTAGGCCTTTCAGGCTGAGAATGTCCCCAATCATTCCTATGTGTCTCCAACTTAACATATATCAAGCATCTCCCTATGTTCAAAGCAAATTAACTTCACTTGCTTTTTTGACTTGCATTTTGATCATGTTTTCCTGTCATTAGATGACATGCTTTTTATTTTGCCCAATTAGCAGCACTATCACATGCATTTTATGTTCCAGTACTGCTCAGGTATTTATTGACATTAGTTCCAGGCTTCTTTATTTGAATTGGCTAAAACTGTTGGGATGTTATATTTCATATGGGGAATGAGAGATAAAGAAAGAATATTAATATGAATGAATAAGAAGAAAGGGGGTAAGATTTAAGCTAACTTGTACTTGTTATTTTAGATATTCTTCCAAACTACAAAGAAAAGTGAAAACTAAATTTGAGAACTAAAATTTCTGAAACAAAACAATTCCACCGGAATTCCCTGGTGGCGCAGTGGTTAAGAATCCGCCTGCCAATGCAGGGGACACAGGTTTGATCCCTAGTCCAGGAAGATCCCACACGCTTCAGAGCAACTAAGCCCATGCACCAAAACTACTGAGCCTGCGCTCTAGAGCCCACGTGCCACAACTACTGAAGCCCACACGCCTAGAGCCCGTGCTCCACAACAAGAAGCCACCGCAACGAGAAGCCCGCGCACTGCAACGAAGAGCAGCCCCCGCTCCACGCAACTAGAGAAAGCCCGCGTTGCAGCAATGAAGACGCAATGCAGCCAAAAATAAATAAATAAATACATTTAAAACAAAACAAAACAATTCCACCAACATCAAGCTGGTTCTCATGTTTATACAGACGGACATAAGGACCATTATCAATCACAATGGCTAAAAAGCATTTCAAGCCTTAAGGAGGCATATGTTCTCCACAATAAAGCCAACCTTACACTGACAATTTCAGGAGAAAAATAACAATGTTCTGGCAATAAAAAGACCTATGTTTGTGAACTGGTCTGCTGCCTACAAGCTGGTGGCCTTGGGCCAGTCACTTCACTAAGCCATTCCAGAAGCAATGTGTACTGAACACATACTCCAAAGGCCGAAGGGGTGGTCTGGTACGGAAGGCCTACACTTCACTGCTTGAAGATGTAATAAATGAATGAATACAAGGGAAGGCAGGGTGACTAGAGAGAAAAGAGGGTTCAACAGTCCTTTCTTTTTTTTTTTTTTTTTAACTTTTTGGCCATGCCACATGGCATGCGGGATCTTAGTTCCCCAACCAGGGATCGAACCCGCGCCCCCTGCAGTGGAAGCGCTGAGTCTCAACTGCTGGACTGCCAGGGAAGTCCCTCAACAGTCTTTATTTAAGCTCATCTAAGGTTTCTACTGAAGCAAGAAAGCACTAAGCCTAGTGCCAGAAACCTTACTACTTAAATTCTAAACATAACTGGGTACCAGATGGTCATACTTACTGGCAGGTTATTACACAGTACCCCACTACTCTAAGAATGAATAATGTAGATCCCTTTCCCCAATCCCAAACAATGCCAAGTTCAGTGTTTGAGGGTGTGTCTGTCTCGAGCTCCAAAAGGTTAAGTATGAAGCCCCTTTTCAAACTGCTTACAGGAGAAATCATGCTTTCCAAAAGACTATGGGTTGGAAGCAGCTGCATACTACTCTCCCTAAAGATCTGCTCACAAAGATACATTTTCAAGTTGGCAGCAGAGATACTCTTCCTTCAAAAACAAAACATGTTTCTGTTTGCTGTCTACTACAACATAATCTTTCAAACAAGGGCTAGATCATAATACAGTGTATCTGGGAAAAAAAGGAAGGCAGAGCAACTGGTATAAGCAATGAAACTTAACAGGAAGGCATGACCAGAACATTTAAAAACCTGTTCCTGTGGAACAGAAATGGTATGTGAACATCTTACTTCACATAGTTTCTTCCTCATGCCTTTACTGATATTCAGCTTACATGACATGTACGTCTATACACTGGCATATATGACAGCAACAAAACACTATCAGTATTTTGTATGATGGAGAAAAAAGACCAAATATTTTAGTGAAGTATTCTAAAGCAAGGGTCCACAAACTACAGCCCACAGGCCAAATCTGGCGTGCAGCCTGTTTTGGTAAATTCAGTTTTACTGGAAGACTGCAGCCCCCATTCACTTACATTGTCTATGGCTGTTTCCACGCTACAACAGTAGAGCTGAAGTGCCAGAACAGAAACTGCATGACCCACAAGCTGAAAATATTATCTGGCCCTTTAGGAAAAAAAAAAAAAAAAAAAGGATCTGATAATATAATGATGGGGAAACTGAGTGTCAGAGGTTTGAAAAGCTTGCCCTAGATCACACAGCTGTTACATTGCTTCCTCACCTGTTCAACCTCCATTAGGAGTAAACTAGGCCAGCCCTCTCTACCCTACAGAAATATTTGTTAATCTCTCTGACACTCCAACCTGATGAAAGTAAATAAATTCTTGAAGGAAGAATGACAAGTACGTAACTGGGTTTTCAGACCCTGAGCCTCAAAGAGAATTCTAACATGAGCTGGAGAAAGAATAGTGCCTGTAGTCTGAGCTAAAACGTAATCTAAAACAAAGAGCCATTTTGCTTACTGGATCCCCTCTGAGACTCAGAAACTCTAAGAACAATCTTTTGCCCAGCTTCTAGCAGGATGCTGTGTTAATGTATGCCCAGGAGAGGTGAAAAGTGTGATTCTGAAGAATGTTTCAAAGATGCCAACTTAAAAGCTTTAGAGTTTTACCCTCAATTGGTCTTCACTCAGCTCAGTGCCAAAGATATCAGTATCATTCCAATTTTACAGATAAGAAAGCCGAGGATTGGGTATCTTACGTCACCTGCTCAAGGTCACAATATAGTAAATGGTGCAGCTGGAAATACAAAAGCTCTAAAATTCTGTTCTTGATTTAGTACAGCTTGTTCATTCTCACTTTTTGTTGCTTTAAGGTATGTGTATATTCAAACCGTCCAGGGAGATGAGCAGTTGGCTTGGATCACTGGCTCAAATCCTCAACCCAAAAGATCATTTTTATCCACTTGCTCACAAAATCTCTGTGGCAATCACAGAGATGCTAATGGCACTGCTATCTCCTATCATATAAACATCCTTCTCTTATTTCTCTGTTGTCTCTCTCCTTGCTCCATCACTCTCTTTTCTATTTTATCCTTCCCTCTTGCTTGTCTCTAGGACAGTCAGTAGCACCTATGAATACTCAGCAGCAAACAGTGGGGGGCAGTAAAGTACAGGGTAAATACATAAATAAAATGTATTGGACCTGGAAGGTTCTTGCTCTCTGGCTACTAACTTGTCACTTAACTTCTTGAGGCCTCTTTCACCTCACAGGGCAGCTGCAGCACACAAATGGGAAAGACACGTTAGAAGGCCTTGAAAAATACCAAGCATCATATAAATGCCAGATGGCATATCAAAATCACTGCTCAGAGCTAGATAAGACATCTACTCCTGGCCTGAACAGTCTCAAACACAGTACCAAGCCCAAAGACAAATCTCCCTCACGTACTGTAACAAGTAACCCAATTTGCTTCTTTCTCTCTCTAATTTAGACTACTTACTTTATTTTTAACATGTGTCCTAAGAGTCTTGCATCAGATGCATGGAAACAAATGCAGTGAGAAATCTTCTTCCATCTCGTTTATAAGCATAAAATAATTTTTAAAGCCCTTTAAACTATTAAATTTAGAATGAATGTACTAGTTCCAAATAAAGAATTCAAGATGGAAATGACCAGGAGTGCTCTTAACTTAAATCCTTGGGAATGTCAATGATCAGTAGCCATACAGGCTCTCCCTCTAGACAAATCCAAAAATATGAAAATTCTTAGAACACGTCTCCTTGTTCACCTCAGCCTTCTGCAAGCTGAAGGTATGTGGCTGTTCTGTCTTGCAGAAGGAGGGCAGAGGAGACCGGAAGTCTAGGCAGCATCCTACCCCATCTGGCCCCACCAACCAAGAAAAAAATTCAACACAACACTGAGCTCTGAAGAGAGTTCTGGCTGCTTCTATCTCCATCCAAGATCTTGGAGTAAAGGGAATATATTCTGAAAGCAGTAATTTTTGAGACTATCTCATGGATTGAAACCAACTTTTTAAAGTTTTTTGGGACTAGCACTGATAAGAAGCTTGCTCTCACAGTATGCACAACTATAAGAAATAAATATACCCAGTGACCACTAAACTTTTTTCTCCCCAAGAAACCATTCCTGGCACCCAATAAAACCTATTTCTACAATTATCATATTCACTTTCTTCAGACGTATATTGAATATTATTATTATTAGGCACATTATTTCTTAAGCCTAAAATTTCCATGCTCCTATTTTCTCCCCAGTTCTTATGTAACTGTCTTTGTTTCTGACACATCCTCAAGGGAAACATGCCTTGCACATAGTGGGGACAGTCAGTAGCACCTATGAATAGGACACATATACTGAATAAACAAATACAAGCTCCTCAAGAACTACTTCAAGACCCCAAGTATCTTTGACTTTACTCTGGGTTCTTTTCTTTGAAATGTGCATACGGGGAAATCCCTTCTCAAGTACCTGAGCTCAGCTGTGCAATGACCTTTGGTAGTAATACAATGGAAAAGTCAAAAAAGAGTGGGGATGGGGAGAAATCCGTTCTACTTTAGAAAATGTAGCAGAAATGTACATAATTATCTAATCATAGACTCCACTGGAAAATGGAATATTGTGCTGGTGAGTTAATCCATCTAAATACTGGAGAATTCTCGATTAAAAACCTGGAGGGTGTTATAAGAGTGTCAGTAAGAGCCTGGCTGTATTGATTTGGCTGTATGGATTCTGCTGATTCACAGACACACTGAATTCTCCCCTCTGCTTAGTGTCTTTTAGCATTGATTTAAAAGTTAAAAGAAAGCAAGCAAGAAAGGGCATGAGAATAAACAAATCCTCCAAGTCAACCAAACTCTAAATCTCCCACCTCCGTGTATACAGCTGTCAGGAACAGAGAATGTAAAGATCACTTCAAAGAATGCAAAGCAACTGAGATGGTTATGCTAATCCCTTGCGTTTGTACATGCTTTACACTTTGGAAAGTAGCTTTCTTTACATTATCTCATTTGTTTTTCACTACAAACACAACACAGGTACTAATATTCCCATCTGACAGATAAAGATACTTTATCCAGGTAGACTGAGGGACTTGCCTTAGGTTACAGGGCAAGTATATGCCAGAGCCAGAACCACAACCCATATGCCCTTATTCTCAGTTTTGTGCTCTTTCACGGCATGTTCTCTTCCCTCTTTAGAATTGATAACTCAGTAGAGGACTAAGAATTTAAGAACCTGTGGATCTTCTCAGCCTGGAACATAAATCCATCAAGCCTTTTATCTTTAGTTTTCCTGATCATTCTCCTGGAAAAAAGTACTCCAGGGACTTCCCTGGTGGCACAGTGGTTAAGCATCTGCCTGCCAATGCAGGGGACACGGGTTTGATCTCTGGTCCGGGAAGATCCCACATGCTGCGGAGCAACTAAGCCCGTGCGCCACAACCACAGAGCCTGTGCTCTAGAGCCTGCGAGCCACAACTACTGAGCCTGCGTGCCACAGCTACTGAAGCCCAAGTGCCTAGAGCCCGTGTTCCACAACAAGAGAAGCCACTGCAATGAGAAGCCCGCGCACCACAAGGAAGAGCAGCTCCCGCTCACCACAACTAGAGAAAGCCAGCATGCAGCAACGAAGACCCAGTGCCACCATAGATAGATAGACAGATAGATAGGTAAATAAATAAAGTACTCCAAAATGCCAAGATGTCAGATTCTTACACATTTCGAAGTGGAAAGCTTAAGTTTTTCAAGCTTGTTAAAGCTGCAGTTGCCCACAAGGACTGGGACTTGGGGATATCTGGTCACCAACCAAGAGGAGAAATAAAAAGGTCCAGTAGATCAAGTTCACTCTCTGGGGGCCTGGTGATGAGAAGTCACTCTATCTTTTCACTATAGTTCAGAGGAATAGCCTTAGCCTAGCCCCCCTTACTGGAGCTGTTTTCATAGCTGCACACTTATAGGAGGAATCATCTGGTTAAATTCTATGCAGTGTTTCAAAATTACAGCCTTTGCAACACTGTGAACATGGTGACGATGTTATTCTGATTATGCAGCCATTACTCTCAGAATCAAAATCCCTGTTCCAACTACCTTACTAGGGATAAAACTAAGATTATAAATCACAGCTAAGAAATACAAAGCAACTGATTATTTACGAACACCATGACTCATCTAAAAATATCAATCTCTGTGGTTCAAGGTAAGAACTCAAATATAAGAGGTGCCCAATACATACCACAAAGTATAGATTTGCACAGCTAAAGAACACTATAGGTTTCCCTGGTGGTGCAGTGGTTAAGAATCCGCCTGCCAATGCAGGGGACACGGGTTCGAGCCCTGGTCCGGGAAGATCCCACATGCCACGGAGCAACTAAGCCTGTGTGCCACAACTACTGAGCCCACATGCCACAACTACTGAAGCCTGCACGCCTAGAGCCCGCCCTCCGCAACAGAGAAGCCACCGCAATGAGAAGCCCGTGCTCCGTAACGAAGAGTAGCCCCCGCTCACTGCAACTACAGAAAGCCTGCACACAGCAACGAAGAGCCAACGAAGAAAGAAAGGAGGAAGGAAGAAAAGAACACTATAGAACACCTAACACAATTCTAACCTCATATCTATCTGGAAATCCTTCAACTAGTTATCTGACCTTAGTGAATTTAGGATTAACACAAGACAATTTCCCAACATACTGGTAGTACTCATACTAGTATATAATCTATTTGCACTATGTTTTGTTCTGAAAAGAGGGTTGTGTTCACCTATCTTGTTTGACAAAAACTTTAAAAATCACTCCATTAACTGCAAAGTACTATGTTTCATACAAACACATTACATTGCTTAGCTACCCTCAAGGGTAGTTTCATGGGCATTTGGCCAATTAATTACCAGGAGAGAAATAATCATGGAGTTCAAGATACAAATAACCAAGTAAGATGGCTGGAAATTTACCACTGTTTCTCTAGTGAAAAGTTTCTTATTGCCTTTATTTTAGACTGAGGATAATTACAACATACCTAGCCTAGAAATCTGCTAAATCCTACAGATGAGGCTATCCTATTCCTGGTAATTTACTGTGTGTGCTGCTCTTCAGTGTTATCATGACCATGCGTATATAAATTACTTGCTAAGTAAATGTTGCCAAATTCCTACTTGTGTATTTATGGCTGGCTTCATGCAGAATGCTGTCATTTAAGACTTTACAAAGCTAACACCAGTAAGATTAAGCCTGATGCAACTCAGGAAAAAAAAAAAGTCTTTGCATTGGATGGAGATGTGGGTGTATACTTAGAGCTTAAACAAGAAAGCTTGAGGTTATGCATGCACACACACAGACATAAACATACACATAACTAATCTCAAGGAGCTAATGCATAACATTTCAAGGAAATACTTGTACTTCTTCAGAAAAAGTGAAGGACAGATCGTAGGGCAGTATTGCTAATCTTTTTCATATCAAGGCACACACAGAAAATGTGTTAGTATTAGCTTTCTGAATATTTAACCTATGGGCTGATACTGATATCCTCGCTCAGTTTAACTTGTGACAAGATCATGTATCACGCACGGATACTCTAAGTATTCAGAGGAAAATGTGGGCTGGTAGCGATACCTTCACTTTGTTATGTTTCCCTAGATAAGGGAAGATATAGATATTCTCTAGTTTTAACTAAATTAACATTCCAAAACAGAACAAGTGACTTTTTAGAGTAAAGAATACTAACTCATATATGACAGCTGCACACTCAGATAATAGGGGTGCACAACCAAAACAGCTTAGAGAACACTGACCTAGAGGACTCCGCCATGCCCATTTCTAGATGTCTCAACTTCAGGGGCCAAACTTTTTTGCGTTTCCATCATTAACAAGAAGCTTTATTCTTCTGGTCCTCTGCCCACCTTCTCCCTTGATTCTCCCATCCATTCTCCAGGTTCAGCTATGATCTTTATGAGCTTAAATTCCAAACATATGTTACCAATTCTGGTACTTCTCCAAAGCTCCAGTCCTGCTTGCTAAACATCTCCAACTGGAAAGCCACCCAGAACTCAAACTCCTTTTGTCTAAAATTACATCTATCTTCTTTCCCCAAACCTGCTCCTTCTAACTTTTCTGTTTCTATCCTCCAGTTTCCCAGGCTTGAAATCTGAGTCATCCTAGACTCTGTTCAATTCTAATCAACTGCTAAACTTTGTAATAACAGTGTCCATCTCCTGACCTTTCTTCACATTGCCACTATCTCTGTTCAGGTTCTCATCACTTCCATGTAATAATAAAGATGACGGTAATAGCTAATGCTATTCATTTAGGACTGTGTGCCAAGTATGGTTCTAAGCCTTTTACACTGCTATCTCTTTTAACCCTCATAATAATCCTAAGGATTGTGAACCTAGTATGTGAACTCAATGCATAATGTTCACTGTTTCTACTGTCCTCTACTCATTTCTACATAATGATGCTTAATAAATCTTATAAAAGCACAGCTCTGATAATGCCACATCAACCTATTACCCAAAATCTCCAATGGTTTCCCATTATCAAGCAGAGACAGTTCAAATTTCTTAGCCTGGCAGTCAAGGCCCTCCAATATCTGACCCCAACTTACTTCTTCAGACTTCTTTCTTTTGCCACTCCTTCCTGTCCCTAACTCATCTCCGTATGTTCTAAGCAGACTAGACCACTTACTGCTCTCTTCAGCCCACACTACACTTTCTGAATCATGACCTTCCTCCTTCTGTTCCCCATGCCTGAAGTGCCCATGTGCCTACCTCCCTGAGTCCAACACCCAGTTAACTGCCTTCCTTCATTCCTAAGCCAGAAGAAAAGGTCTCCCCTCCTCTGAATTCTGTGTCCTTTGCTTGTACTTTCCATATCAGTTTCATATACTTGATATACATCACCTGTCTCCCCTATCAGATTGTTAGGTCCTGTAGTAAAATTTTATTTGTATACATTTTAAAAATCTCCACATAAATGAGACATGCATGCAGGTGAATTAGTGAAAGAACTATAAGGCATCCAACTTTAGTATTTTCTCAATGGTAAGAACTATATAGCTTAGGTAGATAAAAGAAAAATTCATTGCGTCTGGATACTTCCAGTCAAGAGGGTCTTCTCTTTAGTTTTCTATGTAATTGAAACTATGGAGACAGACCAAAATGACAGTACCCCCAAGAAAAAAGGATAACCAAGTGAATCAGCACTGCTGTTTGCTGTGGTTATTTTAGTCTCCCTTCTTACTCTGAACTAAGGAACACAAGGTCACAAGCTATGTTATGCCACTTTAAAGTTAAACATTTACAAGGTTTTTTTTTTTCCTTTAGTTCTGCCTTTACACTAGAATTTACCTTCATTTCTTATCCTTCAACTGCCCTTTTTCACTGCAGGATGTAGAACTGTAATTTAATTTATAGTAAATACTCTTAGAGAAAAACTTTTGGTCAATTACTGAACAGTGGAGTCTGGCTTTAAGAGAAAAATTTAAAAATTTCAAGTAGATTATGCTCTACCAGAGAATATGCAAAATAAGAACAAAAATGAAACCTACAACTACCCAAACACACACACGTGCAGATACATAATACTACTTTGCTGGTAGTAAAGATTAAAGTTAGCATAGTTAAAATATTATTTGGGGAGTATACAGACAATGATTTCTATTTCAGTCTTGTCAAATCCTTAAAATGATCCTGGGATCTCTGTTTATTAAATACAGGTTGGCTTTAAGGACACACTCGAAGAAGCAGGCCCTAACTTGTTTGGGAATTAGCTTGTTCTTGAGGTGTGTTAACAACAACAACAAGACTAACTGGCGTGCAGGTGTTGTATTTGTGTACCTTAGTTTACTTCCTTGGAATGCATGTAAGTGACCCAGCTCTCTGGGACAGCTTAGCCAGGTGGGTACCATTAGCTTCCTAGCTTATTCTCAGCTTTCTGAATAAGCAACGGGCTGAGGCAAGAGATCTTCAGATCCCAAAAGGGACAGTAAGTCTGCTGCCACAGAAGACTTTCTAACCACCAGACTCCACATGAAGACTTCTGAACCTCTTCCATGGCCCACTTTCTCTCTGTTCCTTCTGTGTTCAAAGAGCAAACCTGTACAGATGTACCAAAAAGGAAGACAAATATGAAAAATAAGAAATAAACACAGCCTAGAGGAATAAAAGAAACATAGAATGAACTAAGCAGGAGTTGAATCTCTGACCAGCCACTAAAAAGGCCAGTCATTAAAAAGCCGAAAGACTGAGACAACTAACCTCTCTGGGCCTCAACTTCCCCACTTTACAACAAGGGAACTAGGCTAGATCCCTAAATAATTTCCATTAGGCTAACTTAAGACTATATAAACTCTGTATGCATATTTTATTGGGAATAGGGATAGGCAAAAATAACTTCTTTCACGAAGAAGACCATGTATAAATGATTAGCTTTAAAAATGCTTTTTGGGTTACTGGAGCCTCCACAAAAGTATATAGCTTCTTTAAAAGGAGACCCCCATCTTGTTTTAGGAACAAAAAGTTCCCAGTGACCATGACTGCTGTTTTCAAACATACACATCCCTGAACTAGAATTTTATTTGCAGAGGTCAGTGCCAATTTTGCCAAACCTTATTCCATCTTCTTATGATTCTTTCAATGCACAGAAAGGAGGCAGACATCAATGCTGACTGACCATGCCTGAGAGGAAATTACTTAATAGGACAGGAGGAAATCAAATAGATCACAAAATATCCACTACCACCCCCCCCAGTGGGGGTGGGGGAACCCTAAAAATAGATGACACCAGGCATGTAAAATGGGTGAGAAAGAAACCCCCATGGGTTCCTGCCATTTACCCTGGAAATGTATCTCACAATAGGTATCAACTGTGAGAAATTCATTCCCGCATTTATATTTTGATGAGACCAAGTATTTTTTTTTTAAAGTCTTCATCCCAACATTTACTAGCTTACTACTACTTTGCAAGCTAAAACTACCTCCCAAGTTTGAAAACTGACAGAAAGGAGATCATATGACCACAAAGCAAACAAAAAGTGGCTCCCGTTTACTTTATAAATATTTGGTACACAAACTAAAAATGTTAACCCCTGCTTGGTAAACATCTGAAAATATCACAACCTACCTCCATTATATTGCAAATCTTAGTATCCAATCAGAACAGGTTCCCAGTTTTTATTCTGGGAGGTTCCTAAATCTAACAAGGGTTTTAAAAATATCAGTGTTCTCATTTCATCTTGTTCTAAGAGGCCCTTAATTTTTGACAGAAGGGTTAAAATTCTTCCATAGGAATCTTGGTAAAGAAATGTTTGATGGTCTCAATGTCTGCATTACATAGGGTCCTGTCAGCATAAACAGGTATATGCAGGTGAAGGTATGTGAAACCAGATTAAAAAGAGATGTACCAGGTTTAAACAAACTCTTTTGTAAACATATTAAAATAATGGCATTTTCTCTTTGATGTCACACCTAACTCCATAAGCATTTAACCCCTAGTTTAGACTAGTAACAGCTAACGTTAATGCAGTACTTCACAACTTGCAAAGCACTTTGACATACATGATCTCATTTGAGACTCACCACTAAATAGAAAGGTGCTATTTTTAGGTTCCATTTTTACATGTGAGGAAGCTGACACTAAATGGCTGACTTGCCCAAGCTCACAAAGCTGGTGATAGCTGAACACAGGTCTCCTGCTTTTGCTACTGCACAATGCTGCCTCAAATAATGTAATCAGAGTAAATAAATGCCCAAATCTCAGACCCCATCTAAGTCTCCCCCGCCAACACACGCACCCACCCTCCAGCCTAAGTTATAGTTAGCTAGTTAGCTGTAGGTCTTTGCTCCTTATGGAAGTAGAGTTTTCTTCATTTCTCTGGGAAACATTTATTTGGCTAAAGTGTTAAATGAGGAGATCATATTAACACCATTCAACATATACTGGAAAATATCTTAGTCACCAGGGGCTCTGCATAGGCATGCCTATGTGCACTTTCCCAGGTTGTAGGGCAGATTCTCAGAGTCCCTAAGATTCTCATGACCCTAAGAAGGTTAACAACCCAGACTAGAGGCAGTAGCTACGTATCTTTCCAAGAAGCTAAATCCACAAAGTTCTTAATTTAAAGAGTTTTATCTAGGCCTCATTCTGTGAGCCATTTACCTTCTGCCTCCCCCGCTCCAGGCCTTCTCCCAGGGCCAATAGGCTCATTCAGTATCTACAACTGTTTTTTAAATCCCATTATTAAAAACTGGAGTAACTGGTAACATATAGATCAATGACTTGTAAACAATAAATTTAAGTTAAAATAATTAACTGTTAAAACGTAACCTTTAACACATATGCCTTTCTCTTAGGACTTAACTTCCCAGAATGACCGTTGCCTTTTTTTTTTTTTTTTTCAGAATGACTGTTTTCTTACCATAAGCATTCCAATTTCCCAAAAGAAGTTTCACAAACATAACTACCTTGAACTCCTGAAATACCGTTCTTCACTAAGAACCCTCTAGATTACATAGAAGACAAGGTAGCATGCAAGGAATTCTGAATCTGTTAGGCAGTTCACTCAACTATCATACCAAAAGGATTTAAATTTTTTTTGCTGGGGGGAGGGAATGAAGAAGAATGGGAGAGAATGAATACAGCCCCATTGTCTTATTGCTTGAAAACTCCTAGTATGAATCTATAACATATTCCTACTAACCACTGGACTTGAACATCAGAAGTACAGCTTCTTTTCATCTTAAATACAGCTTTTCAGTCCAAATCTGCATAAACAAACTTTGTCCTTCAATCTTTCAACTCCTCGGCAGTTTTTCAAGGTCACTTTTGCGAGCAACGACAGAGGCCTGCATCTAGCAACTTTGACTGCTACACCACTCCAATTCCAAGAGCCCAAAATCTAAACCCCTATCGATCCTCTCAGGTAAATCCTTTACTCAAGGGGAAGGCAAACCAACACCCTCCAAACTTCTCCCCTAACAGGGCCTGCTCCTCTTCCCTACCCGAAGGCTGAGTGCCGCCAGTTCACTGCTCCGTGCTGAGTCTGCTGCAGGAATGTTCCAATGACCTTCATTCCATATTTGCAAATAAAAAGAAAACAAAGAACTGCTTTTTCAAATCAAGTGTATTATAGATCTTAGTACACGGCATGGAAGATTTCACTATTCACAAGAATAGGCTGGTTACCGATTACCCAGCAACCTACATTAGTTTCAAATCCCTAAAGAGGGAAAAAAAAATACCAAGGGCAAAAGACAGGGTGCCTGTACTCTTAACTTTCCTATTCACAAACTGCAGGTAAATTAGGATTTTAAAGATATCATATAGAAAATGAAAAGCATTTTGCTCACATCAGTTAAAGGAACCAGATCAACACCTGACAAAATGTGTGAAACTGGCAGAAAAAGATCTGCTCTTGTCACTGCCAATATAGTGGAGATGTTTCTAACCAGCATTATAAGCTAAAATGTGCATTTTAAAACAAAGATTGTTAATTAATCGGTACTTATTAGAATCTAGAAGCAGACAGGTAAATCAAGAAAGTTATGGGAGAATTTCATACTGGCATGTGGGCCTTTACCATTAGAACCTGCATCAGTGCAAATCATATTTTCACACGAATTTAGAACAGCAATGGTGTTGCTTCCACCTCTGAAAACACAAATGTCAACAAAGTGCATGGAAACAGAAAAAGTCTTACAACAACTCAGCTTATTCTGTAGGAAAGCTTCAGTGCACTTGAACAAAGGAAAATTATTTGGAAAACAGATAAGTTTACCGAATGCAAAGAGAAAGTGCTTTGCTTCTGTGTGCCCCTGAAAAATGATCAGCCTTTCTTCATGTACGTGCTCTAGTCAATACTCAACTAGGAAAAGAAATCCTAGTTGAAGGGCATGCAAAATCTAAACAGAGCAAGGTATTCTAGGTGCACCAAAAGGTATGCATGGAATGTAAAGTGGCCATTTTCTGAAACAGTGCAACTTGTCTACACTCTCTGAAGCTAAACAGTTTCTACCATTTTAACACAAAACAAAGAATTAAACTTACCGGGAACTGCATTAATTTTACATGTAGTTATTTATATCTCCTCGGACAGGGAGAATTTAAGTCACTCCTATCCCTCCCCCCCAAAAAAGGACGGAGGAAACAAAAGGCAGCAGGAGATGCAGAAACCTGAGTCTGGAATGTCCACTCCAGTGAAAACCCGAACAGCTGTCCCCCCACCCCCCAGCAAACTATTCGCCATTTTTCTTTGTCTTTCAGCTGACCCCTGCCTCAGTGAAAAACTCCGAGGCTCCAATGAAGCCCTGCAGCCTCCTTCCACTTTAACAGTCAAAGGCATTCAATCTAGCATGCTATTTGACACCAAACCTTGCCTCCAGAGTGGTCCTATTGGCTGAGCTGCTTTATCAGCTAAGAACACAAAACCATGATTGGCTGTTCACGTCATCAGTTACCTCCTTCGTACACTTCCTGTTTTAAAGTTACCTTGAGCAGCAGAACAGGGGTCAGATCCAGACTTCAAACTACGAGGAACTTAAGGCTTCAAAATGCCTGGCAAATGCACACAGCAGATGCACTAGGGCCACATGTGCTTCCAAAACAGAAGATACTGAAAATTTAGAATTGTTCTTAAAATCATGCGACAGGGTTGTTACAGTTCCCACCCAAAGGATTTCTTATTGGCTGTCAGAGTTCCATTTAAAAAATTTAAGGTAATTTAACTGCTGCTGATTGGCCATCAGAGATGTCTGTAAGATACTGCTACAGTATCCTATGGCAGTAAACCAGAGAAGCAATGTGCACAAGGTCGGAAAGTTGTGACTTAACTATCTTCAGTTTTCTGTTAAGCATTAACAGAAGAAGAAAAAGAAAACTGGGTGGGCTAAATCCAATGTCACCAAAGAAAATACAGCTTCTTTAAAGTAACGAAGAGTGATATCAATGGTCATACAATAGTTTGCAAGATTTCCAAAAAGGCATCTATCATTATGTCCATGGTAATTTTAAAAGCACACATTAGTACCACGATGTGTAATAAATCACTTTATTTTGAAATACAAACTAATCTAAATAGGAAAATTCTGGGATAATGTATGAAGTTAGCGACAGGGACAGTGGCATTTTCAAAAAGTCTACCAGGAACCCAAGAGGGAAATATAATGATAAAGGGGAAAAAAAATTGGCAAAGATGAGTGAACATCAGTGAATATACTGTTTAAAACACAATATAGTTTGACAGATTAACTAATTTATTTAGAGTGGTTATAAAATGTTGCTGATTAGCTTTTAATATAACAGAGCTTTGATATCATAGAAGATAAACTTTTCTACCACATTGTCAAGAATAAGCAGCAGGGGTGATCTCAAGAGAGATTATAAGTATCGTGGTTACTGAAGACATTCTGGGGTGCTGAAGTTTAACCAGTGGCAGTCAAAGACTTGTTTATGGACTGTGGGCCCAACTGTTCAGGTTTTAAGAGGAGCCTCCTAATATGGTGAAAATCAGTTAATATATATATTTTTTAATATTCAAATAGAAACATCTCACTATCACCTGAGGCCTTTAACAATCTCCTTATATCTGCTTCCTCTCATCAAAGCAAAGTATCCCAGGACTAAACAACATAACTGTTTTGCCAGGTAGATGACACCTTTTCTAGAAAAACCCTGGTTGATCTTACATGAGCGGTCATTATAGGCATACGCAGAGATCCAGCAGGTCCCTGAAATAGAAGCAAGGCAGACTCTCCAATCACTTTGCCATATTAACTTCTCTTAGAGAAAGAGTGAGGTGCAGAGAAGTTAAGCAACTGGCCCCTAGCCATTCATCTAGGAGTCAAACTCAGGTCCCATTTAGGGTGGTACTCTTCCCATGGCACTACACTGCTTACCAAGACATGGAGCACCTCAGGGCACATCCAAGGAAAATCTCAGGTGTCACATACAGTCCTTCACTGTTATCTGTGGGGAACTGGTTCCAGGACCGCTGCATTTACCAAAATCTAAGGATGATCAAGTCCCTTATATTAAATGGTGTTAATATCGCTGGCCCTCTGTATCTGAGTTCAGCATTCACAGATACAGCCTGACTGTATGTATAGGTAGCATAAATCATTACACCCAACTTCACTAATTTAAAAATTACAAATTCGACTAATGTTTAATTTGATATGTTGGTTAGAGATCTAGCTAAGTATCTGACAAACAGCACTCTATAAGTTGATACAAATTTTATTACTAAACTACTAGAAACATTTAACCAGTAGCAAATCACTTGTATAATTTATAAGGACTTGAAACAACTAAATCATTAAAAACACCTTACATTAAAATATTAAGGAAATGCATGGCAATTTCACTATGGCATCTAAATAAGAGCTTAGCTATGCTAACAGGGTGCGCTGTTGGATGATTCCTGAAGCTTCACAGAGTTACAGGTATTGTAGTTCTTTTCTGAAAAGTTTAGATCACAGATTCTGAATAGCTACCAGCCTCGGAAGAGAAGGCAGAAAGCCAACAGGCCAGTTGTGTGCCTTATTCACACTAGGGCCTCTCTTAACCTCAACACTGGGGGTCAAGTCAGCTGCAAGGAAGTAAAGAAGCTCCTTTGAAGGGTGGGAGGCACAGGAATATGGAAAACATGTTCACATCACTGATCATTAATTAGTGTCACTAAGGCAAAACAATAAACACTTGGAAGTCAGGCAGAGCTAGTTGCAAATTCTGATTCCTCTACTTATTAACTGTATGACACCGGGCTAACCCTGAGCCTCAGTTTCCTCATCTTAATATATGTTTATCACCATCTATATCACAGAGCCACTGTAAGGATTAAATGAGCCAGCATATATAAAGTATACTGTACTGTGTCTGAATAAGCATTGAAAAAAAAAATGTAAAGTACTAAAGGTCATCCAATCCAAATTCCTTGTTTTATGCAGCGGTTAAGATTCAGAAAGGCCTAGCTCCTTAGGGCCCCAAAGCTACCACAAAGCCATGTCTCTCTTCTATCTCCAGCATACCCTGCAACCCTGCAGAAAGAAACTCCTGAGCCATAAAGGGCAGTACAGGAGGACTTCCCAGCTGCTACTAAAAACTCTTCCCCAGTTTTTATGCTGGAAATCCGTGCCTTTCACCACCAATCCTGGCTGAAGTCTGGTTATTGTTCCAAAAGCCTACCCTTTGACTCTGCTTTTGATGTACCAGATTAAACCAAACATGTCTCTTGATACTTTGTGAAGGTCTTTGGCATACTTTTTATTAGTTCTTGGCAGTTTGCAAGAAAAACACTTCAACCCCTATTTCTCATCAACAGTCATCTTAGTAGAATTCAAGCCACTAGTGGGAAGATAACTCAAATTATCCTAGAATTTCCATCTGGCACTCTCACTTAGGATAGCTTTCTCTAGCTTGTCATTACTGTGGACTAAGAGCCTCATTGGATCTCTGAGATTCTAACTCATATTCTTCCCTGGTCCTGCATCTCAACAGCCCTCTACACCAGACAATTGCATCATCTTGCCCTAATAAACACCCTGAGACAAAACGAGTGCATGTGGTTACATGGGTCAAGCTTTAATGCTCCCAAAGAAGGCAGGGTGGGAACTGATGCGCTTAGTCAGAAAACTGATTTTGAATCACAATTACCTACTTACTAGCTGTATGACCTAGGCCAAGTTACTTAACCATCTCTGAGCTCACTTCATGTGTAAAATGAAACAAGTAACATTTCATTTTCTTCATGTAAAATGAAAAAATAACACCAACTCACAGAAGTGTTGAGGCTTAAGTGAGTTAAAGCACTCAGCATTAATACCTAGCACGTGGTAGGTATTCAATTAATATTTAAATATACACTTGACTATAGCACCTATCATATAATTACTTTTTATCATGTCTCTATTACCAGAGGAAGGCTTCTTGAAAGCTGCAACTGTGTCTTATTTATATCTACATATATCCTCAGTGCTCAGTACAGAGATATAAATCACACCTGACCTTAGCCATAGTGTCAGTGAAATAACAGGGAGTAGTGGGGACTGATGAAAACTGGAGAGTGCATGTCTCATCTAAAGGGGCAGCTACTGAGGAATTCCCTGGTGGTCCAGTAGTTAGGACTCGGCACTTTAACTGCCAGGGCCCTGGGTTCGATCCCTGGTCAAGGATCCCACAAGCCATGCGGCGCAGCCAATGGTGGGGGTGGTAGGGGGCAGCTACTACTGAGCTCCAACTGATGAGGGCTATGGAAGAATGCTGGTCCACTGCGGTAAGAGCTTCAGATTCAATAAAAGAAGCAAAAGCCAGATCCTGGACACAAAAAGTTGATGCTAGCATAACTCCTGATATAGCATCCTGAAGAATGACTAAAGAACCAGAGTTATGGCAGAAGTTGGCCTCAACCACCATGACAATTCCTGCCAAGGACAGGGTCTTGCTCAGTACCCCAGATTACCTGATCTTGGAGGTTACACTGTATTCCAGCAGAAGCAAAAAGAGCAGCAAAGAACCTGGGCTCTTCAGCGGCCTGAACATTTTATTGATGGTGTCCTTAACTGACCCTTTTGGACTAGTAAGCAAACCTGTGGGTCCCAGGAAATATCATAGAAGAGACTCTCTAGAGAAAAATGAACTTCTCATATGTTGAGATGGGGAAGTGAAGCCATATTCATTTGACTATTAAATTTGTTGTGTGCCTTATTATATACTAAGCTGATGAGATGGATGTATATAGCAGTTTGTTTTGCACTTATGTTGTTATAAGTTAGTGGGATTGGGGTATTTTTTTTAAGAACACCTTTAATCCAAGCAGCCAGAATCAAGCAGCATTAGTATTTTGGGTTATACACTTTTTTCTCATGTAAATGAGATGTGAGGTTGAGTTAGTCCCCCCAATATTAGATAATACCATACAAAAATACTATACAAACTGTTTTGTAATCTTGTCTCACTTAAATAATGTGAATAATTTTCCCTATCAAATACAGACCTGTATCATTTATAATAATTGAATGATATTCCACTGGATATAATTTTTTAATCAGTTCCATATTACTGAATAATTTCAATGTCTTCAATTTTAAAATATTGTAAATAGCATCACAGAGAACATCCATTATGCCCATTCCTTGTGCCACTACCCTCATTATGTCTTCCAGAACCCTTGCAACGGCTTCATAAATAGCATCATTTTGTCTGGTTTTAAAAAACAAAAGAAAAAGAAAAAGGAAACCAGATTGTTTTAATGTTAAATCTTTCCATTTTCAATTTTGTTTCAATTTTTTAAAAAACGTATAAGCAGATCAAAGAAAATTGAGCGCTGCCAGATTGTAACTTCTGACCCGTATCTTTCACCTGACTTGGTTCTGAACAACGGTTAGCTATTTAGCAAATCAAAATCACCTTCAAGGTTTAAAAAAAGGTATGTCGACACATATCTGAAAGTATCTGACAGATGTGCTGAAGATAATCCCCAAAGAAGTCCCAGAAACATTCTGAGCAATGATAACATCGTTAGAATAAGGAACATGGTGCTGGTGCTCAGTAAATGGCTGCTCAATAAATAAATGAATAAAGTAAACTAATATATGAGACCATAAGTGGATTATAAATTCTGAATTATTTGTTTTTTAAAAATAAATTATATTCTCCAAAGCACAAATGAAGACCAAAGGATGGTAAACTACTCTAGAGAGTCCAGTGGTTAATAATGCATGTAGAAGGACAACACAGTGACTGATGAACAGCAAATGCTCCAAAAGATGGAGGCTGCTACTATTATTACTGTTATTTGCAATGGGACTAGATGGCCTTTGAAATCACATTCATCCCTAAGAGTCTATGTTAGTTTGGAAACATATCTTACATGTTCCCAGAAAAGTCCCTTCCCACTATTGGCCAAACTATGAATTCTATACAAAAGGATTCATTTTTTTATTCATAAACTCTCTACACCAGAATTGCTCAACTGGGCTCCACTCTACACCAGTCATAACATGAAATGCTTATTAGGTGTTCTCACAAACAGGGTTCCATGGCCAAATAAGTTCGAGAAACAATGCATAATGTATCCTTTCTCTTGAAGGGTTGTTAAGGGATATGAGCACAAACATTCTCAATACTAACTCTGCAGAAAAGAAATGCATTTCACGTTGCCCATTACTTTGTCAAGGATCCTCTTTTCATCCCCAGAGGACACTTATTAGCATTGTATAAGAACTAATGTTCAATGGAACAGCTTGGGAAATGCTGCTCTAAGCCACTTACAAATTTTAGTGAAATGAAAGGAAGACCACAGGCAAGTCTATTCTGGTCAGAATGGTCAGTTTATTCTTCAAAAATGGTTGGAGTTTTACACACATTATGGCATTTCCCTTTTTAATGAAAATGACATTAAATATCACCATAAATAGCAATCCTCTGCCTCTCAAATAACTGCCAACCGAGTGTGCTTTGCTTCTTAAAAAGGCCCCAACTTTGTCATTTGATAATGAGCAAATTCTAAGCTACTTACCTTCAGGGTACAATAATAGTGTTTGAGACAGTTAAAAATGACAAAAATGTTCAGATTGCATGTACTTTCTTTTTTCTCTTTTAAATGGACAGATCATGCCACTGGTGAGGGGATATGTTTTCTTAACACTGGGCAAAGAATCTCACTTCATATAGATAATGGAAAATTTGCAGCTCCTGAGGACAGGGTTAACAGTAATTAGGGGATTTTGAAAACCTTCAGTAACTCTAACAAATTTAAGCCAATGATAAGATATAAAATATTCTATGCTCCAATATCATTTCCTATGAGTCACTGAAGCATTTACTGAAGCACTGCTCAAGATCACTATTTTAGCTCATATTCATGAATGCGTTTAAGAATAATTCTTGAACCTGATTTATAACAATATACTGTTGATTTTAAATAAGGGTGTTCATTTAAATAGGACACCTTATATACCTTGAACATGAAGATTTGAACCTTTAATTTAAACCTATTCTACTGGAAACATTCAAATGCAAAGGTTAGACTAGTCCCTCTCTCTAAAAACTGCACCTTAAGTTTATCCATCAGAAAGCTCTCACTGTATAAAAGAAAGTACAACAGATTTAAACGCAATCTGCAGACAAGTAAGAACTTAAACCAAAATGGGAAATACAACTCCCATGCTGAGAATGAGTAAAGAGGTTACCTCACTGCTATCAGGTACCATCACTGCTAAAACATGGAGAGGTGTGGGAAGGATGCAGCAAATTTTGCAACCTGGCAAAAATTTCTGCAGGCAGGGAGATTTTTTTCCTGAACCATTCCGCAATGTTGTCTTTCTGCTTACTTCAAAGAAAATGTTATCCAGGTGACTACAAATCAAACTGACAGTCCTACTTCAACTGACTATTTCTATAACTAGAAAAAATTTCAAATGACTATAATGCAAGTCCCTTCCCGGACAAAATGATAAAACTGGTTGTTCTGATTTCAATAATCATTGCTCTTTGGCAAACATGAAGACTTTTTCTTCTCATCAGAATCACTACCACTCAGCACCTGGGGATTAACAGAGGGGATCAGGAAACAACCTAACCCTGAAACAAATGATCCTACGACTTTGCGGATTCATAAGTAATACTGACCTCACAGCGGTCCACTAGAAATCAGCTCCTAAACCACAACAGCACAACTAAATTAGACTATTTCTTTCATGTCAAGTGGCTCCCCGCCCACCCCCCCACCCCCCGCCATGTAGAAATCTTACTGTACATAACACAGCAGATGATTACAAAGCCTCCTCATCAAGGAAGCTCTAATTGGCTGTCAGGCAGATTTTATGCTATTCTCAAAAGAAAGTGATGTGTTCTCTCACTTATTAAGGTCCATTCAGTGACAGGCACCTACCATATGCTACTGTATTCATTTTTCAGTAAGTACTCTGTAAGATAGGTATTATTAACCATTACTTTACAAAGGAAGAAACCAAGGCTCAGACAGGTTAAGAGTCTGACCACCCCGCTCCCCCACGGAGGGTGAACACCTTACAGAGACAGAATTCTTTCCCAGGTCTGACTCCAAGGTCAGCAACTACACTGGCCCCTCCCAAAGGCACTTTTGGGCCAAAGTATTTCAAATCCATTTCCTCCTACAATTAATCTATTAATATTATGTTAGGTGCTTTGAGTCTCTGTGGGAAAATACTAAAATGACCTTGTAGCCTTCCTAACTAGTCACAGTACATGCATGCAAAACTGAATAAACAAAATGAAAAGAGAGACTGTGAGACATCAGATAACTCACAATCAGTTTGCTGTAAGCACAAGAAATAGAATGGAAAAGAACAACTTGCTGGCTAAGGAATGTTCTTCTTAGGTTGTATGCCTGAGGCTGGAATGAACCTCAAGGAGGTCATTTGTGACCTTAATAATGTCCTCTGCTATTCTCCCTCCTGTGAATGAGGCAAACTTGTCAAAATAAAAAAGGTGCCTTAGGGCTTCCCTGGTGGCGCAGTGGTTGAGAATCTGCCTGCCAGTGCAGGGGCAAAGGTTCGAGCCCTGGTCTGGGAAGATCCCACAGGCCCGTGAGCCACAATTGCTGAACCTGAGCGTCTGGAGCCTGTGCTCCGCAACAAGAGAGGCTGCAATAGTGAGAGGCCCACGCACCGCGATGAAGAGTGGCCCCCACTTGCCGCAACTAGAGAAAGCCCTCGCACAGAAACGAAGATCCAACACGGCCATAAATAAATAAATAAATAAAATTTTTTTTTTAAAAAAAAAGGTGCCTTAGAGTCACCTCTGCCATCAAGTCAATGCTTCCAACAGGAAATGCTGTCCAGTGACATGAGCACTAGCCTGGGAATCCAGTAATTTGGCATACACTTGGCTCTGCCCTTACATAGAGATGACCTTGTCAAGGTCATCACACTCTTCAGGGCCTCAGTACAAAGGGTGTGCCTGAAAGAACCAAAGGTCACTTCCCGAGCTAAGATGTAAGAGTTTTTCTTTTTCTCATCATATTCTATGGTGTCAAGAGAACACTGTTTAAGGGACTTCCCTGGTGGTCCAGTGGTTAAGAATCCGCCTTCTTCTTCTAGGGATGCAGATTAGATCCCTAGTCAGGGAACTAAGATCCCGCATGCTGCGGGGCAGCTAAGCCCACAGGCTCTAGAGCCCACAACTAGAGAGCCCTCGCACCGCAACGAAAGATCCTGCATGCCCCAATGAATATCCCGTGTGCCGCAACTAAGACCCAATGCAGCCAAATAAATTAATTAATTAAAAAAAATTTTTTTTTTAAAAAGAGAAAACACTGTTTAAGAGTAAGGGTTTCACAAACTGTGTAAGAATTAAGAGTTACAGACTTATGTTTGAATCTGGGCTCTGCCACTGACTGGCTGTGTGACCTTGAGCAAATTACCCCTCAGTTTCCTCATATGTAAAAATAAGGGTGATAATAGTACCTATCTCATACTGTGTGAGGATAATATATATATTTATACCCTTGCTGGTTCAATGTAAGCACTCAATAAAAGGCAGTAACTATGACATTCCTGAATTTTATTCATATATCTTTAGTGGCTCAGTACCTCTGAACTAAGAAGTTAGAAAGGGGAATTTCAAAACTGCCTCAAAAAGACACCTACCATGGCCCCACATTTCACTCTGCCTTCTCCGTAAGTGGAGATAAGGAACCTTGAATCTTTTCTAGTGCCATGAATCAGTTTTGCCCAATGGAAAATGTATAAGCAAATGAAGTAACAATTATTTGTTATAAGGATTAAATAAGATGACATAGACACAGTCTGTAAAGTACAAAGCATTAGTATGATTTCTGCTTAGAAGACAAAGCTGATGTTCACAAGGTTTTAGTATAAACTCAGATCTACTCAGACCTCCTGGGAGTTCAAGATTTCTAGGGTGGTCAGTTCCAAATTATATCAATCACAAGGCCCAGCAATTGGCCCTGGGTTAATGCAGAATGTACATGGGCTAATGTAGAATGAAAATGTCACTGGTGCTGAAGAACTACCGCCAAGAAATGCTTGCTGAATAAAAAAGATATTTATATGTATACACTTGTTTTTATAACCTCGACCAGATTTGCTAAAAAAGAAACTAAGTTATGGATGCCATAACAGTCTTCATATTTGATTAACTTAATGACTAAGCCAAATGACGCTGAGATGACCAATGTACAAAATGTATGGCAAGCCCTGTTTTCCCTCATACTTTTTTTTTTTTTAATTAATTTATTTATTTATTTATTTTTATATTTATTTTTATTTATTTGTGGCTGTGTTGGGTCTTCGTTTCTGTGCGAGGGCTTTCTCTAGTTGCGGCAAGTGGGGGCCACTCTTCATCGTGGTGCGTGGGCCTCTCACTATCGTGGCCTCTCTTGTTGCAGAGCACAGGCTCCAGGCGCACAGGCTCAGCAATTGTGGCTCACGGGCCCAGTTGCTCCGCGGCATGTGGGATCTTCCCAGACCAGGGCTCGAACCCGTGTCCCCTGCATTGGCAGGCAGATTCTCAACCACTGCGCCACCAGGGAAGCCCTCCCTCATACTTTTGACTCTATCTTCCACACTGCAATGTAATTACAAACATGAGGGAGGAGACCCTCACCTAATCATATCAAGACACAGAGGAGTTAAGACTTCCAATTCACTGGTCTCCCCTTGAAACTTGAATTATTTAAAGGTTTCCATGCAAAACTGGAATTGCAAATATTTTGTTGTAACCAGTTTTAATTTTACACATCATTGAGGATAAGCATATCCTAGGATCACCCCACAGTTTGAAGAAGGTACTAGGTTTTTAGATAGGTCCCAGTATTTGGGGACAAACATCCTAAAGAACTGGTGATGTTTGAAAAAGCTCCCCAGTGAGCTCTTTACACTATGCACTTGGTAGTTCCTCACTGCTTGGCATTAATCATTTCCATATATAGAAAGACTATGTCAGCAACATTCTGAAGCCTGGTTTTAAAGGATGCAGATTCTTAAGCTTTCCATACATATTCTCCCCATTATCTACCTGGGTTCAGAAAAACTCCAGCAGTTTACTTTGTAAATCCCTCCCTTCACAATAGAAACCAAGGGATACAATTTAAATACCTAGTTGAAAAAATTATAATCTATATGGTTACTATTCTGTGATTTGAACAGTACAAAAATTCTTATTGTAATTATTCAAATAAATACAAATTCTTACTCAAATTCCCCACTCAATACACTCCTAACACCCAGAAGTCAAAGAAAGATGATCCATTGTGAAATATAAAACTACCTGGGAGTTTGACAAGTCAGGTTTACGTTGATAGCATGACATAGTAGATAAAACTACAAGCTTTGACATCAGGCAACTTGGATGTGAATCCCAGCTCGACCACTGAGTGACACTGGACAAGCTACTTAACCTCTCTGATCTTCAATTTTCTCATCTGCAACATGGGGATGATAATGCCTACCTAACAGGAAATGTGTTAAATGTGCTCCAAAATGTCAATTCCCTTCCTCTACCACTTTCCCCTTTTCTCTTGAAAATTCAATTGCATTCACATAAAACTGAGAAATGTGAAAATCACAGGAGTTTCTTGAAAATGGTATAAAAACTGAAGTGTAACATCTATCTAAAGCTGAAAGAACCACCTAAGACAGACAAGGAAAAACAAATCAGGAAAACACAGAGGTTTAACAAATGTGTTTCCATGATCCCCAAACCTTGGAAGGAGCAAATGTAGAACAATCCAAGTTACCACAATTCAATGGAAAAGTAAGGTACCCCCAACAAGCTGACTCTAACAACTCTCAATTAGAACAAAAGCTTTTTGAAATATGAACCACAGAGAGTTGACAAGTCCTCTAACTTAAGACAAGATGCAAGAAGCTATGCACGAGCTTATTTTCGTTCCCAGCTGCTTATTTAAAAAAAAAAAAAAAAAGTGTGTATGAAGGTGGGTGCATTTTTTAGTCATATATAAAAAGAAATAAATGAGCCAAGATCCAGGATCTCTGTCAAGCGCTCTTCCACTGAAGAGGAACCTAACAATATCCTTTCAAACAAATAATTGCCAAGTATCTGATATTTGCTAAGAAGAGCAGCTTTGGAAACTTGGAAACTCAGCCCTGAACTGTATCTTTCCTAGAACAGTAAAACTTCATGTAGAACATCTCAAAACTAGCAGCATGGTGCTGAGACCCGATAATCTATAACTACTCTCTTAATATAATCCCCAAATCGTAAAATTCCAAAAATGCTTCTACTTTTTCACTCCTATAGATCTGTCACTACTTAATGCTGTGCCTCCTAGGCTCGGCATTCAGTTATTAAGACCATGCACACCCATCCAGTAGAAACCCTCTCTCGGTCTGGGTCTGTTAACTTGCTCCTCACACCACTGCCCAGGTCTGGTAACTACGGACTCCAGGGCTCCACCAAAACCTCAGTGTTTCAAAACTGGGACTCCCTAGCAAAATTCCTGATCTGATCCTATTGTTCGTCGGGTATGTCTCTAGGGCCCTGATGCCCTCTCCTCCTATACCATGCCCTCAGACCTGGCACCCGTGGACATCAGGGTCATTCCCTGTGTTACACTCCAAGTCTAGCACCCCTGGATCTCGAAGATCCTCTCAACCTGTAACTCGGGTTTCAGTGTTTCCAAACCTGGCACCCTTGGCGCTTGCACGGCCCTATCCCGGGCCATGCACGTTCCATGGAGGGTACCTCTGGAATCTGGAGTGCCTCCCACTCCCGGCCATGCACAGGCTACCCGCGAAGTACTGGCCAGACCATCTACCACTCTTCCCCCTTAAGGCCTCTAGGCTCGCCCCCAACCTCCACCCCACGCCTGCGCCGTAGGGGGTCATCACCCTGCAGCCAGAGAGCCCCAGACGCGCGCATCCCTACAGCCTCCGACTCCTTCATCACCCCCTAGGCCAGAGCCAGCGCGACCAATAACGTGCCAGGTCCTCGGCCTCCCCGCCACCGACCAATCACGAGCGAGCCCCCCCGCCGTCGCCTTCCGCCAATGGGAGAAAGCCCGCGGGCCGGGCCGACAAGGCGTACGGACCCCAAGAGCGCAGCGGCGGCGACAGCGGCGGGCACGGCGAGAACACAACATGGCGGCGGGCAGGCCGCACCGAACTACAGCAGCAGCCGCGCGAGGGAAGTGAGGTCTCCGCCGAAGGCGGGAAGCGCCGCCCCTCCCCCCGCCACCGCTACTCACCTCTCCCCCTTCCTCCCGCGGATGCTCCCGCACACTCACACGCCTCTGCTTAGAAGTCCAAGGAAGAGCAGAAGCCGCCCCCGCGCTCCTGCGGAGTCGGGCAATGCAGAGACCTGGGCACGGCGGAGGGGAGGGGGAAGCGTGCGTCACGGAGAACGGAGCGCGCGCGAAGCGGGGGTACAAACAAGATGGCGGCCACGCCGTTTGCACCGTTTCCCCCCCTCCCCCTCCCCCTCGCCTCCCCCTCCCCCTCCCCCTCCCCCTCCCCCTCCCCCTCCCTTGGCGCTTCGACTCCCAGTGTCTTTAATGCGCAGAAGCTTAGTTGCTTGAAGTCTCGCGAGAATTGAGAAGGGGGGGGGATGACTTGGTGAGGCGGAATGAGAGGCGAGAACCTTCTGACCCCGCCCCCTTTGGGGGATCCGGAGGCGTTTAGTAGTGATCTGCGTAGAGTGTTCTACCTTTGTGGACCTCTGCTGTGGTGCGCACGCTTTTGAATTTTAGGGGAATAAAGTTTTTGTGAGTTTTTTATTTTAATTTGGGCGGAAGCAAAGCTGGGGGCTGGAGGGCGACATGGGAATGCCAAATTAAGTGCGCCTTTAATGATAGCTACTAGTACCGTAAAAGAAGGGCTATAACACCAAAACTGTAAAATGATATACTCCAAAATAAAGAGCAGCACTTCCCAATAGTGGTCACTTGTAACCTTACGTCGACATGGACATTGCTTTTCTCACTTGAATGCAGAGTTTAAAACTTCTTCAAAAACAATTGGAAACTAAACTGCAATGAACATTATATCTTTTTCATAACTTTACTGCTTTAATCTCCACAACTACTTGGTCGAAGGCATCAGCATTATTTTTATTTCACTGGTGATAAAACTGAAGCGCAAAAAAGGTTAAATTGATCAAGGCTCTGCAGCTAGTAAGTGTTGAAACTCAGTTTAAATAGCCCCCAAACCTGTAGATAAATACATCAAATATGTATTGAGTAGAATTATCTACAGTGAGACAGTTTGCATTAGGTTGCAGGCACAAAGAGAAGTGAGACTGCTCCTGCTGGTGGTTACCTTGAATTTTACAAATGACCTTACAGCCTTTCTGAGACTTGTGTTGCAGGGGTCCTCAACAATAAAATCAATACACTATTATTATTTCCTTCCTTTGAGTTTATGACTCTGGTGATAAAGTAGTTGAGAATAGTAGAATAAACCCTTGACTTGAACTCAGGAAAATTGTTTTCAACTCCAACTTTAATAAATCTCACTTCAGGCATTCAATGAATATTTGATGAATGAATGAACAAAACCTAACTAGTTATAAGACACCTGACTTCACTGAGTCTCGATTTCTTCATCTGTAAAATGATCTAATTCCTACCTCCTGGGAGTGTTGGGGAGATTGAATGAAATCGCATAAGGGAGAGGGCTTTGTAAATTGCAAAAGTGTTATAAAGAAGTTAGTGATAATGATTTTTCAGACCTGAGAAATGGCGTAAAAAATTAAAAACAGACTCAAGAAATAGTATGTTGAGATAGATAAGCTTAGCTAATGGGAAAAAGCTAGGTAAGTCTTTCTACAAATATTTATTGAGCAATTATTGCATATACTGCGCTTGTAAAAGAGAAGAAAAATGTGCAGGAAGCAGCACAAATTAGTATTATTAGTTATCATTATTATAATTAAGTATTGACAGTATATAGGGGCTGCAGTCAGTTTCCCTCCGGGAGCGTGGAAATCAGGTTGCCCTCAGAATTAAACTAATAAAAATTTACATAGTAGAAGAAATTAGCTAATGGTGATAGTAAGCATATTTAACAACTGGTACTGCTCAAGCACTGATCTACCAGATGTGAATTCCAGGAAGGGTCCAAGAGATACCCCTCTGTGCTAGGTGTTAACCCTTCAGTTGCTAGTTTTTAAATAGGTCCCAGGGGAGGGGAGTTGTCAGGAGAGTTGAAACAGCAGCTATTTACCAGCTAGTACCAAAGTATTTCAGTATTTTAATAGTCGGTATTATAACTGGCAACAGTCACACTAGTACATACAGGCTGAATATTAGTCCTTGCTGTAGACTGTGGTTATCAATATTCTCTGCCCTTCCTTTTCTAAAACCCTCCCCATCTGGCCTGTCCCTAGGAGGTTATACTACTCACCCTAATGCCATCAAGCTAGGCTTTGTTTTGGTCAGTGAAATGTGAGTAGAAATAGCTTGATCCAGTTCTGAGCAGAAATGTATGGGCCATCTCATGATTCCACCATATTTTTCCTCAGCCCTGAGAGGATCATGTTGCAAATAGAGCTGCTTTTCTAGCTTTGGTCCCAGAATGAAGATGTGCAGAGCCACAGCTAACGCACAAGACATGTAATGTGAGTAAGAAATAAACCTTTGCTATAAGCCACCGAGATTGTTTTAGTTGTTTGTTACTGCAACATAACTTAGCTGGCCTGAACTAGCAAATACAGTTCTGAAATTAGCTATCTGTAGGGGTAAGCCAAGAGCTTAGCTACAAGCATGATCAAAAAATAAACCAGACTCTGATCCAGTTCATATGAAAGGAATCTCAAGGCAGATGTGATTGTAATTTAATAAACAGAAGCCTAATCAATCTTGTCAACCAAACATTCTGTGTCCTATTTGGAGAGAGAGTCTGTGAACCAGAGGGCTTAATCAGCCATGACAACTCAAAACAATGCAGTCACAGAGGCAAGCATTAGCATTGTCCCTCTGAGCCCTGTCTCAGTCAGGCCGACCTGGGCATTAACATTTCCTTGTCCATGTCATCCCTATAGTGGGTGAGAATATCTCAGGCTGCCTCAGCTAAGAAATGCTTCTTAAGATCAATGTGCTTTCCTGGCGTGATTCTATGCTCACCCAGCAAATGTATTGCCTGCAGGGACAGAATTTAGCGATCTGTCACCTAGAGGATCCAAGTTCTTTTGATAATTGCATTTTTCATTGTAAATTAATCTATTGGATTCTGGTTTATGTAGCTATCAGTTTTTGTGAACTTAGAGAATACAAGAGCCCCCCTGGGAGATGGTTCCATTCTGTGCTTACTATTAAAATCAGGCTTCTGAGTTTGCAAGGCTGAGGACCAGTTCTGGGATGATGGTAAATTCCTTAAAGTTTTAGAACTGTAGAGGGACCTGTCTAGACAACCAGCTGGAGTACCTTAAGCTACACCCCTCTATCTCATTGTGTGCCTTCTTTGATCTCAAAGAAGAGCGGTAAGTGCTAAAGAAAGATATAATTCACGTGCTGTGGGAGTTCAAAAAGGGAGAGATTTCTTCCATTTAGTATGAAATAGTGGGAAGAGTTCAGGAAAGATTTGTGAGGATGTGACATTTAAAAAATGAGTAGAATTAGGGGAAGAGCATGCCATGTGTAGGTGGCCACTAGAGCAAATATAGGAAGCAGGGGATTGATGGAGGAAATATAGAATAAGAGGATAAGGAAGAAGAATCATCTGGAAAAATACATTGTGGTCAGATTAAGGCTCTTGGGTTTTATTTTCTGCTAAGGAGAGTTAGTGGTGGAAGTTTTTTTTGTTTTTATTTTGTTTTACCATTTTAATCACTTTTAAGAGTACAGTTCGTAGAATCTAAGTACTTTCACATCGTTGTGCAACCATCACCACTATTTGTCTCTAGAATATTTTCATCATCCCATACTGAAACTCTGTGCCCATTAAACAATAACTCCCCATCCTCCCCTCCGCCAGTTCCTAGGAACCACTGTTCTACTTTCTCCCTTTGAATTTGACTATTCTAAGTGTATCATATAAGTGGAATTATACAATATTTGTCCTTTTGTATCTGGCATATTTCACTTAGCATAATGTGTTCAAGGTTCATCCATGTCATAGCACGTATCAAACTTTCATTTGTATTTATGGCTGAATATAGTATTCCATTGTGCGTACATAGCACATTTTGCTTATACATTCATCCATCAATGGACATTTGGGTTGTTTCCATCTTTTGACTATTGTGAATAATGCTGCTATGAACATTGGTGTACAAATATCTGTTTGAGTTCCTGCTTTCAATTCTTTGGGATACATACCCCAAAGTGAAATTGCTGGATCATATGGGAATTCTATGTGTAATTTTTTGAGGAGCCACTGTACTGTTTTCCACAGCAGCTGTACCGTTTTACATTCCCAGTGATAGAAGTTTTTACAGAGGGGAGTGACATGGTCAAAACTGTGTTTAAAGACTATCTGGCAGAGATAACAGGATGGAATAGGGTTGCAGAATGACCAGTTAGAGACTTCCACAACATATCAGACAAGATGTAACAAGAGCCTGAGCACATATGTAGCAGTGAGAATGGAGGGAAGAAGATACAAATGCAGCGGTGATATTGCCAACGTAGGATTGGAAGGACTGGACTGTTGATCAGCTGCTGTAGGGGTGAAGATCAAGAGAAATGAAGGTGTGTACTATGACCCCCAGGTTTCCCACATGGGAGGATGGTAGTCTCCAGATGCAGACTTCTGGACTTCTCCAGAGCATGGCGAATGGGACAGTGTAAGCTCTAGGATGGACACTTGTTGTCTTGCCTGCTCAACACCCTTGCCCTTTCCAATGGTAATGGCACTCTACTTGCAGCCCAGCTGCTGAGCTCTGAAATCCATTGCCCTTCACCCCCAGGCCTCACTTCCCACAAGCTACTCCTGGCCGATGACTGAGCACAGCAGGGATTTTTGGACAGGCTTCTTCCTGGGGTAAGTGACACTCTTCTGATGGACAGCTTTGGCTCAAGGACTCCTCAGTGACCTCACAACCTTTCCTTGGAGCTGCACGGCAGTCTAAGGTGCTTCCACCTGGAACTCCTGCCTTCTTTCTTCTTCACTTAGGGTCAGACCTGTCTCACTGTCAGATGGTCCTCTCCCGGTCTCTTTTAGGTCTTGCCCCCATTTTCCCTCACAGGTGCTTTCCATGATAAATGTCTTGCATTTAACCCTGTCTAGGTGTCTGTTTTCTGAGGATCTGAACTGACATGAGGGGAGGGAGGATGAGATCGTAGTATCTCCTCTACACCCCATCAGCCATAGGGGTAAGCCTATGACCCAGTCCGACCAATCATAATGATCCCCACATCTTGGCCCAGTGCCTCCTCAGAATCTCTCTGCATCATTTGGCTCCCAGACCATCAGCTGCTTGGTCCACCTCAAGCACAGACGTGGCTGACCAACTCTGAGTGAGGCCTCACAGTTCCACTTCCTGAGGCCAACTAGTTGCAAACATGGATTCTCTGGCTTCTCCTGCAATTTCCAGACCCTGAGGACACACCACCTCACAGAGCATGAGATCTGGCTTCCTAAGCAGCTGCTGAAGGGGTCAATGAAGCAACCTAGAAGTACAGGAGATTTAACTGCCCATGGGGCCAACTATGATTAATGGGGGAACAATCCACTCTCCCTTTCTTCCTCTGATGGACTCTTTCAAGGTATAGTTTCTCTATACAACCCATCTATAGGCATTCTGCATGGCCAAGTGGGTAGACCTGTCCAGAGACTAGATGTGTCTATTCACAGCTCATCGTAAAGAAATAGCAGCAAACATTTCCTTGCATTGCTTGCCGTCTTTTCCTGCTTTCCCTATCCCTTTATCCTCACTGCCCTAGGATTGTGCATCCCATATAAAGCTTTAGCACTTAACCCCTTCTTCAGGCTTTGTTTTCTAGGAACCCTTGCTTAGACAGATCACAGTTTCTGAACAGGTGGGCACATGACCCAAACTAAGCTAAGCAAGGCCTTCCTAAAGGTGTGAAATATAGGAGAGACAGGACTTTTCTTCTGTAGGTCTTGAGCCATAAAGATCTGTGGGTGGCTATCATTTCTGCTTTATGGACAGAGCCTGCCTGAGCATGAAGGCATCACAGAGGAAGGCAGAGCTCAGAGAAAGAGAAGGACACAGTGCCCAGACATCCTTTGGGCTCTGAGATCCAACTCTCTCCAATGTGTGTAACTGTTTTTGTCATTTCTTTAGTTCCCTAAAGACCAGTTTTCCCAATCCAAATCAAAGAAAATGTGGTTATCCCTAGATCCCAGGTCACCTACATTAAAGAGATCAGTCAGGTGACTAGATTTTTGGGCTCAATTTCAAATTCCTGGGAGAGAGAGCTATTCCTTGGACTAACTTTAGCCAGAAGTTTGCCCCTGAACCAATCAACATCATTATGAAGTACAGGATCATGTATACACATGGCTGTAGCTACTGTAAGCCTGTGAATGAAGGTGTGGTAGCGCGTAGGGATAGAAAAGCAGGAGCAGAGAGTTGGGCAGACCAACCAATGGCTGCCCACTCTCTGAGAATAAATAAGGGGGGAAAGAGAAGGGGTCTGAGGACAGAACACTATCTAACCCAATGCTATCCTACACTTTATCTAAACCAACACTATCCAATAGAACTTCCTACAATAATGGAGATGTTTTATATCTGTGCTGTTAAATATAGTAATCATCAGCCACATGTGGTTATTTAGCACTTGAAGACAGCTAATACAACTGAGCAACTGAATTTTTTTCCTCATTTTACCCAGCAGTCCCACTACTGGGCATATACCCTGAGAAAACCATAATTCAAAAAGAGTCATGTACCATAATATTCATTGCAGCTCTATTTACAATAGCCAGTACATGGAAGCAACCTAAGTGTCCATCATCGGATGAATGGATAAAGAAGATGTGGCACATATATACAATGGAATATTACTCAGCCATAAAAAGAAATGAAATGGAGGTATTTGTAGTGAGATGGATGGAGTTAGAGTCTGACATACAGAGTGAGGTAAGTCAGAAAGAGAAAAACAAATACAGTATGCTAACACATATATATGGAATCTAAGGGAAAAAAAAGAAAAAAAAAGGTCATGAAGAACCTAGTGGCAAGACGGGAATAAAGACACAGACCTACTAGAGAATAGACTTGAGGATATGGGGAGGGGGAGGGGTAAGATGTGACAGGGTGAGAGAGTGGCATGGACATATATACACTACCAAATGTAAAATAGATAGCTAGTGGGAAGCAGCCGCATAGCACAGGGAGATCAGCTCGGTTCTTTGTGACCGCCTGGAGGGGTGGGATGGGGAGGGTGGGAGGGGGGGAGATGCAGGAGGGAGGAGATGTGGGAACGTATGTATATGTATGACTGATTCACTTTGTTATGAAGCAGAAACTGGCGCACCATTGTAAAGCAATTATACTCCAATAAAGATGTTTAAAAAAAAATAAATTGAATAACTGTACGTAGTTAATGACTACATATCAGACAGTACAGACCACACTGTTGATCTGCTTGGGAAGACAGCATGGAATATTGGCTATTGCGTCTGCTTTGGAGTCAGCCCGACCTAGGTTCAAGTCTCAACTCTGCTTCTTATAAATTGAACAGATTACTTGACCCCTTTGAGCTGTAGAGTTAAAAGATGTAAAGAACAGTAAACAACATAGGATACCAAAAAGAGAGAAAGGGGCAAAAGATTCTGCAAAGGGACAAAAAGTCAGTTGGATTTAGCAATTAGGATACTGAGTGAATTAAGACAGAGAAGTGTTCAGTGTGTTGGGGTAAGAGCCAGACCAGCAATTTACCTGTCTTTTGGACATCTGTTAAGTATCTTTCCTCTGGAGGGGGATCCCAGGCACGGAGAGACAGGGAACACAAAAATATTCTCTTAATCCTGATGGCCACATGGGGAGCTAAAAACCCAAAGGCATGTCCTGAAGGTAGGGCTCCAAGGTCAAGCCAGAAAAACAGAGTCATAAACAGTCAGCCATGGGGTCTGGAGCCAAAGATGGGGTTGCCTAGACCAGGAAGCTAGAAGAAAAGAACACCTCATAAAATACCCTCATTACATAGCACTTACTGTGTGACTAGATTGTGAGCCCTTCAGGGTTCAGGGCCATGTTCTTCTTGGTATCCCCATCATCTAGTAAGTTCCAGACACCATAGTAGGTGTTAAATTAACATCTGTAGAATGAATGAATGCAAGTAAGCCAGTCCACTCCCTGGTGCATGGTAGACACTCTAAAAATGTTAAGTTATCAAAAGGAGAAAACTCTGCAGTGAGAAGGTGCCAGGGTATCCTTCTTGGCTTGGAAACCCTGTTTGTAAGGTCCCCAGCATATTGCCTGGCACAGAGGGATTGCTCAATGAGTGGTCACAAGGGTAATGATTATTAGTGGGGGAGAAAGTTTTTGCATAATGATTGGGGAAAGCCTTGATAATAATAAGAGCTAACCTATGTTGATCTCATTTAATCCTTAGCCCACTCAACGAGATAGATTTTATTAGACTGATTTTACAGATGAGGAAACTTAAAGAAGAGATGTAATTTATCCAAAGTTAACCAGTTCAGAAACCTCAGGGCTGGAGTTGAACCTGAGCTTCCATGATTCCAGAGTCTAGGCTCCAGCAGCAAAGATTTGGGAGGCAAGAGGATTGCCAAAAGAGGAGTTTAAGGAAGGCAGTTCTGGGGTCGAAATTCACTTCTGATTTCTATACATTTACACAAATCATGATGCCTTCTTCTCCCTTGAATGCCCACTTCTTGCCTTCTTGACAAGGTCCTCACCCCTTCTACTGAGTTCATCTCTAGGCCACCCTTCTGTTTCCTGTCCCATTCAACCATATATACTCTCCTTCGACTTAAGAAATAGGAGTTGAAATGGGGTCAAGGGAAGCTTTTTATTTGTTGGTTTGTTTTAGTTTTAAGAAGGAAAACTCTAGAGCAATTTTGTAAACTAGGTATTCCAGTAGACAGGCAGAAATTGACAATGCAAAAGAGAGGAAAGATCTGCAGAGGTAAGTTTTTGGGGTCCTTAGCACAGATTGGGTAGAGCTTGACCTCTGATAGGAGCTGGGACCCTGAGACTTTTCTTCAGAGCAAAGGAAGACAGAGAATATGGATACAGAAGCAGGAAAGTTCATAAAGGTTAAGAAGCTTAAAATCAAAAGTTAAATTTTGCAGCAATTGATGATGGCATGGTCTAGGACAGTGTTTTTCAAATTGCAGGTCCTAGCTTATTAGTAGACCATGAAATCACTTAGAAGTTTGCAACCAGCTTTATTTTAAAAAATGGAATAGAATTGAAAATTTGAACTAATTACACATAGCAAGGGTAAATACTGTGAAAACTACTGTGAAACTTCTGTTTCAGTTATATCTCCAGCTACATGTATACTGCAAAGATTATTTCTTATTGAGGGTACAGTAAAACATATTTTAAAGCCACTGTTCCAGGATGAGACCATGAGGAGAGTGGCTGATTCCTAGAACTTTCTTTCTCTTCTATGATGTTTGTAAATGGGTCTTGCTTTGTGACCAATAGTAGGCACCCTAAGGGACATGAGCCTGATGAAGTATGCCAGAGCTTCCTAAGCAGTGGCTACAGCATGTGCATTCCATATGTGCCTAAACATTATTCTCCTAGTCTTTGGGCTACTCTTTCCTCCTGAGAAGAAAATCCTGAGATTCACTATGATTGGACAGGCTGAGTTCATACCACCACCCTGAACCAATCATTCTGGCCAGTGAGATTGACCAGCTCACCCCTCCTCTTCCCTGATGGAGTCAGCTTCCTGGAAACACATGGATCCTAGAAAGGAAATCAGGGGCTGTTGCAAAGGGGGAAATGGAGAAATGAGGTAATCAACTAATGTCCAATACACATGGCCTTTGAGGTGCCAAAATTAGTTGTAAGTTTCAATAACATTTGTGCTGGTCATTTGCCTATTTGCTCTGAGCTCTAATCTAGCCTTTCCATGCTCTGCTTTGTACTGAAGAGTGCCAGGCCCTGAAAGGCCCTGAAAAGTACACTTCCCAGACTCCCCTTGCTAGCTGGCTTCCTGTCAAATTCAGCCAATGGGAAGTACAGGTGGGAAATTGTTTGGCTGGAGATGGGATGGCTGGAGGAGAGGCAAAGCCATTTTCTCTCTGCATCCGCTAGAGACTCTGGCAGCAGCTGGTGGTTATGGGCTCAGAGACCTTCAGTGTTTCCAAAAGTGTCAGTGGTACTGGAGTGATAGCTCTAGGCTCCAGTTACCTCTGGCAGATCTGCCAGCAGCATCATTTCAAAAGCAATAGTCCAGTAGCATCAGCAGCAAGTGCACTTCTGGATCTAGTAAACACCCTTCCATTTGATCCTCCAGGTCTAGGGGTGGTAGAAGCTTCCTGCAACTACTAATCTCTAGTCTTCCTCACCTTACCCTTTTGCTTCCTCAAGCCAACCAGTTCTCTGAAATAAATTACCTCTGTTTGAAATTCCAAGCACGTTTTCTGTTTTCTTGTCTTCACCCTGACTGACATGGTACTGCCCTGGCCATTAGCTGACTGCCATGATTAATTTCCCAGGTGTGCTGTTTGCAGATGTTGAGCTGGGTGATGCCACAGAGCAGAACATTAAGCTCTCTGCTGGAGCACTGGGACAGGAGCAAGGGAGACCCTGGAGAAAGCACAGAGAAAGCCTCCTACTCCTTTTGCTTCCTCATCTTTCCCTAACTATTAGAACTGTGTGATGGAGAACTTAACTGCCTGCCTCCCAAGATAACTTGACTCCACGTTGTGACTGAAAGGGATGGGCTGTGGAATGATGGGGTGGGAATACAGCAAGGAGCACAGTTGGCAAGGGGGCCCAAAATGGACAAGCCGGGATAGGGTGCCCTTGCTGCAGAGTAGAGTTTAGGGAGGGAGGAGGGGCAGGGACTATGACCTCTGCATCCTCTTTTTCAGAGGAGCTGATGGAGGGATAGACCTGTGGTTCTCAACGTTTCCTGTCTTACCTCCCCCAAGTGCTCTGCAGTCAAAACAAGAAAACTGACTCTTTTAACAACATTTATCCTGGCTGATACCAGAGGAACTGTTACTGAATCCTTATGTCTAACCTGGCTCACTTCTGTGAGCTCCTGTTGCTACCCAGGCCACTGGGGGGTAGTCAAGTCTCTTGAGGGCCTGGAGAGGTAAAACTGTGGATAACTCCTGGAGGCCTCAAAGGGGCAGCCATGCCAAAAACACCACTTCTCTCAGAGGCCCCTTGCCACGGCCAGTAGCGTCTTGCACGATGGTATTAAGTCAGTCCCACTTAAGTATGATCCATGATTGGAAACCTAGATCCAGTCAGCCATTAACTTGCTCTGTGATCTTGGGCAGATCACTTAATCAAGCTCAATCTCAACATTTCCATCTGTTTGAAAAAGAGCAGAGGGATAATTTTTCTAAATTCTTTTAAAATAAATCGTTTTAAGGGGATGGATGGGATGGGAAAAATGGTAGGTGTTACCATCTACCCCTCCTTCTTGCCCATCCTCCCTGGGTTTCTGTGAGTATCAAATAAGACAGCAAGCATGAAAATGTCCTGAAAAGTACAAAGCCCCATACAAAAGCAAGAAAGTGTTATTATCAACATAGTTGTTAGCTTAGAGGGAAGAAGGCAGGGCACAGGCTGAGAGCCAAACAGCTGGAAGGCAAGAAATCTTAACACCAAAAAAGGAAACTTTCTTTGTTCAAATTCTTCCTGGAGTGGCACTTTCTTTGGAGCAGACCTGGCACTGGAATCCTCTGAAATGCTGACATGGGTCCAGGAAAGTGTTCAGGGGGCAGGTAGGGCATTCAACAGCCAAAAGATGCTGGAGAAACACCAGGCCTGCTTCCTCAGTTCCTCTGTGATCCAACAAAGAATGCAATGGAAGAGGGAGGTTGAGGTTCAAAGCTGGTGTGTGCTGGATCCTCCTCCAGGCTCGTTAACCAGCCACCAAGCTATCTGGGGACCCAGGATGTCATGGGCATGCTGTAACTAATACTGAACTCAGTTGCCCACAGTCTAAAAACCATCCTATGTCGTGTTCAAAGAGAACATTGATCTGGGGAGGACCTTAGAGATGGTCTAGTCCAACCGAGGCCCAGTGAGGGGCAAAGACTTGCCAAGGTAACAAGTAGTCGGGCTCATCGGGCTGCAAGGAACAGAAACCAACTCCTCCAACTCACATGTAAAGGAGTTTCTCGTAAGGACTGACACTGACACACCAGCAGGAATGAGGCAGCTCTAGGACTCACTGCTCTGTTCATGCTCCCTCTGCCCACACCCTCCCCGTCTCTGCACTGCACTGCTCCTCCCTCCTCCTCCCTCCTCCTCCCTCCCTCCCTCCCTCCTGCCAGGCTGCTGCTCACTCCTGGTCCCTGCTCCTTCTTATCTCCGCTTGCTGGCATGTGGCTTCATTGGCTCAGGCGCGCTTGTCCCTGACCTCCCTACCTCACCTCCCTCTGCCGCCTGACCATTTCTTTCTGTTCCTTGGTTCAAGAGAGCCTCTAATTGCCCTGTCTCGGATTGTTGTGCTGGGCCATTAGTTAAAGGTCACCAGCTAATATATGAGACGGCAACCCTTGGCTCTGTGCTGGCCCCCATCTGCTACGTCTAGAAGCTGGAGGGGCCAAGTAGTCTAAAGCACGGCCCCAACTGTGTTTGTGGTCTGGGGAGCTTTTCTTCAAAGTGGATGTGAGTCTGGCAGGCACGGTGCCATCCCTGGGACCACGTGACTGGAGCCCAAAGCTCCAGATTTCCTGCCCAGAACTTTCCCCAGAGGATTTGTCATTTCTTTCCTTGAGTTGTGTAGCAGACAAGCCTGTTAAATGTCATCCGTGAAGGTCTTCTTCCTCCTCCTTCCTCTCCTTCTCCTCCCTGCCCCAAGGAACTTATGATATAGTGAAGACAGAGGCAGGAAAATAACTAGATTACATCTCTAAGTGTATGAGCGCTTTAGAAGTATAAACAAAGTCCTAATAGCTACCACTTACCGAGTACCCTGTACCAATCACTGCTGATCACTTTACATACATTTTTCTCATTTAATCTTTACAGCTCCCCTGTGGAGTCGGCACCACGTGTGACACATGTGAAAACAGGCTCAGAGAGCAGTTCACAGATAATAAACAGCACAGCAGGGCTCTGATGCCAAAGCCTGCTCTGGCAAGCACTGTGCTGTGCAGCCTTCACCATGCTGCTGGAGCACAGAGGACCACCTTGGCCTAGGGAGGAGGCAGGGAGGCCTGGGGAGAGCAGCAGCCATCCAGGAGGAGGTGATAGCTGAGCTGAGCTGAGCCTTGGAGCAGGATAGGGGTGGGTGGAGGGTCACTGTAAACAGAAGGAGCCACATGTGTGAACAGTACCGGTGTGAGCAGGGTGCAGGGCCAGGAGCTGTTGCATGCCCCTGAGAGTGAGTGCCTCCCTAAATTTGTGCCCTAGGTGCCTCTCTTGCCCCACCCTCATCCAAGCCCTGACAGGGAGGGTAGAGTTGAGGCAGGAAGAGTTTTGAGGAGAAGGAACCAGGAGAGGAAGGCAAATTCAACACAGCCTAAGAGATGCAAGTACTATTGTCTGGTTCCCAGCACCTGCAATGGACTCTCAGGGCACACGAGTAGAGTCCAAAGTGGAAAATCCAAGAGGAATGAGAATCTTTAAAATAACCACATGAACAATCCTCTCTGCCCAGATTCCCCACACAGCTTTCTTCTGCTGACCGTCCGCTCTTGTCTTGGATGGCACGTCCTCCGGGATGCATCCCTAGGTCTCCCAGGCTTGCCTTAGGGCACTTGGATTCCTATTTTGGAATTGTCCTTTGCCTGCCAGGCTGTGGAGTCCCTGAGGACAGGGGTTGGATCTTCTGACCCTTCCATCTCCAGCAGAGCATGTGGCTCATAGTAGCTGCTCAGTAAAAGAAAGTCAGATGAAAGAATAACAGACAGCCTCCAAGGAGCATCTGTCAAGTTTTTCAGGCCACGTGGATTTTTTCTCTTTGTCTCTGGGGTCCTACCAACCTCAACACTTGGAATCCTACACATGTTCTTCTACCAAGAGAAACCTTAAAAAGCATCTAGCTATCTCCTTCCTCCTACCTTTTCCAGATGGGTTGATTGTTGTCCCATTTTCATGTATTTGCCAACAATTTCTTTCTTTTTTAAAAAATTTATTTATTTTAATTTATTTTTGGCTGAGTTGGGTCTTTGTTGCTGCACGCGGGGTTTCTCTGTTTGCAGCGAGCGGGGGCTACTCTTCGTTGCGGTGTGCGGGCTTCTCATTGCGGTGGCTTCTCTTGTTGCAGAGCACAGGCTCTAGGCGTGCGGGCTCAGTAGTTGTGGCATGCGGGCTCTAGAGCACAGGCTCAGTAGTTGTGGCTCACGGGCTTAGTTGCTCCGCGGCCTGTGGGATCTTCCCAGACCAGGGCTTGAACGGATTCCTAACCACTGCGCCACCAGGGAAGTCCCAACAATTTCAATCTTATGTCTCCAGCCACAATTTCTCCTCTGAACTCCAGACCTAATCAGCTCCTTCTGCAGCCCCTCATCCGGATGCCCCACCGTACCTGAATCTGAACACGTCCAGCATCTCCCCCACCTGGTCCTCCTCTGGGCTCCCCTGATCTGGTGAAGAACATCACCCATGCTTCCTGCTATGGGGATTAACTGAGTTACTATGTATAAAGTCCTTAGAACAGGTCCTAGGACATAAATTTTCCATAAGTGTTAATTATAATAACAATAATAGTAATAGTTACAGGATACTAAATACAGCTCCGTATGCTATATAGTAGGACCTTGTTGTTAATCCATTCTATATATAAAAGTGAAAGGGTTTTCAGTAGGAGAGGGAATGTGGTCAGATTTGCTTTATAAGGATTTCTTTTATGTGAAAGTTTGGAGGTGGTGAGACCTAGTCACTGCCAGCAGCTGGATTCAGGAGTGAGGAAGGCCATCTGGAGGGAGGGGAGCGGCCACAGGGATGGAGAGCAGACAGTGAACCTGGGGAGTATTTAAGAGGTAGATTGGGCAGGCCCTGATAATTAACTGGATGGAAGTGAGGATAATGGAAGAGTTAAGAGTGACTCCCAGGTTTCTGGGTTAGGCAGCTGGTACCTTGACCCCAGGTGGGGAGCATCTGGGAGGAACGAGGCAGGCTGGGTTGGCAGAGCAGGTTGTCCCTAGACCAAGTCAACAGAAACATGGAAAAGTTCTCAAAATCTTTGTGCCCTAACTCCTCTGAACCCAAACTCTACCTTGGTCCTGTGTACTTGTCCAGCCTCATCTCCAGCTACCCCAGACTCAGGGCACATAAACCACTGCTCCTCCCCAAAGCTTCACTCTTCCTTCTTGCAGTGGGCTTGTAAGTTCTACCCCACTCCTTCCCCCTCCCTCAAACTCCACAGCTTCAAGGACATCTCTGGGATCCCTGCCCTCTGCCCCAACCCCTACCAGGATTAACATGTTCTCTGCTGTTTCCGGGATTCACTGAATCAGAAATATTTCTCTGCCTGTCTCTCCTAATGGCTGTTTTTCTCAATTCTGAATTGCCAGCACCTGGGATGAGGCCTGATCAAGGTTAACTTCAAAAAACTTTGTTTTATTGAATTCGCCAAGAACCTGGCTTTCTTGCATTAAAAGTGGGGCGAGGAGTCGGACCTTGAATCCCTACGCCACCACTTAGAGACTGGGCAAGTTACTTCTGTCAAATCCTGTTTCCTCATCTGTCAAATGATAATACAGTGGACGCACCTAGAAGAGTTGTTTTAAGGGTCAAAGGAAATATTCTATTTTATGTGTTTAGCACAATGCCTGGAACATTGTTAGCTTCCTCAAAAATTTAACTCTTATTTATATTAAGAAAAATATTCCCGCCTTAACTCTGGGAAGCTGCATGAACTGAACCGAGGATTGCAGTTCCCAGTATGGCCACAGGAGCGAAGTGGTGAGCAGCCTCGGCGCGGACTCTGGCTCCGTTTTGCTAAAGCACCTGCTGTGGACCCAGATGGCCCGGCTGGGATTTCCGGGGCTTCCCGGCCCCTGAACAGGTGGGCGCTGGCCAGGGTGTCGTGGGAGGAGCCTCTGCGATGTACTCGGCCTTGACTGTCACAGCCACGGCCGTCCCTTCCGCTCATTCCCTTCGCGGCTTGGGGGAGGGGCTGGCGGGCCAGAGGAAGCAAAAGTAGAGGGCAACTGGGATGTATCCCTTCCAGTTTGTCATTCAAGTCTTTCAAACTTGAGTATGATCACTTCTCTGTAGAAGTTTTTATAGTTTTGTAGTTTTTATAGTCAAATTTATGATTTCCCTTTGGCGTCCAGGTTTCATCATGCTTAGAAAGTCTTTTCCATCCCCCAGATTGTGAAAACATTCCTCAATGTTTTCTTCTTGTACATTACGGTGTTATAATTTAAATATGAGCTCCACCTGGAATTTATTCCCGTGTAGGGTAAGGACACAGCTTTCTCTTATTTTCCCAAATAACTTGCCCGATATTCCACCCATTTGTTGAAAGTCCTATATTTCCCCTCATTTACCTGAAGTGCTATCTTTATCCTACACGGAATTCCCTTGCGTGGTTGTCCATTTCTGTACTCCATTTTGTTTCACTGATTCCTCTAGGTCTGCCTCAATACCATACTGCTTTAAATACATTGGCTTTATAATACGTTTTAATATCAGGTAAGGTGCAGGAATTCCCTGGTGGTCCAGTGGTTAGGACTCAGCACTTTCACTGCCAGGCCTGGGTTCAAACCCTGTTTGGGGAAGCCATGAGATGCAGCCAAAAAAAAAAAAAAAAAAAAAAAAAATATATATATATATATATATGTGTGTGTGTGTGTGTGTGTGTGTGTAAAAGAATCAACCTCTACCCCTACCCCTAACCCCCTGACCAATCCTTCTGGAAGCTGTTATGGAGCTTTGGAACCCCTGAAATTATATGTGAAGTGTCGTCTGCACATTTCTCCAGAGGGAAGGTCCAAATTTTCATCAGATGTGCAAGCGGAACCTGATTCCCAAGGCAGTCACTGGTTTACATGTCTCTGTGATGGGGTGCATGGGAGGAGCACAGAGAAATCTTGATTCCTCCCTTCTCTTCCAAATCTTCACAGGCTCTGCTCTCCTCATCCTTCACCTCCACCATCATTCCAGCTACTTCCCTGCCCTCCATCTTGTCCCCCCTCCCCAAATCTAATCCTCCTTGCTGCTCCAGAGCAACCGTTCTACATCACAGGCCTTAGCTGTAGGCCTGATGTAGTTTAGATGTTAACAAAAGTTTAGTTAATAAGTGAATAAAATCCCAGCTCCACCACTGGTCAACTGTTGGGACCCAGCTTCAGGCTCACCACATTGTTGGGTCGCAGTTTACCCTTCTCACAGACCAGGTGAGGAGGGATGAGATAGGGTGAGGGGTATGTAGAAGGTATAGCTAGTTATCCCCAGGAGGGTCGCTTTTATTAAATAATCTCAATTATTTTCCTTTTTCCCGACACCTTTCCACTCCCCATTCACATTTTAATCTATGCCCTCAGCAGGGAGACTACTTGTTTTGCCTGCCTTCAGCAAACAATTAGGAAGGCAAATAGTAATAATATTGTGCGCTCTGTAAATGAGTGAATTAAGAACACTGGAGCCCCAAAGTGGAATTGACCAGCTGAGCAAGGTTAAGCACAGAAAGATGGGGGCAGGCATAACTCTAGGAGAGACTTTATACGGCATCCTCCTCAAGTCCCAGTGCTCAGGGAGCTCACTTGGAAGCTCCATTTAGGCAGATGCTAGATCCTAGAGCAGGGCTTCTCAGCCTTGGCATTAGCGACATTTGGGGGTGTCCTGTGCATTGAGAGATGTCTAGCAGCACCGTTCATCTCTTCTCACTAGATGCCAGTAGCAACCCCCAGTTGTGAAAACCTAAGATGTCTCCAGACACTCTCAAATGTTGGGCCCGGGTGGGGGGCGGTGAATCACCCCAAGTTGAAAACCACTGTTCTAGGAGAAGAGGGGCGGTGAGGGGAGGGAGGTTAACATGGGTCTTAGGGCAAGACACTCTCTACTCCCCTACCCTCTGTCTGAAAGGGACACCGTAAAGTCTTTTTCTTCATAGCAGGCACTTGGGCAAGTCTTTTCTCCTCTCTGGGCTTCAGGTTTTCCATCTGTAAACTGGATTTGATGTTTGTAGGTCATTTCCCCCTTCTCTCACCATCCTGGACATTCCTGGATCTGGTCCAGGGTGTGACAGGGGTACCGAGGTGCCAGTGAGGTCCTGGGGGGTCTCCCAGAGCGAAGGAAGATGAGAAAGAACAGATAGATGTAGAGGTGGAGGGGGGGCAAGCATGAGCAGGAGCGTTCTGGAGACCTGGAGAGGCTTCGGGCATCCTCTCCACCCCGCCCCTTCGAGGCCTTATTAGCGTAGGTCGCCCCCAACCCGGCAAACCCAGACTCTCCAGATTCCCTTAGGCCCCGCCCACCACCACAAGCCCTGCCCCACCTGCCCCGCCCCTTCCAATGGCCCCTCCCCCGACCGAGACCCCGCCCCCAGCAGGCCCCGCCTCCCTCTTTGCCTCCCGCCAGCCGGGGCTTGGGCTTTGCACCCGGCGGTGGCTGAGAACCGTGGCGGCTGCGGAGCAGGCAGCGCAGGCGGGCGGAGCAGAGCTGCCCGGCCCGGTTGCGGGCGATGCCCCCGTGAGCCTCTCTCGCTGCCCCTCCCCGCCCCGCGCCCCTGCCCCTCGGAGGCCGCAGCGCGCCTGGGACCGGGCCGCGCCTTCCGCCGGGTCCGCGGGGCGGGGTCCCGGAGCACCTGCCCCGCCTTGCGGAGTCGCCTCGGCCAGCGGAGACCCCTCCCTGTCTGGACCCCGGCCCCACCTCCGGGTAAGTCAGTAGGCCTTGGTCGCCTGGGAGTGGACGTGAGGAGGGGGTTGCGGAGGTCTGGGGGACCACGGGGCGGGGGAGGGGTCTCTGGTCGTGAGGCGCCACGTAGGGATCTTAAGTGTGCAGGGTCTGGGCGGGGGTTGCGGGGGCCCGGGGGCGGAGCACAGTGTGTGTGATGACTCTGGGGGGCTAAGGTATGAGAAGGGAACATGAGGTGTTTGGGGAAGCCCGGAAAATGGAGTAGAAGGCCCCAGAGTCTTGAGTTCTTTGCTGATGCTCAGAGCACCTGGGGCCCTGGTCTTCAACAGCATTGTCTCCCATGGCATTTTTGGAAAGTGCTTAAAATCGCTCCTGGAAAGGGAGCTGGAAGGCAGCCTCCCTTTCTCTCTCCTGCCTGTGCCCTGGTTGAGAAGCTGGCCACTCTTTCCTCCCAGTGAGACACCATGGTGGTGCCCAGAGGACCCCTACCCCCCACCCTATGAAAGAAAAGGGGTGATGCCCACTCCAGCCCTAGGGTGGGGAGAGGGGGCTTCTGGGAAGCTGGGAAAGGTAGTTGGTCAATCAACGGTGGGAAATCCAGGGTTCAGGGAGGTTTGGCAAGACCCTTGGTGGGCAACTTGGGCACCCTTTCATGCAAGGGGAGGGTGTTTTCACCTGCTGGCCCCCAGGCTGCCTGGACCCATGTCCACGTCACCTTTTCTGGATAACCCATCCCTGAGGAGTGGGTTTCTTCCCAGTACCCTGGGCCTGGAAACCCAGGGAAGGCTCACAGCTCTTGTGGTCCTGGATGGGGTGGGCAATGCCATACCAAGGCCAGAGAACAGGGGCGCTGGCTGCACTGCCACCTGGGGGCTGTTTGGATGTGGCCCTTCGTGGGTGGGGAGCCTGGGTGAATATAATATCTGTGTCTAGCCCCAGCTCCAGGGGTGTTGTCTGGATGTAGAGAAGAAGGCTGCTGCCTCTTTGGTACTGTCTTCTGCCTGTGCTGACTTCTTCTGTCTGGGCTCCTTGAGTTTGGGGCCTGAAGTGGTGAGGAGAGGGCCTTTTTGGGCTAGGCCTGGTCACCAAGGGGTTAACTAGCCAGCCCCACAGTTCCTGCCAGCCACCAATTAGTCTGTAATCAGGCAGCTGCCAACTGTCCCTGGGGGCATGTTGGCAGCCTAATGGGGCATTCTCTGGTGGAGGTGAGGGGGTGGGGGAAGGGGTCTGTGAAACCTGTGCTCAGTCCAAGCTTCGTGCCCTTCAGAGCTTGTTTAGGGCCCACAGACCCCTTCCCCGCCCTCTGTGCCAGCTGCTTGGCTTAGGGACCTGCAGCCATGGGGTTTGATACCTACCCAACCTTCTGCAGGTATGAAGCCCAGAGTCAGGCAAACTTGGCTTCAAACCCAGGCTCTGCCACTTTCTGGCTATGCACTATTGAGGAAATCACTTCCCCTTTCTGAGCCTCCTTCGTAGAACAGACCCACCTTCTAGGTCAGCTGAGAGGAGTAAATGAAATGGTGGATTTGAGCTGCCTAGCACAGAGGCTGGCACTCAGGAGAGCTCAGTAGGTAACTGCTGAACTCCCGAGCAACCCCTGTGCCAAGGACCTGACGGATGGGCAGGCAGGAGCCAGGGGTTGAGGACCCAGCAGGGACCAAGGTCCCATCCCTCGGGGCATACGGTCTCAGCGGGCCAGGCCTGAACTCTTCTCTCTCCCTCCCTCCTTGCTCACAGACACATCTGGTCTCTGGACATAATTGGATTTTACTCTGCTGAGCCCAGGGCTGAGCTGCTACTTTCTGGGCTCACCCTGTTCCTAACCAGGTGATAAGCTCTTTGGGGTCTGTCAGGGGTCTGGGTGATGTCTGCAGCTGCAACAGCAGCTGGCCCTTTAAGGAGGGAAGAAAACAATTATCCAGCCTGGGCATTGCATCAGCTGGAGCCTGGAGGGTCCCTGGGGAGGAGGGGGCAGGCTGGTGGTTGATTTCATTAGTGCCATGTGACAACTCTCACCCAGGTTTGCCCCACTCCCAGGCTGCAGCCTTCTCCCCAGGGTGGCAGCCCAGCCCCATTGCCTCCCCTACCCCACCCCGGGAGCATCACCTTGGAGGACTCTGTGCACGCCCATGACACGTAGAGGGGGCTGTAGGGAAGTGTCTGTCACACTGGCCTTCTGCTGACTTGGGGTTGCAGGGTATGCCTCCTGTACTGGCATTTTGCTGACCATGGGGGTGTCTCCGCCACTAGTGTTTGTCTGACCTGGGAACTGTTTCTCCCCCACTGGCATTTTGTTGACCCAGGGGAGGGATGACTTCTACGTTGGCCTCTCACTGACAGTGGAGCTGTTTCCTGCACTGGTGTTTTGCTGACCCAACAAAGGAGCTGTGCTGCCTGGGCTGTGTGTGAACGGAGGCCACGGGTTAGAAACAATTGCTCTCTGGTTGGAGGTAAGCTGCCTGGGAACAGTGAGTCACAGCAGCAGAGAGGACTCCAGGTTCTTGGGCACCAGAGAGACCTGGGTTCAAGTCCCTCATCCTCCACCTCCAGACTCGGTTACACTTTAGGTCTCAGACACCTCTGGAAAAATAGGAGTAATTTACACCCATACTGCCCCACCCCCATCTGGAAGGTGCTTGGCAGATTAAATGTCGTAACTGGATGTACAGCACCCAGCCCAGGACTGGCAGGTGGAGGGTGCAGGCTGTGTGATGATTCTCTTCCCTTTGCAAGTTTGGGCTCCTCGCACCTTGAGTTCAAGATGCCTGGACAAGAAAAGGAGGGTTGAGGAGGAGTGGAGAGAAGGGGAGAAAGAGTGCAAGGCCCTCCTGCCTCTGTTGCAGGACGATGTGCTCAGACACCTGATGCACTAAGCACTGTGTGTCCGGCAGCTCCTGCCTCCATGGAGCGGGCATTCTAGCTGGGAGACGGCCCAGAGCATGTGACATGTGTTGAAAGGAGAGATGCAGCGACGGTAGCGTGACAAGGAGTTGAGGAGGCAGAGAAGGAGGGAACCGGGTGTGCTAAGGCCTTGGTGACGGCGGCAACAGGCCTGGTATGGTGGCGAGGGCAGCAGGCGGGGAGAGAGGGAAGAGAGGGGGCAGGAGTCAGCACAGCCAGGCCAGACCCTCTGGTCTATCTAGCAGGATGCTTTAGACTTGGGAATTATCCTGAAGCCGATGGCAGCCTCTAAAGGATTTGAAGCAGAAGAAGCAGGGGCTGACTTCCAGAAAGCGTGGGCTGGGGTCTGTGGCCCTCAGGCAGATCCTTCTCAGCAGTGACCTTTTGCCCTCTCATCCCCCCTTCCCTGTGCCCAGGGAGCAGGTTGTTTATGTGACTCACCCCAGGAGGGAGGAGGCCAGGCCCAGTCCCTCCAGCTCCCTCTCTCTGGGTCTTGTTGATGAAGTTTATCTCTTGGGCCCAGGTTCTCCCGACCTCTCTGGGGAGCCAGAGGGCAAGAGGCAGGGCTTTGGCACCAGCCAGGCCTATATTCACATCCCACCTCTGCGGTTCTGAGGTGGGTAACCTCTGGCAAGGCACACCTGTCTCTGAACTTCAGTATCCTCGACTGTAAAAGGGGGTTGATGTTATCTGTCCATGGGAAGGATAAAATGAAATTCCAAATGGAAATCACAAAACCCTATTGCAATGTCAGTTGGCATTTTAACTCTCTTGCAGGGGGGTTGACACCAGCTTTGGGCCAGGCCCAGGCCTAGGGCTGACTGGGGGTGGAGGCAGGGCGAGATTCACCAGTCTGTGGTTGCACAGGGCAACCTGTGCTTAGAGGGACCCCACGCTTAGTTTAATGTTTGACTGTCACCATCTTGAAATTCTTAATAATTTTGAACAAGGGATACTGCTTTTTCATTTAGCCCTGGGCCCTGCGTATTATAGGGCCCCACAAATTGGGTTGGAATAGGAAGAGGCAAGGAGCGACACAGACCTGCAAATTAGTCCCCAAATGGAGGAGGTGTAAGATGGAGGGCATGACTAACTGTCCCAAGGTGGGTGGGATGTTAATAATAGTAACATTTATTTAGTGCTTACTGTGTGCTAGGTTCTCTGCTAAGCACTTGACATATTCATCTTCAAACAGCCCTATGAGGTAGGTACGATTATTATTTCCTATTATTCATCTGTATTATTGTATAGATGAAGAAAGTGAGATTCAGGTTCTTGGCCAAAGTCACACAGCCATCAAGTGGCATCAAACCCAGGTTGTCAGATGGGAGAGCACATGCCTGGACGAGGCATGTCCAGTCCTGGACATAGCTGGACTTCACTAGGATGAGGCACCTCCTAAGCTGGGTGGGTCTGAAGGATAACTTGGAGTTTGCCAAGGAGGAAAGAGGTGTGGGGAAGGGAGGACTGTCTCATCCGGGAAGTGCCTGTGCTCAGGAGTGATACTCGGCCAGGAGAGGTGGAGCCGAAGCCAGACGCTTCCCAGGGCTGAGAGAGGAAGCCTTTGGATTTCATGGTTCTGATATTCCAAGCTCAGAGCTTCCGGTCACTGTGTGCCCAGGCCCTGCTGCAACCATGATTCCTCAGAGCTGCCCTGTATTGCCCACTCTTCCCCCACTCCCAGGTAATCTCATTTACTTGACTTTAATGCTCTCTTCTGGGCTCAAGACCTGCAAATCTAACTACTTCTTGGACCACATTTAGATGTCTCATGATCAGTCTCAGGTCCAAACTCAGGTCCCAGCTCTGCCTGCTGGCACCTGCTCTGCCTCGTGTCCCTAGCTCATCTCTGCCACCACCATCCACCCACTTGCTCAAGCTGGAAAGCTGGAAGTTCTCCTGGACACCTCCCTCTCCTTCACCCCCACATTCCACAGCCAGTCCTCAGCAAGTCCTGTTGGTTCTCCTGAATATCTCTCCCCAGTCCGTCATCTCTCTCCTTGTCCACTGCCCCACTCCAGACCAGCATCAGCTCTCACCTGGACCACTGTGACAGCCTCCTAACTGGTCTCCTTATGTTTCTGTTTTTGCCCGGCTTCATTTCAGGTTTCATACTGTAGTCAGAGTGATCTTCTAAAGATAAATGTTTGATTGTGTCATTTCCTTGCTTAAGACCCTTCCAAGATTTCTTGGAATAAAAGCCAGACTGACGTAGTCTGCAAGGCCCTGTGGGATCTGGTCCTTGCCTACCTTTTTGGATCGTCTGTACCAATTACCCTCTCCCTGAGCTGCAGGACTTTCATACATGTTGTTCCCTTATCCTGGAATGCCCTTCCCCTGCTTATCTATCTCCTTCAGATAGATACCAGCTTGAACATCATTTCTGCAGAGAAGCCTAAACTGGAAACTAAACATCAGCCCCTTCCATAGGACCTTGTACTTCTTTACAACACTCATCACACTTGACTTGCTTTTCCTCATCTCTCTTTCTTGCTAGACTGTGAACTCTGTGGGGTCAGGAATCCAGTTTTGCCTGGCCCCAGCACAGAGTAGGTAAACAATGAATTGTTCTGTGAATGAAAGGAATAGATGAATCATTGCTGCAGCATCCTAACTAGCCTCCCTGCCTCCAGGCCTGCCTTTTCCAGTCCTTTCTCTGTATAGCCCCAGAGTTCTAAAACACAGAACTGACCCTGCTACTTAAAATACTTCAATAGCTCCCCATTGAGGGCAAGAAGGGCCTCAGCTTCTTAGCATGGGATTCAAAGCACGTTATGATCTGCACCCGAGAGCCCCTCCAGCCTCATCTCCCCTGCTTACCTACCCCCCTCCCCACACTTTGAACTCCTGTTCCTCTAACACATCAGGCTGTTGTTCTGTGCCTCTGTGCCTCTGCCCTTGTGGTTCCCTCTGCCTATAATGCCTCCCCACCCCTGCTTTGTCTCCCTGGAGAACATCCTTCATTCTTCAAAACCAGCTCAGCTGCCACCTTTGCTGGGAAGCCTCTGAGGAACCCTCCCGGCCCTCCCTGGGCAGAGTTAGCAGCCCCGCCCCCCCCACCTCCGCCACATCCACACAGAGTCTACATCTTTTCCTCCTTGTGTCCCATGAAACTGAACTCTTCCGGTGCAGGCACAGAGATTGTTCATCTTTGTGCCTCCAGCTCCCAGCTTCTCCCCTGTCCTTAATTAGGTCTTTGCTTGTATACAGAAACCCACTCAAGCCAGCCTCAGTAATAAAGAAGGGTTTATTACGAGAACACAAGGGGTTTGGGGGAACTGAGGAGTAGGAAAATCATTAGCCTCTGGATGGTGAGACCTGTAGGCCAGGAGAAATTGAAGCAGCTGCTCTCTGTACCTTGTTGGCTGCCTTCACCTTTCTGTCTCCACACACTGGGTTTTCTCAGCTTCTCCAGATAATGGACCACCTATAGTTCCTGTATTTCATCCCTCAGTTCCAGCTACATTCAGAGATAGAACCCAGGGCTTGGCAGATCCAAGTCCAAACTCCCAGGAGAGGATCTGATTGGCTCTGACGGGGTCAAGTACCCACCCTGGTCCAATCAACTGCAGCCTGCAGGGAAGGAAAACAAAGTCAGACATGCAGACATGGCTCTTGTTTGTTTGTAATCTGGGCAAGTATTATACTTCAAAAGACATCTGCTATAATTCTTACAGTGCCAGGTGGGCCTGGCCCCAGCCTTCCATCTGGACGGCAGCTGGTAAAAACAGACCTAGCATTGTGACTTCAAGAGGAGTCTTTTCCGGGGGCAGCAGTGCCCAGGGCAGGCTCCGAAGAGCCTGTCAAATGTCATTCAGAGGCCTGAGCAGAGAGTTAGGGAGATGAGACCCTGATTTTCTCACCTCTCTTTGGAGTGGGGAGAGAGGGATGAGGAGGGCGTGAGCAGTCAGGACAGTTCTCTCTGCCAAAATCATATTCATCTCCTAAGACTCAGCTCATTTCCTTTTCTCAGGGAAGAACCATGCATGGTAGTTCCTGCTGTGAGGCTCCTATTAGATGGTAGGTGTAAGGACAATTTGTAAATAGGAGAGAACTGAGCAATTTCTAAGGATTGTTATTACGGGAATGGAATGTGGCAACAGGGTGCCAACTTGCCACTGTGCCATCCAAGGTCCTACAGGAGGCAGGCAAGCCTAGAGCTTCCTTCCCAACGTGAGCTTGGTCCCTTCATTGAGACCTGAGATGACTTTCAGTGGCTCGTGCACATGCCACTGCATGGCATTGGCTCACATACTGAGAAAGTTGGTTCCCTTTCAACTCTATCAAGTTTGTCCCAGGAAGAAAGTGTCAGTGCCATGCTGGTGTGTCTTTAACAACTTTCCAACACTTGCTGTCCTTTTTTTTTTTTTAATTTTAAAATTTTATTTATTTATTTATTTACTCTATTTTTGGCTGTGTTGGGTCTTTGTTGCTGCGCACAGGCTTTCTCTAGTTGCGGCGAGTGGGGGCTTCTCTTTGTTGCGGTGCGTGGCCTTCTCATTGCAGTGGCTTCTCTTGTTGTGGAGCACAGGCTCTAGGCGCGCGAGCTTAAGTAGTTGCAGCCCGAGGGCTCAGTAGTTGTGGTCACGGGCTCTAGAGCACAGGCTTAGTAGTTGTGGCGCACGGGCTTAGTTGCTCTGCGGCATGTGGGATCTTCCTGGACCAGGGATTGAACCTGTGTCCCCTGCATTGGCAGGCGGATTCTTAACCACTGCCCCACCAGAGAAGTCCCTGCCCTTCCTTTTAAACAGAGATCTTGGGGAATTCCCTGGTGGTCCAGTGGTTAGGACTTGGCGTTTTCAATGCCGGGGCCTGGGTTTGATCCCTGGTCGGGGAGCTAAGATCACGCAAGCCGTGCGGTGTAGCCAAAAAGAAAAACACCCAAAAAACCACAGAGATCGTGACTGGCAGCTCTGTGTAGCTAAACTTTAATAATATAGCTTTGTTTTCACTGTACTTATTTTACTGTCATTTTCTATTTATTAAAATTGGTATTGGCTTTCCATTTATAGTAGTAACACAAAATTTCTATTTAAAATAAATGCATTTAACTTAAAAGTGCCAATTTTAAGAAAATAATTAATGAGCCTTACAGGCGTATGGAGATTTGGCATAAACCACTGAGGGACACACAATGTTATGTGGATAATGCAAACTGGGAAGTTGTACAGGGATGTCAGGGATGTGGACCTAGATAATCTTTAAGATCCCCTCCACCTACCTGGAGAATTTGGGGGTCTCTTATGCTGTGCCAGCCTACTCCCTTCTCCTCACCTTGTGCCCTGGCTTGGGTTGCTTTCAGAGAATCGTGCTGTGATTGTCCTGTAGATAGGAGAACGTGGGCTGCTGTCCTCCAGCTTGCTTGAGAGGGGGGCTTTTGGAGTTGGGGTGTCTGGATGGGGGTAGGATGCCTCTTGCCTCTGAGGCAGGACCTGGGCACTCCTGGGCGGGGGGTGCAGACTCCACAATCCTCCAGGTCCCCATGCACAACATGGGCCTTAGGGCCTCCCAGAGGGCAGGAGTCCCAGGGAGTGAGGAGGCTATGGGGGCCATGGGTTAGGGTGAGGCTGTCCCCAGGGCTTGGGGCCCAGGGACGGCAAAGCCAGGGGGCTTTGGGGTCTGAAAGGTCCTGTTCTCCTTGCTCTCCCCTTTCCCACCTCTTTGTGCCGCTCACTGCCTGCCCCTGGAGATGGGGCAGCAACCCCAGGGGGCCTCAGAGGACACAGGATTTATCCACAGGGCGCAAGACCAGGGCCAGGTGGGCAGGAGGAAAGTCCTGCCTGCCCCTCCCCACTCCCATGTCCACAGTGGGAGGGCAGGCCTTGGCTCCAGGAGGGGTGGTGGCCCTGGGCGGTGTGGGGTGTGTGCTTGTGTATCCATGGCGAACGTCTGAGGGTCTCTGTGGAGGCATATTGTGTGTGCGTGTGCATGTGTGTAAGAGAGAGTTTGTATGTACGTGTGCGTGTCCGTGGTGAAAGGACCTCTGAGTGATATGTCTGAGGGTCTTTGTGGGGAGGCTCTGTGCGTTGTGTGAGTTTGGGCATGTGTGGCAGGGTGTCTTGTGTGTGATGTGCATGTGGGTCTGTGGTGAATGCATCTCTGTGTAATGTGTGTCTGTGAGGCATCTGGTGTGTGTATGTGTGTGTGTTGTGCGTCTTGGTGGCTTGCACGCTGGGTGTGGTGTGTGCCTGTTGTTTTGTTTGTGTCGTCGTCTTTGTAGAGCGCGTGTCTGGCTCTGTGGTGTGTCCGAGTGGCTGTGTGCAAGTGTGTGGCGTGCACCTGGGGCTTTGTGCTCCAGAGAGGGTGCAGGGGCCAGGGGCGTGCCTGGGAAGGCCGAGTGCGTTGAGGGCAGTGTCTGTCTGGGCTGGGGCCGAGGGTATGCTGGCTTCCCGGGGAGCGTCCCCAGGGCGGGCGGCGGGCGAGGGCGGCGCCTTCCGGCTCAGCGCGGGGCTGGTAACCGGAGCCCCTTCCCCCATGAAATATTGATCCGGCCTAGCGGCGGCCCTGGCCAAATAAGGCCAGACCCGCAAGGAGCAGGGAGAGCGGGACCGGCCGCTGTCCGTGGTGCTGCCGCTTCCCCCTCGGCGGGGGCGTCGGCGCTCAGGCTGGGGCGGGGCTGGGAGGGGGCGAGATTTCCCCATCCACCAACACCCTCAGCGGGGCCCCTCCCTCTGAGGATGAGCTAGCCCGTCCCTCTCACCTATCTGTCAGTTCTACCACCCTTTCTAGGAAGGGGGAACAGGGGCCAAGTGAGTATTTGCCGGGGGGAGGGATCCAGTATCCCTCAGGGCTAGGGTTTGCCTGGGACAGTCCTAACTTAACACTTGTGGTTCTGGTGTGATTGTTAGTAGTGTCTCTGTTCACTCTTTGAAAGAGTCCTAATTGGATGATAAATTATGTGCTCCCCAGCAATGAGGCTTTGCCCCAAAGACCTCTTCCCCTGCTTCTCTGCTCTGCCCCTGGGGGTTCTGTAGTCAGTGGGTGTGCAAGTGCGGTGTGTGTGTTTGTGAGTGGGGATACTGTCTTTCCTGTGCTTGGGCTGAGCTGGAATAAGGGCTTGGGAGCCCCAGGCCCCTTGGGATCCTGCGGCAACCCAGACCCTCCCCAGGGCATCCAGCTCCCTTCTCTACCAGTCCAAATTCTGCTTTCCATTCAACTGTGCTCTTGTTCAGGCCTGGGCTTCCTTTGCCCTCCTGCATCCTGGGCTGGGCAGACCTCTCCTTGGTCTCGATGTCAGGGTGTGTAGGGCCTCCAGGTTGGCCATCTGTGTACTCACGACATCTTCTCTGAGTTCTCCTACTTTGACTTGCTGATTCTCCCTCTTTCAGTGGATTCCATTTTCCTCCTACCCCTAACTGTAGGTATTACCTCTCACCCTTTCCTCACTCTGTACCCTCCTCCAGGCATTCTCCTTCCTTTCCACACCTCACTTTTCCCTCTGGGGAACACACCTAAATCCTGCCCACTCACACTGCTCTCCTGAACTCCAGGGAATCTGCTTACCAGTCCAACACCTCCATATGGGAGTTGCAAAATTATCTCAGGCTCATCATATCTAAAATAGGGACTCATATTTCCCTCAAGCCAACTTTTCCCTCTAGGACCTCACGCTGTGGGGATGGCATCTGTCAGCCCTCACCCTTGCTGTAAATCATGTTGGATTCTGGTTTCTGCCCTTCCCCCAGCCTTGTCCCATCGCTAACTCCAGGCAGTCCCCCAAGCCCTCCCACGACTCTTGCACCCCTTTCCTCTTTCCACCAGCACTGTCTGAAGCAGTGCAGCGCTTCTTACCTGCCTCCTGACTGCTCTTCCTGCTGTCGGGCTTTCTTCTGATTCTGCACTGTGTTGGACTGATCTCTGTAAAATGTTACATCTCAACCATGTCAGATTTCACTCCCTTCAGGATTAAAGCCAAACTTCTTAACCCTACATTCAGAGCCCTTCATTGGCTGTTCCCAGCCTACGTTCCCAGCCCTCTCTTCCACAGCTGCACATACCTCCTGCTCCAACTGCACTGCTCTGTTTAGCAGCCTCTGAACATACCATTCTTTCTCTGGACCTTCCCAGCTAGTTTCCACCTCTTTCCTGCCACCTGTAGCTCTCTAAATCCCACCCACCTTTCGAGTTGCTCTGCAGAGAGTTTCTCTGTGATGCCTGCTCTGGTCTCCCCATCCTGAAGTGTCCACTCTTTCTGCAGAACAGGCAGGGTGTTTTATCTTTACCTCTCTGTGCCTTGGGTGGTCCTCAGACCAGCAGCGTGAGTATCACCTGGGAGCTTGTTTGAAAAGCAGACACTCAGGCTCCACCTTCCTGTGACCCATGGAATGAGAAACTGCATTTCAGTAAGATCCCCAGGTGATTTGTGTGCACATTTAAGTTTGAGAGGCACTGGACAGTGCATCCACTGAGGGCGGCATCTTGCTTCTGTTCGGGAGTGGCTTCAGCCCCAGGGTGTTTTCTAGTGGCATTCTCAAGTGCCAAGTCTAGCAGCCCCTGTCAGGCAACAGCTGCCACATCTGGCCACAAGCTATGAGAAGGGGTGGGTGATGGAGATGGTCAGGAAGCATGTGCAGTCTTTCTGGATGCTTCCACCTGGAATCTATGCCCCACAAGGCTCTGGAGCTCAAGCTCTGTAAATCCACTAGAGTGACAGGAGGAGGAATCAGTTAATCAATAAAAAGACAGTTATCAAGCAGAGAGCAGAACTTTTCCCTCTTCACAACTACACATTGGTGGAAATGTCTGTTATTTTAATGTATGTTTTGAAAAGAAAAATATGTATTTTCATTTTTTCTTTATGAGATCATTAATACAGTTTCTAAAGTAGTAACTTTAGAAAACACAATATGTCACATAAGGAAAATAAAAATGACTCATAATTCTGCTATCCAGCTATAAATACCATTTTTTATTTTAAAGTTTATTTTAGATCACCATTCATTCATTCAACAAATATTTACAGAGCCCTACTATGTGCCAAGCATAGGGGATTCAGGATGAAGAAGATGGCATGCTTTCTGTTTCTAAGCAGCGCACAGCCAGCGGGGCGGGGTGTGGGAAACGGGCACTGAATGAGCTTGGGCCAGCAGTGTATTCGTTTCCTAGGACAGCTGTAACAAAGTACCACAAACTGGATGGCCTAAAACAACATAAATTTATTGTCTCACAGTTCTGGAGGCTAGAAGTCTAAAATCAAGGTGTTAGTAGGGTTGGTTCCTTCCGAGGGAGGCTGCTCCATGGCTCTCTCCTGGCTTCTGGTGACAGATGGCAATCCTTGGTGTTCCTTGGCTTGTTGCTGTATCACTCCAGTCTCTGCCTCCATCATCACATGGGTTCTCTCTGTAGTCTCTCTCTGTCTTCACACAGCCATCTTCTTATAAGGACACCAGTCATATTGGATTAGGGACCTGCCCTCCTTAGGTATGACCTCAGTTTTACTAATCACATCTGCAGCAACCCTATTTCCAAACAAGGTCACATCCTGAGGTACCAAGGGTTAGGACTTCAACATGTCTTTGTTTTGCAGGGGGAGCGCACAATTCATCGCACAACAGGCAAGGATGGTATAGGGTCTGGGGGAGCATGACAGGGGGACTAACCTTGTCTGCAAAGACTCTCCTAGGACATGACATCCAGCCTGGGACTGAGCGCTGAGTAGGCATTAGCCCCCAAAGATGGTGCGACACATACCAGGTCCGCAGGACACGAGGGTGGGGACGGACTGGAGAAGAGCATTCCAGGCTAGCAGGAGACAGAGTGGCACTTTTGAGGAATGAAAAAAATGCAAGTGTGGCTGGAATACGGAGGAGGGGCAGGAGTGCGAGATGCGCTGGGTCACTTCACTTGTGGGCCTTGTGAGGGGTTTTTACTTTCTCCTGAAGGAAGCAGGGAGCTACGGGAGGCTGCCCCACAGGAGGGATTCATTCTGCCTTGTGAGCCATCTCCTCACAAGACTGAGCTGTCTGAAGGCCGAGTTGTTCCGCTGTGAACCCAGTTCTGAGGGAAGACGTGCGGCCATGTCCTCCGGAGCCCCCTGGCTGAGAGAAGACACACGGCAGCCCTGTCTGAGGAAGGAAGGCCTGGCCATGCCCCCAGCAGCCCTCAGTCCAAGTGGGGAGGACGAACCGTGCCCTCAGGAGCCTTGCTCCGAACAGGAGACGGGGCTCACCCAGCTCTGGGTCTGCCTCACCCTTGGGTGTCCCGAGTCCTTGGAGTCTGGAGGACACAGGTTGGGCCCAGCCACCCAAGCCCCTGCCCTGCTATGAGGACTGTGTCTGAGAACGTGTCCAGGGCAAGTGCATGACCCGTATGGGCCCCTGAGGCTGGGGGAGGCCTGAGCACCCTGCTCTCCTCAGGAGATGTCTGGCTCTTGCCTCTGTATCAGGACCCAGTCTGTCTGCTCAGCCCATCCCTACCACACACTCGGAGGGCCGCCCCTTTACTGTGTGTGATGGGAGAGGGCCCCCTGCCCAAAGCTGCCTGTCCCTTCTTGCCTGGGCTGAGTGGGCCAGGCTGGGTGGAGGAGAAGTGGGTCAGCTCAGTAGCCATGGCGACCGCAGCTGCTCCCAGCCAGCCTTCTCATCTCCTCGCCACCGACCTCACCGTGACGTCCTTTGTTCGGCCTGTGGGGATGGGGGCCAGAGGGGTGAGATTGGGGACCAGAGTGTGTATGTGTGTGTGTATGTGTGTGTGTGTGTGTGTGCAAGCTCACACGAGCGCCTGCTCAGAGCTGGTGTGCATGCCTGGCCAAGGGAACCCACAGATCCAAGTAAGACACTTCCTGCTTCCCTGCCCACTGAAGGGATGGGGCTCTTCCTGCCTCTGAGCTGGGCAGAGGCCGGGGGCCAGGGGGAGGGTGTGTGTGTGTGTGTGTGTGTGTGTGTGTGTGTGTGTCTGCCTGCCTGTGGCTGTCAGTGTGGCTACTCCTGTGTGCTTTTGTGTGGATGAGTATCTTGGGGGTGTGCATGTCTGTGTATGCATGTGATTGTGTCTTCAAGTGTGTATCGTTTGTGTGGGTCTGCATGGTGTGTAATCACACATTTGAAATTCTTTGCCCTGTGCCTCTCCCGGTTATGCGTAGTGTGTGTGCGAGCCTGGTTTGGAGGAGATAAAAGTCACATAACCAGGAGAGGAGCTGGCAGAGTGCTCCCTACTCAGGCTGGGTGTGCTCCCTGGGTCCAGCTTACCCTCCCCCACCACACACCAGCTCTGTCACCCACCTGTCTCTCCCTGAGGGGGAAAGTGAAGGCTAGAAACAAGGGATACCCCCACCTTCTGTAGATGCAGGTAAAAAAAAATCAGTATTACCTCATGAGCTGGTTCTCATTAGTTGGTGAGGCAGCACTGTGTTAAGAGGCATTCTGAGGTTAAGTCTGGCCTCTGACATGGGCACAGATTGGCATGAGCAATGTGGTGGGCAGCCCTAGTGCTAGATAAGGGTTGGGGCAGGGGTCTCCAATGCCAAACCCAGCATCCGCTGAGGGAGCAGGAGCTGAGATGCTGGCAGGGAAAAGCACAGCCTCACATGTCAGCTCCCACCTCAACTGAGAGGTGCAGCGACCCAGATCCCACACTTATCCTGCACCCAGGGCTGGAGTGGGAGGTGATCCTGTTGGTCTCCGAGCCTTCCCATGAAGTGGTTGCACCTGGTTGCAATCCAGACTAATAAGCACCAACACCTGTGAAGTCCTTTACCATTTACAAAGGCACATTATGAATACTAATAATATAATTGCCCAGCTGAGCATGTAGCATGTACCAATCCTTATTTTTGTAATATTTCATCTAAGAATCCTAAGGCAGGCATTATTATCCCCACCTGAGAGATGAGGAGCTCTAGGCTCAGGGGGTTTGTTAAGGAAATTGCCCTGGGTTATATGGCTTGTAAGTGACAGATCTAGGTTTTGAACTAAGTCTGTCTGCCTGCAAAGCCTGTGCTTTTAATTACTGTGCTTTCCTCCTCCTCATTAACCCATCTGATCCCCAGTCCAGCGTGGAGAGTTGGGCTGGGTCCAGATGGCCAGTAGACTCATTTTATAGAAGAGGAGATGAGGGTTCAGAGAAGCTGAATGACCTGCTCAGGATCACACACTGCGGGTGGAGCCGGGAGTCGGCCCCCTGATACACCCCCAATACACACACTCCTGACTGATGGTCGTGTCACAGAGTGTCTGGGGAGGGACACAGACCCCATCGGTCAGGGGGAGGACAGAGGAAGAATAAGGTCTGAGCTCCTTAGCAGTTGGACCTGGATGAGTCCCTTGGCATTAGCACCAGCAATTTAACATTAAAGTGCCTAAAGGCAGATTAGGGGACCCAGGAGTTTGGACAAGGAGGAAACAGCATCAGAGAGTTTGAATGATTTGCTGACGGTCACACAACTATCTCCAAAGTCCGTCTCTTTACTCCACAAGCTACTAGAATCCCAGGAGGACACATGTCCTCTCGAGCCCTTCCTCTAAGCTCCCCTTTTTCCTTCCAGACTCTTATCACATCACCTCCTCCTGGAAGCTACCCTGATTGTCTTCACCTCCTTTCTTGAAAACTGGTGTGTCAGAAGTTAACAGAAGGCTTGTGTAAATGCCCTAGGTGTGTGCTGTTGGGAGGGGCACAGCCCCCTGTGATGGGAACACCACATTCAGATTCATCAGTTTGGTGAGTTTGGGTTGTCTTCGAGGTGAGAGGTGGGGAGGAAGCACCTGACAGGTGATGTAGGACCTGGGAGTTAGGAGTCTTGGTTTGGAGCTCTGGTTTTGTCAACAGCTTTCTGTGTGACCCTGGGTGTGTCTCTTTCCCATTCTTTTTTTTTTTTTTTTTTTTTAAGATGTTAAAATTATAATGTCATATCATCACAATAATCTTTTTTTTCCATGATTAGCTTTCTGTTTGTTTTTTTTTTCACACACACACACTGTATTTTATTTTTACAAGAGATAAATAAACTGACACCAAGCATTGTAAATGGATGACCACAACAAAAGCAACAATGATTGCAATTACCAAACACGAAACACACTCATACTATGTCATAATATTGACATTCAGTCCAGTAATCCTCCACTGTAACAGCTCCTTTACTTTGCAGTGAAAATTGATTTGTATATTTTTTGCCTCTGAGTCCTTGTGGGATTTTTTTTTTTATTCAAACAGAAAGTCACAAAAATTATAATCATCCTCATCAGTTCACTCAGTCCCATGTAATTAATTTTTTTTTCATCTTGATCTTTTATTAGCACTTTTATGAATTCATCAGTTTTCCATTACTCTTTCCCATTCTGAGCCTTGATTTCCTCCTCTGCAAAATGAAAGGCTCAGGTTGGAATAGGGAGGCAAGTCAGTTTGACCTTATGAGCTGGTTCTCATCAGTTGGTGATGCAGCACTGTGTTAAGAGGGATTCTGAGGTTAAATCTGGCCCTGATGAGAAAGAGAGAAGGATTAGTGATGTCTGCTATGTGCAGAGGATAGGGAGGGGTGCTAAGAGCCTTAGGAATTTGCCATCCCTTCCAGCCTAACAGTCCGTCACTCTGTGACAGATTCCTTGGTCTTTTCTGTTGAAGGCGTGGGTAGCTAGTTTCATCTTGGGCTTTTGGATTGCCTTACTGATGCTCAAAAAAGGTTTATTAACTTGGTTAGACACATGGTCAAAAGGACCAAGGGGCCCAGGGTGGCCAGGCAGAGCCCGGAGTCCTGCCATGGTCAGGAATCAGGAGAGGGTTTTGTGAGCCTTTCGGGTACTGAGACCCCAGGGTAGAGGTCAAACGTTGAAGGCCAGAAAGAAAACACTAGGCTCCTTCCTTGGGGAACTCGGAAGGTATCTGCTGGCATGGAGCTTGGCAGGAGTGGGGGGGCAGTAGGAAGGGATCCCTGGAGGGGATGTCCAAGCTGTGGCCATAGATGCTGCTATAGCAATAGATGGGAGTCAGCAGGGAGAACTTCAGAGCAAGGTTTCTGTGACCCAGCAAGATCATGGGAGGGTTTCCTTCCATCAGGAGCCATGACCTGGATTGGGAAAGGGACAGTCCTGCTCAGAGGCAGGGAATTGTTGAAGTGACTTTTGTAGAAATTCATTCAGCAATCTTTTAGAACCACCAGTATGTGAAGTGCTGTGTTCTGTGTCCTGCCGGCCCCTCATCACCCTGCCACCATATCCACCTGCTGCCCCTTTCCCATCCCTGAGGTCTGATGGCTGGGGGTACTGCTGTGAGTACGACTGCCTTCCTCACAGGGGCCAGGTGGTCAGCTCTGACTGGCTCTCTGTCTTGCCCATCTTGAGCCAGACTGGCTGCCAGAGAATCAGCTAGAGCCCGAATGCTGAGCCTGCTGCTGCCATGTGTGTCAAAAGGACTCTAGAGAGCACGTCATCTGACCCCTTCAGTTTACACACAGATGAGGAACCCAGGCCCAGAGAAGGTCACGCAAAGAATCTAATCTATACAGTATACATTCTAATCCCACCTCCTGATTCTGAACTCTCCCAGGCTGCCCTACCCTGGACTTGGGACCGGGGGGCAGCCCCTAAGATCCTGGGTCCAGTGCTTTGGGTCAGGCTCGGCTCCTCCTGTCCCCTTGGGGGTAGCCCCTGCCTGCTGGGCCCTCCTAAACATTCGTCAGCTCTCCAGGCCCCCTGGGTGGTCCCCGGGTGGTTAAAGATGAGAATGTGGCTGCGGATGGTGCAGAGTCCTGGATGTCAAACCATCTGCTTGTCGGTTCCATTCATTATTCATGAGGAAACATGAGCCCCTGGGTTGGCAGGGTCAAGAATTTTGTCCCTTACCCTCTTTCCTTCTCTTCCCCTGGGAGCAGTGTTCTTGAGCTTCCTGTCGGCAACACCAGGGAAGCAGTTGCTTCTCCAGCTCTGGTCCGAGTAGCATCTCTGCTGCCCCTCAGATGCTCACGCCAGCCTTGGGAACCTGGGCCAGAGTGGGTTTTCTTATCACAGATACTTTGCTTACAGTTTTCTCAAAGAACCTGGAGACCCGGGGCAAAGCCTGAGCAGGAGGCCTGGGCCCCCTCTTTGGGTGAGCTCTGGGGTGAAGGAGTAAGGGCTGCTGAGCGTGTCTGTCTCTTCGTGGAAACAGGAGACCCGGAAACAGGAGTCCAGGCCTGGCCACTTCTTAGCTGGGTTGGATGGGCAAGGCCTTAACTTCTCTGAGACTGGGTTTTCTCATCTGTGACATGGAGATAACTACACATGTAACAGAAATACTTTAAGGAGTAAATTAGGCTTTTGCTCTAGCTGGTTCAACGTATCAGATAAGCCCTCTCCCACCGTCCACCAAAAGACCATGCAGATACCAAAAAAACACACAAACTGGCACTAGAATTGGAAACTAAAGAGGTCATCATAGGCCCAAGTCCAGGGGGACTTTCCATTAGCTGCAAGGTTGATGGGGGATGGATGGAGAAATACAATCCGAGACTCTGCATACATCACAGGGCCAGCGAGAACAGTCTAAACAGCCACAAAGAAGTCAAAACATGGCTCTAACTCATCCCTACTGTCATCCCTCATTCACCAGGCCGGCGGGAGCCGTGCTGATCAGGAGCCCAGGTGGCCATTCTCGGCTGTCTGGGGACTGTCTTCCTCGTCAGCTGGAGTGGTGCCTTCCCTTCCCACCCCCATCTCCCCTCTCCTTTCTATGTCCTTTTGAAAAGTCGGATTCCTCAGGGTGATGGGGCCCTGAGCCCTGGGATGGGAGCTGCCCTGGGGAAAGCTCTGGGGGCTACAGCAGAGCTGGGAAGGGCTGGGGGCGGAGCCTGCCTGCAGCTGTCTCTCCTGTACTCTGTCCGAGCCTAGGACTTTCAGCCAAGTTGTAGAGGGCGACAGCAGGAGATCCCACCTCTGCACTAAACAGAGCCACGGGCACCTGCTGCCCTGCTCCCCGGAGTGACTTCCAGCGCCCTCTGTCCTCTTCCCTAGCACTCGTTGGAACCGCCATTAAATATTTAATTGCATAACTAGTTATTCACTGTCTGTCTCTCCTGGACTGGAGGCTCTGGGAGGGCAGGACGAAGTCGGCCTGGCTCACTACTGTATCACTGGCACTCAGCAGAGGCCTTGGAATTTTAGGGGTTTAAAATTTTTAACATTTTTTTCTCAATTTTATACTCAGAGAAAAAATATTTTTCTTTTTTTTTTTTTTTGGCTGTACCATGCAGCTTGCAGGATCTTAGTTCCCCAACCAGGGATCAAACCCGTGCCCCCTGCAGTGGAAGCGCGGAGTCCTAACCACTGGACCGCCAGTAAATTCCCCCCAAAATACCTTTCTAAAGTATATTATTAAATAAAATGATGACCTTTAGCATAAATATGATACTTAAAACTTGGGATCACTTGTGGTGATCATTTTGTAATGTATTGAACTATCAAATCACTATCTTGTGTACCTGGATCTAACATAGTGTTGTAGGTCAATTATACTTCAGTTTTTAAAAAGGAATAGATAAAAAGTTTTAAATGGCCTTGATTATTTTAGGACATCAACTTGCCAGTTTCTACAAGAAGGCCAGTTAGAATATTGATTGGGATTGTGCTGAATCTATAGATTAATTTAGGAATAACTGACATTTTTTTTTGGAATCGTTTTTTTAATTGAAGTATACTTGATGTACAGTATTATATAGGTGTACAGTATAGTAATTCACAATTTTTAAAGTTAATACTCCATTTATTGTTACTATAAAATATTGGCTATATTCCCTTTAGGTATTTGTTGAATGCAGCATTAGAGAGAAAATTTGTCTACTTTGGAAAGGAATTTGGCAATATATTCCAAGAATCAGAAAAATGTTTATGCTCTCAGTATTAGGTAAGATGCTTTTGGATGTAACAGAGAACCCTGAGTCAAACTGGCTTAGGCAATGGAAAACACATTGTCTCACATAGCAGGAAGGCCAGAGAAGGCAGGCTCCAGGTTGGCCTGAGGTCCTTTCTGTCTCTGTGCCGTGCCACCCTCAGCAGCACTGGCTTCATCCTGGGGTGGGCTCTCTCTCGGGAGAGAGGTATTAAGGGAGGAAGGGAAAAGACAGACAGAGGGAGAAGCACCCACCTCTCTTGTAAGCCTGGAATCCAAATCTTCCCCTTAAGTCAGATTGGGCCAACTTAGTCATATGCCCACCCTTGGATCAGTAAGAGTTACCAAGGTGAATGCCACTCACTGATTGTTTTAAACAAATCAGGATCTGCCTCTAAAACAAGGGATGAGGTGGACAAAACCAGAGCTCTGTCAGGAAGCAGGAAGTGAAAAGCTACCAGTGGCGTTCACACTCACTAGCCCAGTCACCTCATTTCCAGGAGTTGATCCTAGGGAAATAAGCAGATAAAAATCAGTGTACAAAGATCTTTATTGCAGTGTTGTTTAAAAGACAGGAGAGAAAGGGAGAGAGAGAGAGAGGAGAAAGTTGGACTTGATCTAAGCAGTAAACCGTATTGAAACATTTAAGTCAATTATAGTGCCTCCATACAATGGAACATACTGGTGGCATTTAAACATTTCTACAAAGTGTTAACAACACTGGAAAGTCTTGTGATATAACATTAAATGAGAAATAGCAGGATATAAAATTGTATTGGCAGTATGAGTTCAGTTATTTTTTGAAATGTGTGAAAAAGAGACTGGGAAGAAATCGGCTAAGATGCCTGCAGTGGCCGCCTCCCAGTAAGGGTGATTTTCCCTGCTTCTTTACACTTTTCTGTCCCACCCGCTTCAAGCAGGAGGACCCCTTCCACAGTCTGCCCAGGCTGGAGCCAGTTTTGTTCTGCCTGTTCTCATTTTTTGGCTGTGAAAACAACAGTCACGCTTACTGAATATTTACTCCGTGCCTGATACCGTTCCAGGCACTTTCACCTGCGCTAATTTAATCCTTACAACAGTCCTACGAGGTAAGTGCTTTCATTTCTCATTTTGCTGAGGTGTTCACTGAAACCCCCGAGATGTTTGGTCATGAGGTCACACAGCTAGTGGGTAGAGGCCTCTGGAATTCAAGAGTGGGTCACATAACTGCACGGCCTCCGCCTTCACCGCCAAACCAGGTCACTTGTCGGGGCAGCCACATGCTAATGAGAATAGTCCCGTTCATCGAGCCAGATTCTGGGCACACCCTTTACATTGACTTGTTCATTTCATCCCCACAGCCTCAGAGAGGCTGAGCACCTTGCCCGAGGTCACACAGCTAGGAAGGGGTGGGGCGGCGGTAGAGGGGCCCAGGGTCTGACGTGGGACCCCTTTGTCTCTCCCGCTGCCCCACAGGGTTGCCTGAGGCCCTGCCGCCCCGTGGATCATGTTTAACGGGGAGCCAGGTCCGGCCTCAGCTGCGGCCTCCAGGAACGTGGTGCGGAGCTCCAGCATCAGTGGCGAAATCTGCGGATCCCAGCAGGCTGGGGACGGGACCGGGACCACCACCGCCAAGAAGCGGCGCAGCAGCCTTGGGGCCAAGATGGTGGCCATCGTGGGCCTGACCCAGTGGAGCAGGAGCACCCTTCAGCTCCCCCAGGCTGGTGAGGGGTGTGGGGCACCCCGCGCTGGGGTGGGGCCCCTCACAGTGACGGGGCGCCCAGGGGCGGTTCTCACGGGTGGGCACTCCCACCCCCACACATCTTTATGTTGCACTTACCATGTACCAGGTGCTGCTCTGGGTCTAGTCCATGTCCTACTCACTGACTCCTTCTGTAACTCTATGTGGAGGGTACTGGAGCACAGAGAAGGGAAGTAAGATGCCCCAAACTATACAGCTAGTAGGTGGTGGAGTCTGGGTTCAAACCCCAGCATTGGGCTCCCGAGTTCATGCTCCTAACCTTGGTGCTCTGCTGCCTCTGCACAGACTTAAGCATTTATCAGCAGTTATTCATTAAGCAGCCATCATGTTCCTGGCACTGTGCTGAGTGACACCACAGCTTCACAGAAACATCCACGGGATTCAGTCTCACCTGTAATCTTCGAGTTTCCTAAGTACAAGTAGCTGCACACATATGTTACAAAGCCATGAGAGAGACACACACATACAAAGACACATGCCTTGCATAATCACATAAATAGCATGCTCAATTGCTCAGGAAACCTACCCTTACGCACATGCACACTCAGTGGCCTGTGGTCATAGAAACACATCACATGTGTGTACGCATATACCTCACAAAGCCACATTCACACACTACCTTCACAGCTACCTCCTGATAAATACAGCATACTTTCTCAGACACCTGGTTATAGAATCCTACTTATGCTCAGCCTGGCGGGTGACCCACCTTGTCACACACAGTCACACCTGGAGCTCATGTCATCACCCCACCAAGACCTCCTCACTTTGTGGCATCAGCCCAGACACCAGCTGGTTTTGTTTTAAAATCTCTTCCTGCTTATTTTGCTCAGAGTAACAACTTCCCTAAGAAACCTTCAAATAGGCAGCTGGATGCGGGTGGTGAGGGGATGGGGCACTGGAGGATCTGGGGAGAATGCCCATCAAGACTCCCAGCTGGGGCTGGGGCTGGGGGACTTTTCCAGGCCTTAAAATAGATTTTTACAAAGCCCTCCACAGGAGCATGTGGGATGGTCTTTTCCAGCAATCAAGCTGCGATATGGTTTCTAGCTCAGAGAAATGCTAGACGGGGAGGGGGCTTGAGATTATGAGTGCCCCGGGATGAGCATGGCCCCTGTGAATATGCTTGACACTAGGGAGTCAGGAAGATGGGGATCTAGGAATCCAGGAGTTGGGCTGGGACAGGACCAAGGGGGTGGCATTAAGGTTGGGGGACTAAGATTAGGAGGGCCCCCAGGAGTCTGGCTTCAGGAAACCAAGCCCTGCTGATCTCTGGCTGAATTGGCTGATTCAGCTTCAGACCCAAAGGTCTCTTCATGCCCAAATGATTTGGAGAGACAGTCTTCCAAGGCCAGGACAGGTGCCTGAGTCACTGTGAGACATATCAGTGAACTGCCTGGGACTGTCCACCTACCTAGGCTCCACAGTCAGCAGGCAGGGATTGGAGCAGACACCAGGATGACCTCCAGCCTTGAGGGAAAATGAACGATGATGGGGCTTCCAGATCACTTGTCTCTGCGGTATGCAAGGGCATGGCTGAATGTCTGGGGAGCCAGGGGAATTGCCCACTGCCCTTCTAACCAAAGGTCTCTCTGAATCATCCAGTTGCCAAATGTCAGAGCAGGAAGGGGCCCTGGGGATCTGGAGATCCTCTGGTCTGATGTACTCATTTTATTGATGAGGCATCTGAGCCTGGAGACGAGAAGGCACTTTTTTGGAGAAGGACTTCAAATTGGCCTTCAGAGATACACCCTGTCATTTACTAGCTGGGTGACTTGGGCAAGTTACTTCACCTCTCTGAGCCCGCTTCCTCATTTGTAGGATAAGGACAATAATACATGCCTTGCTGTGTTGTCCAGGGGATTGAATAAGATAGGATGTGTAAAGGTACCCAGCCTCTTGCCTGGCACGTACTAGACACTTGGTAAATTGTTGGTGTTATTATTACCCATGGGGACACAGAGGGCCAAAAAAAAAGTGACTTCTCTGGCCTCCACAGCTCTGCCCCTTGCTTGTAGAATACTCCTCTCCTCTTCATAATTACTTGTCCCCATTTTGTTCTCCCAGGCCTTGAGGTTGCCAGTGTCCCAGCTTAAAGCGCCATCCTGGGTCTGGCCTCAGAGGGAGGTATGGGGCCGATCACTGTGGGCATTGGCCCCGGAAACTCTGTTCTGGGATAAGATCCTAGCAGGGTGACCCTACTGCCCCCGGTGGGATGGCTCAGTTCCCTGCAGGGCGGGGCTGTGTGAAGTGGGGAGGAACTCCTCTCCAGGACCCAGTCTTCTGGGCTATGAGTCTGCCCTTCCCAGGTCCTCCATACTGCTCATTGGCTTGAGCCCCACCCATCCTATCCTCTTTGTTTCAAAGCCTGGTCTATTGCGCCAGCCTCCCCTCTAGTTCCCCTGCCCTCTGCCTGCCCCTTCCATCTTATTCCTTATGTTGCCCTAGAATTGCCTTCCAGAAACTCACCCTGAAACTTTAGAGGACTAGTCCTGGCTCTAACTCCTCATGGGACCTTGGTAGAGTCACTTTCCCACTGGGCCTCAGTTTCCTCTTCTGTAAAATGGAGCTTAAAAGGCTGTCTCCCAGCTTCCTTCTAGATTTAACATTCTTTAAGTTGTGGGAGCAGAGAGGAAGGTGGGGTCAGATCTTTGGGCTCCCAGGACACAGGTGGGTTCTGGCCTGGCCTTAGGCTGGGTCTACACAGGGCCATCCTGGGCTGTCCTTGCCTTTGCCCAAATGGAGCTTCTCTTTTCAGTACCAAGGACAGTGGCTCTCCCCTCCTAGTCTCTGGGCCCTGGACCAGGCTGGGGCGAGGGCTCAGGATCATTCCAGGAGATCCTATGGGGAGTGCTGCTGGAGGCTGTGTTTTCCTCTCCCTTGTTCATGGTGGGACAGATGGGATGGTCCCTGGAGTCTTTTGGTCTCCAAGGACTACAGAATTATTGCAAGCAACTTGGTCCAGTTCTCTAGGGAGAGAGGCTACATGAAGTTACTCCCCAGATCAACAGAGTTCAGAGACTGGACAGGTATGAAACCAGTAGAGGAATTTTCTCTGAGTTTGCAAGACCTTCCTCCTCACCCAGAGACATGGAACTTAATCTCTGCTGAATCACATCTCAAAACAGTGTGGAGTTGGTGGAGGGGAGTGAAAAGTAGCATATCAGTGAACTGGGAGTCAGTGGGCCTAGGGTCTAGCCCCAGCTCTATGGGTGCTTGGACTTTAGGTTCCCCATCTGTGAAATGGCATTTCAGGATTCTGTAACTTCCCTACCCAGTGGCTCACAGTAGGTTGGCCAGATCAAAGAAGGTAAATTTTCTCCCAAATGGGTCAAAGCTTTCCTAAGCTCTAGAAGACGGGGGATTGGGGTCACGAGGTGGTGAGGCTCTGACTTAAGCTCAGGGTGTATGTTGGGGGGGTTTGAGGAGAAGGAGGGTGAAGTGTGGCCCCCACAGGCCCTTCTGTCTTCTAATCGGATTAGAGGGGATGTGGCGGTTAGGAGCAAGGGACAGGGCAAGTCCCCCCCCCCACAATTATTGCCCAGCCCTCTGTGTGTGCTGGGTCACACACCATTTGTGGGTTTGCATCTATGTGTGTGATTGAGCGGATGGGTTCAGCTCCTAGTGTTATTATGGTGTGAAGGTCACATGTGTGTGGCACGCTGTGTCATGTGTATGTATGACTAAGACTTGGTAAGACCATTTGTGGCTGTGTGACTGTTATATGAACATACACATGACCTTGTATGTGAGATCACTGTATAAACATATGTGATTGTTGGCACTCGTGTGTGTCTGCTTATGCCTGTGTGAAAGAAATATGCATGAGCTAATAAGACTCTGTGTGGGGGGTGTGTGTGTGTGTAAGAGAGACAGACACGCTGATGGTCTCACTGATTCCTGGGTAGTAGCTGTTCCAATATCCCAGAAGCTGGGGTGGTTTCAGGGAAGACATTCCTCCTTACAGCACCCCACTCCCAGTCCCCCCATCCCATCCTCTCAGCCTTTCCTCTCCCGATGGGACTTCCTGAAAGATAAGTAGGGCAAAGCAGGAGGAATAAAGTCCCCCTTTTCCAGGCTGGGGTCTCGAACGTCCCCTCCCAACCCACCGTTGGGTGTTAGTGGGAGAGGGAATTTCCAAGGTAACCAGCTCCCCCCTCCCTGCTGCTTTAAGGGGCTGTGCTGCCTGCCTCACCCTGGCCTCTGCCCATCCCTGTAAGCAACTCCACTCTTAATTTGCCTGGACCTCTAACCAGTGACAGCAAAAGGCTCCTTTGGTATAGTCCCTATGTGAGCGTCACTTCCCTCCCCATCAAGCGCCTCAGGCAGCCAAGCTTCAGGAGGGGAAGTCCCTGAAAACCCACACCCTGTCTTCTGTCTGCCCCCCCGCCAGGCAGAGAGAGTGTCTAAAGGGACCACACTGCAGTGCTGAGGAGGTTGCCATGGAAACCCAGGCAGGATGGTGCGCTGCTAGGAGAGGCAAAGTGCCCCATGTTTCATGCAAGGCTGAAGAGGGGACCTAGGGGTAGAGGGCCCCCCGAACAGGAGCTACAGAGACACTGGGGGTGAGCTCTCACCACACAGCTTCTGAGGTTCTTCTGCAGACCTCTCCCTCAAAGTCAGTTCAGGTCAGCCTAGGAGTCTCTCTCTCATCTTATTTTTCTAGTGGCTTCTCCACGTCTCCACACACATGCCCCTCCACATTCAGACCCACCTTGAGAATGGGTGTTAGTTTGCCAGTGGTCAGGATTCACATGGGTTTGTTTGTTTTTTATAGGACCTGTGAAGGTATCACAGAGGTGGGTTGTGATGTCTGGGAGTGACAGGGTTCAGGAGAGTACCTGGAAGAGGAAAAGCAAATCTGGAAATTCCAGAGAAGGCAAACTTTCCAGAAGAAGAAACTTAACCCTTTGGGGCAAGGGCTGAAATTGAGTGGCAAGGTGTGGGTCAGGGGAGCCTGGCAGGAAGGAGACCGAGGGTGGAGGGCTGCAGGGCTGAGCGCTGCCTGCTGCCTCCCCACCCGTAGCCCCACCATCTCCACTCTGCCTCCAGCCATCCTTCTAGTCTACTTTGTCTGCGTCACTGCCCTGAGCAGGGCCAGGGGTCAGGCTGCAGACCGGCTCTAGAGGTCATCTCAGCAGTGGCCCTGCCTCCAGCCAGAGCCCTGCCTATCCTGTCCCCTCCCAAGAGGATGACTTTAGCAGTGATCTCGGAGAAGCCTCCTCAGTGATCTGACCTGTTCCTTGTCTGTGCTTCGGGGGGTGTCACAGAGGGGGCCACCAAGAAACTGCGCAGCAACATCCGGCGGAGCACGGAGACGGGTGTTGCCGTGGAGATGCGGAGTCGGGTCCCTCGCCAGGGCAGCCGGGAGTCCACGGACGGGAGCACCAACAGCAATAGCTCCGATGGCACGTGCGTTCAGCCCACCCCCACCGTGTACCCACCCTCCACCTGGGTCCTCTGGTCACAGGCACAGGGCTGGAAAATCTGCTTGCGTTTCCAGCCCAATTATCTGAGTTCCTCTGTATCCCCGCCTCCCTCTGTCCCCCTCCCCTGGACACCCGCTGCCTGGGCCCCAGTCTTCCTATTGCTCTGGGCCAGCCTCTGTTTCCCATCAGAATACCCCAGTGGCCCAGGAGCAGTTCATCCCACCAGTATGTTTCATGCCTCCCACCTCCCAAGACCTCCATACCATCCTGCTCCAGAGGAAAGGGTTGGAAAGGAAAATGGGATCCTAAAATCTTTTAAATCTGAAACAGTTGTTACAGCTCAGCTGAATGGAGTTCTCACAAGTGGACTTGCTTGGAGCTTAGGGCAGGAGTTTGGACTAGATCACTGTTTTTCAAACTGGATGATGACTCACAGGCAGGAAGTAAAATCTGTTTAGTGGGTCAAAACCAGCATTAGAAAAGGAAATAGGAAATTCAGATGTATCCTATGGAGGAAGGAAAAATTACCTTGTGAACTTTTCAATAGATAGATAGATGTATAGATGCACGTAGGTCTATGACGTTAAATGTATTTCTTACATATGCATATGGGTTGCAGTCAAAAATTTGAAAGTTTCTGGGTTAGATATTCTCTTGGATCTCTTCTAAATCTATGAAATGATGGTTATATGATTAAGATTTTCTGAATCAGCTTCATCAAGGCCCAATGATTTCAGGATTCTGTGGCTATATTATTTAAATTCTATGATCACGTGTCTTGCTACTATGCCTGCTTCTATGAATGTGAGTAGCTGCCAGGATTTACCATATGCAGAATGGCACTTCAGATCAGTGCCTCTTACTCTGGGACCTACCAGCCACTATCAGGCCAAAAACAGTGTCTCATTTAATACAACAACCCTGAGGGATGTTGGTACTACCATTATTTCCATTGTACAAGTGGAGAAACTGAGGCACAGGAAGAGGGTATGGTACCTTTCCAAGGTCACAGCTATTAAGTGGTGGTGGAGTTAGGATTTGAATTAAGGACATTTGACCCTAAAACCTTTTTTCACAATCTCCACACTCTCTATACTAAGCTCCTGAAATTCTGTGACCTCAAGAGTCTACGTTTCTTTTTGTTATAGTTGTTATCCTTTCTCTCTCTCTTTTTTTAATTGAAGTATAGTCGATTTACAATATTATGTTAGTTTTGGGTGTACAGGAAAGTGATTCGGTTATACGTATATATGTGTGTAGATATATATTCTTTTTTGATTCTTTTCTGTTAGAGTTTATTACAAGATATTGAATGTAGTTCCCTGTGCTATACAGTAGGTCCTTGTTATTTATTTTTTAATATAGTAATATGTATCTATTAATCCCATATTCCCAATTTATCCCTCCTTCCCTCTCCTTTGGTAACCATAAGTTTGTTTTCTATATCTGTGAGTCTGTTTCTGTTTTGCAAATAAGTTTATTTGTACTATTTTTTAGATTCCACATAAAAGTGATATCATATGATATTTGTCTTTCTCTGTCTGACTTACTTCACTTAGTATGATAATCTCTAGGTCCATCCATGTTGCTGCAAATGGCGTTATTTCATTCTTTTTTATGGCTGAGTAATATTCCATCATATATATATATATATATATATATATATATGTCACATCTATATATATATGTGATATATATATATCACATCTTCTTTATCCATTCATCTGTTGATAGACACTTAGTTTGCTTCCGTATCTTGGCTATTCATTTAACCTTTTCAGATCCCATTATCCTAAAAATGTGATATTAGGCTATTGCTGACTGTGGCCAATAAAAATGGACGGGCCTTGAAGCCCCTTCCTGGGGTGTGAAGGCTGAGCCTGGTAGAGGAGAGACACAGGTCCTTTCCAATAAGTGTATGTAGCCTGTCTCCCCTTCCTGCCTGTCTCTGGCCAAGGGGGACTCAGGCCAAATGGTCCAACAGGGGATTGGTTCTGGGACAACATTTTCTCTCTCTAGGCAGGAGCCTGGGCTATTCTAGGAGATCTTAGAACTTTCTTTGGTCCATTGTAGCCTCTGGGCAGTTCTGGGCCAGCCCTCCCTCACCTGTCCTTTCTCTGCTGTCCTCCCCAGAACATCTAGGCTTGAGGACATGCAAAAGTAGCACATTTCCCATGATGATCACACCAACAGCCTCAGTAACTGCCACTGATTGTTTCCTGTTTGTCTGGAATTGCTCCTGCACCATCTGCCCTAATCCTCACCATCACCCTGTATGAGCTGGGTTTCATCTCCGTTTTGTAGGCAAGGCAAGCCTCTTACCGTTTGGAGCCTCTGTTGTCTCATCTGTAAAACTGGATAATAGCTCCTGCCACCCACAGTGGTGGTAAAGGTTAAATGATACAGTGGAGCGTTTAGTGCGCTGTTGGCATCTGGCCAAATTTCAATCACTGTCAGTTTTTTCTGTTACTATTTCCAGGCTCCCCACAGCCATGGGCCACCCACCATCACTTGTCATTAATCTCAAACCTGAAATTGTGTTATTTTGGTCTCAGTTGCTGTTTTGGATACCATCTCACATTATTGACTTGGATTTCAAACTTATAGTCAACTCAAACTCAGTTCTTAGAACTTGTTCTGGGCATTGAAATTTCTGGCCTTTGTCTCTGGTTCTTGGCATTAACACCCCCTGGTGAGGATGCAAGTGTCCAGCAAGCCCTGCCTTTTCAGGGTCACCTTAGAAATTCTGGCGCTTGAGGATTAAATACCATGATTATGTGTGTTTATTAGTCTCTTTTCTCAAGTGGCATCAAAGTATTTTTCTTTAATGTGCAGAGCTGAACAGTTCTGTTTGACCCCAGCCACAGTAGTACACTCGCACGTTGTAGAGGGGAGGTTGAGGCACAGAGGGAGTGCCCAGTGCCCCAGGGGCAGAACCACTGCGTCCCGCCATCCAGATGCCCTCACGCACCTCACGCCTCCTTCTCCAGGTTCATCTTCCCCACCACCCGGCTTGGAGGTGAAAGCCAGTTCAGCGATTTCCTGGATGGCCTGGGACCAGCCCAGATTGTCGGGCGACAGACGCTGGCAACGCCACCAATGGGTGAGTCTTCTCAAGGGCAGGGTGAGTGGGGCAACGGCAGCCACGCAGCAGAAAGGGTGAGCTCAGTGGGGGCCCTGCGTGATGCGATGCAAGCAGCAGAAAGGAGTCCTCACTCGGGCTTTTGTGCCAGTGAGGAGGAGTCAGCATGCACTCCTCAATCCCTCCCGCAGCAGAGAGGAAAGGGGTTCCAGCCTTTCTCTGCCAGCCGCCCTGCAGCAGCTTTTCCAGCACATTCCCTCCCTCGCGTCACCACACACTCACCCACTCTCTCACCGCCTACTGTGTGCCCCGCTGTGCTAAGTGCCAGGCATAAAATGGTGAACAAAAATCATCATGGCATTGACATCCATGGAGTCTGCTCCATCACTGATTATCTGTGGGACCTTCGCCAAGTCACATCCCTTCTTTGAACCTCGGTTTCCTCATCTGTAAGATGGGAATAATAATGCCTGCCGTAGTTCTGCGATCTAAAGACAATGTATTGAGTCCCTATTTGATGCTTCGCATGAAATATTTCATTTACGCCTTAGGAACTGTGTCTTATTTGACTTGTTACTTCTAACAGTGCCTGACACCTAGAAGACTTTTAGTAATTTTCTCATCCTTCTTCTCTGCAGCTAGGAAGTACTCCCTACAGTCTATTCTTGGTCCTTTTAGCTGCAGTTCTGGCTTGCTCCCTCTCTCTCTCCCTTAGATCCTGGCTGTGTTGGCTTCAAGCAGCAACTCCCAGGCTAGCTTCCCCAGAGATGCCTCCTCACCTCCACCCTTCCTTCCCCATCAGTCTGACCTGAGCAGTGTCTGACCCAGACGTCTGCACTCAGCCCTCACATAGACAGTGTCTAACCTTTGACCTCACAGCAAATGAGGAAGTTGAGTGCAGACAGCCCTGCTGTGAGCCATGCGGTGGAGCTGGCATTCCATTCCAGGCCAGGACTCCTCCCACTGTACTGCCCTGTCTTCCTCTAAACTGCTCACACAGGAGCCTTTGTCTGCTGGAAGAGGGGTCCACAGGGACCCTCAGAGGGTGAATGTCAGCTCCCACTGGGCTCTTGGGTGGGATTTGGCTAATTCCCAGCCCTTGCTTTCAGACTTTTTTTAAAATATATTTATTTATTTATTTATTTTTGGCTGTGTTGGGTCTTCGTTGCGGTGCGTGGGCTTCTCATTGCGGTGGCTTCTCTTGTTGCGGAGCACAGGCTCTAGGCACACGGGCTTCAGTAGTTGCAGCACGCAGGCTCAGTAGTTGTGTCTCATGGGCTCTAGAGCACAGGCTCCGTAGTTGTGGCACGCGGGCTTAGTTGCTCAATGGCATGTGGGATCTTCCCAGACCAGGGCTTGAACCCGTGTCCCCTGCATTGACAGGCGGATTCTTAACCACTGCGCCACCAGGGAAGTCCGCTTTCAGGCTTTCAAGGGCCTGGATAGTCTGCTTTGGGCCAAGGGCTGGGAGGCAGTGAGAGGAATCAGCCACTTCCACAAGGCTAATACGCCATCACAGCCTAGAACACTTGTGTGTGGTGCCCCCTGGTGTCCGAAACTGGGAAGGACCGGTTTGCCTTGGCTCACCTTGTTAGGGATGTTACAGTGAGACGTGGAGATTAATTCCTGAGACCTCCCCCTCCCTATTCCCCATGGGGAGGTCAGGAATAGCTAGAGGGAGAGGGATGAATTCCAGGATGTCTCCTGAAAGTCATAAATCTCCATCTTCCAAAGTGTGCAAATACAAACAGTTGCATGACGGCTCAGAGAATCTAAAATGGGTGGCTAAACCCAAAGTCTGGCCCATTTTAGTTTTTCTGCATCAGGCTTATGATTCTGCACCCCTTTGAAGGACGTCCCAAGTGACTAGTGCAGAATTACAAATTCTGCTAACCTGTGTCAAACAAAGCCAAGAGTTCTAGAAGTCAGACGACTGATATGCCTCCACACACAGAACTTGCCCCAGCTGGATAATCCATTTTGTGGGGCACAGAGAGGAGTTCTCACTCTGTGCTCCCGGGACATCTGCTGCCTCCCCCACATCCTTTATCAAGGGTACGAGCAGGCCCTCATTTCCAGGACGTGCCTCGTGTCCTGGGCAGGCTTGTATCTCAACGTCTCTCCAAACTGATATCCTTTAAATATTTGTTTGATGTTTATTTAGGGGAGTGGCTGATGACCACTGTGTAGCAGGTGAAGAAGAGCCACTGAGCCCACAGCCTCCCCTCTGTCTTCCTGATACAGGAAGCTCTGTGCCCAAACTTGCTATTCTGCTCAGTGAAGCAGAACACCCCTCCACCGCCCATAACCAGGCTTACATTTGTTGTTCCCCAAACAGGCCCCTTGAGGGTCATGCCGCCATCCCACCGTAAGGGCCCTATCAAAGCATTTCTCAGCTGCTCTAAAGTGGTCTCCCGAGAGCAGCTCCGGCGCATACAGTTTTGTCCATCTTGTGCCCTTTCCAGTGCTGGAACATCCTCTGCAGACTGGCGTGCTGCACGGTGGCTGGCCGGCCTGCCCCTTGGTCTGGCTCTGCCTGAACTGTCCCTCTTCTCCCTTGCAGGGGATGTGCACATTGCCATCATGGACCGGAGCGGCCAGCTGGAGGTGGAAGTGATTGAGGCTCGGGGCCTGACCCCCAAACCAGGCTCCAAATCCCTCCCAGGTGAAGCAGAGCAGCTGGGAGAGGGATTGTGGAAATGAGGTCCTGCCAGGGAGGGATATACAGCTGAGTTCTGGGTCTAGAGAGTCCCAGCTCCCCACTGGCCTAATCGGTATTCTCAACACTGGAGTCACGGATGGCCTGGAAGGCCAGTGAGTGGGGGCGGGGGAGGGGAGGACGGAGGAGTCGGTGTTGGAGCCCGTCTCTCCACCTGCTGTCCCCTGGTCAGCTCATCCTGCTTCCCTCCAGGATCACATGGAGGCTAGGGGATGGGGCGGGCCACAGAAGTTTCCCCTGGACACCTCCCCGTCATGCTCTCTTCCGTCCCTCAGCCACCTATATCAAGGTTTACCTGCTTGAGAACGGGGCCTGCTTGGCCAAGAAGAAGACAAAGGTGGCCAAGAAGACCTGTGATCCCCTGTACCAGCAGGCTCTGCTCTTTGACGAGGGGCCCCAGGGCAAGGTGCTGCAGGTGAGTGTCATGGGGCCAGTGGGGCGGGGCCACTCTCAAAGACTGTGATTTAAAATTTGTCTTATTTATGATTTATCTTGTGCCAGACGCCTTAAATATGCTTTACCCATTTTTTGTTACAACCCGGTGAAGGTGTTTTTGCTCCCTGTTGATTCATAAGGACACCAAGGTTCGGGGGGATAACTCGATTGCCCCCAGGTTGCACAGCTGGTAGGTAGAAGCAGGGTTTGACCACCATCTTCTTCCACCTGGTGCTAATGTTGATTGTCCCACTGTGATCCAGCCGCAGAGCGGGAGCTGTGACCCAGGTCCTGGACTCTCAGTCTGCAGCCCCCTTAGGAAGGTTGTCACCTGGGATGCTGGGAAGCTCTGGAAGTCAGACCCAGGCTCTAATCCCAGCTATGCCACCAATTACTGTGTATCTTTGGGTTAGTTAATTAACATCTCTGAGATACATTTCCTTTTTGTGGAAATAGTAATACATAGCACCTCTACCTAGATGGTTGTAACAATTGAGATAACGTATATAAAGTCTGTAGGGTCGAGCCTGGCACACCTTAAGTGCTCAGTAAGTTGCTGCCCAAAGTCAGTGTGAGTTCTGCCTCTCTCTGCCCCATCTGTGACCTGGCAAAACTTCTACATGGTTCCTGGGCCCACTGCCCAGCCCTCGAGTTGGAGACGTGGCTCAGCTCCTCTCTCTTCCTCCCCACTGGCAGGTGATCGTCTGGGGAGACTATGGCCGCATGGACCACAAGTGCTTCATGGGCATGGCCCAGATCATGCTGGACGAGCTGGACCTGAGTGCCGCGGTCACCGGCTGGTACAAACTCTTCCCCACGTCCTCAGTGGCAGACTCTACGCTCGGCTCCCTCACCAGGCGCCTGTCCCAGTCCTCCCTGGAGAGTGCCACCAGCCCCTCATGCTCCTAAGGACCTCAGGAAGAGGCCTGGATGCAGTGTGGGAAGGGGTGCTGCCACCCCCCGTCTCCTCCCCTGTACATAGTCTTCACGTCTTTCTGGACCCCTTGCCTTGCTGCATGCCTGTTGGCTACTGGGCCTGTCCCAGCTGGCAGTGGAGACTCTAGTATGTGTGCGTGTGTGTTTGTGTGTGTGTCTGTGTGTGACCATGTTAGATCTGTTCATTTGTCTGGGTGTATTTGGTCTTAGTGACTATATGGGCTGAAATCCATGTCTCTCTGTGTCTCGTTGTAAAGAAACCCAAAGGAGAGTTGCGTGGACAGGACTCCCCTTGAGTCCAGGGGTGGAAGTGGGAGACGCAGCCATTGGTCCATCCCACCTGGTCCTAGGCTCAGGGCAGAGCCTGCGTGTCCCCGCCTGTGCCTGTTCTTGGTGGTCCCTGCTTAGTTTTCTGTCTTGTTCTTTGTTCCACCTCTGCCTCTCCCAGCGCCTCTGCTCTTTTTTGAGGAATGTAGCGTCCACTGCAGCTGGCCACACCGAGGCCCCTCTGGGAACCCTGACACCCCTCCTCTTCACTGAGCACTCCGGCTGCTCTTCCCACCGAATGCATCCACAGCATGTAGCATCTCACCTAGCGCCCTGGCCAGGGCTCTGGGGGGCAGACGATGCTGGGAAGCTGAGGGCTTAAAGACCGCTTTCTCCCTCGGGCTGGCGCCACCTCCTTCCTACAAGTGAGATTCAAGGAGGTGTCAGTTCCCAGGGTTGCAGGCCAGGTACCTTGGAGGAAAGTGCTGGTACCTCCCTTAGAATTGTTCACCTCCTGTTTCCCTCCAAGCCTCCTCACCTGCGACATGCCAAAGGAGCTCTCCCAGTGGACCCCAGGTGGTGTGGAGTGGACGGTCTTGACATGCAAGAGGTTGGCCTCATAGGGATGTTACCTGCCAAAGTGGGCAGCCCCTGGCGGCACCTGTGTCCGTCCCAGGCCCTGAGGGTGGCCCTGTGCCCCTCTGGGCTCGTCCTGGAGGGGCCTGGCTTGTTGAGGATGTGCCCAGGGCAGGGCTGCTGGCAGGAATGAGGAGGGCTGGGGCTGACTTGCTCTGAGAGTCCTGTCCAACCTTTGGGGATTAGCTGCATGAAGTTGATTATTGGGGGCTCGATTTTTTTTTGTTTGTTTTTTGTTTTTTTTGCTCTTTTCCAGACCAGGGTCCATGTCTGGGAGCTCAGATTCACTGAGGCTTCAGCCTCCTGGCTCCACGGACGGCTTGGCTGTAGACTCTAGACCATCACAGTCACCAGCTCTGTATAAGCAATACTCACCCCTCTCGGCCTCCCTGCCCCCTGCCCTCTGCCGCTGCCCTCTGGAGGGTAGCCTGGCCTGCTGTAGACACCGCGCCTGCCTCTGCTTTCTTTCCACCCTTGTCTGGTTGGAGCTTCCCAAAGCCACTCAAACCCTGACCTGATTGGACAGCTGGGCCCTGGGGGTGGGCATCAGGGCCTGGACTGGACCTTGTGAGATGTCTGCTGGGAATCCTGAAGTCTGGCTCGGGAGTGCCCAAATCTGTCCCTCTCCTTCCTCAGGTCTAGCATGAAAGGCAAGAGGTTGCCCAGGAGGTAGACACAGCAGCCCTTGGGTTCATGTCTGGTGGGGTGGAAAGAGGCAGCAGGAGGGGTCAAGGTCTGGGACAGGCTCACGCTCTGCCTCTTCCCCAGATATCACCCCTGAGAGCTGCACTGACTCTAACCCGCATATGTGGGGATCCGTGGAGAGGTGCTTGGACTCCATCCATAAGCGAAGCCAGGCGGGCCTGGAGGTGGATTCCGAGGCAGGCAGGTGGAGACAGAGGCTGAGACAGAGCCATCCCCACCGGGGGCTCCTTTCTGGCAGGACCCACGTTAGGCTGAAGCCAGGGCCTGGCCACCTCCCTCCCGTGAAAACCAGGGAGAGAAGCCAGGTCCCCACTGGTCCTGCCCACAGACAAAAAGTGGGTGAGGGCAGTAAGGACAAGATAAGCTCCTGGGCTCCTGGCTCCTGCTGGAGACTCCATTCCTGTATTATCATGGCGGGAACCCTTGTGGGTGTGGAGAGAGAGACAGCTAGGCTGAGTTTTCTCTTGCTGCAGAGATTCTCTCCTAGGGTCAGACTGGGTAACGCATGCATTTCTCGTGTTTCTAAAATAAGGCAAAGGGCTCTGCGCTCTTAGATCCCAGGGCGGGGAGTGGGGGTGGGAACTCGCTTGCACAAGCGTCTTTCTGTGTCCTGTGGGTGATGCAGAGCAGCCACGCTCAGAATGGCTGAAAATCCTTGACGCCTTTGGGGTGGTGGCATGATTAGTGACCCATAGGATAGCACAGGCATTTGCTGATGTGGCACCGAGCTGTGATACGCAGACCATGCGGTTACCCCCAGGGAATGGGGGTATCAGTGAGGGGTGTCACCCTCATTCCTCTAGACGCCCAGGAAGACAGAAGGAGCTACCAGCAGAGGCTGCTGCTGGGGAGCTGAAGGCTGCTGGCCCCTTGCCTCTGCGGAAGGTTGGCTGGCACAGGGAAAGTTCTAGCCAGAGGTGGGGCCTGACATGCCGGTGACTTGGGCTGACCTGCCTACGACCCCCAGTTGCCAAAAGCTGCCCAAGAGTTGGGCTACTCCACTGTTCCACCTCGATAATGGGAAGTCATTCCCTGCACAAATTGATGTTGGGGAATTATTTTTAACCCTTTGTACCAAATTAAGTTACTAATCCCCACCTGGATTTTTCTCCCGTGAGGGTAAAGTCAAGTGAGGCTCCGTGTATGGGTGGTGGTGAGTGGCTGGATTTAAGGGTCTGTCTCTCAGCCTCCTGGAGGCAGGGGCTTGTTTGAAAAGCTGTTCTGGAGCTAGCCTGTCCCAGGAGAGGAGGGAGCACACGTGTGACTGCTGGCCTTCCCTGGAGGGGGCAGCATCTGTCCCTTGAAGAAGGCATGGTGGGGAGGGAAGGAACATGATCCCCCCAGACACTGTTAGATGCAATGTCCTGACTCCACATTCCCCCTCCTTACCCCAGGGGACCCTGGGGCTGATGACAGGGTGGGCTCTTTGTCATTCCATCTTCCTCCGCTCAGGCAGGATTCGTGGAAGATGTGGCAGAGACAGCAGTGGCCCTGTGGCGATGCTGGGCTGAGGGCAGGAACCATGACAGATGATTCAGAACATCTGTCTTCACGTTTCTGCTCTGTTCAATCTGTCCCACTTCCTTCATAGACTCCTTCCCTAAAGGGAAGTCTGTGATGGGTCTTTGGTATGAATCAGGCTCCAGCAAATGGGGCCAAGTCTTGGTTCTTCCCTGAAGAATCACATCCCCTTTGTCAAGCCATCTCCTAAACTACTCCCCACCCAGTCTCTCCCCCCACCCAGCACTCCTAGGAAAGGAGCCCTTAGGAGGCTCTCAGTATGCAACGAGCCCAGGCACTGCCAGCATTTCAGGGGGCCGAGAGAGAGGGTGCCCCTCTAGCTCACCACTCGTGGGATCACTGGTTCTCCCAGGGGCCTGACCCCCACCAGGGCAAGCATGCCTGAGCTCTTCTTTACTGCCAGCCTTGAGGAGAGCAGAAGCCTCCCACCCCTTTTAAAGACACTAGAGCCCTCCAAGGGTACTTTTTTGGAAATGAAATGTAGCACAATCTTCGACTGCGTTACCAGGAGCCCTGGCACGCAACCAGGCTTCTTGCTCCACACCCTGCTGTCCAGGAGATGCCGTGCTCCTCCCCCGCCAGGGCTCCAGAGCTCCTGATACCTCCGATTCCCCATCTTCTTCAGCCCAGAAAGCATCAGGGCTTCAGGAAGGCTGCTCTTCCGCTTCTTTGATTGCTTCCTGCACTGTGCGAAGCCCGTGCAAGCAATTGCTGCCTTTGCTTGATGGTGGAGACAGGTGGCGTGTCCTTCAGGGCCAGGAGGTGGTCCAGCAGGGTTTCTGCAGTGGCTGCAAGGAGAGGGAAAAGAAGAGGCCTGCTGCCCTGCCGACTGCTCCCTTTCTCTTCTTCTCCCTGGAGTTTTCTTCTCCAATATCCTGACACAGAAAGAGGTTCTTTAAAATGCTGCTTCCTATACTGGATTACCGTTCACTGAATGATCAGGAAGGAGATAGGAATATAGACTCATCCCCTGCCTTCTCCCTCAAGTCTGCTTTTCACTCAGGTCAGAAGAAATTGGATCAAAACAAAGCAATCATGACTGAAGGGCAGGGGAACCCCGCCCGATCCAGTGAGGCCTGATAGGGGCTGGATCAGCCTAGTCTGGCTGGGAAAGGGTTATTTTGAAAGAGTGCCTGAGCATCTCAGAGCGATGTCAGTGATGCCAAAGAGAGCAACTTGGCCTCCTCGGGCACCAGCTCTGCCAGCTGAGCCGCACACGTGCAGCTCAGGTGTCAGCATGCCCGATGGTGGGACCTCGTTCTCTGACAAAGGGCTTAATCTTTCCATGTAGCAAAGCAACTTCCCCTCCCCCAAACCCTGAGCTCAGGCTTTTGTGGGCCCAGCAAGGCTGTGCCTGTGAAGGAAACTTGCATTCTCGCAGAGGCCCAGACTGGCTTGGGGAGGATGCTTGTCAAAAAGCATGAGTGTTACTGCTCTGGGAAAACCTTCCCAGGCTCTGATTGGAAACTTGGCCAGTAAGGACAGGAGCGTTCGCCCTCCCTGGGAGCTCACGCGGATGCCAGGAAGGGTCCTTGGGACTGGGTTCCAGAGAGCTTGGCAAAGAGAAATGGGCCCTGGGAATTCCAAAGGCAACAGAGCATCCGCCCCAATGGTCAGTGGCCTGGACAGCTGGCTACAGAGAATCAAAGGCTATTATATACAGAGAAGACTTGTGCAAGACTTGTGCAAGACTCCTCACTTTTCTGGGCCTCAGCTTCCTCATGTGCAAAACCAGAGCATTTGCTAGTTACTCCATGGTTCCCTCCAGGTTTTGAGTCTAATCTGGAGTTGATGAGGGTCGTGAGCCTGGTGCATCTGGCACCTGGTTCCACAGGCTGGTTCCTTCCAGACCCGGGTGCCCAAGCTGGGTGCAGGTCCTCACCCGTCCATGCCCAGATGCTGCTTCCGACAAGAACTCTGGGAATCCTAACAGACTCTTCTTCTTCCACCTCTTCCTGGTTTGTTGTTGTTTTCTTACATAATGAGATAATTAAGGGTTGTCTACAATGGACTTTTTCCAAGGTGCTGATGTGATGTCACAACCTCAGATGCATCCTGCGTAGGTCAGTATCCCCACCAGCAGATGAGGCTGGGTTGGTCCTCATTTCTGCTTCTAGAATGAGAAAATGGGAGAATTTTAAAGGGAGATGCTCTCTGATGGGAGGAGAGAGGGAACTTATTTCCCTTCAAAGTATTTTGCTTCTTGAAACAAAAAATTACTCTTCTCCAGAATGTCTTTTACCAGACACCATCTCAGCAGGCAGAGTGGCTGCTGCTTTCTTAGGAAAAGTTGGCCTGATTATTCCATCCACTCCTTTAGAATGTAAATTCATAGGAGGCAAGAACCCCTTTTTTAGAATTTCCAAATGCATCCTGCAAAGAGAGAGAGCAGATAGGGACTGAGAAGCACACTGTTTAGATAAGAAGCAATTAGCCTTTTATATCTGTGCTCTATACATTTTCTATGTGCAGCATCTTTCCAAACTCGTTGTGGCTCCCAGGTGGCAGGTGGATGGATGGGAAGGACTGCCGGCTGTTTCTTACAACACTCTTGCCAATTCCCTTGAAGAGAAAATTCTTCACATGGCTTCTGCATGTACAGTATTTGGGCAGCAAAAAATGATTAAAGTCCGTTTGAAAATGGTTCCATGTGTTGCTTTCTGAAGACGGTTCTTAATTCTAGGAGAGAGAAAACAGGGTTCCAGGTGACTAAACAAGGAGGAAGAAGATGCCTTGTCTGAGAGGCAGAGAGAAGTACGTATCAGAAAAAGGCTGACCTGGGCTTCTGACTCCTGTTTGGGAAATCTGTTGCCACAATGATGTCATTGGGCCATGGAATCTGACTGTTCCAGGCAGCTTCCTGGCTCTGTCTCCCAGGATCCCTGCTTACAAGCCCTCAAAGCCTTCTATTCCCACAGATTCCACAGAGGATGCCCAGAGCCAAATAGAGGGAAAGATAATATGGAGCTAAGGGCACTGCTTTTGACCCACTGCTGCTTTCTGAGCTCTTGGATCCAGTAGCTCTTCTCAGACATGTGGCTGGGGCACTCTTGCTTATTTCAGCCACACCTGATACAAGCAGTAAACATAGCTGTTGACCTCCAGTGCTGTGACACCTGGAACACCCCTTCCCCTCCCTCAAGGAGGGACACAGCCACTTCTGGGCAGTGCCATTGTCCTCCTAGGACTGGGTCTGGGAGTACAGAAGATGGACAAAGTATAGCAATGTCATAGCACATGCTTGCCGGGGGAAAGGTGGACATCTGCCATCCCAAGAGCCCTTCAGAGTGACCTCCACTGCTTTGGCTCTGGCCCTTGGCCTTGAAGTTCCAGTGGGCACCACCTCTAGATGTAAGGCCCATGAGACCTATATATAAGCTCTGGTGCTCCCCAGGGTTCTGTCTTTTACTTCTTTCCCACTTCTGCTGAGACATCTCATGCACTCTCATGAATTTAAGAACTTCTGTGCTTCTAGCCAGTAAAATTTTCAAAAATAGAAAAAAAAGACAAGAGGGACAGACAGCAAAAACTGAGATCCAGAGAAATTCTTCAGACAGAAGGACTATTGTACATACCTCATAGGGTTTTGGGGGGATTCAAGTGAGGTAATATGTTTAAAGTGCTCAGAACGTGCCTGGCACATAGCATTTACTATGTTTACTATTATAAAGGAAATGATGGAAAGGCTGAGATGTAAGAAAGAAATGTGAGAAAAGAAATAAGATTAGTAAATATTAATATATACATTATAAAGCTATAATAATGCTTACTTTTTAAAATTAAAAAATATACTAAAATATTGGAGAATAGTAGCACATAAATTGGTCCTTGGAACATTCTTGGAGACTAAAGACATTGAATAACTTCAATTTTCCTTAAGTATCCATTCTAAAATCCATACTAAGAAAATAGAAATAGAACCAAGTAGACTCAAAAATCCTAAATACAAACTATGAAGTCCAATAGTGTATTAAAAAATGATACATCATGATCAACTGCTGTTAATCCCAGAATACAGGGGTGGTTCATTAGAAAAATTCACTATAATTCACCACATCAGTAGACTAAAGGAGAAAAATAATTATCCTAATGCAGAAAAAGCATTTTATAAGGTTTAATCCTATTTGTAATAAAACTACTGGCAAATAGAAGGTAACTTTCTTGATTCGATAAGAGACATATACCAAAAAACCTATAGTAAATATTATATTAATGAAAACACTTAACATATTCTCTTTAAGATCAATGCAAGGAGAATCAATGATGTTTCTTGGACCTGTCAGAGAACTGATGCTGCAAGGCAAACTACTACCTTGAGATCTGGAACGACAAGCACATACAGAGAATTAGAGCTAGTATATGCTTGCCAGGAGAACCCACTAGAACCAAAAACTGATGGAACACTTAAATGTTAATATTAACTAACTGCTGGAGGCTAAGTGTGGACTAGTTTGAGAATGACAAACAACTGGAGGCTGGGAAGGGTGCATATATTTATGGACTTTTTCTCTAGGCACCTACAGTAAAGACCTGAGAAAGATCTAGTGGTTTTATCAGGGTGAGGGGAAGAGAAAAGTTCTGAAAAACATCCAGAGCCTACAGCATGACAAAAGCCTACTCTCCAGGGAAAACACTTAACCAGAGCCCACCCTACCCTGGAGAAGGGCATTTTCCCCAGTCTAGGGCCCTCTAGATTTCCTGTCTCACCTAAAGGGAGAGGAAAAGCTAAGAAACACTTGTGAAAAAAATCACAACACAGGGAAATAGACCCATTAAAAGAATGAGGTGCAATCATATTATAGAATGCTTCCTCTGCCCCACAACTTATCCCCATATGAACAGGGACCTAGTGGCTTACAATTGAAATAGCTGTAAGACACAGCCTCTGAGAGAAGCCCCAGACACAACCTCTTAGGGAAGCCCCAAATCAAGAGGTGGAGATAAAGGGGCTTCCCTGGTGGCACAGTGGTTAAGAATCCACCTATCAATGCCAGGGACACGGGTTCGAGCCCTGATCCGGGAAGATCCTGCATGCCGCGGAGCAACTAAGCCCGTGCGCCACAACTACTGAGCGTGCACTCTAGAGCCCACGAGCCACAACTACTGAGCCCACGCACCTAGAGCCTCTGCTCCACAACAAGAGAAGCCACCACAGTGAGAAGCCCGTGCATCGCAACAAAGAGTAGCCCCTGCTTGCCGCAACTAGAGAAAACCCGCATGTGGCAACAAAGACCCAATGCAGCCAAAAATAAATAAAATAAAAATAAATAAATTTATTTTAAAAAAAGAGGGGAGATAAAAATAAGGTCACCAGAGGAATTTGAAATCTATGACACATATAGTTACACTAAATACATCCCAGCTCCTAGCCAGACTAACATAAAATCACACATTAAGGCCTATTTACCTTGGTTCCTGTTACCAATATCCTGTTACCCAATACATGATGTCCAGCTTTCAACAAAATATTAGACATACTAAAGGCAAGGAAAAAACCCAGCCTGAAAAGAAAAAGCTGCAGAACCAGAATCAGATATTATACACAATGGGGAGTTATCAGGCAGACAATTTAAAATAGCTATGGTTAATAGCTATTGTTAATATATTAAGGGCTCTAATGAAAAAGACAACATGCAAACAGGTGAGTAATGCAAGCATAGAGAGGAAACCTCTAAAAACAAAAAACATGGTAAAAATAAAAATAAACTAGCAGAAATGAAGAACGCCCTTGATAGTCTCATCATTAAATGGGACATGGTCAAGGAAAGAACTAGTGAGCTTGAAGATAAGGCAATAGGAACTTCCCATACTGGAAGAAAAAAAAAAAAAAGTGAAAATAACAGACTGGAACATCCAAGAACTATTGGGGATTTCTAAAAAGGTGTACCATGTACATATTGGGAATACCAGAAGGAGAAAAAGTGGAGCAGAAATATTTGAAATTTGTAATGGTCAAGAATTTTCCAAAATTAGTGACACCAAACCATAGATCTAGGAAGCTCAGAGAACATCAATTAGGATAAATACCAATAAGCTTATACCTAGACATATCATATTTAGGGGAAAAAAAGATCAATACAAGGAGGCCCATTATCATTATTACCATTTAAAATAGTTCTAGGAATCCTGTACAAAGCCACAAAGACAAAAAAAGAGGCAAAGGATTGAAAAAGGGATAAAGCTATCATTTATAGATAATCTGATTACTACCTAATTAAGAAAAAATTGTTAGAACTAATGAGAGCATTCAGCAAAGTTGCTGGATACAAGATCACGCTACAAAAATCAGTTGCATTTTTCTGTAACAGCTATAACCAGCAAACATGAGATATTATCCACAATAGCAATTTAAATTATTAAGTAATGACTACTTAAGAATATGTAAGACCTCTATGGAGAGAATTTTCAAACTCTAAGAGTTGATGATCTGAATAAATGAAGAGACATTCCCTATTCTTGGATAAGGCAGTTTAATATAAAGATATTAACTCTCCAAGTTAATCTGTAAATTCAACATAATCTAAAATTTTCAGCTGGTATGTTAACTAAACTTACTCTACAACTTATGTGCAATAATATGTCTATGAATGGTTAGACCAACTTCTGTTCAAAGAAGAGAAAACTCAAAGATTGGCATGTGTATATCTGGGAAATTAACATATGACAAGAGGGGTACCTTAAAACAACAGGGAAAAGTGGATTGTTTAAAATATGTATTAGGAAACCTGGTTCACTATCTGGACCAAAAAAATCCCTACTGTTGGGCTGCACACCACAGACTTTCAAGCCTTGTAGTTGCCTAGCCTTCAGAGGGAAGAAGAGCCTGGAGACAGTGCTAGAGTCATCAACAGTTTATTGGACAGGGGATCTTACACGTCCAAAGCAAAAGGTCCTGGAGTGACACCCCACTGTATATGACAGGCAGGAGATGGCAGCAATCTTCGCTACTTGGGAGGAGACGGAGGCTACCATTTACTGGGGAATTGATGTCAGGTTGGCTCATCAGTTACCAGGGAAACCAGTGGCTGGGGCAGGAGGCAAGCACATGGGCAGTTACTAAGCCCTATAATTAAGAGGATTGGATAGTTATGTGAGTGAAGCAGGCCCTGGTTGAGCAGGGGATGTACAGAGAGCAAGATAACAGCCACTGGTGGCCTGACTATACACTCCACCTCTATATACCCTGCACGACCCTTACAATCTTGGTCCGCCCCTCTTCCGTGATACCCCTGGGGCCAGGTATGTAGAGGTGCACTGCAACCAGGTACCACAAATGCAATACAGACAGCAGCAGCTAGAGAGCATCAGGTGTAAGATACCTACTACACTAAAAACGGGGATTTGCAGGACTTCCCCGGCGGTCCAGTGGTTAAGACTCTGTGCTTCCACTGCAGAGGGACGCAGGTTCAATCCCTGGTCGGGGAACTAAGATCTCACATGCCACGCGGTGCATGATGTGGCCATAAAAAGAAAGGGATTCGCCAAGAGGTGGGCGATTTTGGAGCCAGGCACTTAGCATGCAAGACAGGAGGAAGGCGAGAGTCTTCAGTTGTCCCTACATGGGTTGTCACCCAGTCCGTGAACTGATTCCCTCCACTCAGGCTAGGACGAAATGTGAGATGTTTAACAGTCACCATGGGAGATCATGACCATTACGCAAAATAAAAGCAGTAACAGCATTCTGAGATAAGACCACCCCTGCCTGTGGATTCTGTCCTGGCCTGCCATATCACCTGTCCACCCTCTGTCCCCATAGCCAGTGCCGAGTACTGGAGAGGTGGTATAACAACGAACCGCAGTGTTAATATAATGATGTCTTTCTCTAGTAGGGGGCCTGGGTTAATTGCCTTAGTAGTTTTAGGTGGGGCCGGGTAGAAGACAGCTGAAATCTGTAAGTCCCTTTCTAATCCTGTTCCCCACGGGGCAGCAAACCCAAACCACCAGGGACTTACCTGCCAGTCCCAGGGCCATTTTATAATGTATTCCCGCACAATGGGTAGATCCTGTGATAAGGGCAAAAGCGAGTTATTGTCCTGATCAACAGCTGGCAATGGTCCTTCAGTCCTTCGGCGGTCAGCAGTTGAACTCAGATGGTGTTGACCAGTTGCCTCTGGGTTAACATGGCTTGGGCACTGGAATGATTGCTCCTGGGTTGTTAAGTTATCGTTCGTAGGACTTGAGTTAGCCTCCTGGTCCACATGTTGAGAGCGGGGTTCCCGTCTCAATTGTTGCTTTAAGTAGTCAATTAGCCTGGCAGCAGTGGGCTTGTAAGGTAGGTGGAAATGCTAGTGTATGTCATTTTTATCGGCCCATTCCTGAACTTCATAGCCAGGAAAATGAGATCTTTGGTTGCTATCGATGTCCATGGGGAATCCCATATGTCACACACAGCTGTTCTAGACCCGGAACAGGTTTTTTTTTTTGCATCGTTCAAAGACTTGGGTAGGCTTTTTATAATGTCCTCCACCTGTTGTAACACACTGTGGACTGAACATAGCTGTTGTCCCATCACACTATATGGTTGCTCCGCCCCCTTCCACAGCTGGGACCAGAAGTCCAAGGGTACTCTCGTTATTTTGCCGTTGCCACAGGCCTTTACCAAACCCTTCTGAGTAACTGGCCATGTCCAATTCACAAGCCTGTCCCTGAGTTAATATCCCTAAAGCCTGTGTCTGTAGTTGTTTAGGGGTGGTGGGTCAGGGTTATGCTTGTATTTTGTAGATAATCCAGGTCCTGTGTTTTGTCTGTATTCACCAGCCATCCCTGTGAAGTCAGATGAGTCACAAGCATGGGGCTGCTACTTTTAAACTGGAAAGAGACTCTGAGGTTAACAGAGTATCATCAACATAATGGAAGAAAAAGACATCTCTCATGGTAGTCAGCTGCCACAGGGCCCCACGTGCTAGTGGACGGCCACCAGCATCACCCCCCCCAATGTTCCATTCCCCATCCTACTTCCCGACATCCCGGCACTCACGGGTTTCATCAGCTTCCTGACTGGTTCACCAATTGTTGGGCTACGCCCCGCAGGCCTGTAAGGCTTGTAATTGTTTAGCCTTGAGATGGAAGAAGAGCCTGGAGACAGCGACAGAGACATCAATAGCTTATTGGAGGGGAATCTTACACGTCCGAAGCAAAAAGTCCTGGAGCAACACCCCACTATGGCAGGCACGCAGGCAGGGCATGGCAACAACCTTCGCTACTCAGGAAAGAGGGAGGCTACCATTTACAGGGGGAATTGATGTCAGGTTGGCTCATCAGTTACCAGGGAAACCAGCGGCTGGAGCAAGGGACAAGCAGGTAGGCAGTTACTGATTAAGCCCTACTATTAAGTGGATTGGATAGTCACGTGAACAGGGACTGGTTGAGCAAGGGATGTACAGAGAGCAAGAGAACAGCCATCTTGAGGGAATTCCCTGGCGGTCCAGTGGTTAGGACTCTGTGCTTTCACTGCCAAGGGCGCAGGTTCAATCCCCGGTAGGGGAACTAAAATCCCCCAAGCCGTGCAGTGCAGCCAAAAAAAAAAAAAAGAGAGAGAGAACAGCCATCTTGAGTGGCCTGATCATACACTCTCCTACACCAAGATGCAAAGATAAGCCTTAGATGGTTTATCTTAGACCCAAGATTGAAAGGTAAATATAAAGTTTTTTTTTTAAGGGATAATGCATAGTAGTTTTTTGTTTGTTTTTTAATATTTATTTATTTGGTTGTACGGGGTCTTAGTTGCAGCAGGCAGGCTCCTTAGTTGCGGCTCATGGGGTCCTTGGTGGTGGCTTGCGGCTCCTTAGTTGCAGCACGTGGGCTCCGCATTTGTGGCATGTGAACTCTTAGTTGCGGCATGCATGTGGAATCTAGTTCCCTGACCAGGGATTGAACCTGGGCCCCCTGCCTTGGAGCACAGAGTCCTATCCACTGCGTCACCAGTGAAGTCCCTAAAATGTAAAGTTAATAAGAGAAAAATGTAGGGACTTCCCTGGCGGTCCAGTGGTTAAGACTCCAAGCTCCCAATGCAGGGGGCATGGGTTCAATCCCTGGTCAGGGAACTAAGATCCTGCATGCTGAGCGGTGCAGCCATAAATAAATAAATAAATAAAAGAAAAATGTAAAAGAAATAGTTCTGTGAACTAAGGACAAGGAAGAACTTTTAATATTTCAAAAGCACAAATCATACATTACAAACTGTGTAATGTGATTACATTAAAAGTAAGGATTTCTATTTAATGAATGGCATTATGGACAGAAGTGAATAACCAGATTACAGAATAGTGATTTACAATGTCAAAAATGGCAAGGAGTTAATAGCTAGAATATAAAAGAAAGTTCTACAAATCGACGATAAAAAGAAAACAATGGAAAATGGGCAAAGGAAATGAACAGGCAAACTCCAAAAGTTAATAAGTATATGAAAATAGCCCCAGAATCATTATAATCAGAGAAATACAAATTAAAGCCGTAATGAGATATTACTTTATACTTATGATTGATGGGCAAACATTAGAAAACTGGATAATGCCAAGTGATGACAAGGACATGGAGGTACAATAGGTGTAGCCATTTTGGAAGGAAGCTGACATTACCTGGTCTAATTATGTGCAGACCCTATGACCTATACATGTGTATGTCGATCTATTAAAAGGACATGTACAAGGGATATTCATCGTAGCATTATTTGCAGTGAAGGGTGGCAGGCAGAATAATGAAGCCCCTGAAGATGCCCACACCCTAATGCCCAGAACATGTGAATATGTTAATTTACATGGCAAAAGGGACTTTGCAGATATGACTAAATTTAGGGCTTTGAGATAGGGAGATTATCCTGCATTATGTGAGTGGGCCCAATCTAATGATCTGGGTCTTTAAAAGTGGAAAACTTCCCAGCCGTGGTCAAAGGGAGATGTAATTGCAGAAGGATGGGCAGAGAGATGCAGTGTGACAGAAATTAAAGACCTGAACATATGGAGAGTTAATCATACCCTGTTCATGGATTGGAGGGCACAATATTGTTAAATTGTCAGTTCTTTCCAAATTTCCCTTTAGACTCAATGCACTTTCAGTAAAAATCCCAGCAGGCTTCTTGAAGAAATTGGCATGCTGATACTAAAATTTATTTGGAAATGCAAAGAACATTGAATAGCTAAAGCAATGTTGAAAAGGAAGAACCAAGTTGAAAGACTTATATTACCTGATTGCAAGACTGACTATAAAGTAACAATGGTATTGGCATAAGGACAGATCAGTGGAACAGAACACTGCAGAAATAATTAATTTTTGACAAAGGTGCCAAAATCATTCAATAATCTTTTCAACAAGTGGTGCTGCAACAACTGGATATTTCAGTGGAAAAATATGAACCGCGACCCTTACTGCACATTACACACAAAAATTAACTCAAAATGGATCATAGCCCTAAATAAAAAAGTTAAAATTTAAAAACTTCTACAAGAAAATATAGGAAAAAAAGCTTCACAACATTATGGTAGGCAGTGATTTCCTAGAACATAAAAAGCACTAGCCCTAAAATAAAAATAAAAAGATAAATTGGATTTCATCAAAGTTAAAATTTCTTCTCTCTGAAAGATACCATTATGACTCATAAGATGATGACTTAATAAGACAAAGTAAAAATGGGCAAAAGACTTAAACAGATGTGTCACAGAAGAAGATATACAATTGCCAATTTGATGGAAATATAAAATAGTATAATCGCTTTGGAAAACAGTTTGGCAATTTCTTAAAAATTTCTCATACACTTACCCCAAGACCCAGCAATTCCACTTCTAGCTGTTTATCAGGAAAAATGAAAGCCTATGTCCACCCAAAGACAAAAATGCTCATGGCAGTTTTATTCATAATAGCCCCAAATTGGAAACAATACAAATGTCTAATGCATCTGTCAGGGGTCGATCAAAATATAGAAACCACACAGTAATTTGAACAAGGAAATTTTATTTTTTTTACAATGGTGTGTTAGTTTCTGCTTTATAACAAAGTGAATCAGCTATACATATACATATGTCTCCTCCCTCTTGCATCTCCCTCCCACCCTCCCTATCCACCCCTCTAGGTGGTCACAAAGCACCGAGCTGATCTCCCTGTGCTATGCGGCTGCTTCCCATTAGCTATCTATTTTACATTTGGTAGTGTATATATGTCCATGCCACTCTCTCACTTCGTCCCAGCTTACCCTTCCCACTCCCTGTGTCCTCAAGTCCATTCTCTACGTCTGCGTCTTTATTCCTGTCCTGCCCCTACGTTCTTCAGAACCATCTTTTTTTTTAGATTCCATATATATGTGTTAGCATACGGTATTTGTTTTTCTATTTCTGACTTACTTCACTCTGTATGACAGACTCTAGGTCCATCCACCTCACTACAAATAACTCAATTTCATTTCTTTTTATGGCTGAGTAATATTCCATTTTATATATGTACCACATCTTCTTTATCCATACATCTGCCGATGGACACTTAGGTTGCTTCCATGTCCTGGCTATTGTAAATAGAGCTGCAATGAACATTGCGGTACATGACTCTTTTTGAATTATAGTTTTTCTCAGGGTATATGCCCAGTAGTGGGATTGCTGGGTCATATGGTAGTTCTATTTTTAGTTTTTTAAGGACCCTCCATACTGTTCTCCATAGTGGCTGTATCAATTTACATTCCCACCAACAGTGCAAGAGGGTTCCCTTTTCTCCACACCCTCTCCAGCATTTATTGTTTGTAGACTTTTGATGATGGCCATTCTGACTGGTGTGAGGTGATACCTCATTGTAGTTTTGATTTGCATTTCTCTAATGATTAGTGATGTTGAGCGTCCTTTCATGTGTTTGTTGGCAATCTGTGTATCTTCTTTGGAGAAATGTCTGTTTAGGTCTTCTGCCCATTTTTGGATTGGGTTTTTTTCTTTTTTTGATATGGAGCTGCATGAGCTGTTTGTAAATTTTGGAGATTAATCCTTTGTCAGTTGCTTCATTGGCAAACATTTTCTCCCATTCTGAGGGTTGTCTTTTCATCTTGTTTATGTTTTCCTTTGCTGTGCAAAAGCTTTTAAGTTTCATTAGGTCCCATTTGTTAATTTTTGTTTTTATTTCCATTTCTCTAGGAGGTGGGTCAAAAAGGATCTTGCTGTGATTTATGTCATAGAGTGTTCTGCCTATGTTTTCCTCTAAGAGTTTTATAGTGTCTGGCCTTATATTTAGGTCTTTAATCCATTTTGAGTTTATTTTTGTGTATGGTGTTAGGGAGTGTTCTAATTTCATTCTTTTACATGTAGCTGTCCAGTGAACAAGGAAATTTTAATGTTAAAAATTATTAACTCTACCACTGTAGAAGGTTTAAAGAGAAATCTATAGAATATTCTAAAGCTGAGGGAGTGTCCAAGGGAAGAACAAATTGGAAGGGGCCCTCTCCTTCAATCAGGAATTCAAACCTTGTTGAAAAATTTGTAATGCGATGTGAGGTGCCCCGGGAGCCCAAGCCAGGCCTGGTCCATAGCCTCCAGGCAATTAGGAAACATCCCTCTGGGGTACTGGCTGGCAGGGAGCACCTTGGGAGAGTCTGAGTCAGGAACCTACTTGCAGGCTGAGTGATGAAGTCCTAGGATGTGTGTGCCCATGTCTGGAGGGGCACTGGAAACAGCCTTCCAGGGAGCTGGTGGTGGAGGCTGGCAGGTTGGTGCACCGGGAAATCAGAGGCCTGCTCATCAGCAGGATGGTGCCCGAGGTGCACAGAGTCCGCCACGGGAAGCTCCAGCGAGGTGGACACGGGGCTAGGCCTGGGGCTGTGAGCTCACAGGCATGTTCTGGACACACAGCTGGGACATAACATTAATGGATGCTCCCGTGGACATGCCTCTGGCAGCAGTGCAGGTGGAGGTGGAGAAGCAAACAGAAGCACACTGGATCCCGGAAAAGTTTCTTCTTCCTGCAGTGTCCCTCCACAGCTCCATCTACTGACACAGCTTAATATTGTACTCACTGCAAAGGAGAAACGCGAAAAGGGAGCTCTCCAACTATCCCAGAGCAGGTATTGACGGGTAGGTTTGGAGTTGACAGGCAGCAAATTGACAACTGTTGCAACAGGTGCAATAGAAAAGTAATTTGTGGAAGATTAGTGTAATGGGATACCACTCAGCACTAAATAGAATGAACTACTGATATAGGCAACAGCACAGACGTATGGCAAAAACGGCACGTTGGACAAAAGAAACCAGACACAAGAGTAAATACTGTCATATGAAATTCTAGACCACATCAGACTCATTTATAGGGAAAAATGTCAATCAGTGTTGCCTGAGGATTTGGGGTGGATGGTATTGACTGCAAAGGATCACAGAGGAATTTGGGGGAGATGATAGAAACATTCTAAATGTATCTGGATTGCGGTAGTGGTTACATAGGTATATGTATTTATCAAAATGCATCCAAATGTACCCTTAAAATAGATGTTTTGTTCTGATCACCACAGTGAGTTTAATGAGCACTCATCATCTCATATAGATACAAAAATAAAAGAAAAAGAAAAAAATATTCTTTCCCCGTGATGAGAACTCAGGATTTGCTCTTGTAACAACTTTTATATGTAACATACACCAGTGTTGATTATATTAATCATGTTGAGGATGCATTTTATTTTATGTAAATTATACCTCAGTAGTGTCTATTTTTAAAACATCATCTATAAATCAGATACCTGTGCTTGTGTAGGATGTAGAACACCATTGCCTTCCAAACCCTGCTACCTTGTAAATTCCAGGATAAAGGCCTTTTGAGAAAATCACAGCTTTGATCCAAACACTGGAAACCTCCCTCTTCCTGCAGGAGGTGGATTCTCAGAGCGGAAAAGCCTTAGAGGTCATAGAGGATTATTCTGGATTATTCCTGGGAAACAGACGAGATGGTGGGCCTGGAAGGAAGTTGCCCAGGAAAGTCCAATCATGTTCTCTCTGGGGGATAAGCCCCTGCATTCTTCTCTAGCTCAGCCACCACTGGTCCTGCATCTTTCATGGTTTGGTCATAAGCACAGGTGATGTGAGGGGACAATGACAAAGGGAGATGCCCTTCAAGACTGGCCAGCCCACCAGGCAGGGATAAGGGATGCAGGAGGAGCAACTTGCCTAAAGAAAAGGAACTCACTAAAGATCCTGACAGCGTCTGAAAGTGGGAGGCATCATGGATTGACATATAACAGTAACAACTGTGAATGGTAACACTAACAATTATGAGAACAAATTGTAAAGGAGTTGCAGAAGTCTGGCATGCAGCTCCTTTATAAATGAGGCCTAATGATGGGTAGTGACCCAGTAGCTAATGTTTGCTGGTGCTGGTGGTCGAGTGGAGAGCCCACAGTCTTGATTTGTATGTGTGTAGTTGCCTCAAAACTCCACAAATCTGTAAAATATAGGCTGGTTATAAAAGTCTTCACCTCAGCAAAACCAAAAGAAATCTTGTGAGTTTGAGAATTTCAATTCCTAGGTCTCAGGCATATCAATGGCCCAGAGGGGGTTTACTGAACTTGCCTTACGAATATATGTATACAATGAACTATTTCTCCTCCTAACAAGAACACTTAATGTGAATAATGGAAGATAGACTAGAGCACCTTTTAACTCAGTGCTCCTAGTGCTGGGCACCCATCCCAGCGAGCTCCCACATGGCATCAAAATTGGGCATGACCCCGATGTTCATAGCAGCACTATTCACAAATAGCCAAGACATGGAAACAACCTAAATGTCCATCGACAAATGAATGGATAAAGAAGATGTGGTACATATATACAATGGAATATTACTCAGCCATAAAAAAGAATGAAATAGTGCCACTTGTAGCAACATGGATGGACCTAAAGATTATCATACTAAGTGAAGTAAGAAAGACAAATACCATATGATATCACTTATATGTGGAATTTAAAATATGACACAAATGAACTTATCTATGAAACAGAAACAGACTCACAGACATAGAGAACAGACGTGTGGTTGCCAAGGGGGAGGAGAAGTGGGGGAGGGATGGAGTGGGAGTTGGGGGTTAGCAGATGCAAACTAGTATATATAGAATGGATAAATAACAAGGTCCTACTGTATAGCACAGGGAACTATATTCAATATCCTGAGATAAACCATAATGGAAAAGAACATAAAAAAGAATGTATATATATGTATAACTGAATCACTTTGCTGGACAGTGGAAATTAACACTACATTGTTAATCAACTATACTTCAATAAAAAAAGAAAGAAAAAAGTGAGCATGTGTAAGGATGGTCGTTTTGGAATTGTCCGCCATGGTGGAGAGTTAGAGGTAATCTAGGTATCCATTTGTCTGGGGAAATGGATGAGTATAACATGGAGGAGACACTCAGCGGGATACAGTGCAGAAGTTAGAAGCACAGATGACATACACACACATAGATAGATCTTAGAAATAGAGTGCTGGGTGAAAAGGCAGTAAACAGAATAAAGTCTAGCATGTAATACCATGCATGAAAATTAAAAGTACAGCTCACAGGGACTTCCCTGGCAGTCCAGTGGTTAAGACTTTGCCTTCCAATGCAGGGGGTATGGTTTTGATTCCTAGTTGGGGAGCTAAGATCCTACATGCCTATAGCCAAATACCCAAGACAAAACAGAAGCAATATTGTAACAAATTCAACAAAGACTTTAAAAAATGGTCTGCATCAAAAAAATCTTTAAAGAAAAAGTACAGCTCACAAAATAATACCACATATTTTGCAAGAATACATACACGTCAAAATATTTTGAGAGTTTTTTTTTTTTTAAATAAGGGGTGTAGAAGTGAGAAATGGGCATAAAAGGGAGTATCTAAATGAACAAGAAAGGGACCTTGCACCGGCTGATGACAAAAGCATGTTATGAACTGTGGCCAAATGGACCTCAACTGATCGACATGTTATAGAAGCAAACCGAGAGCTCCAAACCAAGAGTTTTGGACTGTATAAAAGGGCCAGGAGAACAGAATGTCTCAGGAGAATTCCACTCACACCATCCTCAGGCCAAAGCTGCCTCGTGCTACCGAGCTGATCTCTGTACAGGGTTATGGCGACTGGGAACTGTTAGCGCAGGACAGTGTGTGTCTGCGTGTGTATCAGTGTCCATGACATCGGTGTTGAGATGAACATGGGTTAGAATTCAGAGTCCACTTGCAGTTTTCCCTAAGATTTACTCCCTGTGGAGTCTCTTATATAAAAATAATACGATCTCCATTTATATTTGATGTAAGGAATGGGAATGGAGACATACGCTAAACTCAGGCAGCAAGATAACCAAGACATGGGAGTAGCTGAGAACCCCATCTTGAGAAAGAGACCCTTACCTGAGGGAGGTGCCCCTCCAGGTTGTATGCCTGCTGGTCATCATCCAGTATCCCCCATGACCACCAGGTCACCAGGATGCTGCGTACCACATTCCCAGGAGTTCTGGGATGGGCCAGGTGCCCCACTGGTAGGGACACAAGGCCCCATGATGGAGAGTGGGAATCATCAGGCCTGGTGAGGGCTGGTTGGGGCAGATGTCCTAGCAGGAGCAGGGGGTGCTTATCTGGGCCCAAGGCCCATGCAGGTTGGGGAAGAAGCAGGGTGCGGAGGAGGGGCAGGGGTCAAGGGAGGAGTGTGGGAGAAGAGGGGAGCAAGGCGGAAGGGGCGGCGAATGAAAGGGAGAGGGAGAGGAGGAAGGCAGGTGGTAGGAGGAGCAGGGCGACAGGCCAGGGTAGAGGTGACCCAGGCAGGGAGGTGGGAAGGGGCAAAACTGGTAAGAGGAGGGAGACAGTCTGGGCATGTGGTAGGAAGAGGACCAGTATGGTCTGAGTAGCTGGTGACTGAGGCAGGCACAGGGTGAAGAGACAGGGAAGTCTTAGGGACAAGAGGCAGGACAGGAGGAAGGAAGTGAGCTGAAAGCTGAGCTGGGGCAAGGGGAGAAGGATGATGAAGAGGAGGTTGAACAGGAATGAGACGGAGCAGCTTCTTCTTCATGGCTCTCCGCTGAGAAGTGATGGGCTCAGTGTTCTGCATTCTTTCTTTGCTTGATGCCATTATGACTCAGATTCCATCAACAGAGAGTCCAAAATTCTCTGACATTTTGACTTGGAAGATACCTTTGAGATCCATGAGTACAGCTTTCTCCATCTTATAAATTAAGAAACAAAGGCCCAGAGGGTTGTCCAAAGTCACCCAACAGTTAGTTAGGGGCATAGTTTGGGTAGAATCCAATCCAGAGCTCATAAAAACAATCCCAGGCTGACCAGGGAGTGGGTCAAAGTGCAGGGCTCTCCAGCGTGTGGAGGGGGCCCCTCTGGTCATTAGGGCCCACCCTGGATAGAGGCAATGGAGGTGCCCACTCTCCATCCTTGAAAGGCACCTTCTATCCCTGTCTAGCCGTCGTCAGAACCTGCAAGAAGCCTCTTATCTTCCCACCATTGAAAAGCCCGCTGCATATGCACAGAAAAGGACTGAACGTGAAGGAAACACTAATGCTGACCGGTTCACCAAGCAATAACTGAGCTCAAACGGCACTGGGGTATGGGCACTGGGGGAAGAAGGACCTGCAGCAGGGGGATGGGGACGGGTCAAGGAGAATTTAGAGCCTCCCTCTAGTCATTGCATTAGACGCTCCCACACGTTTCTCACTGTTTGTCTCATTAGACGTTCATCAGACAGGGATGTTACCTCCATTTTAAGGAAGAAGAAACTATGCCCAGAAAGGCAAAGACACTTGCCCAGGGCACACAGCCTTGAGTAACAATACCAAGACCAGAATCCTGGCACCTGGTTCTGTGCTCTTTCCATTAAACGACTACACTGGGAAGTGGGATGGGAGCACAAGGGGACAAGCCCCCGCACCAGAATGAGAATTTGGTTGAGTTTAGAATTTTAGGTTCTACGTTATTTTCTCTCAGAAATTTGAAGCTATTGCTTCACTGTATTTTTAGAATGAGTATTGTAAATTTGCATCTGAACTCTGAAGTCAACATGATGCATACTCCATTGATAGGGAATCTGTTTTCTTTGTGCTTTTAAGATTTTTTTCTTAATCCCTGGTTTCTGAAATTTCATTACAATATCCCTTTTTCAGTTTATTCTGCCAAGTCCTTGGTGCGGTCTTTCCATTTGAGGGTTTCATCAGTTCTGGGAAATCCCTTTGAGAATTGCTTAAGAGGTCTCTCTTCTCCAGTATCATCTTCTCCTCTTCTGGAATTCTCATTTGATGGATGTTGAAACTTCTGGACCTGTCTCTTAACTTTCCTTTAAAACATTTTATATCTTTGTGTTTGGAGGATATCTTTTGAAAGAATTCCTCAGCTTAATCTTCCAGCTGACTGATCTCATCTTCACCTGCATCCATGGTGCTATAGGACCTCTTCTAGTGAATATTTTATTTCAGATTAAGTTTTTGATCTCCAAGCTCTTTAGCTGATTAATGTCTATGATGCTGTAACCTCTTTCATCTCTGAGAATACTAATTTTTCTAAAGTCCTATTCTGCTTGCTCTGTTTCCTTGGGCTCTTCTGTCTCTGTTGTGTTTCTCTCTTCTATGATTTTAGAATTCGTCAAATGTTTAGGATTCTTGTGCACTCATTTTTGTCACTGACATGTCCTGTTAACTAACCTAGTTATGGTTTTCAGGGATTCCTAACAGTTTCTGGTCCACTGGAAGAAACGCTTGTTGGTTACTAGCATTGTAATAGATTTATTAAAATACTTTTTCTTTCTTTTCTATGATTCAGGGCAGAAGAGGGAGGCTATAGTATTATTAAGCCTCCCACCTGGGACCAGAACTTCTGCTTTATCAGTGTATTCTGTGCTATTACCTTATGTATGTATATGTGTGTGCATGCACCTTTCCCTGAACTCTTAATAGGCTGTATTAATTAGCATTCTCCAGAGAAACAGAACCAATAGGAGATATAGATATGGATATAGATAGATATAGATTATATAAATTTATGTTAATTATAATAATATATTAGTGATAATATATTATTATAGTATATGTATAGTCATAATATATTATATATTTAGATAACATTTATAACATGTTTAATTAAAATAATATATTAATGTGATACTTACTATATAGGAATTTATTATAAGGAGTTGGTTCATACAATTATGGAGGCTGGCAAATCCAAAAACTGCAGTGTGGGCCCACAGGCTGGAGACCCAGGCGAGCTGATGTTCTAGTTTGAGTCTGGAGGCCATTTGCTGGAGAATTCTCTCTTGCCTGGAGGAGGCCAGTCTTCTGTTCCATTCAGACCTTCAGCTGATAAGTCGAGGCCCATTCACACTACGGAGGGCAATCTGCTTTAACAAAAGTCCACCTATTTAAATGCTAACCTCACCCCAAAACACCCTCACAGAATAATGTCCTTGTTGATTGTTAGGACCTTTATATATAATCCAGTTATTAATCCTTTGTCGGTTTTAGATGTTGCACCTATTTCTTTACAGTCTGTCATTTGCCTTTTAGTTTATGGAATCTTCTGTAAAGACATTTTCATTTTTGTGTAGTTAGGCTTGCCTAAGTCTTACTTCATGATTTGTGTTTACCTCAGGAAAATCTGACAACCACTAGGTTACAACAAAAATGTTCTCCTTTGGTTCCCCTAAAATGTTTACATTTAGCTCTTTAAGGCAGTAGAAGTAGAGGTTAGGAACCTGGATGCTGAAAGAGACTGCTTGGGTTGGAATCATGGCTCCCATTATGAGTATGCTGAAATAAAATTAGTTTCATATGAATTTTGCCTATTTAATCAACAAATATCTTTTAAGCACATATTTGATGCCAGACACTGTTTATATAATACAGCAGTAAACAAAACAAAAACCCTTACCATTATGGAACTGACACTCTAGTGGATAACAAGCTAACATTTACTGAGCCCTCACTACGTCACTCACTTTACTAAATCATTTAATCCTCATATCAACCTTATAAGGTAGGTACTATTATTATTCCCATTTTTCCGATGAGGAAGAGGAGGCATGGAGAGGTTAAGTGACACCTCCCCACCCCCACCCCAAGGCCACACAACCAGTAAGTGGCAGGGTCAGGGTTTGAACTTGGGCGTCCCATCTCCAGAGCATGCGCTTCAAGCCCTCACTACACTATGCTGTCTTCTTCCGTTGTCCAGAGGCGACATCTGTGAGGGTTAGGCTCTAGTTTCATACGGCCAAATGGTTTTCCAAAAAGGCAATGCCAGTTTAGGATTCCATCAATCCTTCACTCATGCTACCAGTTTTTATTTAGCAACTCCTATGCTGGCATTCAGTGAGGGACAAGACAGACACGATCTGTTGTCACAAAGTGATTACCATATAATGGGGACACAAATAAACAAAAGGTCCTTAGGAAACATGTGCCCAGTGCTGACAGGGGAGACACTGTCAAGCACTAGGAGCGTACCTGTGTCAGACTTGGTGGTTCACGAAAGAGAGAGCAAACTTCTCAGGTAAGCTTGTAAGAAGAACGGCATCGCGCAGGTCACGTGGCCGGGGAGGAGCCTATGCGTGAGTAGGGGCTGGGAAGAAGAATTAGCTGCGCCAGTGGGGTGGGGTTATTATGGCAGCAAGGTCGGTGAAAGGAAACAATAACGAAGACCTGGTGGCGAGAGAGAGCAATGGAGGTTTAATTGAGTTTACAAGCTCCTTACAAGCGGAGTTTTAGGGAGTTTCTGCAAGAGATGACGCTGAGCAGCAGTCCCTTCTAGAAAGGCTTGGTAAGCCACCGGAAAGAGAGTGGACTTCATTCTATGAAAGGTGGGGAGGCTCGGAAGGCTATTAAGAAAGAGAAAGAGGGCTTCCCTGGTGGCGCAGTGGTTGAGAATCTGCCTGCCAATGCAGGGGACACGGGTTCGAGCCCTGGTCTGGGAAGATCCCAGAGTCCGCGGGGCAACTAGGCCCGTGAGCCACAACTACTGAGCCTGCGCGTCTGGAGCCTGTGCTCCGCAACAAGAGAGGCCGCGACAGTGAGAGGCCCCCGCTTGCCGCAACTAGAGAAAGCCCTTGCACAGAAACGAAGACCCAACATAGCAATCAATCAATCAGTCAATAAATAAATCTTTAAAAAAAAAAAAAAAGAAAGAGAAAGACATTTCTTTTTTCTTAATTAATTAATTAATTTATTTTTGGCTGTGTTGGGTCTTTGTTGCTGCGCGCGGCGAGCGTGGGCTGCTCTTCGTTGCGGAGCGCGGGGTTCTCATTGCAGTGGCTTCTCGTTACAGAGCACGGGCTCCAGGCGTGCGGGCTTCAGTAGTTGTAGTGCACGGGCTTTTAGTTGCTCCGCGGCATGTGGGATCTTCCCGGACCAGGGCTCGAACCGCTGTCCTCTGCCTTGGCAGGCGGATTGTTAAGCATTGCGCCACCAGGGAAGCCCGAGAAAGACATATTTAGAATCATGTTTTAGGGACTTCCCTGGCGTTCCAGTGGTTAAGAATCCGCCTTCCAATGCAGGGGACGTGGGTTCGATCCCTGGTCAGGGAACTAAAATCCCACATGCCACAGGGCAACTAAGCCCACGCGCTGCAACTATTGAGCCTGCACGCTCTAGAGCCCACGCACCACAACTAGAGAGAAGCCTGCGCACTGCAACGAAAGATCCCTCATGCCGAAACGAAGATCCCGTGTGCCTCAACTAAGACCCGATGCAACCAAAATAAAATTAAAAAAACAAACAAACCAGAAACATGTTTTAGAAACACTACTTTGACTCCAGCATGTGGAATATAGTGACCGAGGAAGCAAATTCAGTGAAGAATCTATTGCACTGAATCAGGAGAGAAAAGTCGTAGAGTGGCCTCAACTGGGCCAGGGCATAGGGATAGTGTGGGCAATTTGAGATGAATTAAGGAAGCAGAATGGGCAGAACTTGCTGGCTCACTGGAGCGAGATATGGGGAGAAGTAAGCTTAACACTCAAGTTTCTGGTTTAGGAAACAGGGTGGATGGGGAATACTGGAAGAGCAGGTTTGTTTCGGGGGAGAAGGCATGAGAAGGTGATGGGTCCTGGTTTTGACCTATTAGGAATCGTGTGCATTGCAGGACATCAGTTGGCATTTGGGTGGTCTGCCAGAAGCTCAGGAGAGAGATCTGAACTATGGTTGCCCTTTTGAGAGGATTCTGCAGAAATATAATCTTCAAAAGGTGTGTAGAGTGAGAAGGGACAGCACCTGGGACCAAGGAACAGCAGTTATGGCCCAAGACACACTGAGGTGCCCACAGAGGAGACTGGAAATGGCAGTTCGAGAGGCAGGAGGAAACCCAGAAGCAGGGGGCATCATGGAACCCACGGGAAGAGAATGTTTTAAGATGAAGGGAGCAATCAGGAGGGGAAATAAGGGCTTTTTGCATTTAGCCAGAAGATGGTGAGAGCAATTTTAATTCAGAGTCAAAATGGCTGGTCAGGGACTAGGAATAACTCCTTAGAGTACCTGCATCTCCAGCCTTTCTAAAGATGCTGAAGCAAGCTGCCTTCCCTCGAACCCACCCTACACTGGAGAATTAAGGAAAATGGGTTCAGTGGAGGAAATAATCCATTAAGCTATCCACCCTCATGGGTATGCTTTAGGAGATTTGGGGGAAAACCCATAAGTGAATCAAGGTGATTGGCTTTCCAGGGTGGTTGTAACCCAATCCCATCAAGGAACTCCCTAAAGGTGGCAATAAATAGAGCTGTGTGGAGGGAGTGGGTTCTTCCTTCCAGGGGGAGGCAGCCTGGGGCCTGAGTGAGCCCTGCTCATCAGGGAGCACCCTTCCTTGTAAGCCTTGCTCAGCACAGCTTTCTGCCTGCTCTGGTGAGTCTCAGCCTGGTAGAAGGGGCTTCCTTCCCGGCTTCCTTTTGTAAAATTATGCTCACTCTTTGCTCTCTATGCCTTAGGCATGAGGGCACCCAGAGAGGTTATCTTAAGAAATACAGCCTCTCAGCTCCTGCTGGTTTAAATGGATTTGGATTTGAATTGGAAAGTTTCCCCACTTAGGTCAGAGAGAATATGGCGGAGCAGAGGTTGTTGAAGCTACTGTGGTGGTGTTTGATCCACGGTGGGCTTTAGGAGCTGTGAGGCAGGATTGCTCTGCCTGCAAGTCAGTTGCAGATGCCTGCGCTCTGGACCTCAAAATATAGGCCTGGGGAAAAAAAAGAAGAAGAAGAAACAAAATATAGGCCTGGAACCTGCTAACCTCTGTGGCCTCGATGTCTCTGCCAACAGCTGGTGTCAGGGTCTCTCCCTGTGCTCAGGCCAGGTTGGCAGGGAGGACATGCCCCCAAGCCAAGGCCCTCCGTGCCTCTTATTTTGTGTGGAGGCAGGAGGGCAAAGCAGGATATCTGAATTCTGGGCGGTGGGACCTGGGCGGGGCACGGGGCGTGGTGTCCACCTCCGCTCCATTTTTTCACAACAAACAAACCAATCAAATAAGACCTTTCGTTCCTTCAAAAAAATAAAATAAAATTATTAAACGCCTACAGCACTGAAAGCCACAAACTCTACCCTCATGGCGCTTACAGTCTAGTGGGGAAGAGATACGATAAAATAATAAATATATAAAATATAAATTATCCAGGATATTTCACATTGACTGGTGCTCTGGAGAAAAATAAAGCAGGGAAGAAGGACAGGGGGAAACAGGGTTGTAGGGAAGGCGTTTAGGAGATGGCTGTGTTTTAGAAAACTCTTCACATCAGTAGATAGGAGCTCCTGTAATTTTAATTGCTGAAGTACTTCATTTTCAGGATGTGCCATGCTTATTTATCAAACTCCCCACTTTTATGATGGTTTCCCATCTTCCCTTATTATGAATCGTTTGACAATTGTTGTATAGCGCTCTTTAGATTCTAAGACTCTTATCTTTTAACATTTCTGAAGTCAGCATGTGCTTTATATTTCCTCGCTAGGTTCCTGGATTCCAGCAGCTGGTTTTGGTGTCCTGCTTCCCGCTTCATCCCTAGCTGGCCCACCCTCTGCACCCTCAGCTCAGGTGCACATGGCCTCCAGAGGCAGCAGACCCAAGCCCCAGAGCATTCCACTCAGCTTGGAGGGAATCCAACAGAACCAGCGGGTATGGCTGGTGAAGCTTCCTAAATACCTGTCACAGCAGTGGTCCGAAGCTTCTGGAAGCGGTGAAGTAGGGAAGCTGCAGATTGCCAAAAATCAAGGGAAGTCTGAAATCTCATTTATTTTGAATAAGGAACTTACAGACATTCGAGGTACAGATGGACAACCTGCCCCGGTCATCGCTCCCAGGGAGCATCAGCTTGTCTTGCAGGGGGTCAGAGGGCAGGTCCTCACAGCGCTGACTGAGCATGCACCGGATCAGCTCTCCCTGGAAGGAACGGTGGTACATCGGGGAGAATGCAGACCTGCTCTGAGTGAAAACTACATGAGGCTGAAGAGAAGGCAAATAGAGGAGTCTTCCAAACCTGCCAGAACCGTACAGAAACTGGAGAAGGTAGTCACGACCAATTATAAACCTGTTGCCAATCATCAGTACAACATTGAATATGAGAAGAAAAAGAAAGAAAATGGAAAGAGAGTGAAGGCTGATAAAGATCAAGTTTTAACCTTGCTATTTGCTGCCTTTGAGAAACACCAGTATTATAACATAAAGGACTTGGTTGGCATCACTATGCAACCTGTGGTGTACCTGAAGGAAATCTTGAATGAAATCGGTGTTCGGAATGTAAAAGGGCCCCACAAAAACACATGGGAGCTAAAAGCAGAGTACCGGTATTATCTGGCAGCGGCCAAGAGTGAGTGAGACAGCCCTTTGTCAAGAAGCGCCAATATGAGCGTGACAATCTTCTGACGCTAAAAGTGATGTGAGGCTGTGCTATTATTGCTAAGAGTTAGGTCGGTTAAATATCTTTTTAAGTATTCATATTTAGATTGTAAAACAGGGAAATAAAAAAAGATGTAAACTGAGAAAATGTTGTCTGAGGACTACCCGTCTTTGCTGCATCCCCAAAGAGCTCAGCTCCTCTCAGTCTAAAGAGAAGTGTCGGGCTTCCCTGGTGGCGCAGTGGTTGAGAATCTGCCTGCTAATGCAGGGGACACGGGTTCGTGCCCCGGTCTGGGAAGATCCCACATGCCGCGGAGCAACTAAGCCCGTGCATCACAACTACTGAGCCTGCCTGTCTGGAGCCCGTGCTCTGCAACAAGAGAGGCCGCGATAGTAAGAGGCCCGTGCACCGCGATGAAGAGTGGCCCCCGCTCGCCGCAACTAGAGAAAGTCCTCGCACAGAAACGAAGACCCAAGACAGCCAAATAAATAAATAAATAGTAATTAAAAGGTGCTAATAATTAAAAAAAAGAAAAAAAAGAAGTGTCATCAGAAACTGGACAGGGGTGGGGCCAGGGGTGGGCCTGGGGTGGAGGGTAGGGTTGGCTGGGGTTAGGGGTGGAGGCAAGCAAATTCTACATTCTAAAATTACTGAAGAACACAGTTGTTTTTGAAATGTTTAAAACATATGGTCCTTTCATATGCAGAAACATCAATGAAAAAATATTTAGAGTAAGAGAGTGAGATAATTAAAACTGGCAGTTGGCAGGTAGAGGAGGATGGCCTCCGACTGATGGAGTGGAAACAGGCTGTATTAGAGATCCTTTCCTTACTTCAAGGGAGTTGTGAGTTGTATCTTAAATTTGGATCCCTGATCGTTGCCTGAAACATCGTTTAAAGAGATTCCACTCTGGCAGCAAGCACTGAAATGAAAATTGACAAGAATAATGGCAACAATGACAATAATAATGGCTAACATTTATGCACTTGGTGTAAGCTAGGTGCTGTGCTTAGGACTTGATGTCATTTTTTAGATAATTTTTTTCTTTCAGCAGCTCCACGAGGGAGATGTGGAGTCTCTCTTCTGCTCTCCCACCCCATCCTTCAAAGGCTGCTGAGGGATGTGGGGTTGAGGAAGGGTTTTTATTTTTAATTTTTATTTATTTTGGCTGTGCCGGGTCTTAGTTAGACGTGGAAGTTTAGAGGCCAGAGGAGGTCTGTTTCACTGCGTTGTTCAGGGTGCTCTGCTGCACGGGGACCGGTCTCATTCCCGGAATGTGCCGTGACAAGGGGTACAAATGTTTCCTCTGGGCCAGGAGCTAGAGAGGGAGTTGGCGTGCTGTTATCTAGGGTCCAACAGGGCTGTCTGGAGGGGTGGAGAGACCTTGGTCGACGTAGGCTGAGAAGTGGCATCTGATGCCAGGGTTGCGGAAGGAATCATAAGCAGACACCTAGAGCAGAGGTGCCTTCCTCTGCGTCAGGCTTACTGAAGGAGAGCTGTGTCAGTGATGGGAAACCTCCGAATAACCAGCTCAGCACCTGTGAGAGCACTGACCTTCTTCATCTACCAGAGCCAACCAGAGTGCCAGCTTACACCAGAGGGCTTGAAATCAGATCTCAAGAGTACCAGTTCACATACTACTTTCCTTTCTCCTCCATCCTTACACGTTGGCGGGTCCCAAACAGTGGTTAGTGAATAGGGGAGGAGACAGCAGGAAGCGAGGAGGGAGCAGAGTGATGAAGCTGTTCCCACGTGGGGAAGGTGAGAGGGCTCAACCCTGGGCCATGTCTGGGTGTTCTTATCACCGTATCAAGACTGTTTGGGACCTAAAGTGACTGTAGGGCTATTTATTTCCTAGAGAAGAAAAGGGCGGGTCTGCCAGAGTCTCTTCCAGGGAAGGAGGTTACTCCATAAATGAATATTAAAGAGATGGTAAGAGGCAAAAAGAAAATTAGTTTGATTAAGTCTTGAATGTTGCTTATTCAACTGGTAGGGGGAGTAACTCCAGTCAGGGGAGTAACGTGAAGGCAGTCAATGTTGTGTGACTTTATTCCAACAACAATCAGCTGCTGAGTACAGCTGCTGAGTACAGGCCCAGAGTCAGAGTTGGGGTTATCAAGGGTTGGAGGTTTTCTAGGTTAGTATGATGGGTGGAGAGAGGGGAGAGAGTTGAAGCTGTTTACAAAGATTTATAATGATGGAAAGGTGGAAAGTGGAGACAGGAGGGGAGAGACAGATAGTGGAAAGTAAACGGCATCAAGTCCTGGGAGACCCCAGTGGGGTTGAAGAATTACTGGAGTGTAGGTACTAGAGAACCTGAACTGGAAAGATGGGAGGTGGTGGTCAGTGATGTTAAGTAACTTCTGTGAAGTCATAAAGCCACCAAGAGGGGAGATGGTGGCCTTCCGTCAGTTAGACTGGTAGTCCCCAACTCACGCTCATTGTTTCTGTTCTATTACGACCACTTGGAATAAATCTGACCTTTCCATCTTCATAACATTCCCTCCTGGAAACAATGGTGTCAGCTTGAATGAATACTATATTTTCTACCACCAATTTTCTCCTTGTTTTCTATAGTTTTTCTAGGAAATAGCTCTTAGGTCCTCCCATACTCTCCCTTCCCACTTATGCTGAGCTAGGTCTCCATCTGTCACATACTTTCTAAATAATGTCTCTGCCTGAAACAACCAGTTTTGTTTATTCCACACCTGGTATAAAACCTTAAGTGATTCCTTATTCACTGCTTCAAGTCATAGATGTCTACCTAATTTTATAGGCCATCCACACTTTCTCCTGCTATTACTGAGAGCCTTCCATGAAATCTGAGTTCCAGTTACTCATAGAAGATGAATAAAGGGAATCATGCTCTATGTGATCTCATTGATGTCCTCAAAACTAACAATTCTTATTGAAGTTCCAGAATGCTCTGAGTGATGCATATAGTGCTGGCCAACCTGGGCTAGCTCCCAGAGAGGACACGCATTTCCAGTCCAACACAGAGGGGCACAAGGAGGAGGAATGAGCAGACCAGCCTTTCCCATCAGATCGCCTGGCACAGGACTTGCACTCAATGCATTCTCCTTAAATGAGTGAATGGCTTTCAATGCACAAACATTTACTAAATCTATCCATCCAATTAGACTGCTAAGGACAATTCATGGTTGAATTTAAGTCAATTTGAATAGGTAAGTGAAGCTCTGGAAATTTTAAAAGCAAGTGAGGAAAGTGGCTTCAAGGACTTTATGGCTACAGAAGGTTAACAGTATTTGGAATGAAATGAATATCAAGATCATACAAATTCATTTTGAGGATTGCAATTCATTTAACTAGAGCAATATGACTAAATTAAGCAAAGCGTGGCTCTGTATCCCAAATGTAGAGAGGCGCTAACAATTATATTCAGAAATGGTAGAGAAGCAATTATACTCCAATAAAGATGTTAAAAAAAAAAAGAAAGAAAGAACTGGTAGAGAGGGAGATTGAGAGACAGGGAGAGAGTGCCAGCTACCTGGTACTACCAAAGCTACCTGCTTTGTACTAAATTCCTCTACTTATACCATTAAAAAAAGAACTTATTTTATATATAAAACAGATAAACAACAAGGACCTACTGTGTAGCGCAGGGTAATAACTTAAAATGGAAAAGAATCTGAAAATGAATATATATATTATATAATCATAAAAGTAATTATATATATAATCACTTTGCTGTACACCTGAAACTAACAAAACATTGTAAATTAACTATACTTCAATTTAAGAAAAGAACTTATTCATGCTTATTTATTTTTGTCTCCACTGAGAATCTTTTAAATAAGTCATAGTCATACTTTCTTTTATTGAGGTATAATTGACATATAACATTATATTAATTTTAGGTATACAACATAATGATTCAATATTTGTATATACTGTAATGTGGTTATCACGATAAGTCTAGTTAACATCTGTCACCATACATAGTTACAAAAATAGTTTTTTCTTGTGATGAGAACTTTTAAGATTTACTGTCTTAGTAACTTTCAAATGTGCAATATAATATTATTAACTATAGTTACCATGCTGTACATTATATCTCCATGACTTATTTACTTTATGACTGGAAGTTGTGCCTTTTGATTCCCTTCACGCATTTCCCCCCCTACCCCTCTGGCAATTACCAATCTGTTCTCTATGGTATGAACCTGTTGTTGTCGTTGTTGGTTTTAATATTCCACACATAAGTGAGACCATAACGTATCTTTCTCTGTCTGACTTATTTCAATTAGCAAAATGCCCTCAAGATCCATCCATATTGTCACAAACAACAAGATTTCCTTCTCTTATGGCTGAATAATATTCCCTTGTGTGTGTGTGTGCACGTGTGCGCATGCATGCATCACATTTTCTTTATCCATTTATCTATGGATGGACATTTAGGTTGTTTCCATATCTTGGTTATTATAAATAATGCTGCAATAAACATGGGGGTGCAGATATCTTTCTGAGTTAGTGTTTTCCTTTTCCTCAGATAAATACCTAGAAGTGGAATTGCTGGATCATATGATAGTTCTATTTTTAACTTTTTGAGGAAACTCCATACTGTTTTCCACTGTGGCTGTACCAGTTAAGCCATGGTCATCCTTGATGCTTGAGTGAAAGAACTTGCAGTCAGAATTCTGGATGGTGAAGGGACTACACACAAGAAGCCCATCAAGGATTACCAAGAACTACACTCTTTAGAGATTATTTAGCAGCAGGATGGCCCTGGCCTAAGAGATGTTACTCCTTTCCAATTCTGAAGCTCAGCATGAAGGCAAAGGGCAGATGAGAAATAGATCAAAAGTTAAGATGACAATCGTAGTCACTTGAGGGTAACATTTCCAAGATTTGGGGAATAGGGACAATGGGAGAGGAGAAAAGTAACTCCCTAAGTGAAACCTGATAGCCATTCTAGGACTTAGGCATTAATTTAACAAAGCTTAACACAAACCAAAACTTTAACGAAAATAACTATTTCCTATTTAAGAGGAAATTTTAAGTTGGGAGAAAGGCTTGATAAAGAAGTTGATTTAGCTGCTTATGGGTGAATTTGCCAAGGATGCTTTGGTGTTCCAGATGGCCCAGGTTAGCTGGAGGAACCAGAGGAGGTAAGGGGAATGGTTTGTCTTTATCCTCCATAACCTACCCATGTGGACTGATCATATTAGTTGCTTAATAGTAGATTATTAAAATAAAGGCTTAAGCTGAAAGGCTATATTGTACAGCACATGGAATACAGCCAATATATATATTTTTTAATTTACTGATTTTTTGTTTATTTATTTTTGGCTGCGTTGGGTCTTCATTGCGGCGTGTGGGCTTTCTCTAGTTGCAGGGAGCAGTGGCTACTCTTCGTTGTGATGCGTGGGCTTCTCATTGGCGGTGGCTTCTCTTGTTGCAGAGCACGGGCTCGAGGCACGCAGGCTCAGTAGCTGTGGCACACGGGCTCAGTAGTTGTGGCTCGTGGGCTCTAGAGCGCAGGCTCAGTAGTTGTGGCGCACAGGCTTAGTTGCTCCACGGCATATGGGATCTTCCCGGACCAGGGCTCGAACCCGTGTCCCCTGCATTGGCAGGAGGATTCTTAACCACTGCACCACCAGGGAAGCCCGTATATAGCCAATATTTTATAATAACTTTAAATAGAGTATAATCTATAAAAATATCGAATCTATTTTGTACACCTGAAACTAACATAATATTGTAAATCAACTATACTTCAATTAAAAATAATAATAAAGCTAAATAACTCTCCTAAAGGGACTTCCCTGGTGGTCCAGTGGTAAAGAATCCACCTTCCAATGCAGGGAACGCGGGTTCCATCCCTGGTTGGGGAACTAAGATCCCACATGCCATGGGGCAACTAAGCCCGCACGCCACAACTACTGAGCTCATGCACCTCAAATAGAGAGCCCGTGTGCCGCAAACTACAGAGTCCACGCTCCCTGGAGCCCGCACGCCACAACTAGAAAGAATCCCGCACACCACAACGAAGAGCCCCCTCCCTGCAACGAAAGATCCCACATGCCACAAGGAAGATCCCGTGTGTCACAACTAAGACCCGACACAGCCAAAAAACAAAACAAAACAAAACAAAAACCAAAAAACCAAAAAACCCCAAAAGTCTCCTAAAAATAAATTTAAAAAAATAAAATAAAGGCTTATTTGTTAGGGTGCAGTGAACCCTCCAAAACAGTGATTCCCCTCTATCTCTGCCCCCAAATTTCTCACCTTTAGTCCCAGATGAGTGTGCTGGCAAAGCACTTGGTGAGGAGGCTTCTCCTGACCATGGCTTGTCTCCTGAAGGGACCTCATCCTTAGATGTTTGTTGATTTCAGGGAAGCCAAGGTGTTAAGTGTCTTAAAATGTCATCAAAATAGGATGGACAGGGACTTCCCTGGTGGTGCAGTGGTTAAGAATCCGCCTGCCAATGCAGGGGACACGGGTTTGAGCCCTGGTCTGGGAAGATCCCGTATGCCACAGAGCAACTAAGCCCATGTGTCACAACTACTGAGCCTGTGCTCTAGAGCCCAAGAGCCACAACTACTGAGTCCTCATGCCACAATTACTGAAGTCCGCTCACCTAGAGCCCGTGCTCTGCAACAAGAGAAGCCACTGCAAGGAGAAGCCCACGCACTGCAACGAAGAGTAGCCCCAGCTCGCCACAACTAGAGAAAGCCTGCGCATAGCAATGAAGACCCAACGCAGCCAAAAATAAATAAATAAAATAAATAAATTAAAAATAAAAACAGGATGGACAGCACAGTAGCCCTGCCCTGACAACTGCTCAATCTTTTTTTTATCTCTTTGCCCCTCCTCAGCCTGTTTTCAGAAGTAGATACCTGCTCCTTATTTAATGCTATGGAATGTCTCTGAAAAAGTATCAGAGCCCCATCTTAAGGTTTCTGTAGAGAACCTGGGAGTGGGTGCTGGGAGCTTATTGGTTCACTCACTCATATGTACCATGTCAAAAAAGGGGGCTTATTTATTATAGGACCAACAGCTTCTTACTTATAGAGCAAAGTGTTCCAGTACCAGAAACATTTTTCAGTGAGGAATTGCTGATAAGTGCAAATTTATTTTTATACTCTTTAAACAGTACTTGTGGAACATATTCATTGGCCCTAAGGGCGATCAGAGATTACTTTGACAACTCGAATTGTGAAGCCCTCTTCCTGTGTGGTTCCTTTACTTCCCTTGATCATGACCCCAGTAAACTCTGTCAGCATCAGTACTTTAACAGGATGTTCCAGACCCCATCTTAGTTGCCACGACCAAGATTCTGAATCAGCCAGCCTCTAGGAAGGCCAGATTCCATTTAGAAAAGGAATATAAAGCAGCAGTTCCAAAACCTGGAACTTAGATGCTCAGTCAGGCCTTCTCACAGAAATGCTGAATCTCAGCCTCCTGGGGTGGAACCCAAGATAACTATATTTTTAACAAGCTGCAGTTGATTCTGATGCCCAGGCACATTTGGGAACCACTGATACAGATTCAGATTAGGCTATAAATTGCATATTTATGCCACTCCATATGACTAATTACAGTAAATAGGCTGATGCCAGAGACAGCACAAATTATTTCAGTGACAGACTGAATTTACGCTGACGCGTCTAATTTAATCATCTTTGTGCTAAGGATAATTTAACCGTTATCCTACTTGACTATAGGAATTTCTCAATCTGTTTATTTTTTTATATATAATACACTCATACCAGATTTCCCTTATCAAGTTGTATATTCCCACAGCAAACGATGTTTAACGCTGTTTGAAGCTTTAGAAATAACATCATTTAAAAGCCGAGTTGTGGCTGCTTGTCCCCATAAGTTTTCATTTATGGTCATCACCCATCTCATCATGGATGATGTCAGAGAGCCCTTTGTTAATATTTCCGTGGGCAGCCAATGTGCATTTTCAAGTCTCCTGAATTTTACCCCCTACTTCGATCAATTTATTGGTAGAAATTTCTGTATTCAGTAGGTTCAGCACACTAGTAAAATGCCACCGAAGATTTTGTTTCTTTTTTTTAACTTTATGCAAACATCCCATAGAGCAGTAATTCTCCAGCTTTGGTATACGTAATAATCACCTATAAGGGAAGGAGGAGCCTTTACAAATGCAAATCCTTGGTCCCCACACCTGTAGACTGATTAAGAAGACGTGGTCGAGGCCCAGGAATCTGCATTTTAACAAGTGCCCCCCCCCGCAAGATAATTATGTACACTGAAGTTTTTGTGCACTAAATACTAAGGTATTATTTACACTGTAGTACTCACCTTGAGTAATTCTGATATAGGTGATCTGCAAACCACACTGTGAGAAACAAGGATACTCACATAAGAAATGGGAAAGTGGAAAGTTTCACCTATCTCAAGACAAGATTTTAGACAATGCATAGGACATCATCACCCAGGAAAAGCAGCATTGTGGACCTACTTCCATGATTACTTACATTCTTGGCAGAACCTTGTACCACTGGACAAGTCATGGTATGAACCCAACTCTTCGTGAGGTTTTTTTCAGTCTCATTATGGGTCCAGGATGTTCCATAGATATAATTCTTTTCAACTTTTTTTTATTGCTTCTTCATAAACAGAAACTTAAGGTGATTGCTTCTATATCTTGTAACATTAAAACACTTGACAGATAATATTTTCACTTAAGTTTCACTTAGGCTATTGGTATGGTTTATTTCTTATGTGCAACGTCATTATGAGTTTTAAAGTTCTAGGTGAACTTTTTTCCCCCCACGATTGTCATATTTGTAATAGGTGTCTCTGCTGCATGTCTGTAACTTACAGTTTTGACCATCCTTATTATCACATCGATTATAGAGGATTTCTCTTCCACGTAGATTCTACTAAAGGTGAATATTTCCTTTCTGACTGAAGTCCGTATCACACTTGTTCATATCAATTTTTCTCTTGTGTGGATTCTCAGATGAATGTGAAGTGTTGAAGTCTGAGAGGAGCCTTACCACACTCATCACATTTATAGGGTCTCTCTTCCCGTGGGCTCTCTTATGAATGCCAAGTTTCACACTCAGAAAAATTCTTGAGTGTGGTACCACACGTACCACACTGATATATTCCTCTCCCGAATGGGAATGGGGTGTATAACGGAGAAGAGTGGAGCACCTGGTGAAGCCCTTACTGTGCTCTTCATGTGGATCTGGTTTCTCTCCCATGTGGACTCTGATGACCTCTAAGATCAGCAGCTCTGTAATAACTCTCACCACCTTTACCTCCTTTATAGGGTTTCTCTCCTGCATAGATGCTTTCAGGATTGCAAATGTTTTTGTACTGGCTGATACCCTCAACCCACTCAGCACATTTGAAAGGTCCTTCTACTGTGTGAACTCCAAGATTGTTAGAAGTTTTTATTTTAGCTCATCTAAAAAGGGTGTGTGCTGGACTTCCCTGGTGGCACAGTGGTTGAGAACCTGCCTGCCAATGCAGGGGACATGGGTTTGAGCCCTGGTCCGGGAAGATCCCACATGCTGCGGAGCAACTAAGCCCGTGCGCCACAACTATTGAGCCCATGTGCCACAACTACTGAAGCCCGTGCGCCTAGAGCCCATGCTCCACAAGAGAGGCCACTGCAATGAGAAGCCCGCACACCACAACGTAGAGTAGCCCCCACTCGGTGCAGCTAGAGAAAAGCCCATGTGCAGCAACGAAGACCCAATGCAGCCAAAAATAAACAAATATGAATCTCATGTAAATAAATAAATAAATAAATAAATAAATAAATAAATAAATAAAAAGGGTGTGTGGTAGGAAGCTTCTGATATGGCTCCCATGATATTCATGCCTCTGGGTAATCACAGCCTTGGATAATCCCTTCCTCTTGAGTTCAGGCTGGACCTAACAACTTGCTTCTAACAAATAGAATAAGAAAAACTAACAATATTAATTTCCCTTTCATTTTCTTAAACTGAAATGATATGGTAATGGTGATGGGGATGCTACTTCTGTGATCAGGTTACAAATGACTGTGACTCTGTCTTGCTGGTCATCTCTTTCTGGCTCTTCTTGCATGTTTGCTCATGGAGAGAGCTACCTGGCAAGGGACTAAGGGCAGTCTGCAGCCAACAGCCAGTAAGGAACTGAGGCACACAATCCAACAGCCTCAAGTAACTGAGTCCTGCTAATAACCATGCTTGGAAGTGGATCCTTCCCCTGTTGAACCTTCATTTGGGACTGCTGCCCCAGCCAACACCTGACTGAAGCCTTGTGAGAGACTGAAACAGATGACCCAGTGAAGCTCTGCCTGGACCCCTGACCCACAGAAACTGAGATAATAAATGTATGTTGTCTTAAGCCACTAAGTTTTGGGGTAATTTGTTACAGAGCAATAGATAAATAATACAGCGTGTAGTGATATCTCATTGGGGGTTTTATTTATTTATTATTTATTTATTTATTTTTGGCTGTGTCAGGTCTTAGTTGCAGCACACGGGCTCTTTCGTTGCAGTGTGTGGGCTTCTCTCTAGTTGTGCTGCTTGGGCTCCAGAGCTTGCAGGCTCAGTAGTTGTGGCACACGGGCTTAGCTGCCCCGTGGCATGTGGGATCTTAGTTCCCCAACCAGGGATTGAACCGTGTCCCCTGCACTGGAAGGCGGATTCTTAACCACTGGACCACCAGGGAAGTCCCTCTCTGTGTGGTTTTAATTTGCATTTCCCTAATGACTAATAATGTCGAGCATCTTTTCAGGTGCTTATTTACCATCTGTGTACCTTCTCTGGTAGACTATCCATTCATATATTTTTTTTTAAATCGGGTTGTTTGCTTTCTTATTGTTGAATTTTGAGAGATTTTTAAAAGATATATTCTGGCATATTCCTTTGTCATACAAGTGTTTTCTCCTAGTCTGTGGTTTGTCTTTTTATTCCCTTAACAGTGTCCTTCACAGAGCAAAAGTTTTAAATTTCGATGAAATCAATTTTTTTCTTTCATGGATTGTGCTTTTGCTATCTTATCAAAGAACTCTGCTTAACTAGAAGTCATGAACATTTTCTCTTATGTTTTCTTCTAAGAGTTTTACAATCTTATGTTTTACATTTAGATCTCTGATCCATTTTTTTGAAAAACAGCTTTATTAAGGTATAATTCACATACCATACAATTCACCCATTTAATGTGTAAATTAAATATTTTTTAGCATATTCAGAGTTGTGCAACCATCACCACACCTAATTTTAGGACATTTTTATCCACCCCCCCCCCAAAACAAAACCCACACCCATTAGCAATAAATCCCCTTTTCCACTTTCTACCTTTAGCCCCTAGCAACCATTAATCTATGTTCCATCTCTTCAATCTCGCTTATTTTAAGCATTTTATATAACTTGAATCATACAATATGTGATATTTTGTGACTTCTTTCACTTAGCATATTTTCAAGGTCCATTCATGTTGTAACATGCATCAGTACTTCATTTCTTATTATAGCTGAATAATAGTCCACTGTATGAATATACTATATTTTATTTACCCATTCACCAGTTGATGGACATTTAACAGTTTCAGCTTTTTAGTTATTATGAACACTGCTGCTATGAACATTTGTGCACACATTTTTGTGTGGACAAATGTTTTCGTTTCTCTTGGGTGTAGGAATAGAACTGCTGGGTCTTTTGGCAACTCTATGTTTAACTTTTTGGGGAATTGCCAAATTGTTTTCCGAAGTGGTTGCACCATTTTACAATTCCACCAGTAATATATGACAGTTCCAACCATCACTGCTTGTTACTGTCTTTTTGATTAGTGACATGCTAGCAAATGTGAAGTGGTATCTCACTGTGGTCTAGCTATGATCCATTTTGAGTTAATTTTTTACAGTGTAAATTGTAGATCAAGGTTCATATTTTTGCATATAGACGTCCAGTTCTAGCACCATTCATTGAAGACTTTCCTTTCTCTACTGAATTGCTATTGCACCTTGGTCAAAAATCACTTCATCATATTTGTGAGTCTATTTCTGGGATTTCTATTCTGTCTCATTATTCTATGTTATCCTTTTGCCCAGATTACACTGCCTTGACTGCTGTAGATTTATAGTATGTCTTAAAATCAGGTATGAGTCCTCCAGACTTTGTTCTTCTTTTTCAAAATTGTCTTGGCTAGTCTAGTTCCTTTACCTTTCTATATAAATTTTTGTTTGGGATTGCATTAAATCTATAGGTCAATTTGGGCAGAACTGCCATCTTAACTATATTGAGTCTTCTAATCCATATGCATGACATGTCTCTTCACTTTAGTTCTTTTTTCACCTCTTTCCTTAGCACATAAAACCTCACATAATTTGTTATATTTATACTTAAGCATTTCTTTCTCCTTTGGAACCAATACAAATGGTACTGTTTTTTAAATTTGTGTTTCCAGTTGTTCATTGCTAATATATAGAAATACAACGGATTTTTGTATATTGATCTTGTATCCTGCAACCTTGCTAAACTTTTTAGTTCTAAGAGCTTTTTAATAGATTCTTTGGGATATTTTACATAGACAATCATATCATCTGTGAATAGTTTTACTTCTTCCTTTTCAACTAGAATGCCTTTAGTTTTCTCCAGACTTACTACATTTGCTTAGACTTCCACAGCAATATTCAATAGGAGTAATGACAGCAGACATTCCTGCATTAATTTCCAGTCTTAGGAGGAAAGCATTCCATTTTTCACCATTAAGTATGATGTTAGCTGTAGTTTTATTGCAGATGACCTTTACCAGACTGAAGAAGTTCCCTTCTATTCCTAGTTTGCTGAATTTTAATTATGAATGAATGTTAATTTTTTAAAGTGCTTTTTCTGGACCTATTTATATGATCATGTAGTTTTTCTTAAATCTGTTAATGTGGAGAATTACATTGATTTTCAAGTGTTGAAATCAGTCTTGTATTCCTGGAATGAACACCATTTGGTTATCTTTTTTATATATTGCTGAATTTCACTTGCTAATATTTTGTTGATGAATTTTTGCTTCTATGTATGGAGGGCAGAGATACTGGTTTGTAGTTTTCTTGGATCTTTGTCTCATTTCGATATGAGGTTACTGCTGGCTTTATTAAAATGAGCTAGGAAGTATTACCTCTTTATCTTCTGGAAGAGATTGTGAAAAATTGTTGTTTCTTCCTTAAATGTTTAGTAGAATTCACCAGTGAAAATCATCTGGACCTAGAGTTTTCTTTTTTGGAAGCCATGAATTAGATTTCTTTAATAGGTATAGGACTATCCACTTTATTTCTCCTTGAATGAGTTCTGGTAATTTGTGTCTTTCAAGAAATTGGTCCATTTCATTTAAGTTGCTGCATATATGTGCACAGAGTTGTTCATGGTATTTCCTTATTATACTTTTAACATTTGTAGGGAGACTAGTGATGTCCCCTCCTTCATTCTTTATGTCAGGACTTTGTGTCTTCCCTCTTTTTATCTTGGTCAGACTGGCTAGATATTTATCAACTTTACTGATTTTTTTTTTTTTTTAAGAATCAGCTTTTGGTTCCATTGATTTTCTCTATTTTTCTGTTTTCGATTTTATTAATTTCTGCTCTTATCTTTATTATCCCCTTCTGCTTGCTTTGAGTGTATTTTGCTCTTCTTTTTCTAGGTTATTTAGTGAATTACCCACTTTGGAGGCTCCAGAGCCATAGTAACAAATCCTGATTAAAATAGGCCAAAGAAAAAAAAAAAAAAAGAGGAAATCAGACAAATCTATAGATGCAAAAATTACATATAAAACATTTTATTAAGATAATTAATCATAAAATAATAAAGAGAAACCAATATTATAATATCAATAAATGCCAAAATGACATTGGATCTCATTCAGCATTATTTTAAAAATAGGTAGAATGTTCAAATCAAAACTACATTAAGGGGCTTCCCTGGTTGCGCAGTGGTTAAGAATCCACCTGTCAATGCAGGGAACATGGGTTCAAGCCCTGGTCTGGGAAGATCCCACATGCTGCGGAACAACTAAGCACATGTGCCACAACTACTGAGCCCGCGTGCCACAACTACTGAGCCCGCGTGCCACAACTACTGAAGCCTGTGCACCTAGAGCCCGTGCTCTGCAACAAGAGAAGCCACTACAATAAGAAGCCTGCGCACCGCAATGGAGAGTAACCTCCGCTCGTCGCAACTAGAGAAAGCCCACATGCAGCAACGAAGACCCAATGCAGCCAAAAATAAATAAATAAATTAATTAATTAATTTTAAAAAACTACATTAAGAATACGAAAAGAAAAAAAGTACAGGAAATCCTCACTCTCACTCCTGTCCCCCCAGACAATTATTTTATTAGTCCCTTGTTTATCTTTCCAGTGTGACATTATGCAAATATAAGCAAATATGGATATATATTCTCATTCTCCTTCTTACATAAAATTCATTATATATATATATATTTCTATAAAAAATATATATACACACATACACATTGTTCTTCACCTTGCATTTTTCATTTAATAATATATCTTGGAGGTATTTCCATTTCAACAAGGAAATTTTCCTTACTTTTTATTACAGCTGCATACCATTCCACTGTGTGGATATAGTTTATTAAACCAGTTCTCTGTTGGTGGACATTTGTGTTGTTTTCTATTTTTTACTATTGGAAACAATGCCAAATATTTGCGAAACATATGTACAAGTGTATCTGTGGGATAGAGTCTCAGAAATAGAATATCTGGATCAAAAGGCAAATGTATCTACAGTGTTGGTAGATATTGTCAAATTCTTCTCCGTAGGAGTTGTTCCATTTTGCAAGCCCAACGGCAATGTATGAAAATGCCTACTTCTGTATGCCTCATTAACAACAGTTGTTTTTTTTTTTAGTTTTCAATTTTTTGCTAATCCCATAGGTGAGAAATGGTATCTCAGCATGGTTTTGATGTGCATTTCTCATATTATGAGAAAAGTCTGTCATCCTTCCATACATTTAAGGGCCATTTGTATTATGTCTGAACAGTCTCTTCACATTTTTTTTGTGTGCTTTTTCTTCTTAATTAATTAATTAAATTTTGGCTGCATTGGGTCTTTGTTGCTGTGTGGGGGCTTTCTCTAGTTGTGGCGAGTGGGGACTACTCTTCGTTAAGGTTCGCGGGCTTCTCATTGCAGTGGCTTCTCTTGTGGTGGAGCACGGGCTCTAGGTACATGGGCTTTAGTAGTTGTGGCCCGCAGGCTCTAGAGTGCAGGATCAGTAGTTGTGGCGCACGGGTTTAGTTGCTCTGCAGCATGTGGGATCTTCCTGGACCAGGGCTCAAACCCGTGTCCCCTGCATTGGCAGGCGGATTCTTAACCACTGCACCACCAGGGAAGTCCCTGTGCTTTTTCTTCTTGATTTCTAAGAGCGCTTGATAAATAGGCAGATGCATCTCTTTGTCTGTGATATGGATTGGAAATATTTTCACCAGTTGTAATCTTTTATCCAGTTTGTATTCTTCTTCAGGGAATTGGTGAGGGAAAGCCTTCCTCTTTCCTAAAGCCCTCCCTCAATGTCTCTTTCCCACTCAGTACTCACTCATTCATTCATTCATTCATTCATGAGGATTCAACAGAACATGGATGAAGGCAGAGCCTGGGGGGAAAAAAGAACCATTTCATGATCTTATATACCCCACTGAGTTGACACTCCATGATTAAACCAGTTACACTTACTTTTGTTTCATAATGTTTTCATATTTTACAATAGGCATGTATCATTTTGTAATTAGAAGAGTTAATACTGTTGTCAGTAGGGACTGGGAAGCATTAGAGACTGCTTGCAAAATCCTGAAAAACATAAAATAGAAAATAAAAATCATCCATTGACACTATTAATATATTAGTATATTTCTTTCCAGTTTTTTCCTCTATGTATGTGTCTTTATATCTGCTATATTATGCAAATTTTCCTAAGTCATTAAAAATGATTCAAAAACATCACTTTTCTTGTTGGAGAATAGTGCATCTTAGAGATATACTATGATACATTATGACATCCTCTGGATTGTAAAGTAATCCTTTCCTTCTTTTAAAAAATGTAGAAATAACACATGGTAATGTATACCTTTTACACATAATTTATTTGATTATTCCCTTAACACAGATTCTTAGATGTAAAATTTCTCAGTCAATTTGCATAAACATTTTAAAGGCTTTTGATACATACTGCCAAATTGCATCCTGCGAGGGATGCTGCCAAAGTATTCAAGGGAAACTTAATTTCTAATAAATACACTGAAATGCATTTATTAGAAAACAAGAAAGGCTAAAAATAAATAAACTCTAACCATGTAACTGAAGACGCTAGGAAAAAAAAAAAGATACACCCAATAGAAGTAGAAGGATATAATAAAGAATGAAAAATTAACAAAAGAGAAAATAGCATGTAAAAGCTATTTTACATGCTACTGTCTTGATTAGGGAAAATATAAGTAAACCCACTCCTATATACATTTAGTAAAATGGCAGAACACGCTTCTGCTTTTCAGGATTTTGCAAATCCTAATTTTAAAACTAACCAGAGAGAAAAGTCAGGCTGTCTCAAAAGAAACAATAATTAGACTAATAACAGACTTTTAATAGCAGCACTAGAGGTTAAGGAATTATTGAGAAAAATTAAATGCCAATTTAGAATTCTATACCCAGCTATGCTATAATTCACAAGGGAGAAATAAAGAATTTACTACTCTCAGACATACTTGCTGAAAAACTACTGAAGGATTCATTTATTTTATTTACATAAGAAATACTTTTATAAGGCTTAGTATGTGCCTGGCACTATTTTAATCATTCTACAAATATTAATTCATTTGATCCTAATAACAATCCCATGAAGTAAATAATACTATCATCTCTCTTTTACAGATGGAGAAATTGAAGCACAAAGAAATTAAGTAAAAAACACATTGCTCTTAGGTGAAGGACTCAGTGGAAATGTTGACCAACTTTCTCTGTTCCCTACCCAGATTTAGAGATGACACTGGGTCACTGACCTTTTCATAACCTCTACTGGTCCAGGTCTTCCCTTTTCATTGCCAGACCCCCAGGCTGTTCTCTAGTTAATTTATGCCTCCTGAAGGAGGTCAAGCTTATTATTGCCTGCATATATGATCCTTCCTTCTATTGGAGGAATAATGGTCCCGCCTGACTTGGGCCACGTGGGGAAATGATGGGGCATAGAGTTGCCCTCCAAGGCCCCTCACAGCAGCTCTTCCACCTCTGGTCCCAATTGGCCCTGATGCCACTGGGGTCCATCTCTACCCACTACAGACCACACTCTGGTCAACATAGATCTTCAAGGAGAGCCCTGTACTGGAGGTCGAGACACTTGCTAGAGACTTTGGAGAAGCCTTGGGGCTTCCCACCCCCATCAACCCCCCAACTACCTCCCAGGCACTGTTTTTTCCTTTTCCCTCTAACCATTCCCTACCCTTTCAGACTTGCTTTCCTCTCCTCTAACTCCCTTCTGTAAACCCTGACTCAGACCCCCTTTTTTTAGCTATCTCTTCTATAGACACTTACCCTGAAGATGCCTCACCTGGGGATTTCTATAATCCATGGTGCGAAGCTCCCAGCAGCCTGATGACATGATGGGCAGGGAGACACTCAATCAGGGCCAGGAGACTTCCAGCCTAGAAGGGCACTTTGCCAGGTAAGGGGCATCTCTCCCAAAAGGAAGACCTTGTTAATCCTTGGCCCTGGATAACTCATTGGTTATGTCTAACATAAACCTCTTTGAGATGAAATATAAAACAAAAGAAGAGCTACTGCTACCAGATTCTGGCGGAGTCCACCTTATGCGGAGGTGGTCAGTCCAGAGCCTGACACATAACTTCATTAGGGTACACACAGGATTTTTTTTTTCCTGAATAGATACACATTTTAATGTATGAGTTTTGACTAAAGTATTTTTACAGCTGATACAGTTTTGGGGGTGTGGATTCTGAAGACATGTATTTTTAAATTTACTGCACCGATTTAATAATTTGATCATTTATCTCTAAGTCCATTAGTATAATCATCAGGTTCACAGGATTTCTCTCCTGCAGGGATTAACTCATGACAAAACCCATGATCTGACTGTGAACACACTTTCTAAAAAGGCTTCAACATGTTGACCTTGAAGTCCTTACCCCACTATCACACAAATAGGGGTTCTCTCCCACATGGATTCTCATTCAACAAATATTTACTAGGTGGCTACTCCTGCCAGGCACTGTGCCAGGAGCTGGGGACACAATGGCGAGCAAAGCACACGCAGCTGCCCTCTCTTGGAGCTGCCAGAATCGTGGTAGAAACAGGCTCTCTGGGGAAGGGGGAGATATGCACACACCTACACCTGCAGGGTTTTCTCTCACGTGGAGTCAGATGGATGTGAAGGCCTGACTTGCTTCTCACGCGCACGGGGTCTCTACCCCGCATGGACTCTGATGTGCATGAAGGTTTGTGCTGTAACGGAAGCCCCAACCACAGACACTGAAATCAATGGTTTCTCCCCTGCGTAGACGCTCTGCAGAGAAGCTCTGTGTTCCAAAGAAACCCTTTACCACACTTGCACATTTGTAACATTGCTCTCCTGTGGGGACTTATGGAACTCAAGGTTAGCGCTCTTTCCAAAGCCCTTACTACACTTAGCACATATAAATGGGTTTTCTCCTGTATTAATTCTTAGATAAACTCGAAGATCTAAGCTCTAACTGAAGAAACCCTTATCACACACCCATCACATTTGCAGTTTCATTTTCTGGAGAACGTGAAGATTCACTGTGATCGAAATCCTTCCCACACTCCTCACACCTACAGGTTTCTCTCCTGTGTGGACTTTCTGATGAGCACAGAAGCTTGTGCTTTAAGGATTTCACATTGAAACGGTTTCTCTTGTGTGGACCCTCTAATGCTCTTGGAGGTCTACGTTCTGTCTGAAGCTCTCACAACACTTCTCACATTTGTACGGTTTTGCTCCAGTGTGGACTCTCCAGTGGATGCAAAGGTTGGGGCTCTGATGGAAGCCCTTGCCACACTCCTCACACTTACAAGGTTTCTCTCCTGTGTGGACCCTCTGATGCACGCGAAGATTCGTGTTATAACAAAAGCCTTTGCCGCATGTGTCGCACATGGAAGGTTTCTCTCTCGTGCGGACTCTCTGGTGGATGTGAAGGTCTGTGCTCTGACTGAAGCTCTTGCCAGACTCGGCACAGTCATAAAGTTTCTTTCCTGTGTGGGAAAGGGAATGCTTTAAGAATGCGAAAATGTTTACAACGACGAAAAAAGATGACTGTCAAGTTAAAAGACCTCAATGGAGGTTGTAAGCAATAGAGTATCAGACTGGAGAATGAGAAATATGTTAGTGGATTAAAAGATCAACTTGAAGAGGAGACTTCCTGGTGGCACAGTGGTTAAGAATCCACCTGCCAATGCAGGGGACACGGGTTCGAGCCCTAGTCTGGGAAGATCTCACATGCCATGGAGCAACTAAGCCCGTGCGCCACAACTACTGAGCCTGCACTCTAGAGCCCGCAAGCCACGACTACTGAGCCCGCGCACTGCAACTACTGAGTCTGCGTGCTGCAACTACTGAAGCCCGCGAGCCTAGAGTCCGTGGTCTGCAACAAGAGAAGCCACTGCAATGAGAAGCCCACACTGCAACGAAGAGTAGCCCCCGCTCGCCACAACTAGAGAAAGCCTGTGTGCAGCAACAAAGATCCAATGCAGCCAAAAATAAATAAAATTTTTAAAAATAAATAAATACAAGTTCTTTAAAAAGAAAAATGATCAACTTGAAGAGTTCTACTAGGACTCAGAGGAAAGGATTTTAAAAATGGAATTATGATCTCGAAGCTTTTATATATTATATGTATAAGAGATTCAGAAGGAGAGAAGAAAGAATATGAAATAATAATAATAGTAAATAATGAGAATGTACTTAGCTTGAAAGAGAACTTGATTCTCTTAAATTGAAACTATTTTCCCAGGACCACTTAGGAGAGCTAAAAAAAAAAAAAAAGACAAACTAACATATACACCACCAGGATGAAATTTATGAATTTCAAGGATCAAGAAAACATAAGCATATAAAACATTAAAAAAGCAAAACAAGTTACTCCCTTGAAAAGAGACTAAGACTGACCAAAGAGAGTAGTACAATATTTTCAGAGTCTTGAGGGAAAAAAGACTATCATCAAGCAAGCTAAACCTAAACCAATGATTCCCCTACAAGGACAAAAGGAAGGAAAAAAAGGGGGGGACAAAGATGTCCAAAATTTGTCAAAATAAAAACTCGTGAAAAGGGAAGACATGAAATATAAAAAGTAGAAATGAATAAATTAAAGCTTTTCCTCTTTTTCCCTCAACAAAACCTCATGAAATATCAAGGGAAAACTCCCATGAGCTGAAGGCTTCAGAGATGAACGGGCTCAATGACAGGCAAATATAATTACTTGCGGGGGGGGGTGGGAGGAAGGGGTGGGGAGGAATGCCTAGCTAGGCACATCCTGGTAAAGCTCCTAAAATCCAAAGAAGGGAGGGATGAGAAAAACAGGCTAAACAAACAAAAATAAGATAAAATAAAACAGAGAAAATTACTAAACGAATGAATCAGATCAGAATCAGCAATATCTGAGGCTTAAAAACAAAGATACAATGGCTAGAACATTCTCAGGGAAAATGATTTTGAATCTAAAGGTCTCTACTCAGTCAAACTACTATGCAAGGGACTTCCCTGGTGGCATAGTGGTTAAGAATCTGCCTGCCAACGCAGGGGACACAGGTTCAAGCCCTGGTCCGGGAAGATCCCACATGCCAAGGAGCAACTAAGCCCGTGCGCCACAACTACTGAGCCTGCGCTCTAGAGCCCGCGTGCCACGACTACTGAAGCCCACGTGCCTAGAGCCTGTGCTCTGCAACAAGAAGCCACCGCAATGAGAAGCCCGTGCACTGCAACAAAGCCCCTGCTCACTAGAGAAAGCCCATGTGCAGCAACAAAGACCCAACTCAGCCAAAACTAAATAAATTAATTAAAAGAAAATTAATTTCAGTATATCAATACATCATACAATGGAATATGATATAGCCAGTTAAAAGATTGAGATAGGTCTAAATATTTTGACATGTAAAGATATCTAACATATGTTACTAACTAAAAGGAAAGTTGCAGAACTAATTTTTATAACATAAACAGATAAATACACAAATAGAAACAAAGCAAATATGTATCTGTGAGCTTATGTATTTTCTGTCTGCTTATATGTAATATAAATAGAAAATAGTCTGAAAGATACTTTTTACTTTATATGCAGTATACTTTGTTTTAATACCTTTCTAATTAAAGAAGTAATTACAGGGAGGGGGTCATGGGGAGTGACTGCTTAATGGGTATGGGGTTTTCTTTTAGGGTGATGAAAATGTTCTGGAACTTGATAGAGGAGGTAGCTACACAACATTGTGATGTACTAAATGCCACTGAATTGTACACTTCCAAATGGTTAATTTTATGTTATGTGAATTTTACGTCAAAAAAAAAAAAGAAATATAAATGGTGGAGGGGGAACTCAAGTTTTTACTTAGTAGCAACATTTTTCTTTCTTCAATAGTGATTTGAACACTCTGATATTTGAATCTCAAGCCCTCACCTAGTTAAACACTTTAAGAGCTCACAGCTTTCAACAACCAAGGGAACAAAAATTCTCCAAAGAGCAGTTGGCCTCACCCACTAAGACCAGGTTGCCATAGATCTCCAGCATCACCTCTTTGTACAGGGCCCTTTGTGCAGGGTCCAGCTGCCCCCACTCCTCCTCGGTGAAGTCCACGGCCACATCCTTGAACGTAACAGGTTCCTAAGACACCAATGAACAGTAATTCCTCTTCAGTGAGCAAACATCTACACCAGCTTCCGTGGTACAAAGGGTATAAACTTGGCAACACTGAGAAAGGTAGACAGTATAAAGGGGACTTCAGAATTTTGTCCTAAGCCGTAAGAATAATTTAAAGAACAATAAAAAAATTTTAAAGATATGTATATCTTTTGCAGAGGCTCACCAACCCTAATAATATGAGGAGCTCTTAAAAATCAATTAAAATGCTCCCGTTAAAAATGGACAAATGATAAATAATCTGAATGAGTGATTTCAAGAAGAAAAAAAAATTACCAATAAACCCATGAAAAGACATGCTGCCTCACAAATTATCAAAGAAATGGATATTCAGAGAACGAGGTATTATTTTCCCCTATCCTTGGGGCAAAGATTAAGACTTATAATACCCAGTACCAGTGACAGTATGAGAACACACATACCCCCATATACTGTTGGAAGGAGTATAAATTGGTATAAACTTCTTTGGAGAACAATTTAGCAGTATTTATCAAACATATCTTTTGATCCAGCATTTCCAATTCTAGAAATTCATCCTCATAAGATAACTAATGACTTCCTTGCTGATAAACGCAATGGAAAGTTTTCAATCCTTTTTATGCTTGACTCCTTGGCATTATTTGGCCCTGTTGACCACATGGTCTTCCTCAAAACTCCTCCGAGAGTCTGGATATCATAGTATCCTAACTCTCCTAAGTCTCTGGTCAATCTTTCTCAATCTCCTTCTCTACTGGTCAATGTGCGGGTTTCCTGGCTTGGATCCTAGGCCTTCTTCTCACTCTCCCTATGTGATCTCATCTATTCTGATAGCTTCAAACGCCAGCTGAATGCTGACAACTCTCTAATGTACTTTGGCAGCCAAGACCTCAAGCTATACCTAGAGTTCCAGACCCAAATATCTCTTTGGTGAACATCCAGTGTGAAGCATAGTGCCTGATCTACAGTAGGTAATCAATAAATTTCTACCAAGTGAAAGAAATAACTATTTGGATGTCTCAAAGACATCTAAATCAACATGCTCAGTTCTGACTTTATCTTCCTTTCCAAAACTGCTTCTCTCCCAATGCTCTCTAACTCCGGAAACGCCACCTCCAACCACCCAGATGTTTAGGTCAGAAAAAAAGGAGTCATCCTTGACTTCCTCTCTCCCATCCCTCACATGATCCATCACTAAATCTTTTAAAATATCTCTTTTACCTCCACTGCCCCCACTTTATTCTGAGCCGCCATGATCTCACCTCTGCCTCCTAATTGGTCTATACCATCCTGCCTTCCTGCAACATAATCTCTACTCTGGCTCCTCTTTTTGTGCCCATTCCTTAAATATTAATATTTGTGTTCCTCAAGATTCTTCTCTGGTTATCTTCATTTTCTTCTCTTCTCACATATCAGCTGGATGATCTCAACCAAGCCCATGACTTTAACGACCATATACATGGTGACAACTCATAAATTTGTATCTTTCACCTGGATCTGTCTCAGACCTTGATATCTATCTACCTTCTAGACTTCTTTAATTGGATGTCCCACAGGTGCTTCAAACTGTCTTCTAACTCCCCTCTGCACACACAAACACACACAGAAACACAGAGGCTCCATCTCCTCTGTTCCTTATCTCAGTGAAGACTATCACCTTTCACCCAGTTGTCTAAAACTTGCATTTCAGCCTTAACTACTCCCGTTCCCTCACTCTCCACCACTATATACAGACCCACAGTGTTATATATGTTTTAGATACATACTTGGAAATGTCCATATTCTTTATATACTTATTTATCTACAAAGCCAAGTTCTATTCCATTTCATTTCAAAGGTATATTTCAACATAAAGTTCATTTGATGCTGGCTAATTAGCCAGGCTAACTGATACCTTTATTATTAAACAAATCCAAGGATTCTTTGATCTATCATTCTTTTTGGAAGCCCAGCACCTTTAAACATTTAATTAGGAAGATATCATTTCTATTTTCAAGCAAGCTTGTAGATTCTTAGACTATCTTAAAGACTAACCACCAAGTGTAAATATAGCTGCATCCATACCTGAACAGAATGGCTAGGTATTAAAATGCCCTTGATAAGAATTGGCAGTTTTGGGAATAGATAGGAAGGTGTCCTATGAACTGAAAATGATTTTATGAGATTACTTAAAAGCTAGTGCTTTCCTTTCCAATCACTGCACTGTAAAGAAGTCTAATATGGGTACAGCCACTGTGGAAAACAGTGGTTCCTCAAAAAACTAAAAATAAAACTACCATATGATCCAGCAATCCCACGCCTGGGTATACATCCAAAGAAAAGGAAAACACGAATTTGAAAAGATACATGCTCCCCAATGTTTATAGCAGCACTATTTACAATAGCCAAGATACGGAAGCAACCCAAGTGTCCATCAACAGATGAATGGCTAAAGAAGATGTTACACACACACACACACACACACACACACACACACACACACACACACAATGGAATACTACTCGGCCATAAAAAAGAATGAAATTTTGCCATTTGCAACAACATGGATGGACCTAGAGGGTATTATGCTTAGTGAAATAAGTCAAACAGAGAAAGACAAGTACTGTATATTACCACTTATATGTGGAATCTAAAAAAAAAAAACCACACAAACAAAAGCAAATGAATGAATATAACAAAACAGAAACAGACTCACAGATATAGAGAATCAACTAGTGGTTACCAGTGGGGAGAGGGAAGGGAGTAGGAGCAAAATAGGGGTAGGGGAGTAAGAGGCACAAACTACTATGAATAAAATAAATAAGCTACAAGGATATATTGTACAGCACAAGAATATACCCAATATTTTATAACTTTAAATGGAATATAATCTATAAAAATTTTGAATCACTATGTCGTATGCCTAAAACTAACACAATATTGTAATTCAACTATACCTCAACTTAAAAAGAAGTCTAATATGAATGGGGATGTGATAGATCTTTTAGTGTGGTTATTTGTATTTATTATGGTTCTAAGAAGAAAGATTAAGTTGTATTGTGGGAAGGCTCTAAGAATGAAATTCAATGTCTTTTATAAAGCTTTGAAATAGTTTACTAGTGATCTGTCAGTCTTGAAATTCAAGCATCAACATCATTAATGCTTAGACTACAATAATTGTAACTCATTTTCTAAGACTATATATTATGTGACTCAAAGACACGCTTAAGACTTCTGTTCTGGATATCTATCCACTGTCTTAATTCTGTTTCTCAATCATCACAAACTTATTTCCTATAGAGAGCATTCACTGCAATGCAGTGAAGTAACAGAGAATTTCTAAGTCTAGAAATACAGCAACTTTAGAAACAAAGTTGATGAAAATAAATTCCCAGTAACTAGGCATGTTCACATTGCAGTACTAATTTTCAATTCTTAATTATGAGAAGCTTTTAGGAACTGGCTGTAAAGGTGAAAATATTCAAGTTGGTCTTGAATAAAGGGACACTGCTAATGTTTTGTTTATTTGACCCTAAGAATTTAGACTGATAACAGCTGGCATTAGAAAATCTATTAACATATATAATCATAACAAGTAAAAAAGGAAAATCCATATGACCATCTCACAGGATGGCAAAACAGCATTTAATAAAATAAATCAAATTCTAATTTAAAAACACTTTACTTTTTTTGGCTGCACCGTGCAGCATGTGGGATCTCAGTTCTCCAGCCAGGGATTGAACCCGCGCCCCCTGCACTGGAAGCATGGATTCTTAATCACTGGACCACCAGGGAAGTCCCTAAAAACACTTTTAAAGGACATTGGTCTAGTGAAATAAACAGACAAAACATAAACCCAAATGAGAATAACAGATTATCAATATGCAATGATAATATTTTGACTTGGTCTTGAATATCGGGAGATTGAAAATATTTGTAAAGGAGTCTGTTTTACAATTTTAACCAGATATGAATAATGAATGATCACATCAATTAAATTCTGTCATTTTCTAAAATTTATTCTTAAATATAGTAGGAATATGTCATTATAAATGCCTAAAACCACAGTTTTCAATGCCCAACCCTAGGTTTTATTTCAGCTATTAAAGAAGCAACATCAAGTGTATTTAAGGCTGTATCACTACAGATTGTGCTGAAAAATCACTTGCAGTGTTGCAATGTCTCACATCTATAATGATCCTACACACGGTGAGTAAGCAGTACAGGCACACATAAATTAGCTGCTAATATAAATGAAACCTCTAAGCCTATGATCTATTTGATCTCATGTAAAGAAATACATTTTTTGGTTCTTCTTCATATTCCTTGTTTGTAAAATGTCTGTGCAATACGGCTGTACTATTTATTCACTTGGCTGAGGATTTTTTCTAAACAGTGCATATTCTTTTTATATAATATAAAAAATGCAGTGGCAACTTTGAGTCTCTAATCTAGCCCACTAGTTTGACGAAGTGCTGGCTTGTATGTCTAGGCTAGACATTTAAATTATAACTTTTTCCTAGGGTATGTACTGACATAATTAACATTCATCTATGGAAAGAAAACTTGATGATAAAACAACACACATTTCAAATAAACCCCTCCCTCCCACTCTTGCAATGAGAATCACATTTCATTTGCTATTTTTTTCTGATAACAAAAGTGCTATTATGGAAGATAAAACTACAAAAAAAAAAAAATACAAAATATATAATCACATTGCCCCCAAATAACTACTATTTACATTTTGGCATATACATGTAAGTTTTAAAACTTGGGGATATTCTTTACAACTTTTAAAAACATTTTTCAATTAAAATATCATGAACATTTTCCCCTATTAGTAAATATTCTTCTACACCTTGTTAATGGCTGTATAGTGGCTCTTCTCATGGTTATATCATAATTTATTTAACAATCTCCCAGGACTTCCCTGGTGGTCCAGTGGTAAAGAATCTGCCTCCCAATGCAGGGGATGCGGGTTCGATCCCTAGTCAGGGAAGCAACTAAGCCCACGTGTCACAACTACTGAGCTCGTGGGCCTCAACTATAGAGCCACAACTAAAGGGAAAACCCGCATGCCACAACTAGAGAGGAGCCCGCGTGTCACAGCAAAGAGTCCACGCATCGCAACGAAAGATCCCGTGTGCCACAACTAAGATCCAACACAGCCAAATAAATAAATATTAAAAACAAAACAACAACAACAAAATCTCCCTATATTGGACCCTAAAGTTACTTACCATTTTTCATTACCATAATGATACTGCAAGTTATATCACTGTATTTAAATTACATGCACTTATCAACTCTTTTTCTCAGGGTAAATTCCTAAAAGTAGAATTGTTAGCTCAAAGACTTTTGTTAGGTTTGTTAGGTAAAGACTTCTGACACGTATTTCCAAAGCCCTCCAAAAAGTTTGTAGCAAAATGACATTTAGTTTAAAAGTATTTGAGTGTCCTGGTTTTACCAGTAGGTATTTTTAAAAAACACATCTCTGCCAATTTGATAGGTGGCAAAAATACCATTTCATTATATTATAACATTTCTTGGATTACTAGTTAAGTTGAAAAATAGTAAACCAGACGCTACAAATATTTATAAGATTTACAGGTCAATAATATCATGTCACAAAAATAAGGAATTTCACCTAACTGGAAATAAAGAAAAAGGACTACTCCTTTCCCCACAACTGAAAAGGAAAAGTAAGACAAAACAACCCAGTGAGCTGAGGGCAGAGTGGCAGGCAGCTGGAAAGGACGAGTTGCCCTGAAGAGATGCCAATAGCAGCGCTGCTGTGGTATACGGAACCTTATGCCAGCTGCAGGGTGGGAAGCTTAGCCTGACCTGGGACCTCTGAGGAACTGGGACCATCCCATGTTAGTACCATCCTCTAAGCTACTGGCAGAAACAGAAGCATATTTCCCCTGGAGAAAAATTTCCCATAGGACTAATATATATAAAGATCAATCAATGAGCTCACAATTAAAGTCATCAAAGGGGAGAGTGAGCAGAAAACAGATTTACACTACCAACAACTATAGATATTTAAACTATCAGATACAGAACCAGAACAACAATACATGAATTATTTGAAAAAATAAAAGATGCAATTATAAGATGATAAAGCAAAGAAATTATCTGAAAATAACATGCAGTTGTGAAAAAAAATAACAAATGGAATGTCTAAAGATGCATTAAAAAGGAACTTCTAGGAAGAATGTATTTCAGGAAAAAGAAAAGTGATCCCAGAAGGAAAGGCTGAGACAGAAGAAAGAATGGCATGCAAATAAATGATAAACATATATGTAAATCCAAACAAACATTGTCTGTATAAAATAATAATTCTAATAATATCTAATTTATTAAGAGGACAGAATTAAAATGCAAAAAACAGGGACTTCCCTGGCGGTTCAGTAGTTAGGGCTCTGCACTTCTACTGCAGGGGGCACAGGTTCGATCCCTGGTCGTGGAACTAAGATCCTGCAAGCTGCTCGGCAAGTCCAAAAAAATAAAAAATAAATAAAATGCAGAAAACAATAGCTTTTAAGTCAATGGGGGATGTGATCAGTAGTAAAGAGTTCCTAAGTCCTTGCATTATTCTGAAAGAGGTTAACATATTGTTTAAACCTAGGCTTGCAAGTATGCACGATAAAATTTCAAGGGTAACCACCAAACGAATGGATATAAGTTATAAATTTCAAACATGTAAAGAGGAAAAGAAAAAAGAAAAAAACCCTCTCCACTTAAAAAACAAACAAAAAAAAGGTAAGAAAGGAGGGGAAAATACAGGAAAAATGGACAAATAAAATTAAAGTGCAAGACAGTACAAACACATCAAATATATCAATAACTACACTAAATGCAAACAGACTAAACTTGCTAGTTAAAAAGGTGCTGATTATCAGATTGAGGGGGGGAGGAGACAGAATTCAGCTATAAGCAGTTAATGAGAGATATACCTAAAGCATAAGGCCCTGAAAAGGTTGAAATAATGGAAAAAGATAAACCAGGTAAATAATAAACAAAAGAAAGCAGGAATAGCTATACTAATATCGAACAAAATAGATTTCTAGACACAAAGCATCACTAGTGATATAAAAGGTCACTACATAGGGATAAAAACTTTAATTCTCCATGAAGATATAACAACTCAACTTGTATGTACCTCATAAAACATCCTCAAAGTAATATATTTTTTAAAATGTAAGTACTACAGAGAGAAATTGACATATCTACTACTCAAAGAGATTCCACACACTTTTTTTCTCAATTCTCGATGGGTCAAGCAAACAAAAATAAATCAATAAAGATACAAAAATTTTAAACAAGTCAGATCTTACAGACAACTATAGACAGCTTTAAAAATTGTATAGAAGTATTAAAAATTAGAGGAAAATGCTGTAAGTAACTTCCAATTAGCATTATTATCTATGACCTAGGCTGCTTAGCACCAGATTTCTGTTGGTAACAAGAAAGTTGAGATGCTCCTTTACCATGCTGACGAAAAGCCCTCAGACCCTCTCTGGTAGAAGAGAAAGAACACCCATAGCCCAGCCCAAGGGTCATCCTTGGATTTTAAAGAACACAAACCCTGTTCAATGAATAAATACACTCACTTTATTTGGGAGAATCCTGCGGCTTCAAGATATTTCTGAAGATAAGTGTTCCGTTATGGAAAGAGCACTAGATATGAGGAGTAATAGATGGGGGTTTAAGTTTTGTTTTTTCCAAAAGTAACCATCTGACATTGGATGAAGGTAAGGAGGATGATAAGGATGATAAAGATTTATTCAATAGATATTTATTGTGTACCTACAATGCATCAGATATTGTTCCTGACTCTGGGGATACATTAGTGAATAAAACAGATAAACACTGCCCTGGTGGAACTAGCTTACATTCTATCAGTATGTGACAGGGAAGAAACATAATACATAAGTATACTATATAGTAGGTTAGAGGGTGATATGAAGGTTAATTTTATATGTCAACTTGGCTGGGCCACATTGCCTAGATATTTGGTCAAACATTACTCTGGATGTTCCTGTGAGGGTTTTTTAGATGAGATGAACATTTAAATGGGTGGACTTTGAGTAAAGTAGATTGCCCTCCTTAATGTGGGTTGTCCACATCCAATAAATTGAAGGTCTTAATGGAATAAAGACTGACCTCCCTAAAATGAGAATGAATTGTGCCAGCAGATGGTCTAAAAAAAAAAAGTTGGTACCTAGCCACTTACCTTTAGAGAATATACATTCTACTCAAGCACACATGAAACACTGTAAAAATTGATCATAAACTAGGCCATAAGGCAATTATAAACAACAAAAAACAGTAAAGACTTGAAAGAGGTATGGAAGTTCATATACAGGTATCCTTGCTATCTACCACTTTGCGTTCATGAAAGACCTACATTAAGACCTACATTAGCACCTGTTTTCGCTAACAGAAAGAAATCTGAAAAGCATTTTCACTTTTATGAAGAAAAACAAAAATCAAAAAAAACATTCAGCATTTGTTTTGCAAAGAGTCATTACAGAGGCAGCACATACCCAGGGCTGCTAGAGTGGCACTGCCCAACTTCTTCCCCAGGAACTTCACTCAGCATCAAGCGTCCATAGCTTTGAACTGTGTCTGTGAGCATCTGTGCTTTATCTCGATTTATTTTGTGCATCCATTAGCAAGATGTGTCCTAAAGTAATTGCTTCTTTCCACCATTTCGGCTTCGGAAAGGTTTCATAGGAACACCCCACTTTTAGATAGCGGGGGAAACCTGTAGTACTCAAATTTTCTCTAGCTCACCTCCTTTAGTCTTCCTCAATCACCTCAGTGCACACTGATTCTTTCCCCTCCTCTAGCACTGTTATCACTGAGTGCAGTCTTCAAACTGACACTTAAGAGTGGCTTCTTTTCATATTACTCATTGTATATGTGAGTAGTAATCACTATTTTATACATGTACATATTAATCTCCCCCAAAGAAACCACACACTTTGAAGTAAGAATTGTATCTAAGTCAATTTGTTTTGCTCTTACAAATAAATGAGCACAGAGCAGCCATGATGAAGTAGACAAATGAATGAGCAACACGCTAGGGAGAGAAGAGACCTAACCTAAAGGAGGGCACCAGGCAAGAAAGTGCATTCCTTTTGGAGTCCTTCATTTCACAGACTAGGCCCAGCCCTCAAGATGTGCACAATTTAGGCTCAGTCCCTGGATGAGAAGACTTGTCCACTGACAACATGTACAGCATGGGCAATGGGCCTAAAGACAAATCTGGCTCCACCATTTAATAGCTTGGTGAACTTGACAGGTCTCTAAACCTCACTGAGCCAGTTGTTACATCTGTAAAATGGAAATAATGTCCACTTCTCACAACTGTTGTGAGTATCAAAAGAAAAGTCAATGTTGAGTATATCCAGCACATCCATAAATGTGTTTCCTTCTTCTTTTCTTCAAGAGTATATATACCGGGACCGAGAAAGGAAACCTGCATCTCACCTGGGAATTGGTCATCTCTTCCTCAGCAAGGTCAAGGAGTTAAGGAGGCAAAGCTGGAAAAGAAAGGAGCCATGAGACAAGCCTGCCTTGCAGCTCCCAGAGTGGCCAGCTGGGACACCTGTCCAGCCTCGCCCGAACCATTCCCTCAACCAGCCTGCCCTACGTTGCCTTCTCTTCTCCACACTACAGACTGTTCACCATCTCAGGTAAGAGATGGGGAACAGTCTATTCTAAGTCCAGGGTCTCTCCCTGTTCTCTGAAGGTGTCACCTGCCCCAAGCCTTGCTGAGGAACGTCCACAGCCCCAGCAGCTCCAGAACCACTTCCTCCTCCAGACCCCGGTCTCGGCTAGTAGTTTTGGCAGGAAGCCTCAGGTCACAGGTGTATCCTCTCAAGATGGGGTCCAGCTGCCTGAGGAGATGCGGTCTTCTTTCCTACCAGCATGGCTTGTTCCTGTGGGCTCAAGAACAGCAAGAGTGCCACAGTCGGAAATCCAGCCGGGCTCAAAGTTACATTAAGCGTCTCCCAGGATACATACGGAGGAACTCCGGCTAGGGACCTCTGGACACCGGGACTGCAAAGCCGGCGGCCAAACACTTGAAGGAGAAACCCGAGACATCAGAGGGGGGAAGCGCCCGCACACACTGCTCTGGGGTGATACGTGGCTGTCCCGCCCCGCCGATATGCTGCAATCGCATTCCCGACCTGGGGGCGCCACAGCCGGGAGCAGCGAGGCACAGGGTCCTGAGCCAAGGCTGGAGTCTGAAGGAGAAGGGGATCCTGGAGCCAGGGGGGGTGGAGGTTCCACGAACGCTCCTGTCTGCGGTGAGCAGAGCCGGTGACTGTGACTGCTTTAGAGAATCTGGTAAGTTCTGACCCTCCACAGCCAAATCGCGGGTGACACACTCTTTCGGGGACCATCGCTCCCGGGGCCCCAGACTTGGGGCTTCAAGTCCCTCAATCCCACCCCTACTCTGGCCCTCTGATATCCATCTTCCCTTTGACCCAGAGTGCCCCTCTGAACCCCAGTCTTGCCGGAAGTAGCTCCTGCCGCTGCCAAGAGCCGCCAGACTCACCCGGCTCAAGCCGGGTCTCGGGTCTCTGGTCTCCCGGCCCGGGACCAACCCCGCTGGGGCTGTACTGCGCCTGCGCGGAGAGAGCCCGGCGTCTCCCACAAGACCCCGCGGCGCGCCGCCTCGGTCCCCCGCGCCGCTGTCACCATCGCCTGTGCCCCTGGCTGTGGCGTGTGGAGGGTTCTCCTTCAGCCTTGCCAAGGGCTAGAAACGCCACTTTTTAGTTTCAGTTCCTGGGATCCTACAGTGGCAGTGCCATGTAGAAGCTTGCGACCTACTACGGAGTTTTGAGTGGGGAGGGGAGGGTGTGCAGGCTGGGTGAGTCTGCGCGCTGGGACTTCTCCCCCTCACGCTTGGGAGCCTGGCTTTGTTGTCAAACCCAAGTTCATGTGCCCAATCAATGCCCAGTGATACCAGGGTTTGGAGCCAAGAAAAGTCTGTTGCAGGGCTGAGCAAGGAGAACAGGGCAACAGGGTGGCTCATGATCAAAAGAGCTGCAATCCCTGATGACTTGGAGGAAGAGTGTTTATACGCAAAATTTGGGGGGGGCGTGGTTTGCAGAGTGTGTGACCTTCCTCTGATTGGTTGGTGAGAGGTGTTCCAGGAATCTCAGCCATCAGCCTTCTGGTTCCAACCAGTTTGGGGTCTATGTGCTTATGCTTAGCATAAAGTTACCATCCTCTACCTGGGTGGAGACCTTAGTTCCTGTAGAACTAAGAGATACAAGCTGCATTGTTTCTGTATTCCCTCACTCCCCTTATTAGTCACTGTTTGAATCTGCCCTTTGGAACTCAGGGAAGGTCTAAGAGGCTGCAACCTTTTTCCTACAAACAAAAAATGGGGGACACAGAAAAGCTTTCGTGCTTGGGAGGGCCCCACGGGGTCCTGCTCAGTTTCAATCCCCCCTTTTCTTTGCTACTCCTCAATCATGAGGGGAACAGGTGTTGGACAAAAAAGGGAATAACATTTTGGATAGAGAGATTAATCGTAAACTCAGCAGAGGAACGTGGTTTTAGGGGCACTCAGTTTCAGCTTCTTGGGGTTGGGGGCTGAGAAGGGGAAAGGGACTGGCATCTCTCATTTGGCCAGTGGTCCTTTCCAGAATGTCACCTCATATGCACCTCTGGGCAGGCAGGTGTTCTAAGGCAGGGTGGCGAGGTACCCCTCAGTGCGGCTCGCCCTCCCGCACCGTTCTCGGATGGGGAGGCCTGGCCCCGTGTGACATCTTCCTATCCTCTGCATCCGTCCCCTGCCCCCAGCTAATGTACTCAATATGGTGTCCTCTTGGTGGCCCCTCTGCCCTGCTGTTTCTGTACAGGCTTCACTCCTTGCAAGCAGCCCCAATCTACATGGGGGAATCTCTTGCAACCCTCTTCATGGTACCAACTCGGGTCCTTGGGCTCTTTAATTAATAGAAATGGATAAGAGGCCAGATGAGAAAATCAGTCAAGGCTTTATTGAGACACGTGCTGCAGCACGAGGGAGGGAAAACAAGTAGAAGATTCCCTTGCTCGCTACCGGAGGAAGGGGGTGAGCTGGTACCTTATATGGGGTGAGGCTAGGGGCAGATGGGTGGGTCGGCTGGAGGGGTGGCTGAGGTGATCTGCCCACCCCCTTGGTGGTGCTGAGTGCAGGGATAATGCGCAGTACCCTGCTTTTGCTCCTGGCACCTCAGAAGTGGCAGTTGGTTTTTGGCCTTTTTGTATCTTACTGTTCATAATTTGCCCCAACTGTGCATGCATGCAGTTATTTTTAGTCCCTTACAGTTTCTTTGTATTTTGTTGCTCAAGGAGACGTTTGTCCAGGTGCAAGCACTCCAGTAAAGTGTCCTGGGTCCCAGGTTCCAGCCTATCTCACTCACTTGATTTTTGTAGAGAAATGCCAGGGCAGTCTCCGTCACGGCTGACTCATGACTCTGCTGACTCCCATCCCCACCCTCCGACCAATCTTCTGGTTATATGAGGTTGTAGGGGTTATGGGGCAGGTCTGAGAAGATGGTTGAGGATGGAAAAGTCGGTTTGGTCACCCTTTAACAAGTCCTGGAAGCAGAGAAGTTGTCTGACCCCCAATTATTTGTGCCTCTTTTTACAATCTGGGGTACATAATGCCTCACCTGTAAATCCTAGTTTCTATCCTAGGCTAAAGGACAAATCCCACTTAACATCTGTTACATAACATCCTGCACATGGACGTATCAAAAATTTAAACTATTCTCCCATTGTTGAACCTGTAGCTGTGGTAGTCAGCCCTATTCACAAATATTCTGGGTTCCCTCTTCTTTCCAGTACATGGTAGGATTGCAGTTTCCCATCCCTTGGAAGTTAGTGGTGACAATGTAACTTGTTTGGCGGCAAAATATGAGTAGAAGTAATTTGTGCCACCTCCAAAAGGAATCTCTTAAGAGCCAATGCACAAATTGTCATGTTTCTTTTCCCTCTGCCCCAGATATTGTAACGTTCATTGTGGCAAGCAGCCTCTAAAATGGCCCCCAATGATCCCCTTCTCCTGGTATTCAAGCCCTCGTAATCCCCTCTCCTTGAATGTACACTGAACCTGGTGACTTGCTTCTAATGAATAGAATATGACAAAAGTGATGGGATATCACTTCCAAGATTAGGTTACAAAAAGACTCTGGCTTCCATCACACTTGGCCTCTTTACCCTCCGCTGCTCCCTTAATCACTTTAAGAGCAGCCAGCTGCTTTGCTGTGGGATGTCCATGTGGTGCCTGGAGAGGGCTGTGTGGTAAAGAGCTGATGTATCCCGCCTGGTAGGACCTGACGCCTGCCAGCAGCCACATGAGTTAAGTTTGGAAATAGATTTTCTGAGGCCTGCCAATCATCACATAAGTGAACTTGGAAGCACGTCCTTCCCCCTGTTGAGGCTTGAGATGACTGTAGCCCCAGCAGACACCTGATTGCAGTCTTTTTTTTTTTTTTAATGAAGTTTATTTATTTATCTAGGCCACGCAGCATGGCTTACAGGATTTTAGTTCTCCAACCAGAGATTGAACCCGAGCCCTCGGCGGTGAAAGTGTAGAGTCCTAACCACTGGACCGCCAGGGAATTCCCGATTGCAGTCTTAAATGCCAGAGGATCCAGTGAAGCTATGCCCAGATGCCTGACCCACAGAAATTGCGACAAAATAAATTATTGTTGTTTTAAGCCACTAAGTTCTGGAGTAATTTGCTATGCAGCAGCAGATAACAAATACATTCAAGATGGTTCCAGAGTGGGGCAACATGGAGCTGAGGCCCCAGCCTGTCCAGCCTGGGCAGATATCATGGGTGAGAAACAAATCTTTGTACTTACAAGCCACTAAGTAGATTGGGGGGTTGGTTTGGTACTACACTAACCTTTGCAAGTGTAAATAACACAATGATAAACATTTTTGTACTGAAGTCATTTACTAAATTTCTAATCATTTCCTTAGGACAGATTCATAGAAATGGAATTGCTCATTTAAATGGTATGACAGGGACTTCCCTGGTGGCGCAGTGGTTAAGAATCTGCCTGCCAATGCAGGGGACACGGGTTCGGTCCCTGGTCGGGAAGATCTCACATGCCGAGGAGCAACTAAGCCCGTGCGCCACGACTACTGAGCCTGCACTCTAGAGCCCGTGAGCCACAACTACTGAGCCTGCATGCCACAACTACTGAAGCCTGCACACCTAGAGCCCGTGCTCCGCAACAAGAGAAGCCACCGCAATGAGAAGCCCGTGCACCACAACGAAGAGTAGCCCCCGCTCGCCACAACTAGAGAAAGCCCACATGCAGCAACAAAGACCCAAGGCAGCCAAAAATAATAAATAAATAAATAAATTTATTAAGTAAATAAATAAATAAGTAAATGGTATGACATTTTAAGACTTTTAATGCACATTACCAAATAATGGTCCAAAAAGTTATGTTGATTTACATTTCCACCACTGAGGGGTAGTTTGATTCACCAAACCCTGACCAGTTTATTTACCTTTCAGTCATAACTTATGCGTTGATGAAAAAAACCTGTTCATTACCTCCTCCAAATTATCTTTTAAATATAATAGTTTCTATCTCCCAGTACCACAGTCTTGGTTCAGGCTTCATCATTCCTTATGTGGCCTACTGCAGTATTCTACTCAATGCCCTTGCTTTCTGCAATCAATGTGCCACTCAGCTTGCCTAAGTTATCCTTCAAAAAATAGTAACCTGGTCATTAGTCTCCTTAAACTACTTCAATGCCAACCCGTGTATTAGTTATAATAGACTAAACTGGTGTAACAAATAGATCTTACAATGCATTGGCTCAGGAAAATAGAAGTCTATCTCTTCCTCATTTCACAGTCCGGGTAGGTGGTCCATGTTGGTGGGTAGCTCTTTTCTGTGTGGTCAATCAGCGACTGTTTTAGTCCATTCCGGCTGCTATAAAAAAAATACCACAGACTGGGAAGCTTATAAACAAGAGAAATTTATTTCTCACAGTTCTGGGGGCTGGAAATCTGAGATCAGGGTGCCAGCATGGTCGGGTGAGGGCCCTCTTCAGGGTGGCAGACTCCTTCTTACATGGTGGAAGGGGCTAGGAAGCTCTGTGGGGCCTCTTTTTTTTTTTAAGGAAACATAAATAAATGCATTGACATACCATATTCACAATGGAAAGTACCAATATTATAAAGATGGCAGCTGTGCCCATGTTAACTCCTAAATTCAGTTCCAATCAATAACTGAACAATGAAAACATTTTTCATTGCAGACATTTTCAAACTTCACAGAAAAGAATAGTGTAATGAACTCCATGTACCCATCAACCAGCTTTGACAGTTATCAACATTTTGGCAATCTTGTTATAATTACAGGTATTTAAGGGGAACTGTGTGTTATTTTCCTGGAGAATTTTAAATCAGGACCAGAAATCATCATGTCATTTTGCCTGTAATTACTATAGTTTGCATCACTAAGTACTTATTTTTTAAAGCCATAATTACTATTCTATTATCATACCTACACAAATGAATAGTTATTCCTTAATATCATCTAACTTTCCATCCACATTCAGATTTCTCAGGTTGTATCCAAAGATGGCTTTCTACAGTTGGTGTATTTGAATCAGGATGTAAACAGTCCTTACATTGCATTTGCTTTTGTCCTTTAAGCCTCTTTGGCTGTGTAACAGCTTCCCTTCTTTTTATTTCCTGCAGTCTATTTGTTGTGTGTGCATGTGAAGGAAGGGATGTGGGTGGGTGCGTGTTCCAGTGGTATGTGTGTGGGGCCTCTTTTATAAAGGCATTAATCCCAGTCATGAGGGCTCTGCCCTTATGACCTAATCCCTTCCCAAAGGCCACACCTCCTACTACTATCACCTTGGTTATTAGGTTTTCAACGTATGAATTTGGGGGCGGTGGGACACAAACGTTCAGACCATAGCAGTGACACAGACTGACAGTGGCTCTGCCCTTTTCAACACACTGCTTCCAAAGTTGACACATTCCAGCCCCTAGAAGAGCACCTCCACTACTAAAACACCATGCTCTGTGGTCTGGACTCCAAGGCAATTGCCTCTTAACTGGTCTCCCTATTTGCCCTCTTGCCATCCCTACTATCCATTTCCCACACACAGTCAGAGAGAACTTTCCAAAAATAAACCAGACTATACCACTCTTCCGCTAAAAATCTTCAAAATCTTCAAAACCTTCCCATCACATTTAGAAGGAAATCTCACATAATCTGGCACCTGTCTAATGCACAAAACTCACCTTCACTTCTCTGCTCCAGCCACACTGGACTTCTTGCTGATTCTCCACAGGCCAGGCTCACTCTTGCCTCCGGACCCTTGCACAATCTTTCCAAGGCTCCCTCCTTCGCTGCATTCAGGTCTCTATTTAAAAGTCTCCCCTTCTCAGAGGTCTTCCTTGGCCACTCCACCTTAGTTTCCTATGAATTCAATCGCCTGATGGGTTTTTTTTTTTTTTTAATGTTTTACTTATCAATACCTGGGGTTATTATATATTTGTTTGATTATTGTTTTTTGAGTTAAGTGCTGGCATCATGCCTTTTTTTGCTCACTGCTATATAATCAGTATACAGTCAGAACAGGGGTCAGCTCTGGTTTGCTGCCTGTTTTTCTTTTTTCTTTTTTCTGGCCGCACTACACAGCATGAGGAATCTTATTTCCCCAATCAGGGATGGAACCCGTGCCCCTTGCAGTGGAAGCTTGACCACTGGACCACCAGGGAAGTCCCCTGTTCACTGTTTTTGTAAATAGTTTTATTAGAACACAACCACACTCGTTCTTTTACGTGTCTATGGCTGCTTTCATGCTATTGCAGAGTAGTTGTAACAGAGACTGTATTGCCCACAAAAGCCTAAAATATTTAATATCTAGCCCTTTACAGAAAAAGTTTGCCAACTCCTGATCTATAGCAATTAATAAGGATGTATCAGCTTTCTATTATTTGCTCAGTGGATCTTGTTCCATTCCTTTATTTTCCATCCTTTCTGTATGATTTTGCTTCAGTCTTCTTGTATGCAGTTTATACCTGGATTTTAAAAAACAATTTGGTAGTCTCTGAAAAAGTATGGATTTTTAAGGCCTTTCTGGTTAAAAGAAGGAGGAATAAAGAGTATCTCTCTTACCATCTTGATTAAAATATAATGAAGACAGAGAACCCTGATGCAAGAGAAACAGCTGCTCTGATCTTAAAGATACTTTCTACTGCTGCTGTGCTATATGAAACATCTTGCTCAAAAATCAGACTAAATCCCATCTCTGTCCAAAAGAAAGCAGTAACTGTTATACTAATTAAACACATTTACTACCTTCCTAGCTATAGTTAATTTCTAGACTTGAAAAAATTATTTGAAGAAAACATTTTTTATAAGAGATAGTATTAGTTCATGAAATAATTTGACAATATCACCAATTTATCTTCTTCCTTCCTTTCTCCAGAAAGGCACCAGCTCTTTTGATTTGGGGTTAGGGAGAGCACCTGATTATCTACCTTTTGCAATGTAAATTATAAGGTGCTTCTGACATATTTATTAAAAAAAAAATAGAACGTTATTATTCCGTAGGAAAGGTGATTTAATCCATTTGCATTTATTGTGATTAGTGATATACTTTGACACATTCCTGCTGTTTTATTTTTGCTTTCTATTTACCATGTCTTTCCTTCATTGCTTTGGTTTTTCTTTCCTGTTTTCTATTGGATTTACAGCTCTCTTTATCCCCTTTTTTCTCTCTAGTGATTTGCGACCTAGTCTATTTCTTTCAGTGGTTAACCTTCAATTTTTAACATGCATATTCAACAAGGTATAAAGTTAGTATCTCTATCCTTTCCCAGATCAAGGATTTTATAACACTTTAGCCCTGATTCCTCCCACTTTTCCAACTTTATTCTCTAGAATATTCATTTTACCTTATTTCTAGCCCTCTCCCAAAGCAGTCATCATTTAAATTACTTACACCCAACATAAACTCAGCTTTACCAACTTGCTTACAACTTGTTTGTTCATCGATACTTCTTGCATCCTGCTCTTCTCGGGTGGCTGATGTTAATGCTGGTTTCTCAGGAAAATGAAATTTCAGGTGATATTTTCATCGAGATATTTTTGGCCTTCTATATAGATATATATATATATTTTTTAATAAGCAGGTATTATAAAAGCATTCAAAAATAAACCTATCTTCAAACTGGAAAAAAATCAACTTAATGTCCGTGTATAAACACTTAAACAGAGAAAAAATAGCATATTTGAGTGTTCCTGTTAAAAGGAAAAAAGTTAAAGTAAAAATATCTCAAAGTGTAACATTCTTGAGGGAAGGTGGGTGTGAAAAAGGATAATCTGCTTACATTATGCATGACTATTTCAAACACTTTGGACAACTAGACAAAGGCACAGACTTCCAATGAAGAAAAATGGGCTTCTGGGGATTTAAGATCATATTTGACCTGAGTGTAAAAAACATTTTGGTTTTCTTCCTGCCAAAATCATGTTCTGGGGTTGAGGTCATACAGGAAAAGAATGAAGTCAATGGTAGAAAGCTCCCCATGTAGCACTTTTTATGTGTCCAGTACTAGAGTCCAGGTGTCAAAGAAGTCTGGAAATGTGAGAAAATAACTTTTTATTGTTCTTTTTTCAGAGAAATGGTCATATCTCTAGCTTTAAATACAGAAGTACTTTGCCCACAAACATTTCTGAAGTTGAAAGAAAACATGTTAAACATATTATTTGAAAATATAACTAGTTACTGTTTGAAATTTTTTCTTGCAGCATTATTTACGACAGCCAAGACATGGAAGTAACCTAAGTGTCAATTGATGGATGAATGGATAAAGAAAATGTGGTATATACACAATGGAATATTACTCAGCCATAAAAAAGAAGGAAATCCTGCCATTTGCAACTACATGGATAGACCTGGAGGGCATTTTCTAAGTGAAATAAGTCAGACAGAGAAAGACAAATACCATATAATCTCACTTATATGTAAAATAAACAAAACAAAACCCAAACCCACAGATTACAGAGAACACATTGGTGGCTGCCAAGGGCTGGGGGTGGGGGCTGGGCAAAGTGGGAGAAGGGGGTCAAAAGGTACAAACTTTAAACTTCCAGTTATAAAATATGTAATAGGGATGTAATGCACAGCATGGTTAATAGTTAATAATACTGTGTTGCATATTTGAAAGTTGCTGAGAGTAGATCTTAAAAGTTCTCATCACAAGAAAAAAATTTTAGTAACTGTGTGTGGTGATGGATTTTAACTAGACTTGTGGAGAACATTTTGCAATGTATACAAATATTGACTCATTATGTTGTACACCTGAGACAAACATGATGTTACATGTCAGTTATATCTCAACTTTTTAAAAAAGATAGGGAATTCCCTGGTGGTCCAGTGGTTAGGACTCTGCACTTTCACTTCTGAGGGCGTGGGTTCGATCCTCGGTCGAGGAACTAAGATCCTGCAAGCCACACCCCAAAAAAAAAAAGAAAAGAAAAGAAAAGAAAAGAAAAAGAAAAGAAAGATAAATTGAGCAATATATTAAATATGCTCAAGAAAGTAAAACACTACAATAACTTGTGATCACAACAATCACCAACAACAGTGTCTTGGCAGATATAAGACTCTTCCAATTATATGTAAATGTCTAGTACCCCTTATCCTATTTTATTCAATAAAAATGTACATGTTTTATTAAAAGAACTTCAAATTCACTTGACTTTACTTAAAAATAATTTGTATATTTGATTATTATTAGACATGATTTTCTGCACATCTCACAAATGTGAGCTCTAGACCCATGAAATGCATTAGAATTAGTGAGATTCATGATTTTGTTTTATTGCCTGACAATGACTTGGTTTAAATAGAAAAAAAATTTTTTTTCTTTGTTTCAACTTTTTAAACACGTATTTAATTTTGTTTCATTATGGTTCATACTTAGCTAATTATTTTACTCTATTAATTAAGAAAGGGAACAAATAGTTTAATTCAGAGCTCAAATCATAATACCAAATACTCATTCTAGCAGCAATGAGACAGTCCCCACCCTCCAAGGGTGTCTGTCTTCTTGCTGTCTTAAACTTTATATTTGCTCAGATACTAATATTACTGCTAAAGTCAGGAGCTGAGAAAGAGCTAGGAGGGGAAGAGAAAATGTTAAATAAGGCAAAATGACAGCTCTAAAGGGAAGTGAGAGAAAAGGCAGTCAAAATTGAAAAAAGATCCCTGAGTTTATAATTAATTTACATACATACTTCTGTGGTTTGCCAAGTGATTTGGTGTGACTACCTAAGTTTAATTAGCATACAGTCTCAGAATGAAAACTCTGTAAGACAAGGCTTCACTTAGATTTGATGGATATTCAGAAAATCACTCTCATTCACGTCTTTATCATCATCACCCTGCAAAAATGTTAATGAGGGAAAACAATTCCAAGTTCACACATATAATCCCAAAACTTATGCTGCAAGAGAAAACCTGATTTTGTGAATATAGGTTCAAGCTCAATGCAGTACCTAAGCTTTAACCAAGTCTGAAGAAAGGGCTTAAAGACTCATATTAGCAAGCAACACTTAAAGTGAAATACAGAATTTTCACTTAAATCATTGTGAGTTTATGTGTCTTTAAAGGGAATACACAGAATTTATGTAATGTCAAATTATAAAAGAGTTGCTAAGAAGTTCAAGGAAGCAGAAACACTTTTCAATATAGCTTGATATGATACCTATGGTAGTCACCTGGAAATTTCCAAACAAGCCTGAGATATCTCTGAATCGATTTCCTAAACAAAAGGTAATAATTGATTTTAATAATAATATAGACAATTTAATTTTATTTTAATCAATAATATTGATTTTAATAATTTCCTTCCAGAAGTCTCACAAAGTATTATGACACCTAATTTTTCTAAACTAAGTACCCCAGTTATATACTGCTTTAGGTTCACTCCTACTTATGTAGCCGCTCCAGTAAAATAGGATGGCTTTTATTTATGACTATTTATCTGGAGAAATGCCTCTTCCCCTGTACTAAGTGCTTAGAGTAATACAGAACACAGCTGTTTTCTTTCTTCAGTGTCCGGTTAATCAGGATTAAATACACACACGCACATACACACACATGCACACATACACGTTTTGCACAGAGAAGAAAACATATTACACAATGTCCTCAGCTGAGCAGAGCAGAAGACTTCATAACTGTCCCTGACTATTATTTAAGAGGAGGCTCAAGAAGGCTCAGTAACAACTGCCGTAACTATTCATAAGTGCCACGAAATGGTTAGAGATCAAGTTCCTAGCACTGACCTTCATCTTACATAATAAACCATATTATTTCATTTATATTTGGCAATTCTGGATATGGTGATTTTAGGCTTTGAAGAGACAGTGATGGTGTTTACCAGAGATCTTAATAGATATAATTTTAGAAGGGGTTTAAGTTTTATTTATACATTTTTTATTGTAGTAAAATATACAGAACATAAACTGTACTATCTAAACCATTTTTAAGTGTACAATTCATTGGCATTAAGTACGTTCACAATGTTGTGCAACCATCATTATAACAGATATAATTTTGTATAATGTGCATAGCATATATTTCAAACCCACGGTTATACAAATTTCTTAAGCAATGCAGACATTTGTATAAATTGTGTAAAAATCATAAATCAGGGGCAGTGTACACATGCAAATATAGTCAGTCTGATGCCTTAATTATTCAATTTTTTCACAACTTCCTCAGTTTTACTGTAAAGTTGTCTGTAGCTCAAAATTTTCTGTAATCTTTTCAATAAAATTAGTAATATCACTTATAGAACATGAATTTCAGAACATGCCTTTCCACATTTATTCAACTGATAGGGTTTTTCTCATGATGAATTCTTTGCTGCTTCAGTAAAAGGCTAATTTTAAGTTTTCCCACATTTACAAATCTCCCTTGTTTTTATGACTTCTTTGATGGAGAATGAGATGTGTCTTCCAGTTAAAAGATTTCCCACATGTGTTGCATTTATTTTGTTGCTCTGCTGTGAGTTGAGTAATGTTTAAGGAGATGTGATCTCTTGATGAAGGCTTTGTCACATTCAGTGCACCCGTGGGGTTTCTCGCCTGTATGAATTCTCTGATGCATGACCAACACTGATGAGTCTGCAAAAGCTTTGCCACATTCTCTGCATCGGTATGGTTTCTCGCCTGTATGGATTCTGGAGTGTTTATAAAGGGATGAACTGTACTTGAAGCTTTTCCCACACTCCTTACATTCAAATGAGTTCTCGGGTGTGTGCGATTTCACATGCTGAGTAAAGGAGGAGTTCCAGGTGAATGATTTCCCACATTGACCACATTCATAACGCTTCTCTCCAGTGTGGAGTCTCTGATGGACCACGAGTTGTGCTTTATGCGTAAAAGCTTTCCCACAATCACTGCACACAAAGGGTCTCTCTCCACTATGAATTTTTTGATGAGCTGCAAGGTGTCCCTTACTGTTAAAGGCTTTCCCACAGTCACTGCATTCAAAGGTGTTTTTTTTCCTTGTATGCTTTTTTTCATGTCTAATGAGACGAGACTTCTTTTGGAAGCCTTTCCCACATTCACTGCACCCAAAGGTTTTTTTCCTTCTGTGCTTTTTTTCATGTCTAATAAGACACACCTTGTTTTTGAAGGCTTTTCCACATTCCTTGTATTCATAAGAGTTTTCTCTGATATAACTTTTATTATAACTAAGAAAGTATAAGTTAGGTTGCAAACACTTTCCATTTGATTCACATTTATGTTGTTTTTGTCTTGAAGAAATAAAATTTATACTCAGATTACAATTTTGGACTGTCTCGTTGGTCAGTGTTTTCTTGAAGGTGAACATACCTTGGTTCAAAAAATTGTCTTTGCTTCCTTCTCCTTCCTGTTCCTCTAGCTCATCATCAAGTAAGCAGATAACTTCTAAAAAGGAGTAAAATGAAATATTCTCAGTTCTCAGTTACTCCTTCCAATATCATGTAATAGAAAGAAAATTTTAAAGTCTATGTTTTCGGGCAAGGATGCCTATTCTGACCACTTCTAGTCAACATAGGACTAAAGTCCTAGCTAGACCGATTAGGTAAGAAAAAGAAACAAAAAACATCCAAACGGGGAAGGAAGAAGTAAAAGAATCTCTGTTCACTGATGACATGATCTTGTATTCAGAAAACCCTAAAGATTCCATGAAAAAACTATTAGAACTAATAAATTCACCAAAGTCGTAGGATACAAAATCAACATACAAAAGTCAGTTGTCTTTCTATACCCTAAAAGCAAACAATCTGAAAAGGAAATTAAGAAAACAATCCATTTACAATAGCATCAAAAAGAATAAAATAAACTTAACCAAGGAGATGAAAGACCTGTACACTGACAACTACAAAACACTTCTGAAAGAGATTAAAGAAAACACAAATAAATGGAAAGACATTTTCCATTTTCTGTGTTCATGGACTATTGTTAAAATGTCCCAAATGTACCCAAATGTATCTACAGATTCAGTGCAATCCCAGTGGAATTTTTTGCAGAATCTGAAAAAGCAATTCTAGGGGCCTTCCCTGGTGGTGCAGTGGTTAAGAATCCTCCTGCTGGGACTTCCCTGGTGGCACAATGGTTAAGAATCCGCCTGCCAATGCAGGGGAAATGGGTTCAAGCCCTGGTCTGGGAAGATCCCACATGCTGCAGAGCAACTAAGCCCGTGTGCCACAAGTACTGAGCCTGCATTCTGGAGCCTGCGAGCCACAACTACTGAGCCTGCATGCCACAACTAGTGAAGCCCATGTGCCTAGAGCCCATGCTCCGCAACAAGAGGAGATACCACAATATGAAGCCCGCGCACCACAACGAAGAGTAGCCCCCGCTCACTGCAACTAGAGAAAGCCCATGCACAGCAATGAAGACCCAACGCAGCCAAAAATCAATAAATAAAATAAATTAATATATATATAAAAAAGAATCCACCTGCCAATGCAGGGGACAAGGGTTCAAGCCCTTGTCTGGGAAGATCCCACATGCTGCAGAGCAACTAAGCCTGTGTGCCACAATTACTAAACCTGCACTCTAGAGCCTGCAAGCCACAACTACTGAGCCCGTGTGCCACAACTACTGAAGCCCACACACCTGGAGCCCGTGCTCTGCAACAAGAGAAGCCACCCCAATGAGAAGCCTGTGCACCGCAACAAAGAGTAGCCCCCACTCGCCGCAAATAGAGAAAAGCCCACGCACAGCAACGAAGACCCAATGCAGCTGAAAATAAATTTAAAAATAAATTAATTAACTAAAAAAAAAAAAAGAAAAAGCAATTCTAAAATTCGTATGGAACCACGAAGGACTCCCAAGAGCCAAAACAATCTTGAGAAAGAACAAAGCAGCAGGCCTCACATTTCCTGTCTTGAAACCACATCACAAAGTTACAGTAATCAAAACTGTACTTTATAGTACTGGCATAAAGACAGACATATAGACCAATGGAAAAGAATAGAGAGCCCAGAAATAAGCCCACGCATATATGGTCTTCAAGAAGTGTGCCAAGACAACACAATGGGGAAAGAATAGTTTCTTCAACAAATAGTGCTGGGAAAACCAGATACCCACAGGTAAAAGAGTGAAATTGGACCCCAATCTTACACCACACACAAAAATCAACTCAAAATATATTAAAGACTTAAACATAAGATCTGAAACTATAAAACTCCTAGAAGAAAAGATAGGGGAAAACTTCAAAATACTCGTGCTCACAATGATTTCTTGGATAGGGAACCAAAAGCACTGACAACAAGAGCAAAAATGGACAAGTGGTACTACAGCAAACTAAAAAGTTTCTGTTAAGAAAAGGAAACAATTAATAGAGTGAAAAGGCAACCTACAGAATGGGAAAAAATATTTTAAAAACATATATTGGATAAGTCGTTAATATCCAAAATATATAAGGAACACTTACAACTCAATAGCAAAAAACGGGCAAAGAACTTTAATAGACATTTCTCCAAAGGAGACATACAAATGGTCAACAGGTATATGAAAAGATGCTCAACATCACTAATCATCAGGGAAATGCAAATCAAAACCACAATAAGATATCACCTCACACCTGTTAGGATGTCCATTATTAAAAAACAAAAAAACAAAATAACAAGTGTTGGCAAGAATGTGGAGAAATTAGAACCCTGGTGCACTGTTGGTGTGCATGTAAAATGGTACAGCCACTATGGAAAATGGTATGGCGTTTCCTCAAAATATCAAAAATTGAACCACCATATGATCCAGCAATCCCACTTCTGGGTATTTATCAAAAAAATTGAAAACAGGATTTCCTAGAGATATTAGCACTCCTGTGCTCACTGCAGCATTATTCACAATAGCCAAGAGCTGGAAACAATCTAAATGTCCACTGACAGATGAATGGATAAAGGAAATATGGTATATACATAGTTTAAAAAAGAAGGAAATCCTTCATATGCTACAACATGGATGAACCTCAAGGACATTAGGCTAAGTGAAATCAGTCAGTCACAGAAGGACAAAAACTGCACGATGGCCCTTACATAAGGTATTTAAAATAGTCAAACCTATATAAGCAGAAAGTAGAGTAGTGGTTGCCAGGGGCAGGGAGGAGTGGGAAATGGCGAGTTGTTCAATGGGTTTAGAGTTTCAGTCCTGCAAGATGAGGAAGTTCTAGAGATCCCCTGTACACCAATGTGCATATAGTTAACAATATTGTACTATACACTTAAAAGTTTGCCAATGAGTGTAAGTTTCATATTATGCATTTTTTTTTACCACACACATGCAAAAAGTCTCTGGTTTCAGGTCTAGTGTCCCATTCTGGACTACAAAACAAAAAAGAAATCTGTATTTGTCCTGCCCTGGGCATTAAGAAGAAACTGCTGAAATGGAGGCTTCCGGAAAACAATAATGAGAACAAGTAGCTTTTTCTATTTATAAATATGACTTTCCATTCTGTGAAAGATGGTAAAATAGGCACAAAGTAATATTATAACAATGACAAAGAAAGTTAAAAAGGGCTCTTAACAAGGATGCAGAGTAGCTCTGAGAATGGGGAGAGCCATTTCAGAGGAATGAATGAGGAGGGTAACCAGGGGAACAAAGAGATAAAGGCATTTCGAGAAATGAGAAGAGCTAGATTGGGTTGGGGAAATTTGACCAGAGTCAAAATCTATAACGTCTAAGAATTAAGTTTTCCTGTTAGGATGCTCCCGAGTCTCCTTCACACATTTCTCCTTCTCCTTCCTCATCCTGCACACAACCACAAAAGAACTGTCAAGCCATTAACTCCCTTTTACCTATAGGCACTTTCCTATATCCTCTCTAGCCACCCAAGCCACAGTTGAGGCCTATTTGTAGAAAGTTCTCCAACTCCGCTTCTAGCTAGGATTCATTCTCCAATGCCTACACATACCCAGGAACACAGAGGCTCAGCAGAATGTTGAAAAGAGACCAGATGTCAATTCTTTTGCTTCTATCATCAGTTATTTCTACTACTTGATAAGAATTTTTCCTGATAAATAATCCTATTTTTTTATAACCTCTTTCAACCTTCCAGATGTACTAGCCTCCAAAACTCTGCTTTGCCCCTGACACCACACTCTTTAACTCAAATTTCGCATTCTGGTTTCCACACATACAGATTCCATTATTTCCGGGGATCTGAACCATAAGACTCCTAGGCTTTACCAACTTTTGCCTTTAAATACTGTGTGGTTAAGAAAGTTAACTCTGACTACTGTTACTATGGTGCCACACCATGTCCAAAACAACACCATCACTGCTCAAAACCCTACAAATGCTAAGTCCACTGATATAATAATGTTAGGGAAAATGGAGGAGAAGGCAATTCTTCACTGTTTCTGAGATTGCCTTCCATCAAGGGAGAATCTTATTAGTGTAACAATTTGGACTCTTACCTCATTCCTTATTTCCCAAATAAACACAATCTGATTACATTAATAGAAATTGATGTATGGAAAGATCGGCCATCATGTTGAGGAGGGAAGAAGACTGAGGATTCTAGGAACTGAGAGAACCAACAAGCACTTCGATGGAACAGGCAGCATGAGGAGCCAGAGCAGAGAGGAAGGACATCCTCCTACACAAGAGCTAAGAAACAGAAAGAGCAGCCACGTGGAAGAGTGGAAGTGAAGGTGCCATCTGGGGATCTGAGGATGTTGTGTCAGGTGTACCCAGTCACTTTCAAAGGTGTGTGGTTTTAAGAGGTGCTTCCTGCAAAGTATTTCAGAGGTGCCTGTCCCTCACTCACCAACTGGGATCTCAGTTCCAGAGACTCCCATCTACCTGCTTTCTCTGACTCACCTGGAGAGCGCCAACGTGGGTTCTCTCCCTCCACCATCCATGGCTCTTGTCCTTGCTCCACCTTGAAGATCACTTTTGTTTTGGTGACTGGACACCCTGTTCATGGGAAACAACACAGAACTGGGGACAAAGTGCTAGGAACAAACGACTACCTCACAATTCGGGTTGCCTCCTGGAGTCTTAGGGCCTGTGAAGATAACAAACAAGCTTTAGAACAGAAAAGACCCTTCTTCATTTGGGAGGCAGAAGCATTAAACATACTATCTGATCCCCAAAGGGGATTATGAATCTTTGACCGGACTAAGCTGGTGGCGCAGTGGTTAAGAATCCGCCTGCCAATGCAGGGGACATGGGTTCGAGCCCTGGTCCGGGAAGATCCCACATGCCGAGGAGCAACGAGGCCCGTGCGCCACAACTACCAAGCCTGTTCTCTAGAGCTCGCAGCCATAACTACTGAGCCCATGGGCCACAACTACTGAAGCCCACGCGCCTAGAGCCCGTGCTCTGCAACAAGAGAAGCCACCGCAATGAGAAGCCCATGCACCGCAACGAAGAGTAGCCCCCGCTCCCCACAACTAAAGAAAGCGAGAGCCCACACGCAGCAAAGAAGACCCAACACGGCCATAAACAAACAAACAAACAAACAGAAATAGCAAAAAAAAAGAAAAAGATTCTTTGACCACTAAAATTCAGGGTCTAATTTACTAATGCTTCAGAATGTTCACAGGTTTCTCAAGTCTTAAAGGAAGGGTACTATTAGTATATCCTGAGTTACACAGGGAAGTTGTCCTTACCCACTGAGATGAGGTTTCTAAAGTTCTCCAGCATCACATCCCAATACAGCTTCCTCTGAGCACATCCCAGCAGCTGCCACTCCTCCAGGGTGAAGTCCACGGCCACATCCTGGAATGTCACTGATCCCTGTAATAGTACATTCATCTTCGACCTGAAGTGAGCACCACTGGGGTACGTGGAGGGGATTCAGAGCAATTCCTCTAATTATGTTCATATGTTCAGAGTTTGCAGTAAGTTACCTAGAATAACTAAAAACTACGTACTTGATTTAGAATTAAAATTTGTGATAGAAGAAAATCATATTAAAACTGTCCCACTATATACATATACACACATACGTATATATACATACGTATACGTACATATATATGGAGAGAGGGAGAGGAAGAGAAGGAATAAGATAATACTAAGTTCACTGAGCATTGTTTTGGCCTCATGTATTCTGCTTATACAAAGGGACACTGAAAAACAGTCATATGAAGACGGCTACTCATTTATGACAAATCATCAAATTTTTTTCTTTCACGATAAGTGCCAGGAAAATCTTTATCTATGGAATTGTTATACCTTATTCTCTAGGACATGGCCAATAACTTCACTGATTGGGTATCCTGTTTTTATGACTGCCAAGATTAAGCATAAATTTGCATCTCAACATTACAAAGTATGTGCAGACCCTACGGCCTCCGTATCAATTTTCTAATTTTTCTTCAATTTAAATTTCAATCTATTATTTTTCCCATTTATATTCTTACCTATTAATACTTTTCTACTTTAATATATGGAGTCTTACAAGTCACTTCAAATTCACCAGAAAGCAAAGTGGAATTTGAATGAATAAATGGATGGATAGACGTATGGATGGATGGATATCTTGCCTGGAAGTTGGTCGCTTTCTGCGGCTCATGAGAAAGGACACCTATCTACGAAAACAAGACAGGGGGAGTCCCCTGCCTTTCCAGCCTAGAAATAAGTACCCGTATGCCAGCTACAAAAAAGGCTACTGGGGAAAGAATGACTTTTCAAACAAGCAGGGAAGTCCATGTTATAGAAAGACCAATTTGTCCACTTTTAATCCTGATATGATCACAGGAAACTTGGATAAGGATGGTCTCTCTTGGGTAGATGTATACATTTCTGCCCATTGATCTATTACAATTTATTGTTAATTTCTGATCTAGTGATTTCTTTTCTCCCAGAAACTTATCCCAAAGAAATAAAAATTGATGGATATGAAGATTAAAAGCCTGAGTTCTGGAGCCAGGCAACCGAGTTCAAATTCAGCTACTCCACTTACTAGCAGCAATGACCCTGAGAAAGTTACTTAACTACTCTATACCTCAGTTTTCTTATCTGCAAAACGCGGGTGATAATAGTACACACATCATAGGATTTTTACAAGGATTAAATAAGTGAATACATGGAAACCACTCAGAACAATATGTGGTAAGCACTCAATAAGACTGTGACTATTTTTAAAAATAAAAAAGGGGAGAAAGGGAGAGATGAAAAATAATGTTTTTATATCATTGCTTATAATATGAAAACACAGACAATAGCTTAAATGTCCATTAATAGAGTGTTGATTTTAAAAAAAAGATGATAGCTTAAATGTCCATTAACAGTGTTGATTTAAAAAAAAAGATGCTGTAGAAAGATACTGCTTTGGAAAGAGGTTCCATTTATATTTGTAGGTGAAAAAAGTACGTTAAAATATATAACATGTGGGGTGAGATGTGACAGGGTGAGAGAGTGTCATGGACATATATACACTACCAAATGTAAAATAGATAGCTAGTGGGAAGCAGCCGCATAGCACAGGGAGATCAGCTCGGTGCTTTGTGACCACCTAGAGGGGTGGGATGGGGAGGGTGGGAGGGAGGGAGATGCAAGAGGGAAGAGATATGGGAACATATTGTATATGTATAACTGATTAACTTTGTTATAAAGCAGAAGCTAACACACCATTGTAAGGCAATTATACTTCAATAAAGATGTTTAAAACAAACAAACAAACAAACAAAAATTGGTTGAATGAATATCAGTAAAGTACTTTTAAACTCAAAAAAAAAAAAAAAAAAATATATATATATATAACATGATCCTCCCCTCCCCTTTTAAAAGAATATGCACGCAGATACAGAGACACACAAGCTTGGTGGTCTCTGCAAATAAATAATAGCTATTTACCAAAATGTAAATAACTGTTATTTAGGGTTGTAAAGACAGCAGAATCATATGTAACTTCTATTTTATTTTTTTTACATATTTGTACTTTTAAAATATTTATAATGTATTATTTTTTCAAATATATACATATACACATACATGTAAATATATACAGTTTAAAAATATACATATAAAATTTAAACAAAGGTCTGTAACGCCCTACAACATCTTGGTTCCACCTCTTCTAACCTCATCTACTTCAATCCTTCAAGCACCCTCCTATAGTCACTCTGATCAGACATTCAGCTTTCTTGCTCTTCCTCCAAAATACCAAGGATGATTACTCAGGATCTCTGCACATCTCTTCTGCCTGGGCTGTTCTCCTCCAGGGAAAAATCGAGATACTGCACAGCTCACTCTCTAAATTCCTTCAGGTCTCTGCTTACAGGTCACTTAGCAGCGAGGCTTTTCTTGACAACCTCAGATAAAAGAGCTTCCTCCCTCACAGTCACCACCACTCTGTACACCCTTACTCTGTCTTTTTCTCCATTGCACCTACTATCAAATGACAGATTGTGTATCTGTTTATTCGGTTTTTGTTTCTCTACCTCCATGAAAAACATAGATTCTGTTTTGCTCACTGTGGTACACCAAGTACCAGAATGGTGTTTGGTCCACAACAGACACTCAGCAAATATTTGCTGAATCAATCAAACTCCTTGTTACATGTTTTCAAAAGAAACTTATTAAGCAACTTTGGCCCAACTGAACTGTGATGCAGAGGACTTCCCTGGCAGGCCAGTGATTAAGACTCTGCACTTCCACTGCAGGGGGCACCGGTTCAATCCCTGGGCAGGGAACTAAGATCCTGCATGCCGCTGCGGTGCGGCAAAACTTTTTTTTATTTTTATTTTTTTTATTTTTGGCTGCGCTAGGTCTTCGTTGCTGCCTGTGGGCTTTCTCTAGTTGTGGCGAGTGGGGGCTACTCTTCATTGCAGTGCGCGGGCTTCTCATTGTGGTGGCTTCTCTTGTTGCAGAGCACGGGCTCTAGGCGCACAAGCTTCAGTAGTTGTGGCACAGGGGCTCAATAGTTGTGGCGCACGGGCTTAGTTGCTCCGCAGCATGTGGGATCTTCCCGGACCAGCGCTCGAACCCGTGTCCCCTGTATTGGCAGGCGGATTCTTAACCACTGCGCCACCAGGTAAGTCCCATGGCAAAACTTTTGAACTGTGATGCAGGAAAAAGAACAGTCTGGGAATTGAAGACTGGATCTCAGCCACTAACAAGCTGTGGGACTCTAGCACTCAATTGCCATCTCCTTAAAATGAAGAAGCAGAACCAGAAGACTCCTAAAAGTCCTTCTAGCACCATGAGGCTGTGATTACTCTGTAAACTAGTTCCGCATTTAAGTAAGGGGACAAAGGGAATCAGCATAACCCCAAAGGGCAAATATGACAACTAAAATAGTAAGGAGCCAGCTTAATTGTGAAGGAAGCAATGAGGAAGGGAACGCACTGGTGTGAATGTGTGTTTGTGAGAGCCTGAGAGACAGAGAAATAGCAAAGGGGAATGAATAAATGTGTTTAGGAAAGAAGCAGAATTTCTTCTGTAGTAGCTCTTGATTCTTCTTTCCCTTGACCATACCCTCATTCTCCTCCTGTGAGTTTCATTTTCCTGTGGAGCCTGACCCATAAACCCAAACTCATTTTCTGTAATTCTCACCTGTCTCCTCAAACATTTGGGGCAACACCTCCATAAACACAGTCCTTGATGGTACTTACATGTAATGCCATGAGTCAAGCCCTACTCTCACTAGATAGTAGAGACAGAAGTTGATTCTTGTCTCAACTGAAATGGGGTAAAAAAGTCACAGGTCAGGAGAGCCTCTTCCCGGGGTTAATCTGATGGAGAAGCAACACTCCTTCAACGGGAACCTTCACGTTGGGCCACGATTCTTTAAACTCACCATCCTGTGGCCCTAGGTTGGCCTTTTGTAGATTTTAACCAGGGCCGCTGGAAACTGAAACAGGCAGGAATACGCAAGAGGGACCCTCAGGTTCAATTACACAGTCTTCCTGCAGAGACACCAAGAGTTCTCTCAGTAACAATGATCACAAGTTGAAGTTCATTTAGCATTCACTCCTCAAGAAGAATACAAACTAACTCTTTGTTTTAGGCAAAGTACTATGTTGCAAAAATAATGAAATTTGGGTAAAACAGCACTGAGTTTGAATATTCGCTCCTCCACTAACTAGCTGGGTGATTGAAGCAGCTTCATACCTCCCTGTAAAACGATGAGTACACTTACAAAGTCATCGTGATAAACGAATGCCAATACTTTAAAATAATGTGCTTAACAGTGTCTGGCACTGGCTGTATTGGTTCTCTTCCCCGTCGCTTTGAAGGGGTTTACTGCCTTCGGCGAGTCAAAAATCTTGTGGAATGAGATGAGTTACGGTTCAACGCACAGGCGGGGCTCCCTACGCGGTCCACACTACCTACACAACAGTAACGCAGACTGGCCCGCCACGCCCCAGCCAGACCTGGGCAGAAAGGAGCTCAGCCCTTACTCGGCTTCCTCTGAGCCAAATGCCCCCGCGCATAGGAGTTACCTATAATTTTGCTTTCTTCACATGAACTGAGAAGCCGGTCTCTGCTCTCCACCTGTCCCTCAAGCCCTTCTGGCTCACCCGCCGCTCAGTACTGAAACACGTGGAGGAACGCAAACACTTCCGGAGGTCCCCACTGCGTGTGTGCGGAAGTAGCGACCCACTCAGACCCTCCCCCCAGGGTTCTCTGGGGAAATCCACCAGAGACTACATTTCCCATACGGCTCCTGGAGTTTATGTCCGGAAGGCCTCAGGGATTTCCTCTTCATCTAGCGGAGATTTCTAGTCTGTGACATATAGAAAACATATGCCATATAGACGTGGTAAATAGAAAACAGTAATTTATTTAAAGGAAGGGTTTCTTCTTTCATTTTATTTTTAAAAAGAATTAAACTTAGTAACACTGTGATAACATATCATCTGTAAATAGTTTTAAAATCTAAACTATGTAAATTAATGTATTAGATCCCTGTTAAAAAGGTTTTTAGTTTCAGACAGCTTAGTTATGAGTATGTTTCAAAGCTTTATTACAATCTAGCTGTAAGGGAACAGCAAGAGGGCAATTTCAAGTTTCACTCAGGGAAAAGTTTATATAGGAAAAGAGAAGGGTTACATAATCGTTGGCGAGCTATAAAAATGAGAGTGTATCTAACAGGCATCAGATTGGGTGGATAACTAGTTTCTATAACAAGTCTTAATTCCATTAAAGTCATTTAGAAATTGCTTATCAGGAATGATCATTTTTTCCCAGAAGGAAGTCATGAATTATAGTATGCAAAAAAAACCCCTTTACCCAGACGAGGTTTGGGACAATTTCTCTTCTATAGGTTTCTTCAGACCTTTCTCCTCCACCCCTCAGCCCCAGCTCTCTCTCTCTCTTTTTTAAAAAAATTATTTATTATTTATTAATTTATTTATGTTTGCATAGGGTCTTAGTTGCAGCACATGGGATCTTTCATTGTGGTATTCGGGCTTCTCTCTAGTTGTGGTCCACAGGCTCAGTAGTTGTGGCGCATGGGCTTAGTTGCCCCGTGGCATGTGGGATCTTAGTTCCCTGACCAGGGATCGAACCCACGTCCCCTGCATTGGAAGGCAGATTCTTAACCACTGAACCACCAGAGAAGTCCCTTTTTTTTCTTTTTTTTTTAATGTGTGTATACTGTCAGGCCTTATCGTAAGCATATATCTAATATTCATTCAACAAAAACATGTTGCCTGAGTTCCTGTTATATACCAGACATTGATTTGGGTATGGAGTAGTGAGCAAAACAGACAAAAATGGCTGCCTCGTGGAGCTAATGTTCTATTTTATTAGATACTGATAAATGCTATGGAGAAAAATAGTGCAATGAAAGGGGATAGGCAGTAGTGGAGGGCTGCAGTTTTAAACAGAGTAGTCCAGGAAGGCCTCTCTTAGGAGATATTTGAGCAAAGACCTGAAGGAAATGAAGTTGCAAACTCATGCCAGATGAAAAAGGGTTTTAGGTAGAGGAAACAGCAAGAGCAAAGACCTGAAGCAGAAAGTGCCAAACACATTTAAAGAACAGCAAGGAGGGCCATGTACCTGGGGAAGGGAGAATAATAAAGAGGTAAGGAGGGGTGAGGGCCCAGACTGTGGAGGGACTTGTAATCAATGTAAGGACTTCAGCTTTTCCTCTGAGTGAAAATAGAGGCTTCTGGAGAATTTTGAGCAGAGGAGTGGCATGGTCTGACTCAAGTTTTAATATGATCACTCTGGCTGCTGTGTGGAGAATAAACTGGAGGAAAGCCAGGGTACAACCAGTTAGGATGTCATTAGAATAATCAAGAAGTGAGATGATGGTGGCTCAGACCAAGTAGTAGCAGAAGAGCTAGTGAGAAGTAGTTGCATTCAAGGTCTAGTTTGAAGACAGACTTGATATTGATTTACTGTAGATCATATGTAAGGTATGAGAGAAAAAGGAGACTCAAGGATGATTCCCAAGTTCCAGGTGTGAGCAAGTGAAAGGATGGAATTGCCATCAGATGAGATGGAGAAGGCTGCAAGAGGAGCACATCTAGGGAGAAGGAGAGAGAGCAGGACCTGTTTTGAACGTGTTGAGTTTGAGATGCTAATTAGAGACAACCAGGTGGTGAAGTTGGGCAAATATGCTTGAGTTCAGGAGAGATGTCTGCAAGAAATACATTTGGGAGATATCATTATATAGATAGACTTTAAAACCATCAGACAAATGGGGTTACCAATGAAGAGCATATAGAGAGAAGAGAAGAGGTCTGAGGATAGAGCCCTGGGATATTCCCAAGTTGAGAGTTTGTAGAGATGAGAAGGACTCAGCAGGGAGACTGAGAAGGAAAGATCAGTGAAGCAGGAGGAGAACCAGGAGAATGTGGCTGCTGTAATCAACGTGGAAATAAATGCTTCACAGAGAACCGAGGGCTACATCGCGTCCTAAGCTGTTAATAATTAAGACCGATGACTTGGTCATTGGATACAGCAAGTAGAATTTTATCGGTGACCTTTACCAGAACAGTTTCAGCGGAGTGGTGTAGGGGAAAGCCTGTTTGGAATGAGTTTAAGAGAACATGACCTGAAAAGTCTAGATTGGGGGAATTTCAGTGAGACAAAGAGATGGTTTCTGTGGGAAAAAAAAATTCAAGAAGAAAAAAAAAAAGATGGAAGGGGAACGGGTAGATTAACAGAGTGCTAAAACTAGCACTTTGGTGAAAGTTTGATGAGGAACAGGATATTATTTCCCCTGAAAATTACTTAATTACCATTTTCCCTTTGTAATTAAGTAATTAAGGGGAAAATGGTAATTTTACAATGTAGAAATGTGGTGGATGCCACCCTAACCAAATAATTAAAGTGACCAGTAATGGGACTTCCCTGGTGGCACAGTTGTTAAGAATCCGCCTGCCAATGCAGGGGACACGGGTTTAAGCCCTGGTCCGGGAAGATCCCACATGCCGCGAAACAACTAAGCCCATGCACCACAACTACTGAGTCTGTGCTCTAGAGCCCGTGAGCCACAACTACTGAGCCCGCATGCCACAACTACTGAAGCCTGCGCACCTAGAGCCTGTGCTCCGCAACAAGAGAAGCCACCATGATGAGAAGCCCGTGCACCGCAACGAAGAGTAGCCCCTGCTCGCCACAACTAGAGAAAGCCCACGTGCAGCAACGAAGACCCACCTCAGCCAAATAAGTAAATAAATAAATAAATAAATAAATAAAATTTTAAAATAAAATTAAAAAAAAGATCACCAGTAATAAGACAAGTTTGACATTGTGCCTCCTGACATGAAATACTAAGACTATCACTTATGTGATATACTTGCCCAAATGCATAACTTGAATCTAATCATGAGGAATCATCAGACCAACCAAAACTGAGGGGCACTCTACAAAATAACTGGCCTGTACTCTCCAAAAATATCAATGTCATGAAAGATGTTGAAAGGCTGAGGAATTGTTCCAGATTAAAGGACTCTGAAGAAATATGACAACTAAATACAATGGGTAATCCTGGTTTGGATCCTGGATCAGAAAAAAAAAAATTGTTAAGAAAAACATTATTGGTTTAAATGCAATGTGGTATCTTGGATTGGATCCTAGATCAGAAAAAGGACATTTATTGAAAAACTAGTGAAATATGAATAAAATCTGGAATTTAGTTAATTGTGATAAACCGGTGTTGGCTTCTTAGTTGTGCTCTAGTAATAAAAGATGTTAACTTTAGGGGCAATAGGTGAAGGATATATGGGAACTCTCTGTACTAGCTTTGAAACTTTTCTGTAAACCTAAAATTATTCCAAAATTAAAAATTTCTTTAAAAAAGAACAGTATTGAGACAATTGGGGAATTTTATGGATGATAGATTAAGAATAGTACTATACCAGTGGTAAATTTTTTAAAATTTTGATCATTGAACTGTGGTCATATAACAGAACGTCCATGTTCAAAGGGGTGAAATGTTATTGGACATCTTCTCAGCCTCACTTCTTCCTTTTTTTTTTTTTTTCTGCCCACAGCATGCAGCTTGCAGGATCTCAGTTCCCCAACCAGGGATTGAACCCAGGCCACTGCAGTGAAAGCCCAGAATCCTAGCCACTAGGCCACCAGGGAACTTCCTCTTCTTCCTTCTTTTGGTAACAGACCCTATTTTTCTTTTGGGGGACTACTCTGCTCCTATTACATGAGATCTTGGTGGTAATGTAAATCAAGGTTTTCTGTGGTATCAATCTGTCTTTTCAGTGGTATGCACTAGCTCACTGGAAATAATATGCTTTTAGTTTTGCAAAGGAAATTACTAAAAGACTAAAGTGCTTCTAAAAAAATAAGAGACCATTGTTTCTTCCTCATCATAGGTGAGTTTAACACATTTGCAATTAATATTATTATTGATATGCTTTTATTTATTTCTACTTTTTTTTTGGCTTTCTATTTATTATATCGTTTTCTGCAACTTTCACCTTTCCTGCTCTGTTGGATTTATGAAGTTTTCATTATTGCTCTCTTCAGATTTTTTTTTTTAAATCAAAGCATTCTTTTTTTTAAAATTAATTAATTAATTAATTAATTAATTTTTGGGTGTGTTGGGTCTTCGTTTCTGTGCGAGGGCTTTCTCTAGTTGCGGCAAGCGGGGGCCACTCTTCATCGCGGTGCGCGGGCCTCTCACTATCGCGGCCTCTCCTGTTGCGGAGCACAGGCTCCAGACGCGCAGGCTCAGCAGTTTTGGCTCACGGGCCCAGTTTCTCCGCGGCATGCGTGATCCTCCCAGACCAGGGCTCGAACCCGTGTCCCCTGCATTGGCAGGCAGATTCTCAACCACTGCGCCACCAGGGAAGCCCTCTCTTCAGATTTTTAAGTTACACATTATATTTCTATGCTTTTCTAGTTACCCTTACTTTTTTTACACCTTTATAAAGCCTAAACTCTCTTTTTCCAGAACTCAAGGACTCCTAAACTTACATCTGCCTTTTCCACTTTTTCTGTTTTCTTCTTTTCATTATACTTTTTGTATTTGATTCTTAAAAGTTAGCACATATGATATAATCAGAAAAAAATGAAGTTTCATTGGGGAGAAAACGCCCTATCTGCCATCTGTGTATAAATAAAAGAGAAAGAAGGTATTTTTCAGTGATCTTTTCATAAAGTAAAAAAAGAAAGAAAATCTCAAGGTATGACAAACTCTTAGAGGTGGGAAAAATCGAGGGAGTTCTCATTTAGATTGTGTATGGCTGTTTCAGCCACAGAATACAAATAGACTAGGGAGTTCTGGGAATCTGAGATGTTTGGATGGAACTAAGCATAGTTTTGGTTTACTTCTTGCCAAAATCTCGTATGGCCTAAGCCAATGAGCTCAGTGACAAAAACTCTCAAGGTGGCAGTTTATATTTGTCCAGTAAGGAAGTATATATATATATATATATTTTAAATTTTTTTTATTTTTGGCTGCATTGGGTCTTTGTTCCTGAGCGTGGGCTTTCTCTAGTTGCAGCAAGCGGAGGTTATCCTTCGTTGCGAACGGGCTTCTCATTGCGGTGGCTTCTCTTGTTGCAGAGCACAGGCTCTAGGCGCGCAGGCTTCAGTAGTTGTGGCACATGGGCTCAGTAGTTGTGGCTCGCGGGCTCTAGAGCGCAGGTTCAGCAGTTACGGCGCACGGGCTTAGTTGCTACATGGCATGTGGGATCTTCCTGGACCAGGGCTTGAACCCGTGTCCCCTGCATTGGCAGGCGGATTCTTAACCACTGCGCCACCAGGGAAGCCCAAGGAAGTGTATTTTAACTTGCTCTACTGTATTCCTTCTTCCACTTAAGGGAGTGAATTAATTTATGGAACCTAGATAACATGCTTCTTGACATATTACAGTTAAAATTCCCTTGTTTTATTCACAGACCATCGCACACCTCTTGCCACCTCGACCTACACAGCTGCTCTTCCAAGGGGACCTCACATCATGCCGACAACAGTAGAGCTCCCTACTGCCTCCTAATATGTGTCCTCTTCCTGTAGCCTTACATAGTTTGGAGTTTCTCAGATGAGAAGCATGGGCATGGGAAGGGGAGATAGGATGGGAATGGAAAGCACTGAGTAGGGTAAAACAAGGATTTCATGTAGGAAATGAGAGAAGACTGTTGAGTTGAAAAAAAAAGGCAAGTCCCGTGACTATACATACCTAAAGAATTCCCTGTGTGGCTGACAAATGGATTCTGAAGACAATTCCAAAAGAAAGAAGGTAACAGAAAATTCTGAAACTGCAAGAGTGCAACCAGTATGCTGCCTCCTAAAACAACTGGGAAAGTGTTAAAGAAAAAAGGTATTCAGTGACATTTGTTAAAGATGACAAATGACAAGACAGACTTTCCTCAGGACCAGTGTGATAGGTATAGGGACCACTGCCATGGGATTTTAGTTGGGGAGAGATTGCGCTCAACTCTGAATACACCATGCACAAGTAGGAATTTATAGCTAAGGAGTAGGGTAGGGGTTAGTGGGTGGAAAATTACTAAGAGAAAACATCACGGGTAAGGGGGGTTCTGGCTGAATCCGCCTTATAGGATTCCTGCTGAAGACAGGCTAGGGTGATCAGACATCACCTGAAGGATGATGGAGGATGAGGAACCTGATCAGATATTGAGGGTGCAGGGTTCTGGTTAAAATGACTTAGCAGGGTTCTTGCTAAAACTAGATTTTACAAGTAAGTGTGCAAGTGGGCCTCGGAAAGGTTCAGGAGACTGACTAAAGTTTGGTCAAGCAAAAAAGTCAGTAAATAATTTAGATCCTTAAGTGCTAGTGTGCTTGTTCAAAAAAAAGCACTATCATTCATTTATAATCATTACTCAGCATTACTCTTCAAAAAATGGCCAATGAGAGAAAAACAATGTAATATAGTTGTAACTGAGCTTAAACTTGAAAAGGCTTGATTTCTGAATTTAGGTTCAAGCTGTTTTGTCACAACTCAAGAAAAGGCATAAAAGTTTTTTGACATTATCAAAGAATATTGTGAACAGCAATAAAAACTGTAGCTTAAATAATGGTTGGTTCATCCTTTTAAGGGAACATGTGGAACTTACAAGATGTCACGTTCCAAAGTGAAGTTGCTAAGCAAAAAAAAAAAGTGCTCTTTTCAACTCGATTAATGCTGCCTGTGCTGTCACATGGTAAATTCCAGGCACCCCTCGGAGCTAAACCTGTATCAATTTCTTACAAGAAAACAAAAAATAGACCCCAAAGCTCACTCCCTGAAAGTTGCAAAGTATCATGCTACGCTAGTTTATTAAAATGAAATGTAGATGATACCCTAGTTAACTACTACTTGAGCTATGCTTACACCTTAGGTAAATACATCAATGAAAAAGAACAGGAATATTTGAAGGGCAAATGTTTTATTTACACACTTATTTAAATACTTCTTTTCCTCAACTGAGTATTTACTGTAATACAGAATACAACTGCTTTCTCCCTCTCAATTGGTATCTTGTTAAATTATACATATGTGTAATTCTATACATCTTTATAACAAGTTTGAGAGATTCAGTAACACTGCCATACCCCTTAAAAGTGCCAGCAAATGGGTGAAAATATTACTGAAATTCATACTACATATTAAACCACATGTTTTCACTTGCATGTTACTGTTAGGGTTGGAAGAAAAAAATGGTGAAATTTACTGCAGAAACTCTTAATAGATATAATTTAATATAATATATAATATAAACATTTTATACTCACACTTGCATAATTGTATAATTTGTTATAAAAATTAAAAATCAGAGATGGTAAATGTAGTTTTCACTGATTCCTTGATTGTTTAATTTATGCTTACTTTCCAAGCTCTATGTGCATTTATAAATTAACTTTTTCTGTGATCTTTTCTCTAAAAACTTTATTATCACTTGAGAACATGATTGGCATTGGTTTTTTTAATGGGAATTTATTCTTCCAGTTCATTCAGATTGGTGGATTTCTCCTCATCATAAATTCTCTACTTAATAAGGTTTATCAAATATTTAAAGTTTTCTCAGATTCATAAGTGAATATTACATATGAATTTTCTGATGTACAATAAGATTTGACTTCTGGGAAAATGCTTTCCCACATTTGCTACATTCATAGGGCTTTTCTCCTGTATGAATTATCTGATGTCTGAGGAGATGAGACTTCTTGATGAAGGCTTTGCCACATTCAATACATCCATAAGGTTTCTCTCCTGTGTGAATTCTTTGATGCGTAACAAGCACAGAAGTGTTGCCAAAGGCTTTGCCGCATACGATGCATCGATAGGGTTTCTCTCCTGTATGAAATCTAGAGTGTTTATAAAGGGATGAACTATACCTGAAGGTTTTCCCACATTCCTTACATTCAAATGAGTTCTCAAGTGTATGTGATTTCACGTGTTGAGTAAAGGAGGAGTTCCAGGTGAATGATTTCCCGCATTGACCGCATTCATAAGGCTTCTCTCCAGTGTGGAGTCTCTGATGGACCACGAGTTGTGCTTTATGCATAAACGCTTTCCCACAATCACTGCACACAAAGGGTCTCTCTCCATTATGTATTTTCTGATGAGTTGCAAGGTGAGCCTTCCTGCTATAGGCTTTCCCACAGTCGTTGCATTCAAAGGGTTTTTTTCTTGTATGATTTTTTTCATGTCTAATAAAATGAAACTTCTTTTTGAAGGCTTTCCCACATTCACTGCATTCATAACAGTTTTCTCCAGTATAACATCTATTACAATTAAGTAAGTCTGAAGTAGGTTGCAAACTCTTCCTATATGACTTACATTTATATGATTTTTTTCTTGTAGGATTAAGACTTGTGCTCATATTATAACCATGAAGTCTCTTCACAGTCAGAATTTTATTGAACATGAACAAAACTGAATTCAAAAAATTGTCTTTGCTTTCCTGGTTCTTGTCTGATTCATCAATAAGTGGGCAGTCAGCTTCTAAAAAGGAGTACAGTGAAACATTCCTAGTTAATTTTTTCCATCAACAGTTATAGAAACATATATGATTTCAAATCTAGTCTCTCGTTCTGAAACAAATCTGTATTTGCCTTGCTACTGAGCTTTACGAATAAAACTGCTAAAGAGGAAATGGGAGCACAGAATGACAATGAGAATAGATGGCTTAACCTGTGACCTGAGGAAAGATAGTAAAATAGCAAAAGGTACAGTAAGGAGGGTACAAAGGAAATCAAAAAGTTGCTCAATTTCTCAACAAGGGCATATGGTTAGCTCACAGAATGAAGAGAGCCCACTGTGGAGATGTGATCAATGGACTGGGTAGCTAGGGGAACAAGAGACAAGGGAGTTAAGGGAAAATATCAGAGGGAAAACTAGATTTGGAGAAGGGAGATCAGAATCAGGGTCCTTACTACCTAATCCCTAGATTACCCAGGTAGAATAGCTCCTTATTTCCCTCATTCATATCTCTTTTTCCTCTTGATCATCTGGCACAATGTCACTTCCCTTCAGGAACATTTTTCTATCTCCAATCCTCTAACCTCATCCAAACCACGGCTGAGACATATCTGTAGACAGGGCTCCAACTCTACTACAGCTGGGATTCATTCTTACACGTACTTGTAAGCCCAGGAACACAAAGGTCTAGCAGGTCATTTGACGGTGTGCTATTCTTAGCCCAAGCACAGATTCTATCTGCTTGTTACCATTTTTATTCAGGTTGAGTTTTGATATATGACAAGTACTGCTTTTACATCCTCTTTCAATCTTCCTAACAAACTAGTCCCCAGAAAGCTTCTTTGCTCCTGAAGTCACATTTTTAGACTCCTAGTCTCAAAACCCTATAAATCCCAAATCCACTGTTCCATTAAAAACAAAAAAAATTAGGGAGGGGGTTATAATTCCCCACTCCTGAATTTCCTTCCATGTGGAGTTACTACAATACCCCTAGCCTTTTGCTTCATGCCTTATCCTCTGTGGAGCTGGCTGAGTAGTGGGCTATAGCCATTAATACACATTTCTTTATTGAGTGGTTCTAAATGTGGGGACTGGGTTCCTGTCTTCTTTCCTCTCTACTTCAACCAATGAGAAGCAGCATCCTGTGTTACCTTGGCCAACAATAACCAACTGAAAAATCCAGGGTAATCAGCCTGGTGAACAAAAATATGCAATACAATGAATTCACTCATGGTATCTAAGCATGCACTGCTCTAGCCCTCAACAAATACCTACTTCTGTTCCAAGGATTCTAGATTCTAAATAGCTACAATCATTTGCTCATGTTCCTTCCCCATCTTAACTTGCCCTCCTTCATCCTCTCTCATCCTATGTAGTATTTAGATATCCTTTAGGGAGGAGCCATTGTTCCATGATCTTAAAAGAAAGGCTCCTCCAGTCTTTGCCTACTTTAAACTTTAGGCTCCATTTTCTCTGAACTTCTAAGACAGTCATCACTGCTGCCTAAACCATTTATTTTGACAACTAACTAGATTAAAACTGCAATGTTACTGTGCATTGAACAAATGTTCCACATTCATCAAATTTTAAAATATATGGCTATGTTTTGCCTTTTCAACTACAATTTACACACCTGGAAAAACAATTTTTTTTTCTTTATTTGAATCCTTCTTAGGAAACATTAAAAAGCCTTATTGAATGAAAGGATAAGAAACATCCCCACAATCCCTGACTTTACAAAAATGAATTAATTAAATATTCATTAAATGTCCATGATGTGCTCAGCAATGGTGTAAAGAAAAAAAAAATGATACTGGACTTTCTCTTCAGGGAGTAATCATGAGAAAACATGCCTTAAAGCCACAGGTGTTTTTTAAAAAAAGTCTTAAAAGCCACAGGATTAAAAAAAAATCTAAGATAGTATATGTCAAGTTTTCGTGACAGAGCCATAGTAGAGTTGGGATGGGAATTCAAAGAAGGCAGAGATCAATGTAGGCTAAAGTTACCATGAAAGAGGAGAAAACTGAATTCAGACTTCATAGCATGCTGGTTTTGAAACCGAGTGGGGCCTTGAGAGGCTCCCAGGCACTGAAACCATGAGGCCTGGGCACTGAGGCCTCCTTTTGTCCACCATTTCTTCCAGGCAAGACTCAAGCCTCCATGACCTTCCCTGAGTTCCAAAGGGTGGATTTGAACAGTTGCTAATCAAGGGAGGAGCAGCTAAGAAACCACCTGAGGCAGGATTAAAGGGACCAGAGAAGCTCATCAAGATTAAGAGAAGACCACCTGAGACTGAGGGAGTGCAAGCCCTGCTCACACCCTAATCTTGTCAGGACCCCACCTTTGAACCCCTGTTATAAAGTCCTTAATCAAATCCTCTGGGGGAGAGACACATAGTTTTTCAAGGCAGAAGCCCAGTGTGTCTCCCTTTGCCTGGCAAAGCAATAAAGCTATCCTCTTCTACTTCACCCAAAACTGTGATTTGATTCAGCATCGCTGTACAGAGAGGCCGAGCTTTCAGTAACAGCTTTAGTTAGATGGAGCACATCAGAATCAAAAGGACTGATGCGGAAAAGAAAACTGTGTACAGAGGATGCTAAAGAGTCTAATTGCATGGAATAGGGAAAAGACAGACAATTCTGGATAAACGAAATGGGATCACATACAGAGGGATAAGCCATTTAAATACCATAATACAGGTTATACAGGAATAACACGTTTGTCAGAAGAGTGACAAGCAAAATGAAATAATTCAGATAAATCTTGCAAGAACATCTAAGATAAACCAGAAAATAGGCTGGAATTGGCAATATAAGTATTTACATAAACAGCCGAGATAACATATCAGGAGTTAAAATTCATTTGGTTTATGCCAGTAGTAATTAGGGTTCCAGGGAATCTAAAACACATTTAATTGGTATCTTAATCATTTGAAACATACTTCTTTTATGGACTCTGTGCAAAGGGAAGATTTTATTTTGAGTCAGTCTTGGATAAACTAATAGCTGAAATTATAGGTAATAAGTCACAATAGTATTTAAGGAGAAATTCTTAAGAGAAAAAGCCGGTTGCTTACCACAGTGATTTTATGACTACAGAGCAGCAGGCCAGTCATTACCTTTTATTGTAAGGATAAAGGTAAAGGGTTGAAGAATATTAAAAATTGGTTACTATGAAAAAACAGACAATAAGGCCAGGTAGGGTAAAATTATGTGAATGGAAAGCTGGTGAGGCAAAGATGCTGGAGATGGCACAAAGTAAATAACTGTAGTCTTTAAAGTGATGAAGTTTCTGAGGGAGTTACTGTGGACAGAATTTCAGAAGATGGAAGAGAAGTCAAAAAGCAAACGGTGAATAAGCTGTGAGAAAGGGTGAGGGCAGATTAGTGAGGAACTAATTCAAATAAAGTTGGAGGACAATTTCCAAAAGATATCAATATTATCAAGTGAAGCAGAAAGATGCACTAGAAGGTAGATACCCCAAGTTAGCCGTAAGATTAAAGATAAGCAAGGTAGGGTACACAGGGGGAGTATATGCTGCAAGAAAAGGAACGAGTTTTTTTAAAAAAGGAAAAAAATTAGGAAGAACATGTGTTATAAAAGTTTTGAAATAAAAACAACTAACATATGCTGAACACTTACTGTCTGCCACTATATGAAGGGTTTTGCTTGTATTAACTCATATAATCTTTACAAAAACCTGAGGTAAAAAGTAATATTATCCCTATTTTATAAATAAAGTTGTGCTACAAAATAATTAGGTTAGACAGAGGTTGGTGGAATAAGACTTCAAATCCACATAATTTGATTACATTATTAGAAATTGATGTATGGAAAGATCGGCCATCATGTTGAGGAGGGAAGAAGAATGAGGATTCTAGGAACTGGGAGAACCAACAAGCACTTCGATGGAACAGGCAGCGTGAGGAGCCAGAGCAGAGAGGAAGGACATCCTCCCACACAAGAGCTGAGAAACAGAAAGAGTAGCCACGTGGAAGAGTGGAAGTGAAGGTGCCATCTGGGGATCTGAGGATGTTGTGTCAGGTGTACCCAGTCACTTTCAAAGGTGTGTGGTTTTAAGAGGTGCTTCCTGCAAAGTATTTCAGAGGTGCCTGTCCCTCACTCACCAACTGAGATCTCAGTTCCAGAGACTCCTATCTACCTGTTTTCTCTGACTCACCTGGAGAGCGCCAACGTGGGTTCTCTCCCTCCACCATCCATGGCTCTTGTCCTTGCTCCACCTTGAAGATCACTTTTGTTTTGGTGACTGGACACCCTGTTCATGGGAAACAACACAGAACTGGGGACAAAGTGCTAGGAACAAACGACTACCTCACAATTCAGGTTTGCCTCCTGGAGTCTTAGGGCCTGTGAAGATGACAGACAAGCTTTAGAACAGAAAAGACCCTTCTTCATTTGGGAGGCAGAAGCATTAAACAAATTATTTGATCCCCAAAGGGGATTAAGAATCTTTGACCACTAAAATTCAGGGACAAACTTACTAATGCTTCAGAATGTTCACAGCTTTCACAGGTCTTAAAGGAAGGGCACTATTAAAACATAATGAGTTACACTGAAAAGTTACCACCCACTATCCTTACCCATTGAGATGAGGTTTCTAAAGTTCTCCAACATCACATCCCAATACAAGGTTCTCTGATCACAGTCAAGCAGCTGCCACTCCTCTGGGGTGAATTCCACAGCCACATCCTGGAGAGTCACTGATCCCTGTAATAGTACATGGATCTTCAAACTAAAGTGTGCATCATTTGGGGACTTGTAAGAGAATCATGGCAGCCTCTTAGGATCATATCATGTTCATTGTTGAGTTTTCAGAAAGTAATGTATGATAACTACTGTACACCTGATTCAGAAATATACTTTGTGATAGAAACAAAAATTATATTAAAAATATTCAACTAGTACCAGGATAATTCAATGGGGGAAAGAATGGTCTTTTAAACAAATGGTGTTGGAACAACTGGATCTCCACATGCAAAAAAATGAAGTTGGACTCCCCTCAACACACACACCTCACATCATATATAAAAAGGAACTGAAAATGGATCAGAGACCTATGTGTAAGAGTTAAAACTAGAGGTGACCCTTGAACAACTTGGGGGTTAGGGGTGCCAACCTCCCCACAGTTAAAAATCCACATAATAACTTTACAGCCCTCCATATCCGTGGTTCCACAACCACAGATTCAACGAACCACAGGTCATGTAGTACTGTAGTATGTATGTATTGAAAAAAATCTGCATATAAGTGGACCCACACGGTTCAAACCCGTGTTGCTCAAGAGTCAACTGTATATAATTCTTAGAAGAAAACAAGGGAGTAAATCTTTATGACCTGGGATTAGGCAATGGTTTCTTACACATGACAGAAAAAGTGTAAGTGACAAAAGAAAAAAAATAGATAAATTGGTATTCATCAAAATTAAACATTTTTAAGCTTCAAAGCACACCATGAAGAAAGTGAAAAAGACAATTCACAAAATAGGAGGAAATATTTGTAAATCATATATCTAAAGAGAAATTTGTATCTAAATTATAAAAAGAATTCTTACAACACAACAATAAAAAGAAAACCCAATTTAAAAATGGGCAAAGGATTTGAACAGACATTTTTCCAAAAACAGATTATGGTCCATAAGCACATGAAAAGATGTTCAACATCATTAGTAAATACAAATTAAAACCACAATGAGGTATCACTTTATACCCACTAGGATGGCTAAAATCAAAGGCAGACAATGACAAGTGTTAATAAGGATAGGGAGAAACTGGAACTCTCATACATTGATGGTAGAACTGTAAAATGGTGCAGCAACTATGGAAAACAGTTCAGGAGCTCCTCAAAATGTCAAACATAGAGTCACCATATGACCCAGCAATTTTTCCTAGGTATATACGCAAAAGAATTGAAATCATACATCCCCCCCCCCCAAAAAAAACCATACACAAATGCCCATAGCAGAATTATTCATAATAGGCAAAAGTGGCAACAGTATGAGTATCCATCAGCTAATAAATAGATAAACAAAATGAGGTACATCCATATGATCCAATATTATTCAGCAATAAAAAGGACTCTACAACATAGATGATCCTTGAAAATTTTGTGCTGGCTGAGAGAAGCCAGTCACAAGAGATCACATATTGTATGGTTCCATTTGTATGAAATGTTCAGAATAGGCAAATACATATAAACATAAAGTAATTCAGGGCTGGGGGAAGGAAGGAATGGGGAGTGACTGCTAATGGATATGGGGTTTCTTTTGAGAGTAATGAAAATGTTCTGAGATTAGTGGTGATGGGTTCACAATTATGATAATATACTAAAAAACCCCACTAAATTGTATATATTTTAAAGGGGTCAGTTTGTAATATATGAATTATGTCTCAATAAAATTATTTTAAAATATTACTTATATGTTCTTCATTCATTCACTCATACAATATTCAATGAGGACATACCAAGTACAGTACTAGAGATACAAAAAAGAATAAAATTATTACTGCCCTCAGAGATCTTACAATCTATTAGACACTGCAAAACAAACATGTAAAGGTAATAAGATGTTAGAGGGGCTATAAGGTTAATAGGCCAGATGCACATAAGCATAATAAAATAGAAAAATACAGATTTTTTAATATGATAAAATATATCCTCTCAACCATAAAGTCAAAATCATGTTTAACTTAAACTGAAATTAAAAAGGCATGTGGCAACATGCCTACTGCAAAGAGGTAGTTAAGACCATATAAAGCAGGTGTCAGCAAACTACAACCCACAGGCTGACCGCCTGTGTTTGTAAATAAAATGTAACTGGAACATAGTTACGTCCATTTGTTTACTTCAACTACAAGAGCAGAGTTGAGTAGTTGCCACAGAGGTTATATGGCCTTCAAGCCTAAAATATTTACTATCTGTCCCTTTAAAAAGTTAAGAGAGGGACTTCCCTGGTGGTCCAGTGGTTAAGACTCCTCACTCCCAAAGCAGGGGGCCTGGGTTCAGTCCCTGGTTAGGGAACTAGATTCACATGCCGCAACTAAAAAAGCCTGCATGCCACAACTAAAGATCCTGCACACGGCAACAAAGATCCCACATGCCACAACTAAGACCCGGTGCAGCCAAATAAATAAATAAATAAATATTAGGAAAAAAAAAAAAGTTAAGAGACTAGGCAGGGTTTACCCCAGGAATGCACAGATAGTTCAATATTGGGAAATGTATTAGAAATTCTTTAAACTGTTATATTAAAGAAAAAATATATTACTTTATTGACAGGTATAAAAAAAATGATATGAGGAAAAAAGTTCCCAATTTATGAAAACAATCTTAACAAGCTAAAAATCCTTAACTTGATTTAAAAAACAAAACAAAACAAAAAAACAACTATCTACCAGATTACAAGAGGAAACAGTAAGACACTGGAAGCATTCCCACTAAAACTGGAACAAAAAAGATTTTGGCTAGAAATTACATTCAAAATTATAGTTACTAGAAGTCCTGTCCATTGACATAAGACAAGAAAAAAAAATGGAGCCTACATATTAGGCAATAAGGAACAAAACTCCATTTGAAGAGTATATGATGGTCTATCTAGAAAATCTAAGAATCAACTAAAAAACTCCTGGACTTAGTAAGAGTTCTGTAAGTTGACGTAAAGTCAAATAGATAAATCCATACTTTCCTCTACACCAGAATAGCCAAATAGAAAATATAATGAAAAAAGATCCATTCCATTCTCAATAGCAACTTAAACCATATATAAGAATAAACATCATAAGAAATGTAAAAGAATTACCATAATAAATCTATAAAACTGTAATGAAGGACCAAAAAACACTGAATAAAATGAAGAACTCACAAATAACAAATGCTGGAGAGGGTGTGGAGAAAAGGGAACCCTCCTACACTGTTGGTGGGAATGTAAGTTGGTACAGTCACTATGGAGAACAGTATGGCAGTCCCTCAGAAAACTAAAAATAGAATTACCATATGATCCAGCAATCCCACTCCTGGGAATGTACCTGGACAAAACTATAATTCAAAAAGATACATGCACCCCTATGTTCACAGCAGCACTATTCACAACAGCCAAAACATGGAAACAACCTAAATGTCCATTGACAGATGAATGGATAAAGATGTGGTACATATATACAATGGAATATTACTCAGCCATAAAAAAGAATGAAATAATGCCATTGGCAGCAACATGGATGCAACTAGAGATTATCATACTAAATGAAGTAAGTCAGAAAGAGAAAGACTAATACCATATGATATCACTTATATGTGGAATCTAAAATATGGCACAAATGAACCTATCTACAAATCAGAAACTGACTCACAGACATAGAGAAGAGACATGTGGTTGCCAACGGGGAGGAGGGGAGGGAGAGGGATGGCCTGGTAGTTTGTGGCTGATAGATGCAAACTATTACATTTAGAATGGATAAACAACAAGGTCCTAACGTATAGCACAGGGAACTATATTCAATATCCTGTGATAAACCAAAATGGAAAAGAATATGAAAAAAGCATGTCTCTATGTGTATAACTGAGTCACTTTGCTGTACAGTGGACACTGGCACAACATTGTAAATCAACTCTACTTCAATTTAAAAAAATGGAGAACTCATTATTGAAAAGTTATGAATTCTCTCCAAATTAATCTAAAAGTGTAGTGCAATCACGATAAAAATACCTAACACACCCCCTTATGGACCTTGACAAGCTGATTTTTAAATTCACATGGAAGAGAAAATGCTCAAGAATTGCTGAAGACTCTGGAAAAGGAGCAAGGTTTACTTATGGATCCAGGTGAATATTAAAAAGGACACGTACCTGGACTTACAAATTGAGTTCATATAGCACTTCTTGGCACTATGTTCTCTGCTTATTCTAGAGAACACTCTAAGAAAGTCACAGGAGGGACTTCCCTGGTGGCACACTGGTTAGGACTCCACACTTCCAGTGCAGGGGGCCTGGATTCAATCCCCAGTCAGGGAAATAGATCCCAAATGCATGCCTCAACTAAGAGTTTGTATGCTACAATTAAGGAGCAGGTGAGCCACAACTAAGGAGCCCCCCTGCTGCAACTAAGACCTGGTGCAACCAAATAAATAAATAAATAAATTTTAAAAAATAAATTAAAAAAAAGAAAGTCATAGGAAAACTGATGTTATATTTATCACAGGATTGTTACTGTCAATATTGTTTCTAACACTATCTCTATGAAAACCCATTGTGGGAATCCCCTGGTGGGCCGGTGGTTAGGACTCAGCACTCTCACTGCTGGGTCGCGGGTTCAATCCCTAGTTGGGGAAGTAAGATTCCACAAGCCTCGGGGTGCGGCAAAAAAAAAAAAAGAAAACCCATTGTAAGATATTTTCTTTGGAGAATTGTGCCAGGAAAAAATTTACTTGTCCGGGGAATTGTTCTGCTTTATTCTCAAGGACAAAGCCAGTACTTTAAAAGGTTGGCTATCCATTTTCTATGATCACCAGAAAGACTGGGTATACATATGCAGCTCCAACTAAGCGCAGACCCTATAATCTGGATATCAATTTAGCACTTTTGGAACTGATCTATTCAAGTTACGTTTTCCCTGACTATACATTTCCTTTTTATTATGTGGATTGTTTTTTTTTTTGGCTGCGCCGCAGGGCATGCAGGATCTTAGTTCCTCGATGGAACCCGCGCCCCCTGCAGTGGAAGCATGGAGTCTTAACCACTGGACCGCCAGGGAAGTCCCTATATGGATTTTTAAAGAGATTTAAAATAGCAATAAATGGATGCCTTACCTCTAAGTTGATCATTTCTGCAGCTCTTACACAGAGATCTATGAAAGTAGAAATGGGGTAGAGAGTAAAGACATGAGAAACACCAGGACTGCAATGTAGAACCCTGCTCTATGAAAACAGAAGCACACACACCGCAGTCTCAGAAAATGTCACCCAGTGGGAGAACGACATTTCTAGCAAGTCAGAAAAGTCTACATTTTATAAGCAATGATCTCTGTATGTGTTATTAATATATGGAGCTTAGATAAGTATCTTGTACATTTCTGTCCTACAAACCTAACAGCAAGTCGTTAACCTTTAAACCAGTGACTTTTTTTTTTCTCCCAGAAATGTATCCTAAGTAAATACAAATACTTGTATCCTAAGTAAATAATGAATGAGTTAAAAGGATAACTAAAAGCCTGACCTCCGAAGCTCAGTATCTTTAGAAGTCATTCCTTCCTGTGATTCTCTGGTCTCTGTTCTGTAGCTGGAGTAAGAGATCTCAAATAGGTTTCTTGAGAAGGCTGGATCCAGGGACCCGGCGGGGAGGGGGCGGGGCGGAATTTTTTTAAGCTGGAGTCTTCAGTTTAGACTCTAAATCTGTTTCTCCCTCTCCCTTCCCCTCCCCCTCCCCCTCGGAATTCACTATCTCCTATGAGCCCAGTCTAGGCTTTTTGAAATTCCAACCAGCGCTGCTAGGGCCCTAGAAAGGCTAAAATGTGCAAGATGGACTCCCAGCTTTATTTCGTCTTCACTGGAAAATCTGAAGATTCACCAAGATATCCTTAAAAAAAAAAAAAAAAAAAAACACCGAATTTTACTCAGCATACATTACTCAAATATTTCAAAAGGAAAATATGTCCAACGCTTTGTTTTGCAGGTTTTTTTCATCTTGAGAAAAAAATGAAATTTGAAGAAAACTCATCTGGATTTGAATCTCAGATCTTCTACTATACTAAACTGTTTGAGTCGGCAAGTTAACTTCACCTCTCTCAGCTTCAGTTAATTCATATGCAAAATGGAGAATATTTACTTCGGATGATTGTTGTAAGAATACCCTAAGAGTGCATCGAAGTTTCTCTAGAAACAGTTTATTCCTAGATCCCTTCACATGGTTTAATTTTAAACCACTGTAAATGGTTTTAAATGGTTCTGGTAGGGCCAACTGTGCTCCTGTAATCAGGGAAGGTGTAGTTTGATGCACAGACTTCTACACAGTGTCCTTTACTTGCAAGGGCAGGAATGCAAACTGAGCTTGCTCTAGCCCCACCCGGGATCTAGGAACCCTCTGAGTGGCGGTCGGGCCCTTCTCTTACTTTCTCTGAACTACTCCAGAATTGAACAGGACCCACACACCCAAACACGAAGTCACCGCACGTGAGAGTTTTAAGGTTTTATTTTCAGTTCGGTAAGCCAATAAACCGGTCCCTTTCTTCCCGCCCTTCCCTTATGTCCCCCAAGTTCTGCAGAGTCATACCTGCCAGTCTTTCACTGCCACACTCCCAGCTCCGACTCTAAGCTGGAGATCAGGTTACGGAGATCTCCCACATCTGGGAGAAACCCCCACTCTCACTTCATACAGTGCTGGTTGGAAAATTACAGACTACAGGCTACTGCTCCACTGCGCGTGTGCGGAAGTAACTGCCCACCCAGAGATTCCCAGGCTCCCCCGCGGTGCAGGCTATTCATCGGGCACTACATTTCCCATAAGGCCCGGGGAGCTCGTTTCCGGAATGCGTCACATGCTTCTGCCTCTTTTGGGGGAGATTCCTGGGTTAGTATCTATGGGGCCGCTTGGAGAGCCAGGGTCATTTATAAAAGGGAGATGTATATATCCTTTTTGTTTAAAATGATAGACATCAGAATTTTTTTTGGAAATTTTATTTTTTTATACAGTAGGTTCTTATTACTTATCTATTTTATATATATTAGTGTATATATGTCAATCCCAATCTCCCAGTTCATCCCACCACCACTCCCCACCTCCCGCTTTCCCCTTTGGTGTCCATACGTTTGTTCTCCACATCTCTGTCTCTATTTCTGCCCTGCAAACTGGTTCATCTGTACCATTTTTCTAGGTTCCACATATATGTGTTAATACACGATATTTGTTCTTCTTTCTGACTTACTTCACTCTGTATAACAGTCTCTAGATCCATCCACGTCTCTACAAATGACCCAATTTCATTCCTTTTTTATGGCTGAGTAATATTCCATTGTATATATGTACCACATCTTCTTTATCTATTCATCTGTCGATGGGCATTTAGGTTGCTTCCATGACCTGGCTACTGTAAACAGAACTGCAATGAACATTGGGGTGCATGTGTCTTTTTGAATTATGGTTTTCTCGGGGTATATGCCCAGTAATGGGATTGCTGGGTCATATGGTAATTCTATTTTTAGTTTTTTAAGGAACCTCCATACTGCTCTCCATAGTGGCGGTATCAATTTACATTCCCACCAACAGTGCAAGAGGGTTCCCTTTTCTCCACACCCTCTCCAGCATTTGTTGTTTTTAGGTTTTCTGATGATGCCCATTCTAACCAGTGTGAGGTGATACCTCATTGTAGTTTTGATTTGCATTTCTCTAATAATTAGTGATGTTGAGCAGCTTTTCATGTACCTCTTGGCCATCTGTATAGACACCAGAATTTTTAAATACTGGAAAATCTAAATCAGTAGTATGCTAAAGAGAATAATTTACCCTTAGTTCAGTTTCTTCTAACCATACACTAGCTTAGGTCAGGGAGATGAAAAGGACCCAACAAAGAAGACTGAGATGGAATAATCCGTGAGGCAGGTGGAAAAGAAGGAGGGTTTGAATCTGCAAAATCAAGGGAAGAAAATGTTCCAAGAAGGAAGGAATGATCCACTGCATTAAATGCTGCTGATAGGTCAGGTAGGATGAGAACTAATAATTGACTACTGGATTGAGCAGTGTGGGAGTTGTTGAAACATGCCCTTTTGGTGTAGTGATGGAAGTTTGATAAAGTCTGATAAGAGTTAGGTAAGGGTGGGACGAAGCAATGGGAGAAAGCAAGTACATATAGACAACTTCTTCAGTTTTGCTTTTTTAAGATGAGTAGAAAAATAAAGCTGTCCTCTGCATATGGAATTGGGGTCCAGAATTTTTTTTTAAGATGGAAGAAATTAATGTTTGTATCCTAATTAAAATGATACAGTGGAGAGGGGAAATGGACAATACAGGAAAAACGACGGTTGCAGGAGGAAAGTCCTTGAGGAAAGAAGGGATGTAATTCAGTACATAATCGGGGGGATCAGTTCTAAGCAAGAGTATGGACAATTTATTCATTGAAATAAAAGGGGAGGCATACAGGGAGGGGGGAAGAGTAAGCTGGGACAAAGTGAGAGAGTGGCATGGACATATATACACTACCAAATGTAAAACAGATAGCTAGTGGGAAGCAGCTGCATAGCACAGGGAGATCAGCTTGGTGATTTGTGACCACCTAGAGGGGTGGGATAGGGAGGGTGGGAGGGATACGCAAGAGGGAGGAGATATGGGGATATATGTATACATATAGCTGATTCACTTTGTTATACAGCAGAAACTAACACAGCATTGTAAAGCAATTATACTCCAATAAAGATGTTAAAAAAGGGGGGGGGGGAGGCAGAGTCGATAGGTACAGATGCAGACAGGTGGACAGATTTGGTGGTGGGAGAATGAGGATGTCCTCACCTGAGTGCTTCTATTTTCTCAGTGAAATAGGAAGCTCAAAGTGAAGATAAGGAGAAGGTATTAAAGGTTTGAGGAAAGAAAATACTGTATTACATTGATTCTAATACTTTTTCATATTTCAACATCTGTGAAATTGCTGTCTTACAAATGATGGCATGCCATAGTTTAATTGGCAGCATTTTTTTCTTTCTTAGTAATATGTAAAATAATGATGTATCTTATAATCAATGGCATCTGAGATCCTAATGTTATTTAGGAATGGGGAGAGTGAATGGATTACAGAAATGTAGTAAAATTGCCTGGCAGCATTAAGAGCCCACTTGATATTAGTAGCCCTTAACTTTATTGGCATTTTCAGTGTCATAAAGACATGTTTTTATGTCTCATCTTTAAAAAGTCCTTTCTTGACATGTAGCTCTCTTGAGCAATTGCTCTATTTCCTAGCTTTCTTTCATAGAATAATTTTCTCTAAAGAGTTGCTTCTTGTTGCTGCCTACATTTTCTCACTTCCAACTGTCTCCTCAGTCCATTCTAATTGGCTTCTTGACCATAACTACACTCCTAAAACTGCTCTTGTCAAGTTACCAATGAAATTTCAGTTGAAAAATTAAATGGACTTTCTTAGTCCTCATATTTGACCTCAACGGCATTTAAGAAAATTGAAATACTTCCTTATTTTGGCTTCTAGAACATCTCACAAAAGATCATTTCTCCCACCTCACTAACACTACTTCTTTATTTTCTTTACTGAATACTCTCCCTCTGTCCTGCCTCCAAATGTTGGAATATTCAAGGGTTTGGCCTTGGGGCTTTTCTTTCTGAAGTTTTTCTTAAATGGTCTCATTCAGTCTCATGGCTTTAAATACCATTTATTTGACGTTGACTGAGAAATCTATATCTCCAGCCCTCATCTCTCCCCTGAATTTCTGACCCCTAATTCCTTATGCCTACTTGAAATCTCCCCTTCAAGAGGCTTAAAAGCCACCTCCAACTTCACATGTTCAAATCAAATATTTAGGAGCCATCCTTGATTTCTCTTCTTCCTTTTTCCTGTCTTTCTCTCATAGTATTTATGTTCTATGAGGGCATATATTTTATTCGTTTTTGTGATATTGTGATTTATAATAAGAAATATGTATTTGGCCTTCATCCCCAATTCTGGCTCAGAGCTCCTAAAACTCTTGGAATTCCCTAAGTGATGAGAATGAGCATGGTGTCTTTTGTTATGTTAATTAGGTGACTTTTGGACTGCACCTAAGGATGGGGGCTGATTGCCAGGAAAACCAAACCATGTGATTAGAGGGTTGGAACTTTCAGTCCCATGCCTCCTAACCTCTGGGGAGGCGAGAGAGGCTGGAGGTTGAATCAATAGCCAATGGCCAGTGATTTAATCAATCATGGCTATGTAATGAATGATTTAATCAATCATGGCTATGTAATTAAAACCCAAAAAATGGGATTCAGAGAGCTTCTGGGTTGGTGAACACGTGGAGGTGTGGGGAGAGTGATGTGCCCAGAGAGGGCATGGAAGATCTGCGCCCTTTTTCCATACTTTGCCTTATGCATCTCTTCCATATGGCTGTTCTTGAGTTATATCTTTTAATAATAAACTGGTAGTCTAGTAAGTAAAATGTTTCTCTGAGTTCAGTGAGCCAGTTCTAGTAAACTAAACAAACCCAAGGAGGGGGTTGTTGGACCCTCCAATCTATAGCTGGTAGGTCAGAAGCACAGGTAGATAACCAGGACTTGCAACTGGCATCTGAAGTGGGGCGAGACAGGCAGTCTTAGAGGACTGAACCCTTAACGTGTGAGACCTGACATTATTGCCAGGTAGATAGTGGCAGAATTGAGTTGAACTATACAACACTCAGCTGATGTCTGAGAATTGCTTGGTGATGGGGAAAAAAGCCCACACGTTGGACTTGGTGTGAGTAGAATTTTAGTTTTGTCTATGACTATATCTCCAGAGCCTGACACATAATAGGTGCTAAATAAAGATTTATGAATACTGAGTAAATGTGAAACTGTCTATAGTTTCATGTCCATAAGTGCAACCTGTCTGGCTAGGGTCTTGAATCTATAGATCAATTTGGGGAAAACTGACATCTTAACAATATTGAGTTTTCCAATCCATGAGCATGGTATATCTCATCATTTATTTAAGTCTACTTTAATTTCTCTCAGCATTGTTTTCTAGTTTTCAGTGTACAATTCTTGCATATTTTTTGGTCAGATTTATCCCTAAATATTTCATAATTTTGATATTATAAATTGTATTTTTGAATTTCCATTAACAATTGTTTGTTGTGACTATGTAGAAATACAATTTATTTGTGAATGTTGATCTGTTAGCTTTTTCAAAGTTTCCATGGGATTTCTTACATAGATAATCATGTTATCTGCAAATAAAAAGTTTTATTTCTTCCCCCTCAATCTGGATGCCTTTTATCAATTTTCCTTAACTTATTGCACTGGAAATAAGTCATCCACCACTACAATGATGACTAGAAATGGTGACAGATGACATAACTGCCTTTTTTCTGAACTAAGGGGAAAAACATTGTTTTTCACCATTAAGTATAATGTTAACTGTAGGTTTCTTGTAGATGCCCTTCATGAGATTGAGGAAGTTCCCTTTTAGTTTTAGTTTTCCAAGAGTTTTTCTGAAGAACAGATGCTGTATTTCCTCAAAAAAATTTTTGTATCTATTGAGATTATCATGTTTTTTCATTTTTAGTATATTAATATGGTGAATTACATTGATTTTTTAATGTTAAACCAATCTTGCATTCCTGGCATAAACCTCATTTGGTCATGTCCTTTTTCTGTATTGTTGGATTCTGTTTGCTAAAATTTTGTTTAAAATCTTTGCATTTATGTTCATAGGGTATACTGGTCTACCAGTAATATGTGGTCTGGGTATCAGAGTAATGCTGGCATCATTGAATGAGTAGGGAAGTTTCCCTCCCCTTCCATTTTCTGGAAGTTTGTGTAGAATTTAGTATTATTTCTTCTTTAAATATTGGGTAGAATTCAGCAGTAAAGTCATCTGGACCTGGAGTTTTCTTTGTGGGAAGGTTTTAAACTACAGAGTCAATCTCTTTATTAGATATAGGGCTATTCGGGTTACAAATTTTCTTCTTGAGAGAGCTTTGGTAGTTTGTGTCTTTCAAGGAATTTTTCTGTATCATCTAAGCTGTCAAATGTATTGGCATAAAGTTGTTCATTATATTCTCTTATTATTTTTAAAAATATTTATTTATTTTTTGGCTGCGTCAGGTCTTAGTTGCATCACGTGGGATCTTTCGTTCTGGTGCATGGGCTCTTCGTTGTGGTGTGCGGGCTTCTCTCTAGTTGTGGCGCACAGGCTCATTAGTTGCAGTGCGCGGGCTCTCTAGTTGTGGTGCGTAGGCTCCAGAGCACATGAGCTCTGTAGTTGCGGCACGCAGGCTCATCTCGTTGTGGCGCACGGGCTCAGTAGTTGCGGCGCGCAGGCTTAGTTGCCACGTGGCATGTGGGATCTTAGTTCCCCAACCAGGGATTGAACCAGTGTCCCTTGCATTGCAAGACTGATTCTTAACCACTGGACCACCAGGGAAGTCTCATCTTATTATTCTTTTAATATCTATACTATTTGTAGTACTATCACCTCATTCCTGATATTGGTCATGTGTCTTCCCTCTTTTTTTTTTTTTTTCCTGATTGCTCTGGTTAGAACTTATCAATTTTATTGATCTCAGAACCAGCTTTTGATTTTTCTCTTATTATCTGTTTTCTATTTCATTGATTTCAGCTCCAAAGTTTATTTCATTTTTATGCTTTCTTTGAATTTCATTTTCTCTCCTTTTGTTGGTTTAAGGTGGACACTGAGGTCAGTAATTTGAGATCTTTCTTCTTTTCCAGTTAGTGGCATTAGTGATATCAATTTCCCTGTAATAGACTGCATCCCACACATTTTTGTATATTGTTTTCATTTTCAGTCAAATCTAAATAATTTCTGGGACTTCCCTGGCAGTCCAGTGGTTAAGATGCCACACTTCCACTGCAGGGGGCGTGGGTTTGAACCTGGATTGGGGAACTAAGATCCCACATGCCGCATGTGGCACGGCCAAAAAAAAAAAATCTACTAATTTCTCTTTTTGTGATTTTTTTTTTTTTTTTTTGGCCACATTGTGCAGCTTGAGATCTTAGTTCCCCAGTCAGGGATTGAACCCAGGCCCTTGGCAGTGAAAGCATGGAGTCCTAACCACTGGACCACCAAGGAATTCCCTGTGATTTCTTTATTGACTCATAGGTTACTTAAGTGTGTTATTTAGTTTGCACATTTTTTTTATTGTTCAGATATTCAGATACCTGTCATCAAGCTCTAACTTAATTCCATTGTCATCAGAGAGCATACTTTGTATGACTTTCATCCACATAAATTTATTCAGACTTGTTTTATGGTCCAGAAGTTTATCTTGATAAACATTCTATGTCCACTTAAAAAAATGTGTATTCTGCTTTTTTTTTTTTTAATAAGAATTTTCTTTTTTTTTTTTAATTTACTTATTTATGGCTGTGTTGGGTCTTCGTTTCTGTGCGAGGGCTTTCTCCAGTTGCGGGGAGCGGGGACCACTCTTCATCGCGGTGCGCGGGCCTCTCACTATCGCGGCCTCTCTTGTTGCAGAGCACAGACTCCAGACGCGCAGGCTCAGTAATTGTGGCTCACGGGCCTAGTTGCTCCGCAGCATGTGGGATCTTCCCAGACCAGGGCTCGAACCCGTGTCCCCTGCATTAGCAGGCAGATTCTCAACCACTGCGCCACCAGGGAAGCCCTGTATTCTGCTTTTGTTGGGAGGAGTGTTGTATAAGTGGTAATTAGGTCAAATGGTTGATAGTGTTAACTCTTCTATATTTCTACTAGTTTTGTCCTCGTCATTTATGGAGAGGAGTATTGGAATCTCACACTTTAATTGTGGGCTTGTCTAGTCTATTTCTCCTTGTATTTCTATCAGTTTTTGCCTCATGTATTTTGATATTCTGTTTTAGATACCTAAACACTTAGGACTGCTATGATCTCCTAATGAATTGACCCTTTTATTGTTAAGTGCCCCTCTTTATCCCTGGTGTATTATTAGGGTTCAATCCAGAGACAGAAACCACAAAGTATTTTGAACAAGGAACATTTAATATAAAGAATTATTAATAGGGAATTGGTGTAACTGGGAATTGGCTAAGTGGGGAATAAAAAGCACTCTAAAGAATACCCTGAGGCTGGGGAGGGTATCCCCAAAAGAAATAAACTTGGAGGGGGAGACTCTTCCCCAAGGCTGGGATTCAGGTGAGGATATGTTTGAAACCCATCAAATGACCAAGTTTCCTGGGTTGTTACAGGCCACAGCTGGTGTGCAACTGACAACCCAAGATTGTTGAGTAAAGGATCACTGGCTAGAATGCTGATGAAATTTGCTAGGAAACTGCCTGCAGGGTTATGGTTGACATGCTGGAAAGCCAGCTGAAACATGGACTGGACTAACAGGAACGCCTCCCAGAAGCTGCCTGAGAAGAGGGTGGTGGTTGTTGACTCACTGGAAAGCTGTCACTAGTAAAAAGCTGGGAAGTGAGTTGGGGCACATGTGGAACTCATTAGCTGCCCTTGGGAATGCTGCTGAACCTGTGGGATGAAGCCATTCACAGGGAGGTGATGCTTGCCTCTTAAAAATGCTTGAGATGGGGTGTGTGCATGAAGTTGTCCATGAGGAGGTAAGACCAGATGCTTTTGGAAACTTCTGGAAGGGGTTGGAGGTGGGGAAACTAGGGAGGTACCACTTGCTGCTGCCTGCCAGGGAACTACCAAAAACAAACAAAACTCTGCAAGAGCCCAACCAGATAAACACATTGGAACTAGGAAAGAAAACCTCTTCTGTATTAGGATTCTCCAGAGAAACAGAACCAATGGGGGATACACACCACACACACACACACACACACACACACACACACACACACACACACACAGCTGACCGTTGAACAATTAGGGGGTTAGGGGCAACAACCCTTCGAGAAGTAAAAAATTTGCATGTAACTTTACACCAGCCCTCTTTATCCCGGGTTCTGCATCCTTGAATTCAACCAACCAAGATTGTGTAGTATGTATTGAAAAAAATCCAGGTATAAGTGGACCCATGTGGTTTAAACCGATGTATATATATGAGAGAGAGAGAGAGAGAGATGAACTATAGGAATTGGTTCAAGTGGTTATGGAGGCTAAGAAGTTCCCCAGTCTGCAAGCTGGAGAACCAGTAAAGTCAGTGTGAATAATTCAGTCTCAGTTTGAATGCCCATGAACCAAGGGAGCCAATCAATGGTGTAACACCTAGTCTGAGGCCAAAGGCCTGAGAACTAGAGTAGAGTGTGTGCACTAGTGTAAGTCCTGGAGTACCAGGTGCTCCAGTGTCTGAGGGCAGAGGATGGATGCCCCGGTACAAGAAGAGAGAGCAAGAAATTGCCCTTTCTTTACCTTTTTTTGTTCTGTTCTGACCCTCAACAGATAATAGCTGCCATTGGCGAGGGCAGATCTTCCTTACTAGTCAGCACCCTGAATCATATGCTAATCTCTTCTGGAAACACTCTCACAGACATATCCATAAATAATATTTTTTTTCCAGCTATCTGGGCATCCCTTAGCCTACTCAAGTGGACACAGAAAATTAACCATCACATCTTCCTCCTCCAGTGCACCTCCAGCACCTTCTACTGACAAAGTTTCTTTTGAGTAGTGTTAACATGGTATCATTTTCCATTCTTTGAGTTTTAACCTTTTACTGTCTTTATATTTAAAGTAAGTTTCTTTTAGGAAGCTTATATTTGGGTCTTTCTTTTTTATACAAGCTGACAATCACTGCCTTTTAATTGAGGCCCTCAGAACATTTACATTTAATATGATTGATATGACTGGTTTAAACCTTCCATCTTATTAAGTGTGTTTTTTTTTTAACTAAGTGTTTTTTTATTTCTCCATCTGTTCTTTATTCCTTTTCCCCCACCTTCCATTGGATTAAAATTTTTAATGATTTCATTTTAATCTACTGTGTTGGCTTATTAGCTATATATCTTTATTTTGTCTCTTTAGTGGTTGCTTTAAGGTTTATAGTATACATTTTTAACTTATCACAGACTACTTTTCAAGGTATATTATACCACTTCACTTACCAGAATATAAGAACTCTATGACATATAATGTTATATGTCAATTATATCTCAATTTTTAAAATGGCTTTAAAAAAAAGGAACTTTACAACAGTAAACTTTCATTTCTCTCTTCCTGGTTTTTGTGCTATTTTCATACTTCTAAGTAGATTATAAATCCCAGAAAACACTCTATTATCATTACTTTAAAAAGGCAAGTTACCTTTTAAAGAGATTTAAATAATTTTTAAAGTGTTTTATATTTTCTCATGTAGTTACCATTTCCTGTGGGCTTCTTTCCTTTGTGTATATCCAGATCCTTTACATCCAGATTTCCAGCTGGTATCATTTTCCTTCTGCTTGAAGGACTTCCTATAACATTACTTCTACATAGGCCTGCTTGTGATGAATTCTTTCAACTTCTGTATGTCAGTAAGTCTTTATTTCACTTTCATTTTTGAAAAATATTTTCACAGCACAAAGAATTCTAGGTTGTGGTTTTTATTTTCAGGATTTTAAAGATATTACTCCACTCCTTTTTGTGGCTTCTATCATTTCCAACAAGCAATCTGCTATTATCTTTATTTTTTTTCCCCTCTGGCTGCTTTTAAGATTTTCTCATTATCACTGGCTTTAAGCAATTTGATTACTATGTGCCTTGGTTTAATTTTCTCCATGTTTCTTGGGCATAGAGGTCATTGAGCTTCTCGGATCTGTGGGTTTAGAGTTTTCATTAAATCTGGAAAAGGTTTCATCATTATGTCTTCAAATACTTTTTCTGTCCTTCCTCCCTTCCCTTCCTTTGTGGACTACAATTACGTATATATTAGACTATCACTTAAAGTTTTCCCATAGCTAATTGATGTTCTGTTTTTTCCATTTCAGTACTTTTTTTCTCTCTGTTTCATTTTGGATGTTTTCTATTGCTACATCTGCAAGTCCGCTAATCGTTTCTTTTACAATGTCAAATCTGTCATTTATCCCATCCACTATATTTTTCATCTCAGACATTGCATTTTTCATCTCTAGAAGTTCAATTTGGGTATTTTTTAAAAATCTTAAGTCAATTATCATCAAGGTCTATTAAAATAGAGGATCCATGTCATTAATGACTACTCTAGACTTCTGAGAATTATGACTTCCAGTTTCAAAGGCTAATATGTCTAAAATTAAACAAAAAAGAGGTTAAGAAGTGGTCCAGAAGACACTGATCTTGATCACTCAATGTAACATTTTCAAGATTTAGAAAACTGAGACAGTGACAGATGAAACAATTACATCTCTAAGTAGGAGTCCAGAGAGTATGTTAGGAGAGAATTTACATTATTATGTTCATAATGCAGCTAATGAACCATGAGATTAAAAGATAAAAAGCACTTCTATTAGTTTTTTTTTGAACATGAGTCTAAAAAAGAAATATACCCATAGCTACTGAGTGACTTGCATGTTAAACATCCTTGACCCGTTTTTCCACGAATACCAGTTTTACATATTTCACTCTACTCACGGTACTAATGAGATTACTTTCCTAGATATTGTCTCTTTTATGGAGTTAGAAACATTCATTAAAATGTTCTCCCCAAATTTCACATTTAAGAGTTTCTCTGTATTTCAGTGTATAAAAACAGAGTAGAATGGTGGTTACCTGGGGCTGGGGCTGGGGCTGGGGATAGGGGTAGTTAACTAGATAACCAGTTCAAAGAATTCTTAGAATGTAAAGATAAAAAATAAAAAGAGTGAAATACGAGAGAAAGATAACAGATATAGAAGGCAGGTCAAGGAAATTTAGTGTACATATCAAAGCAGTTCAGAAGGAGACAAGAGAATAGCGAGATAATACTCAAAGAAGTATTTTCTAAGTTGAAGAAGTTGAAGACCAGAACAAACAATTTTCTCAGTATTAAGAGAAAATGACAAAGAGAATAAAACAATAGGAAAAAATTAGGAATACAGAAAGTATATATAATAGAAATACACATAAAAGTATTCCATAAAGAGAAAATAAGACAGAGAAGCAATAACCAAAGAAATAATAGTTGAAAAAATTTAAAGAGAGTACTTTCTTCCTTACATTTTAATGTATTTTTTTGGATTTTAAAATAATGAACATGTATTATTTAATCAGAAAAATCCACCATAAAGGAAATTTAAAGACATGCAATAAACTGGATTTTAAGAATCATTTAAAAAGACTAAAATCTCCATTAAAAATAGGCAGTTAAAAAAAAAAAAAAAGGGCAGTAGACTTCCCTTGCGGTCCAGTGGTTAGGACTCTGCGCTTCCACTGCAGGAGGCACGGGTTCCATACCTGGTTGGGGAACTAAGATCCCGCATGCCACGCAGGGTGGCCAAAAAAAAAAGAAAGAAAGAAAATGGGCAGTGAATATGAGCAATTCATAAAAGAAGTACAAATTATCAACAAATAAAGGACAGATACTCATCTTCCTAGATTATCTGAGTAGTGCAAATTAAAATATTAAGGCTGGACTTCCCTGGTGGCGCAGTGGTTAAGAATCCGCCTGCCAATGCAGGGGACACGGGTTCGAGCCCTGGTCTGATCCCACATGCCGCGGAGCAACTAAGCCTGTGCACCACAACTACTGAAGCCTGCAAGCCTAGAGCCCATGCTCCTCAACAAGAGAAGCCACCGCAGTGAGAAGCCCATGTACTGCAACCAAGAGTGGCCCCTGTTCGCCACAACTAGAGAAAGCCCGTGTACAGCAACGAAGACCCAATGCAGGCAAAAATAAATAAATAAATAAGTAAATAAATAAATAAATAAAATATTAAGGCTAAGATATCAATTATCTCAGATTGGCATCATTTAAAAAGAATTATAATACTAGTGTTAGGGTGTGGAAGAATATACACTTTTATGTACTTCTTTCTCACAAATAATTTGAGTTATTATATTATGTCATATGATGATAATATAATGATACATAAAAAAGAGCCTTGCTTTGGGGAATCCTGGAGTCTAAACGGTATAATATTTCTGCAGGGCAATGTGGATCTTATCTATTTATTTATTTATCTTAAATTGAAGTATAGTTGATTTACAGTGTTGTCCAGATGTATTTTAATTGTGCAGCCTTATATCCCAAAATTTCTAGGCCTTGGAATAAGGAGGAAAATCAGAAAAATATTTACAATATCAATGTTTATATATAGGCTGTGCATTTATGTGTCTATATCTATCCCTGTATGTGCCCACTGGGAAGGGATAATTAAGTGATGAATGATATTACACCTATCCAGTGAAATACTTTATTATCCAGATATGACACTATCCATGAATTATCCAGATATGACACTATCCATGATAAAACTTGACTGAAACAAGCATGTTACAGAGGATTTTTTGTGTCTAATCACATACACCCCAATACACACATACTTGTTTTATATTTAAATATATGTTGATACATCCATAAAAATATCTTGAAGAACCTTATCAACTTCCTATCGATGGTTATTTTGGGATTCAGGATTAATAGGTGTATATGTGAGAGCAACGTTTACTTTCTACTTTATATATTATTATAGTGTTTGTAGTAGGAAAAGATAGGAAATAGCCTAAGTGGATGTAAATAGAGGCCTGATTAGATAAACAGTAGTATTATATCTTTACAACGGAATCCTTTGTGGCTGCTGAAAGGAAGGAGATAAACTATAAATACTAATATGAAACAACTCCAAAATAAATTGATAAGTAAAAGAAGCAAGGTGTGTTAAAGTAGGAAAATATATCTTAAATGAGATACAAAAAGCACTAATGAAACACTGAAACTGGTCTTCAGTAAAATTTTGCTCATCAAAAGACACCATGACTGAATAGAAAGGTAAGCCACAGACTGGAAGAAGATGCTCTCAGTAAAGATATCCAATGAATGTTGTGGTTATTGGAGACATTACTGAAGGACAGCAGAAGTGAAGTTCAGTGGAACTGGAGAAACCGAGGCTAGGATAACAATTCTTAGCTTACTTGTGGTCCGCAGGCACAGATTCTGCTTATGGGGCCTAATCAATATTCCTAGGATACTGACCTGGAATTCAATACCGCTCATTTTTCACTTCATCCAGACCTCCAGGACTTGGAGCCTCTTCTTTCTCCCATGACAACAGGACCACTCTGCATTTTTTGCTTCCATATTTGAGGATCTGATGCAACCTGGTGGATCGTGACACCACTACAATAGTTCCAATTTCAGATCCACCTGAGATAAATCATTCTGCAACACATTAACTTTTACCAAGTCAGCTCCTCCTCTGGAATACTACTTTGCTCCCACTTACTTTTAAAAGATATTGACACAATAGAATATTACTCAGTCTTAAAAAGGAAGGAAATTCTGACACAGGCTATAACATGGATGCAACTTGAAAATGTTAAGCTAAGTGAAATAAACCAGTCACAAAAGGACAAATACTGTATGATTCCACTTATATGAGGTACCTAGAGTGGTCAGACTCATAGAGACAGAAAGTATTATAGTGACTGCCAGGAGCTGAAGGGAGGGAGGAATGGGGAGTTCATGTTTAACAGACAGGGAGTAATTTCAGCTGGGGAAGATGAAAATTTCTGAAGGTGGATGGTGGAGGTGTCATGTTCACATCTTCTTCTTTTCCTCCAAGAGTGTTGGGTCCTTAGCAAGGCAAAAAGTGCAAGCTCTGTTACTGAAACATCTCAGTGTGGCAGAGATGGCAAGCTGTCACTCAATATCCATTCTCTGGTTTTTGCAGTTCATAGACTCTCCAATTTTTGTCTGCACATATGCTTTCCCAGAATAAAAATTACATATCCCAACCTCCCTTGTAGTGACCAAATTTTGGCCAGTGGGATGTCAGTGCTGCAAATTTATGAAGTGTCCTTAAAATAATACCCTTTTCCTATTTCAGCTTTATGCTGAATGTGTATAGGTGACTAGAGTTTGGGCAGCCATTTTGGACTATGAAGTAGGAAGACACTTATTGATTTTAGAGAAACAAGAGAGAAGGAACCTGGTCTCCGGACATCATGACCTAGACTAACTATATCTAGGGTTCTTTTTCACGAAAGAAATCCATTTCTATTTTATTTAACCACTATTGTTTTGGCAATTTCTATTATGAACAGTTGGACCTAATCCTAATTTAGGTACTTAGCCCATTCTCTGGCCCAAGAAGCAAGTTTTTTTGCTTTTTTTAAAATCAAGAAATAGCTTCGTTGTGACATCTCTTTTCATTCACCCACTCACTGAACAAACATCCAAGAGATTCATAATTTGGAGTCAGACACCTTAGGCAGAGTTCATATAAATATATGTTGATACATCCATAAAAATATCTTGAAGAACCTTATCAACTTCATATCACATCATACTGTATGATACATACATGGGAGAGATGACATTATTAGATATGAGGCAGCTGCAAACCAGGGAAGTATCTCTTGTAGAGAACAGCATCAGTGATCCTGGGGTGATCCCAACTACAGATGCCTCAACTACTCTGTGAGAAACCATAAAGTGATGACCGAAAGGTGTTAATTTAAAATAAGGATTTGTGGACTTCCCTGGTGGTGCAATGGTTAAGAATCCGCCTGCCAATGCAGGAGACACGGGTTCGATCCCTGGTCCGGGAAGATCCCACATACCAAGGAGCAACTAAGCCCGTGTACCACGACTACTGAGGCTGCACCCTAGAGCCCACACGCCGCAACTACTAAGCTCGCATGCTGCAAGTAGTGAAGCCCGCATGCCTAGAGCCCCTGCTCCGCAATGAGAGAAGCCATGGCAATGAGAAGCCCATGCTCTGTAACGAAGAGTAGCCCCCACTCGCCACAACTAGAGAAAAGCCAGCGCGCAGCAACAAAGACCCAACGCAGCCAAAAATAAATAAAATTTTTAAAAGTAATAAATAAATAAATAAATGGACTGTGTCATGGCCAAATTAAAAAATAAAATAAAATAAGGATTTGAGAGCTCAGAGAATTACTGAATTACAGAATTCTGACTAAATTCTACTAAATTAGTCACTGTCTAAAACCAACTGATTTTCTTTTTCCTGTTCTTAAAGATGCTAATATAACTAAGATTGTGCTACAGAGGCCTGAGCAAGTTCTTTTTTTTTTTAAGAATGGGGGATTCTTTTTGTTTGTTTGTTTATTTTTTATTTATGGCTGTGTTGGGTCTTCGTTTCTGTGCGAGGGTTCTCTCTAGCTGCAGCAAGTGGGGGCCACTCTTCATCGCGGTGCGCGGACCTCTCACCATCGCGGCCTCTCTTGTTGCGGAGCACAGGCTCCAGACGCGCAGGCTCAGTAATTGTGGCTCACGGGCTTAGTCGCTCCACGGCATGTGGGATCTTCCCAGACCAGGGCTCGAACCCGTGTCCCCTGCATTGGCAGGCAGACTCTCAACCACTGCGCCACCAGGGAAACCCCAAGTTCTTTTTTTGAAGACTATTAGCTTAATAGTATTTATCTCATAAGGTTCAGTTTACCATGCCCCAAATTTGAGTCCAAACTTCTTAGGGCCTATAATGACGTACAGTGTAGGCAGCTTAACACAGCAAGAAAAATTTAGTGTAATAGTTAAGAGCATAAGCACTGCAGTCAGACAATCTAGGCTGGAGTCAACCACTTCCAAACTGTGTGACCTTGGGCAAGTTTTATTACCCTTCTAAGCTTCGGTTCCCTCATCAGGGATAATAATGGATACACAGATTTAATCATAAAAAGTGCTTAGCACAGTGCCTGGGACAGAATACTCCCTCAGTAAATGGGAAGAGTTATTACAAGAGTCCCACTGTCCATAAGAAAAGAGTATGTGTAGCTCAGAAGGCCTGCAGAGGTAGCCTACTGTAACTCCTATAAATGTCCAGGTTTTACCAGTTCATGTATAACATGCAGCTATGCTAACAATATTCACCGTGTTCTGCTGGCTCCTGGCCTTCTAGTTAATATAGAAACCCCACCCCTGCCAGCTCCTCTCCTTCCATCTACTTTTGCAAATTCTCCAAGAGTGTGTCCATAAATAAGCCTCCTCCTTCCAGGTGATGTCCGTATCATTCTTTCCTCTGGTCTTGTTGGAGATGCCTGCAGTTAAGGGCTCCACTGAGATTCCTCTAAGATGCACTGAGATTCCTCTTCATTATCTTTAAATATCTTAAAATGTTTTTACTTTGTTGTTTTTCACTTTATAAACAGAGTATCATGCCATATGTAACCTTTTGGGACTTACTTTTTCACTTAATATTGTGTGCTCATTTTCATCCACATGGTTGCATGTCATTGTAGCTCATGTGTTTTGGCTGCCGTACCACATCACCCTACTCTTCCAATGATATGCACCTAGGCAGCTTCTAGGTTTAGGTTTTGCTATTGTGAAAGCGTTACAAAGCTCTTGTTAATATTCCCTGTTGTACATGTATAAGAGTTTCTCTTAGCGTATACTCAGGAATGGTATCGCTGGATTGTACAGTGTGTGAATGTCACATGTTACTTAATGTATTATGTTTTTCTTTTTTTTTTTAATTTTTAAAAGTTATTTTTTAATGAAAATATTTTATTTATGCTAACATATGGGTTTACTGTTATTTTTAAATGAATTAATAAACATATATTTAGATTCTCAGTTTTGACCTATAGGAAATATCATTGATAAAACCAACATAAACAATATGTCTTTGGTATCGTCAATAATTTTTAAGCATGCAAAGGATATGAGACCAAAATATTTGAGAATGTTGCTCAATGGAAAAACAGAGATGAATGAAGCAAAGGACTAGAAACAACTTACACTATCATCAACATTATCTTCATTATTATCAGCAGCAGCAGCGCCATCCATATACTGAATCATTGAATGATTCTGATGTGCCGAGTACTGTCCTAAGCTCTTTGCATGCATCATCTCATTTAATCCTCATAATAACTCTATGAGGTGAGTATAATTACCATCACTCCATTTTCCATATTGGAAAACTGAGGCTCAGAAAAGGCTTAGAAATTTTCCCAAGGTCCCAAGCTAGTAAAGAATAGAGTCCAGGTCTAATTCCAGGGCATCACTTATGCTCTGGTCTTAGAGTAGGAGATGCTGGGTACCTGTGGGGTTGAAGGTAATACAAGCTTCCGCTCACGTATTCATTCTTTTGTAAATATTAATATCATATTTACTATTTTCATTTTTTAGGACTTCCTGTTCCTGCTTCATTTTTCCTTATTTCTTTGAGCATATGTATTAGGCTTCTTTTAAATTCCTGCTCTGCTCATTCCACTACTTCAGAAATATGTTTATGTATGTACTTAAAGGCTTGGAATAACATGCACACACAACTATTCTGGTGGTCCTCTTTGAAGGGTTGAGGTTATGAAAAAAACCAGTTCAACCAACCTGGACAGTGTTTCATTTTATTTCATTATATAAAATGTAGAAACCCTGATTGAGAAAAAATAGGGAAGAGACTTAAAAGAAACTGAAGAATCTTCTTAGGAAAGCAAAGATTGTTGAAGGATACCTTGCTCCAGCCATGATAAGCATCTGTCTTCTTGGCAATCTATGGCGAAGCTCCAGAGACAGTATAATCCCAGATCTCTCCCACTCACCCCTGAGCCTTGGTCCTGGATTTGTGTGGTAAGAGGCTGAGGAAATATGAAAAGAACCAAAATAAGAACACTCTCCATGGAAGTCAAGCTCAGAGACTGGTCCTCTTTCACTCTGCTGAGTACATTAGGAGCAGGAAAGATCAAAGTTCCTGAAAGTCTATCTTCCGTTCATTTGGCTTTTTTGGCTTGTGGCTCTAGCATGGAGTTGGGCAACCCACCGCTCTTCCTCCACTCACAGATATCTGCATAGTTGCATGTCCGGCATTTCCAAGCCTCCTCCACATCAACCCCTTGAGGCTCTCGGTGGCCCACCCAGTAGGCCATATAGTGCTGCACTTTGTTTCTCACCTCCGTCTCTTCAAAGGCCACTATCTCTGTACCCAGCACAGTGGCAGTCTCTTGGTGGATATACTCAATCTTCAGGATATCAATAACTGGGAGGTCAGACAGTGTTAGAGACAAGAAGACCAGCTCCATGAGGTCACCCAAGGACTTCACAGAGAAGCCTCCCTGCTGGGCATGCCTCAGCACTGAAGGTCCCAGTGGCTTTTCTGGATGCAATTTTGTGTGGTGGATTAGGCTAGCAGTGGTCACTTTCCCTTGTACCATGGCATCAAAGATATATTTGTACAGGCTGACCTGAAAACAGTCTTTTTTTTTCTGAGCGTCCGGAGGGAGCACAGGGCGCCTGCGTGTCTTGAGTTCAGCCAGTTCCAGTTCCCCCCTGGCTGTATAGTGCAGCTCATCAATCACTCCAACAAGGAGCACACCCTCCACTTCTCCAAACACTGGAAACTCTCTGATGCGCCCTTCTGACTGCAGGGTAGGAATCATTGATAATATGTTCAGAAACTTAACTGCCCAAGCATCTTCTTTAGAGGTGATGGGGACAGTCACAAGATCATGAACTTCTAGTTCTCTAGCTAGGTGGATGCTGGCACCAGTGTCCAAAACAGCTGACTTCTCAGGTGTCAAGAAACCAGGAAGCTCCTTCCCATATACCATTTGCTGTTCGCACCAGTTCTGAGTAGACAGGTCAGTGACATACAAATATTTAAGATGGAATCGTTCCATAGGTGACGAGACATCCAATCCTCTTTTCCACTTTGGTAAGCTTATGAGCTTGCCATCCTTCCCAGGGAGTTCAGAAGAAGGGCCAGGCTTGTTAGGTGAAGTACTTGACTCTTGTGTATCCTCCAGGTCCAGAAACTCTGAGTCACTCAAGTCTGAGAACCCTGAGGCCTCTGCTGACACCGTCTCCTCTTCCCTAGTCTCTGCCATGGCACAGCTCTGGATTGGGCAAAGGCCGTGCATATCATGTTAAAGAAATGCATTACGCAAATGAAAAATTTCTCAAAAGCACTTTCAAATTCCAATGAGGTAAAAAAGAATCATGACTAATTATTTATATACAGTCTTTAAAGATGCTTATTTATTTATGACCAATTAGTAATGCTATAGAGTTGTACTACGGGTACAATTTACAACAATAAGACTCATTGTATCATCCATATATGAATACTTGGCAAAAATTTTTAAGTGCAAAATAAAACTTAAGTTTTATTACTGAATCTGGTATTAACATACCATGTGTGACTTTAAGCAAATCACCTACTTTGTCCTCAGTTTCTTCATTTAAAAGGAAATTAGAGGTTTGCCTTTTTTCCTTCAAAATTCTACTGACTTGGGACATTATTTCATTTTTTAAGAGAATGTAGATCATTGTAAATGTTGGAGCAATATTTGCCAGTTTACCATGGACCACTTCTACAATTCTTTTGATACAAAGTCCTTGACTAGGAAAATAAACCTCAATAACAAACTGTTCCTTGAGCAGAATCAGCTCTACAGTGACTGCTTTTAAATGTAGTTCTCAGAAACGTAGTGCGGCAAAATCAAAGACTAACTACAGATAAATACAAATAGATCTACTCATGAAGTAATAGCATGAAGTAACGAGAGAGGATATTCACAGCAACATGTGGAAATCAGTTGTTTTTTGTGTTTGAGATATATTAAGAAAATGACAAGAAGAAAAAGCTCTTGGTGGGTTTTACTTTACCTTTACTGACTGTATAAATTCCTCCTAACACTATAGAAATTGGTGTTTCCCACTAAGTTTATTTTCTCCCTCCACAAGAAATTAGCTTATGATGGAAACTATGTAAGTGAAAACTCTTAAAATATTACTGTATTTTGCTATAAATAATAGTGAATATTTATTGCACAGTTATTGCGTGCTAGACACTGAGCCAAGTGCTTCACACCCAATATCTCACTACTCTACTGAGGGACAAATACTCTCCCTTTTTACAGCAAACAATTTCACAAGCACAGGAGACAGAATAGAACAATGAACACAATCTAGATAAATAACTGTTGACATGTTGCTGTGTTTGCTTCTTTCAGGTGCTTTTTTTTTAGCCTAACTATTTTAAAGTAAATTACAGACATCATCATGCTTCAAATACAAATGCTTCACATACATTTCCAAAGAAGCCTCCTACATTAACTACAATATTATCATATCTACCGAAATTAATAATTCCCTAATACTCCAGTCCATATTCAAATTTGCTCAGCTGCCCTAAAAAACATAGCTTTTCATTAAACCAGGAAACAAAGACCATACATTATGTTTGATTGTTTTGTCTCTCAAGTATTTTTAATCTTAAGAAACTAGGGGAGTTCCCTGGTGGCCTAGTGGTTAGGACTCTGGGCTTTCACTGCCGTGGGCCAGGTTCAATCCCTGGTCAGAAAAAAAGAAACTAGTAGGGGGGAGGGATAAATCAGGAGCTTGGGGTGAGCACATGTACACTACTATATATAAGATATTTAGATAACCAACAAGGACCTACTGTATAGCACAGGGAACTCTACCCAATATTCTGTGATAACCTATATGAGAAAAGAATCTAAAAAAGAATGAATATATGTATATGTATATGAATCACTTTACCGTACACCTGAAACTAACAGAACATTGTAAATCAACTATACTCCAATAAAGGGACTTCCCTGATGGTGCAGTGGTTAAGACTCTGTGCTCCCAATGCAGGGGGCCCGGGTTCAATCCCTGGTCAGGAAACTAGATCCCATATGCATGCTGCAACTAAGAGTTTGCATGCCACAACTAAGGAGCTGGCGAGCCACAACTAAGGAGCCCACCTGCTGCAACTAAGACCCAGTGCAACCAAATAAATAAATAAATAAATGTAAAAAAAAAAAACTGTACTCCAATAAAATTAAAATATTAAAAAAAAAGAAACTAGGCAAATTATCTTGTGAAGATACTCTTTTTAAGCCTTCCTTCTTTTTTTTTTTTTTTTTAAATTATTTATTTATTTATTTATCTTTGGCTGTGTTGGGTCTTCGTTTCTGTGCGATGGCTTTCTCCAGTTGCGGCAAGTGGGGGCCACTCTTCATTGCGGTGCGCGGGCCTTTCACTATCATGGCCTCTCTTGCTGCGGAGCACAGGCTCCAAACGCGCAGGCTCAGTAACTGTGGCTCACGGGCCTAGTTGCTCCGCGGCATGTGGGATCTTCCCAGACCAGGGCTTGAACCCGGGTCCCCTGCATTGGCAGGCAGATTCTCAACCACTGCGCCACCAGGGAAGCCCAAGCCTTCCTTCTTACTTCACATATCTAACCCTGCATACAAAAAAAACCCAAAAAACAAAAAACAAAACAAGGTATGAGCAGCCCACTAGTATTTTAACTTTGGGTGACAGGAAAATAACTTGACACAGAATTGAAGCTGATTGAGGTAAAAACTATGAGCGAAGCTTCCTCGTTGCTACTCTAAGGAGCAATGAAAGAGCCGTATGTACCAACTCCCATGTTAAAAACTTAACACTGATACCTTGAAAATGGCATTAATATTAGTTATCATTGTACTTAACTAATTTTTAAATAGTCTAAATGTCCCTAATGAAAGAAAACACAGATAGCTGGAAAACAAGTTATCTGCAATGAACCAAAGTAATACAATGCTAAGACTTCTGGGTATATCCTATAAAGTTATTGCTTTATAGGATACTTCAACAGTAATAAAACACAGAAGCTGCACGTTTGCACAAGTGTCTTAAAGTATAAATGTGCCTTAGATGATGATAGTTTCAAAATGAGTAACGTTATTTGGATTCTGAAGTCCCTGAAACTGGGAGAGAATCTTTACCCTCCACCAAGAAACAAAAATTAAATGGCAATTAACATGTATACTTCGGGTTGCCCCCTACCCCCACCCCTCTGCAGGGGAGGGCACTAAATCCAATCAACTGACCTTGAAAATAGTTCACTTCAAATATCCAGTCCTGGGCTATCCAATATGTAGCCACCAGTCACATGCAGCTATTTAAATTTAATTAAAATTAAATAAAATTAGGCACATTTCAAGTGCTCAGTAGCTACATGTGGTTGGTGGGTACCACATTATAAGGCACAGATATAGAACACTTCCCTGTCACACAAAGTTCTATTGGACAGTACTGGTTTCAATTATTTCATACGTATCTATTAATTCCCCAAAGAGAGCGTAAGCTCCTGAAATATATGGACTTCCTACTTGTTTTACATACAACACTCAAAACAGGGTAGCTCTTAATAGGTAAGTGAAATGTTTGTAAAGAAGACACAAGGGACTTCCCTGGAGGTGCAGTGGTGAAGAATCCCCCTGCCAGTGCAAGGGACACGGGTTCGAGCCCTGGTCCAGGAAGATCCCACATGCCGCGGAGCAACTACACCCGTGTGCCCCAACTACTGAGCCTGTGCTCTAGAGCCCACGAGCCACAACTACTGAGCTCACAGGCTGCATCTTCTGAAGCCCGCGCACCTAGAGCCTGTGCTCTGCAACAAGAGAAGCCACCGCAATGAGAAGCCCACGCACCGCAACGAAGTGTAGCCCCGCTTACCGCAATTAGAGAAAACCCACGCGCAGCAACAAGACCCAACACAGCCAAAAATAAATAAATAAATAAATTTATATTTAAAAAAAAAAAAAGAAGACACAAAAGGAGAGCATTCTTTGTGGAATTATTTACCTAAAAGGAAAAAACAATACAATGGGGATGGACAATTTAGACTCAATGTGTTGCTTGGACTTCCCTATGCAGAAAAAATCCAGGCAAGGGCATGATGCAGTGCACTGTGTCCCAAAATTCAGTTTGTATCTTTTTGACAGGAGATGATTTTACATGGTACGTGGATCAGCATCTTAGAATAAATATAAAGCTTAGAGTGTTCTTCAAATGCATAATTTCCTATGTAGTGTTTCTCAGCACAAGTTTGATTTTTTAAATAAATGTAAGTAAAAAATTAAAAATATGAGACTAACAATACATGTGGTACATAGGTATGGTAGAAATAGTTGGTAAGTGAATGAGATGTTTGGGAAACACCAGTATGCTGTCAAGAGTCTGGGGGTCCTACAGATCTGGATTCTGAACCTGAGTAGGTCAATAGTATTTAGTATGCTACTTGCCTTATGAGTATTCTTGGGCAAGTGTTCAGTTTTCCTGAGGCTACTGACACATCTTTAAAATTAGAGTACTCCTTCCAACCATACTCAGCTACCCAGACAATTGAGTGATGACAAAGTACACACACTGGCACACAACAAATGTGGATCTCCTTCTCCTTCTCAAGGGAGAGATGAGATAGTACACCTATTCCCTCTGACAAATTAAATTTTAGGAGAGAAGAAACTTCTACTCACCTGGGACTTGGCTGATCTTCCTCCTCACAGGAAAGGCAGAATGCTGAAATGACAAGGCTGGGGGAGGAGGAAAGAGCTCTGAAAGACCAGGTCTGCAATCGGAGAATCCAGATTAGCAACTCGGCCTTGCTAGAACAGAGACTTTTGGTTCTTTCTCACCTGACCAGTCCCTCACATTGCGGCGTTTCCTCCTCTCTGATCCACACTGCACAGACTGTTGCCCACCCCAGATCCTACGTAACGCTTGCCTCGCTCCGAGGGCAAATTCTCCGTGACTTCTTCATTTTGCCCATACCCTGGATGCAGTTACTTGATCCAATCCCTGCTCCCTGCAAGTAAAAGGGTCAGTAATAACGAAGGTCCTCCAGGAGCTCCGAGAGCAGTTTCCTCTTCCAGCCCCAACTTCGGCCCAGAAGCTCGGGCAGAGACCTCAGATCAGATGTTTTTCCCCTCTGATGGGTTCCTGCTGCCTGCGGCACTGCCTCTGCCTTCACGCTCAACATCCTGACTTGTTCGGTGCAGCCCGGACTTGTGGGCTCCAAGAAAGTCTGCCTTCAGCGGGCACCTTCCCACCGGTCCCCAAACCACTGTCTCCCCGGGAGTTCCATGCTTGCCCGAAAGTTTACTGAGCACCTCCCTACAGTGTCCTGGAGGAGCGAGCAAAGCATTGCTGGACTTGGGAAGGGGTCCCAGCCGACAGCAGGGTCTTCCAAGATCGAAAGGTCCTGAACCCACAGGAGCAGACGAGATAAGCCGCTGCCCCGGAGCCGTTCCCACCCAGAAAGGGGATTGGGGGGACGCGGCACCCGCGGGGACAGATCCCTGGGTTCCAAAACTCAGCCCCTCAGCCCGCCCCCCGCATTCGCCGGCCTTCCCCTAACCTCGGATATGCCTCGGAACCCCGGACTCCACCGGCTCCGCCGCGGCCTTGGAACCGCTCCCGGACTCTTGCCCCGGACGCGTAAGTGCAAGTCAGGCAGAGGACCTCTGGTTTCGCGCTTCGCACAAAAGCCGCCTGGACACCAGGCCCAGAATGCCCAGCGGCTGCCCAAGGTCCGCCCCCTCCCGGAGGCCTCAGTTGCGCCGCTTAGTCTTCGCGCATCTGCCGCTCAGACGCGAATCCCACTCGCTGCGGGGCGGAGGAGGGTCCTGATGCAGGTCCGCCTCTGCGGAGGTCGTCCTTGTGGGCCGCTGGCTGTGCGTGTGGGTTCATTCGGGACGGAACTGCGCCGTCACCTGACCAAGAAGCTCCCACCCTGGCGGCTCCCGGCTACTGCCAAGCCAGTGTAGGAGAAAGGTCTGGGCATGTCCCTTTCCGCGGTGCCCTTGGCCTCTGCCCGTTAGCGCTGCGTCTGCGCTTTGCCACCTTGGGTTCTGTACGCCTTTCTTTGCATCTCGCACCAGCTTTCCCAGCTGAGAGAACAACCACGAACTCACTTTTCAAAGATGCTGACGCTCGTCTCATCAATGTATTTCTTTTTTTCTATTTGCTTACTTTTTAATTAACCCTTTTATTGGGAAATATAACACAATTATATTCTGAAATAGAAAGGTAAGTATAATAATTATTGAACAGACATGTCATCATGTAGAGCAAAAATAGATAGTGTCGTGCCCTTCCCAAATACACTCCCATGCCTCCTTCCTGAGGAAACCACTAGTCTGACAATTATTGCTTTTTTTTTTTTTTAACAGTCATCACATATTTGGAAACGATTTGTGACAAAGGTGGCATCGCATTGCAATGGAGAAAAAAAGATGGTCTTTTCAATGAAGGTTCTGAGACAATAGGGTATCCTTATGAAAAAAAATATAAAATGAGACCCCTTGTGTCACTTCATCACAAATATCAATTCCAGGAGGATTAAAAACCTAAATACATTTTGGACTTCAGAATAGGGGAAGATTTTATTTATTTATTTATTTATTTATCTATTTACTTACTTATTTATGGGCCTTGCAGCTTGCGGATCTTAGTTCCCCCACCAGGGATTGAACCCCAGCACCAGCAGTGAAAGCGAGTCCTAACTACCGGACTGCCAGGGAAGTCCCCGATTTCTTTTAAAAAAATACAAAAACATTGGGAGTTCCCTGGTGGTCCAGTGCTTTCACTGCCCTCACCTGGGTTCAATCGCTGGTCAGGGAACTAAGATTCCGCAAGCAGCGCAGCACGGCCAAAAAAAAAAAAAGTTAAATAAAAAAGAAAACTACAAAGGAGATTTTGGGTCAGTTGGGGGAATTTAAATGCGACACATGTTAGATAATAGTATCAATCAATTATCAATATCCTGAGTGTGAAAATGATTTTGTGGTTGTGTAGGAAAACGTCCTTGTTCTTGGAAATACGAAAGCTGAGGGAAGTCTTACACATCAAGTGAAATATGGGTGGGCATAGCTGTATTGAGGCTGGAGGTTTCTGCCTCCTCCCAGGTATAACTTTCCTTCATCAGGATGCAATTCCCAATGCACGAAAGCCCCTCCTCAACCCTTTCACACATGGACCTGTTATCTTCAAACGGAGTTTGAGGGGGCAATGCTGATTGGTGGAGTGAAGCAGAAGCGATTCAGAAATGATCATGCTGTGGGGAAAAGAAATTTCCAAGATAGCAGGACGATGTTGCCCAAAGCTTTCATTCTCAAATTTCAGAAAAGGTTACCCTTTCCCCAAAAGGCTATCATAAGAAGTCGGGGCATTTATTTAAGGTCCATCTGTATACAAAAGCCTTTGATATAGTTCCTCCACCTCCAGGGATATCTGTAATGTGGGAAATACTGTTAGACACAAATTGTCTGTTTTCCTCTTTCCATCTTACTTTCCTTACTCCTTCAGAGGGTAGAATTTGTACCTCTAAATCACACTGATTACAGTCTTCCATTGAAGTGTTTATATGATAAAAGTAAGTGTTTATCTATATGAATGCTCTCGAGAGCTTCACTGTCCAACACAGTAGCCACTAAGCACGTGTGGCTCTTAAGCATTTGAAATGTGGCTAGTTCAAAATGACATCTGCTGTAACTATAAAATACTGTATTTTGAAGATTTAGTAAAAAAAAAGTTAACTCACTAATAACTTTTATATTGATTACATGTTGAAATAGTAATATTTGGATATATTGTATCAAATGGAATAGATTTTTAAAATTAATTTTACTTACTGCTTTTTATTGTATTAATGTGGCTGGTAGAAATTTTTAAATTATTTATGTGGTTCGCATTTGTGTTGTGGCTCACATTATATTTCTCTTGGACAGTACTGCTCTTGAGCATCAGACCTAAGGGCAGGGAATTTATCTTGCTCAAATTTGTGTTCCTTACAGATGCTAGAACAATTACTGACATAATTTTTATATGCTTAAGAGAAACCCACTGACAATATTCTGTATTTGAGAATCTTCTCTTCCCTGTATTAAGGTCAGCCTCTCTTTAGCAAAAAACCAGTTTCTGGTAATTGAAAAGGGTGTTGCTTAGCTGGAGAAAGCCAGAAAAGGTAGCCCTAAGGTAGGAAGTTGGGGGAGCTGGGAATGAGTTAAGGATGTAAGACTGGGCCATGCTTCTGCTAAAACAGGCAGCCTCAGATGTAGGACATTTGAACTCTTGAATCAATTAGCGTTTATTCAGTTATCAGTTTGAAAACCCAGGAGCTCTAGCTTCAGGTGAGGCTTGATCCAGATGTCAAACAGTGAGACCAGAACTGAGTTTTCTCTCTCCATTTCTTGGATCTATTTCCTCTGTGTTTTTGCATTTATAGGCAGTCTTCCTCCTCTTCCACTGCCAGTAGCTTCCAGGGCCACAGTCTTCCAGATTTGTGTCCAGTGGAAAAAAAGGAAGTCCATTCCCTAATACCTCAAAGATAAGTCCTGAAATTGTCCAATTGGCCCTGATTACTCAAACTGGGGCTGTGTGCTTGTCTTAACCAGAGTCTTCAAGAAAACAGAGCCTGAGGCAAGGATTAGATGATTTTTCTTTTTTTTTAGGTGCAAACCCATGGTAGCAAGGGTAAGAAAAGAAGGAAGTGTAGCAAGCAACAGTGTGAAGCAAATTGAAGTTGAATAGCCCTGGCTATTGCTTCATGTTGAGCCATGGTCCTCCATAGTGATTCCAGAGTAATTTTATAAAATTAAAATCCCTTGCTATCACTCTCTAGTCAAAAATCCTGTAGGATAAGGCCTAGATATTTATTTAGTAAATTCAGCCAAGACTTCAAGTGTTCATCCAAAACTTCATAAATTTTGTGTAGTATTCCCTGAAGATGTGACACAAACTAAATCTGGGAGGATGAGTAGGAGCTAACAAAGAAGTTATGCAGAAGGAGGAAAAAATAGCATAGTTGATGACCAGAAACCATGAAATAGCATGGAATATTTGGAGAACCATAAGATGTTTATGGCTGGAGAGAAGTACGCTTGGGGGGAAATTTGGGAGCCACTACTAGAAAAATAGGCAGTGCTCTATACCAAGTATTCTATTAAGGAATCTGACATTTAGCTTCAAGTTATAAGAAACCATTGAGGGATTTCAAGCAATAATTTGATTAGTTATATGTTTTAGTGTGACCGCTCTAGCAGCAGTGGGGACGATAGAGAGATGAGTCCAGATTAGATATAGAAAAAATATTTGGGAATCTATTTAAGCAGTTAGGAAATGCTAGGAGCCTGATTAAAGTACTGACAATGGGAATAGAGTAGAGGATATAAACTGAAGAGATCCTAAACAGAATGTATAGGACCTGGTGACTGATTGGGAAAGGTGATGGATGAGAGGGAGAAGTTTAAACTGGAGAATTGCATGAGTGGTGATACCCCTTCCTGGATTAAGGAATACAGATTTTATTGAAAAAATTGAGTTGAGTTTTGGACACACTGACTTTGAGGTGACTATGAGTTACCCAAGTGGAGATATCCAGTGGGATATTGAACATAATGTTTTCTCCTAGAGCTCAGGAGAGATTTGTAAGATATACATGTAGATGTAAGAGGCGTTGGGATGTTAACAAGATCAGACAAAATGTCTAGCTTGAGAAGAGAATTATGCCTAAGGACACAGTTCTGGGGAAGAACATTCACATAACCAACAGAAGGAGAAGTGCCTGTGGGATAAATCGAATGAATGAATAAGCACTGATAAAAGGCAAAGCCAGTGGGTAGGCTCTGAAGCATAATTTATGAAAGACCTCCTTGGGGCAATAGATCTGAGAAGTAAAACTCTTACAATGGCGAAAAGCAGCTAAGGGCAAGTGTTTGGAAAGCCAGGCTAACAAACTTAGAGGGAAAAATGCTCAAAAATATGACTCAGGTGAAAAGATGTGAGTAATTAAAGAAGGGGAATCTCCATTTCTTTATCTATAAAGAGAGAAGTTTCAATTAGGTGAGTTCCTAGATCCTTTCCAGTTCTAAAGTTCTGATCTGATGAGCCAGCATTGAAGAGTGAGTAGGATCTGGAATGCTATGAACAGTAACCATTTCTTCTGCTCTCCTGCCCCTCCAGCATCCCACCCGCCCCATTCACCACCACACCATCCACATAGTTCCCACAGAAGCTGAGATCTCTGCCTACAGTTGATTTGTTTAGCAGTGGGCACCTGACCTAGCTGGGCCAGTAAGAGAGCTTCCCCATGACTTTGAGATAAGAAGTGAGAAAGAGAAGACAGTTTTTCTCTGAGTGATGGAAACTGAATATATGTAAAATCTAAAGCTGATGGTAACCATGATTTGCAATGAGGTGCTGAAAACAAAAAAGAAAAGCCAGAATGAAGAAAACACAAGAAGCAGAGGTTGGAGATGGAGAGAAAACTGCCTGGGTTTTCCAAAGCGTTTCAGATCCTGGTCTCAGTCCATTGTTATAATGTATCGCTGCCCTGAATTCCATGAGATACCCCAATATCCCTCTATTAACACCTCTCTTTGAGACTTAACTAACCTCAGTTGATTTCTGTTACTTGTAACTTAAAGATTCTCAACTAATATATTTGAGTGTAGTCAGAGCCCATATGGGAAGGAGATAAGTAAATGGAAGAGGAAGCTGTAAGGTAGGACTAGATGTAATGAAGGATCTTAAGTGCCAGACTTTGGTTTATAACTGAGTAGTGGCTGTGGGGATGAAGATGAGGGGAAATCCATCAACATTTCACAGAATCACTAAAACTTTAATAAAACTTTACCAGAATGAAAAATGAACATGTACAAAATCACTGTGGTCCTGACCTTGGCACTCAGCTTTCACACATAATAAGCAATGTCAACTAATTAATTAATGCTCTCTTCATTAATTAATGTTTATTAATTAGAAAGTCGTGTCCTACCTCGTTTCTGTCTCCTCTCACATGTGAACAGTAACTCGCTAACATTGCCATCCTGTAAAATGCTACGTATGGTCAGTTGATCAGCTGTGGTATATCCTGCTATATTAAGTACCCTGACTCCATTGTCAGTTTTCCTCCATTCCAAACAAAGGGGTTGCAGCCAAGATTATACTTGCTAAGGCAGGTGGATCAGTCTCTTTAAAGAAACTCTAATTCATCAGACAGTTCCAGACTCAGAAGTCAGGGACTGTAACAGTTGGTGGAGAGATGTCTTCTCCTTCTCCAACTGAGACTTTGGTGGGTCTGGCTGCTATTTGATAACATGCAGATTTCTCTCTGGCTCCAGGGATGGCAAGTGCTGCTCTTTATGGGGATGCAGCTCAGCTGGCACTTCTAGGCTATGTTATTGAGAGAAGTCTTTAATGGATGATGGGGCTGTTGGCTCAGGAGATGCTTCAGCACCAGATATGGTTCCCACAGTTCTGTATCTTGCTGGTGGGAAAATAAATTGGTCCAACCTCTATGAAGGTCAATTTGGCAGTATCCATCATACAAATGTGCATACCCTTTAGCACAGAAATTCCTGTTCTAGGAATTTACCCTATGCATGTACTTACATTGTGAGAAATAAAAATGCATAAGACTATTCATTGCAACATCATATAAATAAAAGATTGGAAATTCAAAAATCCATCTATAGTGAAGTGGCTAAAGTACATTCAAACCATGGAATACTATCAGCTATAAAAAAAGAATGAGGAGGCACTTTGTTTACTGATATGGAGTGACCTCCATGATATACAGTGAAGTAATAAAAGTAATATGTGTTTGTATGGGGGGCTGCCATTTATGCTTAAAAAGTAAAAAATGTATATATGTATTCTCTTGGATTTAAACAGAATGATCTCTGGAAGGGTGTACAAAAAACTTAGTTATAAAAAATGGTTGCCTCTGGTAGAATTTTGTGAAGGGGGTTGGAGGAAGAAGTCTTTTCACTTACACAACTGACTGTACCTTTTGAAGTTTATACCATGTGAAAGTTCTCCCCATTAAAAAAAATTTTTTTTTAATTAAAAAAAAATAGGGGTGGTGATGTTTTAAACAGTAGTCCCCAAACGCTGGTCTGTAAATCAGTGAATGCCCATGATGAATAATTTATTAATCTACAATGAAATCATAAAAGTAATAATGTGTGAATTTTCTATATTGTTGAATTTAATTTGAAGGGCCATCTTTTATTCTTGATTAAGTACTTTGTGTGGAGATATTAGTAGACAGTAGTTATCAATGTAATGTTTATTTACACAATGGGCAAAATTAGAAGTTGGCATCATTATGTCAATTCCTCCAATTTAGAGTCCTGAAATTCAAAGCACAGAATCACTGATTTAGACCTGGCTTTTGTTCATGTTGAATAATCTGTTTTTAGGCATTATTCTGGAAGGCATTTCTCCTGTGTATTTCATGGTGTCGAGTAAGTGATGAATTATAGCTGAAGGCTTTTCCACATTCATTACATTCATAAGGTTTTTCTCCTGTGTGATGCCTCTGATGTTTCTTAAAGGATGAATCATGCCTGTAGGCTTTTCCACAGCGGTTGCATTCATACGCTTTCACTCCTGTATGAACAGTTTTATGGTTGCTAAGGTGTATCCTTTGCCTAAAGGCTTTCCCACATTCCTTACATTTGTAGGGTCTCTCCCCAGTATGGATTCTCTGGTGATGCGTTAGATAAGCTCTATGACTAAAGGTTTTACAACATGTGGTGCATGCATAGGGCTTCTCCCCAGTATGAATTCTTATATGTTCACTAAGGTGTCTAATCTGTCTAAAGGTTTTCCCACATTCATTGCATGTAAAGGGTTTCTCTCCAGAATGAGTTCTCAAATGTTGGATCAAGCTAATGTTCTGGCTGAACGCTTTCTGACATTTATCACATACATAGGGTTTCTCACCAGTGTGAGTTCTATGATGTTGATTAAGAGATGAACGATGTCTGAAGGCTTTGCCACATTCTTCACATTCAAAGGGTTTCTCACCAGTATGGATTCTTTGGTGGGTGGTAAGGGATGCACTTTGACTAAAGGCCCTTCCGCATTCCTTACATCTGAAAGGTTTCTCACCAGTATGAATTCTCATGTGTTCGGTAAGGTGAATGGGTTGTTTGAAGACTTTTTCACATATGTTACATTCGTAGGTTTTTGTTCTTATGTAACTTGTTGGATGATTAATCAAATCTGATTTGTATTTGTTTCTCTTTCTAGGTGTGTCATATTTATGGTGCCTCTGTTCTATAACAACATTAGAACTCACAATATTTTTGCCAAATTTGTAAGTTTCTTGGCCTCTCCTCTTATGGGTCAAGATGGTTTGTCTCACGTCTCTTCCATGGCTATCCTGGTGGTTTTCTAACTCATCATCATATTTTGAGACTTTTCTCAATGTGGAATAAATGACATCATCCCTCATGAACCTTTCCATCATCATGCCATGATAGAACTGTTCCTGTAAAACGTCGTTCTTTGCAGTTGACGCAGCTGTTTCTGTTTTACCCTTCAAGTCTGAAAGAAATGGAAAAAATGCAAATAACTCATATTCATTATGCTTTGAAAAATCAATTATTATACTGGGTATGGACTAGAGATTTAGATAACAATACATATAAAGTACATGAAGTTTTGAGTATATTTAAATATGGTTAGGCAGTCTGGAGAGGTAATGGGAAATTAAGAAACAATGAACCAGGTAAAAGTGTGATTTTATATATAGGGTACAAATTTGAACATTTTAGTCCTCTTCTTTCTATTAATACTAAATAATGAAATTTCATAAGGCTATGTCTTAAGAGTGTCTTTTTAATTCATAACTACTTTTGGAAAACATTCTCAGAAAGATAAAAAGATTTCCCTCTTCCCACTCCAGCTAGTTCAAAAAATAAGGTTTGAGGGAATTCCCTGGTGGTCCAGTGGTTAGGACTGTGCGCTTTTACTGTCGAGGGCTCGGGTTCAATACCTGGTCAGGGAGCTAAGATCCCGCAAGCTGCACGGTGTGGCCAAAAAAACAAACAAACAAAAAAATTTGAACTAACAGCATTCACAAGAATGTCAAGCTGTCTTTTACTGAAGCTTATATTAATATTTACATATTGTTCTGCTTCCTGTAGTTATTAATCTGTCCCAGGAAGTGTTAATTATACAAAGGAGACTTGTAAGAAACCCAGACTGCTATGTTGCTACTATTGCTATGTTCTATGAAAATATCCTTTCTTTAAAGGATATTTAAAATTCTGACTGTTTTTTTAAAATAATTTATTGCACCATTACTAATATTTCAACTGACAGTTCCATATTCCTGAAAAGTATAACTTCTTGTAGGATTTTTGGTTAACACAGAAGGATCACTGGTACTTCCAAATTCCAAACTCTAAATGAATAGATGCAAAAATAAAGTCTATGTTCTGCAGGCCCCTGATTCTGGTCCTGGATCAGGGAGAAGGAAGAGGAGAAGAAGAAGGTAGGGGAAGAGAGAACAGGCCATCTATGACCCCTTCCCAATTCGGTATCCAAGCTGAAGCAGGCCCAAGCTAGGGGAGGAGAGAAGATATAACTTTGAAGTTGGGAGTTTTTATTATTATACTGAATTACACATTTCACTAAAATCAGACTGTTCTTATTATTTAAAGGGACTGGACCACCTATGGGACCTCTCTGAGATTTCATCCAGAGGCAGGGAAAGAACATTCATGGTAGCTATTATTATTATAAGTTGAAAAAGAGAAAACCCAGGAGAATGTACAAATTATTGGAATTAATAACAGAGTGAAACAAGGTGGCTGGCTAGAAGATCAAAACCAGTTATGTTATTACACACTAGCAAAAAAGAGAAAACATAATTGAAAAAATTTATACCATTTAAAATAGCAGGGAATTCCCTGGCGGTCCAGTGGTTAGGACTCCGTGCTCTCACTGCCAAGGGTCCGGGTTTGATCCCTGGTTGGGGAACCAAGATCCCACCAGCTGTGTAGGGTGGCCAAAAAAATAAAATAAAATAGCAATAAAATATAAGTTCTTCAGGATAAATCTGACAAAAGATGTGCAATGTGTACAAGACTTTTATGGGGGAAAATCCTTTATTTTAAAAAATTAGGAAATATCAGTAAGTGGAGCAATATACCACGTTCCTGGACAGTAGGACTCAATATCATAATATAAATTCCCTCCCAAATTGATCTATAAATTCAATTCTATTCCAATCAAAATACCACGAGAGTATTTTTGTGTGTGTGTGTAATTGATGCACTCATTATATAATTCATATGGAAAAGCAAGGGGCTAACAATAGCCAGGACAATTTTGAAGAACAAGATATTAAGTCTCACTATGAAATATAGTAATTAAGACAGCCTGGCATTAGAAACTTGGCAGGTGACAGAGTGGCATTAACTATTCAATAATTGGTTCTTGGACTGATTATCCAAATGTAAAAAGTTAAACTAGAGCCTCACCTCATACTACATATAAACTAAATTCAGATTTAACCTAAGTATGAAAATCAAAATCTTAAAGATATAAAATAATATATATTTTTTTTCTATAAATCAATAAGGAAAAAAGATAATATAAAAATTCACAAAGGATATAAACAAGTAATTTACAGAAAAGGAATCCTGAATAGATGGCCAATAAACATGAAAAATATGCTCCCTCTTATTAGTAATCAGGAAAATGAAAAAAACCAACAAGATATTCACCCACTGAATTTATAAAAATGTGAAACTTTGACAATGACAAGTGTTGACAAGGATGCTGAGTTCTGGAACCTCTCAAAACCTGCTGATAGGAGTACTAATTGGTGCAACTAGTTTGAAGAACAATTTTGTAAAACCTAGCAAAATGAAGGTGACCCAACAAGTCTGCTTCTATCAAATATCTCAGAGAAACACGAGAAGTTTTACACAAAGTTTTACTCCAGTATCTTTGTAATTCCCAAATTTAGAAACAGTACAAATGTCTATCAACAGGAAAATGGATAAATTGTGCTTTATTAATTCAACAGAAATGAATGAACCAGAACAATATGGATAAATATCAACGGTGTTGAATGAGAAAAGCAAGTGGAAAAGTATATATACCATTTACTTAAAGAATAAGAACATGCAAAACAGCATTATATATTGCTTGGGGATATACACATGCAATACAAGTATGAAGATACATATACAAATGAAAATATTTAAACTCAGAAGAGTTGGTTGTTTCAAAAGGTAGGAGGGGAATAGCGGGGCTTAAACTCTGTTTTATTTCTTAATCTAGGTGGAAGCTACATAGAAATTTATTATAATGTTCTCTATGCCTTTCTGAATATCTAAAATATTTCATAATAAAAGCAAAGTTTAAGGAGATTGTTAAAAACCATTGGATTTGATGAGAAGGAATCCTGTGGTAATTTCTCTTGCAGGACTTTCCATAAAATAGTTATTACAATAAATAAAGATACTTGAGTTAAAGGGAGAGTGAGAATCAAAGTTAGGATTGTAAACTGAAAAGTTCGTGAAAAGTAGAAATAGAATGCAAGAGAGAAGATTAAAGATTTGTAGAATGCAGTGAGAGTCCTGAAAAGAGATCTGTTTTCTTTGAGGAGAGACCATGTACATCTGACTGCTTAGGGAAAGGAGCTTTCGATTGGCAGACTTTAGGATACTGAAGAAAGAAGGAAAATCAAGTTTAACCTTAATGAAGAGAAGACTTCTTTTCCCTCCAACTTCAGAGAATTTTGCAAGGTTAGGTGAAGGAAAGGGGTGCAAAGGGAGGGGTAAAATCGGGTTCAGTGCATGCCTGTCCACCCTCTCAGCCTTCCCGCAGCCTGGGAAGATGCTGGGCACTCTGGCCTACATATTGAAAGGCACCATCTGCCTTGGTCTCACCTGAACTGGGATCTCCTGGGCCTTCTTTCTCTGTCATCCATGGTGCTTCTCCTTTCTCCAACTGGGAAATCACACTAGGTTTGGAAAGTTGACATCCTACTTACGGAGTGAAAAAAAGGGTATGAATATTTACGCTGAGGTCTAAGAACCATCCCTGGAATGTAGTTCCAATCCTCTGGTATTTAGGGTCTCTGAAAACGAAAGGGGCACCACAGCATGTTTTTCTGTTCTCACTCTACAAAGTAAAACTGTTCCCCCAAGGGAGGAGATTCAGGTATGCTCTGGCTTCATTTTCAAAGGAATGAGACATCTATCTCCAACACAGAACCCAAGGCCAGGCTCCAGGGAATCTACAGCATTTAATAATTTAGGAATAGTGACTGTCCTGTAATGGGCAGGTTTCTGGACGTATGTGTAACCCATGCTTACCCACTGAGACCAGGTTCCCATAGTTCTCCAGCATCACCTCCCGGTACAGATTCCGGTGAGCAGGGGCCAGCTGCCCCCACTCCTCCTGGGTGAAGTCCACAGATATGTCCTTGAAGGTCAACAGTTCCTAGAATATCAAATATATTCCTTTTCAGTCTGAGACCACCTCCATCAAGATCCAAGATGTTCTTACAGTATTCTAAATTCTGAGAGATTCTAAACTAGTATTACTGGGAGCCTCCTCTGGATCTGTTTGGTGATTCTCGGAGACTACCATAAATAATTAAACATACAGAAGGACAGATGGTCATATATGTCTTAGAAAAAAATTAAGCAGGATAAGGGGAACAGGGAGACCCCACAGTGAGGATGGGGAGGATCTTTCACGTAGGGTGGCTGGGGAAGGCCTTCCTAAAAGGGTGATATTTGAACAGAGACATGAACTCAGTGAGGAAGAGCCACATGGAAATCTAAGGGGAGAGCCTTCCAGATGGGGAAAAAGGACCTGAGGTGAGAGTGTCCTTGGCTTGTCTGAGGAACAGGAGAGTAGCCAGCATTGCTGGAGGTGGGCTAGTGAAGGGGAATGCAAGGAGATGAGATCAGAGGGCCTGGGGGAGGGAAGAGGAGGCTTTTAGCACTTATGGTCACAAAGACCAGTGCATCCCTGCTGAGTTGAAATTCTGGGGCCCTGCTGGAGTTTAATGCAAGAAGAACAAAACTGTCTGGAACTGTGGTCTAACCCCTCCCTAGCTCAAGTACTGAAGAGGTAAAACGGATCGGCCCCTCAGCAGTGGTGGCATGGGGCACTGGTAGTTGGGTTAATCAGAAGTGAACTCAATCAAATTAAAGTGTATCTCAGCCAGGGCTTCCCTGGTGGCGCAGTGGTTGAGAATCTGCCTGCCAATGCAGGGGACACGGGTTCGAGCCCTGGTCTGGGAAGATCCCACATGCCGCGGAGCGACTGGGCCCGTGAGCCACAATTACTGAGCCTGCGCGTCTGGAGCCTGTGCTCCGCAACAAGAGAGGCCGCGATAGTGAGAGGCCCGCGCATCGCGATGAAGAGTGGCCCCCACTTGCCGCAACTAGAGAAAGCCCTCGCACAGAAACGAAGACCCAACACAGCCATAAATAAAATAAATAAATAAATAAAATAAAAATAAATAAATAAACAGGAGCTGTTGTTAAAAAAAAAAAAAAAAAAAAGTGTATCTCAGCCAGAGCTCAGCCACAGCTCTAGGAAAAATATGAATAATCAGTCCCTCACCTTAACCACCAGTCAGAGGAAAAGGCTTAGAGTCTTCTGTAAATAAATGGAACAGACAAAAGAAATAAACAGACTATATCTATGTATCTATCTATCCATATATATCTTTATTTGTTAATTGTTTATTTAACAAGAGAAATTATTCCTTAGCCCAGATATTCATGTTTCATAGTTCAGGAACACAGGTCAGTGACAAACTTCATGCAACTCAACCCAAAGAAATTCTTTACATTCTAAAATCACTTTGCACTCTGAAAGATACCAGCCTTCCTCATTGCCTCAAAATTTTTCATGGAACCACAATTTCTGTAGAAATCTGCATATGCCTTCTTTCTTGGTTCAGCTAAAGCAATCCTGTAGAAAGCTGCAACCCCCAGGGATACGATGAATGCCCTAACAGTATGAAATAGCAGATGCTTGGCCAGGAGGCCATGCATCTGAGGTTTTGTCAAAGAACTGGAAACCATGATAGTTATTCACCTCAACACCAATGTCCTTCCAGGCTGATGGAGAAACGGACCTATCTATGCATATTTCATCCTCCACCATTCTTTTATACACAATATCTGAACTACAATAAAAAATTATTAGACATACAAAGAAGGAGGAATTTCTGACCTATAATCAAGAAAATAAAAACATAAGCAGCAAACACCTAGGTAACCAAGTCATTGGAATTAGCAGAAAAGAAGTTTAAAGAAATTATTAAAATATATGTTGAAGAGGGCTTCCCTGGTGGCGCAGTGGTTAAGAACCTGCCTGCCAATTCAGGGGACACAGGTTCAAGCCCTGGTCCAGGAAGATCCCACATGCTGCAGAGCAACTAAGCCCGTGCACCACAACTACTGAAGCCTGCGCGCCCTAGAGCCCACCGTGCTCCACAACAAGAGAAGCCGCCACAACGAGAAGCCTGCGCACCGCAAGGAAGAGTAGCCCCCACTCCCCGCAACTAGAGAAAGCCTGCACACAGCAATGAAGACCCAACGCAGCCAAAAATAAATAAATAAATAAATAAATAAGTAAATAAATAAATTTATTAAAAAAATAAATGTTGAAGAATTTACAATAAAATACGGATAGAATAGGTGAAAATGTGGGGTTAATTGAGGAGAGAGATAGAAATGCTAAAAAAGAACTAAAAGACAATTCTATAAGTGAAAAATACAATATCTGAAAAATCCACTGGATGGGCTTAACAACAGATGGACCCTGATGAAGACAAAATCAGTGAAACTTAAACACAGGTCAACAGATAGTATTCAAATGGAAGCACCAAGAGAGAAAAAGAAAAACAAAAAAACAAAAAAACCTGGGATAATATCAAGTAGTCTAATATACATGTAATTAGAATCTAAGAAGGAGAAGAGAGAATGAGCAGAAAAAAATATCTGAAGAAATAAAGCCTGAAAAATTTCCAAATTTGAGTAAAAAATCAACCCACAAATCCAAAAGCCAGCAAACCCTCCATGGGGGGGAAAAGAAATTCAGAGAATATCATGTCTATGCACACCATTAAAACTGCTGAAGAGCAAAGATAAAACGGAAGAACATAAAAGTAGTGAAAAAAGGTAGGAAAGGAGGAACAAAACAAACAAGAAAAGTTGGTATAAAACAAAGGAACAAACAGAAAGACATGTCGCATCTGGGGAAAGAATAAGAATAATAGCTGACTTCTCATCTGAAACAATACAAGCCACAAAATCATGGAACATCTTTAAAGTGCTTAAAAGAAAAAACAGTCACCCTAGAATTCTATACTCAGTAAAAGATTCTCAAATAGGAAGACCATATAAAGACATTTTTAGATCACCAAAGCTGTGAGAATTCATCATCAGAACACCCCCACTACAGGAAATGCTAAATGACATTCTTTAGGCTGAAGGGAAATAATGTCAGTTAGAAACTTAGAACTTGGTGGTGGGATGAATTGGGAGATACTGATTGACATATATACACTAATATGTATAAAATAGACAACTAATAAGAACCTGCTGTATAAAAAATAAATAAAATAAAATTCAAAAGTTAAAAAAAAAAACTTGGAACTAAAGGAAGGAATGAAAAGTGCTTGAATTGGTAAATGTGTGCAAAGATGAAAGGCTCGTTTTTTTTCGTTTTCTTAATTTCTTATAAGACAATTTACTGTTAAAAGCAAAAATAAGAACAATGTATTATGGGGTGTATAAGATGTAAAGTGAAAAGCATGACGACAATACACAAAGAATGGGAAGAGTAAATGGGAAAATAAAGCTTTCATATTATATGTGAAACAGTATAGTAGTAATTCAACTGTGACATGTGAAAAATGCATATTGTAATAGCTAGAGCAACCACTAAAAACAAATGAAAGAAGTACAGCTAAAAAAGTCATTAGAGGACATAAAATAGAATACTAAAAAAACTGCACAATCCAAAAGAAGGCAGGAGAGGAACAAAGAAACAAAAGAATAGATTTGACAAACAGCAAACAAAGAACAAGAATATACTCTTAAATCCCACCACATCAATGATTATGTAACTGTAAATGTACTAAGCAAGCACAATCCAGCTATATTTAAGAAGGTCACACTTTAAATATAAACCCACAAATAAGTTAAAAGTAAAAGAATGAGGGACTTCCCTGGTGGCGCAGTGGTTAAGAATCCACCTGCCAATGCAGGGGACACGGGTTTGATCCCTGGTCCGGGAAGATCCCACATGCCGCAGAGCAACTAAGCCCGTGCGCCACAACTACTGAGCCTGCACTCTAGAGCCCACAAACCACAACTACTGAAGCCCGCGCACCCCAGAGCCCACGCTCCGCAACAAGAGAAGCCACCGCAATGAGAAGCTGGCGCACCGCAATGAAGAGTAGCCCCCACTCGCCACAACTAGAGAAAGCCCAGGTGCAGCAATGAAGACCCAACGCAGCCAAAAATAAATAAATAAATAAAATTTAAAAAAGAAAGTAAAAGAATGAGAAAAAGCTATCCTATACCAACAATAACTAAAAACACTGGAGGAGCTATGTTAAATCAGACAAAGTGGGCTTAGGAAAAATAATATTATGAGGCATAAAGAAGAGACATTTCATAATGATAAATGGTCAGTCCATCAAGAAGACAACAATCCTATGTGTTTATGCACCTGATAACAGAATTCAAAATAAATAAAGCACAGTTGACAGATCTAAAGGGAGATACAGATGAAATCTTAATAATTAGAGATTTTAACACTCCACTCAGTAAATGATGGAACAAGTAGACAAAAATTCATCAAGGATATAGATTTGAACAACCTATCAACCAACTTAACCTAACTGACATTTGTAGAGCACTATACTTAACCATTGCAGCATATAAATTTTTTTTTTAGATTCTTTTTTAAAGTAAACTTTTTATTTTGAGATTACAGATTTATTATATAATTTTAATTGTAGATTTACATGCAGTTGTAAGAAAAAATGGAGAGATCCCATGTACTATCTACTGGGGGTAAAACAGAGTTTTAATTGGAAAGGGGCACAAGGGAACATTCTGAGATGGTGGAAATGCTCTCTATCTTGATTTGGTTACATGGTATATACATACGTCAAAATAGAACTATGTACTCTCTTAAGTGTATTTTCCTATATGTAAATTACAACTCAATTTTAAGAAATTTAATCTTATCCCAGTGCTAAGAATCCCACCAGTTTTTGACAAATGTCAGGTGGTAAGAATTCCAGTTAAGTGGAACGTAGATATAAGATACCTCTTCAAATAATTAGAATATTATTACTTTTTCCATATTACCAGAAATAACCCTGGAATACATTTCAGTCCTAAAAGGTGTTAGCATCTGAATTAACAGAGGAAACTGGGATTGTAAACAGCTAAAAAAATCACCGAGCAAGTAAATACAGGAGATGAGTTCAAATCCTGTACCATCTAATTTCAGAACCCAAGTTCTCACCTAAAACTCTTCTGTCCTCGAATAACATCTCCTCTTTAACAGTTTTCCTTTCTCGTTTATTCTACAGTTTTCCTTCTGTTTCACCTATCCTTCTACCAGGTGGTAAGGACACCGTTTCCACACCCTGTTGTAACCGCCCAGCCTGTCTAATGTGTATGCTCTGTGGCCTGAACATTTCTTCTCTACTCACGTCTTTGGTTGCAGTTTGACCTCTGCTCCAGACACTATTCTAAGGGCTACCTCATGAAGTGATAGATGTACCTCACTAAAAATGTCAAAACTTTATTCTCACTAAGTTTGTTTTTGAGTATGAAATACTCATAAAAATTGAGGTTTATCGGACTTGCCAGGTGGCGCAGTGGTTAAGAATCCGCCTGCCAATGCAGGGGACATGGATTCCATCCCTGGTCCAGGAAGATCCTACATGCCACGGAGCAACTAAGCCCATGCACCACAACTACTGAGCCTGTGCTCTAGAGCCCACGAGCCACAACTACTGAGCCCACAAGCTGCAACTACTGAAGCCCACGCGCCTAAAGCCCGTGCTCCACAACAAGAGAAGCCACCGCAATGAGAAGCCTGTACACTGCAATGAAGAGTAGCCCCCGCTCGCCGCAACTAGAGAAAGCCCATACGTAGCAACAAAGACCCAATGCAGCCAAAAATAAATAAATAAATAAATTTATTATTTTTTTTAAATTGAGGTTTATCTTAGGTCCCAGGTTTTTAGGGGCTAGAATTATATCACTCATTTTGCTTTCTCTACAAAAATTCGCACAACATTAGATCTAGATGTTGGTTAGAAACAAGCATTTTCTATGAGTAAGGAAACTGCTGCCACTGCGGCCCAGTTTTCTGTAAAAGACTAACTTGCACTGAGTTCCCTGGGTGAAATTCGTTAGCCTCAATATACCCCAACTCCCCAGAAAAGGGCAAGTTATAATCTTAAAAACCAAAAAGCATGCCAAGAAAGTGACAGGAAACTTCAACCCACCTGGGAGTCTCTTGCTAGGGCCCCGGGAGTCACTTCATCCTTTAAACTTTCTCCCTGGGTCTCATCAGCATCCTGAGATAGCAGAGCTGAGGAAGGAAAGGAGCCAGAAAGTTTGCATCTCCCCAAATCCCCCAAATAGAAAAACTGCCTGTAGACCTGCTGAATATGGCGCCCCTCTCAAAACATTCACAGAGGGACATTCAGAGCAACTCAAGAGCAGACTGGAGCCTCCTTAATGAGGAGGATCTGCAGGGCATTGCTTTGGGCATTAACGTTTCCCAATGGCCAGTGCTGGTCCAAAAGCACAGACCTACCAGGCCACTCCTTTGTTCAAAGGCTCACGACAAGAAAGAAAAATACAAGCACCTCCCATGGACTTCAAGGCACTCCATAATGTGCCTGAAGCACATTTTCCCAGCATTAGTTTCCTCTAACCACCATCCTTTATCTGTGGGACACATACACTGACCACATTCTTAACCCTTAGTTAGACTAGAACACTCTCCATTCTCTGAACCACTCTTCAAGGTACCCACTTTTGTATCTTTTCCTCAATTCTTCCATAAAAAAAACTTAGACATCTTTTAAGGCCCAATTCAATGCTATCTGCTTTGTGAAATTTTCTCTGATAAGTACAATCAGAAGAATGTTTCCTGTCTCTTGTCTTCCAAAAGAATTTTACCATAGAATGTATTTAGGCTACTTTCTATTCTTTTGATCTGAGTATGTGTCTATCTCCATCAATTAATAATTAGCATTAGAGATCATTATTCATTTTTTCATCCATCAAGATGCTTAGCAAAGTCCCCTGCCTGACAGAGCTAGAATATAACAAATACAAGCTGGATTTGAAGTGTTATAGGTATGAACTAAGAGACCACATGAGACATACAAATTCCTCTGTCCACCCATCTATTCTGACCCAACCACCAAATACTGTGTAATCTTGGTTATGTTTCCCACTGAACTCATATATTTCAAGGTAAAATGAGAGTAACTAAGCATGTCATTCCTTCTTCCTGGCAGGAGATGAAAAGAAAGAAAAAAATATTGGTTTGGGGTTAAAATGATGAAACTTGTGAAGGTAAACCACTGGAGGGCTTAAGAAAGTAGAAACCTTTGACCCCAACGTCTGTGAGTCACACTTACACACTTGGGAGCCGCTGGTGGGGAACACACTGAATTCTGTCTTCCTGTCCTGTGTTTATTCGAGGACACGAGATGGGAGCAGCATGGCACACGTGTCGCAAGGATCCAGTGCTCAGAGCCCAACATTTTCTCTCACAGCTATCCCCTTCCCCAAAGCCATAAGCATGAGCCCCAAGGACCTCCTTTCCTCCAATTTTCTCCCCTAGAGACACCTCAATGACGTGTGTACCTATCTTTCTGCAAGCAAACTGAGACCCCTTCCTCTACTTCCATCCCCTCCCTCCATCAGCCTCTCTCACCTTCTCCTTCAAACATCTTGGTCACGTCCTCCCACAGGGGCGTCCCTTCCTTGGCCTTCTGTGGATGGTGCAACTTCACCCAGGTGCTGGCCTCAGTGGGCAGGGTAATCAGGAGCTGCTGTAGCATGATGATGCCACCCGACTGGCCTTGTCCACTTCTGGGGAGGACACTGCCAGAGCCTCTGCTGAGACGCCTCACAGTTGTATGGTCCTCCTCTGATCACAATCTCCTGCCCTCAGGACTTTGGCGTGTCCCTGTGGCACCAGAACCTAGGGGCTCCTAGAGGCTAATGTGGCTTGAACAGGTCTGAAAAAGTGACTCCTTTCTGAAATTAAGTACTGCCTGCTGGGGAGGCGGCTAGTTGAGTAGGTCTGAGTACATGCCTCTTCATATTCTTCTAGAGGAGCAAAAGGCAGGAGAGGAGGGATCCAGAAAACTGATCATACAGCTAGAACTCCAGAACTTGCAGAAATATATTTAAAACTGCAAAAGATCCAAAAACAAAGATGTGGCATCAATGTGGAAATAAGTATAACTGGTGCTTTGGATGTGGCTTTAATTTCCAGTTCTATACACACTTTCATAAACAGCCAATGACACACAAACACCAAGGATACACAAACATACACAGTCCCTGCCCTGACATCCTTCCTTGTAAGCTGCATGCACCTTCTGCCTGGATACAGACTTGGGAGTTAAGAGGGCAAGCTTAGAAACCAGACAGCCTGGGTTAGAATCCTGACACTTGCACTTCAAAGCTCTAAGACACTTCAATTCTCTGAGCTTCAGTCTCATCATCTAGAAAATGCAGATAATAAATGTACTTCATAGGGCTGTAATAATACTGGGAATACAGTACCTTCATAGACATTATTAAAAACCTTTTGCTTTGGGCTTCCCTGGTGGTGCAGTGGTTGAGAATCTGCCTGCTAATGCAGGGGACACGGGTTCGAGCCCTGGTCTGGGAAGATCCCACATGCTGCGGAGCAATTAGGCCCGTGAGCCACAATTACTGAGCCTGCGCGTCTGGAGCCTGTGCTCCGCAACAAGAGAGGCCACGATAGTAAGAGGCCTGCGCACCGCAATGAAGAGTGGCCCCCGCTTGCCGCAACTAGAGGAAGCCCTCGCACAGAAACGAAGACCCAACACAGCCAAAATAAAATAAAATAAATAATAATTAAAGGTGCTAATAATTAAAAAAAAAAACCTTTTGCTTTAATGTTGCAATCATAGCATTACCTTTTAAAATTATTATTATTATTATTTTTTTTTTTTGAGGGAAGCACCAGAGTCCTCTGAGGTATTTTATTTGCACGTTATGTATTACATCCCTAGAAAAAGAATCCAAGGATTTTCCCTCCTGTGTGTTTTCGTCTTGCTTCTTCATGGTCCATGATGCCAGCTGAGGTTGTCAGTACAATGAAACCAAACTGACGGGACGGGAGCAGGTTATTCTGCCATTTTTCTAGATCTTTGAGTTGCACATCAAACCTGGGGCTGATCACTCCACACTTATTTAGCCTGCCTGTGAGGTTCACAACAATTTTCCCAGCCCTGTGATCATCGATGATTTCAAATTCGCCAATGTAACCATGCTTCATCATCACAGTGAGAAACCTGACGATGACTTTGGAGCACGGCCTAATAAGAACCTGGCGTTTGCCTCTCTTTTCGGCATTGTTGATACTCTTGAGAGCATCAGCCAGGACATTCATGCGCACCATTATGGCGGCACGGAAAGATGGCGGAAAGAAGCTAAAATTATTTTTTAAAAACAATTACAGATCTGAATTTAAAGTTCAAGTATCTCAACTGATGGAATAATCACATGGCTGTGTTTTCACATGGGCAAGTAGTGACAGACACAGCACCACCCACGTGGATGCCCATCAGCTGGCAAGTCCTTTTAACCTCTGGGTTAAGATACATCCTGCTTTCAGAAACGTTCAACTGGGGGAGAGGGCTATGTCTTCAAACGGAGGAAATATAGTACTTTGAATATAATGAGGACTATTGCATAACTGTTTGTAGCAGGAAAATTTGGAAATAGCCCAAATTCATCATCTCATCGAACCCCCTGGCATCTGAACATGTGCCTCCACAGCGACCAGGTCCAGTGTATCCCGGCCCCAAGAACAGTCCTAGTCCTAGCTCCCTGGAAAGGGCGCCGGCCTAACTTTTTGGAGTTTGTGGGGCAGGGTGTTTGGCTTCTTCTTGTTTTCAGCTGTGACTGATGCAGAGAAAGGAGCTGCCTCCTATGGATGGGAGCATGTAGGAAAATATCCTAACCCTGAATAAATAAAAAGTAAAATGGCTTGTTACCAAAGTGAGGAAACTTTCGACTCTTATGAAATGGTTAAAAACAGAGAAGCTTCATTTCGAGACGCCCCTTCTCACTGCTCCCAGAAGTGCCTCCCTCGGACTTAGAGACTTGCAGACACAGGCAGCTTAGCTTCCTACTCACCAGACCGGCCTCGGACGCTGGCAGGACGAGAGATGGGGGCGTGAGAGAGCCCGTTCTTGAGGCTTTCAGCTCCAGAGGGTGTCTCTTTAGAGAAGGGCCGTGGGTAACAGATTTTGTTCTTTCCCGGCCTTTTATAGACAGACCACATCCCCACCCAACACAATGATTCTTTTAAAAACGCCCAACGTTCACGCAGGCTTCCTTCGGAAGCTCAGAGGACTATCGGCCTCCGGACGGGACCGGGGAATCTTTTCCAAATTCCCGAGAGGCGGCCTAGGGCGGGTGCTGCGGCACCAGGTGAACCCACCGCCCCTCCAAGGTATCGTTTCCCGGCCGCACCCCCGGGAACGGGGCTTTGGGGGCCGCAATGCGAGGGGTGCCCAGAACCGGCTTCCCGCAGACCCGGGCGAGGATACAGTTCGCCGGCCGCTGCTTTGATGCCGGCCCGGCGGCAGCAGCCAGGCCCACCGGCGCCCAGCCTCCTGGGCCGCAGCCCGGGTGTCCCGGCGCCTCCACCCTCCCGGCGCGCCGTCGCCTTTGCCCGTGCCCCGGGTCGCTCTCGCCCGGGTCCTGGCGGGTTCGGGGTGCGGCCCCCGATGCTGCGGTGCAGCCACAGACCCCGGCGCCCGCCCTTCTTCCGGCGGCTCAGCACGCCTGGCCGCCCGCTCCGCCCACGGGGAGCCGCGAGGGCCCCGCCCTCTCCAGGGAGGCAGGCGCTCCCGAAAACCCGGAACCCGGACTCCGCCGGATTCCCCCACGGCACGCGTGCCCCCAGGGCTGCCAGACCCTGGTCAGCGGCCACCCAGGCGGACCGCTTGCGTTTCCTGACTGTGGTCCCAAGAGACTAGGTGGCCCGCCCAGCTCTTCTGGTGGGGAAGCCCTTTCTCTGTCGTTCATTCATTCATTTATTCAACTATCTTCTGAGTGCCTAGATCTGCCACACATTGTTACAGGCTCTGGGGAGATACCAGTTATCAAAAAGCAGTCCTGCTTTCTTGGATCTTAATTCTGGCAAAATTAAATAGATAATAATAATGTAGAAAGGGAATATTGCCTGCCATTCCAGTAAACAACAAACTGCCTGACATCAAGCCATCAGCCACTGCAGCCCTCACTGAGAGGGGAATTCAGGATGGAGACAAACAGGAAACACTCTGCACTCTGGATACTGGTCCTAGATAGTTAAGATGCGTATCTAAGGAATAATTTCATTGAGCCCAGACCCTTGCATCTTCCCATACATAGAAAAGCACTAAAATCATTAAGTTTTTTTGAGATGTCTGTAGATTAACAGTAATCTTTTTATGTTTGACTACATGTCTTTCTTCAGCAAAAAATCCTATGTATCCTGGCTCCTCCCTTACCTCTTCAAAGCAGTTCCTCAGAGCTATCTGAGAGGCTGTCTCCCAGGCTATAGTCCTCAGCAAGTTCCCCAAATAAAACTTAACATGCAACTTTTAGGTTGTGCACTTTTCTTCAGTCCACGATAAGTAGAAAAATAAAGAGATAATCCCCCAAGTGATGGTAAGGGCTATGAAGAAAAAGGAGGCAGCGTGTGGAGAGGGGGATAGGTGATGACTGGAGTTCCTCTTTCTGGTAACAGTGGGCTAGCATATTTATATCAACCCACCTCAGGAAACAACAATCAAATTTAAAAAACTCTGGAATACATGCAGAGTATGTGAAGTTCTTAAAGGAATGTATTAATTTGCTAGAGCTGCTACAACAAAATACCACAGACTAGGTGGCTTAAATAACAGAAATTTATTTTCTCACAGTTTTGGAGGCTAAAAGCCCAAGATCCAGGTCTCAGCAGGATTGGTTTCTCCTGAAGCCATTCTCCTTGGCTTACAAATGGCTCCCTTCTCCCTATGACCTCACATGGTCTTTCCTCTGTGTGCTTTCATGCCCCTAGTGTCTGTCTATGTGTCCAATTTTCTTCTTCTTCTTATAAGGACACTTCTTAAAATCTCCTTATATGAAGATTGGATTGGATTAGAGTATACCCCAATGCCTCATTCGAAATTAATCACCTCTTTAAAGTGACCAAGCTTAATCACTTGAATATGTGATTAAATACAGTCAAATTCTGAAGTACTGGGGGTTAGGATTCCAACATCTGAATTTTAGGGGGATGCTATTCAGCCCATAGCAAGCTGTCTAAGAGATGGCATGATATTAGGGAATTGCCAGACCAAAAGCTGGAAAGCCAGGATCCAGGGACATGATATGACTTGGAAGATGCCTTTGCTGAGGGTATTTACCTAACTGGAAAATTATAATTTTTCACTTCAAAGAAGAAAAAATAAATAAAATACAGTGTGTGGGGAGTGAAATAGAAGACCCTCTGTATAATAACTGGGACCCCAAAGGGCTAAATACTCAGGAGAAGAATGAATTGGAAGTGGAACAGCTTCAGGGGAATTTACAGGCTAGGGTCAAATTGCCTGTCCAAGTCTTGATTTTGGTTTAAGGTGGGCTCTGACTGAGATGCTATCAGATGCCTGGCAAAAACAAATACAAATCCTCTCTGGAGGAAAGCATTATAATTATAGGCCTTAGATTGTTCCTACGTGTAAGTTTTCATAGAAATGGTGAGTACAGAGTTAAAGATAGTCTGGTACACAGGGAAACTAGACTCCTAGTGAGTGTTTCAGCAGAAACACAAACAACAGAAATAGATCTACAAAGACAACTGCTTTTGGAATTACCAGATGCAAAGTATAAAACAATTTATGTTTTCTTTGTTTAAAGAAATAAAAGATAACTCAGACAGTTTTGGCAGATACCTGGAAACTATAAAAAGTGATAAAACATATATTTTTAAAAAACTAAATAGAAACTCTATGACAAACAAATACACTAACAAAATTAAGAATTCATTGAATGCATATAATGGCAGATTAGACATAGATGAATAGAGAATAAATGAAATGGAAGGTAGGTCAGAAGAGATTATCTAGAATGAAGCATTAAGAAACAAAAGGATGAAATATATAGAAGAGAGAATAAGAGACATAGATGTTACAGTGAAAAGATCTAGCATAAGTTTAAGAGGAGACAGAGACAGTATTTGAAGAGATAATGGCTAAATATTTTTCAATACCTGTGAAAGCAAACAGATCACAGATTTAGGAAGCCAAATAACTCTCTAATGAGTTAAATAAAAAGAAATCCACATCTAGACACATCATAGTGAAACTGAAAAAAACTAAAGACAAAGAGAAAATCTTAAAAGTGTCTGTGGTAGTTTTAAAATATGCCCATTCCTTCCTCCCTCTCTCCTTGAATGTGAGTCAGACTAACTTCTGAAGAATAAAATGTGGGATTCCCTGGCAGTCCAGTGATTATGACTCCATGCTTCCACTGCAGGGGGCGTGGGTTAGATCCCTCATCTTGGAACTAAGATCCCACATGCCATGCAGAGTGGCAAAAAAAAAAAAAAAAAAAAAGACTAGAATGTGGTGGAAGTGACAGTATGTGATTTCAGAAGTTAAGTCACAAAAGATTGTCACTTCTGCTTTGCACACTCTTTGATTGCTTGCTCTGAGGAACTTGCCAGCCATTTGAGTTAGCCATCTTGGAAGTGTATCCTTTAGCCCCAACCAAGCCTTCGGATGACTCCAATCTCAGCTGACATCTTACTGCAACTTCATATTGACTGAATTCTGAGCCAGAACCTCCCAACTAAGCAGCCTCTGAATTACTGACTCATTAAAAAATGTGAGATTTAAAAATGTTTATATTTTTAAGCCATTAAGTTTTGGAGTTACTTATTATGCAGAAATTCCTAATTAATACAGTGGCAAATTTTGATAACTAGCACAAGCAGCATTGTGAAAGCTAACTTATCATCAGCGATAATGGAAGCCAGAAGACAGTGGAATGAAATCTTCAATGTGTTGTGAGGAAATAATTGACAACACAGAATTCAATGCAGAATTTTAAAAAAACCTTTCAAGAATAAAGGAGAAATAAAGACATTTTCAGACAAAAAAAAAAATGAGGGAGTTTGCCACCAACAGACTACATTAAAGAAAATTTTCAAGGCTGAACTTTAGGCAGAAAGAAAATGATTCCAGACAAAAGGACAAAAGTGCAAAAAGGAACAAAGAACAAAGAAAAAAAATATGTAACTATAAATGAGCATTAATGATGTAGAGTAAAAATCTTAATAATTTGTGAGGTTAAAAAAATAGATTTGGAGATACAGGGATATATGTATATGTATAGCTGATTCACTTTGTTATAAAGCAGAAACTAACACACCATTGCAAAGCAATTATACTCCAATAAAGATGTTAAAAAAAAGATTTAATATCCAAAAACAATGGCATAGAGGTTGGGAATAGGGTGAATTGAGTTAAAGTATTCTAAGTTAAAGTGTCATAGTTAAAGTGCTCTAAGGATTATTGTAGAGGAGAGTAGACGTATTCATTAACATTACATTCTGATAAGTAGAAAATGTATATTGTTAGCCAGTAGACTTATATTACTGAATATGAAAACCTATTATAAAGTTATAGTATCAGTTATTAAGACAATGAGGTAGGTATTGGCGCAAGAATAGATAAACTGACAATGGAAAAAGAGTCCAAATTCAGACCTACATATAGACCATCACCTGATTTAGGACAAGGGTGGAGGAAAAGAAGGTCTTTTAAATAAGTTGGTGATGGGTCAGTTGGACCTTTATGTTAACCTCTACTTTACAACATAAACAAAAATCAGTCCTGATGGATTGCAAATCTAAATGTGATAGATAAAACAAAATTTTTTAGAAGAAAGTAGGAGAGTATTTTTACAACCTTGAAATGGGCATAGATTTATTACATGGAATAAAAAGTGCTAAACATAAAGGGCAAAATTGATAAATTAACCCCGATTAAAATTAAGGACCAGAGATTTCAGGTATTTTTGGTGAGGGTATAAACTGGTACAACTATTTCAGAAAAGCATTTGGTAGTAGTATTTACTGAAGCTGAACATTATGATCCAGCAATCCTATCCTTTGGTATATAACCAAATGGATACATGTATTTACCAAAAGACATATACTAGAATGTTCATAGAACATTCTTTATATTAATCCCAAACTGGAAACCACCCAATGCCCATCAGCAGTGGACTGAGAAAATAAATATTGCTATATCATACAATAGAGTACACACAGCAATGAAAATAAAGACTAGAACTACACACAACAATATTGATGAATCTCACAAATATAGTATTGAGCAAAAGAAGCCAGATAAAAAAGAATACACGTAATTCTACTTAAATAAAGTACAAAAACAGGTGAAATTAACCTATGGTGTTAGAAGTTACCTTTTAGAGGATAGTGACTGGAAGGGAGCACCCACTGCTTCTGGACGGCTATAATTTCTGTTCTTAACCTATGAGCTGGTTACACAGACGCGTTTAATTTTGAAAACTCATTAAGATATTTATCTCTATATATGCACTTTTCTGTATGAGTATCATAATTTAATAAAGTTTCTAAAAAATGCATGTTGCAAAGCAGAAATAGAGACACAGACATAGAGAACAAATGTATGGATACCAAGGGGGAAAGGGGTGGGGTGGGGGGAATTGGGAGATTGGGATTGACACATATACACTATTGACACTATGTGTAAAATAGACAACTGAGGGGAACCTACTGTATAGCACAGGGAACTCTACTTAATGCACTGTGGTGTCCTAAATGGGAGGGAAATACAAAAGGGAGGGGATATATGTATATGAATGCCTGATTCATTTTGCTGTGCAGTAGAAGCTAACACAACATTGTAAAGCAACTATGCTCCAATAAAACTTAATTTAAAAATTTTTTTAAAATGCATGTTGTAACATTCAGGGTAACCACTAAAAGAACATAAGTAGAATATCTAACATCAAACTAGTAAAGAGGGCGGAAGAAGTGATAATATATAATCAATCCAAAAGAGAACAGCTATAAGTGGGGAGCTATTTTATACAGGGTAATTCAGGAAAATCCCTCTGATGAGATGCTATTTGACCAGAGACCTGATAGAAGTCAGGAAATGAGCCACATTTATATCTGGAGAAAGAGCATCTTAGAGAAGGCGAAGGCCCTGAGGTGAGAGCAGTGATGGGCATAAGCATGGACCAGCAAGGAATGCTGTATTGCTTGAGGCAAATCGTAGTGAGAACATAAGTCATATGGGTGCTATCTGGAGAATAAACTGTAGGGGATGCAAGTGTGCAATAATTCATTGTGAAAGAAAATAGTGAACTGGATTAGGTGGTAGCAGTGGAGGTGATGAGAAAAGATATATTTTGAAGATAGAGCCGACAGAATTTTCTGAGGGATTGAGGAGTCAAGATGATTCTGATTGGGCAATTGGATGCTCCCATTTACTGAGACAGGAAATACTGGAAACAGAGCAGGTTCAGAAACGGACTTGTTATATTTGAGATGCCTAATACACATCCAAGAGTCAATTATGCACTTGGAATTAAGAGTCTGAAGTGCTGTTTGGGGTCAGAAACATAAATTTGGGTGTGCAATGATCTGAGTGTTTGTGTCCCCTCCAAATTCATATATTGAAATCCCAAATACCCAATTGACAGTAGTTAAGAGGTGGGGCATTGGGAGGCACTTAGGTCAGGGGGGTGGAACCCTCATGAATGAGATTAGTGCCCTTAAAAAAAGAGCCCAGTGGGCTCCCTAGCTCCTTCCATCATGTGAGAACACAGGGAGAAGTCGGCAGTCTGCAACCCAGAAGAGGGCTTTCACCAGAACCTGACCGTGCTGCTATCCTGATCTTGGACTTTCAGCCTCCAAAATTGTGAGCAATAAATTTGTGCTATTTATAAGCCACCCAGTCTATGATATTTTTCTTACAGCAACCAAAACAGACTAAGGGTCCATTAGTAACAGACCGTTAGTAACGGAGGGAGAGGGAAAGGGAGTTTGTTCTCTGGCGTCTCTTCTTGTAAGGGCACTAATTCCATCATGAAGGTCACGCTCATGACCTCATCTAACCCTAATTACCTTCCAAAAGCCCTTCTCCAAATACAATCACATTGGGTGTTAGGGCTTCAACATACATATTTTGAAAAGAAACTTTTAGAAAAATAAAGGTAAATAGAGGAAACTTACCTGTGCTTTGAAATCAACTACATATATTTTCATAAAAATGTCTCATCAGAGAAATTAAAAGACATGTGAATGTCACACACAGCCCAGCTCCTGTCCCAGCAGTTTAACCCATCCAGCATTTCAACTGCTTAGCTGTGCAACCTTGGGCATATCATTTATCCCCTCAGATCTTCAGTGTCTTCATTTATAAAATGGGGGAAAATAATAGTATCCATTTCATAGGAATGATGCCATTTAAATAAGGTCATCTCTGTAGATGTACAGAATGTGTTTGGCACAAACAATCAGTTGAAAGGGGATGACAAACAATGAGGGGTATTTGGATAATTGACTAGAAATTTGGAAAGCAGAAACGTTTAGATCCTCAATTGCATCAGATGTAAAAACACAAACTCAAAATATAGGAAATAACCTTTTCAGTGATGCCAAGACTAACAACATTCATACAAATAAATTATATATGAAGGGATGAGTTAAACTGGGGTGGGGGGCTGTTGAAGGGGTGGAGCCTGGCTTCCCCGGGAGAGAGGCTGCGCATGCCACCATTCAGTCTCCATTTCAGCCCTGTTTCTTACCCCCGTCTCTTCTGTGTCTGGTTTCTCTGATTCCAGAGAAACTTGTCCTTCTCCAGAGAATAAACTAGTCTCCTTTGGGATGAAGGAAGCTGGTAATGTAAACTATTTTACAAAACAAAGATAATGTAGTTAATCAGCCCTACTTAACTGCATTTTAAACAAATTAACTTAAAAATACCCTTCTATCTTAAAAGTATGTCAGTTATGATTCACCATTCTCAGAGGCTTATAAATTCTGATCCATTTGCAAAGAAAAAAAAGGAAACGAAAAGGTTTCCTCACCTATAAAATCTAGATGAGACAGTACAGGAACTGCCTTTCTCTACTGTCATCATAGATACGTAATTCAATTCAGTTCGAATCAAAGCAATTCAACAAATATTTCTTGAGTCCCTACTGTGTGCCAGGCACTACTCTAGGCACTTATGATACACCGGGAAACAAAACAGATCCCTGCTCTCATGGAGCTTACATACTAGTAAGGGGAGACAATAGTAAATAATAAGCATAGTAAATATGTAAATTATCTAGTATGTTAGGTGATATGTGATATGGACAAAGAATAGAACAAATTAAGGGGGGGTTGGGAATATTGAAGTTAGGGGGTAAGGGACAGGTTGCAGTATTAAGTAGCATGGTCAGAACAGGCTTCAGTGAAAAGGCAACACTGAGCAAAGATGAGAAGGGAAGGGTAGGATGTCTGAAGAAACAGCTAGTGCAAAGGCTCAATGGCAGGAAGAGGTTGGAGTTCAAAAAAAAGGTCTGGGCTGGGGACGTGAATTTGGCAATTAAACAGATAGTATTTTAAGCTATAAGACATTATATGAGATCACTGAGGCAGGGACTCACTGAGGCAGAGAAAAGTGATGGTCATGCCTTTCACTAAAAGAAGCAATCAGAGAAACCCAAATTCTTGGGAAATCTAAGACCACAGAAACATGGACAAACATATAAGGAACAGTGAGCATCCTCACTGCCCTCTGCCCATCAAAGTCATACGGGACTTAAGAGTTAGAAGCCAGTGTTTTTTTTTTTTTTAAGTAAATATACTAATAGAAAATATCTAGAGAAAATGGTATATATTCTGGATTAACAGCTTTACTTTTGATAGTTCACACAATGCTCAGGCAGTTGAATTGTTTGTTCTTCCATTTAAGAGTAAGAAGTTGAACTTGACCAATCTTCAATTATGTTTGGAAGGATGCAGTATTTATAAATACAGTGAAGTACTATGAATCAACTCCTCCACTTCTTCTCTCATACTTCCCTGCCTCAGTTTGGCCTGTGGTCACTTTCTCCCTGGTCTTCTTTGGTGGGCCTCTAGATGTCTTTTTCTGGGGCTATCTCAAAGACCCTCCCACTCAGCAGAAAGCACATTTTTGAATCTAATACTGTACATTTGGCAAATGGAAAGTCAAAAACAATTAAAATGGCAGCCACCAATCTTAATATATCTATCTTCAAAAAAACATCAATATGTATTAAGGAATTATGGCCTAATCTTCTTACGTGTAATAATGGAATTGCAGTTAAGTCTTAAAAGAGTGGTGGTTATCTTTTAGAGATACATCTCAAAGCACTTGTGGATGAACAAAAAAAGTGTCATTATGAAATAAAGTCTGCATAAATATCTCCATAAATAATTCCTAGGCTTCCACAACAGCATTACAATTGTGATATAAAAAAAAAACTTTTTGCAACAAAATACCAAAGGAATTGGAAAGGAAATAAGATTTTTGGCATAGATATAAACAAACATACGAATTTGACATTAAATGACAGTCCATTGTCAGTATTAATCATTTTACATACTCTATAGCAGGAGTGGCAAACTACAACCCTCGGGCTAAATGCAACTCAAACTTGTCTTTTAAATAAAGCTTATTGGAACACAGCTACACCCATTCATTTGTCAGTGGTTCTCAACTAGCAACTACCTTGCCCTCCAGGGGACATCTAGCAATGTCTGGGGAAAGTTTTGGTCGTCACAATGGATATGGGGACTACTGGCATCCAGTGGACAGGGATGCTGCTAAACACCCTACAATGCACAGGATGGCTGCCCATAACAAAGTATCTGGCCCCAAAATATCAGCAGTGCCAAGATTGAGATATCCTGATTTATATATTGTCTCTGGATGCTTTTGCACTAAAATGGTAGAGTTGAGTAGTTCTGACAGAGGCCATATGGCCTACAACACCTAACATATTTACTATCTGGCCCTTTATAGAAAAAGTTTGCCAATTCCTCTCTATAGAAAACCATAAAATATAAGTATCTCATGTATAGCAGATTATCTATCAAGTCTAGAAAACTCCCTTTAACATTATTTCTTCTAGAAATGAGACAACTGACATTTCTATTTATACCTCTTCTAGCCATATAAAGGGCTATAGTAAAGATTATATTTTATTCTGATTCATTAAAGGGATATTTAAAACAGTGACTCTCAAAGCCAATCACAGATCACTGGCCTGTTGTGATGATTTCACTGGCCCACAGTGAAATGAGAAAAATAAAGACAAATTTGGGAGATTTTCATAAAGCCAATTTAATTCAATGTAAAGGGCTGTTCTCTACAAATATATCCTTCCTGTACTTTTAAATATTAAAATGTCCTTTCTTTTCTGAAACAATGTGTATAATAGGTAGTTTTTTTTTAATACGGCAAAATTAATAGTTGTAACATTGGGTCAAACCATTAAAAAAAAATTATTGGTTCTTGAAATCCAAAAGTCAGAAAACCACAGATTTAGAGGCTTTTGCTCCAATTTGGGGATTCTTTGATGTTGAACTTATTTCACATATCATTGCTGAAGGAATTTCTTAAATGTGTTTTGCAATGTCGAATAAGTGATGAACTACAGCTGAAGGCTTTTCCACATTCATTACAATCATATGGTTTTTCTCCAGTATGAATTCTCTGATGTTTAGCAAAGGATGAATCATGCCTGAAGGCTTTCCCACAATGACTGCATTCATAAGGTTTCACTCCAGTATGGACTCTTTGATGGATAGAAAGATGTATTCTCTGGCTAAAGGCTTTCCCACATTCCTTACATTTATATGGTCTTTCCCCAGTATGAGTTCTCTGGTGTTGAGTTAGGTATGTGCTGTGGCTGAAGGTTTTACTGCATACATTACAAATATAGGGTTTCACACCAGTATGAATAATCTCATGTTGCCTGAGGTGTCTAATCTGGAAAAATGCTTTTCCACAGTCTTTGCATGTAAAAGGTTTCTCTCTGACATGAGTTCTCAGATGCTGGATCAGTCCAATGCTCTGGCTGAATGCTTTCTCACATACACCACATTCATAGGGTTTCTCCCCAGTATGAATTCTAACATGTTGAGTAAGAGATGATGGATGTCTGAAGGTTTTCCCGCATTCTTTACACTCATAGGGTTTCTCGCCAGTATGGATTCTCTGATGTGGAATAAGGGATGAACTTTGGCTAAAGGCTTTTCCACATTCTTTACATCTGAAAGGTTTCTCTCCAGTATGAATTCTCATGTGTTCTGTAAGATGAATGAGCTGTTTGAAGATTTTCTCACAAATATTACATTCAAAGGTTTTCATTCTTGTATAATTCCTTGAATGATTAATCAAACCTAAATTGCATCTACTTTTCTTTCTAGATATGTCATATTTATGGTGTCTTTTTCTTGGAGGATCTATTGGTCCTGGAATAACTTTTGAGCACACATTAATACTTTTCACACATCTGTTAGATTCTTGGCCTCTCTCCTGCGTGAGTGTTTTCTTGTGGATCAAGAGGATTTTCCCTGCACCCATTCCTTGGTTCTCCTGGTGGTTTTCTAACTTATGACATTTGGAGACCCTTCCCAATGTGGAAACCAAGGTGCTTCCTCTTGTGGACCTTTCCATCATCAGGTCATGGTGTAATTCTTCCCATGAGATGTCATTCTTTAAGACTGACTTTTTGGTTTCTGTTTCATCTTCCAAGTCTGAAAGAAATCCAAAAATATAAATAACTCATATTCACTGAATTTTAAAAAATAAAAGGCCACAGTGAGAACAGGAGGGAAAAATATATATATACTAGGTACAGGAGGGTTGGACTGTCTTCAAATAGGATCCTGCCACCTAGAGAGCTGATATGAAAGTAACAAAGTGGTCAACACAAAGAAGCTGTTAAAAGTATGTAAGGTGCCTTTAAAAATTGGGAGGAGTTCATCCATGAGAATCGCAAGAGGAAATGGACTAAGAAGAAAGCATCACTGGAAGGGCAAATATCAAGAGATAAGACAAGGAGATATGAATTCTAACACGATATCATCTCGAGCTCATATTTCTATGACAAAATTTTATTTACTTAAAAAAATTTAAGTATCTCATACTCTGTGCATGTTAAAATAAAACATCAAATAATATAGAAATGCATTCACTGAAAAAGGATAGCCTCTCTCAATCTCATCCCCATTTCCTTTAATCTCTTAGGATTTTGGAATGCATCTGTTCACATTTCTCAATAATATACACATGTGAATGTGTGCATTTGTGTATATATGGTCATAAATATACATTTCTACCCAAAAAAGGGGATCATGGAGTACATATAGTTCTGCATCTGTTTTGTTTTTTTTAAACTCAATTATATGTCTGTACATTTAGATTTATCTCATTCTTTTTAACAATTGTATTACATTCTACTTACAGACATATTTGTTTGACTTTACTAAAAAATATTCAGGTTGTCTCTGATTTTTCACTTTGTCATTATATATAAGTTTGTGTACACTCCTGTCAATGTTTCATAGGATTTACTAAAAAGGAAGTATTGGGTTATGGGTATGTGGGCTATCAGTGAATATGGGTGCCCTTCCCTGCAAACTCACTGGATTTTTATCAATCTTCATAATTTCTGCCTATATAAGAGGTGAAAAATGATTTCTTAATTTGTGACCAAACATTAATTACACTGTAAAATCTTAAAAGATAGAGAATATGTATTTTATCCATAGTATACATGACGCAGCATTTTTGGATGAGGGAGTTTCCTGGATTTTTACTCTCTATTCCTAGCCAACCATTCTGGACCCTGTCATCCTAAAGCACCAATATTTCCTGTTCACGGCAAAATCTTAGTCCCCAGAATGTCTAACCTCATTTTAGTAATAGCGCATACAAAGTACTTGGTAATAGCTGAATAAATTTTGGAGTGGACTCAAAAAGCAAGAAGAGATGTTTGGATTACTTACTACAGGGAATAAGGAGGCATTTAACTTTTCTTTTTAGGGTAAAAAAAAAGATAAATGTGATATTTCAAGTGGTCAAATCTGGCAGTAACATTCAAAATGATTCAGAAAAAAAAGGAAGACATCAACAAATACAACTAGAAATTATAGTAATTGGCATGGGATGATGGGAACCTGGCTTAGCAAGGTATCAACAGAGATGAAGAGTAGAAGTGGACCTAGCAGGTAATATCAAAGAAGAAACCATGGAGAATGAGGGAAAAACAGAGTAGAAAGCATGATACATTCTTGCTGATACCATGATTTCTAGTCTCAGAGGCTAAAAGAACAGGAGGAGTCAGGATGAGAACTTTGTTTGGGAGAGAAGATAGCTTCTGTTTTTGGATGTGCTGGGCTTGAAGTAACAACAGCATGTCTATATAGAGATGTCCCAAACACCAGGGATATGTGAGAATAGAGTTCATATGAACATATATGACAAAGATGAAAATATGGGGACTATAGATGCCAAAGGGATAGTTGAGACCATCATAATGCATTTGTGGGAGTTTGTGCAGAAACAGAACAGCAGTGTAAAAGACAGAGGCTCCTCAGGGATTGTGGCAGAGACTGTTGGCCATTCTGAAATCTCTTCTCCCTACTTCTGGACACACAACTATACTATATTTCTCAACCTTCCTTGAATTTGATTGAGTGAAGTGACAAAGGTCTCCCCCATTAAGTGAATGAGAGTGAAAAGTGATGTTAGCCATTCTAGTCTGGCCTGTAAAAACCACCCAAATGAACCCCTTTGTGCTCTTCTTCTACTGCTGGCCAAACTTAGATGATGAGGAGGCCCTCGAGGATGATGGAACCACCATGTGGAAGGAATCTCTGTCCCTGAATTGTCAGGGGGAAAAGAACTGTCCACTGAACTAAAAAGATCAATACATGAGCAAGAAAGTCCTATTCTGTGTGAGCCAAACTTTAGAGTCTATATACTATAGTAGTTTAGCTTAGTCTAACAAAGGCGTCAATTATATATCTGCATTAAAAAAGGAGACTTATGAGAAGCATTGAAGAAGCAATAAGAGAGATACAGGAGAAAAAAATTATTAAATTAGCTGGTGGAAGAAAAGATACCAAGAAGGTGGGCTTCCCTGGTGGCGCAGTGGTTGAGAATCTGCCTGCCAATGCAGGGGACACGGGTTCGAGCCCTGGTCTGGGAAGATCCCACATGCCGCGGAGCAACTAGGCCCATGAGCCACAGCTACTGAGCCTGCCCATCTGGAGCCTGTGCTCCGCAACAAGAGAGGCCGCGACAGTGAAAGGCCTGCACACCGCGATGAAGAGTGGTCCCCGCTTGCCGCAACTAGAGAAAGCCCTCGCACAGAAACGAAGACCCAACACAGCCAAAAATAAATATAAAAATAAATTTAAAAAAAAAAAAGACCTAAAGAAGAAATACATGGCGAATATCTTTAAAAAAAAAAAAAAAAAAAAAAAGATACCAAGAAGGCGGTGTGGTCTATATAACCTAATGCTGCCCTGCAGGACAGCACCATAAGAACACAAACTGTGGCAGCTTCCCTGGTGGCACAGTGGTTAAGAATCCGCCTGCCAATGCGGGGGACATGGGTTCGAGCCCTGGTCCAGGAAGATCCCACATGCCACGAAGCAACTAAGCCCATGTGCCACAACTACTGAGCCTGAGCTCTAGAGCCCACGAGCTACAACTACTGAAGCCCCCATGTCACAACTACTAAAGCCCATGTGCCTAGAGCCCGTGCTCCACAAGAGAAGCCACCACAATGAGAAGCCCGCGCACCACATGAAGAGTAGCCCCTGCTCGCTGCAACTAAAGAAAGCTCGTGCGCAGCAACGAAGACCCAATGCAGCCAAAAATAAAATAAATAAATAAAAATTTTTAAAAAATTTAAAAAATAAAAATGGGTTGTAATCAAAAAATAAGAACACAAACTGTGGAGTCAGAATGATTAGACAAATACTGATTCCACCAAGTAGTAGCTAAACGATCATGTACAGATTTCTTAACCTAAGAGCCTTTTTTTTCCTCATTTGTAAGATGGGGTTAAAGTAGGCACAGGACTCGCAGAAGCCAGCTTGGAAAACAGTGTCATTATTACTGTTCTTAGAAGTTGAAGAAGACTATTAAAAGCCATTGGATTTGGTAAGATGGAATTCTGTGGTGACTTCTCAAAGAGTCGTAAATTATCTGAAATAAAAGTTAAATTACACAAGTTAAAAGGAGAATCAGAATTGAAGATATGGTCATAGAATAAGATTTAGGAAAAAAATTTAAATGGAATCATCAGAGAAAGTGAAAGTCATGATAAAATAACATAACGATCTGGTGAAGGGTACTGTCTTTATGAGGAGAGATCCATGGATAACTGAATGTATAGGAGAAAGAAACTATGATCAGGGTAAGGTTTAGAATGCTGGAGAAAGCAAGAAAACCACAAATGTCAGGTCAGGAGAAATGGTGAAGGCAGCTAACCCTGATGAGAAAGCCATCTCTTTTCCTCTGACTCCAAAGAAACTAATGAGAAGAGGCAAGTGCAGGAAAGGGGGACGGAGTGGTAATCAGGTTTCTTGTGGGTCTCACCTGGGTGGCTGCAGCCTCCCCCATGGCCTGAAGAAGCCTTTTAGCCGAACTCTCTCGCAAACGTGACAAAGCCTCCATCTGCCTTGCTCTTACCTGGACTTGGACCTCCTGAAATCTCTCTCTCCATCAGCCATGGTTCTCCTCCCTTCTCCAACTGGGAAATCACACCAGGTTTGGAAAGCTGATATCCTGCTCGTGAAGAAGAAGAAAACTACATGTGCTGAGGTCAAAGAGGCATCCCAAGAATTTAAAGATAGTTCTTTGTTATTCAGGCCTTCTGAAGGGTAGAGTAGAAAGACCAGGGCAGAAAAGACCACAGCAATCCTGACTTGATGTTCAGAAGGAACTAGAAATCTCTCACACAGAACCCAAAGACCAAGCATACCACTTAACTTAGAAATAAAGATTTTTATTCCAATAGGCAGGTTCTAGTTACAAGGGGAACCCATCCTTACCCACTGAGACCAGGTTCCCATAGTTCTCCAGCATCACCTCCCGGTACAGATTCCGGTGAGCAGGGGCCAGCTGCCCCCACTCCTCCTGGGTGAAGTCCACAGATATGTCTTTGAAGGTTAACAGTTCCTAGAACATCAAATATGTTCCTTTTCAGCCAGAGTTAGGAAGTTGTTCTAACCTTGTCTAGATGCTAACAGATTTTAGCCAAGTTTTCCTGGACACCCTCTTTTTTTTTTTTTTTTTTAAAGCAAATCCATCACAGGGGTGGAGAAACACCACTCAGCAGAGATTCTCCTCAGGCTAGACAGGTCTAGTCTATGTCAGTCTGTATGTAAGGACTTAAATTTATGAGGTAGTCTGCCACATGCGGGAGCCCATCTCTGATGCAGGAAAGGCTAGAAAGAGATCTCTTTGTCATCAAGCCTCTGCCAGCTCCTATGGACACCCTCTTGAAAACTAGCTGATTCTCTGCTGGAGGTTACAAAACAATGTAGGGAGTGTGTAAGCTGTCTTTTCCAACACACAATTTGGTTGAAGGCAAAATACTCATGAACTATATTAAAGAAGGTCACAGAACAGTATATAGTAATTTAGGTTAAGGACAATAAAAATCAGGACTATTTGAGAAAGGAAAGGGTTCAAAAGGGGCTAAGGCCACAAGAGAAAACAGGGACCCTGGTTGGGCTGAAAGAATTGGTTAAAATGAGAACATTTCGGGACTTCCCCTATGGTCCAGTGGTTAAGAACCTGCCTTCCAATGCAGGGGACGCAGGCTCGATCCCTGGTCAGGGAACTATGATCCCACGTGCCGCGGGGCAACTAAGCCTGCGCGCTCTACAGCCCGCGTGCCACAACGAAGAGCCCGCTTGCTGCAAGGAAAGATCCTGCGTGCCACAAATAAGACCTGACGCAGCCAAATAAATAAATATTTTTTAAAAAATTAGAACATTCCAGCATGGATAAGACCCTTAGCTGGGTATTTCTGTTGGTAAAAAAAGTATGTGAGAACAGCACATTTTTAGAGGGAGCACGAATTCTGCCTAGTAAGGAAGATTCCTTGACCAAAGCAGACACTGCATTGTGAGGTACAAGAGCCTGTTATGAATGATCTACACAAATTAAATAACCATTTGGGTTATTTTTAAAAAATATTACCAAATGCAAAGAGAACCCAGAAGCCAGAAGGCTGAGATAATAACAAATTCCTTAAGTATGGAATTAAGACTATTTTAATGCTTTTTATGTATTGTAAATAATTCTGGAATGCATTTCAGGCCTACTAGACACTAGCCTCCATATTTAACCAATAAATTTGAGGAAGGTTAAAGACATGGGACTAAACCCTGTACCATGTGATTTTGGAAGTTATGATCACTCCACTTTAAAACTCTTCTGTTCTCTAATAATATCTCCTTCTATATTGGTTTTCTCTGATTACTCTCTAATTCTCTTGAGCTTCCCTATGCTTCTGGGGTTTGGCTGTGCAGAGCTTTGCCTGCCGGTGTCACTGGTTTTCTGATGAGCTCATGTATGATACGCAGAAACTATTAAACTGCTCTTGGAAGTTCTCCTTCCTTTTCTTCTTAGCCTGTTTAGTTTGTGTCCTTTAGGACCTGTCAGTAGCTTCTCTACTCATTTCTCTATCATCTATAATTCTGCTCCAGGACATGACCAAAAATCCTTTCTTAAAGGTCATTAATGAAGTGTGTACATCTCCAAGAATATCAGAACCTCTCTGTTCATTTTAAAGTGTTGCTTTAAATATTTTACAATGTTTGTCTTTCCCCTGGATGACATCTTGAGATGCTTAAGGGCAAGAATTATATTCTATACTTTTTCTCTTACACACACATGATTTTTAAATTTGTTGTATAAATGGCTAGAGGTTTGCTAGAAACAAGAGGGTTTCTGAGGAAGGTTACTACAGGTGGGGAAAATGCCTGTGAAACCAATCCATGCAGCCTGGTTTCTAACAGGCTAAGAAAATCCAATCCAGGAAGTCGAGTCAAAGAAAATCGAAGCCAGGGCTCTTAAAATCTGAGAAACAATTTCAAGAAAGTGACAGGAAACTCCAACCTACCTGGGATTCTGCGGTCAGGGACCCAGATGTCACTTCATCCTTAAAACTTTCTCCCCGGGTCTCATCAGCATCCTGAGATAGCAGAACTGGGAAAGGAAAAGAGCTATGAGGTTTGCATCTTCCCAGATCCCCCAAATAGAAAAACTGCCTGCAGACCTGCTGAATATGGCCCCTCTCTCAATACATTCAATACAATGAGGGACATTCAGAGCAACTCAAGAGCAGGCTGGAGCCTCCTTAAGGAGGAGGATCTGCAGTGCGTTGACTGGGGGATTAATGTTTCCCAATGGACAACGCTGGTCCAAAAGCACAGACCTACCAGGCCATTCCTTTGTACAAAAATCCTCAAAGGTTCCTCACTTTCAAGAAAGAAAAATCCAAACACTTTACCATAGACTTCAAGATCCTCCACAACCAGTCCAAAGCTGCTTCTTCAAGTATTACCTGCCTCTAAACACCATCCTTCATCCTCTGGACACACCCACCACATAATCCTATTCACCATTCTTTGAACATACCTGGATAGCACCCACCTCAGTACTTTCCCCCAAGTCCTACTCAGTGAAAAACTGAGGTATCCTTCTAGACCAGTTCGAGTGAAGTTTTCTCAGATCCCCTTAATGAGAGGAAAGCTTCCTCTCCCCTGTATTCCTCCAACGCTTGGTTTTTATCTCTACACTGGTATCTATCTCAGGCTGCCTCCTATTATATTTATTTTTATACTTATCACTGTCAATTGAGTATTAGTATGAGTATATGCATAGAAACTGTATCTGGTTCATTTTTTCCCATCTGCTACTTAAGCACAACTAAATTATGCCAGGCTGCTAGAATTCAAGAAATACTGGCTGAAATTTGACATATTAAAAATATGAACTAGCAATTAAGGCACATGAATTATTATCCTTGTATTTTTCCCTTAACTTTTTATCATGAATATTGAACACCCATATATCTAACACATTAAATGATCGTTAACATTTGCCATATTTGTTTCATCTATCTATATTTTTTTCTGAACCATTTCAAAGTTGCAGACATCATGATACTTCCTCCCTAAATACTTCAAAGAATCTTCTCCTGCATAACCATGATACCAATTATCACACTTCAGAGAGTTAACAATAATTCCATAGGATCATCTAAATATTCAGTCCATATTCAGATTTCCTCAACTGTTCCCAAACTGTCTTTTATCCTAGATTTTTTCCAGTTAAGGCTCACACATTTTAAGTGGTTATTATTCAAAGTCTCTCTTACTCTAGACAGTACTTGCCTTTCTTTCATGACACTGGCATAGGCTTACTGTATCCTCATGGTGGGGTTTCTCTTATTTCTCCATCCCCTGTATTTTCTTTAAACCAGAAGTTCAGCCTTTAAGATTAATTTGGATCAGGTTAAACATTTTAGGCAGGGATTCTTCATGGGTGATACCATGTGCTTTATATTACATCACCCAGAAGGCACAAAATGTCAGGTTATCCCATCACTGGGACACTTGGTTAAGATAGTGATCACTAGGACCTCCCTGGTGGTGCAGTGGTTAAGAATCCATCTGCCAATGTAGGGGACACGGGTTCGAGCCCTGGTCCGGGAATATCCCACATGCTGCAGAGCAACTAAGCCCGTGCGCCACAACTACTGAGCCTGTGCTCTAGAGCCCGGAAGCCACAACTACTGAAGCCCGCACGCCTAGAGCCCGTGCTCCGCAACAAGAGAAGCCCCTGCAATGAGAAGCCCACGCACCGCAACGAAAAGTAGCCCCGCTCGCCACAACTAGAGAAAGCCTGTGCGCAGCAACGAAGACCCAACGCAGCCAAATATAAATAAAATTATAAAAAACCAAAAGATAGTGACCACTAGATCTTGTCATTGAAAAAGTATGTCCTTTCCCTGGCATTTAGCAAGTGATTTGTGGGGGCCATACCTTGACACCATGTGAATATCCTATTCTCTACCAACCTTCCAATTACTTCATTTACAGTAAAATATTCTATCATTCTTTCTACATTTATTATTGGCAGGTATTCTCTGAAAAGGATGTAAAAAGCAAGGTAAATGCATCCTTCATTCCCATAAAAACCTATTTTCAAAGTAAGAAATCAGTGTATTAATCACTTCCAATATGGCAGATGAGTTTTCTCCCCCCATTTTTCTCTGTTATATTTATTTATTTTGGGGAGTTTCCTAAATTCTTTTTCTTTTTTTTAAAATTTTTATTGGCGTATAGTTGCTTTACAATGTTGTGTTAGTTTCTTTTGTACAGCAAAGTGAATCAGTTATACATATACATATATCCATTCTTTTTTAGAGTCCCTTCCTATTTAGGTCACCACAGAGCACTGAGTAGAGTTCCCCGTGCTATACAGAGCAGGTTCTCATTAGTTTTCCATTTTATAAATAGTAGTGTATATATGTCAATCCCAATCTCCCAATTCATCCCATCCCTCCTTCCCCCCTTGGTAACCATAAGTTTATTTTCCACATCTGTGACTCTCTTTCTCTATTTTAAGTGTCATCATGAATGTGTGGAGTTTTACTTATTTAAGGTGTTACAATCAATCTGGACACTTAGGGTTTCCCTGGTGGCGCAGTGGTTAAGAATCCCCCTGCCAATGCAGGGGAAACGGGTTCGAGCCCTGGTCCAGGAAGATCCCACATGCCTTGGAGGAACTAAGCCCATGCATCACAACTACTGAGCCTGCACTCTAGAGCCCATGAGCCACAACTACTGAAGCCCGTGCTCTGCAACAAGAGAAGCCACCGCAATGAGAAGCCCATGCACTGCAATGAAGAGTGGCCCCCGTTCGCTACAACTAGAGAAAGCCTGTGCCCAGCAACGAAGACCCAACGCAGCCAAAAATAAAATAAATAAATAAATAAAAGGCCCTTTAAAAAAAATCTGGACACTTAAACTGTCCCCAATTTGAACCGGGCTTCTGCATCCTTCTGGTAGACGTCCATTGGTCTTTGAGCTCTTCCTTGCTATTCTAGCACAAGATCCAGTCTCACTGGTACTTTCCCTGCTGTCTTCTACTTCTGGCCTACCCACCCCATACCTGGACAGGTCATTCATTTGATTCACATTTCCTCACTGTAAAATAAGGAAAATCAGGCAAGTCCTCCCAGCCCCACGCACCCATGGGGAAGATAAAAAGAAATAACATACACAACCATGACACTGAAATATTAGTTTTAGGCTGAACTAACCACTACTACTTGGGAAAACCCCAAGCCAGGAGCAATAATCGAGAACTCCAGAGACCTTTTACCTAAGTAGATGCTCTGCTCGGGTGCCCACTTTCCTTCCCACCCTAGCCGATGCTGCTCTGCCTCCCTCCCACCCAGCAGTCTAGTCTCACCTTCTCCTTCAAATATCTTAGTCACGTCCTCCCACAGGGGCGCCCCCTCCGTGGCCTTCTTTGGATGGTGCAACTTCACCCAGGTGCTGGCCTCGACGGGCAGGGTGAATAGGAGTCTCTGAAGCATGATGACTTCAGCGCTCCTTTCTGGCGAACTGTAGCTCAGCTCACAGGGCAGAGAGTCCTGACTGGGCTTGTCCACTTTTGATGAGGAAACTGCCGGAAACTGACGGGAGGCTTCACAGTGGCACAGGTGTCCTCCACGCTCAGGAACCCGGCGAACATACAGCACCAAAATCCGGAGTCCGGACCTTTTCACTCCCTAGGCTCTCAAGGAACACGTCCCATCCTTGCGCTCCATCTGTCTCCTCAGCAGGCAGCGGGAGGCTCCAGGTGTTTATTCTAAATCGCCAAGTCTACAGGCCCCTAGCCATGCTGGTTAGAAAACATCAGAGTCAGCAAAAGGATCCGGAAAGTTCAATCACATGGTGAGAATTCTAGAACTTGCACCAATCACTGAACATTTTTTACAAAAGATACATGGAGACCGTGGATATACACAGTCCATATGGTCCAAAACACTGCGCTGGGGTCATGAAGCATAAAGGGATAAATAAAACCCAATTCTTTGTTTTAGGCAGCACTAGGTTTAAAGTAGTCTGAGATTTGGAATCAAAAAGGATCTGGCTTTGAATCCCAGCTCCTTCCCTTGCCGGCTGCGGCAAATCACGTAACCCCGCTAATCCAGTTTCCTCCTCCCGAAATGGAGAGGATAAACCTTTTCTCCAGGGCTGAACCGCCCGGCCCTGCCCTCGCAGCCTTTGTCTGAGCCCGACTCTGGGGCGCGAGGCACACTGCGCGCCACGGGTGACGGCGGGCGGGGCCGAGGCGGCGCTACCCGGCTTGTCCCCTCCCCAGACCCAGGGGAGCCCTGGCTCACCCCTCTCACCAGCTCGGGCCGCACGCCCTAGTCCTCCTGCCGCGACGGACCGGTCTCCGCGCAGTGCCAAGATGCCCCACGTAGCGCAGTCCGGCTGGTGCGCCTGCGCGGCAGCAGCCTCAGCGCGCGGTTCCCGGCGTCCTGCGGGGCAGCCTGCCAGCTCGCCGGCGCCTCCCGGGATGCGCCCCGGGATACGGTCCCATCACTCTCCGTTTGCACGCAGCTCGGGACCCGAACCCAGGGTGAAGCAGCCTGCTGCTGCGGAAGGAAACAAAGCCTGTGTTCCCGTCCCCGCCGAGACTACTGAATAGAACCGGCTCCCCTCTGCCAGGCATAGACGTGTGAATGTTTCCGCCGGGAGATTTGAAACCCTTGACAAAGGGAAACATCTGTATCTCTTTTTTGTCGAAACAACGTTGGTGTAAAAGAATCCATACCACTTTCACTTAATATGTACGTAGAAAAGACTGAAAGTGGAATGGAATCCAGTGTTTCATTAGAAGAATACCACGGTCAGGTAGTTGTCCTAATATTCAATAAGTTCTTACGCTAATTGCTTTCCTTATATTTCTAAAATGCCATAAAATACGAAATAACTGTTACCTGTAATCTCACCAAGCAGAGTAACCATTGCTAACATTTGGTGCACAGACACCTACACACACACAATTTTTAAAATGCATTTTTATGTATTTTCTGCAAAAATGATTATACTGTAATGCTGTTTTATTTTCTACATCAATAGCCTACAAAAATAACAATTCAGAAAATAGAATAAAACTATGTGATTGCTGAACTTCCCTGGTGGTGGTTAAGACTCTGCGCTTGGACTGCAGAGGGCGCGAGTTCCGTCTCTGGTCAGGGAAGTTCCGCATGCCGCGCGGTGCGGCCAAAGACAAAAAACCACAACAAAACAAAAAAACGATGTGATTGCTAGCTATTATGAACTGAATGTCTGTGTCTCCCCACCCAGCCCTCCAAATTCATACGTTGAAGCTCTAACCCCCAGTGTAGCTATATTTGGAGTAAGGAAGTACAGATCTTGGACTTCCCTGGTGTCGCAGTTGTTAAGAATCCGCCTGCCAATGCAGGGCACACGGTTTGGAGCCCTGGTCCGGGAATATCCCACATGCCGCGGAGCAACAAAGCCCATGTGGCCAGGAGCCACAACTACTGAAGCCCACGCGCCTAGAGTCCCTGCTCTGCAACAAGAGAAGCCACCGCAATGAGAAGCCTGCACTGCAGCAAAGAGTAGCCCCTGCTCTCTGCAACTAGAGAAAGCCCCTGAGCAGCAACGAAGACCCAACGCAGCCAAAATTAAATTAATTAATAAAATAAATTAAAAAAAAAAAAGTATAGACCTTCCTGGGCTTATGATGGGGTTACATCCAGATAAGCCCATGATAAATTGAAAATACAGTAAGTCAGAAATGCATTTAATACACCTAACCTACCAAACATCATAGCTTAGCCTAGCCTACCTTAAACGTGCTCAGACCCTTACATTACCCTACAGTTGGGCAATATCGTCTAACGTGAAGCCTATTTTATAATAAAGTATTGAATATCTCATGTAATTTACTGAATACTGTACTGAAAGTGAAAAACAGAATGGCTGTGTGGGTGCAGAATGGTTGTAAGTACATTGATTGTTTATCCTTATGACTGTGACTGACTGGGAGCTGAGGCTCACTGCCACTGTCCAGTATCATGAGAGGGTATTATACCAAATATTGCTAGCCCAGGAAAAGACTAAAATTCAAATTATGGTTTCTACTGAATACATATCACTTTCACAGAACCGTAAAGTTGAAAGATTATAAGTTGGGGACTGTCTGTAATTAAGATTAAATGAGGTCATAAGGGTGGGGCCCTGATCCTATAGGATTAGTGTCTTTTTAAGAAGAGACACCAGAAGGCTTAATCTCTCTCTGAAGGCAGACACTGAGGAAAGGTAATATGAGGATTTAGCAAGAAGTCACCATATACAGACAGGAAGAGAGCCCTCATCAGAAACTGATCCTGCCAAATCTTGATCTGGGACTTCTAGCTTTCAGAACTGTGAAAAAATAAATTTCCATTGTTTAAGCCGCCCAGTCTATGATATTTTGTTATAGCAGCCCAAGCAGGCTAACACACCAGCATATAGTATTTACAGAGTATGAAGCTTTGTTCTAAGTGCATTACATATTTTTTTAATTAATTAATTAATTAATTAATTTTTTTGGCTGTGTTGGGTCTAAGTTGCTGCATGCGGGCTTTCTCTAGTTGCAGCAAGTGGGGCCTACTCTTTGTTGTGGTGCCTGGGCTTCTCACTGCAGTGACTTCTCTGTTGCGGAGCATGGGCTCTAGGCACATGGGCTCAGTAGTTGTGGCTCACAGGCTCTAGAGCACAGGCTCAGTAGTTGTGATGCACGGGCTTAGTTGCTCTGTGGTATGTGGGATCTTCCCAGCCCAGGGCTTGAACCCGTGTCCCCTGTGTTGGCAGGCGGATTCTTAACCACTGCGCCACCAGGGAAGTCCCGTATTACATATTTTAACCAATGTAGTCCTCATAACAACCCCTTGAGGTAAATGTTATTATTATTCCCACTTTGCAGATAAGAAAACTGAGGTTTGGAGAAGTTAAGTAACTTGCCCTGCATCATACAGCTTGCAAGTGGTGAATCCAGGCAGTCTGCGCTTCTGTCTACTACTCAACAAAAAAACAGCATAAAATATAGTACCAAGTTAATGGTAGAGTCTAGGTAGTGGTACATGGATGCTCACTGTAAAACTCTTTCAACTTTCCTGTATGTTTGAATATTTTCATAATAAAATATTGGAAAAATATTGCTAAGAACGAACAACAAGAGTTATGCAGAACATTATAAATAAAACCACAGAAGTTACTGATTTAAATGGAGAGAATAATGATGTACACCATATTCATGGATTGGAATAGAACATTCTAAATATGTCACTTTTCCTCCTTTAATGCTCCACAATCAAAATCTCAACTTTTCCTTTTATTAAATTAAATGATTCTAAAGTTTACCTGGAATGCTAAGTATTCCAGAATGGCCAGTAAAATTTTCCAACAATAATGATGTCAGACTTGACCTACCAATATAATTGGTATAAATTGTTTTATCAATATAATATAAGGCACAATAATCAAAATAAGATAAAACTAGTGCCAAAATATACTCATAAATTAATGAAATGAAATTGGGACCCCCAAAACAGACTCGGTAATTCATTTAAATTTAAAATATTATAAAAGTGGCATTACAAATTAGTGGAGTGATGATGAATAATTCAGTTAAGTGTCATTAGGACAACTAGTTAGCCATTTAGGGAACTGTATTAGTCTGCTTGGGCTGCTACAACTAAATACCATAGAATGGATAGCTTAAACAGCAGAATTTTTTCTTTTTACAGTTCTGGAGGCTGGGGAGTCCAAGATCAAGGTGCTGGCAAGGTAGATTACATTCTGAGGACTCTTCTCTTGACTTGTAGGTAGTTGCCATCTTGCTGTGTGTGAGACCTCATGTGAGGTCTCACATGACCTCTTCTTGTATGCATACAGGAAGAGAGAGTGAGCTCTTTGGTGTTTTTTCTTATAAAGACACAAATCTTTTACTTAAGACCTCATTTAACCTAAGATCTTATCTCCAAGTACAGTCATATTGGGGCTTCAAACTGAATTTGAATTGGGCAGGGACACAAACATTCAGTCCACAACAGGAACAAATCAAGTTGGGTTTCTACTGTACATGTTACACATCATATAATTTCTGGAAAGTTAAGTTTTGTTTTAAAGTAAACTACTAAAATGTTCAAACAAAGGTGATTCTATGCATAGTTTTGTGATTAAGTCTCTTATATTTGCAAGGAACAAGTTCACCAGAATTGCTTTCTAAGTTAAAAGGATGATGATGATGGTGATGATGATGATGATGGTGATGATTATTGAAAGGATTCTGGAGTGTCTTTGGGTCATCATAGCCATATAATTACGATACTGGTGTGAGAAATGACAAATAAACCAATGGAACAGACTAGGGAATCAAAAAATAGATTCTAGTATATGTGAGAATTTATTAAATGACAAAGGTGGTAGCTCAATTCAGAAGGAAATGGGTGAATTATTTAATAAGTGAAGCCTATGGAATTTTAGTACTTATCAATCTGGAAGAAAATAAAAACGGATCCCTATCTTAAACCATATTCAGAAATATTCCAGTTGTATTAAACTCTTACAAAAATCTTGCAAGAAAATCCAAAAGAGTACATATACAAATAGAACAGTAGTTACCAGGGGCTGGGGAGAGAAGAAAATGGAAGTTGTTCAATTGCTACAAGGTTTCAGTTCTGCAAGATGATTAAGTTCTAGAGATCCACTGTACAACATTGTGCCTATAGTTAACGATACTGTATTGCACACTTAGAAATTTGTTGAGAGTAGATCTCATGTTATGTGTTCTCATCACACACAAAAAAATAAAAAGGACTCAGGGAAACTTTTGGAGGTGAAAATAGATTCTATATACATTCTGCTTTCTTAATTGTGGTGATGGTTTCATGGGTCCATGCACATGTCCAAACTCATCAAATGTAGACATTAAATACTTGCAGTTTTACTGTATATCAATTATACCCCAATAAAAATGTTGAAAAAAAGTACGTATACAATCTATTAGTGGGAGAAACGCTTTTAACAAAAAGTCTGAAAACTTGATCAACATACTTGACTAGATAAAAAATTAAAAACTTTTGTAGGCAAAAGATCACTTAAACAAAGTCAACATACAGATGACACATCTGAAAAAAATATTTGTAATGCAGATAGACAAAAATATGTATTTGACTCTAAAATATCATTTATTTTAAATACACCATTATTTATGTACTACTAATAAAGAAAAATGTTGCAATTAAATTAATACACAGTTTTTTATAGTGTAGAATTTTATTGTATACTTAATGAAGAAGCTCTTTCAGCCAGACTATTTCTAGGCATGGATTTTTGTTACATCTCATGCTACTCTGTTTCTGTGCCTTTTTATGTACCTCATAATTTTTTCATTGTAATGCCAAACCACTCTGTAACTTTTATGACATTTATCATAGTAATTAAACTCAACAGTTCCAGTACCAACAATGCACATAACTTAACCAATGCTTGGGCACTGACAGTCAATAACAACAATACCTCAACTACTGATTTCAAGTCAACTTCATCTCTGTAAAAAAAGTGGAGGTGGGGGGGAGAAAAAATTAACCCAGTGAGAAAATGGGCAAAGAACATGATGATTAGACAATTCACAGAAGAGAAATCCAAATAGTCAACAAGCATATGAAAAGATAGCCAAACATGCAAATGAATAGTAATAATGATACATCACTTTACACCCAAACTGGGCAAAAATAAGAACTATAACAGCTATTGCAAGTGGGAATGCAGGGAGAGAATACTCCCATACATTGATTATAGAAGTGGACACCTGTCTTTCTGGAAAGTAATCTGGAAACATCTCTTAAAATAAAAAATACATATTCTTTTTACAAATCATTCCTACTTTGAGAATCTATCCCTTGGAAAAAATAGCGTTGTTACAAAGGACAACTGTACAAGAATGGTTATTGCAGAACTGGTTTTACTGGCAGAAAATAGGAAAGTAAATGCCCACCAGCATGGAAACTGCTGAATAAATGATGATTGGCACACACCAAGAACTTTAAAAAGGCCTTATAAACGAATCAATTGGAGCTATACCATCACTTGGTGGGATTTCCATCAGATATTTTTAAGTGAGAAAGTATTAAATTAAATCATGTGAATTTCTTGATATTTGATCAGTTTTGACATACAAAAAAGCAATATATGATTCAGACTAATAACTATCCCCAAAATATGTATATTTGTGTGTATATATACAGGTATATGTGTGTATGTAAATATACTAATTATTATATGCATACTTACGTTTGTGCAGAGTATCTGAATGTAGAGAAAAATACATGCTACACTGTTAACATGCACAAATTAAGCAGAAGGAATATAACATGATCCTAAAGCAAATCATTGTAACATTGTGCTTGAACTGGGGATTTATGCCAAATGATGCTGGCTGCATTATATTGAAGCTCTCAACTCTCTTTATTTCAATAAATGTATTGAAAAAGAGAACAAATTTTTCTACTGTAAATAGGAAAGCATTACATGCCACAAAATAAATAAAAATACTGAATCCAAGAAATTAAAATTTTAAATAAAACAATGAAAAGAAGAAATAATAACTCAGTCAATTTACAAAAGTACATATCTGAAAATAAGTTTCTCAATGCAAAGAATGGAATTGTTTATCAATTTAAAAGTAGGGAGAGATGTTTGAATTGATGTCACTTACCGAAAAAAAAAAAAAAAGATGGGCTTCTACATTAATGTTTCCATTTTTCAGATTTGATATGAGCCAGCACTGGAAATCCTAATTCACTTGCATGCATGGTATACAAGGACAAGATAACTGCATTTCTGATGGAGTTAGAAACTAACCAAAATTATGAGAAATTTTTGTTTAATAATTATTTCAATAGGACATCTAATACAATATCTAGAATTTGATCTTCAAAATGTGTCAAGTTGTTTGATTAAAGATCAGAGATACTGGAGAGAGGGCTCCTTATCTATTCATCTCTGCCACCAGATTCAGAAAATCCCTACGAAGGCATTTTAGCAAGTCTTTCAAGTGTCTCTTCATAATCTTCAAAATATAGTCTCAGAGAGTAGTTCAGATGAGTTAATCAGCATATCATCCAAACAAAAGGAACCCAACTCACCGTTTTATTTTATTTTTATAGATAAAAGAACTTTTTTTTAATTAAAAAATTTATTTATTTATTTTTGGCCGTGCTGCACGGCTTGTGGGATCTTAATTCCCCCACCAGGGATTGAGCCCGGGTCCATGGCAGTGAAAGTGCTGAGTCCCAACCACTGGACCACCAGGGAAGTTCCCCAACTCACCATTTTAAAGAGGTCCACCCCACGGCTCCAGTTACACAACATTGTTATTCAGTGCATTTGATCTTTCAAGTGGAAAACTGGTTTAAACCTTGCCTTGCAGGACTGCATTTAGATTGTTTAAAGGATAAATCTATCTGGAGCCATTGCCAGTTAGGAACATGTTCTTACAAATGTGATCCAGAAAGATGAAGTTATTTTAGCATCTTGAAGAGATGCTGCTCTTCAGTGGTTTCATTCAGAACCAATGAGCTTCTGAATGAAACAGAACGTGTTCATTGCCCATCTCTTCATGGATCTGAGAAAACAGGAGAATTCAGTGACCCTCTTTTATAGGACTGATAATCTTAACAGCTTTGTTAGGTATTTATCTTAAACCTTCACGCCCAGGTTCTCCCTGTGCATAATCGGTAAATTTTATTCAAATCACCACTACTGTTCACATTTCCATTACAGTTTTCAGCCTTATCCTTTAGAAATACCATTTTCACCATTGATTCATGATAGGGTCAAAAGGAAATTAACATTATGATTAGTGACAGAGTGAGGCCCAATTTCAATTTACAATTATATAACATTCTACATATTTTCCATCACAAATAATTGTCAACTTCCAGCAGGAGGAATCTGTGCTAGCACTCAGAATCATCTATACTATCCATGCTTGCAAGCACTTATGATGGTAAGTTTAGTTACAGTAGCCGACACTGTTTGTGTCCTGTGCATACCCTTCAGACTTCCCAGTGTGCTTCAGCGATGCCAGCTGCCAGTATCTGCATCTCTGCGGCTGGGCAAGGAATTAACACTGATAACCCTCCCACTACACCCACTACCGGGGCTCAACCAATGACTCTTGCCAGTTGGTTTGCCAATGCCCAGTCTGCTCACCACTAGGTGGCATGATTCTGAGATTTGTATTATGCACTTTCCCAGAGTTTCAGTGTGATTAAGCTCCAGTCTCTTACAGAGATAATAAGCTTAATATTGTATCCTTTACTGGCTATCTTCCTTTCCCCGTCTCATTTCCCCCACCCCCTATTGGTATTTCCCAAATAAACTACTTGCACCCAACCCTTTGTCAGGATGTGTTTCTGAGAGAACCCAAATCAGTCACTGAATGTGTGAACAATGATCCTACAAATCATGCAGTCCTTGTAAAGTGAGTGCCTTACCAGCCTACACTACTCTAATCCCAAGCAATAATATCCTTGAAATTCCATATTTAATGTACCAATTATATTTCTTCTAATACACATTAAAAATAAATACATAGAAAATTCATCAAGCTATACATGTATAATTTGTATACTTTCCTATATGTAGTATATACTTCAATTAAACAGTTAAAAAGATAAATATGTAACAATTAAAATTGTCTTTCACATAGAGAACAGACTTGTGGTTGCCAAGGGGGAGGGCGGTGGGGGAGGAATGGACTGGGAGTTTGGGATTAGTAGATGCAAACTATAACGTATAGAATGGAGGAACAAAAGGTCTTACTGTATAGCACAGGGAACTATATTCCATGTCCTGGGATAAACCATAATGGAAAAGAATATAAAAAGGAATGTATATATTTGTATAACTGGGTCACTTTTCTGTGCATCAGAAATGAACACAACAGTTTAAATCAACTATACTTCAATTAAAAAAATAAAAAAATAAAATAAAATTGTCTTTCAGAGTCACGGTCACCCCTGGTTCTGAGCTTCTGCTTCCAGTGAATTCATTCAGTTTACAAATCATCTTGCCACTCCACCTAAAAAATCCAGAATTTTGCTGGAGTCCTTTCTCTTCAAAGGAACAACCTTCACTAACACATGAGAATTAACAGATGGTTATTCTTTCTTCTCTTGTCCTCTCTGGAACAATCCCCCGGGGTCCATTGGTTTCACTAGGGAGTGGGCACTCAAAGCTAATGCCCCTTCTCCATCCTGGGAGACAATGGGAGAGGTTAAAGCCATCTTCTTCTTGCTTTCCTTAAACCCCCGCAATATTCATAAACCAGACTGAAGTCTTATGAAAACTTTTATGGCAGAGTCAGGGAAATTCAGAATTACAATCGTAATGAAATTGAACTCTCTTAGAAAGAAAGTACTTGTCACTTTAGACTTCACAAGGACTGTAGTCACAACCCTTGTCCCACAGGTGCTCTTTTCCTTGAGGCTCTCAGTCCATAACTCTCTTCCCTGGGAAAACTGCACCCCTTTCCAAAAGAAGGGTCCCATCCTCTGGCCTTTCTGCCTTCTTAGCCCTTGTCTTGTGGTCTTAAGTTCTAGTTAAAGGGAGCAGATGGAACACATGTATTTAGCTCCACTCCCTCACAAAATCCCATCATAACTGCAGAAAAAAAGGATTTAAAACCAAAAGCATAAATCCAGAAGACAAGAAATGGATGAGTGATGATAGCTTTATGAGTTCTTAAAAGGCTGAATCCTAAGTGAGCAGTGGGGAAAGCCAAGAAGCAACCTGATTTACATTACAGAATCCCCAAAAGCAAACAAATTGGTTGCCTGGGGTACTTCTGGAAATGGGCAGTGAAAGCAATGTTAAACATACAATATTGGTTGCAAATCTGTTAGAAGCAGTTAGATTTCCAGCATCTCTACAGTTCTCCAGTCAGGTGATTGTCCTTCTTTTTTTTTTTTTTTTTTTTTTTTTTTTTTATTGGCATCCCAGGAAGGGAGGCATTTAATCTTTATTTTTAACATGGACATTCCTTTTTTTATAAATTTTATTTATTTATTTATTTATTTTTGGCTGTGTTGGGTCTTCGTTTCTGTGTGAGGGCTTTCTCTAGTTGCGGCAAGTGGGGGCCACTCTTCATCGCGATGCGCGGGCCTCTCACTATCGTGGCCTCTCTCGTTGTGGAGCACAGGCTCCAGACGCGCAGGCTCAGTAGCTGTGGCTCACGGGCCTAGTTGCTCCGCGGCATGTGGGATCTTCCCAGACCAGGGCTCGAACCCGTGTCCCCCGCATTGGCAGGCAGATTCTCAACCACTGTGCCACCAGGGAAGCCTTCTTTATCTCTCTGTGGGAGACTGGAGGAGTAGTTTAAGGAGAAGATAAAACAGAGGGGTCTCTGAACTGAAGAACACCAGGCACAGTTGAGGGCAGGGTACTATGCTGGAAATGGAAGAGGGAATGGGGCAAGGATACATGGAAATTTGCACACTGAACTTGAGACTTCCAATCTTCTTCCCAGAATGCTTCCACACAGGTCTATACTCCCTGGGTAGCAAATCTGAAAACACTTCTCCAGTGACTCCAATCGGCCAAAGAGAAAAAGATCTAAAGATACTGACATGGAAGGTTCTCCAAAGATATGGCCCAGGCAGACCACTACCCAGTTCATTATGGGCAGCTCTGGTCCCACGGCACCTAGGGTCTCATGATCTGGGATTCATTCCCCACCAAGGCCAGGTGGGGAAATAGTTACTTGCCAAAGAGGGCATAGCTTCGAAAACCATAATTGCCTTCTTGGTGGTTCTTTAATTGGGGCTTATAAGAGTGTACAAACAGTATCCTGATCTGCTACTGATCTACTGAATCATGTGGGCTGAGGGGAGAAATGCCTGTAGCTTGAACAAGAGAAACATTTGTCACTCTGGACTCCACTTGAAGTAGGCAGTTTTTCAGGTCACCTCCAAAATCCGTTGTGTCAACACACCCAACTATGGTATATTTGCTTTACAAATCCAAAGGGACTCATCAAGTGCAGTACTTCTTTTTTAATACAGAGGGTAGCAAATTCAGCAACTTGTTCTTTCTTTTAAAAGGGTCAGCCTGGGGACTTCCCTGATGGTCGGGTGGTTAAGACTCCACGCTCCCAATGCAGGGGCCACGAGTTTGATCACTGGTCACGGTGTGGGCAAAAAATTAAAAAAATAAAAGAATCAGCCCAACATGCCTCAAATAATTCATTGATGTGGCAGGACTCCTTGTAGATTAGATTACATGATAGATTGCCTATTACTTCCTGCTTAAAACAATAATAATCATTTATTATCTCTCACAGTTCCCATAAGTCAGAAATACAGACAGGGCACAGTGCAGACAGCTTGTCTTTGTGCCATTATGTTGGAAGCCTAGCTGAAAGACTCAAAGGCAAAGAGCTGGAATCATCTGAAGGTTATTTACTGCCACGTAGGCCTGGCCAGGGCTGTTGGCCAGAAACCCACATATGACTTCTCTATGTGGCCTGGGCTTTCTCAAAATCTGTTGCCTTGGTATGAAGGGCAAGAGTCCCGAGACAGAGAGAGAGAGCCAGGAAGAAGCCATATGTATTGCCCTTTTATAACCTAGCCTGAGAAGTCACACAGTGTCATATCTGCTGCATTCTATTGGTTGAGGCAGTTATAAAGGACTATTCGTGTTCAAAGGGAGAGAAAATAGACCCCACCTTTCAATGGAAGAATGCCAGTGTGGGATGGGGTATATGTTGGTGGGAGCCATCTTGGAAAATACAATCTACTGTGGTGAGAGAGCCAAAGCCTCTACCGATTGAACTATTGCATAGATCTAAGAGGCGGCATATTCGTCAGATGGGGTGGTAAACTCATACTGCTGTTCTACCAAGCGAAAGCAAAAAATTCCTTCTGATATTTTTGTTTATCAGGATAAATTCCCTCTCCAAAATTATAATGTTAATAGACATATATCATGTGTCAAACACTATCCTGATTAGATTCAATAAGGAAATAACTTCGGAAAAGCACCTGTAATGAGTATCACCCAGTTTGGAGGTATTAACCTGAAGAAGTTAATGGTAATTTACTGTCATTCTTCCAAACCCATCCATCTTTTGCACCAGCTAGACTGAAGTTAAATGGACATGTGGTCTCTTAAATTCTCCCAGAGATGTAATACTGCTACTGATTTATTATTTTGATAGGGAAGAGCTCCAGGAGCTTCCTCTTCTCCATTCTTTTCTCAACAGTCCTTACTTCACTGGTCAGCAAGCCAATGTGAGAATTCTTTCAGTTGCTAAGGGCATCTTTTCCAACTAGACACTCAGAAATGGGGAAACTACTACAGGAGGGGTTTAAGGTTCCATTGGGCTTATGGTGAGACTGACTTAGGTCAAAACTCCATCATTACCTGATCTCTATATGCTTCCACTCTGACAAGTGGCCAACATTACGGGTACTCAGGACATAATGATAGCTAACAGCTAGTGTCCAACTGTTGCCAAAGTGTTTGTGTAGTTTCCCTAGTGTATTGACCCAGGTAAAATGGTAATGAGTCCCTTTGGGGAAAGCCGAAAGTAAGATACACATTATACACTTACGGGGCTTTTATAAGCTCCCTCCTCAAGGATACCTGGCCTCACCATTTTTCCATAGGCTCTAGGTCTTTGAACTAGCTCAGGTCTAGCAATAGAATACAGGGCTACATTTTTATCTTGATGACATCTGTCTCCAAACCTGGAGAAATTTTGGCTATACAGATCAAGCAGGGCTTTAGTGAGCTGCTACTTGTCTGGGTCCCTATCCTCAATTAATCACCTCCAGAGATCTTGGTATCCATTCTGATTACCATAAATTGCAGGTGGGCCACTGTTAAAGGCTACTATTGGAAACGTCCCAACTCCACTGAAGATAGGGAGCACACTTTAGCATTCTTGGCCTCTAGAGAACACCTGCTAACTCATGTTTTAAGGACTCTAGTACTTATATAAGAAAGTATGTCTCAAGCCATTGGGTAAAGGGAATGTCTTCAGGGTTCTGCCAGGGACAGGTTGGGAAAAGGGATGACATATTTGGTAATTCATTCCAGAATTCCTTGAGTTTTGGAATCTTTTCTCTACATTATACAAAGGAATTTCTGTCTTCCCAGCTTTTAGGATTGGCCAATATAATGTTTAGCTTTATCTATTTTAAATATGCCCAGATGCTGCATCCAGGACATTAAATCTAAGATCTGCGGTAGGTGCATGCATGCCAATACATACCACCTGACCCTAAATTACATCTTGGTCTTCTTGATCGAACACTCAATATTTTCATATGGATTCCTCATATTTTTGCCAATGACTGTATAAGTCCCTTCCTCCAGGTATTATTTGCTCCTTGATGTGATATGATGTACTCCAGATAAACTATGAGATATTCTTGCCAAAATATTTAATGTGAATCTAGACCTACTTTCTAGTTTCCAGGTAGATGAAAAATGTAGAACTTTCTACGAATTGGCTTCAAAAAGTCAATGTCATGGGGAAAAACGGTAGAGGCATTGTTCCCAATGAAAAGAAATTGAATAGACATAATAACCAAATGCAATGCATAAATCTAAATTGGATCTTGGTTTAAAAAAAAAAGGAACAGAAGACATTCTTGAGATAACTGGCAAAAATTAAAAATGGACAGAATTTTAGGTGGTATTGAATTATTGTTAATCTTCATTGGTATGAAAATGGTATTGTGGTTATATAGAAGAATATATCACTCAGAAAATGCATGCTCAAATATGGCATGAAAATGGTATGGTGGTTATATAGAAGAATATATCACTCTTAGAAGGTGCATGCTCAAATATTTAATGGTGAAGTATCACTATGTCTGCAACATACTTTCAAATGACACAGTGAAAAATGTTTTCAACATTAAGTTTGTGAGATTTCTCTACGTGGGTGTATATAACTCTGGTTTGGCAATTTCCATTGCTGTTTAGTATTCTATTACATAAATATACTACAATTTCTTTACCCATTTTTCTGCTGATGGACATCTGGATTGTCTCTGGTTTGGCAATATCATGCATAATGATGAACATTCTTACGCTTGTCTTTAATGCTCATGTACATGCATTTCTATTTGGTGTATACCTAGGAGTAGAATTACTGAATTATAGGTATATCTAGGTAGCAACATTAGTAGATAATACTAAACCATTTTACAAAGTAGTTGTATCAATTTACACTCCTACCAGTTGTGTGTTCCCATTGCTCCACATATTTGCCAACACTTGGGTTATCTTTTTTCATTTTAGCCATTCTGGTAGGTGTTTAGTGATGTCTCATTGTGGTTTTTATTTGTATTTCCCCAATTACTAATGAGATTGGGCATCTCTTCATATGTTTGTTAGCCATTTTGGCAGCCTCTTGAAGTGCCTAGTCAGGTCTACACTGTCTGTTTTTCCATTAGCTGGCCTGTCTTTTTCTCGTTTTGCAGGTCTTCATATATTCTGAATACAAGTCCTTTATCATGTGTTTCAAATATTTTTGCTTACTCTGTGGTAAGCATTTCTACTCTGTTAATGGAATCTTTTGATAAACAGTTCTTAAATTTAATCTAATCAAAGTATACAGATGGCAAACAAACATTTGAAAAGATATTCAACACTACGTATTAGGTGATTGCAAATTAAAACAGCAGTGGGGTACCACTACACACCTATTAGAATGGCCTAGATCCAAAAACACTGACAACACCAAATGCTAGCAAGGATGTGGAGCAATAGGAACTCTCATTCATCACTGGTAGGAATGCAAAATGGTTCAGCCACTTTGGAAGACACTTGGCAATTTCTTACAAAACTAAATATACTCTTATCATATGATCATGCTCCTTGGTAATAACTCAAATGGATTGGAAATTTATGTCTACACAAAAACCTGCGCACAGATGTTTATAGCAACTTTATTTATAATTACCAAAACTTGGAAGCAACCAAGATGTCCTTCAGTAAGTGAATAGATAAAATAAACTGTGGCACATTCAGGCTCTGAAATACTATTCAGCACTAAAAAGAAATGAGCTAACAAGCCATGAAAAGACAAAAATGCATATTACTAAGTAAAAGAAGTCAATCTGAAAAGGCTACAAACTGTATTCCAGCTCTATGACATTCTGGAAAAGGCAAAACTATGGAGACATTAAAAAAAAAATCATTAGTTTCCAGGAGTTATGTGGGAGCAAGGGATGGATACGCAGAGCACAGAGGGTTTTCAAGACAGTGAAACTATTCTGTATTATACTATAATGGTGAACACATGTCATTGTACTTTTGTCAAAACCCATAGAATATACAACACCAAAATGCACCATAATGTAGATTATGATAATGATCTGTTGGTGTAGGTTCATTGTTTGTAACAAATGTACAGCTCTGGTGCAGGATGTCAAAAGTGGAGGAGGCTAGGTGGGGGACAGGGGTATATGGAAACTCTCTGTACTTTCTGCTCAATTTCGTTGTGAACCTAAAACTGCTCTAAAAAATATAGTCTATTAATTGTTTTAAATAGTTTTACCACAGGACTTTTTGGAGCCATTACTATTTGTTTTCGTTTTGTTTTGTTTTGGTGGTGTTTTTTTTTTTTTTTTTTTTTTGCCATGCTGCACAGCTTGCAGAATCTTAGTTCCCCGACCACGGATAGAACCAGGACAACCAGGTGCAGTGACAGCACCGAGTCCTAACCACTGGGCTCCCAGGGAATTCCCTTTTTTTTTTTGGATATTATATTCTAGACGTATCGGTACAAGAAGTGATACAACATGCAGTCTTTCCCAAACTTATTTTAGCGTTTTTGTGCTACACCTGTTAGCACCCCATGTGCCTCATAAGCTGTTCATGAAATGCTCCTCTGAGCGGCTCCAGTCTCCCCACCTCCACTACCATGGCCCTCATTCAGCTCTTGCCCTTCTCTGGTCCCCTAGACCTGGTCTTGTTCTCTCAAACACACTGTTGTCGGCAATGCAAGAGTGAGCCGCCTGAAACTCAGATCTGACCATGTCACTCCACTGCTTACAACGCTTCAGGCTAAACTCCTTCCTAGGGTGAAGGAAGCCCCCCGTGATCCGACCCAAACCCACTTGAGTCTCACCTCTCACCACACCTTGACTCACATCAGACCTTAGAAAGAGAACTGCTTGTGCTTCCTGGAATGTTCTGTGCTCTTGCAGGTTTCTGTCTCTTCCTTCACATGGTACTGTCTGGACGACTCTTCTCCTCACCCCCACCTCACCCACTGGTTAACTCCTCCCTGGCCCCCAGGACTCAGCTCAAACACCTCTGACCTTAGGAAGGCTTCCCTGACCTTCCTAGCTCCCATAAAACATGTAAAAGAGATTCTAAGTCTGTTGCCCCATGATTCTGTAAGCTTCTTGAGAGCAGGGACTACGCCAGATTCATTTTTTTCTTATCTCTTCTTCCCAAATTCTAAAAGCTGATGGGCCCCAAGGCTCAGTCCTCTTCTCCTTATGCTCTCTCCTTAGCTGACTTCATCTGGTCTCATGGCTTTACATACCATCCACACCCTGATGACTCCCAAACCAATACCTCCACCGAACTATCTCCAACACAGACGTCTACCTTTGCTGTCATGTTTTTCCAGATCTCCACACGACTGGCTCCTAATTCAGGTCTCAGTTCCAATGTAACCTCCTTCTGACTGTTCCATCCAAACGGTCCCATACCCACCCTCTCCTCTAAACTTGTCTTACCTTGTATTATTACTACCTGAAATTAAATAATCTATTTACTTGTTTATTGTCCATCTCTCCTACCACAATACCCCATGAGATCAGGGAGTTTTGATTCATTGCTTCATTCCAGAGCCTAAGACAGTGCCTGGCACATTGTAAGCACTTATTGAATATTTGTTGAATGAATGAATACCTAACATAGGCCTGGCACATAATATTTGCTAACATTTGAGTGCAAAGTGCCCTGTGTGCTAAATGCACCACAGGAATTGCTTCATTTTACTTTAAGTATTACCATGAGTCCCATTTTACACTAAGACCCAGGGGCTGAGTAGCTTGCCCAGGTCACAGAGTAAGAAGGGATATGAATACTGGCAGCCTGATCCAGAGCTGACTTTCTTAGCCACTGTGCTGTCCTCTCACTTACACCTGGAAGTATTCAAAAGGTATACTCAAAGGAAGGGTGGGTGTGGGCTCAGCTTTTTATTGGCATGGGGTTGGGGGGGAGTGCTTCTAGATCTGATGTTCTGGGACTCCAGCAGGTACAGAAATCCAGAGTTCCCTCCCTCACAACTCTAGACACCTCTGGAGAAAGGCCCCCTTTCTGACTGCCTGGGCCTGGGCCTGGCCCCTGGGTATGTTCTGTACAAAGTTTTTTGTTTTTTAATGGAAACACAGTTGATTTACAATGTTGTGCTAATCTCTGCTGTATAGCAAAGTGACTCAGTTATATACATATATACATTCTTTTTTTATATTCTTTTCCATTATGGTTTATCCCAGGAGATTGGATATAGTTCCCTGTGCAGTAGGACCTTGTTGTTTATCCATCCTAAATGTAATAGTTTTTAAAAATACGGAAAGTGAGGGAACTGCCCCTGGAAAGCAGAAAATCTGCGTGGAACTCACCCTCCTCCAGGAGTGACACAGTGAGAGCAAGCGAGCGGTCCTTCCCTGCAATATTTATTAAGGAATTTACACATACACAGGAGAAAGGCAACCAGGAGTTGTGGTTCCCAAAGATGAAATCTTTTAAGCAAAGTTTCCTTGTTTTAATTTTCAAGTGGGGTGAACGATGACTGAGAGGAAAGCTGCCCAGGCACTCTGCCTCATACACCTGGACAGGTGGGGAGACAGAGCAGCCTGGACACACCGGCAGGAGAGAGCGACTGGCAGGGCGGAGAGGGGAAAGGAGGAAGGGAGCTACCAATGAGATTGTACCTTTTTTTAACTAAAGAAAAACTGGCAACAGTTTTAGGCTGTTGATAAATTAACTCCTCTCTGTTGCAAACCTAAAACTAAAAAAACAAAAACAAAAATACCCAGAGCAGATGGGGAGGGAGTGGGAGGTGGAATACACACACACACACACACACACACACACACACACACACAAGCAGTACACGTTAAGCTCTGCATTCCCACGGGAGGGGCTGGTCCTCCAGCCACAAAGTCAGATCCTACTGAAGGCAGGATGGAGGCAGGGAAACGGGTGTGTGTTTTTGTGGGGAACCTTCGTAGAGTCTTTGGTACTAATAAAGGCTGGCCGAAGCAGAAAGTCCTGAAGCCTCAGATCCAGAAAGCAATTCAGGGCAAAGTAGAGTCATATTTTTGCTCGTCCTCGTAGGAGGGCGTTTGCCTCACGCCAGGGCTAGGGCCAAACTGCTCTAAGACCCAAGGAATATTTAATTTGATTTCATTACTTTCTTCATTCCCATAAATTAGGGGAGCATGATGCCTCTGTTTTCACCCCAAATTTAAACATATGGAAATAGCTTATCAGACCTTTCTGAGTCTGATAGGAGGTTTCACCTGGTGGGAAAGGTGCTCAAAGGTGTGCACATTGATCCTGCAGTCTAAGTGCCTTCTGCCAACAGTTACTAGGGTGCTGGTGCCAGGAGAGGACCAGGGCTGAGGCTGGGGAGGGAGTCAGGAGAGCTGGGGGACAGGCACGACAGAAAACAACAGAGAGGTCCGCGTGTTTGGGACGTGGCTGGGCTGGGCAGAAGGCCAAGTCCCAAGTGATGGATTGAGCAGTTTCTAAACCAAACAGAGAGAGGTAGGAAAGGGGATGGGGGTGGGGGAGCAGTTGGGGAAAGAGGAAACACGGGGAGAGAGGCGCTGAGGAGAGTGGTAGCCATCCAGGTGCGTTGTTTTTATTTCCACATCTGAGGGCTGAGAGTCTGATTTGCTGCCTGTCCGTTCCCGCCGTTCATGGACTGTCCGTAGCTCAGCATGCCGTTGGCGCCACAGAAGTTCATCCCAGCCATCTGCTGGGTCATCTGAAAGGGAGAGGGGAGACTCTCAGACCAGGCTGTGGGCCTGCGGCCAACTAGAGCAACAGGCAGGGAAGGAGTCCTTCCGCCTGCGGGGAGGGGAGAGTGAAACAAAGGGGAGCTCTGTCGGGGTACATAACTGCCCTGAACCCCCTCGGGTCATTCCGAGGATACCAGACCACGAAGATGAAGGACTTTCCAGAAGGGAGATGTTGTCTGAGACTACTGCTCAGGAAGGGGAAGGGGGAATCCTGGAGCGAGTCAACATAAAAGTGGCATGGGAGGTTAGTCTCTGTTTCTTTTCCAATCTCTCATCCTGAAAAGAAGGGGCCTGTTGTGAACTGGCCGTGGCCAACCCTGAGAGTAGAAAGAGAAGCCCCCACGCTGGCGCTCCTGTCTTATCTCCCGCAGAGTCATTACCGACAGTGTCAGGGAAAGTTCTCGAGCAGAGAGAAGAAGAAGAAGAAAAGGAAACTGGACCATTCAGAATGAACAAAGGAAGGCAAAAAAAAAAAAAAAAAAAAGACCAACATGTCTTCAGGTCTTCAGTGTATGAGAAGGGAAATTGCTGGGAGAAAAGAGTCGGTGGCATCAGGCCTGGGTGGGGTTGGGGTCTCTTTATGAATTCAGTTGAAAGCCTGGCCTCTGGCAGTGAACAGAAGAAACTATTTCTCAAAGAAAAATGCCTTAAATTTCCCAAGCCTGGTACATTTTCTGTTTAAGTTCTTTTCCTTTAGGAGAAGGTATAACTATTTTTCTTCCGCCAGCTTTTAAAGAAAATTTCAAATTTACAGAAAGGTTGAAAGAATAGTACAATGAAATCCATATATCGCTCCTTAAATTCACCAATTGTTAACATTTTTGCCTTATTCTCTCTCTGATATATACATATATGTCACCTTTTAAACATTTTGATGGGCACTGAAAATTGCACATATCGTGACATTTCACCCCTTAATAAGTCAGGAATCATCTCATAAGAAAGAAGACTTTCCTAGAACCACATTACAACTAATATGTCCAAGACGTTTAATATTAACACTATATTCTAATATACATTACATTTCAATTTTACATCTCTTTAGTCTCCTTTAATCTAGAAGAGTTCCCCTGCCATTTTTTCCTGACACTGTTTTAAGAGTCCAGGTTGGTTATTTTGCAGAAAATCCTTCAGTTTAGATTTATCTCATGTTTTCTTATGATTGGATCCAAGTTAAATATTTTGGGCAAAAATTCTATGTAAGTGATAATGTGTCCTTCTTAGTATAAGATACCAGGAAGCACATGAAATTAATGTGCCCCACTGTTGATAATTCTATGTTTGATCACTTATCTTAGGTTGTATCCATCATATGTTCTTTCACTGTACTTAGTAAGTAATCTGAAGGGTATTTCTTTGAGAATGTGTGAATACCCTGTTCGTTCTACAATTATTAGTTGTCATTCTTCAGCAAAGAAGGCTTTCCCTCCTTCTATCCCACACCCACTTTTTAAAAATATCACTGTGGACTCATGGATTTTTTTTCTTGTCTACAGAGTCTAAAAGTTTACTGGGATATGTTAGAGTTGACCATTCTGAGTCAATTTTTCCAGATACACAGTGGGTTCTTTCAATATTATATTCAAGTCTTTTATTTCTAAGAAATGGTCTTGTATTATAGTTTTAAATATATTAATTCTGTTCCACTATTTTGTCTTTTTCTTTGGGAGTCTCCAAATATATTTATGTTAGGTCTTCTTTGCCTGACTTCTGCATTACTTTCTCTCTGATTCTTATTACGGCTCTCTATATTTAGTTCTCTTCTCTGAGCTGTTTCATGCCTTTCCTCAATGCCAAACATATTTTCAGTTGAATCTATTCTCCTTTGACTAACTTGTAATTCAGTCTATTTCTAAGATAATTGTGTCATTTTCCAATTTGTTTCCTGAGTTCAGTAAACTTTCACTTCACAACTTCCAGTTTTTTGTCCATTTTGGTTCTAAGTTTTTAAATTTCTGATTCAAGCTGTTTTGTCTTATCTGCAAGTGTTTGTTAAAGGACATTTAATTCAGATTGCTGGATTGTGTAACAGTTTTCTTCTACTTCGTGACTGCTTTTGGGGGAGAATTTCCACTTCCTGAAATGTTTTGATTTTCATTTTCTATTTTCTTCTCATAGTAGTTTTGTATGAATGTCATCTGCCACTTTCTGTTTAGTTTTTTTTTAGTTTAGTTTAGTAGCTTAGTTTTTTTTAGTGCTCTATTTTTCCGAATCAGCAATAATACAGACAGGTGAGAGGGTCTGGGGAGACTACTAGATTTGTTAGTACAAGAGCGCCCTCTCCTGTTAGTATAGTGAAATGATTATTTGGTGGGAAGGAGAATGGTGGATCTTCTGATTTTGTGATTCTCTTTTCCACTTCTCATTTCTTACTTCCCCTTCACCACCAGGTCTCCAAACAGCACCCCCTCCTTCTAGGTCATCCCCATCTCTCCTAGACACAATGCTTTTCCAAAGCTACCACTCATAAACCTATATATTTCAAGTCCCTTGTTTTTGATTCTCCAAGTAACCAGAGTTCTACTCCACCACGTCTCAGACCTCTTCTCCACATGCCTCTAATCAGGACAGGGCTTTCTCTTTCTAGGGGGTGATTTTATCTATGCTCTATCACCTCTAGCCCCCTGCTCCCTCTCCTCTTTTCACATGGTCTCTCTGTGATGCTGGCTCTGCTGGATTTCGGTGTTTATGTGCCTACTGTCATGTAATTTGAGGTTTGTAGTATTCTATTAGATGCGGTAGTCGTGAGTTATGGGTGCTTTTATTTGCACTCATTGTTTCTCTGTATAGGTCGTTTTGGTGAATGTGTGGAGAGTTTTAGAATTAGGCAGTTACCCTTATTCTACAGGAACCCAAAATGCCTTAGAAAGTCTGAGGTTAGACAGATCTTCTGTTAAAAAAATAAATAAATGAAGCAAACCCGAGAATGTCTCTGGCAATATCTCATTTACGCTGCAAGGATTCAAAGGGTAAGGGAGAGACACTAAGTGAGACGGACGTGAGGGAGGCTCAAAACTCTTGTCCTGAGTGAAATGGAGCAGCTCACCTGAGTAAGGTTCCACTGCAGCTGCTGAGCTGGCTGAACCCCGTACACAGTCTGGGGCATAGCTGCCAGGCCTGTCATGTAGCCGGCCTGCTGGGTGGTCATCATTCCGTTTGGCACACCCATCATGGATGCCTGCATGCCACCCATATAGCCTGCAGGCATGGCCATGGGGGCAACCATACCAGAAGCTCCTGGCTGAGCGACCATGCCTACTGGTGGGGGCATCATGCTCCCCATTAGGCTGTTAGGAGGTGTAACCCCAGGGAAGCTGGGGTAGGCTGTGGGATATGCCATCTGAGCAGGAGCCATGAACATTGCTGCCAAGAAAACATACACACAGATCTGTTAAAGAGGAATGCGTACGAGGTGAGTCCAAACTCTCACTGGCTGCTCCTTTCCAGCTAGAATTCCTCAGGATTACTCAACGCAGAATGCTCTTTTACACAGCAAAACGGTTAGACAGAGCCCCTACAAGACTTGCTATGGCTTCCAGCGGGCTGCGGACCCAGCCACTTCCCCTTTAGGGTCCAGATCTGGACCCTGAGTCAGACTTCACAGAGCTGTGACGCCAGACCCCACAGAAGTATGGCTCTGAGTTACGTTAATCTCTATCTCCTGATACTTGGTAGCTTCACAAGGAATGTCATGTTCAGGTTTGTTTGGAGAATGATGTCCTGGCCCCCAGAGCAACTGCCCCTGTCACAACAAATGATTCCTGCATGTAAGGCCTCACGTCTCTATCCGGCACATTGCCATGACCCCCATGAACTCTACCTTGGGCAGGCATCTGAGGCGTCTGGGATCCATAGAGTGAAAGGATGGAGTCTTTAGAGAGCTGCTTCTTGCCTGTTTCTTCTGATTTGCTCCCTGGCTCTGGAAACAGGTTTAGGTTTTCGGGAACAGAGCCGGCACTCCCCGCGGTTGGCATGGAACCTACAACCTTAGGGCAAAGAGGGCGGTGGGTGGGGATTGGAATGGTCCTCATGGGGGTCTCTGTAAGGACCTCCTGCATCTCTCTGCCACTTCTAACATTTGCAATAAGAGTTCATGGCTCGAGTTAATAGCTTCCTGACACTTTTACCATACAAATATCTGGAAACACCTGATAGTTAAGCTCTGGTACAATTCTTTGTTCTTTAGCAAAACAATGTGATTTGGTGGAAAACTAACACATAAACAAATAAAAATGACCTACAACTGATGCATCCAGAGAGAAGTGAATTAAGATCCCAGTGCCACCACTTACTAGTTGTGCAACGAGAAGCTAGTCACATTAACTTTTCTGAACTAACATTTCCTCATCTATAAAAGATCCATTTTGCAGGGTTGTGGTGAGTATTTTAAATCATAAATGAAATATACAAAATGAGATACAAAATCACCTAGCACTGTGCCTGTTGTACACAGCAGGTATTCCACAAATGGTAGCCGTTAAAGGTTTCAAGTCTTTCCTACTTACAAACTCTCTGGCAATAACTCAGGCTGAGGAGCTGACCTACAGGATCAGCCTTTACAACCTGACACACCTTCAACAGTAGTCCACTCAAAGGGCCCACTCTTTTTGGGCAGGAGACAACATGGAATGAATAGTAACCTTAGGCTGTAACACAGATGATAGCGTTAAGGGAAGAATCAAGAAAATCAAAGTCCACTTCCACCAAGGAAGCATGACTTGGTTCCATGATTACGTTATCAAAATCACCCTTTCCAGAATGCTCTTTAATCCTGAGGCACCCACAAGACTCACCTTTCTGGAAACTGAAGAAGAGGGAGATGGAACAGAGGCCAAAAGATCTAAATCCTTCTCTAGGGTATTACTGGTCTTACTATTTGCAATGGAGCAGGACACAGGAGCATCTGGAAAGAGAGATCAAAGTTAAAACGTAGCACTGCTCATTAAGCCCATTCCTTCCTTCTATTCTAGACACAAAGCAGCGAAGGCCCACATGCTCCATCAAGAACCCAGAAATCTATGTTCTGGAACCACCCAGCTTGGATGGGGCATCTCATAAGAGGCCTCACCCCACATGCCCCAGAACAGTCTGGAGAAGCCTGTAGCCCAGCTTTCAGGCAAAGGACAGCAGAAACCCAGGCTTGAAGGCTACGTTAGCACCACCGCAAGGGGGCTGGCTGGCTCCTTTCGGGCTATTTGAGGGGCAAAGCTGTGTAGGATTCATTTTCAGAGGGAAATGAAAAGTATAGACATTAGAAGCCGAAGTAGCCAATAACCTAAATCAGCAGGAATGGACTGAAACAAAGTATAGCCATCAGTACTGTGAAAGGTAAGAATAGGCTCTATTTCTGAAAGGGGTAAAACCACTAGTTCAGGGTTTCAAAAGTTTGGAGGAAAATCATGATCACAAGGTAATGGGCCGTCTCAGAAACAGGATGCACCTGGAAAATGAGAGGGATGGGGGCAGGGCTCACAGGTGCTGGTTTAGTGACACTTGCTAACGTTTAATGAATGCTTAGTTTGTGCTGGGCAAGGAGTTAAGAGTTTTAGAGGCATTATCTCATTTAATCCTTCCAACATCATCTTTGAAGTAGACTCATATCATCCTCACTATGTAGGTTAGGAAAGTAATGTTTAGAGGTTAAGTGAGCTACCCAAGGTCACATAGATAGTAGGTGGCAGAGTTGGGACTTTGGCTTCAATGGCCATGCTCCACCACTACTGTACTTAACCACTACTCTATCACTGTACATTTTTCACAGTACGGTGAAAAATGAAACACCTCTTAGAACAACTGCTCAGATGTAAAACAACAGGAAGAACACGAGGGAACAATCTTAGTGATGAAGCCACCAACTGAAGAGTCCCATCTCTACCTATCTTCCCAGGATCACAGAGAATTCATCAAAATTTGTATGATTATGGGAGTGGAAAAGTCTAACTCTTACCAAGGCCCAACAAATCCATGACAGGTGCTGTGGATTTCGGGGAACTTTTCCGAGGTAGCTGTAGATCTTCTTTTTTCTGTGGCTAAGGTGAAAATACGTTACAGAAAGAAATAAGCAGGTGTTTTTGAACCTTCTATTCTCTCTGCTGTAAAGCCACAGGGGTTCTTGTGGCTTGGCTGCTGTTATTCAGAGAGTTACCAAAGAAACACAACTCAGGAAGCGTCGTGTGAAAAAATCAAGTCAGGAGGCACAGTGCAGAAATCAAACCTAAAGTGAAAAACAAAGCTGTCATCTGTGCTTATTTGGCTTTCTGAAGAGACAGATCTTTCTGAAACCAAGACAACCACAGATCAGGGATCCAACAGGAGCAGCAGTTTCTGGTCCCAGGAAAAGCCAAGAATAAAGGCAGGTGTCGTATGGTACAAGAGCCAACACATCTCCCAGTGATTAGAAAACCTTTAATACCAAAAAGGAGCTCAGTTAAAGGTTACCTAATTCACTCTGCCAGTATCACTAAGGAATGTGTTCTGCAGACAGTGCAATTCAGAATGATGATAGAAGACTCTTCCTTAAGCAAATAGTAAAAAGTCCTCTTTCCCGAGAATCTAAACTCCTATAGTGGAGCATCTACTACCACTGCCACAATATGTCCTATGGGAAAAGAAAGGTGTCTACTTCCATATGACAGAGCAAGAATACAAGAAGGGATGGTTTAAAATGGATGAGGATAGCCTGGCTTCTGGACTGTTCTTAACCACAACAGGAGAATGAGGTAAAGAAGGTCTAAGGAGAGAAGGACTAATGTAGCATCTGCTCAGAAGGTGTCACAGAGCCTTGGCATTCTGCCCTGAAACGTGCCTCTTGCTCAGATGGGACAGATGCAGTTCCTAAGCTCCCACCTGGACCCCAAAAGAAGTGTTACAGAGCAGATCAGGCAGCAACAAGGCAATGAGAAAGCAGCAGAAATGTCAGCGGGTGATCTAACCTAAACGTGGCCCCCATTTAGCCCCAGGTGCAATGGTGAGATACGCTATCAACACTACCCCACCCGTCCCCTCCACATGTGAACACGCCATGTGAACAAGGCCATCCACACAGTACACATACTTCCCCACTTACCATTTTAACTTTCTCAAAAACAACAGGTTCCATTTTTTTCTCCGGAGCTGGTTCGCTCCCTCTTTTCCACTTGTCATCTTTTTCTTTCTATGATGATTTAACAAAACAAGACAAAGAACAGGCCCCATGGTGACTAACAGTTCAACAAATTATAACCTCAAATGGCCCAAAAGGACACAAATATCCCTACTGAATCTGATGTAGGAGTCTGACAAACTCGGGGTTTCTTGGTGTGGGGCATGAGCGTTGGCTTCTTCCACCCTGGCCTCAAGGCTGCAACAGGCATCTTTCAGATTTCTTAAGCACCTCCCTCCTTGTTCTGCCTAACACACTTATGACCGCTAGTGTGCAGACTGGGTTATCTACAGGGGTTAAACCATTTCACCGGTTTGCTGCCCCTTTTTGACCCTAGTTTAACTTGCTCATCTTGGCACAGGGGTGAAAACTGTTCATCTTACTCGGCATACAGCCTTTGTGATTTTCTAACTTCCATCAAAAGTTCTCTCCCTCTTCATCTCCTTTTTTAAAAATAAGAAAATAAACCAAGCTTAAAGATTAGAAAAACAAAAACCAAGAAAATAAGGCAAAAATGAGTAAAAGGATTCAAGTATCCCTTTTAGGGTGTCCTGAATGCATCACCTGTATAAAACCAAAAAGCACATCAAAACCAGAATATTAGAAAGTCTTTCTCAGTTTTTGTTACTTTCAGAGGCAGTTTCATAATACTTGCAGAGATTATACTGTTACTGGTCACATTTTTATCATCAAAAGAAATCTAAATGCATAACAGAGCCACAAAGTAAACAAGAACACAGGCATATAAAAGGAAGTATAGGCGGCGGAGGCGGGGCTCGCGTCGGGCCCGCCCGGGGAGCCGCAGGCAGTGGTCGAGGAGGCGGCGCGGCGGACCGACAGTAGCGCCCGCGCTGGGACCCACGGGACCGCGCCGCGACCGCCGGGGCCGACCCCGAGGAGCGCCCGCCGCCGCCGCCGCCGCCGCTGCCGCGCGGACCAAGGTTATGAACGTGATTTCTGATGAAACTGGATTGGAATAATTTTCATGATCTTTGTATATTTATATATATTTTAAAATTTTGCATTTGACTTAAAGTGCCATGAGAAAATTTGCGTATTGCAAGGTGGTCCTAGCCACCTCCTTGATTTGGGTACTCTTGGATATGTTCCTGCTGTTTTACTTCAGTGAATGCAACAAATGTGATGAAAAAAACGAGAGAGGACTTCCTGCTGGGGATGTTCTAGAGCCAGTACAAAAGCTTCATGAAGGTCCTGGAGAAATGGGGAAACCAGTCGTCATTCCCAAAGAGGATCAAGAAAAGATGAAAGCGATGTTTAAAATCAATCAGTTCAGGCTTCCCCGTTGGCGCAGTGGTTGAGAATCTGCCTGCTAATGCAGGGGACACGGGTTCGAGCCCTGGTCTGGGAAGATCCCACATGCTGCGGAGCAACTGGGCCCATGAGCCACAACTACTGAGCCTGCGCGTCTGGAGCCTGTGCTCCGCAACAAGAAAGGCCGCGATAGTGAGAGGCCCGTGCACCGTGATGAAGAGTGGCCCCCACTTGCCGCAACTAGAGAAAGCCCTAGCACAGGAACGAAGACCCAACACAGCCAAAAATAAATAAATTTATTTAAAAAAAAAAAAAGGATAAAATCAATCAGTTCAATTTAACGGCAAGTGAGATGATTGCACTCGACAGATCTTCACCAGATGTTAGGTTAGAAGGGTGTAAAACAAAGGTGTATCTAGATAATGTTCCTGGATACAAGGAATATTATCACAACAAGTGTGGTGATTGTTTCCCACAATGAGGCTTGGAGCACACTTCTGCGAACTGTCCATAGTGTCATTAATCGCTCACCAAGACACATGCTAGAAGAAATTGTTCTAGTAGATGATGCCAGTGAAAGAGACTTTTTGAAAAGACCTCTAGAGAGTTATGTGAAAAAATTAAATTACCAGTTCATGTAATTCGAATGAAGCCATGCTCTGGATTGATCAGAGCTAGGTTAAAAGGAGCTGCAGTGTCTAAAGGCCAAGTGATCACCTTTTTAGATGCTCACTGTGAGTGTACAGTGGGGTGGCTGGAGCCTCTCTTAGCCAGGATCAAACATGACAGGAATACTGTGGACTATCCTATCACTGATGTGATCAGTGATGATACTTTTGAGTACATGGCAGGTTCTGACATGACCTATGGTGGATTCAACTGGAAGCTCAATTTTCACTGGTATCCTGTTCCCCAAAGAGAAATGGACAGAAGGAAAGGTGATTGAACTCTTCCTGTGAGAACACCTACAATGGCAGGAGGCCTTTTTTCAATAGACAGAGATTACTTTCAGGAAATTGGAACATATGATGCTGGAATGGATATTTGGGGAGGAGAAAACCTAGAAATTTCCTTTAGGATTTGGCAGTGTGGAGGAACTTTGGAGATTGTTACTTGCTCACATGTTGGACATGTGTTTCAGAAAGCTATACCCTACATGTTTCCAGGAGGCACAGGGCAGATTATCCATAAAAATAACAAATGACTTGCAGAAGTGTGGATGGATGAATTCAAGCATTTCTTCTATATAATTTCTCCAGGTGTTACAAAGGTAGATTATGGAGATATATCACCAAGACTTGGTCTAAGACGCAAACTCCAATGCAGACCTTTCTCTTGGTACCTAGAGAATATTTATGCCAATTCTCAGATTCCACATCACTATTTCTCTTTGGGAGAGATATGAAATGTGGAAACAAATCAGTGTCTGGATAACATGGCTAGAAAAGAGAATGAAAAAGTTGGAATTTTTAACTGTCACAGTATGGGAGGTAATCAGGTTTTCTCTTACACTGCCAACAAAGAAATTAGAACAGATGACCTTTGCTTGGGTGTCTCCAAACTTAATGGCCCAGTCACAATGCTCAAATGCCACCACCTAAAAGGCAACCAACTTTAGGAGTATGACCCGGTGAAATTAACCCTGCAGCATGTGAACAGTAATCAGTGCCTAGATAAAGCCACGGAAGAGGACAGGCAGGTGCCCAGCATTAGAGACTGCAATGGAAGCCAGTCCCAGCAGTGGCTTCTTCGAAATGTCACCCTTCCAGAAATATTCTGAGACCAAATTTACAAAAAAAGAAAAAAATAAGGATTGACTGGGCTACCTCAGCATCCATTTCTGCTACATTCTTAAGTAGCAAAAAAGGAAAAGTGCTTTCCTCCTGTAGGATGTAGGGTTTATCAGCCATTAAAACTTAGACTGCTCTCGCTTTCACTAGCTGTGAACCGGCCCTCCTGTCCAAGGATATGAAACTACGTAGTAGCGAGACTGTGCACACTGATGTTTACAAGATTGGAAGAGTCTTCCATCAAGAATCATTGTAAAGAATATTCAGACTGAAACAATCTACGAAAATGTGATTTCCAGAGAGCTGAACCTTTTATGGTTTGCTTGCATATCAGTAATTTCTGCTGAATATGCTTTTATAATGAAGAGACGTCCAAGATTTTTTTCTGATTAGAACTGGTAGCCAGTGTATTAAATATTGATATAAAAATAAATGAAAAAGAACTGGAACCAGATTCAGAATCATGAAAACATTTTTACAACAATAAAAAAAACTATATTAAACAGGGTTTAAAGGAAATTAAAACAGAACTATGAGAAGTACCATTTGTTATAGTATAGTATCAAATTTCTATATAGATTTTATACCTCAGTGGGGAAAAATAACTGATTCCGATGACATTCATTCTGCTTTCATCTGTGATAGTCATGGATGCTTTTCTTTTCCCTTGGGGTGCTGAAATTGAGCTGAAAAAGTGGCTCTTTGAACATAGTTTTAATTGCTTTCTACAGTTTTTTTTATTTAGTTTGTGAGCTGTTGGAATTGTAATTTCTAATTTCCTTCAAAATATGGAGATTTAAAATAATGTCTGGTCTCACTGAACAAGTTTGATATCTCAGTTGCTCTTGGGTCAACTGGCTTATAGACTTTCTCTCACACACACAAATTTCTTATTAGATTTTCAACTTCCTAACTTGATTCAACTGATTATGCTTAATACCCAAGATTCGTACTACTGTACTACAGATTTGTTTTCACAGCAATAAATCTTCTGTTCTTTGTTTATGATTCCACTCAACAAAAGGCCTGTAGAAGTGATTTATTATTTGGGTATTTGGAGATGATACGTTTGATGGAGTTTTCGAAAACTTTTTTCACTCCATACTCAGATGTGCTTCATTGTCAAGTGCATATTTACATTAGGTTCTTGAATTGTAATGTTGATCTGTTGCTTTTTTTAAAAATAAAATTTGACTAAAAAAAAATGGAAGTATAGCATACACGTGAAAAATGGTCAGCCCTGCTAATCATCAAAAAGTGAAATTTAAAATTCATTTTGGGGGGAATTCACTGAAGGTCCAGTGGTTAGAACTCTGCGCTTACATTGCTGAGGGCCCAGGTTCGATCCCCGGTTGGGGAGCTAAGATCCCTCAAGCTGCAAGGCATAGCCAAAAAAAAAAAAAGCACTTTTTGAGGGAGAAAAATCTTAATAATAATATCTAATATTGGTAGGGATTGAGTAAAACTACCACTCTTACCCAATGCTAAGAAGACAGTATAAAATAGCACAACTTCTAGAAAGTATATTGGCAAAAGTATGAAGAGACAAATACTGAAACCCTTTGCCCTAGATAATACAATATTTTGTAATGTATCTTAAGAAAATAATCCAAAACATGGAAAAGGTTATATACACCAAGAACTTCATCCCAGAATTTTATATGCTGAAGAAAAACTTAACCTTTATGCCACAGAGGAGAATAGTAAAATAAACTGTGATCTAGTACTCACTGAATAAGATTCAACAATTACAAGTTGTGAAAACTAACAAGTAATGTTACCAAAAAGAAAATGATGTGTTAAGTCGAGTGAAAGCAGGAGACATTCTATATAACTGTATTATAATTACGCCTCCAAAAAGTAGGAAAAAAAAGGGAGAACACACCAAAATGATAATCATTAGTAAAGATAAGAGTAGGCATGGATTTTCCACTTTAACTTTCATATTATCTATAAAGTGATATTATAATCATGAAGAACACACGCAGCTATGTCTGTTTCATGCATAGTGTAATGCTTTAATACAGAACACTTTATTTCTTGAAGTTAAAAATGTCTTACCTGTCCATTTAAAAAGAATACTCTTTAATTAACAAAGGCAGTTTCTTTTAGATTTGATAATAAATGCCTTCACTTAGCAAATATTAATTCTTGGCATATAAATCTTTGCAAGAGTATTTTTTAAAAATCTAAGTACAGGGGCTTCCCTGGTGGTGCAGTGGTTGAGAATCTGCCTGCTAATGCAGGGAACACGGGTTCGAGCCCTGGTCTGGGAAGATCCCACATGCCACGGAGCAACTGGGCCCATGAGCCACAACTACTGAGCCTGCGCGCCTGGAGCCTGTGCTCCGCAGCAAGAGAGGCCGCGATGGTGAGAGGCCCGCGCACCGCGATGAAGAGCGGCCCCCGCTTGCCGCAACTAGAGAAAGCCCTCGCACAGAAACAAAGACCCAACACAGCCAAAAAAAAAAAAAAAATCTAAGTACATCAAATAAAAAAGTTTGAAATAGCTCTTTGGCACATAGGAGATATTTCCTTCCTAAGTGAAAACATTCAGTGAGTAAAACAGGCTGCTTTCATGGGGTATGGTACACCAGCAACCTAATTACGAATGAATACTATCTCCATATAGCTACTCTTTCCTCTTCTCCCACCTTCTGAATTACCTCAGATACCTTTTTCTGACCTCGTCTGATTTTATATGTTCTGGTACAATGAGTAGAGCTAAGCAGACAGACCACAGTTTTCTACAAATGAAAGGAAACGTTTGTGCTTTGGTTTCAAACCCTTTTTGATGATGCCATCTAAGCCGTAGTTGTACACCGGGTTAATTCTTTCTTGGGACAGTTACAATAACTTCCAGGTCCCTTTTCTGGATGACTGTGAGGTAAGAGTCCTTCATACTAAGTTGAGAAGGAATTATCTTTACCTAACTACACGTATTACCCTGCACTTGCCTACACTGAAATTCACCTCCCAGTTAGTGTTCCTTTTCACACAAGCTCAAAAGATCAGTCTGGAGCTGATTCCAATTAGCTTGACTTTAAATTACCTGGAAGGGCTTAGAGCCCTGTGTAAACTTAATGATTTCACTGGCTAGTACATCTTCCATTAAAATAAACAACAGATAGAAGATAGAGGATAGCTAGATAGGTCCTTGGCTAGAACTGGAGAATCCCATATTCTCCATACTTCCTTGGTTAGAGAAACAGTCAATTATTCCAAAGCAAATTTACTATAGAGTCTTGTCAAAGGCTTTTTGAAGGTCTAAGTAGTCATATTTATTGGTTCCTCTCTAGTTGTCATTAGTCAGGCATATTTTCTTCTTCCAGAAACCGTGTTGTATTTCCCCCTGTATGTTATACTTGTCCAGTTATCATACGCTGTATTTCAGATTCTAACTACACGCCTAGGATGAAAAGTGTATTTGGCAACTGGGAGTCTCCTAAAACCCCCTCTCAAGAACAAGGGTCCCATTGGCAGTCTGTCGACACACTGGAAATAATATGCTGGTCAAACTGAAGGAAACTCTAGTGCTTTAATTACACCTAATTTTGTTGACTGCATTTACAGCAAAAAAATGCACACACACACACACACACACACACACGTATATACATACACACACATATTATTCTGTTTGATCTAGTATGCCCAACATGTCCATCTGAAGAATTTGGAGCTGGGAATTACTAACATCTAAATCCAAATCAAGGTAAAGAATTCACTGATGGTTGGTCCATCCCTGCGGCAAAAGTTTGCTCCATGATACCTCATGGTCTTGATTCTATAGCTGGCTTTTTTCTACTTTTTTTTTTTCTTTATGGTCTTAGAGTATTTTGGTAGCTGTTCTTCAGATTCCCACCTGGGCTGATTAATAAGCAAATTATTTATTATGAACAAAACTTGAAAGATTTACAACCAACCCTAAAGGCATTGATGTCCAGACTTCGGTCCATGTATTTCTTCTTCTCATATTTATCTCGAATAAATCCCTCGACAGCTCTGCAGAAAGCTTATTAAGGACAAATCAAACAAATCTTTTTCATGGAATGACTATAAAAGGTCAATTGGTATTCCATGGAACATCGTTCTCCTCTCTCCCTCCTGCCTGGTTTCCCCACATGGCTCCTGTCTCTTCACGTGGGGTTTCCCTGACCAAAACCTTTAAATGCCTCCTTCGTGGTTACTGCAGGGAATCACCATTTCCTAGGGTTTTCCTTCAGAGTAATGATAGCAGAAAATGGGATCAATCTTCATTTTGACATCAGTGGAGCCTGTGGCTATTCTAGAATACAGGTAAAGCAGTCAATTATCTATTTTAAAGCCCTTAAGTCAACAAGTCTTAAACAAAGGCACCCGAGTGCCCCTTATAACCTCTTGTGCCCCACTGCCAGATTCTGATCAGTGGATCCTCTGCAGGGCCCCAAATCTGCATTTAACAGGTTCCACCTGCACCCACCAAAAGCAAACTCTAGTAAGATGGTCTACAAACCACATTTTGAGAAGCAATGCGTTCAGGGGGTTTGGTTTTGTGAGCTGGGTGCTATCTCCTTTGGAGGGGATGGGGGAAGAAAGTTATGGATTAACTGGTCAACAACAATTAATTCTTTGAGCTAGGACATAAAAAGGTGTTAAAAATGAATGGCAGTTTTGCTAACTCAACATAGCACAATAAACTATTCTTTTTATCAAACAATGGTTTCAGAGATCCAAAAATTATTGGAGATGTCACTTTCTGGAAGAATTCACAGTGAACCACTGCAGTCTTAATTCCTGAACGAGTCTTCCCCATGTGACACCACCATTCTGACATTAGAAAGTATACGTGGACTTCCTATGTGTCTTGGTTGCAGGAGAGAGGAAAAGCCAGACTTCGACTAATCCACATATAGATATGGCCCAGTCAGATCATGGGTTCTGAGTCTTGTGTGACTCTCCCAAAACACCAAAAAAACCACTCAGCCTTCTGAGTTGCTCCAGAAAAGATACGGGTCTATTTGAGGTCGCCGAAAGGTCTCAGGCAGGTAGGCTTCATAAAGTCGGTTTGCTTTTCCATTCCCCATCTCTTGCATGCACTGCAATAAAAACGATGTGGAAACAAGGAATGTCACATCAGGAGAGAACTGAAAAACTTCTCACCCAATTGTACCATTTTACAATTGAAGAACCAACCTAGGGAGTGGCAGAACCGAGATTTAAACCTGTATTCTGATTTCCAATCCATGATTCTCTCTGCTCTACTCCCAACCATTTACTTTCACAGCTGTCTTTCCTGCCACCCCTCCTCCTTTTATTGAAAGATTTGTCTGACAGGATACATTTAATTCAATAATAATTCAAGATCCCATTTCAAAGTCCAAGACATAGCTGCCAATCAAAATGTCTACTTGGCAGGCAATAATCAGTGCCTAATCAGGCAGGCAATAATCAGGAACAACTACAATTCTGAGTTTATAGCAGTAATTAACCTATTCCGCTGTATTACCAATAAATGTGTTTCTCATTAGGCTTTTGAAAGACTCCTTAACACTTGTGAGAGAGAAATTCCAAGATTTTAAAAAATCTTCAAATTCCCAAATACCTCCATGGCATGTAATTTCCTTCATAAGATGCAGTAAAGTGTAACTGGAAAATATAACTAACCTTTTAGTCCTTTAGTGAATCCATAAAAGTAATCTAAAGTAACTTCTAAAGCCATTTTCTGTTAAGAATAACCTCTTATTTCTAACACCAACTTTAGCAACTGGTTTTCTTTGGAGCCTCTTTCCCCCCAAACAAAGGAAAAAAAGTTTTTTAAATTACTTTAACAAGTTTCAATGCAGGAAGAGAATATAGAACAATGAAGCCACATCGAGGTGCAGCTCTTGGGCCAGGCTGGACTCACTAACTTAAGTGTCTCATGCCCAGCCCACCAACCTAACAGCAAGCAAGATTCATATATGCATTTCTGCAATAAAACATTATTATAAGTCTATGTGTTGGAAGGTTTTCTTTTTTTAAGTGAGTATCTAAAACTATAAACGTTAGATCTGCAAATGCCAAGGCCCTTAGAAAATAATCCAAGGATCCCCCTTTATACCTTCATGGATCCATGGGGTCCTAGTCCATAGACTCTTTGTGCTTTGAAGGAAGCAAAATATAAGTAGAATAACTTGTGTCTTAAATATAAAGATTAAAAATGTTAAATGTGACATAAGTGTTTAACAACTAAACTTTCCTTTACCTTCGCCTTTATGCCCAGTTTGACTGAAATGCATCCGGAACTACTTTTACATGGAAGTATGGGAGCAGTTGACTCACTCTTGGGCTGTGTAAATACCTGGATCTGTTCCTGAGTCCACTGGTCGAGGTTAACTGATTTTACCCTGGATATGTGCACCCCGAGATTCCTGTGGATTCCAGCACATCGAATGCAGATGAACACACCAATGTTCCAGGAGGCCCATCGTGGTCCTGTGGAGGTCAGGAACAGGGCAATAAAGTACAAATTAAAACAACATTCAAGACCCAAAGTGGAATATTTAGATTATCAGACAACATTTCTGCTAGAACATAAGTGAGAGAATTGTTACCACAATCATCTTTAAAAAACTTTTTTTTAGATTTTATTTTTATTTTTTTGGCTGTGCTGTGCAGCTTGCAGGATCTTAGTTCCCCAACCAGGGATTGAACCTGGGCCCTGGCAGTGAAAGTGCTGAGTCCTAACCACTGGACCGCCAGGGAATTCCCATAATCACCTTTCTTTAAAAAATTCGTTTTGTTCATTCCTCCAAGAATCAGCTTTCTTTAAGTTTAAATATTTTTTAAGTGTACAATACAGTGGTTTTTAGTATTCTCAGACAGTTGTACACCATCACCACTATCTAATTCTGGTGATGGTGTACACCCCAAAAAGAAATCTCAAGCCCATTAGCAAGCACTCCCCATTTCCTCCCAACTTCCCCCCGCCCCAGCCCCAGGCAACCACAAATCTACTTTCTGTCTCTGTAGATTTGCCAATTCTGGACATTTCATATAAATGGGATTATATAATGTGTGGGCATTTGAGTATGGAGCAGCTTTTTACAGTGTCTGATAATATGAGTGTTGAAATGCAAATATTATAATACTGTTACTCATGGTTTTTAAAAATCCCAGGAGAACAATGGGAAGTCATGTCACATTCTATTTAGTATCTTACACGAACAGCCCTCCCTCAAGAAACATTTCAATGGTAGTGAGACCTGGATTCAGTTTTCCTACTAGGAAAAAAGATACAGACATGCCATGCCAGCTCAAGGCTCAGCCTGAAATTTAAAACTTTGTTTATCTTCCCCTCCCAACCAGGCCTATAAAATATGCATCCAGATTCACTTAATAGGATCCTTTCCCCTCGGGCTGATGTCCCTACTTTACCCAACTACAGAATTATTTAGATTCACAGTTGTCAAATAATAAAGATACTTACAGCAATAAAAAAGAAATCTCAGATATGTATTTCAGTAAAATTCTGTTACATAATCTCCTGCCAACTTTGCTCACCCTAATAATCACTCTGGGAAATTTTCAAACTCTTCTTCATAATTTTTATACAGGATAAAACTGACTTACTTTTATATGACACCTGCCAAACACTTGCTGAAAAATCACTAATATTTCCTCTGCCATCATTCCATTAAGCAGAAATTTACCACATAAAAGAAGCATGATGTCAAAGTTAGAGGTTTTGATAAAGAGGTGAAAAGACACTAATTGATTTTCTACAGAGATAAACAGGACCTGCATTTGGAGCAACAAAGGACATGAGGTTTCAATTCTGCTGGACACAGATAATAGTTTGGTTGGTCTAAGGGTTTTGGCAGCAGTTTTAATAAGGGAATGCTAGAATCATATGGCAGAAAATTATTCTTAGAAATTTGAATCCGCAATTATTATAAGTAAGAATGTAATTTTTGGACAAAGATATTACTGATACTATGGCAAAAACTACAAATACAGAAGGCTCAAGTCCTTCTTATAACCACCAGGTGGTGTTCTCGGCCTGAAATTTTATCCCAATACCCTCTTACTGCTCTAATCTTGCTAGGCTCAGATAGATTTATCTTCTAAAAAGAACTTCAGTCCCTTCAAATCCCCAGACAGATTTGCACAGTAGATCTGCTATGTAGTCAATAAACACACAAATGATCCACACACTTCTTTCAGTGGGAGTTAACATAAACACAAAACAGAAAACCTAAATAGATGTGAATGAGGTTCCTTAGCGTGCTGTATGTCTATTTTGGGTTACAGTTTTCATAAAGGAACTCAGATAAAATCTAAATTATACAAGATTTTAAATGGGACCAAAAGTTAATATTTCATGTTTCTTTACCATTTTCCCTTTGCTCTAGATTCTAGAACTCATAAGATAGTTACATTATATTTGTTTGCTAACAAAATTAGAAGCCAAAAACACTAATTAAAAGGTAGCTGTGGGACTTCCCTGGTGGTGCAGTGGTTAAGAATCTGCCTGCCAATGCAGGTGACACGGGTTCGATCCCTGGTCCAGGAAGCAACTAAGCCCATGCGCCACAACTACTGAGCCTGCGCTCTAGAGCCCGCGAGCCACAACTACTGAAGGCCACACGCCTAGAGCCCGTGCTTTGCAATAAGAGAAGCCACCGCAATGAGAAGCCCGTGCACCGCAATGAAGAGTAGCCCCCGTTCACTGCAACTACAGAAAGCCCGTGCTCAGCAACAAAGACCCAACGCAGCCAAAAATAAAATTAAAAAGTAAAAAAGTAAAAAGTTACCTGTGGAATGTTATGCTATTTGCTTCCTGACCCTAAGTCTGGAGAAGGTGATTCCCAAACATCTAAGCTACTGTCACAACCGTGGAATTTCTCCAGATCCCGTTCCAGAGTATTTAACGTCTCTTTGCCTCGGAGGAATACAAGACTAAATCCTGATATTCTGGAGCCACTAACAAGGCCTCAGTATAGAAACACAGGCAAAAATATTTTCATGAAAGGTCAGAGGAAGCCTTCTCTGCTCCCCCTCCCACATCCCTCCTACAACCTTTTCCCTGTGAAATACAGACAGTTCTATCTCAGACACTCAGCCTCCTTTAGTTTTAAGCCACTAGATTTATTAATCAATAACTGCATGCTCCATAAAGGATTCTGAAATTGGAGAAAAGGAAAACACAGGAGAGATACTTATATGGCTGAAAATATGGGAAAATGGTGTTGTTATTAAAAGCATAATCTTTGCAGCCAGAAAAAAACTTACATTTCGAAGGTCAGCTTCGTCAATGATTAGCTGTGTGATCTTCAGAGAGATACTTAAGCTTCCTAAACCCCAGTTTCCTCATCTACAAAATGTGTACAATAATATTCACCTCACAGTGCTGAGAATATGGAGGGGTAATAATAAAAGAGAGCTATATATAAGAACATGGTATAGAATAAGATTTCTGGAACCCATTTCCCATTCATCTCCTTCATGATAAGAGCATGTTTTGTTTTGTTTTTTAATTAATTATTTTTGGCTGCGTTGGGTCTTCGTTGCTGCGCCTGGGCTTTCTCTAGTTGCGGCGAGCGGGGGCTACTTTTCGTTGTGGTGCGCGGGCTTCTCATTGCGGTAGCTTCTCTTTGTTGCAGAGCACAGGCTCTAAGCATGCGGGCTTCAGTAGTTGTGGCACGTGGGCTCAGTAGTTGTGGCACGTGGGCTCAGTAGTTGTGGCTCGCAGGCTCTAGAGCGCAGGCTCAGTAGTTGTGGTGCACGGGATTAGTTGCTCCGCAGTTGTGGGATCTTCCCTGACCAGGTCTCAAACCCGTGTCCCCTGCATTGGCAGGTGGATTCTTAACCACTGCGCCACCAGGGAAGTCCGATAAGAGCATGTTAACGAATTCATATGTATAAACCAACACTATGCAACACCACAGAATGCTGCTTGTTAGACAGGAATGTGAGTTCTAGTCCTAAAACGTCAGAATCAAAATCAACGGACTGAAGAGCAGAAAGAAACTTACCCTCGATTCAATTTCAAAGTCTTCTAGAAAACATGAAATTTTAAGCAGTTTCTTTTATCTCCCTCAAAATATTCCTTGAGAATATACTACTTAAACCCCCAGCTGTTCCCCTTTTCTGTTATACGTCCCCGCCCTGCCCTGGTGTCCATACACGCCTCCACTGCACACACAGAGGAAGGTGGGAAGCTGACAGCCATCTGATGTGCCTGGATTCCACAGTACCTGGTACTGTTGCTACAAGGCCAGCCTACTTAAACATGGGATACATGCAAAGATAATCCAATTGTTCCATACACATTGGCCATGGCAACCAGGGAGAAAATATAAAAGATACCATTTTGAAGTCGAAAATGGAAAGAGACTCTGAGAGGCAATATTTCAAACCATTTTGAAAGCAAAGAGGATAGACAGCAATATAAACTGGTAGTGATTAGCACAACATAAGAGCAAGGTCATGGCTAAGTGAACATATTCATCAGGGGCCTACAAGCAGGCTCAGGAAGCATTAAGCAATATTAAAATTAACAAATAATCACTCTGCAATGAGGGATCAGTAAAAATGAAAAAAGTATATGGATTTGGCTAATCTGTCAAGAAATCAGCTCTAGTAAGTACCAGCCCAGTATCAGGGAAATCTGGGCTTACATTGACTAGTTACATGCCTTTTGACAAGATTCTCCAGGGCTTATTTCTCCATTTGTAAAATGGAAAGCATATAAATAAATCCAATTTACATTCAACTACTGGATGGCTTCTACATAACCGAGTTAACTACTGATGCCCAGCTGCAAATTTTTCTTGCTGCTGAAACTTCCCCCATCACCAGAGCTACTAGGCCTAGGAGAGTTCTGGGCTTGAGAAATCAGCAGAGAGAAGAGAACTAGAGTTACAGATAGCTTGAAGCTACTATTATAATAATTACAACTTGTTGATCTCTAACCTATGGAGTTCCAAAAAATAAATGTTAAGGGGGAAAAAAAAACATTGCTAAATCAATGGATACCCATAAATTAGACCTGCCAGCATCTTGGAGCTGTTGAAAAGCTCTTCAGCAGCAAGAAGGGTCAAGTAAGGGAGAGAAATTCTCTTCCATCTTCCATCCAAGCCCTGTTGAATCTACCTTGGAAACTTTCCCAGAATCTATCCATTTCTACCTAGACCTTCTCATATCTCACCTATAAGCATTCATTTTTTTTTAAATGGGCATAAGATTTTTTTGTTAGCTCTTCTTTAAAAATTTTTATTGAAATATAGTTAATTTACAATGTTGTATTAAGCATTCATTCTTTTAATATTATTTGTTGAGTACCTACTATGTGCCAAGCACTCTGCCTGCTAGGTACCAGGAATACAAAAGCAGAGACAATGAAGATGAAATTCCCTATTTCAAAGAGCTCACAGACTAACAACTAAACAGACTCCCACCAGAATAATCTCTCCAAAACACAAATCTGTACAGATCAGGCCCCCATATGTAAACTTTTCATGTAGTCTCAAATATAGAGGTGAAAATGTAAATTGGTGCTAATTTTCTGAATGGCATATTCCAAACTGAACTCTCAATCTCTTGCCACAAAACCTGTTCTTCCTCCATTCTTCTCCATCTTAATCAATTACACCTCCATCCGTTCAAACGCAGCAGTCAGAAATTTATACATCCATTTTTTATACCTGTCTTCTTCAACCGCCATATCTACACCATCACCAAGACCAAATATCTCTCAAATCAGTATCTCCTCTCTCCATCTGCAACACTATTTCTCTAATCCAAACTCACCAGATCTCTTGGACTAGTGCAATAACCTCCTAATTAATGTCTGTCTCCGCTTTTACATTCCCTTCTCCTCCAACACCAAACCAAAACCATTCTCTGCAAAACAGTCAGCTTGAGCTCTTAAAGAAGCAAAAGTGACCTTGTCACTCAGCTGCTTAAAACCTTTCTAGGGAAGCCTGCCTTCTGTCACTGTTGGATTAAAGAACAAAATCCTTAACGTGGTCTCCAAGGTCTTACATGATCTGGCCCATGGCTACTTCCCCAGCTTCTCAACTCCAATCACGCCAGCCTTCTTTCATTTCCTCAAAACACCAACATGTTCTTTACTTAGGGCTTCTGGCCTTTGTACACGCTGCTCTCACTGCCTAAAGAGCTCCTTCCCCAACCACTATCCACCCCTTGTAGCCTGGTCAACTCCTATATATCATGAAGGTCTCAGCTGAAAAGCTTCTTCCTCAAAGGAGCCTTTCCTTGGTCCCCCAACCTAAACCAGATTATATTCTCTCTTCCATCTTTTCTTCTGGTTTTTACACTTCGTTATGGAAAATTTCAAACGCACAAAAGCCGAGCATAATTAACCAGCAGCTTCAGCAATTATCAACCTCTGGCCAATCTTATTTTAGCTATACTCCCACACACTCAACTCCCAACCTTGGAATATTTTGAAGCAAATTCCAAATATCATACCATCCAATCTGTATATATTTTGGTATATACCTCTAAAAATAAGGACTTTTCAAAGGTTATAAACTTTCATTTATTTTACCCTTTACTTTTTCTTTCTAAGTTGTACCATATTTTATCATATATTTATTTGTGTGATTGCTGAACATGTCTTTTCCACTAAACTATAAGTGCCACAAGAGCAGGCAGATCTGTGATGTTCACTGTTACATTCCCAGGACACAGCACAGTTCCTCGCACACAGCAGGGAGGCAAAATTTGTTTAAAAATTAATTAAAAGTAAGTAAATCCTTTGAACACCACCCACCCCTGCTGTAAGAATTCATCAGGGAAACAACAGGTCAAGTACACAAAGAAATATATTAAGAATGTTCATTAATATATTAATGTTCCAACAAAAAACATCAACAGATTCCATAAAAGAACTATGAGATCACTACTCAGTTAGGGAAAAGAAAATTGTAGCTCTTTATTTAATATAGAAACATGTCCATGTTGTATTAATTATAAAATACAATTTTAAACAGTATAAACAGAACAAATCAAACCATTTTTGTTTAAGAATGTGAATAAATGTATATGTATACACAGAAAAAATGTGTAGAAGGATATATGTAAAATATTAAAAGCTATTATTTCTGGGTAGTGGGATTGTGAAATATTTATTTTCCTATTTTTTTATATACTCTCTGAATTGTTTGCAATGAACTTGCATTACTTTTGTAATGAGAAAAAACAGTACAGGTATTTTAAAAACAAAACAACAGAGCCATCCATGGCTCCTTACTGGCTGCAAGATAAGTTGAAACTCCTTAGCATGATAATAAATAAATAATCCTGTGTAAAGCCCATGCTTTACACAGGATGAGCAAGTCATCATTCTGAAAAATGTCATGACTCACGCCTCTTTGCCTACACCTTCTTCCTACCTGAAATGGCTTTCTCCTCCATTCCCTGCTCAAAAACTTCAAAATCTAGTCTAATGTCACCTCTTTCTGTGAGGCCGTCAAGGGAATAAATCTTGACCTTTGCTATGGCTAAGAGTCCATTGCATGCTTTGCTCTTCCAATACTTAATATCTTATTACAGTTAGTTGTTTATGAGACTCTCTTGCCTTAAATAGACTATCAGCTCTGGAAGGCAAGGACCTTGTCCCTTCATCATTTATCCCAAACATTTACCACCATACTTGCAAGTAGTACATACAAAATAAGTATTTGTTAAATGAAGTCGTCAATTAACAAGATAAAAGGCATACAATTTTTTTCTGTTTTGCAAAATGAAGGGAGAAGAACTTTTCAAACACTTTCAAGGCAAAGATATTACACAGAAAAGGGATTAGGTTACTTTGGTGAGGCTCCAAAGGCAGAGGTAGCACCAGTGAGTAGAAGTTGATTTGGGCACACTCTGGGGAAGAATTTCCTAACTAATAATTAAGGTTGTGTGAAAACAAATGCAGAATATCCAGAAACAGTGGAATCCCAGTAAGCGCAAGTGTTCAAGAAGAGGCTGGATGATCAACTCTCAGGGATGGTGGAGAAATGATCCCTGCACAGTGGGTGGGGTAAACCATGAGCTGTAAAGTCCCTTCTAGTATCATTGTTCTACTGGCTGATTTGTAGGAAATTTTCATGTCCCTTCCTGCTTGAAATTCAGTGGTTCTGAAGGTACAACGTGAGATAATCCATGAAGATGTTAGGTCTTTTTTTTTTTTTTTGGCCGCATCATGAGGCATAAAGGACCTTAGTTTCCCGACCAGGGATCAAACCTGTGCCCCCTGCAGGGGAAGCACAGAGCCCTAACCACTGGACCTCCAGGGAATTCCCTGAAGATGTTAGATTTTGATGAATCTAAAAATATGAAATCAAATTCAGTTCATGGAGCCTATGATTGTCACTGAAAGCTGGTTTAAACGTGACAGACACATAAGGAAGAACCTCCATCAACACATTTTGATTTGAAAATAGAGGCAAATTTCTCCTGAACTTGGCCTGTCATTAACTCCAGCATGAAATTCGAGAATCAAAGCGAAGCAGCAGCAGTATTTGTTTTAAGAACAATTCTAACGCTAGGTACCTCAGTTCCACTCATTATACCCCTTCAACCCTTGATTCACTACAAAGAAGAATACACATAAACACCAGTGGCACCTTGGAGAAATTAAGTAGGGCTATTAAGCGGTATGTTTATCAGCCTATTTCCATCTACACAAAAGAGAATTCACCTAGTTCCCTATTCGAAAATAACAATAAACAGTAACTTTGAACCTCTGTAAGTACAAACATTTTAAGGAACCATGAGGCCAAAATAAAAGCTTACTCAATCAACCTCTGCTCTCAGTACGCTCTGCAAGAGAAGTAAGTCCCTTTCCATCCGGTACATCTTGTAAGAATGTTGTTTCCTTTTGTCAAAAAGAGACACTGTCCACGTTCATATATTTGAAAAAGCAGAAGTTAATCTTCTTAAATGTTTGAGACAAAACAAATTGAAAGATTTCTGAGATTGATTAGAGAATAAAGGTAAATACTACACCAAGGAATTTAAAACTGGAAAATCAGAGGTGGAAAGAACATTAGAAGTCGGTGAGTCTAACCTTCTCATTAGTCATTGAGATCCTTTTATCTGGTTCCTCCCTAAACAGCTCTGGTACTAAGTCAGTTATGTACCATTTCAAAAGGAAGGCCATTCTACTGTTGGATGGCATTGAATACTAGAGATGCCTTCTTTACACTGAGTCCCATTAATCTGCCTTCTTACCATTTTTACCTCCTGGTGCTGCTTCTATACTACTCCCATATTTATATAAAATAACAAAAAATGCAAGATACAGATAGAGGTTTGAAGATTCTGGAAGAAGAGAGCAGCTATTCTACACTCAACTAAAATACAAGCCAGTTGAGCCAACTTAATCCAGGAGGTCAATGACAGAACAGATGTAGCAAACAAACTGCTATGATATCCATGGAGACGAAGCAAAGCAACATTATCCTCCTATCAGGTGACCAGAAAAAGGTGGTTAGTGAAGTAGAACACTGCTGAGCACTCATTGATGAAATAATTAGTTAGTCTACATCTAAACCCATTTCAGCAGATAACTTAAAATGGTCTTTGGGGCTTCCCTGGTGGCGCAGTGGTTAAGAATCTGCCTGCCAGTGCAGGGCACAGGGGTTCGAGCCCTGGTCTGGGAAGATCCCACATGCCGCAGAGCAACTAAGCCCGTGAGCCACAACTACTGAGCCTGCGCTCCAAAGTCCGCGAGCCACAACTACTGAGCCCGAGTGCCACAACTGCTGAAGCCCCCGCGTGCCTAGAGCGTGTGCTCCACAACAAGAGAAGCCACTGCAAGGAGAAGCCAGCACACCGCAATGAAGAGTAGCCCCCGCTCGCCGCAACTAGAGAAAGCCCGCGTGCAGCAACGAAGACCCAATGCAGCCAATGAATAAATTCTTTTTAAAATAAAATAAAATGGTCTTTCTCTAAAGACATTAAAGCTTGTAACACTAGGAAATCAACAGGGAAGTGGAATGGGGACTAGTGGGAAAAAAGGAGGAGACATTGTTAATCTTTCTCTTGCTGTTAGCAGTGCTTACAGACAATGGATTGGCCTTGACTTTGCTCTGCTCTGGAGCGGGGGTGGTGGTGGAGAAAATTAAATACAATTGATAAAAAGCCTACAGAAAGTAATAAGCCTAAAACAATAAAACAGCCAAAGGGCCAGCGCTAGAACAAGGCACATGTCTACTGCTGGGTGCAGCAGCTTTCTCAGCTTCTCTATACACTGGCTATTCATTTCCTTTAAATCCTAGGAAAACCAGTACTTGCTCTGGATTAGTCCAGTAACATGCTTGTACATATCTCATGGTATTTACCTGACCCCTGCTAGCCACAAAGCTATGGGCTAAAAGATAATAACTGTATCTCTAAAATTAATTAAACTACTCTGAAAAGACTGAAGGAAGGGCAATTAACTTTTAGTAAATTTAGCTCCACATCAATCTTATCTGCCTTATTTATTATTGGAAGGTAAAGATTTATTGCAGGTTAGGCTCTAACTCTTCCTTTCTGGCTATCCCAGCAGTGGACGGTAACTAATGTATACTTAGGTGATGTTTCTGGTAATAAAGACTACGAAATCAAACAACCTGTACCTTTATTACTCAACTCTATTTCCCAGAATACTTCAGAAGGGAAAGGACCAGGTCCTAGCTTGAACTTTTTTTTTTTTTTTTGGCTCTGAAAAGGACATTCTGCCAAGGTATGTGCTGATGATGTCACTGCCCCATTCAAAGACATGTAACTTAGACCCTCACTGTCAACTGAACTCCAAACTAAGTGTGGCTTAAATTCTTCCATGATCTGGGCCTTTCTAGAATCAATTCTTGTTATTCCTCTTCTTACTTCTATACGCCAACAAAGACATCACTTCCTCTAAAATGGTGTGTGTAGCTGCCAGCTGCCAGGTTCCAGCCACACAGAGAAATCTGAGAGGGTGACTCTCACCCACAGACACCCCGAGGCCTTTCTCTGATTTGGGGACAAGAGGCAGACTGAGGGACTCCCGGACAAGGTGAGTCCCTGATTCTACCCAGAGGGCCTCCGACTGCCACAAAGGTGTCTTTCCAGCCAGTCCTGGAGCAGGCAGCTGTGCAGTACCGCTGGTGGTGCTCTCTAAAAGCCTGAAACAAGGCCCAAGTCTCTTGGGGTTTCCCTGGGAGGTTCTGGTATGTGATGCTATGATTGTTTTCATAGTAGAGAGCTGATAATATTTTAAAGAGGGGAAAAGAGCTAGCAAAAACATCTTCTACCCGGGTTGAAGAATCTCATAAAGTCAGTGAGAAGATTAGACTGATTACACAAGCTGATGCCTGCAGCAGAGGCCAGTCCTCTGACGTTACAAACCTTGAGTATGGCAAAACGTAATAATCTAAACATGTCCACCTCTTTACTTGAGAACACAGTAGATTTTCTCGAAAAAGAACTAGAAGTGAGCCCTTAAACTTTCATTTCATGAAGGGATGGTGGCTTGCCTTCAAGGACATACATGGTTACTCAAAGATATGTCAAACTCTCTCCAACCCTTAGTGACTGGTGCCAAAACACCCTAAAAGCGTCTCAGAAGAATGCAGAACAACTTCAGAGGGAAAGAATGGATGGTATGGTTGAAAACACTCATTTTCAGGAAAGCCTAGGATTGCTTTCCCGAGAAGCTGCAGGATGGGGGCATAGAGTGTGGGAAATGAAGAAAAAAAATGTTTGAAAACTCAACTACACGGGTGAAATAGGTTGTAAATCATAAAAAGAGCCAGCTAAAAAGATCTATGACAAAAACTGTGCTGGAGAGGACAAATTTACCTGCTCTCTTTAGAGATTATGTGGATGATGGCAATTTGGGATTAGACAAAAAGAATGGATCAGAAAATGGAGACCACCTAGACTATGAGTCAGAAGTCGATTCAAAGAAACTCATCCATGCTGTTACTTAAATGTTTCCTTAAAAAGGCTAGAAGGAGAAAAGCAAGGAACATTTTAAAAATTATGTGAAGATGGGCTTCCCTGGTGGCACAGTGGTTAAAAATCCGCCTGCCAATGCAGGGTACACGGGTTCGAGCCCTGGTCCAGGAAGATCCCACATGCCGCGGAGCAACTAAGCCCGTGCGCCACAACTACTGAGCCTGCGCTCTAGAGCCTGTGAGCCACAACTACTGAAGCCCGCATGCCACAACTACTGCAGCCGCGCACCTAGAGCCCGTGCTCCACAACAAGAGAAGCCACCGCAATAAGAAGCCCGCGCACTGCAACGAAGAGTAGCCCCCGCTCACTGCAACTATAGAAAGCCCAGGCACAGCAACAAAGACCCAACGCAGCCAAAAATAAATTAATTAATTTAAAAAAAATTATGTGAAGACAATCAAATGAAAAGGAGCTTACAAGTCAAATGAGAAATTTCCAAACTGAGCAACCCTCTTTGCAATTTGAATATTCACAGCTTGAAAGTGAAATTCAAAAGCTTCAGCTGAAACTTCAAATAGTGACTGAACTACATCAAGAACATATAATGAAACTTTGCACAAAGTTAATCAAGGAGGGAATTTACTGCTTAGAACTAAAGAAGAAACTTCCCAAAGTGTACGAAAATATCAGCAGTGTACACCCCAAGCGCAACTCCTACAGAAAGCTGGCCAAAGACCTAGAGAGAGAATTGGAAAGAAACATTTCCTTCTATCAAAGATGGATCATGTCCCATGAGAAAAAACCCTCAACAAAGTTGGCTGGCATCTCTGTTGACTGAGAGAAAGCTCAACAAGCTAAGAAAAGAAACGGTCACAGGAGACAAAATTGGCCAAAGCAGGGTTTAAATTCCAGCTTTCCCCCAGGGGCTCCTCTGCCCCGCTATTCAGCAAGCAGAGGCCCGAGAGGGTCAGGGAATCCCTCTCCTTCATCAGGTTCCCAGGGAAGGAGGAGGTCAAACCGTGAGGGCTGAGGGACCCAGGGTCATGTCCAGGCTTAATTCCAGAGCAGCCACCTCCTAAATATCCACAACCATAGTAGGACATCTGCCTAATGTTTTCCGTCTTTAAAAGTCCTCTTGATTTCTCTCTTTAGTTAATGGCTGTTATTCAATTGCTGCTACATTTGCTTTCACTATAATTCCTAAGATAGGGTTTAATATAATGCTTAAGAATATATTATTTCCACTTCATTGGACTCTCTAGAATTGGACAGCATACCTGCTATACTTTGGCTGCAATAAAAGATCCTCTATTACTTAAAGCATCAATTGAAGTTTGATGCGACCAGGTGGAGGCATTTGAAACAATACAGGAAATGCAACAAGCTGTCATTAAAAATCTATAAAAGTGACAATATTTATCCTTATAAATTTTGATTGGTTTTTAAAACAATGTAAAAATAAACAAAAACTAAATAACAACATCCCCAGCTAATCTCAGTACTATTTTTATTGGTTTAGCCCTAAATGCATAGATTAGGGGAATTGACATTTTCCAATTTTTTGTTTCTTGTTTTTAAATTTCTCTTTAACCTCTGTTATTTTGTTTAGCAAATGCTTTGCTGTTGAAATGTTTTAAATTTTTATGAAGTCAAAATAAAAGTTTTCCCTTCTAAAAATAACCAGTATGTTCATAGCTCTTGTTAAATAAATGCTCCCATGAGAGACCAGTATGAAAGTTGTGGTACACAGTGCTGGGCCTCCAAGTGGGAAGCCCCTCTCTTTCTGGAGAATCTTGAGTTCGGCCTGGAGGATGAGGTCTCTGGTTATGCCAGTAACCTTAGGAAGAGCCCTGGATGCCTATCCACTGAGAAATGAGTAAAAGAGCCCTAAGTGAGCAGCCACACAGGAAGGCTAGTTTGGCTTTATCCTCTGGGTCAAGTTCTCTAGAGAGAACATTGCTGGTGCTGGGTCCTTAGACAGTACCTTTCACATGGAGGAGGACCTGGTGCTGAAAAAAAAAAAAAAAAAAAATCAAGGAAGGTAACTAAGAATCTACACTGGTCCTATGAAGCTAAGGCAAGTGACCTCAGGATTCTGAAACAGAACAGGGACTGGGAACAAGCCGAGTGAGGTAGGATCAGAAGATAAGCCTTCCAAGACAAGGGTGACTGTTTTTTAGTTTCATATATTTTGTGATAAGTTCCCTTTTTTTTTTTTAAATTTTTTAATAGCTACTTTTATTTATTTATTTATTATTTATTTTTGGCTGTGTTGGGTCTTCGGTTCGTGCGAGGGTTTTCTCCAGTTGCGGCAAGCAGGAGCCACTCTTCATCGCGGTGCGGGGACCGCTCTTCATCGCGGTGCACGGGCCTCTCACTATCGCGGCCCCTCCCATTGTGGGGCACAGGCTCCAGATGCGCAGGCTCAGTAGTTGTGGCTCACGGGCCCAGCTGCTCCGTGGCATGTGGGATCCTCCCAGACCAGGGCTCGAACCCGTGTCCCCTGCACTAGCAGGCAGACTCTCAACCACTGCGCCACCAGGGAAGCCCAAGTTCCCTTTTTTGTTCCCTCTTTGTACTCAAAGTTCTGAATGGTGTTAACAGGGCTAAGGGAAAAGAATCAAAGGAAGTGATTTGTGTCTATATATGAGCCAGAGCTTTAGAGCAGAGGCAGCAATGCAATGAAAGCATCGATAATCCAGAAGAAGCACCCAAAGAGGCAAAGAGAAGCAGGACACACTGGGGCCACCTGGGCAACTTTCCATCTCAACCTGTGGATTCTCTTTCCTGAATTCGTGTTTTGGAGGTTCACAGGTTTGACAAATAAGGAAAACTGGACTACTTATACTTTCTGGATCAACTTAATATTGCTCACAAATAGCTCTACGTGGGCTATTACTTTCATTTGCAAAACCTCATTTTGTGAAAATCTTGCTCCATCCACTGTCTCCATCAAGCCTTTTTTCCTTCCTCTTCTGACTCTCACAGCACTTTGTCATTCTCCTGTGGCACTCATCTATGCTTGTTCTGTTGCTGGGTTTTATATTTGTTTTTATTTTGTGAGCTCCTTTAGGTAACAACAGCCTAAGTTAGCATACTTTTTAAAAACCTAGAATGAATATTTTTCTTATGTGGACTTGAGGTTTGAATCCCTTATTACTCAGAAAACCACACAAAGGTGATTTAAATATCCTACATAGAAAATTAGGAGGAAGGGTGTCCTTAATGTTCCTTGTAGCCTGGTTAGCTGGGATATTTTGGCTCTAGCTAATTTCCTCTACACAAAGACCCTGCTTAAAGCATTCATGAATAAGCAAGAAGAGTGGTAGCTGAGGCATGGCTTCTCTGAAAAGGGGAGGGAGGAAATAAAAAATAGCTGCTTTCATTGGGGGCAGGAAGGAGATTATTTGATTAGGAGCCAAACAGTGAGACTATCTCAGTACAAACAATTGTTTGGCTTGAAGGCTCCATGCGGCCAATTACTCCGGCAAAGGCTCAGCTGGAATGGAACACGGAGCCTGCCAGGACTGAGGGATAGAGACTGACACAGGCTCAAGTGTCTCAGTCACGGCTCTGGGATCGCAGAGCATCCCAGCAAGGATGCTCATGGAACACACTCTATCCCAATCAGCAAAGAGCATCATTCTGCACCCAACCCAGTCAAGAATGTGGATTGAAAAGAGATGAGAAAAAGATGACACTGGGGACAAATGTAAAGTAATTCAACCTAAAAAGAACATTTGGGGGTGGGGGAGAGATAAATTAGGACTCTGGGATTAACATATACACACTACTATATATAAGATAGATAAACAACAAGGACCTACTGTATAGCACAGGGAACTATATTCAATATCTTTTAACAACCTATAATGGAAAAGAATCTGAAAAAGAATATATATATATATATATATAACTGAATCAGTTTGCTGTACACCTGAAACTAACACAATGTTGTAAACTAACTACACTTCAAAAAAATGGTTAAAAATTTTTTTAAATAAAATAAAACCAACATTTTGTAGCAAAAGCAATAAGGATAAAACCCAGATCTTATAAGAGAGCTAGAACATTTCAATCACTACCTCAATGGCTTTCATCAGGCTGGGGGTTGGAGGTGTGTAGAGATGGATCGCTGAGCTAACAGCTGGGCAATCATTTCAAAGTCGGCCAGGTGGACCTGATATTTCAAAACTTGACATTATAATTAAACTAATATAATTAAACTAATTTCCTATCACTCATGACCTCACTTCAGGAAACAGATGTTTAACTCGATTCTCTAGAAGTTATTGTCTTCACCCCCTGGGGACATTTAGTTCTTTATGTTTTTTAAGTTACTTCCCGTTAAAGCCTTAGCTTCCTCTTTGCAACAACCAATAGCTTCTCATATTCTGAAAAAAATACTGAAGATGCAAAGGAAGCCTGCCCACTGAGGGGGGGCATATCTTTAGAAGAAGCTACCAAAGAAAGGTGACAGAGCTCTTGACCAATGAGATTGCTCTTCATCCTCCATCCCCAGGACAGGTAATAAGCAGCAGAGGACCAATATGAAAATAGATATTAAAAATAGCCACATTCAAACAGTACCACTCTTCTTTCTTTAGAGCAGTGCTTCTCAACTGAAGCAATTTTCCCCCCAAGTGGCAATGTCAATGTCTGGAGACATTTTTAGTTGTCACAACTGGCAGAAAGTTGGGGTGCTACTGGCATCTAGTAGATGACGCCAAGGATGCTGCTTTACCTCCTATACAGGACAACCTCTCAACAAAGAAGTATCCGAAACATCAATAGTGCTGAGAAACCATCTTGAAGCCACTTAGTTTGAAGCATGTGAGATATAAGAATATGCCAATCCTGGGCTTCCCTGGTGGCGCAGTGGTTGACAATCTGCCTGCTAATGCAGGGGACACGGGTTCGAGCCCTGGTCTGGGAAGATCCCACATGCCGCGGAGCAACTAGGCCCGTGACCCACAGCTACTGAGCCTGCGCGTCTGGAGCCTGTGCTCCGCAACAAGAGAGGCCGCGAGAGTGAGAGGCCCGCGCACCGCGATGAAGAGTGGCCCCCGCTTGCCACAACTAGAGAGGGCCTTCACGCGGAGGCGAGGACCCAACACAGCCAAAAATAAATTAATTAATTAATTAATTAAAAAAAAAAAAGAAAGAAAAAGAAAACAGTCTTTGGATTCATACAACTCCAATTTCAAATAGGAGTTCTACCACTTGCCAGCTACTGGGCCTGCACCAAGTTCCCCAAACTTTAAAAAAAAAAAAAAAAAAGAATATGCCAATCCTGTGGAAAAGCCATTTCTCTTGTTCTGTAACAAACAGATAAACATTTAGATACAGAATTCCAAAACTGGAAAGAATCTTAAGGATTATCTAGTCCAAGCACAGCCGGAGAATCTAAGGCCCGGGGAGGTCAAGTCATTTACCCAAGTTCATAGAAGAAATCACCAGCTGGACTGGAATGAGAAACATCTTTCTACACCCCAAAAGTGTGTTATATATAGTAGATGCTCAATAATAGTCCCTAAATTGATATCCTATTCTTCAGGTGTTCTTTTCTCTTCTCACATACACACTCTCTGCTGCTGGAAAGCCCAAGGCCTGAGCTTGTGTGTGAAGGCTCATCCACACCCCTTCCCAGCCACGTTCCTCTTCCTCAGAGGAAGCCCAGAAGTGGAGGAGAGTGAAGAACAAGCAGCCAGGCAGAACTCGTTTTTCACTTGTTTGAAGGGAAGCTTGTGCTTTTCACACAGGCAGAGAGAGGCTTTACACAAAACCTTCCGAGTCAGCAAATGAACTCTTGTACAAGACCACAGACATGTGAACTTCTCCCTTCCATGACAGTGTGCAGCTTTCCCAACACATCAGAGGAGTCCCAACCAATGGCAAACAGATGGAAAACCAGTGCGAGTTTAACTGAATCACAACCGTATCCAAAAGCTAGAGAACTTTCATCTCTACAGAAACAGCAGAATAGAAATGAATTCTGGGACCAAAGTACAGATGGTTAGCCCAGGGACACGCAGAATGTTAGTCATCGAAACAGTCCTGGCTTAAGGGAGCAGAGCAAAAAGTGGAGATTTGCCCTTTCAAAAGAAGATATTCACTATGTTTCAAAAGCCAGGTGTTTCAGAATTGGGTATAATGAGGTACGGGTCGGAAGGTATGGTGCAAGCGGGTGGCGCAAAGATGCCAGCCGTGTGGATAGAAAGTTCCTGCAAAGGGGACATTACGCAGAGGAACTCAGGGCAGGTCTCTTGGGGAAAAAAATCGTGGCTTCGAAAGAGCCAAAGCAAGGTTCTTCAAATTAGACAAACCTGTTCCAGCAGGAACAAGGGGAGCTTCTAAAAGTGTTGCAAGGTTATGATTAATCTCTATAGCACCTGAGGACAGTGTCTAAATATTTACTCCCAGCCCACAAAAAGGCTAAAGGACTGCTATTTCAGCCACCCGTTTTACACTCCCTGCTCCATTTCCCCTAAAATGGTGTGTCTCACTGAGACCTCCTACGGAAAGGGCAGAATACCAGCTCTGTGACTGGCTCCAGCTTTCAAGGCGGTACAGATGCCAGAGCACACAAAAGAGATGGTGCACAGAAGCAACTGCCACAGAGCAACCTTGAGATTCACCTGCTTGGCTTCCTGCAATGTCACAGAGCTTCAAATATCTGAGTTAAGAGTATGAGGGTGACTTTCAGAAAACTAACAAGATTATGATCTGAACACGCATAACTAGAATAGTGTTCACGACGGAGACACAGACACTATGTACCTGATGCTGTGCTTTAGCTAACAGGAAAACACGGGACTCAGTCCCTGACCTCATGGAATTCACAGTCTAAGGAAAGCTTTGTAAAACAAAAACAAAAAACAGTAGCTGTTATCCCCTTTCCACCAATGTAGGGCTTCTAATCCTCCTTCCCAGTGGACTGAGTTTAAGTGAAGGAGGCCTGTATGAACAACATAAGATGCTGATCAACGGCCCAACAGTATTTCCACATACCAAGTATATAATGTGGAAATTGCACGTGAGACATAAGAATATATCTTGGCCCATCTTGCTGTGATCATGTCCCATAAATCTGTTCCTTACAGTCAAGCCAGGATTCTCCCCAGCTCTCTGGGCTCCTTGTCTCAAATGTCCACTGCCATGAGGCAGTTCAAAATGAACTGCCCCCACGGCAAGGCCATCCCTACATGGGCTCCACCCAGAGGACTCCCTGACAACTCCTTAAAATTAGAGGGCCCACATAACTACTCAACTCTGAACACATAAATAACCCATTAGTCTCACAGCAACACAAAAATTCACAATGTCTCATTATCTTATAACACTGAAAAATTAAGACCCAAGGGTCCAACAATTGGGCAAGAGTTAAGTAATGATATATTCAAACAATGGAATACAATAAAGGCATTTAAATGTTTTTAATGTCATGAAAAATGCTTATGATAAATGTTAAGCAAAACAATAATGATATAAAATTATTACAGTATAAGCGGAAATAAAAAATGGGTGATAAGGATTATATGAAATATCTTCTGCATCATACTTTTTCATACTTTCCAATGATTTTCATCACAAATATGAATAACTTTCATAATGAGAAAAAATAAAGTTTTTGTTTTTTAAAGAAAAGCATTTAATGTTTAGCTAATAAGCACAACTGGTCTGGGAGTCTGTTCCTATGGTAACAAATTTTTTTTTGTTTTTCTTTTTTCTTTTTGGTCATCCAGCATGTGGGATCTTAGTTCCACGACTGGGGATCAAACCCCCATCCCCTGCAGTGGAAGCGAGGAGTCTTAACCACTGGACCGCCAAGGAAGTCCCTTTTTTCCCCTTATATGCATAAGAAGTCTAATGAAACTGAGCCTTATTTTTACTCTGCCCTTGATTTGAGTCACTTGTGCCTGGTGCCTATTCACAGACTAGGCTCAAAACCAAGTCAGAACGCTCAGAGGAGGTGATCTGGAATCTTCCTGATTCCAATGTTGTATTTAATGATGCTTCCTTTCTCTCACATAAAAGCTAGTAACGTTAATAATAGCACTCACACTCTACGAAAGACCTTTGCTCAAAATTCTCCTCGGTCTGAAACAGTTCCTCCAACCCAACCCCTCACATCTACCTTCAGAGAGACAAAGTCCCCAGTCCTTACAGCTATTATTTCAATAAAAATGCTTTCAACACAGCAGAAGAGCCTGAATCTTTTCTTTCTTTCTTTTTCAAATCAGCTGTCACACAAATTGGTTTCCATTAGGTCCGTTGTTGCCAGCTATTTTGAACACAAGCATCATGATAAGAACAGGGAGTTTCCTTTCTATTTCTCATCAGAGGGCTTGGGTCAGTTATAACCCAAGTGGTAAAGTATCAACAAGAAAAGACACCAATGCCCCTTCCCTCACCAGCATATGATATTGCCAGTTCACATGGAAAATTCTGTACGAAATTATTTTTCGAAGGCATTAGATAGAACAAAAACCGTCTAAACAATATTAAGACAAAGTTTTTAACTCAAGGCTTGAAACACTAGAGATCTCACTTCTAAATACACACAGAGGGGACTTCCACTAAGATAAGAAAAGAGGAAGAAGTTAAAATTTACTCTTTGTGCACTTCAGGAAGTAACATTGTAGGATTAACATGTAAACTCACATCTAAAGATGTAAGCTCTGAGATAGAGGCATGGGGATTTATGGTCTTCCCATCACTAGCAACTGCTGTGAAAGACAGTATGGCTATTTTCAATAGAGGAAAAGAAAAGGTGCTGTATTTTCTCACATCTCTATGCTGGGACAGGCTTAACAGCTACAGCTGAGAGTAGCTCTCTCTTCCTCCTGTATTTGCTCTACTATTTTCAACACATGATAAAATGAGAAAGTTACTCATTTGTTTTTTGGGTGAGGAGAAATGACGCGAAGCCTGAGGGATCCAGGTCTCATTGTTTCCGATTAAGACATTTCTTTTTGAAAGTTTTGACTTGAAATTAAATAAGGATCAACAGAGCATTTTCCAAGTGGGCTTATGAAGTCCAGTACTTTCTAAATAAACCATATCCTACAGGTATGTAAAAATCAAACCAGAATACCCATAGGAAATATACAAATGGGGAAAAGAGGGCTATGGTCAACAAAAATGGTCAGAAAACTACTTAACATTACTTGAAAACAAAAACGAGCAGCAATAATAAAATCCCAGCAATATGTTACAAAGGTGGGATTCCAGGGCGTTTCAGCCACCCAGGAGGGAGCATGGGGGTCAAGGGGAGTGGTGGACAAACTGAAGACAACCACCAGGGCAACCTTACACTGATGGATGGCCACAGATGAAGGCAGATTTGGCTCATCTCTGGGGTTTTCCACTGGGAAGGGACCTGCAGTTCAGCCATCAATGGACCAGCATCCACAAAGCCTGTGGGGAAATATAGGATCCAGAAGAGTGGGGTAGGGAAGGAGAAAGTTTGGAAAATGGAAGAGTCAAAAACAGTAGTGAAATATTGTAATTATTAAACACGAGGCTTCAAAAACGCATAGATGTACCTCTTAAGGTAAAATGGAGTGGATGGGAACAACTGGTACTCTGGGAAGCAGGCTGATACGCTTTTTACAATACCAAATTACATTTCAATCACATCTGTGAATTACAGTAGTACCTGAGAAGAGGAAATTAATTTTTGGAGAAAAGAGAAAAACCATGAAACCTACGCAATTTTTTTTTACCATTGGTAACTTTACTCGATGAGGGTTCCTTATCCATCGCTTCTGTGGAAAATAACAGCCTAAAAGCAAACATACACTCCACTGAAAACCCTTGTTGGCCTAGTTCCACCAATTCCATTAACGTGGCAGGCGCCCAAACGCAGGTGACCTGATTGACAAAAAAAGCACTTCTAGAAAGTGCTAAACTTGTATCACGTAACTCATTAAACACTTTATAATCAAGGAGAAAACTAGTAGCCATAACTTGAGAAGCTTTGTCTTTAAATGGAGCGGCAGCAACCTGCCAAGTAAGACAAAATATTTTTTATTTTTCAGGTTCAGTATAGAAGATAGTATGTCCAGTGATCTTACCTCTCTCACCCAGTGGTAAGCGGACTGAATCGCGGGGCGGGCGGCACAGGCAAACCGATCAAACTATTTAAAAAGATACGTGGCACAAGGAAAACTTCCTTAACGATCAAGGAAAGTCTAATCTGTACCACGTTTTAAGGCTGCAATCCTCAAAACTCTCTTTGTACGTCTTAAGTGTTACGGACTCAAAGTTTTTAGTTGTAGATGGGACAAGCTCAGTGCATACACATCATGCTTAAGGCTTCCCAGAATTAACAGGGTGGGAACTTATTTTCTGAGTAACCAAACGGTAAATTGTCCTGGTGGAGACCAAAAGTCAAATACAGATTCCACAGAAGCCTCACATCCTAATTATATAGGCAATGGCTATATAAAAGTTACACTACTTGTTACATGACTATACAAAGTTACATTACTTCCCAGGACTAATTACTGTTTCGGCAACAGTTAAGATCCTTTTGAAGCACAAGAGGTTATCTGCCTGAAAACCCTTCTTATTGCTTGTCCAAAATAACTGTTTACTTACAAGGAGAAAGAATTACATCTTGGAGATTTAAGTTCCTTTGTGCCTTTGCCTGTCTCAGCTTGGATCCTCCCCTTGCTCTACACTATCACAGGGAACTACATCTCCCAGGCTCCCTTGCCAACTGATTTCTGAGTAAGTTCCACCAATGGGAGGCACTGATGAGGAAAGGCAGGAGAAGGAGGGAAGCCAGGGTAATGCTCTCTATCTTACTTGGTCCGAGTTCCAGCTGCCACCAGACAGCTCTTCTTTCCAGTCTTCTAGCTCACAGCAGATGGCTCAGTCTTCTGGCCTTTGGTGACACCAGCACCTTCTAATTTCCTTAGGGGCCTAGGACCTCCCAGGTGTTGCCAATCTCTGGGTTGTCTCACCACCCCATTGACCTTCTTGGCTCTTGTATCACCTATGGAAACTATTCCATATTAAATTCCCTCTGCTTGTACCACCTACAGTGCTTTCTGTTTCTCTGGAGGGTCCCTGACTTTAAAATACATCTTAAAACTTAGCTTTCCTAAGAATTACACAAATATTCAGATAACTTATAAAGGATTTCTTCTAATAAGAAACAAAGGATTATATTGTTCAAACAAATATTTACTGAGAGCCTGACCTGTGCCAACCATTGTTCTAGGTGCCAGGAATACTATAGTGAACAAAACAGGCACAAAACCCCTGCCCTCATGGAGCTTACATTCTAGTGGATGTGTTAACTGTAGCAAGTTACAATTTTAAGAAGTTAACTAGCAGAGGAATATTTCTTTAAAAATAGAGGAATTTGGTAAAAGTGAATTAACTTTAAGGGGTTCTACTCTACATAGACTTGGTTCCTACCTTTTCAATGTGGTATGCTGAACTGTCACACTCCAGGGGCCAACACAGAACTTTTCAAAGTTAGTATCTACTTAAACTAGCCACTTGCTCAAACAGAAGTATAACTGTGATAAGGATTTAAGCAGACACAATGACAAAAGTTAGGCACTGTATGCTTAGAATGTAAAACACATGTGTGTTTTATGCAGATTCTTGCTGGGCATCTTTTTCACAGGGGATATCATTTGGAGGAATTGAGTCTGAGTCCATTTAATAAGTCACTTTATCTCTTCCTTATGGCATAGGTAGCTTCCAACATAACATACAAAGCCAGCTGCAATGTTCATAACGAGTAACGTGTTGTGGTCTCCAGCTGCATGACATTATTTCCAAGATGGAATTTTCAGGCAGAACAGAAACCTACAATGACTCATGTGGTGAACAGTAATATAGACAACTGTGCCCAAAAAAGCTGCCACCTACATACCATAATGACATCAGATGAAAAATGCAGAAAGAAGGAAATTTTCTGATTTATTTAAAAGCAATAGATTTGTTGAAAGGTATACTGAGAGATGTGGCTGCAACTGCCTGTTTACACATCCTAAGCACTGAACAACCAAGGGCACACTCAGATATTCAACACCCTTAGACTGCTTGAGTATGAGAGCACGCTCAGCCTCAAAATTCAACGTCACCAACTCCAGAAATGGCATGACATCTACTGCTGACATTTCACTAGACTTCTCTAAGATAGTTTAATGTACTCATGAGGGTACACTTCCATGGAGATCTAGTGGGCACAATCCTCAGACCTTCCTTACTACTCAGCAGTTAGAGAACATTTCATGTTTGCAATATTTATAATTCCATTTGAGTAGCAGGTGGACTTCCAATACTAGGGGCTTCTTACACAACAGGGAGTCTAAAGCATATTCATAATCTCAATGCCATACGGCAAGTCAACAACAGAGCTAGGATTTTAACCTTATGGGTCTCTGCCTACCTTATCCCTTGCCAATCCCCAACACACACATACACATACACACACACACACACACACACACGGTACAGCACATCTTGGAGACTATACACACGGTACAGCACATCTTGGCTACTGCACATTCTGCTTCCTCTGCCTGGAATGCCCTAAATTCACCTGACAAAGTCATGTTTATCATTCAAGACATAGCCTACTTGTCTCTCTGAGCCACGACTTCCTAGGCAGACTTTCTTGCTTTCTTCAATGCTTTCATTTCTCCCTGTACACAATCCTACAATGATAATTACTACATTGCATCATTTATCTGCTTACACATCTGCTTGCCCATTAGACTATAAAATCCTTGAAACCAAAGGCCCTATCTTTTAATCTACATGTCTTGGTACAGTGTCTGACACAAAGCAGGTGCTTAAGAACTATTTTCTGAATGAATATATGTAGTGTGGGATTGTACTCTCAGGCTTGCAAAGAGTTCTTAAAAGATAAGGCATTTTGTACTCTCTATCCCACTGCCACTGGATAATGGCAAGGAGAACAAATAGCAAAGTATCTCCCAGGGAACAGGTTTAACAAGTTGATATTAAAGGACAACCTAATGGGGACTTTTATAAATTACTTTCAGTAAAACTGTGTCAACCTAACTACAACTGTCAGAGTTAAGGTGCATTAGCTGTAAAAAGCCAGAAGGTTATTTGATCTTGGCTGGAGAAGGGTGTTTAACAACTAGAGATGGAAGGAAAATTCCTTCTGTTGTCCAGATCTGATGCAATTTTAAAAAATCTCTTAAGAGGTGCCACAGATACAGCTAAAATAATTTAAAATTGATAGGAATGTTCATTTCTAAGGAATGATATTTAACAGGCAATGATTTAGCTATTGACAGAAAACAAATGTAAAGCAAAGCTAGAGATTAATTTACCAGAGTTAAAATTTAATATTAAAAAAACTAATATTAAAAGACTAATATTAAAAAAAAATGTCTACAAAAAGATTCCCTGGTCTAACCTTTCATACAACTTTGAAGAGTCAGGAAACGTCCAGAGACCATCCTCAAGGGTACCATAAAGTCCTATAGGAAATGGTTTTGGCTTAAAAACTAGGTGGTTTTTTATTCGGTGAGTTATTCAGTGAGTCATTCTAACTGTGGCTTCCAGTAACTAGAGTATTTAAGGGAATAAAGTCTGAAAGTGAAATGAATAAAATCAAGACAAAATAAACAAGTTCAGCAATGGTAATAATAAATAATGCTTACATTTGTGTAACACTTTAGTTTACGAGGCATTTTTATTTTTCAAATGAGGAAAATTAAACTGAGAAAGGTAGTGTGCTGAAGGTCACAAAGCTAAAATAAGCAGAGTAATGGAGTTCAACCGTATGTTCCAACATCAAAAGTCTACAGCTCTGATTCTTTGCCACCTGGAAGGTGAGCCTACCTGTGCTATGGATGGGCCTAGGACACTTTCTAAGATGACTTCAATGAGAGTAGATGTTTCCAAATCACTTACGCATGTCTTTCAACTTAATACCCTGAAAGAATGGGGACGCTCTTTAACGTGCGTGGAGAGGGAATCTCCATGCCCTCCACGTTATACTGTGGACTGAAAAATGCCAGGTGCCATGAACTGTGGGTAACATGCTACTATTTGCATAAAAGCACTGAAAAGAAATATATTTAAATGTAGTTTTTTTGTCCATGCATATACTATCTCTTAAAAGTCACATAAGAAATTACTAACAGTGGTTACTTCCAGAAGCACTGGAAAATGGTGGCTAAGGGATCAGGGACAGGAACACCACTTTTCACTGTACATATTCCCTTTTGAACTTTTTGAATTCTGAACCACATGAAAGTGGTTTTGCAAAAAGTGAATTGAAATTTAAGAATACATAATGGGAGTTGGAACAAAGGCAATGGTTAGGTGATTCAAAGTGAAACATTTCAGAAATGGGATGTAGCAGAAGAACAGAGAAGTAAAAAGGTATTACAAAGTTTTTGTCAGACTCCAGAATTCCATGTGGTATCTCACAGTTGGAAGTAAATATTCCTCAAGACCATCAAATTTCTTCCATTCTAATTCTTTGCTCATTAAACAGCTCTCAAGTTTTCACTAACCTTGATACTGAGAAAGGAGTGTCCCAACAGTGGATATAAGTATTCAGGTCATCAGAAAGGTAGATCCTTTCATGGTAAATAAGATAGCGTCCAGTTTAAACAAGTCTTTTGTTGTTCCACGGCATGTGGGATCTTCCTGGACCAGGGCTCAAACCCGTGTCCCCTGCATTGGCAGGCGGATTCTTAACCACTGCGCCACCAGGGAAGTTCTAAACCAGTCTTTGACGAGGTTGATTAGGGGTTATTCTAGCCACACTGATAAAATATGCAACTGCAGAGCTGAAGACTAAACCTTAGACCAGTATAACCCCACCAAGGGTCTATCCAAAAACGGGACCTGGCCTCAACTAGATGGAATTAACCATTAACATATCTGAAATTTCCAGTATGTTTGTCCTCTGTTCTTCCACAACTTAAGTCAGTCCAAAATTTTACCCTAAAGGTCACAATAACTTAAGGGCTTTCACAATAACTTAAGGGCTTTGGGTGATGAAACCACATCTTTCAGCCTAAAGCAAGTCACAGCATTTTTTTAAAGGCAATACCAAAGCAGCCTCCGTTCCCACACAGAAATTATTTCAATGCCTTAGAGGTACCGGAAACTGGTGAGTCTCATGCTCAAGAGAGTTAAAAAACCCCAGGACCAACAAAACTTGTACTATACAAAGAGAACACATGATTATTCTCTATTCTGATGTTCAAATTACATATCTAAAGATAATATCATTCTTAAATCAGTTTAAGATTTTTTTAAAAAAGATTTATTGCCAGAGTTATTTTGGAACATTACAAAAATACCTGCTCAAAGGTCTGCAGTTCAGGGCTACATCATCTGATTTCATATTAATGGATTAGCAAGCAGTCACTCACCAGGTCCTATACAATTAAGCTCTCAGTTTTCTAAGGAAGAAAGGACATGAGACCTACAGATAAATACTCAAGTACAAACCTCATTTTAGCCTACAGCTTTAAAATTCCTCCTCCCACTAAATGTATTATTATTATTTATTTTTACCAGAGCTGAACAGCTAACTTAATCTACAGATGCAAGTGTTTCTTCCTTCCATGGTCTGACATTTGTCCACATGATGATTACAACAACTAAAATCAGGAAAAAGGAGAGGGAAAATGAGTAAAAGGAGTTGAAAGAGTGGAAGGGGCTAGCTTATTCACAAACTGGATAAACTGAGGCCACAACAAATGTCTTAACTGAAAGATGACTGACTGACACGTTGTCATCTCCTTTTTAATACAATGGCCGAGTCACTGAAGCCACCAAGCCAAAACGTAAAGCTAATTTGTGAAAAGAAATTGTTTCAGAAACCAGGATTCTATTATCAAGAGCAGTTAATAAAGTTTACAGGCCAGCAGTTACTAGCTCTCATTAAGAATGAATTGACTAATGTTTTATTACCTGATCCCCAGTAATTCTGTTGATAAAGAGCAACGGAAAATTTGGAGGAAGAAGTGATGAATCAACCTCTCTTCCATGTGCTATATTTTATAGGAATATGAGTAAGTATAAGAGTGGTATGCAAAATAGGGGATGAGGGTGGTACTAATCATCAAAATGGCATCTGACTCCCCAAATGTAGCAATGCTCACTCCAGTGGGTTGCTTCACTGTGACTCAAGATCTGTCAACTGAGGACACAAGGGAATTTGAGTAAAACCAAGAGATATACTCTTAAATTTTAAACCAAATCTTCCAATAGATCTAGCACAAGATCTCACAAGAGTCAACTATAAGAAATTAACTTACTCAACGTAAATTGATTCTAAAGTACTTTTTAAAATGAATTATTGCCAATGCAAAAATTCAGGAGAGAAGCCTGGGGACCTGCTTTCCTAATGGCACATGCCATTTATCCATTGGTAAAGGCTACTAAAATATACTACAAGGTGTCCAAATCAAAGTATCTGTCTCCTGTTCTCCTAAATAACCTTACTTCTTGGACTTCCCTGGTGGTATCTGTCTCCTGTTCTCCTTAAATAACCTTACTTCTCGGACTTCCCTGGTGGCACAGTGGTTAAGAATCCGCCTGCCAATGCAGGGGACACGGGTTCGAGCCCTGGCCCGGGAAGATCCCACATGCCATGGAGCAACTAAGCCTGTGCACCACAACTACTGAGGCTGCGCTCTAGAGCCCGCGAGCTATAACTGCTGAGCCCGTGTGCCACAACTACTGAAGCTCACGTGCCTAGAGCCTGTGCTCCCAGCAAGAGAAGCCACCACACTGAGAAGCTCGCGCACCTCAACGAAGAGTAGTCCCCGCTTGCTGCAACCGGAGAAAAGCCCGCGTGCAGCAACGAAGATCCAACGCAGCCAAAAATAAAAACAAACAAACAAAAACAAAACAAAAACCTTACTTCTCTAAAATAAAAGGTAATTAAGTGAAAGCATTAATTAAGCATGTACTTCCTTTCTCAATATTGATAAATACAAATACATTTGAACCTTTGTTGTGTACTATACGCCCAACATGCTATATGGCAAACAATCCAAGTAAATTCACTGCATTATGAACAAAAGTAAATTAACAATAGCTCCCAAAATATATCCCTTTCTACCCATACCAAAAAGGAAAAGAATTTTCCCAACTTCTCCAATTTATATTCCAAAGAATTCAGAAAGAAAATAAGGAAACAAAATATTTATAATCTATCAATTTCGAGTGCAAATATTTCACTAATAACCAAGCTTTCGTAGCATACTGATTTGTAATTGTATCAAATCATGAATCTTTGAGGGCACAGAAAACAAAGACTAAATGGCTCTGCCAGTCTACAACGGTCATATTTCACCTTTAGAAGGATGATGGCCATGAAAGCAACAAATTCGATGTATCCCTTGCTTCCTCCTCCGCACTGATTAAACCAATCCTGCACTACAGACACAGTCTGCTAGTTTCTGCCACCACACACACATCAGGCCTCCAACACACTCCACAGGCCAGGGCTAGGCTGTCTAGAAGTCCGCACTGTGTCACTGCATAAGGCAGTTCCCCCCTCCACACATCCAGAAAGAGGAAAGCCACCTAAGCGCTCTGTCAGATCTCAGCAAGGCTGTAAAATGACAGATGGAACTGCTAACCAAAAAGCAGGCAGCGACGCTCACCACCTTTAAAAATCATTTAAGCAGTTTTCCTCCCCGTCATCTCGCTTCTCCCCGCCCCCCCCCCACCCCCGCGCGCACCACCGCAGTTCGCCCCCAGCTTTGCAAGCGGAAGGCTGCGAGCTCTGGGCCGCCTCTGGACTGACAGTCGGCCCAGAACTCATTCAGAGCCCTGAAATACAGACATTCTCACCTGCACACACCATGCCACTTCCACCCACACCACCACCGCCCCACCCCCCAACCACACGCACTCGCCCTCGCAACCTCTCCCCACACCAATCCCGGCGCCGCAGAACACCTAGCAGCCTCATCAGCAACGGTAGCACGCGTTACCATTTAGATGATCCGGGCCACCTAAGCTCCAGAGACCGCCCCCTCCCCACACAGGCCGCCTCCCCCGCGCCGCCCGGAGGCTGGACCCCTCGCCCGCCAGGTGGGATGTGCTACCTTTAGACTGGCAGTCCGCACAAAACTTGTTATCCTCCTCCAGCAGCAGGTTGGCTAGGACCGCCTGGTACCGATCCACGTCCTTCACCGATTTGCCCGTCATGGCCAGGGTGCCGGCGGGGGCAGAGGGCGACGCGCCCTCCTCGCCCCCAGAAACCCCTGCCTCAGTTCGGAGGTGAGGACTCCTGGTCCCCCGCCCAGGGGCACCTCCTGAGCGGGGGAGAGCCCTCTCCCACCGCCCGGCCCGGCACCCCTTCTCGGGTCAGCCGCGCCCGCCCCCCACTCTGCAGCCCCTCAGCGCGGCGCCCCCTGGCGGGCTTAGGGAAAGACCCAGGTCCCGACGAGGCTGCCGGACCAGGCAGGGACCCTCAGCCCAGGCAAGGGGGGCGCTCAGGCCTCCTGCGTGCCGGGCGCAGAGACGACCCCCAGGCCTGCCTGTCTGCAAGCCGTGCGTCCCGCGCCTCGGTTTCCCTGGCAGCTGCTGCCAGCCCTGCCACCACCTCTGCCGCCTACTTCCGGCAGCTCTTCCTCTCCTCCTCCACCCCTCCCAGCCCGCGCATGCGCCCCGCCCCCACCGCTTCGGACTGGGCTCTTCCCTCCGCTCCGCCTCTCAGGAACCAATCGGGGCAGAAGTGAGGGGCGGAGCTTGGGTGGGGCGGAGGGGGAAGTGGGCCCGCCCCCTGCATGTCCTTGGAAAAGAATGAATGGAGCCGGCGGAAAGCGAGTGGAGAGAGTAGAGGCAAGCGAAGGGAAACAATTAACATTAGCTGAGCTCTTACTATGTGCCAGGCGCTGTGCTAAGCGCTTTATATGCATTATCCCAATATAATCCCAAAACCTCTCTACGAGTTAAATATTTACCATCCTTATGTAACGTGGAGGTTGTGAATACTCCAAAGTCCTCCAGCTTATTCTTTCCTTCAACAGCCAAATAGAAGGGCCCAACCTCCTAACCCAGGATAAGAGGACATCACAACCTCCCCAACTTTTCAGAGGATTCTGGTTACCTCTCACTTGGAATGCATGCTCCTGCTGAATTCCTGGTCCCCCTGTTCATTAGGTCTCCTCTTGTGATTACTGACATCTTTGGCCATTGTTTTGCCTGGTGCCTAGACACTTCCTTGTTTCATTCCTCAATCCTCCCCAAATAGTGCAGTTTTGTGCAGCAGACCTTTACTGAAGGTTATTTGGAGAGGTGGGGTGGAGAGGAGGGGTAATTACAGTAGAAGAATAGGTAACTACTTTAAAATGATTATTAAACACCACTGTCCAAAGCCACCCTCACTACAGAGTGTAGTAAGTACAGAATTTCTCAATGGCTGTCCTTTTCTTTAGGGACCCACCTGCCATCTGGCAAATGTTTTTGTTCACTCATTCCGTTCATTCATTGGCTTAGCAGATTGTTACTGAGAAACATTTAAGTATCAGGCACTGTCCTGGGGGGAGGGGGAACAACATCATTCAATTAGTGGTTTTAAAAGGTCACTGCTGCTATGGGAAGAATGGATCAGGGAAGCTGGTAAGACCAGATGCTCAGAGTTATCTTATCTCTAGGCAAACTCTCCTCCATCTCTTTACTTTCCCCCAAACATCAGGATGCCCTCAAAACTTTCATCAGAGGAAAACTAAAATTTTCTATTACTTCATCAATCAAAACAATTTGATTCTCTGTCTAAAGCTCTTTCCTTCTAAGCCATGCCTAAGGAGATTTGACTTTCATAAACACAAAAGTTCATTAAGGTATTTTTCCTAAACAAACTCTCAGTTCTTTCTCTAGAAGGAATTCTGCCTTCCTCCTAAGCTAATTTTCTCAACCTATATCCCATTTGTAATCATTTTTCTTACTTTAACTTACTTAAATTTCCTTATTTTAACACCTATTTTACAAATGAGCAAACTGAGAGTTAGAATAATAAACTCCTTCATCTAGGGAGTAGTAGAGCTGGGATTTTTAACCTAGATCTCTATGATTCCAGAGCCTTAGTACTATCAGAGTTTTTGCTTATGTTATATATTATAATCCTCAGAAAACCGCATCAGGATAGGCATTAACATAATCATTTTTCAAAAAATGATGAAACAGAGTCTCAAGTTGATGAAAGAAAGGCTCAAGATTACCCAGTTAATTGTGATCATTGTGCCTTAGTTCAAATTCTCCTCATCTTCATCTCTGCACTATGCAAATAGCCTTCCTGCCTTAGTCTAACCTTAGTTAATTTGATCCTTCACCCCACTCTTTGGAGAGAACTTTCTAAATGGCAAATCTGGTTGACTAACGCTCCTTATTAAAAACCCTTTAGTGGCTCTCCATGATCTATGACAGTGCTTCTCAAAATTCCCCATCTAGAGAGAGATTGCCTAGTCTGGTGGTTAAGCACACAGACTATGGGACCAGAATGACTGGATTTAAATCTTTTAAAGCTTTAAAAGAGCTTTACCACTTACTATCTGTATGACTTTTATCATGTAACTTAACCTCTCTGTGTAAAATGTGTATGATAATGATTTTAAACCCACCTATTTCATAGGATTTTTGTGAAGCTTAACTGAGATAATGCCTGTAATATATTTAGAATAGCTCTTGGCACTCAGTGAGCGATAGACAATTAATGCTCTTCACTAAATATCTCTGGCTTTCTGCCTTCTGGGGGCCTGGTAGGGTTTTATTTCATGGCCCTCTTATGGTTGGGTGTGGCCAATGAGTTTGAGCAGAAAGGATATGTGTCACTTCATGCCTGAAGCATTTATTTACTGCTCTGAGACTCCTCGGATTCTCTTTCCCTCTGGCATGGAAACCATCAACGTTCAAGATGGTGGTTGTCTTAGTACCATAACAGAATACCATAGACTGGGTGGCTTATAAACAGAAATTTATTTCTCACAGTTCTGGAGACTGGGAAGTACAAGGTCAAGGCACCAAAAGATTCTGTGAGAGCCCGCTTCCTGGTTCACAGCAGGGGACTTAGCACTGTGTCTTCACATGGTGGAAGGGGCAATAGAGCTCTCTGGGGTCCCTTTATAAGGGCACTAATCCCATTAATGAGGACTCCACCCTCACCCTCATGACCTAATCACTTTCCAAAGGCTGAACTTCCTAATACAATCACGTTAGGGGGCAGGATCTCAACATATGAATTTGGGGAATTATGGACTTAAACATTCAGTCCATAACAGTGGTTGCTCTATTATCCTAAATTCCTGAGTAGCTAATAAGTGAGAGCCCGCTGCCAACCCATAAAGGATATGTAGCATGAGCAAGAAATTAGCTTTCTTTGTGTTAAGCCACTGAATTTTGTTTACCCCCAGGCATAACAGAGCCTATCCCAACTGATACATCAAGTATTAGCTGCTATTATTATTATTGTTATTATTATTAATAACAAAGGAGAGAATTCCCTGGCGGTCCAGTGGTTAGGACTCCATGCTTCCACTGCAGGGTGCATGGGTTCGATCCCTGATCGGGGAACTAAGATCCTAGGTGGCATGGCCAAAAAAAAAAAAAAAAAGCAGAGGAAAGTGAATGCATATCCCAGGGTCTGAGAATATGGCCAAAGCAAACTTATCCTCTCCCCAAGTACATATATTTGTTTTTGAAGTCTTGAATTTTTCCTTGACAATTCTTGCAAAAATGTTCCCTCTATTCCATAATGTGACTGTGTTATCTTGTCATAAAACTATTTCACATTAGCTACCGCCAGAGATAAGAGTTCCCTATCTGTCTCAGTGGCTACTGGATACAGTTTGGTTGCATTATACCTATGGATTTCAGAAAATTGGGATGAATTGAAGAGACCTGACACCACATATACTCAACTGCCAGATGATTTCTCTTCTTGGTCTTTATATCAGAATATTTTGAAACCCCAACTCACATAAATAAAAGTACAAAATAGAAACTTGTTTTTAAACTGTTATATTAGAATAGTCACTGTGGTAAAATGCCCAGAATACTACCAAAAAAATGGTATGGTGAATATTTTGGGACTGTTGCTATTGGAGAATATCATTAGTATATCTTCTTGCTAAGAGATCAAATCTTCTGAGTCACATATTGAAATAAAGCAGTTTCTAATCCACTGCTCAGACACTTTACCTATTCAGGGTAATACTCAATAAAATGACTTTCATCAGGAAAGCTGAGATAACCAAAAGGACCTACGGTACAGCACAGGGAACTCTACTCAGTACTTTATAATAACCTATATAGGAAAAGAATCTGAAAAAAAATAGATATATGTATATGTAAAATGAAATCACTTTTCTGTACACCTGAAACTAACACAACATTGTAAATCAACTATACTCCAATGTAAAATAAAAATTGAAAAAAAAGCTGGATAATTAGGTTCTCCATTTTATTGCTAGCTCTGTACTATTTGTCACATGTAAATGAACTAAGGGTCTCAAGTGAACTCATAATCTATTCAATAACTCTCTTCAGCCAACTCTCAATTTTTTTTCTCAGTGTAGAGCACTTGTGATTATTTAAAAGCTTCCCCTGCCTTGCAGTGGACTGCAGATCCACTGCCTTGCAAACGTATATCTGCTCCATAAGCCAACTCTTTGAGCTCTGAGGCTGAGCTACATGCCCCTCCTCTCCTGCTCCACTTCCCATTTGTCTATTTCCACAGCCTGAGACTCTAGGAAGAGCCTTGATTTTCCATTGCTGATGGAGTGCACTGTGAGAAAGCCGTGTCTCTGTCAACAGCACTATTTCTTGCTGTTCATAGCATTTCTCAGGACTCCAGGTGATCAGTGGTGGTTCCTTGCAAGGACAGAGAGGATGGCCTCTCCCCAGCTCTGTCACACATTGTCATCTGGGCCCCATATGACTGGTGTGCAGTCTCACAAAGTCTTTCTTTCCCTTTTTTAAAATATATTTATTTATTTTTGGCTGCATTGGGTCTTCGTTGCTGCATGCAGGCTTTCTCTGGTTGGGGCGAGCTGGGGCTACTCTTCATTGCGGTGCATGGGCTTCTCACTGCGGTGGCTTCTCTTGTTGCAGAGCACGGGCTCTAGGCTCACGGGCTTCAGTAGTTGCAACACGCAGGTTCAGTAGTTGTGGCTTGTGGTCTCTAGAGTGCGGGCTCAGTAGTTGTGGTGCACGGGCTTAGTTGCTCCGCGGCATGTGGGATCTTCCTGGACCAGGGCTCGAACCCGTGTCCCCTGCATTGGCAGGCGGATTCTTAACCACTGCACCACCAGGGAAGTCCTCACAAAGTCTTTCTTAAAGGCAGCTTAGCTGGGTTTGAACCTCTCCCTCTAACCTAAGGGCTCAGGCCCATTGCCCAGGGACCTGAAGAGTCTGAGGGGAACAAACTTCAATGCCATATAAACTCACCATTTTCCTCAAGACAACTTGAGCTCCCTACCTCTACTAAACATCTCTGTCCTCCCTTCTCTCTCTTAGTTTCACAATAAAACCTCCCATGACTATCAACCAGTACGAATCTGGGAGAGGAGGCAGAGTCGTCTGTACTAGCAGTGTCTGAATCCCAGCCTAACTCACCATCACTGCAATCATGCTATGTTGCCTGCAGGTGCATAATAGTGACCAGACATCACATGTGAGCAGTTGCATTGCAACTATGTAATGATGCAGGAGAGTGGGCACAGATATTCATATTTCTTGCATTTTCAGGGCCTAGGAGGGATTGAGCAAGTATACCTGGCCTGGCCTACTCTGCAGACCCTGTTGTATAATAACAGAAACTTACCCCTCACCAAATAGCAGAACACTGGGGCAAAGACAAGATCTTAAGTTTCCAGAAAGGAAAAACAAGTCACATAAAAAGGATCAAGAATCAGGATGGCACAGAGTTCTCAACAGCAACTCTGGAAGCCAGGGAACAATGGAAATTGCCTCCAAAATCCCGAGGAAAAGGAGTTGCCAGCCCAGATCCACCAGAGGCCAGACAGCAGAAGCAAGAAGAACTACAATTCTGCAGCCTGTGGAAGGAAAACCACATTCACAGAGAGACAGACAAAATGAAAAGGAGAGGACTTTGTACCAGATGAAGGAACAGGATAATACCCCAGAAAAAGGGCTTCCCTGGTGGTGCAGTGGTTGAGAATCTGCCTGCCAATGCAGTGGACACGGGTTCGAGCCCTGGTCTGGGAAGATCCCACGTGCCGCAGAGCGGCTGGGCCCGTGAGCCACGATTACTGAGCCTGCGCGTCTGGAGCCTGTGCTCCGCAACAAGAGAGGCTGTGATAGTGAGAGGCCCACGCACCGCGATGAAGAGTGGCCCCCGCTTGCCACAACTGGAGAAAGCCCTCGCACAGGAAAGAAGACCCAACACAGTCATAAATAAACAAAACAAAACAAAACAAATACTTAAAAAAAAATAAAAAACCCAGAAAAACAACTAAAGATGATACAGGACCTCAGAAAAAGAATGGAGGCAAAGATCAAGAAGATGCTAGAAATATTTAACAAAGACCTAGAAGAATTAAAGAACAAACACCTAGAAGAATTAAAGAACAAACAAACAGAGGTGAACAATACAATAACTGACATGAAAAATACACTAGAAGGAATCAATAGCAGAATAACTGAGGCAGAAGAATGGATAAGTGACCTGGAAGACAGAAGGGTGGAATTCACTGCTGTGGAACAGAATAAAGAAAAAAGAATGAAAAGAAATGAAGACAGCCTAAGAGACCTCTGGGACAACTAAACACAACAACATTCGCATTATAGGGGTCCCAGAAGGAGAAGAGAGAGAGAAAAGACCCGAGAAAATATTTGAAGGGATTATAGTCGAAAACTTCCCTAACAAGGGAAAGGAAATAGCCATCCAAGTCCAGGAAGTTCAGAGAGTCTCAGTCAGGATAAACCCAAGGAGAAACACGCAGAGACACATAGTAATCAAACTGACAAAAATTAAAGACAAAGAAAAATTATTGAAAGCAACAAGGGAAAAACAACAAATAACATACAAGGGAATTCCCATAAGGGTAACAGCTGATTTCTCAGCAGAAATTCTACAAGCCAGAAGGGAGTGGCATGATATACCTAAAGTGATGAAAAGGAAGAACCTACAACCAAGATTACTCTACCCAGGAAGGATCTCAATCAGATTCGATGGAGAAATCAAAAGCTTTACAGACAAGTAAAAGCTAAGAGAATTCAGCACCACCAAACCAGCTTTACAACAAATGCTAAAGGAACTTCTCTAAGTGGGAAACACAAGAGAAGAAAAAGACCTACAAAAACAAACCCATAACAATTAAGAAAATGATAATAGGAACATACATATCGATAATTACCTTAAACGTGAATGGATTAAATGCTCCAATCAAAAGACACAGGCTCGCTGAATGGATACAAAAACAAGACCCATATATATGCTGTCTACAAGAGACCCACTTCAGACCTAGGGACACATACAGACTGAAAGTGAGGGGATGGAAAAAGATACTCCATGCAAATGGAAATCAAAAGAAAGCTGGAGTAGCAATACTCATATCAGATAAAATAGACTTTAAAATAAAGAATGTTACAAGACACAAGGAAGGACACTACATAATGATCAAGGGATCAATCCAAGAAGAAGATATAACAATTATAAATATATATGCACCCAGCATAGGAGCACCTCAATACATAAGGCAACTGCTAACAGCTATAAAAGAGGAAATCGACAGTAACACAATAATAATGGGGGACTTCAACACCTCACTTACACCAATGGACAGATCATCCAGACAGAAAATTAATAAGGAAACACAAGCTTTAAATGACACAATAGACCAGATAGATTTAATTGATATTTATAAGACATTCCATCCAAAAACAGCAGATTACACTTTCTTCTCAAGTGCACACAGAACATTCTCCAGGATAGATCACATCTTGGGTCACAAATCAAGCCTTGGTAAATTTAAGAAAATTGAAATCATATCAAGCATCTTTTCCAACCACAATGCTATGAGATTAGAAATCAATTACAGGGGGGAAGAAAACGCAAAAAACACAAACACATGGACGCTAAACAATACGTTACTGAATAACCAAGAGATCACTGAAGAAATCAAAGAGGAAATCAAAAAATACCTAGAGACAAATTACAACGAAAACACGATGATCCAAAACCTATGGGATGCAGCAAAAGCAGTTCTGAGAGGGAAGTTTTTGGCAATACAAGCCTACCTCAAGAAACAAGAAAAATATCAAATAAACAATCTAGCCTTACACCGAAAGGAACTAGAGAAAGAAGAATAAACAAAACCCAAAGTTAGTAGAAGGAAAGAAATCATAAAGATCAGAGCAGAAATAAATTAAATAGAAACAAAATAAACAATAGCAAAGATCAATAGACCTAAAAGCTGGTTCTTTGAGAAAGTAAACAAAATTGATAAACCTTTAGACAGACTCATCAAGAAAAAGAGGGAGAGGACTCAAATCAATAAAATTAGAAATGAAAAAGGAGAAGTTACAACGGACACCACAGAAATACAAAGCATCCTAAGAGACTACTGTAAGCAACTCTATGCCAATAAAATGGACAACCTGGAAGAAATGGACAAATTCTTAGAAAGGTATAACCTTCCAAGACTGAACCAGGAAGAGATAGAAAATATGAACAGACCAATCACAAGCACAGAAATTGAAACTGTGATTAAAAATCTTCCAACAAACAAAAGTCCAGGACCAGATGGCTTCACAGGTGAATTCTATCAAACAATTAGAGAAGAGCTAACACCCATCCTTCTCAAACTCTTCCAAAAAATTGCAGAGGAAGGAACACTCCCAAACTCATTCTATGAGGCCACCATCACCCTGATACCAAAACCAAACAAAGATACTACAAAAAAAGAAAATTATAGAGCAATATCACTGATGAATATAGATGCAAAAATCCTCAACAAAATACTAGCAAACAGAATCCAACAACACATTAAAAGGATCATACACCACGATCAAGTGGGATTTATCCCAGGGATGCAAGGATTCTTCAATATATGCAAATCAATCACTGTGATACACCATATTAACAAATTGAAGAATAAAAACTATATGATCATCTCAATAGATGCAAAAAAAGCTCTTGACAAAATTCAACACCCATTTATGATAAAAACTCTCCAGAAAGTGGGCATAAAGGGAACTTACCTCAATATAATAAAGGCCATATACAACAAACCCACAGCAAACATCATTCTCAATGGTGAAAAACTGAAAGCATTTCCTCTAAGATCAGGAACGAGACAAGGATGTCCGCTCTCACCACTATTATTCAACATAGCTTTGGAAGTCCTAACCATGGCAATCAGAGAAGAAAAAGAAATAAAAGGAATACAAATTGGAAAAGAAGGAGTAAAACTGTCACTGTTTGCAGATGACGTGATACTATATATAGAGAATCCTAAAGATGCCACCAGAAAACTACTAGAGATAATCAATGACTTTGGTAAAGTTGCAGGATACAAAATTAATGCACAGAAATCTCTTGCATTCCTATACACTAACAACAAAAGATCAGAAAGAGAAATTAAGGAAACAATCCCATTCACCATTGCAACAAAAAGAATAAAATACCTAGGAATAAACCTACCTAAGGAGGTAAAAGACCTGTACTCAGAAAACTATAAGACACTGATGAAAGAAATCAAAGATGAAACAAACAAATGGAGAGATATACCATGTTCTTGGATTGGAAGAATCAGTATTGTGAAAATCTATGACAAAGGAGGCAAGGATATACAATGGAGAAAAGACAGTCTCTTCAATAAGTGGTGCTGGGAAAACTGGACAGCTACATATAAAAGAATGAAATTAGAACACCCCCTAACACCATATACAAAAATAAACTCAAAATGGATTAGAGGGGCTTCTCTGGTGGCACAGTGGTTAAGAATCCGCCTGCCAATGCAGGGGACATGGGTTCGAGCCCTGGCCTGGGAAGATCCCACATGCTGCAGAGCAACTAATCCCGTGTGCCACAACTACTGAGCCTGTGTTCTAGAGCTCGTGTGCCACGCTACTGAGCCCGCACGCCTAGAGCCCGTACTCCACAAAAAGAGAAGCCACTGCAATGAGAAGCCCGCGCACCACAACGAAGAGTAGCCCCCACTCGCCGCAACCAGAGAAAGCCCGCATCCAGCAACAAAGACCCAATGCAGCCAAAAATAAAAATAAAAAATAAATAAATTTTTTAAAAAATGGATTAGAGACCTAAATGTAAGACCGGACACTATAAAACTCCTAGAGGAAAACATAGGAAGAACACTCTTTGACATAAATCACAACAAGATTTTTTTTGATCCACCTCCTAGAGTAATGGAAGTAAAAACAAAAATAAACAAATGGGACCTAATGAAACTTAAAAGCTTTTGCAAAGCAAAGGAAACTACAAACAAGACGAAAAGACAACCCTCAGAATAGGAGAAAATATTTGCAAACGAATCAATGGACAAAGGATTAATCTCCAAAGTATATAAACAGCTCATGCAGCTCAATATTAAAAAAACAAACAACCCAATCAAAAAATGGGCAGAAGACCTAAATAGACATTTCTCCAAAGAAGACACACAGATGGCCAAGAAGCACATGAAAAGCTGCTCAACGTTACTAATTGTTAGAGAAATGCAAATCAAAACTACAATGAGGTATCACCTCACACCAGTTAGAATGGGGATCATCAGAAAATCTACAAACAACAAATGCTGGAGAGGGTGTGGAGAAAAGGGAACCCTCTTGCACTGTTGGTGGGAATGTAAATTGATACAGCCACTATGGAGAACAGTATGGAGGTTCCTTAAAAAACTAAAAATAGAATTACCATATGATCCAGCAATCCCACCACTGGGCATATACCCAGAGAAAACCATAATTCAAAAAGACACATGTACCCCAATATTCATTGCAACTCTATTTTCAATAGCCTGGTCATGGAAGCAACCTAAATGCCCATCGACAGACAAATGGATAAAGAAGATGTGGTACATATATACAATGGAATATTACTCAGCCATAGAAAGGAATGAAATTGGGTCATTTGTAGAGACGTGGTTGGATCTAGAGACTGTCATACAGAGTGAAGTAAGTCAGAAAGAGAAAAACAAATATCATATATTAATGCATATATGTGGAACCTAGAAAAATGGTACAGATGAACCGGTTTGCAGGGCAGAAATAGAGACACAGATGTAGAGAACAAACGTATGGACACCAAGGGGGGAAAGTGGCGGGGGTGGTGGTGGTGGGATGAATTGGGAGATTGGGATTGACATATATACACTAATATATATAAAATAGATAACTAATAAGAACCTGCTGTGTAAAAAATAGGTAAAATTCAAAAAGAAAAAAAGAAGATGTGGTACATATATACAATGCAATTTTACTCAGCCATAAAAAAGGATGAAATAATGCTATATGCAGCAACATGTATGGACCTAGAGATTGTCATACTGAGTGAAGTAAGTCAGACACAGACAAACATGGTATTGCTTATATGTGGAATCTAAAACAATGGTACAAGAGAACTTATTTACAAAACAGAAATAGAGTCACAGATGTAAAAAACAAACTTATGGTTACCAAGGGGGAAAGGTGGGGGAGGGATAAACTGGGAGATTGGGAATGACATATACACACTACTATATATAAAATGGATAACTATTACGGACCTACTGTATAACACAGGGGACTCTACTCAGTACTCTGTAATGGCCTATATGGGGAAAGAATATATAAAAGAGTGGATGTATATGTATAACTGATTCACTTTGCTGTATAGCAGAAACTAACACAACATTGTAAATCAACTATACTCCAATAAAAATGTTTTCAAAAAGCAAAAAAAAAAAAGAGTTGCCAGCCCAGAATTCTATACCAGCAGAACTATTGCTCTAGAGGCAGCATTGAGTAAAGACACTTTCAGATACACTAGATTTCAAAATTTTACCTCCTATGCTGGCTGTGCTCCACTGCACCCACACCCCATATCCACTCTCCACCCTTCACCCTGCTCTGTGCCCCAAGAGGCAACCTCTGTGTAGGGTATCAGCTCAGCTCCCCTGCACACTGGCTTCTGGTTGAATTCAGCCAGTTGGAGGCATGAGTGGGATATCAGAGGGCAGGAGTAAATAGAAGTTGAATTATTTATTTTCCCTGCTTTCTCCCTGCTGGCAGAACCACCACATTCCTAAGTGACAGCCAGAGTGCCTATGAGGTGGCCCTCTCCTGTGGCTATGGCTCTCACCACGTTCTGGGAACACCAGCTCCTTTTGCCCCTTTCAGCTTTGAGGGTAGCAGCTTCCGGCTGTTGCTAGCCCCGAGGTACATCATGCCCCTTGAATTTTTTTTAACCCTGCCCACATTTTGTAAAATGGTCCCTTCTTTAAACTCTTTTCAATTGCCCTCTTTGTGTTGGCCATATGCTTCCTGTTGGAACCTGATTCACCTCCCATGCATACTTTGTCCAAAATGACAGAGTAAATCAAGGAAAAGGGAAACACCAAATCCAAAAAAGAGAGGATTCAACAGGAAAAAGATAGAGGTTATTCCCAGTGTGATGGAGAAGGGAAATTCCAGGGTGACAGTTATACAGCAGAGTAGCTACCCCAGATTGGAGCAGTAGAATGACCAGTGCCAAGAAAAATGAAATTTATAGATTAAGTGATGTGTTGGAACCAAGAGGAAATTCTCTTCTGTCAGAGGATAAGGGGTATGAATTAATCATAGATTCATAGAGAATTAAGCAAATAAAAAATGGAGCAATTATTGACTCCAGAAGAAAAAAAAGTTTAGCCAGAAAAAATGTAATCAGTGAATACAAGGCTCAGCAGTCAATAATATTTAGTCATAATATGAGAGATATTGAGTATTAATTGAGCAAAATATTGTTATTTAACTATATTGGGAAGATGTGGGACAGGAAGTAGGTGGTGTGTGGGGGGGGAAGGATACAGAAAAAGAAATCTAAATGCTCATCTTCCATAGCAGGACATGAATAAACAAAGCCAAAAAGGTATATAATGGTAGTATAAGCATGTCATTTAGGTAAATTTGTAAATTCCAGAAGAAACAAGAAGCGTTGAAAACGATTGCCAGGGACTTCCCTGGTGGCGCAGTGGTTAAGAATCCGCCTGCCAATGCAGGGGACACGGGTTTGAGCCCTCGTCTGGGAAGATCCCACATGCCGCGGAGCAGCTAAGCCCGTGTGCCACGACTACTGAGCCTGTGCTCTAGAGCCCGCGAGCCACAACTACTGAAGCCCACGTGCCACAACTACTGAAGCCCGTGCACACCTAGAACCCGTGCTCTGCAGCAAGAGAAGCCACCGCAACGAGAAGCCCACACACCGCAGTGAAGAGTAGCCCCCGCTCACCGCAACTAGAGAAAGCTCATGCGCAGCAACGAAGACCCAACGCAGCCAAAAATAAACAAATAAAATAAATAAATTTATTTAAAAAAAAAAAAGAAAATGATTGCCCAAAAAAAGAGACAAAAACGAACAACAAAAACAAAAAACCCCCCTGAAAACAGTTGCCTCAGAGGAGTAGGAGCAGGGTGGGTAGGGGTAGGGGTAGGGGTAGGGCAGATCATTATCATTTGTCATTATAAGCCTTGCATAATTAGATTTTTAATATATTGTAACGTTTTAGTTTGATAAAAAAATTTTTTTAGTTAACCTAATATTTTAAAAAAACCACAATTTTACTATAATCATACCCATGGACTCTGAGAAATGTTTCAAAGTATTTCCTGTTGAGGCGGTTTTTACTCCATGCTAAGTTAGCCTCAAATAAGCATCCTTCTGGATTTTTCTCTCCATCTGCCCTCCCCACGGAGTCCAGCTCTCTGTAAGTTCAGAATGCTTTTGAATGTGAGTCATAAGAAAGCCAAATAACCATGGCTTAAACAAACAGTGGTTTATTTTCTCACAGAACAAGAAATCCACAGGCGGGGCAGTTATTTACATTGATTAAGCTACCTGACAAGGCCATCAGCATCCAGACTCTATCATTCTGCTTTGCCCTCATTAGGCTATTGAATTCCCACTCTCACATTCAGTGGGTCTCGAAGAGTGGTCCCCAGCCCAGCAACATCAGCATCACATGAAAATTTGTTAGCAATGCAAATTCCCAGGCCCACTTCAGACCTAGGAATCAGAAACTCTGGAATAGGTCCCAGCAGTCTGTGTTTTAAGAAGCCCTCTGCATGATTCTGCTGCAAACTCAAGTTTGAGAACCACTGCTCATACTAATAACCTCATGGTCACAAAATAGTTGCCACAGCTCCAAATATCACATCATCTTTGAAGACAGAAAGAGGAAGAAAGAATGCCTTCAATCCCTTTTATCAGGAAAGCAAAGTTTTCCCCAGAACCTCCCAGCAGACTTTCCTTTAAGGCTCCTTAGCCAGAACCAGGCTGCATGACTCAACCCCTAACTACAAAGGTGGTGAGGAAAGTGTATGTCTGGTTTTCCAGGCCCTATACTGGAAGGCAACAGTAGAGAAGGGGGCTGGGAATGGCTGTGGACAGCCAGCAGACAGTATCTGCCACAGGGTTTATGATGGTCAGAGTCATAGATAACATCATTCCTGACCCCATCCTGGAAAAGCAGCAGAAGATTTTGTCACTTTTCTGCAAAAGTAGCCTTAGAACTTGCGAATTCTTCAGATGGGAGAATCTACAAGACATAGAAATCGAATTCTTATTAATATTATCTGCCTCTCATGGAATGGTGGTTCTGATCATAATTCATTATGCTGAAAGAATCCCTTTCCATTAGAAATAAGCAGGGGAAGGAATAGAGGAAAGAGGGGACAGAAAATCCTCTCCAGTCCACTGGTTGAAAGAAACACTGTTTTTACATGTTAACATGGAGATTTGACATAGTGACTGTTTGATACCATTGATCAAACAGCCCATCAAAATGCCCTGTTTTGGTACCCATGACACACAAAAAGAAGTGCTTAACTCTGTCTTAATAGAGTTAGTTTCCAGGCAATCAAGCAGGAGGACACTCCAGGCAGAGATATAAGTATTCATGAAAAGGCAGAAGTGGAAAAGGAGAACTGTGAATTGTTAGAAAGGGTACATGTGATGAGTGTTAGGAAAAGCTGGAGAAGGAGCAAAGGGCCATATTATAAAGGACCTTGTCTGCTGTGCTGAGAAGTTGAACTTCACACTGTTCCTAATATCATTAAAGCTTGGAGGGTATCTTAACCTGGGTCCACAGATGGACTTTAGTGCCTTGTCAACCCTCTGAAGTTATAAGACAAATTTCATGGGTGTGTGGGTGTGCTCACTTTTCTGAGGAGTGGGTCCTAGATTTGAAAAATATGCATAACCCAAACAAGGTTAAGAATCACTTCTTTGGGGCTTCCCTGGTGGCGCAGTGGTTGAGAGTCTGCCTGCCGATGCAGGGGACACGGGTTCGAGCCCTGGTCTGGGAGGATCCCACATGCCACGGAGCAGCTGGGCCCGTGAGCCACAACTGCTGAGCCTGAGCGTCTGGAGCCTCTGCTCCGCAACAAGAGAGGCCGCGATAGTGACAGGCCCGCGCACCGCGATGAAGAGTGGCCCCCACTCGCCGCAACTGGAGAAAGCCCTCGCACAGAAACGAAGACCCAACACAGCCAAAAATAAACATAATAAATAAATAATAAATAAAAATTAAAAAAAAAAAGAATCACTTCTTTGAGGAATCAAAGAATTAGTCATTAAATTTTGTATGTATCACCAGAATAAATTCAGACTCCAACCAGATTCTAGCTCCAGGTTAACTAGAGAAGGACAGGGCTCAGACTAGAACCAGGGTTCTGTTTTCCTGTCCAGAGCCCTTTCCTGTGAAATCTCTGAAACGGGCAATCTCCAACAAATGCCAAGAGAGAGACGGGTACTCCTCCAGTGTATGAGAAACACTTGCGAGGTCACAGAGTTCCTCCTCTCTCCATAAACCTCTCAGTCCTGCCCTCTATCACCTCTTCCAAATGATGGGAAAGGAGGAGATGGGACATCTATGATGCAAGAACCACTGCTCTCCATCAAAGTGGGGACACTCCAGAATGGCACTGCCTGCACCAAGAAGTCACCAGAAAAATGCAACAGGAGTGGATGTTTCCAAGGAGAGTGGGATAAGTGCAGAGGAACTTCTCATCTACGACTTGTCCCTGTGATTCCCGGTAGAGTAGGATCAGTTGGATCTGTTCCCTACTTTGTGTCTTCAGAAGTCTCTCAACTCTGGAGGCTTGCAACCATTATTTGTAATGAATGAACAATCATAGCAGGACAGAATATAATTGCTTATTTTTCTTAAAGAGAAATTACTTTATTAAAAAATGTTTTAGAAGATGATACAGAAATGTTCTTCACATGACTAAACCTGTTCGACAATGGTGTTCTTTTGGTTCTTTCCAATCAGTTCCTGAGTTTAAGAAGGCTTTTAGGTTCTCAGCCCTTTAAGTACCATATACTTGAAATATTCATCCAGGTAGACTCAACAGACCTCCAAATAACTTTGTCAGTACCCTCGAGTAAGGTGGGACTTTCCCTTGATCCAGCAAGGTGGGGCCCTATTACCCAAATATATTACACAACTAGTGCCTGAACAGGAAGTAGCCCAGATTTGCAAATTGCCACACAAATTCAGTTTTGCACCAATAATACAGTCTTTTGGTTTTGTCTCTTACCAGGAAACAGATGTATCACCCATTCTTGAAGCCCACTTTCTTCTGTTCTTGAAGTCCTCATTGATTCCTGGACCTCTTCTGGTCATGCTCTTACGGTGTCATGGAGTAGGGACCTCAGGTTTGTACATTGCCTTCTGTGCCTTTTGCTAATCTCCAAAACGGTGTGATGGGTCTGATCTGATTCCTGCATATCTGGTGCTGATGTACCCTGAGGTACAGCTGGTTCTGTTTGGGTACCCTGCTGAAGGTCATGGCTGGGGAAGCTCGTGACTTCTCCCCTGGCTCCTCTGGCCTGGTCTCTGGTACTGAACCCAGCTGGGCAGCCACTCCATGGCCTCTTGAGACAGAGATCCCATGGCCACACACCTGCTCCTCATTACTGGTGGAGGATTTACCTCCACAGCCTCTGAGAGGGCTGGAGAGTACTGCCCACTCCACCAACCTTTGCTCTCTGAAAAGGCTGGAGACAGTTCTTCCTGTCTATCTGACTCACCAGCCCTCTGCTGTTTCCAAAAACCGCCTACAAGATACCATATTGGACAAGGGGCTCCTGTGAGTGACCTTAGAAAGAATGGAAAACGGGTGCTTGGATTGCAGAGAAAATAACACCACACAAGTTGTCATGAGGATTAGAAATAATAAAGATCTCTCCACTTGCTCTCTACATGACCTCTACCTACTTAACCTTTATGTGCCTCGGTGTTCTTATCTCTAACATGGGATTAAAATGGTGGTTATGAACATTTGAAATAATATATGAGAAGTACCTGAGAAGTATCTGGGATATTGTAGGTATTTAACAAAAGGGGGGCCTATCCTTTTCTTTTTAAAATAAATTTATTTATTTTATTTACTTATTTTTGGCTGCGTTGGGTCTTCGTTGCTGCACGCAGACTTTTCTCTAGTTTTGGCGAGCAGGGGCGGGGGCTACTTTTGGTTGCGGTGTGCAGGCTTCTCATTGCGGTGGCTTCTCTGTTGTATAGCATGGGCTCTAGGCACATGGGCTTCAGTAGTTGTGGTGCACAGGCTCAGTAGTTGTGGCTCACGGGCTCTAGAGCGCAGGCTCAGTAATTGTGGTGCAGGGGCTTAGTTGCTCCGCGGCATGTGGGATCTTCCTGGATCAGGGCTTGAACCTGTGTCCCCTGCATTGACAGGCGGATTCTTAACCACTGCACCGCCAGGGAAGTCCCAACAAAGGGGGCCTATCCTTATTATTAACTATGAGCAGCAGGCCTATTTTTGACCCCACTTTATAACTGAAGTCACAGAACATCATACGTTAAATAACATAGCACCAACAAGAGGCAGAAATAGTAGTCTAAGAAAAATTCAGAGAAATGCAACTGTGGGAGCATTTAATACATTAAATGTCCCAATAGAAAAATAGGGTAGGTGATATGTGCCGGCACTTTCACTAAAAAACAAAATGATCAATAAACATATGGAAAAAAATTTGCTCTCACTAGAAATACATACAAATTAATAGAATAATAAAATTGGCTTCACCTGTTATATTGGCAAAGATTTTAAAATTATGATACCCTCATTTGGTCTAGGAGGTAGAAAACCAGTAATCTTGTATACTGCTGTGGGGAGGGGTACAGATTTGTTAACACAATTCTGGGGAACAATTCAGAAATATATATTAAATGTCTTAGAATATTGCATATTCAGTCATGATAATTCCACTTTAATGAATTTATTCAAAAGTAATAATTATAGTTGAATGCAAGGATATCTTTAAGCACAATTTATAACACATTAAAATCAGTTTTATTTATTTATTTAATTTATTTACTTTTGGCTGTGTTGGGTCTTCGTTGCGGTGCATGGGCTTCTCATTGCAGTGGCTTCTCTCGTTGTGGAGCACGGGCTCTAGGCACGCGGGCTCAGTAGTTGTGCCTCGAGGGCTCTAGAGCACAGGCTCAGCAGTTGTGGCACACGGGCATAGTTGCTCCGCGGCATGTGGGATCTTCCCGGACCAGGGCTCGAACCCATGTCCCCTCCATTGGCAGGCGGATTCTCAACCACTGCACCACCAAGGAAGCCCTCAAAATCAGTTTTGTAAAGGTGACTATTTAGAGGCAGTTTCCATGGAATTATCTAAGTATGAAAACCATAGAAGAATTCACATGTACAAAAAATGTAAATCTATATGCTAGAAAAATCATAAATTATATATAAAAGCAAGCAACAAGCTGGAAAAATATGTATTACAAAATTGACAAAATGATAATATCCTAATACTACACTATAAATCAATCAAATGCCCTCCAATAGAAAAATGGACAAAGAATCATTCGAAGACAATTCACAGAAAAAGTACAAATGGTTAATAGACATAAGAAAAATATTTAGCCTTATTAGTAATGAAAGAAATGCATATGTAAACGAGGTTTTTAAAAACTTACCAGGTTAGCAAAAGAAGTTTAATTATAATACCCAGCATTGTTAAAGATATAGGGAACTATGCATTTTCATTTACTATTGTTAGAAATTTAAATTGGTTTAATTTTTTTTTTCTGGAAAACCACCAGCAGTATATTAAATACCTTAAAAAACAAGACTTTTTTTTTGGCCGAGCTGTGCTGTTTGCGGGATCTTAGTCACCATGCAGCTTGTGTGATCTTACTTCCCTGACCAGAGACTGAAAGCTCGGAGTTCCAATCACTAGACCACCAGGGAATTCCCCAAAAAATCAGACCTTGAGCTCCCATTCTAGCACTGTACAAAGGAGACAATCCAGCAAATCCACAATTAATTATGTATTGTAACTTTCTTCCCAGCATTACTATTTTTGCAAACATAGAGACTGGTTAAGTAACATATTTCTGTAGGGGCGGAGGGTGAGGGTAAGGGGACCATTGGCATTGATCTCATCATCTATCTCCTTGATGCATATTCTAGAAGACACCACAAATATAACAGGTATACATGATTTGATATAAAAATGATATAACAAATACAAAAATATACTAAGAGATATAAAAATGAGTTGAAAAGTATGACCTGTGATAGAAATAACAGATTTGAAGATATTTTTCTAATATAATAGGTAGAAGGAAGGAAAAAACTCTGATGTCAGACTTTCCCCACCTCCTTTCCCTTCCAGCCTGACATAATTTTGGTCCTTCTAGGTCAGGATTCTTTTCCCCTCTGGACCTCCATTGGCTGGTCCCGCTGCCCGGAAGACCATGCCTTACTCCACACCCCTCATCCCCACTCCATCCCTCCTCTTCACTTGGCTAGCTCCCACACAGATCCAGACCCCAAATCATAAGAGGAAACCCTGGAAACATAAAGACTGGTTATATTAAAAAACAAAACAAAACAAACTCCTTTCAAGAATAATGTGTACTACTGTTGGGTGGGATGGAGGGTTTGAAACCTACAAGCGTGTGTTCCAGCAACTGCCTTTAGAGAGGATGGGTGGATTTGGTTAAAAGTAGGGCTTTTGTTTTGCAAGTTTGGGCTAGAGTTGAATTGCTTAGGATAATGGAGGAGTAAAAGAATACTTCCCTCAATAGGTCTCCCTCTACAACCTTCCCTTGTATAGTATTCTGCTCTCTGTTGAATACATTTTGAATGAATAGTTAAAGACTATTGGCTTAAGTGGGTGACAAATTAGTGTTCTGCCCAAAACACTCAAGGGATCATCTCGCTTGTTTCTGCTCATCTGCAGGTTCTTGCCTAAACATCACTTTCACTGTTGCAGTCTCAGTTCTGAGCACTCAAAAAAAAATTATAGAATGAATAAATTATGTGATGGAGTAGAATAGTGACATGACTGGTTCTTTCAGAGAAGCTTAAACTCGGAACCAGAGAAAAGACTGTGAAATTAGCCTTTGTTTGTAACCTGGGGTTTTCTGTTTTCACGCAGCTGCTTCCTGCCATGGTGAGTGGGCATGAGCTAGAGGAAATAGCGTGGAACTGGGATTCAAGAGAGCTGATTTTCTTTCTTTTTTTTAAATTGAAGTATAGTTGATTTACAATGTTGTGTTAGATTCTGGTGTACAGCAAAGTGATTCAGTTATACATACATATATATATTATTTTTCATATTCTGTTCCATTATGGCTTATTAAAGGAAATTGAATATAGTTCCCTGTGCTATACAGTAGGACCTTGTTGTTTATCTATTTTATATATAGTATAAACAGTATATCTGTTAATCCCATACTCCTAATTTATCCCTCCCCCACCCCCTTTCCCCTTTGGTAACCATAAGTTTGTTTTCTATGCCTGTGAGTCTGTTTCTGTTTTGTAAATAAGTTCATTTGTATCATATTTTAGATTTCACATATAAGTGATATCATATGGAATATGTCTTTCTCTGTCTAACTTACTTCACTTAGTATGATAATCTCTAGGTCCATCCATGTTGCTGCAAATGGCATTATTTCATTATTTTTTATGGCTGAGTAGTATTCCATTGTATATATGTACCACATCTTCTTTATCCATTCATCTGTCAGTGGACATTTAGGTTGCTTCCATGTCTTGGCTATTGTTAATAGTGCTGCTATGAACGTTGGGGTGCATGTATCTTTTCGAATTAGAGTTTAAGAGAGCTGATTTCTAAACCTAGTTCTGCCACTTGTGGTATACCTTTGGGTAACTCATTGGAACAGTAGAGGTGTTGAAAGTATTAGGTCTGTAAAACACTGGGTACAATTCTGATTAAAACATTTATATTCATAAACATAGAGTGAAAATATCAACCAGATCAAAATGGTGTCATCAAAATGTCTGGCACAACCTCCCTACTAATAAAAAGAAAAGGAATTACTTGGCTAGTGCATGTTTTTCCTATCACGATAGCAAACACATGAAAGATAGCTAAGGTCTGGTATTAGTGAGGGTGTAGAAAAATGGCAGGCTCACAAATCATGGTGGGAGCATAAAAGAGGTTACAAACTTCTCAGAAAGTGGTTCGATCCATTTTTGGAGTGGTATTTAAATGCACATACTACTGAACAAAGGACTCCTCTTCTGGGGATGGATCCTGCAGAAATAATAGCAAAAGCACCTTAAGATGTGTATTCAGTGGCATCCACTGTTTATGTAATCCTAACACATCCAAAGCAGTCCAGTCTTTACATGGAGTCACATTAAGAGATGTTCAGCAATCACGGATGGACCTAGAGATCATCATACTAAGTGAAGTAAGCCCGACAAAGAAAGACAAATATCATATGATATCACTTATATGTGGAATCTAAAAAATGATACAAATGAATCTATACACAAAACAGAAACAAACTCACAGACATAGAAAACAAACATATGGTTACCAAAGGGGAAGGGGAGTGGGAGGGATAAATTAGGAGTATGAGATTAACAGATGCACGCTACTGTATATAAAACAGATAACAACAAGGATTTACTGCATAGCACAAGGAACTATATCCAGTATCTTGTAATAAACTATAATGGAAAAGGGCTTCCCTGGTGGCGCAGTGGTTAAGAATCCGCCTGCCAACTCAGGGGACACGGGTTCGAGCCCTGGTCTGGCAAGATCCCACATGGCACAGAGCAACTAAGCTGGTGCGCCACAACTACTGAGCCTGTGCTCTAGAGCCCGCGAGCCGCAACTACTGAAGCCCGCGCGCCTAGAGCCTGTGCTCTGCAACAAGAGAAGCCACTGTAATGAGAAGCTCGCGCACCACAACCAAGAGTAGCCCCCGCTCACTGCAACTAGAGAAAGCCCACGCGCAGCAGCAAAGATCCAACGCAGCCAAAATAAATAAATGAATGAATGAATAAATAAATAAATAAACTTATTAAAAAAAAAGAGGAGTCTTTATGTACTGATCAAAGAAATCCATGATATGTTGATATGTTGAAGAAAAGCAGATTGGGTGTATGGTGGCGGGGAGAGAGAGAGCTTGAGAGAGAAAGCATTTTTAAGAGGTGGGAGTCTGGATGCTACTTACTGTTTTGTTTTTCACAAAAACAATAAAAAATAAAAGCAAACGTGAACCTTTAGAGCTGAGGAGTCTCCTTTCCATCAACAGAAGGGAAACTCCTTGACTACCCTGGGGTGTGACAGTTGGGGCTAGAAGTGTTGCCTTCTGAGCTGGGAATCAGTGGAAACCATTAGCGAGGCAACGGTCTGGCCGCTCAAGGCTCTCACTTCTGCCTCTGTCATTCACAGCTCAGCATCACTCCCACGAGCATGATGATTGCCTTGGACACCTCTGCCAAAATCCTCCAGCGCATCCTGCAGTGAGAGTTCACAGAACAGAATGTGTGAGCTGGAAGGAATCGTGTCCATTACTTCTCAAAGCAAACTCATGAAGAGCCTATCTCATAGTGGACCCTTGCGGGGCACACATAGAGGACACAGCAACGGGGCAGACACAGTCCCTGCCCTCCTGGAGTTTACAATCTAGTGGGGGAGACTGAGAAGTCCACGGGTCATTCCAATGCCATAGGACACACCCTGCCTTGGGAAACGTGCTGGAAGGTGTTGGAGGGGGACGCCTAACACAGGAAAGGCTTCCAGAAGAAGATGATGCTCAACTAGACTCGATACTGAACTCAATGAACAATGACCTTGGTGGCAGCATGGGAACTAAGCGGCTGCATGTGGCTGTATTGCAGGGTGCTTGAGGCAGGACTGCAGGGGAAGGTGAGAGAGTGTCCAGTGGGTAAGGACGGCCAGATCACAAAAGTTGCTTTATAACAACTACAGTAGGAATTTGGTCTGTATCCTGAAGTCCATGGGGAGCCATTCAAGATTCATTTTTGGTTTGTTTTTTCAGTTTTTTAATTGAGGTATAATTGACATATAACATTATATTAATTTCAGGTGTACAACATGATATGTTTGCCCCCAAGACAAAACTCATTTAAGAATTTTAAGCAACGGACTTCCCAGGTGGCGCAGTGGTTAAGAATCCACCTGCCAATGGAGGGGACACGGGTTCGATCCCTGGTCCGGGAAAATCCCACATGCCGCGGAGCAACTAAGCCCGTGCGCCACCACTACTGAGCCTGCATGATGCAACTACTGAAGCCTGTGCGCCTATAGCCCGTGCTCCGCAACAGGAGAAGCCACGGCAATGAGAAGCCCGCACACCACAACGAAGACCCAATGCAGCCAAAAAATAAATTAAATTTTTTTAAAAATTAAAAAAAAATTTTTTTTAATTAAGAAAAAGAATTTTAAGCAGGGAACTAACATGACTGAATTTGTTTGGAGAGACCACACTGGCTGAAATTTGCAGGGGCGTGGTAGGCAGAATAATGGCTTCCCAAAGATTTCCACATCCTAACCTCTGGAACCTGTGAATATGTTACATTATGTGGCCAAAGGGATTTTGCAGGCGTGATTAAATTAATGCTCTTGAGATGAGGAGATTAGCCTAGACTAGCCGATGGGCTCTATGTAATCACAAGCATTCTTAAAAGTGGAAGGCGGGGAGGGCAGGAGGGAGAGGCAGAGGAAATTTGCTATGGAAGAATGATAAGAAAAATGTATCATGGCTGGCCGTGAAAAATGGAAAAGGAGGGCCATGAGCCAAGGAATGGAGGAAGCCTTTATTTATTTTTTTATTTATTTATTTTTAAAATAATGAATTGGGTCCTATTTATTTATTTATTTAGCTACTCTTTAGTGGGGTGCGGCTGACTTATTGTGGTGGCTTCTCTTGCTGCGGAGCACAGGCTATAGGCACGCGGGCTTCAGTAGTTGTGGCACGCAGGCTCAGTAGTTGTGGCTCACGGGCTCTAGAGTGCAGGCTCAGTAGTTGTGGTGCATGGGCTTAGTTGCTCCACAGCATGTGGGATATTCCCGTACCAGGGATCGAACCCGTGTCCCATCCATTGGCAGGTGGATTCTTAACCACTGCACCACCAGGGAAGTCCTAGGAAGCCTTTAGAATGTAGAAAAGTAAAGGAAATAGACTCTCCTCTAGAGTCTCTGGAAAGGAAGATGGCCATGCTCACATCTTGATTTTAGCCCAGTGTCGGGCTTCTGACCCACAGAACTTTGAGATCACAGACTTGTGTGGTTTTAGGCCACTACGTTTGAGGTAATTTGTTACAACAGCAATAAGAACTAATAATACAGATTTGGTGCCGCTGTAACAGATACCTGAACAAGTGGAAGTGACTTTGGAATTGGACTGTGGGAAGAGGCGGGAAAAACTCTGAGGGGTATGAAAGAAAAAAACCGAGATCACCTTGGACAGACCTTAGTAGAAATATGGAGACTAATGACTCTGCCAGTGAGGACTCAGAAAAAAGCATGGCAGAGAAAACATAAATCGACTTGGAGGATACCTAAATCAGCATGAACAAACTTGGTAGCAATATGAATGCTAGAGTGCTGCCTGTGAGGCCTCAGGCTCAGAAGGCAATGAGGAACATGTCATTGGAAACTGGAGGAAAGGGTGATACCCAGTGGCAAAAAAAAAAAACCCAAAAAACCCCCAAAACCTTAGGATTGTGTGCCCTGCAGTTCTGTGGAAAGCAGAACTTATCAACAATGAACTTGAATATTTAGCTGAGGAGATTTCCAAGCAAAGAGTTGAAGGGTATGGCCTGGTTTCTTGCCACTTATGGTAAAATGAGAGGGGAAACAGATAAATTGAAAGAAGAACTGACCAACAAAAAAGAGCCAGGACTTGATGATTTGGGGAATTCTCAGCCTATCTAAATTGCACATGATATTAAAATGAAGAGATTCACTGCCAGGAAAGCTGTTTAAGGGGAAAAGCTGAGGATGTGCTGGACATTCTTTTGTTAATTTCTCTGAAAGATCCAAAGATTTGCGTATTCAGCCACATAAAGGCTTTTTGGAGAGATTAAGTATGTGACCCACAGATTCCCCTCATCTATCTCAACAGAAGCCAAAAATAGAAATGAAATGATCTAGGGAAGATCTGTGGAGGAGCCTCTTGTCTAATGGAGTGAATTCGTGGGCTTACATGAGAGACCTACAAGGTTCTTGAGAATTTTATACCAGGAGAAACAGTGGAACTTGGACTGAAAGGGACAGAGAGGATGAAATGAAAGAAGACTACATGACTCCCAAAATTCTACAGGCAAGAAACAGGCTGATAAAACTAGCCTTGAAACAGCTGTTATCTTTCAAGAAAAAAGGAAAATGACTCAGGAGGCAAATCTGTGGGCCCGGAGAGCTGAGCCTTGAGCTACAGAGTATTATTCTTAGGCCTTGAAACTTACTGGAGTTTGTCCAACTTAATTTTGAAATTACTTGGGACTGGTCATTCCTTTATCTCTTCTTTTTCTCTCTTTTTGCACACGAATGTCTATAACTGTTACCTTATGCCAGTAGCACCATTCTATTTGGGGAGCAGAGAACTTGTTTTCTAGTTTCACAGGTCCACAGATGGAGAGAAACTTCACTAGATTATACTGAGTGTCATCCAATACCTAACAAACACAGACAATTTCAGTGGTGAGACTTGGGACTTTTGAGCTGATGAGATTTTGGACTTTGAGTTGATACTTTAATGGGCTGAGACTTTGGGGGAACTTTTTGGAATGAAGTGAATGTATTTTTCATGTAAGACAGACATATTTGGAGGGCAGAGAGACGACTATGGTAGGTAAAATAAGAGCTCTCATGTCCACATCCTAATGCTCAGAATCTGTGAATTTGTTACACTACATGGCAGGAGGATCTTTGCAGATATAATGAAGTTAAGGATCTTGAGATGGAGAGATTACCCTAGATTATACGTGGGTCCAAATGCAATCACAAGGAAATGTGATTTTCTTTTTTTTAAGTAGAGGAAAACAGAAGAGAGAAGCGTAGAGAAATTTGACTATGAACGAATGGTCAGAGAGGTGTAATTTTTCTGGCTTTGAAGATGGAGGATGGGGATCATGAACCAAGGAATGTGGGAAGCCTCTAGAATGTGGAAAAGGCTAGGAGATGGACTCCCCCCTAGAGCCTCCAGAAGGGAACACAACAAACAAACAAGGGGCAAAACTGAGGCAAAGAGTCAAATTCAGAGGTGGTTGTAATCCAAGCAAAAGAGGCTGGGGTCCAGAGTTGCAGTGGGGATGGATTGATAAACATATATGAGGTATTGTGACTGGAACATGGTGATAATACTTCTGGGGGAGAAGAGAGGGAAGAGTCCAGGCTGACACCCAGATTTTTGGCTTAAGCAACAGGTCAAAGGAACCACTGGCTGTGTGGGCCACACAGGAAGAAGAGCAAGCTTGGGGGCAAGCAGATCATTTCATTTTGGACATATCAAGTTGGTGGTACCTGGGGAACATCCAAGAAGCAGTTGGATAAGTGCTCTGAGGCTCTGGGGAAAACATAAGTGATAGCTAAAGTCAGTGGAGTGGGTTAGGTGGCCCAAGAAGAACATACGCATTAAGAAGAAAAGGACAAAACAGGACCCTTTGGAGTGGTAAATAAGGGTGTGCAGAGAAAAGAAACCCACAAAGGAGCTTGAGAAGGGACACCTATAGAAAAGCAGGAGGAAAACAAGGAGAATATAGCTCATGGAAGCCAGCACTGGGGTTTACCAATGTTGTACCAGAACTGGGAAAGAATCAGATGCAAGAAATAGCGGGGAATATGGAACCAAGACCAGGATCGGGCAGTTCACAGGGGTCTGGAGGAGCTCTGCTCCAGCTTGAGAAGGAAGTATGGTGGTTGGCATTTTCTGCTAGGCATATGACAGCAGCCAGAGTCCAGGAGAGCAAACCTACTTAACGGCTGGGGCTCCGCTTAGAATGGGCAGCTGGTTCCAAGAAGGGCTTCTAGCTCCTCTCACTGTGCTGTGGCTAAGAGACCCGTGCTCCGCTACCCCACCCCATTCCAGCAGGGAGGAGGGATCATGTTATCTACCCAGTGTTCTGAACATTCGTCCTGTTCCCTGTCTTTGCTTACAAAGTTCCTTCTACCTAAAATAAATATCCAAAGCTTGCAGGGCACTGTGCTAAGCACTTCATGGACATCAAGAGGCATTAGTGTTGCCTCTGTTTTACAAACGAGGAAACTGAGGTTCAAAGAGGTGAAGTGACTTGCTCAAGGTCACACAATTAGTTTGTGGTAGAATCAGGACCCAAGTTTAGCTGAATACAATTTCTAAGCTGTAATTCCCCAGAAGCTGTGATCTCTCCCTCACTGACTTCCCACCGTGTTTTATCTTCTCTCTGCATTCCATCTCCCTAGGAATTTTTCTACCTGAGAAAAAGGCTTTTATTCACCTTGTGAAGTTTTCAGCATGGTGTTATGCGGAAGAGAACCACTAGGTGGCACCAGAGGACCAGAAGCCTGATTTTCTGCAGGCCAGGAGTTGGACTCTCCCAGAGAGGGAGGAATGGGTGGGGAAGGGGGTGTGACCTTTTCTTCTTGATCCAAGTCCACATCTCCTTCCCATCAGAATTGCAGAGAAAGGATCAGGGATTGGAAGATTAGAGATTAGAGGTCCGAGTATTGTAAACTGGAGTGGCACAGGCCTCAAGTCTAAGAATTCACTAAGAGGAATTTCCCTGGTGGCTCAGTGGTTAAGAATCCGCTTGCCGATGCAGGGGACACGGGTTCGAGCCCTGGTCCAGGAAGATCCTACATGCCGCGGAGAAACTAAGCCCGCGCGCCACAACAGCTGAGCCTGCGCTCTAAAGCCCGTGAGCCACAACTACTGAAGCCCGAGTGCCACAAATACTGGAGCCCGCGCGCCTAGAGCCGGTGCTCCCAACGAGAGAAGCCACCGCAATGAGAAGCCCGTGCACCGCAACGGAAGAGTAGCCCCCGCTCTCTGCAACTAGAGAAAGCCTTTGCACAGCAACGAAGACCCAACGCAGCCAAAAATAAATACACAAATAAATAAATAAATAAATTTATTTAAAAAAAAAAAGAAGGGCTAGGAGCAGCAAAATAAAAGTGATGGCAGGCTTGCGGTGGGGCTGGATTTCATTCCACTCCCTGCTCTGTCATCCACTTTTGTGCAGAGCTCAAATTGCACAGCCATAAACGGTGATCTTAGTGGAAAAGGGAGGAAATGCATATTACTGGTACCTACCATAACCAGAAACAGGGGAAACCCAGCTGAGCATCCTTGGGGAAATCACTTCATTCCTCAAAGCCTCAGTCTTCTTTTCATAAAATGGGAATAATCAAGGGACCCACCTCATCGAGGGGTTCTGAGGACTTAACAACAAAATGCACATAACACACTAGTACAATATTTGTCATATAGCAAATGCTCAATATGTACTGTTATAAATATATAATTATATTATAATAATACAAATATATAAATGATAAATGTTCCTAATAAATAGTAGTTTTTAGCTATCCTTTTTATGATTTTGTCACTTAATTAATTCCTCACACTATAGGCCTGACACATAGTAAGTAGGTCCGTGGGAAATAATAGTGGGAAAAAAATTTTTTTAATGAATTTCAGTCATGTGCTCTGGGCTAATCTAGGTTGTAGAGGCTGGGAAGACTTTCTGGAGGTGGAGTCTTTAAGGACCAGCTAAGGATAACCACACCCTCTGCAGTATACAGAACAGTGCCTGGGTATAGAAAAAAGGTGCAGTGAATATTTTATTTTATTTTATTTTATTTTTAAATGTATTTATTTATTTTTGGCTGTGTTGGGTCTTTGTTTCTGTGCGAGGGCTTTCTCCAGTTGCGGTGAGTGGGGGCCACTCTTTATCGCGGTGTGTGGTCCTCTCACTGTCGCGGCCTCTCTTGTTGCGGAGCACAGGCTCCAGACGCGCAGGCTCAGTAGTTGTGGCTCACGGGTTTTTAGTTGCTCCGTGGCATGTGGGATCTTCCCAGACCAGGGCTTGAACCCGTGTCCCCTGCATTGGCAGGCAGATTCTCAACCACTGCACCACCAGGGAAGCCCCAGTGAATATTTTAGAAAGAAGGAAGGGAAAGAGGATGAATGGAAGGAAGGAAATGAGGGAGGAAGAGCAAAAAGAAAGAAAAGCTCAAGGAAATCTTTTGGCTGAGCTAAGCATATCTGAGAAGGAACTACAAATAGGATCCCTAGCAAAATCCTTATTAGAGAGTTGACATCAATATACCTTTGGCCCCCATAGTCCTCCAAATTTCCCATAACACAGCCTACAGCACGGTTCTTTTTTATCTGAGCCCCCCACCCCCAAGTGTGAGCTCTGTGAAGCGTCTACCTTGTTCAAAGTTATACCTATCCAGTATAAAGCAGGTGTTCACTAAATAGTTGTTAAATTCCTAAATTGGGCTGAGTTCCAGCTCTGGTAACAGTGGAGGAAGTTGTCAAAATATTCAACAAAAAAACTGAATTATGGAACAGGAAAGTGACCAAAAGCAGGCATAAACTGAAGGAGGATTCAGCATTTAAAATAAGTGAGCCACGCTAGATGTGGATTTTCTGCCAAAGGTATTTCTCAATCTTCACAGCACAGGGAAACTAAAATTCAAACAGAAATCCAGAATCCTATTGGTTTGATGAATTAGAGGACAGAGTTCAGAGTTGCCACAGTGCCTAAAAATTTAGGGGAAAACCCCAGAAACAAAAGAGCCAAAAGGAGGGATGGCCAAAAATTTGTACATAAACTGCCTTCTAATCCTTGGCTAACTTCTGAATTGCACATGCACAAACAAGACTCCAAGTAACCCACGGAGAAATCCATAATGAAGGATGAGAGAACTGAGCAAAGATTGTAGCTGCTGTCCACTGCAAGAAAGACAGCTTGGAGTTTAAATTATGCCAGGTTAGAAATGCTTGGTAAACACCCAGGACATTCTATTAAAATCCCAGAAAGACCACAGCTTAGGAAAAAACTCTATATCCTATAACTAAGAGATATATCCTAGATCTAGGAGCAAAACCAAAAGTAGACTTACCCCAACAAAGAGTAAAAGCAAACATCCGTAAGTTCAGGATGATCCACCAGTAAGTTAACTGTTGGCTGAAAAATATTTTGACACTCTTCAGAGGAATATTACAAAATTCAGAGTCTCTATAGCACATCATTCATGCCCAGTGTATATATATATATATATATATATATATATATATATATATATATATATATGACGAAACCAAGAAAATGTGATTCATAGTCAAGTAGAAAAATAAGTCAATAGAAACAGAGCCATACAGAAATAGAGACACAGATGTACAGAACAAACATATGGACACCAAGGGGGGAAAGTGGTGGGGGTGGGTGGTGGGATGAGCTGGGAGATTGGGATTGACATATATACACTAATATGTATAAAATAGATAACTAAGAAGAACCTGCTCTATAAAAAATAAATAAAATTCAAAAATTAAAAAAAGAAACAGAGCTATAGACAATCCAGATATTGGAATTAGGACCCAAAGACTTTATAATAACCATGAAAATATATGTTTAATAGTCTACAAGAAAAGATGGATTTTATGTTAGGTAAAAAAATGAGGAAGTTCAGGAGAGACTTGGAAGCAGTAGAAAAGAACCAAATGGAAAGCCTAGAAATGAAAAATACAATATCTGAAATTTTAAAATGTATTGGATGTATTAATAGCAGATTTGACACAACTAAAGAAATAATCCATACATGTAAGACAAGATAATAGTAATCAAGCAGCCTGAATCATAGAGAAAAATAAAAGATTGGGAAAAAATAATCCCAAACTTCATGACCTATGGGACACTATTGAAGGGTCCAATATATGTATAATTAGAGTTCCAGAAAGATGAGAGAGAGATTATGAGGAATAACAAATTTTTGAGGAAATATTGCTAACAAATTTCTAAATTTAATTAAAAATAAAACAAAACACAGCGATCTATATATCCAGGAAGCTCAGAAACACAAAGTATGATAAGTACAAATCAAATTACATCAGAATACATAATAGTCAAACTATTGAAAACTTAAAAATAAAGAGATAACTTAAAAGTGGCCAGAGATTTTCAAAAAACATATTACATACAGGGAAACAACTATAAAAATGACAACTGAGTAGTCACTAGAAACAGTGGAGCCCAGATGACACAGTGGAGCCCAGATGACACTGGAACAATATCTTTAAAGTGCTAAAACAAAACAAACAAAAAAACCCCTGCAAATCTAGAATTCAAGGTCCAATGAAAATATATTTCAAAAATGAAGACAAAATGAAGAAATTTCAGTTAGATTGAAGTTGAATTTGTCACCAAAAACCCAAATGTGTGAAATGATGTAGAAGGGACTTCAGCTTGAATGGAAATTATACGAAATGTCACTTTGGATTTACACAAAAGAAGGAAGAGCACTGGAAATGGTAAATATGTTGATAAACATTAAGTATATTATTTTTTACTTTCTAAATTCTTTAAAAGTCAGTGGACTTTTGGAGAGTGATGTCAGCAAGATGGTGCAATAGGAAGTCCAGACCTTGCTCCCCAACAAAGACACAGACTTAATAACAATATACAGTTCAGAATGCCTTTATGGGAACTCAAGAAACCAGTTAAGAAGTCACGGTACCCCAGGCAAATGCAAAGCCAAGAACAGCCATGTTGAAACAGTAATAGAAAATAGTACCTAAACTATTTGTGGAATTTAATTCTAAAAATACAAACGTTATAGGTTCTTATGAAGATAAAATATTTTTATTTCTCTTGGAAAAAAAGTCAATGGACTTCTTAAAACAATAAATAATAACAACATATTGTGGGGTTTATAACATATGTAGAAGTAAAATATGCAACAAAAACAGTACAGTGAACAAGAGGAGTGGCAATGAAATTAAACTCTCGTAAGGTTCTTACATTATAAGGTGTATTATATGAGGTGGTATAATATTACTTCTAAGTAGACTGTGATAAGATAGAGTTGCATATTGTAAATCCCCACAGCAATCACTAATAAAAGAATGCAAAGAAATATCATTAAAATGCCAGTAGAGGGGCTTCCCTGGTGGCGCAGTGGTTAAGAATCCGCCTGCCAATGCAGGGGACATAGGTTCGAGCCCTGGTCTGAGAAGATCCCACATGCCACGGAGCAACTAAGCCTGTGCGCCACAACTACTGAGCCTGCGCTCTAGAGCCTGCGAGCCACAGCTACTGAGCCGGTGCACCTAGAGCCCGTGCTCCACAACGAGAAGCCACCTCAATGAGAAGCCCGCGCGCCGCAACGAAGAGTAGCCCCTGCTCACGGCAAGCCCGCGCGCAGCAACAAAGACCCAACACAACCAAAAATAAAAAAATAAATAAATAAAATTTTAAAAATAAATAAATAAAATGCCAGTAGAGGAGATAAAATAAATTGCTAAAATATACTCAATTATACCAAAAGAAGACATGAAAGAAAGGACCAAGAAACAAGAGAGAAGATAAAAGAAAATAACAAGTTGAGAGCTTCCCTGGTGGCGCAGTGGTTGAGAATCTGCCTGCCAATGCAGGGGACACGGGTTCGAGCCCTGGTCTGGGAAGATTCCCACATGCCGCAGAGCAACTAGCCCCGTGAGCCACAACTACTGAGCCTGCGCGTCTGGAGTCTGTGCTCCGCAACAAGAGAGGCCGCGATAGTGAGAGGCCCGCGCACCGCGATGAAGAGTGGCCCCCGCTTGCCGCAACTAGAGAAAGCCCTCGCACAGAAACGAACACCCAACACAGCCAAAAATAAATAAATTTTAAAAATAAAATTAAAATAACAAGTTGATAAAATTAAACCCAATCATGTCTATAATTACTTTAAATGTAGGTGGGCCACTCTAATTAAAAGGCAAAGATTATCAGGCTGGAAAACAAATCAAGACCCAACTATATACTGTTTACAAAAGATGAAATTTAAATATAAAGACACAAAAGGTTTAAAGTAAAATGATGAAGTAAGATGTCATGCAGGGGCTTCCCTGGTGGTGCAGTGGTTAAGAATCTGCCTGCTGATGCAGGGGACATGGGTTCGATCCCTGGTCTGGGAAGATCCCACACACCGCGGGGCAACTAAGCCCACGTGCCACAACTACTGAGCCTGTGCTCTAGAGCCCGCGAGCCACAACTACTGAGCCCACGTGCCACAACTACTGAAGTCCGCCTGCATACAGCCTGTGCTCCACAACAAGAGAAGCCACCACAGTGAGAAGCCGGCGCACCACAATGAAGAGTAGCTCCCACTTGCTGCAGCTAGAGAAAGCCCATGCGCAGCAACGAAGACCCAACACAGCCAAAAAAAAAAAAAAAAAAAATGATGTCATGCAAACTCTAAACACATGAAAGCTGGAGTGAGTATATTAATATCACACAAAATAGCCTTCAAAATGAGGAGTATTACCAAAGATAAAGTGGGTAATTTTATGATAAACAGATTAATTAATCAAGAATACATAACAATCCTAAATATCAACACACTTAATAGCAGAACTACAAAATACACAAAACAAAAATTGACAAAATGAAATTGAAAATTAGACAAATCTGCAATTGTAGCAGGAGATTTTAACACCCCTTTTAAAATAATTGATAGAATTTATAGACCAACAAAAATCAGTAAGGATATAGAAAATTTGAACAACACTACCGGTCAACTTCGCCTAACTGACATTTATAAAATCTTGAAAGCAGCGGTTGAAAAAACACTACATTACCTCAAGGGAGGAAAAAACAATGTGAATGCTGATTTCTCACCAGAAGCCCTGAAGTCCAGAAGGAAGTGGCACACTTTTCAAGTGCTGAAAGAAAAGACTATCAACCCAAAATCAGTGAAAATAAACTTCAATAATGAAGGATAAATCTGGACATTGTCAGGTAAAGGAAAACTAAAAGGATTTGTTGCCAGCAGACTTACTGTAAAATAATAGCTAAAGAAAGTTGTCTAAACAAAGAAGAAAGAATTTTTTTAAATGAATCTAGGAACATCAGGAAGGAAAGAAAAACATGGTAAGCAAAAATATGGGTAAATACTTCTTTGAGCTTTCTAAGTTGTGTTTGGAGGTTGAAGCAAAAATTATAACACTTTTTGATGTGGTTCTAAGTGTACGTAAAATAAATGTTTAAGATAATTATATTATAAATGTGGAAGAGTAAAAGGACATGAAGGGAGATAAGTTTTATACACTTCCCTCAAACTGATAAAATGGGATGTTATGTATCTGTAACATAATATCTATATAGTTTTGCTATCAGAGTAATTCTAGCTTCATAAAATGAATTGAAAAGTGTTCTCTCATATTTTCTGGAACAGAGTGTTGAGTTCTATATTCTTGCTGATTTTCTGTCGAGTTGTTCTATCAGTTGTTGAGAGAGGGATGTTGAAGTCTCCAACTTAAACTGTGCATTTGTCTATTTCTATTTTTCAATTCTATCAGTTTTTTAAATAACAGCTTTATTGAGATATAATTCACATATCATACAATTCATCTACTTAAAGCATATAATTTAATGATATCTAGTATTTTCTCAAAGTTGTACGTACAATCATCAGCACGGTTAATTTTAGAACATTTTCATCATCTCAAAAAAAGAAACTCTGCAACTATTAACAGTCACTCCCCATTTCTCCTCAACTACTTCCTTCCCTCAGCTCTAGGCAATCATCGATCCACTTTCCACCTTTATAGATTTACCTATTAGGAACGTTTTGTATAAATAAAATAATAGAATATGTGGTCCTTTCTGATTGGCTTCCTTTACTTAGGATGTTTTCAGGGTTCATTCAAGTTGTAGCATGTACAATGCTACATGTATTTCTTTTTATTGCCAAATAGTATTACATTGTATGTATATGTCACATTTTATTTATCCATTCATCAGTTGATGGACATTGGGGTTGTTTCCACTTTTTGGCTATTGTGAATAATGCTACAATGGACATTTGTGTACAAGGAACTGCCAGGCTGTTTCCAAATCAGCAGTACCATTTTACATTCCTATTAGCAGTGTATGAGGGTTCCAATTTCTCCTCATCCTTGCTAACATTTTCATTACCTGATTTTTTATTATAGCCGCCCCAGTGGGTGTGAAGTACTACCTCATTGTGGTTTTGATTTGCATTTCCCTAATGACTAATGATGCTGCATCCAGGCTCTGTGCATCCTTTGGGAGAGATGAGGCTGGTAGGGTGTGATGTCAATGTTTCCTTCTGGTCTAGTACCTGGCTTCTTGGGCCACCATTTTCAGGTTTATTCTTGCAGAGGTAATTACTATGGTAGGTGGAAAGACAAGAGCAGACATTTGAGTTTCTTTTTTTGGCATTTTGAGGTGATCTTAAACCTTTTTTCTTTAATAATGTGGTGAATTACATTAATAGATTTTCTAATTTTAAACTCGGTATAAAACTAACTTGGTCATGATGTATCTTTTAATAGATTGCTACATTCACTCTGCTAATATTTTAAATAGGATTTTTCCATCTGTGTTCATAAGACAGATTAGTCTCCAATATTCCTTTCTCTTACAGCCCATCACTGGTTTGGATATCAAGGTTATATCAGCCCCATAAAATGAGTTTGAGAGTGTTCTTTATTTTTCCATTCTCTAAAAAGCTTGTAGAAGATTCAAATTAGATATTCCTTTGAAGTGTTTGATAGAGCTTGCTTTATTGATTTGTAAGAGTTCTTTGTATGTTATCCATATTAATTCTTTGTCTGCTAATGTAGATGGTGAATATTTTCTCTCCATCTTTTAATTTTATCTAAACATTTTTATTATAAAGACGTTTTAGGGGGTTCCCTGGTGGCGCAGTGGTTAAGAATCTGCCTGCCAATGCAGGGGACATGGGTTCGAGCCCTGGTCCGGGAAGATCCCACATGCTGCGGAGCAACTAAGCCCGTGCGCCACAATTACTGAGCCTGTGCTCTAGAGCCCATGAGTCATAACTAATGAGCCCGTGTGCCACAACTACTGAAGCCCACGCGCCTAGAGCCCATGCTCCGCAACAAGAGAAGCCACTGCAATGAGAAGCCTGCACCGCAATAAAGACTAGCCCCCACTCGCCGCAACTAGAGAAAGCCCAAGTGCAGCAACGAAGACCCAACGTGGCCAAAAATTTTTTTAAATAAAATAAAATAAAAGACATTTTAAAAGTGTTGTGAAGTCACATTTAAACATCTTTTCATGGTTTTGTCTATTGCTCAGGAAAGTTTTCCTTACTACAAAATTGACATTTTTTTCTGAATATATATCCAATTGCTTCAAAATTTATTGACTGATCTACATTTTCCTCAATGATCTTAAAGTTAACCGTTATCATAAACTAAATATATAGACCTTTATCATAGATTAAATATATGTGATAAGTGTGTGTATGTGTCTCCTGTCTTTCTCTCTTCTATCCTTGGGTTGATAAAACAATACTTGCTATATAGTATGTTTTGATCTCTGGTGGGGAAAGATGTTTCTCATTTGCTTTTAAATTTTTTATTGGCTATTTTTGTGTCATTTCTCTCCTAGAATCTCTCTTTAGAATCAGTTTGTCAAATTTCATAAAAACTGCATTCCGATTTTGATTGGGATTGCGTGGAATTTATAGACTAAGTTGACATCTTTGCAACATTGAGACTTCCTATCCAGGAATGTGGATATATGACTCTCCATTTATTCCCTGTTCCTTAACAGCTATATGAGATTGGCTGGAAACTCTGATCCATGTCTTGTGTCTAAGATTTCTCTTGATCAGCTCCTGCTTTGAGCTTAAGCTTCCACTGAATTGGTTCAGTTTATAAGCCCGAGTGTGCTAGGTTGTACTTTCCAAAGATGGCTGCACCAATATATGTCCCGTCCTCCATGCTCTTCTTCTTTTTTTTTGGGGGGGGGGGTTGTTTTGTTTTTTTGGTTGTTGTTTGTTGTTGCTGGCTTAAACAACAGAAGTTTATTTTCTCACAATTCTGGAGGCTGGTAGTTCAAGATCAATGTGCTGGCAGGGTTGGTTTCTCCTGAGACCTCTCTCCTTGTCTTACAAGTGGCTGCCTTGTCGCTGTGATTTCACATGGTCTTTCTTTTATGCATGTGCATTCCTCATGTCTCTGCTTCTTCCTACTGGTCTTGGAGGGTCTCCTGGGGAGGTGAGGGGAGCCCTCTCTTGGGACATAAAAGCTGGTGGTGAACATACCTGGGAGTACTCACCCGAAGGCTGACATCTTGTTTGGGCCCCCATGCTCTTCTTGAATTGTGACATTGACACTCATCCATCAAGAGGTGGGGGTCTCTGTTCCTTCCCCTTGAAACTGGGCAAACCTTTGTGATTGCCTGCACCAAAAGAATGTGCTGAAATTGACACTGTGTGACTTCCGAGCCTGGGTCCTGGGAGGCAATTCTGCTTTAGTCTGGTATTGTCGTGCTCTCACTGAACTGCTGTGTAAGAAGTTCAGCTACCTTGAAGCTGCCATGTGGGAGATACTTGTGGCAAGCTCACAAAGGGATCAAGGAGAGAGCTGCCCAAGAAATTCTATTTGTTCCAGCCTATTGGAGGCTTCCCAGTACAGACACCAGACACATGAGTGAAGAAGGCTCCTGCTGACTCCAACTCCAGTCACCATCTAACTGCAACCTTATAATAGACCTCAAGTCAGAACCAATCAGCAGAGCCATTCTTGAATTCCCAATCCAAGAAATGGTTGTTTTAAGCCACTCAGTTTTTAGATGGTTTGTTACGCTGCGATAAACAATGAATACACTCGTGTGCTGTCCAAATGTGAAGCTCATCCCCTTTCCACAGTCTCCACACACACAAACAACACTTACTCCTCAGAGGCTTTTGTGTGCTTAGTCTACAAAGAGAGGAAGAAATAAACAACATAAAACCAACTACTTTGTACATCCCATTTCTTAGACGTCCTTTACAAATCGTTCTGCGCACCCAGGCAGTACCCATCAGCCCTCTGTCGCCTCCTCCTCCTCTCATCTTACTTCCTACAAACTTCAAATTCTTCTTCACTCTGTTAGGCAGTGCAGTTAAGTTCTCTCAAGCCCTTTCTCCCAAACTCAGCTCCAGGAACCCCTTTCAAAGCCCAAGGCCCTTTGTCAACATGCCCAATGGAGTTGAACTTTCCCAGGTTCCAGAGAGTATTCTCCTTCACTATTTTAGCTGACCTGCTTGCGGTTGTCTTCCCCACATTGGGTGCAGGGCTGGTACACAGAAAGTCCTCAATAAATCATAATGAAAGCAGAAATGTATCAAGCACCTACTATGTGCTGCCTGCTAGATTAAGGACATCATATGCATCATCCCGTTCAGTCTTCACAAAAACCCTGTAAGATAGGGACTATTATTCCTTTTTACAGATGAGCAAACTGAGACTTCATATGGTTTTAGGTCCTGTGGTCATGCTCAGTGACAGAGTCAGATTCCAAAGCACTCTACCAACATTGCTTAAGTGAATGAAAGGGAAGGTAAGAAACTCTGGAGAGAGGTTATTTTGGAAACCGGTAAATAAGGTGATGGTTGTTTCCATGATCATGGAGGAGATCACTTGGAGGGAGAGAGCTGGCCAATCCCACAGACTCTGGTGCTTACGGGAGCTGCAGAGAAGAAAAAGCAATAGAAGAAGGGCTGGATGGTGGACACCTGGACAGGGAAGACTTCAAGGATGGAATGGCCAAGGCAGACCCAGGTGCCAACAGCTTCACGACCGGAAGACTGAAGAGGGGTTAAGCCTCAGTGGTGACCTCCAGCAGGGGCAGAAGCAGGGAGATGAGAGGAAGATGAGGAAGTTTAGAAGTGCTAGTGTTAGCAGTGAAGCCAGAGGGAGGAGGCGGAGTGGGTATTCACAGGATGGCTGATGCAGGAAGGGTCTTGGTATGTTTTAATATGGAAGAGGCCTGATTGACTGTATGTGGAGAGGAACGAGGTGGGTGGGGAGGGGCAGAGCCTGCTTCAAGGTCTGCAGAACCTGAGGCGCCCTGGGCCTGGGCCCTGGCGTAGAGCACCCAGGCCGGGGCTCGCAGGCAGAAGTGGCCGAAGACGTGGCTCAGGGGATGGGACGCGGACTGTGGGTCGGGGGAAGGGGCTGGGTCCTGGAGATCAGGCTGTACAGGGACCTGGGAAGGCCCTCTGCCTCCTCAGAGAGAAACGGAGGCGTGGTCCCCGTCCCGCACCCTGGCGGCTCTTCGGATTATCCGGCCGATGCCTCGGGGAAGCCCGAGGCGAGGATGGAGGGTGGGCGCTGGCGGCTGGACGGAGCGGGGCGGAGCTGGGCCGAGGGCGCCGGCCTCCCTCCCCGGGTCCTCTCAGGTGACAGACCCCCGCGGGCCCCCCGCCCCGCCCCGCCGCATATTCAGGAGGCCGGACCCGCCCCGTCCGAGAGCAGCTAGCGCGGCCGCGCCGGGAGCCTCAGCGGTCGGTGCGTGCGCGGAGCCGGCACCCATCCTCCTCGAGTCCGCCGCCCGCCATGGCCCCTGCGGCCGCCCGCCGCAGCCTCCTGGTTCTCCTGCAGGTGCTCGGGCTCGCCCTGGCGCAGATCGTAAGTCCCGCGCCGGGGTCCGGAGTGCGGGGTCTGGGTCCGGGGTTCAGCATCCCGCGGTCTAGCCAAGGGCTCTCTCTGCCTGACCCCCACCCTCTGCTGACACTCCCTAGCGCGAGGGGCAGCTTCGGACAGTCCCGCGGCGCACGTCCCCTTAGGAGGGGCACAAACGGGGGTCGTCTTGGCACAGTGAAAGGGGGTGGATGAGCCGGGGAGCCAGAGGGACCCTGTCCCGAGATGCTCGGCCCTGCCTGGGACGGGCAGTGTGCGGCGAGAGCTGGCGCCGGGTCCTGGCAGCCCGGAGAGCCCAGGTGGCGGGGGACACAATGGTGCCCATTCACGGGGCTCCGGATTCTCCGCCCCCGCCGCCTCCCAGGGGGCGCCGGCTCCAGCCAGACGCCACTCTCGCTGGCTGCTGCCTCTCTGCCGGGCTCGCGCGCTCGCGTCTCACTTTCGAGGGCCGGCTGGGGGGAGGGGGCCTAACGGGACGCGGGCGCGGAGGGGCAGGGCCCGGGCGCCATCTGGGGCCTGGTGAGGTTCGCAGCTCGCCTGCCGGGCGCCAACCTGGCACTTCTCGGCCTGGGGAGGGCGCGGGCACCTGGCAGGCGGGGGACCGCCACCCGAGGCGGGGGTGGCCCCGTAAGAGAGCCACCTAAGGGAGGACGGAGGAGCGGTGCTGCGAGAGGGGTGCTCTGAACAGGAGGAGAGAACAGGCTTCCCTTCCCTGGGTCCCCCCACGCCCCGTCTCTCTGCGCCTCCCCAGCTGTCCCGTCGGACTTTATCCGCACCGGGGGGAGAGGAAGGGGTACGTACTCACCTTCAGTATCTGTTGTTCACCTAAAAATAATCCGAGCAACCGTCCATTGAGGACAAAGCGTCTCTAGGCACCATCTTCCTTACCATCGGTTATTTATTTGAACCATTAGCATCTCCATCTGTTCCCACACACGACAGCGCAAGGGCAACATGGTACAGTGGAAGGAGTTGGGCAGACCTAGGACGGAATTCTGGCTCCACCGCTTACTTCCGGTGATCACGGACCCCTTCATCTTTCAGAGCCTGTTTCCTCAACTGCAAACTGGGGCTTTTTAGTTTCGGCCTCACAGTTCTAAGCATTCAAGAACATAATATATGTAATGGTACACAATATCTGGTACACAGTGGGTTCTCAATAAACGGGGAGTTCGCGGCTCCCTGAGGAGCTCCATTTCCTCAGGGAGAGGTGCACTCGTGGATGCCCAGTTCCCTGCGCTATCTGAGGGCTGCACCCCTGTATGTGTTTTCAGAGAGGTCCACCAGGAGAGCGGGGCCCCCCGGGCCCCCCAGGGCCACCGGGAGTGCCTGGATCCGACGGAATCGACGTGAGTCTCTAACCTGGGACGGGAGGGGGAGAGAGGCGGCGGACAAAGGGGAACTTTGTGAGCCCTGGGAGTAGGGGGCGGGGGGCGGGGCGGTGAGGTTGACGCCTGGAGATGCAGTGCCCCCTGTTGCCAGTAGGCGGCGCCGGCCTGCACCACAAGGAGACCGTTTGTTCTACAAAAACCTCAAACCAGCCCCGAGATGCAGAGCCCGTTATAGCCGCCGGCGGACAAGGAGCTGCTGTTCGGTCTGCCCGCCACAGCTCACAGCGATTCCTTATCCCTCGCCCCCTCCTCCCTTCTTTTTGGGGTGGGAGGCGCCCTGCCTCCTCGCCCTGCCCCCTGGCACGTCTGGATGCTTCTTCAGGGTAGCTTGGGAGCCTTGGCCAGACCGCTGACCAGCTAGGGCCAGACTCCCGTCTCTTCCCTTTGCATTTTTCTCCCCGATTTAGAACCAGCTGGTCTCGTTCCCTGCTCTCCCTACCACAGTGAGGGTTAAATACCTCATTCTGGATGCTCCCCCAGGAGGTCAACCCCATGTTTATTTATCTCGACAGCCTTCTATTCAACCTGGTGCCCCACCCTCCAAACACAGGGCACAGGGTCCCTGCCAGGCTCTCTGGCCGCCACAGGCTCTGAAATGCCTGGAAGTCTCTCTGGGGCTGAATGTGATTCCACAGCCCATGTCTGTCCTCCATCAAGGGTCCTTTGTCACAGGGGAAGGAGGTCCTTCTTGCCTTGGTGACAGATTGAATCTGTCCCCTTGGTCCTTGCCCCTGCCCCATCTCGTTTTCCTGACCCCAACCCAGAAGGCCGTCACTGCCCCCTTCGCTTACCTCCCCTTCATGTTTTCCTAAAAACTCCATGTTTCTCCCCACACTTGCTCAAATCCAAGAGGCACCTGCTCTCCGAGGTAACTTGGAGCGAACAACCCTGTTCGCAGGTCTCCTATCTGGCCCCTTACCAACACTGGCATGACGAGAACCCACTCACATGCTGTTATCACCCTCTGCAGCCTGCCTGGGATTGGTCTCAATCCACCTATGGTTTTCTTGCGGGAAAAGGAGCTATTTTCCTAAAAAGCACAAGGCTTGAGAGGGCCCAGGACAGAAGAGAGGAGAGTGAGGAGAGGAGCGTGTGGGCCGGGCCAGCCAGGGCTTGTGTGTGCCCATCTGGGGGAGCATGAGCCATAGTGTGCTGTCTCAACAACTTGTATCTTGCAGGGTGACAAGGGGCCCCCTGGGAAAGCTGGCCCTCCGGTGAGTGCTTTTTCCTCCTTGACCTCTGACCCTTCCAGGTCTTGCCCTCCTGTGTCTAATGTTTGCTCCACCTCTGTTTTCAAGGGACCTAAGGGAGAGCCTGGCAAAGCGGGGCCAGATGGGCCAGACGGCAAGCCCGGGATTGACGTGAGTACCTACCTGAGCGTCAGGTAGAGCAGGTTAGGGCTCCACCCACTGACTTCCAGAACCCAATTCTGGCATCTTCCCTGATCTGCTATTCAGAGCAGGATGGAGACTCTACAGCTGTGAGCCCCGCTCACCTTCATATGAGATTGTGACCTCACACCCACCCCAGGAGCATTGAATCACAAGCAAATGGGGGTCCAGAGACGGGTTCTGCTCATCAGCAGCAGCCAGAATTTAGTCTCACATTTCTGGCCCCCAAGTATCAAACTGAATACTCTGGGCAGAGCTGCCCTTATGCTCCCTCTCCCTTCCTCTCCTTTTTCCTTCCCCACTCCACCCATCACAGCCCCAGGCACCACTCAGGAGAGGAACATTATTTGGCTGATACCACAGAGTTCCCGGGGACCCCAAGGTCACAGGCTCCTGGACACAGCCAGGGGCATTGGGAAGTCTTCTTCTTGGGGCATACATTTGAGTCAGTCACTGAAAGATGGGAGGAAGAAGAGGACCCCATGAGTTGCCTTTGCCCTGCTGGTGCAAGAGGTGCCCATTAGGGCTGTGACCAGCCACCAGGGCCGTTCCAACTCGTCCACACCCTGCAAAGATTACAAAGCATATTGCCTTCCACATCAGTTTTCATAGCCACCCAGAGAAGCAAGCATGATTATTAATCCATTTTGCAGATGAGAAAACTAAGGCTCAGAAAAAGTTGCCAAGGGCAGACATCAAGAAAATGGCTAATCCAGACCTATGTCTATCTAGGTTTTCTAGACTCCTAGACTTGAGGCATGAGGTTTGGGCTGACAAATCTTTGGGCCTGGGTTTCTCATCTTTCAAAAGACAATAATTGTCAAGGGCTATGGTGGGAACCGGCGGAAGGGAAAGTGAGGTGTTGACGCCCTTAGGCCTTCATGGAGTGTGGTGAAAGGCAGCCTGGGCCCACCCAGGAGAGACCTCTGGACCCGCCCTGCCCCGTGGGTCAGGGAGCAGTTTCATCTCTCACGGATATACCTTCTCTTTCTTCGCCAGGGTCTAACTGGAGCCAAGGGGGAGCCTGGTTCTATGGGGATCCCTGGAGTCAAGGTAAGTAGCCTGTTGGGGGCCTCAGCAAGGGCAATCTAGCGCCAGAGTTTGGGAGGGGCTTCTGCAGACAGGATCAGGGACCCAGGAGACCCCAGCCTCTGAGCCTCTCCATTGCTCTTGCAGGGCCAGCCTGGGCTCCCAGGTCCCCCCGGCCTGCCGGTGAGTATAACTGGCAAGGGCTTTAAAGGACCCTTTGTGGGTAGGGGGACTTGTAAAAGGAGCCATGAACCTAATCTTTTCTTCTGTTCCAGGGCCCTGGCTTCACCGGACCTCCTGTAAGTCTTCAGGGATGGGGCAGAGTCCCTGGGACTCTCCGGGAAGGAGGGTACAGAGGGCTTCCAGGGGACTGACCAGCATGGGGAGGGGCCAGCATGCTGTGATGGTGTTGGAAGTGGGCAGACTTGTCAGAGAACTCTGGGCGTATCCACTGGCTCTGAGATTCTCTGGCCCTTAAAGCCCTAATCTGTCAGCTTCTCTGGTGTTGGTTGCAAAGTGAAAGTGGGGAAGAGGGCTCTGGGTCCCTCTGTGCCAGGGCTGGGCTGACCCTCTGAGGCATCCCAGCCACTGATATCTCTGTCCCTAGGGACCACCTGGACCTGTTGGCCTCCCTGGTGAGATGGGAATCACGGGCCCCAAGGTGAGCCCCAGCTACCCCTCTGCTCACTCTGCCTCCTGCCCTCTGCCTTCAAGCTGGCAAGCTGAGTATCTCTCCAGGATTTCCTGAGTCTGCCTCTGGCCACCAGGGAGCTCCTGCAGGTCTGGGGCAGAAACCCCTCCTGCTGAGCCCACCCTGTGGTAGGTCTTCCAGGGAGGCCAAGGGCTGGGGCCATCCCCCCGAAGATCAGGCCTTGATCTCCCCAAGAGCCCAGATCTCAGGAGGTGACCTGGAGGGCAGGGTGGACAGGGCAGTAGCAGGAACTGGAGGAGGGGGCAGGGGTGACCTAGGCAGGACTGGACAAGGGTATGATCTGGGCCCTTCTTGCTTCCAGGGGGATCCTGGACCAGAGGGACCAGCAGGGCCCCCGGGGCCCCCTGGGAAACCGGTAAGTGTCCTCAGACCTCCCACACGGCAGTGTGTGGCTGGGGAAGGACAAGAGTCCTTGGCGCAAGCCCGGGGTGGGGACAGTTTGCTTCAGGCTCCGTCTCCATACATCTTTTCTCAGGGCCGCCCAGGAACCATTCAGGGTCTGGAAGGCAGCGCGGACTTCCTGGTGAGAGGCGGTGCGGGGGTGGGGGTGGGCGGGGCTAATCCGGGGAAGGGGCGGGTCATGTTGAGAGGGGCGGGCAAGGAGATAGGTTCCTTCAGGAGGTAGGGTCAGAGGGAGAGGGGAGGGGCTGCAGCTGAGAGGTGCAGCCAGGTGCGGTGGGAGGAGGGCTCGGAGCTGGCAAGATGGGGAAGCACTGCCCAGTTGGCCTGGGGCAGGCCAGTGACCTCAGAGCCCTGCGGGGTTTCCTTTCCAGTGTCCAACCAACTGTCCAGCGGGCGTGAAAGGGCCCCCGGGGCTGCAGGGAGTGAAGGTGAGCTCCTGGCCCAAGTCTTGGGGGATGGGGGGTGGGGAGGGGACCTACTCTGAGCTCTCTCCTTCCCTGCAGGGGCATCCTGGCAAGCGCGGGCTTCTGGGAGATTCCGGCCGCCAGGGGAAGCCGGTGAGTGTGAGGGCTGAGGGCCCTGGGAGGGTGTGTGTGGAGAGGGCCCTACAGGAGCCTCCCCCCCATCCTTCTCCCTTCCCCTTCCCCTGTGGGGCTCTGGGGATAAAGCCTTGAGCTGGGAGGCAAGAGGCCTAGATTCTAGGTCAATGTGTCCCTGGGCAAGTCCGTTCTCCTTGCTGTGCTTCCATTTCCCCATCCGTCCATCACATGGGACCATATGGTTTCTAGGAGGCCTTCCTGTCTGCTTTTGCTGGGAAGAGGATGGTATCTTTGGTTGTCTGTATGTTTGTCTCTCGATCTGCCTGCCTATCTGACTGCTCTTTCCTGGCCCTTAGGGTCCCAAGGGAGATGTGGGTGCCTCTGGAGAGCAAGGAATCCCTGGACCGCCGGTAAGGAACACTTTCCAAGGGCCCTCCTCACCTCTCCTGGGAGACCTTAGTGGAGTCATTCTCCTGCTCTGGGCTCTAACTTGTGAAAGAGACACCTGTGTTCAGCTGGTGTGTCTCTGGGTGGGGGGGGGGGGGGGAGGGAGGCTGAGGCTGACTGTGAGAGACTGGGGGACAGGAACCAAGGCTGTCAGCCAGAAGACTCACCTGAGGCCCAGGTTCTGCCACTGTCCCTTCTGAGTGACCCTGGCGAGTCTCTCCCATCTCTGAGCATCAGTGACCGTCTGTGATAGGGACTCCGTGCCTGCCTCAGAGAGGCACTGAGAAAATTGGGTGGGGGTCAGGGAAGGTGTCACGAAGTGGGCCTTCTAGTTGCCATCGCTGTCATTCTTCTGTCTTGACAGGGTCCCCAGGGCGTCAGGGGCTACCCGGGCATGGCGGGACCCAAAGGAGAGACGGTGAGTGGGTCTGGGGTGTCCTGCAAGAGCTGCTGGAACCAGCCCTCTGGCCTCTGGGGTCCAGCCAGGACTGACCCGCGACCTCTCCTCTCCCCAGGGTCCTCACGGGTACAAAGGCATGGTGGGCTCCATCGGCGCCGCCGGGTCACCAGTGAGTCCACTCCTGCTTCCGCCCACACTCACCTCCTCCAGACACAGCTCCTAGGGCTGCAGAGGGGTGCGGCTCCGCCTGAGCCCACATAACTTGCATTTCTGTTTGTCCTTCTTGCCAGGGTGAGGAAGGTCCTCCGGGGCCACCAGGCCGAGCTGGGGAGAAGGGTGACGTGGTGAGTCCTCAGGCACCCCTGTCCAGTCACGGCCCCTGGGGAGAACTGGGTGAACTCAGCTCCACCCAAGGCTCACGTGCGTGCACAAACGTGTGTGTGTGTGCATACGTTATTCTGCGTGTCTGTGCGTGTGGGTGACTGATGTGAGGGAGGAACGTCTGTGCCCAGAGCCCAGCCAGCCCCAGCAGCCCCCTCCTCCAAGCCCAGCCTGTTGCTGATCAAATTCAGACTTTGGGAGAACCGTGTAATGCAGTCCCACGGTCACTGGGGCCAGACAATGAAATTCCAGGGAATCAGTCATGGGGCTAATGGGATTTGGTCCAGATCCCAGTTCTCTTAACTCTCTCTTTTTTTTTTTAAAGTAAAAGACTATCTCTTTTGAGCAGTTCTGAGTTTACAGAAAAATTGAGCAGAAAGTAAAGTTAGGGTTGTTTTTCTTTTTGTTAGTTTTTTTATTGTGCAAGTTTTTTGACAAACGCAAAAGTAGGGCGAATAATATAGTGATCTCTTATGTACCTACCTCCCCAAATTAACCTTTTACCGCTCTCACTTCATCCATCCTCTTCTCCCTTTCTTTCCTTCACTTCATTGCTTTGCTCTGATATTTTCAAGCAAATTCTTAACATTACGTCATGTTACCCACTTTTGAATGTATCTCTTACAAATAAGGCTCTTTCCTCACATAACCACGATATCATTATCACACCAACAAATTATCAATTATTCCTGAACATCATCCAATCATCAGCTTGTAGTCAGTTTTTCCCAGTGATCTCAAAAATGTCTTTTCAGGGTTCTTGTTCAAATCAAGACCCAAACCAAGTGCACACATTGTCTTTAGTGGTTGTGTTTCTTCACATCAGTGTCACTCGGGGCCTTGGTGGGTCTCAGGAGCGCTGGCTCCTCCCCTGCCCTGCTCCAGCCCAGCCTGCTTGGTGCTGACCTCTGCTCCCTCCCGCTAGGTCCAGGGCAAACTCACACAACTAGGCCCCTCTCCTCCAGCCCCTGCACAGCATGGCCTGTGCCACAGGGACCCTGGGACCCGGAGGTCACTGTTCTCAGCTGTTCCCTTCTCTGAACAGCCAGACAGGAGTTCAGCCTCCTGAAGGTGATCTGATCTCTGTCTACTTTGCAGGGCAGCCAAGGTATCCGAGGACCCCAGGGAATAACAGGCCCGAAGGGAGCAACTGTAAGTGGACAGAGGGCGGGGTCCAGGCAGCTGTCCAAGCCCCCAGAGGAGGAGGAGCCTGGGATTCTAGACTGAACTCTGTTGCCAGTGGGCTGTCACCTCGGGAAATGCCCTCTTTCTGCGCCTTAGTTTTTTCACCTGTAAATAGGGTGGTGATGTAGGAGAGGTCCTGGGACACTCATCACCCACACAAGGGAAGGACTGTGGTCCATCCCACGAAATCCCTTCCCACTTCCACTCTCCCACCCCCAATTGGCTGGTGGGGCTTCCCAAGATGACCTGACTCACTTCTTACGCACAGGGACATGGGTGTGTGGCCTGACCCTAGGCATCTCCCCATTGTGAGTGTCCCTTCGACTTTCCTCCTGAGCAGGGCCCACCAGGCATTGACGGCAAGGACGGGACCCCAGGCACACCTGGCATGAAGGTAGGAGTGGGGACGGCTGGTGGGATTGGGGCAAGGGTCAGGGCCCTTTCCAGCTGAGGCTCTGAGTCCCATCACACTGAGCCTGGAGGCCCAGGAGCCTGGGATCCTCACGCGTGTCACGGACACATTCCTGGTTGCCTCGGGGCCTCAGTTTCCCTGCCTCCACTCGGGTGGGAGACTCATCTGTGTCTCTGGTTCTGTCTCTCGCAGGGCAGCGCAGGACAGGTGGGGCGGCCAGGAAACCTGGGCCACCAGGGCCTAGTGGTGAGTATGGGGCGGAGCCGTGGGGGCTGCCACACAGCAAGTTGCTTATCCTCCAGGAGGCCAGGCACCCTGTGGCCCACCTCCCCACGGTGGCGTGAGTGGCTGATGAGATGGAAGTCACACACCCAGGGCTCGTGCTCTAGTCCCTGTCCCCACCCAGCTCAGGCCTCCTCACCAAGTCTGGCCTGGCTTGGGCTTCGTCATTTGGACAGTTGCTCCAGCCTTCTCTTTGACCATTCCAACCGTCCATGTTGGCTAAGTGGAATCTGACCATTTCCCTGCTAAACACCTTCCGTGCTCCCCCTCCCCTGCTGCCTCCAGGAAAAAGTCGCTCTGTCCAGTCATTCAGTAGAGTTACTGAGGTCCAGTAAGTGGCAGGGAAAGTTATGAACAGGACAGCTACACCCCTCGTCCTCGCAGCTCACCTTAGCATCTAAGGACCACCATAATCTGACCCCAGCCTATCCCTCCGCCTCATCAGCCACTGCCTCTCTTCATCCTCTCCCTTCTCAACATGGCCTTGGCTTTTCTGCCTCCACACATTCAAGCCTTTACTGGTCCCTCTGCTTGGAATGCCCTTCCCATCTCTCTGTGCCTTCTCACCGTCAGGCCCACCTCCATGCCACACCTTCTGGGAACCCCCGTCCCTCCCTGCCAGGGGTACTGAGGCCGAGGCCCGCTAACATGTCCACGTGCAGACTGTGTTCCTGTGTGCACTCACATGTGGTCCTCTTCTTCCCATGGACCACAGGCACTTGTAGGCAGGCCCTTCTGTACCCACCTCCTCTCTCACCAGGGATTCGCGGCTAAGCACAGTCAAGTTCATGGCTGGGCCTTCTGCTGTTCAGCTCCCATAAGGCAGGGGAGGAATCCGGGAGGTAAAGCAATAGGTGCACAGGGCTCCCCCTGCCAGGGGAGAAACTGACATCAGCTTCCTTCTACAGGGTGTGCCCGGCCAGCCTGGGACGAAAGGAGGCCCTGGAGACAAGGTGAGAGGGCAGAGTTGGCTTCATCTGGACAAGGGAGCCTGGGGGCAGGGACCAGGGACACGGCTTAAAGACTGCAAGGCCCAGTCCTCAGCCCAAGCTCAGAGACTTGGCCTGGACACAAGTCCCTTGGGCCTAACCACCTCCCTCCTGTCACCTCCCTCCCACCCTCATCCTGGCTAGAGGAGACAGGATGGCGTGGCTGCATACCTAGACGAGAAACAGGAAAATCAATGGAGTCCAGAGGACCTCACCAATAACCCTCTCCTCTCCCCAACTCATTTGGTTCCAGAGTCTTTTTAAGGTTCCCTGGGCTTCTCCAAGGCCAAGGGCCTGACTGGGCTACACAGACTGACCTCAGAACTCTGTTTTCCTGCAGGGTGAGCCAGGCCGGCAAGGCTTCCCAGGAGTCTCTGGTTCCCCCGGGAAGGAGGTGAGTGTCCCCTCTTCTGACACAAGGGCTCTTGCTTTGCTCCCTTCTCCCGCTCCCCCAGGCCTGAGGACCCTGCACTCATTGTATGGGGCCTGAGTGAGACTGTGAGGTGGACCCCTAGCCTAGGGGTGCCCTCGGTGCCAGTCAAGGCTCTGCCACTGACCCAGGGAAGCTCTCTTCTCTCTCTGGGCCCTGGTTTCCCTGTGTACAATGCAGAGAGGGTGGGAGCTGCTTCTGTCCTGGGGTAGGACCTCTCCAGGTGGCCCAACTGACTGGGGCTGAGAATCCAGCAGGAAGTCATTGATTCATTCATTCCATAAACATTCACCAAATATCTGCAACCCGCTAGATGCTGAGATAGACAGTCTCCTACTCACATGGAGCTTACAGTTTCGTGGGAGAGACAGACATTAAATTAAATAAATGATCGCATGATGACTACAACTGTATTGGGTCCTATGAAGGAAAAGTACAGGGACCGGAAGAAGAGGAGGTGAAGGAAGTCTTCCTGATGAAGCAAATTAGCTGAGCCCCAAGGGTGGGTAGGGGCTGGCCAGGTGTGGAAGGGAGGGATCCTCCAGGCTATTGCTCACCTCTGATTTCTCTGTCCCCCAGGGAGAGCCAGGGCCTCGAGGAGAAATCGGTCCCCAGGGCATCATGGGGCAGAAGGTAAGTGCCTGGCACAGTGGCCCCTCCCTGGGGGCCTCTGCAGCAGCTGGCACTGCTGGACCCAGGATCTGGGTCCTCTCAAGGCTCCAGTACTTGCCCAGTCCTGCCCAGCCTGCGTGAGGCCTCCCAGTCAGGGCCTCAGTTTGCTGGTCTGAAGTGGAGCCAAGGACCTCCACGGTGGTGACAGCAGGAATGGAGGGCACCCTGACCACGCAGGGTCTGGGATCTGGCAGGGAGAGGCTGCCCCCGCTGATAGCCGGATGTGACCTTCACTTTCCATTTCAGGGTGACCACGGTGAGAGGGGGCCAGTGGGGCCGCCAGGCCCTCAAGGCCTACAGGTAAGTGCAGGGCGGCTGAGATGGGCATGGGGAGCATGTCTGGGCACCTCATCTGACTTACTCCTCTGGTTTCTTTTCTCCTCAGGGCCCCAAGGGGGAACAGGGTCCCCCCGGAATTCCAGGGCCCCAAGGCTTGCCAGGAATCAAGGGAGACAAGGTACCAAATGGGGCTGGAAAATACCAGGGAAAGAAGCCTTAAGACTCTGGGGGAGGAGTCGGTGGAGGGCAGTGAGATCCTTGAGCACCGCAAATCTTCGTGGAAAAAGTACTCCCTGCGGGTCCCAAGGGACCCCGGGGTGGGGGTGGGGGCGGGGGCGCGGCGGAGCTGCAGAGGGGCGTGTGGCCAGGAGCCGGGGTTGGGGGGACCCTGTGGACCTAGCCTCCCCTGGACCCGAGCTCACCAAGCCCCGGAACCCCCCCCCCTCGCCCCGCTTTCTCCAGGGCTCCCCAGGGAAGACCGGGCCCCGCGGCGGAGTGGTGAGTGCCAGCATGTCCCCTTCCCCCGCCGTCTGGGCATCCCGCGTCGGGGCGGGGGACGCGGGTGTCACAGGCCAGCACAGCCGCCCCACCCCTGCTCCCACGCCACGCGGGGCCACCGCGGTCTGACTCGGTCTCAATCTGCAGGGCGACCCGGGGGTGGCTGGCCTCCCAGGAGAGAAAGGCGAGAAGGTGAGCCGGCTGTGGGGGGCGGCGGGGTGGGGGGAGCGGCGGGCGGGCCCTGGGACCCCTCGTGACCGTGCTTCCTTGTGCCTTCAGGGCGAGTCCGGCGAGCCGGGGCCCAAGGGACAGGTGAGTCCTGCAGCCGCGACACCACCTTCCCCCTCTCCCGCCATCCCCCTTCCCTCGGCGCCGCTGGGGACCAGGACCGCGGCTCCCCAGGCTTCCCTCCCCCCCATCCCATCCTTCCCCGCCCCCGCCCCCCGCTGCCCCCAGCGCGTTCGTCCTCTGACCCCGGCTCTGCACCCACCCCGCTCGGCAGCAAGGAGTCCGCGGAGAAGCCGGCTATCCGGGCCCCAGCGGGGATGCAGGCGCCCCGGGGGTGCAGGGCTACCCCGGGCCCCCGGGCCCTCGAGGACTGGCTGGAAACCGAGGCTTGCCCGGACAGCCCGGGAGGCAGGGCGTGGCGGTAAGTTGGCCTCCAGGGGTGGAGGAGTCTCTTTGGAAGGACATCTCTTTGGGTTGCTGCTTATCGCCCCAAAGGCTGGGAATTCCCAGAGGAAGCTGGCTTCCCTGAGGCTGATTCCAAACCTCAGGGTCAGAGAGGATGGGTGTGGGTGCAGGAGGGATTTCAGTCAGATGCTGAAAATACTTCTGGTGAGAAAATGGGAACAGGAGGGGGTCATAGCGCTGGAGCAGTCAGCCCTGGCAGCCAGGGGCTTCTTCCTGAAAGACCTCTGCTTTCAGGGCCGAGATGCTAGTGACCAGCACATCGAGGATGTGGTGCTGAAGATGCTGCAAGGTGAGGGGCGGGGGGGCAACAACTCCTCCCCACAGTCAGGGCATCGCCATCCTTCAGGAGCCTCTTCAAGTGGCCTTGCTGGAGAGTCTGGAGTCAGGGGCGGCCATTCCAGCTCTGCCTCCAAGGGTCTGGGGACCTTACCTACATCCCTGCCCTCTCAGGACCTTTGACCTCCATAAAACAGCCTGAGGAAGGTGGAGGTTAACCCCCAGGCTGTTCTGTGTGCACACGTAGGGGCCAGGGGCCAGGGGCCGGGATGCTCTGCCTTCCCCAGTTTTACTGAGCTGACACCCATCTTACAGACTTCCCTGTCTCCCTCCCTCCCTCCAGAGCAACTGGCAGAGATGGCTGTGAGTGCCAAGCGGGAGGCTCTGGGTGCGACCGGGATGATGGGTCTCCCAGGACCCCCTGGGCCTCCTGGCTACCCAGGCAAACAGGGACCCATTGGGCACCCTGGCCCTCGGGGCATTCCTGGCATCGTGGGAGCCGTGGGTCAGATTGGCAACACCGGGCCCAAGGGTGAGTGCTATTCTGTGGTGGCCAGGGGATGGGGGTTTGGCCAAGACCAGCCCCTGGGGGGTCTCAGTTACTGAGTTGATTGCTCCGCCTCCTGTTTTATCTTTCATCATTGTCCTTCCCAGGATGAGTATAGACACTTTCACCCATTTCTCCCACATGTGACTCCTGGGCTTGCTTTTTCAGTAGCTAATTGATAGAAATGAATGTACTGTTTTACAGATTGGGCTTTTTGGGGGGTTTTGTTTGTTTTAAATTTACTTAGTGGTACTCCATAAACCTCCTTCCATGTCTCTAAAAGTGGGGAGGCAGATTAAGAAAATACTAATGAAGGCAAGCTCGAGTCACAAGACAGGTGTGAGTCCAGACTCTGCCACTTTCTCATTGTGGCTCCTGAACAAGTTACCTGTTTATCTTCCTGGGCCTTAGATTTATCATCTGTAAAATGGGGATATTAATAGCAACAACCTCATAGTTGTCATGAAGATTACATTTATAGGTAACTTACATAGAGTTGGCACATAGCAAATGCCAACTATTGTTATTATTAGACACTTTCCTGTAAAGAACTTTATCAGCTGTATAGTCTTCCATCCTTTGGACTTGCCTTTATTTAATCAGTTCTGCAGTCATTTCCAACTTTCCCCTATTATAAACTAGCACAAAACAAATAATTGTGTGTGAAATAGAAATTAAGTAGCAAGCCGAGTAGAAAAAAAGCATTTTCCTATTCTGAAAAACTAAGGCTTGATTCTTTCTCTGCAGGAAAATGTGGAGAGAAGGGTGATAGGGGAGAAGTTGGACGAGGGCATCCCGGGATGCCTGGGCCCCCAGGGATCCCAGGTAAGATCTTGGCGCTGCCCAGTGGCAGTTGTGTCCCTCAGCTCTGGGATTAATGACCCAAAGACAACTGGGTCTCCTCCATGGAGGCCTCATGCTCAGCCAACTCAGTCCCACACATCCGATTTTTGATACTTTTGGAGCACCCAGGAGCCTCTGGGTGTGGTCTGGCTGAGAACTGGACAGCTGGGATTCTGAGAACTTCCTGGGTTGCACAAAAATCTGCTTCATGGAGGGAAAGGAAGGGGCATGTGCTCCCCAGAGTCACTGATTGGGAGTTGGGAGGAAAGGACAATCAGACACGACTCTCTCAGAACCTGTGTCTGGGGCAGAGTCCCTCCTTTCTGTGTGTCCTTGGCTTCATTTTCCCCACCTTGATGTCTTGACCTTCTCCCTCTCATAGGACTGCCTGGCCGGCCTGGCCAGGCAATCAACGGCAAAGATGGAGATCGAGGGGTCCCAGGGGCCCCAGGAGAGGCAGGCCGACCTGGCCTGCCAGGCCCCATGGGGCTGCCAGGCTTCTGTGAGCCTGCGGCCTGCCTTGGAGCCTCAGCCTACACGTCTGCACGCCTCACAGAGCCTGGATCCATCAAGGGGCCATGAGCATCAGGCCAAGACGGAGCCCAGTGGGCATCCTAGGGGGAAAGGACTAGGTGCCCTCTGGGTGGACATGCATCCCATTCCTCTGCCCAGGAAACTAGCTTTCCCAGGACCTTTGTCTGGGACCCAGGAGTCCTGAGGAAAAGGAAATTCTAAAATATGGGGGAAGGGAAGGGAGGACATCGGAGTGAAAAGGTGAGGCTAACAGACAGGGCAAGTGGCACCGGAGAGTGCAAGGTCCAGAGGATGGGGTGGCTTTCCTTCCCGGAGCACCGCTCAAATGTCACCAAAACAAATGTCTCCTTAATTTGCACCATCCTCCACTGGCCATCTTGTCCTTGGGGCAAGTGGACTGACGCCTTTGCTGGTTCCTGATTCCATTTTCACCCCCTGGGCTTACTGGCTGACTGCCTGGAGGTGGCCATCCTTAAGCCAGTCCACTACTTCCTCCCTGCCTTCCTCCCATCTGAGTATTTAAACACCCATCTCCCTTCCCTTTCTGGCATCACCCTCTCCCACCAAACCGCTGGATCCACCCAGGCCTTTCTGTAAATAAAAGCCCCTGACTTGGGTACAAACCAGGATGTGAGTGTTGGGCTTAATTTCTTGTGGATTAGGGGTGGGCCTCCACGACCTGAGCAGGATGGTCAAGGGCTCCAGAAGGGGAGGGTGGAGGGCGGGGTACCTTCCTCTGGGTACATCCTGAATTATGAGGATGGCACAGCATATTTGAGGAACACCTGTTTGATGAACCTGCAGGTAGAGTTAGGATGGTGACCCTCTGTCTAACTTTGGGCAGATCCTTCCCAGCCTTTGTACAGCTGGGCAAGGACTTGGCCTTGCCTCACTTATTCAGTAGAGCGCACCCAGTGTCTTGCCAGGGCCTGACACACAGGAGGTCCTCTGTGAGTTTTGGCACCCACCGTGTGCTGGCCCTGGGGCAGGAGCTGGCAGCCAAGACTGGAAGTCCTGGCTCTTGCCTTCCAGGGGCTTCTAGGCCCGTGAGAAAAACAGACCTGGACCTGGATGATGAGGGCAGAAGTGACATTCACTCATGCCACTTTCACTGAGGGAACGTCTAGGGGAGACTGACTCAGATCTGATGTGTGGGTCCGGGGGCTCCCAGCCTCATAGCTGTGTAGGCCAGCAAGGCCACTGCAAGCAGCAGGAGCAGGAAAGGGCGTGGCAGGTACCTCTGACCCATGCAATGATGGGAGCTTTGGGAATTCAGGGAGTGACCCATCCCTTTGTGCCATTATTGATTTGGGCATTTATTCCCCCAAATGAAGCATTCTGCCAATCTTCCTCCTGGAGGCACAGGACTCCGGCCTGAGGTCCCAGCACGTGTGAAGCTTGGGCTCTCTTACACCTCACCCTAAACCTGGCTGTAAGTCTCCACTTAACGTTGGAGCAGCCTTCTCTTCCTCTGGCCAGCAGATGCCGAGAACTCCCCTCAGTAGCCTCCCCTGCCCCAACACACACACACACACACACACACACACACACACACACACACACACACACCCCATGGGCGACCTCTCAGCCCCCTTACCTCAATCCAGGGACAGACAGGAAGGAGAGGGTAGGGTAGCCCTAAGGACCACAGAGGTGGCTTCACTCTCAGAGCTTTGGCAAATCCGGAATCACAGCATCCCAGGCCCCAACGGGGCCAGAAGGCCCCGCTGCTGCTGTGGCTGCCAGGGGAGCCGCTGGAACGCAGAATCTAGAGCTCAGTGGAGGGCTAGAGGATGAGGGCTGCAGGAGGCAGCTGCATCCCGGCCCTGAGCAGCAGGCCCTCAGGCATTTCATACCTGCTGGGGAAGGGTTCTCCTTCCCAAGGCCATGTCACTTTACTTGTCCCGGTGCCTGAAACTTTGGGCTTAGAGAGCCAGTCTATTCCTTGAGCTTTCCTCATGCGCTGGCCCTGGCCTCTTTCCTTCTCCCTCTCTGACTTTCCCTGAGAGTAGTTCCACTGGAGGATTTGAATTACACGATTCACAGATCTTATGCAGAGTTACACCTCATTCCTTACGACTCAGGCATTTGAAGGAGCCAAAAGGGGGCTGATTCCTAGGAACTAGTGGCTGGTAGCCTTTCTGATACTTTCTGGAGGGTGATTCACTCAGGAAAAACACACGTCCTTACTTTGATCTTACAATTCTCCCAGAAGCCTCTCTGACCTCATGTCCACGCTTGGACCCTGGTACATTTCATTCCAGCCACTCCAGCCCCTATGCTGCTCCTCAAACATGCTGCGCCAACACACATGCTATTTATGCTCTCTACCTGGAATGTTCTTTTTCAAAGTGTCACGGTCAGCAACCTCACGTCAGGTCTTTACTCAAAAGTGACCTTCTCATCCCTACCCCAATATTGATACCCACCTTGGGTTTTACTATTTCTCCTTAGCACTTATCGCTATTCAACATACAACATATAACATACAACATATAAGCTCCATAACGGCAGAAACTTTGGTCTTGTTTGCCACTCCGTTCCCCAGCACGTAAAACAGTGCCTGGTAAAACATAAGTGACTCTGGTTGATAAGACTATATAACTGAAATTTGCTAAGAGGGTAGAACTTAAATGTTTCACCAGAGATATATACATACATACCTCTGTTCATATGAAAAAAATCATTTGAAAAGAGAAAAGTAAACAAAAGAAAGTTTCAAAAACAAAACCTCAAAACGGTGCCTGGCACATAGCAGGTGCTCAATAAAATAGTTGTTAAGTGAATGAATAATATGTTCAGGGTGCTCAAAGAAGACCCCACCAATCGTCAAACCAGGAAGGAAGGGATTTGGTCTCAGCGTGTGTGTGGCTGAGGCATTTTCCAAGATGACCCAGAGCATCCAGGTTATTCCCTCCACCGCCAGGAATGGGTATCATATGATGGCACCAGGTGGGCTTAGAAGCTGACAAACCCTCTGCCAGGTAAGCACTGGCAAGAGCAGTGAAGCAGCAGCAGACAGCCTAATCCAAAAGATCCTGGTGGGGGCAGACATTTCCCCAGGATAAATGGTGGGCTTGTATCTTACCTGTAAAGGAAGGCTTCCATTGGTGACAGGACCCATAGCCAGTTGTCCTGGTTAACAGACCTCTGTCATGCTGTTCATGAGGTTACAACCAACTAAAGTCAAGTGGATGAGAATGTGTCCTTTGCCCCTTTGCACACCCTCTCTGATAAGCACCTCAAACTCAGCTCATCCCAAACTGGTCACCCCCTGCCCCTAACCTGTTCCTTCAGGGTCCCTTATCTCAGTAACTAGTTCTACCATCTAGCCAGTACCCAGGCCTGAAACCTGCATCATCTTTAACTCCTTCTGCCTTCACCCCTTCTTGCTAATTCATCTCCAACCCTGTCAACCACCTTTTCACTCATTTGTTTAGCAAATATTCATTCATTCTGTGAGCGCTGTTGTCTCAAATAGAATGTAAACTCTGTGAAGCAGGGGATTTTGTCCTATTCCCTGCTGTACCCTCAGAGCCTACAACAATGTATGGTATTTAGCAGGGACTTAATACATATTAGCAAAATGCATGATTATATTATTCAGGATAATATCCATTTGCTTTATTATGGCACACGGGCCTTTACACCTGGCCCGTCTTCCTCTCTAGCCACATTTCTCACTCTGACTTCTCATAATCCCCCAAATGCCCCATGTTCTCATGGTTTTGTACCTCTGTCCCTGGAATACCACCCCCTTGTCCTTCCTTGTCTAGCCAATTCCTACTCCTCTTTCAAAACTTGATCATGTCTTCCAGTAATCCTCTCCTCACCCCAACTGCCAGCTGGGTTAGGCATTTCTGGTTTTGTGCTTATTTACATCATAGCAATTATGGTGAATTATTCATATCATTATTAACAATTATCATTATTAACCAGTTATTGAGCTCTTATTATTATCAGCTATTGTGCTAAACACCCTGCAAACATGATCTCATTCTACCCTTAAGACAGCCCTGCAAAGCAGGTATTATCCCCATTTGTCATGTTAAAAAATGAAATCTCTCTCAACCCCACTTCTCCCTATGGCTACCATCCCATACTTTTTGCTCCCTTTTATGGGAATAAAAGGTTGTATAATCTGGCTTCTAGCTAGACATCTAGTAGACATCTCAATTTTAACATGAGGGAAATGTTAAAATGCTCTGCCCCTCCAAAATTCCTCCCTTGTCCCCCTTTCCCCATCTCAGTTACTGGCAACACCATCCCTTCTGTTACTTAAGCTAAATATGCTGGAGGCATTCTCTACTCCACTTTCTTTCTTGCACCTCACCTCTGATCCATCAGCAAATCCTGTTGGCTCAACCTTCAAAATATTTCCAGAATCCAACCACTTCCCATCACTTCCCTGACTACCACCCCAGGTTCCATTTTTACTTCTTGCTGGAAGTATTTTTTTTTAATATTTATTTATTTATTTATTTGGTTGCATGGGGTCTTAGTTGCAGCAGACGGGCTCCTTAGTTGCAGCACGTGGGCTCCTTAGTTGTGGCACGTGAACTCTTAGTTGTGGGATGCACGTGGGATCTAGTTCCCTGACCAGGGATCGAACTTGGGCCTCCTGCCCTTGGGAGCGCAGAGTCTTATCCAGTGTGCCACCAGGGAAGTCCCTTGTGGAAGTATTGCAAGAGCCTCCCAACTAGTCCCCTGCTTGTACCCTTGCTCCTCAACATAGCAGCCAGTGATCCTGTTAAAACTTAGACCATGTCACTCCCTGGCCCAAAACCCTCCAATGACTTCCACTGTAGTCTAATAAAAGCCTGAGTCCCTCCAATGGCCTACAAGACCCTGTAAATCTGCTGCATCCCTACCCCTCAGACTTTATCTCCCACCATTTCTTCCTAGAACACCCCACCCCAGCCCCTCTGGCCTTCTGGTGTTTCTCAAACAGCAGGCCTGCTCCCACATCAAGACCTTTACACTTGCTGTTCGCTCTTCCTGGAATGCTCTTTCCCCAAACACCTGCAGAGATCACCCACTCACTTTCTCCAGGTCTTTGTTCAAACATTACCTTCAGTGACACCTTTTATCAACTTCCCTCCTCCCCCAACCCCACAAACACCTCAGGCCCTCCTTTTTCTCTAAGACATATATCACCATTTGATACCTGTTTTGTGTATTCTGACTATTTCCCACACTAGAATGTAAACTCCACGAGGTGGGGATTTTCTATCGTTTACTTACTAACGTGTTCCCCAGCACCTGGAGCAGAGCTTGGTACAGCATGTGGGCAGAGTATTTGCTGACTAAATGACAGATGGAGAAATAAAGGCTCAGTCAAGTTCCTTACCCGAGGTCTTCATAGTAAGTGGTGTGTTGCATTCTAGAGCCCTGCCCCGGATCTTAACCCTAAGTTATGCTTCCCTGTTTGTTAATCATCAGGCAGAGAGCCAGAGAGGGGCTCTGACCTGAAGGCACAGGTTATTTGTTAACTGAGATGCCAGCTTCATCCTGCTCGCTGGGTAAGAACAGTCCTGGTTTCACAGGTTTTTAGAACACATGGAGGTATCTTCCTATCTGTCTCTGGTCATATTGTTTGGGAAACCCTCCTCCCTGGAAACTACCCTGGATAATAAGAGAAGAGCCAGAGGTTTCCCTATCCATATTGTCTGAATAGGGCTATACCATCCCACTATGGATTATTCCTGCTTTTCCACCAAACTGTACATAGCCTGACACAAGAGTTACTTGCTCACATCATCATGATCTTGAATCAGGAGTTTCTGGAAAGAAGTTCTCTGTACTTTTCTTTGTATAGCATCTATGACAGAACTGAAGGCCCTCAAGGTAAGCTTTCTGCTAAGGTAAAGCTTTTCTGCAAATGACAATAGAAAACTCAAAACAGTCAAAGCTACATAAAGTATATATGTACAAACGAATCCAAAAGATTGATGACAAAGACCAAGTGGAAGAAGGAGTCCTCAGGGAGGGGAAACACCACATAAAGGATTAGGGGTGAGCATGAGAATATACAGGTAAAGGGCAAGCTGGAACCATCATTGATACTAAAGTCGTTGATTTAATCCCAGCTCCTATCCTAAACAAAGGTAGCATTTACTAGTAGCTCTCAGACTTCAGCAAAGAGCCAAGTCAGATAAAGGCAGTATGTACACACAACAAGGACTCCGCCTTAGATTCAGAGATAAACCCTGCTGAGGTCATGCCATTTTATCTGAGGCCTTGATCTACTTCATTCTGCCCCGTGCACATCCACCAAATATTAGGGTGCAGAGTGCCACCTCTTTCCCTCCTTGGCTGACCTCTTTACTCCTTCCCCTGATTGGTCAATACCTCAGGAACCTACCAGTATCCTCTGGCCATCCCTACGCCTCCCATAAACTGTAGGTGACCAGGTCAAAACAATCACATATTAAAAAGCTAGTTACTGGGACTTCCCTGGTGATCCAGTGGTTAAAACTCTGCGCTTCCACTGCAAGGGGCATGGGTTCGATTCCTGGTCAGGGAACTAAGATTCTGCATGGCACGGGGTATGGCACCCCCCCCCCAAAAAAAAAGCTAGTTACTGCTGCCACACGAAAGGAAGACCAAAGAGGCAGCTGGAGCAGACCAAACAGGCCCAAGACAATGAGAGGTTATGGGAATGGGGAAGGAATGATTCTGAATGACACTTCTGAGGAAACATCAGCAAGAACCAGTGACACTCTGGGGTGGAGCAGGAGAAAGGCACTGAAGAGGACTCCGAGTGAGGTGCAGTGATGGTCCTGCTGCCACTCGGCACTCAGGCCGTTCCTTCACACTACTCTTGACGTAGTGGGTTGGCCAAAAGGTTCATTCTGTTTTTTCCGTAAGATGGCTCTAGTAGCACTTAGTTGTCTTTAACTTCATTCAAAACAATTTTGTTAGATTGTATGTGACAGAGCTGCAGCCCTGTCATATCAGCGTGCATTTAAAAAAAGACTTATCAAAGTTGGTGAATTTTTATGTAGCCATTTTAATATTGAAGATGGAAGAAAAAAAGCAACATTTTCAGCATATTATGCTTTATTATTTCAAGAAAGGTAAAAACGCAACCGAAATGCAAAAAAAAAAGATTTGTGCAGTGTATGGAGAAGGTGCTGTGACTGATCGAACGTGTCAAAAGTGGTTTGCGAGGTTTCGTGCTGGAGATTTCTCGGTGGACGATGCTCCACAGCCGGGTAGACCAGTTGAAGTTGACAGCGATCAAATCAAGACATTAATTGAGAACAATCAACGTTATACCACGCGGGAGATAGCCGACATACTCAAAATACCCAAATCAAGCACTGAAAATCATTTGCTCCAGCTTGGTTATGTTAATCGCTTTGATATTTGGGCTCCAAGTAAGTTAAGCGAAATAAAACTTCTTGACCATATTTCCACATGCGATTCTCTACTTAAATGTAATGAAAAGTTCCATTTTTAAAACAAATTGTGACGGGCGATGAAAAGTGGATACTGTACAACAGTGTGGAATGGAAGAGATCGCGGGGCAAGCGAAATGAACCACCACCAACCACACCAAAGGCCGGTCTTCAGCCAAAGAAGGTGATGTTGTGTATATGGTGGGATTGGAAGGGAGTCCTCTATTATGAGCTCCTTTCAGAAAACCAAACGATTAATTCCAACAAGTACTGCTCCCAATTAGCCCAACTGAAAGCAGCACTCAATGAGAAAAGTGTCCAGAATTAGTCAACAGAAAACGCATCATCTTCCATCAGGATAATGCAAGGCCGCGTGTTTCCTTGATGACCAGGCAAAACTGTTATAGCTTGGATGGGAAGTTCTGATTCATCCACCGTATTCACCAGACATTGCACCTTCAGATTTCCATTTATTTTGGTCTTTACAAAATTCTCTTAATGGAAAAAATTTCAATTCCCTGGAAGACTGTAAAAGGCACCTGGAACAGTTCTTTGCTCAAAAAGATAAAACGTTTTGGGAAGACGGAATTATGAAGTTGCCTGAAAAATGGCAGAAGGTAGTGGAACAAAAGGGCGAATACAGTGTTCAATAAAGTTCTTGGTGAAAGTGAAAAATGTGTCTTTTATTTTTACTTAAAAACCAAAGGCACTTTTTGGCCAACCCAGTACTAGCACTTGGTTCCTCTAGGGTAATAAACATATATCTACTAGGTAACAAATGACAGACAAATTTTGTCAAATTAAAGACAAAGAACATCAATATGCATTGGCAATTTTTAATGTTTCACTTGTGCAGAGCTGAACTTTGTATTTAAAGGCACGGAAGGAAGGAAAGGCAGTTATCACAGCATGAGTTCACAGATGAAAGATGCTGGATCAAACCATAGCACTGTTCCTCTTTAGCCTTAGGAAAATAAATAATGCGTTACTAAACTAGATGTTTATTTTTATTGTATTTCCATGTAAAGACATCACCCAAATATCAGCTGAGCAAAAGACTTTCTGGCCAGATACCAAGCATGCACAGTTGATCCCACTTTGGAATAAATGCCCAGAAGATACACATCACCAGCGGGTGGGAGCTCTAGGCACAAAGTTGGGTCTCATTCAGAAAGTGGACAGAGATTTGAATCAGTCAAACATGCAGCTTCAAAAACTGGAAATCTTTCATGACATTTATTTTGAAAATAAAAATTGTCTGCATATCAAGAACTATAATTTTCTAAAATGGAATCAGGCCTGATTAAATAGCACTTATGACCTACTGATAAAAATTAGAAAAATAAAAACAGAAACTCTTCTGTCCTTGAAAGAGATAGAAAATTATATTTTTTCCTGTAACATCATAGAAGAATCATCAGTATTTCAATCTTATATCTCTTAAAATGTCATTTCTTCTTCTTTCCACATTCTCCCACTTTTAAAATAGCAAACCCTGTTCAACATGGCAATTTCTGCTAAGTAAAAGGATGCACTGTTTATTGAATACAAGAGTATGAATGAGAAAAAGCTGAATGTTTAGAAAAATACTCGTTTACCCCTAATGGGATCATACCCACCAGGTGGAAAGAAAGAGAAAGACTTTCTTAAAAACAAAACCAAAACCCAGTGATTTAAAACATTCTCCACATAATTTCTGATTTCAAAGCATTATTAGAAATTCCTGATCAGTGTATAGCAAGAGAGGGAACAGAGAAATTTGATAGAACAGGAGAGGGCATATTTCTAACTACTTTCATTTACAAAACATCAGCCTTACCAATTATTATCTTTCTTCCTTATTTAAAACACTGATTAGCCAGCTTAAATCATAACAGCATGAAAGTAAAAATAAGTCTCAACTTAGGTATGAGCACAGTGATTCAGGACCACTGTTTCTGTCTTACAGAGAGGATTCAGAGGTGGTGTTCCCTTTTAAACATATGCCCCCAAACCCCTTATATGCAGGTTCCATATAAGCATGTAAATAAAACAAGTTCTGTATTTTCTCAAGTAATTTTACAAGTTGATGGTAAACTAGATTTTAAAGATAAAACTATGCCTTTAAAAACATGAAGCCTCAAAATTTCATCCAGTGTTTTCTTTAAGAAATGGATTATTAAAATCATTTTTGAAATGAGATATTAAATGTATTTAAATCTTGGCTTTTCCATACTTAATAATTTTTCTTAAAAAAAAAACGTTTAAAAACATCAAGAGCCAGAACATGCTGCCAGGACAGAAATAATCAGAAATGTCTTCAGTTGCAGACCTTGGGCAACTCAGTCCTGTTTTGAATTTTTCAAAGCCTGAAGTCTCTCTAGTAGTGGAGGATGAGAATAATGCCACATAGAAAACAACCAGTCAGAAACAGGGAAACCCAAGTTATCTTTGTTTAGTTTGATTAAAGCAGAATATAAGTCTTTAGCCTTCCCAAGTTTCTTGGCAAATGCATCAGCTTGAAATTCAAATCTGCGGCTTAGGACTGTTAGGCAAAAAGAAAGTACCTGAAAAAGTAAATAAAAGTGTTTTAACCACTGCTCCCCTCTTTGTTGTCACTAAAGGTTTCATGAGCCAAAACTGTAGAGGAAGTTTGGCTCAGGATAAGAGAAACAGCAGGCCAAAAGAAAGATCACTCATATTTAGGGGACCCAGGGTGGGGGAATTATTAAAAATTGAGCCTTTTCCCCCCAAGCCAACAGACCAGAAACAGATATATATCCAAAGGAATGTCAGTCTTAACAAAGAAATACTAATATTTGAGAACCTGCCATGTGCTGGGCACTGAATTGACACTTTACATATTCTCCAACAATCCTACAAGGTAATTACTCTTACTCCTGTTTTACGGATGTGGAAGGTGTATCTCAGAGAGATGAGATAACTTGCTAGTAGTCACACTGCTAGAAGGTGGCAGTGCTGAAATTCTTGATGATTCCAAAGCCCATGGACACTACCTTCCTCAGATACAGGTTAAGATGTGGTGATTTATATTCAGACTCTTTTTTTTCTTTTTTAAAAAAATTCTTGCTCACTTATCCACCTTTAAATGATAACTGAGAACATTCTAATATATATATGTGTGTGTACACGCACACACACATATATATATACTATAGTCACTAATGACAATCTCAAAATAGAATTTTCTAAAGGTTCTGAGCTATGGTAGCTTCATCAGAATAAATGTTCAGTCCCTGAAGGTGACAACTATGAAGAGGACAAATTTCATCCGAAAATATAAATTTTGAGGGAAAAGTAATTTATTTGCATATTGAAGTATTACAGGTTGAATGACATGATGTCTATTTCTTACCTTAAAATATGTCAGCAATAAAAAAAAAAAAGTTTAAAAAGTCTCTCCTCTGTACCTCTTATTGCCCCTAGCAGATACAGAGTTTCAACATAAAGTCTGGGAGTTCCTGATACCTTCTTAGATATGTTCAAAGCTAATATCTGAATTCTACCTGAAATTTCTTTCCAAATCTTGAATGTACTTTTTGGGACAGAATCATTAACTAGTATCTATCTATCTATCTATCTATCTATCTATCTATCTATCTCCTAATTTCAAGTGTCCCAGGCTAACTGTTCCCTGAATCTCACTATAAGACATAAATAGAAACATAAGCAGATACTAACCTATACCTACCTAACCTATACATACCTAGGTTTCCAAGCTCTTCTTGATGGGGCAATTTCCCCATTTTCCAGGAAAATATGTCTTTCCTATCATGACCTCTTAAATGCTGACATTAAACGTAAGATTTTCTGTTTAAATATTTAGTCTTTTTGAAATGAATCTCCGGGGCTCACCAAGGTTTTTAAAACAGTTGCTAATATCTCACATTTCAAATTACTCTAATACCCCACATTTACTTAGATATTTTTGAAGTGAACTCAACTACTCAATATAAGGAGACAAAGACAAAAACTGAGAGGCCAAATTAGATGCCCAAAGGAGAACCACTAACGTTACTGGTGCCTTACTTATAAGAGGACGCTTATACTCAGTCAGAATCTAGTAACTTTTACTTAATGAGTTTGATTATCTGATTTCCCAGTCTATGATTGGTTGAAGAAGAAAATTATAAACAGATAATGACCATAACAGAAAGTTACACTGATATTAGCAGGGATTATCAGCCTGACAGTGAGTGAAGAGATAAGAAAATTAAACAAATAAATAAACAAACAAACAGCATAACTGCTTAAAGAGCAAAGCAGTCTGGGGCATTTCATACATATAGCTCAGTGTCCTTAAGGCATTCCTGAATTGTGACTGAAGACAGACATGACAATTACCACTATAAGGTGTTCTATAACCTCTTTAAGAAGTAACAGTCTGTATACAGCATTTTATAAATATTCTCAACAAAAGGTAAAATAAAAAATTAAAACATTTAGAATTTAAAGATAATAAATCTCAGTTCTCTGGAAAATGAATGTAGATTCTGTGGACAGGGCTATACAAACATGATCTATTCCTCTCCATTTTTCTTTGCTGGTGCCTTACACCCCAGCCCACCCCCACCTTTTACGGAGAAAGTTAAAACCTTAACTCTACAACCTGTCCCAAGAAAGAATTCTTCTGAATGGAGACATCTCAAGATCCCCAATACTATTTCTTGGCTTAATGTGGAAGCCTAATCAATTAGTATCAGGACATGTTGCCATCACTGGATTTATTCATATACAGTCTCATTAATCTATGTCTTATCACATATACGGAGTCCCGCTACTGAGTGGTTCTTAAACTACACTTATCATAAAACACCCAATTCTGATTCAGAGGGTCTGGGGTGGGATGCTAAGGCTATTATGAATCAGGTGGTCAGGGAATGCAATCAGAGGAACACTGTCATACAGCCTCCCTTATCCAGTCATACTTACACTCAATTATTATTTGCTTTGTCCCCTCACACACAGAAGATTTTCACCCAAGCACTGGTGAATATGTGGTCTAGGACATAGCATTCCAATAGTTAATCTCCATCTACCAAGTCTCTAGGTACCTGTTATATCAAGGTTTTCACCACTAAAGTCTAATTCTCCACTTTTTTTTTTCCCCTAACAGTATGCAAGCACTTATTATTTGGGATTGGGTTTTTCTGCTACTTTCTTATACTAGCTAGTATATCAAGGGACTAAAACTTTGTTTCATCTGCTTGTTAAAACTATAGTTTTGTTTTGTTTTTTCACTACCCTAAAGGTTCTAGATTTGAAATAGACAAGGGCATATGTGAGATAATTTTAAAGAGTATACATTACCTCATTATAAGGTGAAAAAATAAACTGGAAGATGATCAATAGTCCAATTAGAGTGGGTTGGCTGTCATAAAAACCAAATGCAACAAAAAGTTCCTTTCGACCAATTAATACAGCAAACAAGAAAAAACACAGGAAAGAATTCATCTAGAAAGAAGGATACAAAATTTCTAAGTTATTTCTAAGCTGATTTCACTGTGGGATCAGTAGAACAAGACATCATGATGTGACTTTAAGAATGATGTTAGTGTAACCACAGAAAAAGTTATTTAGGTAGTTTTATAGTTTTACTTTTATTCTAGAAGGAGAGAGGGCCTGAGTTGAGGATATATATACTAATTCATTGTTAGTGGACAAATAATGGTTTAGCTGGATGATTAGGGCCTTGGAGCAAACTAGTGGATGGCTAACAAGAAGATCTGGAAAGAGGTATGTGGTAAAACTTCCAAAATTAGCCCAGAGTATGATAATACTCGGATCTAACGTGAATGTTCACCAAAAGCGTTCCACGGTAGAGGAGGCCCTCTCAGTGATCAGGTGGAGAAGATACCTGCTCTGTGGATGTTAGCCAGCTTCTTTCCCTAGCCACTCTAGGACTTGGTCAAGGGCTCATGAACAGAGTGGCTATGGTGATAGGGATGGAGTCAATGCATTAATCAACAACACAGACATCCCCCCACTGGCTCTTGCTGAGTGTCCAATTTTTCAGAAGAGGCAATCAACCCCAGCCCTGATGAGGTACCTCAGGGACCAGCCCACCACCCTCATGGTAGGCTGATTCTATTGGACCCCTTCCTTCATGAAAGGAGCAGTGATTTTCCTTATTAAACTGAATAACTTACATTAAACTTGGATTTGGACTTATTTAATGTCTTACTCACTGCCATGTATCCGTACAACATAGCTTCCAGCCAAGGAATTCATTTTTATACCTATAGATGTAAGGCAACAGGAAGGTACGTACAGGAGTACACAAGTCTTCCCATATAATCCATCACCCAGAACCAGCTGGCCTTTTAGAAAGGTACAAGGACCCATTTAAGACTCAGTTGAGGCCATAGATGCTCAGAACCAGTCAACAAAACACAGTGCTACTTCACTTAGAGCCTTAAAACTGTGGTCACTCTGTTGGTTTAGTGGTATTAATACCCAGGAGTATTACAGAAATTATTATCTTCTTTATATTTACTACCTTTTCCAATTTTTTTTCGATGGGTATCTAATGACTTTTTTAAAAGAGAAAAAATGTTCTTTAAAAAGTATTTTAATGTCCAAGTTATCTGGGCTCACTCCTTTTGATCTTCACAGCTCCTTAGCTGAGCGACTCAGGAGGTGGCGATGATGATGATGATGATAGCAACAATAAATACTTATATAGTACTTACCATATTCCAGGTACTACTCCAAACTCTTTACATGTATTAACTCATTTAATTCTTACATCAGTCCTATGAGATATCATCACTCAATAAGGGAATGGAGGCAGAGAGAGGCTCAGGAACTTGCCTGAGGTCACACAGGTAGTAAGTCAGGGAGCCGTGATGTGAAGCCTGGCTACAGAGTCTGTCTTAACCTCTCTACCATATGAACTCTCATGCCTGCTATATTTATAATTTGACTATCCTGCCATAAAAAGAGAATTGTCACTCCAAACTTACCTGGCTAATAATGATATTTTTGACTGTGTGTCCCAACTTCCAGTGCCCCAGTTCATGGCCTAGCACAGCAAGCACTTCCTCATTTTTACATCCTTGTTTCTTATTCTGAATTGAAGAACAAATTGAAAATAAATTATCAACAAACGTCAAAAAGTTTATACCTTTTAACCCAGAAAGAGCCCTTCTTAGATTCTAACTTAAGAAAACAATCGGACTTTTGTGCAGAACTGTTCATTCACTTAACAAAACATTCCCTGAACCACTCCACATTAAACACCAGGTTAAGCTAGAACACAGAATCATGAACAAGACAGACATATTCTGACTTCATGAGTCTACTTTAGATTAGAAAAAGTATAAATCTTTATCAATAGGACAAGAGTTAAATAAATCATGACACAGTCATGTGACAGCCGTATTATAAACCCATTAGAAATTTTGCTTTCAAAGATTATGTTGCACTATGGGAAACTGCTCATGATAGTGCCAAATAACATTTATGTTATACATCCACTAGATGTATATACACTAGATGTTTTCAAAGATTACGTTCTGACATGGGAAAATGGTTCATTAGGTGAAGAAAGCAGGAAACAAAACCAAAAATATATAGTATGATTCCAATTATGAAAAAATGCAAATGTGTATGTAAAAATACACAAATATAGAAAACAGACTGAAAGTATATCAAAATGTCAACAATAGTTTTTCTATATGGTAGAATTACAGTGATGTTTATTTCATATTTTTCCTATTTTCCAAATTATCTACTAATAAGCACGTATCACTTATGACCTCCAAAAACACCAGGAAATGCTATTTAAAAAACTGAGACTTCCAAGCTAAGATGGCAGAGGGAACATTCACAACTAATTTTATTCCCTCTAAAAACTCCAGTAAAACTACAATCAAGAGTTGTTTTTTTTTAAGATATAAACCCACAAGGATAGGGAAAACAGGTGAGGTGGCAATAGCAACAACATTTTGGAAGCAGGAAAGCAGACAAATGATAATGGACTAGGCAGGCCAAAGAAAATTACATCATAAGCTAGCAGTGGAGAAAAGAGAACCAGCCTGATTTACACTGGCTGAGAACACTGATTAACACTGAGAGTCTTTAAAGGGCTCGAGAACAAACAGTACCAGGTAATTCTGGAACTGGGGAACAGGAGGTGGTGGCTGAAATAAGAATTGAGAGCTGTTTGAGAAATGGTTAAAGCTCCAGATTCCTTCTCCAACTCCACACCAAAAGGCAATTGCTCCTCCCTCGTTCTGGCAAAAGCCTGAAAGCTCATTCTCCCTGGATAGGGCAAAAGAAAAGGACACTTCAACTGGGAGTTCGACATAGTTGAGGGCCTGGGTACACTAGCAACAGGCCATGTATTTGCTTACCTAATGGTATGGTACACTGAACACTGAGAACTCCCTCTCCCAAACTAGTCCTCTCCCCATACCTGGCTCCCAGATAACTACCCACCAGGCAAAAGATTAGAAGAGTACTCCCTGGGAACTGACCATTCTACCAGGAAAGACCTGAAGATACTAACAGCAGGTATTCCTCAACTACAAGCACACCCAAGCCAAGCTACAGTGAAGCTCAAAGTTGATAAGCCTTATCTATAGGCTCAGAGATTCCAATCAGGTTTTCAGTTCCATTCCTTTACTAAGGAGTACAGGAACAAGGATTATCAGGTATACAAGGTAAGCTGTTAAGATGGAAGACCAGATACAGAAAAAATGCAGTATGGAAGAAACAGAAATTATAGAAGGAGAAAATTCAGAGATAAGATATTACATTCGTGGAAAAACAGAGGATACTGTAAAAATGGGAAATTCAGAGAAAAATAAATCTTGAAAATTAAAGCTTAATAGAATGATTGGAAGGACTTCCTTGGTGGCACAGTGGTTAAGAATCCGCCTGCCAATGCAGGGGACACGGATTCGAGCGCTAGTCTGGGAAGATCCCACATGCTGTGGAGCAACTAAGCCTGTGCACCACAACTAATGAGCCTGCACTCTAGAGCCCGCGAGCCACAACTACTGAAGCCCATGCGCCTAGAGCCTGTGCTCCGCAACAAGAGAAGCCACCACAATAAGAAGCCCGCACACAGCAAGGAAGACCCAATGCAACCAAAAATAAATAAATAAATTTATAAAAAAAAAAAAAAGATTGGGAGATGATGGAATCTCCCAGAAAATAGAAGAAATAAAGAAATGGAAAAGCAGGGGAGAAAAGCTAAGAAAGTTCAATATAAGGAAGCCAACATTCAAATAATAGGAACTCTGAAAAGAGAGAATAAAAAAATGGAGAGGAGAAAATCATCAACAAAACAATTCCAGAAAGTTTCCTAGAACCAAAGAACCTCAATTTCCAAATTAAAAGGGCCCAGTGCATACCCAGCACAATGGGAAAAAACAGACCCACTATGTTGTACATTTGAAACTAATATAATATTGCAAATCAACTATACTTCAATTTAAAAAAAAGGCTCACAACAAGGCATGTGAAATTTCAGAACACAGAGAAAGGATCCAACAATTTTCTAGAAGCGTAAAAATTAAGGTAACATACTAAGGATAAGTAAACTGAATGGTTTCAGACACCTCACCAGCAACATTGAAATCAAGAAGACAATGGAGAGAGTTCCCTGGTGGCCTAGTGGTTAGGATTCCGGGCTTTCATTGTTGCAGCCCAAGTTCAATCCCTGGTAGGGGAACTGAGATCCCACAAGCTGTGTGGCACGTCCAAAAAAATTAATTAATTAATTTTTAAAAATAAAAATAAAGCAATTAAAAAAAAAAGATGATGGAACAATGCCTTCACGATCTTGAAGAAAAAGTATTTCCAATCTAGAAATCTAAACCCCAGTCAAAGTGACAGAATAAAATGTGACAGAAAAGTGAAGGCATTTTGATGCAAGAACTCAAAAACTTTACTATGCAGTCTTTCTCAGGAAGGTACTGGATTGAGGATGTTCTTTACCAAAATGAAGGAGTAAATTAAGGAACAAAAAGTCATGGAGGGCTTCCCTGGTGGCACAGTGGTTGAGAATCTGCCTGCTAATGCAGGGGACACGGGTTCCAGCCCTGGTCTGGGAAGATCCCACATGCTGTGGAGCAGCTGGGCCCGTGAGCCACAACTACTGAGCCTGCGCGTCTGGAGCCTGTGCTCCGCAACAAGAGAGGCCACAACAGTGAGAGGCCCGCGCACCATGATGAAGAGTGGCCCCCGCTTGTCGCAACTAGAGAAAGCCCTCGCACAGAAATGAAGACCCAACATAGCAATCAATCAATCAATAAAATCTTTAAAAAAAAAAAAAAAAGGATACAAATTAAAAAAAAAAAAAAAGTCATGGAATACAGAACACAGGAGACCCAATGCAGGAGAGAAGTGAAGGAAATCTCTAATGGTAAAGGGCAACCTCAGAATGACATCTATACACCAGCTAGAGAGGGTAACCCATCCAGATTTGAACAGTGTGGCTCGAAAGAAAATCTGTTGAGGGCTGCCATGATCACACTCTCAGTCACCACACCATCTTTTTAACTTGAAGAAACTAGCAGAAGACGTACACTATCAAGAGAACACAGCAAATCAACATGGAATCAAGGATGAGCACAAGGGAAGTCCAGTATGAGAGCTGAAGAGCAGGGCTTCAGAGAAACCACCCCAAAGAAAGAAAACAGAGATCTCTCTCGGGGTGTGGCAGGGGTGAGGGGGACTAAAACTAATAAGGTAAATGACGCAATTAAACTTGAGGAAATTATACTGAAAGACAGCAGAAGTCATGAGAAGAATTAGCAAAAAGATAAAAGGAAAACTAAGCACACTTTAAAAAAAAAGCAATTATTAAGCAAGAGGGAAAAAAGGTAAGGCATGCTCAGCAGTGAGTAGGTACAATGCTGTTTTACAATAATGTTTACAAAAATGTTTTGCTTCTGATTAAACCAAGAACTGTAACAGGGACTATATTGCAAGAATTGAGGGAAAGGAGGAGCAGAGCGGATGTTAGGACAAGAGCTAAATCCTCATCTACCGTAAGTGAAAGTCAAGAGATACAGTGTCAGGGACTTCGCTGGCGGTCCAGTGGTTAAGACTCTGCACTTCCACTGCAGGGGGCGCAGGGTGGATCCCTGGTTGGGGAAACTAAGATGTCACATGCCGTGCGGTACAGAAAAAAAAAAAAAAAGAGAGAGATAGTGTCAATAAATAATAGTACACATACAATATAGAAAAATGATATGTGTAAATGTCAGAAGAAGCTAAAAGAGTTGCAGTCTGTGGGGAAAGGGACCTGGCAGGACGTGAGCAGCACAGAGAAGCGAGAAACATGAAACTGCTATATTTTATTATATGCTTTTTTTGTACTCTGAACTTTTAAACAATATGTTTGTGTTACTTTAATAAAGTAAAATTTAATGTTAAAATTTATTGGAGCTCTGCTTCCCTAACTTTATTATAGCCTCTCAAACCAACATTACAAATATATATGTAAATACATACATACACACACACACATACACACACAAATGCATACATATTTTTTCTTCCTTCAACACATATAAAGAATAGTCCAGGAAAGATTAAAAAAGTAACAACAAAGTTGCTAACATTTATTAAACAGTGACTATGTACCAGGTCCTCTGTGCTAAATACTGTATTATAACTCATTTATACATCATAATCACAATATGAGATAAGTACACTTATTACTGCCCTTTAAAGATGAGAAAATCTAGACAACTGATGGGAACATACTGTATAGCACAGGGAACTCTACCTAATGCACTGTGGTAACCTAAATGTTAGGTCCAAAAGGGAGGGGATATCTGTATGTGTATGGCTGATTCATTTTCTTATGCAGTGGTGGCTAACACAACATTGTAAAGCAATTAATTAATAAAAATTAATTTAAAAAATTAAAAAACTTAAAAAATAAAGAGAAAATCTAGGTACAGAGAAATTAACTAATTTTCCTATGGCCATACAGCCAATAAATAGAAAACCTGGGATGTGAAGCCAAGTAGTCTGATGCCAGAGACCTGTGCTTTCAACTTTCACACAACTATAGATATAAAAGTAAATTATTCAACATTTATCAAATAAACAATTTTTTAGTTAACAGATATGTAATCATTTGCATATTATTATAGTACTGCTTTAAAAATAACTAAACATAGGGAATTCCCTGGTGGTCCAGTGGTTAGGACTCCATGCTTCCACTGCAGGGGGCACAGGTTCGATCCCTGGTCTGGGAACTAAGATCCCGCATGCTGCATAAAAATAAATAAATTAAATAAATAAATAAAATAAAATAAATAACCTAAATGGTAGGTGGTCATATGAATGATAAAATATAATGTTTACAAAGCCAAATAAAATTCTCACTGTTTATAAACTTTCCAGATTCAATTTAAATAGTGCCAAGACACAATGAACAATTTAATCTTATACACACACTCTCACATGTGCATACCCACATTCACTCACCAACACACACATACTCTGAAAAACATCTAAAAATGCTTAATAAGGTAAAACAAATATCCTTTAAACATACAGTTTAGTTTATTTTAAAGTAAGAAAAAGCCAAAGGTGAGGAGTTGAAATTAACATCCCTTGCATAATCCCATGAAGGGGTATACTCTGAGTCAAAGAGTGAACCAGAAAAAAAAAAAAAAAAATGCTGGCAAAGTAACCCAACTGTGTCAAGTTCATCTAAAGTGGAAAAAAAAGAAAAGTCTCCATTAAAATTCAAAAACATTATCTGCATGGTCCAGAAAACCCCAAGATGAGATATTAAAGTGCTTCTGGCTTGGTAGCACTGGGGCCAACTGATAGAAGCAAATACAAATCCTCTGTTGAGGAATGTACCCTAAACCCAGGCCCTTCAAGATTCCCGAAGATTAAGATCATTGACCTATTATGAGCTCACAATAAAAATTACCAAATACTTCAGAAAACAAGCCACAATGAGTAAGAGTTAGCAGAAACAATATGGAGCTGCATTAGCTCCTTAAGACTTCAGATACTGGAATTATCAGATACAGAATAAAAAATAAGCATGTTTTATACAAACAAGGGAACTAAAAACATGAGGAAGGAATAAGAGACTACCAGAAACGACTGATTTGAAAAAGAACCAATTAGAACTTTAAAACACAATGGACTGGTTAAAGAACAGATTAAATATAGCTAAAGAAAGAATCCATGAACTGGAGTGTAGAGCTGAAAAATTACAGAATGCAGCTCCAAGAGACAAATATAGAAGAGTGGTTAGCACCCATGGGAGACAGAATGAGATGGTATAACATTCATCTAACTGGAACTCCAGAAAGATAGACTAGGGAGAACGGGAAACAAGGAAAACTTTAGATAATGGCAAAGAATTTTTAAAACTTCAGGAAAGATATGAGTCCTTAGATTTAGGAACCACAGTATATCCCAAGCAGGACTGGGATAAAGAAGTCCGTACTTTCACAACACGAAAATCAAAGAAAAATCTTAAGAATAACCAGAGAAAACTAAAAAAAAAAAAAAAAGACAATAAGCTCAGAGCAGACTTTTTTTTTCTTTTTGTTTGGCCATGTGGCAGGCAGGATCTTAGTTCCCCAACCAGGGATCGAACCCATGGCCCCTGCAGTGGAAGCGTGGAGTCCTAAGCACTGGACTGCCAGGGAATTCTCACAGAGCAGACTTTTTCAACAGGAACAAAGGAAATCAGAACAGAATAGGAAAAAATAAATAAACAAATATTAGGATGCTAGGATAAATAGCTGTCAATCTTGAATTGATATCTAGAATGAGAGTGATATACAAACAAAAACAGGGACTCACCTGGTGGCACAGTGGTTAAGAATCCGCCTGCCAATGCAGGGGACATAGGTTCAAGCCCTGGTCGGGGAAGATCCCACATGCCGCGGAGCAACTAAGCCAGTGTGTCACAACTACTGAGCCCGCGCTCTATGACCTGCGAGCCACAACTACTGAAGCCCGCGCACCTAGAGCCTGTGCTTCACAACAAGAGAAGCCACTGCAATGAGAAGGCCGCATACCACAACGAAGAGTAGCCCCCGCTTGCCGCAGCTAGAGAAAGCCCGCGCGTAGCAACAAAGACCTAATGCAGCCAATAAATAAATAAATAAATAAAACAAAAACAACTTTCCAAAGAAATTTCTAAAGCGTATACTCTGGAAGAAGCAAAGTAATTTCTAAAAGGAATATGGAATGGTAAGCAAAGACACAGGTAAGCACATAGGTAAACTTAAATAATGATTGTATAAAATAATAATAATGCTAATTTTAGGGGTAAAAAATAAACAAGATAAAACTAAAACATAATATGAAGGGGGTATAACTAGATCAAAGTGTTTATTTAAGTTTCCTGGATTGTTCAGGAAGCAGTGAAGATACTGTATATTTTAAGATTTTAGGTTATATGGGCATGATTTATTTTTAACAGCAACCATTAAAAGAATAGTCATATATGAACCTTCAAACCTTAATGACAACCCAAATATCATTTTTTAAAAACCTTCAATAAGTTCTAAAAATAAAGCAACAGGAGGATGTGTGTGTATATGTTTGGGGTGGAGGTGGGGAGGATATGAAAAGGATAGAGGGGAAAAAAGGCATAAAATAATATGGTAAAAATAATTCCAAATATATCAGTAATCACAATATACATGAATGAATAAAGCTTGTCAAAAAAAAAGACAGTGAGTGTTAGATTGGATTTAAAAGCAACCATAACAACAAAGTCTATGTATGAGACATCTAAAATATAAAAACAGTAAGGTTAAAAGTAAAAGGATGAATGTGATATGGTGATGGTTGCACATTATATACTAAAAACCACTGAACTGTACACTTAACCAAAACATAAAACAGAAGCAATATTGTAACAAATTCAATAAAGACTTTAAAAAAATGGCCCACATCAGGAACTTCCCTGGTAGTGCAGTGGATAAGACTCCAGGCTCCCAATGCAGGGGGCCTGGGTTCAATCCTTGGTCAGGGAACTAGATGCCACACGCATGCCACAACTAAGAGTTTGCCTGCCGCAACTAAGAAGCCCGCATGACGCAACTAAGACCTGGCGCAGCCAAAATAAAAAAAATTTATTAAAAAGTAAATATTTTTCGGGACTTCCCTGGTGGCTCAGTGGTTAAGAATCTGCCTGCCAATGCAGGGGACATGGGTTCGAGCCCTGGTCCGGGAAGATCCCACATGCCGCAGAGCAACTAAGCCCGTGCGCCACGACTGCTGAGCCTATGCCCTAGAGCCCGCGAGCCACAACTACTGAAGCCCATGCACCTAGAGCCCGTGCTCTGCAACAAGAGAAGCCACCGCAATGAGAAGCCCGCACACTGCAACAAAGAGTAGCCACTGCTGACTGCAACTAGAGAAAGCCCGTGCGCAGCAACTAAGACCCAACGCAGCCAAAAATTAATTAGTTAATTACTTTAAAAAATAAAGTACGTTGCTATTTAAAAATAAATATTTAGGGCTTCCCTGGTGGCGCAATGGTTGAGAATCTGCCTGCCAATGCAGGGGACACGGGTTCGAGCCCTGGTCTGGGAAAATCCCACATGCCGCGGAGCAACTAAGCCCGTGAGCCACAACTACTGAGCCTGCACGTCTGGAGCCTGTGCTCCGCAACAAGAGAGGCCGCGATAGTGAGAGGCCCGCGCACCGCGATGAAGAGTGGCGCCCGCTTGCCGCAACTAGAGAAAGCCCTCGCACAGAAACGAAGACCCAACACAGCCAAAAATAAATAAATAAATTAATTAATTAAAATAAATAAATAAATAAAAAATAAATAAATATTTAAAAAATATTCTTGTTTTAAAAAAAATAAACAAAATAATAAAAAAGCTTCATCTATGGGACACATATCTATCCCGCAACAATTACACAATATATACCCTAGAAAGTGAAGGCTAACAGTTTTGAAATAAACTCCAGCTACTTAAAAGAGTGAAGTACAAAAAAAAAAAGAGACAAAAAGGGAATTTATCTTGTTTTATACACCTTAGAAAAATGCAACCTAATGGAAACACAGGCAGCAAGATACTGGAATCTAGATATTCTACCACTTTTCCACTCCTTCACCAATTCCTCATTTTTAAGGAAAATGACCACTTAAAAATGAGGCTGGGTAGATGCATGAAAAAGAGGGATAGATTAAAATGACTGGCAAGATAGCATTTACATTTATTATCTCTTTTCCTTTTAAACATCAGTATTTAGGTCAGAATACATTTGGTAGAGAAAGTAAAGAATGAGATAACTAGCCTAGTTTCTTAAATGGCTAAGAGACACGTGTACCTGTACCTTCAGGGAATGGCCATCAAGACGGAATAACGAACAAAGCACCAATTAATAGACATGTATTCTAAGGGGGAAATTAAGAGGTGCAGCTGAAGATTTATATACAAAAATATTCATTGCAAGAATATTTTTAACAGCAAAACACTGGAAACAACCCATATACCCAATAAGAGGAGAATGATTTTATTTTATTAATTAATTAATTAATTTATTCATTTATTTATTTATTTTTGGCTGCTTTGGGTCTTCGTTGCTGTGTGTGGGCTTTCTCTAGTTGCGGTGAGCGGGGGCTACTCTTCATTGCAGTGTGCGGGTTTCTCATTGCGGTGGTTTCTCTTGTTGCGGAGCACAGGCTCTAGGTGCGCAGGCTTCAGTAGTTGTGGTACGTGGGCTCTAGAGCACAGGCTCGGTAGTTGTGGCACATGGGCTTAGTTGCTCCGCAGCATATGGGACTTTCCCGGACCAGGGCTCAAACCCGTGTCCCCTGCATTGGTAGGCGGATTCTAACCACTGCACCATCAGGGAAGTCCCGAGGAGAATGATTTTAAAAAATGATGGTTTATAAAGACTAGAAATATATATAGTAAGATGTTTATGGTTAGTTGGATTTTTCATGTTTTCTAATTTGTCTACTAGTTTAATAATAACCAAAATAGGCTGCTTTGTTTAATAATAATGATAACAGTTCCCACTCATTAAATGGTCTATGTACTAGACACTGTATTATTAGATATTTTACATACAGTTTGTTAATCTCCACTACTAGAAGGCAGCTATCATTAGCCTCATTTTATATAAAGTAACACAGTCTTTAGGCTTCTATTTTCACTAGTTACCTGCTTCCCAGTATGAGCTATGAATTAATTCTTTTATAAAACAAGCAGGTCTCTATTAGATAACATAGGCTCTTGTCTCTTGGTTTGATGTCTGGGTTTAGGAAGTTATTCAGAACTGCATGGAGTCACATTCAAAGATATGGAATGAAAAGAGCTTAAATAAGGGTCACTTTCTGCAGAAAGGAGACTTGTTTATTGGTGGTAGATTCTTAGACAAAACTGGATTTTCTTTTCTTCCCTTGCAAATTTCACATACAAGAACAAAAATAAGTACCACATATCTTTCACTTTTCTATAGCACTTTCCTTTTCATAAAATTCATATGCTGATTCATTTGATCCTCACAACACCAAGCTGCACAAGATGGGAAGTAATATCTTCATTTTAGAGATAAAGGACACCGAGAAGTTAAAATGTCTTAAGATCATCTTGCTAATAAGTAGTGGGTAAAAGCCAAACCCACATCTCAGGATCTTGTCCTCTATTATACTTATCAGCTGGGAAGACTTTCACATGACCCTAGCACTTGCTGGGGAAATACTTGTTTTCTTCTATAAAAGGACAGCTTTTATATACAGCTTTTATATATTAAAATTTTTGCTTTTACTTAAACTGCTTTTGAGACAGGTTGTTCCAATGATCGAATTTATCTTCTGAAGGATAAAACTGCAGAGAGTAAGTTTCCTAGACATCTTTTAAAATGTGAATAGCCAGTACGGAGATATTCATCAAAATGTTAATAGTAGTTATCTCTAAGAGGAGGGATTTCAGATAACTTTAGTTTTCTTCTTTAAACGTCTGTTCAAAATGAAACACTTCATCCTTTCTACGTGATCCAGACTTAAAACCATTTTTGTATCCCCCACTGTGTTGTACATAGTAGGCGTTCAGTAGCAGGTGCTGAATAAACCACTATTTCCTAAACTACTGCCACACTTGTGTATTCTCTGTGTGATTATTTAATATCTTAAAAAAAATCAATTCACTTTTTAAAACTTAGCCTTATCCTAAATGACAATTTTCATGAAATCATAAGCCAGTTTTATCTTTTTCCTAATATACATTAATACACATATAGCCATTCAAATTTTAAATATTGATATACTACCTAAAATTACCTTACCTGTGGTACATGCACTGGCATTCTACATCAGTCTTTGACTTTCTCCTTTACTCCCCATAAGAGCAATCACCCAAGTACTTTAAATCCATCTTTTATTATGACTCCACACTTATTCTCACCTCTCACTCTAGTGTAGGCCCTTATTTCATGCTTATCTTGCTTATCTTGATGCAATAGGCCCCTAGAAGTCCCCCTTGCCTCTAATCTTTGCTCTATCATATATGTTGCCACCAAATTTTAAACTTCCTAAAACAAGCTTTGGCCTCTACCCAAATCAATCTAAACTTTCCAGGCCACTGAAAACAAGCACTCAATGTTTTCAGGAAGAAGTACTTTACAAACTGGTCCTGGCCTACCTTTCTATCCCCTTCTACAAGAATCCATTTATTCATTAGTCTCAGAATAGCCATTGTGTAGTTGTCTTTATAGCTTTATTCATTCCATATCTTCAACCTGAAAAGCTCCATCCCCAAGTCAAAATTTTGCCTAGTTCAAATATCCTCTCTTTTAAGAAACTGTCTGACCATTAGCATCTGCATTAATTTCTTAATTTCTAAAAGCCACACTATTTCAGCCACTCATTTACCACCCTCTGCCTTAAACTATGGGCTATTTGTATACATATCTACTCTCCTCTACTACAGGTTCTCTAGGGTAGGACTATGTAACTTATACATAGATGCTAAAATATTTGCAGCTACTCTTCAAGAAGCCAACAAAATAACCCAAACTCCATTCAACAGGGTTCAAAAGACTAATCTTTTCTAAGATTTAAGCCAAAGAATACTGTTCTCACAAATACTAAAGGTCAGTTATTTCATTACTGAAATCAGCAGACCACTATCTAACACCCAGGTTTGGCTATAAAGTAATCCACCCTGTATGTGGATACCTCTTCAGCAGGTTGACTTGCTGAACTTGCATGATTCCCCACTGTTGTCACCTGGTTACTCTTTTTGGACTTCAGTTTTCCTGTCTATAAGATGACCTTAAGAGCTCTTCCTAGCTTAAAGTCCTATGACTCTTGGTCAGACCAAAACGACTTTTATTCCAATATCCGGACAGGATAAACCCACTTGTTTCCCCCCCCCCTTTTTTTTTTGGCCCCGCCACGTGGCATGTGAGGTCTTAGCTCCCCAGCCAGGGATCGAACCCGTGCCCTCTGCATTTGGAGCACAGAGTCTTAACCACTGGACTGCTAGGGAAATCTGATAAACCCACTTAAAAATAAATATAATTGGGGCTTCCCTGGTGGTGCAGTGGTTGAGAATCTGCCTGCCAATGCAGGGGACACGGGTTCGAGCCCTGGTCTGGGAAGATCCCACATGCCGTGGAGCAACTAGGCCCGTGAGCCACAATTACTGAGCCTGCGCGTCTGGAGCCTGTGCTCCGCAACAAGAGAGGCCGCAATAGTGAGAGGCCCGCGCACCGCGATGAAGAGTGGCACCCGCTTGCCGCAATTGGAGAAAGCCCTCGCACAGAAACGAAGACCCAACACAGCCAAAAATAAATAAATAAAATAAAGAATTATAAAAAAAAATAAAATAAAAAAAATATATAATCAAAGGAGTTAACCTTCACCCAATGCTGTTTAACCCCTTCACAGAATTTTGTTCCATCTACATATTTAAAACAGGCTAGGCACTCTATTAGACCATCTCTTTAGAGTCAAAACAGATGCTCAGTGATAATAGTTATTTTCTGGTACTTAAAGTACATAGAGTACAAGGTTATTCACATATATTATTTAATTTAATCTTAACAACCCTAAAAGGTAGGCATCTTTATCCCAGTGTTTTTCAACTAGGAGTGATCTTGCCCCCTCCCTCCAGCACCCCCCAACCCCAGGGACATCTGGCAATGTCTAGTGACATTTTTCATTGTCACAATTGTTGGGAAAGGAGGGACTGATACTGGCATCTAAAGGGAGAGGCCAGAGATGCTGCTAAACATCTTATGATGCACAAGATAGACTCCCATGATGAAAAATTGTCCAGTCCAAGATGTCAATAGTGCCAAGATGAGAAACCCTGATGGCACTGTCTTTCAGTTAAGAAATCAAAGATTTAGAGAGCTTAAGTTACTTGCCCAGAGTTACACAGATCCCAAATCATCTCTGAATGACACCAAAGCCAATGGCACATTCCGTCACACACACAACTACTGGAGACTGTTTCTGATGAAATATGTACTGTTTTCTTATCAGTGTTTCCCCTCCCCATTTAGTCTTGGTATACTTTAGATTTTGCTAATCAGCATTAGCTGACCTCATCCAGGAGAAGATTCAGAAAAAGCTTTCTCAGACTAAAAGGTCAGATTTAACAAACGTCTTATCTTGTGCTCTCACTGCATCCAGTATTTATAGCTTCACTGCAGCAATTACCATATTGTACTGTGCTTGTATGACTTTCTCCCCTTTAGACTATAAACTCCTTAAGAGCAAGGTTTGCCTCTTTATTTTTGTATTCCTAGTGCCAAGGAAAGTATCTCAGCACAGAGTTTACATTTCATAAATATTTGTTAAACAAACAAAAGAAAACTGACCAAGTTACATAGTATACCCAAGAATGCACAGCTACTAAATGACAGAACCAGGATTCAAATTCAAGTCTCTCCACTGCCAAAGCCTATAGTTACTATATCTCAATTAAGCTAAAAATGAGATGTTTATCGTCTTTTTATCTTGCCTGTGGGAATTCTTCAATCATAAACATGTCAGGAATTATATATAAAGTCCCTGTTTTAAAGACAGCTTATAATCATAAGAATTTTCCTACCTTATACTTGTGTACATTCTGTGAAAGCTTGCAAGGTAGTTAGCGTGTAACGATAGTGATAATCTCTCCCAAATACCACAGTTATAAAGGTGCCACTGTGTTTTTATTTGATAGTCTCCCTGAATCAACACTCACTACATAGAAATTAATGTTATTGAGTTGTCACAGGAACTGTTCATAAAAACTAAGCCAGGGTCTCTTAGGAAGAGAAGAACTCACTTTAACTTTAGCTTTTATTTCTTCACTGTCCCCTTCTCCATCATTGCGGGGTTCCATGCCAGACTCCTCCTGGTTGTCTTTGTTTAGTACAGAATACTCTTCTAGTAGAGTGTCAAACAAAACTATTCGCTTGTTCTTGAAGAAGCCATAAAAATAAGCATTGCTGTGGGAAGAGCGTTTAGATCCTAAGGAAAAGACAGTTCAAAGCATGGAAAATAATTAAAAAGTATGGGGTTTTTTGGAGAGACGCCTAGAAACTGAATTACTGGAAAGGACATTAACATTTTCAAATTGTTTAACACCTGAAGAGTATTATATCAACATAAATCACCACCAGCAGTGGAAAGTGTCTGTTTCTTTGCAGTCTTGACAACAAATATTTATGCTCATTGCAGCTTTATAGCAATAAGTAAATAAATAAAGCCTAAATATCCAACAGTCATGGAATGATTAAATTATGGTAAAGCTATGAAATGGAATTTTAAGCAGCCAGAAAAAAAGTATACTTTTGAAATATTTTAACAAGATAGGAAAAAGCTCACCAACATAACTGAAAAGGATGTAAAATTTCATGTATATAAAATTCCATTATTATCATGAAAAAATGTACATGTAAATAGAAAAGCAGAAACACAAGCCTATTAAGAAATATATTAAAATATTGAAGTGTTTATCACTGGCTTCTAGAAATATGGATTTTTGCTCCCTCCCTTATACTTTTCTCTGTTCCAAGGCTTTTAAAGTCAGTATACTTATTTAATCAGAAAAAATTAAAACTATCTTAAAAAGACTGAAAAAAAAAAACCCTAAATTTTTAACAGTGGCTAACAGTAGCTGAACTATGGTTGATTTTTATCTTCTTCTTTATATTTTTCCTTATTTTCTATACTTTATTTTCTTTATATTTTATGTTCTAGTATGTGCAGTGAATTTAGTGGTTAAGAATGACTTTAGGTTCAAATCTTGGCTCTGCCATGTATTAGTTGTGTAAATATAAGAAACTTTCTTAATTTCTTTAAGTTTTATTTTCCCGTTTATGATATGAGGCCAGGACTTTTTGGTTTGGTTGCCTGGAAGTTAAGAGCCAAACATGTGGTCCAATTTTATCAATAATATAGGACCTTAGGATCTGGAAAGCTGGGTATCTGGATCTTATACTTCTATCTCATTTCTATCTTCTCTGATTCTAATTTTTAAATTAATTTAAAAATATTTCTTAGAAGCTACCTGAAGTTATCTATGGAAGTAGGCAGATAAATAAAACAAAATGAATGTCTTAGTATCTCCCACTGGTCTAAGTATCTCAAAGTGTGGCCCAAAGAATGCCTACACCAAAATCACCTACGGGTACTTGTTAGACATAAATACTAGAAACACCCAATATCTGGGAATGGAGCCGAGGAATCTTTTAACAAACTCTCAGGGAATTCTTATACTCACTAAAGTTTTAAGAGTCCCTGCACTAGACCATAAGCTTTTTGTATCACTATGCCTTGCATGTAGTATTTATTCAATAATGCTTGTTTACTGAATGGATTTATCGTACCACTTGAGGTATGAAGTAATGTATTTGGGAACTCTGAAAACCAAAACGTTCTATGAAATTGTAAGGCATGGCCAGCTGTCTCTTCATCTTTCATTTATGATGTCTTAATCAGCTTCTTGGCAGCATTTGATACCGTTAACCACTCCCTCCTTGAAACACTTTCTTCTCCTATCTCAAGAGAAACACCATCTTCTCCTGGTTTTCTTCCTACCTCAATGGTCTCTCCTCTTCAGCCTCCTTTGCTGGCTCTTCCTCCTCTGCTGACTCTGACTTGAGCCCCCTTCTCTTCTCTAAGTGCCCTCATCCAAGGAGGTATCTACATGCCAGATACAGATACTTCCATATCACTATTTCTAGCCCTGACCTCTCCCTAGGACTCGGGATTTATATATCCAGCTGCTTATTTGACAGGCCTACATCTCCACATGGATGGCTAAAGTGCCTATCTGTTGTTTATATTCTCAAGTATAGTTTTTTCCCTGACCAGTATTAGAATTCCCTTGCAGAGTTTAGGGAATTTCACATCATGCAAGTCTTGTGAGAGACTGCTTCTCATTTGAGCAATCTAAAAAGCTAGGTATCTGCTTCCCCAAGCACTCCTGGCAGCTAGCCCAATGCCCTCGCTCAGTCAATCAGATGCACCCACTGGGGACTCTGAAACAGTTAGCTAATTACACAAAGAAGCAGGGCAGTGAGGAATGAATTCTGCAGGTGCTAGTGGAAGGGATGTTAGGGATACACACTGCTGACTCCAACATCAGGAGCCACTAGCAGTGTCCTCCCCAGACTGGTTCTGCAGGATGATTCTGAGTTCCTAGTCTCCCAATGGAGAGCCCACTTCCCAAGTTTGGTAAACTTAACTTTCTGGTGACTTTGTGAGTTATCAAATATTGTTTCAATAAGGAATTTCTCTGGTTAAATCAGCCATAGTTGGTTTCTATGGCTGGCGTGCAACTAACTACTGCTTGTAGAACTCTAGTACAATGTTCAAAAGGTACGTAACACACCCGTCAGAATTTAAACCCTCACAGACTTGCTCTTCTCCCAGTTTTTTCCCATCTCAGTAACCTACCATTTATCCAACTGCTTAGTCCAAAAATCTAGGTGGTTATCTTTGATGTCTTTCCCTCTTATTCCTTTACATGTCATCTACTGGCAAGTTCCATCAACTCTACCTCTACAACACATCCCCAGTATATCCACTTCTCTCCATCAATTACTACTATTCTAGTCTAAGCCACATTATCTCCTCCTGAACAGCACTGGCCTCCTAACTGCTCTCCCTGCTTCTACTCTTGCCTCCCCTACCGTCTATTCTCTATAAAGCAACCTAAAATAGGTAAAAAGTACAAACTAGGCCATGTCACTTTCCTGCCTAAAACCTTCAATAGCTTTAACCCTAGACTTAAAATAAAATCCAAGCTCCTTACTCTGATTTACAAAGGCCTATGTGGTCTGACTCTCGCCTATGTCTCAGATTTCATGTCATAACACTTTCCTGCCATGCGGTAGCCACACTGGACTTTTTTCTGTTTCTTGAAGATACAAAGCTCTGGAGGGTCTCTCCATTGATCTTGGCATGGATGGCTCCTTCCTTCAGATCTCAGCTTAAATTCATTTGCTCAGAGATGTCTTGTCTGATGACCTAATCGAAAGTATCTACTCAGCCATTCTTTATCACTTCACATCAGTTTAATTCTCTGTGCAGTACTTGCTATCTGACATTTTCTGAGAGCAAGACTCTTGATTTTTCACTCAGTTTTTCCTTTCAATTTACAAATCCATCATGTGTGTTGTTATTGTTATTAACAACATTCATTCACTCAAAATATTTTTGACAACATTATTAACAACAACAGAAGCATGCATTACAGATGAGTAACTTCTGTTTAGCAGAGGTAAGTTGCCCAAAGTCACACGGGGAATCTGTGCTAGAACTAGAATTTAAACGCAAGCCTATTGGCTTCACAGCCTGACCTCTGAAATGCTACCCTCCACCTACTCAAATCTTGATTTTCCACAAAGCCCCAGCTCATGTTATAACCCTCCATAAAGCCTTCCCTGACTATTTCAGCTAAAATCATATAGCACTGATGGTATATATCACATATCTTCTCAACTACCTCTATTGTCATAGCATTAGCATTCATGTTATCTGATTATAAGTGATAGGCAACTTAGGTTGCCCCTTCAGGAAAAGCGCCTCAGAGATTGTTCTACTGCCCTGATCATTGTGCTACGAGTTTAATATTATTAAAAGACTAGTAATCTCAGAGGCCAAAGCAGTAGTATGAATTGGCTTCTTTTTCTACCATTTCCCCATAGACATGTTCTAATTGTGCCTTTAGTTGGCCACCAAATGCCTGAGATTTCTATACTCTTCTCGTTGCTGTTAATTCATTCTTTCCAGTTGTGACCATCTCTGTCCTCCCGGACCCTGCAATTACTTCTCAGTTTCTACTCCTTCATCCGCCATAGCTACTTCTCAATGGTGATTTTTACTTTAGAGGAGGAAAGGGCAAACTATGGCTTGCAGGTCAAATCAAACCTGCCGCTTATTTTTATAAATAAAGTTTTATTAGAAAACAGCCATGCTTGTTTCTTTATGTATTATTACTATGGCTGCTTTTGTACTATCATGGCAGAGTTGAATAGTTGCAACAGAGACCATGTGACCTGCAAAGCCTAAAATAATTACTGTCTAGCCCTTTACAGAAAGCATTTGCCAGACCATAGTTCAGAGGAAGCAAAACTGAAACCCAGAGATGCAAAGTGACTTGTCCAAGATCCCACAGCTGGTAAGTGGCAGAGGCAGAACTACACTCACTCATTTACATGGATTTTAATTTACAGATTCTGAAAGTCATGGTACCACACAGTTTTTCTTTGCATCTTTGTGGGTTTCCTTGAGACTTTAGTAGTCTTACACAAGCTAACAGATAGATAGCTTAATTTTCAAAAGCAATCATCAGAAAAGCAGAGTATAACTAATCTAAAGTACCAAGTGGTACCAATCATGGGTAATCTGCAGGTGAAATCAGAGTCCTGCAGAACACTGGAAGTTTTCTTGGTGGAGACAAAGCCAATAACATTGGTTTTGTTTTTGAGCCCCCAAACCAAGTGCCAAATGGAATCTAACTAAGCAAGAGTCCAACTCAATTACATATAGGAGCCAGGCAGGTAATAGAAGTGAATAAATCAGTCTAATATCATGACATAGCAGGGAGTGATAAAGGCCATGGTGCAGAATTAAAAACAATAAAGCCAACCAAACATAGCTGCAGGCAAGAGCAGGACTTGGCATCAGGCCACCAGTTTCTATCCCTGGACTATGTCATCAATTCTTATAAATCTTCAAAAGCCAAAATGTAAATCCTAATCTTTAAATAACAAAAACAAACAAACAAAAATACCCCCAAACCAACTGATTTGTTCTTTTATTAAAGTTTTAAGAATAAACTAATCAAATAAAACAAATCACTCAAATAAAATCTTCTTACCCCAGGGAGCCTTACCTTCAACAACATACACCTTAGTCAAAGGGAAGTCAATACTCTTTGCCATGACTTCAATTTCTTGTTTAAGCTTTCCCTCAGGAAGAGGTGTGAATTTGTCAAATAAAGGGGCAATGTAATCAGCATAGATGGTGACAAGCACCTGAAACGTAAATATGAGAACAACCTATGAATATGTCCTTAAAGAGAAACTACTCACTATACAGATTCAATATTAAAACTTTGTGATCCCAGCCCTGAGAACAGGGACCTTATCTTATTTGCTCTGGTATTCCCGAAACAGTACCAGTACAGCATTCGATATCTGTTTGATGAATTAAATCAAAATGAATAGTCTCTATATGGTAATAACTGAAAAGCCAAATGGTCCATTCAAAACTATCTTGGGGATTTCTGACACTTCATAAGCCCATCATAACTTGGAATTCTGTCTTTCAAGGTAATCATAATAGACTTGAAGTGTTTGCTAAAAAAAGAACTACTAGAGCTTGACTGTGTGCTATTATTTGGTTTGCCTGCTAACATTACTGACCTGCAGTTCATAACTATACACACTGATTGAAACAGCACTTCCTTAAGCATTTTGGGAGCATTTCCTCTGCTCTCTCTCCTGTCACTTCAATTTGCCATACGACATATATTTGTAAGTCCAACTAGCACCCATTTTCCAGTCATGATCCCACCAGCAGGAGGCGAAGCAATGAGCATCATGGTAATTCAGACTAAAAGAAACCTCATCATCAGTGCAGCTGAAGAGCTGATAGGACGTATTTTCTGGGGGTTGTTAACAGACCATTTTGATCGTGTTGTAGTGTTTGTGCTGTGAAGCAGTTTGGAATACGGGAAAGAGAAGAGGAAAAGAAGACGTGAAGAAGGGACAATGGGGAAGCGGAGAGAGGAAAAAGGAGGGAGAAGGAAGAGAGGGAAGAAGGGGGGCGCTGTGGCGGGAAAAGGGAAGAGGCAGGGCGAGGGGGAGGAGGAGGGGACAAGGGACAGAGAAGAAGGGGTAGAGGGCAAAGGGGAGAGGAGGAAGGGGGAGGAAGGGAAAGGTAGGGGAAGGAGGGCAGGAGAAAGCAGGTAAGTTTATGCTTTCTTTTTCTTATCCCGCTTACATCTATTCTCTCTCCAAAATATCCATGGTTTTTAGACACTGGAGCTCAGTCAAGAGTCATCAAATTGTCAAACTTAGTCATCATTCTGGTGGCAACTCACAAATGCACAGCCCCAAACTGCTTGACAACTGGATCATTAAAGGTAACTAACAACTAGCTTCTAGAATCTATAAGAGCCAGTATAAGGAGAAGAAAATCTATGGTCAGAGTCAACTCTCCTATTTCTATAGCTAAAAGCAGAAAACAGAAGGGAAATTTATATGAGCACCTATTTATATTTCTTCTGCTTCTTAAGAACCATTTAGATGCTAATGAAGATTAAATGATAGTTATCTCACCAAGGAACATTTTGTAAAAGAAAATCGAAACAAAGATTTCACTTACCAGAGACACAACTAGTGTGAACAGCCAGGCATAAATAAAAAAATAGTCTCCCCCAATTTTAATAATGTAAAGTAGAAGTGAAGACACAGGTAATAAAATGCACTGAGTCACAATAAATTTCTTGATTGCATCTTTCATGAAGAACCCCAAAGTCTGAAAAAATAAAAGGTCATCATGAGAAACTAAGAAACTGCTTTTAAAATAACAAATAAGTGAATAGAAAGGATACATTATTAAAGCAATTTTAAAAATTAAAAGGCAGTGAGCCTATATGACAACAGGTAGCCTAAGACAATAAGTCAATGTCTTGCATTTTATAGTTTAAAATAAACTCATTTAAATGTTATTAGCTGAAAAACACTAGACATTAGTGCATTAGACATTAGAGGAGTTTATGGCAAGACTTTAAACTATGATCTTTACCATATCTGCAGTTCCTTTTTCCTCGATTAATTCATGCTCTAAAATAGCAAATTATGTTTTAATTATTCCCAGCAGAGGACAAAAGCACAAAAGAGAACATTTGCATTCTCTATTTTACCTGCTGATTGAAACCATGTTTTTCTTCTATCACAAAAGTATTATAAAGACTCCACGGCAAACCAGTCAATGCACTGAAAAGTGTAGCCAACAGCAGAAACACCAAGGACTGAGTGATCTAAACACAAGAAAAAAAGAGGCAGTTTTTTAATATTAATTCGTTCTTCAAATGAATTATTAGGGAACAAATCAACGAGTATTTGCTGAGTACTTGCTATAACTCAAGCAATGTGCTTGATTCTACGGGTCATACAAGGCCTGAAATATCACCACTACCCTCAGAGTTTATTTGCAAGATAGGGAGGCAATAAAACACTTCCTCTTTTATTACATGGGCACCATATGAAAGTTAACTGAAGTCATAGAGACAAAATGGTTAAAAGAACTTAAATTGAGCCACATATGCTGGTGAATTCAAGAAAGGCTTACAACGCTGATGAGAAATGGAATGCTACTCTGAAGAAAGAGATAAATTAGAGAGATAGAAGAGGCAAGGAGGAATTCCACACAATTTGCAAAAGCAAGGAGAGAGAAAAGAGCACCTTAAAAGTGAAAGATGACAAGATGATGGGCCTAGTTGGGACCAGGCAGAGAAACATAATGGAGCATCAGGAAAGCTGGGCCAGGGCAGGTGGGGCAGAGTGTGCTAAAGTTTTACCAGAGCCAAAATTCAAGAGAGAAAATAACCCTCTAGAACTCCTTTAATTGCCTTAACAACAGGTCCTTAGGAGATCAAAAGCCAAGAACTGCCTCATTTTTCTTTACAAATATCTTTTCCTATGACAGTGGAGGATGAGGGCTAATTGGTATGAAGGAACTTGTGGGGAGGGGAAGGCAATGAAGCAAATAAAACCCTCGCTCTCCCTCCCACCACGCCATCACTCTCCCTCTTACTCCCCAGCGTAAAACTGAATTCTTTTAAGTGTGAGTACACCACCAAAGCATATTTGACTTGGTAGTAAAGATGCAGCCACTATGTTTCTAAACATAGGAAGAGGGAGAAGGGAAGAGGAAGAAAGGAGATTTGTCTGGCTACAACATGCAGGGTGGTTTATGCCAGCATTTGTCCCCAAATGGGAAATGAGAAATTTTTTAAAAGTAGATTCCAGGGGCTTCCCTGGTGGCGCAGTGGTTGAGACTCTGCCTGCTAATGCAGGGGACGGGTTCGAGCCCTGGTCTAGGAGGATCCCACATGCCGCGGAGCAACTAGGCCCGTGAGCCACAACTACTGAGCCTGCGCGTCTGGAGCCTGTGCTCCGCAACAGGAGAGGCCGCAATAGTGAGAGGCCCGCGCACCGCGATGAAGAGTGGCCCCCGCTTGCCACAACTAGAGAAAGCCCTCGCACAGAAACGAAGACCCAACACAGCCAAAAAAATAAATAAATAAAATATATAATAAAATAAAATAAAAAAAAGTAACATAGGCAAGGAGAGAGCCCGTGAGAAGGGCTAAAAGCCTCCTTAAAAAAAAAAAAAAAAAAAGTAGATTCCAGGACCTTCCTCAAAACTACTGAATCGGAATCCCATCTTCAAAAAATACAACCATATTGTATAGATTGTTTGAATACCTGCTTTACTCATTTAACATATCACGAACATCTTTCTATATCAATAAATATAGATCTACTTCTTCATTGCTAATGGCTCCATTACACATATTTCCATTATAGCATTCATTCCAATGCTACAATGAACCCCTTTCATTCATTCCCCATAAATTCGTAAAAGTGAAATGTCTGGTGTCAAACTTTTAAAAGATTTTTGATACATACTGCCAAGGTGTCCTCTAGAAAAACTATACTAGTTTTCAGTCTGACAGCAGCATGAGACTAGTTCCCTATCCCTCAACAATTCTGTCCTATGATTCTTTTAACTGTTTTTTCCCCAATATGATATGATAGGCCAAAACAAAGAAAGAAGCACAACTCCTAGATTCTTCATTGTTGTATTAAAACACATTTCTTTGATTGTCAGTATGGATTTATATTTTTCATGTATTTTATAATCATACGAATTTCTGCCTTTGCCCATTTTTCTGTTGAGGTACTCAATTTTTTCTAAAGTGTTCTTTCGGGACTTCCCTGGTGGCATAATGGTTAAGAATCCACCTGCCAATGCAGGGGACACGGGGTCGAGCCCTGGTCCGGGAAGATCCCACATGCCACGGAGCAGCTAAGCCCGTGCGCCACAACTACTGAGCCTGCGCTCTAAAGCCCGCGAGCCACAACTACTGAAGCCTGCGTGCCTAGAGCCTGTGCTCCACAGCAAAAGAAGCCGCCACAATGAGAAGCCCGTGCACTGCAATGAAGAGTAGCCCCCGCTCACCGCAACTAGAGAAAGCCCGTGTGCAGTAACGAAGACCCAACGCAGCCTAATTAATTAATTAATTAATTAATTTAAAACTCTAGATCATATTAAAATTTATAGTTTCTTCAGACTCACAGATTTAGAGAACGAACTTATGGTTACCAGGGGGAATGAAGGGGGGAAGGAATAGTCAGGGAGTTTGGGATTGACATGTACACACTGCTATATTTAAAATGGATAACCAGGACCTACTGTACAGCACAGGGAACTCTGCTCAATGTTATGTGGCAGCCTGGATGGGAGTGGAATTTAGGGGAGAATGGATACATGCATATGTATGGCTGAGTCCCTTTTCTGTGCACCTGAAACTATCCCAACATTGTTAATTGGCTATACTCCAATATCAAATAAAAAGTTAAAAAAAAATTTATAGTTTTTTTTTTGTTTAAGTATTGTCAATGTATCTTTGTTTATATTTAAATACTCAATTCATCTAAGTCTTTTTCTTGGAGGATATAAAATTGGAATTTATTTTTTTCTCAGTTGTCCTAAGAAAATTTATAACCTATATATTCCTCACCAATCTGAAATGCCACCTTTATCATATACCAAGATTACATATACTTAGTTAGGCCTGTTTCTGGTACCAATACACTATTTAAGATTTATGATACATTTTAATATCTAAAAGTTACCACTCATTATTTTACTTACTCAGAATCTTTCTGGCTATTCCTCTGTCTTTAGTCATTCAGATTAACTATAAAATGTTTTATCATGTGCCCTTCACAAGCTGCTCTGGGATTACAACTGGGCTCTATTCTTTTTTTTTTTTTTTTTTTTTTTGGCTGCATCGGGTCTTAGTTGTGGCACGCAGGCTCTTCGTTGCAGCATGCGGGCTTCTTTCTAGTTGCGGTGTGCAGGCTTCTCTGTAGTTGTGGTGTGTGGGTTTTCTCTCTCTAGTTATGGCACAGGCTCCAGAGCACGTGGGCTCTGTAGTTTACGGCACACAGGCTCTCTAGATGAGGTGCGGGGGCTCAGAAGTTGTGGTGCCGGGCTTAGTTGCCCTGCAGGATGTGGGATCTTAGTTCCCTGACCAGGGATTGAACCTGCGTCGCCTGCATTGGAAGGTGGATTCTTTACCACTGGACCACCAGGGAAGTCCCTCTACTCTTTTTTTAAAAGTTCGTAAATCTCTTCCTTAATAATTCACTGAAGAATTGTGATAAGGCACTGATCATCAAGTTTAGCATTCTGCACAGAATCTACCATTTTCTCCTTTTGAAAATCTAGATTTTGCTCACCTGTAGTCTTCTGAAACATTCTCCATTCTCCCTAGTTTATCAACATATGCCATAAATTCAATTTCCTTCTGCATGCTAACATATAAATCATCTACGTCTGGAGCCTTGAATTAATTTAAGACAACTTGATTCCTTCTTAATCTCACTTACCTTATGCATAAATACCATTTTTAAATGAATAATTCTATCAATAAACCATTTTTCTTCTTAAAGAAGATGAACAGTAAGTCTAATTCCCCAATCAGTAGGCTTATTCCCTCCTTAAAACACTAAGATTCCAAGAGTGTTGTAAATTATTTTGCCTTAAACAGTAAAACAGCCTCTTAAATGGTCCCCCTGCCTAATATCAATCCCTCCCCTTTCGATCCATCCTACATACACACCAGATGAATCTAAAACTCCACTTCTCTACTTTAAAAGCTCGTAATGGCTCTATAACAGGGGCCCCCAACCCCCGGGCCATAGACCGGTACTTGTCTGTGGTCTGTTAGGAACCAGGCCGCAGAGCGAGAGGTGAGCAGTGGGGGAGCGAGCGAAGCTTCATCTGTATTTACAGCTGCTCCCCATTGCTTGCATTACCACCTGAGCTCCGCCTCCTGTTCAGATCAGCTGCGGCACTAGATTCTCATAGGAGCGTGAACCCTACTGTGAACTGTGCATGTGAGGGCTCTAGGTTGTGCACTCCTTATGAGACTCTAATGCCTGATAATCTGAGGTGGAGCTGAGGCAGTGATGCTAGTGGTGGGGAACGACTGCAAATATAGATTATCATTAGCAGAGAGGTTTGACTGCACAGAGACCATAATAAATCAATTGCTTGCAGACTCATATCAAAACCCTATCAGTGAGTGGCAAGCGACAATTAAGCATCAGGTGGCAGGCTTTATTGTGGCAAGTGAGTTGATGTACTTCAATTGTACAGCTGCATCTGGTGGCAGGCTTTAAGTCAGAATCCGACACATTTTAGTCTGCGCGTGGCCCGCCCATTATTTTATCCACTTCCATCCACGCCTCTTTCCCACACTGTGCACTTGTCTCAGCCACAGTTTTGGTAAGCCCACAAGCTAACCCTAGCCAGGATGAGTAAAAAAACAAACATCACTGGAGAGCTTCTTTGAAAAGGGAGAAAGACCCAGTGATGAGACAGCAGAAGACTCTAAGACTGCCAACAAAAAGAAAGCTACATTTAAAAGAAAATACCAAGAGTCCTACTTAAATTATGTGTTCATTGCAACAGGTGATTCACATTCTCCAAGCCCGCTTTGTATAATATGTGGCCACCGGCTATCCAACAAAGCCATGAAACCTTCAAAACTGCTTCGCCACATGGAGACCAAGCACCTGCATTGAAAGACAAGCCTTTGGAGTTTTTCAAAGGGAAAAAACCATGAGCACGAAGAACGGAAGCAATTATTGAAGGCCACCACGTCATCAAATGTGTCTGCACTGAGAGCATCATTCTTAGTGGCTAACCGCATGGCTAAAGCTAAGAAGCCCTTTACTACCGGTGAAGAGTTGATCCTGCCTGCTGCTGAGGACATTTGTCATGAACTTTTAGGAGAGGCTGCAGTTCAAACGGTGGCACGTGTTCCTCTTTCAGCTAGCACCATAACTAGACGAATTGATGAAATAGCAGAGGATATTGAGGCACAATTGTTAGAGAGGATTAATGAGTCACCATGGTACGCAATCCAGGTTGATGAGTCTACTGATGTTGACAAGGCAGCAATGTTTCTCTTGCGATATATTTCTGTGCGATATATTTTTCAGGAGGATGTGCATGAGGATGTTATGTGCACTTTTGTTGCCAACCAGCACCACAGCTGTGGAACTATTCAAGTCTTTGAACGATTACATATCAGGAAAACTGAATTGGTCATTTTGTGTCGGTATATGCATGGACAGAGCGGCTGCCACGGCTGGATGGCTTTCTGGTTTCACTACTCGGGTCAAAGAGGTCGCTTCTGAATGTGAATCTACGCACTGTGTCATCCATAGAGAACTGCTGGCTAGCCGAAAAATGTCACCTGAGCTTAACAACGTTTTGCAGGATGTGATTAAAATTATCAACCACATTAAAGTACATGCCCTTAACTCACGTCTGTTCGTGCAGCTCTGTGAGGAGATGGACGCAGAGCACACACATCTTCTATTTTTTTTTTAAAAAAGTATTTTTTTTCTTTATTTATTTGGCTGAGTCAGGTCTTAGTCGCGGTGCGCGGGCTTCTCTCTAGTTGTGGCACACGGGATCCACAGCGCAAGGGCTCAGTTGCCCCGCGGCATGTGGGATCTTAGTTCCCCGACCAGGGAGCAAACCCACGTCCCCTGCATTGGAAGGTGGATTCTTAACCACTAGCCTACCAGGGAAGTCCCGCGCCTTCCCTCATACACAGAAGTGAGATGGCTTTCTAAAGGTAGATCACTGGCCAGAGTTTTTGAGTTAATGAGAGCCGCTCCAGAGATTTCTTTTAGAAAAACAGTCACCACTGGCCGCACATTTCAGTGACACACAATGGGTCACAAAACTTGCTTACTTGTGTGACATATTCAACCTGCTCAACGAACTCGATCTGTCACTTCAGGGGAGAACGACAACTGTGTTCAAGTCGGCAGATAAAGTGGCTGCATTCAGAGCCAAACTGGAATTATGGGGTCGACAAGTGAACACTGGGATTTTTGACGTGTTTCAAACATTAGCAGAGATTTTGAAAGAGACTGAGCGAGGGGCTTCTTTCTCCCAGCTGGTGCATGATCACATATCTCAGCTTTCAAAAGAGTCTGAGCATTACTTCCCAACCACAAAAGACCCCCGAACTGGGAAGGAATGGATCTGTGACCCATTTGTGAATAAGCCAGGTGAACTAACTTTGTCTGTGCTAGAAGAGGATTAACTGCTTGAGATCGTAAATGACGGTGGCCTTAAAAGTATGTTTAAGACAACTTCAAATCTCCATACGTTCTGGATGAAAGTCAAGGTGGAATATCCTGAGATTGCCACAAAAGCACTGAAAAGCCTGCTTCCATTTCCAACATCCTGTCTTTGTGAAGCAGGGTTTTCTGCGGTGACAGCAACCAAAACGAGATTACGGAGTAGATGGACATAAGCAACACACTTCGGGTGCCACTGTCTCCCGTCACCCCCAGATGGGACCATCTAGTTGCAGGAAAACATGCTCAGGGCTCCCACTGTTTCTGCATTATGGTGACTTGTATAATTATTTCATTATATTTTACAATGTAATAACAATAGAAATAAAGTGCACAATAAACGTAATGCGCCTCAGGGGTTAAGAATCCGCCTGCCAATGCAGGGGACACGGGTTCGAGCCCTGGTCCAGGAAGATCCCACATGCCAAGGAGCAACTAAGCCCGTGCGCCATAACTACTGAGCCTGCTCTCTAGGGCCCGCAAGCCACAACTACTGAGCCCACGTGCCTAGAGCCTGTGCTCCGCAACAAGAGAAGCCACCGCAATGAGAAGCCCGCGCACTGAAACGAAGAGTAGCCCCCGCTCGCCGGAACTAGAGGAAGCCCACGTGCAGCAACTAAGACCCAACATAGTCTAAATAAATGAATAAATAAATTTATTTTTTTTTAAAAATGTAATGCTCCTGAATCATCCTGAAACCATTCCCCACTGTACCCCCACCCCATCCATGGAAAAATTGTCTTCCACGAAACCAGTCCCTGGTGCCAAAAAGGTTGGGGACCACTGCTCTATAAGACTGCAAACTCATTATGTTTTTAAAGATTTTCATAATCCAACCCCAAAATGCTACTTTTCACTACTCTTCTCTAAGACCCTTCTACTCCTAACACACAACTGTGAGCTGGAGTTTAGACAGGTGACTGCGTTAAGGAAGATACTCTAGCTGGAAAAAGGAGTTGTGACAGTCACACTGGGGAAGTTGGAGAATACACAAACTTCCGGGAGTTTTTCTCAGAAGATCTCTAATTCTAATTCAGGAAGGAGAAAATATCCTAGGAATAAGATCTACTGGGTAGTGAGGGGAAGGGGTTTTGACGCATAGCTTCTCAAAGGCAACAAGATCTGGGCTCTAGCCCTATCAGTGAACACTTGAAGACTCCAGGACACAGAACATTATAAAGTGCTGCGCCATGAGGGCAGAGTGATCCAGACCAAAACATCCTGATGGCACAGTTCACCTCTTGTCTGAGATGAACCTACTCATTCCATCTTATATGCATAATGTGGCAACAGAACTCTGGAGCATCCTGAGTCATTACGTCGATTACCTGCTGAAAAAGGATGGGCCAAATATCACTGTCAAAACATAAGGACACTGATTATGAGACCACTTGTTGGTAGTTTGGAAAGCAGAAAGTCCTGCCAAAAGACACACTGCCTATGCCTAAGGACAAGCTGAGGTCCACTTAGTTTTCTTCTTTTTTTAGTGAAGAAATTGGTTTTAATTATATGAGAAGTAGATGCTCATTGCTGAATTTTCTTAAGAGATAAGCAAAAATAAGGAAATAAAAATTGCCAAAATTCTCTCCCGAGAAAACCACTTTTGGAATTTTGGTATATACTATTTCAGACTTCTTATAGATGTGGAATATGTGCACAACGACATGTGTACAAGGATGGGCACGAGTGTAGGCAATTAAGAAAAATTGAACCGTACTTCCCTGGTGGCGCAGTGGTTAAGAGTCCTCCTGTCAATGCAGGGGACACGGGTTCGATCCCTGGTCCAGGAAGGTCCCACATGCTGCGGAGCAACTAGGCCTGTGTGCTACAACTACTGAGCCCGTGTGCCACAACTACTGAAGCCCAAGCACCTAGAGCCTGTGCTCCACAACAAGAGAAGCCACTGCAATGAGAAGCCCATGCACTGCAACGAAGAGTAGCCCCCGCTCGCCACAACTAGAGAAAGCCCACGCACAGCAACGAAGACCCAACACAGGAAGGAAGGGAGCTGGGGGAGGCGGGGGGAGGAAGGAAGGAAGGAAGGAAGGCAGAGAGGGAAGGAGGGAGGTAGGAAGGAAGATTGAACCAATCTAAATGTTCATCACCAGGACACTAGTTATATTAAAAATCTGTATGGATATTCACACACTTTTACTTACTTATGTTGCTTCATAAGTGACTTTTCCATTCAATAAGTTGTATGAAATAACAGCACAATAACATTTTTTCCCTGACTGGCAAAAGTTAAAAATCATGTATATAAGTACCGGTGAGGATCCAGGGAAAGGGTATTTTAGTGCTTCATACATTATGAAAAAACAAAAACCAAATAAGCTGTTTCAGGTGGGAATTTGGTCAGCTGTTTCCTCTGTACCATGTACATCAGATTTGAATTTCTTTTTCTTTTTTTTGGCCGTGCCACACAGCATGCAGGATCTTAGTACATCAGCTAGGGATTGAACTCATGCTCCCTGAGTGGAAGCGTGGAGTCTTAACCACTGGACTGCCAGGGAAGTTCCTAGATTTGAATTTCAAGTCCAGTGTTATCATCTTCCATTTCTTTGCTACACTTTCATCTTTGTTGGCCAATTCCCTCTTTCAATGATCCATCTTTGTAAAATGTCATGTGGATTTATAGCTGGGAGACCAGGAGGCAAGACGACTGCACGCTCTGATTCACTGAATAGCAGATGTGCAGTGACCAGTCACCAGCAGAATTTGAAAAGAGTGACATGATTGGTCACTGCATGAGCATCTGTTATTTGCACAGTGATTTGTGGACTGAAGAGCTAGCAGGGAACTTGTACTTTACGCAGTTATGCATGTAACATACTGTGGTAACTGAAATTTGAACCTGCTGAGGGACTGGTGTTATTAACTAAACCATGGTAAGTGAAATGTGTGTATATCAGAACTGTGCAGAGTGAGGACTGCCAGTACCATGCAGCCATTAAAGAAAACAAAGATCTATATAAACAGACAGGAAGAGATCTCTAAAGCATTGTTAAATACAAAAATAATGTATCAGAACATTATATAAAATGTCTCATTAACGTAAGGAATATTTTTATATGTATGTATATAAATTGGGTTTATTCGTTCAACAAATACTTATGGAGTACCTACACCGTGACTGGCATTGTTCTAGGCACAAGTCACAGCAGTGAAGAAAATATGTAAGGTCTCTGTCCCCTTGGAGCTTAAAAGTCTTGTCAGGGTGACAGATAAAAAGTAAACGAATAAACAATAAGATAAATGCAAATAGTGGTAAGTGCCTCTATAAAGAAAATAAAATAAGGTGATATGCTTCACTAAAGAGTGACAGGGGGGAATTCCCCAGCAGTCCAGTGGTTAGGACTCCACGCTATCACTGCCAAGGGTCTGGGTTCAATCCCTGGTTGAGGAACTAAGATCCCACAAGCCAGGTGGCTCGGCCAGGGGAAAAAAAAAAAAAAAAAGAGTGACAGAGGGATGCTATTTTAGATGAGAGTGGTCAGAGAAGGCCTCTCTGAGAAAGTGACATTGAAGATGGGAACTAAAATAGGAGCCAGTCATGTTTATACAAAACCACCTTAAATTGTTTATGAAACAATACAGAGGACATGCAATTAAACTATAACAGCGCATATAGCAGGTCAGGACAGAGTCTGTGAAGATACAGAGATATCACAGGAAGAAGAGGTCTTAAAGAGTTTGGCTCCTTTAGAAAACGGTACACAGAAAAGGGATACAGGATGAGCTGAATTAAAGCCCAAGGTACCTACACGTATAGATAAGACCCATCATTTCAAATAAACAATCAGGAAGGAGAGAACAGACTTGGCAATTTCCAAGAAAAAGTCAAAAGCAGTGTCCCAGCATCCATTATAGGCAGAAAGTCTCAGGTCGAAGGCTTTGATTCCAATAACTGGTATTCCTGGAAGAGTGGGCAGTCAACTCAAGCAGCTCAGTGGAGATTCTAAGAGGTATACTCTCTGTCTCTGTTGAAAGTATCTGCTAAGCATGTGTGGCACAGGGTATCTGCTTAGCGTGAGTTCAACATAGTTCATGCTTCCCCTTTCATAGAGTTGTTCCCAAGAAGCAGCTGCCTACCAGAGACTACATTACCCAGCGCCCTTGCATCTGAGACTAAATGACTGGCTCACCAATGAAATGTGAATGCAAAGGACAGGTATCACTTCGGAGCCAAGGGAGTTAAGAAGAGGATGTACTTTCAACACACTCTTATTCCATCTGCCTGTTGGATGCAGAGAACTTAGGGCACTTAGGGAATGGCAGAGCCATATAAGAAGAGACTGGCAGAGAAAGAAAAAAAAACAAAAAAAAAACAAAAAAAAAACATGGGACTCATAAACAGAGAAAGAAAAAAAAACAAAAAAAAAAAAACAAGAAGAGACTGGGTCTCTGACTTACCACATAAAAGGATGTCACCTGCTGACACCCAAAATACTCACACTGGGCTATTATGTGATTAAGAAATTAACTATTGTAATAAGCCATTGAAATTCTGGGGTTTGCTACAGTAACTTGCATTATGCTAACACAGGTCAACAAGGACTGCAGAGACAGAGAAGCCTAATAACGGTAGGAGCCAAAAAATTAACTTTAGTAGAAAGCTGGCCAAGGAAAAAGAAAGACTGACAAATATATGCTAATGAATGACATACCTCATATTCTGGTCCAAAGCCAGCATGGCCACAGAACCGCCCAGAGAGTCTCCAGAGATAAGGGATTCCTCCAAAGAGAAGAATAAGCTATAAAACAAAGCACATGTTGGTCACATTGAAGCAGTACTAGAAACTATCATATGAAAGTATGTTAAAAAAAAAAGAGAGATCTTATTTAGGATAAAATACGCATTTAGACAGATACAAACCAATTGAGATACTAAGTTTAGACTGTTAAAAGGTTTTTGCCTGTACACTTTATATGGATGAACTGTAAGATTTGCTAATTTACCTCAATAAAGCTGTTTAGAGAAAAAAAAAAAAAAACTTTTGCCAAAAGACCACAAAAGACCTTAAGAATCAGGAACTAAGCTTAGAAAGGCTAAGCAACGTGTCAAAAATCCCACAGCTAACAAGTGAAAGAAATGGAATTTGAGCCAGGCTTTACGGCTCCATAGCTGGCTTTTCCTTGAAAGGAAATAGCCTCTTGGTTAGGACCAAGTGTTAGTATCGGTATAAGTAGAGAGTCATGTCCACCTACCATGTTGGGGGACAGAATGGGCTATCAGAGCCTTCTCTGGGTCAGGAAAAAGTGAATCCTGAGGTAGGAGTCAGGGTATCATAGGAGTAAGGCCCTTTCTCAGCACCACCCTTCGTCTTGGGCAGATAAAGCGAACACAGATATTCACCAAACCAACAAGACATATGAATGAGGGAGCAGCCCTTAAAATGTGAAAAGAATACATGCTTACAAAACACGACTTCTCACAACAGATACCAAGTTCGTGGAATCATTTTGCCCAGAGGAGTCAACGTACTGCTTCTTCACCTGTGGAGCCCCGGGAACACAATGATCACACTCCTTGGTTAGAAGCACAATATTTCCATCCGTTCAGACATGGTTCCTTGTGGCTTTGAGGGTTTTGGGCACTATCATATATTTCTTAGGTGTCCTTCCAATCTACTTTCCATTTTTATATATGTATCCATAAATAATAAAGTGGTTTACATATGCTTTTTAAGAATATATAAATATATATAAATATATATATATATATATATATATATATATATATATATATACACACACACACACACACATAGGGACTTCCCTGGTGGCGCAGTGGTTAAGAATCAGCCTGCTAATGCAGGGGACGAGGGTTTGAGCCCTGGTCCGGGAAGATACCACATGCCGTGGAGCAACTAAGCCCGTGTGCCACAACTACTGAGCCTGCGCTCTCAGCCCACGAGCCACAACTACTGAGCCTGCGTGCCACAACTACTGAAGCCCGAGCACCTAGAGCCCGTGCTCCGTAACAAGAGAAGCCACTGCAATGAGAAGCCTGCGCACCACAATGAAGAGTAGCCCCTGCTCGCTGCAACCAGAGAAAGCCCACACGCAGCAATCAAGACCCAACGCAGCCAAAAATAAATAAATAAATTTATTTATTTAAAAAAATTTTTTTAATGAATATATATATATATACACATATAAATGACATCATATTGTATTTATCACTCTACAACTTACTTTTTACACTTTACATCTTTTTAGACCAATATATGGTGAGTTTTAACTTTATTTGGCATTATCAGCTTGTTCTTTAAAGTGTTTACATCAATTTACACTCCCACTAGCCATACTTGAGCATTCCTATTTCCCCACAATCGCACTCATACTTGATGCTATCCATCTCTTAGACTTTTACCAGTATGCAGGGGATTGATGCAATACCATGGGTCTCAAATATGGTCTCTGGACAGCAGCAGCAGCATCGCTGGGAATATGTCAGAAATGCAAAGTCTCAGCCTCCACCCCAGAACTACTGAATCAGAAACTGGAAGTGGGGCCCAAGAGTCAGTCTCCAGTTAAATGTGATGTACACCAAAGTTTGAAAATCACTGTTTTAATAGACTGCCTTTTTAAAGGCCCCTTAACTCTACATCCGGCTATTTCCACTTTACTTTAACTAACTCAATCTTGGATATAAACTGTTTTCCCAGAAGACATGCTTTGGCACCACTGTATGTGGTATATGCTCCACTTGTTGAACTAATGGACTTGGGATGGCATTTCCTTCATCCTATTCTCAATACTAATAAATAATGCAGAATTAAGGATTTATAATGCTTTGGGGGAAAGGCTGGAACACCTACTATTAAAAGTCCAGCTCTTTTTTTTTTTTAATTTATTTTTGGCTGCATTGGGTCTTCTTTGCTGCCCGTTGGCTTTCTCTATTGCAGCGAGTCGGGGCTACTCTTCGTTGTGGTGCGCGGACTTCTCATTGCGGTGGCTTCTCTTGCTGCGGAGCATGGGCTCTAGGCACTCGGGCTTCAGTAGTTGTGGCTCGCGGGCTCTAGAGTGCAGGCTCAGTAGTTGTAATGCACGGGCTTAGCTGCTCTGCGGCATGTGGGATCTTCCTGGACCAGGGCTTGAACCCATGTCCCCTGCACTGGCAGGTGGATTCTTAACCACTGCGCCACCAGGAAAGTCCCAAAAGTCCAGCTTTTAAGTATCAAGGGTACCTTTAATATGAACTTTGAATGCATTTATGAATGCATTTGGAAACTGCTATTGCAAACTTGCTTAGCATGCTTTGGGGAATGAAAAACAAAACACGGTGAACAGTAAAGTTTCTCTGTATTTATAGGATGTCCTGTAAAAAGAACTAATGATGCCTACAAAAACAAGTCCTGTGCTTCCACATATATTATTTCACTAAAGTCTTGAGAAGCAGGCAGGGCAGGGAGCATAGTCATCTTGATTTTACAGATAAGGCAACTGAAACTCAGAAATGTTAAAGTAACTTGCCCAGAGAAACCCAGTGACTAAGTAATTGCTATGTGTTGAGTACTATACTAATTGCTTCATTTCATTATCTTACTCAGTCCCTGCCACAAAACATATGAAATATGGTTTAATATCTATCTTCTTCTCATCTTAAAGAGGAGAAAAAATGAGACTCAAAGAGGCTAAACTGCTGACTCCGAAACAAGCAGAAATTGGAGAAGTTACAATTTGAACTTTTCTACTCTGCCCTACTCTACTCCCCAGCCATTCCATTTCTTGAGAGGGCTCTTTATTGACACCTATGAGATATGAGGAAAGTTTGTCTCAGAAAGGGGGGACATTTTATCTCTACGTGCTCTGTCACATTTGTGTGAACAGTGGCATCTGTAATTGGTCACAAGGGTCTCTTATGTTCCCTCAGGTAGAAAGAACCATGGCAAAAAAAAAGTCTAAATTAATCTTTGCACTTGTTCTTTGTGACCAAAGCTTACAAACCAATTAATTTTAATCAACACAAAACAGGAATTAATGAACTTGTTTTCAAACAGAACAGGATTTCAAAGTAACACAAAATACTTCCTATCTAATGGCAAATGTAGTTTACTAATTCCCCAAGGATAAATTTAGCACATTCATGTTGCAGTCCTTAGAGTTTCAAGAATGGTTTCTTCTGTGTAATTTTAAAGACTCAGAAGAGCAGAGTTTGAAATTCAGTTCTCCTATTTAGCAGTGAGTGTCACCTGGCCATTATATGGGCAAGCCATTTAATTTCTCTGAGTCTTTGCTTTAACCACACTAGTCTTAGTATTCAATATTTGTCAATGCAAATTTTGTGACTAACTAGACAATTTTGTAATCATTTAACAAAGCTACAAACAGCCAGTTACTTCTCTTTAAGTGAGGAAACAATTATGGTAGCCAATCTCGATTATTTTTACGTCTGTATCTTCGCCATAAGCTTCTTTGCCTTAAATACCTTGCTGCAAACATTTTCACTGCATAACCAAATGGCTGTAAGGAAATTCTGCTGTGAAAGATAAAATAACTGGTTGACAGTTTTGGGGTTGACAGTTTGGTTTCAACTGGTTAGCACATCCTCCAGTTAGCGATGTTATTGATGGCTTTGTTGAGTGACAGATGATTTGCCCCAAGAGTTGGTTTCTTACTTTGAAACACACTACTTTGGAGGAGAAAGAGGTCTCGAAGGTGCAGAGGTGAACCCACATTTCCCATAGAGCTTCGGAACATCTATCAATGGACATATGACTACATACCAAGAATGAACTATGGTATAGAGGCTTTCACAACGCAATACAGAGCTCAGTTACAAATATGCCTCCTAGTATTTGAAAACTGATACTTCTCTTAACAAAGGAAGAAGTTTTAGCAAAAAAGAAAAAGTGCAATGCTGAACGATGAGACAAACCAACAAGAAAAAAATTGTATAAAATACTATGAACAGAAGACTTGGAAGACAAGTGCTTAGGTACAATTCACAAAATAAAATCAGTTATTTGCGCAGTATTGTCATGAATCCACACACATTTTAAATGTATTCAAATGTTTTGTATTTTGCAATAAAGTCTTTTTAATTTTGTTATTCATTTTACGTGTTTATGTCCTTTTTAATGTCCCTCTTTTATTTGTCATTATTTTATCGTTTACTGCAAAATTGCCTTACAGTCAATTGGTTATGTGGTGAAAATGCTTGCAGCAAAGCTGTCTACAGCAAAGATGCTTACGGTGAAAGTACCTACAACCTTATTTTCAATTTAGGAATCTTTCTCTTAGTGGTACTGAGGGACCTAAAAGAGTTCTGGAGGAATTATGACAGAGCATTTTTTCAAAAAGAATATAAAATCAAGCCATGCAAAGACATGGGAGACTCTTAAGTGCATATTACTAAGTGAAAGAAGCCAATTTGAAAAGGCTATAAACTATATGATTCCAACTATATAACATTTTGGAAAAGGCAAAACTATGGGAATGATAAAAAGATGAGTTGTTGCCGAGGATTAGTGGGAGGCAGGGATGAATAGGCAGAGCACAGAGGATTTTTAGGACAGTGAAGCTATTCTGTACGGCACTGTAATGATGAATACAAGTCATTATATTTTTGTCCAGACCTATAGAATGGAAAACACCAAAGGCGATGATAATGTAAACTATGGATTTTGAGTTATAATGATGTGTCAGTGTAGGTTCATCCATTCTAACAAATGTACCACTGTGACTCGGGACATTGACAATGGGAGAGTTCTGCGCATATGTGGGGGCATGGGGTGTATGGGAACGCTCTGTACTTTCTGCTCAAATTTGCTGTCAACCTAAAACTGCTCTAAAAAATAGTTTATTTTTTAAAAAGAATATATACCCATTTTTCATTAATATAAACTTCTGGATTCTATTCATGTTTATATCACTTTATATTGCACTATTTTGTAGCCCTTAAAAATTTCAACAAGGGATTTCCCTGGTGGCACAGTGGTTGGGAGTCCACCTGCCAATGCAGGGGACACGGGTTCGAGCCCTGGTCCAGGAAGATCCCACATGCCAAGGAGCAACTAAACCCGTGCACCACAACTACTGAAGCCTGCGCGCCTAGAGCCTGTGCTCCGCAGCAAGAGGAGCCACTGCAATGAGAGGCCCGAGCACCTCAACGAAGAGTAGCTCCCGTTCGCCCCAACTAGAGAAAGCCTGCGCAGCAACGAAGACCCAATGCAGCCAAAAATAAATAAATAAATAAATAAATTTTTAAAAAAATTCAACAAAATATAACAACTTATTTTTTTGCCTAATGAAATAAGTAGAGTATGGTGGTTTGGCTCAGTTAAATATATGATAGATATGTAGAATTAGTTACATTTCAGAATGACAGAATGGTGCTGAATTTTAAACTGTTTTATAAATGAATGAAGAGTATTAGATCTGTCTTTAAATGTTTATTACATGTTCCAGTTATTTATTGCTGTTAGTAAACCACCCCAAAACTTAAAGTAAATAAATAAGTAAAAGAGTTCTGGAGGAATAGTGATGATAATCATGCTTATGATGATAAAAAACACAAAAGCCAATGCTTCTGGAGCACTTACAGCAGATCCAGCACTATTCTAAGCATCCTACATATATTAACTAATTTTCAATCCTCTCACCAACACTATGAATGAGGAACTATTATTAACATACGATATTTTTTTTTTAATATAAAAGCCTCAGTCATTTTTTTTTTTTTTAATTTATTTATGGCTGTGTTGGGTCTTTGTTTCTGTGCGAGGGCTTTCTCTAGTTGTGGCAAGCGGGGACCACTCTTCATCGCGGTGCGCAGGCCTCTAACTATCGCAGCCTCTCTTGTTGCGGAGCACAGGCTCCAGACGCGCAGGCTCAGTAATTGTGGCTCACGGGCCCAGTTGCTCCGTGGCATGTGGGATCTTCCCAGACCAGGGCTCGAACCCGTGTCCCCTGCATTGGCAGGCAGATCCTCAACCACTGCGCCACCAGGGAAGCCCACCATACGATTTTAACAGAAAACCGAGGCACAGAAATGTTGAGTGACTTGCTTGAGGTCTCATAGGTGGTATGGTACAGCTGAGACTCAAACTCAAGCCACCTGAGTTCAGAGTCAGCTCTCAACCTCAATGCCATGCACTTTCAATTGTTCTTAGGGGTAGAAAACCAAGAACTGGTGTGCGGTGGCAGGGGGAATCTTACTCATTTTATGTGTAAAGCACATATGTATATGTGTATATATATATATATATATATATATATATATACATACAGTACAGAAACAGACATACAGTATATTTCTGGTATTAAAATTTCATGGAGGGGCAACTAGGAAAATTGGCTAAAAAGGTACCAGGGTCAGGGGCCAGGGGAGATCATGAAAAGAAGACTGAGAAACATGGCTCTGTACTTTACAGCCTCTCTTCTTTTAGCATGGGAGAAGACTGGCCCTGTTTTACTAAGTAAAAATTATCTGTCACTCATTATTTCATTCAACATATATGAATTATGTGCTTATTGTATGTCAGGTACTAGGTATAAAATGATGAACAAGACTTTAAAGTACCCTATCTTTAGGGAACTACCAGTCTGTCAGCTAAACAGGCAAATTCAATACAATATGCTAAGTACTCTGATAGGAATAATGATGGGATGCTACTTTATCCAGACTTGAGGGATGGGGAAGTTTCAAACGGTTTCTTAGAAGAGATGATGTCTCAGCTGGATCCTAATGGAACAGTAGGGATTTATCAGGCCCCAGTGAGAGAGTGGAGACGAAGGGGGAGAGGAAGGGCACCCCAGACAGAGATACCAGCATGTGAAAAGACTCAAGGTCATAAGAAACCAAGCTGGGTATGAGATGGACAATAAAGACGCGGAAAGAATTAGGGGGAAGGAATAAAAAGATGAAGCTCAAGTAAGCAACTGCCAGGTCAAAAGGACCTCATAAAGCATGCCAAGAAATTTGGACTTTACCCTGAAGGAAACAGCGGGCCAGCAAAAGGTTTTATGTAGGAGAATAACATGATCAGAATCGTGTTTCAGGATTCCTTGGGCTACAATGTAGAGGATAGGTTACAGAGTTGAGAGGCAGAAAGAGGAGCTGGGATTGCTACAAGAATAACTTACAACAAAAGGTTCTTTTTTGAGACTTCCCTGGTGGTCCCATGTGTAAGACTCTGCACTCCCAATGCAGGGAGCCCAGGTACAATCCCTGGTCAGGGAACTAGATCCCACATGCCTCAACTAAGAGTTTGCATACTGCAACGGAAAGATCTCGCACGTTGCAAGGAAGATCCGGCATGCAGCAATGAAGATCCCACGTGCCCCAACGCAGCCAAATAAATATTAAAAAAAAAAAAAAAGGTTCTTTTTCATACCTTGCCTCAGGGTGACAGTTACCATATTCTACAGTTTTCAACTGCCTAAACAGTTATGTTTCTGCCTCTTTTGCTCCACACTCATTACCATCAATAACAAAGGTTAAGAAAGCATTCTGGGATTTGTAGGTGTGGTAGCCTCTTTTGTGTCACAAAAATACAAAAATGAAAATAAACATTCCAAAGTATTAAATAAGTTGACAGACTGTCTCCCCAAGAAGTAAATTACTCACGGTGCCTTCAATCTCCGAATAGAGTCCTGACCAGAAGCTGAAAGTACTTTTATCCAGCTGATACAGTCGAGATTTCTCAAATGTTTCTGAATCCATGATCTGTCCTAACTCCAGTGGTACATGAGTTGTTGTTTTATATATCCGTCTCTGAAATATTTTGAAGAAAACACCTTAAGGAAACAGTCAAGCCAACTCATTACTTATTACAATAGTCATTTACGATCAAACTTTGAATGGTTTATAACATTAACTTGTCACTTAAGCCTGTTGAATTTGCTTTATACATACACAAATACTGCGTTTGATGAAGTACACTGACCACTAAAACAACTCGTGCAGGAAAGTAAAAGCACGAGAAAACCTGCAACTAGTTGACTAGGTGAAATTAAAATCAAAGCTGTCACACACTTTGGTATGCACAGGTAAACCAAAATTGTAACATTACAAAGAGTACTACTCATTCCAGGTATAGCATACATCCTATAATATAGAAAACAAATTCATGGACAGAAGGAAGTAAATATGCTAATCATGAGTTTTAACAGTTAATGTGGCTAGTCATTAAATTTGATTCTAGAAGCCAAATTAAGGGAAATTTGAGGAATGACAGAAACAGATCAGGTCTTCAAGAAAGACAAACTTTCTCATTACACCAAATTCTAGAAAGTAATTTCAGCCCATGGTACATAATACAGAGAACAGATACCAAACAATATAATGGACAGCATTTTCTACAATGGTTTTACAATAAATCTCTATTCTCTATTTATTATTGGATATCTTACCAAACCCTTGATAAAGGGCATTACATTAAAGCATAACTGAAGAAAGAAGACATTATTGAAAAGTAGTTTCTGTAACTAGGCTTATTATTAAGGTAAGACAAGTAGGTAGATGTTCAATACCCCATCTCCAATTTAGACAGTACATACTGTGTGCTTACTTTCTGCAAAGGATCTTCTCTAGGCCTACAGCATTCTGTACCAACGAAGCTATCTTAAGAGCTAATCAGAGAACCTAGTGTCATACAGCTTAACATCTCTTTGAATATCCTGGACTAAAGAAAGAAATCTAGATATAACCCAGACAATGACAGATATAGAAAATTTTTTAATTTTCAATTTAAAGATTCATACAGAATGTAATCTGAGAGGAGAAATTTGCAGAGGAAAAAGATTGTAGTACTCAAGGAAAGGTTCCAGCAGTTAAAAAAAGAAAGGTTTTCCTAACCATTCCAGTTGACTTGATTCAGTGCCAACACAGAAGAAAACCATTAGTGAAAGACTGCCATAAAGTGGTCAATTAAACTTCAAATCTATCTCATTTAAAAGTTCAGATCTCAGAAATTCCCTGGTGGTTCAGTGTTTAGGACTCCTGCGCTTCTACTGCCCGCCAGGGTGGGAGAACTAAGATCCCGCAGGCCACATGGTGCGGCCAAAAAATAAATAAATAAATAAATAAAGTTCGTATCTCTAATCCATCAAACTGTTAATTGTGATTATCTCCAGGGAACTGTTATTAAGTAACTTTCACTTTCTACTTTACTGTTTAATTGTTTGAATAAAAACAATAACGAAGCTTTTAAGAAAATGTTCTTTGGGCAAAAACAACATATACACTTTTTTTTTCTTTCTTTTTTATTTTTTAAAGGGAAAAGAGTTTAGGTCTTTGGAAGGACTGAGAAATCTTCATTTTCAGAAAATGGCTTCCCAGTGCTGTGGTTGAGCATGACACAAATATCATGTGGAAGTTGTGATTCTAAAATTTTAGCACCTTCTTTCTGAAGGTTTATGAGTTGCTGCCAAAAATAAAGGAAGTAAGTCTGTGCCCGAGAATCCTTAGGAAGCTGTGCGGCAGGTACAAGAGCTCAGGCCTGAAAAGGCGGCAGCCCTGCCTTCCCTTTCACCAGACCCTAAATGGCCTGGGGCCCATGATCACGTTGCGGAAAACGTCCTGAGACACCAGATCCCCTCAAGGCCTACCCCATCATCGGGCCAAGTTAGGAGGCTCAGTAGGGACCCATAAGGTCGAGGCCGGTGCTGGGGCCGCAGCAATCATCCAGGGACTTGGAGTCGAGACCGAGGCTGGCCTAGAGCTGGCCGGGTGTCGGGGTCAGGTGGGCCCTGTCTAGGCTCACCTGCCGCCGTGATAGGAAGGTCTCCCAAAGATACACTGTCCAGGAGAAGAGCAACACGGCCCCGAAGATACGCTTCTCGGCCGACATGTCCCACATCGCGTCCACCGACGCCCACATCCCCATGACCACCCCGTTCCGCCGGCTCCTTCAGCGTGCGCTGGTGCCACACCGACACCCGTCCCCTCAGAGCATCCCTGCAGTGTCACAGCAATATCCGTCCCTCCCGAGAGCCCTTATACCGACACCCGTCCCATCCCACTCCCTCGGCTCAGCCCGCAGTGTTACACAAACACTCTTCCCCCGGCTGACGCTCCCTAGGGCCGCCTAGTGTCTGTAGGAACAGGATAAGCTCCGCCTTCCTCACTTCCGGCCCACAGTCCGAGTCCCGACCTCCGCCAGCCCCTGCTTCCCTGAGCTGCGTTGCACCGACATTGTTTCCCCTCCCCTCCACGGCGTGTTCCTGCCGAGGGTCCGGCTTCCCTCCTGGGCCTGACAGAGCCGCGGACTCTCCGCTTTCTAGCCTCCCGAGTGGCAGTTTCTTCTCTTCGTTCCGGGGCTTGCCCTGGCTGGGCTGCAGCCTGCGCCGGTCTTTCCGCGGTCAGGACCACTGGTCTTCGGGCTAAGCGGGAACGGACAGAGTGGGCCGCCGCTCCGGCCCTGAGGTAGCTGGGAGGAACAGCAGAGGAGCCGGCTTCCCAGGCTCTAGAAATCATTCCTCTGAACTGGTGCTACTCAGACTGTGGTGTGTTCATCCCTGGGATACCTTAAGACTAAAGTTAAGAGCGGGACTAGGCATTATAAGTGTGTTTTGGCCTATATTGGGCTGTTCTGAATTCAGGCATATTAGAGAGTGGGTAATGAGTTTTGGTTTTGTTTTGAACCCCTCGTGCAGCTTGCAGGTCTTAGTTCCCCCACCAGGGATTGAACCCGGGGCCACGGTAGTGAAAGCCCAGAGTCCTAACCACTGGACCGCCAGGGAAGTCCCATGGGCAACATTTTTTGTTTACTGAAATGGCAGGCAGCATTTTTTTTTTTGTCCACAAAACCAAAGAATTGATTAATATTCTAACAAAGCTACCAGTATTATCATACATTAATGTGAGTAATATTTCTCGGCACCGTATCTACTAAAACAAAAAAGAAATGAAAGTGAACCCTGCTTATCTAACAGTAAGAAATAGTCATTCAGATACATGAATTAATAGGTGGAGAAGCCCCATCTATCTCACTGAGAGATGCATTTCCAGTAGAATTTTACCTTTTACGTTTATGTATTATCAAATTTGTAATCGTGTCAAAAGAGCAGCTACATGTTAAAGGTAATTGCAAAATTACTCAGTTAAGAAGAATTCTTTCTAATATGTAGAGCCATACAATTACAGGAAAAAATTTTACTTTAATACATACATATTTTTATTGCAAAGATGTAATCAATAAAATGTTTTTCAAACATAAAAATTGTTACATTTGGATAACATTTTATGGGGAAGTGGAACATAAATATAAAGGAACAGTGTAGAATTATCGAATGTTAAAGAGCTCATTCATGTACTTTTAAATGGGTGATGGTTATTCAATCGTTATGTAGATTCTGTTGGACACACTATGAAGAATGATTTAACAGTTTTATCTTAAATTGTCATTATTTACAATTTGCCAGAATTTACATCCATTGCAACTATTTCAATTTATGATGAAAACTTTTAGATAGCAACTTAAAAATATGAGGGGATAAACATTTTTTCAGAATGCTCACTTGGACTATCACTGCTATGTCCTCTTCAGTCTTGTCTTCTCCTGTCTGGGTCCATCCAGCCTGCTGCAGTTAGTCCAAATCCTCACAAAGCCCCTGCCACCCAAACTGTGTAGCTAAGGGCACAGGTTTAGAGTCATTGTTTACGTTCTAGTCACAGCTGCACCACATATTAACAGCTTAACCCCTCTGTGCATCACTTCCTCATCAGTAAAATGAGAATAATAGTATTTACCCCCTCACACTGTGAGGATCAAATGAGAAAAATCACATAAAACTCTTAGTCATGTGTCTGGCTCTGAATAAGTGCCCAATAAAGATTAGCTACTAGCTCACCATAAGTGGGAGAATTGCACCATAGTTGATCTGTCACCATGTGTCTGAGGAGATAAGGGATCAGGAAGCTGGTATGAGTTTTCTAAAAGTCAAAACTGGAATTCACTCATTTATTCAACAAATACTGTGTGTCTGTTAAGTACCAGACAGGGTACTTCACTGTGACAGGGTGCTGTCACTGCTGGGGATATAGCAGTGAACCAAAGCCCCTTCCTCTCCTGAAACTTAATATTCTTAGTGGGCTGGGAGTGGATGAGGAGTTGACAGATAAGAAGCATATATGTAACAGTAAAAGCAGAGGAGGTGATAAGTGCTGTGAAGAAAAAGCAGGGAAAGAGGGATGCAGTGTGTTGGCAGGGGCACTGTAAGATGGTCGAGGAAGACCTCTCAGGTTGTTACTCAAAGACTGGGTCACCTCTTGGTTGGTATCGAGCCAAAAAACACAACCAATGAGAATTCCCTGGCGGTCCAGTGGTTAGGACTCCGTGCTTTCACTGCCGAGGGCCTGGGTTCAGTCCCTAGTCAGGGAACTAAGATATTGCAAGCCGCGTGGCACAGCCAAAAACAAAAACAAAAACAAAACAAAAGACACAACCTAGCCAAAGAGTGGGAGGAGGAAGGATTTACTACTTGCAGCAAGTAAGGAGAACACCAAGGATCTTTCCCAAAGCAGTGTCTCCCCGAACAGCAAAATTGGGGAAGTTTAAGCATATTCATGAAGGAGCTTGAGCAGAGGAGAATTCAGCATAGAATTGGGGCAAAGGTTGCCAGAGCCCAAACTCTAGTTGACTGAAGTCATGAGGGTCAGGAAAGGTCAACATCATCATTCTTTAGGTTCCACCCAGTTTGGGATCTTTGCATGTAGTTACCATCCTTCACCTGGGTGGGGACTTGAGTTCCTGAAGAACAGCTCAAAGATATGTACCAGATTGCTACAGGACTCTGTTTTAGCGCTGAACTATTGTTTCTTTTCTTTCTTTCTTTCTTTTTTTTTACTGGTGTATAGTTGTTTTATAATGTTGTGTTAGTTTCTACTGGACAGCGAAGTGGAGTTCCCTGTGCTATACAGCAGGTTCTCATTAATTATCTGTTTTATACATATTAGTGTATATATGTCAATCCCAGTCTCCCAATTCATCCCACCTCTCTTTTCCCCCCTTGGTGTCCATTCGTTTGTTCTCTATGTCTGTGTCTCTATTTCTGCCTTGCAAACCAGTTCAACTGTACCATTTTTCTAGATTCCACAAATATGCGTTAATATACGATATTTTGGACTATTGTTTCTTGACTGCTTTTCCTTTGTTCCTGCCTTCTTTTGTTCCCTTAAGCTCATTAATTACTGAGACCTGTTCAAGGGCAAGCATTGTGGCCAGGCTTAGATCACAAAATGGCTTAGGCCTAAAATGGCTTCTCTTATATCAAGAAAGCCATGCCTGGTTCTTTTTCTCTGAGGACCCCTACCCTATCTGCTTACAAGATTAGCTGACATTTGAGTACAGACCCAAAGAAAGTAAGAGAAGAAGCCAAGGCGTGTGGGTCTGGGAAAAGTGTGCTATGCACAGTGAACAGCAAGAGCAAAGGCCCTGAGGTGTGACAATGCTTAGCATATTTGAGGAGTAGTAAGAGAGTGGGGAAAGAGTGGAAAAAATAAGAAGGAGGGGTATGCAGATCATGCCGTAATGCATAGTCTTTTAGTTAAGAACTTGACCTTTACTCAGAGGGAAATAATAAGCCATTGAAAGGTTTTGAACAGAGAAGTAATATGATCTTTTCAGCTACTCTGTAGAGAATAAATTGAAAGGGGACACAGATGGAAGCAGGGAGTCCAGTTAGGAGGCCAATTCATAAATCCAGGTGAGACATGCTGGTGGCTTGGATTAGGGTGGTAGGGGTGGAGGGAGAAGGGAATCATGGAAAGTGAGTAATAACTTGTTCCCCTTTGCAGAAAGAGAGTGTTAATAGATGGGCTGGTCCATGTGGAGACTGACATGGGAGCCTCAAAACAGGCTATTGTCAGGGTTTTGCCAAAGAAGAGGATAAGGATGCTCCTCCCTAGAGTGGTGGCCACTGGTGTAAGGTAGTTCATCTACCCCATCTAACCTGAATGATAAAATGGCTCTCAAACCCTTTCCCTATTTTGCCTTGATTCTCTGTTTGCCAAGCATCCAAGATCTCTTAATTGATGCCTTGGACGTAAGTGATCTGATCTCAAGAAAAGAATGACCCCCCACTAGGAATGAATACTTGGTATCAATCTCTTATGATTGTGGTGAGAATCACATATATTTTCTGGGGAATTGAGGGCCAGGAACAAGGTGACCCCAAAACCTTGTAACTCAGATTGGGACTTGAACCCACGGTCTTTTTTTTTTTTTTTAATTTCTGAGATACACATTTTAAAGTAATAACTAGAATTATGACTTATAACATTATACCAGAACATATAAGATTTTTAGAAATTTCATGTAATGTCTGAAACATTTATATTAACATATTTCCATACAAATAACCCAAAGAAAGTTTAGTATTAGTTGTTTTTTTGTTTGTTTGTTTGTACTGCAGGTTCTTATCAGTCATCAATTTTATACACATCAGTGTATACATGTCAATCCCAATCGCCCAATTCAGCACACCACCATCCCCACCCCACCGCGGTTTTCCCTTTTGGTGTCCATACGTTTGTTCTCTACATCTGTGTTTCAACTTCTGCCCTGCAAACCGGTTCATCTGTACCATTTTTCTAGGTTGCACATACATGCGTTAATATACGATATTTGTTTTTCTCTTTCTGACTTACTTCACTCTGTATGACAGTCTCTAGATCCATCCATGTCTCAACAAATGACTCAATTTCGTTCCTTTTTATGGCTAAGTAATATTCCATTTTATATATGTACCACATCTTCTTTATCCATTCGTCTGTCGATGGGCATTTAGGTTGCTTCCATGACCTGGCTATTGTAAATAGTGCTGCAATGAACATTGGGGTGCATGTGTCTTTTTGAATTACGGTTTTCTCTGGGTATATGCCCAGTAGTGGGCTTGCTGGATCATATGGTAATTCTATTTTTAGTTTTTTAAGGAACCTCCTTATTGTTCTCCATAGTGGCTGTATCAATTTACATTCCCACCAACAGTGCAAGAGGGTTCCCTTTTCTCCACACCCTCTCCAGCATTTGTTGTTTGTAGATTTTCTGATGATGCCCATTCTAACCGGTGTGAGGTGATACCTCATTGTAGTTTTGATTTGCATTTCTCTAATAATTAGTGATGTTGAGCAGCTTTTCATGTGCTTCTTGGCCATCTGTATGTCTTCTTTGGAGAAATGTGTATTTAGGTCTTCTGCCCATTTTTGGATTGGGTTGTTTGTTTCTTTAATATTGAGTGGAATGAGCTGTTTATATATTTTGGAGATTAATTCTTTGTCCGTTGATTCATTTGCAAATATTTTCTCCTATCTGAGGGTTGTCTTTTCATCTTGTTTATGGTTTCCTTTGTTCTGCAAAAGCTTTGAAGTTTCATTAGGCCCCATTTGTTTATTTTTGTTTTTATTTTCATTACTCAAGGAGGTGGATCAAAAAAGATCTTGCTGTGATTTATGTCAAAGAGTGTTCTTCCTATGTTTTCCTATAAGAGTTTTATAGTGTCTGATCTTACATTTAGGTCTCTAATCCATTTTGAGTTTATTTTTGTGTGTGGTATTAGGGAATGTTCTAATTTCATTCGTTTACATGTAGCTGTCCAGTTTTCCCAGCACCACTTATTGAAGAGACTGTCTTTTCTCCATTGTATATCCTTGCCTCCTTTGTCATACATTAGTTGACCATAGGTGTGTGGGTTTATCTCTGGGCTTTCTATCTTGTTCCATTGATTTGTGTTTCTGTTTTTGTGCCAGTACCATATTGTCTTGATTACTGTGGCTTTGTAGTATAGTCTGAAGTCAGGGAGTCTGATTCCTCCAGCTCCATTTTTTTCCGTCAAGACTGCTTTGGCTATTTGGGGTCTTTTTTGTCTCCATACAAATTTTAAGATTTTTTGTTCTAGTTCTGTAAAAAATTCCATTGGTAATTTGATAGGGATTGCATTGAATCTGTAGATTGTTTTGGGTAGTATAGTCATTTTCACAAAATTGATTCTTCCAATCCAAGAACATGGTATATCTCTCCATATGTTGGTATCATCTTTAATTTCTTTCATCAGTGTCTTATAGTTTTCTGCATACAGGTCTTTTGTCTCCCTAGGTAGGTTTATTCCTAGGTATTTTATTCTTTTTGTTGCAATGGTAAATGGGAGTGTTTCCATAATTTCTCTTTCAGATTTTTCATCATTAGTGTATAGGAATGCAAGAGATTTCTGTGCATTAGTTTTGTATCCTGCAACTTTACCAAATTCATTGATTAGCTCTAGTAGTTTTCTGGTGGCATTTTTAGGATTCTCTATGTATAGCATCATGTCATCTGCAAACAGTGACAGTTTTACTTCTTTTCCAATTTGTATGCCTTTTATTTCTTTTTCTTCTCTGATTGCCATGGCTAGGACTTCCAAAACTATGTTGAATAATAGTGGTGAGAGTGGACATCCTTGTCTCGTTCCTGATCTTAGAGGAAATGCTTTCAGTCTCTCACCGTTGAGAATGATGTTTGCTGTGGGTTTGTCATATATGGCCTTTATTATGTTGAGGTAGGTTCCCTCTATGCCCACTTTCTGGAGAGTTTTTATCATAAATGGGTGTTGAATTTTGTCAAAAGCTTTTTCTGCATCTCTTGAGATGATCATATGGTTTTTATTCTTCAATTTGTTAATATGGTGTATCACAGTGATTGATTTGCATATATTGAAGAATCCTTGCATCCCTGGGATAAATCCCACTTGATCATGGTGTATGATCCTTTTAATGTGTTGTTGGATTCTGTTTGCTAGTGTTTTGTTGAGGATTTTTGCATCTATATTCATCCGTGATATTGGTGTGTAATTTTCTTTTTTTGTAGTATCTTTGTCTGGTTTTGGTATCAGGGTGATGGTGGCCTCATAGAATGAGTTTGGGAGTGTTCCTTCCTCTGCAATTTTTTGGAAGAGTTTGAGAAGGATGGGTGTTAGCTCTTCTCTAAATGTTTGATATAATTCACCTGTGAAGCCATCTGGTCCTGGACTTTTGTTTGTTGGAAGATTTTTAATCACAGTTTCAATTTCATTACTTGTGATTGGTCTGTTCATATTTTCTGTCTCTTTCTGGTTCAGTCTTGGAAGGTTATACCTTTCTAAGAATTTGTCCATTTCTTCCAGCTTGTCCATTTTTTTGGCATAGAGTTGCTTGTAGTAGCCTCTTAGGATGCTTTGTATTTCTGCGGTGTCTGTTGTAACTTCTCCTTTTTCATTTCTAATTTTATTGATTTGAGTCCTCTCCCTCTTTTTCTTGATGAGTCTGGCTAATGGCTTATCAATTTTGTTTATCTTCTCAAAGAACCAGCTTTTAGTTTTATTGATCTTTGCTATTGTTTTCTTTGTTTCTATTTCATTTATTTCTGCTCTGATTTTTATGATTTCTTTCCTTCTGCTAACTTTGGGTTTTATTTGTTCTTCTTTCTCTAGTTCCTTTAGGTGTAAGGTTAGATTGTTTACTTGAGATTTTTCTTGTTTCTTGAGGTAGGCTTGTATAGCTATAAACTTCCCTCTTAGAACTGCTTTTGCTGCATCCCATAGGTTTTGGATCGTCGTGTTTTCATTGTCATTTGTCTCTAGGTATTTTTTTATTTCCTCTTTGATTTCTTCAGTGATCTCTTGGTTATTTAGTAACGTATTGTTTAGCCTCCATGTGTTTGTGTTTTTTCCATTTTTTTCCCTGTAATTGATTTCTAATCTCATAGCGTTGTGGTCAGAAAAGATGCTTGATATGATTTCAATTTTCTTAAATTTACCGAGGCTTGATTTGTGACCCAAGATGTGATCTATCCTGGAGAATGTTCCGAGCGCACTTAAGAAGAAAGTGTAATCTGCTGTTTTTGGATGGAATGTCCTATAAATATCAATTAAATCTATCTGGTCTATTGTGTCATTTAAAGCTTCTGTTTCCTTATTTATTTTCTGTCTGGATGATCTGTCCATTGGTGTAAGTGAGGTGTTGAAGTCCCCCACTATTATTGTGTTACTGTTGATTTCCTCTTTTATAGCTGTTAGCAGTTGCCTTATGTATTGAGGTGCTCCTATGTTGGGTGCATATATATTTATAATTGTTATATCTTCTTGGATTGATCCCTTGATCATTATGTAGTGTCCTTCCTTGTCTCTTGTAACATTCTTTATTTTAAAGTCTATTTTATCTGATATGAGTATAGCTACTCCAGCTTTCTTTTGATTTCCATTTGCATGGAATATCTTTTTCCATCCCCTCACTTTCAGTCTGTATGTGTCCCTAGGTCTGAAGTGGGTCTCTTGTAGACAGCATATGTATGGGTCTTGTTTTTGTATCTATTCAGCAAGCCTGTGTCTTTTCGATGGAGCATTTAATCCATTCATGTTTAAGGTAATTATCGATATGTATGTTCCTATGACCATTTTCTTAATTGTTTTGGGTTTGTTTTTGCAGGTCCTTTTCTTCTCTTGTGTTTCCCACGTAGAGAAGTTCCTTTAGCATTTGTTGTAGAGCTGGTTTGGTGGTGCTGAATTCTCTTAGCTTTTGCTTGTCTGTAAAGCTTTTGATTTCTCCATCGAATCTAAATGAGATCCTTGCCGGGTAGAGTAATCTTGGTTGTAGGTTCTTCCCTTTCATCACTTTAAGTATATCATGCCACTCCCTTCTGGCTTGTAGAGTTTCTGGTGAGAAATCAGCTGTTAACCTTATGGGAGTCCCCTTGTATGTTATTTGTCGTTTTTCCCTGGTTGCTTTCAATAATTTTTCTTGGTCTTTAATTTTTTCCAATTTGATTACTATGTGTCTTGGCGTGTTTCTCCTTGGGTTTATCCTGTATGGGACTCCCTGTGCTTCCTGGACTTGGGTGGCTATTTCCTTTCCCATGTTAGGGAAGTTTTCGACTATAATCTCTTCAAATATTTTCTCTGGTCCTTTCTCTCTCACTTCTCCTTCTGGGACCCCTATAATGCGAATGTTGTTGCGTTTAATGTTGTCCCAGAGGTCTCTTAGGCTGTCTTCATTTCTTTTCATTCTTTTTTCTTTAGTCTGTTCCGCAGCAGTGAATTCCACCATTCTGTCTTCCCGGTCACTTATCCGTTCTTCTGCCTCAGTTATTCTGCTATTGATTCCTTCTAGTGTAGTTTTCATTTCATTTATTGTATTGTTCATCTCTGTTTGTTTGTTCTTTAATTCTTCTAGGTCTTTGTTAAACATTTCTTGCATCTTCTCGATCTTTGCCTCCATTCTTATTCCAGGGTCCTGGATCATCGTCACTATCATTATTCTGAATTCTTTTTCTGGAAGGTTGCCTATCTCCACTTCATTTAGTTGTTTTTCTGGGGTTTTATCTTGTTCCTTCGTCTGGTGCATAGCCATTTGCCTTTTCATCTTGTCTATCTTTCTGTGAATGTGGTTTTTGTTCCATAGGCTGCAGAATTGTAGTTTTTCTTGCTTCTGCTGTCTGCCCTCTGGTGGTTGAGGCTATCTAAGAGGCTTCATGGGAGGCTCTGGTGGTGGGTAGAGCTGACTGTTGCTGTGGTGGTCAGAGCTCAGTAAAGCTTTAATCCACTTGACTGTTGATGGGTGGGGCTGGGTTCCCTCCCTGTTGGTAGTTTTGCCTGAGGCAACCTAACATTGGAGCCTACCTGGGCTCTTTGGTGGGGCTAATGACAGACTCTGGGAGTGCTCACGCCAAGGAGTACTTCCCAGAACTTCTGCTGCCAGTGTCCTTGTCCCCAAGGTGAAACAGAGCCACCCCCTGCCTCTGCAGGAGACCTTCCAACACTAGCAGGTAGGTCTGGTTCAGTCTCCCCTGGGTTCACTGCTCCTTCCCCTGGGTCCCAATGTGCACACTACTTTGTGTGTGCCCTCCAAGAGTGGGGTCTCTGTTTCCCCCAGTCCTGTCGAAGCCCTGCAATCAATTCCCACTAGGCTTCAAAATCTGATTCTCTATGAATTCCTCCTCCCCTTGCCACACCCCCAGGTTGGGAACCTGACATGGGCCTCAGAACCTTCACTCCAGTGGGTGGACTTCTGTGGTATAAGTGTTCGCCAGTCTGTGAGTCACCCACCCACCAGTTATGGGATTTGATTTTACTGTGATTGCGCCCCTCCTACCGTCTCATTGTGGCTTCTCCTTTGTCTTTTGATGTGGGGTATCTTTTTTGGTGAGTTCCAGTGTCTTCCTGTCAATGATTGTCCAGCCACTAGTTGTGATTCTGGTGTTCTCGCAAGAGGGAGTGAGAGCACGTCCTTCTACTCTGCCATCTTGGTTCCTCTCTCAAACCCACGGTCTTTTAACTGAGATCACACCTGGTCTCAGGACTTAATGAAGCTCAGGTTCTTGATGTCTCATCGCAGAAAGAATTCAGTGAGAGACAAAGTGATAGGTAAGAAGTGGATTTATTTAGGGAGAAACAGGCTCCACAGACAGTGTGGGCCATCTCAGAAGGTGAGAGTGGCCCCAGGGTATGGGGTTGTCAGTTGTTATAGGGGTGGGTAATTTCATAGGCTAATGAGTGGGAGGAGAATTCCAGCTATTTTGGGGAAGGGGTGGGGATTTTCAGGAATTGGGCCACTGCCCACTTTTTTTTTTTTAATTTTTGTATTTTATTTTATTTATTTTTTTATACAGCAGGTTCTTATTAGTCATCATTTTATACACATCAGTGTATACATGTCAATCCCAATCGCCCAATTCAGCACACCACCACCACCCACCCACACCACTTTCCCCCCTTGGTGTCCATACGTTTGTTCTCTACATCTGTGTTTCAACTTCTGCCCTGCAAACCGGTTCATCTGTACCATTTTTCTAGGTTGCACATACATGCGTTAATATACGATATTTGTTTTTCTCTTTCTGACTTACTTCACTCTGTATGACAGTCTCTAGATCCATCCATGTCTCAACAAATGACTCAATTTCGTTCCTTTTTATGGCTAAGTAATATTCCATTTTATATATGTACCACATCTTCTTTATCCATTCGTCTGTCGATGGGCATTTAGGTTGCTTCCATGACCTGGCTATTGTAAATAGTGCTGCAATGAACATTGGGGTGCATGTGTCTTTTTGAATTACGGTTTTCTCTGGGTATATGCCCAGTAGTGGGCTTGCTGGATCATATGGTAATTCTATTTTTAGTTTTTTAAGGAACCTCCTTATTGTTCTCCATAGTGGCTGTATCAATTTACATTCCCACCAACAGTGCAAGAGGGTTCCCTTTTCTCCACACCCTCTCCAGCATTTGTTGTTTGTAGATTTTCTGATGATGCCCATTCTAACTGGTGTGAGGCGATACCTTATTGTATTTTTTTTTTAATTAATTAATTTATTTATTAATTTTTATTTTTGGCTGCGTTGGGTCTTCGTTGCTGCATGCAGGCTTTCTCTGGTTGTGGCGAGCGGGGGCTACTCTTCATTGAGGTGCGCGGGCTTCTCATTGCAGTGGCTTCTCTTGTTGTGGAGCACTTTTTGACCTTTATGGTCGGCCTTGGAACAGTCATGGCACCTCTGGGTGTGTCATTTATCACGCTGTATTACAATGAGTGTATACTGAGGCTCAAGGTCTAGTGGAAGTCGACTTGTCTGCCATCTTGGACCTCTTTGTTTCTAATCAGTTTATGTCGTGTCCTCGGGCTACGTCATTCTTTTAAAGGTTGTGCCCTGCCCCCTTCCCTCCTGTTTCAACCTCATCAGTTTCTTTTGCATCTAGCTCATTCTATCCTCTGTCTCCCACACAGACTACCAAATCTATGTTACTCCCCTGTTTAAAAACCTTCACTGGGCCATTCCCAACAGTATGGCATGAACTTTAAGGCCCTTCATTACCTGACATCACTCTACTCTTCTAGGCCTTCTTCTGACACTTTCCTTTGATATACCCCAGAGCGGTAACCAAGACAAGAAGAGTGGAACTATGCATGAAGGCACTGAAATTTAGCACAAAAAATCGAGACACTGACTTTAAAAGATTGCATGGCACTCCTTCAGCAGCACAGTTAAAAACCTTCCCACCTACACTGTCAGATAATGCACATTGTTGATAACTCCCGTCTGTTCTGTTCACATCATAAATTAAAGCTGATTTGAGGATGAGGTTAGTGTGTCCTTCCCTGAAGCCAAAATCCTTCATTGTCGCTCTGGAAATAGGCAGTTCTCAGTCACCCTGAAACTCTCCTTGCCCTCCAAGTAAGCCATCCTCTTTTTCACATGGCTCTGTGGTAAGCCCACCAGCAGGAATACTTTCCATTTCAGTGTCTGCCTGTGTAACCCCTTATGGGACAACTCAGTGTCATCTCCTCTGCCAAGGCTTTCCTGGCCCCGCCCTGTATTCACCAGCCTGTTTTTGCACTACACAGTGAAGTCTCATCTTTATTCAGGAGTCGCATTTTAACTCCCATGCACTGGACAAAAATTATGATCAGAATTACCTGCAGAAATCCCTTAGGAAGATGTCACTTGTCATGCCAAAACCTTGGTTCTCTGTACACCAACGCCAAACAGAAATACAGAGACAGAGCTATGGAGGAGAAAGAAAGAGTGGCTTTATTTCTTTGCCAGGCAGAGAGGGAACACAGCAGGCTAGTGCCTCAAGAACTGTGCCCCCCTCACTGGGGAATAGGGAGAGGTTATACAGTCCGGGGTAGCGGTCAGAGGTATGTGGTAAGGATCAAGGCAGCGACAAGTCTTGCATTCTTCTTTCTTCTGCACAGTTTCAAAAGGGTGGGGTTGCTGACAGGATTAGCGTGTGTGAAGGGTCTCTGGTGGTCTCCTAATCTTGATGAGCTTCTCTGGTCCCTTTAATCTTGCCTCAGGTGGTTTCCTGGCTGCTCCTCCCTAGATTAGCAACTGTTCGAATCTGCCCTTTGGAACTCAGGGAAGGTCATGGAGGCTGGAATCTTGCCTACAAGAAATGAGGGACAAAACACCCTCCATGCCCGGGAACCCCACAGGGCTCTGTTCGGCATCACTTGGGAGACTGCTGTGTTGTCTCCTGTGGAACAAGGCAGCCCGTTTTCCTCCAGCATGGCAACAAATCACTGTTTATAAAGTATTTCATTTAGGTGTCAGATGGTTACAAACTGTTTCAATGACTGTAATCACGTTTACTGTGGCAAAATGCACACACTATAAGGCTTGTGGAATCTGAGACCCACTGAGACGACCGTCTACCACCATCTCCCCAGTACGCCATCTTTCTCATCAGGGGACACACTCACTGAGTGGAATGGCAGGTAGGTGCCTCCTTCCCTTCTTCCCTCCCTGCTAAGCTAGCATTCACATGAGGAGAATTCACCTAAGTTAAGATATGACCCTTGTTCTGTATTATCTTTTTTTTTTTTTTTTTTGGCTGCACGGCTTGCGGGATCTTAGTTCCCTGACCAGGGATTGAACCCACGACCTCGGCAGTGAAAGCGCGGGGTCCTAACCACTGGACCGCCAGGGAATTCCCTGTATTATTTTTATAATTCCTTGTTCTGAAATGACCTGTCCAACCAACCAAACTGAGTGCTCCAGAAGCACTCAGAATAGATTCCCAAGGATGATCACAATGCTTTCTTAGCACAGAGAATTAGTAAAAGAATTAGTAAAAGTTGGATAGGACTTCCCTGGTGGTGCAGTGGTTGAGAATCTGCCTGCCGATGCAGGGGACACGGGTTCGAGCCCTGGTCTGAGAAGATCCCACATGCCACGGAGCAACTAGGCCCGTGAGCCACAACTACTGAGCCTGCGCATCTGGAGCCTGTGCTCCGCAACAAGAGAGGCCGCGATAGTGAGAGGCCCGCGCACCGCGATGAAGAGTGGCCGCAACTAGAGAAAGCCCTCGCACAGAAATGAAGACCCAACACAGCCAAAAATAAATAAATAAATTAATTAATAGAATGTTTAAAAAGAAAAAGTTGGATAAAATCAAACAATCTCCTTTATGTCCAGCCCCACCCTTGCCCACCTCTGAATAATTAATGCAGGGAGACTCCAGGCCACATATTTACCTTTAGGCTAAAAACCAGCACAAGAGCCAGCCTCCCTCTCTATAGGACAGTCCACAGCATCACCCTTAACAGCACTTTCTTGCTGTTTTTATTATATCGAATCCAACCTCTTCAGCATGGAGCTCAAGGCCACATCCCTGACCACTCTCCCTTCTTTTCCCACTCCCATGATTCTTTCTATATGGCTGCTTAGGGTCTCCAGCCTGCCAAGTGGGCACCACAATCTCAGACATTTTTAACCACCATGATCCCCCACGTAACCCCACCACACACACAAGTGGGAGCTGGGCCCTGCTGAATAGAGAGCCAGTCCTGGCTGGGTAATTTCAATATAGTTCTCTCTCTTTATTGATACACCACTGCACACATGAGGGAAACAGTGCTTTTCTGGAAAACATTGGAGTCCATCACATTTCAGATGTGGATGTAAACCCTGATGTAAGCAAGGGACTCTGGCAGTCGGAGCAGCTGCAGTAGTGCTCAGAGGAGCAATCTCTCTTTGTGGCAGCTTTTTGGGAAATGATCATCCCTTCCAGGTTCTTCATTTTGTTTTCCACTGTCTGAAGTTTTTTCAGAATTTTCTCTTGCAGACCCAAAGATAAGAAGATATTACTGTCTTGAAATGGGAGACCATTCCCTTCTGGGTGGACCAGCAAAGCCTGAAAAAAATCTGAGCCTTTCTTGTAAAGTTTGTAGAGTGTGATTGCAAACAACAATATTTTCTAAAATAAAACAGAAGTTGAACGTTACTTGTTTATTCATGTGAAATGCCACAGTTTACTGTAGATGCAAAAACAAAAGACGACTCTAAAAGTAATAATAATCCCTCATTCCTATGCCAAGCCTTCTAACAAAACATCTTCACACCTATTTTGTCTTTTGATCTTTACCACAGAATGGAGTGGTAGGCAGGTCAGGGATTATTATAATTAATATAATTAATAAAGATTATAATAGTAGATACTGTTTGCTGAAAGTCCGCCTCATGCAAGGCTCTATGCTAGGAGTTTCCTTCCCTATGCAGGACCTACGTATGTAGAAAAAAACAGAGCTGGATAACCATTTAGATGCCTTCCAGTTTGGCCTCTGTCATTGTCCAAGGTCATATACTTGGAAATGGTAGAGCCAGGACTGGAATCCAGGAATTCTGATTTCCATGTATATTCTCTTAGGACACAGTGGTCTGAAACACTGGATTTCCTGGTCATAGAAAAAAAATTTTTTTAATGTGCTAGGACAGAGTCCTGGTAGGAAAAGAAAGAAAAATCATCTTTTTTCCTTATAATAACTAGCACTGCTTATTGAGTACTACTGTGTGCTAGGCTTTATACATACAAGATCTCCTTTAATCCTCACCAAAACCCTGAGGGAGGCACTGTTAGCAAGCCAATTTCACAGATAAGGAAAGTGGGGTTTACAGGCTAAGTGATTGCTCTCAGATCACACAGCAAGTGACAGAATGAAGAAGCCCCTGTAGTCTGACTCCAGAGCTTATTAATCACTCTGTTATACTACCTCTTTTTCTTGGCTGAGGTGTCTGGAGGGCTGCGAATTCATCTTTCTGATTGAATTAAACAATAACCAAACAAGAGCAGAACCCAGAAGTACAGATAAGAGTTTGGTGTTTTGCCTTCTATTCTTCTATATTCTAATTGAAATACATGTATATGAATATGTAGACACACAAATCCCTGTTGGGGATTTAGGTCATTTGGACTATATTAAATGAGATTTTTGGAGAAGAATTTAATTTAGAATCCTAAAAATTGGGTTCAAATCTCAGCTTTGCCAGCTTTTACAATCTATGTCACCTTGGGTCAGTGATAACCAAGTTCCCTCACCTACAAAGTGGAGATAATAACCCTGCCCTGCCTACCATGCAAGGTTTTGAGAGGTTAAGAGAATGCATGTGACTGATTTCTCAACAGTAGTGACATGAAAATAAGTGAATGCTACAAAATAATCCAGTAATAACTTATCTCAGCATTTATCAAGTAAACCAGTCACCCTTTAACACAGCCCTTTTTAAATCCCATCTCCTTAAATTTAGGCTGAACCTCAATGCACCTCAGTTTCCTTGTTCGTCATGTGAAAATAACCTCTATTTCATGGAATTGTTGCGATTCTCAAAGCATTTTAACTATATTGTCAATATAGCTATTATTGGTAATTAAACAGAGGTATGTAAAATCCTAAATGTTTTTCATGATCCCAAACAATTGTACTCCTATTCCCAAAAAGAGCCCCCGTATATTCATTGTGATGACTAAATAAATACACATGCTTCCTCATCAGTTACAGAGCAAAGGCACAGTAAGAACAGAAAGGCGAAACCCAAGATCCCACTTCTACTTGCAGTGCTATTCTATAAGAGGTACTCCACACGGTGTCTGGCACACGGTTAGACACTCAAAGATGAATACAAATATATGATCAAATAAATTTGGAGGTAAGGCTGCCTTCTCAGATTATGAACTTCTTTAATGTGTTTCACTATAAGACAAGCCAAAGATCATTGTGAGAAAGACCATTTTTATGCCAAAAACCTAACTGATGGAAGTTTTTAAGGATAACGTAGTTTCAACCAACTTCAGAGACAAAGGTTCACTTTGGTTTATCTGCATGGCCTTAAAACTGGGTGGCAGCCATATGGGAGAAAACTGACCAAATTTCAATGTAAAACTATTTAAATTTCTCTGTAACAAAAGAGTATAACCTGAATTGACTGAACACTTCGTTTCCATAAGGCATATACTCCTATTCCCAACAAAATCAAAAAGGAAATCCCCAGGATAACTTGCACAGCCGGAGCAAGATTATCTAGTAGCCCCAAATTTGTTTGCTGAGGCACACTAGTCTCTCCCAGAAAAGTTGCTTGTAGATAATTCCATATCGAGCTCAGAGAGAGATAATCTATTATGATGTCCCAGATAGAAGACAAAGGTGACATTTTAATATAACAGCAGCTCCAGGAACTGCGTATGCAGAGGCTTTAGGAACCTAGATACGAGTTAGGAAGAGTGGTCTGGGAGTCCAGTTCTGAAGCCATTGTGAGCCGTGCTTTGTGATATCACTGTTCTGAATCTCAGCTTGTTTCCCACTCACCCACTGAACCTTCTCACTCAAAATCAAGCAGACAGTGGCCTGAGTTTTCAGTTCAGTCACAGCACTCTCTCTAATCTTCGGCAAGTCCTAGCTCTAACACAGCACTGTCCAACAGAACTTTCTGCAATGATGGAAATGTTCTGTATTTGCTCTGTCCAACATGGAAGCCACTAGTCACTTGAAATGTGGACAGTGTGGCTGGGGAACTGAATTTTACATTTTATTAAATGTAAATTTAAGTAGCCACATGTGGCTAGTGGTTACCCTCTTAAACAGTGTATAGAACATTTCCAACAATCCATGGGATGGAGAGCAATTATTTTCACAATTCAACTGAGAAAACCGAGGTTAAGTGGAGATTAGAGGAGACAGGATCTAAAAAGGGCTTTCCTAAAGAGCGAATAGTTTACTTGGTAAATGTGGAGGGAGGTTATTACTGGATCATTTTGTAGCATTTCCTTTTTCATATGTCACTACTGCTTAGAAATCGTGATCTTTGGAAAAGCTTTTGACATATTTGAGCCTCATTTTGCTCATCTGTTTACATCTCCTTCATAAGATTTATATTAGGAACAAATGGTATAATTTCCTAAGCACTTTGTAAACAGTAGCATGCTGTACCATAACCTATATGCCATGTTATCAAATCCATTATTTACTGACTAGTACCTATCTACTCAACAAGGAGGTATGAAAGTATAAAATATAAGGTCTGTTCCCAAAAATCTTACATGAAAAAAGGTAGTTCACACACAAGCGTATAATATAAATTGTGAGATCAGTTACCAAGACAGCAAGAATCCAAAAGAGGGTTTGCACCAAGAGGAGGGGAGGGGCATGGTAAGTAAGGAGAGAAAGGGTCAGTTATGACAACTTCTAGAAAAATATTGTCTGACGCTATTCTGATTTGTTCATCTGGTTGACTGAAAGAAAGAAAATGAATAGGGAAGCCTGGTGGAGAAAGAATAACTGTTTTGTTCTTGCAGGAAGCAGAGGTATGGCAAGTTGCTTGAGATGTCAGGGACACATCCAGAAAGTGGAGTCTAGAATGTTGTTGGATATATAGTACCATGTCAGGGCGAAATGACCTACTGATTTAGGAGCGACTGCTAATGATGTTAAACCCATAGTCAGCTAGTGACTGACCACAACCAGAATCTTTTCTAGAAAGGAATACAAATTACTCAGATAAGACTTGGGGTTTTACTATATAACAAGTTAAACCTAGGTCAGAAACCATAAAGAATGATAACCAAAAACTTTTTGGAGAAAAATATGGTTGTGACAACTGAATCATTACCCAAGACTTCCTATACTAGATGAGATCCCCCTGTTACATGGCACCTTAGACTTTACTTTCAAAGCACTTAACACGATTAAGGTTATTTGTGCAATTTTGGGTTTAATGTATCTTCCCTGACTATTGTAAACTCAAGGAAGACAGGGACCATGTCCATTTTATTGACTACTGTATCCCTAGTGCTTGGTGCTTAGCAGGCATTCGAATATTTTTAAGTAAATACAAAGTCCCCTAGAAGAATTCCAAATATCTTTATAGCCTAAACTGTTCAATCATCAAGTGCCTATTACCGTATTTGTGTACTCATTTCTATAGAAGCTTTATAGAGTAGCTGTTAAGAGGATAGGCCTTTGGGAGTATAATGGATCTGGGTTCAAATTTTGGCTGTACTATTCACTAACTTTGTTACCTTGGGCAGGTTACTTAACTTGAGGCTCAATATCTTCATTGTTAAAGTGAGAGTAATTCCTACCTTGTAGGGCTACTATAATGAGAATTCGATAATTTGTGTAAAAGAGGGCAACTATTATTTATAGTGATGTTTATGACCAAATGCAAGGTATTGTGGATCTCAATAGTATAAAGTCCCTCAAAGAGAATCTAGTCTGAAAACCCATTTATTGTTTGACTCCCCTCTCGGACACCTGAACACCTCCAATGATGACTTTATCACCATGCAAGGTACCTCAGCCCACCTTTAGTGTCATCCATCCATCCATCCCTCAGTCACTTCCACATTGTGCCCTATTAGGACTTCTTGGCTTACACTGCAACTTATGCTTTATGCAGTGCCTACTTTCAAACCTTCACTAGGTTCTTCATTGTCTTTCAAACGAAATCCAAAATCTAGACCATGGTTATAGGCACTAAAATACCTGGCTCCTGCTGACCTATCCAATCTTCTCTCCTACCCCTTTCCCTTTTATTCTCTTAACTCTATAGCTCTACTAGATTTGTCAATGTCACTAACACACCAAGCTGTTGTACCACAAAGCCTTGGCACATAATTGGATTATCCTAACTCCTATTATTTCTTCAGGTTTAAACACTGCTTCCTTTAAGGAAGATTTTCCTGTCCTCTTTTTTGGTTCCCTCAGTCAGGGCATCTTTTGTAGCACTTTTATTTAACTAATTATTTGTAGTGTTTTGTTTAATGTCTGTCTTCCTGACTAGACTCTAATCTCCAGGATGCAGGAAACTTACCCTGTCATGTTCAACATTCTCCCCAGGAGCTGGCAGAAGGTGTGTGCTTAGTAAATATTTGGCTATAGCTTTCCTATGCCTCTTGTCTTCTCTTTTCCAGGCTAAACCTGCCAAATACAGGTTGACAGGTTTTTAAATCTCCTGACTATCCCAGTTACTTCCTCAGAGAGGTTCAGGCCTCCAAATGCAGGCCGTCACAGACTATATTTCTGCAAGTGTAGACAAGGCAGGCCTGCTAGCACAGTGGGCCACTCTTTGCAGACTCAGCTGTACATAATTGGAGGCTGTGTCCCGAATCTGGAGTATAAAGCCGCGAGGCCTCACAGTCGACCATGGGGGTGAAGAGGGGACCAAGCAACTTTTCTGACTTTCAGAAGTTTCTTTCCCAAAGAAAAACTGACTTTTTCATAGGTCACATGATATTCACAGAAACAATAGTTTCTCCTTTCCACCTCTTTCTCACATGAGTAACTGTCAACACTGGACGTATGACTGGAGTTGGATCTGCATGACCTGGCTTTTACCTATGCTTCAAACTTTATCTCCCACTACTCACTTTCACAAAAAATACAGCTTAATTACAGAACTGTGGTATTTTTGGTACTTTAAATACCACCTGCCACTTTCCACCCTTCTTCCTTCACATTAAGTTCCCCTCCCTGATATTTTTCCAGTCAGATGAGATTGGAAACTGGGCTCCACCTCTTCCTAGCTTTTATCAGCTAGGCAAGACACTTCATCCCTCTCTTAAGTTTTTATCTGTCAAATAAGAATACTAACAGTACTGACTTCATGCTGTTATGAAAATTCAACAAGATAATTTTATGTAAAGTGCTAAAAAAATAAAGTGTAATTATCCTGCATTCTCACAGCACTTCCCACTTCGTATTCTGGGCCACTGCTTCTAGAACTTTTCTGTGCCTATGAATCATCTGGAGATCTTACTGAAATGCAGATTTTGGACCAGGAGGTCTGGACTTGACATTCTACATTTTGCACAAGCTCCTAGGTGATGCCCATGCTGCTGACCCACGGCCACACTTGGATTAGAACGTGTAAGTTACCCCCGCTTTCACACTAAAGCTCCATGATGGCAGATCCTGTCACAAATCTGCTTTGTTAATCTCCCAAAACATCTGGAATTATCTTTAAATATTTGGCTAATGACTCTGTTCTCCAGTGACTGTCCTTCGCAGTGCAGGTCAAAAGTAGGTAACCTGGGACCGAGAGGATAGGTTAGGGATGAAATCCCTAGGAAGGCTAATCAAAACCTTTCTTCTCCATTACTCCCCACTCACTCTCTTTCACACATGTGCTCTTGAACATGGGGAAACACGGAAGCAAGAGAATTCTGGGTAAAATTCAAGAATCAAAGTGTCTGGCATTCTCGACTTCCACCTATCATTTTAGGAGGCACAAACTCAGTGCTTCCAGGTCTGTGTCAGGGGTTGGGGACAAACCCCAAAGAGACATCAAGTAAAAATGACAGTACTAAAAACTTCAAAAATAACCCTCTGATCTTCTATATTATCATATAATCACACATGCTGGTTTTTAACAGAACATTGTCTTCAATAAAGATCAAACGAAGCAAGCCACTACAACTGGAACAGAAAATGATCTTAGGGTCATCTTAAAGCAAACTTTCAATTGGGTTCTGAAAATTAGGGTTTGGTTCCACTGCAAATGGACTCACTTGTTCCTTTCAGGAGGTAGGAGTCAGAGGTGGTTGAAAGGATATAGTTGTCTATTTTATTTTGGCCGAACTGGGCGGCATGCAGGATCTTAGTTCCCTGACCAGGGATCGAAACTGCCCCCTGCAGTGGGAGTGCAGAGCCCTACCCACTGGACGACCAAGGAATTCCATTTTATTATTTATTTATTTATTTAAAAAATTTATTTTTGGCTGCGTTGAGTCTTCATTGCTGTGTGCAGGCTTTCTCTAGTTGCAGCGAGCCGAGGCTACTCTTTGTTGCGGTGCGCGGGCTTCTCATTGCAGTGGCTTCTCGTTGCAGAGCACGGGCTCCAGGTGTTCGGGCTTCAGTAGTTGTGGTGCATGGGCTCAGTAGTTGTGGCTCGCAGGTTCTAGGGCGCAGGCTCTGTAGTTGTGGCTCACTGGCTTAGTTGCTCCACGGCATGTGGGATCTTCCTGGACCAGGGCTCAAACCCGTGTCCCCTGCACTGACAGGCGGATTCTTAACCACTGCGCCACCAGGGAAGCCCTCCCCTTTATTTTTAAATTTTTACAATTTTTTTTTCGGCTGGATATAGTTGTCTTAAACAAATTAGCAGCTTTCTCTTGTTCTGATCTAAAAATCTCTAGTATTAGGAATTCTTTAAATGAGGCCACTGGTTATTTCTCATGCTCAGATCACAGATAAGGACCTTTCAAAATGATCACGTACACCTCCTCACTTCGTAAGTTAGGAAACTGAAGCCCACAGAAGAAATTAGCCAAAGATCCCAAAGGAGTCAGTAGTGACCTCAACCTCTAAGATGTTCCACTCTGTCACTTTTTCTTTCAACAGAATCTTGTTTGAGAATCCTGTTACCTACTAGGATCTGAGCCAAGAAATGACTTGGGCTTGGGGGGTGCTTTAGACTCTTAGGGTGAGGAGGTGGCAGAATGAAATCCCTGAAGAGCTGATAAAACAAGGTTTAAGGGTCAGAGAAAAGATCTTAAAATCTTAACCAGAGGCATAAGAGAGGGATATTAGGAGTATGAGTCGTTTCATTGCTAGCTAATGAAAGTGGCTGAAAACTTTAAAAGGAACAGAGAATAAAGCTTCTGTATTTATAAGAATACATTCCATCCTCTTCCCCCAAATCCATTTCTTCCTTTTGTAGTCCCACCTCAATTGGCTTTATCACTACTGAACCTTAAGTTTTCCTCAAAACGTTTCCTTCACCCTCCAACATCCAATAATCCTCTTGAATTTTTCAATTTCATCTACTCATCCCTCTACTGCAGTTGTCAGTACAGACTCTCACCAAGTTTGCCTCAATTACTTCAATAGTCTTAATATCTACTGTTTCCATTCTCAGCCCCTCAAATCACACTCATTTCAAGTGATCTATAGATTATTAATATGACTGTTTTGTTTAAAATTCTTCAAAGGCTCTCAGCTGCCTATGGACTCAAGTCCAAAGTCCTTAGTGTTCATGGTTTGGTTCCTGCCTATCTCTACAATAATCTCATCTGCTCCAGTGCTCCCCTTTTACTGCCAGCCTATCAAATTATTTGTAGTTGCCTGGAAACATGACTTTACATCTCTGAATTTGCTGTGCCCTTCACATTATGTTCGGCATACGCTCTCCTTTCTACCTGGACAACTCCTGGACATCCTCTTCTGGGAGCTATCTTGACTCCCAGAGCTAATTATTCTATCTCGGAATTTTCTTTCCACAAAAATTTTAAGACAATAGTCATTCAAAAAGAAGCTTGATCTGAATGGTTTGGTTAATAAGAAACAAAAAACTACTGGGGTAAAATATAAGTGCACATTCCAGAAAATATAAGTGCAATTCCAATTTATGTGTGGCATGAAAACTCATTATGACTAAACAAAAAATGGGTGAAAAATTGTAATTTATTGAAACTCAACTCAAAAAATATAAGATGCTGTAGTGTACAATATATTACACAGAGCACCCTCAGGTGCACATTCAAGTCAAGTAAGAACATATCCCTTTCCCTAGCCCTCCCACCCTGGGATCTTAGTATTTGTTCCATATACAATCATGCACACTTAATTTGAAAAAGGAAGCCCCAATATATTTTGATGTATTAATTAGCACCAAACAAGAATACAGTTCCATTTTTTTTTAATAAACAAACAAAAAAAAACCCAATCAATAAACCAACTGGAGAGCTAATGGACTCAGCCAATACTGCTGACATAGATATTATACATTCATGTAAATACACAGCCTATTCTACCCTAAACAATGGTGTGGCTGGTTCTCAGCCTTTGTTCGAGTTGGCAATTGTCCCCATGTTGCAGTGTTGGAGCCAGTCTGTTTCTAAAACAAAATTGCTATTTAGGAACTTCCTACACAAAGCTCATCTGTCTTTTTTGTTGGAAACAACTCTAAAATTGGTGTGGAAAACTTAGATCTTTCAAGGACAACCACTGGCCGAAGATAATGAAGCTGTTTTAAGGCAAGTTCTCCACAGTCTGTTAATGCTTTGTCCAATACAACCCTCAGGTTTTCCAAGGGAGGAACTGTTGTCGTCTCAGCTACTATTAAAGGTGGGATTGCAGTCAGGTTCTCATGAATTGCAGAGTCACTGGAAGAATGAGGTATGTCAACTTCAGGGTCATTGTCATTCACCATATTATTTGCCATAACACTCCCTGTTAAGTCATTACCGGGTTGTGAAGAATTACTTAATGGTAAGTGCTCTGAAGGCTCCCAATCATCAAAATCATCTTCTTTCTCTTCACTTTCCTGAATAAATTTCAGAAATGAAGATTCAAATCCCATAGGTTTGTAAGTCTTCAAATCAAATGACCTGGGATGTGGATGCTTCCTAAAATTCTCTTTTGGGACATGGGTTGAATTTTTTACAGTGTTTTCTTGCCCTGAACTTTGCTGCCCGGTTTCTGAGTCTTTGATCCTTGGTAAAGGCAGCTGGAAACTTGTGAAATAAGTCCCACTTTCAGTCCCATCAGGATTAGGAATGGAATTTTCTATTTTACAAGGAGGAGGCTGAACTGTATTACATTGTTCCAAAGAAGTGGTTTCTGGACTATGGTTACATTTCAAAGTTCCTCTGTAGAGCAGAGTATCTGCATCAAAAACTGGGTTGCTTTCTGTACATCCTTTCTGACCTCCATCCCTTTCACCTGGATAAAGGGAATCGGCGGTCTGGACAGGTATGCTACTGTCACCTGGGGAATGGCTGTGCTTTGTGAGCTCTGATTCACAGCTTCTATCTTCTTCTTTCTTTATACAGGGCTCTGCTTCAGAAGGGGGCTCCTCCTTAATTTTGGTACCGTACTTAACACAAACGACAAGATTTTCCATCTGTTGCTCTAAATAGGCACTACTCATCTGATGGGTACGTTTGTAATGCCTCACTATGCTGCTCTCCAACTTTACCACAGATAAGCATCCTTGAACCATGCAAGGGTACTGCGTGTGCTCAGAATGCTCCACACACATATGGAGGGCTTCAGCTCTTGTTTTAAAACTAATCGGAGCTTTCTTTTCTTTGATTAAGCCACATTTTTTAGCCTTAGCATTAAACGATCTCCTCGTAGTCTGATGTTCATGCCCCTGAGTGTGAGTTGTTTGACACACCTTTTCACTCCTTAGTAGCCTTTCATTTGCCACTTTCTGGCTTCTAAACAGATCATCATAATAGTCCTTATGTCGATAATACACATGTTGAGAATAATTACTGCGATGGGTGAAAATCTGGCCACAGCCATTAAGATCACAATGAATTTCATAATCTGAATGTATTTCTCCTTCAATATTATGCTGTTCCATCAAGTGGTGCTTCAACTTGCTGAATGTATAAAAAACAGCAGGGCACTGAGGCTGGTTACAGGAAAACCTGGCCACTGACTCAGCTTCAGAAAGCACTTTCGGCTCTTCAATGTGGTCTAGGTTATGAGAGTCACTACAGTGCTTAGCAAGAGCTTTGGAACACAGGAAACGTTTGTTACATTCCTTATATTTGCAAGCAAATATCTTTTTGCATTTGACAAGTTCCCTTTTGGTTCTCGCTTTGTCTTTCTCTAAACATAACTGTTCTTTGTTGTATTGATGTACAGTCCTGTAATGGCGAATCAAGCCTTTTAGATTAGTGAATGAGGAGTTGCAAGTTTTATGGATACAATGGAATGGTTTGTGGTATTTATTCAAAATATAGCAGAGATTTCCTTTGGCAACAGTTCTCCTGCTACCTCTCCCCTCTCTTCCTTCTCCTTCTTCTCTATGGCTACTTATTGGTGATGAAATATCAGATGTTTTACTTTCTGTTTCTTCGCAGGATGACTCCAAATCTGTTTCTGAACTGCATTCATCCTTTTTAGAATGACAGTGTGGCTTCTGAGAGTTACTGTTGGGATCACCTCCAAGTTCCATGGAACAATCACCTTTCAACCTGTCTACTGAGCATGGGCCTTCATGATCACATTTTTCATTATCTAACAGTTTTTGAGTTACTCTGTCGCTGCCAATTTGATGTTTGTTTTTATAATGAATCCTAAGGTGTGTTTTTCTCGTAAATGACCTTTGGCAGATATGACACTGGAACGGGGAATACCGATGTTGAAACATGGTTAGCTGAAGGACTTTTTCTTTTGAATAATTATGTTTTTTAAGATAATGCATTAACAAAGCCTCTCTGGTCACAAATTCATATTTGCATCCTTGAAGCTCACAGAAAAAAGGCTTGGCTGCCAGCTGTGCCAGGTACTGACTTGGCATATTTTCATCTTGATTCTGAAAATTAAGGTCTGAGATTGTAGGTGACACCGCTTGAAGAGACTTAGCACCACTGGATGGGTACCCCTGCAATGACCCTGAGAAAGATCCATGTGTTATTGAGTTTTTCAAGCTTAAATGCTTCAAGCGTAACAGAAGTTCCAACATGGTATCCTCTGTACACGGCCTTTTAGAAGCACAAATGGAGGCTTCTGAGGAATAACCCTGATGTTCTCGTTTACATTTAGTATGAATATTGTGATCTAGACCTTCATCTGGGGAGTCACTGTTTGTGTCTGAGCTAGGTTTAGGTTCTGTATCAAACTTTTCAGTTGTTGGATTATGTTCATTACCCAAACAGGGAAAGAGATCTTTTGTCTTTACCTTTTTGGGTTTGAAATGGTATGGATGAACCTTCCTTAGATGCTTCTGCATGCCTCTTGCGTTTTTGTACGTGGAACCACAGCCATCAAAACCACAGGTAAACTTAGTACCATCAAAACAAACTGCCACATTGGAACATTTTTCTTTTAAACCGGAGGGCACAAAGACTTTCTCGTGAGACAATAATATATCCTGCATGGTTTCAGAGTGATCCAGTGTGTCAATTAACTCTTCATTCATGGAAGCTGAAGAGCTATGACTTAATTGATCACTAGAATTACTGTCACTGTTTTCTTTCAGATTTTCTGCAGTTTCTATTTGAGAACTAGCTGATCCTGCACAGAAAAGAAGATCCTCTGGTAAATGTGATTTATCAGCTTGGTCAAGTAGATGGGGCTGATCAATACAATCTTGCTTTTCCCCTGCTGCAGGCTCAAGTTTCACTGATTTCTTCACAGCTCCATTTGAACTTTCAACATTATGCATTGAGAGGTGATTCTGGTATTCAATTTTGGAATAATAGAACTTTTTACAGCCAACAAAGTTGCATGTGTAAGATGCATCCCTAAAGTGTTGTGCTTCATGGTGGTAAAGCTGTCCCAAGTCACTGAAAACAATATTACAGCCATTTAATTCACATTTATAACGCAGATCATCATGTTTTTGTTTATGGTTAAGCAGTTCATTCACTGATCCAAACCTAGCATAGCAATCTATAGATACACACATATAAGGCTGAGGACCACAATGCACTTGTTCATGCTCTCGCAGGTGAAAAGCAGACATGAAATGTCGTCGACAGTAAGTACACTTCTCTCTTCTATTTTTCATATCTAAGTAGTGCTTGGCATTTTCATCGTTATTTTGGTGTTCAGCTTTAAGATGCACACTTAAGTATTTAAACTGCTTAAACACACGGGAACAGTCTGTGCCAGGACATGGGTACAAATCTCTGTCTTGCAGGTGGCAATCTTCTAATTTGCTGAATGTAACATATTCATGTGACTCTCCTTTGGCTTGTTCATTCAATGACTGACCTTGCTCCAGGGCTGCAGAAGGGCTCTTGGGACAAACTCCCTTTTGAGAGCCTTTCAACAGTAATTTCTTTCTAGAGCGGTCCCTTCTGCTTGGTGGCATTTTAACATGTTCCATCACATGAGGAACAAATATTTCTTTTCTCTTGAATTTTTTAATACAAACCGGACAGGTGTAAATTCCATCTTCCATATGCATCTTAGAATGATGAAGAATCCTGGCCTCTATACATTCCCGCTTACATAACAAACAGAAAAATTTATACTGAAGCCATCTCTGGTATCTTTCAGAAGAACCAATGGGTTTTTTGTCTCTTTTCTCCTTATGCTGATCTGTCAAATCTCTTCTTCTATATTGTTTATCTTCTTTACTTTCCTCGTAATCACTAAGAAATGACTCTAAAACATCTGTGTCATTAATAGACAGTTCATAGCCACTTAGGTCATCATCAGAATCTGAGGCTTCTTGTCCTAGAAGTTGGTGGCAGTGTCGTTTTAAAGTTTTCCAGTCCCAAAATTCAGGATCAAAAGGCCAGTGGGCTTTTAAAGCTAGTAAAAGCTCACATCGGAGAGAATTCGGAACTGGTGCATTTTCTTCATCAAATTTTTGATCTGGCTGGGAATACAGTTCTTCCAACATATTAAATCCATCCAAACTGGGTTCAATTAAGAATTCTGTAAGCTGACAGGCTCGTCTGACTTCTAAATCTTCTGGTAAAAGACAAGCAATTGTTTTACAAACTGATGCCTTCATTTCTTCATCCTCACTTGATCTGAGTTGAAGAGCTCTGACACACAGTAAAATCGACACCCCAAGACCAGCATCTTGTGCCTGTTAAGAAAAATAGGGAAGAAAAGGTTTTTTTTCCCAGTTTGGAAACATTACATAACTTTCACTGATAAGATACACACACACACACACACACACACACTTACTTCTTAAAACTTAAAGTTCTTAAATTTTATCTTAAATCTTTCTTCCTGCAAGTTACATTTAGATCCTCCTTCTTTCAACATGCAAAGGACTGGATTAGATGTTACAACCATGAACAACAACAATGTACATTTATAGAGTATCCAACTTTATAAGGCACTGCATATTAAAGCAGTCCTTAACCCTCAAGGAATTTATCTGTGTGCAAAATGTATAAAGGCACATAAATTCAAAGGAGCTCAGGATAAATAAGGTCACTCAAGGATTCAAAAAAGAATTGTCTCAAGCTGGGCAGGAAGGATAGGGCTTAAATAAATGGGTGCAAGAGGAAACACATGTATAAAAGTGAGTCTAAGATTGAATTCAATTTAAAAAACTCATATGTCATGAACAATTGAGTGTTTTCAAACCTCAAGGCTTAGAATAAATGATCCTTTCCATTTCCTCCTAAAAGAATTAATACTCTATAGTTACAGGTGTACTGAAATCTCAGTTTCCCATGGAAAAACAACAGAAAATTTCTCTATAGCAGCAGGTTCTCAGAAATCAGTCAAAAATCACAAAAAAGATCTGGTCGTATATGATAAAAGGCAAGTGCATTTAAGATGATTCTTTCATGTGAGAGGCTGAAAGGGTGCGTGAAAATAATATAAACCAAGAAAAGCAGGATCTTATGGCAGAGTGGCTTAAAATACGGTACTTAAGAGCACAGAATTTTGAGTATGACTTTGACTGACTTTGAACCCCAGCTTCACTACAGTGAGAAGTTTTTAACTCCTCTAAGCCTCAGTTTCCTCATCTGTACAATGATAATTATAGTGGCAGTACTGGATTTTCCTCCTAATGTTGTTATAAAAATGAAATAAGGTAACACAAAATGAGTATTACAATGTTGGCACATAGTAAATATTCAACAGAACCCCATGTAAAATATTTGAGGATAAATTCCACTGTTCAAACATCAATTCGCTAAGCAATTATTCTCGTTGGGCACCATTCTAAATGTTGAGAACACAAAGAAATAATTGCCATCAATTTACAGACTCCTTACTACATCCTAGGCACTATTCTAAATAAACTTTTTGCATACATCCTCCTCATTTTATAGATGAAGAAACCAAGGCTCAGAAAATTAGTTGCCCAATGTCACCAGCTAGTGAGCAGAGGAGCAAGAATTTAAACTTAAAGCATGTTTTCCCAGTGTCTGAGTCTTAACCACTTTACACTCTATACCAACTCCAAAGTTAATTGACTTGGCTATATCCCATGTGCCCCTGATACAATATGCCAAGGCACTTCTTCAGTTTCCTGGTTTAAAACTTATCAAATTATCCATATCTATCAGTTTCTTCAAAATTCAGCTTCACATTCCATATCCTAATTCTAATTTATTCATCACTCCTTTAACAAGTAACTTCTTGGTATATCTGTTCAGAATGTATAATGGTAGTTATTTTTTTTTTTTGAAAAGTGTTCTTAATGATTTCACAAAATTTTACCATTTCAACTAGATTAGGCTGTTTAAGAAAGAAAAGACATTCTTTGCTCTTTATCTCACAGTCTTCCAAGGGGGTTAAGTAACTTGTTGAGAACCTATGATTTTAAAACTTAACAGACTTTCTCCAAGTCCTCTGTGCTCTGACTTACAAATGATAACCTTACATCACATTATGCCATTTGTCAAGATACCCATGGTCTAGATCCTTAAAAGTCACGCATCTCTAATTTTCAGCTTCTTTATTACTAAAGAGAAGGGATTAAACTAAACAACGTCATGTTTTGCCAAACAGTACTACTTATGTGTTCCACCAAGAAGGGCCCTAAGGCCAAATAAACTGGCTTCAAGATTATCCCTCTTCCTATGCCTTCTACTTCAAATATAACCACATCCACATCCTTTCTTGTCATACTATTTTTAAAATCTTGAGAGAGACCCTAGATTCTCTAAAGTCATCCCTTCCAATATGACTTTCTCAAGTCACAGAATCAAAATTTAACAACTCTGAGCACTTTTAATTGATCATTTGGTTTAAGCTCTTTGTTTATAGAAAACTGAAGCCCAGAAAATAAGGAAGTTCTATTACAAGGCCCTCCTTCCACAAGAGACCCAACGCCCACAAAAGCTTTTCAGCATCATTAACCTTTTCCTTCCCAAGGGCTATGTGACTGGTTGCTAGTTGTGCTAATATCGTTTCACCTCTTCTTTTATAAAAACAGAACACCTGGTTTTATCTGGTTACAAAGTCACCTGGAATAATCAAATAATCAACTTATCTCCTAGCTCTCCCCTGCAGCCAGATGTGAGTGTGTGTGTGTGTGTGTTGCAAGGAGTGGGGGAAAAGGTGTGTTGTAGTGTGGTTTGCTCTCCACTCCACTTCTTGCTATCTGGAATGGAGACGTTATAGCTGGGATTGGAATATGAGATGGAAGCTAAGTGTTAACAGCAGATAAAAGGAACCTGGGTTTCTGATATGTGGAGCCATGAGAGCAACCCTGGCCTGTCTACCTGGGTTATCTACCTGTATAGGAGAGGGAGAAACTTCTATCTTCTTTACACCACTATCACTGTGGGATATCTACCATTCACAGTAGAATTAGATCCCAACTGATACAGGTTAGATCACCTCTCTTTTAAAAAGCTAGAGGTAAGTCTCTCAATTTGAAAAGAATTCCACACTCACTCCCCTTCCACCTACCAGTCCAGATCTTTCCTACCCTTCAGGACAAATATAAACAAGGATTACAGTGGAAAATGTCCTAGACTGAGATGAAAAAGAAATGGGTTCTGGTTATACAAATGGACAGCAAATTCCTTGGTCTGTGTCAGAAGCCCACCTTCCCTAATCCTCTAGCAGCTTTCCCATTTTTTGTGGTTCCTTGAGGTAAACAGAAATCTAAGATGACCCCCACTGACCTTCACTTTTGTATAATCTCCTTGCTTTGAGTATAAGCAGAACCTATAAATATCATTCCTATAATTACGTTACGTTACATGGCAAAAGGGACTTTGCAGATGTAATTAAAGCCTCAAATCCACTGATCTTAAGACAAGTGGATTACCTAGACCTGACCTAATCACTCAAGCCCTTTAAATCTAGATCTGGAAGTCAGAAGTAGAGGAGGTCAGATTTGAAGAATTCCTAGTGCCTTTGCTGGATTGAAAATGAAGGCATGGCATGAGGGTGGCTTCTAGGAGCTGAAAACAGACCATGGCTGACAGCCAGCAAGAAAATGAGGACTTCAGCCCTACAACTGAAAGGAACTGAATTCTGTCAACAATAAAAATGAGCTTAAAAGTGGATTTTCCACAGAGCCTCCAGATAAAAACTCAGCCTGGCCAACACCTCAATTTCAGCCTTGTGATACTGAGCAGTGAACCGTGCCACACTGTGCTGGACTTCTGCCCTACAAAACTGTGAGCTAATAAATGGGTGTTAACTGAAGTGCTAAGTTGTGGTAATCTGTTATGCAGCAACAGAAAACTCATACTTCCCTTAAAGATTGGAAAAAAAAAAGAACACAACTTTTTAAAGGCCAGTTGTACCACTAATTTTTTTTAAACAAGGCAAGTTTTGTAATTACTTGAACATGTTCTCTCTGAGATAGGAGACACAACTTCATTTGCAGTGATTAGAAATAATTATCACCTAGCTTATCTGACCATGAATTTGCTTCTGACAACTTTTACCTTTTCCTATCTTCACTGGAGAAGGCTAGATACACGTATTTCAAATAAAGTATAGGATATGGAAGGTTACATTAAAGGAGATGTGAGGTATCAAAGATACAACTGTGCCTTGACTTTAGTATAAACAATCCCTGGATGTTGTCAAAGATGTAACCCATAAAACATACACATAAACCATTACATATATGGGTATATAGAGACCTCAGTCATGAGTAGGTATTAAAAACAAAACAGAAACAGAACATAGCATAAGAATCATCTCAAATCTCCAGACTGGCAGTCTTAGCATACATTTATGGGACTGAACTAAAAAAACAAGGCACTTCATTTCATTTTAGGAAATATTTATTTCTTTAAGAAAAACAAAAAACGAAAAAAACCTAACTTGTTTCCTAATTTGCACAGAAGTTTATAATTTGTGTACAGTCGATTCTGGAACTGTTCTGTTACTCCAAAACCTAGAGAATCTATCACTCTATCCTCAAGGAGCTGAAAAATACAATTTTACTTTCTTTATTTATAATTATTATGTTAATTTGCAAACAAACATGCCTGTATAAAATATAGAACGCTGTTCTAGGAAAAGCAGATATAGGGTGGTTGAGGTGACAACCAAGAAACATAATCTTTCCTTCCTCCAGTGGTCTGTCAAGTCAATCACTATTTCCCATGAAAAAAAATTGTAGATTCCTAGGAAGTAAGTCTGTAGAAACAGCTAGATATGTCCCATTCCATAACCTTATTAAACCCCATTATTTCTCATTTTCCCTTATTTAAAAGGAGTTGCCTGAGAAGTTATCTCCCCACTCATTTCTTCCCTCCACAACAATCAGCATAAAAAGCATAAATTACTCACTTCAGTTTGTATAACTCTAATCAGGCAAAATAAATGCTGCTGTGTTTTAGCTATGACACCAAACTGACGACAGCGCTCCAAAAAAGTGTCTATAGAAGGATCGATTCTTCTTTGCAGTTTACTCCAAAAGAGGGTCAATTCCCTATAAAAAGAAAGATTACGGTAAAACATTTAAAGCAACTGGTATTTGCTACCCCAATTTTTGGTTTGTGAAAAAAAGGTGACAGTAAATAAAAACTAGAAGAAAAAAAATGTCTATATTCTGCTTCCTCTCAAACTAGTAAAATTATTAAGAAGAATCCTCCTTGAAAATTCCCCCACTTCTTTCTTCTTTGTACCTGGGAAAAATAAAAACAAAAGACTACTTCCTTTATGCTGACACTTTCAAAGACTTACTTAGATCCCATCTTGTTCCAAAAGGTTTTACCCCTTACATTGGTAATTATACTGACTGAATTAAGCCCTGTCCTAGTGGGCAAGGATCATCAGACATCAATATGCTGCCAACAAAGTGTATACAACTATGAAATATTCTAATGGTATGGTACTTCACCACGTTACCCTCATGGGCCCTTTCCATCTCTAAAATGTCATGATGCTACTTAGGCCTGTATCTTGGAACGATAATATCTTAAATATTACTAATAAAATTATTAAAATGGCACTCTTGGAAATGGCTAAAATATAAGAATCCCACAAATATTCATTATGAAAACAAAGAAAAGCTTGAAAAGAATAAGTTAGATAAAAGTACTGAATGGGCTAAGAGAAAACTGTAAAGCAAAAGCACTAGAAACTCAACAAATGCCCAGAATAGAAATGCTAATGTTAATATGAAATGTGAATTCAAGGAAAGTTCCTTAGCAAAACAGAAGAGAATGTTATCACTTTAAAAAACGTAACTCTGGGGACTTCCCTGGTGGGGCAGTGGTTAAGAATCCACCTGCCAATGAAGGGGACACGGGTTTGAGCCCTCGTCTGGGAAGATCCCACATGCCTCAGAGCAACCAAGCTTGTGCGCCACAACTACTGAAGCCTGCACACCTAGAGCCCGTGCTCCGCAACAAGAGAAGCCACCGCAACGAGAAGCCCGCGCACTGCAATGAAGAGTAGCCCCCGCTCGCTGCAACTAGAGAAAGCCCTTGCGCAGCAACGAAGACCCAACGCAGCCAAAAATAAAATAAATAAATTTATTAAAAAAATTTTTTTAAAGTAACTCTTTTCTGTACAACCTCAATGGATACTGTGTATTTGTTAAATGATTTCCATTAAAAAATAATATTATTTTCACGAGCCAGTTTTAGAACACTAATATCCTATTATTGCTATTAACACAGACTATTCCAGGAAACGGTACAAATCCAAAGCTTAAGAAATGAATACACCTCTTTTTATAATAGATTTAAAAACAAACATGTTTAACAGAACGTATTTTCTTATACTTTTAAGGAGGTAACTGGGATTCCCATATGGTAAAATTCTTACGTAGATATAAAACTCGCTTCAAAGACTGAAATAAATATATGTCTCAAAAGACATATATGATTAAAGCTTATAATATTTAATGATGGAAAATTTGAGCTATATATAACAAGTAAAATTAACTTAAAATGCCTTTAAATATTTGTGTTGGTGACTAGCATTGCTTTCCTAACCAGAAAAAGTAAAAACTGAGATAGGCCAGCTTTGAAAATAGCTACCAGGCAGGCAAGTAATTGGGATGACTGTTCACTTTTAAACTTCGAAGACTGCTTCATTCACATGTAAGCATGTTACTAATAAAACTTTAGAGAATAATGCAAAATTCTGAATAACAAAGGAAATGGAGAATTACATATGCTCCGAGATAAAAGAAGTACCTACCAAAATATATGTGAAATCTATGCTATTTGAAAAGAACAAAATTATCAAAGCTAGTAAAACCTGATTATGAAGATAAAGGGTAAAGGATATCTACTATCTAAAATTCACCAACTAGGTACAAGTTTAAAGTTAGGCAAATCTGATAAAGTGATAAAAGGTACGTTGAGAATTAAAGTCTCTCAAAATGATTTTTTTAAAAAAATCAGAATGTCTAGGGCTTGATTTATTCCAAATTAAATATTTCAAACTCTAGTTAACTAGAGTTAAGTTAACTTAACTCCAAATAACCATGATCAAAAAAGAACATTTCTATCATGTATTTTATATTTGTACACTTATTTCCACAGTTACAATTGAGCGATTTAAAACTATTACCAAAACAAACTAAAACTATTACCCACCCAAACATACAAACAGGCCTGACACCATGAAAACCGGTGGACTACTAGTGAGAACGCCAAGATGTCACTTTAATCGTCCATTCAAATCTGCACACTGGAACAATGAAACCACCAACAGCAACTTATAGCCTCCTGGATCATACATGCACTAGGACAATACTTCTTCAACCACTACAATGATGTGATTTTTAAAAAAATGGACAACCATTAAAGAATATACTGAAAATGATTCTACTGTATGGATGCTTCCAATGTTCAGATGATTTACTGCACACTCAAATTAGCCCACCACCTACCTCAAGACAACAAATTATATACAAATTCATAAAAATTGGAAAGGATATTTAGTTCTATTAATAGTAGGAAACACATTTTGGCAGACATCTAGCTACCAAGCAAGAACCTTAAACTGCACTGTTTGTGCAAAGCAGGAGGCCCACAATGTCACACTGTGATCCAGAATTTAGGTATTTTAGAAATGAGGCAAAGAAAACTTTGTGGAATTAAGGAATGACCACTCCCTAAAGAGGGCTCCTGCAAATATAGATGATTCTCATGACTTCATTTTTCCTCTAAAAAATTCAGTTAAATAAAACATGAATGGATATCTGGATCTGGTCTTCGCCAGGTGCTGGGGACTGAACTGTAAATTAGACTACATGACGACCCTGGTATATCACAGTCTAGTTGGGAGAGAAGCGACACGAAATTACATCTGAAGAAACACAAATATACAACATAAAAGATTTAAAGCTCAGAGGTGTTACAGAAACCAAAGGTCAACCTATCAAATACTCACTGAAAGCTTAGTGTGGAGGTTTAAGGTTCAACTTAAAGGTATCATTTTATTTTTAAAGAAGCAGTAGCAATTACACATCTGTATGTACACTGTCCCATTCAAAAGGGTTATCTTTCTCACGTGCATGGCTACTCTAATTATGTTACCATTGCTAGACATATATAGGGAACTCATTCCTCCAGCACTTCTTTGATTTTTGCAAATAGCCAAAAATCTTTTGGGGTTAAGCTTAATGAATAAGCTGAGTGATATACCTTTTGAGATCAGTAATATGGTAATTGCTATAAAGTAATAAGATATATTTTATTGTAATCTGTAAATGTCTCTGAAGGAAATTTCTAAAAGAATAAAAAACTGTTTTGGGTGATAGTTACATAGTTTACCTTTCAAATATCTTCACTGGTGACCAAATTCGAGAATGACACTTAATAAATTCTAATATGTGTATTTAAAATAAGTGACTGCTTTTATTATCATATTCCAACTTTATTGTCATCAATAAAATACCAAGTAATAAAAATTTTTTTTCTTTTCTAGACAAATACTCCCATATAGCCTACTGTCTTCAACAGAGGACACCTCTAGCACAACAAAAGAATCTATCCTATTTGAACAGAATTCCTGGGACTCATTTTCCTTAGTAAAATTCACTGTTTTTATGTTATGGCTATGCTAACTCCAATATCCCACTACCACCGCCTCCCCACCCACCCACCCCCAAAGCCTTTGAAAACAACAGAAGGGCGAAAAAAATGTTTTAAAATTCTAAAATTTTATATTCTATTTCCCTCTGAATTGCTCGGAAGAAGCTTACTTTTAACAAAATGTGAAGTGATTTAAGATTTTCTTTCCTCTCCTTTACTCATTATAGCTCCTCAGGAGGCCAATAAGAGGGAAATCCCTTTTAATCCTTTCCTGCTGCAGGAGAACAGCGTTAATCCTAGACTCACTAAAAAAAAGGGAAGCTATATCAAGAATATTAAAAGAACTGTGTGACTATAGTTTGAAAAACACTTTATAATCTGTAACACATCCCATATGTGATTTAATGTATTCTTTGCCCTAAAAGCCTCGCTATAGCTAGCAGATATTTTTTCATTATAGGCAAAGAAAACAACTGTAAAAAGAAAAAATGGGGGTTATTCCACAAGTAAATACATCTGCTTTACTGAGGTTAAATCTCTAATCTCTAATGCATGAAAAACAAATTCTTCTACTTGATAGTGATCAAAAATCTCACTGCTCTGCTAAAATTCTTTTTACTTTTAGCACCTTTTTTTTTGGTTAGCTAACAGAATGCCCACAATGATATTTAAGCCCCTATCCTAGTATCTCCTTTCTCAGAGGAGATATAAGTCTGGCACAGAGGACTTGGTAGAAGACTGCGATGTGAATTCTGTCCCTGTGCCAAGAAAACAACTGCACAGAAGAAAAGCACTGTATTAGGGGTCGAAATGCCTGGGCTTTACCCTCTACCCCTTTAGCTCTGAGACTGTGGGCAATTATAAGACTTCTCAGATCCCGTTGATCCTCCACTGCCTTATCTGTACGATGATTATTAGGAGGATTGGGAGAGAGAATTTAAGGAACTCAAATAGTATTTCTATAAAAATTAGTAAATAAAAAGAAATACAGCAACATAAAAAGTGCTAATAACTATAAAACTTTATAGATATACACAGATGCTCCAGAGGGAGATCAATAAGGGCTGAAGTATATGAAAGGTTTTATTAGGTTTTCCTATAAACAAAATGCTTACTTCCAACTTCAAGTCATTCTTAGAAGCTCCTCTAATCAAGGTTATGCAAATCCAACCCATTCTTTGAATTAAAGCTCAAATTCTACCTCCTCCCTGACAACTTCCTTAAACACTGGTGTACAGTGAGCAACCCTTCTCTAATCTCTTACAGCGTTTTCCATACCACGAATCTGATACTTATAGATAGAGTCTTGCATTTTAGAGGTTTCCTGTGTACCACATTTGTCCTGCTGTCCTAAACAGTTTCATACAGTTAGGATGAAAGAACAAAGGGTTACACTTACTGTGTCCTTTTTAGCAACTAAGTACTCTGTAGGCAAACAAGATATAAATTGAATTAAAACCAAATAATGCAATTGTGCTAAACAGTACCAAAGTTGCAAAAAAAGATTACAATTCAAATGGGTTTCCTTCTCTAGTGCAAGTTTGACCTAGAAACCTAGATAATTAGTGAGTTTCCAAATAAGAGGGGAAAAGTGACTATCAGAAGATGTAATAAATGTAAAGGAAAACAACCTAACACCAATTTGGTTTATACTGCCATAATTTTATCTTCAAAGAAGAAGATATATATTGAAGTTAACAGACAACTCTCCATGGAATAATCAAGAGGAGCTCAGACTTTTTACTCTTTCTTTATTTTTGGACTCTCCTGGAAAAGATTAAACCAATAATATTTTTAATTAAATGGTTTAGCTTTTAAGAAAGATTTAATTCTCATGTCATCATTTAATCTGCTTAGTCTTTAAGTTTGAAATAAACCAACATTTTACATAAACCCTAAATGCTATATACTATGTACTAACAAATAAAGGGAATAAAAACTAAATATACTTACCAAGAACAATATACACTTGCAGTTTGGAGCTGCTGGGTAAGATAAGTCGTACAAAGAACAAATGCTGTGTTATCCTGACCCTCGGATTCCAGATTACATATGATGTCTAGTACCTCCTTGCAGTCGACCTTTGCAATCTATCAAAAATGAGATGACTAAGTCAAAAAGAAAATGGTGACTTTTCTGTAAACTTTGTTATATAACATGAAGCTTCTTTATAACATTTTCTATCTTTGGTAATTGATGAGGCAAGAATTAGGGATATATAATTTTCTTCTACTAATAGCTGAGTCTTCTGGAATAAAAATTTCATATAAGAAATTATTAAACAGAGAAGAGAACAGATGCTATGAGGAAGTTCCACTGCAGTCCCAACACAGATAAAACATTTTTGTACAGTTAAAAAAATTACTCATGAACATTGTTACTATGTAAAAGAATCAAATTATGTATAACTTCAGGTTATTTTCACCTGAAGTACCATCAACTTTTTTTTCCCTGTTTTTTGTTTCTTTCTTTCTTTTTCAATTTAATTCAAGTCACTCTAGTTATAGACAGAAAAATAACAAGCTTACCCTTACTCCCAGTAGGGCTAAAGGAGGCCAGCTGAGAAACTGTTTTAAATATAAATACTATATCAACATATCATTTTCTCATGTAATTAAGGAAAAACTATTTTGTATAACTGAGTTTTTCACACAACTAAAACACTTTTAGAAACACATCTTTTTCATTTACACTATTTATAGGAATTTAAAAAAAAAAAACAAAAACAACCAACCTCTGGGCAAATCAGTAGAATTTTCCGGGGCTCTTTTTGTATAGTGGTAAAACAGTAGATTAAGACTTCTGAAGACCCTTTCTCACTCTCTATTTTATCATTTCCCTGTCTTAATAAACAGAATATGAAGAACATAGTCTATTTCATGACTGTGTCAGCATTATAAATGTCAATTATACTAGGCACCAAATATACAAAACAGTGATACTTTCAGGACAAATGAAGTGTGCATCAGGGCAAATGAGGCATACAGAGTTTAGCTCATCTCCTTCCAGAGTGCTATGCAGAACCACTCTGGTGGTTCTAAGTCTCTAATTTTAGTTATACCCTCAGGTAGGCACAGAAAGGCTTCTTTCTCAGCTTAGCTCAAATGCCATTTTCTCACTGAATCCTTCCCTAACTGCTAAAAGCACGTTAGAATCCCTGGCAAAAACTCTACTCTCAAATTCTCCTTTGTAGCATTTACCACAACTGCAATTCAATCATTAGTTGAACAACTTATTAGCATGTCTTCTCTGCTAGAATATAAAATCCATGTGGTCAGGATTATGTACATCTTGTTCAAAACTCAGCACTTATCACAGTGTCTGGAACATAGAAGACACTCAGTAAATACGTGCTGATAAATGGAATAAATGAATCAAGTTTAATTTAAAGGTAAAAAGTTTGTGTTGAAAAAGTGAAACTTATTTAATACTGTGTTTTCTAATCTTCGGAAAGATAATGCAATGACATAATAAGCAGTGTAGTGCAGTGGTTAAAAGCAATTATTGTAGAACCAGACTGTATACATTCTCTTCCCAGCTCTATAGCTACTAGCTGTGTGATCCTGGATAAGTTACATAACTTCTCAGTAACTTAGTGCCTCAGTTTCCTCATCTTTAAAATGGGAATAACAGAACCTTCCTCATAGTTATAAGAATTTTTAACATGTTTCAGTACAGCACAGTGACTATAGTTAATAATACCATATTGCATATCTGAAACTTGCTGAGAGTTTATCTTAAAAGTTCTCATCACAAGAAAAAAAGTTTTTGTAACTATGTATGGTGACAGATGTTATCTAGCTTTATTGTGATGATCATTTCACAATATATACAAGTACTGAATCACGATGCACAACTAAAACTAATATATGTCAATTATACCTCAATTTCTAAAAATGTGCTATGTGTACCTATTAGAGTTAAGTCTAAAAAAAATATGTTTTAAAAGGGATTGGTGGGATTTCCCTAGTGGTGCAGTGGTTAAGAATCTGCCTGCCAATGCAGGGGACACGGGTTCCAGCCCTGGTCCGGGATGATCCCACACGCCACAGAGCAACTAAGCCCGTGCACCACAACTACTGAGCCTGCGCTCTAGAGTCCGCGAGCCACAACTACTGAAGCCCACGCGCCTAGAGCCCACGCTCCGCAACAAGAGAAGCCACCGCAATGAGAAGCTGGCGCACCGCAATGAAGAGTAGCCCCCGCTCGCCACAACTAGAAAAAGCCCGCGCACAGCAATGAAGACCCAGCACAGCCAAAAATAAATAAAATTAAATTAATAAAAAGAAAAAAAAGGGATTGGCAAAAAGGAAGCACTTTAAAAGTGCTGTTAAAAATTGTTTTCATTAAAAGTATAAATAAAATGCTAGACAAAAAAATTGTTTTCACAAAATATATAAATTTTAAAAAGAAAAAATAAAAAAGAAAGTGAACCTTAAGAATACTAGAAAGTATTTCAAAAGATCACTCTCAGATGCAAAATCACTCGATGTAAATTTGTATCTAACGAGTATTGGGAGGGAAAGTTAAGTTGTTAAAGCCTAAACATAATTAAAGTTAAACTCAGGTTTCAGGGAAAAAAATAAAATCATACATTATGAAGATGGAATTTTACTGATGCCCTAAACAACCATATCCTCACCCATAGCTGAATGAATCAGAAGGGTCATCCAGAGAGGAAATGCTCACCACAGAACCACTTAAAATTGTACTGATTGAAGGACCAAAGTGAGAATTCCACAGCAAGTAAAACCAGCTGTTCCAGAACAACCACCACCTACCATCCACACCATGTTAACGCTCCTGCTGAAAACCAAGAATTCTAAAATTCCATTTTGGCAGCAATATAACATCTCCAAGCTGAGAAATAGCATGAGAAGCTCTCTATGCCAGACATATAAATCAGAATGGAAATAACACACAACTTATATTTCTAGAATATTTTTTATCCATTTCAAATAACTTTTATTGTATTTCTCATTTTATCAACATGGTAAGATCTGTAAGACTGGCAAGGCTTTCTGGATATATATCTGAAAGGAATGACTTGAAATCAGTATAGTTTTTAGTTTGATTAACTTCTGTTTATTAGATTTCTCCTGATTATAAAAATGTTTATAATAGAAAACCTGAAAAATATAGAGAATAAAAATTAGCCTTAGATCTTACAACTCAATAATAACCAATGTGAGTTTTACTCCAGTATTCTGTCTATACACACTAACTGTATAGCAAACAAAACATGACTACTGCAAATATGTACCTATTTTAAAGAAAGGTTGGATTGTGTTGATTGTATATCTGTTCTTTTACCCTAATATTCGGGTGTGACTTAAGCAAGAGTTTTTATCAGTCCACAAGATAGACAGGAGAGGGTAAGCTGACTGTCCAGGCAGAGAGAGCAATAAGGAGATGTGAAGAAGAAAAAAAAAGGCAGTGAAAAAGTAATACTAATGATAATAATACTTCTAAATCTTATACAGCATTACTATATATCAGGTACTGTTCTACAAATTTACATAAACATCCCCAGATCTACCCCAGATGGTCTGGCTCCAGACTCCATACTCTTAGCTACTATGCTACAGTGAGATGCTTTAACAGTGGAAATGATAATACCTTATTACTGTGTGCTCTTTGAAGGCTAGGAAAACAGTGACTGTTTTATGTCCAAGGGTAGTCAATAAACATTTACTGAATTGAAATGAATGGATAGTGAGCAGAACCAGCCAAGAACTCAGAAGCATGTGAAAGACTATTCAGGCTCATTCATTTCACACCATGTTCTCACCTTAAGCCTCTTTCAAATCCTCACCAGTCCCTTCAGATCTTTCCTTATCAAGGTCTACCTCATAACGAAAGTCTGATAAGCTTAATGATACAAAAATATAAATCATGCATAAGCACTATCAATGACATTTGAATTTACCAGAATCAAAAATTTTTAGGATAAAGACAAGAAGTGGCTAATGCTGGGAACTCAGGGGTCAAAGATGAAAACATACCACCTTACCCTATGAATTTCATATATAATGGTTACATACTTTCCTGCCAGCCCTGGTGCTGAATAAGGAATAAAAACAAAGAGTTGGACTTAACAAGAATAATGGCTTAAAATTCTCCTGTGGCAAAGCACTTAGAAATCCTGGATAAAACACAACAAATATGTTTCCTAAATACATAGCTGAAAACTCAAGAAAGAAGTTTAAGTGTGAATGGACAACTGCCTTAACTTGCTGGGTTGTAGGTAATTTCACTAAGAGGCTTGGGTTTTACAAGTCGTGTTAGGAGATGATAAAGCCTGAACCTGAGAAGTTGGCACTGAACCCTCTGGCATAAAGTTGGAACCCCTGAAGAGCTAAAAACTCAGAGAAAGTGTAGACTAAAAAAAGGTGGGCGGGGGGGCAGGGATATAACAGGAAAATGTATTTGTCCATCTCAACCTGGGTTCTTGTGGGATCAAAAAAATTTTGAGAATTTATAATCTTTCCTCATTCAAACTTGGAGTCTGATATAATACTATTCTATTGTCTAAAAAACCCAAACTGAGAAAAACAAATAAAAAGAAGATTCTGGCTGGTAATATCTTTAAATCACCTGGCAGAAGCAAACGTAAAAATGATTTATAGAGATATATGCTAACTAAGGCCTATGAGAATTCTCAGACATAAAGTATTCCCTACCCCCACTCAATCCACCAAAACTGAGGCTCACAATCCCAAACTATAAAAAGCACAAATAAACAAGCCACTCCAGAAAATGTCAGCACACACAATAAACAGCAGGATTAGACTCCTGAGAATTGCAGATTACAGAATGCACAGCACAAAGACTGAACCCTAACCATGGACTTTGGTTGGTTTAAAAAAATTAAATAAGGGCAATATGAGTTTGATAATAACTCGGGAAAAAGAGAGACAGAGACAAAAACATGGAAGAACCTTTAATGCCAATCTGAAGCCAATCTGAAAAGGCTACATACTATATGATTCCAACTACGTAATATTCCGGAAAAGGTAAAACTATGGAAGCAGTAAAAAGATCAGTGGTTGCCAGGGGCATGAGAGGAGAGAGTGAGGGATGAATAGGCAGAGTATAGGAAATCTTTAGGGCAGTGACACTATTCTATATGATACTGTGATGGTAGATACATGTCATTATACGTTTGTCAAAAGCCATAGAATGTACACCACCAAAAGTGAAGCCTAATGTAAACTATGGATTTTAGTAAATAATAATGTACTGGCTCACCTACTGTAACGAATCTAACACACCAACCGCAAGACGTCAATAGGTGACTCTGGGGGTGAGGGAGAACATACGGGAACTCTGTACTTTCCACTCAATTTTTCTGTAAACCTAAAACTGCTCCAAAAAAAAAAATCTAATGATTAAAAAAACCCTTTGATCATTTAAAAAATTAAATTATTTGTCTTTTGATTACTGATTTTTAAAGAGTTCTACATGTATTCTGGGCTCAAGTCCTTTATCAGATTATATTACACATATATGGTTTGCAAATATTTTCTCCCCTTCTGTGGGTCAACTTTTCACTTTCTTGACTTTGACACACAAAGTTGGATGAAGTCCTATTTACTTTTCCTTTTGTCACCTGTGTTTTTGGTGTCACATATAAGAAACAACTGCCTAATCCAGGGTCTTAAGATTTATTCCTATATTTTCTTCTAACATGTTACAGTTTTAGCTATTACATTTAAGTCTATGATTCATTTGGAGTTAATCTCTACGTGTGGTATTAAGGGTCAAACTTCATTCTGCTACAAGTAGATATCCATTTGTTAAAGAACCAACTACTGAAAAGATTATTCTTTCCCCCATTGAATTATCTTGGCATCCATGTAGAAAATCAACTGGCTGTAAGTGTGAGGGCTTATTTCTGGACTCTCTCTCTTTTTTTCTTTGGCTGCGCCACACAGTACGCGGAACTTCCCCAACCAGGGATCAAACCCATGCTCCCTGCATTGGAAGCAGAGTCTTAACCACTGGACCACCAAGGAAGTCCTATTTCTGGACTTTCAATTTTAGTCTATTGATCTTTTCGCCTACCCTTTTGCCAGGAAAACACCAGCCTGATTACTGAAAGTTTTTAGTGAGCTTTGAAATAAAGAAGTGAGTCCTCCTACTTTGTTCTTTTTACAAGACTGTTTTGGTTATCCAGGGTCCCTTGAATTTCCACATGAATTTTATGATCATCTTATCAATTTCTGCAAGAGAGGAAGGTAGAATTTTGACAGAGATAGCATTGAATCTGAGGATCAATTTGGGGAGTACTGCCATCTTAACAATACTGTCTTCTGGCCCAACAACATGGATGTTGTTCCATTTACTTAGTTTCTTTCAACAATGTTTTAAAGTCTTCAGTATACAAACAAGTTTTGTACTTCTTTTTAAAAATTTATTCTAAATATTTTATTCTTTTTGATGCTATCATACATGGGATTGTTTCCTTACATTTTTTGTACTGTTCATTGTTAGATGTATATAAATAAAAATGATTTTTGTATATTGATCTTACTAGGATCATTTATATACAAGATCGTGATATATGCAATTAGAAATACTTATACATCTTCCTTTCCAATCTAGATGCCTTTTAGCTATTTTCTTGCCTAACTGCTCTGGCTAAACTTCCAGCACAAGTGTCAAAAGCAGACATTCTTGTTTTGTCCCTGATCTTTGGGGAAAACCCCTCAATCTTTCATCACTAAGTATTACGTCAGCTGTGGGTTTTCACAAATGCTCTTTATCAGGGTGAGGAAGTTTCCAGCTTATTTCTAGTTTGCTGAGTGTTTTTAACACGAAAGGGTGTAGGATCTAGTTAAATGCTTCTTCTGTCTCTTGTGACAAACATGTAGCTTTTGTCCTTTATTCTATGGCACAGTATTTACATATAACCTATGCACATCCTTCTGTATACTTTAAATCACTTCAAGAATACTTATAATACCTAATACAATGTAAATGCTATGTAAGTAGTTGTTGGAGGGTGCAAATTCAAGTTTTGCTTTCTGGAACTTTCTGGAAATTTTCCCCCTGAATATTTTCAATCCACAGTTGGAGGCGGAACCCATGGATACAGAGTGCAGACAGTACTCCTTTTTCTATATTGCTGGATTTGTTTTGCTGGGTTTTGTTGAGGATTTTTGCATCCATATTTGTTACAGATATTGGTCTGTACCTCTCTTTCTCTTGATATGTTAGTCTGGTTTTGGTTATCAGGATAATAATGGCCTCACTGCATGAGTTTGGAAGGATTCCCTCCTCTTTTATTTTCTGGAAGACTTTGCGAGGGACTGGTGTAAATTCTTCTGTATATGTTTTGTACAATTGACCAGTGAAGCCATGTGGGTGTGGGCTTCTCTTTGTGGGAAGTTTTTAAATTACCTACTCGATCTCTTTACTAGTCGTGGTATATTCAGTTTTTCTATTTCTTTCTGAGTTAATTTCAGTAGTTTGTTTCATTCTAAGAGTTGTCCATTTCATCTAAGTAAATCTAACATTTTGGTGTATAGTTGTTCATGGTATGCTCTTATAATCCTTTTGATTCCTGTAATATCAGTAGTCATGTCCTCTCTTTCATTCCTGATTTTAGTAATTTGAGTATTCTTTTTTTCATGTTCAGTCTAACTAAAAGTTTATCAATTTTGTTGATCTTTAAAAACAAACTTTTATTACTTTTTGCTATTGATTTTGTATTCTCTATTTCATTTATTTATACTCTAATCATTTATTATCTCCTTCTTTCTGCTAGCTTTGGGTTTAGTTTGCTCTTCTTGCTAGTCTTTTAGGACAGATGGTTATTAATTTGAGATCTTTTTTTTTTTTTTTTGGCCACACTGCGCAGCTTGCAGGGGCATCTTAGTTCTCCGACCAGGGATTGAACCTGGGCCACAGCAGTAAAAGCCCAGAATCTTAACCACTAGGCCACCAGGGAACTCCCAAGATCCTTCTCTTTTTAAGATTGACATTTTACAACTGTAAATTTCCCCTAAGTGCTGCTTTAGTTGCATCCCATAAATTTCAATATGTTGTGTTTTCATCATTCATCCCAATGTGTTTTCTAACTTCCCGTTTTTTTTCTTTGATCAATTGCTTATTTTGAGGTGTTGTTTGATCTCCACATATCTGTGACTTTCCCAAATTTCCTTCTGCTACTGATTTCTAATTTCATTCCATTGTGGCCAAAAAACATACTTTGTATGATTTCAATCCTTTTAAATTTATCAAGGTTTGTTTTATGGCCTAACATATGTCTATCCTGGAGAACGTTCCATGTGCATTTGAGAAGAATGTATATTCTGCTGCTCTTGGATAGAGTATTCTATAAATGTCTGCTAGGTCTAGTTGGTTTATAGTACTGCTCAAGCCTTCCATTTCCTTGTTGTCTAGTTGGTTTATCCACTATTGAAAGTGGGGTATTAAAGTCTCCAACTATTATATTTGAATTGTCTATTTCCCCCTTCAACGCCAGCTCATGTATTTTGGGGCTCTTTTGTTCCTCAGATTGAGTAATCTCAATCGACTTCTTTCTTTTAAGTTTGCTAATTCTTCCTTCTGCTAATTCAAATCTGATGTTGAGCCTCTTCAGTGAATTAATTTCAATTATTGTACTTTTTCACTCCACAATCTCTATTTGGTTCTTTTTTTCTATTTCTTTACTGCTATTGTCTACGTCTTGAGACATTTTTCTCATACTTTTCTTTAGTTGCTTTAGTTCTTTGAATATACAGTTAATCTTCATTATTTGCAGATTCTGTACTTATAAATTAGCCTACTTGATGAAATTTATTTTTAACCCCAAAATTCAATACTCACAGTGCTATCACAGTCATTCATGAACATGCATATAATGGCAAAAAATTTGAATCCTCTCTTGAGCATGTTCCCAGCTAAGGTCAAACAAGGTGTTGCTCTGCCTTTTTGTTTCAGTTCTCATACTGTAACAAGTATCTTTTTCATGTTCTATTTAGTGCCACTCTTTAATGTTTTTGTATTTTTCATTGGTGATTTCACTGTTTAGAACAGCCCCTAGTTGTAGTGCCAAAGTGCTGCCTAATTTCCTAAGTGCAAGAGACTGTGATGTGCCTTATGGAGAAAATACATGTGTTAAATAAGTTTCATGCAGGCATGAGTTACACTGCAGTTGGCTATGAGTTCAATGTTAATAAATCAATAATATAAATTAAATAAGGTATCTTTAAACAGAAGCGCACATAAAACAAGGTTATGTATTGATCAGTTGACAAAAATTATGTGACCAGAGGCTTGCAGGAACCTAACCTTGTATTTCCCCTAGGAGCAATGGATTCAGTATAAGCTAACTCAGTGTTTGCAGTGACTATATAGAACATAACTACCACGAATTGAGTGTATTTGCAATAACTGATTTAAAGTTCCTTTTCTAGTAAATCCAGCACCTGGGCATCCTAAGTTTCTGTTGGCTGCCTTTTTCCGTGTGTATGGACTACCATATTTCTTTATAATGATAAGTGGATATTTTAAATAATATATTGTGGCAACTCTGGAAATCAGAATCTTTCACCTCTTTGGGGTTTATTATTGTTACTGTTTGTTTACTGACTTTCTTGGAATAATTCTGTAAAGCCTGTATTCTTTGTCATGTGTGGCCACTACAGTCTCTGCTTGGTTAGCTTAATTCAAGATGTTGAATATGCTGCTTAAATGCCTTGAACAAGCAAGTCTCTCTGCTTTTGCCAAGCAGCTGTGTGTGTGTGTTGGGGAATCCTTTCAATATTTCAGTAGGCAGTTTACAGCTCTAACCTGCCCTTCATTTCCTACTTGTGCGAAGCCTCAAGGTAACCAAGAGGTGAGGGATTAAAGCCTTCTCAGGTCATTCCTTGGCAGACATACAGCACTATACATTTGTGTTACCTTCCAGAGTACTAGGAATATATCAGAGGTTTTCAAAGTCCTCTATGGATATCTTATATCCCAGTTTTTCTTTTTAATTTTTTTGTCAGTCTTTTGTTAAGCCCAACTGGTAATTCCTCCTCAGACAACTGTCATGTTAAACAAGTACCAATCATTATTTTTGATAAATGCCCCGGGACAGAACTTTTGGTGGAGTGAGCTCTGAGTCAAATAAAGACAAATCCTGAGAACACAGCTTTTCAGAAAGTTGCCACAAGTAGGTCAAATAGTGACAATTCTGTGGGGATGGGCTTTTGCAGAGTTCCAAAACCATTCTGCTTCCTCGGGTGGCTGCTAGGCTGCTGGTTTTCAAGGTTACTGTGAAGCTAGGGAGAGGGAAATGAGAAGTAGGGCAAGTTAAAATGCCACCAAGCTCACTGTTCTGAGATTCATGCATTTTTCTTGAATAAAACTTCCTAGGATTATGGTAAGCCTTTAGTTAATTTCCAGAGTTCTGAAAAAGTTAATGCCCTCCACTCTCTGGTTTTAAATGCTGATAACTTGGAACTCAATTTCCAGCACAGACCTTTCCCCAAGCCTCACATTGTGTGAATACTGTCTGCTTTTGCTCTCCCTTGTGTCTTTTCACCTCTGTATTCCTAGTGCCTAACACAGTCTCCAGTGAATATATATTAAATGACTGGAAGGCATGCGTGTATTATTTCTTACAATAACATCTGAATCTAATATTATCTCAAAATAAAATGCCTAATTTTATTTAAGAAAGAAAAAAGATCACCTCGGCTATTGCAGAGAATGAATTTTGGGGACAAGAACAGATGCAATTAGAAGGCTTTCATAATAATCAGCGAGTTAAACAGCAATGGTACAACAGGTAGCCAACTGGCATAAGAGAAGGTGGGTAGAGATGGCTTATTTGTCTTAAGTTATCTTCATGCTTAGGCTAACCAAGGTAAACTAGTATTCTGGCCAGTGCCATTACTGGAATATTTTAACATTTACCTTTCTCTAGGACTATGGTTTTCAATCTAGTATTTTCCTGATCAGTTCCGGCGTATAATGCAAATAATTTATTCCTAATAATGGATTTTAAAAAACAAGCTGGTAAATGGTCTTTTCAAAAAGGAATCAAAGTGGAAGTTATCCACATAATAAGATTTCTCTCACTTGCATCCCTGAGTAGGAGAAAGGGAGGAGTCACTTAGCAAGCCTCCATTTCATGTAACCCTGGGTCTACTTTTGAGAGAATCATCCCCGTTAGGTTCATAGACATCACCTGGAAAAAAGGTTGTGCTTCTAAAAACCAGGTTTCTTTTAAACTGCAGCAATACCACAGACCAACACTATGCTATCGAGTGGTCACTTGTATGTTTCCTAAAGAAATAAATGGTCACTGATGCTTCTAGTTAAATCCTATGACTCTGAGTATCTGAGAGAAGCCTGAATTGTCCTACTGAATTCTTGAACATGACTGTGTCTAACTCTCCATGATGACCTCTCCAATATAATCATATATCAACCAAAATACCCACACATAACCCATGAAAGTAACAGCAGAGGTGAGATCCAAATATATACTAAGTTTTAGGAAGATGTCTCTTCAAAGCTATTTAAAAGAACTCTGCTTTCGGAGATAAAATACTTAAATAGGCAAATCTTCCACTTCTTCATACAGGCTTTCTACCTTTAGTGTATTTTCTGAAAGTACATCTCATTCACCATATGACCATAAGGATACATAAAGTAATATTATCGATTTTAATTTTAATTATACACTTTATTATTCCTTGTTCGGGATCCATCTTAATCTTCTTATTTATGGTACATCTGGGGACTTCCTCGGTGGCGCATTGATTAAGAATCCGCCTGCCAATGCAGGGGACACAGGTTCGAGCCCTGGTCCGGGAAGATCCCGCATGCCGCGGAGCAACTAAGCCCGTGCGCCACAACTACTGAAGCCTGCGGGCCTAGAGCCTTTGCTCTGCAACAAGAGAAGCCACCGCAATGAGAAGCCCGTGCACCGCAACAAAGAGTAGCCCCCGCTTGCCGCAACTAGAGGAAACCCGTGCGCAGCAACGAAGACCCAACGCAGCCAAAGATAAATACATAAATAAATAAAAATTAAAAAAAAAAGGTACATCTCGAATCTCTATGCTGTTGTTTACTGTTTCTTCTACTCCCAAACTGGATTCCCAATGGGTCCTGTTTAAGTGTATTTGCTCTGTTTATCATTTATATACCTAGTGACTGTGTCAATTCCCAACAGTGTTAGACTGGTGAGTAAACTGGGTCCTGTTTGTCTTTTCCTTTCCTCATCAAGAGAAGAAGCAAGCCTTGTAACCACATTAGACACTGAAGATGCAGTTCATTCAGGGATCAAGACTGAAATGAACCACTTCTTTATCTGTGCCAAGAACTCTGCAGACAGATTACTTGCTCTTCATAATAATAGAACTGCTTCATGTTTAAAACATCGTTATCCTTTATACTATATGTGGGAAACTTGACCTTTGCAAAGAATCTCCTCTTTCAGTAATAAAAAATATACACATAGGAAACATCCACTTGCGACACTAGGCCATGGCCAAGTCTGTAACTTTCCTTAAAATCCTTTCATATGTAAAAGGACTTCCCTGGCGGTCAGTGGTTAAAGACTCCACACTCCCAATGCAGGGGGCCCGGGATCGATCCCTGGTCAGGGAACTAGATCCCGCATGCCACAACTAGGAGCTGGCACGCTGCAGCTGGGGATCCCACACACCACAATGAAGATCCCTCGCGCGGCAACAAAGATCGCCTGTGCCGCGGCTAAGACCTGGTGCAGGCAAACGAATGAATAAATAAATATTTTTTAAAATATTTTTTAAAAAATCCTTTCATATGTAAAATTAATAACAGTGTCATCTTATCCAATTCTAAATAAGGTATTTACAACCTAGAACTTGAGGATTCCATGGAGTTCTAAATTTTGGGTTCTGAATTCTGGCTTTCAAGCTGACCCCATCAATTAATCTTAATTGTGCGTGTCTGGCTAAATCTTCCCCAGCAGAGGTTTCCTATTACACACACCCATTATTGTGATACCCGCAGGTGCCAAAATATAAGTACTTTTATTCCCAGTTGTTACTCAAGTTAATTTGACTCTTCTCCTGAACACAGCTGAAGTAGATGGCAAATGTTGTGTTATAACTTTGCTGCCTTAGAACATGTGCTGATTTTAAACTCCAATTAATGAACATCTAGTGATTCACTGGTCCTTCCCCAAAGCAAATTTTTAAAGATTTTATTCTGCTCTCACTTGCAAAAGAAAGCATCACTGGATAAGAGACTAATTATGATGGTACTAGTGTTCCTTTTAAAATAATTTTATGATGTGTGCCAAATGTTGTCACACTGACATATTTAACAAATGAATCCCAATCATTATAAAAATATTTTAAGTTGCACCTATACATAAATGTATAACTATGAATGGAATGAAAATACCACCAAAATGTTTCCTGTTAGAACATGACTCATCAGTGTTTACCAACTAGAAGTAAGTTGTACAGTGTAAAGAGAGCTGGCCAGCGAGCCAGGAGATCTGTGTTCTAGCCTGGGCTTGGACTTAATAATTAGCTTAATGAAGGTAGGGCCTTGGAAACATTACCTCTTGGCCTCAGTCTCACCATTGGTAAATCATGGAAGGTTAGACTAAATGATATTTAATGGTTGTAATATACTAGGAAATCTGAATCTTGCATAGCAAAGGTCAGCAAATATTTTTTGTAAACACCCAGACAGAAAATATTTTCAACTGTGTGGGCCAGATGGTCTTGGTTACAGCTATTCAGCTCTGCCATAGTAGAGCAAGACCAGTCATAAACAATAAACAAATAGGCGTGACTGTGTTCCAGTAAAACTTTATTTACAAAAACAAGTAGCCGGGTAGATTTGATCCACAGACCATAGTAAATCAGATCACATTTCCAATAACCCAGGTTCCTTGCATTCTCCACAAATTTGTTGAAAGGAATTAATTCTATAACTTCAGGAAGAAATCCTGTTTTCTTGATTTGTTATTAATAAACCAGGAAAGATCCTGTACAAAGCATCCCATATCCTCCCTGTTCTCCCATACCCCCCTCTTCTTTGCCATTCTTGTCAGTAGCAGAGCACCCCCATTCTTCCAGTCTCCCAGGTCTTATGAGTCTCTTGAAGAGATCTCTGCACATTATCCCTTATTTTTGTCCTGTCAGCAAGTCCCATCCTCTCTCCTCTTGCTAACTCCAATCTCTTCTCCTAAATCTAATATATACTCTTTCTGTCTATGCTTCCTAAAACACCGTTTCAGTCATTTCACTTCCTATCTTCAAAACCTTCCTAATTTCTACTGCATTGAATCTAAGTTCAAATGCACTGGAGTTTCCAAGGCCTTACTTTTCCCCACCCAACAGGTCTTATTTCTCACAAGATCTAAACATCCACTCTCTGACCCAGGCAAGGTGTTCCCTAGTGGTTCCCTACAAAGTGCATATTCATTTCTGTGCCTTTACTACCACAGTCAGTTATCCCCAAACCATTCTTTCTACCTACCTAAACCCCACCATTATTTCAAGGTCCAACTCAAGGATCAATTTTTATAAAGCCTTATACGCCAGTCCACAAAGATATTCTCTACCTCTACACTTCTACGGAATTTAGAGGCACTATCATATGGCTTAGTACTTATCTTCCTATTACTGTTTCTGGCAACCAAACTAGGCCATGTACACCCTTATGTATTTGCCAATGCCTAATACAATGCTAAAAACAAAATAGGTTTTAAATAAACAAAGGTTGAGAGATTAAAGGAAAAGTTGTTATTGTTATAGGAGAAAGAGGAATCAAATCCAAGATCTAGCATTTTTGCTTCTTCTGAATTCTTTTGGCATATATTAGGTGCTGAGAATAACCATTACTCCATCTTATTCTGAATAAGCTTCCCAAACACATGATATTGCAGCTGTTATTAGAGGTAAGCAGTCTCCCATCTCCTTACCCTTCCCAACATTGCAAACAAATAAATTTACAGGCTTATATTTAATCCCTACTATGTGGCTACGTATTTGTCTAGGATGTAGAGATACAGCAATGGACAAACTTACATCCCTGTCCTTACAATGTTTTCAATCTAGTGGGAGGAAACAGAGAATAAGCAAACATTACGTCCAGAAGTAGTGGTATGTACTGTAAATAAAAAAACAGGTAGGTAAGGGGGCAGAGAGTGATGGGGGCCATTTTAGATGGATTTGTATACATTTATAATAATTTACAGGAGATATTTCTTAAAGAAAAGCAAGACTGAGTACGGGGAGATAGGGTATTATTTTAGGTGGGACAGTGAGGAAGGTCTTTCTGATATGGCAATATTAAGGAGAGATGTGAATGATGTAAGGGAATGAGCTTTCCAAACTATCTTGTGGCAGGGCATTCCAGGGAGTGATCTAAGGCAAAACTCTAAGGTAGGAATATGTTTGGCTTGTTCAAACAACAGCAAAGACAAGAGGGCTGGAGAGGAGTGAGCATTAAGTTGTACAAGATATAGTCAGAGATGGTTAGACAAGTAGTCAGGGGCCATGGCACACAGAATATAAAGACTTCTGGATTTATTCTGAGCAAGACAGAAAGCTATTGAGTGGTTCTGATCAAGGAAGTGACATGGCCTGATTTAAGTTTTAGAGATTATTCTGGCTACTTTGGGGAAAAATAAAATGTAGAAGGCAAGAGTGAAAGCAAGTACACCAGCTCAAAGGCTTCTAGATTCATCTTTGTATCTCCAATGCCTAAGACAGCATATGACATATAGACACTTAGGTATACACCACCTAGAATAGTATTTATCATCCTATATCTTTAATATAATATTAGTGGTAGTACACCAAACTCAGGTTTGAATCTCAGCTTATCTACTTTAAGTTTTATAACCATGAACATATTACTTAATCTGAGCCTCACTTCCTTACCAAAATGGAGCTACCTAAGAGTTGTGAGAACTAAATGTGACAGTGTATACATAGCATTTAGCATAGTGCCTAATACATGGTAAAAGCTCAAAAAAGTGGTAGCTGGTTATTCTCTACCCGCCTCCTCCCCCTCCAACAATGAGAATATAGTTGGAAGGCAATTGACTTCATTTATATTTATTCTTATTCTTTCATTAATTTTTATTTAACTATTGTCTTTTTTTAAATTAATTTTTATTGGAGTATAGTTGTTTTACAATTGACTTCATTTAGAGGAAAGCTCATAAAAACAAAACAAAGCCCTAATACCAGGAATATCAGGAGCTTAGTTATGGACATGTTAAGTTTAAGATGCCATTAGCCATGCAAGTCGAGATAGTGATTAGGCAGTTGAATATATGAGTCTGGAGCTCAGAGGAGAGGACTGAGCTGCAGATAAAACATCTGGGATTCAGGCCATAATTGGCATTTAAGACCGTGAGCCTAAATGAGATCACCGAGGGAATATGTGTAAATAGAAAAGAGAAGACACAAAAAGAGTCCTAGAGTAACATAACATTCAATCATCAGAGAGAGGAGGAGGAAGAGCAAGTAGAAATGAGAAAGATCAATCAGCCAGGTAGACAGAAAACCAAGAGAGTACAGTACCCTAGAAGCCAAGTGGAAAAATCTGTTAAAAGTTTAAAAGACAGAGTTAATAAGTCAGATGGAGTAAGGTGAAAACTGGGAAGTCATCGTTGGATTTTTTTCTTCCAGTTGTATTGAGATAACATTGACATGCAGCACAGTATAAGTTTAAGGTGTACAGCATAATGATTTGGCTTACATACATCTTGAGGCCATTATCACAATAAGTTTAGTGAGCATCCATCATCTCGTATAGACACAAAATTAAAGAGATAGAAAAAAAACTTTTTTCTTGTGATGGGAACTCTTAGGATTGACTCTTTTAACAACTTTCATATGTAACATAGAGCAGTGTTAACTATATTTATCATGTTGTACATTACAATCCCGGTACTTACTTATCTTATTAACTAGAAGTTTGTACTTTCTGACTGCTTTCATCCAACTCCCCGTCACTCCACTCCTCACCTCTGGTAACCACAAATCTGATCTTTTTCTATGACATTGTTTGCTTTTGAAGTATAATTGACCTACAACAGTATGTTAGTTCCTGTTTCACAACACAGTGATTCAATGTTTCTATACATTTCAAACTGATCACCACAATAAGTCTAGTTATGCTATGTCACTATACAAAGATATTACATAGTTATTGACTGTATTCCCCATACTATATATTTCATACACATGACTCATATATTTTGCAACTGGAAGTTTGTACCTCTTAATCTCACCCATCTATTTCTTTCCTCCTCCCTGCCCACTCTCCTCTGGCAAACACCTGTTTGTTCTCTGCATCTAGAACTCTGTTTCTATTTTAAGTTTGTTCACTTGTTTTGTTTATTTAGACTTCACATATAAATGAAATCATACAGCATTTGTCTTTCTCTGTCTGATTTATTTCACTTAGCATAATACCCTCTAGGTCCATCCATGCTGCAAAAGGCAAGATTTCGTTCCTTTTTATGGCTGAGTAATATTCCATTGCATATATGTATACGTACACATATATGTATACACACACAATGTGAGATATATATATATATATATATATATATATATATATATATATCTCACATCTTCTTTATCCATTCATCAACTTAGGCTGCTTCACATCTTGGCTATTGTAAATAATGCTGCTATGAACATAGGGGTGCATATATCTTTTCTAATTAGTGTTTTGGTTTTCTTCAGATAAATACCCAGGAGTAGAACTGCTGGATCGTATGGTAGTTCTATTTTTAGTTTTTTGAGGAACCTCCACACTGACTCCATAGTGGCTGTGCCAATTTACATTCCCACCACCAGTGCATGAGGGTTCCCTTTTCTCCACATCCTCGTCAACACTTGTTATTTGTTGTCTTTTTGATAACAGCCATTCTGACAGGTGTGAGGTTATACCTCATTGTAGTTTTGATTCAAAGTTCCCTGATGGGGCTTCCCTGGTGGCGCAGTGGTTAAGAATCCACCTGCCAATGCAGGGGACATGGGTTCGAGCCCTGGTCTGGGAAGATCCCACATGCCGCGGAACAACTAAGCCCATGCGCCACAACATCATTTACTGAAGAGGCTGTCTTTTCCCCACTGTATATTCTTGCCTCCTTTGTCATAGATTAATTGACCATATAAGTGTGGGTTAATTTCTGGGCTCTCTATTCTGCTCCATTGATTTAGGTGTCTTTTTTTGTGCCAGTATCACACTGTTTCGATTACTGTGGCTTTGTAGTGTAGTCTGAAGTCAGGGAACATGATACCTCCAGCTTTGTTCTTCTTTCTCAAGATTGGTTTGGCTACTCGGGATCTTTCATGTTTCCATACAAATTTTAGAATTCTTTGTTCTAGTTCTATGAAAAGTGCCACTGGCATTTGATAGGGTTTGCACTTTATCTGTAGATTGCCTTGGGTATGGTCATTTTAACAATATTAATTCTTCCAATCCATGAACACAGTATATCTTTCCACCTGTTTGTGTCATCTTCAATTTCTTTCATTGGTGTCTTACAGTTTTTGAAGTACAGGTATTTTCTTCCATAGTTAGATTTATTCCTAGGTACTTTACTCTTTTTGATGCAATTGTAAATGGGATTGTTTTCTTAATTTCTCTGATAGTTCACATTAGTGTATAGAAGTGCAACAGATTTTGTATCCTGTCTTTAGGATTTTCTACATATAATATCATGTCATCTGCAAACAGTGACAGTTTTACTTCTTCCTTTCCAATCTGGATTCTTTTTATTTCTTTTTCTTGTCTGACTGCCTTGGCTAGGACTTCCAATACTATGGTGAATAAAAGTGGTGAGAGTGAACATCCTTGTCTTGTTTGTGATCTTAGAGGAAATGCTTTCAGCTTTCCACCACCGAGTATGATGCTAGCTGTAGGCTTGTCAGATATGGCCCTTGTTATGTTGAGGTATGTTCCCTCTATACACACTTTTTGAGAGTTTTTATCATACATGGATGTTGAATTCTGTCAAAAGCCTTTTCTGCATCTATTGAGATAAACATATAATTTTTATTCTTCAATTTAATGTTGTGTGTCACACTGATTGATTTGTGAATACTGAACCATACATGCATCCCTGGGATAAATCCCACTTGATCTTGGTGCATGATCCTTTTAACGTATTGTTGAATTCAGTTTGCTAATGTTTTTTTGGGAATTTTTACATGTATGTTCATCAGTGGTATTAGCCTGTAATTTTCTTTTTTCGTGGTGTCTTTTTTTTTTTTTTTTTTTTTAAAGCACTTTTCTTTTTTTTTTTTTTTTTTATAGCTACTTTATTTATTTATTTTATTTTATTTTTGGCTGTGTTGGGTCTTCGGTTCATGCGAGGGCTTTCTCTAGTTGAGGCAAGTGGGGGCCACTCTTCATCGCGGTGCAGGGACCGCTCTTCATCGCGGTGCGCGGGCCTTTCACTATCGCGGCCCCTCCCGTCGCGGGGCACAGGCTCCAGACGCGCAGGCTCAGTAGTTGTGGCTCACGGGCCCAGCTGCTCCGTGGCATGTGGGATCTTCCCAGACCAGGGCCCGAACCCGTGTCCCCCGCATTAGCAGGCAGATTCTCAACCACTGCGCCACCAGGGAAGCCCCGTGGTGTCTTTATCTGGTTTTAGTATCAGGGTGATGTTGGCCTCATGTAATGAGTTTGAAGTATTCTTTCCTCTACAAGTTTCTGGAACAGTTTGAGGAGGATAGGTGTTAACTCTTCTCTAAATGTTTGGTAAATTCAACTGTGAAGCCATCTGGTCCTGGGCTTTTGTTTGTTAGGAGTTTTTTAAATTACTGATTCAACTTCATTACTGGTAATTGGTCTGTTCATATTTTCTATTTCTTCCTGGTTCAGTCTTGGGAGATGGTAAATTTCTAGGAATCTGTCCATTTCTTCCAGGTTGTCCATTTTATTGGCATATAGCTGTCTGTAGTAATTTTTTATGATCTTTTGTATTTCTCTGGTGTCAGTTGTGACTTCTTTTCCATATCTGAATTTATTGATTTGGGCCCTCTTTTTTTCTTGATGAGTCTGGCTAAAAGTTATCAATTTTGTTTATTTTTTCAAAGAACCAGCTCATTGAAAGTTTCACTGATGTTTTCTATTGTTTTTTTAATCTTCATTTCATTTATTTATTTTTATTTGGGTTGTGCCGGGTCTTAGTTGCTGCAGGTGGGCTCCTTAGTTTCAGCTCGTGGGCTTCTTAGCTGCAGCACATGAACTCTTAGTTGTGGCATGCATGTGGGATCTAGATCCCTGACCAGGGATCAAACCTGCGTCCCCTGCACTGGAATGCAGATTCTTAACCACTATGCCACCAGGGAAGTCCCTCATTTACTTCTCCTCTGATTCTTTATGATTTCTTCCCTACTACTAACTTTGGGTTTTGTTGGTTTTTGTTTTTGTTTTAGTTCCTTTAGGTGTAAGGTTAGGTTGTTTATTTGAGATTTTTCTTGTTTCCTGAGGATGTTATAAACCTCCCTCTTAGAACCGCTTTTGCAGGTGGATTTAGTGATGTGGTGGACTGGCACAAGTCAATGCCATATTAGAATACATTCAAGGAGAAAAATGTTAAACAGTAAATTCAGACAATGATTCAAGAAATTACACTGAAAGGGCAGGAGAGAAATGGGGTGGTAGCTGGAAGAAGTCTTTCTCTTTTAAAAATGGAAGAACTAACAGCATAAATGCTGATGAGATAGTTACAGCAGAGGGGGAAATTGATAAATGCAGTAGAGAAAGGGAAAACTGCTGCAGCATTATACTTGAGGGGGCAAGCGCAGATGGGATCTGATACTGAAGTCAAGGGGATTGTTGGCCTTAGCAGGGGAAAATAGATATAGTTTATCCTTAGTAACAGAAGAGAAGGTGTAAATGCATAAATGCAGGTAGGTGAATAGATGTCATGGAAATTCTCTTCCAACTGTCCCAGTTTCCTCAGAGAAATAGGAAGAAAGTTCATCAGTGGAGACAGAGATGGGACAGAAGGTATTGTAGCATAGGTTTAAAGAAAAAGGAAAAAGTATGAAATAGTAATCTAAGAGAGTGGGAGAGTGAATGAACTAAAGAAACACAGAGTGACTGAATTAAAGTAAAATCAGTTGCCAGGTTATTCTCCACCTAAGTTTGGCCCCACTGGCGCAGGTAAAGATACAAAACAGGTGGAGGTGTAGGGATAATGAGGATACAGGTTAGTCAAATAAGTACAATTAAGGGAGAGACCAGCAGAGGAATTGAGGGTGTATGCAAAGGAGTGCTAATAATGATTGACTATGGAAAAGCAAAGTAAGGAGAGTGAAAAGCTGATCAGACTGATAGACTGTTGGTCCTGGTGGAGTCTGAATATTAAAGGGAGTGAAGTGTAAAGGTGGAGAGTTTCATTTGGAGAGTAAGATATTTACAGCTGAAATTGTCATAAAAGGTTAAGAATTACTACAGCATAGAACCAGATCCTTGGGATTCCTACATTTAATAAGAAAGTTCAGTGTAGAGGTAAAATGAGAATCCATGTGTAAGACTTGAATGGCAGGTAAGAGAATTAAAGGTAGATGATGGAATATAGCCTTGGAATTCCTCATTTTCTCTGTATAATTTATCAAAAACTCTTAGAGAAAACTAATTCCAACTTTTCTAAGGAAAACAATGATTCAGGTTAAAAAAAAAAAAACCCTGTTTGTCTGCTTAATCATTGTTCAAAATGTATTCATGGTTTCTAAAGTCCTACACCTCTCTGCTTACAGAGTTAAATATATAAACTAACTTAAATAAAGTTAACTGACATTCTCTTTAGTTTATCTCTTGACACCAGTATTAATAATTTCCACATTTCCCAGAGGGAAATCATTAGCTTAAGAAGAAAAAGCAACTTTCATATTTAAAGATTTCAAAGCAAACCATCACCCAAATACATAAACATTCATCTGCATATTCTTTAATTATCTACTTTTCAAATCCACCTACAAGACATAACTTTATATCCAATCTGTTGAACAGTTAAATATACAATTAAAATGGTACTTTTCATAGCCTGAAAAAAAATGAGTCTTTGGTTTCAGCCTGGCATACAATTATTAAAATCTATTAAATTCATAGTTAGTGTGAATGACAACAGCAGTTATTTGCTTTACTTACCTCCTTAATAGCATCTTCATTAGGAAGAATGGAACATAAGCACGTGATATAGGCTTGCTGAAAAGATGACACATTTGAAATTTCTTTAGATTCTGCACATAGTTTTGATAAAGCAGTAGCCTGGGGGATGCAGTTAGATTTCAACAAATGTTTTATTCGCATTTGCAGAAAGAAAGGTCCTTCTTGTGCAATCAATTTATTGACTAGAAAAAAGGAAAAATAAAACAGTTTGATAACATACCACATAACATGTCAAGGTTGTAAAGATGAAAGTTTGATATCTTTTGTTGTTGCTTGTTTTTAGTGGACAAAAAGTCAGCTGATATAACTGGAAGTTTATTCTGATCTCAGTACTCATCTAACAGAGCAAAGAGCAAAATAAATTAATGTTGCTAATTATTCCCACATTACTAAGTAGTTTTATTTTGAATACCATACCTTTTAATAAAGCTACTACTAACATTTCATCAAAATTCATTCTTTCACCTTCTCCTCCCTCACTTTCTGATAAGGATAGTAAGGAAGAATGAAATGAACTATAAACATAAGTACAAGGCAAAAAGGCAAGTATCCTGTGTAATATTAACAACTACCACTTGTACACTTATGAGGTACCAAGCTTTAAGCTGACTGTTTTTATATACCTCTCATTTATTCTTCACACCACCACCAAGGCAAGTATTGTTATCCCCAGTTTAAGGTTAGGAAAATTAATACTCAGAGAAATTAGGTAACTTGCCAAGGATTCCAAAGCCAGTGGTGGTCTTTCCTCTAAACCAGGCATTTCTCAAAGTGTGTTCCACCGACCAAAAGACCTGAGAGATAGTCCTAGAAAAAAAAAGGATTCCTTGGTCAAATCTCTGAACAGTCCTGCAATGAAGAAAACTGTTCACTTTTATTTAACCCAATGTTTCCCAAACTGATTTGACCAGAGAACCCTTTTACACATATCATTAGCACAACGTAAAATCTACGTTCCTGGTTCAGTACACACTTTGGAAAATGCTGCTCTGAGCAGTACTCAATATTAAGCACCTGAACACCGATTTGTACAGTGTTCTGGACAAGCCCTCGATTTATAAATAGTAAATACTTACCAAGTGTGTGGCATCGTTACACAGTATTATTTAAAGAACAGAGGTGGGAATATACATGTCAAGATGAGTGGCAAGCAAACAAACTGCGTTAGATGGTTCACCTAAAACAGTGTTTCTTAAACTTGAAAGTGCCTTCTGAACCACTGCGGGAATCGTAGTAAAATGTAGATGCTAATTCAGTAGGTCTGGGATGGGACCTGAGACTGTGCTTTTCTAATAAGCCTCTCAGGTAAGAGCCATGCTACTAGGTCTACAGGCCACATGTGGAATAGAAATCATTAATATTAATGATAAACCACCGGGATGGTGGGGAGGGGAGGGAGAGACCACTGGCCCAATCTTAACTACATATCAGAATCAACTGTAGAGATTTTAAAATTCTCTTTTTAAAAAAATAGGTAACACCATATATGCAAATGACACAAAATTCAAAAGGCACACCAAAAGGTATACAGTTAAAAGTTGTCTCCGTTCTACTCTGACTCCAGTCCCTTAGTCTCTCTCCCCAAGAAACAATAATCATTTCCAATTTTTTGTTTATCCTTCCAGAAACATTCTTAGTACAGAAGACATATTTCTTTTCCCACTTACTATATCATACGGGTCATTCTATCACATCACTGTACATTGAGAGCTACCTCAATACTTTTAACAAATAAGTATTGTTCCACTGTAGGGATATAATTAATTTAACCAATCCCCTCCTGATACACTTGCAAGTTGTTTCCAATCTTTGACAACTGTCAATAATGCTACAATTTACAGTCCTGTACAGAGGCCATTTCACACATGCACGACTGTATCTATAGCAAAAATTCCTATAAATGAAATTACTGCCAAATTAATCTCCAGAGATTGTACCAATTTACACTCCCAGCACTTATAGGTGGAAGGTGCCCGTTTCCTGTGGCACTTCAGAAAGGTCTGTATTCCAGAGCTCCAACCCTGGAGATTTTGGTTTAGCAGGTAGAGCCTGGACCTTGGGGGTGTGTGTGTGTGTTTTGGTTTTAAATTCCATAGATACTCTAATACACAGTCAAGGTCAAAAGGCATGGACAGAAAATAGATCATTTGCATTTGGACTTTTCCCTATTTTAGTCCCACAAGCACTAAATTCCACAAAATGAACTCACAATCATATCTCAAATAGCTTCTCGTTCCTTACTTCTATTTTCAGTAATGGTATTCTCTCAATCATAAAGAAATGAAATTTTGGCATTATCCTTCCTTGCCAACTCCTTTCCTAAGGAAATCAACTTAGTTACTGTGTCCTAGCAATTATTTTTTAAATTCTCTCCAACCTCGTTCCTCCATATTATTTCCTGCCACATCTGTCCCCTACATCCTGAACTGGTTAATATCAGATTATGCTCTATTTATCTGCTCTACCAAGTTGTATGCATTTTCACAAATCTCACACCTGAAAACAGGCATGTTATCTATACAACCCACCCCCTTCTAAATTCCCACAGCATTTTACTACTTTTACCACACTTAGTTTTCTCTTTAAGTGCAATAATAAATGATTAGAGTGTATGAAGGTTAAGATCTCAGGTTGTGGAATCACAAAACTGAGGTTGAATCATGACTCTCACATATACTAGCTGTGAGGCCCTTGGACAAATTAGTAGACCTGTCTGAGCCTCAAGTTTCTTCATCTATGAAAAGGTTAGTAATATCTACCCCAAAGAGATGAAAGAATCATAAACGAAATACCAGAATGCAAGTAAGACACTGAGCACAGGGCCAGGCAGAGTAAATGCTCAATACTACTTGCTATTATTTGTCCCTGATATCCCCCTTATTACACTGTCAGCAATTTGTGTACAAATACCATGCCTTGTTAACTTTTGTATTCCCTACAGCACTAAGCACAATGCTTTATATATTACAGATGTTTAATAAAACCATGTATTTAGCAACCAATGGTTATCACTTTAATCAATCAAAACCTTTTAGGGCTTCCTTGGTGGCGCAGTGGTTGAGAATCTGCCTGCCAATGCAGGGGACACGGGTTCAAGCCCTGGTCTGGGAAGATCCCACGTGCCGCGGAGCAACTAGGCCCGTGAGCCACAATTACTGAGTCTGCGCATCTGGAGCCTGTGCTCCGCAACAAGAGAGTCCGCGACAGTGAGAGGCCCGCGCACCGCGATGAAGAGTGGCCCCCGCTTGCCGCAACTGGAGAAAGTCCTCACACAGAAACGAAGACCCAACACAGCCAAAATAAATAAATAAATAAATAAATAAATAAAGCAAGGAACATGACTTTAAAAAACAAACAAACAAACAAACAAAAACTTTTAGATATCTCCTCATCTGGGCTCAGATCCTGCCTCCACAGTTTTAACTACACGGCCTTGGGCATGTGTAATCTCTTGCCTGCTTAATGGATTACAGGAGATAGAAAGCACTAATACTGTGCCCATCACAGAGTAGGCACTCTATAAATCGTAGCTATTATTTCTATGAGTTAAAACTATTTTACTCAACATATTACAGCCACAGTTAAACCACTATATCAATTTTTAACACACAGATCAAACTTGCATTTTAAAAATCATTTTAAGTTATGTTAAAATCAATACTTAACTGTATTTTTAAAAAGGAAATCCATCCATACATTTCAATATTTAAAATGACATAATGAAGTGTACACTAAGATGTCTCACTCCCAACTGTGATCCCTTCTGTGTATTATTTTTTCTAAACATTTTAATACAAAAAAAAAGTTTAATCATATACCCTCTCCTCCATCTAGATTCAACAACTGAACTGTTTTGCCATATTTCTTTATCTAGCTTTTCTTTTTCTCAGCCACTTAAAAGTAAGGTGCAAACATCATGACAGTTTACCTCATATATACTTCAACATGTAAAAAATGGTAACATTTAAGGTCCAGCTAAAATTTTTTTTTCTTTTTTAACAGAAAAGAGTGTTTTTGTTTTTACTGAAGGCTCAGGTGGCACATGACAATTCATAAAATGGCTTCAGAGGTAGGTGGTAGAAGGGAAAAAATGAACTGGGGTGGGAAAGAAAAACAACCAGGAAGAATTAAGAGCTGGCTGGTTCCTTCTCAGCTTGATTTAGGGGAGGAAGTTAGTACCTCTGAACAATTAGGATGGATCTCTTCCTTCAACCCTTGGTAAGGGAGAGAAAAAAAAGAACAAAAGGCTGCTGCTGCTTTGGCTCTCCTGAGTCTCAAGGAAAATGGGGAAAAGCCAGTGCTTTGATGTCATGAATTAAGGAGGGGAGGAGGGAACTGGGTAGGGCACAGGTCAGCTGGAAAAACTGGCAGATACCAGATGGTAGCTCTGGGTTTCCTCTAGTTGGAACCACTCTAGAACAGTGGAAGGGGGGTCTCCAAGGTTGATGGGCCTGAGGTCTTTAGGGCTGTGGGCTGCTGCCATCACCATTGGAACCAGGGGTGGTTTGTGGGCACTGGGGCTCAAGTCAGGAACCATCAGTGGGGCTGGGTTTGGTCCTGCCAGCCCTATGTTTTGTGGTAGGCTGCCGGGGTGACCTGGGGTAGAAAGGCGTTTGATACCTGGGTGGGAGGACCTGCTCATTTCCCTGCTGATCATGCCAGGCAGAAGTGTCAACAGCTGGTACTTATTACATACTTCAGTAATAACTGGTTTTTGGTGGGGACGGGGTTACAAAATTCAAGAATTCGTGGCAGGAAAAATAAAAATCTTATACACTTATTTTTTTTAATTCAAAAAACTAAACCAAAAAGCAATACTGAGTTACTTGGAGGCTAAACACTTTGTACTTTTATGCTTCTGATTACTATGTTATTGAAAAAAGGCAATTAATGAAATGATAGTCACTGCTTTCTAGCATCAAATATGTTGATATCTGGGCTGCAAGGACAATGGAGCTATAAAGGAGGCTTTCTAAATCTGTTGACCTGAAATTAGTAAGGGCCAGTTGCAGAAGTAAGCAGGCAACAGGCTGCTCACCACTTATACTGTGGTTCTCAGAAAAATTCCTTACATATGTAGGTAACCTATACCCATTCAGAGTTTATAGATAGTGGGTACTTACTTAATCTTTATTGAATATATAGGATACCATGGGATATTAGGTAAACAGTGCTTCTCCCCATTTCTTGATTTTTTCTATGTGAAAAGAAATTGAGTACCGTTAACTCCTGGGGTGGGGGGGGATATATTTGATTAGTACATTGGGGAAAATAAATTGGGGACATTTAATGCAACTCCATCTTTTCCCTCTGGGGTTTGGGCCTATCTACAAAGGTCATGCATTCTTCACTCCTGAAGCCTTATCTGGACTGGGATCTGCCTAATTCTGGGATCCTTTTGCAACTATTTGGCTCTGTCCTCTAACAACTTTTAATAATAATAAAGGCAATAATTTAGCCTCCACCTGCCTACATTTACAAAAGGATGCCATTTACTGGGAACCTCAACAGAAAACAATAAATATCAATCTATTTTCTATTTAACAGCTATTCTCCTTATTCATTTTTTTTTCTTGTCAGTATAACTGATAAGCAGTAGAATTACCAGAGGAAAGGGACCAAGAGAAAATCTAAACACTCTTATTATCAATCTTCTGACCATACAGAAAAACCCAAACAGCATGTATACAATAGGTTATCAAACTTGGTGAATGAATAAGCTAACTGGAATATTTTAAGATATCAACATTCAAAAGATCTGTCCTGAGACCTGAACTAAAGATCTATCAAAAATGGGACTTCCCTGGTGGCACAGTGGTTAAGAATCCACCTCCCAATGCAGGGGACACGAGTTCGAGCCCTGGTCCGGGAAGATCCCACATGCCGTGGAGCAACTAAGCCCGTGCACCACAACTACTGAGCCTGCGCTCTAGAGCCCGCGAGCCACAACTGCTGAGCCTCCGTGCCACAACTACTGAAGCCCACACGCCTAGAGCCCATGCTCTGCAACAAGAGAAGCCACCACAATGAGAAGCCCATGCACCGTAACGAAGAGTAGCCCCTGCTCGCCGCAACTAGAGAAAGCCCGCGTGCAGCAACAAAGATCCAATGCAGCCAAAAATAAATTTTAAAAAAATTTTTAAATAAAATAAAAATTTAAAAAAGATCTATCTAAAGTGTAAATAAAAACTGTTCTGAAACTCATTCTTATTCCAGAAACATACTTAAAACAGAACGTGATCCTTTTTAACTTTCCACTAACTTAAAGCAAATGAAATCATAATTGTTGGACATATAAAATGAGATATTTTGTGTGTCTAAAATGCAAATGTCAACTATGTCAACTCAAATCCATAAATCTTCTGGACTTAAACTGACAACTTTGTAAGAATTTTCTTTCTTTGCATATCTCTATAAAAATGCTAAATTCCAATGTTTCATAAATTTAAAATAAGAAGTAATTTTTTTTCATAATCCTCAGCTGTAGTAACCAGTAAACAAAATATCATTATAAGCAAAGCTCTACTAAATACCAAGGACTGGAAGCAGATTATTGATTTCTATCTCAGGAACTCTGTATAAACATTGTCAGTCAATGCAACATTTAAAAACAAGTATAAAGGGATACTTTTAAAACACTACATAAATATTTAAGAATCCTTAAGCAAAACATTAAGTGCTAATGGTTAGTTTTTACTATTCAAAGGATAAGAGAATGATTGGCTATAGATACACAGGTGAAATTCACAAAATTTTAACCCAGAAAAAAATTTTAATTCTCTTAGAACTAAATCCTCCTTCAATAGTCAGTATAGTTTTAAGCTTACCTTCTTCTGTTTCTACTGGCTGTTGAGACAGAATTTTAAGAAGAACAGGGTTTTTCCACACCCCCTCCTTGGTAACATGAACCAGTATTTGTAGGTTATTATTCCCAAATTCCAATAATGCATCATGTGACTCCTTAAAAAAAAAAAAAGCATATCCAGAAAACAGGCAATATAAAAAGTCATTTTGCCCTTTCAATATATCTGAATGTCTATGAAAAGACCTATATCTTGGATTTCCTAAAAATAAATAAGCAGAAAAAAAACTATCAAAGTTTTGTGAAATTCTGTTGCTGCTTTTTAAAAAATGAAACTAGGGCATTTTCACTAAGTTAAAGAGTACCTTTAAAATGTTTTCCTGAATTCTCCTAGGTAAAATTATCACAATTTAATTTACATCCTTGAATTACTCAATCATTTTAAGGCCACTGGCACAGATTTCTTTTAAAAAGATTCTGCAGTATTCACACAGGCAACCTATTCCTTCTAAAAGAAGTATGACTTAATGACATCTATTGTTATATATCTTTTTAATTGTTTAAATTCTTCTATCAAAGGACTTTTGGGTTTCCCTGGTGGCGCAGTGGTTGAGAATCTGCCTGCTAATGCAGGGGACACGGGTTCGAGCCCTGGTCTGGGAAGATCCCACATGCCACGGAGCAACTGGGCCCGTAAGCCACAACTACTGAGCCTGCGCGTCTGGAGCCTGTGCCCCGCAACGGGAGGGGCCGCGATAGTGAGAGGCCCACGCACCGCGATGAAGAGTGGCCCACGCTTGCCTCAACTAGAGAAAGTCCTCGCATGAAACAAAGACCCAACACAGCTAAAAATAAATAAATAAATAAAGTAGCTATTAATTAAAAAAAAAAAAGTGGTAACTCTTGGGAAGAAACAGAGAAAGATCGCTTTAAAAAAAAAAAAGGACTTTTAAAATGATAGATGGCTCCAGGGACTTCCCTGGCGGTCCAGCAGTTGGGACTCTGTGCTTCCAATGCAGGGGGCGTGGGTTCAATCCCTGGTGGGGGAACTGTGATCTCACATGCTGCGCAGCCAAAAAATTAAAAAAAAAAAAAAAAAAAGTACACAAAAAAATGATAGATGGCTCTAGCTAAAAGTCATGGAAATGTAAGTTATTAGCTGTCATTCTATCTCCTCAGAAAACAAACAAAATATAATTGCCAATAGTTTATTCTTTAAAATACTTATAAACACAAAGGGCGGGGAGGTAAGGGGTCAGAAGTTTAACGTGACATAAATGATTAAGCATATATCTCACTGTCCTTTATTACTAGTGAGGATTATTGGTTGTTTCCATATTCTAAAATTTTAACTTGTTTTCCCTTAGTTTAGACTGCTGAAATTCTCAAGGAACATAAGCTTTCACTGGTAGCAGTATTTCTTTGGAAAATAAAATATAGGTTAAAAATGTTCACAGACCTAAGACTATAATCTTATATTCACCTAAGTGAAATATAAAAAATAAAGTTCGCTTTTTTCCCCTTAATTTTCATGTCAGAATGACAGGGTTTTAATACACACACACACACGCACGCGCGCACACACACACACACACACACACGCACGCACACACACACACACACACACACCATATACTGAGTTATCTTCTGCTAAGAAAGGGTTTAAAATATAAAACTGACACAGAAAGTGATATTTCCAATTAACAGTTAACTAACAGCAATATTTAAATGCTATAATTTTCCTTTAATGGCTTGAAATGGCTTGACCTGTCCTCAGGCTTCTTTTTACTTAACTTAGGACAACAGGCATTTACTTTGCAGTGAAGATGAAGATTCTATGTCAGAATGTGCTGTGTCTGGTTACCATATTTGTAATACCTAACAGACCTATACCATTACACTTTAGCAGAACACTGTCACCCCCATGATACATAGCAACTAAAATAAAAAGCCACTGTTTGGGTTAAAAACAAAAACAATTTTCTAATTTTTCATCTGTTCAAAATACAGTTTATTCTGAGTAAGAATGATGTGTAATCCTTTATTACATATATATACACATACACATATATATATTATAGCAAAGTTACTTTTAAAAACATTAGGGAATCTCTGGTGGTCCAGTGGTTAGGACTCTGCGTTTCCACTGCAGGGGGCATGGGTTCAATCCCTGGTCAGGGAAGTAAGATCCCACAAGCCTCACAGTGCAGCCAATGAATGAATAAATGAATGAATGAATGAAGAGAGAAGAAGGAAGGAATGAAGGAAGGGAGGGAGGGAGGCAGGGAGGAAGGCACTTTAAAAAAATAAAAAATAACATTAAATAGTCCTTAAAAACTATGATGGAATTTTAAAAGTAATTTAAAAACTTAGATTTGTTTCTTTTTTAAGGTAAAACTATCTTGAAATCTACAATACATAAATACTAGCACAAGATGTTCACTCTAGCACTGTTTACAATAAACAGCAAAGAGATTTGGCCAAATAATTTATGGTGCAACCACATAACAGAATCCCAGGCAGTCATCAAGGGAGAGCTACATATGCAATCCTAGATACATGTCCATGTTAAAATCATTAAGTTAAAAAAAGTTGCAAAAAAACAGGATCTCATTTTTCTTTATTTAAAATTTCATTTCAGAACATATTTTTATATCCATAAAGAAAAGGTCTGGAAGGGTTACACAAGCTGTAAACAGTGGTTGAGAATGCTCTCTGTGGCCTGCTCTTGTAAAACTATTCTCTTACCAAAAGTATCCTCAAAACTACCTGCTGCCTTATCCATTTATCACCTAAAATAAGAAAACCTCAAGGTTTTATGTTTCAGATTTCTACAGGGACCATGTCTTGTATTTATCTGTACCTCTACTGCATTTATTAAACACATATTCAGAAATGTGAATATATATATCCTAAATGTCTGATAAATACCGGGCAAAGTTACACAGGTCGGAGGGAAGGCAAATATTTTATTCAGGCATACGATCTAAGAAAAGAACGAAGAAATATGAGAGTATTCTCTCTTCAAAGGATACTACTAATAATAACAGTAACAGCCTTAATAAGAATAAGTACACTTGCCCTTCTAGAATGTCGTATGCCAGGACAAAATTACTGGCAGGCCGAATGACAAAATCAATATGCTCTGCATGAAAGATGATTTTAACAGCAGCTGTATGAATATGTGAAGAGTTAGGACATTATAGGGATTAAATCAGGCCAAGAACATGACAAAGAATTCTTCTCCTCAAACAGAAAATCTAAAGATTAACATTGTATCATTTCATTTTGGATTTTTTATCCTAGAGGAAAGAAATTTCCAGATAACGAGGTGTGTCTGTTAACATGCAAATCTTTACGTATGCCTTCATGAAACAGGTGCAGGCTACTATGGAGTTTGTGTCCTCGAGGAAGCAGTCAAACAAAGCAAGCTCTAGGTATAAATCTAGGTGTAACTTTGGGCAAGCTAATTCACCTCTCTATGCCTGTCTCCCCATTTATAAATGGAGATTCAAATGATCTCTACGGTATAAGGTTTGCAATTTGATTAAAAGATACAAAATGTAAAAACAATGTAGAGTACTGTTTGGTACATAATTAATGATAATAAATGAATGGTAGCTATTTACTTATTATGTCTATTTTCTTTAAATAGTTTTTCTACCTCTACTGGTAACAGGCAAATTTGCTTCCTATTGTTTTTCCTCCTACCTTACCCTCCCCTCCCCAACTTGCTAATTTCTGATCTGCTCATCTAAGAATTCTGATAATCAAGCCAATATAGGAGCCAACGTAGCTCTCCTGTAAGAAAAATGCATGCACAGAATCTCTGATGACTATTTTGACGGTTTAAGAGACTTAGCATTGTAAGTCCCTGAAGTGTTAGGGGGAAATTACTAGATAAGTGTACTATCAATGAAGCAAATACTGCTACCTTATAAACATATACAATTTTACATTTTTAATAGCTTTATTCTGCCTAAAACTTTGTTTCTGAAGAATGAAAACTTTTTTTGTTGATTTCTAAGCTATGTAAAGGCTAACAAAACCAAATGATAGGGAAAAAAACAACAACTTTTAGCACACTCCCTTCATCTGGAAGGCCTCCTTCTCATTTCATGAACTTACTACCAATATATAATGAATTTGTTTTTGTTCTAAGTTTCCAATTTTAGTTTGCTGGGAGAAATTAACTACGTGTCTTGAATACCTAAACAGAGACCTTTTTTGAGGCCACATCAACTCACCTGTAAAGACTGAAGGAAGAGTACCCAGGCTTCACATGGCAGTTCACTTTCAGACACTGAAAGCAGTAATTCAAAACAACTCCTAGAATATGAATAACTAAGTCAGTATATAACGGTGGTTATAGTCATAATCAAGTACAGTATGACAGTGATACTGAATATACATTTTACATTTATTTAGACCATTTTAAATTTGCTTTTCACTCTTCAAAGTTTCATTCAACATTGTTATATTAACTTTTCAACTTTAAAAAAGAGAAAAAAGAAAAACTATGAGGCTTCAGAGGAGGAATAATGGGATTATAAAACCAGGAATGTTTATGTTGCAAAAAAAAAGTATAAAGTTAGAGGTTTGGGGTTTGGGAAAATAGGAAGGAAAACATGTTAAGACCAGAGAAAAATAAAATGGACCACCCAGACTAGAATTTATCCCACCAAACAATCTGCAAACTGAATCAAGGTGATTCCACAACTGAAAACTAACAGCTGTTGTATTTTTTCAATTTGCAAATAAATACATTAAAGGTGTAACTCTGCTATTAGGCAGCCAAATACTAAAATAGCAGCTAGATTATCATGGACCCTTGGGGTGGTAATCTTATACTGTACCCTGATATTTTCTGCTAGTATAATTCTTAGTTCAAATAATATAATTGTATTGAAGAATTTCACAGTGTTTCCCCCCAAAGTGTTCCTCAAAGACCACCACAGCTTCCAGATACTCTTGTCACTTCACTTGATCTATTCCTAAGGACAGAGAGAAAATGCATCATTCTAAGCCTGAGTAGGAAAAGAGACTCAAGGCAATTAAAGATTATGTTGCTTGGCTGGAGCTTCACTTATACTTTATCTCCTGAAAATGTGAATATAAAGTGCTCAGAGCAAAGGAAATTTCATTCAAAGGTATGACCCTGATGTTGCTTTGAACAGTGTGATGCCATAGTAAAGAGAAGTCAGGCAAACATTACAACCAAAAATACTCAATTTTAAGAGGGATTTAAGTTCTTAAACTTACAGTACTAATCTGCCAAGCACTAAGAGGACATCTTCGCATTCAGTAGTTAAATACGGGCGAGCACTGGCAAAGCTTTGGATGGCAAGTCGATATACCTCCAGAAGATACACAATATGTTCTGATGCATTCTTGCTGCTTGCATATTGCAATAAGGTCTAAAAAATAAAGTTAGAGTTTTAATTATTTAAAAAAAAATAAAGACAATGAAACAAACAAGACTATCTTTGTTCTCAAATGCACTACCCCTTCCTTTTTGTCTAACAGATGCATACACCTTTTATTTGCCTTTTTAGGCTCTGGTTTGTTTAGAGGATTCTATTTTCATCACTTAATGAACTGTTTCTGCTGAGTTAAAGAAAAGGCAGAACTGCTCTTTTGACATGAGAATAAATCTAAGAATAAAGCCATAAAACGCCTATAGCTGTTCTCACTAGAGGTCTGGAGTTACCATCTCTGAAATTCAGTAATGTTTCATTAATACAACATTAAATTGAACACCAACCATGTGCCAATACACTGGGTATACAAGGATAAGAATATGATCCCTGACTTACACAAGAGACTTATTGCTGAGTGTAGCCCTCTCAGCTCTTTTTTCTACACACGTAGAACTTATTAGGCTTAATTTATACTTACCAATTTATAAAAGGTTGAGGTTTTTATTTTTAATGAAGTTTATTTCAAAAACTAATATACATGCCAAATGCCAGTTTATTTGTTTACAATGGGGGGCAGTCATATTACCACCTAGGGTCCCCATTCCCCATACTTTGATGTAAGAGGTCCCATTCCCCATACTTTGATATAAGAGATTATCTGGTGAGTTTAAAATCTAAAACAAAGGAAAACACAACCACAATAAAGCCTGATAAATTACATGTGTTCAAATGACGACAGAAAGCTGGCTTCTGTTCTCTCTGGACAGTGTGGAAAATCTGCCAAATTCTTGTTTGGGGTCTCTCTTTCTAGGTTCCACAAAGTTGCTCTCCCTACTATTAATATATTTCTTTCCTCTAACAACTGAATAGGTTTTGCTTATGCTTAACTGATATATGTCATTAGGTTAAGACTTGAATTGTGCAACTTTCCCCCCCTAGAACACACATTCTAACTGGGCTAGGGAGTTAAGGCTACTTCAATAATAATTTCTTCTAACTTCCTGTCTTCTGATTTTTCTGCTTAGCAAACTACAAATAACTGTGGTGGCACTGCAGGAGTCCACTGATCTTCTGCAGTTTTTTCTGCAGTTTTCACAATAACAGTCCCTATATCTGTTCTGATAATTAAGAACTGACTGGTCTTGATTATTTAAAACAAACAAACAAACAAACTTAACAGGGAAATATATGATCAACCATTATACCATATACAGTAAAAGCTCTCTTAACTAACACATTGGATTATCTGATCTTTGCATACTTGAATGATCAAGCCAGTTAAGCTATATTAGTACACCCATTTCAATTCAGTATCTTGCTGCTTTATCACAGTCACTCTAGAGAAGTGGGCTCTTTCTGTTATTTTCAGAAAAGCATTATATCCCCATCTAATCAAATCCCAAATTTTAGTAAAATAAGAAAAAAACAATAATAACAGAGGATCATAAAACTGACCCCACACCAATCCTTTCTAGCTAAAACAGTGAAGAGAAGGAACACAGAATCGTGTACTTATCAGTTACGTAAATAACATTTCACATAATCTCTCTTAAGAAATTTATTAAAATCTATGTCAGAGGGGCTTCCCTGGTGGCGCAGTGGTTGAGAATCTATCTGCCTGCTAATGCAGGGGACACGGGTTCGAGCCCTGGTCTGGGAAGATCCCACATGCCGCGGAGCGGCTGGGCCCGTGAGCCACAACTACTGAGCCTGCGCGTCTGGGGCCTGTGCCCCGCAACGGGAGGGGCCGCGATAGTGAAAGGCCCGCGCACCGCGATGAAGAGCGGTCCCCGCACCGCGATGAAGAGTGGCCCCCGCTTGCCGCAACTAGAGAAAGCCCTCGCGCGAACCGAAGACCCAGCACAGCCAAAAATAAATAAATAAATAAATAAAGTGTTGTGTTAAATTTAAAAAAAAAAAAAAAAAAAAAAAATCTATGTCAGAAAGAAATTGTTTTAGGTCAGCAAATTACTTACGGTCTGCATTGGCTAATCTGAAAACCAGAGGGCTTTACAAATTTATATTCAGTACCAGATTTTATGCTCCTGAGGTCAGATTTATCTTATCAATCTTTACAGGCCTAACACTCTTCTACCCCCTTCCATCTTGATAGGACATTCAAGTCTCATCAAATGTTTACTGAATAAATTTACCATTTTACTGAATAAACTCATCATTCTATTCACTTGACAAATATTTTTTGATAGCCTACTCTAGTAAGGAGCTAGGTACTGGGGGGAAAGAGATGGGGGCCTATCCTCGTGGAGCTTTCAGAATGAGTCAACACAGCATGATAGTTGAAACCACACATGCAAATTAACCCACTACTGGCTAAAGTATGCAAAGAGAAGGGCACAGTACATACAGATGAGGTTATTCTTTCCACAGTCCACCTTCCCACTCAGAAGCTCCTGCCACCAATCTAGTATCTTCTGACACAGACATTCCATTAAGACTCCCAACAAGTTACACAATTTCAAAGATTCAATACCCCATGACTATTTATGTTTACATTTTTCCCTATACTGATTTATATATTTTTTATATTCCTAAATCTTTTCCCCCTTACATGTTAATCACATTAAGGTGTCCTTAACATGTCCACTATGAGCATACTCTGGACATTGGAAGAATCACTGGAACAATCTTCATTATCATCTTTTTAAAAAATGCAAGATTAAAATGAATGAATTATAGCCATCCAAATGACATTTTAAGTACCTCATGTAAACAAAATTCCATCAGAAGCAGAAAAGTAAAGTGGAAGTCTCTTATTTTTTTTAGACATTTAAATTTTAGACACCAACAAAATTGAATAAGAAAGGGGCAATAAATGATAACTATGACTCCCTCAAGTTCACTGGCATTCTTCAGAGACCAAATTAATGGCCTCTTCTCTTTGTTTCAGTAAATTCATTTACGCTACAAAAGCTTACTATGTGGCAATACTGTGCTGGGTACTAGAGATGAAGACTCTTATCCTGTCCTTAAAGAACTAAATACACTGAGAGGTCAGATAAATTAGCCCAATCAGGTACCATTTTTGATTATTTTAAACATTCTTACTGGGGTGCTCTCATTCATATCCCAGGCAGATTATCTCTCAAGTCCTTGCTGTATACCTCAAATGCCTGTTAGACATTTCCATCTGGATGTCCTAGTCAAATCTAAAATTCAACATGTTGAAAACAAACATCTTCCCCAGCAAATATGTTCTTCCTCCTATGTTCCATCTGCTTCTTTTCAGGAGCCAGAGCTAAAAAAACCTGTCTTTGAAACCACCACACCGAAGTTTGCTGATTCAACTGCAGAAATACCTTTGTCTGTGATCTTATGCTTTGATTTCTACAGCCAGCGACCTAGACCAGGCCCCCAACATCCCTCACCTGGAATGCTACAACAGTTTACTTCTCTAGGCTAAATATCCTCCAGTTCTGTGTATGTGTTGTAGTCATAACGTATTTGTACACACAAAAAATTAATGCACAGGGAAAAAAACTAGAAGGAACTCAGCTAATATGGTTATTAGCACTGGAGTAGTAGTAGGATTATAAACAATTTTCTACCATTTTTATAATTTTCTGAAATTCTTCCCAAATTTTCTTTAATAAGTATTATTATGTTTACATTGAAGGAAAGAATCTCTTCCCTATCCCAATTCTATCTATATTCCTCACTACATGGTTTCATACATTCCTTACTACATGGTTTCAAAGAGGTTGGTAGCATCCTGACTATTCTCTGAAACTATCAAGGAAGGAGAATTTTTTTCTTCATGATGGTCATATTTTATGCAGGGATGCATTCCAATTTAAAACTCAAATGGTTCAAGACTAATTTTTCCAGTGGAATAACCATAGTTAATATTTTTGAGCACACAGTATGCACTAGGTATCTTCCTAAGAGCTTTACATGCTATGAACATTTAATACAACAACCTGATGAGCTAGGTGATTTATCATCAGCTCATTTTTTAAATGGGGAAACCAAAGCACAGAGAGATTAAGTTATTTTCCAAAAGACACCTGGTAGTAAATGTTAGGATTTGAACTAGGGTCATCTGACTCCAGAGCCCACACTTAATTACTTTGCTACAAGACTTTTCAGAATGCACAATTTCACAACTGTTTTAGGTGTGTTTTAAAACTCTACTTCCGGGCTTCCCTGGTGGCGCAGTGGTTGAGAGTCTGCCTGCCGATGCAGGGGACACGGGTTCGAGCCCTGGTCTGGGAAGATCCCACATGCCGCGGAGCAACTAAGCCCGTGAGCCACAACTACTGAGCCTGCGCGTCTGGAGCCTGTGCTCCGCAACAAGAGAGGCCGTGACAGTGAGAGGCCTGCGCACCGCAATGAAGAGTGGCCCCCGCTCGCCGCAACTGGAGAAAGCCCTCGCACAGAAACGAAGACCCAACACAGCCATAAATAAATAAATAAATAAATAAATAATTAAAAAAAAAAAAAACTCTACTTCCCCCACCAGGTGTTAACTTTAATCTTTTACAGCAAGTAGCATCATGGTCATCATCTGGCCTTCTTCCTGAGAGTTTACAACATTTAATTTCCATTTAAAGTGACTGCTTCTGGGGAAAGTTTTCCAGCAATAGTGCTGATTGACACTCCACAGTTCAGAATGCCGGTGGTTCACAAAGAAATGACAAAAAATATCTGGTACCTGTTAAAGCTGCACGTCCTATGGCAACAGGAAATTATATGACTTTTAATAGAGGAGGATTTTCATTATTTCAAATTTTGCACATAAAGCGAGAAATCTTATTGATTTTAATTTCTCAACTCGTGAAATTCCCAGAACTACATAAATTTGAGTAAAATATGATTGCACTATGACAGATAGACTTCCAGCAGGGGGTAGCACTTGAGCTGGATTTCTGAGGTACGCGTCAAGTTTGAAAATGCAAAAGTGAGGGGAACAGGACTCCAAGTAGACAGTAACCTGAACAAAGTCAGAAAAGACCAATAGAACAGATAGGGCAAACAGTGACAATACTTTACATTCGTTGGTGAGGAAGCACGGGAGGTTTTCCTAGAAGAGACTAAGCTGGGTGTGAGATGGAATGGGAAGAGAACAGCTGGCTGCTTACATTCAGAAAGTGGCTAGAGTAAATTACAACTTTTAAGTCTTTTACATATGTTGCTATTAGGCCCCACCTCACACTTTCTATATTGGTTACAGTTGTTTTTTTAAAATCCAGAAATATGACTGACTTATTACTCTATCTACCTACCTATTCATCTATCCTGGATTCAGTTCATCATCCCAGCCTACCAAGATTATTTTTAGATAGTGATTCTGTCATGGGATTTAACTATGCTTTCTAACTTCATTTCATTTTCAAAAATATCTTTTGCTGTTTTTTCATAAAATTAATATCCTTTATTGTTTAAAAAATACAGATCAATAGAGAAGTAAAAATTAAAATGTCCACAATCTACACTATCACTACCCAAAAGTAGACCACTGTTAACAGGTAATATTAAGTTAGAGAGGTTTTTAATGCGTAAATAGCAGTATTTTAATGGACTCAAACTATACATTGTCTTGTAAAATTTTCTTCAACATCAGTATTTTTATAGTTCACGTGTGTATCACAGTTTATTACTCAAGTCCCTGTTTCTGGGCATGATGGTTTCTAACTCTGCATTATTATATATAATATTTAGGACAATGTTCTATAAATGGAATTGCTGGGTCAAAGGATGCATAATTCTTAAGACTTTACATAGTACCAAATTCTGCACCAGAAAATTTGTTCCAATTTACATTCCTATTATTTATGTAAGATAGTGACAGATTGAGGAACTGTCATAATTATTGTACATTACAACCTAAATACAACTTTTTGAGGGTCAACTGGATAAGGGAAATACATTATTTTGTTTATTCAATTTATAATCCTTTCATTACTACTGTGGTTGAATAAAAATTTTCATGTTTCTTTTACAGCACCCATATGGTATCTTCATTTCAGTTATCAATAACAGTAAGGAAGAGAGCTTGGATGAGAACAGCATCAACAGTTAATCTTCCCAAAAAACTGAAGAGGGACTACATCCTAACTCATTCTATGAGGCCAGCATTACCTTGATACAAAAGCCAGACAAAGACTACAAGTAAAGAAAACTACAGATCCATATGCCTTATGAAGACTGATACAAAAATCATCAACAAAATACTAGCAAACTGAATTCAATGGCATATTAAAATGGATTATACACTATGACCAAGTGGGATTTATTCCTGGAATGCAAGGATGGTAAAGCATATAAAAATCAATTAGTGTACTACACCACATTAAGAGCATGAAGGGAAAAAACCTCACATGATCACCTCCACTGATGCAGAAAGAGTGTTTGAAAAATTCAACAACCTTTCATGCATGATTAAAAAAAAAAACAAAACCAAACACTCAACAAACTAGGAGTAGAAGAAAATTACCTCCACATAATATAGTCCATGAATGAAAAACCGTAACATTATACTCAATGGTGAAAGACTAAAAGCTTTTCCTTTAAGGTCAGGAAGAAGGATATCCACATTCACCACTTCTATTCAATACAGTACTGGAAGTCCTAGTGAGAGCAATTAGGCAAGAAAAAGAAATAAAAGGCATCCAAATTGGAAAGAAAAGTACAAGTATCACTGTTTGCAGATGACATGATTTTACATATATAAAATATTAAATATTCCACACCCAAAAAACTATTCATATAAACAAGTTCAGCAAAGTTGCAGGATACAAAATCAACATACAAAAACCAGTTGTGTTTTTTGTTTTTTGTTTTTGGCCACGCCGCACAGCTTGCAGAATCTTAGTTCCACAACCAGGGATCAAACCCGGGCCCACAGCAATGAAAGCACAGAGTCCTAACCACTGGACTGCCAGGGAATTCCCTCAGTTGTGGTTTTATACACTAACAATAAATAATCTGAAAAGGAAGTTAACTATTCCATTTACAATCGCATCAAAAAAACAGGAATAAACCAAGGAAGTAAAAGACTTGCACACTGAAAACTATTAAAACTTGATGAGAGGGCTTCCCTGGTGGCACAGGGTTAAGAATCCACCTGCCAATGCAGGGGACACGGGTTCGAGCCCTGGTCCGGGAAGATCCCACATGCCGCAGAGCAACTAAGCCCGTGCGCCACAACTACTGAGCCTGTGCTCTAGAGTCCGCGAGCCACAACTACTGAGCCCGAGTGCCACAACTACTGAAGCCCGCGCGCCTAGAGCGTGTGCTCCGCAACAACAGAAGCCACTGCAAGGAGAAGGCAGCACACCACAATGAAGAGTAGCCCCCACTCGCAGCAACTAGAGAAAGCCCGTGCACAGCCACGAAGACCCAGTGCAGTAGCAAGCAATCAATCAATAAATGTATATATTAAAAAAACTTGATGAGAGATATTAAAGAAGACACAAATAAATGGCAAGACATGTCATGAAAATGTCCACGAATTGGAAGACAATACTGTTAAGATGTCAATACTATACAAAGCAACCCACAGATTCAATGCAATCCCTATCAAAATCCCAATGACTTTTTTGGGGGGCAGAAATAGAAAAATCCATCCTAAAATTAACAGAGGATCTCAAGGGACCTTGAACTGCCAAAACAAACTTGAAAAAGAAGAATGAAGTTGTAGATCTGATACTTTCTGATTTCAAAATTTACTACAAAGCTACAGTAATCAAAGCAGTGTGTACTCGAGTAAAGACGGACACACAGACCAATGAAATAAAAGAGTCCAGAAATAAACCCTCGCATATATGGTCAAATGATTTTCCAGGGTGCCAAGACCTTTCAGTGGGGGAAAGGACAGTCTTTTCAACAAACGGTGTTGGGAAAATTGAATATCCATATGCAAAAGAATTAGACTCTTACCTTATACCATAAATTAGCTCAAAATAGATCTAACATCAGACTGCAAAGGCAAAAGAAATAAAAGCAAAAATAAACAAATGGGACCTAATGAAACTTAAAAACTTTTGCACAGCAAACAAAACCACCAACAAAACGAAAAGACAACTTATGGAACGGGAGAAAATATTTGCAAATGATGTGACTGACAAGGGGTTAATATCCAAAATATACCTACAACTCAGTATCAAAGAACCAAACAATCCAATAAAAAATGGGCAGAAGATCTAAACAGACATCTCTCCAAAAAGACACACAGATGACCAACAGGCACATGAAAAGATACTCAACATCACTAATTATCAGAAGAACGCAAATCAAAACCACAATGAGATATCACCTCACATCAGTCAGAATGGCTATCATCAAAAAGTCTACAAATAACAAATGCTGGACAGAACGTGGAGAAAAAGGAACCCTCCTACACTGTTGGTGGGAACATAAACTGGTGCAGCCACTATGGAAAAAAGCATGAAGATTCCTTTAAAAACTAAAAATAAAGCTACCATATCATCCAGCAATTCCACCTCTGGGCATATATCCTGAACAGACAAAAACTCTGATTTGAAAAGATACATGTACCCCAATGTTCATAACAGCATTATTCACAATACCCAAGATGGAAACAACCCAAGCGCCCACCAAGAGACAATTGGCTTAAGAAGATGTGGTATGTGTGTGTGTGTGTATACACACACACACACCACACACAATGGAATATTACATAGTCATAAAATAGAATGAAATATTGTCATTTGCAGCAACATGGATGGACCTAGAGAATATCATACTAAATGAAGTCAGTCAGACAGAGAAAGACAAATATCACATGATATCACTTATATGGGGAATCTAAAAAATAATAAAAATGAATCTATATACGAAACAGAAACAGACTCAGACATAGAAAACAAACTTATGGTTACCAAAGTGGAAGGGGGGCATAAATTAGGAGTACTATGGGATTAACAGATACAAACTGCTACATATAAAACAGATAAGCAGGGCTTCCCTGGTGGCGCAGTGGTTAAGAATCCGCCTGCCAATGCAGGGGACACTGGTTCGAGCCCTGGTCCGGGAAGATCCCACATGCCGCGAGGCAAGTAAGCCCGTGCGCCACAACTACTGAAGCCCATGGGCTTAGAGCCCAGGCTCCGCAACAAGAGAAGCCACTGCAATGAGAAGCCTGCACACCGCAACGAAGACCCAACGCAGCCAAAAATAAATAAATTAAATAAATTAAAAAACAAAACAAAACCAAAAAAACAGATAAGCAACAAGGATTTACTGTATATCACAGGAAACTATATGCAATATCTTGTAATAACCTATAATGGAAAATAATCTGAAAAATATATATATAACAATAATTTTGCTGTACACCTAAAACTAACCCAAGATTGTAAATCAACTACACTTCAACTAAAAAAAGAAAAGAAAAAAGGAAAAAATAGATCTAAGAGCTAAAATCATAAAACTCTTGGAAGAAAACAGTGGAAAAGCTTCATGATACTTCATGTGTCCGTGCGCCACAACTACTGAGCCAGTGCTCTAGGGCCCGCGAGCCACAACTACTGAGCCTGTGTGCCACAACTACTGAAGCCCGCGCACCCTAGAGCCTGTGCTCTGCAACAAGAGAAGCCACCTCAATGAGAAGCCTGTGCACCACAACAAAGAGTAGCCCCTGCTCACCACAACTAGAGAAAGCCCGCGCGCAGCAATGAAGACCCAACACAGTTAGAAATAAATAAAATTAATTAATTAATAAAAAAAATAAAAGAACAAGTTAATAAACTGAACTTTATCAAAATTAAGGACCTGTGTCCTTCAAAAGACACTGTTAAGAGAATAAAAAGACAAACCACAGCCTAGGAGAATACATGCCAACAAGCCATGGCTTGGCTGCTCTTATGCCCATCTAGTAATGCAGGACTTTTTGTTCCTGTTAATGTCTCACCCAGTTTTTCCTTGAAGTTCTTGATAGTGTCTCTCATGAGTTTAGAACAGTTCTGTCCACATGTGTGTCTGCCACCATGTTGTTCTGCCTCAGTTCATCCTTGTCATGATCTGCTCCTTCTAAGCTGGTGGAGAGCACCTCAGGCTTTCTCCATGCCCACATCAACACAATGGAATCTGTGTCACAGCCAAGGGTGTTCCCTCCAGAGATCCCAAGTGAACCAGAGGCAGAATGTGTGTAACTTAAAAGTGATACAAATCACCATCCCCAATCTGTCTACCCTTTGCCACCTAAGTCACAACATTTAAAAAAGGAAAAAAAGAAGAAGAATATATTGCATAAAGGACTTGGGTCCAGAAACACACACATACACCCCTCAAAACTCAACAGTAAGAAAACAAACAATCCAATTTCTTCAAATGAGCAAGAGTTGAAAAGATACATTCTCAAAAAAGATATATGGTTGGTAACTAAGCACATGAAAAGATACTCAACAGAAGTCATTAGGGAAAGGCAAATGAGAACCACAATGAGCTGCCACTAATTTTAGAATGGCTAAAACTAAAAAGACTGGCCATACCAAGTGTTGATCAGGAGGTGGAAAACTAGAACTCTCATACATTGTTGGTAGGAATGTAAAATGATACAACTACTCTCAAAAACCTGACATGTGACCCAGCCATTCCAGATATTTACCCAAGAGAAAGAGAAGGCGTTTGTTCTCACAAAGACTTACACATGAATGTTCATAGCAGCTTTGTCTGTATTAGCTAAAAACTGGAAACAAGCCAAATATACCAACAGGTGAATAAACAAATCATGATAAAGCTATACAATGAATACTCAGCAATGAAAGAAATTAATTATTAATATATACAACAACATAAAAGAATTTCAAAATAATTATACTGAAAGAAACCAAAAAGAGACTTACAGATTTATTTATGTAAAATTCTAAAAATGCAATATAATCTATATAGAAAGAAAGCAGCATAGCTGAGTGAGGATGGAAGGTTATGTACGGGAGGAAAGTAAGAAAGAGGAAATACAATGGTAGTAGAAAGAAAGTTCTAGGAGTGATGGATGTATTTGTTATCTTGATTATGGTTTCATGGGTACACAGATACGCCAAAGCTTATCAAATTGTTCATTTTAAATATGAGCAGTTTACTGTATGTCAATTATACCTCAATAAAGCTTTTTTTAAAAAAACACAATGCTCCACAAAATGCACAAAATCATAAAAGGAATTAAAATAAATTTTACATTTCAATTGTCAGATTTACTATTTTTACTGCAATAAAGTGTAAAAATTCTGTACATAAAAATAATATAAGGGACTTCCCTGGTGGCACAGTGGTTAAGAATCCTCCTGCCAATGCAGGGGACACGGGTTCAAGCCCTGGTCTGGGAAGATCCCACATGCTGCGGAGCAACTAAGCCCGCGAGCCACAACTACTGAGCCTGTGTGCCACAACAACTGAAGCCCGCATGCCTAGAGCCCGTGCTCCACAACAAGGGAAGCCACTGCATCGCAACGAATAGCCCCCGCTTGCCGCAACCAGAGAAAGCCCGCGTGCAGCAACGAAGACCAATGCAGCCAAAAATAAATAAAATTTTAAAAAGTTTAAAAATTACATTAAAAATAACAATATAAAAAATGAAAAGATAAACAGAAGAAAAGATAATTCCAAAGTAATGACCAACAAAGAATTCATGTCTAGAATATAATTTCATAAAAACTGTTAAGAAAAAGAAAACCCAAATGAAAAATGAGCAAAAACTGGGAAAAAGTAATTCAGAAAAGAGGAAATCTGAATAGCAATAAATATAACCAAAAAGATAAGCAACTCCTCACAAGTAAACAGAAAAAAAAATTAAAACCACAATGAGATACCACAGTCTATCCGCCAGAACAGCTACAATTAAACTGTCGACTATACCAAGTATTGGCAAGAATGAAGGGCAATGGTAACTTTCATACACTGATAACTGCATAAACTGCTACAAATACTTTGGAGAGTAACTTGGCAGTATTTATTATAGTTGAAGATAGGCTTATATATGAAGCTAGCAATTCCACTGTAAGCATATACCCTAAAAGAAATTCTTGCACCCATGTATAAACATATAAGGAAAAGATACCTACCCCAGCAGTTAATGTAAATGCCTCTAAATCGATCAGTAAAAGAATGGACAAATGAACTGTGATATATTTACATAATGAAATACTACACACCAGTGAAAAATGAATGTATCAAGACTATACATACCAGGGCTTCCCTGGTGGCACAGTGGTTGAGAATCTGCCTGCCAATGCAGGGGACACGGGTTCGAGCCCTGGTCTGGGAAGATCCCACGTGCCGCAGAGCAGCTGGGCCCGTGAGCCACAATTACTGAGCCTGCACGTCTGGAGCCTGTGCTCCACAACAAGGGAGGCCACGATGGTGAGAGGCCCGCGCACCGCGATGAAGAGTGGCCCCCACTTGCCACAGCTAGAGAAAGCCCTCGCACAGAGACGAAGACCCAACACAGCCATAAATAAATAAATAAATACTTTTAAAAAAAAGACTATACATATCAAAAAGTATACATACATACTAGATACACCTTAGAAACATTATGTTGAATTCAAAAAGCTTAAGAAGAATACATACAGTACATCATTTAAGCAAAGCTGGAAAACATAAGAAATAATATTACACATTATATTAAAATACACAAATACAAAGTAAAGAGATGGAGGAGAGATTAAATATCAAAATCAGGATGATGGTGGGAGGTAGATGATGTCTGTAACAGGGTACACAGGTAGCTTCAATTATTTTGTTTCTTAGGTTGTGTTCATTTTAGCGTGCACTTTACTACCTGTATGTTGGAAATATTTGAGTTTTTTGAAAAGTAACATACCCTTCAAAGTTCTGAGCAAAACGGATTTTCAACCTAGATTCCTATACCCAGCCTAACTAACACAAAAGAGAGGGGAAACCTCCTCAGGAAGCTACTGGAGGGTAACTCCTCACACCCCAAATAGGGGAGTAAAACAAGACAAAGACAGGAGGACCAGGAAATAGTATCTACCAAAGGAAAGAAGCAAAGACAAGTACTGAAACAATAGTTGATAAAATGAAAATTAATTTAAAAGGGTAATATATAAGTACAAACCGTACAAAAACACAAGAAACATAAAGTGAATGTCCCACTTATTCTTCACTGAAATGCAACAAATGATAACACTTTAGTAACTGTCTTTCAAAACTTTTTCTATACATCATTGCTTTATAAAATGGGATACTATATAGTTTTCTAACTGTTTCTAAAACAACAGATCTTGGATATCCTTTCATACCAATACATATAGTACTACCTTTTTGCCTGTTTAAATTTTATCTGAAAAAATACTGAAATACACCGAAAAGGGAAAATCCACTCATAATTCCACCACTTTAAAATTTTCTATGCAACAAAGAAGTGAAAGATCACACCTGTGTTCCATCTAATTCTACCCCTACTCTCTATCGCCAAATAACCCCGATAAATACAATTTGGTACATATGCCTTATATACATAAACAAAAGCTTTCTAATTCTTTGTAATAATCTCCTGGGCTCAAATGTTTTATGGCTCTGGGATGTTCAAAGGGTACTTATTTTTTGGCATTTCCAAATCTAAAATATCTTATAAAAGCCCTCATCTAGTCCAAGATGGATTCCTGGCATTCCTTCTCTCCCTTAAATTAGTAGGGTCTTCCCTTCTTAACCATACACCATACACTTGCTTCAAATTTTCAGTTTGGCAACAAACACTAATGAAGCTGATTATAGAAAAGTGGCATGGAAAATCATTTCTTTATAATCTATAACAATTGGAAAGAGCAATAATGTTGCTTACTCAAAACCATTTATGTTAGACCTCAAAATTACTATGCAATAGTTAGTCAAGGGAACTGTTTTACTTATGTTCGCGTTACCTAAGGACAAACTAGTTGGAAGGCAGATAAATACATATAACCATCAAACACTGACTACTGCTCTATTGTACCAATAAGCATATATAACAGGAAAAACTGCTTAATATTTATCTTCTCCACTAGACAATAAGCTCACTGTAGACCAGAACCCCAAGTAGCAAATAACAGGTATTTTGTAATTATTTGCTTTTAATTCTTTGCCCAATTATTAAAGGATATGCTAACTTATTTTTGAAGTTTGATTAAGACAATTTTTCTGATACATATCTTTGATTAGCATGAAATATGCCTGTATACTAAGACAAATTCAACTAAGTAGATTGAACTCCAAATTCTCACTGCTTCCTTCAAACCTTGTAAAGGAGGAAAGCAGCATAATGTTGACCAAACTGCACTTGTGGGAATTTTAAAAAGAAAATGCTTAAGATCACAGTATTTTTTAGAAAGGTGCTCACGTCAGATTACAATGATAATCCTGAATTTTGCTTGATAGTAAGTAGATATGCCAAAGTTCAGAACTTTGATATTACAACTGTCATATAACATCACACAATATTGATATAATTATTCTGATCCTCAGCTCACATCCTCGACTGAGGGGGAGTTTCTAACTTACAAGTTTTAAGCTGGAAAGGGAATAGGGCAGATAACCTCCAAAGTTCTTCCCCCAAACATAAGATTCTACAATTTCATGAAAACATGGCCAACTTTTTCCCAAGAACTCAAATCCAACATGTTACAAATTCAAATCACTTTTGATATATGCACATTTCAATAAAATGAAACACATAATTTAAATGCCAAACAATAAACCAAGTTAAAGCCAACAGCCAAATGAATAAAAAATATTTCATATAGAATGATCTATTAGTTGCAACAGGTCAAACGCATTATACCTACTATAAACCCCAAAAGGCATTCATATTGCTTCAATGTAATAGAAATTTTCTGTAAATTACACTTCCAGTCTACAAAACTCATCATAGGCTCTCTGAATCTAAAACTATGTTAGCAAATGCTCTGAAAGCATTTAGGAAACTTTTTTCTTTCAGTGAGCTCTACATTGACAGGAAAATGGAGGAAAACCACGCTACATGAAATACTTCTTTAAAACAATATTCAGTATAGAAAGGAAATAAAGAAATGGACACGCTGGGTACCTATCTGCTGCTACCAAAAACTATGCTAAGGGTACTGTAATATTGTCCCATTTGATCCTCACAACCACCTACGGGGTAGCTTTCTATTACCCCCAATTTTATAGACAAGAATATAGACCCACGGCAAGGCTTAAGATCACAAAAGTGTTGGAATGAGGATTTAAAGTGAAACCTCTTGACTTCAAATGTACTTTCTATTGTATATGTTCTCCATTTCATAAGACAATAAAACATAATACTGACGAAACATGATGTTTTACCCACATTTACTGTTAGAACTTCATGGGATAATTTGCTCTAGGTTTAACATTTTCATTTACCAAAATCAAGCTTTCATTATGAAGGAAAGAGCCAAATAAGGATAGTGAGCATAACAACTAATGTAAACAAATAATTTCAGCTCAAATTAGTAGAGTGGTTTCCACTGGGATGGGCATTTACCCTAAAGGTGTAAATGATAACCCACCAAGGGGCAGAAATATAATATTGAAACTTTTATTTAAATTAGTTTTAAAAGTCTCATCCCTTTTATACTTCTGTGTTTGCTTGTAATTTATATACTGGTACTGCATAAATAAAACATTTAAAATTTATTTATTTCAATAAGGATACACAAGGCAAATGTTTGGAGATGACTTAGAAAATAATCCTTAGCAAATGTTTCCCAATAGACTTATGTAGTTTTGGAAGGGAATCACACCTAAAAGGTCATCTCATTTAAGCAGTAATTTGAGGCCCCATAACAAACTGATTTGGTGCAAGGTAATACATCCATTCAGTGACACTTTATTTGAAAACATATAAAGATAACAACATAAGAAAAAGTTAGCTAATGTAAAGCACTAGGGTCTCTCCATTTATTCAGCTATGACTCAGTCTTCCCAAAGATTCCCAAATCTCCCCAAAGCAGTAACGATCAATAAATGTTTGTCGGAAATGAGTACACTGACAAATCTCTCACAGCAACAATCAATCACTAAATTGTATCATACATTCTGATGGCCTCAGGTTAGGCTGCAACTAACTCTCTGTAGTATGTTCTGCTTCTTGAGAACCTCAAAGCAGCATGGAATCTTAAGATTACAAGGTCACACTGGATGATTAGACACAACCAAATTTTAATGACTTTTAAATAATAACATTTTAAAACAGAAGTATGTTAAAAAAAAAAAAAAGGGAAAGACAAACCTCACAGGAAAAAAAAAGTAAATATCTAATACACATGAAAAAGTAACAAGGACTTCCCTGGTGGTCCAGTGGGTAAGACTCTGTGCTCCCAATGCAGGGGTCCAGGTTCAATCCCTGGTTGGGGAACTAGATCCCGCATGCATGCCGCAACTAAGTGTTCACATGCTGCAACTAAGAAGCACGTATGCCGCAACTACGAAGCCAACGTGCCACAACTAAAGATCCCGCATGCCACAACGAAGATCCTGTGTGCCACAACTAAGACCTGGCTCAGCCAAAATAAATAAATATATAAATTTTTTTAAATGCTGTTAAAATACAAATTAATAGTGTGATAGCAATTATCTGCCACTATCAGATGGGCAAATATTTAAAAGTTTAGTAATACCAGGGTTGGCAAGGATATAGAGAAACAGGGACTCCATAACACTATTGGTGGAAGTACATACTCAACTTCTCGTAGGCCAGTATCTATCAAAATTTTAAAAAAACACTCTCTTTAGTCCAGTACTGTAATGTCAATGCCAGGAATTTATGCTATGGATATAAATAATGCTTAATGTTTAAGGTTGTTCACTTCAACATTATTTGTGGTAACAACAAAAAAGAATACAAATTATTTAACTATGGTAATGTTCAACATGTACTGATACAGAAAGTTGTCCTCGGTATATTAAATCAAAATGTAGGGACTTCCCTGGTGGTCCAGTGATAAAGAATCCGCCTTACAATCAATGCAGGGGATGCGAATTCTATCCCTAGTCAGGGAGCTAAGATCCCACATGCCACGGGGCAACTAAGCCTGTGCGCCACAACTACCGAGCTTGTGTGCCTCAACTAGAGCCCACGTGCTGCAAACTACAGAGCTCATGCGCCCTGGAGACTGCGTGCCACAACTAGAGAAGACAAAACCCGCACACCACAACTAGAGAGAAGCTTGTGCACCACAACGAAGAGCCCACGTGCCACAACAAAAGATCCTGCATGCCTCAAGGAAGATCCCAAGTGCTACAACTATGACCCGACGCAGCCAAAAATAAATTAAATAAAAAAAAATAACTAAATCTTTTCAAAAATTAATTAAAATGTAAATTGCAGAAGAGTGTGCATTTTAATTTTTAAGAACACACAAGACACCACTAACTGCTCTGGGGAGTGACTGGAGAAACTGAAGGCAAAAAAGGGCTTCCACTTTTCCCTTAAACCTTTCTGTAGCTTCATATATTCTGCCTTGAGCATAGCTTTTACAGTTTAAAAAGTTTTTAAATTAAGAGTGTTGAAGGTTTTGGGACTTCCCTGATGGCCCCGTGGTTAAGAATCCGCCTGCCAGTGCCCAGGACATAGGTTCGAGCCCTGGTCCGGGAAGATCCCACATGCCGTGGAACAACTAAGCACATGTGCCACAACTACTGAGCCTGCTCCCTAGAGCCCATGAGCCACAACTACTGAAGCCTGCACACCTAGAGCCCATGCTCCACAACAAGAGAAGCCACCACAATGAGAAGCTCGCACACTGCAACAAAGAGTAGCCTCTGCTCGCCGCAACTAGAGAAAGCCCACGCACAGCAACAAAGACCCAATGCAGCCAAAAAGGAAAAAAAAAAAAAACCTCAGTCATGTTTAGGCTAAAACCAGGAAATCAAAACTCGGTGGTGTGCAGAAACATAAAGCCACCAACTCTTCACCACAGTAATTTGCTTTACTATAATGAAAGTAAAGCATGCGATTTGGCGGCTGATATAAGGTTTAGAACATGGCAAAATGTTTCATTTATTTTTTTTAATTAATTTTTATTGGAGTATAGTTGCTTTACAATGTTGTGTTAGTTTCCACTGTACAGCAAAATGAATCAGCTATACATATACACATATCCCCTCTTTTTCGGATTTCCTTCCCATTTAGGTCCCCACAGTGCATTAAGTAGAGTTCCCTGGGCTATACAGTATGTTCTCATTAGTTATCTATTTTATACATGGTATAAATAGTGTATATGTGTCAATCCCAATCTCCCAAATGTTAAATGTTTTAGACACCTTAATTTTGGCAAATGTTGTACAATATTTAAATGTCTCTCTAGAAGAGTCATAATGTGTCATATTAAAAAAACGTTTAGGGACTGCCCTGGTGGCGCAGTGGTTGAGAGTCCGCCTGCTAATGCAGGGGACACGGGTTCGGTCCCTGGTCCGGGAAGATCCCACATGTCGCGGAGCAGCTGGGCCCGTGCGCCACAACTACTGAGCCTGCGCTCCAGAGCCCGCGAGCCACGACTACTGAGCCCGCTTGCCTGGAGCCCGTGCTCCGTAACAGGAGAAGCCACCACACTGAGGGGCCCACGCACTGCGGCAAAGACACCGCAGCTAGAGGGGGACCGCGTGCAGCAACGAGGATCCAACGCAGTCAAAAATAAATTAATTAATTAAAAAACAACAACAACAAAAAACGTTTATCCCAACATTTTCCCAACTTATATGAACAAATAATCCTTATTTCAAGAAATGCTTATGAATACATATATTTCATGGAACAAAACATAATTTAGGAAATGCTGATATAAGAAAAACAGCATGGGCTCTGGAGTCAAAGACTTCGCCACAGCTGTGTAATCCTGGGAAAGTTTCGTAATTTCCCTGGGTCTCAGTTTTCTACCTGTAAAAGGAAAATACCACCACTTACCCAAGTGCCTGGCACACAAAAGATGCTCAATAAATTAAATATCCTTCTATTTTTTCATATGGTTTCTATGTTGGCTTATGTCAGCAATGAAAGTTTGAGGAATCTATTTTTTATACCATCTTGCAATCTATGTTTGGGTTTTAGAGTATGATGTCAATCATATCCAAAATAAATGCTTCAATCTGGCTAAGAAAGCTTGCTGAAAAATTCATTACTTTAAATATTTGTGGAATATAAGCAACCAGGAGAAGTTCTTAGAAAATATAAATAAAATTAAAATGAGGTTCTACTCTTAGTTAATCAAGATACAAAGAACAATAAGACCTGATCCCTAATAGGAAGCAGCATAAACCTGTTGACAAGAAATGTTCCTATTTCTTGATAAAGATAAGCTAAAGTCTTGCTTATTACTCTTAAGAAGTCTAGTCAGGGATTTATGGAAGGAAGGAGATGAAAGATCAATAAATACTGATTGAGTAGCCATTAAGTGCCAGGGACTAGTCTAGGCACTGGGTAAACAAAACAATAAACACCCTCATAATGCTTACATTCCAGGTGGGGATACAGACAAATACACGTATCAGACAGAGTCAGTGATTAAAAGAAATATAAAGCAGTGTTAAGGAGTCGAAAGAAGATGGGGAAGTGCTGTTTTAGATAAGATAGTCAAAGAAGACCTCTGGGAGAGATGACAGATGTCTAGAACTGAATGAAAACAAAGCACATTTTAGTTTGCCAATGCCTTTGCAGTCTTGAAATAAGTGGTGTGTTCTATCTAGATTTTTTAACTAACATTGTTCAGAAAAGCATGATCCACAGGTAGACACAGAAGTCACTAGGGGCCACAGTACAAGAGACTGGGTGGTACCACAGTAAATAACAGCACCCAAAGTTCTGCTTCACAGGTCACATTTATAATATGTTTTGGTTACACACACTGAAAAGCTGGCTTTTGCTGTTATAACTGTCATTTAGTTCCTATTTAGACCTCTCCCAGGAGAAGGCAGCACAAGAAGAAAAGCTAATGCATTTAATAAAAGCCCTTTAAAATAAATAATTGAAAAAGGTAAAAATAAATGAAAGAGGTAATGCTCAAGAGTCTTCATGGCCAACAACCTCAAGGAGTTAGGAAGACTGATCCTCCCTATCTCAACATCTCCAAACTGTTGTCCTATTAGACTGGTAACTCTTCCTCAATACTATGTAATGCCTCCTATTTTCTCCCTCCATCAACACTAGCCCTCAACCCACACATGTAAATGTGTATTTTATTATATTTATTATATGAATGTAAGCTAAGTTGACAAGTATTGTCTCGAAGAAATGACCAAAATCTCCTATCCTGTTCCTTTACAGGAATTTCTTATGGTAAAACTGCCTTTTAACATACTAGATTTTACATTAGGTGTTTCTTTGGAAGTACTCATGTCTTGAGTATATTATGAAGTTCCTACAATGTAATTCATTCAACAGATTAGTTTTGTGGGCCAGGCATTGTATTAATTGCTAGGTACCAGGTATACAACAAAGACTCGTTGGCTTACTAGTCAATACAAGAGATAAACATGGACAAAAACATTCAGGTACCATGCTGATGTACAAGATGCTACTGGAGTACATATTCTAAGTGAAAGAATCACCTCATTCTGTCTGCTGAAATCAGAAAATGCTCTAAAAAACGTATTATTTGAGCCAGGTCTTAAAGGATAAATAAGCAGATGAGGAAGGGGTGACTCGGGTTAATCAAGTGGACTGAGAGATGCACACTGGGATGAAGGTAGACAAAAAAAAAAAGTTGGGTGTAAGGGGTAGAGCAAGTCCAGATCCTAAAAGGCTTTGCATGCCAGGCTGATAAGTGTGAATTTTATCTTGCCTTTGGGGAAAAAACCATTGAAGAATTTTAGGGAATAAAGTGACTAACAAGATTATGTTTATAATTTAAAAGGAACACCAAAATGCATTGCTGATAAGGCCAGTAAGAAGGCAAGAAAGATCAGTGACGAGCTGCTGCAAAAAGACATTATGAAGCCTGAACTAAGACGGTGACAGCAAGGAAAGGAGTTAAAACCATAGGTGTGTGCAAAGTGTCAAAAGAACACAAACAACTAAGAGGAAATCTATCTAGTAAAATCAAAGAAAGCTTCACAGACAAGGTGACATTTGCACTGGGCCCTAGAGAAGGAAAACTTGCCATGCAGAAAATGAGAGAAAAGGATAGAACAGCACAATGAAAGGGAAAGACATAAAAATGCTTAATGAGCTGAGCTTTTGTTAAAGTAGTAATTCCATCCTTTTGTAGATCAGTCACTTGGGAAATATTTACTGAAAACCTAACATGTGTCTTGGATCTTGAAGAATCCAATGAAAATTAAGATTATCTTTTCCAAAATAATGCACCTGGAAATTCACAGGCAAAATTTAATCATAGGAGTAACTGAGATCCCACTTTGATCCATGAACTCCAAGTAAAGTACTCCTGAATAAGTAACAGTAGAACTGGGGTGATGGGATAGGCTAGGTAAGAGCTGAAAAGTAAGCTGGGGGCAAGGCTGTTAAGACTTTTTATTCCAAGAAATCTGGATAACTCAGATAATTCTGAGGTCACTGTTTTTTACAGAGATTGTTTTATTTAGTCCACACAACAGTGTATTTACATAGAGAACAGTAAGTACTGTTATTATTCCATTTGCAAATGAGAAAACTAAGGTTTAAAGAAAATAACATGCGCCAAGGTCACACAGCTAGTTTAAATGTAAAGCCAGTATGCCCATCTGATTTAGACCCTCTGAACTCAATCACTAATCTAGGGAAAAATGAAATACATTCAGTACTTACCTAATTTAACACTTAAAAATCTACAAAGTCACTGTTAGTTCCAGAACTCAAAGTGTCTCATAAACAAACAAAGTTTACTCATAAAACTATGCTTGATAGTCTCAAAGTATAATTTCAAGTTGTTAATGAAGTCTACTTTAAAAGTGTTCAAAATTTGTGTTACAAATACAACAACCAGTTGGAAAACTTCAGGAATCTGGGTTCCCAAAATATAGCAAGAATTTGAGAGGATATCATCAATTTTTCAGCAAAACAAAGAAAGACTGTTTTCTGGAGTTAATCTTATCCACACTGTCTGTCTGGCAGACAATGTTTTCAGAAAAGGAACTGAGGGAAGGGGAAGAAAACACACACACACACACACACACACACACACACACACACACACATCCCATAATCACTGAATACAAATTTTCACTGACTACAACTTCATCTAAATATCATTTTCTTAGTAACTATTACTTCTGAAGTTTCATTTTGATCATCTTCACAAACTTCTGAAAATTGAAAACATGCCCAGAATGAAACAAGCTTCTCTATCCTTTCATATGTTAGTTTATTTCTTGATTTGGTGCAATTCCAAAGACAGAGCCATTTCTTTTAAGTGCTGCAAGAGCTAGAGAGAATACGGTCCCAGCCTGTTGCAGGAGGGATCTACTTGGCACAGTATAAGTCCTTAAGACAATATCTCTATACTAAACACATGATGGAAATAATTTTGTGGCAGTTAAGCATCCCAGAGAGTACAGGTCAGGCCTTTATGATAATGTAATACAACTACATCTCTCTACACATTCATTAGGTGCTCCTGCAGGACAGGCTCCTATCTCCAGCACTTAATGCAAGGTCAGGCACACACACACAATCAGTAGATGAATAAATTTTATTCTGCCTTTCAAATGTGAAACCAAAAGCTATTCAACCAAATTTGTATAGTGAAATTATTCCTACTTCATCATAAAATTTTTAAAAACTTTTCTGTATCTGGTAAGAAAGAATACCCTATTGATTTTATCTGGGCTATGGGGAAAATGTGACAAAAATATTGTGATAAATACTGTGAAGAGTTGAATATAAACTTTCTGTCTACTGTTCGTATAAAGCACTACAATATAAAGGTCAGAAAACAAAACATAATCTCACAGTCATAGTTTGTCCCAGGTTATTAGCTAGTAAGTGGCAGAGTCACAATTAAGACCCAACTAACTTGCAATCCAATGTGCTTTCTATTACAACATACCGTCACAGATACTCCTTTTATTTTATTAGTGCAAAAAATTGTTTTGGGAAAATTTCAGGCCAAAAAAAAGAACTTCATAAAAAAGACAAATTACAAAAGTACTTTCTTTTTAAAATTCTTCTGTGCCCTCACATATCTAAGTATCACTAAGACTCAATACATTAAAATTCAGTTAAAATAACATCAGAGCTGCCAGCAGTAGGCATAAAGCAGAATATATATATATGTTATCCTCTGACAAGCTTCAATTTGATGGGTTATATCCATTCTTGCTATTCTTCTAGGAAGACAACGCAAGCTTAGGAGGCTTACCCAAAACCAAGTTTTTCTGCTCTCCTCCTCACTAATCCGGGTCCAATTAGCTCCCTCTTCTCCCACAGCACTGTTTTCCTTCTCATCTCTACCTTTGACACTGGAATACCACCCCCTTCCCCGATATTCAAGACTCATTTTCATCCCTTCAGCCATAGGGCCTTCCCAGGCCACCCCATCTAAATTGGCCTCTCCCAGTATTTCTACAACGCCTCCTCTTCCATCATTACCAAAACTGCATTGGCAATACTGTTATTTCCACTACCGCCTCCCAACCGTAAGCTCATCGAGGGTAAGTGCAGTCTTATTTATGTTTCCTCAGCACTTGGTAAAGTGTTTGGCACCATCCTATGGAGTCAGTAAAAGTTTGTAGAGTAAATATGTGTACTAAGAATGTTCACTGCTAGTGAAGAAGCAAAGAACATCTTAGTACTTAAGAGTTCAGGGAAAGGTTGAGGATTATAGACATAAAAACTGGAGTGATACAATGTATGGAAAAGATTAGCAAGGACAAAATCCATTCAGAGATGAAGTGCTTCTGGCTCAGCAGAGAGGAGGGAGAAAAACATTCAATCAAGTCATTTCTGATTCTTCTCCGGACCAACAGAGCAAATTGTCCCACAAAATTATAACTTTGGAACACCGCAATTTATTCAGCACACTCAACTACTCATTAAGAGCCCAAGTGCCAACGATTATTTTGCATTTTCTAAGGTGCACCAGGTGAGAAGCAGAGGGGCGGCTCCAAAACCTGATTAGAACAAACAAGCAGACGTAGAAATAATAATGGCACATCTTTAAATTTATAAAGAAAAATCTCAGCGTGATCCTGGAAACGAAACTAAGCATACCAAGAAATACGTAATCATAGGTTTAGGACCTACTACGGCACAGAAATGGTGACAGAACTGCCAAAAGAGACCACACTCCTCATCTTTCCCAATCCTCTTCTACTCAAAGCGCCTAATAACCACTACAAGGATCACGAGCCTCATTTCTGGCAGCACAATTCTCAAAGGAATATAGAAGAGGCGATAAAACAGCTTTGATGCCCCCCCCCCAAAGGCAGCAAAAACCAAACAACCAACCAGCTCCACAATCCTTAAGCAGAAAGCCCTAGACGCCTTTCAAAGCCAACTGTCATACCTTTTAGGGGCCCAGAAGACGTTGACTCCAAACATAAGTCTCTGGCCCCAACATATATCTCCGGATTATTTAGGAAAACCCAGGTTTTCCAATCTGGAGATCTGCACTCTACTCAAAAAAACATCTCCGGGAAGGAACGAGCAATCAATCCCTCAGGAGGCAATGGCGCTCCAACCACCAGCCGGGGGGACAGGCAACGACGACAGGGCACGGCCCTTCCAGGGAGCTGCCGGCGCCCTTCGGGCTCTCAGTCTAACCCAGCGCAACCCGCCCTGGCGGTGGCCGAAGTCGGGCAGTGGCTGAGGGGGGCCAGCGGTCGGGCTTCCGAACTGGGCCTTCCCGGCCCGGGGGCGCGGCAAGACATGGAGGTGGCGCCTTTCAGTCCGGCCCCGGCTGCAGCAACGGGTCTGGGGCCTCTTCCCCTGGCCTCCCCGCCCCGCCGCCCTCAGCCAGCCAGTCCGCCCCTCACCTGGCAGAAGCTCCGGCAGTAGTTCAAAGATGAGACCTCCGACACCTCCTGCTCCCTCAGCTCTGTCTCCAGCTGCCACAGACACGGCCGCAGCCCTGAGACTCCCGGCGCCGGAGATGCAGGGCTATGACCCCGAGCCATGGACTCTGTCTCGGTTCCGTCTCCGGCTCCGACTCCCGCCGGAGCCTCAGCCCCAGCCCCGGCGGCGGCGGCGGCGTCTCCCTTTCCGTCCGCCATCTTCCCACGGCCCAGCAGCGCGTAGGCAACCAAGCCACGTGACTCAGACCTGGGCCCGCCCCCGGTCGACCGCGCTCTGTGACGCACCCCTGGGCGCCGCCGGCGCCCGTTGGATTCCGTCACTGGAACTCGGGGTGCTCCTCCCCTCCGCGGCCTCCACAACAGCCGCCTGGGCAACAGCCTGGCAACAGCTGACCGGGGGCTTCTGCCCACTGCAGTTCTTCCAGACCTTTTGGAGTCGTGGGGTCACCGAGACGGACATACTTGTAGATATAATCTAGTTATGGGGGAATGACATTTGAGCTGCGATCTGAAGAACGAGAGAGATGCAGCCCTGAGAAGAGCGTTAAAGGGAAGCATCCCCAGTAGAGGAAAAATAAGCAAGCCTGTGGAGGTTGTGAGGCCGAAATGAAGACTAGCCCATGGGAACGTGGTTTATAATAGAGAGGGCATTACAAGTCAGTAGGTAAAGGGTGAACTTTTCAATAAATGGCGCTGGAATATTTTTTTCCAAAAGGGAAAAAAAAAATTAAATTGAAAATATAAATATCTTTATGATATCAAAATAGAGAAGAATTTCTTAAATAAGATCCAAAAAGCACACACCATAAGGCAAAATATTGTTAGTTTTACTGCATTAAAATATGTTAATTCTGTAATAACAGAAGTTTTAAAAGATGGCACACAACGACAAGCCAAAGACTAGACAATATTCACCATATATATAGCCATCAAAGGATTAGTATCCCAAGAAGTTCCCAAAATCAAAAGGAAAAAAGCAAACAATCCAATAGAAAAGTAGAGAAAGGTTATTGAGGTAGATCACCAAAAAAAGAAACCCAAATGGCCAATAAACCCATGACAAGATATTTAACTTTACTGTAACTATCAAAGTACAAATTAAAACAACAGTGAGATATAATTTCATACCCATCAGATTGGCAGAAATTTTAAATTAGTACCATGTGTTAGGAGTTAGGAAAATGGAACTTATGTACTGCTGGTGGAAGTATAAATTGGTACATCATTTAGGAGAAGAATGTGTAATACTTAGTAAAATTAAAGATGCACATGGACTTCCCTGGTGGCGCCATGGTTAAGAATCCACCTGCCAATGCAGGGGACACAGGTTCGAGCCCTGGTCCGGGAAGATCCCACATGCCGCGGAGCAGCTAAGCCTGAGCGCCACAACTACTGAGCCTGTGCTCTAGAGTCTGTGAGCCACAACTACTGAGCCCGCGTGCCACAACTACTGAAGCCTGCGCGCCTAGAGCCCGTGCTCCGCAACAAGAGAAGCCACCGCAATGCGAAGCCCGCGCACCACAACCGAGAGTAGCCCCCGCTCGCTGCAACTAGAGAAAGCCCGCTCGCAGCAAGCCAATGCAGCCAAAAATAAATAAATAAAATAAATAAATTTACATTTTAAAAAATCCCTGGCCGATCAATAGAGCACCCAGAAATGTATAAAAATTAAATTCAGTCATCTTTGATATTTTGCCAATTTTCAGTCACACACACAAAAATATTACAGTTTTGTAATGTATCTTTTATAATTTCATGGTTGTAACGGTGCATTTATTAAGTTAGAGGGATAGAACGTGTTTTATCTAAGAGTGTGTTGTTAGCTTGGTTATAACTCTAAATAGTTAGACATATGGTGTGTGTGCCTCCATTTATGCTCATGCTTCCAGGCCCTACAAATAATAGAGGTGGACATGCTATCACCACTGCCCTGGAATCCAGCCTCTGCCCCCTAACTATCTCCTTTGGCAATCTAGTAGTCATCTCACAAGAAAACATGTCAAAACTGCTCCTCTCTCAGTAAGTGACCCCTCTATTCATTCAGGTGCTTAAGCCAAAGACGTTGGATTCGTGCTCAACTCCATTTTCTCACACTCCATAGCTAATCCCAGGTCTAAATTGAAAATATATTCTCAAATCTGACCCTTTCTCACCTCCTCAAGATATAGCACCCTAGACCCCTCCACTAATACCTCCCATCTAAACTTAGGTAATAACCTTTTCAGTGAACCAGCTATTTCTATTCTTGCCCTCCTCCAGTCAGTTCTCCACAGGATAGCCACATAACTCCTTTTAAAACATAGTTCAGGGACTTCCCTGGTGGTGCAGTGGTGAAGAATCCACCTTCCAATACACGGGACACGGGTTTGATCCCCGGTCAGGGAACTAGATCCCATATGCATGCTGCAACTAAGAGTTCGCATGCCACAACTAAGGAACCCATGAGCCACAACTAAGGAGTACACATGCCACAACTAAAGGAGCTGGTAAGCCACAACTAAGGAGCCTGCCGGACACAACTAAGACCCAGTGCAACCAAAATAAATTAAAAACAAAACAAAACATAGTTCAGATCATGTCACTCCCCCCTGCTCAGAACATTCTAGTGGCTCCCCATCATCCTTACCAGAACCTACAAAGTCCTATCTGTATTTGCCCTGTTACCTCTCCAAATGCTCTTCCCACCACTTCACCTCACTCATTGGGCTCCAGCCACACACTGACCTTGCCATTCTTAAACAAGACAGACAAGCTCCATGACTTTTGTACCTACTGTTTCCTCTCTCTGGGGAATCCTTCCTTTTTTTCATTTCGTTCAGGTTCAAGTATGACCTCACAGGGGCAGATGACCCTGTCTAAAATAGCCTTCTCTATCCCTTGCTCTCTTTTCATTTTGTTCATATTAATTGGCTTTACATTATCACTATTTTGTGTGCCTCACCTGCTAGAAGGTAAGTTCTTTGAAAGTAGGATAACTTATTTTACTCAATGCTATATCCCTAGTGTCTGGTAAGGTAGTTCCTGGCATGCGGGCAATCAATATTTGTTAAACAAAAGAAGAAAATGTAAAAGTTTATGGTATTTAAGTGGGACTAGATGAGATTACCTGGGGAAAGGTAAATCAGGCATCATAAGCTCATATTCCTACATGACTTAGACAGGTGACCTAAATGAGTAAAGCTGTCTGGATATCAGATGTTTGGAAGTAGTGAACTGGTTAAGGAATGACCCAGGCACGCCAGGGAATTCCCAAGTTTGGTAACTTTTAAAGAGAAATATAAAATCTTCAACTTACCCACTTTAACATTAAAAATGAGGAACACGTCTTTATTCAAAAATTACAACAAATATAAAAAAGGAGTAGCATAAGATAGTAGAAAGAACGTTGGATGAGAAATTAGTAGAACTGGGTATGGTTCGCTTTTTTTTTTTAATTTATTTTATTTAGTTATTTTTTGGCTACATTGGGTCTTCGTTGCTGTGCGTGGGCTTTCTCTAGTTGTGGCGAGCGGGGGCTACTCTTTGTTGCAGTGCGCGAGCTTCTCATTGCGGTGGCTTCTCTTGTTGCGGAGCATGGGTTCTAGGTGCACAGCCTTCAGTAGTTGTGGCGCTCAGGCTCAGTAGTTGTGGCGAACGGGCTTAGTTGCTCTGCGGCATGTGGGATGTCCCGGACCAGGGCTCGAACCCTGTCCCCTGAATCGGCAGGTGGATTCTTAACCACTACACCACCAAGGAAGTCCTGGTTCTCTTTTCATTAACAAGTTTTATAACCTAGAAAAAGTTGCTTAGCCTCTTCGGTGCCTCATTTTTTTCAGGTGTAATATGAAGCCCACCCCATGTTCACTCACTCATTCTTTCAAGAAACACTGATTATGCCTAACTGTTGGGAGATATTGTCATGAGAAGTGAGATGACAGGAGACTTTGGCTTTCTACTTACACATTTCTGTATAATTTGATTTAAAAAAAGCATGGATTACTTTTATAATCAACAAAGATCATAAAGATGTTATGGGCTGAATTTTGCCCCCTAAAATTGATAATGTTGAAACCCTAACCCCCAGTAACTCAGAATGTTACTGTTTTTGAAGACAGAGCCTTTAAAGAGACAATTAAGTCAAAGTGAGGTTGTTAGGGTACTAATTCAATCTGACTGTTACAAAGCATGATATTAACCCAATCTGACCAGTGTCTTTATAAGAAGAGGAAATTTGGATGCACAGGCACCAGGGATCCATGTGCACAGATGAAAGACCATGTGAGGACACAGTGAGAAGGTGACCATCTGGAAGCCAAGGAGAGAGGCCTCAGAAGAAACCAATCCTGCTGACATCTTGATCTTGGGTTTAAAGACTCTATAACTGTGAGAAAATAAATTTCTGCTGTTTAAACCACACACACAAAAAGAAATGACCCAGGCAGAAGGTACTCAGCTCCAGCAAATTACAGCAGTGTGAGAATGCAAACCCTATTTTGCTAGATCTTCTAATTCTCCAAGAGAAATTGGAAATATGGGCTTGTTTTGTTTTTTCTTAAACACAATTCCCCATTTTAAAAACTGCAGGACATATAATACCCACCTGTGAGTTCAGTTTGGGTGATGAGTTGACAGTTTGTGACCTCAAACAGAAAAAAGAGAGTCCTGGACCACTCCAAGATCGACATGTCAGAAGAATAGGATCCAGCCAGCAAAGAATGTTGAGAAGAAGCAACCAAAGAGGTGGAGGGAAAACCAGAGGAATGTGATATTTCTGAGGACAAAAGAATAAAGTAGCAGGAAGAGAATAGTCAGCGGTGTAGACCGTTAACAAGAGTTTGGGTAAGATGAGGACAGAAAGTGATCATTTGATACGACATCATGAGTATTGTTGATAACCTTGACTACAGAAGTTTCTGTGGCTGTCTGGTATGGACCCTGACTAGAGAGGGTTGAAGAATTAATTCAAGAAGAAGTGAAAAGCAAAGGGATAGGGTGGGGAGAATTAACCCCTTTGAGAAAATTTTTCTGTGAAAAAGGGCATAAAAATGGGGTTGTGCTATAAGGGGATGTGAGGTTGCTGCACGTGTGCTTTCTCTAGTTGCGGCGAGCAGGGGCTACTCTTCGTTGCAGCGCGCAGGCTTCTCATTGTGGTGGCTTCTCTTGCTGCGGAGCACAGGCTCTAGGTGCGCGGGCTTCAGTAGTTGTGACGCACGGGCTCAGTAGTTGTGGCGGACGGGCTTAGTTGCTCCATGGCATGTGGGATCTTCCTGGACCAGGGATCAAACTCGCGTCCCCCACACCGGCAGGCGAACTCTTAACCACTGTGCCACCAGGGAAGTCCCAGGCTAGAATTTCTGACTTGCAAATTCAAGAACTTGATTCTGTCATTCCACCTAGGTGGTGATTAAATCACAAGAGCCCAATTTACTAATTTATCCTAAGAAATGTAATGGCATACCTATAGAAAAGTTGGCTTGGGAAAAATATTAGCATCAGAAGGTTGCTTACGGAGGGTAAGAATCAGTGTAAAGGCAGCTAGAAGATCTTAAATCACCCCTGTTCCAACAACCAGGCTTCTCTCATAATTATTTTCTATTCTCTCTTTCCTTTCCTCAAAATCTAATCAGGTTAGATGCCAAATCCTACCAATTTGTCCATAGGAAATTTTCTTCCACCCATGTCTGACCTATTTCCACTTAGCCATGCCCAGGGAAGGAGAACATATCTTCTAAAGGTCTAAGAAGAGCTTGGTGGGAGGGAGTAGCTGCCACGTGAGGTAGCAGTATTTATACCCTAGAACCTCCTTTTGAGTGATTATACCCCAAGACTGTCACCACTCCTTCCCAGGCCCTCTCCTTTGGACTTGCTCTCATCAGCTCACAGGACCCCCAGGAACTTAGGTATTCCTTGCTAGGAGGCTTTGTTGCTGTGTTTTGATGAAGAGTCAGGGGCCTCAAAGGTAGAGAACCTCCAAAGGAGGTGGAAACTCTGAAAACCTCACAGACACTGTTTCAACCTTTTCCCTCCTGCCAGAGATTTCCCCTGGAGAACGCTTCTTTGCTCTTCCTTTTGGGGAATTTTATATCTGTTGGATATAAGGAAGGGGCAGTTCCTTCATTGTACCACCTACCCTTAGGCAAGTCTTACTTTCCTCTTGCTTGGGCTATTGCAAGAGCGCTCCAAGGGATATCGCTGTTTCCAGGTCATCCACTTACTCCCTGACCATCTTCTTAAATTTACCTCCATTGCTTAAACATGTTAGCCCCTTCTTGCTTCAAATAGAAAAGAAATACTCAACCTGGCTTTTAAGTTCAACCGCTTGCTACTCCTAAGAGCACGGAGTTGCTTGTTAGCTCCCCAAACATGTCACCACTCCACCGCACTTTATAGTTTTCCTGCCTTTGTGTCTTTGCTCAATCTGTCACCTCTTCCTGGAACTCCCTCCCACTTGCACTAAATGGAACTGAGACACAGTATCATCCAGTGATGGTTGAGCAGCCCCAGCTACACTGGCCTTCCTTCAACTCCTCAAGCCCTCATTTTTTATTACCTCAGGGCCTTTGTACTTGTTGTTCTCTCTGAAACATTCTTCACCTGTCCAGTGCCTTCTCAATCTTTGGGGTTCTTCTTTTAAAGTAGGTTCCTTTCTTTTCTCTCTTCTAGCAACCTGTTCTTTTCCCTTCATAGCACTTACCACAATCTGTAATTATACATGTGAGTGTTCATTTATTTGTTTATCCCTCCCCCTCCACGAGACTGTAAACTTGCAGACAGTGTTCATATCTGTTTGTTCCCCTCTCCATCTCAGCACCTAACACAGCTCCAGGCCATTGTGAGCTTGAATATTTCATGAGTGATTGAATGGGTTACAATGCATGGAACTTGTAATTTTTCATCAGCAAAATCCCCTAGCGCATCAGTCTCCTCTCTGCTTTAACTGAGACCTGGTTCTCCCCAAAGAACATTTCTCCTCACAAGTTCTGTCTTTTCTCTTTTGTTCACATCATAGATTGGGGCCTGGCACAGAGCAGTTGCTCCGCATATATTTATTTAATTACTCCTTACTTGCTATGTCCTTTTCCCTTTAGTCTAAAGAATGGTCAGGAAGATAGCCCAACAGAGTGAAAAGCAGTCGTTGTCTGAAAGTCAGGCAGATTGAGATTGAATCCTAGTTCTGTTGCTGACCAGCTGGTGATCTTGACCAAGATTTTTAACTTCTCTGAGCCTCAAGCTTCATCTTTTATGTGAACTTGAATTTCAACTTGTGCAGAGCTACCTCCTTAGGTCAGCCCAAAGAGTAAATCTACACTGCCCCCTAGAAGATCTGTGTTTCTGGGATAGTGGATTCAGAATCCCAGGACTACTGGAGAATCTTTGTGAGCAACCCTCACACCCTGGAGAGGTAGGAGGGCTCCAGCACAGCCCTGTGGGAGTTGGCTCCAGCGTAGACAGTGGGCCAGAGGTGAAACGGTCACTGGTCAAGGAAAGGGCAGCACAGACTTGGACAAGATCAGCAATCCTTGAGCCACAGAGTGACAGTGGTAGTTCTGGTTATTTCTGAGAACTAGGGAGGACACCTGGTTTAACTGGATTTACTGCTACTTAAGTATGTGTTGGGTTGTTTAGAGCTTGGAGATTTGGGGTATTGTTAAATGTGTGATACATTTGTGTTAACCATACTTAGTTTAGGTCAGCGGTACTTCTAAGCCACACGCAAAATGATTTTAATAATGAATACCCAGCTGTTAGGGTGGCTGTGAGGATGGAATGAGAAAATGGATTCATGTAAAGTGTCAGTATGGTGCCTGGTGCATATTAGATGCTCAATAAACGGCAATTGTTATTATTGCTCTTGAAGATACAGCAGCCTTTCCACTTTTCCTTCTTATGCCACATGACAAATTTACTCTCTCATAAAGAATGAGAAAAAAAAATGAATTGAAACAAGAACATGGTCAAACTATGCATTTTTTTGTGTGTGGGGGCCAGCATTTGCTTTTTGATTTAATAGCAAAATACAGACTTCCTGTTAATAAATTAAATGTGTTTAGTTAAATATATTTGAAATCTATTAATAGATGGTAATGTGATTATTCAGTGGTTGCCAGTGGCCAAGGGTGGGAGGTTAAAATTGATTGAGAAGGGGGACCCAGAACTTTTTGGGGTAACAGAAATTTTTTATCTCTTGATTGTGGTTATTACATGTGTACATACCTTTGTCAGAATTCATCAAACCCACTTAAATGGGTGTTTTATTGTTTGTGTCCAATTCTCAATAGAGCTAATTTTTAAAAAATTCCAGTGTTTTTATAGGCTTTATATTTTAACAGTTATGTCATTTAAATTAGTTTAATAATTGAATTTGAAATTTATCATTTTTATTATTCATTAATTTTTATGTTTGACATTAAATAATTTAATACAGTTTAATTTAACTGAGGTAATATCAGTAATACAATGGAAATGAATCAGTGGGGGGAAGGCTATTTTTATATACGTATAAAGAGCCAAAATTATGACTCTGTCCTAGACACAGTGCTGGGCTCTTGGAGTACAAATTGAAATGGACATGGTCCCTGACCTCAAGCAGTAGCTTACTGTCTAAGGAGGGGCACACCTACATAAGAAGATAATTTCGCCTTTAAAAAATTATATTTTTCTCTTTTTCTTGGCCTCACCACGCGGCATGCGCAACCTTAGTTCCCTAACCAGGGATCAAACCCATGTCCCCTGCAGTGGAAGTCCCAACTACTGGATGGCCAGGGAATCCCCCCCCCGCCACCCCGCCAAATTAAATATTTTTGAATAATTAAAATATGCACTTAGTTTTTAAAATTAGTACAAAAGAATAGATAGTAAAAGTGTCTCCCTCACATCCCTGTCTCTCAGTTTCATAGTTTCCCTCCTTGAAAGTCACCACTGCAAAACAGTTTATTTTTATCCCTTCAGAGATACTTTATTCACAGCTTTGCATACAGTAGCTTTATTCCCTTCAGAGATACTTTATTCACAGCTTTGCATACAGTAGCTTTATTCCCTTTATTCTAGTTCTTCTCCTTATTTTATTTTATTTTTTCACTGAACAGTCTACTCTGGAGATAATTCCACAACAAACATATAAAATAGATAGTCTTCAATATAAGAAGTGATGACAAATTGAAATTATAATGGGGGTAATCACAGTTCAGGCATACAAAAATGAAGTCAGGTGGCCATTGAGGATCTGGTCTCAGACACCTCTCTGCACCACTGAGAACTTGAACTTTCTCTGAACCATACTAGACCCAAGAACACTACCAGCTGTATTCGGAACAACACCTGCCAGCTGCAACCTTATGGTCTCAAGGTCTCCCTTGTAACTATGCAACCATTTCTGATCCCAACCAATCCTTACTTAACAAGTACCCTTACTGCTTGCCAGCTCCAATTATAATTCTTGATAAACAACTCATGTAACTAACTGTAACCTTGCAGTTTTGGCCTTTATAAGCCTCCCTCATTTTGTAGTTCGGTGGAACACAATTCAAGTGCTTCTTGAATCTGTGTCTCCTGGGCTGCAGTCCTAACAAACCACAAACAAACACCTTTTCATTTCAATCAGGTCTTTGTTTCTAAAATTTTGGTTAACAGAAGATAAAAATACTGGTAGAGGAATGAAAAGAATGCCGTGGGTGTACAAATTACTGGCTAACTATGTAAAGCTTTCTGGAGGATGGCATCTCCTTTATGAGTATTCCGAGATAAAAACACATGAACTAATTAGTAAACTAAACTCTCTAGTTGTAGACTAAACTGTGTGCAACTGTCTGTAACTCTGACAGCTCTTTGGAGGGGAGAAAAAGCAATATGTGCAGGTCAAGCGTAGAGAAAAGGTGTGGTACAGAAAGTAAGCGTAGAAAGGGGCACACCTTGTGCCTTTGAAGCAGAAGTGTGAGGTGGAAAGAACTCAGTATAGGAAGAGCTAGGAGCCCAGCGTGGGCAGGGAAGTCTTGAGTTATAGATGGTGTTTCAGGATTAAAGGAAGCTTATTTGTAGTTCTCTCTAACTAGGATTGCCAGATTTTGGCAAATAAAAATGCAGGACATCAGTTAGATTTCCAGTTCAGATAAATAATAAATAATGTTTTATTATTTATAAGCATGTCCCAGATGGCAACCCACATGACTGAGTCAAATTGATGGCTTGTCACCATGCACTTAAAAACAATAGGGAAATAAGCATTTTTAATGGGAAGAGTAGACAAAGAAGGAAATATGAGGAGCTAAGGTCAAGATTTGGCTGGTGAGTTTAGGGCAGGTGGGGCCCAGGCCAAGGAGGCAATTCCGATGGTCTGGGCTGGCAGGGCTGGGGCTTAGGTATAGCTTGAAAGGTCTGTCAGAACCAGTAGGTCCAGGGCCAGATAAATGGCCCTCATGCTCAGGGCAAAGGAGGCAGTTGTCTTGGTCAGTGTCAGCGGAGACAGGGCCAAGGAGATGGTTCGTGCAGTCAGGAAAGTGAGTAAGTCAGTCAATATACTGAGAATAATGGGAGTCAGGTTTCTTACTACTGGAGAAGATAGTTACAAATATAGAAACAGGAAAGACTAGAACAAACTGTGTGATGTTGGACTAGAATTAGAGGTAGAGGTGTGAGCCCAGTGGGTGTATGTATGTGTGTGTGTGTATCTGTGTGTGTGTGTATACTTACATATATAATATCAAATATTATGTATAAAGAGGGAGAGGGTATGTGTGTGTGATACATATGTAGTAGTGTGCTGGTAAAGTGGCTTTCTCATTTAAAAAAAACATTGATTTTAAAGAAAAAAGAAAAAAACCCACTGATTTGTAATGTTTGCTGATTTCCATGGTATAAATATTCCCACCATAGCTTATTCAAACTGCCATTAGTTTAACAGTCACTCACAGAATTCCTGAATATTTAACTATTGGCTTTTGGCTATACAAGCTGACTCCAGCCCAACACTTCAGAATGCACACAATATGTATGTGTGTATGTATGTGTATGTGTGTGTGTGTACCCATACGTTATTTCCTAGTTGGTGTCCTATTTCCTAGTCCTAGTGAAAGGACGTACAAGAATGACACCCTAGTAGCAATAAGCCCACCTAGCATCTACATTTTGACTTTCAAATATCATTCTTCACTAAAAAGGAACAAAAACTTCTGGAGAAACAGCTGATCCCATGACTGGGGCAGTAAAGCATGTTACTGGTTCCTCATTAAAGAAAGGAAGTGGTCAAAGAATGAGGAGGTAGTAAGCTAAATAATGGCCCCCACAGATATCAGGTTCTAATCTTTGGAACCTGTAAATGTTACTGTATATGGAAAAAAGATCTTTGCAGATGTGATTAAGTTATGGATCTTGAGATAGGGAGATTATCCTGGGTTATCTAGGTGGACTGTAAATGCAATCACAAGTGTCCTTTTAAGAAAGAGGTGGAGAAGGATAACATGGAAGAAGATGACAAGGCAGGAGGGAGAGACTGGAGGGGTGTAACCACAAGGCAAGGAATATCAGCAGCCACCAGAAGCTGGAAGAGGTAAGGAACAGATTCTCCCCTAGAGCCTCCAGCATGACCTCTCCCCATCCAGTGGACTTGCCATTCTTATCAAAAATCATTTGACCATATATGCAAGGGTTTTTTTCTGGGCACTCTATTCTTGTCCATTGGCCCATATGTCTGTCTTTATGCCAGTACCACACTCTTTTGATTACTGTAGCTTTGGATTAGCTTTGAAATCAGGAACTGTGAGACCTACAATTTTGTTCTTCTTTTTCAAGATTGTTTTAGCTATTGGGGATCCCTTGAGATTCTATATGAATTTCAGGATAATTTTTAAAATTAATTAATTAATTATTATTTTAAAAAAAATTTTTGGCTGCGTTGGGTCTTTGTTGCTGCACACAGGCTTTCTCTAGTTGTGGCGAGCTGGGGCTACTCTTCATTGCAGTGCACAGGCTCCTCACTGTGGTGGCTTCTCTTGTTGTGGAGCATGGGCTCTAGGTGCATGGGCTTCAGTAGCTGTGGCTTGCAAGCTCAGTAGTTGTGGCTCACAGGCTCTAGAGCGCAGGCTCAGTAGTTGTGGCACACGGGCTTAGTTGCTTTGTGGCATGCTTCGCGGCATGTGGGATCTTCCCAGACCAGGGCTCGAACCTGTGTCCCCTGCACTGGCAGGCGGATTCTTAACCACTGCCACCAGGGAAGTCCACAGGATGATTTTTTTACATAAAAAAAAAATCAAAAAAATATTTTTCTATGGAAAGAAATGGTACACATTCTTTTTTTTTTTTTAATATTTATTTATTTATTTATTTGGCTGTGCTGGGTCTTAGCTGCAGCATGCAGGATCTTTAGTTGTGGCATGTGGGAATCTATAGTTGAGGCACACGAACTCTTAGTTGCGGCATGTGGGATCTAGTTCCCTGACCAGGGATCACACCCGGGGCCCCTGCATTGGGAGCTCAGAGTCTTAGCCACAGGACCACCAGGGGAGTCCTTTTTTTTTCTTTGCCATGCCACGCAGCTTGCAGGACCTTAGTTCCCCAACCAGGGATCAAACCCAGGTGGGCAATGGCAGTGAAAGCACCGAGTCCTAACCACTGGACCGCCAGGGTATTCTCTGGTACACATTCTTATAATTCAAGAGTCTCCTTAGAAAGCTCGTGACTAGCCACAGATGTGAAATTCGGGACCCTTTTGAGACATGCCTTACTGGTGCTGGATCCCTGTAACAAAGAATGTTGAAAAGCCCAAGACAGTATTTTATGAGATCTCCCACCCCTGTTTCTACCCATAAGAGATCAGGCTCAATAACCCTCCAGGTCCACTTTCCCCAAGGCTATTACATTGGAAAAGAGAGCTTATCTGTCGTTAGTGTTTGTTCCAAAGACCTTTTCAGAGCTATGAGGAGTTTAGTGGTTCTTGATAGGATTGCTTTATCCTATTCATGGAGAAAAAATAATTCAACAAATACTATGCAGTCACAACATCTTTAATGACCCAGTATCACTCAGCTGTATAAAATGATCTTTGATTAATTTGCTCAAACAATACATTTGAAATCAAATCATTCAACATGACCCTTCTCTAAGACAAGAAAAATAATAAGTAATATATATTTTTAAAATATGCATACAAATTCTGGCTCTGCACTTAGATGTCTCTTAATTTTTTTGTGTCTCAGACCTTTAAAATGGAATAATGATAGAAATAGCATCATGGGGGCTTCCATGGTGGTGCAGTGGTTAAGAATCCACCTGCCAATGCAGAGACACGGGTTCGAGCCCTGGTCTGGGAAGATCCCACATGCCGCAGAGCAACTAAGCCCGTGTGCCACAACTACTGAGTCTGCGCTCTAGAGCCCGTGTGCCACAACTACTGAAGCCCGCGTGCCACAACTACTGAAGCCCGCGTGCCTAGAGCCCATGCTCTGCAACAAGAGAAGCCACCGCAATAAGAAGCCCGTGCACCGCAAGGAAGAGTAGCCCCCGCTCACCGCAACTAGAGAAAGCCTGCGCACAACAATGAAGACCCAACGCAGCCAAAAATAAATAAATAAAATAAATAAATTTATTAAAATAAAAAAGAAATAGCATCATGGGATTGCCTGAGGATCAAATGCATTAATATATGCAAAATTTTTAGAACAATATTATATAAATGTCAACCATTATTGTTGCCTTATCAGGTATTGTGAAGATTAAAGGAAATGAGATAACCGTTGTGAAGCTCATGTTACAGTGCCTGACACATAGAAAGTGCTAAATAAGTGTTGGCTATTGTTATAAATAGATATTTCTGTGATTTCCTATGAAGCCCACCACTTTATTAGGTACATCTTGCCTTTCTTCACAACTTGGACATATGATGAATATGTTATCATAGTAAGCATTGATATTTTTTTTTCACAGTTATTCTTCAGCCAAGCAACTCATTTTTGAGACCTTACGTCTGCATTTCCAAACATGGTAGCCTGTGGCCACATATGTCTATTGAGCACTTGAAACGCGGCTTGTACAAAATGAGATGAGCTATGATTGTAAATTACACATCAGTTTTGTTTTGTTTTAAATTCTTGTTTTACCTTGTACAATCCCTATTTAATATTTACCTATGTTACACCTTAAGGCATGTGGTCAGTCTTTTTTTTTTTTTAATTAATTAATTTATTTATTTATTTTTGGCTGTGTTGGGTCTTCATTTCTGTGCGAGGACTTTCTCTAGTTGTGGCAAGCGGGGGCCACTCTTCATCGCGGTGCGGGGGCCACTCTTCGTCGCGGTGCGCGGGCCTCTCATTATCGCGGCCTCTCTTGTTGCGGAGCACAGGCTCCAGACGCGCAGGCTCAGTAGTTGTGGCTCACGGGCCTAGTTGCTCCGTGGCATGTGGGATCTTCCCAGACCAGGGCTCGAACCCGTGTCCCCTGCATTGGCAGGCAGATTCTCAACCACTGCACCACCAGGGAAGCCCACACATCAGTTTTTGAAGTTTTGGTATGAAAAAAAAAGATTGAAAAATCTCATTAATAATTTTATATTGATCACATGTTCAAATTGTTATATTTTGAATATATTGGATTAAATAAATATATTATTAAAATTAATTTTAATTTTACCTTGTTTTTTTTTTAAATTATTTATTTATTTATTTATTTATTTTTATTTTTGGCTGTGTTGGGTCTTCCTTTCTGCGCGAGGGCCCCCTCCAGCCGCGGCAAGCGGGGGCCACTCCTCACCGCGGTGCGCGGGCCTCCCACCATCGCGGCCTCTCCCGTTGCGGAGCACAGGCTCCAGACGCGCAGGCTCAGCAGCCGTGGCCCACGGGCCCAGCCGCTCCGCCGCATGCGGGATCCTCCCAGACCAGGGCTCGAACCCGTGTCCCCTGCATTGGCAGGCAGACTCCCAACCACCGCGCCACCAGGGAAGCCCTACCTTGTTTTTTTAATGTGACTACTAGAAAATTTAAAGTTCCATATATGGGACTTCCCTGGTGGCGCAGTGGTTAAGAATCCGCCTGCCAGTGCAGGGGACACGGGTTCGAGCCCTGGTCCACGAAGATACCACAAGCCGCAGAGCAACTGGGCCAGTGCACCACAATTACTGAGCCCGCGTGCCACAACTACTGAAGCCCACGTGCCTAGAGCCTGTGCTCCACAACAAGAGAAGCCACTGCAATGAGAAACCCACACGCTGCAACGAAGAGTAGCCCCTGCTCGCCACAACTAGAGAAAGCCCGTGCGCAGCAACGAAGACCCAATGCAGCCAAAAATAAATAAATAAAATAAATTAATTTATAAAAAGAAATTTTAAAAATAAAGTTACATATATGAGAATGTGGAGAAAAGGGAACCCTATACACTGTTGGTGGGAATGTAAATTGGCAAAACCACTATAGAAAACAATACAGAGTTTCCTCAAAAAATCAGAAATAGAACCACCAGTGGATCCAACAATTCCACTTCTGGGTATTTATCCAAAGAAAATGAAAGCGCTAATTCGAAAAGATATATGTACCTCCATGTTCATTGCAGCATTATTTAAAATAGTCAAGACACAGGAACAACCTAAGTTGTGGCCCTAAGTGTCCATCGATGGACGAAAGGATAAAGAAAATGTGATATATATGTATAATGGAATATTACTTGGCCATTAAAAAGAATGAAATCCTGCCATTTGCAACAACATTGATGGTCTTTGAAGTCATTATCCTAAGTGAAATAAGTCAGAGAGAGAAGACAAATATTGTATGATCTCACTTATATGTGGAATCTTAAAACAAACAAATAACAAATGCACTGAGCTCATAGATATAGAGAATAGAGAGAACAGACTAGTGGTTGCCAGAGACAGGCGTGAGGGTTGGGGGAGGGGACTGACAAAATGAGTGAAAGGAGTCAAAAGGCACAAATTTCCAGGTATAAAATAAGTCATGAGGATGTTTAAAAAAAATAAAGACTTACAATAAAGCTACAGTAATCAAGGCAGTGTGTTATTTGCGAAAGAATAAACAAATAGATCAATGGAACAGTATAGAACACCTGCAGATAGAGCCACATGAGTGTAATCCGCTGATCTTTGACAAAGGAACACAGGCAACACAATGGAGCAAACATAGTCTCAAACAAATGGAACAACTGGACATCCACATGAAAAAAAAAAAAGAATCCAGACACAGACCTTACACCCTTCACAAAAATTAACTTGAAATGGATCATAGACCTAAGTGTAAAATGCAAAACTGTAAAATTCCTAGAAGGTAACAGGAGAAAACCTAGATGATGTTAGGTATGGTGATGTCTTTTTGGATAAAATACCAAAGACACAATCCATGAAATAAAGAATAAGCTGAGCTTAATTAAAATTAAAATGTTTTGCTTTGTGAAAGACAATGTCAAGAGATTAAAAAGACACCACAGACTGGGAGAAAATATTTGCAAAAGATATATCTGATAAAGGACTGCTATCCAAAATAAACAAAGAACTCTTAGACTCAACACTAAGAAAACAAACAACCTGATTAGAAAATAGGCCAAACATCTTAACAGACACCTCAAACATCTTAACAGACACCTCAGATGGCAAATAAGCATATAAAAAGATGCTCCACATATGTCATTAGAGAAATGCAAGTTAAAACAATTATAAGATACCACTATACACCTATTGGTATGGCCAAATCCAGAACACTGACAACATTGAATGCTGGTGAGGGTGTGGAGCAACAGGAACTCTCATTCATTGTTGCTGTGACTACAAAACGGTTGAATCACTTAGAGAACAATTTGGCAGCCTCTTACAAAACTAAACCTACTCTTATACAAACCAGCAACGTGCTCTTTGGTATTTACCATTTACACAAAGAAGTTGAAAAGTTACGTCCATGAAAAAACCCGTGTATGAACATTGATAGCAGCTTTATTCATAATTGCCAAAACTTGAAAGCTACCAAGATGCACTTCAGTGGGTGAATGGATAAATAAACTCTGGTATGACCAGACAACGGAATATTATTCAAGTCTAAAAAGAAATGAGCTATCAAGCCATGAAAAGACATGGAGGAAACTTAAATGTATGTTTCTAAGTGAAAGAAACCAATCTGAAAAGACTACGTACTGAGATTCCTCTATGACATTCTCAAAAAGGCAAAATTGTGAAAACAGTAAAAAGATCAGTGGTTGCCAAGGCGATAGGGAAGAAGGAAGGATGGATAAGTGGAGCACGAAAGATTTTTAGGGCAGTAAAATTATTTTATATGATACTATAATGGTGGATACATGTCATTATACACTTGCCAAAACCCATAGAGTGAACAACACCTAGAGTGAACCTTAATGTAAACTATCAACTTTGGGTGATAATAATATGTCAATGTAGGGTCATCAGTTGTAGTAAATGTGCCACTCTGGTGGGGGATGTTAATAATGGAGGAGGCTGTGCCTGTGTGGGGACAGGAGGTATATGGGAAATCACTGTACCTTCCCTCAATTTTGCTGTGACCTTAAAACTGCTCTAAAAAATAAAGTCCACTAAAAATTTTTTTTCATAAAAATAAAGTTACATATGTGGTTAACATGTCATTTCTACTGCACAGTGCTGCTTCATAGGATAACAATTTGTGATCGTTTACTCAAGTCACAACCACAGCTTTAAACTGGACTTCTCATAATTTCGCTTAATCAATAAGTAATATTTCCAAATGTTTATAAAGATATATCAATAATTTACCTCTACAATGCCATTATATTTTAACCATACTTCATGTTAAGATCTCTTTTTTTCCATATTGTCCTGGATTCAAGGCAATTTTATAGCTTCAACTTGTTCCAGTTGATTACAGTCATTGATTTTCAATATTCAGCTTGTCGTGCTTGACTGTCCCTGGGTGTGAAAACTTTCTTCTCAAACTGGCCTGTTTGCCTCTTCCAACACTATACATGAAATCCCTAAAGAACTTCTGCTTCCCATCGGTAACAAAACGTACCAGGAGTTTCTCTGCCTGGAGATTTGGCACTAGCTGCCTTCCAAGAAGCACGGTTTCCTTTTAGTGAGAAGGATTTAGGCTCTAGGGCTGCATTTGTATCATTCTCAGTGACTGTTGGGTGTCAGCTGGCCAAAAATAAACATTAACCATTTCACTGGCAGTGGAAGCCTTTCAGAGTCATGAGTTCAATTTAACCCCAACCTCATTACTTTTATCTTAGTCTAACATAAATAACAATTCTAAATAAAAATTTTCATTCTAATCATTTAACAGTGCAATTCCCCCTCTCCAACCTTCCTGATCCCTCCTCTCCTGCTCTATTTTTACCATGGTGCTTATATTTTCCAACAGACCTCTCTCAATTTTCATTTCTTTTCTTACCTAAAATTGTCAGCTTAAAAAATTTTAATACATAGTATATTCATATCACAAACATTCTTAATATCGTGAGAAAGTGAAAGCAGTACCTAAATGCTTTCTGGAACTGTCCTGGCACTCACATCTGGGCCTTAGCATAGCTAGGAGCTAGCCTGGTACTCACAGCTTGGCCATAGCGTTCTCCTGTTGAACATAAACACAAACGTCAGAGAAGGCCACTCTGATTTTGACAGAGGCAGACAAAACAAGACCACTCCATAATCATGTCTGAGCAGATGGAAACCAGAGTGTTGTCTAAACCACAATAAAGTATTCCGTTTTCCTGGATAATATGAGTGACTACTGCTTCTTTCCCAAGTACAGCTTTAACTCTGCTTTATTCCTCCTGCCTTCTGGCTGAAAATCACAAGAAAGGAGGAACTTCCCTGGCGGTCCAGTGGTTAAGACTCTGCGCTTCCAACACAGGGGACACGGGGTCTGATCCCTGGTCAGGAAACTAAGATCCTGCATGCCGTGGGGCGAGGCCAAAAAAAAAAAAAAAAAAAAACCCACAAGAAAGGAAATTTATATACATTTATATACATTAGAATTTATGATTTGGCTTTGCTCTGAATAATAATTACATAGTCAAAACAACAGAGGTATTATGTCGTTGATTTCCACTTCTGGAATCAACTTATACACAAAGCACAGAAGACCGGATGTAAGTATTTCCAATCTTGATCATGTAAAAGTGAAAATACAGAGGATAGAAGTTCGGGGGGTGAAAGTGGGAAAGATGCTGAAGGGTAGAGGTTCATGACAAGGGTCAGAGGGGAGGAGGGTTTGTTCCAGGGGACATTTGACATTGGCTGGAGACATTTTGGGTTGTCTCACTGGCAGGGTGCTACTGCCACCTAGTGGGGAGAAGCCAAGGATGCTGCTTAGCATCTTAAAATGCACGGGACAGTCCTCCATAACAAAGAAATATCCAGCCCCAAATGTCAATAGTGCCATATTGATCTAGAGTAAAAAGCAAGGTCCTTACCATGGCTGATACAGCTCTACCTGCCCTGGGCTGGCTGCCTCTATTGTCAGCTCCTTCCACTGTCCTTCAGTCACACTAGTCTTTCTCACCAGGGACATTTCTACCTTGGAGGCTTTGCATGTGTTAGTTCCCTTAGTTAGGAGCCTCTTCCCCCACTAACCACATGGCTAAATCCCCCTCCTTCTACAGGTTTTGAACAAATGTCCCTTCTCAATGAGATCTACCTTGACCATGTTACTTAAAATACAACACCCTTGCAGGCACTAGCAATCCTTGTACGGTTCTATTATTTTTTTAATTTCATTTTACTTATTGCCTACTAACATTATTTACTTATTTTTTGTATTTATTGCTGGTGTCTGTCTTTCCTATGATAAGCACCACAAGGAACTTTGTCCAGTTTGCTCACTGACCTACCCCAGGTGCCTGGAACAGTGCCTGGCATATAGCAGCTGTCAATAAATATTAATTGCATGAATTCAATGAGTGAACTTGATAATTTCCAAAGCCTTTTAAAGCATATAGGTATTGTCAATGCCATTTGCAGCAACATGGATGGACCTAAAGACTATCATACTAAGTGAAGTAAGTCAAAAGAGAAAGACAAATGCCATATGAGATCACTTATATGTGGAATCTAAAATATGACACAAATGAACTTATCTATGAAAGAGGAACAGATTCACAGACATAGAGAACAGACTTGTGGTTGCCAAGGGGGAGGGGGGCGAGGAAGGGATGGATTGGGAGTTTGGGATTAGTAGATGCAAACTTATATATAAAATGGATAAACAACAAGGTCTTACTGTATAGCACAGGGAATTCAGTATCCTGTGATAAACCATAATGGAAAAGAATGTATATGTATATGTATAACTGAATCACTTTGCTGTACAGCAGAAATTAACACAACATTGTAAATCAACTATACTTCAATAAAGTAAATGTTTAAAATATATAGGTATTCTCTATTCACTACCAATTCCAAATTTCCAGAAGACATTTAAAAATCAAGAATTTTCAAAAAATCCATATTACATATTACAAATTATACCTAACAATACACTCTCACCTGCAGATAAGACTTTTTTGAAAGTCCATGGATTGAAGTAGGAAACGATCAGACTATCTGTGCTGGTCTCCAGGAGATAAATTGCACAGCCAGTTAAACTCTAACTGGGTTCCCAGAATCTCACTGCTTCCATATTAAGGATTCAAGATAAAATTGCATTCTTGTAAAGCAGTGGACCACCCTGCTTACCCCAGCTCTGTCTATTACATTTTGATAATGCATTGCATTTAGATATTAACAAAATTAATTAAGTTAAACTCTGTTCATTTTTGGTTTTGCCCCCAAATTTTCCAAATAACTGCAGACACAGAAAACACTCCCCCTGTACAAACATACACGCACATGCACACAAATTACAGGAAAAGTTTCTCCTTAAAAACAACAGGTTTTTTTGTTCATAAAAATTTGGAAAGCTCCCAGATTATTTCCATGAGTCAGGCAGCTCTTATTTGGCAGTCAACAACCCCACCATATCGAATCAAATAATTCCTAATTTTTAACCCATAATAACTTAAAAATTGGTCAGGAAGACAGCTTTTGCTTATTTTTCACTTTGTAATATATTCGGTCAACAAACATATCATTTTAAAACTTATATGTTGATAAATTATGAGTTTTCTTAAATAATTAAGTTGAAATAAGTTAAAGAGTGTGTGTCAGTTGTCAAATTGGAAAAAGTTTAAATTTATCTCTCTGTCATAAATATAATTTAAAAACTGTGTTAAAAATGAACTTTATAATAATAACATATTTAGAAATATACTAAACTAAAAGAAGTTTTACTAGAGTATAGGTTACACTGAAAGGGGTTCAAAAAACAAGAAGGTGTGTTAAATGTTGATCTCTAGCATGAGTATTTTAATATATTTTAATGTTATTTTATTCTATGTTTTGCTCAGTACATGTCTTATAGTTAATAAACTAGCTTGCTAAATTTGTATTGTCTTAAACTGAAATTTAAGAGTATTTTATTTTCATATTAAATATGGAGCTGTTGCCTACAACTTTAAATTCTTAAATTTGGTACTTTTGGTACCATTTTGGTACCAAATATGGTACTTTTGGTACCATTTTATTACCATAAAAATATGGTAATTTTCTTTGCTCTCTTCTTTTTAAAAAATGAAGTAGGAAACTACTAAATTAAGGGCTGCTGATAAATCTGACCCCATAGAACCCCAGAATCTTGGAGCTGAAAGAATTAAACAGTAACTTAGCCCATTGCACCCCACTCCCAGCTTTATAAGTGAAAAAACTCTGGTAAGAGATGTTGTAGAATGGTCTGGCTCCTTCTCTTGATCATTTTATACCACATCCACCTCTCATAAGTAAAAAAGGAGTTTCTGTACCAACAATATATGACTTATTAAATAGATTTATTTGTGTTCAAACTCATACAAGATAAAAAATATTTGAAGCAACTCACAGCCAGAACACATGCAATAAACTAGAAATTGAAATGGAGCACCATATCCATTGAGAAAGCCAGGCACCCACCCAGCTTTGGGTGCAAAGGCCTGCCATCCTTGGACATCTTGACCTCATATCTCTTCCTTGTCTTTGATTCTCTTTCAATAGTATGTTTTACAATTTCCTTTGCAGTGTGGACAACAGTTGGGAAAATGTTCTCAGGATTTATCTTCTCTTGGTGTATTGCTAGATAATATGGGGAAGGAATAGCCTTGTTTTGAAAGTATCAGGCCTTCTTGGGGGGCCATCTGAGGGCTTTTAAAGGTTCATAGGAAAGTGCCATATATCACAACACTCCATGATGCCACAAGAAGATAAGGCAGCAAGAACCCCACACCTCCCCAGAAAAACAGCTCTTAATCTGGGCCTAATGGTTTCCTCTTTCCAGCTGTCCTGGTTAAAAATCTGTTCCACCCACCAGGGTTTAAATGCTACTAGTATATAGGATTTGATTGGGATGGACAAGGCGGGACTGGACCGGGGGGAATGGTTTAGCATGTGCAGGCTTAGACCACATAAAATCCTTTATAAAAGTTGATTCCTCAGAATTGTGACTCCAGGATGCCATTGTGCCTTGTGGGTTCGTAAGTCTCATAAGAACTTGCAAGTCATAGGTAGCAGTGGTTCTCTGGAGTAAAAACTGTTGGCTTCAAATTCTGTTTCTTACCTGCTCTCTCACCTTGACAACTTCACATCTTGGGTTCTTCATCTGAAAATTGAGGATGATTGGGCTCACTTCATAAGGTTGTTGTTGGCTTAATTAGATAATCTCCATAAACTTCTGTGAATAATAGAAAAAATATGTATTGTTCTCTGCCCCCCAGTTCTTGGCACACAGCTCCTAAAACCTTTGTAATTTCTCAAGTGATAAGAACACTTAGGAGCATCTTTTGTTCTAATATTTGGTCTTTGTCTCTGGTTCCTGACACAGAGCTCCTAAATCCCTTGGAATTTGACAGGCAATAGGAGTGCTTTTTGTTCTAATGAAGCAACTCTTGGTGGGCTCCTGGATGGGGCTGGTCACCAGAAAGAACAAGCCATGATTCGATGCTTAGAACTGTCAGCCCCACCCACCTCCATCCTGTGAGAAGGGGAATGGAGCTGGAAACTGAGTTAAGATCAATCATGCCTACACAATGAAGCCTCCATAAGAATCCCAAATGTACAGGGTTTGGAGAGCTTCTGGATTAGTGAACACATTTACATGCCAGGAATGTGGCACAGCCCAGCTCCATGGACCTGACCCTACATATCTTTCCATCTTGCTGTTCATTCACATCCTTTATTATAACCTTTACAATAAACCTTTATAATAGACCAGTAAACAAAAGTGTACCCCTGAGTTCTGTGAACGATTCTAGCAAATTATTGTACCTAAGGAAAGGATCATGGGAACCTGGATTTACAGCCGGTTGGTCAGAAGTACAAGTGACAACCCGGACTTGTGATTAACATCTGAAGGGGGCAGGCAGTCTCATGAGGCTGAGCCCTTGACTTGTGGGATCTGACAAGTTAGTGTCAGAACTGAATTAAACTGTAGGACATCCAGCTGCTGTTGGAGAATCGCTTGATGTGTGGAAAGCCCACACATCTGGTGTCAGAAGCAAAGTGTCATAGTAGTGTGAGAGTAAAGGAGAAAGACACAGGAGTGTAGATTTTCCTTTATGACCTCCTACAAAGTTCGTGGCTCATAGCAAGTGCCCCATAAATGTTAGTGTTGTTGACCTTAAAAATAAAACAGTCGGTTCTTTTACCAGCAAAAATGGGTTTATTCAGGAATAGCAGGGGAATTGCAATTGGGACAAACAAGCCATAGCAAAAGCCGTAGGCAAACCCAATAACTAAAGGAGAGGAATGTTACTTTATAGAGAAAAAGGAGGAAGTTGGAAGGGGTTGTTCTGAATGAAAGTCCATTGGAGAAAAGTGAGAGTTCAGGGTGATGATGGTTTCTCATTGACTGAGTTGCTGGTGTAGTCAGTTTCTTGCAGGAGATGCAGTGTACATCTTTTCCTGTTAGGGCCTTTAATTGATGGTTCTTTCCTGTGGATTCTTCCCCTGGGGTCTGTAATTGACGGCTCCTCCTGTAATCGTCCTGTAGTGCTACTGCAGTGAGAGCACCCCCTGCTGGCCACCTGACTTCACGTTAGTGAGGTTTCCCTTTATTAATTTTCACAGGGATAATGACTGGTCTTTGTCTTTTCTCTGGGCCTCCAAGGAGGCTATGGCTACTAACAAATACTAACAAACAAATACATAGTCTTCAGGTGGTTTTTATCTGACCCGTAGATGGTGTAAAGATCCCCCCTTAACATGCTACTGAGCACGTGGGCTCAGTAGTTGTGGTGCACGAAGTCAGTAGTTGGGGCTCACGGGCTCTAGAGCGCAGCCTCAGTGGTTGTGGCGCACGGGCTTAGTTGCTCCGCGGCATGTGGGATCTTCCCGGACCAGGGCTCGAACCCATGTTCCCTGCATTGGCAGGCGGATTCTTAACCACTGCGCCACCAGGGAAGCCCCATGTGATATTATCTTGTGTGCATGTTTTATTTCACTTAGATAAGAGTTTTTATTTGTTTTAAGCAAATAAATGACCATGTCCACTTGAATAGACTCCGTCTGCCCTGCTGGCTTAGTGTTTCTGGCTAATATCCAATAAAGCTGAGCTTCAAGCATCCCAGTGCTTTTCAGGGCTCACCTGCTGCCTTTTATTTTGCTTCTCAGCAGACAAGAGCAACTCCTCAAAGAGAATATTTTTTTAATAAATTGAGATCTCTTTTGTTCTGAATGGTTCTCAAGTGAGCCAGGAGAATTAAGAATAGAAGAAATTCCAGTTCTTCCTAATCCATCCACAAGAGGCAATTGAAAGGGTCCCTCCTAATGTGAGGCTATTAATAGACGGGAGAAAGGTGCTTGTTTATTGGGTACCAGCAGACAGAGGAAAAATCATGGCACCAATGGCCTCATTCTCCCTAAGTGCCCATCTTTCTCCCAACAATGCTCTCCCTCGGGGTGGAGGTAACTAGAAGTGCTGCTCATGGTCCCCCCTGAACCAAGACTATTCCTGGGCTAACAATAAGTTGTGTATTCAGAAGGAGAAAGCCACTGAGTCATCTGTGGTCTCAGGATATCATCTGACCGAGCAGGATGCACCCAGCAGGAGGCCTACGCCCAGAGCACTCAGTCCTCTTAGAGGGTTTCCAGTGTTCTCTGCCACTGAACTATCTCCCACTTTCCCACATGAACAGACTAACCCCTGTACTCCTTTTCTCATCTCTCGGGGCATGACCATCACAAGCAGAACTTTCACAACTCCTTTATGAAGGCTCCAACTTATACCCACTTAGTTGGCTCTACCCTAAGAACAAACCTTGTAGATGTTAAAGGGACACACCATGGTTCAGGAGAAGCTGGCAGTGGGGAAGGGAAGAGTTATATCCTCTCACCCCAGAGTGTTCAAAAGCAGAGCTATCTTCCACCCTTACCTAAGACCCATTCATTCAATCATCCTTTCCCTCAACAAATATTGGTTATCTGCTTATGCTATGAATTGTTTTAGGTGTTAGGGATATAGTAGTAAACAAGAGAAAATTCTTGCTCTTATGTATCTTACAAAGCAAGTAATAAACTAATGTATGTATAATAGGTAGAAATTAAACAGGAAAGGGGATAGATAATTGTATATATATAAACACGTAATATTATTTTTATTTATTATTTATTTATTTATTTTTGGCTGAGTTGGGTCTTTGTTGCTGCCCACGAGCTTTCTCTATTTGCGGCAAGCGGGGGCTACTCTTCCTTGTGGTGTGTGGACTTCTCATTGCGGTGGCTTCTCTTGTTGCGGAGCAGGGGCTCTAGGCGTGCGGGCTTCAGTAGTTGTGGCACGTGGGCTCAGTAGTTGTGGCTTGAGCGCTCTAGAGCACAGGCTCAGTAGTTGTGGCGCATGGGATTAGTTGCTCCGTGGCATGTGGGATCTTCCCGGACCAGGGCTCGAACCCTCGTCCCCTGTGTTGGCAGGTGGATTCTTAACCACTGCACCACCACGGAAGCCCTAACACGCATTATTTGCTGAAAGCTTTACATAGGTGACCATTGGACAGAGGTAAGAATGAAGTGAGGTTGTCAGCCATGCAAATACTTGGGGGAAAGAGCATTTCAGGCAGAAGGAATAGCAAGTATCGCTCTCTGTTTTTTTTTTTGGCTGCGCTGGGCAGCTTGTAGGGTATTAGTCCTCTGACCAGGGACTGAACCTGGGCCATAGCAGTGAAAGCCCAGAATCTGAACCACTAAGCCACCAAGGAACTCCCAATAGCAGGTATCTTGAGGTGGGAGTAGGTTTGGTGGGCTCATGGAGTAGCAGAAGGCCAGTGTGCTGGAGCTCAGGGGATAAAGTGAGAGCCGTGAGAGATGCAGCCAGGGACATGAGACTGGAGGCTGGGTACAGATAATGTAGGGCCTTGCAGGCCATCGTAAGGATGTTGGGCTTTATTCTAAGTGTGATGGGACCTTACTGGAAAGTTGAGAGGAAGGATTAACATGATCTGATTCACATTTTCAAAGAATCACTCTGGCTGCTTGTGGAGAACAAACTGTAGGGACCAAAGTGGAAGCAAGGGGACTCGTTACAAGACCTCTGCAGTAGCTCAGGGGAGAAATGACAGGCAAGGATGGTAGCAGTGGAGGTGGTAAGAAGTTGTCAGGTTTTGAATATATTTTGCTGATGGGATTGGATGTGGATTATAAGAGAAAGGGAAGACTGAAGGATGACTCCGAAGGTTTTGGTATGAGCAGCTCAATATTATAAAAACAAACAACCAAATCCAAAAATGGGCAGAAGACCTAAATAGACATTTCTCCAAAGAAGACATACAGAGGGCTAAGAAGCACATGAAAAGCTGCTCAACATCACTAATTATTAGAGAAATGCAAATCAAAACTACAATGAGGTATCACCTTACACCAGTTAGAACGGGCATCATCAGAAAATCTACAGACAACAAGTGCTGGAGAGGGTGTGGAGAAAAGGGAACCCTCTTGGGAATGTAAAGGGATATGTAAATTGATACAGCCACTATGGAGAACAGTATGGAGGTTCCTTAAAAAGCTAAAAATAGAATTACCATATGACCCAGCAATCCCACTACTGGGCATATACCCAGAGAAAACCATAATTCGAAAAGACACATGCACCTCAGTGTTCATTGCAGCACTATTTACAATAGCCAGGACACGGAAGCAACCTAAATGCCCATCGACAGATGAATGGATAAAGAAGATGTGGTACATATATACAATGGAATATTACTCAGCCATAAAAAGGAACGAAATTGGGTCATTTGTAGAGACGTGGATGGACCTAGAGACTGTCATAAAGAGTGAAGTAAGTCAGAAAGAGAAGAACAAATATCGTATATTAACGCATATATGTGGAACCTAGAAAAATGGTACAGACAAACCGGTTTGCAGGGCAGAAATAGAGACACAGATGTAGAGAACAAACGTATGGACACCAAGGGGGGAAAGTGGCGGGGGGGTGGTGGTGGGATGAATTGGGAGATTGGGATTGACATATATACATTAATATGTATAAAACAGATAACTAATAAGAACCTGCTGTATAAAAAAATAAATAAAATAAAATTCAAAACACAAATCAAAAAAAAAGGTTTTGGTATGAGCAGCTGGATGCATGTAATGTCATTTACAGAGACAGGAAACCCTGGGAGAGGAAGAGGGTTTTGCAGGGGTTGGGAGGGTTGCGGTAGAGAGGGGGGATGGTCCAGCGTTCATTTTAGACATGTTGAGTTTGAGATGACTGTTAAACAATCAAGCAGAAATGTTGAATAGGCAGTTGAAAATTCTCGTCTGAAGTTTAGGGGAAAAAAAGTCAGGGCTTGAAGCATAAATACAGAAGAGTTCAGTATATAGATAGTATTTATTTGCTTGGATTATGGAAAAAAATTTTAAGCACATACAAAAGTAGAGAGAATAATATACCCATCACCTATGTACCCATCACCTAGCTTCATCAATTATTAGTATTTTGTTAGTCTTGTCCCATCCTCCCCTGCTCCTCCCTGGGTTGGAGTATTTTAAAGCAAACTCTGGATATTTATTGTTTTCCGCATAAATACTTCAGTATGTAATAGATTGTTTTTAAACAAATGACATTACCCAGGGAGTGTGTATAAATAGAGAAGAGGTCAGAGAACTGATTTGTGACTCTGCCTTTAGAGGTTAAGACTAGGAGGAGGAACCAGCTAAGGGGGCTGAGAGGAGCAGCAAGTGAGATAGGAGGGAAAGTGTAGGGAGTGTGGGGTCTCGGAAGCCAAATGAAAAATGGGTTTCAAGAAGGAGGGAATGATCACTTGTGCCAAATGCTGTTGAGAAGCTGGAGAAAGGTGAGGGCTGAAAAATAACCCTTGGATTTAGCAAAGTGGTAATCACTGGTGACCTTGCTGAGAGCAGTTTAGTGGAGTTATAAGCATAAGAGCTTAATTAAAATGGGTTTATGAGAAAATGAGGGCTTCCCTGGTGGCACAGTGGTTAAGAATCCGCCTGCCAGTGCAGGGGACATGGGTTCAAGCGCTGGTCCAAGAAGATCCCACGTGCTGCGGCGCAACTAAGCCCGTGCGCCGCAACTACTGAGCCTGAGCCCTAGAGCCCGCGAGCCACAACTACTGAGCCCACGCGGCACAACTACTGAAGCCCGCGTGCCTAGAGCCCGTGCTCCGCAACAAGAGAAGCCACCGCAATGAGAAGCCCGCGCACCGCAACGAAGAGTAGCCCCCGCTCGCCGCAACTAGAGAAAGCCCACGCGCAGCAACAAAGACCCAACACAGCCAAAAATAAAAAATAAATAAATAAAAATCAAGATAAAAATTGGAGTATTTTTTAAAAAGAGAGAAAATGAGAGGACAGGCAATAGAGACTTCTAATACATACAACTTTAAAAGGGACCTTTTTTTCTGTTAAGAGAAGCTGGGAAATGTGGTAATTGCCAGAGGAAGGTGTGAGGTTCAAGGGAGGTACACTTTTTAAGATAGGAGAAATTACAGCATGTTTGTATGCTCATGGAAACAATCAAATAGAGAGGGAAATTCTGATGCTGTAGAAGTGAGAGGAAATAAATTAGTGAGCTAATTCCTGGAGTAGTTAAGAGGAAGTGGAATCTAGGGTTGTAGATCACTCATTTCAGTAGCTACAGGAAATTCTGAAGACGCAGGCCTTGCCTCTTGTGGGTCAGGTCCTAGGGTAGAGGCAGACCCCCTTCTTTATCAGCACTGGTTCCAGGGAATGAGTATCTTTGCCCAAAGCATGGTTGGGGCTGGTCACTGAGATAGATGGAATCCTCTCTCACTAAGTGGAGTCATTTGGATGTGTCTTACCCATTGTCGAATCTGCATCTATCTAGTGACTCCCACAGCAAGCCCAGTCCCAGCCATACAGAGATGGGGGTCCCCCCAAGAATTAGCAATAAAATTGAGTAGGTCAGATATTAAGAATAGAAAACTTTTTTTTGTGTGTCTCTCCTCATAGTATTCATTTTGTCCAAGGAAGCTGACTCTAATTCAGGGGTGGAGCAGATCAGTGCACACTTGACCACAGTCATAGATCCAGGGGTGGACATGTGATCTAATCCAATCCAATCATATCTTTTTTAGGAATGCTAGGCTAAAGATTCCCTGTTTTCTATAAAATATAAAAGAGAAAGTGCGAGAATAGTACCAGCTCTTACTTACATGAAAGTCTGATATTTGCTGATGGCAGAGTGATTATTCTGTACTCTGGTTGATGTTTAGAGTAGATTGACTGGGGCTCTCAACTGTTTTTATTTATATCTGTTGTTTTCTGGAAAAAAAATTTTAACGAGATAGAAGACTTTGTGACAAGATAAGCCTCCTGCTTTATATATAGCTTCTTGGATTCAACTGAGAGATTTAAAAACTAATGGCATAAATGCCCCCAACCAACCTTTGCAGTTATTTTCTAGCAGGAGAATACTGTCTTCATAGTCTATTCCTTTTAAATTCTTTCACAAGGCAAAATAGGATTGCCCTGTATTATGTACAAATAAAAATGTCTATACAGAGCTTGTAAGGTTTGCTGGGTCAAACAATGGTTCCAACCTAAAGTCTATCTCATTTCCACTTTAACTACTTTTAGTCGTATTTATTAAGTAAGGCAGTTTGTACTTTTTAATTTTGTAATGTTTTGTGATTTTTTTGTACAATACTGTATTTGTACAATGGAGCAATTCTCAGCTGATGGAATGAATGAATAAAATGAGTGATTTTACTTAAAAAAAAAAGAGGAAGTGCGTAATTGTGGAGGTCTGGGCATCAATCAATCAACAAAAGAAGTCAGTCTTATGATGAAGCCAACATTTTAGAAGGCAGAGTTAAGGGATGAAAATAAATTACGTCCTTGTTGAGCTGTTGGACTAAGTATTGCCTGAAGTTCTGACAGTAAGTTTCAGCATAGTTCTGAAAATTTTTCAGTTATGTGGAATAATAAATCCCCTTTATTGCTTAAGCCAGTTTGAGTTGGACTTTCTATTAATTGCAACCAAAAGCATCCTAACTGAAGCACAAAGAAAGGCACAGTTCTCTACTGGGGTATGCATTTGTTAAACATGTTTATCATACACCAATTCTGTGTCAAGCATGTGCTATGCTCCAGGGATATAGTAGTAAACAAGGATGTGTCCTCACAGTCTAAAAGCAACCCCCCAGGCACTTTCTTCTTGAAGGACTTTTGAGTTATTTACTCTTTGTGTGAGCCCCAGGGATTCAATCTTCTCTCTTCTCAGAGCTGTCACCTCCTGCCTTTACCACATGGGATCTTCTCTAGCCAATTTCGTCTTTTTTAAAAATTTGTTTGTTTTTTTGGCTGCACCATGTCACTTGTGGGATCTTAGTTCCCCAACCAGGGATTGAACCTGGGCCCTCAGCAATGAGAGCACTGAGTCCTAACCACCGGACCGCCAGGGAATTCCCCTAATTTTGTCTTAAAGCATGTTTATCTTCCAAGCTCTCCTTGTCTTTGTCACTGTGTCAGTTGGAGATCAGTCAGGGAAACAGAAACTATTTTAGATATTTCAAGCAGGAAGGAATTCATTTCAGGGAAATAGTCTTTTAATCAAACCATTAGAAGAGCCGGAGGATTGAAGGTCAGAGTAAGTCATCCTTTGCTCTCAGACTTGTCACTAGCTTTCAAAGAGTCAGAAGTTTTAGGAACTGCAATGATTAGTCCTGCATGCAGCACCAAGGCGGGTAATCTGTGGGGAACTACTTGGAGGCTACTGTAAAACCTCTTGTCTTCCTGCTGCTGGCCAAGAAGCAATAATATATAGCTTCCGCTTCTTATTTGCTTTCCAAATCTCATCTGAATGCCTTTCATTGACTGGCAGTAACCTGAACTCCACTGGTGAATTTCCAACAGACAATCTGACACAGCCATTCATCAAAGGAAGAACCTAACTATTTTCTTTTAAGGGGTTGTCTGCTAATCACATCATACCTGCTCTTTGAAGACAGTGGGGACTTGACTGGAGCAGGCTCCTAGAGAGAATATTTCGTCTGACAAAAGGTAGATTTTGTATAAAAGGAAGGGGTGGGTGGGTGGGACAGCAGCTTCACTCAGGAATGATTCACATAATGCACTCCACCATCATGATGGAGTCAGTTATAGAGGTCACCAGCCTACCTGCCTACTCCCCATGCACGCTACAATGAAGACTGCCTGATGATATGATATTCACCTCCTGCTCACATAGAGCTCAAAGTTAAGGGATAGGTCTATTGGAAAATCTCAGATGCAGAGGAAATTCAAGCTAACTCCCTATGTAGGAATATGAGTGGACAACCAAGCATCCAAAGAGGAAGAAAAGCAAACAAACAAAATAAGATCTCTTATAAAGGAATGAGACTTGTCATCATTAGCAATGAATGTCTTCAAAGTTGTGAGGAAATAATTATTTGAACCTAGAATTGTTAAAAAGAAATAGAGCCAGACACTAGTTAAAGGCTATAAAGACAGATTTTATTTAGTACCATTGCAACAAGGGAGAGAGGCTTCAGTAAAACTGAGCTCAACTCCAAATATAGCAAAGACAGCTGGCAAAGAGCAGAGTGAGGGAGTCAGTGGATGGAAACTACTAAGAGGAGAGACCTGAAGGGTAGGGGGATTCTTGTTAAACTTGCCTAACAGGATTCTTGCTAAGGGCAGGACAAGGACTTAGACATCAAGGGTGGGGAATGAATAACTTCATCAGATATCAATGGTGATCAGATATTAAGAATGGGGGAATTCTTGCTAAGCTAACTTAGCAGGATTCTTGCTAAAACTGGGCTAGGCAAGTTGAGTACAGAGACCAAGGGTGAGGAATAGTCAAAAAGAGGGCTCAGAGTAGCCTGTCTCAAGTTTGGTCAAGAAGAGAGTCTTTGTCAGAATTCTATACATAGCCAAACTGCCAACTGAATGTGAGGGCAAAATAAGAAACATGTAGAATTTAAAATGCTTAACACCATATAGTCTATGTGGAAAAATTACTCATAGATATACTTCAGCAAAATGAAAATGGAATCTAACAAAGAGGACCATATGGAATATAAATAATAGAGGTATAAGACTAAACAAAGTGAAAAAAGCTTGGAAAAGATTAAAGATCCATAAGACCCTGATACATGGAAGGCTCCCTTTTGAGTTACAAAGTTTTAATGATATAGGAGTATATTTCCATCACTAAGGATCTAATCACGTTACTTGGTTCTACAGTTAATATTTATAGAATTATAATATGTTGTCACTTAGTGAAATCTCTCTTTACTTTATTGAAAAGTCAGTGGGTGTCTAGATCCCGGTTATCAATAATCAGGCTTTTTAATAGCAAGCAACTTTATTAAATTTTTTTAATCTGTAAAAAGCATTTTTGGGCTTCCCTGGTGGCGCAGTGGTTAAGAATCCATCTGCCAATGCAGAGGATATGTGTTCGAGCCCTGGTCCGGGAAGGTCCCACATGCTGCGGAGCAACTAAGCCTGTGAACCACAACTACTGAACCTGTGCTCTAGAGCCCGCGAGCCACAACTACTGAGCCCACACACCACAAGTACTGAAGCCCGTGTGCCTAGAGCCCATGCTCCACAACAAGAGAAGCCACTGCAATGAGAAGCCCACGCACAGCAACGAAGACCCAATGCAGCCAAAAATAAAAAAATAATAAATTTATATTTTAAAAATTGGGTATTTTAACAACAACAACAAAAAAGCATTTTCATTTCTTCTCTGCAAAAAAGAAAACTGAAACCTATGAGTGTTCAGATACTCCTCTAAGTTCTCATTGTTCCCTGCCTACTCAGGGAATGTATACTTATCTTATGAACTTTCAGTACTCTTTGAAGTTACATTGAAATTTGGACTTTGCAAGCTCTCACTTCCTATTATAATATTAATAAGCGTCAGAAGCTACTGTTATTAAAATAACAACCTGAAATTGACTTAAATTGAAAGAACTTTGTCTCATTCTAAATGGTTCCTCTTAAAACCAAATCCAGAGGAAGTAAGAACTCTACTGCTACTTCTCTACGTGGATACCTTTAACTATTTGATTAAAAAATGCTTGGGCAGGGGGTGAATTCTGAAGAGGTCAATGGAAGAGGCAGACCAGAGGTTGAGCTTTGTGTGATGGACTGTATTTGCCAGGAATAAGGATGGTGACCCCATTCAAGATGGTATAAATTATTTGGGAAAAGGAGCAGAGCAGGGATTTTCAGGGAGTATCTCTTATAGATCAGCCCCGTTAATTTGAGACTAAAGGGAGATAGGTTTGGAAAGATAGTTTGTTTTTTTTTTAAAACAAAAGCATCAACCACATCCTGAAGACTAGGGAGAAGTGTGGAAATTTTGTTTTTCAATTTGTTTTGCTTTAAGAAAAATCTGGTTGTTGTTCTTATAAAAAATAACATTTTCATTGTAAAGAATTTAAGCAATGCAACACACACACACACACACACACACACACACAGGGAAAACATTTTAAACCCCTTAAAACCCACCATCTAAAATAAAAATTATTAACATTTGGTTAACATCATTCTAAATCTTTCCATGCTTTTACACAGATAGAATGATAGATAAATAGGTATGTTAATGGATATACCTAATTTTTAAAAATAGTATCATAATATATGTGTTATTTAAAAGTTAAAAAGTATTGCATTCAAGCTTAGTCAAATTTAACAGAATTTAAAAAAACTAAAAGAAAAGCTGGACATCAAATAAGGGTTTATTCACTACAAGAGTTATCATTTTTTAAAATATCAAGTTAAGGTTAGAAAAAATGGTTTTGATATTATGTTATTCTTTTTTTTTAATTAATTAATTAATTTTTATTTTTGGCTGTGTTGGGTCTTCGTTTCTGTGCGAGGGCTTTCTCTAGTTGCGGCAAGCGGGGGCCACTCTTCATCGCGGTGCGCGGGCCTCTCACTATCGCGGCCTCTCTTGTTGCAGAGCACAGGCTCCAGACGCGCAGGCTCAGTAGTTGTGGCTCACGGGCCTAGTTGCTCCGCGGCATGTGGGATCTTCCCAGACCAGGGCTCGAACTCGTGTCCCCTGCATTGGCAGGCAGATTCTCAACCACTGTGCCACCAGGGAAGCCCTATTATGTTATTCTTATTTTTGTTTTCAAAAAATATGTTTTAAGTTAAAATCAATTGACCTTGATGTGGAAGATCAGGACATTGGCGCACTCATCCTATCTTTCATAACCCCTTCCCATGGGGTCAATATTTCTTAGTCATACTATTTTACATTGTTAATCTGTATAACATGTATATGCTCCAAAACAATAACTCATGCAAGTGTTCATTATTAATTCTGTATTTAAATGGATTCAATGATCATCACACATCCTTTTACCAAGACTTCTCAATTCTTAAAATCTTAATTTTGCCCTATTTCTTAATTGGCTGAATTTCACTTTCAAGTATTTCTCTTTTCTAGGAGTTCTTTTATATTTGTGGGAACTGTCCAGTACCTTTATTTTTGAATGACATCTTGGCTGGGTATACTATTCTTGGATCACACTTTTGTCCTTTCAGAACTCTGTAGACAATGCTCCACGTCTTCTGTCTCTGAATGTTGCTGTTGAGATATCTGAGAACAGCCTGACTTTTTTTCTTGTAGGCAATTTGATTCTTTTTCTGCCTGGATGTCTGAATTTCAATTAATTAACTAAAATATGTCTCAGGGTTAAATATTTTGTATCAAATATTTGACCTTTCAAGCTACAGATTAACTCATCATTTTAGAGGAACTTCTGTACTTATATATATATATATATATATTTTAAGTAAATGTATTTATTTTATTTATTTATTTTTGGCTGTGTTGGGTCTTTGTTGCTGCGCACGGGCTTTCTCTAGTTGCGGCCAGTGGGGGCCACTCTTCATTGCGGTGCACAGGCTTCTCATTGCGGTGGCTTCTCTTGTTGTGGAGCATGGGCTCTAGGCGCATGGGCTTCAATAGTTGTGGCATGCGGGCTCAGTAGTTGTGGCTCGCGGGCTTAGTTACTCCGCAGCATGTGGGATCTTCCTGGACCAGGGCTTGAACCCGTGTCCCCTGCATTGGCAGGCGGATTCTTAACCACTGCGCCACCAGGGAAGCCCTGTACTTACATTTTTGAATGCTTTTTCTGTTCCATTTAAGAGTTCTCAACTCCAGGGACACCAACAACCTCTGTCTTCCATATCTAGTAGCTTCTCTCTGATTGTTTTAATCTCTTAGTGTTTTTCACTTCCCTTTATTGTGATTATTTCAAGCCTTTTTCCAAATCAATAATTCAACCTCGGGCTTCCCTGGTGGCGCAGTGGTTGGGAGTCTGCCTGCCGATGCAGGGGACACGGGTTCGAGCCCTGGTCTGGGAAGATCCCACATGCTGCGGAGCGGCTGGGCCCGTGAGCCACAACTGCTGAGCCTGAGCGTCTGGAGCCTGTGCTCCGCAACAAGAGAGGCTGCGATAGTGAGAGGCCCGTGCACCACGATGAAGAGTGGCCCCCACTCGCCGCAACTGGACAAGGCCCTCACACAGAAACAAAGACCCAGCACAGCCAAAAATTAAAATAATAAATAAATAATAAATAAAAAATTAAAAAAAAAATTCAACCTCCAGCCATGTCTATTCTGTTCCTTGCTGTTTTGATGTATTTTTTAGTTCTTTAATGACATTGTTTTGGTCTTTGCTTTGTCAGATGTGCAATTTCCCTATTCATCTCTTTCAGCTGTTTTATTATCTCATTTTTGAATTTCATCTACTGAGTTCGTTTTCTTTTTAGGTTATTCTAGTGCTCAAAGCACTTGGGGTGAATTTTTTTCTGTTTCTCTACTTGCCTCCTGAATTCCTTCCCACTTGATCTGAAACTGGTCTGGTTTTCCTAATGAACAGCAACTTGAGGCTGTTATTTTATGCTGTATGCACTTTTTCTATGACTTATAAGCTTGTCTGAAGGAGGGGAGGGGGAAGAACTCAGGGAAGGTGAGGTGCAGTCTTTGTTAGAATACAAACTTCTGCAATCACTTCTGAGGTTTTAAGTGTCTATTCCAGAATTCACTCTCCTATGGGAAAGAGCCTCCTCCGATTCAGTATGCTTTCCTGGAGTCTTCACTGTTACCTAAAGACTTAGTCTATTCTTCACTTCTCACTCCACCTTCATCTCCCCAGTAGCTATTTTCACTTTTCCAGATAGAAGAGATAAAAGATAAGGAAACCACTTAATTTTCTTCTCTCTTGGAATATATGCTCATATGTATGTGTTATTTTCCAGGATTTTGTGGACCTAACAGTATGAGTTTTGATGGAATGGAGGCAGGATTGGAAGCCGTGACATGCTTGCTCCAGACCAGAATCTTCTACTTCTTTCCTTGACTGCCACTTATTGACATTTAAGATACTGAGCTGTAACCCTTTGCTTGCTGTGGATGAAATTTTAACTTTTAAAACTTTCTTGGGTATTGGTGGAAAACAGAGTCTATGAGAAAGCTTTATTCCATTATCTTAACTGAGAAATACAATAATTTTTAATGTATATATATATATCCTTTTTTCTGACTATAAAATTTATGTATCTGTACATATATCATTCATCATGTTGTATACCTTAAACTAATACAATGTTTTAATTATATCTCAATAAAACTGGGGGGAAAACCTGGGAAAAATAAAAGTTATGTATCCTTCCTATAAAAATTCAAACTATACAGAAGCATATAAAGTAAAAAATGAAAGTTCCTTATAATTGTCAGCTAAAAATTGTTGCTCATCATGTCACACTACAAGAATGAAGTCACTAGCCACTGTAGTCTTTGACCTTCAACACCCCCTGAAAGGAGTTCAGGGTGGAGATCAGGAATGAGGCACTCTCCGCTTGAAAAAACTGGCAGAACAGGCCTCCAGATAGTTAGATATTTTCAGGAGAAGATTTTAGGAGCCCAATTTCTTGCATCTTCTCATATCCAGGAAAGCACTGAAATCATTAACAGAAACATCTGCTCCTCCTGACTAGCAGCTACCTTCTTGTCACTAGCAGCAACCCTCTGCCAAAATGTGTGTTTGACTGCATGCATCCCCCTTCACCTAAATCACATATATACTGACCTCTCCCTTACCTCTTCGGAGCAGTTCCTCAGAGCTATCTGAGAGGCTGCATCCGGGGCTACAGGGCTCACTTTGCCCCAAATAAAACTTAACTCACAACTCTCATGTTGTGCATTTTTTTTCAGTCAACATAATACAGCTCCAAGAATATCACTCTTAACAGTTCCCTGATCTTTTTGTATATTTATTTTCTTTCTTTTTGCTGTCAGTTCTTAGGCCTTTCAGTCAAAATCACTAGAAACACGTGAATATATAGATTAAAAAACAGCTGTTTTAATGTAGGTTTTACATACCATAAAAATTCACCGATTTCACATATACAACCCAATGATTTTTGGTAACTATAGAGCGGTACAACCATCACCACAACACATGTACTTCTTACAAAAATACAGTTACTAGCTCTTCCTTTACAATATATCGAAAACATTTTTCGTGTCACTATATACAAATTTACCTTATCCTTTATAAAATCTGCTTCACAACATTCCATTGTGTAGTGGATACACTTTAATTCACTTAACGTATTCTCCATTTAAACAATTTCAATGTTTTTCTGAAAAAAAAATTTCTGAGCAGAGAACTAAAATGGTGAAAGTGGATTGAGATCATGAATCTGGAGGCAAATGAAAAAGGGTAAAATGGTGGATGAGAGTTTCCTGCAATAACCCAGCTCTAAGATTAGACCAGGAAGTGGCAGTGGCCTTTTCCATCACTCTTGCATCCATCAGATGCTCTTGTCAGTCTGGAAGCTCTACCATTTCTAAAAAACAGGTAGCTTTCCTGTCTACCTTAGCTCATAACAGTCCTTCTCCCGCATTTCATCTTTGCCTGTTGAAGTCCTATCTTTCCTTCATGATAGAGCATACCACACTGCCATGATTAGCCCTGGAAATTATCCCTCCCCTTCAATTTCTGATAGAGAGCTGAGTCCTTCCTTCTTTTCTTCCTTCCACAAAGTACTTTTCTTCCAAAGGCAGTGCAATGCAGAGGTTAAGAGCAAAGACTTTGGATCCGCCAATTTACTCTCTGTGAACTTGGTTCCTAACCCAAATGCTCAGTGCCTCAGTGTCCTGACCCATAAAATGGGGAGAAGTGTATTCGGCGTTGTTACGAGGATTAAATCAGATACCAGATGTAAAGCGCTTAGAATAGTGTTTGATGCGTAGGAAGCGCTGAATAAATGTTGGCTTGCATTTGATTCCTGCTGGCGGTCTGTTCGCTAGGGTAACACTCCAGGACAGACACCCGTCCGCGCAGCTGCCCATGCGGAGCTGTGGAGGATGCGGCCCAGCCCCTCCCGCGCCAGACCCGGGAGAGGGGAGGGCGGTCATGTGATTGAGTCAAGATGGCGTCGTCCAGCTCCTTGTGGCTCTTGGCTCTCGCTTTCCTGCCGGCGTCCTGCGCTTCCCTGGCACTGGGGCATCTTGACCCGCCGGCCCCGCTGCCTCTGGTGATCTGGCATGGGATGGGTAAGTGAAGGAAGGAGGCGAAGAGAGTCAAAAGGTTTTGGCGACTCTTTCCCTCTCCCAACCGGTGTTCGCGTCTGCAAAGTGCAAGTGTGGTGGGCGAGGACCGTGGTCACACAGCACCCGGCTGTCCCCACGGTTTAGGATTTGGGGGTTACTCTGCATTGGAAAGGGAGATGCGGAAGGAGCTATCTTTTGGTGAGCGCTCACAGAGGGCTGTGCACTGCGGTAGGGTTTTACGTGGTGTCCTGGTTTAATCCCCATGGCAGTGGCGTCAGGGTGCAGCATCAGACACTTGCTCGGGGAAGGCTGGGCTGTGGCTGCATGACCGGCGCATCCATCCTTTTGTTCATTCACACATTGAAGAGATTTGTTAGGCACCAGTAGTTCATTTATACATTTGACACATAGTTATTGAATACCTACTGGATGCTGAGGATACAGCAGTGAACGAAATAGACTAAATTTTTTGCTCTTTTAGAACTTTCCAGTGGGAGAGACAGACTATAATATAATATAATAATATAATGTAATATAATACGTCAAATGGTGATACGTGCAATGGAGAAAAATAAAGCAGAGAGGGGGATAGAGACTGCAAGTGGGGGCTTGCAGTTTTATAGAGCAAGGTCAGGAAAGGATTCACTGAGAAAGTGACACCTGAGCAAAGACCTGAAGTCGATGAGGGAAGATGCTTTGTGAATATCTGGTGGAAGGAACAGCAAATGCAAAGGCCATGAGGCAGAAGTATGTCAGGTATGCTGGTATGTTCAAGGAACAGCATTCAGGTCATTGTAGCTGGAAGAAAATAGGTGTTTAGTGAGCAAGAAGAAAATAGGTGTTTAGTTCAGGGATGGGAGGGGGATGGGGGTGGCCTGCTGATGTTGTTGGGCCTACTAAGGCTACTGTAGGAACTTTGGCTAGAATGAGATGGGAAGTTCTTGTGGGTTTTGAGCAGATGAGTGACATGATCTGATTTGCACTTTAAAAGCACTCTAGTTGCTATATGGAGAATAGATTGTAGGGGGTCGTGGACCTTTGCAAGGAGAAAACTTAGGAAGCTTTTGCAGTAATCTAAACAAGAGGTGATGGTGGCTTGAAACAGTTTAGTAATAGAGGAGATGTTGAGAAGTGGTCAAAGTTTGGATATAGTTTGAAGATGGAACCAATGGGATTTGCTAACAGGTTAGATGTGGGATGAGAAAGGAGTCAAGGATGATTCCACGGGTTTTGGTCTGGACAGTGAGAAGGATGATGTTGTCATTTTACCAAAATGGGGAAGCCTGTAGGGTGAGCAAATTTGGGATGAAAACCAAGAGTCTGCTTTTGGGACTCTTGAGATATTTGTTACATATCCAGGAGATGTAGAGGCATTTGGAATGTGGAGTCCAAGACAGATACAGGCTGGAGATTAAAGTTGGGAGCCTTTGGCATATGGCTGGTATTGAAAGCCATGGAACTGGGAGAGATCACCTAGGGAGTGAGTGTACACAGAGGAGGGAAGAGGTCTAAAGACTGAGACCTGAGGCGGTCCCAGCATTTGGAGGTTGAGGAGATGGGGAGGAATTAGCAAAGGAGACAGTGATGGAATGACTAGGGAGGCAGTAGAGTCAGGAGAGGGCAGAGTCCTGGAAGCCACATGAAAATGTTTTAAAAGGAAGGGAGTAAAAAACTGTGAGATGTTGATGACAGGTCAAATAAGATGAGGGCTGAGAATTGGTTATTGGATTTAGGAATACGAGGATCACTAATGACCTTGACAAAAGCACTTTTAGGGGAGTGGTGAGAGTGAGAGCCTTTTTGAAATGGCTTAAAGAAAAACGTTCAGAGAGGAATTAGAGTCAATAAATAGAGACAGTTCTTTCAAGGCTCTGTGCCAGGGCCTGGGGCTACTACAGTGGAGTTAAAGGAGAACAGGGGAGCTCCGTGCCCTCCCAGAGCACAGTCACTCTGTATGGGAGGCAGTTAAGTAACCCACGATTATAGTTCAGTGCAAGAAATCAAAGATGCTTGGGGTCTTTTCCTTCTTTAAAAACAAATTCTTAAGCTTATTCTCAGGTTGAAAATGGGATGATTAAGTTCAAAATGGAAAATGATCTCAGCCCAGTTCTCCCACTCAGTGGCCACTTTGCTTCCTATTCTTAGTTCTGGTTCCTTGAAACAGGAAAAAAAAAAGTAAAATGTAAGTTCAAGGCCAGCACTTACATGAAGGCAAGAGTTAGCACCTCCTTAAATTTTGTGTCCTAGTCACTTTACTTGTCTTACTGTAGTCCTGGCCCTGAAGAGAAATCAGATTCCAAAGTGCTTTTGAGTCTATTAACCCCAAATGTTCTAGATGATAAGGGAATCTGCACCCCTGCTTATTTTCAGTTGTGAATTTGGTGTCCCCATTTTATTGTGTGGGCTTTTGAAGTTTGTTATTACCTGATAAACATGAGCTGAGCAAAAAATGTTGTTCTCTCTTTTTGTTGTTGCTGAGGTGAAATTCATATAACATACAATTAACCATGTTAAAGTATACAATTCAGTGACATTTAGTGTATTCACGTTGTGCAATCACCACTTCTCTCTAGTTTCAAAACTTTTTCATCACCCCAGAAAATACCTGTACCCATTAAGGAATCACTCTTCAGCCCCCACTTCCCATCATCCCCAGGAAATGTTCAGTCTGCTTTCTGTTTCAATGGATTTGCCTATTCTGGATGTATCATATAAAAGGAATTATACAATATGTTACCTTTTGTCTCTGGCTTATTTCACTTACAATAATGTTTTCGAGGTTCATCCACATTGTAGCATGTGTCAATACTTTGTTCCTTTTTATGGTGGAATAATATTTTATTGTATATATGTACCACAATTGTTTATCCAGTCATCCATTGATGGACATTTGGGTGTTTTCCACCTTTTAGCTATTACAAATAATGCTGCTTTAAATATTGTTCTACAAACCTCTGTAGGGACATACATTTTCACTTCTCTTGGGTATGTATCCAGAAGTGAAATTGATGTGTCATATGGTCATTGTATGTTTAAATTTTTGAGGAACCATCAAATTGTTTTCATGGTGGCTGCACCATGTTACATTTCCACCAGCAATGTAAAGGGTTCCTATTTCTCCCTATCTTTGCCAACACTTGTTATTTTCCATTTTTAAATGAATTAATTTTTAAAAAAATTAAAGCCATCCTAGTAGTTGTGCAGTGGTATCTCATTGTGATTTTGATTTGCATTTCCTTAATGACCACTGATGTTGAACATATTTTCATGTGCTTGTTGGCCATTTGTATATCTTCTTTGGAGAGATGTCTGTTCATATCCTTTTCCCATTTCAATTAGATTGTCTTCTTGTTGTGGAGTTGTAGAGTTCTTTGTATATTCCAGACATTAAACCCTTATCAAGTATATGTTTTGCAAATATTTTCTCCCATTCTGTATGTTGTCTTTTCACATTTTCATTAATGCCTTTAAAGCACAGAAGTTTTTTAAAAAAAATAATGTTTTTTTTACTCATGAGTTTCCACGATTGCCTTTGTTGTCTAGGAGACAGCTGTTGTAATCCCTTAAGCATGGGCGCTATTAAAAAAATGGTCGAGAAGAAAATACCTGGAATTTACGTCTTGTCTTTAGAGATTGGGAAGACCCTGGTAGAGGTGAGGCCCCTCACGGCTCTGTTCCTTTGAAGGTTTGCTGACTGATTTCATAGAATATACTATTAAGATGCTTAACCTTGTATTTTTAGCAGCAGATCATACATGATACTTTAGTTCTTGAGTGGCTTCTGTGAGGGTACCAACCTAAACAAGTTTGCTCTTAGAGAAGGTGCCAGTGAGAGTTTTCAGCCCCATCCTTTCACTTCTCATGGCTCTTCTTTTAGGATGTGGAGAACAGCTTCTTTTTGAATGTCAACTCCCAAGTAACAACGGTGTGTCAGATTCTTGCTAAGGATCCTAAATTGCAGCAAGGCTACAATGCTATGGGATTCTCCCAGGGAGGCCAATTTCTGTAAGTCCCTTTTTGTTATATCACTTACATGGAACTGATTTTTTTTTCCTTTGATTCAGATAGATCTACCCATTCAGTTCTTTTGGAATCTTCACCTATTTTGGAAGGGAAACTCTTCTAAAATATCCCCATGGAAGAAGTTCTATGAAGCTTAGTTTATTTTCTGTGAAGGAGTGAAGATTTGTTTGGCGGTATCAGAGGAAAGTCCTGAAACTTTGTGACTTTGGGGAGCCACAGAGGATTAAGTAGCTTAATCTGGGAAGTTAATTGTTGATGATACATTTCCATCTGACAGTTGGAACTGATAATCCTTTTTTTTCTCCAGGAGGGCAGTGGTTCAGAGATGCCCATCACCTCCTATGATCAATCTCATATCAGTTGGGGGACAACATCAAGGTAACTTTGTCCCCTTTGCCTAAGAAATTCTAGCAGCTCTATTTGTACAAGAAGTCAGCCATCCTTGCAAAAATCCTGTTTTTCTAATTTATAACAAATTAGCCAGGAGAGATGACGAAATAGGATTCCAGAGGCCTGGAACACAGGTGAATCATTAGGTTACCACCTACTTCTCTCTAATTTAATTGACATGATTTCATGGAGGTGAGATGTTTGCAGCCACGTAGCAGGTGGTGGTTTAGGAGTTAGGAAAGTCCAACAACCTTTCCTTTTTTTTTCTTTAAAAAAATTATTTATTTATTTGTTTGTTTTTGGCTGCATTGGGTCTTCGTTGCTGTGTGCGGGCTTTCTCTAGTTGCGGCGAGTGGGGCTACTCTTTGTTGCAATGCGCGGGCTTCTCATTGCTGTGGCTTCTCTTGTTGCGGAGCACGGGCTCTAGGCACGTGGGCTTCAGTAGTTGTGGCATGCGGTCTCAGTAGTTGTGGCGTGTGGGCTCAGTAGTTGTGGCTCACAGGCTCTAGAGCGCAGGCTCAGTAGTTGTGGCGCACGGGCTTAGTTGCTCCACGGCACGTGGGATCCTCCCGGACCAGGGCTCGAACCCGTGTCCCCTGCGCTGGCAGGCGGATTCTTAACCACCGTGCCACCAGGGAAGTCCCCCAACAACCTTTCCTGTTTTCTGACATGGGTGATGTCCTACTGAATTTAGACTTAGGCAAAGAATAGTGTCTAGGCTTTTTGTTAATTTTATAATTAACAGTAGAGATTAAATCTTTCAAAAAACAACAGGTTTGCTATTTAGACAGAATTATTTACTTTTGGGGGAAGATGTGTCTTTGGGATAGAACGTTATCTCTGTTCTGATGGATATAGCTGTTAGCTGGTAGGGTGTAGGGACAGACGGATTCTCCTTATAATCAGGAAACTGGCCTTACCCAATTAACGGTTACTGATGGGCAAGTAATTTGGTATCGTAGGTCCGTTTCACAGATGAGGGAAACTAAAATAAGACCCTGCCCATCTTGTGGGAATTTTTCAGAGGATGAAATGAAATAACAAGTAGGAAAATACTTTTTTAAAGTACACGTATTATTTAAATGCAAGTTGGTAGGAACAGCTTTATCATTCATTCATTGATTCTACAAATATTTATTAAAAACCTAGAAACCTAGAAACAAGACAGACAAGGTTTCTGCCTTCATGAAACTTCCATTCTAGTGGGGGTGAGAATAGACATGAAATAGGTAAACAAATAAAATAAATACAGATAGTGGTAACTATGATAAAGAAAAAAAATAGGATAATAGGAAGAATGGTGGTTGTATTGGTGAAAGGTGTGGGCTCTGGAGCCAAACTGCCTGTGTTCATATCCTGGCTCCATCACTTACTGTCTAACCTTGGACAAGGTATCTAACCTCTCTGTTTGAAAGCTTCCTTAAAAAAAGAAAAAAAAGTTTCCTATCTGTAATATGGTACAAATGATTTCTACTCTACAGGGTGGTTGTGAGGATTAAATTAATTATTGCCAATATATGCTTAGAACTGGTATGTCTGGTAACCCCCAAAATGTTATTAATGAGGATGATGAGGATGCAAGTATAATTGGGGGAGGGGAAGGAACTGGGGTTGGGCACTGCTTGAGTTAGGGCACTCAGATATGACTTCTCTAAACCAAGACCCAAGAGATGTGAATGAGGCCAGCCATTGAAGCAGTAAGAGAAGTACATACTCCAGAGAGAAGCAGATGCAAAGGTCCTGAGGCAGAAAAGAGTGTGGGAACACCAGGAGGAAGCTGGTTATAGTATTAATTCTCAAAACATTATTTTCTTGAGGAATAAATGAACAAGATCAGGGTCTAGTTCTGGTTTTTGTTTCTTGCAATGCCCTGCACATAGTAGGTATTCAATACATGACTACTGAAGGCATGGATGTTTGTCTTCTACTACTATAGGTGTTTTTGGACTCCCTCGGTGCCCAGGAGAGAGCTCTCACATCTGTGACTTGATCAGAAAAACACTGAATGCTGGAGCTTACAACAAAGCTATACAAGAACGGTATGTATGGTTAGCTGAAAAGGATACAGAACTGTCACTAATGAAAATATCATGCTGACTTTCATGCTAACCGTGATTCTAGGAGTAGTTGCTAGTGATTTTCAAATGAGATATTTATTGTAAATATGTCTATACTACCTGCTTCATTTTATTGTAAACCTAAAACTGCTCTAATATTAATTTAAAGGAAGGGAAGACATTTTTCTATGAAAGAAGAATGTAATTACAACAATATTTTTTTTTTTTTTACTTTTTGGCCATGCCACGAGGCATGTGGGATCTTAGTTCCCCAACCAGGGATTGAACCCTGGTCCCCAGCAGTGGAAGTGCAGAGTCTTAACTGCTGGACCACTAGGGAAGTCCCCACAACAATACATTTTCATCTGTAAAACAAAAAACAAAAAAGCCTTTAGAAAGTAGTAAACCCAAGGAATTGATGTTAATATTTGGAGGACAGATTCTTTCTGTTGTCAGCAGTGAGGGGTTAGCCTCCTACGTCAGTGTTCTTAGCTACCTGTGTTTGGGTATTTAACAATATGCAAAATCACTTTCAGGGTGTGTTCTCCTTCAGTTGTTTCCAAACTTAAATTATACATCAGACCCCCTGGGAAATTCATTAACAATGAATTCCAGGGCTCCATCCCTAGAAATTTGAATTCAGTAGGTCTGGAGTATTCTGGGTGATAACTGAGATTTGGGATCAACTAGTATGGTTTTGGTATCTATCCTGTGGGTCTTCCAAGTGTATGATTCTTGTTTGATAGCAGCTCTTCAATACAACACTTCCTTGAAGGCCTGTCCAAGGTACAGCCTTGTGAATGATTGGCCTGTAGAAGAGACCTGCAGCTACCTCTCTTTTCCTTTCCTACCCATTGGCTGGCTACACGGGTAGCCACAAAGCTGTCTTGGGTCAACAGTGCCACCTGATGGTCAGTGAAGGAAACTAAGAGACTTTATATCTCCACCTCCTACCCATTCAGGCAACTCAAACCACTGCTAAGCTTTACCCCTTCCCTGGTTTGACTAGTCACAGCTTGGTTATTTATGTCCAAATATTCTCTGTTCTCATGGGTATGTATGATCTGTTTAAACTACATTGTTCTTTATTCTTTACTCTTTATTCTTCTAACTATTGCCCAGATGCCTCAGAAAGAATCCACCCTTTTCTTTCTTTGTGTTTCCTTCTTTGGTGAACCAAACACAATTGGAATTATTATTCACTGTAGAGGAGCAGTCAGCTGGGGGGTGGGGGGACAGTGACACCTAAGTACTGATTAAAAGTGGTACATGGATGTGTTTATCTTCACTTCCTTCTTAACCGTTAATAAACTGGTAGCAAAAGAAGAAAAAGTGATAAACCCACAAGGGCAAAGAGAACAGGAGAGGAGAGAAGAGATAATAAAATACGTCAACATTTCTTTTGAAAGACAGAAAGCAAATTAATGAGTGATAACTGTTTTAGCAGAGCAGAAAATTCTGAAACCTTTATGTCTGTGGAGGGATACACTGACAAGAAGGAACCAGCTTCACTTTTTACAGTCCCAGAAAGACTCAGGAATTAGATGCCTAAGATGCCTTGGAAGGTAGAGTAAGTGCATGGGACTTTTTGTTGAAAATCTATATAAACAATGATCAAACTCCTTAGTTCCCTGAAATGCACGTCCAAGTGACTGCTCCTCCCCCACCCTGACAAGAGAAGCCAAATTTATTTTCTGGAGCAGTTTGACTAAAGAAGTACCAGGGGACTTCCCTGGCGGTCCAGTGGTTAGGACTCCATGCTTCCACTGCAGGGGGCATGGGTTTGATCCCTGGTCGGAGAACTAAGACCCCGCATGCCGTGTCACGTGGCCAAAAAAAAAAAAAAAATTAATTAAAAAAAAAAGTAGTACCAGATTTCGAGATAACAAGCACCTGACAGTGGCAAGACACCATATTGAAAACCCACTCTGTCCCATTCTGCTCCTAGAATGATAGCAGCCAGGCTTATTACCTGCTAGGCAGAAGTTTGACAGATCCCTCTCTGAAAAAACTGATTGGTCCCAGACAAAAGACCTACAGGTTCATGTTTTGGAATCCTTCAACAAGTAAGGACTCCTCCTGACTACCACGTAGTCAAGCCACCAGTAGATAAGCTCTGTTCTTGCGTGAAGAACTTTCAGTCAGCTTCTTTAAATATGAACAGTGAGCCAAGGATCCCCAGTCAGACATCTGGGGAAAGCTTCCAAAATGAAAGACCAAAACAAACAAAAAGTAAAAAGGAACTTGGAAGAAACAGATGGCAATTCAAGGAGCTGAAGAAAACCTTAAAAAAAAAAAAAAAAAAAAAGCCTGTATTATTATCTTCAGAGATAAGAGATCATCCATGACGCTAGAAGAGAATGCAAATAAAACCAATCATCAGAGAGAAAGAGATCCTGGAAGTTAAAAATAAGATAACCAAAACAAAAATGTGTTAGCGGTATGGGAATATAAAGTTGAGGAAATTTCTTGGAAATTAGAACAAAATCTCAATGAGGTAGAAAAAAGGGGGAAACAGGTAAATTAGAGAAGCCATTCAAGAAGTTCAATACCTGCCTGATTGGAGTTTCGAAAAGAGAACAGAGGAAAGAGTGGATTGGAATTATCAAAGAAGTAATATGAGAACACTTCTCAGAACTATGGGACATGAGTTTCCAGATCAAAAGGACTCACCAAGTAGTCAGGGGTGAAAAAAGACCCACATCCAGGTATATTCCCGTGAAGTGTCAGAACACTGTGGGTAAAGAGCAGACCCCAGTGAGGCCGCCGACTGACTCTCTGACAGCAAAACTACTAGCTAGAAGGCAGTGGTGCAGTACCTTTGTCTTCTGAGAAAAAATGATTTCCAACGTAGAATTCTCTATTGAACCTGGAAGTAGCAATCAAATGTGAAGGGAAAATAAAGACATCTTCAGACATGTAAAAAGAAGAGACATGGCCTTCCATATTCTCTCTCTAGGGGGTTGTTGGAGAGGCTCAGTGCTACACTGTCCAGCTGTGTGGCCTTGGATGTCCTTGAGCCTGCTTCTCCTCACCTCCAGCATGAGGCTAATGGTGCCTTCCTGCAGGGTTGCTGTGAGGATTAGACCAATGGAGTGTGAAGCCATCAGTGCAGTGCTCAGCTCATAGTGAGTAGGCAGCGTTGGGCTGGTACCACTAGTGGTGCTGTGTTGAAAATATTTATTCAACTTTAGCTTTCTCTTTCCTTTATTTATAAGTATTGCGGTGGTTGTGTTGTCTCTAAGTTTTAGTTGCACTTAAAATATTTTGTTCATAATTTAATCAAGTACTGAACTATTACTGTTTGCCAGGCCCCATTGTAAGTCTTGCAGATACAGTGGAGAATAAGACAATTAGGGTAACATGCTCTTGTAAATAAGACATTTAGGGTAACATACTCTGTTTACTTGGGGAAAGGGGGTCTCCAAGTAAACAGATGCACTAGATAACAGTGCTAAGCCCGTGGCAGAAAGAAACAGGGTGCAGCCATGGACAGTAATGGAGGAGGTGCCTACTTTGGACAGAACAGTCTTTGAAGAAAAGATATTTAAGCTGGGATCTCAACGACGAGAGGGAGCATAGGAGATGCTAAGGAAAAAGGGATCAGGCAGAGGGAACAGAAGACTCTGGTCCTTTGTCCCTTTGAAGTCTCTTGGTGGCCTGTGCACAGGGGCATGCCCCGGGAGTGCTGACCGAAGTGCAGCTTGGTCACCTTTCTTTCTTTTTCTCCCACAGCCTGGTGCAAGCAGAATACTGGCACGACCCCATAAAGGAGGACATATACCGCAACCACAGCATCTTCTTGGCAGATATTAATCAGGAGAGAGTAAGCACCCAACCCAGGCTACCGTAGATGTGCATTCATTTTCCTGTTTAGGGCATTATAAACAGATTAGCAGTGACCGTTTATTCATAATACCCTAGGCAGAATCCAGGAAACAAGAAGTTCTGTTTTTAGGGAGGCGGTGCTTATGAGATTCCGTTCCTTTTAGGGAGGCTGAAATTTATGTGGCTTTCTTCCTGTAGGTTCTTCCTCTTTCCTAGTGTTGAAGCAGCAGGGTGAGCTCAGTAGGTGCTGGCTGGCTTACATGGAACTTCAGCTGCTGCCTTACTGAGGGAAGCCTTTCTAGTGGATCCTTTTTGGGTCATATTTTCTCAGAAGAGTAATTAGAAGAGAGACTGCAGAGGGGACTGAGTGTGTCCCAAAGTTGAGCATGCTTTGGGAGGTTCTGGTAAACTAAATGGCTCAATTTATATTGGGCTTATCTGGAGGTTTAAAGCAAACAAGAACAGAATTTGAAGGGGGGCGGTGGGAATAGAATAGTATAGCAGAACCACTCAGAGTTTGTAGTTTCTTATTTTGCCTTGGTTTTCTCTGGCTAGAAGCCTTTAACCTATGTGATGGAGGCCTTTGGAGTGCAGTGACGGATTCATGGTGGCACCAGTATGCCATGGTTGGTGGGAGCATTGTCAGTCAGATACGATGGTAAGAAAAGGCTGTACCTGGTATATTCTGGGAAGGAAGGCAGCCCATACCATGGAGAAGAAACATGGTGATCCAGGGTCAGGGAGACCAGAGCACTGAAAGGTTTTAATTCCCCAGCTATAACCTGATGGTGGTGTCCCTGAGGTGCTTACTGTTCGCCTTTTCTCCAGGGTGTCAATGAGTCATACAAGAAAAACCTGATGGCCTTGAAGAAGTTTGTGATGGTGAAATTCCTCAATGATTCCATTGTGGACCCCGTGGATTCTGAGGTGAGATGCTGCTTAGGCCACAACATGCCAGGAGACCATCAGAGTAAATGGCATTAAAACACAGCTGCATGACTTCCCTGGTGGTCCAGTGGTTAAGAATCCGCCTTGCAATGCAAGGGACGTGGGTTTGATCCCTGGTCGGGGAACTAAGATCCCAAATGCCACAGGGCAACTAAACCCGCATACCGCAACTACTGAGCCCATGCGCCCTGGAGCCCACATGCCACAACTAGAGAAACCTGCACACCGCAACTAGAGAGAAGCCCGCAATGAAGATCCCGCGCGCCAAAACAAAGACTGAGTGCAGCTGAACTAAAAAAAGACAAGAAACAAACAAATGAAATGAGCTGCCTGCTGGGAAAAACTGTCAGTCCCTTTCACCCACCTTTGTGTAGAGCAGGGGTTCTGAGGTCTATAAACGGGACACTGAGGGTTGTAGCCCCCCAACCGCCCAAAATTGTGTGCAAACTTAGTTGACCCTTGAAAAACGTGGGGATTAGGGATGCTGACCCTTCGCACAGTCAAAAATCTACATATAACTTATAGTTGGCCCTCAGCATCCACAGTATTGGAAAAAAAATCCACTTATAAGTGGACCGGAGCAGTTCAAACCCATGTTGTTCAAGGGTCAACTGTAGTTGCATCCTCTGAGGAAGGGTCTATAATTTTTATCAGATTTTCAGAGATCCGTGATCCAAAAAAGGTTCGGAACTATGAGTCCAAAGTCTATAAATTCCTGAGGTTCACATTCAAGGTCTGCCTTGACCTGGCTTCGACCTGTCTTTCCAACCTAATCTTAGCTTCATGACCACTTCATATCCTCTCTGATCAAGCCATACTGTACTACTTGAAACGACCCGGGCCTGGCATGTGCTTTTTCTTTTGTGTGTCTTTGTTCCTTTGTTCATGCTTTTCAGTCTCTAAAACGCCCTTCTGTGGGCTTCTCCGCCTGACAAGTTCCTATTCAGCTGTCAAGGCCAATCTCAAGTGTCACTTCCTCCATCCAGGATGCCACCACTCTTCCAAGCAGAATTTGCTACCACCCACCTGCTTTGTTTTTTTTTTTTTAATTTTTTTAACTTTTTGGGTTTATTTTTTTATTTATTTATGGCTGTGTTGGGTCTTCGTTTCTGTGCGAGGGCTTTCTCTAGTTGTGGCAAGTGGGGGCCACTCTTCATCGCAGTGCGCGGGCCTCTCATTATCGCGGCCTCTCTTGTTGCAGAGCACAGACTCCAGACACACAGGCTCAGTAGTTGTGGCTCACGGGCCTAGTTGCTCTGCGGCATGTGGGACCTTCCCAGACCAGGGCTTGAACCCGTGTCCCCTGCATTGGCAGGCAGATTCTCAACCACTGCACCACCAGGGAAGCCCCCACCTGCTTTGTTTTTGGTCGCGCCGCACAGCATGCGTGATCTTAGTTCTCAGACTAGGGATCGAACCCACACCCCCTGCAGTGGAAGCGCAGAGTCCTAACCACTGCACCGCCAGGGAATTGCCTTTGCTCCCTCTTTTAAAGAATCATCAGCCTCTGTTCTATCAGCATTCATCACATTGTGTCAGAGCACCAGAGACTAGCAAACTACACCTGTGGGCCAAATCCAGCCTGCCACATGCATTTGTATGGCCCACAAACTAAAAATGGTTTTTATATTTGTAAATGGTAGAAAAAAGTCAAAAGAATATTTGATGATGTGAAAATTATGTGAAATTCAAATGTCAATGTCTATAAATAAAGTTTCATTAGAATGCAGCCATATTCATTTCAGAAACATTGCCTGTGGCAGCTTTTGCATTACAATGGCAGCATTTAGTAGCTGCAACCACGTGGCCCTTAAAGCCTAAAATATTTTGTATCTGGTCTTTATGGAAGTTTCCTGACCCCCATGCTGAACAATTAGTTGTTTCTGTGCATTGGACTAGAGCTTCTTGAAAACAGGGGCTGTATACATACTCATCTTTGAATGTTTAGACTTCAGCACAAGGATTTTCACAGAGTAGGTGCTCAATAATTGTAGGAAGCAGCAATTCTGGGGAGTTGGAAAGCTCTTTGGAATGATTAACTCATACCTCAGGACCCACCCTTAAGAAGAGATGACTCGAGACACGCTGTTTTCCCTCCTTGCTGCAGTGTTAGGGTGTTCAGTTTGTTGGTAGTCTTAGCTACTAGCCAGTCTTAAACCAGTTTGGCAGTACGCGCCATGTGTCTGATCTGACCTCATTTCTTCCTTCTCTCCTGCAGTGGTTTGGATTTTACAGAAGCGGCCAAGCCAAGGAAACCATTCCCTTACAGGAGAGCACCCTGTACACACAGGTAACTGGGGAAGAGAGGCGCAGTCCTTTTCAGCTCCTGCTTCCGGAAGCTGCTAGGTGCTTTGGTGACAGACCTTGTCTTGTACACCCCAGCACAGCAGGTGCTTGAGGCGTCTGACTTGTGTCTGATGTGGGCGAGGCTTGTTAGGCTGTTGATTGTTGCACTAGCTTATCAGGCATTGGTTTACCGAAGCCTACATCCTGAAGGTTGAAGGACCTGTACGGCATATGTTTTCAGGCATGTACAAGGGACACATCATCTCTGACTCCTTCCTTCTGATAACAAGGTTTAGAACCGGCTTCCTTTGCTGAGGCGTAGTCCACTACAAATCCAAGAAGCCCCCACGCGTGACAGAAACACACTTCCAAACTAATCCTTACTTTAAAACAATAGATGCGCAAGTCCTGTTTTTAAATCAGGCACTGACACGGGGAACTCCTGCAGGAGACTGATAGGAACAGAGCTGTGAATTTTGTTCAGCAGTAGGTCCTGTTTCTCAAGCAGAGGTGGCAGCATTTCACCACCTCCAGTTCTGAGGCCTTCCGTACTCTAAGGCTTTTATCTTGGGAGATACTCTCCCCAAAATGCAGAAGTGTTACATCTGAACCACTTGCCTTCTTTCTATTCAGATTCCTCCAAGTAATTTCAGAGGCCAGTTGTCATCTCTTGGCTTTTCTCCTGCATCTGGTGCCCCATCTTGGGTGAGGTAAAAGGACAAGGAAGCTAGGATCTGTTAAGAGTTTTGGATATTACAACTAAGAACTTGTCATGAAACTCAAACTGATGGTAGCTACAGCAGAAGCAACATTCTGGCACCATCATAACTGCTCATCTTCCCACCCATACTTGTTCTTCAGCACCCCAGCTGTGGGTCATGACATGTTCAGCTGCAGGATATGAAAGTGTCTGAGTTTTGTTATCTAAGGGTTGGATCTGTTGTAAGTTATCTAGCTAATGTTCTCCTGTCTTTGGTTCAGTCCCACTTAACTTGACATTTTGAGGCAGTTTTGTCCATGGCTTGCCCACTCATAGGTGGTCCTCCAGAAGCTTTGGGAAACTTCAGAAAGCAGAATATAAAACTGTATAGAATAACCTCAATTGCACATACATTTTTAATGCTTAGGAAAAAAACTAGAGGCAAGTATCCTTTTTGGCATTTTCAACAATACACCTAAATTTTAATACTCAAAAGAGAAAAGACTGCATTTTGAGAATATATCTCAAGTTAACTTTCTTTACGATTTCACTGTGAAGCTTTTCATTAAGCCTCTTGATTAATTATGGCCTTTCTCTCTGCAGGACCGCCTGGGGCTAAAGGCAATGGACAACGCAGGACAGCTGGTGTTCCTGGCTCTCGAAGGGGACCATCTTCAACTGTCTGAAGCATGGTTTTATGCCCACATCATACCCTTCCTTGAGTGAAACCCTTGTAGTTTGCACCAGAGCTCAGGGAACCCCTCACACTTCCAAACCAGTTCCCTCCATGCCCAAGCCTGAGCTCAGATCCAGCTAGAAACTAATCCTTCTCTTGTCACCGTCTAACATGCCCTGCTTGGAAAGATCCAAGATAGGAATCTTATCCTTTGCCTCATCCTATCAGCATATGGTGTTGAATGCAAGTTTAATTAGCTAATAACCATGGAGATTGTTTTACAACCCTTTGATGTGGTCAGACTGTTTCAGGAATCAGGAGTTTGCTGCAGGTCAGTGGCAGAACTGTGCCCAGGCCTGGAAGAGACTAAACAAACTAAACCAATGAGATAGAGTCTAAGGCAGATGCCTTTCTCAGGAAAATCTAGCCACATCTCAAACCAAGAGGCCAGTACCCAGGCCTAAGGTATTCACATAAATGCTTTCTCAGTTGTGCTGGTGGAGATTTGACCAGTGCTTGGAGAAGTATTGCTTGGATGATGTGTCCACATAATTTCTTGAGGCTGTCCTCCTCTCTTTCAGTGTGTTGCTTTCTGTGGTGTCTTAGCTATTATTAGACAAATTTGGGCAGGCCACCATCTTGCCTTGGTAGCACTTTTTTTTGTCTCCTCAGGTAGTGATGAATTTGTTGCTCTGTCACAAAAGGAGGGAAATAGCACACAATTGGCTTGCTTAAGGGAGCAAGTGTACATATTGCTTAACTTAGATGGGGCGGGGGAGGTTTAAAGAAAAATAGGAGGAGGTAGTTGGTTCTTTCCATTCCATCCTTGAAGAACCTGCCCTTTCTAAATATGACTAGTGGTGTGGATTCTAGAGTCACTCTATTGCTGGCATTAGCAAAGAATGGGAGGAAAAATGCAAAGAGATCAGGCTTTCTAACTTCCATCTCAAAAATTTGAGATTACCGCACACTTCAAACTGCTTCTGATGTGTTCTGTGAAAAAAAGAGTGCTCAAAAAGCTTAGGGAGTATTCCATATCCCTTTTCTTCTCTTGAAGATCAACCCACCTTAGAATATTAAGGACTCTGAGAATTTCTGTTACAGTAAAGAAAACTAACTGTAATCTACCGTTTCCCACGCTATTTGAGCATGGACGTCTTAACGCCCAATCCCTTATCCCATGAAAACCAAGCAACACTTTTTGGAAGATTGTTCTGCAGAATGCCAGTTTGCGGAAATGGGTAGCTATACTTGAGGGAAGCACTTTGTTAGTGCTGCAAAGTTTACCCTCTGTGATTCTTCTTTCACCTCTCTCAAGACTTTTCAACTAAGAGGATGAAAGGCAAGAAGTGGGGACGTGTGAAAATAATTTTATGAAGTTGTTTAAAATAAAGAGTAGTTTCTTATCCTTGGTGTCATTTTTCTTTTCAAAGTTCTTACATCTCTGTACAGCAAATATACATAAATACTAAGCAAGTTTGGTATTAATTTTATTCTATTTTCTGTATAACTTTAAGTACATAAAGGTTCATTTCCGCAGGCCTCAGGAAACGGGTAGAAATCACAGGACAATCTCTCTTCCCACCAAAAAAAGTTGCATATTTTGGTAAAGTGTTTGTCCTAGAGGAAAAACTGAAATTTACATTAGCAATGCTGTGCAAGATTTTTACACAAGACCTAAAACCAGCCTGCAGTGGAGATTTTAGTCCTCTGTTCAGGTGCCCAGACAGAAGCCAAAAGCTGTTGAGCATGACAGGGCAAAGGAAGCAATGAAGATGGATGATGGGCACCCAGCATGGAAGGAGAAAGAGAAGCCAGATTCCTGGGAATGGTGTGGTTTTCCTTTTTTTTCTTTTTAAGTCATCTCTGTAGGAAGGTGCTGGGCAGGGGCCCAGAGAGAGGAAGGGTCCAAGACTCCTTTAGCTGGCCTGGGTGCAGGGCACCACCACAGCAGCTAACACAGGACAACCTACTATCTCAGGTTCGGGCAGATGCAGGATGGAATGCAGAAGAAAAGGAATGCTTACAGGAAATCATTTTGCTTGGAATGCTAGATGGCCAAGCTTCAGCCTTTGGTCCTGTGCAAACCCTTGCCTCACTTGTCAACAGTGAAAATTAGTTTAAGTTAGAAGAACCAACTAGGATCACACCAGCTTCTGCTACCTTCACGCTCATTGTTAGAAAAATATTAACTTGTGTGAACATTGTGATCTGTTAATTCCTGGGGACTACTTTATCCTTCCCCAAAGACTATTTGTTGGTCAAATAACCCCAAAGGCTGAAAGCTAAAACACACCTGTCCTGATGTGCAGTTCCTTAAGAATGGACTGGTTGTATGGTTGAGCTGATACGGAAAAGCTGCACCTTCCTGCAGAAGATCAAAGACCTGCTATCCCACCCCAAATCTCAGCCTGAGGTATATTTCAGTGAAGGCAGGTAGCTGTGCTTCTCAAAGCAGAGAAGCAGTTTAAGAGCAGAAAGGTAGAGGAAATCTAAAAAAAGAACCATCTTGATACAGATTTATCCCACGGTGTGAGGGAGATGGCAAAGAACCCAGTGGCACTTCGCTTATCCAGCAATTTCTGTCACTGTGGTGACCAACTTCCGCCCATTCCATACGGTCTTGAACTGCTCAGGGACTGGGAACTCATTCTGCAAATAAAGAAACAACAGTTTTAAACCCAAGCTAGGCAATACACTGGGGTTAATTAAGTCTTAACTTTCAATGCTCGCTTGCACTACACTGAGAGCAAGTAGGATGTAATGAGAGAGAAACTGAATCCACCTGAGAGAGCAAGGCTGTGGAACTGACAGCGCCACATCTTCCAGACCACCTCCCCCACCGCTGACAGTGAAGGAGCAGCGCAGTGTAGGAACGAGAACAAAGGCTCCAAAGCTAGACAGATGTAGGTTTGAGTCTGTCTCTTACTGTTCACTGATCAGTGAACTTGCAGACTGTTAAACCTCCGAGGCGTAGATGGGAATGTGTATGGCTTCATGGCACCAGCTCAACAGGGTGCTGTGATTCAATCCCGTTCCTTTTTGACTACCCTGAGCATCTGCTCTGCCTAAGAAAGGCAGAAACCACCCTCCTTCGGGGGTCTGCTTCGTGGGACTACCTCATGCGTCTGTGTGCCTGAGGTGTGCACTGCTGGGCTGCACCCACTTGGTGCGGAGTGTCCATCAGCTGCGTTGGAAGACTTCTCCTCCAACGCAAGTCTTCAGTCCCTTCTGATTTCAGATCATACTACTAAAGAGATCAAGGAACTTACGAAGTCATCGCCCTCTGTAGGAATGAGGACATTCATCTCAGAAGACTTGGCACTGACTATCTCACAATCCAGTGAATTCTTGCTCAGGTAAACGTGGCAGCCATCTGTTTTGTTGATGGAAATGGTTGGCACTTTACCCATTACCTGCAGGGGAAACCAAGAGCACTGAGTCCCAGCAGCCAGGAGAACAAGTTAGCTGTGGGAAAAGCTTTCACTGTTTCACGGGATTACATGAAAAACTCACAGGTGTACAACGGATACTGGATACTAGGGGCGGGTGAGAATGGGTACTGGAAAGAGCTCGTGATAAGGGCCAACTTCTTTTCCTGCCACATCCAAAGCAGCTCAGCTTACAGACTCTGTAGAGTCAGATTCCCACCAAAGCAACATCTGTGGGTCGGCTGTGTCTCTTTCAATTAATTCCTCAGGGACTAAAGGAAGGAGCCAAGATATCAAGTTACCTGAACTTTGACATCCCTACTATTGATTATCTCCACAATGCCCACCACGTCATCAAACACCAGACCGAGTTTCTTACAGTTATCTAGGAGAAGAAAGGGAGCGGGTCAACAGTGTAACTTCAAAGGAAAGTACTCGATTTAAGAATTAAGAATTTAAGAATCTCTAGAAATAGGGTAGGTATGGTTCCAGCCCTCTCAAGCTCTAGGACAGAGCCTCCCTAGGTCAACAAGAACTCACCTACTGTAATGGAGTTAATTTTGCCCTTGATTTGCAATGTTGAATTGACACACTTGAATATGTAAGCCACCTGTTTCAGCTCTGTGTCATCTATCACCAGGTTGGAAACATTCTCCTGATTTTCCTGTTAAAGAGATACCCCTTTCAGGAATCTCATCATTAAGCACATGCCACCCCAAAACACAGGCTATGCCAAACTTTCATTCTTGCAATCTAAGCCAAAACCCTGTACTCATTTGGCTGTGCTCCGTTTAACCGCTTTGTCCCCACTCCTTGTTCCCCCAGTCCTGGCATTTTTAACTCACCACTCTCCACTTCTTGCCCTCCAGTTCAAGTAGAGCTGGCTCCTTCTTTGTGACTGGTTTGGGGCAAGGACTGATTCCTGGTTTAGATGCAGAGAATGGTTTGGGGCCACTTCGTACTGGAGCACTCTGAGTCTTCAAGGCAGGGTTCTTGTGAGTCTTCAAGTCATCAGATACATGTTTCAGGGCTGTAAGAACAACAGCTGCCTTGTTCCTGTCCTTCATACCAGGGCTTTGGGCTGAGGCAATAACCAACTTCTGCTATCAGAAGTTAAACTGACCCTTACGAAAAAATTCAAAGCCCAAAACCAGAGCCTTTGAGATGTTCTCTCACACACAGCTTTGGAGAAGCACTTTTATAATTTTTCTTCTACCCCAAGACTAAATTATAAAGTTCCACTAAAAAAAAAAAAAAAAAAAGTGGAATGTGTGTGTATGGGGGGATGGTTATGTACAAAGATCTAGAAAGACACATACTAAGTATCAGTATATACTCACAAAATAAGTATGTAGTTTTTAAAGCAACAGAGGAAGAAAAAGTAGTATGTGATAATAAAGAAAATTTGGTAAAAGGAAAAAAAACCTCACCCACAGCTAACCTACGATCCCCAATCAGTGTTAGCATTTGAAACTCCCCTTCCAATAATTTTTCTATTCATAGTTGTTTTTTATTTAGATATAAGCATGCACACTGCTAAGAAATTTGGTTTAACCAATTAACAAAATAAAAATTTTCTCAAGTTAACCTATAGTTTCTAACAATATCTTTTTTGGGGGCTTCTCTGGTGGCTCAGTGGTTAAGAATCCGCCTGCCAATGTGCCAATGCAGGGGACATGGTTTCGAGCCCTGGTCCAGAAAGATCCCACATGCCGCGGAGCAACAAAGCCCGTGCGTCACAGCTACTGAGCCTGCGCTCTAGAGCCCGTGAGCCACAACTACTGAGCCCACATGCCACAACTACTGAAGCCCACGTGTCTAGAGCCCGTGCTCCGCAACAACAGAAGCCACCGCAATGAGAAGCCTGTGCACCGCAACGAAGATTAGCCCCCGCTTGCCCCAACTAGAGAAAGCCTGAGTGCAGCAACGAAGACTCAACACAGCCAAAAATAAGTAAATAAACAAATTTAATAAATAAATAAAAATATCTTTCTTTTTAAGGAAAAACATTCCATAATCACCCTCAACAGGCTGACACATGCCTTGCTTATGGACACGGCCCAATCTCTATAACCAATACTGGCGTTTTAGCTCCACCACTCCTAAACACTGCATGGTTCACTGCAGAAAAAGATTTAATGGCTGCATAGTATTGCGTCAAGAGGAACACACCACAGTTAACCACTTCTCTTACAGTGGGATATACAGGTTGTTACACCATTTTTAGCTACTATGAATAACAATGTATAAAACTTGTTCTTTCAGTGTTTTTATAGGTAGATTCCTAGGAGAGTGCTGTATAATTTAGACCTCCACCTACTGTGTATAAGGGTGTCTACTTTCTCTATACCAACATCAGGTCATTCTTATGCAAATTTTCCATATGACTAATATACACCCTCTGAGGACATGAACCACCCCCTCCACGATGACCTCCTAAAGAGACCACATGGTAACCTGGAAAAAGCTCTGGGGAAAACTGCCGGCACCATGTCTTGGCACAACAGGGTAGCTACTCTGTATATGCCCCTTAATATTAAATCACTTTCCTGTGGGGAGAGAGATTCCCCCAACTATAATGATCCATTTTCAATTTCCATTTGAGCCAGCTCTGCTATCCCTTTAGGCAACCTGAAGGAATGTGACACCCCAAATGAATCTCCCATATACAAATCACGGTTCTGGTTTACAGACTGTCAGGTCTCTAGTTGGTAAGTTCTTGCCAAAACAACTTATTTACCAACTCTTGTTGCCAAAGCATTCACTTACCATGTGTGATGCTCTCCCCCTGATTAATCTGTGCAAACAGTGCAGAGCGTGAAGCAGACTCATCTGAGCCTGAACTGGTGGGGACTAGGGGGGGAGGTGGGCCTGGTGGGGGGGGAGGAGGACCCGATCCAGCAGAGGGTCCCGATGGCAATCCACTCAGTTCTTTTGCCACAGGCCCCTGGAACAGTAAGTGCAGGTAACACAATCAGCCTCTCTTCTCCTCTGTACCATCCCCAATAGGGCCCTGCATGTGTCCAAGATACATGGGGTACCCACTGTGGCCCCTGATGCAATGATTAATGCTCCCTACCCACACCCAACTTGGTTTTATTCCTTCTCACCCTTTCCCAAGGATCCAACTCAACTCCATTTTTCAACCTTCACATTTTTCCATTGGCCTCTACCTAATTCCAGCTCTGAACCTATAGTTCTAAATACTTACTTAGTGTGTCACTGGTACCTCAGACTCACAAAGTCCAAGACTGATTTCACCATCACACCCATGTCTCTATTTCAGTGAGAGATATTATCATCCAAGCTTGACCGTTCCATCTTCTTTGAGTCTTCCAACCCCCTCAATCTCATTAAATCAGTTTATTACCTTGGTTATATCTCATTCTTTTTTGTACCAGCCCCTAGCACCATGAGCACCTCCATAGTCTGAGCATAAGCCCTTACCCCTAACCTATATACTAAGACTCTTTTAAGGACAAATAGGATCATTATCACTCTCTTGCTCAAATACCTCTGATAGTTACTTATCACCTATTATAAAGTCTAAAAGTCTCAACTACCTTCCTTTCCAGCCTTTCCTCCTAAATAGGTGACTCTCTCTCCTTATTGAAGCCAGATGACCAATCTCTACATTTACTCTGCATTTACTTTGTTTAAGCTTTGCTGTTTACTAGTATTCCCATTTCCCCCACTTCTGTCCTATACCTGAAAAGTCTCAGAGTATACCTCTTCAAAGTACAGTCTCTCCCAGTGAGAATCATTCTTCTCGTCTTCATACTCTGTAGTGGGTACCTTTATTACAGCACTTAGCTTGGTGATTTGTAGTGGGGTTTCGTACTTGTATTTTTACGCTTCTTGAGGGTTGGCACAGTGTAACTCATTCATCTATCTCTCCTCCAGCCCAATCACTGTCCCTGACCCATGTTTACTGACGCTGAATAGAACTGACTATTCCTTCTCTGACCCTTGCTTTCTTTTCTCTTTTTTCCCCTTTCATTCTCTCCTTTTTCTTTCTACCCTCCACTGAGAAGACTAACATTCCTTCTTAGACCTTGGTAGTGCTAAAGTCTAAGAAACCTGTAGATCCAGTCCTGGAGGGATGAAGGGAGGGGAGGAGCACTCACCGTTTTGCTCCAGGCCAGTCCAGTGCTATGGAACTCCTTAATGTAAGCCTGCAGCTCTGTCCATATACTCAAGTAAGCTCTGACCCAGTCCACATGCTTCTTATCCCTGGGAGAATTAAAGAAGAACTCATCACAGACAGGCAGGGTACACTACAATAGTGATCCCAGATCCCCTCCTATCTGTGAACTCACATCCTCTTGCCTGTGGCATTTCTTAGGCTCTGCTCAACGGCAGCTTTTCTATCGTAACTGAGCCTTCCTTCTTTCTTTGAACCTATTCTCTTACCCTAATTAGACCAAAGTCCATACGGATAGGGACTCCAGATTATATCTTTCTATCTCTTACAGCAGTATTCCTCAAACTTTTTTTAAAAGTAGCAAAACCACTATTTCAATGTAGACCTTAGGCAGAGCCTAATATACAAAACTGATAAAAGCAAACATTCCGTGCATGAAGCCACGGTAGAGAGGTCTCTTAAGCATCACTGTGGATCTCTAGGACTCCAAGAAACTCAACTGCCTTATAGCATAATGCCTTATGTCAAAAACATGCCCTCCTCCTAAGAAATTAAAAATAAAAACTTCCAGTTAGGAGGAAATAATCAGTATTAAATTATAGAAACAGCACTGCACTATAGTTCAAGTATCCTCTCTCTCTCTCTTTTTTTAATTTAAAAAAAAAAAATTTTTTTTTAATTTTTTTGGCTGCGTTTGGGTCTTTGCTGCTGCGCATGGGCTATCTCTAGTAGTGGCGAGTGGGAGGCTACTCTTCGTTGCGGTGCGCGGGCTTCTCATTGCGGTGGCTTCTCTTGTTGCAGAGCACCAGCTCTAGGCGCGTGGGCTTCAGTAGTTGTGGCACGCGGGCTCAGTAGTTGAGGCTCGTGGGCTCTAGAGCGCAGGCTCAGTAGTTGTGGCGCACGGGCTTAGCTGCTCCGCGGCATGTGGGATCTTCCCCGACCAGGGATCAAACCTGTGTCCCCTACATTGGCAGGTGGATTCTTAACCACTGCGCCACCAGGTAAGTCCTCCTCTCTTCTTATACATTATTAGCTGGAAGAGTTTATGATTGTTTAGCATAAAGCCTAATTTCCTCAACTGTAAATTGCAGAGTATATGGTGGAGTATAATGAAAACACTGTGATGTTTAACCCCAGGTTACTGGAAGGATCAAGGAGCGGCCTGGTGTTCTGGGACATTTTTCACCCACATGAAGGCTTAATCCTTCACAGATGTTGGTTAACTGATGATGGACGGAAGAAAGGAAGGGTTTGGAGAGTTATGCAGCTAAGTAATAGCTGCCTGCAGTCACTCCAGCTCAAAACCAGCAATGGAGAAGTAGGCACTGGTGTACATGTGTGGTTGGACGTACAATGACTCCCCTTATGCAATACCTGCAGTGGTCAGGCAGCCTTCATCTCACTTTACCTGACCACGTGAATAGTCAGGGTCATTTTCTAGTAAATCTTACTGAATCTTTTGTAACTGGGTCAGTTAGAAGTTTTCAACAAAGGAACAAAATCTTGACCACATAGGCAAATAAAAGGGCATTAGTCCATTTTACCTCCTAAACCTGGAAGGGTAAGGATGAGAAGACTCAAAAGTCCTCTACAAACCCTGGAGAAAAAGCAGAAGAGGAAACAGAAACACTTCCTGCTTGCTTGCAAATACAGCTTCTATGAGCCAATATCTATCAAACTTTCCAAAAACCAGCCCTGAGATAAGAGAACCAACACAGCAGCCAAAGGCAGTCTTAACTTAACCCAAAGCACTACTCCAGCAAGTAACCAGCTGGGTTTGTCCTTTACCCCTTGAGCACAGGCTGGACTTACACATCTTTGTACTCCTTGAGGACTCGGTTTGTATAAAACATGGCAGCATCATTCATTTCCTTCACATAGGGACCAGGCTTGGGAGACTAGAAAAAGAGAAGCTGTCAGTGACTTGGGGCCTCTCCAGCCATATCTCCTTGCCTCTTTCAATCTGTCCCTTCCCTCCCATGGAAGCTGTGCCGCTCACCATAGCCACCCAGCCCAGGGCCTGGATACTTTCGCTGACACCTGACAGGTGATTGAACAACTTGCTGCCTCGGTTCTTCTCCCGAAAGGTTATCACTTCTTGGATCTGCTCGGAGATGGGTGCCAACAAATCGGAAAGCTTATTCTAGAAAAAGATGCAAGAAAAGACTGAGGTTAGTGTATTTTTATAAAAGCCTTTATGTTGCTCAACTCTGATCCTCAAGGCAAGAATTCTTCACGAACTACAACAAGCATGCAAATAAACTCTGTACTTATCATGCAAAGATTCACATGGCTACAATACTGCTCATCATCTCACTCTCCTTAGACAGTTCTAACTCCCCAGGCTGGATTTTGTGGTTCTTCATGATCAGGACCCATACTCCAGCTGTACCACAAAATTCTACCATTTCTGCCACTTGCCTCTTTTCTGTCCCACTAACAGGAGACACTAGTTCATTTCTGGGCTCCTCTTTTTCCATCTATCCATGTGTTCCTCTGCGTCATGAGGGACAGCACTCCACCAACCACACCGGCCTCCTACAGCATCTATCATCAGCATAACCAATTCTGGCACCTTATCACACACCAGCACAATTTATTAATGGACCCATGTAAACATGCTTTTCTTTGTCATTGATTCTTCAAAGACAAGGGCTTTGTCTTAGCCCTCTTTTATAATCCGTATAGCCCTCAACACATTGCTAGCCATATAGCAGCTGCTGAGAAGAGATCTGTTGAATCAAATGCAATTAGAGGGCTTGGCACTTGAGCAGACAGCTCAGCAAAATGGATGAATCTTGTGTTTCTGTGTTTTCATCCTTCATCCGAAGCTTGGTTTCCTGAACATCTCATTTCTCAGATCTTAGCATGAGAACAGTCTAAAGCAGGAGTCGGCAAACTTTCTGTAAAGAGCCAGACTGTAAATATTTCAGGCTTTGCAGGCCATACGGTCTCTGTTGCTATTTTTCAACTCTGCCGTTGTAGTGCACAAAGCAGCAACAGACAATACTTAAAAAAATGGACATGGCTGTGTTCCAAAAGAAACTTCATTTAAAATAGGTGGCAGGCCAGATTTGGCCTGCAGACTACAGTCTGCCAATCCTCGATCTAAAGCAAGGGAAAGATAATAATGTCTCAGCTGCCTGATTTGTTGTGGAAAGTGTGGGCTTGGAAAAAAGGTTTAGACAAAATGCTTTAACTATTCGAGATAGATTAAAAATTAGAGTCTAACATATTTAACATTATCTTACGCTATTTTTACATTATTTAGGCATGCCAAGGGTTCACAGGTTTTAATACAGCATTAGTAGGAAGACTTATTTTATTAGCCTTCTGCCTAGGAAAGCCAAATGCAAAAAGAAGAAATGAAACAAAACTAAAATGTTTGGCTCTGAGAAAAATCTAAATTTTCTCTAATTTATTTTCATACTTGTGGCAGCATAAAATCTTGAGGTAGGAATAAAGTTAAAGAGAGATGCCTAACCACTGAAGGGTGAGGGGAGAAGCAGTACTTTGGAGAAGCAGTACTTTAGGAGTTTTAGGATCTCCCCAGCAGCCCTACTGAGCCCACTCATAGTGGAGCGAGAGAACCACTCTCTAGGTCCCAAAGGGCATAAGGGACAATATGATGAATTTGGGCTAAGAATGTCTATTGAGAGAAGCAGCAAAGTCCCAGGGATAACTACAGTCTTAAGTAAAATGACAGAAAAAAAGCCATTAGAGCCCAATAAATATATACTCAATGGCACATTCCCATAGTGGCGCTTAAAACCTGACTCTCCCTCTGGGACTTGGTGTGAACATACATGAGCCTAGTAGGTCTATCTTAGCATGTTGTGATAGCTTAGCAGAAAGCTCTCAACCTGTCCTGTGCATCAAACCAACTAGTAATGAACTTACGCCTGCTGGCTTCTGGCATTGAGAGGCTGTAACCAAGAGCGCTCGTTCCAACTTCAGACCCGTGTGGACCATCTCCGCCTGAAAAGGAGAGGAAAGGAGAAGAATCAGCTATCAATGACACTTTACAACTGGAGAGGTCCTGGTAAGAATAACTTGAAACCTCCACTTCCATGTACTCTGGTAGCAACCCAGGCACTTCACGCTGATTTCTTCAAGTACTCCTGATTCTTGGGACTGATGGCAGACTAATATATCATTGTTCCTGCTGGAACTAATCAGGGATATAATCCAGAGTTGGAAATGAAGATAACTGGGGCTAGCTTTCGATGAAGTCAAGTCAGCAACTGAACATGCAGTGTGATATGAAGTGCACTGAAAATCCCTCTTACCTCTCATCACCTCCCCCGCCCTCCCAAATCTGTTCTCAAGAACTAGAGGTAAGAGTTAAAGCAAAAGCCTAAATTTATGCCTCAAATTCTCAAGGTATTTACTCCTCTGTGTTAAAGCTATTTTTCAAATGCTGGACCATGACCTATCACAGATAATTAAATCAACTTTGTGACCCCATAACCAGCACTTTATTAAGTGAAGGAGAATAGAACAATGAGTTCAATACATCAACTGGAAATTATTTCCAAAAAAAAAAAGTGCAACACAAGTAGCATAATGTGAAACTTATATCTTAGTTACAAATATGCATTTCTTTCTTTCTTTCTTTCTTTTTTTGGCTGCGCCGTGCGGCATGCGGGATCTTAGTTCCCCAACCAGGGATCGAACTCATGCCCCCTGCAGTGGAAGTGCAGAGTCTTAACCACTGGACCACCAGGGAAGTCCCACAAATATGTATTTCTTACTGAAGGTCATGACCAAGAGTTTAAGAAACATGAGGCTATAAGCACTACAAATACAAAAATTCAAATTGAAGTCATATATTTTTTCTGGATTTGTATTTTTAAAATATAAAAGTAAAAAAAATATATATAAAAGTGATACGTTTTAAAACCTTTTCAAATGTGACCTACTGTATAAAGTAAAAATGCAAGCCTCACACTCCTACCTAAGTCCCAGTCCCACTCTCTAGAGTTAACACCATTGCCAACAGATGGTATATAAGAGGCTCCAAATAGCTCTTCCAAAGATCAAGCAACCAGTTTTGCTGACGGGTCAGGAAGATCCTAAACATGGTTCTTGCTGACAAAGGATCACTTAGAAGACTAGCAGGAGGATTCTGGGTCTCAGAGAGAGAGACAGAGTAGGGGCGGGGGTGACAACGTGGGTAGCAGCACATGAAGGGAGGTTGGTGGAGAGGCACCTGTCATTGCCTACTTCACATTCTTACTGTGGGCTAAGTGTGAAAATAACTCACATTAGCATAGCTTTAGCATAAGTACCATGCTTAGTTTTATAAATGCTAAGTCATGATGATGACTCCTTTGAATAAGCCACCCCAGGCTTGGTTATATAACACACTGGGATCAGACTGGTAGCATGTTCTCACTACAAAGATGAACCAAGCCACGTTTTATGCACCAAGCAAACTATCTGTATAAAAGAAGCCCATGCGGAATATGTGATAAAAGCAGGGAGCCTGGAAAAACCTGAGGAAATGTTCCAGTGCGTGGACTGAGTTCCTCAGTGCAGGTAGAAGAGAAGGAGCCAGGAGCCTCTCAAGGGGCTCTTCAACCAAGGATGAGTAGGATCTGAAGAGAGCCACCAGTCCTTAAAAGAGGGAAAAAAGGGCCAAACCTCCTTACATGCTTCTGCACATCTCCCCCAATCTCTTTACTGATCTTGAGGTACTCTGCCACAGGACCGGCCAAGAGAGAGTCAAATGCTTGCACATACGGAGTCGTTCCTGCTGAAGACAGACACACCACGAAGAACTGGTCACACATCAGAAAGAGGATTTGTTAAAGGCACTTCCATATGAAAGCAGAGAGGCAAGGTAACACAGTAAACAGAAGGCTGGAGCATGAGTCAGGAGCCTGTGTTCTAGCTCCAGAACCACCATTAACTTCTTGTGCGACCCTGGCTAAGTCCCCTTTTCTTGCTGAGCTTAATTTTCTTTACCAATAGAATGAAAATAAACAAAATGATCCCTCTCAAGGTTCCTTTTAGCTCTAACAATCTGATTCAATTGGGCATGTGCAAAATGGCCAATTTGCCAATCGTCTGGAGAGAGGAAATTTAATATCACTTGTCATTTGACTTATACTAGAGTCATTTTGCTAAAGAAAGAACAGGAAATATCACACAAGCAGGAAGTTCTCGTGTTAAAATAACTTAACCACAGGCCTCCCTGCACAAGTCACTTCCTCCCTTATCTGTTCACAGCAATACGAATTATAGGCAATGAACTTTCTAGATTAAACGTTTTAGGGAGTTAGCTCCAAAGGAAGGAATATACTGTGACAGAAGAATTTCCGGCCAGGACACCAAGTATTCACCACTCAAGGTATTCTGCTGGCTTGTATGCTGCTTACCTTTTGCAGCACCGTCTGCATACCCACAGTGCGTGCCAGAGGCCTGGGAGACTGCCTCCAGGCGGCCCACCGCTCTCTCCAACCTTTCTACCAGATTTTGCATGTCAGCCATAATGTAGCACCTGCTGAAACAGATCAAATATCATTTGTTGCTTTAATATTACATAGAACCTAGGGAGAAAAGAAAAAAAGAATGCCCTGGGAGTGAAGAGGATGCCAATTCTGAGGAACAGAATCATTTTACAGTAAAATAAGATGGAAGATAGTCTAGCATATTTGCAAAATCATAAAGACTTCATTAAGCAAAAGAACTACCCAGGAAACAGTGTTAACTGAAAGCAAATGCTTACTCATTCAAATACTTACTGAATATTTACTATGATATCATCAAATAAATATTTGTGTAAGAATTTAGAATTTACAAAATACAGTCTCATATATTATCTCAGTTTAAGCCTCTCAACAACTATTTAGGAATGGAAAGATAACTACTATCCTCTCAGAGATAGGAAACAATTTCAGTGAAGTTAAATGACTTGCCTATAGTCTCACAGTTAGCTGGTAGGGAAGCCAGTCCTCAAATTCAAGCCTTCTGGCTCTAAGTTCTGTGTTTTTTCCTACAACATCCTGCTGCCTACATATGGAATGCCCAAAACCAAGATGAATAGGGTATTTATCCTGCCCCCAATAACTTACAGTCTAATAGAGGAGACTTTACATGTGCACTAACAACTGTAAAACAAATAGAAAAAAAAAAAATTAAGGTGACATAAGTTGTAGAGAGAATAACACAGGATTTCAGAGAGGGGAAGAATGTATCAGCTGGAAGGATCAGATAAGGCTATTATGGCAAAGCTTCCAATTAAGCTGGGCTTCACATGAGGGTGGGTAGGATCTGGATATGCAGCAGGGAAGGAGAACAGACACACCCAGAGAGCTTGTTACAGATCTTTCACAAGTACCAACTTATCTGAACTAGCCTCATTCAATGTCTAATATCCTAAAGAAAGTAAGCTCCAAAAGAGAAGGGACCTTCTCTGGTTTGTTTCCTAAACAAGTTTACCCTCTGTCATCTAGACCACTACCTGGCAGGTAGAAGGTGTTCAATAAATATTTTAGAAGTTAATGAACCTGAAGTATAGTATCCCAGAACTCCAGAGAGACAAGGGTTCTGAAAGTTACCCACAAATATACATAAATGAGTGTTAATGTTATCAATATGCACCGACATAAAGTGCTTTAGACTATAGGTGATCTCATAAAAATCAGTCAGTGTAATCACAATCAAAGACTTGACTTGGAGAGATTCCATTTCAAAGCGTTAATTTATTCAGGCAACTGAAGCCGAATGAACTCAACTCCCTTGAAGCCACCTAAAATGACCATAGCAATTATAATTCCCTCAAAGACAGCTACATGACAGAATATCTCATTTAACACACATTGTCTTCCCTGTGGAAGAGAGAAGCAACTCAAAAGATAAACTAAGGAAGACAATATCATCCCTGTCCATTCTTTTCCGTGTACAGGCTCTGATCTCTCAGAGCCCAGTGATTTGCCAGAGAATGTTGTTTAAAAAAGAATCAAGGAAAAAATAAGAATGCGAACCAAATAAACCTTTCCATTCGCCGGCCTGAAGAGGTAGCAGAAGCCTCCAAATCTGTACTCTACTCAAAATGGAACAGACTATGGAGCAGACTAGAAGCATCCAATATACTCTCCCTTATGTTATGGCACAATCACCCAGATATCCAAACTGCTGCCCTGTTCATTCTGGGTACTATCCAGGGACAGACACATATAATCCACCACACTCTGTAAATCCCAGGGGAAAAGGCAGTGACTGCAATAAACTCCCAAGCTACCTTGCATTAATAAATACCACCCATTCTGTTATAAAACATGTTCCTTCGGACATAATGGATGCTATAAGCTGCGGCCAATGTGAACATGGTAACACAGTACAAGCATCTCTAAAGGCTGCCAGGGTTCGTGAATACTTACCAATCTGAAAAGTTTAATAATACAGCTTCATGGATTTTGCTTCCTTCTTTTCCATCTTTTACTTGTACTTGTAAGCTTTCAATGCTAAACAAGCTATGGTTCTGCTGTTTAACTTAAGCAGAATGAGAAAAGACAAAACAGCTATCATAGCTAATCTCATTCCACCACTAATCAAATATAGGAGAACAGTTCCTAGTTTTTTGTTTTTGATGGGGGTGGAGTGAAATTTGAGATGTTATGGGAAAGAATGTCTAGAATTGAAGGACCGAAAGACACACCTTGTCTTATTCTTTATGTACGCATATTCGTTCTTTAGGTGGTCATGTCCACTCCAAAGCCGTCAACTACCATTATCGCGTTACTATCCAGTCCACCTGCTGAGTGATACCACCACAACCACCTATAGACTAACAACTCCCAGAGCAGTATATTTTGCTCAGGCCATCCTTCTGGGATTCAGAATTTTAGATCCAGCTTCCACCTAGACATCTCTACCTGGATGTCCCAAAGGACATCTGAAATGTCCCAAACAGAACTCATCATTTTCCCTAGCACTGCTCCCACAGACTCACTGTCTCAGTAATCCAGCACTACCAGCAATCAAGATACTAACCTGGAAACTGTTAAGCAGTACAGTATAGTGGTTAAGAGCGTTGTTCTTTAGAGAAGTCAGAGAGACTGGGAGTTTGAACAGTGGTACTCACTGGCTCTGTGTCTGAGTGTTACCAAACTTTCTCAACCTCAGCTTCCTTATTTGTAAAACAGGAACAACAACAATATAAAATCCAAAGGGCTGTAGTGAGAATAAATGAGGAAATACATGTGGAAGTGACTGGCTCGCTCAGTCCTGAAAAATGGTTAGGATTCCATAAACATTAACTAAATGATCTTCTTACTAATTTCATCAGTCATCAAAATCCATAGGCTCTATCTTGCATATCATAAATAGATGCCCCTTGTCTTCATCCTGATTGATAAAAATTCGGTCATCATGACTTTGCCTAGATTACTGCAATAACCTCTTCACTAGTCTCCTCTAATTCCAGTTACAAACCCTCTTTATCCATTCTCCTTATTACCACAGTGATTCAGAGTAAAGTCCAAGCAAGGGTTTCCATAATCTGGCCCTGCTTTATTTCCTACCACTCTGCCAGTTTTATCTCCTGCCACACCTTTCCTCAACATTCTACAGCAACCCAGAACTACTTGCATTTTCCAGAAAGAGTTATGCTTTCTCTCACTTTTGAGCCTTTACAGTGCTATCCACTCTGCTTGGTTGCTTTCCCTTCCCAACCTGTTCCTTTTCTCATAACTCCTACTGCCTTTTTCAGATTCAGTTAAGGTGTCACCTCCTCTAGGAAGGAAGCTTTTCCAGTTTGGTATGTTTTCCCTTCTCAATCTGCCCCCTCTCCAGAATTCCTACTGTCCATTCAGTCTCAGCCAAGGTATCACCTCCCCAAGAAGCAGTTCCAATATGTGCTCCCACATATCATTGTGTACTTATCTCTACCACACATTTAACACACTGGTTTAAAATCATTTAATAGTCAACAGGCAATTAGTCACCCTACAGAAGAGACCATGTCTTGCCTTTGTAATTCCAGTACTATAAACATGGTAGGCACTATAAATACAATAGGTTAATGAAGGTCCTTGGGAAAAATAAATACATAAGTGCCTTTACCCCCTCTCCCCTCAACGCAAGTCTGGCTATCTCCTCTCTGTGTCAAATCTGGGGAGAAGTGCGAGGGGCGTTTCCCTTTCTTTAAAAAAACATTTTTTTTTTGCCTGTTTGTAGGCTCTAACAAACATTCCCATCTTTCAAATAAACGCTGCCTTCTTGGGCACAAATTAAATTGATATAGAGATCTTCAAACCAAGTGCCATAAGGTAGATAACCTTGTTTATTAGACGATATAATATTAATTAAAAACAGAACTCCTTTAGAATTGTAGGTGCTTTATATCATCAAACTGCTGCTTCTTTTGAGACTTAAAATAATTCTGTGACATATGTTATAAAGATACTGATCCCCATCTTTAGAATGAAGAAACTGACAGAAGTTAAAAAGCTTGCTAGATATCAAACAACCGGTGGGGAGAGAACCTAGCCTTGAGCACAGATTTTCTGAGGCTCTTTTAAGCAATTAAGTGACTAACGGGTTCTTCACAGCATCCAGCCCCAGCTGTTTGCTGAGCACAGCACTGTGGGTTTAAGGTCTCTTTATGGTGTCTTTAGGCACATTATTAGCAGCTTTCAATTCCTCTGCTCTCAATTTCCTCTACGGAGGCCAATATTTTTTCACATTCAGTACAGATGACACATGTTTGGAAAGCAAATATTTAAAATAAGGTTTTTCCCAAGAATACAGAATTGCCAGAGCAGAAAACTAGAGCTTTGCCTAATCTTGCTCCCTGTCATTTCTGACTGACAGTAGCCAAGAACTATATGTAAGCCTCCGTAAATGAAGGTACAGATTCCCAACTATTTAAGCATTCATCATAAAAGCTTCAGAAGGAGAGGCAGTCCTAATTACCCAAGTCTAAATAAAACTTGGATTCAGGAGACCAAGGTTTGAGTCCCAATTCTGCCACGTATTAACTGTGTAAGTTTAGGATAGTCATTTAATGGACCCTCACCTAGCACACAGAGATGTAAGGATCAAAGGAGTTGGTTTTACAGATGAGTAGTTACTTTGGGAGCCTTAAAATGCAGTTCAAATGTAAAATGTTATCGCTGCATATCATGTACTAGAATACAGCCTCCAGAAACATGGCAATTTATCCATTCTCCCCACCCCTGCTCCCCCAGCTGCCCCCACCCCCCAAATCTGCAGCACCTAGAACAACCTGGCACACAGAAGACACTCATAACATGAAAGTGCTTAGCATTGTGACAGCTACTGAAGAAACAGAAGACTTGCGGTCTCTGCCCTCTAGAAGCTTTCATTCTTATTGGGAAGGGCAACGCAAATGAAATGCCAATCGACTAAATACTGAAGACTATATTTTTTAAAGTTCTCTTAGAGATTAACTAATTTCATTTGGATTGGGAAAAGTTAAAGTTATCAGTTAATACAGTGGAGCTTTTTCTTTGCAGAATGTTGTATGGTCCTGAATTATATAGTATAGATGACTACATGCTGGGAGAAGAAATCAATGAGGACTAAAGGTAGTCTCAGGAGGTTTCAGGAGGGAAGTGGGGCATTTTGACAGAAAAAGTAAAAGAAAAAAGGGAAGACATTCCAGAGCAATCAAAAGCAAAGAGAGACCAAGAAGGCTATGTACAGAAAGTGTGAGAAGGTTAGCCCACATAGTCTCATGGGAAATAAGCAAGCTGGGCTAGGTTATGGAGGACACTGAAACCTGGGCAACATTTGAATTTGATGTTGTGATAAATGTGAAGCCATTCAAGGGTTCTGAGAGAAGGAATAATGTGATGAAAGCAAAATTTTTACAAGTACTGTCTGATAGAATGGGTTTTGGGGAAATAACCGTAAGATATTAGGGTCTAGGTTAGGTTGAAAGCTGTTCAACTAGCTGCAAAATAAAAAAGTGGTACTGTAAAAAATATTTTTGGTATTGCAAAGGAAAAAAATAATCACTTTTAGGCCGCTAAGTGACCAGCACCTGAATTAACAGTAAAATAGTTTTTCTACCCTGAGGGAGTCTAGCAGGAGTGACAAAGCTACCTTCCACTGAATCACTGGCTCTCAGGATCAGGAGGGAGTCTAGAAAGCACCATCTGATGACAGAACAGACCTTTCAACATTCTCAGCAATTAGTCAGATAGCCTCTATTCAAACACCTTCAGTGTGGAGAACCCAAGACTTCTGGAGGCAGCCCATTCCATTCACACAGCTCAAAGTATTTAAAAGTTCTTCCTTATATGGAGGCAAAACCAGTCTCCCTGCAACTTCCACCCACTGATCTTGGTTCTGCCCTTGGAGTTCACACAAAACAACTGAGCATTAAACACAGAACAAGTATTAACTGTGTGGTACTGACTACTGAATTACAGTAGCATTCAAAGAAGGGAGTCAAAGATGACTCCAGAGTTGCAAATCCAGGGGAGTAAGAGAATGATGACACTATAGGAAAAAACAGGTTTCTGGCACGTCTAGCTAAGGCAAGAAGATGAGGTCAGTTTTGGATACACAGTTTGAACAGAAGATGAAGCTTCCAAGTGGGAATGTCCAGTAAATAGTTAGAAATGAGCTTGGGGAAGGATCAAGGCTAGAGATCAATGTTTACAAAGTCATCAGCAAGGAAAGGTCATAAAGTCATGAGACTGCATAGGCTTTTGGAGGGATATCATGCAGAGTGAAAAGAAACCAGGAGCTTGATTCTCCAGCAATTTCTTCTGTAGTCTGAAACCAAGCAAAATCAGAAATGGTCAGTGATTCCTGCCAAAGCTGCTTCATATTCTCATCATTCTAACAATTCAAGCAACCCAGTTCCTTCTGCCTGTCACTCAGAAGCAAATGGAACCAGGTTACTCCTGCAGTTCTTGCCTCTTCTCACCAGGCAATTAAGGCAGTGGAATGAATTTCTACTCATAAGAAGTTGCTATGCTTAAAATGTTTTCTACTTTGCCAGGTAGTTGTTCCTCTAAGTCATACCCTTAAGTAAAATCGAAAAGAAAGCAACTATACAAGTCACCCTGTATGCTATGGTAGCCCAACTGATCTGCTTCAAAATGCTTCTGTTGGCCTTTGCTTTGTAATTCTGTTCCCTAGATGTTATCCTAAGAAAATAATACTAACATGGGAAAACTGATAGGCATGAAGATGTTCAATGCCGTGTTAGCTTAGACTTCTAATTACAGGGGAAGAGCTAAATGCACTGTGGAAAAAGACCTGAAAAAGAACACAAAATTTACAGTATTTGTCACATTCGAGTGATGGAGTTTTAGACAATTTCCCCGTTTTCCAAAATTTTTTTAACATAGTAATATAATTTCTTTATAATAGAAGACAACAAAACAAAACAGCTCCACTTGGATATCTCTCCTAAGCTACCACTAAACTATAAGGCATTAGTTAGTTCTACTCCTAACAATATAGAAATTCTCATCACTAGGCTCTAACATGTTACAGAGCAAAATCTACACATGCTAATAGGATACTTACAAGTTGGCTGATTTAACCCAGAAACCAAAGAACAGACACCACTTTGCCCCAGTAAGATGCCATCTAAATCTAACCCAAATCAGGAGCCACTGTTCTTCCCCAAGCATTTGGTTTCTCTGATGAAACCAATGACATTTAGTGCCTGAGTCACTGCCACCTGAGGTTTAGATTAAAACAGAAAGAAAGGCCTGTCTCCTGCGGAGGGAAAGAATTCTACCCAATATCAGCACTTGTCTCCTGACCATTAAACATGGTCCTCTATCTAAAATTCCAGGAGTGAGTAAAGCTAGTAATAGTGTACAAGCTGAAGTCAGACTTGAGCACTAGCTGTTTCAATGCTCTGGGGCAAAGAGATAACCTTGTGTGGTCAAGGGTTCCCCTCTCTCTCACATTCAAGGAATATTACGAAGACTAACACCATAAAAGCATTCAGCAGGAATCTTTTATGTTGTATAAGGAAAAACTGCATTGGTTGATTTCAACTGGTAGTTGCTGTAAACAGAACAGCATTTCCCATTCTCATGCATAAAGATAGATTCAAGGATGCCATTTGTCCCTAGCCATGATTCAGCTACAGCTAGAGATACGAAAAGATCTGCGGCTGTAAGTCTATAATTAACTTAAGTGTAGGAATTTTAATGACCTCTGGAGGGGAAAAAAAATAAAAAATAAACAAAAAAGCAAGCTCACTTCTTCCATTAAACATTTCAACTATAACTACTTTCCAGTAGAATAGAAAAATTTGATACAACAGGTCTGGTAATACAAGGCAAACAAAGCTGCACTGTAGCTGAGGAGTATTTTTAGAGTTGATGGTTTTTATTAGGTTTACATGATGGTATATCAAGAACAAATAGTTTCATGGTGAATGCTAGAGCTGCATTAATTTAAGGATGATGAAACTACAGCGACCCTTGAACAACATGGGGGTACAGGCACTGGCCCTCAGTGCAGTGGGAAATCCTCCAATAACTTTACAGCCAGCCCTCCATATCTGCCCGTACAAGTGGACCTGCGCAGTTCAAATCCATGTTGTTCAAGGGTCAACTGTACAATAATTTTATCAGTCAAAATAAATCTTGAGTAGCAACATCATAAACTACATCCAATGTAAAATAAATGATAATCCCTGTCCACTAAACCAAGCTGTCTAAATGCAGGCAAAGAAAACAGGAATTTATATAGCCCCAGTATAGGGGAAATATAAATCTGCTGACTTGCGCTGTCAACTAACACCAACCTCATTTCTAGTGAGGGCCTAAACAATGGCCTTTCTCTATTAAGATCATATCCTCTGAGGGAAAAAAAACACAAAAAGGCAAGTTCTTCAAGGCCCACCCAGAAATTCCTGGAATGAACAATAATTCTTGATGCCTCAGTGAAACCCATGATTTATTCCTTGCAAGGTACCCAGCGTTTATCATGTGCCATACACTGTGCTAACCACGGCCATCGAGCCTGCCCTCAGAGAACTGAGTTGGAGAGATAAGACACCGCACAATCAGAGCTATGATATTTTCTCATGCACTGTTCTCAATCAGGGGCAATTTTGTCCTCCAGGAGACATTTGGCAATGTCTGAAGACATTTTTGGTTGTCACAGTTGAGGGAGTGCCCCTGGCATCTAACGGGTAGAGGCCAGGGATACTGCTGAAATCCTACAATGCACAGGACAACCCCACGAAATGAAGAATCACCTGGCCCAAAATGTCAATTATGCTGAGGCTGAGAAACCCTGTTCTAATGTAATAATGAGCAAAAGGTAAGTGCAAGAGGTACAAATAAAATGCTGATGTAATAGTTCAGGACTTTCTAAATTAGAATTTCACCCAATGAAAACTAAGATGAGGGTCTGACTGTGGAGAACTCTGTAAATTGGACAATAGAGTTTAGACTTGATGCTTTGGGAAAATGAAGCCAGTGAAGGGTTAACAAGATGAAAATGGTTCTTTTTAAAAGAGTAGTCTGGTTATGGTAGAGAAGCTGAAGTATAGATACGAAAGCCAGTTTAGTAGAAAGTAAAGAAAGAAACTGATGAGGACAAGTCAAAGGAATAATCACTAGGACTGGCTAAGATATAGCTTGAGGATACTCAGATTTCAAATCTCAGGATTAAATTTCAAACCAGAGGGTTCAACTTTCAATGACACTGCATTTGCTTGTTTAAGTAAAATGAATCTTTGACTCACCATACTTCACAGAAAACTGAAAGGAGGAAGTCACTTTTTAAAGGCTCAGTCCCTAGTTAAAAAAATAACTAAAACTAAACAAAGGTATATATAAGCAAGAAAAGGGGTGAAAAAAAAGTTCATCCTTCAGGTTGGAAACAAAACATTTTACAAACTAAACAGCTAACCTCCTCAAAGCAAAAATACACTCACTGAATCTTAACAATACCACCACTTTTGGTTTGCATGACAGGTTATACTTGAGAAAGTACTTTCACAGTTACCATTTTATTTAAACTCCTCTGAAACATAAATTATGTCCATCTGATTGATGAAGTATTTCTGGGGAAGAAAAAGGGGGTAAATTCCAACAGAAATTTCTTTATACTGGACAGCAGCAAGTCAAACAATTAGCAAAATACCAACCATAGAATAAATCCAAACGCATTCATACAAGGCATCAAAAGCCCTTCACAACCTGGCAGCACCTACCTTTTTTTTCTGGTCTTATCTTCTCCTGCAAACCCCAGGCTCCAGTACTTCCCTGAACAATATAAACCCTCTCCTGCCTCCACATCTTTCTCTTGCTCTTTCTTCTAGTTGAGATACCTTATTAGACATCTTTGCTTAGATGTGCTGCAAATACCTCAAACTAAATATGTCCAAAATTCATTTTCTTTCCATGTCACCTCTCCAACTTAACCCTCCTCTCACAGTACCTATAACGGTGAATGATGCTACCCAGTTCCCTAAACCAGAAAACCAGACAATCACCCTAGGCTACTGCTACATTTTCATTTCCATAAACAATCAGCCTTCAACTCTATGGATTCCATCTTTTTAATATTGCTCAAATTTGATCCCTCCTCTCCTTCCCATTCTCATTGTCTTCATGGTTCAAGCCATGTTCAAGCTTCCAAATACTGGTCTACTTCCCCATTATGTTCCTTCCCCCGTGCCAGGCCGAACTAAAACATCAATCTGACCACATCATTTTCCTAAATAAGAGCCTGCAAAGCCTCCCCACAGCTTTCAGGGTAAGCTCCAAATTCCTTAGCATGGTTTACAAGGGCCTTCATATGTGATCCACCCCCACCCCACCCACTTCCTCCACTTCTCTGAGCATTACTGGAATTCCAGTCATGGTCTTTCACATGTCCAGATTCCATGTCCCTGCACTGGACCCTTTGGCTGGAAATCCCTTTTCCAGATTCACCATACGGCTAAACAAATCCTGCAGGACTTAGCCTCCCACTTCCTCCCCAAAGCCTGGAAAGCTGGCTCAGGTATTCCTCCTCTCAGAGCCCCGTGCTCACACACTATGACACTGTAAGCCACCCCCGATTTACTTGTCTGCCTCCTCCTCCACTCCATGAGAGCTACTGTATCCTTAGTCACCAGGGCTAGGTGCCTCATTGAACATGTGCCTCACACGTATCAAGGGCTCAATAAATGGCTGGTCAATGATTAATGTGCTGGGCTGCCCCGGTTTTCACTTGAACAGGGATCCCTATAAAGAGCTTCAACTGACAGTTCTGATACTAACTTCTGCCTTAAGTTTCTCATGCTCTCTTCATTGAGCTCTTCATGCTTCGAAACTCATCTTAAATCCTGCTTCTGCAGAAGGGATTTTCCTGAGCCCCTCGTTACATACTGCCAAAGCACCCTGCTCTTCTTTCCCAACACTAATCACATTTATAATTATTTGTTAAATTCCCTGCAAACACTGTCAGCTCCGTGAGGGCAGGGTCTACCTTGTTTTGTTTCTGCCTTCCCTGGATATGGCAGAGTGCCTAACAAAGAATAAACACAATTTGTTACACTGAATTTAATCCTGTGAGGTGAGCAGAGATCTCCACTTAAAAGATGAGAAAAATCAGGCTCAAACAAGTTAAACAAAGCGCCTATGGCTACCGATGCTTGACAGTGGGACCAGACCAAAACTGAGCCAACTGGTTTCACGTCCAGAAGTATGCAACACCTTCAACAAAGTTAACTTGGCTTTTCAGGATCAGAGCTACAGACTAGGAGAAAGGGGAGGCTCTCTGATTGCAAACACAAAAACCCGATCCTCTCTTTTTAAAAAAACTGCCCAGGCGTTCCAAACAGGCTGCATTTTTAAAAAGTTCCAAGCAGCGTGTAGCCTTTAACCTGCAACTGCCCGCGAGACGATACCTACTGGAAGACCACCCCAAGGTAGAGAGAGGTTCCTGGGAAATGAACGGGGGAAGGATCTGGGGCTGGTAATCTAAGGAACTGAGGTCTAGATTCCGATTGTTTCCCTCGCTCGCTGTAAGATCTTGGACCAGCCTCCTCTCTCCGGGGATCAATTTACCCATCCAAGCAATGGGGGCGAGACCAGGGATAGAGAAGATTCTAAGGTCTCGGAGGTTCCTTTCAGTTAGAGCACCTTAGGAATCAGGCCTCCGCTGAGGCTGATGGCCAGAACCGCGAAGTCCAGCGGAAGGGACCTCCCCAGGAGAGCCTGGCTCAGTTGGTCACCGCGGCCCCACCTTAAAAGACCGCGCCCAGGATCCCGGGTCGGCCTGAGGGCCCCGGAGCCGGCCGCCTCAGGGGGGCTCACCGCACGCGCCTAGGCCAGAAGGGTCATTAACAACGCCAGGGGCCAGTGGGCCGCGGAGGGGACCATAGTCCCTACCCCGCCGCGCACACTCACCTCAGAGATCTGCCTCACCTCGGGACTGCGATCAGCCCTGCCGCTCTCCACTTCCGGCAAGAACCGCCCAGCAATCTTCGCGCGACCCACTTCCGGGCCCTCACTGGGCGCGGCACCCCCACCGGAAATGAACCGCCGGCCGAAACGCCGGCCCAGAGGAGGGACCGGGGAGGAAGTCTGGCAGCTCCGCTCTTGACTCCGCCCCCTATTCGCCACGCCCGGGAGAGAGAATCCCCACTAGCCTGGGAAAAGAGTCCCGCCCCCAAGGCGGGATCGACGGGGGGCGTGCCTAAGGCTAGGCCACGCCCTTCTATCAACTGCTGCTGCCGGAATCACCCGGACCAATGAAGGGCCGAAGTTACTGGCTAAGCTCCACCCCCGGAGAAGGAGGACAGATGAGTGGTTAATTCTCCTGTCAGTTTGGCCTCATTGGCAAAGGCCGGTTCCTTTTCACAGTAGTCAGGAAGGGGTTCAATCCTTCAGTCCCTATTAGGGTCATAGCCGGAGGATTCTCTGAGGGCGGGTATCACGGGCGGCTGTCTACTCTCCGAGGGGGATCAAGGCTAAGCTCCGCCTCCCTCTGGGCGTTCAAACCTCGGTTTCCCCGTTTATGACGTGGGGAGGCCATTGCTCTGGACAGTGTTTCGGGAGGACCTGCGGAGGCTGGGTGTAGGGAGGGGTCGACGGGGGCGCTCGGGCCCAACCCCGCGTTTCTGGGCATGCCCGCCGCCGCCCCGCTCGCTCTGCCCCGGGCTGAGAAGGTGGAAGCTCGCCCCACTTCCTGTTTGTTCGGTGCGCTCTGTGGCCATAGATGGTCAGGTCTGGGGCCGCGCGGAAGCCTCCGTCTGGCGGTTTGGGAGTCCTTCCTCTCCGCGCGCAGGGTGTTGTCCCCGAGAATAAGATGAGCGGGGGAAAAAAAGAGAAGAAAGATGAGCGGAATTAGAAGGGATCCGGCTCCACTCGGCTAAAACCCGGCTTCTGAGGCACCTTGCCCGGGCTGGGCGTGGCCAGCCGGCTGCCACTCAGACCGGGGGAGGCTCTGCACGGTGGCCGCGGCGCGCGGGGAAGACTTCTCTTCGGTGCTTCTTGGGCCTGGGGATCAGAGCTTTGTTCCCTCAAGGCTCACACTTTCCAACCAGTGATTATCCTCCTACAAAGATTTTATTTACAGAAAAAAGTGGCAAGTTCCCACCCCTTCAGTTGAACGGCTGTGACGGCTGCAAGCTTCAAGCTGAATGCAAGCGTTATATGCCAGAGTCACTCATTCAACAAATACAATTCTTATAATAACAGCTACCATTTACTGCGCGCTGAGTACATGCCAGGCCTGTGCTGAGTGCTTCAAGCGCATTTTCATTTAATTCTAACGAACTCTCTGCGGTAGGTACCATTACGGCCTACAGTTTTCAAATGAGGAGGCTGAATTACTTGCCAAGTTCATAAAGTGTCAGAATTTTGAAGGGGACACATCTATCTAACTAAATCCCAGAACTTAACCCCTATGATAGACCGTACTGGAATCATTTGCTGCAATTTGGAGGCAGTGATGCCCCTGGTGGGGAGACATCCTGGGTTCCAGTCATGGCTTAGGCGCTTACCAGGGGTCAGACTTGGGTCAGGTTACCTGACTTCTCTGAACCTGGGCCTCTTCTCAATTTTATGACTCGCAGAATATTTACAAGTAAATGACCACATGACAAAATATGGAACAAAAAGTGCAGTACCTTTTAAATATTTACATTTAACAAAAACACTGTCACACATGCACACCAACTCTATTCAGACATAAAATTAAAAGGTTATATTTGAGTGATTCATGTGTGTGTAACCTAGAGCAAATAGCCTCCCTGGCCCTTATCGTAATCAGCTCTACATTTAGCCCTTCTAAATCTCTTTCCGGATTAGAGACAGGAAATACCAAAACCATACGTGCTTCCTAGAGGAAGGGGAGAGAAAGTGGGAAACAGGAAGGAGAAGGAAGAAAATAAGGAAGAAAGTTTCCCCATGCATAAATTGGGGATAATAATTCATGGGGTTGTAATGAGAAACAGAAGCAATGTTCACAATGCCTGCCCTTCAGGAACTTCTAATCTTTTAAGAAGTCTGAACACAGGTACTTGTAACTCCAATGGGAGGCAGTTTAAGAACAGTATCTGTGACTTTTTTTTAATAAATTTATTTTATTTATTTTATTTTTGGCTGCATTGGGTCTTCATTGCTGCGTGCGGGCTTTCTCTAGTTGCAGCGAGTGGGTGCTACTCTTCGTTGTGATGCGTGGGCTTCTCATTGCGGTGGCTTCTCTTGTTGCGGAGCACGGGTTCTTGGCACGCGGGCTTCAGTAGTTGCGGCATGCGGTCTCAGTAGTTGTGGCTCACGGACTCTAGAGCACAGGCTCAGTAATTGTGGCGCACGGGCTTAGTTGCTCCGCGGCATGTGGGATCTTCCCAGACCAGGGCTTGAACCCATGTCCCCTGCATTGGCAGGCAGATTCTTAACCACTGCGCCACCAGGGAAGTCCATGACTTTTATTTATTCATTTATTTATACATGGAAAAAAAATTACTGAGTTCTTCTGTGCTAAGCACGATGCTACTTTGTACTAGGCACAACTAGGAGTATAGCAGTAGACAAGTCAGACCGTGTCACTGCCCTCGTAGACCTTCCACAGTCTATTGTAGAAACCAGTATCACCATCTGGGGAGGTCATCAGTAGATGTGCTGACTACTGGCTTCCAGTTTTTTTCCTCCGCACTGATCTTGCCCAGTGCCCAATACTCAGTGCCTCATCCATGGTGGGCTCTCATCAGGCTCATGTTCAGTGAGCCTCTTGAATTCAGAACAGTCATTTCCTGGACTGAGATGGATGGGTGGAACATTGCAGGGCAAACGTGAGTAAACAGTAGTGGAGATGGGAATCTGTGTCTAGATGAGGTGAGAAGTTCCTGTAGGAGAGGAATAGGAGATAAGGCTGAAAAAACAAAAAGAGGTTGAGCAAGCTGTGCCAGGCAGGAGAGGTGAAACCCTAGTGTGAAAGCGAGAGGGAGCTGGTCATATCGCATTTTAGAAATACAATTCTAGCTGTGGTGTAGAGCATGGGCTTGAGTGAGTAAGAAAAGAAGCAGGGAGACCCATCAGAAAACAGATGCAAAGATGTAGTGATGTCTGAATCAAAGCTATGGTATCGGGGATGCAGCAAAGGGGACAATGCAGGAGATAGCATTCTTATAAAGGGGCTAGGGAGGAGGAGGAAGACAGATGGAAAGGGGATGATTTGAATATGAACCTTCAGACTAGATCTAGTTCCCCAGGGATACACTCCCACTGAATATTACTTTTCCTTCTTGGCAGATATCACAATCTTAAATAATTATTTGTGCAATTATTTTTTAATATCTTCTTTCTCTCTAAGTACCTTGAAGTTAGAGTCCTTGCCTCTCTAGCACAAAAATCTGTCTCAATGGATAGTTATGGAAAGTTGTGACTAAGTGAAAAGGGTGGGAAGGGCCTGGGTGGCTCTGAGACTTGGAGATAGGTGAATGAGAGATGGGTGGAAGACTGGATTTTGGGGTTTTCAGCCTCAGACCTTCAAAATCCAGCCTGGGGAGAGAAAGGGGGAAAAGAGTGCAGTTAATCATTTTTCAAACAAGAATTGTCAGCAGAGAGTTGATTGATTCTCACACATGCCCCCTCTTCATGTATTTTGCCTGGATTTCAGCAACATTCTAAACCTGCAGAATCGCATTGTCTCTGAGGGTGCCACCCAAGATTCTTCCTTATCGCTCAGAGTTTCAGACACAGAAGTCTGGTGGTTCATCTGGAGTGTTTCCCAGCCTGGCTCAGAGGAGCGCCTGCATCTGTGCTGCCTGGCCCAGAGCCTCTCTGCATTTGGGCAGATCCTGTATCCCCCTGCCAGAGGGGCTGATGACAGACAACGATCTATGTGAGCCCATCTTTCTTTTCCTCCCAGGATAGAGTCCCTGGCTCCAGCCTGAGTTAAGGTCTCAGGTCCAAAAATTACAAGCAGGCAAAAGAGATATTGGCAATATAATAATGTAGTGGTTAAGATCTGGCTTTGGCATCACTCTGACCTGAACCTGAACCCCAGCTCTTCCACTTAATGTGTGATCTTGGTCAAGTCAGTTAGCCTTAGAAAAAGATATTAAAATCCATCTTGAGGGGCTTCCCTGGTGGCACAGTGGTTAAGAATCTGCCTGCCAATGCAGGGGACATGGATTCGAGCCCTGGTCCGGGAAGATCCCACATGCCATGGAGCAACTAAGCCCGTGCGCCACAACTACTGAAGCCCGTGCACCTAGAGCCTGTGCTCCGCAGCAAGAGAAGCCACCACAATGAGAAGCCTACGCACTGCAATGAAGAGTAGCCCCCGCTCGCCGCAACTAGAGAAAGTCCACGCACAGCAACGAAGACCGAATGCAGCCAAAAAATAAATAAAATAAATAAATAATAAATAAATTTAAAAAAAATCCATCTTGAATGGTTGAGATGACAATTAGGAGAGAAAATTTATAAAACATTTGGCTCACAGTAAATATGCAATGAGTAGTAACAATTATTATTCGATACAGAGAGTCTATTGTCTGTGTCCCTGGTAAAGGCCACCAGGAAGCAAAATAAGGTCTGAAGGGTCAACACACTGGATGGTGCCACCAGAGGCACCGCCACTACTGCCCCATCTCCAAAAATATCTGCTTCTTTATATCTCTAACTTTTTTTTTTTTGGCCACTTGGCTTGTGGGATCTTAGTTCCCCAACCAGGGATTGAACCCGGGCCCTCGGCAGTGAAAGCACCAAGTCCTAACCACTGGACCAGGGAATTCCCTTTATATCACTAACTTTTTTTTTTTTTTGACTGCGTCAGATCTTCATTGCTGTGCTCAGGCTTTCTCTAGTTGCGGCAAGCGGGGGCTACTCTTTGTTGCAGTGCACAGGCTTCTCATTGCGGTGCTGAGTTGACGTGACACGAAACCTTTCTGTAACTGACCACAAGGCTTTAGTTGATAGTTGTGACTTCACATATCCACTACCCATTCCATATTCTCTTTGTCTTCAACCAACACCTAGGTTCATTAGGGTCATAGCGATGGGAAAAGAAAGAGGACATGAAGGAAGCATGCTACTGTCTTAAAGTTCCTGACCCAGAAGTGGCATGTATCACTTCCACTTATACTTCATTAACTAGAACTTAATCACATAACTTAGTTGGGGCTACAACTGATTTTCTGTAGGTCACCCAAATCTTTTTTCTTGAGGGATTGAAGACCTTGGTGGTCCTGCCTGTATAATATTTCCATAATTTTTTGCACTAAGCATGGCAGAACTAGGAGGTGCCCTAGGTATCCTCTGGATTATATCATAATCCTCCCTCCCTCTATTGCATAGTGACAATTCTCTTTTGCCTTAATAATGGCTCATTCACCTAACCAACCATCATAATCAGAGGTATGCAGGTAAACTTTAACAATATGCCCTCCATGGGTAAAATACCGGATTTGTAGCATTTGCCGATTTCTGTATTGTAAATACTCCCACCATGGCCAACTTTAAGCTACCAATGTTATATTACTGAAGAAAAATGCACTGTGGTATGTGGAATAGTGGCCCTCCAAAGATGTCCACGTCCTAATCTTTGGAACCTGTGAATGTGGTACCTTACATGGCAAAAGGGATTTTGAAGATGGGATTAAATTAAGGATCTTCAGATGGGGGGATTATCCTGGATTATCCAGGTAGGCCAAATACAATCACATGGACCCTTATAAGAGAAGGAAGGAAACAGGAGAGTCAATCAGAAAAAGAGATGTGACAATGAAAGCAGAAGTCCTAGTGATATGGCCAAGGAATGTAGGTGGCCTCTAGGGGCTGGAAAAAGCAAGAAACAGATTTTCTCTTAGAGCCTCTTGAAGGAACACAGCTGGGCTGACACCTTGATTTCAGCCCTGTAAGCTGCATTTTGGATTTCTGATCTCCAGATATGTAAGATAATAAATTTGTGGGGCTTCCCTGGTGGCGCAGTGGTTGAGAATCTGCCTGCCAATGCAGGGGACACGGGTTCGAGCCCTGGTCTGGGAAGATCCCACATGCCGTGGAGCAACTGGGCCCGTGAGCCACAACTACTGAGCCTGAGCGTCTGGAGCCTCTGCTCCGCAACAAGAGAGGCCGCGATAGTGAGAGGCCCGCGCACCGCGATGAAGAGTGGCCCCCACTCGCCGCAACTGGAGAAAGCCCTCACACAGAAACGAAGACCCAACACAGCCAAAAATAAACATAATAAATAAATAATAAATAAAAACTTAAAAAAAAAAAAGATAATAAATTTGTTTCTTTTGGGGTTTTTTTTTGAATTTTTGAATTTTATTTTATTTATTTTTTATACAGCAAGTTCTTATTAGTTATCTATTGTATACGTATTAGTGTATATATGTCAATCCCAATCTCCCAATTCATCCCACCACCACCACCACCCGCCACTTTCCCCCCTTGGTGTCCATACGTTTGTTCGCTACATCTAGGTCTCTATTTCTGCCCTGCAAACCAGTTCATCTGTACCATTTTTCTAGGTTCCACATATATGCGTTAATATACGATATGTGTTTTTCTCTTTCTGACTTACTTCACTCTGTATGACAGTCTCTAGATCTACCCACATCTCTACAAATGACCCAGTTTCATTCCTTTTTATGGCTGAGTAATATTCCATTGTATATATGTACCACATCTTCTTTTTTTTTTTTTTTAATGTAATTGACTTTTTTTTTTTTAATTTTATTTATTTATTTATTTATGGCTGCGTTGGGTCTTCGTTTCTGTGCGAGGGCTTTCTCCAGTTGCGGCGAGCGGGGGCCACTCTTCATCGCTGTGCGTGGGCCTCTCACTGTCGCGGCCTCTCTCGTGGCGGAGCACAGGCTCCAGACGCGCAGGCTCAGTAGTTGTGGCTCACGGGCCTAGTCGCTCCGTGGCATGTGGGATCTTCCCAGACCAGGGCTCGAACCCGTGTCCCCTGCATCGGCAGACAGATTCTCAACCACTGCGCCACCAGGGAAACCCTGTACCACATCTTCTTTATCCATTCGTCTGTCAATGGGCATTTACGTTGCTTCCATGACCTGGCTAGTGTAAATAGTGCTGCAATGAACATAGGGGTGCATGTGTCTTTTTGAATAATGGTTTTCTCTGGGTATATGCCCAGTAGTGGGATTGCTGGGTAATATGGTAATTCTATTTTTAGTTTTTTAAGGAACCTCCATACTGTTCTCCATAGTGGCTGTATCAATTTACATTCCCACCAACAGTGCAAGAGGGTTCCCTTTTCTCCACACGCTCTCCAGCATTTGTTGTTTGTAGATTTTCTGATGATGCCCATTCTAACTGGTGTGAGGCGATACTTCATTGTAGTTAATTTTTTTAAATTAATTAATTAATTAATTTTTTATTTTTGGCTGCGTTGGGTCTTCGTTGCTGTGTGCAGGCTTTCTCTGGTTGTGGCGAGCGTGGGCTACTCTTCATTGAGGTGTGCGGGCTTCTCATTGCAGTGGCTTCTCTTGTTGTGGAACATGGGCTCTAGGCACGTGGGGTTCAGTAGTTGTGGCACACGGGCTCAGTAGTTGTGGCACATGAGCTCTAGAGCACAGACTCAGTAGTTATGGTGCACGGGCTTAGTTGCTCCACGGCATGTGGGATCTTCCCGGGCCAGGGCTTGAACCCATGTCCCCTGCAATGGCAGGCAGATTCTTAACCACTGCACCACCAGGGAAGCCCCCCATTGTAGTTTTGATTTGCATTTCCCTAATAATTAGTGATGTTGAACAGCTTTTCATGTGCTTCTAGGCCATCTGTACCTCTTCTTTGGAGAAATGTCTGTTTAGGTCTTCTGCCCATTTTTTTATTGGGTTGTTTGTTTTTTTAATATTGAGCTGCATGAGCTGTTTATATATTTTGGAGATTAATCCTTTGTGCATTGATTCCTTTGCAAATATTTTTTCCCATTCTGAGGGTTGTCTTTTCATCTTGTTTGTAGTTTCCTTTGCTTTGCAAAAGCTTTTAAGTTTCATTAGGTCCCATTTGTTTATTTTTGTTTTTATTTCCATTACTCTAGGAGGTGGATCAAAAAAGATCTTGCCGTGATTTATGTCAAAGAGTGTTCTTCCTATGTTTTCCTCTAAGAGTTTTATAGTGTCCGGTCTTACATTTAGGTCTCTAATCCATTTTGAGTTTATTTTTGTGTATGGTGTTAGGAAGTGTTCTAATTTCATTCTTTTACATGCAGCTGTCCAGTTTTCCCAGCACCACTACTGAAGAGACTGTCTTTTCTCCATTGTATATCATTGCCTCCTTTGTCATAGATTAGTTGACCACAGGTGCGTGGGTTTATCTCTGGGCTTTCTATCCTGTTCCATTGATCTATATTTCTGTTTTTGTGCTAGTACCATATTGTCTTGATTACTGTAGCTTTCTAGTATAGTCTGAAGTCAGGGAGCCTGATTCCTCCAGCTCCGTTTTTTTTCCCTCAAGAATGCTTTGGCTGGGGCTTCCCTGGTGGCGCAGTGGTTGAGAATCTGCCTGCCAATGCAGGGGACACGGGTTCAAGCCCTGGTCTGGGAAGATTCCACATGCCTCGGAACAACTGGGCCCGTGAGCCACATTACTGAGCCTGCGCGCCTGGAGCCTGTGCTCTGCAACAAGAGAGGCCGCGATAGTGAGAGGCCCACGCACCGCGATGAAGAGTGGCCTCTGCCTGCCACAACTAGAGAAAGCCCTCTCACAGAAACGAAGACCCAACACAGCCATAAATAAATAAATAAATAAATTAAAAAAAAAAAAAAAGAATGCTTTGGCTATTTGGAGTCTTTTGTGTCCCCATACAAATTTTAAGATTTTTTGTTCTAGTTCTGTAAAAAAAAATGCCACTGGTAATTTGATAGGGATTGCATTGAATCTGTAGATTGCTTTGGGTACTATAGTCATTTTCACAATATTGATTCTTCCAATCCAAGAACATGGTATATCTCTCCATCTGTTTGTGTCATCTTTGATTTCTTTCATCAGTGTCTTATAGTTTTCTGAGTACAAGTCTTTTACCTCCTTAGGTAGGTTTCTTCCTAGGTATTTTATTCTTTTTGTTGCAATGGTGAATGGGATTGTTTCCTTAATTTCTCTTTCTGATCTTTTGTTGTTAGTGTATAGGAACGCAAGAGATTTCTGTGCATTAATTTTGTATCCTGCAACTTTACCAAATTCATTGATTATCTCTAATAGTTTCCTGGTGGCATCTTTAGGATTCTCTCTACATAGTATCATGTCATCTGCAAACAGTGACAGTTTTACCTCTTCTTTACCAGTTTGGATTCCTTTTATTTCTTTTACTTCTCTGATTGCTGTGGCTGAGACTTCCAAAACTATGTTGAATAATAGTGGCGAGAGTGGACATCCTTGTCTTCTTCCTGATCTTAGAGGAAATGCTTTCAGTTTTCACCATTGAGAATGATGTTTGCTGTGGGTTTGTTGTATATGACCTTTATTATGTTGAGGTAGGTTCCCTCTCTGCCCACTTTCTGGAGAGTTTTATCATAAATGGGTGTTGAATTTTGTCAAAAGCTTTTTCTGCATTTATTGAGATGATCATATGGTTTTTATTCTTCAATTTGTTAATATGGTGTTTCACATTGATTGATTTGCATATATTGAAGAGTCCTTGCATCTCTGGGATAAATCCCACTTGACATGGTGTATGATCCTTTTAATGTGTTGCTGGATTCTGTTTGCTAGTATTTTCTTGAGGATTTTTGCATCTATATTCATCCGTGATATTGGTCTGTAATTTTCTTTTTTTGTAGTATCTTTGTCTGGTTTTGGTATCAGGGTGATGGTGGCCTCCTAGAATGAGTTTGGGAGTGTTCCTTCCTCTGCAATTTTTTGGAAGAGTTTGAGAAGGATAGGTGTTAGCTCTTCTCTAAATGTTTGATAGAATTCACCTGTGAAGCCATCTGGTCCTGGACTTTTGTTTGTTGGAAGATTTTTAATCACAGTTTCAATTTCAGTGCTTGTGATTGGTCTGTTCATATTTTCTGTCTCTTCTGGTTCAGTCTTTGAAGATTATACCTTTCTAAGAATTCATCCATTTCTTCCAGATTGTCCATTGTATTGGCATAGAGTTGCTTATAGTAGTCTCTTAGGATGCTTTGTATTTCTGCGGTGTCCATTGTAACTTCTCCTTTTTTATTTCTAATTTTACTGATTTGAGTTTACTGAGTTATTTAGCCTCCATGTGTTTGTGTTTTTTACATTTTTTCCCCCTGTAATTGATTTCTAATGTCATAGCATTGTGGTTGGAAAAGATGCTTGACATGATTTCAATTTTCTTAAATTTACCGAGGCTTGATTTGTGACCCAAGATGTGATCTATCCTGGAGAATGTTCTGTGTGCACTTGAGAAGAAAGTGTAATCTGTTGTTTTTGGATGGAATGTCCTATAAATATCAATTAAATCTATCTGGTCTATTGTGTCATTTAAAGCTTGTGTTTCATTATCAATTTTCTGTCTGGATGATCTGTCCATCAGTTTAAGTGAGGTGTTGAAGTCCCCCACTATTATTGTGTTACTGTTGATTTCCTCTTTTATAGCTGTTAGCAGTTGCCTTATGTATTGAGGTGCTCCTATGCTGGGTGCATATATATTTATAATTGTTATATCTTCTTCTTGGATTGATCCCTTAATCATTGTCTAGTGTCCTTCCTTGTCCCTTGTAACATTCTTTATTTTAAAGTCTATTTTATCTGATATGAATATTGCAACTCCAGCTTTCTTTTGATTTCCATTTGCATGGAATATCTTTTTCCATCCCCTCACTTTCAGTCTGTATGTGTCCCTAGGTGTGAAGTGGGTCTCTTGTAGACAGCATATATATGGGTCTTGTTTTTGTATCCATTCAGCAAGCCTGTGTCTTTCGGTTGGAGCATTTAATCCATTCATGTTTAAGGTAATTATCGATATGTATGTTCCTATTACCATTTTCTTAATTGTTATGGGTTTGTTTGTGTAGGTCCTTTTCTTCTCTTGTGTTTCCCACTTAGAGAAGTTCCTTTAGCATTTGTTGTAGAGCTGGTTTGGTGGTGCTGAATTCTCTTAGCTTTTGCTTGTCTGTAAAGCTTTTGATTTCTCCGTCAAATCTGAATGAGATCCTTGCTGGGTAGAGTAATCTCGGTTGTAGGGTCTTCCCTTTCATCACTTTAAATATATTGTGCCACTCCGTTCTGGCTTGTAGAGTTTCTGCTGAGAAATCAGCTGTTAACCTTATGGGAGTTCCTTTGTATGTTATTTGTCTTTTTTCCCTGGTTGCTTTCAATAATTTTTCTTGGTCTTTAGTTTCTGTCAACTTGATTACCATGTGTCTCAGTATGTTTCTCCTTGGGTTTATCCTGCCTGGGACTCTCTGTGCTTTCTGGACTTGGGTGGCTAGTTCCTTTCCTGTGTTCAGGAAGTTTTCGACTATAATCTCTTCAAATATTTTCCCAGGTCCTTTCTCTCTCATTTCTCCTTCTGGGACCCCTATAATGCGAATGTTGCTGCGTTTAATGTTGTCCCAGAGGTCTCTTGGGCTGTCTTCATTTCTTTTCATTCTTTTTTCTTTATTCTGTTCCATGGCAGTGAATTCCACCATTCTGTCTTCCTGGTCACTTATCCGTTCTTCTGCCTCAGTTATTCTGCTGTTGATTCCTTCTAGTGTATTTTTCATTTCAGTTATTGTATTGTTAATCTCTGTTTGTTTGTTCTTTAATTCTTCTAGGTGTTTGTTCTTTAATTCTTCTAGGTCTTTGTTAAACATTTCTTGCATCTTCTTGATCTTTGCCTCCATTCTTTTTCCGAGGTCCTGGATCATCTTCACTATCATTATTCTGAATTCTTTTTCTGGAAGGTTGCCTATCTCCACTTCATTTAGTTGTTTTTCTGGGGTTTTAACTTGTTCCTTCATCTGGTGCATAGTCCTCTGCCTTTTCATTTTGTCTATCTTTCTGTGAATACGGTTTTCATTCCACAGGCTGCAGAATTGTAGTTCTTCTTGCTTCTGCTGTCTGTCCTCTCAAATTTGTTTTGTTTTAGTCCAGTAAATCTGTGGTCATTTGTTATAGCAACAATAGGAAACTAATACATATACACAGTCAACTCATGTAAGTCTGTATGAGCTGGCTCTAGCAGACCACTGAATTAATCTTTTCTTTTTTTTTTTTTTGGTCTGTTCACCTACTGGCATGACAAATTTGCCCAAAATTGGCAAATGGCAGCCTTCGCTTCCAATCCAGTGGAACTATTTTCATGTCCTCTGGTAGAGGCATTCTTCCCTTGGGTAATAAAACTTGTCAATAGCCATAGTCAGACTCACAGAGACATGAAGATAAACATTTAAACGTAATCATTTAGGTATAATAGAAGTGTCACTCCACATATACCCTTTTCTTCTGGGATCCATCTATTTTGGCTATGAGTGAAGCATTACCGCACATTGGTTGCTGGTTCAGAACAAATAGTGCATCCTATGTAGGCTAGAACTTCAATCTGGCAAGATGTTGTCTCTTACTTATGGCCATGTATTGGGCACTTTTTTGCCTCTGAGTGCACCTTCTACTCCAGCTATTGCTATGGCAACCAGGTGGGTGCAGGTGTGACCTGACAGTCCAAATCTTCATCTGCTTTCTCCAAATATCTCGCTTTCTGCCCTTGGGCTTCTCTCATGGAACTCATCTCAGGGGTTGCCAGGGAGAACTTGCACAGTCATTTTGATTCATGTGTCAGCCTAAAAGTGCCAACTTGAGAGAGTACAAGGGAGTTTACCAGCATTCAGGAAACCCTTGACCAGTAAAGAACAGGAGCTGGTGAATAAATACTCGCCTCTTCCTTCCCTTGGTTGGACAAATGAGAGTCACGTTCTACACTGCCTCTTCAGGGAAATCAAGCCCTACGTGCCCAAAGCAGTGACCTTCTGGAGCACTCCTCCTTGGATTGGCTTTCCTGGTTTGCCCATTTTATTCTTCCTAGTCAATCTCTGACTCTTGTCCTTTGGGATCACTTCTGAGAATAAACTACGTACCTGTTTGCAAGCCCTTGTTCAGGCTCTGCTTTAAATCAAGTCTAAAAGTTTTGGTGGTAGAAGTGACCCTAGAAAGCAGATTCTCAGGATGGGATTCTGGAACAAGATCAGACCCTAATGAGTACCCCATTCCTGGTGCAGTGGTGATAACCCTTGACATGTAGTGTCCTCATAATTACTAAAATCCTTACCAGTGGTATCTTGTAATAAGGTGTAAAAGGAGGGTGAAGCGTTGATTTAAGAGACTAAGGTAGCATTTGAATGGCCCGGAGCAATGGTATTATAAGGATTATGGTGTCAGCTGGCTTTTCTTTCTTTTTTTTTTTTATTTTATTTTATTTATTTATTTATTTTTATCTGCGTTGGGTCTTCTTTGCTGCGCGTGGGCTTTCTCTAGTTGTGGCGAGCGGGGGCTACTCTTGATTACAGTGCACAGGCTTCTCACTGCGGTGGCTTCTCTCATTGCGGAGCACAGACTCTAGACGTGTGGGCTTCAGTAGTTGTGGCACACGGGCTCAGTAATTGTGGCTCGCGGGCTCTAGAGCACAGACTCAGTAGTCGTGGCACACAGGCTTAGTTGCTCCGCGGCATGTGGGGTCTTCCCAGACCAGGGCTCAAACCTGTGTCCCCTGCATTGGCAGGTGGATTCTTAATCACTGTGCCACCAGGGAAGCCCCAGCTGGCTTTTCTTTTTTTTTTTTTTTTTTTTTAATTTTTTAAATTAATTAATTTATTTTTTGGCCGCATTGCACAGCATGTAGGATCTTAGTTCCCCACCCAGGGATCGAACCCGTGCACCCTGTGGTGGAAGCATAGGGTCTTAACTATTGGACCACCAGGGAAGTCCCCAGCTGGCTTTTCTTAATGCCTTTTGAGATCTTGGAAAAAAAACAAGATAGGATCAGGTTAGCTATCATTGAAGATAGGTATGTCAACCCTGGCTTGAGTGTTACACCAGGCTATACTTGTGCACTTGTCCTCCTCCATCAGTCACTCCTTTCTGCCCCTTCCCCTGACTTCTCTGCTGCATATGACAGTTCCTGAAAGTTCAGTCCTAGGTTCTTCATTCCCTGCTCTTTCCAATGGTGAATTACCCTTGTCTCGTGTCTTTTATTATCAGCTTCATTCCAATGTCTCTCTGGTGTGTTTGCCATCCTTTTAGGTAGCTCTAGGTTCTTGAACATTTTACTTCAGATGTGCTTAGTGACATTGGACAGTGTGTCAGTAAATCTCCACAAGATGGCAACCTTGCTAACTTTGGCCACACTGTATGCACGCCTTCCAGTTGGAGGGGTTAGGAGGGACTTCTAATAAGACTTTAATCTTATTTATTTAACATTTGTTGAGAGCCTGCTCGATACAGATCCTTTTAATATATTAGTATTGTTTGTTTTTAATATTTGCAAAAGTATAGTCCCGTTTGCAGATGAGAAAACTGAGTTGAAAATGATTAATTTGCCTGAAGTCAAGACCTAGATTTGAAGCCAGTTTTCTGACTCCAAACCCAATTCTCTTTTCATTACATAAATGAATCTCAAGCTGCAACAGTATTATTTAAGGTTTTTTGTTTTTGTTTTTTAAAAATTACAAGTAACAGAAAACCAACTTGAGCCAGCATAACAACAACACAACAAAGCATTTGGGAGTGTCTCATGGAAACCTAAACAGAAATGATGTCCTGGCTTTAAAAGAGCGAATAGAGCCAGGAACTGGAAAGTCTTCAAGACCTGGGGGAGAAAGGATGAAAAGTGAGAGAGGGGAAAAGAAAGGGAAAGCTAGGGAGGCTTAAGAGATGAAGATCTGCCCCATCCCACATTCAACTAGAATAGCCCTATTTTAGTGCATCTTACATTGGTGTCCTATTCCAGGTTCTATTTGAAAAATAGGGATTAGATCTATTAGACAATTATTTTAAACCACTGGTGTAATATATGAAGCCATTCCCACATTGTTGGATATTTAGGGGCTATTGGCTTTTTCCGATTTTTCACTCTAATAAGTAAAATTGTGATGAATATTCTTTCATATTGTACTAGACAGTGCATGAAGTCATGCAGTACTTCCATTTCCCCTGGCCCTTATAACTGCCCTTAAGGGAGGAAAGGGTGGGGGGGTTATAGCCTCAGGCAATTCTAGCCTGTGCCCAAAGGACAGTGCGACTTGGGCCCTCCCCAGTTGTCAGCCAGACCAGAAATACTTAGTGAGCATCTAACTATATGCTCTTCTACAATGGTGAGTAAAATAAGCATGGTCTGTCATAATGGAGCTAACGCTCTGGTGGGGAAAACGGACATGAAACAGATACTCTACAATGATTACAAGAATCACAAGCAAAGTGCTGCCCAGCAGAAGTTCAGAAGGTTAAGAAAACACACAACAGAGTGAACTGAGTTAATCTGGGGTGTTAGGGTAGGCTGCCCTGAGGAAGTGCCACTTAATCCGAGACTTGAAGGTTGAGTGAGAGCCAGACAAAGAGAATGGAGAAGAGCTGTTTAAGCAGAGGGAAAGTGTGAAGGCCCAAAGGTGAGAAAACCTTGGCAGGTTCAAGAGACTGAGATCAGATTGGTGTGACTGGCCACAGAAAAAAAGGGCAGTGCTATGAGACTGAGGTGGAAGAGACAGCAAGGTCCAGATCATGCAAAGTCTTATGAACTATATTAAGCAATTTGTAGTAAATTCCAAGGATATAGGAGATCACTGCAAGACTTTAAACCGAGGGAGTGCACGGTCCTATTTGTGTTTGAGCAAGAACATAGCATGGAGGGCCAAAGTGGATACAAGGAGGCCAGTGGATAGAGGTATGGGGCTGATGCAAAAGTCCAGGCAAGGGATAATGGCTTGGACTACAGTGGCAGCAGTAGATGAAAAGAAATGTACAGATTTGAGAGTGAGTGATAGAAGAGGTAGAAATTACAAGAGCTCTTGATTGATTATCTATGGGGGTACGTGTAAGAGAGGGTGAGTAGCCAAGACTATTAGCTTTCTGGCTTGAGTGGTTGGGTAGATGGTATTTCCTTACGAGACTGGGGACCTGGAGGAAGAGTAGTTTGTTGGGGAAAGTGATAACTTCTGTTTTGACAAGTTCAGTTCGAGGTACCTGTGGGATTTCCCGAATATGCAAGCAGACATATAGAACTGGAGCTCAGAAGACAAGTCTGGCCAGGAGGTGTTGGTTTAGGAATCCTAGGATTGATGGAGTATCGAGTGAGACCAGAAAAAGGTCATTCAGAGCTACTGATCTACGTTAATAGTGAATTAGAAGAGAAGCCAGAAAAGGAGAATCAGAAGGGGCAACCAGAGGGGTAGCAGAAAATCAGAAAAATACATGGTTCAAGAAAGCCAAGAGAAGAAAATGTTTCAAAAAAGCAGTGGCTACCTGTACTAAAAGCAATAGAGTGATCAAATAAAAAGAGGACGGGAAAGTGTCCATTGGATTTAGAAACACGGTGGTCATTGATGATATTGTCAATAGCAATTTTACAGAGGTAGTAGGCAGAGCCTAGCTAGGAGTGGGATGACAAGTGGGAGGTGAGAAAATGGAGACAACAGTGTAGGTCATTCTGGAAAATTCTGCTCTGAAAAGAGGCAGACAAAAGAGGTTGAAGGGGGACATTCATTCACCCTGTTCTTCCAGATAGAGATTATGAAGCCATGTTCAACTTTCCTTTTTTTCTCATGTCCTAATCCAATATATCAACAAAGCCTGTTGGCTCTAATTTCAAAATACATTCTGAATCTCACCACTTATCATTTTTTCCACTGTTCCCTACTCAAAACCAGCACTATCTCTTGCCTGGACTATCTTATGAGCTTCTGAATTTATCTCCTAATTGGTCTCTCCCTCGCACCCCTTCCCTATATAGCAGATCTGTAAACTAAAGGGGCAAGTTATCTCTCCCCTACACACATCGTACATACCATAGTGGGAAAGGCAAAGGATAACCTCAAAAGGAGGGAAAGCGGGAGGTACACAACAGAGCCAACTCTGAAATGCTTGTTGGATTAGAGCTTTGCCCGATTGCTTGAGAGTCGTTCTTGTTCCCTGTGGTTTTTGGCTCCAGTGTCTGGGCTCTTGGTTCCACCCTCTGAATAATCCTTACTTTTCCAAAAGAAAATTGAGTTTGCAACTGAGTAGCCTTCTCAGTCTCCTTCTTGCCTATAAAAGGGATGCAAAGGCCTCTTTTCATTCTGTACTATGTCCCTGTTAGTCTGAGCTGATTATGCTCCTGCCAGGACAATTCCCTTAAAGGATTTGTGGGGTTTTTATGCATCGATTTTTAACCCACTCCATTCAACAAAAGCCACACCCACAACTGTCTTTGAGATCAGCTCATCTCTACCCTGGGCTCCCTGAGAGACTGCTGTGAGTGAACATCCTTAAGATCTTCAGAGAGACTTCTCTCTGACAGGTTCTATGGGGCCCCTCCTTAGATCTTTTTGAAGTCTTAATCCTTAACTTCATTTTTAGATAATGTTTTCCGAACTGTGTCTTGGATTTTATTTTTGCCAAGGGACACTTTTTTGGGGGGAGTGGCGGGCATGCTGCATGGCTTGCTGGATCTTTGTTCAAGCCCAGTAAGTCCTGGTCCTGGATATACAGGGAGGCTTTACATAGCATACAATTCACCCATTTAAAACACACAGTTTGGTGGTTTTTAGTATATTCACAGAGCTGTACAACCATCACCACAATCAATTTTACTTATTTTTTATTTTATTTTTTTGGCTGCATTGGGTCTTCGTTGCTGTGCATGGGCTTTCTCTAGTTGCGGCTAGTGGGGGCTACTCTTCGTTGCGGTGTGCGGGCTTCTCACTGCGGTGGCGTCTCTTGTTGTGGAGCACGGGCTCTAGGCGTGTGGGCTTCAGTAGTTATGGCACGCGGGCTCAGTAGTTGTGGCTCATGGGCTCTAGAGTGCAGGCTCAGTAGTTGTGGCGCACGGGTTTAGTTGCTCTGCAGCATGTGGGATCTTCCCGGACCAGGACTCGAACCTGTGTCCCCTGCATTGGCAGGCGGATTCTTAACCACTGCGCCACCAGAGAAGTCCCACCACAATCAATTTTAGAACATATTCATCACCCACAAAGGAACCCGGTACCCATTAGCAGTCACTCCCCATATCCCCCCAGTCTCACTGCCCAGCTGTAGCAACCATTAATCTGCTTTCTGTTTCTGTAATTTGCTTATTCTGGGCATTTCATATTAATGGAATCATACAATATGTGGTCTGCTTTATAGCTAAGTTTATTTTTTTAGTTTATCTCTTTCCTTTCATGTTTTATCATAGGCAACATGTAGAAGGCAGGTAGCACCTTCAGTATTCTGCCTAGAAATCTCCTTGATTGACTCCTTGAGTTCAACAGGGACATTTCTTATTTTCTGTATTACTGCATGTGACAGTATTGCCAGACATTCTGGGAAAGGACCCCCTTTCCTCTCTTTCCTTTGTGTCCCCCAACAACCCCCTTCAGGCCCTTTAGGTTTCAGCTCACACTCTTACTGAAGCTCTTTGAAAGCCTTTTCCCTCAAGGCCCTTCCAGCCTCTCTGCCGGGCAGTTCCAAAGCCAGTATTTTAGGCTTTTGTTACGGCAGCACCCACACCAAGTTGTTTCATTATCTATTGTTGTACAGTGAATCACCCCAAACTAAATCTGAGTCCTCTAGCAAGCAGATGCCGAAGATGGAATTAGAAGTTCCAGGGTAAATGCCAGTGAAAGATAAAAATGAGAGGAGGTAGGAGTAGACAGGGAGAATTTGCAGACCGTGACACAGGACTGGCACCCATGAAAGGAGAAATGAGTAAGAAGAGCCTCAGAAGGCCGTGCAGACAGCTCTGAGAAAGCCTTGGCCAGGCTGATTTCCCATTAGAGGAGCCCTACATGAGGCGCAAATGGCCCAGCCCCAGGCCCACTGGACTCAGTCATGGCCTGGGACAAATCCAGGGAGAGTGTGCCTTGGCATGAGCATCGTGGCACATCCCAGCAGTATATGAGCTGGAAGCTGTCAGCCACCTACACTCCTCACTGCACTTCTCTTTCTGAATGTAGATCTGAGAGGTCAGGCACACAGTCCACCCCTTACTGACATAGTCCATTCCTTGCACGGTTCGGGGATCCACTCTTCCACACAGCTTTGGAAAGCAGCTCCATCTCTGTGGTTCTCACAGGCTCCTCTTCCTGAGGGCACACTTAGAAGAGGGAGGTTAATGGGATGAAATGTAGCCCCCATTGCTGCAGAGGGTTGACTTGCCTTTTTTAAAAAAAAAGTAATTTATAGACTCTCATTGTATATTGCAGGTATTCATCCCTTTTCAATTCCATGCATTGCAAACATTTTTCCAATCTATCTTTTGGCTTTGTTATCTTTTCCCATTAAAAAAAAAAAGAATTTTTATGAGTTCAAATAAACCTAATTTTTTCTTGATCTTCTGAATTTTTCTCTTGCTTAAAAGGTCTTTCTACTCACAGACATAGAGAACAGACCTTGGTTGCCAAAGAGGTGGAGGGAGGGAAGGATTAGGAGTTTGGGATTAGCAGATGCAAACTATTACATATAGGATGGATAAGCAACAAGGTCCTACTGTATAGCACAGGGAACTATACGCAATATTCTGTGATAAACCACAATGGAAAAGAATATGAAAAAGTATATATATATGTATAACTGAATCACTTTGCTGTACAGCAGAAATTAACACATTTTAAATCAACTATATTTCAATAAAATAAAAAATAAATAAATAAAAGGTCTTTCTAAATCTTAAATTATATGTTAAACTCCAAAATATTATTTTAAAATGTTTTTCTCTTACCTTTGTTTCATGTATCCAGAATTTATTTCTGAATGTAGTGAGTTTGGGAGTCCGATTATATTTTTTTTCTGATGGATGGCTAATTGTGCCAGTGCCATTTATTAAATAAACTATACCTTCCTCCCTGAGGAAGGATGACCATTTTGTGATTCCTAAAATTCCCATGTACACTGAAATGTATATCTGAATTCAGTCTATTTCTATGCTACCGTATACTTTTTTATAACCAATTTTTTATTATTTTTGTTTGATGATCAGAACATAGACACTATGACTGGTTTGCACATAATTCTTTTTTTTAAAATAAATTTATTTATTTATTTTTGGCTGCGTTGGGTCCTCACTGCTGCGTGCAGGCTTTCCTCTAGCTGCAGCGAGTGGGGACTACTCCTCGTTGCGGTACACCAGCTTCTCATTGCAGTGGCTTCTCTTGTTGCAGAGCACGGGCTCTAGGCATGCGGGCTTCAGTAGTTGTGGCTCACGGGCTCTAGAGCGCAGGCTCAGTAGTTGTGGCGCACGGGCTTAGTTGCTCCGCGGCATGTGGGATCCTCCCCGAGAAGGGCTCGAACCCATGACCCCTGCATTGGCAGGCAGACTCTCAACCACTGCACCACCAGGGAAGCCCCTGCACATAACTCTTAATCTAAGTATTGAAACGCACTATAAGTTACATGGTTGTAATATTTTTTTGTACAATTTTGCAACGACTTTCCAGCTTAAAATTTGGAGTCAACTTTTTCATATAAAGGGGATATCAGGGGAATACCCTGGTGGTCAGTGGTTAGGACTCCAGGCTTCCACAGCAGGGGACCCAGGTTTGATCCCTAGTCGGGGAAAGAAGATCCTGCAAGCCGCGCAGTGCAGCCAAAAAAAAAAAAAAAAAGATATCAAATACCAGTATCTTAAAATATTAACAAACTATTAAGTGTAAAACTCCATAAATTCATAGTTTAATATCAAGCATACTGCCTACACCATAAAATTTTGAAATATTTTATATCACATTAACAAAAAAGGAAAACTGGATTACCCCCTGCAAAAGATGTCACAAATGGCATACGATTATGACAGGGGACCCAAGACTAAGACACAGGTTTTTTTTAAGGTGTGATTTAATAGATTTTATTTAGAAAACTTACCCAATATTACAGAGCATATATTTTCATCGATCATTTCCATGGAGCTTCTGTAAATATTGACCATACTCTAGGCCATGCTCTAGCCTTGTTGAAAAACAAATCTCAAATACCAAAGAGTAAGTATTATACTTACCACATTGTGTGTCTAAATCATAATTAGAGGACAATAACAGCAGCTACTAAAAATGCCCTGTATGTTTGGAAAATTTTAAACATACTGCTTAACTGATCACGGAAGACATCAGATAGGAAATCAGAAAACACTTCGAATGAAATGACTTTGAAACTTGCAGGATGTACTTCATGCAAAGCCTTGAGTGCTTATATTAGAAAAGAAGATAAGCTAAAATTTAAAGAGCTAAATGTTAAAGTCAAGAAGTTAGACAGGGCTTCCCTGGTGGCGCAGTGGTTGAGAATCTGCCTGCCAATGCAGAGGACGCGGGTTCGAGCCCTGGTCTGGGAAGATCCCACATGCCGCGGAGCAACTCGGCCCGTGAGCCACAACTACTGAGCCTGCGCATCTGGAGCCTGTGTGTGGCAACGAGAGGCCGCGATAGTGAGAGGCCCACGTACCGCAATGAAGAGTCGCCCCCGCTTGCCACAACTAGAGAAAGCCCTCGCACAGAAACGAAGACCCAACACAGCCATACATACATACATACATACATACATACATACATACATAAAAAGAATGTAAGCAGACAAGAATATCATTAAAAAAAAAAAAAAAAGAAGTTAGACAAAGAGGGAGTTCCCTGGTGCCCTAGTGGTTAGGATTCGGGGCTTTCACTGATGTGGCCCGGGTTCAATCCATGGTGGGGGAACTGAGGTCCTGCAAGCCTCGGGGCATGGCCGAGAGAGAGAGAGAGAGAGAAAGAGAGAGAAAAGTTAGGCAAAGAACAACAGAACTAACCCAAAGAAAATGGAAGTAATGAGTTAATAAAAGTAAGAGGAGAAACTAAATAAGCAAGAAACAAATACATGTGAATTTTAAAAGACTGACATAACCGAAAGTTGATTCTTTGAGAAGAATAATGAAATAGATAAATCTCTGGTGAAATGATGAAGAGAAGTCACACAAAATTTTTGGAGTAAAAAAGAAGCTACAGGAGAGACAGATGGTATAACATATGTAAAGACTACCTACCACAGCCCACCCTCTGGACAACACAATTCACGTCCATTGAATGTGCAAAATACACTCACCCTTCTCCCACATCTCCCAAAATCTCATTTAATTATAGCATCAGCTCCAAGTTCAGGATCTCATCATCTAAATGAGGTCTAGGTGTAGATGAGGCTCTTTAGATGTGGGTCTTTGGGTGTGGTTCCTCTTGATCTGAAGATCTATGAAAAAAGAATCAAGTTGTCTGCAACACAAACACAACATACAATGATGTTATAGGGATAAGATAACTGCAATAAATACTTCTGTTCAAAAGGGAGAAACAGGGCACACATAACAGTCAGTGTTCCACAGCAATTCTGAAATCCCAGCCAGGTACATGTTTCCATTTCTTTGATTGGGACTCAGTCCTGCTCCCAGCGAGTGATTCTCTGTGGCTTTGAGCTCTGCCTTCTGGACTCTTGGTTCTTCACATTGAGTCATCCTTCCTTTCCCATAAAAAGTGGCTTATATTTCCTGCTGTGTAGCTTTCACAGCCTGCTTCCTGCCCATAGGAATTTGGGTGTTCCAAGGGCTCTTTTCATTTTGAACCGTCCTTTTTACGTGAAGCTGGTGGTACTTCTAAAAATGCAGTTCTCCTGAACGTTGTGTTTTCTGGGAATTTTATTTAGGTTCTCAAAAGTCACATCCACAAATATCTTCAAGATAGGCCCTTCTCTACCTTGGTCTGAGATTCAGTATGCTATAGGAAACACCCTTAAGATTCTTAAAACCTCTCTTGTCTAGTAAAAAAAAAAAGTCTAAGAGGCATTCTACCATTCTTAGAAGCCACTTCATTTACTTGAGAGAATTTATAAAACATGCACTTAAAACTTTCTAAAGTCTTAACAAAAAGTCTTACAAACGCACTCTTGACCTCTTCTTTATTTGAAGAGTATTCTTCCTTTGAGAAACTTTTAATGGCTGGAAAAACTGTCCTGAGCCCTTCATATAGCCTCTAAATTTTTCTAAAAAGCCGACTAGTTCCCTTTTAACGTATCTCTCTCTTTCAGTACCTTATCATTGACAGCTAAAAGAAACCAGTTGGCACTTGCAACAGTCTACCGAGCAATCTCCTTAGCCAACTTCACCTATGCATTAACTACATTTTCTATTTTGTGTTTTACAGGTGACAAGTTCTTCTGAACTTTTTGCTACTACCTAACAGGAGTTATCTTTTCTCCGGCCTCCAATAACAATTTCCTTTCTCTCCTTCAAGTCTTCACTAATGGTCTCCCTGAGGCCCTTCCAGCTTCCAAACACTTCTTGGTCCCAAGCCATTGCCACATGTTTTAGGTTTTTGTCACAGCAGGATAACACTTCTGGTATCAATTTCTGTTCCAGTTATCTATTACTGCATAACAAACCACACTAAAACTTAGTAAATTAAAACAATAATTTATTAGCTCTCATGCTCCAGTGAGTTGCCTGGGCCCAGCTGGGCATTCCTCACTTGGGCGGTCTCTCATGTGATTACTGTCAGATGATGGCTGGGGCTGGAGCCATCTGAAGGCTTGACTGGGCTGGACATCCAAGATGGCTCGTTCACATAACTGGGAATTCATGTTGACTCTCTACTGGGAGCTTAGCTGGGCTGTTAATCAAAGTGCCTACAGGTGACCTATCCGTGTGGCTTGGGATTCTCACACCATGGTGTCTGGGTTCTGAGGGGGAGTGTATGAAGAGAAAACATTCCAAAAGATCCCCATGGAAGCTGCAGTATTTCTTATGATCTAACCTTGGAAGTCCCAGAATGATACTTTCTCTGCATTCTATTGATTAAGCAAGTCAGCATTCTATTCTGTTGATTAAGTGAGTCGTTAAGTCCAGTCCAGGTTTAAGGGGAGAGATAACTCCGCATCATCAAGGGAAGGAATTGATCACATTCATCTCTGGAGACTGTCTACAAAATCAAGTTAAAAATTATTTCTTCCATTTCAAAAAAATATTAAGTTTATAATTATAACTGTATTAAATGTATTAATTTTGGTAGACTGGACATTCCAAGTCTTCCCCTCCAAGAATAGGAGATGTTTTTCTGTTTGTTTAGATTTTGTCTTATAACTTAGTCATGTTTAATTGGTGAGAGAAACTTTCTTTTTTGGAACAAGAATGTAAAAGAAACAAAGCATTGTGTATACTTGGAATACATTATATTCATCCGAGTTCCTATATGAGGCTACATTGTACAGATTTATAATTATTATGTTTAAGAAATTTTTAAAATTATAGAATAAATCTATCAGTATCCTTGTGGGAATAAATGTCTGCATGAATTTAAATTATGGCTGATGGCTAAAGCAGTGGCTTAAAGTCAGAAAAATCCAGTGACTTCTGGATTTTCATTCATTCATAAGTTGATTGAACTGAGAAATAGTCCACTCGCCTCTATTCGACCTGACTCCCTTTTTCTAGCCCATAAAATTAAACCAAAGTCAGATTATTGGTCTTTGAGGGCAAAGATAGGCAGTCTCTACCATAATCAATATCGTTTAATGAGTACCTACTATATGATATGTAATGGCTAGGTACTTTGCACCTATTTTCTCACTTAAGATTAAATTAGACCAATAGGCCAAATAGAACAAAAGAGAGATCTCAGAGATAGACCTATGTATAAATATGGGAATTTAATATATGATAAAAGTATAGCACAAATAAATGAGAATATGACTGTATCAGTCAGGGCCCAAGCAAGAGACAGACACCATACAGTAATATGAACAGGAAGAGTTTAACATAGAGAACCATTAACTATAGCAGGGGATGAAATAACAGGAGATTGAGTAGTAAGAAATAAAAAGAGCACCTAAAGAATGCAAGAATCTCAGATGTAAGGAATAGCTACTACCTCTAGGACAATGCCCACAGGAGAGTGGGCAGCTTGAGACCCAGAATGGGTTGACAAAGGAGTGTCCTCTTCACTGGATGATGAAGTTGCACCAGTGAATTTTTCTGGAAATCTACCCAAGAGGGTGCCAGGGGAAGCTGCTGCATGCTGGACACTGCAGGCCACTGCACAATCTAGGAACCAGGTGCTGGAGAAGTTATGTGCTGCAAGCCCAGTGTCACAGAAACTGCATACTGCAAGAGCCTGATGAGAGAAGGAATCAGGAAAAATCTTTTTCCTCAGTGTTCCTCCAGCATCCTCTACTGACTAGCTTAACATTATGCCAGATGCTAATAGAGAATGGAGAAATATTTAAAGGGATCACCTTAAGTTTTGCTGAGCAGGCAATGAAGGGTAGATTTGGAACTGTGAGGAACTACATTGAAAATTGGCACAGAGGCTAACTGGATTGTTTAGTAGATAGTTTTTAATAAATTGGCTCACTATATGGAGAAAAATACTAGATCTCTATTTAATACCATATATAAAGATGAGTTCCAAATGGGTTAAAGACCTAAACATAAAAGGTAAAATTATGAATTTAATAAGAAAAAAAGTAGGAAGATATTTTTGTAACCTAGAGGCAGAACAGAAATGGTTTTTCAAACTTCAAAAAAGTGTAACTTGAGGTAAAAAAGAAAAATCAATGGATTTGGTTACATAAATCAAGATTCTTTTTGGTTCAATAAAGGACTGTATAGACAAAGTCAAAAGAGAGATGACAAAATGGGAAAAGATATTTGCCTTGTCTCACACCAATAAGAGATTATTAACTAGAGCAGGATTTGGCAAACTCTTTCTGTAAAAGACCAAATAGTGAAAATTTAAGCTGGCTTTGTAGTCCAAATGATCTTTGACACAACTATTCACCTCTACTGTTGTAGTAGGAAAGCAGCCATAGACAGTAAGTGAATGGGTGTGACTGTGTTCTAATAAAACTTTATTTACGAAAACCAAAGGTGTGCCACATTTGGTCTTTGGGCTATGGTTTACTGGTCCTTAATCTAGAAAAGACAAAGAACTCCTGCATACTAACAAAAAAAAAATACAGCAATTTTTTTCAGCGTTTAAAATGGAAAGGGGACTTCCCTGGTGGCGCAGTGTTTAAGAATCCGCCTGCCAATCCAGGGGACACAAGTTCGAGCCCTGGTCCGGGAAGATGCCACATGCTGCAGAGCAACTATTCCCGTGCGCCACAACTACTGAGCCTGCATGCCACAACTACTGAAACCCATGCGCCTAGAGCCTGTGCTCTGCAACAAGAGAAGCCACCACAATGAGAAGCCCGCGCACAGCAAAGAAGAGTAGCCCCTGCTCGCCACAACTAGAGAAAGCCCACGCGCAGCAACGAAGACCCAATGCGCCAAAAATAAATAAATAAATAAAACTTTTATTTTATTAGACTTGAGATGTCAGGATTTGTTAAACTACCACCATACATTAGCTCATAAAATAGGATTTAGGAGACTTTAACTTTCTACATTATGCATTTAGGTATTGTTTATATTTTGTAGAATTTTACATGGCATTTATAATTAGCCTTGTATACAATATAGATTTTTTTAAAATTAATGTTCTGTAGCTTATAATCAATTCTTTCTCCTTATTCCCTGAGTAATTCCTTCTTGCACTTTGGTAGAAAATGCAAAGTTGGATGGTGTTACCAAATGGCTGACTGTCCAAGATCTATAAGTATAGAAGTCAGCTTGCTATCCTTTCTGGTTTTCTTTATAGAGATATAATTCACATAGTATAAAATTCACCCTTCTAAGTGTACAATTCAGTCATTTTTAGTATATTTAAGAGGGTTTGCAGCCATCACTACTATCTAATTCCAGAACATTTTCATCACTCCAAATAGAAACCCCATACTGGGACTTCCCTGATGGTCCAATGGTTAAGACTCCACGCAGGGGGGAACGGGTTCGATCTTGGTTGGGGAACTAGATCCCGCATGCTGTGCAGCCAAAAAAAAAGCTCCATACCCCTTAGCAGTTATCCCGCATGTCTCCCACCCAGCATCTGACAACCACTAAGCTACTTCCTGTCTATGAATTTGCTTATTCTGATTTTTTTTTTTTGGCCACACTCAGCGTGGCATGCAGGATCTCATTTTCCTGACCAGGGATCGAACCCGCACCCCCTGCAGTGGAAGCACAGAGTTTTCACCTCTGGATCGCCAGGGAAGTCCCTGAGCATTTCATACAAATGTAATCATACAACGTGTGGCCTTTTGCGTCTGGCGTCTTTCACTAAGCAGAATGTTTTTGAGGTTTATCCACATTGCAGCATATATCAGTAGTTCATTCTTTTTTGTAGCTGAATATTATTTCATTTATGGATGTACCATATTTTGTTCATTCATTCATCAGTTGATGGACATTTGTTTTTTTCCCACTTTTTGGCTATTATGAATAATGCTGCTATATCTTTTTTAAAAATTTTTAAAATTATTATTATCATTACTGACTTTGGGCTGTGTTGGGTCTTCGTTGCTACACACAGGCTTTCTCTAGTTGTGGCAAGTGGGGGCTACTTTTCATTGTAGTGCATGGGCTTCTCATTGCAGTGGCTTGTTGTGGAGCACGGGCTTTAGGCATGTGGGCTTCAGTAGTTGTGGCGCATGGGCTCAGTAGTTGTGGCGCACGGGCTTTGTTGCTCTGTGGCATGTGGGATCTTCCCGGACCAGGGATTGAACCCATGTTCCCTGCATTGGCAGGCGGATTCTTAACCACTGCCCCACCAGGGAAGTCCCAATAGTGTTGCTATGAACGTTTGCGTATAAGTTGCGGCATGAACATATGTTTTCAACTTTCTTGGGTATACCTAGGAGTAAAATTGCTGTATCACTTGGCAACTCTGTGTTTAACATTTTGAAAAACTGCTAAACTATTTTCCACAGCAGCTTCACCATTTTACATTCCCACCAGCAATGGATCAGTGTTCCAATTTCTCAATATTCTCTCTAAAACTTGTTATTGTCTGTCTTTTTTATTATAACCATCTTAGTGGGTGTGAAGTCATATTTCATTGTTGCTTTGATTTACATTTCCCTGATGATTAATACAATTTCTGTTCTAATGCTTATGTGTATGTGATTGTGGTGGTGGTCATGGTATAATAATTACTTTGCTATACTGACAAGGTATTTATGGATTGTATGTTGAAGAAAACATAAAACATAGAAAGAGTTGATTCTATTCTCTCCCACGTTTTCCATTCACCTGTCCTCCCCCACAACAAACAAAAAGACACCCAATCAACTCATTTTATCTTCTTCATGTAGCAAGGTGGCTAGATTGGACACAGTTTGGGAGTCGGTACTTCTGATAAGTGAAAGTCATTAATGCCCTTCTCTCCACCTCCACATACCTATTTAAATTTGTCTTAGTTGGCTTGAGTTGCCATAACAAAATACCACAGACTGGGTGACTTAAAAAACAGGAATTAATTTTCTCACAATTCTAGAGGCTGGAAAGTCTAAGATCAAGGTGCCAGCCAATTCAGTTTCTAGTGAAGATCAAGGTGCCAGCTAATTCACTTTCTGGTGAGGACTCTCTTCCTGGCTTGCAGACGACCACCTTCTTGCTACCTCCTCACATGGCCTTTCCTTAGTGTGTGTGTGTGGAGAGAGAGAGAATGAGAGTTCTCTGATATCTCTTCTTAAAAGGACACTAATCCTATTGGATCATGAACCCACTTTCATGATCTCATTTAACTTTAATGACTTCTTTAGAGGCTCCATCATCAAATACAGCCATATCTGAGTTTAGGGTTTCAACGTATGAATTTTGGGGGGATATAAATCGTCAGTGTATCCTCTGATTTCCTAGGAACCTCCTGAGAATCAGTCTTGATCTATGTCCACTATTTGATTCGTACACATGCAAACTCATCTGATGGATTGGTTTAGCCCTGACTGATTGGAAGGAAATTCAACTGTGCACTTGGAGGGAAATTCAAGAGGAGGAGACTGTATGAGGCTTACGCAAAAAGCCAAATCCAGCAACAGGGACTATGAGAGGGGAGTAATAGGTCACTGCACTACACAACATCAAGGGCACCATTCACATCATAATCTATGTGAATGGCACTCCCTGGAGTTTTGTGTAGTGCAAAACCTATAAGGCCATATCCTAGGTAGTGGTTCTGAATATAGTGTATCAGCAAGTACTGGTACCCTTCCTGAAACCTTTTTCAGTCCAGACACTATGGAGGTATGCCCGGGGAGGAAATTGCTATATGCATGTGTTGAAAAAGCTGGATCACTAAGTATCAGCTTATTTGGGGGTCCTCTTTGCTACAAAACCATTCTAACTGAATTTAGTGTTCTTTTTTAGTGGGATTCTTCTAACTGAGCTTAACACTAAGGAATCAACTACCAAATAAAGTTCTTTGGCTACAAGCAACAGAAACCAACTCTGGCTAACTTAAGGGGGAACATCAAAGGATTTGTTGAAAGAAAATGTGAAAATTCACAAAATCAAAAGACAGTCTGAACAGTTAAGTAGCACGATAATCGGGAATCAGGGAAGTTCTGGATATGTAGTTAACAGAAACAAACAGAAAGTCCCTTCAGGATACTGCCCCAGAATGAATCAACTTGAAGAATTTTTTGTTCTCCTGTCTCCCACTAAAATATTCTCCCAGAGAAAGCACTTTCAAGTGGCCTAGTCGGGATTAGACGCCATCCCCTGACTAGGGAAATGCAGAGAACCATGACTGACAGCCCCACCAAGCCAGCGTATAGTGGGGGAGGAGGCATTCTCCGAAAGAAGGAGATAGAGGAAAACAACAGATGTCCTCTGCATTCCAACTATGGTTGCCAAGCAACGTCCTCCCACTTTTTTTTCATACCATATACAATTTTTAAATGCCTCTGCCTAACATAATGTAATTATCTCACATGCAAACAAAGAATACACTCAACTCCTTCCAAAAGGCGATAACCCATGTCCAGTTATGGCATCCATTTCTCCCCTCATTCCATCATGATCCCCCTCCATATTTTGCAACTTGTGGACAAAATGACAAATTTAACCATCACAATTCACATCATACATGAGTCTAGGGGAAGGGAAAAGGAAAGAGAAGGATAATTACTTTCTAAATATATCTGACTTTCTGCATATTACTCTATGTCAGCTTGAGAAGGAAAAACCCAGTCTTCCTCCTGTGTTTCTCCTTTACTTTCATACCACTACCACACTCAAAACATTTCTGACACCAGATGTGTGGGGTTTATCCCCACAACAAGCAATTCTCTGTGATGCTAGCTGGGTGTCCTACAGTCTAACTCAATCCTGACACCATCTACCTGGAGTTAGCTTCATATTCCATAGATTAAGGGCTCAGTCCTACAAGACTTCTCCTCCCCCCCATACTTCGTCTGCCAATTGCAAGTCCAGGTTGTCACCTGTGCTTCTGGCCAACTGACTATCAGTTGGAGTTTCCCATGACCTCCTCATCGGGTTTGATTAATCTGCTAGAGTGGCTCACAGGACTCAGGAAAACTGTTCGCTTACTGTTTACCAGTTTATTATAAAAGGTACGATAAAGGACACAGATGAACATCCAGATAGAAGAGATGCACAGAGCAAGGCACCAGGGAAGAGGCACAGAGCTTCCATGCCCCCTCTGGACATGCCCCTCTCCCTATATCTCCACGTGTTCACCAACCTGGAAGCCCTCAGAACCTCATACTATTGGGATTTTTATGGAGGCTTCATCACACAGACGTGATCAGTTATTAACTCCATTTCAAGCCCCTCTTTCCTCTCTAGAGAGTGGAAGGTAAAACTGAAAATTCCAAGATTCTAATCATGGCTTGGTCTTTCTGGTGATCAGCCCCCATCCAGGAGCCCACTGAGTCACCTCATTAGAACAAAGGCATTGCTATCACTCAGGAAATTCCAAGGAACTCTGTGTCAGGACCTGGGGTCAAAGACCAAATATTAGAATGAAAGATGCTCCTAGTGCTCTTATTAATTAAGAATTAATTAATTCCTTGAGATTAGGAAATTACAAGGGTTTTAGAGCTCTGTATCAAGAACCAGGGGCAGAGAACAGTATATATATTTTCTGTTATCTCACAAAGTTATATCTAAATAAAAGAGAAAACAATATCCATGGCACAGCAAGGAAGGAAATGTAAGTACAGGCAGCAGTCCTCACTTAACGGAGCTGATTGTGGTATTTATGACTTCTCTCCTCTCCCACCAATCCAGATTGTCTTGTCATTGGCCAGCACCTTGGTTGGACTAGTGCTTTGCCAGGTGGGATGTGGTAGTCAGCCTTCAAGGTAGCACCCAGTGATTCTCACCCCTGGGGTTCATGTCCTTGTTTAGTCCTTTCCCACATTGAATAAATCCTAGAATATTTTAGATTATTGGGATTGAGCCTTCCCCCAGGGTAGCTACATCATCTGCTCTCATGCTTACCACTCTGGTTTTCAGCTCTCTCTCTACTTTGGACCCTGGAAATTACTCTTTCTTCTTACCAGTTCAGTTATGCATTTCCTTAAATTTCAGTCAGCATTTCTTAGTGTTTATCATCTGAATGTTTTCAGGTTATCTAGTATTCCAGATTGCTGAAGTTGAAAGTTGCCATGTGTTTACATTTCTATCTCCCCAACTAGATTACACGCTCCACAGAGACAAGGAAGTTGTTTTGTTCATAATTATGTTCGATAATTTTGCAATGTGCCTGGTACATAATAGACATTCATTACATGTTTGTTAAATGAGCACATGTAACCAGGGAAGGAATGGATGCCATAATTGGACATGGATTGTCTCCTTTTGGAAGGAGTTGAGTGCATTTTTTGTTTGCATGTGAGATTATTAATAAGTTATTAATCAATCAATTAATGAGAAGGCATGTAAAAGACTTTCTCCATTTAAAAAAATTATTTAATTTATTTATTTTTGGCTGCGTTGGGTCTTTGTTGCTATGCACGGGCTTTCTCTAGTTGCGGCGAGCGGGGGCTAATCTTCGTTGCAGTGTGCGGCTTCTCATTGCAGTGGCTTCTTTTGTTGCAGAGCACAGGCTCTAGGCAAGCGGGCTTCAGTAGTTGCAGCGCACGGGCTTCAGTAGTTGTGGCGCACGGGCTTAGTTGCTCCGCGGCATGTGGGATCTTCCCAGACCAGGGATCGAACCCATGTCCCCTGCATTGGCAGGTGGATTCTTAACCACTGTGCCACCAGGGAAGTCCCAAGATTTTCCCCATTTAACAAAATTCTCTTTCAGAATTCTCTGTTGTTGATAATTAAACCTTGAGACTTGCCTTTTAGATATTATTGTTTGGCCTGCAAACATGGTGGTCATTTGAGTTTTACTTCTTTTTTTTTTAATTTTATTTTAAGAAGTATAGTTGATTTACAGTGTTGTGTTAATTTCTCCTGTAGTTTTACTTTTTCTTATACTTATTATTTTTTTAACCTTGAAAGTCTCCAGAGGATGTGGAATTTGGTTATGTTGACCTAGTTATAACACTGACAGGACATGAACTTCTCTGTGTCAGGGTAAAAGAAGCAAAATTTATTTATATAAATATATTATTTGCATTGGTTTTTATAGAGCTTGTTCTTTAACGGATGGATATTTTAGTGATTGACTTGAAATTTTGCATTGTTTAGAATAGCTGTTCCATAGTCTGTGGAACTTGACTTGATCAATTTCATGATCAAAAGAGAATTCTTGATTCTTTTTTTCTACACTTGCCCCCATCTTCCCCTTCTCTGAATCTTATCTAGTAGTTCAGGCCAAAACCTTAGGAAGCAGTTGCGAATCCTCTTTTCCTTCCCATCCTACAGCCCTCACCCCACATCCAATTCATTAGCATTCCTGTTGACTCTCCTTTTTAAAGACTCTAACCTCTTCTCTGAAGTCTTACCTACCAAGTCTAAACCCCCATCATTTCTTGCCTAGACTACTGCAGAGCCCCCAACTCACCTGCCTGCTATCACTCATGTCCCCACTATCAGTTCTTCCCACAACAGCCAGAGGGAACTTTTCAAAATATAAATCAGATCACATCAGATATACAGTCATGGGCTAATTTAAAAGGCAACTGGAAAACATATCCTCTTGTGTCATCCCTGGCTGTGTTGTAGGAAGCCAGGGGCCATCTCAAAAAAATGGTGTGACTTTCCATCCCTAACAAATTAAAAAAAAAAAAAAAAAGAGGGAAGTGTTGCTGCCTGAGAACTTTATGGGAAGTTATAAACTGCAGAGCTTGGCCTGATCATCTTGGCTGTCCTCTATCCTTCATTGTGCAGCTAGCACAAACAACCTCTGGGCAATCAGCACGAGAATGCTGAAAAAATAGTCATAATAACCTGATGTTTTCCAGATACATCCCTGCTGTTCTGCTTGCTTCTCTCATTACAAAGTTGACCTTTGATGAGCTAGTGAAAGGCTAGTTCCTATGATGGCCCAGGGTTGCTGCTCTGATGTTATGCCATCACTCGGCAGGAATGAACATGATGGATTTTGATCCTTTTCTATGATGCCTTCCAGAGGACCAATGGCCAGAAATACAGTGGGCAGAAAAATGTTTTCTGACTCAGGTCAAAATAGACACACATTTAACATAAAATTAATGAAGCTTAAGATTTAGGACCCCTTCCTTGTGTGAGAGCCTTCCAAAATCCTGTATCCAATTTTGTGTTCATACTTATGTATTCTTTTGCTCCCAGCCATTTGCAACCAAGTTTACAACCCTTATTCCCAGGTTTTGTGACAGCTACCAGGAAAAGGAGATTCAGGGTGTTGATGATATGAGCTGGGAGAAAAGAGCAGCAAATACTGTGTCCCTGGGACCTTCTATTTTGCTGACACCCTGAGAGAACTTCTGTCCCAACCATTCCAAGCCACTCAACATCCACACCCTTAACTCAGCAATCACCACTTTTTGTCATTCCCAAGAATCCTGGCAGATTGCCAGCTGCGTGGTCATCCGTGAGACCCCATTAAAAAAAAATGATCCTAAATATCTTTATTAGGAACTTCTATGTTAGCTTGACCATCTCTTCTCCACAGAACAGAGAGAGGCCAGTTTGTAATAGGTAGTTCCACTTGGCCCTGCCTCTCTACCATCCAAGATACGAATTGTGATTCACTGAAGTCTGGGCAGTATGTATCAATATTTGAACTTCTTGGAACACAGCAGACTCTCTGACTTATTAAACAACTAGAATTAAGATTTTTTTGCTTTGATCTCTGTCCCCAAGTCATGGACAATCAAAATACTCTGGATTTGCATTGACTTCGATAGCTCCATCTTTAGGCAAAATTGCACAAAGTGACTTAACTTGTGTCAGTCAGCACTTCCCCACTTCTCTCCTTCATCATCTCCAAGGCAGGACATTGAAGTCTCACTGAGTTATATGTATACTAATAATTTTTTAATGTTTAAGAACCACCATTTAAAAAAGCACCCAGTAATGGGACTTCCCTGGCGGTCCAGTGGTTAAGACTCCACACTTCCACTGCGGGGGTGCGGGTTCCACCCCTGGTCGGGAAACTAAGATAACGCATGCCATGTGGTTAAAAAATAAAATAAAATAAAACATAAAATTAAAACTATACCCAGTAAAACTATATAATCCTCAGGGCCCACAAAACCCATCTTTGTCTTCAGGGAATGGCAACTTAAAGGCTTCATTATTGAGAGACCTTAATTTCTATTTAAAGATCAAGTTAACAGAAGATCAGTATATTTCTGACTAAGCCAGATATGCAGAATATTTCACATTTCCCAGCAATGTGGAGGTCCAGGTAACAAATCAAGCTCTCACTCTGGCTAAAAAAAAAAAAAAAAAAAAAAAAAATCACTCTACTTCAACTTTACCTGATATTCTATGCCTCCTATTTACTAAGCATCACATTACCCAGGAGAGTCACCAGCATTTCATGGTAAATGAAGCTAACATTTTTTTCCCCCTTAGGTTCTCACAACTGTATCACATGTATGGTGTTATACGAAGGGTGGATTCCATTAAATATAAGACCCCCCACTTGATGAGTTTAGATATCCATGTTGCAGATTCAGAGTTGGGGAGAGCTGAATTGGTCTGCATAAGAGAGGAAGGCAAATTGGAGTACAGAAGGTAATTCTAGAGGGAGGGATATATAGGAAAGGGAGAGTGAGGGGAGCCAGCAAAATTCTGGAAGACTGGATGTACATGGGGTTAAATGTCAGTGAGAAACCTATAGAATGGCAGGATAACTGAAAAGAATTTTAAGACTGGGGGACTCCCCAGGCTTCCATGGTGGCGCAGTGGTTAAGAATCTGCCTGCCAATGCAGGGGACACGGGTTCAAGCCCTGGTCTGGGAAGATCCCACATGCCGCGGAACAACTAAGCCCGTGAGCTACAACGACTGAGCCTGTGCTCTAGAGCCCGCGTGCCACAACTACTGAAGCCCGCGCGCCTAGAGCCCCTGCTCCGCAACAAGAGAAGCCACCGCAATGAGAAGCCAGCCCACTGCAATGAAGAGTAGCCCCCGATCACCACGACTAGAGAAAGCCCGTGTGCATCAACAAAGACCCAACACAGCCAAAAGTAAATAAATAAATAAGATCGGGGGACTTCCCTGGTGGCCCAGTGGCTAAGACTCTGAGCTCCCAATGCAGGGGGCCCAGGTTTGATCCCCGGTCAGGGAACTAGATCCCGCATGCCGCAACTAAGACCCGGCGCAGCCAAATAAATAAATATTAAAAAAAAAAAAAAGAATTTTAAGATTGGAGTTTTCCCTTTTTCAATGTAAATACTTCCTTGCCCACCTCTAATCTTATACATCTACTCTCAAACTAATGCTTAGTATGAGTAGTTTTTGTAAAACTTGGAGAAAGAAGTGAGGTCATACATGTGGAAAGGATCAGGAACCCAGTGAGATAACCTGAGAATGTAATCCCTAGGAATTCACAGGATTCTTAAGAAGGCTGTGGATTTCCTTCACAGGGTTTGGGATTGGAGGCTAGAGGCAATTGTTTGTTTGTTTGTTTTGTTTTTTACTTTTTAAAAATATTTAGCTTTCTGCGCCAGATAGGGGTCCATACAGCTTTGTTCTGGATTCCCGTCGTAACTTAAAGGGAAACTTTCACGATGTCCGGAGCCCTTGATGTCCTGCAAATGAAGGAGGAGGATGTCCTCAAATTCCTTGCAGCAGGAACCCACTTAGGTGGCACCAACCTTGACTTCCAAATGGAACAGTACATCTACAACAGGAACAGTGATGGCGTCTACATCATAAATCTGAAGAGAACCTGGGAGAAGCTTCTGTTGGCAGCTCGTGCCGTTGTTGCCATTGAAAACCCAGCTGATGTCAGTGTCATATCCTCCAGGAATACTGGCCAGCGAGCTGTGCTGAAGTTTGCTGCTGCCACTGGAGCCACTCCTATTGCTGGCCGCTTCACTCCTGGAACATTCACTAACCAGATCCAGGCAGCGTTCCGGGAGCCAAGACTTCCGGTGGTTACTGATCCAGGGCTGACCACCTGCCTCTCACGGAGGCCTCTTATGTTAACCTGCCTACCATTGCTCTGTGTAACACAGACTCTCCTCTGCGGTATGTGGACATTGCCATCCCATGCAACAACAAGGGAGCTCACTCAGTGGGTCTGAAGTGGTGGATGCTTGCCCGGGAAGTTCTGCGCATGCGTGACACCATCTCTCGTGAACACCCATAGGAGGTCATGCCTGATCTCTACTTCTACAGAGATCCTGAAGAGACTGAAAAGGAAGAGCAGGCGGCAGCTGAGAAGGCTGTGACCAAGGAGGAATTTCAGGGTGAATGGACCATTCCAGCTCCTGAGTTCACTGCTACTCAGCCTGAGGTGGTGGACCTGTCCGAAGGTGTGCAGGTGCCCTCTGTGCCTATTCAGCAGTTCCCCCCTGAAGACTGGAGTGCTCAGCCTACCACTGAAGACTGGTCTGCAGCTCCCACTGCTCGGGCCACTGAGTGGGTAGGAACAACCACTGAGTGGTCTTAAACTGTTCTTCCACAAACTCTTAAAATGGAAATAGGTTGATGGAAAATAAACAGTTTCCAAAAAAAAAAAAAAAATTATTTATTTTTTTTAGAGGCAATTTTACGTAATCTTAGAGGGTAGGGAGCTGGGCTGCATGCTTGGCCTCTCCTTTTCTCATCCCACCAGGTGTGTCTTGAGATGCGGGGAGAGCTCTGGGCATCACCCTTGTTTGGGCTCCATTTGGGTCCGTCCTCTCAGCAGACCTTCCTTGCAGCTCACTAGTCTACATTGAGGACTGGCACTCAGGGCTGCTGAGCGTAGCCTTGGAGACCATGAATGCGTGTGAGGTGCACAGGTCACACTCCACTCACCAAACCCTGCACCCTGGCACAGAGCTGCAACCACTCAGGGAGGGGGCGCCCTTTACCAACTTCCTCTAAGGGGCTCTTTTAGATTAGATTAGAGGTGGCCTGCTGCCACTGACTGGGTCAGAACAGGAAGGGGAAACCTACCCCTCCCATACTTGTCCTAGTTGCCTACCTTCCCCTAGAGGTTTATACAATTCTCTGCTCTTGGGTTTCACTAATTGTTCCTGACTTAGCTACCTCACCCACTCTACCCCAGTAATTTGCAAGGCCACCGCTCTCACAATGGGTAGGACTTCTATCTGCAATGCAGAACAGTTTTATTTTCTTTCTTTGATCCTTGGCCTCCCAAACTGTGTTCACTTAGGCCGCTGGGAATAATGAGCAAGGCTATTGAAGAGCCAGGTACTTCTTAATGGCTTTTCCTTTTTCTACAAAGACACAAAGGCCCTGCCAAAGCTTTGAAACTAAACCCTTAGACTCCTCCCATCTGTGCCTGTGTGTGTTACATCAAAAGGAGCCCAGTAAAAGGGAGAAAGAAGGGGACAAAGAGGGTGGTTTTCTTTTTCTAGTTATAACTGTTTGCATTTTCTGATTTTTCTGAAATGAGTACACAGAGGCTCAGGGAGGTTATATAACTTGCCTGAGGTCACGTAGTCAGTAAGTGGTGACCTGGACGTCGATCCCATCCCAGGACTTCAGGTTGCATGGAAGGCTCTTTCCACTATAACTGAGCTGTCCCTGGAAGATTGAGGCTGGCTGCCAGGCTTGGAGAAGAAAGAGCTTTTTCCATAAGGACAGAGACATATTACTGTCCCTGAGCTGGTGAAAAAGAACCTAAATATCTCTATAGTCCAGCAAGTGAATGTACCGCCTCCAAGTGATTGGAGAGCAGTCATTTCCAGATTCTAGCTGGGCTAATAGGGTCTCTCTCTCAGGGAAATCCATAATTAGAATCAGGAGTGTCCAACTCAATCAGCAGAGGTCACTTGAACAGAGAAGTATGCTTCAGAGCTATGGGTTGGTCATCTTCTACCTGCCAGTGGAACAAAATGCTGAGCAAAGTTATGCAGAGGGTCACATGAGTGGAAGACATAGGACAATTCCTAATGTCTTTAGTTCCTCGATCCAGTGAATTCCTACTTTGTTTGGGGAGGCCAAAGAACTTGGGACAAAGGCCACTACATCCCAAACTAGTCATTTCCAAACTGTAAATCCGTTGCCATTTATCACACATTTTCATGAAACAAGAGGCCAAATAGCTTAATGGCTAAAAGCCCCAACAAGGACACAGACTTCCTGGGTGACTTGGGTAAGTTTCTTTTTTTTTTTTTTTTTAATAAATTTATTTATTTATTTATTTTATTTTTGGCTGCACTGGGTCTTCATTGCTGTACGCAGGCTTTCTCTAGTTGCAGCGCATGGGGTACTCATTGCGATGGCTTCTCTTTGTTGCAGAGCACAGGCTCTAGGCACGGGCTTCTGTAGTTGTGGCTCGTGGGCTTTAGAGAGCAGACTCAGTAGTTGTGACTCACGGGCTTAGCTGCTCCACAGCATGTGGGATCTTCCCAGACCAGGGCTCAAACCAGTGTCTCCTGCATTGGCAGGCGGATTCTTAACCACTGCACCACCAGGGAAGTCCGGGTAAGTTTCTTAATATCTGTTTCCCCAAATGTAAGATAGAAATGGTACCTTTCTCATATGATTTTTATGATGATTCAATGAGTGGCTATATGAAAAGCCTTCAGAATAATGACTGGAACATAGAAAGTAATGTGTAAATGTTAGCTATTACTCAAATTTGTTTTCTTCTTCTTTCTCCCATTTTATAAATGGGGAAAGTAAGACCCCAAAAGTCAAGGGTTTTGTCCAAGGCCATGTAGTAATCACATAGTTAGGCTGGGCCTAGAACTAAAGTCTTCCAATCCTATGTGCAATATTTAATTCATCACCCTAAATGTCCTGCAACCAACCACCAGTGCAGAGTTTCCTTGGGAAAAATGTTAGAACCCCAGTCTTGAGGGTATTATGAAAGCTGGTAAGGAACAGCTCTCTTCCTCTGCTCCCAGTTGGAGAACTAGGCTACTGCAACTTGGCCTGCCCAGCTGGGCCTCCATGCCTGTACAATCGAGGAAGAAGAAGAGGGCTTGGTAATGATAATACAAGATTTTGAGAAGTATCTTGCAAAGAATCTTGCAGCCAAAAATATGTCTGCTAATGTTTAGGCAATCAGGAAGTGCAGAAATCATAAGGGACCAACACCAATGATCTCAGTTACCAGAGACACAAAGTGGGTGATTCACAGGAGGAAGCCTGAAGCTACACTCCAAACCTCCACCTACCGCCTGCAGAAGCCCTAGCCTGGTCACCACTGACAGAGTAATAATGGTCTCTCCTTTCCTCTGCTTTGAAAATCTCACACGTGCACCTCTCATTTGCAGGACACAACCCAGAACTGTGCTGTCGAGGGAATCTGGGAAACACAGTCTTGAGGCTTCCAGCCTCCAAAATATAGGGGAAGTGAGGATGAATCTTAGAAGGAAGTGAGAATGGTGCTGAGATGCCAACAATTTGATATGGTCTACCCCTTTAGCTGGTCAGTGAAACTCATATACATTCTTCTGTGCATATTTAACTTTCAAAGAACAGTAATGTTTTCCTTAATACAATGCAACTATCCCTCATATGAATAGGGATGTTGTTATAGGCTGAACTGTGTTTCTCCAAAATTCATATGTTGAAGCTCAATCCCCAGTACCTCAGAATGGACTACTTTGAAAGAGGTGTTTAAGTTAAAAGAGACTGTTCAGATGGGCCCTAATCCAATCTGACTGGTGTCCTTACAGGAAGAAGGAATTTGGAGACACAGAGATACCAGAGGTTCCCATTTCACTTAGAACCTTGCAGGGTTTTGAGTAGAGGCGTGAGCTGATCTAACTCACATTTTTTAAGTGATCTCACTGGCTGCCATGTTGCAGATAGAAAGTAGAGACCAGGGTGGAAACAGGGAGACCGTTTTGGAGGCTGTTGTAACAGTTTTGGGAGATGACAATGGCTTGGACCAAAGTGGTGGTGGGGATGGTAAAATTGATCAGATTGGAATGCATTTCGGAGGTGGAGCCAACTGAATTGACTGATGGATCCCATGTGGAGCATGAGAAAAAAGAGGTGTTGGGAATGATTCTAATATTTTTGGCCTGAACAACTAGAAGAATTAAATTGTTACTTACTAAACTAAAATAAATCTTGGGACTTCCCTGGTGGCGTAGTGGTTAAGAATCCGCCTGCCAATGCAGAGGACATGGGTTCAAGCCCTGGTCTGGGAAGATCCCACATGCCTAGGAGCAACTAAGCCCATGTGCCACAACTGCTGAGCCTGCACTCTAGAGCCCACGAGCCGTAACTACTGAGCCCTTGTGCCATAACTATTAAAGCCCGCACGCCTAGATCCCGTGCTCCGCAGCAAGAGAAGCCACCTCAATGAGATGCATGCGCACCGCAATGAAGAGAAAGCCCATGTGCAGAAACGAAGACACAATGCAGCCAAAAAAAAAAAAAAAATCTGGGGGAGGAGAAGGTTGGGGGTGCCTGCGTTCAGGAGTAGGTTCAAGGTTTTGGTTGTAACATGTAAACTCTGAGGTGCCAGTTAGTGATGTAAACAGAGACAGGAAGTAGAAATTTAATCTACAAGTGTACACTCAGGAGAGAGGATGAGACGATGAATAATTTGGAAGCCGTCAGTGTACTTAAATCCATGAGACCGGAGGAGATCACTTAAGCCAATGAGTCTCCAACAGGATGATCCACCCACTAGAAAAAAATTTGGAAAATTGCCAGGACATTTTTGCAGGGGGAGGTTATGTATTCATGATTAGGGTTGGGGCACTATGAGGCTTTAGTGGGTGGGACCGGGGCTCCTCGGCATCCTGCAATGCACAGGACAGTCCTGCATAACAGAAATTGTCCCACATTCCATATGATTTTCAAATGTTCTATCAGACATTCATTTGGTAAAAAATATGTTTATTATTTATCTCAACGTAGAGCCTAAATCTATTCTCCACATAAACACAGAGTATTCAGGGTATTGTTTTAATATACACCAAGTTTCCCAGGAACGCCATTTCCCTGTAATTGATGCAAGAGGGTGCTTGGTCTTGATTCGAAAATCAACAACACAGCTTCTCTCTGTATTTGAGATGCCACTCCAGTTCTCCTGGATCAGTCTGCATGTGCAGCTTTGGCAGACACAGTGATTCTAGGAACGACTGCAAGCATCTGATGATTTCATTAGGGCTTCTGGTGAAGTTGTGCAAAATTTTTGCATATTCAAATATATAATGCTTTATACATTAGTTTCCTCTTGTTTCTCCTTGTAATACAGGAAATTCAATTCATTATTTTGAAATTATGTGTGTAGATTGCTTTGAGGGGTATACTTCATTTGTCCCTCTGGACCCGATCTACTCTGCTCTTCTGCACCCTGCTACCTGCCCCAGGAGGCCAACTTTCATAAATGACATCAACCAGCTCCCTTGCCCAGTGGCTTCCTGTGGGGTTCAGACAAAGGGAGATACCACTCCCTCATCTTGGTCTTTCAGGCCCAGGGATGGCAGACATGTCCTCTAGTGCTTCCTCATTTCTTGTTGGTTCCCTTAACTTTGCCCAATCTTTGTCAATAATCCCTTCATAAAACTGGCCTTGATTGGACTCGGCTTGAGTGTGCCATCTGTTTCCTGCCAGACCCTAACTAATACAGTAGCTACATTATCTCTCAATTTCATTTCAGGACAGTAAAGGGCAAATTACAAAAGATTTGCTATAAAAAGGAAGTAAATCCAGAATATGGAACATTCTACAGGAATATTGAGCTGGTTTTTGCAATAAGTCAATGGTGTGAAAAATAAAGGGAAGAGGAGGACTGCTGGCAATGAATAAAGTTGAAAGGATACGGCAGCAAAATGTAATGTGGAGACCTGTTTGGATCCAAGTTCCTGTTTGGAACAAATCCACTGTAATAAGACATATCTGAGACATTAGGGAAAGTGTAATTATGGACTGGATATTAAATGATACCAAAGAACTATTTTAAATGCTGTTAGGTATGGTCATGGCATTGTGGTTTTGCAAGACAATGGCCCATGTCTTTAAGAAATGCATACCGATCTTGCTTGAATTACAAAAGAAAGAAAGAAAAAGAAAAGAGAAATGCATACTGAAGTAGGTAGGAGTGAAATGACTGGTGTCTGGGATTTGCTTTCAAATCCCAGACTTCTGCAAAGAAAAAAGAAAAAGAAAAAAAGTGATAGATAAAGCAAACGAGGAGAAGTATTGTTAAATATTGAACCCAGGTAATAGATATATGGGAATACATTGTACTATTCTCTCCACTTTCGTTTGTATGTTTGACATTATTTATGATAAGACATTTAAAAAATAAATTAAATTAAAAGGGAGCATTGGATCTGATAGGGTTGAGAACCATCAACCAAGTGTAGACAAGAGAAGAGGTCTGAGACTGGGTCCTGGGCACTTCAGGTAGAGGTTGGGAAGATGGGAGGAAAGCCCGGGAGGGAAAAAGAGAACAAAGAGAGAAAGGTGTCCCTGTGAGGTCAAATGAGTTTCAAGGAGGAAGTGATCATCTGGGCTGTAGATGAGCAAGTAAGAGGGCAACTGACCACTGGACTTAGCAACATGGAGGTCATTGGTGACCTTGACAAGAGCAGTTTTGGTGTAATAGTTGGGGCAAAGCCTGACTGGATTAGAATCCAATCATCCCTCTCTCTAGATACTGCTCTTTTCTCTGCTCCCTGTTACAGCACTCCCTGCAGCTAGGGTAAGTGGATTGGAGTGGGTTCAAGAGAGAATGGGAGTAGACAAAGTAGAGAGAGAGGATAAAGGCAATCTTTTGAGATGCTTTGCTATAAAGTAGATTAGAAAAATGAGACAGTACCTAGAAAAAACTGTGCTGTCAGAGGAGGGATTTGGTTTGATTTTTTTTTTGGCTGCGTTGGGTCTTCGTTGCTTTGCGCGGGCTTTCTTTAGTTGCGGTGAGTGGGGGCTACTCTTCGTTGTGGTGCTAGGGCTTCTCATCACGGTGGCTTCTCTTGTTGCGGAGGACGGGCTCTAGGCATGCGGGCTTCAGTAGTTGTGGCTCGCAGGCTCCTGAGCACAGGCTCAGTAGTTGTGGTGCACGAGCTTAGTCGCTCTGCCGCATGTGAGATCTTCCCGGACCAGGGATCAAACCCATGTCCCCTGCATTGGCAGGCAGATTCTTATCCACTGCGCCACCAGGGAAGCCCTGATTTGGTTTTTAAGACAGGAGATAACATGGCCTGTTTGTAAGCTGCTGAGAATGAATCATTAGAGAGGGAGTAATGGAAAATGTGAGAGAGAGAAAGAGATAAAACTATTGTAGGAGGAATGTGCTCGAATAAAGGAGTGCAGATACTGGTGGGTAAGTTGATGTGGTGGTCGTAGAATGTAGAAGTTCTCTTTTGATTGCTTTTCTAATGAAATAAGAAGCAAGATCACCATTTGAGAGTGAGGGTGGAGAGGAGGCTTTGGAGGTTTGAGAAGACAGAGGGTGTGAGATAGTCGGTTAAGAGTGGAAGAACAAATGGACTGGGGAAATGAGTAGCACCACAGGCCCATTTATAGTGAAACTAGCCAATATCGTTGTGTCTTTTTCTCAACCATGTTGAGCCTGGGATTTGGACTTAAACAGGAGTGTATCCAGGCAAGATCTATATAGAGGAAAGTGGGCAAGAAAGTAATGATAATGATGAGACCATGGACCCCAAGAGGTAAGTAGGCAAGGTGAAGGGCAATAAAAAGGTGGTAGGGTCAATGGGCTGGAGATCCTGAAGAGGTTAGAAAGTTAATGGATTCAGGATATTTAAGAGAGTGAGCCAGAAGGATAAGCGGTGATGGTCAATAAATGGGATGCTTTAAAATAATGAAAATACAAGCTGGAACTTTAAGATCGATGAAGATGTTTTTTAAATTAAATATGTGGAAGTTTCATAGAATTAATAAGTGAATTTAAAAAGGTTACTGGATACAAGGTCAATATACAAAACAAATGTATTTCTGTCGATACATACTAGCAAGAAACAATTGGGAAATGAAACTTACAAAACAATACCACTGGAGCCGGTGTCCGGGGCCGCTGGTGGGACGTGTCCCGCGCTTGGCGCAGCAGGAAGCAGCGGCGATCTCAGCCTGAGTTCCAGGCGCCTGCCCGGCTCCTTTCCCGCTGCCGCCACGCTCAACTTCTGCACCATTTTCTCCAAAGGTGGCTCGTGCTCTGGTGCTTACAGGGCGTGAGCGACTCAGGCACCCGGCTCATTAACGCGTTGATTCGTTCGGTACTGCGGCAGGAAAGGGGAGGTAACAACTCCTTCACCCATGAGGCACTCACGCTCAGGTATAAACTGGACAACCAGTTTGAGCTGGTGTTTGTGGTAGGTTTTCAGAAGATCCTAACACTGACGTACGCAGGCAAGTTGATAGACGCTGTGCACCGGCTGTTTTGTGACCAGTACCGCACTGAGATCCAACAGCAAAGTGCCTTAAGTCTATTGAATGGCACTTTCAATTGCCAGAATGACTTTCTGCGGCTCCTTCGTGAAGCAGAGGAGAGCAGTAAGATCCGTGCTCCCACAACCATGAAGAAATTTGAAGATTCTGAAAAGGCCAAGAAACCTGTGAGGTCCATGATTGAGACACGGGGTGAAAAGCCTAAGGAAAAAGCCAAGAACAGCAAAAAAAAAAAAAAAAAAAAAACAAGGGGACCAAGAAGGAAGGTTCTGATGGCCCTTTGGCTACCAGCAAAGCAGTCCCTGCAGAAAAGTCAGGTCTCCCAGTGGGGCCTAAGAACGGGATAGAACTTTCCAAAGAGGAACTGATCCGCAGGAAGTGAAAAGAGTTCATTCAGAAGCATGGGAGGGGTATGGAGAAGTCCGGCAAGTCCAGTAAGTCAGATGCTCCCAAGGAGAAGGGCAAAAAAGTGCCTGGGGTGTGGGCACTGGGTGGCACTGCTAACAGAGAAGTCCTGGACTATTGCACTCCCACCACCAATGCAGCCCCCGAGGTGGCCCTGGCCAAGGGCATCAACTTGATTCGAGGAACTGGGTCTGGGAGGCAGCTTCAGGATCTGGACTGTAGCAGCTCAGATGATGAAGGGGCTGCTCAAAACTCCATCAAATCTAGTGCTACCAAGGGGCATCTGGGTGGCATGTTTGGGATGCTGAAGGGCCTTGAGGGTTCCAAGAGCTTGAGTCGTGAAGACATGGAATCTGTGCTGGACAAGATGCGTGACCATCTCATTGCTAAGAACGTGGCAGCAGACATTGCAGTGCAACTCTGTGAATCTGTGGCCAACAAGCTGGAAGGGAAGGTGATGGGGACGTTCAGCACGGTGATTTCCACCGTAAAGCAAGCTCTCCAAGAGTCCCTGGTGCAGATTCTACAGCCACAGCGCCATGTAGACATGCTCCAGGATATCATGGTTGCCCAGCACCATCAGCGCCCTTATGTGGTCATTTTCTGTGATGTGAACGACGTGGGGAAGTCTATTAATCTTGCCAAGATTTCCTTCTGGCTGTTAGAGAATGGCTTCAGTGTCCTCATTGCTGCCTGCGATACATTTCGTGCCGGGGCTGTGGAGCAGCTGCGGACACACACCCGGCGTTTGAGTGCCCTACACCCCCCCGAGAATCACGGCGGCCACACCATGGTACAGTTGTTTGAGAAGGGCTATGGCAAGGATGCTGCTGGCATTACCATGGAAGCCGTTGCCTTTGCACAAAACCAAGGTTTTGATGTGGTGCTGGTGGACACAGCTGGCCGCATGCAAGACAATGACCCTCTGATGACTGCCCTGGCCAAGCTCATTACTGTCAACGCACCTGACTTGGTGCTGTGTGGGGGGGAGGCCTTAGTAGGCAATGAGGCCGTGGACCAGCTGGTCAAGTTCAACAGAGCCTTGGCTGACCATTCTATGGCCCAGACACCTCGGTGTCCTCACCAAATTTGATACCATTGATGACAAGGTGGGAGCTGCTATTTCTATGACCTACATCACAAGCAAACCCATCGTCTTTGTGGGCACTGGCCAGATCTACTGTGACCTACGCAGTCTCAATGCTAAGGCTGTGGTGGTTGCTCTCATAAAGGCTTAATGTGGCTCTTGGCCAATACCAAATCACCACTTCGCCCCAAAGCCCCCATCCCTGTATCAAGAACGTGCTCTAGAGCATGTGAGCAACTTGTCTTCAGTGTCGTTCAAAGGCAGAGTGAGAGGAGCTCCGGGCGGAGGCTTGCAGCCCCTCCTAACCCCACTCCAGGTTCAGCCCAGCCTCCACCTGCAAGGAGGACCTAATCATGTTACAATCACTGCCCATTACCCGCCCCCATCCCCACGCTCCTCCCCCTTCCTACTCAGGCATCCCTTCACTGCCTACAGACTCGGTCTCATTACAGTTTGACCAATGGTTAGAAGATCCAACACCAGAGCTTTGCTAGCTAAGTGTGGTCATGGGGACGTCCAAGAATCATCCCCAGCTCCATTAGATAAAGAGACTTCCAGAGCCATCCCTGGGTCTTGAGTGGCACCTCTCCCTAGGATACACAGCTTTCAGGTCCCTGGGGCCAGGGACCCCCAGGGACTATGGCACACTGTGGCAGTGTATGGCCTATTCTTAATTGTTGCTAATTCAAGGATGACCCCTGTCCCCGTTTCCCCAAAGCATCAGCTACGCCAGAGCGATGTGTTACAGATGAGTGAAAGAGGAGTCCCTGCTTCCCTCAGAGAATAAGGGAGCCAAGCTGCAGTGTTGCATTGGGCTTCTCAGCCTCCAAGATCTCCTCCCGCTTCCAGAATCCAGACATAACTTTGCATGTTCCCCTTCCCGGGAGAAAACCAACTGTCAGAGGGGAGACATGCTGCCCTCTCCCCATTCTTCACCTGAGGTGGATCCTGGCTTTTCCTCATCTTCTTCTACAGTGCCCGGTAGACAAGTGCTACGTTGAATACAGACCTTGTTAAGAGTTGTACTGTAGCTTGGTATTACAGATGCACGTGCTATTAGTGCAATAAGGTGAAGGTTGTCTGCCCAGAGAAATATATAATTTATATAGGAAAATAAATTTCATAAATAAAAAAACCAATACTATTTGTAAGTGCATGAAATATATTAAATACCTAGGAATAAATCTATTGAAAGGTGTGCAAGACCTTGATACTGAAAACTATAGAACATATCTGGAGAAAAATGAAAGATGACCTCAGTAAATGGACAGATATTCCATGTTCATAAATTGGAAGACTCAATATTGTTATTGATTTTTTCTAAATTGGTCTATAGTTTCAATGCAGTCCAATTAAAATTCCAGCAAGCCACGTGTGTAGTATGTGTGTGTGTGATTGTGTGTAAATTGACAAGGTGATAGCAAAATTTATGTGATAATTAAAGGACCTAGAATATCCAAGAAATCTTTTTTTTTTTTTTTTTTTTTTGGCTGCGTTGGGTCTTCGTTACTGTGCGCGGGCTTTCTCTAGTTGTATTCTCTAGTTGTGGCGATCCGGGGCTGCTCTTCGTTGCGACGCGAGGGCTCCTCATTGCGGTGGCTTTTCTTGTTGCGGAGCACAGGCTCTAGGCGTGCAGTCTTCAGTAGTTGCAGCACGAAGCCTCGGTAGTTGTGGCTCGCGGGCTCTAGAGCGCAGGCTCAGTAATTGTGGCGCATGGGCTTAGTTGCTCCGCGGCATGTGGGATCTTCCCGGACAAGGGCTCAAACCCTTGTCTCCTGCATTGACAGGTGGATTCTTAACCACTGCGCCACCAGGGAAGCCCAGAATATCCAAGAACTCTTGAAAAAAAGTTGGAACACTTATATCACCAGATTTCAAGATTTACTATAAAGCTATAGTAATTAATAGCAGGGAGCTTTTGGAGCAAAAATAGACAAATATGATCACTGGAACAGAATAAAGAGTCTAGAATGGACCCACACGTGTATGCTCTCTTGATTTTCATCAAAGGTGTCATTGTAATTAAGTAGAGGAAGGATGGCGTTTTAATAAATGATATTGGAACAACTAGATGTATGTGGAGGAAAAAGAACCCTGATCCTTAAACTATACACAAAAAATAATTCTAAGGCGGATCATAGACCTAAATGTAAAAACTTCAACACTCAAACTTCTAAGTAAATACATAGAATTTTTTTGATATTGGAGTAGGTAAAGATTTCTTAATCAGATCACAAAGTGCACTTAGCTATTAAAAAATTGATAAATTGGACTTAAAAACATCTAATCATCAACAGATATCATTAAGAAAACAAATTAGCAAGGTAGAGACTGATAAATCATATCCAGAATATAGAAAGAACGCTTATAAATCATTAAGAAAAATGCATTCAATTCAAAATGAGTAAAAGACTTGGAACAAGCATTTCACAAAGGACAAATGGCCAGTAATGTATGAAACTGCTTAAAATAATATCTCATCAAAGAATGCAAGTCAAAGCAACAATGAGATACTTGATACATTCAGAATAATGGCTTTAAAAAAAAACCTGTCATCTAGGGTTGCTGAGGATGCGGACTAACTTGAACTCTCATATGTTATTATTTGGCAGTTTCTTAAAAAGCCAGACATACATCTACACTATGACGCAACAGTTGCACATGCAGACATACACCCAAGAAAGATTAGTTCATATGTCTGTCAGAAGTCTGGTACAAGAACGTTCATAGCAACTTTAGTCAACAGCCAAAATTGGACAAAATCCAAATATCCATCAACAGGAGAATAAAACACTTTGTGATGTATTCACAAAATGAAATATTACCAGGAATAATCAAAATGAAAAAAAAATACTAGTACACAGAACAACACAGATAAATCTCAAAAACATTGTGCTAAGACAAAGAAACCAGACACAGAAGAATACATACTATATGGTTCCATTCATAAGAAGTTCAAGAATAAGCAAAACTAATCTATGGTGACAGAAATCAGAATAGTCGTTACCTCTGGTGGATTGGATATTGATTGAAAAAGGCACAAGGAAACTTCCAGGGAGATAGAAATGTTCTATATCTTGAACTGGGTGGAGGTTATGTGGGTGTATACATAGGGAAAAATTGAGCTGTACAGTTAAGATTTGTGCATTTTCCTATATGAAATTTACCATAATAAAAAAATTTTTAAATAAGGAGCTTCCTTTATAATTACAAAAGCAAATAAATGCATGATCTTTACAGGAAATTAAAGCAACTAAAGGAGTGAAACCAAGTCTTGAACCCATTTCTGGGGACATGGGTCTATCTTCAACTCTCTGCAGGTCTGAGATGAGATTGCGGGAGGTTGTGTTTTGTGCAGACTCCAAAGGCAGATCCAGGGTATGTGGCGGCAAACCACAAGCACCCAGTTTCCATTTAGGATGAGGAATATCTTCTTACACCTTTCTTTAGAAATAAAAAGACTGACTTGAACCATAATGAACCGTCTGCCACCGGCGTGTGTGAGCAAAATGCAGCCAGCCAGCCACAGGCAGGAATGTTGTTGCGGCGTCCAAGCATCAGGTGGCAGTTGGATTAGACAACCTAGTCTCTTCCCTTGTGGCCTCTGTGCGTGAGTCCCTTTAAGAAATAGCAGGGAGTGGATCTGCATCTCGCCTGGGTGTTAACAGAAAAGACCAAACCCATCTGCTAGGAAACTAGCTCTGGAGTCTGGGCCCTGGTGGAAGTAAAGGGGAAGGGACTGACACAGGACAAGAGTCTTGGTCCTTCAGAAACTGACAATTCCACTCAGAACTATAAACAATAAATTCTGGGGAACAAGACTTTAACGAGGAGAAACAAACAGGAAGCTATTGAAAAGATGAAAACCTGAACCAAGAAAACTGCAGTGGGGATGAAGGGGATGGAGATCAGTTCCTCAGCCCTGAGACAAGACTGTATTTATTCATCCCTATGCCCATCCATGCCCCTCCCTCAACAAGCTCTCTTCTAAACTGTTCCTGTGTTCTACAAATTTACCATTTACCCCCTTTAAAAATTATGATGTATTTCAGACACACAGAGGCTACAAGGACTAATGTAATAAACACCTGTTAAACCACTACCCTGTTCAGGAAATAAAGCATTAATACTGGAAAGAAAAAAAAAAAGAAAGAAAGAAACTGACAATTCGGAGGGAAAACAAAAATAACTCTGAGTGTGGGAGTGAGAACTAGATTCCATCCTCCTTCTGTCTCTGGTTGGCTGTGTGACCTTGTGTGACTCCATTGCCCTCTCTGAACCTGTGGGCTACCCTGGGTGGTTCCCCTACCTTCCCCAGTACAGATGTCCTTTGAGGCTGCATGGGGGTCCTAAGGGAAAGGTACTGGGTTGAGTGACTGCAGTGACTGCCATGGGAGACAGAGAGACTTCAGGCCTCATCTCTCATCTCTGATGAACCACTATAAGGGCAGACAGCCCTGCCCCCTCCTTGCTTCTCTGACCTAGGTCACCCCAAGATATCCCAGACTCCCTCCAAGCTATCCAGGCCATATTGGATCACCTTGGAGTGGGGACTCAGTCCACCCACCCCAGGTCATTTTCAACAGGATCTCTGCCAGACAGAAGGTAATTTCCTGGATGAGTGAGCAATCAGAACTTACTCAAGGCTGAGCCACTTTAGGGCTTAGGCCTCACCCCGGAAAATGGAAAGCACTTTAGGCCATAGCAATCGGGCACTTCCTTGATTGCCCTGGAGATGTGAGCCCCACCCTGCCTCTCACAGCTGCCCTGGAGAAAAAGAGGGAGGCTCTAGGAAGCCACAGGAGCAGAAACAAGGGAAGCCAGAGGCCAGGGACGCTGGTACAAACTGTTGGACTGCTTGCCTACTGTCTAGAACTTGTCTCAGTGGATCTGGAACATCAATGGCCATCCTGATCACCTCGACCACCTTTGAGAGACCCACCTTGCTCGTATCAAAATGGTCCCTTTTGGTCCTTTGCCCTGGACCTTTGACATTCTGGACTAGTTCTGTTCTCACTTGTGGCTGAATGTAACATGTGTACAATAAGTCATCTCTTTTGCTGTCTTTGCTGAAGAAAAAAAAAAAAAAAAGGGAGGCTCTGGATCGCATCCAAAACACCCAGTCCTAAACCTTCCCTGGTTCTCTACCGCCTCTGTCATTGCTGCTGCTTTCTTCTCCCCTCTCCTGCCCCCCTTCTTGGAGTTACAAATGAATTTTAGCAAGTAGGAAAATTTGCAAACACGGAATCTGCAAATAATGAGAATCAACTGTATGCTGCACTGGGGGGTACTGGAGGGACCTCTGAGTCAGCCTGGAAGAGTCAGGGAAGATTCCCAAAGAGATGAGACTTTGGCTGTGACCTGAAATACAGAGAGGTCTAGACAGGGGGTCTGTGACCAAATAAGTCATGTGGTTTAACAGAGAGCTATTTTTTTCCTATTCCTAGGTAATTTGTTGCTCTCATAAGTGTGGTCTTCTCTTTCACCTTATCTTCTAACTTAGCACTGGACGATAGAACTTTGTACAATGATGGATATGTTCTATAATTACATGAATACAACAGCCACTAAGCACACTTGGCTATTGAGAACTTAAAATGTAATCAGTAGGATTGAGAAACCGAATTTCGTTTCATTTAATTTTAATTATTTTGCATTTAAATTCAAATAGTCACACATGGTAGTGGTTATCATGTCAAACGATAGTTGTTTTTTTTTAACATTTTTATTGGAGTATAATTGCTTTACAATGGTGTGTTAGTTTCTGCTTTATAACAAAGTGAATCAGTTATACATATACATATATCCCCATATCTCCTCCCCCTTTCACCTCCCTCCCACTCTCCTTATCCTACCCTTCTAGCTGGTCACAAAGCACCGAGCTGATCTCCCTGTGCTATGCGACTGCTTCCCACTAGCTATCTATTTTACGTTTAGTAGTGTATATATGTCCATGCCACTCTCTCACTTCGTCCCAGCTTACCCTTCCCCCTCCCCATGTCCTCAAGTCCATTCTCTAGTAGGTCTGTGTCTTTATTCCCGTCTTGCCCCTAGGTTCTTCATGACCTTTTTTTTTTTTAGATTCCATGTTAGCATACGGTATTTGTTTTTCTCTTTCTGACTTACTTCACTCTGTATGACAGTCTCTAGGTCCATCCACCTCACTACAAATAACTCAGTTTTGTTTCTTTTTATGGCTGAGTAATATTCCATTGTATATATGTGCCACATCTTCTTTATCCATTCATCTGTTGATGGACACTTAGGTTGCTTCCATGTCCTGGCTATTGTAAATAGAGCTGCAATGAACATTGTGGTACATGACCCTTTTTGAATTATGGTTTTCTCAGGGTATATGACCAGTAGTGGGATTGCTGTGTCATATGGTAGTTCTATTTTTAGTTTTTTAAGGAACCTCCATACTGTTCTCCATAGTGGCTGTATCAATTTACATTCCCACCAACAGTTCAAGAGGGTTCCCTTTTCTCCACACCCTCTCCAGCGTTTATTGTTTGTAGATTTTTGATGATGGCCATTCTGACTGGTGTGAGATGATATCGCATTGTAGTTTTGATTTGCATTTCTCTAATGATTAATGTTGTTGAGCATTCTTTCATGTGTTTGTTGGCAATTTGTATATCTTCTTTGGAGAAATGTCTGTTTAGGTCTTCTGCCTATTTTTGGATTGGGTTGTTTGTTTTTTTGGTCTTGAGCTGCCTGAGCTGTTTATATATTTTGGAGATTAATCCTTTGTCTGTTGATTCGTTTGCAAATATTTTCTCCCAACCTGAGGGTTGTCTTTTCGTCTTGGTTGTAGTTTCCTTTGCTTTGCAAAAGCTTTTAAGTTTCATTAGGTCCCATTTGTTTATTTTTGTTTTTATATCCCTTACTCTAGGAGGTGGATCAAAAAAGATCTTGCTGTGATTTATGTCAAAGAGTGTTCTTCCTATGTTTTCCTCTAAGAGTTTTATAGTGTCCACTCTTACATTAAGTCTCTAATCCATTTTGAGTTTATTTTTGTGTATGGTGTTAGGGAGTGTTCTAATTTCATTCTTTTACATGTAGCTGTCCAGTTTTCCAAGCACCACTTATTGAAGAGACTGTCTTTTCTCCATTGTATATTCTTGCCTCCTTTGTCATAGATTAGTTGACCACAGGTGCGTGGGTTTATCTCTGGGCTTTCTATCCTGTTCCATTGATCTATATTTCTGTTTTTGTGCCAATACCATATTGTCTTGATTACTGTAGCTTTCTAGTATAGTCTGAAGTCAGGGAGTCTGATCTCTCCAGCTCCGTTTTTTGCCCTCAAGGCTGGTTTGGCTATTCGGGGTCTTTTGTGTCTCCACACAAATTTTAAGATGTTTTGTTCTAGTTCTGTAAAAAAGGTCACTGGTAATTTGATAGCAATTACATTGAATCTGTAGATTGCTTTGGGTAGTATAGTCATTTTCACAATATTAATTCTTCCAATCCAAGAACATGGTATATCTCTCCATCTGTTTGTGTCATCTTTGATTTCTTTCATCAGTGTCTTATAGTTTTCTGAGTACAGGTCTTTTACCTCCTTAGGTAGGTTTCTTCCTAGGTATTTTATTCTTTTTGTTGCAATGGTGAATGGGATTGTTTCCTTAATTTCTCTTTCTGATCTTTCATTGTTAGTGTATAGGAATGCAAGAGATTTCTGTGCATTAATTTTGTATCCTGCAACTTTACCCAATTCATTGATTATCTCTAGTAGTTTTCTGGTGGCATCCTTAGGATTCTCTATGTATAGTGTCATGTCATCTGCAAACAGTGACAGTTTTACTTCTTCTTTTCCAGTTTGGATACCTTTTATTTCTTTTTCTTCTCTGATTGCTGTGGCTAGGACTTCCAAAACTATGTTGAATAATAGTGATAAGAGTGGACATCCTTGACTTGTTCCTGATCTTAGAGGAAATGCTTTCAGTTTTTCACCATTCAGAATGACGTTAGCTGTGGGTTTGTCATATATGACCTTTATTACGTTGAGGTAGGTTCCCTCTATGTCCACTTTCTGGAGAGTTTTTATCATAAATGGGTGTTGAATTTTGTCAGAAGTTTTTTCTGCATCTATTGAGATGATCATATGGTTTTTATTCTTCAGTTTGTTAACATGGTGTATCACACTGATTTGCGTATATTGAAGAATCCTTGCATCCCTGGGATAAATCCCACTTGATCATGGTGTATGATCCTTTTAATGTGTTGTTGGATTCTGTTTGCTAGTATTTTGTTGAGGATTTTTGCATCTATATTCATCCCTTATACTGGTCTGTAATTATCTTTTTTTGTAGTATCTTTGTCTGGTTTTGGTATCAGGGTGATGGTGGCCTCATAGAATGAGTTTGGGAGTGTTCCTTCCTCTGCAATTTTTTGGAAGAGTTTGAGAAGGATGGGTGTTAGCTCTTCCCTAAATGTTTGATAGAATTCACCTGTGAGGGCTTCCCTGGTGGCGCAGTGGTTAAGAATCCGCCTCCCAATGCAGGGGACACGGGTTCGAGCCCTGGTCCGGGAAGATCCCACATGCCGTGGAGCAACTAAGCCCATGCACCACAACTACTGAGCATGAGCTCTAGAGCCCACGAGCCACAGATACTGAAGCCCGTGTGCCACAACTACTGAGGCCCGTGCACCTAGAGCCCATGCGCCACAATAAAAGAAGCCACCACAATGAGAAGCCCACACACCGCAATGAAGAGTAGCCCCCGCTCACCGCAACTAGAGAAAGCCTGCGCACAGCAACAAAGACCCAACGCAACCAAAAATAATAAATTAATTAATTAATTAAATAATTAAAAAAAAAAAAAAGTGGAGGATTACTGGACTGAATGTCAATACTATGACATAGTATGAGTGTGTTTCATGTTTGGTAATTGCAATCATTGTTGCTTTTGTTGTGGTCATCCATGTACAATGCTTGGTGTCAGTCGATTTACCTCTTGTAAAAATAAAATACAGTGTGTGTGTGTGTGAAAAAAAATAAAATAAAATAAGTTACAAAGATAAAAAAAAAAAAAAAAAAAAAGAATTCACCTGTGAATCCATCTAGTCCTGGACTTTTGTTTGTTGGAAGATTTTTAATCACAGTTTCAATTTCAGTGCTTGTGATTGGTCTGTTCATATTTTCTATTGCTTCCTGGTTCAGTCTTGGAAGGTTATACATTTCTAAGAATTTGTCCATTTCTTCCAGGTTGTCCATTTTAGTGGCATAGAGTTGCTTGTAGTAGTCTCTTAAGATGCTTTGTGTTTCTGTGGTGTCTGTTGTAACTTCTCCTTTTTCATTTCTCATTTTATTGATTTGAGTCCTCTCCCTCTTTTTCTTGATGAGTCTGGCTAAAGGTTTATCAATTTTGTTTACTTTCTCAAAGAACCAGCTTTTAGTTTTATTGATCTTTGCTATTGTTTTCTTCGTTTCTATTTCATTTATTTCTGCTCTGATCGTTATGATTTCTTTCCTTCTACAAACTTTGGGTTTTGTTTGTTCCTCTTTCTCTAACCTTCCTTTAAGGTTAGATTGTTTATTTGAGATTTTTCTTGTTTCTTGAGGTAAGCTTGTATTGCTATAAACTTCCCTCTTAGAACTGCTTTTGCTACATCCCATAGGTTTTGGATAGTCGTGTTTTCATTGTCATTTGTCTCTAGGTATTTTTGATTTCCTCTTTGATTTCTTCAGTGATCTCTTGATTATTTGGTAACTTATTGTCTAGCCTCCATGTGTTTGTGTTTTTTACGTTTTTTTCCCTATAATTGATTTCTAATCTCATAGTGTTGTGGTCGGAAAAGATGCTTGATATGATTTCAATTTTCTTAAATTTACCGAGGCTTGATTTGCTACCCAAGATGTGATCTATCCTGGAGGATGTTCTGTGTGCACTTGAGAAGAAAGTGTAATCTGCTATTTTTGGATGGAATGTCCTATAAATATCAATTAAATCCATCTGGTCTATTGTGTCATTTAAAGCTTCTGTTTCCTTATTAATTTTCTGTCTGGATGATCTGTCCATCAGTTTAAGTGAGGTGTTGAAGTCCCCCACTATTATTGTGTCACTGTCGATTTCCTCTTTTATAGCTGTTAGCAGTTGCCTTATGTATTGAGGTGCTCCTATGCTGGGTGCATATATATTTATAATTGTTATATCTTCTTCTTGGATTGATTCCTTAATCATTATCTAGTGTCCTTCCTTGTCTCTTGTAACATTCTTTATTTTAAAGTCTATTTTATCTGATATGAATATTGCTACTCCAGCTTTCTTTTGATTTCCATTCGCATGGAATATCTTTTTCCATCCCCTCACTTTCAGTCTGTATGTGTCCCCAGGTCTGAAGTGGGTCTCTTGTAGACAGCATATATATGGGTCTTGCTTTTGTATCCATTCAGCGAGGCTGTGTCTTTTGGTTGGAGCATTTAATCCATTCACGTTTAAGGTAATTATCGATACGTATGTTCCTATTACCATTTTCTTAATTGTTACGGGTTTGTTTGTGTAGGTCCTTTTCTTCTCTTGTGTTTCCCACTTAGAGAAGTTCCTTTAGCCTTTGTTTAGAGCTGGTTTGGTGGTGCTGAATTCTCTTAGCTTTTGCTTGTCTGTAAAGCTTTTGATTTCTCCGTCAAATCTGAATGAGATCCTTGTTGGGTAGAGTAATCTTGGTTGTATGTTCTTCCCTTTCATCACTTTAAATGTATCGTGCCACTCCCTTCTGGCTTGTAGAGTTTCTGCTGAGAAATCAGCTGTTAACCTTATGGGAGTTCCCTTGTATGTTATTTGTCATTTTTCCCTTGTTGCTTTCAATAAGTTTTCTTTGTCTTTAATTTTTGCCAATTTGATTACTATGTGTCTCGGCGTGTTTCTCCTTGGGTTTATCCTGCCTGGGACTCTGCGCTTCCTGCACTAGGGTGGCTATTTCCTTTCCCATGTTTGGGAAGTTTTCGACAATAATCTCTTCAAATATTTCCTCTGGTCCTTTCTCTCTCTCTTTTCCTTCTGGGACCCCTATAATGCAAATGTTGTTGCATTTAATGTTGTCCCAGAGGTCTCTTAGGCTGTCTTCATTTCTTTTCATTCTTTTTTCTTTATTCTGTTCTGTGGCAGTGAATTCCACCATTCTGTCTTCCAGGTCACTTATCCGTTCTTCTGCCTCAGTTATTCTTCTATTGATTCCTTCTAGTGTATTTTTCATTTCAGTTATTGTATTGTTAATCTCTGTTTGTTTGTTCTTTAATTCTTCTAGGTGTTTGTTCTTTAATTCTTCTAGGTCTTTGTTAAACATTTCTTGCATCTTCTCGATCTTTGCCTCCATTCTTTTTCCGAGGTCCTGGATCATCTTCACTATCATTATTCTGAATTCTTTTTCTGGAAGGTTGCCTATCTCTGCTTCATTTAGTTGTTTTTCTTGGGTTTTATCTTGTTCCTTCATCTGGTACAAAGTCCTCTGCCTTTTCATTTTGTCTCTCTTTCTGTGAATGGGGTTTTCTTTACACAGGCTGCAGAATTGTAATTCTTCTTGCTTCTGCTGTCTGCCCTCTCTGTATTGATTTTTGTATGTTAATTTTATATCCCATATCCTTATGGACTTTTCTTGTTTAGAGCAGTTTTTCAGTTGATTCACTTGGGTTCTCTTGGAATACAATCATTGACAAATAAATATAATTTTACCTACTTTCCAATTTTATCTTTTTTTTATCTAATTGCATTGGCTAATATCTCCAATGAAAGGTTACATAGTAATAGTGGTGACAGTGCATATCTTTGTTTCTTATTTAGTCAAATTTCTAAGTGTGATTTCTTTCTTTTTTCATATAAAAATGATACAAACAGGTGACAAATGAATTGTTTTGTCCCCCAAGCTTGCTCCTCCTCCAGTGCTCCCTCTGTTACTGAGTAGAAGCACCCCTCTGTTCCCTAAGTTAGAAATCTAGGCATTGGACTTCCCTGGTGGCACAGTGGTTAAGAATCTGCCTGCTAATGCAGGGGACATGGGTTCGAGTCCTGGTCCAGGAAGATCCCACATGCCGTGGAGCAACTAAGCCCGTGCACCACAACTACTGAGCCTGCATGCCACAACTAGTGAAGCCCCCACGCCTAGAGTCCATGCTCCGCAACAAGAGAAGCCAGCACGATGAGAAGCCCTCGCATCACAATGAAGAGTAGCCCCTCTCGCCTCAACTAGAGAAAACCCACGCACAGCAACGAAGACCCAATGCAGCCAAAAATAAATAAATAAATTTATTAAGAAAAAAAGAAATCTAAGCATCACCTTCATTTCTCTCTTTCCCTCTCCCTCTCTCACCCTTTCTCTGTCAATTATCCAGGCCAAACAGCTGCCAAATCTGTCTTCTTTCTGTTTCCACTGCCACCACCTCTGTCTGGTCCTCTTCATTACCCAGGAACATTTCAAGAGCAGCCTCTTCATTAGTCATCCTGCTTCCACTTTCACTTCCTTCAATCTTTTCTCCACAAAGCAGATGATACAGTCTTTCTAAACTCTTAATCATCATATGGTCCCCCTACTTAAAACTTGTCAACGGATTCTGTCTGCTCTTAGGATAAAGACAAAAATCCTTTTGGTTCACATGGTTCACAAAGCCCTGTGCCATCTGCCTCTGCCTACACTTTTTTAGAAATGTAAATCAATTTTGTAGAAATGTAAATCAACTTTTAAACCTCTTCAATGGCTTTGGCTGCTCTCAAAATAAAACTGAAACTCTCACTGTGGGCTGCAAGGCCCTGGGTGAGCTTGTTCCCATATAGCTCTCCAAATCCACATCACACCATCTACCCTCTCCTTCACAGCTCTCTGGCTGCACAGTTTTCTTTCAGTACTTCAAACACACTAGGCTCTTTCCTACCTCTGGGTTTTTATGCTAGCTGTCTCTTCTACCTGTAATACTTTTCCCCAAGCTCTTCAAAGGTCTGGCTAATTCTCCTCCTTTGTGATTTGATTCAAACATCACTTTCTCAGAACATTCTTTTCTGAGCACCTGATTTAAAATAACCTCCAAATAAAATAAAATAAAATAACCTCCATTGCCAGTTCCCTCTATTAGTGCACCCTGCTTAATTCTTTCATGGTGCTTATTGCAATCCGAAATTATCTTATTTGCATGTCCATTTATTTGTCATTGGTCCCCACTAAGAATGTAAACTCTGTTTTTTTTTTTTTTTTTATACACTGGAAATTTACTAGAAAATAAAGTACTTATCAAACAACCATGTCGTACCACACCAGAAATACAGACATCAAACTCTGTTATAGAGGCCAAGCCCTTAGACTCTGTTTTGTTCACCACTCTATCCTCAGAGCCTAATCGATGCATGACACATAGTAAGCTCATTATAAATATTTGTTCCGTAAATGGATAACCAAGGTCCTAGAGCCAGTCAAGGACAGATCTGGAAATCTTTCTTTGCAATGTTAAAAGGTGTTTCCCCTTTCTTCCAGCAGGTGGAGTCAGAGCCACATCGGGTCCTCAGCAGGGGTGGAGTGGAGGGGTATGTGCTTTGCCTGGCTGAGGGCAGCAGGACAGTGAAGAGGGAGAGGCAGGGTTTGTTGTAGTGCTGCTGGATCCAAGCGTAGAGGAAGTCAAGGTGGCAGCGTCTCCCAAAGGACAGGAAGGTATGAGCTGTCCAGAAGGCACCTGGAGCAGCCAATGATCCAAGGAGCCCCTGGGATCCCAGATCACTTTCCCACTTCCCCCACCTATCCAGCCTCCTAAATCACACCCCCAAGAGTCAGCAAAGGGTCTTTGAGGAGGAGAACAACCTTCTGTGAACACGAAACTGGAGAGGCAAGGGTTTTCAATTCCAAATCCCCATGGTACAATGGAGGGAAACTGAGACCAGGGAAGCCTCCCAGTGGGTCAGTGGGAGTTGGGTCTGGCTGACAAAGCCCTCTCTAGTCTTAGCTCATTCATTCAGCTCCACACGCCCCACCCCTCCGCTTCATGCCCGCCCCTGGGCGCCGTGTGGGCGGCCATGACGAGGGCATGGATTCCCAGAGCTGCCCCAAAGATGCAAGGGACAGGTATAGCTTTCGAGAGGCATGCTGGAGCCAAGGCACACTGGACCAGTGTCTGCCAAGGGGACCAGGGGCCAGAGGTGTGTTCCAGGGCCAGGCAGGTGACCTGCAAAAAGGGCTGCATCTAAATCTAGAGCTGGGGAAGTCGGCAGGGGTCTTGGATTTCCTCCTGAAGACAATGGGGATTCAAAGGAGTTTCTAAACAGGAAATCTACTAGGTTATCTTAGATAGCTTGCAGAAGGAATCAAATCTGATTTGAGATCAAATCAGTCAGTCAGCCAGTGAGGACGCTGGTATAATCATCCAAGGTGAGAGAAGATAAGACCTGAGAAGTAATTGCAGGGATGGGAAAGAAGTAAGCTTGGGTGGTTTAGGAAATTTCTGTTTTAAAGATGGGATTGGGTGGTTATTGGTCAGAGTGGAGGGAGAAGGGAGGTGTGAGTGGACTTCTGCAAATGTCATCTTGGAGTCCTTGAATGCTCCAGCTATGGAGGTCAGACCAGAGCAGCCTCTGACCCTGAGGGCAGCTCCAAAGGCAGCAGCAGGACCTGGCTTGGTGGTGGCAAAACTATTGAATGGAAATGTACCTACCTCACTCAGAGGGAAGTTATGAGGACTAATTAAATTGATATTTATTAAGCATGTGTAACAGTGCCTGTTATTAACACTTTATAAATTTTAAAAAGTGGTTGAGGGCTTCCCTGGTGGCGCAGTGGTTAAGAATCCGCCTGCCAATGCAGGGGACACGGGTTTGAGCCCTGGTCCGGGAAGATCCTACATGCCGAGGAACAACTAAGCCCGTGCTCCACAACTACTGAGCCTGCCCTCTGGAGTCTGCGAGCCACAGCTACTGAGCCCGCATGCTGCAACTACTGAAGCCCACGAACCTTAGAGCCTGCACTCCGCAACAAGAGAAGCCACTGCAATGAGAAGACCACACACTGCAAAGAAGAGTAGCCCCCGCTCGCCACAACTAGAGAAAGCCTGCGCGCAGCAACGAAGTCCCAACGCAGCCAAAAATAAGTAAATTAAATAAATAAATTAAAAAAAAAAAAGTGGTTGAGTAGAACTTCATCCAAAAAATGGAGCTCCACCTCAAAAAAAAAAAAAAAGCCCCAAACCCAAAGTAAAAACCAAGCCTAAATAGTCTAAGCATGCCTCTCCTCTGGGCCGCATTTATCCATCTATGTAAAATAAAGAGGTTGGATTGGTAGCCTCTTGATCCTGCCAGTGTTGCTTTCCTGATTTTTTGGAGTTTCATCTAAGTGTGTAAAACCCAATGACTTGCTGAGGCAAGTTCCTACCAGCTTGTGAGGGCAAATTATTAAATTTTCAGGAATTTTGCAGGAGAGCACAACTGCTGGTAACTTGAAATTGGCTATAGTGAGAATATTTACAGCCTGGAAATAGGCAAATGCTACAAACTAGGCCTTCCCCACCATCCTCCTCCCCGCCACCAGTGGTGAGACCGCCTCCCCTCAACCAACACATACACCCAGCTAGGTACATTCCCGCCTTCCAACACTGTCATTGTCAGTGGTGGAGGAAGAATCACAGGTCTCTGGGGACCCCGCAGGGGCCCAGTCACAGGGTCTGCCCCAGCACAGCCAGCGCCACATGCTCAGGCAAGCCTAGGGTGGGAAGCAGAGCATGCAGGCCTGAGCAGAGCAAACTGGTTGTTCTCAGACACAGGGGAGCAGTGGGTAGTGGTTAAGGTGCTAGAGTCTCGAAGACCTGGGATGTTACTCCATTTAGGTCTCTCTTGGCTGTGTGAGGTTAGCCAAGTCCCTTTCAACACTGGGGCTCAGTTTCATCATCTTTAAAATGGGGACAGTCCTGACCTAGCAGGATGCTTCCCAGTATTAAGTGAGAACATCAGCAAAGTGAGAGGAAAGCTTCCACACCTGGGCCGGGTACAGACAGGTGTTCAGTAAATGTTAGCTGATGCTGTTATCACACCTCTACACACATTCTCGCCCCCCAGGGCACCTGCGGCTGAGCGCTCCCTCTCACTCTCTGCACCTTGGCACAGAAGGGCTCAGTGTCAGGACAAAGACAGAAAACAGGCAGCTCCGTTTCCCAGCTTTTATGAAAATTAATAACATTAATAGCTCACAGACATATACAAACACACACACTGCTATGTACATGGTCATTAAGTTATTAATTAGTCTCTGTATAAAACGTTTCTACATTAGTGTTCCGGGCTAGGCCCGATCAGTCCTTGTGGCATATTCACAGTAGCAGCCCCTGGGCTTGGCCCCTGGGGTGGGCAGAGGGAGGCTGGTGGCTGTATGAACAGCCCGCCTCACGATGGGCACAGGAGGCGTCCTGGGTCGCTCACTCTCGAGTCTTTGGCTCCCTTCCTGGCATCTGGAGACCAGCTGTTCAGTGAGCAGGCAAGCAGGCCCGGATTCCTCATGTGGCCTGGTGACCCAGGCCTGGTGACCCAGGCCCTGTGCATGGTGGCTTCGCGCCACCCAGCAGGCCCTAGAGGATTCTGGCTAGTTCTGTAGAGTCTGTGTCAGAGCAGCCTGAGCTGCTGGCCTCTTCCCTGCAAAAGTCAGAGGAGACGGGCTGGAAGAAGCACCCTTACCCACCTGCTTGGTCCCCGCAGGATCTTGGCTCTGAGGTCCTAGCTGACTGCCAGGCTGGTCTAAATCACAGGACATAGTTTGCTCACTCCCACTCTCAGCCCAGAAACTGCTGGTAGGCTTGTTCGCTGTCCTTGCAGCCCACAAGGCATCCCAAGCCCCAGGACTACGCCCTGGCCCGGGGCGGGCTGATGAGCTCCGCACAACTCACTCCACCCTGCCCTCTGGCCTCCGCACCTGAGGTCCTGCACACCAGGAGAGCCGTGAAGAGTGCGGGCTCTGGAGTCAGAACACCAGGGCTCAGACCCCAGCTCTGCCCCTTATCACTTGTCACTCTTCCTGGTTAAGCCTCAGTGTCTTCATCTGCAGAGTGGGAATCATAGGAATCTCTGACACCCAAGGTTGTTGGACGACCATAGGAGATCATGAGTACATTCTCTAAAATGTAAACTCCTTGAGGGCAGGGATTTATCTGTTTCATTCCCTAGAGCAATGCCTGGCACATGGGCATCCCATTAAGTACTTGTTGAATGAATAAATGTAAAACCACTCAGCACAGGCAGGCAGTGTTCAAGAAATGTTGACTGCCACAGTGATGAATCAGATGGGGGAAAGGGCAGAGGAGCTGTCCCGGGAAGATGTGTGGAAGGCAAATCTGGCTTTGGCCCCAGGAGGCACTAGTCGAGGGCTTAGACTGGATGATGTCCCCTCGTCCACCTCCCTGTCCCTTCCCCACTCACCTCAGAGCCTGCAGGGCCTTCTTGTTCTGCCGCCGCTTCTCCTCGTCAATGGGGTACAGCTTAAAGAGCAGCAGGCCTATGAGGATGAGGACTATGGGAGCCATGGTCACCAGCATCTTCAGTGTGAACTTGACAGGTGCTGGCTGGGAGCAGCCACGGGTCTGGTACCCAGTAAAGCTGTGGGACCCAGTGGTTAGGGGAGTGGTGAGGATGGGACACCTGGGACCTACCCCTGCCCAGCACTGCCCAGACCCCCACCCCACTCACTCCAGACTGAGGGTGGAGATGCCCAGGGAGACTCCGGAGGCAAACTTGGTGAAGAAGACGTAGAAGGAGAAGAAGATGGGCTCGGTCCCATGGATATGGGGCTGCTTCAAATGGAAGTCATCAATGACGTCAGGCAGCATGGACCTGTACACAGTGGTGGCAGCCGTGAGCACCCTTCCACCTAGCAACCCCAGGCCCCCACTAGCCCATGTGGTCCGTGTCAATAAGATTGGTCCTCTGAGAGTTTGCAGTCCCACAGCTCACACACAGTTCAATGAGGAGAGGGCAACTTCATGTGAATAAAAAAAGAAGGCCCCTTCCTCCAAGATGAAGTAGCCCCAGATCTAGTTGCTCAGCTAGGCAAGTATAGAGTGCAGGCTAGATCTGAGCCCCCATTTCCCACCCTGACTGGATGTGGCCGTGCAGTTCACAACCTGTACAACTGTACTGGGAAGACCTGCCCCACTCCCAACCTGGACCCACAGAATGGCCTGCAGAGAGAGAAGCCCCCACAGGATTCTCCCTAAGGAGCTTCAGAACTAGGGGGGGTGGGAGGCTGGGAAACATACCCAGCTGGGCCTATATACACTTACCAGGGTAGTAAGAAGGCAGCTGCTACACTGATGCCAGCTGCCACAGCTACCACATATGTGACAATCAGGTTACTCTCCATGAGGGCCACCAAGATGAGAAATGGCACTGCTGACTAGGGGAGCGGGCACAGGAATACGAGTCAGCTGGGAGGCTCCCATCAGTAGCCCCCAAGTCAGCCCAGGCCCTGTCCTTCAGCCCCACTCACTGAGATTCCAATGTACACAGCCATCTTCTTGCCAAACCGCGTTAGGAACCACTGCCAGATGGGGATGGTGACTGTGGCCGAGAACTGTGGATGGGCAAAGGGGGAGAGGGAAGTGGGTTAGAGCCATGCAATCCCCCCTGCTCTGCCTGGGACTCTAAAGGTGCTCCCAGCCCTGCTCAAGAGACAGATGACAACATCTGGACAGTTGAGGACAGGCACCCGATGGCTCTTCAGGGGAGCTGAGAGCGAGTCCCAATCTCCTCTCCTGCCTTCTCTGAGCACAGAGCTCCGGAAGTTCTGGCTTCCACACCTTTGCTTTTGCTATGCTGTCTACTTGAATATCTAACCCCAAACCCTCTTTTTTTCCCCCCAGTGTAATTGAGATATAATTGACATATAACATTGTACTAGTTCAAGGTGTACAACATAAAGATTTGATATATGTACCCAAACTCTTTCTTTCATAGTCCTACCTAAGCAGTGGTAGGTCAGATCCAAATGTTCTGAGAAGCCTCCCTCATCCCTCATGACCTTGGGCCAGTCTGGGAAACGTCCTCTGGCTATCCAAAGAACCACCTCGCAGCCTAAGCCACTTCGGCCACCCTCGGGGGCCCCACACGCACCATGATGGCCAGGAGCAGATTCTGGAATTCGTTGCGAAAACCCAAGGTGTAAGTGCAAAACAGAGCGAAGTTCCCCTCCACCAGCTGGGGGACAGGAGAGCGTGGTGGGAAGAGAGGTAAGGAAACAGGTGATGTAGTCGGGGCTGAGCCTCCATGACGTTCCCTGTGCTCCAGGGACCTCTGCTCACCCCGCCTCCATTCCACCTGTCCCTCGGGCTTTGTCCCATCCTGAGTCCGAGGCCTACCCCACCCCTTGTTCCACATACCCCCTCCCGCCCAGGCTGAGCATATCAGGGCTCCACTCACCATGAAAGCCAAGGAGGTGAAGAGGAAGCCGGCAATAAGCTTGATGTACGGGCCATGGCTCATGACCAGCCGGATGCCCCGAAAGAAGGGCATCGGCTTGGCCTGCTGAGTCTCGTAGGGTTCTGGGGGCCAGAGGGGACAGTGAGGCAAGAGCAGAGGCCCCTCCCCAAGCCTGAGGCCCAGGCAAAGGGACAAAACCACCCCACGCTGGGGGCCTGCACCCCTCCCCAGGACCCCTCACCTCTCTGCTCCCGCACGCCCAGGGTCAGGATGACAGCACAGATGACATAGATGGAGGCAATGACCCCTGCCGCCAGCAGGTATGCGTTTTGCTGTAAAGAGGGTAAAGGTGACATAGAGAAACAGTCAGTCTGATTTCATCTCAGCTCCCAGCAGCTCTACTCAATGACCTTGGATCAGTCCCTTCGCTGGGGGCCTCACTGTCTCTATCTGCGAAATGGGAAAATCAGCCTGGGCCTGCTGCTGCTTCCCAAGGCCAAGTCCAGATGAACAAACGGTTAAGAAGGCCAGGCTGTGGAGTCTGAGAGCCCACAGTTCAAATCTCCCCAAATCTAGTTTCTGCAACTCACTAGCTCGATTACCCTGGACAAATCATTTAGCCTCCCTGTGCTTCAATTTCCTTATCTGCAAAGTGGGCATGTTAACACTTTGTATAACAGATGCCCAACATTTACAAACACTAGCCATTATTAATATCTTGAGGATAACGGCAAAATCACCCCATCGTTCCTCATCTCCCCCACCCCTGCCCTGCCAGGGCCTTACCGTTTCTCTGAGCGAGGTGGCGCTCTGCGTGCGATTGGCACCTTCCAAGGCTACTGTAGAAGCATTGGCGTCCTGGACACAAGGTGTATGTGCTTGGCCCACAATCTGCCCCTGGATTGCTGTGCCCAGCACTGTACCTAATACCTCCACGGTCATCCCTGAGCAGGAAAAAGCAAGTCCTTTTGAGGGGCCGCACGGCTTGTGGGCCCCCAGGGAGGAAGGTCAGATGGATATAAGCCGAGCTCTAGCCACAGGTGATAGTAGCAGCTCCAGACAGGATGGTTACTGGGTACTGGGGTAGATGGCACCTTGGCCTAAACTCATGGCCTCGCTATGTGACCTCTCCCTGGTCCTTCCACCTCCCTGGTCTCACCAGAGCAATAAGTTATTTTTAAGATGGTTTCACACCCACTCCCAAGAGCAGGGAGCTGGGCCCACAAGGGAAGAAACATGGTAGGAGGGTCAGGGAGTGGGGGCCCCTGGGTCCCTGGTGGGTGGGATCAGGGGGCTGGGGAGACTTACGATACGCAGTGGCAGAATCCCTCTCACTTTGCTCTGTGCTGATGAACATGGTGAGAGCTGAGTAGGGAACGTGGAAACACTGGCATGGAAGAGAGGCCCTCGGCCAGTCAGACGATGGACAGACAGATGTGGCTTCGGGCACCAACCCCGGAGGCCCCAGGGACTTCCCACACCCCTGCCCATACTCACCGTGACCAGCGTCTCAAAGAGGCAGTAGAAAAGCAAGTACCACAGGGTCTGGCCCTGTTGGAAGTCAGGCACAAACCAGATGAGGAAGTAGGCGATGATGGCCAGGGGCGTGGAGAAGATGATCCTGAGGAAGGGGAGGGTTTGAGTGGAGGCAGGATGCCAAAACGCCAGGATCGGGGCCCAGGCTGGACTGCTCTGCAGCCTCACAGGGTGCCCGGCAGGAAGGAAATTCCTCCCCCTGGATGCACCCACCCCAGGGTCTCTGGGAAGGGACTGACGGCCCAGCCCAGAAGGGCACACTGAGGCAGGGCCCCCAGCCTACAATCCTGAGCATGGGGTATGAGGTCAGACCCTCCTGAGTCTTGCCTGCATCTCCCCAGGTGTGAAGGCTCCAAAGACAGGGGCTTTCTACGGGCTGAGGGGCTGAGAATGCAGGCCAAGACCTCAGACGGTGGGGCAGGGAGGCGGCGGGGAGGAGCAATCCCAGTGGGATCTCACCCATGTGTGCACACACAGGAGTGGGGGAGGCCAGCTCCAGGTGAAGGTGCTCCTTCTGGAGCAGCCACAGGGGAGGACTGGGCCCCGTGCCTCCCCACGTGTGAGTCCCACACCATCCTAGTTAGATCTCAGGATGGTCCAGCTTCACGGCATCAGTATAGGAAGGCAGCAGAGAACCATGGTGCAAAGGCCTTCGGAGCCACCCTTCCGGGATCCAGTTCTGGCTCTACCAGTAACTATAAATAACTTGGTCTTGGGCAAGTTATTTAACTTTTGAGGTTCATTTTCACATCTGTAAAACGATAATAGTAATAGCACCTACCTTACCTTCAACATTTACTCAAGAAATATTCAAGTGCCAACTCTGTGCTGAGCACTAGTCTAATGACTTGGGACATATCAGTAAACAAAACAGACAAGTCATTGCCCTTGTGGATTTACATTCTGGTTGGCAAACAAAAAATAAACATAAGATATATGCTATCCAGCCTTAAAAAGGAATGAAATTCTGACACTTGCTACAATCTAAAACTTGAAGACCTTATGCTAAGTGAAATAAGCCTGACACAGAAAGACAAATCTGGCATGATCCCACTTAGATGAGTCAAATTCACAGACAGAAAGTAGTTGGTTGCCAGGGGCTGGAGGGGAGGAAGGAATGGGGTATTAGTGTTTCACGGGTACAGAGTTTCAGTTTGGAACAAGTTCTGGAAATGGTCGCACAACAATGTGACTATACTTAATGCCACTGAATTGTACACTTGAAAATGGCTAAAATGGTAAATTAAAAAATTTTTAAATAGTGTATTCTACCACACACCAAAAAAGCTACATAACGTAGTAGACGGTGATTAAGTGCTGTAGAAAAAAAGAAGGAAAGCAGGCTAAAGGGGATTAGGAGTATAGGAGTATGTGGGTACAATTCACAACCAGGTGGCCAAGGTAGCCCTCACTGAGAAGGTGACCTCTGTGCCGGGCCTCGAATGAGAGGAGGGAGTTGGCCTGGCAGCTTGCGGGGCAACAGTGCTCAGGTGGGAAATGTGCCCCAACAGGCCTGGGGAGTAGGAAGGAGGCCAGGGGGCCAGAGTGCCTGGCGTGAGCGTGGGAGATGGAATTAGGAAACGAGGCTGGACGGGAAATGGGATGCCAGGTCACGTAGGGCCCAGTAGGCCATCGTAAGGACTTTGGCTCTATTTCACAGGGTTGAAGTAGTTTTGAGACTTCAGTTGATACTAAAATGTAGAACAGTTCTTGGGACACAGCAAGTGTTTGCTGTGATTATCACACCAGGAAAGCTCAGCGGGAGACTTCAGGGAGCTGCCGAGAGCACTGGGCTGGGAATCAGACCTCAGATCCATCCCTGCTGCATCTCCCATGTGACCCTGCTGACACTCTGCCTCTCAATGGGTGGCCGGGAACTCCAGGAAATTGTTCGCCAGAGTCTTCCTGGTCTGAAACGGAGGATTTAAATGCTGGCTGAGGGCAGGGGCTGGTCTGAGGCCTGGGAGGAGAGGGGGTCCCAGGGCTCATGAGCCCTGGAAGGCCCAGCCTCTTTCTACACCGAAAGGAGAAGGGGTGCCAGGTCCCAGGCCCTAACGGGGGTGGATGAAGAGGAGGGTCATGCACATTACACGGCAGCGCTCAGCACGCGCTCAGACAGGGCTGGGGGTACCACTCAGAGGTATCGCCAGGAGTTCCCACCCCGACAGCTGAGGCCATGTGCTGAATCACAAAGCAGCCTGAAGGGCCCTCAGCTACTTCACCAAGCTGGTTGCCGCACGTGCCTGCGTGGGTGAGACGTCCTCAGATCTCACCTCCCCAAGGGAGGGCTTCCTCTGCTCTCCCACCCTTGCCCTACCCCACCCCTCCCAAATCCTCAGAGAACCAGGGCTCCTCTGGCAGCCTTCACCAAACACTCCATCCAAGCAGCCGGGCTGTGGAACCAAATGTGACTGGGAGTAACCCGGGCTGCTGGTATTGCTGCTGCTCCAGGCTGGCCGGGGCAGCTGCCTGCCATTGGCTGTGTCTCATGAGGAGATGTGGCAGCACAGCCCCGCCCCTGCCCGGCTGCCAGGGAGGCGGGTACAAGGCCCCGTCTCAGGGGCTGGCTCACCGGGAGCCCCAGCAGCCTGTGCAGGTAAGGCAGACTCTCCTGCCCCCTGGCCCTGAAGCTTGGATCAAAGGCCCCAACCTGGGCCTTTGCCAGGGGCTGGCGGGATTTCAGTGGGAGGGGGGCCTCGTGGGAAAGGAAGCTGTGCTGGGGGGCAGGGACCGTGGGAAGAGCTTTGAAGGCCTTGAAGGCCGGAGACCAGGTATGGGCGCCCCTGGGGCAGGAAGGCGCCCACTCGAGTCTGGATGGGCTAGAGATGAAAGGGGCATGCCCTCCCCCTGCCCCCCAACCACCAAGCAGGATGTCCTGGAGGGAACCAGAGCTCTGGCCTGTCAGCCTGTCCCTTGCGCCTGCCTTTGCCATCTGATCTGTAGCACCACCTCCCCCAGACTTGCCTCAAAGCCTGAGGCTGAGGCGTGTAGGCTCTGTATCAAAGGAAAAGGTAGTTCTCACGGTCCAAGGAGCCAGAGGTTATGCTGTCCCTTCTCGGTTTTACCTTCCACGCTTACCCCTCCACCAGGAGCCACTCTGCAGGGGTGCCAAATTATACATTACTTAATAAGTGCCAGAAATGGTTCTAAGCACATTACGTATTAAAAAATTTAATTCTCACCACAACCCTGTGAGACAGGCATAATCATTATCCCCACTTTGCAGATGAAGAAACTTGAGGCTGAGATGTTAAATGTCTTGCCCAAGGTCGTACAGCTCTAAGTGGCGAAGTCGGTATTCAAACTGAGGCAGGCTGGCTCCAGAGTGTAACCTTTCAAGGATTATGGGAAGTGATGGAGCGGGAGAAGTTCGAATTCCAGCTTCATGGAAGGGAAAAGGACCTTGGGGAGGAATGGGGCCTGGGCCAGGGGAAGCTGCTCAGTCTAGCAATTCGGCCAGCCTGGGAATGAACTGGCAGGAGTTCCAGTGCCCATGCCTGGGGCAGCTGAGGCCTTGCTGGGGTTTTTGCATCATTCCTTCTCCTCACCCCCCAGCCTGTGACAAACCATGTGGAAGGACCACGGGGTAGCAGACATGTCAGAAGCCCCGCCTTCTACCACCTCAGAAGGAGCATTTTCTACTCACCAGGGCATGAGGCGGCCCAGGCGGGTCCAGGGGGATTTGCTAATGCAGAAGCCCACCAGGGGGTCTGTGATGGCATCCCAAGCTCGGCCCACAAATAGGATGATGGAAGCAGAGAAAGGATCCACCTGGGATGGGGAACAGGCAAAAGATGACTCCCTCATCCTTCAACTGATGGGCAACATCCACCCTCACTGACGGGCAAAAGCAGGGCTCCCTCCCCACTTCAGCCTGGCCATTAGGACCCTGTACTGCTCCCACCCAGGCCTTAAGCATCATCACTTGCCTTGTTAATAATGACAACCACAGTTTCCCAATAGAAGTAGCACTGTGTGTCTCCTTGGAAACTTTCCCAGATATTTCCCCTTATGTCCTCCCCTCCACTGCCCTTGAAAACACTCCCATCAATTAGAATGAATCCAGAATTCAGTTCCTTGCCTCCCTCTCACAAGCCCCAACCACCTGATATCAGAAATGGCATTTGCTGGGTCACCGCAGTGGCCCTCAATTTCCCCATCTGTATAATGGGGTTATGATCCCTGTCTTACAGGGTCAAGCTCTATCTTGGATGTGGAAAAAGGAATTAATAGAAAAACTGTTGAAAAAGTAGACTGTTACTGTCACTACCCATTCAAGCTATCCCCCTCCCCCCAAACCTTCTAGGCCCAAATAGACAGTTTCTCTGGACTCTTCCTCATCCATCAAGGCTCTACTACTACTATCACTCCAGGAAGCTGGAGAGGCCTCTCCCACACTGCAGTTTCCCCAGTCTGACTTTTCTAATTTTTTACATTTTGACAGCAGGTTCCCCATATTTGCACCCCATTTAGGGCCTGGCCCATGGGAGTTGCTCAAAAACTAGCTGCTTAAATGAAGTCATTTGTCCTTTCTGGGGCTTAGGGTTCCCCATCTATTAAGTGAATACAAGATGCCTTGCTTGCAAAGTCACCAACCCCTGAGCCAAGCCAGCTACTGCTGTCCAGCTGGGGGCATTGTGTGCCAGTCTCTTCTAAGAACATCACAGCGGGCTCCATTCTATCACACCACCGCCTACCCCTCCAGGCTCTGTTGCTCTTGCCAGGCAAGGAGGAGTGAGCTGACCTTGCCAGTAAGACTCCTGGGGCAGAGACTCCCCTTCTGGATACTCTCCAAAGCCTTCTTATTTCTCATCCACTGTGACTCTGAGAGGCAGGAGAGTAGGGATTCCCAGTCCCATTTCACAGTTGGGGAAACTGACCCTACCCTGGAGTCCGTAGTCTCTCCCACCTTGGGGTGATGGAGGAGCCCTAGCGGGCTAAGCTCACTCACCTGAGCTATATCCAACAGGTAGATCTGCAGGAAGAACCCCAGGGCACAACCCGTCACCTGGTAGGGGGCCCCCCCAACTGCATAGCAAAGTTTGTTGCAAATGGACAACTGGTTTTTCTTCTTTGATTCCTTCTGGGAAGAAGAGGAAAGAATGAAAAGAGATCCATGACCCTGGCCTTCATCCTAGAAGTTTCCAGAGGCAGGAAACTCTGGAACTCTGCCAGGAGGAACAAGTCTGCCTTGCCCTATTCCCACCCAGGGAGAGCTCACTTCCCACAAGAAATGAAAGGTATTCTCTGTTCTTAAAAATCTGGAAAAGGGGAATCCATACTGAGGAAGTAGCCCCTAAGCCACCCCACCCCAAACCCAGATCCTTATCAGCTCGTCTTCACTTAATGACTCCCCCCAAGGCCTCAGTTCTGTTTCTTTCCAAGTTGGAGGGGGAGCACGCTCCAGCAATGGACCTGTCCCCACCTGGCACCAGCTGCCACAACCTGAAAATCCTCTTGCCGTCAAGAGCTGCCTAAGCCCAGCCCTGGCTTCTGCCCTGGTTCAGAGGCTAGTGAACCTGCCTACTGGGTGAGGGCTCTAGAGATCCCTAAGGGCCCAGCCCAGCTGGCTGTAGGCCCAGCTGTTCCTTCCATCTGTCCCAGAGCCTCCCTGGCCCCTGGAGGCAGCCAGACCTTCAGGCAAACCCAGGAGCTGTCCTACCCTCCCTCTCTCCCTGTCCCCCTCCCCCAGTTCCCAGGGGATCTTGGAGAGGGGAGGAAAGGCCTCTAGGTGCAGGGCTGGACCCTCTCTGGGTGAGGCACTAGGGAGGTTAAGGTTGCCCAGGGAAAGTAGATTACTCATACATGGGAGCAGCATAATTGCTTACCCAGGCTTCTTCCAAGGATCGGTTAATAAAATTAAAACGAAAAGGCAGTCACCTCCTAGGCGGATATCTTTTGCCTGGGATCCCTCCCTGGGGCCGCCTGATGTCATTGGGTCCTTCATTATGTCCAGAGAGCTGGGAATGGGGCCGAAGGTCAAGACGCGCAAAGCGCCGCGCGCGGGCCGACACCTACACTCACACAAACGCCTGCGGAATGCGGCTCCTTTAAGAGCAGAGCCCTTGCTCTTATGAATGAACTTGAGCGGCCCTCACAGCGGAGTTGAGAAGCAGGCGTAGCATGTGGTGGTGGAGAGCAGGGGGATGAGAGATTTGGGACCCAGGTGGGTTTCCCAGATTTCTGGGGTCTCTCTGGCGTCTAGGGCAGCAAAATTAAGCGGCTGGTCACAGAGGAACGGAAACCGACTAGGCAGAGCGGAGCCGGGCACCACGTGGAGCCGCCGGTGGGGCCGCTCCCCAGAGACACCCAGAGTCGGGGGTGGGCAAAAGGGGGCCGGCGCCTACAAAGCTTCTCCATCACTCCCTGCCTCCAGGGCACCCCAGGGCCCTCTCCTGCCTCTGGGTCCTCCTGTTCCCGGCTTAGCCCAAGGTGTCCCAGAACCAGGTTTATCCCGTGACGCCCCCACCTCAGTCTGCCGCCCACCCTTGACCCTCCACCCGGGGTGCCCGGCCCTCACCTTCACCTGGACCGGGCGTTCACCGGCTTGGAGGATGCCAGTGGGCAGCAGCCCCGCGGCGGAGCCGCTCTCGGCGCCCTCTCCTTTGGCCATGAGCCGCGGGCCACGCCGCCCCGGACCGGGAGGCCGGGATGCTCCTCTGCTCCGCGATGTTCCTCTGCTCCGCGGGCCTCCGCTCCGCCCGGGCTCGCGTTGTAGTTGTAGCCGCCGCCGCCGCTACGAACGCCGCTGACTCGCTCACTGCACTCCCCACGCGCCTCTTAAAAGGTTGGGCCCTGCCCTCTCTAACTGGCCAATCCTGGAGCTCTGCTACACCGCCGCCAGCCAATCCTGGAGCCCGTCGGTCTTCCCGCCGGCCCAAACCCCTCTGCAGCTTGTGCCACCAAGCCACGTTCTCCAGCCTGGAACCCGCATCCGGCTGCGCGTCTCCGCGCAACCCCGGGGTTAAAGCCAGAGACCCACCTGACAAGCACGAGGAAACTGAGGTCCAAGGCTAAAAGTGACCTGCCCGATGTCCCCCAGAGTGAGTTCTACCTGAGTGAGATCTACACCCCATGACTTCCGACCCCCAGGCCTAGGAAAGGCAGGGGCTTGGAAACCCACTGCCCCCTTTAACGTCTGGAGTTAGTTCGAGTCTCCCTCTGCTCCAAACCTGGAGGATATAGCGCTGACACTTTCCTAACCGACGCCCCTCTCCCCTCCCCCAAGACGGACCATTTCTTCTTCCCAACATTGGCATCTGTAGGGCCCTCGCGATGGGAGAGAAAGAGGAGGCAACGCAGTCGCAGTCGCTGCCGGCAGGAAGCTCCTAAGTTGTGGAGAGGAGTCGGGACCACAGCCATTAGCACACAATGATGATAACAGCGGCATTTTATGGAGAGCTTCCTTCATGCTTAACATGATCTAATTCAAGGAGAGCTTCCTTCATGCTTAACATGATCTAATTCAACCCCCATAACCACCGTGTGAGGGTGGTACTATTATTATCCCCATTTTACAGCTGAGGGAAGGAAAACTCAGAGAAATGAAACTGCTCTCATGTGGCAGAGCCAGGCCTATAAGGTTTTGCCCCATTTCACATCCTTCCCTCTCCACAGCCCCGCGCTATCCCTCTCAGCAAGAATTATGAGAAGGCTAAACCTGTCTCCCCAAGAAGAAGCCTTGGGAGAGGGAATTCCCTGGCGGCCCAGTGGTTGGGACTCCGTGCCTTCACTGCCGAGGACCAGAGTTCAATCCCTGGATCCCTGGTCGGGGAACTGGGATCCCACAAGCTGCGTGGCACGGCCAAAAAGAAGCCCTGGGAGATACAAAGCTCTGGGTTGAAACAATCAAGGAAAGTTTCGAAAGAGTACTGAATAATCTGGTCCTTGAAAGAAGATGGGGGACTTCCGTGGTGGCACAGTGGTTAAGAATCGGCCTGCCAATGCAGGGGACACGGGTTCGATCCCTGCTCGGGGAAGATCCCACATGCCGCGGAGCAACTAAGCCCGTGCGCCACAACTGCTGAGCCTGCACGCTAGAGCCCTCGACCCACAACTACTGAGCCCGCGTGCCACAACTACTGAAGCCCGCGTGCCTAGAGCCCGTGCACTGAAACAAAGAGTAACCCCCACTTGCCACAACTAGAGAAAGCCCGCATGAGGCAACAAAGACCCAACGCAGCCAAAAATAAATAAATTTATAAAAAAGGAAGAAGATGGGAGGCCAGACCCAGATGCCAGAAAACAGTCTTCTACCACCTCTGGGTCCCTTATGTCACCATCACCCCTGGCTTCCCAGGCACTCAAGAGGCTGGGAAGGGGCCAGTTGGCACTGACTAGTGAAGTGGTTGCTGGGACGCTCAAAGGCTACTCACTCCTGTGCCTGTGGTTGCTCAGTGTCAGTTTCCTTTTTTCTTTCATAAAACCTGATTGCCAGCAGGAGAGATGAGGTCTGGCTGCCCCAGGATGGCCACACCAAGCTTCCTCATCTGCCCTAGCAGATCCCCATCTTGGCACACAGATCTTGGCCACTGCTGAGCCTAAGAGAGCCAAGATGAGGCAGCTGAATACCGTGAAAAGGGCCTGCACTGGCCCCCATGGTTCTGCCATGAGCTGTGTGACACTGTTCTGTCTCTTCCCCTCTCTGCGCTTGAGTTGGCTGAGGTGACTGTACGATCCCTTCCAGCCCTAACATCCTCAGTCCTATGGGATCACACTACATCACAAGTGATTTAGACGCCCGCCAAACCGTGAGCTCTGGGAAGGTAGGAACCACATCTTTTCCACTGCCGTATCCCCACTGACTAGCAGGGGCCTGACTCAGATGTGTTCAGTGATGCCTGCTCAGCCTCCCTCAGGCAGAAGCACAAGGGTAGCCCATTCAGAAAAGCCCCAGGCTCCTCCGTTTACTAGCTGTGTGGTTGATCCTGGGCAACTCAGTTAACCTCCCTGTGTATAAGGTGGAGATATTAAGTGACTACCTAATAGAGCTGTTTTGGATATGAAACAAGAAAATGCAGGGGAAGTGCTTAGCACAAGTGCCTGGGAGCCAAGGCTGGGCTGGTCCCCCCTCCTGGCCCGATTCCAGTCTGCCAGCATAGCAGTATAAGATTCCAGATATGGCCTGACCAAGCCAACACAATAGGCCTATTATTTTCCCCAGTCTGGACACGACACATTGTTAATGCAGCCTAAGACTGCTGGGCTTTGGAGCCTTTCTCTCCCATGATTAGTTCCCATCAGGTTGTGGTCAACTAAATCATTCAGATCCTTTTCACTGGAGCTGGGGTCAAGTCAGGTCTCTCCCTCATCCTCTGCTTTGTGTAGTGTCTCCCCCTTCTTGAAGCTCACAGAACAACAGTGTCATCTTGCTTATTCCAACCTGTCGAAATTGTTTTGAATGCTGATTCTATTGCCCCCTGTTTTCTCTCCTTCTCTAAGTTTAGATCCAGGCTGCTCCTTGCGACTTCAACTATACCATCCAGCCTGTTGGTCAAGACAGAGCCCCATAACACATCACTAGAGACACTCATTCACCACTGACCGAATCAGGGCCCTGCTAATACAACAGCTCCCAATTATTGCTGGGCAAGCACTGTGCTAAGTGCTTTAGGTATATACCATCTCATTTACTCACAACATACCTGGGGAGGGTAGTTTTTATTACCCCCACTTTATAGATGATGAACCTGAGGCTAAGAGAGGGAAAGCAGCGACCAGTTTTATACACCCAGAGTCAGGCCTTTCTTTCAGACCATGAGCTTGGCTGTAAACTCATCACTTAGAGATGTTGTCCTCTGGCTACACACAGTCTTGACCACGTGTCTCCATGGCCCTCTTGGCTACTCTCGTTCCTACCCCCTTTCCCCCACACCACCAGGCCTGGGGCCCAAGAGGCTTTGCTGAGGCTCTAGTCCAAGGTGGGCAGAGGGCAACCTTATCAGCTCCATTAGCCTCAGGACCCTGGAGCAGAGACCTGGGCCCATTCTTCATAACAACATTCTTTTCATCTAAGATAGCAGTGAGGACAAGGGCTTCTCCCTTAGGAGCAGAAAGGCAGCTCCCCACTCTGAGGGGTACTATCCTTGTGGCCAACCTTGACCTTTTCTGGATCTAGCCCAGCCTCACAGTCAAGGACTAATACATTTCAGAGATCCCCTTGTTGCTCTCCACCTGTCTGTGCCCTCACAGGGCACCATGCCCAGCCTGGTGGGCTTCATCATACCCTAGCGTACTCCCCTGAAGGCCTTTGGGGAAGGCCACCGGGTCCCCTGATCTTCTTGGGAGACAGAGCAGCAGAATTAAGTGCAAAGATTCGAAGGACAGGTCACCTGGCTTCATAGCCTATCTCTACCATACAGTTTACTCTTGGGCAAATTACAAAATCTCCTGAGTCTCACTTTCCTCACCTGTCAAATGGCAATAATAATTCTGTGTATCTCACAGTGTTATCATGAGGATTAAGTAGGGTCCTTAGAACAGTGCTTGGCCTATAGTAAGCACTTAAAAAGTTTTATCGTGGTCATTAATATCATCACCACCATCATCATCATTAGTAGTATCCTGGGTGGGTGAAGCCACACAAAGTAAGGCCACTTAAGTCAGAGGGGAGAAAATTTGATGTAAATGTCTAGGGGCTAGATTTATATCTGGTGATTCAGGGTGGTATTTCTAGCCCTGTGGGATGCTTCCAGGGCAGGATTACCAGGTAGAGCTGTTGGGGTGTTGGTGCTAGGAGATTGTTGCTAAGTGAAGGTGTTGTCAGATGCCAGTGTTGCCAAGTGGGATAGTTTGCTTGCAGCCTGTTATCCAATGGTAAGATCTCTTTAGTCCCTAACTGGCAGATCTACCACCCTGACTTCTGGAGAAAAGGAGCCCAACCCATGCCTTAGAACATACTTATCTCAAGAGCCACTAGTAAGTTTATACCCTAGGTGGTGGTGGTCTGAGGCCTGAGGCCAGGGAATGGCCAGGTTGAAGAGCTTAGGGCTGGGCAAGCTATTGCCTGAGGCTATTCCCCCACCTAGCCCTTTTGTTTGCCCTGGGGGGAGATGGAAGGGCAGAAAGTAAGAAGGAGGGACTCTTGAGGGTCCCAAGAGAGGCTCTTTGGGAAGGAAGTAGCTGAGGGCCCTTGAAGTCATCTGAGGCTACCAGTTCCTGCCTGGATGTTGGTTGGGCAATTGAGAGACAGGAGAGGCCTCAAGGCTGATCCCCCAACTCAAGGCTGATCACTCCACAGGGAAGCCTCCCATCCGGGCTTCAGGACTGGGCTGGGTGATGGGTCTAACTTCTGAGCCTCAGTTGGGGCTGAGGGACATGGAGAGTGCCCAGAGACTCCTTGGGATACCTGGTGCCCCCTTCCCTACCTAGTGCCTGTGCATCTTCTCATCATCAACTCCCCCAGGTTCAAGGTCCTCTCCAGAAGAGAGAGACAGCCCTACTTCCCAGGAAGACTCTGACTGCTGAGGTGACGTGAGAATGATGGAGTGGAAGAAGCTGGGTAGGTCAGCCTTGGCTCAGAAAGCCACGCCGTGGCACAGCTCTGAGGGAGCCCCAGTGGCTGGACCAACCTACCTGGTAGGCTCCGGGGTACAAGATCAGGTGAGGTGCTCTCCCAGCAGAAGCCCAAAGCCTGGCCTCAGAAGAAGGGGTGGGGACTGAAGCCTGAGTGATACTGCTCTCTTACAGGCTGGCCAGGCCTCTGCCCTCCTTCTCTTCATGCTCATTCCATATTCCTGCAGAGCAGCTGTGCCTTGGTCTGTTGGCCTTGACCCTCTGAGAGCCGGAAGACTCTTTCAGAGTAAGTGACTTGTTGGACTCAGACCAATGTGGCAGAAGCAGAACCTGCCTGAGGTCCCGCCTCCCATCTGGGCCTCCTTTTACCTCCTTTTACCTATCTATACAAAAAGCACTCTGGACAGCCCAGCACCATGCAGTGGCTGCTTCCACTTCCACTGTGGCATGCAGAGACCTTCGTCTTTTGGTGACTACCTTCAGACACGTAACCCTGTGATCTCATGGTGATTAGGTGTAAGAGATAAGCATAGCTGGGGCCCTTAGAGAGTGTGGCCTGGAGTCAGGCTCATCAGGGTTTGAATCTAGCGCTGTCTCTAGCCAGCTCTGTGACTTTGGGCAGGTCAGTTAAGTTCTCTAAGCCTCATTTATCTGATCTGTAATTTATCAGATCATCCTGTTATAAGATCAGGTGAGACAATGTATGTGTACAAAACAAACCTTACAGTTGGCTCTCAACAAATGTTAATTTTGGGACTTCCCTGGTGGTGCAGTGGTTAAGAATCCACCTGCCAATGCAGGGGACACAGGTTCGAGCCCTAGTCCGGGAAGATCCCACATGCCGCGGAGCAACTAAGCCCGTGCGCCACAACTACTGAGCTTGCGCTCTAGAGCCCTCGAGCCACAACTACTGAAGCCGGCGCACCTAGAGCCCATACTCTGCAACAAGAGAAGCCACCGCAACGAAAAGCCCACGTGCCACAACGAAGACCCAACGCAGCCAAAAATAAATAAATAAAATAAATAAATTTATTTTTAAAAATGTAGATTTCTTTCCTCTGATCCCTCTGATTGGCAGGATGTCTTTGATTAACAGACAGTGGAAAAACACTTTCTGATCTGGGTTTAAAACTTAAAGGTTGAGGGTCTTAAATTAAAAGAAAAAAAAAAAAGGATACTTGGAGGAGCTGTAAAGGTGGCCTTGTCAGTACTTTCACTGAGACTATTCGGTGTCCACCCAGCAACACAGAGATGAATAAAGCGTGGATAATCTTATCTTCTGAGAAAGTAACATCTAATCGTAGAGACAAGTGTAAGCAGACTAAGTTATGGAATGATGTGACAAAGGCCTTATAGAGATCTGTCTGAGTACACATTTGAAAACATCAGCTTCTGTTTGGGGGGTAGAAGTCTGCGAAGGCTTCACAGGAGGTGGTGATGCAACCAAACCCTGAGGAATGAGTAAGAGCTCCTGAGACAGGGAAAGGCATGCCAGCCACAGGGAACACCACAGACATGGAAGTGTGTTGGAGGATGGTGGGTGCAGGAACACTGAGCAGCTTGGACTGGCTGGGCATTTGCTGGCTGGGGATCTGGTAAGCCCTGAGGCTGAGAAGATGGAAAGAGGCCTTGTATCCTCATCCTGAAGACACTGGGGAGCCATTCAAAGGATTAAATGCAGAGGAGTAAAATGACCACATCTGTACTTTATAAAGATGACACTGTCACTAGCCATCCTCAGACCCTCATCTCATCTCTCCTGTACTGTTGCAGCAATGCACTAAATGATCCCCTCTGAGCCAATCTCCAACAACAGATGAATCTTTTTTTTTTTTTTTAATTTGGCCGCTCCACGTGGCTTGCAGTGTCCTAGTTCCCCGACCAGGGATCAAACCCGGGCCCTCAGCCCCTCAGCAGTAGGAGCGCGGAGCCCTAACTACTGGACTGCCAGGGAATCCCCCAACAGATGAATTTTTAAAAAACAAATATGACCTTTTCATCCCCCTATTTATTTATTTTAAATTTATTTATTTATTTATTTATGGCTGCATTGGGTCTTCATCACTGCACGCTGGCTTCCTCTAGTTGCGGCACGTGGGGACTACTCTTCCTTGCGGTGCGCTGGCTTCTCATTGCGGTGGCTTCTGTTGTTGTGGAGCACGGGCTCTAGGCGCGCGGGCTTCAGTGGTTGTGGCACGTGGTCTCAGTAGTTGCGGCTCATGGGCTCTAGAGCGCAGGCTCAGTAGTTGTGGTGCACGGGCTTAGTTGCTCCATGGCATGTGGGATCTTCCCGGACTAGGGCTCGAACCTGTGTCCCCTGCATTGGCAGGCGGATTCTTAACCACTGCGCCACCAGGGAAGTCCCCAATAAATGTTTGATGAGTGAAAGACTAAATGAGTGAAGGGGCTGTAACAGCCCCTTCCTCCATGTTTCTGGGCCTATGGGTCTACATAAAGTGCTTCCTAATTTCCTTTCTGGTAGAAGTGAGACCAGAGAATGGAAGGAACTTGCTCAAGGTCACAAAGCAAGTCAGCAGCGGTGGGACTCTGTTTCCCATCCCATTGGGATTCTGAGGGCCAGCCCTTGCAGAGAAAGCCCCAGGCCATGTTTTGCCTGGTATCTGAGTCCCCAAGATGGACCCTCCAGACCAGGACTGGGAGGACCACAGAACACTCCCCCTGCCACACACACAAACACCAGCTCCTTGTTCCCTCCTGCCAGGAGTAAGGTTGAGATCTGGAATTCTTCCACCTTGGCTTGCAGTCTTGATCTCTGCCTTTGGGGCTGCCTCTAGGAGGAGCGTCAAAGATCTGCTAGGCTCTGGGCTGAGTGTGGGGTTCTAGGCCACCCTAACTAGTAGGTTAGACTCTGAGTTCTGGAGCTAAGATGAGTCTGTGCTGGGTTCTAGGCTTTGGGGCAGGTTCTGAGCTGGACTCTAGGCTGCTCTGGGCTCTAGATTTTGGGCTTTGTTTTGACCTGAATTCTGGACTCTGAGCTTTGGGTCCTCTGGCTCTGGGTTCTAGGCTGTGACCTGGATTATAGGCTGAGGGTCCAGCTCTAAGTTCTGAGCTCTGATCTTGGGCTCTGGCTGGAATTTGGGCCAGGTTGTGCTCTGGGCTCTGTGGTCTGGGTTCTGGGCTGGACTTTGGACCAGGGCTGGGCTTGTTTGGGTTCTGGGTTCAAGGCTCTGAGCTGTACTTTGGGGCTGGGGTGGGCTGAATACTAAACCTTAGGTGGTAAGCTGTGATCTCAGTCCTCTGAACTCCAGGCTCTGGGCTTACATTGGGTGGGAGGAGGGGGTTATAGAAGGGAGAGTAGCAAATTCTTGAGTTTCTCCCTTTGCCCCACTTCTCTTCCTGGAGACTTTCAGCTTTAATTCCTCCTCCCAGAGGAGAAGGCCAAAGTGAAGGTGGTAGTAGCCTTCCTTGAGGTGCCGAAGACTTCCCTGGTCACCAGGAAGAATGAGAAGTGAAGGGTAGGGCAGGTGGCATGTGGAGGTGTCCTCAGGTGGGCAGGATCTATTCTGCTTGTTATCAAGGACCTTCCCACAGAGCAGAGTGTAGTGAGGAAGCACAGGTGCATCTCATAGCAACCATGGGGTGAGAGCAAGGGGTTCCCACCCCCACCTTTCCTTTCCTTTCCCCGAGATGTCACCCCACCCTCTGTTCCAGCCAGGAGTTGGGCTTGAAGCTCTTGGACCCCAGAAGAGGTAATTTCCAGGGCTCACTGAAGCCTTTGCTCAAGTCCATCCCCTTACCCTGACTGCTTTCTCCCTTACAATGGACTTCTCCACATTTTATTCCCCTTCCTCCCCCATCTGCTCTGGAGCCTTTTGCCCAGCAGGACTCCTCCCCAGCCCCACTGCTGGACATGCTCACTCCACGACACTGCCTTGAATGCAAGGCCCACGTGCTGGTGACAGAATTCACTGAAGGACCAGGAATTCCTGTAGGGAAATACAACTGGGAAAAATCATTTAAAATTGTACATGACACATGACTGCCCGTGGGGAAAAACAACGAAAACCTGTTAACAGGATGTCCCCTCATGAGTACACTCAGTTCCTAACTTTACTCTCCTGTCTCAGATCTTCCTTCCCTCACACCCACAGAAAGAGACCACCTTTTCAGTTCTCCATTGGACAAAGCCTCCATTAGGCTCTGTGCAGGAAACCTCACCCCCTAAGCCACATGGGATCAAATCAACAGGATAAGAAACACTCAGCAGAATACTCCCCAAAGTCTGAATTATTCAGACTAGACGAATTTCACAGCAAGAGCATGCAAAGGTACAGGAAATAGCCTTCACCAAACGGCCTAGGCTGGGTTTGGCAATTTTGATTCTCAGTGTCCTGTCCCTTTAAAGTCTTTCCACCAATGAGAAGTAACAAGCTATGCCTCCTCCTCATTGTTCAGATTTGGCCTTTTGGGGTGTGTGGGGATGGCGGGGTGGGGGTGGAGTGGTTAAATGCAGATCAAATACACACATACACACATACCCCTATAAAATACAAGTGTTTATTCTCAGCAACAGTATAGTCTAAATCCATATTGAGGAAGAAAAACACTTTCCTAAGAGCCCTATAATTGGGTCCCTGCCCATAGTGGGGATAACTCGAATTATCTTTTAGAACAATGGCAGATCCTCTGAGCACATCCTCTTGTTTCAGGCTATGCCACAGCCTACCATGTATAAAAACAAGCCTGCAAAGAGCATTAACCTATGATAGTTCCTCTTGGGTATCTAATGTCCTTGTAAGAGCTTTTTTTTTTAAATACATTTATTTATTTATTTATTTTTGGCCGCGTTGGGTCTTCGTTGCTGCGCGCGGGCTTTCTCTAGTTGCGACGAGTGGGGGCTACTCTTCATTGCGGTGTGCGGGCTTCTCATTGTGGTGGCTTCTCTTGTTGCAGAACACAGGCTCTAGGCGCGCAGGCTTCAGTAGTTGTGATGCGTGGGCTCAGTAGTTGTGGCTCACGGGCTCTAGAGCGTAGGCTCAGTAGTTGTGGCGCACAGGCTTAGTTGCTCCGCGGCATGTGGGATCTTCCCAGACCAGGGATCAAACCCGTGCCCCCTGCATTGGCAGGCAGATTCTTAACCACTGCACCACCAGGGAAGTCCCATAAGAGCTTTGAAATGATTACTTCCTTCCCTTTGGACCAGATGAAAATCATGGGGAATGGAGGGCTTGAATTCTTCCTGTCCCAGAGCGGGCATTCCAGAAGTGTGGGGCATTGGGTTTTCCAAGTACATATTCATTCTTTACATCTCAGCTCCAGCCCCCCACTGTGACCACTGCATCCTCCCTTACAGCTCTGTTTGTCCTAAAAAAGCCTCGACCTAAAACACACAGGGCTGTGAACCTCCTGGGCAAGCTCAGTTCTTAACATGTTTCATGTTTGTTCATTCTGTCTTCCCAGTGTTCAGGAGCCCCAGGATGCAAGGACGAGACCAAGATCCCTTCATTCAGATGAGCATTCACTGAGCCCTGACTCTGTGTCAGGCAGAGTCCTCAAGGAGTTCAGAGTCTAGAGGGAGAAACCAACAGGTAAATAAATCATTACAGTAAGGATCTGATAAAAAAAAAATTATGATAGAGAGAAACAGAGGAGAGATGTGGGCAGGGTTGCCATGTTGCACAATTCTGGGGGTCTATATGATGGGTCCCTCCAGAGTTGTGCAACGAGACTGCCCTGGTCGTGTGCGAGCCCAGAGGAGGCATCTGACCTAGTCTGTAAAGTCCCTTGAGGATATCAGGCATTAACTGGGGCTCGAAGGGCAAGTTTGCCAGGCAGATGAGGAGTGAAGGACCATCCAGACAGAGCAAACAGCATGTATGAAGCCACAGAGGGGTGAGGCAAGATGCTAAGTGCTAGGAAATGTCAGGAAATCCATTTTGGCTGAAGCACAGAGCACATGTGGAGGAATGCCGAGAGCATTTTGTTAAATGAGTTAATGAATGCAAGAAGGACGATAATAACAAAAATCATAATCACCAACATTTGTTAACCACTCACTGTACGCCAGGCACTGTACTAAGTGGTTTCAGTGAATTTCTCATTTTCACCACATCCCCGTGAAATAAGTTCTTTAATATCCTCTCCTCTGCAGATAAGCGCAGAGAAGTTAGTTAACTTGCTCAAGGTCACAGAGCTAGTGGCAGAGCCAGGATGGAAACTCAGTTGTCCTGGACTCTAGAACCCTGAGCCATTGACCACTGCTTCTCTCAACACTAAGGCCCTTAGCTTTGGGCAGGGGTGGCCTCAGTGCAGAGCCAGGTGGGCACCAGCAGTCACATCAGCCCCGCTTTGGGTTTCGCCAGCAGCAGTGCTTTCACTGGCCATTGGCATTGACAAGAGTCCATGGTTCCACTGAGATCCTAAGCAGAAGGGGAAAACGAGGAGGGAGCCTCATGAGTGAATTCTCCGGGCATGTGTGAGAAGCCCCTGGGATTCCCAGAGCTCCCAGGAGGACTTTGAGGGAGGCTGGGGTCCTGCAGAACCAGAAAAAAACACACACACACAATTTGGTGACCGTGTTTTTATCCTAGGCATGGTTACACCCTGAAAAAATGTCAAATTCTCTTCAGGTCTCTCATGTCTGCATGTCCATGCCACCTATTTTTCAACCCCATCAGGACCTCCCATCCCTTGACACACCCCCATCCTCTCCCAACCTAGCGTCCCTTCCTAGTTTTACTTTGTCTTTCCTCCACAGGGCTGGCATTTCTTTTGCAGACACATTCCCCTGTCCTCATCCTGGGTCAAACCCAACTGATTGTTTTCTCTGCTTCTATGCCAGGCTACTGCAAGCTGCTGGAGGAAACCCCAGAATCACATGTGGTCTCTGAGCTCACCTGCTCCACAGCCCTTTGCTTGATCCTTGCCAGCTCTCAGGCTTTTTTCTCAGCCTCATTCTAGGGCATTTCCCCCTCAGCATGACCTTAAAAGACCTCTTCCTTTAACCCTCTTTTCTATTTACCCCATCCTCTCCCACCACTTCAGTGACCATATTTATACTAATAGACTGTATTATATTCTATACTAATATACTAATAACTCCTCAATCACAGCTCCACCCAAATCTGGATGCCTCAATGTGTATTTCACACGGTTGTTAATAAAAACTAACTTTTTTTGATTTGTTAGACACTGTGCTTGGTAGATGACATGGACCCTGCCCTCGTGAGCTCACAATCTGCTGAGCAAATAGAACTAGGCAATTAGAATGGAGGGTGTTGGCAGACAGAGCTGAGGGGACAAGAGAGATAGCCGATCCAAGGAAAGTGTATCAGTTAGGCTTGGATTTGGCTGTAGGTGACAGAAAACCTCAAATCACAGTCATTACAACCAGTTAGAAGTCTGGAAATAACTAGTCCAGAGCTAGTATGGTGGACATGACCATCAGAAACCCAGTGCTTTCTGTGTTATTGCTTTACCATCTTCTGCCATCCTTAACACAATGCTTCTATCTCGTTGTCCAGGATGGCTGCTCAAGCTCTGGTCATCACGGTTGCATTCCAGTCAGTCCCAAGGAGGAAGGTGTGAAAGCAGCACACTCTCCCTTTAGAAGTAGTTCCTGGAGGTTGCACAAAACCTTCTGCTCACAAGCTGACTAGCACTTAGTCACAGAGCCACACCTAGCTGCAAGGAATTCTGAGAAATAGAGCTTTTACTCCAGGCAAACTTTGTGCCCAGCTAAAGAGCAGTGTTCTATGACTAAGGACAAGCAGGGTAATGGATATTAGGGACAACTAGTAGCTTCAACTTCAGATGAAGCTGATGAGCTGATGCTTAACCTGAATCGTGAGGGATGAGTCAGAGTTAGCCAGGCAGAGTAGGGTGTTTTAGGCAGTGGGCTGCAGAGTGCATTGTTGGAAATGCAAGTGATTCAGGGTGTCTCCAGCATGGCGTGAGGGAAGACACAAGATGACATTATCTAAGGAATGATTCTGAGAGGGGAGGCATGGCCCATTCTGAGGAAAGAGGCACACCTAGAGGAAGGGCAGGGAGGAACCAGCCTGAGTTAAAATTGGGTTCCTCCAGAGATCAGCTGCCTGAATATGGCTTGGACTTAGAAGTCCCTAAACTTTCCTTCTCCGGCCTGGAGTTCCAAGAGATGCCGATTTGCACTTGGGCTAACTCTGCTTAGCAGGGAGGCTCTGGAAGCTCTGGAGCTGGGCTGCAGTTCGAGATAATCATCTAGGACCTGTTAGTGGCAGCAAGGCCATTGGCCTCAGCAGCCTCGACCGCTGGTCAAAGGCAGGGCAGTGCTCACATGAGCTACCAGCTGTAGCGTCCTCCCCAGACACATCACCAGGCCTTCCAAAGGTTATATTTATTTCCCCGGGCTGTTTGCAGACATCAGGGCAGGGCAGTCAGCTGGGCATGGAGTGTCTGGCTCTCTGGAGAATAGACCCCACCCCCTTGACTCGGGGCGTACTGCCCTTCTCTGCTCTTTCAGCAAGTGGACAATGACCTTGGCCCGGGTCACCTCAGAGAATTCAGCGGGGAATTCCAGATATGCCAACACCTCCCCACTGCCCACCGCCTAACAGAGTTCTCCAGCTCACACTCTCCCCCTGTCCCACATCACATACAGACATACCACATACACACATTGCTTGGACCACATACCCAGGTCCGCATACCTATCTCCACATATACAGTTATCCATACACAAAAGTCACATACACATCACACACATGCTACGTATAGGCACAGCCCTCCAACTACCCCCTATCATTTATAGACACACACATTACCTACAGACATATACACACTACACATGATATTCTAACATGCCTATACCCACCACACACCATGCCACATATACATCAATACCTACACATGCACACACCTGCACATCACACCCAGATTCCCACTGATGGTGGTTCCTGGGTCTGGGGGACAGAGTCCCCAAGTTCCCTTATCCATAGGAACCCTTGCCTTTTGAGCTTTGATGGGACAGAGACTCAGTGAGGCAATCAGAGGGGAGAAGGAGGCACCCTACCTCCCCAGCAGAAATATATATACTCAGCCCCCAACAAAGAAGGAAGACTGGCCTTTCCCCTATTACTCTATGGACTCATGTTTGCACCTGACGTCAGGGACATGCAGTTCTGGGCAGGTGCTCCAGTATTCCAGTAGGGTGCCTTGGCTCTGTCCCCTAGAAACAAGGCTGTGCCAAGCCTACCAATGTCATAGTGGCAGGAAAACCCTTATGCAATGGGCACTGGAATGTGAAGGACACCTGCAGGAACTGACCCAATGGACCTGGGGAAGGGTGAAGAGGAAAGGCCTTCACGGTTATTGACATCTACTCTCCTCTAGGCGCCATGCCTGTGGGGACTCCACAGCCTTGCCTCCTGCCATTCTCACATCCACTGTTGTCCCATTTTATAGGCAAGAGAATTGGGGCGCCAAGGATCACAGCCAGTAAATGGCAGGCTCATGCTTTGAACCTGGGACTGTTTGTCCCCATAGCATTTGTCAGGGCCCTGACGTTGAGCTGGGATACTGCAGCAATGTGGCTTGAGGGCAGGGGTAACCCCAGAAGTGAGCAGGCTGTATGGGGCTCTGTTTAGTCTCTTCCCATGCTCTCTCCCTCCTTCTAACTGGGGAGTACTGAGGCAGGAAGCCTCAGTCCAGGAAAGTGGAGCTGGAGATTGGGAGGGTAGGAAACAGTTGGCTGGATTGTGAGTCTGGACCCAATGCTATAGGCTAAGCCTATACTTGTCCTGGATATAGAGTCAAAGCTGGTGCTAGGCCAGGAGGTGGAGCTACAGCTTGAAGCAGGTCAGAGTTGGGACTGAGCCAGGAGCTGGACCTGGAGCTGCTGTTGCTGGAGTGAATCCAGGCCAGATCAAGGACTGAACCTGCAGCCAGAGCCAGGATAGTGGGGTTGGGGGATGGAGGCTAAGGGACTCCCAGCTCATGCTTACAGAACCTCCCCAGTACGTCAGGTACTGTGCTAGGTGCAAAGGGAGAGACACGCTGGAAGGAGCTCATGCTACCCAGTAGGGGAGAGAGAGTCAGGAACACCAAGGACTTTAATCCAAGGTAACTTGGTTCTGGCAAAGGGGCCCCCCATGAAGCTGGGCCTTTGACGATGGCCAGAACTTCAGTTGGCAGAGATGGATGAAGCAGACTGTGGTAGGCCAAGTAGGCAGTGGGTGCAAAGGTCCAGAGTCAAGAGAGCCCAGCCCAGGGTCTGTTCAGAGGAGGGTGAAGTAGATCCTGTTTGGCTGGAGCAGGCCAGGGGAGCAGTGAGCATGAGAGCCCAGAGGGCCTGGTTACCTGCTACGGAATTTGCACTTTATCCAGAGGGCAACGGGGTATCGTTGGCAGTGTTAAGGACAATGACATGGCCAGACTTGGGTTTTAGGAGAGACCGCCGGCTGCTCATGTGGAGGAGGGACTGGGGTGGAGGTGGGAGAACTGGAAGTCAGGGAGACCAAGGAAGAGGCTGATGGAAAGGCCAATGCAAGAGATCACAAGGCCCAAACTGGAGCAGTGACTCAAGGACTGGAGGGAAGCGGACAGATACAAGGTCTGTAGAGGGGTAGGATTGACAGGATTTAGTAATTATTTTTTGATTGAGTGTGAGGGCAAGGATGAAGCCTAGGAGGATACCCAAGGTAGAGCCCAAGTGTCAGGAGACTGAGAAGCCATCACAGAAGTGGGGCCACCCCAGGAGAAACCGTAGGGATGGAGCCTGAGCTCCAGCCTTGTCCTCCCAACTCCGCCTTCACCAGCTGAATGTCCTTGGCATGTTATTTATGTTCTCTGCACCTCAGTTTCTTCTTCTGTAGAATGGAGAAGATTGCATTTCCTCCACAGGGTTTTTTTTTTATAAATTTATTTATTTATTTATTTATTTTTGGCTGTGTTGGGTCTTCGTTTCGGTGCGAGGGCTTTCTCTAGTTGCGGCAAGCGGGGGCCACTCTTCATCGCGGTACGCGGGCCTCTCACTATCGCGGCCTCTCTTGTTGTGGAGCACAGGCTCCAGACGCGCAGGCTCAATAGTTGTGGCTCACGGGCCCACTTGCTCTGCGGCATGTGGGATCTTCCCAGACCAGGGCTTGAACCCGTGTCCCCTGCATTGGCAGGCAGATTCTCAACCACTGTGCCACCAGGGAAGCCCCCCCTCCATAGAGTTTTTATGACGATCAGATAAAACATGCATGATGGTGCCTGGCACATAGTAAGAGTCAATGCATGTTTCAAAGCTCAGCCCTGCCCCAGCCCAGATCTCTGGCTCCCAGGTAAGATTGCTGGCCTCTACCAATAACAGTCGCAATACCTCTTGGTCACAAGGGTTGGGGTTCTCTCAACTGACCTGTTATCCTACCATGTGGCAGCTCCAGGTACCTCTGGACTCCCCACTTCCCCACAGCTGAGAATGTCCTGGGTGCCCTGTTTGCTCATTCTGCAGCCAGAGGGGCCCAGCTGGGCCCTTCCTCTGAGCTCCCCTTCCCAATAGCGTTCCAGAGGCCCACCAAGTGACCCTGGGGGGCAAGAAGGAGCTTCTGAAGGACACTTAGGTGTTCTGAACTTGACTGGGGTCTTGCCCCCATCTTACCATTCAGGCTACATCAGGCTTTGGTCAGAACCCCTCCTCCTTAACTATTCTTTAGTCCACCGCTGCGGTGAGATACTGGGGAGAGGTCCAGTGCTGCAGATGGAAGGTAAGTCCCCCTGGCAAGGCAGGGGATGGAAAAGGAAGAGATTCTGGACCCCTCAAAGTCTGGCAGGCTCCTCTCCTCCTCCTTTTGCATCTTCCAATTCCTTCAGTGCCTTCATCCCTTAATGTAAACAGGTCCTCAGGATCCATCCGGGGCCTTCTGTTCTTCCCACACATCCCTGGGGTGATTTTTTTTTTTTTTTTTTTTGGCTGTGTTGGGTCTTGGTTGCTGCGCGCAGGCTTTCTCTAGTTGTGGTGAGCCGGAGCTACTCTTCGTTGCGGTGCACGGGCTTCTCATTGCAGTGGCTTCTCTTGTTGTGGAGCACAGGCTCTAGGCTCGTGGGCTTCAGTAGTAGCAGCACGCAGGCTCAGTAGTTGTGGTGCGTGGGCTTAGTTGCTCCACGGCAAATGGGATCTTTCCGGACCAGGGATCGAACCCGTGTCCCCTGCATTGGCAGGTGGATTCTTAACCACTGCGCTACCAGGGAAGTCCCCCACCCTGGGGTGATTTAACCAGGCCTCCTGTCTCACCAACGGTGTGTCTTAGTGCTGGCTCTCTCTTTTGAGCACTAGATCTGAGATACCTCACTGATCTCATGACTGACGCAGACTCTCAGACCCCACATGGCTAAAAACAAACTCATTCCCCTCCTCTGGACCCTCAGGTCAGTAAATGGGTCTACCTTCCACCCATTCCCTCAGGCCAGAAACCCAAGAGTCAACCTGTCTCCTCTTTCTCCCCCATTCCCCACATGCTATCAATTCTACTTTCGAAATTCCTGATACCTGTCTGCTCTTTCGCTCCATCTCCACTTCACTTCCTGGTAAGGTCTCGACACCTTCCACTTAATCACTAACTTCTGGCCTCTAGCCCAGCTGTGAAAACGCAAAGGACTTCAGATCTTTTCTTGGTTCAGGGGACACAAATGACATGAACTGCCCCATTCTGACATATTTAAGAAATCTTTTTTTTTTTAGGAGATGTCCCAGAAGGCAACATTTTAAAACCAAGGCAATCAATAACCACAACTTAAATATAATATCTGCCTTTCAAAATAAATTTGCCTTGCAGACCCTTGCAACAGGGGAATTGCCCAAGAGTTTTTTTTTTTTCTAGTAAAACAATTAACAGCATTTTGCAAAAGACATAGGAAAACACACTATAAATAAAGAGACTGCTTCTAGCACAATAGCCAATAGCAGGTTATGAAACACAAGCTTCCCAGACCATCAATCTTTTAAAAAGAAGCCCAAATCTGAGTTTTAGATGAAGTTTCACAATTTTCAAAGGTTGGCAATCAGTTTTCAAAATCTTTAAAACCGCTGTCCAGGCCTCCAGCGTGCAACTTTTGGCCCCTCTAGTGCATCCTCCACGCCACTCTTGAAATGGTCTTTTGCAATAATAAAAATTATTTTTTGAAAAGATCCTACACTTAATGCTGACTGCAGCCATGATTCCAAGTGCTTCACACGGAATTCATTTAATCCAACACTCCATGAAGTAGTGGAGCTACGTCTGCTCATTTAATCCAACATTCCACCCGCTGAGGTCCAGAGAGGTTAAGTCATTTGCCCAAGTTACACAGCTACTGGGTGGCGGAGCCAAGATTCCAACCCAGCCATCTGACCACAGAGCCACCAACTGTGAAGGTCCTTGGGATCATGGACCGGTGCCTGCCGCACCTTGATAACTGATGGGTACATGAATGAGTGAAGGCGTGAAGGCGTGAAGGCATGAGGGCAGATCGAGTCTTCCCTGCCCAGTAACTACCTGCCTGAACGCCGCGGGCCGCGCCCCACCAGCGAACGCCAAGAACGCGCGCCAGGGGGTCCGCGGCGACTCAGCGGGAGCGAGCCTTGCACAATGCAGGTGCCGGCTGCTCCCTCCCTTCCGCCGCTTTGAGGCTCCGGGACAGCCCCGGCCACCGCTTCCTGCGCACAACCGCCGGGCCTGAGACGTCCGGCTGCCGCCCTCCGCCCCCCAAGCCCCAACCCTGGAGTCGGGGTGGGTTCACTTCCTGGCTGTGTGCTTGGGGCAGGTCAGCCAGCGGTGCCACGACGGATTTGTTGTCTCCTGGTCCTTCCCGTGCCACGCCCCTTCCTTGACACACCGAGTGTCAGGGTGGTCCAGGACTCAGAGTCAATTTAAATTCAGCACCCACCCCACTCCTCCACAAGTATGATAACAATAATAGACTCTACATCGTGGAGCACCTTCCTAGGTGATGGGAAGGCCCAGCCGAGAGCTCTGTACGGATGATCTCGTTTAATCTTCACAACGGTCATGCAATGAGTATTCCTACCCCTATTTGACAAGTCAGGAGACTGAAGACCAGATTGGTTAAGTGCCTTTCTCAGATCAGGCAGTGAGGGGATGGCGGAGCCCTGATCTGTCTGACACCAGTGTCTTGCTTGTTCTTGCACAGTGTTCTGTGTAGCTGATCCAACGTTTGGGGCCATGGATTGGAGCCAGGCCTGGGAAGACAGACCCAGGTGGGTGCTTCCTGAGGGAAGCACCCTTCTGATGGGGGATAACTTTCTAGTTGGGAGTTGGACAGTAGCACACAGTGCTATAATACTTCCACCATAACAGATATAGTAGATAATAGTAAAATACAGTAAAACTACTGGGGAATGATGAGTTTGGAGTCTCTACTATCTTTGTGTTTCATATTTACTTAAATGTAAATTTATATAATTTAATTTTTAATGACCACATGTAACAACCAGCTCCCAGGATTCCTGAAAAGGCAACAACTCCAGCACAGCACTGGGCCTAGGTCACTCAGGCCCCAAGGGTGGCAGCTCCTTCTGCTGCCTCAGGGCTCCTACGCACATGAGTCACTGTCTCTCTAGCCTGGGATTCCCTCTAGTGGACAGAAGAGTGATTCCAGGTGATTCCCTGGCTCCACTTGTGCCCAGACGTCGGAACCCAGAGCAGGGTGTGGATGAGGTTTTGTCATCCTTCATGGACAAAGTTTCTTAAGGAGAGTTTGTATGGTTTCACAATTATCCTCAGGCACGAGGCACGTGGTATTCCACCTCTCTGAGGGGCAGTCGTGGAGGGCCCCTGGGCGACAGCCATGATCATGATCTCCAGAGCGTCTCAAAAATTCCATCTCATCCCCCATGTGATAGCTCAGGCTGGCTACATCAGCTCCCCCCACTCCCATCAGGTCTACCTCTAAAAAAGGCAAACTTGTGAGTGCCTTGTTTGTATTAGGGCTTAAGATTTCACATAACTCATAGTCCACTAGTGAAACACTGATGAGGACCATTCATATGTGTCGGGCACATATGAGAAAAAGGAGTCAATTAGATGCAGAGCTGGGGCTCCCTCTCCTGCATTATGCTTAGACTCTCTTCTTCCAGAAGTGATCTTTCCAAAGCACAGATATATCTGCGTCACTCCTCCACTCACAAACCTCCAATAATTCTCCATTGCTTTCAGCTTCAGTTCAAGCTCCTTCACCATACATTCAAGGCCTTGATTGAGACCCCACATACATTGTGTACCTTGAATCTCCAAAGACAGAACGAAAAGAAAACTGACATTTTTGAAATTCTCTTCTGGGCCAGGCACTGTGCTAAACGCTTTGCCAACAGTATTATTTAATTCTCCAATAATGCTACTAGATAAGGATAACCGCTTTACAGATGAGAAAACTGAGAGGCAGTACAAGCCGACTCAGTGTGACACAGCTTGCAAACAGAGAAGTTTTATATTTAGCCTACCTGTCTCTGTTCTTGAAAGCTGTCCCTGTCCCTCTAGACCTGGCCCCTTCCCCAGGTTGGCTGCAGAGTGAGGTGCAAAGACTCCAGAACTCCTTTCTCACTGCACTCAAGGCAAGGCCACATTTCTTAGGGTTCTTAGGAAAGGATTGCTTTTCAGTGAAACTCAAGCAGAGCCACAGACTTGGGATTAGAAACCAGATTTTAATCTGATTAAATTTTTCTGGTGTTGACGCCAGAGTCCTTCCTCTCCCCTCCTTCCCCCTTTCTCTTCCCTAACTCTCCCTTCTCATCTTCTCCCACCTTCATCTCCTTAACTTCCACTGGAATCCTAAACATCTTTAAGGCTCAGATGAAATTTCCCTCCTCCAGAAAGCCCTCTCAGACCACCTGGCTCAGGAATCTGCTTAATGAAAGTGAGAATTGTTGCAGTTGGAAAGGGAGAGCAGATTTCTGGCTAAACATGAGGATTGATCACATGGGTTTATCTCCACTGATTCCTGAAATTCCACTAAAATGACAGTAAATGGATTAGGAAAAAAAGTATAAACTCACAAGGGAAGGGAATGACTGCTTAATGGGTGTGGAGTTTCTTTTGGGGGTGATGAAAACGTTGTGGAAATTGTGGTGATGGTTGCACGAAGGAAAGAAGGAAAGAAAGAAAGAAAGAAAGAAAGAAAGAAAGAAAGAAAAGAAAGAAGGGAGGGAGGGAGGAAGGAAGGAAGGAAAGAAGGAAAGAAAAAAAGAAGGAAAGAAAGGAACAGGAGAAGTTGGACCCATACCTCACACCATATACAAAATTTAACTCCAATGGCTCAAAGACCTAAATATAAAAGCTAAAACTATAAAACTCTAGGAAGAAAACCTAGGGGTAAATCTGCATGATTTGGTAATGAATTCTTACATATGATGCTCCAAACCACAAGCAACAAAAGAGAAAGTAGATACATTGGATTTCATTGGAATTAAAAACTTTTGTGAATTAAAGGACACTATGAAAAAAGTGAAGAGGCAATCCACAGAATGGGAATAAATATTTGCAAATCATGTATCTGATAAGGGTCTAGTATCCAGACAATGACAAAAAGACAAACAATTCAATTAAAATATGGGCAAAGGATTTGAAGAGACAGTCTCCAAAGAAGATATACTAATGGCCAATAAACATGAAAAGATGCTCAATATTATTAGTTGTTAGAGAAATGTGAATCAAAACCACGAGGGGAATTCCCTGGCAGTCCAATGGTTAGGACTTGGCACTTTCCCTGCCATGGCCTGGGTTTGATCCCTGGTCGGGGAACTAAGATCCTGCAAGCCTCAAGGCACGCCCCCGCCAAAAAAACAACAGTGAGATACCACCTTACATCCACTAAGATGGCAATAAAAATAACAGTAATAATAACTGAAAATAAGTGTTGGCCAGAATATGGAAAAATCAGAACCCTTATACATTACTGGTGGGAATATAAAATAGTGCAGCCACAGTGGAAAACAGTTTGGCAGCTCCTCAAAAAGTTTGGCAGTTCCTCAAAAAGTTAAACATAGGGGACTTCCCTGGCGGTCTAGTTGTTAAGATTCCGTGTTTCCACTGCAGGGGGCGCGGGTTTGATTCCTGGTCGGGGAACTAAGATCCCACACGTGCAGCCAAATAAGTAAATAAATAAATATAAATTAAAAAATAAATATCAGGTTTTTTTTTAAAAAAAGTTAAACGGAGAGTTGCCACCTGACACAGCAATTCTACTACTAAGTATATACCCAAAAGAATCAAAGACATATTCAAACGAAAACATGTACATGAATGTTGATAGCAACATTATTCATAATGGCCAAAAAGTGGAAATAACCCAAATGTCCATCAACTGATGAATGAACAAAATGTGACATATCTATACAATGAAATATTATTCAGCCATGAAAAAGAGTGAAATCCTGATATATGCTGCAACACGGATGAAGCTTGAAAACACAATGTTTAGCGAAAGAAGCCAGATGCAAACGGTCACATATTGTATAATTCCATTTATATGAAATGTCCAGAAAAGGCAAATCTACAGAGACAGAAAGCAGATTAAAGGTTGCCAGGGTGTAGGAGGGCAGGGAATGACTGTTTAATGGGTACGGGTTTTGGGGGAGGAATGATGAAAATGTTCTGGAATTAGATGTGACAGTTGCACCACCTTGTGAAACCACTGAATTGTACACTTTAAATGGTTAAAACGGTGAATTTGATGTTATGTAAATTTTACTTTAATTTTTTATTTACTTCTTTATTCATTTATTTTGGCCACGCTGCACAGCATATGGGATCTTAGTTCCCTGACCAGGGATAGAACCCATGCCCCCTGCAGTAGAAGCATAGAGTCCTAACCACAGGACCACCAGGGAATTCCCTACTTTAATTTTTAAAAAGAAAGAAAGAGTAGGGGAGACAACAGCAATTGAGAGATGTGAAGCTGGAAACCAGATGGATAATGGCTGGCTCCCTTAGCAAAAGGCCAGAGGAAGCTGAAATACAACTCCTTATCCAGGGAGTGAGGAAGAGAGAGAAGTACCAACAAGAAACGAGTCTATAACTGCATCAGAACACAAGAACAGCTCAGGAAGAGGAGGCGCTGGATACATTTGAAGGCAGGTTGTAGGATGGGGCTGAAAAGGGGAGGCTTGCATGGAAGCATAAGGAGTTAGACTCCTAAATCTCCTCCTTCATCCTCTGCAGCCAAGTGACTGCCCTCTTCCAGCTTGTCAGGAGATTGAATTGAGAGGCTCTGGATTTGGGAACACCAGGCACAGCTGAGAATAGGAGTGACAGACTGTACTGTAATGAGGGGGGATTTGCTGAACTATAAGACCCTCTCACCCCTTTTCCCCTCTTGGTTCCCAGAACACTGTCAAGCAGGCTTATTACCTTGCCCCTGGTAGAAGATTAGAGGACTTCTCTACATGGACATTTCAAAACCCACAGATACAGACAGTTGAAGAGTTCCTGGTAAAACTGCCAGATACCTGCTTACTCACCCTATAGTGAAGCTCCATAACTAACAGACCACCGCCTGCCCAGTCCCCACCACACACACATAGAGCTTTCAATCAGCTTTTAATACTTCACTCTTTAATATACGTAAAAGCTGACAGCAAGGATCACCAGACATTTGATGAAAGCCTCTAACAAAAAAAAAAGAGCAAAGCAAGTGTGGGGTGGGGAGACAGATTCCAAGGAAACAGGGAAAACAGGGAGCAGAAGAAAACTTCACAATTTATAATTAATATAAAAACTATTATTAATAGCCTCAGAGGGAAAAGAGGGGGAAAAATTGTGTCCATGGAAAAAAAAAAGAAGCCACAAAAAGGGAACATTTGAGAAACAAAAAAACAAAAAGAGCTCTCGGGACTTCCCTGGTGGCGCAGTGGTTAAGAATCCGCCTGCCAATGCAGGCGACACGGGTTCGAGCCCTGGTCCGGGAAGATCCCACATGCCGCGGAGCAAGTAAGCCCGTGCGCCACTACTGAGACTGTGCTCTAGAGCCCACGGGCCACAACTGCTGAAGCCTGCGTGCCTAGAGCCTGTGCTCCACAACAAGAGAAGCCACCTCAATGAGAAGCTCGTGCACCACAACGAAGAGAAGCCCCAGCTCACAGCAACTAGAGAAAGCCCATTCGCAGCAACGAAGACCCAATGCAGCCAAAAATAAATAAATAAATAAATATTTAAAAAAAAAAAAAAAAAAGCTCTAAAAAAATTTTTTTTAAATATAGTATCAAAAATTAAATCTATAGGTTGGAAGTTGAGGAAATCTCCCGGAAAGTCAAAAACAAACAAACAAACAAAAAACAAAACAAAACCACACACACACAGAGGTAGAAATTGAAGAAAAGATAAGAAAAGGATAGCAGGAGTTTCAGAAAGAGAGAAGAAAAGAAAATGAATGGAGTGGGGAAATTTTTCAAAAAAATAATTGCAGAGTGCAATTATTTTTTCAGATTTGAAGGTTCATAATGCAAAAAGATCCTGCAATGCAATTCTGACACTAGCTATCCAGACTAAGCCAAGTTTCACAGGTTGAGGGCATAGTCCTCCAAGAGACTTGCCTCACTTCAGACACCAGCTGCAAGCTTAGGGGTTCCCAAACCACCTACACTTCTGACCAACTGACTACAAATTCAGGGAGTTTCCACTACCCCCTGAGGTTTGATAATACACTAGGACAACTCACAGATCTCAAGAAAATGCTATACTTATGGTTACAGATTTATTAGGGCAAAAAAAGATACAAATCAGGACCAGCCAAAAGAAGACACATAGGACAAGGTTTGAGGGTCCCAAATGTGAAGCTTCCAGTGTCCCCTTCCTGTGGAGTCAGAACACATCACCCTCCAAGCACATGGATGCAGAGGACTGTTAACCAGGAAAGCTTACCTGAGCTTCAGTGTCCAGTTTTCATTGGGATTTCATTACATAGGCACAATGGATTGAATCATTGTCTGCATGATTGAACTCAATCTCCAGCCCCCTTCCCTTTTCTAGAGGTCAGACAGTATCACATGGCTTAAAGCTCTAACCCCTAATCACAAGGTTGGCCTTTCTTGTTTGACCAACCCCTATCCTGAGTCATCTTAAACTATCCAGGGGACCACCATGAGTAACCTCATGAGCATAAACTATCAGGGCCCTAATAACAAAGACAGTCCTATCACTCTGGAATTCCAAGAATTTAGAGGCTACCTCCTAAGGACAGGAGACAAGGGCCAGTCAAATTATTTATTATACAACAGACCCACACCAAAGCACAGCAGTGAAAAAAAAATCAGAATTCCAGAGACAAAGAGCACATCCTAAAATCTTCCGGAGAGAGAAACTGGTCACATACAAAGGTTTGTAGATCAAATGATATCAATCTTCTCAATAGCAATACTGGTTGCTAAGAAACAGGAAAGCAATACTTTTAAATTTCTTAGGGAAAATTATTTCTCATCTAGTATTCTATACCCAGCCAAAGTATCAACCAAAGGTGAGGGTATAATAAAGACAATTTCAGAAATGCAAGGCCTCAAAAATTTCACTTCGCAAGTACCCTTTCTCAGGCAGCTGCTAAAGGACGTGCGCCACCAATATGAGGAAGTAAATCAAGAAAGAAGAAGCAATGAGCTTCAGAAAACAGGAGAGCCAACACAGGAGAGAAGCAAAGGGAATTTCCAGGATGATGGTGAAGGGAAGTTGTGAAATGACAGTTGTGAAGCAGACCTAGAGATCATTAAGTTCAAATTGTAACAGAAAAACAAAGGTCTCCAAAAGGGATGTTTCCAAGAAAGAAATGGAGCTGATAGATTGATTAACTGTCACGTTTGACCATATGAAGTGGTCTTTGTAGCTCTGGTGGGAACGTGTAGGGTAAATGTGTAGAATAAATATATCCATAGAAAGAAATATCCACATTGAAATCTAAGCCAAAAAGAAAAAATATATACAATTTAACTCTGAAAAAAAAATTTTTAAGAGAGGAAATGTAGTCAGAGTACTCCACAGTACTCTGATACTCTAATATTTGACTCATATAGTCAGAATATTATAGATATTGAATATTTATTTCATAACTGAACTATAAATCTATTGGGAGAATAAGAGAAGACCAAGTATGTATGGTGGGGGCTTCCCTGGTGGCGCAGTGTTTAAGAATACGCCTGCCAATGCAGGGGACATGGGTGCAAGCCCTGGTCCAGGAAGATCCCACGTGCCACGGAGCAACTAAGCCCATACGCCACAACTACTGAAGCTCGCGCGCCTAGAGCCCGTGCTCCACAACAAGAGAAGCCACTGCAATGAGAAGCCCGCGTGCCACAACGAAGAGTAGCCCCTGCTCGCTGCAACTAGAGAAAGCCCGTGCGCAGCAACGAAGACCCAATGCAGCCAAAAATAAATAAATTAAATAAATTAATTAAAAAAAAAAAAGCCTGTATGGTGGGACAGGAAATATAAGAGCTACATCTCCTTCTATTTTAAATGTCAATAGGGGGACTTCCCTGGTGGTCCAGTGGTAAAGAATCCACCTTCCAATGCAGGGAACAGGGGCTTGATCCCTGGTCGGGAAACTAAGATCCCGCATGCCACAGGGTAACTAGGCCCTCGCGCCATAACTACTGACCTCGTACGCCTCAACTAGAGAGCCCACATGCCGCAAACTAGAGAGCCTGTGTGCTCTGGAGCCCGTGCACCACAGCTAGAGAAGAGAAAACCCGCATGCCACAACTAGAGAGAAGCCCAGCGCTGCAACAAAAAAGATCCCACGTGCTGCGACTAAGACTTGACACAGCCCAATAAATAAATAAATAAATAAATAAATAAATAAAAATTAATTAATTTAAAAAATGTCAATAGGAATTTAAAAATTCCTATTGGACTTCCCAGCCAATAGCTGTGAGAAATAAATTTCTGTTGTTTTTATGTCACCCCACCCCCCAATTTTTAAAATAGATTATCTGTATTGGTCAAAATGTGGAGGGAAATATCAGGGACAAAAAACAGCTAAACCATGGGGCTTCCCTGGTGGTGCAGTGGTTGAGAGTCTGCCTGCCAGTGCAGGGGACACGGGTTCGAGCCCTGGTCTGGGAGAATCCCACATGCCACGGAGCAGCTAGGCCCGTGAGCCACAATTACTGAGCCTGCGCGTCTGGAGCCTGTGCTCTGCAACGAGAGGCCGCGATAGTGAGAGGCCCACGCACCGCGATGAAGAGTGGCCCCCACTTGCCGCAACCAGAGAAAGCCCTCGCACAGAAACGAAGATCCAACACAGCCATAAATAAATAAATAAAATTAAACATCATCTAAAAGAAAAAAAAAAAAACCAGCTAAATCAGTAGTTGCCTTTGGGGAGTGGGAATCAGGGGTGGTGAGGGTAGGGGAGAAGACTACCTTTTCTTTTAAACGTGTCATACATTTAGTTGATTTTGAAAAATTATTATTTTTCATGTATTTTACATGTATTATTTTGATTCAAAATATGTTTTAAGAAAAAGAAAGGAAATTAAAAATTGCAGAAAAACTGAGTGTCCCTAGAGTAGCATTTGTTACCTTCGTGAATTCATCACCATCCTGGGTCCAGACATCACTCAGAAACCAGAGCTATTAGCCCTAAAAGCAGCAGCGTCTCTGCAGAACAGACACACATTAACCAGGCCCATGAGACTGACACTTCAAATCAGATGCCAATTCATTAAGTTATAAGGGGAAGCAGGGCTTTGAAGCAGACTGGATCTTCTTGTTCACTGATGAGGGCGTTCTCTCCCTGTAGGCGGATCGACATGGGGAACAGAGTGGTTTTTCAGCAGGTCGCTTGGTGATCCAGAGCACAAGTGAAGTGGGGGATGAACTGGGTGGTTTCAAAGAATGATGCTTCCATCTCCGTTGTTCCTGGACCAGCATCTTTGTCCCCAGACAGTGCTAGGATGGACACTCTGGTGAATGCCTTGACAACACTTTTTTTTTTTTTTTTAATAAATTTATTTTATTTATTTATTTTTGGTTTTGTTGAGTCTTCATTGCTGTTCATGGACTTCCTCTAGTTGCGGTGAGCGGGGACTACTCCTTGTTGCAATGCGCAGGCTTCTCATTGCGGTGGCTTCTCTTGTTGCGGAGCACGGGCTCTAGGCACGCGGGCTTCAGTAGTTGTGGCTCACGGGCTCCAGAGTGCAGGCTCAGCAGTTGTGGTGCATGCGCTTGGTTGCTCTGTGATATGTGATCCTCCCGGACCAGGGCTCGAACCCGTGTCCCCTGCATTGGCAGGCGGATTTTTAACCACTGCACCACCAGGGAAGCCCGACAACACTTTTTTTTTTTAATAAATTTATTTATTTATTTGTTTATTTTTGGCTGTGTTGGGTCTTCGTTTCTGTGCGAGGGCTTTCTACAGTTGCGGAGAGCGGGGGCCACTCTTCATCGCAGTGCACGGGCCCCTCACTGTCGCGGCCTCTCCTGCTGTGGAGCACAGGCTCCAGACGCGCAGGCTCAGTAGTTGTGGCTCACGGGCCCAGTTGCTCCGCGGCATGTGGGATCCTCCCAGACCAGGGCTCGAACCCGTATCCCCTGCACTGGCAGGCAGACTCTCAACCACTGCGCCACCAGGGAAGCCCCCCGACAACACTTCTTGATCTCTGCTTTGTTGACTGTCCAGACCCCTCCTGACTGGCACCTTCTTCTCTTTAGCTGCATTAATACCTTTTTTCAGGTTACAGTCTAGACTGGGCCTGACAGTGATTCTGTCTCCAGCAGGTAGACTGGCACATCTCCATTTTTTTTTCTCTTTTTTTAAAATTTTTATTGGAGTATAGTTGTTTTACAATGTTGTGTTAGTTTCTACTGTACAGCAAAGTGAATCAGCTATACGTATACATATATCCCCTCTTTTTTGGATTTCCTTCCCATTTAGGTCACCACAGAGCATTGAGTAGAGTTCCTATACAGTAGGTTCTCATTAGTTATCTATTTTATACTTAATATCAATAGTGTATATATGTCAATCCCAATCTCCCAATTCATCCACACATCTCTACTTTAAAGCATTAGAGGCTTGTGTCCAAACAGGCAACACATTTACAAAGCACCCACGCTGTGCCAGGCTCTGTTCTAAGCCCTGGATCTACAGTGGTCAACAAGACTGACATTTGTCCTTGCCCTCATTGAGCTTACAGTCTGGTGAGGAAGACAAAGTATGCAAAGTGAAGGAGCAGTTTAGCTCTCAGAAGACAACTTAATTCACTTTATTCTAGTTCTTGAGGTGAGGCTACCTCCTGGTTGTCCCCAGATATCACCTACTACAATGAACCATGGGGAGGGGCTGTTGAGTAAGGAATCTCATCTAGATAGAGAAAGAAGACCCACTTCTCAAGCATATATTCCCAGCCTCCCATGGATTCTATGCCCCAAATCTTTCCAGTAAAATGATTTTCTGCTTAAATGTATCTGTCATTAGTAACCAAGAACTCGGACTGGTACGGCAACCATTTCAGACACCTGTGGACCAGAGAACAAGTCCCCAAAAGGCAGTTCCAACCCCTCTGCCTCGGGGCTGCAACCAAACCTGGAACCTCTCTGATCTGTACCTTCCATTCAGCACAAAGCAGGGCACACAGGCTGTCTCACTAAAATCTGGTTGGCTGAGTCACTCAGTAATTTCAGCCAGAAGCTGTTCTATGTACTGAGGTTGCAAAGCTAGTAAGAGGTAGTTGCTGCCTTCAAAGGTGTCCTGCAGGCATCTTGGAGCTAACATATGCAAAACTAAGGGTGTCATCTTCCTTCCCTTTTCTCTCAACCCATACATCAACTCACACCTGGTGTCCCACGCTCCAAACACATTGAACTGCTTGCACATCTCACATCCCTCTGCTGGGATTTCAACAGTGAGTAGTTTGGCGTTCTTAGACCACAGGGGTGGGAGAGAAAGATAGCAGGTAATCAGGCTGCTGCTTGTAGACCAGACCTTGAATGCCAGTTAGAGCATTCTAGATGTATTGGTTGCTACCCCAAGTTACTTTCCTTGCTCTAAATAGAATGCCCCTATAGTTTAGCTTTTCCTCTTCTACTGAAGGAAGTCTGCATAGAAGAGGACAAAAGGCTTATATGTCCATCATCTTGGCTAGAGATGCAGCTGCAAGCAAAGTTCCCATTTTACAGATGAGTAAACAGAGGCTTCAAAGGACTTGGCTCTACAGCTAGCGAGTAGCAAAGCAAGGGCTTGAAGGAAGTTTCCAGACTCCAAATCTCCATTCTTTCCTCTACTAGTACAGCTGCTACAGAGTGTTTTGTGTGTGGTATTAGGGAGGGGAATCTCAGCCCTGGCCTGGTCCTGGGGAAAAATTCTCTTTGCCACCCATACCAGGGGCTAAGTTTGTTCTACTTGCCTCTCCTGGCCTAATCCCTTCCCTAGATACTCTATCTTCTTAAACCCTCACAACAATCCTGTGAGGTATCACCATCCCTTCATTTTACAGATGAGACCAAGGTTCAGAAAGGTTAAGTTTCAGGCTCCAAAATCCGGAGTCTTCACCACCTTGCTTCGCTGAGGTTTAGGAACACCGAGCTGATGAAACGAGCCAAAAGGTGATGAAGCGGGTGCCAGGGACCAGCCCCAGTTCAGGGCTCAGGGCCACCAGGCGGCGCGGTGGAGGTGCGGCTGCCCCCAACTACCTTATTCCCCGCGGGCCAGAAGCACCAGAACCAAGAGGGGCGAGCCCAGGGAAGCAGGCTCGTGGGGCGGGGAGTAGTTCTCTTCCCCAGCCCAGAATCTGCAAGGAGCGCGGTTCTCGTTCGGTCTCTAGTGGACCACCCGGGCCTCGCTAAAGAGTCACGCCCCCACCAGGCGACCGCCGGGCTACATCAGCTCGCCGCCTGCTCTGCGCTCCCCAGTGTGCAATTTATTTCGAGGGGTACAGGGAATAGAATAGAGTGAGAGAAGGTAGCTTGGAGGGGTGGGGCTGGGACTCCACCGCCCCCACCTGTCGACCGGGAGGGGCGGGGAGGGGCGGGGCTTGTCCCGTAGGGCCCGCCCCCGGTCCCTGAGCCCCGGGCGCGCGACGAGATATAAGGCAGCCAGGAAACAATGCGCCTGCATCTCGCGCTCCCGCGCCGCTCCCGGGAGCGTCCGGGCCGCCGTGCGCGAGCGAGGGCGGGAGCGCGCGCGGGAGGGGGCGAGCTCCTGAGTGTGGTCCGCGCGCTCGGTGGCGCGCATGTGCATGTGTGCGGGCTGCCGGGCTGCCCCGAGCCGGCGGGGAGCCGGTCCGCTCCAGGCGGTCGGCGGCGGGAGCGAGGTGAGGCTGCGGGCGGCCGGGGAACGGGCGCGGGTCCCGGGGAACGGGCTGCAGGCTGCCTTCTGGGCACAGCGCGCCCCCGCCCGGCCCGGCCGGGCCCTGGGAGCTGCGCTCCGGGCGGCGCTGGCAAAGTTTGCTTTGAACTCGCTCCCTGCTGCCTTGTCCGCGCGCTGTGACCGGCTTCCCTGGGCACGCTGACCCTCGGCCGGGCTGCCGGGTCGCGAGGGAAGGGCGCGGGCTCCAAGCCGAGAGATTGGAGAGGGACGAGAGCCTGGCAGCCAGCTGTGCTGGGGGACGGGGGGACGCCTCCCTCCCCGGGCCCGCACCCGGGTCAGCACGTCCCCCTTCCCTCCCGCAGGGAGCGGACATGGACTTCGACTCGTACCAGCACTATTTCTACGACTATGACTGCGGGGAGGATTTCTACCGCTCCACGGCGCCCAGCGAGGACATCTGGAAGAAATTCGAGCTGGTGCCGTCGCCCCCCACGTCGCCGCCCTGGGGCTCCGGTCCCGGCGCCGGGGACCCGGCCCCCGGAATTGGCCCTCCAGAGCCGTGGCCCGGAGGGGGCGCCGGGGACGAGGCAGAATCCCGGGGTCACTCGAAAGCTTGGGGCAGGAACTACGCCTCCATCATCCGCCGTGACTGCATGTGGAGCGGCTTCTCGGCCCGGGAACGGCTGGAGAGAGCGGTGAGCGACCGGCTCGCTGCTGGCGCGCCCCGGGGGAACCCGCCCAAGGCGCCCGCCACCCTGGACTGCGCTCCCAGCCTCGAAGCCGGCAACCCGGCGCCCGCTGCCCCCTGTCCGCTGGGCGAGCCCAAGACCCAGGCCTGCTCGGGGTCCGAGAGCCCAAGCGACTCGGGTAAGGACAGCCCTGGGCCATCAAAGAGGGGGGCACCCCATGGGTGGCCAAACCTCTGCCGCTGAGGTCAGGCACTGGGTCTGCGCAAGCCCTTCCGCCACCTCCCCCTTCCTGTGGCTGAAGCTGCCGGTGTAGCCCCCAGCGGTGTCTGTCTGGCACGTGGGTGTGTTAGTAAACAGTTTGAAGAAGTGGCGTGGGAGCCAGCGTCCCTTTGATGATGATTGGAGCCCCAGGGGACAAGGGAGACAGGGAGACAGGCTGAGGCTTGGCGCTTAGGAGGACAATACGGGGATTGGACCATAGGGGATTTCTGTCCTCCTAAAGCTGGAAAGGGTCCCTTAAGTGTCACTCCAGGCATGAATTTTTTTTTTTTTTCCTGTCTCTTTCTCTGGGGAACTCACTCCCCTGAGGAGAGAAGAAGCTGAGGAGTCTTTGTGCAAAGCCAAAGCCTTCATCCTTTCAAAAACCTGGTCTCCTGCCTGGTTTACTTTCAAAAGACAATAATGGCTCCTCTTGCACCCCTACCCCTTACCATGTGTGCATCCACACCATCATCCATGAGACAGGTAGCGGAGGAATGACCACTCCCCATTAACAGATGGAAAACATGAGGCTTAGAAATAGGAAATCACCAGAAGTGAACCCCAGCTTCCTGCCATCCAGCCAGCCTCTTTTGCTCAATCCTCCATCCCAACCAGGCACTTCTCTGAGGTTTAGAGGAACTTTGTGGTAGCTTATCTGAGAAGTGGTACATCTTGCCTTTTTGCTCTGGCCTGATGTGGGAAGGTGTTCCTCTAGGTCCCGCCCAATTCATCTGAGGGCTTTCAGCTGCTTCATTTGTATTCAGCACATGTTGGCTGGCCCCTACTTTGTGCTAAGCTCTGGGCTTGGTGCTGGGGTCACAGATACAGAGCCCCAGGTTCCCCTTCCCTATCCTTGAAGGCAAGTGTAAACCTCACTGAGGACAGCCTGCTGCATCCTGTGCCACCAGACTATGTTGTTCTTAGCCTAACCTCTTCTCAGAAGTGCCCATGAGAAATACTGGGGAGGGTTTTTTATAGGGTGCAAACTGAGGCTCGCATCGGGAAAATCAGGACTGAAACCTCACTGTAGCTTTTAAGAATAACTTACATGACCATTTAGAGGGAACTGGGGAATGAGTATGGAGGTTGTCATACACTTGAAGGTAAAAATAAGGATAACAAGAACCATTAAAAGTCAATTTTTTCGGTCCACTGTGTTAAGGTCATTTTTAACCTGCTTGCTTTCTACACCAAGACCTTCTGTTTGTTTAATGGCTGGAATGGGAACTTTGAGATCAAGAAACCAATAAAGATGTATCTCTACAAAGGCTGTTGGAGTGGTAGAATGGAAAGAGCATTGTTTTGGGAGTCTGGAGATCTTAGTTTGAGATCCAGAACGTTACAAAGGTGATGTGTAGACTTGGCTGAACTGGGTGTCAGTTTCTCCCTTTGCACATGGAGTATGACCTGATTGTCCAGCCGAGGACACTTCCTTGTCTGGGTAGAGTTAGACACTACTCTCCAAAAAGGAGAATCGTGTTGTACCTTATTTCTTCCTTAGGCAGAGCCTTCCGCAGCTATGAGGTTTAACCCTGAAATATTAAAGGTTTGGGATGTGGGGAAGCCTCCTGATTCATTTTCTCACCTGCCCTTTAACCTGAACCTGTTTGCGAGCTCCTGGTTCACTCATAGGCCACATGGCCCAGAACAAAATGCAACAGATTGCAAACAATGAGGGGGGGTGGGAAGAGTGACTGACGGCAAAGCTCAGCCAATAGGGGCCAGGGGCTGAGTAAGACAGCCTTCAAAACACCGCTTAGCCAGCCAATCACAGGCCTTGGGGGCAGGAGGGCTGAATGGTCAGGTTTTATTAATGGAGAAATAATGCGATTGTCCACACAATGGAAGCCTTCCTGACAAAGGGGCTCAAGCATCCTGATATGCAAAAGAGGCCGAGAACTGAGCTCTTCTGTTGTCAGGCTGAAATGCATTAAGATGGCCTTCTATGCGGGGGCTGGAAAACATGTGGAGCAGGAAGGTTCTCCCCAAATTGTCCCTCTCCTGGTTGGGGTAACCTAAAAGACCTTGGAGCAAGGACATGGGGGCATGTCCAGGTGTTGCTAGTGTTTTGGCCCTTGTATCAGAACATTCCCATGCTGCTCAGTTCCTGCCCTGGCATAGGTAGCTTGGAAATGGTCGCTTGTACCTTTGTGAAGTTCCTGCAGCTTTTGCCGACCTGTGATTACAAATCCAACCCTCTTCTGGTCCAGGGAAGGGGGTGGGGCAGGCAACCTCTAAATGATGGATGACTCTAGAAACCCATTGAACCCAGGAGCAAAATGCTGCTAAGGCAAACCCTTTCCCTCCCCTCTGGGTGAGGAGCGATGGGTTGTAGCCCTCCCTTCTCCGACTCTTCAGCTGAAAGGGGCGGCAGAATAGAGAGGTGGGGGAATAATAGGATTTATAACTTGTGAAAAGTAACAATTCCCAAGTGCAGGCTGTGCTGGGCAGGAACAAAGGGCAGCTCTGCCCACAGACCCCTCATTTACAATTCTGATGGGGCATGAAAGAGCCCGACTGGGGAAGATCTTTAGAGCTAAACTTTGTCCCAGGCTGATAGCTCTTTTTCTCCATCCCCTCAGTGGGGGAGGGGAGAGCCTGTGCAGACTGGGGGCTGTTGGCTTGGGTCTGCCTTTTGTTCTTATCTAAGCCTTGCTGTGCAAAGAGAAATTGGAGAATATTTTCCTTCTTGCTTATTTCACCTCCTTTCCTTCACACTGCCCTTAGCCTCATTACAGATGAATCAGCTGTCTTTCTCCTCCCTTGAATTTGTTTATATCTAAATTGGGAAAATGTCACCTCCTTTCCCAAACTCCAATATAGGGTCTGAGTATGTGTTTCTCATGGGGTGTGTTTCTTCTGTTGATCTCTCTTCTTGGACAGAGGGTGAAGAAATCGACGTTGTGACTGTGGAGAAGAGACAGTCCCTGGGTGTCCGGAAGCCGGTCACCATCACGGTGCGAGCAGACCCTTTGGACCCCTGCATGAAACACTTCCACATCTCCATCCATCAACAACAGCACAACTATGCCGCCCGTTTTCCTCCAGAAAGCTGCTCCCAAGGAGAGGCTCCAGGGCGAGGGCCCCAAGAAGAGGGTCTAGAGAGAGATGTACCAGAGGAAAAGGAAGATGAGGCAGATGAAGAAATTGTGAGCCCCCCGCCTGTAGAAAGAGAGCCTCCCCAGTCCTGCCACCCCAAACCTGTCAGTTCTGACACGGAGGACGTGACCAAGAGGAAGAACCACAACTTCCTGGAGCGCAAAAGACGGAATGACCTCCGTTCCAGGTTCTTGGCCCTGAGGGACCAGGTGCCCACCCTGGCCAGCTGCTCCAAGGCCCCCAAAGTAGTGATCCTGAGCAAGGCCTTGGAATACTTGCAAGCCCTAGTGGGGGCTGAGAAGAGGATGGCTACAGAGAAAAGGCAGCTCCGGTGTCGGCAGCAGCAACTGCAGAAAAGAATTGCGTACCTCAGTGGCTACTAACTGACCAAAAAGCCTGACTGCTCTGTCTTAACAAAGACCCGAATTTATTTTTTAACCTCCCCTATTCCCCATAGGAATTTGCACATTTTGGTTCCAGTGGGACAGCCTGGACAGTAGATCCCAGAATGCATTGCAGCCGGAGCACACACAAGAAGGGCTTGCATTCTTGGAAACCTTGCAGCCCAGCTCTCCCTCTGCCCTGACTCATGGGAGCGCTGTGGCTTCTCTGACGCCTTTGGCTTCTCAGGCGGACAGCTGACTGAGGAGCCTTGGGGTCTGCCTAGCTCACGAGCTCCGAAGAAAAGCCCGACAGATGCTATGCAACAGGTGGTGGACGTTGTCGGGGGGCTCCAGCCTGCATGAAATCTCACACTCCGGATGAGCTTTAGGCTGGGAAAGGATGCTCCCACTGGTGTCTCTGGGGTGACACTGGGACAGCTGGGCCTGGACACACTCCCTGAGGCTCCTTTTTCCAGGAGACATACAAGCTGTCTTGGGTGAAGATGAGCTCGCAGACTTGATCAGCAGGGACCATTACCTCACTGTCAGACACTTTACAGTAGCTGAGGAGTTGGACATCTTTAATATATATATTCTGATGTTAAATGACACCCCTCCTCCCACCACTCTCCAGGCTGCGACCTTGAGAACATTTAAAGAGCTTGGCCTCTAGATTCTTTGTCTAAAAGCCCCCTGGGCCCTTTCCTCTGAGGGCAGAGACCATTCAGTCCTCACCAGGGACTTTTTTGTTTCCTTCTGCCTTTGTTATGCAATGGGCTCTAAGGCACCACCTTTCCCACAGGTCAGAAGTATTTCCCCGGGACACAGGGCAAAGTGTCCCAGACTGTGGCCTGGGGAAGGCTTGGAGTCCTGGCTGTAAACCTGTTCCCTGCCCAGGTGTTTTCCATCTTAGAATCTTCTCAAAGCAGATGTCAGGCACCTGAGGAGGGAGAACTGTACCACTTCCTCTTTCCCACCTCCCTCTCGTCTCAATCCCTTACTGATAAGTTTGAAGTTCTACTAGGACCATGCAAACCTGTCCTTCTCATGCAACTCCAAGGAGCTTGCTGGCTCTGTAGCCACCCTTGGCCTTCTGCCAGCTTGACATGAGTCAGATCCTTTTCCCAGAATCTGGGCCTTACTGCAGTTCTTACTGGGAGAGCTGCTGGGACGCATCCAGAGCTCTGGAAGGCAGACTAGCTTCCTGGTGGGTTTTTAAGGAGCTTCCAGGAGCTCTGCTTAGTGGACCATGATGGATTTTTCCCCAGCTGGACTGAGCCTCTCCAAGTGGATTCCAGGCGCAGCCTCCATTCTGAGAAAGGCACCCAACCCAACAGGTGTCATGTGGGCAACCTCAGCAGCCCCTAAGCCTAGCCTGGAAGAAAGACCAGCCCCTCCAGAACTCTGCCCAGGGCAGCAGGTGCCTACTGGATGGGGGTTTGAAAGTAGGGGAAGGGAGGATGGTAGAGCACTATACGTGGCTCTGGGAAGCCAGTTGCTACTTCCAAACCTATTATGCATGAGGGTCTGTTCCTGAGGTTGCTCCCTGGCCTCAGAGAACCCCAGTGGAAGTTTGGAAAAAGCCTCCCTACCTTCTGGAGCATGGTTTTTGGGAGCCAACTGACTTCTGGAACTGTCTTTGGAGAACAGTTGAGATGTAGGTTACTGATGTCTCACCTGAATAGCTTGTGTTTTATGAGCTGCTGTTGGGTGTTAGGCCGGGAGCAGTCTTCTTTTTTTTAATACTGTATTTTTGTATGCCTTTTGCAAAGTGGTGTTAATTGTTTTTGTACAAGAAAAAAGCTCTGGGGCAATTCTCCTGTTGCAAGAGTCTGATTTATTTTAAAAGGCAGGTTTACCTGAAATTTTGTATTTAGTTGTGATTACTGATTGCCTGATTTTAAAATGTTGCCTTCTGGAACATCTTCTAATAAAAGATTTCTCAAACATGTCAGAGTGGGGGCAGAGCTTATGCCCACCGCATCCCCCGGAACCAAGGAAAATTGTTTCAGGGTAGCCACGAGTGATCTCTAATCATGTTGCTAACCTGGTCACTCCACTTTGGGTTCCTGAAATGCCATTTCAGACATGTCTAAACAATGTAGGTTCAGTACTCGGTAAGCACTCTTATGAATTGCAGAGTGCTGAATTTGTATTTTAGAAGGCTTGAAATCCCAGGGTTCCACCATTTACTCATCCTGTGCTTTTAGCTTTACCTAAAAGCTAAAAGCCCTAGTTTCCTTACTTGTAAAGTGGGGATAAATGCTACTTCACAAGGGGTTGGCAGGCATTAAATGAAGGATAAACTTTTTTTTTTCTTTTTTCTTGTTTTTGGCCACACGGCTTGTGGGATCTTAGTTCCCTGACCAGGGATTGAACCTGTGGTCCCTGCAATGGAAGCGCAGAGTCCTAACCACTGGACCGCCAGGGAAGTCGCTTGCAGGATATCTTTTTTAAAATTCTATGAGAATTGGTGGTGTGATGTGATTTTTTTTTCTTTCTCCCTTGATTAATAAAGGAAAATGAAGGCTCCCTTTACCTCCCATAGTTCTCAGAAACTTGCCGTAAATGCAAGAGGGGAGAATTTATTGATTGATTGATTGATTGATTGATTGATTGATTTTATTTATTTATGGCTGTGTTGGGTCTTCGTCTCTGTGCGAGGGCTTATCTCTAGCTGCGGCAAGCGGGGGCCACTCTTCATCGCGGTGCGCGGGCCTCTCACTATCGTGGCCTCTCGTTGCGGAGCACAGGCTCCAGACGCGCAGGCTCAGTAGTTGTGGCTCACGGGCCTAGTTGCTCCGTGGCATGTGGGATCTTCCCAGACCAGGGCTCGAACCCGTGTCCCCTGCATTAGCAGGCAGATTCTCAACCACTGCGCCACCAGGGAAGCCCAAGAGGGGAGAATTTATTAATAGCCATTCCTGATGGAGCACTGCCTATGTCTAAGCACCCTGCTCCTTCCTACACGTTATGCCACACCAACCACGTGCCAAGGTCTACAGAAGAGGGAACTGAGGTTCTAAGAGTGAAACATAACTGCCCAGCATTACACAGCTAGTAAGTAAATGAGTTCAAGGGATTTGAAACCAGCTCTGCCTATCTGTAGAGCCAGAGGTGTGAACCACTGCATAATAATGATCAGCTTGTTTTGTTAGCATGGGGTGTGTGGAGGAAGTAGACAGGGGATTTCATCACTTAACTGCTTGCTGGAACTGTCTCTCCTTGGGGCCACTGTGCCTGCCACTTATTGGGATGAAGTGGAGCAAATGTTCCATGACCAGCCACTCTGCTGCATTTGTGGGCTGGGTAGATTCGTCTTGCCCCAGGGAGGCGCCTTCTGGGACTGTGAAAGGAAAAGAGTTGCTGTTCAGAAAGGCATGAGCATCATGGTGGGAGAAGGCCACTTTGTCTCATGTAATCCTGCTTTACAGCTGAGACCTGGGTCGGTATTGCCCACCTGCACTCCTGCGAAGCCTGAGTTGAGTCCAAAAGCTACTATTGATGTAAATTCCTCACATTTACAAAGTGACCCTCATCACAACCTGGTAAATGAGCAATATCTGCCACTTGGTACTGGAGCCCCGACAGGTTTTTTTTTTTTGGCTGCACTGTGCGGGCTTTCAGGATATTAGTTCCCCGACCAAGGATTGAACCCACACCCCCTGCAGTGGAAGCGCAGAGTCCTAACCACTGGACCACCAGGGAATTCCCCCAGAGAGGTTTCTTGCTTAAGGTCACAGAACAGAATCCTAATCCCAAACCCAGTCTCCTGTCAGGTAAACTTCCCACTCCACCCCCACTACCCCTACGTCCCCAAACCCACGGCATAAATAGCTGTTTGATAAAAACAGACTTGGATCACTGGGATTCTTTTCTTAAAACTCCATATCCCTCTTTCAGTTACAGTGGCTCTGTTCCCAGTGCGTTCATCCTTCCACTTGTCGAGAAACTAGTTTGTAGGGCTTCTCTCGCTTTACTAGACCTTGAAAGAATTCATGAGTCCTCAATAAAATCTTAGGGACTCCTAGGTACAGGCCCTAACGCTGATGCTGATGTTGTTTTACATACCTTAATTCTCACAATAACCTGGAGATCAGGGTGGTGTCAGCCCCATTTCACAGGTGAGCAAACTGAAGCTCAGAGATATTTAAGTCATTTGTCTGAGCCCAGGCAGCTAGTACCAACTGTCTGCCTCTAAGCTTCAGCTCCTTTGAGTCTGACTGTTGAGAAAGGAGTGGGAATAAAGCCATCTCCTGGGGGGAAGGGAGGGTGTTTCTGGAATGTGAAGTATTTTAAGCTCCTTCCTAGCTCACTTCTGCAGACTCCTACCTCTATCTTTGTCTGAAAATAGCCAGGAGATTATTCCTGGATTTCGGAGAACAATTTCTAGAAATTAGGTTTTCCTCTGAATAGTACACCTAAGGGACTAAGTACACAACTCGGGGTTGTGGACGTAGACAATAAAGGACAGCTGAGAAGCCACACGTGGAGTGGAAAAGAAACGCCATCCTCTCTGTTAGACAATCAAAGGCTAAACTAAGTGCTTAACTCCTGCCCCTATTGGCAGCTATTTTGGGGAACTGAGACAGGTTGAACTATCTCAAAAGTGCCGAATTTGTCTTAAGTGCCCCCTGGGGTCAGGACATTTCAGAATGTGCACATTAGAAGGAGAAGGGGGTGACGGAGATGGCTTTGTTGATCTGGAAGGTGATAGGGAGTGTGAAAGAGGAGTCTAAGGATAAGATAACCAGTTGGGAGGTGACTGATGACTGGGTGACTGGGGAGGGTACAGGGGAGGTCTGTAAATGTGTCAGCTAAAGTTCCGTTGGGGTGTGGGCGTTTCTACTTTAAGCCCAGTGGACAGCTCTTCTTAATGTCTTTATTTAGAACTGCTGCCAAAGGGATCAACTGTATTAAGATTACCATTCTTTTGGAGAGCAAATCTAAATATGTTCTTAAAGTCTCTAATCAGGTGAGTTATTAAACAATTAGACTCAGTGCCAGGGGTCCAGTCGGTACTGGCCCAGGAAGTAAGTGTTGGATTGCCTCTAAACTTTGTGGGAAGCAGTATGGTTAAGTAGCCTCCCACACCCAACAGAGCTCCATTCCAAATCAGGCTCCGTATTTTCCAGCTTTGTGAGCTCGGACAAATTATTAACATTTCCCAGTCCCAGTTTCCACATCTGTAAAACAGGTATAAATCATAGTACCTGCTTCTTTGGGTTGTTGTGAGCAATATTAAGTGCTCAGGAAATGATTAGTATTATTTAAACCATGTAACAAGCCACACAGATCAGTCATATTTGGAAGGTGATAGAGGGAATTGGTAAAATAAGAAATCTTCCCAGAAGGAGTACTTAAAGTAATCTGAAATGGACATATTAATGTCTCAAGAGGCAATAAATCATCAGGGAAGGAGTAGACAGGATTTTGGGAGACTGAGAGGAACAGAGGAGTAAAGGGGGGCAAAGACCTGAGCCTCTGACTGGTCCACAACATCTCGTGACCCATGGCAGGCAGGAGCTGTGAGTCTGTGATGCTGTCGCACATAAGGGCCCTCCATTGGTCCTTACTGGGCACTGCAGTGTCTTCAAACTGAGCTGGAGTCAATGACTCCATTCAGTCATTAAATCCTCTAATGCCTATTTTTGTTCAGGCGATGATCCTCGAACCTGAGTGGACCTTAAGAATCTATGCATCCCCGAGACCCTGATGTAGTAGGTCAGGACCAGGAATCTACATTGCTGACAAGCAAGCAGGGAGGTGGATTTCCTGAGGTCACACTTAGAAAAACATTGGAACAAGGGGTTGGAGCCATGTCCTGTGGAGATATAAAAATATTCACAGAAGGTGGTATAGATGGCATAGTAAAATGGTTAAGAACAGGGACTTGGGGTTACTACCTATGTGATGTTTGGGCGTATCACTCAACCCCCTTGAGTCCTAGAAGTTTCCTTCTTCTCTAAAATGGATATAATATTAACATCTACCTCATAGGACTGTTGCAAAGATTAAATAAGTTACTATATTTAAAGTGCTTAGGACTTCCCTGGTGGCGCAGTGGTTAAGAATCCATCTGCCAATGCAGGAGACACAGGTTTGATCCCTGGTCTGGGAAGATCCCACATGCTGTGGAGCAACAAAACCCATGCACCACAACTACTGAGCCTGCGCCCTAGAGCTCTCAAGCCACAATTACTGAAGCCTGTGCGCCTAGAGCCCGTGCTCCGCAACAAGAGAAGCCACCACAATGAGAAGCCCGCGCACTGTAACGAAGAGTAGCCCCCGCTCGCCGCAACTAGAGAAAGCCCACGCACAGCAACAAAGACCCAACGCAGCCAAATATAGATAAATAAATTAATTAATTAAAATAAAATAAAGTGCTTAGAATAGTGCCCACATAGTAAGAGCAATGATATATGAAGTGATGGTTCCTTATGGAAGTTTATGAGCGTGCAAACATGATCACAAAGTAAAACAATATGTGTCTCAGACAAGGGCTGCAAGCCTCAGAAGGGGAAGAGAGCACTTTGGAGTCGTCAAGAAAGTTCTTGTTGGAGATACTGTGACTTTAACTGGAAATACGAGTTCCAGGAGTATTTGGCTAGGTGAAGAGGAAGAAGGTGTTCTAAGCTAAGGGAATAGCTATGCGGAAGAGAGGATTGGGAAGGTTGTGTGGAATCTGGGGAAGGGGGAGGAATCTGGTCTGATTTGCAGGCCAGGTGGTCTCATTTTTACAAAACAAGAGGGGTTGCACTGGATTTCTAAGAGGATCTTTTTGCCACAAACATCCTCTGTGATTCTGTGAAATAGGGAAGTCAGGAAAAGAAACTGATTGTGGTTTGGGACACAATGAGATTGAGGTAATGGGGTCATTCAAAATAGAGCACCCAACAGGAAGTTGCAAATGTGACATTAAAGCTTTAGAAAGGGGGTTGAAATGAAGATACAGATTTGAGACTCATCAATATATGAAGATGATGAAGGCCCACAGTGCCAATCCACAAGAAAGAGAAAGGGCCAGAGAAGTAGAGGAGAGGGATTGAAGGAGCCATGAGATTAGAACCGGAAAGGACCTCTGATGGTTCTGCATCTTTTCCCCTTTTGCACCTCCCCACTCTGATTTTGCAGCCTTCGGGGATCCCTGTGCCTGTGTAGGCTCTCTTGGAGATCTGAGAAGGCAGGAAGTGAGCTCTCTTTGAGAACATTCTGGTGTGCTCTGGAGCAAACTCTTTAACTCAACTTTAGGAGTTACAGAAACCATGGTAACTCCATGGTTTATGGTGAGCTCTACTCTCTTCTTCCCCTCACTTGTTTTGAGCCATTCCGATGCTCCTAGATTTGAATTGGCCAATCACCAATGGCAACAGTAATGGAAACAGCCATTCACCAAACCAGTAGAAGGTGTTGTGATTACTCACAGGCACTGTACTGGGTTGTATATTGCCCCCACTAAATTCATGACTATCCAGAACCTGTGAATGTGACCTTCTTTGGAAATATGGTCTTTGCAGATATAATCAAGTTAAGATGAGGTCATACTGGATTAGGGTGGGCTCTAATCCAATGACTGGTGTCCTTAAGAGAGGGAAATTCTAGGGCTTCCCTGGTGGTGCAGTGGTTAAGAATCTGCCTGCCAATGCAAGGAACACGGGTTTGAGCCCTGGCCTGGGAAGATCCCACAAGCCGCAGAGCAACTAAGCCCATGCACCACAACTACTGAGCCCACGTGCCACAACTACTGAAGCCTGCGCGCCTAGAGCCCATGCTCCGCAACAAGAGAAGCCACTGCAATGAGAAGCCTGCGCGTTGCAACGAAGAATAGCCCCCGCTCGCCGCAACTAGAGAAAGTCCGTATGCAACAACGAAGACCCAACACAGCCAAATATGAAAGAAACAAACAAATAAATAAATACATTTATTAAAAAAAGAGAGAGAGAGAGAGAGGGAAATTCTCGGACAGAGACACACATACAACAGAGAAGATGGCCATGTGAGATAGGCAGGATTGGAGTCATCCTGCCGCAAACCAAGGAATGTCAAGGATTCCCAGCAACCACCAGAAGCTAGAAGAGGCAGGGAAGGATTCTTCCCTAGAGGGGAAGCATGGGAGTGTGGCCCTACCAATGCACTGATTTTGGGCTTCTAGGCTCCAGAACTGTGAGAGAATACATTTCTGTTTTTTTAAGCCACCCAGTTTGTGGTAATTTGTTATGGTAGTCCTAGGAAACAAATACAGGCACCAAGTTCATAATGAAATATTCCTGCATGAAACATTTTTTATTTGGGGTGCCTAATTAGGATGGGGGTCAGGCTGCAAAGGCACTTTGCTTTTTTGTTTTAATTTGTGATTTAAAAAAAAATTTTTTTTGGCTGTGCGGTTTGCAGTATCTTAGTTCCCTGACCAGGGATTGAACCCGGGCCCCCAGCAGTGGAAGCACAGAGTCCCAACCACTGGACTGCCAGGGAATTCCCGGCACTTTGGATTGTACCAAAAAGCTAGTGTTTATCTTTGACCCAACTTTCTTCTCTTACCTTGGGAACAGATGCTTCAGGCCTTCCATGGCATATACCTCCTCCTTTCCATGTCACAGCATCCTGTAGAATTCCAAAAAGTTCAAACTTTCTGGATGCTCCATTTTGAATGACCCTTCCACTCTAATGGCTTCACCTTTATCTTCTCCCTATGTTTCTTTCTTTTTGTAAAAAATTTTTTAATTGGGTCATCACCTAGATTTCCCCTCTACCTTTCTGCACTTTTCCCTTTCTCCTTTTCTGCCATGTTCCCATGCCCATTCCACCCCACGTACTGCTCTCAATTTCCTAAAGAATGTGAGGCAACCTAGAGGTTGCCCATCCTGACTACCCATCTGCCCTAGGGTACAGCACACCCACACTGGCGGTAACAATTAGGTGGCTGACTGTGGACTTTCAGAAGGGCAGGCAAGAATTATTACCCTCCAAGTAATTTGAGTCTCCCTAGTACCTCATTCCTGCATTTTAGACATGCTCTTCCAGACTGAACGTATCCCAGCATTTTTGCCTTGTAAACTAGATTTTTTTTTTTTTTTTTTAAAGAAATTCACGTTCTTTTATTTATTTATTTATGACTGTGTTGAGTCTTCGTTTCTGTGTGAGGGCTTTCTCTAGTTGCGGCAAGTGGGGACCACTCTTCATCGCGGTGCGCGGGCCTCTCACCATCGCGGCCTCTCTTGTTGCAGAGCACAGGCTCCAGACGCGCAGGCTCAGTAATTGTGGCTCACGGGCCCAGTTGCTCCGTGGCATGTGGGATCTTCCCAGACCAGGGCTCGAACCCGTGTCCCCTGCATTGGCAGGCAGATTCTCAACCACTGCGCCACCAGGGAAGCCCTAGATTTTTTTTTTTAACCCCAAATAATCTGTAAGCAGTGGAGTGTGTTGAGATGGGCTTCTGCATCCTCACCTCTAGATATACACATACACTTTGAGTGAGAGACTCCCTTTCCTGTTGAGCTACCTTTCAGAATAAGCTATTTCCCATCTGGCCTCATACAAGGCAGAGAGGGGTCAGGGCTAATACCTGGGCATGACCACAAATAGCTTTTCTGACTCCCTTTTGCCGCCTTTTGTCTCCTTATTACCCTGCAAAGCTGCACATTAGAGGGTTTTATGTTGTTTTTTATAAATACTTATTAACTCTTGATCATAGACTTCAATTTCCCAATTTTCCCTTGAACTTAATCTCTCTAATTAGGATTTCAAGTTACAGATTATCTTTCAGGAACTATTCTTAGTATAATTTAGAGTTCAGAAGATCATTAGCGAGACAGAGGTACAAATAAAATAGCCTAAAGGTATTAAAAAAATATGTTCCCATTCTCCTTTGGTGGGGCTGGCAGAACTACAATGAATGGAAATGGTATGATGTTTTTTTCTCACTTCTCCTCATTTGTTTTGGACCACAGGCTCCATTCTGATTTAGGAGTCTTTCCTGCTCAGTATTTCAGTGATAATTCTCCCCATGGTCTACAGGATCCCTGTTCTCTTTGTTTCTATAGCAACAGTCCTGTGTTGCTTGGCTAGAAGCAATTTTCTGCTGCTGTGGTGAAGCCCCATTTTTTCATTCCTTGCTCCCCAGTTGCCTTGGTAACCAGCCTCTCCCTCTTCTGGTCTCTCAGTGGTAAATTCCACCACCACCACCCCCCTTCTCTCTCTCTTTCTCTCTCTCATAACAGTCACCTGGTCATGACTTGGACAGTACTTTCCCATCTGTGAGTGAGCCTCCTCTGTCATGGTCAGATTGTCATCATGAAATTAGCCTCCCTTTTGCTTTATTTGCATCATTTCTCCGGCCTGCCTTCTTTCTGCTTGTTGTCAAGGTAACCGTACCCTCGGAAAATCTGCAGGCAAAGGCTCTACAGTTAACAACCATCATGTGAGAGTGTCTGCCAATATGTGGCCACACATCTTGATTTTAAAACCAGCCCCAGGCGGGTACCACAAATTGGAGAGAACAAGGCTTTTGATCAAAGCAGGCTGGATTGAGAAAAGGAGGTACAAGGACCCTGGGATACATGTGACTACAAGGTGTAGGCTGGGTCTGCAAGAATGGCCATTATGCCAGGGGTGATCCAAGTGATTGAGAAATGTATTTATTGGCAGTCATTCAGGGCAGGCCTATCATATTCTCTAACCGTCCAGGGGTGATTCCTCTGACCCAAGGGTGATATGACCTGAGAGCTAGGCAGAGCCAGGTAGTAATCTCAGGCAGAAAGCAATTAAGACTCTTAAACTGGCTAACAAAGGGTTAGTAGAATAGGTATTTAGGCACTTTCACACATTACTGAAAATTCCTCTGCCCTTAGGCTGCTGCTCTAACCTCTTTAGTAAGGCAGATGGGGTGTTACTATTATAATACAAAGTGTTTAACAAATGGTGGTGATTATGTGCCAGGGCGTTGTAGCAGGCACTTTTCAGGCATTACTTCATTTTCTCCTTATGGCAGTCCTGAGAGGTACTTAAGGATGAGAAAACTGAGGCTAAGTGAATTGTGTGAAGTCACTCAGCTGATAAGTGGCAGAGTTGGGATTCGAACCCATGTTCATCTGGTTCCAAAGTTCTTTTTTCTTGGCCACACGCCACATGCAGGATCTTAGTTGCCCAACCAGGGATCCAACCCGTGCCCCCTGCAGTAGAAGCGCGGAGTCTTAACCACTGGACCGCCAGGGAAATCCCCCATAGCCCTTTTTTAAAGGTTGTGTAGTCTCCAGAATTTTGGCCCTCTCTGGACCTAGTTTTCCCCACCCCCACTTTAATCTGAGGGTTGCTACTATTTTATCCTTTCTGCCTTCCTTATTTTTTCTCTTTGTATGTTGTGGGTTGTTTACTTGCTTGTTTTTTTATCTGTTCTCACCCCATCTCTTGCATCCTTTCGCGAAATAGATGAAAAATCTTGTTCTGCCTTCTGACTGTGTCTCAGTTTGAGTTGTTGGATGAAAACATTAGAGCAGCCGCCCTTGCCTGAGAACTGGGTAGATCTGATCCTGGTGAATGCCACACCTCTGAGCTCACTGGCTGTAGCACTAGATATGCAAGCCATTCTCCCCTCTATTAACAATTATTGGGTGTCTGTTCGGTATCAGGTACTGTACTGGAGATACAGTAGTGACCTAGGCAGAATCTGTTCCTTGCCTTTATAGAACTAACAGTCTGGAGAGAAAGTCAGACAATGGACAAGAGGTCAATATATAATTTCATATTGTAATTAGCGCTATGAAGAAAAAGAACTGGGCGCCGTGGAAGAGAGAATAATACGGATAGATCTATTTCAGATACGACTGACATGTCCCACTTAAGAGAGGAGGTAGTTGAGGTTCTCACATCAGCAGCAAGTTGATGGCAGTCACAGCGGGAGTTTCTGAGCGTGGGGACCTGGGTCCCTCACCTCCTTCCTCCCTCCGCACCCTCCCTTCAGAGCCCGAGGTCCGCGCAGGCGCACTGACGGTTGCCATGGGGACAGCTGCTCCTGCGCAAGCGTAGACTTCTTTAAGATGGCGGCGGTGGCGGCTGCACGAGCTGTGTCTGCGGGCCCTGGGCTCCGGGGCCTGAAACGGACACTGCCTCTTGTAGTAATTCTCGGGGCCACGGGCACCGGCAAATCCACGCTGGCGTTACAGCTAGGCCAGCGGCTCGGTGGCGAGATCGTCAGCGCTGACTCCATGCAGGTATGACAGTGCGGCTGTCCCCAGCGTGGTAAACCGGAGGCCGTGCGTGGGCCTCTGGCTGAGTGGATACACTGTCGCTTGGTGGTAGTGGGTGAACCCCGAGGCTTGTGGGGCGGAGGGGGCCGGGCAAGGGCACCCATTATTCCTAGGCGCCCACCAAATGCCGGACATCGTGCCAGGTGTTTCACTGCCATCATCTCATTTACTTCTCACGATATTACTGTTTGGTGTATGTACTGTTATTATCTCCATTTACCGATGAGGGAATTCACCTAGGGAGGTGAAACGACTATCTCTGTGTCACCAAGCAAATACGTGGAGATGGTATTTGAACCTACAAGGTTGACCTATAGGTATCCATTATATACCTTTTGAAGGAAAATTATTCCAGAGCGGTTGCTATTTAGAGTTCCCAGCGACACCAGGATAAATCATTTACCATCTACGAGTGTCTGCTGAGGGAATGAAGCAGGGTGGATAGTCAGGAGACCTGGATTCTCCTCCCTCATCTGCCATCGGCCACGTGACCTAAACAGTGTCGGTTTTGGGGGACGCTATTTATCTGTGAAGTGGAGAAAATGCCGCCTACTTCACAGGGCTCTGGTGCTTCATAAGTGAGAACATGAGTGTTAGAAAGAAGAGCAGGGTGGCCTGTCCTGAAAAAGTCCAGGCACTTGGCAAATGCTTTATGATGCTGAGATTTTCAACTTACCGGCTGATGGGAATCAGGAGGCTTTGCCCTCTTCCTTGAGCCACAGGGAGGCCCAGAAGGAGTGTGTACACATCACACCTGGGAGCATTTGTGCTCCGATTGAGGATGGGTGACATTTGGGGTAAATCTCCGATGGAGGAATTACAAGTTAAGAGTTTTCACAGTGTAAATGAGGTGCTCGGTGAAATGCCTGGTGCTGAACCTAGCACCTGATGGGTATTCAGCAAGGACGGGCAGTCCTTCTCCCCACTGTATCCCGTAAACTCTGGGCATGGTTTCCACCCTCATTAGTTCATGTGGTATGACACGACCATCAGCACACATCAGATGATTAGGATAATTCAACAAATCTTTGTTCACAACCTCTACTTTGTGCTGGCTTTGAGAGGCAGACTTTAGCTCAAATCCCAGCCTTGCCTTTTCTAAGATATGCAGCCTCAGCCTGACCTCTTCATGTCTTTGTTTCTTCTGTAAAATGGAAAGAATAATATCAATAACATGATATTATTGTGATGGTTAAACGAGATTAAATATGTAAAGCACTTAATACAATATCAGGCACATAGTAAGTGCTAAAAATATGATTAGGTGCTATTTCCTGCAAGGCCCTTTTGGAGAGACAAAACTGCAATCCCTGTCTTCAAGGAGTTTTAGTCCAGATAAACATGAAACAAAGCAAGTTAATACGTGTTTTTGTTTTTGTTTTTTAATTTTGTTTATTTATTTTTATTTATGGCTGTGTTGGGTCTTCGTTTCTGTGCGAGGGCTTTCTTCAGTTGCGGCAAGCGGGGGCCACTCTTCATCGCAGTGCGCAGGCCTCACTGTCGCGGCCTCTCTTGTTGCGGAGCACAGGCTCTAGACGCGCAGGCTCAGTAGTTGTGGCTCACGGGCCTCGTTGCTCTGCAGCATGTGGGATCTCCCCAGACCAGGGCTTGAACCCGTGTCCCCTGCATTGGCAGGCAGATTCTCAACCACTGCGTCACCAGGGAAGCCCCAATACGTGTTTGAAGTGAGTTATTAATGATGCTTTGCAAGGGGCGGGGATGGGAGGTGGGGAGGAGAGAGACTGCAGTGTTAGATGTTATGATAAACCATAGAATTTCTGAGAAGAGAGAAATCAGTGAAAGCTGATATAGTCATGGAAAGCTCTGTGAAAAGGGACTTGAAGGATAGGTGAGTTTTAGATAGATAGAGAAGAAAAGGCATTGTATCAAAGGAGGGAATGTGAATGAAGATTTAGAAGGTGAAATGAGCTTAGTGTGCATGTAAGACAGTGAAAGGAGACTATTTAACAGGTATTGTAGATATTGTGGAATGGGGGATGAGTAACATGATGAAGACTGTGTAAGAAGCATTCATTTGTGAGCAGTTTGCCGATGAATTGGATTTGGGGGTGGGTGGGAGGGGCATACCAAAAAAAAATCCAAGAATGTAGTAATAATAGATCTTTGGCTTGATACTTCCGAGACTTGGGTAATATGGGCTTCAGTAAGATGGCATTTCACTGATAATATCTAAGGTCCATTGCAGTCTTAATGTTCTGTAATTTTGGGCTGGTATGTTAGTGGGAATGAATGGAAGAGAAAGATGTAACATTTTGAAGGTAGTATCATGTTACAGTATGAGTTGGTCACTGATTGTGGAAAGAAGAGAGCAGTGCACACAGTGTGTTTCAGGTTTGTGTGCCTGGGAGAGTATGGTGAGCCTGGAAGTCAGGAAGATCTGGTGGGGCACAGTGGAGGTGGCAGCAGGACATCCATGGGGAAAGTCTAGTGGGTGTGTGAAGAATGCAGCAGGTGTGATCCCACGTTAGGACTCTTACACTCAGAGGTTCCCTCTGCCTGGTGGAATCTCTTCCCCTACATAAGCGTGTGGCTTGCTTCCTCTCTTTGTTCAGGTCTTTACTTAGATGTCATCTTATTGAGGCCTCTGACAATCCTATTTAAAACAACACAACACACTGTTGCTCCCTGTTTCCGGCTCTTCCTCATGTACCACACATAGTCCTTGTCAGGAAAGCATTCTCAATAAAACATCTTAATTTTACAAATGTTTTTAAGTAAATTAGCGGCTTCTAGCAATAAGGATTGGTTATAGCTCTGTAATTGCTGTTATCCATTATTCAGAAATGTTTCTTCACTCATAGCTGTGTACCATAAGGTTGAGCTTGCTAGAGGTCTTGCTCGATATGAAATAGGCCACATCAGTTAGACACTTTGTGCCTTATATAGTGCTGATGATATGGTAGATCCTTAACATTTGATGAAACATTTGTTGACCTGTCTTATCAAAATGGCACATCACGATCCATTTCGATTCTTCCTGTGGTTATAAATAACTAGAATATGAAAATTAAATTTCTTTCATCCTTGGGATGCCGTGAGGTTTAATTAATGTGTGAAAAACACTTTGAAGATAATTGAGCTTTCTGAACTGGCAGTAGGTTGTGTTTAATATTCATAACATGGATATATTCCTCTCAGACCCGTTGGAAAACTTTGACCTTTGATTTTTACTTTTCAGTTCAAATAATGAAATAAAGTATCTCTGCCCTATTCACTGTGGGTATACGCAGTTCTTCATTTCTCCCTTTGCTCACCATGCTCCTGGTAGGGTAGTGCTACTCTGCTTGTTTTTTAGCCAATGGAAGGAGATAATGCTTTTCAGTGACTTGAGGTTGACTCAGAAAATTTTCGTAAGCATGTGAACAAATGACATTCTTTTTTTTTAAAAAATATATATATATATTTTTAAACAATGAAACACTTTTTTAAAAAATTAATTAATTAATTAATTAATTTTTGGGTGTGTTGGGTCTTCGTTTCTGTGCACGGGCTTTCTCTAGTTGCGGCAAGCGGGGGCCACTCTTCATCGCTGTGCGCAGGCCTCTCACTATCGCGGCCTCTCTTGTTGCGGAGCACAGGCTCCAGACGCGCAGGCTCAGTAGTTGTGGCTCACAGGCCCATTTGCTCCGCGGCGTGTGGGATCTTCCCAGACCAGGGCTCGAACCCGTGTCCCCTGCATTGGCAGGCAGATTCTCAACCACTGCGCCACCAGGGAAGTCCCAACAAATGACATTCTTAATGTTGGAGTTAACCAGCTTCTTTTTTTTTTTTTTTTAAATAAATTTATTTATTTATTTATTTTTGGCTGTGTTGGGTCTTTGTTGCTGCACACAGACTTTCTCTAGTTGCAGAGAGTGGGGGCTACTCTTTGTTGCAGAGCACGGGCTCTAGGCGCACGGGCTTCAGTAGTTGTGGTGCTCGGGCTTAGTTGCTCCGCGGCATGTAGGATCTTCCCGGACCAGGGCTCGAACCCATGTCCCCTGCATTGGCAGGCAGATTCTTAGCCACTGCACCACCAGGGAAGTCTCTAACCAGCTTCTTAAAAGAACTTTTTCAGCTTTAGTTAAATCCACAGGCAGAATAATAACTTAAATTTGAATAGCACTGTTTATAAAATGCTTACATATGCTTTTTTATCCTCACAATATCCTTGTAAGGTAGACATTATTATCACTTCACGGTTAAGGAAACAGGTACAAGGTCTTACAGTAAGTAGCAGACCTGGAGTTGGACATAGGTCTCTACTTTCCATGCTCAGTGCCTGTCTTATCTATACACAAAGTTATCCCTTTAGATGAGGCAGGAGCTGTGGAATTCAATTATTAAGAGAGTATTTCTTAACTTGTATGACACTCATCCTTCATAGGAGTGTGCTACATTTTGATCAGGATATAAAATGTATTTTAGGATTCATATTGTGGATCTTAGTGTGAATTCATAATGATCTCTCTCAAGTTGAGTGTTGAGCTGAGTGTTGGCCAAGTGATGCATTGCTAGGGGGTTGAAACTTACTGCAGCTGAGATATAATTTAATGTCAGTAATTCGAAGATACCAAAGGCAGTGTTTAGTGGAACAGAGGGAAACTAGGCCTTGTGGAGAGCCTAGACTGAGCAGTAAACTTCCTTGTGACAGCCACGCAGACTAAAGGGGGACCAAATGGAAAGTGGATAATTAGAAAGGTTTTTCAAGTTTCCAGATTGATCTTTCTAAAAACCAGTATTTGAATTTTAATAATCTCTTTTGGAATGCTGCCCAGAATTTTGTATTTCAGAATTGTACCAGTAACTCAGAAAGGATTGTAAAACACTGCCTTAAATCTTAAATTCTCTTGCACCTCATACTTCTTTTGTCATCCCTTTGTCCTACCTTAACTGTAGGGTCATCCCAAGGCAATCCCGGCAGGGCACTTCCCATCCAGGGAAAGTGCTTGTTTTTTGTAAACACTGAAGAAGTAAGTGCTCTTAAGTATTGAGGTAGCTTCTTTGAGATAAAACCCCAATGGGGTGTTGAGGGTAGTGTGTCTAGGGTGATAATATTGTCAGGGAACATAGTAGCCAATGACTTGCTTTTGTAGCCATGTGGCACCTAAGGTCCTGCCTGGCCTGTCACTTCTCATTCTTGTGTCAGTGGTCTGTTGAGTGGGAAGTCAGAACTAACTTTCTGAGGGATTACTTGCTTAGGGACTTCTGCTGGGCTCAACTGTGGATTTTTCATGGTAGGTCTGACAAAAGTGAGAAACATTTATGCTTAATTTTCTGAGTTTTCCAAACCCCAGTTTCACAAGTTGTAGAAGCATAAATATTCTCAGCTAGCAGTAAGAGTCTAAATTCAAGGAGGGACAGGTAATACAATCCCTGCTTTCCAGGATGGAAAAACTGAGGTGAAGAAAGATTAAAGAGCAGACTAGAGATCACACTGCGAGACACTTGCACACCTGGGAATTGGATCTGGGTCTTCTAACTCATGTGTAGTGCCTGATATATTGCAGGAAGATGATACTGAAGGTCTTCTTTTCAGTCTGAGTCTTTTTCTTGGCATGTAAATTTAAGGTACAATGCATCGCCTTCAGTGACTGGATGAAACATTGTACTGAGAAATTTGAAGGCACTTGCCAAAAGATGCACAATGGCTGCCTGGAAATACAGACTACCAACTATATGCCAAGAGAAAATAAACAAAGTGTCCTATTTGCGTTTATAGAGAGGAAGTATCTCTAATGCCTTAGTTCTTCAAGTCCTGTGGAGAAGCAGCAGTCATACATAGGAGCACAGTTCCCTTGTGTTTGCCTAAACCTACAAGAGGGGAAGCAAATTATTTTTGGCAGTCTGACTAGTAAGCAGGCTATGTGTCACCTAATAAATGTGGAGTTCTGCCTTCGTTGTCTGCTTTGGAACATAATTTAGGAGCAGTGTTTTTTTACCAAAGGACTGTTTGTCTGATAGTGCTCAAGGGAGATCTGGGTTGTATGGGGGAGAGATATGAAAGGAGAGATGGGATAGTGGATCACAGTGGCTTACTAGGACATGAAAATGAAAGCTAGAAAAATCTGTTAACTAGGAGAAATGAGGGCTATCCAGAGGCTACTTGCCACAACTTACAGAGGCAGTGTTTTAAAGGACTGAGCTTGAGAGTAGGCCAGAGGAAATCTCAAAATTTTTGACTCATCTAAAAATATATAAATTTCTAGGTCCCTGGGTTCAGATCCGTTGTGAGTGAATTTGGTTTTCCTTTGGCTACAGTATTAAGCTTGGGTGGGTTGTACATATATATTCAGTTTTTTTGCAGCTGTGGGAAGAACTTTAGAGTCAAACCTCCCATGTTATGTAAGGAAAGAGAAGTGACTACTGGCTAAATGGGAAACCATAGGAGAGCACAAATGGGACTTGCAGTTTCAGATTTGTGAGGATGGGGTGCTGCCCTGATGTTTCAGTGCCTGGGGCAGGGTGTTGAAACAGCTCCACTTCAAGTAGGAATATATGTTTGAGGGGTGTAAGTTATTTGGGTATATAGGAATTCACCTATGTGCTCTGCATATACTCTAGTATGGCTTAACTGAACTGGTTGTGGTTTCCTGTATAGTTTGTTGGATTCTTTAGATAAGTTTGAATCAGACCAGGGTCCTGTTTGTCTCCTTACTTACCTTTGGGGCCCTACTTCTGAGCTGAAACTTCACTGCTCCTCCTTCGTCATTGTGGCAGCCAGAGTTCAAGCTCTTACCACTGTACCATGAATAATAATAATACTGAAAATAATAACAATAATAAAATATATGTCAGGCGGTGTTCTAGAAGTTTGACATATATTATCTCATTTAATATCCTCACCACAACCTTATTAGGTAGGCCCTATTATTATCTCACCCCTACCAAAAATTACTTTCTTGAACCCTCATCTCGGTCTCTATCTGGGGTAATTTTGCCCCCCCGGGGGACACTTGGCAATCTCTGGAGACGTTTCTGGTTGTAACAAATGGAAAGGTGGGTTCCTGGCGTCTAGTGGGTAGAGGCCAGGAGTGCTGCAGAACATCCTGCTATGCATAAAACAGCTCCCAACAGAGAATTATCTGGCCCAAAATATCAATATATTGTACTGAGGCTGAGAAACCCTGTTCTACATTACTGTTAGTTTTTAAATTTTGAAGTAATTATAAGATTTACACAAGAGTTTCAAAGATAGTACAGAGAGTTCTTGTATATTCTTCACCCAGCTTCTTCTAAAATTAACATATCATCATGGCACATTCATCAAAACTAAGAGATTGACATTGGCACAATACTGTTAACTAAACTGTAGACTTTATTTGGATTTTACCAGTTTTTCTACTAATGTCCCTTTTCTGTTTCAGGATCCAATGTAGGATACCATATTGCATTTAGTCCTCATGTCTGCTTGTCTCCAATCTGTGACAGATTTCTTGGTCTTTCCTTGTCTTTCATGACTTTGCTACTTTTTGAAGTGTACTGATCAGCTGTTTTGTAGATTGTCTCTCAGTTTGGGTTTGTCTGATGGTTTCACATGATTATGAATTTTGAGAAGGCATACCACAGAGGTGAAGTACCTTTCTCATTGCATCATATCAGGGTATAATGTCAGCATGATTTAACATCAACTGGTGATGTTAACCTTGATCATTTGGTTTAGGTTGTGTCTGCCAGCTTCCTCTACTGTAAAGTTAAATCTTTTTCTTTTCATTTTAAAAAATTTATTTATTTATTTTTGGCTGTATCATGTGACATGTGGGATCTTAGTTCCTTGACCAGGGATTGAACCTGCACCCCCTGCGGTGGAAGCTCCGAGTCTTAACCACTGGACCCCTGGGGAAGTCCCTATTTTTCCTTTCTATACTCTCTTGGAAATGAGTTGCTAAGTCCATCCCACATTGAAGGGGAGGGGATTTAAGCTCCACATCCTGAAGCGAGGAGTATCAAAGAATTTGTGGGCATATGATAAAAGCACCACAGTAATTAATATTTTAGGGGAGATGCTTGAGGCAATGCAGATATCTTGTTTTTCCTTAAAGTTTCACCTCCTAATTTTAACATTTATCAATGAATCTTTCCTGCTATAATTATTGTGGTAATTTCCTTCATTCCTCCTACTTCTATTTTACTTTATTTTATTTTTAATTATGTGTATGTTTGGGGTCTTTATTTTATTTATTTCTTTATTTCTTTATTTATTTATTTGGCTGTGTTGGGTCTTTTTTTAAAAATAAATTTATTATCTTTTTATTTTTGGCTGTGTTGGGTCTTCATTGCTGCGCACGGGCTTTCTCTAGTTGCGGCAAGCAGGGGCTACTCTTCGTTGCGGTGCGTGGCCTTCTTACTGAGGTGGCTTCTCTTGTTGCAGAGCATGGGCTCTAGGCGCATGGGCTTCAGTAGTTGTAGCGCGCGGGCTCAGTAGTTGTGGCACACACGCTTAGTTTCTCCGCAGCATGTGGGATCTTCCCGGACCAGGGCTCGAACCTGTGTTCCCTGCATTGGCACACGGATTCTTAACCACTGCGCCACCAGGGAAGTCCCTGCATTGGGTCTTCATTGCTGCGCGCGGGCTTTTCTCTAGTTGCGGTGAGTGGGGGCTACTCTTCGTTGCAGTGTGCAGGCTTCTCATTACGGTGGCTTCTCTTGTTGCAGAGCACAGACACTAGGCGCGCGGGCTTCAGTTGTTGTGGTTCACGTGCTCTAGAGCACAGGCTCAGTAGTTGTGGTGCATGGGCTTAGTTGCTCCATGGCATGTGAGATCTTCCTGGACCAGGGATCAAACCCGTGTCCCTTGCATTGGCAGGAGGATTCTTAATCACTGCACCACCAGGGAAGTCCTCCTACTTTTATTAATTGAAATTCTTTTGCAGAGATTTGTCCTCTCTCCCCTATTTACTTACATCAGTAGGGATATTTATTTTATTTCTTGGGTTATAATCCAGTACTAAGTTATTTATTTTATTGCTCAGATTATTTCAACTTGGTTATTGGGTGCTCTTTCATGTTGACTCCTGTGTCCTTTGGCATGCCCCATATTTGTTTGTTTAGCACTTCCTTTCTGGCACTACAAGATGCTTTCAACTTACATTTGTCCTGCTCCAGTCCTAGAATCATCCATTTCTCCAAGGAGCCCTGGTTCCTTTTCATTTTTATTTTTAAAATTTATTTATTTATTTTTGGCTGTGTTGGATCTTCGTTGCTGCATGCGAGTTTTCTCTAGTTGCGGCGAGCGGGCGCTACTCTTCATTGTGATGCATGGGCTTCTCATTGCTGTGACTTCTCTTGTTATGGAGCACAGGCCCTAGGCGCACAGGCTTCAGTAGTTGTGGCATGCGGGCTTCAGTAGTTGTGGATCGCGGGCTCCAGAGCGCAGGCTCAGTAGTAGTGGCGCACGGGCTTAGTTGCTCCACGGCATGTGGGATCTTCCAGGACCAGGGCTTGAACCCGTGTCCCCTGCATTGGCAGGCGGATTCTTAACCGCTGCGCCACCAAGGCAGCCCTGGAAGGCAGATTCTTAACCACTGTGCCACCAGGGAAGTCCCCCTGGTTCCTTTTTTTGGTGAATGGTATTTAGATACCAAGAGCTGGGTGCTAAGTGTGCTTGTTGCTAGGAAACATATGTATATACACTAATTCATGTATACACAAATATCTATATTTCTGTATCTATCTGTATGTATATTAAAATAAACATGAATTTATACTGATATCTCTGACTCTGCTCCACCACAGGGTTTATATTAATCTTCCCTTCTTGCTTATTTGTGACTTCTTTCTCAGAGTAATGAACCTGGCTCTCCTTCTCTACAAATATTTTCTTATTTGTACAACCTGTGAAGTAGTTTAAGTAGTTAATACTGTGAGAACAAATTTACCAACTACAGTATAATGTTTGTGTTCAGTTCTTTTTGTTCATTTTAGCCATATAGTATCTAGTCATAACATTGTTTTACAAAGTTACTTAGGTCAGCTCCTCCCCACCCCCCCTCCAGTGAAGTTATGTCACACATTTGTAGTATAATTAGATTCATTTATTGCAGTCTGTGTTCTGTCCTGGTTCTTCAGACATTCTGGTTATTATTTTTTTTAATTTGCATACAGTAGGGTGCATTCATTGTTGTGCACAGTTCTGTGGGTTTTTACAAATGGAGAGAGTCAGGTATCCACCATCACAGTACCATACTGAACACTTCCATCACTCTAAAAATTGCCTTATGTGGCCTCTTTGTAGTCAACTCCTCTACCTACACCAATTTTTGGCAACCACTGATCTGTTTTCTGTCCCTATAGTTTTGCCTTTTCCAGAAGGTCACATACATGGAGTCGTACAACATGCAGCCTTTGGGGTCTGACTTTTTTCACTTAGCAAAATACATTTAAATTCTTCAGTGTTGTTGCATGAGTCCATTTCTCTTTGTTGAGTATTATTCCATTGTACGTAATATGTTCACTGACCTATGAAAGACCATCTGAGTGTCAAGTTTTTAGTAGCTGTAAAGAAAGCTATTATAAACATAGCTAGTGGTTTAACTTTATAGGAAACTACTAAACTATTTTCCAAAATGACTGTACCATTTTGCATTCCTACCAGCAGTGAATGAGAATTTCTGTTTCTTTGTATTCTTTCCAGCATTTGGTATTGTTGTTGTTTTTATTTTTTTTTATTTTTTATTTTTTGTTGTTGTTTTTAATTTTAGCAGTTCTAATAGGTGTGTACTGGTATCTGTGGTGGTTAATTTGCATTCCCCTAAAGGTTAATGATGTTGAGCATCTTTTCACATGCTTATTTACTATCTGTATATCTTTGGTGAAGTGTCTGTCAGATCTTTTTGGGGGGGGGCTGTCTTATTGTTGAATTTTAAGAGTTGTTTTCATATATTCTGTATACAAATCCTTTATATAGACATGTTATTTGCAAATATTTTCTTCTAATCTGTATCTTATTTTTTCATTCTCTTCACAGTGTCTTTCACAGAAGAAAATTTTACATTTTCATTAAGTCCAGTTTATCTATTTTTTCTTTTATGAATTGTGGCTTTGGTGTCATATCTTAAAAACTCATTGCCAGGGAATTCCCTGGCAGACCAGTGGTTAGGACTCAGCGCTTTCACTGCCATGGCCCCGCGTTCAATCCCTGGTCTGGGAACTAAGATCCCGCAAGCAGTGTGCTGTGGCCAAAAGAAAGCAAAAAACACAACTCATTGCCAAACCCAAGGTCATGCTGATTTTTCTCCTATTTTTTAAAAAAGAAGTTTTATATATATATATTTATATATATTATATATATTTATATATATATTTAAATATATATATATGAGTTTTATAGCTTTTCATTTTACATTTAGGCCTGTGATCTGTTTTGAGTGAATTTTTATATAAGGTGTAAGATACGTATGAATGTCCAGTTGTACCAGCTCTGATTTTGAAAGACTGTCCTTTCTCCACTGAATTGCCTTTGCACCTTTGTCAAAGACTATATTTGTGTGGGTCTACTTCTGGGACCTCTAATCTGTTGCATTGACCTGTGTGTCTGTTCTTTTGCCAGTATTGCATTGTCTTTAGTTACTGTAGCTTTATAATAAGTCTTGAAATTTGATAGTGTAAGCTGTCCGACTTTCTACATTATTGTTTTTAATCTCTGTGTAGTATTCCATTTTATGGGGGTATCATAATTTACTTAACCAGGTTTCTGCTGAAGGACATTTAGTAGGTTTAGTTTTTTGGTTTTTTTTTTTTTTTGCTGTAATAAATGATGCTGAGATGAACATCTTTGCACAAACATCTCTGCATTTGTGTGATTCTCTCTTCAGGGTAAATTTCTGGAATGGGATTGCTGGGTGAGAGGCTGTACATGTTACTTTCTTCTTCTTCCAGTTTTCTAAGAGCTTTATTAGAGTATATACTTTTTTTTTTAAGATTTTTTTGTTTGTTTGATGTGGACCATTTTTAAAGTCTTTATTGAATTTGTTACAATATAGCTTCTGTTTTATGTTTTGGTTTTCTGGCCTTGAGGCATGTGGAATCTTAGCTCCCTGACCAGGGATCGAACCCGCACCCCCTGCACTGGAAGGCAAAGTCTTAACTACTGGACTGCCAGGAAGTCCCAAGAGTATATGCTTCCTTTATATTATTTTTCTTATTGAGGTTAAATTCACATAACATTAACCATTTTAAAATGAAGAATTCAGGGACTTCCCTGGACAGGGGGCACGGGTTCGATCCCTGGTCGGGGAACTAAGATCCCAAATGCTGTGCGGCATAGCCAAAAAAAAAAAAAAAAAAAAAAAAGAACGATTCATTGGCACTTAGTACATTCACAGTGTTGTACAACAACTACTACTTCTATCTAGTTCCAAAACATTTCCATCACCACAAAAGAAAACTCCGTACTCATTAAGCCACTATTTTGAGTTTCCCCTCCCCCCCCCCAGCCCCTGACAGCCACAAGTCTGCTTTTAGTTTCTATAGATTTTACCTGTTCTGGATATTTCATAGAAATGGGATCATACAATATGTGACCTTTTATGTCTGTCTTCTTTCACTTACATTGGTTGTAGCATGTATTAGTGCTTCATTCCATACTTGAATAATATTCCATTGTATGTATTCATCACAGTTTGTCCATCTGTTGATGAACATTAGCACCTTTAGGATATTGTGAATAGTGCTGCTATGAACATATGTGTAATGTATTTGAGTATGTTTTAAATTATTTTGGGTATATACCTAGGAGTGGAATTGCTGGGTCATATGGTAATTATGTGTTTAACTTTTTGAGAAATTGCCAAACAGTTTTACACAGTGGCTACATCATTTTACATTCCCACCATCAATGTATGAGGACACCAATTTCTCCACATCTTCTCCAACACTTATTTACCTTAAAAAAAAAAAAAAAGTTATAGCTATCCTAGTGGGTGTGAAAGTGGTATCTCATTGTGGTTTGGATTTACATTTCCCTAGTGACTAATGGGCATCTTTTCATGTGTTTGTTGGCCATTTATTTATCTTCTTTGGAGAAATGTCTGTTCAGGTCCTTTGCTTATTTTTAAATTGGGTCCCTTGTCTTTTTGTTTGAGCTGCACACATTACATTTTGATACATACTGCCAGACTGCTTTCAAAAAAGTTTGTAGGGGTAGTATGTCTATTTCCCTGTACCCTTGCAATTCTGTGTGTTATCAATCTTTTCATTGTTGTCAGTCTGGTAGACAAGAAATGGATTTCATTTAAATTTCATTTCTGAGGTAAATTGTCTCTTTAAGGGTGCATTGGCCATTTGTGTTTTTCTTTTTTGAATTTCCTGTTCAATACCTATTATGCCTACTTATGTATAATGTTTTTCATTTTTGTGTTTATCGATTTGTAAGAGCATTTTGTGTAATGTGAGTTTTAACCCTTTGTCCAGTCTCATGAGTTGGAAATATTTTTTCAGTTGGTCATTTGTCTTTTGACTTTTATGAATTTTTTTTGCCATATTAAGGTTTTTTTGTTTTTTGTTTTTAACATCTTTATTGGCGTATAATTGCTTTACAGTGGTGTGTTAGTTTCTGCTGTATAACAAAGTGAATCAGCTATACATATACATATATCCCCATATCTCCTCCCTCTTGCGTCTCCCTCCCACCCTCCCTATCCCACCCCTCTAGGTGGACACAGAGCACCGAGCTGATCTCCCTGTGCTATGTGGCTGCTTCCCACTAGCTATCTATTTTGCATTTGGTAGTGTAAATATGTCCATACCACTCTGTCACTTTGTCCCAGCTTACCCTTCCCCCTCCCCGTGTCCTCAAGTCCATTCTCTACATCTGCATCTTTATTCCTGTCCTGCCCCTAGGTTCTTCCCAAAAAAAAAAAAAAAGGTTTTTAATTTGTATATTCTTATACGCTTTTTAGGAGTACAAGTTAGTTTTAATATTCTTTTAGAAAGAGTTGACATCTGAAGTTTATAATCCATTGAACTGTTGGAATTTACAGATGTGAATAAAAGGTGTTGTTGATTCTCTAGTGTGAATGAAGATATATACAGGGCCTCCTTGCCTTCACTGTGCATGTTGCTCTCCCCTTGGAGTCTCCTACATATTTGTGCAGGTAGATGCAGATTAAACATGGGATCTTGCATTGTCCAGGCTTACTTAGGTCTGAATACCTTTGGTTAGCTACCCAGTTTCCTTGCTCTCTCTCTCTGTTGTTTTTTTTTTAACGTCTTGCTGCCTAGCACAATACTTATAACAATGGTTTTTACCTTCAGCTGCACATTGGAATCACCTAGAGAGCATTAAAAAAATACTGATGCCTAGGCTTATAGTATTCAATAAATACCTGTTGATTCGGATTAGATGATTTGCCTAACTCTTCAGGTGCCAGTATTCTCTCCTAATTTATAGTCAGTCTTTAAGGTTTTCATTTAGCCCACTTATTTAGCCTGGTAGGTAGTTTTATTTACTGGGAAAACTGGGTTTTAGTCCCAGCTTTGCTACTAACTCACTGTATATATATAACTTTGGAAAGTTACTGCCCCTCTCTGGGCTTTAATTTCCTCTTTGGATATGTTAGGGAGGGGAAACTGATTGGATTAGATCAGGGATTGGCAGACTTATTAAAGTCCAGATAGTAAATATTTTAGGCTTTGTGGGCCATACAGTGTCTGTTTGTTTCAGTGTCTAAAGCTCCTTTCAGCTCTGGTATTTTGTGGTTCTCTCCTTTCAAACCCTAGTCAGGGAACTTACCTCAAAGAGCCAAGGAAAATCTTATTTAACCACCAGCAATTAAATATAGGTAATACCAAGCATTTGTGTGCTGCTTACCATCTGCCTGGCACAGTTCCAAACATTTTACATATATTAACTCTGATCCTCAGAATGACCCAGTGAGGAGTTTAGATGCTGTTATTATCCGCATTTTACAGAGGCAAACTTGAGGTAAAGGAAAATTAGATACTTAAATAACCTGCCAGATGAAGGCTACAACTGGGCTGCAGAGCCAGATTTGCACCTGGATTTTCTGGTTCTATTATGCTATACTCCTCTCCCTAATTTAGACATATACCTCCAAGTAATGGAGCATCTCAGCTATTATACTCTATCATAGCTATCCGAGAAAATATCACTGAAACCATCAAAAGTGGGCCAATCTTGAGGCTGTAAAGATGGCCACAAAATAGAAACTTTATCATTAACTTTGTTTTTTTCTCTTAAAGTAGCCCTTTTGTTTCTGTCTCAGCATTGTAGTCACATGGCATTGTCTGTGTGCATATTTCTAGCTTTCTGTCACACTTACACTGAACCCCTTCAAGGTTCTCAAGAGTATGGTAGCTGTATTCTCCTCAGCTTCTTGAATTTAATTCCACCTCAGTAGGAATTCATTACTTTAAGCAGGCAAACAGACCAGAGTCAAATGAAGATAAAACTTCTACTGATAAGAGGCAGCAGAAACAGCTTGGGTTATAGGCAGAGCATCTAGGCTTTAGTCCTCCCTCCACTACCATCAACTGTATGGCCAGGGGAGCTCTCTGAGCCTCAGTATTCTCAACATAAAATTTAGGTGATAAGACTGGTTACGTTATCTCTGAATTTACTTATATCCATGCTTCATCAGTGTTTGCAGGTGGACTTTTTTTTTTTTAACGTTTTGCTTTTTTTAAAAAAATTTTGTATTTATTTTATTTATTTCTTTTTGGCTGCGTCGGGTCTTAGTTGAGGCACACGGGAACTTTTCGTTGCAGCACGCGGTCTCTTCGTTGGCAGCGCTTGGGCTTCTCTCTAGTAGTGGTTTGCGGGTTTTCTCTCTCTAGTTGTGGCGCACGGGCTCCAGGGCGCGTGGGCCCTGTAGTGGTGCGTGGGCTCTACAGTTTGCGGCAGGTGGGCTCTCTCGTTGAGGCGCGCGAGCTCAGTAGTTCTGGTGCGTGGGCTTAGTTGCCCGCAGTATGTGGGATGTTAGTTCCCTAACCAAGGAGTGAACCTGTGTCCCCTGCATTGGAAGGCGGATTCTTTACCTCTGGACCACCAGGGAAGTCCCGTGCAGGTGGACTTCTAAGCAGCCACAGCATAGGCTCTGCATTGCAAAGTGTCTCATTTTAACTTACAAGTATGTGCTAATTTTGCATTCTCTGTTCTTATCTGTCTATATTTATTCAGATGTACAAATGTTTCAAATTCTTGTTGCCACCAAGTAATTGATGCTCTGGAAGAATACATCACATACATATTATGTATGCACTTTTTTTTGTGGCTGTGCTGCGAGGCTTGTGGGATCTCAGTTCCTTGAACAGGAATTGAACCCAGGTCACAGCAGTGAAAGCCCAGAATCCTAACCACTAGGCCACCAGGGAACTCGCTGTGTGCACTTCTTTTTTTTTTTTTAATTTAATTTAGTTTTATTTTAATTTATTTTATTTTTGGCTGCATTGGCTCTTTGTTGCCACGCGTGGGCTTTCTCTAGTTGCGGCAAGTGGGGGCTACTCTTCGTTGTGGTGGGCAGGCTTCTCATTGCGGTGGCTTCTCTTGTTGCAGAGCACGGGCTCTAGGCACGCGGGCTTCAGTAGTTGTGGCACGCAGGCTCAGTAGTTGTGGCTTACGGGCTCTAGAGCGCAGGCTCAGTAGTTGTGGCGCACGGGCTTAGTCACTCCGCGGCATGTGATCTTCCTGGACCAGGGATCGAACGTGTGTCCCCTGCATTGGCAGGCGGACCACTGCGCCACCAGGGAAGCCCTGTGCGCACTTCTTAATTTGATAAGCATAGCTTTATGTGATTCTAATCCCTTTTCCTTTGAAGAGAGATAGCCATAAGAAAATAAAAGTCATGATTGGCACTATAAATTCCAAACCACTCCTTTTACCAGACTGACTGAACAGGTCAAGGTACTGGTTCTCCTGCTTTCTGGGCATCTTAATCTGGCTGTTTATTCAACGTGTCTGCATTTGTATCTCTGCTAAACAAAGCTAAAAGGAGTAGTTGCCTGCCATGATGTTCCTGCAGCTAATTCATTGTTTCCAATGTAGTAAAGTGTAAATTTTTTAAAAAGGTATCCTTTTATTAAAGAAAAGTTAGCCAAGAGACTGACTTTTTCTGTACTCTTCAACATCTCTTCAGTTGAATAACCAAATTCAAATTCCTTTAATCAAAAAGGAAAATCAACCTTCTGGCGAGTGTCAACATCTTTTTTTTTTGTTTGTTTGTTTTTTCTTTTTTTTAGTTAATTAATTAATTTATTTATTTATGGCTGTGTTGGGTCTTCGTTTCTGTGTGAGGGCTTTCTCCAGTTGCGGCAAGCGGGGGCCACTCTTCATCGCGGTGCGCGGGCCTCTCACTATCGCGGCCTCTCTTGTTGCGGAGCACAGGCTCCAGACGCGCAGGCTCAGTAATTGTGGCTCACGGGCCTAGTTGCTCCGCGGCATGTGGGATCTTCCCAGACCAGGGCTCGAACCCGTGTCCCCTGCATTGGCAGGCAGATTCTCAACCACTGCGTCACCAGGGAAGCCCTCAACATCTTTAAAAAAAAAAAATTTTTTCTTTTATCCTCCTACGCCAAAACTTTTCCTGAAGCTTGGACTATTAGAACTAGAAGGGATGTTAGATATGAGGAACTTGAGGTTCCAGAAATGAAAACTGACTTTCCAAAGTCACAAAGCTGATTTGTACGGAGCAGAGATTAGCAACATAGTAGGAAAAGGACACTGATTGTGAAGTCAGAAGGCATGGATTCAAAGTTTGTCTCTGCCACTAACTAGCTGTGTGACTTCAGGCAGGTTACCTAATGTGTCTACGTTTCTATTTCCTCACTGGTGAAATGAGGCAACATAATTTCGTAGGGTGTGAAACTCTTAGCATGAGATCTAGCACTCTGTACCTCTGGCACAGAGTACTAATAGAGTATATTCCATGTATTAGACACTGTACCAGGTGCTGAGACTAGAGATAAAATACAGTCTTCCCTCCGAACTTGTAGTCTAGTGGGGGAGATCAAAATACTTCACATGTACAAGAAGTTCTGTGATAGAGGTAAATACAGGGTAATGTGGAAGCATGGAGGACAAGCATGAATGGGGGAGGATTGGGGAGAGATCTCAAGGCAGGCTTTCATTAGAGGTGGTGCTAGGCTTTCATTAGAGGTGGTGCTAAAGAGTTGGGGGCTGCATGAAGCCATATTTTCATTTTAGAAAGATCACTGGCTGCAGTGTGGACTAAATTGGAAGGGTTATACCCTAAAGGAAGGAAGATCAATGAGGAAGCTGATGGAACAGTTCAGCTGTGAAATCATGAAGCCTTCAACTGATGTAATGGCAGTGGGAAAGATAATGGTGATAAACTTTGAGATAATTTTAGGAACTTGTGTGAATAGAAGTTGAGACAGATTGGAAATGTGAGGGGAGAGAGACAGAGATACTAGGATCACTTAAAGATTTTTGGTTTGATTATCGAGGTGGTTCACTCAAGTATGGGTTAGAAGATAAGGAGGTCAGTTTGGACATAGCAGGTTTCAGGTGCCTGTTTGGGGTGATAATGATGATGATGATAGCTACCTAACATTTATTGCTGCTTCCTATAGGGCAGGCCTATTCCATATGCTTTGCTGTATCATTTATTTAATTTTTACAATAATCCTTTGAGGTAGATTTAAGATTATCCTTACTTTATAAATAAGGATTATGAGGCACAGAGAGGTTACTATCTTGCCCAAGGTTACATAGCTAGTAAGTTGTGAAGCCAGGATTTAAATCGTGGCAATCAGACTCTAGAGTCCTTACTGTTAACCGCTTCATCACTATATTATATACCTCTCATAGATGATGGAAATGTCCACTAGGCAGTTAAATGTACAGTTCTAGCATCATGAGAGAGAACTAGATTACAGATAGGATTTCAGGAGTTATCAGCACAAAAAATGGTTGTAGAAGCCATGGGGGTCACCCAGAGAGTTTGTAGTACAGAAATGGCAGGTTGATGCCATGAAGACTGCCATTTCTCCATATAGTTCCCATGACAGACATTGCTAATAGATCAGTGGCTGGCCTCAGTAAAGTAAGCTGAGGAAGGTCCAGTGAGATAGGAAGAAAACCTGGAGAAGATGGTGCCATTTGAAGTCCCAAAGGAGAATTATTTATTTATTTATTTTAAATTTTATTTTATTTATTTATTTGGCTGCGTTGGGTCTTAGTTGCGGCACGCGGGATCTTCATTGCGGCATGCAGGATCTTTCGTTGCGATGCACAGGCTTCTCTCTAGTTGTGGCTCTGGCTCAGTAGTTGCGGCACATGGGCTTAGTTGCCTCGTGGCATGTGGGATCTTAGTTCCCTGACCAGGAATCGAACCCGCATCCCCTGCATTGGAATGCGGATTCTTAACCACTGGACCACCAGCGAGGTCCCCAAAGGAGAATGATTTATGAAGGAGAGCTCAGGAGTATCAGATTGTTGTATTTCCATTACATGTTTTGAGAGCTTAGCAGAAAAATGTTATATTTGGCAGTCAGGGTCCGTTAGTGATCTCAGTGAGAGAGATATCCATGGAGCAGTGGTGGGCAGCCAGCAGAGAAGGTGGATGGATAGTTATATTGATGCATAATCCAAGATTGTGGTTTTCAAGGCAGGTGTAATCCCTAGAGGCAAGAAAGGGATTGAAGGGCTTCGGCATCTAATTTGGATTAGGAAGTAAATGAAGTCAAAAGGGGGAAGATAACTTGAGAGGATGGAACCAAACTAGTGGCGGGTAGCTTTTCCTTTTGTTTGTAGGCAGCTGTGTTGGGGCATCTTAGCCAGCCAGCACTTGGACAGAGCTCCAGGATCTGCCCAGTGTCTCTGCTGGTTAGCACACTCATTAGGGCCATCCTACAGCATGCCAACCCCAAAGGGTTGGAGCTTCAAGGAGTGGGACCTTTGGCTGTACAGATTTTTGGGGAGTTTCTCCAAGGTGAAATGTCTTTGGATCAGGGTTTCTCAACTTTGAGACTCTCGACATTTGGGGCTGGATAATTCTTTGTTGTGGGGGCAGGGGGTTGTCTTGTGTATCGTAGGATGTTTAGCAGCCTCCCTGGCCTCTACCCACTAGACGCCAGTAGCATCCCCACCCCCAAAGTGTGACAACAAAAACGTTTCTAGACGTTGCCAAGCGTCCCCTGATGGACTAATTCAGTTCCGGCTTACAGACAACCACAGCTCTAGATTCTGCTGGTTTTCCTCTAGGTCTCTGTTGGAGATTTCCCTCACCTTCATTAGCTCCTCTGGGCACTTGAGCTCTGTTGGTTTGGAGAGTTTGGGTTATTTCAGCCTTGTAGCCTTTTTTCAGAATTTTTTCAGTCTGAAAATAAACTCTCTATTAGAGGTGAGACAAAGAGGCGTTATTTCCCTATAGTACCCAGTTAAATACCTAGAACATTAAATGTTTAGGGATCATGATATTTAGAGAAGATTGTAAGTCAATCTTTAATCTCTCTCTTATAAACTTTATATCACTTATCTCCTTATAGTATATTTGTGTCTCTAGCTAACTGGACTCCTTGAGGACAAGGACCCTTTCTAAGTCTTTGCACTCCTAATGTCTTGCAGAGTACCTGGCACACAGTAGACTCTCAGTAAATGTTTGCTGAGATAAGCCAGTTTTGTTGATAATTGGCTAAGTAGGTTAAACCTGCAATTTCTCAGAGTATTTCAGTTATCAAGTCTTACAAAGAGGCCAGAGTTCCCTTAGTATTGTCAAAATCTGATTTGTGCAGAGAAGCATTTTATCTAGTCATTTCTACGTACACAGATCACAGGTGTCCTCTGGGAGAATGGGAAATGGAACAGAGTGACGTGCTGCCTTTAAAAGATAACACAGATCCTTTTAGTTCTTCTAGCACCTAGAGCTGACTCTGCTATAGGTAGAGTCACACTGAAACTATAATTAAAGATGGAAAATAGGCAAAATGTCAGGCAGTCAGCTACAAACCTGTTCTCGTGGAGTGATGTTTTCTAGACAGGTAAGAAAATTATAAGCCCAATTGTGGCATTTACAATAAGAATATGGACCAAATGTGACATTTATAAAGCTGATTGGTTTCTAGGTTTCTTTAGATATTTATCCTTAATGCAAATGTATAAAATGTTGCTCTGTTTTTGCTTTTTGGCCTAGCAGTATGATTTTAATTAATAAATAATGTGCACCATAAAACATAATTCATAACTGCACAGTTCAATAAATTATCAAAAAGTGAAAATACGTGTGTAACCACAACTCAGTTCAAGAAATAGAGCACTACCAGCCCTCTCAATAATTTTGAAAAATTTCGTATGATTCAGCAGTTCTACTTCTGGGTATATATTCAAAAGAATTGAAAAATTCAACAAATCTTTGACATTTTTATTTTATTGTGCTAATTTTCACTAGTTTCTCATTGTATCTAAAATCTATCATCAAGTCTTTTTAAAGTTGTGGAAAAATATACATAATATATAAAACTTACCATTTTACCAACCATTTCAGTGGCATTAAGCACATTCAGATTGTTCTGCAACCATCATCATTCTCCATCTCCAGAACTTTTTTCCGCTTCCCAGACTGAAATTCTGTACCCATTATACACTAACTTCCCATTCCTCTCTGCCCCAGCCCCTGGCAACCACCACTCTACTTTCTGTTTCAAAATTTGACTATTCTATGTATGTCATATAAGTGGGATCATAATATTTGTCCTTTTGTGACTGGCTTATTTCACTTAGCATAATGTCTTTGGGGTTCATCCATGTTATAGCAAGTTCATCCATGTCAGAATTTCCTTTCTTTTTAAGGCTGAATAATCTTCCATTGTAAGTATAGAACACATTTGTTTATCCATTTATCTCTGATGGACACTTGGGTTGCTTCTACCTTTTGGCTGTTGTGAAAAATGCTGCTGTAAACATGTGTGTATATATATATATCTGTTCAACTCCCTGCTTTCAGTTCTCTTGAGTACATACCGAGAAGCGGAATTGCTGAATCATATGGTAATTCTACTTTTCATTTTTTGAGGAACCGCCATACTGTTTTCCATAGCTGCATCACTTTACATTCCCACCAACAGTGCACAGGGATTCCAATTTCTCTACATCCTCACCAACATTTGTTATTTTCTGTTTTGTTTTATTTTTTTAATAATAGCCATCCTAATGGGTGTGAAGTGCTTCCAAAAAGTTTTAAAGACTCCTTTTGTTACGGAAATTTCCCAATATATAAAAAAATAGAGCGAATAGTAGTTGAACTCCCATATATCTGTCACCTAGCCTCAATAATTATGAACACTTGGCCAATCTTGTTCCAATTAAAATCTGTCCTTCCTCTCCCACTATTGGAACACAGACCCCAGTCATCATAAACTTAAAACTAATTAATTTTTAAATTGAAGTATAGTTGGTTTATAATATATAAACTTTCTTTTTTTTCTGTTAAAGCAAAATAAAGCATAAAACAATGTTATTAATATAAGTAGTGTATTGTGAATTTTATTTGCATCATAGCTGTGTATTTGATTCAGTGATCCATACCTCTTGTGTCGTTATTAACAAATATTTTCTCATCATCATTCTTGCTCTTGTGCAGTGCAGGTATAGATATACTTTACATATGCCTTTCATCTACCCTTGCCTTCTTGCTTGTTAACAATTTGAGTAAAATTTTAAAATACACAGTTACTATGATCACAAGCTGCCTCGTCATTTGTAAACACAACTATAACAGCGTATCAGTACCTGTCAAAAGAAGTCATATTAGATTGGAAAAGAGTGAAGCAACATCATTATAGACATAGCCTTGAATTACCTCTAATATTTTTTTAATTGAGGTATAAATATTGACATACAACATTATATTAGTTTCAGGTGTACAACAAAATGATTTGACATTTGTATATATTGTGAAATGATCACCATGATAAGTATAGTTAACATCCATCACCATTCATAGTTACAGAATTATTTTTTCCTTGGGATGAAATTTTCAAATTTACTCTTAGCAACTTTCAAATATGCAATAGTGGTATTATTAACCATGCTGTACATTATAGCCTTGTGACTTATTTATTTTATAACTGGAAGTTTGTGCTTTCTGACTGTCTTCATCTGTTTTGCCCACCCCATGCCCCCACCTCTGGCAACCACTAATCCTTTACCTATGCAGCTCCTATTTCTTTTTTCTGTTTTAAAATTTATTTATTTTTTTAAAGATTTTTTTGATATGGACCATTTTTAAAGTCTTTATTGAATTTCTTACAATATAGCTTCTGTTTTATGTTTTGGTTTTCTGGCCTTGAGGCATGTGGGATCTTAGCTCCCTGACCACGGATCAAACCCGCTCCCCCTGCATTGGAAGGCGAAGTCTTAACCACTGGACTGCCAAGGAAGTCCCCTGATTTCTTTTTTAAAAAGAGATATCATATACTTTCATTTGTATGTACTTCAAAATACTGTATATGTCAAAGTTAAGGACTCTATTTTTTAACATAACCGTAAAAGCATATTATACCTAAAAGTTAACAATAATTCTTTTATCATCAGATACCTAGTTTGTATCACCTATATCTTTATGCTCAGTTTCTTTTAATCTGATGGTACAGGAAACAAAGGGTTAACAAGTCACTCAAAGATGACAGTTTACATTGCTAACCAAGATTCAGTTACAATTTTTAGTTTGTTAGCTCTACGAGCAAGAACTCTGGTTTTTTTAAACCATTAATGCTCTTCTTCCTGATATTCGTTGACATTTGTATATATACCATAAACAGTACATTAGGCTACTTCCTTCAGCAAATAAGGTGAGCTTAGTTCTAGGGTTACCTTCTGTTTGATTTATTATTGTTCTTTTAAAAAATTTATTTATTTACTTATTTTTGGCTGTGTTGGGTCTTCGTTGCTGCTCGAGTTGCTGCGAGCAGGGGACTACTCTTTGTTGCGGTGCTCGGGCTTCTCACTGTGGTGGCTTCTCTTCGTTGCGGAGCATGGGCCCTAGGTGCGCGGGCTTCGGTAGTTGTGGCGTGTGGGCTCAGTAGTTGTGGCTCACGGGCTCTAGAGCGCAGGCTCCGTAGTTGTGGCACACGGGCTTAATTGCTCTGCGGCATGTGGGATCTTCCCGGACCAGGGCTCGAACCCATGTCCCCTGCATTGGCAGGCGGATTCTTAACCACTGTGCCACCAGGGAAGTCCCCTTCTGTTTGCTTTATGTTTATGTGTTTATCTGTTAAAACTGGCCATTTTAAGGGGCTCTAGAAAATACACCTAAAGGCAGAACACAGGATGAAAATATATCTTCAAATTTATCTACATATCTGATAGAATGTGCTGGTAGAGATGTTTACATTTTGGCTTTTTTGGAGGTGGGGGCTGGTAACTATACATTTGCAACTATACATTTTCTTAACGTTAACCTCAGTGTTAAAAATGAGAATCTATTTACAGAGGTCAGAAGTCCTCTTTTGGCAAAATCAGGTTGTTTCTTGATTCTTTAACATTGGGTCATTTGGAATCTAAGCTTCAGTAGAGCCAACTGAAGGCTGTGGGAAAAGGAGAGGCACACACAATTATTAATTCTTTTTCCCTCCTTTAGTTTTCTTAATTTGCACAGAAGACCACAGTATACAGTATACCCTACTGTATACTATGGTCTAATGTTTGAAGGAAGTCTTGTTCAAGATACATGGAAAAGAACACCCTATGATTTAAGATTCCATCAGTATTTAGGTGTAAGAATGCAGTTCTCTTGTCAGGAACAGATAGATGAGTTGGTTAAAGGCAAAGCTAGTTCTTTCTCTATGGCTCTATTTATATATTTTCTGTGTGTTGTTTTCTTTTGTTTTTTGGTTTTGTTTTTCTTTAAGAGGGCCGTTTTATTGGTTTATTTATTTCAAAGAAAGTTGTACTATAAGGTTTTTTTTGTTTCTTTTTAAAAAATTTTTATTGCAGTATAGATTTACAATGTTGTGTTTCAGGTGTACAGCAAACTGAATCAGTTATACATATACATATATCCACTCTTTTTTTAGATTCTTGTGTGCTGTCTTACTTAATTAACAATTTTCTTTTTGCTTGAAGATAGCTTATATCCTTGTTGAGTAAGTAACCTCAGTAGCTAGGAGCACAGAGGCTTCAGAGTGATAGTGACACTAAAATTATTTCCCATTCTTTCTGTGTTGTTGTGATAGTATTGATGGTAGTAATATGGGTAGTAATATAGTGACCCTTACATAGTATTTACCATGTGCCAGGCAAAAACTAAGTTCTTTACATGTATTAACTCATTTAATTTACACAACAACCATATGAGATAGATATTATTATCCTCATTGTACTGATGAGGTATTAAGGCACGCAGAGGTTAGTAACTGACTACTCCAAGTACAAATAACTAGGAAGTGGCAGAGCTGGGAATTGATCTGAGACAGCCTGGCATCAGGGTCCTTCCTCCTAACCATTATACTGTACTGTACTTATTTGACACCCATATAAGTAAAGGGAAATGTGAGATAAAAAATGTTCTTAACATCTTTGTGGGCTCTGTGGAACTTATTTGTTCATTCAGTGCTCCCTGTAGAATCAGTGATTACAGAGAGAACATTTAATCTCAAAGCATTCATCCCTATTTTCAAACTAGTATTTTCAGATCTCTTCTCCATCTGAGACCTTGCATTTAGAAAAAGTACACTTGAACTTTTTAGTTGAATTGGCAGATCAAGAGCTTACAGACAGGATATTGCCTTTGAGTATTTAGACTGTATTTGCTGACCTCCTGAAGCAGTAATTTGGCACACTGTTTCTACTACAGTTCAGCAGTATTAGGGGTTCTGACTTCAAAGTGTGTATGTGTGTGTTTTATATATATCTTTGTAGATAGGCCACTTCTCCACAAATGGAGCCAATCTTTTACAAATTCTAAAAACCTTTCAGAGTATTTAACTCCAAAAAATATCTAAGCATTTGAAGTAGAACTATGAGCAATGCAAAATGTTACCTTTCTGGAGACTTGTGATAAGTAGTAACAACCTGCCCACTTCTAAATGCTTGAAGTTCGGGCCAAAGAACCTCCAGTTAATGTTGCAGAGTTAGTTCTTATTTGGGCACCGATTTACGTATACTTTTTATCTTTAAGTCTGAGTTAATAGCCACTATTTGATAAGAAAGCTAATGTTCTGCTTTCTTCTGTTTCCTTTGTCTTGGATTATGTGGATCTGGCTGTGCTCTGGTTAGAACACATTTCCTCTGGTGCTTTGGGTCAGTCCGGGGTTTGGCTGCAGGGAGGACTAGATCACCATTTCTGCCCAGCAAGTGCGCATCTTTTGGAGACAGATGACTTTCTCATGCTAATTTTCTTTCCCCTAGGTTTATGAAGGTCTAGACATCATCACCAACAAGGTTTCTGCCCAAGAGCAGAGTCTGTGCCAGCACCACATGATCGGCTTTGTGGATCCTCTTGTGACAAATTACACAGTGGTGGACTTCAGGAACAAAGCAACTGCTCTGATATCCTTAGGAAAGACAGCAGCTAGGCGTGGTGGCTGCAGGGCAGCCCAAGCCAAGGACGTTTTCTTTCTAGTGACAATTTCTCCTAAGCAGAGGTACCCAAGATCAGTAGTAGCATCCCCGTGAGAACGGTTCGGATTGAAAAGATACAGCGTTCTTGCTACTCTGAGTCTTGTCCTCAGACTGCAGCATCAGCATCACTTGGGAGCTTGTAGAAGTGCTGAATTTGGGCCTCTTTCTAGACCTACCGAATCAGAATCTGCATTTAACTAGAGTCCCGGGTGATTCACATGCATATTAAAATTTGAGAGGTGCTGTTTTAGTGGAGAGAACACTGATTTAGGAGCCAGAAAATCCATGCCCTAGTTTTAGAGCTGCCTCGTCTGACCACAAAAATTTAATTGGGTAAAGCGTTTACCCCACTGAGCTTCAGTTTCCCACCCTTTAAATGGGGATAAGAAATTAATTTATAAATATAATGGAATTATAGTTAGAATTCGAAAGAGATTAGGAAAAAATAGTTCTGGGTAACACCAAGAAATTTTGGAAAAAAGAATAACATAATGGGGGGGGCTGCCCTTATATTTTAATGTCCAGACTGCCTTTAATATCTGGACTGCTACATATTAAAACATATTGAAAATTCGTAATAATTATAATAGCATGGAACTTACATAATACTAGACAAATTTATGGCACAGATTAGAAACGTCAGATACAAATTCAGATGGATGTATATATTTAGCTTATGATCAAGGTGGCATTTCAAAACAGTGGAGAAAGAATGTAGTAGTTAATAATTATTCCTTTCTTCATCGTACTTTATTGTGTCTGTGCAATATAATTAATTTAGCTAGTTAAAAAAAAATTATTCCTGGGACAGTTAATTATTTTTGGAAAAAAAGAAATCAGGTCCTTATTATATGGACATAAATTCCAGATGGATTTCAGAGTTAAGTAAATATGTATTTTTTTTAAATGAAACTTTGAAACAAATGGGATAACATATAATTGAGTAGTTATGTGATTTTAGAGTAGGGAAGGACTTTGTAGATAGTCTTTTTTTTTTTAAGGATTTTTTAAGTCAATTTTTCCTTTTTATTGTGTTAAAATATACATAAAACTTACCATCTTAACCATTTATAAGTGTACAGTTCAGTAGTCTTAAATATATTCACATTGTTGTGCAGCCATCACTACCATCTATGCCCATGATAGTTTTTTTGGTTTTTTGGGTTTTTTTTGAGGAAAATAGCTAGATTTGGATATGTTAGAATTAAGAATTCATACTGGCAAGAAAGTATTTCAACCATTCCAATTCCTAGGTATCTACCCTCGAGAAGCCTTGCCGCAAGTATACCAGGAGATAGGTGGTAGATCTAATTTTAACAACATTATTGCTCTTAACAGCAAAAACATATAAATGCCCAAATTCCTACTTACAGAAGAATGTATAAAATGTGCTTTGTTCATATAAGTACTTTTTCAGCAGTGAAAATGAATAAGTTGCAGTTACATGCATCAGTCAATGTGGAAGAATCTCAGAAACAACATAAAATGCGGGAGATTATAGAAGGATACATAGATGGTCATACCATTTATTATAAAAGTTAAAAAGCAAGCAAAGGTAACCAATATGTTGTTTAGGGTTTTATATACATCAGTAATAATGTAAAGAAAAGCAAGGGAATGATGAAAAACAAACAATACACAAAACAATTCAAGACAGTGGTTCCCTCAGAGAGGGGCAGTAATGTGATGGGAATTACTACATAGGAAGCTTCAAAAGAATTGATAATATTCACTTTCTTACATTGGGTTCATGAGTGGGCAGAGACTAAAATGCAGATAATAATTCTTGCCGTACCTGCTTTATAAGGCACTTGTATCAGATGAAGTAATGTATATGAAAGCCCTTTGCATATTGAAACATATCACCAAATGAACATGGTTGCTGTAAGACAGTTCAGTTGTTCAGAAAGAACTGATGGAAAGTGGAGAGCTAATTAAAAGAGTTAAAGGGCAGCAACAACAGGGGTTGACTTAATCAGATCACTTAGAGGATTGGAGATTTGTGAATTTAAGTAAGAACCTAGAATCAGAGTGTCAGAACTGAAAGTACCTTAAGAAGTATTCGATCAACCTTCTTGATTTGACAGGTGAGGGTGGTAGATACTGAGGCCCAGAGAGAAAGGTTTTTGCTTAGGATCACAGTTGTTTCATGGCTTGGGCAAACATGTTAAACCTTTTCCCACCAAATAACTCCTATCCCATCTCCCTTCCTCTTTTCCATCTCTCCCTTCTGGTATCTCACCATTTCCCCTTCCCCTTTTATTTTCCTTGCTTCCTTTCCCTTTGTTAGTCAGATTATATATTTGAAGTTTTATTCCAATTACTGTGTAATTGTATGTTTCTTATACTTAATTTATAGGGGGGGGATATAGAATTTGTTTCTCTTTTTAAAAAACAAATAGACACGTTTCTTCCTTATGCTCCTTGATTAGTAACATCTTTCTCCCCACCCTACCCCAACCTCTTATAGAGGGCTTCTGATAGAAAAGAGGTCATCTATCTCTATGCCCACAGACTGGCTGGCAAGGGGAAGAAGTGTGTAAATGAGTCTTTATCTGGGTTGAAAGTCTCTTTATCAGTTATTCTCAGAAGGAAAGCCCTTCTTAAAGCAGATAATTATCTGTTCAACAGAGATTCTAAAGAGAAAAATTCCAGGTATCAGTGGTGTAAAAACAATAATGACTAAAGTAAATTGAGTGCTTACTCAGTTGAAAAAAATATTTCAGGCATTGTCTTAGGGATTTTATTTGCACTGTCATGTGTAATGCTCATAAGAACTCATGAGGATTTTACAGGTGAGAAAACTGAAGCTCAGACAGGTTGAATGACTTGCTGAGTGTTGGAGCTGGTAATTGAAATCTGTTTGTCTTCACATCCTGTGCTTCCCAGTTCATCTGGTAGAGTCTCAAGTGGCTGAAATGTGCACTACTACCACAGAATGGTGAAGACTGAGTCTAAGAACTATGGCTTAGAGAAACCAGCTTGTAATTTGCCTTAGAAGGCAAAGTCACACAGTGGACATCATCTTGGTGGCTTCCTGAGCAGTTGACACTTAATTCTGTGAGAGAGTCCTTAGGCTCGTGCTTGTTAAGCTGATTTTGAATGCTAAGCAAGCTTTGAGTTTTAGCAGCAAGGCCTAGAAAGTTCTCGAATTGGAAGGAATTACCATCATGCATCTGTCTCTGGTTTATGCAAGTCCCTCCAGAACTGATAGGAAATGATTCTGAGAACTCATGAGAAACAGTGAAGACTAGTATCAAAAGTATGACGAATGTGGTTTCTTACTAATACCCTACTTCCAAGTGAGTCAGATTTTCTTCTTGATATTAATATTGTGATGTCTTTCTTAACATTCACATTGAAGATATATTTGCCCGAGATAAAATTCCTATTGTCGTGGGAGGAACCAATTATTACATTGAGTCTCTGCTCTGGAAAGTTCTTGTCAATGCTAAGGTATGTTTAGTTCAGTCGTAATTCAATGAGGAAATGGGTTCTTCTTTCTTTCCGGCTAATTTTAATGGGAGGAAAGTTGACTTTTGCATATTTCTTATACTCAGCAACTGTACTAACTTTCCTACTTAATATTCTGAAGCAAATGCCACCTCCATATGTGAAGTGGGCTTCTCCAGGCTGGCCTAAGGACAGGGGCTGTGTGTGGGAAAAATGCTCCTCTGTGGATTAATTAGCATCTCCATGTAAGTTAACAGTACATTAGTCTGATTCAGCATTTCCTGGCTGAAACAATCTATATGCCAGGGAGATATCTGACACTAACCATTCTTACAGAGATGCTATTGCGTAGGGTGGGACTTTGCAAACTATAATGTGCTGGAAATTCTGGTCCACTCTTTGGTTACACTTGTTGAGAAGACTAGACTCCTGGATGTGTTAGCCTGGGTAGCTTGTACTCCCGACAAGGAGGCAGGGTACCTGAGTACTTCCCTAGACAGCTAGTCCTCTTTCTTTGTTTGCTGTGGCCTCACAGCACTACCATGGTGTATTGGAATTTTCTGTTTATGATCTGTCTCTCACTGTATGGCAAGATCTTCTGATTCATCTCTATTCTGTGTTCCTAAACACTTAGTAAAGTGCCTGGCACATACAGTGTTTCAGTGTTTGTTGAATTTTTGAATTAAATTTACTACTAACCCTTCATTTAATAGCCCTGGGAGATGGGCACTGAGAAAGTGATTGACAAGAAAGTTGAGCTTGAAAAGGAGGATGGCCATGCACTACACAAACGCCTAAGCCAGGTGGACCCAGAAATGGCTGCCAAGCTGCACCCACATGACAAGCGCAAAGTGGCCAGGTAAGAAAGCTGGGAGCCAACTGACGCCAAGCCCCTTTAGAGTTAGAGGGCAGTCAGTTCTTAAGTGTGCCTGGGTGAGACAGGTTTGGTAATAGCAGTTAGTGGAGATTGATGTGTTTTAGCTCAGCAGGTTAGGAGGTTAGGAGGCCCAGAGTTATTGCCTCAGTCCAACTCCCTCAATAAATAGTTGCACCCTACTTTGTTGTTGTTACATTTAAAATGCATAATACAATACAGTTTTTCCCTAGGGCCTATGTAATCTTGCTTCATTTTCTATTTGATCTTTGCTTGTATAACAGTTTTCATATACATTTTTTCTGGCATGCAGTCAGCTGACATTGTGATTCAGGTTTCATAATTGATGGTGCAATGCTGAGTTCTGCCCCAGCAGCTTGCCCAGTGGGAGGCAGGTTTTATAAACTGTCTTATAGATCAGTTCACCTTTACACATGGAGACTTTCTTGAAGGGAAGAGAGAGATGACCTTATTAGTTCATTAACCATGTTTTGTTAGGTTGCTTTGAAATTGCAGCCTCGTGTGTTAGGTATACTTTTCTTTCTTCCTTCCTTCCTTCCTCCCTCCTTCCCTCCCTCCTTCCCTCTCTCCCTCCCTCCGTCCCTCCCTCCCTCCCTTTCTTCCTTCCTAAGATTAGATGGTTTATTTTTTCCTCCACAAATATGCATCTTCATTGGTTCCATATTCTGTTCACTTCTGACTGCATCTTCATTTTATAAGTCATTTTATCTATTTTTTTCCTTCCAGTTTTATTGAGATATAATTGACATACAGCACTGTGTAAGTTTAAGGTGTACAGCATAATGATTTTCCTTATGTATATCATTAAATTATTACCACAATAAGTTTAGTGTACTTATATAGACACAAAATAAAAGAGAAAGATTTTTTCTTGTTATGAGAACTCTCAGGCCTCACTCTTAACTTTCATGTATAGTATACAGCAGTGTTAGTTATATTTATCATGTTGTACATTACATACCTAGTACTTATTTATCTTGTAGCTGGAAGTTGGTACCTTCTGACTGCCTTCATCCAGTTCCCCCTTCCCCCACCCCCAGCCTCTGGTAACCACACATCTGATTTCTTTTTCTATGAGTTTGTTTGTTTTGAAGTATAATTGATCTAGAACACTATGTTGAATCCTAATGCACAACACAGTGATTTGATATTTCTGTACATTACAAAGTGATCACCACTTAGGTGTACTCTTCTGTAGTGCCGGAAGCGATACCTTATCCGGCAGAGCAGAGGACCTACTATGTGGATGGTTATACACATTAGATATTTATAGCAACATTTGGTATTGACAGGGGTTATGAAGTATTCCACTCAAATGAGTGTTCTAGATCAGTGTTTCTTAATCCTTTTGTATTATCTCCCCTGCCCCTGAAGCCTTTTTAGAAATTTTTTTCCTAATTGTGCTTCCCTCCCTCCCCTCCGTGAAATTTTAATACTGAAGAATAAGATTTTGGGAGAGGGCCACACATCATTGTAATATCTAAGGTTTTTTTGCTCCCTTGAGGGCAATATCACCCTGTTGATAATGTATATTCTAGATAAATGAAGTTTATACTTTCCAGTATCCAGACATTTTATTTTTAAACATTTAAATAGAAATCTTCCAAAAACTTTTTGGAAAACTCAGGGACACTCTGATGAACATTCATTTTTGTATCGTTTTATGGTATGAGTCTAGAGCTTGGTTGTTACTATCTGCTCCTTTTATTAATCAGTTCTTATCATTTCTCCTTATTTTGCGACTTCTAAACTAGTAATGAGTTGAGAATGTGTTTTCGTAAGAACAGTAGGTTCTAAGCAAGAGCTCTAGAGTCTCTAAAAGAAGATTGGAGGACTTCCTTCATCTTTCTTTTAGTTTGAGGCTGTATTCTAGCCTCCAGATAAGTAAGATATCTATTACATTTTTCCCTCTTAGGTCCTCTCTGAGTGACCAGTGATAGGGAAAGATGAGGGGTCTCTACTCTTGTGTTAGGGTTTCAGGAAGTAGAATTGGATCAGGAAGGGAAAGATCACTTTCAAGCTGATAAGTTGCAATCACCCAGAGTGGTAGAGTATAGATTTGAGAGTTAAATTACCTAGTGCTGCATAACATAATAGATGCTGACAGAGTGGATAGTGGCTTAAGAATAAGTGTGTAGTTCTTTCTTCAGTGATCTTTGTGCTAGTAGAGTACTGAATTAGTCAGAAGCATTTTTCATTAATTTTAGACATATTTAAAAAGAAAGTTGATGAGCTGGATATACAGCATACTTTTGTACTGTGGGAAAGGCATTCCAGCGAGACTAGACTTGTTGGCTTATAGCAAAGTGTCCCAGACAAGCTTTTACTGCTTACCTGAAAGTGAATATGTCCTGTTCTCTTTGTGTAGTAGAAACCTGTTGTTTCTGAACCTGTTTAACTGATTTCAGAAAATTTTATATGTGTTTAGAATAGTTTTATTTCTTTCTTTACCTAAAGTTTTCTTTAGAACCCTTTTCTGAGTAGCTATAGGTTTGCAGTAACCCCAGACCTTCATGTGTTCAGGGGCTTATGCAGTGAAAATGACAGTGAGGTATTCTATAATAAATAGCCTCTCCCCTGTTTCTCTCGAGAAGTAATATTTCCTAATGGTTGTTATGGGTGTGCCCACCCTCTCCTTTCAAATGACTTAGGAGCTTGCAAGTGTTTGAAGAAACAGGAATCTCTCATAGTGAATTTCTTCATCGTCAGCATGCAGAGGAAGGTGGTGGTCCCCTTGGAGGCCCTCTGAAGTTCCCTAACCCATGCATCCTCTGGCTTCATGCTGAACAGACAGGTAAAAGTCCTTTGGTGTCCTAGAGTTCATCCGAGACAGAGCCTATAGTAATACATTACTGTATATAAAATCTTTAGAGTAAATCAACTATACTTCAATAGACAGTTGTTTTGAAAAAAAGTGCTTTAGAACTATGAGTGGCTCATAATAAGCACGAAACAAGTGTTAGCTATTCATTTTATTATCATGATCATTATTCATTGACTTAGTAAGACACAGTGCCATTTCCCTAGGTATCTTTCTGGAAAGCAGGTAAAGGTAGCCCTGGCATTAGTATAACATGAGATGAGTATAAGATTAGTATAAGATGAGGATGAGATAAGATGGGATGGGATGGGAAAGAGACTGCCATCCAGAGAAAATCCAAAGGAGAAAGAGAAGGAAGGCTCCTGTGGAAGGAGGTCTGACTCTCTGGATTGGCTAAAGCCTGGATCACTGATTATTTTGGAAGCAGTAGGCCTGAGAAGTGGGAATGATGGTTAGCTAGCTAACTGATGGTATTTCTTTTTGGTTTTTTGCTAATGCCCTGTGATAATAGTAACTTCTTTATCCAACACACATAACAGCAAGCATTCAATGAAGTGTCAAGTGTTCTACATAGTACTTGGATTTCAGAGATGAATGTGAGACAGTACCTGCCCTTAAGGAGCTTCCGGTCTAGTGGGGCAACAAATAATGAGGTAGATACTATGTTGTGATAAACGCTGGGCTAGAAGGTGCTGTGGGGCCACAGAGAAGGGATGATGAGCATTTTCTGGGGGGAGTCGGGGACCAATTTGTAAAGGTAACTTATGAGCTAGGTCTAGAAAAATGAGATCGTTATGGGAACAGGCGGTATAGTTTCGTGATTAAGAACATGTCTCTGAGCCAGACTGTCTGGCTTCAAATTCCTGCTCCATCATCTCTGGTTATGTGAGTTTTAAGGCAAGTTGATTTACCTTTCTGTGTCCCAATTTTCTCTTCTATAAAATGGGGATGATAATAATAGTACATATCTCATAGCTTCGTTGAGGATTAGATGAATTAATAATACATGCAAAGTGCTCAGAATGTGCCTGGCACATGGTGAGTCCTCAATAAATGCAAACTTTTTAGGAAGATAGAAAAAAAGGTTATTATCATTGTAAGCCAAGAAATAGCAATGGCAGAGATGTAGAAGAACATAATTGAAATGGTGGAAATTTGTTGTTAAATTAATCTCAAATTATATTATCTCAAACTTAAATTATAAGGTTATAGAAAAAGGTAATGTTTTAATAATGAACATTTTGTAAATAAAAACGTGTTACAATGCAGCATCAAACAGTGGTACCTGATTCATAATAAAGCTGTGTTTGACCACCACATTGGAATGATTATCACCTCTCACTCTTTGCTCCTTTGTCTGGCTCAGTAGTTCCAGATATACTTAGGATGGCTTTGGTTTAAAGTTTCTCATTCCTGTTTAAGGTGTGTCATCTGAGAGTTCTTAAATATGAAATAGCATAAAGTTAGAGTAACAAATATAATGGAAAAAAGTAAGAGTAAAACGGGGCTCTCAGCTGCCTTTAAAATAAATAATGGATATACATTCCATACAAGAATAAAATATTTCTTCTTCCTAGTAGCTGTAATTGTGTGCTCTTTACATAAGAAGAAGACATGCCTCATTCTGGCTGTTTTTATTGAAATTGCAGAGTTTTAAGTGTGACTAAATATAATTATGAATTACTGTATAATCTTCGGACTCTGAACCTTTTCTTCCATTTGAACAAATTCTCTTCTTTGTGGCAGCCTATGCATTCATCATGTATAGTACACACCTTCGGCAGGCTTGCTGGTTGATGGGTTAATTTGATTCAAGTTCTAGATGAGCGCTTGGATAAGAGGGTGGATAACATGCTCGCCGCTGGGCTCTTGGATGAACTAAGAGATTTTCACAAACGCTATAATGAGAAGAAAGTTGTGGAAAACAGGTGAGAATTTGGCTATTACTTTCACCTACTCTCCATCCCTTGCTTATGGTCAAAAGACCGCAAACATATAATACTGGCTTTGGATCTCCTTGTTTGCTACCCTTCATCATTGGAAGGAGGTTTGGTGTACTTGTTACAGTTGCAATTTTCTAATCTCAGACATTCCCAGGAGTTAATTTTCAAGGGAAGTAACCTGGGAGCTGGTGGGGGAAGGTGGAGGAAGGATTTCAGAGAGGTAATAACTGCTAAGGATCTCAATTTCCTCATCTATGAGATGCAGTGGCTCAGCTAGATCATCTCCAAGGCTCTGCTAGCTTTCCGATTCAATGGCTCATCTGCTGATGCTCTCCTGTTCCCAGCCAGGACTATCAACATGGTATCTTCCAATCAATTGGCTTCAAGGAATTTCACGAGTACCTGATCACTGAGGGAAAATGCACACCAGAGACTAGAAACCAGCTCCTAAAGGAAGGTGTGAATTCTCCATCTAACCTAGCCTTGGACATCCTTGGGTGACAGAGTGTCCTGCTGCTATGGCCTGAGAAGGAGCTGAGGCTAAAAGAGACCCAAATGGCCTTCAGCTCAGAATTGAGACTTTCACCTACCAAGTATCCACCAGTGTGCTGACGTGGCTAGTTTTCTCTAATGCTGGGCTCTGGATGGGCCTTCCTTTCAGCAGAGTGAGAAGTGGTTAGATAGAGGTTCTTATATCTACCTTGTCTTTCAGGTATTGAGGCTCTGAAACAAGTGACTAAGAGATATGCCCGGAAGCAAAACCGATGGATTAAAAACCGTTTTTTGAGCAGTAAGTGTCCTTGCTTTTCCGTATGCCTTGGGTCTGCTTTCAATGGAACACAGATGTTCTCAGCTCACCCAGAAAGTGAACTTTAGTTTCTGGATCTGTTCTAAGATTTGGGACCTGACCTGGGAGATTTTGCATAAGTGACTGTCCAGGGGTATTTCCCTTTGATGCCTCAGAAAACAGTTCTTCCCAAGGAAGAATCTGCCTTATGCCTTGAACACATGAGTGCTGGCTGCAAACAGGGAAGAACGAAATAGCAATACCTTCTTAGCGGAGTTGGTGCTCAGGGTTGATTTTAGCTTCAGATTTTGTACCTGAAGAACAGTCAGATTTCCGTAGGGAGGCTTTCCTAATTAAAATGGTTTTGGGGCCAGATAAGTAGTATAAAAAGACAAAACTTTCACCAATTCTCCCGGCATCGCTTCTGTGTTCAGATACGTAGTGCTTCAGGCTGCTGCAACTCTTAACTTCAGTTGAACAGCACTTTTAAGGAAAAGGGAATGAAATTCTCATTCATTGGACCCTGTACTGCATCCTTAGCACTAAATTTGGTGCCATACATATGTTACTGAGTCTTCAAGGTGGGTGGTATTCTTTTCTTTTTGCAGATAAGTAAATAGAGGCTTAGAGAAGTTAAATAACTTGCTAAAAATCCCCTAGCTAATAAGCAGTAGAGTACTGAATGCAGGCCAGACTCTGAAGTCCACGCTCAGCTTTACACCATGCTTCTTATTTCCTTTAGCTATAACTTTAGCTGGACAGCATTAGTATTGGGCCTTGGGTAAGAAATTGTGTGGTTACGAACTAAAAGGAGATTAATCTAAAGGAGATTAAGCATAAGTGAAACCCTAGTTTTATCTTTTGGGCCCTTTTTTAATATGTTTTTGAATCATCCCTGTTTACCTTTTGCCATTGGATTTCTGCTTTCAGTTACAGATACGCACAGCTGAGGTCTCCCCCCTCCTCCTCAGTGCCTCTGCACAGAAGCACCTTGGGCCATGTTGTTGACCCTTGACTCTCTCTCTCGGTTCTCACTCTCTGCCAGAGCTCTCCAGCGTAGTTCTCACGCCAAGGGGCTTTTTACACTTTCTTCTACTTACCTTGCTTTCTCTGCATGTCCCTTTAGATAGAAGTCTTTGTGTCAGCTGAAACGAAGTTCCCTACTACAAATTTCTAATGCAGCTTCTCTTCTCCACAGGGCTAACAATTAGCCTGTAACAAAAGATGGGTTTTTTTGGGTAATGATTTGGAACTTCTTCCTGTGGTAAAGCCACAACAACTCCCCCATCTCTGAGTCATGAGGGCTTGATGGCACAGGGCATCATATGCCCGTTCCTCATTCATGTGTGTGCCGGCGCAGTCCTGGTGCTAGAGTGAAAGGCACAGCTGCCCTGTAAATCAGGAGCCGTGTGTGATTGGCCAAGGGCTGGTCTGCTGGGATAAGGTTCTGGCAAGAAGCCAGAGGGACTTCCCCACCCCAGCTTGGCCTTGGACCCAAGCCAGAAATAGCAGCTGGGAGCCGAGAACTTGTTGAAAGGTACTTAGACAGGGCACAGAAGCCCAACAAAGGACTTAGAGGGGAAAGGAAAATATAGAGTGGCCTGGAAACAGGTGCAGAGCTTAGCCAAGGCCAGGTGTGCTGTGGATGCTGCCTGCACCCTCCCCGTCTCACCTTTCCGTGCGGTGGCAGGTGCAGCCCCGTCCAGTTTATGAAGAATCTTATTTGTGGTTGGCACTATCAAAAGGCCAGCACCTGCCAGCCGTTGGCATTCTGAGGACTTTGATGTTTTTGTCCATGGGGCAGTGCTCTTTGCCTTTAGGCAACTGACTTAACCTAGATGCGGAAGGCAATTTAGTGTATCCACAGACTGGGGAAACTACCAGCAGAGACTAAACATAGTTGGCTCAGATGGATGAAATGCCTGTAGCTAGCTATACTTCCGGCTACCTCCAGTCTTATCTCCCTTCAGAAGTATTTACCAGAGGGTATTTCTTGAATACTCCTCTAGATCTGTTTCTTAGAAACAGGGCTCAACTAGTTCAATTCCAAGGCTTTTTTCTAATTTTCAGATTCAGCAGCTCACTGGTTGATACTCTGCTGTTGCCAGCCCATGATTATCAGTATGGTATTCATGAGTTTCGTGAATGCTAGACTGCTGAAGGGATGTATACGAACCTGAGACTAAAGAAAGCTGTGAACTCTCTTGCCACAGAGTGACATCACTGTAAGATGATATGGACCTTAGAACAGGCACTCACTTCAAGCTGCTAATTGCCTCCTGTCACGTGCTACCTTTATATTGTAGCCCATACAGTGGTCACTAGAGCTGTTACTCTATATTGTTTTCCTGACTGATCTGGAAGATCCTACACCTGAGACTCTGGATTATACAGCTAGACGTACTGGCTGCAGACCAGTCAGCCTTCTGGGTCTTCCTTGGATTGTGTGTAGCTGTTTGGTTCATGTTTCTGGTTAGATTGAATGGCACGGTCAGAATGTTTATTTCTTTGACCCCGTATGTTCCCCTTGAGGATTTTGGAGTCCTAGGGGCAGAATAGATTGGGTCTTGGAGGCTGACCTCTCACAGCTTTTCTTTGTCATCATTAGGACCTGGGCCCAGTGTTCCCCCAGTATATGGCTTAGAAGCATCTGATGTCTCCAAGTGGGAGGAGTCTGTTCTTGAACCTGCTCTTGAAATTGTGCGAAGTCTCATCCAGGTGATTATTGATCACGGTACACTGTCTACTGTCTGGTTTTCACAAAGCTTTCCTTTGCTGACACCTTTGTTGCTGTCCTGGGCACCAAGCATCCTTTTCCATGGCATAGAGCAGAAGGCTGCTTTGAGATCCCTGGAGACTGCATTTCTACTTTCATGTTCAGAAAGGTTGTTGTTAAAATCTCTGCACAGCCCACCTGCTCTCTGGGATGAGAAAAAGGAATCTTGGGAAAATCTCACTCCTCTTAATATCAGAGTATGATACCCAAATCTCTTTGAAACAAATGCTTCTCCCCCATCCCTTCCTTGTTTTTTTCAGGGCCACAAGCCTGCAGCCACTCCAGTAAAGATGCCAAGCAGTGAAACTGAGAACAAGAGAAGTTATCACATGTGTGACCTCTGTGATCGAATCATCATTGGGGACCGTGAATGGGCAGGTAGAGTCTAGGATAGAGAAATCTGTAAGGGTGGGTCACACTGACTTCATGAAAAATTTAAGGTCTTTGGTAGGTTGAATGCTGGAGTCTGCTTGTTTGTAAAAAAAAAAAAAAAAATGGCCAGATTCCTCTAACAGCCTTTGTTCAAATTTCTTGGAGAGGCCTTCTCAAACGGGAGAGTTATCTCTGTATTCTCAATTTCAAAGGAAGATCATATGCCCTCTAGCTTCAGCTAGAGTAGATGTTTTACTGAGAGGTCTGCAGTTAACTTGCCAGAGCTCCTTTGACTTTCATGATCCTGCCTGAGTAGTTTCTTGGTCTCACGTTTAGACCTCAGTGGGGGTGAGGTAGGATTGTAAGGGAAGCCAGGCAACTCACCCAGGAGGCCAGAGGAGCAGAAACAGCTGGGAGGGAACAGGAAGTGCAGTTACTCCTCCTGAGCACATTCTTCAAAAGTGGTGTCTCTCCAGTAACTTTTAAGGTAATATGTTGAAATGGTGTTGGTTGCAAAAACTGTGATGAAAAGTGTTAAGGGAAACTGTGTGAAAGCAAGACAGTTAGACACGCAGAAAGACGGTGGTCAAAGGGTACTGTCTTCTTCATAAGGCGCTCCTGACCAACCCAGGAACAGCCCTGCACCGAGGTTCTAGTTCCCCGTTTCAGAGCCTGGATCTGTCTTTGCCATAGAGTCACATTGCACTCCCCTGTCCGATTTCTGCAGTCATCCAGCAAAGCTCAAAAGGGCCTTAGCCTCTAAGCCTTGAATTTACATTGTATTTAGAAACTTGTTTAAGGCTCACTCCTTTTAGGCACAAGTAGGGCTTGTGTTTTACCCAGCGGCTGGAATCCTGTATCCTGTTCAGAGTACTGCTTTGCATGGCGTTCTCATAGAAGTGGATTTTTTCCCCCCATACCAACCAATAGAACGATTAGTTCTATTAACTGTTAACTCTGGCAAAATGAACTGCATTGTCAGAGACTGGGGATGGCTGTGATTGCCCAAGAAGCAGAAGAAGCCTCGATTATCGTTGGTTCATAATGATGAAAGGAGAAGAGAAAGAGAGTGTCTGATTGTTTTTTCTAAAGGAAACTTAGTGGTTTGATTTGTCGAATGTCCTTCAGGGATTGCCACAGAGAAGCAACATTTGTGAGCCTTTGTGAGCGTAGCTTGTGTAAGCCCTTCTATAGTGCCATCTGTCAAGTCCTTGCTCTCCCATCTCCTGCTGCCATGGAGAGTCAGTCCAGAAGGCCACTTTTTGCCGTAGGCTCTAGCTGGAGGCAAAGCTGACTTTTTCCCTCAAGTAAACTTTTCCTTGACTTCTAACCTCTTCCTTACCTACTTTTGCTTCCAAATCCCTAAAAATGATGTTTTAAGTAAGTATAAAAGAGAATTTAGGGCTTCCCTGGTGGCGCAGTGGTTGAGAGTCTGCCTGCCAATGCAGGGCACACGGGTTCGAGCCCTGGTCTGGGAAGATCCCACATGCTGCGGAGCAACTAGGCCCGTGAGCCACAACTACTGAGCCTGCACGTCTGGAGCCTGTGCTCTGCAACAAGAGAGGCTGCGATAGTGAGAGGCCCGTGCACCGCGATGAAGAGTGGTCCCCGCTTGCTGCAACTAGAGAAAGCCCTCGCGTAGAAACGAAGACCCAACACAGCCAAAAATAAATAAATTAATTAATTAATTTTTTTAAAAAAGAGAATTTAATCCCATTGTCTGTCTTCAAAGGTGTTTCCAAATAAGATTTCCTTGAAAAAGAACAGGATGGTAAAAAGGAGCTTGTGTGAGTTAGTCAGAAGCTGAGAACTGTCTTTGGGGTGAGAGGTCAGAAATTGATATCAGCCAATAGTAGCTTTTCAGCTTTACTGCTTCTGTGGACCCTTGAAAGAGGGATCATCAGAAAAGAATACTTGCTGTGATCTCTCTGGTGCATTGTGTGCTGGAGAATGCGAGTATCTGAGTTGGTCATTCAGATGGCTTATCTGACCCAGGCATAGGGATGTCACATCAGGAGGGGCAACCTGAGCGAGCTGGTTAAGAAGAGGGAAGGGCGGCTCTGGGTACTGTAGGCCTGAGCCATCTGTCCTGCAATACAGATAAGAATTTGGATTTGTAACTTATTTATTTATTTATGTATTTATGGCTGCGTTGGGTCTTTGTTGCTGCGTGCATGCTATTCTCTAGTTGCGGTGAGCGGGGGCTACTCTTCGTTGCGGTGTGCAGGCTTCTCATTGCGTCTCTTGTTTTGGAGTACGGGCTCTAGGCGCACGGGCTTCAGTAGTTGTGGCATGCAGGCTCAGTAGTTGTGACTCATGGGCTCTAGAGCGCAGGCTCAGCAGTTGTGGCGCACGGGCTTAGTTGCTCCGCGGCATGTGGGATCTTCCCGGACGAGGGCTCGAACCCGTGTCCCCTGCACTGGCAGGCGGATTCTTAACCACTGCGCCACGAGGGAAGCCCTGAATTTGTAACTTATGAACTGTGTGAGTTGAAATGTATCTGTAACAGGCAGCCCCATATGGGAAAATTGAGTCTGGAGCCCTGTTCTGGAAAATTGGCTCTCTTTTTGAGCTATAGGTAATCCGAAGAGCTTACCTGCTGTGTGACCTTGGACATAATGTAAGACCTCTGAAATCAGTCTCTTCCTGTATAAAATGAGCTGAATAATACTGTCCCGCAAGATTGTTGTGTGGATTTAGTGATATAAAGCCCCCAGCAGGTATACATGATATGTGGTAGCTAGTTTGCTAGCTAGCTGGCCATATGACTTATTCTTCTCTTAAAAATGCCAAGCAGCTGTACCAATACATGTGTTGATCCTGTTATTGTTAAAGAAAAGGATTGTATAGTTAATTTTGTATGCTTCCAGGATTATTTGTAGAAAATCCTAATTTTTTTTGTTTGTTTTGCCTTAGCACACATGAAGTCCAAGTCCCACTTGCACCAACTGAAGAAAAGAAGAAGGCTGGACTCAGATGCCATCACTACCATAGAGAGTCAGAGTATTTCCCCAGACCATGATAAAGAGCTTAAAGAAAAGGGATACCTAGGGCAGAATGATGAAGAGCTGAAATCCAGCGTTTAAGGGACTTGTCCAGTGGCCTTTGCAAAGGTGGCGGGGGTCCAGTTCTTTCATTCAGTGGTGTGGTTTTATTTTTTTAATTTTTTATTTCTTTTCTTTTTTTTTTTTTGGTGGTGTGGTTTTAACGTCTCATGTTCTCTGTCATGGAAACAGCAGGCCTTGTTAGCTCCTTGTGTGGCTGATATGTCTGGTCTGGTAATGAGTTTGGGAAGGGCTTTTTTTTTTTCTTTTAACCGTAAAGTTTCTATTTTTGAAAGAGGCACAGATTGCACTTTTTTACATTTGATCTTTCTGGTGATGAATACTGGGATTCACTGTATCCCTTAAAAAAAGTTTTATGTCCTTGACTCTGGCTGGAAATATCTAATTTCCGGACACTTGTATAGATGATTGAGTTATTGTGGGCCACAATTCAAGAGTTCTGGATTTGGGTGAATGGCAGTAAAGGATCAGCCCCGGTGAGATAATTCAGTGAACCAAACCAGTTTTTGGAATTCCATCGAGACAGAGAGAATCCGACTGAGGTGGTTGTGACATGGAACTTGAAAACTGAAGACTGACATTTGTTGAGCTCCTCCTGTGTGATAATCACTGCTATCTTCCTATTGAGTTAGGAGACTATATTTTTATTGAAAGTTAAATAAAGAAAAAGTTTGCAAGAACCTCTCTAATCCTTAAAAAGACGTTTATGTTCATGTCTAACTTATGTACAGTATGCTTTGTTTTCAACATGAGAGCTTTTTCTCAAAGTCGATGTTCTTAATATGCTATCTATTTGTTTATTTAGCGCATGTTTATTGAGCACTTACTATATTCCTGGAAAACATCTGGAGAGGATCTTTTTTTTTATTGGAGATTTGTTATTTCCAGTTGAAGCTCTCTTATTGGAGTGACCTGAGCTACCAGCAACGTGAGTATACATATATATGAATATAACATAAAATTAAACATTTTTAAGTTTGCGATTCAGCAGGGTTTATGTTGTGCAACCAAAACTTTTTCATCACCCCAAACAGAAACTCTGCACCCATTAAGCAGTAACTCCCCACTCAAGCAGTATTATATTTGTTCGGAATCTACTATATGAGAGGCCCTAGAGTAGGCTAGAGGGATACAGAGATACAATGAAATGTGGTTCTTGCTTTCAGGGAGCTTGTAAATATCTTATATATACACAGACAACAAATTTAGGTAAGAGACTATCAAAGACCGTAAGAGCTGTATAGAATTTCACTCTGGAGGGAGGAGGGGAGGGATCATGGGAGAAGGCGCATTTCCGCGGGACCTGAAAAAGCAGTTCTTTGTGAATGTATGTGAGCTAGCTATGCAAAAGTTTTATTTTTTCCCTAGATTTTTTTACACAGTTCAATTTTCAAAAATCAAAATGATATAAAAAGACAAAGACATTCATTGAGAAATCTCGCTCCTACCTCCATCCCCTTCTCCTCCCATAGATAATCACTTATTAGTTTTTTTACATACCTCTCAAGTGTTTTTTTAAGTATCAATAAATATGAACAAATACAAATATATATTCTTATTTCTTCCCCTTACCCAAAAGATAACAAATAGCACATAACTGTCTTTATCCGTTACCTTACCTGTTGGCAGTACCTGGGTGTGCATGGGTTTCCCCTGCCTCCTCTGGTAGGTCTCCCGTTTCTGTTCTTTACCACCCTCCCAAGGGTCCCCCAGTTGAGCACAGGCCATAAGCATACTGAACTTCATTCAGATGCCAGGGTTAGGCCAAAACCAGCCTCTGAGGAAATCTTAAGCTATGGCCAGCCCTTTCATTCAGCCAGCAGATATTTTAGAACTTACTATGTGCCAGGTGCTGTGCTAGACTCTGGGAATTCAATGATCAAAAAAATCCACATTGATCAAATAATTACAGCTGCAGTAAGGGCTGTAAAGAAAGGACACTCGCGGTGAGTGCAGGTAGTCCACAGTCCTCCCCCCACTTGGTGTGTGGGAGTGTGTGTGTGTGTGTGTGTGTTGGGAGGTGTGTGTCGAGGTGCATGGTGTGACACAGCAGGATGCTGGGGCAGGAGTCTGAAGCCAAGACTGCACGTGGTACCCCGTGATCTGGAAAGCTGAGCTTCTCAACTTGACTTCAGTGGCTTCTCCTCCCCCAGTCTGTGGGATATCCTGGCCCCCTTGAGTTTTATTGAGACTTATCCACGTTAACTGATTTGAATCTCAAGAATAAATGTATTCTTTGGTCAAAGAAGAAATTGTCATTGAATCCACATCATCTTATTCTTTAGATTAAATGTGTAATTTTCCCAATCAGTTTATTCACCACTTCAGGAGCTAATGGGGTGGGAAGTGGCATCTTCCCACTGGAAGTGGAGGTGAATACTTATTGTGAGCCAAGGGGGACCAAGCAGTTTATATACATTAGCTTCTCATACAGCCCTGCGAAAGAGACGCTGTTTCTATACATGTTTACCAATGGGGAAACGGGCTCAGCAAAGGCACCCAGCTAGTAAGTGGCAAAGCCAGAATTGAGGCGAGGCCACAGAATTAAGTGTTCAAGCTGTTGAGCCCTGTGTTAAGGTGGCTGGTTTTAAGGAGGAACATTAGTCTCTGAAATGCTCTTCACACAAGTTGCTAAATATGTTTTAAAGCTTAAAAAAAAGTTTCAGTGGAGAAGCAGGAAAAACTAGTTTTAATAATCCTTCCTTAAAAACCTTTAATCCGTCCATCTGAAATACCTGGAGCAGTAACTTCTCGTTGAACTAACTCACTGCTATCTCTCTGGCAGTTGGAAATCAGGGATTTCTTGAAAAAGAAGAATCAAAGTGCCCAATATTTAACTAAGTTTAAGGCACTGTGGTTGTGCCTGCTACCCCTGTTCTTAGACTCAGCAGGATGGAATTCCTTTACCAGCAGCAGAGGGCCTGAGGAAGGCAGAACCCCCGCTAGGAATCTACTTGGTGCCCTGGCCTGAGGCACTGCCTTGAGGTAGATGTCCCCTCTCTGCCTGCTGCCCTCTGAATGACTTTGCTGTTGCACGCATAGGGAAGGGAGTAGCTCTGTCTAATGATTTTCCTATACGTAGAGATGAAAGGCTCCTTAGCACCTTCTTGTACCAATGGGGAAACTGAGGCCCAAAACGTGGACGTTCCACAGCCACAGAGCAAGTTGTGACAAAGCCAGCAAAAGCCTCAGGTCTCCTCTCTCACTCAACTGCCCAATCTCATACCAAATCTCATTTGAGAGCAGGAAGGGGCCAGCTTTGGGCATTTTGTTCAGCCTGGAGTGAGGATAAGGAATGCCATTTTGTACCAGATAATCCCTAGACAAGCAGAGCCTTTCAGTGCAGGTACCCAGAGTCCGTGGCAGTGCTATCTAAATGGCTTTGGCAGTTAATTCCAACACTCAGCAAGCTATTAGGTCCATCTACCTCTGTCAGTAAAAACCTTTTCCCCTCAGTTTTATTGAGAGATAATTGACAGATAAAGCAGACATCTTGACTCGACTTTAGACACTTCTTGTAGTTCGGACAATGCTGTTTTAAGTAGGTAGGAAATACTTTGACTCCGGAAAGACAGGTGGATTCTTTTTTGAATTAATTTATTAATTAATGGCTGTGTTGGGTTTTCGTTTCTGTGCAAGGGCTTTCTCCAGTTGCGGCAATCGGGGGCCACTGTTCATCGCTGTGCGGGCCTCTCACTATCGTGGCCTCTCGTTGCGGAGCACAGGCTCCAGACGCGCAGGCTCAGTAGCCGTGGCTCATGGGCCTAGTTGCTCCACGGCATGTGGGATCTTCCCAGACCAGGGCTCTAACCTGTGTCCCCTGCATTGGCAGGCAGATTCTCAACCACTGCGCCACCAGGGAAGCCCCAAGGTGGATTCTTAGTCTTTAAAATACTTTGCTTGTTTTTTAGGGCTCAGCAAAACATTTCATCTATAGGTACATGGTTTGAGCCTTTGTAATTCTCAGTAATTATTTATGTTCTTAGCCTCAGTCCCGCATTCTACAAAGAAGATTTTTCTGCTTAAAACACTCAGCACAACATTAAAACAACAACAAAAACAAACAGAAAAAAACACTAGAAAGTAAGCTTTTATGAATGCAGTAACCTGTCTCTATATCCCCAGCATCTAGAAAGTCAAATATTTGTTGAATTAGTTGCGTGAAAGCCTCACAGTTAAGTGGATTTCTACATAAATAATCTGCTTTAATTGTTAAATAGCTTTTAACTAAGATGAAGAAATCTTGGGATAGTAGCCACAGGAAGGAGTTTCATTATTTGATTATCACCTACTTGGGTGGTTAGGGCTGTTTTCTGAAAAGATGGCTAACGGGTCATTGGTAAAGCTATTTTGAATACGTACAAAGGATGCTGCCTGGTTGTGTTAGTTAGGGTGAAAGGCTAAGCTGCTGTAACAGAGAGACTCAACAATACAGTGGCTTAAAGAACAAAGAAGTTTGTTTCCTCCTCACATAACAACTCTGAGGGGAGTTAACATTTCCGAAGTGAGCGGTCCAGGTCAGTGGGGCAGCTCCACTCTAAGCGGTCATTCAGGGACACAGATTCCCTGTATCATGTTGTCTCTCCACCCTCTGGGGGGCATTGTCAACACCTGCCTGGTTAAAGTTGGCTCATCTCTGGTTCCAGCCAGTGGGAAGGAGACAAAGCGTGGAGCAGGCACGCCAGATGCCTTAAGGCCTGGACCCTGCAGTGGCACACATACTTTTGCTCACTTTCTTTTGGCAAGAACTTAGTTATGTGGCCACACCTAACCTGCAAAGGAGGCTGAGAAATGTAGTCAAGCCAAGAAAGAATGGGAGGACAGATTTTGGTGGGCAACTTGGAGTCTCCACTAAATTAGTCTCATGGAAAGAACACTGGTTTAACTAATTAGCTCTGCTAGCTCGCTAGGGGCAAATCTCTCTATTTCCCCATCTGTGAAATCAGTGAGTTGCATGAGCTGACCTGAAATATTTCAGAAAGTAAAGCTTGACAAAATCTTGGCTGCTGAGATTTTAAGATGAGAATTAAAAATCGTTACAGTGAACATGAGACTGAGTGAGCCTTGGGGCCAATGGCTAATGCTCTAAAGATGGTGGAAAGGAAAGATGGAAGGTATTTTGGTGGTATTGCAGAATACCTGAACTAAGAGCTGTAACCATCTACCTCCAGACTTCTTTTGATGTGGGAAAAAAAAAAAGAAACTGCTATTTGTACCTGTAGCTGAAGGCTTTCCTGTCTAATATGCTGTCTGTGCGGCCCTGGGAAAGTTGCTCAAGCAGCCGGAGTTTCCTCGTATATAAAATGGAGTTATTACCTCCATTCCAGGGGACATTGTAAGGATTAAATGAGGTCCTTCTGAAAGCAGCATAGTGTTTGGCACTGTAGTGCCTAGTAAGTGGTAGGTATAAATTGGATTTATTTGCTTCATTGGGGAAAAAATTGTTAATGCTACTAAAGTGTTGGTTTATAGTATGGTGTCAGTTCCCAGAAGTTATCAGGGCAAGCTCTGACTTAAAACTGACTGGTTTGGTGGTCCACTGGGCTACTGGCTAAAAATTGTGCCTCAGGCTTTATCTGTCATCCAACCAGGCTTCAGCTGTTAGTCGTTACTGTTGTTGTTTCTTAATGCATATGATTTCTTCATGAGTTAGCTCATTTGCTTGAACAGTCTCATTCACCTGAAATGCCCTTTCCCCTACTCTTCACTTAGTGAACTCCTGCATATCCTTCAAGGCCCAGATCTGATGTCCTCTCCTTAGACAAAGCTTCCTTGGCTCCTCTAGGGAGGTTTAGTTTTTCCTTCCTACGTGTTCCTATAACAGTTTATTACATAATAGTAGCATATGGTACTACGTGCCAGGCATGTTCTAAGTAGTTTACATGTAATTCATTTAGTCCTTACATCATCATTGTTGTTATTAGCTCTGTTTTTTGGTTGAAGAAACCGAGTAGAAGAGTTAAGTGATTTTCTGGAGGATCAAGCTGGGATTTGAAACCAGCTGGGTGGCTCCAAAGTTTGTGTTCTGGGCCAGCATATTCTTTTCCCTCCTCATTGCTCTGCTACAGCACATCTCACCTGTAACTATCTCATGCTCTCGTTGGCAAGTAAGTCCTGCCATGACGTGAATCCTATCTTAAGGCAAATGTGAGGCACACAGTGGGTACCCAATAGATATTAAGGCTGGTTTAGACAGGACATGACTCCATGTCTAAATGTAAACATGGCTACTCTTCACTGGGTGCTTTGCTGTGTGTCAGGCATTTTGTGTTAAGTACATGCATACCTTATAATGATTTCTTTAACAAACGGACAAGGTAATTTATTATTCCCATTTTATAAACAGGCATATATATACAGAGAGCTTAATGATGGTTGGCACAGAGTAGACATGCAAATATTTGCTGAGGACTAGAGAGAAAGTCCTGTGAGGACAGGAATTTTTGTCCACTGTTAACTGCTTTATCCCTGGCACCTACAAGGGGCCTGCTCCTTGAAAGGCACTCGGTAAACATTTCTTTCTTTCTTTTTTTCAATATTTGTTTATTTATTTATTTATGTGTTTATCTGTTTAGGCTATGCTGGGTCTCAGTTACGGCACATGGTATCTTAGTTGCGGCATGCATGCAGGATCTAGTTCCCTGACCAGGGATCGAACCCGGGCCCCCTGCATTGGGAGCACGGAGTCTTACCCACTGGACCACCAGGGAATTCCCTAAACATTTCTTGAGGCGGGATGTGAAGCCAGTTTGGGCTGCCTTAAAACCTATGCTGTAACCATTAAGCTGTACTTCTCCAAAGGCATTCCTTTAGGGGTTTTCAAATGTACAAATTATTTATATCCCATCTATGTATAAGAAGGAATCAAGACAAGAAAAAGCAAAAAAAGATTCCTGAAGAAGTAACCCTTCTACTAAGATGTTTGTGTTAGGTAAGACTTATGGTTACAAATGAAACAAGCCAGATTCAAATGACCTTAAGCAAAAAGGTGATCTTATGATAGGGTTATTGAGGTGTCTCATCAAATTCAAGCACAGGAAAGCATCAAGGCCCCAGGTACAACCAGTACCACCTACCCTGGTGCTGTGGAGTCTCCCTCTCTTGTTTCTGTCACTGCAAACAGGTTTTCTCTTTGGTGGGAGACAGGACTGCCCATAGCACCTAAGCTTTACCTCTTCCAGCTTTTACATCTGAGAGAGATTGTGCTGATGCTTTCTCTGGTTCTAAGTTCAAAAGTGCCAGGATATCTCACACCCATTAGGATGGACTCTATTTAAAAACAAAAAACAAAAAACCCAAGTGTTGATGAGGATATGGAGAGATTGGAACCCTTGTGTTGGTGGGAATGTAAAATGGTACAGCTGCTATGGATAACAGTTTGGTGGTTCCTAAAAAACTTAAAAATAGGGCTTCCCTGGTGGCGCAGTGGTTGAGAATCTGCCTGCCAATGCAGGGGACACGGGTTCGAGCCCTGGTCTGGGAAGATCCCACATGCCGCGGAGAGACTAGGCCCATGAGCCACAACCACTGAGCCTGCGCGTCTGGAGCCTGTGCTCCGCAACAAGAGAGGCCGCGACAGTGAGAGGCCCACGCACCGCGATGAAGGGTGGCCCCTGCCCGCCGCAACTAGAGAAAGCCCTCGCACAGAAACGAAGACCCAACACAGCCAAAAAATAAATATAAATAAATAAATAAATTTATAAAAAAAAAAACTTAAAAATAGAATTGCCATAGGATCCAGTAATTCCATTTCTGGATATGTACCCAAAAGAACTGAAAGCAGGGTCTTGAAGAGATTTTTGTACACCCACGTTCATAGCATTATTCACAGTAGTCCAGAAGGTTGAAATAACCCCCAAGTGTCCGTCGACAGGTGAATGGATAAACAAAATGTGGTAGATACATACAATGGGACATTATTCAGCCTTAAGAAGGAAATTGTGACACATGCTGCAAAATGGATAGACCTTGAGGATATTATGTTAGATGAAATAAACCAGTCAAAAAAAGAGCAAATACTGGGGCTTCCCTGGTGGCGCAGTGGTTAAGAATCTGCCTGCCAATGCAGGGGACACGGGTTTGAGCCCTGGTCCGGGAAGATCCCACATGCCGCGGAGCAGCTAAGCCCGCGTGCCACAACTACTGAACCTGCATTCTAGAGCCCGTGAGCCACAGCTACTGAAGCCTGCGTGCCTAGAGCCCGTGCTCCACAACAAGAGAAGCCACCGCGATGAGAAGCCCACACACCGCAACGAAGAGTTGCCCCCTCTCGCCGCAACTAGAGAAAGCCCGCGCGCAGCAACGAAGACCCAGTGCAGCCAAAGATAAATAAATGAATTGTTTTAAAAAATAAAAAAAACAACAACAAATACTGTATGTTTCCACTTATATGAAGTATCTAGTCAAATTCGTAGAGACAGAAAGTGGAATGGAGGTTGCCAGGGCCTGGAGCAAGGAAATGCGGAGTTGTTTAATGGGTATAGAGTTTCAGTTTTGCAAGATGGAAAAGCTCTGGAGATTGGTTGCACAACAATATGAAATGCTTAACACTACTGAACTGTTCACTTAAAAATGGTTAAGATCGTATATTTTATGTTATATGTATTTTACCACAATTAAAAAAAAAAAAAAAGAGTCCCAGGAAAGGGATTCATTAGCCCAGCTTGGGTCTGGCGCTTACCCTGAGGGCCATCAACCAGACTAGGATGGAGTCTTGAAAGGATAGGGCAGTTCCCATGGAAACCAAGTGGATGGAATGGAAGTGGAGTGATTTCCAGAGGTAGGGTGTGTGGGTTGCTGGGAGGGAGGGTGACTGGACAGACAAGCAGCGGGTATCCAGTGTGGAGTAACTGCCTTCTGGTCAGCAAGACACTTGTTCTTCTAGCAGCAGGGGTGATCTTATGCTACGTCCAGACCACTGGGGTAGCACTTGCATTTATCTTCACCATCTGACATCTGTCGTAGTCACTCCTTACATAGTTATAGCTCGGTATGGTTTTAACAGAGTTACATATCTCATTAGTCTTTGCCAAAAATCTTTGAAGTAATGTCTACAAATGAAGAAACAGACTCATACTATTTAAGTGACTTAATGTAGGGTTGGTGTCAGTTGTAAGGGACTAAAATCCAGTTTGAACTAATTTAGGTATAAAGAAGGATTTATTGGCTCATGGAACCTGTGGACAAGTTGAACAACCAAGCCCCTCCTGAAGGGCAGGTCAGGTGCCTCTGGGCATCAGGAACAACTGCCACCAGGGACTCGGCCACCACCAGCGCTCTCTGCCCCTCCTTTCTCTTCTCTGTATGCTGACTTCACTTTTTCCTCCACACCAACCAGCTGATCGCTGGAAGCTTCCACACCTCACATCAGAAGTGGACCCGAGTCCCAAACTTAGAAATCCCAAGGAAGGACTCTGAGTAGAGCTGAATCCTGTTGTGCACCCCCCACCCCGGGTTAATCAAGAGAACAGTCACCCGAGAACTTGGCAACTCACTCTAGAACCATAGGACTCGGATGGGGCTGGGGGAAGAAACAGTTTTCAGAAAGAAGGAGGGGATGGGATTGATGCTGAGTAGAGCAAACCATACGTGTCCACAGCGGTGACACAGAGCAAGCAAGTGGCAGATGAGGAGAGAAGCCCAAGTCTGCTGACCGCAGTCCTCAGTGGCACACACACACTGACTGCTGAGTACTTTTCATGCAAAAGGAAGGCCTTCTCTGTGCAAGGCCCCCAGGACAGTGCATCTCACCTGTGAGGCTGGGGTCAGCCTTTGAGTCACCAGATTGGGAGTGATGAGCCACCCGAAAGCGAGACTTGGACGAGAACCATTTAGGCCTGTATCTTTTCGGTCTGAGCTTCCTGGTTATTATCAAGGGGATTGAGGGATAAAGATGATTATATAGATGTTATTTGTGGATTCAAAAATGTCTCTGCATCCTACTAGATCTGCATAATGAGGTAGAGTTGCATGACCACCAGTGAGTTCTTAATGGCAGACAGAAGTGCCAGCCCACCTCTTCAGATGTTCACAGAGTCCTCACGTGCTTTTTAGACACTACCTTCTTGATAATGACACTCCTGCCTTTCATTTGTTTTAAATGTCAGCATGTAAAGAGAGCAGGGAATTCAGTGATCATATGGTTCAGTTTTCAAACTTGGTTTAGCTGTGGATCGTTTTTTTTCTTTCTCTAAGGAAAACCTCACCTGAATTCCAATATATGATATAGATAGGAGCAGAGTGGCTTGGGGTCTTGGTGGGTCACGGGCCTCTGGACCCTCTGATTCAGTGTCCTCCCCTGTGGAACACACTTTGAAAATCACTGATCTAGAGTAGCCATTTTATTTCACAGATGGAGAAATTGAAGCTCAGAGAGGCTAAGTGGTCACCCACAACAGCACAAAGAGCAGCAGAGCTGTGATTGGAACCCTGGTCTCCTGGCTTAGGAGTTGTGTTCCTTCTACTGTATGATGCTGCTTCTAGCTATTTTGAATGAGCACTCCAACAGAGTAGTTGTATTTTTCTTCAGGCTCACAGTAATTTGAACTGGACTAACACGAAGGCAAGTAGAGAACTTTGGGAGCCTAATCCAATAAACAGATAAGAGCTTTATGATTAGGAATGTCTGTTTAAATTGTTCGACAGACTTAATGCTTACTCTTCACCATTTTAGGTGCTAGAGATATATCAGTGAACAAGACAGTTTCTGTCTTCAAAGAAGTTCAAGTCTCTCAGGCTATTTCAGTGGGTGTGATAAATGCTATAATAGAGATGTCCAGGGAATACTCATGATTGTACCTGACCCAGTTCAGAGGAGTCTGGGAAGACTTTCTGAGGAAATGACATCTAAGAAAACACCAGAAAAAGTGATAGGAGTGAGTCAGGTAGGGAAGTGTTAGGAGAAAGTCTGGAGAGGTCTGTAGGAACCAGGTCATAGAGGGCCCTGTAAACCATTAACCCCAAGAGAGCAACCTCAGATGTGTTTACTGGAGAAATCACTCTAGTAGGCTGGAGACAGCCTGGAGACAATAGAGGCCGGGGGGATGGTTCTAGTATTTACCAGGTAGAATTGACAGCACTTGATGATTGTGAGGAGATAGAAGGGGTCAAGAATCGAGCAGTTGATTGATGGTGGGTCCTTTGGCCAAGATGGAGAGCACTGGAGGAAGAGAATGCCTGAGGATAGGCCTGAGGCATCAGATGAGTTCAGGTGAGGACTTGGTGAGACTGAAGTGTCTGCGGAGAATCCTAATGGGAGGTACAGTAAGGAACTGGATATTCAGGTTGAGCCCGGAGAGAATTCTGGGAGATAGGGATCTCTAAGTCATCAGCACTCATGGTATTTGAAGCTGTGCGAGATGAGGTCACTGGAGCAGGGGGTGTAGTGAGAAGAGAAAAGGTCCAGAACAGAACTTGAGGAACGTCGACAATTGCGTAAGAGGAGCTTGCATCGGAAACTGAGGAGTAGTGAGAGGGGAGAAACCAGGAGGCTGGGATCACTCAAAGAGTTTGAGAAGGGAGTGGGCAGCAGGAGAGAACGTGTAGAGAGGCCACATACGATAAGGAATGAGAAACATTTCAGTGGATTTTAGTGACAACATCAGTGATAACCTTGGCAAGGGAAGTTTCAGTGGATGATTAGAAAGTGGAAGCCATATCTCAGAAGTTTGAGGAATAAACAGGAGGAGAGAGAGTGGCCATAGTGATTGTGGTCTGATCTTTAAGTTACCAAAGGACGGAGACAGCCAGTGGGAGACTTGGGGTTGATGGTGTTTTCCTTTATTTCCGAGACACTGTCACATGTTTAAATGCTGCTTGGAAGGGCTAGTAGTTCTAAGTACTAGAAAATGGTTTCCTCCTTTTGTGAAAGATTTGGAGGAACATCGGTGCCAATGTGACAGAGCACCTCCTTGACGCCATCTACAGCTGGAGGTAGAGTGGCCAACTCGTCCTGTTTAGTCTGGGACTTTCCTGGTGTTAGCACGAAAAAGTGACATGTCCTGGGAAACCCCTCGGTCCGGGCAGACCAGGATGGTTGTTTAGCCTGGATACAGACTTCCCTCCGTAAGGCTAAGTAAGAAATATTCTACAGCTGCTAAGAGGGTGGTTTATCACTTCTCTGAAGATTCAGAGGAGCTGCCTACCTCAGAAAAAGACCTGTTGCAAGGAACAGAAGAAAATGTAGGCAGTACCTGATGGATGTTTCAATAGGCTTCAAAAAGATGTACATAAGTAATGCAGAGCTAGCAATCCAACAAATGGAATCATTTGTTGGAAGGATAAGGAAGGATTAGGGGGGAGACTAAAAATGTGGCTGTTGAATTAAAAACTGCATAGAAGCAGTGACGGCCAGGTTGAACATCGTCGGTTGATTTAGTACGGAAAACCAACTTCAGATTGTCTCCCAGAACCCAGAGGACGCCGATAAAGCTATGAAAAGAAGATAAAATTGGAGATATGGAGGGCGGAACAATGGAAGGTGAATTTTAAGAATTCAAAAATGAATGGACTAGTGATTAATAATGAATAATAAGTGAAAACATGTTGAGGCCTTACTCTGTGGCAAGCACATTGTAAACCCTTTTTTACATGTGTGAACTCATTCAGTCCTCAAACAATACCATGGGAGCGGTACTATTATCCTCCCCATTTTGCATATGGTAAGTCCAGCAGAAGTGCCGTGCCTGGTGGTCCCACACTGAAACCAAGTTACTCAGGCCTTCATTCCGTGTTATTTGGTGTCCCCTATGTACCAGACTCAGTTCTGCTGCTGGGAGAATATCTAGGTCCCTGCTCAAATAGAGCTTACATTCTAATACGGAGAGAAAGAAAATATACTAGTAAACAAACAAGGGAAGTTCAACAGGTATTAAGTCCTATGAAGAAAAAACTAAAAAACAGGTTAGAGGGTAACTAGAGTTATGTGTGTTGAGGTAGGTGTTACTAGTTTAGATGGGACAGTCGGGGAAGACCCTCTGAGGCGGTGGTGTCACCTGAGTCTGGAATGATATGGAGTCAGCTGTGCAAAAATGAGGGGGAGAGGGAACAGCAAATGCAAAGGCCCTAAGATAGGAATGAATTTGGCTTATTCGAGGACAAGCAAGGTCAGAGTGGCTGTAGCAGAGTGAAGGAGGGGGAGATTTATAAAAGATAAAGTCAGGGAGGTAATGGGGTGGAGGGGGGGGTGCTAAATTAAAATTAGAGTGATGGTAAGTAAGGATGTTATCCTAATTGCCATTGGAAGGAGTTGGAGAGGTTTTTTTTTTGGTTTGTTTCTTGTTTTGTCTGTTTGATTTTAGCAGTGGAAGAATATAGTCTGATCTGCATGTTAAAAGAAAACTCTAGCTGCTATGTGGAGAATGGACTGTAAGGATTTGGAATGTGGAAGCAGGAAAAAGATGTTCTGGCTGGAAGCAGGGCCTGGAGTTCAGAAGTTCTGGGTGGGTTAATGGTTAATGTCAGCTGTCTCTCTGCCCTGGGACATCCCCTGCCCAGTTTATCTAATCACATCCACTAATTTACATGGAGATCTTCCTGTGGAAAAAGGAATCAGAGATTTCCAACCCACTTCGAGATAAGAAATACCCCTGGGTTCTAGCTGATTAGAGCAGTGCAGGACCCGAGTCTGAGCCAATCAGACTCCTCCTCCCAAGAATTTCAAATTGCGACTCAGTCTTTGCTGGGTACACTTGAACGCAGAAATGTAATGTTTGGGCATATACGTAAAATAAATATTCGTTGTATGAATGGGTGCATGGCAAAAAGATCTACAAGAAGGAGAAACGGAGGGGATGTGCAAGGGAGACCCAGATGAGAAGGAGAAAGAGGTTCCTGCTGGCTTCCCAGTTCCTGGTTTCTGACCCTGCCCAGGCCTCGGGTGCTTCCTTGGGTTTCTGGACACCTCCGCTTCCTTATTAAAACCCCAGTTTTGCTTAAATGGATTTCTTTTATGTGCAACTTAAGGACCCCTGTTCCAGGGTATGCACGCTATTATAGCTGCTGTCCAGATGGCCACGCAGCTCTCACCTGTGGCTGGTGGTGCCCTTGTTTCCCACAGCCTCACCAACTTGGGGCTTCGTTACCTATCTTTGTTTTTTCTAGTTTTATGGGCCTATAATGTTGTCTTAAGGCAACTGGATTTGCAGTTATTTTATTCACCAGTAAGACCATCATTTTCCTGAGATCACTTTATATTCATCTTGTTTATAGTTTAAGCCCTTTCGGAGTAGAATCCAGTTTCACACTTACATGCTTAATTCAATTATTTGGAAAATAAATGTGCATTTGGTTTTTGTGTTGTTGTTTTTATTGGTACACATATTTCCCCACATACTCTTTCTTTCCTTTTTATATTCTACAGAACGTAAAATACAAATGAATCCAGTCATCGAGCATCTGTTGACTTCCCACTGGATGTCAACCCTGGGGATATAAGGTGAGGATGTCAGGGTTACCCCCCCACCGTCTTCTTTTGCCCACCCTCTAGAAGTTGGGTTCCCTGGCCCTCTTCTCCTCTTGGGCCACAAGCGATCCCTGAATGGTCTCAATGATCTCATCTGCTCTCAGGCCTCAGCTCCCACTTGTTTTGCAGGATGAGCAGGCTTTGGTTTTTGGTTTGTTTTGTTTTTTCAATGATATATGACTTTCACCCTACGCACTTTGTATTCAGAGTCTGAATGTTCAGTTTGACCCATGGGAAACTCCACTGAGATGTTTTTGTCCCTGTCAGAAACACCTTGGTGCTGTCCCCAGGTACACCTGAGGTAAACTGGCTCATGCACTACACTGCGTCTTCAAATGAACCAGTGGGATCCCGTAGAGCTCACCCAGAAGTGGCTCAACAGGGACTTCCCTGGTGGTGCAGTGGTTAAGAATCCGCCTGCCAGTGCAGGGAACACGGGTTCGAGCACTGGTCCGGGCAGATCCCACATGCCGCGGAGGAACTAAGCCCATGCACCACAACTACTGAGCCTACGCTCTAGAGCCCGTGAATCACAACTACTGAGCCTGAGTGCCACAACTACTGAAGCCTGTGCGCCTAGAGCCTGTGCTCTGCAGCAAGAGAAGCCACCCAATGAGAAGCCCAGGAACCACAACGAAGAGTAGCCCCCACTCGCCACAACTAGAGAAAAGCCTGCGCGCAGCAACAAAGACCCAAGGCAGCCAAAAATAAAAATAAATAAATAAATAACTAAATAAAAAAGTGGCTCAACAGAGCTCACCTACTTGGACCTTTGCCCTGTGGGTAAAGGTCACACCCCCTGCAAGGCCCTGGCAGGTGTGAGGCTTCCTGTGCCACCAAAGGTGATACTGGGCACCTCTTTGGAAGAGTCGAGTTTGTTTGCCATATGGACTAAGTCTGCCACCCAGTCCAAAGAGGGGTATGAGGAGGATGCTAGGACGGGGGCTTAAGTGCTCAACGGCTGCATTTAGGAGAGCCTTTTGACCCCGTATCACAGGGTATGAGCTAGAAAAGGAAACCCATGTCTCTGGCCACAGGGGTCTCCCAATGGTTTCAGACCAGAGCCTGTGCACACAGGTGGTGTTTCCAAGCTCTGTCATAGGCTCCAGACCTTCCTCCTGGATACTTCATCTGGGCACTTCAATCTTGATATGTGCAAGACTGAACATCCCACCCTCCCACCGGTCCCCAAACCGCCCCTTTCTCACTATTCTCAATCCTGATTATAATGGTCCCACTACCAGCCTCATCACCCAAGCCAAAATCCTGGCCGTCATCCTCGACCCTTTCTGTGTCCCCTCCCTTTCCTTCTTGCATAACTACGCGGTCGTTGGGTCTTAACCATGTGTATTTGTTTCCTATTGCTTATATAACAGATAACTACAAATTTAATGGCTCAAAACAACACAACTTTACTATCTGACAGTAGTGGAGGTCAGAAATGAGTATTACGGGGGTAGAATCAAGGTGTAGCGGGGCTGGTTCCCTCTGGCGGCTCCAGGGGAAAATCTGTTCTTGTCTCAGCTTCTAGAGGCTGCCTACATTCCTTGGCTTATAGCTGCATCACTTCAGTCTCTGCCTTCCTTTCCCATTGCCTTTCTCCTACTACTCTGATCTCCTGTCTTCCTCTTTTAAGGACCCTTGTGATTTACATAGGGCCCACCCACATGACCCAAGATAATCTACCCATCTGGGGGTCCTTACGTTGATCACATTTGTAAAGTCCTTTTTGTCACATAAGGTGACATCCACAGGTTCCAGTCATTAGGCTGTGGCTCTTTCACACCATTCTACCCACTTAACATTCCTGTTCTAACTGTTCTGTCTCTGTTCTTCAGGTCATGTCGTCTCTCATTTAGACTCATAAAACCATTTCCTAATTGGTCTCTGCCTCTGGTCCTGCCCCCCCCCCCCCCCCCCCGCCGATCCATTATCATTGAAATTGCATCTTGTATGCCCCTCTCTCCTTGGTTAAGTTTTTATGGACCCCTCTTTACTTTCAGGATAAAGCCTGAGCTCCTAAGATGCTGTAAAAGGTCTTCTGTGGTCTCTCCCCTCAGTCCTTCAGCCGAATCTCCCTCCCACCTTCACAAAGCCACTTTCGATGCCTCCATATACAGAATAGTGTGTGTTATAGAGCTTCTGCGGCCAAGTGTCTCAGGCTTGAATCCCAGCTCTACCACTTGCCACATATGAATTTTGGGGCCAATAACTTAACCACTTTGTGCCTTAGTTTCATCTTTTAAAAAATCTGGTTGTTGTGATGATTAAATTAATATTTTAAATGTACTTATTAAAACAGTGCTTGGCACACAGTTGTCTTTCCTTCCATCATTCCACGTTCTTTCAGACCCATTGATGCTGTCTGGAATTCTCTCCCGACACTTCTATGTCCCTGGAAATTCTTACTCATCCTTTCAATGCTCAGCTCAGTATCACCTCCTCTGCACAGGCCTCCCTGCTGTCTCCTCCCACCACGTGCCAGCGCTCTGGAAACTCTGCAGACCTGAACTAGAGACCTTATCATATTGTTTTTACAATTATTTGATGATGTGTGTAGGAGGAAAACATCTTGAAATATAAATCTTTGTGCTTTTCTTTTCCACACGTCCTTGTATGTGACCTTCCGCCTGGTCCCTCAGAGTCATTCACATTGCCTTCAAGAAGTAGTATTTTTATAGCAAGAGTACAATACAAAGAGAAAGGGGGGGAAAAAACCTATGTTTAGGTTTTCAACTTCCAAACTAGGCTTCAATGTGGACAATGTGAATAATACTGAAAGCCAAGTGGTGGGTTTATGGAAACCCAAATAGGGGGTCCTAAAGGAAGCACGGTGTGAAGTTTATACCTTTATAACCCACCCGCTCTTCAGTCCCCAGTGATGGACTGGTAAGAGCGTGGAAGGATGCCTAGCCCATCCTGCTAGTGGGAAGGCCGGTTAGGGGTCACTCAGGTGGAGAATGGGGACAGGAGTTGATCTTGGAGATCAGGGTGGTCTGAGATGGAAGCAAAGATGTGGAGAGGGGCAGAGTCAGTGTCAAGAGACTGCCCCGCAGCCGGGCCAGGTTGTGCTGTGACAGCCAAGCCAACGTCAGGAAGCATGCACGGCCCCCTGCATCAGCACCGCCACCACCTGTGCTGAGGAGCCACGATCCCTCTTCTGCCCCTTACTTGCTGGTGAAGTCCTTCTCTTGTCAGCTACCTGCTGTTGCCCTTGAATCACCCAGCAGGACTGATGCCCACCCATGCCATGCCCCAACTGAGCCATTTCCTGTGGACACCCACTTTCCACAACAGCTCAGGGACATTATAAGCCTCATAAAACAAAGGGTGGGATCCTGACGCTGAGTATCAGTGGTGTGGGAAAGTCTGCAGCACCTGCACTTGGGCAGAACTGGACACTGAAGCTGACCTGTTTCACATGATGACACCCCACGCCAGACTGAGGAAGGAGCCCCCGGGAAGGAGCAAGCCCTGAGTTGGATTCATCTCTGTATCCCTAACGTATGGGTGGTGCTTGGTAGACATTTCTTAGGTTGAAAGAATGAATGAAAATCACAGCCTAGTGAGGAAGACAGATACACAAACACATAATTATAATACAACCCAAGTGCTGAGATAAAGGACTATGGAAGAGGAAAAGGGTCCAGAGACGTCAAGATTTCCCGAGGCAACACCAGGATTAGTGCACAGGTTTTTGGAACTCCACTCCAGATCACCCCTGGGGCAGGTAGATGCTCTGGGGAACATCTGCCCAGCCCGTGCTGCTGTCTCCGGGCACTAGGACTCGGTGCCTGGCTGTGCCCTCAGCCACAGCTGATAGGCTCTTTGTGCAGAACCCAGGGAGGGTTCTCCCTCCCCTGATTTTGCTGTTGGGATTCAGAGATGCCAGTCCATTTCTGCTGCTCTCCTGCCCTGAGAACCAAGAGCGGGTCACATTTGGCCGTGTGTTTAGGAAGTGCACAGTGAGGCCCGGAGAGGGAGAGAAGCTTGCTGTCTGCTCCGTGGTTTTAATCAGGATCCTCATTCCCTTGAGGTCTGTTTGCCCCCTACCCTTGGGTTCCGTGTGACATCGCTGAAGACTTGTATTAAATTCCTCTTTTACTCAACTTGCTTGAGCGGTTTTTTGTTTTGTGCAATCAAGCGTCTTGGCTAACATTAACCTCACTGATGTCACCATCACACTCTCAGCAAACACTTCTACGACTCCTACCCTGCCCGAGACTTTGTTCTGAGAGCTTTACATGTGATAACTTGTTAAATCCTCAACATTCCTCCGAGGTAGGTACAACTATCATCCCTCATTTTCAGATGAGGAAACTGAGGTACAGAGAGGGTAAGTAACTTGCCACGGTCACACAGCTACGAGGTGGTGGAGCTGGGATTCACATCTAGACAGATCCCATGCCCAGCGTTGCAGTTTTATCATATTTTCTTGAGCCGAAGTTGGTATCTTTATACATCTTTAACCCATTCTCCTGGAAGAATGTAGTTCTCAATGCCGAACACCACGAGGAGCCCTGAGTGAGTCCTGACAGGAGGCTGGGGGGCCCGCTCTGTCCGCCCTCCCGCCCACCCCGGGTCCTGCCTCTTGCTTTGCCGGCACTGGCAGAGGAAGCGCGGGAAGGAGCTGCTGGGCCGGGCGCAGAGCTTGGCGGCAAAGCTGCTTGTGCGCGGGGGGCCAGAGCCGCGCCCTGGCACCTGGCAGGCAGCCCGGCCCCAACGTTGAGAAAATACCTGGAACAAAGGAGTCCTCCCGCCTCCACTGGCCGCCTCTCCTGTGCCTGCAGCGCCTCGGCTGAGGAATCTGACCTCCAGGCCAGACCAGGTCGGGTCCTTACACGGCCTCAGGAGGCCACGGGGAGGCCTTGATGCCCAGCCTGGAACGCCTGCCTGCCTGTCTGGGGTGGGCGTCCCAGAGGGAGGCCTTCATCTCACCCCATCTCCACCCAGGGGCTCTGCTGGGCTGCCTGGACCTCCTGTTACTGCCCCCCTCCCCCCTCCCCCAAGGTGTCTTCACAGGGCAGGTGGCTTCACGGCTCTAGGGCCTGGCGTTCCCCCCAGCCAGGAGGTCCGTCTCAACAGCCATGGCTGCTCAGAGGAGCAGACCGGACAGATGTGAGTCTGTGGTAGAGAACCAATGGCCCTGCAGAGGAATTTGGACATGCCACCAGGCATCAGGGGGAGTAAGTCTGGACTAGGGCCCCGGGAGAGTGAAAAGTGGAAAAGACTCTGGAGCCCCGAGGGCGGTGGTGGGGTTCGTGTTAGACATATCTTGAGCAAGGCACTAGAAGCTCCTCGAAGGGGAGGTCCAGCCTCCTGAGGGGGTGGCCAACCTATGACCTGTTCCTTCTCCTTCCTTCCTTCCTTCCTGTGAGCAAGACTTCGGGAGCACGAATCTGGGCAAGAGACCACCTCACTGCAGCTCTTTCATTCAAATAGGGCCCGGCCCAGAGCCCCAGGCCCAACTCCCAGCCCCGGCCGACATCAAGGCTTACGCCACCACCGTGCTCTAGTGACCCCTGCCATCAGGGCCACTGCCAGCCCGTGTGGTGCTTAATGATGATTCAGAAAAGAAAGCTCTTTACTCCAGGTGGACACAGCCTTCCTCCAGGGCCCCCAGCTGTGCTAAGCGGAGCAGGGCATGGAGCTGGCCTTCAACCCCCGCTTGCTTCTCATTTATGTGAGCGTGCGCAGATCCAAGCTGTGTTGTCTTACGCAGGGGCAACAATGCCTGGGAGGATAATCCCCGAACCATGACCCTGGGCCCCTGATTCCCAGGCCAAACCCTGTTCCCCTGACCTGGATATTCCCCGGGCTGGACAAAAGGAGGCCATTCCAGAGGTGGTCCCTCTTCACTGGCCCAAACCAACTCCAGACAGCAGGGCAAGGACTCAGGAGGGGTCTCTTAGAAAAAGCTCCCAACACCGTTGGGAGGAGACTTCTTCCCACGCAGCACTCCCTGGCCCCGGAGTAGCCCCTGGATGAGGAGCTCCCAGCTCTGTTGGTAGCCTCGAGGCTCTTCTGGGGGCAGAATGCTACCCAGGAGATGCTCTGACCTGCGAAGTGTCAGTCTGTGGAAGATCAGGCAGAGGTGGCATGGAGCCGGCACACTCAGGCCTGGCTTTCTGGCCCCTGGGCTCACTGCTCAGTGCCCAGACCAGGGAGCCCGTAGGCTCGGGGCCTGCAAGCGTGTTTCTGCTCACTTCAGTCCCCATCATTCACCACAGGGCCCAGGGCATGGCACCCTGTACCCACGACAGGGCCAGCTCGGGGTGAGTCCTGCACACATGAATGAGTGAAAGAATCATCCAGAGGAAGAGGCCCTTCCTGGGGCAGGTGTGGCTGCCCGGGCCTGGGGTGCCAGGACCCCGCCCCTCGCTGCCGTGGGACTCCCTGAGCCTCACCTCCTCTTCTACAGAACGGGCCTAAATGATGCCCGTCTCCCTTGGCTGCTGGACAACTTCCTATTAATAATAAAAACAGCAACAGCAACAATAATATAGCCACCACTTCTCGAGAACTTGCTCTGTGTTAGTGCTTTGCATGAATCCTCACAATAGTGCTGTGAGCGAGGTGCTCTCCCCATTTTACAAAGAACTTGGTAATGACGTAGTGAGGATGAGCCTTGTTCAGGAGATGCAGCTGGATCCCTTCTGTGTGTAGGGCAGCATGGGTTGTGCCTGGGGCCACGGGTGTCTGTGGTCCATGCCCACCCCGTCTCCCCCCAGGTGCTGAGTGTCACCTGAGTCTAGGGCCAAGGTCATAGCTACTGGGAGGCTGGAGTCCTGGGCTCTGGTCCCACTTCTGCTTCTGATCGGCTCTGCCACCTGGGTCGGTCATTATCCCTCCCTGGCCTTGGTTTATCCTATTGTAAAGAGAGAAACAGAGGTCAGTTCCCTGATCACCAAGATCTCTTACCACAAAGAAAGGCCAAGAGGAAGTTCAGGCAAACTTGAGGCCTGAGTCTGAATGCCTGGCTTCTCTCTGCTCCCTGGTGGACATCAGCAGCCTAGCACCCGGGGGAAGTGGCAGCCAGAAAACAGTAACTCCCAAGGACATGGGCACTAGCTATGTGTCCTCCACCAAGGATCCTATCCCTTGGAGCCCCAGTCCCCATCTGTTAAATGGGGATAATAATAGTACCAACATCATCAGGATGTTGTGAGGATTAAGTATAACAGTGAATATAAAACACTTGCTACTGAGCCACACACAGGATGTGCCCCATACCTGCCAATCATTATAATTACCCCTTCTTCTCCCCCACCTCCACGTCCTACAAGTCACCAAGTCCTGCTGATTCTGGTTCCTCTTGTATCCCCTGTACCTCTTAGACCAGGCCTCATGATCTGGATTTCTCCCAAAGCCTCAACCCTGCTCCATCTGCCAATGCCCCATCTTGGACGGCTGTCCAAGCCCCTCAGCCGGGCCCTCTGGGACCCTGCCTGCCCCTGCAGCCGCAGTCACCCTGTACCTTTCTGCTCCCTGTATTCTGACCACACCCAGCTCCCAGCATCCCTTCACTTAGGTGAGTTCATTGAAAAGTTACTTCAACTGTCTTTGCTTCCCCCTTCCCCACCTCTGCTGTAGCCCCGAACCCTCTCTAGGTCTCAGTTTCCTTATCTGCCAAACTGAACTGTTGTGAGGATGCAAAGAGGTAGTATACAGAAGTACATAGCCCACAGTAGCCACCAGACAGAAGCCAGGTGCCTACAGTTGGGAAGGAGGGTTCCAACATCAGTGCAGTGGGGAGTCACATTTGTGGGCGGGGAGGGGACAGAGGCATGCAATGTGATGAGAGCTCCAAGACCCCACCACGGCCCTCAACCCCAGCAGGGGCACCATCTGAGCAGGTGAGCACAGACTCGGCTTCTAGGTAAAGCACAGAGCTTGGTTGGCCCCTCAGTGTGATCCTGCTGGCCCCACCCCACTGGAGGACCGAATGGAGGACTGTCCCTCTGGCTCAGTGGCCCCAGGGAGCGGCACTGGGACTGGAGCGCTGACAACCCTGAGCCTGACTTAAGAGGAGGGAGGCACCTGACATGAGGCAGACCCCTTCCGACCCTCTACCAGGTCTGGGGCCAGAGCAGTAGACCAGAGTCCTAGAGCCTGTACACAAAGTAGGGGAACCAGTGATGGGAAGGCCCTCAGTGGTCCTCCAGGCCACGTGGGGAAACTGAGATTTCGATTAGGGTAAAGTAGTTCCTTAGGGTCATATGGAGCATTCATTAATTCAACACATTTTTATTCTATTTAATATTTTGGCTAAGTAATATATCACAACATCCAAGAAACCACATATAGAACGATATACTTTACAAGGCCTTCCTGCTACCTCTATCTGTGTTCTTTCACTTACCTCATCCATGCCCTATAAGTAATCCACTTTATTAGTTTCTTATGTATCCTTTTCAGGTGAATAAATACAACCAAATAGGAATATGCATTCTTATTCATTCACACCCCTGTTTTACTCAAAGGAGGGCATACCATGCTCTGTATCTTACCTTTTTCACTTGAAAAGGTGTTTTGTAGTTTAATTAGTCCATAGAGAGCTTTCTTCTATGAGCTTTCTAGTACATGATGGGATGTAGCAGAATTTATTAGCTAGCTCCTTCCTTAATTACACTTGGGTTGTTTCCAGACTTTTGCTATCACAAACAATACTGCAGTGAACAAACTTGCCTACCCAGGGTTGATAATTAAGCAAGAGTATCATGGGCAAGGCTGTACCAGTTGTTAAAGTATTGAAATACTTTTGTAGTGTTTGGTAAATAGTACAATTGTAGCTGTAACAATCAATAACTTAATATAATTCTGCTATAACTCTTTAGTTCAAGCTATGGTTGTAGGATGTCAGGACTTGCCCAATGGGCCTTCCGGACGATTAGAAATGTCAGGACTGGGATTTCCCTGGTGGCACAGTGGTTAAGAATCTGCCTGTCAATCCCTGGTCCAGGAAGATCCCACACGCCGCGGAGCAACTAAGCCTGTGGGCCACAACTGCTGAGGCTGCGTGCCACAACTACTGAAGCCGGCGCGCCTAGAGCCCATGCTCCACAACAAGAGAAGCCACCTCAATGAGAAGCCCACACACGGCAACGTAGAGTAGCCCCTGCTCACCACAACTAGAGAAAGCCGGCGTGCAGCAATGAAGACCTAACGCAACCAAAAATAAATTAATTAATTAATAAAAAAAGAAATGTCAGGACCAGCTGGGACTATAGCCCATGCTGCAGGGTGACTGTGTTGATGTATTGAGCAGTCTTTACAGAACACTCTGTATTTTAGAACCATCACCGGTTTATCATTCTCTTCTAATTATCTAGCTGCTACTGCTTGTAAATATTTTAGTTTTCACTGAGCTTCTACTGGTTCATTCTCATTCTTGTTCAGTAGGATGAATGCAGTGCTTTGATATTTATAAATTTAAGATTTATAGTAAAACTTTAAAAACAAACACCAGAATAAAGAGACAAGAAATGTTGGATGTTTCTTACATTTCTTTTAAATATTTTATTCTTAAAGTTAATTAATTAATTTATTTTTTGGTTGCATTGGGTCTTTGTTGCTGTGCCCAGGCTTTCTCTAGTTGTGTTGAGCAGGGGCTACTCTTAGCTGTGGTGCACGGGTTTCTCACTGTGGTGGCTTCTCTTGTTGTGGAGCATGGGCTCTAGATGCATGGGCTTCAGTACTTGTGGCATGCGGGCTTCAGTAGTTGCGGCACGCAGGCTCAGTAGTTGTGGCACACGGGCTTATTACTCCACGGCATGTGGGATCTTTCCGGACCAGGGCTCGAACTTGTGTCTCCTGCATTGGCAGGTGGATTCTTAACCACTGCATCACCAGGAAAGTCCGTCTTTTAAATATTTTAAATGTGAATCTTTCTTTCCGGGGAAGAAGAAGAAAGAAGAAATAACAATAATAATCCATCACAGCCTGGGATATCTTTTATGGCTGTGTCCAAATCTGAAGAGCCTAGAATATTTATTAACATGCAAGAATCAGTACAAAATAAGACAAATAATTTGCATTTCTAGAATAAAAAGCAAATTGATAGTCTTGTGCTTCAGGTTATTATGGACGGGGTAATTCTAATCAATCTTATTTTTGAGGAATAGAAAAGTTGGACAAAAGTTGGACAAAGTAGAATCATTTAAAAATCATTCTGCTTAACAAGTGAATGGGTTTAAAATGTGTCCAGTTATTGATGACATACCTCTTTTCAAGAGGTAGAGCCCAATTCCCCCTCCTTTGAGTGTGGATTGGACTTTGTGACTTGTTTCTAATGAATAAAATAGAGTGTAAGTGACCATGAACACCTGGGCCATTAAAGAGACTGCGGTCTCCTCCTGCTCTCACTCTGGGAGAAGTCAACTGCCATGTTATGAGGACACTCAAGCATCCCTAGGGAGAGGTCTACGAGGTGAAGAAACAGAGGCTTCCTGTCAACAACCAGCACCATCTCGCCAGGTGTGAGTGCACCATTTGGAAATGGGTCCTCCAGCCCCAGCCAAGCTTTCAGATGACTACAGCCCTGGCTACCAGCTTTACTGCAACCTCATGAGAAACCCTAAGCCAGAACCACTCAGCTAAGCCAATCCTGGATCCTGACTCTCAGAACCTGTGTAAGATAATAAATGTTTATTATTTTAAGCTGCTAAGTTTAGCAATTATTTGTTATTTGGCAATCAATAACTAACACAAAGGCAGTGGAGTGGTAATAAGTTAGTGAAGAGTTACCAAGACTGAGCCAAGACTCTTGGGAGTGTAGAGGCTCAGGGAGGTGAGCTTATGTTTGGGGCAGCTTTTCCCCTGAGGGGGAGGCTTAGAGGCTGAGTAGTACTTCCACAAATTTGCAGGGTAAGAGGGACAGGATTTGGAGTCAAAGACCATCAAGGAGGGCTCCTTGGTGATCCCCTCTCCCTTTGAGTTAGGACACTAAAAGGCTAACCTCTGGGAGTATGTAAGGACAAATGGGAAGTAGATAGATCTTCATAAAGAATGCATCTCTGGGACGTCCCTGGTGGTCCAGTGGGTAAGACTCCATGCTCCCAATGCAGGGGGCCCGGGTTCGATTCCTGGTCAGGGAACTAAGATCCCGCATGTCACAGGGTGCAGCCAAAAAAAAAAATTCACCTCCACTCCGTACCATCACAATCCCTGAAATTGTACTAAGGCGATCCCGGATTGCAAATTTCTCCAGGTGCTGGGCAAAAGCAAAAAAGTAAGTCCTCTCTGGACTTACTCTCTGGAGGAAGCTAACACTACCCTCAGCCTGAAATTCTTACAAGGAATTTTCCAAATACAGTGACTGTCCAGCACATGCATGTGTGCACACACAAACACACAACAAGCACATGAGGAGTTAACATGAACAAGACCAGTAGAACAAGAGATAAGAAAAACCGACTCTCAGAGGCTTCAGATATTGGAGCTATAGACAGACCTTTAAATAACTTTCTACATGCAAAGATATAAAAGGCAAGCTTGAATTTCAGCAGAGAAGCGGAAACTAGAAAGAACGATAAGCAAAGTGTTACGGGTTGCATTGTGTCCCCCCCAAAAGATGTGTTGAAGTCCTAACCCCCAATACCTCAGAATGTGACCTGATTTGGAAATAGGGTCAGTGTAGATGTAATTAGAAGTTTAGATGAGGCCATATCGGAGTAGGGCGGGTCCCTAATCCAAGATGACTGGTGTCCTTACAAAAAGATGATGTGAAAACACACAGGGAGAGAATCCATGTGATGATGGAGGCAGAGATTGGAGCGATGCAGTCACAAGCCAAGGAACACCAAGGATAGCCGGCAATGACCCGAATGGAGGTGTGGACCAGATTCTCCCTCACAGCCTCCAGAAGGAACCAACCCTCTTGACACCTTGATTTTAGACTTTCAGCCTCTAGAACTGTGAGCGAATTTCTTGCTGTTGTTTTAAGCCACCCAGTTTGTGGACCTCTGTTCCTGCAGCCCTAAGAAATGAATACAGAGAATCAAGTTGAAAGATACAATGACTCAAAGTAAAAACTCAGTGGATGACAGTTAGTGAGCTAGAAGACTGGTCAGAAAAAAGTACCCAGAATCAGGCACAGAGAGACAAAGGGATGGGAAATACAAAACAGAGAGTAAAAGACCGTCAGGGGGCTTCCCTGGTGGCGCAGTGGTTAAGAATCTGCCTGCCAATGCAGGGGACACGGGTTCGAGCCCTGGTCTGGGAAGATCCCACATGCCGCGGAGCAACTAAGCCCGTGAGCCACAACTACTGAGCCTGCGCGTCTGGAGCCTGTGCTCCGCAACGGGAGAGGCCACGATAGTGAGAGGCCCGCGCACCGCGATGAAGAGTGGCCCCCGCTCGCCACAGCTGGAGAAAGCCCTCGCACAGAAACGAAGACCCAACACAGCCAAAAATAAATAAATAAATAAATTAAAAAAAAAAAAAAAAAAAAAGACCGTCAGGGAAGAACTCTAACCTCATAGAGGACGGCAGGTAACAACGCTGCCACAACTCCACAGAGGCTGAGCAAGGCGAGCTATTACTCATAGCACAGCAATGGCAGGACTATCAGTATAATGGTGCCCATCTCCTTGCCTCCAAGTCCCACACGGGTGACGTGATGCGCCCGGATAGAGGCTGCGCACGAAATATGGGTTGTGCCACAGCTACACCAGAGGAAACCAGAGCCAAGGGCCCAGCCTTTTTTTTTTTTTTTTAAAGATTTTTTTGATGTGGACCATTTCTAAAGTCTTTATTGAATTTGTTACAATATTGCTTCTGTTTTATGTTTTGTTTTTTTGGCCGCAAGGCATGTGGGAGCCTAGCTCCCTGACCAGGGATTGAACCAGCAACCCCTGCACTGGAAGGTGAAGTCTTAACCACCGGACTGCCAGGGAAGTCCCTCGAGCCTTTTTTTTTTTTTAATTGTAGTGTAGTTGCTGTACAATATTATATAAGTTACAGGTGTACAATATAGTGATTCTCAATTTTTAAAGGTTATGCTCCATTTATAGTTATTATAAAACATTGGCTATATTCCCCATGTTGTACAATATATCCTTGTAGCTTACTTTATACCTAATAGTAATATACCTTAATCCCCAACCTCTATCTTGCCCCTCTCCTCACCCCTCTCCCCACTGGCAATCACTAGTTTGTTCTCTGTATCTGTGAGTCTGCATCTTTTTTGTTATATTCACTAGTTTGTTGTAATTTTTCGATTCCACATATAAGTGATAACATACAGTATTTGTCTTTTTTTTTTTTTTTTTTTGGGCACGCCGTGTTGATCTTAGTTCCCTGACCAGGCATCGAACCCATACCCTCTGCAATGGAAGCGCGGAGCCCTAACCACTGGACTGCCAGGGAAGTCCCCCAGTATTTGTCTTTCTCTATCTGACTTATTTCACTTAGCATAATGTCCTCCAAGTCCATCCATCTTGCTATAAATGGCAAAATTTTGTTCTTTTTAATGGCTGAGTAGTACTCCATTGTATATATGTACCACATCTTCTTTATCCATTGCTCTGTTGATGGACACTTAGGTTGTTTCCATATCTAGGCAATTGTAAATAATGCTGCTATAACATTGGGGTGCATGTATCTTTTCGAATTAGTGTTTTTGTTTTCTTTCAGATATATACCCAGGATTGAATTGCTGGGTCATATGGTAGTTCTATTTTTAGTTTTTTGAGAAGCCTCCATACTATTTTCCACAGTGGCTGCAAGGGCCCAGAACTTTTTGAAGCGAGCAGCAAACCAGTCTCATGCTCTGGAGAGTGAATGGGCACATCAGTCTCCTGTGGTCTCCTTGACCTGTCCCATCAACTTTGTGAAAAGCTGCAGAGACTGCTCAGTGTCAGGTAGTTTGGTTTAGCCCAGCAAGGATAGACAGGGGCTCTCAGGGCCCATGGTGGCTGCCTTTCTCAACAATCCAACCACTCAGCCCTACACATTTTTAAATGAGTTCAAATTTTCACATGAATAGGCCATCCTATCAGAAACTCAGATTAGACACCATCAGCAGAATCCCAATCAGCAGTATGAGGCCAGGCTGCAGTAGTGACCTCATTCATGCACCCCAGCATCCCTGACTCAGGCAAATGAGTAAGTCCCAGAGGGATCGGTAGGGGTTGTTTCAGATAACCCTTGAGCTTCCTTTCTTGTGCTGTAGGTGGATTGTTCTGCTTAAACTACGGCATTAATTCAAATTTAACAGGAGGTGTTGACAACCATACGTGCATACAATCATACCCATTGCAACCACACAAGAGAGCTTAGACTAATCTGTTGACCTGGGACTTGTGCCATCTCTGTGGCTTGGTGGCTAAAGTAAAAGGTGGGTCTTTGATTTTTTTTTTTTTTTTTGCCGCACCGTGTGGCTTGTGGGAGCCTAGCCCCCCTGCAGTGGAAGTGTGGAGTCCTAACCACTGGACCGCCAGGGAATTCCCGGTGGGTCTTTGATTATGGTCTTTGGAGCATGGTCTCTTTTGACAAGGTATAAGACTCATACTGCTTATATAGAACCAGGAGTCAGTGTATGCTCCCGGTTCCTAGAACTATCCTCTTTATCTGGGGACCCAACAAAAGGAATGTGACCCAAGGGGAGGGCAATTGTCAATAACTACAGAGGATGATAGGGAAGCCAGAAAGCAAACCCATCCTTAATGGAAAGACTTTAATGGCTCACTCTCCCCCACGTACAAACATATGCCTCCAAGACCTTTGTGGTGATATAGTGGGGCCAGTTTGGAACCTATACAGGCAGTGGGTTGCACCATAGCTGAGGAACTCAGGGCCAAGGGCCCAGCACGTTTTGTTGTAGCAAGCCAAAGTGGTTATTTGAACAAAAGTAAAATATACAATGAACTTTAAATTCTCCTAACTTCTTATTGAATCCTGAAACTTGGTCAAAGGATGCTTGCAAAGTTATGTGAGTTGAAGGTAAAAAAAGATCAACAACCTTAAGCCAACTATTTAAATATGACATTCAAATTAATGACCTTCATGACTTGATTGGTAATAGAGATATTGTATGATACATACAAATCTCACACACCTAAACTGGAGAATATCAGTAGTAAAATTTCTAAAGGGGCGCTCAATTTCATTCACTGTATATATATTTTTCTACACAATTTCAATGATTTGATATACAAATGTAAGACTTTTCATGTTACCTAGTCCAGTAAACAACCCTGAAATATTTTTTAAAAATCTCACACAGGGGCTTCCCTGGTGGCGCAGTGGTTAAGAATCTGCCTGCCAATGCAGGGGACACGGGTTCGAGCCCTGGTCTGGGAAGATCCCACATGCCGCGGAGCAACTAAGCCCGTGAGCCACAACTACTGAACCTGCGTGTCTGGAGCCTGTGCTCCGCGACAGTGAGAGGCCCGCGCACCGCGATGAAGAGTGGCCCCCACTCGCCGCAACTGGAGAAAGCCCTCGCACAGAAACGAAGACCCAACACAGCCAAAAATAAATAAATAAATTTATTAAAAAAAAAAAAAATCTCACACAGTATTATTAATTGTTAGAAGAACTTTGAATATAATTGCTGTTACTTCAGAAGAACTAACAGCAATTATAACAGAAGAAAAGTTTCAGCCCTATGAATAATATGACTGCTTTTAAGAATAAATTCTCTATTGATTGAGAGGACACGTCACCTAAAGATGATCAATTTAGCAGAGAAAGCGTTGGAAGAGTTTAATGTCAAATCATGGCTCAGACAAGGATATCACTTAGCTAGTGACAACTGCATTATACGAACAATATGCCCGCAACTTCTAAAAACCAATATATGATTTGGAAATCATTAGAATAATTTGATGAATAGGTTAGCACCTACAATTTGTATCACTTGTTAGACAGTCATATAAGATATAGTTTAGATAAATTAGAGAATAAGAGGGAATATTTTTAAATTATTGATATACATATATATAGACACATATATATATACATTTTAATGATCATATCCACTTGTTAAATATATTGAATATCACCTTTTTACATATATCATTTCTCAGTGCAGAGATATGTCTATAAAATAAATTCTCAGAAGAGGGATTGCTGGGTCTAAGTGTAAATGTGTTTGAAATTTTGATAGATACCATCAAATTGCCCTCTGTAGAGACTGTACTATTTTTGTACTCCCATCAGGAATTTACGAGTACCTATTTCCTCACAGCCTCATCATGTCTGTGTTGATAAATTTTTGATTTTTTTTGTTCTTTTGATAGGTGAGAAATTTTAGCTCAGTGTTATTTAAATTTGTACTTTTCTTATTATGAGTGAAGTTGGCATATTTCAATATATTTAAAGGTTGCTTGCATCTCTTCTCTTGTGAACTATGTATTGATGAGAGCCATGTCAAGCATTTTTTTTTTTTAATAAATTTATTTATTTATTTATATTTTATTTTTGGCTGTGTTGGGTCTTCGTTTCTGTGCAAGGGCTTTCTCTAGTTTCGGCAAGCGGGGGCCACTCTTCATTGCGGTGCGCGGGCCTCTCACTGTCGCGGCCTCTCTTGTTGTGGAGCACAGGCTCCAGACGCGCAGGCTCAGTGGTTGTGGCTCACGGGCCTAGTTGCTCCGCGGCATGTGAGATCTTCCCAGACCAGGGCTCGAACCCGTGTCCCCTACATTGGCAGGCAGATTCTCAACCACTGCGCCACCAGGGAAGCCCAAGCATTTTTTTTTAATTCCTGAGAGCAATAGGAAGGTGCTGTAGGGTTACCTGTTGGGAATGAATATACCCAGATTTGCATTTTAAAACAAGCACCTCTGCAGCTCTCTCTTAATTCTTCTCCCTTCACACTATATCACTTCCCTCCAAAGAATAGTGCAAAGTTCCCAGGAATCTGGAGGGATGGAATTCTGAGCACAAAAGGAGTCCTTGGATAGGAGGGAAGGAAGGGAGGAGAAGGCAGCTGTATGATAGCTTCTATTTTCTCTGTCAAGTAGAACATTAGGTCATCTGCTGAGCATGAGCAGGGTAGAAGGAAGATAGAAGTCTGAGAACAGTGTATCTAAACAACAAAACATAATAGAAGTGTTTAGCAGCCTTGAGGCTGGTGACTATGAATTTATAGTGTCACTTATGCCCAGTTGTTTGTGTTCTTCAGCAGTGCTGAGCAGCCTGGATGCCGGCACAAAGGAGATGGGTAGTTAGGTTCATCTAGAGTTTGGAGTTTTGATAGGTAAGTGCTGAGGGCAATTGTGTTCAGGACGTTTGCAGGAAGTGATTAAAACAATAGAACATGATTTCAAAAAAAACAATGGAACGTGAAACTTAAGTTGGTTAAAGAGCAAAATAAAGGCAGAAAAGAGTTGATAGATAGGGAGAAATTGGAAGATTCAGTGGACTGGATATCTTTTTTTTTTAAACATTTTTTGGGGTTGCTTTTTTAAAAAAGTTTATTTATTTATTTATTTTTGGCTGTGTTGGGTCTTCGTTGCTGCACACAGGCTTTCTCTGGTTGCGGCGAGCGGGAGCTACTCTTCGTTGTGGTGTGTGGGCTTCTCATCACTGTGGCTTCTCTTGTTGCGAAGCACGGGCCCTAGGCGCACTGGCTTCAGTAGTTGTGGCCCACGGCCTCAGTAGCTGTGGCTCTTGGGCTCTAGAGTGCAGGTTCAGTAGTTGTGGTGCACGGGCTTAGCTGTTCTGCGGTATATGGGATCTTCCTGGACCAGGGCTCGAACCCATATCCCCTCCATTGGCAGACGGATTCCCAACCACTGCACCACCAAGGAAGTCCCAAAGTTACCATTTGAACCATTTTTAGGTGCACGGTTCAGTGGCATTAAGTGTATTCATAATGTTTTCCAACCATCACTGCCAACCATCTCCAGAACTTTTTCAGCATCCCACAGTGAAACTCCATAACCATTAAAAAAAATAACTCCTGGGACTTCCCTGGTGGCACAGTGGTTAAGAATCCGCCTGCCAAAGCAGGGGACACGGGTTTGAGCCCTGGCCCAGGAAGATCCCACATGCCGCGGAGCAACTAAGCCCGTGTGCCACAACGACTGAGCCTGTGCTCTAGAGCCCGCGAGCCACAACTCCTGAGCCCGCGAGCCACAACTACTGAAGCCCACACACCTAGAGCCCGTGCTCAGCAACAAGAGAAGCCACCGTGATGAGAAGCCCACACACTGCAACAAAGAGTAGCCCCGGCTCGCTGCAACTAGAGAAAGCCTGTGTGCAGCAACAAAGATCCAACGCAGCCAAAAATAAATAAATTAATAAATTAATTAGTTAATTAATTTTAAAAAAACAAAAAACTCCCCTCTCCCCCACCTCCTGGAAACCACTATTTTACTTTCTGTCTCTATGAGTTTGACTACTCTAGATATCTCATATAAGTGGAATCATAATATCTGTCCTTTTGTGTCTAGCTTTAATAAAGCATAAGGTCTTCAAGGTTTGTCCATGTTGTAGCATGTGTCAGAATTTCCTTCCCTGTAAAGGCTGAATAATAGTCTATTGTATGTATACTCCACAGTTTGTTCATCTGTTGATGGGCATTTGAATTGTTTCCACATTTTGGTTATTGTGAATAATGCTGCCGTGAACATTGGTGTACAAATATTTATTCAACTCATGACTTTCAATTTTGGGGATATATATCCAGTAGTGAAACTGCTGGATCATATGGTATTTCTATGTTTAATTTTTTGAGAAACTTCCTTACTGTCTTCTGCATTGGCTGCACCATTTTACATTCTTGCTGGCAATACACAAGGGTTCCAACTTCTCCACATCCTCACCAACAGTTGTTATTTTCTGTTTTTTTGATAATAGCCATTCTAATGGATATAAGGTGGTATCTCATTGTGGTTTTGATTTGCATTTCCCTAATGATTAGTAATGTTGAACATCTTCTCATGTGCTTATTGGCCATCTATACATCTTCTTTGGAGAAATGTCTATTAAGTCCCTTGCCCATTTCTAAATTGGTTGTTTGTTTTATTGTTGCTGAGTTTTAGGAGTTCTTTATGTATTCTGGATATTAATTCCTTATCAGATGTATGATTTGCAAATATTTTCTTACATTCTGTGGGTTGCCTTTTATCCTTTTACTCTATTGATAGTGTCCTTTGATGCACAAAAGTTTTAAATTTTGTTAATGTCCAAAAGTCCAATTGATCTATTTTTTCTTCTGTTGTCTGTGGGTTTGTTGTCATCTTGATAACTTGCTGCACAGCTTGCGGGATCTTAGTTCCCCGAGCAGGGATGGAACCCAGACCACTGCAGTGAAAGCTCCGACTCCTAACCACTGGACCGCCAGGGAATTCCCATCGTCTTGATAACTTTTAACTGCATTTCTAACCATTCTAACCTCCAATATGGAGGTCCTTCTCTATATAGAGTTCAATCAATATTCCCCTTCAGTTGGGCTATTCATAAAAAGGAGATCCCCTGAATTGGTAAGGTTTGTATGCTTTTCTCAGGCAGCACAAGTTGATGGAGGTCTTGCTGTTTTCAGGCCAGTTTATGGACACTTTGCTAGCCGTGGTCAACTGGTTGTACAAGGTGGAGCCGAAGCTGGCTTGAGGACCAGCCTGTGTATGGGGATCTCAACCTCATCATGAACCTCATGGATGCCCATAAGGTGAGGGATGAGATCTGGGCTGTGTGGAGGGCAAAGCTGTTGGGTCCTCCACCTGTGTGTGCCTTTGGCTCACGGTACCCTCCTAGGGGAGAAAGGAACTCTCAAAATGTCTGTATCTCTGCTTGTCAGAGAGGCAGCTCCTTGCTCTGTGTGTTTAAACAAACTGTTGCCAGGATTCTGCATCAGCCACAAAGCATTTACCAAAGTTGGTTTGATTCAGATTTGGCGATGTGTAAACGTCACTTTGAGAGGTTTCCCCCACCTCCACCCCGATCCCCAATCCAATCATCCATTGGTGTCATTTGGGTCACAAAATGGATTTAATTTCAGGTGGAAAGACACCCATTTCCACTGACTCCCAAAATAAACGTGAGGACTTTTTAACCACTTTGGAACCATACTCATCAATATTTAGTGTAGCCTGAGCCTGTCATGTTCAGGTGCATAATACCCTCCTGTTTCAGTAGGATGGATTCTGATGAAGTGACACTTTTATCATTATCTCTGCTAACATTCTTTTTTTTTTTTTTTTTTTTTTAAATTTTATTTATTTATTTATGGCTGTGTTGGGTCTTCGTTTCTGTGCGAGGGCTTTCTCTAGTTGCGGCAAGTGGGGACCACTCTTCATCGCGGTGCGCGGGCCTCTCACTATCGCGACCTCTCTTGTTGCGGAGCACAGGCTCCAGACGCGCAGGCTCAGTAATTGTGGCTCACGGGCTTAGTTGCTCCGCGGCATGTGGGATTTTCCCAGACCAGGGCTCGAACCCGTGTCCCCTGCATTGGCAGGCAGATTCTCAACCACTGCGCCACCAGGGAAGCCCACTGCTAACATTCTTTATCTTGAAGTCTAGTGTCTACTTGATATTAATACAGTCCCTCTAGCCTTCTTACTTTTTTATTTGCATGATATATTTCTTCCATCCATTTACTTCCAAACTGTGTTTTGTATTTACAGTTCATCTTTCATAGACAGCTTATCATTTGTTCTTGCTTTTTTTTTCTCCCTTAACTCATCTGACAGTTTCTGACTTTTAATTGGAGCATTTAGTCCATTAACAGGAGGTGACCTTACCCACTGGCTGGAGATTCCCCATGAAGACAAGACTGTTTCATTATGTCTATATGTTTATTCTTGCCATGTAATCACACCTTGGGAGCATGATAAACTGGATTTTCCCAGCATCATGGATGCAGTCAGGAGGGTGAGTGAGGCACCTCTGAGGCCCCTCATTGGTCATTTAATGAGGCATTATAGTGCGCCTACACCAAGGCAGCCTGTAGGTCTGACATGATCATGACATAGGAGCTCAGGACAGGATCCTGTGATTGTATTCATATCTATGATAGGTCCTCAGATCACAAAATGCAAAGATTACATGTATTGGTGATAACATCGGATAATCTCCACTCCTGTAGTATTTCTTATGGGAAACTTGTCTCTGCTTTTTTATTACTTATTTATTTAGGCTGCCTGGCGCAGCTTGTGGGATCTCAGTTCTCTGATCAGGGATTGAACCCAGGCCATGGCAGTGAAAGCCAGGAATCCTAATCACTAGGCCACCAAGCTACTCCCTCTGCTTTTTTTTTTTTTTTTTTTTTTTTAATTTATTTATTTTTGGCTGCGCCGGGTCTTCGTTGCTGTGCGCGGGCTTTCTCTAGTTGCGGCGAGCGGGGGCTACTCTTCGTTGGGCTGTGCGGGCTTCTCATCGCAGTGGTTTCTCTTGTTGCGGAGTATGGGCTCTAGGTGCGCTGGCTTCTGTAGTTGTGACACGTGGGCTCAGTAGCTGTGGCTCGCAGGCTTTAGAGCACAGGCTCAGTAGTTGTGGCTCCCGGGCTTAGTTGCTCCGCCGCACGTGGGATCTTCCTGGGCCAGGGCTCGGACCCGTGTCCCCTGCATTGGCAGGCGGATTCTTAACCACTGTGCCACCAGGGAAGCCCCTCCCTCTGCTCTTTTAAATTGCTGTCTCTTTTTCATATTCTATATAGAGTAGGTCTTGGCGATCATGAATTTAACCTTGTGGTTTCAGAAATGAAAGTTCATGGATTTGCATTTGTGGTTGGCATGCAAGAAAGCCAGACACACAGCAAGAGAGGAAGGCTTACTGGACACCGACCCCCACATTCCAACACAGCTTTGTTCTGTTCATCGCTCCCACGCAATAGTGAGCAAGTCTTAGTGGAAGGATTCATGAAGGTTGGAGGCTACTCTTTTGTCAGAGACTAGTAAATTCACAGGTATTTATTGAAATCTTAAACATGAGCCTGGGACTTCCCTGGTGGCGCAGTGGTTAAGAATCCAGCTGCCAATGCAGGGGACACAAGTTCGAGCCCTGGTCCCGGAGGATCCCACATGCCACAGAGCAACTAATCCCGTGCGCCATAACTACTGAGCCTGCGCTCTAGAGCCCGCAAGCCACAACTACTGAGCCCACGTGCCACAACTACTGAAGCCCACACGCCCAGAGCCCGTGCTCCACAACAAGAGAAGCCACCGCAATGAGAAGCCCGTGCACCGCAACGAATGGTAGACCCTGCTCGCCACAACTAGAGAAAGCCCGCATGCAGCAACGAAGACCCAATGCAACCAAAAATAAAATAAATAAATAAGTATTTAAAAAGAAAAAAAAAGAAGTAGGTAGGACGGAGTAGTCGGGAGAAGGGGGAGAGGCAGGAGAGCGCAGGTCCTGGAAGCTGAGGGCGGAGAGTGCTTCAAGAAGAAAACAGTCAGTAACTCCCCTCCGTGCAAATGACAGCGGTAGAGAGGTGTTTGTACCTGCCAAATTGGCAGAGACTTATTTATTTACATATTTAACAATAACACCTAGTGTCGGCAAGGGTGAAAGAAAATGGGCACCCTCATACTATTTGGGCAGCAGATAATACGTAGCAAAAACCTTAAAAACTGTGTGTGCTCTTTGACCCAAATATTCCATTTCTAGACATTTATCCTAAAGAAGTCACTACGGGTGAGCACAGATTATTCGACAAGATTGTAACAGCAATGTGATAATGTTAAAAAAACATATTATTCAATCATGTATACTTGGTTAAATAAGTTATGATAGCCATATGATGAAAAAATACCATGAAGCCAAACAAAAACACATGCGAAATAATCAACGGCACGGTGAAATATTGCAATATATTGTAAGTCAATAGAGCAAGTGTGATCTTGGTTTGTTTTTTTTTTTTTTTTTGCATTAAAAATGTACAGATGTGTTTAAAAAAAATACACCAAATATTACCAGTGATTATCTCTTGAACATGGGTTTGGTGATTTTTGTTCTTTTTTTAATCTCTCTGTATTTTCAAAAGTTTCTGCAATAAGCAACCTGTTTTCGTAATCAGGAAAAAAAGTTTTTTTAGTGCTTTGAATAGTGTAATAATAATATGTTAATAATAGTAACAATAACAATAGCTAACATGTATTGAGTGCTTCCCGTGTGCCAGTCACTGTGCTAAGTGCTCTATGTACATTCTCATGTAATTCCCATCACAATCCTACAATCATGAGCCTCGCTGATAGATGAGAGACAACCTGAGAGAGGTTCAGTAACTTGCCCAAAGTCACAGAGTTGCCGGGTGACTGGGGAAGCCCTTATTTGACACTACTTTCTCCAAGAAACCTTTCTCATTTCAGTTCCCCTCCAGTTCAGGAGTTCCAGGATCACCTGTCCCCACTTCCTCTGTCTTTCCAGGCACTTTGCCGGCCCCTCTGTCAGAGCGCATTCTGCTTTTGGAAAAGATTGTAAGTTCACCTGATGGCCACCCCTGTTAGAGTGGGGGCCTCTTGAGGGCAGGGAGCTGGTCCGCTTCATCTCTGGCTTGGAGCACAGCACAGAGTGCCCCCTGTGGTTGTTGCTAAACTGAACTGTGGGGTGATGCCCTTTGGACTGGCTATAACCTGCTGTTTAGGTTTATGGGAATGTGAGCCTATTGTTTAAAGATCACAGTTATTTCCACTCATCCAAAATTGAGATAAATGATCTCGGCTATTACAAGAATACTGGTACTGGGCTGCTTGCAGTCTTGCTGGGAGGCCAGCATTGTACAATACACAACCAGAGAATTACAGGCTCGATCTGAGACCCCCAGTGATGTGGTGTGGACTCAAAGGGGAATGCAGAGGGATGCCCAGGGACATAGACAGGGACAGTGAAGGGGGCAGGACATTCAGAGACCCTGACAAAGTGTGACAAGGGGACACCCCTTTGACTCTGCCCCCTGCCTCTGCATGCAGTCACCAAGCCCTGTGGATTCAGCCTCCTAAACAGCCTTCTCCTCTGCCTTCCACCCATTGCTACTGTCTTCCTTCCTGCCCTCCCATTACTGTACCTGCCCCAGCTGTGGGCCCTGACTCCAGTCTCCCTCCTTCCAACCTGGAGTCCCTTCTGCATCCAGGCTCTGGTCTTGTCTTGGGCACTTTCAATGGCTTATCTCCATTATCCTTATGATAAAGTTCAGCATTCTTACCTTGCCTTACACGTGGTCTGTCTGTTGGGTAAGACAGACTAGGCATGTTGCTAAGGCAACAGCAGATGATTATTTAAGGATTTATTTGATATTTAAAATTTTTTTGAAGTGATCATGGAAAAATGTGAATTTTATTGGACATAATTTTAAAGTTTAATCTTGAATTTACATTAGGGCACCATTATGGTCAGGGGCCCAGAGCCCTCTTCTAGCCTTCCAAGGCCCTTTGTGGTCTGTCCCTTGTCAGTGCCTCCAGCCTCACCCTCAGCTGGCCATTTGCCCCCCAGGCTCTCCAGCCTCCACTGCACAGCTCACCTGCACGTGCCCACCTGCTGCAGCCCAGCTCCAGTGTTGTGTGACCTGAGGGAAGTCCCTTAACCTTTGTGTGCCTCGGTCTCCTCGTCTGTTAAATGAGGTGGGGGAGGGTCGGTTAGGTATCTACCCTGTGACAACGTGTGAGCGTGAAAGAAATGGTACAGAACATGGCTGGCACATGGACAGTGGTGATTGTCGCCTGCCACTGTTAACGCTCCTTGGAGTCTCGGCCTTCGCACAAGCTATTTCCTCTGCCTGGTACATTCTCCTCCCACTGACCTTTCCTTCATCCCAGCCAATTCCTTCCGGCCTTCAGAGCTCAGTCTAAGGGTCTTTTCCTCTCAGCGCAGCGCCTCAACCATAAACGAATAAATGCGGTGAGAAGGCACCTAGGGAAGAGCAGGGTGTGCAGAAGGGGGCTAGTCAATGGAGGGGTTTCCGTGAGGAGCCTTCTCTCGCAAGCCGCTGAGGGCCGTGACAATTCAGATGCGCAGAGGCTCAGGAAGGGCACCAGAGCTCCTTGACCGGCGGGAGGCGGGAAGCGGGTGCGCGTATCTCGCGCGCGGCTGGACCGGCACCGGGTCCGAAGGGCGCCCAGCCAGACCTAGTGGTGTCAGTGCGGCTGCTGGAGCTGCCGGGGCGGCCCGCCGGAGGCGCCAGCCGGGAGCGCGCGGAAGCCAGGCGGGTGGGCGCGCCAGCAGCAGTGACGGAGCCGGCGTCAGGTGTCCGGGAAAGAGCTCCCAGAGGCGCACGCAAGGGGACTGCGGGGAAGGCGCCAAGAGGCCGGCGAGGAGCTGCGGTGGCCGGGAACCCGGGCCCAGCTGCTCGCACAGGGATGCGCCCCACTCTCGGGCCTGGCTGGCACCCACCTGAGGCGTTTCGGGTCCTGCGGCGACACTCCGCGCACCAGGTGGGGCTGCAAGGTCACTCTGCGGGCCGGACGGAGAGTTGGGATCCAGCTCTGGCAGGGCGATCAAGGACACGCCCCGCTGGAGCGTAGGGTCTGATCTCCCCGGACCGCACCGCTACCCTGGGTCCCCAGGCCGAGTCCCCGCGGCTGCCCGACAGCGTGGCCAGCGGCGGGAGGGGAGCCCAGGACGACCGCGAGGCCCCCGACGGCAGGGCTGCGGACTCCTCGCCAGTCCCGCCCGCCACCCACAAGTGGGTAGTATCTCTGGGGCATCAGCAACCGCCCCCCAGAAACCCTTCTTGGGGCTTCTGTTCCGTGGACTTGGCCCCGCCCCTGTGCCCCCATTGGTTGGGTCCGGAGGGGGCGGGACCCGACGGCTGCGAGCTGGACTGAGAGAGGCCACCTCGGCCCGGGGCGCGCGGCACAGACTGAGGGTCCGCTCCTCCCGGAGCCCGGGGGGAGCTCGCCCTCCGCCTCTGAGCTGAGCTGCCTCGGCAGCAGCCGGACTGTCTGGCGCGGCGGCACAGACAGACTAGCCGACGGTCCCCGGTCCCCGGAGGAGCCCTTGCCCGAGGAGGTGCGGCCGCATCCGACTACCCGGAGCCGCGACAGGCGCCGCGGGCCGGACGCTCTAGGGACCGCGCTGCGTCGCGGGCGACTCCCGCCCCGTCCCGCCGGCCCCAAGCCCGGCCCGCCGCTCGCCGTCGGGGCGGCCCCAGCGCCGGTCCCGGCCGGGAGCGGATGCGCGCGCGGTGAGGCCGCCCGGGTCCCGCCATGGCCGTGCGCCCCGGGCCGCTCTGGCTGCTGGGCCTGGCGCTGTGCGCGCTGAGCGGCGGCGGCGCCTCTGGCCCGCGCCCCTCGCCCGGCTGCCCGCAACGGCGCCTGGGCCCGCGCGAGCGCCGCGACCTGCAGCGCGAGATCCTGGCGGTGCTCGGGCTGCCCGGGCGGCCCCGGCCCCGCGCGCCGCCCTCCGCCGCCGCCCGGCTGCCTGCGTCCGCGCCGCTCTTCATGCTGGACCTGTATCGCGCCATGGCCGGCGACGACGACGAGGACGGCGGGACCCCCGAGCGGCGCCTGGGCCGCGCCGACCTGGTCATGAGCTTCGTCAACATGGGTGAGAGCGGGCTCGGGGTGGGCGGCGGCGACCCCGCGAGAAGGCGAGTGGGGGACGGCGGGCCGAGGGGCCCCTCGGGGGCTGAGCGCGGGCTGCAGGGTCGTGTGCGCCACTTCGGGCAGGGCGAGCGCCCTGCTGGGAGCGGGGAATCACCTTGTCGTGGACGAGGAACCGCGGGAGGGAAAACCGACCAGGTCAGGGCAGCGAAGTCTCAGCGGGGTGGGGGTCGGTGAGCTGCCGATCCGGCAGGGACAGATGAGGGATGTGAGTCCCAGAGGCGTACATTCACCCGCGGCCAAACACACCCGACGGTAAGATTCATGTAGTGTCGGGTGGACGCGGGCAGTGCCAGGAAGACAGTCTGGTCCTGGGGAGGCAGATGAGTAAACAGAGGCTGTGATGCTGTCATGGTGATAAGGGCGATACTGAAGAGAGGGACAAAGTTCAGCGTGGAAAACCCTGGTCACATCATCAAAGCACCAGGTAGAGATGAGGACCCGGATGTTCTGAGTCCACAGCAGCCTCTTCCCTGGGCCACCTGGGGGCGGGGTGCTGCTGGGGGGTGGGGCGGTGGGGAAGGAGTAGACTCTGAGCTCGGCGGGGCAGGGACTGTGGTCTTGCCACCCTGGGCTCACACCCGGGACTTGGCTTGTCATGGAATGAGTGTCCAGGCCATTGAATGACCTGATGGGCAGCTTGGACCCTCTTTGTTCTCCCAGGTAAAGCCCAGCTTTTCCTCTCTGCAGAAATTATACTCCAAATCGTGGAGTCATTTACCCTTAAAGTTCTCAGAGATAACGTTTTCCATTACTAAACTCTCTTTAATCTACATTCATGAACATATGTCCCCCACCTGTTTTGCCTCCTGTCTGTGGCCAGTGAGGGGCAGGAGTCTGGGCTGAGGCAGACACTAGGCTGGACCTGGGGACCCAAGGACTACAGCTCAGCCCCAGGTGGGGAGAGCTGTGGGACCCAGAGCAGGGAGAGGACCCTTGCCGTGGCCACCGCCTCCCTTCACCTACAGCACCGCTCTTAACCCTCCCAACAGCCCTGTGAGCGACATGATATTCATCCCCATCTCCCAGGTGAGGACAGTGAGGCTCAGAGAGGCAGTGTCTTGCTCAGGACCACGTGGCCTCTATGTGGCCAAGCCAGGACAGGCCCAGGTTGTTTGGCCCTCCATCCAGTGCTCAAGGAGGTGATATTTCTGTGTCAGGAGGGCAGGCTTTCAAGGTGGAGAGAGCTTTCAGAGAGATTTCGGCAGAGGAACCCATGGGTCAGAGTGACAGTAAGTTTTGTGGGTCTTCAGCCATTTGCCTCAAGGAGGCCCGTCCCCCCCAAACCAGAGCTCATGATGGGCTCAGGTGGGGGAGCGAGCAGCAGGAGGCAGCTGTTAACCTGTGCTGAGAGCCCAGTGCCAGGCCCAGGACTTGGGCTGGCGGGTTCTAGATGCCACCTTCCTGGTTAGAGGGCAGGGGTGGGGACTTGGGACAGAAGCGACCACATGTGGAACTGAGGCTGGAGCTCTGTGCTGGGGGCAAGCTGACCCCGGGCTCAGGACCAAGAAGAGCTGTGGATGCAGCCACCCTGAGAATGCCTCCAGGGGAGCCGTCCATCTGAGTGAGTCACTGCCTAGCCCATGTCCCTCTTCCCCCAGCATCCCCTGGGGCAAGGGGTGCACAGCCCTGGTGGGAGCTGCTGCTGTGAGTCGAGCAGCACCCTGAGCTCAGGAGGAGCTGGTTGCCCTCCTGCTTCTGCTCTGTGATCTTAGGCAAGTCCCTTGCCCTCTCTGAGCCTCAGATCTCTCCTTGTAAAATGGGGCTCCTAGTGATCTATCCTCAGAGTTGTTGTGTGATAGGTTGACAGAGGGGGAGGGGCAGAAAGTCAGCCCCCTTTTTAGGGTGAACCTGGCCCTGGTCAGTGCTGATCCCAGACCCTCCCAGCTGTTGCTCAGCCTTGGTGTGGATGTGATGGAAATGTCCCCACATGTCTTATAGACATGTGAAACCCAGAAACAGATGTTTAAAGCCAACCAAAGGTGTTTCTATCTGTTTTTGAATAAAAACTAGCATTTGAAGTTCCATAGTCCTATAAATACTCATTTCATCCATGCAGCAACTCTGTTTTACCAGTCTTATTTCATGGGCTCAGAGAGGTTAAATAACTAACCCAGGGCCACACAGCACGTCCATGGCATCATCCAGGCTGTGGATTCCAAATCCCAGTTTCTTCCCATACCACCTCTGTGTGTTTCATGAAGGTCTAAGGCCTCTGACGCTGTGGATTAACAAGCAGATCTTTGTTCAGTGGAAGCCTGGCGTGTGGTCAGTCCAGCCAGCTGTCTGAGGGCCTTCTTTATTCTCATGTACTAATTGCACTAGTAAAACTCCTTCAGTTCGAGTAGTTTTAACTGGTAATTACCTAGGCTGATGTGGGGGATTAGAACCTACCAGGATTGTTTCCTCCGTTGGAGGCCCCGGCTCCAGGCCCCTGAAGGTCAGCGGCCCCTGAACCACCGTGGAGTCTAATAGCAGAGTCGCCGTGGCATCAGTGCCCACGCCGAGGCTCCCACACCTGTTGGCTCCAGCTCCACCTCTGCTATTGGCCTCATCAGCTCCTGAGAAGCCAGCCGGGCCTGGTGCTTGCCGGGCCCCTGACCGTCAGTGGCACCTGTAGGACCCAGAGGCCTGGGCCTGCCGTCCAGGGATCAGGCCTCTGCTTTTGCGCAGATGCTTTAGGAGCCGTGTCGTGACTGACAGGGCCTGTGTTGGGGGCCAGGGCCGCAGTCAGAGCTGGGCCCTGCCTGGCCTGCCTGTCGACCTCCGCCTGTGGACTCTTGGCTCCCCTTGGCCAGGACACAGTGACGGGGCCGCTGCCCTCGAGGAGCAGACGGAGCCTGTCCCTGGTGCCGCCTGAGCTCAGGGGAGGAGGCCCTGATCTGGGAGGCAGCGCCCAGGTTCTCGTCCCTCCTGGGCCTGCCGTGGACTCCTGCACGTCCCGAGCCACACCGCTTCCCTTCTCTGGGCCTCTGCTTTCCTGTCCAGTCCACAGCGATGGTGTCAGAAAGACGAGGTGCCTCCCAGCTCCGGCCCTGTGGCTCCCCGGAGGCAGCTTCTCACACCACCACCCATCCCTCCGCCCAGCTCGGTGTGACTGGCGGGACCCCCGAGTGCCTGAGCCGGCCCAGCCAGTCCTGAGGGAGGAATGAGGCAGGAGAGACCACCTCTGCATGTTCCTCCTGAGCCCTTCTCCGCCTCCTGTCCTGGGAGCACCAGGTGCCCAGGCTCCAGAGTGAGAAACTGAGGCACAAACGGCACTGCAGGCAGAAGTGTAGTCAGAACTGGATGGGCCATCTTCACTTTTGTCCTGCCCCTTCCCAGGACTGGTCTAATTCACTCCCGCAATCCTGGGGGGCTGAGGATGGGGGTGGGGATGAGCTGGGGCTGTTGGATTCGGGAGGCGCCGGGCTCAGTGCGCGCGAGGGACCTGGCCCGGGTCCTGCTCAGCCCCCTGACCTCACCTCCGTGAGCCCCAGGGTCACTTTCTTTGGTTCTTTAGTAGGCAATTCTTGCATATTTTCCTGAATTCACTCCACAAATAGTCATGTAGTACCTGCTCTGTGCCAAGCTCTGTTCTAGTTCCTGGATTATAACAGGGAATGAAACTAAGTCCCCCCTTGTGGAGCTGACCTTCCAGTGGGAGAGACAGATAACAGTACATCAGCCACAGAGTGATTGTCACGTGGTCTAGACAGTGCCGCCTCTCTCTGGAAACCGAGAGGGGAAGGACAGTGGGAGGGCAGGCAGGACTGGGCTGGGGGTTCTGACCTGGGACTCAACAGAATTTGCATCTTGACTCCACCCACTACTCTCGGTGTGATCTGGATTTTCAGTCCACCTCTCAGAACCTCAGTCTCCTCTATAAAACGGATATACTCACGGTACCCACCCTAGGGGCTGTACAGCGATTGTGTGAGATGACACCCAGTGATGACCACATGCCCAGAACCTCCATGTCTGTGCTTTCATCTCATCTCACATTTACTGTCACATCTTTGTTTAAAAAGAGGACAGAGAGGTTCAGGGTAGTTCGGTGGTTTTCCCAAGGTACACAGCAGATTGTCTCCCTGCCTGCACTTCCTTTGCTCTTGTCCTACACAGAAGCTGCCTCTCCCCCCGGCCCAGGGCCCATCATTAGGTGCAGTACGTGCTGCTGAATTGGACTGTATTCAATGTGAGCGTGTGTTGTAAACTAGGAACGTGATTTTCAAAATATCTTTGTTTTAGGATTTATAGAACTGATGCATATTCGTTGTAGAAAATTCATACCGTATAGATTCATTATAGAATTTCATGATAGAAAATTCAGACCATATATCTAGAGACATATAATATGGAAGCTCCTAGTAATCCTCTGTCTACCTCAGTTAGAACCAATGTTTAATCCTTTAGCTTAGCCCTTCCCCAGCAACCAGCCCTGATATTTTATCAATTTGTGTTATTCTTTTTTACAAAGTGGAATCTAAATGCCCACTGTTTTGCCATTTTGTCTTTCACTTAACAATAAATCCTTTATCTGTCTTGAAAGTCGACTATTAAGTGACCACATTATTTTTCCTTTTATCTATCTACCTTTTATTCATTTATTTTTATTTCAACTTTATTGAAGTATAATTGACATATAAAATTGTAAGTTATTTAAAGTGTACATCAGGGTGATTTGCTATACATATACATATAACATTCCCCCCACCTAGTTAATTAACACAGTCATCACTTCACATATGTATTCTTTTTTTTGTGTGAGAACATTTAATTTCTACTCTTTTAGCAAATTTCAAAATTATATAACTGTGTTATCAACTATAGTCACCGTGTTTTACATTAGCTTCTCAGACCTTATTCAACTTATGGCTGAAAGTTTGTACCCTTTACCAACCTCTCCCTATTTCCCCCACCCCCACCTCCTGGCAACCACTTTTCTACTCTTCTGACTTTTTAACTTTTTAAAATCCACATATAAGTGGTATCATGAAGTATTTGTCTTTCTCTGGCTTACTTCACTTAGCATAATACCTTCAAGTTTCATCCATGTTGTCGTAAATGGCAGGATTTCCTTCTTTCTCATAGTTGAATAGCATTCCCGTGTGTGTGTGTGCACGTGCGCGCGTGTGTGTGTGCACGCGCGCATGCGCCTTATCTTCTTTATCTATTCATCTGTAGATGGACCCTGAGGTTATTTCCGCATCTCGGCTGTTGTGAATAATGCTGCAATGAACATGGGAGTGCAGATATCTCTTTTTTTTTAATTGAGATGAATTGACATATAATATTATATCTGTTTCAGGTGTGCAACATAATGATTCAATACTTGTACATACTGCAAAATGACCACTACCATACTTACACTTTTTTCTCTTTGATATCCTGTTTTTATTTCCTTTGGATATATATCCAGAAGTGGGATTGCCGGATCATATGGTGGTTCTATTTTTAATTTTTTGAAGAACCTCCATATTATTTTCCATAGTGGCTGCACCAATTTACATTCCCACTAACAGTGCACAAGAGTTCCCGTTTTCCCACATTCTCACGAATACTTGTTATCGCTTGTCTTTTTGATAATAGCCATTCTAACAAGTGTGAGGTGATAGCTCATTGTGGTTTTGGTTTGCATTTCCCTGATGATTAGTGATGTTGAGCACCTTTTCATGTACCTTTTGGACATTTGTATGTCTTTTTCGGAAAAATGTCTATTCAGTTCCTCTGCTCATTTTAAAAATTGGATTGTTTGGGTTTTTTTCTATTAAGTTGTATGTGTTCTTTATATATTTTGGATATTAACCCCATATCAGAAATGTGGTTTGCAAATATTTTCTCCCATTCAGTAGGTTGCCTTTTCATTCTGTTGATGGTTTCCAGAGGTATTTCTCTTTCCAAGAGTTGAAGATGGGTCTCTTTTCTCCAAAACCCTGTTTGGCCATCAGAATGGTGTGCCCTATGGATCCCTGATGACTGACTACTCCTCCCCGCCCCCATCTTCTCAGTCTTTACTCACCTTTCTGAGGTAAATGACTACTATTGCCCCTAGGTGACAGGGGAGAAGTTTAGTCTCAAAGAGTATAAGTGACTGGCCCAAGGTCCTGGGTACCCAGATCCAAAGGAGCAGATATGAAAACTGGGTCACAGCCGTGAGGAGGGTTGGCCTTGGGGGTGGGAGAGCACAGTGGGGAAGACCAGGTTTTAGTTCAGGGTCTGCTACTTGAGATGTGTAAGATTTTGAGCAGGTTACTTAAAGTCTCAGCATCTCAGTTTCCTCATCTTTAAAATCAGGATAATAATACCTGTATCATAGTGCAATGGTTACATAGGTTAAGGCATTGAAAAACTTAGCAAGTGCCTGGCACCGCTCAATAAACAGCAGCCAGAATTATGAGGAAGAGCCTGCTGTGTTTGTCTACCCTCCCGCCCCCATCATTTACTTGGGGACCTGGAGCTGAGTGGTAAGAGCACGGTTCCAGGATCAGATCCCCATTCTACCACTTGTTTTTAGTGGATGCTATGGTGCTCCCCATATATTCTCTTTGGGACTGAGTCACTTATCGCCCCAGCTGCTTGGAGGGTGGCTGCTGACAACTGGGTCCTTCTCTCGGCACCAGCCCACCAGCTTCTTGCTCAAGGTTGGGCACCCACCTTGAGGGCACCCCACATCCAATGACTGGCTTATTGGGGTATAAATGCCCAGCCCCCTTGCCTCAAGGAGGGACAACTGTGAAGGGCCATCAGCCCAGAGCTCCCCGTGCAGATGGGATGGGCTGGCCCTTTTGTGATTGCGTCACTGTTCAACTGTGCCCACTCCTGCTCCTTCGTTCCCGGCAAGAACACTCTCCACTAAACCTACCCACCCAGCCTGTTGCCCAGGAAGTCTGACCTAAGATATATTTATATGATTTTTGTGTAAGTTATTTACTGCTGTGTGCCTCAGTTTCCTCATCTGTAAAATGGGAGCGATAATAGTTCCTGCATCCTAGGATGGCTATGAGCATTAAATGACTTACTCTATGTAAAGGGCTGAAACAGTGCCTGGTAAATGCAAAGTAAGTGTTAGCCTGGTTTGATTGTTTGTTTGTTTTTAACCTAAGTCCAGCTGGTCAGTGACAAGACCAGAAGTAAAACCCAGTTATTTCCTTTAACTGCTGGCTCTGCCCCCTGAGCAGCAGCCATTCCTTCAGAACAGTCTAGGGCTCTGAATACAGGAAGGGTTCTGGGGAAGCCAAAGGCTGCAAGACCCAGGTATGGAGAAGGTTGGATCCTTCAGTCTGAGGTCATTGTTTCACAAACACTCCTGGGAACCTACTGTGTGCTGTTGCCCTCCCTGGTTATCTTGGTGCTCACTCCAAAGCACAAGCCCCAGCCCAAGATCTGCTTATTACAGTGGGAAAGATAGGCCCACAGACAACTCAATGTAAATGATCACAAAGTGGGAGAAATGGCCATTCCCCCACTCAGATATGAGCATGAAGGTTCAGCGCTGCAGAAGACAGACCAAGTCCCTCTCTCATTTGCAAGGGATGAACTAGGCCAGAAGAGGGGGAGGAATGAATGGCCTCCTGGCTGGGGGACAGAGAAGGCTTTGAAGGAGGTGGCACTGTGCTGGACCTTGAAAGAAGGGTAGAACTTAGTCAGAAGCAGGTGAAAGGGGAAGGTGTCCAGGCAGAAGGGAGGCATGGAGGTGAAAAAGCTCTCAGCCTGTTCTTGGAACTCTAGTTCCTCAAGTGAAAATCCACTCACGGCTTCTCCTGCTTGGGATCCTTCTGCGTGTTCCTTCTTGCCAGCCTGGCACTTGGCGTTTGACATTATAGTCCAGTGGAACCCTGCGGTGTTCCCTTGACATGTCCCCAACCTGATGAGGCTGTGGATGGGGAGAAAGAATGTAGACTTTGGAGACAGACACACCTAGACTCTAATCCCACCTTGGGGGCTTCTGGGTGTGGTCTTGTGCAAATCAGTTAACTTCCCTGATCTTCGGTGTTCTCAGCTATAAAATGGGGTGAAGAATGCCTCTTTCACAGGGTTGCTGTGGTTGCCAGCCTCCAGTATTGTTCTCAATGATCCCTGCCTCCTGGTTTTCACACCCTTGTGTCCTCCCACACTGGGCCAGCGCTGGTCTATGTGACCAATAGGATGTGACAATAGGGATGCTGTGTCACTTCCAAGATTAGGTTATAAAAACACTGCAGCTTCCGTCTTGGGCTCTACCCGCCACCCCCCAAGATGACTCATTCTGAGGAAAGGTCATGTTGTGAGAGGTCCACATGGGGAACCTTCTACCCTCAGCCACAAGCGTGAGCTTAGAAGTGGATCTGTTCATCCCAGTCAAGTCTCCAGAGACCACAGCCCCACCTGACAGCTTGACTGTCACCTCATGAGAGACCCTGAGACAGAGCCACCCAGCTAAGCACCTGGATTCCTGACCCTCAGAAACCATGGGAAATAATAAGTGTTGGTTGTTTTCAGCTGCTATATTTGGGGTAATTTGTTACACAGCAATAGATAACTAACACAGTTAGGTAAACAGTAACAAATATGGCCTGCGTAATGTGCCCAGGATGGTGCCTGACATACAGTTCAGTGCTCAAAAAATGGGAGCTGACACATTATTTCCCACCTCCGTGCTTTGTCTCAAATACTTTACTCCATTTCTGCTTGTCAGAATTCTTCCACCACTCTCAACTATGTTTCCTAGAAAAGTGTTCTCTGACCACTCCTCCCTAAGGCACCTCTACGAGCGCCCTCCACCTTGATCATCTGTATTTCTCTTAGGAATGGAGTTGCTTTCTGCCTGTCTGATTTGGGGGCACGTCTAGTCCCTTTTTCTCCTACCCACCCCCCGACCCTACTAAGAAACTATGAATAACCTCAGAACGGGGACCAAATCTGACTCTGGGCCTGGATGGGTGACACATAAGCAGGGCCAGCCTCCCGTCTTTTTTTTTATTATTGCTTTTTTTTTTTAATTTGGCCACGCCGCACGGCATGTGGGATCTTAGTTCCCTGGCAGGGATGGAACCGACGCCCTCTGCATTGGAAACGCAGTCTTAACCACTGGACCGCCAGGGAGGTCCCTCCAGCCTCCTCGTCTTTTCAGATCACCCTGTCCCTCCTCTGGGACCCGAGTCCCCGCAGGGCGCTGCCTGGAGGACAGTGGCCTCAGCAGGCCACCTCTCAGGCACCTGTTGATGGAAGAATCTTGTGGAGAGGTGATTCCCCCATACCAGTATCGCCACCCAGAAAGTCCAGGGCCACTCATTTTACATGGGCTCCAAGTCTGCAAGTCCACGTGAAGGGCCCCTAACCTGACACGTGACCCCCAGCAAGTCTCTGCTCCCCTGGGCCTCAGTTTCCCATCTATGCAGGTTTGCCACGAAGGCCTTTCCAGCTCCCACAGAAGAATGTGTCCCCCACCCTCCCTGCCCACTGATGGGGCTCCTCCAGGGCTGAGGCACAAGGCGGGAGGACACCCGCCACTCCTCACGGGCACCCACTCCCCACGGGAGAGAGGGGATGTGTCACCGTGACCACGTCTTTCTGGAAAGCCCCACAGTTCAGGTCTTTCCTGGGTTTGAACTGGAGGAACCGCATCCTTCTTGCTCACATCTCCTTGGATCTATTTTTGGCCTTGGCGGGCTTGATGTGGTGCAGTGGGCAGGTTGTTCCCTTTTAATTTGGGCTCTGAAGCCAGCTGAGGCCTGGACCGGTAATTATAAGCACAGAGCCATTTATGGAAACAGCTCTTGAAAAAGTCAGTAATGAGAACTGGCTAAAAATACCCCCAGAAGTGAAGCGGGGGGCCTGCTCTGGGCAGCGCTGAGATTCCTGGGCGGGAGGAAGCCTTGAAGAGGCAGAACCAGGAGGTGATGGATTCTGCAGCTCACTCGGGACCCGCACGGGCTGCAGAGACCCGGGTGTTTCCTTAGGTCTGGGGTCCCCCTCGGCCTTGTTACCGGCAGGACCAGCCAGACGGGCCCACCCCATCCGCCTCCGGGGCTCCGAGGGAGCCGGTCCTCCACCTCAGGGCCGGGCCGTGAATGGAGGCGAGTCCCACAGTAAAGTGAGAACATGGATGGCTTGGGTTGGAAACCCTCGGTGGCGAGGAAGCCACTCCCAGACCAGCAGGACGCCCAGCCCAGGGGCTGCGCTGCTGGTTGCTGAGCCGCTGTCCTGGGGACCAGGAGCCCTTGGGATGAGGGGCCAGGCATCCCCTCTCTGGGCCCCCGGGACACGAGGGGCTGGATGAGCAGCCCCAGGGGCAGACCGCTGAGGCCTCCCGTTTCCACCCCACATTGTTCAGTCTCTGTCCTCAAATTGGTCACCGTCCAGAGGGCAGATGAACCAGCGACGGGAACCCCCGGGACAGGGAAAGGGAGAGACCGGCAGGCTGATGTGTGTGGGGTCAGAGGCGGGCAAGGGGGCTTTCACAGCTGGACCGAGAAGAAAGTAGCCTTTATACTTGGTGGGACGGGGCAACCCTGGAGAGAGCGGCTTCAAGGAGGGACTCCAGGGGGAGGGTGTTTGCACCAGAAGGCCCAGGAGGCCGTGAGGATGGGCAGGGCCAGCCTGTGTGGGTGAGGGATGGTGACTGGACAGCAGAGCCAAGCGTCAGACCCTCCCATGGACCCTGAGGGGCTGGGGAAGGGTTTGAGGGCAGGAAGGACTGTCAGGTCAGAAGATGCCATTCTCTTAATAGCCACACTGGACTGGAGGAAGGGGGTGTCTTTTGAAGTCTTACTTTTTGGTCAGGAACAAGACAGATTTAGGTTGTCCGGGTGACTCTACATTTTGCTGAGGGCACAAAAATAGCCAAAGCCAATGTAGGTGTTGGGCGGGTGGCATCTGGAGGTCTAGCCTGAGCTGTGGGTGCAGGGCCTCAGACATGGGAAAGCAGAATGAGGGCCACAGACGTGGTGGTGGAGGCCGTCTCCTCTTGTGGGCCCTCCCCTCAACCGTGGGATCCGGAGGTGGTTTATCAGGGGCTGGAGGAGAAGGCCGAGGGTCCAGTTAGCACTCACTGGTGAATCGTGACTGTTTATTGTTCTGGGGGCTGCATTAAGGCGATCCAGAAGGTAAATTAATTTGCTGCTGCTTCTCCAGACAGAAAAGCTGGTTCAGTGACTGAACATTTTGGGCAGCTCTTTATAATTTTGTGGAAAATAAACATGTCAAGGTGCCTATGGATCCAGATGTACCTTTGTCTGCTCCCTGTGCCCAATGAAGTGCATTGTGCCTGTCTTTTCATATCTTTGCCAGTGTGTCTTTGGGAATCTTGTGTCAAAGGATAAATTCATATGTAACTTTGCCAGGGTATTGCAAAAGGATGTTGCCAAATTCCTCTCCATGGTACCCCTACCAGCACCATGTGAGAAGACGCACATCTGCGCTTACCTATTTCCTTCTCACAGGCCATACTGAGCACCCAAGGACAAGCCCCCCATCCCTTCCAATCCTCTTGAAACCATCATGCTCTGTATTTTACTTACAATAGAAATGACATCCCCTATTTTATTTGTCTTGTTTGTTTCTATTCTGTCTCCCCTGTTAGACTGTAAACACTGTGAATGCACTGTCCTGTTCTGTCTGTTCACTGCTGTGTTCCCAGTGCTCAGAACAGACTCTTACATACCGTAAGAACTTGATAAATTTGTTTATAAATTGAACTTGATAAATGAATGAATAAATAAATGAATGATGAGTACACTTATTTAGAAAACAATCACTCAAAATCTCCCCTTCCCCTCCACCCATGGCCTTGGAGTTGCTGACACGGCCTTCGGAGGGTATCTCATCTTGGCTCAAAGCTGGGAGATTGCAAGTCAGGCTCACCCCAAACTCCTGCTGAACAGCCATCCCTCCCAGTCCATTGCCTGACTATTTACAAAGTACTTGCATGGGCTTGTGAGGAAAGCTGGGTGTCTCCTCATTCTCAGTTCACGCAGGAGAAGACCAGGCCAGAGGGGATTTCCATACCTGGTTAGTGCAGGGACAGGCCTGCAGTGAGGCCCTGACCACTGGCCAGAACCCTCCGGGCTGCCCTAAGCTGCCTCTCTGGCTAAAGCAGGCTCAGTCTGCACAGTTAACAAGGGGGAAATAGAGGTGCCAGAAAATGCTTTCCCAGAACACCAGCTTTTGGGAACTCTCTCTCCCAATTCAAAGCCACAGGCACTGAGAAACCTGCAAATCCACAGGTGGCCTCGCCCTACCCTCCCCATTGACTGTCAGATAAAAGAGTTACTCTCTTTACCCAGTTCCACACTCAGGACATTTCACCAATTTCTGATGAAAATCATTTTCCTAAAAATGTCCCATCTCTAGTGCTTGCTGGGGTGGGCAGTTTCCTGTGCGGGAACTATTGCGGGGGTGGGGTGGGGGTTGGGCATCAATTTCACAAACCCACAGGATCGAAGTTTGGAACTGGGGTCAGCCCAGGTGAACAGGGCTGTCTTGACCGCACGCGGACCCCCAGCTCAGCAAGGGAGAGAGGTCACAGAGTTTGGTGCCCGCAGGAGCTGGCAGGTTTGTGGTTGTTCCCTCAGTCCTGTATACGACATGAATAAGTCAGCGTCAGGCCTGCAGACAGAGGTTCCCAGTGACCCACCAAGGGTCACCCACTGTGCCTTGGGGGCAGATATACTTAAGAATGCTTTGAGAGGGGTCGGGCTCAGGGCATGGCTGAGTGACCCCTCCTTATTCTCGGGGCCACACCCTGTGACAGCCAACAGCCTGGACCTATTTCATCCTGCAGATCAGGGATGCTTACACAGCCATGTAACTGAGGTGGTCTCTGCAGTTACCGAATCCACAGAAATTGTCCCTAAAGCTGTGTGTGTGAGTGTGTCTGAAGGGAGGAGGGGACTCGTGTGGTGATAATCATGGCGAGCATCACTCGGCAAAGGTCCAGAACCCTGCCCTCCGTGCCCTGCCTGTATGGGAGGACCCAGATCCTCCTGTGTCACGCTGCCCCTGAAACAGCCTGGCTCGTGGCTGGGCATTTACTGCGGGTCCAGCACCCTGTCAGACAATGGAGGTTCTATTTCCTCTCCTCCCTGGTCAGGGGATGAAACGCCCATCTCCTGTCCAAACATGTGTCCACTGGCCCCGCCCAGCACAGCTGTTTGCCTATCCATCACCGGACCAGGCCTCCACCGCAAGGACAGGAAGTGCTCCCACATCCGCCTCTGCCACCAGCCTGGTGACTTGTGGTCTCTGAGTCCAGTAGCCAGAGAGAGAATTTTAAAAAAGACTCACAGACATGTAATTAAAATCTCAGTGTTGGTTTTGCGGGAAGGCTCTGGGAGGCTCCCGCCCCTGCTTTGCGGAAACACAGATTTTTAGTGTTTGAAAGTGACAGGAGGCTAAAGTGAGACGCTCTAAATATACTGTCCTGGGCATTTCCGGGCAGCTGGGGAAATATGGGGTTTATTCTGCTCCTGCGGTCTCTTGCCCAGACTGTTAGAGCAGCCCTGCCATGGGCCTGCCTCGGGTCCCCTCCAGCCTGGGCTTTACCCTCGCCTCCACACATAGCTTCCACTCTACCCTTAAACCACACTCCCTTGCTGCCCAGAGCCCTGACCCCCCACTGGCCAGAGCACAGCCCACGCTCCGAGGCCAGAATTTCAGCTCTCCGCAGTCAGGCCACAGCCAGACTTATGCCCTGAGCCGCACATTGCTGGATGGTGGGCGGCCCCAGCACCCCACACCTGTGCAGGACCTCTGCCTAGAATGTCTTCTCCCCCACCTTATCCACCTACCAAGACTCAGTCCCATCCTTCAAGGCCAGTTCAGGTGTCACCTCCTCCGGGAAGCCTGCTCAGATCATGCCATGGGACCCTGCAGCTTCCCCAGCACTTGACCCAGCATCTCCAGGAGCTGTCATCCTACCTCGCCTCTTCCTGGTTCTTTCCATGTCTCTCTCCGGCCCCCCTTCCTGCTTCCCCTTGTTCCAAAACGGGTCCTGCCATCCTTTCACCCTTTGCTGGGTTTTATGACTGTTGTTTTCCCTGCCGGTGCTGTCGTTCCTTGGCTTTAGGCCTTTGCTCAGGCTGGACCCTAACTCTGCAGTGTCCTCCCTTGACATCGTGGCAAATTCACTCTCACCCCTCAAGGCCCAGCTCCAAAGCCCTCTCTCCCCTCAACTCCCATCCACACACCGGCTGACTCCAGGAGCCCCATCCTGCTCAAGTGCACTCAGCTATGTCCCTGCTGCCACTATGGTCCTTTTCTGCCTTGGGTCTGATGTCCATCTCCCCAGAGGAAGGACCTGTCCTGTGCCTCATCTGTGGGTCCCAGAGCCAGCAGGGTGCTGAGCGGGGCAGGCTGGGTTTGGGGCTTGCGGACCAGACATGGACACTGCCCTTGTGGCACCGCCGTGTGCCAGGTGCCGTGCCAGGCGCCTCACGACACAGCTCCCGGAGCCCTCTCGGCACCCAGGAGGCAGAGCTGGGACAAGCCTGTTCTCGAGGAGGGAGCGGTCCCACCCAGACTGCCCAGGCCCCAAGATCCCACCCGGCCCTGCCCACCCCGGAACCCGAGCTGGAACCACAAGTGACCGCCAGTCCCACTTTGTCTTGCAGTGGAGCGGGACCGCACCCTGGGCCACCAGGAGCCCCAGTGGAAGGAGTTCCGCTTTGACCTGACCCAGATCCCGGCGGGGGAGGCCGTCACCGCCGCGGAGTTCCGGATTTACAAGCTGCCCAGTACCCACCTGCTCAACTGGACCCTCCACGTCAGCATGTTTGAGGTGGTCCTGGAGCAGTCCAACAGGTGCCTGCCCTGCGCCCCACAGGCCCGCTCAAGCCTCTGTCGGAGTGTCCGGCCCAGCCCTGGGTGCCGGGGGGGACATTTCCCAGAGGACAGAAGGGGACCTTCCTGGGCAGCCCACCCTCAGAGAAGAAAGATGGTTGGCCGGAGGCCTCGTGTCACCGTGGGGAGAGGCCCAGCATCAGTCCTGGATTCAAGTCCCCATCCTACTCTCCTAGCTGTGGGACCATGGACAGGTCACTGAGCTCCTGAGCCTCAGTTTCCGCACCTGTACACGGGCACAGTAACACCTTTGTACGGTAGACGCAGTGAGAAAAGGCATGTAAGGCACTCAGGTCAGAGCCGGGCGGGGTAGATGCCCCACTAATGGTCCCCCAGGAGGGCACTGGAAACAAAGGCAGCTGTGCCGGCCCTTGGTTAATTGTTCTTTCGTGTCCACAGGGAGTCTGACTTGTTCTTTTTGGATCTTCAGACGCTCCGATCTGGGGACGAGGGCTGGCTGGTGTTGGACGTGACAGCAGCCAGTGACCGATGGCTCTTAAACCGTAACAAGGACCTGGGACTCCGCCTCTATGTGGAAACAGATGATGGTAAGACTCTGGTCAGCAGCGAACCTTCCCCTGGGGGCTCCTCCGAGGAAGCTGCTGGCGGCAGGCGCAGCTGGAGCCCCTCACGTGGCCCTGGAGGCCTGGCCTTTCCCACCTGTGATGCTGGGGGATACCTCCACCCCTCCGCGGGGCTCAGTGGGTAGAGAGTGAGGTTCCCGCAGTGCGGGACAGCAGGCGACCCCCTACCAGCCGAGAGTCCCTCCTCTCCTTCTGCAGGACCAACAGTTGTGTTGCTCAGAGTGAGTCCATGTTTTCCCTCCCCAAGAAATGGGAGATTCTTTCTACTCTACGGAGCTGCCTTCTGCACCAGGAGTTTCCATCCTGGGCTGGGCGAGGGGAAGCGCTCACACCCTCAGGCTCTGAGGCAGAGGCCTGGGTGTGAATCTCGGCTCTGCAGCCTTCTAACTCGGTGACCTTGGCAGGTTACTTACCCTTCTAAGCCTCGGTTTCCTCATCTGTAGAATGAGGATTCACACCTTCATTCCTTTAGCAGGTGTTTGGGGGAGAGCCTCCTGGTGGGCCCAGGGTTGGTGTATCTGCGGTGCAGCAAGGGGCCACCATGGCTGGAGCACAGGGGACTAGGCAGCGACTGTGAGGAGGTTGAGAGAAGTGGGCAAAATATTAACTATGAAATAAATGTAATTTTATTTAACAGCAGTGGAGGAGGACAGGATCTGATTCAGCTTTTTATCAAACAACCCTCTGAGACACTCCCCCTCAAGGGGGTGTAGCATCTCTCCCTCCTTCAGTGTGGGCTACACTTAGAGACTTGCTTCCCAAAGTATGCCATGGGCTGGGGCAGTACCTTTGCAGGGGCAACCTGAGCGGCACCCCTCAGCCGGTGCTCAGGCTCCCATGAGCACGTCATGTGGCTCCCAGACACCCTTGATCTGATGGGATGGGAACAGCACTTCACCTCCGTGGTCTTCGTCCCCAAAACCCAGAACCCCAGTCTCACCATGAGAAAAACATCAGACAACCTGAAACTGAAGGACATTCTACAGAATACCTGACAAGTACTTCTCAAAACTGTCAAGGTCATCAAAAAACACGGGAGGTCTGAGAAACTGTAACAGCCCAGAGGTGCCTAAGGAGTTGTGATGACTATATGCCAACGTGGGACCCTGGGTGAGATCCTGGAAAAAAGACACTGGAGAAAACTAATGAAATCTGAGTAGATCGTGATGTTTAGTAAATAATAAGATACCAATATTGGTTGATTAGTTGTGACAAATGTGGATCCAGGACAGTACGTGCTGGGGACACAGGTGCGGGAACCGCTGACGTGGAGGTGGATCTGGGGGCGGGGGGACGGGAGTAGCGCGCCTGGGAGGAAGGGTGACGATGGAGAGGAAGGACATGGCGCCCAGGCTTCCCTGGAGGGACGTCGCCTCGGGGCCTCCGTGCGCCAGTCCCCGGGTCCCTCCAGTCCCGCCTGACGGTCCGGACCGGTCCTGCCTCTCGCCTTCGCGGCCCGGGAAGCTCGGCGCCTCGAGCCCTCGGAGCGCGGAGACGGAGATGGGCGGCGGGGAACCAGCCGGACTGGCGCGTCACCGCCGGGGGCCCCCTGCCCTGTGACGCGCGGGCGGGGCGCGCACGGCCGCCGCCTGTCCCAGCTGGGCCCGGAGCCGGAACCCCAGCCGGAGCGGAGCGGACGATGGCAGCCCTGCGGCTCCTGGAGCCTGCGCTCGGGCGCCGGGTCCCCGCCGGCCGCTCGGTGCCCGCACTGGCGACGGGCGGTGTGTGCGGCTTCGCCAGCAGCGCCCGCGCGCATGCCAAGTCCTACGCGGACCCCGTGGAGGCCGTGAGAGACATCTCGGACGGCGCGAGGATCATGGTCCGGGGCTTCGGCCTCTGCGCGATCCCGGAGAACCTGATAGGGGCGCTGCTCAAGATCCGCGTGAAGGACTTGACCGTGGTCAGCAGCAACGTGGGGGAGGGGAACTTCGGGCTCGGCCTTTTCCTGGGGACCAAGCAGATCACCCGCATCGTCTGCTCTTACCTGGGGGAGAACTCGCTCTGCGAGCACCAGTACCTGGCGGGCGAGCTGGAGCTGGAGATCACGCCCCAGGGCACCCTGGCCGAGCGCATCTGCGCAGGGGGCGCCGGCGTGCCCGCCTTCCACACCCCCACGGCCTACGGGACCCTGGCCCAGGAGGGAGGCACACCCAGCAAGTACTTAAAGGACGGCCACATCGCCATCCTGAGTCAGCCCAGGGAGGTGAGGGAGTTCCACGGACAGCACTACCTTCTGGAGCACGCCATCACGGCCGATTTTGCTTTGGTGAAAGGGTGGAAGGCCGACCGGGCAGGAAACGCCATCTTCAGGGCCAGCGCCAGGAATCTCAACGTGCGCATGTGCAAAGCTGCGAGAACCTCAGTGGTGGAGACTGAAGAAATTGTGGACCTGGGGTCCTTTGCCTCAGAGGACATCCATGTTCCTAACACTTACTTAGATCGAGGAATACAGGGGGAAAAATATGAGAAAAGAAATGAGCACATAATGATCTGGAAAGAGGATGATGAAATATGCAAGTCTGCAGATAGTATAAGGACACAGATCATCAAGGGGGCAGCTCTTGAATTTGAGGACGGCCTGTATGCCAATTTGGGCATAGGAATCCCTCTTCTGGCCACCAACTACATCAGCCCCAGTATAACCGTTCATCTTCACAGTGAAAATGGAATCTTGGGCTTGGGTCTGTTTCCGCTGGAAGAGGAGGTGGATGCAGATCTCAACAATGTGGGCAAGCAAACAGTCACCGTTCTTCCTGGGGGCTGTTTTTTCTCCAGCGATGAATCATTTGCCATGATTCGAGGCAGACACATTGACCTAACCTTGCTGGGAGCCATGCAGGTTTCCAAACACAGTGACCTGGCTAACTGGATGATACCCGGCAAGAAGGTGAAAGGAATGGGGGGTGCGATGGATCTGGTGTCCAGTACCAAGACCAGAGTGGTGGTCACCGTGGAGCACTGCACCAAGGCTAATGAACCCAAAATTTTGGAGATATGCACCATGCCGCTGAATGGAAAGCAGTGTGTGGACTGAATCATCACCGAGAAGGCCATGTTTGACATGCACAAGAAGAGAGGACTGGGCTTCCCTGGTGGTGCAGTGGTTGAGAATGCGCCTGCCAATGCAGGGGACACGGGTTCGAGCCCTGGTCTGGGAAGATCCCACATGCCACGGAGCAACTGGGTCCGTGAGCCACAACTGCTGAGCCTGCACTCTAGAGCCCGCGAGCCACAACTACTGAGCCCGCGTGCCACAACGAGGAATAGCCCCCACTCACCACAACTAGAGAAAAGCCCGCCCCAACGTAGCCATAAATAAATAAATAAATAAATAAATTTGAAAAAAAAAGAAAAAAAAGAGAGGACTGACCCTGATCGAGCTCTGGGGTGGCCTGATGGTGGAGGACATCAAAAAGAGCACAAGGAGCACCTTTGCCATCTCCCCGAATCTCAGACCCATGCAACAGGTCGAAACCTAGCCAGAAAGTGAACCTTGGTCCCAGACCGTGTGCTTCTCCCTTTAACCTCCTGGATTGCATCCCGAGAAAGCCGCAATCACATTTCTACATTTCACCAGCATCTGGCCGGCTTTCTCCTGCCGTCCCAGACTGGCTGCCACTGGATAGGCTTTGTTCTCTCAAGAGGGACATGCCTTTAATTAAAAACAAAAGGAAAACAGAGGCATTGACCTTATATGTCCTGTGAGTTCTGAGAAAGCTCTGCTCCAATCACCCTCCTCCCTGTCTGTGATATTTACATTAAATTCTATGCAGCTTGAGATGATCCCATGGGAAAGGTTTTACTGAAGTGCCTGCTCTTGTGAATGAATCATGAAATGTAGGGAAAAGTGATGGGGGAGGAACAACTCCACCCAGAGTCTGCGGAAGGCACCGTTTTAGTGTACTGGAACAATGAAAACATACACACATAAATGTGAATTTGTAACCAGGAGAAACGCTGTCTAAATGAAAGATTTTTTCCTTTGGCCCTATTGACCTTCCTTCTGGGGCCTTTCATTTTGTCACTAAGTTTTGTTTCCTTGTAGCCTCACCTCCTCTGCCTCTCACATTTCTCCTCCTCGTAGCTAAATAGATGTCTCTAGAAGGGAAGCAAGACCGTCTAGGCGGCCAGTAAACTGGTAATAGGGGCAACTGAAGCGGGAGAGACTGTTTGGTGCCGACGTTCCACCAGGAAGTCTTCTCTGTGAATAAACAGCTCACCTGTGTGTGGCCAAAGGCTGCGGCTTAGGATGGGAGGAGTTCTAGAAACCCGAGCGATGGACATAGATGGGTTTTCTCTTCTTAAATCATAGCGTTCCTGTGTCGTCCAGATCAGACACTTAGACCCTTCTTCTCTGTTACGGAGCCTAAACCAGCCTCTTGTTCATACTCCCTTGAAACTCATGAGGGGCAGTGAGGTACTTCATCCTGAATCCACAGTCTCACAAACTAAACAGAAAAAAATGAGTTTCCGTTTGCGTGCGTGTGTGCGTGCGTGTGTGCGTGCGTGTGTGCGTGTGTAAGGTTCGAACCCAGGCCTGCCGTGGAGCCCACGTTTTCTCAATGCGGCTCTAGGGCTGCACAAAATGGATGGGAGCTCATAGGTAAGAACAGGAAGCTCCAGCTACTCAAGGAAGGCCTTTCAGAGAGGTCTCCCTGAAGCCTCACCCTGACGGGAGGCCCGGATCCTGGAGTGGAGAGACAGTGTACCTGAGGGGACAGCCACAGAGTGTCAGGGGACCGTGACCAGGCGGGCAGTGGATGGACGTCATTGAGTGGACTGTGCAGCACCTTCTGGGGCTTCTGGGAAGGAGGACCTGATCTGCCCTGCATGGTGGGAGACGTCCTACAGCAGCAGCCTGGGACAGGCAGAGGTTCTAGAAGCAGACGAGTTACAGGGCTGTTAAACAGTAGAAAGAAGGAAAAGCACTGAGTTCCTACTTCTCATGCGGTGAGGAAATAAATACCCTGTGGGACAAAAGCACACCTGGTCACAGCTGGATCCCCTCCAAGGGTTTCAGCCAGGCGTCCTGATTGTCCTTCAACGTGGCACTAGGGTCACATCCATGACCGCAGGCTGAGGTGGGGCAGGGGCTGCAGGCAAGGGGCAGGTGGCACCAGAGCAGAAAGAGGCCTTGGGGAGAGATGGGCGCAATCTTGGCCTGGCCCAGGGGCAGGGGGCATGAATCCCCAGGGATGGGATAGGTCAGGGGAGCTGCCAAGACATCCGGGCCCTGATGGGGTGGTCTCAGAAATGGGGGGAGGCTGGAGGTGTCGGGGGCCTTCCTGGCCCAGAGGAGCAGCATCTTCACCTGGACCTGCGTGCGGGGGGAGGCCACAGTGTGGCCCCCACCTCGAGGTGTGGCCACACATCCCACGTCTCTCACAGAGGGGACAGCATGCCTGCCAGCACGCTCACAGGTCAGGTCTAGAGGCAGGGACCCTGGGCCTCAGAGGTTCCTGAAGTTCCTGCCTCTGCTTTCTGGAAAGGGTGCTGCCAGAGCCAGGCAGCCTGGGGGCCAGCACCTGGACAGCCGGGGCCTGCCCTGTGACCCAATCTCTCTGCGCCCAGGAGACCCCAACACGATCCTTGACCAGACAGTTGCAGAAAGAAAAGCCTACAGTGAACACGGCCTCGGGAGCACCGAGGGTCCCCCTGGCCTCTCCATGGACAGGGCTCTCCAGGGACTCACAGGACAGGGCGGCTGCACACACAGGCCCGGAGGGCTGCCGGGCCAAGGCCGCCCCACACGCCCACCAGGTGTGGGGCTCCGCTCCAGTGCCGTGTGGACGACAGCCGCCCCCCTGCCCCCGTCGCTCCACGGCCTCCTCCTGGTGCGCTCACGGGCCTTTCCCTCTGTGGCGGGGCTGCTGTGTGTCTTGTGGCTCTGCGTCCTCACAGGCCTGCTGCTCTTCCTCGTGACCCTAACCTGCCATGACCCAAACTCCCCGAACGGCTTCTCCCTGGGCCCCTTCCAGTGTCAGCTCCTGTCTCAGCAGGGTCATCCCTGAGTGGCACCTCTGATGGGCCCAGTGCATGTTTGTGGCAGGTGATGTCATAGGTCAAAGGTTAGTCTCTGGTCGATTAGTTGTTTAGTCAACTCTGGCGCATGGACTCAGGGCTAAAGCACAGCTGTGTAAGGGCCGGTGATGTCCTTGACCTGTAATGTGCAGTGGAGGATCATGAGACCCACTAATAGAACACATATGTTTATGTATGTGCACATGTGTACACTAGCTATATAAATGCACACGTGTGTGTACACATACATATATGTGCATGTGTGTGTGTATATGCCTGTGCATCACTGTTGCAACATTGGGGTGAAATGTATATGGAAGTGGGATGTTCCGCCCAGTGTTATAAGAAACATTAACAGTGAGCTTGTAGTCATCCCCTGTTGTTTAGTCTGAGAAAATTCCACAGGGAAAGGAAATAAAGAGGTTCTATCACATTCTCATCTTTATGATGAAAGCCAAGAAATAACTTAAATGTCTAAAGTTGAACTAATATCTAAATATGCAGATGTATCTACTCAAAGGAATTTTATACATTTGAAATGTTCATAGTTGAGACTTAACAACCGAGAAAATGTTTATGTGGAAAAATTGGGAAATATACAGACTTCTTTCTTACGCTCACAATTTAAATTAACATATGAAAATATCACAGAAAAATGAAAATGGTGTGTTGTAGCAGGGGAGGGGTTTTATGGGTGATATTTTTTCTAAGTTTCTTTACAGTTGTTGTTATATATCACTTTGACAATTAAAAAACAAGAGGTCATTGGAACTACAAAGAGGTACAGGAGGATAGTTTTATCGGTGGAGGTGACTTCCAGGGATAACCAGTGTGTTTCTCCGGCGTCCTCAGGCTTTAAGCAGCTGCGGGTAAAATCCCAGTTTTACAAGCATCACTACTCCTAGGCTGAGGCCCCCGTCATGTCTCTGCCCACAGCCTTTTCTCTCTTTCTTCCTTTTCAAACCACAAACCCGCTGGTTCAGAACTTAAATGGATAAGAAGGGCTCTGGAATTAGATGCAGGTGTTTGAACGTGGACTTGGGGTAAATGTCTCTGGCCGCGGAGTCTGGGGTCTCGTTTGGGGGCATCGGGACGGTGAGTGGCCTGCTCTTGGGCGGTACTCAGCAGAGCAAGCACTGAGTCCTGGCAGCCGCTCCCACAAACCGGGTGTTGTAAATCCTACACTGATCCCCAGAAAGGATGGGGTGGAAGGTAGAACTCGGGCCTCAGAGCCCCGAGATGGGTGGGAATCCTGGTACTGAGAGTGTCTGGTAGTGGTGCTCTGAGCCGTCACCGAGGGGCTCTGATGTTTCTCAGGGAAATGATGGGTCTGGCGTCACCATGAAGACTGGTTGAGATCATCACGTGAACTGACTGAAAGCTGTAAAGCGCTGTCACCACTGGCAGTGCCCTGGACCGTCACTAATCCCGAGTCTGTGCTCACGAGGACCCTCCCCCTCCCCTGAAAACCTGCCCGCTGGGGGCTGGGGCTGGACTTGGGACTCGGGTCTTCAGAGGAGGAAACCGAGGCCCAGTGGGTCCCCTGCAGCCTCAGGCTCCGTGCTCCTGGCCCGCCCACAGAGAGGTCCCTGCTGTGTCCCCGTGCGGTGGCCCCACCCTCGAGTGACCGCCCTCTCTGCTCTCTCCGTCTCAGGGCGCAGCGTGGATCCTGGCCTGGCCGGTCTGCTGGGGCAACAGGCACCGCGCTCCAAACAGCCTTTCGTGGTCACCTTTTTCAGGGCGAGCCCCGGCCCCGTCCGAGCCCCTCGGGCGGTGAGGTCCCTGAAGAGGAGGCTGCCGAAAAGAACCAACGAGCTGCCGCCCCCAAACAAACTGCCGGGGATCTTCGGTGAGGTTGGGGACCAGGTGGTGGGGACAGAACCCTCCCGGCCTCAGTGGGGTCAGGCTGATGGTCAGTCACCCAGCCACCTTTCCTGACACCACTTTACCCCTGCACCCTGGGGACCAGCCACTCCACGGTCTCCAGGGCTCTGAGCATCTGCCCTCGCCGCCCCTGCCGCCCTGAAGTCCCTTCCTGCCCGCCCTGGCTCACCAGGCCCCACCCCCACCCCCCCGTCAAAATCAGGTGCCCCTGGTGGCCCTCGGTGCTGCCCCGGGCGCCCTGCAGGATCCAAGCGTTCGTGTGAAGGTGTCCCCACCAGACCAAGCCCCTCGGGACCAGAGCCCCCTGGCGCCCTCCTTTCCTTCACGGGGAGCCAGGCTTTGCTTGGCCTCAGTGGGAGCCACTTGTCCTGTGGAATGGGCGTGGCTGGAGAGGCGGATGAGGTCAGGGGTGTCTCCGGAGGAAAGGAGGAGGGGCTGCTGGACGGCAGAGGGTCCCCGGGCTGTTTATTGGACCATCGGGAGTCACAGGCTGAAAGTCAGGGGAGGCTGGGCTGAGCGTGGGGTGACTGTGACCACGGGGAATCATCTGGAGCCATCGAAGGTTCTTGACCTGGGTCACGGCGCCAGCAGAGCTGCAGAGATGGGCTTTATGAGACCAAATGGGTTAGTTTCCCATCATTCATTTATTCAACAAATGAGCCCATCAGGGCGTCCCCCGCCCCGGGAGCTCCCCGTGGTAGGTGCACAGAGCAGGAACCCCAGAAAAGACCTTGTCCCTTCTGTCCCCCGCAGACGACGTCCACGGCTCCCACGGCCGACAGGTGTGCCGTAGGCATGAGCTCTATGTCAGCTTCCAGGACCTTGGCTGGCTGGTAATTCCTGACTCTCCTTCTTTCCTAAATGACAGTCCCCACCTTGAAGATGGCAAGTGTATGTCCAAGAGGAGGTAGAATCATGGGGGATTTGGATTTTCTTGGTTTATTTTCCTCTGTGTTTTTCCAAGTTCTCTAAAGGGAGAATGTGTTGCTTTTGTAGTGAAAAGTGCTTTTTTGTGAAAACCATGAAAATAGAGACTGTCTGAATCCTTAGCCATAAAATGTCAGAGCAGCAGCAGGAAAACTGAGGCCAGGGTGGGCAGTGCCTCTGGCCTCTGCTGTGACTGGCGGTGGGCTGGGGAGGACGAAGCTGAGCGCTGATGGCGCATGAAGGGGACGGAGATCGTGCCCAGCCCTGTCTGCTGAGGGTCTTCGGGTGGATGTCAGGCCTCTGGGGGAAACTGCCCTGGGAGGGGCCCGAGGGTGGGGTGATGGGCCCTGAGGCTGAGGGAGGGTAAGGGGCAGCCCTGAGTTGTGCTGTGACAGGTGCTGGACTGGGGGGCTCGGGAGGGGCACATGGGTGGGACTCACCTTCTCCCATTACCTGCCCCCAGGACTGGGTCATCGCCCCCCAAGGCTACTCAGCCTATTACTGTGAAGGGGAGTGCTCCTTCCCACTGGACTCCTGCATGAACGCCACCAACCACGCCATCCTGCAGTCCCTGGTCAGTACCGCGTCCCTCTGCCTGGACGCCCAGGGGAGGGGTTTGCGGAGGAGAGGGGCGCGTGCAGCCAGCAGGTGATGGCAGCACTGCTGTGTCAGGGAGCTTTCTCTACATGGAAACCTTTCTGTGTGCATGTGCAGTGAAATCCCACAGCTGTGCAGCAACTGGTCCCCGTGTGGGGCACCCCCAACCCGTGCACCTGAACACACGTGCACTAGACTCTTGCTGATCGGTGTGCACACGTACACACGTACACGTGGGGGACTTTCACGTCCATGCGGTGGGTACCAGACTTATAAAGGCCTGCCGGCTGGTGGTCAGGGGCACAGCCCGTGCATGATAGGCGGGCATCCCACACGGCTACTTGTGCCCTCGGAACACACACGTGCACCATGTTCACTGGCGCGTTCGGCCTCCTGTGTGTCACACACGCCCTCAGGGTCGAGGTGGGGGGTGACACACGTGTGGGTTCTGCCCCCTTTTCCTGTGCAGGAGTCACCAGGTACCCCGTGCCCTTCTGGTTTCCCCTCCCGTTCCTTTCCCGTTGGCTCTTTTTTCTGGGTCCCTCTCGGCTCTTTGTGTCTCTACAGGCTTTTGATGCCCCGATGTCTGGGGAAACTTTAAATGCTGAAAAAGTTTCTAATAGGAACACTGTTGCTGCTGCTTATTGCTAAGTGTTTTAAATGTTTTTTTGTGCTGAGGCTTCTTTCTAGAACATTGACCTGGACACTCTAGTTACAGGTTGTTCAAGGTGATGCCCTAGAGCAAATGAGTTAAGAAGGCAGCATGGACCCCAGGATAATGCCTCCTTTCCCAATGGTCACATGGGATTTGCTGGACCCCTGGGGAGCTGCCTTCCTTGAAGGTCAGGGGTGATGGAGCCTGTCCTGGCAGCAGGCTGCTCAGAGCTGGGGCTTCTGGGGTAAGGCTGGGCTCTGGGGACCGGGGGCCAGGCTGCCGGACAGGGCCCCCCATGAGACGGCTTCGCCCAGGTCCTGCTCAGCGGCCTCCGTGAGGCCTGGGAGGTCCCGGTGGATGGAAGCAGGTTCCCTTTTCCCTCCAGCCCCTGACAGGCTGGGGAGCTGCCTTCCGGGCCCTTCCACATGGGGCCCCGATGAAGAGTCCAGGGTGAACGGCAGCTCATCCTGCCGAGTCTCCAGATAAATATTTTTGTAGAGGCTGCAAGAGCTCACTCAGTCGGGCTGCCTTTAGGGGTAGAGCTGTTTGGAGGAGGGTAGCGGGATCCCCGTCCGTGCCAGGTCCCAGTCGTGCCACGGCCTCGGCCTCAGCCATGGAACTGGGCAGGTGACTCGGTCCCAGTGCCCTCAGTGGTCATCTGCCCAGAACAATCCCTGCCTAGAAATTGTTAGGAGGGGTGGAGGTGCTTTCAGAAACAACAGTGTCGGACACCCCAAGGGTGAGCCTAGAAGTCTGGCCGCTAGCAGGTGTAACACGGACCTTCACCGGCTCCCAGTCTGGAAGGGGAGACGGACCAGAAACAGCTCATGCGGACAAGACACGATCAGGGACGTTGCAGAAGCGCAGGGAGGGGAGGGGAGCAGAGGGGACGCCAGGGGCGGCGCTGCAGGGGCGCAGGCAGGACCTGGCACACGTGCCGGGGACCAGCAAGGTCAGGGTCGTCCTGTCTGAGGGGAGGGGCTGTGACAGGAGCCACAGGTGCCCAGGCTGGGCCTGAGGGCAGCGCCGGGGTGGCCAAGGGAGGCGGGGCCGGGGCAGAGTTCGCGCCAGCACCTGCCGGGCTGCGGGGCGAGATGGAGCCGGGGAGGGGCGAGCGGCTGGAGCCCGGGCGGCAGGAGCTGGGGGCTGGGACGGGGTCCCCGCGGCTCTCACGCGTCTGCCTGCCGCCCCCTCCCCGCCAGGTGCACCTGATGAAGCCTGACGCGGTCCCCAAGGCGTGCTGCGCGCCCACCAAGCTGAGCGCCACCTCCGTGCTCTACTACGACAGCAGCAACAACGTCATCCTGCGCAAGCACCGCAACATGGTGGTCCGCGCCTGCGGCTGCCACTGAGGCCCCGCCCCGCCTGCTGCGCCGCCCCTCCCGGGTCAGCTCAACCCTCCGCAGGGGGCACCCCCAACGCCCTCACAGCTCAGGCAGGGCGGCAGCCAGGGCGCCCCTCCGCTGCCCACATCCTGCCAGGGACTGGTCCTCCCCAGGCCCCTCTGCCCCGCCCCCGCCCGGCGCCTGAGGTGGTGGTGGAACTCCGGCCTGGTGGTCTGCGTCCGCAGCAGGGTCCTACCCCAGCCCCCTCCCCAGAGGCACGGGCTGACCGTTCTTTGCGGTTGGCAGAGTCCTGTCTGAGGACCTGCCCTTGTCCACTGCTGACCCAGCTGTGGGCGGATGTGGGACGAGCTCAGAGGCACCTGGAGCCCAGGATGGCCACCCCAGGCCCTTCACCGTCCACAACGGGGTCTGGGGATGTGTAGACAGGTCCTGGTCCATCTCCAGTTGCCTGCCCTTCCCAGGTGCAAAAGTGGGCATTTCTGGGCACTTCTGTTAGAGTGTGGAGTTGCCCTCGGTGTGCTATATTTGTGGATCTGAATTACCAAACCGCTGGCCACAAGGAGGCATGTGGGTCACCTCCAGAAAGAGCTAAATGAACAGCATGATTTAGGGCCAAGGCCGATGGCATTCATCTTCCCTGTCTTCCTCCCTTGACCTGCCTCTGCTGTCTGCGGAAGACGTGCAGTGCACGGACACTTTAGGGAAACAAAAAATCTTGGGGGCTTTATTGACCCCATCTGGTCACCATGTTGAACCATCAGGAGTTCAGCTCTGTGGAAAAGTTATCTTTTTGCTGAGCCAAGTACGGTGGATACGGCGGGTGGCCCAGGATGACAATGACCAGCACGGGTGACATAGTTTCCCGTAACCTTCTGCACGGCAGTCATCAATCAACCTTGATATTTTTTCTTTCACATCTGGATAGAATTTCAAAATGACCAGCACAGAACTCCAGGTGGCCACCACCAACAGATTAGAGTTGGCATGTGGAGTGAAAACTACCTGCCATCTCCTGCTAAGGAGCGATCCACTGCCCCCAGTGCTCTGGGACACTGGGCAGCTTGGGGCCAGGCGTGGAGCGAGGGCAAGGCTTGTTAGCACCTGCCCGTGTCCAGAAGCTGTCAAAAACAGACTGGTCACCCAAGTCTGTGTCACCCTGTCCTGTTTCTTGGGGCCTGTGAGCCAGAGAAAAGGCCCCTGTCCCAGGGGAATGACAGGCAGCAGTTAAACTGAGCTGGGTGGGGAGGTTCCCGGAAACCACTGCTCTCCTTGGAGCGGCCGCCGGCAGTTGGAGTGTTTATTTGATTTCTGACTTGGTAAGCCTGTAATTTACCTGGTGGAGCAGACTGCGTCCAGCTGCCCGAACCCTGAAATACTGTGTCATTAAAAGCAGAGCCTGGGCCCGCCCCAACCCACGGGCACAGCCCAGGACGTGCAGCCCTGGAATTCACTCTGCGCCCCAAGGAGGGGCTCCGGGAGCGCAGGTCTGGCAGCAGGGGTGGAGGCTGGGGCCTTGCTGCAGGACAGCAGCCCCTCCGCCTGGACCTGGGAGGGCCTCTGGGAGCCAGTGCACAGGAAGAGACCCTCCCCATGGACACAGGAGACTGGTAAGTGGTGAGCTCCCCATCAGTGTAGGGATCTAAGCTCTGGCCTACATGTTAGGGGACATGACTTGGTGGCTTCCTCCTCTGCGTCTATTTCCCATCTGTAACATGAAGCATGGACTTTTTGATCCGAAAAGGCCCTTCAGCCAGGGAATCTGTCTGCCAACCTTGTCTCACACTGAGCCCAGAGGCAGCTTGCTAACCCTGAACACGGAGCTCAGGTGGCCATCACGAATCAGAGCTTGCACATAACATGGAACCTGTTTGTTATTCTAGTACTTACCTACCAGTTCTCTTCCCAACATGGAGGATTGTCTCTTAGGTAAATATAAATCTTTAATTAGCAGATTATTTTGAGAACTAACATTTTTCACTTGAAAATTTTTACTTGTAATTTTCTGAATTTCAAATTTTTTTTTATTGCGGAAGTGGAAAAATCAAAACACGTTAGCTCACCAGCTACAAATTACCAAAAAAAATGGTAGTCTTAATGGTAGTTTCATCAATGACTACCATTAAAACGGAAGAATTGACAACTAATTTTTTATTTTATTTTTTATTTTTTTTGACAATTTTTTAATTTGGTATTTTTAGGCCCAGCCAATGATTAGTTTGGTCGGGTACACCAGGAATGTCTGTCATATTATCCAAAGGTTGGTAGATGTGGAGTACACCTCACCTACCAATCAAGCTGTGCACAGCAGGAGTGGAGTTACAATCCTTTTTCAAGCAGAACAACTGAAAAACAGTAAGTTATTGCTTACGTACCTGGCCATCAGACTTCCAGCAACTTTTGCCATCCAGTTACCAAATGAAATCAAATAGGAAAAGCCCTGAGGAGTGGAAGAGTTGTGAATGGACACGAAGCCCATGTATGTTATCCGGAGAGTTATGTTTGCTTAGCCAAGCAATGCAGCTGCAGTACTCTTGCTCAGGGCCTGGCTTGTTTACCTGGCCAGACTAGAATAAATAAGGGTGGTCAATTCAGACCCACTGACAGCAATAAGAAATCAGTGACAGTTGATAGGCAGGGAGGACACATAGGAAAAAAGGCTAAGGTGAAATGCACAACAGTTTTGGTGTTTGCAGTGCAATCCCGGCCTCAAGACCAAGTCATCATAATGTGAGGTTCACTGTCTTCAAACTAAGATAGGGTAGTAACATGTTCTGGAAAAATCCCTAAGAAATAGGAAAAAAGGCAGCACAGCAAGAGTACAGATTTTTGGAGCCAAATGGATTTGAATCCTGGTTCTTCTTCCTCTGTAGAGCAGGATACTGGCTTTCCTTCCAAGCTATTTAAAAAGATCATATATGGACACAAACATTTAGGACAACATCTGGCATATAAATGCTTAACAACTGGTACCCGTTGGTATTATTATAAATGAATTTGCTAGTTTTGAGCCCCTTCCGTGCTTGTCCACTAAACCTTTTCTCCTCCCAGAATGTATTCTGTGGTGTTCTATTTCAGAGCTGTGCTTTTCCCACCGCAATCCTTTTGAGGGCAGGACTTGTGTTCTCACCTGCTTTAAAGGCCTGGGACAAATGCCCGGTTATGCCGGCAGTGGCCAGGGCTGTGACACTGTGCTCTGTGTTCCCAGAGACACGGGGATCCCAGTGGCCTGCTGAGGGCACTCAGCACCACCAGGTACCCTTTTGGCAGTTTAAACAGGGGTTGTCCATCCCAAGTGTTATTCCTTATGGGGAGGCCTTTTGTGAGCACTTGACCCACTTTTTTAAAAAATGTGCTTTTCATTTATTACAAAAGTAATGCAGTTTTGGAGAAAAGTTTGGAAAAAAACAAAAAATAACACAATTCAAATCACTATAACCCTCCAAGTCAGATAAACATGCTAGAAATATTTTGTTGAATTTATTTCTAGGCTTTTTTCTTAGAATACATATAAAACATAGATGTTTACATATTACAGATAGGTATTTGTACAAAATTGGGATCATACTGTATTATATAAACTGCTTTAGATGTGCTTTTCCCACTTTATTATATGGTGTAATTTTCCCCGTTAATAAATATTTTTTGAAAATATGGCTGTCTAGTTTTCCATCACCTGAACTCCGTAAGACTCAGTTTTCACCACTAAAAAGTAGGTCCCACAACCTCTTTCTTGTGCTGGCAGCATCTGGAGCAGACACGCGGTGAGGAAGTCCAGCAGTCACAGGACTGGTCCCGGGGCTCCACCCCCGGGTCTGTTCCTCCATGCAGCCGTCACAGGGCCTGCACAGATGGGGCCCGGCCCTGGAGGAGCTAGTGAGGGGATGCATGAGCAAAGCCAAGCCCCGTGTTCTCAGTCCTGGTGCTGGAGCAACAGAGCAATGGAAACGAGGACGGGGAGGCCAGGCAGTCCCAGGAAGGCAGCTTTGACCTTCAGCCTGCAGCAAAGGCCCCACAGCGCCCTGGGTCCACTTCCCACAGGCCAGAGCCCTCCTGAGCAACAGAGGGTCAGTGCTGTGCTGTGACTGGTTGAGCGAGGTGGCTAGGCCACTGCTCCCCAGACTCTGGGCTCCCCATCCTGCCTGGCAGAGTAGGGCCCAGACCAACCATGGAGACCGTGACTGTCTCCCCACAGGCCTGGGGTTGTCCTGCTGTAGACTGAGGCTAGAGCTCAGGAAACACCCCAGGACTCCATTACGACCGATGGGGAGATGGCCACGCTTCCGACCCCAGCTCTGCCACGTCATCCTGGGTGACCTGAACAGTCATGTCACCTGAGCCTTGGTTGACCTCTGCACAAGGTTCTGGTGTGGAAACAGTGAGTTAACACCTGTGGACACCCAGAGGGGCACTGGGAAGGCCACTGTAGCTCCAAACCCACTGAGCTTCCCAAGCTGCTGGCTGGTCTCAACCTCCCTAGGCTATCAGGAGTCGGTCCTCTCTTGGAGGGCTGGCTGTACTAAGCTCATACATATCCTTTCTTGGCTCTTATAAAAGCCCTGAACTCACTGCCATCACCCTGCTTCACTAAAGCCTGCCCTAACGCTGTGGGCAGTCAGGCAGACTGACCTGTGACGGCCACAGTCTGCACTCAGAGGGGGCGCCTGGGCCTTGAGGTGGGGGGTCTCTTTCGGCAGCTCCATAAGGATCAGGGGTCACTGTGGTACATCTGAGGCCCGAGCAGACAGAAACCTGGTCAACTGCAGCAAAGGGGGCTCAGCTGAGGGCCAGGAGTCCACTCGGCACATGGGAGCCAGAGGTAGAGCCAGAGTGCCATCGTCTCTCAGCAGGAGCTCTCCTGGGGCCACCAGGGCCAGGGGACAACAGGCCACACTCCTGCCTCGTCCAGATTTCTACTCAACATGTAAAAGCCCAGCCGGGTAGACTCTGAATGGTCTGAGTAACCCACCCCACAGGGAGGTATCTAGTGGCTACAGGGCTCAGTCTCTGCTCAGTGCCTTCAGTAGGTCAGGATTTCTTTAAAGGCACTTGGCTGACCAGTCCATGGAGGGGGAGCAGAGAGAAGCCAGCCTGACTTGAGCTCCAGGAAGTGGCTGCACACAGGGACCAGACTGTGAGCTCGGCATGGGTGAGGCCACTTGTCTCATCAGTGGTCAGCAAACTTTCTGCAAAGGTTCAGATAGTAAATATTTTAGGCTTTGGGACGGTGTTGGTTAATTTTGTGTCTATAGCTAGGCCATGGTATCAACTTTTTAGCCAAACACCAGTCTGGATTTTGCTGTGAAGGTATTTTTCAGATGTGATTGACATTTACATCAGTAGACTTGGAGTAAAGCAGATGACCGCCTCATAACGTGGGTGGTCCTCATCCAATGAATTGAAGGCCTTAAGACAGAAAGGCTGGGATCACCTGAGGAAAGAGGAATTCTGCCTCCAGACGGCCTTTGGACTCAAGCTTCAACATCAACTATTTCCTGGGGCTCCAGCCTGCTGGCCTGCCCTGCAGCTATCAGATTTCTCAGCCAGCATGACTGCAGAGCCAATTCCGTGAAATAAATCTCTTTCTCTATGAACATACACGCACACCCTATTGGTTCTGTTTCTCTGGGAACTCTAATACAGGGACCATACAGTATCTGTCACCAATTACTCAACTCTGTCACTGCAGTGAGCAAGCAGCCACAGACAATATGTAAACAAATGGGTGTGGCTATGACCCAATAAAACTTTATTCACAAAAACAGGTAGTGGGCTGGATTAGACCCAACGGGTTTGCTGACCTCTTGTCTCCTGACAAATAGGTACAGCACTTGGCATGGAGAAGGCATTTTGAGTAATAAAATATCATTTAAAAAACCTGTAGAATGAAAGTGAGCAAATAAGCAAATGAATCACGGAGACTGAGCAGTACACCCACTGGCTATGAGACTGGCAGAATGATTTGGGAGTGGAGGCACTGTAGATAGGAACTTTTCCACTGTCTTTGATTCCCCGGGGGCCCGGGCGGCCGCCCACCTCAATCTGCCACAAGACATCCAGGCCTTCCGTGATCTCCCCAAATACCACGGTCTTGACAATGGTCTGACAAGGGTATCTGGCTTGAAGATATATCACCCGACATCTCAGGGAATTGTCAGAGGGAAGAAAGAAAAGCTGTGGGGAAGACACTATTTCCTATTCCTTCACCAACCTGTCTCGGGGGACAGTTTAGCTTTAGATGTAACCTCTGACAACTCCCAGGAACTAGCTGGAGGCAGCAGTACAAAAACTAGAATTTATTTTACCAGAAGAAAACGTCTAGGATCCACACAAGTGGACCCAGGAGAGGCCCTGGCCTGGAAAGGGCACGCACAGCCGTCCACGGTAGGGAGGGCAGCACCCTGGCCCATGGCCCCACTTGGGGAAGAGCCAGAGGCGGCCCAGGCCGTGCCTGCAGAGGAGCTGCCCCACGCTGACCCCAAGGGCGGGCCAGGACACAAAGCCCTGCTTGCTGCAAACGGGACACCTTGGCTGCCGGTTCCCCGGGCTGACAGCTCCCCTCTCACACGTACTCCCCACAGTCGGAGATGATGACCTTCTGCTTCGGTTTCCCGTCCTTGCTGCCCTGGGCCTTTGCAGGCAAAACAGAAGAGGAGGAATCAGGGGAGGGAGGGAGGGTGGAGAGGAAAGGGCAGCTCAGGATACCCGCCCCCCAGCAGCAGCCGTGGCCTCTCTCTCCAGGCCCCGGAGCCCCCGCTCCTGCCCTCCCACACGGCTGTGCCCCGGGGGCCCGGGCGGCCGCCCACCTCAATCTGCCGCACGACGTCCAGGCCTTCCGTGACCTCCCCAAATACCACGTGCTTGCCGTCAAGCCAATCCGTCTTGTCACATGTCAGGAAGAACTGGGAGCCGTTGGTGTTTGGGCCAGAGTTGGCCATGGAGAGCAGGCCTGGGGGAGAGAACGACCACGTCGGCCCCCTCCACCCTGCTCCCGGCCCTCAGGATGTCTGGGAGTAGAGGGAGGAGCGTAAATGCTGCTGGGAGGGGGAGTGGAATGAGGACCCGGAGCTGACTATTGGCACGATGGAGGCTGCCAGCATCTTTGAGAAGAGTGGCTTCAGTGGACAGGGGGCACTAGATGTGTGTCTAGAAGGGGACAGAGAGAATGGAAGGCAGGGAGTCTACATAACTTTTTCAAGAAGTTTTGCTTACAAAGGGGACCAGAGGCATGGGTGACAGCTGAGGGGGTACACGAGTCAAAGATTTTTGGAAAGACTGACGCCGCGCACTTTTGTGCTGATGGACTGATCTAGCAGAGCAGGGGAAATGCATTACACAAGGCTGCAGGGGCACATCCACAGAAGCCAGGTTCCGAAGTAGGGGAGAGGAGTAGGGGTCCAGGCCACGAGCAGAGGAAAGACAGCTCAGCCCCTGTACATGGAGGGAAGTCAGAGCAGGCATGTGTGGACAGATGCAGGAGGCCAAGCATCAGCTGAGGCAGAGGGTGACGTGAAGGCTTTGGGAATGAAGGAAGGGATGGAATTGTTATCTCTGACCAGGACTGAGTGTTAACTAGGGAGCTCTATCTAGTACGGCTGCCGAGGGCCTCCTGCAGAGCTTCGGTCATACATTTCAGTACAGTTCTGTGTTTTTTCTAGTTGCTGGGGGACCAACCACTGAAATTTTTTACTGGAAGAGTCTGACAGAGCGAGGCGGGTAGTGGGGCTGAGGGAAGACAAGGGCTTACACTGGCCGACCACAGAATGTAAGCTAGGTCGACAGGGAGTGAGGACATGGTGGGGGGACGGGCAGTACATGAATGGAAACAAGCTCACTCTGCTTAGCCAGGCCGAACGCCTCTCCTCTGTTCACTGGGTGGGTCTCCTCCAGACCCCCAACCTGTCAGCCAGAACCTCAGCCCATCACTCTCCCGACACAGTCATCCTGCCCAGCCCAGCCCACCGATCACCAGCCACTGATCGGGTCCCACCTGGTGCCGTGTGTTTGAGAATAAAGTTTTCATCGTCAAACTTCTTCCCGTAGATGGACTTGCCCCCAGTGCCATTGTGGTTGGTGAAATCGCCGCCCTGGCACATGAACTGGGGGATGATGCGGTGGAAGCTGCTGCCCTTGAAGCCAAAGCCCTTCTCGTGGGTGCACAGGCAGCGGAAATTCTCTGGCGCCGAGAAAGGAAAAGGTACCCGGGTTAAAAAACAAACCGATGAAACCTCTAACTAGGCTCTGAAAAACTTGTATTTGTTTAATGTTCACATTTTCACTTCAAAATATGACATGCTCATTATAAACCTTTGAGATATTGACATCTTGAAGGATTAGAGGGAATTCTAGTTAAAGAAGGAGTGAACACATGCATTCTAGCTCTGTTCCACACTAAACTGGCAGTAAAGCAATTTTTTAAAAGAAAAACCAAACAGGATCTTAGAAAAAAAACACAGGAGCAACTCTTTGTGACTCTGGATTTGGCAATGGTTTCTTTTTTTTTTTTTTTTTTTATAAATTTATTTATTTGTTTTTGGCTGCGTTGGGTCTTCATTGCTGCGCGCGGGACTCTCATTGCGGTGGCCTCTGCCGCTGCAGAGCACGGGCTCTAGGCATGCAGGCTTCAGCAGTTGTGGCACACGAGCTCAGTAGTTGTGGCTCACGGGCCCCAGAGCACAGGCTCAGCAGTTTTGGTGCACTGGCCTAGTTGCTCCGCAACATGTGGGATCCTCCCGGACCAGGGCTCGAATCCGTGTTCCCTGCACTGCCAGGCGGATTCCCAACCACTGCGCCACCAGGGAAGTCCCAGCAATGGTTTCTTAATTGTGATACCGAAAGTGCAGGTAACAAAAGAAAAAATAAGCAAATTAGACTTCATCAAAATGAAAACTTTTGTGCATCAAAGGACACTCTCAACAAAGTAAAAAGGCAACTCAGGGAATGGGAGAAAATATTTGCAAATCATTATCTCTTAAGCATTTAACATCCAGAATATATAATGAACTCCTACAACTCAACAACAAAAAGACAAACAACCCAGTAAATGAATAGGCGAAAGACTTGAATAGACATTCCTCCAAAGAAGATACACAAACGGCTCCTTCCCCTAAGCACATGAAAAGATGCTCCACATCATTAGTCCTTAAGGAAATGCAAATCTAAACCACAATGAGATCCATTTCACATCTACTAGGATGGCTATAATAAACAGAAAACAAGTTTTGGTGAGGACGTGGAGAAATTAGAACCCTAATACATTGCTGGTGGGAATGTAAAATGGTGTAGCCACTGTAGAAAACAGTTTGGCAGTTCCTCAAAAAGTCAAACTAGAATTACCATATGACACAGCATTTCCACTCTTAGGTAGGCACCCAAAACAATTGAAAACAGGGATTTAAACACATATTTGGGGACTTCCCTGGTGGCGCAGTGGTTAAGAATCTGCCTGCCAATGCAGGGGACACGGGTTCAAGCCTTGGTCCGGGAAGATCGCACATGCCACGGAACAACTAAACCCGTGCACCACAACTACTGAGCCTGTGCTCTAGAGCCCACGAGCCACAACTACTGAGCCCATGTGCCACAACTACTGAGCCCACATGCCACAACTATTGAAGCCTGCAACCTAGAGCCCATGCTCTGCAACAAGAGAAGCTACTGCAATGAGAAGCCCACGCACTGCAATGAAGAGCAGCCCCCGCTCGCTGCAACTAGAAAAAGCCCGTGCACAGCAACGAAGACCCAACGCAGCCAAAATAAATAAATAAATAAATTTATATTTAAAAAAAAACACACACATATTTGTACACAAACGTTCACAGCAGCATTATTCACAATATCTGGAAAGTGGAAACAACGCTCAAGTGTCCATCAACACATGAACGGATAAACAAAATGTGGACTATCCAGACAATGGAATATTATCCAGTCATAAAAATGAACAAAACATTGATACATAGATGCTAAGTGAAATAAGCCAGACACAAAAGGACAACTACTGTATGATTCCATTTATATGAAATGTCTAGAATAGCAAATTCTGAGAGATAGAAAATAGATTAAATGTTCCAGGGGCTAAGGGGAGAGGAGAATGGGGAGTTGTTGTTTAATGGGTACTGAGTTTCTGTTTGGAGTGGTGAAAAAGTTTTGAAAATAGTGGTGATAGTTGTACAACATTATGAATGCAATTAATGCCAGTAAATTGTACACTTAAAAAAATGGATAAAATGACCAAAAAAAAAAAAAAAAAAAAAAATAGGAGCAAGAGAAAAGACAAAAGCAACAAAAATCTTTGAAACCGGGCTTCCCTGGTGGCGCAGTGGTTGAGAATCTGCCTGCCAATGCAGGGGACACGGGTTCAAGCCCTGGTCTGGGAAGATTCCACATGCCGCGGAGCAACTAGGCCCATGAGCCACAACTACTGAGCCTGCGCGTCTGGAGTCTGTGCTCCGCAACAAGAGAGGCCGCGATAGTGAGAGGCCCACGCACCGCGATGAAGAGCGGCCCCCACTTGCCGCAACTAGAGAAAGCCCTCGCACAGAAACGAAGACCCAACACAGCCATAAACAAACAAACAAACAAACAAATAAATAAATAAATAAGAAAAAAAAAAACAATACTGATGTCCAGGCCACAGCCCAGACCAACTAAATCAGAATCCCTGGGAGTAAGGCCTGGGCATCAGCATTAAAAAAAAAAAAAATCTTTGAAACCTAGAAGACAAATAGATGAGCCATAACTGATATAGCAGACCTAACAAACCTGAAGCTTAAGCTGGTAAAGCCGAGAGCAATTCGATTTATGCTGCAGAAATGCCAAAAGCTCAGAGACAAGAATGAAGATGGCTCTAAAAACAGTAAGTGTGGTTGAAAGCCTGTTTAAAAAAGTAGCTAGCCTCCAGATCCTCTCTCTTCCCTGGCCCTGGCTGCCGGCTGGAGGTCTACCTTCTGGTATGTTAAAGCAGAGGGCCTATGCTCTGGGATGCACTACACATAGCCGAGGATTGAGGTACCATAATGACAAATGGAGATCAAGTGAAGTTTATATACTGTTCCCACCCCCCCAACCATGATGGCAAAGAGTTGGAAACAGGACCACTAGCAAGAGATTAGAGTCTTCTCTGTGGACTCTGCTTTGTCCAAGAGACTACAACTCAGGAATACTTACCATCCAGGGTCCAAGAGAGAGAGAGAATCACCTTGCAGTGGAAGCCTCAGTCAGCAAGCCTTACCGATATCTAGGGAGTTTCCAAGCAGATTTTTAGGGCCCTAGTCTTAAAGGCATCTAATGTGAAAAGCAAAGACCAAAACAAGCAAACAGACCAATAACAAACAAAGCAAAAACAAAATTTTAAAACTCCAAAAAAAGTAACCTGAAACATAAGCTGTATAGGAAAAAGAAGCTTTAGTAATCTCCCAAGATGAAATGGCAGTACGTGCATGAAATAAGCACAGGATGCTATGAAAAAGGACATTTAGGAAGGTTCCAGAATGAGAGAAGAGAGAAATCAGAAGGGACAAATGCAAAGAAATAATCCAAGGAAATTTTCCCAAACCAAAAGATAGGACTGCCCTGATTGATGGGTGTGGTGTGCGGAATAATGGCTCCCCAAAGATATCTATGTCCCAATCCCTGGAACCTGAGACTATGTTATGCTGTACACAGCAAAAGGTACTTTGCAGATGTGATTAAGATTATGGACGTTGAGATGGGGAGAGTAGCCTATATTATGCAGGTGGGCCTAATACAATCACAACCTTTCCCATCTGTAGTCAGAAAGAGAGTTAGAAGTGGATAGAAGAGGAGGCAGGAGAGAATCGAAACATGAGAGGGACTGGATCTACCACTGTTGGCTGCGATGATAGAGGAAGGGGACCACAAGCCTCTAGAAGCTGGGAACAGCCCTCAGCTGGCAGCCCACATGGAAATGGGTACCTCAGTCTACAGATGCAGGAAACTGAATTCTGCCAACAACCTCACTGTCTCTGGAAACAGATCCACCCCTAGAGCTTCCAGCAAGGAACGCAGCAACCCAGCCATCATCTTCATTTTAGCCTGCTGAGACCTGTGTTGGACTTCTGGCCTTCATAACAGTTAATAAATTTATGTTCTTGTAAGCTGCTAAGTCTGTGATAATTTGTTACAGCAGCAAGAGAAAACTAACACAGTAGGGCCCACTGAATATCCAGCATGACGAATGGAAGGAGATCTACTCCAAAGGCACACTGTTTCAGAACACAGGACAAAGAGACCCTCCAAGCCTCTGGACCAGTGTTATCTAACAGCCATTAAGCATTTGGATAGTGTAACTGAGGAAGTGAATTTTAATTTTATTTAACTTGAATTAATTTAAACTTAAATAGTCACACGTGGCTAGTGGCTACCATACTGAACAGTTCAGCTCTAGGCAGAAAATTTTAAAAAGGTTTTGTATAAAGGACCGAGAATCAGAATATTAGACTCCTCTACAATTTTACAACCAAACCATCAAGTGGGAAAGTAGATATTTTCACACATCAGTCTCAAAAAACTTACCCTCCAAGCTCTTTTCTCCAGAAGCTACAGAAGTATGTCTTCTACCGAAACAAGAGACTAGACCAAAAAAGACAACAGAGGTTCCAACATAAGCGAAAATAGGAGATCCCATGACAATAGCTATGCAGTGGCGCCTGGAAAGCAACTGGTCCAGGCCAGAGGAGGTCAGAAGGCTCCAAGGAGGAACAGTGAAATTGACAGAATATCTGATGTATTTGAACATGATGAGAGATTTATATAAGCAGGAGAATTTCGGAGAGACTCAGGAATATATGCACAGAAGACTAAGCAAATGTGAAAACAAGACAATTATGAATTCCAGGGAAAACAAAGTGCTCTGTATGAAAGGAAGTTATCACAGTATGATGCTTACACAGTTAGAATAACCTATGACCTCAACAAAATTATGGTAACAATGTAAGGAGGATGAAGGAGCAGGGAAGGTGATTTAAAAAGCTAATTCCTTATCTTCTGAAGTGGGAAGCCAATAGATGTCTAAAATGAAAAAAACTCAGAAAGTAGCAACATAAATCTGTTATCTACCAACATGGAGGTAAAAACCTAAAGAATCAGCTAAGAGTTGAAATTGGCTGCCTCTGAGAAGCAGCAAAGGGGGGGATGGGGCAGGATGGGAGGACAGCATGGGGGCACTGCTGTTTTTCAAAACAAGCTTTGTGGAATTAACATTCTAAACTATATGTCTATATAATAAAATTTAGATTAAAAGAAGAATAAATAGAAGTCAGTATTTAGCAAATGAAAAATACTCAAGAAACTGTTAGTTAACAGTAGTTACTTCTGAAGAGTAGGACTAGATGTGGAGAAGAAAGAAAGACTTAGGTTTTCAATTCATTGCCTTCAATATTGTTGGAATATATTTATGTGAGTATACTTTTTTTTTTAAACCATGAATACACATTTACTTGTATTAAAGAAAAAACTATTATTAAAAAGTAGTAAACCAGGGACTGCCCTGGTGGCACAGTGGTTAAGAATCCATCTGCCGGGCTTCCCTGGTGGCGCAGTGGTTGAGAATCTGCCTGCTAATGCAGGGGACACGGGTTCGAGCCCTGGTCTGGGAAGATCCCACATGCCGCAGAGCAACTAGGCCCGTGAGCCACAACTACTGAGCCTGCGTGTCTGGAGCCTGTGCTCCGCAACAAGAGAGGCCACGATAGTGAGAGGCCCGCGCACCGCGATGAAGAGTGGCCCCCGCTTGCTGCAACTAGAGAAAGCCCTCGCACAGAAACGAAGACCCAACACAGCCAAAAATAAATAAATAAATACATACATACATACATACATTTATAAAAAAAAAAAGAATCCACCTGCCAATGCAGGGGACATGGTTTCGAGCCCTGGTCTGGGAAGATCCCACATGTTGTGGAGCAACTAAGCCCGTGCACCACAACTACTGAGCCCACATGCTACAACTACTGAAGCCTGTGTGCCTAGAGCCCGTGCTCCGCAACCAGAGAAGCCACCGCAATGAGATGCCCAGGCACCGCAATGAAGAGTGGCCCCTGCTCGCCCTGCTTGCTGCAACTAGAGAAAGCCCGCGTGCAGCAATGAAGACCCAACGCAGCCAAAAACAAATAAATAAAATAAATAAATTTATATTAAAAAAAGGTAGTAAACCAGCACCTCTAAAGCTTCAAAAATGCATGCTCTGACTCATCTGTTAATAGATCCCAGGATCTGAGATGCCGCAAATCAACTCAGGTCAGAAACAACGTCAAGGACACAAGAACTAAGGCACTGAGAACCTTGGAAAGGCTCACTGCTCAGCTCCCAGCTTCCCGGCCATCCTGACCGGAGTCCTGCTCACCTGCTGTCATGGGAACGACGTCTGAACGCAGGAGCATCTGGATGCGGCCTGCTGGCTTGTTCCCAATCTTGATGTCCATGTACACCTGAGGGTTCGACCGGGCCTTTTTTACAGCGGGCTCTCCCTAGACGCAGGAGAAATGGCCAGGTTAGAGAGAACAGCTGACTCCCCGACTAGGAGAGCGAGTGTTCTTCTGAAGACACCCCAGAACCCACTGCAGCGAGCGGGCTGAGCAAGGCACCGACAGGGAAGGCCTTGGGCCCTGATGGGGCTGCAGAAGGCGGAGGCCACGGCCACGGCCCCCAGCTGGACACCCAGTGACAGGAGACCTCAGCACCCTCTACCCGGAGCCCCACCCCTCAGGCATTTTATCTCATCTCACTGCCTCAGACACGTCAGCTCGCTTCGCCTTCACCCTCCCCTGCAGTCACAGAACAACGCTTTTCTGGCCCGAAACACACAACTCTCAACAACTTCAACCCCAGTTCAAGCCCACCCACCCTAGTCAGTTAAACAGACCCATTTCTGCAACACCACCCCCTTCCTCTATGCTTGGCCCTGCGTATCCGCAGGCTGGCTCCAGTGGAAGCAAGGAGGGCCTAAGTGCTCAGAATGGAGGTGGTTGGGACCTTGCTTTATACTCCAAGTAGACGAGGCTGGGCAGAGGAGATATTTATTACAGCTGTCACATTTGCTCCAAAGAGAAAACTCAAGTGTTCTTGTTTGTGCTTCAGTTTAACAAACTCGCTGAGGTATCACGCTGGGCACTGAGGATACTGTGACTATTATTTGCTGTTAACAACAGTAGTAGCATAGTTGTAACAGCAAATACTCACATAGCACTTGCCATGTACAGGGTACTATTCTGAACGTTTTAGGTAATCAGCTCATTTAATCTTTACAACCACCTGTGAGATCAGTGCTACCATCATTCCCATTTCATAGATGGGGAAACTGAGGTGCAATGAAGTTCAGTAACTTGCCCAAGGTCACAGAGGTGCTAAGTGGTAAGGCTGGAATTCACACCTAAGCCCCTCCACCCCCCAACCAAGTCCACGTTCTTAATCACATTACCCCACCTCACATTCCACATTTTTATTAACAAGGTCTTTATTAATATGAGGCCCCTATCCTCACAGAATTTACTGACTAGAAAGGGAAAGGCAATAAGCACTTGCATAGCCTTTACAAAAGCAAAGACATACAGAGAAATACAAAGAATGGTTTTACCAAGAGCGTAAAGTGGGGACTGCAAGGTGAGAGGTGGGCAGGGTCAAGGTCAGGAGAGTCCCCCCGCGACTTTATCTCCCGGGACAGGTGATGGGCAGCCACTGAAAAGTTCTCAGCAGGAGAGTCAGATGATCCATGATATGCTTTAAAAAGATCATTCTAGCTGCCTTTATGAAAGACGGGAGGAGAGCAAGACTGCAGCCAGAAGGCTAGTTAGGAAGCTATTGCAATTATCCAAATGAGACGAGAAGTTACATTGGGACGATCGAGTAATCAGGGGAGGATGGATTCAAGGAAGATTTAAGAGAAAAACTTGGCAGAATATGATGTTCTGGTTCTATTTTAAATAGGGGTCTAGAGTGACCTAGGGTTACTCCACTGACTAAGGGCCATTTATGTGCTCTGCTTTGCATCTGGGTATCTGGCTTAGGTCAATGTGGATGGATGGTGGCAAGTTGGTGAGTTTGAGAACACAGGAAGAACGGGATTAGAGAAGGGAGGGCGAGACTTGCAGCAGAAACGTCTGAAGCTCAGGACTAGAAACAGAGGCCAGGAAAGTCAACAGCACAGGAGAGGCTGTGAAAAATCAGAGTGACTGCCACTGTTCTGGCAAAGAGGGGAGAGGGCTGCTGTGAGTCAAGAAATTCAGAAGAACAACGTTTACAAGAAGGGGAGAGGCAGCCTGAGAGGCAATGGTTAGAGAGGTACGCCGAGAATCAGGAGGAAGTGCCAAGGCGGGTTCTCTGGAAGGAAGAACCTCAAACCTGTGCCCAGGCTGCCGGGAAGGTACCCCCACCCAGCCCTGCCTCCCCTGCTTCAGGACAGGAAGCTCCAGTGAAGGGGGACTGATGAGGAGGGCTGCAGTGGTGCGCTCACCACCCCTCCTCACCTCAGGCTTCCTCCTCGTCGGCGGCAATCACAGAACAGAACCCGAGCAGAGCTGAGAAGCTCCTCATGCAGAGCACAAGGACAAGAGGCCTAAAGCTTCCCTTTAGTTCACTCATTAGCACCTCCACCAAAACACTACAAGTTCATTTTTCATTCTCTCTGCTTTTGTATATATGTTTGCAAATTCCCATAGAAACCTAAAAAACGAAGTCTCCTGTGGGAAGTGCCAGCCTTCAATCTCACCTCCTGGGTTTCCACTTTGGGAGGCTCTGATCCTTCTTCCTCTTTATTTTCCTCAAGAGTCTTCCCAGAAAACTTCTTCAACCAGTCGTCATCGGACCAAACTGAAAGGAAAGAGGCAGGCAAATGAGAACAAATTCAAGCTATCAGCCAGCTGCTAAGTAGCTGCTTTGGTCAGCAAAGCAGAACATACTCTGTGGCCCTCTCGGCCAGAGGACTCCACTTTGGGAACTCCCACAGGTAAGGAAAGTTCCCACCTTTCAGGGACTGCCAGCCCTGAAGCCCGGCTCTTAGCAGGACTAAGTGAAAAAGCTATGCCCCAGGGAAAGGTGCAGCCTTTGCCAGTCCCAGCCCTTGACGGAACCTGCCAGGAGTGTTCAGAAAACGGGGAAAACGGAGAAGCTCAAACTCTTTTTATTTCCCCACAAAGGTGGCGCATGTCCTTCGCCAGTGTAAACCACGCTCTATTCCTGTCCACCAGAGTAGCATTCAGCTCCCACTTCCAAGCAAATCGGGACAGAAAGGCAACCAAGGCCAAACTGGACGATGTGATGGGGAATCTGTATTGCTCCCACTCGCCTGGTCTGGAAGAGCCTTCCTTAATCCTCATGGGTTTTGCCAAATTGACACGAATTGTCCGTCCAAAGAGCTCAGATTCATTCTGAAAAGATTGAAAATCCAGCTGCTTAAACTCTGTTAGGTTAAAACAAAGTCAGACAGCTTTCCACATCCTTCTGAAAAATCCGAGACAAGCTCATGACTTGTTCTCCCTTAACCCCTGAGCCCCTAGCACCCAAGTTATGCACCTGCTGCAAAGTAGCCTGTAGGTTGCAGGGAATTTCCTCCCTGGAGCCATCAGATACCTCCTTTCTTTCTTTTCTTTCTTTCTTTTTTTTTTTAAAGTTGAAGCATAGTTGATTTACGATGTTTCAGGTGCACAGCAAAGTGATTCAGTTATACTTTACATATATATATGTGTGTGTGTATATATATACACATATATATACACATACACACATATATATATATATACACATGTATATATATATATTCTTTTTCAGACTCTTTTCCATTGTAGGTTATTATAAGATATTGAATATGGTTCCTTGTGTTATATAGTAGGTCCTTGTTGTACATCTATTTTATATATAGTAGCGTGTATCTGACCTTTCTTTCAATACCACCAATGACCTGTGCTTCCAAAGGTGACTCTGGGTTCAGAGCACTCTGAAATTACAAGGATAAATGCAGTTTCCAAGTACCCGAGTTCACCTTCAAAAGTCAAGATCAGCTTTAAGTGGTGAGAAATGATCTCTCTCTCTCTCTCTGAGAGCTGGGGCATATGTTTGGTGAATGGGAAACAGAGAACAGGAATAAAGGAAAACCTTATTATCCTAAGATAATTGGTACCAGGAAAGGTCACTTAATGTGAATTCACTTAAGGCAATGAAGAAAATTTCATGGTAAAAAGTGAAGGGAAAAAAGATTGATTGGGAATTTACTGTGATGAAACTAAAAATAATGAAAATAAATTTCTTATAGTTAAAATTCAGGTTTAATTTATGTGCTATTTATAGGACAAAGATGTAATGGATGCTGATTAATCTGTAGTATTTTTCCAACAAAATACTATCAACATTATGATATTTTTGCATTTCTTATCTGATGTGAAAATCATAAGCATCTTGAAGAGGGAATACATACTTAAGAGCTACATCATTTTCCCCAAGGAGTTCTCCAGGCTATTCCAATCATTTGCATCAGTAGCATAACCTATCTTTATCCTTGTCGAATTTCTCTTCTCAATTGTTAACTGGTCTAACACTTCATGAACTCCTGCCTCTTTTGTAAAGTATGCAACTTCACTGTGCAATCAATTTGCATTGTGTTTGCAATTTCCTATCCTAGACACGGGCAGCCAGTGAGAGACTGGTCAACAAGGATGGTTAGCATTTACATTATTATCAAATTGATCAAAAGCGATCAATTCACAGTGAATATTTTCACATGATGATAATCTGTACTTCCCCATAAAACCTTGTAACTTTGGCGGTTCAGCAAACTCATGTATGAATAAGTGCCCTCTGTACCAGCAAAAAGCAACTTCTGTAAGAAGGAGGATTCCTAGCCATACCATGTTGTCGATAGCTGCTGCAGCATCCTGCCAAGGAAAGACAAGGTACAAGTTTAGGCTTGCAATATATGTGGAACCTAGAAAATGGTACAGATGAACCGGTTTGCAGGGCAGAAACTGAGACACAGAAGTAGAGAAAAAATGTATGGACACCAAGGGGGGAAAGCGGCAGGGAGTGGTGGTGGTGGTGGGATGAATTGGGAGATTGGGATGGACATGTATACACTGATGTGTATAAAATGGATGACTAATAAGAACCTGCTGTATAGAAAATAATAATAATAATAATTTATTAAAAAAAAAAGTTTAGGCTTGCACTCAAATGCTTCTTGTGGTGTCTAAACATACTCAGTAGCCAAAAAAAAAAAAACAACCTAACAGGAAAAGGTCTATTTATACTCCTTGCCCAGGTTGTATGTGTCTAACAAAGTGCACTTCCTGGGTGACTTCAGCTATTGGCTATTTAGTGGAAGACAAAGAAATAATCACCAGTGCCGCAAGAGCTCTGCAAAGCAAGAGGCGCAGGATCTGGCAGGTCTGCGATGTTAACCACAGCCTACAGTTTGATTAAGTGAGGGAAACTTTCCTTCAAATAGCACTTCTTATCTCTCTGGAAGCATCAGCACGAGGCCCCAAAACCCAACCAAATGGAGAACAGCTCCCTTTGTAATCAGTAACAATAATAACACAAGTCAAAGACTTAACATAGGTAACAGAATTTTCTCACCTCTGCCAACTCAAATTCAACAAAAGCAAATCCTCGATGCTTTTCTGAAAAAAGGCAAACAAAGCCAAGCAATTATCATGTGGGGCAATGGGAAGAAGCAGGTGGTCACAAGGAAAGTGAAGTCAGTTGCATGCCTTATCCATTCATTCGAAATTCTACACAATAACTATTTAGGAAGAAGGAATCTTACTCTTTGATTCTTTCTAGTTTAAATAACATTTCAAGCAATATTAAACTGTTTTGTAGTGAACATAGCTGAATAATCAACTATAGTTTTAATCTCTAAAAGCAGCATTCAATTCTTTTACCAAAGCCAAATTAAAACCTTAACCTTTGCGTGCAGGAGCTAGAAAAATGAAGTCATTTAACCTATCAATTATTCATTCCAAGCATACATTTTGAACATCAACCGTGCATAAACCATGAATCCTAAAACCTGGGTAAGGACGCTGTCTTTATCCTCAGCAAAACGCTAATCTAAGCAGAAAGGTCAAGTGCACAACAACACTAGTTTAATTAACCAATTAACCTTAGAGAGTCAATATAACCTTATCATTTTTATAACATATAAAGATCCCAGGGAGGTTAAAATTATATGCAAGGTTGATGATAGAGCTGAAACGCACAACTCGACTCGGGACTCAGTAGAGTATAGGTTGCTAAAACCTCAAAACACGTCTTAGGACTTAATGAAGCTCAGGTTCTTTTGTCTTGGCCCAGAAAGAATTCAGTGAGAAGCAAAGTGACAGGCAAGAAGTGATTTATTAGTATAGGACGCTTGTGAGAGATACAAGGGGGCAGGAAAGAGAGTGCCCCACAGAGAACTCAGTGGGCTACATACAGTTTTATAATTAAAGGAAAAGTGGGGAGGGGGAGAAGACCACCTTCTTCCTCATTCTTCGAGTCTTCCATAAGTAACTCCTCCTACAGGTTGGGCAAGGGAGTTTTTGACCCTATCTGGTCCAACCTGGACTGTCATGGCGCTATGGAAATGAGCAAAAAGGCGGTAATATACACTAAAATATGGTAAATCACCTCAGGTTTCAGCATAATGTCACCTTTCCCCTATGTTTTTGTTTTTAGTGTGTGCAGAGAAGCATGTCCTAGGGATCATTAACTTACTGATCTCAACCAGCAGGATGCAGGCATCACTGACTTGATGTATAGTTTTGTTGTTAAGCAAGCCTGCTTGGTTTCACGAGTTAAGCAAGCCTGCTTGGTTTTGTTGCTAAGCAAGCCTGCTTTCTTGAGTGATCATTAACTTACAGGGGTCTCCCAAAGTGCCCTCTCTATCTGTGATCCCCTAGTGGGATTTCTAAACTAGCTGCGTACTCTATCCCTATCAGAGCTGGGCCTAAAACTCCAATCTTAAAAATGACAACAAAGGTTAAAATAGAAAACTGAACTACAACTGTGATACTAATTGATGGAAAGCTTACCCCCAGGTACACAGAGGCTAAGGCCCCACTGTTGAAGCTGGGCTTTCCTGGTACCCTGTTTAATAGCACAGCCGCCAAGAAGGGAGCAGGTGCGGTAGAGTGCCTGGCAGGTAGTTCGAAACAACAGATCTCCATGTAGCTCAAAACCTATCTTCCTACTGGCTAACTGAAAAGTTTGTCTTTGCTCAAATGCAACAGATGGGACTCTCTGCAAAGCATGTTACAGCTCACAACCACAAGCCTCAGAACAGTCCTTCTGCATCAAGATCACTGTCATGCTGCCCAATGCATATTTAGAATGCACTGTGATATGACTTAAAAAAAATTTTTTTAAGTTCTTTTCCTTGCAGGAGGATTCTGAGCAGGCGAGACACTAAAAAGACTTACCCGTTTCATAATCCAGAGGAATCTGGATATCTGTGATGTCTCCAAAAGGGATAAAAGCAGCATGAAGAACTTTGTCATCCACCTCCTCTGCCAGCCCACCTGCAAAGAAGCCAAGGGCCTTCTGAGACACTGTCCTCTATTCTCTCAAGACCCCGCCCATCTTGAGAAGTCCCTGCTGTAAAGTTAGCACGCTACCACCAAAGGGAGGGGTCTTTCCATCCAGTCCTTTGGGTTCATAAACATCCCCCTCATATGCTCCCTCACACCTACTTATGATGCAAACCCCTCTCTTCACCCTTCTTTCAGACCCTCATCTAGCCCCAGGATTACTGCAAGAGCTTCATAACTGACCTTCCTCTCCTCCACAAAGCCAACCAGAAAGATCCCGGGAACGTGCAGATTTTAACCCATCACTTCCCTGGTTAAGCTACTTCAAACGTTTCCCACTGTCCTAAGGATAAAGTATAAACTTAGCAGTATACGCAAGGCTGTTCATAAGCCCCTGCCCACCTCTTCAGCCTCTTTCCCTTTGCTTCCCCGCAAAATGATATACTTGCCTCCAAGTGTCAGGCTATTTTACACCTTTGGGATTTTGCTCCCTTTCAGTAAACACACTAATTTCTACTTCGGCTACCCGGCTAACTCCGGCTCATCTGCGGCGTCACCGCATCCTCAAAGCTTGCTCTCACCTCTCCAGATGGAGGGGTCACTTCTCCCCGCACCCAGGCCCGTATCACCAGTGTCCGTCCCCACCAAAGCGCTCATCAAACTATGCTATTGAGGTTATTCCCATTTTTAGCCGGCTAGTCTGGGAACTCTTTTGCGTAGGGCAACAGCGGGGGCTGAGCCCTCACTGCTGTGAACATAAAGTGAATGGGCGCGAGGATTCAGAGGTCCCTAATATTCCTCCACCACTGCCCCAGGCCCAGGAGGTGAAGAGATTCCTGTTAGAGCTTGGCGGACTTGGAAAGAGCTGCAATGACCGTTACGTCTCAGGCTCACACCCTGAGGCCAAGCAATACTGCCAAAGATACGGCCTAGACAGCTGCTCGCCGCCCTCCGCGCCCGGAGACCTGTCCAGCTCCACGCCACGACCCACTAGCGGCCCGGTTCGCCCAGACTCCACCCAGAGCCCGCGCCTGCTCACCCACGTACAGCACTCGCTTGGTAGTAGCCATCTTGCTCCCGCACTCTTCCGCCGGAAGCCTACTCTCAGCCCGCCCCCTTCTCCAAGGCCCCGCCCCCGGGTACCGCTCTCGCAGACCCCGCCCACTCCCGCTTAGGCCGAGCCCGCCTCCGGCTCCCTTTGAGCCGCGGGCGCCGAGCAGGTGTATCTCGGTGGGTGAACAGACGTGGTCCCGGCGCTGCCCATGTTCCGTCGTGCTGAAAACAATCTTCTGAGGAGTCAGCCGGGGTCCGCAAGTAATAAACTACGAACAAACTACGGTCCGCGGGCCATCCCGCCCGTCTGTTTTTGGACAACCCGGGAGCTACGAATGGTTTTTACATTTTTAAAGAGCTGGGAAAAAAAAAAAAAAAAGGTAAGAAAAAGAAACGAAACACGAATAATATTTCGTGACACGTGAAAATTATATGTAATTCAATTTTCATTTTAAAAATTCCAAAAAAACTTTATTGGAATCCAGTCTTGCTCATTCCTTTTAGTATTGATCTGTGGGTGCTTTCAGGATGCAAGGGCAAACCCAGGGCCTGCACAGCTTGAAATATTTACCATCTGACTCTTTGGGAAAAGCGTTTGCTGACTCTTGGAATAAATCAACTAATACATAAATCATTGATTGACTTAAGTGGTACAAAATAATGGGGCCACTTATTTTAGATACAGTAGTTGGTTAAGACCTCCCTGAGGCCACATTTAAGCTGAAACCTGGAGGAAGAGGAGCCAGAGAGAGGATGGAGCAGGGAAAAGGGTTTCAGGGAGAGGAGACAACTTCTGCCGGTTAAAGGAACTGAAAGGCCAGGTGTGGGAGTTGGGGAGGGGAAGGGCATGAAACATCAGGCAGGAAAGGTGGGCAGGGGCTGCTTGATGCAGGGCCCTGTAAACCATGTGGAGGATTTGGGGGCTTTGAGAAGCTACTGAAGGTTGTGATGGGGAGTTACATGGTCACATTTATGTTTTAAAACAGTGCTCTGGGGGACTTCCCTTGTGGTCCAGTGGTTAAGAATTCACCTTCCAATGCAGGGGACACGGCTTCGAACAAAGAGCCTGCGCCGCAACACAGAGCCCGTGTGCCACAACGAAAGATCCCGCATACCACAACTAAGACCCGACGCAGCCAAATAAATAAATAATTAAAAAAAAAAAAAACTGTACTCTGACCACTATGCCCAGAATGATTTGGATGGAAACCTGGAGACCAGGAGGTTAATGCAGTCGAGACTAAGGAAGAGTTGATGGTGGCTCTCTCCCTCCGGTCCGCCCTCTGACTTGTTCCCAGGATGATCTTTCTTCAGAACAAACCTCAACTCTCTAGAGTTCCCTTCTTAAATCAGTGCTGCTGATGACAAGGCTCCTAGAGCCCTTCTCAAGGGGCCCTGGCCACGTCAAGTCAAGCCCTACCAACACAGAAGCCCTGGCCCTTACCATGTGCTTGATTCTCTTGCCTCTGCCTCTGCTCATTTGGTTCTCTCCTTTCTCTGTCTGGAGGCATCCACCTGTCCTTGTTGGAGGTCCTACTTACCCCTCAGAGAGGTGCCATGGCCTCAAAGTCCAACAGTTGACTGAAACACAGTCTGTGACTGTAGTCATGTGTGTGTCTGTCTCCCTCTTTGACAACAAGGCCTGTGCCTGCTGTGTTCCCAGAGCTAAGCAGTGGATGCACACACAGCCAACCTCAGCATCCTCAGGCCAAACCAGAGGGGTACCACTCATAGAAATGAGGCTGTGAGATCTGATTACAAGATCCCCTTGTGAACCTGTCACTACTCCAGACCAACAAGGTCACTCTTGAGAGGAACCTGACCAGGTGTCCTTTATGTGAGTGTGGTATAATATATATATATTTGGTCTTTGTCCCCAGTACCTAGCACAGAGCCCCTAAAACCCCTGAAATTTCCTGAATGATAGGAGGGCCTTTTTGTTGTTGTTGTTAATAAATTTATTTATTTATTTATTTTTGGCTGTGTTGGGTCTTCACTGCTGCTCACGGGCTTTCTCTAGTTGTGGTGAGCGGGGGCTACTCTTTGTTGCGGTGCGCAGGCTTCTCATTGCGGTGGCTTCTCTTGTTGTGGAGCATGGGCTCTAGGCATGCGGGCTTCAGTAGTTGTGGCACGCAGGTTCAGTAGTTGTGGCTCGCAGGCTCTGGAGCACAGGCTCAGTAGCTGTGGCGCACGGGCTTAGTTGCTCCACAGCATGTGGGATCTTCCCGGACCAGGGCTCGAACCCATGTCCCCTGCCTTGGCAGACAGATTCTCAACCACTGACTGCACCACCAGGGAAGCCGTAGGAGGGCCTTCTTAAATTCATAATGAACCCTTTTGACCATACCTGAATTTACCCTAAGGAGGTGACGCATAGTGGGGTCCTGTATTAGTTAGGGATTTTCAGAGAAATAGAACCAATAGGAGAAATATGTATACATCATATAGATACATATGGAGAGATTTATTATGAGAACCAGGGGAGCCAATTGTATAAATCCCAGTTCAAGGGCAGGAAAAGATGAATTGAGATGTCCCAGCTCAGTCATATAGGCAGATGAAAGGGCTAATTCTCCTCTCCTCCACCTTTTGTTCTATTCAGGCCCTCCGTGGACTGGATGAGGCCCACCCACCTTACAGAGGGCAATAGCATTACTGGGTCCACTTATTCAACTGCTAATCTCATCTGGAAACACCCTCCCAGACACACTCAGAAACAATGTTTAGCCAAATATCTGGGCACCTTATGACATAGTCTAGTAGATACATAAAATTATCCATCACAGACCCCTAGATAGCTTCCAGATGGGGGCTGGTCAGCAGAGGAACCAACCACATGATTAGAGGGTTGGAACTTTCAGCTCCAACCCCTGACCTTCAGGGAGGGGAAAAGGGATGGAAATTGTGTTCAATCACCAATGGCCAGTGATTTAATCAATCATGCCTAGATAGTGAAACCACATGTAAAAATTCTAAATGCGGTTTGTTTGGGGAGCTTCTGGGTTGGTGAACACATGGCTGTGCTGGGAGGGTGGTGTGCCTGGAGAGGGCAAAGAAGCTCCGCATCTCCTTCCTCTGACACCTTGCCCTATTTTTCTCTTCCATTTGGCTCTTCCTGAGTTGTGTCCTTTATAATAATCTATAATCATAAGTATACCTCTTTCCTGAGTTCTGTGAGTTATTCTTGCAAATTTTCAAACCTGAGGGGGGGGTGGTTCATGGGAACCCAAATTTGTAGTTGGCTGAGCATAAGTGTGGGTAGCATAGGGACCCCATTTTTTTTTTTTTTTTAATTAATTAATTAATTATTTTTATTTTTGGCTGTGTTGAGTCTTCGTTTCTGTGCGAGGGCTTTAGTTGCGGCAAGCGGGGGCCACTCTTCATCGCTGTGTGCGGGCCTCTCACTATCGTGGCCTCTCTTGTTGCGGAGCACAGGCTCCAGACACGCAGGCTCAGTAATTGTGGCTCACGGGCCCAGTTGCTCCGCGGCATGTGGGATCTTCCCAGACCAGGGCTCGAACCCGTGTCCCCTGCATTAGCAGGCAGATTCTCAACCACTGCGCCACCAGGGAAGCCCCATAGGGACCCCATTTGTGGCTGGTGTCTGAAGTAGGGGCAGTCTTGTGGGACTGATCCCTTAACCTGTGGGGTCCGTGGTATCAGAATTGAATTGAAATGGTGGGTCCCCGCTGTTGTCAGAGAACTGTAGAATTGGTTGGTGTCAGAAGAAAACCACAGTGGAAACTGTTGTTTGCCCTTTATAATTCACAGCTTATCCCCTCCTTTCTCTAACTTCAGATGACAGATAAGGCACAAAGGTAACAGGATAAGTGGGCAGGATAAGCAGGAACAGAAGCAGGGCTCTCTCCGTGCCCTCCTCCTTCTGCCTTTTTAGGATGATGATCGTAAATCAGAACCATCGCAGGAAATGAAATAGCCAAACATACGGTTTGTCCTTGCCTAAGAGGTAGCAGCAGCAACAGCGCCCACCTTCTGGGCAGCTTCTTTCTTGGCATGATGAGCCTGTAGGACCGCCACAGCTTCATCCACCTGTGAGAAACTCCAGGTGGTCAGTGACATCTGAGGAGAGCCCCTCCGCCCCTCCCTGGCGCCCGGGCCCAGCGGTGGCCTCTCCTGGTGCTGACCGCCTTCCCAGATACCCACGCGCCAGCAGCCCTCAGGTCACAGGCGAGGCACGAGGAGGTCACGGGGCAGCAGACCCTTCTCTCTGCCTCCCCTGGGTGTCCAAGGCCACCCCTTGTCCCCCTGAGCCGAGTGAGCGGAAGCCACGGGGGTCTGGGAACCTGCTCACCTTGGAGCGGAGAGACTCTGGGGACTCCAGCATGTGCAGCAGCTCCGAGTTGTCAATCTCCAGCAGCATCCCCGTAATCTTCCCAGCCAGGTTTGAGTGCATCGTCTGGATGAGCGGGAACAAACGTTCACCTGTGGGAAGGTATTCCGTGAAAAACCCAGTGGCATCCCAGTAAAGAACGGACGCTGGTGTCCAGGTCAGTAGCAGCTCTGGCCCCCTCTTCTGCAAGCACATGGGTCACTCACCCAGCATCTGTTTCTGTTCCTGGGGCGGTGCTGCGGCCAGCATGGAGGCGGTCAGCGGCTCCTGCCCCTGCACGTGGACCGCAGGCTGGGGTGCCTGGGAACCAGGAGAGACGGCGGGCTAGCACCAGGGAAAGGACACTAGACAGTGGTCGAGGTTAGGACAGTCCAACCATTCAACACCTGAATGCTACTATTCAGCATGCCAGGAGAGGAGGATGAGAGGTCCCTGGGCAAATTCAGTCCACTGAGAGGGGAGTGGTGGGAATATAAAAACTATATAGATTCCTGTGTACATATTCAGGTATGTAATACAATGCAATACAGTCAGAAAGAGGAGGTGAAAAGAACCCATAGAGAACACACCTGCTCTGTGTCAGGCCTAGTGCTAGGCAGCTATTTCCTCAGTCCTCATAAGTCCTCATAAACTTTTTCAGGTAGAGATTATCACCCAATTTTACCCATGATGCCCAATGAGGTCAAGTCATTTGCTCACATTAGCAAAATAAAAACTGAGTATTGAATTTGTTTATTGAACATACAAAGTTACAGTAACTATCTTTAGCAGTACAGCTTTTTTCTAAAGACCCCATTATTTCCTTTGGAGGGACTCCCAGAAAGGACTGGGCCCAAGGGCATGCATTTCAGACCAGTTATAATTATTATATACCATACGCCCTCTCTCATAAAATGCTCTATAGAAACATGAGATGTTTCTAGACATCAATGTCTAGATGCTTCTGTGGGGTCAGTGATGATCTGGGGCATAGAAGCAGGGCCTTGCAGGCTATAGAAAGGATTCATGCATTGCAATGTTTGAACCCAATTAAAAGAATTCTAATAGTAATCGCTTCACTTGTGAAGAAGAATAAATCCAAAGGAAAGGTGTAAAAAAAAGAAAGGATTCGTATCTTTTCAATAGGGCATTACATTTTGGAACTCCCATATTTAGAGAGCGTTAGGTAGGTGAAGTGATTGAGACAGTGGGCCACATCCGTTTCTCTCCTGCATTTCTGAAGGGAGCAGTTAGACACTGTGCTCACATTTAGCACAAGTTGTATTTAATTTTTTGTGTGTGTGTCTACTTTTTAAAATCCCCTTTCTCCTACTACAGAAAGAGCATTTTGAGAGCAGAGTCCATGTCAGTTTGTTTACCACTGTGACACCATCCCACTCACAATTCCTTGGCATTTAGTGGAGTTTTAATATCTGATGAATGAAGCATGGGATGTGGGCTGCTGACACTGGGGTGCATTTCCATGGAGCAAAAGCCCAAGGAGGAGCACGGGCATGAGTGGTGGCTCAGGTGCAGTGGGAACCCCTAAGGAAAAGAACAAGCCAACTTAGATCCCACCACTCTTGGCAACCACGCTCTCCAGGAGTCTTCCTTTGAGTCAGTGTTTACACCATGGAGACTGTTTGAAGGACTAAAAGTTAAAACATTCTCTCTGCTAGCCATGGACTCTTTTCTTCACTGGCAGCAGGAGGGACAGATGTCCAGGTATGCCAGAACCTAGAACTTGTGGCCACTTTTCCTTCCTTTCAATATCATCTCATAACACTGGATTCAATGCTCATAGCAGCACTATTTACAATAGCCAAGACATGGAAATAACCTAAATGTCCATCGACAGATGTATGGATAAAGAAGATGCAGTATATAGATATATACAAGTATATATACAATGGAATACTACTCAGCTATAAAAAAGAATGAAATAATGCCATCTGCAGCAACATTGATGGACCTAGAGATTATCATACTAAGTGAGGTAAGTCAAACAGAGAAAGACAAATACCATATGATATCACTTGTATGTGGAACCTAAAATATGGTACAAATGATCTTATTTATGAAACAAACAGATTCACAGATATAGAAAACAAACTTATGGTTACCAAAGGGGAAAGTGGGGGGGATAAATTAGGAGTTTGGGATTAGCAGATACAAACTACTACATATAAAATAAACAGCAAAGTCTCCTACTGTATTGCACAGGGAATATTATACTGTATATTCAGTATCTGGTAATAACCTATAATGGAAAAGAACAAAATATATATATATACGAATCACTTTGCTATATACTGGAAACTAATACAACATTGTAAATCAACTATACTTCAATAAAAAATAAACAATTGATAATGTCCAAAAAAAATTGTCCCTTGGATTTGGCAATAGTTTCTTAGATAAGACACCAAAAGTATAAGAAACAGAAGAAAAATAGGTAAATTAGACTTCATCAAAATTAAAAATTATTGTGCATCAAAGGACAACATCAGGAGAGTGAAATGATAACCCACAGAATGGGAGAAAATGCTTGCAAATGACATAGGTGATGAGTCTCCTGTCCAGAATGTGAAAAGCACTCTTAAAACCCAACAACAAAAAGGCAAACAACCCTATTAACAAATGGGCAAAGGACTTCTCTCCAAAGAAGAGATACAAATGATCAAAAGTTCATGACAAGATCAATGTCATTATATCACTTACATGTAGAATCTAAAAAAGCTGAACTCATAGAAACAGAATGTAGATTGGTGGTTTTCAGGGGTTGAGGGGTTGGAGGAAATGGGGAGATATTGTTCAAAAGGTACAAACTTCCAGTTATAAGATGAATAAGTTCTGAGGATTCATTGTTAATAATACTGTATTATATACTTGAAGATTACTGAGAGTAGATTTTTAAAAAGATTTATTTATTATTTATTTATTTATTTAATTTCTTTTTGGCTGTGTCGGGTCTTAGTCGCAGCATCTTCATTGAGGCACGTGGGATCTCTCATTGCGGTGCCAGGCTCTTTGTTGTGGCGCGCGGGCTTCTCTCTAGTTGTGGCGTGCGGGTTTTCTCTCTCTAGTTGAGGCGCACGAGCTCAGTAGTTGTGCCACGCGGGCTTAGTTGCCCCGCGGCATGTGGGATCTTAGTTCCCTGACCAGGGATCGAATCCGCGTCTGCTGCGTTGTAAGGCAGATTCTTTACCACTGGACCACCAGGGAAGTCCCAAGAGTAGATCTTAAATGTTTTCACAACAGAAAAGAAATGGTAATTATGTGACATGATGGAGGTGTTAGTTAACTATGGTGGTAATAATTTTGCAATATGTAAGTGTACTAAATCAAGACGTTGTAGACCTAGGACTTACACAATGTTATAGGTCAGTTATATCTCAATAAAGCTAAAAAAAAATCAATGTCATTATGTCATCAGTCATTAGGGAAATACAAACCAAACCACAGTGAGGTACCACTTCATACCCACTAGGATGGCTATGATTGAAAATAAAAGTGAAAACAAGTGTCAGCAAATATGTGGAGAAACTGGAAACCTCATACATTCTTGGTGGAATGTAAAATGGTACAGCCACTCTAGAAACAGTTTTGTGCTTCTTCAAAAAGTTAAACATAAAATTACTATATGACCCAGCAATTCAGAAAGAAAAAAAGAGAGAGAGAGGGAAAGAAAAAATATTTGAAGAAATAATGGCCAAAAATTTCCTAATTTTAAGGAAAAACATTCATTTACAGATCCAAAGAACTCCAAGTAGGATAAACATAAAGAAATCCACATTTGGACACATTATCATCAAACTGTTGAAAGCCTAAAACACAGGAAATTTTGAAAGCAGCAAGAGAAAAACAGCACATCAGAACTCACAAGTCGAGTTCTAGGCCAAAAAAAAAAAAAAAAAAGTAAAAAAAGGGAATTCCCTGGCGGTCCAGTGGTTAGGACTTGGTGCTTTCACTGCTGAGGAGGTAGGTTCGATCCCTGGTCAGGGAAATAAGACCCTGCAAGCAGTGCGGCCAAAAAATAAAAAAAGAACTCTTAAGTACAGTTCTGACAAGCCTTATTTCTCGACAGAAACAATAGAGGCAGAAGGCATTTGAATAACATAATCAAGATGCTGAAAGACCCAATGCAGCCAAAAATAAATAAATCAATTAATTAAAAAAAAACTGTACAAATACATATTCTCTTTTCTCCTGTTAATTTCTTTAAAAAATATAAGATTTTATGAACCACTAATTATAACACTGTATGTTGGGTTTATAACATATATAGATGTAATATATGTAACAATAATAACACAAAGGAGGGGGTATGAAATTAAGCTATATTGGAGCAAAGTTGCTATATTTAACCATTTTTAAGCTAATATTAACCTAAAGAAGATTATAGTAAGTCAGGATGAATACTGCAGTCCCCAGAGCAACCACTCTACATACGAATATAGTTTGAGTGAGTAAAATGGCTGAAGTTCTTGAGTGAATTTGGATGACTCAATAAAATACCGTTTTTAAAAAATCAACAAATAAATTTAAATGGTACTCTAAAAAATATTTTAGCACAAAAGTAGGCAGTCAAAGAGGGAAGAGAAACAAAAGAAAACAGGATAAATATAGAAAATAAATAGCAAAATGACAGGCATAAAGCCAGCCATATGAATAATTACACTAAAAGTGAATAGACTAAACAATTCAATCAAAAAGTAGAGATTGTCAGATTGGATTTTTTTTAAAAAAGCAAGATTCAATTATATGCTATCTATTAGAGACACAAATCAGATTCAAAGACACAGGCAGGTAGAAAGTAAAGGGATGGAAAGAGACCATGCAAACTGTAACTCTAAAAGAGCTGAAGTGGCTGTGTTAATATGACAAAATAGGCTTTAAGATAAGAAATGTTACTGGCAATGAGAGGAATATTTATAATGATAAAAGAGTCAAGACATCAGGGAGATGTAACAACTATACATCTATACATACCTAACAACAAAGTCCCAAAATACATGAAGCAAAAACTGATAGAATTGAAAAGAGAAAGAAACAATTATAGTTTTGGCATTTCAATACCTCACTCTCAATGATTGATAAAGGATATATATCCAGAATATAAAATGTACTCCTACAACTCAATAATAAGAAAATATATTATCCAATTTAAAAATAGGCAAAAATTTGAGTAGACATTTCACCAAAGAAGATATGAAGGTACAAAGAGCTAACAAGCACATGAAAAGATGGCCAAGATCATTAATCATTTGAGATACACAAATTGAAACAAAAATAAGATACCACCACACAGTCACTAGAATGGCTATAGAAAAAGATAATAACAAATGTTGGTGAGGGTGTGAAGAAATTGGAGTCCTCATACATTTCTGATGGGAATGTAAAAATGGTACAACCACTTTGAAGAGTTTGGCAACTACTAAAATTTAAACTTTATTTATGACCCAGCAATTCCCCTCCTAGGTATCTATCCAAGAGAAGTAAAAACATATGTCTACACAAAGATTTGTACATGAAGTGTTCGTAGCACCATTGTTCATAAATAGCTAAACAGTGGAATCTATTGAATATCAACTGGTGAATGGATAAACAAACTATAGTATAGCCATACAATGGAATGCTATTCAGCTATATAAAAGGATAAAACTTACATGCTACAACATAGGTGAACTTCAAAAACACAATGCAGACACAATCACAAAAGGCTACATATTGTATGAATTCATTTTTATAAAATGTCCATAAAAAGCAAATTTATAGACACAAAGTAGATCAGCTGTTTGCCTGGGCCGTGGGGTGGAAGAAGGGACTGACTGAAAATGGGCACAAGTGAACTTTTGGGGATGATGGAAATGTGCTAAAACTGGATTGTGACTTACAGAGTTGTCAAACTGTAAATTTACTAAAAATCCTCAAACTATATACTTACAATGGGCATATTTCATGATATGTAAATTACACCTCAATAAAGTTGTTTTAACATTAATCGCATTCAACAGGTACAGAAAAATCAGCTTTGGTTTTCTTATCCATAATGGAGGAGTAATAATAATCATTTCTACCTCATAAGGTCTTTGCAGCATTAAATAATTCATACAAAATGCTTAGCAAATGGCAACAAGTGAATCTCAATTATTGTTAGCTGTTATTGGTCAAGAAAAGGCTATGTTCTAAACTGGGAGGTAACAGGGTTAGATTTGTCTTTTAGAAAATCACTCAGGTTGCAGAGTGGTGAATGAACTGGTGAGATGGAGGTGAGGGAATGATGTGTATACAGTTCTGCTCTCTGCCTCTTGCCTGTTTGCAGGCAAGAGACAATGCAACCTGAAGTAAGCCAGAGGCTGCAGAGGTGGAGACGAATGAGCCAGGAGGTGGGACAGAAGGGGCTGGGAGGTCACTAGGACGACTCCCCAGCTTTTGCCTTGATGACTAGGTGGCTGGCAGTGCTATTTCCTGTGGTAAAGGAACAGGTGTGCAGGAGTAGGGATGGATGCTGGTTGGAGATGGAGACCGAAATTCGGGAGTCTGTGGAGCTGACGTCATGGAAGTGGACAGGTGAGCGTGAGCAGAGGGAGAGGAGAGGGTGCAGGATGGAGCCCTGGAATGCCAGCATTTAATGGGCGAGCAGAGGAGGAGGAGAAAAGATAGGAGCCTGCAGAGGGCCAGCAGGGGAGGAGGAGGGCTTGGGCAGAGGTGGCAAACCAGATGCTTGGGCAGGATTTTCTGACAGACATCTGTAGTTAGTTTGGTCAATTCTGTTTTTTGTTTTTGTTTCGTTTTGCTTGAAAGGTGCTTAACATGTTCTTTACTGAGACATAATTCATGTACCATAAAATTCACCACTTTAAAGTGTTCAATCAGTGTTTTCTGGTACATTCACAAAGGTGTGCAATCATCATCACTATCTAATTCTAGAACATTTTCATCCCTCCCCCTAAGATGCCCCATACCAGTCACTTCCTGTTACCCCTGCCTCCCAGCCCCTGGCAACCACTAATTGACCTTCTGACTCTGTGGATTTGCCTATGCTGCATATTTCATATAAGTGGAATCGCATAATATGTAGTCTTTTGCGATTGGCTTCTTTCACGTGCATAATTCTTTCAAGGGTTCTCCATGTTGTAGCATGTGTCTGTACTTCATTTCCTTTTACTGCTGCATAATAATCTGCTATATGAATATACCACATTTTATTTATCCACTCATCAGCTGATGGACTGTGGGCTGTTATGAATAATACTTTTATGAACATTCTTGTACACGTTTTGTGTGGACATATGTTTTCAATTCTTTGGGGCATATACCTAGGAATAGAATTGCTGGGTCTTATGGTAACTCTGCATTCAGCTTTTTGAGGAACTGTCTCTAAGTCTGGTTGTATCACAACCAGACTGTGTGACCAAGGGCAGATTGTTTCACTGTTCTGTGGCTCAGATTCCTCATCTGTAAAAGTGAGACAATAAAGGACATTTTTGCTGTTTCCAAAGCAATTGCACCATTTTACATTCCCACCATTAATGTATGAGGGGTCCAGTTTCTCACGTCCTCGCCAACACTTGTTATTGTATGTCTTTTTTATTATAGCCAACTTAGTTGGTGTGAAGTGGTATCTCTGTGTGGCTTTGATTTGTATTTATCTGAATATTAATAATGTTGAGGATGGCCATGGTGTTTTCCTATTGAGATTTGCTAGAACATATCATTAGGTTTTTTTTCCCCCCTGTTAGGTTGTTTTCTTCCTGTTGATCTATAGAGATTTTCCAGATGGAAAGCTGATTTTTCCCATGCTATAGTTCTTATGTTATTTATTAACATGGTCCAATGCCCCCACTCTATCATCCTGTAGGATGGATTGTGCCCTTTCTGTCATGTATCATCTCCAGTGTTTTTGGTCTGTATCTGGGCTCCCTACCGCTTTAGAATGATCCTGAATTAATTCTATCCTATTTAATATATATAGTTTAATGATAAATTTTTATATCTTGTATCTTGTTCTTTTTTCAGAATTACCTTGTATATTCTTGGGTGTTTACTCTTTCATATGAATTTTATTTTTTAAATTATTTAATTAATTTATTTTTATGTTTATTTTTGGCTACGTTGGGTCTTCATTGCGCACACGGGCTTTCTCTAGTTGCGGCGAGGGGGGCTACTCTTCATTGCGGTGCGTGGGCTTCTCATTGCGGTGGCTTCTCTTGTTGCGGACAACACACCTAGAGCACACGGGCTCTAGGTGCATGGGCTTCAGTAGTTGTGGCACACGGGCTCAGTAGTTGTGGGTTGCGGACTCTAGAGCACAGGCTCAGTAGTTGCGGCGCAGGGGCTTAGTTGCTTTGCAGCATGCGGAATCTTCCTGGACCAGGGCTCAAACCCGTGTCCCCTGCATTGGCAGGCAGATTCTTAACCACTGCACCACCAGGGAAGCCCTCATATGAATTTTAGAATCCACCTATCAAGTTACATGAAAAATCCTCATACATTTTTACTGGAATGAATTGAATTTGTAGATTTATTTTAAGGGAGAAGTGACATCTTTATGGTAGTATTCCCATGCATAAACATGTTATATCTCTCCATTTTTAAAATATTCGTTTTATAACTCGGAAATACTTTGTATTTTCCTCTGTAAATGTCTAGCATGTTTTTTTTTTAAAGATATATCCCTAGATACATGATCGTTTTTACTGACATTGTGAATGGTATCTTTTTGCCTATCACATCTTCTAGTTTCTTATTCCTATTAAAATCAGTATGGTAATCTGTTGATTTTTGTATGTTGATCTTATATCTAGTAGCCCTGCCAAACTCTTTTATTAGTTCAAATAGTTTTTCTGTAGATTTCCTAAATTGACAGTAATATAACCTGAAAATAGAAACAGTGTTGTCTCCTCCTAATTCTTATCCCTCGTATTTATTTCACTTATTACATTGGCTAGGAAGTCGGGATAGTGGTGATTAGTAAGGTGACAGTGAGCAATCTTCCTTTGTTCCTGACTCAATGGAAATGCTTCCAAACTTTCATCTTAAGTATAAAGTTTAGGTTTGGGGTAGATACCTTTTAAAAGTTCCCTTCTATTCTCAAGTTCCCTTCTATTCTCAATTTGCTAAGCATTTTTATAAGGAATCTCTGTTTCATTTTGTTGAGCGGTATTTTTGAATTTTTGAAAGAATCATCTGATTTTCTCCTTTATCAGTTAATTAGCAAATCACAGTGATAGATTTCCTAATGTTAAATTATCTTTCTGTGAGTAAAATGAAAATTAATATCAGACCTGGGCTGATGCAAACGTGCCTGACACTGAACTTGGTCTTCCACAATAATGTTTCCTTAGAAACAGTAGAGTTAAGATAAAAGAGGGTTATAGTGTACGCCTCCTTTGTTGTGTGCTTAAGTTTTGGGGGGTTGTCAATGGGCTTACACATCCAAAATGGTGTAAATTATTGGTGGGAAATAGAGGCTGCAGCTTCTATAAGTCAAGGTGACCCTCACACACCTTGGTTCTCCTGTACATGACCTGTGGGTAAGTGACAAAAGAATCTGTGTACTTGGGTAGCTGCTGGGCCTCCCAGGAAGATGAAAATGGCGTCTGCCATATCTCCTGCTTTGTGTTCTAGATTAAAATCTATTTGTGGGACTTCCCTGGTGGTCCAGTGGTTAAGACTCCATGCTCCCAATGCAGGGGGCCCGGGTTCCATCCCTGGTCAGGGAATTAGATCCCGCATGCCGCAACTAAAAATTCTGCATGCTGCAGTGAAGATCCCGCACGCGGCAACAAGGGTCCCATGTGCCACAACTAAGACCCAGTGCGGCCAAATAAATAAATAAATATTTTTAAAAAATCTATTTGTGTCTCATGGGTCTGATCACCAACTTGAACCCATAATCACAGTGGTGACACTGCACCTTCCATTCCAGTGGTCGTGATATATGATTTTTTATAAGTTGCCAGATCTATTTGCTAGCATTTTATTTTAAGATTTTTGCAAATATATTCATGAGTTTGGGCTAAATTTTTTTTTCTCATACTAGCATCCCAGATTGGTTTGGCATCAGTTATATAAGTCTACAATTCTTATCTGCAATTCCAAAATTCAAAAAGTTCTGAAAACTAGCAACAGGTTTTCTTTGGGGGGAGGGGGTACATTTTCAGCAAACTCACCTGGCCACTAAACTTCATCTGTGAGACTATTTAGTTTTTACTTGTCCCACTTAGTATGTTTTATGGCAGAAATATTAACATATTTAATCGTAGGGGACTGGTCCCATCTGTGCTGAGGGTGTTTATACACAAGTTACACACTGCATCATCTTTCTAAACTTCCAAACCCCAAAAAGTTTAAGATGAGGATAGTGAACCATTTTACCGTAATAAACTGGTCAGATTTCCTGGTTTTTTTGTGGGTTTTCTTTTGGCGGGGGTTTGGGAAGCAGTGTATTTGAAATAGTTCGCATAGGATAGGGATAATTTGTTTCTTTAAAGTGCGGAAAACTTGTTTGTGAAGCCAGCTGGGTTTCATGCCGTGTGTGTGTGTGTGTGTGTGTGTGTGTGTGTGTGTGTGTGTTATTGGTGGTGGCGGGTAACTTATTTTTCATGGCAATTAATTCTTTGGTGCCATTCTGCCCTGCATTACCCAACTGGGCCAAGCCTTCCTGTTTCTCTTCAAGAAAGTCTGATATTGCAGTTCAAAAATATTGGAGTCGCTAAAGACCAGTTGTTATTGGGCAATTTGATTTGCAGAAACTACTGCTTTTTGGCTGGACAATTTGGGAAGAAAAAGGCTTTCAGGGATTGTATTTAGCATGGTTATGGAGACAAAGTTTTAATTTTACCTCTAGAGGGCAGTCATAGATCATAAATTGGTAGGGCTGTTATTAAAAACCATTACCTAAAAATAGATTAAACTGAGTGCCCCTTTTGGTATGTATTATTTCCCTCACTTTACAGATGAGGAAACTGAGCCTTAGAAAAACTAGGTAATTTGCTTATTTCACAGCAGTTGTAAGCAGCATAAAGCAGATCTGGGATTTTAACCTCAGTCTATTTACCACTAAAATCCATACTCTTAACCACACTGTATTCTCATTCTCTCTTTCATTCTCTCTCTCTCTTTCTCTCTCCTTTCCTCCTTCCCACCCCCCCTCACCTCTCTCTCTTCCCAATAGAAACAGTATACCACACTGGTTAAACGTACCAACTCTTAACAATTCTAAAGTCAGTCTGCTTGACTAGGAAGGCTGGGCCTCAGTGAGTACCTGCAGGGCAGAATGGCATCAGGAAATTGAGTCCCATGAAGAGTAAAAGTCACCTGGCAAACCTACCAACCTCTGGCTCTATTGCTTGCCAGCTGTGTGACCAAGGGAAAGTTACTTACTTGCTCTGTGGCTCAGGCTCCTTATCAGTAAAAATGAGGTGATAAAGGAAATTTTTGCTGAGTCTTGAGCATATGCGGTATACTGCGTGACTCTGAGCCTGTATTGCTAATAAAATGCAAGAAAACAATCAATCAGGGTCCCAAAAGAAGGAACCAAAGTGCACCCCTCTTGGAGAACTGATCAGAATCAGCAGAAAACAAAACAACAACAACAACAAAAGCCAGCCTGATGATGAACTTGTTATGTTTGTGATCTGTGTCTCAGATGTACTACTTGGACTCAACCTACTGGACCTACTGGGTCAATAAAGTTCTTAAAAGCCACAAATGGAATTGGGGCTCTGCTTCATTACAAGCCAAGCAGTCCTGTGCCGACAAGCTAAAGATTTATTTAACCAGCCAGTCACCTCTCCTTATATTGTACAGTGCCTTTTGCTCTTAGAAGCCCATCCTTGTCTTTGGACTGGGAGTCAGTCTTCATGGGCCCTGTTCTTCCTTGTAGATTACCTACCTGAGAGTAAACCCTCTATGCTTTAGCTAATCATCCTGAGTTGTTTGCTAATGTTTCATCTGAAGACCCAATCTTACATGGTCTAACTTCTGTACTAGATCCAGTTTCCCTGCCTTACCCAGCAGTACAGTCAGTTTAACAGTCAGTTTACAGTCAGTTTAACACATATCAGTATTTATTTTTTTATTAGGAATTAGAGTTCCTATCTCATGAGATTATTTTGATGATGAAATGATACATGTAGGGCACTTCGAACAAAGCCTGAGGTGGTAAGAACTCATTAAGTGCTATTGCTGTTAGTTCAACAAATATTTTTTTGAGTGCCTACGGTGTCAGGCGCTATTTTCCATTCGAAAGACACTTTGTAAAAAGTGAAAAATTTGTGCATTTTGAAGAGAAACCAGAGTATCGAAAGACACTTTGAAACGTGTGTGTGTATCATGAAGAGTCTGATCAAGAGATAGAAATTACACTGGTTATTTGAGCAGAGATTTTAATATAAAGAATTGTTACCTAGGTATAAAGTTATTAACTGGTTAACTGACAATTCAAGAAAAGAACAGTAAGGTATCTTGGAGGCAGCAATTAAGGAAGCATCTACTGCCCTTTAGGCTGGGAGAACAAATGGAAGGTATTTAAATTATTAAAACTCAAGCTTACCGGAGTGGCCCTGCTGAGCTGAAACTCAGATTTCTGAGGAGGGGGGACTGTTCAGCTGTTGCTGGATTTTCTGGGTGAAGCACAATAAGGTTGGTATGCAAGTGCTGGAAATACTGCAAACTAGATTCAGCATCCTCCCCAGGAAGGAAGTGTTGCGGCCAGGGTGAAGAAGCATTGCTGGAGGATGATCACAAGTTCAGGAAGCCCAAGGGAAGAAACCAGTTCCTTCTTCCTCCTCCAATCTTGTAGCCCCCTCACGTACCACCTATTCATAATGCCTAAGAGGAAATTGCTTTTGGCAAAGCAGAAATATGGTTACTCTGGTCCCTGCCCCAGCATCACAATGTAGAGTATAGAAGGGTGGGTTGGAGCTAATAGAAAACAGATTATTTAATGGCACAATCCGTCCCTTTGGCTATTCAGCATCCCTACGTACCTTCTTCACATATTTGAACTTCCATAAGAAAATTAAAAACACTCTATTTTTCTTTCTAACAAGTTACAACTGTCCTTCATTCAAACGAAGACATCTAATTCTCTACCCGGAATGAGGAGATGCAAAGTTGCAATAATCATTGTATAATCATCAAATCATCTTTGAGTGAGTCATACCATCCATTTCTAAAACATGTTAATTACTCCTCAACTTCAGCCTTAATCCCAACTGATTATTCATTTGAGCTTGTCATTTCCTCTCTATATGCACTCTAGGGCATTCAGAAGGATTCATCCCACACCATAGTCCTTGTAATTACTGCCCTAAGACCAAGTGAAACAGCCACTCTGTCAAACGGCCCTTTCAATCTGCACTTCATCACAACCAACCACAGGTGAAAATTTGATCCATCATGAAGTCACTGCATACCGTGGATTGCTAGTATTCCCCATCATCAAGGAGGTCAGCACTGAGTTCAACTCCAAGAACACAACCAAAGCATTGTCAAAAAATTCCTCTTCTGGTACCAGTTTCTCAATCAGCTAGGGTCCAATGGGGAGACAGAACCCCACCAGTTATTTGAACAGAGAGAACTGATTATAAATCATTGCAAACTAGGTATAGAGTGGTTAATGAGGTAAGTAAAAGAGCAATAAAAAAGACACCAATCTATCATAGACATAGCAATTGGAGGAAGCAGCTACCACCCCCAGGGTTGAAGGAACTAAGAGAAGAAGTGTGAATAATCAAAACACTTGAGCGTAGAAGAGGGGCACTGCAGAGCTGAAACTCAGACCCCTAAGGATGAGTCACTGCTTAGATGATGTTGGTGTCTCTGAACCTGGAAGAGGGTCCCACGGGGCTGAGACCCAGACCTCTCGGGGACAGGGCACTGGCCAGCTCATGCTGGTATCTCGGAGAAGAGCACCATGGAGCTGTCTCTGCAAGTGATGGAGATTGTGACTGGATGCAGCTGCTGCTACAGGAAGGAACTGCTGTTACCAGGGATTAGAAGCATCCCTGGGGTGATACTCAGAAAGTGTAAGCCATCAGAGAGCCCATAGGAAACCAGAAGCAAGTTTCTTCTGCTACCACCGTCCTTGCATGTTCTCTCTCCCTGTGTATTAATCATGCCTTTTAATTTCCTGTTATTTGATGCTTGGGCATCCTGGGGCCTTACTGACCTTGGAAGGATTGCTTCTTCCAAGGCTAGCTAACATCCCCTTTAGAGATGGCAAACAACTTGCCGTAGAGCGTTGTTTTCATATGCAGACCAACTGATCCAGAGCCCATGATCCCAACCATCTCCTCTGTTGAGCTCTCACACTCTGGGCCACTATCCATCCACCCTAATCACCCCAAGGCCGGGTACCAGACAACTAAGGACAGTCCCTATACCCCAGAGACCACTGAAATTATTCAAACTAGCCAACCCTAAGCCTGCTTACCCTGCCTTGCCTGTTCCTTCCAGTGAAAACCACAATACAAACTCTTGCCCATGTTTTTTCCTCACCCCTTTTGCCCCCTGACCCACCCTGGTGCTTCGCCGTGTGACCCTGAGTGGTGTGCCACGCCTCCTGTTTCTAGGGAACTGAGCAAACTTCTTCCTTCATGATGGTCAATTCCATATCTGTGTGTCACACAGATTAATCAAATCCCAGGTACCCTTAAAACACCCTGTAGCATTCCCTCATGACAGAGCCTAACAGGAAGCCAGTTCACAAAGCAGAAATGTGGGTGTCAGAGTCCCAGCTCCAGCCTCACAAGGGAGAGTACAGAAAGGAGAGTTTGAAGCAGAGAGATAACAGCGGACGCTCTGGCCAGTGTACATGTAAAATAAGGTCTGTTTACGAAGGAGCTTCTAGTCTATGACAAAATTGTTTATGACTGGACTGTAACAGTAGAAAATTGCACCTTTGAGACGTGCCTCACCTGAGACCACCACATAGGGAAGGCCAGCAGAGAAGGCCTGCGAGAGCTAGGGCCGGAGGAGGGCTTGTAACTTCAGATGGGGCTGTCAAAGAAGGCTTCCAGAAGTGACACTGAGCAAAATCCAAAGGAAGGGAGGGAATGAGCTATGGGGTTGTCTAGGAGCCATGTGGATATCTGGGAGCAGATCATTTGGGTAGTGAAAATAGTAAGGGCAAAGGCCCTGAGAAAGGATGACCCTGTCTTCAAGAAATGACAAAGAGGCCGTGTGATGTTCTTTTTTTTTTTTTTAGTATTTATTTATTTATTTGGTTGCACCGGGTCTTAGTTGCGGCAGACAGGCTCCTTAGTTGTGGACTCTTAGTTGCGGCGTGCATGTGGGATCTAGTTCCCTGACCAGGGATCGAACCCAGGCCTCCTGCATTGGGAGCATGGAGTCTTAACCACTGTGCCACCAGGGAAGTCCCGTGATGTTCATTTTATGTGTCAACTGGCTAGGTCATGGTGCTCAGTTCTTTGGTCAAACACCAGTCTAGTTGTTGCTATGAAGGCATTTTTGGGGATGTGATGAACACTTAAATCAGTCAACTTTGAGTAGAGCAGATGACCCTCTATAATGTGGGGGGACCTCATTCAACCAGCTGAAGCCCTTAAGAGCAAAAATTGAGTTGCCCCTGAAGAAGAGGGGATTCTGCCCCCAGACTACACAGAAATTCTGCTTGAGTTTTCAGCCCTCAGACTCAAGACTACAACATCAGCTCTTGCCTGAATTTCCAGCCTGCTGGCCTGCCCTGTAGATTACAGACTTGGCCTGAACCTACAACAGTGTGAGCCAATTCCTTAAAATCAATCTCTCTCACCATAGTTATAATATGCATCCTATTGGTTCTGTTTCTCTGAAGTACTCTGACGAATACAGGCCAGGGTAGCAGAAGAGAGTGAACAGCGGGGTGAGTCCTATGAAATGGGGCCAGAGGTTAGGAGTGGGAGGGAAGAGCCCATGGTGTAGGGCCTTGTAGCCAACAGGAGGGCTTTGGCCTTTACGTGGGCTGGGAAGTCACTGGAGGGTTCTGAGCAAAAGGGTGACATCATCTGACTGTGTGTTCAAAGCTTCTCCTGGCTGTTGTGAGGAGAATGGACTGTGGGGCAAGGCCGGAGGCAGAGAGGTCACTGCAGGGATGGACACTTGGTGAGGACGTGGAGGGGTCAGGGGGAAAGGGGGGTGGCAGTGCAGGTGGTGAGAAGTAGAGAGATACCTCTGAGACATTTGGCTCTTGGGTTTCCGGATCTGGACTTCAGCGGTCTGGGCTGGAGATGTAACTCTGGCAGCTTTGAGCCGGCCTCACCCATGACCACACAGGGAGGCCGCGGAGCTCTGCCCAGGACCAGGGCCTGAGTTCTCCACTCAGCACCTCAAGTGTGGCCTGTGTCCTAGGGAGGCTGCCGCAGCGGCCCCAGCTCCCCACACGGGGGCTCCCAACAGAAGCACCAACCTCCATGGCCGAGGCGGGGTGGGTAACACCAGGCCTCCTCCCCGCTGTTCACAGGTCATTGCACTGCAGGCCACGTTCTTCACAGAAAATAGGAACAAGCCTGGAAAACCCCAAACCCAGTGTTCTATTAACCCAGTCCTGAGTGAGGACCAAGCAGACAGGCCTGGTTTTCTCAGCAGAGCTGGTTTCTGTTAGTCCAGGGAAGGCAAACAGGTTTCATCTCATGTGCCAATCTTGATTCATTAAGCTTGGCTCTGGATAGAGCTGTCTTAACCTGAGGGAAGGAGTGTGGTCATCCATCTGGAATCTCTCAGACAGCATCGGTGGGTGGGGCAGGGGAAAGGAAGAGCTGCTCTTCAAATACCTGTGACATGAGTGTGACATTTAGCTGTGTCTTTCCCTCAAAGCAGCCCAGGTGGGGTATCTGAGGGTTGGCCTGGGGGTGGTAGAGACAGCTGAAGCAGTGGTGCAAGTAAGGAGAAGCTTGTGTGCAGCCCATTCATTTATTCAGCAAATAATTTTTACCTGCCTACACGTAGCAGTTACTATGCTAAGTGTAGGGGATGAAAAAGTGGAAACAAGCCTACTCTGTAAGCCTGCTGTTTTAGTCAGCTCGGGCTGCCATGACAAAATAGCACAGACTGGATGGCGTAAGCAGCAGAAATTTATTTATCACAGTTCCGGAGGGTGGAAGTCCAGTTCAGTTCCTGGGGAAAGCTCCCTTCCTGGCTTTTGGACAGCCACCTTCTCTGTGCTCTCTTCTGTGTTCTTGTGTGGACTTTCTTCTGTGGGTACATTTTGTGGCAGAGGGGGAAGACAGAGAGAGATCCCTCTCTTCCTTTTCTTTTCTTTTCTTTTTTTTTTTTTTTTGGCCATGCAACTTGCAGGATCTTAGTTCCCCGACCAGGGATTGAACCTGGGCCCTCAGCAGTGAAAGTGTGGAATCCTAATCTCTGGGTCGCCAGGGAATTCCCTCTCTCTTCCTTTTCTAAGGTCACCAGACCTATCAAAGGATTAGAGTCCCACCCTTATGACTTTATTTAATCTTAATTACTTTCTAAAGACCCTGTCTCCAAATACAGTCATATTGGGCGTTAGGATTTCAACTTATCAAGTTTGTGGGGATAAAATTCAGTCCACGGCACCTGCCCTCATGGAGATTATGGTCTCATGAAGATTGACAACTTAACAATATAAACAAGTAAACAAAAATATAATTACAAGTCCTATTAAAAAGTAAACAGGGTGTTGTGATAGAGAATAGTAGAGCAGGAGAACCTAATTTCTACAGGGAGATAAGTGCTCTCTGAGGATGTGACATTTAGATCTGGACCTGAAGGATTAGAAATAGTCAGCTGTTCAACAAGCAGGTGAAGGATGTTCCAGGAAAAGACACCCACAAGTGCAAAGGCCTGAGGCAGGAAAGAACTTGGTATGTTAGGGGAAGTGAAAGCACAATTTTGGCTTTTAAAAGATCACTCTCATTTCTGTGTGGAGAATAGACAATATAGGAACAAGAGTATAGGAAAGCAAACCAATTCCAAGGCTATTGCCATCATCCATGTAAAAGATGATGCTTATTGGAACTAGAGTAGTAAAAGCAGAGATGGAGAGAAATCGATTGATTCTAATATATATCAGTTGAAGGTAGACTTGATAGGATTTGTTGACTGATTAGAGTTTGGAGGTATTAGAGGGAAGTGAAGAGAATGATTCCTAGGTGGCTGGCCTGAGCCACCAGATAAATAGTGGTGCCATGTATTTATATGGGGATGTCTGTGGGAGGCATGGAAGTGGCAGGATTAATCAAGAGTTCTAAAATGGATGTGTGTGATTTGAGATTCCTATGAGATACTTAACTGAAGAGCCCGCAAACGGGGCCAAGGTGAGGCCAGTGAGTTACAGGAAAGGTGTGTTACAGAAGGCGATGAGGAAAGTTTTTCAGGGTGGAGTTTGTTTGACCACATTGAAAGTTGTTGAAGGGATTAAGAGGGACAAGAATATAAAATTGTTATTGGATTTGGTAGAGTGGAGGGCTTTTGTACCCTGGACTGCCTTTAGATAGGAGATGAACACTTTCCATTTTCATGGGGGCAGAAGAGATGGATCCAGACATGAGTGGTTTGTAAACTTGGTGATAGAAAGACAATGGAATTCCTCTTTTTTCCTAACAAAATGCCAATATAATGACCTCATGAGCTGTGACCATTAGTCAAAAAAGGCATATGTGATCATTAAAATGCCATCAAACATATTTTAAGTAATACAAGCTACAAGACCAACCTGTGACTATAAACAGGGCTTATGTAACAGTTGTGATGGTGAGAAAAACCACCATGGATGTTGCCAACACCAGATCTCACCAGCTGAACATCTCCAGTCATTCAGAACTTCAATAAATGATCGGAGATGGTTATTAGTTAGGGTGAGTAACGTTAGCTGCAGGAACAAACATCTCCAAATGTAAATGGCTGAACTTAATAGAAAGATATTTCTCATTCACGTCACCATCCGATGTAGGATGGTGAGGGCTTTGCTCTATACAGTCACTCAGAGGCCCAGACTTCTCCCACCTTAGGGTTCTGCCTTCTTCTAGGTCTTTGAAATCCTCTCCATTCATCTGATAGATGGAGAAGAGAAAGGATCATGCCTGGGAGGTCTGTATGAGGAAGCGAGGCATATCACTTCCAGTTCTCAGTCACATGTCCACCTCCAACAGCCCCGGCTGAGATCCCCATCAACACCGGCATCAAGTATCCAACATGTGTGTGAAGATGTCTCCAAATGACTTTAGCCCTTGGCTGTCAGAATTTCCCAACCTAGGCCCCAGACACTGAGGAACAGAGATACACTTTCCCCCACTCTGCCCTGAACGAATCCCAACAATTGCATAAATTCTAATTCCTTAATAAATTCCTTTTCCTATATTAGTCATCGTGTTTCCATTTGTATGATCCAACCATGATCAATATCAACTCTGGATTTGAACTGAACATAATTGCCATTTTGAATGGTACAAGTGACACACTAGTTGGTTCTGGATCTTTTAAGAAAACAAAACCCTGATGACTTACTACTTATACCAGTGTTAGAACACACCCACAATAAAATCAAAGTAAAGGGTAAACTATTTAGAATCACTAACAAGTGAGTAATTTGAGGATAAAGATAAACTGATGATTCCTCTAAAGCACAGAGCAGAGTTCTTCCTAAAGAATGAGCGATGCGGCGTGTGCTGTGGGCAGGGATGTGAGCGAAGCAGCAGAATGCCATCAGTGTTTCTCAGAAGTGGCTATTTAAGAGGCCCGTTTATCAGTGGTCATGATGGTATCCAATGAACGGATGAGCTTATGTTATAACATATTTATAAATAATTAATTGTACTATTTATTGCAGTTGCTGCTTACCATTTGCCAACTGGTATCTTAGTATTTCAATATTTCATCCACTGTCCCAGGCTTCACAGTACATACCTGTTCCGCAGCCCCGTTAGTGTTTGCCATCGTGGGGGGCGGATGGCAGGGCGAACTGGTGATTTAGTTGGAGGTCTTCTCACCTGCAAATTCTCCTTTCAGAATTCAAATTGTAGAAGCATTTCATCTCTTCTTTTTAAATGGGAAAAACACTTCCTGGATGCAGGCAAACCCTGTGTCCTCACCCCATGCACAACTGGTTTATTCTGGTGCCCTTTCTTTCCCATCCAATGCTCCTCACCCAAGGGCACCAGCTACCCTGCTTTTATTTCTCCTCCTTTGGCCTCCAGTTTCCCTGAACTGAAAATAAATAAGATGGACAAGTCAGCAATTCTCAAATTTTATGGCACACAAATGCAGATTCCCAGGAGTCACCCCTGAGTTTCCAATTTTGAGACAGTAAGACTTTCTCCAGGTCACTTCGAGCCCTGCCCTTCTCTGGCCCTAGGCTACCTCTCTGCCTTGCAGATCTGGCGATTCTTTACCCCCATTTGGGAGGGTTGGATGGCCCAAAGTATCCAGGCTCTGTTTGCAAATAAGAGAGGGTGACTGAGGCTGCAAACCCAACCCAGATCACACAGCCCCAGGCTGATCATCCCCTAGTCTCAACCAGAAACTAGAACTTTCTTTAGGCACTGGGAAGCAACCTCCATCTGTGGAGCTCCTGCTACGTGCCTGATACCATGCTGTATTCTTTCATGTATCACCTCACTTAATCCTGACAACAAATCTTTTTTTTTCTTTTTTTCTTTATTAATTAATTAATTAATTATATTTATATATTTGGCTGTGTTGGGTCTTCATTGCTGTGCACGGGCTTTCTCTAGTTGCGGTGAGCGGGGGCTACTCTTCGTTGTGGCACGCGGGCTTCTCATTACAGTGGCTTCTTTTGTTGCGGAGCACGGGCTCTAGGCGCAGAGGCTTCAGTGGTTGTGGCACGCGGCCTCAGTAGTTGTGGCTCGCGGGCTCTAGAGCACAGGCTCAGTAGCTGTGGCGCACGCGCTTAGTTGCTCCATGGCATGTGGGATCTTCCCGGATCAGGGCTCGAACCCGTGTCCCCGGCATTGGCAGGTGGACTCCCAACCACTGTGCCACCAGGGAAGTCCCCCTGACAACAAATCTTATGAGCCTGGAATTTTTTTAAATTTTATTTTATTGAAGTATAGTTGATTTACAATGCTGTGTTAATTTCTACTGTGCAGCAAAGTGATTCAGTTTTATATATATATATGTGTATATATATATATATATATATACACATATATATATATATATACATACATACATTCTTTTTCATATTCTTTTCCATTATGGTTTATCAGAGGATATTGAATATAGTTCCCTGTGCTATACAGTAGGATCTTGTTGTTTATCCATCCAATATTTAATAGTTTGCACCTGCTAATCCCAAACTCCCAATCCATCCCTCCTCTCCCCTTGGCAACCACAAGTCTGTTCTCTATGTTTGTGAGTCTGGTTCTGCTTCATACATAAGTTCACTTGTGTCATATTTTAGATTCCACATATAGGTGATATCATATGGTATTTGTCTTTCTCTTTCTGACTTACTTCACTTAGTATGACAATCTCTACGTCCATCCATGTTGCTGCAAATGGCATTATTTCATTATTTTTTATGGCTGAGTAGTATTCCATTGTGTGTGTGTGTGTGTGTGTGTGTGTGTGTGTGTGTGTGTATGTACCACATCTTCTTTATCCACTCATCTGTTGATGGACATTTAGGTTGTTTCCATGTCTTGACTATTGTAAACAGTGCTTCTATGAATGTAGGGGTGCATAGATCTTTTCAAATTATAGTTTTGTCTGGGTATATGCCCAGGAGTGGGATTGCAGGACCATATGGCAACTTTATTTTTAGTTTTTTGAGGAACCTCCATAGCGTTTTCCATAGTGGCTACACCAATTTAGATTTCCACCAGCAGTGTAGGAGGGTCCTGGGACCATGATTAATCCTGCTTCTGAGAGGAGGACCCCAGGCATCAGTGAAGCCCCAGTAGGGAGTGTAGGGCAGAGTCGGGACTCCATTCAGACCTGTCCTGAGGCCTCCTGAAGCCGGCTCTTCCCCTTCCAACATGCTCACCCAAGAGCAGGGGCTGGAACTCAGATCCAGAAGTGACCTTGAAGCTCAGTCTAGCTACCTGTTGTCTACCAGGGAGAGGGGAATGAGCTTAGCACTTCACTCTCCATGGGTTGGCTCCCCTCAGGCTTCACCACTCACCGCCAGAACCCTAATGCACAGGCGCCTTCCCTGCACCCAGCACCCAGATGCCCCCAATATCTGGAATGATGGGCCAGGCTCCCGATCACCTCCCATGTTCTAGGTGTGGGAGGTCGTGGGAGCGGTTCTGCAGACTCTTCTCCCGACAGCTCTTATCTGCTCACCCGTCTCCATCGGGTGCCAGCGCTTCCGGTCCAGACCTCCATCCCCTCAACCACTCCAGCTCTCAGGCCCCCAACCCACTCGACACCTAGAAGCCCAAGTAATCCTTAAAAGTGTGACTCAGGCTGTTCGTGTTACTCACCCCCAGCCACAAAACAGTCTGATGGCACTTGGGATAAAATCCAAACTCCTGGCCATGGTCCTCTCTCAGCAAAGTCACTTCTCTCCAGCCATAAAGGTCTCCTCTGAGCTCATGTGAGAAGCCACTCTTCCTCACCTCAAGGTCTCTGCCCATGCAGTCCCTCTGCCTGGCACATGCTTCCTCTTCTCTCATGCAGCGGGCCACTTCCAGTCCTTTAGATGCCATCTTCGTGGAGGCGCTTCCCCACACCTCCAGGCTGGCACCGAATTCTGCACCCCCTTAACTCGGGTCAAGCATCCTGTCATTTCCCTCATGGCATATTGTGACAACAATGTGTAATTACATAATTATTAGTTACTTTATGTCGGTTTGGCTGTAAACTCTGTGAGAGGGATTGCCATGTTGGTCTTCATGATGGTAAATTTCATGTGTCAACTTGACAGGTCCATAGGGTGTGTCTGCAAGGGTGTTTCTGGATGAGGTTAGCATTTGACTTAATGGACTCAGTAAAGCAGATTGCCCTCCCCATTGTGGTGGGCCTCATCCAATCCACTAAGGTTTGAATAGAACAAAAAGCTGAGGGAGAATTTGCTCTCTCTCCTGACTATCTCTGAGCTGGGACATTGGTCTGCTTCTGCCTTCAGGCTCAGACTAGGACTGGGACTTACACTATAGGCTCTTGTGGGTCCCCAGCTTGCTGGCTGCAGATCTTGGGATTTCTCAGCCTGCATAAAGGTGGGAGCCATTCCTTCTCCCTTCTCTCTCTCTCTCTCTCTCGGTAGGTAGATAGATAGACAGATAGATAAATGCTTTTAGTTCTGTCTCACTCAAGAACCCTGGCTAATACAGTCTGGTTCACATTTGTATACCCAGAGCTCAGTACTTAGTATTAGTACATTTAATCCAAAAATATGTATTAAATGAATGAGTAAATGATGCAAGTTAAGAGAAGAATGACATAGGACTCACATGAAAAAGGAGGCCCAGGGTTGTGAATGTGGAGGAGCTGAACCTTCCTCATCCAGCCCCTCATTGAGCAGATGGGCTGCTTCACAAAGACTGGAGGCCTGTGTGAGGGGAGGAAATCTCTTGACTTACATGCCTACCTATAATTTTTCCAGTGTTTGTCCTAATTGCCCTTCCCATCACCTCAAAGGAGAAGGTGTCCCCTTTTTCTTTTCCAGATTGTTCCACCAAACTTTGACCTCAGAATCTTCCACCTCTTCCCATCCTCCTCCTCTGCACCAAGCACCCACCCCCCCCATAACATCTCTGTTCTCTAGAAGCATCTGAAGTCAGTGACCACTGTCCAGTCACCCTCTTTTGTTGTCACTTGTTATTTTCTGGCTCTATCTCTGGCCTTTTCCTAAGCACTTAAGATGCATTGTTGCACACTCACAGACATAGAAAACAAACTTATGTTTACCAAAAGAGAAAGGGGGTGGGGGGAGGGATAAATTAGGAGTATGGGCTTAACAGATATACACCACTATATATAAAATAAACAATAAGGATTTACTGTATAGCACAGGGAACTATATACAATATCTTGTAATAACCTATAATGGAAAAGAATCTGAAATATATATATATAATGTATAACTGAATCAATTTGCCGTATAACTAAAACTAATACAATATTGTAAATCAATTATACTTAAATTTTTTTTAAAAAAGATGCATTGTTGCGTTTAATCCTCACAACAACCTTGTAAGGTAGGTTCTAGTTTTATCTCAGTTTTACAAATGAGGAAACCAGAGGTTAGGTGACTTGCACAAGGTCACACAGTGAGTAAAGTGAATGATGTAGATATGATTGAAACAGAGGCCCCAACTTCCATTTCACCATCTCCTCATGCACCCTCCCTGTCCTTGCTAGAATAAATACATAAAGGAAGAGCCACCCATCTTCCCTTCAAAGGCCTCCAGAACCTTTGAGACCACTCAAAGGCCCCTTCAAAGTGAGCCCAGAGTGTCCTCTGCTGGCACTCCTTCTCATTGCACCTCCTGTCTCTCACCTTACATGGCCTTCATTAGTTGAGAGTGGTTTGGCTGCAAGCCATAGGAACTAGCTCTGGCTAACTTAAAGGGAAAAAGGCAGAAGGTAGGAGGGGCGAGCAGGGGATGAACATTAGAAGGGTCAGGGATAGATCATGGATTCCAAGACAGGGTTGAACAGCCAAGAAATTGCCACAAGGGCAGACTTAGAGACACTCCCTCCCCCGCCCCAGCAAGAGATCACAGGGCTTTCTTCCTAGAGCACCACCATCAATGGGCTTCTGGTCCATTGACACTGAGATTTCTGTGCCTCTCCACTCAAAATTCCAAATTCCCAGAGATGGCATCTGATCAGCACAACTTGAGACAGGTATATCCACAAGTAGAGACTGAGGCCATGGGGCCACATGGCAGCTCACCTCCTTTAATGGCCAGGCTGGCCCCTACATGCCTTGATCTGTTCCGGTATTCCCAAAGGCTCTTAGACGTCTTAGGAGGCAGCCAGGCATGCTAGGGTGTGTGTGTGTGTGTGTGTGTGTGTGTGTGTGTGTGCGCGTGTGTGTGGCCAAAGGACAGGGCCTGCCCTGGGCTCAGTAGCTGAGCATTCCAGGGCCAGGGAGAAGGAGATGTGCCAGAGATGGGCAATGGCAGACAGGAGAAGGTCAGCACCTGGATCAAGGGAGTAGATTCCTTTCACCTTCCCACCCATCCCTACCCCACTATTTCCATCACTTTTTTTTCTAAATAAATGTATTTATGTATTTATCTATTTATTTTTGGCTGTGTTGAGTCTTCGTTGCTGTGCACGGGCTTTCTCTAGTTGCGGCGACCGGGGGCTACTCTTCATTGCGGTGCGCGGGCTTCTCGTTGCGGTGGCTTCTTTTGTTGTGAAGCACGGACTCTAGGCGCAGGCTTCGGTAGCTGCGGCACGTGGGCTCAGTAGTTGTGGCGCACGGGCTTAGTTGCTCCGCGGCATGTGGGATCTTCCTGGACCAGGGCTTGAACCAGTATCCCCTGCATTGGCAGGCGGATTCTTAACCACTGCGCCACCAAGGAAGCCCTCCATCACTTTTAATGACTGAATTAACCTCAATTAGTTAAAGTTTCAGTTTCACATTTGGCTCAAAGCTCTTTCCTAGCCCCACTCCATGACTCCATGAAGGGCAGGCTTAAAGCTCCAGCTGCTAGGGGCAGGGAGGGAGCTCTGACACACTCACCCCCTTCCTGTGATTGCTTCTCTGGTGTGAGTTTCAGGGAGGAGGGAGAAAGGAAAAAACAGATTTCACGTGTGACTGCCCATGGTGAGTTGGGGCAGGCCTCTTCCTGTGGATCATAACCGTTCTTCCCCTGCACAAGCAATGACATAGCAGTTGCTGTGCTTTCAGTGTCCAGCACCAGGGGTGATGCTTCAAACATTTAACAACCACAGTAGCACAGGCACCAACCCATCAGAACAGTTGCAGGCCAGTTGCCGGTCCTGAAAGCTCCCTGATGTGTCAGGCCAGAGGCAGAGGAGCAGGGGTGGTTCCACTTGGAGGTTCAGGAACCCAGGGAGTCCTGGTGGTGGGAGCAGGGTGGCAGGGGGTGGCAGGTGGCACTCGGGGAAGTGGCTATTTACCAACTGATGTGGAAATGTTTCAATATTTTAATGATTGGTATGTTGTTCTGGCGTTGAGAAATGGGATATTTCCTGCCATATCAGTAAACAAAGGATGTCACAGTCATCAGCGATTGCAGCCCTCCAACATGAGCTGGTGAGCCCTGAGGAAACTCAGGAAGGAAAGAATACCTGCCATCTAGCAGCCATCAGACTGCAGCCACTCCCTACGGTGAGCCCTGAGGAAACTCTGGATGAGAAAGCACAGGATACTGGCCCCAGGTAGCTGAGGTACATATCAGAGGAATGATTTCAGTGAGCTCAGACTCTTGCATCTTCCCATACATACAAAAGTGCTAAATTCCTTAACTTGGGATATCTGGTTTTCTTTAATTAACAATAATTTTTTTTTTTTTTTTTGCTTTTTTACTTAATATATCCTGGTTATCTTTTTTTAATGTTTTTTTTTATTGTGGTAAAAGTCACATAATATAAAACATACTGTTTTAACCATATTTAACTGTACAGTTCAGTGGCATTAAGTACATTCACACTGTTGTGCAACTCTCACCATCATCCATCTCCCGAATTTTTCACCTTCCTAAACTGAAACTCTGTCCCCATTAAACACTAATTCCCCTTTCCCACTCCCCACCCCCCCACCCCCCCGGCCCCTGGCATCTCCCAATGTACTTTCTGACTCTATGAATTTGACTATTCTAGGTACCTCGTATAAGTGGAATCAAACAGTATTTGTCTGCTCCCAATGTATATTGAAATGCATTTTTAAGGTTAACTCAATATATGTCCTGAAAAGAGATTGTACCTTCTTTTTTTTTTTCCTCTGTGCTATACAGTAGGCCCTCACCAGCCATCTACTTCATACATAGTAGTGTACATATGTCAATGTCAATCTCCCAATCCATCCCACCTACCCCCTCCCCCTTGGTATCCATACATTTGTTGTCTACGTCTGTGTCTCTATTTCTGTTTTGCAAATAGGTTCATCTGTACCATTTTTCTAAACTCCACATATGTGTTAATATATGATATTTGTTTTTCTATTTATGACTTACTTCATTCTGTATGACAGTCACTAGGTCCATCCACGTCTCTGCAAATGGCATAGTTTTGTTGCTTTTTATGGCAGAGTAATATTCCATTCTATATATGTACCACATCTTCTTTATCCATTCATCTGTTGATGGACATTTAGGTTGCTTCCATGTCCTGGCTATTGTAAATAGTGCTGCAATGAACATTAGGGTGAATGTATCTTTTGGAATTATGGTTTTCTCTTATGGAGTGGGATTGCTGGGTCATACGGTAGTTCTATTTTTAGTTTGTTTTTTTTTTTAATAAATTTATTTATTTTATTTATTTACTTTTGGCTGCCTTGGGTCTTTCTTGCTGCACACAGCCCTTCTCTAGTTGTGGTGAGCAGGGGCTACTCTTTGTTGTGGTGCACGGGCTTCTCATTGAGGTGGCCTCTCCTGTTGCAGAGCGGGCTCTAGGCACACGGGCCTCAGTAGTTGCAGCTCGTGGGCTCAGTAGTTGTGGCGGCTCACGGGCTCCAGAGCACAGGCTCGGCAGTTGTGGCACACGGGCTTAGTTTCTCCATGGCATGTGGGATCTTCCCGGACCAGGGCTCAAACCCATGTCCTCTGCATTGGCAGGCGTATTCCCAACCACTGCGCCACCAGGGAAGCCCCATTTTTAGTTTTTTAAGGAACCTCCATACTGTTCTCCATAGTGGTTATATCAATTTACATTCCCACCAATAGTGTAAGAGGGTTCCCTTTTCTCTACACCCTCTCCAGCATTTATTGTTTGTAGATTTTTTGATGATGGCCATTCTGACCTGTGTGAGGTGGTACCTCATTTTAGTTTTGGTTTGCATTTCTCTAATAATTAGTGATGTTGAGCATCTTTTCATGTGCCTCTTGGCCATCTGTATGTCTTCTTTAGAGAAAAGTCTGTTTAGGTCTTCCACCCATTTTTTGATTGGGTTGTTTGTTTTTTGATATTGAGCTGCATGAGCTGTTTGTATATTTTGGAGATTAATCCCTTGTCAGTTGCTTCGTTTGCAAATATTTTCTCCCATTCTGAGGGTTGTCTTTTCGTCTTGTTTATGGTTTCCTTTCCTGTGCAAAAGCTTTTAAGTTTCATTAGGTCCCATTTGTTTATTTTTGTTCTTATTTCCATTTCTCTAGGAGGTGCGTCAAAAAGGATCTTGCTGTGATTTATGTCATAGAGTGTTCTGCCTATGTTTTCCTCTAAGAGTTTCATAGTGTCCAGCCTTTCATTTAAGTCTTTAATCCATTTTGAGTTTATTTTTGTGTATGGTGTTAGGGAGTGTTCTAATTTCATTCTTTAACATGTAGCTGTCCAGTTTTCCCAGCACCACTTATTGAAGAGACTGTCTTTTCTCTGTTGTATATTCTTGCCTCCTTTGTCATAGATGAGGTGACCATAGGTGCGTGGGTTTATCTCTGGGCTTTCTATCCTGTTCCATTGATCTATATTTCTGCTTTTGTGCCAGTACCATACTGTCTTGATTATTGTAGCTTTGTAGGATAGTCTGAAGCCAGGGAGCCTGATTCCTCCAGCTCCATTTTTCTTTCTCAAGATTGCTTTGGCTATTCAGGGTCTTTCGTGTTTCCATACAAATTGTAAAATTTTTTGTTCTAATTCTGTGAAAAATGCCATTGGTAATGTGATAGGGGTTGCACTGAATCTGTTGATTGCTTTGGGAAGTATATTCATTTTCAAATACTGATTCTTCAAATCCAAGAACAGGGCATATCGCTCCATCTGTTTGTGTTGTCTTTGATTTCTTTCATCAGTATCTTATAGTTTTCTGAGTACAGGTCTTTTGCCTCCTTAGGTAGGTTTATTCCTAGGTATTTTATTCTTCTTATGACAATGGTAAATGAGATTGTTTCCTTAATTTCTCTTTCTGATCTTTCGTTGCTAGTGTATAGGAATGCAAGAGATTTCTGTGCATTAGTTTTGTATCCTGCAACTTTACCAAATTAATTGATTAGCACCAGTAGTTTTCTGATGGCATCTTTAGGATTTTCTATGTATAGTATCATGTCATCTGCCAACAGTGACAGTTCTACTTCTTCTTTTCCAATTTGGATTCCTTTTATTTCTTTTTCTTCTCTGATTGCTATGGCTAGGACTTCCAAAACTATGTTGACTAATTGTGGTGAGAGTGGACATCCTTGTCTTGTTCCTGATCTTAGAGGAAATGCTTTCAGTTTTTCACCATTGAGAATGATGTTTGCTCTGGATTTGTCATATATGGCCTTTATTATGTTGAGGTAGGCTCCCTCTATTCCCACTTTCTGGAGAGTTTTTATCATAAATAGGTGTTGAATTTTGTCAAAAGCTTTTTCTGCATCTATTGAGATGATCATACAATTTTTATTCTTCAATTTGTTAATATGGTGTATCACATTGATTGATTTGCATATATTGAAGAATCTTGCATCCCTGGGATAAATCCCACTTGACCATGGTGTATGATCCTTTTAATGTGTTGTTGGATTCTATTTGCTAGTATTTTGTTGAAGATTTTTGCGTCTATGTTCATCAGTGATATTGGTCTGTAATTTTCTGTTTTTTGGTGATATCTTTGTCTGGTTTTGGTATCAGGGTGATGATGGCCTCGTAGAATGAGCTTGGGAGTGTTCCTTCATCTGCAATGTTTTGCAAGAATTTGAGAAGGATGGGTGTTAGCTCTTCTCTAAATGTTTGATAGAATTCACCTTTGAAGCCATCTGGTCCTGGACTTTTGTTTGTTGGAAGATTTTTAATCACAGTTTCAATTTCATTACTTGTGATTGGTCTGTTCATATTTTCTATTTCTTCCTGGTTCAGTCTTGGAAGGTTGTACCTTTCTAAGAATTTGTCCATTTCTTCCAGGTTATCCATTTCATTGGCATGTAGTTGCTTGTAGTAGTCTCTTATAATCCTTTGTATTTCTGTGGTGTCAGTTGTAATTTCTCTTTTTCACTTCTTATTTTATTTGTTTGAGTTCTGTCCCTCTTTTTCTTGATGAGTCTGGCTAAAGGTTTATCAATTTCTTTTATCTTCTCAAAGCACCAGCTTTTAGTTTCATTGATCTTTGCTGTTGTTTTCTTTGTTTCTATTTCATTTATTTCTGCTCTGATTTTTATGATTTCTTTCCTTCTACTATGGGTTTTGTTTGTTCTTCTTTCTCTAGTTGCTTTAGGTGTAAGGTTAGGTTGTTTATTTGAGATTTTTCTTGTTTCTTGAGGTAGGATGGTATTGCTATATACTTCCCTCTTAGAGCCGCTTTTGCTGCATCCCATAGGTTTTGGGTTGTCGTGTTTTCATTGCCATTTGTTTCTAGGTATTTTTTGATTTCCTCTTTGATTTCTTCAGTGACTTCTTGGTTATTTAGTAGTATACTGTTTAACCTCCATGTGTTTGTGTTTTTTACGGTTTGTTTCACTGTAATTGATTTCTAATCTCATAGCTTTGTGGTGGGAAAAGATGCTTGATATGATTACAATTTTCTTAAATTTACCGAGGCTTGATTTGTGACCGAAGATGTGATCTGTCCTGGAGAATGTTCCATGTGCACTTTAGAAGAAAGTGTTTTCTGCTGTTTTTGGATGGAATGTCCTATAAATATCAATTAAGCCTATCTGGTCTAATGTGTCATTTAAAGCTTGTGTTTCCTTATTAATTTTATGTCTGGATGATCTGTCCATTGGTGTAAGTGGGGTGTTAAAGTCCCCCACTCTTATTGTGTTACTGTCGATTTCCCCTTTTATGGCTGTTAGCATTTGCCTTGTGTATTGAGGTGCTCCTATGTTGGGTGCATAAATATTTATAATTGTTATATCTTCTTCTTGGATTGATCCCTTGATGATCATGTAGTGTCCTTCCTTATCTGTTGTAAGAGTCTTTATTTTAAAGTCTATTTTGTCTGATATGAGTATAGCTACTCCAGCTTTCTTTTGATTTCCATTTGATGGAATATCTTTTTCCACCCCATCACTTTCAGTCTGTATGTGTCCCTAGGTCTGAAGTGGATCTCTTGTAGACAGCATATATACAGGTCTTGTTTTTGTATCCATTCGGCCCGTCTGTGTCTTTTGGTTGGAGCATTTAATCCATTTACATTTAAGGTAATTATTGATATGTATTTTCGTATTACCGTTTTCTTAATGGTTTTGGGTTTGTTTTTGTAGGTCTTTTTGTTCTCTTGTGTTTCCTTCCTAGAGAAGTTCCTTTAGCATTTGTTGTAAAGGTGGTTTGGTGGTGCTGAATTCTCTTAGCTTTTGCTTGTCTGTAAAGCTTTAGATTTCTCCATCGAATCTGAATGATATCCTTACTGGGTAGAGTAATCTTGGTTGTAGGTTTTTCCCTTTCATCACTTTAAATATATCCTGCTGCTCTCTTCTGACCTGCTGAGTTTCTGCTGAAAAATCAGCTGATAACCTTATGGGGATTCCCGTGTATGTTATTTATTGCTTTCCCTTGCTGCTTTTAATATTTTTTCTTTGAATTTAATTTTTGTTAGTTTGATTAATATGTGTCTTGGCATGTTTCTCCTTGGGTTTATCCTGTATGGGACTCTCTGTGCTTCCTGGACTTGGGTGGCTATTTCCTTTCCCATGTTAGGGAAGTTTTTGACTATAATTTCTTCAAATATTTTCTCAGACCCTTTCTCTTTCTCTTCTTCTTCTGAGACCCCTATAATTTGAATGTTGATGTGTTTAATGTTGTCCCAGAGGTCTCTGAGACTGTCCTCATTTCTTTTCATTCTTTTTTCTTTATTCTGCTCTTCAGCAGTTATTTCTACCATTCTATCTTCCAGCTCACTTATTTGTTCTTCTGCCTCAGTAATTCTGGTATTGAGTCCTTCTAGTGTATTTTTCATTTCAGTTATTGTGTTGTTCATCACTGTTTGTTTGTTCTTTAGTTCTTCTAGGTCCTTGTTAAACATTTCTTGTATTTTCTCCATCCGTGCCTTCATTCTATTTCCGAGATCTTGGATCATCTTTACTATCATTACTCTGAATTCTTTTTTCAGGTAGATTGCCTATTTCCTCTTCATTTATTTGGTCCTGTAGGTTTTTACCTTTCTCCTTTGTCTGTAACATATTTCTCTGTCATCTCATTTTTGTTGATGGGTGGGGCTGTGTTCTTGTCTTGCTGGTTGTTTGGTCTGAGGTGTCCAGCCCTGGAGTTTGCAGGCAGTTGGGTGGAGCCAGGTCTTGGTGCCAAGATGAGGACCTCTGGGAGAGCTCACACCTATTAATATTCCCTGGGGCCTGAAGTACTCTGTTATTCCAGCAGCTTGGACTCAGCACTCCCACCACAGGGGCTCAGGCCCAACTCCTGGCCTGGGAACAAAGACCCCACAAGCCATGCAACGGGGAAAAAAAAAAAACCCCAAAAAACAAAACAGACAACAACAAAAAAGAGCATAACAATAACAAAGCATAAAAAATAAAATAAAATTAGAAAAATAAAAAGTATATTAGAAAAAATAAAATTGAAACAACAAAACACAACAGCAAAAAAAATTGGAAAAAAATTAAAATAAATTAAAAATTAAAATTCCCTGGTGCCTTTGCTATTAGTGTCCTTGCCCCCACGGTGAGCTACATCCAACCCCTGCCTCCACAGGAGGGCCTCCAAGACCTCTAGGTAGGTCTCTGAACCTGCTGTGTCAGCACCACCTCTGCGTGTGTTCCTTTCACCAGTGTCTGACCCTGAAGCTGGCCTGGAGCACATGTGCCCGCACAGGCTGGCTGGGGTGCTGGCTTCCATGGGTGTGTCCGCAGGGGCCGGCACAGCTGGAGGAGGCTTTGGAGGACGGTGGTGCTCGGCCCGCCTGGACCCGTGTGGCCCATGGAGGCTATGGGGGGTGGCAGTGCTCAGGTCCACTGGGACCCACACGGTCAGAGGAGGCCTTGGCAGGGGTGGGGGCTCAGGCCTGGGACCCGTGCAGCCAGAGGAGGCTTTGGTGGGGGTGGGCAAAAATAATCTTTTGATGTTCCCTACTACCTGCCCTTTGTTGCAAAACTCCAGTATATCCTAGCTCCCCCCTCACCTCCTCGGAGCAGTTCTATCATGGCTACTTGAGATGCTGCCTCCTGGGTTTGAAGTCCTAAAAATTCCCACTGAATTGTTAGCGCAAGTTCATGTGCCCGATGCACAGTGAAGCCAAACAAACTGAAACATCGGAGTTTGGAGCAGAGAAAGGTTTATGGCAGGGCCATGCAAGGAGACAGGTGTCTCATTCCCTAAGAAGCCCCGAGCTCCCTGAAGGGTTTTGGCAAAGCATTTTTTTTTTTTTTTTTTTTGGCAAAGCATTTTTAAAAGCAGGTGAGGGGGGCTTCCCTGGTGGTTCAGTGGTTAAGAATCCGCCTGCCAATGCAGGGGACATGGGTTCGATCCCTGGTCTGGGAAGATCCCACATGCCGCAGAGCAACTAAGCCCGTGTGCCACAACTACTGAGCCTGCACTCTAGAGTCCAAGAGCCACAACTACTGAACCTGCGTGCCACAACTACTGAAGCTCGCGTGCCTAGAGCCTGTGCTCCGCCACAAGAGAAGCTACTGCAATGAGAAGCCCGTGCATCACGACAAAGACTAGCCCCTGCTCTCCGCAACTAGAGAAAAGCCTGTGCTCAGCAACAAAGACCCAACGCAGCCAAAAAAAAAAAAAAAAGCCAGGTGAGGGAGGTGGGTCAAAGGGTAAGTGATCAGCTCATGCACAATTCTCTGATTGGCTGATGGTGAGGTAACAGAGTGGTGTCACAGGGGTTAACATTATCAGTCCTTAGGCTCCAGGAGGTCTGGGCCCATGTTCTCATGGTCATCAAGTAGTTAACATCTTCCATTTGGTGGGGGGTTTTCACATCTGTAAAACAACTCAGGAAATGTGCATCAAATACTGTTATCTAGCTGCTTCAGAGAGGAGCTAAAGCAGAGGGTACGGGGAAGGCCTGTCCCAGGAAGGCCCCATAGGGTCCTGCTCGGTTACAGAATAAAAGATAACTCTCAACTTTTAGACTGTGAATAATTTTTTAGTCAACAGCGTGTTCTGGTTGAATTTCAGCCTCGCCACCACTAATCCAATTCACGGTCTGTAGACTCAAGAGCCAGCAGTGAGCTCCCTACAGGCTCTGCTGGTGAGAGATTTGATCCTAAACCATTCTCTTAGATATGGATGGGCTCTTGAAACATAGTCACATTTGTCTGCTGACTCCCAACTGGCAGCACATGGGGTTCCTCTGCAATGGTCCCAGCAAGCCTGCAGCTCCCAATCTTACGTAGTCTCTTTATCTCCAACTTCAAGTTCGGCAGCTGGTGCTGTCCGATCTAATAAGCACAACCTATATGTGATTATTTAAATTAAAATTGATTAAAGTTAAATAAAAATTTTAAATTCTGTTTCTTCATTCACACTAGCCACATTTCAAGTGCTAGTCACGAGTGGCTAATAGCTACCATATTGGATAAGAGATAAGCATGGAGGTAGAACATTCCCATTGTCGCGAAAAGTTCAGTGAATCAGTGCTGGACTGTGAGATCTGTCTTCCGTAACTCTCAGGAACTGACCACTCCAGGGCATGCTCTTTTCTCTCTCCAGTTGGCACTGTCACTACATCATCTCTCCCCGATACCTTTTCCTACATCATCCTACCCTTGCCGTTGCAGCAATGAGGCAGATGATATTATGGGTCAGCTGAGAGAGAACTGACAAATGAGTCAATTCCCCTTCCTGAGTGTGATATTGTGAATTATAGTAAGAAATATATATTTGGTCTTCGTTGACAGCACAGTTTCTAAAACACTTGGGATTTCCTAAATGGATAGAGAATGGTGTCTTTTGTCATGTTAATGAGGTGACTTTTGGCATGCCCTCGGGTTACCTAAGGATGGGGCTGGTTGCCAGGGGAACCAACCCTTTGGTTGTAGGTTTGGAACTTTCTTTCCCATCCCTTGACTTCCTGGGAGGGGAGAGGGGCTGTGAGGCAGGAGGTAGATGGGCCCCCCAAGGAAAGCAATTGGAGATTCGTTCCCTGTGGACGGATACTCCAAGATGAGAATGGCAGGACAATTGAGAGAGGAGGTTGGGCCCTGCCCAGATAAAAGATAAGAGACCACCTATTTCTCATTCTCGAAAATCAAGGAGACCTCCCTGACTACACATGCGCAGAAAGGCTCCCTGGAGGTCAAAAAGGGAGGGCGTGCCACCCCATAGTAAGTGATGTCAACTACCCATAGTCCTCTTCAGTGGAATCCATCTTGGCTGGAGATGCACGCACACACATTGGAGGATCCTGAGATATACCAAATACGGACTCTGAACCAGGCAAATCAAAATGATTGGCCAAAGGAAACCTGGAAGAAATGCCCCATAAAAGTGATTTAAGCTACCACGAGGGCGCGACTTTCTCTCTCTCTGAGTCCACCTGTGTGTCTATATGTTGTACTCTTTTTCCTCCTAATAAATACTTTACTTGTTTCACTACTTTCCATCTTTGTGGGAATTCTTTTCTGCAAAGCTGAAGGGCCAGGGCCTTGTCACTGACCACTGGTCTAGTGGCTAGGATCTGGTGCTCTGACTGACGAGACCCGACCTCAGTCTCTGGCCAGGAACTGAAACCCTGCTTCAAGCCGCTGCAGGGCGAGGCCACCCGAGATCAGCTGGAGGTTGAATTGATCACCAATTACATAGTCAATCATGCCTATGTAAGGAAGCCTCCATAAAAACCCCAAAATGAGAGGGTTTGGAGAGCTCCAAATTGGTGAACACCTGGAGGTGCTGGGAGAGTGATGCACCTGGAAAGGACACGGAAGTTCTGTGTCCTTCCCATATACCTTGCCCCATGCATCTCTTCATCTGGTTGTTCATCTGTATCCTTTATCATATCCTTTAATAAAGTGGTAAATGTAAGTATTTCCCTGAGTTCTGCATGTGGCTCTAGCAAATTAATCAATCCCAAGGAGGGGGTCATGGAAACCCATGATTTGTAGCCAAGTGGGATAGAAATTTTGGGTGACGTGGGGACCTACTACTTGTGATTGGCATCTGAATGGGAGATTCAGATGGGAGCAGTTTGTAAGACTGAGCCCTTAACCATGGGATCTTACAGGTTCTATCTCCAGGTAGATAGCATCAGAATTGAGTTAAATTTTAAGACACCCAGCTTGTGCCCCAGAGAATTGTTTTGGTGTGGGGACCAGAAGGGTCAAAAGTGAAGTGTTCTGTGTGAGTGTGGTAGTGATGTGAGAGTAAAGGAGACACACAGGAAAGAAAGACACAGGAAGCAGAAAACAGGTTTTTCTTTTATATTGAGGATACCCCAAAACTTCATGAGCTAATTTCTGGGATCCCCCTCCAAGAGCTATCAGGAAGGGAACCAGATGAACAAACTCACAAGGAATGAGGGGCGAGGACAATCTGTCTCCCTTTACAATCATAATCTCCGGTTTCCATCCTCTTTGTAGAAATCTATTGGGAGGGTAGAGAGAGTCTTGGGCTAGTTTTGAAGTTGAGCATCTCTCAGTAAACACTGCAGGAAGGTGGCTGAAACTACAGTCCTCGGTACTCTGAATTTATAATACCAGCCGCTTATCTGCTTGCTCTAACTCTGTTCTCGTCCTACTCTGCCCTCCTCTGTATAGCCTGGAGCTGGAAGCCTGTAAACTACATTTCTTAGACTCCTTTTTCAACTGGCTTCCCCTTAGGTTTGGCCAATCAGAGGCACTGGTGGGAGTTTGGAAGGCAGAAGGGAGAAGCCTTTTTTTTCTTTCTCCAGCAGTTGTAAGAGCAGCAAAAACAATGAGTGGCTGCAGGCTCCTGGGTTCCTGCTCAAGCAGCACTCTTCCAGAGGTGGTAGAGGTGGCTGGCACTCCAGCAGCCTCAGCAGCATGGTGCTCTTGAACTCTAAGTCTGGCAGTGTCAACAGCAGCAGCAAGTGACTTCAGCAAGGGTGTGAGCTCCTGGCTTCCTGCAGGGCAGCAGTGGTGGTGGTTCTGGTAGTGACAGCAGCAGGTGCACCAGCTGCCTTCGCAATGCAATGAACATGGGCTCCGGAGAGCATCGTCTTCCTTTTTACCCCTCCAGCCCACTGGTGGTAATGCCGTCCCCTAATTAGACATCTCTGGGTATCCTCACTGTCTGTGTTTTGTTCCTAGAGCCCTTCTAACATTTTTGTGTCCAATCTCTTGTATTAAGTACACTCTTGGAAATACTAGACTCATTTTTGTTTTCCCTGGTACATGAAAGGAAGCGATATGAGCCATTTCCAGCTTCCTCCATTCTCTTTCCCTTTTCACTGGCTGGAGACCTTAGGAAATGGTAGAATCACAATGTAGAAGGAGCCTCAGTCCCAAATTCCTATAAGAAGGAGAGCCACTCACCAACCTGACACTGACCCTAGACTGTACATAAACAAGAAAAAATTTCTATTGCGTTTGAGTTATGGTATGGTTGGATCTATTTGTTACAGCAGCTTAGCCTCTGCCCCAACAAATATAGCACCTTAACTGTGGTTTATATATTTATGTGAACATAGTGCTTACTTGTGCCAGGCACTCTGCTAAGCAATTTATCCTCCTTGAATGCCTCACATAACAAGTCATTCTTCTTATTATGCCCAATCCCACACGAGGAAAAAGAATTGCAGAGAAGTTAAGTAACTTGTCCAAGGGCTGTCTAACTTGAAAATCAATGCACTTGAAAGTCTATATATAGAGAGCTACTTAGTATACATATATATGTGTGTGTATCCATATCTATATCATCTATTTATTTCCCCCATTAGGTTTGTTCTCTGCTTGCCCCCACTTTCTACCCTCTCTGTGCTGCCCCCGGAGACTGACTTGTGAACTTGCATCAGCTGGGCTACTTTGCCCTCTGGCTTCTTGTTGTGTTTGGCCAATGGAAGACATGAGTACGAGAATGGCACATGGGAATAGAAGGAGGTCAGTGTATTTATTCCACCCACCCTCAGTCTCTCTGTACCAGGCCAGGTGTTGGCAGTGACTCTGTTCCTTTACCAAAGGCCATGGATCCCACTGGAAGACTCTCCTAAAGTAACAGCTCTGTTCCCTTTCTTGCCACGTGAGGCCTAGAAATGGTCATGACTCTCCACTGGCGCTAGCCCCAGGATGCTTGACAATACCTTGCTGATTTCTCAACCCTGCCCATATCTGTGTAAATAGTTCCCCCATTGACCTATCTTAGTTATCTCTTTGAGTACCATCTGTTTCCTGTCAGTACTCTGATAGTATGACTTGTATGTGTTTTTATAATTTAGGAACTTCTGTTGTCCTTGGTAAGAACACCCTCCTTCCCTACTCTGGATACAAACATCCTTTGGGAGGAGTTGACCTTACCTCCCAGTTCTAGGGGTAGACAAGTGACTCAGCCCTAGCCAATAAAAGCACTGCATCCCCCTGTTTTCAGCAATTGATTCTGAACTTAGCCTGTCCCAAATCAGGCCAATGAGAACCAGCCCAGGATGTTGACTAGCTGCCCTGGGGAAGAGAAACTCTCTTCTTTTCTGTGGGACTCCACCTGAAAGGATGTTGGCTAGAGATGATGGCAGATATCTTGCCTTTATATGGATCCCAAGAACAAAATTGACATTGACACAAGTGAGCAAAGTGAAGCCCTAGAAAGAGGTCAGATATTAATCACATTGTTTAAGCCCCTGAATCAAGCCACCCCTGAAGTCCAATCTACTCCTGAGGTTTTCCCTTACTGGAGCCACTACATCCTTTTTTTGCTTAGCCCATTGTGGGCTGGATTTTCTGTCATTTGCAACCAAGAGTCATAACCGATAGAGAAATATGACAAACTCATATGAACTTTCTGCAAGCAAACAGAAGTCACCTCTAGATACCTTAAGTTTAAAAAAAAGAAAGAAAATAAATTTGGGGGGAGGGATGTGAAATGGCTCACAGAGACAAAGGAAAAGCAGAAGTAGGTCTTGGAAGACATGTGTACCAAAGTGATCCCTGGGGATTCAGAGAACAGGAATGAATGTACAGTGTCATCAGGGCACTGCTCTGGAATAAATCAGAGCTAATTATCTACCAGCTTTGAGTCACCTTACTCAAGATTCAGATTAGCTTGGGAGAGAGAGAGAGAGAGAGACTATTTAGCCTTACCTGCGTCTCATGCCCAACACTTGCCCATGGGAAGGCAGGACACCGGATTGATAGTCCCACCAAGACTGTGTACAATGGGGGCTAATTCCCCAAAGCAAAATCGGTTCTAAGCGTTTTACATATATTAACTCATTTTAATCCTTAGAGTAGCACTTTGAAATAGGTACTGTTATTACTATCCCTATTTTACAGATGAGGAAATTGAGACATAGAGAGATAAAGTAAACTGCCTGTGGTCATACAGCTGGAAAGTGATAGAGCTGGGATGCAAACCCAGGCAGCCTGGCCCCAGGGTCTATACATTTAACCCACTACACTATAGGGCTTCTCCAGCAGAAAGTGAGTGAGGGCAGGGCCAGCCAAAACACAAGGTCCCCTGCAGGTAATGCTCAAGGGAGAGAGTATGGGGAACTTCCACCCTCTCTGTATTATTTTTTTAGCCACTATGCATTAACAGGAAAAAAAAAATTAATAGATTTCTATTTTGGAAATTAAAAAAAAAAAAGAATCCTGCTTAGCCAATAGAGAAAGCGAAAGAGCCCAAAGCTGGTGATCTTACTCTCTCCCAGCTACTAAGAAGACTATGAAATATCTAGAACCAAGGTGAATTCCAGCTGTCACACCAGGCTGCACTAGCCAAGGCTGAGGAAACCCAGGGAGTCAGGAAGGCATTATCCATCATAAAGGCACGGTTTGGGACCAACAAGGGGAGGAATGCTAGCATTTTGGTGAAGCAAATTGAAGTGGCCACAGCCTGCAAATTTCTGCCCTCATCGAAACCCTGATGGGCTCAGTGCCTTCTGCGCCTCCTTTTTGGGGTCTCCCACACAGACACACTGTTCCTTCTTCCTTGCAGCCTGCTCCACCCTCCTTACTCTGCAGAGCCCACTCCCTCAACATACGTAGTAGGTATTGCCAAGCCTGAGAACAGAGAGGCCACAACAAAGTTTCAGAACTTAAACCTCATTCCTCTGGCTCAGCCTTTAGCCGCAGAACAGTGGAAACAACAACTCTTGTTCTGGACACTCTCCTTTCCCAGGAATACAGGTCAGTTAGTGGTTAAGACTGTGTGCTCTGGAGTCAGACCTAGGTTGGAATCCCAATTCCGTCACTAGTGGGCTGTGTTACAATGGGCAAGTTGTCTAACACCTCTGAGCTGCCATCCACTGCCGTGAAATAAAGTAATGATACCAGCACTGAAATTCTGTCCCTACATACTGGTACAGCTGGTTGTTAAAACATCAAAATATTTGCAAATTGATTGGTAAATAGCCATAGCCTTGGGTCCCTACCTCCCTAGCTTCTCTCCTGCCTGCTCCCCTTGATCCAGTAACTAAAGTGTTCACTCTTGGCAGAACAGAGTCCTTGATCTAGCACTAAGGCCAGCATCTGTTCTGATTGGTAACACCTGTGCCTCAACAGAAACGACCCCTGGCAGAGGTCATTTCTGGGATGATGCAGATAAAGGACTGGGCAGAGTTGTTGTGGGAAGGGGGACCCCTTCCCGGGCCCGAGAGTGGGCTCTTGTCTCACATTCGGAAATGAATTGTCCGAGGAGACACACGTGCTGACACAGCAAGAGACTTTATTGGGAAGGGGCGCCCAGGCGGAGAGCAGGAGGGTAAGGGAATCCAGGAGGACTGCTCTGCCACGTAGCTCACAGTCTCAGGTTTTAGGGTGATGGGATTAGTTTCCGGGTTGTCTCTGGCCAATCATTCTGACTCAGGGTCCTTTCTGGTGGCACGCACAACCGCTCAGCCAAGATGGATTCCAGCGAGGAGGAGTCTGGGAGGTTGGTAGGACATGTGGACTGGAGTCTCCTCTCTCCTTTTGACCTTTCCCATATTCTTCCGGTTAGTGGTGGCTTATTAGTTCCACGTTCCTTACCAGGATCTCCTGTCGTAAACTAAGTCATGCAAATTGTTACTGTCTTTGCCTGGCCAGGGCGGGTGGTTTCAGTCAGTGTTTCCCCTAACAGAGAGTCTGGGACATAGTGAAGCAACTCAGTCAATGTCAGTTGCTATTGCTTTAAACATCGAACCTAAAGGGCAAAAGCAGGATCAAGATCAGGGTCTCAACTATTATAAGCTTGTGAAGATGGGTTATGACTGGCAGTTCAGGAACAGTCACAGGGCCTGGGATGAGTCAAGGGCAAAGCTGTGTGGGTGGTCCTACCTGGTTTAAAGAGCCAGAGCAGGACCAATATATCCTGCTGGGCTTTGTCTGTTTAATGCCTTGGGGGATCAGAAAAGAATATTCCAATCCAAGGCCCCTCCCGTTGAGGACTTGAATGATCTTAAAGAGAGGCGGTATTGTGTACTGGCAACTAGTCTGGGCTCTGGAGCCAGACTGCTTGGGTTCACATCCCAGCTCTGCAGCTTTACTAGCTATGTGAACTTGGGCTAGTCACTTAACTGTTCTGTGCCTCAATGTCCTCATCTGTTAAATGGGAGTGATAAAAGTACCTGCCTCGAAGAGTTCTTATGAGAAATAAATTAGGCAATACATATAAAGTGTTAGAAGAGCATTTGGCACAAAGTAAGCTATCTGTATGTTACCTATTGTTAAGAAGCTCACAGGTGTAGGGGAGCAGTCAGATTCATGCCCACATAATTCTGTCCAGGGTGACAAACAATCTTTCTTCACCCTCCTAGTTGGAACTCTTCCCCTGCTCTCCTGGGCCTCCTGTACCAGCTCCCACATTTTACAGACTGGGAGGCACAGAGAGAGAAGGGTCTTGTCCATGGTCACATGTGGGGTCATTGACGAAGATGGGATTTTATTTTAGAGTTCCAGAGACCACTTCCATCATCTCATGCTGCCTCTCCCCACTTCCTCATGCCTTAGATTATGGTATCTGTGAGCAGGGATGAGCTTTTGCCTGTCTCTGGGTCCCCAGGGCCAGGTGCTCAGAACGTGACAGAGTCAGGGCTTTCAAACACCTGTCTCTCGTAAATCACCAAACAAAGGGGCCAGGGACGTGCCTGCTAATCGGTGCCCCAGGTATGCTCTCATCCTGCTAGGACCCCAGAGAGAAGACATAGCCTGCAGCTGGGAGGATGGACAGCAAAACAGTTTTCAGGGGGAACGGGACGATTCCTAAAGAAAAAGAACTCCACTGGCTCCTCCCCAGCGAGCCTGGCCCTGAAGTTTCTGGGATCAGCCAGAGAAACCTAGCCTCCCCTCTTGGCAAGCTGATCCTCATCCCCTATCGCGCAGCCCACCTCAACACTCGCTCAATTGCTCAATTGGCAGAAGCCCCGCCCCCCCCCGCCCCCGCCCCAGCTCTTCAACATCCGGGCTCAGATTCAACCAATCCCCAGATGCCCCGCCCTACTTTTGTCAGATGCCTAGAAGTGCCTCCCCCGCACGTGGCCCAACCTGAGGCTATCTGCTCCCCTTTCGCCCCCAGTTTGGAGTAAAATGATTCCTTCTCATTGCCTTGGGTCAGGAGCTCTCAGCTGCCACTGCAGCTGGGGCGGCCGGGCCCGGCTGTGGGGAGACCCCCAAGTGCGGGGAGGAGGTGTTCCCAGGGCCCTGAAACCTTCCAGACCCACTCAGTGTAAACCGCCTCTGGCTTGTGTCAACATCAGAGGCCGGAGACTGGCGGCTGGGGACAGGCTTCGTCTACGCGACGGGAAGACGGGAGGGTGGGGAATGGAGGGGTTCATGAGGTAGGCAGATCCTTCTGGGGGAGATTCCGGGAGGCCTCTGGGACTCCGTGAGAAATAAGGAAGGGAGGGATCGGAATTAGAGGCTGTAGGGGGCCCACGGCTAGCATGGGGCTAGGTAGAGGCTGGGTACTTCGCCATCCTCGCCCACCCGCCATGGCTTGAGGGGAGTGGGTGTGTTGGGGGTGGGGATGATGCGAAGGCGTGGGCTGCTGACCACCTCATCTCTTCCCTCCCCAACTCAGCTCCTCGCTGCCCTCCTCCGATTTTGGGTGGGATATGGGGTGGGGGTGGGGGTCACATCTTGTGACTCATCCTCTTTTCCATCCCCACCCCCGCTGGGGCCCAAGAAGGAAAGGCTTAGAGACTCAGCTTTGGCTCTTCCGTTTCCATAGCAACCATGCGGTTGTTTTTGAGAATCCAATTCAATCGTGGACACTTTTAACCTGAGACGATGGCCCGGGGTCTGAGCCTCAGGACGGGGTACAGATGGGGGTACAGCTCTCCGCTCTTTCCTCGCTAATCTGGGAAGCTCAGGGCGGGCGGGCGGAGCGCTCTCCTGCAGCCGGGCCTCACTGGGCACCAGGTCCCCACCTGAAACCCCGCCTGCCACTCCGCCTCAGCCGACCCAATCAACGCCCAATCTGCCCGGGATGAGGCGGGGCTTATGCAAATCGTGTCGCCTCTGAGAGACACATAGTGATACAAGAGCTGGGAGGCGGCTCGGGCGCGGACCTTGGAGAACCTGGCCGCCGGCCCGCGAGCCAGTCTCGGTCTCCGCGGCCCGCCGAGGCTCAGAGTCATCCAGCGACCCGGCGAACGGCCTCAGGTAACGTGGGCAGGGCCGGGTGGAGGCCCTTGTCCCTTCCCCCTCCACTCTTCATTCCCATTCCCTCGTCTCCTGCCCCCTCTGATTCATCTCCCTGGCCCCTGGTTCCAGCATAGGCGGCAGCATGTGGAAGGCTCGCCCCTGGCCAGGGGACCCCCACTCCAGTCCACGCCCCACAGGTCTCAGGGAAGGAGGCCGAGCTGCCTCCTTTCCTCCCGAGCAACCACTGCTCTGGCCCCCAATACACAGTCACAGGCACACACACACGGGGGTGTGGTGTTGCTGGTGCTAGAGAGGAACCCATCACCCTCCCTCCTTTGCAGGTGGGTAGTCCGCTCAGCCCCATGGCAACCTCCCACTTCCACAGATAGCCCCTACCCACACCCTACCCAGCCCCACCGGCAGCTCACTGCACGTCACATCGCAACGTCCCTGCCCCAAAAGACAGCCTTCACCTCCAAAGAGAGCCCACTCCCACTTCACACTGTCCCCTCAGACTGTCCCCACCTCCACCCCTCAAGGTGACAGAGCTCACAGCATACCTGGGGGAGGGAAGAGGCTCACCACCCAGTTCTCCTCCTTGTGACGCTCTCTCAACAGGCCCCCCTGCCCATGGTCTCAGTGCAAGGCAGAGGCCCCATGTTTGGCCTCTTTCACCTGGCTTCAAGATAAATCAGGGACACCATTCCCCAGCAGACCATCCATACCTTTCAGTCACCACTGCCAAGGTCCCAACCTCCTCCGTTCCCCTGACTTCTCATGGCCAAAGCACCAAGTTTTCTCATTCCACCTCTCAAATATCTTTCTAATTCGTACCCTCTCTGGCCTTCTTGCTCCCAGCCACTCCCTCTCTCCTATCTTCCTGTGTCTCAGTAGAGATCGTGCCAAAGCTCCGTGTGGACTGTATTGCTCTTCCCTAAGGCAGCCTGAACCTGGAGGACAGAAGAGCAGGGTTCAAATCTTGCCTTTGCCTCAGTTGCTGTTTGACTTTGGCCAAGTCACTTCCCTCTCTGATCCTTCGTGAGATGGGGAACAGGGGGCAGGGTGGGCAGGACAGAGAGTGGACTTGATGAGATGATCTTGGACAGCCTTCCAACACTGACGCACTCTGGTTCTGTGGTTGATTATGAGAAAACAGGACGCTTTCTCTCTTACCCTGAACCATTAGGACATTTCAGAAAGGAGGCTTTAGTCTTCACCAAAAGGACATTGCTTCTTACCCAGGCCTGGGTACGGGACAACCCCTTCCCACATACTGTCCAGGCCCAGGCTCCTCCTTAGCAGTTCGGAGTCCCTCCTAGACCATCAGCCCGCATGGCATGGGCAGCTCCAAGGTGGAGGTGCTCAACAGGGCCCACCTTTTATCATTCCCTGTCTCTCACTAATAAGGAGAGGAAGAAGACCTGGCTTTTGCTGCTATGGCCGTTGCTTGGAGAAGAGCAAAGGGAGGAGAGGAAAGAGAAAAATCTCCTGACCAGGGAGCTGTTGTCACCATGGCAACAGTCTCAGCACCAGCTCCTCTGAAGCTGGGTGAGGGTGTGGGCTTATTGCCTCCCTCAGTCCCTCCCACCCTCCCTGCCACCTCCCCATTTGGAGCCCACAACCCTGAGTCCTGCCCTCTGAAAGAAGCCTCTGAGCCCAGAAGGGCAGCGGCTTTGTGTATGGGGCAGTGCCAGCTCCTTCACAGCTGGAGGGCAGCTCTCAAGAAGAGCCTGCCCACGTGCAGCCAGGCCACAGCTCCAACAGAACATGCCCCCAGTGGGTTCTGGCCTTTGCCTTTCTGCTGATAGGCTCTACTTGACCTTGGGTGAACTCTTCCTTTCCTAGGGTCTGGGTTCCGTTGTCTCTAAGTGGGAGCAATGGCAGGAGAACACAGATAAACAAAACAGCCTGACGCCATTCCAAGGAGAAAGAAGGGGGTTCTGCCCCTTGCATATAATCCACAAAGGGACATTCACTGAACATCTCTGTGTTCCAGGTGTGGCCTTTAGGTCTCTGCAGAGCAGTTCTGTGTTGCCACAGAGGGCAGAGTGGCAACCTGTGTGGGGCAGCTACAAGAGGGCAAGTAGGAACAAGGGGAGAAGTACCTTTCTCACTGTCCAAGCTGCTCCCAAACAGACTGGGTTATATCGGGAGGGAATAAGCTCTTTGCCACGGAGCAAAAGGCCTGGAGAACTTTTTCTAGCTCAGACAAGAGTATAATGCAAAAGTCTCTCCCAAATCAGCCTCCATTCTGGAATTCTAGAGCAGCAGGTGAGGGTCAGAGAGCTCTGGAGTCTACGCACCTGTGGGGCTCAAGTCCATGGCCTCACGGGGTCTACTCATGCCCAGAATGCCAAGTCCATGCTTCTGACTGTCCACTCTCCAGGCTGGGAGAGGCTGATCATAAGGAAGTGGGTTTCATCAGGCCTGAAGGCTGATTATAGCTGCATCAGCCCCAAAGAGAAGAGAGGATATTAAGGAAGATGGAAACAGCTAAGCAATAGTTGAAGTAGGTTCTGGCTGTGAGAAGACTAACTTGAAAGTATGTAGTTGTGAGGGGAGCAATGGGAGGTGAGGCAAGACAGGTGGACACCTTGACACCAGATTCTAGAGGATTCTGGAGTTTCAGAGGCCCATGGGCATGGCCACCCCTAGCCTATATTGTACTTCTGGGCAAAACTAGAAAAGACATTCTCATGGAACAGAGGAATCAGAAAGAAACACATTCCCTCCGAGGCAGTTGAGCCCACAGGATGACTTGGCAAGCAGTGCCCCAGCTGGGTTTCAGCCCCCTTGGCTGTGCCCCTGGCCCTGACTATGTGGGGAGAGAGGACATGGTGAAGGTTCCAGTAACACTTCAAAAGAAGGAACAATAGAACTTGGAAGCAAGTTGAACCTAGGGAAAAGGGAGAGGGGAAACTAAGGGTAACTATGATCGCATTTCCCCACTGGGATGAGGGAGTGAAGGAAGGAAGGGAATGGAGAGAGAAGGACCATCACAGGTTGAGGTGAGTCTGGCTGTAGATGTGCTGAGTCAGAAGCGCTGGTGGGCCACCACAAAGGGTCGATATTCCCTGGGTATCAGATACTGTGGCCTGGAGCCACCAAGATGGTCCCACTGAGGCCAAGGGGGAGATCAGAGCTATGGTTTTCCTGGAAGGCAGGTAGGAGTCTGTACTAGACAAGAGTAGCCATGATTTGGAGAGGGTGGTCCAGGCAGGTGGTATGGATTCAGCCTGGGTGTAACTCAGCCAGTTTTCTCCTCTCTCTGGGTTCCAGTTTTCACTAAAATGAGGGGATGATCTTAAAGGGCATCACCAGCTTTGGCCTGCTGACCTAAGAGCACTAGAAGGAATGAAGAGAGATGAAGGAGGAGTCATAGTCCTTGGTGGGCCTGGGATCAAATGGGCACTGAGTACAGGTATGGCCCCAGGAGACAGAAAATGGTAGGAAGGCAGCACAGGGAAGGAGGAAAAAAGGGGCAGGAAGTGAGAGCCACACAGACGCCATCTCACACACACACACATACACACACACACAGACGTGTGCGCTCTGGCAGATTTGCAGTCTCATACGCTGATGTGCTCCCACCCACTCCCAGCCCTTTACGCAGACACTCAGGCACATCCCACAGCAGCGGAGGGAGAGGCTCTGCCTTCCCCGTAAGACGCTTCCACCCCTGGGTTCTTGAGCTTTCTTGACTATACCCTGAGCCCTCAGTGTGCTTTGGGCTGGAGGAGGGGGCAGCTGAGGATGGAGCCTGCCTCCTTCTGCCCATGCGTGTTCCACATGTACCCTTGACTCTGGCCCCAGGGCAGCCGTTTTGGACCCCACAGTTCTAGGCTCCTGAAGATGGCACACCTCCCCCTCGCTGCCTTCTTCTGGGAGCATATAGGAGTCTTCATCTCTGGGGTTGGTAAGTGGGAGAGGATGTTGCTACCCCTACTGCTCCTTGATCTGCCTCATGGTCCAGTAGAGGAATCTGAGGCCCAGAGCTATCCTGTAACTCACTGAGGTCACACAGCAAGGGAAGGGGCGTGGACCTGACCGATCTCAGATCTAGTTGTCCAGGGCACTCCCAGCAGTAAGGAGTAGAAGACACAGTGGCATGCACTGGGCTGTGGAAGTAGAATTCCTTCTGCCAGCCTGAGGGCTTCCTTTTCCAGAGTGTCTTCATGACAAGCTACCCTGCGGTTGGAGTCGGGCATCCTTCCAAAGAGACTCCAGGCCGGTCAAATTCACCTCCCAGGCCATGTCCTGGGAAACTTGGGCTCTAGTGGGACATTCCTGAATGTCCACTCAGCCTTCCAGGTCTGGTGGGGGCCTCACTCTAGCCAGGCTTCATGGGGAGGACCTGTACCTCCCTCTGCAAAAAATTCCTTGGGCACAGGCTACTTGAGGGGCTCATGTTCCCACTGGGGACTGACTCTTCATCCTCTCCAAACCTGTTTTTCAGCAACACCACCTCTATCTATTCAGCCCCAAATCTGAGCATTTGCCGCAATTCCTCTGTCCCTCTCACCCCCGCATCCAGTCAGTCCCCGAGTCCTGCCAAGGCCCCCTCCTAACATCTCTCAGTCCATCCACAACCCTCCACCACCCCTACCCTAGTGTCATCGTCTCTCACCTGAACTCTGCAGCAGGACCTCTCTGCTGTCCCTTCTTCCCCCACCCAGGTCATCTTGCACACTGTAGCCAAAGGAAAAATCCTAAAACACACTCCTTCTCTCTGGGTCCCCAGCACCATATTGTAAGCAATCTATAAGTGTTTGTGGAACGAATGCGGTCCTCTTAACCCTTGCTTTAAAACCCCAGGAGCTTCTGTCCCCCACGGGTAAAGGCCAAACTCCTTGGTGTGGACTGAAGGCCCTTTACAATCAGCCGTCTACCTCTTTGACCCAGTTATGAGTTAGTGAAGGTTGGCTCCTGTCGACTTTATCCCCATCATCGGCACAGGGCCTAGCACACAGTCAACCTCAATAAATGCTCAGGGAATGAATGAACTAATGAAAAGGAGAATGCAATCAGCGTCATCAGTGCTACCAGCTAGGACTTCTATTTGTACAGAGGAAGGAGGGAGAGAAGTTTCTTGCTGGGGTGTCCTGGAAGGCCTTGAGGAAGAACTTGGGAGACATGCAGGGGGAGCATGTGAGGAACCTGCCTGGTAGGAGAGGAGCCTGCAGAGGTGGGTAGGGGCTGAGCGCGGAAAGCTCTGAATAGCAAGGAGAGGATTAAGACTCTCTCCTACGGGTGTAGGGAGCTATGGCAGGTGTAAAGAGGAGAGGAGAGGATGAAGATTGTAGCATGCAGACTGGTCAGTGAGAAGGAGGAGCGCTGAGACCTGGAAGGCTAGAGATCCTGGTTTCCAGGGGAGGAAACCTGCTGTGAGGAGAGGGGCGGGGCCTGCTGTAGACAGAGGAGGCCCTGTAATGAGGGGAAGCCCCCAGCCCAGTTGTGTGTAGGGGGAGGGGGGGGAGGTAGGAGCTCCTATGGGAAGAGGTGTGGTGAAAGGACACAGCCCAGCTGTAGGAGTTGGGGGTTGTCCAGGGTGGTGGTGAGAGGAGGGGGACCCACCCTTCTCTGGAAGGAGGGGTCCTGGCTGTGGGGATGTGGAGTTTGTTATGGGAGGGCGCTGTGGTGGAGAAAGGGAGCCTTGTCCTACAGAGACCTGGGGGAAGGCTGCTGAGGTGAGGGCCTTGCCCTGGACCAAACTGAGGGAGCTCCCTGCCCCCTCAGGCCCTGCCATGGGGAAGACCAACAGCAAGCTGGCCCCAGAGGTGCTGGAAGACCTGGTTCAAAACACCGAGTTCAGTGAGCAGGAGCTGAAGCAGTGGTACAAGGGCTTCCTGAAGGACTGCCCCAGCGGCATCCTCAACCTGGAGGAGTTCCAGCAGCTCTACATCAAGGTAGGCGGAGCCAGGCACTCCGGGGGGCGGGCCGGACGGGCGGGGGCGGGGCCAGGCACTCTGCGGGGCGGGGGCGGGCCGGGAGCGCGAGGCCGTTGCTGTGCCGCAACTCCAGCGTCCCTGCCTCAGTTCTTCCCCTACGGCGACGCCTCCAAGTTTGCGCAGCACGCTTTCCGCACCTTCGACAAGAACGGCGACGGCACCATCGACTTCCGGGAGTTCATCTGCGCCCTTTCGGTCACCTCCCGCGGCAGCTTCGAGCAGAAACTCAACTGGGCCTTTGAGATGTACGACCTGGACGGCGACGGGCGCATCACGCGCCTCGAGATGCTGGAGATCATCGAGGTGCGCTGGGGCGGATCCCAGAGAGCGGGGTGTGCTGGGGTGACGCGCTACCTGTCTTCGCTGCGGGGCCCTTCTCTGGCACCGCCCTCTCCAGCCACCCTCCACTCAGGCCTCGGGAGCCACCTCGGGACACCCCACCACTCCCCTCCTCCCTCCTCCCAGGATCCAGTGGGTAGCATTGGTTGGGCGCTCAGTGTGGGACAGGTCTTGTGCTATAGTGCTTTACCCAACAACTCCAGGGGGTAGGTACTGTTAGAAATCCCATTTTACGGATGAGGAGATGAATCAAGTGGCGGTTCATGATTCCAGTCTAAGGAGTCTGACTCCAGAGTCTAAGTTCTTAACTCATTATTATTTCAACAAATGTATACTGAGTGCCTGCCACGTGCCAGGCACTGTTCAAAGTTCTTGGTTTCATGGGACATTCCTTCTAGTGAGAAAATTTAACAACAACAAAACTTATGCTGTGTCAGGCAGTAAGTGTTATGAAGAAGGTAAGCAAAGCAAAGTGAGGGGAGAGAGCGATGGAGGAAAAGCAATTTTGTGTAAGGTGAAAGGTGAGCAGCGACCTGGATAAGGTGAGGGAGCTAACCACGTAGGTGTCTGGGGGAAGAGTGATCTGTGCATAGGGAACAATAACTGCAAAGACCCTGAGGTTAGACTGTGTTTTCAGTGTTCAAGGAGTGGCCAGGAGGCCAGGGTGGTGGGAGAGAAGTTAGCAAGGGGAGAGTGGTAGGAAGGGGGTCAGATAGGTAGCCAGGAGTCCATCTCTTAACATCATAGTCTGGGGTAGAGACTTGACTTACTTCTGAGTGAGATGGGAGGCCCTTAAGGGCTCTCTCTATTCTCTGTGTGGAATAGGGGGTGGGAGGGCAGCAGAAGTAGGGAGACCAGTTTGGAGACTTCCACAGCAGTCCGGTCAGGAGGGGATGGAGGCAACAACCATGGAGCAGTGGAGGTAGTAGGCAGTGGCTGGTTATTGGACCTATTACAAAATTAAGGCTGACAAGATTTGCTGAAAGATTGGATATGGGTGTGAGAAAAGGAGCGTCGAGAATGGCATCAAGGTTTTTGATCTGAACATCTAGAAGAATGAATTTGCTGTTCACTGAGACAGGGCATGCTGGGGCAGGAGCGAGTTGGAGGTGAAGAGTTGGGTAGTAGACATGTTTGGTGTGAGATGCTCATTAAATATCCAGTCTTAATGACCATTTGTCACCTTCCAGTATCCTCACACCTCCCAGTGTTCTCCATGCCCACCCCCAGGCCCTTTCGTTCACCCCCAATCCTCCCTCCCCATTGTGAGTGTTCACCCCTCCCTCCTTGCCCCACCAGGCTATCTACAAGATGGTGGGCACCGTGATCATGATGCGCATGAACCAGGACGGGCTCACGCCCCAGCAGCGTGTGGACAAGATCTTCAAGAAGATGGACCAGGATAAGGACGACCAGATTACACTGGAGGAGTTCAAGGAGGCGGCCAAGAGTGACCCGTCCATTGTGCTGCTGCTGCAGTGTGACATGCAGAAGTAGAGGCTGGTGAGGGGCAGGGCCCCTGGCCAGGAGGGGCGTGGCCACCTCCCAACCCAGTGACCTCTGGCTGGCCCTTCCCCAAGGGGAGGGGGACTCCAGCCTCACTCTCTGGCCCACCCACCCCTCTGCCCAAGTCCTTGCTCCCCTCAGTCAAGATTCTTGAGGGACCACCTGACTCTGGAATAGAGACAGATCCTCAGGTACCCTATGGTCTAGCCCCAGCCCCAGTCTTGGCCCAGAATCAACATCCACTGGGCATAGGGGAGTTGGTTTTTGCCCCAGGGTTCAGGGTGAAGGAGGGGGGCTGGGTTCTGCTTTGAAATTCTGTTCTTCCTGGGATTGTGCTGTATAGGATGTGGTCCCACAGACTCCAGTTAAAGGGCCAAATTGGGTCTGTCCTTTGCTGAGGACCCAGATCCCTTAAAGGTGGTCTGTGTCCTGCCCCCACATGTCTACCTGGCCCTTCTGGCCCCAGCCTTTGGAGTGTTCATTCAGTCCTTTCTTCAGCTAACATTTATTGAGCACCTGTTCAGTGCCAGGCACCTCTAGGTGCTAAGGCTATGGTAGTTTACAAGACTCATTCTGTGCCCTCTGGCAGTTCGTAGGGTAGTTAGTGGTCAGGGTCTCAGACAGGGATGTTGAGCACAGGTGAGCCGAGGGTGCGGTGAGGCTGGTTAGTTTGAGAGGAACTATTAAATCTTTCTGCTCAGCGCCACACAGAGCTGCAGAAGGGTGAAATGAAAAGTGTTTGGAAGTCTAGGAACCGTGTCAGGGGAAATTTTAAGAAAAATTGAAATTTATGTAATACTTATATTTTTAGTACCCTTTAAAGGAGCTAAAATCATTTTATTAGTCAAGGATATTAAAACATACTTTATATTACTTGGTTTCTTGTAAAATGATTAAATGAATACAGAAAATGCTAATTTTCAGGGAGAAAAAAGAACTAAGAAAAAAAGAGAGAAAATATCACCCAACTTACCAGATGCCACTTTTTCTTATCAGGCTAAGTCCTGAGCTGTCACAGTCAGCAGTTGCTGCTGCTTCCTTTTTAATGATCTTTTTCAATTCAGTGAGCAAGTCTCTACTGTGCACTTATTCTGGTTAGGTGCTGACTTCAGAAACAGAGAACACAAGGTTTGCCAAGAGTGAGACAAGTGTAGTTCCCACATCTGGATTTGGTCTAGTTTAAGGATGGGCTTATTCTTTCACTGCTACAGAAGCAGACAGAGCTAGAAGAAGAGGACCAGCCGGCCGCTGTTTTGGCTGCCAGGCTGCATTTATGGACCAAATGCCTAAAAATGTGCTGGGCATGCTCCATTGAAAGGCTTTTTCTAACCCCAAATCCTAAGTCCACCAGGTAATTTATCATCTTCCAAGTGCACTGGCTTTGCTTTCCAATGTCTGCTTTCCAATTTTGGATCCATGAGCTATACAGCTGCATGCTTTGACTGCCAGAAAATTAATCTTGCTTCTTCATCAAGTCTTTCACTTTACTTTCTCCTGTGCTTGTAATCAGAAATTAGCTTCAATGTGCAGTGACAGTGGATTTTCTCTTGAACTGCTGGTGAAAATAGTCTAGTACACAGGTGCTGTCAGCCCAGGGTGGGAGCAGGGAATGATTGCTGGGTTGGGTGGTGCAGGATTGTATCTTCAGGAAAGAGATGCAGCATATCTCTTACTTTTGAGTGCTCACCTGTCCTCCGTCTCTGCAGGTGGAAACTCTTGGGGATGCTGACCTGTGGTCTCAAATTCTATTAGACTTTCCTTCTTGCTGCCCTTAGGGGTGGCAAGTCTGCTGGGTTGCCACCCTCTTTTTATCCTGCCAATGACCAGCCACATGGTAAGACTGGGGAATTCACATCCTTGGGCAGTAACCAGCAAGTTTTTATCCAGTAATGTCTCAAGGGATGTTTCATTGCTCTCAGGAGCTGGCCATTAAGTGTGTCTTGTGCTGTCAGTCAGCACCAGAGTTACATAGGGACTCAACAGCCCAGCTCAGCTGAGACTTCCAGTGGAAGGCTTTTTACAAAGTGGGGTTCCTATCCCCCCAACGTTGACTCTAACCTAACTCACAATCACACAGAACTTCATGGCTTTCGAAGGCTTGCATTGACCCATCTCATTCTATCCTCACAGCCTAGGGAAATAGGATTTTTCATTCCTTTCTCCAGATGTAGAAGCTGAGGCACAGAGTAGAGTTCCTTGTGCAAGAGCACGGTCAGGAGGTGGCGCAGTGCCAAGACTTGAACCCAGGGCTCTATGAGGGTTTCTTCCCTTCAGAGTGTCTTCCCTGCTCATTCCTCTGACTCTGAGTTGTACAGAGGTTGACCGTAGGACAAGCTAAGTTGGTTTTGGTCTTTTACAAGCTTCCTGCTAAGAAGTTTCTGAGGCTGTGGTCTTCCATAAAGAAATAGGGGCTTGACTGAAGTCCCCACGTTTTCAAGCGTCTTATTTTCTATTTCTGGACAGCCCTGCTAACAGATCAGTGCTGTCCTAGGAGACCTCTGACTCAACCCGGGAAGCCTCTTTCACTGTCTTTATTATCTTCCTCCCTGAGAGAACTGTTTTGTTTTTTCCTAGATGGTGGGCAAGTCCTACCCATGAAGGCATGTTTGATCACTCCAAGCTTCTGGACATATACCCATGGGTGATATTTGATGGTCAGGCCAAAGATTCTCAGACATCCCAGCAGTGTGAACGCATAGTGCCAGGCTGGGAACTGGGACCACCATCTTGCTGATGGGAAGAGCCACAGGCGGGCCAGACCCTGCTCCCACTTGCTCCTGGATGTCCCCAGGGACTGTGTGCTTGGGAATTCCTGTGGTAGAGCACTGGCCCTGCCTTGAGAAGAGAGGCAGGCCTCCCATCCCTGCCCCAGCTAAGAGGGACTTGCCACAGAGCACAGGGTTAGCAGAGACTGAAGTATGACTCGCCTAGACACAAAAATATACAGACAGTTAAAATGCTGAAATATCCAAACTCTCTTTTGAAGTTCTGTATCTTCTTGCAGCAACTCTGTGAATGACAAGGTCCCCAAATCTGCCTTCTAACTGTATTCTGTCTTCATTCATCCTTTTGGGCTAATTGAAGGGGGGCCCTTATTTCTTATCTCTAAAAGTCACCACCAAGGGCAACTTCAGATGGCCACTGTAGTCTTTTGAGCTGTACTCAAGATTATATGACTTACATTTAAATCAAAAGTTAAGAAAAAGGAAGCCCATAAGCAAAGGCACTGAATCTTTTCCTGATAATGGAAGAGTCCCTAGAGGTAGAAATTCATCCTGCTGCAAAGAGAGAGAAGGAGGAGAGGGGAGAGAAGGGAAAGAGAGAGAAGAAGAGAAGAAGCTGGGCAGGGTAGAAAGCTGACACTGAATATTTTTACACAAAAATTTACTAAAGCAACAAATATTTCCTGAAGATCCACCCTGGGTGAGGTTTTGTGCTGACCTTAGAGATCACTGTGGGGGCATGAATACATTTCTTACATATTTTATTCATCAGTTTTGAAAAACAAATAATTCAAATATGCAATTGAAAAGTCTCAGAAAAATATGGAATTTTTTTTTTTCTGAACTTTTCAGCGTTTTCTTTTACCTTTGCCAGAGTGTTGGGGGCAGGATTGGGCCTCCCAGGGTGTATGGCCCTTCCTGCCTTGTTGGAGGCTGCAGGAGTGTGGAGGCCTGGAGAAGCAGGGGGGCTGGGTGGCAGAAGGGGGGCCTCCCAGCTCATTCTCCAGCGTGGCCCCCTCTCCCCTTCAGATGTGCTTCTCCAGGCTGTGCCTGCAGTGAATGTCCTCGGTGTTCGACCCTGTGCTGTGTGGTGTATTTTCTTTTTCACTGACAGTGAATAAAAGGTGTGACCGTACCGAGGGCTCCTTCTCTTCCCTAAGCTGAGATGGGGCTGGGGTGAGGGGAAAGGGGGAGAAGAGGCCTGAGGGAGCTCGCACAGTGGGGGAAGCTCAGCATCCTTCTTGGGGCTGAGGGCCTTGTTCTAGGTTACGTGGAACAGAGACGCACTTGAGCTAGTTCAGAGAAAGGGGTGAGCAGATTACAAGGGACCCTAAAGATGGAAATTCAAGAATGTCTGGGCCTCAGGAGAACTGGAGCTGTCAGTGGGGCCTGTGTCCTCTCATCTCTGGGCCTGCGGGTTCTCATCCCTTTGGCAACATTCACATCTGTGCTCTCTTCTTTAATTTCTCTTCAGACGTCCATGGTTTCCCAACACAAAGTGGCTGCCTCTCCAAATCTATCCAGGCTCACCAGCGACTGACAATTCCTTTCTGTGTCTCTTAATCCAGTTCTCAGGAGAAAGAATCTGATTAGCTTTTGGTGGGAGCCCATGGTCCATTCATCGATGGCCAGACCAGAACTGATTTGCGGGGTCTGTGGGCAGAGCAGTTCCCCCATAAGGGAGCTAGTGGCAGGAGACCTTGGACTCAGTTTCTCCTTGTGTCCAGTGGAAGGCATCGTGAGAGCCCAGATGAGTAGATAGTGGGCAGCGGGGAGAAAGGCTGAGAGGCAGGATTACAAGTAGTCCATCTGGGGCTCTTTGCACGAATTAGGAAAAGGTGCCCCTTTGAGTGTAACAGTCCCATATGCATTCAGCTGGGCCAATGGATGGCACCTTTGGGCTAATGAGAAAAATATACCCCTTTTCTGAACAAATACAGCCTTGTCATGCCACGATGCACAGCTTGGCAAGTGGCAGCCAGCCTGGATCTCAGCCTCTACCTGCCCTCCTGGTCAAGGGTGTTGTGTAGTGCAGACACTGTTCCACCGTCCACAGGAGCCCAGAGCCCTGAGACACCCTACACTGACCCAAATGTGGTGGGGTGGGGATGGGAATTGGTGGTGAAGTGTTTTTCTCAGAACGCCCCCGCTAAAGCCAGAGAAGTGCTATTCTCTGCAGGGAGGCCGGGGTGGGGGCGGGGGGCAGGTGCAGTGGCAGCTGGAGGTGCCTGCTTCCTCCTGAAACGCTCAATTACTTTTACAAGGGTTTTCTCAAGGACGCTTGGAGGGGGCCAGCTCCCTTGACAGGAAGCAATTAGGACAGAGGAATGAGGCTGACCTGGCCTCAGGGCAACCATGAACCTAAGGAGGTGACTCAGAAGCCTGAGAACTGGGGGGGTCTGCTACTTGCAGCTGAAACCACACTGAGGGGAAAGGGAGTCTAGTTCCTGCCTGTCTTGAGGTCACAGGTCAGTCCAGCTTCTGCTTTCAAGTTTGCCCTCTGGACCATCTGCCCCTAAGGAACCAGAGTGATCTTCCTAAAGCACCAATCTGACCATGTCAACTCTCCAATGCCCCCCTTCTTCCCTCAGTATAATAAGCTCCTTCGAAGTCCCTCACAGCCCTGCATGATCTGTCCCTTGCTGACCTCAAAGTCTCCTCTAACCCTCACCTCCCCCTCCTGCACTTGAGCCACCCTGAATTGCCCTCTGTTTCCCTAAGGAATCTCATAGGCTTCTGTGCCTGTGCACAAGCCATTGCCCCTCCCTGGGCCACCCGTGTCCCTGTCTCAATGATCTCCTCCTCTGTGAAGCCCTCCCAGACCTCAAACAATTGGCCTCTCATGTGTACACAGTCCATCATAGTAACCAAAGAGCTTCCCATGTGATTCCCTGTCAGCTGAACTGAACACACATTTAAGTCTCTGTTTAAAAAAGAAAGAAAGAAAAAAAAAAGATAGGAAATGAAGGCTTAGAGAATGGATGGTAAGGCTGGGACCTGAACTCAGGTCTCCTAACTTCAAGGCCACTGCTCATAGTGCTTCCTCATCCACGGGAGGGAATCCAAATCTAGATGTGAAAAGGGAGGTAACAAACCTTGAGCTCTGGGCATCAGAGGAGGGAGAGTCTTGCCTGGGGGGGCCAGGAGGTAGGGGAGGAGAAGGGGAGGGGGACAGGTAAAGGATGAAGGGAGGCTTCATGGAGGAGGTGGCTTCCACCCCTGGTCTTTCTAAAGACCAGCCCACAGGGGAAGCAGTTCAGGTGTGGGGATCCTGAGTCCTCTTCAGATGGGCTTCTCCTGCCACAGGGAAAGATGGGTCTCAGCTCACATTGTCCCAGATTAATAACCCCAGAGAAGACAGAGCCAAATCTCCCAGCATCCCTGTACAAGAGTCCGGGAGAGTGGCGCAGCGGAGGTCGCATCCCCATTGTGGCTCAATCACTGTGTCCAGGGAAATAGAGTTATATGACTGGGCAGCGTCACATGCCTATTCCTGTGACCAGGGAGGCAGGGCCTGTTGCTAGGAGGAGAGGGTGGGAAAAGTTGCTAGTCAAGCAAATCCAATAGCCACCACCTTTTTGAGGGGCATTTGTTGAAGCAATGTGGAGAATCTCATGGAAATTTAGAGATGGGCATTATAGCCAGGCTTCAGCTAGGACTTGGGAAACTATCAGGACCAGCAGCAGCTCCCTCTCAGGGCAGCACGGCTTCTCTTTCATGGGGTCTCTGCTGCCCTCTGCAGAAACCCTTTTCCATCTTTATGCTGATGGGCTCATTCTGCTCACAGAGGTTCTGCCCCCTCTTAGATTTATGTAGCACGTAACTGCAGCTTGCTAAGGCCCATCCAGGCCTCTTGGAAGCCAACTGTATTTCGCAGCATCCTTGGCTTCTGTTCTTACAGTTGACTATCCAGCCCCTGTTTCCCAATTCTAAATTCCTGAGAAAGAGGAATCTGGTTGGCCCAGATCATCTTTTCAACCCAGGCTACTACACAGGTCAAAGGTCACTGGACAGCATGGGGATGGTTCACCTTTGGGTCAGGTGCTCACTGCTATCCAAATAACTCTATACATTCTCCCTGATGACCTCCTCCTCCTCCATGAGGCACCTGAGAATAATTGACCCCTTCCTAGAGTTTCATTATTTATTGCTGTGTAACAAGCCACCCCAAAATGTAATGCTTAAAACGATAAAAACGTATCATTTTTCATGATTCTTTGGGTTGGCTGGGCTCAGCTGGGAGGTTTTGCTACTTTATGTGCTGTCGGTGGAGGTCACTCCTCCTGCTGCACCCCACTAGGAGCTGGGCTGCGGCTGGAACAGTAAGATGACCTCACTGATATGTCTGGCAATTGATGCTGACAGTTGCCTGGGAAACCACTGTTCTCCACTGGCTTCTTATCCTCCAGGGCCTCTCTGCCTCTCCACGTGGCCTTTCCAGACTCCTTTACATAGTAGCTGGCTCTCAAGAGGGCAAAAATGGAAGCTGCAAGACCTCTTAAGGCTTAAGTTTAGAAATCACACAGCATCACTTCTACAGCATTCTATTAGTCAAAGCAAGTCAAAGCAAGACGCTGGGTCAACTCAGATTCAGCTCCACCTCTGGATGGGAGAAGTGTCCAAGTCACATTGCCAAAGAGCAAGCAGGATGGGAGAGAGTTTGAGGCCATCTATAGAAACAATCTACCAAGCCTGGAGAAGGACAAGTCTAAACATACTTCCCCCAATCCTAAAACTTTCTGTTATGATTATTTCTCCCATGCAAGGTTTGGTTGGTTCCTCCCAGGTCATGAAGGAGGCTGGGAAGACCCCTCTATTCTGTACCCCATCCCAGTCAGACGTCCACCAGGCTAAGCCAGTATTTTCTCCTGCTTCTCCCACCCACCTTTGCACACTTCTAGACACACACAGAGATGCCCCTTGTCTGCTTCCTAGCCTGTGCCTTGGAATGAGGGGCATTAATGTCTGCACCTCGGGGTCTGCACCAAGGAGGACAATGCCCTAGAACTCCAGGATGTTGGTCCAAGACTCTTGGGTTCCTAGGCTCCTTTTCTATCCTCTTTCAATCCAGCCACTTCGTGGCGGATAACTAACCAAGCTCAGCAGGTGGTACCTGGGAGTGCGCTCCCCCTGCTGGCCATCAAGGGGCCAGCAGGAACCGGGGTCCCCGGGAGTCTCCCTGGTCTGGGTCCCCCGCCAGGCCAAGGGGAGCCTGGTCTCGCCACCGACTTCAAGGGCCCCTCCGCCTTGGTGGGGAAGAGCTGCCCGGCTGGGCCCTCCACTGTGCCCCCAGCTAGGAGCAGGCTCCTGCTCGTGGAAGGAGTTGTCCATCCACCACCTCCTCCCCCTCTGCGGAATGGACTAGGGTTTGAGGGAAGAGGACGCCGCTCAGGGTCCCACTGTCCTGGCATCAGAGGGGAAAGACGCAGACTAGCTTTTGTTTTGTGGGGGCGGCTAGCTTTGCATTTTCTCCTTTGTGGATCACCACCCCAGAGGAAAAAAGGTTGGCAGGTCTCCCCTTCTCTCGGTGCCGAACAGCTCCTGCGAAGAACACGATCCCCGCAATCCCGAACCCGCAGCAGCCCGCAGGCCCGGCTTAGGCCCCCTCCTCCTGCGATCCCGAGGGTCCAACCGCCCGCCTCCCCGCCCCCCACCCCCACCCGCCTCATTTCGGGGAAGGAGAGCGCAGCTGTCCTGAAATACACATCCACCAGCAACAGCAGCAACGCACCGGCTGCCGACAGGGCGAGCTGAGCACCCCAGCGGCCGGCCCCCCCCACCCCGCCCTCCGGCCGGCCCGCACGCGCACTCTCCACCGCTGCCCGCCCCCTTCTCACCCCCGGGACGCGCCTCCCTCCCGCAGCCCAGCCCCGCCGGCTCCGCTCTCCGCAGCCGCCTTCTCCGGCTGGGCCGGGTCAGAGCCGGGCATGGAGCCTGGGGAGACCCGGGAGCCCCGCGAGCCCGGGCCGGGGGCAGAGACCGCCGCGGCCCCGCGCTGGGAGGAAGCCAAGACTTTCCACGACAACCTCGCGCCCAAGAAGAAACCCAAATCGGTAAAAGCAGGGCATGGGTATGGGGGAGGGCAGGGGGAGGGTCACCGGAGAGGGGGTCGTCAGCCCTCTGGAGAGGCACCCGTGGTGCCCCTCCGAGAAGGGACGCAACTCCTCAGCACCAGAATGCGCCAGGCCGTTGGCACGGGCTCGGGTTTATTTTTGGAGCTCTGCTCCGGTGTTTCTTTTATCTCGGGGCTCGGGTTCCACGCCAGGATCCCCCTCCCTCATGCTGACATCAGGGCCCAGCTTCAGGCCGCGGCCCAGCCCCTCCCCTTGCGGGCAGCCTGGGGCGAGCGGACGGCATTTGTTGGCAAAGCCGGTCAGCGGCGCCTGCGGAAGCGCCCCGGGCTCAGGTAACCCGACTCTGAAAACCCGGCTCCTTGCTGTGCGCTCCGGTTTCTGCCATCTGGGCACCGGGCTCCGGACCCGAACCTCTGCGTTTAGGGTCTGAGTCAAGGTCCTGCGCCCTGGGCTCGGGGCGCCGGGTTCCTCGCGTCTTAAGAGAAGGGAGCTGCACTGGAATCTGCTCTCTGCGCTTAGGGCTCTGCGTCCCTGGTTCTGGGATCCCGACGCTGGACTCTGCTCCCCAGCTCCGGGCTCTGCTCGCCTCACAGGGGAGCCCTCGCTGGCATCGACATCTCTGCGACCTCAGTGGTCGTCTCAGCCCTTGCGGATTCACACAGAGGAGGGAGCTCGTCTCCCCATTGGACAGATTCATGATGCCCTGGTTGGTCCCTGGGCCTTGCTCACTCCAGCCTCCCAGATCTCAGAGCTTGGGAAGGGGATAGAGGATCGAAGCTGGCTCAGAGCATCCTCCAAAGAGCTCCAGCCTGAGACCCTTCCCGTAAGGCCCACCCTGTCAATAGTCATTCCCCCAGAGCACCTCCAGGCCTGCCCAGCAGTGGGGATTGAGAATGAATTAGACTGAGTCCCCGCCTCAGGAGCTCACAGAGACCCTGGACATGGTGAGTGCTCAGGTGAAAGACCCTAGCCCTGGGAGCATAGAGGCGGGAGTGACTGCCAACTCAGGAAGTCTTTTAGAGGTGGCATTTGAGCTGATTTTAAAGCCTGAGTAGGTGGACTTTCCCAGGCAGAGAGGGAAACAGGCTGGGCAAAAAGCATGACTGATGTCTTTGAAACTGAGAGGATGCAGGATCTTAAGGAGAAGAGTTGAAGTGATGCCAGAGACCCACAGAGGGCCTTGAATGCCACATTAAGGAGTCTGAACCTTATTCAGTGGGGTTAGGGGTCTTAAACCTAGGTTGCATGAAGCCCCATGTTTCAGGGGGTCTACTCACATGTGAAGCCAATTCATTTTCTTTCTTCCTCAAACTATGTTTTACACAAGTAAAAATAGGTGATAAAACTCAACTTACTCAAATGTGTTATTGAATATTTTAGCACCTTGGAGACTGCCCACATATTAACTTATGCTACAGGTTGATTATCTTGTTAGCAAACCTCAGAATAAAGCTTTTCCTGTGATCTGTTTTAATAGAAGAGTATCTTGAGATTGCTGACAATCGTTGCTGAGTCTCCTGAGGGTTGTAGTTTAAAACAGAACAAAACAAAAAAGGCTTTTACCTGGGGCTTCCCTGGTGGCGCAGTGGTTAAGAATCCACCTGCCAATGCAGGGGACATGAGTTCGAGCCCTGGCCCAGGAAGATCCCACATGCCCCGGAGCAACTAAGCCCGTGCGCCCTAACTAAGAGTAGCCCCCGCTCACGCAACTAGAGAAAGCCCGCACGCAGCAATGCAGCCAAAAATAAATAAATAAAATAAATTAAAAAAACAAAACAAACCTTAAAAAAAAAAAAAAAGGCTTTTACCGTTTGCAGCCACTTATTGGTGTGAATCAGGGCTTTCTCAATGCTGCGCAAAAACCAACAAACTGAAACAGAAACAAACTGACTAGATGATGAAGCTTAAATCCACACTGGTCTCCTGTATTCATTGGTTGACATTATAATAAACATATCATGAATATGTAATACATTTGAATTTGCAGTATAAATTTATACCAATAAAATATGGTACTATATGGTTTACATATTGGGGCTCCTCCCAAGAGTTCATTTGCATAAAATGTTAACCTACTTTAAAAAAAAGTATGAAAACCATTATGGAGCTATTGCAGGACTTTTCAGCAAGGGATTAACTCGGTCCATTTTCATTTTAGAAAGGTCACTATGAGGCTGTGTTGGTGGATGGATTGGAGAGGGTGTGTCTGGTAGCAGGCAGAGCCGTGAGGAGGCTGGTCTCTGCCTGGGGAGGAAGCTGGACTAATGTCACACCCTGGGGGATGGAAAGGAGGGGTTGGACATTGGGAACTAGGGTGGTGAGTGAAGCACGTCAATCTGTTTCCTCCCCAAACACCAAGGAACCCGGGAGCTCAGGCCCAGTCGTCAGTTATGACCTCTCGGTCAGCCCCTGGCACTCACTGTTCTCTGGGAGGCAAGGAGACTGGTGGCTTCTTGGGCCCTACTCCTTCCTGCAGAAACCCCTCCCCCCTACAAGCTATTCTGGGGGCTTTGGGCCTCCTGGGCCCCATCAGGGCCTGGCCTAGGCTTATTCTCATCCCCAGGAGCCTGAGTGAAATATTTAACCCCCTAAGGCCTATAGGAGGCCCTCACCTCATGAGGTCAGAGGACTTCCTCAGTCCAAACCTGTTTTGTTCCTCTCTCCTCCGGCAGCCCTTCTCACTCTAAGTCCTTCTAGAAATAACAGCTTTTGGCTATGTTCCTATCTTGGGCCCAACAGGCAAAATCACTTTGGCCTCAGTGAGAGCTCCTCAGGCAGGCTGGGTGGGGCTGGACTGCCCTCCTTTATTCCTCCACTCCTGTCCCCGAAGCAGGAATAATCAGCTGGACCCCCCAATACCCCCCCTCCAGTGAAAGACAGGGAGAGCTGGCAGGACCTTGGCTCCCTGGAGCCCAGTGTTCCCAGGCTGAGTTCCTGGTCTGGGGTAGGGGGTCTTTCTGACCCAAGCTTCAGTCTGGCATCTGGACTTCTGATTTCTGGAGGAACTGTCTCTAGATGCACCTGACATCACGTGACAGGGTGGCCTCCCTCTGCAGCGAGGTCCAAGGGGGTGTCTTAGTGCTTGGCTTCTCCCCAGCTCCGACCAGCCCCTTTCACTTGTTCCTTCAGCTCCGCCTGGAGCCCAGACAGGCTGCTTCTCTCTCCCAGCTGGGATTCCACATTTCCCGCAGCAGCTCATGCCCACTAGGCCCTTAGACTGCTCCTCACTTGTACAGAGTCAGAGCAGGCTGAGCAGGGAAGCAGGGTCCTTGCCCTGGGGCCCTCCATTCTGGGGGTAAAGAGAGCCCTGCCCTGAGAAACCTCACTCTGAGGGCATGGTGCCCCTCACCAATTCTCCCAGATCTGGGAAGGGAGGGCTGGGGTGTGAGGAGTGTCCCAGGGAAGTGCCTGAAGTAGCAGGGGTTGGGGTCTTCTGGGAGTGGTTGAGGAGGGGCATATGGGAGTATAGTGCTGCTGTGTGGACAGAGGCCAGGCTTGAGGCCAGAGACTTGGGATCTTATCCTGGCTCTGCCTTGCCTTTGCTGGATGACCAAGAGTAATACTCTGCCCCTCTCTGGGCCTATTTCCCCATCTGTAAAAGAAGGAAGTGGAGACTCCTGGGACCAAGGCAGCTGGGATATTTTTCTTGCAGTGGCCAGAGGTGGGATGGGATGGGGTCTGGGCCGGTCAGCCGGAGGAGACCCAGAACATAGCAGTCTGGCAGGGACTGTGGGACAGAAAGTGACGAGCGAGACCTTGGCTGGCTGCCTGAGCTGGAGCAGCGGGCTTGGGAACCTGCCTGAACGAGCTGGAGGGTAGCTGGCTCTCTGTCCTTGAAGGGGTGTTGGGCCTGTCCCTGGGGCAGTAAGCCCAGGGGGCTAGGCGGTCTTAGCCCTTGCCCTGAAGGCCAGCAGGCTTCCTGGGTTTATGAGAGTGGGCCTCCCCACCCCCCCCAACCATACCCTTACCATCCCTGGCCATCCCTCTATCACCCTTTTCTTTAATTTTTATCTTCCTTCCTTGAAGGCTCACAGTGGCTGAGAGGTTTGGGAGGTACCCAGCCCAAGAACACACAGACACTTGGGGGTGGTTGGCAGCTGGGAGAGTTACTGGGCTGAGCCCCAGAGGACAGGCACCTGTCCTGCCAATGCCTTATACTCACCCTGCTGGGCCCACACACCATCTTGGTTGGGATAAAAGTAAAATGCAAACTGAGGTCCACCTCCTGAGTTTGGGGACTCTGGTCTTCTATTCCTATCTTGAGGTTCTAAAGCTTCATTAGCCACTAGCTTTCATGGCTACTTAAATTTAAATTGATTAAACTTAAAATTCAATACAACTAAAGATTCAGTTCCTCTGTCTCACTGGCCATATTTCAAGTGGCTCCCTAGCCACATGCAGCCACACGGAGAGCACTGGACATTTCCATTATCACAGAAGGGTCTATTGGACAGTGCTCTTCTAAAGCATGCACAAATCTCTGCCTTGGGGGTAGATCGTAAGCTCCACGGGGGCAGGGATCACAACTGTATGATCCCTGCCATGTCCCCAGCACAGTGCCTGTCACATGGTCATCACTCAGTGTTGTCAACTGATTGGGAACCAGGCTTAACTCCAGAGAGAAGAAATGGGATTGAGCGCGTGACCTGCAGGGCTATAAGGAGCAGGCCAGAATGCAAGGTCCATTTATGAGTCTTGCCCCCAACTTGAGTCCCTGTTTCCTCATCTGTAAAGTGGGAATCATAGTCCCAGGATTGCTCAAGTCACAGAGATGTGGTGGGACTCTCTGGGTGTCTGTGAGTCCCTTGGGGACCCCAGGGATTATGAAGGGTCCAGCTGCTGCCTGTGGTGACATTCCTCTCTCCCCATTCTGCTGGAGGTGCCGAAGGAGTTCTGAGGCCCTCTCGGGCCCCTGAAAGAAGGCCTTCTGCAATCTAGCACCTGCCTACTCTTCTGGGCTCAACTACACTCTGCTCCCATGCACAGAGCTCTGCTCACCTTTGTGAAGGCACAGCGTATGTGCACACCTCCTCGTGCCTTCCTTCGCCCCACTCCTCCTTCAAGGCTTTGCTGAAATGCCTCCTGTCCTATGACAACTTCCTCTGAACACTTGTCATCGAGACTTTGCTTTCACCTGGCTCTAGCACTCATTTCAGTCCCCTTTGCATCTCCTTCTTTCTCCCCTACCAGCCTGTGACTCTGAGGACAGGAGCCAAATCTCTACCAGTATCATTACCAGACAGAGCCCAGGTGCTTGGCACAAAGAACCAGTAAATGTTTGTCAAATTTGCATCAACCGAAACAATATTCTCTGAGCATTTACTATATTTCAAGCAACTTGAACAGATGAGGGCACTGCGCTGGAGTTTCTAGTTCATGTTAAATTTGGCATGGCAAATACTGTCTCTCATTAAACTATATTGCTTAAAAGTTCAGAGACATTAAATATTTACTGAGCACCTACTATGTGCTAAGCACAGTTCTGAGCACTAGAGATACTATAAATGAACAGGATAGTCCCGGTTCCTGCTCCCTGAGAACTTAAGCATGGTTCCTGCTTCTAGAGCTCTGTCTAGAAATAGAAATAGTTAAATAAGTAATTATAATTTAGTGTTAAACTTTACCAAAAAGGAAATCGTTAGGAGAGGTAGCAAGCCCATGACTAGGGGTAAGGGAAGGCTTCCTAGAGGTGACTTGTAGTTTGAGACCTGAAGGTTGGATAGAAGTTAGCTGGAAGGGCAGTCAGGGAAAGAGCACATCAGGCAGAGGAAACATCATGTGCGAAGGCTCAGAGAAGGTAGGGGGGAGGTGTGCTCAGACATGAGAAAGGTCAGATTGAGCAAAACGGGGTAATAGGAAGGTGACAGTGGAGACAGAGGTAGGGTCTGTCATGAAGGGCTTCCTACTCCATATTGAAGGCTGCCGATCAGAATGTGAGAAGAGTGGGTACCACTGAAGGGGGAGGCGGGGCATGATCAGATCTGAATCTGGGAACAATCCCCTGACAACAGTATGGACCACATATTGGATGGAATGAGAGATGGTGATGGGCCAGACCATGGTAGGGAAGACAGAAAGAAGTGAATGGATTCTAGTAGAGTTGGCATGTTTTGGTGACTGATTGATGGGGGAAGGGGGTGGAGGAAGAGGGAAGACTTGCGGTTGACTTCCAGGCTTCTGGTCTAGGTGATGAGTGGTTGGTGGTGCCAAGCATTGAGATGAGGAAAGCGGGGAGGGGACCAGGTTTGGGGGTGCAGAGAATGCTGGGAATTCAGCCTTGGGCATGATGAGTTTAAGTGTCTATTAGTCAACTGGGGCAGTTAGATATATGAGTCTGGAACTCAGGAGAAAGATTTGGGCTGGAGATAGATGTTCTTATATAATTGTCATGTTTCTGGGTACCACTTCTTCCTAAGGGCATGTAGCTCCCATTTTGTGATGGAAACCATGTGGAGACCGTCTTGAGCATCTGTCATACTTTGGCTACATACACTGTATTCATTTTTCTTTCGAGTCCAGATGGCTGGCTAGATTGCAAACTCCCTGAGGGCATGTGCCTCCCATCCGATTGTCCTCCTCCGTGGGGAGCCATCAACTCCCTCAGTCTCCAGTTGGGTCCTGCACAGAAGGGGTCCTGATCTAGGTCTGCCTCTGCCCAAGGCTGAGCTCCTTAGGGCAGAGGCTGGACCTGTGTCTTCTCCCTGTCCCCAGTCCCCGGAGGGGCTGACACATGAGACCTGCCTCAAGAGAATCTGAGAGTCAGCCCCTTCTCCTGCACCCCTGCAGCCCAAGCCTCAGAATGCAGTCACCATTGCCGTGTCTTCCCGAGCCCTGTTCCGCATGGACGAGGAGCAGCGGATCTACACAGAGCAGGGTGTGGAGGAGTACGTGCGCTACCAGCTGGAACACGAGAACGAGCCCTTCAGCCCTGGGCCGGCCTTCCCCTTCGTGAAGGTGAGGGGCAGTTCCACCACTGGCCGTACAGTGCCTCCATGGGCGTTAGAGAAAAGCACTCCCATGGGTGTATGAGTAAGGAAAAGGGGTCCCCTCTGGGCAGATGCCACCACACAGGAGCTTAGTTTGGCAAGGGGACAGCCACTGTGGGAAGAAGAGGCCACCCCATCCTCTGGACTAATGCAACCCCACTCCAGGTAACCAGCTTAGTGCATGGAACCTGAGCTGGCTTTCGACCCCCACTCACCCTTTTAGTGAGGTACCCCTGGGCAATAATCAACCCACACAATGGCAGAGACTAGGAGGGGATAGCCCGCGTCCACTGGTCTCACCCCGAGCCTGGCCCCTGACCTCCCCTCTCCTCCCTGTGTTGGATCCCAACTCACCCCTCCTCCCCAACCCTGGCTACCAACTCCAGGCACCAGTCCCTGGGGGTCTGAGCCCGAGGGTTCCCTCTCCCATCCAGGCTCTGGAGGCTGTGAACAGGCGGCTGCGGGAGCTGTATCCTGAGAGCGAGGACGTCTTTGACATCGTCCTCGTGACCAACAACCACGCTCAAGTGGGCGTCCGTCTCATCAACAGCATCAACCACTATGGTGAGCATGAGGGCTTTGGCCATGACACGACCCCTACCGGACACCCGGGGTTAGGGTCACACCTCTGCAGGGTGCAGGTAAACCCACTGGAACCGCGAGCTCAGAGGGGTGCTGGTAAACAGGCCCTTTCAAGAAACAAAACAAACCCCCAAAACCCTGCTTGTGTAGCATTGCCATATTCAGGGTGTAAATATTCCCACCATGGCTGATGTCAAGCTACCAATAGTTGAACAATCTAACTGGCTCCAAAAGTCCCTGGATGTTTAACATTCGGCTCTTGCAAGCTGGTACAAGCCGGCTCCAGCACATCGCTGCACAGGCCCCACTCTCTATGTGATTGGGCAGGGCACTTGCTGCCCCTGTGCCTCAGTTTCTCTCTCTGCAAGAGGGCTGACAGGCCTTAAAGTCTGCTGGCGGAGGCAGGTGCAGTCATCAGAGTGAAGGGACTTTGTGTCTTAGTCCAAACTCTTGATTGAAAGTAATAGACCCTCCAGAGCCAGCCTAAGCTGAAGAAAATGATTTTTTTTTTTTTGGCTGTGCTGCATAGCATGCGGGATCTTAGTTCCCTGACCAGGGATTGAACCTGTGCCCCCTGTGTGGAAACGCGGAGTCTTAACCACTAGACTGCCAGGGAATTCCCGAAAATGATTTCTTATTAGGTTACAGGTATGCCTCTTGGAACCACAGGGAAGGAAGTGAAATTGGGCCCACAAAGGGCTGAATCCAAGTACTGGAAATCTCTCCAGGGTTTTTTTTCTCTCTGGACCACAAGAGCCCTTATTTCTGCTTCTTTCAGCAAATCTGTTCCTTTTTTTTCTTTCTTTTTTTTCTGTCTCTTTTTCTTTTTCCTCAAACTAGGTTTCTCTGCTTTTCAGGAATATGGCCAAAATTTACAAGTTTACAAGTCCTTGTTTTCAGCAACCAAGAGAAGCCAGTTGGCATTTTTAAATCCTAATTTCAAATTATTAGGAGCAAGGGTGATATTCAAAATATTTAACCACCTTGTGACATAAGTACCGAGGAATCAGGACAGACACCACCTATGGTACTGGGGCAGAGTCCTGAAGGACCCCTGCTGTGCCCTTCCACTGTGGACCCTCCTGTGTGAGGGGCTGGGGTAGTGATGGGGTAACTCAGTGGGCTCAGAGCAGCAGCCATTTATCAACAAGCAAAGTTTTACAACCTGCACAGACATAGGTACTAGGTAACTCTCAGCCCAGGCTGGGAGGGAATCTAATTGGCCCAGCTTGAGTCAGGTGCCTACCCCTATCCAGTCAGCTATGACCAGGTGGGACCACGAGCCACAAGGCTGGGACCTACCTTTTGTAGTACTGTGATCCCCTGACAAGGGGATATTACTGTGAGCCAGGCAACCCCTCCAGAGATGTGATCATCCCCATTTCATGGTCGAAGAATGGAGGATCTCAGAGAGGGGGAACGCTGGCCTAAAATCACCCAGAGAATCACTCTGCTGCCCCACCACCACTCAGAACCAAGATGGCGTCCACTGAACACGGAGGGACCACTCTGAGGTCCTGAGGGTTGACCCAGGCATCACCTGGGTACTCTCTATCTCCTCTCCAGACCTGTCCATTGAGAGGTTCTGCATGACAGGTGGGAACAGCCCCATCTGCTACCTCAAGGCCTATCACACCAATCTCTATTTGTCGGCTGATGCAGAAAAAGTGCAGGAAGCCATCGATGAAGGTGAGTCAAACTGGGGAAGGAGAGCGTGGGGAGTCTGGCTAAGGGGTCTTAGAGATAGGAAGCCTGGTCCCAAAGCTCTGGGCAGGCACTAGGGGTTGCCATGGTAACTGGAAGGGGAGTACCTTCCTTAATTCCTATGACCTGTCCTGTAAACTCTGAGAACAAGGCCTCACCTATTTCACTTATTGCCCATCTATTCCACTGTCCCACCTCCTGCCCTGCCATGTTAAGGATGCCTTTACTCATCAGCATCACCCAGCCTTCCATTTCCATGGGAACCCTCCTTACAGTCCAGAAAGCTACTCCCTTCCAAGAATCTTCCAGGTCAGTAGGAGTTCTAATTCCTGTGTGACCATGGGCAGCCTCTGTCCTTCTCTGGGCCAATGAGGAGGGAAATCAGTACCTAGTCCAGCCTGAGCAGTAGAGTCTGGGAAATGGGCAGCATTCCAGCAGCTGGGCCGGCCAGTGCTAAGGTGAGGTTAGAGACACAGCTGCAAGTGCTGACAAAGAGAATTTCCCTCCACGTGTCTCTTTCAAGGGGCAGTTCTGGGGATGGTATCCAGTCTCCTGACAAGGTGTTTTTCCCTATTGTTCACGGGAGAAGACAGGCTCATAGGGGAGGAAGGACTCCCCACTGCCTGAGAGGGCTCCTCAGGCTGAACGCTACTGTTATTTATTTATTTATTTATTTATTTTGACATTTTTTTGGAGTATAGTTGATTTACAATGTTGTGTTAGTTTCAGGTGTACAGGAAAGTGATTCAGTTATACATATATACATTCATTCTTTTTCAGATTCTTTTCTCATATAGGTTATCACAGAATATTGAGTAGAGTTCCCTGTGCTATACAGTAGGTCCTTGTTGGTTATCTATCTTATATATAGTAGTGTGTGTATGTTAATCCCAAGCTCCTGATTTATCCTTCCCCCCGGTGTTTCCCCTTTGGTAACCATAAGTTTGTTTATCAACCAACGATATGTTTACTTTCCTCTTCCTTTTTCATGCTGTCTCCTGCCTGGAAGCCTGGCTTCTCTCCCGCTGATGCCTCACTCCCCTGTGCTGCTTGGGGTTCCAAGAGACTTTCTTTAACCAGGAAACGGAAGCCATTTCCCTAGACAGATGTCACTCCCTCTGGTTGGGGTCTTGGCATTGGTCCGCATGTGTGCCTCTATATGTCTATAATTTAAGCCCAGGCTAGGGAGCAAGGGATGGTCAGGAGGCAGGCCTTCCCCAGGTCCGGTGGTTCTGGTTCATCTTGGTTCCAGCACTGGCAAAGCTGAGAAGGTGCCTGGCCTGATGTCCAGGGCCTGGGCCTACATACACATCCTCAGGCTAGTGAAGTTGTGGGGAGGCTGGCATTGCTCTTTCCTCCCAAAGCTCTGCCTCTGTCCAGGCCTGCAACCCTAGATTCCCAAAGAGCAGGGCTGACATGGCCTTTGGAGAGGTGAAGAATCGGGGTTGCGCTGAGCCCACTGCCTGGGTCTCCAGCCTGCTGGTACTGCTTTTTGTCGTCCAGTGAGCTCTAGTTGGAGCCAGGGTTCCCAACAGACATACTGGGCCCTCTGGAGAAGCCCAGAGTCTGTGCCATTGTGGCGGCAGACTGAGGGGGTGCCCACACCCACCTCAACACAGACTGCAGCCTAGAATCTCAGCCCCAGACAGAGCTGAGCACCCTTAATTTTATCTTGGTCCAGAGAGGGTGAGGGACTTGGCAGAATCAACAGCAAGAGAGTAACTGAGGCCCAGCCAGGGTCGGGGCTCCTTCCCAGCCCCCCTGTAGATCTACATCAGGGGCCTGTGAGGAACTCCAGGAAGGACAGTGGTGGCCTGGGGGACCCTCCCTTCCATCCAGGACTGATGTTTGTCTGGTCCATACCAGCACGAACTTACTAGATATTAAAGTATTGAAATTCCCCCATGCCGATTGATAAATAGCTCCTGCCCTGAGTTCTCTGAGTGCCCCCCTGTTCCCTGGGACACCTCCCAGACCTTCCCTCAAAGCAGCAACTAAAAGGGAAACCCTGGCATAGGCTGGGGCCTTCAGAGCCCTACTCAGAGCAAAAGCCACTATCCATTCTTACTGGCCCGTTTTGAAATATTCTGAATATTAGCCCTCGTTAGCCGGCCCCTGGGTCCTAGGTGAGGCAAGCAGGGCAAGGAGAGCCTGAGATAGCCCTCTCCTGGCCCCCAGGCAGCTGAGGCGGGTGTCGGGGCCCTATTACCTAGGCGAAGGCAGACAATGCTTGCCTTTCTCTGCCCAGGGATCGCAGCCGCCACCATCTTCAGCCCCAGCAGGGACGTGGCTGTATCCCAGAGTCAGCTGCGGGTGGCCTTCGATGGGGATGCTGTGCTCTTCTCAGATGAGTCGGAACGCATCGTGAAGGCCCACGGGCTGGACAGGTTCTTCGAGCATGAGAAGGCCCACGAGAACAAACCTTTGGCCCAGGTGCTCCCCACACTCCCCGGAACCCTTGGGTGGAGCAAGGAAGCTCCCCAGAACCTGCCCTTGGCTGGAACCTCCAGCCCAGAACCAAACCCCAAGCTCAGCCCAGAATCCAGCCAGCTCCCCTCCCTAGGCCTCCAGCCTTCCTCCCTCTCACCTGACCCCTGGGTCCCCTCAGTGAGCTTCTACCTCTTCTTTGAGCTCCCATCTCTCTCACTGCATTCCCATCCCCCCTTTGAAGCCCACATTCTCTCTCTAAGCCCCTCTCTGAAACCCCTACCTCTTCTTTGCAGCTCCGTTATGAGGTCTCCATCCCCATCGCTTCTCGGCCTTTTGGCTAAAATCAAGTGTAGGTCTCTATCCCCTTCCTGAAACCCCCATCCTCCCTCTAAGCTCCCAGCTCCTCTCTGAAGCCTCCATCCTCTTTCTGAAGTCTCCATCCCATCTCTAAAGTCCCCATCCCGCTCTGAAGGCCTCATGCTCTCTCTCTGAAGCTGCCATCCTCTCTCTGGAACGCTTGTCCCCTCTGAGAGATTCCCCCACCCCTCTGAGAGGGATCCCATCCTCCCAAGAAGTCCCTGCTTCCCTCACTGGAGGAAAGGAAGAGCTGGGCTGGCGCCCTTCATTGGGGCAAGGAGATCCAGCTAGTGTGGGGTCTGGGCAGCCCATCTGCTTTGGGCCACACCAGCCCTTCACACCTCCTGCCATCCATCCTTTGGCCAGGGGCTCAGAGACCCTCACTCACCCTTAAACTGCTCAGAGTCTCACTGAGAGCAGAATACGCCCTAGAGCTGGTGGAAATTCCCTGGGGTTGGAGCGACTGGGATTCTCCAGCCCTCCAGTGAGCTCCTATCTGTGCTTTTAACAAAAATCTGGGTGCTCAATAACCCCAAAGCCTCTCTCTCCAAGAGCTCAGCAGGCTTCAGCTATGACTCCAGAGTATTCATTTCACTTTCTCTCTTGTTGGTTCCCTCTGAAATCCTTGGGAATCCAGAGCGGGACAGTTTTTCCACTAAGTGGTAGGCAGAGCCCCAGGAGACCACTGCTTGCCCCAGGTCACCCAGCAAGTGAGGGGTCTCCAAGATTAGAAACCTACCGTTCCTGATTTCCAGCTGCGTTACAGTTTTCTTCTTCATCATCCTCTGGTTCTTTATTCACACCTCCTCATGAAGCTTCATTGCTCCAGGCACTGTGAAGAATAAACCCTTCCCCTGACCCTACAGAGCTGGAGCACAACACCGTGAGCCACTCGCCTGCCCCAGGGGCAGGGTTGACATTGGGCAGTGACACATTGGTCTGTCTGTCCCAGCTAGAGTCCATTCTGATTGAAGGGTGCCCATGCCATAGTTACTAAATATTCTTTTTTTTTTTTTTTTAAGGAATTCCTTTTTTAAAAAAAATTATTTATTTATTTTTGTTCATTTAGTTTTGGCTGTGTTGGGTCTTCGTTTCTGTGCGAGGGTTTTCTCTAGTTGCGGCGAGCGGGGGCCACTCTTCATCGCGGTGCGCGGGCCTCTCACTATCGCGGCCTCTCCTGTTGCGGAGCACAGGCTCCAGACGCGCAGGCTCAGTAGTTGTGGCTCATGGGCCTAGTTGCTCCGTGGCATGTGGGATCTTCCCAGACCAGGGCTCGAACCCGTGTCCCCTGAATTGGCAGGCAGATTCTCAACCACTGCGCCACCAGGGAAACCCACTAAGTATTCTTACTATCCTCCCTGCTGATGAGCACAAAGGCCACACTTAACGGAGTTGCAGGGCAGACACCCATGTACCTGGTGGGCTGCTATAGTCACAGCCCTGGTATAGTTTTTCTGACGCAGACATCCCCAATCACAGCAGTATGGACACCTAGACTGCCATAGAGACCTACAGTCCAATGATGCATGTAGTGGCCTGAGCAGGCATAGCAGAACTGAGAGATTTAGAGATCCTGAGAAGCTTTCCCACCCCAAACAGCAAGATCCTAGTGTTATAGGTAGGAGCCCAGCAGGGGAGGGGGCAAGTGTCTGGGAGAGGGGTGAGCTCACAGTGTTCCTTTGCCTTCTCATAGGGCCCCTTAAAGGGTTTTCTGGAGGCTCTGGGTAGGCTGCAGAAGAAGTTCTACTCCAAGGGCCTGCGGCTGGAGTGTCCAATCCGCACCTACTTGGTGACGGCACGCAGTGCGGCCAGTTCTGGAGCCCGAGCTCTCAAGACCCTGCGCACCTGGGGCCTGGAGACGGATGAGGCCCTGTTCCTTGCGGGAGCACCCAAGGGCCCCCTCCTGGAGAAGATCCGCCCACATATCTTCTTTGATGACCAGATGTTCCACGTGGCTGGGGCTCAGGAGATGGGCACAGTGGCCGCCCACGTGCCTTACGGTGTGGCGCAGACACCCCGGCGGACCACACCCACGAAGCAAGCCACATCTGCACTGTAGCTGAACCATCAGCTTTGCTGACCCACACTGCTCCAGGCGTGGCTCCATGTCATACACGTCGCCCAGTGGACCCTTCTAGTTCCTCACCTCTCTGCCCTTCTGCATGTCCGCCCTCATCCCTATGAGTGAGGCACTTGTAGGAAATTATGCAGACTGGTCCGGCATTCTCACCAGCTCCCCTTTTGGGCAAACACTGTGCCATGATCCTGGCTCAGAAAGTAAGACTGTGCAAAGAAGCTGGGTTTCAGGGGGAAGTTGATGGGACTAAGGGTGAGAGGGTCAGAGCAGCAGGGTGCCTCAAAAGGGGCTTATGAAACTAGCTCAGTGTAGTACAAAGAACACTGCTTTGAGAGAGATGGGATCTGGCTTCTAAGCTTTGTCCTGGCATTGTCCATGTCTTTAAGTTCCCTTGCAAGGGACTCTAGGATGAGGTGACTTCCCCCTGTGGTGCACTGGTGAACTCTCCATCCTTGCAGGAGCCCCTGCAGCCCCTTTGTCACCACTTCCAGGGGAGAACTCTCACTGCTTGATGAGTCAGTTTCCCCATCTTTTAGGAGGTTTTCAAACTCTCCTTTAGCTAAAAAAGCTTGGTTTTATAAGATTGCCCTCTTTGAAGGAAGGATTCTGAGCCAGGGCTTCTCCTGATATATATGGCACCTTCGTACAAATTATAGAAGGACGCCGTCTCTAGAATGAATTGTGAAAAGACTGCCCTTCCTCTGGGCTGACCCGGACCACACTGGGGCACACAGCTTGGTTAGCAGGCTATAGGCTGGATTTTGGCCCCTACCGGCTCCTCAGCCCAGAGGCCTTTGTCAAATGGGCAAGGCACACAATCATTCACAGCAACCATCCCTATAATTTTACACGTTTGAAAACCACTGGATGAGATGACCTGTCTACTTCCTGCGATGCCTTAATCTGAGTCATCAAGGGTCAGCTGCCAGGTGCAGGGTTTGTGGAAGGAGGGAGGGAGTGAATTTAACCTGCATGCAGACTCTCCTCCGGCCAGCAGGGGGCACTGCAGGCTCTCCCTGGGAAGGCGCTTTACTAGGCCTGCTCAGTGCTTCCTTCGCTTTTGCTTTTTAGCCAAAGTTAATTTGCTCCTGCCTGTCAACCCCCTCACCTCAACCCTCACCCCCTCAATGACTGTGTCCTACTCTGCTTGCCAAGCAGCCCTGCTGGGGGGAAGAGGTGGAGAATTGGTGTTTATTGTTGTGAGCTCAAATGCAAGGGGAGAAACCTTAGGGGCTGAAGTGGGAGGTGGTCCAGGCTGAGCCCAAGGGAAGGCCTGCCTGGAGTGATATAGGAAGTGTGGGGAGGTCAGGTCTGATGCAGTGACTGGCTAGAGAGGAAGGAGCTGCAATGTGCATTAGCAAGATTCTCCAGCTATGGGATTGTGATTGGAGGTAGTGAGCTCTTTGTCACTAGGATGCTGTCAAAGGGACTCCAGGATGAGGTGACCTCCCCCTGCGGTGCACTGGTGAACTCTCCATCCTTTCAGGAGCCCCTGCAGCCTCTTTGTCACCACTTCCAGGGAAGAACTCTCACTGCTTGATGAGTCAGTCTCCTCCTTTGCTGACCAGCTTGGCTTTCTCCGGAGAGAGGGTGGGACCTCCAAAGGCTGGTCCCTCAGGAAGACCCAGAAGGGGTGAGGAGATGTCAGTGGCGGGGACTGATTGCCCAGCCTCCCGGGCGAATCCCAGCTGTGAGCAAGCACTTTATGAAGAAAGCCAAAGGTATCATCGGAGGTGTGTGCAGGGGAGCTGGAACACTTCTGGGGGCAGGAAAAGGGGTGACAGGCCACGTGGGGCCTGACCTTTATCCTTTTGAGGACTCAGCCCAGGGTCTGAATGGGCACAGGTTCTGGGCAGTGGAGGGCAGGATCGTAATGTCAGAAAGATAATGCAGGAGGGAGAACGAAGTCAGAAGACTGAGGTGGTTCTGGAAATGAGCAACAGTTTGGGTGAGAAGAGAGTCCTGGGCTGGGCTTGTCCTGTCAGTGCTGGAGCGGCTGAGAGGCTGGCCGTGGGGAGGAAGGGCAAGGCTGTGCTGAGTGGCTGGGCACCGCCAGGGGACGGGCAGGTGACGAGGATGTCCTTGCACAGGGTCATCCCATCAACAGCCAGGATCCTTCTGGCCAACAGAGGAGGCCTCAGGGCAGAGGATCTGGTTTGGAGCTCTTTCCTCTGCCGAAGCTCCCAGCCCAGCCAGAGATACTGTGAGACCTAAGGACAGCCTCCAGGAAACGAAAAGGAAGTGAGAGAAGGAACTCAACCCCAGTCACTCTTGATCTTGGCCGAACCACACAAAGGCCTGCTTCTCCTTCCTCTTGGGTCAGAATCACCCCTTGGGTGAGCCTCCAGGGCTCACAGAGCCAGCTGGTAGCCATGAGAAGCCTGCAAGGCTGGGGACAGCCGAGGCTCACTGCATGGCACTAGGCTGTGTGACCAGGGTGGACACATGCCCTGCGAGGGCAGCACCAGATGTCACCTAATTAAGATGCACCGAGGGATGCTGAGACCAAGAGGTCCTGCCCCCAGGGCCTCGCGATAAACACCCCTGATTCTTCCAGGTCTCTCAGGAAGCAGGAAAACGTGATGTGGGAAGCAGCAAGATAAGGCGCCATAAAAGCTGTGTATTTCACTGGAGCACTGTTAATAGACTTGGACAGCCCTCAGCGATGAGAGACACTAGGGTCCAAATTCTATTATTGAAACCATAAATGAGCATTTCAGGCCTGGAAAAAAGCTTTCAGTGTCTGGAATAAAAGGCCAGAAGTCCTGGGGGCAGGCTTAGACAGCTGCCAGACACACCTTCTGATTGTTTCAAGTGATGAGGAAGCGTCCTGGGGAAAAGAACATCGTTTATTGTATCAACAGGCAAATTAAAAAGCCATGCGAGCACCAAAGCCCCAGGCCCAGCCATGGACTGCAGCACTGGGCCAGAGGAGCCACAGCTCCTGACATGCAGAACCCCTGGAGCCCAAAGCATGGCACCCCAACAGCGCCTGCAGAGCACGTCCCAGGAAATTCTTGCCAGCCAAGTCCCAGACCCAATGGAAACTGCCACTTAGAAAAACAGAAGCCCTGTTACTATGCACTGAGATTGCCAAGGTCACTGCAAAATAGCCCTCTCTGCTTTCTGAGAGCCCAATCAGAATGATGGGGATGTAGCAGAAGGAGTTGAAACCAGCAAGAAGTGTAAATCCAAGCTGGATCCAGCATTATAATGATACTCAACTGGTGTGCACCAGCAGCTAAACTAGTGATTAAAATATTGAAATGCCTCCATAACAGTTGTAAATAGCGCTGGCCTGAGCCCCTGACTTCCCCCTCCCCATGGACTCAGCTGCCCTGGCCCCTTCGTCTTCCCACGAACCAGCAAAAAGGGGTTCCGGGAGTCTGTGCCAGCATGATGGCCAGTGTCCACTCTGTTTGGGGGTCCCCTGGCCATGCTGGCTTGGAGAGGTTAAGTAAGTTGCCCAAAGTCACACAGCTGGTAAGTGGCAGTGAGAGGACTCAAGCTCATGTCTGTCTGATGCTGGGACTCAGGCCCTTAACTCTTTTGCCATACGGCCCATACGTGCATAGACGTAGCAAGAGAAGCTTCATAGCAATGGCGTTCCCTTGACAGTCTGTTAACATGTTGACCCCCTGCATGTTAAGATACTATAATAGACTTGAGAGGGTACATCTTTGTTACAGCTGTCTAAATAGCTAAGAGGAATTTAAACTAGGGCCAAACACTTGCAGATCTTCTAAAGCACCTACCTCCAGACAACCCCAAGTTCTGTGGAACCCGGTTCTTATTGGGCTAATGCTGGGTTTGGCAAACGCAGCTCCTTGGCCAAATATAGCCCACCACGTTTTTGCAAAGAAACTTTTATTGGAATACAGTCATGCCCATTTGTTTACATCTGTCTTCAGCTTTCAAACTATAGCAATGGAGTTGAATTGTTTCAACAGAGACCAAGGAGCTGAAAATACTGGGTCAGCCAGAAAGTTCGTTCGGGTTTTTCAGTTCCAGCCTACGAAAAACCCGAACGAACTTTTTGGCCGACCCAATATTTCTCTGGCTGTTTGCAGAAGGAGTTTGCTGACCCCTGGGTTAAGGCAAACATCCCTGGCCCGGTCCTCAGTGGGAGAGTCCAGCTTACATCCACCTAAGCGTTCGGAGGTAGAGGCTGGCTCGTTTGCAGAGGGGGCAGCACGAAACATCTCTGTGCCCATCTGCAGGCATCGTCAGGGATGGCAGGCACTAGCTGAGAACCTTGATGCTAAACCCAGCAGACCCTTGGCATCTGAAGATTGAAGATTTCAAAGTTTGACCATTTTCAAATGACCCATGGCCTGTTGTGATTTGGAATGTTGATGCACACATTTGATTTTAGTGTGCTCTCCCAAGCTGCTGGGTGAGGGGCAGGGAGCGGGGCCCCTGGCTAGAGCTGAGCCCAGCTGGCTGGCCTCTGCTCAGCACGGCTATGTTGTTCTCAGCTCATCATTACCTTTGAGGGGCCTCTTGAAAAGTAGTAAGTGCTGGTAGATGGATGGGCCTTAGGTAAATATTAATTTTGGATAAAGTGAAGTGCCCCACGTTGACTTAAGGACCCAGATCTAACAAGTCATCCATATGCTCTCTGTGGAAGCAAGAACAAGCTCTTCACGAAGACGGTCCCAGTGAGGACTTCAGCTGGCTCAGAAGTTACTGATCAAGTGAGAGATAAAACTCCAGTGAAAGTTGGAATGACAGTTTTCTTGTGGTATTAGGGAGTGAGCAACAAACACGCATACCCTTATGATGGAATTGTGAATCAGGAGAAATCTGCCAATGTAGGGAATGGCAAGTGTAGAAGTGGTCCTACCTACCGCCATGGTTGCTGGCACTGTTCCATCGGAATACTCTTCTACGCTAAGCCCAGACTTGACCTCGGAATCCTTCTCAACCCAGCATTCCAGGCAGCTACTACCAGTGGGTTGGAGTTGGCATGAAAGATGAAAAACCTATGTTGCCATCCCTATTGGTGTTGGATACTGCTTTCCAGGGGGGAGTGCAAGGCCCTGAATGTTCATTCCCCAATGTTGTGCTGCAACTCTGAGGATGCCAGGGTCTCACCCCACTCAGGCAGAACACAAAAAGGAGGAAGAATGGCATCCTGTGTTGGTGGCTTCCTTAGAAGAGGTGCCTGAGAAGCAGTGTCCCAGGTTTCATGGTCTTCAAGCAAAGTACAATACGGCTGGCAACTTTTCAGTTACCCCTCCTACCAGTAGGTGGCACTGCAGGCCAACACTCCGCTGCTGGCCATAGTTAATGGTTTTCTTCCCTGGTTACTTTTCTCTCCTTCCATGTTACTTGGTGCTGTGCTGGACTCCTGCAAGTAGCTTAGCCAAAAAGGACTTTAGGTGCTGCTAAACATAACTGTGTGATGAGCTGACAGCTCTTACCAACAGCCACTGTGATTGCATGTATTGACACACTCATATGAGTGTGTGCAACAGGATTAAAACTGCATGTATGCATGCTTTTTTGGGTGTATGTAATGGGGCAGATATCTCTGCTGACGACTGTGTGTGTGTGTGTGTGTACGTACAAGTTGGTTATCTCTGCTAACTAAGGGTCCTGGGCCCCACATACTGATGGCCAGCCCTGCTTCCTGGGACTAGTTCTGGCTCTTCCTATCATCTCATGGGCATTTGCACATATGCAGTGCGGGGCTCTCTGAGGCCCTTATCTATCTCTCCAGCTTCTAGACTCTGGCCAACAAGGTCTTGGCTCCTAACCCTCTGCCTCCCCTGCCCTTATCCCTGCAGCCTTGGGGACAAAGTGGTAGAATCACTTTTGGCTGCACCTGCCTCACCATCTACATTTATTTCTTCCCTCCCCTTGACAGTCCTGAGTCCAACATGTACAGTTGGGCAGATTGTGCACTGAACAAAGGCAGATGGAACCATTCACACCATGAGTGATACCTCCTAGGCATCTATAAAAGCTGCCTACTGTACCCAGCTGCCCTGGTCATCTCATGGCCATGGCTAGGAAAGCTGCCTTCTTCCCTGCCCTCCTGGCCCAGCCCAGCCTAGGCTGGGATTCCTTCCTCTGCTTGGGTGTTCTAGTCTGGCCCAGAAGTGACTTACCCTTGGCCTTGATCAGGAAGTATCTCCCTGATGGGCCATCCCCAAGAGGCCTTTGGGTTCAATTTATGAAAATGAAATACGGCTGGCAACTTTTCAGTTACTGTAAGACAAACCAAAACGCTGCAGATGGGGTCACTGATTCCCACACTCCTGGCCTGCAGGTGAGTACGCCTTCACGGGCCAACTGTTAAGATGGCTCTGCTATGGAATTAGGGTAGAAGACTCAAGTCTAGGTTTATAGCTGCACCAGGTAGAAAATCGTGAGGTCGCCATAGACTGGACACCTGTGCCAGGTCACAAACTCTGATGCCTCCAAGGGCTGGACGGGAAACATCAATGAGCGAAGAGGATTAGGCAAGGACTGTAGCAAAATGCGGAACACATATGCTGTAGTCTGACACGGTTGCTGCCGTGTGGGAATGTGGCCTGCTGGTGCCAGATATTCCTCCCCATTTTCCAAGAGAAGCTAGAAATCTGGACTTTTAAATGTTGGCAACTGAATTCTGAATTTAGAAAACACTGTGCATGCCAGATAAACCACATCTTACAGGCCAAATCCGGCCTTTGAATTTCCATTGTGCACCCTCTGACCCAGGCCCAGTGAATGGGGTTTTTCAGAACTGAGTAATTGAGTATGAGGATATTACACTCAGACTCACAGAGCTTTGGATCTTTAAGAAAACTTAAAGATAACCTAGTTCATTCCTTGTGTGTTTTAAACTGTGTACATACAAACTTTTTTATTAACAGCACACATATCCTTAAGTTCTAGTTTCTACCTAAAAGGATCTCTGTACCCCCAATTTAGCACAAGATTTAAAATGAAGTCTCTACACATAGTAGGCTTGGATCTACCTGTCAGAAGCCCTATTTTATACCATTTGCTTTATGACAGGTCTACTTCTGTCTTTTGCGAACATGGGCCGCCCTGGTCTTCCTTATAACCTAACTTCTCTGGGTTGCTTTCCATGGTAAACCTATAAGTGCCTCCTTAAACAGTTAGGCCCTGTGTTTCTTCATCTGTGGGACCTCCCTTGCCTGGGGGTGAGACTGCTCACACTTTTCCCAGCTTGGTCCCTCCGTGGTCTGCCCTCAACCTCCAAAGGCCTCAGCTCTGTCTGGCTCTGCGGCATTTACCAGCTCACACAATAAAGGTTGCCACGTGCTGGTCAGTGTGGATCCCCCTCACTACTCATGCTTGTCCCACACCTAATGTCACAGCCTGGCCTTCTGCTTCTTAAAAGCCATTCAAATAAATAGAACACTTTTTAAAATAAACTTAGGTTGCCTTCTTGTCCCCCCTCACAATTGTATTCACAAACTGGCTTAGGGTCCCTTTAAGAAATGCCAATGGGAAGAGTGGATATATGTATATGTATAACTGATTCACTTTGCTGTACACCTGAGACTAACACTACATTGTAAATCAACTATACTCCAATAAAAAATTTTTTTAAAAAAGAAATGCCACTGGGGACGCAAGGAGTGAGCAGGCCTGGGATTGGTTCCATCCTTGGGTGCCAGTGTCTCTCCGTAGACCCTCCCCACCCACACGAAGACCACCCTGAGGGGAGATTCTGTGATGGACGGCAGCCTGAGCCCATCAGAAGTCAAGCTTCCTCCAGCAGTGCTCTTGGCGTGGACTCTACGTCCCCATCTGGAACTACCAAGGCGGAGGGGCAGGGGGATGGAATGGGAGGAAGAAGAGGTGCTGAGAAAGCATGTGAGCTGGAGGAGGAAGGGGGTGACTCAGACTCCAGCCTCAGCCCTCACATCATCCTTCCTCCTGCACCTCAGCCCCCTCCACAGCAAACCCAACCTAGGGCCGATACCTCTCTTCCATTCTGTCCACCACCCTCATTTCTCCCGCACTTGCCTTCACCTCCATCCGCTGAGGCCCCGTCAAGGCTCATCTCACACACAACTTCCTCAACTAGGCTCCCTCAAAACTCTGTGTATCATGAGGGACAGATCACTTCCTCCCTTGAACAATATTGAGGTCTGCGGTTCTTTCTCCCATAGTCCAACAGAGTATTAGTTATGGGAGCCAGACTAAGTGGCTGTGAATCAACCTGCCTATAACTGAATGATTGAATTCAGAGCTGATAGGACTGGGCCAGCTCTTTGCAGCCAATGTCGTTTCTGAACTGGTTGTAAAGTATTTTGAATATCTCTCTAAAAAGTAAACCAAAGGCATGGGAGTCTTACAGTGAATTAGTTATCTGTTGCTATGTAACTAATTAGTCCAACACTTAACTGCTCAAAACAACAAACATTTATTATCTCACAGTCTTATGGGGCAAGAATCCAGAAGCAGCTTTGCTGGGTGGTTCTTTTTTTTTTTTTTTTTTTTTTAAGGCAGTGTGCTTTCTTTTCTTTTTTTTTGTTTTTTAAGTTATTTTATTTCATTTATTTTTGGCTGCATTGGGTCTTTGTTGCTGTGCACGGGCTTTCTCTAGTTGTGGCGAGCGGGGGCTACTCTTCGTTGCGGTGTGCGGGCTTCTCATTGCAGTGGCTTCTCTTGTTGTGGAGCACGGGCTCTAGGCACACGGGCTTCAGTAGCTGTGGCACGTGGGCTCAGTAGTTGTGGCTCACGGGCTCTAGAGTGCAGGCTCAGTAGTTGTGGCACACGGGCTTAGCTGCTCCGCGGCACGTGGGATCTTCCCGGACCAGGGCTTGAACCCGTGTCCCCTGCATTGGCAGGCGGATTCTTAACCACTGCGCCACCAGGGAAGTCCTGCTGGGTGGTTCTTGCTCAGAGTGTCTCATGAGGTTGTCATCAAGCTGTCAGCTGGGCTGCAGTCATCTGAAGACTTGACTGGGGATGGAGGATCTGCTTTCAAGATGGTGCACTCGCATGGCTATTGGCAGGTGGCCTCAGTTCTTTGCCACAGGATGGCCTGAGTGTCCTCACAACATAGCTGTCAGCTTCCCCCAGAGTAATCCAAGAGAGAGCAAGGCAAACTTGCTTTTAAAAACTGTCTTTTGTGGTACATATATACAATAGAATATTACTCAGCCATAAAAAGGAATGAAATTGTGTCATTTGCAGAGATGTCAATGGACTTAGAACTCTCATACAGAGTGAAGTCAGAAAGAGAAAAACAACTATTGTATATTAAATGCATATTTGTGGAATCTAGAAAAATGGTATTGGTGATCTCATTTGCAAAACAGAAATAGAGACTCAGACGTAGAGAACAAACGTATGGATACCAAGGGGAAAAGGGGTGGTGGTGGTGGGATGAATTGGGAGATTGGGATTGACATATATACACTACTATGTATAAAATAGATAAGTAATGAGAACCTGCTGTATAGAACAGGGAACTCTACTCAGTGCTCTGTGGTGACCTAAATGGGACGGAAATCCAAATAAAGAGGAGATATATGTATATGTATGGCTGATTCACTTTGCTGTACAGCAGAAACTGACGGCAGTATAAAGCAACTATACTCCAATAAAAAAATAAAGTTTTGAAAAGGCAAAAAAACAAAAAACAAAAAACTGTCTTTTATGACCTAGCCTCAGAAGTGACATATTATCACGTCTACCATATTCTATTGATCACAAAGAGCAACCTGATCCAGGGTGAGAGGGGATGACACAAGGGTATGAAATGCCAGGGAGTGGAGATAATCAGGGGCTGTCTTGGAGGCTGGCTCCCATGTATTATTATACCCCATCAGCCTGGTATAACTAGGGGCCTCTACATTTATCTTAATCATTTCCTTTCCGCTGGTTAAGACTAGACCCAAATGCAAAAAATTAAATAAAATTTTAAAAAATACTTAAAAAAAAAGACTAGACCCAAAAGTGCCTCCTTGATTCTCCAACCTGAAGCTCCCCACTTCCCACCCAGTCACCAGGGAGGAGAAATGTGACTCCTCATCTTCTGCCTTCCTGATACCTCCCATCCAGCATACTCTTTCAGGAGCCCTTGGGCCACCCACTTGGGAAAGTCATGGAAACTTTGTGTTCTGAGACGTCTTGGTCTCACTGTGAAGTTTTTATAATGTCCGTAAGGCTGGTGGTACCAGAGCTGCTTACACTGGTTTGTAGCCAATGGACCATGTTTAAGGTGAGGGGAAGGGCAGGGGTGGAGGGAGGGGAGGAGAGAGGGGTGGTGGCCTAACACCCTTTCCTACCCGGACCTTGGATGAACAGACTCAACCCTCTGGTGCCAGAACTAAATCTTCTATTTTCTGACATGATCTTGGACCAGATTTGGGAGCAAAACTCCCATAATATGGTAGAGATGTGGCTGTGGCTTAGAACAGAAAAAGAAGGAGCAATGGGACGGAGAAATCGGGGACACAAGTCCTTCTCCTCCTCTGTGCGCCCCCTTTTCCACTTGCAAAGCTCTTCCAAGACTTGAGAACTATGTGTTTTCTTTCTTTGTCTTTTTTTTTCTTATTGGTGGTTAGTTTTACTTTCCCATGAGTCATTTTAAAAAAAAACCATTTTTTATAAACAGGTCACTCAAGAAATAAAACTACAAATTCACGTCTTAACAGTGAACAGAATAGACTCTGTTTTAAACACTTAATCCAAACTAATTCATTTCATCCTCACAATAACGCTATGAAGCAGTTACTACTGTTATCCTCATTTTACAGATGAGGAAACTGAGGCTCAGAGAGGTAAGGTAACTCACTCAAGGTCCATAGCTAGTTAATTGCAGAGCTTAATTTAAACTCAGGCTGTCTGGCTCCAGACTGTGTATCTTAAGTGCTACACTATATTGACTCTCTCATGTACATTTTAAGATTAAACACACATAAGAAAATTTGAGCTTACATTGTTTTTTGTTTGTTTGTTGTTTGTTTGTTTTTGTCCGTGCCTCGAGGCTTGTATGTGGGATCTTAGTTCCCTGACCAGGGATTGAACCCAGGTCCTCTGCAGTGAGAGCACGGAGCCCTAACCCCTGGACAGCCAGGGATTCCCAGAGCTTACATCGCTTGTTTGAGATATGCCACCCTGAATCTCAGAGGTAGTACAAATAATTTTCTGCCATTTGGGTTACTCCAGGGGAAAAGTTTGAGAATTGGTCTTTAATGGGTACCTCCGTAAGAAGCCGAGCCATCTTTCCCGAGATAAAGCTATTGGTTCCCCTTGCCCCATTGTTTCTGGATCTGGGCAGGAGAAGCATGGGTGAGCTATTTCCAACCACATCAAGAAAAAAGTGAAAACCCAGCCTTAGAGACAGGAAGCAACTTGTCTGAGGACACATATCAGTGAATGCAAAAAGGAAATTTAATGCCAGGCTGTTGTTCCAAATTCAGCGCTATTCTCTCTGAAACACCATAATTTCACCCAACTTCACCCGAATCTTCATTCTTTCATTTGTCTGACAAAGTCCCCCTTAGAAGCCCTGTGAAGATCCAAGTGCCTTAAAGCTCACCCCTGTGTCAGGATAGTGTAGCCACAGCCCAGGCATGAGAACTTGTCACCTGCTTGCTGGGCTGGGTGACCTTGCAAAGTACGTACCCGCTGCAGCTACCAGGAGGGTGCATCACTCGTACCCGCCTTCAAGAGGACTGGCTGCAAGGAGTGTCATTAACTCCTTCAGCCGCTGTCTCTGTGGATCTGCATATAGTTTGCGTTCCCCGTGCTGCTCTGGGTCAGTGACTGGGGCTATTTCTTCCCTACATGGGGCTCCTCTAATGCACAGTTTTTACCCTGGGCCTGACCAAGACTTTCTCAGAGCTGCATTGCAGTCTGGGGCTCTTCCTACCCAGTCCTCCTTCTTTCTCCCTCCCCTTCACAGGTGTCAGACCTCCATCATAGTCAGAAGGCTCTTCCTGCTTCCTCCTGTTCTTTCCCTCTATCCTTACAAGCCATTTCCTCAGTAAATCTCTTGCACCTCTAATTCACCTTAGCATCTGTCTTCTAGAAGACCTGAATGGCACACCCTCTCTGGGCCGTAAGCCCTACACCCATCTGCCCCTCAGGATAGCTTGTCTGATGGTCTTAACAATTCTCCATCATTATTGAGTGGCGGAATAGAAGTGTGGTTTCCCTGTCACCACCAGGGGACATGGTGGAATCCAATTCCAGCCATAGCCAGAGGTGAGGGACAGCTGCTTTCCAAGCCTGGGGCTCCCACCCAACCCATGCCCTGCCTCGACCCCATCATCACTTCCCAGCCTCCAGATCCTCTGTCCAGGAGGGAGGTTCAGGGTAGAGAAAAGGGCCTCGAGGCTTTGGACTGGGGTAAGAGCCCTCAGTTCTAATCCTGTCCCTGCTGCTAAATTCCCTTCTCTGGGCTTCAGTTTTCCCCATCTGTACAGTGGGATTTTGGCTTGGCTGGCCTGGGTGGGGGATTTAAGGGCCCTGGGTTTAAGAAATGCCTTGGCAGCTGGTGAGGACTAAGCTATTTCTTTTGCTTGTTAAGACCAGACCAGAGGGGACAGGTGGGAAGTTCTACCCGGCAGCATTAGGGCCGAGGCCAGGCCTAGAGCCATGTCCTGATTATGGTCTGACACCCGCAGGTTGCAGAGTGCTGTGCCTGGGCTCCTGAGAGCCCACCCCAGGAAGGACAGCTCCCTGAGGAGCCACAGTCAGGGGAGGTAAGCAGACAGCAGCGGTATGGGGAGGGAAACACAGAAGTACAAGGAGGCAGTACCAGTGCCCAAGGGAGGTTGGATAGGCTTCCTAGAGAGAGAGACTTTTGTGCTGGGCTTAGGAGGCTGAGTAGGAGTTTTCCAGATAGACAAGGGAAAGACTTTCAAAATAGAATACAAAGACTCAGAGACATGAACCTATGTTATGTGTCCTAAAACATAAGAGAAATGGCAGGACTGGGGTGGAGGTCAGGGAAGTAGTGAGTGAGCTGTGCCCAGACTATGAAGGACCTCCATTAAGGCTGAGGATTTTACAGCCTTTATATTACCCTTAGACAGTAGATGCTAGTCTTAGTTCCATTTTACAGATGAGGAAACTGAGGCCCCCAGAGATGGTGAGGGGCTGTGATGGGAATGCACGGGGCAGTGTCAGGCCCCAGTCAGGCTTGGGAGCCACCAGCCAAGTCGTCCTCTCCTTATTTGGTGGGCAGTACCAAGGACCAGGCTCTCCCCCACGCCACCTCCTCATGGCCATCTGACTCCAGGGAGCTTGGTGTCCCCAGTCCCTCCCCTCCCTCCACTCCCAGTGTCCTTGTCCTGCTGACATCATGTACACACGGAAGAGAAATCTGTGGAGATTCCAGAAAGGCCAGAGTGTGGGAACCAGGACAGATGCTGCTGGCGCCACCCCAGCAGCGGAACCTCTGGAAGCTGCCAAGGGGGCTCTGGGATGTGTCTGAGGTCTCCAGATTCCTCTGTTGCAGGCCACCCCCCAGGGCCTGAGAAAGCTAGGAAGGCCCTAATCACCCAGCTGGCCGTTCTGGCCCCAGGCAGCCTCTGTGGAGCTTTGTGCTGCCTGCACACAGGCATGGGGAATATATGAGCATCAGGACAGCTGGGCCAGCCCAGCCTGTCTGCTTTCAAGGGTCCTGAGCTGGGGCCGCTGGACCCCTGTAGATGGAGCAAGACCCCCATGAATTCTGCAGCCTGGGGATGGGGAAAGGAACCAAAGCAATACTGTCCACCACTTGCCCTGAACAAGGAGCTGTGCATTGTGTGTGTGTGTGTGTGTGTGTGTGTTTGTGCGTGTGTGTTCTAGGCAGACAAACAGACACAGACAGATGGTCCCAGCCCCCACCCCTGCTGGCCCCAGGGGTGGATGTGCACCACCTGTTCCGCACATGTGGTTCTCAGCAGCTGCACATTCCGTCAGTGACCAGCTGTGGTGGCAGCTGGGGAGGTGGGGAGTGAGCACTGATGGGTCCCAGGGGAGCAGGGGAGGAGGGCAAGGGGAGGACAGGAAGGACCTGGGAGGAGCAGGGGTCAGGGAGGGGGTGAGGCAAGGAGGCTCAGTTTGTTCTCAGGACAGAACACTGAGCAGGAAAGTGGTGATGGGGGTACCTGACATCTGGGCTGGAGGCCCTGTTGGTGTGGGCCTTGGCAAGGAGAGCCTGGGGGACATCAAGGGCAGGCCTGGCACACCCGGTTCGGTCTTGGCACACAGGTGGACCAAACTGAGTGTAAGGAGAGAGATGGTGCAGTTGGATATATGAGTCTGGAGCTCAGAGAAAAAGTCTGCATTAGAGATGAAAATTGGGGAATCATTGGCTTATAGGAGGTAAAGGCATGGGAGTAGATGAATCACCTAGGGAGAAAACACATGGAGACAGAGGTTGAGCCCAAATGCTAACATTACCGAGTGCTCTTTCTAAACACCAGGCACGGGACTTCCCTGGTGGCGCAGTTGTTAAGAATATGCCTTCCAATGCAGGGGACACGGGTTCGAGCCCTGGTCCGGGAAGATCCCACATGCCGCGGAGCAACTAAGCCCGTGCGCCACAACTACTGAGCCTGCGCTCTAGAGCCCCCAAGCCACAACTACTGAGCCCGCGTGCCTAGAGCCTGTGCTCTGCAACAAGAGAAGCCACTGCAATGAGAAGAGTAGCACCCCCGCTCGCCGCAACTAGAGAAAGCCCGCACATGGCAACAAAGACCCAATGCAGCCAAAAATAAATATAATAAAATAAATAAATAAACTAAACTTTCAAAAAAAAATTAAAAAATAAAAAATAAAAAAAATAAACACCAGGTACTGTGCTATGCATCTTACCTCATCTAATCCTCACAACAAGCTTATGGAGTGAGTAGCTTTGTTATCATCCCATTTTACAGATGAGAAAACCAAGGCACAGGAAAGTCCTTTCTTATCCTGGCTCACCTCTTGCCTCACTGTGTGGCCCTAAGGATGTTTTGCCCCTCTCTGGGTCTCAATGTCCCCAGACACAAGGAGAGGGGCAAGGACCTACAGAGGGAGAGCTGAGTGGCACCCAGGTGCTCCAGCCACTCCCCCCAGGCCCTGGGCCAGGATTCTGCCCATCGTAACTCTGCTGTTTTCCCTGGGACTGGGCACCACCTCCTCCACAGAGAAGGTAGAGGCCTTCAGGAGCCCCCCAGCTCCCCTCCCCATCACTAGTCACTCGCCAATATTTACCAAACACCTACTACATGCCAAACACTGCTAGGCATGGGGAGACGATGGGGAGCAAACAGCTTGGGTTTTGCCTTTATGTCCCAGAGACAGACATAAATTATTGCACAATTAATAACTACCAACGGCTGCCCGGAGCATCTCTGTGACAACCATCCTCTCCTCTGGGACCCCCAATACCTCCATCACTCAGCAGTTAGGTGCTCAGTGTCTGGTCCAGCAAAGGGCTCTGGAACCCTGTTCCAACATATGGTCCACGTGCAACCCATCCATTGGCACCCAGGCGCTGTGAGTCTACTAATCTGAATACCAGCCCTGGGAGAAGAAGGGGGCTGACCTAGTGTGGGATCAGGGATTGAGAAAGTGTCACTGGAGCTGAGACCTGCCCCTGAAAATCTCTCCTGCTCATTCTGCTCTGGGGCGGGGGGATGGGGGAAGTGGAGAGGGTACAGATCCCTCTCTGCCTCCATCCCTTTGGACTGAGGCTAGTTGCTACTTCTGGGCTCACCCCTCTGCCTCTCCCTGACACCTCTCCATCAGCAAGCAAATTCCTCCTAAGGACTTGCCGGCCTCTGCAGTTGCCTGTGTTGCCCTCTCTCATTGACCTGCTCCTTCTTCAAACCTGCTTCTGCATCCTCCACAGACACTTCCAGATCCCTGGGGTACGGCCCCTGCCTCTGACTCCTTTATTCATGCCAAGGCCTCTGTGACCTCATGTTTGCAGGTCTTCCTCTTAGAGTCCCTGGACTGGCCACCGAGCCCTTTACTCGGCACTCTCTGACCTCGGCCCCAGGTGCTCTATCCTTGTTCAATTTTCCTCCTCCTCCCAGAGTTTCTCTGGCTGTTTTTCTCAGGGTTCTATGCTAGGTTCTCCTCCTTCTTGCTCTGCACTAGCTCCTTGAGTTACCTCGTGTACCCCGTGGCTTCAGCTACCAGACCCCAAATCTCTACTCCAGCCCAGACATCTCCCCGGGCTCTCCTCCTGGGTGTCCCATGGGTCTCACAAACAGCATGGCCACATTGAGCTTACCTTCTCCTGTGTTTCCCACTGGTGCCTGTCACCTTCACCCACTCAGTCATCCAGACAGGAGCCCAGCATCACGTGGATTTGTTCTGTATTCTTCCCCTCTAAACCAGTCCCTATTGCCTGGCCTATCGTAGGAGGCTTCTGATTGGTCTACCCCACTCTAAATGCACAATGCCGCGGTTACCAGAAAGAATCTGGTGCCAGGACTTCCCTGGAAGTCCAGTGGGTAAGACTTCTCGCTCCCAATGCAGGGGGCCCGGATTCGATCCCTGGTGGGAGAACTAGATCCCGCATGCTGCAACGAAGATCCCGCATGCCGCAACTAAGACCCGATGCAGCCAAAAATAAATAAATAAATATTTTTTTAAAAACTGTATTTAAAAAAAAAAAAGACTCTGGTGCCAACCTGTCTGGGTGGAGTCCCAGCTCTACCGCTTACTAGCTGTGTGATCTCTGATAAGTTGCTTAACTTCCCTATGTCTCAGTAAAATGGGATTATAATAGATAATAATAGCAACTTCTGTTATAGGGTTGTTGTGAGGTTTAAATGAGTTAATACATGTCAAATAGTACAGTGCCTGGTACATGGTGCAGTAAGGGTGCAATAAAATTTTATTTTTATTGTTGTTATTATTATAATTTATTTCACAACAATGTTAAATGCTTACTATGCACTAGACACTTTACTAGGCACTGAAAGACATAATAATGAACAACACAAATGATTTCTACGTCCAAGAACTTCACAGTCAAGGTGGAAGCCTCTTCATAAAATCCCACAGAGGGATGGTTTCCTGCTGCTTGGACCATGCCCTACTCACTTCCATTTTAAAACAAAGCAAAACAAAAGGGCTTCCCTGGTGGCGTAGTGGTTCAGAATCCGCCTGCCAATGCAGGGGACATGGGTTCAAGCCCTGGTCTGGCAAGATCACACGTGCCATGGAGCAACTAAGCCCGTGCACCACAACTACTGAGCCTGTGCTCTAGAACCTGTGAGCCACAACTACTGAGCCCGTGTGCCACAACTACTGAAGCCCGCGTGCCTAGAGCCCATGCTCTGCAACAAGAGAAGCCACTGCAATGAGAAGCCTGTACACTGCAATGAAGAGTAGCCCTGGCTCTCCACAACTAGAGAAAGCCCGCGCACAGCGACGAAGATGCAACACAGCCAAAAATAAATAAATAAGTTTATTTTTTTTTAAAATTCCCTTTCAATAAAGAAATAAATAAATAAAACAAAACAAAAGCAAAAGCAAACAAACCCAGACTCCCCATCTCCCTCCAGCTATTGTCCTAGCTTACTTTCCCATCACAGTCAAGCTTCTTAAATGAGTTTATTCTCAGCAAGTATTTATTGCACACCTATTGCATGCCAGGCACTGTGCTAGGTGCTGGAGAGTCAGCAGGGAAAAGGAGAAACCAGTGTCTACCCTCAATGAGTTTACCTTGTGGTGGAGGACACAGATGATAAATATATCAACATATAATGTCAGTGAGATTAATAGATGCTATAAAGGATTGGGTTGGCCAAAAAGTTCCTTTGGTTTTAATTTACTTATTTTTATTATATATTTATTTATTTATTTTTGGCTGTGTTGGGTCTTCGTTTCTGTGCGAGGGCTTTCTCTAGCTGTGGCAAGCGGGGGCCACTCTTCATTGCGGTGCGCGGGCCTCATTATCGCGGCCTCTCTTGTTGCGGAGCACAGGCTCCAGACGCGCAGGCTCAGTAGTTGTGGCACACGGGCCTAGCTGCTCCGCGGCATGTGGGATCTTCCCAGACCAGGGCTCGAACCTGTGTCCCCTGCATTGGCAGGCAGATTCTCAACCACTGCGCCACCAGGGAGGCCCGTTCCTTTGGTTTTAAAGTAAAAATAAAAGACATTTTTCATTTTCACCAAGAACTTTATTTAACAATGTATTCACCGTTTTGTTCCACTACCTTCTGCCATTTTTCAGGCAACTTCATAATTCCACCTTCCCAAAACGTTTTATCTTTTTGAGCAAAGAACTGTTCCAGGTGCCTTTTATAGTCTTCCAGGGAATCGAAATTTTTTCCATTAAGAGGATTTTGTAAAGACCGAAATAAATGGAAATCCAAAGGTGCAATGTCTGGTTAATACAGCAGATGAATCGGAACTTCCCAGTCCAGCTGTAACGGTTTTTGCCTGGTCATCAAAGAAACATGTGGCCTCGTGTTATCCTGATGGAAGATTCTGCGTTTTCTATTGACTAATTCCGAACGCTTTTCATCGAGTGCTGCTTTCAGTTGGTCTAATTGGGAGCAGTACTTGTTGGAATTAATCATTTGGTTTTCCAGAAGGAGCTCATAATAGAGGACTTCCCTTCCAATCCCACCATATACACAACATCACCTTCTTTGAATGAAGACCGGCCTTTGGTGTGGCTGGTGGTGGTTCATTTCGCTTGCTCCGCGATCTCTTCCGTTCCACATTATTGTACAGCATTCACTTGTCATCGCCTGTCACAATTTGTTTAATATTGGGGTATTTTCATTACGTTTCAGTAGAGAATCACAGGTGGAAATACGGTCAAGAAGGTTTTTTTCGCTTAACCTACATGGAACCCAAACATCAAAGCGATTAACATAATCGAACTGGTGCAAATGATTTTCAGCACTTGATTTGGATATTTTGAGTATGTCGGCTATCTCCCGCGTGGTATAACATTGATTGTTCTCAATTAATGTCTCGATTTGATCACTATCAACTTCAACTGGTCTACCCGGCCATGGAGCATCGTCCAGCGAGAAATCTCCAGCACGAAACTTTGCAAACCACTTTTGACATGTCCGATTAGTCACAGCACCTTCTCCATACACTGCACAAATCTTTTTTTACGTTTCAGTTGTGTTTTTACCTTTCTTGAAATAATAAAGCATAATATGCTTAAAATGTTGCTTTTTTTCTTCCATCTTCATAAAATGGCTACACAAAAATTCACCAATTTTGATAAGTTTTTTTTTTTTCATGCACGCTGATACGACAGCTGTCACAATACAATACAATCTAACAAAATTGTTTCGAATGAAGTTAAAGACAACTAAGCGCCACTAGAGCCATCTGACGGAAAAAAACAACCGAACGAACTTTTTGGCCAAACCAAATAAGATGATGTGAAGCAGGGGACACAGAGTGAGCAGGAAATCGGTGGCTGTTTTAGACAGAGGGTCAGGAGAGTTCTCTCTAAGGATGTAACATTTGAGCCAAGACCTGAAGAGAGTGAGATAATTAATCTGAGACCATCAAGGAGAAGAGGCTTCCAGATAGATGGAACAATGAATTCGAAGTCCTGCAGCAGCTACAAGTAGGAAATTTTGGTGGAAGGGCAGGAAGGCTCTAGTGGCTGAGTGAGGAGGGCAGGCGCAGGGCCCAGGGCTTAGGGTGGCCATACATCCAGTAATGCCCTGGACTGTCCTGGCATAGTTAGTGTTGCCTCCTTTCACTCTCAGAGGTGCCCCAGGCTTAGATGATAAATTATAGAGTCACCCTATGTATAGGCCACGGTAAACAGTTGGCATTTTATTCTGAATGTGATGGGAAGTCTATGGTTGGTTTTGAGCAGGAAATGATGTGATCTGACTGACATTTTAAATGATCATGACCAAGTACTTGAAACGCTCTCTGGCTCCTGTAACACCCACCCTTGGCTCTCCTCCATCTCCCGGCTGTTCCTTCTCAGTCTCCTGTGGCAGCTCTTTCTCTTCTACTCAACATCTAACTCTTGGGGTTTCTCTAGACCAGTGGTTCTCAAGCGGGGGTGATTTCTCCCCCAGGGGACATTTGGTATTATCTAGAGACATTTTGAATTGTCACGACTGGGGCAGGTACTACTGGCGCGTAGTGGGTAGAGGCCAGGGATGCTGCTAGACATCCAACAATGCACAGGACAGCCCCACCGATAAAGAATTTTCCAACCCAACATGTCAAATGGGACTGAGGTCAAGACACCCCTGTACTAGATTAGCACTGTCGAATAGAAATAGAATGCGGAGGAGCATAAACAATTAATTTTAAAAAAACTAAAAAGAAAACAAGTGAAGTTAATTTTAATAATATGTTTTATTTAATCCAATATGTATAAAATATTATAATCTCGGGGCTTCCCTGGTGGAGCAGTGGTTAAGAATCCACCTGCCAATGTAGGGGACACGGGTTCAAGCCCTGGTCTGGGAAGATTCCACATGCCGCGGAGCAGCTGGGCCCGTGCACCACACCTACTGAGCCTGCACTCTAGAGCCTGCGAGCCACAACTACTGAGCCCGCGTGCCACAACTACTGAAGCCCGTGCGCCTAGAGCCTGTGCTCCACAACAAGAGAAGCCACCGCAGCGAGAAGCCCGCACACTGCAACAAAGAGTAGCTCCCCCTCACAGCAACTAAAGAAAGCCTGTGCGCAGCAACAAAGACCCAACGCAGCCATAAATAAATAAATTAATTTTTTAAAATATTATAATCTCAACATGTTATCAATATGAAAAGTATAAATGAGAGCTCACCCTTTCTCCCTCCCTCCCTTCCTTCCTCCCCTCCGTCCTCTCTATCTCTTTCTTTCTTTCTTGAATTTGGTGTGTATCTCACTTACTAACAAAGCAATTCAATACAGGCACATTTCAAGTGCTTAGTAGCCACATGTGTCTCGTGGCTATTGTATTGATGGCACAGCTCTAGGCTCAGTACTAGATACTATAGCCTGATGTTTAAGAGCTATACAGGTAGTAAAGTCTAGTGGTTTGGCTCTGGAACCAAACTGCCTTGTTGAATTCCAGCCCTTCCATTTACCCTCTGTAGAGTTACTCCACCTCTCTGTGCCTTTTTTTCTCATTTACAAAGTGGGGATGATAATAATTTTACTACTTTATAGAGTTGTTGAGAATGAAGTGAGTTAATACTTACAAAACAGTTTCAGGTGTTATAATAAGTGCTTACCAAGCGTTAGCTATTTAGCTAGGCCCCATCCACACTTTCTTTCTGGGTAATCTACTCCTATAGCTTTAAGTGCCACCTATTACCTAATGACTTCCAAATTTAAATATTCATCTTCGAAGCCTCTTCTGAGCTCCTATTTATCTGTGCACTCCTTTTTTTGGGGGGAGCTTCATTGCTGCGCGCGGGCTTTCTCTAGTTGTGGCGAGTGGGGGCTACTCTTCGTTGCAGTGCGCAGGCTTCTCATTGCGGTGGCTTCTCTTGTTGCAGAGCACAGGCTCTAGATGTGCGGGCTTCAGTAGTTGTGGCTCGTGGGCTCTAGAGCGCAGGCTCGGTAGTTGTGGCGCATGGGCTTAGTTGCTCCACGGCATGTGGGATCATCCCGGACCAGGGATCGAACCTGTGTCCCCTGCATTGGCAGGTGGATTCTCAACCACTGTGCCCCCAGGGAAGTCCCTGTGCACTCCATTTTGATGACCCGGGGCATCTCACATGAACATACCTACAACGGAGCTTGACCTTCCCCTGCAAATCTGCTCCACTGCCAGTCCCTGTGACCTCGGTCACATGCAGGGCAGATCTCTGGGCAACATGGCTGATTTCTGCTTTTCCAGGGAATGCAGAGTGCATGGACTGCACAACTTCTGTGTTGGTTGAGGTTTCCACTCCACTGGTACATGTCCATGGAAGTTATGTGAGTGCTGAGGGCATTTGGAAAAAGAGAGTCCATAGGTATGGCTGGGGTGAACACCAGGGCCTCCTGAGGAAGTCCAAGCTGCAGGTTCTGACTGCGCATGCCAGCTGTGTACCCATGCATGTCTATACCTATGTGTCCGTATACTTGGCCACGTGGTAGTGTCTGTGGACATGTGTGGAAGGGGGCACGGGATTGTTCTGTCCCACCACCATAATCAAGTGTCCCCAAGCAGGTCTTACAGTGGGAGTGAAAGTGCAGTTATTCTCAGATGACTAACCCCACTCTCCCAAATGAGGAGATGGCTTCCTCTGTGTCCTGGGGGGTGAGTCAAAGGGAAAGACTTCGTCTCTGACCCACCACATGGAGACCACCTTCCCATCTCCTCCTCCAGCTCATTAGACCACCTTCCAGGATGCCCCCATTCCATTTCCTTCTGAGCTTTGGGGGGTCTCTCTGAGGCACTGGCCCATGAGGATGGCAGGTGTATCTCAGAATCTTCCTTGAGTCTCCCTCCCTAGGGGCAGGGCAGAGCCCCAGAGTCGGAGCCCCTACCTAGTGAACAGTTTGGTCTGTTGTAGGGGGGAGGAGGGTCCCAGGAAGGGAGGCTGGAGGGTGCCACCCACCCCCTTCAGAGGCCCTGCAACAGCTTCAGGAATAGGCCCTCTCCAGGCACTCTTGGCCTCCCAGGACAGCTCTGCCTCTGGTGAACTGGGAACTAATTCCCAGGGACACCCACGATCAAGACAAGTCTTCAGGCACCTTGGCCAGAGCCGGTCCTGCGCAGGTGGTGCAGCCACAACTTCGGCCATCCCTTTTGGGCATGGCCCCCTCACCCACATTCTACTTGCTCTGACTCCTTTGGGAGAAGCTGCTAGAGAATTCTGGCCGAGGATCAGGCCACAGCCACCCCACCAACCTCCCCAAACCGATGTGTCTGCCGCCCCCAGAACCCCAGGAGGCAGGAGCCGGCGAGGGGACCTCTAAAGAGGCGGGGGCATAGCGGAGCAGCGCCTCCACAGGCTGACAGCGCCCCGGGGCGAACCACGGACAGACGGGGACCCCTTGGCTTCCCCGGAGGCCTCCAAAGGCACCTGCCCAAGGCCACCCAGCGCGTGGCGGCCGAGGGAGCGGAGCCGGACCTCCCAGCCGTCGGCGGGGCGGCGACGGCCTGGGGCCTTCCCACGGCTCGGCCAGCGCGTCACGGAGGGGGCGAGGGGGCGCCCGGGGCTGCGACGCAGGAAAGGGCCCTGGGAAAGGGCGGTGGCTGCGCCCCCGGGGCGGGGCTGGGGCGGGGCCCGACTTCCCGGCTCGCCGCCCGCGCCGCCGGGCGGAGAGCCACGCAGCCCGCGCTCACGATGAAGCGGCCCCGGGAGCCGAGCGGCTCCGACAGCGAGTCCGACGGACCCATCGACGTGGGCCACGAGGGCGAGCTGAGGTAAGGCGGGCTGGGGGCGCGGTGCGCGCCGGGGCGAGCAGGCTGGGGAGCAAGCCGACGGGCCGGCGAGCGCGGGGCCAGTCCTGGAGCGACCGGGGTAGACGCAGGTGTGGCGCCACCGTTACGCGCACGAGTGCCCGGGATCCTGTGCGCTCTCGGCCGTTTAGTGCTCGAGATGCTGGGATGGAGGGAGAGTTCAGCTCGGGGTCTGAGGTCCGATTGGAGATCTCTTTCTGTCCAAGTGAGGCTACTGGCGAGGACTTTTTTTTTTTTTAATTTATTTATTTTCGGCTGCGTTGGGTCTTTGTTGCTGCGCGGGGGCTACTTTTCGTTGCGGTGCGCGGACTTCTTGTTGCGGTGGCTTCTCTTTGTTGTGGAGCATGGGTTTCTAGGCGCGCGGGCTTCAGTAGTTGTGACACGTGGGCTCAGTAGTTGTGGCGAACGGGCTTTGTTGCTCCGCAGCATGTGGGATCTTCCTGGACCAGGGCTCGAACCCCTGTCCCCTGAGTTGGCAGGTGGATTCTTAACCACTGCGCCGCCAGGGAGGGCTTTTCCCTGAAGATCTTAGGAAACCCTCATGGACTGTTGGTATCACACCCCCTGGTCCTGAAGTAGAGTAGTCACTACTCTGCAGTGACTATGAAGAGTAACCATACTTTCTTAATTTTACCCTAGCCGGGGTGCACTTTTCATATAGTACACACACACACACACACACACACACACACACATACACACACACACAGAGACAGACATAAAACTTCCAGGGGAAGAAAATCTTTGGAATTAAGGTTTTAATATTGAAGAAAATAATCGCTGACCTGCCCATGGTCCTTGCAAGGGCCTAGACTCTGATTCCAGTGCTCTTTCTACTGCACCAGTCTGCTGTCAATATCTTTCAACTCTTGGTACGTTTTCTGACCCTGCTTCAAACCTATAGAACAAACTGGACTTGTATAAGTTCTGTTACATCCCAGTTCTGTGAACAATCTAAGCTTCAGTTTCTTCATCTGCAAAATGGGTATAAATAATAGAACTGACCTCATAGGATAATTAGGAAAATCAGATGAGATAACCTGTGTCAAGGGCTTCACACAGAGCCCAGCACGTAGCAAATGCTTAAGTAGTATCAAGCACCCAATATGTGATACTCAGAACCCTGAAAGAGCAGCAGGGACTGACTGGGAGTCTGCAGACTTGGGTCCCAGCCCCAAATCTGCCACCAAGTTACCGTGTGATCTTGGGGCATTGCTTTCCCTTTGTGAGCCTGTTTCCTCATCAGTAAACTAAAGGAGAACAGGGAGTGAGAAAAGGAAGCCTATCTGGTCCCTCCTGGCTCATCCAAACCTGACTCTCTAGAATAGATTTGAAAGGGGGATTCAGTTCATTCTTAGGGATGTTTTTGAGGGTATTTCATACTTTCAGTGATCTCCAGTTTTCTGAGACCAGGGGATCCTGCCTCAGTCCCAAGTCCCAGTAAAGTGCCACCAGCTTCCAACTCCTTCTAGCTTATAATAGGAGGTAATTTCCTGTCCATGAGGTTTTGGGGTATATAATAGCATTCCCTATGCAACTTAATAGCCTTTTAAAATTGTTTAGCAGAAACTGCTCTTTAGAGAATCAATTCTCTGAGTCTGTGCCTGCTAGGAGCAGGGGAAGGGCCCAGCACTATGGGGTGGGGGGTTGGCGGGGAGGTGTCTCAAGCTCAGTGTCATTGGGTCTTCATGAATCAGAGGCATGAAATTGGTGTCAGAGAGCTAGGCTGATTGGAGCTGCCTTCTGTCCTCCAAGAATTTGCAGCCTGGTCAGTGACCTGCCAGGTCACACAAAGTCCATGGACTGGATGGAAGATGGAAGGAGAGATAGACTGTGGGCTGTGAGGGCACCTGAGCAGGGAGAGGTCACTCACAACCAAAAGTGCAGGGAGAGCTTCCTGAAGGTGGTGGCATTTGGACTCTGGCATAAAGGATCAGTAGGCAGTTTTTTTCCTATACATTTTGTCCTTTCAACTAGAGCCCATTTTTTTAGACTGTCTAGATTCTTAGGCAAGCAGACCCCCCCCCCCCAGAGGAGAGAAGCAGTTGGACATCTGGCAGAGGCCGACTTATAGACCCCTCTTTGTAGCACTCACCAAAGGGCCCTCCCCCCAGCAGACATCAATGCTTCAATTCAGGGAGCGCTGAACGATGCCTGCTGTGGCCCAGACCCTGGGCTGGGCGTGGGGGGCCCAGATGTATCCTGCTCAGCCTCTGCCCTCAGGGAACTCTCAGAGAAGAAGAGCTTCATGGACAAAGAAGGCCAGATGAACATTGGCAAGGGCCAGGGGACTGGAGCAGCCAGCCTCCCCAGGGTCAGAGGCAGGGTGCAAATCCCCCCCACCCTGTAAGAGTAAAGAGCGGGTTGTGTTCCATTGCCACTGTAGGCATCTGCCTGGTGGCAGTGTCCTGCCCCATATACGGGAATCACCCTCAGAGCTCCTATCTGAACATAGCCCCCTGACACATGTGGGTCCAAACTGAGAATATTGTCTCCCCCCTCCCTCTGCAAAAATTTAATGAGCACCTGCCACGTCAGGCACTGGGTCAGGGTCTGTGGGTCACTTAAGGCACATGGTGGCCTTTGAAGTCTCGCCACCATGAACATGGGCAAGTGACCACCCTTTTCTGAATTCTAATTTTCTCCTTTACGAAATGGGGATGCTAATACCTTACCTCATAGGGTGAGGCTTTGATGAGGTAATGGACTTAAGGCACACAGCTCCCTGCTTTGGCACAAGGCAACTTCCAATGAAAGGTGCTCTCTAAGGGGTCGCCGTTCAGTTGGAGGGTGCCCTGTCCGTGAGGCAGCACGGTCTAATGAAAAGCCTGGACATCTGAAGACTGGACTTTGTGTCTCTGTCACTCCAGCTATCAAGTGATTATTCTTCCTAAGTGTGACATGGCCCAATAATATACTTAACTCATTGTATGATAAATGAGACAAGTGAACATGGAAGTGCTCTCTAGAACAAAAAGTACTGGCTATGAAATGTACATGGTGGGGCGATGACTGTATGGGGAGCACTGGATGAAAAGCCAGTAGACTTGGCTCCAGTTCTGGAATTTCCTCTAATTTGCTGTGTGGCCTGGAGCAGATCCCTTCCCCTCTCTGAGCTTCCTCATTTTACAGGTGGGCTCAGTGCTCTCTGAGAGCCCTTCATTGGAGACATTGTGATTCTGCCTTTGGTTGATGGAAAATGAGTGGGGTCACCTGCAAGGGCTCCTCGGGGGAGTTCCCAAAAAGGAAGTGAGGCTGAGCGCTGAGGGTAGTCAGGTCTAGCAGCCAGACCACCTGGAAAGCTGCCCCTCCCCCAAGAGACCACCCCAGCATTCTGGCTAGGGACCCCTTGAGGCCCATGGAGCAGATCTTGGGGGTCAACATATCTTCTCTGGGTCCATGAAAATCTGCCTTATTTTCAGACTCTCAGACAAGAATCTCTCACACCCTCTCCCAATGTCAGGGCCAGATCACAGCCTGGAAAAGAGCTAGCTCTGGCTGAGCTCTTGGGAGCTTTAAGGCTAAGGGGACTGGAGGGCTATTCAGACAGACAGGAAATAGGAATTAGGAGGGAAAACAATGCTGAATTTGAAGCCAGAAGATGTGGATTCCCATGCTGGCTTTGCTCCTCAGCAGCTGCGTAGGCTGGGCAAGCTGCCTTACCTCCCCAGTGCTCAACATCCTCATCTGTAAAATGGGGCTTCCCCTCAAAGGAGGGAAGTATATGTAGTGATGCCGAGAAAGCTGTGAAGTGAGGCTTGCCTGTGGGATGCGGGCGTGGGGGGAGAGGGATAGCACTGCAGAGAACCAGGAGAGTGGAAAAAGGGGTGGCTGAGCTGCCACGCTCTGAAAGGGGTGTGTCAGCCTCCAACAGATGGTCCCTGAGGAGGGATCAGGCTGAGAGGCAGTGACGTGAGCAGTGGTAACCCGATACCCCAGGAGACACATTATCCAGGCTGCGGGGACAAAGGCCGTGTTTCTTAGTAGACCTTGGCTCTTGTGGCTTGTCCAGACTGAAGCTTTGTAAACAAGCTGCCCTACAGATCTCAGGATCTGGCCACCTGAGCCCTGGATCTAGCTTGCTGACCCATCCCTCCCACAAGCTTTCATAGGCCTCTTACATTCTTGTCCAGATGTTTGGATGGAGATATCCTTTTCCAGATGTAGCTAGATGAAGCCAGGGACATAGCAGTAGGTTTGACAAATGTTGATCTGGTCTCCCGTGCAACCTTATCTCTTTAAGCAGTTGATGAAAATGATCCAACCTCTAATGCCAGGAGGGTCGTCACGTGGGCTGGGACCCTCCCAGTCAGCCACATATGCCCCCATTCCACAAAGGCCTCAGACATAGATTTATTTTTTTTAATATTTTTTTATTTATTTGGCTGCGTCAGGTCTTAGTTGAGGCACGTGGGATCTTGGTTGAGGCATGCGGGTTCTTTCGTTGCAGCACACGGGCTTCTCTTTAGCTGTGGCATGCGGGTTTTTCCCTCTCTAGTTGTGTAGTGTGGGCTCCAGGATGCGTGGGCTCTGTAGTTTGCGGCGCGTGGGCTCTCTCGTTGAGGCGCACAAGCTCAGTAGTTGTGGCACGCAGACTTAGTGGCCCCGAGGCATGTGGGATCTTAGTTCCCTGACCAGGGATCGAACCCACGTCCCCTGCATTGGAAGGCGGATTCTTTACCACTGCACCACCAGAGAAGTCCCAAGACATAGATTTTATGGTCTCACCTCTGTGTTCTCCGGTGATGCCAAAGATGAGGGCAGGAGGAGGAGCTCAACCACGAGCTCTGTCATGTCACTTGCTGAGTACTGGGTACAACTGTGAATGAGACAGATATGGTTCATGGCCTCATGGAACTTACAGACGATGGAGAGATAGACCTTAATCAAATAATCATATAAATATAAAGCAACAAATGGGCACAAATGCTATGAATGCAGGATGCTAGGATAGTGTAAAGGAGGGGGTATCAAGTGGGAGGGGCGATGTCAGAAAAGGCTCCCCTGGAAGTTGACATTTGAGTTGAGATCTGAAAGGTGGTAGAAGTTACTAGGCAAAGGGGCTGGGGCTTGGGGGTGGGGAGAGGGAGTGGACCAGAGAGTTCCGGGCTAGGGGAACAGTATGTGCCACCACAGGAAGGAGTTAGTGCATTCACAGGCTGGAGCGCACAGAGCAAAAGAGAATTGAGTCTAGGAGGTGACAGGGGCCAGCTGGGCTACCTGAAAGATGGTGGCCTTGATCCTAAAAGCATTGGGAAGGCCCTGTAAGAGAGTGACATGATCAGATTTGCATTTAGATGATCACTCTGCCCACTTGTAGGAGGCAGCGGGTGTAATAGACTCCTGCAGTCTAGAAAGATGATGGAGGCTTGGTCCCGAGATCAGCAGTGGAGATAAGGGGGACGGCTGTGAGATGTATTTTAGACATGGAATGGGCAGGTTTTGATGGGGTAGGTGAGGACAGAGGAGGAATCAAAGATGGTGGCCGGGTGTCCACCTTGCAGAAGTGGGATATGGGTACCTTCGCTGAGATGAGAACCTAGGCAGAAGAGGAGAGGTGGAGGCAAGCTCTTGGGTTCCTGTTCAGATGTGTGGCATTTCGCGTTCTGAAATAGCAGGGGAGTCACCTTGTCTGAAGTTATTTGTGGCTGTGATGTCTCCAATGGGAGCTGGGCTCTGGAGGGCTGGGGCCTGGCTGAGGGCATCCAGTCCAGCCCTCAGTCTGAGTGGGGCCTCTGGCGTGTTGGCCAAGTGAATGATCCTAAGTGCAACCCAGAGAATCTCCTTCATTCCAAGAGAGCCTCTGAAGCGGGAAAACATTAAGAGGGCGAGCAGTTGGGCTGAGGAGGATTTGGTCAGTCTGGGCAGGAAAAACCCCAGAGGGCTGAGCCTCCTCCCGGTGATGGGAACTCCTGGGTCGCCAGCAAACATACATCCTTCAGCCAAGCCCGGGGACCGGAGGCCTGACACGATGCAGGGCTGGAGCCTTCTGGGGAGGCTGGGGCCACGTCCCGAGAGTCCAGAGAGGGCCCTGTGACCCAGATGTCGCCTCCCCCTCGCCCCGGCCGCGCAGCGTGGGAGGAGGCGGCAGCTGCAGGCCGGGTGGAGGGCGGGCGACCGGCGGGCCCGGCCCGTGGGAAGCGGCGGCATCTGTTCTTTCCACGCTCGTTCCCAGCGGCTCCCTCTGAAACCTAACCCGCAGGCCCGGCCCCACTGCCGCCGCCCGTGCCCTCGCCCGCCCCGCCCGGGGGATCGGGTTGCAGGAGCCGGGCGGCCGGGCTGCGGTTCCCCCGACGGCCGTGGCAGCGCAACGAGGGCGAGGGGCGAGGGGCAGGAGGCAAGGCCGAGCGGTCAGGTCCGGGCGAGAGCCAAGGCCCCCCACCCATGGCCCCAGCCTCCGGCGACTCTGGGGCAGGAAGCTCTGTGCAGGGGAGGACTTGGCCCGGGGAGAAATGAGCCCCCGGGGAGAAGGGGAGAGAAGGCGTCCCCACCCACGCCTGCCCTGTGCCTCTTCCCGGCCTGGGAGACCTCGGCCGCCTGGGAGGGGTCTGTGCCCGCCCACAGCCGGCCTCCGAGGTCAGCCCAGGCCAGGGAGATGGTCCTCTGAAAAATCAGCCTTTCTTTTCCTCTCCAGCCAGATGGCCCGGCCGCTGTCCACCCCCAGCCCTTCACAAATGCAAGCCAGGAAGAAACGCAGAGGGGTGAGTGCGTATCTCAGCAGAGCTGTCAGACAAATGTTTGCCCTGAGTTCCCAGGGGCCTGGCGCAGAGAACCCTGGTCAGAAACACCACCGGGAAGCGGCCCTGCCTGGGTTCAAGTCCCAGCTTTGCCAGTAGCTAGCTGGGTGACTTTGTGCAAGCCACTTAATCTCTGTGTGCCTCATTTTTTCATCTGTGTAACTGAAATAATGATGGTACCTACCTCAAAGGGTTGTTTTGAAGTGAATTAATGTAATGCACTCAGAACAGAACCTGACGCACAATTAGCCATTATCATTTATTCCAGCCTTCCCCTGCTTCTCTCTGAGCTCAGAACTTTCCTTCCCTCTTAGTGTGCTGAGGGGTAGGGAAGGGGGACGGAAGAAGGGGGAGTCCGTCCTTGCTCTTGGCCCTACTTTTCCCCCAGGATGCAGCTGTGCTTCTGCCCTGGGAGTCCAGAGACCGGAATCTGGCAGAGACCAGAATCTGGCAGAGACCAGCCCTGCCACTCACTAACCAAAAGACCTTAAGCAGCCACGTCCACCCAGCCCTCGTTCTCTTTATCGGTAAAATGGGTGTTGCAATTTCTGTCCTGCTATCAGTATTCCGCTACCAGTATTGTGAGATGAGAGTGAGCTTGTGGGAATGAAAGGCCTTCCCAGCTGGAGAGAGCAATGCCTGGGACTCCTCAGACCTCATGACCCAGCACCTCAAGGGGTCTCCCTGGCCCAGGAGGGGCCTCCAGGACCTGCTCCAGTGCTGTGGCTGGTGTTCCTGTTCTAATTGGTTGGTGCCCTGCTGTATCAGTGGTTAAACGTTTTGAATACCACTCCTTAGATCAAGACAAGAGATCTGAGTTCTAGTCCCAACCTTGCACTTCCTTGCTGTGTGACCTTAAGCAAATCCTGCCCCTCTCTGAGCCTCGTTTTCCTCTTCCATAATGTAAGAATGGATTTATCTCCCTGACAAAAATATTGTGACGGAAGATATGAGCCAGTGCCCGTCAAGGTGTGTTGGAAACTGTGATGAAGTGCCTACTTGGTTTTTGTTTGTTTGTTTCATCATTGTTTTTTAGATCATAGAGAAACGGCGCCGGGACCGCATCAACAGCAGCCTTTCTGAACTGCGGCGCTTGGTCCCCACTGCCTTTGAGAAGCAGGTATGTGACATTGCTGAATGTGCTAGAGGAGATGCTGTGCGGGTGGCAGATAAGGTTCACTTCTCACGGCATCTCTTATCGATTGGTGGCAGCTGCCTGAAGTGCTGTGATATCATTTACTGATATCTGTTGATGGCCAAGAATAAGGGGGATGGAAATTCATATTTACTGAGGTGTCTCAGGAGTTGTGGCTTTATGTCCATCATCCGGTTGCACTGAATGCTCAGAATGATCCTGAAGGGTAGGGATTATTATGCACATTGCACAGGTAAGGAAACTGAAGCACAGAGAGGTGAAGTAACTTATACCAGATCACACAGCTAGTAAGTAGCAGAGCGGAACTGGACACAGACTGTGTGATCCTAAAGTGCCCTATCCCTCTGCACTACTGTGATCCTAAAGTGCCCTATCCCTCTGCACATTAGTAGAGCACTAATGCACTACTGACATTTCCAGAACTATCTGAAAGTAGAACAGGCTGCTTGGGGAGTGAAGTCTCTGTCATTGAACATGCTGGGGTGGAGGGACTCCAGTGGGGAGTCAGACAGTTGAATCAATCAGACAACCTCGAAGATTCTCACCGTGTGCGCCAAGGCACGGTCATAGGTCCTGTGTCTTCCTTTCTGCTGGGGAGAACAAGTCAGTCATTCCACAGACATTCACTAAAACCTTCACAAGTCCAGCCATGAACTAGACCTGGTACCTACCTTCAAGGGACTCACATGGAGAGTCCGACCCTCAGGTTTCACCTGGGAGACCAGGTGATGCTGGAGGCTTCGGAAACACTCCTCAAGAGAGAGAATGGAGGAAGAGCAGATGCTTTGGAATAAGACAATGAGCCCGATCTTGGGTGTGTGTGGCGAGTGTGAAGTTGGATTCCCGGTAAAGCTGGTCTAGGAGGCAGGTGAGGATGCAGGAGTGACATTCTGGTGATGGTGCCTGAAGCCATGGAGGTAGAGGGGACCCTCTGAGGAGAGCGCACAGAGCGAGAAAAAAGTCAGCCATCACCCACTGGGAACACCACCGTCTTAAGGGACAGTTAGAGCAAGAAAGCAGGGGAGGAGGGCTTTCAAGAAGGATGGTCAGCAATGTGGTGGACAGGTGGGCTAAAATGAGAACTGAAGAGAATGGGTTAGATTTGGTGGGCTTGGCTAAAGCAGAAGCCCTATTGCAGGCAGTGGTGGCGTGGGAGGAGGAGGAGGAAACTGAGGTCGTGAGTGCTGACGACGCCATGCGGGGGAGGTGGGCGACAGAGGTCAGCTGAAGGCCGCCACTCTTCTGTCTTCTGTACACACAGGGCTCCTCCAAGCTGGAGAAAGCCGAGGTCCTGCAGATGACGGTAGATCACTTGAAAATGCTCCACGCCACTGGCGGGACAGGTACTGATGCTCTACTTTCCTGGAACCATTCCTGCAGCCAATATTTGGGGCCTGGGCCCTGGGGATACTTTGGTGAGCAAAGTAGACGTGGTCCCTGCCCTCACGGAGCTCACAGTTCACAGAGGGGCTGAAGCAGATCCAGGTGGAACGTTCGCAAAGCTTGTCTTTCTTCTTCTTTTGGCATTGCCCTCTCCGCTTTTATTGTCTCCATGTGTCCTAGCCCTTTCATAAACTCCACTCCTTCCAGCCTTGAACTTTGGAGGAGCTCTTCTACAACAGATTACTGATCTCCCTGCCCCCAGGGCCTCGTTAAGCATCAGCCTGAATGAGCTCATTCTCACTGTGATCCCAGTGGGAGGGACACGCCTGAGGTTTTTAGCCACAGCGCTTCACTAGTGTGCCGACCCACTGGTCTACGCTTCTGAGCTCTTGTGTCCTTGCCAGTGCTGGGAGGATATGTCACGCTCACCGCTGAAGATCAGTCGTGGGATTTTAGTAGGATGCGAATGTTAACGCATTCTGTTATTTCGAGCTAGTCCACTACAAAAAAGTCACGGAACTGTGGCTTTTAAAAGAACTCTGGACAGATGGAAATTCTGTCTGCCTGAAGCCGCTCTGTGTGTTTTGGTAATTTCACAATTGGGAAACCTTGAAAGCTCCACTGACCTTGGCTCCAAAGACTTAAGTCTTGAAGCCTTAACTTAACCATCCCCCTCAAGGGGATGGTTGCATGTTAAGCAGCCCAGCCTGGTGCCTCTCAAGCCTCGGCGGGCAGCAGTGTCATGTAGGGGCAGACAGCGTCACGGGTCACAGCCCAGAGATCCCGAGGCAGTAAGTCTGGATTGGAGTTTAGGAATCTGCCAGTTTAGCAAACACACCCGATGACCCTGCTGCAGGTGGTCACTTGGAGAACTTGTGCCAAAGGAATGCACAGCCAACAGTGGGAACTGTCTCTAATCAACCAATGGGGGAGGTATTTCAAGCTACATTTATATTTATCCAACTAAAAGAAAACTAGTGACTAATATTTGGGCAGCATTTTATAGTTTTCCAAATGCTTTCTCTAATGTTATCTCATTTGATTCTCACAAGAACCTCGACCTTTTCTGGCTGAGGGCTGATGGGAAGACAGAGAATTGGCTTAGAGCGCTGGCTTTGTATTTGAACACTGAGTTTACTACTTACTAGCTTTAGGACCTTGGACAAATGATTTAAGCTCTTTATTCCTCAGTTTCCTTATCTCTAAAATGGGAATAATGATAGGGTTTTTTTAAAATATAAATTTATTTATTTATGGCTACATTGGGTCTTCGTTGCTGCGCGCGGGCTTTCTCTAGTTGCGGAGAGCAGGGGCTGCTCTTCGTTGCGGTGCGCGGGCTTCTCATTGCGGTGGCTTCTCTTGTTGTGGAGCACGGGCTCTAGGCTTGCGGGCTTCAGTAGTTGTGGCACGCAGGCTCAGTAGTTGTGGCTCGCGGGCTCTAGAGCGCAGGCTCAGTAGTTGTGGTACACGGGCTTAGTTGCTCTGTGGCATGTGGGATCTTCCTGGACCAGGGCTCCTGCATTGGCAGGAGGATTCTTAACCACTGCCCCATAATGGTTATAATGATAGGTTTTTATGAGGTTTAAATTAGCTAATGCAAATTAAGTGCTTAGGAAGAACTCAGCAAATGTTAGTGAAAAAAGAACAGTGAACAGAGAAAGGTGATGGGGAACAGCAGAGCCAGGTCTCACCGCCTAGGAGGCCTGGCTCCAAACATCATCTCCTGCCAAGCTGTTCCTCTGTAGGGACCTCAGCCGTGAACCAGGGACCCGATATTTGCTACCATGATCATGAAGCCAGTGCTCACTGGGGCTGTTCTGTCTTTACCCAGAAGGTGGTCGAGAGACAGGCAAGTGTGGAGAAGATGTGAGAATGTGAATACTTCTGCAGGCGGTCCCCCCGGTCATCCCACACTGAAATCAAGCCAAAGCCAGGGTCCCTGGCCTGAGGGCAGCAGCTGAGGACCAGAGTGGGGTCCTGCTTTCTAGACTGCCCTTTGGGGCCAAACCAGTCATATAAATGATAGCTAACTTTTCATTTGTTAAGCATTTCTGTGCACCATTTCATTTCGCCCTCCCATCTGTACATGGCAGGGCCTGTTATATACCCATTTCACAGCTAAGGAAATCAAGGCATGGAGAGATTGAGACTTGTCAGGGCGCTAGTTAAGTCCATGGTCAAGCAGCTGGCCCCCGAAGACCTCATGCTTCATTGCTACCCTATGCTCTCCTCTCCAAGGAGTCTCCCAGCTCTGATGGCTGCTGCCGCCACCTCCCAGCATCTGCCCCCATCAGCAGGCAGGGTTGTTCCACACCTCCATGTGCACACATCTGGCAAGTGTCTATTTAAATGAAGTTATCTGGGCCGCAGATTTCCTTCTTTGGGTTCATCATGAATGGTGATGAAAATAACACTTTACATTTTATAATGCTTCATAGTTTAGTGAACTCATTTGGTCCGCACACTCCACCCCCTCTACCCCAGTAGGGATGATTATTCCCACTTTAAGATGGTGAGACTGGGGCTCAGAGAGGTGAGGTGACATGGCCAAGGTCACCCAGGGGGTGAGTGGGGAAAGCAGGTCCAGAACTCAGACAGTCTGACCCCAGGCTCAGTGCTTGTCTCCTGCCTGGCATGCCCTCATCGTGCCTCACTTTGCAGGATTCTTTGATGCTCGAGCCCTGGCAGTCGACTTCCGGAGCATCGGTTTTCGGGAGTGCCTTACCGAGGTCATCAGGTACCTGGGGGTCCTGGAAGGGCCCAGCAGCCGTGCAGACCCGGTGCGGATTCGCCTTCTCTCCCACCTCAACAGCTATGCAGCCGAGATGGAACCTTCACCCACGCCCGCTGGCCCCCTGGCCTTTCCTGCCTGGCCCTGGTCCTTCTTCCATAGCTGTCCAGGGCTATCTGCCCCGAGCAGCCAGCTTGCCATCCTAGGAAGAGTGCCCGGCCCCATCCTCCCCAGCACCTCCTCTCTGGCTTACCCCATCCCGGCCTTCAGAACCACTCCCTTGCGCAGAGCCACTGGCACCATCCTGCCAGCCCGGAGGAGTTTGCTGCCCAGTCGAGGGGCATCTTCTACCCGGAGGGCCCGCCCCCTGGAGAGGCCAGCTGCACCCCTGCCCCCCAGTGGCAGGGCTGCCAGGAGCAGCCACATGGCACCCCTCCTGCGATCTTCTTCCCCCGCCCCTCCTGGCATTGTGGGGTCTCCTGCTTATGTGGCTGTTCCTGGGTCTTCCCAGGGGGCAGCTGGGAGGCCAGCAGGAGCTGTGCTCTGCCACTCCTGGGTCTCTGAAATCACTGAAGTTGGGGCTTTCTGAGCTGGCTTTGCCCCCAGGAATGAGGAGAGTTCTTTTTCCAGGAGCTCTAAAAATGGCGTTGCCTATTCTGCTCTGCTTCCTGGACTGGTTCATATAGGAAGGTGTCTTCTTCACCCGGCAGAGTCCCCCTTCTCCTTTGGCCCCTCTCCCCTCCTCACTGCTTGTCCCAGCTTCTCCTGGGGCTATTCTGATCTCAGAAGCTTGGTCTCATTTTTTCCCTGGAGAGATGAGTCTCAGGAGAGCCCCCCAAGAGCTGTACCCAGACCCCTCTCCTGCTCCAGGACACATGGGCAGTAGGCATTAATCTCAGGTTGGGGAACAACGCTTTAACCTAAAAGGCACAATGACCTAAGGCACGCTGCTCCCCTAGAGATCAGACCCCAGCCAAGAGCAGTGACTTCCTGGCTGCAGCCTTCCCAGACCCCCAGGGGCCGGAACATAGTGTCTGTCTCACTTCCTGAGACAGTAACCACGCAGGGGCCGCAAAGAGGTCTCCTGGGAACCCTGTCTGCCCCAGCCCACCTGTCTCCCGCCCACTGCAATGAACCCAGAACAGACCTGCTGTCCGCCACGGCCAAGGCTGGGGACTGGGAGCCCAGCAGGGCCCGTTCCTGCCCTCTTGTCAGCTGCTGACACCTACCCTCCAGCTGACCAGCAGTTCCCTGCACACAGCTGGGAGGTCTCCGGGCTCCGTGACAGGGTGTACTCACCACCAGGCCTCGGACGGCGTCCCCAGACAGGAGCCAGGCTTGAGCCACAGAGAACCCAGCTCTCTGCCTACCACACGGCCAGCGTCCTCCAGGCCTGTGGTCCCGTCGGATGCACAGTGCGGAGGCCATGTTCCCACGTGATGGCGCCCCCGAGAGGAATCCTCTTGGGATTCAGCACCAGACGTTTGTGCTGCCTGTTTTGCATCCGACTCACGGGGCGCAGACTGCTGGGACCGCCAAGGGCTGTCAGGCTGGACGAAAATAACTGCGAGGAGGGGCGAGGGGAAGGACAGTCAGAGGCAGCTCGGCCCTTCAAGGTCACACAGTGGGTCGAGGGCCTGAGATCCTGTTCACCCGGGATTCCACGCGGCTGGCTCTGCTCAAAGGCCATGCATGGCGTTACCCAGCTTCAGCCCAGGTCATTTTCCCTCTAACAGAGGGAACAAATGGCCCAGGGACCTTTCCCAGTGGAACAGCAGGAACTGGACAAGATAGGGGCAGACCAGAAGCGACACACAGCCAGCCCAGTGCTGCCACATGGTTGTTAGAATGCAGAAACACTTCTGTGCTCATTGACAGACCTGCTTCCCTGAGTGTTCCCACCACATGGCTTTTCTCCCAGGACCCCGTGCTGGTTAATGCCCTGCCGACCCAAGGCCGTGGGGCCCTCCAGCTGGCAAGTCGTTGGTGCTTATTCTGCACTGGTTGTTAAATGCTTCTGAGGTCACCCCTGGAAGAGTCTCCCACTCCCATCCTTTGATGGAACTACCCTCCCCAGAGGCTGCATTGAGGAGACTCCACGAGCTCAAAAAGTAGAGTCTGCAAACGCCCTGGGGGAAAAGGGCCCTTTCAGAGAAGTGGGTAGGAGGGCAGAGATCATTTAAATGACCCAGAAAGCTCTTTTGAGGAGGCAAATTCCTCAAGGAGGGATAAAGAACTAAAGTAATTCTTTTACTCCTCAGTGTGAGGTAGCTGGATCAGATGTTGCTCTCCTCCTGGACCCATCTGTGTGTACAGCAGTGAGGAGGTGTCATTTCAGGGCGTGGGTCACTGGCCAGGAGTGCTCCTGAGGCAGACAGAGATAGAGGGAAATAGCGAGGGAGGGAAGGCAGTCAGCAGGCTCCCAGGAGTTGGGAGGGAGGGCAGAGGGAGGTGGCAGAAGGCAAAGACCGACTTCACCTTTTTCACAAGGGGCGGGAAGAACGGCGCTCCCCACCCGCCCCCCTCCTCCCCTGCACTCTCCCCCTCCCCCTCCTCCCCTGCACTCTCCCCCTCCCCCTCCTCCCCTGCACTCTCCCCTCCCCCTCCTCCCCTGCACTCTCCCCCTCCCCCTCCTCCCCTGCACTCTCCCCCTCCCCCTCCTCCCCTGCACTCTCCCCTCCCCCTCCTCCCCTGCACTCTCCCCCTCCCCCTCCTCCCCTGCACTCTCCCCTCCCCCTCCTCCCCTGCACTCTCCCCTCCCCCTCCTCCCCTGCACTCTCCCCTCCCCCTCCTCCCCTGCACTCTCCCCTCCCCCTCCTCCCCTGCACTCTCCCCTCCCCCTCCTCCCCTGCACTCTCCCCCTCCCCCTCCTCCCCTGCACTCTCCCCCTCCCCCTCCTCCCCTGCACTCTCCCCCCCCTCCTCCCCTGCACTCTCCCCTCCCCCTCCTCCCCTGCACTCTCCCCTCCCCCTCCTCCCCTGCACTCTCCCCTCCCCCTCCTCCCCTGCACTCTCCCCCTCCCCCTCCTCCCCTGCACTCTCCCCTCCCCCTCCTCCCCTGCACTCTCCCCTCCCCCTCCTCCCCTGCACTCTCCTCCTCCCTGGCCACTGCAGGTGGTGGCTCACTGCTCCCAAGATACCAGGTCAACGCTCCAGTCCTGCAGTTTGACCACTTCCTAGCCCAAGAATCCAACATTTACTCATGGTGGGAAACACACTTTCATGTTTCAAATACCCAACTCCAAAAGAACCAGTTGACACGGTTGAATGAGGTGGAAATGGCCCAGAACTTTGAGCATCTTAGTTGCTCTTAGGTGCATTCTCCCTGAGAGATTGTGTGGGGGAAGGTGACTGTGTGTATTGGTTTCTGTGGTTGAGAACTCATATCTTTGTTTATATTCCCAAGCCTTTCTGATGCCCCTGACTCCCACCCCATCACTGGGGTTGTCGCAGACATTCAATAAAGTTTTTTTTCTTTAGCTCTTCTGGAAACCTCTGCAAGGTTCTACTTCTTAAATATCTCTGGAGTCCATCTACTTCTCTCTGATCCCATAGCCTTCACCCTGGTCTAGCCACATCACTTCTCCCCAGATCACTGCCCTCCAAAAGGTCGCTTTGCTTCCTTCCTGCTTTGCCAATCAGTTCTCAACGCAACCAGAGAGAGCTTTAAACACGCAAACCATATCACATCAACTCTGGTTTAACATCCTTACCAAGCTCTTCCTCATCTGGTCCCAAACTCACTTCCAGCTTTTTTCTTGCCAATCCCAATCTTGTTCTTTCTTGCCAATCCCAATCTTGTTCCCTGTGCTTCTGCCACCCTGGCCTTCCTTCGTTTCTTCCACATTCCAACCTCATTCCCACCTCCAGGACTTTGCACATGCTGTGCCCTTTGCCCAGAATGCTCTTCCTCTACCCTTTGCAGGCTGAGATCTTCATACCCTCAGGCCTTGGCATAAATGCCACCTCCTCAGAGAGGCCTTCCCTGACTACTGGGCTTGAATCTATCTCAACGTCCTCTATCTTTTTGTTGTTGTTCTCATATGGAAATTACCATTGCACATCCATTTGTGTATTTACTTGTTGGTTGCTCCCCCACCAGCACGTAAGCTCCGTGAGGCCAGGGACCATGCCTGGTTTGCACTCTACCCTGTATCCAGTGCCAACCACGGTACCTGGCTCAACGTCAGCGTTCAATAAATATTTGTTGAATAAATGAACTGGGGGAGGTGAGGAATCTTCTAGACTCATGTTGTTGGATGGTACACGCTCCTCTAGGGGTGAATCTCCTGCTGGCCAGCTTTAGGGGGGTGGCTGGAGAGCAAAGTGAGAGCCAGGGCCAGGGGACTGGAAGTTCTGGCAAATGGTGAAGGGACTCTGGCCAAAGAAAAGCACGAGCGTGCTTGCTCTGGAGTGCATGCTGACAGCTGAGAACGGGTGGTCCGTCCCTGCCAGAAGGTCTTGTTCTCCACTCTTGGCCCAGCTCTCTCCCATGCATTTGGCTTGCAACAAACCCAGGCAACCTTTGCAGAGGTCTGCTCCGTGCCAGGCCAGGCATGGCAGAGACAGAGGTGCTGAGAACTCTGTCCCCCTGAGGGGATGCACCCTCTGTCTCAGTGACAGTTGGGTGGGATGAGAGTGGAGAGAGAGGTCTGTTGAGAAGGCTGAGGGGTATCAGCCTCTGCCTAGGGGGGGGTCATGGGGGAAGAGAGTGCTGGAAGGAAGCCTTCCTGGAGGAGGACGAAGGGAGGCATTCTAACCGCGGGGGGAATGTCGTCGAGGGCAGCTCTGGAAATTGGCCTGAGGTGAGCACTGGCCTTCAGTGGCAGAGCGAAAGGCAGGCTAGTCTGGGCACTGAAGCCAGACTTCCTGGGTTGAGGTCCCAACTCTATTCACTGATCAGGGCTGAGGCCTTGGGAGAGTTACTTAACACCCCTGAACCTCAACCTTATCATCTTTAGAACAGGGATGATGCCGTAATAGCTACTGTTAACTGAGCAGTAGCTACATACCAGACACTGTGCTAAATGCTTTTCTTAGAATGTCCCCATTTTACAATAAGGAAACTGGGCCGAGACATATTCTCCTAAAGTTAGGTGACGAGTGAATGGGATAGCACATATAAAACCCTTGGTACAATGCCTGGGTCAAGTGAAACACTCAGTCCATTTTAGCCATTAGTGTCATTAATGGAAAGAGGCTGGATCCAAATTGTGAGTGCCATGCAGAGTTTAGACTTCAGCCTGTAGGCAGTGAGAGCCATGGAAAGTGTTGCCAGGTGAATGCCAAGGTTAGACCTTGTTTAAGAAACTCCTGTTTGGGGTGGAGTAGTATTCAGACTCAGTGCCACCTATTCATTGGAAATCTCTAGATGCTTTTGCAACATATCAGTGTCCAGGCCCTAGAGGTGATGATTTAACTCACCTGCAGTGGGGCTCAGGCACCCCATAAGGAGGTGTGAAGAATCAGGATCTCTTTCCTAGTCAAGGTGAATTTCAGTTCCATTAGTGAACTGGACTCCAGCTTATGAGCCTGAAGAGGCTGCTGCTTTCTGAGAAGTGAAGCAGAACTTAATTTCCACAAGGGCATCTCTGTCCTCCAACCCCATCCTAGTTTTGGGCGTATAGTAGATACTTAAGAAAATTTATGTGTTGAAAGCTTTAGGGACTTGTACAGTTGGCCCTCTGTGCTTGTGGCTTCCGTATCCACAGATTCAACCAACCACGGATCAAAAAAAATTTTTTTTAATTCCAGTAACTTCCAAAAAGCAAAACTTGAATTTGCCCCAGCCAGCAACTATTTACATAGCACTTACATTGTATTAGGTATTACAAGTAATCTAGAGATGATTTAAAGCACACAGAAGGATGCCGGAAGGTTATATGCGACTATTACACCATTTTATATAAGGGACTTGAGCATCTACAAATTTTGGTATCTACGGGAGGTCCTGGAACCAATCCCCATGGTTATTGAGGGATGACTGTAATTCATTCAAGAGTCACTGAATATCTTATGACTTTGTGGAAAACTCAAGACATTAGCTTCCTTCCCTCCTTCCTGGGGAAAGAGGGCAGGAAAAATCAGGTCTGGATATCACCCGATCTCATTAATAGCAGCAAACATTTTCAAGCCCTTGACCTACATTATCTCATATAATCATATGAGATGATATATATTTCATATAATGGTAGGTTCTGTCATCCCCATTTTACAGAAGAAATTGATACTCAATTTGTTGGTGGAAGCGCCCAAAGTTCATAACGCTAGTGAATGTCCTAGCCAAAATTAAAACCTAGGTCTCTCTGATTCCATCTTAACCAATACAGTACACGGCTTCCTTCCCCAGCTGCCTCTTGTAATACAAACCCGAAGCCATTCAGTGACAGGTCATACAGGGCTGGTGGACTGGACCCTCATGTTAGCCTGGGAAGCCTTCACCTTGGCCATGTTCTTCTCCCCTGTGCTAGTCAGAGTAAAGATCAGCTGCTGTAACAAAAGGGCCCAACAATAACTCAGTGGGTGAAAGAAAATAGAATTTTATTTATCTCTCATCTAACTGCCTGGTGTACATTCCAGGTCAGCCAGAAGCTCTAATCAATGCAGACATTCCAGATTCCTTCCGTCATGATTCCCTGCCATTCCCTAGAACATTGTCCCTGCACTGTTAAGCTAGGTCTCCATGGATTCAAGCCAGCAGGAAGGGAAAGAGGACTTGGTGGAGACATGGCCACAGACTTAAAGCCTTAAGGCCCCAAAGTAGCACATATATGTCCAGTCCATCCACATTCCCCTGGTGAGATCTTTGATGAATGGCCACATCAAACTGCAAAAGAGGCTGGGAAATGCATTTCTGCCCTGTTCTCTGAAATGAGTGTGAATGGGTATTGGTAGATAGTCTCTATCACTTCACTCTTGCCTCCCAGCCTGAGAGGTTGAGAGGAATGTGGGAATCAGAGTCATCAGTAGCTACCACACGGCTTGTGTGTGTGTGTGTGTGTGTGTACATGATCTGGAGGGCAATTTACTTTGAGTTGGAGGAACCAGGTATAGGGGCTCCACCTACCACTCTCTGATGCTACAGGGGTAGGTTGGATACTCCTGAATGGAGTTGTATCTACTGGACCCAGCTCCCTGGAGAATTCCCCCAGGGAACACAGTGTAAGAAAAGAGGGTTTGTTGCTCTAGGATGGCCAGTGAGTCCCAAGCTGACTGATGATCAGCACTACCTGGAGGGATTGTGTACCACTTGGTGCCCAGAGAGCCTTTCCCCATCCTGGCTCCCACCTGGGGAGGCACTGACAGATGCTCACACCTTCCCTGACCCAGACGGCTGTCACGCTTTCTTGTCTTCCCAGCTGCCAGGTACACAACCAGCCCAGGAGCTCTGTCTCCAAAGACAGACACCCAGGCTCCCTGGACTCTTTTTCTTTGCTTCACCTAGGAGTGAAAAGAAGTAAGACTGTCATTCAGGCCATTTAAATTCAGGTTTGACTCAGGCCTTTGGGCAAAATCTGGATTCCACTGCTCTGTTCAAGGAAGTCCAGTGTGGCAACACCCCATCCCGGGCACCCCAGATGTTCTGTTGGAGCCTCTGACAATTAACAAACCACTCGTTGCCTACAACTCCAGCAACCCTGAAAGGAACCAGTCAACAAGCACGAGAAGTGATGGTGCTTTACATCGTACAGCAACATAACATTTCAAAGTGCTTTCACATGCATCACCTCGCTTACAGCTCTCAACAGCTTGGTCAAGGGAGTCAAGGGCAGGAATTATTATCTCCATTATGCAGATGAGAAACTGAATCTGGTTTCAGGTAAAATGATCTGCCCCAGATCAGAATAATAGTAAATGGCAAAGCTTGTTTGGACAGTAGTGGAAAGTCACAGATTGTAAGCAGGCACAGAGAAGTAATATAACATTATCCAATCACTACTAAGCATGCACTATATGCAGGCCCTGTACCACGTGCTTTACATGCAGAGTGTGGGTTTATCTGTGTAACTGCATGGTTTAGATTTTGGTTCTATCATTATCTCCATTTTACAGGTGAGGAAACAGCCTCAGAGAAATTAAGTAACTCGCCCAAGGTAACACAGCTATTAAGTGGCATAGCTCTTAACTGCCAAGTTCTACAGCCTACCAAGCGCTGTATCTTCTGTGTCACACCTTCCAGACATCAGATGGGGTATCCAGGCCTCTACCACAGCTCCTGGCTTACACCTCAAGGCTTTGGCCTCAGACCCATCAGTATTAACTCAGCCACCCCTCAGGACACAGAAAGCAGCTCTGTCTGGCTTTATAACAACACTTAGGGAGCTCTGACCATGTGCCCAGCACTCATCTAGGTGCTGGAATTCAGCAGTGAATAAAACAAACCCCCAGATTCCTGGAGCTGACATTCTCATTGAGGGAGATAGACGATAAACACCTAGACAAAGACATACATGAAATGCTTGATGGGGAAGCAGGATAAGGTGGCTGAGAGGACAGAGAGTGATGGGGGAGAGGTACTGTTTTACATAGGAAGGACAGGGAAGGCCAGAGGGAGCAGTTTGAACAGACACTAGAGGGAGGGAGGGAGCCATGAGGCCATCAGTGAGCAGGGCGTTCCAGGCCAGGAGCAACAAGGGCTGGTCCCAGAGGCCAGTGTAGCTGGAGTGTGGACAGCAGGGGGAGAGTGGTGAGAGATAAAAGTCTGAGGGGGGTGGGGGGCAGCTCATGGGAGGGTGTTAGATTTTACTCTGAGTGAGGCAGGAAGGCGTAGAGGGTTAAGTGTGGAAGAGACTCTTGATCTGATGTACACATTAGGAGTCATGGAGTGAAGAATAGACCTCAAGAGGGCCAGGGTGGGAGCAGGGAGACCATCTAGACCTCCCCAATTCCAGGGACCTCCTTGACACCACCTAACTGCCCACTCCCACAGAACTTACCATCCCCCAAAATGGCTCCTCTAGGAAATCCTGATTTCACACATCCCATTCTCCAGACACTACATACTCTCCTCCAACCTCCCTCTCCTCAACCTTCCTGTGGTAAAAACTCTCAAATTTAAGAAGATCTTCAAATCACCCCACGACTCCCTCCCCAGCCCTTGGTCATTTACTGGCTTGGCTTCACTTCTTTCCTAGCTAAGGGCCCACGGACCCTCATGTCCAAAATCACCCCTTCAAACGCCCTTACTCCTTGTCCCATCCCTGTCTCCATTGCAGTCACCAGGTGTGGGGACAGACTTTAGGGTGGACCCCGTGACCCCACCTCCTGGTGTCGACACTCCTGTATAATCCCCTCCCCTTGAGAGTGGGCAGAAACTGCAACTTGCTTCTAATCAATAGAATATGGCAAATGTGAGAATTGTCACCCCTTGTTTAAGCTACATCATGTGGCAAAAGTGGTGGGCGGTCGCTCCCATGATTACCTTACCTTATATAAGACTGTGTCTTTTTTTTTTTCACTCTTTAAAAACTTTTTAATTGAAGTATAGTTGATTTACAATGTTGTGTTAGTTTCTGGTGTACAGCAAAGTGATTCAGATATATATATATATATATATATATATATATATATATATATCTTTTTAAGATTTGTTTGCATTATAGTTTATTACAAGATATTGAATGTAGTTCCCTGTGCAATACAGTAGGACCTTGTTGTTTATCTATTTTATATGCAGTAGTTTGTATCTGTCAATCCCAAACTCCTTAATTATCCCTCCTGCCCCCTCCTTTCCCCTTTGGCAACCATAAGTTTGTTTTCTTATGGTTGTCTGTGAGTCTGTTTCTATTTTGTAAATGAGTTCATTTGTATCATTTTTTAAAATTCCACATATAAGTGGTATCATATGAAATTTGTCTTTCTCTGTCTGACTTACTTCACTTAATATGATAATCTCTAGGTCCATGCATGTTGCTGCAAATGGCATTATTCCATTCTTTTTTATGGCTGAGTAATATTCCATTGCATATATATATATCCATTTACCCACTCATCTGTATAAGACTGTGTCTTATGTGAAGATCAATGACAATTCTGCATGCCCAGAAAGTAGAGGGTACTCACTATTATTATTGGCATTGTTTTGTCTACACTGGCTAAATATTACTCAAAATGGCAGAGTATTGGTCAATATTAAGGAGAGTGTTTGCTCACATGTTATGAATTGTGTGTAATGACTGCTTATCATTCTCACTTAAACAATGAAGCAAATACAGGAAGTAGCTTGGTGTGGTTAAAAAGATCCCTGGGCTAGGAATCAATTAATTTAAATTCTAATTTCATTTTTCTACCAATGGTTAAATATGTTAACTTTTGTGGACCTCAATTTCCTTGAGCTTAAACTGGATGATCACTGCAGGACTTTCCAGCTGTAAAACAATGCTCATGGTCAGATACAACTTACTGAAAGAAAAAAAGGAGTCTGTCTTAGCCGACTGGTGGGAGAGGCTCTCCCCCCAGGCTTGATGAAGTAAGTAGCCACTTTGGAGCTGTGAGTGGTCTCTAGGGCCTCAGGGGCGGCCTCCAGCCGACAGCCAGCAAATAACCAGGGCCCCATCATCCTTCACAGGATGAATTCTGCCAACAGCTTGAATGAGGTTGAAAGTGCATTTTCCCTCAGGAGAGCCTCCAGATGAGCCTGGCCAACACCATGATTGCAGCTTCCTAAGACACAGAGCAGAGGACCCAGTTAAGCCGTGCCAGGATTCCTGACCCACAGAACCATGAGGTAATAAGTGTGTACTGTTTAGTGTGCTAAGTTTGTGGTCACTGTTACACAGCAATAGATAATTAACACATCAGGCAAAACCTGAATCTTGGTTACAACCAACTTCCTGCCTGTCCTACACCTGCTAGAAAAGAGTCATTCAACCGACTAGAAAAGTCAATGGTTTGATTTATTTCATAATCAGAAACCTCAAATGAGGGGGCACCCTGCTCCTCCACCAGGCTGGCTCTCCAGCTTTTCAAGACAACTACATTATTACTTGGCCTCTCTCCTCACAACCCCATTCCCCTTCCCATTCCAGAAGATGATCTGCAAAAAAGCAAAACAAACAAAATAAACAAAAAACCATAAACAGAAGAGGATGATCCTGCTTCATTCCTCACATTGAATATGGAGGTTTGGGGTGACCTTGAGAATAGTATTATTATTATTATTTTTGGCTGTGCTGTGCAGCATGCAGGATCCCAGTTCCCTGACCAGGGTTCGAACCCGTGTCCCCTGCAGTGGAAGTGCGGAGTCTCAACCGCTGGACCTCCAGGGAAGTCCCGAGAATAGTATTACTTTCTAAAATCAACAGTATTGAGGTGTAATTTACATACAATAAAATTCACCAATTTAAAATGTACAATTCGGGACTCCCCTGGTGGTCCGGTGGTAAAGAATCCGTCTTCCAATGCAGGGAACGTGGGTCCAATCCCTAGTCAGGGAACTAAGATCCCGCATGCTGCGGGGCAACTAAGCCCGCGCACCTCAACTAGAGAGAGAAGAAGACTGCGTGCGGCAACGGAAGATCCCGCTAGCCGCAAGGAAGATCCCGTGTGCCGCAACTAAGACACGACGCAGCCAAAAATAAATAATAAATAAATATTTTAAAAAATAAAATAAAATGTGCAATTCGATGAGTCTTGATAATGTATACATGCAGGTAATCACCATAATTGCGATGCAGACCATTTCTGTCACCCAAAAATTTCCCTTCCACCGCTTTGGAGTCAATCACCTCCTCCTACCCCAGCCCCTGGCCATCATTGATCTGCTTTCTGTCACTACAGTTTTGCCTTTTTAAGAATTTTCATATAGATGGAATCATACAGTGTATAACCTTTTGAGTCTGGCTTCCTTTACTTCCCCTCATGCTTTAGAGATCCATCAAGTTCTGTCAATCAGGTGTTCCTTCCTCTTTACAGCTGAGTAGTATTCCACTGCATGGATGGAGCACAATTTGTTGATTCGTTCATCTGTTGATGATCATTTGGGCTGTTTCCTGAGGATGGTTTTTGAACACAGAAAGACTATTTACAAGTTTATTTTGAGAGTACACAATTCGTTTCTATTCATTAACGTTACTAATTCAAAGCACTAGTTCTTTCTTAACCTTTAAAATTTAGCCTACAAATCATGTTTGAGAATCTAGCAGATTTTAGCAAATGCTCCTAAAGGGACTTTTTACAGACTTGCTTCTTCAAACATTTTTAAGTGCATTTGTAAATGAATAGCTTTGATTTCCTTTTTCAGTACCTCACTTATCTGATAGAAACAAAACCTTCCTGAAGTTTCATTCTTATAAATCTAATAAACCCAACTTATAAAAATTGTGAACCTTAAGTTCTCTTAAAATTATATTTATATAAAAAGCTCAATGTATGGAGATTTTTTCTTTAAACTCAAGACGGTGAGTTAATACTCAAGTTTTAATTCTTGGTTTAGCATGATATAGTTAATCCTAAATCGTCTGAGGTTAAGTTGTCTATCAGGTACTCTCTAAGGAAGAAAATTCCATCCAGGTAGCAGAAGTTAGTTAATTCTTCATCTTCCTAGGGCTGAAAGATGTATTTCTGCTTTAAAAACAAAAAACAAAAAACACAGCCCTCTCATTCATTGAAGTCACCTGTCCACTGAGAAAGACATCTGTGGGGCTGTGGTCACCAGACACATCCTCACCGGGGCCCCAAACTCTGTTTGTGAAGTTGAATCGCTGATTCAACCAAAAGGGCTACTGAGAGGCACTCATTATATAGCTGGTGGGATGAGTGAAACAGTGACAAGTATTGGCTTTGGGGACTCTTTCTATTTGATTCAAAAAGGACTGAAAGCTTCTCACTCAACCTGAGAATCTCAGGAAGCTGGCGGACTGACCGCACTGCACGGTGGCCCAACAGGCCCTTTCAAGCAAAAGCCTATGAGTATTTGCAGCTCGATTAGGAATAACCAATATCTGGTACATGAGCAACCACTCCCCCACCCTGACCCCATGGCAGACATTGCTAATCAATCACTGCTCCCCTTCCCTGCTGTTAAGACGGCCCTACCCAGGGCCAAACCTAATTAATTGAGGTTGGCATGTAAGGTGCCTTCCCTGGACTAGCCAGCTTTGATGAGAAAGTGAGGCCTGCCCACTTGGCTCTTACTCAGGGCTGGGTTAATGGGTAACTGGGTTTGGGGTTTGTTCCTGTCTTCTGTGAATAACCGTGGCCTGCAGTGCAATGACCTGTGAACAGCGGGGAGGAGGCCTGGTGTTACCCACCCCGCCTCGGGCATAGAGGTCGGTGCTTCTGTTGGGAACCCCCGTGTGGGGAGCTGGGGGCGCTGCGGCAGCCTCCCTAGGACACAGGCCACGCTTGAGGTGCTGAGTGGAGAACTCAGGCCCTGGCCCTGGGCAGAGCTCCGCAGCCTCCCTGTGTGGTCATGGATAAGGTCGGCTCAAAGCTGCCAGAGTTACATCTCCAGCCCAGACCGCTGAAGTCCAGATCCGGAAACCCAACAGCCAAATGTCTCAGAGGCATCCAAAACTAACAGGTCCAAAAGCAAACTCCTGATTCCCGTCTTGCTCCCCTCCCTGACACTCTCCTCCCCAGATCCTCAAGGTCTCAGGAAATGACAGCTCTATCCTGCAAGCTGCTCAGGCTAAAAGCCCTGGAGTTGTCTTTGACACCTCTTTCTCTCACAGCCCACATCGGGTCTGTCAGCAAATACTATCAGCTGTGTCTTCAAAATAGCTTCAGAATCTGGCCACTTCTCGCTGTCGGCACCTTTATCCTCCAGTCCAAGCCCTCAGCACGTCTGCATCTCCCCTCCGGATTCCATCAGCAGCCTCCTCCCTGGGCTCCCTGCCTCACCCGGCCCTGCAGTCCATTCTCCTCACAGCAGCCGGAGGGGGCTTGGAATACAGAAGTCAGATGAGGTCACCCATTTGCTCAGAACCTTCCAATGACTTATCAGCTCACATAAAGGCCAAAGCCCTCCCCAGGCTACAAGGCCCCCCACGGCTGTCTACCTATTTCCACATCTCACCTCTGGCCCCATTTCATAGTATTCGCCCCATTGCCCACCGTCTTCTGCTACCCTGGCCTCTTTGCCATTCCTTGAAGGCAGGCATCATCCCATCTCTGGGCCTTTACCCTTACTCTTCTCTCTGCCCAAATGCTTGACTTCCAGACATCCACATGGCTCCTAGATATCCAGAAGGTGGCTTCCTCTCCTCCTCTGGTTTTTGCTGGATGTCACTTCAATGAAGGCTTCCCTGACAGCCCCCATTTTATTTTATTTCTTTTTAAAGATTTTTATTTTGATGGGGAAAGTCTTTATTGAGTTTGTTACAATATTGCTTCTGTTTTATGTTTTGGTTTTTTGGCCCCAAGGCATGTGGAATATTAGCTCCCCACCAGGGATCAAACCTGCACCCCCTGCATTGGAAGGCAAAGTCTTAACCACTGGACCGCCAGGGAAGTCCCTGACAGCACCGTTTTAAACTGCAAGTCCTCCTCCAGTCCCAGCTCTCCCTGTCTCCCTTCCATGCTCTAGTTTTGGCCATCCTCATTACTTATACTAAGACAAATACAAACTTTTTCTTATTGTATTAGTTGTCGATTTCCCTCCATAGAATGTAAGCTGCAGGAGGCAGGGAGGGAGGTGTGTGTGTGTGGGGGGGGGGTTGCTCCAACCCTGGTAACCTACAATGGTGGTGGTATTAGAACACAGAAAACACTTAATAAATATTGGTTGAGTAAATAATAACAGTAACTGAAATGCATTAAGTACTTACTAAGTGCCAGCCACTGTTCCAAAAATACTTTTCATGTATCATCTCATTTCACTTTTTTTTAAAAAAAATTATTTATTTATTTATTTATTTTTGGCTGTGTTGGGTCTTCGTTTCTGTGCGAGGGCTTTCTCTAGCTGCGGCAAGCGGGGGCCACTCTTCATCGCGGTGCGTGGGCCTCTCACTATCGCGGCCTCTCTTGTTGCGGAGCACAGGCTCCAGACGCGCAGGCTCAGTAGTTGTGGCTCACGGGCCTAGTTGCTCCGCGGCATGTGGGATCTTCCCAGACCAGGGCTCGAACCCGTGTCCCCTGCATTGGCAGGCAGACTCTCAACCACTGCGCCACCAGGGAACCCCCTCATTTCACTTTTGCAATAGTTTCACGAGGTGAATCCTAATATCCCCATAGACAGACAAGGAAACTGAAGCACAGAGCTCTTATGGTGCTTGCTAGTATGTGATGGGGCCAGAATTTTAATCCAGATGGCTGACTCCAGGTATTAAATTCTTAGCCACTCTGCTATATTGGTCTCAAATGCATGAATGAATAAATGAATGCATGAATGAAAAAAATGAATGAAAGAAGAGTAATTATTTATTGTACCTGCACCAGAAACAATGAAGTTTAGAATTAGACAGAAGTAGGGTAAAATTCTAGATTTTCTATGTATTAGAATACAAGATTTGGATAGGTTTCTTAGCGTCTCTAAATCCCGGGGTCCTTATGGGCCAAAAGGGGAAAATCTACCTTTTTATCTACCAAGTGTTAGCTGTTTCATCCAGTGTAGAGTACCTGTTTTTGGTCAATTACTGCCCTCTAGTGGTCGGTTAAAATAACTCATACCTGCTATGTGAAATACGGAATCCCTAAATGGTGTAGCCCCAAAGCCAATAGTTTCTGCAAATAAAATAGTTCAGGATTCTTGGTTCCTTTAGTCTCCTGGATCCTATTAGTCTTCAGGGGCTAAATGAGGATAAGGCCTCCTCAAAGGGAAACAGGAAGGACTAGCCCAGGTGGGTCCCTGAAGGGCAGAATGGCTGCAAGGAAATGATCCTCATGAAAAATAAGTTACCCAACCTCCCTGCCCAAACAAACACACACAAAAATGATGACAGGTTAAGTAGGTTTCACAGTTGAGTTTTCCACACCTGCCAAGAACACATTCTCCTTATGTGACAGTTACTTTTATGTGTTTACTTGACTGGGCTACAGGATACCCAGACATTTGGTCAAACATTATTCTGGGTGTGTCTATGAATTTTTGGGTGACATTAACATTTGAGTTGGTAGACCGAGTCAGCAGATTGCTCTGCATAATGTAGGTGGGCCTGATCCAATCAGTTGAAGGCCTGACTAGAGCAAAAAATCTGAGTAAGGAGAAACTTGGTCTGCCTGACAGTTGGGCTGGGACACAGGCATTTTTCAGCGTCCAGACTCAAACTAAAACATCAGATCTTTCTGGGTCTCGAGCCTGCTGGCTTTTGGACTGGAACTTATACTCTTGGTTGTTCTGGTTCTCAGGCCTTCAGTCTCAGAGTAGAACTACCCCAGCAGCACTCCTGGGTCTCCTGCCAGCCAACTGCAGGTCTTAGGACTTCTCAGCCTCCATAATCACATGAGCCAATTCCTAATAATAAATCTCTCTCTCTTTCCCTACAGATGATAGATAGATAGATAGATAGATAGAGATATAGACGTAGATATAGATACACACACACTCACATACATCCTATTGGTTCTGTTTCTATTTCTCTGGAGAACCCTGACTATTTTATACAAACTGTTTTAGGAGATGGAAAAAAGGGAAAGCTACCTAACTCATTTTCTAGTATTAGTATGACCTTGACATCAGACCCAGGCAAGGGCAGCTAGAGGTAAGAACATTATAGAGCAAGCTTAATTGTAATTATAGATGCAAACATCCTATATAATAAAACAGAAAACAGAATCCGTATTGTATAGAAATATAAAAACAGTGAATTCCCTGGTGGTCCAGTGGTTAAGACTCCGTGCTCCCAGTGTAGGGGGCCTGGGTTCAATCCCTGGTCAGGGAACTAGATCCCACATGCTGCAATTAAAAATCCTGTGTGCTGCAACTAAGAGCCGGCGCAGCCAAATAAATAAATAAAAATTTTAAAATGTATATAAAAACGCAGAAACATATAGTAGAGTTTAGCCAAAAATGCAAGGATAGTTTAACACCAGGTAACAACTCCTGTATTCTGAACCTTAATATATTAAGAGATAAAAAGCATATGATCACTTTAATAAATGTGTAAAAGTCATTTGACGAAATTAAACACTCATATTTTTTTTAGTTTTAGCAAATTAGGATTAGCATGGTAATACGTCAACCTGATAAGGATATTTACCAAATGCCTAGACATCATACCTAAGGGTGAAACTCTAGAATTCTAGCATTAAAATCGAAAATAAGGTAAGAATGCTCTCTAGTCTCAACTTTACTGGCATTTCTAGCTAATGTAATAAAAGAAAAAAAAAAGAGGTTTAGAAAATAGAAAGGAAGAATTACACCATCCTTATATGCATATGATTTATTTTCTTCCCAGTAAATAAAGGAATCTACCTGCAAAGTATTAGAACTAATAAGAGTATTTAGCAGGATTGCTGAATACTAGAGCATCCTACATAAAGCAGTGACATTCTTATTGAATGCTTACTGGATTAGCAACAGGAAACAAGAAAGTATAATCAAAATGTAATCAAAAGCTATTGTTCCGGGCTTCCCTGGTGGTGCAGTGGTTGAGAGTCTGCCTGCCGATGCAGGGAACACGGGTTCGAGCCCTGGCCTGGGAGGATCCCACATGCCGCAGAGCGGCTAGGCCCGTGAGCCACAACTACTGAGCCTGCGCTCCGCAACAAGAGAGGCCGCGATGGTGAGAGGCCCGCGCACCGCGATGAAGAGTGGCCCCCACTTGCCGCAACTAGAGAAAGCCCTCGCACAGAAACGAAGACCCAACACAGCCAAAAATAAATAAATTAATTAATTTTAAAAAAAATCTTTAAAAAAAAAAAAAAAGCTATTGTTCCAATAGCAACAAAAATTTTAAGGGACCTAGGAATATATATACAAAAGATTTCTAGATGTTTTGTCGGGAAACTGTAAAACATTTTTTAAATGTAAAGGAATACAAACCAAACATACTCTTTTTTTTTTTTAAATTTATTTATTTTATTTTTGGCTGCACTGGGTCTTTGTTGCTGCACCCAGGCTTTTCTCTAGTTGAGGCGAGCGGGGGCTACTCTTTGCTGCGGTGCACTGGCTTCTCATTGCGGTGGCTTCTCTTGTTGCAGAGCGCGGGCTCTAGAGCGCAGGCTCAGTAGTTGTGGCGCACGGACTTAGTTGTTCTGTGGCATGTGGGATCTTCCCAGACTAGGGCTCAAACCCATGTCCCCTGCATTGGCAGGTGGATTCTTAACCACTGCGCCACCAGGGAAGCCCCCAAATGTACTCTTACCATACGATTTAACAGTTGTGCTCCTTGGTATTTACCCACGTGAGTTGAAAAGACGTCCATACAAAAACCTGCACCCAGGTGTTTATAGTAGCTTTTTTCATAATTGCCAAAACTTGGAAATGACCAAGATGTCCTTCAGTAGGTGAATGGGTAAACTGTGGTACATCGAGACAATGGAATATTATTTAGCTCTAAAAAGAAATGAGCTGTCGAGCCTTGAAAAGACATGGAGAAAACTTAAATGCATAGTATTACTAAGTGAAAAAAGTTAATTTGGCTACATACTGCATGATTCCAACTATATGATGCTCTGGAAGAGGTAAAACTATGAAGACGGTGAAAGACCAGTGGTTGTAAGGGTTTGCAGGGAGGAGGGTATAGGGAAAGGCAGAGCACAGAGGATTTTTAGGGCAGTGGAACTATTCTATAGGATACTATCATGGTGGATACATGCCATTAATACATTTGTCAAAGTCTATAAACCGTACAAGACCAAGAGTGAACCCTAATGTAAACGATTTTGGATGATAATGACATGTCAGGGCAGGTCCATCGATTGTAACAAATGTACCACTCTGGTGTGGGGTGTGCAGACATGCAGGATGTTGGCACTGGAGGAAGCTGTGCGTCTAGGGGGAAAGGAGCCTATGACAGCCCTCTGCACTTTCCACTCAATTTTGCAGTGAACCTAAAATTGGTTTTAAAAATAAAGTCTATTTTTGGACTTCTCTGGTGGCACACTGGTTAAGAATCCTCCTGCCAATGCAGGGGGCACGGGTTCAAGCCCTGGTCCGGGAAGATCCCACATGCCGCGGAGCAACGAAGCCTGTGCGGCACAACTACTGAGCCTGTGCTCTAGAGCCTGTGAGCCACAACTACTGAGCCCGCGTGCCACAACTACTGAGCCCACATGCCGCAACTACTGAGCCTGTGCTCTAGAGCCCACAAGCCGCAACTACTGAGCCCGCGTGCTTAGAGCCTGTACCTGCAACAAGAAAAGCCATTGCAAAGAGAAGCCCGCACACCACAACGAAGAATAGCCCCTGCTTGCTGCAACTAGAGAAAGCAAGCACGCAGCAACGAAGACCCAACGCAGCCAAAAATAAAATAAATAAATAAATAATCTATTTTTAAAAGTAAAGGAAGATCTATAAAAGTGGAAATATATTATTTGTTAATGGATGGGAATACTCATATAGTAATGATGCCGGGTAACCTGCAAGTAAATCTATGATCTCAGAACTATTCCAATCAAAAATCCAACAAGGTTTTTCATGGAACTTGACAAAGTGATTCCAAATCCATATGGAAGTGTAAAGATCCAAGAACAGTCAAGAAAACACCAAAAAGGAAAGGAAAGAAGGAATGAAGAGAAGAAAGGAGGGAAGAGAAACAAAAGAAAATATAACTAGAAATAAAGGAAACACCATTGCAAATTAAAATGGCACAACCATCAGATAGGTAAAAATCAAAGTCAGATAATAACAAGTGTCAGTGGTAAGAACCTGTGGAAACTCACAAGCTGCCTATGAGAGTGTAATTGATACCACTGACAATATTGTGAAAAGTTGTATTCCCTACAACCCAGCAATTGTATACCCTAGAGAAATTTTCCCCAAATGTGCCCCAAGAGACTGTCAAGGCCATTCATGGGAGCACTGCTGACAGGAAAACTGTATCACTGATAATGCCCACTAGTAGAAAAATAAACTATGGCATATTCCTCCAATAAAAGATAATTGAGCAGTTAAAATAAATGAGCCAGATTTACACGTATCAATATCATGCTGAGAGAGTAAACAAGGTGCAGAAATGTATCTGCAGTGTGAAAGCACTTAGGAAAATATTTGAAAGTCACATTCCATTTTTCTTATTATTGAGATAAAATTCACATAACAAAATTCAGCATTTTAACCATTTTAAAGTGAACATTCAGTGGGTTTTATTCTATTTGCAGAGTTATGCAACCATTGCCACCGTCTAATTCCAGTACATTTTTATCACCCCAAAAAGAAGCTCCGTACCCACTAAGAAGTCACTTGTCACTCCTCCTTCCTTCCCAGCCAGCCTCCGGCAATCATTCATCTCTTTTCTGTGTCTATGGATTTGCCTGTAGATATGGACTCACACAATATTTGGCCTTTGGTGTCTGGCTTCTTTCACTGATAATATTTTCAAGGCTGGTCCGTGTTAGCATGGTAGCACTGTGTTTCTTTTTATTGCTTATTCCATTATACAGACATACCACATTTGTTTATTTGTTCATCAGCTCATGGATATTTACGTTGTTTCCACTTTGGGGCTATTGCGAACAGTGCTACTCTAAACTGCACATTCTGTTTTGTGCCAGAAATAGATTAGAAGGAAACACATCAGATTAATAATAACAACTGTGCCTAGGAATGAAAGGGAGGGAGAGGAATTGGACTGGGGAGAGGAACGGAGTGACCTTCAGCTTTATCTGCGATGTTCTATTTATTTTACATAAAAAAGTCTATCTGAAGCAAAAATGTTAATAGTTGGTTACACTGGGCGATGAGCACATGGGTGTTTGGAATATTATTCTCTGGGATTTTCTGGAATATTCTTAAATGCTTTAAACTGAAAGACATATTCTGGACCTAAACCCTCCTGCAGCAAAGGTCTGGCATCTGGGGGCCGTGGGGGCAAGCACTGGGGGGTGGGGAGAGGCCCGGAGGAAGAGGCCCAGCCCAGGCCCAGGGAGGAGTGGCTGGAGGCCCACGGAAGCCTGGCTCAGAAGCCCCCGACCCTCCCAAATGTCTCTCCTGGGCCCCCCGGGAAGAGGGCTCAGATCTGCTCTCCAAGACCTCTCCCTGGTGGCAGAGCCAGGACCAGGGAGGGAGAGAGGGAGGCTGAAACCACATCTCTCCTTCCTTCTTAGCCATGCTTCTGGAAGGAGTCCCCACGTCCCCCCACCCCATCCCCCATGTCCCCACTTCCCAATCTCCTCCACCCTCTGCTCAGGACCAGCTCATCTGTGAGGCCCGGTGCACAATGGGAATGTGGAGTCCCTTGTTCAAAGACTGGTGAGGGGCAATGCCTAACTCCACAGAGGCAGCCCCAGCTGGGCGGTGTTAGCATGCAGGAGCCTCTAGGTCACTGGGTTCATTCATTCTCTCGTGCATTCATTCATTCAGATGGGTGCTTAGTATGAGCCTGGCGTTGTGTTAGGTGCTGGGCTTACAGTGGTGAGCCAGACACATCCAGCTTCAAGAAGCTTACCTTCTGGCGGGGGGCCTCAGGTTTAATCCCAGACACAAAATAGATCGTCACAAATGGCAGTTTGGAAACGCTATGAAGGACAAGGAGGTGGGCCTGACCACGAGATGCCCCCCACGAGAGAGTGACACTGGAGTGGAGATCTGGAGGATGAGTGGAGTTATCTTAGCAAAAGGTGGGGGCAGTGGTGTGGGGCTGAGGCTGGGGAGGACATTTCAGAACATTCCTGGCAGATGAGGGGGTGACATCTTCAAGGACCTGCAGGGCGGTACAGCTAGAGCCAGGGAGGGAGGAGCAAGAGGACCTGATGAGATTGAAGAGGGGCCTTGAGATCGAGCACCCCCGTCATGGGCCTCCAACTGTACTCTCATTGCCTTCATTTTTTGCTTTAAATTGGCTTCCTTTGTATCCCTGCCCTGAGCACAAATATTCGTGACATCAAAGAATTGTCATACCACATATTTTTCCTAATACACAGTTGAAATAGAAAAATGTTCCTCCATGCCCTGCCTAACATCTTCTGCCTTCCCACCTCAGTTTGGAAAACACCATTTTATCACCAACTCTATCTTAAGAGCCATGGGAAACCTTTAACAGGATTTCAGCTGTGTGAGGCCGGTGACATGGTCTCATTTACATTATTTTTTTTTTAATCAGTCATCAATTTTATACACATCAGTGTATACATGTCAATCCCAATCGCCCAATTCAGCACACCACCATCCCCACCCCACCGCGGTTTTCCCCCCTTGGTGTCCATACGTTTGTTCTCTACATCTGTGTCTCAACTTCTGCCCTGCAAACCGGTTCATCTGTACCATTTTTCTAGGTTCCACATACATGCGTTAATATACGATATTTGTTTTTCTCTTTCTGACTTGCTTCACTCTGTGTGACAGTCTCTAGATCCATCCACGTCATTTACATTCTTTAAAATGAATTCTGGCTGCCCAGTGCAGGGTGTATGGCAGGGGCTCCTGAAGGAGACGTATGAGGAGGCCATTGCCGGCCTCCAGGGATGAGCCATGGGGACCTGAGGGGAGAGGGAACCAGCCCTTCCCACCTGCACTCACACGAGCCCCACCCTCCACCCAACCCAAAATCTCCTTTCTTTTATCTCCCTGTGCTGATTCATGGCCTTTCCAGATAAGTAGATTCTTCTGTGATCCTCCCATCTCAGTATCAGCCCCAGGATTCCGGACTATGTGTCCAGTGCACTCATGAGAGCCCAGCTTCCTGGGCCAGTTCAGGCTGATCACAGTTAGGACTTTTGGGTTGCATCTCATCAGGTCCTGTGGCCTCCAATCCAGCAACAAGGGCTCCCGTGACTGACCACTCTGCTCATGTTCAGGAACTAAGCGGGTTCCAGGAAGGTGGGTTTCTATCACCTATATCCTGATGACTCAGACCCCACCCTTAACCACTGGGCAACACTGCTTCATTCATCCTCATGACCCACCCTCTGTAGTCTGCCTCACTCGAAAGCTTTCTACCTACTGGAAGTCTTGAATCCCTGTGCTGCTACCTCCCCGAGGGCATCTGCTCATCCTCCCACCCCCACCGGTCGTGGCCCTTCCCCACTGCTGCTGGAAAACCATTACTCCCCCACTCTCCTGCAAAACAAAACTGCCCTCCATGCCTCCAATTCATTAGGTATTTGATGAAGGGGTTGGGGAGGGCGGATGCCCTGTGCCGCCTTGTGCTAAATACCAGGGGTATGATGGTGAGCAAGATGGACAACCTGGCACCCCCAGGCGGTGGGGGAGGAGCCCTTTCCAGTACAGCCACGTGAGGAAGGAAAGGGACAGAGTTCTGAGCTGGATTTCGAAAAGGCTGGAGCTATACTGGAAGGTAGAGGGCAGGGCTATAGGGCAGGAGGAGAGGAGAGCAGAGGCAAGACTCTGGGAAAGTTTTAAGGCATTTAAAGTGTATTCCAAAGGCAAAGAAGAGTTCCTGAAGGGGTTGAGCAAGGGAGAGGCAGGGCAGGATTTGCACTTTGGAAAGACAGCTCTGAGCTGAGAATGGGAGGGGTGAGGAGGAGCCCCAGGCTGAGAGCCCAGCAGGAGTGGAAGGGAGGGTTGGTAGGTCTGGAGGTTCTAGTAGGTGGGACCAGGGTCCATGGCTTGGTGTTTGGCTGGAGGTGGTTGGGGCAATGGGGTGCGAAGAGACACCGGCTGATGCCCGTGTCCTTCTGGTTTGTGCAACTAGATGAGCGGGAAGTAGCGGGGGGCGGGGGGTTGTTGGGCACCTGCTGTATGCAAGGAACTGAAGATACAGGCTTGTGCAAGACCTCCGGGCCTGCCCCACGGAGCTCACAGTCCCGATGAATGGTGCCTTCTAGACCTTCATGCATTCTGGGAAGGAAGAGCGCCAGGATAGAGAATTGCAGAGGCACCTCCTAGCAAAGGTGGTCTCTTGGAGGAGGAGATACCTGAGCTGAGACCAGGAGAATGAGAAAGATGCCTGCCAGGAGAAGTTGCAGCTAATGCAAAGGTCCTAAAGGACCAAGAGGCCAGTGCAGCTGGGGTGTATGTAGGAAACTAGAGAGGAGTGCTTCCAGAAGAGTCTGAACAGGAACCCTGTCCTCTCCTCCTAAGGAGGGGCCATGGAGGGGAGTGCCATTTCTCTGTCCCAGGCTAATCCCTACACCAGAGCCCCAGGCCGCACCCCCTTCTCATGCCGTGGGGACCTTGTCTCGTGATTCTTCGCTCCACCTGGGATCTTCTATTTCTTCCATTGGGTCATCTTCTTCAGTAACGAACACCTCCAGCCACCACCATCTTAGGAAGCCTCCCTGGATGGATTTACGGTTTGAAATGCCATTCAGCGAGACCACCATCACTGTTCTCACCTCTCTGGATCCTCCTTAGTCTCCTTCACTGCCCCTTCAAAGTGGACGCTCCCAGGGTTTCAACGTCCTACCTTCTCCCCTCCACTGACTTCCTCCGTCATGCTTATGCTGATGAGTCACAATCCTATATGGCTGTTCGTTCACTCAACCAAAATGCATGGAAACCTACTCCAAGCCAGACAATGTGCCAGGCATTGGGGATACGAGGGTGGACAAGACAGACATGGTTCCTTGACTTGGTGCAGGTTATAGTCTAGTAAGATGGCCTTACTAGAACTGACAGACAGTGATATGGGATGTGAAGGAAATTGACAGAGTAAAGTGGTGGCCATGCTGCCTTAGACAGGATGGTCATGAAGGGCCTTTTGGGGGAGACGGTATTTAGGGTGGCACCTAAAGAACGTGAATAAGCCAGGCAGGGAGGCACTGGGGGAAGAGCCTTCCAAGCCCGGGGAGAGCATGTGCAAAGGCCCTGGAATGGGAAGGGTTCAAGGAATGAAAAGAAGGGCTGTGTGGCTGGAGCAGCTTAAACAAGGCATGAGGTGAAATGAGATTGGGGAGAGGGGTGTCAATTAGCTCGGTGCAGGGCTTTGTAAGTTACAGCAGAGTCTGGTATTATTTTAAGAGCAATGAGAAAACTTGAAGGGTTTTATACAGGGGAAAAGATTTTTAAAAGTCTACTCTGGCCGCTGTATGAAAAGTGGATTGGAAAAGCAACAAAAACTGGAGCAGGCAGCCAACTAAGAAGCTATGGCATTGGTCCAGGTGAGAAATATTGGCCTGCAACCTCTCTTCTGCAGCGCCACCTGGGCTTGTATACCTAGCTCTTTGCTGGGCATCCTCCCTCCCCACTGAGTCCCCATCTATCCAATACCCTAAGCTGGAAGTCTGGACGTGTCTTTTTCTCCCTCACCTTCCCTTACATTTGTAGGGGAAGAAAAATAATTTTCTCTCTATCCTACCGAATTCTGGGCTGAGACCCCTGTAATAAAAGACAAGTTAAAAAGGGAAAAACAAACAAGTTTATTAACATGTATACCTCATGTACACATGGAAGACACCCAGGGAAAAATGAGTAACTCCCTGAAGTGGTTTAGAGTTCAGGCTTAAATACCATCTTAACAGAGAAAGAAGAGGGGAGATCTAGGCCATTTAGAAGAGAGAAAATGATTTCTAGGAAAGTGAACGGGCCCTTAGAAGATGGGAGATATAACAGTTTGCGATGAAGTTGGTCTGGGTGTGGTGTTGATGTCTAGTCTCTTCTCCTATGATGAGAGTCAATCTTTCCTGGGTGATGAAATGTCCAGGGAGTGGATTTTTGACAATTCTGTTCCTTCTGGAAGATCTGTCTTTAGGCAGATAAGGGGAGTTCAGAGAAAACCTCTCCCTGCATTTACTGTTTTTCAGGTGACTACAGATCAAAATAACCAATATGCAAAGTAGCATATTCTGCCACCCTTCACATTCCATCACCAGCTCCTGTTGATTCTACTTCCTAAATTTCTCTGGGATGCATCCTTTTTTGTCTGTCCTTGCTTTCACTGTCCTCATTTGAGCTCCATTAAATAGCCTCTTTATGAGTACCCTTTTCCCATCCTTATCGGTTGATTCGAGTACCCCCCTCCCCTGCAAAAAGCTATGTTGAAGTCCTAACCCCCAGTCATTTCAGAATGTGATCTTGTTTGGAAATAGTTTCGTTGCAGATGGAATTAGTTAAGATGAGGTCATGCTGGAATAGGGTGGGCCCCTGATCCAGTATAGTTGGTGTCCTTATAAGAAGAGGGAAGATGATGTGAAGATGGAAACAGAGGGAGAACGCCATGTGAGGACAGATTTGGAGTGATGCATCTACAAGCCAAGGAACACCAAAGACTGTAGGTACCACCAGTAGCCAGGAAGAGGCAAAGATAGATTCCCCTACAGGTTTCAGAGGGAGCCTCCAGAGCTGTGAGACAAAAAATGTCTGTTTTTTCAAGCCACCCGATTTGTGGTACTTTGTTATGGCAGTCCTAGGACACTAATGTACTCACTATTTCAAACTCCATACCAGCCACGCAGGTAGAGGTGGCTCTACCACCTAGGGGATAAAGTCTAGGGATTCTAGGGGTATGGCATGAAGACACTTTAAGATCTGGCCCTCTATCCACATATCCAGTTTTATTTCCTGCCATTCTCATCGTCCTGCAAAGTTATCAGCATTAAACCACTTATAATTCTCTCAACAGATTTCCTCCTCTGGGCTCTTTGCACAGACTCTACGCAGAATGTCTTCTGCTAAGGGTCTCATTTGCTTTGTAAATGCCATTTGCTTGTTTCAAACCCAGGCTCAGTCAACTCACAAATAAAGACAAGGAAATGCCAATAACCATATGAAAAGACAGTCACCCTATTAGCACCAACAGCACAACAACAACAAAATACCATTTTTACCTATTAGATTGAGGAAAATATTTAAAATTGATAACATTCAGAGCTGGCAAAGATGCAGGGAACTGGGCCTTTTCATACATTTCTCTTGGGAGACTGAATTACAACAAACTTTTGGAAAACTCTGGTAGGGCCTGTTAAAATTTAAAATACATGTACCCTTTGACCCTTGTAATCCCATTTTTGAGACTCTATCCAGTCAAATTAAAGGCCCTGGTGATTAAGGTCAAGATGTTCATGGCAATATTTTATCATGGCTCCAACCTGAAAACAATGTGTGTCTGTGGGTAGAAAATGTTTGAGCAAATTATGGTTCATCCTCATTGGCAAGGAACAAGTTAGATCTACCTGGGTTGACCTGAGTGCATGCCAGATCACACATGACACAGTGCTAAGTAGATGTACATTTCTATGACCACAGAGAGAAGTATAAAAGAAATCCACAAAACAGTGATTCCGTTGGGGAGAGGGAAATTTGCCTTTATCTTTATTCTCTTCCTCAGAGTTTAGTTTGTTTCAATAAGCAAACATTGTTCTTTAGTTTGAAAGGAAAAGTAGGTTAGATCAGAAAAAAAGAGAAGGGCCCAGCTGTCCCCTTTTGGAGAGACCCTTTCTGGCCTTTTTAGTTAGTTAATTACACCCTCCCTTGGACTTACACTATGTCCTCTCCAAGGCATTTGTCATGCTGTGATGGAACTTATATGTTTGCATGACCGCCTCTCATCTATTCATCTCTGCTCCCCATATCCAGCATATAATAGGTGTCAGGCAATTACTGGATAGATGAATAGATGGATGGATGGATGGATGGATGGATGGATGGATGGATGGATGAATAATCAAGTTACTTCTCTCTCTTATGATCTGCCCAACATGTTATCTGTACCTAATTTAGAGATCATTATCCATTCATTTCTGGATTTTTGGTTTCTTATGCCTGTGTCATTTCTTTCACTAGACTGCGAGCTACTCAAAGGTAGGATCTGCGCCTGCTCCATGGTAGCTATTCTTGCAGAACCAAAGCTGTACACGCATGGTTTTATTGAGCTCTCACAACAATTCTTTGAGGAAGACCCTTTTATATATATCCCAGTTTCACTGAGCTATAATTCACAAGTCATACAATTCACCCACTTAAAGTGTGCAATTCAGTTGTCTTGAGTGTATTCACAGAGTTGTACAACCATAATCACAATCAATTCTAGAACATTTTCATCAACCCAGAATGAAACCCCTCATCTGTTAGCAGTCACTCCCCATTTCCTTCCAGGGTCCTCCCATCTCCAGCCCTAGGAACGACCAATTTACTTTCTGTCTGTATGGATTTGCCTCTTCCGGACATTTCATGTAAATGGAATCCTACAATATGCTGTATTTTGTGGCTCTTTCATTTAGCATGATGTTTTCAAGGTTCATTCATGTTGTAACATGTACCAGTACACTATTATTATTACTATTATTATTATTATTAGCTGAATAATATTGCATTGTATGGATATCGTAAGTGCCTGGGGCCTGGGCAGAGCAGAGTGGTGGTGGGTAGGACACAACAGTATGGAGCTTCTACAACTTTATTGGGGATCTTGATAAAATGCAGATTCTCATTCAGTAGGCAGGGGGTGGGGCCTGAGATGCTGCATTGCTAAGAAGCTCCCAGGTGATATCGAGAGATGCAGAGGATTTCTACCAGAAAGGCAGGGAATTTGGGCTCTTTCTCGTACATGGCATCCACATGGCTTTAACCCTGCTAGCCACCAAGATCACCCCTTTCTGGGTGGGTGAGTTCTTTCCCGACATCAGAGATTTCACATGAGGAGTCAGCATGGTGAGTGAATTAGAGCAAGGGCAGCTGGCTACTTTTGAAGGATGATTTCGTCCAGCTATGAGTGGAGCCTGCTGAGGCTTCCTTCTTTTCTCTGGACCTATTTCTGTGTCAAAGCCAGACTATGGGTCAGGAAGCCAAGCTGCAGCCTGCAGAGCTACCCTGGGCAGCACACACATCCATATTCTTCCCGGGTGTCCATTTCCCTGCTTATGGCCACCGGAATTTCATGACAGCTTCCTGTTCACTGGTGCTCAGACACAGGGTTGCTGAACATACTTCTTGTAGACATGAAAGGATTAGTGTGTGTGAACTGCTTTGTCAACCTCAGGGGTCACCCGCAAGAGGCAGGATTGTTAAGAGTCTGTAGCACATGGTCGGTGTGTTAGTACTTTGAGAAGCAGACAGCAAGATGGGATTAGGTGTGCAAGAGATTTATCAGGAAAATGCCAATGAAAGATAAAGGAAGGAGATGGGAGTAGAAGCAGGCAGGGAGAGCCTTCAGACTATGATGTAGATCTGACACCTGCTGGGAGAGTGGGAAGGAAGGATTGGGTAGGAAAATCTTCACACTACGGTGTAGCTTTGAGAGAATCTTGGCCAGGTAGATGGGGAGTCCTAAAGCTGAGGAGAGCCTGTAGGAGAGACTGATGCTAGGCAGGAATAGGCCGGCACTCATACCTCCTCCATGCTCGTCATTGGCTGTGGCCCCTGCGTGAACACGATGGTGGAGCCAGAGGGGCAGTAGCTGTCAATCAAATACACCCCTACAGCAGGCTTTCTGGAAGGAGTTAGGATGGCACATTTCCATGGCTCCCAGTGTCCCACCAGCTACCAGGGGTCAAGGCGCGGACAAGTCACTCAACCTCCCAAGCCTCAGTTCCCTCATTTGCAAAGTGATGGATGATAGCACTGACTTTCTATGACTGCTGTGAGCATTAAATGAAATGATGTGTGTAAGCCTCGATACACATTAGTTATCATTATTAGTACAGGCAGACCTTGGAGATACTGCAGGTTGGGTTTCAGAGTACTGCAATAAGGCAAATATCCCAATAAAGCCAGTCACATGAATTTTTTGGTTTCCCAGTGCATATATAAGTTATGTTTACACTATACTGTAGTCAAATGTGCAGTAGCATAATGTCTAAAAGAACAGTGTAGGGAGTTCCCTGGTGGGCTAGTGGTTAGGATTCCGGGCCTTCGCTGCCGTGGCCCGGGGTTTGATTCCTGGTTGGGGAACTGAGATCCCGCAAGCCACGTGGCACGGCCAAAAATTAAAATAAATAAATAAATAAATAAATAAAAGAACAATGTACATACCTTAATTGAACAGTACTTTATTGCTAAAAAATGCTGACCATCATCTGAGCCTTCAGCACGTCATAATCTTTTCGCTGTCATAACATCAAAGATCACTGATCACAGATCACCATAACAAATACAGTAATGATGAAAAAGTTTGAAATATTGTGAGAATTGCCAAAACGTGACACAGAGACACCAAGTGAGCAAATGCTGTTGGAAAAATGGCACCAATGGGCTTGCTTGACACAGGGTTGCCACACACCTTCAGTTTGTAAAAAACACAGTATCTGTGAAAGCGAAGCGCAATAAAACAAGGTCTGCCTGTATTATTTTAGACAGCATGAGATTTAGAGCAAGAAAAAACTTAAGCCTCAATCCACTCTTGCCAGCTTTTTGATCTTGGCCAGTTACTCTACAGAGCTTGGAATACTGCCTGGGGTGTAGGAAGTACTGTGCAGTGTTAGCTATTAATGTCATTATTTCCAAATAATAGTATTTATTGGATCAATTACTCCTGGGAAATGCCACACTCTAGAATGGCATTCAAGGACCTCTGCAAGATTTAAATTCTGTTTTGCAGTTTCCTTCCCCACTACACGCACACACACACACTCACACACACAAACACCCCTACGTTCTAGCCTCATTGGGTTACTCATAGCAACCTTGAAAATGTCATGTTGTAATAATACAGTATTATATTATCCACTGTCTACCAAATACTTTTGTATGCCTGGCACTGTGTAAAGGTATACGTATACTATCTCACATCATATCTATTCTACCAACAAGGAAACTAAGCCCCAAGAGTGTAAAATGACTTACTAAGCTAACAAATGGTTTATCCGTCTCTGTACTTCTGTCTGTAGAATGATCTCCCTGCCTCCATCCATTTCTACCTTCCAAAACACGACCTTCTTTTAACGGTCCAGCTTCATTGCTACCTCCTCCAGGAAGCTTTCCTTGGAGGATAAGAAGGGAAGAACATCTTCCCTCTAGTGGGCAGATACTGGGCCCCTCTTCCTTAAAGGGCTGACTGAGCCCATCATACAGATGGAGGAGGCCCAGAGATGTGACAACGGTCCAAAGTTGTGCTGTCTTTTGCCTGGACCAAACCTCCAAGATCTCAAAGACCCTGTCTGTGGACAAGGAAGGGTCTTCCTTCCTGAGGGGCAGAGCCATTGTTGCTTATAGGAAATAGAGCTTTTGTAGGTGGAACTGACCTCCTGCTGGGAGGATGGGGCTGGGTTTCCCCTGCTCTTACACTCAAAAAGTCTCTAGATTCAAAGCCCTTTTCACAAGTTCTATACACACCCATATTTGCTTGCTTTTCATCTCTCTCCTTCATAAGGGCAGGATGGTCTGTGAATGTTTAGCTCACATGTCTTCCCCAGCACTTGGAACAGAGCAAGGCTGGCTCTTAGAAATGCCACATAAAGTTTGTTGAATGACAAATGAATGAATCCAGAAAGTAAAGCTCTGACATTCCTGCTATACTACAGAATCCTCAGCTGCAGAGACCTCACCTGCAGCCATGTCCTCACCATGACGTTTTTTTTCCTTCCTCTTCCCAACCCTGGACTCATTCTTTCTCTTGACAGATCATACTATCTATCCAGTACAGACCCACTGTGCTGGGATGAACAGTGCTGGCAGGCTTTAAACCACTGGGTGGTCTAGGAAGTCTTCCCTGAGGAGGGGATCTACCTATAGATGGAGTGCTCCCTAAATGTTTCTTGCTTTAATACACTAACTAGAATATAAACTTCATGAGGGAGAGAGGGACTTCCTCTGCCTTGTCCATCATGGTATCCCCCAGCACCTTTATCCGGTGTTGACAGAGAGTGAGCCCATTTCTTTGAATGAATATATAAATACTAATATTTCTTCATTCATTTAATCAAATCAGTGCTTTTCAATGGGAGTGTCTGTGTGCTTTTAGTAATTTCCATTTTTGGTCATCACAGTGATGATGAGGGTGGTTCCTGGCATTTATGGAAGAAGAGATGCTGTCTCTATTATATCTTGAAATGCACGGCGACAGTGCCACATGGAGTAGACTTGTCCCATGTACCACATGACTTTCAAATGACCTGCCAGATCCTCATGCAGATGAAAATTCTTTTCCTAACTATCAGAGCTTAGACCCTGACTCCCTTTTACATGGGAACAGAACATATTTTGTGCCCTTAAATATCAACTAAATTTCCAGGAACACCACTACCTTGTAAATAGAAAGATGATTGTATTTTGTTTTATTGAAGCTTTCCCCAAATTTGTTCATCTTTCCAGAGAATCCCATCACCCACGGGCACTACTGCATTAGTAGCTGTCGTGTTCCCAATGATTCTACCTTTAGGTCCCAGTATTCTAAAAACTTCAGAACGTCTTCTCCGTTATTTGGGCCCAGTCATTTACATAGCGGAGCACCTGTTATGTAACTATAATTTATTTTATGTCATCTTTATTTTACAGTTAGGCAAGACATCGATTATAAACATGATGCGTGCCGGTGGGTAACTTTATCCCTCGGTTCTAGTCCCGGAGGGGCGGGTGATTTACTCTCTACCCACTCGTAGGGAAAGCGGCCCTTGGGTTCGGCGGAGGCCCCAGCGGAGCGGTCCTCCGCGCGCCAGGGGTCGCTGTGGCGCCGCGCGGCCGTGCCGGGACGCTCTCGCGTGGCCGCCCCGCCTCGGGCCCCCGGGCCGAGTGGGCGGGCACGACTGCGCCCAGGTCGCGAGGCGCCCTTCGACCAGCAGCGCCCGGGGCGGGCGGGTATAAATGGAGCGGTGGCTCCCCCGGCCGCCTCTCTCCGCCCCGGGTCGCCGCAGCCTCCGCCGCTTTCGGGCCTAGCAGCCTGAAGAAAAAAAAAAAGAGAAAAAGATAAAAAAAACCCGAAAACGCTTTAAAATCTTAAAAAAAAAAGAAAGAAAGAAAGAAAAAAAAAAAGAGCGAATCCTCCTCGGAGAACCCGCGGGGAAGTCACTTTTGCACGCTTCCGGCCTGCCCGACGCCGCCGCCGCCGCCGCACCTGGGCGTCCGTCGGTCCCCGTCCGTCGGTCCGGTGGTGAGCCGCTCGCGCGCCCGCGTCCACGCGCCTCCGCCCGCCGCCCGGCCGCGCCGCGTGGCAACCCCGCGCCCGCCGCCCTCGCCCCCCGCGCGCCGGCCTCCGCGCTCCACGTGTCCGCGCTGCCCTTCGCCGGCTCGGCGTGGGAGGCGTCTGCGCGCTCCGGCCGCCCGGGGGTTGCCGAGTCGGCACCGACAAATATTTGGTTTCCCTCTTCCCCGGGCTGCTGTAATCTTAAACCGCCGGGAGCCCGAGGCCTATATTTATAGAGAAACGCACGTTCCGGAGGCCGCTGTGGGCACCACTGGGTTGCCTCGGGAAGAATTTTTGTAATTTGGAGGACAGTCCGCGTTTTCATTGTTTCCATTTTTTTGAAATTGGGAGCTTCCAGACCAGGACAGCTGAAAATTAACAAACTCCCAGGGAGGGAGGGCCATATTGTTTTTGAGAGCCTTTTGTCTGCGGTTGGGCAGTCTCGTCCGAGTCGTCCCCGCACTCCTCTCCGGCCTTCGGAGCCGACTCCAGCTTCTCTGAGCTTCGCTGCCACCTGTGGGCCGCGGCTCGGAGCGGAGCCCCCTTTGTCCTGTGTGGCCCCCCCTAAGAAGTCCTCCTGGCGGGGCTCGGGGTGCTGGGGGCTGGGGAGATGAACGCTGCGGCCAGCAGCTACCCCATGGCCTCCCTGTACGTGGGTGACCTGCACTCGGACGTCACCGAGGCCATGCTGTACGAAAAGTTCAGTCCTGCGGGGCCTGTGCTGTCCATCCGGGTGTGCCGCGACATGATCACCCGCCGCTCCCTGGGTTATGCCTACGTCAACTTCCAGCAGCCGGCTGACGGTGAGTACAAGCGGTGGCCACACGTCCGTGGGCTTTCTGGGGACCCTAAGATTCCTTCTCCAGGCAGGTCCCCACCCCCGTGGAGGGAGCATCGCGACAGCACGTTGCCGCAGAAGCCCTAGTCGGGGACGGGCCATGGGGGTTGAGAACGCGGGATCCTGGCATCAGAGGACCGGAGTTTCAGTCTTGCTTCCACAACACTTGCTAACCGGGTGACCTTGGGCTGATGGGTGCTGGTGGGGTTGGAGCCCAAGGAGGCTGTAAAACGGGACCAGAAGGAAGTCGCTGTCATTCTGTATGTGGGCGGTTTGCTCTGTGAGCCTTACCTGGTCAGTGGCCAGGGGTTCGGGCCCCTCACAGGCCTGCGGAAAAGGCAGGATGATTGAAACACAATTCCTTCAAAAATTTTACTAGGCAAAGCTGTTGCCCCTTCACCTAACTGTATCCTGGGCTAAGAGTCTTTGACTTTGTGCTGATAAAGGGGCTTTTCCGGGCAGGTAGGAAGCAGGGGAGCAATGTTGTGTGTTGAACTTGAGCAGGCACTTGTGTTAACACCACCAGAGTGTGTGTCGTGCTGGGCCAGCTCCCTCGTCTGCATGTTTGCCACTGGGGCGGAGGAGTTCTTTCTCTGGACAAGCCCTGGGCTGTGGAGCGTGGTACGCAGGTAGTCTGGGGAAGCGCCTCTTGGAAATCCGCTAGGCTGGTGGGGATTATCACCTCACCTGTGCACAGTGCTTTATACTTGTCAAAACCCTTTTACTTCATCCCATCTGAAGAAAATAGGACTTCTGAGGGAGAAAAGCAGCTGCAAAAGGTGGGAGGCTAAGCTGGGACTGTGGGTGCAGTGCTCTGCCAGCCCTGACTGGGGCCATAGCCTGGAGCGTGGAGAGGTATGCTGCAGGCCTGGCCCGAGTGAGGCCAGAAGAAACCTAATCAGGGGCTGCACGTGACTGCAGAATAAAAGGGAACAACTGTAGAGACCATTACTGGGAGAAACAAGCCATTCTGTGGCCAAGGATCTCCGGGTCCCTATTTTTGTCGCCACTTTGTTCAGTGTCCGTGAAGCACAGAGAATGTCACTTGCCCAGGATGCAGCTGAGACCAGAGAATTGGGCTTGTTGAGAGACACAAGGTACTGTTACCGTCAGTTCAGTGTACTCTGAGTTGTGTCTGGCCACAGGGCACAAAGAAGGTAGCTGAGTGTGGCCTTTTTCGGGGGGAGTAGTGGGCACATTGGCTGTTGTCTGCCTCCTTGACTCTTCTGAGCAAAAGTCCTGTCACTTAGAGATAGTAGCAGAAGCCATTGGTTAGTGTGTCTGCCAACACATACCTCTGCAGGACCTCTCCCTGCTATAAATAAGTGCAGCCAGATTTGTCAGACTAAGCCGAGTTGCCTTGTGCAGCCCTCTCTGGAAATAGACAGGAGCTGTGTTGAAATGGGCTCCTTCGTTGCTAATTCACGCAACACAGTTAGGGGTCCCAGGCTGTGGATCACAGAGTCGTCACAAACGAGCCCTTCTTTCTGTCCCGGACTTGCACTGACTTGGATCTGCCGTCCCCCCTTTCCCTGATCTCCTCCCCTCTCATGCTGAACCAGCCCACCTGAGGAAAGTGGGAAAGATGGTTGGAAATAGGGAAAAGGAGATACCTTGCTGGCTGACCGGACAGCTGAGCCTGTGGAGGGGCAGAGTTAGGGATTGTGTTCCTGTTTTAAGTGAGATGGTGCCTTGAGGCAGGAGAAACACCCTCTACCCCCATCCCTTCGTGGAGGAGGAGATTCTGGGAGATGTCAGTGCATAAGTCAGGGGAAGTGGGTCTGGGTCCTTGTTACTACCAGTAAAGAGAAGTGTTCTGCTGACAGGTGAGGGTTATTTTGGCCACTGGTTCTTTAAATGGTCTCCATGGTGTATGCATGGATTTGGTTGGGAAGCTAAGGAAGCATCCCCAAGCACTGGGTTGAGAACTCTGTTGGGCACCAAGGCATTTGAAAGTCCTGGAATTCCGTAGAATGCAGATGAAGGCTTCTAGATAGCCTAGAAACTACTAGGTACAGGGCCTGCCTCCACTGTCAACTTAGGCAGAAAGGGGTTGCAGTTTCATCCTTGTCCTGATACAAAGAACATTTCCATATGTGGCCATCATTTTGATGATTGAGGCTTTTTTGTCTGAATCAATTTCTGTTCGCAGAAATTGAAAATATAAGAAACTGGGCTGAATTTGGAGATAGCACATTTTCCCCAATCGAACGCTCACAGGTTTTTTTAGTCATTTGTCTCATAGACAGGTTGTAAACTAAGTGACAGCTAGTTGATAACGCTGATGCAATACCTTACTGAAAAATAATCAGAAAGTCTGCCATTAGTTTCTTAGTCAGTAGTTAGCTATACCGTTTAGCCATCCTGAACATAAGTTTGTCCATTTTATAAGAGGGATCATTTCACCTCTTCCACCTCCATCCCAGTGGGTAGTAGGCTGCAAAGTCGTGTATAAATGATAAAGCTTAGTCAAATGTGAGGTGTTATTTGATCCTGGTGCTATAAACCCATTTAGATTTTCTTGCGTAACCTCCTTACCCCAGAGGGGTTGAGACTTCTACCATGAAGGAGGACGATTAGCTAGAACTTAGCCCCAGTAGCACTGCAGGCTAGAGGAATCTGATGTCCTTTAATTTTGATAGAGTTGCATTTCATCAGAGTGCTTACCTTGAAAGTTCTGGAGTTATCTGTTCCTGGGATGGTGGCAGGTAACATTCTATATCCTTGACTGAAATATGTTTCTCTCTTGCAGCTGAGCGGGCCTTGGATACCATGAACTTTGATGTGATTAAGGGAAAGCCAATCCGTATCATGTGGTCTCAGAGGGATCCCTCTTTGAGAAAATCTGGCGTGGGAAATGTCTTCATCAAGAACCTGGACAAATCTATAGATAACAAGGCACTTTATGATACTTTTTCTGCTTTTGGAAACATTCTGTCCTGCAAGGTAAACACTGATTAAATGATTTCAGCAGAATAGTTACAGAATCATGAGAACAAATACCAAATGAGGAATTGCTTGGAATTAGGCGACCGGGTATGATAATTTTCAAAATGCTGGAAATGGCTCTGAAGTCTAAAAGTTCACTGCAGCAAATCTCGATGCCACAGCCCAGCATAAACCAGCAGGCGCTTTCGTGTCTTTGTTTATTCTTCCCTCTGCCTGAAATATCCTTCCTGTTTTCTAGTTTTGGAAGGCATCAAAAGGTTTCTCCTGGGGAGTGGGGGGCTGGCAAGTACCAGAGCAATGCCTCTGGTCTCCAGGAAGCTGTACTTAGTCATTTTAGAAGCATGAATTCACCCTCTTCCTTCTCCACACACCTGTTTATGTGGAGCATTTTGTACAACTTGTGTGGTGGTGGTTTACATGTCTGACTCCACACTAGACTGAAATTCTGTTGTGGGCTTGGAAAATGGTTCATCATTCTGTAGCCCTGTGGTTTTGCACCCAGATCTTAATATATTTTAAATGGAGTAAGAAAACATTTGGAATAGAAGCAGCATAATGGTGGCTACCATTTGTAAATGGAACATTATTGGGTACCTGCTGTAGTCTCCTGCCTTTTGAAAATGGATGGGCTACAGGCCTCTCAGACCCAGGAGCCCACACGGCTCTCGAGTCTCTGCAGCTGGGTAGTGGCGCTGAAGTGGCCCGCCTTGTCTTTGACAGGTGGTGTGTGATGAGAACGGCTCTAAGGGTTATGCCTTTGTCCACTTCGAGACCCAGGAGGCTGCCGACAAGGCCATCGAGAAGATGAATGGCATGCTCCTCAATGACCGCAAAGTGTGAGTGTCCCAGTCCGGAGCAACAGCCGTCGCATGAGCCAGCCGTGGCCCCACCTCGGTATTAACTGGCACACACAAGGCGGCTACTGGTTCTCGGCCCAAGTGTGGCCTGCTCCTACCTCTCCACTCCAGGGCTGGTGAGTCTCCCTGCCCGAGCCGTGGCAGCCCTTTTGACTCGCCAAGGTGGGCTTTCTGCCCAAGCCATGGCTGGCCTGCCGCCTCTCCCTTAAAAGCATCCGTCTGTGGGTTTTGTGAGCGTCGGCAACAGGGGCTGGCTGGAAGGCAGCTCTTAAGCCCACTCTGAGCAGGGGTCTTGGCCAGCGGCAGAGTGGAGAGGGCCCTGGACTGACCAGGAGCTGTGTACTAGCCATGTGACCTTGGCCTTCTGTGATTCAGGTCTGTCCGTGGGGTCACTCGCTAGGGGTTGATGCAAATTGTCCCCTCCACTTGGCTAATTTATGACTCGGTGGCCTTCAAATACAAGGCTGGCTCCACAGCAATAATTAATTTGGTTACAGTGAAAAGTTTTGTCCCATAGAAGACTGTTCATAATAGACCTGGTTGCTCTGGTGTGGTTATTTCAGAATGGAGAGATGGGGATCTTAGTTAAGCCATGCAGGGAGAGAAGGGACAATAAATCTTGGTTATGACAAGCAAAAGTCATTTCTGTCCTTTTGTTGTGTTACTGAACAGACCAGGGGATGGCTTGCGTTAATGATGTGCATGTGCCCAGTGGTCTTCTAAAGGTATCACTGAAAAGAAGCCTAAAGAATTTTCATTTATGGATACCTTTCCCTATTAAGTGTAAACAGCACCAAAACAAATAAAGTAAAAAAAGCAAAGGCTACCTCTTAGTTCACTCCAACAATCTCACTCCTAGGATTAACCACTGTTAACAGTTTGGTTTGTATCCTTCCAGACCTTTTCTATGCATTTACATAGATGCACAGAAATGAACGTTTTAAAAACATGGTCATCAGGTTTCTTCACGAAGGCAGTGTGATGTGGTAGGAGGAGCCCTGGCCTGAGCCAGGAGCCCTGGGGCTGGTCCTTGTAGGACAGTCCTGCCTCTTTCTCTTTCTGCTGGGGAGTTGGGACATCTCTGAGCTTGCTCTCTTGGTGGTTGGATGGGAACTCGTGTGTTTTAACCTCTCCTTTCAGCCTTTAATCTGCATTCCTTCGGGCCCCTGGAAATCATGTTTTGTTCCTCTGAGTGATCACAGTTTTTCACGGTTTCTTTTTAGGTTTGTGGGCAGATTCAAGTCTCGAAAAGAGCGGGAAGCTGAGCTTGGAGCCAAAGCTAAGGAATTCACCAATGTTTATATCAAAAACTTTGGGGAAGAGGTGGATGATGAGAGTCTGAAAGAGCTATTCAGCCAGTTTGGTAAGTCAGGGTCCTTTGCCCCATGTGTCCCCTTTCACAGTCCACCAGACCTGGAATTCATCTATTTTTACTTACCAGATGAGTCCACCTAGACCCAGAAGTAAAATGCCTTGTATGACAAAGGCCACAGGGTAGATAGGAATAGACTCCAGGCCTCGGCTCTTGGCTTCATCCTACTTTGTCCCATCCCCAAGGTCATCTCAGCAGCTTGGTCAGAAGTAGAAGGCCAGGCATGGTGCCTCTTGTTTAGAGTCCATCTGGGCTCAGCAGGAGGTTGCTTCAAGTGGGCTTCTAGAGGAGAAGCCTTCTCTCCTTGAGGTGTGATAGAGATGCTGTTACTAATAGTTCTGTCTTTGGTAATAGGTAAGACTCTAAGTGTCAAGGTGATGAGAGATCCCAGTGGGAAATCCAAAGGCTTTGGCTTTGTGAGTTACGAAAAACACGAGGATGCCAATAAGGTGAGAGCACCATGAGGGCCGGGGAGGATTTGTAGGGAGTGGCCCTAGTGTGTGGGCAGGGCCTTGCCAGCACATAGTAGAGCGGAGCTGTAATTGTCTTAGTACCTAGTAGTGATGCCTGGTCACTGAGCTCTGGAATTGTCTTCCCGAGGGATCTCACAGAACTGTTTTCAAAGCACTTGGCATGTGCCCATCACCTCAGCTCTTCAGCCCTGTAGGTTGAAAGAGTAGGGCAGGCGTTTGTTCCCATTCATAGGTGAGGGAACCAAGGGACCCGAGTTGCTGATCTGATAAAAGAACAGTAGCCACTTCCAGGAGAAGCATTGTGCTAGGCCCTCAACATGTATCACTCAGTACCCTGAAAGAACCTAAGAAATTTAGTGACAGCCAGATTATCAACCTCGGCTCATGTCTACCATGCTTGTATTTATACAGCTGTACAGTCTTTTCACTGAATTATCTGGACCAGTGACCCATTTAAATATTAACCCCATTTTACTGATGAGGAAGTTTGGATTGGCTTAGCTGACTTCAGAGTGAAATTAATTTTTAGCCCTGTAGGGAAGATTTTTCTCTCAGAATATTTGGTGGGACTTAACAGACCTCCAGAGCAAGGTCCCTGCCTCTGCATCTTGATTTAAAGTCATGTATTTCCTCTTCAGGCCGTGGAGGAGATGAATGGAAAAGAAATCAGCGGGAAAGTCATTTTTGTCGGCCGTGCACAGAAGAAAGTGGAACGGCAGGCCGAGTTAAAGCGAAAATTTGAACAGCTGAAACAGGAGAGAATTAGTCGGTATCAGGTAAGAGGTGGTCTCAACCCAGCCTACCAGCAGGGGATGTACCACAAGATGTTGGCAAAAGCATCCTTAGTTTGGCAGGCTTTCTCTTTGGGGACCATGAGTCTCCTCTTCTCATTTCTCTCAAGATCATCAGGTTTAACAGGATGTACCTACCAGATAACAGCAGCGGTTCTGGAACAAGGATGAAGATAATTTATTCATTTAGGGACTCTATGCTGGAAGCCTCATCCTGTTGTTCTTAGTCATACGCGTTCTGTTTACTTAAATGATACCACTTTGTTTGGAACGGTGTAAGGAGAGCCCTGCTAGGTCAGTGGTCAGCCAGACCAGCTGTGAGAAAGGCTGGGACTGTATCGATGGTCCTGTCAGAGTCTTCGGCAGTAGATTCTCAGCTTTGAGCCTGCATCAGAATCCCCTGCAGGGCTTGTGAAAACAGATTGCTGGGTCCCACAGCTTTTGATTCATTAGGTGTGGGTTCTGGCCTGAGAATTTACATTTCTGACAAGTACCCAGAGATACTGCTACTGCATGTCTGGGGCCCATATTTTGAGAACCACTGTCTTAGGAAATGTGTGAGGTATAGAAGTGCAATTAACAGATCTTTCTGCTTCAGGGGGTGAACCTCTACATTAAGAACTTGGATGACACCATTGATGATGAGAAGTTAAGGAAAGAGTTTTCTCCTTTTGGATCAATCACCAGTGCTAAGGTATTTTATACTGAGATGTGGGGATTGAAAGCAAAAGTTGTAAACTTGCAGAGGTTTATTGCATTTGTTTCATTGAAGGAATAGGATCTAAATTTTGTTCATTTCTGAGAGTAGCTACCACATTCATCTAGCAAATTCCTCCTGACATTCGGTTACCCATCTGAGTATATGCTCTGGAGAATGACATTTCGTTAGGTTAACATTGCACTGTCTCCCAAATACTGGGATGTGGAGATGCATCTGACTCAGTCCCTCCCTGCCAGCCCCGCAAGCGCACCTGAATCTTTCCCATTCTTTGCTGCTTTGTGCTGGTGTGGGGACAGATGGTGCCACAGCATGAGCAGAGGAAATCCAGACGGGTTGTCTTCCATTTGTCTTGAGGCCTGTCTCTACAACTCTGCCACACTTCTTCCTTGAACGAAGGTGTTTGAGGATTTTGGAGCTGGGGTTGGGGACTTCCATCTGGTGTCCTAAAGAAGGAGAGGGGAGTGGAAAGTTTGTTTTCCCGTGTTTTGCAACGTGCATCATCTGCTTGATTTTCTTTGATAATCATAGCAACTGAGTTAGCTGGGGGAGTAAGTACAAACCCCCTTGTGAAGATAAGGAATTGAGTCCTTGAGCAAGAGAATGCTGGTTAGGTGAGGATGTTGTACTGTGTGTCCTTAGTGCTTTGGGTGTGTGGTGGGAACTGATGGCATCGGAAAGGAAAGTTCTGGGGCGTAGCCTGATGCAGACTCTGTGCCTGCTCCACAGAGGTGCAGCAGATGCCACAGAGTCCTTCAGGGGATGAGAAAGGAGGCCAGCGGGCCGGTAAAGACTTGGTGACCCTGCCCTGGCCCTTAGCTTGTCACTCACAACCCAGGAGCATTGTCAGTGGTCGCAGGGCGTTGGCCAGAAGCCACCTCCAGGAATTTCCTCAGTTCCTCACCCCCTCCCTCCTATCACCCCCGTGACGGGCCTCCAGCAGCGCAAGGAATGATAGTCTCTCCTAGCGGACCAGCACAGGAGTCAAGATGGCATTTGCAAGGAGAGAGCAAAAGAACTGTATCTTGAAGTTCCCCGGCACCATGCCCAAGATCAAGGTGTCACATTACTTTCACACACCTTACTGGTCCACCTCGTTGGTAGACAGGTGTTGGGTTGATACACATCTTTACTCCCATGTCCTCCACTTTAGGAGGCTCACCAGGCGGTGAGCTAAGACATGAGTGAAATGTAGAGATTACAGAGCGAGACTAGAATCCAGCTGCTTGTCTCCCGGCTGGTTGTAGTTCTGCTGTGTTTATTCCCATTGAATTAATGGTGGCAGTCATTGATTTTATGACTCCTGCCCACATGTGGTATTTCAAAAGCGTGTCCTAACCTTGCTAAGAGCTTACTAAGTTTTGTTCACCAAGGTCTTGGGCAGATGAGTTTTACAAATAAATTGCTTGATGCTAATGTCCAGATCTGTATGAGTTCCCAGAGATAGCTGTGCTTCTAGGTATGAGGAAACATCTTTGGGTTCCTGGTTCAACCATTAGCCATATCACAGTATTTGGGAACTTTAGAGTCACCTGGGGATCTGAAAAGGAAAATGCTTAGTTTCTCCCTTTAGAGTTTGTGATTCAGTTGGTGACTCAGTTGGTCTGGGGTCCATCGTGGGACTGGACTGTGAAGCCCTGACCTAGACCTGGTAACTCTTGCAGTGGAACCCAGGTTTTAACACACAGACATCTTTGTCCTAAGTGGCTGGTCTCATTTTGTAGGTGATGCTGGAGGATGGGAGAAGCAAAGGGTTTGGCTTTGTCTGCTTCTCATCCCCTGAAGAGGCAACCAAAGCAGTCACGGAGATGAACGGACGCATCGTGGGCTCCAAGCCACTGTATGTCGCCCTGGCCCAGAGAAAGGAAGAGAGAAAGGCTCACCTGACCAACCAGTATATGCAGCGGGTGGCCGGGATGAGAGCGCTCCCCGCCAATGCCATCTTAAATCAGTTCCAGCCTGCAGCTGGGGGCTACTTTGTGCCAGCAGTTCCACAGGTGGGTCTGCAGTATGCTCATGTCTCCTTGGAACCTGCCTGCTGACAGCTGCTCCTATAGTCCGCAGTGGTTGGGGAGAGGGATTTTTGGATATTGGAGTTCTAGAATGTCACAGTAAAGATCCTTCAAATAAAACAAGGAAGGACTTAACTCGTGGTTTTGCACACACAGTGGCAGGGGTAGAGTAAAAGAGTCCCTGTTAACTGGCTGTCCCTCCCCCAAGCTCCTGAGTAGACAGCGCCTCTGTCCTGAATAATTAGCCTAGGGCCTGGTAGTGAGATGAGGTGAGATGAGATACTTCTCTAGTGTGGCTTCAGGTCCTTAAATAAAAGGGCTTGGCTGCTCTTTCTTACAGGCTCAGGGAAGACCTCCATATTACACACCTAACCAGTTAGCACAGATGAGGCCTAATCCACGCTGGCAGCAAGGTGGGAGACCTCAAGGTAGGTGGTGGGGAACAGTGATTTGATCACCCAGGATGTACCTGTCCTGGGCTCCCCTGCCTCCCCTCCCTGCCCCCTCTGAGGCACAGCCTAGGTTCGGTTGTGTCGTTCATCGGTGACGTGCATTTTTTGTCTCTTCACCAGGCTTCCAAGGAATGCCAAGTGCTATACGCCAGTCTGGGCCTCGTCCAGCTCTTCGCCATCTGGCTCCAACTGGTAATGCTCCGGCCTCTCGTGGCCTCCCTACTACCGCTCAGAGAGTCGGTGAGCAAACTGGCCTTAACGTGTGGCCCGGGGAGGAGGGAGTCAGGACCACTAGGCTCTGCGCAGGGTTGGTCAGTTCGTTGGGCTCACCGTGTTGTCCGGTCCTGGTTCTGTACTCTTAGCTGTGTGCTTAGGTGGGTACTTAAGGAGCAGGGAAACAATATGAGTTCTGAGTGTTGGTTCCTTTTAAGTTTCTTTGCCTCATCGGTGAGTCATGTGAACAAGGTTAATTGTAGAAATTTGTTAGCTGAATGACGACAGAGGCAGCCTGTTCCTTGGGTGGGGTTGGGAGATTCAAGGGACTTTTTTGCAGATTATGTCCTGAGTTCCAAGAGGTGGCAAGAGTTGTATGTTTTCTGTTGGCTCTTCCTCAAAAGTAGCGGTAGCAGCCCCATGTGTGATGTGTGCTGTATGAACATGCTTTGGAATTGCTCCTTCCGTGGGACGTGGCCAGTTGGACATCTGCTGCCAACACTGATGTGCATTTGCTGGTCTGTTGTAGGGTCTGAGTGCCCGGACCGCTTGGCTATGGACTTTGGTGGGGCTGGTGCCGCCCAGCAAGGGCTGACTGACAGCTGCCAGTCTGGAGGTGGTATTGGATGCACACAGAATGGGGAAAGATGGGATTTGACGGGTCTTTGCCCAGACCGAAGGGCTTTAATTTTACTTGTCCTTTTCCTAAGGTGTTCCCACAGCTGTGCAGAACCTAGCGCCTCGTGCCGCTGTTGCTGCCGCCGCTCCTCGGGCTGTTGCACCTTACAAATACGCCTCCAGTGTCCGCAGCCCTCACCCCGCCATCCAGCCCCTGCAGGTGAGGTCCACCAAACAGAGCCCTAGAAGGGTTCCCCCCGCTTCCACATGATTCAAAAGCTGCCTTGCTTGGATTCCCTCAACAGGTATTAAATGCCTGCTCTGTGTCAGGGAGCTGTGTCCCATGTGGTGACCCTGCCCTTGGGTGATGCTCTAGTGGGAGAGAAGGGGCTTGCAAGTGTTCTTCTGATAACGGTTGACTCAGCAATGCCCCAGAGGAGGCAGCTGTGCTTCCTGCTCTCCTCCTCACCACGTGCATGGGCTCTCTCAGCTCTTTGAGCTTCCATTTCACTTTCACATCCAGTGGTCGAGTTGATCCTTAGCTGCTTTTGCAGGTGACTGGGTGGGAAAGAACATCTTAGATGAAAGGTTCATCTTCAGAGGTATTAGGTTGGGTGGAGGAATTGGACCTGGATCTCAGGGTCTCTAAGCTGGAGCTGCTGTCTCTAGAGTTGTGCCTCTCAGGCAGGCCAAGCAGCTAGCTTGTGGCAGAACTCTGCAGTCTGCTTGGAGGAGCTGTGCCGGCCCTTGCTTCCTCCTGCCTCTGTGCTCTAAGTTGGAAATTTCCCAGAACTTGGCACTGTGAGAAATATTTTTGCCTATAAGGCCCTACTTTTAGGACTGTGACTGGTATTGACATTGTGTGTTGATGGTCCTCAAGCATTTAATACAATAAAAACGTACGGTTCAGTAGAAGTGATACAGGATGTAATTATAAGCATTTTCCTATTCATGTTCTTCGACCCAGTCTCTACTGGGAATTCACCCTAAAAGAAAACTAACTTTCTAAAGGGCTACACATACAAATGTTCACAGTACCTTATTTATTAACAAGGCTTCGATGTCTTGGGCAGCCTTGGGTAAATTATGATCATTGTAGCCTTGAGTAAAGTAAAATCATTTGGTAAATGATTGTGTAGCATTGTAGGTTTTTCTTAGTCATTTCCCTTCTCTTCGAATAGCATGTGGCATTTTAACTGTGATTGTTTGTGTTTTTTGCTCACACCACTCTGTTCCTCTCCCTCAATCCCCAAGACTGCAGTCAGTTCCCTGACAGCAAAGACAACTACCTCCTTCTCCTCTTTAACTCAGTAGACTCGAGTGGTTGGGCACATGACCACTGTCACTGTACTTACCCGAGTGCTAACCTGCCGCCTCTCCTGGTTCCCAGGCACCCCAGCCTGCGGTCCACGTGCAGGGGCAGGAGCCGCTGACCGCCTCCATGCTGGCCGCAGCACCGCCCCAGGAACAGAAACAGATGCTGGGTGAGTGACCCACGTGCTTGCAGAAGAGGGGGCCAGAGCTGCTGCTGACCTGGACACCAGCGTCCGTTCTCTACTGGGATGCCACTGGGTTTTTCACAGAATACCTTCCCACAGGTGAACGTTTGTTCCCGCTCATCCAGACGATGCACTCAAACCTGGCTGGGAAGATTACGGGGATGCTGCTGGAGATTGACAACTCGGAGCTGCTGCACATGCTGGAGTCCCCCGAGTCTCTCCGCTCCAAGGTGAGCAGGTTCCCAGACCCCCGCGGCTTCCGCTCACTCGGCTCAGGGGGACAGGGGGTGGCCTTGGACACCCAGGGGAGGCAGAGAGAAGGGTCTGCTGCCCCGTGACCTCTTCGTGCCTCGCCTGTGACCTGAGGGCTGCTGGCGCGTGGGTATCTGGGAAGGCGGTCAGCACCAGGAGAGGCCACCGCTGGGCCCGGGTGCCAGTGAGGGGCGGAGGGGCTCTCCTCAGATGTCACTGACCACCTGGAGTTTCTCACAGGTGGATGAAGCTGTGGCGGTCCTACAGGCTCATCATGCCAAGAAAGAAGCTGCCCAGAAGGTGGGCGCTGTTGCTGCTGCTACCTCTTAGACAAGGACGAACCGTATGTTTGGCTATTTTTATTTTCTGCAATGGTTATGACTCTTGAATATCTCCCTGAAAGATTAGTGGCAATGTATATGTAGAGCTATGTTTCTGTCCCTTAACCTGATAACTTGGGCATGCTGTCACCTGGGTTTTCTCTGTCACCTGGATGAGTTAATATGGAGAAAAGAGAGTCCTGGTGGTAGATTAGAAGACACAAACAAGAGTTTTCTTCATAAAGAGCACCTGGTTAGATCTTTCTCCAGAATCACCTTTTCGTCTCGAATAATGGTGGGTATATGAGGTGTCGTCATAATCCCATCCCACAGCCTCACTTCCATGAGCATCTCCCTAGTTCGGCTTGAGGTTGTGAGGTCAGTTGTGTGGCATCTGCAGTTTAGCTTTGGAAACACAGCGGGCAGAGGCCTTGGTGTCAGAGTGAGAGAGACAGACACACCTGGCTAACAGTTACAAGGTGTGTTCCCATCAACTTCTGCATTTGGGGGCCAGGGCCTCTGTCTGCAGGGACTTGGGGCAGTGAAGCTTAACTAGGACCTCTGACGAGGACTGGTGGTTGCCTCCAGATGGAGAAGAGAGGACCAAATGAACATGGGCAGAGGCAAGGGAAAAGAGCACATGGTAAGGGCCAGAGCTCGTGTGCTGGTAGGGCTTGACTTGGCATAGTCATAGCTCCTTGTCAAGGGGCTGAGCCCTGTCATTTGGAGTTTAAGCAAGGATGGCCAGGAAGAAGGGTCAAGGGTGGGGCTTTACATACAAGTAGCCTCGAAGGCACTGGTTCTTAACCAGGGGTGCCTTCTCAGAGGACATTTGTCAATATCTGGAGACATTTTTGGTTGTCAAAACTGGGAATATTACTGGTATCTAGTTGGGTAGAGGCCAGGGATGCTGCTAAGTGTCCTGAAATACACCTGACAGCCCCCACAGAATTATCTGGGCCAAAATGTCAGTGGGCACCAAGGCTGAGACCCTGCTCTGTAGTTACTTATATCAGAGATTTCCGTGAGTCTCTGAGGTTTTTTTGATTATTTATAGTGTCGGTGCTTTTCTTTTCAGGATTCAAAAGCCAAATAAACCCTCATGGAATTCAGCTCAAGGTTTGAAGACGTCCTAGCTTGTCCTATGGACCTCAACACCAAGAACCACAAATTGCAAATTTAATAGGTCATTTTGTATCAAAAGGTCAATTATGAAGCACCTAGAATTTTTCAATTAAAAGAATATATTCTCTGGGTTCTGATATGGCCCAAACAGTGTTAACTTTTGTTTTTCTATTGTGAGTTTTGATTTTTCCCCCCCAGAAACTGGTTTTATTTGATGTACCCAAGTCTTAAGTTTCTCAATAAAGAAAAAATCTCCATAAAACTGCCTCTGTTTTTCTCTGACCACAGTTTTCTATATAAATTCCAGTTTTCACTGCAAGTAATTTTTGGATGTAAATAGGGTCAATTGAAGTTCTGTATAGCTTATCATCCTTTCCTGATGGTTATAAGCAGATTATTTTGGATTAGCAAGGAGTGCAGAACTGTCCCATTGTGTTCTACTGTGGGAGGACCTTTATATTGGGAACAGAAGTCTAGTACAGTCGCAGCAGACCTTGGGTCTGGCACAGGAAAATCGGGTAAAGGGTGGCGTTGGCGTGCTTTCCAAGGACACATGGTGAGACACGCAGAACCTATCTTGCCTCTCCCTTCTTGGACTGTGTTGCTCGGGGTTTGCCAGTCCCGTCTTATCTCCTACTCTCAGTTTATCCTGCAAGCAGGTCCACTTGCTCAGATTCTGCAACTGGCAGTGGGAAGAGTTTCCAGAGATCCAAGTGGCTGAAGGCCTAAGTGTTCTGTGGATCCTTCAGTCCTTGAAGCGACCTTAACCTGGTCAGGGTCAACTACTCTACTTGCCCTCCCTGTCCTGCAGCAACACTTTTTTTTTCCCTTCTTCCTTGAAACTTGGCAGGCTGTCCTTCCTCAGGGCATTACCCAGGCGGTCCCTTTCCCTGGAATGTTCCCTGGTTCGTGCCTCTTGGCAGGTTCCCCCTTTTTCTCAAGGTATGCTTTCACCTTAAATAACTGATGTAAAGGCCCAATCTAAAGTGGGTTCCCCTGTTTTCTAATGTCTGCGGTTAATGTGAGTATGTGTGTTTCTTCTATTAACGTCAGACTGTCCCTCCAAACCTCGCTTCCTGGGACCTGAGCGGTGTAGGAGCCTGAGCGCCAGCCGCCGAGGGGGCGGGGCTGTAGGCGGGGCCCAGGTAACGGCTTCCGGCGGAAGAGCCGAGGAGCAAGATGGCTGCCACCAAAGGGGTGTTCAACTTGGGTGAGCTGGCGTGGGGGTGAGGTGGGGCTCGGACTGAGTCCAAGTCGGGGGCCGAGTGGACTGGGTGCAGACTCGGGGCCCCAGGCGGCGTGTGGCAGCCCGGGCCGGGGTCTCTTGTGGGGCCTACCCCTCAGCTTGTGAGCAGCACCTGCGACCTAATGGCTTTGCTGGCCCTAGCTCTGCCCAGAGCCCTTTCCCCTCTGACCCTGGACCCTGGGAGGTAGTGAGATCTGTTATTGCGACCTCAGACCGCATCCCAAACTGTCATGCTCATTCATTCCCTAAATTCTGCAGCCCTGCCCCCTTAGGTAAAGGAACTCCAAGAATAGTTGGGAAATTACGGAAATAGCCTCGCGATGCGGGTTGGTGAACTCTATGATGCTACTGTATGGCAGTGTTAACAAGAGGCGGGTTGGGGGTTTTGGGAAATGACCACTCCATCCAGAGAGGTAAGAGCAAGCTTCCTGGAGGCACAGGGGCCAGAGATTTGAAAGATTAGGAGTTAAGCAGGCAGCAAAGCTGGAAGAGGCTGTTGCTTGAATGGAGAGCAGCGAGAGTGAAAGCCCAGAGGGGTGAAGCAGTCTAGCACTTGGGGCAAGTAGTTTGCATTGGGGAAGCAAGGAGAGAAGAGGCTAGAGAGGTGGGCAGGGCTCAAGTTCTGAAAGTCTTACATGCCATGCCAATAAGAATTTGGATTCTGTCCTGTGGTCATTGGTGAACTTTTGGAGACTATTTGGCAGGACAGTGATGTAATCGGATTTGCCCTTTCTTGGAATCATTCTAGTGGCTGTGTAGAGGAGAGAGAGAAACTGGAAGCAGTCAGCCCATTTAGGAAGCTGTCAAAATAACCAGGGGCTCGATGTAGGTCTGAAGAGGGATGGTGAGAGGAGTGTACCTCACAAGTCATTTGTATACCCAGAAGACTGTAGGGACCCCTCCTTGCCCTCCCTGTGGCTGTCTTGCTGACAGAGTGTTGCAGCAGCCGTACCAAGAGTGTGGAGGACATCGGTTCAGAAAGCACTTGGTGTCTTTGCAGGTGGGCTGGCAGAGGAGATGGATGACAAAGTTCTTCGTGCTGCTTTTATTCCTTTTGGAGACATCACAGATATTCAGATTCCACTGGATTATGAAACAGGTGTTTATTCAGTGTCTCTCATATTCAGCTGCCTAATGCCAGGAAAAGAACTTGAGGAGACATTTTAAGTCATGAACATTCTGCATATGGTTGGTATGTATTGAAGTTCAGGAGGATATCTCTCTAGGTCAGTGTGACTGTGATCTTGGTGATGGAATGTTCTGAGGACAGCAAGGCCAGGATGGTGGTGTGGTTATGGGCTGAAATTTACAGAGATTGGCAATTTGTTGGATTTGAGGAAAGGCTTTCTCTACCTTGGAATCATTTGGGGGCTTTGATTTCTGATCATTTAATATATAAACCATATAGTAAGAACCAGTGGCGGGGGGTGTGTGTGGGATGAATTGGGAGATTGGGATTGACATGTATACACTAATATGTATAAAATGGATAACTAATAAGAACCTGCTGTATAAAAAAATAAAATTCAAAAAAAAAAAAAAAAGAACCAGTAGGAAGATAGTCTTAGAAAAATCTTAAAAGGTCTGGGTGTTGTATCACCCCACCATGCCTGTTGACCAGACCTCCCTTCTTGGCAGCTATGCTTTTATTTTTGTTTTTATTTTTTTAAATTTAATTTATTTATTTTTGGCTGCATTGGGTCTTCGTTGCTGCACGCAGGCTTTCTCTAGTTGTGGCGAGCGGGGGCTACTCTTCGTTGCAGTGCACACGCTTCTAATTGCAGTGGCTTCTCTTGTTGCAGAGCACGGGCTCTAGGCGTGCGGGCTCAGTAGTTGTGGCTCGTGGGCTCCAGAGCGCAGGCTCAATAGTTGTGGTGCATGGGCTTAGTTGTTCCGCAACATGTGGGATCTTCCCGGACCAGGGCTTGAACCCGTGTCCCCTGCACTGGCAGGCGGATTCTTAACCACTGCGCCACCAGGGAAGCCTGGCGGCTATGCTTTTAAATAGCAGAGGACAGAGGGCAAGCTTAGCCTCGGTAGGGGAGCCTTGGCCTCTGCTCACCTGGGTGAGTTTTCCCTCAGTTGGTGTCACAGTTATATGCACGTTTCTATTTGATCCTTGGCTGTTATTTTCTAAGATAGGAGTTTTAGACCCAGCCCCGCCACTAACTTTGTGCGACACTTAAACTCTCTGAGCCTCCATTGCTTCAATGCTTAAATGAAAGGATAAGATTGGCTTTTTGGTCCTTCTACCTCTGAGTTCTATAAATTAGTAACTCCTATTGCTCTTGCTCTCCACCAACTAAATTAACTTTTTCCTGAGGCCAAGCACTGTGCTTTAATAGTCACCTAACCCGGTAGTGAAGTCAGTGCTCTGTATGCAGTTGATGCTCAATTGGAATGAGTAATTGACAGATTGACAACTTTTTCTACTTTCTGTAAGTCTTGTAAACAAAGATTCCCAAAATGCTTGGAAAGTAACTTAAATCTTCCATTCTGTAGTGGTAGAATTGAATACTACAAAATTTAAAAATTTAGTTCACTATTTAGTATGTTTATTTAAAACACACAAAATGACTTTAATATTTCTGGAAGCATTGTTGAATAAACCAAGAAAAATCTAAAAATTAGATTTTCGCTTTTTGAATGGCATCTGGATATGACATGTTTCCTCCTATTGCCCACATATTAACTACCCATTTCTGCTATTATAGAAAAGCACCAAGGATTTGCTTTTGTTGAATCTGAGTTGGCAGAGGTAAGAAATTTTCCCTGGTTAGTATTAGACTAGTGTTGCTGTTGTCATTGGTTACAAAAGGTGCCACTCTCCATTTGAGCGGATGTAGTAATTTTCTGGGGCTGCCATACAAATTACTACAAACTTTGTGGCCTAAAAAAACAGAAATTTATCCTCATAACTTGGAGGCTAGAAGTCTGAAATCCAGGTGTTGGCAGGGCCGCGTCCCTCTGAGGAATCTTTCCTTGACTCTTCCTAGCAATCCTTGGCATTTTTTTGGCTTATAACTGCATCACTTCAGTCTCTGCCCCCGTCTTCACATGGTCTTTTCCACTGCATGTATCTCTCTGTCTTCTCTTCTTATAAGGACACTAGTCATTGGAGTTATGGCCCACCCTAATTCATTATGACCTCATCTTAACTAATTTCATCTGCAAAGACTATTTCTAAACAGGGTCACATTCTGAGGTTTGGATAGACCTGAAATTTGGGGGGACACTATTCAACCCCCTATAGTGGCTTGGTGGTGACAGTTGCCAAGAGACAGGAAGTTCTGGTTGAAGGAAGGCCCACAAGCCCTGGTTCAGAGTTCCCTTCATGTAGTCAGAATGTGAAAGACAGGCCCTGCAGAGCCCTGAGCCTTCTGGCCTGGCACTGCTGTTTCCTATTTCCTGTGTGTATTCTGTCTCCATAACCTGAGCACCTATCTTTACACCACCAGCTCCAACAAGCAGTTAGTACATGCTCTTTGTTAAATACATACAATCTAGGCCGTAGGAAGGGAAGTAGCATCTTTTTTTCCAAAGCTTGTGGTACTGAGTTTTTATTTGTGTGCTAATAACTACAAAAAGAGTTGAACTACACACGTCAACTTTTTCCTTGTATTCTTTTGGCAGGATGCCGAAGCAGCTATCAAAAACATGGTATGGCTGAGAATCTTGCTTTTCACTGAAGCTGTTTTTTGGTGCTACATGGGACCCTGATGCACATATCGTGTTTCCAGTTTCCACAGTTTCAAAGTTATAGAGGAAGCAGAAGTTGCCGTTATTTGAAAGTATTCACTAGGAACTGGCTGCTTATAAAATTAATTCTTATTCAGAAATCCTCCCCATTTAACATTTGTATAAATGTCAACCATCTTATTGGCCAATCTCTCCCTGACATTTTTATATCTATGTCAGGAGTCAGCAAACTAAGTCTATGGGCCAAGTCCATTCTGCAGGCTGTTTTTTATATGGCCTATGAGCTAAATGGTTTTTATACTTTTAAAGGGTTATGAAAAAAAAAAAGAAGAAGAAGAAGAACATGCAGCAGAGACTGTATGTATCCCACAACACCTAAAATATTTACTATCTAGCCCTCTATAAAAAGTTTGCCAACCTGTAGGCTAGGGCAATATACTGCAAATAGAGTGTAACTTGACTGCAAGGTGAAATGGTGAATCTTGTATAAGAGGCAGGGTCTCATGAAGTGTATGGAAGGGATTGTGGAAAACTTCTGTAGTTGACTCTAGTCAAAAACGTGAGGCTTTCTTGAGCCATTGAATAGTGATGCTCTCATAAAGTTAAACCAATTGACAACTGAGAAAGAGAAAACCTACAGAAGGATTATGACAGGTTGGGTACTTCAGAAGAAAATGATTTGAATTCCTGTTGCTGAATTACCACAAATTTGGTGGCTTAAAAACAACACTAATGTGTTATCTTGCAGGTCTGGAGGTCAAAAGTCCAAAGTGAGTCTCACTTTGGAGCTAAAATGAAGATTTCAGCAGAGTTGTGTTCCTTCTGGGGGCTCTAGAGGAGAATGTTTCTTTGCCTTTTTCTCAGCTTCTAAAGAATGGCTATATTCCTTGACTCTTGGCCCCTTCTATCTTCAAGCTGGCAATGGCAGGGTGAGTTTTTTTCACAGCGCATCACTCTGAAACAAAGTCCTCTGTCTCCCCCTTCACATTTAGAGGATCCTTGTGATTACGTTGGGCCCATCTGAATAATCCAGGATAATATCCTTATTTTAAAGTCAGCTGACTAGCAACCTTAATTCCTTTTTGCCACGTAATATCACATATTCATAGGTTCTGGGGAGTCGGTGGACATCTTTCTTTGTTTAATATTTATTTATTTACTTAGGCTGCACTGGGTCTTAGTTGCGGCACACGGGATCTTCATTGCGACATGTTTAGTTGCAGCATGTGGGATCTTTAGTTGCGGCATGCGGACTTCTTAGTTGCGGCATGCGGACTTCTTAGTTGCAGCATGCATGTGGGATCTGGTTCCCTGACCAGGGGTCGAAGCCGGGCCCCCTGCACTGGGAGAGCAGAGTCTTACCCACTGGACCACCAGGGAAGTCCCTAGGTGGACATCTTTGGGCAGGCCATTAGTTTGCCTGCCATAAAACCCTTAAATGCTTTTGCCCTTGTTAAAAATCTTTATGACCACTCTTCATGACTAAATGTGAAATAAGGATGTTATTTCATGCTATCATTCAATTTTTTCTTAATCGCTAGAAATAAAATTAGTACTTTGTCTGTTTCTAAGAACAAGGACATAGCTATAATTGTAACCTAAATCTTATTAAATTAAGGAATCCTTTTTTCTTTCTTTTTTTAGTTTTCATGAAAAGACCCCAAACAAACCTTTTTTTTTTTTAAGTATTTTATAAATTTATTTATTTATTTTTGGCTGCATTGGGTCTTCGTTGTTGCGCGCTGGCCCCCTCTAGTTGTGGCGAGCGGGGGCTGCTCTTCGCTGCGGTGCGCGGGCTTCTCATTGCGGTGGCCTCTCTTGTTGTGGAGCACAGGCTCTAGACACGTGGGCTTCAGTGGTTGTGGCTCGCGGGCTCAGTAGTTGTGGCTCGCAGGCTCAGCAGTTGTGGCGCATGGGCCTAGTTGCTCCACAGCATGTGGGATCTTCCCGACCAGGGCTCGAACCCGTGTCCCCTGCTTTGACAGGCGGATTCCTAACCACTGCACCACGAGGGAAGTCCCACAAACCTTTTTTAAAAAGCTGTCTACTTACCTTTTCCTGGTATCAGTTATTCTTGGATTTTGAAATATTCTTAAACATTATTCCATGTTACCATGTTCTCTGTCATTATTTCATCAAACATGCCCCTCAACAGTCAGCAATACTATCTTTTTCCAGTTCAGTACTGCTCTTGTCTTTTTAAGGTGGACTCAGGTACTTGGTAACTGCGTTTACCCTTTTAATTTCAGAGTCCTGAGCTCAGATCCAAAGATTATGCCAACACAGACCTTTCTGTTGTTGGTGGTGAAATAAAGGAAGTGTGTGGTGGCTCAGGGGCTTTCTGTGGTGAGCTTTGTGCTTAGCTGGCCATTGGGGGTTGCAGGCTCCCAACTTAGGACTAATCATGAGCAAGTCTCAGCCTTCTTAGAAGTAACTGGAAGGCTGCCAGGTCTTCTTTCAACCTAACAAGGTTTAAGCAGCTGAGTTGTATTGCACTCTTTTCAGAATGAATCTGAAATGTTTGGGTGGACAATCCATGTCAGTTTGGCCAAACCAGTGAGAATTAAGGAAGGCTTGTCCAGACCAGGTAAGTGGGGGCAACCACAGATACCCCATCACGTCCTCAACTGTGGCCTCTGTTTCATTTTTATCCCTGTCTTACTTCCTGCTGTGGGGTAATGTGCACATGAGTAGAGTGGTGTAGAGTAGAGAAGAGAATGCAGCACCTCCAAGGAAATAAAGAGTTTGAGATTCTCAGAAAGCTAGAGGCCTTGTCCCCATGAAAGTCTTGCTTTGGGACATACATATAGACTGTGCCGTTCCAGCCTTGACAAGGGCTGGGACTTCCCTTTTGACACGGCTGAGTCCTTCCTCCTTATTCTCACCCACCTCTGCTAAGAGCTGGACTTGAAGGCCTGACATTCCCCAGTGACAGCTTTCATTGCCCTGGGGAGCTCCTAAGACGTAACTTCTTTTCTGTGGCCCGTGAGAGCCACGTCGTGTGTCCACGTAGTGAGTCCACGTTCTGCGTCCACGTAGTGCTGACCCAAGCAGCAAAGAATTGGACGTGGCTCATGAGCAGTTGGCTGATAGCTTGAGTTTCTTAACATCTGTTTGATTCTTTCCTTTCACTTTGGTCACATGATGACTGGTTGAAAAAGTTTTCTAGGAAGACTCTTGAAGAGAGGAAAGAGGAAGAAGGATCAGAGCTTCCCAAAGTGGAAACCCAGGAGGTGAGATTGCAGGCTGCGCTTCCAGAGAGGCTGGCGCTCTGCACCCAGCACACTTCTGCTGTGGGTGGTGTTGGGGGAATTGAATGGAGAAACTGTGGGTGTCTTGTCCTTGTAGGGCACTGGGTGAGAAGTGCCTTATGTGTGCTTGGTGTCGATTTGTGACGGCTGTTCAACGAGGGGGTATCTCAGATGAGAAAGGACACCACCAGGACCCGTCATCCACCGATCTTTCCCGCTCCATCACTGAAGACTTTGGCTCCAGGCTCCCTGTCTTCCTGCTCCTACCCTGATTCCACAGAGGCCCCTTCCCCAGGTCCAGGGCTCCCCATGCCTGGGCGCTCTCTCCTGCTTCTTGACACACATCTTGACCCTTGCTCCTCAGAATAATTCAGGGGCTCCTTCTCCTCTGTCCACCCTTTGCACAGTGGTGTTTCTCTGAGTTCCTTCCGTAGCGCTCGCCTCCTTTCTCCACACTGTCCTTGTGCATTTCAGCCACTTTTGTCCCTTGTCTGAGATGATCACAGCCACTCAGGCAGGGTTCTGGTGATTTCTTTATCTCTAGTCCTAGCCCTGACCTCTCTCCTGTGTTTCACATATTTCTGCCTGAATGTCTCACAGTCACCATAAATAAACAAAGCACATCCCAAGTGGATTTTCTCTTGCCTTTCACTCTGGTCTCCCCGTGTGCCTGATTTTAGCTAATTTTGCTGCCTTCTGGTCACTCAAACCAGAAGCTGCAGTTTATTTTAATTCACACATGATGCGTTGCCATATTCTGCTTATTTTATCTTTTAAGTCTTCCTCTTTCCTCTCCTGTTTGTTCCTACTGCATTATCTTGGTTTAGCCTCCATCTTCTGTCCTGTGAATAATGATAGTAGCTTCCTAACTGGTCTCTCTGTCGCAGGCCTGCTTCCTCCTGATCTGAGTAACCAGGAGGAGCTTTCTGAAGGATGGATCTGAGGATAATTGCTCTCCACAAGCATTTTAAGGACCTCCCTCATGTATAGGATTGAGTCTGGGCTACATCAGAGGCACAGAAGGGCTCTCCATGTTCTGACCCTGCTCATCTCTTTATATTGTAGCCCCATTTTACATTCTAGGAAACAAGAGACTATAGTTACCTATAAATCTGTAGTTATCTACAAATTTATAGTTACCTACAAATCTCATGTGTTGTTTTGTTCTATTAAATTTGGCCACGCTGCGTGGCTTAGTTCCTTAGGGATCTTAGTTCCCAGACCAGGGGTTGAACCTGCTCCCTCGACAGTGAAAGCGCGGAATCCTAACCACTGGACCGCCAGGGAGTTCCCAAATCTCTTGTGTTTTTGCATAAGCAGTTCCTTTGCCTAAAATGACCTTTCCAACTTAATCTGGCTAATTCCTACTCACCTTTCATCCCTCCCTTCTGGGCTTGCATGGCCTCTGGGCTTCCACGGGACCTGCTATCCTAGCATTTACTGCATTGTTTTGACATTACTTATTTAACGTATTTTAAATATTGCTTACTCTTTGCCGGGCACTAATGGCTTTACAAATATTTAATCCTATTGGCAGTCCTTTGAGGTAAGTACTATTATTATCCCCAAGTCTAGGTGATGAAACTAGGGCACAGTGAGGTCGAATAACTTGTGGACGTTACATAGCTCAGAAGTGGTGGGGCTGAGGTTTGAACCACGGCTGTGGGGCTCTAGGATCTGTGTGCCCCTCACAGTTGTGGCTGCCCGTCCCTCACTGAGTAGCCAGTCCTTCAAGGGCAGAAGCCCGATCTTGTTTAATCACCTAGGGCTTGGCCTGAGAGCTCATACCTACGTGTTGACCTAATCCACACTACAAAGAGGTCAGACAGAGACAGTAGAGTTTTCTCTGTCAAACAGATGGGAAGGTTTCTATTGAATGTTTTATCGTCTAATCAGCCTTGTCCATTTGGAGCACTAAGCAAGGCCCAACTTCCTCCACTGTCTCCTGAGCACTTAGGCCCTCCTTGCTTCCGCTGCAGCCAGCCTGCGGATACGCAGGGCCAAGCATAGAGGAAGGGGGTGGTGTTGCAGAAATGGGTCTGTTTAACTGACTAGGGTGGGTGGGCTTGAACTGGGGTTGAAGTTGTTGAGAGTTGTGTGTTTCGGGCCAGAAAAGCGTTGTTCTGTGACTGCAGGGGAGGGTGAAGGCGAAGCGAGCTGACGTGTCTGAGGCAGTGAGATGAGATAAAATGCCTGAGGGGTGGGGCTCCGGGTAGAGGGTGCTGAGGTCTCCTGTCACTGGGTGTCCAGCTGGGGGCCGTGGCCGTGGCCTCCTCCTTCTGCAGCCCCATCAGGGCCCAAGGCCTTCCCTGTCGGTGCCTTGCTCAGCCCGCTCGCTGCAGTGGGTTCTGGGGTGTCTTCAGAAGAACACTCGCTCTCCTAGTCGGGGAGTCAGCTGTTCTCTCTAACCTGGCCATTTCTCCTGCGTCTAGGGACAGCCCGCCGTAAAAAAGGCCCAGTTAAACCCTCAGATGTACATGGACATCAAGGTCAGGAACAAGCCAGCAGGCCACATCCAGATGGTCCTGCGTTCAGGCGTTGTTCCCATGACAGCAGGTGAGCAGGACTCCGGTCAGGATGGCCGGGAAGCTAGTGGCTGAGGAAGCTGCCTGGACTCCTGGGCCCTTGACTATTTCTACCTGAGTCTATCTGAGGCGTCTTAGATCCCAGCATCTAGTGACAAATGAGGCAGAACAGGCTTTTCTTTTTTTTGCCACGCCACATGGCTTGTGGGATCTTAGTTCCCCGACCAGGGATCGGACGCATGCCCCCTGCAGTGGAAGGATGGAGTCCTAACCACTGGACCGCCGGGGAACTCCCAGAGCAGGCGTTTTCGAAATTCCATAAAGGCTTAGGACTGTTAGAAAGAGTAAGCAGTTGAAAGTTTTGTGATTTGTTTTAATTACTCTCCCATTTGGTTTTATTGGGGTTTTTTTTTTATAATTTTTTGATATATTTTCAAATTTACAGATAGAATGAATAAGAATTCTATACGAATAGTACAAGGAACTCTCATATGTCCTTTAACTGTTGATTAATTTACTTTTTTGCCCTTATGCTTTATCATTTTGTTTATATACATACATACATACGTGTATTTTTTTACCCCCATACTAGTTGAGAGGAAGTTGAAGACATACATCATTCTTCAGTATGAATTTCCTAAGAACAAGAATATTCTCTTACATAATCATAGTACAGCTATCAAAATCAGGAAATTTAACATCAGTACAATACTATTAACTAATCTTCAGGTCATATTCAAATTTCATCACTTATCCCAATATTGTTCTTTATAGTAATGTTAACAATTTCTGTTCCTTGACAAGGAGTCACACATTGCATTTAGTGGGTGGGTCTCTTTAGTCTCCTTTTATTTGTTAACTGTTTCTCAGTTTTTTATTGTCTTTCTTGATCTTGACATCTTTGAAGAGACAGGCCAGTTGTTTCTAAGATTGTTTCTCGGTTTGTCTTTGCCTGGTACTTCCGCGTGATTAGACTTAGATTATGTGTTTCGGCAGGAATACCGCAGAAGAACATTGTTTCCTTGTTAGTGCATCATATGAGGAAGTACTCGAGGTCAGTTCCAATGTTTGTGATGTTAACTTTGACCACTTGGTTAAGGAGATCTCTGCCAGGTTTCTCCCTTGGAAGGTTACAATTTTTAAGTTATAAATTAAAAGCTAAAATTTTTCTCCTCACTATCTCCAGCCCATCTCCCAGAGGTAACTACTATTGACAGTTGTTGTATGTTGCCTATTTCCTTAAATATTCATAATTACTCTTTTTACCTATGATCCTTTTTTTTGTTTGTTTCAATCTAGCTTTTTTTTTTTTTAATGCTTATCAAAGTCATAATTGCATACAGTTTAAAGAGAATTGTTCTTTGGAGTTTGTTACAAGACATGACCTTCTTCTGCTCCCCCATCGTCATAATTTTTCTGCCCTGCCAGAGGCAACATTCTTTTCTTTTAGGTGATTATTTTGACTTTTATTGCTGTATCTCTGAAAAATATATTCATGTTACTGCTACTTGATTTTTCTCAGTTTTTGGCTGTTATAGGTCAGTTTTTCTGGGAAACAGACTCATGGAGAGGTGGATGCAGAAAGTTTATTGGGGAGTGATCTCAGGAACAACTTCTGTAAAAGAATGAGTGGAGTAGATGGGGCAAAAATAGAGTAATTGAACAGCCTTGCAGTCACACAGAGACCTCAGCTGATCCCATGGGGAGTTTGGGCACTTGGATATCCCTCCAGAATGTCCAGCTCTGAATTTTAGGCCAGGGGGCCAGGCTTTTGTACCCTCACATGGACCAGTCATGAATTCTGGCTGATTCCCAGGAGTGGTGAGGCAGCTCTCTTTGGCCAAAGGCATTTCCTGGATGGGACCCATCCTGGGGCTGGTAGCATCCAACAGTCCTGGGAGGTGCGGGGGTGAGGGAACGCGGGTCTCGGTCTTGGAGAGGATCTGTGGGCTTAACCGCAGCGTCCACTGCAGTCCACCCATCTCGCAACTCGGGTCCGCTTACTTCACCTGGGAACGGCTCCTCCAGGACTCTGGTTGGTCTCTTTTTTCTGGGGAAATTTCTAGAGGAATGTTAATGGAACTATAATCCCATTGCTGCTCTTGGTCTCAGAACCACAAACGATACTTGTCATCTCCCTCCTCTACTTTATTCCAGATTCCTCTCACCCTCACCTCAGCTGGCTTCTCTGCTTGTCTACATGGCTTACCTGATGAGGTGACCTAGACCTTTATCCAAGGGGATTTGAGCTCCTGGTCACTGTGCCCTTCCCAGGCCATGGCTGCCCATCAAGATTGGGCAGGGCAGTACAAGAGAGGTCCCATGGGTCCCCCAAACATATTCTGACCAGCCCTGTTGTGTAACAGCAGACCTACCTCCTAAAGACCAAGGTCAAGAATCCCGCCAAGATGATGACTCCTTTTCTTACCTGCTTGTCTCCTGGCACAAGGAGCCTGAAGTGATCACCCAGTGGCATAGCTTAAAGTGTAATGGAGTCTGGTTGTCTCCACTGGTGAAGGTGTGCCCTCTAGGAGCCAAGACCTCTAGACCCACAGAGGCTTGAGTTGCAGGGATGGAAAGTAACAGGAGTGATGGTAACCAGGACCACTCCAGCTTCTACTTCTTGGTTCCTGGACCCCCAGGGACATAGCACTCGCTAATGAGCACTGATTTAGGCCTGTCCTTACAGGAAATCTTTTTTTTTTTTTTGGCCGAGCCATTCAGCATGCAGGATCTTAGTTCCCCAACCAAGGATCTATCCTCTGCCCCCTGCATTGGGAGCACGGAGTCTTAACCACTGGACCGCCAGGGAAGTCCCCAGGATATCATTTCTGATATCCTAATACTGTCCTTCATAGAAACCTTTCTCCCCCTAATCTAGAATCATGCACTGTGTTTGTTGTGTCAGTTTAATCTCCTTTAATCTGGAACTGTTCCTCAGCCTTTGTCTTTTATGACATTGTCATTTTTGAAGACTCCAGGCCAGTTGTTTTATAGAATGTTCCTCATTTGAGTTTGTTTCCTCATGATTAGATTCAGGTTATTTTTGGTATTCTTTGCAGTACTCCAGAAGTGACATGTCTTTCTCCCTGTCACTAATGTTGATTTTTCCATTACTGGTGAGGGTTACTTGGTTAAGGTTGTGTCTGCCAGTTTTTCCCACTCACAAGGTACTTTTATTCCCCTTTGTAATTGATAAGTGACTTTTAAGGAGACACTTTAAGACTTTTCACCTGGTGATTTTTGGTATCCTGTTTTTGATTCTAGACTAAGTCAATTATTACCGTGATGGTAATTTTCTAATTATTGCTCCCTCTGTGTTAAAAACATTAGCGTTTCTACATTTATTCTAATTAGCCTTCTGCTATGAATAAGAGCTTTCTCTTCTTCCTTCCCCCTTTATTTGTTTTGCGTTAGTAGTCCGTGTGTTAGTGTGCACTCATGAGTCTTTTTATTCATGTTCTACTCCGTTACACTCACTCACTCACTTGTCAATTGCTCAGACTGTCCTAAGTTTGGCCATCAGGAGCCCCCTCAAGTCTGTTCTTATATCATATCCATTTGACACTCATTTTTTGAGCACTTCCTTACTTTCTGGTACAATAAAAAGATCTGGGCTTATCTGGTACTCTCTCTGCTCTGACCCTGGAATCAGCCATTTCTCCAAGAAGCTCCTGTTCCTTTTAGTAGGAAATAATAATTAGAAATCAAGATCTGGATCCTGGGTGGGTACACTGCTTCTGGGGTGTCATTGATCCTAGGCCCTTTCAGCCTTTCAGTAGGAAGTGTGTGTGTGTGTGTGTGTGTGTATCTTTAAGTCATGAATTCATACTGATACTCTAATTTCTGTCTAATACTACATATTTATATCTCTTTTCTCCCACAGCGAGAGCCTTGGCTCCCAATAACATCAGTATTTTCACATACTGTTCAATCCTACAGTACAAAATAGTTTCAGAACTGCTACAATTGTACCACTACCAACAAACAATTTTTTTTGCATTTCTTTTTCTTCAGTCTGTAAAGAGTCCAAATACTGTGTTCAAAGAGTTCTTAGATTCCTTTCTTTCCTTCTGTATGGCTAAGTTATCCATTTAACTTCAGTTCTCACTTGTTTCTCTTTGTGTTCCGTTTTAGGGGTTCCACCCCCACCCCCAGCCTTATTGATTTAGTTTTATTTTTTGAATAAACACTGACAGTCTTCAGAAATCAAAACTATACCAAGAGGCACACATGGAGTTGTGTCACTCCCTCCCACTCCCTCTGCCCCTATTCCCACCCACCTTCTATGAGTAACCAATTTCATTAGTTCCTGGTTAATCCTCCTTTTGTTTCCTTTTGCAGAAATGAACAGATATAGGAATATTTCCTTATTTCCTTCCTTCTTTCACAACATATTGTGTATTCTCTTTTGCACTTTGCTTTTTTCACTAAACAACATATCCTGGAAATCACTCCATATCAGTTCATAGAGATCTCCTATTCTTGTTCATAGTACTTCACAAGGTGGACATACCATAGTTTATTCAACAAGATTCTGGTGCATGGGCATTTAGGTTGTTTCCATTATACTGCGGTTACAAATAATGTGTATGTGGATTTCATATCGTTGGAGGTATATCTTCAGGGTCATTCCTAAAAGTAGGGTTACTGGGTCAAAGGGTAAATGCACAGGTAATTTTGTTAGATATTGCCAAATTCTCCTACAAAGAGGTATCATTTTGCATTCCCTCTAGTGATGTGTGGGAATACCTGTTTCCCTGGCTTCACTCACAGATTGTGTTTTTAAGTTTTTGAATTTTGACCAGTCTGATAGGCAAGAAATGGATTCTCAAAGTATTGGTAGTTTTAATTTACGTTTTTCTTATTATGATTGTCAAAGAATATCTTTTTATATATTTAATGACTTATAACAAAAACTGTCCCCCAAAAATGATTTTTTTATGTCTTCTGTCGCTTTTTCTGTTAAGTTTGATCTTTTTTTTCCTTCCAGTTTTTAAGAGTTCTTCATATATGGGGATATTAGATTTTCTGTGATATATGTTGCCAATGAATATTTCTCCCAGTTTGTCATTTTTTGTTGTTGTTTTTACTTTGTTTATGGTTTTTTTGCCATGCAAAAGTTGTTGAATTTTTTTTTTTAATTGCCCCTGGATTTTGAGTGATAGTTGGAAAGTCCTTCCTTACACCCAGGTTATAGAAGAATCCAACCCATGTTGTCCTCTAGTACTGATAATTAATTTTTTTCTTTACATTTAGATATCTGATCCATTTGGAGTTTATTCTTGCAGTGAGGTAAGTTGTAAATCCAACTTCACCTTTTTTCAAGTGTTTGTTCATGTGTCCCAGCACCATTTTAGAAAATGTCCATTTTTGCCCGAATGATTTTAAGATGACAACTTTTATGAAATACTGAATTATATGTACCTTGGTCTGTTTCTGGACTGTCTGTTCTATTCCCCTGGTCTGTTCAGTCTCTTTGTGTGCCATACCACTAGTAAACGTTTACTTCAAGTGAAGGTAATATATACTTTCTTAGATTCTGAGAGCTGGAGGTTTAACTATCCAGTTAGATATTTTTAACCCCGGCACCTTTTCCTTTCTCGGCGCCAGAGAATTTCCGCTGCCTGTGCACCCACGAGAAGGGCTTTGGCTTCAAGGGCAGCAGCTTCCACCGCATCATCCCCCAGTTCATGTGCCAGGGCGGCGATTTCACCAACCACAACGGCACCAGGGGCAAGTCTATCTATGGGAAAGTTTGACGATGAAAACTTCATCCTCAAACACACGGGACCAGGTGGGACCCGATCGGTGGGTGGTGATCGGTGGGCCAGGCTGGGGCCGAGTGGCTGAGCAGGGGGAGCAATGGGCTGTGGTTCCGGTCTCCTCCAGACCACCACCCAGTGAACAGAGGAGAGGTGTTCAGCCTGGCTAGAGCTTTAGGCTTCTAAGGGTTTTTTTGTTTTTTATTTTGACTTACTCAAGTCCACGCTTGCCTCCTTTTAAGTGGAAGAGGCATATAGCCTGGTCCTGCTGCTACAGTGATGTGTTGTTACTGTTTCTGTAACTTTTTATTTTATATAATTTCAAGTTTACCAAAAACTTACCGGAACAGAACGAAGAGCCCCTGCCTGTAAACCTTTATATGCCGTTCACCCACATCACCAGCTGTTTACTGGTGACCATCGTTCCCCACTTATTCTAGTCTCTTTCTGTATATATTTATAGACAGTGTCTATTTGGGGGCAGCCGTTTGAGAGTAAGTCAGAGACCTCACGCACTTTCACCACTAAATACCTCATTGTGTTATTTCCTAAGAACCAGGGCATTTTTAGTATTACCACAATATATAGTTATCAAAAGCAGAAAATTAACACTGGTACAGTACTGTCACCTACAGTGCATATTCAGGTTTCATCGTGGTCACGGTAATGTCCTTTCCGAGGTATTTATAGTTGAAATGTATCATCCGCTCGCCCAGTCATGGTCCAACCCCTCCCCTCCCCCACCCCCAAAACACTGCCGTTTGGTTGCATCTGCCTCCTCATATCCCAGGCTCCATCACCAGCTGTGCTTCCCTCACTCTTGCCTTCCAGCCGCACTGCCTTTTTCTTGCTCTCTGCTGCTCACTTGGTACAAAACTCGCATGTACTGGAGGAAAGCACATGCCCACGCACCTGGTGCCCTTCAGGGTGAGGAGCACAGCCCAGCAGTCCTCGCAGATCGCTGCTTGATCCTCGTCGCAGTCTGAGAAGAAAACACTCCTTTTCCTCGAGCCTCAGACCTCCAGCGTTGCCCCCGCCACTCTCCCTCCCAGCTAATGATCTTGCTTCTTATCTCACTGAGCAATAGGAACAATGAGAAAGATCTGCTGTGCTCTTCTTCCCAGTTCCCATCAGACCCTGGGTCCTCCCCTCCCTTTACTGCATCCTCCAGTCTCCCTCATGCTGCAGTGCTGCCAGCCTTCAAAGAAATAAAATAACTCTCCCTCGACCCTGTGCTCCCCCTCCAGCTGCCACGTTAATTCGCTGGTCCCTTTTTAGCAAAACTTCTTCAGAGTTGTGTAGGCTCATGGCCTCTGTTTCTTTCCTCCGCCACCTCCAGTGAGACTTTCTTCCCCACCACGCCTTGCTCTCGTTGAAGATGCCAGCAGCCTCCACCTTGCCAGCAGCCAAGCCTCCGCCCTCTTTTTCCACCTCTCAGTAGCACTTGATACTATGAATCACGCCCTTCCTGAGCCCCTTTCTTCACTTGCTGGCAGAGCACCTCATCTTCCGTTCTCGTTGTGCCTCATAGGCTGCTCCTCTTCAGTCTCCTTTCCTTTCTCCCCCTCCCACCTCCAAGTCGTTAGAGGGACTCAAAGCTCAGCCCTGGTTTTTCTTCTCTGTCTACACTTACTCTTTACTTAACGGTTCTTAACGCATTAGCCTCGTGCCCACCTCTTAGAACTGATACTTTACTATATGCTGAAATGAAAGTCACAGCTAACATATCCTGCCAATACCTAATTTTTAAAAAGTAGTATTATAACATAAAGGAAAGTAATTTAGAATAAAATAATATGCATTTCGATATTTAGATGCTTGGACACAACTGCATGTATGGAATATTTGAACACATGCACTTCTGCCTGGAGCAGGTTAGCAACGTGGACTGACTGACACTGGCGTATCATGTCACCAGAGTCACGGCAGCATGATTTTCTGAAACAGTGAAAATCTCTTGGTAATATTCTGAACAAAAAGAAAGTGACTCTTCCCTCAGCTTATGTGATAGGTCCATTTCTGAAAAAATTCGACATAATAAATCTTTGGATTTACATGTAAAATGGAGTTAGGGTCTAGGCTTAGATCATTATAAACAGATATTTGTCATCTGCATGAATGTTTGTCTGGGCATTGAAAGTCTAAGGATTTAGAATAATTCTTCATTAGGTGGGACATTGCAGGACGTGCCTGCTTCCTCCCCAGTATTACTGACAACCAAAACCATGCCTTGAACTTTCCAAGTAGCCTCGAGGGGGCAGCATTACCCTATTTAGAGTCACTGCCCTAGACAATCCTGTCCGTCCCGGGGCTTTCCCTCCTGTCTGCTGAATTTCTCCCGCCCCCACGTACGTGTTGCTGCTGCCCTCCCGCTGTCTTCCCTGGACATCCCAGCGGGGTCGCAGACCTCACGTGCCCAAGCAGCTCTTGCTCTTCGCCCCCGAGCGCTTCCTCCCCATCTCCCCTGTTTCAGCCGCCATCTACCGGGCTGCTTGGTCAGAAGCTTAGGACTCATCCTTGCCCCCCTCCTCTGTCGCCTGGATGGCAGGTCCATCTGTCTTCCGTTCACCTCCCGGTGCAGCTGCTCTTCACCTTCCTCCAGCACCTCCAGCGTCCCCGAGCTCGTCTCCCTCCTTCCACTCTTGCCTCTTCCCCCGCAGAGTCTAATCTCCGCAAGATGGTCAGAGCAGTCCTTTTTAAGGGTAACTCTCATCACGTTGCTCTCCTGCTGACAACCCCCGCGTGGCGCATCTCGTGTAGCATCTGGTCCTACAGGCCGCTGACCTGGGTCCTGGCCCCTCTCCAAGCTCATGGACTGTGCTGCCCGCCCTCTGTGCCCCCACTGCAGTCTGGCTGTTCCTCAGACACCCAGAGCTCACTGCCCGCAGGGCCGTGGCAGGTGCCGGCTCCTCTCCTGGAGGCTTCCTCCTCCAGCACCCACAGGCTTCACCCCTCATCTTCTCTGGGCATCGCCCACAGGTCGTCTAGCCCAAGAAGCCTGCCCTTGCCTCTCTGTCTCAAAGGGGCTTTCCTACCATCTCGCTCTTCTTTTTAATCAGCTTCATTTTTCTTCAAGCACTGGTTACCTGAAATCATATTATAGATTTACTCTTTTACTTATTTATTGTCTTATTTCTCCTGAGAATGTCAGCCTCATGAGGGCAGGACTTAGTCTTTCTTGTTCACCATTGTATTCTGGAACAGTGTCTGACACATAGTAAACCTGCAGTAAATATTTAAATATTCAAAACAGATATTCACAGGGCCAGTCCATTATGTGTCAGGCACCCTGATCAACTCCGGCCTGAAAGTAGAGTGGGACTCAGTCCCCATTTGAAGGGAGCACACGTTCTAGAGGCCCAGCCATGAGGGGTGGGGTTTCTTGTTGCCACAGATGAACTGCAGCTCCTCATGCTACACTCCTTCAGCCCCTGCCAAACTTGGGCCTTTTAGACTGAACTCGGATGTCACTTCCTCCAGAAAGCCTTCTGTGATACTGTCACCAGTGTGTGTGTGTGTCTGTCTGAGGTGACTGTCTTTTGTGCTCTCATTCACTGAGCAAACATCTCTGCCACTAGGCTTCACTATTTCAGAGCATAATTATCTTTTTTTTTTAACAGTTTCATTGAGATAGAATTCACATACCATTCAGTTCACCCATTTAAAGTATACATTTCGGGACTTCCCTGGCGGTCCTGTGGTTAAGACTCCACGCTCCCAATGCAGGGTGTGTGAGTTCGATCCCTGGTTGGGGAACTAAGATCCCGCGTGCTGCATGGTGTGGCCAAAAAATAAAAATAAAGTGTACATTTCAGTGGTTTCTAATGAATTCACATAGTCATGTAGCCATCCCCACATATAATTTTAGAATGTTTTCGTCACTCCCAAAAAGAAACCCCACACTCTTTAGCAGTCATTCCCTAATCCCCTTGTCCCCCAGCCCTAGGCAAACACTAATCTACTTTCTGTCTTTGTGGATTTGCCTATTATGGGCATTTAATGTAAACAGAATCATACAATTGTAGGCTTTTGTGACTGGCTTCTTTCACTTAGCATAATGTTTTTAAAAATGTTCATCTACAATATAGCGTGTGTCAGTATTTCATTCTTTTTTATTGCCGATTAATATTCCACTTACGAATATACCACAGTTTATTTATTCATAAGTTGATGGACATTTGGGTTGTTTCTATTTTTTGGCTATTATGATGCTGCTGTGAACATTCATATATAGGCTTTTGTGTGGACGTATGTATTTATTTCTCTTAAGTATATACCTAGAATTGGAAAACTATGTGTTTTTTGTAGATATCCTTTATCAGATTAAGGAAGTTCCCTTTTATTCCTAGTTTGTTGGGTGTTTTTATCATGAAAAGGTGTTGGATTTTTTTCCTGCATCTATTGAGATTATTATGTGGTTTTTGTCCTTTATTCTATTGATACGGTTTATTACATTGGTTTCTGGATATTAAACCAAGCTTACATTCCTGAGATGAATCAATATTTAACTTGTGAGTGACTCTTTTCCGCTAGACTGTGGGCTCCACCAGGGCTGGGACCAGTGTCCCCAGGGTTCAACACGTACCTGGTTATGAAGTAATAAGTATTTGTTGAATGAATTAATGAAAGGACAAACCAGTATAAAATGATTGGAACAACCATGCTTAGCGTTTCATTGACTGTCAGTTGAGTGGAAGACAAGGCATCCAAGACTCTGTACGTCCCAGAGTCTGAGCCTGCCTGACTGAAAGGCTGACGGCAGTGTGCGCAGGCATCCTCTGAGGGCCAGACATCCCAGCAGCGTTTACGCTCCTCCCTCTACTCCCAGACGTCCTGAGGGCCGGGAGCAGGGTGGAGGGGGCCGACGTGGTCGTTCTCTCCCCCAGGCCTGCTCTCCATGGCCAACTCTGGCCCAAACACCAACGGCTCCCAGTTCTTCCTGACATGTGACAAGACGGATTGGCTTGACGGCAAGCACGTGGTATTTGGGGAGGTCACGGAAGGCCTGGGCGTCGTGCGGCAGATTGAGGTGGGCGGCCGCCCGGGCCCCCGGGGCACAGCCGTGTGGGAGGGCAGGAGCGGGGGCTCCGGGGCCTGGAGAGAGAGGCCACGGCTGCTGCTGGGGGGCGGGTATCCTGAGCTGCCCTTTCCTCTCCACCCTCCCTCCCTCCCCTGATTCCTCCTCTTCTGTTTTGCCTGCAAAGGCCCAGGGCAGCAAGGACGGGAAACCGAAGCAGAAGGTCATCATCTCCGACTGTGGGGAGTACGTGTGAGAGGGGAGCTGTCAGCCCGGGGAACCGGCAGCCAAGGTGTCCCGTTTGCAGCAAGCAGGGCTTTGTGTCCTGGCCCGCCCTTGGGGTCAGCGTGGGGCAGCTCCTCTGCAGGCACGGCCTGGGCCGCCTCTGGCTCTTCCCCAAGTGGGGCCGTGGGCCAGGGTGCTGCCCTCCCCACCGTGGACGGCTGTGCGTGCCCTTTCCAGGCCAGGGCCTCTCCTGGGCCCACCTGTGTGGATCTTGGCTGTATCTTCCGGTAAAATCAATCCTAGTTCTGGTACTGCTGCCACGCAGCCAGGTCCCAGGTGTTTTCAGAGGTTGCACCTGTGACTGACGTGTCCTGCTGCAACGGATGACAGACCGTAGCACCTCCCTTGCTGCTTCCCTCCCCTCCAGGCTGGCCCAGAAGGCACACCCTTGTCAGACCACTGCAGGGCAGCAGAGGTCAGAGCTGCTGCCCAAGTGCCTCTGTCTCCTGTCTCTCACCTGCTGCCCGGCAGGCGAGGTGGGTGAGCCACGCTCCGTTCCTGCCCTCACACCTGCTGGTCTTGAGTCTAATGGGCACAGTGGTCAGTCTCAGCGGCCCGTTCACTTATTGTTCATTCGTTGAACCAATAGTCAGAATTGTATTACAGCAGAGTCCAGGGCCCTTCTTTTGCCAGGCCGTGAGCTTGGTACTGGCGAGGTACAAGAAGCCAGAGGCGGTTCCTGCCCCGCCCCCAGTCGCACCTGGAAGTTGAGCTCTGAGGCTGCGGTTTGTCACCTGCTCTAGGCTCGCCTCTCGCCTACACCAGTGTTTGGCCGGCCAGGCCACCTCACAGCAACCCGCCGTGCCGAGGCTGAGCCCCGTCAGGTGCTCAGTCACCAGAAACCTCCTCCAGGGCTGCCACCTGCTCCCCTGCCGCCTGCGACTGGCCGTCTGGATCGAGTCTCAACATTCAGAAACTGCTGGGCTGGGCCGGTTCCCTCAGCCTGTGTTCTCATTTTGGGCTGAGATCAGCTTGAGTCGGGGGGTGGGGCAGCCTGCTGGCCCCAGTGCCCCCAGGTCAGTTCCTGCGGAGGGATGGATGTTAGGCCCCCCTCTGCCGCCCTGTGCCAGCCTGGCTCTCTGCCTTCAGGTGGGGCTTCGTCCCGTCTGGCTGGCTGGGGTCCACTCCCGGGGCTGGGGTCCACTGCTGCAGTATTCCTGGCCGGGGTCCTCACTACTTAACAGAGGTGTTCCTCTCACTGGTGGTCAGCTGTGGCTGTCAGAACACGCAGCAGTGAGGCCAGGAGAATGCCAGCCTCTCGGGGCTGGTGTGATGTCCAGGAGACAAGGGAATGTGTGTGAAGTACTCAGAGTCAGCATGGCTGGCCCTAGGGGCGATGTGGGGATGGGGAGCAGGCTGGCCTGAGGCCCCAGGAGGGAAGACTGGTCACAAAGCCCTTGTGAAACAAGGGCAGGGTGGGGGCGGGGGGGCTATGTCACTGGACCTCCCTGATTGCCCTGGGAAGGTGGGGCCAGTGGACTGGCCGGAGAGGCTGGTTGGGGGGTCATCAGGGGCCGATTGCTCACCCTGTCCTGTGTAAGGGCTTCCCCAGAAGCTGCTGCACGGTAATCACCTGTGACCCTTGTGCAGGTGGTGACCTAAGCCTCAGGGCTGAGGTGCCTGGTCAAGGTGTTCTGGGCTAATGGCCAGCCTGGTGGCCGTGCCCTGGCTCCCTGCCTTCCCGATGCTGGGCCAGGGCTGCAGGTGATGGGATCGGGGGGCCCACACCTGCCCTCCGGGGAAGGAATAGTGAGCCCTGGTTTGTAAGTGACAAAACTAAGGCAGAAGTCAAGGGATGGAGTGCTACTGCAAACTATGTTCCCAAAGAATATTTAATAACAGAAATGTTCAAAATATGTCATAGATTGAATAATTCAGATCACCAAGCAGTGCATAGAGTACGATCCTAACTTTGTAGAATACCCATATATTATATAAAGAGACCGATAGGAATGTGCTAAGGAAAGAAGCCTGGAAGGAATTATTAACACCGGTTGTCTCCATGTGGTGAGATTGTGTGTGTTTGTATTCTGCTTTTGATTTTCAAGAGTGTCCCCGACACACATGTAATATTTTCTTAAGTGAGAAAAACTTTTTTTTTTTTTAAAAGAGGGCCAAATGCTTGCTCAAGGCTTCCCAGTGAGGAGACAAACCCCAGAAAGTTTCCCTTGAGCTGCACTAGTGAGCAGGGCCGTGGGAGGACGGGGAGGGGGCAGCGCTGCCATGTCCTCTGCCGGCCGCGACCCCCACCCCCCACCCCACGGAGGGGCGAGCAAGTCCACACCTCACCCCTGGAGACTACCAAGTTTTTATTTTTTTAGGAAAAGCACAGCTTTGAAGTAAGTACAGCAGCACCTCCAAGGACACATTCTGGGAGGAGTGGGTTTTAATAGGAAGGCACATGGGAGAGGCCCACGTTTGCAAATTCACTTAGAATAAGGCCACTAATAATGCTATTCATTCAGCGCAGGTGTGCAGACCCAGTGCCGAGTGCTCCGGACGGCCCTGCTCCCCCTGCTGGCCTTGCCAGGGCAGAGCCAGTAGCCCGTTCTGCAGAGGGAGAAGCCGGCTCCCCGGTGCGCAGTGTGGTCAGATCAACAAGAGGCAGAGCCAGGGCTTGTTGCCAGCGGGTCTGCTGGCTGCAGAGCTCACCCTCTCCTGTCACAGCTTCCTTTCCTATGAAGTTACAGGGAATTTCTTGAAGAATGTCACCTACTTCCCTACATAGAGACACACAAGAATAGGGCTTCGCCCGATGGGCTGGCATCTGGGCCAGGATCACGCTTCGGTTATGAAGATGTGCACCAGGGGTGAGGTGACAGAGCAGTGTGCCCACACAGCATGGCCCCAGGCGCCGCTGTTCCTTTGGGCCCACCCTCTCTGGCAGCGTGTACTTTGCCGCCAGTGGGCCTGAGTTGACCGCCCTTATTTATGCTTCTCATGTGCAGCCTTGAATGTGACCCAGACTGCCAAGGGCAACCGGATAAACGAGGTGGGCCTAGTGACTGACCACTGCCACCTCATCAGCTTTCTGTCCTTAATTGTCTCCCTTCTCTGAAGCCTTTTCTATTTGATTTCATTTGGTGGCCACCTGGATGGCTGAAGGTGCTAGAAGTGTCAGGAAGGCCATGACTGCAGGACTTTTGGCTTTATTGCACGAAAAGGGAGTCGTATCACAATCCTGTGTTCCTTTTGTTCTACACCTCTGATGGCAGGGCAGTCCACATCTTCAAAACATTCACTTCATAAACTTTCCTGGTGCCCCAAACCATGCCAGGTTACGTGCTTAGGCACTGAAGAAACCTAACATTGACATTTGTCAAAAGTTTCCAAGCCTCCACTGCCCTTGATGTTGGGAGGAGAGAGCTCTGAATAAGGCCCTGAAATGGCAGGTTTCAAGTCCTAGGACAACTGGGTGCTCAGGCCATGTCTTGGCTCTCTGAGAGGAGAGGGCCAGAGTGGCAGGCAGATTCTCTGGCTGGAACAGCCTTTGGAGATGTGAGAGTCCTTGTATGTCCTCTTGCCAGAGACGGGAAACTGAAGCCTGAATCAGGGGGCACTTGCCCAGACATCAGACAGGTCAGTGGCTGAGCTGGAGCCAGAATACGGGTCTCCTGACACTTGGGCTGGTACCTGGTGCTCTCACTGCCAGCCTGAGCTCAAAGCCCCAGGCTAAAGAGGAGACCACCACCTTCCTCTGTCCATGGGGAGGGTCTCTTCCTGTGCACTGGCTCCCAGAGGCCCTCCCAGGTCCAGGCGGAGGGGCTGCTGTCCTGCAGCAAGGCCCCAGCCTCCACCCCTGCTGCCAGACCTGCGCTCCCGGAGCCCCTCCTTGGGTCGCAGAGTGAATTCCAGGGCTGCACGTCCTGGGCTGTGCCCGTGGGTTGGGGCGGGCCCAGGCTCTGCTTTTAATGACACAGTATTTCAGGGTTCGGGCAGCTGGACGCAGTCTGCTCCACCAGGTAAATTACAGGCTTACCAAGTCAGAAATCAAATAAACACTCCAACTGCCGGCGGCCGCTCCAAGGAGAGCAGTGGTTTCCGGGAACCTCCCCACCCAGCTCAGCTTAATTGCCACCTGTCATTCCACTGGGACAGGGGCCTTTTCTCTGGCTCACAGGCCCCAAGAAACAGGACAGGGCTCCTGGGCACACAGGGTGACGCAGACTTGGGTGACCAGTCTGTTTTTGACAGCTTCTGGACACGGGCAGGTGCTAACAAGCCTTGCCCTCGCTCCACGCCTGGCCCCAGGCTGCCCAGTGTCCCAGAGCACTGGGGGCAGTGGATCGCTCCTTAGCAGGAGATGGCAGGTAGTTTTCACTCCACATGCCAACTCTAATCTGTTGGTGGTGGCCACCTGGAGTTCTGTGCTGGTCATTTTGAAATTCTATCCAGATTTGAAAGAAAAAATATCAAGGTTGATTATTGATGACTGCCGTGCAGAAGGTTACGGGAAACTATGTCACCCGTGCTGGGCATTGTCATCCTGGGCCACCCGCCGTATCCACCGTACTTGGCTCAGCAAAAAGATAACTTTTCCACAGAGCTGAACTCCTGATGGTTCAACATGGTGACCAGATGGGGTCAACAAAGCCCCCAAGATTTTTTGTTTCCCTAAAGTGTCCGCGCACTGCACGTCTTCCGCAGACAGCAGAGGCAGGTCAAGGGAGGAAGACAGGGAAGATGAATGCCATCGGCCTTGGCCCTAAATCATGCTGTTCATTTAGCTCTTTCTGGAGGTGACCCACATGCCTCCTTATGGCCAGCGGTTTGGTAATTCAGCTCCACAAATATAGCACACCGAGGGCAACTCCACACTCTAACAGAAGTGCCCAGAAATGCCCACTTTTGCACCTGGGAAGGGCAGGCAACTGGAGATGGACCAGGACCTGTCTACACATCCCCAGACCCCGTCGTGGACGGTGAAGGGCCTGTGGCGGCCATCCTGGGCTCCAGGTGCCTCTGAGCTCGTCCCACATCTGCCCACAGCTGGGCCAGCGGTGGACAAAGGCAGGTCCTCAGACAGGACACTCTGCCAACCGCAAAGAACGGTCAGCCCGTGCCTCTGGGGAGGGGGCTGGGGTAGGACCCTGCTGCGGACGCAGACCACCAGGCCGGAGTTCCACCACCACCTCAGGCGCCGGGCGGGGGCGGGGCAGAGGGGCCTGGGGAGGACCAGCCCCTGGCAGGATGTGGGCAGCGGAGGGGCGCCCTGGCTGCCGCCCTGCCTGAGCTGTGAGGGCGTTGGGGGTGCCCCCTGCGGAGGGTTGAGCTGACCCGGGAGGGGCGGCGCAGCAGGCGGGGCGGGGCCTCAGTGGCAGCCGCAGGCGCGGACCACCATGTTGCGGTGCTTGCGCAGGATGACGTTGTTGCTGCTGTCGTAGTAGAGCACGGAGGTGGCGCTCAGCTTGGTGGGCGCGCAGCACGCCTTGGGGACCGCGTCAGGCTTCATCAGGTGCACCTGGCGGGGAGGGGGCGGCAGGCAGACGCGTGAGAGCCGCGGGGACCCCGTCCCAGCCCCCAGCTCCTGCCGCCCGGGCTCCAGCCGCTCGCCCCTCCCCGGCTCCATCTCGCCCCGCAGCCCGGCAGGTGCTGGTGCGAACTCTGCCCCGGCCCCGCCCCCCTTGGCCACCCCGCCGCTGCCCTCAGGCCCAGCCTGGGCACCTGTGGCTCCTGTCACAGCCCCTCCCCTCAGACAGGACGACCCTGACCTTGCTGGTCCCCGGCACGTGTGCCAGGTCCTGCCTGCGCCCCTGCAGCGCCGCCCCTGGCGTCCCCTCTGCTCCCCTCCCCTCCCTGCGCTTCTGCAACGTCCCTGATCGTGTCTTGTCCGCATGAGCTGTTTCTGGTCCGTCTCCCCTTCCAGACTGGGAGCCGGTGAAGGTCCGTGTTACACCTGCTAGCGGCCAGACTTCTAGGCTCACCCTTGGGGTGTCCGACACTGTTGTTTCTGAAAGCACCTCCACCCCTCCTAACAATTTCTAGGCAGGGATTGTTCTGGGCAGATGACCACTGAGGGCACTGGGACCGAGTCACCTGCCCAGTTCCATGGCTGAGGCCGAGGCCGTGGCACGACTGGGACCTGGCACGGGGATCCTGCTACCCTCCTCCAAACAGCTCTGCCCCTAAAGACAGCCCGACTGAGTGAGCTCTTGCAGCCTCTACAAAAATATTTATCTGGAGACTCGGCAGGATGAGCTGCCGTTCACCGTGGACTCTTCGTCGGGGCCCCACGTGGAAGGGCCCTGAAGGCAGCTCCCCAGCCTGTCAGGGGCTGGAGGGAAAAGGGAACCTGCTTCCATCCACCGGGACCTCCCAGGCCTCACGGAGGCCGCTGAGCAGGATCTGGGCGAAGCCGTCTCATGGGGACCCCTGTCCGGCAGCCTGGCCCCCGGTCCCCAGAGCCCAGCCTTACCCCAGAAGCCCCAGCTCTGAGCAGCCTGCTGCCAGGACAGGCTCCATCACCCCTGACCTTCTTCAAGGAAGGCAGCTCCCCAGGGGTCCAGCAAATCCCATGTGACCATTGGGAAAGGAGGCATTATCCTGGGGTCCATGCTGCCTTCTTAACTCATTTGCTCTAGGGCATCACCTTGAGCAACCTGTAACTAGAGTGTCCAGGTCAATGTTCTAGAAAGAAGCCCAGCACAAAAAAACATTTAAAACACTTAGCAATAAGCAGCAGCAACAGTGTTCCTATTAGAAACTTTTTCAGCATTTAAAGTTTCCCCAGACATCGGGGCATCAAAAGCCTGTAGAGACACAAAGAGCCGAGAGGGACCCAGAAAAAAGAGCCAACGGGAAAGGAACGGGAGGGGAAACCAGAAGGGCACGGGGTACCTGGTGACTCCTGCACAGGAAGAGGGGGCAGAACCCACACGTGTGTCACCCCCCACCTCGACCCTGAGGGCATGTGTGACACACAGGAGGCCGAACGCGCCAGTGAACATTGTGCACGTGTGTGTTCCGAGGGCACAAGTAGCCGTGTGGGATGCCCGCCTATCATGCACGGGCTGTGCCCCTGACCACCAGCCGGCAGGCCTTTATAAGTCTGGTACCCACCGCATGGACGTGAAAGTCCCCCATGTGCACGTGTGTACGTGTGCACACCGATCAGCGAGAGTCTTGGGTGTGTTCAGGTACATGGGTTGGGGGTGGCCCACACGGGGACCAGTTGCTGCACGGCTGTGGGATTTCACTGCACATGCACGCAGAAAGGTTTCCATGTAGAGAAAGCTCCCTGACACAGCAGTGCTGCCATCACCTGCTGGCTGCACGCGCCCCTCTTCTCCGCAAACCCCTCCCCTGGGCGTCCAGGCAGAGGGACGCGGTACTGACCAGGGACTGCAGGATGGCGTGGTTGGTGGCGTTCATGCAGGAGTCCAGTGGGAAGGAGCACTCCCCTTCACAGTAATAGGCTGAGTAGCCTTGGGGGGCGATGACCCAGTCCTGGGGGCAGGTAATGGGAGAAGGTGAGTCCCACCCATGTGCCCCTCCCGAGCCCCCCAGTCCAGCACCTGTCACAGCACAACTCAGGGCTGCCCCTTACCCTCCCTCAGCCTCAGGGCCCATCACCCCACCCTCGGGCCCCTCCCAGGGCAGTTTCCCCCAGAGGCCTGACATCCACCCGAAGACCCTCAGCAGACAGGGCTGGGCACGATCTCCGTCCCCTTCATGCGCCATCAGCGCTCAGCTTCGTCCTCCCCAGCCCACCGCCAGTCACAGCAGAGGCCAGAGGCACTGCCCACCCTGGCGTCAGTTTTCCTGCTGCAGCTCTGACATTTTATGGCTAAGGATTCAGACAGTCTCCATTTTCATGGTTTTCACAAAAAAGCACTTTTCACTACAAAAGCAACACATTCTCCCTTTAGAGAACTTGGAAAAACACGGAGGAAAATAAACCAAGAAAATCCAAATCCCTCACGATTCTACCTCCTCTTGGACATACACTTGCCATCTTCAAGGTGGGGACTGTCATTTAGGAAAGAAGGAGAGTCAGGAATTACCAGCCAGCCAAGGTCCTGGAAGCTGACATAGAGCTCATGCCGACGGCACACCTGTCGGCCGTGGGAGCCGTGGACGTCGTCTGCGGGGGACAGAAGGGACAAGGTCTTTTCTGGGGGTCCTGCTCTGTGCACCTACCACGGGGAGCTCCCGGGGCGGGGGACGCCCTGATGGGCTCATTTGTTGAATAAATGAATGATGGGAAACTAACCCATTTGGTCTCATAAAGCCCATCTCTGCAGCTCTGCTGGCGCCGTGACCCAGGTCAAGAACCTTCGATGGCTCCAGATGATTCCCCGTGGTCACAGTCACCCCACGCTCAGCCCAGCCTCCCCTGACTTTCAGCCTGTGACTCCCGATGGTCCAATAAACAGCCCGGGGACCCTCTGCCGTCCAGCAGCCCCTCCTCCTTTCCTCCGGAGACACCCCTGACCTCATCCGCCTCTCCAGCCACGCCCATTCCACAGGACAAGTGGCTCCCACTGAGGCCAAGCAAAGCCTGGCTCCCCGTGAAGGAAAGGAGGGCGCCAGGGGGCTCTGGTCCCGAGGGGCTTGGTCTGGTGGGGACACCTTCACACGAACGCTTGGATCCTGCAGGGCGCCCGGGGCAGCACCGAGGGCCACCAGGGGCACCTGATTTTGACGGGGGGGTGGGGGTGGGGCCTGGTGAGCCAGGGCGGGCAGGAAGGGACTTCAGGGCGGCAGGGGCGGCGAGGGCAGATGCTCAGAGCCCTGGAGACCGTGCAGTGGCTGGTCCCCAGGGTGCAGGGGTAAAGTGGTGTCAGGAAAGGTGGCTGGGTGACTGACCATCAGCCTGACCCCACTGAGGCCGGGAGGGTTCTGTCCCCACCACCTGGTCCCCAACCTCACCGAAGATCCCCAGCAGTTTGTTTGGGGGCGGCAGCTCGTTGCTTCTTTTCGGCAGCCTCCTCTTCAGGGGCCTCACCGCCCGAGGGGCTCGGACGGGGCCGGGGCTCGCCCTGAAAAAGGTGACCACGAAAGGCTGTTTGGAGCGCGGTGCCTGTTGCCCCAGCAGACCGGCCAGGCCAGGATCCACGCTGCGCCCTGAGACGGAGAGAGCAGAGAGGGCGGTCACTCGAGGGTGGGGCCACCGCACGGGGACAGAGTAGGGAACTCTCTGTGGGCGGGCCAGGAGCACGGAGCCTGAGGCTGCAGGGGACCCACTGGGCCTCGGTTTCCTCCTCTGAAGACCCGAGTCCCAAGTCCAGCCCCAGCCCCCAGCGGGCAGGTCTGCAGGAGAGGGAGAGGGTCCTCGTGAGCACAGGCTCGGGATTAGTGATGGTCCAGGGCACTGCCAGTGGTGACAGTGCTTTACAGCTTTCAGTCAGTTCACGTGATGATCTCAACCAGTCTTCATGGTGATGCCAGACCCATCATTTCCCTGAGAAACATCAGAGCCCCTCGGTGACAGCTCAGAGCTCCACTACCGGACACTCTCAGAACCAGGGTTCCCACCCATCTCGGGGCTCCATGGCCCGAGTTCTACCTTCCACCCCATCCTTTCTGGGGATCAGTGTAGGATTTACAACACCCGGCTGGCGGGAGCGGCTGCCAGGACTCAGTGCTTGCTCTGCTGAGTACCGCCCAAGAGCAGGCCACTCACCGTCCCGATGCCCCCAAACGAGACCCCAGGCTCCGCAGACAGAGACATTTACCCCAAGTCCACGTTCAAACACCTGCATCTAATTCCAGAGCCCTTCTTATCCATTTAAGTTCTTAACCAGCGGGTTTGTGGTTTGAAAAGGAAGAAAGAGAGAAAAGGCTGTGGGCAGAGACATGACGGGGGCCTCAGCCTAGGAGTAGTGATGCTTGTAAAACTGGGATTTTACCCGCAGCTGCTTAAAGCCTGAGGACGCCGGAAAAACACACTGGTTATCCCTGGAAGTCACCTCCACCGATAAAACTATCCTCCTGTACCTCTTTGTAGTTCCAATGACCTCTTGTTTTTTAATTGTCAAAGTGATATATAACAACTGTAAAGAAACTTAGAAAAAATATCACCCATAAAACCCCTCCCCTGCTACAATGCATCATTTTCATTTTTCTGGGATATTTTCATATGTTAATTTAAATTGTGAGCGTAAGAAAGAAGTCTGTATTTTTCCCAATTTTTCCACATAAACATTTTCTCGCTTGTTAAGTCTCAACTATGAACATTTCAAATGTATAAAATTCCTTTGAGTGGATACATCTGAATACTTAGATATTAATTAATCTTTAGACATCTATTTCCTGGCTTTCATCATAAAGATGAGAATGTGATAGAACCTCTTTATTTCCTTTCCCTGTGGAATTTTCTCAGACTAAACAACAGGGGATGACTACAAGCTCACTGTTAATGTTTCTTATAATACTGGGCGGAATATCCCACTTCCATGTACATTACACCCCAATGTTGCAACAGTGATGCACAGGCATATACACACATGCACATATATGTATGTGTACACACACATGTGCATTTATATAGTGTACACATGTGCACATATATAAACATATGTGTTCTATTAGTGGGTCTCATGATCCTCCACTGCACATTACAGGTCAAGGACATCACCGGCCCTTAAACAGCTGTGCTTTAGCCCTGAGTCCATGCGCCAGAGTTGACTAAACAACTAATCGACCAGAGACTAACCTTTGACCCATGACATCACCTGCCACAAACATGCACTGGGCCCATCAGAGGTGCCACTCAGGGATGACCCTGCTGAGACAGGAGCTGACACTGGAAGGGGCCCAGGGAGAAACCGTTCGGGGAGTTTGGGTCATGGCAGGTTAGGGTCACGAGGAAGAACAGCAGGCCCGTGAGGACGCAGAGCCACAAGACACACAGCAGCCCCGCCACAGAGGGAAAGGCCCGTGAGCGCACCAGGAGGAGGCCGTGGAGCGACGGGGGCAGGGGGGCGGCTGTCGTCCACGCGGCACTGGAGCGGAGCCCCACACCTGGTGGGCGCGTGGGGCGGCCTTGGCCCGGCAGCCCTCCGGGCCTGTGTATACAGCCGCCGTGTCCTGTGAGTCCCTGGAGAGCCCTGTCCATGGAGAGGCCAGGGGGACCCTCGGTGCTCCCGAGGCCGTGTTCACTGTAGGCTTTTCTTTGTGCAACTGTCTGGTCAAGGATCGTGTTGGGGTCTCCTGGGCGCAGAGAGATTGGGTCACAGGGCAGGCCCCGGCTGTCCAGGTGCTGGCCCCCAGGCTGCCTGGCTCTGGCAGGACCCTTTCCAGAAAGCAGAGGCAGGAACTTCAGGAACCTCTGAGGCCCAGGGTCCCTGCCTCTAGACCTGACCTGTGAGCGTGCTGGCAGGCATGCTGTCCCCTCTGTGAGAGACGTGGGATGTGTGGCCACACCTCGAGGTGGGGGCCACACTGTGGCCTCCCCCCGCACGCAGGTCCAGGTGAAGATGCTGCTCCTCTGGGCCAGGAAGGCCCCCGACACCTCCAGCCTCCCCCCATTTCTGAGACCACCCCATCAGGGCCCGGATGTCTTGGCAGCTCCCCTGACCTATCCCATCCCTGGGGATTCATGCCCCCTGCCCCTGGGCCAGGCCAAGATTGCGCCCATCTCTCCCCAAGGCCTCTTTCTGCTCTGGTGCCACCTGCCCCTTGCCTGCAGCCCCTGCCCCACCTCAGCCTGCGGTCATGGATGTGACCCTAGTGCCACGTTGAAGGACAATCAGGACGCCTGGCTGAAACCCTTGGAGGGGATCCAGCTGTGACCAGGTGTGCTTTTGTCCCACAGGGTATTTATTTCCTCACCGCATGAGAAGTAGGAACTCAGTGCTTTTCCTTCTTTCTACTGTTTAACAGCCCTGTAACTCGTGTGCTTCTAGAACCTCTGCCTGTCCCAGGCTGCTGCTGTAGGACGTCTCCCACCATGCAGGGCAGATCAGGTCCTCCTTCCCAGAAGCCCCAGAAGGTGCTGCACAGTCCACTCAATGACGTCCATCCACTGCCCGCCTGGTCACGGTCCCCTGACACTCTGTGGCTGTCGCCTCAGGTACACTGTCTCTCCACTCCAGGATCCGGGCCTCCCGTCAGGGTGAGGCTTCAGGGAGACCTCTCTGAAAGGCCTTCCTTGACTAGCTGGAGCTTCTTGTTCTTACCTATGAGCTCCCATCCATTTTGTGCAGCCCTAGAGCCGCATTGAGAAAACGTGGGCTCCACGGCAGGCCTGGGTTCGAACCTTACACACGCACACACGCACGCACACACGCACGCACACACGCACGCACACACGCACGCAAACGGAAACTCATTTTTTTCTGTTTAGTTTGTGAGACTGTGGATTCAGGATGAAGTACCTCACTGCCCCTCATGAGTTTCAAGGGAGTATGAACAAGAGGCTGGTTTAGGCTCCGTAACAGAGAAGAAGGGTCTAAGTGTCTGATCTGGACGACACAGGAACGCTATGATTTGAGATGAGAAAACCCATCTAAGTCCATTGGTCAGGTTTGTAGAACTCCTCCCATCCTAAGTCGCAGCCTTTGGCCACACACAGGCGAGCTGTTTATTCACAGAGGAGACTTCCCGGCGAAATGTCTGCACCAACGGTCTCTCCCCCTTCAGTTGCCCCTATTACCAGTTTACTGGCTGCCTAAACCGTCTTGCTTCCCTTCTAGAGACATCTATTTAGCTATGAGGAGGAGATATGTGGGGGGCAGGGGAGGTGAGGCTACAAGGAGACAAAACTTAGCGACAAAATGAAAGGCCCCAGAAGGAAAGTCAGAAGGGCCAAAGGAAAAACATCTTTCATTCAGACAGCATTTCTCCCAGTTACAAATTCACATTAAGTGTGTATGTTTTTATGGTTCTAATAAAACAGTGCCTTACATAGACTCTGGGTGGAGTTGTTCTGTAATAGGGGTGGGGCAGGTGCAACCTAAGCAGTCCTGCTCAGCCATTGGTCAGTGCCACAGTGAGCCCTTCCCCCAAGCAAGCAACTGTCAACAAGTGACCACTAGTGGTCCCGCTAAGCCATTGGTTGGCACTGCAGTAGTCCCCTCCCTCTTCTCCTCTTCTGTATAAAAGGAGCCCAAATTTGGACTGGGACAAGATGGTGTTTTTGAGACACTAGTCTGCCATCTTCTCAGTCTGCTAGCTTTCCAATTAAAGTTGTTCTTCCTTGTCCCAACAACTTGTCTCCTGATTTATTGGCCTGTTGTCTGCTGAGCAGAGTGAGCTTGGGCTCGGCAACAAATTTTGGTGAGCTGGCCAGGAGCCTTGGTGCTTGTGGCTGGCTGGCCTCAGTTGGGGAATTTTCAGGTAAGGCCCTAGCAGCCACTGGGACCATTTGTCCTAAGGATCTTTCCTTCAAAATTCCCTGAAGTGGCACTGGCTGCCCCAGCGCTGGGCAGCTGAAGTGGGGAATCAACATTTGGGAGCCAATGGGCCTCACATAGTAGGGTAAGTAGCTCCAGTATATACAACTGGGAACATTTTCCCCTCTGTTTGGGCTTTTTTCCTTTAAGGGAAAAGCCAATTTGTTCATTTGATTGGGGTACCCTGCTGGAGAGGGGAATTGTTGTTGGACTCTACCTGCTTTGTGAACCAGTTTGTTGGCTTTTGTTTTGCATTCATTCTTTTTTTTTTTTAAACAGACATTTCTTTCTTTTTTATTTATTTATTTATTTATTTTTGTGTGTTGGGTCTTCGTTTCTGTGCGAGGGCTTTCTCTAGTTGCGGCGAGCGGGGGCCACTCTTCATCGCGGTGCGCGGGCCTCTCACTATCGCGGCCTCTCTTGTTGCGGAGCACAGGCTCCAGACGCGCAGGCTCAGTAGTTGTGGCTCACGGGCCTAGTTGCTCCGTGGCATGTGGGATCTTCCCAGACCAGGGCTCGAACCCGTGTCCCCTGCATTGGCAGGCAGATTCTCAACCACTGCGCCACCAGGGAAGCCCCTTGCATTCATTCTTGATGGAATCTCTTTGTGCTTTTGGTGTTAGAATTTGCTTGTGCTTTTTGTGTTTTGTTGTTCTTGAACTTTTTAAAAATTTTATTTATCTAATTTATTTATCTTTTTGGCTGTGTTGGGTCTTCGTTGCTGCATGCGGGCTTTCTCTAGTTGCAGTGAACAGGCTGCTCATTGTGGTGGCTTCTCTTGTTGTGGAGCATGGGCTCTAGGTGCGTGGGCTTCAGTAGTTGTGGCATGTGGGCTCTAGAGCACAGGCTCAGTAGTTGTGGTCCACGGGCTTAGTTGCTCCACGGCATGTGGGATCTTCCCGGACTAGGGCTCAAACCCGTGTCCCCTGCCTTGGCAGGCGGATTCTTAACCACTGTGCCACCAGGGAAGCCCATTTAACTTATAAATATGGGGAATACTCCATCTGTCCCTAAGGAAAGCCCTTTGGGGCGTATCTTAAACAAATGGGCAAAATATAGCTGTGGGTCTATGACTAAAGAAGAGATAATATTTTACTGTAATAGTGTGTGGCCCAATATATGTTAGGATCAGGCGAGCAATGGCCATTGATCGCTCACTTAATTATTAGACGATCTTGCAGTTAGAATTGTTTTGTGAAAGAGCAGGTAAAAATGATGAGATTCTGTATGTAGAAGCATTTATGCTATTGGATCAGGAGGAAAAGAAGTCAGACTGCTGCCGCCTTATGGTACAGCAGTTGAAAGAGAAAACCAAGGGAAAACCTGTTCTACAAGAGGAAGGGGAGAAAGTGAGAGTGGGGACATGTTATCTTGAAACTTACACCCCCCTCTGGCCAGCCCGGCTCCCCCACTGGCCGAGCAGACTGCACCAGCAGTTGTTCTGGCCACCCCCCGCCCACATGCCACCAACATATTCACCGCCTGCTGTTTCCTTTACTTATGAGGATCAATTAGAAGTTCCTATGCTAACCTCCGGGGCACAGGGGCCAGGTTTGGTGTCACCATCTAAGACCTGACAGGGCACCCAGTTTGGACTAGGAGCCACTTCTGGAGCAGGGCAGTTTCCCTTGCACCAATATCCTATAGGAGGCCTTAATGCAGATGGCCAACCAGCTGGGTTTCTATGGATGCACAAGCCATTCTCAACATCAGATTTGTTTAATTGGAAAAACTATAACCCTACTTACCGAGAGGACCCCCTCCGCATGACTGAAATTTTCACTTCTGTCTTTGCCACTTACCATTCCTCTTGGGCATTCACACTCTTATGAATATGATACTTACTGGGGATGAAAGAAGGATGGTCATTGACAAGGCTAGAGAGGAAGCACACCAGCTTCATCCAGCAGATCCAGATGGAACTCCAGAAGCAAATCTGATAGTTCCTACTGCTGAGCCTGACTGGGAGCCTAATAATGGAGGTATGCTGCTCCTAAAGCATTATAGGAAGTGTATCTTAGTGGGTCTTCCAAAGGGAGCACCTAGGCAAAAGAGCTTAAACAAAATTCAGGAGGTACACCAAAAACCCACTGAGGATCCATCAGAGTCTCTAGAATTTATCAATCTTATAGGTGCTACACTGATGTAGATCCTGAGACTCCCGAAAATATGAGAATACTAAATATGACCTGTATTGGGCAAAGTACCCAGATATAAGAAGAAAATTACAAAAGTTACATGGTGCAGTTGGAATGAACCCTTCTCAATTGGTAGATGTTGCTTTTAAAGTGTTCAACAACAGGGAACGACAGAAGCGAGAGGATGCAAGACGGAATGCCACTTTTCTGGCAGCAGCATTGGATTCCTGGAAGACAAGTAACTGGAAGAGAGGTAAGCCACCATTGAGGAGGGAACAATGTGCTTACTGTAAGGAGGAAGGGCATTGGAAAAAAGATTGCCCTAGACTAAAGAATAAGAAAGAAAACAGTAAGAGAAAGACTGGAGCCTCTCATATGGTAGAAAGAGAGGAACACTCTGATGATGAATGAATAAGCCTGGGGGCTCCCTTGAACTTATGTATGCTGGTGTGTCCAATCCCTCTTTTGGGCTGAGGTCTCCCTTGTAAATTAAATGCTCAAGTAACTTTTTGCCAAGACAGCTTGACATCAGGGTCCCACCAGCGCACACGGTAAGCCTACAGATGGCATTCATGGATGCCCCAGAAAAGGAGACAGAGCTCTTCCCCTGCACCCACCAGAGGTCTATGAAAAGGTAAGGCTGGAAGTGTGGGCTGACGGCACACCAGGGAAGGCCAAAAATACATGGCCAATACAAATTCCATTTAAAAGGAACACTGGGACATCTAATCTAAAACAATACCCTCTGAGGCAAGAGGCCCAAAAGGGAATTCAGCCAGTTCTCCAAAAGTTTGAAAACAGGACTGGTTAAATCTTGTAGGTCTCATTTAACACCACTATCCTCCCAGTCAAAAAGCCAAACTCAACAGAGTATCACTTTGTCCAAGACTTGAGGGCTATTAATGAAATAGTCCAAGATTTGAACCCTGTGGTATCTAATCCATACACTCTGCTTACAACTATTCTTGGAGAATACAGCTGGTTCTCAGGTTTGGACTTGAAAGATGCTTTTTTTCTGCATTCTTATTGCAGAAGAATCACAGCAGCTGTTTGCTTTTGAATGGCAGGATCCAGAAACACAGGTAGTCCAACAGTATTGTTGGACAGTCCTGCCTCAAGGATTTAAGAATTCCCCTACCTTGTTTGCGGAAATGTTGGCTAGGGATCTTAGAAACTTAATATTGGATGAAGGACTCTTACTCCAATATGTGGATGATTTGCTTATAGCAATCCTTGCATATGATGTATCTACAAAATACCATAAGAACCCTGAATTATTTGGCCAATTGTGTATATAAGGTCTCCCAGAAAAAAGCCCAAGTATGTAAGAAACAAGTCACATATCTGCGTTTTGTCATTTCTCAAGGACAGCGGGGTCTTTTGCCTGATAGAAAATGGGCAATTGCAGGCTTGGGAACACCCAAGACTCACAGACAAATGAGGGGGTCTCTGGGAATGGCAGGATTTTGTCGGATTTGGATCCCGAACTATGGATAGGCTCATAGTAAAGCTCCTCTATGAGGCTTTAAAGGGACATGATTTTAAGCCCCTTACTTGGACTACAGAGTGCAAAAATATATAATGGGGCCTAACCTACAAAAGACCAACCAGCAAGTCACTCAAAATTGCATGATTTGTGCTAAAAATAACCCAAAGACTGCTGTCAGGCCTCCCCAGATGGGAACTCAACACAGAGGAACCTGCCCCATTGAGGACTGGCAAATAGACTTGACTCAAATGCCTCAAGCCACAGAAAATTTCAGACACCTGCTAGTATTTGTGGACACTTTTTCAGGATGGGTGGAGGCATATCCCACCAGGACAGAAAAAGCCTCTGAAGTGGTTAAAGTCCACCTTAAGGAAATTATCCCCCGATTTGGACTGCCTAACTCCCTTCAAAGTGATAATGGGCCTGCTTTTGTCTCTACCATAACCTAACAAGTATCTAAAGCACTGCGAATTAATTGGAAGCTACATTCATCCGGAGACCACAATCAACAGGAAAAACTGAGAAAATGAATTATATATTAAAAAGGAGCATTGCTGGGCTTTCCTGGTGGCGCAGTGGTTGAGAGTCTGCCTGCTAATGCAGGGGACACGGGTTCGAGCCCTGGTCTGGGAACATCCCACATGCCGCGGAGCGGCTAGGCCTGTGAGCCACAATTACTGAGCCTGTGCGTCTGGAGCCTGTGCTCCACAACAAGAGAGGCTGCGACAGTGAGAGGCCCGCGCACCGCGATGAGAAGTGGCCCCCACTTGCCGCAACTGGAGAAAGCCCTCGCACAGAAACGAAGACCCAACACAGCCAAAAATAAATAAATAAATTAATTAATTAAAAAAAGAAAAAAAGGAGCATTGCTAAAATATGTCAAGAGACTAATTTACCTTGGGATAAGGCCTTGTCAGTTGCCCTGCCAAGGATCAGAGTGGATCCCAGAAGCAGCTCAAATTAAGCCCCACTGAGATATTGTATGGTAGGCCATTCCAGGTGTCTGCCGGGGAGGGAGAATCTATAAATGCTCTGAAAGATCTAGCAGTTGCCAATTATGTTAAAACTCCGGGCACTATACTAACCTCTGTGCATGAGTTTGCTTCCAGTAGGTCTGCCTATCCAGCTGAGGTAGCCTTACATCCTTTCCTGCCTGGAGTCCTCCTTAAAATCTAGAGAGAACAAGGGCCTGAGCACCATCTGACTACAAGGTGGACAGGACCACATGTGGTATTACTTACCACGCACTCATCTGTCGAGTTAGCTGGAGTAAAGCCATGGATTCATCACACTTGGGTTAAAGTAGCCCCACTGTCATCAGAAAATTACCCAACTCCTGAGAGACCTAGAGAGCAATGGGTTTGTGAACCCTTAGAAGACTTAAGGTTGCTCTTCAAAAAGGATAAGTAGGGGCTTCCCTGGTGGCGCAGTGGTTGAGAATCTGCCTGCCAATGCAGGGGACACGGGTTCGAGCCCTGGTCTGGGAAGATCCCACATGCCGCGGAGCGGCTGGGCCTGTGAGCCACAATTGCTGAGCCTGCGCGTCTGGAGCCTGTGCTCCTCAACAAGAGAGGCCGCGATAATGAGGGGCCCGCGCACCGCGATGAAGAGTGGCCCCCACTTGCCACAGCTAGAGAAAGCCCTCGCACAGAAACGAAGACCCAACACAGCCATAAATAAATAAATAAATAAACCCAAAAGTTTAAAAAAAAAAAAAAAAAAAGACTCTCTAGAGGTTGTTGATGGAGAGCAATTAAAAAAACAAACAAACAAAAAGGATAAGTATTGAGATTAAAATTTCATTGTAGAAGAGATTTCATCAGGTTCAAATAGTTGTAGATAAAGAAAGAGAACTGTATTGCTTACTAAAAATTTTAATGAATATTCCTGACCCAAAACTGATCAATTCCATTTCACAATTACCCCCTCATCACCCCTGTTCAGTGGGAAGTAGCCAGAAAGATCATTGCTCCTTCTTCCCACAAGATTGTATAAAAGCAGTCTGAATTGGGACTAGGACAAGATGGGTTTTTTGAGATGCTAGTCTGCCATCTTCTCCGTCTGCTAGCTTTCCAATTAAAGTCGTTCTTCCTTGTCTCAACAACTCATCTCCCGACTTACTGGCCTGTCATGCAGTGAGCAGAGTGAGCTTGGGCTCGGTAACAGTTCCTCCCACATCACTTTTCCCTACATTTTATGATTCACTCACGAGAGTAGGCACTTCAGTGAAACCTTTCCCATGGGATCATCTCAAGCTGCATAGAATTTAATGTAAATATCACAGACAGAGAGGAGGGTGATTGGAGCAGAGCTTTCTCAGAACTCACAGGACATATAAGGTCAATGCCTCTGTTTCCCTTTTGTTTTTAATTAAAGGCATGCTCCTCTTGAGAGAACAAAGCCTATCCAGTGGCAGCCAGTCTGGGACAGCAGGAGAAAGCCAGCCAGATGCTGGTGAAATGTAGAAATGTGATTGCGGCTTTCTCGGGATGCAATCCAGGAGGTTAAAGGGAGAAGCACATGCTCTGGGACCAAGGTTCACTTTCCGGCTAGGTTTCGACCTGCTGCATGGGTCTGAGATTTGGGGAGACGCCGAAGTTTCTCCCTGTGCTCTTTTCGATGTCCTCCGCCGTCAGGCCGCCCCAGAGCTCGATCAGGGTCAGTCCTCTCACGTCAAACACGGCCTTCTCGGTGATGATTTCACCTTCTCGGTCAAAGCGGTCCACACACCAATTCCCAGTCAACGGTCTGGTGCATTACTCCAAGATTTTGGGTTCATTGGCCTTGGTGCAGTGCTCCATGCTGACCACCACTCTGGTCTTGGTACTGGACACCAGATCCATCGCACCCCCCACTCCTTTCACCTTCCTGCCGGGTATCATCCAGTGAGCCAGGTCACTGTGTTTGGAAACCTGCATGGCTCCCAGCAAGGTTAGGTCAATGTGTCTGCCTCGAATCATGGCAAATGATTCATCGCTGGAGAAAAAACAGCCCCCAGGAAGAAGGGTGACTGTTTGCTTGCCCACATTGTTGAGATCTGCATCCACCTCCTCTTTCAGCGGAAACAGACCCAAGCCCAAGATTCCATTTTCACTGTGAAGATGAACGGTTATACTGGGGCTGATGTAGTTGGTGGCCAGAAGAGGGATTCCTATGCCCAAATTGGCATACAGGCCGTCCTCAAATTCAAGAGCTGCCCCCTTGATGATCCGTGTCCTTATACTATCTGCAGACTTGCATATTTCATCATCCTCTTTCCAGATCATTATGTGCTCATTTCTTTTCTCATATTTTTCTCCCTGTATTCCTCGATCTATGTAAATGTTAGGAACATGGATGTCCTCTGGGGCAAAGGACCCCAGGTCCACAATTTCTTCACTCTCCACCACTGAGGTTCTCGCAGCTTTGCACATGGGCACGTTGAGGTTCCTGGCGCTGGCCCTGAAGATGGCGTTTCCTGACCGGTCGGCCTTCCACCCTTTCACCAAAGCAAAATCGGCCGTGATGGCGTGCTCCAGAAGGTAGTGCTGTCCGTGGAACTCCCTCACCTCCCTGGGCTGACTCAGGATGGCGATGTGGCCGTCCTTTAAGTACTTGCTGGGTGTGCCTCCCTCCTGGGCCAGGGTCCCGTAGGCCGTGGGGGTGTGGAAGGCGGGCACGCCGGCGCCCCCTGCGCAGATGCGCTCGGCCAGGGTGCCCTGGGGCGTGATCTCCAGCTCCAGCTCGCCCGCCAGGTACTGGTGCTCGCAGAGCGAGTTCTCCCCCAGGTAAGAGCAGACGATGCGGGTGATCTGCTTGGTCCCCAGGAAAAGGCCGAGCCCGAAGTTCCCCTCCCCCACGTTGCTGCTGACCACGGTCAAGTCCTTCACGCGGGTCTTGAGCAGCGCCCCTATCAGGTTCTCCGGGATCGCGCAGAGGCAGAAGCCCCGGACCATGATCCTCGCGCCGTCCGGGATGTCTCTCACGGCCTCCACGGGGTCCGCGTAGGACTTGGCACGCGCGCGGGCGCTGCTGGCGAAGCCGCACACACCGCCCGTCGCCAGCGCGGGCACCGAGCGGCCGGCGGGGACCCGGCGCCCGAGCGCAGACTCCAGGAGCCGCAGGGCTGCCATCGTCCGCTCCGCTCCGGCTGGGGCTCCGGCTCCGGGCCCAGCGGGGACAGGCGGCGGCCGTGCGCGCCCCGCCCGCGCGTCACAGGGCAGGGGGCCCCCGGCGGTGACGCGCCACCCGGCTGGCTCCCCGCCGCCCATCTCCGTCTCCGCGCTCCGAGGGCTCGAGGCGCCGAGCTTCCCGGGCCGCGAAGGCGGGAGGCGGGACCGGTCCGGACAGTCAGGCGGGGCTGGAGGGACCCGGGGACTGGCGCACGGAGGCCCCGAGGCGACGTCCCTCCGGGGAAGCCTGGGAGCCGTCTCCTTCCTCTCCATCGTCACCCTTCCTCCCAGGCGCGCTACTCCCGTCCCCCCGTCCCCAGATCCACCTCCACGTCAGCGGTTCCCACACGCGTGTCCCCAGCACGTACTGTCCTGAAACCACATTTCCATGGATGTCTACCACGACCTCAACAACAGCCCTGCCGAAGGACATCTCTTTACTTCCCACCTCAAACCTGCTCCTCGTCTATTTTTCCCCAACTCGGGCAAAAACCAAACCAAACCTATTAAAAAGACCCGCTGGCTCAGCCCCCATCACCCGCGTTCCCTGCACGCACCCTCCTCCATTTCCGCTGCTGGACAAGCGCTCCACCCCCCATCCCAGCTCCCACCTCGACCCGGCGAGGCTCCCGGGGGCCTCTCTGACTTCACTCTTGTCCCCCGCAGTCTACTCTCCCCACTGAAGTCAGGGGATCTTTATTTTGTACATAAGATAAACAAACTTTTTATTTTACCGCAGTTGAGATTTATAGAAAATACGCTAAGATAGTACAGAGAGTTCTCATATACCCAGACCCAGTTTCCCCTGGCAAGTGTAACATCTAAATGATTATGGTACGTTTGTCACAACTAATGAACCAATACTGGTATCTTATTATTTACTAAACGTCACGATCTACCCAGATTTCATTAGTTTTCTCCAGCGTCTTTTTTCCAGGATCCCACCCAGGGTCCCACATTGGCATATAATCATCACAACTCCTTAGGCACCTCTGGGCTGTTACAGTTTCTCAGACCTCCCGTGTTTTTTGATGACCTTGACAGTTTTGAGAAGTACTTGTCAGGTATTCTGTAGAATGTCCTTCAGTTTCAGGTTGTCTGATGTTTTTCTCATGGTGAGACTGGGGTTCTGGGTTTTGGGGACGAAGACCATGGAGGTGAAGTGCTGTTCCCATCCCGTCAGATCAAGGGTGTCTGGGAGCTACATGACGTGCTCATGGGACCTGAGCACCAGCTGAGGGGTGCCGCTCAGGTTGCCCCTGCAAAGGTACTGCCCCAGCCCATGGCATACTTTGGGAAGCAAATCTCTAAGCGTAGCCCACACTGAAGGAGGGGGAGTGTCTCAGAGGGTTGTTTGATAAAAAGCTGAATCAGATCCTGTCCTCCTCCACTGCTGTTAAATAAAATTACATTTATTTCATAGTTAATATTTTGCCCACTTCTCTCAACCTCCTCACAGTCGCTGCCTAGTCCCCTGTGCTCCAGCCATGGTGGCCCCTTGCTGCACCTCAGACACACCAACCCTGCGCCCACCAGGAGGCTCTCCCCCAAACACCTGCTAAAGGAATGAAGGTGTGAATCCTCATTCTACAGATGGGGAAACCGAGGCTTAGAAAGGTAAGTAACCTGCCAAGGTCACCGAGTTAGAAGGCTGCAGAGCCGCGATTCACACCCAGGCCTCTGCCTCAGAGCCTGAGGGTGTGAGCGCTTCCCCTCGCCCAGCCCAGGACGGAAACTCCTGGTGCAGGAGGCAGCTCCGTAGAGTAGAAAGAATCTCCCATTTCTTGGGGAGGGAAAACATGGACTCACTCTGAGCAACACAACTGTTGGTCCTGCAGAAGGAGAGGAGGGACTCTCGGCTGGTAGGGGGTCGCCTGCTGTCCCGCACTGAGGGAACCTCACTCTCTACCCACTGAGCCCCGTGGAGGGGTGGAGGTATCCCCCAGCGGCACAGGTGGAAAAGGCCAGGCCTCCAGGGCCACGTGAGGGGCTCCAGCTGTGCCTGCCGCCAGCAGCTTCCTCGGAGGAGCCCCCAGGGGAAGGTTCGCTGCTGACCTGAGTCTTACCATCATCTGTTTCCACATAGAGGCGGAGTCCCAGGTCCTTGTTACGGTTTAAGAGCCATCGGTCACTGGCTGCTGTCATGTCCAACACCAGCCAGCCCTCGTCCCCAGATCGGAGCGTCTGAAGATCCAAAAAGAACAAGTCAGACTCCCTGTGGACACGAAAGAACAATTAACCAAGGGCCGGCACAGCTGCCTTTGTTTCCAGTGCCCTCCTGGGGGACCATTAGTGGGGCATCTACCCCGCCCGGCTCTGACCTGAGTGCCTTACATGCCTTTTCTCACTGCGTCTACCGTACAAAGGTGTTACTGTGCCCGTGTACAGGTGCGGAAACTGAGGCTCAGGAGCTCAGTGACCTGTCCATGGTCCCACAGCTAGGAGAGTAGGATGGGGACTTGAATCCAGGACTGATGCTGGGCCTCTCCCCACGGTGACACGAGGCCTCCGGCCAACCATCTTTCTTCTCTGAGGGTGGGCTGCCCAGGAAGGTCCCCTTCTGTCCTCTGGGAAATGTCCCCCCCGGCACCCAGGGCTGGGCCGGACACTCCGACAGAGGCTTGAGCGGGCCTGTGGGGCGCAGGGCAGGCACCTGTTGGACTGCTCCAGGACCACCTCAAACATGCTGACGTGGAGGGTCCGGTTGAGTGGGTGGGTACTGGGCAGCTTGTAAATCCGGAACTCCGCGGCCGTGACGGCCTCCCCCGCCGGGATCTGGGTCAGGTCAAAGCGGAACTCCTTCCACTGGGGCTCCTGGTGGCCCAGGGTGCGGTCCCGCTCCACTGCAAGACAAAGTGGGACTGGCGGTCACTTGTGGTTCCAGCTCGGGTTCCGGGGTGGGCAGGGCCGGGTGGGATCTTGGGGCCTGGGCAGTCTGGGTGGGACCGCTCCCTCCTCGAGAACAGGCTTGTCCCAGCTCTGCCTCCTGGGTGCCGAGAGGGCTCCGGGAGCTGTGTCGTGAGGCGCCTGGCACGGCACCTGGCACACGGCGGTGCCACAAGGGCAGTGTCCATGTCTGGTCCGCAAGCCCCAAACCCAGCCTGCCCCGCTCAGCACCCTGCTGGCTCTGGGACCCACAGATGGGGCACAGGACAGGTCCCTCCTCTGGGGAGATGGACATCAGACCCAAGGCAGAAAAGGGCCACGGTGGCAGCAGGGACATAGCTGGGTGCACTTGAGCAGGACGGGGCTCCCGGAGTCAGCCAGTATGTGGATGGGAGTTGAGGGGAGAGTGGGCTTGTAGCTGAATTTGGAGCTGGGCCTTGAGGGGTGAGAGTGAATTTGCCACGATGTCAAGGGAGAAGGACAGTGCAGAGGCAGGGTCCAGCCTGAGCAAAGGCCTAAAGCCGAGGAACGACAGCACCCACAGGGAATACGACAGCCATAAAACCCAGCAAAGGGTGAAAGGATGGCAGGACCCTTTTTGTAACAAGGGGAAGCAGGAAGGGGGGCCGGAGAGAGACATGGAAAGAACCAGGAAGAGGCGAGGTAGGATGACAGCTCCTGGAGATGCTGGGTCAAGTGCTGGGGAAGCTGCAGGGTCCCATGGCATGATCTGAGCAGGCTTCCCGGAGGAGGTGACACCTGAACTGGCCTTGAAGGATGGGACTGAGTCTTGGTAGGTGGATAAGGTGGGGGAGAAGACATTCTAGGCAGAGGTCCTGCACAGGTGTGGGGTGCTGGGGCCGCCCCACCATCCAGCAATGTGCGGCTCAGGGCATAAGTCTGGCTGTGGCCTGACTGCGGAGAGCTGGAATTCTGGCCTCGGAGTGTGGGCTGTGCTCTGGCCAGTGGTGGGGTCCAGGGTTTTGGGCAGCAAGGGAGTGTGGTTTAAGGGTAGAGTGGAAGCTATGTGTGGAGGCGAGGGTAAAGCCAAGGCTGGAGGGGACCCGAGGCAGGCTGGTGGCAAAGCTGCTCTAACATTCTGGGCAAGAGACCGCAGGAGCAGAATAAACCCCATATTTCCCCAGCTGCCCGGAAATGCCCAGGACAGTATATTTAGGACGTCTCACTTTTGCCTCCTGTCACTTTCAAACACCAGAAATCTGTATTTCCGCAAAGCAGGGGCGGGAGCCTCCCAGAGCCTTCCCCCAAAACCAACACTGAGATTTTAATTACATGTCTGTGAGTCTTTTTAAAAATTCTCTGACTACTGGACTCAGAGACCACAAGTCACCAGGCTGGTGGTGGAGGCGGATGGGGGAGCACTTCCTGTCCTCGTGGTGAGGACCTGGTCCGGTGATGGATGGGCAAACAGCTGTGCTGGGCGGGGCCAGTGGACACATGTTTGGGCAGGAGATGGGCTTTTCATCACCAGGCCGGGGAGGAGGGAAAATAGAACCTCCATCATCTGACAGGGTGCTGGACCTGCAGCAAATGCCCACCCACAAGCCACGCTGTTTCAGGGGCAGCGTGACATAGGACGGATCTGGGTCCTCCCACGGAGGCAGGATGTGGAGGGCAGGGTTCTGGACCTTTGCCCAGTGATGCTCGCCATGAATATCACCACAAGAGTCCCATCCTCCCTACACACTCACACACAGAGCTTCAGGGACAATTTCCATGGATTCGGTAAGTGCAGAGACCACCTCGGTTACGTGACTGCGTAAGCATCCCTGATCTGCAGGATGAAATAGGTCCAGGCTGTTAGCTGTCACAGGAGGTGGCCCTGATGGTGAGTAGGGATCGTTTAGTCATGCTCTGCCCCCAACCCCTCTCAAAGCATCCTTAAATGTATCTGCCCCCAAGGCACAGGGGGGTGCTGACAGGTGGGTCACTGAGAACCTCTGTCTGCAGGCCTGACACTGACTCATGTTGGATCCAGGACTGAGGGAACAACCACAAACCTGCCAGCTCCTGCGGGCACCAAGCTCTGTGGCCTCCATCCCTTGCTGACCTGGGGGCCCGCTTGTGCTGGGTCAAGAGAGCCCTCTTCTCCTGGACTGACCTCAGCTCCAAGCTTCTGTCCTGTGGGTTTGTGAAATCGATACCTGCCCCCACCAACCCCCCACCCCTGCCCAATAGTTCCAGCACAGGAAACTGCCTGCCCCAGTGTTCCAGGCAAGCATGAGAGGTGGGACATTTTTAGGAAAATGATTTCATCGGAAATTGATAAAACTTCTGGGATGCGTCATTAAACTGGACATTACTGTAACTGGCCAAAGGAGAGCACCCCCTTTCTTTGCTGGAACCACATGAATGTACAGCTTTCAGTAGTTGCTTCTGTGGATTAGGGGAAGATGTTTCTCAAAAGCTGGTGTTAAGAAACAGCATTTGTTGGGACCTGGATGTCCCCTATGGTAGTTCCTGGGCTGGCTTCCCCTGCTTTAGCCACTAAAACAGCATTAAGAAGTGTAGATGCTCTGACCTGCAGCTGGGGCTTCTGGTCCCAGCCCTGACCCTGTCAGCAATCAGGTACTTTCCCTGGGTGGCCTCAGTCTGCTCATCTGGGAAGTGGGGATCCTAGGATCCTTTCCACATAAGGCTGTGAAAGGGCTTTAAAAAGGACAGGGAGGGAGGAACCAAGATAGTGGAGTAGAAGGACATGCTCTCACTCCCTTTTGCGAGAACACCAGAATCACAACTAGTTGCTGGACAATCATCAACAGGAAGACACTGGAACTCACCAAAAAAGATACCCCACATCCAAAGACAAAGGAGAAGCCACAGTGAGATGGTAGGAGGGGCGTAATCAGAGTAAAATCAAATCCCATAACTGTTGGGTGGGTGACTCACAGACTGGCGAACACTTATACCACAGAAGTCCACCCAGTGGAGTGAAGGTTCTGAGCCCCACGTCAGGCTTCCCAACCTGGGGGTCCGGCAAGGGGAGGAGGAATTCCTAGAGAATCAGACTTTGAAGCCTAGTGGGATTTGATTGCATGACTTCAACAGGACTGGGGGAAACAGAGACTTCACTCTTGGAGGGCACACACAGAGTAGTGTGCACATCGGGACCCATGGGAAGGAGCAGTGACCCCAGGGGAGACTGAACCAGACCTACCTGCTAGTGTTGGAGGGTCTCCTGCAGAGGCAGGGGGTGGCTGTGGCTCACCGTGGGGACAAGGACACTGGCAGCAGAAGTTCTGGGAAGTACTCCTTGGCGTGAGCCCTCCCAGACTCTGTCATTAGCCCCACCAAAGAGCCCAGGTAGGCTCCAGTGTTGGGTTGCCTCAGGCAAAACAACCAACAGGGAGGGAACCCAGCCCCACCCATCAACAGTCAAGTGGATTAAAGTTTTACTGAGCTCTGACCACCACAGCAATAGTCACCTCTACCCACCACCAGAGCCTCCCATCAAGCCTCTTAGATAGCCTCAACCACCAGAGGGCAGACAGCAGAAGCAAGAGAAACTATAATCCTGCAGCCTGTGGAACAAAAACCACATTCACAGAAAGATAGACAAGATGAAAAGGCAGAGGGCTATATACCAGATGAAGGAACAAGATAAAACCCCAGAAAAACAACTAAATGAAATGGAGATAGGCAACCTTCCAGAAAAAGAATTCAGAATAATGATAGTGAAGATGATCCAGGACCTCAGAATAAGAATGGAGGCAAAGATCGAGAAGATGCAAGAAATGTTGAACAAAGACCTAGAAGAATTAAAGAACAAACAAACAGAGATGAACAATACAATAACTGAAATGAAAACTACACTAGAAGGAATCAATAGCAGAATAACTGAGGCAGAAGAACGGATAAGTGACCTGGAAGACAGAATGGTGGAATTCACTGCTGCGGAACAGACTAAAGAAAAAAGAATGAAAAAAAATGAAGACAGTCTAAGAGACCTCTGGGACAACATCGAACACAACAACATTTGCATTATAGGGGTCCCAGAAGGAGAAGAGAGAGAGAAAGAACCAGAGAAAATATTTGAAGAGGTTATAGTCGAAAACTTCCCTAACATGGGAAAGGAAATAGCCACCCAAGTCCAGGAAGCACAGAGAGTCCCATACAGGATAAACCCAAGGAGAAACACACCGAGACACATAGTAATCAAATTGGCAAAAATTAAAGACAAAGAAAAATTATTGAAAGCAGCAAGGGAAAAATGTCAAATAACATACAAGGGAACTCCCATAAGGCTAACAGCTGATTTCTCAGCAGAAACTCTACAAGTCAGAAGGGAGTGGCATGATATACTTAAAGTGATGAAAGGGAACCTACAACCAAGATTACTCTACCTGGCAAGGATCTCACTTAGATTTGATGGAGAAATCAAAAGCTTTACGGACAAGCAAAAGCTAAGAGAATTCAGCACCACCAAACCAGCTCTACAACAAATGCTAAAGGAACTTCTCTACGTGGGAAACACAAGAGAAGAAAAGGACCTACAAAAACAAACCCAAAACAATTAAGAAAATGGTCATAGGAATATACATATCGATAATTACCTTAAACGTGAATGGATTAAATGCTCCAACCAAAAGACACAGGCTTGCTGAATGGATGCAAAAACAAGGTCCATATATATGCTGTCTACAAGAGACCCACTTCAGACCTAGGGACACATACAGACTGAAAGTGAGGGGATGGAAAAAGATATTCCATGCAAATGGAAATCAAAAGAAAGCTGGAGTAGCTATACTCATATCAGATAAAATAGACTTTAAAATAAAGAATGTTACAAGAGACAAGGAAGGACACTACATAATGATCAAGGGATCAATCCAAGAAGAAGATATAACAATTATAAATATATATGCACCCAACATAGGAGCACCTCAATACATAAGGCAACTGCTAACAGATATAAAAGAGGAAATCGACAGTAACACAATAATAGTGGGGGACTTTAATACCTCACTTACACCAATGGACAGATCATCCAAAATGAAAATAAATAAGGAAACAGAAGCTTTAAATGACACAATAGACCAGATAGATTTAATTGATATTTATAGGACATTCCATCCAAAAACAGCAGATTACACTTTCTTCTCAAGTGCGCACGGAACATTCTCCAGAATAGATCACATCTTGGGTCACAAATCAAGCCTCAGTAAATTTAAGAAAATTGAAATCATATCAAGCATCTTTTCTGACCACAGCGCTATGAGATTAGAAATCAATTACAGGGAAAAAAACGTAAAAAAGACAAACACATGGAGGCTAAACAATACTTTACTAAATAACCAAGAGATCACTGAAGAAATCAAAGAGGAAATCAAAAAATACCTAGAGACAAATGACAATGAAAACATGACGATCCAAAACTTATGGGATGCAGCAAAAGCAGTTCTAAGAGGGAAGTTTATAGCTACACAAGCCTACTAAAGAAACAAGAAAAATCTCAAGTAAACAATCTAACCTTACACCTAAAGGAACTAGAGAAAGAAGAACAAACAAAACCCAAAGTTAGCAGAAGGAAAGAAATCATAAAGATCAGAGTAGAAAGAAATGAAATAGAAACAAAGAAAACAATAGCAAAGATCAATAAAACTAAAAGCTGGTTCTTTGAGAAGATAAACAAAATTGATAAGCCATTAGCCAGACTCATCAAGAAAAAGAGGGAGAGGACTCAAAACAATAAAATTAGAAATGAAAAAGGAGAAGTTACAACAGACACCACAGAAATACAAAGCATCCTAAGAGACTACTACAAGCAACTCTATGCCAATAAAATGGACAACCTGAAGGAAATGGACAAATTCTTAGCAAGGTATAACCTTCCAAGACTGAACCAGGAAGAAACAGAAAATATGAACAGACCAATCACAAGTAATGAAATTGAAACTGTGATTAAAAATCTTCCAACAAACAAAAGTCCAGGACCAGATGGCTTCACAGGTGAATTCTATCAAACATTTAGAGAAGAGCTAACACCCATCCTTCTCAAACTCTTCCAAAAAATTGCAGAAGAAGGAACACTCCCAAACTCATTCTATGAGGCCACCATCACCCTGATACCAAAACCAGACAAAGATACTACAAAAAAAGAAAATTACAGACCAATATCGCTGATGAATATAGATGCAAAAATCCTCAACAAAATACTAGCAAACAGAATCCAACAACACATTAAAAGGATCATACACCACGATCAAGTGGGATTTATCCCAGGGATGCAAGGATTCTTCAATATACGCAAATCAATCAATGTGATATACCATATTAACAAATTGAAGAATAAAAACCATATGATCATCTCAATAGATGCAGAAAAAGCTTTTGACAAAATTCAACACCCATTTATGATAAAAATTCTCCAGAAAGTGGGCATAGAGGGAACCTACCTCAACATAATAAAGGCCATATACGACAAACCCACAGCAAACATCATTCTGAATGGTGAAAAATGGAAAGCATTTCCTCTAAGATCAGGAACGATACAAGGATGTCCACTCTCACCACTATTATTCAACATAGTTTTGGAAGTCCTAGCCACGGCAATCAGAGAAGAAAAAGAAACAAAAGGAATACAAATTGGAAAAGAAGAAGTAAAACTGTCACTGTTTGCAGATGACATGATACTATACATAGAGAATCCTAAAAATGCCACCAGAAAACTACTAGAGCTAATCAATGAATTTGGTAAAGTTGCAGGATACAAAATTAATGCACAGAAATCTCTTGCATTCCTATACACTAATGATGAAAAATCTGAAAGAGAAATTAAGGAAATACTCCCATTTACCATTGCAAAAAAAGAATAAAATACCTAGGAATAAACCTACCTAGGGAGACAAAAGACCTGTATGCAGAAAACTATAAGACACTGATGAAAGAAATTAAAGATGATACCAACAGGTGGAGAGATATACCATGTTCTTGGATTGGAAGAATCAATATTGTGAAAATGACTATACTACCCAAAGCAATCTACAGATTCAATGCAATCCCTATCAAATTACCAATGGCATTTTTTACAGAACTAGAACAAATCATCTTAAAATTTGTATGGAGACACAAAAGACCCCGAATAGCCAAAGCAGTCTTGAGGGAAAAAAACGGAGCTGGAGGAATCAGACTCCCTGACTTCAGACTACACTACAAAGCTACAATAATCAGGACAATATGGTACTGGCACAAAAACAGAATCATAGATCAATGGAACAAGATAGAAAGCCCAGAGATAAACCCACGCACCTATGGTCAACTAATCTATGACAAAGGAGGCAAAGATATACAATGGAGAAAAGACAGTCTCTTCAATAAGTGGTGCTGGGAAAACTGGACAGCTACATGTAAAAGAATGAAATTAGAACACTCCCTAACACCATACACAAAAATAAACTCAAAATGGATTCGCGACCTAAATGTAAGACCGGACACTCTAAAACTCTTAGAGGAAAACGTAGGAAGAACACTCTTTGACATAAATCACAGCAAGATCTTTTTTGATCCACCTCCTAGAGTAATGGTAATAAAAACAAAAATAAACAAATAGGACCTAATGAAACTTCAAAGCTTTTGCACAGCAAAGGAAACCATAAACAAGACGAAAAGACAACCCTCAGAATGGGAGAAAATATTTGCCAATGAATCAATGGACAAAGAATTTATCTCCAAAATATATAAACAGCTCATTCAGCTCAATATTAAAGAAACAAACAACCCAATCCAAAAATGGGAAGAAGACCTAAATAGACATTTCTCCAAAGAAGACATACAGATGGCCAAGAAGCACATGAAAAGATGCTCAACATCACTAATTATTAGAGAAATGCAAATCAAAACTACAATGAGGTATCACCTCATACCAGTTAGAATGGGCATCATCAGAAAATCTACAAACAACAAATGCTGGAGATGGTGTGGAGAAAAGGGAAGCCTCCTGCACTGTTGGTGGGAATGTAAATTGATACAGCCACTATGGAGAACAATATGGAGGTTCCTTAAAAAACTAAAAATAGAATTACCATATGATCCAGCAATCCCACTACTGGGCATATACCCAGAGAAAACTGTAATTCAAAAAGACAAATGGGGGCTTCCCTGGTGGCACAGTCGTTGAGAATCTGCCTGCTAACGCAGGGACACGGGTTCGAGCCCTGGTCTGGGAAGATCCCACATGCCGCGGAGCAACTAGGCCCATGAGCCACAGCTACTGAGCCTGCGCGACTGGAGCCTGTGCTCCGCAACAAGAGATGCCATGATAGTGAGAGGCCTGCGCACTGCAATGAAGAGTGGCCCCCGCTTGCCGCAACTAGAGAAAGCCCTCGCACAGAAACAAAGACCCAACACAGCCAAAACTAAATAAATAAATTAATTAAAAAAAAAAAAAAGACACATGCACCCCAATGTTCATAGCAGCACTATTTACAATAGCCAGGTCATGGAAGCAACCTAAATGCCCATCGACAGACGAATGGATAAAGAAGATGTGGTACATATATACAATGGAATATTACTCAGCCATAAAAAGGAATGAAATTGAGTCATTTGTTGAGACGTGGATGGATCTAGAGACTGTCACACAGAGTGAAGTAAGTCAGAAAGAGAAAAACAAATATCGTATATTAACGCATGTATGTGGAACCTAGAAAAATGGTACAGATGAACTGGTTTGCAGGGCAGAAGTTGAGACACAGATGTAGAGAACAAACGTTTGGACACCAAGGGGGGAAAACTGCGGTGGGGTGGGGATGGTGGTGTGCTTAATTGGGCGATTGGGATTGACATGTATACACTGATGTGTATAAAATTGATGACTGATTAAAAAAAATAAAAGAGTATGAGGCCAGAGCAGCATTACTAATGCAGTCAACGAAGCACCGAGAGAACACAATGCCCGTCTGGGATCATTTCCATTCTTTAAAATCTACCCCAGGTGTCTGCCATTTTCCACCTACAAATTCAAAATAAAAGAATATAAAGCTAAAAAAAAAAAAAAAAGGACAGGGATCATGGGATAGGAGGGATGGCCATTCCTTAGGAGGTGGGAGGGGTTTTGACCTCTAATTTCCTAATTTAATTGACATATCAAAGTAATAACATCCTGCCAGCACCATCGGGAGTTTCATGTGTGAGACTCAAAAGCCATGGAAGAGAAAAGAGAGACATTCAGTTTTCTTCCTCTAAATAAAAGTATGAAATGAAAGATTATATAAAATAAAAATATATCAATGCATCTGAAAGGCATTTGGACGGCTTCAAAGTGCCTCCTTTCCACCTGCCTGACCTTTGTGAAGACACTTGATCCTCTGGGCCTCGGAATCCACATCTGCAAAATGTTTGATACAGAGATGAAATTGAAATGAAAGTGTAAAAAGCCCTGTCTGCAACTGCGGCCGCACTTGGTGTGGTCCAGCAAATGTTTCTAACCTATTATTCAGGAGCATTTCCTTTTCGGTGCACATTCATGCCCAACCTCCACCTTCCCCTATAACCAAGGTCTGGAATCTCCCAAAGATGCCCAGGCCTGGAGAGGCAGCCCTTCAGCAATGCCAGTGGCGCCATCCACTGTGTTCCAGCTCGGGCACAAAGCAAAAACTGACCCCTTCTTTATGAAAGTGCTGAAGATTCCAAAACATCAGAGCTCAAAGGACAGATCACTGCATACAGTCTCCTCCCACTTTTATGCACACGTGGAGACAGATCCCAGGAGTCCTGGCTCCCGTCTGGGCTCCTTTTCACTGCAGTGGCCCTCCACCGTCCAAGGCTACAAAACAGCATAAGCCCTCCACCTTGGAGTTGGCCTGTCCCTGCTTCCTGCCCCGCTGCTACTGTGGGATGCTCTGTAGAGGGAATTTAGGGGAAAGGCCAAGGTCTGCACAATGTGATTTCTTGGGTTTTCCTGGTAAAATTGGCTGCGGGTTGTGGAATTGGGAAGTTCATTCCCGGGTCCCCTGGCAGATTAAGACAGGCTGGGGGGTGCAGGGAAAGGGGTGCTCCTTGTCTGGCCTATGTTCTGGATCCTGGCCATCTGAGATAAGTCCTGCCAGGAATTCTCTCTCCGCGGTCGCCCTGGGGGGACTGCTGATGTTTGAAGCAAGAGGATAGTAAATTATTCCCCCCCTCTGCAGAATCTGGGGTAGGAATTCCTAATCTGGCGGGGGTGGGGGGGGGTCCTATAAGTTCACCTTTGGGCACATGGGAGAAGATTCCTGACTCAGCTGCCTTCTCATGCTCTGGAGGTCTTCTAGAACACTCACTTTTCCCTTCATGTTTCCCTGGCACATCTAGGAATTCTAATTAATTTGTGTATGCAACACATTTGAAAGCAAGTCAGTATTTAGGCACTGGGGAAACTGTGGCCCTGTGCCTGTGAAGTTTATGTGCAGGGGGGAAGTCAGGTAGGAAAGAGTGAACAAACAAAGTCATTGTATGCGATGAGCTCTGTGAAGGACACCAAGAGAGAGGTGGGATTGCAGATAATGCAGGGAGGGCGTGTGGGGTTATTTTATGTTTCTAACTTTATTCTGTAGTAATTTTAGATTATTTAGATTCAGAGAAAAATTGTTGCAAGAATTGTTGCAAGAGACTTCCCATATACTCTTTACCCAGCTTTCGCTAATGATAACCATCTTACATAACCAAAGCACAGCATAATGACCAAAACCAGGAAATTGATATTGGTACAATATTATTAAGTACACTACAGACTTTTCTAGAATTTTGCCGGTTTTCCAACTTATGTCCTTTTTCTGTTCCAGGATTCAATCCTGGATCCCACATTACATTTCATTGTTAGGTCTCCCTGATGTGCTCTGACCTGTAGCAAGTGCTAAGCCATTCCTTGTCTTTCATGCCCTTTCTTTTTTTTTTTTTTTTTAAATTTATTTATTTATTTTTGGCTGTGTTGGGTCTTCGTTTCTGTGCGAGGGCTTTCTCTAGTTGTGGCAAGCAGGGGCCACTCTTCATCGCGGTGCGCGGGCCTCTCACTATCGCGGCCTCTCTTGTTGTGGAGCACAGGCTCCAGACGTGCAGGCTCAGTAGTTGTGGCTCACAGGCCCAGTTGCTCCGCGGCATGTGGGATCTTCCCAGACCAGGGCTCGAACCCGTTTCCCCTGCATTGGCAGGCAGATTCTCAACCACTGCGCCACCAGGGAAGCCCCATGCCCTTTCTTATGAAGAGCACTGGTCAGGTATTTTGTAGGCTGTCCCTCAATTTGGGTTTAGCTGATGTTTTCTCATTATTAAATTGAAGTTACAGATTTTGGAGAAATCCACCTTGGAATCTGTGTCCTCTTCTAAGCACATCAAATTGGATGATATAATGTCAATATGTACTATTACTAGTGATGTTAACTAATTCTTTGGTTAAGGTGGTATCTGCCAGGTATCTTCACTGTAATGTCATTATTTTTCTTTTGGAAATAATAAATATCTTTAGGGAGAGATATTGAGATTTGCACATATATTTCTCCTCAAACTTTTGCCCACTGATTTTAGCAATTATTACTGTAATATCTGCAATAGTGATTTTCTGTTTCCTTCTTTCCCTCTACTTTTATTAAATGGAATTCTTTTGAAAGGAAGACTTGCCCTTCTTTCCATAATTATTCTGTTATTTATTTATATCATTATGGGTTCACGGATATTTCATTTATTCTATGGGTTATAATCCAATAAAATTGTTGCTCAGATTGTTCTAGCTTTGCCCATTGGGAGCATCTTTGGGTTGGCCCCTTGTCCCTTTGACATGCCCCCCTCCCCATCCTTTTTTTGAGTATTTCCTAATTGTCTGGCACCACCAGATGCTCCAGGCCCATCTTGTGATTTCCCATTCCCCGCTGCTGACATCAGTCACTTCTCCAAGGAGCTCTGGTTCATTTCATTTACCATGTATAGAATGGGGATTTAAACACCAAGCTCTGAGCACACGGTGTGCTCATTAAAATAAAGTGTCATGCTTTTAGGCGCTCTCAGTGGACAGAGCTAGGAAATGTATCTGTGTATACTAACCCATGCATAAACACACATCTGTATTTATTTCTATTTTTCTGGATATATCTATTTTAAAAATTAGAGTTATACCTTTAGTTCCAGTTCAGTGTGGGGTTACTTTATTATTTTTTAAAATAAATTTATTTTATTTATTTATTTTTTGGCTGCATTGTGTCTTCCTTGCTGCACGTGGGCTTTCTCTAGTTACAGTGAGCGGGGGCTACTCTTCGTTGCAGGGTGCGTGGGCTTCTCATTGAGGTGGCTTCTCTTGTTGCGGGGCACAGGCTCTAGGTGCATGGGCTTCAGTAGTTGTGGCACGCGGTCTCAGTAGATGTGGCTCGTGGGCTTTAGACCGCAGGCTCGGTAGTTGTGGCGCACAGGCTTAGCTGCTCCGTGGCATGTGGGATCTTCCCGGATCAGGGCTCAAACCCGTGTCCCCTGCATTGGCAGGTGGATTCCCAACCACTGCACCACCAAGGAAGCCCCCAGTGTGGGGTTACTTTAGATGTGGTACTTTGGAAAAATATTTCCAGAAAGACACTCTAAGACCGGATCAAGCACTCGTGCATTGCTGGCAGGAACACAAAATGGCTTAATCCTTATGGAGGGGAATCTGGCAATATCTAGCAAAATTATACATGTTTTGACCCAAGCATCTCACTTCTAAGAAATTGTCCCAAAGACACACTCACAAAAATACAAAAAGATGTACATACAAGACTATTTGTTATGACCCAATTTTGTAACTTGTTACAGAAAAAGACTGGAAACAACCCAAATGTCTATCAACAGAAGATGGAATAAATGAACCACGGTACCTCTTCATGATGGGGTGCTAAACAGCTGTAAATTAGAACAAAGAGATCATCTATATTCTGCAATAAAGTGATCTCCAGGAGACAGTTTTTTTAAAGAGAACTAAGGTGAAAAGTACAGATAATATACCTTTTATCTAAGAACGGGTCAAAATACAAATATTATAAAAATGCATACACCTCATAGGTACGTATATATGTCATTGTATTTTTAAAATGGAGATAAACTACAAACTAATAAATTAATTAAGAAATAGTTGGAGTGGGTGAAATAGGTGAAGGGGATTAAGAGGTACAAATCTGCAGTTATTATAATAAATAAGTCATGGGGTGTAATATACAGCATAAAGAATATGGTCAATAATATTGTAATAACTTTGTATGGGGACAGGTGGTTACTAGACTTATCGTGATCATTTCATAATGTGTGCAAATGTCAAATCACTATGTAGTATACTTGAAACTAACATAATATTGTATGTCAACTATATTTCAACTTAAAAAATGTAGTTATCTTTTGCTGGAGGAAGAGAACAGAGACAGAGTGTAGGAGACAGGCATGGAAGCCAGGCGTCTCTGAATGTCCCTTGCTTTGTAAATTTTGTAAATATTTCACATAAGTATAAAACAAGAATAATTCAAAATACAAAAACAAAGAGTAATACCTAAGACTAAAATGCAAAATAAAGTAAATAAATGGTGGGTATATTGAGTTGGTGGCTTACCCACACAGTGAGGAATTATTTCAAGTCATTTTCAAACAGAGTAGTTTGACTGTATATCCCTAGTGGGATAGCTTAAGGACAAAATAAACTAAAAATAAATCTTAATTTTTCAGTAATCATATTGTTATGATGATGTTATTCTATACCTATTATACGTGTAGGATATAACATATTTATATATATAATATATATATGTAATATATATATATATATACTTGTAGGATAAAGCAAACGACTATCATATTAATGTTGTTAGGACCAAATTATTCAGTGCAAAAGAAAATAGAAATATAAAATATAAAAAAAAGAATTTAAGTAAGTCTATAATCCTAAGCTTGAATTGGAAATATTAGTTTGAGGGATAGATTGGGAGTTTGGGATTGACATATACACACTACTATATTTAAAATAGATAACCAACAAGGACCTACTGTATAGCACAGGGAACTCTGCTCAATATTCTATAAAAATCTAAATGGGAAAAGAACTTGAAAAAGAATAGACATGTGTATGTATAACTGAATCACTTTGCTGTACACCTGACAATATTGTTAATCAACTATACTCCAATATAAAAAAAAAATTAAAAAAAAAGAAATATTTGGGGACTTCCCTCGTGGTCCAGTGGTTAAGAATCCGCCTTCAAATGCAGGGAACGCAGGTTTGATCCTTGGTTGGGGAACTAAGATCCCACATGCCACGGGGCAACTAAGTTCGCTCGCACAACTACTGAGCACGCGGGCCACAAACGAAGAGGAGCCCGCGCGCCACAGCGGAGGATCCCACGTGCCGCAATGAAGGTCCCACGTGGGGCGACTAAGACCCGACACAGCCAAAAATAAAATAAATAAATAAATAAATATTAAAAAAAAAAAAGAAATATTAGTTTGGGGAATTCCCTGGTGGTCCAGTGGTTAAGACTCCGCACTTCCATTGCAGGGGGTGTGGGTTTGATCCCTGATCAGGGAACTAAGATCCTGCATGCTGCCCGGCGGGGCCAAAAAATAATAATAAAAATTTTTTTAAAAGAGGAAATTTTGTTTGAACTCGTGATTTTTTTCTCTTAGAAAATACATATTCCCTAGCTCTGTCCACTGAAAAAGCCTAGAAATGGTGGCCAAGGAGGGACAGTGGGGAGCTCTAATGCGCCGAGTGTAGTCTTAAATGATCAACTCCACCACAAGGCACCAGGGCTCTTAGAGAAATGGCCCATTTCTGACCCAGGGCAGGAAATGCATAAGCACAGCCTGGAACATCTCATCGCAGAAGGCAAGGAAGCTCCCTGAACCTCCTAGGAGAGAGTTAAAAGTACTCTGAAGCTAACCTGAAGAGGCTTCATAATAGGCTTGGAAGGGACAATCTGAGCATCAGAGAGAACTGTAATAGATTGAAAAGTATCACATATATTAATATCCATTAGGTCAGCAGCAGCAGCATTGGTCATCTTTGGACAGAATTTCTCAAACTTGGCACTATTGACATTTTGGGCCAGATAATTCTTTGTCGTGGGTGATAATTCTTTGCTGTGGATGACTGTCCAGTGTATTGTAGAATATTTAGTAGCATCCCTGGCCTCTGCACACTGGATGCCGGTGGCACCACCTTCCCTTCCCCAGCTGTGACAACCAAAAATGTCTCCAGATATTCCCAAATGTCTCCTGGGAGATTGAGAACCACCACCTTTGCAGAATGCTAGGAATCAATTCACTATTCTAAACCCTGGTAAATGAGGGAAATAAATGGTCAAGTCTGGAGGAGGAAAAACCAGTCATGTGAAGAGGTGGTGGAAGAGCCTTCCAGGCAGATGGAACCACAAATGCAAAGGCCCTGAATCTTTGAGAAACATCCAGGAGGCCCACAGGGCTGGAATCTAGTGGTCCAGGGTCTAGGTGTCCAAGATGAGGCTGGAGTGACAAGCAAGGCCAGTTCATGTACAATAAATCCTACTTCTCAGCCTTCAAGAATTCATCACAGTGATTCAAAGAAGTTCTGTGACCTAGGAAGTATTTAATAAAGTTCACCTCTTGCTGATGTTATGACACTTCACAACCCTGTGAGGTGGGTTGGAAGCCACTTGTAGTTTCTTGAAGCCAACAGAGACTCTTGACAGCCAGCTCCATTGAGATACCTGAGTGGTGAGGCATGGGCCCAGCACTGGGGACACACGATGCCACTGCTGGTTCCACAGGTACCTTCTTTTCTACAAAGCTCCGCTTAGGGAAGCAGTCAGAGTGTTTACTTTCTTAACCCCTTATTGTGGCTCTTGGAAAATAAGCAGTCTCAGACCCTCGGCCTTCTCCTCCAGCCTCTGATAAAAAGGCCTCCAGATCCCACATTCGCAGGAAGAGCCTGCCGGGGGCACGAGGCAGCCTCCACCACCACGGCCACCGTCCATGTTCTGCCTTCCCATGTCTGAGGCCTGCACCCTCCACACAGGCTAGATCTCCAGATGTCACACCCTGTATCCGCCAGCCTGACACCAATAAAGGCTTGGGCTATTTTTGTGCCCTGGACCAAATTTAGAGTCACTGAGACAACCCAAATCTGTCTTGTTTCTGACTAAAATTTATCTTGTTTCAAAAGACACCCTCTTCTTCCAGTTCAGCATGCCTATTAAGAGAATGGAATCTGCTTCTCTGGCGGTCCAGTGGTTAAGATTACGTGCTTCCACTGGAGGGGGCTTGGGTTCGATCCCTGGTTGGGGAACTAAGATCGCGCATGCTGCACGGCACAGTCAAAAAAAAAAAAAAAGGAATCTTTTGACAGCCACCTATGGATTGGGAGAAAATATTTGCAAATGATGGGACCAATAAGGGCTTAATTTCCAAAATATATAAACAGCTCATGCAATTCAATAACACACACACAAAAAAACCAACAAACAACCCAATCAAAAAATGGGCAGAATACCTAAATAGACATTTCTCCAAAGAAGACATACAGAAGACATACATCCAATAGACACATGAGAAGATAATCATCATCACTAATTATTAGAGAAATACAAATCAAATCTACAATGCAGTACCACCTCACACTGGTCAGAATGGCCATCATTAAAAAGTCTACAAATAATAAATGCTGGAGAGGGTGTGGAGAAAAGGGAACCCTCCTGCACTGTTGGTGGGAATGTAAATTGGTGGAGCCACTGTGGAGAACAGTATGGAGGTTCCTCAAAAACTAAAAATAGGGCTTCCCTGGTGGCGCAGTGGTTAGGAATCTGCCTGCCAATGCAGGGGACACGGGTTCGAGCCCTGGTCTGGGAGGATCCCGCATGCTGCAGCGCAACTAAGCCCGTGAGCCACAACTACTGAAGCCCACGTGCCTAGAGCCTGTGCTCCGCAACAGGAGGAGCCACCGCAGTGAGAAGCCCGTGCACCGCAATGAAGAGTAGCCCCTACTCGCTGCAACTAGAGGAAGCCGGCGTGCAGCAACAAAGACCCAGTGCAGCCAAAAATAAATAAATAATTTAAAAAACCCAAAAAAACAAAAAAACAAAAAAAAACTAAAAATAGAACTACCATATGATCCAGCAATTCTCTTCCTAGGCATATATACAGACAAAACTATAATCTGAAAAGATACATGCACCTCTATATTCACAGCAGCACTATTTACAATAGCCAAGACATGGAAACAACCTAAATGTCTATCAACAGATGAACGGATACAGAAGATAAGGTATATATATAAAAAAGAACAAAATAATGCCATTACAGCAACATGAATGGACCTAAACATTATCATACTAAGCGAAGTAAGTCAGAAAGAGAAAGACAAATACCATATCACTTATACGTGGACTCTAAAATATGACACAAATGAACTTATCTACGAAACAGACTCACAGACATAGAGAATAGATTTGTGGTTGCCAAGGGGGCGTGAGGGAGGGAAGGACTGGGAGTTTGGGATTAGCAGATGTAGACTATTATATATAGGATGGATAAACAGCAAGGTCCTACTGTATAGCACAGGGAACTATATTCAACATCCTGTGATAAACTATAATGGAAAAGAATATCAAAAAGAATATATATAACTGAATCACTTTGCTGTACAGCAGAAATTAACACAACATTGTAAATCAATTATACTTCAATAAAATTTTTAGAGAGACAGAATGGCATCTTCTGACCTGACAGTCTTTCCTGCCCTCAAACCCTTCCCCAGCCCCTCAGGGTCCATGGGAGGGTCTGACGCTTGGCTCTGCTGTCCAGTCACCATCCCTCACCCACACAGGCTGGCCCTGCCCATCCTCACGGCCTCCTGGGCCTTCTGGTGCAAACACCCTCCCCCTGGAGTCCCTACTCGAAGCCGCTCTCTCCGGGGTTGCCCCATCCCTCCAAGTATAAAGGCTACTTTCTTCTCAGTCCAGCTGTGAAAGCCCCCTTGCCCGCCTCTGACCCCACACACATCAGCCTGCCGGTCTCTCCCTTTCCCTGTCCCGGGGGTCCCCATCGCTGGTTCATCTGCCCTCTGGACGGTGACCAATTTGAGGACAGAGACTGAACAATGTGGGGTGGAAACGGGAGGCCTCAGCGGTCTGCCCCTGGGGCTGCTCATCCAGCCCCTCGTGTCCCGGGGGCCCAGAGAGGGGATGCCCGGCCCCTCATCCTAAGGGCTCCTGGTCCCCAGGACAGCGGCTCAGCAACCAGCAGCGCAGCCCCTGGGCTGGGCGTCCTGCTGGTCTGGGAGTGGCTTCCACGTCACCGAGGGTTTCCAACCCAAGCCACCCATGTTCTCACTTTACTGTGGGACTCGCCTCCATTCACGGCCCAGCCCCCGAGGTGGAGGACAGGCTCCCTCGGGGCCCCGGAGGCGGATGGGGTGGGCCCGTCTGGCTGGTCCTGCCGGTAACAAGGCCGAGGGGGACCCCAGACCTAAGGAAACACCCGGGTCTCTGCAGCCCGTGCGGGTCCCGAGTGAGCTGCAGAATCCATCACCTCCCGGTTCTGCCTCTTCAAGGCTTCCTCCCGCCCAGGAATCTCAGCGCTGCCCAGAGCAGGCCCCCCGCTTCACTTCTGGGGGTATTTTTAGTCAGTTCTCATTACTGACTTTTTCAAGAGCTGTTTCCATAAATGGCTCTGTGCTTATAATTACTGGTCCAGGCCTCAGCCGGCTTCACAGCCCAAATTAAAAGGGAACAACCTGCCCACTGCACCACATCAAGCCCGCCAAGGCCAAAAATAGATCCAGGGAGATGTGAGCAAGAAGGATGTGGTTCCTCCAGTTCAAACCCAGGAAAGACCTGAACTGTGGGGCTTTCCAGAAAGACGTGGTCACGGTGACACATCCCCTCTCTCCCGTGGGGAGTGGGTGCCCGTGAGGAGTGGCGGGTGTCCTCCCTCCCTGTGCCTCAGCCCTGGAGGAGCCCCATCAGTGGGCAGGGAGGGTGGGGGACACATTCTTCTGTGGGAGCTGGAAAGGCCTTCGTGGCAACCCTGCATAGATGGGAAACTGAGGCCCAGGGGAGCAGAGACTTGCTGGGGGTCACGTGTCAGGTTAGGGGCCTGGATTAACCTGACATGTGAACTTTGCAGACTTGGAGCCCATGTAAAATGAGTGGCCCTAGACTACCTCTGGGTGGCAATTCTGAGATGTGGGGGGGTCACCTGTTCACAAGATTCTTTCATCAACAGGTGCCTGAGAGGTGGCCTGCTGAGGCCACTGTCCTCCAGGCTGGGTCCTGCGGGGATTCGGGTCCCAGGGGAGGGCCAGGGTGATCTGCAAAGACGAGGAGGCTGGCCCTGCTTCTGTGCCACCCGCCCAGGCCCAGGCTCCTTCGCCTGGCTCTGGGCACTCCCTGCTTTCCCGCTGCCTTCCTCTTCACCTCAACTTTGCCAGGCTGCCCTGTGGCCATGCGGGGGCAGGGGGTACAGTCTGGGGGTTGCCATGAGACGCATATTTGGTCCCTGTTCTCAGGTTATTCATGGTTTCCTGGGGAGTAGCAGAAAGAGGTGTTAGATGTGCCCCCAGATCAGACAGGCAGAATCCTAAGGAATACAGACGATCAAGGCTGAGGGCTCTAATCATGGAAGGAGTCTGTCTCTTTGGGAGGAGGAGGAGTAGGAAGAGTCAGACTTATGGAAAACCCTGCCCATCTCTTTTAAAAGAAGAAATGGGGGTGAGTATATTCTATGCAGAGGGTACAATGTGAGCAAAGGCACGGAAGTCGGACGCAATATATCTGCTCCCATTTATTATTCTCCTCCCGTGTGGCAGGCGCGAGGCTGGCCTGACCACATGTTTCACTTAGTCCTACACAACCCTGGGAGGCAGCCCTTACGAACCTTGTTTTAAAGGTGAGGAAATGAGGTGCAGAGACTTTAAAAGGAAACTGTGTGATGTCTCACAGCTCCCCAGTGGCAGAGTCAGGATTAAAATCCACGTTTAATATATCCACAGAGGAATGTGTACAAGGATGTCCAGATAGCTTTATGAACAACCCAAAACTGGAAACAACCCAAATGTCCCTTAATACGAATGGTTTGCGATGCAAACAACTCATTTACATGAGAACAACATATATAACAAAAACATGGATGAATTTCAAGAAAATATGTTGTGTGAAAGACTAGACCCAGAGTATGTACTGTATGATTCCATTCACACGAAGTTCAAGAACAGAGCAAAGGAATGTTTTGTGATAGAAATCAGAAAGTGGCTGCCTGAGGAGATTGGATGGTAGAAATAGGGTTCCCAGGGGCACTTGTGTTATATGTTCCTCTGTGGTCTGAATTTTGTACAATGAGCATGCATTATTTGTAAACCCCAAAGCAATAAAGACAATTTAAAAACGGGATTCTCAGTTTACAACACACATTCAACACAGTCTAGCTCAGCAGCATGTACTGTGCCTAACGATGGCCCCTGGACTCGGGGGAGAGGCCACTTCTGTGTAGGACAAGAGCAGAAGATGTGCAGGCAGGGAGTTGACCAGCTGTGTGGCCTTGGGAAAACCACCTAGCTTCTCTGAGCCTCACTGTCTTCTTATTAAATAAAGATGTGACAGTAAATGTGAGATGAAATGAAAGGACAGACATGGAGGTTCTGGGCATGTGGTCATCACTGGGTGTCATCTCACACAATCGCTGTACAGCCCCTAGGGTGGGTACCGTGAGTATATCCGTTTTATAGAGGAGACTGAGGTTCTGAGAGGTGGACTGAAAATCCAGATCACACCGAGAGTAGTGGGTGGAGTCAAGATGCAAATTCTGTTGAGTCCCAGGTCAGAACCCCCAGCCCAGTCCTGCCTGCCCTCCCACTGTCCTTCCCCTCTCGGTTTCCAGAGAGAGGCGGCACTGTCTAGACCACGTGACAATCACCCTGTGGCTGATGTACTGTTATCTGTCTCTCCCACTGGAAGGTCAGCTCCACAAGGGGGGACTTAGTTTCATTCCCTGTTATAATCCAGGAACTAGAACGGAGCCTGGCACAGAGCAGGTACTACATGACTATTTGTGGAGTGAATTCAGGAAAATATGCAAGAATTGCCTACTAAAGAACCAAAGAAAGTGACCCTGGGGCTCACGGAGGTGAGGTCAGGGGGCTGAGCAGGACCCGGGCCAGGTCCCTCGTGCGCACTGAGCCCGGCGCCTCCCGAATCCAACAGCCCCAGCTCATCCCCACCCCCGTCCTCAGCCCCCCCAGGATCGCGGGAGTGAATTAGTCCAGTCCAGGGAAGGGGCAGGACAAAAGTGAAGATGGCCCATCCAGTTCTGACTACACTTCTGCCTGCAGTGCCGTTTGTGCCTCAGTTTCTCACTCTGGAGCATGGGCACCTGGTGCTCCCAGGACAGGAGGCGGAGAAGGGCTTAGGAGGAACATGCAGAGGTGGTCTCTCCTGCCTCATTCCTCCCTCAGGACTGGCTGGGCCGGCTCAGGCACTCGGGGGTCCCGCCCGTCACACCGAGCTGGGCGGAGGGATGGGTGGTGGTGTGAGAAGCTGCCTCCGGGGAGCCACAGGGCCGGAGCTGGGAGGAACCTCGTCTTTCTGACACCATCGCTGTGGACTGGACAGGAAAGCAGAGGCCCAGAGAAGGGAAGGGGTGTGGCTCGGGACGTGCAGGAGTCCATGGCAGGCCCAGGAGGGACGAGAACCTGGGCGCTGCCTCCCAGATCAGGGCCTCCTCCCCTGAGCTCAGGCGGCATCAGGGACAGGCTCCGTCTGCTCCTCGAGGGCAGCGGCCCCGTCACTGTGTCCTGGCCAACGGGAGCCAAGAGTCCACAGGCGGAGGTCGACAGGCAGGCCAGGCAGGGCCCAGCTCTGACCGCGGCCCTGGCCCCCAACACAGGCCCTGTCAGTCACGACACGGCTCCTAAAGCATCTGCGCAAAAGCAGAGGCCTGACCCCTGGACGGCAGGCCCAGGCCTCTGGGTCCTACAGGTGCCACTGACGGTCAGCGGCCCGGCAAGCACCAGGCCCGGCTGGCTTCTCAGGAGCTGATGAGGCCAATAGCAGAGGTGGAGCTGGAGCCAAGAGGTGTGGGAGCCTCGGCGTGGGCACTGATGCCACGGCGACTCTGTTATTAGACTCCACGGTGGTTCAGGGGCCGCTGACCTTCAGGGGCCTGGAGCCGGGGCCTCCAACGGAGGAAACAATCCTGGTAGGTTCTAATCCCCCACATCAGCCTAGGTAATTACCAGTTAACTCGAACTGAAGGAGTTTTACTAGTGCAATTAGTACATGAGAATAAAGAAGGCCCTCAGACAGCTGGCTGGACTGCCCACAGGCCAGGCTTCCACTGAACAAAGATCTGCTTGTTAATCCACAGCGTCAGAGGCCTTAGATCTTCATGAAACACACAGAAGTGGTGTGGGAAGAAACTGGGATTTGGAATCCACAGCCTGGATGATGCCATGGACGTGCTGTGTGGCCCTGGGTCAGTTATTTAACCTCTCTGAGCCCATGAAATAAGACTGGTAAAACAGAGTTGCTGCATGGATGAAATGAGTATTTATAGGACTATGGAACTTCAAATGCTAGTTTTTATTCAAAAACAGAAACACCTTTGGTTGGCTTTAAAAATCTGTTTCTGGGTTTCACATGTCTACAAGACATGTGGGGACATTTCCATCACATCCACACCAAGGCTGAGCAGCAGCTGGGAGGGTCTGGGATCAGCACTGACCAGGGCCAGGTTCACCCTAAAAAGGGGGCTGACTTTCTGCCCCTCCCCCTCTGTCAACCTATCACACAACAACTCTGAGGATAGATCACTAGGAGCCCCATTTTACAAGGAGAGATCTGAGGCTCAGAGAGGGCAAGGGACTTGCCTAAGATCACAGAGCAGAAGCAGGAGGGCAACCAGCTCCTCCTGAGCTCAGGGTGCTGCTCGACTCACAGCAGCAGCTCCCACCAGGGCTGTGCACCCCTTGCCCCAGGGGATGCTGGGGGAAGAGGGACATGGGCTAGGTGGTGACTCACTCAGATGGACGGCTCCCCTGGAGGCATTCTCAGGGTGGCTGCATCCACAGCTCTTCTTGGTCCTGAGCCCGGGGTCAGCTTGCCCCCAGCACAGAGCTCCAGCCTCAGTTCCACATGTGGTCGCTTCTGTCCCAAGTCCCCACCCCTGCCCTCTAACCAGGAAGGTGGCATCTAGAACCCGCCAGCCCAAGTCCTGGGCCTGGCACTGGGCTCTCAGCACAGGTTAACGGCTGCCTCCTGCTGCTCGCTCCCCCACCTGAGCCCATCACGAGCTCTGGTTTGGGGGGGACGGGCCTCCTTGAGGCAAATGGCTGAAGACCCACAAAACTTACTGTCACTCTGACCCCTGGGTTCCTCTGCCGAAATCCCTCTGAAAGCTCTCTCCACCTTGAAAGCCTGCCCTCCTGACACAGAATGTCACCTCCTTGAGCACTGGATGGAGGGCCAAACAACCTGGGCCTGTCCTGGCTTGGCCACATAGAGGCCACGTGGTCCTGAGCAAGACACTACCTCTCTGAGCCTCACTGTCCTCACCTGGGAGATGGGGATGAATATCATGTCGCTCACAGGGCTGTTGGGAGGGTTAAGAGCGGTGCTGTAGGTGAAGGGAGGCTGGTGGCCACGGCAAGGGTCCTCTCCCTGCTCTGGGTCCCACAGCTCTCCCCACCTGGGGCTGAGCTGTAGTCCTTGGGTCCCCAGGTCCAGCCTAGTGTCTGCCTCAGCCCAGACTCCTGCCCCTCACTGGCCACAGACAGGAGGCAAAGCAGGTGGGGGACATATGTTCATGAATGTAGATTAAAGAGAGTTTAGTAATGGAAAACGTTATCTCTGAGAACTTTAAGGGTAAATGACTCCACGATTTGGAGTATAATTTCTGCAGAGAGGAAAAGCTGGGCTTTACCTGGGAGAACAAAGAGGGTCCAAGCTGCCCATCAGGTCATTCAATGGCCTGGACACTCATTCCATGACAAGCCAAGTCCCGGGTGTGAGCCCAGGGTGACAAGACCACAGTCCCTGCCCCGCCGAGCTCAGAGTCTACTCCTTCCCCACCGCCCCACCCCCCAGCAGCACCCCGCCCCCAGGTGGCCCGGGGAAGAGGCTGCTGTGGACTCAGAACATCCGGGTCCTCATCTCTACCTGGTGCTTTGATGATGTGACCAGGGTTTTCCACGCTGAACTTTGTCCCTCTCTTCAGTATCGCCCTTATCACCATGACAGCATCACAGCCTCTGTTTACTCATCTGCCTCCCCGGGACCAGACTGTCTTCCTGGCACTGCCCGCGTCCACCCGACACTACATGAATCTTACCGTCGGGTGTGTTTGGCCGCGGGTGAATGTACGCCTCTGGGACTCACATCCCTCATCTGTCCCTGCCGGATCGGCCGCTCACCGACCCCCACCCCCCTGAGACTTCGCTGCCCTGACCTGGTCGGTTTTCCCTCCCGCGGTTCCTCGTCCACGACAAGGTGATTCCCCGCTCCCAGCAGGGCGCTCGCCCTGCCCGAAGTGGCGCACACGACCCTGCAGCCCGCGCTCAGCCCCCGAGGGGCCCCTCGGCCCGCCGTCCCCCACTCGCCTTCTCGCGGGGTCGCCGCCGCCCACCCCGGGCCCGCTCTCACCCATGTTGACGAAGCTCATGACCAGGTCGGCGCGGCCCAGGCGCCGCTCGGGGGTCCCGCCGTCCTCGTCGTCGTCGCCGGCCATGGCGCGATACAGGTCCAGCATGAAGAGCGGCGCGGACGCGGGCAGCCGGGCGGCGGCGGGCGGCGCGCGGGGCCGGGGCCGCCCGGGCAGCCGGAGCACCGCCAGGATCTCGCGCTGCAGGTCGCGGCGCTCGCGCGGGCCCAGGCGCCGTTGCGGGCAGCCGGGCGAGGGGCGCGGGCCAGAGGCGCCGCCGCCGCTCAGCGCGCACAGCGCCAGGCCCAGCAGCCAGAGCGGCCCGGGGCGCACGGCCATGGCGGGACCCGGGCGGCCTCACCGCGCGCGCATCCGCTCCCGGCCGGGACCGGCGCTGGGGCCGCCCCGACGGCGAGCGGCGGGCCGGGCTTGGGGCCGGCGGGACGGGGCTGGCGTCGCCCGCGAACGCAGCGCGGTCCCTAGAGCGTCCGGCCCGCGGCGCCTGTCGCGGCTCCGGGTAGTCGGATGCGGCCGCACCTCCTCGGGCAAGGGCTCCTCCGGGGACCGGGGACCGTCGGCTAGTCTGTCTGTGCCGCCGCGCTAGACAGTCCGGCTGCTGCCGAGGCCGCTCAGCTCAGAGGCGTAGGGCGAGCTCCCCGCCGGGCTCCGGGAGGCGCGGCCCCTCAGTCTGTGCCGCGCGCCCCGGGCCGAGGTGGCCTCTCTCAGTCCAGCTCGCAGCCGTCGGGTCCCGCCCCCTCCGGACCCGACCAATGGGGGCACAGCGGCGGGACTAAGGCCGCGGAACAGACGCCCCAGGATGGGCTCTGGATGCCAGGTGTTGGCGACCGTGTGATGCGACCCGCTGGTAGGTGGTCGTCGAGGAATCCCTAGCCCCGCCGTCGGGGGTATCGCGGTCGTCCTGGGCTCCCCTCCCGCCGCTGGCCGCGCTGTCGGGCGGGCGCGGGGACTCGGCCTGGGGACCCAGGGTAGCTGCGCGGTTCGGGGAGATCGGACCCTGCCCTCCCGCGGGGCGTGTCCTTGATCACCCTGTCCGGGCGGCATCCCAACTCTCGATCCGGCCCGAGGAGTGACCCGGCAGCCCCTCCGGGTGCACGAGTGTCGCTCCAGGACCCGAAACGCCTCAGTCGGGTCTAGAGGTAGAGGGACCCCACGGGTGACAGGCAGGCCCGAGAGTGGGGCGCATCCCTCTGCGAGCAGCCGGGCCCGGGTTCCCGGCCACCGCAGCTCCTCGCCGGCCTCTTGGCGCCTTCCCCGCAGTCCCCTTGCGTGCGCCTCTGGGAGCTCTCTCCCGGACACCTGACGCCGGCTCCGTCACTGCTCCTGGCGCGCCCACCCGCCTGGCTTCCGCGCGCTCCCGGCTGGCGCCTCCGGCGGGCCGCCCCGGCAGCTCCAGCAGCCGCACTGACACCACTAGGTCTGGCTGGGCGCCCCTCGGACTCTGGTGCCGGTCCAGCCGCGCGCGAGATACGCGCACCCGCTTCCCGCCTCCCGCCGGTCAAGGAGCTCTGGTGCCCTTCCTGAGCCTCTGCGCATCTGAATTGTCACGGCCCTCAGCGGCTTGCGAGAGAAGGCTCCTCACGGAAACCCCTCCATTGACTAGCCCCCTTCTGCACGCCCTGCTCTTCCCTAGGTGCCTTCTCACCGCATTTATTCGTTTACGGTTGAGGCGCTGCGCTGAGAGGAAGAGACACTTAGACTGAGCTCTGAGGGCCGGAAGGAATTGGCTGGGATGAAGGAAAGGTCAGTGGGAGGGGAATGTTCCAGGCAGAGGAAATAGCTTGTGCGAAGGCCGAGACTCCAAGGAGCGTAACAGTGGCAGGTGACAATCACCACTGTCCATGTGCCAGCCATGTTCTGTACCATTTCTTTCACGCTCACACGTTGTCACAGGGTAGATACCTAACCGCCCCCCCCCCCACCTCATTTAACAGACGAGGAGACCGAGGCACACAAGGGGTAAGGGACTTCCCTCAGGTCACACAACACTGGAGCTGGGCTGCAGCAGGTGGGCACGTGCAGGTGAGCTGTGCAGTGGAGGCTGGAGAGCCTGGGGGGCAAATGGCCAGCTGAGGGTGAGGCTGGAGGCACTGACAAGGGACAGACCACAAAGGGCCTTGGGAGGCTAGAAGAGGGCTTTGGGCCCCTGACCATAATGGTGCCCTAATGTAAATTCAAGATTAAACTTTAAAATTATGTCCAATAAAATTCACATTTTTCCATGATCACTTCAAAAAAATTTTAAATATCAAATAAATCCTTAAATAATCATCTGCTGTTGCCTTAGCAACAGGCCTAGTCTGTCTTACCCAACAGATAGATTTCCACACCACGTGTTTAGGCAAGATAAGAATGCTGAACTTTATCATAAGGATAATGGAGATAAGCCATTGAAAGTGCCCAAGACAAGACGAGAGCCTGGATGCAGAGGGGACTGTGGATTGGAGGGAGGGAGACTGGAGTCAGGGCCCACAGGTGGGGCAGGTACAGTAATGGGAGGGGCCAGGGGATGATGACAATGATCCTCTAATGGAGAATCATTAGAGGAATGGAGGGCAGAGGAGAAGGCTGTTAGGAGGGCAAATCCACAGGGCTTGGTGACTGCATGCAGAGGCAGGGGGCAGAGTTAAGGGGGTGTTCCCTTGTCAGAGTTGGTCAGGGTCTCTGAATCTCCTTCTGCATTCCCGTGAGTCCATACATCATTGGAGGTCTCTGATCTAGCCTGTAATTCTCCAGTTGTGTATTGTAAAATCCTGGCCTCCCAGCAAGACTGCAAGCAGCCCAGTGCTGGTCTGACTCATAGAAGTCATTTATCTCAATTTAGGATGAGTGGAGATGGCTGTGCTCTTTAAACAATGGCCTCACATTCCCATAAACCAGCAGTGCTGCTCTGTGCTGTGCCCTGAGCCAGAGATGAAGCTGACCAGCTCCCTGCCCTCTAGTGGCTCCCAGGGGTCACCCCAGGGGTGACAGGTGAACATGCAGTCTTTTTGAAGGCAAAACAGAGGCTGTGCTCCGACAGAGGGGCCGGCAAAGTGCCCGGATGGGCAGAGGAAGTGGGGACCGGCGATCTGTGAGTGGAATCCTGGAACTCCTTAACTGGATGGGAACTGACATGGGGAAGGTTTCTTGGAGAAAGTTGTGTCAAACAAGGGCTTCCCCAGCCATCTGGCAACTCTGTGACCTTGGGCAAGTTACTCAACCTCTCTCAGGCTGTCTCTCATCCGCCAGTAAGGCTCATGATTGTAGGACTGTGATGGGAATTACATGAGAATGTACACAGAGCACTTAGCACAGTGACTGGCACACGGGAAACACTCAATACATGTTAGCTATTGTTACTCAAAGCCCCAGAACCTGCCCTCCTCTATCCTAGCAGACACCAAGTTTGCATTACTTATTTAGCACTTGTATCACAGAACTGCAGTTTTAACCCCTTTCCTGCCATCCCTATATTTCCCACATGGTCTTGCACACAGGTGTTCACTGAATGGAAATACACTTCCTGCAGATTGCACCACTAGCTGAGCTTTGTTGCAAAGACTGAGGGAAAACCTGAATTAGTTGGTAAGGAAAACAAGTGACCATGGTCCAGACTTTGAGAAGATGGAGGTCAAGCTCCTTTCAGCATGCTTCTGCAGCCAGGAGGCCTAGAGGGGGAAGCAGATTTGGGTGAAAACACCATCCTACAAAGTTCTGGCAGCCTGAAGTTATTCAATTCCATGGAGAATACAGTAAGCACTTCCTTCAGAATCCATCAGGCTGCACATTCCTTTTAATCTGGATATTTGGCTTCAAACAGCTTTGGCAAACATGTGTCCATCTTACCAAATTCCCCTATCACAAGGGGAGTATGGCCTAATGATCAAGAACACAGGCGGCTGATGTTCAACAACCCCTCTTACCTCTCAAGTTCTCTAGTTATTTCTTAGTCTAATTCCTGTCATCAGAATTAGTTAATATTTGGCTGTTCTAAATATTATAAAGCCAACCAGGGACAGGAGGGAAGAGAACTGCCTGACTTGGACAGGGAGCCCAAGACTAGATTCGAGGTCCTCTTCTGCCATTTATTCATTATGTGATCTCAGGCAGATCACTTTCTCACCCACTTTCCCATTCGTTTCTCCTTCTGTAAAACAAAGGAGATAAGATTTGAGGACCAATTTTGTTTCTACCTCTGAAATTCTATTCTACCATTTAACCAGAAATATCAGCATACTGTGGGAAACTGGCCCCATTTTCTCAAAACCCAGGATCTGTGATTTCTGAAACAAAAATCTTCTTACATACTGGTTATTTGTTTAATCATGTAAGTGGGCCAGATAGCCCTACAGATTTACATTAACAACAGTCTGATTCTTTGTTCCCTTGTTAAATAAAATTAATGAGGATAAAATATATAAGAAAAAATCTATTAATGAGCTCCATAATTTATCCATCAAGATATTTGGATTTGAATAATGCACTGAAGTACCTAAAAGAGTAATATGTTATACATAAGGTAATGGTTCAGAAGTAAAGCAGGAAATACAAAATATTTGTTACTGCAAGCAATTTTAATACAAAAGTGTGTCTTGTTTTTAAACAGTTCATTGGTAGAGCTTCAGTTTCTGCCTCAATTAAAATCAATTGAGATAATCACACAGCAACGTGGTCGGAGCTGAAGAGGAACAGCAGCTAAAAACCAGGAGCCCCAGACAGCCCCTCTTCATGATCACTTGGTCAGCTGACTTTATTACGCACAAAAAAAAAGACGGAAGCAAACGGGACTTCTTAACAAGTGTGCTGGTGAACTCCTTTAAAGGACGAGCGAGTGTTTGTTTTATGTCCACATTTTCAGAATAGGCTTGTGGAATTCATTCCTCAGTTTGTGGGAAGTTGATCGACCGTTTTAAATAAATAGCAAAAAATGCAGATAAACAAATCTGTAATTCATGATGCCACCAAGGAGTCTCCCCTTGCCGACGGCCTGGGTCCCGGTGAGCACAGGAGTTATTGGTGGCTGGGTTGGATAGGAAGTTATAAACCAGGACTCTTAAAAACCCCAATGTTCTCACATTTTCTGAACAGTTACATTTACCCCTGAATTCTAGCAGCTATTTGTCCTTTAAACACCTAGTACTGTAACAGTATTCAAAGACAGTATTGCAATGAACTCCTTTTGCTGTACCATGTGCAAACATTACCTAGATGCGGTTCCCTCTCTTCAGCTAAAATTACACGACATTAAAAACAATGGAAAAAGCAGTCAGAAGTGCCCTCCCCTCAGTTCTTGCTAATTGAGGTGTCCGTGATTTACAAAAAAGAGTTCCTTAAACACTGCAGGATTCTTATTTTTTTTTAATATAATTTATCTTGCTGAGACAGCAAGTCAAGTTTATAAAGAAGATGCATTTAGGAATAATCCTAAAAGATAAAGCAGGTTTACAACCCTGCACCGCACAGAAACCCTACTTAGAGGCTTTTTAAAATTTTAATACACATTTGCATCTTGATCTTTTTGCTTATTTTTCTCAAATATTTCATTTCTGGGCCCCATCCATTACAGGGTTACCAGGAGGCAAATTTTATCTACATAAATATTCACATGAAAATAGTAACTTACAAAAAGAAAAAAAATAAGGCAGCTTCATAACACAATTATTCTTTTACACTTTTAACAATATAACTTCTCCCATTCAGAATAAATATACACCCAATGTGTGGAGCAGGATTCAAAGTGGATAGAGGCTTGGGGGTGCTTGTGCAGTGTTACCGCTTGGGACCTGGAGTCCTGGGGGAGGCAGTGGTGGTCTTCTTAGACATGGTGGGGATTTTGGAAGGCTTATTTAGCCCTCTCCTCGAGCTGCCCTGGCCCCCTGCGGCACTGCTCTCTGAAGTGTCTGAACAAGCAGACTGCGTCTCTAAAAGGTCAAAGTCAGAGGCATCGCTTCCTCGCCGGCTGCTGGCTCGACTCCCGGCCCGACTCCCAGCTCGACTCCCAGGGCGACTGGCTGACTTTTTAGGGTCTGGAATTTAAGAATAAAGCCACAGACTTAATAGAGACAGCATTGGAGTGGGGGTGGGGCTGGGGGGGGGGACAAGTTACCAGAGGCCGGGGTTCTTTTTTTTTATTTTAAAAAATTTTTTATTAGAGTATAGCTGATTTACAATGTTGCGTTAATTTCTGCTGTACAGCATCTCCTATTACTTATTAATTTTTTAAACATCTTTATTGGAGTATAGTTGCTTCACAATGCTGTGCTAGTTTCTGTTGTACAATAAAGTGAAATCAGCCATATGCATACATATATCCCCATATCCCCTCCCTCTTGCGTCTCCCTCCCACCCTCCCTAACCCACCCCTCTAGGTGGTCACAAGAGGCCAGGGTTCTCATCCTAATACCACCTGATATGCTGTGTGACCTTGGGCAAACCACAGCCTTTCTGAACCCCGGTCCTCTCACCTACACAGAAGTTGCTGAAACCTTTTCTGGCTTTGTGCTTCTACTTGAGAAGCATCCTGAGGATTAGAAACCAGCTTCTATCAGCAGCACTGTTACCTCACACGCCCCCACGGTGGAGTTGAGCAGGGCTGTCCCATGGCCTCGGCACAGAGGAGAGAGCCTGCTAGTTGCATGGGCAGACTGAGAATGGGGGCGAAGGGATGGCAAACAGAGAGCAGGAAATGGGAGCCAAATCCCTAGGCTCGCAAAAGGAACATCAACAGGCGAGCAGATGTAATCTTTCCCTGACTTTCTCAGCTCCCCAGCAGCGATAATAAATATGGGGTGTCGGAAAAATTACTAGCAAACTGCCAGGTCCAATACTAGACGGGCTTCTGAGGAAGGCCCCGCTTCAGGAGGCCCTTTTTTCCTTCTACTTTCTCTCAAATACTATCATTTCTGATCAAGAACAGGTGGTCTGGCTTTGGCTGTGAGAGCATCTGCTCTCAGAAGGCAAGGTTCGAGCTACTTGTACCGATAGGAGAAGAAGTCAAGGTCGGCAGGAAATCTGCAGGGCTGTCTTTCGGCATCTCACCTCAGTGCTACTCTCATTATTTGCTCCTTGGGGAGCAGTGAAGCATTGCTGAGAGGCTGCTGTTTCCAAATTCCTAGCCTGGCCACTCCCCTCACCCTCATCCTGCTGCAGAAGTGCTGGGGCAGGTACTTACCTGCCCGATTAGTTTTGGCACCTGTGGAGGCTGGGGAAGAACTATTGCTAGTATCGCCAGCAAGCGATGTTCGACTCGAATGAAAAGTTGGTGTTGGTCGTTTCAACTTGCTGCCTGTTGATGGAATAATCTTAAAAAATAAAAAATAAAAAGGTCATATTTACTTGGTGTAATCTTTGGTAGAAATTCCACTTTAAAAGGTCTACTTAAGCCCTCCTTATGTCTAATCAATTGAAAAGCCAATTAAAAGTCCAGGAAAACAAAGATTTATTTTGAAAATATCCTAGGTCATGTATTTTTTTTTTTTTAATATTTTAGTGAATTTTATTCTAAAGGTCATGTATTTTGAGGATTCCCAAAATAAAGATTTCATGTCCCAATTAAAAGTTTTAAAATGTCTTCCAATACCTTTTATCTTACAAATTTCTACTAAAAAAAAAAAAAAATCCTCAAATGGTAAGATTATAGTAGTTATAACAAACAGAAACATGGTAAATGAGTAAAGGAAAAAAATCCAAATACTCCCAAGTATCAAAGTTTTGGGGTTAGAAATGTGACATATGAGTTCTAACCCCAAATATTTAACATGGAGAACCAAATATTACTCCAATCCCTACTAGATAGATGCAGTAACTTCAGTCAAGTAAAGATCTATTTCCTCACTGGCAGAATGCAGATTAAATTACTTGACTTGATCAAATAAATGATTAGGAGAGCACGCAAGAGTGGGGCTGTGATGTCAGGAACAAGGCTCTGAACAAGGGGCCAGAAGAACTGAGCTTGGGTCTGGGCTCTTGGCTTATCTAAATTGGCATCTGTGCCTTCACTTCTCCCTCTGGAAACCAGGGAAGGGTCCTGCCTTTCAGACCCCATCCCTACCACACTCCCTCTCGTTCAGTCCACCGCAGCAACCGGCCTCCTGGCTGTTCCTCCTGTAACAGCCCAGGAAAGTTCCCTGTTTGTTGCCTGAATCTCTTGCATTAAAGCAGAAACTCCATAAAAGCAGGGACTTTGTTTTGTTCCCTGTCACACCCTTGGCACCTAATACCACGTCTGGCACAGACGAGGGGCTCAATAAAAACTTGTTGAGTGAATAAGTCATGTGTGGAAGCACTTCCTAAACTGGAGAAGAGCTGGAAAGATGTACATAATCATTACTGCTGCTGATAGGAGCTCCACTTCCCATTTGAGTGTATTTTTTTTTAAAGATTTAATTTGGAGAAAGAATATTTTAAATCTGTTTTAAGTATCACTCATGCCACAGCATGCTATTCCAATTTTTCTTTGAAATCAATCGTGTAAATTGTTTTCCAGGACTTTTAAGATGTTTATACAAAGAGAAGAGTAAAGCAACCCATTGCATGGTGTTTCTTATATCTTTAT